>NC_135897.1:40516699-46194790 GCF_964194155.1 Cetorhinus maximus | reverse complement strand
CTTTGACAGTTCCCTTTGACAGCTCCCTTGACAATTCCAATGAGGTTATCCACTTTTTGCACACATTCCTGTCAGCTTTTAACAATACTAAACGGCACCTGATCTCTCCCAAAGGGCACCAGATCTCTCCCAAATGTCTCCCGAGACCATATCTATAAGGGCACCTTACCTCTACAAAAGGGTACCCTGCCTCACCAAAGAACTCCAATAAGTTTAGAGCTCCTCCTACCAGGTAAAATGTGCAAAGTCGTATTTCCCTCTCCCTCCTTGCGAAAATCAGACCAGACCGAAAGTAGCTCTACTTTAATATGCAGCTGCCTCTGTGAACCACGGATGTGCAAAGTTTGACCTGCCTTTGTTTCCCCCCCCACCCCACCACAAAAATGGTAGAGGCCGAGTTCAGAGGCAGGACCTCTGGATTCAGGCCTCCAGAGCCATCTTCTCAAAGACAAATTATATCCTCAGCGACTGTGAGCATGGACCACTACCCTTCCTTATCCTTCTCGGTCTCTATGTAGTCTTTAACACGGATCCCTCACCTGCATTGTCCAGCTGACTGGGATTGTTCCACCTTGTTTCATTATTGCTTATTTAGTCATAACCAGAGAATTTCCTGCAATAGCTTCTCATCCTGCCTTTGCACCATTACTTTTCCGAGTTTCCCAAAAATTCATTCTTTTCCCTTTCCTATATACTGGACCTTAGCGACATCATTCAAAGACATTGGCCAGAATTTTACGTTAGTTGTGTGGGCGCGTGCCTGACCTGACAGCACGTGAAATCACGCAAAAAGATGTCGGGTGCACTTCCTGACATCATTGTGCACTTGCCCAATATTTTGCTTGGTGGGCACGCGCGGCAGTTAGAAGCGCATCCACCAACAATTAAGCGGGCAATTAAACCCATTGAGGAGGCAATTGTAATTGGTTTTATGTGGCCCGTCCGCTTTTATGGTTGGCAGACGGGCCAATCAGCCAGACGGCAGACATATTTTCACCGAAACCTCGATCCAGGGTGGGATGAAATGTCTGGGGTGAAATATAATAAAAAAAGATATCTGGGGACTGATGTTTTTTGAGTTCTGCTGTCAAGTGTTTGAATGTGCTGTATAGGCACAGTTTGCTGCATTTTTTTTGTCATTTAACCTGGAGAGGTCTGCAGCTCCCTGAGGCAGTTCCGCTCCCTCGCTTTTCGCAGCGCGCACCCTCTTTCCCACCCTCCCCAGCCCCACACTTCCCCCAGTAGCACTGAGCCTTTCTCACTCTGCGCTTCATGCTGGCTGGCCAATTAACGTCCAGCCTGTGTGAAATTGCGTTCAGGGGGCGATCACGGCCAGAAGTGCATTTAGCGTCCGCTTCCGGGCCTGCCAATAGTGTGAACCTGAAGAGCGTAAGATTCAGGCCGCCTGATATATTGTTTGTCATACGCGCATATTTGCTTCCGGCTGCAACTGGCCCCCGAAGGCAATTTCACGCTGGCTGGTCAATTAACAACCAGCCAGTGTGAAACACGCGCTGAGAAAGGCTCAGTGCTGCATGGGGGCGGGTTTGTGGGAAGAGGGCGGGCACTGAGAGAAGGGAGGGTGTGGGCTTGCACCCCCTGAAGGCTGGCACTTACTGTTGAGCTGCCTCAGGGAGCTGCAGTAATTTAAAAATGAAATGAGCTCAATAAACTGCTGCAAACTGTGACAATACTGTAAATACAAGCAGCTGGCAGCAGACTACATAGTAGATCATCCCTCAAACCTCTAATTTTATTTTATTTAACCCCAGACATTTCATCCAGTCCTGGATGTAGTTTGTAGTGAAAATATGAAGGCCGCCTTGTTTGGCCGTTTGACCCATCCGCCTACCGTAAAAGTGGACGGGCCACGTAAAATCTCTGACAAGTGGCACCTTAATGGGCTTAATTGTCGGCTCAATTGTAAGTGGGCGTGCTTCCGAATCCCACGCACGCCTGCCTATCGTAAGGTTGCACGCGAGTGCGATGACATCGAGACGCCGGCCCGACGTCGTCTGGCATGATTTCACACGATTTTGGGTCGGGTACGCGTCTGCACGAACAGCGTAAATTTCTTGCCATGATATCAGCTTCCACATGTAGGCTGATGACACCCAGTCCCAACTGCCCTCCACCTTGTTCAATCTTGCCATTACCTCTAGGTTAGCCTGCTTAACTGACATGCAGTCCTTGATAAACCACAATTTCCTCCAGTTATATGAACACTGTGGCTGTAAGAGCAGGTCAGATGCTGGGAATTCAGCAGTGAGAAACTCATTTCCTGACTCTCCAAAGCCTGTCCACCATCTACAAGATATTAGTCAGAAGCGTAATGGAACACTCTCCACTTGCCTGGATGAGTGCAGCTCCAACAACTCTCATGAAGCTCGACACCATCTAGGATAAAGTAACCCACTTGAGTGGCACGCTATCCATCACCTTATACATTCACTCCCTCCGCTACTAGCATACAGTGGCAGTAGTGTTACCATCTACAAGGTGCACTGCAGCAACTTGCCAAGGCTCCTTCGACAGCACCTTCCAAAAGGCTGACCTCTACCACCTAGAAGGACAAAGGTAGTAGATGCAAAGGAATACCATCACCTGCAAGTTTCCCTCTGAATCACACACTGCCCAGACTTGGAACTACATAACCATTTCTTCATCATTGCTGGGTCAAAAACTTGGGACTTCCTAATGGCACTGTGGGTACCATATGGACTGTTGCGGTACAAGAAGGCCGCTCAAGAACAATTAGGGATGGGCAATAACTCCTGGCTTTGCTAACAATACTCACACCCTAAGAACGAATAAAGTAAGACATTGGATGGTCAAAGCAATTGTTTCTGGTCCATGTCACAAATTCTATTTACTTGCTACCAACTCCAAATTCTCCCTTGCTACTGTATGAAGCTCAACCAGATGTTTTGCAGCCTTGGCATCCTATTTAATGCTGAGCTGAGCTTCTGACCTCATAACTTCTTTAGCACAGAAACCACCTATGCCCACCTCGGCAACATTGACCATCACCGCTGCTGTCTCAGCTCTTCTGAGCTGGAACCCTAATTGATGTTTTTAGTAACTCCAGAGTCAACTATTCCAATGCCTGTTCGACCGACCTCCCATTTTCTCTCTTCATAACTCACGTTTTTCTATCTTCATAAACTTGAGCACATTCAAAATTCTGCTGCCTGTATCCTAACCCACACTAAATTCCTCACACCCATCATTCCAATACTTGTTGAGCTATAGTGCTGAATTTCTCCACTCCTCTCTCCTTAAAGACTTTCCTTAGAACTTATACCTGTGACCAAGCTTAGCCATCCATCCTAATATCTCGTTCTTTGGCTTAGTGTGACTTTTTGATCATTCTCCTTGAAGTGCCTTGGGCTGTTTTCCAATGTTAAGTGTGCTCTATAAATGCAATTGCTGTTGTTGAACTCCCCAGGGTGTACCTGTAAAATTGCATTATTGACTTGTCTCTGATGGAATAGAAGATAGGTAAGTAAGGTAGTGGGCTGCAGAATCATAGAACTTTATAACACAGAACCAGACTGCACAACGCTTTTTGAAAGAGTTATTAACTTTTTTCTATTCTCTGGATCTTTGCCAACACCATTTTAATTTTTTTCAAATATTAATCAACTTTCATTAAAGCAAAAACTATTATGGGATTTGCTTCCATCACTGTTTCGGATATTGCATTCCGTGTCCTAATAAGTCTCTGGCTGAAAAATGTCTCACTTTTTTTTTTGTAATGACCTTAAATGTATGTCATCTATTTACTGACTCAGTGAAAGTAATTTTTCAACTTTGAACACATTTATCAAATATTTTCTTAAATGTCTGATTTACTGAAGAAAGCCCCATATTCTCATCCTCCCACATAGCCAAAGCCTCTCGTCTCTTGTATCATTCTATTGAATCTGCACCCTCTGCATTGCCTTGCCATCTCCTGTAAAAACTTCAAAACCTTGATACAATATTCTGACAGCAACTTAACTAATTTTGTGTCTAGATTTAGCACTATTTATTTTTGTCATATATGATGCTCTTTTTAAAGAGCTAGTATCCATTTTATTAAATCATTCTAACAACTTGTCCCTCCCACTTTTAATGATTTCTGTGTCTGAACCCCAAGTACATCTGCTCCCCGAGCCTTGGAGAATGAATGACAAATTCACAATTCTAGAAGATATTTAGTTCAGCTTTAAAATTATACATATTGAGAGGACTAATACCAAGTCAACACTCAGATATATTATCGTTTTAATAACAGCAGAATTAAAACTGATATACTTAGATTTCCATTATAATCATTGCATTTAAATGCATGAAAATAACCACAGGGATCATTGAAAAAATATTGCACTCGGTATACCTAATCTTTTAATCAAAATTCCCACACTTAGTATATGGTTGTTAAATAATAAAATGCATTTCCTGTACACTGAAACGACCTCAACATTATTTATCGAGTATATATGTAATGAGGGGCGATTGATTGCATGTTTCTAGATTAAGCAATCTATTTTAGATCAGTTAAATGTCAGTATCAGCTGTCTCAATTGCTCATACTCTTGGCTGTCAGTCAGAAAGCTGTTGTTTCAAGCCTCTAGGATTTGAGCACATAATTTGGGCTGGCATGTTAATACGCTACTGATGGAGTGCTTTCCGATCCAATGTGAAATCTAATTTCCCATCTGTTTATGTAGAACAATGTAAACGTTGCCCTGGCACTATTCACAGAGGAGATGGAAGATTTCCTAGTGCTGGGTTTCACAGGGTGATGTATCCCCACCCCACCCCAACAACTAAAACGTCATTGCGAGGCTGCCCACCAAAAGGCCGGCAGCTTCACAGCCACTTTACGTTCACAGGTTCAGGGCAGGGTTAAATGGTGGTGGGGTTGGGGTGCCTCCAATGGGCATAGGGGACCCAATGGAGATTCCCTCCCTTGCCTGACACCAGTGAGCCCTACTAGGCTACGCACTTGATGTGGGTGTTCCCTTGCCACAGGTAAAATAGTGGCAGGAGTGGGATGAAGCACTTAACTGGCCATTAACTGGGCCTCAATAGGCCCAAGGGCAGGCTGGTCGTCTGGTGCCTTCACTGCTCTCCATGATACGTTTGACAGGTCGGGGGTGGGCAGGAACGCTGCGGACAGGCCACGCTGCATTTTACGAACCCACTCATCTTCAAACACGCCGATGGTGGGGGCTGTAAAATCCAGCCCCTGATTTCTTGGTTGGCACTCATCTCATTTGTTGTTTGTGGGTCTTAGCTGTATTTTAATTGGATGCTATGTTTGCTTAAAGAATAATAGTAATTGCACTTCAAAAAATTACAATCATTTGCATTAGTTCTTTTTTTACACTTTAACAGGATGAGGGTGTTGCTGACTAGGTCAGCATTTTTATTGCCCATCCTTAATTGCCCTAGAGAAGGTAGTGGTGATCTGCCTTCTTGAACCGCTTCAGTCCATGACTGTTCGAAGACATTTGCTAAATTTTGGAACTCTTGTTACATGCTGCAAATAAAAGCAATTTTCTGTGTTCTTTTTTAAGGTAGCAGTTGCATTTACCAGTAAAGAGATTTGCTTTTATGACCTTAATTCCAAAGAAGAATTTTCCTGTCAGTATAAACTTCATGGAATATGCAACACTCTGATTTGTATGCACTATTGGTATAACCCAGAAGATGAAAATGAAGCAGTTCTCACCTTTGGTGACGTCTGTGGGGAGGTAACTTGTGCTAATCAAAAATTATCCTAGGGATTTGGATTATTTTAATGATACTGATTGATGAATTTAATTTCAGCTATTCAATATTACGAAAATTTCTACATTAATTTTTGTTTGTGATTGGCTCCTAATGGGGCCGAGTTTACTAAGTGAATTTCATTAATCCAAAATAAATATTCCACGTAAGTCACACCAACACACAATTCAGTGGCAGTTCCACCAAATAATGTTACATTTTGGGCTGTTCTCACATTAGCTCAAATGAAATTCCTATCTCTATTTTTATGCAATCCTTTGGTGCAATTGTTCTAGTACCTTTGGTTTAAGTTTTATGTTGTTATTAGTTTTTGTTTCTTCAGCACTAGCGGTCACTCCTCCCAGCCCACTATTTCTTCGGTTCTCTCTGTTTGCAGCTTTCCCTTTTAAGCATAAATGCAATTACTTTTGTATCACCAAGGTGGAGAAACTTCAGTATATCAATAATTCCAAATCAAAAATTTGAGGAAACACTGAATTTTGCCAAATGTTGTAACATTATAAATAGCCTTAACAAATCTGGATGGTCTTCTGAACCACTAATTTTATAATGTTGGTAAACAACAGGTTACTGCCATCACTCCGCTAAGATTACAGATTTTACCTGCGTTTTTATGCTGGTGTGTGGAGTTGCCATATATGCGCCTCAGTGCAGAATGGTGCAAAACCAGCAGACTATCTCAGTCTTGCCAGCCTGCACCGCTTTGTAGGCAATATCAATGTTAAGGCAATGCCTGTAGTGTAAAGCAGACATTACTCTTTCTGCTAAATATTTTACTATAACAATTGAATTCTCTTTACTCCCCTACCATTATCCTTTTCAAGATAATTCCCTTCTATTTGTGTTCATCAACTTATTGTCTGAATGATGCTCAACTATTTACAGGCCATACAGTTTTTTTAAATGAATAAATTCCTGTTTACTTATTTTCAACTCCAAGCCAATGTAAAATGTGTGGTATAACTCTAGAAAAAGGCTATCAAAATAATATCTAGGTTAATGCAACTACCTCAAGTATTTTGTTAGCTCACAGTTTGTTATCTTTGCATCACCTGTCATCATACAATTGGTGCAGAGCAAATTTTACAGAATCTTTAGGATTTCCAAATAATCATGTAGAAATTTTTATGTTTCATTTTTTAAGTGTTATTTAAGAGTTGGTAGCCTGCCTTTAGGTACCAGGGGACAGAAATCTTTCTCTTCCCCCCCACCCACCTTAAACCAATTTATATTTCTCCCTTGTTGAAACTATGCTGCAGTTCTGCCGAAGGGCCATGAAGGCGCGAAACGTTAACTGATTTCTTCTCCGCCGATGCTGCCAGACTTGCTGAGTTTTTCCAGGTAATTCTGTTTTTGTTTTGGATTTCCAGCATCCGCAGTAGCTTTTAGCTTTTTGTTTTTATCTTTGTGTTTGATTGACTGCCACCTCTCTTCAAAAAATGCCCTCTTTGAAGAAGTATGGTTCTGTCCTCCGACAGGATTTCCGACTGTCTCTTCTGCCCTGCTCACCTTCATTGCTTTCCATTTCTCTCCTGGTGTTTGACAAGGTGTTTACTAAAACCCGCTTTCACAGCCATATCTCCTTTCTCAGTGACTGTCTCCGTCTCCGACTCACCCCACGTGGATTTCAACTGAAATTCCATCCCTCTTGTTTCGAACCCACCCAGGATTACAGGTATCTCCGGGACATAAAACGTTTCTCGGACTGCTGTTCCCGTCGCATTCTGAGATCCACACTCAGTGCCATGCGCCGCCATATGAACACACTCGACCTCTCCCTCCAGCAGCACCGCCGCACCCTTTTTCAAAGCTGCGCGTGCCCCCAGTTTCATTTTATTCTTCGCCTCATCCGTCGCCTCAACAAGAAACTTTTTCTCTTTCTCTCAAGCGCTAAGGAACGCAAGCTCCAACAACTCATCGACTCCAACACCCATCTGGGACCCTCCACCCCTGCTTGTCCCTCCGTCCTCACCCCATCTTCCAATCCCAGCCCCAGCCGCGTATTCACTATACCCCCTGACCTTCCCCTCTCCGATGCTGAACGTTCAGTGCTCAGCAAAGGACTTAGTTTCATACCCTTACGCCCTCATCTCAATGAATTTCGGGCTCGGCATGATGCTGAACTCTTCTTCCGCCGTCTTCGTCTCCGTGCTCACTTCTTTGGGCAGGAGTCCTCTCCCCGTTCAACGGATCCTTTTACCCACCTCCAGTATTCTCCCTCCACTTGGACCCCTCCCTCTGGATTCTTACCTTCTCTTGATCTTTTCATTGAGAACTGTCGGCGTGACATTAGCCGTCTCAATTTCTCTGCTCCTCTCACCCATTCTAATCTGTCTCTCTCTGAACTCACTGCACTCCGTTCTCTCAGGTCCAACCCCAACATTGTCATCAAACCCGCTGACAAGGGTGGTACTGTTGTTGTCTGGCGCATTGACCTCTACCTCGCGGAGGCTGAGCGTCAACTCGCAGACGTTTCCTCCTACCTCTCCCTGGACCATGACCCCACCACAGAACATCAAGCCATTGTTTCCAGGACTGTCACTGACCTCATCTCCTCTGGAGATCTTCCTCCCACAGCTTCCAACTTGATAGTCGCCCAACCTCGGACGGCCCGCTTCTACCTCCTACCCAAAATCCACAAACAGAACTGTCCTGGCAGACCGATCGTGTCAGCCTGTTCCTGCCCCACGGAACTCATTTCTCGTTATCTTGACTCCCTTCTCTCTCCCCTTGTCCAGTCCCTTCCCACCTACATCCGTGATTCCTCTGACACCTTACGTCACATCAACAATTTCCAGTTCCCTGGCCCCAACCGCTTCCTCTTCACCATGGATGTCCAATCCCTCTACACCTCCATCCCCCACCAGGATGGTCTGAGGGCCCTTAGCTTCTTCCTTGAACAGAGGCCCCAACAATCCCCATCCACCACTACTCTCCTCCGTCTGGCTGAACTTGTTCTCACACTGAACAATTTCTCCTTTAACTCCTCTCACTTCCTCCAAATAAAAGGTGTGGCTATGGGTACCCACATGGGCCCCAGCTATGCCTGTCTCTTTATGGGGTATGTGGAACATTCCTTGTTCCAGTCCTATTCCAGCCCCCTCCCACAACTCTTTCTCCGGTACATCGATGATTACTTCGGTGCTGCTTCATGCTCTCGTCGGGACCTGGAAAAATTTATTAATTTTGCTTCCAATCTCCACCCCTCCATCATCTTCACATGGTCCATCTCTGACACTTCTCTTCCCTCCCTTGACCTCTCTGTCTCAATTTCTGATGATAGACTGTCCACCAATATCCATTACAAGCCTACCGACTCCCACAGCTACCTCGACTACAGCTCCTCACACCCCGCTTCCTGTAAAGACTCCATCCCATTCTCTCAGTTCCTTCGCCTCCGTCGCATCTGTTCTGATGACGCTACCTTCAAAAACAGCTCCTCTGACATGTCCTCCTTCTTCCTTAACCGAGGTTTTCCATCCACGGTCGTTGACAGGGCCCTCAACCGTGTCCGGCTCATATCCCGCGCATCCTCCCTCACGCCTTCTCCTCCTTCCCAGAAACATGATAGGGTCCCCCTTGTCCTCACTTATCACCCCACCAGCCTCCGCATTCAAAGGATCATCCTCCGCCATTTCCGCCAACTCCAGCATGATGCCACCACCAAACACATCTTCCCTTCATCCCCCTTGACGGCATTCCGTAGGGATCGTTCCCTCCGGGACACCCTGGTCCACTCCTCCATCACCCCCTACTCCTCAACCCCCACCTATGGCACCTCCCCATGCCCACGCAGAAGATGCAACACCTGCCCCTTCACTTCCTCTCTCCTCACCGTCCAAGGGCCCAAACACTCCTTTCAAGTGAAGCAGCATTTCACTTGCATTTCCCCTAACTTAGTCTACTGCATTCGTTGCTCCCAATGCGGTCTCTTCTACATCGGAGAGACCAAACGCAAACTGGGCGACCGTTTTGCGGAACACCTGCAGTCTGTCCGCAAGAAAGACCCAAACCTCCCTGTCGCTTGCCATTTTAACACTCCACCCTGTTCTCTTGCCCACATGTCTGTCCTTGGCTTGCTGCATTGTTCCAGTGAAGCCCAACGCAAACTGGAGGAACAGCACCTCATCTTCCGACTAGGCACTTTACAGCCCTCTGGGCTGAATATTGAATTCAACAACTTTAGATCTTAAACTCCCCCTCCCCCCATCCCCACCCCGTTTCTTTCCCCCCCCCACCCCGCTTTTTTTTCAATAATTTATATAGATTCTTCTTTCCCCACCCTATTTCCATTATTTTTAAATCTAAAACTAAAACCTTTAGTCTTTCCACCCCAACCCCACTAGAGCTGTACTTTGAATATCCTGTCTTCCATTCTTAATTAGCACTTTTCTCAGACAAAGACCACCACCTTCAACACCTCTTTGACCCTTTTGTCTGTGACATCTTTTGATTATCTGCTCATCTCCACAATCATCACACCACACCCTCAATGTGTCTCTTCCACACACCCCCCCCCCCCCCCCCCACCCACCCACCTTAAACCAATTTATATTTCTCCCTTGTTGAAACTATGCTGCAGTTCTGCCGAAGGGCCATGAAGCCTCGAAACGTTAACTGATTTCTTCTCCGCCGATGCTGCCAGACTTGCTGAGTTTTTCCAGGTAATTCTGTTTTTGTTTTGGATTTCCAGCATCCGCAGTAGCTTTTAGCTTTTTGTTTTTATCTTTCTTGTGTGTATGCTTCCATGTATGCACAAAGCTCCATTTTACTTGGCTGCAAATTGATGTACAGTATGCTGTATAACTAGGTCTGCTACCCTACATTGTTTTTAGAAGGTACCCACCTCAAATCATTGCATAACTGTGTCCAAATATATGACATGCACAAAAGGAATACCTAACTTGATCCATTTGTGAAAAAGTCTAAATGAACCATCAGCAATTAGTTGCGGTAGGTTATGAAAATTTTCATCCTAAGTGAAATAAAAGGAATTCTTTATTTATCATCATGTGTTTAATTTATCAGTGTGAGGATAAATAAGAATCATTTTCATTTTTGTTAATTTTGTTTCAAGGAGCTTTATTAAAAGTTCAGGGAGATTTCTAACAAACCACTGTGTCAATGGACCTTCGCAGTCACCTCTCCAATGATTGCTTTCTTCTCCATACTAAATATTGCAACTTTCACCAGTGTGTTTTGGAAAATGTATAGTGCATTTTGTTTTTCTTGCAGGTCAATGCTATTTGCTTTACCACAGCTTTAATTTCACTTTTTGAAAGACCAACCAGTTCAACAGATGAGCAAGAGACAACCATAGCTATTACCTGGCAAGAGCTGGTTAAAGGAAATCACAAGTGTTGCTTCACTTTACAGCACAAAGGACACAATAAAGAATGGGTCAGACAAGGTATGTAGGGGTAGAATTTCCGCTTTGGCAAAATTGCACTGGTTTTCCAAAGTGAAGATTTGGTTCAAATTCTTGCTTAAACTATTTGCATCATCGCAAACATAAAACCTTCCAAGAACTAGCACAAATCAAGCTGTTTTTTCGAACATAATTGTTCAAACTTACTGGTGCCCTTGTACCTAAAGAGGAAACAGCTTAATTTTAAAACAAAATAAAGGGTATAATTCTAAAGCGAATGCAGGAGCATAGGGACCTTGCTATATGGGTGCATAATTTGAATGTGGCAGGATAGGTTGAGACAGCAGTTAATAAGGCATATGACATCCTGAGCTTCATCAATAGGGGCATGGAGTATAAAAGCAAGGAAATTATGTTAAACCTGTGTAAAGCACTGGTTTAGCCTCAACTCGAGTATTGCACCCAGTCCTGGGCACCCTACTTTAGGAAGAATGTGAAGGCATTAGAGAGGGTGCAGAAAAGATTCACAAGAATGATTCCAGGGATGAGGAACTTCAGTTACATAAGAGAACTGGAGAAGTTGGGTCTGTTTTCATTGGAGAAGTGAAAGTTTGGGAGGAGGTTTGATAGAGGTATTCAAAATCATGAGGGGCTGGACAGTTAGATAGGGAGAAACTGTTCCCATTAATGAAAGGATCGAGACCCAGAGGGCACAGGTTCAAAATAATTGGCAAAAGAAACTGAAGATATGAGGAATTTTTTTCATGCAGTGAGTGGTTAGAATCTGGATTTTTAAAATTTTTTCACGGGGTGCGGGTGTCACTGGCTGGGCCAGCATTTATTGTCCATCGCTAATTGCCCTTGAGGAGATGGTGGTGAGCTGTCTTCTTGAACTGCTGCAGTCCATGTGTTGTAGAAATACCCACAGTGCTGTTAGGAAGGGAGTTCCAGGATTTTGACCTGGTGACAGTGAAGGAACAGTGAAGGCGATATAGTTCCAAGTTAGGATGGTGCGTGACTTGGGAGGGGAACTTGTAGTGGTGGCCATTCCTTATTTCCCATATTAATTCCCAACATTCTCTCTCTAGAGGACCAATGCTCACTTTTATTACTCTTTTCCTTTTTAAATAACTGTAGAAGCCCTTACCATCTGTTTTAATATTTCTAGTTATCTTTCTTTCATACACTAATTTCTCGCTCTGCTGTAGTAATTATAGTTTGGATAAATGTAGGACTGTAGCTTTAAGAATAATCCTGTGTTGTAAGATCACATTATCTGTGGAAACAAATGTGTTAGCAGCGCGGGGAACCTCTAGTAGAGGGAGTTCTTCTTTAGTTATGGAGTTTGATGCACACATGTAGTTGCTGCTGATGTCTTGTAAATAAAGTTAAGTGTGTCCATTAAGGAAAAGTTGTCTGGAAGATCAACTCTATTACAAACTGGCTACCAGGATAAATCAGTGCTGAACCTCGCCCAGCGATTGTGAGTATCTAATTTCACAAAAAAAAACAGAAGATATACTCATCTGAAATGCCACAGTTTGGCAGAATCGATCCCTTTGAGCCAGCCACAGACGATTGGTCTCAATATATAGAACGTCTTGCGTTCTACTTTCAAGCCAACAAAATCACGGGGGAGGAAAACAGGAGAGCAATTCCCCTGAGTATTTGTGGGAGCAAAGCTACAGTTTAATTTGAAGCTTGATGGCTCCCAATGCCCCAGATTTGAAGACCTTCAGTGAATTAATAGACCTCGTTAAGCGATATTTTCAACCCAAGCTCTCAGTCACAATGCAGAGGTTCAGGTTCAATTCATGGAATAAAGCCTCGGGGGAGAACATTGCTACCTACATGGCAAAGTTAAATCAACTAGCGGAGTATTGGGATCTTGGTGAAACCCTGAATGACATGCTCAGGGATCATTTAGTATGTGGCATGCAGGAGGATGCTAGTCAGCGAAGATTGCTGGCTGAAGTGGATCTTGATTTTAAGAAAGCGTTAGAAATAGAGCTGGCGATGAAAAGTGCTGTAAGGGATTCACTAACAATTCAAGGGGCGTAAAATGATGCTGCTCTCCTAGTTGGGCGACAAAAAGGCTTTACCTTCCATAACTTCTGCACATATACAAATATGGGCCCTAATTTTGGCAGCATATGAATACACCTTTGTACATAGACCAGGGATTCGTATAGCAAATGCCGATGCCCTAAACCGCCTTCCTTTGCAAGAGAAAAATAACCTCATCCCAATTCCCCAAGAACTCCTGTTAGTGATGAATTTTCTAGATTCCTCACCAGTCTGTGCCAGGCAGATAAGAATTTGGATGAATCATGGTCCAGTCCTGTCTCTAGTGAGAGACCAAGTGTTACTTGGTTGGTCTCAGGAACCAGTCTCTGATGACTTGAAGCCATTTTTCAATCAAAGACACGAGATGAGCAGTCAAGATGGTATTCTATTATGGGGTGCATGAATAGTAGTTCCTTCACAAGGAAGGGAACCACTCTTAGTAGAGCTACACAGTGCCCATCCAGGAACCTCACGAATGAAGATGATGGCGCAAAGCTATCTTTGATAGCCAGGGATGGACGGTACTATTGAAAGGGTATAAAACACTGTGTGCAATCTCAACAGCTGCAAAAGTTGCCGGTGGCAGCCCCATTACGCCCATGGGAGTGGCCTGGTAGACTCTGGGTGCAATTGTACATAGATTACGTCAGTCCTTTCCTTGGAACCATGTTTCAGCTGATTATAGATGCTCATTCCAAGTGGTCAGATGTTTATGAGGTAAAGTCACCAACGTCAGGTGCTACTATAGAAAAACTACACCAGAGCTTTGCCATCCACAGATTACCAGAGGTAATTGTCTCAGATAATGGTACTGCATTTGCGAGTGCTGAGTTTCAATGATTTGTCAGCCTCAATGGTATCAATCAGTCTGCACGTGAAGACTGTACCGTGCCATCCGTCATCTAACGGACTGGTGGAAAGAGCAGTACAAACTTTTAAGGCAGGAATGAAAAAGTTGACCGGTGAATCATTGGAAACTAGACTTGCTCATTTCCTATTTCACTACAGAACAACTCCCCACACTACGACAGGAACAACACCTGCAAAATTACTGATGAGGTGCCATATTTGGACAAGACTGAGCCTAATACTTCCCAATTTGGAGGGGAAGATGGAGAAAAGTCAAGGGAACCAAAAAGCGACTCATGATTTGTATAGTCATGAGCAACAATCTACTGTTGGAGAAGCAGTATATGTAAAGAATTTTGGTGGAGGACCGAAGTGGTTATCTGATAAAGTAAATCTCTGCAACCGGACCATTGTCGTGCCACGTGGGAGTGGAGGGCCGGATCACCCGTAAGCCTGTGGATCATTTAAGAAAAAGTGAGATACCCCAACAAAATGATGTTCCACCTGTAACCATTACTAAACCAGTGGTTCCTGTTGAAGTTGCTCAACCAAGGACAGACATGGCCAAAGTCTCTGTCAGAGTGGAAGACATTGAACTGCATGTGCCTAATGAGGTACCTGATGTTAATGCGGTTCCAGAGAATGTGTTTCCTACAAAAGAATCAGAAATTGTGGAGCTGCGACGCTCCACATGGATCAGGAAACCACCTGAAAGACTGAACTTGTAATTTCATAACCTGTTTAAATATTGTAATGTCATGAGGTAAGTATCCTTGTAAATACAAAATGTACAGAAAAGTTAAAGGGGGAGGAATGTAGTAATTATAGTTTGGGTAAACATAGGACTATAGCTTTAAGAATAACCTTGTGTTGTAATATCACATGATCTGTGTAAACCAATGAGTTAGCAGTGTGGGGAACCTCTAGCAGAGGGAGTTGTTCTTTTGTTATAGAGTTTGATGCAGAAGTATAGTTGCTGCTGCAGTCTCGTAAATAAAGTTCAATGTGTCCACTAAGAAAAGTTGTCTGGAAGATCAACTCCATAACATCTGCATTATGTTTTTAGTCCTCCTTTGCTTGCAGCATGACAGAGAGAATGAGGAAAGAGGACACAGAGGAGTATAAGCTGCTCAAAGGTGGAGGAGGTAGAGGGGAAGAAGGATTCTCGGTTGGAGGCTATATCCACCCTGCATCTTGAGGAAGCATTTCTCCTCCCTCAGCCTTAGCGAAGAACAGTGTGTGCACTGTCTCTATTTCACGAAGGAAGTCCTTTATTCTTTCATGGGATGTGGACATCGCTGACAAGGCCAGCATTTGTTAACCATCCCTAATTGCCCTTGAACTGAGTGGCTTGCTAGGCCATTTTAGAGGGCAGTTAAATGTCAACTACATTGCTGTGGGCCTGGAGTCACATGTAGGCCAGACCAGGTAAGGATGGCAGATTTCCGCCCCTAAAGGACATTAGACCCCTAAAGGCCAATTAGGGATAGGAAATAAATGCTGGCTTAGCCAGCAATGCTCACGTCCTACAAATGAATGAAAGAAAACTTCTCACCTCATTTGAATAGTACTGTTGGTTCTCCATTCTGGCAGATGCAGGCCCAACTCCAGTACCACCCATGCCTCCTCCTCCAAACCCCCTACCTCCCAGGAAGCTCTGAAAATCCCAGGGTGTTGTAAAAATTGTCGTCCTCCCTTTGGCCCATCTTCATGTCTAAAGAATGGATGTTTCCTCGTGAAGATTTTCCCCTTTTGTTCATGTGAGAACAATAAAACATCTGAGATTCCTTTAGTTTGGAGAAATAACTATTATTCAACAATCACATTGTATTATCCCACACTAAGAATCACACTTTCTTTCTTGTTAATGAATATGAAATTAAATCTCCATTGCTTTCTTCCTCCAGTGAGTTACTGTTCTAATTTGGAAGCTTTCATTTCCTGTGCTACAACTAGCTTGAATACATTAGTCTTGGGCTGGAAAGAAAAGGGAACAGCCCCAATGAGAACTTCTTCTATCCATGTTAATGAAGGTGTTAATGCATTTGATTATCATCCTGGACTCAATTTAATTGGTAAGTGAACTCAAGTATTTTTGTCCTCAAAACTGCCCATACATAAATGTCACACATAATGTGTGCTGTACTGATACAATGTATATGAGCAGTTGTGCCGATATAAAATTACATTTGATTCACCCAACATATTGAGGTTCTCCCCTGAGGCTGCTTTGAAGAAACGCCAGGTTGAGATACTAACAGATGTGTGGTCTGAACAGGAAAATGAAACTTCCAGTTATCTTTTGACTGCTCTCATAGATCCAGTATCCCATTTTGGAGTAATGTCGATAGAGCTCTGGGAACAACTTGAACTGTTATTTTATAATACCTTAAAGAATTGTAAAATATTTATTGAACAGAGTATTTGTTACATTAAGCTTCATTAAAAGTTTAACAACTTCTTCAGTTCTGCTGGTTTTGAAGGTCAATTTTACATTGCTTATGAAGCATTCTATTAGCTCCGTCTCCTCTACGTTGTACAGTGGTCCCAGTATGGATTAATGGGATGTGGCGCTTATGGCTGTAATATAAACATGGTGAGCTTCTAATCTTTGCCAGGAATATTTGTCAATCCATTCACAATACCTGGATAATGAAAGATGGAAAATTACTTATTAATGTACATTTTTCGCTCTGGTTCAGTAGATGGAAATTGGGTGAACCCAAATAGAAAATTTGTACTGCATGAGCATCTGAAATAGAGAAAAGTGGGGCAGAAAGCTTATGCCTGAAACTGATGGTCTCAGTTTATGTCTCACCTACACCTGTACTTGAGGTTCGACAGCGACCTTGGCTAGGGTGGGGGGAAAGCCCTCCAGGATTTCTGTTCCCGTTGGTTTTTAAAAATTCATTTACGGGATGTGGGCTGCGCTGGATAGGCCAGCATTTTATTGCCAATCCCTAATTGCCCTTGAGAAGGTGGTGGTGAGCTGCCTTCTTGAACCACTGCAGTCCATGTGGTGTATGTACACCCACAGTGCTGTTTGGGAGGGAGATCCAGGATTTTGACCCAGCGACAATGAAGGAACGGCAATATATTTCCAAGTCAGGTTGTTGAGTGGCTTGGAGGGGAACATCCAGGCAGTGGTTTTCCCATGTATCTGCTACCCTTGTCCTTCCAGATAGCAGTGGTTGTGGGTTTGGAAGCTGCTGCCTAAGGAACCTTGGTGAGTTTCTGCAGTGCATCTTGCAGATGGTACACACTGCTGCCACTGTTTGTTGGTGGTGGAGTTAGTGAATGTTTGTAGAAGGGGTGCCAATCAAGCAGGTTGATTTGTCCTGGATGGTGTCAAGCTTCTTGAGTTGTTGTTGGAGCTGCACTCATCCAGGCAAATGGAGGATATTCCATCACGCTCCTGTCTTGTGCCTTGTAGATGGTGGACAGGCTTTGGGGAGTCAGGAGGTGAATTACTTGCCATAGGATTCCTAGCCTCTGCCCTGCTCTTGTAGCCACAGTATTTATATGGCTAGTTCAGTTTCTGGTGATCTCTGTTCAAAAATGCTCTTGAAAGGTGGGGTTTAGCTGTAATGTTCCCACTTGTTGGTATTCACTGTTATGTGAAGAATTGCTACTTGGTTATGGTTTTTGAAGCTGCAGACTTGAGTTACAGTTACAGTCTTTAGATGAAGGAAAAACCATTGGTTGAAGTACTCATTTTTAAATTGAATAATTATTTTAGAAAATAAAATCTGATATTTGTAGAAAAGGTTATGTCCAGGTTTAAGTTACTACTTATGTTTAATGCATCATAGCTGCAAGTGACATCATGATATATTTTGTGATTTATAAAATTGTGTTGAGTTTGTAAACAAATAAACCCAGGTCACAGAGGACTTCCTCCACTTCCTTTAAATTTGCACTGATATCTTTTACAAGACAGTATTAATGAGCAATAATGGGGTTTACTCTGTGCCATTATAGACTGTCGTCCTTATGATCAGTACATTTTTTCCAATAGCTTCTGCAGCTGTAGATCATCAGGTCTACTTGTGGAACCCTCACATGTCTAAACCCAATGGAGTTTTACGAGGCCATCTAACTAGCGTAATAGCAGTTCAGTTTAATATTACACGAAGACAACTCTTCAGTTTTTCAAAGGACAAGGTGAGAATAATTTCCGTTTAGTTTAACTTGTGAATAACTTGTATATAATAAATAAAAATAAATATATGGTGGCTGCTTCAGATACTTGCAGACAAGATCTTCAGAAAAGACCTCTGTTCTAAATAGTTTTCAATATTAACTCTACACAGTCTTAAAATCAAGAGTAAAACCACAGTGTAATGACATGAACCAGAATCGGCATCGCCAGTTTATGACAGTTGCTTGTGTTCACACTGTTTGTTCAGTTCAAACATAAGCTAAACATTGTCAGTTGTGAATTTTATGCGTCAGTTGGAATAACTGTTTGAAACCATTCTAGGTTTTACGAATTTGGGACATGCACCATCAGCTTTGTGTCCAGCGACTTGCTGGGATATTTCCAAAATGTCTGGACTTCCAAACAATTCTGTATTTCAATGAACCCAGTGGCCAACTCTTCACCACTTTCAACAATCAGCTGACGTTATTGGAGATGAAGCAAGAGACTGGCAAATGCGTGAAAAGTCATGAAAAGTCTGTTACCTGTGTGCTTTACAACTCTCTTTTCAAACAGGTGAGTGAAAATAGGAACAGAACAAGAAACTTTTCTATTGCTGAGAAAATATATTTTGTTGAAGCTTTTCGTCTTGCACTCATCAGGACAATCACAAGAATACCAATGTCAGGGGAAGCAACAACTTTATACTATGTGAGAATAGAGTGCTGATCGGTTAGCAAGTGGACTCTGATTGGTAGAGGGGTGCCATGGAGAATGCACCAGTTAATGATGACTAACAGTTAATTGCAAAGCATTGTTTAAAATTTAAACCATGCAGCTTGATTCTGACTGGTCAAGGCATTGCCCTGAGGAATGAACCAGCGAATGACTATCACTTATTTTGTTTAGCTGAAACAGGCACAATGTGCGTACATGTTCTTTCTGTCTGCAAAGAGCAGGGCCCTGTGTATTAATATATGTAGTTTCCAGTACTCGCAAATGCACCACATTGCGAGCCCGACTGACAATCTTAAATTGGTTGTCAGTGTAATTTTTAGCACACTGAGGATTATTTAGCAAATGTTGTCCAATCGCGGAATCACATCTAATATTGGACACTGTGTTTTGAGTGTTGCAAGCACAGGCTGGTTGAGTATGGTCTGTACCTTGCCCCTTGTGAACAGCGGAAGGGACATGGTGCTTGATACGATCCACCAACCTTTGGGACGTACAATTTGAGTAACAGGTGAAGCTAGCTGTTTCACGCTGCTACTATGCAGTAGCAACACGAGTGGTATTCATCACTAAAAGGATGTTGCCGTCAAGCCAAAAGGACGTTCTGCCTATCTCACAAGTGAGTAATGTGGTATATGAATTTCAGTGCCAGTGCGATAGGTATGTAGGCCGTACATCCCAAAGACTGGCGGATCATATCAAATCATTCCTTCCATAATCTTCAGGTGTTTAAAATCTAATTTAGCATCAATTGATCACTTTTTTAATTTGTTCATGGGATATGGGTGTTGCTGACTGGGCCAGCATTTATTGTCCATCCCTACTTGCCCTTGAGAAGGTGGTGGTAGCTTCCTTCTTAAACCGCTGCAGTCCATGTGGTGTAGGTACACCCACAGTGCTGTTAGGGAGGGAGTTCCAGGATTTGACCCAGCGACCGTAAGCTACTTCCTGGTTTACCTTATCTCCACTTTTATCTCATTTAACTGAGGTGACATCTTGCACTATGGGCTTTGGACCTTCAACTTGGTAGCTCATTTGAGAGGAATGTGAATAATATATGTGAAACACTTGCAGGTTATCAGTTCAGACATTGGATCTACTGTTACAGTCTGGATGATTGAAACTGGTCAAAAAATAAAGCAATTTTCTGGATGCCATGGCAATTCTGAGATTACGACAATGGCACTAGATGATTCTGAGACCAGATTTTTCACTGCAAGTGTTGATGGAACAGTGAAGGTAAGGTTTACAGTATATTAGCTTCTAAATTACCATTCCTATGGTATGAGGTTATGTTGATCAATCATATAAAGAACGTGGAATATAACAACTTTCATTTAGTGCAAGATGGCATGTAATCTAATGATCAAATAGTAGGGCAGTCAATAAGGTGATAGCTACAATAAACAACATATCTGCTTAACTTTTGGAATAGCACGTGTAAGCACAGCACATTAGTTCTGCTGAACAAAATCTTCTCTAGTTCCATCTTGAACCCTATTTAAGTCCCAAAACTCTTCTCAGGCCTCCATCCATCATGACTGCTCTGTTGCTGTTAACTTACTAAATCACTCACTTGCTTCCATCTTGTATACAACCCTTGCTCCTTCATCCCACCATCCTTGGCAGATCTTGCAGCCACTCAGTGCTGTTCTCAAGAGTTGCATAACTTCCTTCCACCTCTGTCCTCTTTTAAACCTGCTTAAAACGTTTTGGCATGGTCTTCTTAATCTCTCTCCTATGGCTTATCATCCATTTTTCTTGATTTCTCTGTAAAACACTTTGGGATGCTGTGTACAAATAAAGGAATTATATGGATATAAGTTGTCATTATTATCTTTAAGCAAAGACTAAGTGAGCTTTATATATTTTTAGTGTGCATGTTTCATCAGAATGATCAGTTCTATTAAAGGCCACAAACTTGAGTTTCTTTACCTGTCATTTCTCTTTACAGCTGCTACTTGGCCTGCTGTGTGTTTTCATCATTTTCTGGTTTTATTTCAGATTTTTAGCTTTTTTATTTTAACTAAAATGTTGTTGTATGGTAAGTCCCCTTTAAGCTTTTCCACTTTAATGTCATGGATATAATGGAGCTGGTATGCATACTTAGCGTCTGGATTTCCTTTTTGACGTCATATCGTACCACACCAAAGCAGCATCACAAGACCTGATCAGAGCCATTTTGGAATGGCCTCTCCTCCTCATCACCTCTCCCACTCCACTACCTTCCTGCTTGCTGCCTCTCCCATTCCGCAATCCTTCAGCCCCCTGACCCTTCAGCTCCTGATCCTCCTGTTTATTGATCCTCTCACTCGTCAACCTTCCCACTTGCTGCCCAACGTGCTCCCCGACCCTTCTGGTCCCTGACCCTCCCATTCACCACTTCCCTCCCTAACCCTCCCTTCCACAGCTCCTCTCAATCCCTTGCTCACTTCCCTTCCTCTCGCCGCCACTCAGCGAAGGTTTGGGAGAGAGAAGCGGCAAGCGAGAGAGAGCAGGAGAGGTGGAGAGTAAGAGGGTCAGGGAGCAGGAGAATTGACAAGTGGGAGGGTAGGGAAGCAGAATGAGCAGCGAGCAGGAGGGTCAGTGAGTTGGAGGGCCTGGGTGTGGAGGGTTGACAGGTGGAAGGGTCGACCAGCGGGAGGATCGATGAGCAGGAGAGGCTGGCGAGCAGGAGGATTAGGGAGCAGGAGGTAAATAGAAAGAGTTAGTATTTTTTAAAATTTATTTTATTTTAAAAGTTATTCCATTTACAAATATAGGAATTAAGGAATGTACAACATTTGAACTTACAGGGTGTAATGTTTTTTCTGACGAGAAAGGTCTCACAGAACCTAAGTACAGGTTTTACATTAGTTCCAATGAGAAAGTCTGATTCACTTAATGTTGCTTCATTTAAAGTTGCATTTTTCAGGAACGCAACTATAATATTAAGTGAGAAATTATTGTGTAACATTAAATCCAATTAACGTAAAAATAATCAATGCGGTTTCAAAAAAGAATATCTGTGTCCTTCTATTGCAAAATTTATCTAGAACCATATAATATGAAACATTCTATTCATGAGATTGTAATCCTTGAAGTTGTACCTTGTATTAACAGATTTGGGATTTCAATGGCCATTGCCACCATAAATTGAATGCAGGAAGGGACCAAGCAGCTGATATCTCCCAGATCCTGATATTAAAAAGGAGTATTCTGGTATTAGGCTGGGAAAGGTATGTTATAGTCAGAAGTTGAAAATCAGCAAACTATACTTATATTGTATAAACTAACCTGCTTTCCTTGCTTCTTTAAAACTTTTGCACACAGCTTTGAACTTTATAAGATTTTAAAAGATGATTTTGTATTTTCTGTTGGCTTAAGGTTTACAGCGCAGTCCATTATTGCAATGTTACTTTTACCAGTCAAGACCATTTTCATTATGTCCCATTAGCTTTGTTACCTTCCTTAGATTCCTGAGATTTACAAGACTATTATTTACTTAAAGGACAACACAGCCCCTAGACCCAAGTAGCTTTGTCTGTTGGGGTGTAGTGATATTGTCACTGGACTAGTCCAGAGACCCAGGGCAATCCCCTGGGGACCTGGGTTCAAATCCCACCACAGCAGATGGTAAAATTTGAATTCAATTTTTAAAAAAAGTCTGCAATTAAAAGCCTAATAACGACCATTATTGTAAAAAGCCCATCTGGCTCAGTGATGAAGGAAATCCTTACCTGGTCTGGCCTACATGTGATACCAGACCCACGCTCACTGAAATGGCACTCAATTCTCAAGGGCAATTAGGGATGGGCAATAAATGCTGGCCAGCCCATGAACTAATTAAAAAAAAAGAAACTGCGCCGAGACATTTGCCAACATTCATTTGTGCTAGCAACTATAAAAGTGCAAATGAACAACTCAGGATATCGCCCCTTCCAAATTTCCTTCCTGACTGCAGTTGGTGTCTGGTAGTATGCTCAGGATTGAGAATGTGGGAGTAACTTGAGCGTTTCTATGTATATCACTCGCTGACATGGTGTGTTGGAATGTCAAAGTTTAATTGCTGTATCACAGTTGACAGCCCTTTTCCTGTATAAATTAACAGGCACGTTCAGCTATTCCACTGTTGTTAGAGACATCTCTAACTTAGAGAGCTTAAAAATTGGTAACTTTGAAATTTGTAGGTTTGCGCCATTACATTAATATTTAATTTTTTTCCTCCAGAATAATTACTGTCTTCAGAATGGATACTCCTACCGAATTTTTTGTTCAACCCTCAGAATGGAAAGGGAAATCAGAGCATCAGAATGACATTCTTTGTGCAGCATTCTTACCACCTCAAACCCTTGCAACAGGTTTGCTATTTCATTATATTTTATGTCTTGAAGCAATTTTAAAATGATTTTTCAGCTCTTCAAGTGATTAGACAGACTATGAATTTGAAATAAATAACTTGAGTTTCTATTTGAACCACATCTGGTAAATTATCATATATGGAGTCAATTTTTCCTCATTGAAACAGTTTTTTTTCTCTCAGTAGATATCTTGAGTTAAGTTTTTTGTGTTTGTGCATTTGTAGATAGGAGTGTACACAGAACAGCACAAAATGTGCATTAAAATATATAGGCTGGATTTCATGTGGGTGAAGGGGGTCTCACCCGCCAGGTGGAGAATGGAGAAAATGGCTCCCACCCTGTGTTATTTTTCTCCAGGAGGTCTCTTGGGCAGCGTTGGGCCTCCTGTCCAATTAATCCCCCAGTAGAGCAGAAATACTGTCCCTGAGAGCTGCTGGCCAAACAGAGGCTGGCAGCTCTCCAGTATCAGCAACGCCACCAGATGTTGGGCTTACCTTCAGGATTGGCAATGGATCCCCAGCTGAAAGTGAGTGTGGGTGGGATGGCAGTCATGGGGAGGGGATCGCTGGTGAGGTGGGGTCGGAGAGCTAGATTTCTGTGTGCCCTCATTTTTCAATGCCGGGTCCCTCAATCTGGCACAGTGTGCCTGTGAATGAAGGACAACGCTGGCAATCCTGACTGGGTTCACTGGATGGCCTTCCTGGTTGGCAAGTCCCCGACCTGCTGCTGGTTGAATACCAGTAGTGGTGGGATGAGGCCCTTAAGTGACAGGATCTCCACCCTACTTACTCCTGCCTGCTCACAAAACCTCTTCCATCTCCAAACTCATCTCTGCGGCAGGGTTGGGGGGCTGTGACATTAAATTCCACACATAACATCTCTACTCACTCCAGTCCAGATAAGAAGCCTTAACTGGTGAAGATAATGCAAATTAAACATGTAATGGCCCAATAGGAAATCTACAATAGGCTGAGAAATTAGGCTGGGAATCCCACCCTCCCAAATATAATAGTATTTTTCTCATTGAGATATCTTCACTGCTTTTCTCCCTCAGCCTCTGCACTGACCAATTCTCATGCTTAGTGATTTCAACCTCCATCTCTCGTGTCCTCTCTCTTCTGACCCTTGCCCTCTTATCCTTCCTCAATCTTTCCCGCCATGTAAACTCCCCAATCCATATTCACAGCCACCCGCTTAACCTTGCCATCTTGATGGTCTTGTCAGTCCTATCGTATCACAGATAAGGCCGTCTCTGATCACTTCCTTCTATCTTTCTCCACACATATCCCCCACTTCCACACCCCAACCCAACCTCCTTTATCCACCTCTCAATAAAACTATCCCCCAATTCACCTACAATTGCACTTCCAAAACCCTAACTATCCTTTGACCCTCCATTCATCACAACAATTCTACAGCTATGGATTTGGTCAGCCACACCCTCACCTCCTCCTTTGATGCCCTAATTCACAATAAAATCTTTGCACTATCTCACCCTGACCGTTCCCCTGGTAAGATCTTCATCTCCACTCCCTTAAGTCCAAGGGACACAGACTTGAAACAAAATGGCAGACACTGATTTAGCCATTGACTACCAGATCTGACTAGACCACACAAAGCACTATCAGGTCCTGCTCTCATCTGCTAAAACTGCTCATTATTTCATGATCATCTAAGTTAACCCCCTGGCTTCTTTCCTCTAATGCAAACTGTCTTCTTGAACACCTTTTCCTTGTCTCCTCGACCGTCACTTCCAACAGTAAGTGTTACATCATGGCTTTCTTTATAACTAAGATCAAGACCATCCAGTCAGGTTTCCACCTCTGCCACATCAAAATCACAAATGACATCCTATGTGACTGTGACAAAGGTAAACTATCTCTCCTCCTTCTTCTTGACCTGTCTGCAGCCTCTGTCATGGTTGACCGCATCATCCTTCTCCAACATCTCTCCACAGTTCCCCAGGGCGGGACTGCCTCACATGGTTCCATTCTTATCTATCTAATTGTAGCCCGTGAATCACTTGCAATGAATTCTCTTCCTGCCCCTGCACCATTAACTGTGTTGTCCACCAAGGATTTAACCTTGGCCCTCTCTTATTTCCCATCCGTGGACTGCTCTTGTTGACACCAGCTGGAAGCACAGGATTAGTTATCAATTATACACTGTTGGTACCCAGCCCTATCTTACCACCATCTCTCTTAACACCTCCAGTGTTGCTAAACTATCAAGCTACTTATCCAATATCTAGTACTGGATGAGCATAAATCTCCTCCAATTAAATATTGGGAAGATTGAAGCCATTATTTTCAATCCCCACTCCAAACTCCATTCTCCATCTATCAACTTCATCCCTTTCCTTGGCAACAGTCTGAGACTAAACTCATATGTTCAAGACCTTAGCGTCATATTTGACTGAGATGAGCTTCTGATCACATATTCAAGTTATCACTAAGACCACCTATTTCCACATCCATAATGTTGCCAACATTGCCCCGATCTTAGCTCATCTGCTGCTGAAATGTTCATTCCTGTCTTTGTTACCTCTAGACTATTCCTATGCCCTCTTGGTTAGTCTTCCACATTCTACTCTGTAAACTTGAGGACATCTGCTGTCCATGCCGTAACTCACACCAAGTCCTATTACCCCTATGCTTACTGACCTACATTGGCTCCCTGTCAAGCAACGTCTTGATTTTCAAACTCCCATCCTTGTTTTCAAATTGCTCCATGGCCTCATGTCTCCCTATTCTTGTACTTTCCTGCAGCCGTATAACCCTCCAAGATATCAGTGCTCAAATATTTCTAGCCTCTTGAGGATCTCCAATTTTAACCATTCCACCATTGGTGACTGTCCTTCAGTTGCCTAAGCTCTAAGCTCTGGAATTACCCCCCTAGACCTCTCTGCCCCTTAACCTCACTTTCTTACTACTTTGACCAAGCTTTTTTTGGTCATCTGACCTACTATCTCCACATGTGGCTTAGAATATTTTATTACATCCAAGGCATTACATTAAATACATGCTGTTGTTGTAACTCAGATTTTATATGATATTCCACAATTTCAGTGGTGTTTATTACATCTTCCTCTTGTTTCATTTTTTCCTCACCATTACTCCAAAAAGATTGTAGATGCCGGGTCTGTTGAAATTTTCAAGACTGAAATTGATAGATTGTTAGGTAAAGGCATCAAGGAATTTGGAACAATGGTAGTTAGATCAGCAATAATTTAAGTAAATGGTGGAAGAGGCATGCGGGGCTGAATGGCATTATGTCATTCTTGTGTTTCTATGTTCAACCTTCATCTCAGATAAATATTCAAATCCTAATAAGTGCATTATGCCAAAAAATATGTTTTTTTCTATTGCCTTTTCTATGATCTGCTGAAAGTTAAATTGATATTTGGTTGGTGTCACTTTTTCTATGAAAGCAGAACACAGTTCAATTTTTTGTGAAGGGATCAGCATTTAATTAACTATAAATAATATCCCAATATGGTTTCTACAGGCAGCTATGATGGGGAAATTGTAGTATGGAATAATAATTCTGAAAAAGCATCATCTAGATTTCACCCATGTTTGAATAGAGCTCTGAAGTCTAAACCAGGTAAATGTAAGTGTAATTCTATCTAATTCAAGTTTGCAGTTCAATTTCTATTCCTAGTGACACTATGGGCTGGATATAATAAGGCAACAGGAGTCTTGCCCTCCGGCTAGAGAGCCGGTGGAAGTCATGCTTCACCTCTTTTAGAGAAGGCCACCGCATTGAATGCCACTCAGGCACTTAATACTAGAACTAAGAGAGATAGTTTAAGGATAAGGGATCTCCCTTTTATGACAGAGATGAGGAGAATTTTTTTCTCTGAGGGTTGCTAGTATGTGGAATTTTCTTCCCTAAAAAGCAGCGGATGCTGGGTGATTGAAGTTATTCAAGGCAGAGTTAGACATATTTTTGATAGACAAGGGAGTCAAGCATTATGGGGGCAGACAGGAAAGTGGTTGAGACCACGGCTAGATCAGCCATGATCTTATTGAATGGTGCAGCAGGCATGAAGGGCTGAATGGCCTACTCCTGCACCTAAGCCCCTTTGCTTCTATGTTAACTGGGGAGCAGTGGGCCTTCCCAGGAACAAGGTCCTCCGGCGTGGAAGTCCTGCCGTCCGAGAGCTGACAGACAATCAGAGGCAGGCAGCTTTATTGAATGGCAGTGTGACCAGGGAGAAACTGGCTGCTGCTGGTACAACACCCACTCGAGGCCTATGATCGTCACTGTATTCCAGGTCACAGGCGAATAATGGCAGGAGGGAGGTGGTGGGGGAGGGGGTTTAGCAGCAAGGTCAGGAGGTGGGCTCTCAGCAAGACCCTTCCCCCTTCCTGATGTCAGGTCCCTCACTGAGTGCCTTTGAATGAGGGACCTCCTCTCTGAGCCTGCAAGCAATCCTGCACAGGTTTGCTTGTTGTGCTCCCCGAAAGGTGAGCCTCTGCATGACGCTGGATTAATACTGGGCAGTGGTGAGAAGGTGGTGGGGTCCCCTCTGGCCACCCTCCCGCCTAATTACATGCCCCCCCCCCCATTCCACCACCAACTTTCCACGTGGGAGGGCATTACATTCTACCCTATGAGATCACTTCAAATAATATTCCTTTTTTTAACACACTTAACACTGGAAAAGGATTGCTCCTAAGTTTTCCACAGCAATGACTTTGCCACTGGTGAGGCAGGCTTTCTGCCCACCTGATGACACTGACCCTGGTAAATTTCCCACGGTTAGCCTCATTGGCATTTTCTGGACAGGCTTGAGCATTTTCCAGACAGATCTGTCCATGATGTGGAGCCTGGGTTGGGATGGATGGGAATTGGTCACTGCAAACATTGAGTGTCTGGAACTATGGAGGGGGAGTAGCTGGTTGTTGGGTTATGATAGAAGAGGGGCCTATTAAAGCTGACGTTTAGACTGCTGAGTGAATCAAAAGACCCAAGATTAATTCTACCTTTTGTGGGGAATGGGATGATTTAAATCTTTAAAAATATGGCCCACTATTTCAAAAACACTGTATAACTACTAGCATTACAATCTTCATACATTATTGTGGCGTTGATGAAAGAAAAGGTGCTATATGATTCACGTTATCACCCATACCTACTTTGAACACATTCACCCATATCTGGCTTTGCTTATTCAATGTCTGCCTTCACTTCAGGCATAAAATCTTGCAACAAAACTGTTCCCTAACTGAGTTCCTGTCCTCATCGGAGGCAACAATGTGAACAGTCATTGAAACACGCCTCGCTATAAGAGTTATTCACACTTTAAAACAGAATAAGGCTTGGGGCTGAATCTCCTGGTCAGCGTGCGTTGGCCGGCCCGACCCGACACACTGATGCATAAAATGACATGTGATGACGTTGGGCGTGCGTCCCGATGTCATCATGCGCCATCACGACATTTTGTTTGGCGGGCATGTGCCAGAGTTGGCTGCAAGACCGCCGAAATGTCAGTGGCCCATTAAGGCCAGTAAGAAATCAATTAAAGTATTTAGGAACACTGCCTGTCCAACCTTAAGGTTGGCGGGCAGGCAAAAAACGCAAAGCGGCCTTCGCATTTTTCAGGAAACCTCATCCACGGGCGGGATGAGGTTTCCTGAAGCTTTTATAAAACAAATAAAAAATGTTCCCATCTTTACAAACATGTCCCAACTTATGTGACACTGTCACATGAGGGGACATGTTTAAATAAATTTTTACCTCATTTACTAACCTGTTTTATTATCCATTCAATCTCCCCGAGGCAGCTCCATGCCTCAGGCTGATTGCTGCGCTCTTTCGCGCGCAGTGACGGAATCTCCCTCCTTCCCCCGCCCGCACAGGTAGCGCTAAGCGCTACTGTCTGCGTGTTATGCTGGGTGGGCCAGTTAAGCCTTGATTGGCTCGCCCGTGTAAAATGACAGTAAGGAGCCGATCGCAGGTGGTGATTGGCTCCGTGCCCAGCCCGCCTGCCATAGGAAAAATCCAGGCCTTGGAATTTAATATGGAATGATTAATTTCTCAAACTTTGTAATAAACAGAAGTCCAAATAATTCAAATTATAAGTTTCTACAAATAAAAATGTTCAATTTAACTTAATTACTTTTCTAAAATGTTAACTTTTACTGTACATTGAAGTAAGATAATTACATTTTTATTTTTTCACTGTTAATGCATGTGTGTTCTGGTTTCCTGATTCATATATTAAAAAATCATTGCAGACAACCTACTACATCAACAGGAAGAACCTCAAGCTGTAGATAATTTTTCTACAGTTTCAAGTAGATATTCATTGTTTACTGCTGACCGTGAGGATAGTGAATTTAACTACATTGTTTCAAGGCTATTCTTTCTGGAGGGCAGAAAGAATGTTTCCATTGCAGGTGAGAAAGCACAATTACTTCTGTGTGTACACTAATGCTGTATGCATGCATGCATTATATGCCTTTGTTGTGTTTGATCGATTCACATTTCAATCAAATGATATATTTAAAATACTGTAGTTTAACTTATCTGGAACAATATTGCCACTTTTTTGGGAAAATAATATAAAAAGCAAGATTATATAATTTAAATCAATTTATTTAAAGGAATATCCCTTCCTAATTTCAAAGAAATACACAGGTAATAAATATTATATGATAGTGATTATTTCTCAGGCTTTTTTCAGTACCTTGGTTGAGGATTTGAAGGTTAATTTACAAAACAGTACACCTTTACAAATCATTTCCAAATTGGCCGTTTTCCCATCCGGTACAAATTGAAAGCCAACAACAGGGTGGATATCATCCTCGGATAATTTTGTGTCAGCAGTGTTTTGAGCGTGAAGATAGAATTGAAGGTTTGCTAATTGGATCCATTTTATCCTAATCGGTCAAAAGAATAAGATAGTTCAACCCATGAATATTTTAAGATTGCTTTTGGCCTGATTTGTCCAAAGAGCATATTCAAACAAGGAAGAGAGGTCTTTGGACAGTTGCTATCTCTGCTCTAGGACAACATGGCTATGGCCACTAACTATATCTAGTTGATTAAAAGTGATGGACGTGTCCCAACTCATGGGGGGACATGTTAGGGAAATTTCACTTTTGCCCCTTCACCATTTTAAAATTTGGTGCTGATCTCCCTGAGGCAGCGCTTAGCCTCAGGGAGATGAGTGCGCTCTTTCGCGCACTCTCGGCTGAGGATTCCCCGCCCTTCCCACACAGGGAGCGCATAGCACTTCCTGGTGGATGCCTTAAATGGCAGTGCGCCCCCAATCGGGGACACTAATCGGAGGCGCGCCCACTCCTGCACCCCCCCCTACCCCCCGGCGAGGGAAAATTCGTCCCATAGAAAAGCAGTACTGGAAATGAAAAAATCAATCCTAGATTTGTAAATTATAATCCACCTATTGTACTCTTTTTGATTAACATCTTAATGTTGGAGAAATTAAGTTTGAACAAATGACCATTTGTCACTCAATGAGTTAAAAACTTAAAAATAGTTTTTACTTAATATGTTCAATAGCAGGGAAGTATTTAAAGCATGCCATTCAAATGATTCAGAAACGGAAGTACGGTAGCATTAGAAAATTAATTGTATCTTAGAAGATATCATCCTTTATAATAATTTATTAACTTCCATCCGTACATTGAAGATTTATAAAAGACATGGTTCTGCTTGTGTATTTATTTGGATTTGCAATTAATAGTGATTTCCTTACCAGAAGTAAATATTTTTGGACTTTCTTTTTAAACTTTCAGGTGGTGCAAACCTTGTAGCCTGTGGTGGTTGTGGAATTGTTCGCTTTTGGAATACCTTTAAAAGCCTTCTGCTGGCTGAGTTTGAGGCCCATGCAAATGCAGCATCCATTATTATGACAGTTGATAAAAATAGTGACTATCTTATAACAGGGGATGTGAATGGACATATTAAAGTTTGGAACATACAGGTAAAGAACCTTTGTTTGCTTTATGTGCACTATTTTATTTCTGTGGCCATTAACTTCCAAGTGATGATCTACTTACAATGAATTTTAGGGGCAGATGATGACATAGTGGTAATATCATTGGACTAGTAATCCAGAGGCCCAGGCTAATTTTCTGGGGGCATGAGTTCAAATCCCACTAAGGCAGATGATAAATTCTGGAATTGAAAGCTAGTCTCAGTAATGGTGACCCTGAAACTATCATTGATGGGCAACAACTGCCAGTGATGCCCACATCCCAAAAAAAACTAAAAAATTGAATGCTCTGAAAATTAGCCTTCAATTAGTGGAGCTACATTTGTTGATTGAATTCAAATGAAGAAATACTGAAGTTTGTGGTATGTTTTAATTGTCTAACTGTTTAAGAATGTGGTGCTAATTCCACCAGTGTGTAACATCCAAAATTGAGCTATGCTTTTGTTCACCGCTTAGACTTTATTTCAGACCAGCTAAATTTTATTGTGTAGGATCTGAAGGGCAGCTGCACAATCCAGCACTCCCAGGAAGCACATCATAAGAAATTTCAAAATATTTCAATCCATAAAGGATGGAAGATGACAGGCTGCAATGCCCAAGATGTTCTGAGATTTTCTGATTGTGGGATTAGCCCCCTGAAGACTGGTTCTCCAGGTCTGGACTATTTTCCATTTAGTTTTGAATGCTCATTCCAGACCTGGCTCTGAGAAAGTTTTGATTTTATTACCCGAGCACCCTACTAATCGTAACAAACAATTTATCAGCAGGAGTATTCTCTCAAGCAGTTAAGTTTTGCCACATTAATTTAAACATAATAGAGAAAAGTGATTTGATTAATTGGTTAGTAATTTTTCTGGTAATACAACTTCCAGTGTGTCGTGCACTAATATAGAAAAAAAAACCTGAATCTTGTTCCTAAATCAGCTCAGAGTCCTATCTTCCACCTTAAAAACAGAGGAACTAACATTGCTTTTGTCCAAATTGAATATTTACAAACACAATCGAACAGTAACAGTTTATTCATAAATTTGTGGACTTTAATGTTAAACTGGACACTAACCTAAAACTTACAGCCCCATTTGTTATCAGTTTATTCATTTATAAACATGAGCCCAAATCTTCCGGACTCCAGATTGTCGAAGTCCAGACGTACAATTGAAGATGCACGTTGGACCCTATGGAAATTTTTTCACGCGGATCTACGTGCCTGGGAAGTTTCAATGTCTGATGGGCAATTCCCTTGCTCCCTGGGACGCTCCACAAATGTCTTTGACTCTGAGCTAGTTAGAGACTTCAAGCAGTTCCAGGGGACTTAACTGACTCATTATTTCTCTTCCCCCACCTAGTGGTGCATGAGGCAAACAAAGCACATGCTTACATCTGTTTTCATAGCTAGTTTTTCTTAGAGCAGGTCACTTGCCTGTCACCAGAGGTTATAGCTTGATATAGGTTAGCGTTACTCCACACCAAGCATGGCCGACCAGGAGCTCTCGGCTCCTACTGCCTGTCACAGCTGTGTTGGAAAGGTTTAAAGGTTGATAATCAATATGTTTGGTCAAACTATGACCTTTCTTGGCCATCAAGTCCTGGAGTGGGACTCAAACCCAGAGCTTCAGGCTCAGGCAGTGACACTTTTGACATCTTACCTGAATAGTTACACAGGTAATGTTAAACAGATTTAAACCTAGCCTAACATCTGGGTAACTACACAACTGACCCCCTAACCACCTCCCCTAACAACCCCCCTGCCCATGCTCTTCCATGTCAACCGTCTACCCACCCGACCCAAACCGACTACCCCTTCGACTGGACCAGACTATCACCAAACCCACCTGCCACCTCACTCACTTGCCACCTCACCCACCTGCCACCTCACCCACCTGCCATCTCACCCACCTACCCACCTCTCACCCCTACCACCCTACCCACTTACCTATCTCACCCAACTACCCATTCAATCATTCACACATTCACTTACCCATCCACTAACATTCATTCACTAATAATCATTCATTAATATTCAAACTGAACCTTTATACCTCCCATGCGGCAGCCAGTGCTGTAAAATCTGCGTGCCCTGTCTTCCCCCAACCCTGCTCCACTTCGACGGAGCTCTCCGAGCACTGCACTGTGCATTTCTAGGAAAGTTGGACTTGAAGATCTTGGTAGAAATGTGCAGCAGCATCAAGACGAGGGAATTTTGGATCACAGCGGCAATCTGATGATCAGTGCCTCTGCTGGGAAGACCTGGGCCATGATTTATTGTTCAGTATGTAACTTCACTCTCAGATCATCTCAATCTAATTTATTTGTTTATGACATTTGTCCCACAGACAAACATTCATACAATTTTATTGTTTTTTTTTGCTGTTTGCAGGCAGATGAGCAAAGTTTTACTCACATAATATTAATCTCACCTAGAAATGAACATTGTTATTTGTCAGCTGTTGTGAAGAAATACGTTGCACATTGTGTTTCTGTTTGTTTTTGATTAGGATTACTGCTTGTGTTCCAATGACATTGTCATTACTCAACTTCCACCAATGGTGGCAGAGATACAAGCTCATAACGATTGCATCAATCACCTTGAAACTTGTGTGCAGGATGACTGTTTGCTAATTCTTTCTGCATCTGCTGACTGCAGCATTGTTTTGAGTGACATTTCTGGATCAGTAATTGGTGTATTTGGACAGGTACAGATTATTTTTCTTAAATTATCATGTTGGTTGCATGTATGCAGGTTAAGAAAATAATGCTTTGCCATGATCTTCATTACTTTAGTTTCAAAAATGCAGCACAGTGCTGCTAATATAGGATGTTCATGACAATCAGAATTACTCCCAAAACTTGGTCTTGCATTGTTTTACTCAGTTTGGCAAAATGGAGCAGAGGCAGCTATCTGGATTGCTATCTGGATTGCCATTCTGCGTTTGACCAATTATCAAGAGCAAACTACCCCAACAGCTTTTCTCAGGTTGGAAAGCAGTATTCTATGCACTGATTTAAGTATGCATGCTCCCAACTTGTACTGCTGTCCAAATACTATCAATAGGACAGCAGGTGCACAGAAACAGCTACACTGAGGAACCAAAAGGTCAGCAATGTCTACCTTTCTTTTGTACTTTGGAGTTAAATACACATATTCATACTTACAACTAGCGATACGTGTCTCTTATACTTGGTAGCAAACATTTTAAAGCAAATTGCTTTAGTTTACTCAATAGATGGTGTGAAATACAAAGTTAAACACAATTCATAAATTGTTCTAATCTACTTCTCTGTTAAAATGTTTAATAATAGAGCTAAAGAAATATTTTTGCATCTAACATTTTAAATGCATGCATACATAATTTAGTCATTCTAATAAAATCTGTTTTTAATATTTATGAAAAAAAAGATGCCTTGCAATACCATTCTTTTTTTCAGCAGAATATTGATGCAATGTCTGTCAATTGGTTGGAACTTTATGTCTACATGGCTTAAAAGTTATGCTGTTTCTATTACATTTTTTAAAGGATGTTGGGCATCCTTTTACCCTAAATTTTCTTTAAACAATAGTTCTTTTAAGTTATTTGATGAAGTGCCACATAGCAGACTTATTTGAAAAAAGAACACATGGTATTAAAGGGTTGGTGGTAACTTGGGTATATGTTCTTTTGATGGAAGAGAAGTATGCATTGGGGTCTCTCAGCGATTGGCATTCGGAACATTGCTCTCCTTGTTATTTATAATTGACCAGGACTTGGAGTATAGTTTTGAAGTTTGTGGATGATACAAAACATGCAGTTTAGTGAATAGTGAGGAGGACAGTAGCAGTTGTCAGGAGAATGTCTACAAGGCCCAGCTTACGTGTGTGATGGAATACTCCCCACTTGCCTGGATGAGTGCGACTCTAACCACACTCAGGAAAGCAGCCCACTTGATCAGTGCCCCATTCACCACCCTAAACACTCACTCTCTCCTTCAATAGTGTGCAGTAGCAGCATTGTGTGCCATTTGCAAGATCAACTGCAGCAACTTGCCAGTGCTTCTTCAACAGCACCTTCCAAACCTGTGACCTTTATCACCTGGAAGGACAAGGGCAGCAGGCACACAAGAAGACCACTATCTGCAAGTTCCCTTCCAAGACACACACCATTCTGAGTTGGAAAGATATCGCCATTCCTTCACTGTCATCGGGTTAAATTTCTGGAACACCTTGCCTAACAGCACTGGGGGTGTATCTATTCCACATGGACTAAAGCGGTTCAAGAAGGTGGCACACCACCACCTTCTCAAGGGCAAATAGAGATGGGCATTAAATGCTGGCCTAGCCCGTGAATGAATAAAAGAAAAACAGACTGGTCAAATGGACGGATACTTGGCAAATGCAACTTAATACCGACAAGTATGAAGTAATGCACATGGGAGGAACAATGTGGAGAGGCAATATAATCTAAATGAGTCATTTGAAGGGAGTGCAAGAGCAGAAGGACACAGGCCTGCATATTCATAAATCTTTGGAGGTGGCAGGGCAAGCTGATTAGGCAGTTAATATGCTATTCAGCTGTGTAAACAGAGACATTAAATACAAAAAAAAAGTCATGCCAAACCTTTAGAAATGACAGGTTAGGCCTCAGCTGGAGTACTGTGTACAATTCTGGGCACCACACTATAAGAAGTTATGTTAAGGCCTTCAAGAGGGTATGGAGAATAATGCCAGGGATGAAGGATTTTGGTTATATTGTGAGATTGGAGAAGGTGTGATTGTTCTCCTTCATGCAGGGAAGTTTAGGGAGACTTATTGGGGTATTCAAAATTATGAATGGTTTTAATAGAGTAAGTAGGGAAAAGTAATTTCTCCTCACAAGTGTCTTGATAACCAGAGCTCTTGGATTAAAAATAATTGCCAAGATATCTAGAGGGGAAATAAGAAATATTTGCACATATTAGGCAATTAAGATCTGCAATGCAATACCGGAAAGGTTGGTGGAAGCAGGTTCCATAGGAAATTTAAGATAACAATTGGACATGCACTTAAAGAGGACTAATTTGCAGAGTTATGGGTAAAAGGCTGGGGTGTGGGACTAAATTGAACAGAGCCAGGGTGGGCATGATAGGCAGAATTACTTTTTTCTGTGCTGAGCGATTCTATGTAGTTCATTTTTCGTTGCGCTTAGTTACATTATAAATATCGCATGAAATCACATATGAAATTACTGGTCATTGTATCCAAGCATTTTCTTAGAGACAGCTGAAGAAAATGCTTCCACAATGGACATCAATTCATATGAACAAATTAGACTTTAAAATAAATTCTTCTACAAAGGATAAACTTTACACTTTGGGTAGGTTACTGAAGCCATGAGGAAAAATAGATCAATTATTTCATGAGCTATTAAGTGTAAATTTGTTATATTCCAAATCACTTCAATGTTTAAAGACAAATGACTGCATTTTAGAAACATAACTAATTTGAAACACTGGATTTAGGATGAACATTGGCGAATTGGTGAGTGTTCACCTCCGTCTGTAATAAAAGTAGCGCCCAAAGAGGAGAAGACTGTAGGTCAGAAGCATGTGAGGAGTGAAGAATGTCTGTCAGTTTTCAAACACAAGATCCCCATTACTGAGGAGAAAATTGACCCAGATAGCAGGTAAATCATTCTAACAAAATGCTGGGTAGAGAAAGGATTAATAGAGATAGCAGAATATAGCTGCTGCATTTATATGTGTTTTCTTACTGCTATGTTTATAACTTGTTATGACATGGCAGATGATGTGTGCCAGGTGGATCAAATCCATGAGGGAAACTTGATCACGCGATCACAACGGTTTTGTAATTTGTAGTTATTTTGAGATGCGTGTTCTGAGTTCAGTAGGAACAAGTCCACCAAGACTTTAGAGATTTTTTTAAGAAAACTAAATTAAACATTTATTAACAAAAAAGATTTCAAGCACATACGTAGGTCTACAAAATATAATAACTCCTAAAAACCCTAATTATTCTGGCTTCCAGTTACAACCCTGTTAAGGCAACAGTAAACAAAAAAATAGATTTTAAATAGATTCCAGCCAGTTAACACAACCCCCTGGACAGTAGAATTCAAAGTGGCTTTTCCCAGCTTCGGTTTCTGTAGACAGCAGCTTAATGCACAAATACTGGAGGCTTTTCACACTTCTGGTTGACCTTATAATGCCTTCCTCTCTGACAATTAGCCTCTTCTCCTTTCTATATGTTTCTCCCTTTTAATGCAAATTCCAATGTTCCCATACGTCTTTGGAACTTTGAAACTTTTTAAACTTTGGAACTTTGGAAATGTTAAATATTTAGGAACCACCTTTGATCAAAAGTCCCTTGGTAATTTAAATAGAGTTCAATCCAGGTTGTTTGTATTAAAATCGATTTTCTTTTATCTTTGGAAACCAGTTAGGCTCGAAATTAGAATCTGCTGTGTTATTTCAAGCAAAACTGTACATTTATACATGCATTTATAGCTTTACTGCCTGAAGACAGGATGTATGACAGGCTGATACCATAACAGAGGAATAGGAGTAGGCCGTTTAGCCCCTTGAACTTGTTTTGCCATTCAATTACATCAAGGCTGATCTGTGACCTAACTCCATCTACCAGCTTGGTTCCATATCCCTTAAGGTCCTTGCCGAACAAAAATCTATCATTCATGATTTTGTAATTTTCAATTGATCTAGCACCAACAGAGTTTTAATGGAGAGAGATCCAGATATCCACTACATTCTGTGTGAAGAATTCCTTCCTGATAACGCCCCTGAATGCTCTAGTTCTAAATTTAAAGTTATGCCCCTTGTTCTGGATGCCCTCACCAGAGGAAATATTTTCTCTCTCTCTACCCTATTGAAAACTTTAATCATCTTAAACACCACAGTTAGATCACTCCTTACTCTTCTATACACAAGGAATTACTAAGCCTAGTCTATGTAACCTTATAATTATAATTTACCCCTTTCTTAGCCCTGGTATCATTCTGGTGAACTCGCTCTGCATCTCCAAGGTCAGTATATCCTTCCTGAGATGCAGTCCTCAGAGCTGAATGCAGTACTCTAGGTCAGGCTTGTCCAACCCACAGCCCACGAATCCCCTCCATGTGGCTCCCTGGAGCATTTGTTGAAAATGTCAGTAGGGCGGGTCAGCGAGTTTGAAGATTTCTGCAGGGGACTGCTCCTCCAATCACAGCCTGTTTCTCTCCTGCATTTGCTGCTGACAGGTTCAATTGTGAACCTATCAGCAGCAAACATGGAAGAGAACCAGGCTGTGATTGGAGGAACAGCGAACATTGGCAACTCTGGAACACACGGGGCCTCTGCTCATCAAGCCCTCAGCTTACTGTGCTTTGGCCAGGCCCCGGCCACTTTTTCCGACTTCCTCCACCATTCTCCCGGTTCCTCCCCGCGTTCCCCTGGTTTCCCCCCAGTTCCTCTTGCGTTCCCCCTGGTTCCTCCCTGTATTCCCCGATTTTTCCCCCAGTTCCCCCCGGTTCCTCCCCGCGTTCCCCTGATTTCTCCCCCAGTTCCTCTTGCATTCCCCCCACTTCCTCCAGCGTTCCCCTGGTTCCCCTTGTTCCTCTTGCATTCCCTCCAGTTCCTCCCCACGTTCCCCTGGTTTCCCCCCTAGTTCCTCTTGCATTCCCTCCAGTTCCTCCCCACGTTCCCCTGGTTTCTCCCCCAGTTCCTCTTGAGTTCCCCCGGTTCCTCCAGGCTCATCCCTGCCTTTCCACAGCTTCGGCCACATTTCATCGATTCCTCCCCATGTTTCTCTGGTTCCTCTAGCATTTTTCCGATTCCTCTCACGTTTCCCCTTTTCCTCCTGTATATGCCTGGTTACTCCCGCGTCCCCCCGGTTCCTCCCACATTCAACCAGCTCTCAGCACCCCCTTCAGCAGGGACCGCGTTCAGGGGCCGCTAGGCCTAAGGTGTTGCTGCAGTCCCCTCTTCCGCTCTCATCGCACCTCCCCCATCCCCACAGCTGATTTGATGAGTGAGTTTAAGTAAGTTAGTGTGAGGGCGGGTGAGTAAGTGGGTGAGGGTGAGCGGCTTAGTGGGTGAGCAAGAATGAGTGAGGATAGGCGGGTGAGTGAGGGAGGGTGGGTGGGTGAGTGTCTGAGAGAGAGGGGGTGAGCATGTGTGTGTCTGAGAGCAAGGGTGAGTGTGTGTGTGCCTGAGAGATAGAGGGGGGTGAGTGTGTGTGTGTCAGAGAGAGAGAGGGTGAGCATGTGTGTGTCAGAGAGAGAGAGAGAGAGACGGTGAACGTGTGTGCGCGCGCGTGTGTGTGTGTGTGTGTGTGTGAGAGAGAGAGGGTGAGCGTGGGTGAGTGTGTGTGTCAGAGAGAGAGGGTGAGCGTGTGTGTCTGAGATAGAGAGAGGGTGAATGTGTGTGTCTGTGTGAGTGGTGGTGGTGGGGGGGGTGGGGGGGGGGGGTAGTTAGAGAGGTGGGGAGAGTGTCTGTGTGGCTCACTCCCAGCGCAGAATTTTCCCAGATTTGCACTAAGTGCGGTAGCAGGTGGGTAAAATGATGTCTCACCCGTCGGCCGCGATGGCGAGTTTTCATGCCGTATCGTCCTAAACCCACCACATTATTTATGTACACCCGGGAAACATGCTGTTTCCATGGTGATTGGGTTCTCATTCACCCGCCCGCCATCAACCCGCCGCTGCATCACGCTGAGCGTCATATTTAAAATCCAGCCACAAGCACACATCTCAGTGCTTCCAGACCACCACTGCTACACGGAAGACATGGCCCTGAAACTGAAGAAGACTGCAGCCCTCAAGTTCAATAACCCATCCCTCGAGTGCCTTTTGGATGATGTGAAGGCCCGTCAGGATGTCCTCTACCCCCGCTCTGGCTGCAAGATGGGCAGCAACAGCACTAACCCAGCTTGGGAGGCGGTGGTCAGTGCCAACGCCTTTCAAAAGAGGATGTATGATCTCCTCCGTTTGTCCAGGGTAAGTCACTCTTCTCATCACTTTCAACTCACACACTCACAAACCCATCACACGTCTACAGTGATCTCACCCACTACCAGTTCGAGAGACATTACCATTCACTCTCTCACACACCGTCATTGTCCTCATTCTGTCGAAGGGACCACTTCCCACCCACACAGGCCAGGTATACTTATCATCTGGCCTGGCAGACGTCCTGCTTGCACTTTCTCTATCTCTGTTCATGCAGGACCAGCTGGTACACAACAAGAGGGAGAAGTCGCTGACTGGTGGCCGAATGCCCAAAATCAAGGCCCTCACGGACTTTGAAAACAGACATCCGGTTGACTGGCGAGGACTGGACCGGTCCTGTGCTGACTGTGAGGTCGGTGGTGCTCTTCCAAATGAGGATCCAGAATTGTAGCATCCATCAGACAACTATCCTATGAGTGATGTGTCCTGTTTCACAGGCCACTGCCATGCAGTAATTATCTCCCCTTGCTTCTGCAGGCACATCTGCCAAACAGCCAACAGAGTCCATGACCCAGGGCCTCCAATCAAGCCCGAAGAAACTTCTGAAGAGGAACTTGGAGGCACCGTCCTTGAAGACCTGTTACAGCGCTCACTCACACCCTCCACCAGCGCAGAGACACACACCTCGGTGGGACCTAGCTTTAGAGTAGCCTTGGGATCACGATCTAGTGAGCACATCGTGCTGACTGATACACAGCAGATGGCGGCAGGGACTTCCCTAGCGTCCTGCACTTGGAGGACTGCTGGAGACCAGTAATTTGAGGAGTTCGAGTCAGATGAGGAGCCTCTGGACTCGGTCATGTCACAGTTGCTGGATCTGCAAAGGCAAGCTCGGGAACATCAGGAAGGGGTGTCCGCTGCACTCCTCAGATTGCAAGGCATGATGGAGGAGTCCATCCGTCTTCAGTCTGTGGTGATAGCGCCATCATTGTAATGCATTGAGGTCAACCCTGGTAGGATAGTGGCTGCCATGGAGACCTTGGTCCAGGAATTTACTCCTGCACTGCTGCACGGGCTCAACTCCATCATTGGTGCCATAGTTGGCCTCCAACGGTGTGTACGCAGGAGGGTAGCTTGATCTCATTCCAGCTACCCTTCTCCTCAAGGAGTCAGCCAGGGACCCCTGTGCACGCATAGGAATGTGGATCAGCAGGTGCCCACTCTGGGTCCACCCATCCAGGTGACTCCGAGAGTGTCCAGCCCATCTGACTCCCCTCTTCTTGTGACCTCAGCAGCTCCAGCTCCACAGGTCAAAGAGCTTGCCCCTGCCATACAGCAGGACCCTGAAAGCAGGCTGGGGCCCTCCAAGGGACGCCCACCAAAGTGATCACAGACAGGGCGTCACAGTCAGCAGGCCTCCACCTCCGCTGTTTATGTCCGGGGAGCACCAAGACGTAGCAGCAGGTTTAGGAATGTGAAGGAGAATTCGTTGCACAGCCTGGGCACGGGTGTTAATCACATGTACACACTGTTAACTATTGTAAATAAACTCCCAAAAATGTCTCCCTGCCTATGGCTCCTTGTTCTGATGAGCTGTGTGATACTTCCCCAAACCATATTTAAAGGTGTTATGCATTTAATCATTTTTAGTGATGCACTATCAATGTCATTCTTAATCCACATCTGACCTGTACGCCGGGATTCTCAGCCCCACTATGGCGGGACTCGCTGTGGGGAATGCGGCAGGCCAGCCAAGAGCCCATTGACTTTTGGCGGGTCCGAAAAATCCTGGCCACAGTAAACATTTTGATGTAGGAGTAAAAGTTCTTAAATGGATAGCTGTTTTAAAATGAGTTACAGAAATATTGGAAAAATGCATAGGGCGGAATTTTATGTCCCATGGGCGGACGTGCACCCGACCCAATCGGGTGTAAACTCATGCGAGAAGACGTCGGGCGAGTGTCCCAACGTCATTGTGCATTCGCGCGATATTTCGCTTGGTGGGGTGCAGACAAAAGTCAGAAGCGCGCCCGCTGACAATTAAGAGGACAATTAAGCCCATTAACGATTTTTCATTGCCTGTCCAACTTCACAGTTGGCAGACGAGCAAATAGGCCAGGCGGCCTTTGCATTGTTCATCAAACCTCATCCACGGGTGGGATGAAATTTCCATGATGAGATAAAATAAGAATAAATGTCTGTGGACAGCACTTTTATTAGCTATATTTTCGGGTGATTGATTGTGATGCCTGGAGACGTTTTTTCATCTTTTAAAAATCTTTATTTCAGCTTTTTCAGGTCTCCAGCTCCATGAGGCAGCTGCCTGCCTTCCGGGAGCTTTCTCGCAGCGTCACTCATGCCAGATCACTCACTCACATCATCACCCGCCCTCTTCACATCCCCAGCCCAGCCCGGCAGCGCTGAGCGTTTCAGCACGCAATTCAGGCTGGCTGGCCATTAATTGGCCAGTCAGCGTGAAATCACGGTCAGGGGCTGATCGTGGTGGGTGGTCCCTTTCCTGACCCTTCACAGGCCCGCCGATTGGACGCGCCCACCATAGGTAAAATTCAGGCCAAAGTTTCTAAATATAAGCCTTAACAATTTAGTATCTCTTAAGTAATATTGAAATTTATCTTGTAGGATTAACATCTGGAAAAGTACAGTTTTGGGTAACAGGTTTAGAGAAAACAGAATCCAAAAGAGACCAAGACCGCAGCTGTCTGCTTGGGGCAAAATGCAGAACCCTATTGGTAAGAATAATCTCTCTACACATAAACTTCTACTTGCATATATTGCATTTACTATGGAATGATCCATTAGGCTTTCTTACAAGTCAACAATAATAGTAACTCAGAACTAAGCACTGGCTCATTCAAGAATATTAATGGATAGATATTTACGATTACAAAGTCATTTATAGAGTATTAATTAGTTCATTACATAAAGAAATTCTACCATTTGTAACTGCACAATCTTAACGTAGCAAACTTGGAGACTAGTTTCATAAATGGGATTTTGATGCCGTTGGTACAAGTTATTGCTACGTCTCCAAATTCATAGCTTACACTTGCACATGATGAGGTATATATTACCTACTGCTGTAAAATTAGATTTGGCATTTTCAGGGAAATCAGAAGAATCTATAGGACAGAAGTGTTTCCTCTCATTTTCACAATTGTATCCAATTATTGAAAGTTCAAGTAGTTATCGAAATATTTACTTCTAAACCACTACATAAACTAACAAGAGCAGCACTGAGAAGGGGACAGGAAAACACACATCAATAAAGCACTGCAACCTAGAAAATTGATTTATTCAAATTTTAACTTTTGAATTGCCACTAAAACATTGTGAAAAATAATTTTCATACAATGAAACAGCCCTCCATTTTTATGTAATTCACTAGAATTTGATTTGACGCTGTGTGGCTGCAGTTTCTCTATTAAATAGAGGGTGGAATTTTCCCAAATTTGCTAGCAGGCAAGCAAAATGGCATGCTGCCTGCTGACGGCAGGGGCGGGTTTTCATGCCGTACCATCGCGAGCTCGCCTCATTAATTATGCACTCCGAGGAAACACACCACTTCCATAGCGGGCAGGCTCCTCATTCGCCCGCTCGCCATCACCCTGCCGTTGAATCATGCCGGGCGCCATGTTTAAAGGCAAGCACAGCGCTCATTGCTTCCAGCTCACCACTGCTGCCCGGGAGACATGGCCCTCAAAGGCAAGAAGACTGCAGACCCCCGTTTAATGATGGGTCCCTCGAGTGATTGCTGGATGCCATGGAGGTCCACCGCAATGTCCTGTACCCCTGCTCTGGCCACAGGATGGGCAGCAACTTGACCATTCTGACTGGGGAGGCAATGGCAGTGGTGGTCATCGCCAACGCCCTTCAGAAGAGGACAGCAACCCAGTGCCGCAAGTGGATGAATGATCTCATCCGTTTCACCAGGGTAAGTTACTCTTTTCATCACTCTCAACGCACACAGTCACAGACCCAGCACACATCCACAGGGCCCTCACTCACTGCCAGTTCAAGGAAAGTCACCATTCACCCTCTCACATTCACCATCATTGTCTTCATCCCATTCATGGGACCATGCACCACCCACACAGGCCAGGCACATTTATCATCTGGCCTGGCAAGCGTCCTCCTTACACTTTCTCCAACACTATCCATGCAGGACAAGCTGGCACACAACAAGAGAGAAAGGTCACAGACTGGTGACAGAATGCCTGAAATCAAGGTCCTCATGGACTTTGAGAACAGAGCCATTCAGCTGGCTGGCGATGATCTGGACCTGTCCTGTGCTGATGGTGAGGTTGGCGCTGCTCTACCAAGTGGGGATCCAGCAGTGCAAAATCCATCAGACAACCATGATGTGAGTGATGAGACGACTGCTGGAGGCCAGAAATTTGCTGAGTCTGAGTCAGATGAGGAGCCTCTGGACTCGGTCATGTCACAGTTGCTGGAGCTGCAAAGGCAAGCTCGGGAACATCAGGAAGGGATGTCTGCTGCACTCCTCAGATTGCAAGGCACGATGGAGGAGTCCGTCTGTCTTCAGGCTGGGCTGATAGCATTGGCATGCCAATGCACCAAGGTCAACACTGGTCGGATGACAGTCGCCATGGGGACCTTAGTCCAAGACTTTGCTCCTGCAGTGCTGCGTGGGCCCAACTCCATCGCTGATGCCATAGTTGGCCTCCAACAGTGTGTACGTGAGAGGGGTGCTGGGCAGCTCGATCTCACTCCAGCTGCCCCTTCCACTCTCAGAGTCAGCCAGGGGCCCTGGGGGACCCATTGGGAGGAGGATCAGCAGGTGCACGCTCCGGGGCCATCCACCCAGGTGACTCCGAGTGTCCAGCCCATCCGACTCCCCTCTTCCTGTGACCTCAACAGCTCTAGCTCCACAGGCCGAGGAGGGTGCCACTGCCACATAGCAGGACCCTGAAAGCAGGCTGAGGCCCTCCAAGCTGCGGCCCTCCAGAGGACGCCTGCCAAAGTCATCAGACAGGGTGTCACAGTCAGCAGGCTGCCTCCACATCCGCTATGGAAGCCCAGGGAGCACCAAGATGTAGCGACAGGGCTAGGACAGTTAAGGAGAATTAGTTGCACAGCCTGGTCATAGATGTTAATCACTTGTACATACTGTTCACTATTGTCAATAAACTCCTAAGAATGTCTCCCTGCCTGTGGCTCCTTGTTCTGATGAGCAGTGTTCCTGTCACTCAGATGTGAAACCTTTCTGCACAAGATAAAAGGCAGGTGTCTCAGTCCAGGGCCTCTTCCCTGTGCGCTGTGCAGCCTTCAGACCACAGTGATGGTCCAGCCTCTCACTCCCTGGAGACATTACTGATGCCTGTACCTTGGTAGTGCTTGTCATTGCTGCCAAGATGTAGTAGGTAGGCGCCAACAAGTTCTCTCATTCCCTTTGTCTGCTCTCAGTACCTTTAAGGAGTGGCTGGCCCCCATCTCTTCAGCATCTGTGACCAGTGATGTCGTGCTCCAGCTCCAGAAGGGTCAGGGGCTGAAGTCGGACAAAGCATCTAATACTTCTAAAGTTTCATGGCTGTCTCTCTTTGCTATGACCCTGATCACGCAGCACATGCAAGCTGCCCTCGGCAAGACAGGAGTCAGACATTCTCAGAGGCTATGTGAAGATTTATGGAGTGTCCTCAATGTATGTCGTCATCATCCTCCTGCAATCGAATGACTATTAGGTCCTCCACTGTCTTTCCATGACAGGAGCATTCTCATAGAGGGTATTTGCGCTGCTGTAAGCCAGACTGGAGTTAAAGGTTCACAATTGCGATGTGAGGAACTATGGAGTCACCTCACTGCATGTCGTCATCATCCTCCACAAGTTCACTAACTATGATTGCTTCCCGAGTGTGCCTGTCACATCTAGCTAGTGTGAGGATGTCATTCCCATCATCGTCGCCTTCGAGGGCCTCCTCAGCCTCATTCACGTCGGCGTCCTCATCGGAGGAGATGTGCAGCTCTTCCATCCCTTTAGCCAGCTCATCTCCCTGTTGGAGCACCAGGTTGTAAAGGGTGCAGCAGACGGTGACAATGTATGACACCCTCTGCAGACTGTATTGCAGGGCTCCACCAGACCGGTCCAGGCACCGGAATCGCATCTTCAGCATCCCGATCGTCTGCTCCACCAAGTGGCAAGCTGCTCTCTACTCAGTCTTCTTTGCTCTCTGTAGGCCATCAGGCATACAGCTAGTTCACCAGGCTCCATGATCCTGATGTAGTTCTCCTGTAGGATGAAAGAGAGAGATATGTGGTTAGCATGGGTGTACTAAGAACCTGTCCTGGTTAAGTGTTATGGCCCCTTAATGCTTCCCAGAGAGTGCTGGCCACTGGTGGGGGGGAGTGCAGGGTGCGGGCTCTGGGAAACCAGGTGGCACTTTGATACCTCTGCATTGCTTGAGTGGGCAGTTAAGCTAGGAGCCTGACCCCAATCATATAAATGTGGCTGCGCCTGAACTGTCTCAGTTGCAGAGGAATGGTCACTTTCTACAGGTTTCCCTAATGCATAGCCACTTCTCTTGCCAACCCTAACCCCCCCCACCCCGAATGCTTGTGTGCTATATTCAATGGCAGGGTTGCCCTTGACCCACCCCCGACCCCCACCCCAGCCACCAGTTACCTCAACGGCAAGGCTGCACTTGCCCCCTACTCACCCTCAAGTCACCTCCAAGACAGGGCGGCACTTAACCCCGACTCCCCGGCGCCCCTGAAGCCTGAAAAGCAACAGGTGACCCTGGCGACCTCTGCAGAATGTTGCTGTGCACTCACCTCCAGTTCACTCAAAGTGAAGGCCGCCAAGTGCATGTCCCCTCTGTGCTGTTGTGAAACACGTCGGCGTGCTTTCCCGCTGACATGGATGGATGATCCGAGCAAGAGCCTGGCAGGATGGCCTGATATAAGCTGATGTATTACAATGAGGTTCCCGATGACCGATGGTGGGAAACGCGGCCCGCCGCAGGTGGACTGAGCGGACAATTGCGACCTGCCTTCCTACCATTGTGAAACCGATCTCGCCATATTGTCCGCTCACGCCACCAGCGGGCACGGAACATTCCACCCAGAATCTAACCTATTACTAATTTTAATTAAGACTTTAGTTTAGAATTGTTCAACAACTTTTTAGGCTTGATTTCCAACTTATTTCCCAAATATTCTTATTGTTTTCCTAATTTTGCACTGGCAGAATTACTGTGTTTAAAGAGTCTGCGTAACATTATTTCCTGTATTTATAAATAAAACTGAAAAATATTTGTTTTGTTGTAACAGTTGAATGTTCAGAGATATTTTGTATTTTTTTTACTTGTCGGATTGTCTTTGCAGGAACATTTAGTTCCCTACATATGGAAGACTTGGAGAAAATCATCGATGTGCCAGAACCAGACTTTCTGCAGAACCCCCATAAATATTTTGACATTAAGTTTGAAGACACTGATTATGAAAAGCTGATGTTCCCTATGTTATCTGAAAGTAAGCAATTAATTCCTTCCTAGTATTTATAACTGAGTTTTAAATATGTGGCAGTAATATAAGTTTCAAGTCAAAAAGTTCACCACTAAGCTCCTAAATGGTATAATTCACACTTTCAGTTAGAAAAGTAAGGAATTGAGGAAAACATACTATTGATGAAAAAAATAACAGTTCAGCTGTAGACTTAAGTTTGATAAAGTGAGTGTAGGTGCAAATTTAACCATACTTTGATTTAAATATTGTATTCACTCCTATATCCACTCATATGTTCATATAATTCAGCCTTGCATCTCGTCCAAGTCACATCTTAACTATGGGTCATAAACCATTATTCATCTCCAATATTTAAAATCAAAGTAACTGTTAGAGATTTATAATACGACGCAAAAACAATATGTAGTGTTGGTCTGATTAGCTAAATGATCATTTTTTGTTAGTGTTAACCATGCTGATTTGATCGCACATTAGATTGTTATGAAGTGAGTATAGCAAGTCAGATGTACGAACCAAGGACCAGCAATTTGAACAAAACCGATCACTCACTTTTTTCACAGTTATCAATAAGAAACTAGCAATCGCCACAAAATCAAATCACTCAGTAAAGACTGATTATATTATATATCTCTAATGACATTTTACCCATTGGCCACAATGGCGGCTTTTCACACCATATTGTCCCAAACCTGCCGCATTAATTATGCATTCCCGGGAAACATGCTGTTTCCATGGCGGGTGGCTCTCATTCACCCACCACGCCATCACCTCGCTGCTTCATCATGCCGGGCGCCATATTTAAAGTCTAGCCGCACGCACACATCTCAGTGCTTCCAGCCCAGGACTACTGCAGGGAAGATGTTCACGAAAGGCAAAAAGACAGCAGCCCCCAGGTTTAGTGACGTGTCACTGGAACGCCTTTTGGATGCCGTGAGGGCCCGCCATGATGTCCTCTACCCCCACTCTGGCTGCATGATGGGCAGTGACATAACCAACCGGGCTTGGGAGATGGTGGCAGCGGTGGTCGGCGCCAACGCCCTTCAAAAGAGGACAGCCACCCAATGCCACAAGTGGATGAATGATCTCCCCCGTTCTTCCAGGTTAAGTCACTCTTCTCATCATTCTCAACTCTCACACTCACAAACACATCACACATCCACAGGGCCCTCACTCACTGCCTGTTCAAGGGACATCACCATTTATTCTCTCACACACACCTTCATCATCCTCATCCCATCCATGTGACCACTCACCACCCAGATGCCAGGCATACTTGTCATCTGGCCTGGCAGGTGTTCTGCTTACACTTTCTCCATCTCTATTCATGCAGGACAAGCTGGCACACAACAAGAGGGAGAGGTCACAGACCGGTGGAGGAATGTCTGAAATCAAGGTCCTCACGGACTTTGAAAACAGAGCCATCCAGTTGGCCGGCCACAACCTGAACTGATCCTGTGCCGACGGTGAGGTCGGCGGTGCTGTACCAAGTGGGGATCCAGCAGTGCAACATCCATCAGACAACCAAGCTGAGAGTGATGTGTCCTGTTTCATAGGCCACTGTCATGCGCTACTTATCTCCCCCTGCTTCCGCAGGCACATTTGGGAAACATTTGACGGAGTCCACGACCCACAGCCTCCAATCAACCCCCGAAGAAACCTCTGAAGAGGAATCTGAGGCATTCTCCTTGAAGTCCTGTCACAGGATTCATCCACACTCTCCACCAACGCAGAGAGACACACCTCAGTGGGACCTAGCTTCAGAATATCCTCGTGATCACAATCTGGTGAGCACATCAAACTATCTAATCCACAGCAGGCGGCGGCAGGGACTTCCCAGGTGTCCAGCACTCGGAGGACTGCGGAGACCAGAAATTTGCTGAGTCCAACTCAGATGACGAGCCTCTGGACTTGGTCAAACCTCAGTTGCTGGAGTTGCAAAGGCAAGCTCGGGAAGATCAGGAAGGGGTGTCCGTTGCACTCCTCAGATTGCAAGGCACGATGGAGGAGTCCACCTGCCTTCAGGCTGAGGTGATAGCGCCGGCATGCCAACGCATCGAGGCCAAAACTGGTAGGATGGCAGCCGCCATGGAAACCTTGGTCCAGGATGTCGCCCCTGCATTGCAGTGTGGGCTCAATTCAATCGCTGATGCCATAGTTGGCCCCCATCAGTGTGTACGTGAGAGAGGTGTGGGGCAGCCCAATCTCACTCCAGCTACCCCTCTCCTCAAGGAGTCAGCCTGGGGCCCTTGAGCACCCATAGGGAAGAGGAGCAGCAGGTGTACCCCCTGGGGCCATCCATCCAGGTGAATCCGGGATGTCCAGCCCATCCAACTCCCCTCTTCCTGTGACCTCAGTAACTCCAGCTCCACAGGTTGAGGAGGGTGCCACTGCCTCACAGCAGGACCCTGAAAGCAAGCCGGGGCCCTCCAGGTCTCGGTCCTCCAGAGGACGCCCGCTAAGGTCATCACAGACAGGGCGTCGCAGTCAGCAGGCTGCCTCCACCTCCATTGTGGATGTGTGGGGAGCACCAAGACATAGTGGCAGGTTTAGGAAAGTTAAAGTGATGTAATTGCACAGCCTGGGCACAGGTGTTAATCACTTGTACATATTGTTCACTATTGTCAGTAAGCTTCCAAGAATGTCTCCCTGCCTATGGCTCCTTGTTTTGCTGAGCAGTGTTCATGTCACTCAGATGTGAAACCTTTCTGCACAAGATAAAGGCAGGTGTCTCAGTCCAGGGCCTCTTCGCTGTGCTTTATGCAGCCTTCAGGCTGTAGTGATGGTCCACCCTCACACTCTCTGGACACATTACTGATGCCTGCACCTTGACGGTGCTTGTCATTGCTGCCAGAATGTAGCGGGCAGGCGTCACAGAGTTCCGTCATTCTCTGTGTGCTCTCAGTAACTTTAAGTTGGGGCTGGCTCCCATCACACCTGCATCTGTAACCAGTGACGCTGTGCTCCTGAAGGGGTCAGGTGCTTAAGGTGGACAAAGGATCAGATGCTTTTAAAGTTTTATGGCTGTGTCTCTATGATATGACCCTGATCACAGAGTGCAAGCGAGTTGCCCTCAGCCAGACAGGAGTCAGACATTCTCAGAGGCTATGTGAAGATCTATGGAGTGACTGCACTGCATGTCGTCATCATCCTCCTGCAACTGAGCGACTATTAAGGCCTCCACTTCCTCTCCATGACAAGAAAATTATCACAGAGGGTATGCATACTGCCATAAGCCAGACTGGAGTCAAATGTTCATAGATGCGATGTGAGGATCTATGGTGTCTCCTCACTGCATCTCGTCATCATCCTCCACAAATCTAGCAGTTATGAAGGCCTCCCGACGTGCCTTCCTCGCCTAGCCAGTGCAAGGGCCTCATCTCCGTCATCATTGCCTTCGAGGACCCCCTCACCCTCATCCCCATCGGCGTCCTCCACATTGGAGGAGACCTCCAGCTCCACCATCTCCTCTTCAGCCAGCTCCTCTCGCCATTGCAGCGCCGGGTTGTAAAGGGTGCAGCAGGTGACAGTGATGCGTGACACCCTCTGTGGGTTATACTGCAGGGCTCCAACAGACCTGTCCAGGCACCAGAACCTCATTTTCAGCATCCCGATGGTTTGCTCCACCAAGTTGCGAGTTGCAGCATGAGCCTCATTATACCTTTACTCTGCTGCAGTCTGAGGCCACCGCATGGTTGCCATCAGCCACATCCTCTGTGGGTAGCCCTTGTACCCGAGGAGCCATCACTGAAGCTTCTGTGGACCTAGAAGATGTCAGGGATTCTTGACCGACTGAGGATGTAGGCGTTGTGCATACTCCCTGGAAACCGTGTGCAGACCTGCTACACATTCAGCGAATAGAATCCCTTTGGGTTGATGCGTGTTGCAACGGAGATCTGAGCACCACATGAGTGCAGTCGATCACACCCTGCACCTGTGGGAAACCCGAGATCTGTTCAAATCCAATCGCTCTTGCATTCTGGCTGTCCTGGCCCTGGATGAAATGCACAAAGTTTTGTGCGTTCGCAAAGGTGGCATCTCTGACCTCATGGATGCATTTGTAGGCAGAGGGTTGTGATATCCCACAGAGGTCACTTGTGGAGCCCTGAAAGGAGCCGCTTCCATAGAATTTGAATGCCGTGGTCACTTTCACGGCCACTGGCAGTAGATGCCCTCCAAGTCCCCGTGGCACCAAATCCTGCAGTAGCTGGCAGATGAGACTGACCAGTTTCCTAGACTTGCGCAGTCTTCAGCAACATTGGTTCTCGGTCATCTGCAGGAATGAAAGGTGGTGTCTATAGACCCTGGGTCCAGCTAGGCGCCGACCAGCGATGGCTCGCTGTGACTCTTGGGTGGCGTGTGTGGGAGCTCCAGCCGCCCTTCTTCCTGAGGTTGCTGCTCCTCCCTCTGCACAGCCAGGAGCCTCAGTCGTTCTCCTCTCTGTCATCTTTGCTTTCTGTAAGCTGTGAGGCATACAGCTAGATCACCAGGCTCCAAGATCCTGATGTACCCCTTCTGCAGGATGAAAGAGAGATCCGTGGGTTAGCATGGGTGTACTAAGAACTTGTCTTGGTTAAGTCTGAGGGCCCCTTAACTCATCCTGGAGAGTGCCATTCACCACTTGGATTGCCAGAGATTAGTGCGCTGCATGGCTGCTCGAAAACCCACCCACCTCCGCCCCACTCCACCCGACTGATTGGCGGCAGCTTTGCCCATTGGACTGCATGCTGTGCTCTCAGCTCAGGCATTCTCCTAACCCACACTGCAAGGCTGCACTGTTAGCTTAAACCATGGGGGAGACTGGTCCAAACCGGGATGATGACATTTCAAGGGGCTGTGAGCACCTCCACATGTGGCTTCTCCATGGCCAGCTTTAGCAAGGAGATTGTACAATGTGTCCAGTCATCCAACTGTTCTGCAGTCCACTAAAAGGCTCATTACTGGGCAGTCTGTGCCCAAGGAGTGAAAAGCTCTGGAGCACTTGCTGGCACTTCAGTGCCTCTGAGTTGCTTGAGTGGGCAGATAATCTAGAGGCCCGACTCCAATCATATCAATGGCTGCGCCTGAACTGTCTCAGTTGCAGAGGAATGGTTTATATAAGGTGTCCCTAATGCGTGGCCGCTTACCTCGCCCACCCAATCCCCATCCCAAAAGCTTATGCACTGCATTTAACTGCAGGGCAGCCCTTTCCACCAGCCAGCCCCCCAACAACCACCTCAGCCGCAGGGCATCCCCAGCCCCCCCAAGTCGCCACAACTGCAGGGCAGCCGTTCCCCCCCACCCACCAATGCGCCTCAACTTTGATTTCCAACAGGTGACCCGGGCGAGCACTCCGCAATGTTACTGTGTACTCACCCCCGAGTTCCCTCAAGGTGTAGCCCGCCAAGTGTTTTCTATGTTGTTGTGAAGCACATCAGGATGTGATCACGCTGACGTGGGTGGACGATCCAGTGGGGAGGACGAGTCCAGCGGACTGGCCTTATAATGATACGCAGATGTATGACAATGAGGCTCCCAACGTCCGATGGTGGGAAACGCAGCCCGCCATTGATGAGCAGAACGGATGATTGCAAACTGGTTTCACGATGTTCTGTAACCGATTTTTGACCTTCTCGCCATATTGTCCGCTCCCGCCACCGAGTACGCCTGATGCCAGCAGGCACGGAAAATCCCAGCCTATGAGTCCTCCCCCTCTAAAATACAGGCAGTACCATGTTCCTCTAGGTGCTGGAAAGCTTCAGCCCCAACTTCCAAGTGCTGCGTGACCTGGCCACTCTGCCGCTGACCAAAGTGGTGCCAGGTTTCAACTTCTTCAGAGTACTCGGGCCAGCCCCAGGACTCCCCACCCCTCCTAACTATTGCCACAAGAACGGCTGTCCCTTTTCTAAATTTCCTTCCGGTGGATTTGCAGGAGGGCAAAGGGTAACAAGAAGTGATTCATTTAAACAAATTTGAAATTTTTTGGGAATTGACATGCTGAGTACACATAAGGAAGTTTTTGCTTATGCACAAAGTAAGCAGCATGAAATCCAATTCAATGGAATACTCCTTTGACAGAATGCTTATTCAATTCACAAAATTTGGTGAGTGAGGGGATTTTAAGGGTTGTTCTTGATGGGAGAGTGTTAGTTACAGAATGGTGTCTCTTAAAGAAGTCTTTGTAGCCTTCAGTTGGTTAACTGTAGTAAGTCTTTATTAACAACTAGAACTATCTACAGAAAGGGTATGGGCTAGGAGCTATCTCCATGCTTAGGTCTTTTCACGTCTCTGCTCAACACTACACTGACCCCTGGGCCTAGGTCATGTGCCTTCTTACATCACTGTGTGGGCGGTATTGTACTCAGTCCCACATTAACCCTGTATGTACCAGACCCTTATACTATACCTCACTCCAAAGTTTTTATCCAATGTAAATGGAGTTACACTAATTTACTTAATGTCTTACATTGTTATCAATCTCATGCACTTATATTGTTGTTACCACATTATTGCTATTACTGCATTAGCACTATTGCGCCATTCTCATAACTCCATCTTCCCCCCTTCAAATCCTTGAATTTACAGATTCAGCTGGTCTGGAGGCTTTATAACCCTTCCATAGCTCATTCATCGTTCTGTCGGAGGAGTGCTAGGCTTTGTTGTTTCTGGTTCTTGCTGTTGGCTTGGAGGTTGGACTGGCATTTGGGTGCGCATTCATTCTTTTCTTCCATTGCTTCATCTTGAACCGCACTTGGTCGGTTCGGCTGTTGCGTTGATCAGTGGTTGCTGCTACTCTTAACTCGTTTCTTGCGGGGTGGACAAACATTGTGCTCGTTGCCACGTTGCTTCTTTCTTTTCTTTATACATGTTGTCAATGGTGGGAGACTGCTACCAGGTTCCAGCACCCCTTGTGGTCATAGCATACTGGCTGGAAGCTGCAGTGTGTGCACAATGGTTGCTGTGTTGACCTGCTGGACCATCATCTTAGTTGGAGGTAGAGCCTGCTTGGACTGCTGATCACTCTCTCGTACCACTTTCATTGGAGGCGTTGTGGTAATCTTGTGAATAGAAGGCTGCTCTGACCACTGGGAATTTTCAGGGACCTGCAATGAGAATGGACCAACCTGCTCTGCAAAGAGAGAAAGTTCAGAGCTGAAGTCCAAGTCTGGATACATTTTAGTGTTCGAGTACTCAGAACCGTGCAGATCTAGTTGGCGAATGACAGTGGCTGTCTTGACATCCTCCCCGTCTGGAGCAGATCAAGGTTATGCATACAACTCTGCTCAGGAGAGAGAAAGGTTCGTTACGGATGATGTACATCAGCTCAAAGATCTGTTTTTCACCGTACCCAAGTGGTTCCAGGGTCATGCCAATGACTGGAAGTCAAATTCCTCCTGCCCCGTAAAATGGAGCGCCCATCATTTGAAGCTGGAGGTCTTTGAGCCATGGTTCCTTGTCCGACAGGACTGTCGTACTGGCACCTGAGTCTAATTTAAAATTTGTTCACTGGCCTTTGACAAAGATGTCTGCATTCCAGAATGAGGAAGTACAATCTTTGACCTCGCACAAGAAGGATGGCTGTGTGTCTTTGGGTTATTGGTCTTGACCTCATGGGTTACTTTTGGGCCTTCTGTGCGTTTCTGGAGTTTTGACTTACACAGTTTGCCCTAGTGTCCAATCCTGTTGTAGTGGAAGCATGGGGCTGTATTTACAGGACACTGATCCCTCTTGTGAGGTTGCTTCACATCATACCGTTGGCAAGGTCACTCTGCTGGACGGTTTGGGAATTGCTTTCCCTGATTTTTTTTTTTATTGTAAAAATATACTTTATTCATAAAAAATCTTCAATCACATTCAAAACCATTTCAAAAACAACATTACAAGGGTACAATCCAGGTTAAACTTTTACAAAATGTATCACCAGGTGCATCAGTACAAACAATATTACAATCATTTACAGCCTTTCATTTTGATCTGTACAGCCCGAGGGGCTCTAAACAGTTCCCAGTCTCTCGGTGCGCTGTGGTAGAAAGGTCTTAGACAGCGACCCTTCCCCATTGCGCCTTTGCGGCAGCTGCCCCAAGCTTTAGTGCGTCCCTCAGCACGTAGTCCTGGACTTTGGATTGTGCCAGTCCGCAACAATCGGTCGGGGACAACTCTTTGTGCTGGAAGACCAACAAGTTTCGGGCAGACCAAAGCGCGTCTTTCACCGAGTTGATGATCCTCCAGCTGCAGTCGATGTTTGTCTCGGTGTGTGTCCCTGGGAACAGCCCGTAGAGCACAGAGTCCTGTGTCACAGAACTGCTCGGGATGAACCTCGACAGCAACCACTGCATCTCTCTCCAGACTTTCTTTGCAAAGGCACAATCCACAAGGAGGTGAACAACGGTCTCTTCCCCACCACAGCCACCTCGAGGGCATCGTGCAGAGGGGGTGAGACTCCTGGCGTGTAGGAAGGATCTGACGGGGAGGGCCTTTCTCACCACCAGCCAAGCTACGTCTTGGTGCTTGTTGGAAAGTTCTGGCGATGAGGCATTCTGCCAAATGACTTTGACAGTCTGCTCGGGGAACCATCCCACAGGGTCCACCCTCTCCTTATCCCTCAGGGCCTCTAGGACGTTACGTGCTGACCACTGCCTGATGGACTTGTGGTCAAAGGTGTTTTTCTGCATAAATTTTTCCACCAGGGACAGGTGGTACGGCACGGTCCAACTACTTGGAGCGTTCCGCGGCAGCGTGGCCAGACCCATCCTTCGCAACACCGGGGACAGGTAGAACCTCAGCACGTAGTGACACTTGGTGTTTGCGTACTGAGGGTCTACGCACCGCTTGATGCAGCCACACACAAAGGTGGCCATCAGTATGAGGGCGATGTTGGGCACGTTTTTTCCCCCTTTATCTAGAGGCTTGTACATCGCGTCCCTGCAGACACGATCCATTTTCGACCTCCAGATAAAGCGGAAGATGGCTCGAGTGATCGCCATCGCGCAGGAGTGTGGAATGGGCCAGACCTGCGCCACGTACAGCAACAGCGAGAGTACCTCACACCTGATGACCAGGTTCTTACCCGCAATGGAGAGGGAGCGTCGCTCCCACATGCCCAGTTTCCTTTTCACCATAGCCACTCGCTCCTTCCAGTTTCTAACGCATACCCCGGTCCCTCCGAACCATATCCCCAGCACCTTCAGGCCGTCAGCCCTGACAGTGAAGGGGACAAAGGATCGGTCAGCCCAGTTCCCAAAGAACATGGCCTCGCTCTTCCCACGATTTACCTTGGCTCCCGAGGCCAGTTCGAACTGGTCGCAGACGTGCATCAGTCTGCGCACCGACAGCGGATCCGAGCAGAAGACGGCGACGTCGTCCATGTACAGGGAGGCTTTTACCTGAGTGCCTCCACTGCCTGGGATCGTCACTCCTCTTATACCCGGATCCTTCCTGATGGACTCGGCAAAGGGTTCTATGCAGCACACGAAAAGGACAGGCGAGAGAGGACAGCCCTGCCTGACTCCAGATTTAATCGGAAAGCTATCTGTTTCCCACCCATTGATTGAGACTGCGCTACTGATGTTAGTGTAGAGCAGTTGGATCCAATTTCGAATTCCCTCCCCAAACCCCATTTTGGAGAGCACATCTCCCATGTAGGTGTGCGATATTCTGTCAAAGGCCTTCTCCTGATCCAAGCTGATGAGGCAGGTATCCACACCCCTGTCCTGTACATAGGCAATCGTATCCCTGAGCAGCGCCAGGCTGTCAGAGATCTTCCTGCCTGGCACAGAGCAGGTCTGGTCAGGGTGAATCACCAATTCCAGAGCGGATTTGACCCGGTTGGCGATGACCTTGGACAGAATCTTATAGTCCACATTCAACAGTGAAATGGGTCGCCAATTTCTAATTTCCTCCCTTTCCCCCTTGTGCTTGTAGATGAGGGTGATGATGCCTTTCCTCATGGATTCTGACATGCTGCCGGCCAGGAGCATACTCTCGTACACTTCTAGCAGGTCTGGGCCGATCAAGTCCCACAGAGCCGAATACAACTCCGCCGGCAGGCCGTCGCTTCCGGGGGTTTTACTCTTTTCGAAGGACTCGAGGGCCTTAGTCAGTTCGTCAGGGGTTAGCGGTTTGTCTAGGCTCTCCCGCGTACTGTGGTCTAAGACCTCCGTGATAGAGGACAGGAAGGACTGGGAGGCCGTGCTGTCCGTGGGCTTCACGTCATACAGACCGGCATAAAAGGATTTGCTGATCCTCAGAATGTCGGACCGTGATGACTTTACTGAGCCGTCTTCTTCCTTCAGGCTGCTGATCACAGAGCGCTCTCTGTGTACCTTTTGGAAGAAGAAACGTGAGCACGTCTCATCCTGCTCCACGGAGCGGACTCTGGAACGGAAGATGATCTTGGAGGCCTCCGAGGCAAAGTGCGAGGCTTGCTGGCCCTTCACCTCTTGGAGCTCCTCCTTGACATCGACCCCCATCGACTGCAGCCGGAGCAGATTCTGCATCTTTTCCTGGAGTCGGGACATTTCCCTCTGTTCCTTTCTAGCTTTCTGGGTGCCTTTGCGGATGAAAAACCTCTTGATGCTTCCCTTGATCACTTCCCACCAGTGTGTCAGGGACTCAAAGAGGGGTTTCACGGTTCTCCAACCTTTGTAATCCCTCTTGAGCTCCTCAATGTTCTCTGGGGTCAGCAGTTGCACATTTAGCTTCCATGCCCCCCTGCCCACCCTCAGGTCTTCCTCCAAGTGGCAGTCCGCCAGTAGGAGGCAGTGGTCAGAGAAGAACACCGGCTTGACCTCGGTGGATCTGACTGTGAATGCACGGGACACAAACAGGAAGTCTATCCTGGAACGAATGGACCCGTCTGGCCGCGACCAGGTGTATCTACGCTGCGCTCCGTCTGCAGGGTTGCTGAAGACGTCGTGCAGCTTGGCATCCTTAACTGTTTCCATCAGGGATCTGGACGTAGCGTCCAATCTGCTTCCGGCCCTGCCGGATCGTCCAGCCGCATCGATGATGCAGTTGAAGTCCCCGCCCAGAATGACCGGCCTGGAGGTCGCCAGCAGCAGTGGGAGCTGCTGAAAAACCTCCAGCCGCTCAGCCCCTTGTGCCGGGCCGTACACGTTAATTAACCGGAGTGGAGCGTTCTTGTACATTACGTCTGCTACCAGGAGTCGCCCGCCCACCACCTCCTTGACCTCGGAGACGGTGAAGTTGCCTCCCCGCAGCAGAATACCCAGGCCGGAGGAACGAGAGTCGTTTCCGCCCGACCAGATCGATGGCCCGTGGGACCACCATCGTGACCATTGCCTGTAGGAGCTGAGGTGCGGTATCGCACACTCCTGCAGAAACAACAGGTCAGCTTTGACCTTGGCTAGGTAGTCCAAGGTCGCAACACATCGCGTAGTAGATTTAATGCTACGCACATTTATGGATACAATCTTTAAACCCATATTAAAGCATTTATTCTCCTACCAAACCCACTGTCTCTGAGAGTCCCAGACCTTTAGTCTGCTCCTTCATACCCGTAGTGAGCTCAAATTCCTTCACTTTGGATGGGCTGAGGTAGATCTCCTTGGCCGTGTTCTGCTCCAGTGGCATCTGGAGGTTCACGTAGCGAGCGGGTTTTGAGATGACCTTTGCTGGAGAAGCTTCTCCAAAACTCACCCCCTCTGGGGGGTTGCTGTTCCCGGCTTCCTGGAGCTGGGGTGCGATGATTGCCTCACTGCTCCCAGATTCCAGGGGCTGTGGTGCACTGGCCTCCTCAGGTTGCAGGCGAAGTTGGGGTGCGCTGGGCTCCTTGTTGTCTCCAATTTTCTGGAGCTCGGGTGTCTCGTCCTCCAACGCCCTGGAGCTTTGCCGCCTCTTCTGTCGGTGCCGCTCTGGCACTTCCTCATCCGAAGAGCTGCTGCCCTTGTCATCCGTGTCGGATGGGAGACGCCTCTTGCCGCTTCTCTGGGAAACGCCTTTGCTTCTTCTTCGCTCCCTCTTACTTTTCTTGTTCTTCACCGTCCGCCACTCCCCCTGCTGCTTTTCCACTGCTGCCTCCTCCTCCATTGATTCGCTGTCCTGAGGACTGGAAGGTTCAGGGGGTAGTGCTGTTGATTGGCTCTCTGTTGCCTCAATCTCTTTCTCCACCTTGTCTCTCTCTGTGTCCTCCTTTGTCCCGTTGAGCTCCCTGGGGGCCTTGGTGGTTGGAGTGACACGGAACATTTCTTCTGCTTCCCCGTGGTCGGCTTTGGCTGCCTGTGCGTAAGTACGGCAGCGTTTGGGGCAGGTCCTGTAGAGTTGACTTGCCTCGCCACACAGGTTGCAGCACTTGGCCTGTTTGCAGTCTTTTGTCTGGTGCCCTTCCTGTTTGCAGATCTTGCAGAGGGAGGCGCTGCAGTTGGCCGCCACATGACCAGCCTTGCCGCATGAGCGACAATGCTTGGGTTGCCCAGCGTAGACCAGGTAGCCACGGTTTCCCCCGATAGCGAAACTGGAAGGAGGGTGGAAAATGGCTCCCTTACCATCGGTCTTTAGCGTGACCTTAAACAGGCGTTTGCCTGTCCAGATCCCCAAGTCGTCTCGAATCTCGGTGCCGCTCCCCACCTTATCGAAGTACCTGGTGAGGAAGGTGACCACGTCGGCGACAGGGACGAAGGGGTTGTACACATGCACCATCACCTCACGTTCCCGTTGCAACGGCAGAGAAAAGTGCGGCTCCGCCGTCAGGATCTTCATCTCCGGCAGGTCTCTCTTCTCCTCGAACACCCTCAGGAGCCGGACGCAGTCTGCCACTTGCTTGAACGTCACGTCAAAATAACCACCTTTGCGGGAGTCGTGCAGGGTGAAGATCTCCGTAGCTTGGAAGCCGCACGCCTTCAACAGGATCCTCCTGGTGAAGAAGCCCCGATCCATAGGTGATCCTCCTTCGTCGCTGTGGTTCACCGTGACTCGGACGGTGATAGGTAACCCACGGTATGGATTCAGATTGCGATTGGTTATCGCCCTTCCATCCCGACCTTGCCTTGGCAGGACCATGGTGTCGCCCCTGCAACACTTGATCTTAGCCAATTGCTTTCCCTGATGTTTTGTCCCTGTGCCTTTGTGGCCCAATAAGCTGGACTGAGGGTTGGTTTCTGCCGCATGCTTTATTCTCCCTCTCCTTCATATTGTCCTGTGCTGCTTCTGGCATTCAGACAGTCTCACTGTCTGGATTGCTTTATCCAGGTTTAGATGTTGTTTAGCTTGTAAGAAGTCAGAGAGTGTATCTAACCACTATTTTCTCTCTGATGAATTCAGACTTTAAATCTCCATATTCATACCCTTCTGCCATTCTATAAAGATCATTTATGAAGGATTCGACAGGTTCCCTTGGCAGTTGGACTCTCTTATTGAATTTAGCTCTCTCCAATATTTTATTGCTTCGTAAGTTAAAATAGATGTCAAAAGATTTGAAAACCTCCTCAAATTTGGCAGATGACTCATTAATACCCTGTCTTGCAATGATGCTGTCTGCATTGGGGCCTACAGTGTGTTCACCAGCATATATTCTGATTTATTTAAACCAGAAGCGATACTGTATCTTAAAAATTTTTTCCTCCTAAGACCCTAGTTTTATGACTGGGCCGGGCCATTGCTTCGTCCGAATTGAGTTCCGAGTGTTGAATTGTGATCCATGTTAAATTTTTAAAAATTTTATGTGCAGCTTTCAGAGCTCACAGGCTTACAAGATGACATCGCCATTGACTCTGAGGCAAAGGGATTTCTGGCACTTGCCAGTTTTGGTGGGCTCCACAAAATGGCAATGCACGCTTCTTGAAGAAGACGCCCAACAATGGCTGCCCGGATCGGCTTTGCACTGACCACCAACACCCCCCCACCCAGTTCCGCAGCTTGCTATGGCAAGTAACGAAGCATTTGAATTTAACATTATGCTTGCCATTTTCCAATCTGGACAATCCCGACATTCCCAAGAGATTTAAATAATTAATTCTCTTTTCTTACAAGTTCAGAGGCCACGTTTTGGGGCTCCAACTGGGGAAATAGGTTTTAGCGACGGGTTTTCCTTCAATGGTGCCTCTGACACTGAATTAGGAAAGGGCTCTCAGGACTAGCTGCAACCCGGAACTTTAAAAGATTTAACTCACCCTATAGGCTCTGTGGACTCTGTACTCTGAAGCTGGACTTCCAAGGAAGAGTCAATGGAGTCTTCTGCTGCAGTAAAAATCGCTGCCCTCAGCTTCCAGGCCTTTTCTCTGGAATATTATCTGGAGACTTTTCTCTGTGTCTTCAGCTTCTGTTGGGAGTTTCCCTCAGGTCAGAATTTTCGTTGAAGTTTCTAAGTCCTCTGGCATCTCGGCTTCTTTCAGCATTTTAGTGAGGTTGAGGGTTTTGATTCCCAGCTGCCACCATGTTGGGAGGGCATTGGTTGCAAAGTGCTGTCTCTTAAAGAAGTGTTTATGGTCATCTGTAGATTAACTGTAAGTCTTTATTAACAAGTAGAACTATTTACACATGTACAGTAAAGGGTATGGGCTATGAGCTATCTCCATGCTTAGGTCTTTTCACATCTCTGTACAACACCACACTAACCACTGGGTCTGGATCATGTGCCTTCTTATATTACTATGGGGGGAGGTGGTGGTGTAGTGGTATCATCACTGGACTAGTATTCCAGAAACCCAGGATAATGCTCTGGGGACCCAGGTTCAAATCCCACTACAGCAGATGGTGAAATTTGAATTCAATAAAAACCTGGAATTAAAAGCCTGATGATGACCATGAAACCATTGCCAATTGTTGTAAAAACCCATCTGGCTCACTAATGCCCTTTCCGGAAAGAAATCTGCTGTCCTTACCTGGTCTGGCCTACATGCGACTCCAGATCCATAGCAATGTGGTTGACTCTTAAATGCCCTCTGAACAAGGGCAATTAGGAATGGGCAATAAATGCTGGCCTAGCCAGTGACGCCCACTTCCCATGAATGAATATAAAAAATAAATAAAATACATGGCAGAACCTGCTGAATTCAGTCTGGATGGGGTAGACCCACCAACTTATTCACAGTTTCTGGATCTAGCAAATTTTAGTTTTAATTTCCTAACTCCAGCTTGCTCTTGATTTCCTTAGAGACTGAGAAGTTCAGTTTCATTTCTGTGTTTGCCTTTTCTGCTTTCCTTTCAGTTTCATTTTCAGCTCAGCTTCTGTGGGAGGGAGGGCCTGTCTCAAAAATATATACATTAAATTTAAAAATATCCCTCACAATACTTTAAAAGTGATCAAGCTAGCTAAACTTTTGTGTAGATATAACATGAATGAAGACTGAGAGCTATAAGTAGCAATCCTTATTTCTGTCAGTATAAAGCAAAATAATTGTGATAAACATTCAATATTTCCACTACATTAACAGCACCAAAAGTAGCTTTTGATGAGAAAAGCCTGTTTCCTAAAGAAATGTTGGATCGTGAAAACAAAACAAAGCTTTTGGATGAAGAGAATTTAAATGGAAGAAAAGCTGCAGTAAACAAGAAAGTCTTAAGAGTGAAGTCTAGGTAGGTTATCTTTGTGCTATAATACACTTGAAGTTCATTAAGATTTCATAGGTTAAACTGAACATTAATTTGTCAACATGCGCACACTCTGATATGTACTGAGACATCTATTACAGAACCAAAGAATTCTAAAGATGAACTATTGTGAGTAGTTTGTAACGTCATTTGAACACTGACCTTTGTACTCCTGCATTGAAGTCATTGCTGTTTTCGTTTTATCTATAGTATATATGTAGCTTTTATTTTTTACTAACAGCTTTGACACCTAACTTGTGAATTAACAAAGCCTTCGTTAAGAAAATGAAAACTTGCCATCAGTCTCTACACATGATATTAATTATTGGAATAATAATGTGAGCTAATCAATCTTCCCTGGTGTTGCAGATGGAGCAGGAGGGCATCCTATTAATTTTGGATGGTGGTGTAAAATGGGTAATGTAGAATAAGCGTCCCATCATACTCCAGGCCTGGCTTCCCATTGAAGCCGATGGAAGGGAAATGTATTCAGGGCATAAGAGGGGCAGCCAAATTAGTGTCGTTCATGTTACACTATAACCCAAAATTTAAATTTTCTCCAGATAGTCAAGGCATAGTGCAGTATTCATGTCAAACAAGGTTAAAATGTGGGGATAACTCAAATTTTATTAAAAAATGTCTGGATATGGGCATCACTGACAAGACTGACATTTATTGCCTATCCCTCATTGCCCTTCAGAAGGTGGCGGGGGGCTGTCTTCTTGAACCACTGCAGTCCATGTGGTGAAGGTCTCACACATTGCTGTTGGGTACGGAGTTCCAGCATTCTCAACCAATGAAAATGAAAGAATGGTGATATATGTTGTATGAGGCTTGGAGAGAAGACAATAAACAAGGAGACACTTACTGCAATGGTATTAGAACAATCTATTAAGCAACAAAAGTTATACTTAACAAAAGAAGGCAGTCAATATCCTAGAGTTTAAATGGTTCTTGCTTCCCACTGATTCTAGCGACTAAAGGTCTTTCCCCCTGTCTCTCCCTATGTCATCTTCAAATCTGTGTAACAAAACTCTTCAAGTGAGGTTTTTATATCCTCTGGAAACAGGGGTGTTGCTGTGTTCTGATATCGCCATCATACTTTGCTCTTGTTATTCTATTTGTCAGTGGTCACGGACCATTGAACAGGGCATCCTCAGCACTTAAACAGCCCACCGTTAACTTTTTCCTGTATACCCATTTGGCACAATTAATAACACTTACATGCATTTAATTAAAGGTCCAAAGTCCATTGATCTATACATTTCAAAGCGTATCCTTTGATCACAACTGGTAACATAGGGAATCTTCCATCCCACCAGCAGAGGGAATCTTGGTGGACGGAAGAACTTAATTGTGCTTGAGACCAAAAATCACTTTCCCCACTGTGGGATGAACTTTTGCAATTAAGTTCTTGGGACTCTAAAGGCAGATTGAGCTTCCCGATCAGCTATGTTGGGAAGCCCTTTTGCATTCATTATCAAGTAATATATGTTCATTAAAAGGCCACCTTGCCAGAATTATGCCCCCCCTCCAAATTAAGTTCTCCACCAGTCAGAAATTAGAACGGTCACGTTTATGACTGCATATAAGTGGCGTGCACCTGGTGCTGACTCCTTCCATGATTTTGAAGTGAGTAGCAGTGGCTTTGGTCTTTTTGGAACCAATCACAAATGTCAGCCTCTTGATTGAGGTCGGATGCCGGTAGGCCAAGCTGCACGGAGGCTGCACACAGGAGGGAGGACCAGCAGGGAAGGGTGGAGCAGAGGCTGGACACAGGAGGGAGGACCAGTGGGGAATGGTGGAGCAGAGGCTGGACACAGGAGAGAAAACCAGTGGAGAAGATGGGAGGCTGTCCAGGGAAGGAAGCCAAACTGTCCTGGGCATGTTAGAAGGGTAATGCTGTAGGGTGGTTGAAGGCCCCTCTGGGTAGTGAGCACCGGAGAAAGATGTATCTAAAGTGCGCGGTCCGTCAGTTCTTGAATTTGGTTATTGGAGCTTGAAGGAGAGTCACAGAGAGTACAGTCACAGCCAGAGGAGGGAGTTAGATCAAGCAGGGTGGAAGTGGATGGCCTCATATGGCGGCTTCTCAGAAAACTAAGGTACAGCTGGCCTCGAGAATGGGAGGGGTCAGGATTTGGAAGGGCGTAGGCACATTAACAGTGAAGGAAATGAAGGAAAGCAGGAATGTCAATGTAATTGATAATTGGGTCCAGGGTAACAGCTGAATGGTTACAGGAGGGAGAGGAATGAGAAAGCAGTGATTGTGGAGGAGAACGGGGGAACTTGGCGGATAACAGGGGAGAGTAGAAGGTGTATGACGGGCTGGCAAACCTCACACGCGCCATGCTGGAGCTCTGAAGATTATTGCACAGTTTGTAAAATCTCTCAAGCATTCGAAATGGGAGCGCTCTCAGAATGGGTGGGAGGAGTTAATGCCTTGTTTTTTGGGCCAAGTGAAGTGGAGCTCTATTAATTATTAGTCCACTCCATAGAGAACCAGGCTCAGCTGAGTTCCGTTCTCGAGCTTCCAAAGCCTAATAAATCAGCATTGCTCCTTGACTAATGGATCGCATTCTAGCAAGAAGCCATCAAGGCCTGGCACTGCCATACATTCTGTGCCATTTTCCATCTGCTGCTGTCAAAGGCAGGGCTGAAGGGAGGGAGAGGGGCGAATGCCTCCAAGGGGCACGGCTGGCGGACAGTAGCAAACTCCTGACTCCAAACCTCCATCCTCACTGGTAAATGGTCATGGCTGACAAGGGGTCATGTGGTTCGTCCCTCTATGATGCCAAGGCGATGGTCTCTCTCTCTCTCTCTCTCTTTCTATAAAGTTTCAAAGGTAATGGAGGAAAGCTGAGTAGTGTCTGATGGAGGGTTCTCACACATAATTGTCATCATCCCAGTCAATTCAAAATGTCTCCATGCACAATCATTTATGAACAGGAGCAACACTCATCTTTGGTCCTCCAGGATATCCTTAACCTGGAAGGGGTGGGGTGGGGATGCCCTGTCTAGAAGCCAGATAGAGGGCTGAGTACTGGCTTGGTGGCTCAGAGATGGAGGCTAACCTATGAAGAATATGCTCACTAGATAGATTACTGCATTACGTCCACAGCTCCATTGAGGCCTAGATGATCCAGACTCCAGGCAACCCTGCCATTTTACTGGCTTTTGTCCAGATAAGGGGGAGGTACTGGAGCAGGTTGGCACAGGGCCAGGAGGAGCCACGGACTGAGAAGCAAGAGCCAGTAGGGCCTCAAGAAGTTCAGAATGCTGATAACCAGGGGCCAGTGTGACGGCAAGCATTGGCCCAAACAAGAGTATATCACAGTTGGTGCACCTATTTACAGATGAGCAAAAGGCAATGCTGGAAGCACCTTTGGATGTCCCGGAATGTGGTTGCTCACATCTGCCAACTTCTCCATGAGGACCTGCGGCCGCAAGGAACTGGAGGCAATCCTACGCCAGTTCCTTTGAAGGTCACTGCCGCCCTGAGTTTCTTTGCCAGTGGCTCTTTCCAGGGCTCCACTGGGGACCCATGTGGCATTTCCCAGTCAGCAATGCACAGGTGAATCCAGAAGTTGACAGATGCCTTCTTCAGGAGAGCACATCCATTTGTCCAATTTTGCATGGATCTCGAAAGCCAAGTTGCCAGAGCATTGGGTTTTGCAGCAAGCGTAGGTTTTACTGCAAGTGCAAGGGGCTATATATTGCCAAACGTGGCCTTGAGAGCTCCCTGGAATCAGCCAGTCACATGCATCAATAGGAAAGGTTTTCACTCTTTGAATGTGCAGTTGATATGTGATCACAAAAGACAAATTTGTGCTTATTCCCAGGGAGCTCTCATGATGCTTACATTCTGAACCACTCCCAAGTGCCACAAGTTTTTGAAGAACCTCAGCGATTACAGTGCTGGCTCCTTGGAGTCAAGGGATACCCCCAGAAGACCTGGCTGATGACACCAGTTCACCGACTGCAGAGTGCCTCTGAGGAGAGCTACAATGCCACATGTATCTCCACAAGGTCCGTGATTGAGCAGACGATAGGCCTCCTAAAGATGAGGCTCAGATATTTGGACCACCCAGGCAAGGCTCTCCAATACTCATCACAGAGTGTCCCAGATCATCGTTATCTGCTGTGCCCAGCCCAACCTCGCGCTACAAAGGGAGAATGTCTTGGCTGAGGGAGACAGGGAGGTCAGGGAAGACCAAGGTGTCTCCTCCAATGATGGGGACAGTGAAGGGGATGACGCTGACGAGGGTCAGGATCTTGCAGAGGCACACGCAGTGGCCATTGCAAGGGTACGCAGTGGCAGACATGCCCGTGACAATCTGATAGCAGATTGCAGGCAGAGTAAGCTGCTAAGACATTTCCTTTGCTATTTGGCTTTCTATCCTTAGCTGGCTGGCAGGCACAGCTCCTTTTTGTTAACAGACATTGTACTTTGCTGTAATGTACCTTGATTTATGACAGCTGAGTTAAATTGCAGTACTTAACGTCTGCCGTGGTTTGATCCTTTGCATGCGCCAAACTGTGCTAAGGTACAGAGCCCTGCTGCTAAATGCATGCATTAGAACCTGCAAAGCACTCCATTCTCCCACAGCTTCAGGCACCTATAAGTAGATATGAAATTTTTCCCATGTCCTCACTAAGTTCGGATGTGTGGCAGCTTGGAAGTGACATGGGCCAGAATCTTGCGCACATCGTGCGTGCACGATCAGCAGGCCCAGAGGCAGATGCGATATCCGCTTCTGGCCGCGATTCCAGCTGACACACGATTTCATGCTGGCTGGCCAATTAAGGCTCGGCTAACGTGAAACACGCCAGGACATTGGTGCAGCACTGCCAACAGGGGTGGGAGTATGGCGAGCGCCGGGTCCAGTGAGGACCTGGGGAGGGGTGGTCTAAAACTGCAAGGCTGCTCCCTGAAGGCTGCCAGGGGCTGGTGAGGAGCCTCAGGGAGCTGCCCAGGAGAGAGTCATACCTGGCAGCAGATATGGCCTCAGCACCTGCTGGGCACGACAGATGAGAGGACAATGTCAGTGGGCACTCTGCTCCACGATTCTCTGACGAGTGCCTGCGCACTCTCGTGGAGGCAGTGAGTGCCTTACGTGATATTTTCATGGCATAGGTTGGCAAAAGGAGACCACCTACCAGATGAAGAAGGCCTGGATGGAGGTGGCTGCCCAGGTGAGCAGGCATGCTGTTGTGCGCCGCACATGGATCCAGTGCCGAAAAAGGTTCAATGAGCTTCTGCAATCCGCAAGGGTGAGTACCGACTTTGCATGGAACTGTGTATAGAGTGGCTGTTCATCGTGACACTCGGGTGAGAGATGAAGAGTGCCAAATGGCACATATCCCTGTGCCGGCCAAGACTGGGAAATGTGTCTGCTTATCTTGGGTGTATATAAGAGTGAGGTGTCCAATCTAACGGGCACCTCAAGCTGGCACTTCTGGGGGTGTGGGGGGTGGTGAGGCTGGTATTGTGTTGCAGGTAGAGGATGGACTAATGAATGCACCTTTGTCCATACAGGAGAAGAGAAGCCATAATGCGCTGGAGCCCAACACCCTGATCCTCTCCAGGTTTGAGATGGATGCCCTGGCCATGGAATGCGAGCGAGGAGCGAGGTCCACAGGTCACGGAGAGGCAGCAAGGGTCCAGTGAACAGATGAGAGACAGGGGGAGTGTGCAAGAAAGGCAGGGTCGTGGCATCTCCAATGAGAAGTTCAAATCCAGAGCACCCATTGCTTGTCCAATCACAATGCCTCAGTGAGGCAGTTGTCCTTTGTGACAAGCAACCATCATGCACAGTCACTTAATTGTGCACAGACACATTGTAATGATGTTCGCAAGTGACATATCGTTTTCCCCCCTCAGATGTGCCATCCTCACAATGCGCCACAGACCCCGAGGACTCCCCGTTGGACCTGAGGAGGAGCCGCCAACCGGTGAGCCTGTGTCACATCCTCTCTCTGCACCAAGCACCAGCACAGGTACAGGCATGTTGGTGGGCAGTAGTGCATCTGCTCAGTTGGTAGTGCACAGTGGTGAGGGCACATTACACTCACATGAGGAACTGACTAAGGCAGAGAGTGCCCAGGGCGCTGGCAGTCGGAGGACTGCTGGAGACCAGGATGATGCTGAGTCCAAGGCAGATGATGAGCCACTGGAGTCGTCCATCAGGTAGCAGATGTTGGAATTCCAGAGAGATGCGTGTGAAGATCTAGCGGAGACCCCTGAGGGTCTACTTGCCATAGCCTCTGTTTTGGAGCAGTCCATGCAAAGCATGAGCACTGCATTGACCTGGAGCTCTGAGCGCACCGCCTCCTCCATTGAGAGAGTGGGGATTCTCATGGAGAGGCAGCTCCAGGAACAGAATCAGGGGTTTCTGGGGCTGTGCTCGGAGCTGCAAGCCCACATACTGGCAGTGGCCTCAGCAGGTCACTGCTAGTGTGAGAGATGGATGAGGCACCTAGTCTCTCTGCTAGTTGTCCGTCCATCAGTGGTGAGCAGGGAGGTTAAAACCAACCTCATACTGGCGAATGAGCTTCATGTCGCATCTGCGGACTCCTCTCTCGGCGCTCCAGATGAAGGCAGTAGCTACCCTGCCCCTCTGCCAGTTCCCGTGCTATCCGATGAGACTGCAATGACTGAGGAGTGCCCAGCCATCTGCTATCTCCCAGGCGATGCCTGCACAGGCTCCGCTGGCCAGAGGACATCAGGGCTGACAGGACATTGGAGTCAGCAGGCTGTCTCCAATGCTGCTTCACTGGGGGTAGAGGGGGGTGAGGGGTGATGGCACCAAGACGCAACACTTGCAAACAGAAATTTAAGTCACTTTCAGCACAAGAGGGGTTGTCACGGGTGAAGTTACTTCTTTGAAATATATGTTCTGTATAACCTGTTTTTTTGGAACCACCATATAAATGTCTCATTATGTGCGATGACGGTGCTTCATGATTTTCAGAGGTGTTAGGCCTGGGAGTAGTGTGTGACACAGGGGAATGGCTGCAGGATTTATTTCAGAAGTCGTACCTTCACCTGAGGGTGACAGGCTGGCCTCATCAGGAACGTTCAGTAAGGAGTCGTTACCCTTGCCTGCACTTCAAATCCATGCCTTGGATGCCTAGCTGAAGGTACGGACAATCAAGGCGTCCCTGGCCTCCCATAAGGTTCCTCACTTCTGCAGCCACATCCTCACCCTGGGCCTCCTTTGGCTCTTCCTCAGACCCATCACTTGAGTCACCTTCTTTGCGGCCTGTGGAGTTGCCTTGCTGTTGTCATCCTCCAATGGGACCCCTTTGCCAGAGCCAGATTGTGCAGAGCACAGCACATAATGACAATAAGCGAGAAGTGCTCTGAAGGATATTGAAGTGCTCCCCCTGATCAGTCCAGGCAGCGAAACCTCATCTTGAGCAGCTCAATGGTTCTCTCAATTACTGCCCTTATAGAGGCTGGACTTCTATTGTACCTCTCCTCCTCTTCTGTCCTTGGGTGTCTGAGTGGCGTCATAGGCCACATTTTCAGGGGATAGCGTTTGTCACCCAGGAGCCAACCATCCAACCAAGCTGGAGAGACGAAGAATCTTGGCACCTGTGAGTGCCACAGGATGTACACATCATGGGAGCTGCCAGTGTACCTGGTGCAGAAATGTAAAACCTGTGTGTTGTGGTCGCAGAATATCTGGACGTTCATGGAGTGGAACCCCTATCTGTTGACAAAGGAACCCGGCTCGCTGCTGGTGCCTTTGTGGCGACACGCGTGCAATCTATAGATTCTCCCTGGATGTGGGGGAACCCAGATATTGCAGCGAAGCCTCTGGCTCACTCAGCCTGGCTGGCTTTGTCGATCTGGTAACGGATGAAGTTCATGACCCATCTGAACAGAGCGTCAGTGACCAGCTTAATGCAGCTACGGGCAGCAGATTGGGAAACACCACATAGATCACAGTGGGAACTGACCCTTGGAAAGAACCGGAGACGAAAAAGTTCACTATTATCTTAAGGGCCACTGGTGGCCACCTACACTGTTTGAGGTGATCCCTTGAGCCAATCATCTAACCTATGGAGATCACGATCTCCCTAGAGAGGCAGAGCCTTCTTCAGCACTGGACCTCAGACATGTCAAGGTAGAGTGCTGCTTGTAGACTCTGGCTGCAGGATAACAGCGTCTTCTGCGGACCCTTCCGCCCTGTACTTCCTGCTGGCCCTGCACCCCCTCTGGCTGCACCTCTCCTCCCTCTGGTCACTCTCTGGGATGCTGCCTGCAGACAACAGGCCTCCGCTCCCTTCTGGCCCTCTCCTCCTGTCCCACCAGCAGAGTAGACTATCCCCATTTGCTGAAATGCAAATGCCACAGGATAGTGCCCTGAAGGGTGCATTCGGTAGAAAGCCTCTAGGAAAGCTTGTAAGTTAGAGTCCTCCAGAAAACACAAAATGCAATGAACTGTCAGAAAACCACCTATAACCAACTCTCACATAAACCCCTACCTACTCACATTACCACAGCTCTGGTCTTCGATCGAGGTTACAATAATAGTGGGACGGCCGCGTGTACCGTGCACTGACTGCAAATCACATGGCCAAGGAAAATTCGAGATAATTGCCCTTTTAATGGGCTTAATTCGTCTTTTAGTTGTCAGGTGCGCTTCTGACTTCTGCACGCGCCCGCCAACCGTAATATACATGCCTGACATCTGATTTCACGTGAGTTCGAGTCAGCTGCATGCACACTCCGAGAGCATGAAATTCACGCCCTGAATTCTTATTTTGGGAGGGGTGCACTCATGTCACCCTCAGACCTCCCAATGGGGTGGGGGGGAATCCTTGCGGGGTGCTCGATCAGGTGGAACCAGATATATGGGTGCACGGGGAGGAGCAGCATGAGAACACCTTTTCCCCCTTCGAGATCATTCCTTCATGCAGATTGATCAGGGAGTTTGTCTTCCTGCCCTCCAATCACCACTCGCCAATAGTAACCCATATTCCTTGACATCTTTATCATGCCGAAAAGTTTCGGGGTTTTTTTGGAGTCCACTCACTGAGAGTGTCTCAGCTTGTGCTCTGGGTGTTGAGTAGCAACCACTTCGGACCCTCCAATTGCAGAGATTCCCACAAGTCTCAGGCCTAGATGGCCTTAGTATTAGTGTGAGAATGGGATCCGTCATTGTGGACATCCCAGCCAAAGTATCCTGCATGAATCCTGCAGAGCCCTGTTAGAGCTGCTGATGCTCCACAGGGATAGCCTCATGGTCCTCGGCATGGTCCAGCACACAAGTCCATTCTCATGGGCTAATATGCTGGTCCCTCAAGGTCTGGTGCACATTGGTTGCAAACCCTTTATGCGAGGCCTACTGTGACCCTTGATAAGGAGATGATCAGGCCAAACAAATCTCCATGTGAGGTCTCACAAAGGCTTCAGTCAACTGCACACACACCTCTTTAATTCTACATTCAATCCCTCTTGCAGCCAAGGCTAACTTGCCCGTTACCTCCTTAATTTCAGCCTTCACCTGCATCTTCACTCAAAATTACAAATCACCAAGGATGGTCTGTAATGATTGGATGTGTCCACCACAGCTTTCTCTAAACATGCAGGGAAGCACCTGGTTTTCTATTGTTAAAAAGATGGCGCAGAGCTTTACTCTTTCAGCCCTGGAACTGCATCTACAGTGACATTCACATAGCATATTTAACTCCCCTGGAGTACTCCTACATCCACCCACATGTCACATCAGGTCAACAGCAACAGGAGATGCAATGACCTCACTGAACACTCTGTGCAAACATCATTCTCAGAGCTCAGAACATGGTGAGCTGCAGGTAATGTCTTGCATGATGCGTAACAGGCCGAACACTCACCAATGATGGCCAGTGCTTTATCATGAACATTTGAGATTATTGAGTAATCAGTATGTTGACAATGTGGGAGAAATGAATCTATTGGAGTTCATTATCGGAATCTGATGGGGGCTCAAATCCCACCCCTTAAATGCCTGTGACTAATGAAGTAATTAGCAATAAAATGGAATCCAGGATGTTTCCAAACTGTATAAGTGAACATATATTTACAAGTCCCAAAAGTATATACAATGGTTTACACCCATTCCACCTGTGTGCCTTCAAAACTTCTTTATCTTTCTTTTCCCCTCACTACATCTAGGTGCAGCCCTGACATCCACAGCTGAGGTGGAGGCAGCCTGCTGACTGCTATACCCTGTTGGTTGTGATGACCTTGACGGGTGTCTTTTTGCAGCTTGAGGCCTGGAGGGCCTCAGCCTGCTCAGGGTCTCCTGCTGAGGTGCAGATGCACCCCCGCAGCCTGACCTGCTGGAGGCAATGGGGTCACTGGCAGAGGGGAGGCGGAGCAGCCGGGCACCCTGAGAGTGTCCTTAAATGTAGCTCCTGGTGGGTGGGTGCCCAATGGCACCTCCTTGACTCGTTGAGGAGAAGGGGCACCAGGAGGGAGGTTAAGGTGCCCCGTTCCCTACTTGCCTAGCCCCTGTCACACTGCACCCATGGCCAGAGCAATGGAATGCAGGCCTGAGGACATATCCAGCGTCATTGTGTGTTCTGCTGGACCTGGCTCTCCAAGGCGGCTGCCACCTTCTCCATGAAGGCAGCCAAGTGCTCACATGCCGGAGCCATGACAGCGGACAGAACGTGGAGGGACTCCTCCAGCTTTCGGTCCAATCTACACATGGCCTCTGGCATCTCTGCCTGATGTCCCCCTGCCTGTCTCTGCATCCCCATCAGGTCTCTTATGGCCAAGTCCATAAGTCCAAGTGCTCGTCACCTGCATGGGGCTGAGCAGAGGCCTGGTCTCCAGCAGTCCAATGAGTGTCAAAGACCTCTGTTGTCACTTCCTCTGCCAGTTGTGGACCCATGCCTGTGAAGTTCTGACCAGATTGTGACCGCAAGCCTACTCTACAACGTGCACCCACCAAGGTGAATGTCTCTGCCTGGTGGGGTGGGGGTTGGGGGTGCAGGTGAATGCCATGATGGTGCATCCTCTGAAGCTTCTGAGATATCGTCCTCAGAGGTGGGGTTGGGGCTGGTGCCGTGGCTGGTCTCCCTTGTGGGTCTCCCCCCCTTTCTTGCTGCTACCTGGACTGGAGAGAAGGAAGATTTAGTGGATGCCTAAGCGACTCCCTTATTAAAGCAATGTCTCACTCTGTGGGTGTATCTGATAACTGCAGACTGGAGGCATCCTCACTGGCTTCCCACGGGAGTCCTATCTCACCTTCAGCACAGACACAGTCTTGCTGCTCCCCGGCTAGTTCTGCAGTCTCCTCGAATGGGGTGAGGATTCAGTTGTCAGGCAGACCACCTCTGGCCTCAGCCTGCTCCCTCCTGTTCTGCGAGTTCTAATCCTGCAGGAAGACAGAAGGATTGATTGTCATCCCTATGGGTGGATGAGCAGTTTAGGAGCATTATGCCTATGGCAGCTCCTGTGTCCACCCCAGTGACTCACAAGCAGGATTTCCTGCAACTGATAGAACACCGAGAGCATGAAGTGGCTGATGCACAGATAGTGCACATGTCCCATCTGCTGCTCAGCCCTGCAACCCAAACTCCTGTCTAACATCCCTGTGCACTCAGACACTTACACTGTATGAGTGTTAAATTTCAGTGAGTAGACGGTGCCACATATCCTGGTGAAGCACAGTAGATCATTCACCCTTTTTCTACACTGCTGGGCAGTTCTCCTGTGGGCCCCATGGGCGCTAACCTCCACTGTGACCTCTGCCCAGGCCACTGTGGTCAGACAGGAGGGCCTCCTGCTGCCATCCCAGGGAAACAGCACCTCGCGCCTTTCCTGGATGGCCTGGAGGAGGCTTCGCTGAACTGTAGGGCCACACGTTGTCTACTCTGGGTCATACTGCCTGTGATGTGGAGAATCCGGTGCTCCTGGCCTACAGTGAATGAACGGCTGTCTGGGTGCTCTTTAAATATGGCGCTAGAACCTTCGACCCTACGAGTTAATACCGGGAACAGCAACTTCCTGCCCACCCCCGCCGTGAGAATCTGCACGCTCCTCGTGGATGCAAACGTAATGAGCTGAACAGCGCAAGATCATGCGTGGTCAGCCGTCCAGCCCCCTCACGGAAACACTCTCACTCCTGCGCCGCCAGCAAACTTAGATTCCAGGACGGAAGATTTCGGCCATAGTTTGGACATCTTCCCTTTTGTTATTTACAATACCATCAATTCCTGTTACAATCTGATTTCGATTTGGCTCAAGTTACACAGGCAACAACTCAAGTCACACATCTAAAATTAACCCTTTATCTACCAGGAGCTCATACAAATACAATTAAAAAATTCATAGCACAAAGTATAAAAAGTACAAAAAGCATATGAGGGTTCACATTTCCTACAATACTAAGGCAGGGAAAGGGACAGAGGCAGTTGGCAAAGAAAGTAAAAGGTAAAGGAAGGGGAGAAAAAGGGAGGATAAGGGTGAAGTGGGAGAAGAGATGGGGAAGGGGGGAAGGGAATGGGTGAAAGGAGTGGTAGGGGGTTGGAGTTGGAGCAGGATTAGGAAAACTAGGTCAGGAGCTACCTGAGGAGCATGGGGCTTAAGAGAGAGAAGGCTGGTAGTGGGGGTTGGAAAATATCATTGGGGAGGGAGTGTGTGTGAATCCTATAAAACAGCAGAGCGGATTGCAGAGTTTGGTGATACATTTTGAGGAATCCGCAGCAAAGTGAACTAAGTAGTCAGCACAAAAAGCATTACAGGCCTCTGCTCCTGCCTCCAGTTGCGAGCTGGCATAAAAAGGTCAAAGGCCTGCTCTCCTGGACTTGTGTAGTGTTTATATAGGAAATGTGAGCGTGTGTAGAAAGACATTATGCCTAGAAGGGAGCAGTATAAGATATTAATGTGGAGATGAGATCAGAACTGCAGAGGGAATAGAAAGTTCTGGATAGACAACTCTGCAGAGACACCCTGTGGCCAGAATCTGTAATTATGAACAAGCCCAAATTTTCAATGGCTTGATGGGGCTATAAGTAGCAGATCCATCTCGGGGAGGGGAATTTTTGGAGGAGAGAGGAACTGCCCATTTTTATTTACCCCATTTAATTTCTACTCTAATTTTTACCAGAGATGAGGGAGGATTGATGCACCGACTGTGATTTGGGTAAAGGTGGATATAATTAGCGCTCAATTTCACTAATTCTACCCCAAGAACCATACATGTACCCTGTGTCTGACACTATATAAAACAGGAATAACTTAGGATGATATTGTTACAGTCTGGTGCTGGAATCAAAAAAAGTGAATTGTGTTTTATTGTGCTGTTAGAGACTCATAACTTTATATTGGATTGTGCTTTTGTCAAAATGTTGTTAGTGTTGGTTTGGAATTTTCTAGCTTCATTTGGAAGCCTCCATTCAGACAATTTTTTTTGGTTAAATGCCTTTAAAATATGTTAGGCTTCAGTGTGAATTTTTCATTGTCGATTCCCTTCTTTGTGATGTATATATTAGAAGAGAAAGAAGAGAATGCAGGAGGCAAAGCTAATGCAGCAGCACCACAGGAAATCCAGATTCCCTGCAGGTTCTTAGCCAAATCCTATTTAAATATCTCCCTGAAGCTCTGTGTAAGATGGTTGTGGTTCACCCTAGAAACCCTGAAAAGCTCTGCACCATCTTATAAGTAGACCGGAAAACTTCAAGAAACAGCATTGTGCTTACTGTAACTCAGAGAAAAACGCTCCTGCACTTAACTTCTTATCCGTCAAATCCAAGGACAATAGGCAACATCAATCAGTTGGTCAGTCAGTTTGTTTTCCATTCTTGTATGGAGAAATCATTGATCACCTGTTTGTCAAGTCAGCCTAGATCATTATGTTTGACCCAGGCGACAAGATAATGTGATGAGCAAGCCATTCATTTTCATTACATCACTGGATTTCTACAAGTACCGAAGCTATTGGTGGGACTCATGTTGCCATAGAAGCCAATACTGGCAATCCACACCTTATGTCAACTGACTATCAATATCATTCCCTTATGCCCTTTCACTTTGCGCCTATAGTCACAGGTTTCAGTGTATCAGTGCCAGTATGCCGGGAATTGCATTGATTACATTATTCTTCACCAGCCCGGTGTCCCTGCACTCTTTCAGAATGAAGGCAAAGACACTAGCAGACTTCTTGAAGACGAGGCTTATCCAGTAACACAGTCATTTCTAACATCATAGAGTAGGACTATTTCACCATTCATGGGGAAGAATTTTCACGTCAGCGTGCGGGAATGGGCCCCGCATGCCGACACGTGAAATGACGTGCGGTGATGTCGGGTGCGCGTCCCGATGTCACTACGCGTTATTCAGACCTTCTGTTCAGCGGGCACGCGCCAGAGGCGGCTGTGCACCCGCCAAACTGTCAAAGGCCTGTTTAGGCCATTTAAAAATCAATTAACGTCATTATCAATGCTGCCCGTTCAACCTTAAGGTTGGTGGGTAGGTGAAGAGCCCAAGTGGCCTCAGCGTTTTTCATGAAACCTCATTCACGGGCAGGATAAGGTTTCATGAAAGTTTTATTAAATTAATAAATAAATTTTGCTCAATTCATAAACATGTCCCAGCTCATGTGACACTGTCACATCGACTCCACGACCGGCCCGTCCGACAGGCAGAAGATTCTGCCCATGGAGCTGAAACCCACACTATCCTCTCCCCCTGGCCGGGCTGCAGGCCACATACCTAGTGACTCACCGCGTACAGCTTTCAGCTCTCAGCTACAGCCTATAGTTCACATAGTGCCAGTATCTGAATTAGTGGCTGGAAGTGATAGATTAAGTGATAGTGTTTCTCTCTCATCAGTCTCTTGGTCCTTGAGAACTTCAGCCTCCTGCACCACTGGTTGGTCAGCCAGTGGTTCTTGGGTATCTGAAAGCATAAACACGTAAGGGTAAGATTAGTTTTAGGGAAGATGGTGGGGGGTTGGGGAAAGCCACTGGTGCACGATTACACCACCTGTAGCTTGTAAATCATTAGTGATTGCGGGATGACAGGAGAATGGTATGTAACAAGGTGCATTAGGTAGGAAAATACCACCATCCTCAATGGTTTCAGCCCCACTGTTGGCTGTGGCCTCTAACATGGCTGCACCAATGATAGCCAGCAGTCTCCTTCATCGAGGTGACAATGAAGTCATGCCTGTCCCTTACAGATTAGATGCTACTGCATCTGATCACGAGCGATCTAATCCTGTAAGAGAGAAGTGCATCAGTGAGTTCAGTGCAATGTGTTTGATGTGCCTGCCACACTTGAACATCTAACAGTGTGTGCAAGTTGCTCCAGAGCTAAGTGTGTGAGGGTGAGGTGAGCCTATAAATATGAGATATGTGTGGTTGATTGGGATTGTAAGTAAGCAAGTGAAGGGATTGTGGTAAATGGAGCAATGTGTGAGACTCGTGGTGCACTTGGTAGGATATGGCATGTGAAGCTGCATTCACTGATCCTGACCGCTTGTGTGAGGTCATTAAACTTATTGCATTGCTACATTTAGGCCTTTGGGGCTGGACTGCTAGCATTGACAGTAGTGGCCGCCTGCTCCCACTCCCCTCCTGTTATCTGTCAGGAGGGCCTTGGCTGTGCCCTTTGAAGGAAAAAAATCTCTCACCTTCTGCATCAAGGTCTCCAGCACTCCATTGAAGAACCGAGGTGCATGTTTTCTGGGTCTGTTGGTCTTTTCAAGGTTATTTCTTGTCTTTAACTCATCTTTCGCCACTTCTAGCCCTTGCTGCGGCCAGATTGCACCTTGTCTTTAATTAATGCAGGCTGGCTTTAAGTAATGCAGACTAGCTTTGTGTGGTGCTAGCCTTGTATGAGCTTTGGCCCCATGCAATCACTCAACAGTGTATTCAGCACCACAATCATTATAATTAACAGGCAGCATGAAATTTGCATGCAGCTTGCATTACTTTGAATGGGCAAGGGGTAATTGTGCTTTGTGATTCCTGTGCTTTATTTTGGGAACTGTCCAGTTTTTCCCCTAGAGATTCGAATTGCTATCACCTATGTGTGTGAGAGAGATGGAGAGGGGCAGAAAGAGTCTCCATCCTCATTTTAATTTGATTTCTAAAAATAAATACAAGTTAAATTGTGAGAGAAAACAAAGCCTTATTGAGAGGAACAGATAGAAAGAGCAGATGGAGATTGGTGGTGGGGGGCGCGGAAACAGATGTCCAGGCCACTGGCATCTTGTGCTCACCATTAAGCAACAGACATGGCACACAGGATATAGAGTGAGAACTGCTGAGGCATGGAGACTGCATTTCTCCATACCTGATACTGAAATATAGCCCTCAGCAACTCCCTATCACACACTGTCTACCCAATCACTATCTCCTACCCAAAGAGATAAACATGATGGAAAAAGATAATCAAGCAGCGTGAGACAGAAACAGAACAGAAAAAGAAAAACAGAAAAACAGTAACAGATAGGAGGTAAGAGAGAAAGCATATTCTCCAACTTGGTATGCAAAACAACATGCATTCACATAGCACCTTCAATGTAGTAAAGTATCACAAAGTGCTTCAAAGGAGCTTTATCAAACAAAATTTGACACTGAGCCACATAGGATATTAGGACAGTTGACCAAAAACTTGGTCAAAGAGTTAAGTTTTAAGGAGCATCCCAGAGGAGTAAAGTGAGATAGAGAGGTTTAGGGAAGGAATTCCAGAGCAGCCAAGAACACAGCCACCAATGTTGGGGCAATTAATTTTGAGGACACGCCAGAGCTGGAGGAGTACAGAGACCTCGGAGGATTGTAGGGCTTTAGGACATTACAGAGATAGGGAGGGGCAAGGACACAGAGTGATTTGAAAACGAGGATGAGAATTTTAAAATTGAGGCTTTGCTAGACCACAAGTCAATGTAGGTCAGGGAGCTCGGGGAGTTTTGTGCGCGTTAGGTTATGGGCAGTAGAGTTTTGGAAGGTGAGAGACTGGCCAGGAGAATGTCGGAACTGAGGCAGGAGCCAAGTTGGACAATTTTACAGAGATATAAAAGTAGGCAGTCTTAAGAACATAAGAAATAGGAACAGGAGCATTCGGCCCCTCAAGCCTGCCCTGCCATTCAATAAGATCATGGCTGATCTGCCCCAGGCCTCAGCTCCTCTTTTGTGCCAGCTCCTCACAACCCTCAACTCCCCGATATTTCAAAAATCTATCTACCTCCTCTTTATATACTTTCAGTGATCTAGCCTCCACAGTTCTCTGGGGTAGAGAATTCCAGACATTCACTACTCTCTGAGAGAAGAAATTCTTTCACGCCCCAGTTTTAAATGAGTATCCCCTTATTCTGTAATTACGTCCCCTAGTTCAAGATTCCCTCGCCAGTGGAAACATCTTCTCAACATCTGCCCTGTCAAGCCCCCTCAATCTTGTATGTTTCAATAAGATCACCCCTCATTCTTTTAAACTCAGATGAGTAAAGGCCTAACCTGTTTAGCCGTTCTTGATAAGTCAACCTCTTCATCCCAGGAATCAGCCTAGTGAATCTTTTTTGAACTGCCTCCAATGCCATTATATCCTTTCTTAAATACGGAGACCAAAACTGTACACAGTACTCCAGGTGCTGGAGTGGATATGGGGTGGAAAGCTTATCTCATAATGAAAGGAAGATCCACTGATATAATCCTCCTGCATTTCAAAGTGCAACATTCATTACAGATCTTGAAAAATTAAGAAAGTCTGCTATTTGCAAGCAGCTAACTGCCATCCAGTTGATCTCAAAAGTTTCTAAATGGCTGTAATGACCTTCATTGTCCCTTTTCTACCTCTTCTGCACAGCGAGTGTCTTAACAATGGTTTTAAAGGAACACACTTGGTTAAAGACAACACCATTCCAGCAGCTGAACAGCACAACCTCACATTTCTGCTCTATTTCACTTTTTTTCGACACATATTCCGATATTGTTATAAGTTACAGAAAGATCACAGGATTTTAGTGCAAATTGCATTCAGTGCAACTTGAGTTTCCGTGTTCTTCTGAGCTGGTTTTAAAACATGGTGCTAGGAACAAGCCCAGCACACAAAGTTGGCTACACCAAGGTGAATGAATCACCATTGAGAGTTCTACTCAATCATTTGTTTGCAGGTCTTTGAGTGTTTCTTCTGAGCAAGATCACTAAAAGTGGCTCTCCGGCTGGGGTCTGTGGACCCTTGGATGTCTGTAGATACTTTTAAGGGGGTCTGCCTTAGTAGTGAGCCTTGAATTTACTTTTGACCTGAAAGGTGGGGAGATGGGAGGCCAGCTGCTGATGTGAAACTAGAGTGCATTCAATTTGAGCTCATGCAGTGAACATGAGCCAATATAATGCTGGCTGACCTGTTGAGTATTTCTAGCATTTTCTGTTTACACTAATCTTTAATTGATTAAATTCTTGTAATTGTAAAAAAGCAGTCAATTTGACTTACTTAAATCTTTAATTCCTTGCATGATTAAATAATGCTGAGAAACTGGGTTCGGTTTGCTTATGCCTGTAAAATATCCCCAAGAATATCACGCTCAAATGAACATCCTGTAATAGAATTGAAGGGAAGGAAACTCATGGAAAGAATTTGTCCCCCTGTCGGGTGGGTTGTGCAGGGGCGGGGGCAGACCCGATCAGCACCCCCGATCGGGTCCATGCCGACATTTTACATGACGCACGCCCTGAAGTGTTGTGCACTCCCTGTGCGGGTGGGGGAAGGGGGTTCCCTGAATCGGGAGTGCACGCGAAAGAGCGCAGAAACCTCCCTGAGGCACAGAGGTTTTAAGTTTTAAAAATTTTAATAAAGAAAAAGAAAAATTTAAGACATGTCCCCTCATGTGACAGTGTCTTCACATGAGCTGGGACATGTCAATGAACTTTAATGAAAACATTTATTTAATTAATGAACCCTTCATGAAACCTCATCCCACCCATGGATGAGGTTCCAAGAAAAATGCGAAGGCCGCCTGGGCTCTTCGCCTGCCCGCCAACCTTAAGGTTGGACAGGCAGCTTTCTCAATAGGCTTAATTAATTAATTAATGGCCTTAACAGGCCTTTGACAGTTCGGTGGGCACGCAGCCGAGTTAGCTGTGTGCTCGCTGAACTGAAAATCTAAATGAGGCGCGGTGACGTAGGGATGCACGCCCGACATCACCCCGCGTTATTTTACGCCTCGGAGAGCAGGCCCCGGCCCCACTCGCAGAGCCGAAGATTCAGCCCCATATATTGCTGGGAAGTTTTTTTTAAAATTAAGATAGTAACCTGCTAAACATCTAGATATGGTGAGACTACAATTAATACTGATAAGGCTAATAGTTGTATATAATCTGTGTACTGATTGGCTATATATGCCATTAACAGTCGATCTTTAACCACAATAAAAGCAGTTCAGTTAGCTTGAACAGGATTGTTAGTAGAGTTACACTTTAGCCTGTCTCATCACTGTCTACGTCAATGAAATAGTCCTGAATTTGCTACTGTATGTAATTACCTGTTTTCTTAAAAGCATTATTAAAACTCGCTATGCAGGGACATTCAGTACTTCTGTATTATGAATATTATATAGTATTATAATTTAGATGGGTTGTCTGTCATTACGGATCCTTCAACCAAAAAGATTTGAGAACCACTACACCAGTAGGGACAAAGTGAAGTTAAGACTACAATCATATCAACAATGATTTTACTGAATGGCAGAGCAGGCTTGAGGGACCAAATGGCCTACTCCTGTTACTATTTCCTATGTTCTTATGTTTGAAAGTTTTTGAATTAACATTTTTTAAAAATTCTGAAGGAACTGACCACTGTACCCCAAACTAATTAGAAAATAGTTTTGTACACTTTTTTAAAAGTCATTTTCAGTCATTTAAAATAGGGTTACCTACATGTGTTGTATTGACACTTGCTTATGCTTAATTTTAATTACAAAAAATGCTTATTTTCTGTGATAAACCCATTTTCAGCTATAATTAAATGGCATCAAATTACCAGTTAAATATAAACATAAAGTCCACTTTAAAAACACTGCCTGATTGCACCAGTTCATGCCAGATTTTGCATTTGGTGATATGCAAATGAGCTTGAGTAGAACCGTAAGGTAGGGTGGGGGCAGGGGAAGAATACACTTTCCAAAATTGATAGAATCATCAATTGCGCTGAAAACAGAAATTCTACTCCATACAGCTCTGTGCAAGATCACAACAATGCTTTCAGAGATCATCTAGAGATCATTTAGAGTCCATTATTATGGATGAGATTTCAGAATACTTGGAAGTGCATGGTAAAATAGGGCAAAGTCAGCATGGTTTCATCAAGGGGAGGTCATGCCTGACAAATCTGTTAGAATTCTTTGAGGAGGTAACGAGTAGGTTAGACAAAGGAGAGCCAATGGATGTTATCTACTTGGACTTCCAGAAGGCCTTTGACAAGGTGCCGCACAGGAGGCTGCTCAGTAAGATAAGAGCACATGGTGTTAGAGGCAAGGTACTAGCATGGATAGAAGATTGGCTGTCTGGCAGGAGGCAGAGAGTGGGGATAAGGGGATCCTTCTCAGGATGGCGGCCGGTGACTAGTGGAGTTCCGCAGGGGTCAGTGTTGGGACCACAACATTTCACTTTATACATTAATGATCTAGATAAAGGAACTGAGGGCATCCTGGCTAAGTTTGCAGATGATGCAAAGATAGGTGGAGGGACAGGTAGTATTGAGGAGGCGGGGAGGCTGCAGAAGGATTTGGACAGGTTAGGAGAATGGGCATAGAAGTGACAGATGGAATACAACATGGGGAAGTGTGAGGTCATGCACTTTGGTAGGAAGAATAGAGGCATAGACTATTTTCTAAATGGGGAGAGAATTCAGAAATCTGGAGTGCAAAGGGACTTGGGAGTCCTAGTCCAGGATTCTCTTAAGGTTAACTTGCAGGCTGAGTCGGTAGTTAGGAAGGCAAATGCAATGTTGGCATTTATTTCGAGAAGACTAGAATATAAAAACAGGGATGTGCTGCTGAGGCTTTATAAGGCTCTGGTCAGACCACATTTGGAATATTGTGAGCAATTTTGGGCCCCATATCTCAGGAAGGATGTTCTGGCCCTGGAGAGGGTCCAGAGGAGGTTCACGAGAATGATCCCAGGAATGAAAGGCTTAACATATGAGGAACATTTGAGGACTCTGGGTTTTTACTCGATGGAGTTTAGAAGGATGAGGGGGGATCTAATTGAAACTCACAGAATACTGAAAGGCCTGGATAGAGTGGATGTGGGGGAAGATGTTTCCATTAGTAGGAGAGACTAGGACCTGAGGGCACAGCCTCAGAGTAAAGGGAAGACCTTTTAGAACAGAGATGAGGAGAAACTTCTTTAGCCAAAGAGTGGTGAATCTATGGAATTCATTGCCACAGAAGGCTGTGGAGGCCAGGTCATTGAGTGTATTTAAGACCGAGATAGATAGGTTCTTGATTAGTAAGGGGATCAAAGGTTACGGGGAGAAGGCGGGAGAATGGGGTTGAGAAGCTTATCAGCCGTGATTGAATGGCGGAGCAGACTTGATGGGCCGAATGGTCTAATTTCTGCTCCTATGTCTTATGGTCTTATCTAGTGTCTTAAATAAGATGAAAGAATGTATCAAATATGTTTAGCAATTTGCGGAGTGTAAAGATTTACTATGCTAAGAAAATGAATTAGTGAAAATAACTTCATACCACTGCTCCAGTTACTGGGAAGCTACATTACAATCTGTTTCTTCCAACAGACGACCACAGAGGACCACTGTAGGAATCCGAGTGGGAAAACAATTTGATAATTCTACCCAGAAAGAAGCAGATTCATTTACAAAGAAGAACTTAAAGAAATCAATTTCTTAAAACTCAAAACATTGTACTACTAAAACAAAAGTTGCTGATGAATGAACAAATTAATTGAAATATGCTTCAACAAAGCTCTATAAATTTAAATTATGTAAAAAAAAACAGCATTGTTATTTTCTGTTTGATTATTGTGTAGCATTAGCAACAAAGATACTGAATTATTGCTCACTTCCTTTATATAATAATTAGCTGTGAAAGGAAAATGGAATTTTAAAAAATGTGTTGCTTGCCATTTACACTTGTATAACATTTAATAGATTATATTCGAGGCACAAAGGTCAAACATACCTATTTTGTTCTTTGTGTAATTTCACTCTGGCCTTCCCACCCAAAAAAAAAACATTTTTAGGTATTGCAAATGATATAGTTGGGCTGTGATAGTATCAGGGAGTTCTTTAGTTGGGAAAGTAAATATTTATCCGATTGCTGAATTGTGGCAAACATTTAGTAGAAAAATAACAGAAAATACAAGTCAAATCAGAGAACTACGAAGGGCGGGATTTTTAGATCAGCGAGCAGCGGGAGCAGCCGGGGAACAGACTGCCACCTGCGACCAGCCACCAACCGCGGTTTCATGCTGCCTGGCCAATGAACGGCCAGCCAGCGTGGAGCACGCACTGGAATGCTCAGCGCTGCCAGGGTGGGGGCGGCAGGAGGGCAAGTGCTCACAGAAAGCTGCCTCAGGGAGCTGAAGACTTCAAAAGTTTTAAATAAATACTTTAAAATCAGAACAAAAATGTCTAAGCATCACAGTCACCTGCACACAAGCATTATAAAAATTCCGCCCATAGATTTTTTAAAAATTTAATAACGGAAACCTCATGGAATCCTGCCCTTGGATGAGGTTTCCTGAAAAATGCAAAGGCCGCCTGGCCGATTCGGCCGCCCGCCAACCGTATCGTTGGACAGGCAAGGAAAATCTATGTTAATTGCGCCGTTAATGGGCTTAATTGCCCTCTTAATTGTCGGCAGGTGTGGTTCTGCATTTAGTGCACACCTGCCGACCGAAATATCGCGCAAGTGTGCGATGACACCGGGATGCTCGCCTGATGTCATCACGTGCTATTTTACGCCTGAGCGGGTCGGACACGCGCCCACAAGCCGACTTAAAAATTCTGCCCCAAGATGTTACTTCAGGGTGAAATTCACTTTGAGTGATGAAGGTGAGGCAATATTACAAACTGCAGAACTGATATTAATGTAAATTATGACAGTCACCTGAACCTCATGATTATGTGCAAATGTAGTTCACCCTACTCCTATCTACAGGAAATATTGATTAATCATTTTTATACATTCAAATGATAATGGCACTGTGGTGTTTGTCACAGCTTGAAACCTGCTGTTAACCACCATGGAAATTTTTTAACATGCTAGGAAAATAGGTGTCGTATTGAAGATTATGGGCAGAATTTTCCGCTCCTGCCATTGACGGGTTTCGAGACAGACGGGAGTGGAAAATTCGGAGAGGGGCCAAAAATCGGATTCCTACCGGCAGGAAATCAGTTTGGAATTCTCCCCCCACCACTTCCATGGCTGGCTGAAGGCAGGCCGGGCTTGATGCTGATCTAGGTCAGGAACACTGTTTGCATGCATTACCGTGTCATGAATTCTCATTAAAAATGCTAGTCACCGGAATCACGTTCCCCCTCCCAATCTTGCACCATGCCAACAGGAAGTTAGACTGGTATAAATCATGTTTATAAATGAGTGATGTGAAGCTGTCTGCCTGCAATACGCTCGTCACTTCGAGGCGAGTGCAACATTTAAAGCCTATCTCCAACAGCGCTGCTCTGGATTCTTAGCGATGGCTGTGTAATGCCACATCAGTGGGGGTGTAGGGTTGTTCTGCTCATGGTGGGCGCCGCCATACTCCATGAGGTCACCACTGTGCAGTGGCTCTCAGGCAGGGACAAGCATCAGGGTGAGAGTTTAAATGCAGTCTTGGGGCTTCGTGGGCCATGCTACAGCGCTACGCATGGCACGTATGTCGTTGGCAAGGATTGTATGCTCAATGGCACAGTTTGGTGTGCAGGCCGTAGTTATCGTCTTACGATATTGTGGCGATGGGCTTGTCTGGCTCGGTACTGGGCTGCAGGTGGGATGGTCATGGTTAGGGGAGGCATCTGCAGCCTGTAAATGGGGGAAAAGTAGTAAAGGGAGGGGATAATCAAAGCTGCCCCATGAGAAGCTCTCCTCTGTGACCATGTATACAGCCTCAAGATGGGGGAGGTGAGGTCCACATGGGGCATGAGTACATCAACATTGATAGGTTCAGCGGGGAGGGCTGGAATCATCCACCACAATTACAATGGGAGCAAGGTTACTGGGGGAGGCCAGAGAATAACTGGACAGTGTTCTAACTGCACATCGTGAGGTTCCAGGAAGATTTGAGGGACCCAAACACTGACAGGCGGAGAATTGAAACTGGTCTCAAAATAAAAATTGAGCACCACCATCTTGAAACCCCAAAGTTATTGCACATTTTAAAATTGAAACTGGAAATGAATCTTCACGGGAAGGGTCTGAAGTAGTGTGGGATGAGCCCACAGCTGTATTAAGGGCCCTTTCAGGGGCAACCTCAAACTGCTTAGGCCAGAATTTTCCACTCTCGGTGGCAGCTGTGTTTGGCGGCATGAGCTAACAATATGGCGAGAAGGACAGAAGCCAGTTTAACGCTGTCGTGAAACCAGCTTGTGATTGTCTGTTCTGCCTGTCAATAGTAGGCCATGTTTCCCACCGTACAACATCGGGAACTTTATTTTAATGCATTTGCATCTCATTATTATGCCTGCGCCACGGAATCATTCTCCCAGGTCAAATTTACCTCCCACATTGGCGTGACTTCGGAACAGCATGATTTACAACTGCCTTTTAAAGGTGTACACCTGACGACCTGAACTTTGAGGGGAACTCAGAGGTGAGTGCACACAACCTTGCACAGCGCTCATGAGGATTGCCCATTGGACATCAGGGAAGAGGCATTGCATATTTGTGGGGGGTACACTGGCAAGTCACTTTTTCCCGTCTTGCTATCAGTGCAGTATCGGAGCAAGGGCACCAGTGTAGGTGGGGCTGGGGGTGCAGGTGGGACCAAGGCAGCAATGACTGATGGAAATACACAAGCACATGATAGGACTGTGGGGTGAAGGTGAGGGAAGAGGCCGTACACTTAGAAAAGCTTGTCAAAAATGAGCATTCTTCCGCAGCTGAGACCATTCAGCAGCAGCTCCATTGACATGCTTGGAGTTGAACCTCTGAAGCATTTCTGCCCACTCAAGCAATGCAAAACCATAAATGTGTCACCAAATGCAAAAACCTGCCATTGCAGCTGGCTGTTAAAATGTTTTTTACGCCTGCTACAGCACTTGGTGCAATTCTGGGGGGTTCTGCTGTTAGAGTCACAACATTAAAATAGAGTCAGAGCTGAGAGAAAAGAGGAAGACTTCCTTAAGAAGGTTCCATTGGAACCCTTGCCTTTTGCTGCACGTTAACGAGAGGCTGCAGGAGTCATTGGCTTCACAATACTCCATTTGAGCTTTAACAGAGAGGTGTGTGAGAATGGAAAATGCAGGCAATCATTAAGGAAGTACAGCTGCTGTATATCTACCAGATCATCAATGAAAGCCTCTAATGTACTTCCTCCAACTGGCCTGGATAATCGACCAAAGGGCATCCAGTCATTGCTGGAGTGCAAGTTGTGCTTGGTCAGCTTACCAGATCAGAGGTTGCAGGTGTGTCTTTAGTAAAATGGCACATTTCATGAATGCATCCAAACCTCTTCCAACCCCTGTAGGATTGAGATGTCAAGTATCAGGGTTGGCATCTTGGTCATGTAGATCTGTGAGTTTGTAGCTCAGCTACAAGGCTGTACCAGCGAAAAGCAAATAGTGCAGATGCAGCTCCAGGGTATGACAGTGGCTTTCTGTTTGCAAGCGGGAGGTCTCCTATATTAGCCCAGTATTCATTACTTTGTCACATCTATGAGTCCACAGGGAGAAGGAGGATTGAATAATGGAGGCTCCACTCAATGTTGCCTTCTTGATGGCAGTGATGGCAGCTTCAAGAGAGGGCCCAACCTGAGGTCCATGGTCCAGGGGAGCCCCAGTAAGAACCAGAGGACGAGGAGGTTTGACCCATCCCATGGAGGTGACTTACACTACCAAGGGGCTACCAAAGAAGACTTTCCTATTGGGGGGTGAGTGAAAGACAATGCCGTGCATGACTGCACTTGTCCAGAAATGTGGGGGATCATACCTGCCACATTCTGTGGGAGAAACTAAGGCCCCATGGACTGGGAGGACATCTCCTGCCAGTGCCCCTGAAGGTCACCGCTGCACTCAATATTTTTGTTTGCACATCATTTCAGAGATCCACAGGAGACCTGGCGGCAGCTCACAGTCATCAGCACATAAATGTACCAAGGAGGTGACAGCTGCCCTCTACAGTGAGGCTGATCATTATGTGAAGTTCATACTCAATGAAGCTAGCCAGGCTGCTAGCTTTCTGGGGTTTGCAGCTATCTCAGACTTCCCTAGAGTACAGGGTGCTCAGAGGAGAGATACAATACGGCGCATAGCTCGATACAATCCATCATCAAGCAGACCATTGCCATCCTGAAGATGCACTTCCGATGTTTGGACAGCTCAGGTGGGGCTCTGCAGTACTCTCCACAGAGGGTGTCCCACATAATCATGGTCTTTAATTCATTTATGGGATGTGGGCATCACTGGCTAGACCAGAGTTTATTGCCCATCCCTAATTGCCCTTGAGAAGGTGGTGGTGAGCTGCATTCTTGAAGTGCTGCAGTGCATGTGGTGTAGATACATCCACAGTGCTGGTAGGAAGGGAGTTCCAGGATTTTGACCCAGCGACAGTGAAGGAACAGCAATATATTTCCAAGTCAGGATGCGAAGTGGCTTGGAGGGGAACTTGCAGGTGGTGGCGTTCCCATGTAACTGCTACCCTTGTCCTTCTAGGTGGCAGTGGTCTTGGGTTTGGAGGTTGCTGCTTAAGGAGCCTTAGTGAGTTTCTGCAGTGCATCTTGTAGATGGTACATACTGCTGTCACTGTTCGTCGGCTGTGGAGGGAATGAGTGTTTGTGGATGAGGTGCCAATCAAGCGGGCTGCTTTGTTCTGGATGGTGTCAAGCTTCTTAAGTGTTGTTGGAGCTGCACTCATCCAGGCAAGTGGGGAGTATTCCATCACACCCCTGGCTTGTGCCTTGTAGATGGTGGACAGGCTTTGGGGAGTCAGGAGGTGAATTACCTGTCACACGATTCCTAGCCCCTGACCTGCCTTTGTAGCCACAATATTTACATGGCTAGTCCAGTTCAGTTTCTGGTCAATGATAACCCCCGGGATTTGGCGCCTTTCAAAACCTGGCATTCAAAGGGGATCCCTTGCCAGAGGGAGACATGGAGCAGGCTGAGAGCTGCTTGGACGATGAAGAGCAGGAAGGGCAGCAACCTGAAGTGGGAGATGAGGGTCAGCTTCCACATGATGATGCCATCGAGGAAGCACGACGTGGAAGACGTGTCCATGCCACACTGATACCCACAAGATTCCAGGAGAATAAGGTGCAGGCAACAGGACATGTCCACATTACTCCTGTCCCTTAGTGCCATGTCAGTGCAGTGAAAGGCCTTTACAACCAGCAACATAGAGAGCAAATTCAGCATTCGGACTTGCACCTTCAACCCTCATGATTCACCAGACCTTAAATTTTGGAAAGGTCAGTGGTGAACCCTGTACCTGTGCGCTCTGGGAAGCGAAAGTTGACACAACAGTACAAAGGCTGTGTCAAAGGACTTGGTGCAGTCATCGCCACCTTAATGAGAAACTTTTAGCGGACACTGAGATGCGCACATGGTTGGAGAGACCATCATGGCAGCAGGTCTTGTGCTTTGTCACTACCAATGAAGACACCATCTCATTTTGAAAAACAATTACAGCCAATCTTCCAAGGCTATTGAGTATGCCTAACTCCATGTTGTCCTGTTAGGAGTAGAGGTTACTAATGCATTTTGCAGACACTTCCAGTAAAGAGTTTGAGACATCTCACTGACATAACACAAGGGTTGAGTAACTATCATGAGTCAGCTACACATCACATGAATGTGAGGCTCACAAAGGGAGGCGATCACTGAGCGAGAGCATGGCTCACCCTCGCTATAGGAGGGCACATAGATACATATGCACAATGCTTTCAAATGATGAGACCATTCTCATGAACAGCAAATGTATTTACAAAGGTGCATTTTATATACAGTGATTGAACACCTGTGACCCAGAAGCGATGTCAAAGTTTCTTAATTTTCCTAACCTACCGCTACATCTTGATGCTGCCCTGACATCTGCAGCAGAGGTGGAGGCAGCCTGCTGACTGTTAAGCCCTGTTGTCTCTGATGACTTTGGCAGGCGTCCTCTATAGGGCCAAGACCTGGAGGGCACCCCTGCTGTGGGGTAGGTGCACCCTCCTTGGCATGTACAGCTGGAGGTGATGGAGTCACAGGCAGAGCGGATTGGGATCGGCTGGACACTCTCTGAGTCACCTAGGTGGATGGCCCTGGGGTCTCCAGCTGCTGGACATCCTCCCTATGAGTGCCCGTGGGCCCTTGCCTGACTCCCTGAGGTAAAGGGGGTCCTGGAGGGAGGTCAAGTTGCCCCACCGCCCTCCTCTTGCCTAGCCACTTATGGATCCCACAAATGCTTATAGCAATGGAGTGCAGGTCCAAGCTCAAATCCAGCAGAATCTGCTGGACCAAGGTCTCCAAGGCAGCTGCCACCCTTCCCATGGTGATCTTCAGGCGCTCGCACGTCAGAGCCACGACATCAGACAGAACATGGACGGACTCTCCATCCTTCGCTCTAGTCTGCTGACTGCCTCGCACAACTCTGCCTGATGTTCTGCTGCGTGCCATTGCATCTCCAGCACCTTTTCAACAGCCTCTTCCAGAGGCTCATCATCTGACTCGGACTCAGTGCGTGGCTGTTCCTCAGCAGTCCTCCGAGCTGTCACTGTCTCTGACTGCTGTGGAGATGTGTCAGTGAGGTGTTGCACTGTTGCCACAGTAACATGTCTGCTGCTGCCTGTAAGATTGAGAAGATAGATTTAGTTCATGAGCAGGTTGAATACAACATTGCATGTCACTCACTGTGAATGTCAAGATGTGATCAACTCATGGAGGGTGTATCCGTACTGACTTGCTGGGAGAGGCTGATCTTGTCTTCCCCACAGGAGTGATATTTGTCCTCCCCTGCCAACTCGGTGGCATCCTCCTTGAATTTGGAGAGCTCCTGTATGTTGGCCGTCCCTCCTCCAGTCTGGGATCCCTCCCTTTTGTTCTGGGCAAGCTTGGCCTGCATGAAGACAAATGGATGGAATGTGATGAGGCGAGATGGAGGAGAGGCTGGGAAGCATGCAAGCCTGCTGTGTGTGCTGATCTCTCCCCAGTAAGGGCTGAGGCAGGAGTTTGTGCAGCATGAAAGATGAGATGCTGGTAATGTTAAAGTATCTGTGAGACACTCAGTGCTGATGTCTCCCCCGCTAATATTGGAGAGATCCCTGAGCAGTGTAACCCTTTGAGTGCATGATGCTATTATGGGAGTGTGAGATTGGAGTGAGTTGAAGGTTGAATTTACTCAGGCGGAGTGGATGAGATCATTTATCCTCTTCCTGCACTGGATAGCGTTTTTCAGGCGGGTACCCAACATGTTGACCTCCCTTGCAACCATCTCCCAGTCTGGTGAGGTGAGGCTGGTGGGCCTCTTGGAGCCATCGCTTGGGTAGAGCACATCCTGGTGCTGGCGGACTCCATGGACGAGAGCCTCAAGGGAGTCATTGCTGAACCTTGGTGAAGCTTTTTATTAGATGCAGCTATCTTGAGAGGTTTCCTGAGCACAACAGCGTTGGAGAGAGTGAATGTGTATGTTCAGGTGGCATTTAAATATGGTGCCTGGACCTTCGATCCCATAAGGTAACGGCGGGGTGAACGAATCAGTTCCTGACCTGCCATGTGATTCGGAGACCTACTCGCTGATGCATGGTTAGTTAGCTTCCGACCATGAAATTGGGTGTGATTTCCCACCACGCCACCCAGTAGGAAATCTGCCGTGAAACCCACCGACCACTGCACCTAGTTTCCGAATTGGAAAATTCCATCATATGTGGTAGAAAGGAACCCTGTTTCTGCAACCCTGGGAAATCCCATTGCTACTATATATTACTGATGTTTCCCTTACATATAATTATTGTGCTATTGGAATGTTAAATCAAATGCTTACAAGAACTTGACATCAGAATTTTAATCCTTCTCAATCAATCGAACAACACTGTCTTCTGAGAGTTGGACTAAGTTCTAAAGTTTAATCAAGAAGATCTCATGTTATGGGAACAAAATCTTAAAACTTCTCATGCATGCCAGAAGAAACATGAAATGGACTGTTACACTTTGTTTGCAGAATATTGTTTGAAATGTTGCTTTAGAAAATAATAATAAAAGCTGGATATTCCATTTTGATACCATATTTCATGGGAATTGGTATTGGTCCATTGCTTTCACTGGAAGTTTTCACAGGACCATTTTTGTGTGACTCTTAATGGCTAATTTTACAGTGGTAAGGATGGAGGCCTTGGAGCAAGAAGATCATCATCCTCCTTGTAAACTGTAGACAGGATAAGCTCCCATGGACTTAAAAAGAGGCAATTTCTCTCTGAAAAATAAATAAATTAGATGTAATTACTGTTAACCACAATACATGTCACATCCAGATATTTGCAATTATTCCTGTAAAAATCAACGTTTTTGCAGTTACAATTATTTATTAAAAAGTAGATCTATATTTAAGACATTATATCCTGTTTTTAGATTGAATTTTGTCAAGAATTATTGCTGCCATTCATTCTTAGATCAGAAATTCTTTCCCTTTAGGACTTCCTGATTTAAAACATAATTGCCTGTCCATCCAATGTATTGAATACAACATTTTCCAGTCAAGAAAAAGAGCAATTTTTGGAAAGCTGCCTCCTCTTCTGTAGCACAGCTTTCACAATATAGAACAGCCACACAATTTTCCTCCTCATGGATTCATGTTGCTGTGGAGAGCATTTTTTTTATTTTGCATTTCAGGATTTCCAGTTACTATCCCTTTCCATATATTAAGTAGTTTACAGCTGCAAAATCAGTCGCTGCGAGCTAAGTCCTCTGGATGGGAATTTTTGTGGGGGTTCAAGTGAAACTTTAGAATTTAGATGGGGAAGTTAACTTCATAAGGGGTGATAGTGGCAGAGTATTATCTACCCACCAAAATGAATGGTATTATTCAGGGGCACACAATAATTACCAAATTAATGTCACAGCAGCTTGATAGTTTGATAGCTATTCATTTTGGGCTAAAATAGTTTCCAAAACATTTACAATATTGATTTGGATGTTTAATGAACATTACAATTTTGCATTATGTGTAGGTGTGAAAACAAAATGTATAGCAATTAACTTTGGCACATTAAAGTCTACAACAAAATATCCTAGTTTCATCACTGTTTCTGCTTTGCAAGTTGCCTGTTATTGACAAAATGATTCAGTTGTTATCATTGTTCATGCCCTTGAAATATTCAAATCATCGGTTACTCAGGGTTTAATACATTACTAACAACGCTGCCAATGACCACCTGGTAGATTATAATATCAAAACAAGTCATGCCATTTATGTTGCTGAAAGTTTTCTGAATAATTTGGATAGAGTATTTTTACAGATCTCAACAATTATGCATTTGCACACATGTATGTATAAAATATTTTTGTATGGGAGAATTTTGTAGTCTGTATATAGTGCACTATTATAAAATTAATGGCTAGATATTTTACAGTTTAATAATGTTCATATGTGTTACTGTGAATTTAGTGTATAACAAATTTCTAAAGCAGGTTCAGTTCCACTTCTGTTCAGTGTGAAGTGGATCTATAATTGTCTGAACTTAAAACAAAATGCTGTATAGTAAACCGATGTGTAAAGAAATGAGAGGTTAGTCACTTCTGATTTCTACCCTTCATCAGAAACTATTGTATTTCTCAATTTTTTTTAATCCAAAATTAACTTCTGATTGACATACATCTAATTCTTATGTAATTTTTAATCTCATAGAAGAATTGATCTGCCCATGTAAATCTATAGTGTACAGTCATTATTACCGAATAGTTCTTATCTTACAGTAAGTAGCACTTTGTTATTCTCAAAGAATATTTGTGTAAATAATGTTTTGCATAGTCTCGATAAGATCCATTAAACAATATAACTGTTAGATGAAAAATGATTTTGAATCCTGTTCATTATTGTAAAGGGGCTAATTCTTAAAATTACATTTTAAAGTATATTTCTATTTCCTCCACAGCAATGAGAATGCTGTTTGGAAGTCTACTGCTGCTGTGTGAAGAGCTGCTGATTTTCACCTCCGATTCTCTTCCTAGTGATCTTACTACAGGATTTGCAGTTGATCTCTACCATGCCATTAGTTCAGTGCAGAAGAACCAAAATCTTATTTGTTCACCAATGTCCATCAGTCTGGGCCTAGCGATGGTTGAACTGGGTGCCAAAGGAACCACTTTGCAACAGTTAAGACAAGGTCTACATTTTGATAAAGCAGAAGAAGGTAGGTAAAACCCTCTCTGAATACTTGCTGCTTAAAGTGATCCACATAAAAATACTTTTCCAATTGTAGAAAAAAATTGCTTTCCTGTTCACCTTTATATGGCATATTAATAACATTGGCTAATAGTTATTTTTGAACTATGTCTACTGAATGCTAAAGTGTTGTGATTCTGATTTTAGGAAAAGAATTTTCTATGTTGAAAAAACAATCTAAAATCATCTCTACTAGTAGTAGGCAATATAAGCTAAAACTTGCCAACGCAATTTACATTCAGGATGGATTCAGCGTGACTGAACAATATCTCCACAGCAACCAGGAATTCTTTGATAATGCTGTACAAAAGGTGAATTTTCAAGATTCTGTATCTGCTGCCAACATTATCAATGCATGGATAGCTAATCAGACCAGTGGTAAGTGTTAGTACCCTCATTTCTGGCTAAAAGTATTATTTAATCTAACAAAGTAGGCGGGCCATTCCAATTTGAGCTAAAATGTTGCAACCCACCTGTGCACAAAGAAGCATGCCTTATTCTGAATAATTCATACAACAGTATGAAACAGAATTTGAAAATAATCTTTCAAATCTATGAGAACATCAGGTAATTGACTGCGAAGAAAATGTCTAAAAATAGGCAAGAGGAAAGTAGAAAATCCAAATTTTAACACTGAGTGAGTGTAGAGCTGACAGATTGAGCATCAGGCTTGTTTGGCTCAAAAACGTTCAGCTTTGAATATTGTCACAGAGCTTCCAAGACCTAATTGATCTTGTGATGACACCGACCAGTGAGGTACAGCATCCAACACCAGTGAGCGACAAGTAGTAGGCATGGATGTTGCTGTTTCTTTGGAGAGTGGCAGTGATCCTGCTTCCTTGAAGTCTTCTCCAGTAGCTTCCCATGAGTGAGCTCCTACATGGAATTGCCCCCCATTGGTACTGGAAGCTGACTGTCAGTTGCAGCTACCCTGAGATGAAAGTAACCTCAAGTCTCGAAAGCTCCAGGGGGACCATTGCAACCAAGCACTGCTCAAGCTTGTCTCAGTCAGTGAGCACTTTGTAGGAGTAGTCAACTAGGAACTAAGGCAGCTGGTATGCAGTGTAATTATCATTTTAAGAAATAGGTACAGATAGGGAGAATTGATTTTGTTGTCACTTTATGGTTTGTGTTATTTAACATAAGGACAGTTTAATAAATAAGAGATGGGAGTTAATTTCTTCGTATACTTTCAACTTTTGGGAGATGGGTAATGGCAGGTGATCTGCAGATTTCTATCTTACAGAGGGCTTTGGCTGAAGTCTTGGAAATTGGGCATTGTAAGTGAGAGTCTGTGGATGTGTTTGCACATGTGTGGCAGAGTAGAAGAGGGAGTTCGGAAGTGACTTTATTTGGTGAGTCACCTGATTGAAAACTTTGCATCAGCTATATGGTCCTTGTTCTAGCAGCTGGCTGCTGCTTCTCCTATTCCACTTCCTCTCCTTATGCATCCTCCTTATGAAGAGGGAATGCCTAAGTAAGCCCACCTTGGTCTGTAGGCCAAGGACAGAACCTCAACTGAATAGACCAGCCAGCAGGAGGCCAGTAGCAGGTTAAGAACGCATTTGTAACTGAAAGGGGCTTTGCCAGTGATAGCCACCTTGACAGCCACTAGCAGTATGTGCCCTCCTGATCCACTGGGAAGGAAGTCTTCTTCCAAAAGGCTGAAGATGTCAGCAAGATGAAAGCCTGAGTCACTGGTGCTCAGAGATGTTGAGAGAAATGATCCTCTGCCTGTACATCCTGTGTTGGAGGGTCATGCTTCCTTGCAACTGGGTCTCTGTGCCTATCAGCTATGTCCTGTGGATGAGCATGTGGCTGAAGAGAAGGCAGCTGTTCCTGGTACTGTTGGCATTGCTGCTCCTCTTGTTCCTCTTCAGAGGTGCAAGGTAGAGTTGCATAAGCTGCTCCCATGTTGTAGTGAAGGCTGAGAGCAGGGAAGTGCAGATCAAGGTAAGTAAAGTGCAAGACAGGTAAACTGATCTCCAAGAAGTAGGAAATCACCTGTGAAGCAGTATAGCAAACTCTCAAGAAGTGCGGCGAGGTCTTCAGTTTCATTTTTTGAAGGCTCCTCAGCCTGTCAGTTTCACTGAAGTTCTCCCAGCTGTGCACTTGCCTTGTTGACCCTGGCGAGATGCAGTCAGCTCAGGAAACCCAGGCATTGGCTGTTAAAGGCAGGACAAAGGGTTACATTCAAAGTGATTACCTATTTATATATTATAATGACTTAACTGACAGCTGTATGGGGGTTTTTCTCTCACCTATAAACATGCTCAGGTCAAACCCTGAGACGGGCAGGATCACATCAGGTTCCTGATCTGGTGCTGCTTTTTCAAAATTTAACCCAGCACCCTTACCCAAGCCTGCCCCCTCTTGGCAGTTAAAATTCTGCCCCACATGTTTATAGATAAAATGTAGCTTTGGTGATGCCTGATTCCAAGAGCCTCCAACCTAGCCTCTTCCATTTCTTCATCCTCCTCTTCACAATATCAAAGTAAATCCATATCTGGAGTGCAAAGAGGTGCTTTGCGTAGAGCTGAGTAAAAACAATAGCAGAAGGCCTGAATCGATTCCAAACTACTAAAAGTAGTTGTTGCCCAGGTAACCAGCTACAATCCTGCACCACCAGCACAAAACAATGGCTTCCTTGGTGTGATGTCCACCTCAAGGACGCCTGGCAGCAAATCTAACTGCCACTAATAGTGACCCCATTTATAGGTGGCGATGTGGAACTCTGGCAGATTTTAAAGGGAGCTGTGGGTTTTTGGGAAGGAAATGCAGGTACAGCATTTTTGTGGCAGATGCAGGGTGACAGCCCACAAATTGTACTCAGTTTATTTATTCAAAATGGGTGGAAGTTCAGAGTAAGATCCAAACCAGAGCTACAAGCACAGATGGTCATAGCTGAATTTTGTATTGTTTAAGGTCTAAATTAACAGTGGCTAGGATGCTGTCTGGCCAACAGGGGTCTCACCCACTGGTCAGTGAACTGGCAGTTCTGCAGGAAAGGCTTGATGGAATCAAGTGCCCTTCAGGCACTTAACTGGCCACCCTCGGGTCCTTCCTCATGATTGAGGTCCCTGGCGGAGCAATCCCACCTGCTGAGAGCTGCCGGCCTAACAGAAGTTGGCAGATGGCAAGAAATGATCTTGGATCAGAAGATGTAGAATCCATATGGGTGGAGGTAAGAAATAACAAGGGGAAGAAGACACTAGTGGGAATGGTCTACAGGGCCCCTAACAGTAGCTGTAGGACAGAGAATAAATCATGAGATAAGGAGGGCATGTAAAAATCTTCATGTAGATTGGGAAAATCAAATTGGCAGAGGTAGCCAAGAGCAAGAATTCGTAGAGTGTATTCGGACTGTTTCCTAGAACAATATGTTGTGGATCCAACCAAGGATCAGGCTACTTTGGATCTGGGGATGTGTAATGAGGCAAGTTTAATAAATCATCTCAGAGTAGAAGACCCCCTCAGAAACAGTGACCATAACATGGTGGAATTTAGCATTCAGTTTGAGAGTGAGAAACTTAGTTTGGAAACAACTGTGCTGGACTTAAATAAGGGTATTTACAAAGGAATGAGAACAGAGTTGGCTGGAGTAGACTGGGAAAGGAGTTTAGCAGAAAAGGCAGTTGTTGAACAAGGCAGACGTTTAAGAAAATAGTTCATGACTTGCAACAAAGATATACCCCAGTGAGGAAGAGGGATTGTAGGAAAGGGATAAACCAACCATGGTTAACCAAGGAAGTTAAGGATAGTATCAAAGTGAAGGAAAAACATATAGGGCAGAATTTTCTGCCTGTCGGGTGGGCGGGCTCGACCCAATCTCCAAAGGGTGGGGGCACCGCCATTTTACATGGGCGGGCCAATTAAGGCCCGCCCAGCGTGGCGTCCGGTGGGAAGCTCTATGCTCTTCCTGTGCGGGCGGGGGGGATTCCCTAAAAGCGAGAGTGCACTCTTTCACGCATGCACACGAAAGAGTGCACATCTCCCTGAGGCTAGGTGCAGTCTCAGGGAGATCACTTCCACTTTGAAAAATATTTAAAGAAAAATTCCCTAACATGTCCCCCTCATGTGACAATGTCATCATGAGATGGGACATGTTCATAATTAACATAATAACTTTATTAAATTTTTAAAAACCCTGTATGAAACCTCATCCCGCCGCTGGATGAGATTTCATGTTTTCTCTATTTGCCGCCGGGGCTCCTGGTCTGCCCGCCAACTTTAAGGTTGGACGGGCAGATCCTTTAATTGGTTAATTGATCCTGTCAATGGCCTCAATTGGCCACTGACAGTTCGGCGGGCCCGCACGTGATTTTGCTGCGCCCCCACCTTCCTGAAAATTTAAATGGGCTGGGATGAAGTCGGGGGTTCCGCCTGACATCATCCCGTGTCATTTTAAGGATCGGCGAGCGGGCTCCACCCCCTGCTCGCCAACGGCAAAATTCTGCCCATAATGTGGCAAAGATTAGTGGTAAACCAGAGGATTGAGAAAGTTTTAAAGATGAAGATGACCAGAAAAAAAGAGGGAGAAAATAAATTTTGATGGTAAACTACCAAGTAATGTAAAAATGGACAGTAAGAGCTTCTTTAAATATATAAAAAGGAAGAGAGAGGCCAAAGTCAATATAGGCCTCTTAGCGAATGAGGCCGGGGAAATAATAACGGGGAACCAGGAAATTGCAGAGGAGTTGAATAAATGCTTTGCATCAGTTTTCATGGTAGAAGACACTAATAGCATTCTAAAAATACTAAATAATCAAGGAGCAAAAGGTGGGGGTGAGGAAATAAATACAATAACTATCACTAGAGAAAAAGCACTAGGGAAACTAATGGGGCTAAAGGCCGATAAGTCACCTGGACCTGATGGGTTGCATCCTAGGATATTAAAGTAAATAGCTGCAGAGATAGTGGTTGCACTGGTAGTAATCTTCCAAGGATCCTTAGATTCTGGAAAAGTCCCAGAGGATTGGAAAACTGCCAATGTAATAGCCTTATACAAAAAGGAAGGGAGGCAAAAAACAGGTAACTATAGGCCAGTTAGCTTAACATCTGTCATTGGGAAAATGTTAGAGTCTATTATAAAGGATGTAATAGCAGTGAATTTAGAAACGCATAATATAATCAAGCAGAGTCAGCATGGCTTCATGAAGGGGAAATCATGCCTGACAAATTTATTAGAATTCTTTGAGGAGATAGCGAGCAGGATAGATGAAGGAGAACCAGTAGGTGTAATATATTTGGATTTCCAAAAGACATTCGATAAAGTACCACACATAAGGCTACTTAATAAGATAAGAGCCCATGGTGTTGAGGATAGTATATTAGCATCTATAGAGGACTGGCTAACTAATAGAAGACAGAGAGTTGGGAAACAGGGGCACTTTCAGGATGGCAACCTGTAGCTAGTGAAGTGCCACAGGGATCAGTGCTGGGGCCACAATTATTTACAATATATATTCATGACTTGGATGAGGGAAATTAATGCACTATCGCCAAGTTTGCGGATGACACAAAAATAGGTGGGAAGGCAAGTGGTGAGGATGACACAAGGAGTCTACAGAGGGATGTAGACAGGTTAAGTAAGTGGGCAAAAACATGGCAGATGGAATATAATGTGGGAAAATGTGAGGTTATGCACTTTGGCAGGAAGAATAGAAGAGCTGAATATTATTTAAATGGAAAAAGACTGAAGAAAGCTGCAGCACAGAGGGATTTGGAGGTCCTCGTGCATGAGTCCCAAAAACTATCCCCCCATCAAGTTCAGCAGGTAATAGGGAAGGCAAATGGAATCTTGGCCTTTATTTCAAAGGGAATGGAGTATAAAAATAGGGAAGTCTTGTTAAAACTGTACAAGACACTCGTTAGACTACACGTAGCATACTGTGAACAGTTTGGTCCCCTTATCTAAGGTAAGATATTCTGGCATTGGAGGCAGTCCAGAGAAGGTTCACTAGGTTGATCCCGGGGCTGGAGGGATTTTCTTATGTGGAGAGTTTAAGTAGGTTGGGCCTGTACTCATCAGAGTTTAGAAGAATGAGAGGCGACCTTATTGAAACATATAAAATTCTTAGGGGGCTTGACAGGGTAGGTGCCGAGAGGTTGTTTTCCCTTGTGGGGGAGCCTAGGACCAGAGGCCATAATCTCAGAGTAAGGGGGCATCCATTTAAAACAGAGATGAGGAGGAATTTCTTCTCTCAGAGGAAAGTCAATCTGTGGAATTTTTTACAGCAGAGGATTATAGAGGCTGGGTCGTTAAAGTATATTCAAGGCTGAGGTAGACAAATTTTTAATCAGTAAGGGAATCAAGGGCTATGGGTAAAGGGCAGGAAAGTGAAATTGAGGATTATCAGATCAGCCATAATCTCATTGAATGGCAGAGCAGACTCAATGGGCCGAATGGCCTACTTCTGCTCCTACGTCTTATGGGGAAGAATTTTCCTGTCGGCAAGCGGGGGTGGGCCCGCTCACTGACGTGTAAAATGATGTGTGTTGATGCCAGGTGGGCGTCCCGACGTCACCGCGCGTCATTTAGATTGTCAGTTCGGCGGGCACGCAGCCACATTGTTTGTTAAGGCTATTAACAAAGTAATTAAAGCTGTTAAGAATGCTGCCTGTCCAACCTTAAGGTTGGCGGGCAGGCGAAGAGCACAGGCGGCCTTTGCATTTTTAGGGTTTATTAATTAAATAAAATTTTTTGAAAATATTAATGGACATGTCCCAGCTCATGTGATAGTTTCACATGAGGGGACATGTCCTTAAAATTTTTTTTTACCTCTATTAACTTTTTCATAACTTAAACTAATCTCCCTGAGGCCCTGACTCAGGGAATCCCCCCCCGTGCCCGCACAGGGAGCGCACAGCGCTTCAGGGTGTGCATCACGATGGGCGGCTCGCCCACGTTAAATGGCGGCACGCATCCGATCGGGGGGTTCTGATCGGGTTTGCGTTTACTCCTTCCCGCCGGCGCACAACCCCTCCCGACGGGGGGATAATTCAGCCCATGGTCTTATCGTCTTACAGCTCTCTGTGCCACTAGCGCCGTCTGTTGGTGCAGCAGCTTGCGGAAGTGGACCCACCAGAGGCCCAGGATTGCCAAGGGACCCGAGGCCAAAGCTGACTGACGGCAGCATGGGGATCTCAGAATGAAATTTGCAGGGGCCGGTGGGTGGTGGTTGGAGGTTTGTAATCACCGCCCCCCCCAACCGGTCCCTTTCTGATGCAAGATTCCTTGATCAGACACAGAATGCTTGATAACAAGGGGACTCCCCCTCCTCCCCCTCCCCAGCTGGGACCCCGGGCAGCATGCAAGCAAAGCTGTGTGGCCTCTGCTGGCTGGGAATTCCATGTCAGCTGCTTCCGCCTCTGTCAACTGGGGAGGTATTACTGCTGGGAGACTGGTGCGGGGCCTGTCCCACGATTAAGTAGGCCAGGTCACCATGGTTCCCTTCCTGATGGGCTGCATTAAATCCATCCATCAGTTTTTAAAGTTTTTATTCTTAAAATTTCGATGAGTTTAATATTTATGCTCATTTTCGGCAAATTGAACTTCATCCTTAAAAATTACCAAAATGCTTTCAAGCATGTTTATCCCTGCATGGAAAAGTTATTGGCAAAACTGAAAATGGAAATTTTAAGGACCCAGGAACATCTGTGTGTTTCCCACAGATTAAATGTGTAATCATGAATTATGTAAATAAAGTTATCTTTAAGAACAGCTATCCAACTCTCAAAGTCTGCAACATGTTTAATAACAAACTGCATCAATTGAAAAGTCATAATACACGTGCAAAATGCTTTCAAAATAAATCATATCAAAGTGAACCTATAATTAAAAAGTAAAATGTCATTGTCCTGTGGCTATAATGAGTGATCCAGTCAAGAATCATTATTTCAGAGCATTTTTAACTTTCATAGGTCTTTGACATGCATTTATTCTACAATCAATAGATGCTGAATACTCTTTTAAATACTCTTTCATACATAGTGATACTTTACTGCCCTTCTATGCTTTTATAACAGTTGTAAAACAAAAGAAAAATACTGTGCTGGAAGTCTGAACTAAAGAAAGAAACTTCTGGAAAAACTCAGCAGATCAGCAACTCAGCAGAAAAATAACAAAGAGCTCTTCTGTTTCACAATGCAGAAGAAAACCTGTCTTCCAATTAACTTAAACTGTACATGTAAATTTGTTTTTATACATCAAGTGAGAGAACAGTAGGGTGCAGCCAGGCGTAATCATGAAATCTTAATGCTCAGAATACTGAGAACGGAGAACTTGGAATATTAATTTATCATAATGGAATTTCCCAGCTGTGTAGGAAGTCAGTTAATTTGTCTTCACACTTTAACATCCTGGGGACATATGCTGTCAGCAGGACTTTTCTTGGTGTATGAACCAACGTAGAAGACCAGAAATGCTACAAAATATCTGATTATAAAAATGCCTCTCTTTAGGCTTCAATGTCCTCCATCCAACTCTGGATATATTTTTCTTTCTTCTGCATTGCTGTATCAGGACAACTAGTCATCTCATATATGGTAATGTCTGCAAACCCTCAAAATTCCTATAATTCACCTATTTCACACCATCCCAATCCCCAGTGAATGATTTTAAAGAGAACATTCTGAAATCACAGAAATAAGTAATTTAAAACTATGCTTGAAAACAAGATTGTGAGAAATATTAACTTGGGCAGTTTGTTTAATTGATTGGAAGATTATTTGGCAAATTTATAACTGTAAATACCTTGGATTTGTAAAACCATCACGAACATTTGCAACAACAATACAGTAACAAATGCAGTTTGATTTGCAGGAATTTTGAAATCAACAGTTGTTTAATTTGACATTTTCATTAAAAATTAACTATACCAATGGCAATAAACTTGCATTTAGGAACATCGGAATTGCTATATGATAAAAGCCACAGTCCATCTAATTCTCCTTTTACCATCCTGGCAATCACATGATACATTAATAATGGAATTGTTGACGATTACTGTAATGGCAACCAACCTATATCAGTTAGTTTACAATAGACCTAGAAATGACAAGGGTAAAATTCCATTGGTGGAAAGTTTTGAAAACCAATGGTCCAAAGTGACCTTTTTCTCCCAAGCATGCTACACTTACCACAGGTCCTGTTGTGACTCAGATTATTATTGTATTTCAAAATGTTATTTTTTGAAAGAAATTTATCCAATTTGCATTTAGATTTATCAATACTAATTGGTTCCACCAGATTGACCCAGATTGGATCTTTCAGTCCAAAGATTGATCACTCGCTAACGGATTAGTTTTGAATTTACCCCTCTCCCAAGCACAGTGTGTATCCTCTGGTCCTATTGTTCTGAACAAAGTGAAATAGCTCATCTATATAATGTTTGTTGCGCCTACCTGAACGGGATTGGTGGAGTGGGGGTTTGATGTGTCATACAGTGTTTGTCTAAGACAACAGAAATAGAGAGACACTGTGTGCTGGTTGAAGTAACATAAAGGAGTGATAAAGTTGCTACTTCAGGGCACAGTATGTCCATCTCCTGGGCAGACTGGTCCATTGTCTTTATGGGGTGTTTGGTTGTGAGTTGGCCTTTAAGAGAGAAAGTTAACAGAAGGTATACTTGGAACTAATCGCATATTAGACACAGAATGCTAAATAAACCAAGTGATATATAAGGAAAAATCATTTTTTTAAAATGGGGACAGGATTTCTTGGGGGTCTCACATGTTTATAAAAAAAGACCCTAAGTGTTTTACAGAGGCATATTCATAAAAATAGATGCCAAACTAAATAAGGAGCTATTAAGAATGGTAACCAAAGGTTTGGTCAAAGAGCAGGGCTTTAAGGAGGAGAGGGAAGTGGTGAGACAGAAAGGTTTAGGGAGGAAATTACGGAACTTGAGGCTAGGTGGCTGAAGCTACCAAATGGTGCAGCAAAGAGTGGGTGTATACACGACAGGATGGACTGTAGGAACAGAGAGCAGGTGAGACTGTAGGGCTGGAGACGATTACGGAGATAGAAGATCATTAATGGATTTTCTTAAATTCTTTCATAGAATGTGGGCATTGCTGACAGGGCCGGTATTTGTTGCCCATCCTTAAAGGCATAGGTGAGAATTTTAAATTGGAAGCACCGGTAGCCAATATAGGTTAGTGAGAATAGAGCTGACAACTTGATGTCACTTGGCATGGGATAGAATTTAGCAGCAGAGTTTGGATGAGCTGAGATTTACAGAGGAAGAGGATTGATAATTGGAGACCTCAAGGGATGGAATAGTCAAGCCTAAAGATAATAAAGGCATGGTTGGAAGTATCAGCAGTAAGCCAAGGCAGAATGTATGATATGGAGATGAAAATTGATGGTCTTTGTGATTGGTTGGATATGAGATCAGAAAGTCAGTTCAGGACCAGTTAGGACATGGAGGTTGCAAATAGTTTAGTTCAGGATTCAGGAAGGGAGATAGAATCTGTGATGAAGCTTGTGGGGGCTGATCTTTCCACTGGAGGAGCCTTTAAAATATAGGGTCATTGCTGAAAAAAGAGGTATTTTTTCTCAAAGCTTTTGTCTTGCATTCATCAGGACAATTCTCAAGAATACAAATCCAACAAAGACAACAATTTTATACTGTATGAGAAGAGTGATGATTGGTTGGCAAGTGGACTCTGATTGGTAGAGGTATTTCCATGCATAATGCAGTAGTTGATGGTGACTGACAGTTAACTACCAAGCATTGTTTGAAATTTAAACCAGGCAGCTTGACTCTGATTGAACATTCTTCAGGACAATACCTTGACCAACCAGGGTCAAGCTACCTGGTTTAAATTTCAAACCATGTTTGGCAGTTAACTGTCAGTCACCATTGACTGTTGCATTATCCATGGCAACGCCTCTACCAATCAGAGTCCACTTGCCAACCAATCAGCACTCTCTTTTCATACAGTATAAAATTGTTCTCCCTTGGATTTGTATTCTTGTGGAATGTCCTGATGAGTGCAAGACAAAAACATTTCCTTTTTTAGCAATACTCAAGTTCTGTATTACCAAATGACTGTTTATATAGGGTCATCATAAAATGTTATTAAAATCTTAAATTGTTTTAAATGCACATTGCCTAAATCAATTATTTGTTTTCAGGTAAAGTCAAAAACTTGGTTACAAGTCAATCTTTCAACTCTTTCACAAAGCTAGTTTTAGTTAATGCCATTTACTTCAAGGGGACATGGAAACATAAATTTAATCCAGACAACACCAGACTAATGGAGTTTACCAAGCAAGATGGCTCTGTAGCTGAGGTACCAATGATGCACCAACAAGCGATGAGCAGATTTGGTAAGCGCTATCAAAACATACACATTTTATCAAATGCAATCTAATTCAAATAATCTACCCACATGGGCACTATCTAGTCTCTTTAGCATTTTAAGTAGTCCAATCAAATCATTAGCCCTATCAACATGTCTAATGCTACATTTACTTTAATTAAATGCCATTTGCCAGGCACAGCCAAATTCCCCCATCACAACTAGATCAAATTATTAACTGTTTCTCCTCAAGCATTCTGACACTGGCACAGAGCTTTGTGTCACCTGTCAACTTGCAGATAGTATTCCCAACACCTTCCCTTATTGAAATAATCATGCACTATGTATTGTTAAAGTAAGAATTGATATATCTCTCTCGTATAATAATCATTTTTGTCTTATTTATGTTTTCTATATTTGTAACTCAGTATTTTAATAAAGTGATATAGCAATAGTATATTAAATAGCATCTGAAGAATTGTTTTTCTATTATTATAAATGTGTATGGGAGTGCAATCTATGATTATCTATCCCAGTATACCTATCAGGAAATAAATGTTTTCAATTCATCATCTTTTAACCAACTGCTTGAGATGGGAGCTTACCATGTCTGGACTTGTTAGTTAAAAAGATATTTGCTAATTTATGACTGTTAGCATACTTTATGCAAATTGACCATTTGAAATAGAGTCTGTGCCTTGTGTGAAAAATTCATTCCTCTTTTATCACTGTTGATTACTGTTAACATTATGTGTGGTACTGAAGCTTAACATTGGAGCTCACCAACTTACCCCCTCCATTTGTGTTTTAACTCAGATCAGTCCCTTTTAAGATTACACAGCTAGTACTGCAAACACATTTTATCTTTTTGCAGTGAACAACAGATCCTGGTCTGGTTGTTTATTCAGATGTTAAAACACAAAAATAAGAGACATAAGGGTATAAGCATGTGATAAACCATACTGCCTTATGGATTTAGCTACTGTTAAACAGAAAGCTTGTTCACAGTTAAAATAAAATTGGTTGTTATAGCTAACAAACATGCCTTGAGTAATTAACAGTGGACAATCTATAATGGTGAGGATGTTTAAAACATACATGTAATGCACCATTTTACTTGCAAAATACATCTGGAGAAAAATCTCAAATTGAATTCTTTAACTGATGAATCATGAAGGACACCATTTAGCCCATCGTGCTTGTGCTGTAATGGCAAAAAAGTCATCTTTTAAGAATAGTTTGGAGTTGCTATTTTTCTAAAATGGGATGATGAACTCAACAGGGTTGTATGACCGAAATACTATGCAGGATTCCTTACCTTACAACTATCATCAAAAATAATGGCTTTCATTATTTGTGAATCCTTGATTAATGAACCATATGTAAAAAAAAAACGATTATAATGCCAACTCAGCTTTTGAATGTCTGATTCCAATCACTAACAATTAAATGATCTTATTACAGGCTATTTTACAGCTGGTAATGTCAGTTATCAGGTTTTAGAAGTGCCTTACAGTGGAGACGAGGCCAGCATAATCCTGGCACTACCAGCAAAAGGAATTGATTTAACAGAGTTGGAAAAACTTATTACACCACAGATTATCCAAAATTGGCTTACCACAATGGCAGAAAAAGACATTGAGATTAATCTTCCAAGGTTGGTTAGCAACATTTTACCAATCCTCATTTCTGTTGACTTTCCTATGTTTGTGGAAATAAGTAGATTTTAAGAGGTGAAAAGTTGCATAAAAACATGCATAGTGTCTTAAATACACGTATGAATATATTTTTATGGCTACCTGTTTGATTGTTGCCATGAAAAGCCGATCAGAAAATGTTTGCACATGCAGAATAGACCTTGGGATCTATTCTAGTGAATTTGCAACTGGAACCTTAATGTAGAAGTGATTTACATGTTTATTCTGACTCACGTGTATGTGTGTTGATGAGATTCAGATTTCCACCGAATACCTAAACTGCAGTAATATTCAAAAACAGGCATTATTAAACATCTGAATAAATGAGCTTCTTCCCTGCAAAAAGATGATAATCTTAAGCGTCTTTCCTTATACAATCCTCCAAGTGGTCACCAAGTTAAGTCACCAGGTTTGATTGAATGACCTGTGCTGAGTTTGGTTTAAACCAGGGTAGCAGTTGATCACAGTGCTTATGGAATAATGAAGCAAATATCAGTCAGGGTTCTTGCACTTAATTTCAATCCAATGAATGCTCATCAAAATGCCTTTGTGAGGATGAAATAAGGACAGCATCAAGCTTGGGTGTGATACATATCTCACTAAATAATCTATTAACATACCAAATCAAAAATGATTCCTTTATTCAGTGGATGGATGATCAATAAAATTCTCAGGAATGACGGTAGTTGGAAGTAAAAACTGCTTTTTAAGTATTAGGTGAGAATGAATGTTATAAGCGTTCATACACATGATTCAAAATAAAAATGCAAATCACTTCTTGGCTCTCTGTATTTATTACAAAATCCACCTGAGTTTATGGGATCAAGCACCTGATCCATCGATATAAAGCTAGCAAGTTTAAGTTGAAATCTGCTAGAGCAGAGTCCACAGGCTGTACTGATTTTACCAACATTTTCTGATTGGCTTTCCTTGATCCCCAGGACAACAACCAAAAATGTATCTGTTAAAAATAAGTTACGATACTTGTATTTTTCTGAAATTTTATTAGAGAGCAAAAATAGAAAAAGCTGGAAATACAGTTCAAGATATGAGAGCCTAGTGGTCTTTTTCTTTCAGTTGTTGACTGACATGATGGCTACTTTCAACATATTCTGCTTTATGTTGGTATTCTTTAGTTTTTTTTTAAGCAACTTACATTCCCAATTTAGAACTCCTGTGGGTTTAGTTAGTTTCATTATAAGCGCCCTCCCTGTTTTAAGAAATCATACAGAACTACCATTTACTTTATTATCTTCTTGTGTAGTCCTAGTCACCTTCGAGGACCTTCTCACCCTCATGCCCATCGACGTCCTCCTCATCGGAGAGGACTTGTAGCTCCTCCATCTCCTCCTCAGCCAGCTCCTCTCCCAGGTTGTAAAGGGCGAGGAAGGCGACGACGATGCGTGACACCTTCTGTGGACTATTGCAGGGCTCCACCAGACAGGTCCAGGCATCGGAACCTCATTTTCAACATCCCGCTGGTTTGCTCCACCAAGTTGTGGGTTGCAGCATGAGCCTCGTTATACTGTCGCTCTGCTGCAACCTAAGGCCGCCGTACCGGTGTCATGAGCCAAGTTCTCTGCTGGTAGTCCTCATCCCCGAGTAGCCATCCCTGCGGCCTCTGTGGACCCTGGAAGGCATCAGTGATCTGTGACCGACTGAGAATGTAGGAGTTGTACACACCATGTGCAGACCTGCAGGATGCATTTGTGGGTGTCGCACACCAGCTGCACATTCAGCGAATGGAAGCCCTTGTGGTCGACATAGTCGACCGTGTGTTGCAACAGAGATCTAAGTGCCACGTGAGTGCAGTTGATGGTACCTTGAACCTTTGGGAAACCTGAGATCTGGGTGAAACAAGTTGCTCTTGCATCCTGGCTGTCCTGGTCCCGGGTGAAATGAACAAAGTTGTGCCCTCGCAAAGAAGGCATCCGTGACCTCATGGATGCATTTGTGGGTGGAGGCTTGTGATATCCCACAGAGGTCACCCGTGGAGCCCTGAAAGGAGCCACTGGCATAAAAATTGAACGCCTTGGTCACTTTCACAGCCACTGGCAGTGGATGCCCTCCATGTTCCCGTGGCACCAAATGCTGCAGTAGCTGGCAGATGTGACCAACCAGTTCCCTAGACATGCGCAGTCTTCAGTGATTGGTTCTCAGTCATCTGCAGAATGAAAGGTGGTGTCTATAGAGCCTGGGTCTAGCTAGCTACTGACCAGCAATGTCTTGCTTGTGGCTCTTCAGTGGGGTGCGCGGGACCTCCAGTTGCCCCTTCTTCCTGAAGGTGTTGCTCCTCCCTCTGCCCAGCCAGGTGCCCTTGTCACTCTCTTCTCTGTTGTCTTCGGTCTCTGTACACAACGAGGCATACAGCTTGTTCACCAGGCTCCATGCTCCTGATGTACTCCTCCTGCAGGATGAAAGAGAGAGACACATGGGTTAGATTGGGTGTTCTAAGAAGCTCTCTTGGTTAAGTCTGAAGGTCCCTTAATGCATCCCAGAGAGCACTGGCCACCACTTGAATGGCCAGAGTTTAGTGCGCTGCATGGCTGCCCGAAACCACACCCACCTCTGCCCCACTCCACCTGACAGATTGGTGCAAGATTTGTCCATTGGACTGCATGCTGTGCTCTCAGCTCAGGTGCAGGCATTCTCCTAACCCACACTGCAAGGCCGCACTGTTAGCTTGAACCATGGGGAAGACTGGTCCAATCCGGAATAATGACGTTGTGCAAGGGGCTGTGAGCGCCTCTACCAGTGACTGCTCCAAGGCCATCTCTAGCAAGGGAGATTGTACATGCCCAGCCTTCCAACTGTTCTTCAATCCACTAAAACGCTCATAAGTTTGCAGCCTGTGCCCAAGGGGTGAAAAGCTCTGGAGCACTTTCATGCCTCTGCATTGCTTGTGTGGGCAGATAAGCTAGTGGCCTAACTGCACGCATGTTGATGTGACTGCGCCTGGACTGTCTCAGCTACAGAGGAATTGTCACTTTACACAGGGTTTCCCTAATACACGGCCACTTCCCTCCCCCTCACACTGCTCATGCTTGTGCACTCCCTTAAACTGCAGGGCAGCCTTTGCCCCCCACACCACAAGTCACCTCAACCTCAGGTCAGCCCTTGACGCCCCCACCCCCACCACCCCCCAAGTCCCTTCAACCGCAGGGCACCCCTTGTGCCCGTGACCCCCCCACCAAGTCACCTCTTGGCCCCTGCCAGCCCCCAGCTGCAAGTCACCTCAACCACAGGGCAGCCCTTGATGCCCTCCAACAAAGTCGCCTCAACTGCATGGCAGCCATTGCCCCTCCAACGCGCCTCAGCTTTGAAGTCCAACAGGTGACCATCGCGAGCACTGCACAACATTACTGTGCACTCACCTCCGAGTTCCCCTCGAAGTGCAGCCTGCCAAGTGCACGCCTTATATATGTTGTTGTGAAACACGTCAGCTTGCAATCACGCCGATGTGGGCGGACGATCCAACCCAGGGATGATTCAGGCAGGCTGGTCTTATAATGGTATGCAGACGTATTACAATGAGGTTCCCGACATCCAATGGCAGGCAGAATGGACAATCGCAAACTGGTTTCATGACACAGTGAAGCCAATTTCTGGCCCTCTCGCCATGTTGTCCGCTCACGCCACCGAACACGCCCGACACCACTGGGCACGGGAAATTCCGCCTATCTCATTGCAACAGCACAAGAAGTATTTTGTGTAATGAAAATGCTGATATTCTCATGCGTGTTGCATATTCAAATCATTGAGTAAAATGTATTCAGTTCAGTTTCTTTATTCCCTATCACTTTAATTATAAGCAGAAGCATATTTAAAATAAATGGGTTTGTTCCAATATTGTGATGGAGTGATATGGCAGAATTTTTAGCTAGGCCTGCGGGTGTGTGCCTGACCTGATTAGACGCAAAATCACATGATAATCCGACGTCATCCCACTTGTATGATATTTCGGTCAGCAGGAGCGTGGAAAAGTCAGAAGTCTGCCCACCAACAATTAAGAGGCCAATTAAGGTAGTTAAAGGTGCAATTGTCTCTGACTTTTTAACCTTACGGTTGGCTGAAGGCGAATCGGTCAGGCAGACTTTACATTTTTCATGAAACCTCATCCAAGGGCAGGATGAAGTTTCCGTTATTAAATGAAAGAAAAATAAAAATCTACGGACAGCATTTTTATCATGTATATATTCAGCTGACTGTTTGTGATGCTTGCACATTTTTTTTCCTGATTTTAAAAACTTTATTTAATGCTTTTCAGGTCTTCAGCTCCCTGAAGCATCTCTCTGCCTTCAGGGAGCTTTCTGTCAGCGCTCGCCCGCGCTGACGTCGGCGCCCACCCTCTTCCTGCCCCCACCTCTGCAGCGCTGAGCTTCTCAGCACGCGTTTTACTGTGAAATCACGGCCAGGGGCCAATTGTGCTCGGTGGTCCGTTCCCTGGCCAATCCTGGACCCACGAGTCGTACCCGCCCGCTGACCTAAAAATTCTGCCCAAAATCTTGTGCTTGGAAATTCGCATAATTTTGATATTTGGGCATTAGGATGCTTCTCCATAAGAAAGAAGCAGTGTTTATGTTATGAGTTAATTTAATGCTCTCATCCAACAACAGCAGACCCCAAAGCAGAATTTTAATAATTCTGGGAAATACTCTTTTATCATAGAAATTGAAGCAAACAATTGCAGGTCCCAAAAATGAAATTAATACAATTTTGTTTTATTTATCCTTGGGATGTAAGTGTCGCTGGCAAATCCAGCATTTATTGCCCATCCCTAATTGCCCTTGAGAAAGTGGTGGTGAACTGTTTCTTGAAACATTGTAGTCTATGTGATGAACGTACACTCACAATGCTGTTTAGGCCAATTGGGAAGGGAAACAATAATAAAGTACATTTAATCTACAAATATTGGGTTGACTTTGTACTGAAACTTGAGCACCATTCCAAAGTACGTTTCCATTCTGCACAAATGCCATTGTAGCAGCACAACACTGAACAACAATCCGACTAAAGTGCAGTGTCAAATCCAGTTTGGAAACTGTTCCTGGGCTGCTTCTAAATTTACCCAGAGTTTAGTTAAATATATTGCGTGGCTGAATACTTCCATCAGACCTGTTAATATATTTTTGGTATCTAATAGCTTGGACATCAGCACATTCATATCTTGGGAGCTCAAATCTTAGCCAATTAGCATAAACATGGCATTGCTTATGGTTAGTACAGCTACTGATCTGACAGTGATAGCTGTAATAATACAGCATTTCAAACTGCCATAACCAATGTATTTACACCCAGAAATGGAAGTAAAATCAACATACAACTTGCCTTGGCATTTAGAACTACCTGTTTCAAATCAAAACTCAGCAGCTGTTATCTCTCCGATTATAGTTTAGAACACCTGTATGAATTTCAAGCTGGAAAATAAAATGTGCCACAAAACTGATTTTGCCTGACTTTGATGCATGCAAAAATTAACAAGGAACTGATTTTGTGACAGACGAGGCCATTGATCTGAAAGGAAGTGAGTGATGCAAATAAGAATACAAAGTTATAGTCCTGATTTTCTGAATGTGGCTTTCTGCTGGGACTGCAGGATAATGGAATAGATCCAAATATAAAAAGAATAGCATCACCCATGTTCAATTGTTCAACTGCAGTGACATATTATGTGATTTGCTTCAGGCTAAGATGCTAATAGTCCACTTTCTCAATGTAACATTTGTAGGTTTAAAATACAGCAAAAGTTAAATTTGAAAGAACCATTTGAATTCCTCAATATCACAGAAATATTTGAAAATGGAAGTGATCTTTCTGGGATTGCAGGTATGAATATTTGGGTTACTTTTGCATTCCTAGCTAAAATGTCACTGGGACTGGATTCTGAGGTTAATGTATATATTGGAATGATAGGGAACTAGAATCACTATCTGGAAAGCTCAGGCATTCCATTTAATACATCTCGCTGTGTCACCTGTCACTAATGTAAGGTATGTGACTATGCAAAGTGAAATGAGTAAGCAACTCTTAAATGAGTATGGCTAAAAAATAAAATGATACAGCCATTTAAAGAGGACGTTATATGGATTAACATATTGGTGTCTTTCCAAAGGACTCATGCCTATCAGGAATGCATATTAGAAAATTATGTGCATGGTCCCTAATATGAATTGACTGAAGATTATGGGAATGTGTGTATAGTGTTGAATGTGTGTGGGCATAGTTCAATAGGTCTTAAGGTATTCATAGTTTTAGATAGTTCAAAAGTAAGCTGTTATTAACTACAACAAACTATATACATAGGTGCAGCACAGGACCAAGCTAGGAGCTGTCTCCATGCTTGCTTCTACACACAACTCTGTCCAATACTACACTGACCTGAGATGCAGGTCATGTGTTCTCTTACATCACTGTATGGGTGATACTGTACTCAGTCCTAAGTTAACCCTTTATATGCCAGATCCTTCTTCTACACCCCCCGCCCCCCCCCCCCCCCCCTCCAGGTCTTTTCCAACGTATTTACAAGTTATCCTGGGTTTACCCCATGTATTACTTAATTACTACTACCATATCTCCACCCCTCAAGTCTCTGAGTTCATAGGTTCAGGCACTCTGGCAGTCTTATAACCTTCTATAACTTGTTCTCACGACTGACGCAGGAGTGGTAAGCTCTTTCACTGCAGGTAAATTTTGTTGAATCTGAGGTTGTTCTGGGATATGGGTGTCTTTTCTTCTTCTTTTCGTTCCTTGGCATTGAATCGCTCTTTGTCGATTTCCCATTTTTTGTTATGGTTGGCAGTTGGTTTATCCCATTCCTTACAGGGAGAATGAACTCTTAGCTCATCTATACAGTGTTTTCTTTTACTTCCTTCGTGCAGCTCAGTGTGATGCACATTGAGATTGATGTTTCAAAAATGGAACCTTCTTTCCTACTTGTTTCATGATCGTACCCAAATCTTTGATTTACTCTCTTTTAAGGGAGTAAAAAAAATAAGTTTCCCGAGCTTACAAGTCTTTTCATTCAGCTTTGCAACTACTCTGGTAAGTTCAGTTGTCTTTGTTTCAGAGTTATCTGAGAATCTCTTATATGAATTTAACAACTTTGCCTGGGCATTCAGTTCCTTTCAGAGTCTTTCTTTCCTGGACACTGACTGCTCCTTAGACTCTTTCAATTAATTTGTTAGATCTTCAATCTGTTTCTTAGAATTTTTCTTACCTGCTTTTAAAGTCTGGAGTTGCTCTTCTGCACTACGCATCTCATCCTGCAAGTTGTTCTGATTGGATCAAAGTTATATAATTTCATCAGTTTTGGTTGTCAATTCTGATTTCAAGCAACTGTTCTGGTGCAACAGCAATTCTTTCTCAACCTTCAACCTTTCTATTTCTTCCAAAGCCTCCTTGTGCCTTTGTGACACCTTAGAAATTTGTTTGTTCAGACCTTGAACAGTTTGGTTCATTGAAGACCTTGGTTAATCATATGTTTTCAATGGTGCATAGACAGCTTGAATCATGTGTTTCACATCTTCCAGTTCAGCTTTGATATGAACATTTTCCAATCTTACTTTTGCCTTTTGTTTCTCCAGCTGCCACAGAGCTTTGTCCTTGTTGTCCACTTCGGTTTCAGTGTTAGCCATATCTGCCTCTGGTGAAGTCTTAACTTGGTCTAGTTGTGTAATGGTGCTGCTCGTGGCTTTATTATCCACTTACAGCATGGAACAGTTCACAACTTTTCCCTCGACCACAGTCATCTGGCTCAACACTGCCACCTGCTGTTGCAGTTTAGGAAATATATCGACATTTTCAAGAAGATTTATCCTTAAGACTTCTGGAAGTTTCCCTGCCTCTCTGGTGTCCTTGTGTGGTTTACTTGGGTAGTGTCTTTTGCCCTTTCGTATCTTTACTGGGTAGCTTTACTATCCCTCTTTTGTGCATTCCACAACTTGAAGGTTAAAGTATTTGTCAAAGGCTTTTAATATTTCATTGAAGCTAGCTGAGGCTTCATCAATGTATTACATTAGGATTACTTCATCAGCAAATTCACCAAAACAGAACAAAAAAGAATTGGACTTCTTCTGATTTCCTACTTAGATCTGTTGTATTCCGATAATTAAAAAAAAAATTCTCCAGGCGGCCTAATTTTGTGTCAGGTTTGACCTTTTCATGAATCCACACTGATCTGGTTAAATTTTTAAATTGCAAGCTCAGCTTTAAGAGGTTTCTGAAAATCCAAGATGGTGCCACTGTATGCTTCTTCACAAAGGGTTTTCCTGCGTTTCCAACTTTTGACGGGTTCCCGCAGTGGTGGCATTCACAATCTCAGCATTTAAATTTTTTCAACAATGGCTGCCTGGATGGACAGGTTAGAGTCTTCCCAGCTTTAGCGCAATGTTCCCGTGTCTTGGAAGCATCAAATCCCGATTCTTGCTGGGCTTTTAAAGCTGTGCACTCAGATTCGATTAATGTTTGATATTTTTCTCTTTGTTCTGAGCAAGATTGGCTGCCACATGTTCAGGTGCCGGCTCGGGAATCAGGTTTCTCGGACAGCGAGTTAAACGGCAATTTCTGACCACTGTAGCATTTAACTTTTTTCAGGACTTGCGCTGTCCAGGAATTTAAAATTTTTAGCTCACCCCTGCTAGGTCTTCTGACTCTGCTCCCTCTGGGTATTGAAGCTGGGCTTCCATAGGATTCAATGGAGTCTTCTGCTGCAGTGAGGAAGTTAATTTCTGCCTTCAGCTTCCAAGCCTTTGTTTGGAGCTTTTCCTTCTGTGCGTTTGTTTCATGACATTTTGTTCAGCTTAGACTGCTTCTTTGATTTTCCCTTGTTGGTGCCTCAGGGAGCTTAGTTTTAAGTTTTAACAGTTCAGTAAAGTGTTGTAAAATTTTTTATGACATGTCCCCTCTTGTGAAACTGTCACATGAGCTGGGACATGTACATTAATTTTAATAATTTTTCTGAAAATTTCAAATCATTCATGAAACCTCATCCCGCTCGTGGATGAGGTTCCATGAAAAATACGAAGGCCGCCTGGGCTCTTCGCCTGCCCACCAACCTTAAGGCTGGACGGGCAGCTTTCTCAATAGGCTTAATTCATTCATTAATGGCCTTAACAGGCCTTTGACTGTTCGGCGGGCGCGCAGCCAACTCGGCAGTGCGCTCGCCGAACTGAAAATCTAAATGACCCGCAGTGATGTCGGGACGCACGCCCAACATCACCCCGCAATATTTTATGTCCTGGCAAGTGTGCCCCATCTCCACTCACCGAGCTGAAGATTCAGCCTCATGTTATAAAGGTGTTTGCCATAGTTCTGTAGGTCTTATTAATTATTCGTAGTCTTAGGTAGTTCAACAGTAAGTGTTTATTAATTACTAGAAACTATAGACGTAGTAAAAAGATCCAAGCTAGGAGCTATCTCTTACATGTGTTCAGCACTGTACACAGTCCCACGTTAACCCATTATGTGCCAAACCCTTATAGTGCACATAGGGAACATGATTTTCCAAAAGTGTCCTTGTTGTACAAATACTAATACCACATATGCCCGTGTAAAAGTCGATCTCATGTAAAAGTTGACCAATGATTTTTGGCTTAAAAAACTCATAATTTTTCATATGCCTCATGTAAAGGTCAACCTTAGCTTTTCAGGGATGAAACCTATCGGCTGCCCTACTCCCTTCCCTGCTCCACCCAGGGCCCCTTCACACACTCACTGAAAACATGCAGCAGGTAGGAGACATGGGTTGATAACCTTAATTTCCACAGTTTTCACCCATTCGTCCCGATAGATTCGGAATACTCCCACCTAGCTTCCCAGCCTCCGATCCGATTGCTTCTGGTACCGTCAGATGCCGCTTCAACCCGGCTACACCCAATGGATGCACAGAGAAGGTTGATCGTGGCCCTGCAGATTGATCAGTCTGAAAGCGGTACATAGCTTTCCTGCAGTCTCTCTGCCAGGCTGACATGCAGTCACATGGCTCTGCAGCTCATCCTTTCACTTGATATTGATCCCAGAGGATATCCCTTAGTCTGTTCCGAAGTTGTCTCCGGGCCTGGCAACAGGAATGATGTTTTTTTACTTTTACCTTACTCCTTTGGGGTCAGTAAAGTAATGGAGAGTCAGCCCAATGAGCCATGCCCGTTTGAATTGGTGTAAATCAGGCATGGAACTCCAGATATAAGCCTGCAAAATATCCCTGTCAAACCGAGACAAGTGGTTAACCAGGCTTCCTGGTATCAGAGTGAGTTTGTTCTAGCTGGTACTGTTCCATGTACGGGATGCTGTGAGGGCCCACATCAACCAATGTCAACCCCTCAAAAACATTACCAGTGTAAAAGTTGATCTTTAAATTTTTACCTAAAAATTTGTTTCAAAAATTTGACTTTTACATGGGTATGTACAGTTTATGGTCATCTTCACACTTTATTTGTGATTATTTTGCTGTTAATGTTATATTTGATATTCTATTATAAACGACTTTGATAAAATATTCCACATGCTTTAAAAAAATAGGATTCTTGACACTTTTTGGGAAAGTAAGTAGCTTTTGGAGCAAATCTGCACAGAAACTAACTGAATTCTGCATAGCTAATTGCACTCAGGGTTTTAAGTGAGGATATTTCTTTCTTGAATGTTTCAGAACCATCTACTAAACACTGTTCTTTCCTTCTCCATCCATGATGCAACCAGTCATTAGGAGACAAAGGCTCATTAGGAGACAAAGGCTCATTTGCCATTGTGCCTGTGTCTCTGTAGGGGTAACATTTACAACTGCGGAGCATTATAGGTGAGAACCTAACCTGTACCACTTTGTGCTACAGAACATTGCATTACTGCACTAAAAGCTGTCCTTGTTTTCCAACTTTAGTAAGAGTAATCTTATTAACATTATAACTTATTGGAGAACAAGTGAATGTTAATGAATGTTAACTGATATGAATATCAGAAAATTGATAATTATCCAAATACAAACATGAACAATAGAATGATCACCTAAAATGCTCAAAAATAGCAAATATTCTACACAGTTTAAATGCTATGTTTTATAATTGCTCATTTCAATAGATTCACCCGACCTGCACATTTCTCAAGCAGTCCATCAAGCATTTATTGAAATAAATGAAGGAGGGAGTGAAGCAGCAGCTTCAACAGGTATGTCATCACTTGACCAAATCTACATCAATTTTATATTTAGTATGTGTACCTCAGTTGCTTTTCTCCTCTGCTTCTTAATAAAATTAAAACTTGCCTATAGATAATATATTGATTTAACAATAGAACTGAAAAAGACTGAAATTAGCTCTCCTCCAGTTAACTATGTTTTACCCTTAATGGCCTCTTTTTCATAACTATTCAAAACCTGATGATGTTCCATTGAAACATGCTTCACTTGCCGCACTTCATTCCCCAGAACTAGATTCAGCATCCTGCCTCATCTTTCTGGAAACACACTGATCAGGAAAGTTCTCTTGAACACACTTCAAAAATTCCTTCCTCTTTTACCTTGTACACTGTTACTATCCCAGTCTATGTTAAGGTAATTGAAATCCCCCCATTATCATTGCTGTAGAGTTCTTGCATCTTTCTGCAAGTTACTTCAAAATTTGCTCCTCTATTTCCTTTGCACTATTGCTGGTCTATAGTACTCTAGCTAAAGCAAAAATGCTGCCACTAAGCCAAGGCTGACACCTACTGTTGTTATTAATAAGAAGGATGAAATATAATTATTTCAGTCTTGGTACAAAATAAAATATATTTTATGTATTTTTTGTTGTTTAGTTTCCAAAACTATGTGCAAAATATAATGATATTGAAGTAATTCCCCTGTGGAACTTTCCATGCAGGTATGACAGCAGCAGTCATGAGTCTTCCTCAACATCAATTTATGGCTAATCGTCCATTTGTGTTTCTTATATGGAGCAAATTGACAGGTAATGTTTCACTGATTTAATTTGTTTATTCATGCTATTTGTTGGAGTGTTTTTGAGAGCTTAATTATCATTTATTAAACAATGCAAGTTGCTTTCTGCTCTTACCAAAGCTTAAAATCATGAAATTAGTTTTTGTTTGATAACAATCTGAAGTAATACTGTATAAGAAAATCCTGAATAAACATATTTTGTACCATGGTTATGCTTTTTATTTTGTTTTGAGAATGCAAACCTTTGTTGAAGTTACCTTAGTTTTGACTAGCAGACCTATATTTCATTAATGATCACAAGTCACACCATTAAAAATACTTCCCAAGAGTTGCTTTCTCAGGTGCATTTTTGAAGATGTCGAAGGAAGTTTAAATACATAAATACAAAATAGCATATACCACCCACCGTGTTAGTGTTCAGCTTAGTCTAATTGGTATGAATTGTATAAAATCTAACCAGTTGTCACTGGTAATAGATATTCCACCATTTTCTTTGCATTAATATAAATACTTTTCATTTTCAGGTTCAGTTTTATTTATGGGAAGAGTAATGGACCCAGACGTGATGAATTTCTATGGGAGAGATAAGGATGCACTGTGAAATAAAAACAATGCTGTGTAAACAAATATCATTGAATTCGTTGTTCGTATGTTGTTCACTGTTAGCTAGAAGATCTTCCACTGTAACACTTGACCTACTTCATTTCCCAGAACCAGTTCTACCAAATGCTTCCTTCCTTGTTGGACTAGAGACATAGTGATCAAGAAGGTTCTCCAATATACATATCAGAAATTTATCTCCTTCCATATCCTCAGCACCATGTGTTGCCATTTGTCTCCATGGTCCAGATCTTTTGATCTCCGGATAGTCGGAGACTGAACGTAACTCTGGAAGATGCACTATGAGACCTCTCGGATGTCTTAATGCAAGAACTCTGTAATTTCCTGGGAAGTTTGAACTTCTGATGGGCAATTCCCCTGTTCTCCAGGACCCTCTGAAAAAGTCTCCAACTCTGAGTTAAAGTCAGAAACTTTGGATAGTTCCAAATTACTTACTGGATAGTTACCCAGGAAGTATTGTTTAACATCTGGGTAATTATACAACTGACCCTGCAATCACTCATGTTGACATCCCAACTCCCTCCTTGATCCCCTGACTATACCCTTGACCACCCCCCAACTCCCCTCGATCTGACCTGACTAACCCCGGCCCAATCCAACCTCCCTGACCCACCTATTCACTCACCCACCTGCCACCCTACCCACCTCACCCACCTACCTCCCTACTTGCCAGCCACCCCACCCCCTTACCCCCTTGCCCACTTACCTTATCTCTGTAGCTTTTTATAAAGTAGCTTTGGGACATTTAAACTCTTTACTTCCTGGAATATGGCAGCTAGTGCCATAAAAAGGGGGCATGATTTCTGGACGGATTATCTGCGCTGCTCTCTATGAACATTGCTGCACTGGGTCAGATGTGAAGGATCCTCCATTGGAAGATCGCTCAGAAAAATCGGAGGAAGGTAAGTGTGCATTTTTTTGTCTGATCAGGGTTGGAAATAGGGTTTCCAATCCTGATCGGAAGCTCTGGGTCCACGTCTCCTTTTCTGTTTTCACTTTTGCTCTTTTTGGCCTGCAAGCAGAGCTGTAAAGGCACATAGCTTATGGATTCAGTCCTCATCTCCTTTAAGTTGCTGAGTTTCCCGAGGCCTGGAAAACCTGGTTACCTGCAGCTAAAAATAGATTGACTTTAAAATAAAGGTGTACAGCCTCATTATATTTAGTTAACCAACCCAGTTCCCATGAGCAGATTGGTCACCTCTGGTAAAACTAGAAGAGGGTGGGCTCAAAATGGGTTGGGTTTAATGTGCCCTCTAAGTTTTTTTTGGAGTGCACGGGTGTTTTATCTAAGTATGTCACGCCTTTAAATTTCTTCACATGACCATGCACACTAAGTAATTTAAAGGGGCCAACTTATGTGCAGCCTGCTTGGGGGCTTTTGGGTTGCTGTGCAGCCGACAGGGAATATTGGTTGGGTTTTTGCATTTTAACCTCTGTGGCTTAGTTGGTAGCACTCTTTCTACTGAGTCACAAGGTTCCAGGTTAAGGCACAAAAATCAAAGCTGATACTCCAGTGCAATACTGAGGGAGCACCTCACTGTGGAGGGTGCCGCCTTTCAAACCGAGGCCCCGTCTGCCTGCTTCAGAGGATGTAAAATATTCTATAGCACTATTTTAAAGAATTGAAAGGGAGTTATCCCTGGTATCCTGGCCAATATTTAAACCTCCATCAATATCACAAAACAAATTATTTGGTCATTAGCACATTGCTGTTTGTGGGAATTTTTGTGCACACATTAGCTGCTGCGTTTCCTTACAATTATGTTACAACTACACTTCAAAACACATTCATGAATTTGATAAGGACAAGTCATGGTTAACTAACTTGCTTGCGTTTTTGATGAGGTAGCAGAGAGGGTTGATGAGGATAATGTTCTTTATGTGGTGTACATGGACCTCCAAAAGGCATTTGGTAAAGTGTCGCGCAACACACTTGTGAGCAAAGTTAGAGCTCATGGAATAAAAGGGACAGTAGCAACATGGATGCAAAATTATCTGAGTGACAGGAAACAGAGTTGTGTTTAATGGAAGCTTTTCTGACAGGAGGAAGGTTTATAGTGGAGTTCCCCAGAAATTGATGTTGGAATCCCTGCTCACCCTGATGATGTGCATCTTGGTGTACAGGGAACAATTTCAAAATTTGTGGACAATACAAAACTTGGAAGTATTGTGAACTGTAAGGAGGGCTGTGTAGAACTTCGAAAATACATAGACAGTTTGGTGGAATGGGTGGGCAAGTGACAGACGAAAATTAATGCAGAGAAGTGCGGAGTGATACATTTTAGTAGGAAGAATGAAGAGAAGAAATGTAAAATAAAGGATACAATTATAAAGGGGGTGCAAGAGCAGAGGGACATAGGTGTATATGTGCATAAATCATATAGGAAGCAGGACAGGTTAAGAAAGTGGTTAATAAAGCATACAGCATTCAGGCTTAATTAACAGGGATTAAGTAAAAAAACAAGGAAGTTATGTTAAAATTGTGTAGAACACTGGTTAAACCTCAAATGGAATATTGCATCCAGTTCTGGGTGCCACACTTTAGGAAGAATGTGAAAGTTTTAGAGAATGTGCAGGAAAGCTTCACAAGATTGGTTCCAAGGATGAGGAACTTCAGTTATGTGGATAGGTTGGAGAAGTTGGGGCTGTTTTCCTTGAAGAAAAGGTTGAGAGGAGATTTGCTGGAGGTACTCCAAATCATGAGGGGTCTGGACAGAGTAGATAGGGAGAAAATGTTCCCATTGGTGAAAGGATTGAGAGCCAGAGGACAATTTCCAAAATTTCCAAAAGAAACAATGATGAAATGAGGAAAAAATATTTCGCACAGCAAGTGATCAGGATCTGGAATCCACTGCTGGAGAGTTTAGTGCTCTGGGGGCATTCAACAGTGAATTGAACTATTATCTGAAAAGGAAAGATGTGCAGGATAAGGGAACTGGCACGAGGTGAATTGCTCCTATGGAGAGCCAGTATAGACACGATGGGCCGAATGCCCCCTTTTCTGCGCTGGAACAATTCTGAGATTGAACAAGAGCAGCTCTTTCAAAGCCAGCCTAATAAACTAAATCAACAAATTGAACAAGAACAGCTTCTTTTAGAGTTAAAACAATTTTGAACAAGAGCAGGTTGAACAACATTGAAAGAATGAACCATTGGTGCAGCTACTCCTTCAGCCAATCAGGGAGTCGGTTCAGCCTGATTGACAGCTCGATCCGGGAGAAGAGCCGAATATCGCGAGAAACGGTTTCCAGGGTAACAAGCGGCGCAACAGCTCGGAACCGAGAGCAGAGAAGGAGGGGGTAAGTCTGGGGGGCGGGGTGGGGAGAAAGGGGGTCCGGGGTGTCGGGGGGGTGGGGAGAAAGGGGGTCCGGGGTGTCGGGGGGGTGGGGAGAAAGGGGGCACGAGGTGTTGGGGTTGGGGTTGGGGGTGGGGAGAAAGGGGGCACGAGGGGTTGGGGGTGGGGAGAAAGGGGGCACGAGGGGTTGGGGGTGGGGAGAAAGGGGGCACGAGGGGTTGGGGGTGGGGAGAAAGGGGGCACGAGGGGTTGGGGGTGGGGAGAAAGGGGGCACGAGGGGTTGGGGGTGGGGAGAAAGGGGGCACGAGGGGTTGGGGGTGGGGAGAAAGGGGGCACGAGGGGTTGGGGGTGGGGAGAAAGGGGGCACGAGGGGTTGGGGTTGGGGGTGGGGAGAAAGGGGGCACGAGGGGTTGGGGTTGGGGGTGGGGAGAAAGGGGGCACGAGGGGTTGGGGTTGGGGGTGGGGAGAAAGGGGGCACGAGGGGTTGGGGGCGGGGAGAAAGGGGGCACGAGGGGTTGGGGCGGGGAGAAAGGGGGCACGAGGGGTTGGGAGCGGGGAGAAAGGGGGCACGAGGGGTTGGGGGCGGGGAGAAAGGGGGCACGAGGGGTTGGGGGCGGGGAGAAAGGGGGCACGAGGGGTTGGGGCGGGGAGAAAGGGGGCACGAGGGGTTGGGAGCGGGGAGAAAGGAGGCACGAGAGGTTGGAGGGGCGGGGAGAAAGGGGGTCTGGGGTGTTGGGGGCGGGGAGAAAGGGGGCACGAGGGGTTGGGGGTGGGGAGAAAGGGGGTCTGGGGTGTTGGGGGCGGGGAGAAAGGGGGCACGAGGGGTTGGGGGCGGGGGAAGAGGGGGTTCTGGGTGTTGTGGTGGTGGTTGTTGAGGGAGGTCCAGCGGGTGGGGGGAGAATGTGGTCTGGCGGGGAGGGACGATGGGGATACGGGGGTCGGGGAAGGAGATCTGGAGATATGGAGGGGGTGTGGGGGAGGACATCCGGAGAGGGGCGGAACGGCTGGGTAGAGGAAAGGGGGCAGGACCAGGGGGTGGGCTGGGCTGGAGGGAGAGTGGTGCAAGCCTGAGGGAGAGTTAGGTCTGGGCAGCGGATGAAAAGGGCTTGTCCGAAGAGGGGTTAGATTGAGGGGGAGGTAGGTCTGGGGGTGGGTGTGGGGGAGTGGTTAGTTTCGGGGGGAGAGGAGGCGGTTAAGTGAGTAGGTCCAGTGGGGTGAGGAGGAGTTGGGGCTAGGTCTGGGTGGGGAAGTGATGGGTGAGGCGGGAAATCCAGGTAAGTGGGTGGCGAGGTCTGGGTGAGGGAGGAGAGGGAGGTTTGCCTGAGGAGGGGAGGAAGGTCGGATGTGGTGGTGATGGTTACAGGGTGAGTTTGAGACCAAGCCCAAGGTTTTGCAAAACGATGGCTAACAAGAACGTTGAAGTGTATTAAATAAATGGAGTATGGAAAGAAAATATTGGTGGTGCATGGGGTTTCCATAGAGCTCATCATTGCACAAGCGTGGAGCTGTGAGAAGAGGTTGGAAGTTTTAATGGGATTTTTAACAGGAGGAAGCTGCCTGTGATGGTCATGTCTAGTAACTGAGTTGTTTCACTAAAATACAGTTTGGTGGGAGCGGTCCTTTGTGTTTTCAACATTGACTTTGGACCCCACAGAGTCACTTATAACTTCAGTTCAAAGTATATCAAGGAAATACGCTGTTAATTTACTGCCTCCGCCTCCCTGAGGTGATGAGTCAGTATTCCTCTATTTGAATAATACTTGGAGGAAGCACTGACTGAAGCAGGCACACACAGTGGAAATTTAATGCCATTCCTGAGGTGAGTTTGGAGGCGCAGGGCATATAATTGGCCGAGAGGGTGCAAGGTGGTCAGCCCTCTGTGGTAGAGAATTCCAAAGGTTTACCACCCTCTGAGTGAAGAGGTTTCTCCTCATCTCAGTCCTAACTGGCCTACCCTGTGCCTTCCTGCCTTTGTCCTGTTTGAGTCTGGGGTGGAAGGTTCATGGACAGCCATCCTGTCCTGGTGCCAATTGAGATCCTTAACTGGGCAATTAATGCCCACTTATGGGACTTATCCTGTCGACGCTAGTATTCAACTAGTGGTGGGTGTAGCAGTTGCCACATGGGGAGCCTGAAAAGCAAACAGTGTCAAGTTTGCTTGTGGGCTTCCAGGGGAGTCCTTGTTTCAGAGGGATCCAGCATCAAGAAAGAGGGCCCACTGAGAGCCAACCCCTGCTCTTTCTTCTGAACCCCTACCGCGTGACCCTTCTCCCTCCCTCCCCGTGACTCCCATTTTGCCCTCACTCACCTTTGACCTGGGGCCCCTTGATGATCCTGGGCCTCTGGTGGGTACATTGCAAGCAGCAGCCACTGTTCCTGCAGTGGCACTGCCTGGAATGGAGAGCTGCTGGCTTTTGATTAGCTGGCAGTTTATGGTTGGGGAGGGCGGTGGGGTGAAGTGGGATTTCCGCCCCAGGGGTCTTTGATCCCAAGGAATGCCCGCTAGTGGTCACTTAAGTGCTGCTGAGGCATTTAATATGGCGGGCCTTCCCTATAGGTGGTGATTCAGGGCTCTCTTGTGGTTCTACAGCCGGGAAGAGAGACCCCTGTTGCCCAAGATGTACCCTAGTTGGAGCACTTCAATATCCACCACTAAGAGTGGCAGGGTAGAGCCGCAACTGATAAGATGGCTCAATTTGAGGAACACAGTGGCCAGAATGGGCCTACATCAAGTGGTGAGGGAACTAGAAAAGGAGGAATTTAGTTGAACTCTGCCTTACCAACCTACCTGTTACAGATAGATCTGTCTATGATAGTATTTGGAGGAAGGACTACTCCACAATCTTTGTGAAGGCAGTATCTTGTTCATAGTGAGAACATCCTTCATTGTGTAAGTTGGTACTATTGCCATGCTGCAGAGACAGACTAAGGACAGATCTAGCAGCCCACATCCAGCCACCCATGAGGTGTTAAAAACATAGAAAATAGGAGCAGGAGAAGGTCATTCGGCCCTTCGAGCCTGCTCTGCCATTCAGTATGATCATGGCTGATCTTGTATTCCAATGCCATACTCCCACTCTCTCCCCAAACCCTTTGATGCCTTTAGAGTCTAGAAATCCTATCTATTTCCTTCTTAAATATATTCAGTGACTTGGCCTCCTCAGCCCTCTGTGGTAGAGAATTCCAAAGGTTTATCACCCTCTGAGTTGAAGAGGTTTCTCCTCATCTCAGTCCTAACTGGCTTACCCTGTATCCTTACACTGTGACCCCTTGTTCTAGACCCCCCAGCCAAAGGAAACTTCATCCCTGCTTTCAGTGTGTACAGCCCTGTCAGTATTATACTTTTCAAGAGATCCCCTCTCATTCTTCTAAACTCCAGTGAATACAGGCCTAGAAGACCTAATTTCCTCTCATACGGCAATCCTGCCATCCCAGGAATCAGTCTGGTGAACTTTCGCTGCATTCCCTCTAGGGTAAGTATATCCTTTCTTGGGTAAGGAGACCAAAACTGCACACACTACTCCAGGTGTGGTCTCACCAAGGCCCTGTACAGCTGCAGTAAAATATCCTTGCTCCTGTACTCAAACCCTCAATGAAAGCCAACATACCATTTGCCTTCCCAACTGCTTGCTGCACCCGCATGCTTGCTTTCAGTGACTGGTGTACAAGGACACGGAGATCCCTTTGTACATCAACATTTCCCAATCTATCACCATTTAAATAATACTCTGCCATTCTGTTTTTCCCTACCAAAGTGGTAAATTCACACTTATCCATGTTATACTGCATCTGCCATGTATTTTCCCACTCACTCAACTTGTCTAAATCGCTTTGAAGCCTCTTAACGTCATCCTCACCATTAACATTCCCACCTAGATTTGTGTCGTCAGCAAACTTGGAAATATTACATTTAGTTTCCTCACTCAAATCATTGATAATTGTGAATAGCTGGGGCCCAAGCACCATTCTCTGCGGTACCCCACTAGTCACCGCCTGCTGCTCTGAAAAAGACCTGATTATTCCTACTCTTTGTTTCCTATCTGTTAACTAATTCTCAATCCATGCCAATACATTACCCCCAATCTCTTGTGTTTAAATTTTGCTTTAAATTGTGGGACTTTATCAAAAGCTTTCTGAAAGTCCAAATACACCACATCCACTGTTCCTCCCTTATCTATTCTACTCGTTAAATCTCCAGTAGGTTTGTCAAAACGTGATTTCCCTTTCATAAAACCATCTTTATTTTGTCTAATCCCGTTGATACTTCTAAGTGTCCTGTTATCACATCCCTTTATAATAGACTCTAGCGTTTTCCTGACTACTGATGTTAGGCGAACTGGTTTGTAATACCCTATTTTCTCTCTCCCTCTTTTTTCAAATAGTGGGGTTACATTTGCCACCCTCCAATCTGCGGGGTCTGTTCCAGAATCTACAGAATTTTGAAAGGCGACAACCGACGCTTCCACTATTTCCACGGCCACTTCCTTTAGTACCCTGGATTTAGATTATCAGGCCCTGGGGATTTATTAGCTTTCTGCTAATACTAATTTCTTTCAATTCCTCCTTCTCACTAGACCCTTGGTTCCAAAGCAATTTTGGGAAGTTATTTGTGTCTTCTGTGAAGACAGAACTACAGTAGTTGTTTAATTGCTGTGCCATTTCCTTTCTATTATAAATTCTCCCATTTCGGACTGTAAGGGACCTACATTTATCTTCACTAATCTCTCTCTTTTTACATATTTAGAGAAGCTTTTACAGTCCTCTTTTATGTTCCTTGCAACTTTAATCTCATACTCTATTTTGCTCCTCTTAAGCAATCTCTTGGTCCTCCTTTGCTGAATTCTAAACTGTTCCTAACCCTCAGGCTTGCTACTTTTTCTAGCAACTTTGTGATTCCTCTTTAAATCTAATCTAACGTATTCTCCTATTCCTAATCTTGCTAGCATGTGGCACTGGGAGTAATTTGCCTCTTCGTTTTTGCAACCCACGGTTGGGCCACTTTTTCTGCTGTGTTTTTGCCCCAGAATGGAATGTATAACTGTTGCAATGCACGCATTTGTACCTTTAATATTAGTCATTGCCTATCCACCATCATGCCTTTTAATGAAGATCCTCAATTTTTGAGTCGACTCCCTTCGTATTTTCCTTTGTTTAGATTGAAGACCCTAGCTTTGGATTGGAGTACACTTTCCATCCTAATGAAGAATTCTAGATGTTATGGTCACTCTTCACTAATGGACCCTGCACAACAAGATTAATAATTAACCTCTTCTCATTGCACAATACCAAATCTAGGATAGCCTGTTCCCTAGGTGGTTCTTTGACATACTGGTCTAAAAAAACCATCTTGTACACACTCCAGGAATTTATCCGCCACAATATTATTACTAATTTGGTTTGCTCGATCTATATGTACATTAAAGTCACCCATGATTACTGTAGCATCCTTGATACATGCATCTCTGATTTCCTGTTTAATGCCGTCCCCTACCTTACCACTACTGTTTGGAGGCCTATAGAAAACTCCCACTAATGTTTTCTGCCCCTTGTTACTTCTTAGCTCCACCCAGACTGATTCTACATCAAGATTTTCTGAGCCAATATCCTTTCTCACTTTTGCACTGATTTCATCCTTAACTAATAACACCACGCTGCCTCCTTTTCCTTTTTGCTGGTCCTTCTTAAATATCAAAGACCTTTGGATACTCAGTTCCCAGCCTTGGTCACCCTGCAGCCATGTCTCTTTAATCACAATCATATCGTACCTGTTTACATCTATTTGTGTTGTTAATTCATCTACCTTATTGTGAATGCTCTGTGCATTCAGCTACAGTGACGTTAGACTTGTCTTTTTAACATTTTTACACATTTTTTGTACTCTGGCCCTATTTGCTGCTAGCCCTTGTTTACCCTGCCTTCCACTTTTGCTTTCTACTTTTCTGTATTTCATTTCTATCTTTGCTTCCCTGTTTTCTGTCTCCCTGCTCAGGTTCCTATCCCCCTGCCACTCTAGTTTAAACCCTCCCTCTCAGTACCTGTGAATACCCCTGCGAGGATATTGTTCCTGGTCCTGTTGGATGCAACCCATCCAGCTTCTACAGGTCCCATCTTCCCCAGAATTGAGCCCAATGCCTCAGGAATCTAAATCCCTCCCTCCACCATCTCTCAATTATCTGATCTATTCTCCTAGTCCTGATCTCAGTGCATATGGCACTGGGACTAATCCTGAGATTACTACCCTTGAGGTCCTGCTTTTTAATTTATTTACTAGCTCCCTATATTCTGCTTTCAGGACCTACTCCCCCTTTTTACGTATGTTGTTAGTACTGATATGAACAACAACCTTTGGCTGTTCACCCTCCCCCTCCCCCTTCAGAATGTCCTGCAGCCGCTCAGTGACATCCTTGACTCTGGCACCAGGGAGGCAATGTACCATCCTGCTGTCATGTCTGTGGCCATAGAAACATCTACCAGTTCCCCTTACGATGGAATCCCCTATCACTATTGTTCTCTGACTCTCCACCCCCCACCCCAGCTGAGCCACTCGTGATGCCAAATATTTGGCTCTTGCTGCATTTCCCTGAGAAACCATCTAACAAAATTTGTTAGAGAGGGAGATGGACCCAGGGGACTCTTGCACTACCTGCCTAGTGCTTTTACTCTGTCTAGCAGTCACCTGTTCCCTTTCTGCCTGTGCACTCTTTACTTGCGGTGTGACCACCCCACTGTACGTGCTATCCATGAAGATCTCAGCCTTGCTTATGCTCCACAGTGACTCCAGCTGCAGCTCAAGCTCCGAAACACAGATTTCGAGTAGCTACAGCTGGAGACACTTCCTGCGCATGTGGTTGCCCTGGACATGGAAGTGTCCCTGACTTCCCACATCACACAGGAGGAATGTTCCACGTGGCCGAGCTGCTCTGTCATGACTTGCTCTTAAATTACTTCTTTTACGCTTACTTCCCCTATTTTAAAGAATATTGACTATATACTATGGACCTTACTTCTTGTACTTTAAACACTATTTGATCTACACTAAAGACTAGTTTTTGCTTTAGAGACTGGACAGTAGAAATACCAGCTATACTTACCAAGGCAGCCGCTCCTCTCGCGCTGGCTCCTGGTCCTGCCCTGGCCTCAGGCCTGGCTCCCCTTGGTCTTTAAGACTGCTGTTTCTCTCGTGTTATCAAATGCCAAAAGCAAAAACAAAGGAACACCTCTTTCCCTTCCTCCCCTAATCACCCAACCCCCAGCACTCAATTGCTAAGTTGCACTAAATTGACTGGCTTTATATGCTCCCAAGACAAAGGCTAGCTGACCTAGTCACACAGGAACCAGTTTCAGTTGCTTCTTTAATTAACTACGCCCAACTGTTCATCCATGGAGACCTTGTTAAAGCCCAGCTTGAAGCTGGGAACTTTAGAATTTAAACTATAGATTTCAGTTAAATGCTAACTACAAAAAAAATTAGATTTTTACAAAAAGATTTTAAAAATAATTAAGATTCCTTGCTCACCATCCACCAGCATTCAGTTGTAAAGTATCAGCAGCAGTCTTGTGTGCCAATAGAACCTGTAACTTCAGTTGCTGGCACACTCCCTCATCCCACCATCACCATCAACCTGGGAAACCAACCCAACCAAATAGGGAGTGTAGAAGGGCATTGCAGGAGCAGCACTGATAATAAGATTAAGGTACCAGCTTCATAAATTTGCCTGTGTTCCGATCACTAAAGTGGCAGAGCTATGTGCCCAGCTGCCCATGGATGAAAGAAAAGCTTTTCATTTCCTCCACATTCAGCTGAGAGTTGCAAAATTAGGTAATTAATGGGAGTAGGAAGTTTTATGAACATCTCCATCCATAACAATAGTGTGGCCCAGCATTTTAGTACAAGATTTGGGAGACTAAAGCGTTTGCAAGTATCTTTAACCAAAGTGCCAAGTGGATGATCAACTCTTCCTCCTTTTGAGGTGCCCACCATCATGGATGCAGATATAAAGATAATTGAATTTATTCCACAGTTACAAGAGTTTGTAAAATACACTGGATACAGTAAATATCCTGGGCCCTGATGACATCTGTCAGGACTAAAGTCCTGTGCACTGGATGCAACTGCCTCTCACACCCTACTAGCTAAGTTGTAACAATGTAATTATTACATTGACGTCTATTGGATAAATGGGAATCGTGTCCAGTCACTAGAATGGTGCTGTCTATTAAACATTTCAGTGTTCAATTCAATTCACAGTTTCACTGATAATTGAGGAGTCCATGTTAGCCTATTATAGGACTTGGACAATGTGCAGGCATGATCTGTCAAATTACAAGTAACATTCACACTACAGAAGTGCCAGACAATGAATATCTTCAGCAAGGTGCTGCCATTATTGAGTCCTTTTCCACCACCATCCTGTGAGTTACCATTGGTCAGAAGCATAACTGGACCAACCATATCGCTACCATGGAAAAAGAACAGGAGGCAAGGCTGTGTAGTCTTCTATGTGTGGATCACCTCTTCCACCAAGAGTATTAATGAATGCTCCCTGTTCACCTGGATGGCAACAGTACTCGAGGCCTGATCAGTACTTTTGTCATTAGATTCTTTGTTCACTCCTCCATCATTGGTGCACTGTGGATGCATTAGGTATGATATACAGAATGCACTGGCAATTTTACAAGGTTACTTTGACAACACCTATCACCAAGCAGAATGAGAGCAGCAGGATCTGGAAGACCACCTGACTGAGATATAGATTACTTCATTTCTGGGTCAGGCCCCTGGAATCCCCTTGCTAACACTTGTGGGAGCATCATCAGCATAAGGACTGTAGCAGTTGGGGAACTTTGTCCACACCTGCCTTTTTTGAGTAACTGGGCAATAAATGTGGCTTCACCAGCATCAACCTGATTCTGAGAACAAATAAAAAGGAAGAACTTATTTTATAAAGAATTACCAATGCTTGGGAAGCAAATTAATTCTTATTCAAAAGTAAGTTGGATGTTGTAAATGGGCGGGGTGGCTGAAGGTTTTCTCGCTCTTTCATCCCTACTAGATCTCAAGACACTGAGGAATCTGTTGCTTTCTAGAATATGGGAAACTTGGGAGCTTGTTGGAAGGCAATCCTTAATTGATTAATTCAGTATCAAAACACAGAAGTTATTTATTTGAGAGATATGATTCATGTTAAAGCTATGCAATTTAGGGCATAGCTTTGAAACAAATCACCCCTGATATCTTGCTCTTCATCTAACAGGAAATTGGCTCCTGATTGGAACTGTGTAATAAGATTTGAATATTTGGTAGTGCTCTTGCACATGAGTTAGGAGGTCATAGATTTAAGTTCAACTGTGGTCTTTTCAATTCTTTTGTGGGATGTGGGCATCACTCGCAAGGCCAGCATTGAGCATATAACGTAGATTAATGCCTAGTACTGAGGGTGATCTACATTGCTGGAGGTGTTGTCTTTTAGATGGGATGTTAAACCAAGGCCCAGTCTGTCTATTTGAATGTCCAAGGTGCTATCCAGAAGGGCAGGAAGTTCTTCAAATATTCTAGCCTATGTTTATCCCTCACCTTGTTCCATCAAAATGGATTAACTGATCGTTTTTCTAATTACTGTTTTTGGGTCCTTGCTGTGCACATACTGATCACCATGTTCATCAAAAAGAATTAGTGACAGCACTTTAGAAGTATTTAATTGGTGATGAAGCAAAAGTTTTGCTTCTCTTCATTTTTATGCAAGTTTGTTTTTTCTACAAGTTATTTTTCTCCAATCATTTTTTCCTGTGAAGTATGGAAACATGTATGAAGTATGAAAATTCTTCAATTATGTTTCTATGAAAGGACAATTTACTTAGTTAATGTACACTAAAATAACACTTCTTGGATCAAGCCCATTGCCGCAGAGTGCAAGTGCTCATGTCTGCTGACTAGTTAAGATAATGCTTTATCTATTTAACCTTCTCAAAACCTATTTAGAATTTTGAGCATTTCTATTAAATCTCCTCTCATTTTCTTTTGTTCTGGTGAACAAATCCCAGTTTCTCTGCACTCCAGCATCATTTTACTAATCCTTTCAATGCTCTGCAAAGCTTTATCATCCTTCCCATTATATAACATCCAAAGGTGGAGATTATTCTTAGCTTTAATAATGTGTCCTCCAACTTTAAAATTTGTGAACCTGACCTTATAATCCTCTGCAATTTAACTCAAGTCTGCCTCTCTGCTATTAATATAGTGAATAATTGGACCCATTCATTGTACATTTTATCCTGTGGTGGCCTTTAGTCTTGGTATTATAGAATAACACTTGCTGGAAATGTTGATCTCTATTCTGGTAACTGTAATGGTTCAGCAATGCCCCAAACAAAAAAAAAATTTAATAATTAACCTATCATTGCCAATACTGTTTTGTTTGCTATCAACTTCTATAAATTCTAATTAATCTCTGTAACATCCATAATTGCCTTGATGGGTAAATTGGCTAACTGTCTGGTTGAGACCAGGGTTTATCTGTGAGAAATTGTGGAGACAAACCCACATGTCCTTGCTTCATCCCCTAGAAAATTAGAATATACCACAGTGCTGCACTGCTTCCATGATGTTGCATTTAGCTCTCTTTTGTATTGCTGTGCTGTTCCATCATACTGAATGTGATTTGGTTATTACCCAGTGGCTTAACTACTCTTTACATTTTACAGATGTAACAGATTAATCCTTTGTTCTTTCAGAAATCTCCATTCTTGCACTGTGGTGTAACAGCTGATATTTCTTGACTTTGAATTGTCACAATCACAGAACCATGAATCCGAATGATTTTGTTGTGATCCCAGGCAACAAACCTGGCACATCTGTTAAGTTAAAAGCAAGGTAAATGAAATAAAATCATTTTGGATAAACATAAAATTTTTGCAAATGTAAAATTTTTATGGATATGAAGTAGAATTTTTATGGAGGATAAAATTGAAACAGATTCTGATCTTCTCATGTATTTTTAGTGATGAGCATAGTGCTTGCTAACTTCTCAACTTTAGATCATGATCTGAATTAAATGCATTTAATACAAGGTCACAAAACTGGCAACCTTGGGACTGAGTCTAAGCCAGATTTTGGGTCTTGCCGATTTTTTGGAGGCAAGGTGATGGCAGGCTTCAGGCTCATGCATGTAACAATATGTCTGCTCCTATGTGCTTATCCCTACCTTATGAATCTTGTTTGGTCCTAGAATTTGGCTGTTTCCCTCTGCTATTTTGCTTTTCGTTTTAAAGGCTATGTAAGATATAGTTTCCATGGGTGGTTATAGGTGCTGCTTGCCTATCAGTAACAAAATGCTGTGCAGCAGTTTCTTCTTCCTCACCAGCGATACAGCAGCTGGGCACCAATGGTGAGACTGGCACCAATGGCGAGACTGGCACCATGTTGTTACTCAGGTTCAGGTTGGGTTGGGACGAGTTGGGTCAGATGGGGTTAGGGTCGCTTCAACCACTTGGAGCATGGGAAATGACAGACCCGTGATATTGCATGGAAACCTTCATTTTGTTCTTCATTCTACTACTGGCCAGAGAGAACACTTGGAATTTTACCTTCTACTGTGGGTTTGTGGTTAATTAATTAACTAAAAGTAGCAGAATAATACACATCTTTTGGGAGCTGAATGCTGAAATTATTAAATTTTTATTTATGCACTTGTCTCCACGGGATATTCTTACATGGCTCACTTATTACAAGAAGTGTTTGGTTTTCAGACGTGGGCAATTTTTGGATAGCCAAATTTGAGGTACTGTACCTATAGTTTAATTTCTGAACCTGGTACTATTGCAAGCCTAACTTATGTGGTGCTTTCAATCTGTGTTGGCAATTAAAGCCTGATGCAAATCCTTGATCGGCAGCTAATTTTTAAAAGTGGCATTCAGAGGTGATAAGTTCTACTCCAAGCTAACATCATTGTAAATAATCACTATTTTTCATTTTTATTGCAAATCAGATGGAAGTTTGCAATGTTGGATTTTATAATACATAGTATAAAATATTTTTATGTGTAGCCATCTCAGGCATCCACTCAAGCTTTCAATATTTTTGACACACGTTTATTGTTTTCCAAGCTCTATTATGTGCAGTCACAAAAAAAAATTGATGGGATTGATTTTACAAATGTTAAAATATCCTTAAGGTGCGGACTTGTTAAGCTATGATTAATATGGGCTTGCTAGTTTAGTATTTAAGAATTTGTTTCAAAATGCATACCAATATATGTATCATGGAAGTTTGATAACTGGACTTTTTTTTTTAGCTTGCTTTGTTATCAGCTACATAGCTGTTTGCTGATATGTTTGCAGCCGGAACACGTAGTGAATGTATAGAAAATAGAAATCAATACTTTTTCCTACTCCAAAGTTTTGTAACAACATATAATACAGATACTATACGGTACTACTTTACAAGTTTTTCTTAAGATGGTTAATATTATGAAATGCTCAGCTGAATGCATGGTTTATCTTGGAGACTTAGGCCAATGAGGGTTAATTAGTAGCTCTTAGCACGACTAGGATGTAGATTAAAGGAGTGGGCCAAGCTTGCAAATGTCCTTCACTGTGGGGAAAGTGTGAGATCATCTGTTGGATCTATGAAAGACAAATTGAAATGTTTTGTTTTTGCTGAGAAACTAGGAACTGTGGAGAAGCAAAGAGTTTAGGTGTTCATGTATCAACAAACAAAGCTATTCGACAGGTATAAACAGTCATAATCAGTTTAATTGATATAATGTTCTTTATTTTATATTTTATTGATTTATTGCAAACAATTCCTTTAAAGTATGAGAATTGTTACACCTCAATGTTCTTTAACAGTGTTACTTACCTCTGGTTCCTTCTGGCACATTTTTCCAGGTCCCAACCAGTTAAGAGTATACAAACATTGACAAAATTGTAGAAGGGTACTGATTTTAAAAATTGTGAACTTTGTTCTTCCGAAAAGCTAAAAAATGTCAAAACAGAAATAGATACCAAATGTTAGCAGGATTGCATGTAGAATGTTATGTACATGTATGATGAAGAAATCATGTTGGAGGCACATTTCCAGTTGGATGTTCAGAAATACATTGAATATTAGATTTGTCAGTAAGCCATTGGAATATATATACATTTTAAAATATTTTCCTTAATAATTGCACTTATTGATAGGTGGAAATAGACAATGTTTTGGAATTCTTAAGTTCTAAAAGGAATGGCTCAGTATTTGAGTTTGGATTTGTCACTTAATGATGTTTCATAGTATTGAATATTGGACTGATTCCAAAAGTTCAGTAAGAAGCAGGACTGGAAGGCTATATATATTACTAGTTGGTTATCTTTGTCAGGTTACTATGGATTGAGTTTCCCACATATATAATATTAAGTCTTAATTTTTTTTTTCTCTAGAAATCTTCGGGAGCTACGATTAGAAACTGTGCAACTAGAACTAGATAGTGATGTGATGGAACAGAGATTGCAGCAGCTTCGACAAGCCATGAGTAAGGAAAAGGAGGAAAGGGAGTAAGTGTTATGAGTTACTACTTCGCATAATCTTTTTTAAAGCTGTTAACTAGGTGGACAGAGTTTCAATGACAATTGCAGCAATTTGCATTTATATAGCATCTTCAATGTAAGAAAAACATCCCATAGCAGGCAAAATTTGATGTGAGCCACAAAAAGAGATATTGGGACAGGTGACCAAAATCTTAGTCAGAGATAGGTTTTAAGGAGTGGCTTAAGAGGATAGAGAGGAGGAAAGCTTTAGGAAGGGAATTTCGGAACTTGGACCCTAGGTAGCTGAATGCTAATGGTGAAACACTAGAAATCAGGGATGCCGGAAAGACTGGAATTAGAGGAGTGCAGAAATTTTGCTTCAAGATGAAAATCTCAAAATAAAACTTACCTTGGCATATGTGTTGGGGATATTTTTTAAAAAGTTTAAGATTCAGGATATTTCAGATTTTGTTTTGACTCATTGGTCACCCCTTTTTTGAGGTAGCATATGCTGTTAAATTCAGCAGCTTCGAGGTTTCTTCCCCTATCTCTGAAATAAAACTGTACATTGAACTCATTGCATTAATGATGACTTCTTATTGCTGCAACAAATGGCACCATTCAAGATGATGTTACATTTTATGCATAAAAGCAAAATTCTACGGATGCTGAAAATCTGAAATAAAAACAGCAAACGCTGGAAAAACTCAGCAGGTCTGGCAGCATCTGTGGAGAGAGAAATAGCTTAACATTTCAAGTCCGTATGACTCTTCTTCAGAGCTGAAGGGAGGTAGAAATGTGATGAATTTTATACTATTTAAGAGGGGGTGGAGCAAGATAGAAGGCCAGGGATAGGTGGGAGCTCAGGAGAGATTGACAAAGATGTTATTAACACAAGATAAAGGGAGTGTTAATGGTGGTGTTAAAGACTAAGGCAGTTGTTAATGGTGGCGTAAAGTTAAGATAGAATGTGTTAATAGCAATACAAGGGTCAGCATTCAGTGAAAACAAAACATAAGAACAATTGATTGATGGCCTGTGGAGCGAGCGCTGGGGAAAAAATAGATTTTTTAAAAAAGGGTGGAGGAAAGAGTTTATGGGCAGAGTTTTCTCTTTGGCGTGCAGCGGTGGGCCCTGCACGCCGATGCGTAAAATGACGTGTGGTGAGGTTGGGCATGTGTCCCGACATCACCGCTTGTCATTCTGACCTTCGTTTGCCAGGTGCGTGCTGGAAGCAGCTGCGCGCCCGCCGAACTGTCAAAGGCCTGTCAAGGCCATTTAAAAAAACAATTTACATAATTAACAGGGCTGCCTGTCCGACCTTAAGGCTGGCAGACAGGTGAAGAGCCCAAGCAGCCTTCGTGTTTTTCGTGAAACTTCATCCACGGGCGGGATGAGGTTTCATGAAAGGTTTAATAATTAAATAAATATTTTTTCCATATTTCATAAACGTGCCTCAGCTCATGTGCCACCATCACATGAGGGGACATGTCTAAATAATTTTTCTTTATTAAAAACTTCCATTCTGAATTTAATTACCCTGAGGCAGCTTCGTGCCTCGGGAGATTTCTGTGCTCTTTCGCGCGAATGAGCGCAAGCCCTGACTCTCCCTCCTCCCCCCGCCCCCACAGCTGGCGCTGAGTGCTACTGGGTGCGCGTCACATTGGGTGGGCATTAATTGACCCACCCATATAAAATGGCGGCTTGCAGCCGATCGCAGGTGGCGATCGCGCTCGCTCCTGACCGGCGCACCCGACGGAGAAAATTCTCCCCTATGTTTTTTTGTCTTGTGTCCGTGACATCTTTGTCAATCTTTCTTGAGCTCCCACCTGTCCCTGACTTCCTACTTTGCTCCACCTGCTCCACTCCCTCTTCAACAATATAACACCCATCCCATTTCTACCCCTCTTCTGCTCTGAAGAAGTCGTACGTTCTCAATATGTTAACTCTGTTTCTCTTTCCACCGATGCTGCTAGACTTGCTAAGTTTTCCTGCATTTTCTGTTCATATTACATATTATGCAATTTGGCTCCAGAATGGATGTCTGAGCCAAAAAATACCATGTTCATATGAATTATCCCTTCAAATTTGAGGACTATCTTTAATTAATTTAAGTTCTTATAAAATTTGTGAGTACGCCCTGTATTTGCAATACTAACCACCTATAAAAACTTGTTGGTTCAGGATCAACATACTGATTCTAATGCAACTTTTAATTTCCTTATAATTTGCTGCATTTTTTTTCTTCTTGCACTTATAAAGTTCCCTTCTTATTTATAGTCATTTTTGAGCAGTGTGAAGGCATGATAGATGCTAATAGATTGCTATAAAGTTGTTTCTTGCTGCAGCTGTCAGTGTGCAGGAATTGAACATTTAGCCTCCTGTTTCTTCTCAGTATCACCCAGTAGTAGGGATTGGCTACCTCACTGTGGATGTCCTGATAATCTGCACTATAAAATAGGTACTGGGCTTTGAATCATTGTAGCTTTTAATCGGTGTGCTATGATTTTGTTTTCCATTTTGGTTATTTTAGGCGTTCAGGACCATATCATTGGAAATCTGGACACATGGGGAGCCTTGTAAATCATGCACAGGAAGTGCTGAGGAATAACAAAAATGATAATCAAAAGGTAAGGAGCAGTTTCAGATTAAAAGAGGAATAAAATTATTTGGGAAGCATTTCTATCATTTGAGGCTGTTGTGCATTAGTACCTTCACCTGTTTCTTTAACATTTGATGCAATGTTTGAAATTCAATTGAAGAATTGTAATAACTGGCACTGAGATTGCCTTGTTGGGAAGTTTCATAGAAATAGGAGCCCTTTTAGCCAAAGATGTCTATACCAGTGCTAGCTCATTTTTTTTAGTATTTTTTTCTATAATTTCAGGCATAGATGATAGTTACAGCACTTGTGCTGTATTTACATTTGCTTCAATCCCTTCCTCATATTCTTCCCCACCACTACTATTGCCCAAATGCAACACCCTTCTCAGCTCCACCATATTGCTTCTTCCATCCACCCCTTTACTTTTTCCCTTATTCCTCTCCCACCCTAATGTTTTTAAGGAAAACTAAAATTCTGTTTCCAAACACTAAGCTGGAAAATAAGCTTTTATTATTTTTATTAATTACTTTATATGCTTTTATTGTATTGTAACAGTACTATTGGTTTATTAGTTTTGGAGAAGAAGAAATGAGAGAGATCTGAGGATGAGATGGGTGCCTTGAAGCTTGAGGGGGACATGGAAATAGGGCAGGTGTGTTTGTGAGCCAGTAAGAAAAAAGAATAGATAAGTTTGATGACACAAGGCTTAATTTGTATGGATAGATGAGCATGGGGAAAAGGGTGATCTTGGAGATCAGTTAGGCAAGTAGGTTAGAAGGCAGCCAGAGAATGCTCCTGGGAGTTGGCTTGTTTAGGAGGAGAGACTTCAGGAAACAGGCTATGTGGTGGGCAAAGTGGGAAGCATGTGTGGGGAAAATATAGTGGGTAAACATGCTTCTAAATATACTAACGAGACAAAAAAAAGCAGATGGGGAGAGGGGTGGCGGAAGTTTCCTGGGGAGAGATGTTGCTGCAGTTTAGCATTTTGCATCTCCTGGAAAGGTGGTGATGGAGACTAACCAACATTTCATATAAATTGCTAACCCTGTTGATCATACACCTTTCCAGAAATGCCTTCCGTTAAGTGTCCTGATGTAACTTTTGGATAAAATGTCAGCAGAATATGGTTTGGATATGTTTCTAGATTAATATCACAAAAATTGTTTATGCTGCCTCTACTATTTTCTGCTCAACAGTTGTTGCAGGTGTGGTGGGGGAGTGGCAAGAGAAAGGTGCTGCACTTCAAAAAGTAACAGTGTAAACAGACAAGATTAAATAGGCTCTCTCTCTTGCTTTCTGAAGTCAAAAGTAAATTGAATAGTTTTTACTTCAGAGCTTATTTCAAAACCTACACAATCATCCAGTTTGCATTGGATCTTTTCTTAAAAAAAGAGATGTGATTTCTCTTTTCTGCAGTTGGAAAATATCACATCACCACCTACCAGCTAAAACTATGGCTGAAATTTTATTAATCCTCTTGAGACCGGCTGGGAGGTGGGAAAGCTTGTAAAATGGTGTCCAAAAGGTGTTAGGAGGGAACCCCAATAGCTTCCTGCCGCCACAGGATATTCACAGAAACACTAAGGGCAGTGGCTTGGCCATCTGCTGTCTGGAAGCAGGCTGCCAGTTAATTCAATTAACAACCACTTTACACCCCTGCTGGCCTTTTACAGGTGTGCACATGGCCCTCTGCCATGTGGGGAGAATGCCAGGTACATTGAGGCAGCCTCCCAGTGGCATTTTGGGGGTGATCTTTCTTTCTGGCCACTCCAGGGCCTATGGTGGGGTCTCTTGGCCCTTATGGCTGCCATTGTGGTTCTGACTCTACTGCTAAAGGGTTCACTCCTCTGATTGTCTGTCAGATCCTGGCACATTGAAAAGATTTCTTACCTGTCCTTTCAGAGCACCTCCGTGTTGAGGCGCCTTTTCCTTCTCCCTGCAGCCTCAGCAGCAGCCATCTCTATTGGTGTTGTGCTGAGTGCCGGCCCTCTGATTGGGCTGGCATCTCTGAGGCTCTCATCGTCAATTTGATGGCAGTTCTGGAGGTGGCCTCTCGATTGGCCACCGCTGGTAAAATTGCCTACACAGCCCTGTCTGTTTGTATGGGCTCGGGACCCACTTTCAATCTCAGGGGTGGACCTCCTTGAGGTAAAATTTAACCGTGTATTCTGCAGATTTCCAAAGATAAAGTAATACACAGAAGTTAAAATAAAGGCAAGGTACTATAAAATACAACAATTGAGCTTATACTGCATGCAGAACCGGGTTGACTACCTCAAAATGTCTGAAATAATTCCAGTTTTCGTTGAGAAATTCTTAGAGAAATATGCTGTGTGGTAGAAAAAGCATCAGATTTCTCCTGACCATTGCTAATTTTCAAAGCTTAATCTCAAACATCTGCCAGAGATATTCATGATATGATTCCTGCGATGTGATATCCAAGCCTTACAACTGTAGCTTTAGCTAATTTCAGAATTGGGATGTTGTCTTGATGATAGGATAGCAGAGTATCAGATCATTGGAACAAGATATGCATTGAATGTCATGCCTGCTACTGGACGAGGCAGTGGAGAAACACAATCAAAATTGGTGGCTTTGGATAAAAATGGGGGCAATCTGGGTGGGTCTCAAAAGGTTTGTACAATTCTACTCAAAGAATAGGTCTATTAGTTTTAAAAAGTGAATGCCTAGCAGATTTGAAAAAATGTTTGAGCAATTTCCAGTTAATTTATTTGACTAGCATATAAGTAGACCTTTGCACCAACCAGCTTTTTCTTCCAGGTATGGCATTTGCACTCTTTATATTCATATGGCCAGATAGCTGTACATAAATGCATATGGATATACCTATTCACTGGTGTCCGTTTCTGTTCTTTTGCAAGGTAACGCTTTTAAAATTGCATTTATTCTGTGTCACAGGTAACTTCTGGAAAGACAAAAATCAGAATACTGAAAGACCAACGTGAAGGTATGGCTCACACAAAAACAGAAAATGCTGGTAAAACTCAACAGGTCTAACAACATCTGTGGAGAATAAAACAGAGTTAATGTTTCGAGTCCGTATGACTCTTAGTCATACAGATTCAAAGCGTTAACACTCTGTTTTTTTTGCTCCACAGATGCTGTTCGACCTGCTGAGTTTTTCCAGCATTTTCTGTTTTTGTTTCAGATTTCTAGCATTTGCAGTATTTTGCTTTTCTCTTCGTGAAAGTATAGCTCTTGTTTTTTATTTAACTTATGTTTATGCAAGTTACAAGCATATAAAATGGCTTCTCATTGTGCTTATTTCAGAGCCTCCGAAATGTGTATTCACCAGTACGCCAGTTTGTGGAACTGCAAGGCCAAAGGTTAAGGGGAAATTATGTGGGCAGTGTGAGATCAGAAGTCCTGTGCTGGTAAGTAAGCCAAGAGTTACATTGTCAAATAAAACCTGTGCTTTAAATTTTTTGACAAAACAGTTGCTATATCAGTGGAAACATGGAAACTGATGACTTGCTTGCCCTGACTTGCCCTAGATTGCGATGTGACATTTTAGTTTATTAATAGGAAGAACAGATAAGTTCTTAGATATATGCTTTAAAATCGCTTGCACAAGTTCTGCTGTTTGTAAAGAAACAGGTGAGCTTGTTGATCAAAATTAGTTTGAAATCTAAACAAACTATTATTTCTTTAATTAGCAATTTTGCTTTAAAAATGTATTTGTTATCCTTTTGAAAGCCTGTTCCTGTATATTAGGTGGGATCTGCAATTTCCAGAACCCTTGCTGCTTAATAATATTCTGGCATAACATTTAATATTTTAAATATTGTTTTAATCTTTTTTTTATGTATAATCTAACCTGGTTTATAGTCAGAATGAGAATATCAGATAATTGAAAAGAGCAGCAAGTTTTGCAAAGAGCAATGAGTTATGAACTAATTTGAGGTTTCCCATTAATGGGAAATGTGTGCTATAACTCGCCTGTGAAGTTGCACAAATTGAATTGAATTAAGTCGTTTGAGACCACAGATACCCAAGAATATTGCTGATTGTGCAAAGTAAACAATAAGTTTACCCTTTTTAATGTTACCAAAGAGTTGTCAGCCAAGCAGTTCTTTTCTATCATTTGAATTTAACCAGCGTTTCATAAGATCAAAAGAAATAGGAGCAGGAGTAGGCCATGTGGCCTATCGAGCCTGCTTAGCCATTTAGTAAGACCATGGCTAATCTGACTGTGACCTTAACTCTGCTTTCTTCCCTGTTCCCCATAACACTTGACTCCCTTGTCGATCAAAAATCTGTCCAATTCAGCCTTAAATGTATTCAATTACCCATACTCTACTGCTCTCTGGAGTAAAGAATTCCAAAGGCTAACAATCCTTTGAGAAGAAATTTCTCCTCCTCTCAGTTTTAAATGGGAGACCCCTTATTTTGAAACTGTGTGGCCCAAGTTCTAGATTCCCCCACGAGAGGGAACACCTTCTAAGCATCTACCCTCTCAAGCCCTCTCAAAATCTTATACGTTTCAGTAAGATCACCTCCTATTCCTCAAAACCCCTGTGAGTATAGACACGACCTGCTCATGGTTTCCTCACATGAAGCAAGGAGAAAACGCAAGCAGAGGAAATCCTGATCCAGCAACTCGTCCAAAACTCAATTGTGGCATCCTGTACTAATAATAATAATTATTATTGAGAATAATATAAAGTATTCATGTGGGTCACAATCAAATGTGGGTTGTTTTGAAGGTATAAGGCATTTTTATTTTTTATTTGGAGCCTTCCCAAGTATGCCATGGAGATGAGAGTTGGAAAGGTTCCTTTGTTTTAATTTGTCACTGTGTTTGCACACTCAAGCAGGCAGTCAGCAATTCAGCTTGGGAACAGGCAGAGTGAGAGAGGAGCTGTAAATCAGCTCTTGGAGCAGACTGGGAGAAAGCAGTCTGTGTCTGTCCAAAGTCAGGACAAGGCGTATAGAGGCTATTAGAACCAGGGCTGACCTGATTCTTTTAAATGCAGTGAGGCCCAAGCTTGAGTGGAGAAGTCCACAGTCATTAGGGAGGTGGTGGCATAGTAGTATTGTCACTGGACTAGTGTTCCAGAGACCCAGGGTAATGATCTGGGGACCCGGGCCATCCTGGCAGATGGTGAAATTTGAATTCAACAAAAATCTGGAATTAAAAGTCTGATGATGACCATGAAACCATTGTCGATTGTCGTAAAAACCCATCTGGCTCACTAATGTCCTTTCGGGAAGAAAATCTGCTGTCCCTACCTGTCTGGACTACACGTGACTCCAGATCCAAAGCAACGTGTTGACTCTTAAATGCCTCCTGAACAAGTGCAATTAGGGATGGGCAATAAATGCTGGCCTAGCCAGTGACGCCCACATCCCAGGAACAAATAAAAAAAGGTAAGTTGGAGGATCGCTTAGCCAAAAGCTATAGGAAAGATCCCCATGAAATCTCGTACCTCAGAGAATAGTTAGAACACTGAGTAGAAATCAAAGTTAATTCCACAGGGCTGTAGTATACTTGGTTTGATTCCAAATGGAGAAGTGAATGAACCCTCAAGACCTTGTACATGAAAACTCTTGGATGAAATTAGGTAGTAAAATGGGAACTGGGCTAATACTGTAAGTCAGTAATGCTTGCTTTGTTTATCTTTTTATATAAAGTTTGTTTTGGTTTTAAGACATGAAACCTTTCAGTTAATCACTAGGTGTTTGAACTTCTCTTAAATGTTAATGATCTCTATGGAGATCGTAACAAGTCGTTAATGTAGATCGTAAACAGTTGAAGCCCGAGCACTGATCCCTGTGGCACTCCACTAGTTACAGTTTCCCAACCTGAAAATGACCCATTTATCCCTGCTTTCTGCTTCTTGTTAACCTTGCTAACCAAACCTCCTATCTATGCTAATATTTCATCCCTATCACCAAGAACTCTCGTGTAGTAACCTTCTATCTGGCACCTAATCAAATGCCTTTTGGAAATCCAAATACACTACATTTACTGGTTCCCCTTTATCCACCCTGCTTGTTACATTCTGAAAGAACTCTAATGAATTTGTTAAACATGCTTTCCCTTTCACAAAACCATCTTTTTTTAAATTTGATGGATTGTCAGCGTCATTGGCAAAACCAGCATGTGTTGCACATGCCTAATTGCCCTTGAACTGACTGACTTGCTAGGCAATTTCAGAGGGCAGTTAAGAGTCAACAATGTTACTGTGCATCTGGAGTTGCATGTAGGCCAGACCAGGTAATGATGGCAGATTTACTTCCTTAAAGGACATCACTGACTAGCTTTCAATTCCAGGTTTTATGAACTGAATTTAAATTTCATCAGCTGCTGTGGTGGGATTTGTACCCATGTCCCCAGAGCATTAGCCTGGGCCTCTGGATCACTAGCCTAGTGACTTTACCAGTACACCACCATCTCCCATTGACTCTGCTTGATTTAGAAAATCGTAATACAATGTCCTGCTACCATCTCCTCAGAGTGAAGAGTGGAGTGAAACAGGCCAATGTGCTAGCCCGCAATCTGTTTCGCATCTTCTCCGTGCTTCTCACCTTTGCTTTCCCTGTAGATAAGGAAGGACTCATTTTTTAATAGGTCAGACAGCAAGCTCCATAATCTATCAAAACTGAAAACAAAATCAAAAACACATCAGAGAACTGATCAGAAAATTCCTTTCACTGATGGTGCTGTGCTAGTTGCCCACATGGCAACTCAGCTACGTTAATCATCTCTCCAATACCGGTGACTTGTTCTCCCTGACTGTAGCACCAAGAAAACTGTGCTCATGGGGCAAGATGTTGCATCTCTGACTCAATAACATAAATAGCATCCTGCTAGAAGTGATGACAGACGATTTGTCCCTTGATGCAAAACTTGATACATGCATTGGAAAAGCAGCTGTCACCTTTGGCCGACACTCAAAATGCGCATGGAATAACATCAAGCTGACCCATAGGACCAAACTGATGGTTTATGAGGTTTATATGGTTATATGGTTTATAATTCTCTGGGAGATCCATTCCCAGTGGCATCGCAACCATTCACACTGCATCAGCTGAAGCTGTTGAATGGATTGTTAACTTCAACATCGAACTAAAACTGCCTCCCCAGCCATATGAATAAGAAAAATTACTGTACTGATCTCATCTTTGATTAATAGAGCTACTTCCACCTCTGTTTCCTTTCTTCCTAGCCTTCCAAAATGTCAAATACCCACGAATATTCAGGTCCAGCCATGGTCACTTTACAACTGTCTCTGTAATGGCTATCATATCACACTCATTTATTTCTATTTGTGCTATCAGTTCATCCATCTTGTTACAAATGCTGCATGCAATCAGATAAGGAGCCCTTAATTTTGCCTTTTTACTATTTTTCCCTGCTGTGACCTTATTTGCTGGTTCACACTTACATTTAATCCACCCTGTGCACAAACATATGTATAGAGCACCTTTCCCAGGTTTGTGTGCTATGAACCCATTATATAACTTAGGAATTTACCAATCTTGTTACCTCTATTACTGATCATAAATTGATACCTGTAGGGCAATGTCACTAAAGGTGACATATGAATTCGGTTTTATTCTGGGGCACCTCCCAATGTAAAAATTGAGACGAGGCTGGCCCCACTTGACTGGCAAGCCTGTGGATATGTAACGGCTGTTGGGGTGTTAATTGGCTTGGGGAGGGACTTCCTCTCTACCTTCAGGGAGGAAACCCCACCTCTGAGAGCTGCCAGCTAATCAAATGGCTGACAGCTCTCTGGTTTCCAGTAGCACCACCAGGAGTAATGGCCCCTGCTGGGAGTCCCACAGAGAAATGAGCTCTGATGAAGTCAGACTTGAAGGCAAATCTGGGGTCTCCCTGGGGCCAGCTTGGCAAACCCTGGCAAAGGGTTTTGGAGACTGGGGTGGACAGTGCGGAGGGGTAGGAGGAATACCTTTTTTTTTGAGGTGAGGGACTTCCCAATTGGAACTGGGGCTCAAAAAGGTGGTACTTCAGCCTCACCTTTACTGGACACAGCGCTGGCTTTCCTCCCTCTCTGCTTTGGTTAAAACCCCAGTGGTGGCAGGAGGAAACCCTTAAATTGATAGGTGAGCAGGCCACCCAATGCCTTCCTGCTGATAAAATTTCAGCAGGGGTGGGTAGGTGCCACTGGCATTGTGCCCAATTTTAACATTTAAGCATGTTGTCGCCCAGAGCTATGGATCGTGATGGTAGAAGTGCCAACATTCTTTCCATCACACGGTTGGCATGGAATCTCATCTGCTCTCACTACCTGCCATTGGCCTGTGTGGAAAGGATTTGCAGGTTGACATTGAACTTGCTTGGCCATGTTATAAACACACCTTCCTTGTCTGTCAAGACTTGGGTGGGATTCAGAACCCAGAGCTTCTGTCTCAGAGGCAGGGAAACTACCCAGTGTGCCACAAGACTTCCTATGTGCACTCTGGCATGTGCCTGATGGTGAGTACTTAGCCTGGATATTTCCAATGGAATATGATGATTTGTGCCTCTCCAATCGTGAAACGAGAATGAACTGCTGTGATGCTAGATCTTTGCCCACTTTTTTGTTAGTACTATTTCTGGAATTATTTCTGGTGGTTAATTTGTCCAGTTTTAGGCTGTTCTGTGGAAATGAGGCAAATTATGAAATGTCGTCTTTCCGGTCTTTGATTACTTTTCTCACCTGTATAAACAGGCATTTCAGTTGCTGGATGATCTGAAAAAGGCAGATAAGAATTTAAAGAGTTTAACGGAGATTATTTTAGATTCATTTTGGAGTATTTTTACTTTTTTTATCATCAACTGCTTTCACATCTGTGCTTCTGCCATTTGCTATGAGGCTGCTATTTTCCTCCAACATCAGACATGGAATAATGTATTTTCCATTGGAAATTTCACTGCACCTTTGCTTTTCGGAAGAAGAGAACAACTGAGGGATGCCTGGGTTGTGTCATGACGACAGGAAACTGTGACTGAGATTTACCTACAACTTCACCTGCTAACCATAGACATATTGACCTGTTTCAAGAAGATTTGTTTTTTAAAAAAATACAAGGAAAGACACTGATTAGAAAATGGTAGCCATGGGTTAGCTAATGTCTGTAAGTTATTGGTCTGTAAGTTGACCACTTCTCTGGAAAGTTTCTATAGGAATTGCTCTGCAAATTGGTTGCATGGAATTTCACACCTGGGGTGGGGGTTGGGAGTGTTGAGGTCCACTTCAAGCAGGGACCCTCTTGAAAGGAATGCATTAAAAGTGCACAGTGCTGGACTTTGATCAGATGTAATTCTATTAAGGCAATAGGAACTGCTAACCAGTCAGATACTCATCAGACATTCAAAACCCGCTGTGGAAGATGAAATAATTCCGTCTCCTGTTGATTTCAATCTTGAAATGTGTCAAAGGTTTCGGAGATGAAAAGATCAAAAAATGGGATTACTTGGACTGCGACAATGACTGCAAGACATGCTAATTGAATTCCTTTTCTGGGAATATACAGACAAGAGTTTTAAAAACTGGTCTGCCAAGCAGAATCAGAAGGAGGAGAAAGAAACATTGTAGTCATCTGAAAACACTTTTGGGAAAAAAGCAGTAAAGATATCTCTCTAGCTCTTAAGCTAAAAGAGTGTCTTCAACAAAGTGCAGACCGGAACTAAATCAATTCCGGAATTTTACAAGAAACCAATTAACTTCAAACGGCCATGACTTTCAACAATCTAGGCCTCAAAGGCAAACAAAGGACTTGATCGTAAGATTTTTTTAACATTTTATTCAACTCTAACTTTCTTACTTCTAGGGCAGGATTTTGTGCTTGGGGGCGGTAGGGAAGTCACCCGCCGCCTGCGATGGGCTCCGCACTGCAATTTTACAATGGTGGGCCAATTAAGGCCTGCCCAGCGTGGAACGCGAGCAGCAGTGCTCAGCGCTGCCTGTGCGGGTGGGGGGAGGAGGGCAAGCGGGTCTAGCACAATCTTTGCACACAAAAGAGCGCTTCAGCCTCTCTGAGGCATGGTGCTGCGTCTGGGAGATGATGTGCTGTTTCAAAATAAAATAAAGGAAATAAAATTGTTATAAAACTCCCTCATGTGATTCTGTCTCTTGTGCTGGGACATGTTTTTAATTCAAAAATAAAATTTTTATTTGATGTTTATTTGCTTTAGGAAACCTCATCCCGCCTGTGGATGAGGTTTCCTAAAAAATGTAAAGGCCGCTTGGCCTTTTCGCCTGCCCACCAACCGTTAAGTTGGATGGGCAGCGTAAATTTGAATTTGATTACCTTTAATGGCCTTAATAGGCCTTTCAATTGTTGGAGTCGGCTGTGTGCCCGCTGAACGAAATATCATGAGACTGCGCGATGACGTTGGGACGCTTGCTCAACGTTATCACGTATCATTGTGTGTGTGTGTCTTTATTTTTCTTGGGTTTAGTAACCAATAAACTTACTCTTTCTTTGACTCAAGAAAACCTGGTTTGAATTGCTCCTTATTGACAAATAACTATATTTGGAGTGGAAAAGGCATTTATGAGGAAAATAAATTTTAAAGCCTTTGTTGTGACCAACTGAGATGGCTGAATAAAAGGAGGGCCAACTCACTCCTCCTCACCCAGTTGTAACAGCAGGCCAGAGCTGGAAGCACATTTCCTCCAACTGCTGGTTGGTAATCCCCACAGCAGTCTATATTATTACGAGAATGCACTTTTTAAAGATACAGTTTCTATTTCTTTTTCCCCTGCCTGGGTTTAAAAAAACACTGAGACAATCACTACAGACAATGGAAAACTGTCCAGACTGTGGCAATCCACACAATCTCTCATTCCACAAAGTGCGATGAAAAAAATAGACACAACACTTTAGGGATGTGAAAGACCCCATTCCCTTATTGGTTTCATCCTGAGACTTTTCAAATGTTTCTCAGATAAGACATCAAAATATAATACCTGTTTTGAAACAATAACTGCAGCAGACATGAACTAATAGAATTTCTCTGGAATATACACCTAGCAAGATACTTTTAGGGGCTGCTTACCAAGAAAGAGAGAGAGAACAAAAGACAATGCTGGACTGAACACAGGTCTAAAGCTATGTGCCCCCTTGCTCTCGGTCTCTGAAGTATTGCGCTTGGCTTTGCAAAGTAACCCTCCTGAGAAGAGAAATCTACTGCCAAACCGAGACCTTTGAGAATAAAATGTGGTAATCTGCTCCGTACAACTACACACAGGAAAACAACTGAACAAAATGGCCACAACATAGAAACATAGATTTGAGACCAGCCAAGAAACAGCTAACTGTATACTCCTGTTTTTCTGTTATGAACTGTAAAAATCATATAAGCCTATCCTCTTACTCTGCCACCTTGTACTGCTGTGTGTGTCTCTAGACGAATGTGTGAGACTTTTTTTTAAAATTCGGGAAATAGTTTCAATAAACTTGTTTTTCTGTTTAACCTAAGAAAACCTGTATGACTAATTCTTTACAATCTGAAAGCATAAATAGTGGGACTCCTACAGAATTGGCAAAGCACATTCTCTCTCAATTCACACAAAAACCCTGTTACGGTCAAACTTAGAGTGAGAGAATAGGGGAGTAATTTCACACCTCCTCATGTGGTTGTAACACTACAAACAAAGACTATTTGCAGTTGTTAGAGGAAGGATGCTTGTAGTAGTGTTACTTTACAAAGGAAGCTTGTTGCTAACTTATGCCACAGGCTGCACCAGGACCTGTAGCCCACTGCCAATACAGACATCACGCTGCTGTTGTGTTTGGCACTACCACAGGTTCCATTCCCTTACAATCAGTTTCTGCTGTCAGTGCCTGTGTCAACTAGGCCTTCCTTCTCTATCTTCTTTCAACATGTTCACTGCTGTATGTGTAAATGTGGGAGCTTTCTGTCCTCCTACAGATAGCCAGATATTCCTTATCATGGACTCTGTTGCAGAAAGGAAAAAAGAACTGGCATTTAAGTAGTAGCTTTTGTGACATCAGGATGTTCCAAAGCCTGTCACAGACAATTAAATATTTTTGAATTGTAGCCACCATTGCAAAATGTGCCAATCAGTTTCTGCACAGCAAGATTCTACACATTCTGCAATAAGATGTGACCAGATAATTTAGTGATGCTGGTTAGGTGATAAAGATTTTCCAGAACAGCAGTAGAACTCTCCCTGCCCTTCAAATAGTGCTATTGATTTTTACCCCCGTTTGGGAAGATGGTGTAACATCTCTTCTGAAAGACAGCACCTCCAATAATGCAGCTCTCCCTCAATATGGCAAAGAAGTGTCAGCCTGAATTATGTGTTCGAGTCATGATGTGGTGCCTAAATCCCACACCCTTTTGACTCAGGCAAGAGTGCTACAACTGAGCTAAATCTGGCATTATGATAATGCATACTCCTTTAAAACTGCTTCAATCCTTTATATCCTCATGTAGTACAATATTTTGCATCCCAGTGGGAGTTTCTTGTTCAAAATCTTGTAATAAGACTACATTCTATAATAGGGTTAGTGCTTATAATGTTTGGGTATGCATCACGTACCTGTCCAGCTGATATCAGACTGAGAAGTTCTTGTCTGACATTGCCTAGAATTTCATGAAAACTTGTGCTTAAACATTGGTGTAAGTGTGTAATTATGCAGATTTTTTAGCATAAACATTAACGAAGTTCTGACTTATTGACTTGAACACAATTTTATCTTGTCAGAATGGCCCCATTTTTGTTTATGTCACGTTTCAGTCATCTGCACAATATCATTTGCTACTCATAGGCAAAAATGCAGCTCACTCAAATTTCCAGAATTTATTCCAGTTCTGAGCAGGCTGTCATTTTGCAGCTAAACTTTTAGGCTCATCTTTGAAAGTATATTTATGGCATCAAAATTATTTGCATTAAAATTTAAAAACTTCTTTTGTGTTTTCTAAAATGTGCTGTGTAATGTACATAAATGGTGCTAGTTTGATTTTTTTCAAACTTTAATTTTCATGCATGAAGAGGAATTTAAAAAAAAAAGAAACATTGCATAAGTTTGCAGCATTCCTTGGGTCATGAAATCACTTGTTTTACACTCTATTTTGTTTCAAAATATAGTAATGAGGTTCTTGGGGAATAACCTGCCAATGGGGAGATGGGCAGAATTTTCAGCGTAATTTGCCCATTATCCCGTTTCAGAATTTTGATACCTGCCTATTCAAGGCAGAATTTCTTAACATTTCATCTGATTCATTGTAGTTTGTATCTTGTTATGCAGCAGTTAAGAATGGTATTTTACAGCTTCTTTGCTTAAGAGATTGTATTTGTTCTGTGCAGCATTCTACTGAATGCAGATAATGTTGTGTTCGCGTAGTGTTACTTGTATATTTAATGTTTTCCACAGTGCTGTTGCATTAGCTTGATGTTTTTCAAAAATCAATGTGTATAAGAGCTAATTTTATGAAACTGCTGTTAGGGAGAAGCCTTGCCTGCTGGGAATGCACATCATGAAATCATATGTATTTACCATAATTTTCTATCCATTCAGTATAATGTGTGGAAAATCATGAGCGTGCTCGTGATTCCCAACATGTGCTCCCAGTGATTTAAAGGTCCCCACTGGGAGTTTTGATTTTGTAAAACCAGCCCTAAAGCAGCTAAGTTTCATTTGATTTTTGACTGCATCTGTGCTTTAAAGGTAAATATATATGTTTGGAGACAGAGAAATGTCTCTGATTTAAAAGACAATGTGCATTTCAGCTAGTCTCACCTTAAAATGTTTCTATACTTTCCAAAGGTTTGTGTGGAGTGTGGAGAGGATTACTGTTCGAGCTGCTTTGCTAAATTCCATCAAAAGGGGGCACTGAAGCTTCACAGATTTTCTCCTTTTCAGGTATAGACAAATCTTCTGTTACATATTTTCATAACATGGTGATGTTATTTACATGTTTTGTAACTTAGTTTTTAAATTGTAAATTTTACCTGAATTTAAGGTAGCAACTAATCATTCAAGTTGATAACTTTTCAATATGTTGTTTTTGACTCTCTGCTTTCCAAAAGAAACCCACAAACTGCGATTATCATTGCACAATCTAGCATTTGCTGATTTACTGTCAATAAATGAATGGTCAACAATCATGCCCACTGTTTTAGCTTACATTTGAAGGTATGCTTAACTTTGTACTTGAAGACGGGGACTCAAACATATACAGACACGTGTGCACGCAAACGCACACGCACGTTGATCGAATATAACATACCACTGATGAACAAGACCTAACTGATCACCTCTTTTGAAAAGGCCTGCTGAATTCGAACTTTGTATTGAAGTCAATGGAACAGAAAATCAAGCAGGTTGTATGATGGGTGGTATATCTGGTACCGCCCATTTTATGCCTCTGCTAAAAGTTAAAATTAACCTCCAATGAGTCAAGGTCAAATGTTGTCTTCAGGTTAACTGTAATTAGAAGACAGAGGATAATTGGACTAGGGCACATAGTGTATCTTTTGAAAATAAGTAAATGCCATGTTTGTACTACTTGATCAACTTTTCTTCTTTAACTTCACCTATTTGAATGCATTGTAAAGGATGTTAGGAAAGGTAATTATTTTCCCTCTTTGTTCTCCCCATTGCACAGTAGCCTCAGTAGAATTAGCATTAAGATGGTCCAATGGAGGCCATTTTGTGCTTCTTTTAAAACAAAAAACACATATTGCAATCCTGAGATTCCAAAACAAAGCATAGGAGAATTGGGTTCTGATGGGTCTGTAACTGAAATGTTAACTGATAGTGCCTGGTCAGCTGGCTGTCTCCAGCATTTACTGTTTTTGCTACCATGGTTTTCCCCTGCTGCATCTTTTTCCTCATATTCTGCTTGTTCCACCTTCCTGGTAGCATGAGCAAATGCTGGTAAACTTCTCTACCTTTAATGATTTTGCTGTGAGCAAAGGCCCAACTGAGTTCACAGTAACATTTCTAAATATGCACTCCAATTTTATTTTCTAACAATCAATTCCTTTAGGCTTTGCTTAAAAGAAATTGGAGGGTATAAATTATGTTTGGCTTGTAATACTCCAAACTCAGTTCCCTAGCTATTGACTCCATTCCTCTCCCTAGCGACAGTTTGAGATCAAGCCAGTCTGTTTGCTACATTACCTTCGTGTCACATTTGTTCCCATGATGAGCTTCTGACCTCGTATACATGCTATCAGTAAGACTGCTTATTTCTACCTGGGTAACATTGCCAGACGTTGTCCCTGTCTCAGCCCCTCACTCATGGCTTTGTAACCTCTGGACTCGACTATTCCAATGCACTCCTGGCCAGTGTGTCTCATTCTACCATATGTAAACCTTGAGATCATTCAAAACTCAGTTGCCCATATCTTAACTTGCAGCAAGTCCTGTTCCACTATCACCCCTGTGCTCGTTGGCTTACATTGGTTCCCGGTCAAGCAGTGTCTTGACTTTAAAATTCTCATCCTTGATTTCAAATCTGTCCAAGGCCTGCTCCTCCCTATCCCTGTGATCACTTCCAGCCCCGCAACCCTCTGAGATATCTGCGTTCCTCCAATTCTCGCCCCTTGAATATACCCGATTTTAATTGCTCCACTATTGATAGATGTGCCTTCAGTTACCTAACCCCAAAGCTCTGGAATTCCCTCCCTACACCCCTCTCTCTCTCTACCTTGCTTTTCTCCTTTAGACACTTCTTAAAACCTACCTCTTTGACCAAGCTTTTGGTCATCTGACCCAATGTTTCCTTATGTGGCTCAGTGTCGTGATTTGTTTTCTAATGCTCTTGTGAAGCGCCTTGGGACATTTCATTTTGTGGAAGGTACTATATGTGGAAAGTTGGAATGCTTCCTGTGGCATAGATGACCACATGTGCAGGAAGTGTCACCAGCTGCAGAAACTTTAGCTCTGAGTTTCAGAACTTGCGCAATGGCTGGAGTCACTCTGGTGTATCTGCGAGGCTGAAAACTGCGTGGATGGTACATTTAGGAAGGTAGTCAGACTGCAGGTTAAGAGACAGTCTTACTGATAGCATGTATATGAGGTCAGAAGCTCATCATGGGAACAAATGTGACACGAAGGTAATGTAGCGAACAGACTGGCTTGATCTCAAACTGTTGCTAGGGAGAGGAATGGAGTCAATAGCTAGGGAACTGAGTTTGGAGTATTACAAGCCAAACATAATTTATATCCTCCAATTTCTTTTAAGCAAAGCCTAAAGGAATTGATTAGTTAGAAAATAAAATTGGAGTGCATATTTAGAAATGTTACTGTGAACTCAGTTGGGCCTTTGCTCACAGCAAAATCATTAAAGGTAGAGTAGTTTACCAGCACTTGCTCATGCTACCAGGAAGGTGGAACAAGCTTTTCTGTAGGCAAAAGCAGAATATGAGGAAAAAGATGCAGCAGGAGAAAACCATGGTGGCAAAAAGATAATGAGTCACTGCTAGTCAGTCTAGGAGGACCTGGCAGGTAGTGCAGGAGCCCCCTGGGTCCACCTTGCTCACTAACCAGTCTCCTGTTTTGGATACTGTGGAGACGATGGTTCCTCGGAGGAGTGCAGCCAAAGTTAGGTCCATGATACCATGGGTGGCTTAACCGTGCAGGAAGGGAGGAAGAAGAGTGGAAGAGCAATAGTGGTAGGGTGTTGAATATTTAGGGGAACAGGCAGGCATTTCTGCAGCCGTTCATGTGACTCCAGGATGGTATGTTGCTATGCTGGTACCATGGACAAGGAAGTCATTGAATGGCTGCTGGACATCCTTATGGGGGAGGATAAGAGGTTGTGGTCCACACCGGTACCAATGACATAGGTAGAAAGAGGGATGAGGTCCTGAAAGCATATTTGAGAGCTAGGAAAAAGATTTAACAAGTAAGACTTCAAAGGCAGTAAACTCAGGATTAATCCCAGTGTCACGTGCTTGTGAGTACAGAAATCGGAAGATGCAGCAAATGAATGTGTGGCTGGAGGGATGGTGCAGGAGGGAGGACTTTAGGTTTCTGAGGTACTGGGACCAGTTCTGGAGCGGATGGAACCTGTACAAGGTGGACATATTATGCCTTAGCAGGACTGGGACCAGTATCCTCACTGGGAGATATGCTGGTGCAGCTGTGGAGGATTTAAACTAGCTTGGCAAGGGGATGGGAACCAGAGAGAGATTTCAGATAGGAGAAAAATGAAGCTGGTAATGTAGGAGGAAAAGTAGTAAGCAAAATTGGAAGGCAGCGGAAACAAAGGCCAACGTCAAATAGGATCAAAATACAGAAAATTGTTAAGGCAAAATTAAAGGCACTCTACCTGAATGCATGCAGCATTTGCAGCAATGTAGATGTATTAATGGCACAAATGGAAGTAAATGGGTATGATGTAATTGTCATTACAAAGGCATGGCAGCAGGGCAACCAAGGCTGGGAAGTGGATGTTCAAGGGTATTCAACATTTAGGACGGATAGGCAAAAAGGGAAAGGAGGTGGGGTAGCTCTGTTAATAAAGGATGAAATCGGTACACTAGTGGAGAAGATCTTGGATTGGAAAATCAAGATGTAGAATCAGTTTGGGTGGAGCTAAGAAACAGCAAGGGGCAGCAAACATTGGTGGTAGTTATCTGCAGATCACCAAACAGTAGTGGTAATGTATGGCAAGGTATAAATCAGGAAATTAGAGGTGCATGTAACAAGGGCAATACAGTAATCATGAGGGACTTTTCAATCTGTATATAGACTGGATAAACCAAATTACCATTAACGCTGTTTACAAGATGTTTTTCTAGAACAGTTTGTTGAGGAACCAACTAGGGAACAGCCTATTTTATATCTAGTATTGTACAATGAGAAAGGGCTAATTAATAATCTTGTTATAAAGGAGCCTTTAGGAAAGACTGACCATAATATGATTTTACATTAAGTTTGAAGGTGATGTGGATCAATCCGAAACTAGGATCTTAAATCTAAACAATTGAAATTATGAGGGGCAAGTTGTCTGTGGTAGATTGGGAAACTACATTCTACTGTGGTAGACAGGCAATGGCTAGCATTTAAAGAATTATAAATATATTTGCAACAAATATATATTTCTTTGAGGCAAAAAACGAACAGCAAAAGTGATCTAACTGTGACGAACAAGAGTAATTAAAGATTGTATTCGATCAAAGGAAGAGGCTTATAAAGTTTCCAAAAACTTTTTAGAATTCAGCAAAAGAGGACCAAGAAACTGATAAAGAGAGAAAAAATAGAATGTGAGAGTGAACTAGTGAGAAACATAAAACAGACTTTAAAAGCTTTTGTAGGTTTTATTATTCGTTCATGGGATGTGGGCGTTGCTGGCTGGGCCAGCATTTCACCACCAAACAGTAATGGTAATGAATGGCAAGGTATAAATCAGGAAATTAGAGGGCATTTATTGCCCATCCCTGATTGCCCTTTAAAAAGGCGATGGTGAATTGCCTTCTTGAACTGCTGCAGTCCATGTGGTGCAGGTACAGCTACAGTGCTGTTAGGGAGGGAGTTCCAGGATTTTGACCCAAAAAGGAAAAGATTAGCACAGGCAGATGTGGGCCCAATGCAGGCAGAGACAGGAGTATTTATAATGGGGAATAGGGAAATGTCAGATAAGGCAAACAAATACTTTGTGTCTGTCTTCATGGAGGAAGATTAAAAAAAAGCCTCCCAAAAATACTAGAGTACCAAGGGTCTAAAGGGAATGAGGAACGGAAAGAAACTAGTATTAGTAAATAAGTAGTATTGGAGAAACTAATGGGACTGAAAGTTGATAAATCCCCTGGACCTGATGATGTACATCCTGAAGTGTTGAAAGAGGTGACTAGAGATAGTGTATGAATTGATGGCCATTTTCCAAAATTCTTAGATTCTGGAATGGTTCCTGAATATTGGAAGGCAGAAAATGCAACCCCACTGTTTGTAAGAACGGAGGAAGAGAGAAGACAGGGAACTACAGACCTGTTAGCCTGACATCAGCAGTAGGGAAAATGCTAAAATCTATAATAAAGGATGTGATAACTGAACACTTGGAAAACAATGGTAGGATTGGGCAGAGTCAACATTGATTTATGAAAGGGAAATCATGTTTGACAAACCTGTTGGAGCGTTGTGAGGATATAAATAGCAGAACAGATAAGGGGGATGTGGATATATTTGGATTTTTAGAAGGTTTTCGATAAGGTCCGTTAGTAAAATTAGAGCGCATGGCAATACACCCAGTGGTGTAGGTTGCCAGGTTTGAGAATTGGTTAACGGGCAGAAAACAGAGTAGGAATAAATGGGTTATTTCTCAGGTTGGTAGGCTGTTGACTATTGGGGTATCACAAGGATCAGTGCTTGGGCCTCAGCTATTCACAATCTATATCAATGATTTGGTTCTGGGGACCAAATGTAATGTTTCCAAGTTTGCTGATGACACAAAACTAGGTAGAAATGAGTTATGAGGAGGATGCAAACAGGCTTCAAGGGGATTTAGACAGGCTAAGTGAGTGGGCAGGAATATGGCAGTTGGAATATCATGTGAAAAAACGTGAAGTTAACCACTTTGGTAGGAAAAACAGAAATGCAGAGTATTTTTTAAATGGTGAGAGATTGGAAAGTGTCGATGTCCAAAAAGACCTGGATGTCCTTGTTCATAGCCAGGATTTTCCCATCGGTGAGCGGGGGACAGGGCCCGCTTTCCGATGCGTAAAATGACGCGCAGTGACGTTGGGCAGAACTCCCGACGTCACTGCACTCCATTTAAATTTTCAGGTAGGCGGAGGCTCAGCTAAATCAGCTGTGCACCCGCCAACCTGTTAATGGCCAATTGAGGCCCTTGATAGTCATTAAAGTAATTAATGGACCTGCCCGTCCAACCTTGAGGTTGGCAGGCAGGCTGGGAGCCCTGGCGGGCATTAGAAAAAGCATGAAACCTCATCCACGGGCGGGATGAGGTTTCATGTAGGTTTTTAAAAATTTAATTAAAGTGGTTTTAAAAGTTATGGACATGTCCCACCTTGTGACAGTGTCACACGAGGGGACATGTCAAGGAATTTTTTTTTTCTATTTTTAATATTTTTTTTATTGTACAGCCGATCTCCCTGAGGCAGCACTTTGCCTCAGGGAGATGAGTGTGCTCTTTCGTGTGCATGTACGAAAGCCGCACTCTCGGGTTTAGGGATTTCCCCCCCCTCCACACATGGAGCGCATAGCGCTTCCATGCGGACGTCACTCTGGGTGGACCTTAATTAGCCCACCCATGTAAAATGGCAGCGCGCAACTGATTGGGGGCACCGATCGGAGGCACGCCTCCGCATGCCCGCTCTTCAACTTCCTCCCCCCCCCCCCGACGGAGGGAGAATTCTACCCCATGAGTCATTGAAAGCTAGCACACAGGTGCAGCAAGCAGTTTTGCAAGACGACTTGAGTATAGGGGTAAAGAAGTTTTCGCTGCAATTATATAGAACCTTGGAGAGACTGCTCTTGGAGTATTGTATACAGTTTTGGCCTGCTTACCTAAAGAAGGCTATACTTGCCATAGAGGGAGTGCAACGCAGGTTCACCTGACTGATTCCTGGGATGGCAGGATTACCCTATGAGAAGAGATTGAGGAGACTGGACCTGTATTCTCTAGAGTTTAGAAGAATGAGAGGTGATCTCACTGAAATGTTCAGAATTCTTATACAGCTTGACAAGGTAGATGCAAGAAAGATGTTTCTCCTGGCTGGAGGTCTAGGACCAGAGGACACAGCTTCAAAATAAGAGGTAGGCCATTTAGGACTGAGATGAGGAAGAATTTCTTCACTTGGACGGTGGTGAATCTTTGGAATTCTGTACCCATGCAGGCTGTGGAGTCTCAGTCATTGAGTATATTCAAGACAGAGATCAATAGGTTTCTGGATACTAAAGGCATCAAGGGATATGGGGATAGTGTGAGAAAATGGTGTTGAGGTAGAAAATCAGCCCTGATCTAATTGATGGTGGAGTAGGCTTGAGGGGCTAAATGGCATACTCCTGATTCTATGTCCGATGTTCCTATAGGTTGTTGTATCTAGGTTTTTCTGTTGCTACATTTTTGTGTTCCTGTTTTGCTTTGTTCAATTCTTCTTGTATCGCTTTTTCTTTCTTTCTTGTTTTTATGTTGTTTTTATAATACTTTTGTGTGTCAATTAGTGAGTGGGTGACCGTGAATGGGCCTCTGAGGGGCACATGATTTTTATTTTGGTGCTAGGAAAGGAAACTGTGGATGGCTATATGGTGGGTATAGGGCTTGAAGGGATGGAAGACATACAGCCTTGGTAAGGACCTGGTGGACATGAGGGCCATTAGTGATTTAGGCAGTGTTTTTGGTCTGTTTTGTGGTTGGAATCTTTAGGGTGATTTTGAGCTGTGGCTAGTGGGAGATAGGTGAGGGCCACCCTTTTGAGTTTTACCGAAGTAGGAGTAATAGTCCAACAAACTTTACTTTTTAAAGAATGATAAGTGCTCCCAAACGTGTTAAATTTTGTGTACTCTTACCAGAGGAATGACACATCAGAAACATTATAACACAAGCACCAAATTCCTTTTGCAGATTAATTACAGTTAAAACAGTTGGGTATGCAGTTAAAATATTTAGGTGAAGTCAGATAGCATTTGGCCAATTGGGAGGACAGAATTGTGTGTGAAGTTTTCATATACTTGAAGTACTGGCAGTGGATCATAAGAGTTACTAGAGGGAATTAATTTAAAATGTATTTAATCTATTAATGATTATAGAGAATATTTATGTGGATTTTATTCTAGTATAGGTGACCTCAGACTTGTGCTCTAATCAGTTCTCACCTGTAGAGATTTCTGAGATGTTAATTACAGATGAAATTTCGTGTTTTTCTTTTATACTACGACTGTTCGTATTATTCCCCACTCACTTGTGCCATAAATAGAAACCCCTATTCCAGCATAAACTGTGGGTACATTTTATTGTGGCTGTAATAATATGTATGAGTTTTTTTTACTTTATGCATGAAAGTCATATATTAAGTGTTGAGGAAGAAACCGCTATCCGTTTCAGGTGCAAGTGGAAGCATCATGTATTTTCAAATCAAGAGAGAGTATTTAAGTCTGCATATGGCTACTAATAGTTGTGTGCTCTGTGTATGTTGTATCTAATTAAAATGCAGCAACTGTTATACACATACAAATTTAAATCTTGCAGCAGTGATTTATAATGCAGATGCAACAAACTATTTTACTGCAGGGTATAATTTGTTGGTATGCAACTTAATATTTTATTTTTCATGCTAACAGCTATTTTATTATAGCAGTATTGGTGAACATTAGAGAAAGCAATGAAATTAATTTACTATTCTTAAATTATTCTCTTGCTCTGTGTTTCACTCAGTGTTTTAGTTATGCACTGACTGCAAATAGAATAGCTTAACTAATTGGGCTGAATCTTCCTCTGGGCTTGGGGAAACCTCACCTGCGCAGTTCGTGGCTCTCAAACTGCACACCCAACCCATGTGTGACCTCACTTGCCACTTTTTTGTCTTTTCACACAGGGGTTGGGTTTGCAGAGCAGTTTGCGAGCCACTCTGGAATGTGTGAGGCGCTTTAGTGCGGAGGCAGGCCAGGTAGAATGCCAACCTCCATTATGAAACATGGTATTCCAGCTCCCACAATGTTTAAAGGCCCCCTAAACCTCACTGCTCACCACCTCTACCCTCATGCCCCAGCAGATCATCCATGCTACCTCCACACCCCCAAGTATCCTCCATACCCCTCAGATCATCCATGCCACTTCTATGCCTCCCCATTTATCCTCCAGTCACCCACACTTTGCACTATGTACAATCTTCAGATTCTATGTAATATCAATGGAAAATATTTTACATATCTTAGGAAAGAAATAAACCTCTAACCATCTAGTAAAAACCTCCATATCACTGATCCTGAGAAAAAATGCATTCTGCCTTGGGGGGGGCGAAGGGGGGGACCTTGTAATATTTGTAATCCTAGAAACTTAAACTGCATCAAAGGGACAATCTGTTATTATAACTTGTTGAAACTGTCATTCATTCTCATGAATGGAACACCTCCTGTGCTGAAACCCATTAGCCCTTGAAACTCAGCCAAGCATTGATAATGAATGGCCACAGCTGTCCAAACAATGGACTCCTCTCTGGGAAGGAAGGAACAGCAGGTCCTCATTTCAATTTCAAAGCAGAGTGCCTGTCAATCAATGTAAGGGAACAGGTGGTGTCAAAACCAGGTTTTTTTTATCAGCCAGAGCCATTTAAATGATAGTAGAAAAGATGATGGCACAGGCTGACTGAACATTTTGTAATATTTTTCACTGCATTATGGTGCATTCTCTATTGGAAAAGCATTGTCATGCATGTGAACAAATACACAAGTGTCAGTTTACTTCTGCAGGATGGACCCCTATGATGAATCACTGCATTAAAACACATCGACATTGCAATACAGCACCTAATAGTGACATTTGAAGGTGTCAGAAAACACTTAACTTTCAGAATGTCCCTGACAGCTCAGCAGACTTTCCATTGTCTTTACACACTCTTAAACCTGGCATGCTTTTAATGGAATTTGAAAACCCCACACCACCAGATGAAAATGGTGTGTAGGAGGAAATCTGATTTTTGTCCCCCTTAAAAATGGGGAACCTGACCTCAGCAGGGGCAGGTGTGCGTTTTGCACACTAGGCATTGCCTACCTGCAGAAAGGCCAGAGGAAAATAACACGGGGTTGAGAATGCAGAGGAAAATCTGATTTCCTCCAAGAAAAACAAAGTGTGAATATTCGCACACCAAAATATACCTCTGCACCCATGTGAAAATTCAGCCCATTAACTCCATTGAAAATGCAATTTCAATGCCAAAGACCATTACTTTTTACCACTGGGCCAAGATAATGTATGTAGCCCAAGATTCAACTTTTTTGCTTGTTTTCAAGCGAATGCTCCAAAAAGGCCATAACCATGCCATTGGAATTCAGGTACAGTACCAAAATAATGGTGCAGAAAATGGTCAGTGCCACCTTGTGGTACTAAAGGGGATTAGAATTTCTACTGTAAGGAATTCTGTACCTAAGGAATTCTGTTCATTTCGCAATGGGAAAGTAAAAACAGTTAAGTCGAGAGTAACTATATTACTGCTTTTGTTCCTGTAGACAAGAGTGAAGGGTTATGGGGACAGGCAGCAAAGTAGACTTGAGACCACAATCAGATCAGCCAAGCTCTTATTGAATGGCAGGGCAGGCAAGAAGGACCAAATGGCCTACCCCTAAATCTTATGTTCCTTTCCTTTTGGAGAGGGAAGGAAATGCAGCAGAGTTTGAAAGTGCATAGGTAGCTCATATGGAGAAGAACATCATTGGCATGTTTATGCCCTGTATCATTTTGTACTCTATATATGACAGTATAATAATAACAGAAAGCATCATATATTCTTTTCGAAAGGCAGAAAGAGGCCACTGTGGTAATGATAATTGATTGGGTAGATCAACAAAATAATCATTACTTCAATTTTCTTGGACGTCTGTTTTGTGACCAAAATATTTTATCTGGTGAATAATTTTACACACAATAAGCCTAAATTTTCTTTTCAATTTATCTTTCCCTTCCTTGATAATGAAGCTCAAAATATGTTTACCTTCAATGATGTTTTGTTAATCTTGCCTGGAGCACATGGAATGAAGCAAACGGTGAAGGGTGCAGTATAGTTATTTATCTTGTACCGCTCCAAGTTATCTTTTGTTGCAAAGAGCAACATTAACTTCATGTAGAGATTTTCAGTCACAAGATCTATTGTGTTGCACTGGTTTTGGGTCATTTTGTTCTACCATGTTTACAAATGTTCTTTGGAGAGCTGTTGGAATATTTATGAGGAATAACTGAATAATAAATGACTTAAAAATCTAGGCGGGAATGATAATCTAACATGGCCCTTATTAAACTGCCTCTTTTTAAAAATAAATAAATTTCTATTTAACAATGTCATCCATTTTTATAATATTTTCAGGCTGAGGAACATACATCGAGCAATTCATTGCATTTAGTCAGCCAATTTAAAAAACAAATTGAACCTGATGACCCACCTGTTAATACTCAGCAGTTTCTGAAGAAACAGCTTTCAGTGAGAAAAGCTTCATCTCAAAGGGGCAAACAACATGCTGAGGTAAGTTATTGTTTGAAATTAAAATTTTAGCCGTGAAAGGGCCACAATTTAATTTGGTGCATATTTGCATTTCTGTTAATTAGAACCCAGATTTATATAGTAAGCATCAGATTTAGTAATTGGTACAAATTACCAACAAGATACATGTCAAACCAGAAAACTGAACCTAAGACTTACAATGAAAGTGCAGTGGGACATTGTCTTATAATTTGAACTGTTTGCAAAAGCAATATTCCTTTATATTGTTTTGAAGGAAATGGAAATGTAAATATCTGAAGGGTGATACCAGCCCAAGGGTGAAAAGTCCCAAGATTTATTTTCTGTGGGAGTGTGGGTTGGGAGGGGAAGAACAATTAGCCTCCAGCAATTTTAATTTTTGACAATTTATTTGGTTTATTTTCCAGTGTTTTAGAATTTGCATGGGCATTGCAAAAGTTTCATTTAAGAAGGGACTTTGTGCAATTTTCTTGAAAATAACTCTGACATTTGGGAATTAGTGATCTTACTTTATATTTTAAAACTTCTGTTGCCCAGTAGCAGCATCTTTTGCTGAGAAATGTTTTAATCCATTTTCTGTAATAGAGTATTTTAACTCAATCTTATAACTATAATCTAATTTCAGTTGGCGTTTAAGGCAGCACGTTTATAAATTCTAACCGCTGAAGGGAGACATGCTCTCTAGGAAAATGTCGATGTTTTACTTCAGATGGGTGCATTCATATTAATTTTAAACACTTATATTGTACAGGTCTTGATTTTTTAAAAGATATAAGTAAAGCTTTAGGTTGTCAATAGAAAGTCGAGACCAAGCCTTTATACCTTAAAAGGTCACCCTTTCTCACATCCCTCGTCCCCCCCACATAATCACAGAAGCAATTTATATACCCTCCAAAACTACCATATCTGACTTCCGCAAAAGCTTCTTCAACAATTGCACTTCGTTTCCACAACCAGACCAAGTTAGATTCACTGTATCGCATCTCACCACCACTTCTCCCCCTCTCTCACTCTCTTTTCTACATTCTGGCTTCTCTTTTATAACTTTGTTTCTCTTTCCTGACCCCTCATAGTGAGTGTCCCCTATTGTTTTGTGGCATTCACTTCCTTCTCTATACTAAAGTAGCATAAATTGAATATTTGCCCACCCAACATCAGCAACTTGGATTTAATAGCACATTGAATGTATTGTAATGTCCCAGGGTACTTTACAGGAACCTTATCGTGAAGCCACGTGAAGAGATATTTGGATACATGCCCAAAAGCTTGACTAAAGATTGATTTAAAGGAGGAGAGAGAGTGACAGAGGGAGTTCCAGAGCTTTAATCCTAGGCAGTTGAACACGTGACCACCTATTTCTAGTGAATGCCAGATCTGTGCAGCAGATTCTGGGATTAAATACTGATTTCACCAACAGAGACTGAGACTGCTTTCCTAAAACCTTTTTCCCTCCCTTTCTCAGAGTGCTGCTTCTGGTTTATTAGTCCCTTACAGCACCAATCCTGCCTTCAAATTTCCTCGGCATAAGTGTGCTCCTGCCTTTTCCCTTCTCCCCACCCATTAAAGCACTGCTACTGACTTCTCTCCCTTTCTCATAAGAATTTCTGCTCAGTGTGCAGCGGCATCAATAACCAAGCAAGAGGAGGTAGGAGTTTGGGGGAAGGGCCTCCATATGTGCTGTTTTTACCAACATCCATGCTTTTCTTTGCTAATTGTCTGTATCAAACATGCACAGTTGGTAAGTATTTGTTTAAAATTTTAAGCATTTGATATAGCAGGAATTGATTTACCACCACCCCCCACAAGTTAGCTGGAGAATTGAAGATCTTATTGTGGTTTCTAATGACATCTGTGAGGAGGGTTTGCATAATTTAAAAAAACACTTCAAAGACTTTGAATCAAATTTGCTATAACAATATCAATATATTGTTTGAATTATCTCACACTTGGAGAATAAGTTGCTAATGACTCAAAATTGTTTTTGACATTTATATGACTTTGATTAAGATCCAGATGAATCATGCCAGAATATAAATTGAATCTTGTACTCTACATGATTGACATGAACGATGAGTACAACATAATATGTTAAAGCTTTATACCCCATGTATGTATAGTTTGTTGGACTAGCCCTTGAAGTTCTCTTAGTAATTGTTGATAATACAGCAGGAACAAGTTGTATTTATATAGCATTTTAACATAATAGACATCACAAGGTGCTTCATTGGTGCAATATAAAATTAAATTTGACACCAAGCCACATCAGGAGATATTAGGACAAATGATCAAAAGCTTGGTCAAAGAGGTAGGTCTTAAGGATCGTCTCAAAAGAGGAAAAAGAGGTAGAGAGATGGAGAGATTTAGGGAGGATATTCCATAGCTTAAGGCTTTGGCAGCTGAAGACATTGGTGGAGTGATTAAAATTGGGATTTCTCAAGTGGCTAGAATTAAAGGCGTGTAGAACTATTGGAGGGTTGTGAGGCTATGGGTGGATTTGAAAATGGGTGGATTTTAAAACTCTTAAAACCCTACCGAGATTGCTTTCCTAAAACCTCAAAGTAATTTTTTTTTCCCCATCTCCCTCTTTCAGTTTTTTCCCTCCCTCTGAGTGCTGCCTCTGGTTTATTAGTCCCTTACAGCACCAATCCTGCCTTCAAATTTCCTCTGCACAAAGTGTGCTCCTGCCTTTTCCCTTCTCCCCACCCATTAAAACACTGCTACTGACTTCTCTCCCATTCTCATAAGAATTTCTGCTCAGTGTGCAGTGAGTTTTAAAATCGAGGTGTTGCTAAACCGAAATACAATGTAGGTTATGGAGCACATGGAGAATAGAATATGGGAGGCCAGTCAGAAGTGTGTTGAAATGGTCAAGTCTGGAGGTAAAAAGGGATGGATAAGGTTTTCAACAGCACATGAGCTGAGGCAGGGATGAAGTCATGGGGATGGAAATAGGCAGTCTTAATGATGGTGTGAATATGTAGTTGGAAGCTCACCTTCGTCAAATATGACACCAAGGTTGCTATTGGAACTATATCGCTGTTCCTTCATTGCCTCTGGGTCAAAACTCCCTTCATAAGTGTTGTGGGTGTATCTACAACACAGGGACTGCAATGGTTCAAGAATGTGCTCGCCACCACCTACTCAAGGGCAATTATGGATGAACAACAAATCTGGCCTTGCCAGCGATGCTCACGTCCCATGAAAGAATGAAAAAAAACACCAATGTTGCAAACAGTCTGATTCAACCTCAAACAGGGAGAGGAATGGGATGGTGGTTTGTAATGGAGTTCATGGTGAGAACCAAAGACACAATAGCTTTGACCTTCTCAATGTTTAATTGAAGGAAATTTCTGCTCAGTACAGCATGTCTAACATGTTAGAATTAGCGGAGAAATTGAGAGAGGAGCTGGTGAAGTAGAGCTGGTTGTCATTAGCATACGTATGGAAACAGTTGCTGTGTTTTCAGATAATGGCCTGAATTTTCATCCTTGAGGTGGTTAGCACGAGCTGGGAACATTCCCAACTCAGCCTGCCCCCACTGGGAGAAAGTGTCCACATAGGTGGGATTTTCATTGCTGAGGGGCAGGTGTGGGCTGGAATTGAGCCAGCTGACCCAGGGTTGGGTGGTGAAGTTTGGAGGCAGCCACGGACTGCCGGGTGCAGAGACGGGCTGTTTAGAGGCCGCCTCAGTTAAATGGAACCTTTTCCCAGTTAGGATAAAAACACAAGGGCCCTCTAGGCCTCACACTGCACCACCCCCCCCACAAATCCTTCAAATGCTCCCCATGCCACACCTACCCCCTACGGCCTCTCAGGCCCCCTATGCCAAGCTCTGCCCCTCTACCCACCCCTATAGCCCCTCATACCTCCAGTGCCCAGCTATGGCACTTTCATGCCATTGACCAACTATACACTGTTTAGAACCCCATAGTGACAGTAGAGATCCTGGATGTTTGGGGTCCTAGCCAACCATACATAATGAGGTTCGGCTGAGAGCACAGATCTCCATTACGTTTGTTGAAACACCTGCGCCCCAGGAAAAACATTGCTTTGTTGACAGCTCAAGCTCTCTGATCTCCACTGTCAATTTCACAATATTTATTTACATGAGCTGAAGCGGTTTCAAGGGTTTGTGGTTATTGATACTTAAAGGATCTGGATGATTGATGCTGCCTTCTCAGTGAAATTACTTTTCTTTAAACTTAGTAGAAAGTTATGAATGAATTATTTTGATTAAAGCTTTTTTTAACACCAGCTATCACTATAGGGATCATTGGCCCACTGCACACTGTTTGGAACCAATGGGCATGTAAGTGCCAAGGGCCTTAAGGGTTGGGTGGAAGGACATAGTTTGGCATAGGGGGCATGAGGAGAAACTTTTGAACTTATCTTTTAAAAGGCCCCATCATGCAGCCTAGGGCCCAGGACGCCTATGAGGGGCCATGAACCACGACTCTTTGAAAAGCTGGCCCAACTCCCTGAAAATTATGGAGGATTAGGATATTTCTATCTCCACAATGGAGCTGGCCAGGTCAGGAGTGCTGGGTTTGGGCTTTTGACAGGAACCAGCCCGCACCTTTAAAAGCCACTCCTGAAAATTAGACAGCCTGGGAATGGGGTCAGGAATCCTGGACTAGGATTTTTAAAAGGCTCCCAAGTCATCCCGACTAGGCGAAAATCCAAGCCAGTGTCACTGAGAGGCAACGTGTAGATGAGAAATAGAAGGGGGCCAAGTAATGGAAAGTGAAGCCATTGCAGGTGAATTCTCTGGCTACAAATAGTTAGGTAGAAATACTGAAAAGAGAAAATTAGGGGTAAATGTTCTGATGTTCTGCAATTTTTTTTATTCATTCACAGGATGTGGGCATCGTTGGCTAGGCCAGCATTTATCACCCATCCCTAATTGCCTTAGAAGGTGCTGATGAGCCTCTTTCTTGAACCGTTGCAGCCCATGTGTTGTAGGAACACCCACAGTGCTGTTAGGAAGGGGGTTTCAGATTTTTGACCCAGCAATAGTGAAGGAACGGCAATATAGTTCAAGTCAAGATGGTGTGTGGCTTGGAGGGGAACTTGCAGATGGTTGTGCTCCTGTGCATCTGCTGCCATTGCCCTTCTAGGTGGTAGAGCTCGTGGGTTTGGAGGGTGCTGTCGAAGGAGCCTTGATGAGTTGTTGCAGTGCCTCTTTTAGGTACACACTGCTGCAACTGTGTGTCGGTGGAGGGAGTGAATCTTGATGAGTTGTGGTGAGATAGGGTGCTAATCAAGTGGGTTGCTTTGTATTGGATGATGTTGAACTTCTTGACTGTTGTTAGTGCTGTACTCATGCAAATGGAAAATATTTCATCACATTCCTGACTTGTGCCTTGTAGGTGGTGGACAGGCTTTCGGGTGTCAGAAGGTGAGTTACTTTCCTCAGAATTCCCAGCCTCTGACCAGCTTTTGTGGCCACAGTATTTATATGGCTGGTCAATGGTAACCCCAGAATGTTGATAGTGGGGGATTTAGCGATGGTAATGCCATTGAATGTCAAGGGGAGATAGTTGGATTCTCTCTTGTTGGAGATGGTCATTGCTTGGCACTTATGTGGCGTGAATGTTACATGCCATTTATCAGTCCAAGCCTGAAAGTTGTCCACGTCTTTCTGCATATGGACACGACTGCTTCAGTATCTGAGGGGTCACAAATGATGCTAAACAATGTGCAATCATCAGTGAAAATTTCCACTTGTGACCTTATGAAGGAGAGAAAGTCATTGATGAAGCAGCTGAAGATGATTGGGTGTAGGACACTACCCTGAGGAACTGCTGCAGTGATCTCCTGGAGCTGAGATGATTGACCTCCAACAACCGTAACCATCTTCCTTTGTGCTAGGTTTGACTCCAACCAGTGGAGATTTTTCCCCTTAATTCTTAATGACCCCAGTTTTGCTGGGACTCCTTGATGCCACACTCCGTCAAATGCTGCCTTGTTGTCACGGGCAGTCACTCTCACCTCACCTCAGGAGTTCAGTTCTTCTGTCTGTGATTGGACCAAGGCTGTAGTGAGGTCAGGACTCTGGCTGAACCCAAACTAAGCATTAGTGAACAGGTTATTGCTGAGTAAGTGCCACTTGATAGCACTGATGATGACACCTTCCATCACTTTACTGATGATCAAAAGTAGACTGATGTGGCAGTAATTGGCTAGGTTGGATTTGTCCTGCTTTTTGTGTACAGGACATACCTGGATAACTTTCCACATTGACAGTTAGATGCCAGTGTTGTAGCTGTACTGGAACAGCTTGGCTAGGGGTGGGGCTAGCTCTGGAGTACAAGTCTTCAGTACTACTGCCTGAATGTTGTCAGGGTCCATAACCTTTGCAGTATCTAGTGCCTTCAGCCATTTCTTATATCACTTGGAGTGAATCAGATTGGCTGAAGACTGACATCTGTGATGTTGGGGTGCTTAGGAAAGGCTGAGATGGATCATCCACACTGCACTTCTGCATCTGGTGCAGTCATGCACATGAGTCAGAAAGATTGACCTTCAACTTCTCACACTAGTTATTTTGTTACTGTTTGCCTGCCCAAAAGTGGGCCTCACTATAGAACAGCCCAACCATTCATTTAAATATTAAAACATACTAATAAGTCCATACCAGATTTTTCAAATTATGGTAAATTTGTTTAGCCTACTTTTGGAACTTCTCTTAAAACTAGCCTTCTGATTGTGTCAGTGGAAATTTCAGAATGATTTATTTTGCCTGAGCATTTTTGTATAGCTGTATTGGACATCATTTACACTTTATGAAGCTTTCATTTTGTTGAATGGGCAGCTTAGGCTTTGCCACCTTCTGAAAGCTAATTTTCAGACAACGTCCAGGACTATTTGTAGCTGTGAATTAGTGGTAGCCTTAATCTTTATGCCATAGAGTCCTTCAAGGTTATTGTAGGAGACATCAGCCAGTCAGTTTTAGATAGGCTTAAAGTTCAATGAAAGATGCCATGTTTGTTCTTGGCAACACCCTCATAATTTTCCAAATGGAAAGGTTCCAGCAGCTTGAGAGGGCACAGAGCAACTTCTGCCTCTCAAAGTTTCCTCTGGTGCAGGGTGTCTTTGGTGGAACCTATGAAGCCATGAGTGCTCCACTTGAGAACCGCAGGTATTTTAATAACTACAGTTAGTACAGAAATATAATTCCAGAATACTATATCATGGAGCTACTTCTGATCGAGTGGATTTCATATATAATTCTGCATATTATTGGTCATTTCTTGGGTGTTGATATTATTCTTATATCCTGCAGCAGTCCACCTCTACTGCGCTTTGAAGCTCTGGCTTCATGATTCCAATCCAGAAATGCCATATAGCAGTAGAGTGACAGTGCAATGCAATATGGCTCCACCAGCATTGCTGTTCAGCATACTGCATGCATGCTGAAGCAATATCTCTGAATATCCTAACCAATTAAGGAGCGTTGTTGTAGAGATCAGGCAACATGAGCAAGATCATTGCCATATTCCATATGCTTCACAACCAGAGAAATGTAAATATACAGATGATCCAGAAGTTTGAAGTCCCCGAGGAGAGGCTCACTCCAAAGGAGATGTTGTGAATGCAGGCAGAGTGGAGATAAACTCCCTGATTGCCAGCTACGTTCAGTCAATGATACTGCTTACAATTGTGCAGCCATGGGCCATTAATTAAAAAAGATCCATTGTGAAGATGATGCACATTCTATCCATTTGACCTGAATTGTCCAAATCCTTCCATATAATATAACTTAGAGGATTTTAACCACCCTACATAAAGAAAACAGTACATACAAAAAGGAAGTCAAATGGATAGATCAGTTGGGAATTTACATAACTATGAAATGCTGTAAGCCCAAGTCATTTTCCTCTTGGTGGACCTTGTTTCATCCTCTACTTAACAGTAGGAAATTTAATCTGACAAAGGTTTAATAATGTCTAAGTTATCTATCTATTTTCTAAATTGTGTAAGTTTGCTACAGCAGTGCATGGTCTGCTGCATTAATACATGAAAGCAACTTTCATGTTGGAGGATTTGGAATAAGTATCAAAACTTGATAACATTTTATAATTTCCTGTATGCTATAGGTTCTTAACATGGAACAAGAGGATGATGAATCCGCTGTATGTGTGCAAAGCAGCAGTGCGGAAGATTTGAACAGTAGTTCATTATTAAATGGCGACTTTGATGAGGAACAGGCATCAAAGTCTTTCCAAGAAGCTCTAAATGAATGGAGAGAGAGAAAACCTAATGAAGCAGAGCAGTTTCCCAAAATGTTTTCAGGTAGAAATGATTGTGGCACTTCCATTTTGAAAACTCAAACAATTTAAGGAAAAACACCTTAAAATATGATTTAGTAACTTAAATATTATTTTGTATAAATTATTAAAAAGTGAAAAAACTGTCAAGTTTGAACAATGTCATGATACCTGAAATATGGAAATGAAAATGGCATTTTGAATGAAATTGGGAACCATAGTAAACCACTGCCAAAAGATTTGTATTCATGCTCTATAAATTGCAGCTAACACCCTTCTTAGTTTCTGTGTTGTCTTTCTCTAACCTTTTCAGTTCTTTCAATATCTCTTTCATGTACTGTCACATTTCCATCTCCAACATACAGTCCATCATATCACTCTCCCCCTCTCAGTCTCCAGATGTGTCCCATCTGTTTTTCAGTAGATCTAGGATAAATGGCGCTGGAAATATGCTCCACAATCTAGTTCACCACATTTCCTCCCACCCACCTCCCATAAATGTAGGTACACGTGTAAGTGTGTTTTCTGCCATTTGCCCGACTCAGGAGGCCAGCACCACTTGGGTCTTGCACCAAGATTCCAAAGTAGACAGAGAGGGCCTTTGAGTATCCATTCTCGTGATGTGCAAGAAAGGCTGGCCCAGCAACTTGACAAATCTCGTGCAAGGGAACTGTTTGTTTTTTAGGCCGTTTGTCACCTTTTTTCAAGATGACTCTGGTGAAAATGTGGATATTGCCTCTGACACACAAGCACCTCAGACCCTGAATGTCAGTAGATGTAAACATTGCAAAATCAGAGATGCTCCCTGTCATAAAGCCTAGGATGTAGAGAGCAAAAATGCCAGGAACAGCACCAGGCACATCTAAGAATGAGGTGTTAATCTGGTGAAGTTATAACACAGAAATACATATATGCTAAACATCAGAAGCAGCATATGACAGATAAAACAATTCCACAATCCATGGATCAGATCAAAGCTCTGCAAGTCCGCCACATCCAGTTGTGAATTATGTAATCAATTAAACGATTAACCGGAGGAGGCTCCAAAAATATCTCCATCCCCAAAGATGCGGGAGCTCAACATGTCGAGCTTGAGTGGAGGGCCAAATGGCCTGTTTCTGTGCTGTTGTATGTAATCCTATGTAAAAGCAACATAGAATAATTACAAGATTGTGGACACTAATTACTGTATATACTCATGTAAAAGTCCAAATTTTGAGGTCAATCTTTTAGGCCAAAAACCATGGGGTCGAATTTTACATGGGTAATGTTTACGAAGGGTTGACATGCACGCTTGATTAGGCCCATGAAATCCATTAAAGACTGTTTCAATGGAATAAAGTGGAAACCAACAACATAAAAATTCATATTTATTAATCATTCATAATCTGATCACTTTAAAATTTTGAATAAAAACAAAACTTAAATGTATAAATGTTTTAAGCATTTACTTACCAGTGCAAGTATACATGGTAATCCTTGTTGTGGTTTATTACTTCATTGTGTTTTACCTTTACTGAGTAAAATATGAGTAGTTCCATACTCCGAAGGAGTTTATTTTTCACAATGTTATGAATAATATGGAGTTAATAAGGGGTTTCCTATTCTTATTCTTTCTGCTTCATGGCAAGAATTTTCCCGTCAGCGTGCAGGGGCGGGGTCCGCTCGCCGACACGGAATGACATGGGCAGAACTCCTGATGTCATCCCGCATCATTTGCATTTTCAGTTCGGCGGGGGCGCAGCCAAGTCAGCTGTGCGCCTGCTGACTTGTCAACATGCTGGCGGCCACCTGAAAAAGCATGAAACCTCTTCCACGGGTGGGATGAGGTTTCATGACTGAATTAAAAACTTAAGATTAACTTTCACTTAAAGCTATGACCATGCCCCAACTTATGTGACATTGTCACATGAAGGGACATGGATGGTTAATGAAATTTTCCAAAGATTAATTTTTTCCCTTTGGGAACCGATCTCCCTGAGGCAGCACTTAGTCTCAGGGAGATCAGAGCGCTCCTTCGTGTGCACGCGTGAAGGAGCGCACTTCCACATTTGCCACTCCCCCCTCCCCTGTCCTCACAGGGAGCACACAACACTTCCGTGAGGACATCATGCTGGACATTGGCCTGCCCACGAAAAATGGCAGCGTGCCCCGAACCAGGGAGCTGATCAGAGGGCCGCCCGCTCCTGCACTTCTCTCCCCCCACCCCCCCAAACGGGGAGAAAATTTTGCCCCATGTCTCCAAGCTTCCTTTACATAATCGTGTCTGTGTGTTGCTTCTCCATGCTTCTCCCCTACACAAAGTAGAACCCAGGAAATGGGTTAGTTAAGGATCAGTGACAATATCTTGCTGACTCTGTTCACAACTGTAGGCAGTTAAGTTGTTCATCCGCAGCCCTAAACTTTTTCTTTCTGGGCAACAGCTTTATTTTTAGGACATATACTGTAGACTGTTGATTTAAAATAGATCATCTACCTCTCCTTGTTTCTGAACTGTACTAAATATGGTTTTAGTGGGACCTTCTGTGATTTGCTTTACTCATGATCACAGGAAGCCAGGGATTTTTTTTTGTCTTAATTAATTAATTGCAAAACAAGCTATCCTTTGCAGCAGGAACTGCGAGGACAGAGCAACATATTTACTACATTTAAATGGCCACAGTAAAGCTGTTCAATCCTTTTCATTCTAAAATTTAATCATTTTATGTAAAACCATTACGTTCTAAATTTAAAACTGAGCACCAGATTTGAAAAACCAAACTAAGCCATAGAAACTCTTGTAAGTTATTGAGTCAGTGATGCATAAACGAAGATTTTTAGGTATTGGCTTAAATCTGTCAATATAATGACAGATACAAAATATTGAAATTGTAGCAAGATGGAATCCTTGCTTCTTTTACAGTGATGTGTCAGTAATTTGTTGATATTTTAGAATGTCCCTATATGGAACCTGGCATTAATCATTCTTTATAAAAGACCAATAATTTGAAATAATCCATATCGCAGAAGCATGCTTTCGTCCTTGAAGTGACAGATGTTATCGTGAAATGCCCATGAGCAGGGATTAAGGAAATGTTGCATGATTAAAGCTGCACAGTACTTCTCTGAGCTGCCGGTGGTATTTGGAAGCTGTCAGCTGTCATGTACATTGACGTGTTGTCTAAGCTATATAAAAGTAAGAAAAAATGTGTTTTTGCCCTCTATTTAGATTTAGCAGCATTCACTACTAGAAATTAAAATAGTGCAAACTTGTTTGATCATTTTTAATAATTTAAGATAACAGATTTTAAACATCATGGAATGATTCAGCACAGAACACACTCATTCAGCCTATTGTGCTTGTGCTAGTTCTTTGACTGAGTAATTCAATTACTCCCACTTCCATTAATCATGCTGAAAATCTCAAGAATTTGGAATTCGTATACAATCTTGTCTTCAAATTTTAATAGAGCTGCAAAGAACAAATATAATGACTGAGTATTTGCTTGAACAAGCATCATGATAGTTCGACTTCCTCCTGTACCCTTCAGCTCAAAAATGTTTCTTGCTGGCAGTGTGAGCTGATAATGGCATGACAAGGTTACCAACAGGGAATCTCCTTAACCAGAAAGATTTAACAATTGAGAAAGAAACAGGAAGGACTAAGAAGGAGGATGAATTACAGCCAAATCAAATACAAAAAGAAAAAAGGGAAAGAAAAATTGTCAAAAAGAAAATAAAGGAAAAGTAAGGTGTAAAATTTGGCATTTATGAAATCTCGAACAACAATTCATAACCTAAAGAAATTAAATTCTACATTTATACACTCTCAGTATACCAAATGAACAAATTTAACAAATTAACAACGTTTTGATAGTGGTTCTGTCCAGTTTTGAACTCCACAATTATAATTGTTCATTTCTGGGTAAGAGATTAATTGGTAGTGATTAACAATTATCACATTATTAGTTGGGTACTGATAGAATTAATTATTAGATTTGCCATTGTGGCAAGTTTAATGGGTAATGATTATGTGCAAATGCAGAAACTTTTTGAAAATCAGAAGTTAAGGGAGAGATGCTGTTTTCATGAAGCTACTGACAGAACAGTGCAAATCAACCAGTTATTTATGATCATTCACAATTTACTGGGTAATTTTCCTTCAATAATGTAATTCATTATCACTGTAGAATAAGTCATGATTAAGTGATTTGATCCTAATCACTGCCTTTTTAAAAAAAAGTAAAGTTATCATTATAAACTTGACCTATGAAAGTTAGTTCATTGAAATTGACTTATTTTAAAAAAGGCAGCACAACTGGGCTCAGGTGATGTTGTTAATTGGTGAAATTGCAGTGTTTTGAACTGAGACTTGAGTGAAATTGGGCCTTGGGCTTCATCTGCGTTCAACCAGTGCCACAGATGCTAATTCTATATGCAGCTTGCTTGCAGTCTGACTCCTGTTCCTCCTGGCCCTTTATCTCATCCAAGTGATCTTGATGTTAAGTTTTATCAGGCTGAATGATTGCAGAGGGATTTGCACCTGAACTCAATCTTGCCTTATCCACTATTGCTCAATAGCAATCAGAGTCGGGATTCTAGTTGATTTTAGTTCTTCCTTAATTAAGGGGCACTGAGATCTCTTCTGGTGCCTCTACCACATTACAGGCAATCTTGTCACACTCCATAAACAGGCTAAAAGCTATAACCTTCATGGGCTGTATGGTTCAGTTACTTGCTGCGCAAACTCACCAAGCCATTGGGGCCACTCATATTGTATTTTAGAAGTAAACTTTTCCTCAAGTCTAATGACTAATTTGCATAATCCTGGTCAGTTTCTACAGGGACATCACATGTTCAAGACAACCTGCAAAGTCCAAAAACGCCAATTGAAATTCAGTTTAAGGAATACAACATAAGCTACTTGGAGAAACTGCTGCTCAAAAAGTACAGAAGGTGTCTTCAGTTTGTTTGCCTTGATTTTTCAAATGTTTTCACTTTACTACCATTGGACACAACATTAGGGAGAAAGCTAGATACCCCATTAGTCAATTTCAGATATTGCATAAAGTAGAAAGGATATGAATCCCAGCCAATAATATGGTTTCTTTTGGTCACGTAATCCAGAGCAGCTCTTGTTCCTAATTGATAACTACAGTAGCTTATAAGAACATCGGAAATAGGAGCAGGAGTAGGCCATTTGGTCCCTCAAGCCTGCCCCTCCATTCAATAAGATAATGGCTGATCTTCCCCAGGCCTCAACTCCTCTTTCGTGCCAGCTCCTCATAGCCCTCGACTCCCTGATACTTAAAAAATCTATCTACCTCCTCTTTAAATACTTTCAGTGATCTAGCCTCCACAACTCTCTAAAATAGAGAATTCCAGACATTCACTACCGTCTGAGAGAAGAAATTCCTTCGCATCTCAGTTCTAAATGAGTGTCCCCTTATTCTGTAACTATGTCCCCTAGTTTGAGATTCCCCCACTGGGGGAAACATCTTCTCAACATCTACCCTATCAAGCCCCCTCAGAATCTTGTATGTTTCAATAAGATCACCTCTCATTCTTCTAGACTCTAATGAATAACAGCCTAACCCGTTTAGCCGTTCTTGATAAGTCAACCCCTTCATCCCAGGAATCAGCCTAGTGAATCTCTTTTGAATTGCCACCAATGCCAGTATACCCTTTCTTAAATACGGGGACCAAAGCTGCACACAGTACTCCAGGTGCAGCCTCACCAACACTCTGTACTGTTGTAACAAGACTTCCCTATTTTTAAACTCCAACCCCCTAGCAATACAGGCCAAAATTCCATTTGTTGTCTTAATTACTTGCTGCACTTGCATGCTAACATTGTGTTTCATGCACAAGAACACCCAGATCCCTCTGTGCTGCACTTTATTTGGAGTCTCTCCATTTAAATTGTCTGCCTTTTGATTCTTCCTACCAAAGTGCAAGACCTCACACTTGCCTACATTAAACTCCATCTGCCAAGTTTTTGCCCACTTACTCAACTTGTCTATATCCCCTTGCAGATCCCTTATGTCCTCATCACAACATGCTCTCCCACCTATTTTTCCATCATCAGCAAATTTGGATACATTACACTCTGTCCTCTCCTCCAAGTCATTAATACAGATAGTAAATAATTGAGGCCCTAGGACTGATTCTTGTGGCACTTCACTAGTTACGTCTTTCCAACCTGAAAAAGACCCATTAATCCCAACTCTGTCTTCTGTGTGTTAACCAGTCCTCAATCCATGCTATAATGCATTATCCCCAATACTGAGAGCTCTTATCTTGTGCAATAGCCTTTTATGTGGCACCTTTATCAAATGCCTTCTGAAAATCCAAATACACTACATCTACCGGTACCCCTTTATAAATTCTGCTTGATATAGCCTCAAAGAACTCTAGCAAATTTGTCAAACATGATTTCCCTTTACCAAAACCATGTTGACTCTGTTTGATTGCATTAAGCTTTTCTAAATGTCATGCTCTTTCTTCCTTAATAATGGACTCTAGCATTTTTCCAACAACAGATGGTAGGCTGACTGGCCTATAGTTTCTTGCTTTTTATCTCCCTCCCTCCCTTGAACAGGGGTGTCACGTTAGTGGTTTTCCAATCTGCTGGGACCGTCCTGGAATCCAGTGAGTTCTGGAATATTTTGACCAATGCCTCCACTACACTATCTCTGCAGCCACTTCCTTTAAAACCCTTGGATGCAGGCCATTAGGTCATGGCGACTTGTCTGCCTTTAGTCCCATTAGTTTCGCAAATACTTTGTCCCTCGTGATAGAAACTGTTACAAGATCATTCCTCCCATTAGCTACTTGCTTATCTGATATCTTTGGAATGTTTATAGTGCCCTCTGCCATGAAGACCGATGCAAAATATTGGCTTAAATTATCTGCCATTTTCCTGTTCCCTGTTATTAATTCTCCAGTTGCATCCTCCAAGGGTCCCATGCTAACGTTAGCTACTCTCTTTTTATATACCTGTAGAAACTCTTGCTGTTTGTTTTTATATTTCTTGCCAATTTACTTTCATAATCAACTTTCTCCCTCTTTATTAGCTTTTTAGTCATCTACTGCTGGTTCCTTAAAAAAAAATTCCCAATCCTCTGGCCTACCACTAGTTTTCGCTGCTTTGTATGCCTTAGTTTTTGATTGGATGCCCTTCTTGACCTTCTTTGTTAACCACAGGTGGTTTATCCTTCTCATCGAGTCCTTCTTTTTGATCGGGATAAATTTTTGCTGAGCGTTATGAAATATCTGCTTAAATGTCTGCTACTGCTCATCCACTGACCTTCCCCTTAGTCTATTTTCCCAGCCAGTTTTAGACAACTCTTTCTTCATACCTCTGTAATTACCCTTATTTAAATTGAGGACACTAGTTTGAGATCCGAGTTGCTCACCCTCAAACTGAATTTGAAATTCTACCATGTTGTGATCGCTACCCCCTAGAGGATCCTTGACTATGAGATCTCTTATTAATCCTACCTCATTACATACTACTAGATCTAAAATAGCCTGTTCCTGTGTAGGTTCTGCAATGTATTGCTCTAAGAAACAATCTCTGATGCACTCTACAAATTTGTCTTCCATGTTACCCCTGCCAGTCTGATTTGTCCAGTCAATATGCAGATTAAAATCATCCATGACAAATGTAGTGCCCTTCTTACATGCTTCCGTTATTTCCCCATTTGTACTTTGTCCTATAGTGAGGCAACTCTTCTGGAGCCTATAGATGACTCCCACCTGTGACTTCTTCCCCTTGCTATTCCTTACTCCCACCCAAACTGATTCCACATCACGATCTATTGCACCTATATCACTACTTGTCACTACACTGATACCTACCTTTATTAACAAAGCTACCCCACCCCCTTTTTCTTTTTGCCTATTTTTCCGGAACATCGAATACCCTTGAATATTGAGTTCCCAGTCTTGGTCACCCTGCAACCACGTCTCTGTAATAGCTATCAAGTCATATCCATTTATTTCTATTTGTGCTGTCAACTCTCCTATCTTGTTACAAGTGCTGCATGCATTCAGATAAAGAGCCTTAAGCTTTGACTTTTTACCTTTATTACTCATTCTGGTTCTAATTTCTGCTGCACTCTTCTGCTTATGTTTTCTGCCTCTGTCGTACTTTGATTATCGTTCACCTCTTCACTGCCCTGCACCTCTGCTCTCTCGTTTATTTTTGATTTTCTAAACTTCCCTTCAATTGAACCCCCCCACTAATTAGACAGGGCTTTAAACTATAACCCTAGTGATACGATTCGCCAGGACACTGGTCCCGGCATGGTTCAAACGAAGCCTGTACAAATGGAACAGCTCTCTCCTGGAACCAGTACTGGTTCCAGTGCCCCATGAATCAGAACCTATTTCTTTCACACCAGTCTTTGAGCCACGCATTTACTTCTCTAATCTTATTTAACCTAGGCCAATTTACACGTGGCTCAGGTAGTAATCTGGAGATTATTACCTTTTGTGGTTTTGCTTTTTAATTTAGCCCCGAGCTGCTTGTAGTCCTTCAGAAGAATCTCTTTCCTTGTCCTACCTATGTCGGTACCTACGTGGACCCTGACAACTGGATCTTTCCTCCCATTCCAAGTTCCTCTTCAGCCCAGAAGAGATGTCCTTAACCTTGGCACCAAGTAGATAACACAGCCTTCAGGACTATCTGTCTTTGCTGCAGAGACCAGTATCTATTCCCCTAACTATGCTATCCCCTATTACTACTACATTTCTCTTTATCTCTCTCTCTTCTCTCTCCCCCCCACACCTGAATGACGCTCTGCACCATGGTGCTGTGGTGAGTTCGCTCACCCTCCCTGCAGTCTGTGCCCTCGTCCACACCAGGAGCAAGAACCTTGTACCTACTGGACAAGGACGCTGCCTGAGGCTCCACCAGAACTAAATTCTGGATTCCCATACCTGCCTCACTTGCAGTCACACGCTCCTGTCCTTGACCACGGACCAAATTTGATGTAATTAATCTAAGGGGTTAACTGCCTCCTGAAACAGTGTCTCAGGTAACTCTCCCCCTCCTTGATGTGCCGTAGTGTCCGCAGGTCAGACTCCAGCTCATCAGCTCTGAGATGAAGTTCCTTGAACAGCCAACACTTGCTGCAGATGTGGTCACCATGGATCGTACTGGCGTCCATCAGCTCCCACATGTAGAGCTGCAACACATCGCCTGCCCAGCCATTTCTATTTAATTAATTAAGTTGGATGTTAAATATTTTAAAAGTGAGTTTCTTAACTGTACTCTGCTGCTATAATAACGTCTTCTGATTTAAACCATTTGGTCAATCAAAAGAGACAGGGAAGAGATACCCACCAATCACCTACCTGTTTTTCTGTGACATCACACTTTGTCTCTGACAGGTAGAAACTTTTTGAAGGGGCTCTCTGCCGCCACTGCCCTTCTCATGTAGGTCTGCTCTCCGTGTGCTCCTGGCTCTCCTCTTGCTGTTTTAAACTGAAAATTCCGGTTCTCCTCTTGCTGTTTTAAACTGAAAATTCCGGTTCTCCTCTCGCTGTTTTAAACTGAAAATTCTGGTTCTCCTCTCGCTGTTTTAAACTGAAAATTCTGGTTCTCCTCTCGCTGTTTTAAACTGAAAATTCTGGTTCTCCTCTCGCTGTTTTAAACTGAAAATTCTGGTTCTCCCCTCACTGTTTTAAACTGAAAATTCTGGTTCTCCTCTCGCTGTTTCAAACTATGAAAATCCTGGCTCTCCCCTTGCTGTTTCAAACTATGAAAATTCTTGCTCTCCTCTTGATGTTTTAAGCTGTAAAAATCCCAGCTCCCTTGCTGTTTTAAACTGTGAAAATCCCGGCTCTCCTCTCGATGTTTTAAACTGTAAAAATCCCAGCTCCCTTGCTGTTTTAAACTGTGAAAATCCCAGCTCTCTTCTCTATGTTTTAAACTGTAAAAATCCCAGCTCCCTTGCTGTTTTAAACTGTGAAAATCCTGGCTCTCCCCTTGCAGTTTTAAACTGTAAAAATCCCGGCTCTTCACTCGCTATTTTAAACTGTTGTTGTCTCTAAGTGAAAATGAGCCCTTAAACAAAACATAAAATACATGACAATTATTTCTTCAAAGCAATTTTAGTCAGTGAATATGGATTAAGTTGAAACTATAGCAAAACGGTAACAATGATCTGCTTTTAAACATCCAGAGTGACTGCAAAAATGAAAGACATGTTTTTCGCTGTTCCACTCTGCTTCCAATAGATTGATGTTAGAATTGTTGAGCAGAAAGCCAAATTGCGTTCACATCTTTTGATTAAAGCAGATAATGTTCAGGTCAAAATGGTGTAACTTAAAATATTGTGTTGTTACAATCCCATTAAAGACCATTAACATTTAAATAGAAATCCGAAAACTTAATTTTAACCAATAGATCTACACCACAAGATTTCACTTGTTTTTGAAACAAAGCAAACTTTATTATATATAAAAAACTTTAAAAAAAGCATGTTAACTTAACGGTATGGTTTATAACTACATATTTTATGCACTCAGGTTCACTTCTTCTTTCTTCCCTCATGAATTCTCTTATAGAATGTCTTAGTGATTTACTTCTGTAGGGACCACCCATAAGTTTGCCAAGGTTTTCTGGAGAATTCTCCTCGGCTCCAGCTATTCTCGAAGGTAAAACTTTCATCTACTATCCCTTGACTGTGGATGCCTCAGTTCCTTGTTCTGGTTACTTTTTCGGTATTTCCAAGCTAATCTGCTTGTTTCTTTCTTTGGCACAAGATTTTGTGGAGGACTACTCTCAATTCTTCCACTTTCAAAGTAGGCAACCTTCCAGCTTCTGTTTCCTCACACAAAATTAAGCCACATCTGCATTCCACATGGCTAATGATGAAGTTAGTTTTTTACTCTGCTTACAGTGCAGGCCTATCTAACTGTCTTTTACTTTGGTTATCTTAGCGAGCTACAAACCACGCGAGGTCCAAACTTCAACTAAATCTCAGCAAATAGCCAGATAAATTGAAACCAAATAACTTCCCTAAGCTCCACCCATCTCCATAACGATGCATCCTGCTCTGGTATGTCCGCAAACCGCTCTTTAGATTAATTATCCCTCATTTACAATTTTTTCTTTGAATAGATGAAGTAAATGAGTTTTACAACATTTCAGGGTTCACTGAATGCTTTTAAATTAATTTAGCCCTAACTCCCAAAACAATATCCATTGGACTGCACTTCTCTGCAAGGATCACAGACATAATGGGCAGGATTTTTTAGTTGGTGTTTGGGGGCAGGCCCAACATGCCAACGCGTGAAATGACGTGCATTGATGTAGGGCGTGTGTCCCGACATCATTGTCCTGAGTCGCGATGTTTCGTTCAGCAGGCGCGTGCCAAAGACGGCTGCATGCCTGCCGCTCTGTAAACGGCATATTAAGGCCATTAATAAAGTAATTGAAGTAATCGTTAATGCTGCCCATCCAACCTTAAGGTTGGCGGGCAAGCGAAGAGGCCAAGCTGCCCTCGTATTTTTTAGGAAACCTCATCCATGAGCGGTATGAGGTTTCCTAAAGCTTTTATTCAATAAATAAAAACATTTTCATAGATATAAAGACATGTCCCATCATATGTGACACAGTCACATCAGAGGACATGTTTAAATACATTTTTAAACATTTTATTTTATTATTTAAACATCGATTCAATCTCCCTGCGGCAGCTCCATGCCTCGGAGATTGAAGCGCTCTTTTGTGAAGCGCTGGTCTTGACTCTCCCTCCTCCCCCCAGCTGCACCGGTAGCGCTGAGCACTATTGCTCGTGTATTATGTTGGCTTGCCCGTGTAAAATGGCGGTGTGGAGCCGATCGCAGGTGGTGATAGGCTCTGCGACCGCTCCCGCTGAGCCTACCCGCCACCTGAAAAATTCAGGCCAAAGTCTCCTGTTCTAGAGCTAAATAAGCCCACCTACTGTTTTATGATCTTCCCTTTCTAGCCATTAACCTCTTAAGTATTACCTTTTAAGGGTAATAGACTCCAAGCTTGCTTTAATTGCATTTATTGCATTCCCTACAGTTAATTTTCCACATGAACCACGAACTAGATATTTGCAACAGTGTGAACACACTTATCTGCAAAATTTAGGTAGACGTGTGGAATTGAAGAATATTTTAAATTCAATTCAGGGAGGGAATGCAATTTCATTTTATGAGATACATTGCTGGTTTAAATAGGTTTTGTGAGTTCACCTGAAATTGTGCACATCTTGAGGCTGAGCTGCTTGCTTCCTGACTAATCATGTGGCAGCCTAGGAATCATATTTAAATGATGGCCTCATGCTCATAACATCCTCGTAGCTTCCTGCCTACTCTGTTCACCCAATTTTCTCCCTGAATTTAAATATTTGTGAAGTGGATTTTAAAATATTTTAATATAATTTAAATTAATACTGTTTCGTCTTTTAGAATGCCATTTGAATCTTTTCAAGTTTCCTGTACGAAAGACTTAAGGTCCTTCTCCCCATCATCTGGTGAAGAAGAGGATGACGAAAAAGATGAGCTCCTTCTAACAGGTTAGTTCTGTCAATAGGGAGGTGATGGTGTAGTGATATTGTCGCTGGACTAGTAATCCAGAGACCCAGGGTAATGCTCTGGGGACCTAGGTTTGAATCCTGCCACAACAGATGGTGGAATTTGAATTCGATAAAAAGACTGGAATTAAAAGTCTAATTATGACCATTGTCGATTGTTGTAAAAACCCATCCGGTTTGGAAACCTATGACTCCAGACCCACAGCAATGTGGTTGAAAATGCCCTCTTAACTAGGGTAACTAGGAATGGGTAATAAATGCTGGCCTGGCCAGCGACACCCACATCCCATGAACGAATAAAAAATGTGTTAATATGTCCTTGAACTCTTCAGATGTTATACAGTTTGTGCCAAACCTGATTGTGTTCAGGTGCAATTGTTCTTCATTCCTTGTCCTTTACACTGACTCTTGTCTTATGTTAATGGTAACCTTGTATATGGCACTATTTGGACTTGCAACCTCTGGTAAATGTTTTCAACATACAAAACGTGGGGCAAGGACAATTTTGGACTGTTGGCTGTGAATAACTCTTATTGCCTGTAAAGCTTGAAAATGGGGATCAAAGTAAAAGTGCAAAGAAAACATTTTTATGGAATTAAACATTTATTTTTGTCAATAATGCATCAAATGTAAAGATGTAGTCTTTTGTGTAAAATATGCTCCACCAACAACAGAATACAGCCTTGGAAAAGGCTTGCATTAATATAATGCCTTACGTTCCCAAATACTTTGCAGTGGATGAAGTATGATCTGTGAACACTTTTTAATATAAAGAAATGCCGCAACCAACTTGCATATTGCAAGGTCCCACAAACAGCAGTGAGATACATGGCCAGGTGATCTGTTTGAGGGATGTTGGTTGAGGGATAAATATTGACCAGGACACATTCTGCTCTCCTTAAGGTAATGCCATAGATTTTAAATAAATCTAATACGGCAGACTGAACTTCGGTTTTACACCCTATTTTAAAAATGGCCCCCTCCAGCAGTACAGCACTGAAGTATGTGCTTAAGTCCGTAGAATGGGACTTGAACCCATGATCTTCTGAATACTACCATGGAGTCAAGGCTGAGCATGAAGGCATGAACCATGCAAGCACAGTCTCATCAGGGTTGCAGTATGACCGTATTCATGAGCTCAAGGAAGTATCAAAAATGAAAGTTGGATGCAGTCTGCACAACAAAGAAGCCATAAAATTCTTGATTGGTCTGAGTGGACAACTGGATATCTTTATCAACTTGCCAAGGGAATTGTGATCTCCTCGGATTTAAAACCTTTGAATGTAAGTTATAGAGATCACTTTTAACTTCCTCCAGGTTTTGACAAGGCAAAAAAGTACAAAATGATCTTGCAGACCACAAGTTTCAGGCCTAGGCTATTTTAATTTCTGGATCTCACTCTGCATGCCAGATGAATTCAGATGACAGAAAGCAAAGTAAATCTTGCAAGGAGGTTATAGGAAGGGTGTCACAGGAGTGAAGTAGAGTGGCTGAGTGTGGGAAGGTGGAGAGACAGGGGTAGCTTTAACTTTTTTTGGAAGTACTCCATTGGAGGGCCACTTTCTTCACACAACAGTTGCTGACCGGCCTTCGCCTGGAAGGAATGCCAGGGCATCTACTGAGTCAGGGAACGATTCTCTTACTTGGCTGATGGCAAGCAGCTATGCCATTAAGAGAATATTTAAGGTGCCTGCCTGCAAAAAACTTGGAAAATCTGGTCAAAAGCTGTTGGACCAGGAAGTAGCTTTGAGGGACCACCAGAAAAAAATAATGCGGTGCCTCTTGTAGGCCGTAGGATTTTTTTTTTTCCAAAGTTCTCTTTTTCTTCAGATACCTGGGCTATAGCTGGTATTTGAAACAATTGGTCGTTGTCAAGGTGGCCTGATAAAGTGTACCACAATCAACTAGGAGTCTGATCCCTTGGATGGGCTGGGCTACAGGGGCTCCTCTTGCATGTACCTGGTTTAGAGAAAACCCTTAATTGGCACATTTAATACTAAAAATTGTAGTGATATATTTGCATAAATAAGTTAAGCCACACTTAGAGGACTGCAGCTTGAAAGGCCAATAAAGCCACATGAGCAGACAGAAGTTTACTGCCAACATAATGTGGATTTTTGGATCTGGCTGCAGTGAATAGGGCTACCTATGCTGAGGTCACACTGAGGAGAGGGGACTGGAGTCTATCAGTGGGTAAGTTATAGTTATTGATGACAGTTTGTGTTTTTCTTAATCTAAGTTATTGAAGATATATATTTTAGCTTCTCTATTTTAGCTTCTCTACTGCTGCCTGAGACTTCATAAAGTTTTTTTAAGACTTACACTTGCCCCAATGTGTAGGTAAGTTTGACTGCACATGCAGGGTACTTAATAGCGCATTGAAGGGCTTGGACACAGGAACTACCCATCCCCTCTGCCCTGTACTGGGTTTGGAAAGACTCCTTTATAAATTGACAAATTTGAAACTAAGCAAGTTCTTTAGGCAGCTTCATCTCCCGTTTCTACCTCAATCACTACAGGGGTCCAACTGGTCATTCTCCCTGTTTTTTTTATTCTTTTCATGGGATGTGGACATTACTGATAAGGCCAGCATTTATTGCCCGTCCCTAACTGCTCTTGAACTGAAGGTTTGCTAGGCGGTTTCAGAGGGTATTTAAAATTACTACATTGCTGAGTCAAATGCAGGCCAGACTAGGGTGGCAAATTTCCTTCCCTAAATGATATTAGTGAACCAGATTAGTGAACTAGGTATCCAACAATTGATCATTCAGATTCAGATTTTTATTATTACTTAACTGAATTTAAATACCATCAGCTGCTGTGGTGGGATCTGAACCCAAGTTTCCTGGGTATTTGCATTATTAGTCTAGTGACATAATCACTGCACCACTACCTTCCTTCTTGAAGGTACGTTAAGGGTGGAATCATCCCAGAATTGCACTAAGTGCAGCAGCAGGCATGAAAAACGACGTTTTACCCGCCAGGCGCAATGTTGGGTTTTCAGGCTGTGTCGACCGCTTCCCACCTCGTTAGTTATGCAGCCACAGGAAACATGCCATCTCGCTGGCGGGGGGGCCTCTGAATCGCACACCATGCCATTACCTCACTCCGAGTGCCATATCTAAACTGCAGACACGCACACAGTTCTCAATGCTTGCAGCCCAGGACTGCTCCAGTGAAGACATGGCCCTGAAAGCCAAGAAGAGTTCAGTGACCCGTCCCTGGAATGCCTTTTGGAGGCCCGCCGTGATGTCCACCACCCCTGTCTGGCTGTAGGAAGTCCAACAATCTCACCACTCTGGCTTGGGAGATTGTGGCAGTGGTGGTCAGTGCCAATGCTGTACAGAAGATGTTGGTCATTCAGTGCAGAAAGAGGATGAATGATCTCATCGTGCTGCCAGGGTAAGGCAACTATCTCATCACTGTAAACTCACAAGGCCATCACATTTTGACTGCCATCTCACTCACTGCCAGCCCAAAGGACATCATCACTCACTCTCTCTCACACATCCTCACATCTCTATATGGCTTCATCTCCTCTGGAGACTGCCTCCTCGGCCCTCGCCATCTTTTGGCCACTTGCACAGATCAACATGTGCCCCCACAGACATCCTGGGATACCCCCCTTCCCAAAGCAAGTCCTAGCTCAGCAGCTCTTGAAAAGTCACCCCTGCCTTACGGCTATTCTGGTAGTTAGAGACCTGTCTGTGAGCCTCACTAAAAGTAATGTGGTGCTGTCTGTGAAGCCTAGCATTGATGACCGCAAGTGCTGCCTGAAGCAAGGTAGGCAAACAAACCTCGAAGACCCAAGCAAAATGCAGCTCGCCAGGTGTATATCGCCTATGTACAGTTGTGAAACACGTGATTGAACCAGCATGGGAGGATGATTCCGGCGCGCAGGGCTTATAATCAGATGCTAAAGTACTAAAATTAGGCTCCTGATGTGCAGTGGCGGGAAACCAGCCCGCCATTAACCAGTGGAGCGGACGATTGCAAACTTTTATATGATGACGTGAAATTGAATTTTGTGATCTCCCGATATTTTCTGCTGCTACCCGCTACGATGCCCACCGCAAATGGGAGTGCATGATTTCTCCCTAAATCTTGTTTAAACAAATATATGGAATGGTAAGTAAAAAGCATATAGAACCTGAAAAATATATTTACTGTTTGTTTTGCTTTAAGATTTTCTCATTTGATTCTTGATTTTGTTGGTGTCATGTTTCATAACGTGCCACTTCTTGCTGTTCTTCTCTGAACGTTGATGAGGCTTGCCCATACTTGGGGTCTGTTATATGTGTCCCCGTTGCACTGCCAGCTGCCATTTGTTTTGCATTTTATAAGTGCCTCATAGTTACTGCAATATTTGTACTGCAAATCATTCTTTATATTTTGTTGTATTATATATACACTTGTCTACTGATTTTGTTGTTAAATGTTTAGGGCTCCTCCATCTGTATTTAATTTTGTGATTACCTTTTTGATAAGTATATAAGGTTTTAATAGAGGTTGTTATAGAGAGTGTATGTACTGGTTTTGATCTGCCATAATATCCTGTGGCTTTGACTATGCCTAATCATATTAGAATTTCCTAAGTGCCCTGCTACCATGTCAAAGTGCATTTGCCATAGGAAAATCGTGTTTGACCAAAACTATTCATTTTTTTAGATTGTAAGGTTAGATAAGGTCTCACTGTTAGGGAAGGAAACAGTTAAAGAAGTTCAATTGCTAATTATTAAGTTGTTTAACTAAGTACCCATTTGGTTGTATAAAAGGGATAACAGCTGAGACTAGTGCTGTCTGTGGAGACTTTTATGACCAGCAATAAAACTCTGTCTGAAGGTGTCTGCCTTTGTTTCAGTCTTCATTTCTAAACAACTGTTGGAACTTTACAGTGGTAGCAGAGGAAAATTCCATAGAAGATCACATAATGGAATTCAGTAGACTATGTGCAAGATTGCAAAAGTTCCGTCTAGAAATTCCCCATTCAGTGCTGGTGTTCAAGTTTCTAGACTGTGCCAAAGTATCAAATATGGACAGGCTTGTAGTTCTAACGGGAGTTAAGTTTGCAGAAAGACACACACTGTTAGAACAGATGTCAGAAGCTCTTTAAAAAAAAAATTCCTTGGAAAACATTCCTTTCCGACAGCGTTCATGATGCAAATGAGCCATTCGGTGGTAAGACAGAAAATGGAGGATACAGTGTTAACGGGGATGGCGAGATTGTTTAGAAACAGGATACAGGCATTGGTATGAAAGGAGATTTGTAACTAGAAACAATGGGGACAGAAACACCTTGGACAATTATGGTAGGAGAAAAGAATTGGGGATTTATGCAAAATAATGAACCCCAAAAATACCCAGGGTGTGGCCAATCGGTGTTTTAGATGTGAACCTACCATTATGCAATGAACTGTCCGAAGTGATATAATGTGTTGGAAATTAAACATGAGACAGAAGACTCAGAAGAAGAAAATGGAGATATTGACCAAAGAGAGGGCATTGTATTAGTTACAAGAAGTTTCAGCCCAGTGATGAATGTCTTGGTGGCAGAGTCCTTCATCTGTGTGGTGCTAGATAGCGGATGCACGTCTACAGCCTGGAATAGACTGGTTAAAATGCTACCTGGACTGCTTAAATGACAAGGAATAAGGTTAAAGAATTTGAGAGTGTCACCAGTTTTAGATTTGGAGATGATAATGCCCTAAAATCCTTAAAAAGGGTAATGATTCCCTGTAAGATAGCTGGAGTCAATCATTTCATCAGCACGGATGTAGTGTCTAGCGAAATACCATTACTGTTGAGCAGGCCATCGATGAAGAAAGTGCAAATGAAGCTGGACATGGAAAATTACAAGACCATTGCATTTGGAAAACCTGTGGATTTACAGTTTACGCAATCTGGACACTATTGTATTCCTTTAATGAAACCTAACTTTTCTACAAAGGATATTAAAGAAATGTTATTAGCATCAGGGGATCGCAATTTGGAAGACAAAAAGCGAATTGTGTTAAAATTACATCGGCAGTTTGCCCATCCTTCTTCGCAAAGATTAAAAATTTTGCTGAGAGATGCAGGAATAAGGGATGGAGAATACGCTAAATTTATAGAGAAGATAAGCGATAGATGTGATATGTAAGAAATACAGAAGGACACCGTCACAGCCGACAGTGAATCTACCTTTAACGAGGGATATCAATGAAGTTGTAGCGATGGATTTAAAGGTGTGTGATAAAGAAAAAATTTTTATTTTACATTTCGTAGATTTGGCAACAAGGTTTAGCCAGTCGACAATCACGTGCATACAGTATGGAAAAGAAAATAATTGTGGATCAGGTGCTGGAGAAGTGGATAGGAAACAGATGGGGACCGCCAGCGAAATTCCTCACTGATAACGGAGGGGGTGAATTTGCTAACGAAGAGTTCCGGGATATGTGTGAAAACATGAATATAATAGTTATGAATACCGCAGCTGAACGCCCCTTTAATAACAGAGTGTGAGAAAAGAATCATGCGGTTATAGATGAGATGCTTTGTAAAATATTGGTAGAGCAAGCTGTAAATTAACATCAGCTCTAGCATGGGCTGTCCATGCCAAGAATTCACTACAGATGGTTGGGGGCTACAGTCCATATCAGTTGGTTTTTGGTAGAAACCCAAAAATTCCTTCAGTCCTGAGTGATCATTCCCCAGCTTGGGAGTGAACTATGATCAGCTCCACCTTTTCTGAGCATTTAAATGTACTGCACATAAGTAAAAGTGCGTTCCTCAAAGCCGATGTTTCAGAAAAAATTCGGCACGCTCTAAGACTATCGGAAACTATTTTCAATCAGGGAGACATGGTATACTATAAGAGAGGAGGATTTAATGAGTGGAAAGGCCTGGGAAAGAAGATAGGTAAATATGGTAAAACAGTCATTTTACAACATGGGAAGCAGACTATTCGGGCACACTCATTAAGGTTAGCTGGCTCAGACTACAAATTTGTGGGTTCGGAAAGCGTAGGAAGGATGAAGAACCATGTACTTCTAATAACCATATGCTGCATGATTGTGAGGACCAGGTAGCTGAAGTTGACAGGGTATCTGAAGATGGAGACAATAATTTGGACAAAGAAGATGAAGCAATTTGTCTCAGAGGGCAGCTGCCGAAAGCTGGCACTAAAGTTATGTACTTGCCAGAAGGGGCCAGTCAATGGCGGGATGCAACAATTGTAGGTAGAGCAGGGAAGGCCACTGGAAAATATAAAAACTTGTTAAATGCACAAGATGAAGGACAGGAGGTTAGACCTATGGATTGGGAACATGAAGTACAAAAACGGAAGACACGGAAATGCAGTATTAGTTCAGACAGTGGGCTTGGGAGTGAACGTGCCTCTAGGAAGAGATCATGAATTGTTGAAAGAACATCTATAAATGGGAGAGGGAGATCAAACAGTAACAGCCTGAAGCATGATATGAGACAGGATAGAGGGCGTAGCTTAACAAGGTCAAGGAGAACATGGCACAGACTGGTAACGCTGCAAGGAGCAGAAGCCCTTGATTGAGAAGTCTAGCTTCAAACAAATTAGATGATAAATTAATAAAAGATGCCAAACAGCAAGAACTACATAGTTGGAAAGAATTTGGGGTATACACAGAGGTGCCAGATAGGGCACAACCAGCTCTGTCTCATTGATGGATATACATGGAAAAGGCGCTTCCTGATGGGACTTAAAAAGTCAGGCTAGTGGCATGAGGGTTTGAAGAAAAATTGCGTGACCAAGATATAAGAGTAGATTTGAGGATCTTTTTAGCTCTATTAGCTACAAATGCTTGGGGGTGTAAGTCCATTGATATTAAAGCTGCTTTTTTGCAGGGGCACCAACTTCAAAGCGAGGTTGTTCTCTGTCTACCAAAAGAGGCGCCAAATGCAGAAGTGTCTCTTTGGAAGCTAAATAAACGCATATACGGTTTAAGTGATGCCCCCAGAGTTTGGTATTTCTCAGCGAGGTCAGTTTTGTTAAAGTTGGGCTGTCTTCAGTTGGAAGCAGACCTGGCAATGTTTTATAGGCACCAAGGAGGGGAACTTGCAGGCATCTTTATGATGCATGTAGATGATTTTTTGTGGGATGGTAGTAGTGAATTTGAAACAGTTGTCATTAATGGGATCAGAATGCAATTTAAAATTGGAAGTCAGGCTTCTGGTGCGTTTTAAGTACGCTGGATTGGAAATCAGGTAGCGTGGATCACATATCCGTTTACATCAGCAATCCTATTTAGAGAATGTCAATCCCATTTCAATTAGTCATGGTAGGGTCTCCCAGAAAGATACAGCAGCTTCTGAAGTAGAAAAAGTTGAACTCAGAAGTCTAATTGGGCAACTCAGTTGGCTAAACAAACAAGCAAGGCCGGATGTTAGTTTTGATGTTTTGGAATTGAACACTAAAATGAACAATCCCAAGGTTGAAGAAATCATTCAGGCAAACAAAACATTGACAAAATTAAAAATGGAGCAGTGTGTTTTGAAATCCCCATCTTTGGGTGAGGTTACAAAAATATAACTGATTTTGTTTAGTGATGCGTCTGATGCAAATCTATGTGATGGATTTTCGAGTGCGGGAAGATTTATAATATTTCTCGGGGGAAAAGGCAAATGCTGCCGTTTGGCATGGGAATCTAAAAAGATACAAAGAGTTGTAAAAAATACGTTAGCAGTGGAGACTCGCCCTATTTGGGGCGGTAAATATGGCATTCTTTATATCAAAGATACTGGCAGAATTTTTAAATGGAAAAGGGTAATCAGGAAAGGTACCTATCAAATGTCTTATTGATAACAAGTCACTTTGGGAAAATGTTCACTCTACAAAGTACATTAATGAGAAGAGGTTGCGAATTGACGTTGCAAGCTTAAAACAGATGCTGAAGAATAAGGAGATTGCCAAGATCAAATGGATTGATAGCAGCTACCAATTATCTGACTGCTTCACCAAAACAGGAGCGAGCTTCAACAAGTTATTAGAGATCCTCAAAGAGGGATGCCTTTTTCTTTTGAGTGGACATATCTATACATTTGTTTCTTTTAAAGAGGGGAATAAGGTCAATTTATTGAATGGAAAAATATATTGATGTTTGTTATTACCATTAATTTTTTGTGATTATTTAAAATTAAGGGTTACTTTTTAAGAGGGGAATCTGTTCGGGAAGGAAGCAGTTAAAGAATCTCAATAGCTAATTATTAGGTTGTTTAACTAAGTACCAATTTGGTTGTATCAAAGGGATAACAGCTGATACTAGTGCTGTCTGTGGAAAGTTTTATGACGAGCAATAACACTGAAGGAGCCTGTCTTGGTTTCAGTCTCCATTTCTAAACAACTATTGGAACTTAACACTCACCAATGAATGCACTGTGTCTGGATTTTCAAAAAGCACTGGTTTAAGGTGCAAAATTTGTACCTTAGTGCCCATGGGATTGGGGTAATGTATTAGCATGGGTTGAGGATTGCTTAAACACCAAAAAAAGTGTATGAATAAACGGGTCATTTTTAGGTTGGCAGGCTACTGCAGGGATCAGTGCTTGAGCTTCAGCTATTTACAATCTGTATCAATGACATAGATGAGGGGACTGAGTGTAATGTATCCAATTTGGCTGACGATACAAGTTAAATGGGAAAGCAAGATGTGAAGAGGGTGCAAAGAGGTGGCAAAATGATTTAAATAGGGTAAATGAATGGGCATGTATGTGGAGGAATATGAAGTTATCCACTTTGGTAGGCAAAATAGAAAAGCAGAATATTTTTTACAACGTGAGAGACTGGAAAGTATTGATATCCAGAAAGACCTAGGTGTCCTTATACACTTAGCACAAAAATTTAAGATGCAGGTCCAGCAAGCAGTTAGAAAAACAAATGGCATCTTACCCTTTATTACAAAGGGATTGGTTTATAGAAGTTTTACTATAATTATACAGGGCTTGGTGAGAGTACTCCAGAGTCTGGAGTACTGTGTGCAGTTTTGGCCTTCTTTAAGTAAGCATATATTTGCCTTGGAAGGGGGTGCAACAAAGATTCACTAGACTGATTCCTGGGCTGAGAGGGTTGCCCTATGAGGAGCGATTTAGTAGGCTAGGCCTGCATTTAGAAGAATGAGAGGTGATCGAACTGAAACATAAAAGTCTGAGAGGGCTTGACAGGGTAGATGCTGGGAAGATGTTTCCCTTGCCTGGGGAATCTAGAATTAGGATTAAGTCTCAGAACTAGGGACTGACCATTTAAGACTGAGATGAGGAGAAATTTCTACACTTGAGGGCTGTGGATCAATGGAATTACCTACCCCAGGGAGCTGTGGATGTTCAGTATCTGAGTGTATTCAAGACATAGATCGACAAATTTTGGCTACTGAGGAAATTAAGGTATATTGGGATAATACAGGAAAGTGCAGTTGAGGTAGAAGGTCAGTCATGATATTGGCTGAGCACGCTCAAAGGGCTGAATGGCCTACTCCTGCCTCTATTTCTTGTGTTCTCTTTGCCCACCACTGCTTTTCTTTGTCATTTCTTATTTTTGTTGGTTCTGTGAAACTGACACTTTAGTCATGGAACAGCTAATGCAATCAAGTTCTGAAACAGAATTCCTAGTTTTGTAGAAACAGTGAACGTTAGGAATGCTAAAGAGGAGTGGACAGAGACAGATTCAAAGACAAATGGAATGTTGTTGTTTATTGCAAGGAGAATGGAATATAAAAGTAGCAATGTTTTGCCACACTTGTACAGGGCATGGGTGAGACCATTTATAAAGTAATGTATTTTGATCCCCTTATTTAAGAAAGGACATAATTGCATTAGAAGCAGTTCAGAGAAGGTTCACTCAACTGATACCTGGGATGGGGGTTATATCTTTGGAGGAAAGGTTGGACAGGCTGGGCTTGAATGAGAGATGATTTTTTTTTTAAATATACTAGCCTAAGGGAGTTTGACGAGGCAGATGCTGAAAGGATGTTTCCCTTTATGGGAAAGATTAGAACTAGGGGACACAGTTTAAAAATAAGAGATCTCACATTTAAGATTGAGTTAGGAGAAATTTTTCACCAGGAGTCTTGAGTCTGTAGAACTCTCCCCCAGAGAACAGTGGAGGTAGGATCATTGAATATTTTTAAGGCAGAAGTAGAAAGATTCTAGACTAATAAGGGAGTCAAAGGATACTGGGGGTAGACAGGAAAGTGAAGTTGAGTCCACAAGGGCCACAATTAGATCAACCATGATGTCATCGAATGGCGGAGCAGGCTCAAGGGGCTGAATGGCCTACTTCTAATTTTTCTGTTTGTAATCCATCTCTTTTTTACGCTAGGGCACTGTGATAAAGATAATTAAGTGAAAAGGGAAGTGGTAGGGATGGGGGAAACTTGGTGATAGTGAGGTGAGGCACATTGTTTTTAAGCTTTTCCAAGCTGCCATTGTCAAAGTTATAAAGCAATTTTTGTGGCACCTACACTGATACCATCACGTATATTTTTCTTTTTGGCAGCTGAAGAGATTGAGGAACATGAAAACTGTGTTGCTCTTTTTAAAGTCGATGAATCCTCTAAGGACGCAGAGGAAGTGCAGCCAGTTTTGAGAATTATGGAATTAGAAGAGGTAAGTATGTGTATACCAAGTAAATTAAATTTCTGGATTGCAAATAAACCCGGAATTTTCCACTGTTAAGGTCTCCAAATGTGAAGGTCACATTTGTATTTCTAAGCTGTCAGAAATCTCGTTGAACTTATGCAATAGCCTAGGGAGTCCAGTCATAGCTGTGCAGCAAAGATTGTAGAAGTGGAACTCTTAACATCAAATTAGATCTTTCTTAACAGCAGTAAATATTATAATGTTTTGGCTGCTATGTTGGAAGAGTATTGCAATTGTCAGGAAAACAAGAAATAGTAATATTTTTCTTCTGTTAATAAACATGTCATATTTGTTATGTACCTGGAGACAGGCTGTTGGGGGTTTGTAAATTTGGAGTAAAAGCCAGAGTGACTGCAAGAGTCTAAACCAACAGTAAGATGTGGTTTTGATATGTTAATGAACCAAGAGGAACTTCAGTCAGAGTTTTACATAAAACAATAACAGGATTAGTTTTGAATTGAGTTGTTTTAGTTCAAAAGGGGATATATGTAGGTTGTAAAAGGTGTAAGTGAATAATGTGAAGATAGGGTAAGTTTAATTTTTTATTTAAAAAAAACATAAGAGCGAAAGCAAAGATGAGTCTAATCAAGTTGAGACGAAAGCATTTCTAAAGAGATTAATTGAGACAATAGAGAGATCAAAGAGAAGGAACACATTTAAGGAAACACTGAAGCCTATATGAGGGGGTAGCTGTTTCGATCTCCCAGAAAACAGCAGGATAGCTAGCCAGAACTCCCAGAGGACAGTGTGAGCAAGGCCAGACCTAAAGACTCGGTTGCTGTCAGCTTCACAGGACACCCCAAGGAAAAAGGCACGGTGTGGAAAAAATTACTGGAATTCTATAGATTTTGAAAATTTATAAGGATAGTTCTGAACAGAAAATGGGGAAGGTTAGCTCTGAGGGTAGTTAAGTTAAGATCTCATGGAACTGTTTTAAAGTGCCCTTTACTTGTGTTTTAGTGTAATTGTGTTTTATTTGCTTTATTCTTTTAATAAACATTTACTCTACTATAAAATCATCACAAGTAGTCAGGGACATCATTTCCTGATTTCAACACCTCTCCTCATACTATACAAATACAAAAAAACGTTTTGGCAACTGTTTCAAGTTTCCCTTTTGGAATTTAGGCAGCTCGGCATTTACCATCAGCCATGCCATAACACAATCTACAACTCCTAAAGAATGTGGATGCTGTATTACTCATGTAGCAGCTGTGAGGGTTTAAGGCCAATTTATTCTTAGAAGTTGAAAAGTGATATCAGTCTCCTCATCTTTAATTTTGTTTATATATATCCTAAAGCACATTGAATACTTTTCTTCAAAAATGAAGGTTTTATGTTATTGGTGTACCATTTTGACTCTGTTGATTTTCAGTTTAAAAAACATTATGCAGTTTATTAAGGCTTCATCCAAAAGCATGAGACTATCGTGATTCTTGTATAAAGAGTTTGGTGGGCAGCCTGACTGCAGTTATTGTGGCATGTAAATACTGTTTGACTGATAGTAGGGAAGGAGATGCCAAATTATGAGAGTTTACTTTTCCAGAAATTGTTACTCAACAATTAAAGTTAATACAGTTACTTCTATCATATCCCAAATCCAATCGGCACTGGCCCCTTGAACCCTATCTATAGACCTCCCTTCTTACATTTGGGTAACAGTCAATTTGTGTATGAGCCTCACTCTCCCTTGCAACATATTCTCAAATCATAAAGACTTGATACTTGAGAGTTATTCCAGAAGGAATAAACACAGGTGAGACATCCTGCAACATACTATCAAGTGAAAATTTACAAAAAAAAAGTCCTGTTAGAAAAAAAAAACTAATAGTAATGCCTATGTTTCAAACTAACATTGTAATGACCAGAAAAGTTTACTGAAGCTCCTGGGTACTAATCTCTAACATAAACCTTTTTAAAATAATTGATATCAGCATCTAGTAAAACCTCAGCAGTCAGACCCCATTTTAGGAATATGACCCTTTGTGGACACCTTGCACTTCTCATATTCTCACATGTCAAGGAAAATGACTGACGAGCAAAGTTTTAAAATCTTCCAACCACTAGTGAAGAGGAACTTTGTAGAAGCTTGTAAGTATATAGCATTTTAATATTCCTCTAAATGCCCCAAGTTAACTTTAGGTCATGACTTAATGTGCTTACTTGAAGTAATGGCTTTTATTTTGCATAACGCACAGTGGATGCAATATGTTCAGTGCATTTTTATGACATGTTTCTTTTGTTATTGCTGATTGACCTTTTGCGAGTAGTTCTTCTCATGGGAGATCCGTTCAAAGACTTTTTATTTTGTCTTAGCTCCATTTCGTCAAAGCTCCATTTAGTGAATGAAATTCCATGCATGAGTTTAATTTTCACAGAAAAACAAACTGAATTGTAAATGTTATCCCAAAGCCCGAGTAAAATCTGAGATCCAATGTACTAAAAAAAACTATTTCAATTACCTTCAAGTATTTATCTTGGTCATAGGACTTGCTATTCTTTAGTTGTGAGTTGTCATGCTTTAAAGGGCAGTCAGATTTCCTGAGTTTGTAAGATGTCATGTACTAAATTGTCCTATTTCATGGCTTGTATGGAAAATGGAAGTGTTCTGTTGGTTCAGTAACTAATTTCTAAGGTTAGAGCTATGACACATTGTTGGGGTAGAGTGGAGAGATTTACTTTTCTTTGGAATACTATACACATTACCTGACCTAGGAATGCTGATGCTGGCCCAAAAGAAGAATAGTTTTCTATTACTTAATGTGCGCTTCCCTGATCTTAGACACAGCCAAAATTTATGAAGAATCTATGGAGGGCCAGAGAAATGTGCTAAATACTAAAAGTTTAGATTGTATTATAATACAGTAGAGGCATATTTATGAATTGGGTGTAGGCAAAATTATTGTTAAAGCATGCAGTGAATCAAATTGTCTTTATAACCAGACCAACGATGAAATATTCGAAGAAACCTCCAATTACTTGGTTGAAGAAGCCGATTATAAAGGACAAGAATATAGACCAAGGTAATAAAATATTGCAATATTTGTGAATGGCTTCAGTACAAGTATTCAGAAACTTTAGAATACGTTGCATTTTACAATAAAAAGATTCAAGGTGAACATTGGGGATTTGTGGTTTACAATTTTTAAAATCACCATGAGAAGGATGGTTAAGTGACTTTGAATATCTTTTGTTATTTACATCAGCCACAAGAATTGCTTATTTTCCATAAAGTGTAAATTTGTGATGTGTATTCTATTTATATAACACTCAAGTGTCAATATTATATAGTACAACTTCCATTTCAAATTCAGGTTAATATAGATGTTTTTCAAGTTAATGGTTTGTTGGTTTGACACGGAGTTTGAAAAGGGAGGAAAGAGAAACTGAGGAGATAATCAGGATAACGCCACTTGGCTATTTCCCGCATTTTAGATTCCCACCCTACAATCCGGTAGCCACAATTCTTCCTTCTTTCCTCTGTTCTCCTTTTCCCAAGCTTGGAATTCTGCTTGATACTCTTTCGAGTTATCAACAGTCACAGATTGCAACTCTTTTCGAGTACAATCACAGTTCTTAGTTTCCAGCAGTGGGACATGAACCCACAACCCTCTGATTCAAAGGCGAGGGTGCTATGAACTGAGCCACAGCTGACACCTCCCAATCCTGCTTGATTCTCCACCTTCCCAACCGTGAATTTGCCCTTCTGTCATCTGTTTCAGCTGTGATCCCAATCAAAACATTTTCTCCTTTGTTACCTTGCTTTCCAATCCAACTTCCTTGGTCTTCTTTCCACCCATTACTGGTACATTGCATCCAGATTTCCTCTGTTTGACATTTGCACTATTATTTAGGGTTAAAATTTAGAGGTTATGTGATGCCAGTTTAGTGATGGTTATTCTGGAGACTATTATCATCATCAGTGTGATGACCTCAAGCTTAACATCAGTGTGAGGCAACAGCTATCTTATAATTTTAAATAATAAAATAATGACTACAATTTTGATTATTCAATTGCCCATAATCAATGGCTGCCCAGCAGCAATTTAATCCTGGGAGTAGCGTTAGTTACTTTAAAGTGAGACTTCAGCCCCCATCTTGGGAGGAGTTATGCCTTAGCGATTTGCTGGCCAGCCAGATTGGCCAGCAGCTCTGTAGTCACACCAGTATCAGTGGAAATGCTGGCAATTGGTGGGACTACAGGCAGCCCCACCATGCTGAGGAACCATGTAGATCCAGGGTCAGGGCTCTTGCAGAGAGAGTGGAGGGCCAGATTCAAGAGTCCTAGAGGGGGGTGGTGGAATGAGCTCTGGAGGAGGAGGTGCCTCCAATGCCTTGCAAAGGATGTCTGTCTCTCCCCTACCCCCCAAAGCTTTCTTGAAACCATCCAATGCAGCTAAAGGTGCAGGGCTTCCGGGCATGTCATGGGCTTCCTCCTTCTGCGTGTAAAATACTGGCAGTGGTGAGATGAAGATGCCTCCTCTGGTCCCACAGCCCCACCACCTGTAAACTTTCAGACAGGTTGGGGGTAGGCAGGTGGGAAGGCCACCTGCTAGATATTATGTCCCCCCACCACCCCCTGCCCGCCCGCCTTCAAACCTGCTGGCGGGGGAGTGTAAAATTCAGCCCAGGAAGTCCAAAGTGCAATTTACTGGTAAGTAGAGTTAGAATGTGGGGAATAATTGGATACAAGTGATGTAATCCAGTCACCATTTTAAAGTCAAATATTCTGTGTTTATCTCTATATACCTGTTATAAATTCTTGTACCTGCATTTATAATTAAAGCTACCAATGTAAACTCTGCGCATTGTAATTACACCTTTCTGCTGATGCCAGTGGAAAAGGTTGATGAGAAGAGCATGTGTAGTGTATATGAATGTACATAATAGTCACTGCTTTTCTCTTTTATCCCAGAATTTATGGAAGTTTATCTAACACAATGAGCTCATCTCTGCAACAAGAAAACATCACAACATCAAGCAATATTGGTGTTTCATTCTTTCAAGCTTCAAACAGAATTGATTTATCAGCCTTCAGTCACACCAGTACAGTAGAAAAGGATAATGAACAGCTGCATCTTCATGACTCAAGTAGAGATTTCATGGAAAAGCAGCACAATCATAAAGGTATAGAATATTTAGTTTTTTCCCCAGCCCTACTGAACAAAAATCTAGATAGTTATCCTACCTCCCTCATGCTGCAGAAATTTAAAATTGCCAACATGTTCTCCTCCCTTACCCCCTTCTCCCCACTGCCCGCCAATGAGGAGAAGCTTAACCTTTCCTGTCACTACTGAGGCCAAAGAAGTGTTGCCATCTCATGTGCAGCGAAGGCATACCTGGCATCCTGGCAAATCTCTAATGGGCGCAAATGCCACCTTTATTTCAACATACTCCCATGCACACCAAAGGAAACCTCCCCACTGAAGATGAACTCTGTCTTTCCCCTCATGTATAAGTGTTGTCAACAGCGCCAACGAGCAGCAATTACTCATCAATAACTTCGCTGATGCTCAGTTTGGCTTTTGCCAGGACCTCTGGGCTCCAGGCCTCATTACCACCTTGGTGCAGACATAGGCAAGAGAGATGAATTCCAAACTTAAGGTGAGAATGACTACCCTTGATATCAAGGTAGCATTTGATCAAGTGTGGCATCAAAGAATCCAAGTAAAACTGAAGACAATGGGAATCGGGGGAAAACTCACCACTTTCTGAAGTCATACCTAGTACAAAACAAGAGGTTGTGGAGTCTCATCATCTAAGCCCAGGACTGCAGGAATTCCTGGGAGCTGTGTCCTAGGCACAACCATCTTCAGCTGCTTCATCAATGACCTTCCCTGCAACATAAGGCCAGAGGTGATTGCACAGTGTTCAGTTGCATTTGTAGTTCCTCAGATAATGAAGTAGTCCATGCCCGGATGCAGCAAGACCTGGGCAACGTTCAGGGTTGGGCTGATAAATGGCATGTAACATTCATACCAGACAGGTGCATGAATGGCAATGACCATCCTTAACAAGAGAGAGTCGAGCTGCCTCCCCTTGGTATCCAATACTATTGTTGTTGTCAAAGCCCCTCAAAGATCCTGAGGATCACTATTGTTTTGATCCCGGACGAGACCGCCAATTGTTATGATCTCAGTAGAGACCAGTAGCATGTTTTTTAAATTTATTTCCAGAATCCAAAAACCCAGGTTTTTTTTTTTACATTTGTTCATGAGTATGGGTGTCACTGGCTAGGACAGCATTTATTGCCCATCCCTAATTGTTCAGAGGGCATTTAAGAGTCAACCACACTGCTGTGGGTCTGGAGTCACATGTAGGCCAGACCAGGTAAGGCAGCAGGTTTCCTTCCCTAAAGGGCATTAGTGAACTAGATGGGTTTTTACAACAATCAACAATGGTTTCATGGTCATCATCAGACTTTTAATTGCAGATTTTTATCAAATTCAAATTTCACCATCTGCCATGATGGAATTCGAACCCAGGTCCCCAGAGCATTACCCTGGGCCTCTGGATTACTTGTCCAATGACAATACCACTATACCAGAAGCTTAATTGGGCCAGGAACATAAATACAGAGGCTACAAGAACAGGTCAGAGGCTGGATATTCTGTGGCTCTACACTTTAATCCCAAAAGCCTTTCCATCACACACAAGTCATAGTTCAGGAATGTGATGGAATACTTTCCACTTGCCTCCCCCCCCCCTTTACACCAAAGAATTAAGCCACTGTGTTCATGGTTTAAATCAAAAGAATTTTACTAAACAAAAATTGAAGAACATGAATATTCGAATCTTAAATGGTCAGTTACATTAAAGATATCAAAAGTTAATCAGCAAAGTTACTTCTTTTTTAAACCAAAATTCTTAGCTCAACTTTCTTTCTGCACCCATTTGACTTATACCTCCAAAACTCAAGCCAGATCCTTATCAAAATTTGGAAAATTAGCCACTAGTTCTGTGTTCTGCTTCAAGAATTCATATAAGGGTTGAGATTTCTTGGGCCTTCTGCCTACTTCCGGTGTTTTTCCTTCAAAACCTTTTCTTTTGTGCTCTCTCTCTCTCTTTCTTATTTAGCTCTCTCTCTTATTTCGTGCTCCCTCTCTCTTATTTCTCTCTCTCTCTTTTTCATTCTCTGTGTTCTCAGCTTAGCTATCCTAGATGTCTAGCTCACTGTCAGGAATTCTTCAGTTAAGAAGTGTAAACCCTTTTAACCAGACACCAAATTTCAAATGGACTATGGTGGGAAGAGATGTTCCTTGCTCTGCAGCCATATTGTTCAAAAAATTAAAATCCTGCTTGAGACCAGAGCCAAACCCATAGTTTACTCACCCGTATGATTAACTTCTTGTTGATACTTGGCTATTCTATTGTTTATTTCTCAGACAACTTGGTCATATGATAATTTACTGAAAGCCATGTGCTTTACCAGAAAAGAACTCCTCAAGAAACGTAAAGGGACCAACACCCCAGCATAAAATATATTTTTATTTTCCAAAAGCACAAGGGCCATCACAGCATTGACCAGAAGCTTAATTGGGCCAGACACACACATACAGAGGCTACAAGAACAGGTCAGAAGCTGGATATTCTGTGACACAACACCTTAATCCCAAAAGCCTTTTCATCACACACAAGTCATAATTCAGGAACGTGATACTTTCTACTTGCCTGTATGAGTGCAGCTTCAACAACACTCAAGAAACTCAACACCTTCCAGGGCAAAGGAGCCCGCTTGATTGGCATCCCCTCCACTATCTTAAACATTCACTCCCTTCATCACCGGCACCCAGTGCCTGGAGTGTTTACCATCTGTAAGTTGCATTGCAGCAACTTGCCAAGGGGTCTTTGAAGGCATCTCCCAAACCGCTTCTACCACCTATTAGGATAAGAACAGCAGATCCATGGGAACACCAAATATCTACAAGTTCTCCAAGTCACACCAAGTACTCCATTCTTGTAGCCCCTGTATTTGTGTGGAAAGAGTTGAGTTTCACTGGAACATGCAGCAGGCCAAGAACGGACATGTGAGCATGAGAGCAGGGTGGTGTGTTGAAACGGCAAGCAACATGGAGGACTGGGTCATGCTTGCGGACAGACCAAAGGTGTTCCGCAAAGCGGTCACCCAGTCTGCATTTGGTCTCTCCAATGTAGAGGAGACCACATTGGGAGCAGCGAATGCAATAGACTAAATTGAGGGAAGTGCAACTGAAGTGCTGCTTTACTTGAAAGAAGTGTTTGGGCCCTTGGACGGTGAGGAGTGGGGGAGTAAAGAGGCAGGCTACTGCAATGTTCCAGTGAAGCTCAACGTAAACTGGAGGAACAGCACCTCATCTTCCGATTAGGCATTTTACAGCCTTCCAGACTTTTTCTTTTCCCACCTATTTCTATTATTATTTTAAAATTTATTTCCATCCATTGTTTTATCTCCACCTTTTAGCCTATTTTGATCCCTTCCCCCCCCCCCCCCCCCCCCCCCCCCCCGACTAAGGCCATCTGTTACTTGCTCATCCTGCTTTCTACCCTTAATGTCACCATTAGCACATCCTTTAACTAATATCACCACCGTCTACACCCCTTTGTCCTTTAGTCAATTTTGGCAATCTCTCCTTTGCCTCCACCTATCACTGGCCTTCTATCCAGCTCCACCCTGTCCCACCCCCCTTAAACAGCTTATATTTCACCTCATTTCAATTTTCTTCAGTTCTGATGAAGAGTTATACGGACTCGAAACGTTAACTCTGTCTTCCTCTCCACAGATGCTGTCAGACCTGCTGAGCTTTTCCAGCTATTTTTGTTTCTGTTTCAACAAGAAGTTAATTTATTGCCGTTCTTTCATTGTCACGGAGTCAAATCCTGAAATTTCTTACCTTACAAGACTGTTGGAGTGCTCTCACCACATGGATTTCTATGGTTCAAGAATGCGGCACCTTCTCAAAAATAATGAAAAACAGGCAATAACTGCTGGCCTGGCCTGTGATGCCCACATCCACAAATTGCTTTCTTTATAAAAGGTGATATGATAGGAGGTTTTAGTGTCAAGGATGGTACACTGCCTCTCCTTGAATCATACACAATGGCAGTGAATATATTGGTAGAATTTAAAATTTTCTTTTTTCATGGAACCAAGCTCAGATAAAGTAGTGAAATATTTTGTTTTTCGTTCAACACCTGGAGACATTAATGTTCTTTAATAGATTTTTTAACATTGAAGTCAGACACTTGCAGATACTTGTGTGAGGCTTTAAAATGTTTGCACATAAATGTGAATTCAAATCAAAAATTAGGAAAATAATAAAATGAAACTTTAGTTGGAATATTGGCTTAATGTCAAGGTTGGAGATTGTGGGGTTTGTAATGATTTGCTCAATTAGGAACTTCTGACTGAAGCAGCATTGAAATGTGTGGCATGGTGATGCTTTTTATTTTGTTTTGAATCACACTAAGAATTAAATCTACGTTTCAAACATCCAAACATTGCTGTGGAAAATGGACTGGATATATTGAGTCACGTTTGTTGTCTCTACCTTTGGTGCAAGGAATTTAACATGGCAATAAAAAGAAAAGCAAAGATTCTGGAAATAGCATTTTCTGAATTTTGTGTGACGGCTGTTGCTGTGCATGTGATCAGGTGCAGTCTTGGTGATCATCCTGGAATTAGTGGATGTCATCTGATGCAGCCACATATTGAACTTTGAGCTTTAATTGTGGCGCTTGTCAGTACAGTGGGCTAGAGATTCGTGGGGTTGAATTAGCATTGCTGCTCTTGCCCTTCTCACTGGTACAGGTCACAGGTAGAAGGTGCTGTTGATGTAACCTTGGTGAGTTCCTTTGTACATTGATTGCACATACTACAGTTATTGTAAGCTATTGGTGGTGGGGAGGATATTAAGCCTAATGGCACAACAGTATCATTGCAGCTGCACCCATCCAGGGGAATGTTCCAATACCCTCCTGACTTCAGTTTTTAGATGGTGGCAAAGCTTTCAGGGGTCAGGAGGTGAACCATTTGTTACAAACTACCCAACCACTGTCCTGCTCTTACAGCCATACGGTGGATATGGTGAGCCCAATTCAGCTTTTGGTCATTGTCGTCCCCAAGATGTTGATGGTGGAGTACTTGGTGATGATGTTGTTGAAGGGCTCCTTGGCATCATATTTGATTGAATGCTACGTCAATGTTGATGTTGATGGGAGCTACTTTCATACTCTTGTATTCCATTCTTGCAAATGTGTCTGGATCAAGACTCAGATGTTGAAGTAAGTGGTTCTGGTAGAACCTGAACTGAATATGCAGGTTATTGATAAATAGCTATTGCATGTATGCAATCTACAGATGATTGAGATGAGGCTGATAGCATAGTAATTAGTTGAGATAGAATTATCCTGTTTATCACTGGGACATGTCAGGACAATATTCCACATTTTAAGGTAGATGCCAGTGTCATGGCCACATATATCTAGGTATCTGTGATGTCAGGTCAAATTAATCAATCCAGCACTCCCACATAAGATCACACTATTATCATGTTTGGAAAGTGTGAAATGTCCATATAATTTATTTTATTCGTTAATTGCAAAATTCAACTAGGGTGGTGTAAAATAATTTAAGAAACAATTAAAATGCTGTTTTCATGTACTTTAACTGTACTTAATTGTTGGAGAAGACATAGCAATAGTCATAAGGAGAAGTAGTATGCATGTTATCTAGGCAGATGATTTACTCCAGGCATTCCATCAACATCTGCAGATGGAACAAAAGAAAGGGTTTTGGGGTCAACAATGTTGTAGGATGTTGGATACTTTTCTGTAGGTCTTAATGAAGCCTTGGTAGTCTTAAGTAGGTTACCCATATGTATTTATTAACTACAAGAGCTATGTACATACAGTAAAGGGTTCAAGCTATGTGCTGGCTCCGTGCTTGCTTATGCACATAGTTTTGTCCAACTCTAGACTGACCCCTCGGTGCGGGTCATGTGTTCCTTTACGTCACTGTGAGCAGTACTGTACTCAGTCCCATGTTAACCCTAGAATGTGCCAGATCCTTATACTACACCTCCCCAATGCCTTTAACCAATGTATTTCAAGTTATTCTAGTTTACGCCGTTATCACTACTCCATCTTCCCCCCTTCAAGTCTCTGAGTTCATAGGTTCAGGCAGTCTGGAGGCCTTATAACCCTTCCATATCGTGTTCTCACACCTGATGGGGAAGTGATGGGCTCTGTTTGTTGCAGGTAAACTCTGTTGATTTGGAGGCTGTTCTGGATTCTGTGTATCTTCCTTGATGTCTTTGCACTGTACTGTGGGAACTAAGGATGAGGAGGAGACTCCTCCTTTTTCTCCTGACTGTACTCTCAGGGGTCCCAACCTGGTAGAACCGAGGTTGATCATCATCCTTCCTCATGATGGTATCCTCTCTCTCGAGGTCTTGAATCCAGACATTGTCATCCTTTTGTAGTTGTGGCAAGTGTCTGGTGCAGTACCTTTTATTGTAGGCAGAAGCCTGCTTCTGCCTGTAGGACTGCTCTCTTGCTTGGATGTCCTGGTAATCCTTGGTTACCAACCCTGGTATGAGTTTTTTTGGCAGGACTGGAAGTTGTGTGCAGAGTTTCCTGCCCATCAGGAGTTTGTATGGGGCCAGGCTGCATTGTAACGGGTTGGACGTGTAGGTTAGCAGTGCTAAGGGAATGTCCTAATTCTTGTTTGGGAGGTGGATCCCTCTTTTGGCCTCCCCATTTGACTGTGGTATCTTGGGGTGCTAGTACGGTGGTAGAAGCCTGATATAGTGGCAAAGGGCGTAGAGTACTCATTTGAAAATTGTGGGTTGTTATCGGACATGACCTCGTCTAGGGTGACGTGGCTCATGAACATCTCTATCAGTGCCTTAATTAATGCCTCTGTGGTAATTGTATATAGTTGCTTTAACTCAACCCATCTGGAAAAGTAATCCACCACTACAAGGAACAATTTGCTTTTGAAGACAAATAGGTTGATGCCCAGCATCTTCCATGGTGTAGTATGGAACTGTGTGGGAATGAGGGGCAATCTTTGGTCCTGCCTGTGCAGCACTCATACCTGACAGTTTGCTGTTCAATTGCCTGACCACCAGACAGCGGATAGGGCCTGTATCCTTCACATGGTGATACCCAGGTGGCCCTGGTGTGTACGTTTTTTGAAGAATCTCTGGCCGAAAGGAAACTGGGATGACCAGCTTTCATTGTGGATCAGGAGATCATCTATGACCATAAAGTGTTTTTGTTGTTCGAACCACATTTTCATGGTGCAAACTCTTGTTCTCTGTTGTGGCCACCCTTTTTGGTGGTAATGGCAGATGCTGGCACACTCTTCATCACACATTTGTTTCTGCCGAATCTGTTGGAGCTCACTTATGGTTGCTGGAAGGTGTCTCCTTGTCAATTGGGAGTACGCATCCAGCTCTTCAATGAGATTGACATCTTGTTTTGTCGATGTCCGACTATGTCCCTGGAAAGCCTGTCAGCCGTTGTTTGTTTTTTACATTGGACGTATACTGTCTTGTAGGCAAACCTCATGAGGCATAGGTGGAACCTTTGGGTTCTGGGAGGCATCTTTGCTAACTCCTTTTCATCCAGTAATGAAACTAGTGGCTTATGGTCTGTTTTTGATTGTGATCTTGAAGCTGGTGATATGGTCTGAAAACTTCTCGCATGCCCATGTGACCTGAGAGGGCTTCTTTTTTCTACGACAGTGTATCTTGTCTCTGTGTCTGACAGCCCTATGGAAACCGGCCAGTGACTTCCATCCAGTTGTTCCTGGAATAGGACTGCTCCAAGGCCTGTGGATGAAGCATCTGCTGCTATGGTGGTGGGCAGGGATGGGTCACAGTGGGCCAGAATGTCAGCGGAGAGTAGCATTGCCTTGATAGGAGTGAATCCTTGCTCTTGATGCAAGTCCCAACACCATGCCTGGTCTGTCTTAAGCAGATGCCTCAAAGGTTCTGTGACCTGTGCCAAATTTGGTAAAAAAATTTGCCTGCTGGTTCACCATTCCCAAGAATTGCTAGAGGTCTGGAATCGAGGTTGGGGTTGGGGTTCAGAACTCACGAATAGCTTTAGTTTTCTGTGGATCCACTGTGATGCCTTTATTGCTGACAATGTGGCCCAGGAACTGAATTGATGTTTTAGAGAATTCGCATTTCTCATTCAGCATCAGCCCTGCTTCCTTCAGGCATGTTTAGACTGCTGTGAATCTCTTGTAATATAGTGAACCAATACAGTGTCAATGTGGCAAATGGGCTCCTGTAGGCCCTGCAAAATGGCTGGCATCGTACGTTGAAATATTTCTGTGCCAAAGTGATTCCAAACAGCAGGCAATTAAAGCAGAATCCGCTGAAGGGGGTAATGAATGTGGCCAGCAGCCTGGAGTCTTCGTCAAGGGCAAGTTTCCAAAAGCCGCTGTTGGTGTCCAGCTTTGAAAATACCATGCTTTTCGAGAGTTTAGTCAGGCTTTTGTTCACTGAGCCCATGGGATGTGCTTCTCTTTATTGAACTGTGTTAGGTTGACGCAAATACAGATGGACCCATTCAGTTTTGGCCTGGGACCATCCTGGAACACCATGCGATTGGTTGTATGACTGGGGACATGACTCCCAGTTTGTTATCTCATTCAGTTGCTGCTGCACTTGTTTCATGAGTGTGTCAGAAATCTTTTGTGGTATGAACAGTCACAAGGTTTTACTATCCTACCTCACTGTGATGTTGTATGTGCGTTTTAGTCAGCCCAGTCCTGTAAAGAGCTTTGGGAACTCACTTTTATACTTGGAGCCTGGCTGTTGTTGGTTGACCTTGTCAATTTTTTGTAGAAGGTAAAGTTCAACACAGGCTTTGTGGCTTAGTAGTGAACAGTCTTGGTTGTGGACCATGAACAGGGTCTTGCAGATTATCTTATCCTTGTACTTCAGCGTCGCCTGCAATGGGACTTTCACCGGAAGCTTTATGGCTCCTGCTCCATATAGGTGTGTCATGGGTGGCATCAGCCACTGGGCCACCAGCCATCGTTCTCTGTCCAACAGGACCATAACACTGGCTCCCATGTCCAATTTGAAGTTTGTGAGATGGCCTTTAACCAAAATGCCTGCATTCCAATATGAAAATCCTGTATCTTTGACCTCACCCAAGAAGAATGGTTGCGTGTCCTCTTGGTGTGCAATCTCGACCTCATAAATCATCTTTGGGTCTTCTGCGCATTTAGATGCTTTGGCCTTGCACAGTTTGCCGAAGTGTCCAATTCTGTTATATTGAAAGCATTGGGCTGAAATTGCAGGACATTGATCTCGCCTGTGGGGGCGCTTTGCTCCACAACGCTGGCACGATGGCTTTACTGGTCGGTTAGGGATTTGCTTCCCTTGGCCTGGAAGGTCCCTGTTTCTGTGCTGTTTAACTAACTGGAGTGCGGGATTTCCTTTGTCTCGCATTTCTCTTAAAATGGACCTCTGCTGCACATGGAGTTCAGATTGCTAAACAATCTGGATAACTTTCTCGAGGGTAAGATCTTTCTTTGCTTGCAGCATGTCTGAGAGAGTGTTGTCTGCTACTCCTACAATTCTTTCCCTAATAAGTTCAGATTTTGAGTCTCTATATTTGCAGACTTCAGCTATCCTGTTCAGATCATTAATGAATGAGTCGACAGGTTCCCCTGACTGCAGGACATGCTTATTAAATTTATCCCATTTTGAGGATTTTGTTGCTTCTTAGGTTAAAATAAACATCGAATGATTTTAGTACTACTTCAAATTTAGCAAGTGATTTGTTGATTTCTTATCTAGCAATAGTGTTGTCCGCTGTCGGTCTTACCAAATAAAGCGATGTGTTAATTTGTTCAGCTACTGACTTTTTATCTAGACCTGAAGCAATCCTGTATCTAAGGAACCTTTTTTCTCCAAAGTCCCCAATTAATGTGATTGATCTGGGCCTTGAATATGTTCAAATTGATCTGGGAGGGTAAACTTCTGATCTATGGTTAAACAAGGTTTTAAAATGTAGGCTCAACTTTAAGAAGTTGCTGAAATCCAAGACGGTGATGCCATTCATTTGAAGACTAAAGCCAGAATTTTACATTTGGCATGTGGGTTCATGCCTGACACACCGGAATGTAAAATGACACGCGTTGACATCGGGCATGTGTCCTGACGTCATCGCAAACTCGCGCGATGTTTTGTTTGGCGGGCGCGCGCTGGAGTCGGCAGCACGCCCGCCGATAATTGAAAGGCCTATTAAGGCCATTAACAAGGTAGTTAAGTTGAATTATACGCTGCCCGTCCAACCTTATGGTCGGCAGGCAGGCGAAAAGGCCAAGTGGCCTTTACGTTTTTTAGGAAACCTCATTCATGAGCAGGATGAGGTTTCCTAAAGCTGATACTAATTAAATAAAACCTTTATTTTGAAAATAAAAACATATCCCATCTTGTGACATCTTTCATTACAATTTTAATGTATTTATTTGTTATTTCTAAAAAAACGCTTCAATCTCCCTGAGGCAGCTCCATGCCTCAGGGAGACTGAAGCGCTCTTTTGCGCTTATGCGCGGACTAATGTCGGTCTTAGTAAATAAAGCAATATGTTAACTTGTTCAGCTTCTGACTTTTTATCTATACCTGAAGCAATCATGTATCTCCGTCCTCCCCCTGTCCTCACAGATAGCACTCAATGCTATCACTCACGATCCATGCAAGACAGGCCTTTATAGGCCTTCCCACGTGAAATCGCGGTGTGGAGCTGATCACGAGCAGTGGACAGCTCCCCGACTGCCCCCGCCCGCTCCCACCGAGCCCGCCCGATGAATGTAAAATTCTGGCCTAAGGGTTTACCCGCGCTTGCTAGTTTGACGGACTCCCGCTGCAATGGCGCTTGTGCTCAGCCTTTGAAAAAATTAAATTAAGTGCACACAGCCTTCTCCCTAAACCAGGAAAAAAAAACCCTGAGCATTATTTTTTCAAATAGCAGTGATATTTTTCTTCCATGTTAGTAAAATATCCAACTGTTGTAATCCTCAAATTCTTTCTCAATTTTTGTTTGGTCTTTGCTTTGTCTTCCAGTTAGTCAATTCCACAAATGTATTAGCCTTAAAACATTTTTTTTTAAAAATGCTTTTCTAATTTTTAACTTGTTTTTGACCCTTTTGCTTTGTGATAATTTTCACAGTTGATACTATTTTGTCATTTATACACAAGTTGTGCAAAGTTGTCTCAATTTTTTATGTAACAATGTTGATAATGCATATTCTGATGCATGAGTAGCTTATTTTAAAGAAAAGGTTTTTAAAGCGAGAATAGAAACATAAAAAGTGGAAGTTCATGTCAATTTAGTGATTTCTAATGGACTGTCATTTACAAGGACTTCAGTGCATCCTGTGGAGGAACAGGGAATCACTGACAGCAATTTCTGGTTTTCCACGTTTAACTGCGCATCTGTGATTGCTGGATGTTGCAGTCAGTTTTACAAAATAATGACAGTGAACACTGACATTTTCACCATCATTCTAACTGCAAAATGCAGATGCTGAAAAACTGAAATAAAACAGAAAATGCTGGAAATACTCTGCGGGTCAGGCTGCGTTTGTGGAGAGAGGAACAGATTTAATATTTCAGGTTGATGACCTTTCATTGGAACCCAGTTTCAAAAGTCATTAACTGAATTAATATATGCTGGACTAATTTGGTACTGTTTCATTGTCTCTAAAAGATAAAAGCGTGGCTTATTGGTACTTAGTATTGTTGGTTTAATACCTTTACATTGTTAAATCAGTTTTGAAAAATACTATATAACTATATAATATACAATGCTTTTCACCTAACTTTACAGATTCCTCAACAACTGAGAGGAATGACTCAGTTTCAAACTGCAAGACATCTCTGCCTCAGAATGGACGAATGAAAGGAAACCAATGTGGTGAAAGACTAAATACAGTCTTTCCTGGTTGTGGCAGTAGTACATCCAGGAGACACGGATTTGTAAACCAAATCCCTGATAGAACAACCACTATTACTTCTATATTGCCATCTCAGAGGACTTCACTGTTTTCAAATGGTGCACTTGAAGACCCTATTTCTACATTGAACATTTTGGAAGAATTTGACCATAAGCTGCAGGTAGACAGTTCAGAAGACAACAAGAACATTGGCCTCACTTCCAAACCATCTAATGTAAGGCTCTTTAAAAAAAGAACTTATAATAAACTAATTCTGAACATAAATTTTCCATATTTTAAATTAAAGCAGCTAAAATCACACAGTGCTGGTGTCTCTAGGGAATGTTATACAGCCAGGCTGATATCTAATTTTTTCTATAGGCTCAATGATTGTTTAATATTATAATACTGCTCAGCTTTATTGCTCCATTATTGTAAACTCCAGGAATGATTCAGAGCATATGACAAGTGGCACATAAGATACTTAAAAATTAAGCCACATGATATTAAAGCAAATTAAGTTGTATGGGGACATTCCAAGAAAGCAGAAAGTAATCGCAAGTGTAGGTGGATGTTTTTCAGATTGAGAGGATGTTATTGCTGTGCCCCAGGGAGTTGTACTGAGACTTCTTTTTCCACTTATTTAAATCAACTGGCATAAACACAAACGAAGTGGTATCAAAATTTGATATCAAATTATGGAGCATGACAAACCTTTTAAGGAGGATGTAGATGCTTCAGCAGTGTGTGTACATAGATAGTAATTCGATGGAAACAGATGTGACATATATTTTCAAAAAAAGAACACAGTGATAAGAATATAGGAATTCTAAGAATTCATATACATAAAATTTTGAAGCTGAGTTTATACACAGAAAGACCATAAATAAGTAAAATGAGATTCAGGGATCTATAAATACAGTATGAATGTAAAGGTAAGGACGTGAAGTTGAATTTGTGATATTGAAGATATTGATGATGCCAAAGTTGGAAAAGTGTGCATATATTTCTGGGCACCCTATTTATTGCAAGTATTTTAGTGCTATGGAAATGATATGAAAAATTCATTAGAATAATATCTGGAATGAGAGGCTACAGTTAGAAAGAAACAGTTGGAAAATTAAGGCTGTTTTGCTGAAGCAAAGAAGAAAAACCTACACGACTAAAAGATTTGCAAAGAATTTATCAGGATAGTGAAAGATTGTTTCTCTTAGTTGGTGAATTGGTCACAAGGACAGATATTCAAGATTATTATTCAAATAATAATGAGGGGGTGGAAGTTAGAATAAAGGGTTATTAGAACATACACTTTACCACATGAACTTGTAACAATATACAATGAAACTGAATAAGTTTTTGAAAAAGACTACAAACATCCAGGGAAATATGAAAAATTGGAATAAATAGCACCATTTGAAGAATCAGTGCAGGAGCAATGGTCAAATGTGCTGTAATGTGACTCTCACTAAACTCCCTCTCTAAATCTGGACATAGAGCAATGCTAGTTCCTTCCTAAACTGCTGTCTTAAACGTGTCGATTTGTTCCATTTGATTAAAAAGATGTGCTGCCATCTTTTTACCTTGTCTCCATAAATTAGAATAAATATTTAGTTCATTGTGTAGCTATTATACAAGCAATCTTTGTATTTAAAAAAAGATTTTTATGTGGGTTTGTTGTCTTGTGTACCCAGGTGGTTGATTGGGTGACTGCATTAGACAGTACTATGACCAAGTAAGATGGCAGCCTATTCATGCAATAACACCTTATTAAAAATAGAAAGCAAAATGTGTGATTCTGCAGAGCAATCATCAGAACCCTACTCAAATAAGTTTCCCATGCTCATTTGCATAGTCTCTTTCCCTGTCTTTTGCCAATTACCTTAAATCTGCCCCCTGGTTCTCAGTCCTTCCACCAATAGGAACAGTTTTTCCCTATCTACTCTGTCCAGACCCCCTCATGGTTTTGAATACTCTATAAAATCTCCTCCCAAACCTCTTTTCTCTGAGAAAAACAGACTCAACTGCTCCAATCTATCTACATAACTGAAGTTCCTCATCCCTGGAACCATTCTCGTGAATCTTTTCTTCATCCTTTCTGATGCTTTCACATCCTGCCTCCATTGTAGTGCCCAGAACTGGATGCAATACTCCAATTGAGGCAGAACCAGTGTTTTATATAGGTTTAACATAACTTCCTTGCTTTTGTACTCTATGCCCTTATTGATAAAGCTCAGAATACCATATACTTTATTAACTGATTCCTCAACCTGTCCTGCCACCTTCAATGATTTATGCCCAGATCCCTCTGTTCCTGCAGTCTCTTTAGAATTGTAACCTTTTTTATGTTGTTTCTCAATGTTGTTCTTACCAAAATGAATCACTTCACACTTCTCTGTATTAAATTTCATCTGCCACTTGTCCACCTTTTCGCCAACCTGCTTCTTTCCTTACACCATCCTCCTCATGGTTCACAATACTTCCAAGTTTTGTTATCGCCTGCAAATTTTGAAATTGTGCCCTGTACACTAAGGTCTAGGTCATTAATATATACCAGGAAGAGCAGGGTTCCTAACACCAACCCCTGGGGAGTAGTTTGAAAAACAACTGTTACTCACTATTTTTTGTTTTCTGCCACTCAGCCAATTTTATATCCATGTTGGCACTGTCCCTTTTATTCCATGAGCTCTAACTTTGCTCAAGTCTGTTGTACGGCATGTTTATCAAATTTGGAAGTCTGCATACACCACATCATCACCTCATCAGCCCTCTCTGTTACCACTTCAAAAATTACTAGCAAATTAGTTAAACATGATTTGCCCTTAACAAATCCGTGCTTGTTTTCCTTAATTAACCAGCATTTTCCAAAATGACTACTAATTTTGTCTCAAATTATCAGTTCTAAAAGAAGCTTTCCCACCACCAAGGTTAAATTAGTTGGCCTGTAATTGCTGGGCTTTGCACACTTTTTTGAACAAGGGTGGAACATTTGAAATTCTCCAATCCATGGCACCATTTCTGTGTCTATGGAAGATTGGAAAATTATCGCCAGTGCCTTCGCAATTTCCACTCATTTCCTCACTATCCCTGGATGCATCTCATTCGGTCCAGGTGCCTTATCAACCTTAACTACAGACAGCCTATTCAATATATCATCATCAATTTTAAACCCTTCAAGCCTCTGAAATACCTCTTTCACCATGACCTGGACAGCATCTTTTTCCTTGGTAAAGGCATACAAACTATTCATTTCATACCTGAGCCTGCCCTCTGTGTCCCCTAATTGGCTCCACTCCTCCTCCTACCACCTTTTATTATTTCTATGCCCATAGAAGACTTTTGAGTTCCCTTTTACGTTAGATGCTAGTCTCTTCTCATACTTTCTCGTTGCTTCTCTTATTTGCTTTTTCAATTCTGCTGCAAATATTTATATATTCAGCTTGGTTCTTGGTTGTATTATCCATCTGGTATGAACACACTTTTTCTGCTTCTTCATAATCTCTTATCCCTTTTGTCATCCAGGGAGCTCTGGATTTGTTTGCCCTACCTTTCCACTTAGTGGGAATATGCCTTGACTATGCCTGAGCTATTTCTTTAAAGGCAGTTCAGTTACAGCCTTACCTGGCAATCTTTGATTCCAATTTATTTGGGTCAGATCCATTCTTACCTCACTGAAGTTGTTTTTTCCCCAGTTAACTATTCTTACTCTGGATTGTCCTTGCCTTTTCCAAAGCCAACCTAAAGTTTATGATACAATGATCACTGTCCCCTCATTGTTCCCCTATTTACACTTGACCTACTTGGCCCAACCCATTCCCAAAAACAAGGCCTATCAATGCCTCCTTTCTCATCGGACCGGAAACATCCTACTATAGAAAATTCTCCTGAGTGCACCCTAGGAATTGTTGCCCTTCTCTGCCTTTTACACTACTACTATCCTAGGCTATGATCAGATAATTAAAGTCCCCCATTATGACTATAGTTCTTACGCTTCTCTGTAATTTCCTGGCAAATATGTTTCAGTAAAGTACAGCTTTCCCACAAGTTGATGGCCTGTAGACTTTTATAAATGCAAGTTCTTTATTATGACATATGTACGATGATATAACTTAGACAAACATTTGATAGTAGATAATATGGAAGTTTCTTTTTTATGGCTTGGGTTTTAAAATTGTTAACACACGTATGAGTAAATGGCCAGTGTGTCACGAACAGTAAATGGAATTTTGTAGTAATTGTTGAAGATTGCAGGTAAATAGTTTTAGTATAGATCTCTCTAGTTAAAAAGCATGCACTGACACTGATGTGATGGGCCAAGTGAATTTTTGTTCTACAACTTCTACATTTTTATAAGGTAACACAAATATTTTTTCGATAATTTGTTTCAATCTTTTTAGGAATTGCATGAGATCGCTCATTGTCAAAATATCGATACTAGCAAGTATCTGGGCCTGGAAGGTTTTTTCACGTGGCAGATGGATCCTGGTCAAATTGCTGCAGAACCCTTTGCAAAACGTGTGATCAATGATGAAAAACACATTTCAGAAACACTGATCAAAGGTATGACATCCTATATTTATGTGAACTCAGACAGGCAGAATTCAGATTGGCTGTAACTGCCAGTTATTTCAATGAATATACAGTATCTGAAAGTCAGCTGTAACTGTAAAATTAAGTTCAATCATGACTCTCATTTCTGCATTGCATGTTAAAATCTTTCAAGAACTGTAGAAAGTAAATAGTGGTACAATTGGTCAGAAAACTATCTTTTTGAATTGGTTTTGAACCCAGCCAAGTTTGATTGAAAGAAAAAGTTTGTAGGGATTATTGAATACCGGCATGAAAGTGCCTCAGTTGTCAAAATTTAGTTCCAAAGGTGCCTGGATCTAAATATCAACAATTCAGCAGTAATTGCCAACTTTATTCAGGGATTAATTGGGTAAATTTTCATCTCTACTGCCTGGGTGGATGTAGAGAGGAAAGGCTAACAGGGAGATGGTATGTCATAACAAAACCCGCTAGAATTCCTTTCAATTTATTTTAATTGGAGGGAAATATGACGGGTCCTGTAAAGAGCTTGAAATCCTCTACCACCAGATTTCCTTTGTGCTCCATCCAGGTGCTCCTTAATATCTCGGTCGTAAAGACGAAAGTCTACCCATGGAGTTTATAAAAGCGAATGCATCACAAAAACTTAAAGGATACTGTTCTGAAATTATGAAAGCATATTGTTTAGGCTGCATGAAGAGAGTTTTGCCCTGCATTTAAACTGTGCTATATACAAACGTGTGGGGTTGGAGGAAACAAAATATTGCATGCTATATATGATTAAGTCATAAACCCATTCTTTATGAATAGTTTTATAATTTGTTACACATTATCACATGGAGGAAACCTTCCCTTGCTTGAATGCAGAAATCCAGAAATTATTGTTGTAGATGGTGGACAGGCTTTGGGGAATTGGGAGCTGAGTTACTCACTGTAGAATTCCCAGCTTTGATCTGCCCTTATAGCCACAGTATTTATATGGCTAATCCAGTTAAGCTTCTGGCCAATGATAACCCCCAGGATGTTGATGGAGGGATTCAGCGATGGTAATGCAGTTGAAGGTCAAGGGTGATGGCTAGAATCTCTCTCATGTTGGAGATGGCTTTTGCCTGGCACTTGTGTGGCGCAAATGTTTCTTGCCACTTATCAGCCCAAGCCTGAATGTTGTCCAGGTGTTGCTACATGTGGGCATGGACTGCTTCATGACCTGAGGAGTTATGAATGTCACTGAACATTGTGTAATCATTAGCAAACATCCCCAATTCTGATCTTATGATGGAGAGAAGGACATTGATGAAGCAGCTGAAAGATGGTTGGGGCTAGAACACCACCCTGAGGAGCTCCTGCAGTGATATCCTGGGACTGAGATGATTGGTCTCCAACAATCACAACCATCTTCTTTTTGTGTTCGATATGACTCCAGCCAGTGAAGAGTTTCCCTGATGATTCCTATTGATTTCGATTTTGCTAGTGCTCCTTGATGTCATGTTCAGTCAAATGCTGCCTTGATGTCAAGGACAGTCACTCTGACCTCACCTCTGGAATTCAGCTTTTCCAAGTGGCTTTCAACATGGACGATCACTGATTCATCAACTGAAAGAGGATGGTAGATGGTAATCAACAGGAGGTTTCCTTGCCCATATTTGGCCTGATGCCGTGAGACTCCATGAAGTTCAGAGTCAAAATTGAGGGTTCCCAAGTCCCCTTTGACTGTACACCACTGTACTGCCACCTCTGGCGGGACAGGACAAGGATAGTGATGGAAGAGTCAAGGATATTGGCTACAAGGTATGACTTGGTGTCGCTTGATTAGCCTGTGCGACAGCTCCTGCAATTTTGGCACAAGTCCCCAAATGTTAATAAGGACTATATAATGGGGTCCAATAGGTAGGGTGTGCCTTTATCGTTCCATGCCTAGGTGGATGCCGTTTTATCTTTATTCAACTTTTCTGCAGCAATTTGGTACAACTGAGTAGCTTGCTAGGCCATTTCAGAGGATGGTTACGAGTCAACCACATTGCAGTGGGTCTGGAGTCACATACAGGCTAGATCAGGTAAGCTTTCCTTCCCTAAAGGATATTAAGGAATCTGATGGGTTTTTACAACGATCTGGCAGTTTCATGATCATTACTGAAACTAGCTTTTTATTCCAGATATAATAATTAACCAAATTTAAATTCAACCAATGGTGGGATTTGAACTCATGTCCCCAGAGCATTTGTCCAGGCCTCTGGGTTACTTGTCTAGTAAGGTTATTACTATGATACTGTTCTCTAATAATGGTGAATCACCTGACACGTTGGTGAAAAGTTGGAGGAAATGTTTTGACGAAGTGGACATGGTGATGGTAAGTGAGAGGAGAGAGTATTGGCCTTGAATAGGGAGAGCCAGAGAGATTGCAGGTCTTGAGAGAAAGCCCAGAGGAGTGAACAACCTATCTCATTTATTTTGATACTTATTCATTTAATTAATTCACTTGTGGCTGTTAGTATTCCCTATGGTTTGCTTTCACGGAAGCATTTGTTTAATTAATTTATGGCTGCACCATGATTGATTTATTAAAGAGTGACTGACCCCAAAATCAACATTTAAAGCATTAGAAAATTCCTTATATTTAAGTCCAAGAGAACTATTTAATGACACAACTGAGATGTAGTTTAGAAGTGCCATCTAGTATTGGGCAGGTTAAAAGATAAGTTTAATATTAAATAAGGATAGTTTTGCTTAATTGTTTTAAACAGGACAGCTGCTTGCATAATCATGACAACAGGCACTGAAGACAGATGCAAAATGTCATTACTTTATAGATAGATGACAACCTTAAACTGAGGAGCCAAAATGCCCAGGGCCAACATCCCAGCGCAATTGCTGAAATTTGTCAGTCGCCACCTCTGGCTGAGCCTGCCAATTTATTTCTCTAAACAGGAGCACAGCATAAAATCTAGCCATTGTAATTTTATTATGATGTAAACATATTTTGGAGTTCAAAATGATTAGTGCAGGTTTTGCATTTAAATGGATGGGTTTTTTATGGTGCCTCCTGATTAACTTGTATCTATGTGATCTTGCGTACATCCGTTAGCTTGCCCTTATCCTTGTAGAATTTCTAGAAGTAATGTTTCCTCACTATTTCATTTTTAACTTGTTAATCCATTTAGGGTTAATTTATCTCTAAACTTGTTCATTTTGGGTATGTATTAGTCCTGCAAGGCCAGTATTATTCTTTTACAGGATTCCACTTGACTTCTTTTGCAATGTCAACAAAACCCTCTACCAATCAATTTGTTCCAATTAGATGCTTAATTTAAAAAAATAGCCTTTTTAAAGCTGTAAAATTGGGACCCAGTCTTTGGTATTAATGTATCCCAGATAAAGTCAATTGATCACTTTGTTGACAGTGTTCTTGAGGGCTGCTACAATTGCCACTTACTGTAAGCATCTGGATCACTTACAAAGACCAGGTTAAAATGAACACTTTATCTTCTGGCTACTCTTGAACATGGAGTCATACATTTCATTTAACAACGCTAACTTATTGTGCAGCAGTAGTTCATCCATTGCTGCTAACATTGTTATTGTAAACCAGCAAAAGATTCAAATCATTTATAATTTCTGTTCACTAACTGGAAATTCACATGTTCCTGTGTGATTTTTTTTTAGCATGTATAAAGAAAATGTTGCCAAATTTTATTGAGTTTAATTTTTTTGAGTCAGATTTATTTGTCCAATTTAGTCTACAGTGTTCTTGTGTAATTTTTTCCCCATTGTTTTGATTTGTGGTCTGCTTCAGCGTGTTTCATTCAGAATTGTTTCAGTTATTGTCTTAAGTGAAGCTGCTGGCTTTAAAGTTTGCATTGCTGCATTGGTTTCTGGGGCGAGAGGGTTGCCCTATGATAGGCTGAATCGATTGGGCCTATACCCTCTGGAGTTTAGAAGAATGAGAGGTAATCTCATTGAAACATAGAAGATTCATTGAGGGCCATATAGTGTTTGGAATTCTCTTCCTCAGTGAACAGTGGAGGCTGGATCATTAAATATATTTGAGGCTGAGCTAGACAGATTTTTGATTGAAAAAGAAATCAAGGGAATGGGGGAAGGCAGAAAAGTGGAGTTAGGACCACAATCAGATCAGCCATGGTCGTATTGACTGGTGAAGCAGGCTCGAGGAGCCATATGGTCTACTCCTGCTCCTAATTCATATGTTCTTATGTACCATGGATTATTCCTAGTAACCAGAGTTTAAGACCTGTACCAGGCACAGCATAGTGCTTGATTGGACTGACCCATTCATTGGAAGATGATTGTGCCTTCTCAAATATTAAGTTTCCTCCTTCTTAATGAGCTTGGCACAAAGCCACTCCTAATCCATTCTCTGTTTAACCTGAGAGTCGTGAATATGAAATGTATCCAAAATAATTTTCTAAGATTCCACAGCCAAGCAATGTTCTATATAAACTCATATGGTGTCAAGCAAAAAGGTTGAATCACTGGCTGCCCTGACTTTATTTGAGCATTCAGTCTAACATTAACTAAAGTTGTGTTATTGATTCATTGAGTAGCTTTGGGTACTAGACAAAGCAGTTATCTTGATTTGGGTCAACAGTTGGAATCAACCCAACCAGTGTAAACTATGAAACTAGCATACTAAAGCCAATATATAGTGGGGGGAAAAAAAAACCAAAACATCCATTGAGGAACCCTGACTGAAATAAAAACAAAAAATGCTGGACAAACTCAGCAGGTCTGACAGCATCTGTGGAGAGAAAGACAGAGTTAACTTTTCGAGCCCGTATGGCTCTTTTTCAGAACTGAAGGGAAGTAGAAATGTGGTGATATATACTGCTTAGGGGAGCGGAACAGGTGAACCTGGATAGAAGGCCAGTGATAGGTGGAGGCAAAGGAGAGATTGCGAACGATGTCATTAACAAAAGGTCAGAGGGTTGTTAATAGTGGTGGTTCTGGCTAAAGGAGGTGCTAATGATGATATTAAGAGTGGAAAGCAGAATGTGGTAATGGCCAGGCCAGGGTAAACACTTTTACCTGACTGAAATACCTTCTTCCAAAGACTCATTAATGTTCCAAAGAAATAAAAAAAAATCACTATTTGCCCTTAAAGAGCCATAGCAGAAATGGATCAATGCAGTGACCTACCCAGTAACCCAGACAATTATTGCTCAACATTTACTTGCTTAGTTGTGCTTCGTTGGTCAGAGGGGGAGCTAATGGGTTCTGGCTTTATGGGACTTTAGATCCTTTTATAACTTCTTGCACAGTTCATGAATAATGCATTGAATCAAATCTCATGAACCAACACATGCTGGACCAGTCAATAAAATTTGTGACATTTGTAAATACACTACTTGCTGTAGTCCAGCATAACTCTTTTACAGTATCGTTCAATATAAAATCAACACAAGAATGTAGAAGTAAAAATAGAATATTTGGAAAGCTCAGAATGAATGGTTTTGTTACGAAAAGTATTTTTGCACCTGAAGTGGATTCTGTATGTAAATATGCCTATGGGCGGAATTGTCCCAGATTTGCACTAAATGTAGTAGCGGGCGGGTAAAACGATATTTCACCTGCCAGCCACAATGGCGGGTTTTCACACCATATCATCCCAAACCCATCGCATTAGTTTTGCATTCCCAGGAAACACGCCGTTTTCATGGTGGGACGGGCTCTCATTTGCCCACCACTCCATCACCTCGCCGCTTCATCAAGCCTGGAACTTATTTAAAATCCACCTGTGTGCACACACCTCAGTGCTTCCAGCCCATGACTACTGCAGGGAAGATGTCCACGAAAGGCAGCCCTCAGATTTAGTGATGCATCACTGGAGTGCCTTTTGGCCGCCGTGGAGACCCGCCACAATGTCTAATGTGCTCTGGCCGCAGGATGGGCAGCGGTGTGGCCAACCAGTCTTGGGAGACGGTGGCAGTGGTGATCAGTGCTAATGCTGCACAGAAGAGGTTGGCCATCCAGAGGATGAACGATCTCACCCGTGCAGCCAGGGTATGGCAACCATCTCATCACTCCAAACTCTCACACTCAAGCCCATCACACATTCACTGGCATGTCACTCACTGCCAACTCAAGGGACATCACCACCCATTCTCACATACATACCCTCATATGTCCATCTAGCCTCATCTCCTCTGGAATCTGCCTCCTCAGTCCTCGCTATCATGAGGCCACTTACACAAATCAACATATACCCCGCACACACTCCTTCCCCAGTACTGCCCCCGTCCTGCAGCCTCTTCCCTTGCCTGAGGCCACCCCCCCCCCCCCCTCACCAAGCAAGCCCCAGCCCTGCAGGCATTAAAAAGCCACCCAGATATGGCTAATCTGGTAGGTAGAGACGTGCCCTGAGCCTCCCTAGAAGTGAAGTGGTGCTGTCTGTGAAGCCTGATTCTGATGACTGCGAGTGCTGACCAAGCAGGGTAGGCAAACAGACCTTGAAGTCTCGAGTGAAGTGCAGCCTGCCAGCTGCACAATGCTTATGTGCTGTTGTGAAACACGTCGGCCTGTTTTCCCACTGACGTGGGCAGACGATCCAGCTGGGGGGAGATGATTCAAGCATGCAGGAATAATGATATGCTGATGTATTAAAATGAGGTTCCCAATGTCCCAAGGCAGAGAACGCGGCCCGCTATTAGTGGGCTGAGCAGACGATCACAAACTGGTTTCATGCCGTTGTGAAACCAATCGCGCCATATTGTCCGCTCACACCACCGAGTACGCCTGACGCCGGCGGGCACGAAAAAATACGGCCAATATGTAAAGGGCATAGAATGCAGCACAGATCTGCTGATGGCGTACACATCATATTCCGTATGAATATTAAATCAATGATCAAATTCCCCCCATGAATTGAGTGTTGGAAGAGCAGATCAAAAGGGTATGGTAGGATTTTGGTAGGATATTATGGTAGGATCCTGATGACGAGTGCACTCATAACCCTGGTGTTAATTCTCATTGGGTGGGATTTTCCACTCCCGTTGGTACGGGTGTCATAGCGGGTGTGAGCGGACAATATGGTGGGAAGGCCAAAAATTGTTTTCACGCTGTTGTGAAACCAGTTTGTGATCGTCTGCTTTGCCTGTCAGTGGCAAGCTGCCTTTCCCACCCCCGCACATTGGGAGCGTCATTTTAACACATCTGCAAATCATTATAAGCCCTGCTCACCAGAATCATCGCCCCCACGTTAAATTCACCGCTCATGTCGGCGGGAAAACATGCCGGTGCAGAACACATCTCAATAGGTGTGACATGCAGAAGTCGGGACTTAACATCACGGTCTTGCTCACATTGTGGACATCTGAGGAGCAGAAGATGCTGGAGCCCTACAGCTACCGGATCCTGGAGGAACACATGCATTGCATACATGCTGGGTGGATTTTCATGGACGTGGTTCTACTGGGAAACAGCTCACGGAAGGTGAAAGGTCACTGTTGAGGGTCTGCTTCAGGACATCAGTGTCTTGGCCCTGGTCTGCTACGGATGATCATTGAGGGGGTGGAGAGGAAGGCCCAGCTATGAGTGGGAGAGGAAGGTGTACTGGGGGGTTGGGAGTTGGGGGGGGAAATGATGGTGTCGGTGAGGGAAAGGATCTTGGGGGGGAGAAGGGTTTAATGGGAGAATGTGGCAACTGAGGAGGTAGGTATAAAGGGGGGATGAAGGTGTAAGAAAAGGAGTTTGGAGGGGGTGGGAGGAGAAAGGGGGGATGGGGTGGATGCCAAGATGAACTTGCAAGGGAGAGGTCTATGGAGTTGATGACTGCCTCCTGGGGCACAAAATAAGGGTGGGCGTGGTAGGAAGGAATGGTGAGAATGAGAGAGGACAGAGTGAGCCCATAGGGTGGGAGGGTGAGGGTGCAACAGTAGAGGTAGAAGGGATGGCGAGGGTGGTTGGTGGACACTCGGAGGCAGACACGGACCCTGAGGATGGGAAGGAGGGTGTCGGGGAGGTTAATGTGGATGAAGGTGGGATTCCCGGGAAGATGGGGAATGTGTACGTTCACCTGGAGATCCTGGAAGGAAAAGGTTTCTGGCTGGTAGGTGATGGTGGGGAGGTGGAAGGAGATGCCGGGGTGTCAACCGTGATGGAGGAAAGGACATGGGTGATTGAGGGAAAGGAAAGGACAGGGGAGCGGAAGACATACTTCATTACAACCATCTTGCAAAATCAAAAGTGAAAGGAGCCTCGTGTTGGGTGGGAACAGGTGCTGCATAGGCATGCGATCAGTGGGCGGGCGGAGATGCAGGTCAGCTCAGGTGGACAACTGAAAGAGAACCCCAGCAGGCAGCATTGAAAATGCTTGGGACATTGAGATGGGTGTAATGGAGGAAGGATCTGTGTGTATGGGAGAGTGCTTGCGTGAGGCTCCGAAAGGCCCTGCCACACACACACTTCTCCCTCCAGAATCACTCATGGGCCAGTTGCGTGCAGCTGAACTGTTCGTGGGGGGATGCAGTGGGAGGACTTGCGAAGCCTGTCCATTAAGCTGAAAGACACCATTCACATGATTCAGTGACAAAATGTGTTCACCCATGCAGCCACTTGTGATCAGAAATTCTTAACTTTTCTAGGCTGAACATTTCTTCTAGGTGCTGCCCTGACATCCGCAGCAGGGTAGAGACAGCCTGCGCAACGGTTGGCCCTGTTGTCTCTGATGACTTCGGCATGGGTCTTCTGGAGAGCTCAGGCCTTGAGGTCCCCAACTTGCTTTGGCTGTCCTCCTTGTGGCCTGCTGCTCCCTTTGTGGTGACAGAGGATGAGGATGAGGGGGGGTCACAGGCAAGGGGGGTTTGGAGGGAGTGGACAGTCTCTGAGATTCCTGCGTGGATGACCCAGGTGTGTCCAGTTGCCGCTCCTCCTCCTCCCTTCAGGTGCCCAAGGCCCAGCCTGACTCCTTGAGGGGAAAGATCACCTGGAGGGACGTTGAGATGCCCTGTTTTCCTCCCGTGTTGCCACTGCAGGAACTCACCCATGTCTATCGCGATGGAGTGCAGGTCTGCACGCATCTCCAAGTTCTAGACCAGGGTCTCCATGGCATCCGCTACCCTTCCCATGGAGATTCCACATGTGCATGTGTGCACCACTTCATCAAAGAGCGGGTGGACATACTCCTGCGACCCGCGTGCCACTCTATTGAGGGCTTCCAACGGCCCTGTGTGATGTTCCCCTGCCTTCTGCTGACTCTCCATGATGAGTTGGAAGGCCAAATCCAGAGGCTTGTCATCTGACTCTGACCTCACAGATGCTTCTTCCTCAGCAGTCCTCCGAGTGCCAGGGACCTCGGCTGAACCTGCCTATTCCTGCTGCGGACATGTGTCCGTATGGTGACTACCAGATTATGAACCGAGCCTGCTCCAAATCTAGGTCCCAAGGAGATGTGTGTCTCTGGGCTGTGGAGGGTGTGAGTAAATGCAGTGACGGATCTTCCAGGTTGCTTATTTCCAGCTTTTCAATGGAGGAAGTGTCCTCATAGCTAGAACTGAGGACCTGGATGGAGCTGAGACACTGGCTGGTTAAGGGCTTTGGTCACTTGGCAGAGCTCCCTGTGAACCAAAGCAGAGATGATTAGTGCTTGGCAACAGAGTCAAAAGTAGGAGAGAGAGCACTGAGTTGCGTTGAGAGAGGGGTGATGTAGTGCAGGATCCTCACACGGGTGTTCGCTGCCAACATCTCTGTCGCTGCAGGCACGGTTCACGTCCTCAACAGTCAGCGCGATGGCATGCTCCTCGAAATGAATGAGGGGCCTAATGTGGCCAATCCACCCCCGGTCTGGGACCTCTCCCTGCTGCTGTGAGCCAGCTTCTCCAGCATGAAAACAGATGGGAAGAGTGTCAGCAAGACACATGGCACTGCATGGAATATTTGTGTTGTGAGTGGAGCCATGGACTGGGTGAGGACTGTGGCAATCTGAGGTGCAATAGACCTTTAAGAGGATATGAATGGCTTGACCACGTGATTGCATTACCCAATTGCTGTGTAGTGTGGTCTACAATGTTAATCAGTAGTTTAGAATAGGTTGTGGTCTGAGAAGCACACGTGTTAGTGCTGTTATTTGTCATAGAGTCATTGTCATGGATGTCTACAGCACAGAAAAAGGCCTTTCGGCCCATCGAGTCTGCGCCGGTCAAACAAGTACCTAACTATTCTAATCCCCTTTCCCAGCACTCGGCTCATAGCCTTGTATGCCATGGCATTGCAAGTGCACATCCAAATACTTCTTAAATGTTATGAGGCTTTCTGCCTCTACCACCCTTTCAGGCAGTGAGTTCCAGATTCCCACCACCCTCTGGGTGAAAAAATTCTTCCCCACATCCCCTCTAAACTTCCTGCCCCTTACCTTAAAACTATGACCCTCGGTTATTGACCCCTCCACCAAGAGGAAAAGTTCCTTCCTGTCTACCTTATCCATGCCCCTCATAATTTTATACACGCAATCATTTCACCCCCTGTGTTAATAAACAGCACGTACTTCATTTTACATTGGTCTCTGCATCTGCAGTATATTGTTTACCAAATCACTCACTAGTAGATAGGTGTGTAACTGTGTTTGCCGAGCGAAGCGACCCCACAGAAGGAACGTAACAACTGGCGACAAGGCAAAACACAACTAGCCAATGACACCAAAGAAAGCTGTGGAAATTAAACAGAAGTAAATCAGCCGTACCTTGCAAGGCGATTGTAAGTAATGCCTTCATCATAGTCGTCGAAGTTATCTGCCACAGTTTGGCCATATCGAACTGTTTGATCAGACCACCGATGACTGGTCACATCATATTAAATGCCTTGAGTTATTCTTTTTGGCCAACGACATATCAGGGGAGGAGAAGAGGTGAGCGATCCTCTTATCGAAACGTGGCAGTAAAACATACAGCCTAATTCTTAGCCTAATGGCACCCAATGCCCCAGATTCCAAGAGCTTTGATGAGTTGGCAAATCTTGTGAAAAGCCACTTTCAGCCGAAATCCTTGGTAACAACGCAGCATTTTAAATTTGATTCGAGGTGTTTGTTCTGTTGAAGGGTGATTCGGACTCGAAACGTTAACTGTGCTCCTCTCCACAGATGCTGCCAGACCTGAGTTTTTCCAGGTATTTTTGTTTTTGTGTATGATTGGATGATTTGTTAATGTTATGTGAAAGTTTTTGTTGGTGGCTTTTATTGCTGGATGTTGGCCTAGGTGGCATTGTGATGAGTCTGAAATTGATTTAACGACGGGGAATGCTGGGTCCTTGTGGGAATGGTAAAACAGTGCATTACAATGGCTCTTTCAGTACAATAACTGCCCCCATAGCTGTGCCAGGTACTTCTGTCCTCCTCATTCTCAGCAACTGCCAAAATCTACTTTAAAAAAAACCTAGCACTGTGATGCCACCAACACAGCCTAAGCAAAGGCAAGTCAAAAGCACCTCAGCTGCAACTTGCTGAGTAGCCATTTTAAATAGCATGGTTGAGGGCCTAGCTTGTAGCAGAACACCTGAGGTTTGGCGAATGATGTACAAAATTGTGGCCTGGGCCTCCATAGTCTAAATAAGGTATCCCGAGACATTTTGCATCAGCCTCTTGTGTGACTTCAAGATAGTGTTGATTTAGAGCCTGCCAGCTGGAACAGCCCCATGTACACTATTTTACTGCTGGAACACCATGCAGGCAGTGTAGGGTCTCCACGGCACCATGGCATTGAATTTTGCACCCATGGTTTCCTGAATAGACTGAATATTCCAGTTATGAAGATGGAACAGGCCTGAAGAAATCTGTCTCTGTACAGGAGATTAATACATTCGCATAAATATGCCTTTGACGAAACCTCCTTGCATGAATAATATTCAAAAAGAATTTATGCTGCACAGCATTCCAAAATGTATACACCAACCTTTTGATTCATATTAATTGCGGGGGGAGAGTACTGAGAGGCCTAATGGTTTCTACTAAATCTTGTTGCCAAGCTGTAATCCCTTGGAATGCTTGAACTGCATCCACTCTCCTTCAGAAGACTAAATTCAGCTTTGTGAAAGTTATTTGGATGTTATGGTGATACAGAGAGATTTTCATCTCTCGCTTTAAGAGGTTGATGAATCAAGCTGATTGTACAATCTAATAATGAACCACAACAGGAGTATACTTCCATTTTAAATTTTGACCATTTATTTCCATACCATTGCCACTTAATTAAGAAGTTTAATTGGAGGAACTTATTCCTAGAATTAGCTGTAAATGAATTAGTTGAACTGTAAGTGAAGGAATGGGATCTCAGTTCCCTAACTTGTTGCTTTTCCAGATCGTTTTCTCAGGAAGACTCAAAGTTTCGTGACTGTAAGCTGATTGTTATTTCCTAATGATGGAATATGAGCTCTTAAAATCCCATCCCTTGTCGGCCTCATTCCTTTTGCCTCAACTTTTACATCAGTTTAAATCTTCTACAAGGAAAAGCGAATATCAATTCCAGTTGAACTCCCACAGCTCCAGTTCAACATAATTGAATCACTGGTATCATCCATTAATAATGATGAGCAAGATGCTATCTGGTAATTTTGCACTGATGTGAATGGATGTGGGAGTAAATGCAATTGACAACATGCTTGTGCTGTAGCTTTAATGTGTGCAACATTTGATTTCAATACCTGTTAGTCATTTTTTTTTCATTTCTTTCCAAGTCAGGCATGACATATTTATGTCTTGACTATCAACCCTCTGATCGCACTCCAACGTATCTGTGTATAATGTTGAGAATAAATCATGGTATCGCTCTAGATAGACTATACACAGCCTTGTAAATGACCCCTCTCTCACTTGTTCAATGCAGGTTTAATTAGATCTACTTGGTAAGAAGCTATCTTGTACCTTTGTACACAATTGTGGGATTGCCTTATGCCAAATATTTTTGCATGACACGCCTAAAGGTTTATCAGAGATTTTTGGTGAAATGACTATGCTAATAACAGTGTTGCCTGCCCAGTATTTATGATCCTAAAGAAAGGAAGACCTTACAATTATTTATTGCTTTTAACAATCTCAGGGTTTAAACTTTTCCAGCTCTGAAAGTGGTTGCAAGTCTTCAAGCAGCATACTACACCATTTCCTTTGGGTAATACAGGCAAAGAATGTACTGTTCATTTGCTAAGGCCCTTAAAGCTAGTTCGCTGCTTCAGATTCATCTACAGGGTTACGACCAAATTGGAACTCTCCTCACAGTGCCCCTCATCAACTAGCCTCTCCCTTCAAATATGCAATGTAAAATCCCAAACAGCATATGCATTTTGGTATGGAGTGGGTGGGGAGGTGCAATGGGGGGCAGTGGAACAGTATGGTGGGAGTGGAACAGTACTGAAACAAACTGTCAATAATTTAAAGAGACTTGCAACCTTCAGCAACAAATACTGAAGTTTCAAAATGTGCTGCAAAACAAAATATCAGATATTTCCATCTTACTTCACTGTAGCAGTATGTCCCTTTAACAGACATAGCACTTGAGTGCTAGTACAGGAAGCAGTAGTGCCAGGATTTTATAAAAGAAGCTTACACTTGACCTGGAACCAGTGGAAAGAAAGAACTTGCTTTTTGTATAGTGCCTTTCATGTCCTCAGGATGTTATATAGCAAGGAATTGCAGTCTATCCTTTTGACATGTAGTTACTTGTTTTCTTAATAATGAGAGGCTAAGTGCTGTGGAGGAACAAAGGGATTTGGGTCTCATTAAGCACAAATCATAAAAAGCTACTGGTTTATACAATAAGTAATCAAAAAGGTTGATGAAATATTGGTTTTTATCTCAAGAGTTGGAATACAAAATTCAGAAGTGATTTTTCAGTTATACGGAGCATTGGTTAGACCGCATGTGGAGTTTTGCATTCAGTTTTGGACACCAAAACATTTGAAAGGTATAGGCCTTGGAAAAGTCAAATTCACCAGCATGATACTAAGGCTTAAGAGGTTAAAGTATAAGGACAGGTTGCGTTCACTTGACTTGAATTCACTTGGCTTGTATTCACTTGAGTTTGGACGATTAGGAACATAAGAGCAGGAGTAGGCCATTCAGCCCATCAAGCCTGCTCCACTATTCAATACGATCATGGCTGGTCATCCACTTCAATGCCTTTTTCCCACACTATCTCCATATCCCTTTATGTCATTGGTGTTTAGAAATATGTCAGTCTCTGCTTTAAACATACTCAATGATTGCCCTTCCACAATCTTCTCAGGTAGAGAATTCCAAAGATTCACAACCCTTTGAGTAAAACAATTCTCTTCGTCTCTGTCGCAAGTGGCTTCCCCCTTATTTTGAAATCGTGTACCCTGGTTCTAGACTCGCCAGCCAGGGGAAGCATCTTACATGCATCTATCCTATCTGTCCATTTAAGTATTTTGTAGTTTTAATGAGATCACCTCTCATTCTTCAAAACTCTAGAGAATCCAGACCCAGTTTACCCAATCTCTCTTCATAGGACAGTCCCGCCATCCCAAGAACAAGTTTGGTGAACCTTCGCTGCACCCCTTCTATGGCAATAATATCCTTCCTAAGGTAAGGGGGCCAAACTGCACATCGTACTCTATGTGGGTCTAACCAAGGTTCTATACAATTGAAGCAAGACTTTGCTGCTCCTATACTTAAACCTTCTTGTAATAAAGGCTAACGTACCATTAGCCTTCCTAATTGCCTGCTGCACCTGCATGTTAATTTTCAGTGACTTATTGACGTGACCACTAGGTCCCTTTGTGCATCTACACTTCCTAATCTCTCACCATTTACGGAATATTATGCACATCTGTTCCTCTTACCAAAATAGATAACCTCACATTTTTCAACGTTATATTCTGCCATGTTCTTGCCCACTCACTAAGTCTGTCCAAATCCCCCTGAAGCCGCTTTGCATCTTGCTCACAACACACATTCCCACCTAGCTTTGTTTCATCTATGAACTTGGAAATATTACTTTTGGCCCCCATATCCAAATCATTGATATATAATGTGAACAGCTGGGGCCCAAGCACTGATCCTTGTGGTTCCCCACTAGTCACAGCCTGCCAATGTAAGAGTGACTCATTTATTCCTACTTTCCGTTTTCTGCCTGTTAACCAATCCTTAATCCATGCCAGTATATCACCTCCTATCCCATGTGCTTTGTTTTTTGCTAACCAACCTCCTGTGGGGGGCTTTATTGAAAGGCTTCTGAAAATTCAAGTACACTACGTCTACCCCTTTATCAATACTGTTGGTAACATCCTCAAAAACTCCCAACAGGTTTGTCAAACATGATTTCCCATTCATAATTCCATGTTAACTATGCCCAATCAGATCATTATTATCTAAGTGCCGTTTATAACAGATTCCAACATTTTCCCTGCTACTTGTGTAAGGCTAACAAGTCTGTAGTTTCCCATTTTTTCTCTCTCTCTCTCCCTTATTAAATGGTGGGGTGACATTTGCTTCCTTCCAGGACAGGAAGAATCTGCCAGATCGGATCTAATTGAGGTGTTTGAAATGATTAAAGAGTAGGGTAGATGCAGAGACACTATTTCCATTGATGGGAAATACATTGTAAGAGGGCATAAAATGAGAGTTAAGGTATTTAGGATTGAAATCTGGAAGCACTTTTTCGTACAAAGAATAGTGGAAAGGTTGAGGATGATCGATGTGAAGTTTTCGATACTGAGATTGACAAATTTGAAACAAAAACAAAAATACCTGGAAAAACTCAGCAGGTCTGACAGCATCTGTGGAGAGGGATACAGTTGACGTTTCGAGTCCGTATGACTCTTCATCAGAACTAAGACATATAGAAATGAGATGAAATATAAGCTAGTAGAAGGGGGTGGGACAGGAGAGCTCGATACGGGGCCAGTGATAGGTGGAGGCCAAGAAGAGACTGCCAAAGATGTCATAGACAAAAGGACAAAGGGAGGTTGACGGTGGTGATATTATCTAAAAGATGTGCTAATGGGGACATAAAGGGAAGCAAGCTAGTGGCAGATGGCCCTAGTGCGGGTGGGGTGGAGGGAAGGGATCGAGATGGGCTAAAAGGTGGAGATGAAACAATAGATCAAAATAAATTTCAAAATAGGAGGGAAGAGAAAAAATAGTTGTTTAAAAAAAAAATTATAAATTATCGGAAGAAGGATCGGAAAGTGGGTGGGGATGGAGGAGAGAGTTCATGATCTGAAATTGTTAAACTCAATATTAAGTCCGGAAGGCTGTTTGGTAAGGGCGTCAGGGTATGGAACAAAGATTTGTAAATGAAGCAGAGGTGCATCAACCATGGTCTAATTGGTGGAAGTACTTGAGGGACTGAACAGATAACTTCAGTTCCTATGTTATGTAAAAAAATGTGGCAGCCAATTTGCCTGCAGCAAGGTCTGACAAAAACCATGAGAGGAATGACTGGATTCTCTGTTTTAGTGAAGTTAGTTGATGATACATGTTGGTCAGGATACTACTCTGGTAACTGATGTGATATAACTTGTTTTGTATTTTGGTAATCTTCATTAAATTAACTATCATTGAGACTTGAGGTCTGTGGGTCCTACCCCATGAAATATTAATGGCTGTTGTTGAGAAAATAGTTAAATGAAGGTGGGAAGCAATCAAGGAGATCATTGAGGTTTTTCATCCTCAAATGTGTTCAGAAGGCTGGAAAGGAACCGAGGGAAATCTCCCGGCTCCAGAAAAGCATGCAGAATCTTCTCCGGCTGCAGTCGATGGGAGTCGATGTCAAGGAGGATCTCCAAGAGGTGAAGGGCCAACAAGCCTCGCTCTTTGCCTTGGAAGCCTCCAAGATTGCATTATGGCCCAGAGTCCGCTCCGTGGAGCAGGATGAGATGTGCTCACATTTCTTCTTCCAAAAGGTACACAGAGAAAGCTCTGTGATCAGCAGCCTCCAGGAAGAAGGTGGCTCAGTAAAGTCATTGCAGTCCAACATTTTGAGGATCAGTAAACCCTTTTATGCCAGATTGTATGAAGTGAAGCCCACAGACAGCACAGCCTCCCAGTACATCCTGTCCTTCATCACAGAGGTCTTAGTACATGAGAAATTCTGGACAAACCCTAATTGGATGTGCTGACCAAGGCACTCGAGTCCTTTGAGAAGAGTAAAACTCCGGGAAGTGATGGCTTACTGGCTGAGTTGTAATTGGCTCGATGGCACTGGATCGGCTTAGACCTACAAGAAGTATATGAGAGTATGTTTCTGGCCGGCAGCATGTCAGAATCCATGAGGAAAAGTATCATCACCCTCATCTACAAGTGGAAGGGGGAAAGGGAGGAAATTAGAAATTGGTGACCCATTTTACTGTTGATTGTGGACTATAAATTCTGTCCGTGGTCATCGCCAATCAGGTCAAGTTTGTTGTGGAGTTGGTGATCCAACCTGACCAGACATGAGCTGTACCCGGCAGGAAGATCTCTGATAGTCTCACACTACTCAGGAGTATGATTGCCTTTATACGGGACAGGAGTGTGGAAACCTGCCTCATCAGCCTGGACAAGAAAAGGCTTTTGACAGAATATCGCACACCTACCTGAAGGATATGCTCCAAAATGGACTTTGGGGAGGAAATCCGCAATTGGAACCAATTGCTTTACACAAACATCAGTAATGCTTTTCAATCAACGGGTGGGAATTGGAAAGCTTTCCAATTAAGTCTGGAGTCAGGCAGGGCTGCCCTCTCTCCCCTGTCCCATTCATCTGCTGCATAGAACCCTTAGCTGAGTATTTCTGGATGGATTCGAGTATAGGAAGAGTGACAATCCCAGTAGTGGAGGCACTCAGGTCAAAACCTTCCCATACATGGACGATGCCACTGTCGTCTTCTTGGGTTCGCTGTTGGTGCGCGGACTAATGAACATCTGGGACCAGTTCAAACTGGCCTTGGAAGACAAGGTAAATAGTGACAAGAGCAAGGCCATGTTCTTTGGGAACGGGGCTGACTGACCCTTTGGCTCCTTCACTGTCAGGTCAGACTGCCTGAAGGTGCTGGGAATATGGTTTGGAGGGACCAGGGCTTGCGCTAAAAACTGGAAGGAGCGAGTAGCTATGGACAAATAAAAACTGGGCACATGTGGAGCAACACTTCCTCTCTATTGTGGGTAAGAACCTGGCCATCAGGTGTGAAGCACTCTTGATGTTGCTGTATGTGGCGCAGGCCAGGCCCGGCCCATTCCTCACACCTGCGCTGTGGCGATCACCTGAGCCATCTTCTGCTTTATCTGGACATCAAGAATGGACCATGTTCGCAGGGACACGAAGTACAGACCTCTAGATAAAAGGGGAAAAAATGTTTCTAACTTCACCCTCATCCTGATAGCCACCTTTGTGTGTGGCTGCATCAAGCTTTGCATAGACTCTTGATACACAAACACCAAATGTCACTATGTGCTGAGGTTCTACCTGTCCGCAATGTTGCAAAGGATGGGTCTGGCCACAATGCCGCAGAACACATCAAGCAGTTGGACCATGCCATACCGCCTAGACCTTGTGGAAAAGTTTATGGTGAGAAACACCTTTGACCACAAGCCCATCAGGTAGTGGTCTAGATGTCCTGCGGGAAAGGGAGATGGTGAATCCTGTCAGATGGTTCTTTGAGCAGACTGCCAAAGTCATTTGGCAGAATGCCTTATCACTAGAACTTTCAAACAAGCACCAAGACGTAGCTTGGCTGGTGGTGTGGAATGCCCTCCCTGTCAGATCCTTCCTACATGCCTGGAGTCTCATTCCCTTTGCAAGTTGCCCTTGAGGTGGCTGTGGAGGGGAAGAGACCATTGTCCACCTCCTTCTGGAATGTGCCTTTGCAGTGGTTTTTGCCAAGGTTCATTCCAAGCAGTTCTGGGAGCAGCTTTATGGGCTGTTCCCAGGGACACACACTGAGACAAACGTCAACTGCAGCTGGAGGCTCATTAACTCGGAGAAAGACACTCTTTGGTCTGCCCAAAATTTGTTGGTCTTCCAGTGCAAAGAGTTGTCCATGACTGAGTGTTACAGACTGGCACAATCCAAGGTTCAGGGATACATGCTGAGGGATATACTAAAGCTTTGAGGCAGCCATCGCAGAGGAGCAATGGGGAAAAATTGCTTCTAAGCCCTTTCAGCCGTAGTACACCGAGGGGCTGGAAATTGTATAAAACCAGTCTGTATGATTCACATTGAATGTATACATTAAATATTATAAGTATCACAATTGTATTGAAGCACCTCTAGAGTGCAACATGATCTATGTAGAAAATTTGAATATCATTGCACTTTCTGTAATATAATAGCAAAACACCGCAGATGCTGGAAATCCGAAACAAAAACAAAAATACCTGGAAAAACTCAGCAGGCCCGACAGCATCTGCGGAGAGGAATACAGTCAACGTTTCGAGTCCGTATGACTCTTCATCAGAACTAAGGAAATAGAGAAATGAGGTGAAATATAAGCTGGTTGCGGTGGGTGGGACAGGTAGAACTGGATAGGGGGCCACTAATAGGTGGAGGCAAAGAAGAGATTGCCTAAGATGTCATAGACAAAAGGACAAAGGGGTGTTGCACTTTCTGTGGTGGCCATTTTGAAATGTTTTATAATGTTCTTTTAGATATTGTGTGAAAAAAGTATATTTCTGTAAAAAAAAATATAGATTATTGTTCACAGTGAAATGTGTCCTGGTAATTTTCAAACAACCCAATTAATTTAGAGGGAAGCCTCCGAGCCTGTTTGGGAGTACTCCCCTACCCTGTTCTCTTTGTGGTTGCTTGCTTTGTGCTTCACTGTACAGACACATGTCTTCAGCATTTGTGTGCCAGCTGTGACTTAATTGGTAGCGCTCTCGTCTCTGAGCCACAATGTTCCAGATTCAAGTCCCACTCCAGGGCTTGAACGCAAAAGGAAATCAATGCTGACATTCCAGTGCAGTACTGAGGGAGTACCATACTGTCAGAGATGCTGTCTTTTGGATGAGATGTTAAACCAAGGCCCCATCTGCCTGCACAGGTGGATGGTTAAAGATTCCATGACACAGTTTTGAAAAAGAGCAGCGGAGCTATCCCTGGAGTCCTGGTCAATATTTATCCCTCAATCAACATCACAAAAAAACAGATGATCTGGTCATTTTCACATTGTTGCTTGTGGGAGCTTGTTGTGTGCAGGTTGAATGCCATGTTTCCTACATTAAAGCAGTAACTACACTTCAGAAAGTGCTTCATTGGCACTTGGTAAAGCCCTTTTGAGACATCTGATGGTCATGAAAAGCACTATATAAATGCAAGTATGTTTTTTAATTACCATTTCTGAAGTGTCTTTCCTCAATGAGTCTATTAAATGTTTGTTGACTAGCCGGCTTCCTTTGAAGAAGAAGAGTCACATTGGACTCAATGTTAACTCTGCTTCTCTCTCCACGGATGCTGCCAGACCTGTTGAGTGTATCCAGCGCTTCCTGTTTTTTATTTGGTTTTCTTTGAACCTTACTGACTGTTGACTGTACTGACTGTTAATCAGCTGAATCTTAACATATTTTTAAACTACTTTTCTTTCCAAAATACTATGCGCACCTTTTATGGAGATTGTGAATAATCTTCTGAATAAAATTCTTTAACCCAGAAGAAAAAAATGAAAACATTAAATTGGAAAGAAAAATAATATACCTGTTGTTTCGGATTAAGTCCTTTCCTTTTTGCCATATTCATCACCCTGGCTTGCCATCAATTCTGCTGCCAATGTGGCTTTTAGTTTAAAATATCGAGAGATTTTTTAAAAAATTCATTCATGGCATGTAGGTGTCACTGGCTAGGCCAGCATTTATTGCCCATCCCTAATTGCCCATGAAAAGGTGGTGGTGAGCTGCTTCTTGAACTGCTGCTGTCCATGTGGTGTAGGTACATCTATAGTGCTGTTGGGGAGGGATCATAAATGAAAAACTAGCCATTCCATCCTTTTTTAAAAAAAAAATTAGAATGATTCTTTTTCCAGACGCAATGCTTTTATTTGCAAGTTGTTTTATCGAAACACATCATAATTGCCATTTTTTAAAAAGCGCCATCAGCAAATTATATGCCATTTACTTTCAAAGCACTTTAAACCTTATATGATTTTACCTTACAACAAGCATAACTTCAAACTGCTGCTATTAATTGATTAAGACTTGGCATGGATAGAGGATCTGTTCATATTGGCATGGATAGAAGATTGGTTAGCTAACAGGAAGCAGAGAGTTGGCATAAATGGGTCTTTTTCTGGTTGGCAGGATGTGACGAGTGGTGTCCTACAGGGATCAGTGCTGGGGCCTCAACTTTTCCAATTTATATAAATGACTTGGGTGAAGGGACTGAAGGAAGTTTGCTGATGACACAAAGATTGGGACGAAAGTAAATTGTGAAGAGGACGTAAGGAGGCTACAAAGTGACATAGGTTAAGTGAGTGGGCAAAGATCTGACAAATGTGAAATTGTTCATTTTTGGCAGGAAAAATAAAACGGAAGCTTATTATCTAAATGGTGAAAGATTGCAGAGCTCTAACATTCAGAGGGATCTAGGTGTCCTCGTGCATGAATCACAAAAGGTTAATATGCAGATACAGCAGGTAATTAGGAAAGCTAATAGAATGTTATAATTTTTTGTGAGGGGAATTGATTACAAAAGTAGGGAGGTTATGCTTTAGTTGTACAGGGCATTGGTGAGGCCACATCTGGAGTATTGTGTACAGCACTGGTCTCCTTGTTTAAAGAAAGATGTAAATGCATTAGAAGCAGTTCAGAGAAAGTTTACTAGACTAATACCAGGAATGGGTGGGTTGCCTTATGAGGAAAGGCTGGACACGTTAGGCTTGTATCCATTGGAATTTAGAAGAGTAAGAGACAACTTAATTGAAACCTGTAAGACCCTGATGGGTCTTGACAGTGTGGGCGTGGAGAAGATGTTTCCTCTTGTGGGAGAATCTAGAACTAGGGGTCACTGTTTAAAAATAAGGGGTTGCTTATTTAAGATAGAGATGAGGAGAAATTTTTTCTCTGAGGGCTGAGTCTTTGCAACTCTCTTCCTCAAAAGGTGGTAGAAGCAGAGTCTTTGAATATTTTTAAGGCAGGCTAGATAGATTCTTGATTAACAAGAGGTTGAAAGGTTATCGGGGGTAGGCAGGAATGTGGGTTGAGGTTACATTTAGATCACCCATGATCTTATTGAATGGCGGAGCAGGCTTGAGGGGCTGAGTGGCCTACTCCTGCTCCTAATTTGTATGTTCGTATGAGGATCCAGTTAGAAGCATTTTCCTGTCATTTCCATGATAAAACTTTATTGAACCAAAAGTAATGAATTTTAAATTAATATTTGTAAAATTGCTTTTCTTAAGTGACCTTTCCCAGTATTTATAGATTTAACTATTTTTGAATTAGCCCCCACTTTAATTTTCTGATCCTTGTTTTTAAAAACATTTTTTCCCAATAAAGTTCCATTAATTCCATAATTTTATTTTGTGGCTGCGTTTGCTGACACAGCAACTCAAAATACAGTTACAGTGCCTGTGATGTCACTGACAGTGATGTTCCAGGCAGCTGCCTGCATCGAAGATGGCGCAGACCAAACAGAAAAGAGCTCTCAACACTGTTCTTCCTCCCGCCTCCATTGCCTTCCTCCTGCTCACTGCTCCCTACCACTTGCTTCTCCCTACTGCTTGCAGTTTGAGCGCGAGAGAGTGGTGAGCAAGATAGGGGAGTAGGAAGCGGCGGGAGGCAAACAACACTGGAGACAGACAAGAATGGAAGGGAGGGATGGGAGAGGGCACACGACAGAGACAGCAGCAGCAGTAAAAACCACGCATGCACTGGTGGACAGAGTTCTTGTTCGGCAGCAGGAATTGCAGTTTTTATATATAAATTACATTTTCTTATGTCTTTTATTAGCAGACGTTCTGCATCTTGGCTGAAAGATGCAGAATGAGAATTCAACTATTATTGACAAGGAATGAAAAAGAGGATTTCAGATCAGTGTAAAATCTCCCATTTCACTTTAATAGTTCGAGATAAATAACCCCTTTTAATTATACTACTTTGCTGCATAGTGAAAACAGAGAAAACAATTTAGCTTGTGAGAAAAGCTCTCAACACATATCTTGCTAAACTAATGCTGCTGTTGCAAGTATTAGACAATTGTAGACATCTGTTTTTTTATGTTATAGCAGTCTTTTCTCAGCAGACTCCTTTTGAGAGACTTCTGCCTTGTTCCAGTTGCTTCTCTGTTTGTTCTGCTGATGTACAAACATATAGTCAAAAAATCAGTGTTGGAAATGTCTTACTACAGAATAAGCCATAAAATGGTGGGGTTCTTAATTGACATAATGTAGCTGATATCGCAAGTTAATTTATTGTATAATGACACTTTACATGCTGGCTCTTCTTTATACAGACTTAAAATGCCTTTTAAAGTTATCACTCTGGACTGTGGTCATTTTTCAAGAAGTGTTGAACATTTGTTGAAACCATTCTGTATTGCGGCTCTGTAGGTCTGAGCATGATACTTACTAGATTGAGAATAGACAAGTCAAGTTACAAAAACACCATATGGCAAAAGAATGAAGCCTAGAATTGTTTTCTTTGAATGGCATTTGCAAGTATTTGAAATAGTGCACAGATTTATTCATCCATGCTGATCATTACAAGGCTTTGTCTCTGGCTGTGACATCCGGTAGGGGTAAACGCAGTAAAGGTCTCGATAAAGGGGGTGCTAAACGGCACCGGAAAGTCCTTTGAGATAATATCCAGGGAATCACTAAACCTGCCATTCACCGCCTCGCTTGTCATGGAGGCGTTAAATACATATCTGGCCTTATTTACGAGGAAACTCATGGGGTTCTCAAGATCTTCTTGGAAAATATTATCTGGGACTTTGTCACCTACATAGACATGCTAAACGCAAGACTGTTACTGACATGACTGTGGTCTGTGCCCTGAAGCGCCAAGGGTGAACTCTGTATGGGTTTGGTGGTTGAGAACTGTTAATAAAAACATACTGATGAATTGCTGTATTGTTTTGGGAAGGTATCACTAGCGGCCAGGTACTTCCTCTCTGGATAGAATGAGGAGGAAAATTCAGACTATGATTCATTAGGTTGCAATTGGATTTATACATCCTTTATATTTTAAGTCCTGATTTATGCAAGTCACATTTTGGTAAACTATTTTAAACTTGCATTTGAATTACATGTCATTTTAACTTGTTCCAGTATGCTATATGACTGATCGTTAACTTTCATCCTTGGGAGAAAATGTGTGGTAGCAGACCAGTCACTCATTATACACCTCAACTTCGATGAGATGTTCAATCCATATCACCTGTTTTCTGCTGCCACCAAAAATTAAAATTGGCCCTGGCAGATTTCAGAATAAAGACCTATTCCTTTTTATCTCCTAATTCTCTAGAAAATGGGGACTGGCGACCACAAAGCAGCCTCTGCAAATATGCAGATGACTCCATTGTTTATGATGTAATTGATGATATTCAGAGCAGGCCTTCAAGTAGTTTTGGAAGGCATGTTGCATCCACAAGAGTTACGCCATGGACACCATTATCAAAATCAACAGGTAAGCTGTCAGTACTCGACTAATGAGATTTCCATCCGTGTTTTTTTTTTGAGGTCTATTCCTACAATAACCCAATATATTTCCAAGCTTGATATCTCTCTTTGGCCAAATCCTAACCTCCATCCTGCAATGCTCAGCAATTTATTTTGTATTGCCTTCCTCATGCAAAGCACTGTGCACAGTCATTCTAACTTATCTCTTTCTGAACTTTGTTTTCTCCGGTTCAAACCTAACATTATCATTGAACTTGCTGACAAGGATGGCAGTGTTGTTGTTTGGCAAACCAACTTCTACATTGTGGAGCCTGATCATTAACTGTGTGACACATTCTCCTACCTCCACCTGGACTATGACTCCATCATCATCATTAAGCCATAATTTTTCAGACTGTCACTGACCTCATCAATTGAGATCTTCCCTCCATGGCCTCCAAACTCATAGTTTATCAGTCCAAGAAACCCGCTTCTAACTGCTCAAAGTCCACAAACAATACTGCTTGAACCTCAGAATGTATTTTTTCCTGTATTGATTCTGTATTTCTCCCTCTATTCAGTGTCTTCCCATCTACCTCTGCAACTCTCCTGACACCTTTGCTACTTTAACAGCTCCCTGGCCCTAACTGCCTAACTTTCATTATGAACAACAAGTCCTTCTACACTCTATCCCTCACCAGGCTGGTCGAAATGTGCTCTGCTGCTTCTTTGAATGGAGGCCAACCGTTTACCATCTGCCACCACCCTCCTCGGGCTGGCTGAACTAGTTCTTACATTTATTCTTTGACTCCACTCACTTCCTACAAATAAAGGTGCTGCCATAAGTGTCCTAGCTATGATTAAAAACAGAAAATATTGGAAAAACACAGCAGGCCAAGTAGTACCTGTGGAGAGGGAAACACCATTAATTCAGGCTGATGATCTATTGCCAGAACTGGAGAAATGTTAGCGATTTTAATAGATTTTAAGCACAGTGGTAGGAAGAAGAGGAGGATGGGAAAATAATGGAAAAAGTAGGTCTGTAAGAGGGTGACAGCAAGGAAAATTAAATGACAAAAGGGATGATGGTGCATGGCAAAAGGAAATGGTAAAGAAACAAAAATAGGCATAGAGGAGGTGTAAATGGGAATAGAAGAACCATAGCAATAGTGGGGATAGTAGCTATGATCTGAAATTGTTCAATTCAGTGTTGAATCTGGAATACTGTAAAGCGTCTGATTGAAAGATAAGGTGCTTTTTCTTGAATTTATGTTGAGCTTCATTGGTACAATATAAGAGACCAAGGACAAAGAGATCAGAGTAGGAGTGGGGCAGCAAATGAAAATTAAAAGTGACCAGAAGTTTAAGATCATTCTTGTGGATTAAATAGAGGTGCTCAGCAAAGCACTCATATAATCTGCATTTGGTCTTCTCAATGTAGGGGAGATGCATCGTAAGCAGTGAATACAGTATACTAAATTGAAAGAAGTACAAGTATATTTTGTTTCCTACTTGGAAGGAGTGTTTGGAGTTCTGGACAGTGGGAAGGGAGGAGATAAAAGGACAAGTGTTGAGTTGCTAATATGTCCTTATCTTTCCTTAACCAAGTATTCTCCATCACCATTGTTTATAGTGCCCTTGACTGTGTCTGTCCCGGTTCCCAATTTGAGCTTTCATTCCTTACTCTCTCCCTGCAGAGTCATGATTCACCTTTCACCCCACCAGCTTTCAGGTGGAGTGTGAGAAGTATAATCAAGGTAGCTGTGGGATCGAGCTAGTGTCCTTATAGTAGATATTGGGCAACAGCCTCTTCCTGAAATAAAAATATAGAAATTGAGGAATGGACTGCCAATGCTTGCACTCCTTTCGATTCAGCCTAATGTATTTGTTGCTCTCAATGCGGTTGCTTCTACATTCTTCTTCTTTCAGCTTCTCCCACTTTGGTTAATGGTTGCAGCTATTCAACAATGAGCTCAATATGTTCCTTTTTAATTGCTTTCATTCCAATTAGTTGGCACTTTACAATTATGAACAAATGAGATGGGATGGCAAGAGTGCTTCTGATTTAGTCGGTTTTGAAGAATTCCATTCTTTACTTTGCACATATATTCCTAGAGCACTTGAAAATTTCCTTGAGATTTATCATTAAAGAAGGCATAATAACTGTAGAGAGTGACTTAAAGGAATTGCCAATGAGAGTTCAAGTTTTAAGACTTTTACTGTAACAAAGCAACTAAAAGCAACATGGACTGAACATTACCCAATAAGTAACTAACACTCTAAACTACAGAAAAGTTAACCCTTATTAATGCTTCAACACAACCAAAAGCCCCATGCTATACTTCAATGCCTGTCCTTCGCAGAATTGCAGTTTTTACAGGAACCAGTCCAACATAATTCCCAGCTTCCGATGAGTTCGCTTCTCCCCACTTTACTGAGTTGTAACGTTGACTGATCATCAAAAAGCACTTCTCTCAGTTTCTGGAGGAGCCCTGAATTGAATACCAGCAGTACGGTTCGCTCCCCCCACTACCCCAGCCACGCCAGGATGAATCTTCTGGATTCCTTAGATTGCTATGGGATGTGTCTCTTCGACCAGAGACTGTCTTGCCTCCCACAACATGCTTGGTAATTCATAGAAAGGCAGCACATTGCTTTCTGCTGACCACACTAGCTGCAGCCTTGTATCTCTTTGTGAAACCTCCCTCTCTTTTTCTGTCCAAAATCTCAGAGAAAAAAGGTAGCCCCAGCTGCTCTAGTTTTTGTTTCAGGTGTGAACACTTTGCATCTTGCTCTGAGTAACTCTTGCCCCACCGTCTCCATGGTAACTAAGGCTTGCTTTTGGGCAGAATTCGGAACAGATCACGTGACTTTCTTCACTACCCCATTTTACCTTGAACTAAAGAGACAATCCCAAATCATAATCATCTTATAAAACCTTGCATTCATAACAACTGAAAGTTTTCCAGTGTTGTTCATATCTATAATTTTGGCAATGGCCTTGGAATTGAAGGTTATTTCTGTGCTAGTTTCATACAGAGGTCAATTCATGGACAGTTTACTACTGCATTCATTGCATGTGAAATTGTTGTGACAGAAGGTCAACCACTGAAAGATTATTTATATGGTAGGCTGAATTTAACAGGATAGAATTTATTATCTCAGTAAAGCTTTATAGGATAGTTAAGGTGCAGTCACTATCTTAACCATACAAATAACGTATAGCCTTCTGCAAGTTGTTCATATTTAAACAGAATTAAAAGGTAAAGTTTGAACGTAACAGCTTTTTAGATTTAAAAAATTGGACAATGCAGGAAACTTGAGTTTATTTGGCATCTTATCACATCCTCAGGATGTCCCAAAGTGCTCTCTAACTAATTCATTAATGTTGAAATGCAGTTAGTATTATTATGTAGGCAAACATGACAGTCAATTTGTGCACAAGGTCTCACAAACAGCAAACAAATGAATGAAAGTTAAATCTACTTTCACTAACATTAATTGAAGAATATTGGCTGGGGCAGTGGGATAATTCACTTTTCGGTTCTTTTAATGGTGATATGGAAATATTTTGCACCTACATAAGCAGGCAGAGTACCTTGGTTGAATATCTCTTCTGAAAGACAGCAGCTCCAACAATGCAGCACTTCCTTATTGATGTGTTAGCCTAGATAATGCACTCAATCAGCTTTCTGACTTAGAGTGATAATACTACCAACTGAACTAAATTGACACTTTGAGAAAACCTATCTTTTAAAAAAAAAATAAAGTTTCTCGCTTCCTCATATCTTTTTAATATTTGCTGTGAATTTAAATCCAATTCTAAACATACCTGCATAATGAAAGAATCCAATGTTTTTATGTACATTTGTTAGTTGAGTCTATTTTTATAGTTAACAGCAGGATGTGCAATTCTGCCGAGTTGGTCAGCAGACTATGAAAAATTAAAAATTCCAATATTACGTGATGAGCTCAACTTACAAGTTGAAAAATATGGTGACAAATAGAGACAAGTCCCATGCAGAATTTTGAGATAGGTGTTAGTGTTTGCCCTTCTGCAGGGATAATGTGATTGTCTGTATCAGAGAACAAAATTGGCATTTTACTTGGGTAGAAGACTGAAGAACACTACTTAATTGCTACGATGGGAATTGTGGGAAATAACAGCCATCTACAGTGGTAATTCAGCGATTGTTCCTTTGGTGTTGTGTATTAGAAACTAGAATGGACACAAAAGTTCTTCATTATGGGATAATAGGAAGGAGATTTGCTCCCATAATCCTCACCTGCTAAGTTATTGACCTTACTTGCATCCCTATGGGAAAGGAACTCAGCCGTGACCATTCATTTTTCCAGAGTGAGAAAGAAAGTGTCATCTTTAGACTGTTTTTATGCATTTCCTTGCAACTGGCTTCAGTATTTTATTGGCAGAGGCTCAGAAACAGGTTGTTGGTCTCTCGTTTGATGAATGGCACAAAGAGATTTTAGAAAAAGAAATGGGAAAATCATCTTTGAAAGAAGGATTTCCACCCTCAAACAGAGAGATGAAAGGGCAATGGACAAACATGTGGATAACTAATGCTAAATATTGCTTATTGTGGGCGTGCTTAGATTGCATAGGAAGAAACAAATAGAGTAATGCATCATTCTGTTGAATGCCAGGCATTAGATTGGCCTGAAAGTTTATGAATTAAGAGCGGGAGATACTAATTAGAAGAGAGAGTGCTGTAACTTAAAAGAGAGTAGGAAGGACAAGAAGTACGGATTCTGAGTAAAATAAGCAGCAATGAGAAGGCTGATGCCTGTGGCTGGTATATGTTGCAAAATAACATGAATAACTGGCTTCCAGCCTGCTTGGGTATGATATTAAATAAAATTTTCTGGTTACTTGTGTTTTTGTGACTTAACTGAAATTTGTAATGTTTTTAGGAACTCTGGGACGCTCTAGGCACGTAATGTCTCCCACTCCAGTAGGATCATTACATATTGCATCTCAAATTTCAACAAAACCTCCGGTTTCCCAGAAACAGCATAAAATCACTCATCTAAGCTCTATTGCTCCAAACCCGCTGTCTAGAGCTGCAAGGGAAATTTCTGAAGTTGAAGGCATTGGTCAAGATGAACCCAGTTTCGAAAATGATGCTGATGAAGAAGCTTTAATTGAATTGGAGAAGGAGCTGTTGCAGACTCATAAAGGTATAAAATTCTTAAAAGGAAACATGCTAAGTTATAATGCTTTTCAAGAACCAGTTTGTGCTCCATATTCTTGAAGTTTCATGATTGACATGAAATGGAAATAAGTAGCTTCCAATTATTTGAAAGCAGCATTTTTAGGCTATTGATACGTAAGAAAAAGATCTGTAGTCCCAACAGTGACTCCTGGAGGATATCACTTGCACACCTTTCTTCCAGTCTGCAAAACAAACGCTCATCTCTACATTTTTCTTTCTGTCCCTTAGCCAATTTAGTATCCACGCTGCCACTGTCCCTTCAATCTCATGGACTTTAATTTTAATTATATTATGTTTTAAGCTTATTATATGGTACTTGTCAAACAGTCCATAAACACTACATCAACCATGCTACCATTATCAGCCCCCTCCATTACCTTAGCAAAAAATTGAGTAAAGTTGATTTGCCTTTAACAAATCTATCCCATCTTTCATTTAGCCTATAATTTTCCAAATGTCAAGTAATTTTGACTCAGATTATTGTCTCAAATGTTCCCTACCATCAAAGTTAGGCTGGCTTGTAATTGCCAGGCGTAGAAAGAAAGAAAGAATTGCATTTATATAGCACTTTTCATGACCGCTGGGTGTCCCAAAATGCTTTAGAGCCAATTAAATACTTTTGAAGTGTAGTCACCATTGTAATGTAGGAAATACAGCAGCCAATTTGCACATAGCAAGCTCGCACAAATAGCAATGACCTAATGGCAGATATAACTGTTTAATAATATTGATTGAGGGATAAATTTTGGCTGTGACATTTGGAAATAATGTCATGGAATTTCTTTGTCTACCTTGAGGACAGACAAGACCTCGTTTAACATCTCATCCCAGTGGTGCCATTTCTGACAGCCTATTACCCTCCCGGTATTGCGCAGGAGTGTCAGCGTAGAACTCAAATTTCTACAGTGGGACATGAACCCACAACCTTCTGATTCTGAGACAAGCATGCTACCAACTGAGCCATGGTTGACGTGGCTCACTTTTATATATCTCTTTATTTGAACAAGGGTGTTAGAATCCTCTAGTCTTCTGGCAGCTGCAGTACATCTAAGGATGATTGGAAGATTGTGTCCAGATTCTCTGCAATTTTGACCTTTACTTCATTCAGTAACCTATGATGATTCCTATCCAGACAAGGTGACTATTCTACTTTAATTACTGCTGACCTTTAAAGTGCCTTTGTTCATCCATTTTTATCCTACAAAAAACAACAAAGAACAAAGAAAAGTACAGCACAGGAACAGGCCCTTCGGCCCTCCAAGCCTGCGCCGATCATATTGCTCGTCAACTAAAACATTTTGCACTTCCGGGGTCCGTATCCCTCTATTCCCACTCTATTCATGTATTTGTCAAACTGCCTCTTAAACACCACTATCGTACCTGCTTCCACCACCTCCTCTGGCAGCGAATTCCAGACACTCATTACCCTCTGCGTAAAAAACTTCTTAATCCATCTTGCCAGCTCACCTCTGCTCCCGTGCGACTTTACCTTCTGTACCAGTCTGCCATGAGGGACCTTGTCAAAGGCTTTACTGAAATCCATGTATATAACATCCACTGCCCTTCCATTGTCGATCATCTTTGTCACTTCCTCAAAAAACTCGATCAAGTTAGTAAGACACGACCTCCCCTTCACAAAACCATGCTGCCTCTCACTAATACGCCCATTTGCTTCCAAATGGTAGTAAATCCTGTCACGAAGAATCTTCTCCAATAATTTCCCTACCACTGACATAAGGCTCACTGGCCTGTAATTTCCTGGATTATCCCTGTTACCCTCCTTAAACAATGGAACAACATTGGCCATTCTCCAGTCCTCTGGGACCTCACCTGTAGCCAGTGAGGATACAAAGATTTCTGTCAAGGCCCCAGCAATCTCCTCCCTTGCCTCCCTCAGTACTCTGGGGTAGATCCCATCTGGCCCTGGGGACTTATCTACCTTAATATTCTTCCAGACGCCTAACACTTCCTCTTTTTTTGATTTCAACATGATCCAGGCTGTCTACACACTCTTCCCTAGACAAATCGACCGCTAAGTCCTTCTCTTTGGTGAATACTGATGAGAAGTATTCATTTAGTATCTCTCCCATTCCTTCTGGCTCCACACACAGATTCTTACCTCTGTCCCTGAGTGGGCCTACCCTTTCCCTGGCTACCCTCTTGCTTTTTACATATGTCTAAAAGGCCTTGGGATTTGCATTAATCCTGGTTGCCAGTAACTTTTCATGACCCCTTTTAGCCCTCCTGACTCCTTGCTTAAGTTTCTTCCTACTTTCTTTATATTCTCCATGGGCTTCAACTGTTCCCAGCTTTCTAGCCCTTACGAATGCTTCCCTTTTCTTTTTGACTAATCTCACAATATCCTTCGTTATCAAAGGTTCCTGAAACTTGCCATGCTTATTCTTCATCCTAGCAGGAACATGCCGGTCCTGAATTCTTCTCAACTGACGTTTGAAAGCCCCCGACATGTCAGTTGTTGATTTGCCCTCAAACATCCGCCTCCAGTCTAGATTCCTCAGTTCCTGCCTAATATTGTTATAATTAGCCTTCCCCCAATTAAGCACCTTAACCTGAGGACTCCTGTTATCCTTATCCACCAGTACCTTGAAACTTACTGAATTATGGTCACTTTTCCCGAAATGCTCCCCTACTGAAACTTCGACCACCTGGCCGGGTTCATTCCCTAATACCAGGTCCAGTATTGCCCCTTCCCTAATTGGACTATCTACATTTTGTCTCAGGAAACCCTCCTGGATGCATCTTACAAATTCTGCACCATCCAAACCCCTAGCACTAAGTGATTCCCAGTCAATATAGGGAAAGTTAAAATCACCCACCACAACAACCCTATTGCTTTTACATCTTTCCAAAATCTGCCTACATAACTGTTCCTCAATCTCCCGCCAGCAATTGGGAGGCCTATAGTAAACCCCCAACATTGTGACTGCACCCCTCCTTTTCCGGAACTCTACCCATATTGCCTCGCTGCATGAGCCCACCGAGGTCTCCTCCTGTTGTACAGCTGTGATATTCCCCTTAACCAGCAGGACAACTCTCCCACCTCTTCTACATCCCTCTCTATCCTGCCTGAAACATCTAAATCCTGGAACGTTTATCTGCCAATCCTGTCCATCCTTCAACCAAGTCTCTGTAATAGCAATAACATCATAGTCCCAAGTACTAATCCAAGCTCTAAGCTCATCTGCCTTGCCTGTTATACTTCTTGCATTGAAACAAATGCATTTCAGACCCCCAGTCCCACTGTGTTCAGTAATTTCTCCCTGCCTGCCCTTCCTCTTAGTCCTACTGGCCATATTCACTGGTTCCCAGTCATTTATTTCACCTGCTGACCTATTGCTCTGGTTCCCACCCTCCTGCCATACTAGTTTAAACCCTCCCAAGTGACACTAGCAAACCTCGCAGCCAGGATATTGGTGCCCCTCCAGTTTAGATGCAACTCGTCCTTCTTGTACAGGTCCCACCTGCCCTGGAAGAGATCCCACTGATCCAGATATCGGAAACCCTCCCTCCTACACCATCTGTTCAACCACGTGTTCAGCTGCACTATCTTCCTATTTCTAGCCTCACTGGCACGTGGCACAGAGAGTAATCTTGAGATTACAACCCTAGAGGTCCTGTTTTTTGACTTTCTGCCTAACTCCCTGAACTCCTGCTGCAGGACCTCGTCACTCTTCCTGCCTATGTCGTTAGTACCAATGTGTACCACAACCTCTGGCTATTCTCCCTCCCCCTTCAGAATGTCCCGTACCCGATCAGAGACATCCTGGACCCTGGCACCAGGGAGGCAACATACCATCCTGGTGTCTCTTTCATGACCACAGAAGCGCCTATCTGAGCCCCTGGCTATAGTGTCCCCTATGACAATTGCCCTTCTGTGCTTTGACCCCCCCTGCTGAACAACAGAGACAGCCGTGGTGCCACTGCTCTGGCTACTGCTGTTGTTTTCCCCTGATAGGCTGTCCCCCCAACAGTATCCAAAATGGTATGCCTGTTAGAGAGGGGGACAGCCACAGGGGATTTCTGCACTGACTTCCTGCCCCTTCTAGCGGTCACCCATCTATCTGTCTGTACCTTGGGTGTGACCACGTCTCCAAAACTCCTGTCAATGACGCTTTCCGCCACCTGAATGCTCCTAAATGCATCAAACTGCTGCTCCAACCGATCCATGCGGTCTGTGAGGAGCTGCAATTGGGTACACTTCCTGCAGATGTAGTTGTCCGGGACACTTGAAGTGTCACAGATTTCCCACATCCCACAGGTGAAGCACTTCACCCCAGCAACTGCCATTTCTAGAACTATTTAATAAATTAATTTAAATCTAATAACTGCTTATTGACTCCTTATTAACTATACGTTCCCTAGGGCTAGATTTCTACTATAAATGCTAAATTCTAAGAACAGTAATCCCCTGATTCTGGTATAGATACCCTCTACTTATTAATTAAGTGATTAATTTATTTGGTTTAATTAGTTTAACAATGTTTTAGTTCCAAATTCAGTGTAGATTCTCTACCAGCCAATCAGGTCACAGATTTACCGTGACGCCACTTTTAATTTTTTTTTAAGACCTGAGGTCTGCGAATCCCCGAGGTAAGGTTTTTATACTCTGGAACTCCGCCCTTCGACTCTGCTCCCTGGAACTCTCCTTGCGCTCTTTTATCCTGTGTCTCCGGTGTCCTCGCGCTCTTTTATCCTGTGTCTCCGCGCGCTCTTTTATCCCGTGTCTCCGCTCTCCTCGCGCTCTTTTATCCCGTGTCTCCGCCGCTCTCTTTGCGCTCTTTTATCCCGCGTCTCCGCCGCTCTCCTCGCGCTCTTTTATCCTGTGTCTCCGCCGCTCTCCTCGCGCTCTTTTATCCCGCGTCTCCGCCGCTCTGCTCGCACTCTTTTATCCTGTGTCTCTGCTGCTCTGCTCGCGCTCTTTTATCCCACGCCTCCGCCGCTCTCCTCGCGCTCTATCCCGCGTCTCCGCCACTCTGCTCGCGCTCTTTTATCCTGTGTCTCTGCCACTCTGCTCGTGCTCTTTTATCCTGTGTCTCCGCTCTCCTCGCGCTCTTTTATCCTGCACCTCCGCCGCTCTGCTCGCGCTCTTTTATCTTGTGTCTCCGCTCTCCTCGCGCTCTTTTATCCCGTGCCTCCGCCGCTCTCCTCGCGCTCTTTTATCCTGTGTCTCCGCCGCTCTGCTCGCGCTCTTTTATCCTGTGTCTCCGCTCTCCTCGCGCTCTTTTATCCTGCGTCTCCACCGTTCTCCTTGTGCTCTTTTATCCTGCGTCTCCGCCGCTCTCCTCGCGCTCTTTTATCCTGCGTCTCCCCCGCTCTCCTCACGCTCTTTTATCCTGCGTCTCCGCCACTCTTCTCGAGCTCTTTTATCCTGTCTAATATCATTACCACTTTCTCCTTTGTTGCTATGTTGGCAGCTGCTGCTTTAGTGAAGTCAGATGCAAAGTACTCATTTAGTACCTCAATCATTCCTTCTGCCTCTAAAAGAAGATCTTTTTGTTTCTAATTTGTCCCACCCTTCCTTTGATGACCTTTTTACTAATTGTGGGTTGGCAAGGCCACATTTATGGCCCCATCCCTATTACCCTGAGAAGGGCGTTGGTGGGTCTTGTCCTTGAATCTCTAACGTCCTTGTGCTGATCAGCTCTTCTTATTCTACTCTGTAATAAACTTGGAATGCAGGGCTGGTTTCTTATAAGGAACAGTAAACTTTATTTACAGACTCCTGGTGAGGCTACATGCTTGTTCCAAGACCAAGGCTAAAAAGCTCCACCCCTAAGATTTTCCACGCTTAGGGCTGATTCGTCCATACAGTCACATGATCCCCATAATAGTAAATAATGGTTTAACAATGACTACATTCCTCCCCCTTTAGTTTTGTCTTACCCTCTTATTTACAAAAACATCTTAACCCATATTATATACAATTATATACAGTTCATGGCATTATAAATTTAGTCTTTGAGGAGGTTTTCAGATTCGGATAGAGTGACACAACTCTACAACTGGAGGCTCTTCCATTGGATCAACTTGAACAGGAACTGCAGCTTTGGGGACATCCCTAGACACTGGCAGTTCAGAATTATTTACTTGAACAAAGACATCAGGTATGTCGATCTGGCACCTCGGGTCGAAGTTTTGACTTCGATTTCAGATGGATTAACCGGTTGTTGGAGGGCTTCTTGACTTCTGAGATGATCCATGTGTTCCCTAACAATCCTGTTTTCCTCTTCAGCTTGATAAGATAAAGACCCTGTTTCAAAGACGATTGTACCAGGGACCCATCTCCGACCAGTTGCAAAATTTCATACTAAAACTGTCTCTCCCACAGTAAACTCTCGACCTTTACTGTGGACGTCATGATTCACTTTCTGACTCCCCTGGTTTCTCTTCACCTTCCCCTCTAAATTAGGGAATGCTAAACTCAATCTTGTACGAAGTCAGCGCTTCATTAACAATTCTGAAGGTGTTAAACCAGTGGTCGCATGAGGAATTGTGCGATAGCTGACCAGAAATCTCGAAATTCGTTTTTCTAATGTTCCCTCTGTTACTTTCTTCATGCATATTTTAAAGGTTTGTACTGCTCTTTCTGCTAACCCATTGGACGAGGGATGATATGGTACTGTTCTGACATATTTAAACCCATTTAGGTTCATGAATCTTTGGAATTCAGTGCTAGTGAAAGCAATACCATTGTGTGACACAATAAGTTTAGGTAAACCATGAACACTGAAACTCTGGCGCAGTTTTTCAATGGTTGCAGACGAAGTAGGTGACCTTACATTAAACACGTCCATCCATTTGGGATGTGCTCAATAATCACAAGAAACACAGTACCTAGAAATGGACCTACGTAGTCTATATGTAGTCTAACCCAGGGTCAACCAGGCTACTCCCATGTTTGCAGTGGAGCTGAAATGGGCTCTGCTGTTGCTGTCACTGGAGACAGTGTTTCAACATTTTTTCTATATCACTGTCTATATCTGGCCGCCAGATATAACTTTGTGCGTGCATCTTCATTTTAGAAATATCAGGATGCACACTATGAAGTCCTCCTCCCTCCAAATGGATAACGACTCTTGCTCCCCATAATAAGACACCATCTTGATAACTCAATTCAGATCTATGTACAAAGACTGGTTTTAATTCTTCAGAGACTTGTGCATTTGACCATCCTTGTAATACATGTTCACGGACTCTTGCTAAAATTGGATACCGATTTGACCAGTTCTTCTTCTGTCTCGCGCAGACTGGTGAGTAGTCCAGGAAATTCAACACAAGTACAACCTCTTGAGGTACTGGAACATGTGTATTCTATCTGGCAAAGGGAAACAACTGAGGGCATTTGCTATATGCACACCTGGATGGTGCATAAAAGTGTACTCGTATGCTGACAATCTGATTTATAGCACAGACTATTGGTGGGATTGCCTTATCTTCACTAAACAATCCTAACAGTGGTTTGTGATCTGACACTTTGGTGAAGTGTCGAGCGTGCAAATATTGATGGAACTTCTTTAATGCAAGTACGATAGATAAGCCCTCTTTTTCAATTTGTGAGTCTCCTTTCTCGGATACAGAAAGGGTTCTGGATACACATTCCATTGGTCTTTTAGATCCATCCTCCACCTTGTGTGACAATACTACTCCCACTTCGTAGGGAGATGCATCACAAGTAAGTATAAATTCGTTAGACAGGTCATGGTGCACTAGTAGACATGAGGAGTGTAAAAGCTTCTTAACGCTGGTGAAGGCTTCCTCTTGCTGTGCCTTCCAGGACCACCTGTGGTGGTTCTTCAATAATAAGTGCAAAGGGGCTAACACTAAATAGATTAGGCAAAAATCCACCGTAATAATTTACCATGCCCAAAATAGACTTGAGCTTCGTGACATTGATAGGAGTCAGCGCTTCCTTGATTGCCTTGACTTTCTCCTCTAATGGTTGCAACCCTTGGGCATCCACTCGATGATCCAGATACGCAACTTCCTCGCTTGGAAGGCGCACTTTTTTTTTAAATGAACGCTAGCCGGTTTGCCTTGTGCTCTGCTTCTGTGGGTCCTGTGATTAGGACATTGTCCAGGCACACTATAACTTGGGGATGTCCTTGTAGTAGGCTTTCCATGGTTCTTTGGAAAATTGCACAGGCAGATGACACACTGAAGGTTAGGCGTGTATACTGGTACAGGCCCTCGTGCGTATTTATGGTGACATAACTTGTTGATCTTTTGTGCAGCTCAAGCTGTTGATACACATGACTCATGTTCAGTTTAGTGTAGGACCTTCCTCCTGCAAGTACAGCATACAGATCTTCTGGGATTGGGTATTTGTCTAATTTCACAGCCATGTTTACTGTTAATTTATAATTCCCGCAGATGTGAATGGATTTGTCCGGTTTTAGCACAGGGCTATGGGTGCTGCCCATTCTGAAAATTGGGCTGGCTGTATTATTCCTAACTTCTCCAAATTACATAATTTCGCATTTACCATTTATTTTAGAGTGTAAGGCACAGGTCTTGCCTTAAAGAAACCGAGGTGGTGTTTCAGGGTCCACATATATTTTAGCTTGTAGACCTTTGATTTTCCCCAACTCATTTTGGAATACTCCGTCATACTTTTTCAGGAACTCTGGAATTCCTCCTGTCCTGATCTGAAAAATTTCTGACCAATCTAGTTTGATTTCCATCAACCAATCACGACTCAGAAGGCTAGGTCCTTCTCCTGTTACATCAATTATTGGCTGCCTGTTGTCTGCATGATACAGGTACAGAGGTGATACCTTTCACGTCTATTGCTTCTCCTGTATATGCTCTTAACTGAGCAGCAGTTTTCTTCAAACTCAATGGTTCGGTACCCTCTCTGAGGTACTTAAAGATATGTTTTCCCACTACTGTGGTCGATGCTCCTGTGTCAACCTCCATGAGCAGAGACTTTCCATTTACTTGAAGTGTAACAGTAATTGGTTCAGTTTTCCTGAATTCCCTTCAGATTGTGTAGGGGATAAACGTCAGCCTCAGTAACTTCTGTCTCAGCTATATTGTGCACTTCATTTAACTTGACCTGATGTCTGAATTGCTGCCTTGATCGAGTTCTGCACTGTTTAACAACATGTTTAACAACTTTGTGGTAGTAGTGTTATTCTGCATCTTTAAATCTACAGACCTTGGGTGCATGATTTCCCCCACAACGTAACACTTTAACTTCTGGATTCTTAGTGAGCTGCTTCCAGCATTTCTTTTTGTTTTTCTAGTGGTAAGGACCATGTCCTGCTTCACAGTAGCGTCCTTGAACTTCGTGCCACGCCTAGCAGCAGATTCCTGTCCTAGCTCCAAAATGGCGCCATGCTGCACACTCTGCAAACCCCTCTCAGCACTCTCCATTGTCAGCGTTATCTCCATGGCGCGCTCAGGTCTATCTCAACTTCTGCAAGCAAACGGCGTTGAATGGCGTCGTCATTTATGCTGCAAACCAAATGATCTCGCAACATATCGTTTAAGGTATCACTGAAGTCACAGTGCTCCGTTAACTGTTTAACTTTGCGATGTACGTTGCGATCGACTCTCCGGGGCCCCTTACTCGAGAGTTAAACTTGAATCTTTGCATGATCACGGAGGATTTAGGCTGAAAATGTCATTTTGCGAGGTCGTCTAGCTGGATGAAGGATCTAGAATTTGGCGCATTCCGTGATGTCAAGCTACGGATTATGTTATAGGTTTTGCTCCCGCAGACACTTAGGAGAATTGCCTTCTTTTTCTCCTCCGCCTTTATTTCGTTAGCTACAAAGTAGAAACCTAGTCCCTCAATGTATTGACTCCAACCCTTGACAGATGAGTTGCACGGGTCAGTTCTGCCAAAGAGAGACATTGCTGGTGAGTATACTTCTCTTCTTCCCTTAAAAATCGAAATACTCAGTCGTGTGGAGAGGTGCCGGGTCAGTGCTATTTATCCTCGTCGCCAATTGTGATAAACTTGGAATGCAGGTCTGGTTTCTTGTAAGAAACAGTAAACTTAGGCTGCATACTTGTCCCAAGACCAAGGCTAAAAAGCTCCGCCCCTAAGATTCTCTGTGCTTAGGGCTGATTCGTCTATACAGTCACAGGATCCCCATAACAGTAAAAAAAAAATGCCTTAACTTACAATTACTACAGTTTATACCACTTCTTTTGCAACTGAGTAGCCATTTGAGAGGTCATTAAGATTCAACCACATAGTTGGGACTGATTCTTCATGTCGGCCAGACTGGCTAAATGTGGCAGATTCTATTTGTGAGGCAAAAAGCAAAAACAATAAATGCTAGAAATCTGAAATATAATCAGAACATTCTAGAAAAAAGTCAGCAATTTAATCTGCATCTGCAGAGAGAACAAGGAATGTTTTGGGTGTGAATTGCATTTCTGATGAAGCATCAACACCTGAAACCATTAAGATTTTAACATTCTCACAGGTTTAACAAACCTATGAATGAGTTTGATATTTCTAACAGTTCCTCAGCTTTCTATCAGGCCTTTGTTTGAACTTTCATACCTCTAGGGTAATCAGAGGTAAGAATTGATCAAAATTTTATTTCTTTTCCAGCTATTGGTTTTATTTACATAAAAATACAACTGGTTTTACAGGGGATGTACATGCAACCTTTAAGTCAGTACCATAACGAGAAACTCGTTCCTCTGCTTTGGTGGTTAATTCTGCATTGATATTTTGCATGGTGTTCTGGTATGTCTCTGGTCTGTCTTGTAGACTTTCTCCTCAAACTTTTAAAATGGCTCGTGCAAAATAAGCTTTTTCACTAACTTTACCTTCTCCCTTTCGCGCCCAAGTTTACACTGATGCTACAACATCTCATATTTACAACAGCTTCTTATAGACTTTCAAGGCCTTGCAACTGTCTTACCTTCAATCTCCTCAGTCTGCTATATAAGGCTTTTTAATGTGGCCAACCTTCCCAGCGTGCAATCAGCTTAACTGTTTTTTTAACCAAACCTATAACATTTGAAGCAAGTAATTAATCCAGGGTTCTAGTCACTACTTTAGTTTCCTTCAAAATGACATTGAAAAATTGAAAAATCTTTAATTTCATTTATCTGGTGCTGTCCCACAAATTGCTAATTATGAAGTCTCGACCTCTAGATTGATAATCCAGCATTGTAACCACTAAATTACTGTACTTTCATATAGGCCTGAGTCCAGCTGTGCATTTAACGGTTAGTCACCATCAATCGTGCATTCTCCATGACAACGCCACTTGCCAACCAATTATCACTCTCTTCACATACAGTATAAATTGTTGTCTTCCCCTTATTCTTGCGAGTGTTCTGATGAGTGCAAGACGTGTCTCTTTTTTCAGCAATACTCAAGTTCTGTACTACCAAATGAGTATTTATATACAAATCTATGGATAGATCGTATTGCTTGACAAAAAATGCTAATTATAATAAGTTAAGTTATGTTACTGGGAAGTTGCATAAACCTAGAAATTACTGTTGATATTGTTACACAAAAGTTTGAGAGCGGAACAATGTCATAGAAATACAATGTTAATTTGTTACTACAACCTAACATTTTAAGGCTATAGTCACAATATATTATATATGCAACATTAATTTGAGTTCTTTGAAATAAATAATATTTATCTGTTGTGTATTTTGTTTGCTTAAAATCACCAAGGTGTAACACTGCAAGATAATACATTAATAATTAGCAATAGAGAGATGGATTTAAAGACTCAATAAATTGTCATTAATCACAATTTATATATTCATTGTCCTTCAACTACCACAAATAAGCTTGCAGTTTCTTTTTTCACAAGTTTTTCATTAAACTTAGTGATCCCTCTTTCCACCCCTCTGAAGTGCCTAGAGTGACCAATCTCTGTTGTAGATTTTTTTTAATCAGGTTTGTAGGCTTCAATTTAACCTCCTCAAAAATACTTACTTTATGCACAACCTTGGCCTAAAGGTGTAAAATAGCTCAAGGAAGGCCTATTCTTTAATTGTATTACAAATTGTACTTCTGATGCCATCACAACTTTGCGGGGATACAAATATAGACATTTCAAACCAGAAGAATATTCTAGTGCTTTGAATTGCTGATCAAATCTTGGAAAGCTGAAGCAACAACTAATTTAATGGTTAAACCCAACAGACATACCATCAACCCACATTTGCTGAAGCTTTAGTGTAGAAGCTTTTATTTTACCTTCTTTGTTTCAGCTTGTTTTAAAGAAGATGATGAGTAGAATTTAATTTCTGATTTCCTACTTGACCTTGTACTCTTTTTCTATTAATTTATTCTTTCACGGGGTGTAGGCATTGTTGGCTAGGCCAGCGTTTATTGCCTATCCGAGATTGCCCTTCAGAAGCCGCCTTGAACTGCTGCAGGACATGTCCTGTAGGTACACCTGCGATGATGTTGGGAAGGGTTCCAGGATATTGACCCAGTGACAATGAAGGACTGGTGATATAGTTCCACATTAGGATGCTGTGTAATTTGGAGGGGAGCTTGCAGGTGTTGGTATTCTAATGCATCTACTGCCCTTGTCCTTGGAGTCTGCGGGTTTGGAAGGTGCTGTCGGAGGAGCTTGCTGAGTTGTTGCACTGCATCTTGTAGATGGTACACACAGCTGCCACTGTGCTTCAATGGTAGAGGGAGTGAATGTTTAAGGTGGTCGATGGTGTGCCAATTAGGCTTTGTTCTGGACGGTGTCGAGCTTCTCAAGTGTTGTTGGAGCTGTTCTCATTGAGGTAAGTGGAGAGTATTCCATCACACCCCTGACTCGATTGTTATAGGCGGACAGACTTTAGGGAGTTAGGAGCTGAGTTACTTGCTGCAGAATTCCCAGTCTCTGACCTGCTCTTGTAGCCACACTATTTATATGGCTGGCCCAATTCAGTTTCTGGCCAATGGTACCTCGTAGGACGCTGATATTGGGGGATTCAGCGATGGTAATTCCATTGAATGTCAAGGGAAGTTGGTTAGATTCTTGTTGGAGATGGTCATTGCCTGGCACTTATATGGTTTTAATGTTAATTGCCACTTATCAGCCGAAGCCTGGATGTTGTTTAGGTCTTGCTGCATATGGGCACAGACTGCTTCAGTATCTGAGGAGTTTTGAATGATATGGAACACTGCACAATCATCAGCAAATGTTCCCACTTCTGACCTTATGGAGGGAAGGTCTTAAAAATAATGCAGGGCAGTCACATGAGGAGTAAATTAAGGGCACCTAAAATAGCAGTCATTTGTTGTGGATGAAAAGTATCTGGAGCCAGAGGATTCTTTAATTCATTCCTTGATTGGTTTGCATACCCTGAGAAGTGAAATGGAGCTGGTGGCCAGAGACGACAATTCCTGGAGTCTGGCCCTAAGGATCTAGCTGCAGTGCTGGACAAAGTTCAATGATCTCACATGGATGATCAAGGCCAGTGAGCGCATCTTCAAATGAGATCTCCTGCTCACTGGAACACCAACATGTCTTTCTGCTCAATATATCATAATCCTATCACTCACCCATCAGTAATTAGGACTTATGCCTATCATTCAGATGCTTTAGCTCACCCTCAGACACTTAATAATGCTGCTAGCCTCACAACCAACTCTCGCAGCTTCCAAGTACCCCAGCTATTCAACCACAGCAGCTACATCACCCAAACGCAGTACAACACATTCACATTCTTTCCTCACTCTTGCAGGACTAACTGGCATATAATCTCTGGGAGCAGAAGAGAATCGGTAGGGGACAAGCATACCTGCAACTGTTGAGCCCTTTGAAGGCTACAGTGCTCCTCATTATGAGGCATGCCTGAGGCCTTTACACCCAGCATTGCCAAGACCATTTAGGATGATGCATGTTCCTGCCTTATGCACGTTCTTAAATCCCAGTTAGTTCATCCTCACCCTGCTATCTGACATCAAGTGCTGGATGTAGTTGGTGTGACCATGCACCTTGCTTTCCATCCCTCCCCTTTACCCTCGCCCCAACACTCCCTTTCTGCATTTCAGCTTTCAAATATCCAAGATTTGATGCCTGGCCAAACATTGTAGCTGGAAGAGCAAGAACAACACCAGACCTCTGAAGAAACAGGGCTGGATCTTAAGGTGATGGATTGGGTAGCTGTCTCTCCTGCATCTCTGTAAAATTGGGTGTCTTGTCATCGAGTCGGCTACCTGATGCCATGACACCTGTTTGCAATAATAAAGAAGGTGAGCAGGGCCCAAAGTTGTGAACTACAAGGGATTTCACTTCCTGCATGTACAACTTGTATGTGACCACTGTCAGAGGATCATGCAGATCTGTGTGCGGTACCCTGGGAGTTGTCACGATGCCTACATCCTCAGGCAATCCCAGGTTCCACAGCTATTCTCCCTATCACCGCTATTGGAGGGATGGATACTTAGCAATAAGGTGTATCTGCCATAACCCTGGTAAGGAACCCACGTACCAAGGGTGAGCATTGATACGAGAGCCATGCATCCACCAGGGCCTCCATTGAGTAGACCAATGGTCTACTCAAATTGCGATTCTGCTACCTGGAATAAGCTTGTGGCATGCTGCATGATGCATTAGCTCAGGTCTCCCTTATTCTTCTGGTATGCTGGGCCTTTCACAACCTTGTGCTGCAGGGGTGAGGGAAGGGAGGGTTGGGGGTTGGGCGGCAGCTGGTCCAGGCAAAGGAGGATTTAGGTGTCCAGCCCACATCCTTGGATGATAAATCTGACGAGGATTCGGAAGATGATCAGGAGAATCCAGGCTAGCCTGTCGCTGCACCTGAGGGCAACAGGGAATAGGTGCCAGGGAGACTCTGGAGTCTGTCACAATGAGATCTTCTGTTAAGGATATGGAAGACTTTCAATAAGATTTGTGCTCCACAGCCTTCCGATTTGCAACCCCATTAGCTGCATTGGGGTTTGCAACCCATTGGGTTCCAAACCAATAACACCAAGGCCAGCATTGCGTATTTCATTGCCAAGTTAAACCTGTGAGGACGTTCACTGACACAGACATCACAAAGCAGCAATGGGTTAGATTCCCTTTAAGCTACCATCTAACCATGAGATCCTCCACAACAATGACACATCCGTTCTTGGTCACGATCATTTAATAAGATTCATCCACACAATCTCTTGCCCATACCCAAGTTAAAGAACACCTATTGTGATTCCTTAATTCTTTCATATCTGCAGCACCTTGGTTCCCCCCCTTCATTGTCCGATGCGCTGGAGGCAGGCTGCTGACCTTGTTGCCCCTTTAGCTGGGATGACCTTTGCAGATGACCTCTACTTACCTAAGGCTGTGAGGGCTCCGGTACTGTGAGGGACTCCTGAATAATGACAGCAGCCTCCTCTGTCGCCACAGCACCCTGAAGCACTGGTGCCACTGGAGGTGGAGAGCAGGAGCAGCTGTCGCCATCTGGAATGCCCTGAGAGGAGCCTCCAGATACAGACAGCTGTTGCTCAGCCACCTTCGTGAGGACCAATTGGCCCTCCATGCTTACCTGAAAGGGAAGAGAACCTGGTGGATGTTCAAGGCACCTCATCCTCCTCTCGCCTTGGCACTGCCTGATTGAGCTCAGTGACAAGGTAATAGAATTTTTAAATTTGTTTCATGGGATGTGGGAGTCACTGGCTAGGCCAGCATTTATTGCCCATCCCTAATTTCCCTTGATCAATGGGCAGTTAAGAGTCAACCACATTGCTGTGGGTCTGGAGTCGCATATAGGCCACACCAGGTAAGGACAGCAGATTTCCTTCCCTAAAGGACATTAGTGAACCAGATGGGTTTTTACAACAATCGGCAATGGTTCTGTAGTCATCACAAGACATTTTTAATTCCAGATTTTTTATTGAATTCAAATTTCACCACCTGTCATGGTGGAATTCGAACCCGGGTCCCCAGAGCATTACCCTGGGCCTCTGGAATACTAGTCCAGTGACAATACCACTATGCCACCACCTCCCAAGGTTGGATGGTCCACATCTAGCGTCGGCAGCCATTGACTGGCCTGCAGGACCTGGCTCTCCGTGAGAGTTGTCAGACTCTCGATGAAGGTAGCTACATGCATAGATGGGAAGAATATTACAGACCTAATGGCCTGGTTGGACTCCTTCACTGTCCTTGGCAGGGCACGCATACTCTCTGGAATCCCCACCAGATTTTCTCACACGTCCCAGTGGGCATCCAGCACCTGCGACCTTACAGACAACTCCAGAGGCTGGTCGTCTGCTTGGGACTCAACATTGACCTGCACTCCCACACTCTTCATTGTGTCAGAGACATGGATTGTTGCAGCCTCCAAAAACTAGTCTGCACTTGTGTAGTGCTCCATCCAGTTTTTGTTTCCTATTTGGCTGATATGCTCAGACTGACCAAAGTGCAAGCGTCTGAGCTGGTGGAAGGTGTAGAGCAAGGGTGGGATGATGCACCCTTTGAGGTCCCTTCATCATCTTCAGAGGTCAGTGCCAGTCCCTTGGGGATGGTGGCTGCTGGAGCCAGTGACTGACCTGTTGGAGAAGACATAAATATTAGCACTTCAGTTGATGTTGATAAAGAGATTGCTGCACTTCAGACAGACATCTTCGCCATTTAACCTATTTCATAGTGATGCCCTCCCAGCTTCTAGATGAGACAGATTCATTCCTCCTCCCACCACTGCAACACAGCCACCACCCCTCCCTCCCCCAAAACCTTGGCGTGAAGGTCCCTTGGATTCTCACCCCACTGCCTCACTCTTGATCACTGCACAAACTCTAGCCACTTGTGGTCAGCAGATCTGCACCACTGTGAACTGGCCAACTGCAGGATGTCCTCCTTAATTGGTATCATAAATGTCAGGTTGGGCACACTCCCACCAGTCTTCAACCTCTCATGGGCATTATAGGCTCTTTTCTTCTGCAAAGACAATGGAAGAATGATGTGCCTCATATCTGGAGCAATCATGACCTTAGGGTTGAGCCCACAGCTCACAGTGCCTAACTCCATCACTTGGCAGTGCCCCTCACGTGCAACCCTTCCTTTCCATTCACCACTTCCTCAGTCCCCCAAAGCCATGCAAGATGCCGAGCTCCTTGATTATGCATTCTGGCTGCTGGCCAGATTAACTAATTTCCCATTTCCCACATACATCACTTGCAAAACCTCCCATGGATGTGTGCTCACATAGGGAATTAGGTTTGTTATTCACTCTCTTGCAGAATGGAGAAGGTCATTCATCCCCTTGGAGCACTGCAGCCTTATCCTTCAGGTGGCCCCATGACTGCTGACCTCTGCCACCTCCACCCAAGTCATGCTGCAGCTTAAGAGAAACTGCTGTTTGTAAGGGAAGCTCTAAAGGATGGTTTGAAATATATATAAAGCTCATGAAAATGTTAAAATGCTTGCAAGTAAAATGCCAAAATTAGCTTTGACAGCCTATAAACGAATACTTTTTTTTTAGCAAAATGAATAATGTAGAAATAAATGTATGTTGTGCATCACAAATATTTTATAATTTTTATAAATGCATTTCAAATTATTTGAAAACCATTTTTTGCTAATCTAGGCAGCGAAAAAAGAAGGCTTGACTTGTCATCTGCAAATGAGCTGTTGATCTCTACTGGGCAATCAATTGGAAAGGCTGCTTCTGCTACGCAAAGGTCAGAAAGAACCAAGTAAATAATTTCTCAAAGATGCATTGTATTAGCATTTTGTTTACATTTTTCCAAAAATTTCACAAAATAAATTGGAAATAGGAAAAATATTATTTGTTCCTCTTGGATTTATGGTATAGAAAGTTCTAAACATAAGTACTAATACCCTTTAAATCTAGGATTCACTTTAGGTTGAGCTATCTAGAAAGGAAACATAAGTGCATTTAGTGTCACTCAGCATGTCCTAAGGCTCTTTTTGGGGTGCAGTAAGCGCATAAAGTAGCAGCTAATTTTCACACAGCAATCTACCCAATATATTCAAAATCTAGTGTCTGTGCATACTTCCTGATGGTCAACTTTTTTTCATCAAAAACCTGGTTTCTTGCTATCATCATCTGAAGCCATGGAACCAGCTTCCATATATGTGGTGATGGAAAAGTCATGTCTGCCTTTACAACAACTTGTTTTAACCTCAAAGCACAAAATAAAATGTATTGTATTAGGGATAATTATTTGCATGAAATGTAACTTTTCTGATTTTGTTTTATTCCCTAGTTATGATAGAATTTTTCTACATTGTATGAGAGTTGTGATTAATCTCCATTTGCATCAAATGCATAAAATAAAAGCAAAATACTGCATATGCTGGAGATTAGAAATGAAAATAGAAAGACTTGGGAGTCAAAGAGAAACACGGTTAATTCGGAAGAAGAAGAGTCATATTAGACTTGAAACGTTGGGCCGTAACATCTGAGCTCCCCAGTGTAGCAATACCCGGAAGTGCAAACTTCCCCTGAGCAATTGCCCTGCGCTGGGAACCAACCATAAATGTAATTTAAATCTCAAACTTCAGATGGTTCCGTCTGGGTTACACCGATAGGTACCCAGAAAAAGTTAGAAAAATTGAAAGCACTTCTAACTTCTGGGTAACTGTTGTACAGACCCCGACCAATCCCCCACATCCTTGACTACTCCGGGGACTCCTCCCAGCCCCTGACTACCCCCGGCCCCCGCCAATCCTTCCTCCTGCGGAATTCCCCCCACCCCCACGGGGACCCTACCCCACCCTCCTACTCCCAGGCTCAGCCCAACCTGACCTGAGGCCTGACCCCCCGCCCACCCCAACTCCCCTCTACAACCCTCAGGTCCGACTCGAGGCCCACCCAACCCCCCAGGCCTGACACCTTCACACCCTGACCTCTCGTTGCCCCCCAGTCGACCTCTGATCCCACTCACCCCCCCCCCCCCCCCAAATCTTATCCATTTACCTTATATGCTTACCTTCTCCCTGGCCTGTCAAGGACCATTCAATTTCACTGGACCTTTAAACTTAACTGGTTTACGGCAGCTGCTGTTATAAAAAAGGGGGCATGGCCTCCTTCGCTTCGACTCAGCTGCACTTCACGCTAGGCCCCAGAGACATGCTGCACTGCCTGGATCTTGCCTGGCCTGAGCCGGAAGGTTGGGCGAGGCAGGACTTGAGAAAAAAATTCAAGTAAGTAATTGGGTGTTGTGTGGCAATTCGATGCTAATTACCATTCTGGGGAAGTTCAGGCCCGTTAACTCTGTTTTTCTCTCCACTGATGCTGCCAGACAGGTTGAGTTTTTCCAGCACTTTCTGTTTGCATCAGATACATGTTTGTTTTGGTAAACAAGAAAATCAATACATTGTTTTTTGCACATTGCATGCAAATAATCCTAAATCATGCACTAAATGCTTTATTGTGCTTTGAGGCTATATATTTTGATTTCAGTTGGAACTTCTCAGAAATTGTGCCTGCCAGTGAAGAAGTGGATGATTTATGTTTTTCACTAGAAAAGTTTAGTTTTACCTGTCTGTCTTTTTCAATTTTTCCTAGGGATGCTGTTGGTTCTCAGTTTATGCTTGATTCTTTGACAGGAGGGGTCGATGAAGGTCAAACAGATGATGAGGGAGAGGAGGCCCAAGACAAACAAAATGTTCTGCTGTTATTCTGACAGTGTCAGAGATAAATATTAGATAAAATTTAACTGTTCCTCTGCAAGTAATAACTTCTGGGAAAGCTCAACGAAATGGGATGTTTTGTTTGATTTGTAAAATTAAATATGAACATCATTTGAAAAGAGCGTGATTTGATAATGATTCAGGGTTATGCACTTTGCAGAACAATTGATATTTTGCAAAATGTGAATAAAAAATACAAGCTCATTTGATGCATTTATTTAAAATGTTTAATCATCTGTAAATTGCTACCGAACCCTCATGTATACTTTTATATTTTAAATGTGCACATTGAGAATTATGATCTAGATCTTCATTTTTTTTATATTCATTCATTCAAGGTCAGCGTTCATTGTCGATCCCTAATTGTCCTTGAGAAGGTAGTGATGAACTGCCTCCTTGAATTGCTGCAGTCCACGTTGTGTAGGTATTCCCAAAGTACTGATAGGAAAGAATTGCAAGAATTTGACCCACCGACAGGAAGGAACAGCAATATAGTTCCAAGTCAGGTTGATGACTTGGAGGGACATTGCAGGTGGTGGTGTCCCAAGCATTCCCTGCCCTTGCTCTTCTAGGTGGTAGAGTTTATAGGTTTAAAAGGTGCTGTTGTAGGAGCCTTGGCAGGTTGCCGCCAGTGCATCTTGTAGATGGTACATCGAACTGCCACTTTGTGCTGTTGGTGGAAAGAATGAATGTTTAAAGTGGTGGATGAAGCACTGAGCAAGCGGGCTGCTTTGTCTTGAATGGTGTTGAGCTTTTTGAGTGTTGTTGGACTGGATTTATTCAGGCAAATGGAGAGTATTCCTAATTTGCACCTGGTAGATAGTGGATGACGTTTGGGAGTCAGGAAGTGAGTTACTCGTTATATAATTCATAGCCTTTGATCTGGTCTTGTAGCTACAGAATTTATATGGCTGGTCCAATTACCCCCACAATGTTGATAGTGGTGGATTTTGTGATGATAATGCCATTGAACATCAAGGGTAAATGGTTAGATTCTCTATTGTAGGAGATGGTCATTTCCTGGCACTTGCAAGGCATGAATGTTACTTGCTACTTATCAGCTCAACTGAATATTGTGGAGATTTTCCTGCATGTGGGCACGGACTTCTTCAGCGCCTCAGGAGTTGCGAATGGTACTGAACATTATGCAATCATCGGCAAAAACCTCCACTTCTGACCCAAGGTTGGACAGAAGGGCACTGATGGAGCAGCCAAAGCTCACTCGGCCAAGGTCTTTACCCTGAGTAACACCTGCAGTGATATCCTGAGGCTGATATGAATGGCCTCCAAAACTAGGTATGACTCCAACCAGTGGAGACTGTTCCACAACAGAGAGGCAAAATATTACAGATGTTGGAAATCTGAAATAAAAACAGAAACTGCTGGAAATACTCAGGAGGTCAGGCAGCATTGTGGAGAGTAACAGAGTTAATGGCCGTGATTTTCCAGCCCTGTCATGGGGAATACGGCGGCCCAGTCAAAAATCCATTAACTTTCGGTAGGACTGGACGATGCCGACGGCGGGTGGGGCCAGAAAATACCCCCCAACTTTTCAGCTCGATGATGAAGGGTCATCATCAATGAGAGTTTTCCCTGATTCCCACTGAGTTCAGTTTTGCTAGGGTTCCTTGATGCCATTCTCAGCCAAATGCTGCCTTGATGTCAAGGACTGTCATTCTCACCTCGCTCCTGGAATTCAATTCTTTTGTCCATGATTGTAGCAAGGCGGTAATGAGGTCAGAAATTGAGCCAAACAAAACCCAAACTGAGTAATTGACACTTGATAGCACTGTTGATGATGTCTTTCAGCACTTCTCTGATGATGAGAGTAGACTGATAGGGTGGCAGTTGGCCAGGTTAGATTTGTCTTACTTTTAGTGGATAGGACATACCTGGGCACTTTTCCACATTGTTGGGTGGATGCCAATTTTGTAGCTGCATTGGAATAACTTTTCTAGAGATGTGGCTAGCTCTGGAACACAAGTCTTCAGTGCTTTTGATGGGATGTTATCAGGGCCCATAGCCTTTGCTAGATTTAGTGTATTCAGCTATTACTTGATATCGTGTGGAGTGAAAAAAATTGTCTGAAGACTGGAATCTGTGAGGGGGAGGACTTCAGGAGAAGGCCAGGATGGGATCATCCATTCAGCACTTTTGAAAGAATAAGGTTGCAAATGCTTCAACCATGTCTTTTGCACTGATATGCAGGGTTCTCCCATCATTGAGGATGGGGATATTTGTGGAGCCTCCTCATCCTGTTAGTTGTTTAATTGTCCACTACCATTCATTACTGGATGTGACAAGACTACGGAGCTTAGATCTGTTATGTTGGTTGTGGGATTGCTTAGCTCTTTCTATTATATGCTGCTTCCACTATTTAGCATGCATGTAGTCCTGTGTTGTAGCTTCACTAGGTTGGCACCTCATTTTTACGTACATTTGTTGCTCCTGGCATGTGCTTCTACGCTCCTCTTCGAACCAATGTTGGTCCTCTGATTTGATGGTAATAGTAGAATGAGGGATATATCAGGCCATGAGGTTACAGATTGTGGTGGATTACAATTATGATGCTGCTGCTGTTGGCCCACAGCGCCTTATTTTGCCCAGTTTTGAACTGCTAGATCTGATCTGTGTCTATCCCATTTAGCATGGTGGTAGTTCCACACAACACAATGCAGCGTCTCCTTAATGTGAAGATGGGACTTTGGCTCCAGAAGGCCTGATTGGCAGTCACTCCTACCAATATTGTCATGGACAAATGTACCTGTAACTGGTCATTTGATAAGAAAGAGATCAAGTAGGTTTTTTCCATCTTGTTGACTTCCTCATCACCTGCTGCCAAGTTTTGCAGGTATGTCCTTCAGTACTTGACCAGCTTGGTGAATAGAGATGCCACCAAGGCGCTTTTGATGATGGAGATTGAAATCCTCACCCAGAGTACATTCTGTGCCATTGCTACCCTCGCTGCTTCTTCCAAGTGGTGTTAAACATGGAGAAGTGCTAATTCATCAACTGAGGGAGGGAAGTCGGTAGTAATGAGCAGGAGGTTTTCTTGTCATTGTTTGACCTGATGCCAAGAGACCTCATGGGGTCCAGAGTCAATTGTTAAGGACTCCCAGGGAAATGTCCTCCTGACTATATACCACTGTGCTGCCATCTCTGGTGGGTCTGTCCTGCCAGTGTGACAGGACATGCCCAGAGATGCTGATGGATGAGTAAGGGACATTGACTCTAAGGTATGATTTGGTGAGTATGGCGATGCCACGTTTGTTGCTTGATTAGCCTGTGCATCCCCTCGTCCAGTTTTCCAACAAGTCCTCGCGTGTTATTGAGGAGGACTTTGCAGGGCTAACTGGGCAGGGTTTGCCTTTGTCAACCAAGGTTGACACCTGTGGTCACTTGTTTTATTCTTATAATTATTATTCATTATCATGTATTTCACAAGTCTTCTCATGCCTCTTTTTTTGTAAAATTCAACAGATTTCTATCTTAAAATGCACTGATTAAGAGTGAGAATTTACTTTTGCAGGGTCAGAAAAATCTGTTAACTTTAGTTTTGACAATTTGATTAAATATCATTGAATTATGAAAGACAAACACATGCAAAGTGCTACGTTTTTATTGCATAGTTATTTGACCTGCCAAACAGAGAGAGAAACAGTGTTGAGTACTTCTGAAGGTTTTGGGTGCAATGGTCACAATTGATTAACCTTTAAGGGGAAGCTTTAACTCTCTTTACCTGGTGGGTACTTTAATTGCTCTGTTTCCTTGGGCAAGAACCTCAAATATAAGCATATTGTGGTTCTATCAATTAAATAGAACCCTTGATTCAATTTTAACATATGGTAAAACATAGCAGATGTTCAATGCAGGTCCTGTGAGCTATAAGTGTAAAATTCATTTTTGTGGGGCTTGAAGGATGCTTTGGCTACTGCTGCCCTGGTCCTACTGGTTTACCACCTGTGAGTTAAAACTCCGTCTTAAGACTTCTTATTGAATTAAGGAGATGATTTTCCTTTCTTGGCATAATTCAGTCTTGAATGGTTGAAAACTAGTGTAAATCTATTTCAAATGGAAATGTACCAATAACCCATGATTTTCCCAATGTAAATGAGGACGGGCATGAAAATCCCTGCTGTCGTTTCATCATAGATGTGGAAGACTGGTCATGCACATAAAAGTCAAAATTGATCCCACTGCGTATAACTGGACTAAGTCCACCCCACGAAGTGGCATAGGTTCAGAGTCCTTTTTGTTTGTTTCATCAAAAGTATTCTTCGTTGACCTCCATTTATTTACTGTAAGTCATGACAAGCTTCTGGGAATTGTTAACTGTGCTATTTATAAAGTGATCAATGGAAGCGTTTGTACAAATTTGTATTTAAGCTTATTAGTAAATATGTTAATCCTGCTGTTGGTTTGGAAACTTTTTTTTACATTATTACATTTACTTTTAATATTTTTGATAAATGGAATAGATAGAAAATACTTAAAATAGATATTTTTAAGAGAAAAATATACCTAACTGACCTAAGGAATGCATCTCTCCAACTGTTTCCCTTAGCTCCAATTATGACAATAAAGTCTACAAAAAGAATGCTCTTTTAAAAAAATATATAGAAACACTTGAAAAGAAAATACAAGTCGGGTACTAGTGCCTTATTTTCTACTTGTCCACATAAATCTATTATAATAATATTTATTAAATTTGATCTTGTATCTGGAATTGATTTTTCCGGTTAACATTAACGCCACTGATGAAATTTAGTGCATGCCACAGGGGTTCCTACACAAAGTTATAAATCTTGCAGTTGCTCCACTGACTTCCACAGCCATGTTCGATTTATGCATGGCTACTGCACAAATGATCTCCTTCAATATAAATGGAAAATACTTAATGGCAGGAATACTAAGCTTATTCCTTGAATGTTAATTGGTCTTTAAACCATGTAATTTTTAAATTGTAAAAGTTTAATGAATAAACATTTATGAATCTAGTAACTAATATTAGTGGTCAGATGTAAAAATCTCATCACCTCTTGTTTATTATGGTACATAACAACAACTTGAATGCTTCTTTGCTCTTGTAATGCCAGCCCACTAAGCGGCTGTTTAAAGATGTGTTTACTTTTGGGCAGCTGTTGTTGGTTGATATGTTTGATGCAGTAGATATAGTTGTTTGTTTTAAGAGAAAAATTGACTGCTCCTGCTGAATGTTGTCTGAGCATTGAACTGAGCATCACGGATCCCTGGGTTCGTTATCAATTTCACTTTCACTGGCCTGAAGTAATAGTATGGACACCATGAAAATAATAGTAGATGTATAATAAGAGAAAAAAAATCACTAAAATAATTATTGTCAAGTTGAATATGTTCTTCAAGATGAGGAAAACTCAGGCACTATTATAGTATTTTATATAGTTTGGTCTTTACGAGTTATCCCACACCTCATCCTTCAAAATCCTTCTGAAGGTGCTGCATTATGAACGAAAAGTCTCAGTGCCTTGAATTAAAACATTTGGGTCTTTAGTGTTTAGAAGTTTTTTTTTGTGCCAGCTCATTTAATCTGTCTACATATCTTTGCAGCGTTTTTGTGTCATTCTCCCGGCTTACATTCCCACCTAACTTTAAATCATCAGCAAACTTGGATACGTGACTCTTAGTCTATTCATCTTCTTCATTAATAGAGATTGTAAATAGCTGATGCCCCAGCATTGATATTTGCAACACTCCACTAGTTGCAACTTGAAAATGTCAACTTGATTCCTATCCTCTGCTTCCTGTCCGTTAACCAATCTTTTATCCATGCTAATATATTACCCCCAACTCCATGAACCCTTATCTGTGTATTCAGCTTTTGTGTGGCACCTTACCAAATGCATTTTGGAAATCCAAGTATACAATATTTACTGGTTTCCCTTTATCTATGCTATTAGTTACACCCTCAAAAAAACTTTAATAAATTTGTCAAACATAATTTCTCTTTCATAAAACCATGCCAACTTTGATTATACTATGATTTTCTAAGTGCATTGTTAAGACTTCCTGAATAATAGATTTCAGCATTTTCCCTAAGGTTGATGTCAAGCTAACTGGCCTGTAGTTTTCTGTTTTCTCTGTCCTTTCTCGAGTTGGGTGTTACATTTTCTAACTTTCAATCTGCTGCACCATTCTAGAATCTATGAAATTTTAGAAAATCATAACCATTGTATCCACTATCAAGCAACTATCTCTTCTAGAACATTAGTATGTAAGTCAGCAGGTCCAGGAGATTTTTCGCTTTTAAACCTTAGATTTGCCTAATACTTTTTCTCTGCTGATACTACTTTAAATTCCTCACTCTTAGTATCTACAGTTAGTTGTTTAATTGTCCACTACCATTCATGACTGGATGTGGCAGGACTGCAGAGCTTTGGTCTGACTCATTGGTTGTGGGATTGTTTAGCTCTGTCTATTGTATACTGCTTGTATACGGCACCACATTCTTGGGTATGTCCGGTGCTACTACTGGCATGCTTTCTTGCACTCCTCATTGACCAATGTTGATCTCCTGGCTCAATGATGATGGTAGAGTGAGGGATCTGCCAAATATGCTAAGGGACATGCTGCTTTTGGCTCAGTGTCTTATAGAAGTCCAGTTTTGACGACCTAGATCTGTTCTGAATCTCTCACTTTAACATGGTGGTTGTGCCACATAACATGATTTCTCTTACATTCTGTTTTTATGTTCCTGGCTCATTTAATTTTGTATTCTATTTTCTCCTTTTTATCAATTTTTTGGTCATTCTTTGTTGGCTTCCAAAATTTTTCTAACCCTCGGGCTTGCTGCTATCCTTTGCAACATAATAAACTTCTTTTAATCTAATACTATTATGAACTTCCTTAGTAATCCATGGATGGATCTTTCTCACTGAGTTTTTGTTTAATAGAAAATATTTTTGTTGAACCATTTATTTAATGCTTCATACTGTTTATTTAATGCCTTACTTTTAGTCTATTTATCTACTCAACTTTCCCTCTCCCCTCATGCCCATACCTGGGGACTTACCACATGCAGATCCCATCTCTATGCTACCCTCTGACCTATATGCAGCATCTGAGCTGGTGGTTGCGAGTGTGAGATTGAGTTTTATCATTTATCATCATCAGTCCCCTCTTCCTCTTGCACTTCACCCACCTGCACCACTGCCTGGCCAGATGGCAGTATCTGAACGGAGAAAGGCACAAAGGTAAAGTTGCAGTATTGGAACTGGGGTGGTTGCTGGGGGAGGGGGGGTGGGGGGCTGGTGGTAAGCAAGAGGTGCATGTTTAGAATCATGATAGCACAAAAGGCAGCCATTCAGTCCATCATGTCTGTCCTGGCTCTCCTAAGGAGCAATTCATGTACTGTCACTCCCCCGCCCTCTCCCCACATCCCTGCACATTCCTCCTTTTCAGATATTTGGAAAATGTAGAAAGATTTACGGCACAGAGGGAGGCCACTCTGCCTATCGTGTTCCTAGTGGTTGAAAAATGAGCCACACAGCCTAATCCCATTTTCCAGCACTTGGTCCATAGCCCTGGAGGTTATGGGTCTTGGATGCATATCCAGACACCTTTTTAAATGAGTTGAGGGTTTCTACCTCTACTACCCTTTCTAGTGAGTTTACACGATTTGTAACTTGTAAATTCATTGGAGAATATGGGATGAGAGGAACATGGATTAGGTAGGAAGATATCCTCAGCTTCAATGTTTCAGCCATGCCTCCGGCCACTGCTTCAGTCGTGGTCACTCCAATGATTGCCAACTTGCCCTTCCATTGGGAACACACACCTGTGCCCCACGGGTTAGATGCTGTTGCCTGTGGTTAAGCACCACCTTGTGCAAGAGAAGGAAAGTGCATTAGTGAGCATGGTGCAATGTATTTGGATGATGTGACTGTCATGGTTGAATAGTTGGTAGTGTATGCAAGATGTGAAATGTGGGCATGAGATTTGCAGCAGTGTCAAATGTGTGAGGGTCAGGTTAAGCTATGAATATGAGGTAAGATTGGAGATTGTAGATAGATGATTGAACAATTGAACAGTGTGATGCTATTGGTTCAGTTGAAAGAATTTTCATTTAAAAATTAATTCATTTAATCTTTACCATTTGCCTGAGCTCATCAAACTTGTGGCAGCACAGCATCCAGGTCCTTGGGAGTAGGCTGCCATCATTAACTGCGATGACTGTCTGCTTCCACTGTATTTGCAGTATCTATGCTTGGCCTCATGTTCCCCTGCAGCTAGAGCACACTTCTCTCTTACCTTCCTCTTGTACTAAGTCCTCTGGTGCTGTATCTAAGAACGTTGGAGCATGTTCTCTACGTTATGCTACTAATCAGTGTTCTTCCTGCTTGGAATGCCTTTCCCAGCCACCTCTTCTATCTTCTGCAACCAGATTCCACCTCCCTTCTAAGAGGCACAGGCTGACTTTAAGTATTGCAGGTTGGACCAGACACAAACTTGCAGACTCCATGTAAGGCTTGCAGCTACTCAACAGCATGTTCAACACTCTGCGTGTTGCCATTGTTTAAGTTAGCATGCAGTAAAATGTCTGCATGCTGCTTTCCTCAGAAGGAATAGGCATGGGTTAATTGCATATTGTGATCGTTTCACCCTCTTTCAGGCCTCATCCAATTTTCTCCCTATATTTCCTCCTCCCTCATTCTAGTTCAATAGAATTGCAGTATGGCTAAATAGGTTAAAAAGAAAAAGCAATGCAGAGTCTGTAAACTTTCGAACAAATAAGTAGTTAAATGTCAGTCACTATCAGCCTCTGGTGACAGTATTTGAAAGTTTAGAACTCCTGGTTGAATTAGGCAACTACAGGGCTCCAAATGAATATGTATTCATCCTTCAAAAAAATGAATTATAAATCCAAGATTAAATACACACGGAGCCCTGAAAATATTGTAGATCACTACAGTAATGCTGTGTATGTGGTTTGATATATTTTCATTCTATTACTCTGGATGTGATGGTACATCAAGGCCATGGCTCAGTTAATGAACAGTGATTGACAATATATATTGAAGCCAGTGTGTGAGCTGGAACCTTTCCTTGAACTGAGAAAAATGTCAAATTTCATGCTTGATTGCTGTAGGAAACCTAATGGGTGATGCACCATTACTATTTATATGTTATACAAAATGATTTTGCAATATGATCTATAATTATTATTGAATTGTAAAAGTAGCTGATGGTTAGATATCAAATTATATTTGTAATCATTGTTCTTTCATGGGAATTCAATATACTAGTTCTGATCTTAATAACCTGTACCTGATGAAGGTGAAAGGTCAAAGTAGAGGCAGAATTCTCACAGCCCCAATCTTGCTACACTCTGCACACCACCATTTTAATTCCTGGGTTCCAGGAGGTGCTCGCTGCAGGCTGTAAAAGTTGGGATCCTAAAATGCAATTAGGCTTGCAATGCTTTTTTACCCTGGATTGCACTGATTGCCAGAGTCTCTTTCAGCTAGAAGCAGACGAGGCCTCTGAAGGCAAGTAGGTGTAGCAGTGTTTCTTTGGGCCCCACAAGGAAACCTTGGGCTTTACAAAAATAGTGAATCAGTGGATTCTGGAAAGCTGAAATCAAAACAGTGTGTGCTGGAAATACACAGAGCTCTGGAGCAGGCTTGGAGAGTTAAACAGAGTTAACATTTCAGATCTGTGACTTTTCCCTTTGGCGGGTGGGGGAATAGGTTAGAGTGAGGACACAGCAAAATCCAGATGGTCAATATCACAATAGGGTTGCCAACCCTCCCGGATTGGCCTGGAGTCTCCAGGAATTGAAGGTCAATCTCCAGGGCAATGCTGTGTGTAATCCTGGGGAAAAATCATCAGGGCATTAAAAAAGATTTGGGGGTTTTTCTGGTCATTTTCTTTGAACATTTCTCTTTTCCAGATGTAAGAATAGTGAAAATGGCTGGGAGGGAGGGGTGGAAATGGCTGTTTGGGTGACAGTCAAGCATCATCCAGGATGAAATCTCCAGGAATACATTTAATCTCAGTTGGCAAATTCTCAATGAAAAGACCGAGAAAGGGCGAGGGGGCAAAGATGGGGTTCAAATGGAGTGAGAATGGTGGGAATGGGTAAAAGGGTCTGCCGTGCAGGGGGAAAGACTACTGACCGAAGAAATAGGCGTGGAGGCGAAGAAAAGCTTAGCGTCATGCCAAGCTCAAAATGCTTTTAGGTGGGGTCGTAAATGGATGAAGCTAAGGCCTTTGCTGAAGACAGATCGTTCGGTGTCGGAGAGGGGAAGGTTAAAGGTATCGTGCATACATTGCATAGAATGGGATTAGAGCAAAGCGAAGGATTCAGATGAAAGGTCTCAGGTCTGAAACATTAGCTCCGTTTTTCTCTCCCCTCTGATGCTGCCTAAACCTGCTGAGTATTTCCAGTATGTTCTGTTTTCATTTGAAACCTTGGGCCTTGCCTGGGTGTTCTCTGCCCCACCACCACCCCTCACCCCTGTCTTACTGTGATGGCTCCCAACTGCTCTATAATCACTGAATTTAGAGATAGGGACTGGTTGCTTGTAAATTTTTTGCCACTCGAAACCCTGTCCTGCCTGGCAGTCACCTCGTGATTCCTGCTGAGATTTGGGTGGGACTCTGATCTTTAACATGCAAATGAGACCCTGGTGTTGAAATCTCTTTGTGCCTCATGTGGTGCCATGATGCAAGCTTTGGTGCTTGCTTTGGCTCCCAACCTGAATGCTGCACTCATGCCCCGAGATAAATTTGAAACTACTTGTTGCATACAAAGGTTTCAAGTAGGCTTTGACTCAATGTGAAATTGTTAGTGAGATTCTACAGGGCTCATAGTATTGCTATTCATTGATGGATATTTTCATACATAGAGGCATGCTGAGGCTTAAAAAAACCCTATACATCAGGTACTACACCATGTGACCCAAAGATGCTGGAACCGGTGCATCGGCTGTTTATAAGATCAAGAGGGAAAAATTTGATAAAGTTCATTTTCAGGGTCAGGGGTTGTGATCCGCAATTACGCCATGCCTAATCCTGTTGAGGCAGGCAGCACGCAAACTTCCTATGGCCTGTTCATCAACATGACAGGAAGCCCATCATGAAATGCGTTGCTGACTAGCTGTGCATCAGTAGGGGGCCTAGCAGCATGCAGAGTTAGTACAATTTAATCTAGCCTTGCCAAAAAGGGACCTCAAGGCATACCATCGAAATAGAATGGGAGCAGATGGCCAGGGAGGTCAATTCCCAGAGTCTGGCCTGAGGACCTGGCTGCAATGCTGGAAAAAGTTAATTAACCTCCCATATGCAGTCAAGGTCAGTGAGCACACCTTCAGATGACATCTCCTATCCTCTCTCCCTGCCAATGCACCACAAACCATCACTCAACCATCAGGACACAAGACTAATGTTCAGATGCTCCACCTCACCCTCACACACTGATCAATGCTACCAGCCACACACTCGCCTCTGCTTTCACACTCGCTTTCACATGCCTCCAGCTATTTAGCTGTGACAGGCATACAACCAAAACATGTGGTAATACACTAACTATCATTCTTCCCCCTCTTTTGTAGGACAAGGCACTGCATAACCTCTGGAAGTAGTGGAGCACTGGTGGGGTACAGGCAACTGCATCTCTTGAGCCCTTTGGAGAAAACAATGTTCTGCAGTCACTGAGGACTTGCAATTAATGTTGAGAACATCTAGGATGATGGTATGTTCCTACCTTATGCACCTTCTCAAATTCCATTTCACCCTCTTCCTACTATCTAGTATGCTGTGGATGTGGTGACCATGAGCCTCTTTTTCCCACTTCTCCCCCTTTTGCCACCTGGCTAGGCAGTGCAACGTCACCCTGTCAGAATTGGCAAATGGCTGCAGCTAGGGCAAGGGGGAGAAGAGTAGCGTGTGTGTGAGCTAACATTAGGGTGAGGTTGCAGATGAGTTCTGCTGTGGAGGACTTGGATGAGATTCGGTAGCGTGCAGGAAGAGATTGATGACCATGCACACTGAAATGCTTGGTGCAATAGCAGGTCTGCCATATAGCCTGTTGTCACTATCAAGGAGCATGGAAGAGTCTGGTTCCATCTTGACACAAGACTTCACACAGAGCTTGGAGATCATTCTTTCTAGCATGAAAATAGTAGGCAACTACATATAAGTACATGTAGACCCAGCTGTAATGCAACATCTGATGGCCAGTGTTTCAGCTTCCATTGCAACACAAGTAGAATCCACCCAATGTTTCAAAGCTGCAGTATCATACAAACCCAGCTTGGTGCCTTGCAGGCTTAGACTGCTTCCATCATGGTAGCAAATACCAGTGCTCAAAGGAGTATGCAGACTTTCACAGCAGTTTAGCAATCTGCCCTCCAGCATTTTACTAGTATTCCGGAGATACTGCCCTGGGGGCATAGCACTGGCTTCATGGAGCAAAAGTCTCCTATCCTCCTGCTGGGTGAAACTATTTGTCACTCCACCGGTGCTCATGCTGTTGCCTTTCAGCCAGCCAGCCAGTCCAGACGGCAGCTGCCTATGCTGAGAAAATGCAGTCTGAAGCCAGGCCCTCAAGCCCCAGTGCTGCTCAAGATCCTTCTTCAAGGCCACCAGCAGTCTCATCCAGTAAAAATCAGCCTTTCACCAGCATTGTAGCCACTAGAGCATTGTAATGGAGCACCTAGACTGGCAAAGATACCTGCAGACAGGCACTAAGGGAGTGCACAAGGGTGATAAGTTCAGTTTTCTATGTATTTTTGGAAGTGTTGGATAAACACTTATGGAATTATTTTTTGTGGTGTCTGTTATTTATGACCAAGAGGATTTTGTTATCATCTGCAACAGAGGAATGGTAAGGTGGGCAATTATGGAACAACATTGATGTGGGAATGTGATTTTAGGGGAGCCAGAGTGGCTGGTCATGGACAACTAGAGCAGATTGTTATGTTTTCTACCTTACACAAACACACCAGCCACACAAAGAGGATTAATAACTCATTTAGGTACTCTGGGTGGGGAACTTCAATGTCCATCACGAAGAGTGGCTCGGTAGCACCACTACTGGCCGAGTCCTAAAGGACAAAGCTGCTAGACTGGGTCTGCGGCAGGAGCTGAGGGAACCAACAAGAGGGAAAAACATACTTGACCTCATCCTCACAAACCTGCCCACCGGAGATGTATCTGTCCATCAAGGAGTGACCACCACACAGTTCTTGCCTTCACATTGAGGATATCCTTCATTGTGTTGTGTGGCACTGCTCCGTGCTAAATGGGATAGATTTCAAACAGATCTAGCAACTCAAGATTGGGCATCCATGAGGCGCTGTGGGCCATCAGCAGCAGCAGAATTGTACTCGAATCTGTAACCTCATGGCCTGGCATATTCCTCACTCTACCATTACCATCAAGACAAGGGATCAACCCTGGTTCAATGAAGGGTGCAGGAGGGCATGGCAGAAGCAGCACCAGGCATACCTAAAAATGAGGTGTCAACCTGGTGAAGCTATAACACAGGATTACTTGTGTGAAAAACAGCATAAGCAGCAAGTGATAGACAAAGCTAAGTGATCCCACAACAAACAGATCAGATCTAAGCTCTGCTGTCCTGCCACAGCCAGTCATGAATGGTGGTGGACAACTAAACAACTCATTGCAGAAGGAGGCCCCACAAATATCCCCATCCTCAATGATGCGAGAACCCAGCACATCAGTGCAAAAGATAAGGCTGAAACGTTTGCTACAATCTTCAGCCAGAAGTGCCAAGTGGATGATCCAACTCTGCCTCCTCTGAAGGTCCCCAGAATCACAGATGCCAGTCTTCAGCCAATTCGATTCACTCCATGCGATATCGAGAAATGGCTGAAGGCACTGGATACTGCAAAGACTATGGGCCCTGACAATATTCTAGCAATAGTACTGAAGACTTGTGCTCCAGAACTTGCTGCGCCCCTAGCCAAGCTACAACACTGACATCTACCTGGCTATGTGGAAAATTGCCCAGGTATGTCCTGTACACAAAAAGCAGGTCAAATCCAATCCGGCCAATTACAGCCCCATCAGTCTACTCTCGATCATCAGTGAAGTAATGGAAGGAGTCATCAACAGTGCTATCAAGCGGCACTTGCTTAGCAATAACCTGCTCACTGATGCCCAGTTTGGGTTCTGCCAGGGCCACTCAGTTCCTGACCTCATTACAGCCTTGGTTCAAACATAGATAAATGAGCTCAACTCGCAAGGTGAGGTGAGAGTGACTGCCCTTGACATCAAGGCAGCATTTGACTAAATGTGGCATCAAGGAGCCCTCGCAAAACTGAAGCCAACGGGAATCTCCACTGGTTGGAGTCACATTTAGCACAAAGGAAGATGGTTGTGGTTGTTGGAAGTCAGTCATCTCAGCCCCAGGACATGACTGCAGGAGTTCCTCAGGCTATTGTCCTCAGCCCAGCCATCTTCAACTGCTTCAGCAATGGTCTTCCTCCCATCATAAGGTCAGAAGCGGGGATGTTCACTGCTGATTACACAATGTTCAGTACTATTCGCGACTCCTCAGATACTGAAAGAGTCTATGTCCAAATGCAGCAAGACCTGTACAATATCCAGGCCTGGGCTGACAAACGGCAAGTAACATTTATACCACACAAGTGCCAGGCAATGACCATCTCCAACAAGAGAGAATCTAACCATCGCCCCTTGATGTTCAATGGCATTACCATCACTGAATCCCCCGCTATCAACATCCTGGGGGTTACCATTGACCAGAAACAGAACTCACTCACTAAGTCACTCGCCTTCCTGACTTGGAAATATATCATCGCTCTTTCACTATCGCTTGGGGAGGGTGGTCAGGGGTTGTGGAGATGGTCCGGGGGTGGTGGCAGTTATGGATTGGCAAAGGGCAGACGAGCAGAGTGGGGGAAGGTCGGGGTGTCTAGCGGCAGACGGTTGGGATGGGTCAGTACTATAGTTACCCGGGAGTTAGAAGTGGTTTTAATTCTTCCAACTATTGCAATTTAAATTGGAGTTTCGGATGGTTCCCACTGAATTTCCCAATGGAAATTTGAACTTCTGGGCAATTGCTGTGCAAAACTTACTTGGGACGCCCTGGAGCTCGGAAGTTATGGGCCAATATGTCTACAATGTTGTATTGGATGTGTCGTGTAACTGAAAGATAATGGGAAATTCCAAGAAATAGTCACAACCAAGAAATTATCTTCACGGATGCTAAAGAGATCAGTTGCAATTCTTGTCCATGGATGTGTAATGTACATGGTGAGGTAATAATGCTTCTTTGCGGTAACTGGGTATGTGGGCTTGGCATACCCCACATTCTTTTATGGCTACTTCAGTGTCTTGATTCATCCCTAGCCAGTGTACTGTTTCCCTAGTCAGTCTCCAGCTTCAATCTGCCCCCATACACACTTGATGCAATTGCTGTAAAATGTCAGGTCTAAGGTGTTCTGGAGTAAGGACTTGATTGCCCTTGAAGATACCACCTTGGGATATCCTGAACTCATCTCTAAAAGGCCAAAATGGTCCTAGAACCTATGGAACATCCTGGAAATATTCTGGCAACCTGCCAATCATGGTCTCCCATAGTTTTTGCAATTTGGGATCATTGGATGTTTCTCATTGCAGTTGCTGGCATTTATACTGCCGAAATTCATGAGGTCAATATTAAATATGCCTTCTATCTCAGTATTGATGAGATCTACTTGTGGATCCAAGGAAACACCTGCAGTTTTAGACAGGTTGGGTAAACAACTTGAAGCTTTAGATGTGACCTCTCGACACGCTGCTCATGTTTTGTTTGCAGATGCATTCTGGAATTTCACACATAATACAATTTCCAACGATTACGATGGACTGTATCTCCTGAACTGAGTGTGGAGTGTTGTTAGCTCCCAAAAGGTATTTTCTGAATGTACTGACCAATATCCATTTTTAATTTCAGGTTTGGAGAAAAATTTGGCACTCGCAAACTTGGGGTTTAGTTCCTCAAATGTGGGAATTTTGTGTGGGCATTATTTTAGTGCCACATTCAGAAACTTTGGGTCTAAGCAAAGTCATATAGAGCCATCTCTTTTGACAACACAAGTGATGGAACTACACCAATCAGTTTGGGGCTGGACTTTATGAATTATGCCATCTCTTTCGCTCTTATCTAGTCCTAGTTTCAGTTTACTCTGGATATAGATGCTTCCATTCAGCCTCCGCATAAATGTAGTAATAGCATCTGCATGTCTCTGCAATACTGAATCACCTTTGAAACCTCCAATTCTGTCAAACCTATCCAGGTATAACAATGTTAGATCAGCCACTGAGGCGATAGGGTTGTCCTTGTGATCTGTTGTTTTTGCCATTGTTTTGTCTACTATGAATGGTAACGAAGGTCAGGCCACTGCGCACAGGTAAGTGTGCAATCGCTGGACCTGTGGTGTCCACAATATAGAAAATCTGGGATGACCCTGGTGAGTTGTTGCAGTGACATTTGAGTGTGCCAGATCCCAGGGAATGAAGCTCCAAACCATTGTAGGCTCTGAGGTTGGCAAATAGTTGGTTGAGCCACCAATTTTCACTTCTGTGGGTACATGATTTTCAATTCAGTAAGTACTTGATCATATATAAAGCTATATGAAGAAATAAGCCAGCCAGATCTCTAAGTAAGGAGTTAGTTTTATTATTAAAAACTCACTCAAATAAAAGTATAAGACTTATTAAAAAGTTAAAATATGCCAAAAATCCCACAACACACAGACAGACACACACACATATATATATATATATATATATATATATACACACACAAACACACACACCCATACAGACACACACACGATAAGATTGAAGACAATAAGACAAAAAAGGAAATGTACGTTCCGATGTTTTTCTTTTGAGTCTTGAAATTCCAGGGGTGTTGCAGCTGATGTAAGCTCTTTATTTTCCTGCAGATAGTCTCTTTTAACTGTAATCTAGAGTTTCCAAAGTGGATGCTATGGCACTTGAAATTTATTTTGATTAAAATTCTCTATCTCTTTGGTCTATTCCAAAATGTAACAGAGATAGGGTCTGAACTTGAGAACAGCAGGGAGAGAGAGAGAGATGATACATCCTACAGTCATCTTCTGGATGCTATCGGTGCATAATGCAGACTTCTCCTGTGATATAACAAACAGACAAGCTTATAATCATAGCTTTTCGCAAGCGGGGCTCCGATCATATGACAGCTACTATTGGCACACAATGGAAGGCAACCCTAATTAACAAGGGAGCTTCAATCTCCCATTGTCAAAGCTATCAAGCTGCCACTGAAACAGGGTGTTCTTAGCACCCTCCTTGCATAATGAATTTTGTTAGCCCTTCTTTGTTCTTGGTAGTTTCTGGAGCCAGGGAGTCTGGTAGCCTATTGTCCTTATGTTTTGCAGAGAGTTCAGATGGCAGGTATGAAGTCCATCAGGGAAATACCTTGACATGTCCCCTGGTAATTCGCTTTCAGAGGCTGACAGAAATTTGGTCAATTTGCAGGTTAGGCGACTTCTGCAGCCATTTTAAATCACAGTGGGCAGAATTTTCTGCCTGTCGGGCGGGTGGGGCAGAATTTTTTGCTTGCTGGGCAGGCGGGCCCCAACCCAATCTCCAGCGGGCGGGGAGCCGATCCCCGCCGGAGAAGTGGGCCGCACCGCCATTTTATTTAATTGGCCCGCACAGCGTGACGTCCGGCGGGAAGCGCTATGCGCTCCCTGTGCGGGCGGGGCGATTCCCCAAAAGCGAGAGTGCGCTCTTTCACGCATGCACACAAAAGAGTGCACATCTCCCTGAGGCAAAGTGCAACCCCAGGGAGATCGCTTCCACTTTGAAAAAGATTAAAAGTAAGAAAAGAAATCCCTGACATGTCCCCCTCATGTGACAATTTCATATGAGTTGGGACATGTTCATAATTTACACTATAACTTCATTAAACTTTTTAAAACCCTGCATGAAACCTCATACCGCCACTGGATGAGGTTTCATGTTTTTTCTATTTGCCACCGGGGCTCCTGGCCTGCCCACCAACCTTAAGGTTGGACGGGCAGGTCCTTTAATTGTTTACATGATCCTGTCAATGACCTCAATTGACCATTGACAGGTCGGCGGGCCCGCAGCTGATTTTGCTGCGCCCCCGCCTTCCTGAAAATTTAAATGGGGCAGGATGACGTTGGGAGTTCCGTCTGATGTCATCCCACATCATTTTACGCGTCGGCAAGCGGGCCCCGCCCCCTGCTCGCCGACGGCAAAATTCTGCCCAGTGTCTTTGTAGTTCTAAAACAATCCAACAGCTGATGAAACTAACGATTAATATTCCACATAGCACGCAACACATCATCGTGACAAAAATGTATGTTTCCCAGGCTTCATTGGGCATACAATGTGAATAGTGGTAAAGGCTTTGGATGGTCAATATGTTCTATGATGTTGACTGTATGGAATGCCTGCTCACTGTGTGTGTTATTCCTCTGGTCATCCTTATAATAGAATCTTGCAGCCTGCTTGGTCATTTTGTGGATTTGCTCTTTGTGATATTTGGTGCTCTCCCTTTGTTTGCTGGTCTTGCATCCGACTGTGTCTTATGTTGTCGAGGGATCTGTTCTGGCTTTGGCTTCCTGCATTGGCTCCTCCAGTGTCCACATGCCTTGCATATGTCATGGAAGGCTGGACAATATGGGTGCATGTATAAGACTGTGCCACAGTCTCTAGGACTGCTCCTATCATCTGCCAATGATTACATGAGTATATACATCACATCCTGCCTGGTGGTGCACAGCAGTTTTAGATATTCCCCACAGCATGCAGTGGCCCCAGATGTCTTCTCCCTTCCTCCTCCTCAAAGGTCTTCATCCTCCTGAGATGTTCTCTGAAGATTTGATGTTGTGTCCTCATGAGAGCCAGGTTGTGAAGGATGCAACAAACCATATGGAGACATACTCCAGTGTGACCAGGAGGACCCCTACAACCAAAGTAGTGCAGACTCCAGACCGTTGTTTCAGGATACTCCATCATGTTCCTCATGGTAGCATGGCTCTCGTTGTAGCACAACATCCCCATGTGGTCAAGTGACAGAGGGCAGCCAGGTGCAGAGTGAGTAACACTTGTCACCAAATAGCCAACCTCTGGTTCACATGACACCAAAGATGGTGGGTATAACTGACTGCCAATGCGATGCTCTGTGCATGATTGTGCACCAAGTGCACATTCATGGATTGGTAGCCTTTACAGTTTTGCTACACCTCCTTGTTCATATATGTAGGATCCACAGAGCCACGTGCATGCAGTTGTTGACCCTGCACCATTGGGAATCCCGCTAGTCTGGGAAAGTCACATGCTCACTCCTTCTGCTTCTCTCTGGTAGAGGAGAAGACTGACGTTTCCTTCCCTGGTATACTGGGGGCTCTGTCACTTCCCTAATGCAGCGATACACCACAAACTGTGAAATGTTGGCAATGTCACCAGCTCCTGCCTGGAAGGATGCTCTGGTGTAGAGTGGGTCATGGTTATCTTACAGTTGTGGGAAGTAGCTCAGTTTAGTCCTCACCTTCTTGTTGAAATGTAAACATCTCAGTGGCTGTGGTGGAGCTAGGAGAAGTGCTCCCTAAAGACCCTTGGTAGGTAGGGCCTTCTATTGAGAACCCTCCTCCTTCACTTCCTTCTGTGCACAGTTTCCCCTGTCTGAAGCCTCTGTTTCATCTCCAAGTCATGCTGCACCCTAAAAGGAACTACAGCTATATCCCCATCACTGAAAGCAGGCTTTCTCCTGACTGGCTCCCCAACTCCTTTGACCTCCTCCTCAAAATCCGACATTGTTCCCTTGTAAATGCAAACCTTTTCCAAACTTCTCCAATGACACCTAACACATTCATCCACTTGCAATGCAGCAGCAAAATAAAGTCAAAAAGAAAGTTAAAAGCACCTCACCTGGAAACCCATGGTGATCCCTTTAAATAGCATAAAGCAGGGATCTCTCATGCAGCTGAATGCGTGTTCAGCTGTGAGTGTTTGACAGGTTTTAACATGACCTGTGAGGTCCAAAATAAGAGTTTGTGCACTGCATTAGTGTTAGATGCTGTTTGACATCAAGATCTGCTCACTGCATGGCTTCTGGAATACACAGTATGCCCACAGCGACACCCTTACATCCTTACACCCAGGATGCACTGTGTAGGCCATATCGGAAGTGGCTGACTTTCGACTTTCTTGAACATTTGGACATCCATAACACTGAGACCAGCTGTGCTATGGAACTGATATTTGTGGCGCTGGTCTCAATTTCCAAGTGGGTGGAAATCCTCATATTATGATTCACATGCCTGACCAATGGTCCCTAGGCTAAACACAGAGCTAAAACCTCACTGCAAAGGAGGCCTCTTCCCTCTTACTAGCTCCTTGCTGTTAAAAGTACCTTGTTACTTCGATCATATCTGTAAGTTGTTGCTTTTGCTATATTGTTGCTTTTGGAAAAAGGAAAGGAGGGAAATTTTTGGGAGGATTCCTAAAGGCTTCATAAACCCATAAAGCATTTGTCATCTGTGCCAGCTTGTCCAACAGTGTTAATATTCTGATTTACAAGGATTTATAAGTAGAAGTATCCCCATTATTTGCAGGTTGTAAAGGAAGAGAGTTATCAGTTGAGATTTGGCAAATAGTTATTGTTTATTTATTCCTTCATGGATGTGGGCACCAATAGCTAGACTAGCATGTATTGCCCATCCCGAATTGCCCTTGAGAAGGTGGTGGTGAGCTGCCTTCTTGTAGTCCATGCGGAGTAGGTATACCCACAGTGCTGTTAGGGAAGGAGTTCCAGGATTTTGACCCTGCGACATAAAAGGAATGGTAATATAGTTTATATTATATATAAGTAGGGGAACTTGCAGGTGGTGGTGTTTCTATGCTGCAGTGCATCTTGTAGATAGTACACACTGGTGTTACTGTGCACTGGTGGCGAAGGGAGTTAATGTTTAAGGTGGTGGATGAGGCTTTGTTCTGGATGGTGTGGAGCGCCTTGAGTGTTGTTGGAGCTGCAATCACCCAGGCAAGTGGAGAGTATGCCATTACACTCCTGATTTATGCCTTGTAGATGGTGGACAGGCTTTGCAGAGTCAGGTGGGTAAGCTACTCTCTCGAGAATTCACAACCTCTGACCTTCTTTTGTAGCCACAATATTTATATGGCTGGTCCAGTTCAGTTTCCTGTCAATGGTAACTCCCAGGTTGTTAAGACTGAGGATTCAGTAATGGTAATGTCATTGAATGTTAAGAGGAGATGGTTAGATTCTCTCTTGTAGATGGTCATTGCCTGGCACTTATGTGGCATGAATGTTACTTGCCACTTATCACCCAAGCCTGAATGTTGTCCAGATCTTGCTACATATGGACGTGGATTGCCTCTGTGTCTGAGGAGCCACAAATGATGCTGAACATACAGCAATCATCAGCAAATATCCCCACTTCTGACCTTATGATGGAGGGAAAGTCATTGATGAAGTAGCTGAAGATGGTTGGGCCTAGGACACTACCCTGAGGAATTCCTGCAGTGATGTCCTGGGGCTGATATGATTGACCTCCAACAACCACAACCATCTTTCTTTGTGCTAGGTGTGACTCCAACCAGTGGAGAGATTTCCCCATGATTCCCATTGATTTCAGTTATGCTAGGGCTCCTTGATGCCACACTTGGTCAAATGTTGCCTTTGCTGTCAAGGGCAGTCACTCTCACCTGAACTCTTGAGTTCAGTGTTTTGTCCATGTTTGGACCAAGGCTGGAATGAGGTCAGGAGCTGAGTGACCCTAGCAGAACCCAAACTGAGTGTCAGTGAGGTATGTTTACATGTGAAGCGCTTCATTCTTATACCACTACCTACATACAGAGTGCCAGATTGTTTTATCAACACAAGCCTGAAGACTCAATGCATACAAAGGCCTATTTCATTATACCTACACCTATTTCAATTACAGCACTGGAAAATCCTGGTTTGACATTTCATGAGAGCATAATGGAACTCTGCATACTCCTTTAATCAGAAACACTTCTCTGACAAGAATGACTCTTATACCACTACCTACATATAGAGTGCCAGATTGTTTTATCAACACAAGCCTGAAGACTCAATGCATTCAGAGGCTAAAACCTATTTCAATTACAGCACTGGGAAATCCTGGTTTGACATTTCTCGAGGGCATAATGGAACTCTGCATATTCCTTTAATCAGAAACACTTCTCTGACAAGAATGACTCTGTCAGTGGCTTTTAAGGGTTACAGCTATGTTGAAAGTTTGTATAATGGGTTCCTTCCTAGGTTTGGAACTCTTCTGTGAATACCCCCAACTTGTAAGATGTCTCCATGAAGGGATGTTGAAATACCAAAGCACATATGTATTCAGGCCTTGCTCACAGCAAAGAGAACAACATAGTCAAAATCCCTAAAGATAAACCAGGAAGATATTCCTCTTGTGTATACAATGAAGGTTAGTTATTAAAGTGGACGCAATCTTGGGAAAAGAACAAGCACAGTTTAGAAAAAGCTGTTTAGAAAATGTGTTTGTTCAATCATTCAGACTGACAACTCAGTGAAATGTATACTGAACTCAATCTATCCGATCAATTGTATTGACATGAAGAAGGTTTTTGATAATTTAGGGAAAAGCTTCATGTAAAATAATGAGGACTTTCAACATGTCAAATACTTGTCAGCTTCATTGAGGAACTTTCACGAAGCCCAGCACACATACAAAGCAATTTCCTGGACTGGTGAGCTTCTCTAATATTGCCTTGTTTCAGTATGATATTCAAAATGCTAATGTATAGTGATGAATCTTGGTATCACTGTTGTAGACATAATTTGTAATTTATTAATAACAGTGAATTATTCACAGATCACAATGATGCTATGCAGTTTATCACAACAGAGATATTAGACAAAGATTTTGGTATTGTAACAATACTGAAGAAACTAAAAAAATGTCGTCAATAAAGGCAGACCAAATATGGGTATCAGAATTCTGATTCAGTACCAACTAAAACAAGTAAATATGTTTGCTCGTTTGGGTGGGATAATACAGAGACTCAGGAGACACAAAATAGAAATTTCAATTGCATCGGGTGTTATGGCACAGCAGTTGGTAAAGGTTGAGTTGTTTAAATCCCAGAGGGAAACTTGAACAACTGTCATAACCTATATTTTCAATTGGTATGTTTGAGATGTAGCTCCGAATTCAGGAATAAGACCACCAAGCCTCAAAAGGTTTTTTTTATATAAAAAACTAAATTAAACATTTATAATTTAACAACAAATTAAACACGCACACATGTCTACAAATTACTTCCATAATAACTTTAAACAAATCCCCAAATTAATCACTCCAGGATAAATCTTCACCAAGGCAACAGTAACCCATAGACTTTAAACTGATAACCAGGCAAAGCATGTTTGACCTTATGAATTCAAAATGAGGCTCCTTGCAGTTTGTTTCCTTTGCAGACACAGTTGTAGGCTTACAGGCAAGGTTAGTCTTAAATGCATCTGACTTGCACACACAAACTTTCTGTTTATACCTAGCTTCCCCTTCGAAAGTAAATTTTCCATTGTATTACTAGGTTTTCACTTTTACCTCTCCTAACAATAATATCCTTTTATACTACCAATTTTATTAGTAATATAAACACATTGCTTGGCCTCCCCAGTTAGGTACAATATTTTACCCATTCTTTTGAATGGTTTATTCAACAAATGCAAATTTACACTTTACCTTTTAACTTCCTTACATTTATATAATTAACATCTCAAAACTTCAAAGCAGCCAAACTAGCTGGCTTTAATCCACTTAAGCCATATACACACAGGGCAGAATTTCACCCATGTCGGACGGGCTCGGTGGGGGCAGGCGGGGGCAGTAGGGAAGTGCGAGTGGGGTGAGCATGAACTCTGTGCATGCACATGAGTGCCATTTGCAAATCTCCCTGAGTCACAGAGCTGCCTCCAGGGAGATGAACAGATTTTAAAAAAAAGAAACATGTTCCCTCATGTGACTCTGTCACATGAGCAGGAACATGTTATAAATGAAAAATTAAAGTTTTTATTTTATTTTTATTTGCTTTTGGGAATCTCATCCTGCCGGTGGATAAGGTTTCCAAAAAGTGCAAAGGCCGCTTAGCCTTTTTGCCTGCCCGCCAACCGTACGATTAGACAGTGTCATGAAGCTTTTAATGTGTATAAGGTTACTGGAAATTATTTTGTTTAAAATAGAGGTTTAGTCTATGGGCGTGTCTGTGTGTGTTTTAATTGGATTAAAGCCAGCTAGCCTGGGTGCTTTGATGTATCGTAGTTTAAGATGTAAACAGAGAGGTAAAGAGTACATTTGCATTTTGTTGAATAGAGCATTCGAGTAGGAGTGGAATTTTGCACCCAGCTAGGAGACACCAAGTAATATGTTTATACTACTAATAAAATTGGTACTATGAAAGGGGTTTTATTGTTAGAAGAGGTGGAATTCAAAGAGCCTGGTGATACAATGAAAATTTACATTCAAAGAGAAGCGCTGGGTATACCTAAGGGGTTTTAGTGTGTGCAGAGCAGAGGCATGTAACATCAAAGCAGTTGTAAGCCTACAACTGTCTGCAAAGGAACCAAATTGAAAGGAATTTAATTCATAAGGTGATAATGCTTTGCCTGGTGTCTGCTTAAAGTCTATGGGTTGTTGTTGCCTTTGTGAAGATTAATTTGGGAATTTGTTAAAAGTAATGATAGTAGTAATGTGTAGCCTTGTGTATGTGTTTAACACCTTGTTGTAAATTAATAAATGTCTCATTTAGATTGTTATAAAAACCTCTTGAGAATTGGTGGTCTTATTCCTGAATTTAGAGCTGCAACTCAAAATATGCCAATTGAAAATATAGGTTATGACAGTTGTTTAAAGTTTCCCTCTGGGATTTTAAACAACGGACTTTACCAACTGCTGTATCATAACAATTAAGGGGCTTTTGCGGGATCAAAAATTTATAATTCCTTGATTGGATTGGAATCGGTGAATGTTAAGTTGTTAACCTTAAGAAGGTTACAAGTACGAGAAGCACTTTGAATTCAGGAGTTGGTGAGGTATTTTAGAAGCGGTGAGACAGGAAGATGGCTTTGGCAATTGCTAAGACTTGTCTGGGAGTAGAAGATATCACTCTGGGTTGGAAAAAATAACCAAAAGTAATTTAACAGAGCTGGTAGATAAGTTAAAATTGGGGTTACCTGAAGGTGCTAGGAAATCAGATTTAATTAAAAGTATAGCACAGAATCTACAGTTGGAAGTGAGACCTGACACTAGTGAGTCACAGCTAGAGGTAGAGGTAACTTCAGTTACAAATGAAGACGCTCAAATTTGAACAAGCAAAGGAACTGAAAAAGCTTGAATTAGAAGCAAAGGACAGAGAAATGGCCTTTAAAAGGGAACAGGTAGAAAGGCAGGAGAGAGAATCAAAACAGGAAATGGAATTACAAATTATGAAGATAGAGAAGGAAGAAAGAAGAAAAAAAAGAGAGAAAAAATTCCAACTGAAAATGTTGGCAGTTAAAAAAGAGACAACAGGACGGATTTATCTCCAGAGTAGAACCCAGTGGGGAGATGTTTAAATTTGTACAAGCTCTTCCAGAGTTTGAGGAAACAGATATTGAAGCATTCTTTATTTCATTTGAGAAGCTAGCTAAACAGTTGAAATGGCCACAGGAAAACTGGACATTATTATTACAGTCTAAGTTAGTGGATAGGGCACATGAGGTATATGCTTCACTTTCAGAAGAAATGTCAATGAATTATGATGTGGTGAAAAAAGCTATTTTGAGTGCATATGAGTTGGTTCCTGAAGCATACAGGCAGAAATTTAGGAATATGAGATAACAGCCAGGGCAAACTTCTATTGAGTTTGAAAGAGTAAAACAAAGTAATTTTGACCAGTGGATACGGGCGTTAAAAATAGAGACAACATATGCAGTTCTGAGGGAAGTAATTCTTTTGGAAGAATTTAAAGATTCAATCCCTTCAGTGGTGAGAACTCATGTGGAGGAACAGAGGGTTGATTCTGTAAGTTAAGCAACAGAGATAGCTGATGATTATGAGTTAGTTTATAGAGCTAAACCTTTTGTTCATCACCCTTTCAAATTGGAAACAGATAAAAAGTGGGAAGATGAAAGGAAGGTAGGTAGTCAGGGAAGAGAAGGAGTAGCTGCAAGTTCCCAGGAAATTTTTTCTTAGAATAAAAAGGAAGGTGCTGAAGGTAGAAGTGACATTCGAAAATTGAGGTGTTTTCACTGTAATAAAGTGGGGCACACGAAGTCAGTGTGTTGCAGGAAAAATCTGTTGGAATTGTTGGGGTACAGAAATGCTTTGGAAGTAAAAGTACTGTGGGTCCTGAGGTTCAGGCACAGGAGAAACCAATAGTTTTTGTACAGGTGAAACAGGGAGAATTAGTGGTAGGTGAAGAAGTGGGAATGTGTTCACAGTTTACTCAAGATAACTCTGAGGAACAGGTTGCAAAAATTATTAAAGACTTTGTGTATGAAGGGAAAGGCTTTCCATGTGTATAGAGTGGAGTAGGTAAAGATGTTAAAATTTTAAGAGACACAGGCCAGGATTTTCCCCTCGGTGATTTGGGGGCAGGGCCCGCTTGCCGAGGGGAAAATTACGCTGGATGACGCCGGGAGGAAGCCCCGACCCATTTAAATTTTTAGGAAGGTGGGCGGACAGCGAAATAAGCTGTCCACCAACCTGTCAATGGCCAACTGAGGCCATTGACAGGCTATTTAAAGTAATTAAAGACTTGCCCGTCCAACCTTAAGGCTGGCGGGCAGGCCAGGAGCCCCAGCGGGCTCCAGGTTATTGATGAAACTTTATCCACTGGCGAGAGGACATGTTAATCATTTTTTAATGTTTCTATTTTTAATGTTTTTGACACTATCAGTATTCTCCATGAGACAGGACTTTGCCTCAGGGAGAAGTGACACTTTGACAGCTGTGGATTCCCTCCCCCCCCTGCATAGCGCTTCCTGTCGGGGATGCTGCTGGGCGGGCTTTAATTGGCCCGCCCACTCAAAATGGCGGCGGGCCCCGTTTCAGTGGCGGGGGTCGGCTGCCCACCCGCCACCAGGCCGGTGGGGCCTGCCCACCATCCAAGGGCAAGATTCTGCCCACAATGTCTAGTCAACCCTTAACTGTTGTGGGACAGTGATATTTGTTGTTCAAATGGAGTATTGCAGGAGCAGATAATAAGTGGGGTTCATGGAGATTCTAAACCTATTCCATTGTGGAAGGTAAATTTGAAGAGCAAATGAAAGACAGGTAAAGTTATAGTTGGAGTGGTTAAAAAAATTGCCCATTGCAGGTGTTCAGTTTATTCTGGGTAATGATATAACTGGATTGCAAATGTGGGTGATGCCTATGGTAGTTGAGCAGCCTGTAGAGGTGTTTTCAACAGAGGTGTTACAGAAAGAACATCCTGGATTGTTTCCTGATTGTGTTGCAATGAGATCAAAGGCTCATAGGAAAGAACGAGAAAAATGAGAAAGGCAGGCAGGTCAAAGGCAAGGAGAAAGTGTCAAAATCCAATTTGTTGGTAATGTGTTTCATGACATTGTTCAGGAGGAAAGAATACAGGACAATTCAGCTGAAGTGTTTAACTCAAGAAGGTCAATGGAATTATAGAAAAATGATTTGCAATTAAAGCAGTTATATCAGAAAGTTTATTCAGAAACAGAAGCAAAATGTATTCCAGTATGTTATTATCTTCAGGGAGATATTTTAATCATGTCTCAGCAAATGAAAGCTGGAGGGAAGTACATCAGATTGTTATCCCATTAGGATATAAAAATGAGATTCTGGGGATTGCTCATGAAATTCCAATGGGCAGGGGGTTGGGGGGGGGGCAACATTTAGGAAATAGGAAAAACACAGGAAAAGGTACAGAAGCTATTTTTTGGCCAGGATTGTATAGAGATGTAGTCAAGTTCTGTAGAACCTCGCATACATGTCAAATAACAGCAAAACCACAAACAGTGACTAACCAGTGCCTTTAATCCCAATACCAGCATTTGAAGAACTTTTTAACCAGAGTCATGATTGATTATGTAGGACGCCTCCCTGAGGCTAACAGTGGAAATCAGTATTTACTGACAATAATGGATGTCTACCAGGTTTCTTGAAGCGATGCCTTTAAGAAATTAATTTTTTTACAAGATACGGTTTACCTAAGGAAATACAATCAAGTCAGGGGTCAAATTTCATGTCACAGCAAATCAAAGAAATAATGAACAGTTTAGGGATAAAACAGTTTAAGTCAACAGCTTATCATCCAGAGTCACAAGGAGCTTTGGAAAGATGGCATCAAACTTTAAAAACTAGGATGAGAGTGTACTGTCAGGATTATCCATAGGATTGGGATACAGGAAATTTTTGTTATTTGCTATTACAGATGCTCCTAATGCTTCGACTGGTTTTAGCCCTTTTGAACTAGTTTATGGTCTTGAGGTAAGGGGAGTACTGAAATTGATTCATGAGAAATTGACGGATCAATATTCAGAAGCTATTCTCCTGGATTATGTATCAAATTTAAGGGAAAGATTGAACAGGGCATGTGAGCTGGCTAGGGAACATTTAAAGACATCACTGCAATTGATGAAAGTGAAGGCAGATAAGAAAGCTAAAACTCACAATTTTGTTTCTGGAGAGAAAGTACTAGTTTTGTTACCAGTATTAGGTGATTCATTAAATGCAAGATTTAGTGGGCCTTACAGGATTGAAAAGAAATTTAGTGAAGTAAATAATTTAAAAAATACTCCAGATAGAAGAAAGAAGCAGAGGGTGTATCATGTAAATATGCTTAAAAAGTACTTTGACAGGGAAGTGGAACAAAAAGAGGTATTACTAATGGTGGATGATGAGAAAGAGGCAGAAGGCAGGACACAGAAATTGATTTTGCTCTAATCAAATTGGATAATGAGGGGGTGCTTGAAAATTTAAACGAAATATTGACTTACCTTCCTAGCAAGTGTCAAAATGATTTGGAAAAGCTATTGCAGCCACACAAACCTATTTGTGGAAATAAATTGGGGAAGACAGATTTAGCTATACGTGGGGTAGAATTCCCCCCCCATCACGGGAGTGGCCATGAACCCGATCGGCGCTGCCGCCATTTTATGTGGGAGGGCCAATTAAGGCCCACCCAGTGTGGCGTGCACCCGGAAGTGCTGTGCGCTCCCCGTGCAGGCGGGGATGTTCCCCTGAGTCGGGAGTGTGCTCTTTCGCACATGTGTGTGAAAGAGCGCAGAAATCTCCCTTGAAGCATAATCTCAGGGAGATTAATTGTAAATTTTAACAGTTCAATAAAGTGTTGAAAACTTTTTAATGACATGTCTCCTCATGTGAAACTGTCACATGAGCTGGGACATGTGCATTAATTTCAATAAAAATTTTGAGATAATTTAAAAATTTTCAAGAAATCTCATCCCGCCCATGGATGAGGTTCCATGAAAAAAGACTCTGCTGCACACCCGCTGCCTCGGCGAGTGGGCCCCGGCCCCACTTGCCGAGCCAAAGATTCTTGCCATGATGTATGTATAGAAATTTCATCTTCAATAAGGCAACATCCTTATAGATTAAATCTGGCAAAGTTATCAAAAGTTAACAAAAAGAAATTGATTTCATGCTTCAAAATTATATCATTGAGTCTAGTTGCAGTAACTGGAGTTCACCTATTGTACTGGTACCGAAACCGAATAGAACACAAAGACTGTGTGTGGACTATCAAAAAGTGAATGTAGTGACAAAAGCAGATTCATACCTTATACCACGGTTGGAAGATTGCATTGAGAAAGTGGGACAATCGAAATTTATCACAAAGATTGACTTGCTAAAAGGATATTGGCAAGTACCGTTGTTGGAGAGAGCAAAGGAGATATCAGCTTTTGTAATGCCAAATGGACTATATCAGTTTAATGTCATGCCATTTGGCATGAAGAATGCATCTGCGACATTTCAAAGACTGACAAACAAAGTAATTGCAGGTCTAAGCAATTGTGCTGTTTATATTGATGATCTAATCGTTTTCAGTCAGACGTGGGAGGGGCATTTACAGCATCTGGAAGAATTATTTACTCAACTGCAAGAAGCTAATTTAGTGATGAACTTGGCTAAAAGTGAATTTGCAAAAGCGCAAGTTACGTATCTAGGCCATACCGTTGGACATGATAAGGTTGCTCCAAGAGATGCGAAAGTCAAGGCTTTCATGGATTTCCCAGTGACTATAACAAAATGAGAAGGTTTCAGATTTCTGAGCATGAGTGGGTTTTACCGAAAATTTGTACCAAATTTTAGCTGAGTGGTTGCTCCAACGACTGAACTATTAAAAAGGAACAAGAAGTTTCATTGAACAAGAGTGTCAGAAGTCATTTAATAGTTTGAAAACTTTATTAACTATGACACCAGTTTTGGCAGTACCCAATTATGCCAAATAATTCAAGTTGGTGGTTGACTTAAGCGATATAGGCATTGGTGTTATACTGTTGCAAGAAAATGACACTGGAACTGGAAAACCGACAACAGAGAAGATATTCAATGATCGATAAAGAGACCTTGGGTTTGTTGTTAGCATTGCAGCTTTTTGAAATTGATGTTGCAAACAATTCAAAACAATTGTTTATACAGACCATAATCATTTGAAGTTTTTGGACAAATTTCGAGACAAAAATGCAAGACTTTTCAGATGGAGTCTATTATTACAATCATTTAATCTACGGATTGTATATATTGCTGGCCAAGAAAATCTATTCGCAGATGCATTATCAAGAGTTTGAAGCTTAAAGGAAAACTGGACATTTTTAAAACCTTGGACACTGAACTGGAGTGATTACTGTTGATATCAAGCACTTGTGTATATATATATATAGTTATGTTAATGCATGCAACTGTTAATGTAATAGTGTAATAATTATAGGAGATAGTGTGAGATGGGTTATTAAAAATGAAGCCGTCTTTTAGAATTATAATGGTTCATTTTCCGATAGGAAGTGGGATGTCATGAAGCTATTAATGTGTACAGTGTTATTGGAAATTACTTTTTAAATAGATGTTTAGTCTGTGGGTGTGTCTGTGTGTGTTTTAATTGGATTAAAGCCAGCTGGTCTAGGCGCTTTGATGTATCGTAGTTTGAGATGTAAACAGAGAGGTAAAGACTGCATTTGCATTTGTTGAATAGAGCATTCAAGAAGGGGAGTGAAATCTGGCACCCAGCTAGGAGACAACAAGCAATATGTTTATATTACTAATAAAATTGGTACTATGAAAGGGGTTTTATTGTTAGAGGTGGAGGAGCTCAAAGAGCCTGGTGATACAATGAAAATTTACATTCAAAGAGAAGCGCTGGGTATAACCTGAGGGGTTTTAGTGTGTGCAGAGCAGAGGCATGTAACATCAAAGCTGCGGTAAGCCTGCAACTGTCTGCAAAGGAACCAAATTGAAAGGAACCTCATTTTGAATTCATAAGGTGAAAATGCTTTGCCTGGCGTCTGCTTAAAGTCTATGGGTTATTGGTGCCTTAGTGAAGATTAATTTGGGAATTTGTTAAAAGTAATGATAGTAGTAATGTGTAGCATGTGTATGTGTTTAACACCTTGTTATAAATTAATAAATGTCTCATTTTGATTGATATAGAAACATCTTGAGAACCGGTGGTCTTATTCCTGAATTTAAAGCTGCAACTCAAAATATGCCAATTGAAAATATAGGTTATGACAGTAGCTTAAAGTTTCCGTCTGGGATTTTAAATAACAGCCTTTACCAACTGCTGAGTCATAACAGATGGGCAGCGAAAAATTTCTTTTAGTTAACTTTTTAATAGCCTTAATAGGACTTATAATTGTCGGTGGGTGCACAGATGACTGAAATATCACGTGAGTGCATGATGATATCAGGACGCTTGCCCGATGTCATTGCGCGTCATTTTATGCTTGGTCAGCTTGGGCGCGCGCCCGCCCACCAAGCTAAAAATTTTACCCATAGACACACAGACACAGACCCTACTACAATTCCAATTTAAAAATAATTTCCAATATCATTGGATCTCTTCATGACATCGGGGCAATTAATAAAACTGGCTGTTATCAAAAAATGACAACAGTACAACTCCAGTCTCATCTCATCATCCAAGCTGTCCTTAATGGATGTGAGGCTCAGGCATTAAAGGTTGACAATGAACAAAAGACTTCCCTGTGCTTAAAAAAATGAAAACTTACATTTATAAAGCACTTTTCAATGTCCCAAAGTACTTTACAGTCAGGTAAGTACATGACGTTCTGAAATATTCTGTTTATGGAATAGGTATAAGCAAACCTCAATGTTGGCTATGTGAGGACAGATATAGAAGGACATAATGAGGCTACAAAAAATATAGATAGGTTAAGTGAGTGGGCAAAGATCTGGCAAATGGAGTATAATGTGGGAAAATGTGAAATAATCCATTTGGCAGCATAAGAGAAGCATATTACGCAAATGGTGAGAGATTGCAGAGCCCTGAGGTGCAGAGAGAACTGGGTGTCCTGGTGCATGAATCGCAAAAGGCTGGTATGCAGGTACAGCAAGTAATTGGAAAGCTAATAGAATGTTATCATTTATTGTGAGGGGTATTGAACACAAAAGTAGGGAGGTTATGCTTCAGTTGTACAGGGCACTAGTGAGACCACACTTAGAGTACTGTGTACTGTATTGGTCACCTTGTTTAAGGAAGGATGTAAATGCATTGGAAGCAGTTCAGAGAAGCTTTCCAGTCTAATACACGGAATGGGTGGGTTGTCTTATGAGGAAAGGTAGGACGTACTAAACTTGTATCCACTGGAGTTTAGAAAACTAAGAAGCAACTTGATTGAAACATATAAGATCCTGAGGGGTCTTTAAAGGGTGGATGCGGGGAGGATGCTTCCTCTTGTGGAAAAATCAAGAACTAAGGGTAACTGTTTAAAAATAAGGGGTCGCCCATTTAAAACAGAGATGAGGCAAATTTTTTTCGCTCAGAAGGTTGAGTCTTTGGAGCTCTCTTCCTGAAAGGGCAGTGGAAGCAGAGTCTTTGAATAGTTTTAAGGCAGAGGTGGATAGGTTCTTGGTAAGCAAGGGGGTGATAGGTTATAGGGGGTAGGTGGGATGCAGATTTCAGGTTACCATCAGATCAGTTATAATCTTATTAAATGGTGGAGCAGGCCCGAGGGGCTGAATGGCCTACTCCTTGTTCGTATGTTCGTGTGTTTCAGCATTTATGACACACAGGCCGGGATTTTCGGCCCCAATGCAGGCGAGACCCACTGGGTGGTGGGGGAGGGGAGATGGCGCCCCAGCCAGAAGCCCATTAACCTGCGGTGGGACCGGACGATTACGGCGGGCGGGTGCAGAAAATCACGCCCATAAAGTAGACAAAGCACATGCTTACACCTGTATTCCGTAACTTGTTTCTCCTGGAACAGGTTGCTAGCTTAAAGCCAGAGGCTAGAACTTCAGGAGCGCTACTTCGCATCAAGCATGGCTGACCAGGAATGTCTCCCGCTCTTACCACCTGCCATAAGTGTGTTGGAAGGATTTACAGGCTGACGATCAACCTGTTTGGCCGTGTTATGAATGCACCTTCCATGGCCATCAAGTCTTAGATTGGGACTTGAACCCAGAGCGTCTGGCTCAGAGATATGGATGCTACCCACTGTGCCACAAGACCTTGAGGATATTTCGATGGGAAAATGATTGGTTTATAGAATTAGAGAAGGTAACTATAATAATTTGGTAATGTGCAATGAATGACCATAGTTACATTGACTGTATGAAAAATTCTGTCATGTCCCATAGGAACACACAAGTGACGGATTGATTCTATCAGAGAATTAACAGCTGAAAGACAGCTAAGTTTGCAGACTTTACAGGAGAAATATCAATGGTGCCAATGAGTCACAAAAGCAATAACCCTAGACCAAAAGTAAGTGAGCGAGAATAGGGTAGCATGGATTCTTAATTTAAATACAGCATATTAGAGTAAATTCTTTCCTCAACTTTCATTAAAGCCTAATTTAAAAAACATAACTGAATTCCTGTTAGAAAGGATCACAAGAAACATAGAAAGATAAAAAATAGAAGCAGGAGTAGGTCATTCGGCTTCGAGCATGCTGCACAATTCAATATGATCATGGCTGATCCTCTATCTCAATGCCATACTCCCACTCTCTCATACCCCTTCATGCCTTTAGAGTCCAGAAATATCTCTATTTCCTTCGTAAATATATTCAGTGACTTGACCTCCACAGCCTTCTGTGGCAGAGAATTCCACAGGTTCACCACCCTCTGAGTGAAGAAGTTTCTCCTCATCTCAGTCCTAAATGGCCGGCTCAATATCCTGAGATTGCGACCCCTTGTTCTAGACCCCCAGCCAGAGGAAACATCATCCTGCATCCAGTCAGTCCAGCCCTGTCAGAATTTTGTATGTTTTAATGGGATTGCCTCTCATTCTTCTAAACTCCAGTGAATACAGTCCTAGTCAGCCCAATCTCTCCTCATACAACAATCCTGCCATCCCAGGAATCAGTCTAGTAAACCTTCGGTGCACTCTCTCTATGGCAAGTATATCCTTTCTTAGGTAAGGAGACCAAAGCTGCACACAATACTCCAGGTGTAATTTCACCAAGGCCCTGTATAGCTGCAGTAAGACATCCTTGCTCCTGTACTCAAGCCCTTTTGCAATGAAGGTCAACATACCATTTGCCTTCTTAACTGCTTGCTGCACCTGCATGCTTGCTTTCAGTGATTGGTGTACAAGGACACCCAAGTCCCTTTGTACATTAACATTTCCCAGTCTATCGGCCATTCTGTTTTTTCTGCCAAAGTGGATGACTTCACACTTATCCACATTATACTACACCTGCTATGTATTTGCCCGCTCGCTCAACTTGGCTAAATCGCCTTGAAGCCTCTTAATATCCTCCTCACCACTTACATTCCCAACTAGCTTTGTGTCATCATCAAACTTGGAAAAATTACATTTGGTTCCATCATCCAAATCATTGATATATGTGGTGAATATCTGGGACCCAAGCACTGGTCTCTCCGTTACCCCACTAGTTACCACCTGCCATTCCAAAAAAGACCCATTTATTCCTACTGTTTCCAGTCTGCTAATCAACTCTCAATCCATGCCAATATATTACCCCAATCCCATGTGCTTTAATTTTGCACAATAACTTCTTATGTGAGACTTTATCAAAAGCTTTGTGAAAGTTCAAATATACCATATCCGCTGGTTTTTCTTTATCTATTCTGGTAGTTACATCCTCAAAAAACTCCAGGAGGTTTGCCAAACATGATTTCCCTTTCATAAGTCCATGTAGACTTTGTCTAATCCCATTGATATTTTCTGAGTGTCCTGTTAACCTTTATAATAGATTCTAGCATTTTCCATACCACTGATGTTAGGCTAACTGGTCTGTAATTCCCTGTTTCATTCCCTCCCTCCCTTTTTTTAAATAATGGAGTTACATTTGCCACCCTTCAATCTGCCGGGACTGTTCCAGAATCTACAGAATTTTGGCAGATGACAAGCAACGCATTCACTATTTCCATGGCCACCTCTTTAGTATATTCTTCAATCGTGTTTGTATACCAGAGTTAGTATTTTTAATAGCAACAATGCTATATAAGGGAAGGAGGGAACCTTTATTTCTGATCATTGGAAACTCAACGGGAATAGGAAGTGCTACGACTCCTGTAGAGACCGATAACGCTTACAAAGGTTCTGAATTCCCAGTGACGGATTTAAAGGAATTGCACACAAATATTTCAAGTTTAAGACATTTACTTTTGCAAATTAAACGCAAAATTGACTGAACTTTACTTAGTAGGCAACTAGTACTCCTAAACTGCAGAAATTATAACACTTATTAACATCTTAACAGGATAAATAACCCCACACCTCGTGTATATATACAGCATGCTCTACCCAGGATTGCAGTCTTTATAGGAAACACTCTGCACTCAGTTGCAGCAAACCGCTAAAAAGCGATGAAACTGAATGGACCACCCGGTATTGACTTAGGCGCCAGGAATGACAAAGGCAAACTCAGCCCTGTCAACCCTGCAAACCTCCTCACTAACATCTGGGGGCTTGTGCCAAAATTGGGAGAGCTGTCTCACAGACTATTCGAGCAACAGCCTGACTTAGTCATCCTCACGGAATCATACCTTACAGATAATGCCCCAGACACCACCATCACCATCCCTGGGTAAGTGCTGTTCCACCGGCAGGACAGTCCCAGCAAAGGTGGTAGCACAGTGATATACAATCGGGAGGGAGTTGCCCTGGGAGTCCTCAACATCGACTCCGGACCCCATGAAGTTTCATGGCATCAGGTCAAACATGGGCAAGGAGACCTCCTGCTGATGTACCACCCTCCCTCAGCTGATCAATCAGTACTCCTTTATGTTGAACACTACTGTTCCTCAGTTCCTTCGCCTCCGTCGCATCTGTTCTGATGACGCTACCTTCAAAAACAGCTCCTCTGACATGTCCTCCTTCTTCCTTAACCGAGGTTTTCCATCCACGGTCGTTGACAGGGCCCTCAACCGTGTCCGGCCCATATCCCGCGCATCCTCCCTCATGCCTTCTCCTCCTTCCCAGAAACATGATAGGGTCCCCCTTGTCCTCACTTATCACCCCACCAGCCTCCGCATTCAAAGGATCATCCTCCGCCATTTCCGCCAACTCCAGCATGATGCCACCACCAAACACATCTTCCCTTCACCCCCCCCTGACGGCATTCCGTAGGGATCGTTCCCTCCGGGACACCCTGGTCCACTCCTCCATCACCCCCTACTCCTCAACCCCCACTTATGGCACCTCCCCATGCCCACGCAGAAGATGCAACACCTGCCCCTTCACTTCCTCTCTCCTCACCGTCCAAGGGCCCAAACACTCCTTTCAAGTGAAGCGGCATTTCACTTGCATTTCCCCTAACTTAGTCTACTGCATTCGTTGCTCCCAATGTGGTCTCCTCTACATTGGAGAGACCAAACGCAAACTGGGCAAACGTTTTGCGGAACACCTGCGGTCTGTCCGCAAGAAAGACCCAAACCTCCCTGTCGCTTGCCATTTTAACACTCCACCCTGTTCTCTTGCCCACATGTCTGTCCTTGGCTTGCTGCATTGTTCCAGTGAAGCCCAACGCAAACTGGAGGAACAGCACCTCATCTTCCGACTAGGCACTTTACAGCCTTCTGGGCTGAATATTGAATTCAACAACTTTAGATCTTAAACGCCCCCTCCCCCCATCCCCACCCCGTTTCAACCCCCCCCCCCGCTTTTTTTTCAATAATTTATATAGATTCTTCTTTCCCGACCTATTTCCATTATTTTTAAATCTAAATCTAAATCTAAAACTAAAACCTTGTTAGTCTTTCCACCCCACCCCCACTAGAGCTGTACTTTGAATATCCTGTCTTCCATTCTTAATTAGCACTTTTCTTAGACAAATATCACCACCTTCAACATCTCTTTGACCCTTTTGTCTGTGACATCTTTTGATTATCTGCTCATCTCCACAATCACCACACCCTCAATGTCTCTCTCTGCGCCCCCCCCCCCCCCCCCCCACCCACCTTAAACCAGTTTATATTTCTCCCTTCTTCTAACTATGCTTCAGTTCTGCCGAAGGGCCATGAAGGCTCGAAACGTTAACTGATTTCTTCTCCGCCGATGCTGCCAGACCTGCTGAGTTTTTCCAGGTAATTCTGTTTTTGTTTTGGATTTCCAGCATCCGCAGTAGCTTTTAGCTTCTTGCCATTTTTTAAACCATTTTCTCAACCTGCCCTGCCACTTTCAATGATTTTGCATGTACACTCTGAGGTCTGCCTGTTCCAGCACCTGCTTTAGAATTGTGTTCTTTATTTTAAATTGCCTCGCCTTGTTCTTCCTACCAAAATGTATCACTTCTTCTCTGCATGATATTCCATCTGCCGTGTGGCCCCTCATTCCACCAGCTTGTCTATGTCCTCTTGAAATCTATCAATATCCTCCTCAAAATTCACAACACTTTTGAGTTTTGTGTCATGTGCAAATTTTGAATTTATGCCTTATACATCTAAGTATAGATCGTTAATATATATCAAGAAAAATAACGCCTGGGGATTCAGTGAACTTCATATCCGTTCTGCCACTTTCTCTTCTATTCCATGGGCTTCAGCTTTGCTAACAAGTCTATTATGTGGCACCTACTTTTTGGAAGTCCATGTACCCCACATCAATCCCATCACCCTCAACAACCCTCCCTCTATGTTATCTCACCAAAAACCTCAATCAAGCTAGTTAAACATGATTTGCCTTCAATAAATCCATGCTGACATTCCCTAATTAAGTTGCAATTGTCCATATGACTGTTAATTTTGTCCCAGATTATTATTTCTAAAAGCTTACCTACCCACAGAGGTTAACTGACTGGGCTGTAGTTGCTGTGTTTATCCTTACACCTATTTTTGAACAAGGGTGTAACATTTACAATTCTCCAATCCTCTAGAGCCACCCCAGCATTGCAGGAGGATTAGATAATTATGGCTAGTTCTGCTGTAATTTCCACCCCTGCCTCCCTTAAACCCTCAGGTGCAGTGCATCTGGTTCTGATGACTTATCAACTTTAAGTACAACCAGTCTTTCTAATACCTCCTCTTTATCAATTTTTAGCCCATCCAGTATCTCAATTACCATCACTTTCACTATTACTTTGGCAGCATCTTCTTTCTTGGCAAAGACAGATGCAAAGTACACATTCAGCACCTCAACCATGCCCTCTTCTCCATGAATAGATCCTTCTGTTCAACACTAATTGGCCCTATCCCTCTTCTAATGCCCTTTTACTATTTATATGCTTATAGAATATTTTTGGATTCCCTTTTGTGTTCAATGCCAGTCTCTTCTTTTGCTCTCTCTTTGCCTTTCTGACCTTTTTCACTTCTCTGAAATTTCCATATGCTTTCTGGTTCTCACTTGCATTATCAACCTGACATGTGTAATATGCCCCATTTTTCTGCTTCATCTTACTCCTGCTCCTATTTCTTATGTTCTTATATTTTATCTCTCTCGTCATCCAGAGAGATTTGGTTTTGGTTGCCGTGCCTTACCTCCTTGTGGGAATGCACCTCATTTCTTTCCTTCCCTATATTCAGTAACTAGTCCAGCCCTTTTTTTGAACCAGAACTCCATTGTTACCACAACATCATATTCCCATGTGGCTGCAGTTCACCAACCTTATTTATCAAGCTTTGTGCATTTACATACATGGACTGGAAAACTAATTTAGATCTTATTGCATTATCTCCTAGTTTGACACCACCTAATATCTTATTATTTCTTACTTTAATGCTATTTGTGTCTCCTAATCCTGTGTGTGCCTTGTTTATCCTTCCTGATCCTAGTTCCCAATCTCTGCCAAGTTAGCAAAAACCCTCCCCAACAGCACCAACAAACTACCCCATCATGACATTGGTCCCTGCTCTATTTAGGTGGTACCTATTCAGCCTGTATAGGTCCCAGCTCCCCAGAGCTGGTCCCAATGTCCCAGGAATCTAAAGCCCTCCCTCCTGCACTATCTCTCCAGCCATGGATCCATCATCTCTATGCTCCCACTTCTTTACTCACTAGCATGTAGCTCTCGGAGTAATCCAGGGATTACTACCTTTAAGGTCCTGCTTACTGTTTTTTTTCTAGCTCCCTAATGTCTGGCTTGCAGGACCTCATCCTTCTACCAAAAGGGGCCATGACTGCTAACTCTTCACCCTCCCCCTTCAGTGTATCCTACGGCCGCTTAGCGACATGATGGACTTTGACACCAGGGAGGCAGCATGCTACCCTGGAGTCACATTTGTGGCTGCAGAAACCCCACCATCTTCAGCTGCTTCATCAATGACCTTCCCTCCATCATAAGGTCAGAAGTGGGGATGTTCGCTGATGATTGCACAATGTTCAGCATCATTCACGACTCCTCAGATACTGAAGCAGTCCATGTCCAAATGCAGTAAGACCTGGGCAATATCCTGGCTTGGGCTGACAAGTGGCAAGTAACATTCGCGCCATACAAGTATCAGGCAATGACCATCTCCAATAAGAGAGAATCCAAACATCACCCCTTGATGTTCAATGGCATTACCGTCACTGAATCCCCAACTATCAACACCCTGGGGGGTTACCATTGACCAGAAATTGAACTGGACTAGCCATATAAATACTGTGGCTACAAGAACAGGTCAGAGGCTAGGAATCCTGCGACGAGTAACTCACCTCCTGACTCCCCAAAGCCTGTCCACCATCTACAAGGCACAAGTCAGGAATGTGATGGAATAATCCCCACTTTCCTGGATGAATGCAGCTCCCACAACACTGAAGAAGCTTGACACCATCCAGGACAAAGCAGTCCGCTTGATTGGCACCATGTCCACAAACATTCACTCCGTCCACCACCAACGCATAGTAGCAGCAGTGTGTACCATCTACAAGATGCAGTGCAGGAACTCACCAAGCTTCCTTAGACAGTACCTTCGAAACCCAAAACCACTACCACCTAGAAGGACAAGGGCAGCAGATAGATGGGAGCACGACCACCTGGAAGTTCCCCTCCATCCTGACTTGAAAATATATCGCCATTCCTTCAAAATCCTGGAATTCCCTTCCTAACAGCACTGTGGGTGTACCTACACCACATGGACTGCAGCGGTTCAAGAAGGCAGCTCACCACCAGCTTCTCAAGGGCAACTAGGGATGGACAATAAATGCTGCCCAGCCAGCGAAGCCCACATCCCATGGATGAATTAAAAAAAAGAAATACCTGTCTGTTCCCCTAACTACAGAATCTACCATCACTATTGCTTTCCCAGTCTTCCCCCTGTACAGCTGAGCCAGCCATGGCACCGTGGACTTGAATTTATTTTCAGTCCCAGATGAACTATCACTCTCACTAGTATTCAGAATTGAATACCGGTTGGAGAATGAGTTGCTCTCAGGGGACTCATATACCAGCTGCCTGGTTGTCCTTGACTGCATGGCGATCAACCATTCCTTCTCTGCCTGTACACCCATAAGTTATGGGGTGACCGCATCTATAAATGTGCTATCCACGTAGCTCTCACCTCACAGATGCACTGCAGTGACACCAGCTGCCGCTTAAGCTCCGAAACCCATAACTCCAGCTGACGACACTTCCTGCAACTGTGATTGTCAAGAACACAAGAAACATCCTGGAGCTCCCACATGACAAAGGATGCATACCCAGTGAGATTGAGATCCTCTGCCATCCTCAGTTTGTTAGACTGAACTTAACAGAAATAAAGACTTAAATCTAAAATAAAACTCACCAGCTCCTATCTAATCAGTACCTTCCATTGTACTGATGTCAGTGTTTTGTTACCTTGCTTCCTGATGTTGACATTCCCTCTGGGTTCCGGCACTGCACTCCTTCAGTTACATGTTCCTTACCTGTTTGCATTGTTTTCCCTCGGGCTCACTCTGACTCCCCATCATCACTTTTACTTGTTGGTCTCTGGCACTATTTCCCCTCAGACTTGCGCTCTCTCTTAGAACTTTAGTTGTAAAAAAAGACAAAATTCGAACCTTCTGAATCTTGGGTCTGAATGCACCAATGTGTTAATTATCACGGAGACCTTAATGAGACTAAATAGTACTCCTCATTGGATTATGATGAATCAATGCAAGATTGAGAAAATATTGCAGTTCTCTTGCCAGGCAGGTAGGTGCAGAATGGCTCATATGGAATTACAAGATTGGAAAACCAAGATCTGTGCCTGTTTTTATGATCAATGTGCATGCATTCATTTCATGCCTTACCTCATTAAAATCCAAAAACTGATTCAATGAATTCTGTCACAGTTCTATTGGATTTGTCTCAGATTGCTGTTTTTTTTTTCACCCAACATGTGCTAATTTGAAATGGAAGCAAAGCAAAGACCATAGGAAATTGTGACAGGCTTTGCGTGTTTCTTTCTACAATCTGTACAGTGTTGCTTTTATTAGACATTACACACTTGCAATTCTTTTTATAGGCTGTGGTTGTAATGATGGTAGAACTGTCAATACTCACCATTATTACAGTATAAAACTGACAGCAGATTCTGGTATGCGCAGCAAAATACAGAAAGCTGGAAGTTGCTGTCAGTAAGGGGTGACGGGTGTGCTGTTGCAGTCTTCACAGGTACAATCAATACAGGATCATGGATTTGACATGAAATTCAACTTTGTATGCACTATTCTTGATGTGAAGAATGCAAATATTTATTCTTGTTCATTCAGGGGTAACTGAGTTTTTAATGGCATATTAAGGTTGCTCAATGGTAATTGAGACTATCGGGCCCTTAAAAACTACTTTAACTACTACATTCCCTCAGAACATTTAAAAATTGCCTGATTTTCATAATAATAAAAAGTATATAGATTTTTAAAAGTTATTTTTATGGTATTTCAATTTCTCCCTTAATCCTATGTGTATTTCCCAATTTTCATTTGGGAAAACAAGCGGTGGGAGAAATTCAATACCTGTGTGAATGCAATGGATACAGGCTGATCCTTAGTCACCCACCAGCTTCTAAGTGACATGATAAGTCCAGGGTAGGGGGGGGGCATAGATTTCCTAGTGCATTCTGGAGGAGCAGTCCTCCTTCCCTGGTCTTGTAAAGGTCATATTTTTAACTTGGCTGGAGGGTCTCTTCATCTTTCGCACCAGCCACTTACCTGGCAGCTTCCCAACTCAAACCCCTGGTCAAATGCAAGTTGAGTTCAACTGATGCAATAGAACCCTTGTCAACTGATGCAATAGAACCCTTATTTGCATAAACTGATGCAATAGAACCCTTATTTGCATAAACTGTTGAGACTGCTGCTGGCAGGACCTGCAGGTTAATATTAGGGATGGCAGGAGAGGGTCAAGTAAGTAATCTGTTCCTTTTTAATTGCCCACTTCCCTGGTTTCTTCCAGGCAGACGAGGTTAAAGTCAATTCCCATATTTCTTTCTTTATGTTTTTATTTGGCTATTTTGTCAATTTTCCTTTGTTTCCCATCTGAGAGACCCCTTTCCCATGTCATCCTCCCGATGTCAGGGTGCTAGTTCCACAAAATCAAATAAATGAAATGCCATTCGTTCATCTCTAGGGCTTTTGATTTATATTCAGTCTGCGCTGCTGGGGTCAAACGCTTCTTCCTCAAGTCACCATGAAGGGCCAGCCTCAACTAATTGCCTGATGGGCATGGAGTCCGAATAAAGCGCTCCTAATCTGGTAAAGGTGGGAAATCTCATTTAGCAATGACTGGTGTGGCAAATGGAAAAAAAAAAATCACATACTGCTGTAGGCAATCTCTTCTGTAATTGGGGTTAATGCATATTATTAGACTAGACTACAGGGCACTTGGGCCATACTCGCACATTCTTGGTGGAAAAATATATTTGATCACCAAGAATGGCATCACTTATCTTTCACACATCAAATAAATACATTTCAAAACTGAAAAAAATACCTTTGAATAAGCAAAGCAATATCCTGACTGAAGAATTACATTACCCAGCGGCTAGATGATTCAGTACTTAACATTCCAAAATACTTCGCAAAAAACGTGTTTCTATTAAGAGCAACCTACTCATTTGCTGGGCACTTATTCATTTCGGAGGCATTTAAACATTGTTAAACCTAAAATAAATAAATACAATATGTACTGTAATAAGCCAGGACATTTTGCCCTCAATTTAATGGAGAGTCAAAGAAGCACTCATCATTATTAATGCGCAAATGGCATAGCAATTTCAGGCAAAAGGCAGATTTACAGTTGAACTCAAATATCCACGAGTTGCTGTCTGAATTACACCACTTCCATTAGCTTTGCAAAAACAGCATCTCACCATTGAAATGAATTGAATAACATAAAGGCCAGAATTTTCGGGTTGGTGTGCGGGGACAGGCCCCACTCACCGACGTGTAAAATGATGCGCAGTGACGTCAGGCGTGCGTCCCAATGTCACCGCGCATCATTCAGACCTTCAGTTCAGTGGGCGCGCACCAGAGTCGGCTGCGCGCCCGCTGAACTGTCAAAGGCCTATTAAGGCCATTTAAATATCAATTTAAATAATTAACATAGCTGCCCAACCAACCTTAAGGTTGACGGGCAGGCAAAGAGCCCAGGCGGCCTACGCATTTAGCATGAAACCACATCCACGGGCAGGATGAGGCTTCATGAAGGTTTGTAAACTTCAAAAATGTTTTAATTGAAATTGATAGACATGTCCCAGCTCATGTGACACTGTCACACGAGGGAACACGCCTTAAACGTTTTTTTCTTTCTTTATTTAAGTTTTTAAAAATTGAACGAATCTCCCTGAAGCAGCTCTGTGCCTTTGAAAGAGCGCAGGCCCCGACTCTTCCTCCTCCCCCCGCCCGCACAGGGAGCGCTCAGCACTTCCGGGTGCGCGTCACACTGGGTGGGCCTTAATTGGCCCCACCCACATAAATGGCGGCGCGCAGCCGATCACGGGCGGCGATCGGATGTGCGCTCGTCCGTGCCCGCTCCCGCCCAACTCCCCCGACGGGGAGCAAATTCTCCTCAAAGTTGCCATATTTGTGTGATTGACATGAACTAAACTCACCACAGACAGTTAAATCCTGAAATTTAAAGTGTAAGGAATAAGCATGCGTTCATTACTGCTAATTAACCTCTCTGGCACTAAAATTAACTATTGTTTAAATTGTCGAAGATTTAAAACATGTATTTTTTTTTACTTTTCCATCTTCTTTCTCCTATTCTTCTTCCCCTTTCTCTTTGATTTGACATTGAATTCACGTGATCTAATTTAACACTTCTGACTCAGTCCTTGTATTTATTACACAGTCCTTCAGTCTCCTTGGTTAAGGAGATACACGGTTGCTTGCCCTGTTTATTGGAGTCCCAGATGACTTGTTTCCCTCACTGTGCTGTAATGAGCTTACAGAAACTTGCCATGCAAGAATTTAAAAACTTAAACGTGCAAGGGCAAATCTAGCTAATGACAGATGCTGTCTAGGCCATTGAGTTCTTCTGTGGCAAAATATATATTCTAAAACTGATGAATGCAGTGCTCAGATCTTATCAAGGAAAGACATACTTTCCTCATAGACCTTTAAAAAAAATATTTGAAAACCATTGCAGTCATTTGTCAGCAATTTCTATAGTACATCAGACTGAGCAATGACCGTTCTCGTTCATCAATTTGATTACCCCTTTTTAAAAGATGTGAGGAAATGGTAAGGAGAGGAGTCAAGAGATCTTAATCTTATTGTGCTCTACAAATTTTTCAAGCAGAACTACAGTGCTCTGCTCGAAAGTACTCTTTAAATCACACTAATTTCCCTTGAAAGATACAGATTTCTGATTTTAAAAATTCCGGATGTATTATTGCATTCTTCATTGATGTACACAGTATCTAACTATGCCAATGCTGTAAACAGTGCATTAGTGAATGATATTTTGAATCTGTAATGGATCAAATCATATGCACAACCTAAGAAACTGAGGTTTAAGGGCTATATTGAAACTGCATGGAAAATATGTGGAAATATACTGACTGCTTTTAACATTTTGTTCCTCATTACCATTTGTGCATCTCCATCTTAGACATAAGTCACTTAACAGTTCATATCTCTCTACTCTTATGGGAGATCCTTTGTATACTAAGGTTTGGCAGAAAATGGAGAATAGGTAAGAAAGTAAGTTGTGAAGAGAATGTAAGGAGCCTAAAAAGTGACATAGATAAGTTAAGTGAGTGGGCAAAGACCTGCAAATGGAGTATAATGTGGGCTAATGTGAAATTGTCCATTTTGGCAGGAAGAATAAAAGGGAAGCATATTGTCTAAAGGGTGAGAGTTCGCAGAGCTTTGAGATTCAGGAGGATCTGGGTGTCCTAGTGCATGAATCACAAAAGGCTAGTATGCAGGTACAGCAAGTAATCAGGAAAGCTATTAGAAAGTTATTGTTTATTGCGAGGGCAATTGAATACAAAAGTAGAGGGTGGGGGATTATGCTTCAGTTGTACAGGCTGCTGGGGAGACCACATCTAGAATGCTGTGTACAGTACTGGTCTCCTTATTTAAGGAAAGATGTAAATGTGTTAGAAGCAGTTCAGGGAAGGTTTACTAGACTAATACCAGGAATGGGTGAGTTGTCCTATGAGGAAAGGCTGGACAGGTTAGGCTTGTATCCACTGGAGTTTAGAAGAGTAAGACGTGACTTGATTGAAACCTTTAAGATCCTGAAGGGTCTTGACAGGGTGGATGTGGAGAGGAAGTTTCCTCTTGTGGGAGAATCTAGAACTCAGGGGTCACTGTTCTAAAATAAGGGGTCGCTCATTTAAGACAGATATGAGAATTTTTTTCTCTGAGGGTCAGGAGCCTTTGGAACTCTCTTCCTCAAAAAGCAGCGGAAGCAGGGTCTTTGAATATTTTTAAGGCAGAGCTAGATGTATTCTTGATTAACAAAGGGGGTGAAAGGTTATCAGGGATAAGCAGCAAGTTACAATCAGATCAGCCATGATCTTATTGAATGGCGGAGCAGGCTTGAAGGGCTGAGTGGCCCACCTGCTCCTAGTTCTTATGCATGTTTGTATGTATTTCACACCTGATTTATTTTGCTAAACAATTGAAGGGTATGGGATGGTGAGAGCACTAAGCTTCTGTGGTGTGGCTATGATAAACCTCCAGATGTCATATTTCTGTTTTCCCAATGCTTGGTATAACTGGGACAATCTTGCACTGCACCCACAAATAGAAGACAATTACATTAAGTCCATAAATTAACAGCTATTAATGCTTGTTTACATTTATGATGTTTTCTTAAACAAGTTAGACAGTCAAGCAATAACTACAGTCTCTTTAGTCTTTCCTATTCATTTCAATGCGATTTATTTTCCCCCTAGGAGGAAACATATAAGGCCTGAGTCTTCCGAGGACGGGCAATTGGCGTTGGACTGCCACTCCGCTCCTCCCTTCCTGTGCTATGACTCTGCTCTGCATTTCTGGCTGGTTCTTCTGACCCCAGCTTCTTCAGAAACATGGGCCAGGATTTTCCAGCCGTCAGGGGGGCTTGGCGGGAGCGGTTGGGAGGCGGTCTGGGCGCCAACCGCCGCCCACGATCGGCTCCGCACCGTGATTTCACACAATTAATGCCCGTCCCGTGTGAATTGCGAGCAGCAGCGCTGAGCGCTGCCTGTGCAGGCGGAGGAGGGGGTGGGGGGGGAGGAGGGAGAGCGGGCCTGGTGTGCAAATGCGTGCGAAAGAGTGCTTCAATCTCCCAGAGGCAATGAGCTGCCGCGGAGATTGAAGCGTTTTTTGAAAAAATTAATAAATACAAAACAAATTCAATGAAACGTGTCCCCTCATTTGACTGTGTCACATGAGATGGGACATGTTTTTAATTTCAAAAGAAAGGTTTTATTTCATTTGGAATAGCTTTAGCAAAACTCATCCCGCTCGTGGTTGAGGTTTCCTAAAAAATGTAACGGCTGCTTGGCCTTTTCACCTGCCCGCAAACCGTAAGGTTGGAAGGGCAGCGTAAAATTCAGGTTAATTAGGTCCTTAATGGCCTTAATAGGCCTTTCAATTATCGCCAGACGCGCAGCCAATTCCGGTGTACGCCCGCCAAATGAAATATCGGCATGGTGTGAGGTGACATCAGGATGCATGCCCGACGTCATCAAGCGCCATTTTATGTTCCGGCATGTTGGGTGCATGCCTACACGCTGAATGTAAAATTCTGTTCCATTGAACTGCTTCTTCACAGTGCCGGATTGTCAGGGGGAAGATAAATCTAAGCACTAGCTGCCATGATCTGGTAAATGCTCACTAACAAACTGAAAAGCTTTGGAGCATTTAAACAGCTTTTAAGTGTGTTAGTGAATGAGTGTTTGAGTGAATGGATGAATGTGTAGATGTTGGGTTGGGTGGGTGAAGTAAGTGGATTAGTAGGGTGACAGCTGGGTATGGTGTCAGCTGGGTAGGGTGGCAGCTGGGTAGGGTGGTAGCTTGGTGAGGTGGGTAGGGTGAGCGAGTGGGCATGTAGATCAGGGGAGTAGTTAGATTGGGAGATATGTCAGACTGCTGGCTAGTCAGGCCGGGCCGGGACAGGAGTTGGAGAGTTGGGGGGTTGGTGTTGGGTGGTTGAAGCTAGTCAGGTTCGGTTGGGTGGGAGTCACAAAATCGAGGGATCAGGGGGGTGTCAGGTGATGGGAGCTAGTCAGGTCGGGTTGGATGTCAAGGAGTATTCGGTGTTCAAGGGGGGAGTTCAAGGGGGGAGTTGGGTGTGTCAGTTGTATAGTTACCCAGGAGTTGGACTAGGATTTTCCTGTCTAACATTCTAAGGCAATTCCCACAGTGTCAGCATGTCAGGACTTCCACTGGGTCCCAAAGCACATCTTGGGAGGTACGCCTGGTCTCTGACAATCCGGATCGAGGTCATAATTTCCGTAGTTTGGCCTTTCTGTATTGCAGTGTAGCATAAAATGTTGGGGTCTTTTTCTTCATTATATTTCAGCCAAACTTTTATGTACCAAAATAGCTAGAGTGTGGATTCAGGGCACGTTACTGAATGGGGAGAAATCTTTGATTCAATTTTTCAAATGTATTAGTTTTTATTCACCAAATTTATTTCATTTTAAAGGAAGGAATCAACCATTATAACCTCCGCTTTCACCTCCCAAAACCTTTAACTGAATTTTACAGAACTTGCTGAAACCTTCAGGGTGAAATTCAACAGCAGCGGGGACACAAGATGAGTAGTAATGGATTTCCTGCTCTTCATATGCTCCCATCCTTTCCCCAATTATCCTTTCTGTCAACTTCAATGGATGTTTAAGTTAATGTGTACAGTTAATGGATACCAGAGAGTTCAAATAAGCTACTATGGTGCTCGGAAGAATAGATGCTGGAAAAGCCAAATCTGCTAGCTTTACTGCAATGTGTGCAAAATAATAGAATTGTTTATGAGGAGAAAATTGTCCACTAGTAAAAGTGCTGGACTTACATTTTTAAAAAAAAATTTGACAAATTTCCACACAGAAGATTATTCTTGGGTAAATGTTGGAAATAGCTAAGAAATTTCCTGCAATTTGGAATTATATTTTAACTCTTTATTTCAATACAGGTTGTTTGGCATTCTAAATGTAGTTTGTTGCATAAGCATTACTCAACATATATGTTATTTAAATCTAAGAATTAACAGTCACCCGTATAAGTCCATCAGTTTTTAAAAGCACATAGTGACTGACTTGTTACCGAGAGTTAACAACTCTGTATTAGAAATCGTGATACAGCAGCTGCATCCAGATGATTAAAATTAGTACATTAATCATTGTAAAGCCTTATCACTGTAGAAATTATGACAGTTTTGCATTGACTGTATTGATTAGAGCATTCCGTGACTGTAAAAATCTTAACCTGTGTTATGAAGATTTATATTAAAGAAGGTCCTCTGAACCATTTCATCTCATCCTTCTAGGGTACTAACCCTACCATCTTTACAAGACATCAGATGGTTTCTAAATGAACCCAATGTTCTGATATTGATGATCTATCCTAGAAACTGCTGATCATCTTCTCAGTGAAGAATATTTCTTGATGTCCAAGCTATATTGCACATTCCTCCCCTCCCATGTTTATAATCTTCCAAAAAATAATTTCTCCAGGTCTTCATTGTTGAGATGCAATACCAAAATTGTTGAATATACTTCATGACAGAATCAAGTTGCCAATTCAGTTTGACTTGTTTTATCCACCAAAGCAGATCTCTTTGAAACATCCAGTAAGTTCAATTTTCCCTGATTCCTTTGCCTTTATTACGCACTATCTGGTGTGAAGAATGGACAGCGGATGCTCCTATAAATCATATAATCTCCAATCCTAAAATCCACCAACCAGGGTTTAACTGGCCACATCATACTTGGGCACCACTCACTAGCTTTTGAAATGAATGGGGACAGGGTACCTCAAGCCTTCGTCTTTGGGATCTTTATAACAAATATAAGCTATGTTCCACATTGGTGAATTATGCCCACTAATTACATTACTGGGTTATATGTTTTTTCATACTAATGATGACAATACTTTAAAAGGGCAGGAATAATCTCTTATGCTAAATAATAATCTAACCAATTTTTTCCTTTCACATTCAAGAATAATTTATATTTATCAAATGCACATCATTCACTTCATGTTGGTTTAACTCCTTGTAGTTCTCACCATATAACCTCTGAATTACAATGTCATCAGCAAACTTGATAAAACTTCCTGTCCGAAAAGCAGGGTTTTAATGATCTGGGATGCACTACATGAAAGAGTTGTGGAAGCAGATTTGATAGTAATGTTCAAAAAGGAATTGGATGCATGTTTGAAAAAAGGATGATCTGCAGGACTAAGGGGTAAAAGCAGAGGACTGGGAGTAACTGGATAGCTCTTTTAAAGACCCAGGACAGGTATGATGGGCCAAATGGCCTCTTTCTGTGCTGCATGATTCTGATTCATCATTATCATACACAAGAAAGATAAGGAAAAACATAAAAAGTGTGAGGTTGAAGTAGCTGATGACGTACTTTTCAAAAGTGCTGAGGCAAGGGGAGATGGACGTAATGATGAGGCAGAGCATGGAGAGTCCAGGTTTTGGTGTTGGTGGAGTTAACAGAGACAGGGAGGAATAGGCCTTGTAGGGCTTTAAACATAAAGATGAAAATGTTAAATTTGAGGTCCTGAGAGGCGAGGAACCAAAGTAGATCAGAAAGGAAATGGTGATGGGAGAATGGTTTTTAGCACAATATTGGGCTGGATTTTACACTCCCCCACCAACAGGTTTGGAAATGGCTGGGAGGGGCAAAATCCAGTGGTTATTGCACCTGTCATGCATCCACCTGCCCCTTCCACAATTATACATCAGAAGGTCCACCCACCCTTGGGCCAACTGAGGCCCCCAAGTGGCCAATTAATGGCCTCATCCCACTGCCATGGGTATGGGGCAGGGGATGGGGGAGGCTCATGCCATGTGCAAATCCTTGCAGCTTTAATGGCATAAGTTGGTGGCGAGCAAGGGGGAACCTGCTTTACAGGCTCAGTGGGCCCATCAGAGGCCCCTCACAAAGTCATCCTCCGCCCTTTACTCTCCTCCCCTGGTCTGTCAACATGGACCCTCACCCCATTCACTGGGGCCTGCCAGCCTGGCTCTGATGATACCCCTCAGTACTTAACTTGCATTTGGCTCCTGGTTCTTCAATGTCCAGGATTGGATGCAGTCCCAGCAGTGACCACTGCTCCCAGTGGAGCTACTGGCACTGGAGAGCTGCAGAAGAGCGGCAAGACATCCGATTGGCCAGCAGCTTTCTGAGGTGGGATATTCTTCCCCAGATGGGAGAGCAGTCCCACCTCAGGCCAAGTAACGCTTCTTACAACCTTTTAGCCAGGATTGGGATGTGGTGGGGTGGTCGGTGGAGACAAAAATATGAATGTACATGTGAACATGCGAATTAGGAGCATGAATAGGCCCCCGAGTCTGCTCCGCCATTCAATAAGATCATGGCTGATCTGACTGTAACCTCAGCCCCACATTCCTGCCTAGCCCCGATAACCTTTCACCCCCTTGTTAATCAAGAATCTATCCAGCTCTGCCTTAAAAAGACTCTACTTCCACCGCCTATCGAGGAAGAGAGTTCCAAAGACTCACTAGCCCCTGAGAGAGAAAATTTCTCCTCATCTCTGTCTTAAATGAGTGACCCCTTTTTTTTAAACAGTGACCCCAGTTCTAGATTCTCCCACAGGAGGAAACATCCTCTCCACATCCACCTTGCCAAGACCCCTAAGGATCTTGAATGTTTCAATTAAGTTGCCTCTTACTCTTCTAAATTCCAGTGGACACAAGCCTAACCTGTCCAACCTTTCCTCATAAGACAACCCACCCATACTTGGTGTTAGCCTAGTAAACCTTCTCTGAACTGCTTCTAATGCATTTATATCTTTTTTTAAACAAGGAGGCCAGGACTGTACACAATACCCCAGATATGTTCTCACTAATGCGCTGTACAACTGAAGCATAACCTCCCTATTTTTGTAATCAATTCCCCTCAATAAATGATAAAATTCTATTAGCTTCCCTAATTACCTGCTGTACCTGCATACTAACCTTTTGTGATTCATGCACTCAGGCACCCAGATCCCCCTCAATCACAGAGCTCTACAATCTTTCACCATTTAGATAATAAGCTTCCTTTTTATTCTTCCTGCCAAAATGAACAATTTCACATTTGTCCACATTATACTCCATTTGCCAGATCTTGCCCACTCACTTAACCTATCCATGTTGCTTTGTAGCCTCCTTACGTCCTTTTCACAACTTATTTTCCTCCCTATCTTTGTGTCATCAGCAAATTTAGCAACTATTCCTTCGGTCCCTTCATCTAAATCATTTATGTAAATTGTAAAAAGTTGAGGCCCCAGCACTGATCCCTGTGGCACACCACTCGTCACATCCTGCCAACCAGAAAGAAAGACCCATTTATGCCAATTCTCTGCTTCCAGTTACATCCATTCCATATGATACAGGCAATGGCAGCAGGTTTTTGCATGATCTGAAGTTTATGGAGACAGAAGTTTGGAGGAGAGGTTTTAATTTATATGGAAGGGAGGCTTAGGAAGGACAGGAAGACAGTGAATTCAGAGAAAATAGAGCAAGGGGTGTTGAGTTGGATGAGCATTGATGCATAGGAAGAGTATTTGTATATCATCGCTATTGTATAATTATTATAATTATATCTTTAGCATTCATTATTAGCCAATAAGATTATTTTTTTTAACTAAAAAATGCACTGAAGTAGAATAGACAAGTTCTAGATTTATATTATGGCTCATTAGATTCACAAAATTCTTTGTGTCCTAGAATAGAGTAGAATAAAGCAACCGCTCCACAATCACATGACTGAAATTCAAGATGTTTATAAACATGCTTTTTCAATGTTAAATATAGTTTGGTTTTGGAGCAGGCAAGAGAACTGGACTTTAGATAACTGCCTGGAATTATGTCATTATAATGGAGCAATCTAAATATTTTCTCCTTATGCGAATAACATGTCACACATAACAGTGTGCCAAATGGATCTTGTAATTATAGTAATTGTTGTACAGGAAATAAGTTATCTAATTAAATAACTTAAACATGGTGTAGGGCATATATTCCAATATTTTAAAAAATACCTTGAAAATAAAGGGAAATATGCCATCTAGGCTGGTTGTTTTATGAATGTGCAATTAATTAAAAATGATAATATTTGTTGTAAGGTGTTGGGCGTAGTTCGGTAGGTCTAATTAAGGTATTCATTGTCTTAGGCAGTTCAACAGAAAGAACTTATTAACTACTAGAAACTATATACATAGGTACAGCAAAGGGCCAAGCTCGAAGCTGGCTCCATGCTTGCTTCTGCACATGGCTCTGTCCAACACTACACTTAATCCTAGGTGCAGATCAAGTGTTCTCTTACATGGTACTGTATTCAGTCCAACGATAACCCTTTATGTGCCAGACCAATATACTATGCCTTCTTCCAAATCTTTATCCAAAGTATTTACAGGTTATCCCAGTTTAACCCATGCATCACATCATCACTACTATCCCAACTCTCCCCACCAAGTTCTGAATTCATAGGTTCAGGCAGTCTGGAGGCCTTTTAACCCTTCCATATCAGTGTTCTCAATACTTTTTTAATATTCAGTCATGGGATCTGGGTGTTGCTGGTTAGTCCAGCATTGTTGCCTATCACTAATTGCCCTTGAAAAGATGGCGGTAAGCTCCTTCTTGAACTGCTGCAGTCCATATGGTGTACGTACTCCCACAGTGCTGTTAGGAAGGGAGTTACAGGATTTTCACTCAGCGACAGTGAAAGAACGGAGATATATTTCCAAGTCAGGATGGTGAGTGGTTTGCAGGAGAACTTCCAGGTGGTGGTGTTCCCATCTATCTGCTATCCTTGTCCTTCTAGAATGTAGTGGTCATGGATTTGGAAGGTTCTGTCTAAGGATGCTTGGTGAGTTCCTGCAGTGAACCGTGTAGATGGTACACACTGCTGCTACTGTGCCTTGGCGTTGGAGGGAGTGAAGGTTTGCGGATGGCGTGTGAATCAAATGGGCTGCTTTGTCCTGTATGGAGTTGAGCTTCTTAAGTGCTGTTAGAGCTGCACTCATCCAGGCAAGTAGACGGTATTCTATCACACTCCTGACTTGAGACTTGTAGATGGTGGACAGGCTTTAGGGAGTCAGGAGATGAGTTACTAGCCACAGGAGTCCTTGCCTCTGACCTGCTCTTTGAGCCACAGTATTTATATGGCTAGTCTAGTTCAGTTTCTGGGCAATGGTAACCCCAGGACGTTGATAGTGAGGGATTCAGCAATGGTAATGCCATTGAATGTCAAGGGCTGCTGGTTAGATTCCCTCTTGTTGGAGATGGTTGTTGCCTGGCCCTTGTGTGACATGAATATTACTTGCCACTTGCCAGTACAAGCCTGGATATTGTCCAGGTCTTGCTGCATTTGAACATGGACTGCTTCAGTATCTGAGGAGTCACGAATGGTGCTGAACATTGTGCAATCATCAGTGGACATCCCCACTCCTGACCTTATGATGGAAGGAAGGTCATTGCTGAAGCAGCTGAAGGTGGTTGAACCTAGGATACTACCCTGAGGAACTCCTGCAGTGAGGTCCTGGAACTGAGATGATTGACCTCCAACAACTACAACTGTATTTCTTTGTGCTAAGTATGACCCCAATCAGCGGAAGATTTTCCCCCTAATTCCCATTGACTCCAATTTTGCTGGGGCTCCTTAATGCCACACACGGTTGACTGCTGCCTTGACGTCACTATCACCTCTAGGGTACAGCTCATTTGTCCACGTTTGAACCAAGGCTGAAATGAGGCCAGGAACTGAGTGGCACTGGCAGAACCCAAATTGAGTGTCAGTGAACAGGTTATTGCTACGCAAGTGCCACTTGATAGCACTGTTGATGAACCCTTCCTCGCTTTACTGATGATCGAGAGTAGACTGATAGGCCGGTAATTGGCTGGGTTGGATATGTCCTGCTTTTTGTGTACAGGACATACCTGGGCAATTTTCCACATTGTTGGGTAGATGCCTGTGTTGTAGCTTGCTGTGCCCCTAGCCAGAGCTTGGCTAGGGCGCAGCAAGCTCTGGAGCACAAGTCTTCATTACTATTGCTGGAATGTTGTCAGGGCCCATAGCCTTTGCAGTGCCTTCAGCAGTTTCTTGATATCACGTGGAGTGAATCAAATTGGCTGAAGAGAGAGGAATAGCAGGGTGCACAAAATACTGGGAGGGACAGATAGCCCTAGTATAGAGAATAGTAAGTTAATAGGTAAAGTCAGGACAAGGGAGAAAGTAACAAAATCTAATTCAAGGTCACCATGTATGTATGTGAATGCACGGAGTACAGTAAATTAGATTGGGGAGTTACAGGTGCAGATTGCCATGTGGAAATATGATATTGTGGTGATGATAGAGACCTGGCTCAAGGGCAGGCAGAACTGGGTGTTAAATATTCCCAGGTACAAGGTGTTCAAAAGAGATAGGAAAGGAAGGAAAGGAGGAGGAGTAGCGGTATTGGTTAAGGAGAGCATTGCAGTGCTGGAGAAAGAGGATGTCCCAGAGAGTTCAAGGACAGAATCAATTTGGCTAAGAGCTAAGGAACAAAAAGGGTGCAATTACATTGCTCGACGTAGTCTATAGACCTCCAAATAGTGAGAAGAACGGAGAAGAACAAATCTGCAGGGAAATTACAGAAATATGAAAGCATTGTAGAGTAGTTAAAATGGGTGACTTTAATTACCCCAATGTAGGCTGGGACAGTGGTAGTGTAAAGGGTGGAGAGGGGCAAAAGTTCCTAAATTGCGTTCAGGAGAATTTTCTACAGCAGTATGTGTCCAATCCAACAAGAAAAAAACACACTGTTGGACCTGGTTCTTGGAAATGAGGTGGGCCAAGTAGATCAAATGTCAGTGGGGAAACATTTAGGAGACAGTGATATTGTATTGTATGTTTTAGGATGATGATAGAAGAGGATGATAAGTAAGAATAATGAATTGGACAAGAGCCGACTTTGATGGGGCAAGAACAGAGCTGGGCCACATAGACTGGAGCAAAAGGTTGGCAGCAAAAGTGTAGCTGAACAATAACTGGGCTACCTTCAAAAAATAATTGGTTTGGGCACAGTCAATGTATATTCCATTGAAAGGGAAAAGTAGGGCAAACAAATTCAGAGCTCCCCGGATGAAAAAGGAGATTGGAATTAAGATAAAGAAGAAAAAGTGCATTTATGACGGGTGTCAGGTAGAAAATACAATTGAGAACCAAGAGGAATACGGAAGGTTCAGAGGGGAGGTGAAAAAGCATATTAGAGAAGCAAAGAGGGATTATGAGAAAAGACTGGCAACCAACATAAAGGGGAATCGCAAAGCCTTCAATAGACATATAAATAGGATGGTAAAAGGAGGAGTATGGCCGATTGGGGATGTTGAAGGGAATTTACACATGGACGAAGGGACCATGGCTGAGGTATTAAGTGAATACTTTGTATTTGCCTTTATCAAGGACATGGATGTTACCCAGGCCATGGTGACAGACGAGGAAACTCTGTCACTAGAAGGGTTCAAAATTGACAAGGAGGATGTATTGAACAGACTGTCGGTAATTAAAGTTGACAAGGCACCGGGACCGGATGAGATGCATCCAAGGATATTGAAGGAAGTGAAAGTAGAAATTGCAGGGGCACTGGCCATAATCTTTCAGTCTTCCCTAGACTCGGGGGTGGTGACAGAGGACTGGAGAATTGCAAACATTATGCCCTTGTTCAAAAAAGGTCGTAAGGATAAGCCCAGCAATTACAGGCCAGTCAGTTTAACTTCAATGCTGGGCAAGACTCTAGAAACAATTATTTGGGATAGAATTAATAGTCACATGGAAAAATATGGGCTGATAAGGAAGAGCCAGCATGGATTTCTAAAGGGGAAATCATGTTTAACTAGCTTGCTGGAGTTTTTTTGAAGAGGTTACAGAAAAGGTCGATTAGGGTAATGCTGTTGATGTGGTGTACATGGACTTTCAAAAGGCATTTGACACAGTGCCACACAACAGACTTGTGAAGAAAGTTATTGCTCATGGAATAAAAGGAACGGTAGCAATGTGGATACAAAATTGGCTGAAAAATAGGAAGCAGAGAGTAATGGTCAATGGATATTTTTCGGGCTGGAGGAAGGTTTGTAGTGGGGTCGGTATTGGGACCCTTGTTTTTCCTGATATATATTAATGATCTAGATCTTGGTGTGCAGGGGACAATTTCAAAGTTTGCAGATGATACAAAGCTTGGGAGTGTTGTGAACGGTGTGGAACTTCAAGAGGACATAGACAAGTTGGTGGATTGGGCAGTTAGGTAGCAGATGAAGTTCAATGCAGAGAAGTGTGAGGTGATGCATTTTTGTAGGAAGAACATGGACAGATAATATAAAATAAGGGGTGAAATTTTGAAGTGGATGCAGGAGCAGAGTGTATATGTGCATAGATCATTGAAGGTGGCAGGACAGATGGAGAGAGCAGTTAATAAAACATATAGTATCCTGGGCTATATTAATGGGGGCATAGAGTACAAGAGCAGGGAGGTTATGCTGAATTTATACAAGACACTTGTTACACCTCAGCTGGAGTATTGTGTACAGTTCTGGGCGCCACATTATAGGAAGGATGTGAACACATTGGAGAGAGAGCAGAAGAGGTTTACAAGAATGGTTTCAGGGTTGAGAAACTTCAGCTATGAGGATAGATTGGAGAGGATGGGACTGTTCTCCTTGGAGAGAAGAAGGCTAAAAGGAGATTTGATGGAGATGTTCAAAATCATGAGGATGTTGGACAGAGTAGATAAGGAGAAGCTGTTCCCGCTCCATAAGGATCAAGAGGGCACAGATTGAAAGTGATTTGCAAAAGAAGCAAGTGTGATGTGAGAAAAAACTTATTCACACAAAGAGTGGCTCGGGCCTGGACTGCACTGCCTGGAAGTGTGGTGGAGGCAGGTTCAATCAAGGCATTCAAGAGGACATTTGATGATTATTTGAATAGAAACAATTTGCAGGGGTATGGGGAAAAGGCAGGGCAATGGCACTGAGCCATAATGCTCCTTTGGGAGCCAGTGCAGACACAATGGGCTGAATGGCCTCCTGCGCCATTACAATTCTGTGATTCTGTGATGCTCGGGACCTTCGGAGGAGGCTGAAAATGGTTTATCCACTCGGCACTTCTGGCTGAAGATTGTAGCAAATGCTTCAGCCTTATCTTTTGCATGGATGTGCTGGGCTCGCCCATCATTGAGGATGGGGATATTTGTGGAGACTCCTTGTCCAGTGAGTTGTTTAATTGTCTACCACCATTCACAACTGGATGTGGCAGGACTGCAGAACTTAGATCTGATCCATTGGTTGTGGAGTTGCTTAGCTCTGTCTATCAGTTGCTGCTTATGCAAGTAGTGCTGTGCTGTAGCTTTACCAGGTTGACACCTCATGGTCTATCACGTGTTTCCAAAAGTACATAGTTAGCTTGAATCTTACTGTTCAAATCTTCTAGTTCAGCTTTGATACGAACATTTTCCAATCTTACTTCTGCCTTTTCTTTCTCCACCTGCAGAAAAGCTTGCTGTTCACTTCAGTTTCAATGTTAGCTTGGTTTATCTCTGGTGAAGTCTTAACTTGTTGCAGTTTTGTAATGGTGCTGGACATGGCTTCATTGCCCATTCATAGCGTAGAGCGGTCTACAACTTTCCACTCGAACATAGTCAGCTGGCTCAACACAGCCACCTGATGTTGCAGTTCAGCAAAGGCGTCGGCATCTTCAAACAGATTTACCTTTAAGACTTCTGGAAGTTTCCCTGCCTCTCTGTTGCCCTCGTGTGGTTTACTTGTGTAGTGGCTTTTGTCCTTCCGTCACTTTACTAGGGGTTTTCTATCCCTCTTTTTAAGCACTGTGCGCTCCACAACTTGCAGATTAAAGCATAGAAACATCAAAAGTAGGATAAGGAGTAGGTCATTTGGCCCTTTAAGCCTGCTCTGCCATTCATTATGATCATGGCTGATCCTGTATCTCAATGCCATACTCCCACGCTCTTCCCATACCCTTTGCTGCCTTTAAAGTCTGGAAGTCTATCTATTTCCTGCTTAAATATATTCAGCAACTTGACCTCCACTACCTTCTGTGGTAGAGAATTCCATAGGTTCACCTCCCTCTAAATGAGGAAGTTTCTCCTCATATCAGTCCTAAATGGCCTACCCCGTATCTTGAGACTGTGGCCCCTTGTTCTAGACATCCCCAGCCAGAAGAAACATCATCCTTGCATCTTCTGTTAATTCTACGAAGAAGATGAAGAATTGTTGAGTGGTCTATCTCCAAGGAGAAAAAAAATCAATTTTGTGGTTTTTCTGACTATGTAAAATTGTGGTCTAATGTCCAGGCTCTGAATTTATTGACTAGTTATATCATTCTGTATCATTCCTGTACCTCCATCTGGGAATATATTGGTAATTTGTATTGAAAAATGGACACACATACTAATGTCTAAATATGTATATGTATATGGACAAAGTGGTTCTACTTAATGGATCCTGTTCTGTCAGAACAAGAACATGTCAGAATTTTATACATTTCAATGAGATCCCCTCTCATTTTTCTAAACTCCAGCGAATACAGGCCTAGTTGGCCCAATCTCTCCTCATGTGACAATCCTGCCATCCCAGGAATCAGTCTGGTGAACCTTTGCTGTACTCTCTCTATGGCAAGGATATCCTTTCTTAGGTAAAGAGACCAAAACTGCACACAATACTCCAGGTGTGGCCTCACCAAGGCCCTGTGTAGCTGCAGTAAGACATCCTTGCTCCTTTCTCAAGTCCCCTTGTAATGAAGGCCAACACACCATTTGCCTTCTTAACTACTTGCTGCACCTGCACGCTTGCTTTCAGTGATTGGTCTATAAGGACGTCCAGGTCTCTTTGTACATCAACATCTCTTAATCTGTCATCATTGAAAAAATACTCTCCATTCTGTTTTTCCTACCAAAGTGGATAAATTCACACTTATCCACATTATACTGCAACTGCCAAGTGTTTGCCCACTCAGTCAATCTGTCTAAATTGCCTTGAAGCCTCTTAACACCCTTCTCATTGCTCACATTCCCACCAAGTTTCGTGTTGTCAGCAAACTCAGAAATATTATATTTGGTTCCCTCATCCAGATCATTGATATATATTGTGAATAGCTGGCATTCAAGCACTGATCCCTGTGCTACCCCACTAGTCACCACTTACCACCCTGAAAAGGACCCATTTATTCCTAATCTCTGTTTCCTGCCTGCTAACCAATTCTTAATCTATACCAGCATATTACCCCCAATCCCATGTGCTTTAATTTTACACACTAACCTCTTACGTGGGACTTCATCAAAAGCATTTTGAAAACCCAAATATACCACATCCACTGGTTCTCCCTTATCTATTCTGTTAGTTACATCACAAAAAGCTCCAGTATGTTTGTCAAACATGATTTCCCTTTATAAATCCATGTTGACTTTGTCTAATCCCATTGATATTTTCTAAGTGTCCTGTTATCACATCCTTTATAATAGACTCTAGCATTTTCCCTACTACAGATGTTAGGTTAACCAGTCTGTAATTCCCTGTTTTCTCCCTCCCTGCTTTTTTAAATAGTGGGGTTACATTTGCCACTCTCCAATCTGCTGGGACTGTTCCAGAATCTACAGAAATTTGGAAGAAGACAACCAACGCATTCACTATTTGGCCACCTCCTTTAGTACCCTGGATGTAGATTATCAGGCCCTGGAGATTTACCTTCTCACTAGACCCTTGGTTCCTTAATATTTCTGGGAAGTTCTTTGTGTCTTCCTCCATGAAAACACAACTAAAGTAGTTGTTCAATTACTCTGTCATTTCCTTGTTCTCTATTATAAATTATCCCGTTTTGGACTGTAAGGGACCTACATTTGTCTTCACTAATCTTTTTCTTTTTACATATTTATAGAAGCTTTTATAGCCTGCTTTTATGTTCTTTGCAAGTTTACTCTCATACTCTATTTTTTCCTTCTTAATCAATCTCTTGGTCCTCCTTTGCTGAATTCTAAACTGCACTGAATCATCAGGCTTGCTATTTTTTCTAGCAACTTTATGTGACCCCTCTTTGGATCTAAAGCATCTGTCAAAGGCTTTTTATATTTCATAGAAGCTAGCTGAGGCTTCATCAATATTTTTCATTAGGATTAAATCATCAGCAAATTCCCCGAAGGAGAATATGTATCAATCTGGACTTCTTCTGATTTCCTACTTAGACCTGATGTACTCTAGTAATATAAACATATTCTTCTCCAGGAGGCTCAATTTTGTGTTAGGTTTGGCCCTTGTATGAGTCCAAACTGATCTGGAAGAGTGGATTTCTGATCCATGCTTAAAATTTATAAATTACTGGTTCAGCTTTAAAATTTCTCTGAAATTCCAAGATGGTGCCACCATAGGCTCCTGCACAAAGGGATTTACTATGCTTGCCGGTTTAGGCGGGCTCCTGGAGTATTGGTGTTTTCGACAATGGCTGCCTGGATTGACTGGTTAAGAGTCCTCCCCACTTTAGCTCGACGTTCTTGGGTCTTGGAAATGTCTAATTCCAACTTTTGCTGGGTCTTTAAAGCTGCTTACTCAGTTGCAAGAAATTTTTAATAAATGTTTTTCTTTGTTCGGAGCAAGCTCTGGAATCGGTTTCTCAGACTGTGATTTAAATGGTACTTTCTGACCATTGCAGTATGTAACTTTTTTCAGAACTTGTGTTGTCCAGGAAGTTTAAATTTTTAGCTCACTCCTGCTGGGTCTCCGTATTGAAGCTGGACTTCCAAGGAATTCAGTGGAGTCTCCTGCTGCAGTGAGGAATTTAATTTCTGCCTTCAGCTTCCAAACCTGTCTTTGGAGCTTTTTTCTGGCAATTTCCTTCTGTGCCTTTGCTTGTTGGCCTTCTGTTCAGGTTAGAATGCTTCTTTGATTTTTCCTTGTTTTCCAGGATTTTAATTTCCTTCTGCAGTCTCTGTGAGGTTTTTGAGTTGTTCCATTCTCTGCTACCATGTTGTAAGGTGTTGGGTGTAGTTCTGTAGGTCTTATTATGGTATCTGTAGTCTTAGGTAGTTCAATAGTAAGTATTTATTAACTACTAGAACTATATACATAGGTACAATAAAGATCCAAGCTAGGAGTTGTCTCCATGCTTGCTTCTGCACACGGCTCTGTCCAACACTAGACTGACTCCTAAGTTCAGGTCATGTGTTCTCTTACATCACTCTGTGGGTGGTACTGTACTCAGTCCCATGTTAACCTTTTATGAAGTAGACCCTTATACTGCAGTATTCTTATGTTTGTTTTATCTATTACATCAAAAAATACCAGGTAGATTCCAATTATTACCAATTTATGACACCCAGCTGAAACAAAGGGAAATGAGCAGGTGAATGGGTAACAGAGAAAAACAACTTATACGTGTTTAGAATTCTGATGCTAGGCTGCAATGGAGAAATGAAACAGCAATCGTTCTATTGAGAATCTGATTTAAGAATTAATCATAGGTTTACACTGTACATTCATGAAGGATTTTATAAATGGTTCCTGCTAGAAAAATTTCAGCATCTATAAAAGGGCTAATATTATGCTCCACAGGATTCAGACAGCTTTATAATATTGATGGTATACTGTAAAAGCGACAAAGGCTGAATTTCCATGGAGCTCCCCTAATCATCATCTCTAATTTCATATTGTCTAGAGGTTCTATGGCTCTTCTTCTAGAATTATCATAAATGAGCAGGAGAAACCCTGTGGACATTATATCCAATAATATGAGTGCCATAAGGTATCAATTCTCAATATGTTTCTAAATAGATTGTTGTTTTGCAGTCAATCATTTTTGGCTGACTAAGAAGGACAGGAGAATCCTGCAGTTTGGAGATCAGTGTTAGTACTGAAGTCCTACCTCTGACTTGTGTTTCTTTTAAAAGAGGCTAGATGGGAATGCAGGGTTACTGAATTTACCCCAACATTTCTGGCTCAGGGAAGGGTAATCGGTACTAGTTGATGAAAGGAGAGCTTCAAATATTCTTTGAGAAATTTAGAGAACAAACTGCCCTTCTCTCTAAACTGATGGAGCAAGCATGGTAATAGAGTTAAGGGCTTGCTATTAGCAACAAATAAGCTTTTTATGAATACCAAAATGGTGTTGATAAACATCAAAACTGCTGGAGGCATTTCCCTGATGGACAAGCCATTGTTTGTTCTATCTGTATGATGTGCCACCTTTGCCTTGTCATATCCATTGAGCCTTTTCCTTGGTTGATAAATTTCTCAGGAAAATCGCTCTGCTCTGTTTGGTTTTTACATTGCAAGAGACATTCAGCAATGCTCTGGAGATCGAGGGAAGATTATTTCAGCTTCCTCTGTTTTCTCACATTGGTCTATTACATGCAGAAATAGTAAAGGAAGAATGGAATAATTTGGGGATATCTATTTCATTATTATAGGAAGAATATGTGGGAACAACACTGTTTTAAAATGAACAAGTCTGAAGAAGATTCAATGGCACAGAGTGCAAGAAGGTGAAGCAATGACAAGGGGCAATGGGGTGGGGGGGCATGTGGTGAGGGGACAAGGAAATGTGGAGAAGGAAAGATTGGTGACAGAAGAAAGTTGATAAAACTGTCTATTATTTTTTCTGGTCCTGGGTTAAGCTTGAATTGGTGTTCATACATTAGAAAGCATCTGTGATCACATTTTAAAATACCTGCTGGTTTTCCAATGGCATGGCTCATGCTTAACCAGATGTTACACTGGGTTCAAATTCCATTTACCATGCATGTCAGGTTGTAGAACAATTACAGTCCTGACCCAATTACACTGGTGAGAGGCCTGATCCATTTAAATGATCGGGACTCATTCAAAATATGATTGGTGAGCTGCCAGCACCTAACAAACAGCAACGTGCAGCTCGCTGGTTGGGGTAAGGGTGGGGCTGGGGGATTCTGGCAGCTCATCCATTCATTGAAATGAAAGAAATCCTGGTGGGGTCATGGAGGGATTAGTAGCCTGCTGGAGGACTTTAGTGGAGTCAGGCAGAGCATGCAAACTTATCCTAATGTTTTTACAGCCTACACTAGTTTCTTCAATGATTGCTGTTCAGACCATTATCTGTCCAGTGGGATTGTGTGGAGGCACATGTACCTACCATTTGTAGCTGAAAATTGTGTTGAGATAGTACACCTCAATAAGACCCCAATTTAAATATTGCTGCAAGGCTAATGCCCATTTTGGGAGGGAGACCTAGCTGCCCATTTTGAGGCCTATTCAAAAATTGAGTCAGAGAGCCTTCGGCTGTAGTTTTTAATTGAAAAAAAATTATTATTTTTTTAAGCAATTTCAATATAAAAACTTCACGACGATATGGGGGCAGGTATAGATAAAAAGAAAAAAGACAAATCAGGTAATAAGTCAATTTGTAAAAAGTAGAAAAGGTAATCAAGAAAAGCATAGTTGAAAAGATGTATTATGAGGAGGATGGAGGGAGAAGTGGAGGAGGGTTTGGGTTTTTTAAATTCAATAAAAATGGGAGACTGGGACCCAATGTAGGATAGATGGGGATAGGAATGTTGAGGAATTGAGCCTTATGGCAGAATTAATGAGGGCCCTACATCCACCACCAAAACTGGCGATGCCTCCACCCACCCAATCTCCGACAGCACTGAAGGAATTAAGTGCCTAACTGACAGCGGGAACCCTGCTGCCAGGGCTTCTGGCTCCAAAGGGGGCATTTAATTCCAGGACATCCCCCAGTGGGATGGAAATACCAACCCCCCCTACTCACTCGCCCAATCAGACTAATCAGAGGCTGGAAGCTCTCCATTACCGGCATTGGCTGCTGTCAGTAATTCATTTGGGCCTACATCAGGGATCCCTAGAGAAAGATAAGTGAGGGCAGACTGGGTGCTGTGGGAAGGAGGATCCAGGCGAGGGAGGTTGGATGAAAGAACAGGGGGGTGGCTCTAAGCTGGCCCCCTCTCCCGAAGCCATGTGCCTCGATCAGGCATTGAATGAGGGACCACCCCAACCCGAACCCCCCCTCAGGCCACAAGCAACCCAGACAGGTGGTCTCCCAGTGTGGCAAGTGCCCCACCCGCTGCTGCCTGAATACCAGCGGACCAATCACATGCCCCCTACCCCCCTCCCCCACATGTCCTTATTTGCTCAGGAAGTTGCATTAAATTCTTCCCTCATTGTTGGACAGAATATGAACAGCTGAGTTTGTATTATCTTTGGTTATGGAGGGTGAAGAATGGAAAGTTGTTTATCCAGATATCGGAACAATTGAATTGGATAACAAAAGCCTCCACAACATTTTCAATGAGAGTGGGGTGATATTTGGGCAGAGGAAAACACTGTTGAAGCAGAGCAATAGCAAGCCCCACTCAAACATATTACTAGCGCCTGGTTATTTAGAGAGACCTGACCAGCAAAACTGGCCTATGTTCAATTTACCAATCCTACCTCTGGGGACTATAATTAATTTTATCCAGTGATCATGATATTGGCCATCAAAGAGTGTGCTAAATGATAATAAACTGTTCCGCACAGCTCTTTGTCCACAATGGAGTAGCCTGCTTAATGAAGAGAAGCAAGGGGAAATTGCATAATCCACACCCTAAGAGGAAGCAGAGCAAACTTCTCACATGAAATGACTGCTTCAGTGATGTGATAGGCAATTGAGCAGGATCAGCTGTTGGTGAAGCCCAAGAGTAATGTTCAAACATATGACTGGACAGATCTGACTCTGCCAGCTGAAGGATAACGGACTGTGTGCGTGGCATGGGAGTCTATATTTCTGGCAGGCTCTGACACACTCTGTGAAAGCTGAGGACAAATGCTTGGCAGACCATTCCACAGCACAAAGTGTAACGTGTTCAGTTCTCATAAGTGAAGCATTGATCGCGTATGTGAGCAGTCTAGCTGACAGGAGATAAATCACAAGATACCCAAGTCTCTGACATGTATGGCTTCATGACCTCTTTGTCCTTTTTGAACACTGTATACACTTGAATATTAATTTCCATCCTTCCATGTTTCTGGTTTTCCCACCACCCCCTAGTTCCCTTACAGCCACATCAGCATCCAGTTCAGTCATTTTATTTGCAATGCTGCTTGCATTCATATAGGAGAACCTTAGTGTAGATTTGCCTTCTTTCATTTCTCCCAATATTAATCCTTGGCTAGTTTGCCCCTCAAGGTTGTTATGTCCATACCCATCTGTTACTTATCTTCTACCATATGATCCATCTCATCCAGAATCTGATTGAATCGCTTCTCCTGTCACCTATGCAATTTTTTAATGTCACATCAGTATACCATTCTTTGTGCATCGTTCTCATTGAATTAAAGTGCTCTGCTTTCTCAACTATTGGAAGCATTATGTGATGAACAGAGAGTTGCAACTCATCTAAAACTGTAAGGGCATCTACCATCTATTTTTCATATCTATACTTATGAGGTGGAAGATCAATTTACAATTTATTTTGATTCAGCTGAATATGAAGAAGTATTATCAGGAAACAAACCGGGTAAACACAGTAAGCTTCATATGTTAATGAGATTGTTTTAACCTTGTTTATTTGCTTTATTTAATGAATGGGCAAATTCAGTCAGAATTGAGAGAGAGAAATGGTGCAGAGTATAACTCTGCCTGGGTATCAAGCAATCAATCTATATAAAAACAAAAAGCTAAAAGCTACTGCGGATGCTGGAAATCCAAAACAAAAACAGAATTACCTGGAAAAACTCAGCAGGTCTGGCAGCATCGGTGGAGAAGAAAAGCTGAGTTTTTCCAAGCAATCAATCTACTCCTGTGCTTTAGAAACACCTTGTGGGACTTCCCCCTGATGATATAACAGGGTCACTCAAGTTCAAGTCTCTCATCTATTCTCAGCACAATGGGAATGTTTTTTGTACAAACAAATACAGCTGTTCCTCATGTTGGTTCAAAAGGCATTAAAGCTGGCTGCCCTCACCCTGGTTTTCAGCTAAACAAGGCAAAAAGCCAACATTCTTCCAAAGTGACTGATGGTTATATAGAAATTAGCCAAAGGTAATCAAATCTATTGGTGCTACAATTTAAAAAGTGCACCAACACATCATGGCTGTCTATACTTTGTGAACTTAGCTATAAACTTATCTACTGATTAAAGTAACTTCTGACGGCACATACTAAATGTGGGTTATGCTCAACTCAGCAATGTACCTGCAGTAACACTCAGTTAAAGGCACCAGTCATCTATCAAATAGATATTGATATGTCAACTTTCTTATGATTTCAAATATCATGAAACACCTCACCATCACAGGCCACATTCCTGTCAAAGCAGAGGTTGAACCTCCTTGGATGGAGTTTCTGGAGAGAGTGAAACGGGTCCTCTAGATCCTTAGAGATCTGGGAACAAATGGGAAAGATGTTTCATCATATCAGAGGGAGTACTAAAGTAAATGTATTCAGTTCTTTATTCTTCATTTTACTTGTGCAACATAGTTTGGATGGCAAAAACTACAGTTGTGTGCTGCAGCATCTTCTGTGAAATAGTATACAAACATTTTCCTACACATCCTTAACTCAGAAAAATTGAACGGCACTATTTGTAAAGCAAATGAATGACTTACACTGAGCTCATCCAATTCTTCCACATCTGATGGTGCCTCTTGTTGCTATGCCTAGCTGCTATAGATGGCAGCAAATGACAATGATATGGCTCACTTTGTTTGGCTCAAATGGTAGGGAGCTCCCAGAACAATCAAGGCACCTAGACCTTAGGTTCAAAATGTCACTAGGATGCTCTACTCAGTACTTTGTGGCTGCATGGCTGCATTGTACCTGTGTTGCACAGGTGTGGTTGAGTTGTGAAGGGCTGACCCCTGTTGCTCAACAGCCATCATCTAATATTCCTGGATGTGTGGAAAAGTGGGGGAATGGAGGGGGGTAGAAGAATGGTGTTATTGTGGCAGCTGCCAATTAAACTGTCAGGACCTTGCATTAATTTTGTGCATTGATCACACATCAGTTAACCATCTTCTTTTATTCATTCATGGGAGGCGGATGTCGCTGGTTGGACCAGCATTTATTGTCCATCCCTAATTGCCTTTGGGAAGTTGGTGGGGCGAAAGGGATCAAAAGATATGGGGAGAAAGCTGGAGCAGGCTATTGAGTTGGATGATCAGCAATGATCATAATGAATGGCGGAGGTGGCTCAAAGGGCCAAAGGGCCTACTCCTACTCATAGTTTCTACATTTCTATGTTTCTTAAACAGCTGCAGTCCATGTGTTGTCGAAATGCCCAATGCTGTTAGGGTAGAAGTTCTGGGATTTTGAGCCAGGGACAATGAAGAAACGGCAATATCGTTCCAAGTTAGGATGGTGAGTGACTTGGAGAGGAACTTGAATGTCGTGGTGTTCCCATGCATCTGCTGCCCTTGTCCTTCTAGATAGTTGTTGAATCCTAGTCACCCGTTTGTTGGATCCTGTTTGTACGCTTGTTGTAAGTGGTGGCCAATTTGGTATTAATGATAGAGTTGAGTAGCAGACACTTCATAGGTAGAAACTCTGTGTTTATTTACAAAGATACTCAGCAGCAACTAAACATGCGCCTACACTTCAAACTCTATCTCTATACTACTGCTGCCACTAACTACTGACTACTAACTACAGAGGTAGTCTGCACTACTCTGCTATTGGATACTAAGATCATGTGATCTTCCATTATAACATTCTTCTTAAAGGTATATTACACATCAGATTGCCACATCCCTCCCCCTTTATTCAGAAATACATTTTATATTTACAATTACAATTTTCTCAAAATAGCAAAATATTTACGCTGTTAAGTAATTTACAAATTCAGTCTTTCTGGGGGTTTCCTTAGCATGTAGAACACCTCAGCTCTACAACTTCAGATATCTTGTCAGGAACCTCCTTTTCCGGGGTTGTCTAAACATCAGGTGCTTCGGTGGGCTCCTGCAGATCTGTATCCTCAACTCTTGAAGGAACAACAGATACTTCAGACACATCTGTACTAGATTGAGTTCTCTCAACAGGAAACACTGACCTGATCACGAACACTGGTGGAATCATTCCTTGGTGCATAGTTTCTCTCTTCCTTAAATGATCCACATGTCTCCGTATGACTCAGCCTTCCACCTCCACGTGGTAAGATAGAGGTCCAGTCACTGCACTTATTTCACCTGGTAAGCACTTGGTCCTTCTCCAAATTTCTTCACGTATACCGTTCTCCCATGGTAAATTTCCTCTCGCGATTATGCATTCGTGTCTAATTTTCTGATTTCCCTGACTCCTTTCCACCTTCCCCCATAAATTCAACATTATTAAGCTCAATCTTGTGCTGAGACGGCGTTTCAACAATAACTTCGCAGGTGTGACACATGTTGTGGTGTGAGGGGCGGTCCTATTATGAAAAAGAAAGCGTGTTAGCTTGGCTGATAAGGAATCTCCAGTTAATTTTCTTCATGCCAGCCTTGAAGTTTGAACCACCCTTTCAGCGTGTCCGTTTGAGGAAGGGTGGCACGGTGAAGTTTTTACATGAGTTGCACCGTTGAGGCTGATAAACCGCTGAAACTCAGCACTCGTAAATGCCGTGCCATTATCGGAAATGACCACTTCTGGTAGTCCATTAATGGCAAAACTTTGACACAATTTCTCAATTGTAGCAGAAGACGTTGGTGATTTCACCTCATATATGTCCATCCATTTTGAGTGGGCATCAACAATGAGCAGAAACATTGGGCAGAATTTCCCCATTGGCGTGTGGGGGCGGGCCCTGCATGCCCGTGTGTAAAATAATGCTCGGTGAAGTTGGACAAGTGTCCCAATGTCACCGTGTGTCATCGTGCTATTTGGGAAGGCGGGCGCGCTACAAGTTCGGATGCGCGCCCGCCAACAATTAACGGGCCAGTTAAGGCCCTTGAGGCAGCAATTGATCTTGATTATTCACAGCCCGATCTTCAGGACGTTGCATGGGCGCAGTGGGCAGGCGGGCAGGAGACATTTCTATAAACCTCATCCACGGCCGGGATAAGATGGGTGAGTGGGGTCGCGAGTGTGATGTTTGAAGGATTTAAGTGTGAAAGTAACTTTTACTTGCCTGTGTGAGCAGGAAGACTTCAAAACTCAAACCAGCTGCTAGGACAGGAGTAAAAACCTTGGTCAGAACTCTACAGTAGAATTCATTTTGCAGGCCTGCAGCTTTCAGGAAGCTTTCCCTTAGCCTAGGAATGGGAGTTGTGCCCTCCACTGGAGGCACCTCTTCTGAGGAGGAAAGGAGGGCCAGAAGGGGGAGGAGGCCAGGAGTCCACATTCAGCCTCCAGGGGAGCCACCTTTGGGAGTAGAGGTGCAGGCACAAGTGGCGCAGGGCCAGCAGAAAGTCCAAGGTAGAAAGGGCCGCAGAAGCCACCACTATTCCGCTGCCAGGGTTTACAGACGGCGAAGCAGCTACCTCAATATTGCCTGAAGTCCAGTGCCAAAGGAGGCTCCGTCTGTCAAGGGAGACAGTCACCTCCATTTGTCAGATGATAGGCTCTGAGATCTCCACAAAATGTGTGGGTGGACACCCCATGCCAGTGGCTCTAAAGGTCACAGCTGCCCTCAACTTCTATGCCTCCAGCTCTTTCCAGGGGTGAGCTCTGTGGTGTCCCCCAGTCAGCTGTCCACATTTGTGTCAAGCAGGTGACAGATGCTCTATTCAGTTGTGCATTGACTTTCATCCACTACCGCTGGTATGAGGCCAGTCAGACACTGCAAGCCTGAGGCTTCGCGGCCATTGCTAGCTTCCCCCGCGTCCAGGGTACAATAGACTGCACACATGTGGCCATTAAGGTGCCAGCAGGTGAGCCCGGTGCCTTTGTCAACAGGAAGGGCTTCCACTCCATGAACGTGCAGATAGTGTGTGATCACAGGATGCAGATTCTTCAAGTCTGGGCAAGGTACCCAGGCAGCTCCCATGATGCCTACATACTCAGACACTCCCAGGTGCCGAGGCTCTTCAGTGCTCCAGCCCAGCTTGATGGTTGGTTGCTGGGTGACAAGGGCTATCCCCTCAAAAGGTGACTCATGACGCCTCTCCGCCATCCAAGAACAGAGGCTGAGCAGCGGCACAATAGGTGCCATACCTCCACAAGGGCTGTGGTGGAGAGAACCATTGGCCTTCTCAAGATGCGCTTCTGATGCCTGGACTACGCAGGGGGCGCACTCCAGTATCCCCCAGATCATGTGTTGCTGATAGTGGTTGCATGCCGCGCTCTCCACAACCTGGTGCTGGAAAGAGGCGAGGCAGTGGATGAGGAAGACGTAGACGCAGATGCTCCGGCTGCACACGATGAGTCCAGCAGTGAGTCCGAGGATGAGCACGCACAGGAGAACGCTGAAGGGGTAGACGCTGACCCGGGCATACTCCAGGGAGGCAGGGACCTACCTGAGAAGCTTTAATCCAACGAACCTTCAGCTAGCCCACCACAGGTGGACCTTCAACACACGCCAGGGCTGCAGGCTCCACACTTGATACTTGAGTGCTAAATCAGCCTGGATAATAACATTAACTAAGGCCCTTGTCAATAAAGCTCAGTGTCAAACAACTCACTCATAACATCATGGCTTCCTGTACACATGCAGAAGTAAGGAATCAACCTGAGGCATGGAAACATGCTAAAATTTATTGAGTAAACAAAAGTAAATTCATAAAGCAAAATAAAAACGGTGTTGGACATCACACGGAGTCTTCGACTAAGTACTATGGGCCAACATAAAAGCACCAGTGAGAAATCCGTGGTGTGCCTAAGGTGCCTTAAGTTTACACTTACAGGTGCTATGTTGAGGTGCTCCTCCCTCGCTGGCACTGGTATCTGAGACAGTCTGCTCACTGTGCTGTTCTGTTGGCCTCGATGACCTTGGCGGCCGTCCTCTGGCTCGTAGAGCATTTGATGGTTCTGCCTAGGAGGGAGCGGCCAGTTTCACAGCTGGCATCTCCCCAGTCGCCGCAGCCTCATCAGATGCCACGATCACTGGCAGAAGGGTGGAGGAGCTGCTGCCCTCATCCGGAGCGCCCTGAGAGGAGCCCGCAGAGACGACAGGCAGCTGTTGCACTGACATGAGGTCGCTTTGGGCCTCCCTGCTCACTGTAGCTGGATGGGCACCGAGTTGGGAAACTTGGTGCCCAGACCATCTCCCACACTGGCACTGACCAGCTGTGGCCAATGCCGCTGTGAGGACTTGCAGGTCCGAGCGCAACCCCAGGAGGACCTGATTGTTCTCCTGGAGGTGCCGCTCCATGAGAGTCGCCACTCTCTCCATGGGGGAGCATGGCGCTCAGCCATGAAGCTCATTGCATTGGTGATGCTCCACATAGACTCCTCCAGCACGGGCACCATGCCACGCATAGCCTCATGTATCTCTGCCAGATCGTCCCGCATACCCTGCTGCACTTCCAGCGTTCGCTGCCTCACGGACGACTCCAGAGGCACATCATCAGCTATCGACCGAGCATGTACCTGGTCCCCAGCAGTCCTCTGACTGTTGGTGCCCTGGGCACTCTCTGTCTCTGCCCACATCCCAAGCGAATGTGAAATGCCCTCACCGGCGTGCCCCGGGACACTAGCCGAAGATCTAATTCCCACTGAGGTGCCAGTATCTGCACTGGTGCCTGCCTGGGTGAGATGGTGTGATGCTGGTGAGTGCATTTGCTCGGGGGCTTCAGGAGTGAGAGGTGAACCCTCTGTCTCTTCCTCCTGGCCCTGCTCCGGTGATGCTGAAAGGAAGAAAAAGGACATTTGATTAGTTACAGTGCAGACAATGTCAACCTGCATGCTGTTCCCCCAAATCATTATGCCCTCACCCTTCCAAAATCAAGGGTAAACCCATGTTGCTAACTTCAATCACAGAGCATTCAGCAGTGCCATGGCTTCTGTGACACACATGGTGACCTGATTGTTCTCCAAACATACCCCCCAGTGGCACCGCAGCCTCACCGCCAGCGGTGGACATGGGGGCATGGCGCCTCTCAAGGTCCATGGCCTGCTGCTCGAAAGCTGTTAGGATGGCCAACTGGGCCTGCCCTCCACCAGTCTGCATTCATTCCGATGCATTGTGCACAGTCTTTTCCTGAAAAGGAGAGAGGAGCATTGATTATCCCAGCCTGCACCTGAATTCCCATCGTATCCCTGCCAACCCAGCCAGACTGGGACATTGCAGGACTCCAGTTCTTCGTTACCCCACAGCTGCCACACATTCACCCAAACAAGCCAGGGCTGGCCCCCCCACCCACCCCCATTGCCCAAATGCTGCCTCCTTCACATGTGGCACCACAAGGCGTCACTTTGCTAAGCAAGGAGGCACAAGTATGTGGAGCGCAAACACTAGAAGATGGATTGGTGTCCCGCCAACTGGAAGCTCCCCTCCCAGCATTTTAGCACCCTGACTTCGACATGCTTCACAGTTCCAGCTCTCTGCCTAGCTACAGACCCTGGACATTCAACCCCATTCTATACTATGGGTGGGGGCGGCGGGGGGGGGGAGTTTGGGGGAAAGGGTGACGGCTGCATTAAGTGTCTTGAGGCAACATGGTTCTCACTTTTCCCGAGTGCAGGAGGTCATTGAGCCTTTTGCGGCACTGGATCCATGTGCGCCGCACCACATCATGGGAGCTAACACTCTCAGCCACCTCCTCCCTCGCACGTTTGGTCAGGTGGGGGAGCCTCTGCCTCTCATCCCTCGGAAGAAGGACCTCACGCCACTCTGCCACCTCCTCCAGGAGGGCAGCTAGGCACTCGTCTGAAATGCAAGGGGCACACTGTCCCGCTGGCCTACCTTCCAGCCTGGCCTGCCCCAATGGCCTATCCTCCAGACTTGCATCACCAACATTTCCCCTTTGCAGAGCCCTTCGCACAGCCATTGCGAACATCCTTTCCAAGGCTGCCAGGCCTTCATTTATACAGTCCATTGGACCCTTCGGGCTGAGCGCGCCCACTGCTGCCCACCCGCTCCCACTATGCGTGGGAGTCGTGAAGTACACTGGGTAGGCCTTAATTGGTCCTCCCGTGTAAAATGGCAGTGTGGACCCGATCGCCTGTGGAGATTGGGTCCGCGCTTGCCCCCGCCCACTCCCGACCGATCATGGACCATGTGAAAATGATGGAGGGGTGGAGATTGGAAGCAAAATTAATAAATTTTTCCAGGTCCCGACGAGAGCATGAAGCAGCACCGAAGTAATCATCGATGTACCGGAGAAAGAGTTGTGGGAGGGGGCCGGAGTAGGACTGGAACAAGGAATGTTCCACATACCCCATAAAGAGACAGGCATAGCTGGGGCCAATGCGGGTACCCATAGCCACACCTTTTATTTGGAGGAAGTGAGAGGAGTTAAAGGAGAAATTGTTCAGTGTGAGAACAAGTTCAGCCAGACGGAGGAGAGTAGTGGTGGATGGGGATTGTTCGGGCCTCTGTTCAAGGAAGAAGCTAAGGGCCCTCAGACCATCCTGGTGGGGGATGGAGGTGTAGAGGGATTGGACGTCCATGGTGAAGAGGAAGCGGTTGGGGCCAGGGAACTGGAAATTGTTGATGTGACGTAAGGTGTCAGAGGAATCACGGATGTAGGTGGGAAGGGACTGGACAAGGGGAGAGAGAAGGGAGTCAAGATAACGAGAAATGAGTTCCGTGGGGCAGGAACAGGCTGACACGATCGGTCTGCCAGGACAGTTCTGTTTGTGGATTTTGGGTAGGAGGTAGTAGTGGGCCGCCCGAGGTTGGGCGACTATCAGGTTGGAAGCTGTGGGAGGAAGATCTCCAGAGGAGATGAGGTCAGTGACAGTCCTGGAAACAATGGCTTGATGTTCTGTGGTGGGGTCATGGTCCAGGGAGAGGTAGGAGGAAGTGTCTGTGAGTTGACGCTCAGCCTCCGCGAGTTAGAGGTCAGTGTGCCAGACAACAACAGCACCACCCTTGTCAGCGGGTTTGATGACAATGTTGGGGTTGGACCTGAGAGAATGGAGTGCAGTAAGTTCAGAAAGAGACAGATTAGAATGGGTGAGAGGAGCAGAGAAATTGAGACGGCTAATGTCACGCCGACAGTTCTCAATGAAAAGATCAAGAGAAGGTAAGAATCCAGAGGGAGGGGTCCAGGTGGAGGGAGAATATTGGAGGTGGGTAAAAGGATCCGTTGAACGGGGAGAGGACTCCTGCCCAAAGAAGTGAGCACGGAGACGAAGACGGCGGAAGAAGAGTTCAGCATCGTGCCGAGCCCGAAATTCATTGAGATGAGGGCGTAAGGGTATGAAACTAAGTCCTTTGCTGAGCACTGAACGTTCAGCATCAGAGAGGGGAAGGTCAGGGGGTATAGTGAATACGCGGCTGGGTCTAGGATTGGAAGATGGGGTCGGGACGGAGGGCCAAGCAGGGCTGGAGGGTTCCAGATGGGTGTTGGTGTCGATGAGTTGTTGGAGCTTGCGTTCCTTAGCACTTGAGAGAAAGAGAAAAAGTTTCTTGTTGAGGCGTTGGATGAGGCGAAGAATAAAATGAAACTGGGGGCACGCGCAGCTTTGAAAAAGGGTGCGGCGGTGCTAGTGGAGGGAGAGGTCGAGTGTGTTCATATGGCGGCACGTGGCACTGAGTGTGGATCTCAGAATGCGACGGGAACAGCAGTCCGAGAAACGTTTTATGTCCCAGAGATACCTGTAATCCTGGGTGGGTTCGAAACAAGAGGGATGGAATTTCAGTTGAAATCCACGTGGGGTGAGTCGGAGACGGAGACAGTCACTGAGAAAGGAGATATGGCTGTGAAAGCGGGTTTTAGTAAACACCTTGTCAAACACCGGGAGAGAAATGGAAAGCAATGAAGGTGAACAGGGCAGAAGAGACAGGCGGAAATCCTGTCAGAGAACAGAGCAATACCTCTTCAGGGAAGGCATTTCTTGAAGAGAAGTGGCAGTCAATTAAACACACAGATAAAAACAAAAAGCTACTGCGGATGCTGGAAATCCAAAACAAAAACAGAATTACCTGGAAAAACTCAGCAGGTCTGGCAGCATCGGTGGAGAAGAAAAGAGCTGACGTTTCGGGTCCACATGACCCTTCAACAGAACTGAAGTATAGTTAGGAGAGAAGTGACAGGGCCCTCAACCGTGTCCGGCCCATATCCCGCGCATCCGCCCTCACGCCTTCTCCTCCCTCCCAGAAACATGATAGGGTCCCCCTTGTCCTCACTTATCACCCCACCAGCCTCCGCATTCAAAGGATCATCCTCTGCCATTTCCACCAACTCCAGCATGATGCCACCACCAAACACATCTTCCCTTCACCCCCCCCTGGCGGCATTCCGTAGGGATCGTTCCCTCCGGGACACCCTGGTCCACTCCTCCATCACCCCCTACTCCTCAACCCCCACCTATGGCACCTCCCCATGCCCACGCAGAAGATGCAACACCTGCCCCTTCACTTCCTCTCTCCTCACCGTCCAAGGGCCCAAACACTCCTTTCAAGTGAAGCAGCATTTCACTTGCATTTCCCCTAACTTAGTCTACTGCATTCTTTGCTCCCAATGCGGTCTCCTCTACATTGGAGAGACCAAATGCAAACTGGGCGACCGCTTTGCAGAACACCTGTGGTCTGTCCGCAAGAAAGACCCAAACCTCCCTGTCGCTTGCCATTTTAACACCCCACCCTGTTCTCTTGCCCACATGTCTGTCCTTGGCTTGCTGCATTGTTCCAGTGAAGCCCAACGCAAACTGGAGGAACAGCACCTCATCTTCCGACTAGGCACTTTACAGCCTTCCGGGCTGAATATTGAATTCAACAACTTTAGATCGTAAACTCCCCCTCCCCCCATCCCCACCCCGTTTCTTCTCCCTCCCCCTTTTTCTTCAATAATTTATATAGATTCTTCTTTTCCCACCTATTTCCATTATTTTTAAATCTACAACTAATACCTTGTTAGTCTTTCCACCCCACCCCCACTAGAGCTGTACCTTGAGTATCCTGCCATTTATTCTTAATTAGCACTTTTCTTAGATAATATCACCACCTTCAACATCTCTTTGATCCTTTTGTCTGTGACATCTTTTGATTATCTGCTCCTATCACTGCTTGCTTGTCCCCACAACCACCCCACCCTCAACTTCTCTCTCCCCCCGCACCCCACCTTAAACCAGCTTATATTTCACCTCTCTCCTAACTATACTTCAGTTCTGTTGAAGGGTCATGTGGACGCGAAACATCATCTCTTTTCTTCTCCACCGATGCTGCCAGACCTGCTGAGTTTTTCCAGGTAATTCTGTTTTTGTTTTGGATTTCCAGCATCCGCAGTTACTTTACTTATGCTCTTGACTTGGATGTTTTCACCTGTGTATGTTTTTAATTGGGCAGTTCTTTCTTCTAATTTTAGTTGATGCTCGCCATCATTCATTTTGCAGTTAATAAAGCATACAGTATCCTAGGCTTCATTAATAGAGGCATATAGTACAAGATTAAGGAGGTTATGCTGCACTTGTATAGAACACTAGTCAGACCTCAGCTAGAGTATTCTGTATAGTTCTGGGCACCATACTTTAGGGAGGATGTGAACGCATTGGAGAGAGTGCAGAAGAGGTTTACAAGAATGGTTCCAGGAATGAGAAACTTCATCTACGGGGATGGATTGGAGAGGTTGGGACTGTTCTCCTCAAAGAGAATAAGGCTAAGAGGAGATTTGATAGAGATGTTCAAAATCATGAGGGGGCTGGACAGAGTAGATAGAGAAAAGCTGCTCCCACTCATAAAAGGATTGAGAATGAGAGGGCACAGATTGAAAGTGATTTGCAAGAGAAGCATATGTGATGAGAGAAAGAAACATCTTCACACAGTGAGAAGTTGGAGTCTGGAATGTACTGCCTGGAAGTGTGGTGGAGGCAGGTTCAATCGAGGCATTTAAGAGGGCATTAAATGATTATTTAAATAGAAACAATGTGCAGGGTTATGGGGAAAAGGCAGGAAAATGGTACTGAGTCATAATGCTCATTTGGAGAGCCAATGCAGACATGATGGGCTGAATGGCCTCCTACTCACCTAACAATTCTGTGATTCTGTGATTCAATTGGTCCATGAGCCTCTTGTCTTAGTTTTTTGGATTGCTGCCATTGGTGCTGCGGAGCGGGTACAGGCGGGGGAGGGTGTAATGGTGGAGAATGCAGCAAGTGGGGGAGTAAGTGTAAAGAAGATGTAAGGGAAGGAGTTCGGAGAAGGGAAGGTGTCCGGGGTGGGGGGACAGGGGGGAGGAGGGAATTTGGAGGTGGGAAAGTGTCCAAGGGGAGTAGGGGGTAAGGGGGGTGGTGATGTCCAGGTGAACGTGCAAGGGAGGGGCCTGTAGGGTCAATGACTGCCTCCTGGGGAACGAACTGAGGGTGGGTGTGGTAGGAGGGAATGGTTAGTGTGAGAAGGGGCAGAGGGAATCCAGTAGGGTAGGAGGGTGAGGGTACGTCGGTAGCGGTAGAAGGGATAGCGAGGGTGGTTGGTGGAAACTTGGAGACAGACACAGACCCTAGGAGTGGAATTCTCAGGAAGGTAGGGAACGCACACATTCACCTGGACATCCTGGAAAAAAAAGGTTTAGAATGGTAGGTGACAGTGGGGAGGTGGAAACTGAATTGGACTAGCCATATTAATACTGTAGCTACAAGAGCAGGTCAGAGGCTAGGAATCCTGCACCGAGTAACTCACCTCCTGACTCTCCAAAGCCTGTTCAGCATCTACAAGGCACAAGTCAGTAGTGTGATGGAACACTACCCCCTTGCCTGGGTGGGTGCAGCTCCCAGAACACCCAATAAGCTTGATGCCATCCAGGACAAAGCAACCCGCTTGATTGGCACCATATCCACAAACATTCACTCCCTCCACCACCGATGCACAGTAGCAGCAGTGTGTACCATCTACAAGATGCACTGCAGGAACTCACCAAAGCTCCTTAGACAGCACTTTCCAGACCCATGACCACTACCATCTAGAAGGACAAGGGCAGCAGATAGACGGGAACACCACCACCTGGAAGTTCCCCTCCAAGTCACTCATCCTGACTTGGAAATATATTCCTTCACTGTTGCTGGGTCAAAATCCTGGAAATCCCCTCCTAACAGCACTGTGGGTGTACCTACACCACATGAACTGCAGCGGTTCAAGAAGGCAGCTCACCACCACCTTCTCAAGGACAGCTAGGGATAGGCAATAAATCCCGGCCAAGCCAGCAAAACCCACATCCCCTGAATGAATTTCAAAAAAGGCTGCGTTCTGATGCTCTTTAAATTTGGTGCCCGGAGCAAGGAAGTGTTGAGGTCACATTGTGGTGGGCAAACCCTAGCCCGCCCAACAGTAATCTGCCATGTTTCCCTTGAATGCATTATTAATGAAGCAGGACACGCTGGGAAGGGGACGATATGGCACGAAAACCCGCCATTGCGGCCGGTGGGTAAAACAACTTTTTTCATACCCGCTACCGCACTTTGAGCAAATCTGCAACAATTCGCCCAAAGCCAATTCTTCTGCTGTTTACGCGACAGAAAGCAATGTGATCCGATGCCCATGGTGAGGGATACCTGGCTCCAAGGTTGACTGAGGTGCGAATGTTCCTTTTGTTCCTGGCAGAAACTATTTGTGCCATGTAATGGCAGTTGCCCTGTGCCATTGCCAGTGATAATGGCTCTCTGAGTCTCTTGATGAGTCAGAGTTTTGGGTAGCTCACTCCTCTGTGAGTTACCATTAACCTCTGAGGCCAGAAATTTCCAGCCCTGTTGGTGTCAGGCACCATGGCGGGTGGCAGGAGACAATATGGCGAGAAGACCAAAACTCGGTTTAACGCTGTCGTGAAACCAGTTTGTGATCATCCGCTCCACCGGTTAATGCCATTGCCACACGTCAGAAACGTCATTTTAATACATTTGCATCTGATTACAAGTCCTGCTCACCAGAATCATCTCCCATGTCAAATTTACCGCCCATGTAGGCGTGACTTCAGAACAGTGTGCTTCACGACTGCCTTTAAAAGACATGCACTTGGCAGCCTGAACTTTGAGGGGAAATCTGAGGTGACACAACCTTGCGCAACACTTGTGAACATCACCCATAGCACATCAAGAAAGAGGTGCCGCTCATTCGTGGGGAGGGCGCGCAACCAAGTCTCTTATTCCCGCTGGCTTTCAGTGTGGTGCTGGGGCAAGGGCTCCAGTGCAGGTCAGGCTGGGGGTAAGCGGGGGCAAGGCAGCACAAACAGAAGGAAAAACTCAAGCACATTAATTTGAAGTCTGCACCCATGGGGTGAAAAGTTCTGGAGCATTTGGTGGCACTTTCATGCTTTTGCCTTGCTTGAGTGGGCAAAACATAAGAACATAAGAAATCGGAACAGGAGTAGACCATTCAGCCCCTTGAGCCTGCTCCACCATTCAATAAGATCATAACTGATCTGCTTGTGTTTCGATTTCCACATTCCCATTTAACCCCGATAACCTTTGATTCCTTTGCCTAACAAGAATCTATCTACCTCCGCCTTAAAAATATTCAATGACCCCATCTCCACCACCTTCTGAGGCAGAGAATTCCAAAGTCGCACAACCCTCTGAGAGAAAAAAATTCTCCTCATCTCTGTCCTAAAAGGGCAATCCCTAATTTTAAAACAGTGCCCCCTAGTTCTGGACTCACCCACAAGAGGAAACATCCTTTCGACGTCCACCTTGTCAAGGCCATTCAGGATCTTGTACACTTCAATCAAATCACTCCTCACTCTTCTAACCTCCAGTGGAAACAAGCCCAGCCTGTCCAACCTTTCCTCATAAGACAACTCACCCATTCCAGGTATCAATCTAGTAAACCTCCTTTGAACCGCCTCCAATGCATTTACACCCTCCCTTAAATAAGGAGACCAAAACTGCACACAGTATTTGAGGTGCGGTCTCACCAATGCCCTGTATAACTGAAGCATAACGCCCTTACTTTTATGTTCAATCCCTCTCATGATAAAGGATAGCATTGCATTAGCCTTCTTAATTACTTGCTGTACCTGCATACTAACTTTTTGTGACTCATGTACTAGAACACCTAGATCCTGCTGCACCTCAGAATTATGCAGTCGTTTCTCCATTTAAGTAATGCTCTGCTTTTTTGTTCTTCTTGCCAAAGTGAACAACTCCGCATTTTCCCACATTCAACTCCATTCGCAAGATCTTTGCCCACTCACTCAACCTATCTATATCCATTTGCAACTTCCTCATGTCCTCTTCACAACATACTTTCCTACCTATCTTTGTGTCATCTGCAAATTTAGCTACCATTTCTTCGCTCTCCACGTTTAAGTCATTGATGTAAATCGTAAAAAGTTGAGGCCCCAGTACAGACCCATGTGGAACTCCACTTGTCACATCAGTCAATCAGAAAAGGATCCATTTATGCATACTCTCTGCTTTCTGCCAGCCAGCCAACCTTCTATCCATGCTAATACCCCCTACACCATGCGCTTTTATTTTCTGTAATAACCTTTGATATTGTACCTTATCAAATGCCTTCTGGAAATCCAAGTACAGTATGTCTACAGCCCCCCTTTATCCACTTCGCATGTTGCTCATAGAGTCATAGGGGTCTACAGCACAGAAAAAGGCCTTTTGGCCCATTGAGTCTGCGCTGGTCAAACAAGTTCCTAACTATTCTAACCCCATTTTCCAGCACAAGGCTCATAGCCTTGTATGCCATGGCATCACAAGTGCGCATCCAAATACTTGTTAAACGCTATGAGGGTTTCTGCCTCTACCACCTTTTCAGGCAGTGAGTTCCAGATTTCCACCACCATCTGGAAGAAAAAATTCTTCCTCACATCTCCTCTAAACCTTCTGCCCCTTACCTTAGATCTATGCCCCCTGGTTATTGATCCCTCCACCAAGGGGAAAAGTTCCTTCCTGTCTACCCCATCTATGCCCCTCATAATTTTGTACATCTCAAACATGTCCCCCCTCAATCTCCACAGCTCCAGGGAAAATAACTCCAGTCTATCCAATCTCTCCTCATAACTAAAATTCTTCAGCACAGGCAACACCCTGGTAAATCTCCTCTGCACCCTCTCTAGTGCAATCACACCCTTCCTATAATGCGGATTCCAGAACTGCACGCAATAATCTAGCTGTGGCCTAACCAGCGTTTTATGTAGTTCCAGCATAACCTCCCTGCTCTTATATTCTATGCCTCAGCTAATAAAGGCAAGTATCTCATATGCCTTTTTAACCACCTTATCTACCTGCCCTGCTACCTTAAGGTACCGGTGGACATGTGCACCAAGGTCCCTCTGATCCTCGACATTTCCCAGGGTTCTACCATTCATCATGTATTCCTGTACCTTGTTTGTCCTGCCCAAGTGCATCACCTCACACTTATCCGGATTAAATTCCGTTTGCCACTGATCAGCCCATCTGACCAGCCCGCCTCTATCCTCCTGTAATTTAAGGCTATCCTCCTCACTATTTACCACCCCACCAATTTTCGTGTCATCCGCGAACTTCAAAAATCTCCAATAAATTGGTTAAACATGATTTTCTTTTCACAAAACCATGCTGACTCTTCCCAATTGCCTTGAGCTCTTTTAAGTGCCCAGTATAACCTCCTTAATGATCAATTCTAATAACTTACCCACGACAGATGTCAAGCTAACTGGCCTATAGATTCCTGTTTTCTGCCTCCCTTCCTTCTTGAATAGAGGGATTATATTTGCTACTTTCTAATTTGATGGAATCTTTCCAGGATCAAGCAAACTTTGGAAAATTAATACCAGTGCACCAATTACCTCATTAGCCACCTCTTTTAAGATCCTAGGATGTAGAACGTTGGATCAAAGGCTTGCCAGCCTGCAGCTCCATCAATTTGCTCAGTACCGTTTCCCTTGTGATTTCAATTTCACCAAGTTCCTCTCTCCTGTTTACCTCCTGATTTGCAGCTATTACTGGAATGTTGTTATATCCTCTATTGTGAACACAGACACAAATATTTGTTCATTTCTTCCACTATTTCCTTATTATTGACTATTAACTCCCCACTGTCATTCTCTAGAGGACCAACACTCTACTTACTCTTTTCCTTTTTAAGTACCTGTAGAAATTCTTGCTATCCGTTTTTACATTTCTAGCTAGCTTCCTCTCATACTCCAGTTTATTTCTCCTGATTAACCTTTTAGTCATTCTCTGCCGTTCTTTATATTCTGTTCAAATCATTTGTCCTGCCACTCATGTTTGCTGAGTTGTATGCTTTTTCCTTAAGTTTGATGCTTTCCTTAACTTCTTGAGTTAACCACGGATGGTGGGTCCTCCCCTTAGAGTTTTTCTTTATAGTAGGAATGTACTTATTCTGAATACTCTGAAATATCCCTTTAAATGTCTGCCACAGTTCCTCCATTGATCTATCCTCTAGCCTAGTTTCCCAGTTCACTTCAGCAAGCTCAGCTTTCATCCCCACATAGTTGCCCTTATTTACGTTTAAGGTACTAGTCTCAGACCCACTCTTCTCCCTTTCAAACTGGATGTAAAATTCAATCACATTGTGGTCGCTGCTACCTAGGGGTGCCTTTACTCTGAGGTCATTAATTAACCCTGTCACATTACACAATACCAAGTCTAATATAACCAGCTCTCTGGTTGGTTCCAGAACATGCTGCTCTTAGAAACTATCTCGAAAGCATTCTAAGAGCTCCTCACCCAGGCTACTACTGCCAACCTAATTTTTCTAGTATGTGTAGATTAAAATCACCCCTGATTATTGCTGTCCCTTTATCACAAGCACTCAATATTTTCTCTTGAATACTTTGTCCTACACTGTGGCTACTGTTAGGGGGCCTGTAGACCACTCCCACTAATGACTTTTTTCCTCAACTATTCCTGAACTCCACCCAAACTGATTCTACATCCTGATCTCCTGAATGAAGGTCATCTCTGAACTATTGTACCAATGCCCTCTTTGAATAACAGTACTACCACTCCACCTTTACCTAGCTTCCTATTCTTCTTGAATGTCGTGTATTCCTCAATATTAAGGACCCAATCTTTGTCATCCTGCAGTCACATCTCTGTAATTTCTATCAGATCATATTTATTTACTTCAATGTGGGCCATCAATTCATTTACTTTGTTATGAATGCTACATGCATTCAGATAGAGAGCCTTCAGCTTTGTCTTTTTGTTACCTTTGTAACATCTGGTCTTGACAGGTTTTTTCTCTCTGTCCCTTCCTGCTATTCTCTGACCCTCATTTCTCATATTACTATTTAGCTCTCTTGTATTGACTCTACACTTTGAATTGCTACCTCTACCCAAGCAAAATCCCTCACCTCTCTTGTTTAGTTTAAAACCCTCTCTACTTTCCTAGTTAAGCAATTTGCGAGGACACTTGTCCCACTCACTCAGGTGCAAACCATCTCAACGGTACAGCCCCCACTTTCCCCAGTACTGATGCCAATGCCCAACAAACCAGAACCCACTTCTCCCACACCAGTCTTTGAGCCACGCATTCATCTCTCTAATCTTATTTCCCCTATGCCAATTTGCACATGGCTCAGGTAATAATATAGAGATTATTACCTTTGAGGTAATGGAGAAGGCTTGGGTTGAAGCTTGAGGAATTATGGATCAGGATTATTGATCTGGAAGCCGAAATGCAGACACTGCACAACATAAGGGAGGGGAAGAAATACCTGGACACTTTGTTCCAGAAGACAGTCATACCTCTCTTAGAAGAGGGTCAAGTTTTGGTCAACAGGGGGATGTGATTGTTAGTGAGGCAGGTAATGGGACCGAGCAGACAGTAGGGGAGGAGCCTCAGACTTTGCAATTGTCAAACAGGTTTGAGGTGCTCACAACCTGTGTGGATGAAAGCGAAGTTTGCAAAGTGGATGAGCTGGCTGGCCATGGCACCATGGTACAGGAATCCATTCAAGCAGTGAGGTCAATAAGGAATGTAGTGGTAGTAGGTGATAGTATAGTGAAGGGGATTGACACTGTTCCCTGCAGCAATGAGCGAGAGTCTAGAAGGCTGTGTGGCCTACCTGGTGCCAAGGTTCAGGACATCTGCTCAGGACTGGAGAGGAAATTGCAAAGGGACGGGGAAGATCCAGTTGTCGTGGTCCATGTAGGTACCAATGACATAGGTAGAGCTAGGAAAGAGGTTCTGTAAAGTCAGTATGAGGAGCTAAGCACCAACTTAAGAAGCAGAAATGCTTCAGAGGTCCGACTCCGAGCGTGTCAATGGAGCTGCAGCTGATGATCTCAGCTGCGGAAGAATGCTCACTTTTGACAAGATTTTCCAAATACATGGCCGCTTCCTTCACCCCCACCCCCGTTCCTCCACCGGGGTGGTGGGACCAAGGTAGCACAGACTGAAGGAAGTACTAAAGCACATGCCGGGCGGGGGTGGTGAGCTAAGCGGCCACGCATTAGGAAACATTTGTCATAAGTGAGCATTCCTCCGCAGCTGAGACTGGTTAGCATCAGCTCCATTGACACAACTTGCAGTTGGGTCTCTGAAGATTTTCTGACCACTCAAGCAACACAAAAGCATGAAAGTGTCACCAAATGCTCCAGGACTTTTCATCCCTTCAGTGCACACTGCAAATTAATGTGCATTTTAGGGGCAGCAGAGCAATTGGGCAAGTTGTACAATCCCCTTGTGAAAGATGGCCATGGCGCTGTCACTGGTGGAGGTGTCACAGCCCCTTGCAATGTCTTTATTAGGTTTGGACCAATCTCCCCCATGTTTCAAGCTAACAGCGCAGCCTTGCAGTGTGGGTTAGGAGAATGCCTGCGCCTGAGCTGTGAGCACAGCATGCAGTCCAATGGTCGAAGCTGCCGCCAATCGGTCAAGTGGAGTGGGGCGGAGGAGGGTGGGGTTTCAGACAGCCAATGAGCACACTACACACTAACCATCCAAGTAGTGGCCAGCACTCTCCGGCATGCGTGAAGGTGCCTTCAGACTTAACCAAGAGAGGATTTTTAGGACACGGATGCTAACCCTCTCTTTGATGCTGCAGGAGGAGAGCATCAGGAGCAAGGAGCCTGGTGATTTAATGGTATACCTCATGGCTTACAGAGAACAGAGAAGAAGAAGAAGAGACCGATGGAGGCATCTGGCTCAGCAAAGGGAAGAGCGCCTCCCTCAAGATGAAGAGGCGGCAGAGCCTGTTGCGCATGCAGCTGAAGATCCATAGAGATCCATCGTTCATAGGCACCTTGCTAGACCCAGGCTGGACGGCTCTTGTTCTTCCTGCAGATGACTGCGCATGTCTAGGGAACTGGTCGGTCACATCTGCCACCTGCTGCAAGATTTGGCGTCATGGGGACATGGAGGACATACACTCCCAGTCGCTTTGAAAGTGACCGCATACTCAATTTTTACGCCAGTGTCTCCTTCCAGGGCTCCACAGGTATCTGAGTGGGATCTTGCAAGCCTCCATGGACAAGTGCGCCCAAGAGGTCGCAGATACCATCTTCACAAAGGCACAGAACTCTATGCATTTGGACCGGGATCAGGAAAGCCAGGAAGCAAAAGCCCTGGGACATGCACAGATCTCAGGTTTTCTACAGGTGTAGGGCGCCATTGACTGCACTTGCGGTACTTAGATCTCCGTGGCAACAAGCAGCCAACTATGTCAACCGCAAGGGCTTCCACTTGCTGAATGTTCAACTGGGGTGTGATCACCACAAACACACCCTACAGGTTGTGCATGATTCCCAGGGAGCGTCCACATCCTTAACAGGCATCAGATTTCTGACATCTTCCAGGGTCCACAGATGCTGCAGGGTTGGCTCCTCAGGGACAAGAGCTACCCATAGAGGACTTGGCTGATGACGCCTGTGCGGCGGCCTCAGACTGCAGCAGAGCGATGGCATAACGAGGCTCATGCTGCAACCTGGATTTCGTGGAGCAAATGACAGATATTTTGAAAATGAGGTCCAGTGCCTCACCAGGTCTGGTGGAGCCAGTCCCCAGAGGGTGTCACTCATCATCATCGTTTGCTGCGCGCTCCACAACATGGTGCTGCAACGGGGGATGGGCCTAGCTGAGGAGGATATGGATGAGCTGCACATCTCCTCTATGAGGAGGACGTCGAAGGGAATGACGATGATGAGGTCCTCGAAGACGAGGATGCTGGCGATGAGACCCTCGCACTGCCCTGACGAAGCAGGCACGCTCGGGAGTCCCTCATAGCTGCATGGAGGGTGATGACGAGACACAGTGAGGACAGTCCTGACATCCTCAACTTGCATCTGTGAATGTTTGACTCGTGTGTGGCTGATGGCAGTGCACATACTCTCAGTGCTCAGGTTCATGTCATGGAGACACAGCAGAGGCCCTAATAGTCGCTAGACTCCATGAGGATGAAGACAACATGTAGTGAGGACACTCCATAGATTTTCACATAGCCTCCATGAATGTCTGACTCCTGTTTGGCTGAGGGCAGCTTGCTTGCACTCTGTGATCAGGGTTATATTATGGAGATGCAGCCGCAAAACTTAAAATGAACCTGATCCTTTGTCAGCCTTCAGCACCTGCCCCCTTTAGGAGCACAGCATCACTGGTCACAGATGCTGAAGAAATGGGGGGCCAGCCAAAGGTGCTGAGAGCACACAGAGAGAATGATGAAACCCTGTAACGCCTGCCGACAACATTCTGGCAGCAATAACAAGCACCATCGAGGTGCAGGCATCACTAATGTGTCCAGTCAGTGTGAAGCCGGACCATCACTTTGGTCTGAAGGTTAAACACTTCAGAGGGAAGAGGCCCTGGACTGAGACACCTGCCTTTATCTTGTGCAGTAACCAAGGGTTCACATCTGAATGACACGAACACTGCTCATCATAACAAGGAGCCATAGGCAAGGAGACATCCTTGGGAATTTATTTACAATAATGAACATTATGTACAAAGGATTAACACCCGTACCCAGGCTGCACAATTACATCTTCTTAACTTTCCTAACCCTGCCGCTACATCTTGGTGCTTCCCTGGCATCCACAGCGGAGGTGGAGGCAGCCTGCTGACTGTGACGCCCTGTCTTTGATGACCTTGGTGGGCATCCTCTGGAGGACCGAGATCTGGAGGGCCCCAGTCTGCTTTCAGGGTCCTCCTGTGAGGCAGTGGCACCTTCCTCAACCTTGAAGCTGGAGCTGCTGGGGTCTCAGGAAGAGGGGATTTAGATGGGCTGGACATTCCCGAAGTCACTTAGGTGGATGGCTCTGGGGTGTGCTCCTGCTGATCCCCCTCCCTATGGGTGCCTGAGGGCCCCTGACTGACTCCTTGAGGAAAAGAGATCGAACTGCCCCGCACCCCTCTCGTGTTGACACTGTCGGAAGACAACTATGGCATCAGTGATGGAGTTCAGCCCATGCAGCTGTGCAGGACCCATGCCCTGACTAAGGCCTCCATGGCGGCTGCCATCCTACCAGTGTTGACCTCAGTGTGTTGACATGCCGGTGCTATCACCTCAGACAGAAGGTGGACGGACTCCTCTATCATGCCTTGCGATCTGAGGAGTGCTACAGACATCCCTTCCCGATGTTCCTGAGTTCCTTTTTAGTTCCAGCAACTGAGGTATGACTGAGACAAGAGCCTTCTTGTCTGACTCGGACTCAGTAGATTTCTGGCCTCCAGCACTTCTCCGAGTGCCGAACACCTGAAAAGTCCCTACCACCGCCTGTTGTGGATCAGACATTGCGATGTGCCTGCCAGATTGTGACCTTGGGGCTACTTTATTTTTTATTCATTTACGGGATGTGGGCATTGCTGGCTAGGCCAGCATTTATTACCCATTCCTAATTGCCCTTGAGAAGGTGGAGGTGAGCTGCCTCCTTGAAACGCTGCAGTTCATGTGGTGCAGGTAATAGGTGTAGTGGTGTACTGCCAAATCTAAAGCCCCCTGGTTATCCATAAGCATATAGGCCAAGATAAAGCAGAAAAAGTAAGCTTATGGCAGTCACAAAAGACTTAATACTTAGAAAGCCTAGAGGAGTATAGAAAGTACAGGGGGAAGTAAAAAGGGTGAAGTAGGAAAGCAAAGAGAGGATATGAAAAAATAATGGCAGGTAAAGTCAAAGAAAACCCAAACATGTTTTACCAGTATATTAAGAGCAAGAGACTAACTAAGGAAATGGTAGGGCCTATCAGAGATGTACATGGTAACTTGTGCATTGATGTGGCCAGGGTTCTCAATGAGTACTTTGTCTCCGTCTTCACTAAGAAGAGGGATGATGCAGACATTCTAGTTAATGAGGAGTGTGAAACATTAGATACAATAAGCATAGTGAGAGAGGAAGTACTGGAGTGACTGACATCCTTGAAGGTGGATAAGTCACCAGGGCCGGATGGATTATATCGCAGGCTGTCAAAGGAAGCCAGGGAGGAAATAGTGGGTGCTCTGAGGGTCATTTCCCAATCCTCACCAAATACAGGCGAGGTATCAGAGGATTGGAGGCCTGCAAATGTTGTACCGTTATTTAAAAGGGGTGTAAGGGATAGGCCAGAAAATTATAGACTGGTCAGTCTGACTTCAGTGGTGGGCAAATTATTAGAATCAATTCTGAGAGACAGGATAAACTGTCACTTAGAAAGGCACAGATTAATCAGGAACAGTCAGCATGGTTTTGTTAAGGGAAAGTCATGTCTTACTAACTTAATAGCATTTTTTGAGGAAGTAACAAGGAGGATTGATGAGGTTAGTGTAGTGGATGTTGTCTACATGGATTTCAGTAAGGCATTTGACAAGGTCCCACATGGCAGACTGGTCAGAAAAGTGAGATCCCAAGGGGTACAGGGGAATGTGGCAAGTTAGATCCAAGATTGGCTCAGCGACAGAAAACAAAGGGTAATGGTCGATGGATGTTTGGTTCCCAATGGTGTTCCACAGGGCTTAGTGTTGGGGCCCTTGCTGTTTGTTGTATATATATATTAATGATTTGGACATAAATGTGGAAGTATGATTGGGAAATTTGCAGATGTCACAAAACTTGGCTGTATGGTTGATATTTAAGAGGATAGCTGTTGTTTCCAGAATGATATCAATGGTTTGGTTGAGTGGGCAGAAAAGTGGCAAATGGAATTCAACCCGGTAAGTGTGAAGTAATGCATTTGAGGAGGGCAAACAAAGCAAGGGAATACTCAATAACCGGGAGGATATTGAGAGGGGTTGAGGAAGTCAGAGACCTTGGAGTGCATGTCCACAGGTCCCTGAATGTGGCAGAACAGGTGGATAAGGTGGTGAAGAAAGCATATGGAATGCTTTCCTTTATTGGATGAGGTATTGCATGCAAAAGCAGGGATGTAATGATCGGACTGCATAAAACGCTGGTTAGGCCACAGCTGGAATTTTGAGTACAGTTCTGGTCACTACATTACAGGAACGGCATAATTGCTGTGGAAAGAGTACAGATTAAATTTACCAGAACGTTACCAGGGCTTGAAAATTGCAGCTATGAGGAAAGATTGGATAGACTAGGGTTGTTTTCCTTAAACAGGAGGCTGAGGGATGACCTAACTAAGGTGTACACAAGTGAGTGACCTGGGCAGGGCAGACAGGAAAGACCTGTTTCCCTAGCTAAGGGACCAATTACCAGGGGGCATAGATTTAAGGTGATTCGTGGAAGGATTAGAGGGGACATGGGGAAAAAACTTTTCACCCAGAGGGTGGTGGGTGTTTGGAATTCACTGCCTAAATCAGTGGCTGAAACACCCAAATAGACATGATGGGCTGAATGTCCTCTTTTTGCGCCGAAACTTTTCTATGGTTCTGTAGGTACACCCACAGTGCTGTTAGGGAGGGAGTTCCAGGATTTTGACCCAGCAACATCGAAGGAACGGCGATAAATTTCCAAGTCAGGATGGAGGGGAACTTTTCAGGTAGTGGTGTTCCCATGTATCTGCTGCCCTTGTCCTTCTAGATGGTAGTGGTCATGGGTTTGGAAGGTGCTGTCGAAGGAGCTTTGAGCTTTGGTGAGATTCTACAGTGCATCTTGTAGATGGTACACACTGCTGACGCTGTTCATCGATGGTGGAGGGAGTGAATATTTGTGGATGGGATGCCAATCAAGCGGGCTGCTTTGTCCTGGATGGTGTCAAGCTTCTTGAGCGTTGTTGGAGCTGCACTCATCTAGGCAAGCGGGGAGTATTCCATCACACTCCTGACTTGTGCCTTGTAGATGCTGGACAGGCTTTGGGAGTCAGGGGGTGAGTTACTCACCAGAGGATTCCTTGCCTCTGACCTGCTCTTGTAGCCACAGTTTTTTGTGGCATGTCCCAGTTCAATTTCTGGTCAATAGTAACCCCCAGGTCCCACCGAGGTGTGTGTCTCTATGTTGGTGGAGAATGTGGGTGAGTGCTGTGATGGGTCTTCAATTAGGGTGTCATCAGATTCTTTGCCTGAGTTGTCTTAGGGGTTTGAGTTGAGAGCCTGGGTTGTGGACCCCCTCGGCTGCTTCCCAGATGTGCCTGCAAAAGCAAGGAGCAATAATTTGTGCATGGCAGGGGACTGCGGAACAGTGGACCCCACTCACAGTATAGTTGTCTGATGGATGTTGCACTGCTGGACCTTCACTTGGTTGAGTATCACCAACCTCATTGTTGGCACAGGAACAGTCCAGATCAGCGGCGGCCAATTGTATGGCTCTATTTTCAAAGTCTGGGAGCACGTTGATGTCGGCCATTCCATCACCAGTCTGTGACTTCTCCCTCTTGTTGTGTGCCAGCTTGTCCTGCATGAATAGAGATGGAGAGAGTGTAAACAGGATGCAAGCTATGACAGATGACAAGTATGCCTGGCGTGTGTGAGAGGTGAGTGGTGCCATGGATGGGATGAGAACAATGATGGTAAATGTGAGAGAGTGAATGGTGATGCCCCTTGAACTGGCAGTGAGTGAGGGTCCTGTGGATGTTTGATGGGCTTGTGAGTATGTGAGTTGGGAAGGATAAGAAGAGTGATTTATCCTGCTGGAATGGAGGAGGCCATTCTCCCTCTTTCGGCACTGGGTGCCTGCCCTCATTTGCAGAACGTTGGCGCTGACCATCACTGCCACCATCTCCTATGCTGGTTTGGTCACCTTGCTTGCTGGTCTTTGCCCATAGCGGGGGTATGGCAGGCCTCCACTGTGTCCAGTAAGCACCCGAGGGAGGCATCGCTGCATTTGCGGGCAGCACGTTTCCTCCCTTTGGCAGTCATGGCTTTCCAGCAGCTTCTGATCCCTTCGAGAGTGCCAGGTCTGTGCAGAGGCACCCTTTAAATATGGCACCCGGATTGCTGAAGGCTTGAGGAGACGGTGGGCAGACTAATCAGAGGCCGCCCTGGCATCAATCCCGGGCGTGTTTCCCGGGAATACATTATTAATGAGGCGGGACATACTGGGAATGGGACAATATAGTGTGAAAACCAGCCATTGCAGCCGACAAATAAAATGTCCTTTTTCCTGCCCGCTACCACACTTTGCATAAATCTGGGATGATTCCACCCTTAGTGCCTGTACAGTTCACCTGTGTGTGTGCTTTTGAGGTTTAGCTGTTTCATACCCTTACAACTCAGGGGTTGTCTTTCAGGAGGAGGTATTGGAAGACTATCTGTACTTAAAGTGGATAAGGCATTGGGGCCAGATGCAATACATCCAAGTGAGAGTGGATATTGCGGAGGCATTGGCCATAATTTTTCTTCCTTAGTCTTCCTTGGGCTTGGGGGTGGTGCCAGAGCATTAGAGAATTGCAAACATTGCACTCTTGTTCAAAAAAAGATACAAGGATAAGCCCAGAATCTACAGGCCAGTCAGTTTAATTTCAGTGGTGGGGAAACTTCTAGAAACAATAATTTGGCCAAAATTAATAGTCATATGGACAAATGCAGGTTAATTAAAGAAAGCTAGCATGGATTTCTTAAGGGAAAATCATGTTTAACTATCTTGCTGATAACAGAGAATCTTGAACGCAGTTGATATGGTGTACATGGACTTCCAAGAGATGTTTGATACAGTGCCACACAACAGACTTGTGAGCAAAATTGTGGCCCATGGAATAAATGGGCAATAGTAACATGGATATGAACTGGCTGAGTGACAGGAAACAGAGAGTAGTGGTTAATGGATGTTTTTAAGATTGGAGGAAGGTTTGTAGTGGAGTTCAGTGTTGGGTCCTTTGCTTTTCCTGATATATATTAATGATGTAGACCTTGGTGCACAGAGCACAATTTCAAAGTTGACGGATGATACAAAACTTGGAAACATTGTGAACTGTGAGGAGGATGGTGTAGAACTTCAAAAGGATATAGACAAGTTGGTGGAATGGGTGGACTAGAAGCATATGAACTTTAATGTGTAGAAATGTGAAGTGATTCATTTCGGTAGGAAGAACATGGAGGGACAATATAAAATAAAGGGGATGCAAGAGCAGAAGGACCCGCATATATATGCACATAAATCATTGAAGGTGAGAAGATAGGTTGAGAGAGCAGTTAATAATGTAGACGGTATCCTAAGCTTTATTAATAGGGGCATAGAGTACAAGAGCAAGGACGTTATGCTGAACTTGTATAAGACACTAGTTTGGCATCAGCTGGAGTATTGTGCCCAGTTCCGGACACTGCATTTTAGGAAGGATATGAAGGCTTTGAGTGAGTGCAGAAAAGATTCATGGGAATGGTTTCAGGGTTGAGTAACTTCAGTTATGAAGATAGATTGGAGAAGTTAGGACTGTTTTCCTTACAGAAAAGAAGGCTGACAAGAGATTTGATTGAGATATTCAAAATCATGAGCGGTCTAGACAGAGTAGACATGGAGAAAATTTACTTACTCATGAAAGGATTGAGAATAAGAAGGCACGTATTTAAAGTAATTGGTAAAAGAAGCAAAAGTGACATGAGGAAAAGCTTTTTCACACAGAGAGTGGTTAAGGTTTGGAATGCAATTGCTGAGACTGTGGTGGCGGCATGTTCAGTTGAAGCATTCAAAAGGGAATTAGACCATTATCTGAAAAGGAAGAATGTGCAGGGTTATGGGGAGATGGTGGAAGAATGGCACAAAGCAACTTGCTCATTCAGAGAGATGGTGCAGACACGATGGGCTGAATGGCTTCCTTCTGCGCTGTAATATTTCTGTGATTCAGAGCTCATCCAAACAATGTAAAATTTGGCATCATATCTGATGATCATACTTAACATATTACAATGGGATTAGAGCTGGCCCCCATCACAGCTTCATCTGAAATTCACCTTCATTAAAAATATTCTTCATTCACCTCTGAATCCTAGGTTTGAATCTATGGCAGAAATAGAGATAAGAACCTAGAATGTGCAATGCTCTTTACTGCCAGCAGGAACCTCAGGAAGGCAGTACTCTTATCTTGATCTCTGGGGTGGAATCAAAATTGGTTCTTGAATTGAAAGAACAATGTGCTTATCCATTGCAAACCATTCCCTTTGTCCTCCATTTACATTTTTGTAGTAAATTACCTGTAGCACTACACTGGATTGTACATGAATAAACATTCTACTGTGTGGTTATTTCATTTGAACTGAGCTGACTGAAAATAGATCTATTTTATGAGTAAAATGTTTTGTACTTTCGGCTAAAATTCTGAACAAATACACCAGAAATGTTATCTTAGCTTGTCGAACCAAGATGAAAATAATGAATTTGGAAAACTAAGAATAGTTAGTAACCTAATTGTATTACCATCCACTTTAATATGAACTTAATTTGTAAATTGTTTTGCAAGAGTTTACCGGATGAAAATATCCTGTGTTATAGTTTATCTGTGTTCCTATTCATTCAAAATATTTGGAACTTTGACTGTTTCTGGCTGTTTACCCATTACTATTGGCAGACAAAGGTTTCCATAGGAATATGCTCTCCAGTGAATAATAGATATTTGTTGCTCTCAATGTTGTCATGATTATTTTCTATCAAACAGTGAATTTTGGAGCTGTCAAAATTCTATCAAAACATTACAGCTGGAAGCCTAATTGTACAGCTATAATTTTCCATATAATTATATTCAAAACAAAAAAAATCAGCCATTTGGAAATCTATCCATTTTTAATGTTTTAAGTAACTCAAAATTCTTGTAATAGATTTAATTAGTTAATGAAATAATATCACTTCTGCATGGTATCAGTCACATACAATTTATGTTTCTGTCAACTTGAAAACTCTTTTACTTTCTGAGCCGCTCATCTCCAGAGTCCATAATGATATTCAGACAAGGGATTGGTGTTCTTCAGGTCAAATAGTTACAGTATTCTCTGTAATAAGGATCTTTGGAAACTAGATGTAAATTTTGTACCCTGTACATTGCTAAATAGCTCATGATTTAAAATATTCCTCAGCTGAATATTATAACATCTGCATTCTATCTGCATTGGCAGGAGAACAATGTGCAGATGGTGTGCTGCCTTAATCCTTTTCAGTTTTTAATTTATTGTGTTGAACTATTAACAAGTGAGGAAGAGTGCCAGAGACATTATGTAACCATATACAGCACCAGACTGCAGTTTTACCTAACTGCTTGCTTCAATGTTTCCATTTTGACATTCTCTTATAATTACAAATTTATTGTAATGGTGGAAATGTCAGTATTTTTTCTACCTTTATAACTGTTCATCTTTGCCTTGTTATAATATATTGCCATTTGAAGCAGACATATTTTCAGGTGAAGCTGTAACATGTTTATTTATAAGATAGCAGCATTTTAAATATAAATACCATCCAATTAATTGCATGATAAAGCATTCAAGATACTTGTGTTATTCAACATAGTGTTTGCTGCTTAAAACATATCACAGTAGAAGACTAGTTGTTATGTGTACATATTATTCCTAGGAACTGCAGATCTGCCATTCTTCAAGTAGTGATATGTAATAATAATAATTGGGAAATGTAGGACTGTAGCTTTAAGAATAATCCTGTGTTATAACATCACATGATCTATGTAAATCAAATATTAACAGCACAGGGATCCTCTAGGAAGAAGTTCCTCTTTAGTTATGGAGCTTGATGCACATGTGTAGTTGCTGCTGCCTTGTAAATAAAGCTAAATGTTTCCACTAAGAAAAGTTGTCTGAAGATCAACTCTATAACAAACTGGCGATGAGGGTAAATCAGATTCGGTGCTGTACCTCGCCCAGCGATTGTATCTAAGTTCGTTAAAAATAAAAGAAGACATACTCATCTGAAATGCCACAGTTTGCCAAAATTGATCCCTTTGCACCAGCCACAGGTAATTGGTCTCAATACATAGAAGCCTTGTGTTCTTCTTTCAAGCAAACCAAATCACAGGGGAGGAAAAGAGGAGAGTGATTCTCCTGAGTATTTGTGGGAACAAGAGCTGCAGGTTAATTTGAAGCTTGATGGCCCCCAGTGCTCCAGATTAGAAGACTTTCAATGAATTAGTAGACCCCGTTAAGGGACATTTTCAACACAAGCCCTGTCACAAGGCAGAGATTCAGGTACAATTCATGGAATAGAGCCCTGAGGAGACAATTGCTACCTACATGGTGAAATTAAAACAACTAACAGAATATTGTAATTGAATGACATGCTCAGAGATCATTTACTATGTGGCGTGCAGAAAGATACTATTTAGTGAAGAGTGCTGGCTGAAATGAGTCTTGATTTTAAGAAAGTGTTAGAAATAGAGCTGGCGATGGAAAGCGCTGAGCAATTCAAGGGTGCAAAATGGTGCCATTCTCCTAGTTGGGCAAGAATGGTGAGCCAAAAGTGGTGCGAAAAGCCGGGATCCTGCCATGAAGCAGGAAACAGCCCCCACTAACCGAAAAATGAGAGGAGACAGTTTAGCAACTAAATTGAAAAGTTACTTTCATCAACTTGGAAACAATTGGCCTTCTAACAATTGGCAATTTTAAAAAGTAGAATGTTATTTTTGTCACAGAAGTGGACATATAATGAGACAGTGCAAAATGAGATTTAACCAGGCTTCCAAACAGAAAATGAAGTCAAATGAAGTCTGTAGCGTGGAAGGGCCAAAAACAACCAATTCTGACATTTATTCATTATTCAGCATGAAAGTTGGGAAGACGGAGCCAATATTTGTTACAGTGCAAGTGAATGGTAAACTATTAAAAATGGAAGTGGACTCGAGTGCTTCTACCACTGTAATAGGAGAACATACTTTCAGATATTTAAATAAAGATGATCAACAATTAAATTTGGAACACACATCTGCCAAGTTGAAAACATACGCAGGTGAAGAAATCCAAGTAAAAGATATCACCAGAGCAACTGTTCATTATAGGCACCAATCAGCACAGCTACCAGTGATGGTATTTGAAGGCAGAGGACCAAGCTTTCTAGGTCAAAATTGGTTGAGGGAAATTAACCATGATTGGCCAATGAGATTTGAAAAGTAAGCTAGAAGAGTTCCTGTCTTGAAAAAGGAACAAGGCAAGGTACTCCAGAAAGACCCTAGAGAGTCCAAGGACTGCAACAGGATGAAAAAGGAATGTGTAAATATTCAGCAACCTGAAGAAATGAAGGCTGTCTTAAACAACGAAATGGAAGAAAGCAGAAGAAACCCAAAGAGACTCTGCTGGAAGACAGAGTTCAAGTGAGCAAACTTCACAAAGGAAAGGAAAACCTGTTGAATGACCTTCACATACTACTAGGATCCCCCGGTAAAAGTTTGTGCCTCTGAAAAATTACGAAGAGAAACAGGAAGAATTTAACACCTCTCTGAATAAACTGAAGAACCAGTTGGCAGAGAAGATGCAGCAATGTTCAAGTTTCCAGGAGGAAGCCAACGATACTAGAAGGAGGCAGAAGAGCTGAAGAATCAGCTAAATGAAGATAAAGAGGCTTTGAAAGCAAAAGTTGAAGAACTTCCCAAGATACAAGTAAATAATGAAGTCATGGGTAGCTCAACTACTGGACTAAAACAAGTTGAGATTACACCTGAGAGAAGTCTGGCTGACAGTGAAGTCAAAAAGAAGGCCGAGACTAAACTCTGTGGTAAAAAGAAGATGACACGTAGAAAGAGGATGCAGACTCACTGATAAGGCACTGGCTTTAAAAAAAAAAAAATCATGCTGTATGTGATTCAGCATTGCTCAACATCCTGATTTTGTGAATCATTCTAGAACTCTGGATCAGAGGCAACCCATGAGTGTGCCACTACCAGAGTAACCACACATGAATGCTGGTTAAACAAACACAAGTCAATCCAGCGATACAAGTGCAAGTTTGCGCCATTTGCTTACCCAGGAGTTCAGAATATGCCTCTATCTTTTCATCAAGGTGCTAACTTTGGACAAGACTGAGCCTAATACTTCCCAATATGGAGGGGAAGGTGGAGAAAAGTCAAGGGAACCAAAAAGCAACACATGATTTGCAAAGTTGTGAGCAACAATTTAACGTTGGAGAAGCAGTATATGTAAAGAATTTCGGTGGAGGACCGAAGTGGTTACCTGGTAAAGTGAGTTCCGTGAACAGACCATTGTCGTGGAAGTGGAGGGCTGGATCACCTGTTAAGCATGTGCTTCACTTAAGGAAAAGAGAGATACCCCAACAAAATGATGTTCCACCTGTAACCATTACTGAACCAACGGTTCCTGTTGAAGTTGTTCAACCAAGTTCAGACATGTCCGATATCTCTGTCGGAGTGGAAGATACTGAACTGCACGTGCCTAATGAAGTACCTGATGTTAATGCGGTTCCATGGAGCTACGATGTTCCACACGGATCAGGAAACCACCTGAAAGACTGAACTTGTAATTTCATGACCTGTGTAAATATCGTAATGTCATGAGATAAATATCCTTGTAAATACAAAATGTACAGATAAGTTAAAGGGGGAGGAATGTAATAATAACAGTTTTGGGAAATGTAGAACTGTAGCTTTAAGAATAATCCTGTGTTGTAATATCACATGATCTATGTAAATCAATGTGTTAACAGCACAGGGAACCTCTAGGAAGGAGTTCTTTAGTTATGGAGTTTGATGCACACGTGTAGTTGCTGCTGCTGCCTTGTAAATAAAGTTAAATGTTTCCACTAAGAAAAGTTGCCTGAAGGTCAACTCTACAACATAATGTATGCCGCAATAATGATTTCAGATTATGCCCAAATTTAGCTTTTAACTATCTGTAATACATATGCCTATGAAGGGAATCATTTCTCAGCATATAAATACAATGGGACTGATCTTGTATTTATTTGGGATAGTTAGGAGATTCAACTCACATTAATGCATATCAGCTTTACAGTTTGGGATCATACATATCTATACAGAATACCATGATACCATGGCTCTTGGAAGCAATAGAATGTAGATCTTCCAAACTCAAATGAACTTTGCACTTAAGGGACCATTTCTTCATTTTGGGGATCAGAAATAAAGGGTCAGTAATTTAAAATTGTCTGTAAGAGTTTGAGGACAGCAGATAGTAGAAATGTCTCAAACAGTTGCTGGGGCAGAGAATGCTTTACAACAGGAAATATTTGAGGCAATTACATCTTTTAAGGGAATAATTCATAAATATTTGAAACAGATATATACAAAGGCTATGGATAGAGAGCAAGAGTGTACAATTAGTTTTGGAATACTCTAGTCTAAAAAAGGATGGACAGAGACATGATTTGCTGAATGGCCTTTCTTCTGTGCTGCCAATCTATGGTTAGCATAAATGCAAATGTAGCTTTTAATAATTTTAATTAAGCTGGAGTAGCTTTAATCACCTAAGGGAAATCAAAGAGGAATTTCTGGATTTTTTTTCCCCCAATGGCCCCATTATTTTTGCCTTCCCCAGGAGATTACACAATTTTCAGGTGGGGAGGGAGTATAGATACTGTGATACATGAGGCATTGCAGCACTATGGACAGGCTCAATGGACCAGAAGGTCTTTTCCTATCCATCATTGTTCTTGTGTTAGTATATAACTCTTTACAGGCAGATTGTTTAACAAGACATAGATATGTCTGATGGAATTGCTATGTATAAACAAAAACACTTAGCGACTTTGCAATATTTTGTGATTAAAGAGGAAGTATTTTAGCAAAACATTGAATGACACAGAGTCAACATTGTACTATAATAAAGTAGCATATTGAGTGACTGAGATAATAAGCCATGAGACATGCTGCTATTTTTGAAGACAGTCCTGATTTATTCTGTGTAGTACAGTGAACAGACATAGTTATTTGCTATTGTTTTCTATCTCACATTTTTGCCAATGTGAGTGTAGTGACTGAAAGTATCGTCAATTGTTGACATGTGATTTGACAAGCAATAATTATGCCTAATGAAATTCAACAAGCTGTGTTATTGGAGTTTATTTTACTGATTGCAAGATAATATAGATTCTATACCTTTACAAGACATCTTGTCAAGACTGTCTGTCAATTTACTATCGCTCACTGGTTAAGTCTGTATTTTTCCCCTTTTAATGAATTGTTTTCTAGCTTTCTTATTTAAGAGCTGTATTACATAGAAGTTTTCTCCCCAATACACTCAATCCAAAAATTACAATTACATTTCAGTAAATAAGTCAGCTTTGTCCATCATGACAGTTCTCTATCCATCTCATCATGTACACTGGCAAATAAAATATAATAGCAGATAGACATAGAGGGAGGTGGTGGCATAGTGGTATAGTCAATGGACTAGTAATCCTGGGACCCAGGGTAATGCTCTGGGGACCTGGGTTCAAATCCCACCATAGCAGGTGATGGAGTTTGAAAAAGTCTAAAAACCCATCTGGTTCACTAATGTCCTTTAGGGAAGGAAATCTGCTATTCTTCCATGTGAATTTAAACCCACAGCAAATGTGCTGTGAAATGATCTAACAAGCCACTCAGTTCTTAAGGGTAATTAGAGATGGGCAATAAATGCTGGCCTAGCCAACAATACCTCATTCCATGAATGAATAAAAAAAAACATCAATTGCCCTTCCACAAACAGCAGAACATGCCCTTCTATACTTTGGATACATTCTACTCTCACACTTTATTATTCCTCATTTCCTGGCCCTAAAAGTCCACAGAGGTTCTCCTGCTTTCAGCCACTTAAATCATTTTCTCAGGTTTCCATGGATATAATGGATATTTTCCCAATGTTGCCACAATTATTTTCTATCAGACTGTGAATTTTGGAGCTGTCAAAATTCTAACTAAAACATTACAGCTAGAAACATAATTGTACAGCTATGATTTTTGTATAATTATCATCAAAACAAGGCAAAAAAATCAGCCATTTGGATATCTCTCCAAAAATGAATGTTTTAAATCACACAAAATATTTGCAATAAATTTAATTATCTAATGAAATAATGACACTTCTGCATGGTATCAGTCATATACAATTTATGTTCCTGTCAACTTGAATACCTTTTTACTTTCTGAGGAGATTATCTCCAGAATCCATAATGATATTCAGATAAAGGATATTGAGGGATTGGTGTTCATTCAGGTCAAAAGGCTTGAGTATTCTCTGTAATAATGATCCTTGGAAACTAGATGTAAATTTTGCACCATGTGCATTACAAAATGGTTCATGATTTATAATATGCCAGAGCTCTGAAGAAGAGTCATACGGATTTGAAACGTTAACTCTGTCTTTCTCTCCACAGATGCTGTCAGACCTGCTGAGCTTTTCCAGCATTTTTTGTTTTTGTTTCAGATTTCCAGCATCTGCAGTATTTTGCCTTCGCCATGGTCCTTTCTTCATATTGTTTTGTCATGTGTTCAGGGTCTAAAGAACATTATTTGGGTTTGCCTATTCTCCCAAAATAAGCTGCTCGGGACTGTAGTTTGTTAAAACCATGACTCTTTATTCAATTTATTCTCTTTATGCCAATTCAATGGCAGGATAGCACTCCAATATCAGTGTCCTTTCTCAGGCCAACATCCCCCATATCTAGGCACTGGTTATTGCTCATCAGCTATGTTTGGGGGGGCTACATCATCCTCATGCCTGACACAAAACTCCCAAAACAAGCTCTGTACCCCGAACTTCATCATGGCGAGCATTATCAGGAGGGCAGAGGAAACGTTTCGGGGATGTCCTCAAAGCCTCCCTGAAAAAAAAGGAACATCCCCACTGATATGTGGGAATCTCTTGCTCAAGACTGCCCAAACTGGAGAAGAAGCATCTGTGAAGGTGCAAACCATTTTGAATGTCTTCAACAGGCCCAGGTAGAATGCAAATAGCAGAAGGAGCGTACCAAAATCCAAGCATCCCACGCATCCACCTCATCGAACACTACCTGCCCCACCTGTGGCAGAATGTGTGGATCCAGAATTGAACTTTTTAATCACCTCAGGACCCACAACCCTGGAGTGGAAGAAAGTCATCCTCAGTCCCGAGGGACCACTGAAGAGGAAGTAACTATGTACATATTTGGAACTCTGCATGTGGTTGGAACATCTTTCTCCAGATTGCTGTTACTTAATCATGTGATGTTACATCACCATTATATCAGCATCATGTGCTTCTCATTTTAACCCTTTACTCTACATTTCCCCACAAGTCTTTATTCCTGTCATATTACATCCTCCTCCATCTCCTTCCAAAGTTTCAGACTTCACAAGGTTAGTCTCTGAGGTGCCTTGACCAATCCCCTGATCTTGTTCTAATCTCTTTTTACGGTCAAGGATATTCTGCACTCTCCGTTCTATCAGCGTGAGTTTCTTCTCCTGGGTGGCTGTAAAGCTTTGCCTTGTTTCTTCATTTTTCTCCTCAGGAACTGAATAGTGAGCCCAAGTTTCTATTGGCTTTCTTTCCAAGGATATTGAGGCACTGTGGTTTCTCCTAATGGTGCCATGGCCTGTCTCAGCCCTGTACAATCTTGGTTGTGGAGTTCTTTTGATGATTGTGCCTTCTCCCTGTTGGTCTGGAACCCATACTCTCTCCCCTGGCTTCAGTACCTAACTCATGTGCTCTGTGCCTGTGGTTAAAGTTATGAACCTGTTTGTCTCTCTCTTCTTCCTCATGCTGTTTTAGCCTCTCATGGTTATTTTTGAAATTCATTTCTGTATCAGAGATATTAATTGTTTTTTCAATCTCCTTCCCGTAAATAACTTTGATTGTGAGAAACCATTTTGTAGTCGTGAGGTTCGATAACTCAGATGAGCTAGATTAAAATCTGCTTTCTTCTTCAGCAAATCTTTGGTTTGTATGCCTCTCCCAGCTTCTCCATTTGCTTGAGGATAACGAGGTGAACTGGTTAGACCATAAGACCATAAGGCATAGGAGCAGAAATTAGGCCATTCGGCACATTGAGTCTGCTCCGCCATTCAATCATGGTTGATAAGTTTCTCAACCCCATTCTCCTGCCTTCTCCCCATAACCTTTGATCCCCTTACCAGTCAAGAACCTATCTATCTCGGTCTTAAATACACTCAATGACCTGGCCTCCACAGCCTTCTGTGGCAATGAATTTCATAGATTCACCACTCTCTGGCTAAATAAGTTTCTCCTCATCTCTGTTCTAAAAGGTCTTCCCTTTACTCTGAGGCTGTGCCCTCGGGTCCTAGTCTCTCCTACTAATGGAAACATCTTCCTCACGTCCACTCTATCCAGGCCTTTCAGTATTCTGTAAGTTTCAATCAAATCCCCCCTCATCCTTCTAAACTCCATCGAGTATAGACCCAGAGTCCTCAAACGTTCCTAATATGTTAAGCCTTTCATTCCTGGGATCATTCTCATGAACCTCCTCTGGACCCTCTCCAGGGCCAGCACATCCTTCCTGAGATACGGGGCCCAAAATTGCTCACAATATTCTAAATGTGGTCTTACCAGAGTCTTATAAAGCCTCAGCAGCACATCCCTGTTTTTATATTCTAGTCCTCTCGAAATAAATGCCAACATTGCATTTGCCTTCCTAACTACCGACTCAACCTACAAGTTAAACTTAAGAGAATCCTGGGCTAGGACTCCCAAGTTCCTTTGCACTCCAGATTTCTGAATTCTCTCCCCACTTAGAAAAAAGTCTATGCCTCGATTCTTCCTACCAAAGCGCATGACCTCACACTTCCCCACATTGTATTCCATCTGCCACTTCTTTGCCCATTCTCCTAACCTGTCCAAATCCTTCTGCAGCCTCCCCGCCTCCTCAATACAACCTGTCCCTTCACCTTTCTTTGTATCATCTGCAAACTTAGCCAGGATGCCCTCAGTTCCTTCATCTAGTTCATTAATGTATAAAGTGAAAAGTTATGGTCCCAACACTGACCCTTGCGGAACTCCACTTGTCACCGGCCGCCATCCTGAGAAGGACCCCCTTATCCCCCACTCTCTGCCTCCTGCCAGAGAGCCAATCTTCTATCCATGCTAGTACCTTGCCTCTAACACCATGGGCTCTTATCTTACTGAGCAGCCTCCTGTGTGGCACCTTGTCAAAGGCCTTCTGGAAGTCCAAGTAGATAACATCCATTGGCTCTCCTTTGTCTAACCTGCTCATTACCTCCTCAAAGAATTTTAACAGATTTGTCAGGCATGACCTCCCCTTGATGAAACCACGCTGACTTTGCCCTACTTTATCATGCACTTCCAAGTATTCTGAAATCTCATCCTTTATAATGGACTCTAAAATCTTACCAACGACCGAGGTCAGGCTAATCGGCCTGTAATTTCCCGTCTTTTGCCTCACTCCCTTCTTAAACAGGGGGTTACATTAACGATTTTCCAGTCCTCTGGGACCCTCCCTGACTCGAGTGATTCCTGAAAGATCACCAGTAATGCCTCCACTATCTCTTCCGCTATCTCCTTCAGAACTCTGGGGTGTAATCCATCTGGTCCAGATGCTTTAACCACCTTCAGACATTTCAGTTTTCCTAGCACCTCCTCCTTGGTAATAGCCACCATACTCACCTCTGCCCCCCGACTCTCTTGAACTTTGGGGATGTTACCCGTGTCTTGCTCCGTGAAGACTGACGCAAAGTACCTATTCAGTTCCTCCGCCATTTCTTTGTTCCCCATTATTACTTCTCCAGCGTCATTTTCCAGCAGCCCAATGTCCACTTTTGCCTCTCTCTCACCCTTTATATATCTAAAAAAACTCTTGCAATCTTCTTTTATATTACCGGCTAGTTTACCCTCATATTTAATCTTCTCCCTCCTTATTTCTTTTTTAGTTGTCCTCTGTTGGTCTTTGTAGGCTTCCCAATCACCTGGCTTCCCACTGCTCTTCGCCACATTGTATGCTTTCTCTTTAGCTTTTATGCTGTCCCTGACTTCCCTTGTCAGCCATGGTTGCCTCGTCCTCCCTTTAGTATGCTTCTTCTTCCTAAGGATGAATTTTTGCTGTGTTTCCCAAATTACTCCCAGAAACTCCTGCCATTGCTGTTCTTCTGTCTTTCCTGCTACGCTCATCTCCCAGTCAATTCTGGCCAGCTCCTCCCTCATGCCTCTGTAGTTGCCTTTATTCAACTGTAATACCGTTACATCTGATTCCAGCTTTTTCCTCTCAAATTGCAGGGTAAATTCTATCATATTATGGTCACTTTCTCCTAAGGGTTCCTTCACCTTAAGCTCCCTTATCAAATCTGCCTCATTACACATCACTAAATCTAGAATTGCCTGTTCCCTAGTGGGCTCCACCACAAGCTGCTCCAAAAAGTCATCTCGTAGACATTCCACAAATTCCTTTTCTTTGGATCCACTACCAACCTGATTTTCCCAGTCTACCTGCATATTGAAATCCCCCATTATCACTGTAACCTTGCCTTTCTTACACACCTTTTCTATCTCCTGGTGTATCTTGTGCCCCACATCCTGACTACTGTTCGGAGGCCTGTACATAACTTCCCATTATGGTTTTTTTCACCTTTGCGGTTCCTCAACTCTACCCACACAGATTCTACATCATCTGACCCTACGTCGTTTCTTGCTATCGATTTAATTTAATTTCTTACTAACAAAGCAACCCCGCCCCCTCTGCCAACCTGCCTATCTTTTCAATAGGATGTATACCCTTGGATATTTAGCTCCCAGTCCTGATCCCCTTGCAGCCATGTCTCCGCGATGCCCACCACATCATACCTGCCAATTTCAATCTGCGCCACAAACTCATTTACCTTATTTTGTATACAGCGTGCATTCAGATACAACACCTTCAGTCCTTTATTTCCTGTCCCCTTTCTCATTGTCATCCCTTTATCTGATGTGCTTGAAGTTAGATCCCTAGCCCTTTCCAAACACTCTGTCCTATTTTGTGATCTGGTCTTCTTCCTTTTTAGTTTTTTAATAATTTTCCATGAAGTTGAATCCACCCCACCACATGCTAACCTGCTACTTTGTTTCCCATTAGCCATACTTCTTGGAGTTTTACCCTTCCCTTCCACCCCACTTTCTAGTTTAAAATCCTATTTAACCTTTTCGCTAGAACATTGGTCCCAGGTCGGTTCAGGTGGAGACCGTCCCAACGGTACAGATCCCTCCTGTTCCAATACTGATGCCAGTGCCCCATGAAATGGAACCCCTCTTTCCCGCACCACTCCTTTAGCCACGTGTTTACTTCCCTTATTCTCGCGTCCCTATGCCAATTTGCACATGGCTCGGGTAGTAATCCGGAGATTATAACCCTTGAGGGCCTGTTCTTTAATTTAGTTCCTCGTTCCTGATAATCCCCAAACAGGTCCTCTTTCCTAGTCTTACCTATGTTATTTGTCCAGACGTGGACTACAACAACTGGACCCTCCCCCTCCCTCTCCAATATCCTTTCAAGCCGGTCAGAGATGTCCCTCACCCTGGCACCGGGCAGGCAACATACCATGCCGGACTCTCGATCCTGCTTACAAAGGAAGCTATCAATTCCCCTAATTATAGAATCCCCTACAACTACCACTTGTGTTTTTGCTCCCCCCTCTTGAATGGCCTCCTGTGCCAAGGTGCGGTGGTCAGCTGGCTCATCCTCCCTATAGCCCTCTTCCTCATCCACACAGGGAGCAAGTACCTCGTACCTGTTGAACAAGGTCAAGAGCTGAGGCACCTCTGTTTCTGAACACAGGATCCCTCTACCTGCCTCACTTGCAGTCACACACTATTGACTCTGACCACTGACCGCACTTGAGGTACTTAATCTACCGGGTGTGACCGCCTCCTGATACAAAGCATCCAGGTAACTCTCCCCGTCCCGGATGTGCCGCAGGGTCCGGAGCTCGGACTCCAGCTCATCAATTCTGAGCCGGAGTTCCTCCTGCAACCAACACTTGCTGCAGATGTGGTCAATGCGGCTCGCAATGGGATCTGCCAGCTCCCACATCATACAGCTACAGCACATCACCTGCCCAGCCATCTCGACTTAGATAATTAATTTATTAATTAGCGTTGCAGTGTTTTTTTTCAAATTTGGTGCAGATTTCCCACTAACCAATCAGGTCACAGCTTTCCTGTGACGTCACTTTTTCACTTTTATCCTGTGTCTCCGCTGTTCTCCTTGTGCTCTTTAATCCTGTGTCTCCGCCGCTCTCCTCACGCTCTTTTATCCTGTGTCTCCGCTCTCCTCGCACTCTTTTATCCTGTGTCTCCGCCGCTCTCCTCGCGCTCTTTTATCCCGCGTCTCCGCCGCTCTCCTCACGCTCTTTTATCCTGCGTCTCCGCTGCTCTCCTCGCACTCTTTTATCCTGTGTCTCCGCCGCTCTCCTCGTGCTCTTTTATCCTGCACCTCCGCCGCTCTCCTCGCGTTCTTTTATCCTGCGCCTCTGCTGCTCTCCTCGCGCTCTTTTATCCTGCGTCTCCGCTGCTCTCCTCACGCTCTTTTATCCTGTGTCTCCGCCGCTCTCCTCACGCTCTTTTATCCCGTGTCACCGCTCTCCTCGCGCTCTTTTATCCCACGTCTCCGCCGCTCTCCTCGCGCTCTTTTATCCTGCGTCTCTGCCACTCTCCTCGTGCTCTTTTATCCCGTGTCTCCGCTCTCCTCGCGCTCTTTTATCCTGCGGCTGAACCGCTCTCCTCGCGTTCTTTTATCCCGTGTCTTTGCGGCTCTCCTCGCGCTCTTTTATACTGCGCCTCCGCCGCTCTCCTCGCGCTCTTTTATCCTGTATATCTGCTCTCCACGCGCTCTTTTATCCTGTGTATCAGCTCTCCTCGCGCTCTCTTATCCTGTGTCTCCGCTCTCCTTGTGCTCTTTTATGCTGCGTCTCCGCCGTTCTCCTTGCGTTCTTTTATCCTGTGTCTCCGTCGCTCTCCTCACGCTCTTTTACCCTGCGTCTGCACCGCTCTCCTCACGCTCTTTTATCCTGTGTCTCCGCCGCTCTCCTCGCGCTCTTTTATCCTGCGCCTCCGCCGCTCTCCTCGCGCTCTTTTATCCTGTTTATCTGCTCTCCTTGTGCTCTTTAATCCTGTGTATCCGCTCTCCTCGCGCTCTTTTATCCCGCATCTCTGCCGCTCTCCTCGCGCTCTTTTATCCTGCGCCTCTGCCGCTCTCCTCGCGCTCTTTTATCCTGTGTCTCCGCCGCTCTCTTCGCGCTCTTTTATCCTGTGTCTCTGCTGCTCTCCTCGCGCTCTTTTATCCTGTGTCTCCGCTGCTCTCCTCGCGCTCTTTTATCCTGTGTCTCCACCGCTCTCCTCGCGCTCTTTTATCCTGTGTCTCCACCGCTCTCCTTGCGCTCTTTTATCCTGCGCCTCCGCCGCTCTCCTCGTGCTCTTTTATCCTGCGTCTCCGCCGCTCTCCTCGCGCTCTTTTATCCTGCGTCTCCGCCGCTGTCCTCACGCTCTTTTATCCTGCGTCTCCGCCGCTCTCCTTGCGCTCTTTTATCCTGCATCTCCGCTGCTCTCCTCGCTTTCTGTTATCCTGCGTCTCTGCTGCTCTCCTCGCTTTCTTTTATCCTGCGCCTCTGCCGCTCTCCTCGCGCTCTTTTATCCTGTATATCCGCTCTCCTCGCGCTCTTTTATCCTGTATATCCGCTCTCCTCGCGCTCTTTTATCCTGCGTCTCCGCCGCTCTCCTCGCGCTCTTTTATCCTGCGTCTCCGCCGCTCTCCTCACGCTCTTTTATCCTGTGTCTCCGCTGTTCTCCTTGTGCTCTTTAATCCTGTGTCTCCGCCGCTCTCCTCACGCTCTTTTATCCTGTGTCTCCGCTCTCCTCGCACTCTTTTATCCTGTGTCTCCGCCGCTCTCCTCGCGCTCTTTTATCCCGCGTCTCCGCCGCTCTCCTCACGCTCTTTTATCCTGCGTCTCCGCTGCTCTCCTCGCACTCTTTTATCCTGTGTCTCCGCCGCTCTCCTCGTGCTCTTTTATCCTGCACCTCCGCCGCTCTCCTCGCGTTCTTTTATCCTGCGCCTCTGCTGCTCTCCTCGCGCTCTTTTATCCTGCGTCTCCGCTGCTCTCCTCACGCTCTTTTATCCTGTGTCTCCGCCGCTCTCCTCACGCTCTTTTATCCCGTGTCACCGCTCTCCTCGCGCTCTTTTATCCCACGTCTCCGCCGCTCTCCTCGCGCTCTTTTATCCTGCGTCTCTGCCACTCTCCTCGTGCTCTTTTATCCCGTGTCTCCGCTCTCCTCGCGCTCTTTTATCCTGCGGCTGAACCGCTCTCCTCGCGTTCTTTTATCCCGTGTCTTTGCGGCTCTCCTCGCGCTCTTTTATACTGCGCCTCCGCCGCTCTCCTCGCGCTCTTTTATCCTGTATATCTGCTCTCCACGCGCTCTTTTATCCTGTGTATCAGCTCTCCTCGCGCTCTCTTATCCTGTGTCTCCGCTCTCCTTGTGCTCTTTTATGCTGCGTCTCCGCCGTTCTCCTTGCGTTCTTTTATCCTGTGTCTCCGTCGCTCTCCTCACGCTCTTTTACCCTGCGTCTGCACCGCTCTCCTCACGCTCTTTTATCCTGTGTCTCCGCCGCTCTCCTCGCGCTCTTTTATCCTGCGCCTCCGCCGCTCTCCTCGCGCTCTTTTATCCTGTTTATCTGCTCTCCTTGTGCTCTTTAATCCTGTGTATCCGCTCTCCTCGCGCTCTTTTATCCCGCATCTCTGCCGCTCTCCTCGCGCTCTTTTATCCTGCGCCTCTGCCGCTCTCCTCGCGCTCTTTTATCCTGTGTCTCCGCCGCTCTCTTCGCGCTCTTTTATCCTGTGTCTCTGCTGCTCTCCTCGCGCTCTTTTATCCTGTGTCTCCGCTGCTCTCCTCGCGCTCTTTTATCCTGTGTCTCCACCGCTCTCCTCGCGCTCTTTTATCCTGTGTCTCCACCGCTCTCCTTGCGCTCTTTTATCCTGCGCCTCCGCCGCTCTCCTCGTGCTCTTTTATCCTGCGTCTCCGCCGCTCTCCTCGCGCTCTTTTATCCTGCGTCTCCGCCGCTGTCCTCACGCTCTTTTATCCTGCGTCTCCGCCGCTCTCCTTGCGCTCTTTTATCCTGCATCTCCGCTGCTCTCCTCGCTTTCTGTTATCCTGCGTCTCTGCTGCTCTCCTCGCTTTCTTTTATCCTGCGCCTCTGCCGCTCTCCTCGCGCTCTTTTATCCTGTATATCCGCTCTCCTCGCGCTCTTTTATCCTGTATATCCGCTCTCCTCGCGCTCTTTTATCCTGCGTCTCCGCCGCTCTCCTCGCGCTCTTTTATCCTGCGTCTCCGCCGCTCTCCTCACGCTCTTTTATCCTGCGTCTCCGCTGCTCTCCTCGCGCTCTTTTATCCTGCGTCTCCGCCGCTCTCCTCACACTCTTTTATCCTGTGTCTCCGCTCTCCTTGTGCTCTTTTACCCTGCGCCTCCACTGCTCTCCTCGTGCTCTTTTATCCTGTGTCTCCGCCGCTCTCCTCGCGCTCTTTTATCCTGCGTCTCTGCCCCTCTCCTCCTGCTCTTTTATCCTGCGTCTCCGCTGCTCTCCTCGCGCTCTTTTATCCTGTATATCCGCTCTCCTCGTGCTCTTTTATCCTGTGTGGTTACATGGACAAATCTGTATTCCTTTGCAAAACTTTGGTATAACCCACTAGTAATTTGTGTCCCATTTGTGTCCCTTTGTCCAGAATGCCATGTGTTGCATAAATTCTCTATATTGATTGAATGACTGTTTCTGCTGTGATGTTGTGCAACCTGTTTACTACAATGCACCATACATATAATTATATGGTCTTCCTTGATCTTCTCCATGGGACTTCACCTTCTCCATGAATAAACACCCGATTTTGTTTTCTAAGCTCAGTTTGCCTCACAATTTGTACTGCCTTGACTAGTGTTAAATTCTCTTTTGTCTGTAAGCGATCTGATAATGCTTCATCTAGGACCCCTACTATGATTCTGTCATGAATCAATTCATCCCTTATGATTTCATAACCGCAGTTTCCTGCCAGTCAATATAGACCATTGATGAATAAATCCAAGCTTTCGCCTGATCTTTGCTTCTGTTTATTAAATTTTCTATAAATAAGTTTCTGTGGATGCTGAAACATGAATCAAATTGCAGGACTTCTTCGTAAGGAATTGAAATCTCGTCAACGCCCTGCCTTACTATCATGTCAGCAATAGATCCAATGTATAAAGTAGTGTAATGACCTGGTCTTTTTGATTTCTTCTGTGTAAGCCAGAAGCAGTTCTATATCTCGTGAACCTCTCTCTCCAGTTGTCCCAGTTGAGGGCCTGTTGTAAACCTTTAGTGCTCCAAAATGGTTCTGGGGTTGGTAGTGTAGATTCCATACTTCTACTGAAGCCTGGAATTGTCGCTGCTTCGCTGGTGTTGCTTGTTGCTTCTCATCTGTGCTCGCTGCTGTCCAGACCCTGGGTCTGTGTCTCAAGTTGCATTTGCTGCACCTATGATGCTCTGACTTTTTGGTGAGACTTGAATCAGTTCCTTTCGTCTTCTTTCAAGATCTCTTGACTTTTACAGGTCTGTGGCTGCTTCTTAAGGTTTTCTGCATCTTTTACTTGATGTCTGCTGCCATCACCACTGCCATCATGTTTCCTCATCTGTTTAGGGTCTAGACGAGGTTCTTTGGGGCGTGTACATTTTCCAAAGTAAGCTGCTCAAGACTGTAGTTTGTTAAAGCCATTACTCTTTATTTACAGCTAATATGCACACACTGGGAACTCTGTTGGGTGTTGGAACTTCTCCTCCCCCCAGATCTGTTACTCGATCATGTGATGTTATTGTAACGTGCAATTTAAACACAGAGACTGCATGAAGGTTATAAAACAAGGTTTGTTTATTCCACTGGCCTAACATCAAAATCACACTGAGTGACTGTTCCCCCACAGTGTGGGTTACTGACCACCCCAGTTGAGCCAGATTGTAGGGTTCAGAAGCCACAGGTTATCAATCCTCCAGGGATAGTGTAACTCCAAGAAACCCGCTATTTACAGAGAATATTCTCTGCTGATGCTCCAGATCTGTCCTATTTCATGCCTGGCTCCTTAACACAGTCACTCACCAGGCTTGTTCTGCTGTCCAGCTCCTGGTTGCAGTCCTGTTCTGTCCCCCTCTCTCTCATGAGGCTCCCCATACTCAGGGGTGCTGCCAGTCGGTTTGACTAGTTTTACAATTCCCTTCCTGGCTCCTTAGCCACCCTCAGGGGCTTCAAGCCACCCTAGTCTCCTGCCACACTGCCACTCACAAGCCCTGGATTGGTCCGTGCTGCCTTCTCCCTCGCCTCATTGCATCTGGCTCTGCCCCTCAGTTTGTCAAAGAACTTGCTCCCTTCAGGGAGGGTCCAACAGGGGTCGACCAGTCCCCTGCTTGGTGCTCTCCTCCAACATCATCACCTGTTGCCGGAGGCCCCGTTACATTACCTCGTCATTATATCATGTGCTTCTGATGTTAATCCTTTACACATATAATCAAAGAATGTGCAACATGTGCAGGTGTCTATTTCTGAAGAGCAAGCTCCCATTTTGATTTTTTCCAGCATTGCCTGGTTTGATGAAAGGGAGATTTAGACATAAGTGAGGGAGGGGAATGGTGAGAGAATGATTCTCTTCAGAAGAGGAAAGGAAAGTAAAGGGCAGAGGGACCTGTTTGAAGGAGAAGTAGAGAACAAAATAAAAACACTCACAGAGATTCACATGATGGGAATGGGAAATGGGGAGAGAAGGAGAGATATTCTTTGGGACAAAGGAAAGAGAGAAACAGAAAAAAACCGTTAGACAACAGGAATAGGACAGATGCAGACCCTGATGAGTACAACACAGGGGTCAACACAGAGAATCTGTTGAACAGTCTGCTGAGGTTGTAGAGGAGAAAGAGACAAGGGGCAAGATTTTCCCTGTAGCTTCTGAACCCTGCAATCTGGCTCAAATGGGTGGGGGGGGGGGGGGGGGGGGGGGGGGGGAAGTGGTCAGTAACCCACACTGTGCGGGAACAGTTGCTGTTAGAAGACCACCTCCAGGCAGTTAAACTGTCCTCCACCACCTGCAGGGACCTGGAGTCTGACTGAAAAATCCCAGTCAACATCCAACAATTGGCTTTGAGTGGCCATAAACAAGGTGAATTCACTACTCGCAGCGTGTAGGCCCTGCCACCCATTCCTGCATCAAGAGAAATGGTCGAGGGTCAGGGTGGAGCCAGGAACAGGCACCCTGGCAGGTGGCACAAAATTCTGCTTTTGTCTGCCTTTCCCACTGGGCACAAGTCTGTTGAGATCAGGGTTATGATAGCTGATGGGCTTAGTAAGTACGCATTATAAAACAATCTGTTCTTCAACTAATTGTGAGCAAAGTGTTGTAAGACTAAGCCAGCAAAGACAAGCCAGTCAGTTTAACCTCATTGGCGGGAAAACTTTTAGAAATGTTAATCTGGGACAAAATTAAGAGTCACTTGGACAAATGTGGATTAATTAATGAAAGCCAGCATGTAATGGTTAAATGGCAAATTGTGTTTAACTAACTTGAGTTTTTTGATGGGATAATGCGGAAGAACATGTTCTCCCAAAAAGCATTTAATGAAGTGTCACATAACAGTTTAAAAGAAACACATGGATAAAATGGATTGGATTGGATTGGAATGGTTTGGAAATATGTTGAGTCACAGGAAAAAGAGAGTAGTGTTGAGTTAGTTTGTTGGATTGGAGAAGGGTATATAGTTGAGTTCCCTAGAGGTTGGTATTTGGGCAAATGCTTTCCTTGATCTATATTAATGACCTAGACTTGGGTGCACAGGGCAAAATTTGCAGACTTTTAAAAAATTAATTCATGGGATATGGGCTTCGCAGGCTGGGCCAGCAATTATTGTCCATCCCTAGTTGCCCTTAAGAAGGTGGTGGTGAGCTGCCTTCTTGAACTGCTGCAGTCCATGTGGTGTAGGTACAGTGCTATTAAAATCTTGTAATTATTGCTAACAGTGAGAAGGATAGACTTCAAGAAGACATAGACAGGCTGGTGAAATGGGCAGACCCATGGCAAATACAATTTAATGCAGAGAAGTGTGAAGTGGTACATTTTGGTAGGAAGAGCAAGGAAAGGCAATTTCAAATAAAGGATACAATTCTAATGGGCATGCAGGAGCAGATGGACCAGTTATGTATGTGCAAAAATCCATCAAGGTGGGAGGAGAGGTTGAGCAAGTGGTCAATAAGGTACAGCGGGTCCTGGGCGGAGACCTAGAATACAAAAGCAAGGAAGTTATGTTAAATCATTATAACACACTTGTTCCATATTAATAGGAGTATTGGACCGGATTTTCACTGAGTCATGGAGACTCTACGGACTGTTAAAAATGGTGGCATAGCCCGGATTTAGAAGTTCTGCCCCCATATCTGACAGATTCTATTTTCGCTGGTAGGGGAAAGGGAGCGGGCATGATGCACAACTGGGGGAAACCCAAACTCTGCAGGACCATTTAAACACAGCACTAAGTTCAAACAGGCCCAATTTTTGCTGTAGCAAGGGCATTCTGGTTGAAGTCATACCCAGCATAAAGGAAGATGTTTGTGGTTGTTGGAGGTCAATTATCTCAGTCCCAGAACCTTGCTGCAGGAGTTCCTCAGGATAGTGTCCTAGACCCAATCATCTTCAGTTTTTTCATTAATGACCTTCCATTCATCAAAAGGTCAGAAGTGGGGATGATGGTGGATGTTTGCACAATATTCAGCACCATTCACGACACCTCAGATACTGAAGCAGCAAGACCTGGACAATATTAGGGCTTCGGGCTGATATATGGCAAGTAACATTCATGCCACACAAATGTCAGGCAATGACCATCTCCAGCAAGAGAGAGTCTAACCATCTCCTCTTGACATTCAACAGCATTACCATTGCTGAATGCCCCAATGTCCTGGATGTTATCATTGACTAGAAACTAAACTATATCAGCCATGTAAATACTGTGGCTACAAGAGCAGGTCAGAGGCTGGGAATTTAGAGTAACTCACCTCCTGACTCCCCAAAGCCTGTGCACCATCTACAAGGCACAGTTCAGTAGTGTATTGGAATACTGTCCACTTGCCTGGATGAGTGCAACTCCAACAACACTCAAGAAGCTCAACACCATCCAGGCAAAAGCAGCCCACTTAATTGGCACCCCATCCACCACCTCAACCATTCATGCCCTCTGTCACAGATGCACTATGGCAGCAGTGTGTACAATATACAAGATGCACTGCAGCGACTCACCAAGGCTGCTTCAGCAGCACCTTTCTGATCTGCAACCTCTACCATTTAGAAGGACAAGGACAGCTGATGCATTGGAACGCCATCACCTGCAAGTTCCCCACCAAGCCATTCACCATCTTGACTTGTAACATTATTGCCATTCCTTCACTGTTGCTGGATCAAAATTCTGGAACTCCATCCCTAACAGCACTATGGATGTACCTACACCACATGGATGGCAGCGGTTCAGGAAGGCAGCTCACCTTCTCAAGGGCATTTATGGATGGGCAATAAATGCTGGCCTAACCAGCCACGCCCACACCCAAGAGCCAAGGGGAGGGCATGGGTTGGCATGAGTGGCATGTGGCATGGAGGTGGAATGGGGAGTGATGGGGCTTGAGAGTTGAGGGCTAGAAGGCCTAAAATTTAAGGAAACAACTGGGACAAATTCCCAAAGAATCAAGGCTGGCCTTTTAAACATCTTGCCTCGGCACTCAGCAGCAACGGTGACCACTTCCGATCTACATCCAGGTCGACAGCCCTTACTTCCAGAGTGAAAATCAGGTTTGATGGGGCACTTTCTCCCAAGGAAATTTCCTGACTCATGGGCTACCCACCTCAGGAGTGAAAATCTGGCTCATCGTGTCCAATTCTGGGCACTGCACCTGAGGAAGAGTGTGAAGTTTAGAGCTGGTGCAGAGAAACTTTACGAGATTGGATTCAGCGATGAGGGAATTGAGTTACTTGGATAGATTGGAAAAGCCATGGCTGTTCTCCTTAGAGTAGAAAAGATTGAGAGTAGATAGACACGGTAGATAGGGAGAAACTGTTCCTATTGGTGGCAGCATCGAGAACCAGAGGACACTGGTTTAAGGTGAATGCCAAAAGAACCAAAAGGAACATGAGGAAGAATGTTTTGACACAACCAGTGGTTAGGATCTGAAATGCATTACATGGGAGTGTGGTAGAGGTAGAATCAATTGTGTCTAAAAGGGAATTGGATAATTATCTGAAGAGAAAACACTTGCAGGGCTACAGGGAAACAGTGGGAGAGTGAGGCTAGCTGAATTGATTTTACAGAGAGCTGGCATGGACACAAAAGGCAGAATAGTCTCCCTCTGTGCTTTAACCTCATTCTATAATTCTATGATTCAATGCAATAGGAAAGTCACTAAAATCATAAAACAATGTTTGACAGGCAAATCATAACACTCAGAGATCAGCTCAAAAATAGAAAGCAGTGCTGTATTGGAGAATAGACATGATCAGAAATGTCACTGAAAGAGGAGTATGATGAATCCAGTAACCCCGTAGTTAAGCAGAATATTCCACCTTTTTTCTATTGTAGAAGGTTAGAACAGCAAGTTTGATTTATTTGATGATCATGTGCTGTATTTCAATAACATAAAATTTTCGAAGCAATGATGTCATATATCAATTGTGTAGGGTGAAAATATACTATAAATGTACTGCTTCATCTTTACATATATTTATTTTAATTAATAGAAATATATATTTTACCAAGTTTTCCCATTTTAATCATTTCTTATTTATTTGTGTTATTCTGCTTCAAGCTGAACAAGCAGATATTACACACATAATAGATTATTGGGAAAAAAGATATCAAAGCTTCAATATTAGTCCAACAAAATCTGCATAAAAGACTACCATTCCTTTAAAGAAAGCTATTTGTAGCTTACTTTAAGTTAAATCATCATTATTAGTATTATTAAATACAGTTGTGGCATGGTGATCAAATTATTTGCACACCCAGCTTCAACTAATTCTGCCCTGGTTGGGGGAATAAGGTGTTTCAAGGCCATACTTCACTTAGAGTTCTAAATGGAATGGCAGAGCTACATATTCTTTGAGTCCTCTCTTTGCCTTGCCAGATGGACACTAAAACAATTGAAATCTTATTATGCAGACAGTCAAAAGATAAGCAGTCGGCACTCTTATTGTGAAGCAACCACCTATTTAATAACCAATTTTTTTTGTTAAGCTTGTCAATTTCCACACTTTGCTGCTGCTGTAGAGTTGATTTTCCAGACAACTTTTCTTGGTGGACTTTATTTACAAGGCAGCAGCAGCAGCTACACGTGTGCATCTAACTCTATAACTAAAGAAGAACTCCCTCCTAGAAGTTCCCCGTGCTGCTAACCCACTGGTTTACACAGATCATGTGATATTACAACACAAGATTATTCTTAAAGCTACAGTCCTACATTTATCAGAACTATAATTACTGTAGTCCTCCCCTTTTAACTTTTCTGTAGATTTTGCATTTACAAGGATACTTATCTCCTGACATTACAATATTTACACAGGTCATGAAATTACAAGTTCAGTCTTTCAGGTGGTTTCCTGATCCATGTGGAATGTCACAGCTCCACAACTTCCGATTCTTTTGCAGGAAACACATTCTCTGGCACCACATTAACATCAGGTACCTCATTAGGCACATGCAGCTCAGTGTCTTCCACTCTGACAAAGACATCGGGCATGCTTATCCTTGGTTTAGCAACTTCAACAGGAGCCACTGGTTTAGTAATGGTTACAGATGGGACATCATTTTGTTGGGGTATCTCACTTTTTTTTAAATGATCCACACGTTTACAGGTGATCTGACCCTCCACTCCCACATGGTATGACAATGGTCCGGTCACAGGACTCACTTTGCCAGATAACCACTTCGGTCCTCCACCAAAATTCTTTATATATACTGCTTCTCCAACAGTAAATTGTCGCTCAATGGCTATGCAAATCATGAGTCACTTTTTGGTTCCCTTGACTTATCTCCATCTTCCCCTTCAAATTTGGAAGTATTAGGCTCAGTCTTGTCCAAAGATGGCACCTCATCAGTAATTCTGCAGGTGTTGCTCCTGTCGTAGTGTGGGGGGTTGTTCTGTAGTGAAATAGGAAACGAGCAAGTCTAGTTTCCAATGATTCACCGGTCAACTTTTTCATTTCTGCCTTAAAAGTTTGTACTGTTCTTTCTTTAGATGATGGATGGCACGGTGCAGTTTTCACGTGCAGATTGATTGATACCATTGAGGCTGACAAATCATTGAAACTCAGTGCTCGCAAATGCAGTACCATTATCTGAGGCAATTACCTCTGGTAATCTGTGGATGGCAATGCTCTGGCACAGTTTTTCTATAGTAGCACCTGACGTTGGCGACTTTAGCTCATAAACGTCTAACCACTTGGATGGGCATCTATAATCAGTAGAAACATGGTTCCAAGGAAAGGACCGACGTAATCTATGTGCAACCACACCCAGGGTCTACCAGGCCACTCCCATGGGTGTACTGAGGCTGTCACTGTCAACTTTTGCAGCTGTTGACATTGCACACAGTGTTTTCCCACCCTTTCAATATCGCCGTTCATCCCTGGTCACCAAAGATTACTTTGCGCTATTGTCTTCATTCATGAGATTTCTGGATGGGCACTGTGTAGCTCTACTAAGAGTGGTTCCCTTCCTTGTGTACTCATGCACCCCAATAACAGAATACCATCTTGACTGCTCATCTCATGTCTGGTTGAAAAATAGCTTCAATTCATCAGAGACTGGCTCCTGGGGCCACCCATGTAACACTTGGTCTCTCACTCGAGACAGGACTAGATCACAATTCATCCAGTTTCTTATCGACCTGGCAAGGACTGGTGAGGAATCTAGGAAATTCATCACTAACACGAGCCCTTGGGGAATAGGAATGTGGTCATTGTTCTCTTGCAAAGGAAGGCGACTTAGGGCATCAGCATTTGCTATATGAATTCCCTGATCTATGTACAAAGGTGTATTCCTATGCTGCAAAATTAGGGCCCATGTTTGTATTCTTGCAGAAGCTATGAGAGGTATAGCCTTTTTGTCGCTAAACAGACCCAGAAGTGGTTTGTGGTCTGATATTATAGTGAAATGTCGTCCATGCACGTAATGGTGGAATTTTTTTACACCAAAAATAATTAACACACCTTCCTTTTTGATCTGAGAGTATCATTTTTCAGCTGTAGTAAGTGTCCTGGATACATAGCCTATCAGCTTCTCTGTGCCAGCGTCCATTTTACGAGACGGCACCACTCCCACTCCGTAGCAGAATGGATCGCAGGTTAGCACCAATTGCTTTGTCAGGTCATAGTGCACTAGTAAATTTGAAGAGTGTAAAAGCTGTTTTACTTTCATGAAGGCTTCTTCTTGGGGTGGTTCCCAAAACCAATGCTGGTTTTTCTTTAGCAGTGAATGTAGAGGGGCCAGAACCGTTGATAAATCTGGTAGAAATTGGCCATAATAATTTACCATCCCTAAAAATGATTTAAGTTCAGAGATGTTCTTAGGTGCAGGTGCCTCTCTGATAGCTTTAATCTTCTCTTCAACAGGGTGTAACACTTGAGCATCTACCCGATGGCCCAAATAAATGACTTCATTTGCCTGAAAAGTGCATTTTTGCTTCTTCAGGCACACTCCTGCTTCTAAAAATTGTTTTAGGATTTCCTCTAGATTAGTCAAGTGTTCCTTTTCTGTGAAACCAGTTATCAGTACATTGTCCAGGTAGACTACAACCTGAGGTAGTCCCTGCAGTAAGCTCTCCATTGTCCTCTGAGAAATGGCACAGGCCAAGGAAACACTGAAGGGCAGGCATGTACGTTGGTATAACCCTTTGTGGGTATTTATGGTCACAAATTCCCAGGAGGCATCATCCTGCTCCAGTTGCTGATATGGGTGACTCATGTCAAGCTTTGTATATGTTGTCCCTCCTGCTAGTTTGGCATATAGACCTTCAATTTTAGGAATAGGGTACCTGTCGAGTTTCGCCGCTCTGTCGACCGTTAGTTTATAGTCCCTACAGATCTGGACGGCCTGGTCTGGTTTAAGGACAGGGAGTATGGGTGCTGCCCACTCTGAGAATTGACCCGCTTTTATGACACCCAGCCTCTCTAGCTGGTTCAACTCAGCATCAACCTTCTCTCTCAGGGTGTATGGTACCGGTCTTGCTTTCAACAAGCGAGGGGTTAGATCCTCTGGATCCATGTAAATCTTGGCTGTAGGCCTTGGATTTTTCCCGGTTCATACTTGAAGATGATGTCATTTTTTTTAGCAGCTCTGGTAGTCCACCTGCTCTCAACTGGAAGATTTCAGACCAGTTTAATTTAATCTCTTTCAACCAATCACACCCTAGAAGGCTTGGTCCTTCACCTTCTACCACCATCACTGGTGGCTGTGCCGACTGGTGTCTATAATGAACAGTTACTCTGGTGATACCTTTTACCTGAATTTCTTCACCTGTGTATGTTTGTTCCAAATTTAATTGTTGATCACCTTTATTTAAAATTCTGAAAGTGTGTTCTCCTATTACAGTGGTAGAAGCATCTGTGTCTACTTCCATTTTTAAGGGTTTACCATTCACTTGCACTGTAACAAATATTGGCTCTGTCTTCCCAACTTTCATGTTGAATAATGAATAAATGTTAGAATTGGTTGTTTCAGGTTCTAAACTATAGACATCATTGGACTTCATTTGTTGTTTGGAAGCCTGTTCAGATCTCGTTTTGCACTGTTTCATTATGTGTCCACTTCAGTTACAAAAATAACACTACTTTTTTAAATTGCCAATCGCTAGAAGACTGATTGTTTCCACATTGATGAAAGTTATTTTTTGATTTATTGTCTTTTGTTTACTTTTGCAAGAGCAGTCGAATGAAAAAGGGAAATATTGCCTTTATTTTATTTCATTTCGCTAAAACTAAGAAATGTTTGTAGTTTGGAAATCGAAGACCTGATTTTAACTCAGGTTGGGAATCGAGCGGGTGCCAGGATGTGTGGAAAACTGTCATGATCTCAGTAACCCAAGACCCATTTTAACTCCTGGGCCTCACTTATATGCCCATGGTCAGTTTTCCACCTGTAGGTAGCAGGAATTAGCAGTTGGTTGATAGGTAGGTGGCAGTGCAATGTTAGTCAGCAGAAGCTGCTGCCAAGCATTGCAAAAATGGTCCCAGGCCTTCAGATAAGTCCAGAGGAGCCTAGGCAGCTCATGGCTAAATTAACTTTATGAGACTCAGTGGCACACACCTGATCCTCCTGACCCTACAAGGAAAGTAAGAAAAAAAGTAAAAAGCCTTACTTCTTTTGGATTCTTTGAGGCCCAATCCCTCTTCCCACTAGGTGCATTTGGTGACAAAACCTCAACTGCTGACCTGCTCAGGCCCAAAGTTAAAATAACAGTTGGGCCCTGATGACATAATCACAACCTTGTCTATCTATTAAAGAAGAACCCTGCTGGTTTCCAACAGGTCTTTTTCATACATGCCCAGAAGAATAGGTTAGAATTGTAACCTGTGGGATCAGTAAGGGTGTCAGCAGGTGTGTGCAATAATTTCAACTGCCTGGCTGACCTGTTTCCACCAGGCAGGTCTGATTATAATTGCCTCTTTTGCATTTTTGAAGAATCCAAAATTGTCCAGTTTGAAATGTTGTCTTGTTTTTATTTTGGCTTACTGTCTATCTAAATGGCATCATTAGTGCTCTTTATCAGGAGGTATGATTATTGACCAAGGTGGAGGATCCAAGTATTTGCCTTTACCTTCTAGTGTGCCCACAACCACGGATGAATCAGCTGAAACTGGCAAAGCATTCCTTCTAGAGGAATTCAGTAATTTCCTAAATAAGAACAGTGACTGCACTTCAAATATACTTCATTGTCTGTGAAGTGCTTTGGGATGTCCTGGGGTCCGGACAGGTGTTAAGTCAATCCAAGGATTTGAACATGAATCATTTGATTGTTAGTCAAACACTAAACTTGATTCCAGTGTCGGTGTTAATCATAAACCCTACAAACAAATGAACAAAATTCTCCCTCCCAGAACTCTGTAGTTTCAGTAAAAGCCTGTTTTTTCTGAGGAAGATTGAAAGACCCTGGAAAGACCACTGGGCCAAGAGTTCAGTAGAAAGCACCGAGGCAACAAAACTGCATAATTTTTTTTCCCTTTCGTCTCCCTTTGTCTCTTGAAGATGTTTACTTATCTTGGGAACAACATTAGCAATCCTCTGATGGTTCATCTAACTGGCCATTCTTCAAGTGTGCACCTGGAAAGTGAGCGTTGTCACATTTGATCCCTATCTTTTCCTTACTTCACAGCGTGCTTTTCAGAAGCTGCCCTGGTTGAGCAGTTAGAACCTTGAGTGTGTTTTTCCCTCCCTATTCCTGATCTTGGGACTCAAAGATTAATTGTAGCATCCAGCTGTCATCCAACTCATTCAAAAACCTTTAAGCTCCCTGGTGTAGGCATCTCAGCAAAACACCTAATAGTGTATGTGCCCACTACAATTTCAACTGCAGTTACTAACTGTAATAACATTGCTCTGTTAAATACAAATGAAAACTAAGTATTATAACATTTTTGTCTTGCCTTTAATTGTAAAGTAGAAAGGAGATGCTCTTTAATACATATAACATCCCATTATTTCCATGCAAAAAGTAAATGAAACTGGCAGAGGTGAACTAAGAGTATTGATCTAATGATTTGCTTTGTGTTTGAAACTGTTTTTCTGAGAGAATTCATGAGCACATGTTTGTACTGCTAAATACAAATATATGCTTAATCCCTGTAGCTGTGCAATTGTTTCTCATAAAGAATCAATGCAAACTATTTCAAAATTGTTTTTCCTTCACAATAATCTTCCAAAAACATTTCATTTGAAGAGCGTATAGATTAATACATTGGTTTGTTTCCTGGTTTACTAATTTAGAAATTATCTTAAAGATACATTTTATAAATGTGTATTTTATACTCTGCTTGATTTGAATTTACGAAAAACTCTGTTTCATTATAGTGTATTTTTTATGCACTTCAGTGCCAATGAAATACAATGGTCGCAAGGTTCAGCACCTGTAAAATTGATGGTTTTGGTGCTACGGGAACGAGTTGAATAAAAATGATGGGGGTCGGGTGCTGCTCCTGCCATATCCAACAGAGTGGCCGCCATTTTGTGGAGGGTGATACCATGGGCACCCCATGCATCCACTTGAAGCATGTACAGTGGGCAGATCATGATGTCATTAATGCTGGTTTGACACCCCACCTGCCAATTTTGGACCTCACCTTTCCTGTTAACGCCCTGTTGTAAACACTCACAGCTGAACAAAAGTTTAGCAACATAAGGAACCCGCTTACCGATGATAGTTAAAGGCATCAAACTTGTAGGTGAGGTGCTTTTCATTGTCTACTTACTGTGTTGTTGGGGCGTTGTGAGAAGTTGTTTAAGGAAGCAGTGTTGGATGTTTGGAAGGAGTCGTGTGCTTCTGAAAGGCATTGGAGTGCACCACTTGCTGCCAGTCATGAGGGTTATAGTTGCAGTTCTCCTTTGGCTGCAGTGTCAGATGGAAATGGAGCAGAGATGGCAGGGAAGACACGCTGCTTAAAGGTGTGGAATGGCGGACAATTAGCAGATGGAGTTTTAAGTGAAATGTTAAGTGACTCATTTGGTAGGAAAAATTAGGAGAAGTAATATAAATAAAAGGGGGATGTATGAGCAGAGGTATCTGGGGGTATATGTGCATATATCATTGAAGGTGGCAGGTCAGGTTGAGAAAGCTGTTAATAAATCATAAAGATCCTGGGCTTTATAAATAGGGGCATAGAGTTAAAAAGCAAGGAGGTTATAATAAACTCATATAAAACACTGCTTCGGGCTCAACTGGAATATTGTGTCCAATTCCAGGCACTGCACTTTAGGAAGGATGTGAAGGTCTTAGAGAGGGAAAATAAAAGGTTCACAAGAATCAGGGATGAGGAACCTCAGGTTCATGGATAGATTGGAGAAGCAGTAGACATGATTCTTTCATTCTGCACCAGTCCACATTTCCAGCTATGATGTTGGCAACAGAAGGGAGTTGTTTATCGACATGGACTATAACTGTACATGTGGTTAATGACGACCCTCCACAACCCACTATACATGGTCAGTCCTCCCAAAATGACAGACAATCTGTCACTGTTCTCCTGGGAGAAGAGAATATTCAGAGGAGATTTGATAGTAGTGGACAGAATAGATAGGGATAAACTGTTCCCATTGGAGGAAGGATTAAGAACCAAATGACACTGATTTATAGTGATTGGCAAAAGAAGCAATGGGGAAAAAGAGCGATATGAGGAAAAACTTATTCACACAGAAAATGGTTAGGATCTGGAATGCACTGCCTGAGTGTGGTGGAGGCAGGTTCATTCAAGACTTTCAAAGAGATTTGGATAATTATCTGAATAGAAAATATTTGCAGGAATATAGGGAAAAGACAGGAGAGTGGGGCTAGGTGAGTTGATCTTCCAGAGAACTGACACAGACACAACAGTTGAATAGCCTCCTTCTGTGCTGTAACCATTCTAGGATTCTATATCACAGTTTGCCATCCATCATTGCAGTCAGAGGAGTTCAGAGGCCCTGTACTCCTGGAGAGAGATATTCATTTTCTTCTTTTAAATAGAGAGGAGGAGGAGAACAGGCAGAAGGCTTTGCCAGGATATTGGGCTTCCTCCATGATGCAGAAAGCTCTTCTCTGCGCATAGTTGGCACAGCAGGTGTTGCAGTTCAATGCCAAACTGCAAGAATACAACTCACTCAAAGTGTATTTCTGTGTAACCAAGCCTAGAACATCATGTTGGTGAACACCTGCTATTCTGGCAGTAGACATGATGCTTTCACCCTGTGTCAGTCTGCTTTTCCAGCTATGTTCAAGGTAGCAGAAGGTAGCTGCTGGCGACGTAGGCTATCGACTGTACATGTGGTCAATAACTGACCCCACCACAATCCCACCACATGTGGTCAGTGCTCCCACAATGACAGACATGCTGTCAGCAGGAACGTGGTAGAGCAGACCATTGGCACCATGAAGCAATGGTTCTTCTGCCTGGCCCACTTTGGGTAACTCACCAGTGCTCAGTGGAGTGTCTCCCCCAATTCGTGGCGATATGCCACGTCCTCCACAAGCTGGCTACTATGAGGGTGAAACCCTTGCTACCAGAGCTTCAGTGAGCACCTCAGGTAGAGGGGTTGGAGGAGGAGGAGGAGGAGGAGGCAGCTGACAAATCTGCAGACTAGATGGCTGCCCATTAGTGTATTATCAAACTCTGGTTCCCCTGAATGAGTCTATAGATATCTGTTGCTGAACACTTCACCACGTTCTAATCACTCTGTTGTGACTGAAATACAGGACATCACAAGACAACCATTCTACATCAACTTTATCCATCAACACATCCAGTACTCTATGCAATATTCAAAAATTCACCCTTGTGCATTCATTTAGTGTCTGTTTTGTGGAAAACTTTGTCTGGCCTAGTGCTCTCATGCAGTGCTACTCCAGTAGCTGCAGCATGACTGGTCAAATGTTGCTGACGTTCACTAGGGGAGACTGCAGATAGCCTTGCAGGGTGTCCTTGAGCTGCTCTGGGCCTTGAGGGCCCACCTCAGCATTGGTGGCAGCAGGCTGGGCTGGCCAGTTGACAGGGAACAGCAAGGGAGTGACAGTAGTAGGAGATTGAATGCTGCCACCTTAAGAGAGGACAGAAGGTTCTTGCACCATTGAGCCACTGTTATTCCCCTGGGGCGACGCTTTAACAACCAGTAGTCTGCTGACAGACAGGTTGCTGGACTGATGTGAGACACTGCAAACATCTTTGAGCACTATTATCTGCAGCCATGATGACAGCAGTCTGAATCTGCTTAGCAACAGGCTAGGTTGCATGACAGCAAACAGAGATCTCATGACCTCAATTTGAGCTTCCACTCAAGAACTCAGATGGTGGGTGCCTTCTTCATGTGCTCCAATGGAAGCTGAGACATTGAACATCAGATGCTGCATCATGGTTGGGTTCCAAGTGTTCCCCTGGAGTTGGCCACTATTTCCACACAGGAAAGGATGAGCTCCAAGCTCTGTGCGAAACCTTGTGCCAAGCTGGAACAAGGCTCCTACATGCGCACTGAGAGTGACAACAGGCTCTCTCCCTTCCTTTCAGCACTGTGGGTGTACCTACAACACATGGACTGCAGCGGTTCAAAAGGTGGCTTACCACCACCTTCTCAAGGGCAATTAGTGAAGGGCCTTAAATGCTGGCCTAGCCAGTGATGCCTATATCCCATGAAAGAATTAAAAAAAGGTCTGCTAGTGTACCAAGAGTTTCAATATTCATGTCAATCAGCCTTTATTTATATGTCACCTCAGTTGAGTGCCCTGCAGCACAACTCATCTGCGACCTCGCACTCCAGGGAGCTGGCACCTGTGCTATCCTTTCCTCCTACTACAGCCCACTTTATGCCAGGTGACTCAACACATGCCTGTATGTAAAGTATGCATAGTGCTAATATCTGAGCTGGTGGCTACGAGTGCCAGGTGAAGTGACAGTGTATCTTCATTAGAGTTTTGCTCTTCCTCTTCATCCTTAAGCAGGCCAGGTGGCAGGTCTTGGGTACCTGAAAACATAGATGCACAATTGGAGTGTTGCATGAGGGAAGATGGGATGGACAGAAAGCAAAGAGGTCCATGGTCACATCATCTGCAGCTTGTACATCGTACCAGTTTGCAGGATGAGGGTGAAGTGAGGTTTGAGAGGGTGTAGAAGACCATCATCCTGGATGGCTTCAGTGATGTCACATGACCTCAGTAACGACTCCTGTTATCCCCAACACTGTCTCCACCATGTGGGCTAGCACTGCAGCTGTGTCTGTCACTTGCTGGTTTGCTGCTGCTTCTCTATTTTGGGCTATCTTGTCCTGCAAAAGAGAGGAGAGTTTGTTAGTCAGTGTTTTGTGACTTTCATAACTGAATAGCTGGACATATTTGGAATCTATGGGATGTGGGTTTGAGGCTTGCTGTACTGGTAACTGTGTGAGTGTGAGGTGGGGCATTTGAATGTTAGGCTTGAACCCTGATTGCTAGAAATTGCTGATAGGTGAATGATTGGAGCATGATGAATTGAGCAGCGTGTGAGGTTGATGGTGCTGTTACTGGGGTATAGCGTTTGAAGATAAATTCAATGAGCCTGACTGCTCATGTCAAAGTCATTGAAGCTTCTGCCAGCACTGAATCGAGGATCTTAGGCATTGCTAGAATTGAGTTTGCTATGCTGCCACTGTATTTGTATTTGGGGCCGCTTGGCCCCTTGAGGACTGTTGACTTCTTGCCTCCTTTCAAGCCCCTACACTAAAGCCTCCAATACTGCATCCAAGAACCTAGAAGTACTCCCTCTGGCCTCTTGCACCATTACTCCAGTTTCTTCTTGCAATTGATGTGTTTCTCAGCCAGTCGAATGAGCTGCTGCAGCCGGAATGTACTTTCCCTTTAGGAGTTGCAGACTGGCTTTAAGAAGTGCAGGCAAACTTTAATTGGTTTTAACCTCTCATGAACTTGGGACCCCTCCTTAGAATGGAACCATTCAGTAGTGTGTTTATCATTAGGCTGTTCGTGACTATCATGGAGATGAACAAGCAGCATGGGGTGGGATTCTACAGTCCCTCTGAAGCCAATGGACTTTTGAACGGCTCGCTGCATTTTAAGGACCCCGCCCCGGCTGCGGCGGGTCCATAAAATTCCACCCATGATGTTTGCATGTTGTTTGTGTTCCCCTCAGGGGCTGCATGTTAATTTATATCTGAATTCTCGCGCCTTTTAATGGCCCTTATCACATTTTTATCCCAACATAACTTACTTGCTTAATGTTAACTCGTAGTTTAAAATCAGTGATTACTGCAATGTTCTTTCTGTGTATTAAATATCAAGCAGGTGAAAATAACATTTTTGTGCAACCATCTTAAAACTGTTCAGGATGGTAAAATATATGTTCATTAAACCTAATTGCTAATTTGTGGTTCTGAAACACACATGGGAACAATATGGCGTGAAGTAAGGTCTTTGGAAAAAAAATCTACTGCACAATAGAATTGCTCTGGGAACTAAACTGTTATCACTTTGAAGGTTGACTACAAAGTAAACTATGCTAACATGAACAACATAGATATAATTCAAAGAGTTATATACCATTGTTAAAATTATTAAAAATTTGCATATGGTGGAGACATTTTGACTTTGGATGATCATGTAAAATGGATGATATCAGTGCAGCTCCTCATTATATAACTCTCTCAATTTTCATTTCCATCAGCTTCACCCAAAGCCAAAGGGATCAGAATAGTGATCAGTAGCAGTGTGCTGAAGCTGACCACCCTCCTGGAGTGTGTACATCCTGCGCAGCCCACGTACCACACCACCTTCAGAATGAGGGCTGAATTAATGCCTATTTACCAAATTTGGGCCATGCAGGTCGATTTGATGAACTTGCACAACACTCACAAAGGATCAAGTGATCACTGCAAATTGGGCCCTGCACTAGTGTTACCTAAAAGAACCAGGCAGCCAAGTTGCATGTAAGGTAATTTTGAAGATCTTCTGCTATTGCAAAGTGTCTGAAAGAACTCTGGAATGCTTTCGAAGGGGTTGTGATGAGTTCCTGGATTTAGCAGGGAGTTGTTGCATTCCCACAGGGTGGGCACAGGAGTAGGCACCTGTCCACATAAAGGTTGCAACAGCTATGGGGGCTGCAGTGCCTCTGTGTCTGCAGCTTGGCAGGGAGATTGAGCAGAGCCTGCAAAGAGGACAAGCTCTGCATGATGCCCTCTGTCAAGTGGAGCCGGATACATCCATGCTCCTTCATGTCTGGCAGATCAGCCAGATGCCGATCAGCGTTCTCCTGTATGCTGCACTTGTCTGTGACCGCATCCTCCAGTGAGCAGCACATGAACCATCCTTTATCCCTGGACTGGCTGCAGGCCTCCCATGTCTGTTGACTCATATCATGCTAATCTCAATTCAATGCTAGCCTTTAGGATGTGTGTGGTGTCTGCACCTGAGCTGGTGGCTGTGAATGTCTGATCAAGTCTCTCTCCTCCTCATGGGGCTGCTGTAGTTGGGCATCCGAAAGCTCTTGAGTTTCTGAAAGAAGGAACTCAGAAAGGGAAGTTTGGGTAAGGGAAGTGGAGTGAAGTGGAAAGCAAAGGGTCAATGGTAACACTAGCTGTAGCTTGCTTATCATGCCAGATAGCAGGATGAGGATGAGTTGGGAGTTAAGAAGGGATATGAGGCAGGAATCCACCATCATATTCAATGTTCTTAATGATTCAGGGTGTTGTGGACTCTCTCACAGCTGGCCCCATGATGTGGAGAACCACCTCCTCTGGAGGCCTCAGGTAATCCAGGCATCCTTATCCTCCATTTGTTCTGCACTGCTCCTTTCTATTGTGCCCCACTTCATCCTGCAAGAGAGAGAGCAGAATGTCAGGGATTCTGTCTGGATGTTGTGCCTGCCATAGCTGAATAGCTGGAAGTATGTGGAGATGGTAAGAGGTGGGTGAGAGGCTGGCAAAATTGATAGGTGTGTGAGGGTAAGGTGGGGTATCTGGATGTTGGCATCAGTCCTGAATTCTGGTGAATGCTGATGGATGTGTGGTAGAGGTTTAGCGCAATGAGCAGCATTGAGCACCCTTGTGAGGCCATTACTCTTCTTGATGTACTGTTGCCAAGCCTTTGGTGCCAGATTCCAGGAATGGAACTCCCTTGTTAGCTGCTCCTAATCTCTTCTGAAGATTTTTCTGGAGAGCTTCATGGCCCACATGGAACCATGACATCTCTTCTTCTGTCCACCTCCACCATGAAGCACTACACCTGTGACCCTGGAGCCTCCCTTTCTGCCCTGGTGATCTTTCTTCCTTGTTTCATATTGTAACAATTGTATTCAGCAGCAGTCGCCTGTCATTCAGTTCAGCTTCCCTTTCAGGGGGACAGACTGCCTTTAAAAACTGGAGGCTGGCTGCACTATGAGCTATCTTCAACATCACTGTTCAACTTCCTGTGCAGAGGTAATTGGCAGCATGTGAGTTACTCAGCCCAATGCTATGATCAGGGAAATGAGGTGGCAGCACCAAATTTATGTGCCACCCACCTCCACCAGAACTAGCATGAGCAGATTGTGAATTGCGTTCCCATTGTGCAGATAATGGCACATTCCAATCTGAGCCCTAAATGTTTAGACCATCCTTGGAAAATCTGTGTTAATTTCTTCAGAAATAATTCCAGCAATGCAATTTAAAAGTTAAATTACAAAAACAATACAATGAGTGAAATGCATCATCATCAGCAGCCTACAATGGCTACTAGCAAATCGACAGCTCACTTTACACCTGGCTGAAATTTTTTCTTCCATTAATGGATTACTTTGTAGTTACAAAAATTGATGAAATGCAAATTACTTGAAAAAATTAATAGATTGGGGATGTGAACGAACACTCAGAATGATGGGAAAGAAAACTTCTCCAGAAGTCAGGGTAGGTTTTTCCCCAGAGTTTCTTTTTGGTGACTGACTGGTAGACCAGTCTGGCTGGTCAGTATAATCCTGACGTGTTCCCATTCCAAAGTTATTCATGTTGAGTGTGCTGGGCTGGTTATTTAGTACTATCGACTCTGCCAAGTTTGTTTATTGCAATAGCTGGTTTTCTATTTGAAAGTTGCACTCTTTAGCTGTGCCAAAGTATTGTAAATTCCAGGTTTATCCTGGCATCACTTCAGACTATAATGATGGTTTATAAGAGACAAAGATCAGATAACATTGAACAGAAATGTTTGAAGATGTTTCCGCAGTGCACATACTTGATTTCTTTCCATAAGCACTCACCGTTGCCATGGAATTAGTGTCTTCTGCAGCTTTTGTTTAATAAATTAGAATGTCTTCCATTTATTTCCCTGGCATCAATGCATCTATAATTCAAACTCCAATTCCTTTTTAAGAAGCAATTTTCAATTTTGATGTTGAAAGGTTTTGTAACATGCATTTTTATTAATGTATGAGAAATACCCACTTTGTACAAACTAAAGTTTGATTAATTGTCTGGGGGAATAAAATTAAAAGCAAATTAATTTCACCACCATGGCTCAAGGCTTCACTTGTTTCTGTGACTTAAACAATAAGTAATAATAGGATTTGTAGATCAAGCTCTGCTATTTGGTGGAGCCGGTTCTCCTGTGTAACTCTTTAGACCAGAGAAATACATCTTGAACACATATTCAAGGTATATCTTTAGAAGCACCTTTTGTGGCTCTTTTTTTTATTAAAGTAACGTTTGCTGCAGTATCAGAGCATGGATTGTACTTATTGGCATCACACCTTATTACCACTTCCCACTTGTTGCTATTTTTTTCTGTTAAGCAATGTTTTGCTGTTTTGTGCAGAAGGTTTCTCAGTTTGTAGCTGAGATATCCTGTGGATTATTCATTCGTTTTAACAATGTGAGCTGAGGGGTGTGAACGAACACAGAATGCAACCATGCTGAATGATTTGCAAGATTTTCAGGAAGGTCAATATTTTGAAACTTGTATTCAAATTAGATCTAGATTATATATGTTGTGCTAAGGTATGAAAGATTACCTACCATAAACATAAATGCTGGGTTGAAATTTGCCTGAAGTGGCAGAGTAAGAATGGGCCTTAGTGAATCAGCCACACAATTTCCAACCTGTTGTCTTTCTTTTCTATCTAAGTTAATAGAAATAAATCAGACAAGGTGTAAGACTGGTTGCTAATTCTTTTCTGCCTGTTTTACCCCACCAAACTCAGCCAATTTCATCCTTTAATGTATAATAATTATTTTTATTTGTATTCAACAATATTTTAAAAAATGAAAATAGTGCCTTCTTTATCAATCCTTCTTTAAAAGATCCTGGATATGGAGGATACTTAGGTTCTTAGACAATGTTCCATACCATGGCTGATTACACTGAAAGTTCTACGATATTCTTGACTGAAGTGAATGATGATAGTCAGGAAAAGGAGGGACAGGCTGCTTCTGAACTCCATCTGATATCTAATTAAGATAATACAGTTGAAAGAAGGGAAAGCCTGTAGTGTGAGCTTGTAGTTAATGGATCTTACACAGGGTTGGCTCACAAAGTACTAAGTGCTTTAGCACTTGAACCTGGGGGAACAGAATCAACAGGCATATTAGTCACCTATCGCAGCTGGAGTGGGTTTAGGCCACAGAAAACATACTTGGTATGGTGAAGACCGGCTTCACACAGCTGGATAGTGACAGTAAATCCATGCACTGAAGTATGAAAGTGGTCCTGTACAGTTAGATGAGAAGATCAGCTCTCTGTCAAAACAGTTGACTGAAAAATTTACAGCAAGCAGCCTTCCTCCTTGTAGACCAGCAATGCCACTGAATGCAATCTACAATTGACAGCTCCAGTGATATCCTTACTCTTTCTTCCTCTCTGCCCCACACATATAGACAAAATTAACCTGATTTTTTTCCTGACTGCTGCTTCAAGAATAATGTTTTTTCAGATGTTGTTAGATGTTCCTCCCTGCTCTTCTTTGAGGGTTGCATTTGTCAGTCTAATCATTTTCTCTGCATCTCCCTTTTCCTAGCTCAATTTATGATGGCTTATTTTTCTTTTCTATTTGTCTAGATCAAAAATGTCAACTACCTTAGCTACGTCTTATGATGTGACTGGCAATCAATGAACTTGAGTGATCCCTCAATTTCCCCTCCTCTTCATGCCATGTGCTGTCACCAGTCAGCAATCTTCATGTCATGAAACTTTGGTACGTATTTACTTCTTTAGCCTGGCACTTGAAAATTTGCCCGGTAATTTTAATAGTTCAGTTTAAATGAGGGAAAATGGCATATTATATCTTAAAGAAATTACTAAAATGATCTGACTACAATAAATTTGCATTGTAAACATCAAATTACATTAATCAGTGTGCCCTTGCTTTGAAACAACCTAGCACTTTAAATTACTTTCTAAAGTTACTTTTTTCTTGTCCTTTCCAACTAATATCAGTTTGATGTTATTTTCTTGTCACATCAACTAGCTGACCATGCTGTAAGTTACAGTAAACTGGCAACAACATTAAAATCCATCAAAAGGACCATATCCTACAACAAGTGACACTTGACTTGTGGTGACTTTATTAGAAAATGGCATTGCAAATTTGCCTCTGAGGTAAGCCACATTTATTCTAATGTAAAACACTGTTATTGGCACTTCATTTTGTTGTCACTATGTTCCGTCAATGAAGGTGGTTAACAGACAGCATTTCCATTAAGCAACCTTATGACACTTAATTTAGAAAAATAAGTTACCGCTAAGTGTTTGATTTCATGTGGCCTGAAACTGCCCATCATACCCATGGCCTGGAAGCTGTGGAAATAAGTATTCAACATTCACCTCAGTATATCCAAAAGCAGCAATTTAATCCTTCAAACGCAAGCTTTGGTTTCAACAAACATCTGATTCTGCGTTACATTGCTACTACCCACTCTAGACACATGGCTACCCTGGCCACTTCTCTTATTGCAACTGCTCTTATTCTTGATTCAACTATACTAACAATCTACATTGATGCTCAGGTGATTTACTGAGCTTTATGTCGGTGCTTTATGCTGCTGCTACTCTGTGCAGACATTTGGCTAGCTTCCAATATTTTGCCACAACCCTTAATTATTAAATGCGGCAAGTAGTTCACAACCAATTACACTCTACCATTATGCTGTGAACTGTGAACTCTCTAATAGATCACTTTATTTTCAACAATAACAGCTTACAGTTATACAGTGCCTTTAACATAATAACAAATCCCAAGGTCCTTCACAGCAACATTAAAAATAAAATTTGACACTGGACCATATAAAGAGACTATTAGGTGAGATGACCAAAAGCTTGGCCAAAGAGGTAGGTTTTAAGGAGCATCTTAATGGAGAAAAGAAAGGTAATGAAATAGAAAGTTTGGGGAGGGAATTCCAGAGCTTAGGGCATAGGTAGCTGAAGATGCAGCCACCAATAGTGTTTTGATTAAAATCAAGGATACTCAAGAGGCCAGAATTAAAGGAGTGCAGTTATCTTGGAGCGTTGTGGTGCTGGGGTAGATTAGAGAGATAGGGATGGGCAAGGCCATGGATTTGAAAATAAGGATTAGAATTTTAAAATCAAGGTCTGGCTTTACTGGAATTCAATGTAGGTCTGGGAGCATGGGGGCGATAGGTGAAGGGGATGTGATGTAAGTTAGGGCACAGGCAGCAGAGTTTTGGATGACCTCAAGTTTCCAGAGGGTAGACTGTGGAGACTGACCAGGAGTGCATTAGAATAATCAAGTCTAGAGGTAATAAAGGCATAGATGAGGATTTTGGTAGTAGATGAATGGAGGTGGGTAGAGGTGAAAGTAGGCAGTCTTGATGGTGGCATGGTTGTGTGGTTGGGAGCTCATCTCAGGGTCAAATATAACATGAAGATTGCAAGCAGTCAGTCTCAGACAGTTGTCAGAGGGAGAAATGCATCTAATCAGGCCCACATAATAGGCCCCAGGATAAGAAATTAGTTAGGTGTTCTACCTTGGTGCACAAGTGATGAGACTGAAACGGTGCAAGTGTAATGCTCACTAATTCAAATAAAATCTGCCTCAGCGGTACACTGAGGTTGATGCATTAACAAATGGGTTCCCTGTTTGCATCTACAGATGGGAGCTTGTCAACTTGGAGAAATATTTTGAATGCATCTATAGCCTTTAAGGGGCTGCAGCATTTAAAAGGATGAAGCCACTGAAAAAGTGTGTAGGTGCGTTTGGATCAAAAATTATTTCAGCAATTTCAAAGTATTGATGGTGGAAAACAATTTACAAGCAAAAACCAAAGGAAACTAAAACACCTGTAGAGACAGGAATGCAAATTTCTGGTCAAGTGAATCAGCCACTAGAACTGTCTGTTTGGCCGAGTGGAGGTGTTGCTGCGAAAGGTAAATGGGGAAGAAGTTTCCCCTATTTGGTCCTCTAAGTATCCTCTCCAGATGTCAAGAGCATAGCATGGCTGGCAGGAAGGGGTAGCCATGCTCAATGCTATTTTACATGACCTGAAGATGCATATGCATAGTGAAATAGGGTGTATTTCAAGCTGCAATTTACAATTAAATACTGGGCTGAATTTTCCATTTTGCAGACCAAGTCCTGTGACAGATGGGGAAGTTGGTGTGATTCCCACTGGATGGTGAGGCAGGTGAACACACGTGATCTTCCAGTTTTCAGCTTATTAATTATGAATCAGCAAGGAGCTCGGTGAACCTTGTGGTGGGGTGAGCAGGAAATCACCCACCCTGCCATCCCCTCATGGGGCGAAGGCCCTGGCACTATATTTAAATGGCACTCGGACAGACATTCATTCATTGCAGGCCAGGGGCTCCGCACTACCCCTACAGAGCCCTTGCAGCCACAGCTCATACTGGAGAAGCTGAAAGATGTGAGCAGTCACATCCCAGGACATATGAGGGTGCTTCCAGCATTGCCTTTCATTCATCTCTCATCCGGCGATACACCCATGAGCAGGCCAATGCTCGTCATTGCTGTGGTCCATGTTCGCCAGCCTCTTGACCTTATAGAGGCCCCACTGCCTCTTGCTGCTCAGGCCCTTGCTCCTCATAGTGTTGTGCCAACTGGTGACAGGCCCTCCTTCTTCTCACCTGGATGAGAGCCATTACCAAGGCAGGGTTGCCTGCAGCCTGCATCATCGACGCCTCAGTGGACGCGTGGATGAATTGAAGGGATACATTTAGTGAGCATGTCCTACAATTGCCCTCCATTTCAAAGCCAACAGGCAAGTGCCAAGCCCTTCACCTGGCCTCTGTCTAGACATGGCATCCCCACCGCACTCCTCCCAGGCTAAGGACATCCTGAAGGACTAGAGATGGCTGTTCCTCCCGTTCATACATTAATGCATGTGGAGACATTGCTCTTTGACCAGGGTGATGACAGCCATGTGCAAGAAGCCTTACGCAGATACTTTTATGCCTGTCTGCACTACCCTTGAAACTCTATAGAGAGACCATAGCCTTGGTAGCATAGAAAGACTAACCGCATGATCCCTTGTCAACCGTGACTATTCACCCAGGAGGATGGAGGTTTCGAGTCGCATGTTGGCTGCCCTCCACCAGCCGTCTCTCTTGGAGGCATCCATCTCCCTCCCTCCCTCTCTTCAGCCCTGCCCCTGACTGCAGCCAGTGGCACAAAGCACAGAATAAATGGCAGCTCCACACCTTGTTGGGATCTCAATGTTATCAGAGCCATGAGTTGGGAACAAACCTGCTGCAAACCGGGTTTCGGCATAGAGAGGAGAACACAACTAAGTGTGGTTGACATTCAGTTGCCTCAAAGTTATTAGGGTGTCCTTTTACTTGGCCACTTGTGCGGACCTTGAACTCCATCCACCTGGAAAGACCCTCCTTCCACCTCAAGGGATCTCACTGACTGACTAACTGTGTGGTCAAGGTTAGACTGGAAAAGTGGTGCGGTCACCTTTCAAACTCGCTCCACCACCTTCTACCCTCCCTGTGTCACCCAGAAACTTCCCCCCATCACCATAGAACTACCCAAAATCACCATTCCTCTCCTCTCTGTCACCCTTGAGCCTCCTCCCCTTACCCTGGACCCTATCATGATCCACCTCCACATGCATTTCCTCCCCTCAGAGCTGACACCCGTTACCATCCCCATGCCCACCCTAACCCTGCCCCCCTCCTGTTATCCGAGCCACCTGTCTTGTCCTCCTCCGTGACCACCTGACGAGACTTCATCTACCAGGGCCTCACCTTTGACGTGCCACCCTACCACTTCCCCCTCTGATTATGACTGTTCCCTCCTATCATCAGTATCCTGAGTTCATCCCCCAGGACCCTACCATCAACACCACCAACCCTGCCCTCTGTGACAGTCCTCCCCCCCCTTCCCCTGACATTGACCCCCTGCCTTCCCCTGTAAACCTGCTTCCCCTTTTCCAGCCTTCACTCCACCACCCCCAACTTTCAGCCTTCACCTGCCTCCTTTGTCCAGCCTTGGTGCAGCATTTGCTAACAGCACTCAATATGAGTGAAGTTATGCAATGTACCCAAGAAGGAGAAAGCAACGTCTACAGACCTCAAAGTCACAGAGAAGGTGAAGCTTGCCAGATGCACAGCATTTATATACAGTTGTAAAGCTGAATGCTCTAAATTCTTGCTGGCGGGGAACTTAATTTGGCGGGGGAGCTTAATCCCGGAGACGTGGCCTTTTGATGAACATACATGAGATGCTAATGGATACAAATGGGGTTCCTGACTTTGTTTGTCGTGAAGGTCGACCCACCTTTAACCTGCCCTGAAAGCCGGGAGAACAAAATTCCAACAGTTTATCCTGGCGTCGAGAAACAGGTTTTTTCTAACTCCAGGCAAATTTAGTGCCTCTGCCTGGCATGATTTCTGCTGCTGGCGGGAGTGGAAAATTGTGCCCAGTGTGTCATTATCACACCTTCAAAGGGCTTTGCACACAAAATCACTCTGACACAATCAAGTTGCAAGTTACATGGTCACTTACTAACCCAAATACTGAGTTAAAGGTTGGGCACATGTCTCTCGCCGTGTATGTGCTCGTTCAACTTATCATAGGTCAAGGCTGCTTGACTGTTTGCATGAAAAGATGGTGTATTATAATGGTAACAGACCTGAACTGAAGGACTGTTTAGAGATTAAAAATCCTATAGTTCTTTGGAGGAAGCTACCTTGGGCATTCGTCCATCAATGGATATATGAACGTAGGGTGTTTAAGGAAGGTAAGAAGTTTCAGGTTTCTCCCAACCTCGGGGCTGGTGTCATCTTGTTCTTATGCCTTAATCCTCTTCTCACTCACTCATGTAATAATTATAAGTGGACTGTAACTCAATATTTCTGTAAAGTTATTGAAACTATTCATACAGATTATATGAAAAAAAATCAAGGGAACTATTGCAAGCATGAGCAAACCATTCTGCTTACATTTCTACAGCTGTAAAACACGGGTCTGGATTTTCCGGTCCTGCCTAGGTGGGATCTGCCACGAGGAATTCAGCACCCCAGCCAAAAGTCCATTGAATTTCGGTGGGGCCGGATGATCTCGGCACCAGGCGGGGCTGGAGTTGCTGATCGATACATTTTGAGATTTGATGGTAAATGGAACAAACCTTTTGCAACACACAATCTGCTGACCCAGCATTAAAGATTTGTAAATAAACTAGGCAATCAACTTATCAGAGTTATTGGCTAAATTTATCAGGTTGACAAGAAAACACAATTATCGACACCATGTTTGTGGGGCCAATGTTTATCCCCTGTTCATACATTTAATCTATTAAGATAATGGATTGAACATGCAAATCATTGTAAAGCTGGGTTAGCATCTCATCAGAAATGATCTAAAAAAAAATCAGTTCATTATGACTTCATCCATTTCTTTTATTGACGTAGTGACATTATTGACAACAGGCTGGTATAGACTCAGCAATTAACTTTGCAGGAAGCCTTAGCTAATTAAAGAGAGTTTATTGAAAAACTGCAAAAACCTAAAAGGATGCTCCCTCTGGACTTTGTAGTGTAGGTTTTGTCAAAACATATACTTTGATTCGTATGCAGTTACTGATGCTATTTATTATTCATTTTGATGTTAATTAGATTGCAATAACAGATGTCCCTGGGGTGTAAACTGTACATTATTGAATAATACTAAAAGTGCTCAGACAATTAGTAATTTTAAAAATAAATTCATTGAATCCCATTAGATTAGATCACACAGTATTCATGAAAAGCTGACTACAATAATTCAATATGCACACAAGCTAATTAATTCACTACCTAGCACTTTGGGTTTCCATCAATTGGTTTTAAAATGTGAGCCTTTTCTTATACTTTTATCCAATTCAGGGCTGTAGGGAGTTGCAGCCTATCCTAACAGGCAATGGGCACTAAGTAGGGCACACTCAGGGTGGGAATGCCAGTCCATTGCAGGGCTCACATTCATGCTCCTACATTAGAGTGGCAATTTAACTGTAGCTAATCTGTCTGACCAGCATATCTTTGGGTGGTACAAGGGAACTGGAGCACCTACTAGAAACCCATGTGGACAATGTCCACACAGACAGACACCTGAGACCAGAATTGAACCTGGGACCCTGGAGCTATGAGGCAGCACTGCTGTCCACTGTGCCATTGTGCTGTCCTGCTACCTTTATCAATGAACAACAACTTGTTTATAAAAACAGTTCAGGACACTGTCTAATTCTGCAGAAACCACTTTCATTTACTCAATGTGCTAAAACTGTTCACCTGCTAGTTAGTCTAAGCTTTGAGTTTACAATTGGGAGCTATGTGGCCTTTTGAAATCATATTTATGGTTCAAAATAATTGGCACAGTTATATAATTAATTAAAAGTCAGAGAATGGTGAAAATGTGGAATTTTCATGGGATAATTGAGGTAAATGGCATAGATACATTTAAGAGGAAACTGGATTAGTACATGAACTTGTGTAATAAAAACAGAAAATGCTGGAAAAACTCAGCAGGCCTGGCAGCATCTGTGGAGAGAGAAACAGGGTTAACATTTCGAGTCCGTATGACTCTTCTTCAGAGTTCCTGTGTTGGGGAAATCAACAAAACAGGTGTAAGATGCGATTAAAATTGTGTCCCTTGGGAAAGCATTTCTTCCCCTTGAGTTTCTGCTCAAACACATTTGCATATCATCGATTGCATACTTCATGAACCTGTACAATCAGGCAGCATTTGAAACATAATTTTTAAAGAAGTTTTTGCTTTAAAAATGACCCTTGATTATAATTATAAAAGTGGTAACTTGGTGTAGTTTGATTAATAAAGCATTTGATTAATAATAATATTTGATTATAAGCAATTTTAATCATATTGTCAATCCACTGCCTGTGGATAATCCAATTTTAAGTAGCTGAAAATTGCTTATGAAGTATACAGAACCACTTCCTAGTTATATGGTGTAGGTTAACCAGTTTCTTAGGAAGGAATCGTCCCAGATTTGCACCAAGTCTGGTAGGGAGTGGTCGCAATGGGGGGGTTCACGCCGTATCGTCCCAAACCCGCCGCATTAATTATACATTCCTGGGAAACACCCGGGCAGGTGAATGAGAGCCTTAAAACTTTGGAATTATAGAGAAACAAAAGAGACAGAAAGGTAAAGCTAAAGAGTATTAAAATCTAATCTTTCTTTCCTTCTCTTTACTTCTCCGTATGTACCTGATTTGATATTGAATTCACCCACTCAAATTCATACTTCATCTCAGTTTAATTTTTCAATCCTTCAATCTGATTGGTTAAGGAGTTGCATGGTTTCTTTTCCTGTTCACTCGGGTTCTAAATGCCCTGTTTCCCTTATAGGGTTGTATCAGATCTCACAGGGGAGATGGTAGCAAGTGGTAATGTTGCTGAACTAGTAGCCCAATGGCTTAGGCTAATGCCCTTATGAGCATGGGTTCTAATCCTGTAGCAGCTGGTAGAATTTAAATTCAGTTAATAAATCTGGAATATAAAGCTAGTCTCAGTAAGATGACCATAACCCATCATTGATTGTTGTCAAAACCCATCTGGCTCACTAATGTCCTTTAGGGAGGAAAGGAAATCTGTTGTCCTTACCTGGTCTGGCCTACATGTGACTCCAGACCCACAGCAATGTGGCTGACTCTTAATGGCCTAGCAAACCACTCAGTTCAAGGATGATTAAGGATGGGCAGTGATGCCCACATCACATGAAAGAATAAAGAAATCACTTCTGGCGACTTGCCATTTATTGTACTTAACAAGCCTTAATGTGCAAGTCTAACTAATGGTAGACAGAGATGCCCTGCTACAGCAAAATCTGGCCCATTTCTTCTGATCGTGCTTCCTCTGACTCCTTTTGTCCTTTCAGCCCACTTCTTCTGTTTTCAAATGCTATTATACTCATCTCTCTGTGACACCTGTTGTTTCCCAATTGAGGACTTTTGTCTTCTGGCCACTTCTGGTCCTGGAGTTTGAGCTTATCTCCTCTAGATTAGTTATATCTACAAATGGTATACCAGGGCAATGAGGATGTTTCAGAGCACGACTAAACCATTTGGCCCATCAAAATGGTGCTGTTGATTTTCACTGTATAAGCCACCCAAGCTCCTTTTAAATTCAGGAAGCAGCTGCATTCTGAGGTGCATTCTGCTGCATTTCCATATCCCTTACAAAGAAAACCAGGAATGTAGTGTTGATTTGTTTTCCTGACTGCTCCATTGTGTAACAAATCCTAAATCTATTTTAGGCACAAAGCTACTGCCGATCACAGCAGAAATCCGGTTCAATTTTGCACTGTTGTTTTTCCTGTCAGAACCACAAGGTGGAACTGATTGCCAAAATGATAGTGGAAGAGGCATTGTGCCCAAACGCAAACAGAACAGTCATGGGTTGGAATTGCCCCAGATTTGCACAAAGTGCGATAGTGGGCGGGAAAAAGGACATTTTACCTGCTGATCTGAATGGTGGCTTTTCGTGTTGTATCGTCCCATTCCTGGCGTATCCCGCCCCATTAATTATGCATTCACAGGGAACATGCTGACTCGTTGGTGGCCAGGCTCGGGTTTGCCTGCCCCACCGCGACCTCAGCGCTTCCTCACCCTGGGCATAGTATTTAAAGCGCACCACAGCGCAGCCTACTTCTTGTCTATAGACCAGGACTGCTCCAGGCGACAATGGCCCTGGAAGCAAAGAAGACGGCAGCCCCCAAATTTAGTGACACCTCTCTGAGGCACCTGCTGGATGCAGTGGAAGGCCGCTGTGATGTCCTCTACCCCTGCTCTGGCCACAGGGGATCCACCTGAGTTACGAATCCAGCCTGGGAAGTGGTGGCAGCGGCACTCAGCACCACCGGAGCACAGAGGAGGTCAGCCATCCAGTGCAGGAAGAGGATGAATGCTCTCATCCACTCCGCCAGGATAAGTCAACCACCTCATCACTCTCAACTCATACACTCAAACCCACCATACATCCATGGGATCTCACACCTCAAGGGACAACACCACTAACTCTCACCCACACCCTCACATCTCCATCAGGCCCATATCCTCTGGAGTTTGCATCCTCATCCCGTCCATGTCCCCGCACACCACACAAACATTCCATGCATACTTATCATCTGCTGTGCCATGTGTCCTGCTCACACTCTCTCCATCTGTTTTCATGCAGGAGAAGCTGGCCCACAAAAGCAGGGAGAAGCCCTGGACCAGGAGTGGAGTGGCCCACATTAGGCCCCTCACTCACTGTGAGGAGCGTGCTATCGCACTGACTGGTGAGGACGTGGACTGTGCCTGCAGTGATGGTGAGGTCAGCGGCGAACACCCTCATGAGGATCCTGTACCACATCATCCCTCTCCCAACACAACTGTGAGTGCTCTCCCTCCTGCACTTTACTATTCTGCCATGCGCTAATTCATCTCTACTTTGGATCACAGGGAGCTCTGCCAAGTGACTGACACCCTCAGCCAGTCAGTGCCTCAGTGCCAGTGAAGAGGACACCTCCTCCCTTGAAGAGCTGGAAATAAGCACCTGGAAGACCCATCACCCTCCACCAGTGCAGAGACACACACCTCGATGAGACCCAGAGCTAGAGCAGGCTTGCATTCACAATCTGGTGGACACATGTCTGCAGCAGGCGGATGCAGGTTTAGCCAAGCTCCCTGGCACTCGGAGGACTGCATGGGAAGAGGAATCTGTGAGGCCTGAGTCAGATGACGAGCCTCTGGATTTGGCCTTCCAACTCATCGTGGAGAGTCAGCAGAAGGCGGGGGAACATCACACAGAGCTGTTAGAAGCCCTGATCAGAGTGGCATGCAAGTCGGAGGAGTACATCCGCTGCCTGCTATCTGATGAAGTGGTGCCTACATGTGCACGTATGGAGCTCTCAATGGGAAGGATGACAAACGTCACGGAGACCCTGGTCCAGCATAATGCGGAGATATGCGCAGACCTACACTCCATCGCAGGAGCCATGGGTGAGTTCCTGCAGTGGCAATGCGAGAAGGAAACGGGGCACCTCAATGTCCCTCCAGGTGCTCCTTCCTCCCCAAGAAGTCAGGCCGGGGCCCTTGGGCATCCAAACGGAGGAGGAATGATAGCTGGATGCCACAGGGTCATCCACTCAGGAATCTCAGAAGCTGTCCTCTCCCTCCGAGCCCTCTTTGCCTGTGACCCCCTCAACCTCATCCTCTGTCACCACAGAGGGAGCAGCCGGCCCACAGGAAGACAGCCAAAGCAAGCCGGGGCCCTCAAGGCCTCAGCTCTCCAGAGGGCACATGCCGTAGTCATCAGAGGCAACAGGGCCAACCATTCCACAGACTGTCTTGACCTCTCCTGCAGTCATGAGGGCAGCACCTAGAAGAAGCGGTAGGCCTAGAAAAGTTAAGAATTTCTGATCGCAAGTGATTGTGCGGGTGAACATATTTTGTCAATTTATAACCTGAAAATATATTCACTTTCACTGAATACTGTGTAATGGTGACATTCAGCTTAATTTACAGGCTTTGTGAGTGCTCCCACTGCATTCCCCTCCACCCACCTCACCCTGCAACACTAGCAGTTCAGCTGCACACAGTGCCAGACTAAGAGTGATTCTGGAGGGAGAATTGTATATGTGGCAGGGCCTTTTGGAGCCTTGTGCAAACACTCTCCCACGCAAGCAGAGCCTTCCTTGATTATGCTCATCTCACTGTCCCAAGGATTTTCAATGCTGCCTGTTGGGTTGTCCAACTGAGCTGACCTGCATCTCCACCCACCCCCTGATCACATTCCCATTTCTTTCCAGAATGTCCAGGTGAATGTGCACTTTCCCTTCCTCCCCGGGAATCCCAGCCCCAACTGCATTGACCTCCTTACCTCCTCCTTCCCACTGCCAGGGTCCATGTCTGCTTCTGAGTCCCCAACAACCACCCTCACTGCCCCTTCTACTGCTACTGTCGCAGCCTCACCCTCCCATCCTTGCGGCTCACTCTGCCTGCCCTCATACTCACCATTCCCTCCTGCCACGCCCATCCTCAGTTTGCTCCCCAGGAGGCAGTCATTGACTCCACAGACCCCTCCCTTGCAAATTCACCTGGATTCCCCCCCCCTTACTCCCTCCTCCCCCCGGACTCCTTCCCCCCCTCCAAAATCCTTCTCCTCCCAGCTACTTCTCCCTTCCAAACTCTTTCCTTCCCCTGGACTCATACCCCCTCGAAAGTCCTTCCTCCCCCCAAAGTCCTTCCTCCCCCCGCCCCGGAGACAAGACCTTCCCCCTCCGATGTCCTTCCCTTACACCTGCCTCCCCACTTACACCTACCCCCCGCCCCCTCCCCGTATTCATTACCCCCTCTCCCACCCTCCCCTCCGACACCCTTGCCGCCTCCCCCTCCGAATCTCCACCCCCACCCCCGGTACACGTTCCTCTCCTGCCCATGATCAAGGCCATCATGTTCTGAAGCAGAACCTAGACATCAACGGAGACCTCCCATCTTCTGTGAGCTGCTTCACGGCGTAGCCATGTCCACGAGGATCCAAGCATGCGATGCACGTGTTCCTCCGGGATCTGGGAGCTGTAGGGCTCCAGTATCTTCTGCCCCTCGGATGTCTGTGATGTGAGCAAGGCCTTAATGGTAAGCCCCAACACTTGTCCAGATGTGTTCTGGGACGACATGTTTTCCCACCGACTTGGGCAGTAAATTTGACATGGGGGAATGATTCTGGCGAGCAGGCAAGATGATGAGATGCAAACGCATTGAAATTAGGTTCCTGACATTGGATGGCAGGACAGGTGTCTTGCCATTGACGGGCAGAGCCGATGATCGCAAACTGGTTTCACAAAGGTGTAAAACTGATTTTCGGCCATACTGTCTGCTCATGGCCGCCATGATGCCTGATGCCAATGGGGGTGGAAAATTTCGGCCATGGCCTTTCTGGCCACTTCAGATTCTTGCAAAATGAGCCACGATGGTGAATCTTGCACTACTTATGATTGTGAATACTGGCTACATTGAAAAGGATTATAAAGAACATTGCTCTATTGACTGAAACTGTTTATTCATAACTGTGAACATAAAGCCTCAAATTTCAAAATACGATTATCAGAAGTCTGGAAATAAGTTTTGTTAAAACATACCAGTGTCTGAAGGCAATATAAGGTGGCCAGACAAATTCATCATTTCTAGTTTTATCCAAAGTGTTACTTTGTTTAGTTCGCAACAGTGGGCAGAAAGTTTTGCTCGGCGGGCAGGCGCGCGCCCGACCTGCTCGAGCGCGAAACAACGCATGTTGACATTGGCCGAGCATGCTGACGTCAATGCGCAGTCGTGTGATAATTCGGTTGGCGAGCACGTGCCTGCCGACAATTAAAAGGCCTGTTAAGGCCATTAAATAATCAATTAACTGAAAATTTTCACTGCCAATCCAACCTAACAGTTGGCGGGCAAGCGAAAAGGTAAAGCAGCCTTTGCATTTTTTTGGAAGCCGCATCCACGGGGCAGGATGAGATTTCCAAAAGCAAATAAAAATAAAACAAAAGTTTTAAAATTGAATTAATAACATGTTCCTGTTCATGTGACAGAGTCGCATGAGGGGACATGTTTTACTGCATTTTTATTTTTTTTTTTAACAACTGCTTCATTTCCCTGAGACAGCTCTGGCTCTCTGCCTCAGGGAGATTATGAAGCACTCACTCGCGTGCATGTGCAAAGTTCACGCTCAGCCCGCTCACACTCCCCCCCACCCCCCTCCGCACTGAGCACTGGCACTCGCATTTGATGCTGGGTGGGCCTTAATTGGCCCGCCAGTGTGAAACGTGGTCCTGTCCCCATCGTGGGTGGCAGTCGGCTTCTCGGCCACCCCTGCCCGCCCCGCCGAGCACGCCCGCCAAGGGCAAAATTCTGCCCAGTGTTTTTTATATTATCAAACGCTTCCACCAACATTCAAGCAGCCATGTGGTTCGAAATAAGTAGTTGTGTAGCCACTTACACCATAGTTTATTGAAGGATAGTCAAGCACAAGTATGGAGCACTGTTTAGTGGTTTCCCACTCTTCTTTCAATCTTGTACTGATGGGGAAATTTTATATTTCGACATGTAGAAATAAAGACGTAATTGTGCTATTGCTTATTAAATAAAAGGTACTGGTAGCAGTTTTAATATTGTTAATATAATGCAATAGAATGCAGGATTACCTTTTGGATGCGGTGTCACACATATGGTGTAATGCCGGCTGCTTTAATTACTGCACTCTTACTCAATGTTATTTGCATATATGTTATATGTGAACATAATGCTTAAATGTAGCTGCCAAATTATTATTAAACAGCAACTAACATTAGAGCCACACAAGTGCTAGGCAATGCCCATCTCCAACAAGAGAGAATCTAATCATCGCCCCTTGACAATCAATGGTATTATCATCACTGAATCCCCCATTATCAGCATCCATTTTCCAGAAACTGAACATGACCAGCCATATAAATACTGTGGCTACAAGCACAGGTCAGCGGTTGGGAATTCTGAGGCAAGTAACTCACCTCCTCATTCCCCAAAACCTGTCCACCATCTTCAAGGACAAATTGGGACTGTGATCAAATATTCTCCACTTGGCTGGACGAGTGCAGCTCCAACAACATTCAAGAAGCTCAACACCATCCAGGACAAAGCAGATTGCTTGACTGACATCCCATCTACCACCTTCAACATTCATTCGCTCCATCAACACACAATGGCAGTAGTGTGTACCATCTACAAGATGCATTTCAGCAACTCACCAAGGGTCCTTCAACAGCAACTTTCACACCCAGAACCTCTACCACCTAAAAGGACAAGGCCAGCAGATGCATGGGTACACCGCTACCTACAAGTTCCCCATCAAGCCACACACCATCCTGACTTGAAACTAACAGCAGTGTGGGTGTACCTACACCACATGGACTGCAGCAGTTCAAGAAGGCGGCTCACCACTACCTTCTCAAAAGCAATGAGGGATGGAAGATAAATGTTGGTCTTGCCAGTGACACTCACATCCCATGAAAGAATAAAAAAGATTGGCAACTCACACTATTCATTAATTGTAAAAGGTGTAAAAGTCATGCTCAAGTAAACAATAAGTATGTGAGAAATCGTATACTCTCTGCTGAAACAGTGCTGTTTCCATAAAGCTGATCAATTGTGTTTTGTCTGAATTTAATTAGATCCTCCAATTCTTAAGAAGACAAGAGTTGTAGTCACAGAGCCACCACATGTTCCAATTCATAATCATTTCTCCCTTGATATTTACGGTACTCCAACAGCAGTCAGAAATAATTCAAAAGGGCAATAAAGTGTTTTGCAGCAAATTAATTGCCTGTTATGTCTCTACTGATTTGTATATAAGACTGTTGCTGAAGTATTTTCTATGCAAGAATGGCTGGATATTTGTCATTTGACATTTTCCTGTTTCCATAACACTGAATATTTGCCCTTTGTAGTTTTCAAGTGAATACTCATTTTCTACAATGTAACATCTGGAAAATGACTTGGTGAATATTAAACAGAGTCCAAAAGCATACTGGGAGTTGAGTATTCATTAATTCACATTAATATAAGATTAAACTTGTTGTGATTCCCGTAGAGACCACTTATTTTTAAAAGAATTTTGAATTCCCAGTGACCAACTTAAAGGAATCATGCAACAAAATTTCAAGTTTTAAGACTTCTACTGTAACAAACTAAAAGCAATGTTTACTAAACATCATTTATTTGGCAACAAATACTCCACAGAAAAGATAACCCTTATTAATGCCTTAGCGAGACCGATAACTCGTCATTGCATATATACTGTATGGCACACTTTCCACAGAATTGCAGTCTTTTGAGGAAACAGTCTAAAGTCACTCCCAGCTTCCAATGGATTCACTTCTTCCTGTTTTGCCAAGTCGTAATGTCCAGCAACCATCGAAGGCCCTTTCCCTCAGCCCTTTAAGAATTCACAAATTAACTAGCAGTAAGGCCCACCCTGGTGATTTCTTTCCTAGCCCCGCCTTGGCAAATCTTCCAGTGTCCTTAAATCACTGCAGTTTCCTTCTCTTTAACTAGTAAGCTTTTCCCAGGATTTGGATAACAGGGAAAACACTCTGCAGACCGTGGCAACTGCCATTCCCGGTCTCTCTCTCTCCCTCCCTCTCTGTTTCTCTGTCTCTGTTTCCTTTCAAAGTCTCTGGCACAGAAAGTGTGGCAATAACAAGAACAAGCTTCTGCTTTTGCTTTCAGGTGTTAAACCTGGCACATTAATTTCGATAGCACATGACCTCAATCCCCCCCATCTCCATGGTAACCAAGCCACACAAGCTCCTTGTCCAGCAGAATGCTTAGCAGATCACATGACTCTCTTCAATACTTCATTTTACCTTAACTTAAAGAGACAGCCTAACACAGAACCATCTTGCGCTCACAACACCTCCTCGCAAAAGATGAAAAATTATTATTGAAGTAATAATTTTTCAACAACACTATCAAAACAAACATTGGAAACACTCTAACAATGAGCTTATTACATAGAGTACAGATAAAATGTCTTCCCTTGTTGTCACATTTCACCATTAAACATGCCTGTACTGTCAACCTTATAAGGCTTAACCCATCACACCTAAATTCATGTCACAATTGGGGTTTAAAGTTTAGTTTATATGAGCTCTCGAAATTCCAATTTTCTTCCAAACGATAGTTCATTTTACGACTGGTGGCTTCGCTTTCCATCATTCACTGTAGCAAATCTCCTTTCTCATTTTAAGTTGGTTTACAGCTTTTCCATCTACTGGGTTAGAAAATTGCACACTTGGTTTGGTCTGGTTAAGTTTGTCAAGAACAATGTCATTGATCTCTGGAACTCCCTCTGATTTTTGTAACTCCCTTTGTTCTCCTTTAACACCAAAGGCAGCAGTGTCATCAACTTGCTGACCTTTTAACACAGTCTTTGAACTACCCTGTTCAGATTTTAACTCCAGATCTCCATTCTTCTTCATGGTTGCAGGTCTTACAAGCCTGTGAAGGAAGTGTCAACTAGCCATACAGCTGAGTTGTCCTCTTCCTGCTTAAATCAGGGATAATTTTTATATTTAAGTTCATTTCCATGATTTAAAATTTCAATGTCTTTCTCCAGAAGATACAGATTTAACATTGCTTTCCTTCTGCTTAAGCAGTTTTCTTTTGCCAAGTAAAATCCGCCTTAGCTGTTTGAAAAGCCTCATTAAGCTGATGTCGATGATCAATGAAAAACCCTGATATTCTTTTTAGTCAGCTCACAAATTCTTTTAAATTACTTTCCTTTCATTTTCCCACTCAGCACAAACTTTCTCAAACCTCAAATGTAATTGTATTGTCATTTTGAAGTTTCAAGAACACTAATCCTTCCTCGTATTTCCATGAGCCTGAATTTTATGTTCTCAGGTCGGGCCAAACTCAATGAAATTGCATACGTGTGCAATATTGAGTTTGGCGGGCGCACACGGGAGTTGGAGCTGTGTGTGCCGACAATTAAAGGGCCAACTAAGGCCATTAAAAAACCTATGGACAGAGATTTTACTTTGGCTGTGTGATTTTGCACTCGTCGCATGGGCAAAACAAGCAGGTGGGCAGCATGTTTTTATCAAATTGTCATTTAAGGGTGGGATAAAATGGGTCTGGAGCATTGCCATTGTGAGTAGTGAAGAGTTTAGGAGATAGTTTGCTGCTGGTTGCTTAGTGAAACCTGACAGCTTTATCTCTGTTTTCAGGTTCAGCCTTTGCATTGCTATCCTTCGTTTCAGGACTCATTGGTGTCGCCAAGGTCCCTGGAGGATTTATAGCATGTGGACCCTTCCGGTAACCAGGTAGCCTTTTGTTTCTCTGGTAATGGGGATTGTCTACTCTATTGATGGGACTTCATCTAAGGAGGAAAAGAGAGGCAGAAGAGGGAAGAGGCCAGGTATCCACAGGCAGCGTCCAAGGGCGTGACATGTGAGATGAAAGGCACAGGCACAGGGTCAACTGTGTGGGTGGACACCCCCATGTCAGTGGTCCTAAAGGTCACAGTGGCCCTCAACTTCTATGCTTCTGGCTCTTTCCAGGGGGTTATCTGTATGGAGTCTCCCAATCAGCTTCCCACAGTTGCATCAAACTGATGCTCTGTTCAGGTGGGTCCTCATATTTATTCATTACCAAAGAGATGAGGCCAGCCAGGCTGAGCGAGCCAGAGGTTTCGCTGTGATTGGGGGGATCCCCCGGATCCAGGGTGCCATCGACTGCATTGATGTGGTCATCAAGGCGCCAGAGGATGAGCCAGGTGCCTTCATGAACACGAAGGACTTCCACTCCATGAACGTACAGATAGTTTGTGACCATAAGATGCAGATTCTGCAAGTCTGTGCAAGGTACCCTGGCAGCTCCCATGATGCATGCATCCAAAAATACTCACAGGTGCCAAGGCTGTTCACTGCTCCAGCTTGGCTGGATGGATGGCTGCTGGATGACAAGGGCTATCTATTGAAAAAGTGGTTTATGACGCTTCTCCGGCACCCACGGTCAGAAGCAGAGCAGATGTATAATAGGAGTCATGCTTCCACAAGGGCAGTGATAGAGAAGATGATGAAGATGAGATTCAGATGCCTGGACTGTTCAGGAGGAGCACTACAATATCCTCCAGAGCGTGTGTCACTGATAGTGGTTGCATGCTGTGCTCTCCACAATCTGGCTCTGGCAAGGTGGGACCCACTGGAGGAAGAGGATCTTGAGGCAGCTCCACAGGCCACAGAGGATGACTCCAGTGGTGAAGAAGAGCCCGGGGAAGAACACGGTGAGGACATGCAGGCAGACCTCTGGAACCTTCAGGGAGGCAGGGACACCAGGGAGGCCTTGATTCAGCACACCTTCAGCTCGGCTGCCAAAGACACTGCTTCCCCCTCATGCCAGCGGCACCGCCTCCTTACCAGATGTTTGAAATGACCCATTCCAAAGTTCACTCAGTGCCTATGCAATAAAGTTTAGAGCCCCTCTTTTCCAGCATAAGATACTGGCGTGCCCTGCACCTATAAAACAAGTGAAGCATATGCAGGCCATTAACGCAAAAGCAATATTGGTCTGCTCTTCGCACTTACAGACAATGAGCATAACATTACAAGGTGTTAACAGTTACACCAGTAAACCACTTAACAAATAGTGGCCGAATGGAAGATCACCCATGAAAAGTCCCTCTTGCGCTCACGGTGATTTAAAAGAACATTTGCGAGTGCTGTAGTCTTGGTGCCCTCCCTCGCCCTTGCTGGCAGCAGCAATGGAGGCAGCATGCTGACTGGGATCTCGTGTCGGCTCTGATGACCTTGGCGGTCGTCCTCTGGCTGGCAGAGCCTGTGTGGCCACCACCTGTGAAGGTGCAGTCCAACGCCATGGCTGGGCATTCTGCAGTTGTCACGTCTCATCAGATGGCACAGTCACTGGCAGAGGGGTGGAGGAGCTGCTGCAGCCATCCAGAGGACCTTTAGGGGAGCCCGCAGAGACAGCATGAAGCTCATCTGCCAACATGAGGTCAGTCTGGACCTCCCTGCTCACCACTGATGGACAGGCACCTAGCAGAGATACTAGATGCCTCATCCATCGCTCACACTGGCAGTGACCTCCTGAGGCCTTTGCCTGTGTGAGGTCTTGCAGGTCTGAGCACAACCCCAGAGTCTCTGGACTCTGTTCCTGGAGCCGCCTCTCCATGAGAGTCACCACTTTCTCAATGAGGAGGCTGTGCACTCAGTGCTCAGGGTCAACGCAGTACTCATGCTCTGCATGGATTCGCCACAACGGAGACTATGGCACGCAAACCCTCAGGAATCTCTGCTAGATCCTCCCACACATCACACTGGACACCCAGCATCTGCCACCTAATAGATGACTCCAGAGACTTGTCATCTGCTTTGGACTCAGCATGGTCCTGATCTCCAGCAGTCCTCCGGCTGCTGGTGCCTTGGGCACTCTCTGCCTCCATCAGCTCCTTATGCAAGTGTGCCACGCCCTCCCCACTGTGCACTAACATTGTAGCCAATGATTTAATGACCACCAAGGTGCTTATATCTGTGCTGGTACCTGGTGCAGAGAGGGGGTGTGACGCAGATGCATCTGATGGGCACTGGTCCTCAGGTGTCAGGTGTGGCTCCTCGGGGTCCTGCATTCATTTACTGGATGGCAATTCTAGGGAAGGAAAACAACGTGTCATTAGTATTAGTCATCACACTGTCACTGTGCATGCTCGGCGGGCTGGTGAGACGATGAAGATCTGCATCATGGTGCCATTGTCTTTCAATGACATTGGGGATTCCAGGTTTGGGGTTTCCATTACAGACGAGACAACACAATAATGTTTACACACTCCGACGCTCTCGGATCCGTGCACTGCACTTCTACCTTCGTCAGAGACCCCTGCCTCTCCACGACCGGTGGACCAAGCTGTGCGTCGGCACTCCATCTCCAGGGCATCCGTCTTGTACCTCGTCGAGATCATCAGGCTTCGGTGGCCTCCGCCTGTCCTTGACCTCTCGATGTTGTTATGGTTCCTCTTCTCCTGAAAGTACAGAGGAGCATTGATTAGTCCACTCTGTCCTGCAGCGACATTGCAGCCTGGCCAACCTCACCTGAGGAACACCTTGCATGGCACATCTGAGCCATGGCCCTCAACCTGCAAAGCAATCAGGCCAAGTAGCCAGATCTCACTGCCTTGGCCAGCACCGATGTCATTGACAGTTGGCACTCAGGCTCTTACACCCGGAGAGATGGCCAGCCGTTAACACTTCTCCACACAAGGTCCATGCCAACTTGATACTCACCCTTGCTGAGCACAGCAGATCATTGAGCCTTTTATGGCACTGTACCCATGTGTGCCACACAACATCATGGCTGCTGACCTGGGCTGCAACCTCTGCCTATGCCTTCTGAGTGAGGTGCAGTGCCCTCCTCTTGCCATCACTGGGTATGAGGATGTCCCACCTGGCACTGACCTCCGGCTCAAGATTCCCAGGCGCTCATCTGAGAACTGGAGGGATGAGCGCCCACTGGACTTGCCCTCCTATCTGACATGCCCAGCAGGTGCGGATGCCATTGCTATTCCACACAAATTTTCCTTCCTTGAACTAAACATCTCCCTCTCCCCTTCAGGGAGCTGCCTTTGCTGCATTTGAATCCCCCACTCTGTCGCCCTTGGACCCAGCACCCTCAGGTGTGCCACCCAGCATGAAATCACATTGAAAACACAATCTCATCTGGGAGCGGATTCTACATCTGCTTCCCGGCCCACTGACTTTGCGTGCACAGCAAGCATGAAATTCGGGCCATGGTATCAGTATCAGTTATAGTAAAGTGATTTGGTTTTAAAGCAGTGATTTCCATTGTTCCATCATCAGCTTTGAGTGCTGCTGCGGTCTATTTTGACAGCTCTTGCTTAGTGTCTGCCTGGAGGTTTAATTCAGCCAGCTTTAATTCATCCCCAGCTGCTCTTAACTCTTTGTTGTCAGTCAGATGTTCCACTGTCCCTTTAACACCAGTAGTTTGAGCTTTTGACTTTAGTTAAAGCAGTAATTTCTACAACAGGTCTACAGAGATTCATGGATCTCTGTACATCAGTTGATTTATCTTGTAGATTTTCAATTTCAACCGTTTCACTGGACTTTTGTTCACTGGGGATGGCCACACTTTATCTCCAGCAATGTCATTTCCTAGTATAAAATTAACACAATTAATAGGCAACTTCAACATAATTCCCACAATTACAATATCAGGAATTAAACCATATTTTAATTAACCTTGTGCAATAGAATAGTTAAGTAACCTCTATTAATGCCCATAATTAGTACATTCTTAAGTAGTGCATTTTTTAGAGGGAGGTTTCCTGCACCTGTGATCAGCAATTGAACTGATCCTGTATCTATAAGAATATTAATGTGTTTGCCTGCCTTACCTGAAAAAATATGGGGACTTCAAGCTTGTACACAAAATTCCTATAATCCTCTATGCTATGGTTTTTTCCAATAGTAAATCATTTGACGCTATCGGTTTGTCACAAGTGACGCAAGTGCAACATTTTCTGTAGTCACGGTATGCATGCCTACAAATGCTACAGTTGTGGCTTTTATTTTCCCACACTCTGCCTTGACATGTTTTCTCTTGTGACAAAAACAACTTGTTGGCCCTCTTAAATCAAACCTACCCTCCACACTTTTTTTTTTACTATTCTGAGGATTATCTGTCGTTTCATGTCTACTCTCTTCCTCAGTGTAACATATGTTCTGTTCCTTTATCAGATTCAGTGTGGGTTTGCAAACAATGGTCTGCTCCTACTCACATGTTTGTGAGACAATTTGTAGTCATCAGCCATTATTGCAGCTACTCTTATCTTAGAAAATTTATAGTTTTTAGATGAGACCTTATTCCTGAAGGGACACTATTTTTAAATTCTTCCATTAGCATCACCTCCCTAAGATTTTCAAAATTTTGCTCAACCTTCATAGCTCTATGCAACTTATCCAATATCATTTCATTTTCTGTTAGTAAATCCCACAAATTTCTGATTTTACCTCTTCCTTAAATTTCTAAACTTTTGCCTGTAGGCTTCTGGCACTAAGCAATGGGAATCCAAAACAAGAGCAATGGGAATACCTGAAAGAGATGAGTATACTTCTAAACCTTTTCCCACAAACACGCTTTGCAAAAAAGCTGTCCAACTTTCCTGCAACCATTGCAGCTTTGTAGCAATTTTCTCAAATGACAAAAAATACCTTTCAATTCCTTCCTCACTGAATTTAGGCACTAGGTGAATATTGCTTGCCGAATCAAAGCTAGGAGTTAAAATCTAAATCAAATTATCAAGTTTACCTGCTACTCCTATAATCTAAGGTTTGCCATATCAAGTTCAAATTTTCTGGCTTCTCTGTCTCTTTGCAATCCAAGATTTTCCTTTTCTTTTATGCTTTGAGTCTTTTTCTTCCCTTTGGAATTCTCATTTGAGTTTTCACATTTTACTTTCTTTCTTTCATTTTTCTCTCTTCTCTTTGGAATTTAAGTCTTTACATTTTTTTCTTATTCAAATTCTAATTGGTTAATGTGCAGCTAAATTCTAGCCAACTCAACCTGTGTGCTATTGGGATTACTTTTCTCTTCCTCAAGGTTCAGGAGTTGAGCCAATACTTCAACAATCTGTGCCTTTTTAATGCCTACTTTTAAATATATTTCCAATTTCTCTGCAACCATTTCCAAATTAAATTTTGTTAACTGTTGCTAGGCATTCCTGGATAAGCCTTCCCTTTCGATAAATTCTTCAGCAACAACATAGCCATGCTAAATTTTCACTGAAAATGTAACTTTTCACTGCAAAAGTAACTCTTTGTTTAAACTCCAGCAAATTCTAATGTATTCATCCCAGCCTTTGGATTCATCACCCGTAAGAGCCCCTAGTTTATTATGATCCCAGTACCGATAACTTTTACGAAGATATTTGAATTCCCAGTGACCAATTTAAAGGAATCATGTGAGAAGGTTTCAAGTTTTAAGACTTTTACTGTAATAAACATACCAAAGCCAACAATGACTAAACATAATGAAAACAGAAAATGCTGGAAAAAACTCAACAAGTCTGGCAGCATCTGTGGAGAGAGAGACAGAGTTAATATTTTTGATTTGAATCTGACTCTTCAGAACTGAAAGGAGGTAGACATGTTTTATGCTGGTGAAGGTGGGAGGATATAGTAAAAATGGTACGGTCTGGAATACTAGGGTAGAGGGTGGGAGGGATTAAATAACAAAGATTCTATGGGAAAAGGAAGTAAAAGGAATGGTAATGGTTGCAACAAAGACACAAAGCAAACAAAGCATTGGCACAGATTAGGTGTTAATGGCAGAATAAAGATCGGCTATGTTTGAAAGCAAAAGCAAGAAAACAAGATACAGACCGGCCTTTGACAAAAAGAAAAGAAAATGAAGGACAGAATCACGGTCTGAAGGCTGTAAAGTGCCTAATCATAATATGAGGTGCTGTTCCTCAAGCTTGTGTTGAGCTTCACTGAAACATTGCAGCAGACTGAGCACAGAAATGTAAACGTGAGAGCAAAGTGGTGAATTAAAATGGCAAGTAATCAGAAGGTTGGGGTTATGTATGTGGACTGCAGACTTGACTAAACATTACTTAGTAGGCAACTAATACTACAGAAAATATAATCCTTATTAATGTTTTATCAAGACCTATAATCTATGACACAGATTTACTGTTTATAGTCCACTTTTCACAGAATTGCAGTCTTCTCAGGAAACAATTTAAAGTCACTTCTAGCTTCCAATGTGTCCATTTCTCCTGTTTCACCAAGATTGTATTGTATTGAGCTCTGTAAGGTTTGTTTATCTAGCTTGCAATGTAATCCAATTTTGAATGCTTGGTTAAGCTCCAGTCTGCATGAATGGATTTAGCTCAGCAGGGGTTGTTGATACTTGTGGAAGGGGCTGTGTGTTTTGCTTGATCGGCAGTTTTCTTTTGAGCAGATAGTGGTTTCAATGTTGTTGGAGGTTTTAAATTGGCTGGTTGTTTATTTTGTCAAAATGATGAGCACTTGCGATGTGAGTGCTTTTTGCAAGGTGAGTTTCAATGGCTGTGTGTTTGATTCGCATTTTTATGAGTTTCTAAGAAAGACTTTTTTTCAACTGGTGTTTGAATGGCAGATTTTTTTCTAATTTCCTGGGAATTTCTAAGACTTCCTATGTTATTACATGTCTCATGAGTACTGTATGTTGTGGATACATGGTTGAGGGCCATGGAGGATGCATGGGAGACATGAAGGGGCATGGAAGATGCATGGTGGGTGTGGTGAGGGCTGTGGGGTCTAACAATCATATAGAGAACAGACCTGATGTCCCAGTGAATGGAGGCGGGCCTTCTAACATGGCAGCTGCAACTCCAGCTTGCCTCCAACTCTGGAAAATTAAAATTCCAGATGAATTGGCTGACTTTCAGAAGTTGGGAACGCTACATCAGGAAATGGTCCAACTCAGACTTCCTGACTCGAAGGGGAAAATCCTGCTCATAAATCTTCTGAAGAGAAGAGGTAAAGTTCCAGTCATGGAGTGGCCAAGCAATAGAAGCACTGTTCTGCATGGCTGGAAACTTGAATACAAATTCTTGTCTTAGAAAGTAAAAGAGCTGCAATTTAAATGGACCCGTAGTTGCTTCATTTTACAGATTTTTTTCTCAGATTCCAGCTTGATTTTTGTTTTCTTTGAGAACATCAATGAATCTGGAAATAAATTTAAAATGGTGCCATCCCAGTTCGTGTCTAGAAGCAGATGGTTGCAATTTGTACTTCAGTTGTTTGGCCAAATATTTTGGGAATTGCATGCTGTAGGTAAACAGTAAGCAACTATTGAGCCTTTATTCTGATCTGTCCAGTTTATTCAATATCATTCTAAAGCTGTTTATTCATTCCCCTATGCTGTTGTTCCTTTGTGTTTGTGATGCAACAGCAAGATCAACAGTCAAGCAGTTCCTTGGAATGTTACCGCAGGAAACTGAACCTATTGATTTGTTGTGTCTACCATGTAAAAGTTTAAAATAACCAATAACAGAAATGAAATTCTCTCCTTCCATTCACTAATGCTTCCTTCCATTAGCAATCAGCAAGACAATTTTAAGTGGATTAATGTATTCTTCAACGTTTTACTTATTGAGTGCATTGTTGAAAATCACTTTAGTGTTACTGGAGCTCAAGACTATGTGTAGCATTCTGATCAACCTCAAACGTTAACTCTGTTTCTCTCTCCATAGATGCCGCCAAACTTGCTGAATACCTCCTGCATTTACTGTTTTTATTTCAGGCATCCAGCATCCATAGTATTTAGCGTTATTTGCAGCATAGTTTCTGACAGAAGTCCAATACTACATTTTGTACAAAAATAGCTATGTATATCTATATAGCCTCTTTATACGTAGTAAATCATCCCAACACGCTTCACAGGGGCTATTTGTTACGTTATTAAAAATTGTGACTGCTGCAGATGTGCAGAGATTTGATGTATTAACTTAATACCAGTGGTAACTTTGACCTGCAGCTTTTCAGCAATTGTTGCTTTATCAGTGTGTAATTATGGAAAAGGTTTTGATGCCCATATTAATATCAGATTAAAACTTCATTTCATAATAAGACTTAATTTCACAATACTATGCACTGCTGAAAATGCAGAAACTTTTTATTTATCTGAATTATGAATATTTTTTAACGTGCTTTGTGAGATTGAGTGTCTTCTTCAACATCAGAAGGAAGACACTGCCTCAACTCAACAGGAAGTCCTTTGATCAATACATTAATGTGTGTTCTAAAGAGATCAAATCTATCGAATGACCAAATGTTATTTTTAAGCTATCAAAACACTGACCCAGGTTAAGCCAAAGCAGGATGTCCAGCAGCGTCTGCCATTAGTTAGACTTGCATGTTAAGGGTTTTACATTTTTCTGTGACAGGTTGCTGAAAGGGTGAACTGATAATGTCTCAGTTGAAAAGCAGGGTACCTGTGACCAGAGCGAACAGAGCAAGCAATCAGACTGAAGGATTGTGACATTACCTGCACAAAGACTGAGAAGGAAGTGTAAATTAGGTGGATATATTTAATGTCAAATCAGATATACAAAGAACGGAATTGTGCGGTCCTGTTGGTGGCAGACATGAAGGCGGGCGTGAGTGGACAGTATGACGAGAAGGCCAAATATTGGTTTCACCCCATCGTAAAGCCAGTTTGCGATCATCTGCTCTTCCTGTCAATGGCAGGCTGTGTTTCCCACCATCCAACGTCGGGAACTTAATTTTCATGTATTTGCATCTCATCATTGTCGCTGGAACCGTCCCCTCACAACCATCTCCTCACATTAAATTTCCTGCCCATGTCAGCATGACTTCAGAACAGTGTGCTTCATGACTGCCTTTAAAAGGGGTGCACCTGGCGACCTGAACTTCGAGGAGGACTCGGAGGTGAGTGCACACAACCTTTAGCAGCACTCGTGAGCATCTTAGGAAACATATGTTAACCCACACGTCTCTCCCTTTTATCCTGCAGGAGGAGAACATCAGGATCATGGAGCCTGGTGATTTAGTGGTACACCTCAGGGCTCACAGAGAACAGAGAAGAAGAGGAGAGCAGCAGAGGCACCTGGAACATCAAAAGGAGGAGGATTTCCCTCAAGATGAAGGGGTGGCAGGGCCTGCTGCACACACAGCTGAAGATCCACAGCAAGCCGACACTCATAGGCACCTCGCTAGACCCAGGGTCTATCGACGGTGCCTGTCGTTCCTGCAGATGTCCGAGAACAAGTGTAGCCAAAGATTCTGAATGCCTAGGGAACTGGTCAACCAAATATGCCACCTGCTGCAGGATTTGGTGCCAAGGGGACATGGAAGACATCCATTGCCAGTGGCTGTGAAAGTGACCTCGGTGCTCAAATTTTACCACAGTGGCTCCATCTATGGCCCCACAGGTGACCTGTGTGGGATTTTGCAAGCCTTCATGCACAAGTCACAAGTCATGCAGGAGGTCACGGACTCCATCTTCACAAAGGCACACAGCTTTGTGCATTTCAACCGGGATCAGGAAAGTCGGGGAGCAAGAGCACTGGGATTTTGCACAGATCTCAGGTTTTCCACAGGTGCATGGGTGCCATCGGCTGCACTCACATGGTGCTTAGATCTCCGTGGCAACAAGCAGTCAACTACGTCAACAGCGAGGACTTCCAATTGGTGAATGTTTAGCTGGTCTGTGACCGACACAAACATATCCTACAGGTCTGCGCACGATTCCAAGGAAGCATCCACGACTCCTACATCTTTAGCAGGTCTCAGATCCATGACATCTTCCAGGGTCCACAGAGGCTGCAGGGTTGGCTCCTCGGGGACAAGGGCTACTCACAGAGGACGTGGCTGATGATGCCCATGCAGCGGCCTCAGACTGTAGCAGAGAAGGTATAATGAGGCTCATGCCACGACCTGACGATAGGCATCTTGAAAATGAGGTTCTAGTAGCTCGACAGGTCCAGTGGAGCACTGCAAGACAATCCCAGAGGGGTTCATGCATTATCAAAGCTTGCTGCATGCTCCACAACCTGGCGCTGCAATGGGACCAGGACCTGGCTGAGGAGAAGATAGAAGAGCTGCATGTTTGCTTCGATGAGGAGGACATTGAAGGGGATGACGATGAGCTTCTCGAAGACGAGGATGCCGACGATGAGGCCATCGCACTGGCCAGATGAGGCAGGCGTGCTCGGGAAACTCTCAGAACTGCAAGATTCGTGGAGGATGATGATGAGATATAGTGAGGACAGTCCTGACAAGCTCACCTTGCATCTGTGAATGTTTGACTCCTGTGTGGCTGATGGCAGCGCACATACCCTCAGTGCTCAGGCTCATGTCATGGAGATGCAGCGGAGGCCCTAATAGTTGCTATACTCCAGGACGATGATGACGACATGCAGTGAGGACCCTCCATAGATCTTCACATAGCCTCTGTGAATGTCTGACTCCTGTCTGGCTGAGGGCAGCTCACTTGTGCTCTGTGATCAGGGTCATATCATGGAGACGCAGCCATGAAACTTTAAATGCACCTGATCCTTGGTCAGCCTTCAGCACCTGAGCCCTTCAGGAACACAGCATCACCAGTCACAGATGCTGAAGATTAAAGCAAAACACTGCAGATGCTGCAAATCTGAAACAAGAACAGAAAATTCTGGAAAAACTCAGCAGGTCTGGCAACATCTGTAGAGAGAGAAACAGAGTTAATGTTTTGAGTCCATATGACTCTTCTTCAGCCCTTCTCTTCTACAGATGCTGGAGAGATAGGGGCCAGCCCCACCTCAAAGGTGCTGAGAGCACACAGAGAGAATGACGGAACTCTGTGACACCTGCCAATGACAGTCTGGCAGCAATGACAAACACCATCGAGGTGCAGGCATCACTAATGTGTCCAGTGAGTGTGAAGCCGGACCATCACTTTGGTCTGAAGGTTACACATTGCACACGGAAGAGGCCCTGGATGAGACACCTGCCATTATCTTGTGCAGAAAGCTTTCACATCTGAGTGACATGATGACTGCTCATCAGAACAAGGAGCCATAGGCAGGGAGACATTCTTGGGAGTTTATTTACAATAGTGAATATTATGTACAAGTGATTAACACCTGTGCCCAGGCTGTGCAACTACATCTTCTTAACTTTATTAACCCTGACGCTACGTCTTGGTGACCCCCAACATCTGTAGCAGAGGTGGAGGTAGCCTGCTGACTGCAATGCCCTGTCTGTAATGATCTTGGTGGGCATTCTCTGGAGGATTGAGACTTGGAGGGCCCCGGCCTGCTTTCAGGGTCCTGCTGTGGGCCAGCTGCACCCTACTCAGCTTGTGGAGCTGGGGCTGCGCTGGTCACAGGAAACGGAGATTTGGATCAGCCGGACATTCTCGGAGTCCCCTGGGTGAATGGCCCCGGGGTGTTGAGTTGCTGGTCCTCCTCCCTATGGGTGCCCAATGGCCCCAGGCTGACTCCTTGAGGAGAAGGGGAAGCTGGAGTGTGATCAAGTTGGCCCGCTCCACTCTCACGTTGACACTGCTGGATGTCAACTATGGTGTCAGTGATAGAGTGCAGCCCACAAAGCAGTGCAGGAGCAATGTCCTGGAGCAAGGTCTCCATGGCGGCCGCAATCCTGCCAGCATTGGCATGCCGGTGCTATCACCTCGGACTGAAGGTGGACGGACTCCTCAATTGTCCCTTGTAATCTCAGAAGTGAACCAGACATCCCTTCCTGATGTTCCCATGATTGCCTTTGCTTCAACAACTAATTGAGGACCGAGTCCAGAGCATTGTCATCTGACTCGGCCTGAGCAGATTCCTTGCCTCCAGCAGTCCTCCGAGTGCCGGCAACCAAGGATATCCCTGCCTCCGTCTGCTGTGAACAGACTGTGTGTTCACCAGATTGTAATGCCGAGGCTGCTCTACATCTAGGTCCCACTGAGGTATGTGTCACTGCGCTGGTGGAGGGTGAGGGTGAGCCCATGATGGGTCTTCAACACTGCTGCCCCGAGGGTTCTCATTCGAGGTGCTCTCGCCACTGGGGTCAGGGTGAAGGTTGTCAGAGGGCGACATGTCAGGTGTGCCTAGGAGAGAAAGTGAAGATTATTAGTGCTTGGCAGTCATGTTGAACATAGAACAGTGGACTCAGAGTAGCTTTGAGAGACAAATGATATAGTGCAGGATCCTCACGTGGGTGTAGGCCACCGACCTCACTGTTGTCACAGGAATGGTGCACGTCCTCTCCGGGCAGCTCCAACACGCGACTGTTAAATGGAGTGAGGACCTTGCTGTCCGGCACTCCACCCTCAGTCTGGGATCTCTCCCATTGATTTTGTGCAATCTTGTCCTGCATAAAGACAGAGTGTGAGCAAGGCGCATGCCAGGCCAAATGAGAAGGATGCCAGGCGTGTGTGCATGCTGAGTGGAGCCATGGACAAGATGAGGGGGCAGTCTCTGGGGAGATGAGGCCAGATGGAGCTGTGAGGGTGTGTGTAAGAGAGTGAGTGATGATGTCCCTTGAGCTGGCAGTGAGTGAGATGCCAGTGAATGTGTGATGGTCTTGTGAGTGTGTGAGTTGAGATTGATGAGATGGCTGACTTACTCTGGCGGCACGGAAGAGATCATTCCTCCATTTTCTGCACTGAATGGATGACCTCTTGTGTGCAGTGTTGGCACTGATCATCTCTGCCACCACCTCCCAGTGGTGAGACTGGTCTGAGCGCATCCCCAGGAAGCTCTGATTGGTCTCCTGGAGGAGCCTCTCCACGAGAGTCGCCACTCTCTCCAATGAGGATGCATGGTGCTCAGCCATGAGGCTCATTGCGCCGGCAAAGGTCCGCGTAGACTCCTCCACCACGGAGACCAAGCCAAGCATAGCCTCATGTATCTCCCCCAGATGCTCCCGCACACCTGGCCGCATTTCCTGCACCTGCTGCGTCGCGCATGACCCCAGAGGCACATCATCAGGCACCGACTGAGCATGTGCCTGGTTCCCTGCAGCCCTCTGACTGTTGCCACCATGGGCACTCTCTGTCTCTGTCAGCTCCTCCGGTGACTGTGAAGTGCCCTCACTGCTGTGCCCCGGGACACTAGCCGATGTTCTAACTCCCACCGAGGTGCTAGTATCTGCGCTGGTGCCTGCCTCGCAGAAATGGTGTGACACTGGTGAGTCCGTGACGTCAGGGCCCTCAGGTGTGAAAGGAGGCCTCTGCTGCTCCTCCTCCCGGCCCTGCTCCGTTGATGCTGAAAGGAAGAACAAAGACATTTGATCAGTTCACATGGAGACAATGTCAATGTGCATCCCTGTTCCCCGGATCATTATGCGCTCATCCTTCCATAAGCAATGGTCAAGCCATGTTGCAAACTTCAATCACTGAACATTCAGCACTGCCATGGCTGTTGGGAGAACAATGGAGACCTCAGTGCTGGGCAAACATACCTGCCCATGGCACCCCAGCCTCACCGACACCGGTGGACCTGGGCGCATGGTGCCTCTCCAGATCTAGGGACCCCTGCTCTAACCGGCTAAGCATCGCCACCCGGGCTGGCCCTCCACCAGTCCTCACCCGCTTGGCAGCATTATGTGCATTCTTCTCCTGAAAAGGAGAGAAGAGCATTGATTAGTGCGACTTGTACCCGGATCCTCTTCGTGGCCGGCCCACCCCAACCAGAGTGGGACATTGCAGGGCTCCAGTGCCTCCTCACCCCGCTGCTGCCGAACACTCACACAAAGATGCTAGGCCTCTACCCACCCGCCCTCCCAACCTTTGGCCAAATGCTGCCAACATCACGTTAGGCACCACATGGTATATCCCCCATAGTAAGGAGGCACAAGCACGTGGAATGCAGAGGGCAGCAGATCGATCGGTACCACGCCACCTTGAAGCTCCCCTCCCAGCATCTCATCACCCTGACTTTGACATGTCCTGGAGTTCCAGCACTGAGCCTAGGTGCAGCTCCTCCAGGTTGCCCCCAAAACAGTAATGTGGGTCTCAGTGTACCAAATGCTGTGGGTGCAGAACCCATCTCATCACCACCCTCTCACGGTGACCTCGGCATGGGCAATATCTGCTGGCCCGCCCAGCGAAGGACAAATGCCGTCAATGATTCAATGCAGTCACTACACTCAGAGTTGGGGGGGGAGGGGCGCCAGGGGGGAAAGCCTACCTGCTGGGTTAAGTGACCAATACCAATACGGTAATCACCCTTACCGAGTGCAACAGGTTGTTGAAGCGCTTGTGACACTGGATCCAGGTGCGTCGCACCACGTCGTGGGAGTTCACGATCTCTGCCACCTCCTCCCAGGCACGTTTGGTCATGTGGGGGGGTCCTCCTCCTCCAGTCCTGGGGCACGAGGACCCCCCGCCGTGCTGCCACCTCCTCGAGGAGGGCAGCAAGGCAATCATCGGAAAAACGAGGGGCACAGTGCCCCCCTGCCCTATCCTCCTGCCTGGCCTGCTCACCAGCAGCGCTCTGGGGACCCCTTCCAATGGCCATGTTTGACAGCCTTTGAAAGGCTGCAGAAGCTTTTTAAAACAGGCCACCAGGTCGCCATTGGACCCGGCGGGCATTGTAGTCACGCTGCTGCCCGCCCACTCCCGCTGTCCTCGGGAGCCGTGATTCCTGCTGGGCGGGCCTTAATTGGCCCTCCCGTGTAAAATGGTGGCACAAACCCGATCACGGGCAGCGACCGGGTCCGCGCCTGTCCGTGCCTGCTCCCGTTCTGCCCGCCTGCCAGCCAGAAAACTCTTGAATATTCGTGTTCAAATGCATATCTGCCCCCACTTGAAATTATTGCAGTAATATGTGCAGTAATAGCACAAATGTAATAGGGAGCAATATTAGCACCATCACTATATTGGAAGCAAAATCTGTCACATTCCAATCAAAATGAATAGTTTTGACTGTATGGTTAACTTGAAATCAGCACTGCTACAGCAATTGCATTTATTTGTAAACTAAATTTTCAAGATTACTTCTTGGTTCAATCTAAAGCAACCTTAGTAGCAATAACTGCTCAACAATCATGCCAATATCGAGCATCAGTAGTGTTGAATTTCTGGAGAAGGTCTCGAAAAGAGATTGCACAGAGACTAAGGTCCTTGGGATGGGAGAGGATGAAAGTGCAAGTATTATTTGACAACTACGCAGCAGTAAAACTGTCCAGCTGGCATTCAGCCAATTGCATTTAACGTGACATTTTTTCTCAAAAGCTGGATGAACAATATTTCTTTGATCTGATTTGCTAAATCTAACACAAATCACCACCAGTGACATTAAATGAGCAGGGAAGCAAACCCATCCAATGTTAAACTATGATTGGTAGATTTCCAATTTATTTTGTAATATTTCCCATATTAATTTTGATTATATCAATTGTTAATAAGATCATTTATGAAATTGTAAGTGCAATATAGCTGTAAATGAATAAACACACTTTTTGTATTAGCATTCCTTTCTTAAATTTAAGTTTGTAAAATATTTCTAATGAGAGGAAGAATGGTTAGAAAAAAACCACAAGAACCATTCATTGGCTCACCAACTTAATCCAATAGCTAGCTGACACAATCAGATAAGAAAGCTCCCAGTTACCCAGCTTGTATTGGAGGATGAAAATGGTTATAATTCCTTCTCGGGTGTGATCCAGTTATCCCTACTAGAATTAAGGCTTAGTGGTTGTGGTTGAGGACAAAGTCAGGCTTGGTTGTCATGTGCCCTTGGGTGAAATAGTCTGCTGATATTCACTCTTTAGACTCGTACATGAATAATATATGCTTGAACAAAATACCTGATGGTGGCCAGCAATCCTATATCCTTTATAATCCTACCCATATTTGCATAAGGAATCAACACACCTTCAGGAGTGGAGAGAAGGCGACTCTTGAGAAGGAAGGATAACATGTGAAATATCTAAAACATCTGCAGGTTCATTAGAGAAGAGACCTGGATGCGATTTGGTCATATATGAGATTTAGATGTATAACTTGTGAAATGTAAGAAGTAAGGTCAGGTATTAATGAGACTATTGATATTAAGCAGCTAATTATAATTTAGTTGGTGAAATATAAGGACAAATGATTGACCGTGTCTGCTTAAAGTGTAAAGGAACTATCATATTTTTCCTGATATTACTCTGGGATACTTTAAAGTGGGTTTATGTTTGTGTGTGTATATGTTTCTGTGTGTGTGAATAATTTAAGTAAACTGCAGACTGTTAGACTGCAAAGTTTGAATCATCAAAGGGGTTAAGTATAAAACCAAGCATTTGAAATGTTAATGGACGAGCTAAGTAAAAGGCAATGTGCATTTTTAGATAAGTGGAAGGTTGTTGGCTTTTCAAAAGGACAAAGTAAGATGTTTACAGCTGGCAAGAAAAAATAAAGCAAAGTTATGATGTTTATTTTTCCCAAAAGTTCTGGCCATAGTGACAACATAAAGGATTTTTATGTTCTGGGAAAAGTAAGTTCCAAAGACAGGTGGAACAATGGGATTTACTGATCAAAAAGGAGGAAATACATTTAAAGAGGGATGGAAGGCTGTAAGGGCATGTCCGTGTGAGATCTTGAAAGGTGCACTTTGTGAAGCAGACTTGTGGGAAAAGCCTCTAGCCACCCTGGGGAAGTTTTCTGTTCCAATAGCCAAGGTTGTGTTAAAAGCCTTTGGAGTTTTACTGTCGAATGAGAGGGAGGAAGAAGCTGTGAAATACCCACTTTACAGCAACAGTAGGTGCTTGTGGTAATCTTGCTGAATGTTTTATAGATTAATAATCTATTTTGGGCTGTTGCCTGAAAGGGGTGTGTAGTTGGGAGTCCAGTTAAGTATAAATCTTTTGGGAATTGTATAAGAACTAAATGTAACTGTGTAATGGAAGTCTTGTGTGTTTAAGTTTTCTTTTTTTTTGAATAAATATTTTAATTTAATCTTTAAAATCTCTGACTTCAGTGCACAAATCTTCTCGTAATAAATACAAATTGCAAAATCATTGTGACAGCCTGGCCAAGTTTCCCCTTTGGATTTGGTCAGCCTGGCACAAACCACTTGCCAAATCATAACAAAAGCAACAAGAACTGTGTGTTGACTTCTGTTACACATTTGAAGATACTGTGATTCAAATTTTATACAAATTAATAAAAGTGATTTTTTTGGGGAATTCCAATCCCCTTATTCATTGTATAGCTTCAATCACAGAATTCAACTAAATTGTGATTTGTTATTGAGGCAATTTTAAAATGGGGCGATTTTTTTTTGAATTAGTAATAACCGATCAACTGTAGAAACATAATTAAAGTAGATGGATGTTCCCTATGTGATATTGATTGAATTATAACGTGGCCTAAGCTGTAATGATGTTAATAGTATTCCTTGAGAAATCATAGAATGGTTACAGCACAGAATTCAACCCATTGTCTGTGCTTGCAAAAACACTATTTCTTTTAGTTGATTTCTGGCCTACTAACAACCTTTTCAAAACAAGTAGGGCCCCAGCGTCTCCATCAATATAAAGATTTTTTTTTTGCTGAATTGAAAATTAAGGTTTAATAGTAAATTAATTGATTCCGTAATCCTACAACTGTGAAATGAAAGACTGGAGACAAATATGAGATCAATAAGTGAATTTAATTGCCAAGAGAGAAATTGCTTAAGACTAAACTGTATAACCCATCTCCCTGCAGTTTAGCTGAAACCTACTTTTGCATCATTTTCTTCACCAATGATCCTTGGCTGGGAGAGGGGACAATGCTGGCAAGTCATCATACAAAGCAGCATAATCCTCATCACACTGTTCCAATAATGGCATCTATCTGACTATCATGACCTGACACATCCTTTCTGGGTTGATTTAAGGTTAGAATTAATTAATTAGAATCACAAAAACAGACCCCTTATCATAGGAGATGCATTTGTTTTTTTTTCTGCAATATTTTGGAGAGATTGAGAAGACAAATTCAGCCTTACACAGATGAACTTGATAATTTCTTTCAACTATCTGCAAAAACTCATACAACTTCGAAGCCACTATAATTACTGGAGAAAACATTGGGAAGCAATGTAGTGAACCTCATTTGTTTATTCAGATTGTAATCTATTTTACTGCATGTTACTCTTGTAAACACAACAACACATAGAACCAACCAGCTTTAATGTTTTCAAATGCCTTACAGCTAAAATAAATCTTAATGCTGTCAGAAAACGTTTCACATTCACACCAATTTGAATGACCCTAAGGTCCCCAGGCTCCAAAGAAGATGAAGTCCAAATACACAGATGTTACTAGCTTGTGGTCTTAAGTTAAATTTCATTCATCACCTCACATTATTCTGGAAGATCAGGATGGAACTAACAATTAGCTTTCTTTTCTTTACTGCAAACCCTTCTCGTTTTTCTCCACCATCACCACCAAAAATAAGTGTGAGGAGTCATGAATTTTTGTCACTGAGATTGAGACCATCTGACTATCTGCCTTTTCCCTTCCACTAGCCCATCAGCCAAATTTCCCCTAAAGTTCCCCTATCCTAGTCCTGATCTTGCATCTTTCTCTAATTTCTCTCCTCTCTTCCCTCATCCCCTTGCCATGCTCATCTTGTCCATGAGACTCACCTCCTGTTCCCTTGATCCTATTCCCACTAAACTGCTGACCACACAACTGCCACTCCTGGTCCCCATGTTAGCTAATATTGTTAACTTTTTCACTTTTCCGGTATTGTCCAGATTTCCTTTAAATTTGCCATCATCCTGTTTTTCTCAAAATTTTAGTTTTCACATGCACACTGATGACACCCACCAGCTCACTTGACTCCTCCACTGTTGCTAAATTAGTAGACTGCTTATCCGACATCCAGTACTAGAGAGCAAAAATTGTGAAGACTGGAGCCATCATTTTTGGTCCCTGCTACGACCTCCGTTCCCGAACTACTGGCTCAACCCCTCTCCCTGGCAACTGTCTGAGACTAAATCAGATTGTTAACAACTCTGATGTCATATTTGACCCTGAGATAAGCTTTGGTCCGGGTATTTGTGTCGTAGCTAAGACCGCCTATAACGTAGCTAAGACCTCTATAACATTGGCCAACTCTGACCTGCTTCAGCTTATCTGCTGCTGAAACCCTCGTTCATGCTTTTGTTATATCTAGACTTGACTATTTAAATGCACTTTCGGCTGGTCTCCCATATTTCATCCTCTGTAAACTTGAGGTCATCCAAAACTTTGCTGCCTGTGTCGTACCTTGCAGCAAGTCCCATTCACCTATCAGCCCTGCGCTCACTGACCTACATTGGCTTCCAGTTAAACAACATTCTGATCTTAAAATTCCCATTGTTGTTTCCAAATCCCTCCCTGACCTCATCCCTCCCTATCTCTGCAATCTCCTCCAGCTCCATAACCTTCTGAGATATCTGCGCTCCTTTAATTCTGGCCTCTTGAGAATTTCCAATTTTAATTGCTCCAACATTGGTAGCTGTGCTTTAAGTTGCCTAGGACCTAAGATCTGGAATTCCCTCCTAACTCTTGGCTCTCTACTTCACTTTCCTCCTTTAAAAGACTCCTTGAAACCTATAACTGAGCTTTTGGTCACCTGACCTAATATTTCCTTACAAGGCTCAGTGTCGTAATTTGTTTCGTAATGCTCCTGTGAAGCACCTTGGATCATTTTATTATGTTAGAAGTGCTATATAAATATAAGTTGCAATTGGCTTTGTCTTTTCGAATGAATTAGTGCTTTTCAAGGACAGTTGATTAATTTGTTAATAAAATTGATTTTTTTTTTGCTTTCTATCACCATATTCTCAATTCCACAAAATAACCCTGTTTCAGGGAACGTCTTGCATTACATAATATATCACCCTGGGTCAGATATAATATCGATGCCTTCATCTTTACTCTGAATCTACTCAGTGCAAAATATGTTAAGGTAAAGCGTCTCACAAGGAAATATGAAAGGAGTGAATCTTGTTTCAACCACTAAAGGGATGTGAAAAGGGGATCACTGAGTCAAAATACGCAACTTTTAATTCCACAATAGCACAAAAAGTATCAATGCATGAGCTACGTCTCCTGAGACCCTTTTGAGGCATTTAACTCTGTGATACATTTGTTGTCTGGATAACATATTGCTAGTGGCAAATTGTCGAGTAATTCTACAGCCTCAATTCTTCATTTAGTGAAGGCTCTGGGATTTTTTCCAAGTGTTGATGAATCAATAGCAGGTCCATTTTGAAAAATACATTTTCTGGTTTATTAAGTAAATTGAAAAGATATAACCTGTTGAACCTTTTAATTCAAATTCAAGCAAGGGTGATTCAACATTAGAACACATGATGATCTATGCCCCAGTAAGTCATCCATAGATTAAAATAGGTACAGTGGACTTCATACAGTAGAATGTATAATATTAATGATAGTCTGGAATTCACCACTCGTTAGACTATTATTTGTGCTTCCCATGCAAACTCATGGCACAATTTGCTAGAGAACTGATTAGAACTTGTCACAGAGTAGCAGATCTGAAGTGTCGCAGCCAATATATTGAACCAGCCACCACTTTAGACTTCTTATTAATGATGGAGTAAGGTACAACCATTCTGTTGTTTATCATATTTCTATTTTAAATATGTACATTAATGAAGCATTCCATTAATGAAACAGCTTTGTGAGCATCCATAAAATGTTTGTGTATATGTGAGAGAGAGGGACAGAGATAGGCTTTCAAATCAGTTCTCTTTCAAACATTTCACTTTTGTTATTAGCATTCAGGACACTAAAGTGCTCTCATGAAAGCAATGAATCGCACTGACACAGTCATGTCTCACGTACTCGTAAGCAGCATTAAAATGAGCAGTGGTGAAAAGGTATCAAGCAATCAGGACCATAAATGATTAAAAGCCCATTAAAAGGGCAAAGCTCTATATGACAGACATTTTAATAGGGCGGTGCAACCAAATCTTCATCACTTCTGATGTGGGCGAACAATCTCATTGAAGGTAGTCATTGCAAACTAACAGGCATCAGGCCAGCCTCAGTAACTGTTATAATAGCATTTCTAACTCTTTTTTTGATTTTCAGAAGATCTTGGCTGGACTAGTATCTCAATTGTTCATTAAAGCAATTAATTATTTCTTAACGCAGACCTTTAACTTCAGGTAGTTCCTTCTGTATGTTCAACCATGTAACAAATCACTCTTTAAGAGCAGGATTTTCGAAGGCTGTTCAGAGATTCCATGATGATCCCAGGTGAAGGCCCAAGTGTATTACCAACATCAGTCACTGCTTTAGGTGGTGTTGATGGTAATGGAGAGCTGCCAGCCTCTGATTGGCTGACAGCTCTTGGCGGATAAGTGCAACAATTAAATGGCCCCTCCCCACTGGAGCCAGGAGCCCCAGTGGCAGGGTTCATGCTCCAATTGGGATTGAACTCCCTTAGGGCTCCCAGAGAACATGGGTACTGCCAGTTTTGGTGCCAGACATTGAGCTCTCTACTGCCCTCATTAAATTCTGCTCAAGGTGTCAGAAGGAATGATTTAACCTACAATGTATCAGACTGATCCCAATGTTGACAGCTTTGTATTGATTAAGGGAGAATTTCAAATTACTTAAGTTGTTTTACAATAATATTTGTTATGGACTAATTTGAGTGGAGTTTATATGTGGCCCATGCTTAGCTCCACAAAGACTCCAAAAGTAGACTAAAGGCTGAGGGGGGGGGATTTAATTGAGGTTTATAAAATAATGGGGACCTAGATGGAGTAAACGGGAAGGAGTATTTCCCTAGCTGTGGGCTCAACTCAGAAGGGACATAGATTTAAATTAATTGGCAGAAGGGGCGAGTTGAGGAGCATTTTCTCCTCTGAGAGGGTGATGGGGGCTTGGAACTCATTGCATGCAAGGGTGGTAGAAGCAGAAAACTTCATTGCATTCAAGAAATCCTAGCATATTGCACATGAAGTGCTGTAACCTTCCAGGCTCACGATCAAGAGCTGGAAAGTGGGATTGGGCTGGATGTCTCTTTTTTGACTGGCACAGACACAATGGGCTGGATTTTCATCCTGGAGGGAGGTACCAGGAGTTAGGAAAATCTCTGGCTCAGCCTGCCTGTCTCGAGAGAAAGCGCCCGCAAAGGCGGGATTTGCTTTCCTGGGGGTCGGGTGCAGGCTGCAGTTGGGCCGGCCATCAAGAAAAAAGTTTGGAGGCAGCCACAGGGGCTGCTTGGTGTAGAAGCAAGCTGTTTAAAGGGCCTGCTTTAGTGCTGTGGGACTTTGTCCCAGTTAAATTAAAAACAGAAAGGCCTTCTAACCCTTGCCACTACATACCTTCACCCCCTGCAGACTCCACATGCCCCATCCATGCTACCTTAAGGCCCCTAACGACCCCTATGGCCTCTCATGCCCCCATGCCAAGCTATGACCCCAAAAGACCCCTATTGTCCCTTGATGCCCCATATGCCAAGCTATGCCCCGAAACAACCCCAATGGCTCCTCGTGCCCCCATGCCAAGCTATGCACCCCCAAACAAGCCCTATGGCCCCTCATGCCAAGCTATGTATCCAAAACAACCCCAATGGCACCTCATGACCTCCATGCCAAACTCTGGCACTTGTAATTGGGTGCCCATTCACCCACTATACACTGCGTAGAAGCAATGAACCCTGTAGTGAAAATAGTATGTGGTTTAAACGAAAGCTTTTTTAAAAAAGTAATTCATTGATAACTTTTCATTTCTGTAAAAAAATCTTTTTTACTACAGCCCAATAAAAGTTATCAGTCATCCAGACCCTTTAAAGTATCAAAGCAGAAACTGCAAGCACTTGAAACCTCTTTATCTCATGTAAACATGGTGAAATTAGCATTAAAGATCAGAGAGCCAGAGCTGACAATCAAGCAATGTTTTCTCTGGGGCTCAGGTGTTTCAACAGGCTAATGGATTTTTTGGGTTCTCAGCCAAATCTCATCATATATTCTTGGCCGAGAGCCCAGATATTCATTATAGAGTACTAAAGCGTCTGAGCCCCATTGACTCCCAAAAATTGGAAACCTTGGGAATGGGGTCGGGAATCCCAGAATTGGGTCCCGGCTGACATTTTTAAAGGTCTCCCAAGTCATCCCTTGGTGAAAATCCAGCCCAATAGAGCAAATTACCTCCTTCTGGGGCCTAAATTTCTATGTTTTATGTTTCTATGTTTCCACAGACATAAGTCTATAAACTGCTACCAGCTCTCCAATTCCATTATTGTTCAGTTATTTTACAGTGTAAAGAAGGCTTAAATGCAGCAATTTTGCACTCACCATTGATTTGGATGAGACTGTGATTATTTCAATTACCTTCTAGTTGTTTTCAGTGTGCAGTAATGACATAAACATCTCAAAAATGTTGACATTATGTAAGCAATTAAATAAATCTCTCATACCATAATTTCCTGGAATTTTTGTGCCATCGTCATGGCATACACAGTAGCTGCAGCATTACTATAGCAACAGTTCTCAGGAAATTCAGAGCCAGCATTTTCTAGTATATCAGTCATTTGTTATCTGGTGAGTTCTGGTGTATAAATATGTTTTTATGGCTAACTCACAGGAAATGAAATAAGTTTATTTAGTTCACTTCTTGAAAATTGTCCTTCAAGTAGAGCGATTACCATACATTTTAATCATCATTGGATGTAAACAAGTTGACAGCTCCAAGGGCATTGCAGTACATGGTGCTTCAGCCTGGAATGAAACAGCTTCATTTATTGATTGACAGTATAACTTTGCACTATGTTATCCAAGTGGATAACATGTAACATTGCAGATGTGTTTTTAAGTTCAGAACCATGGACGGGGATTTCCTGTGCATTAGTCATAGTAAAATTGTAAATTTGTTCTTTATAAACATTTGACCTTGAATTTCTTTCCAGCATAATTGTGGCATAAGAGCAAAGTAGCACTGTTTGTTTTTACCCACAGAAGTTCACACGCAATTTATTTATGTTGGAACATCACTAAGTGTAAATTTCATTGACTATTTGCAATGCTTCAAAGATACAGCCACCAAAACCCTTTGCTGCTCATTTGCATGGTTAATGTGAATACCCTGCATTAATGCAAGATGATGGAAGGTGCCATTGATGGTGTTATCTGTGGCACTTACTCAGCAATAACCTGCTCACTGATGCCCAGTTTGTTTTCCGCCAGGGACACTCAGCTCCTGAGCTCATTACAGACTTGGTTTAAACATGGACAAAAGAGCTGAACTTAAGAGGCGAGGTAAGAGTGACTGCCTTTGACATCATGGCAGCATTTGCCTGAGTGTAGCATCAAGGAGCCTTAGCAAAACTGGAGTCAATGGGAATTAGGGGGAGAACTCTCTGCTGGTTGGAGTCATCCTAGCACAAAGGAAGATGGTTGTGGTTGTTGGAAGTCAATCTTCCCAGTCCCAGGACATCAATGCAGGGGTTCCTCAGGGTAGTGTCCTAGGCTCAACCATCTTCAGCTGCTTCATCAATGACCTTCCTTCCATCATAAGGTCAGAAGCGGGGATGCTCGCTGATGATTGCACAAAGTTCAGCACCATTCGAAATTCCTCAGATACTGAAGCAGTCCATGTCCAAATGCAGCAAGACCTGGACAACATACAGACTTGGGCTGATAAGTGGCAAGTAACATTCGCATCATACAAGTGCCAGGCAATGACCATCTCCAACAAGAGAGAATTATCTCCTCTTGACATTCAATAGCATTACCATTACTGAATCCCCAACTATGAACATCATAGGGGTTACTATTGACCAGAAACTGAACTGGACTAGTCACCTAAATACCGCAGCTACAAGAGCAGGTCAGAAGCTGGGAATTTTGTGACATGTAACTCACTTCCTGACCCTCCAAAGCCTGTCCACCATTTACAAGACACAAGCCATGAGTGTGATGGAATACTCTTCACTTAACTGGATGAGTGCAGCTCCAACAACACTGTAGAAGCTCAACACCATCCAGGACAAAGCAGCCCACTTGATTGGCATTCCATCCACCACCTTCAACATTCACTCCCTCCACCACCAACACAGGGTGGCAGCAGTGTGCACCATCTATAAGATGCACTGCAGCAACTCATCAAGGCTCCTTCAACAGCACCTTCAATCTGCAATCTCTACCATCGAGAAAGACAAGGGCAGCAGATACATGGGAAAACCATCAACTGCTAGTTCCTCTCCAAGCCGCACACCACTCTGACTTGGAAATATATCACCTTTCCTTTACTGTTGCTGGGTGAAAATCCTGGAACTCCCTCCCTAACAGCACTGTGGGTGTACCTACACCATGCGGACTGCAGCGGTTCAAGAAGGCAGCTCACCACCACCTTCTCAAGAGCAATTAGGGATGGGCAATATATTCAGGCCTAGCCAGCATCGCCCACACCCCTGAAAGAATGAAATAAATGTCAATAATGCTTCGACGTAGATTTACCACACCAACATTGGTGACCAGCTGCCAAGACCTTTAGCTCTGGAGTTTTCTGCCTAAACTTCCCCACCTCTATCTCTTTCTTTAAGAAGCTCCTTAAAACTTATCTCTTTTTACCAAATTTTTGGTCATCTGTCTTGATGTTCTCCCAGTGTTGATTTTATTTGATAATGCTTCTGTGAAGTGTCGGATACTTTACCATGTTAAAGGGCTATATAATGCAAGTTGCTGTTGTTAGATGCTGCAGCACCCTAAGCCACATGAAATTAGCACATCTGGATGACTATATATTTCTCAGGCATGAAACTCTTTTTTAGGCATGAGACATTTTTATAGTTGGTGACAAATCCCTGTTCAAACTATTAATTTGTTTCCTCCTTGAGAAGTGCAGATTCTGTATTTTTATAATCAGAAATGGAAGTCTAAATTGTTAATTCCCCATGATCTCTAAGCACAGAGACTGCATACCAAACAATGGTAACAGATGAAAAGGGATTGCTGGTTCGGGGTTTATTATAGATGTTTATAAAAATCTTGGGGAAGATGGTGTAATATAATGTTTCCTTTCATCATGCCAGTGGAAAGCATTTTATTAGGGTTCAATTAGGATAGAGTAATTCCTGGGGTTCTGACAATAATCATTATTCCAAGGTGCTTCTGTTACTGTTTTTATATATCGCCATAGTCTGACATGTTTTCACCAGTTCCCAACAGTCTGCCCTGACTCATCCTTTATTTACAGATGCTACTTGCTCTCCTGATTTTTTTTTATCCTGCACATAAATAACTTATCATGTTATTTGTTGTTATTCTTTGTTATCCTGCTTCACAACACTGATCTACTTCCTTCAATCCTTTCAAGCTACCTCTAATTCTTTCTTCTTCAAAATGAATTCATCATTATAGCAGTTCAATGCCATCCCATCTGTCAGCAACTATGCTTTCCTTTTCACAACTTCAAAGATAGTATAAAGTTTGAAGATTTGTGTTGGGGGTGGGAGGGGGTGGGTGGTGGGGGGCGGGTGTAGAGGGTAGAAGTTTGACTTGCACCGAAAGCGAGTGAAAATTGGCAGAGTGATAGCTTCGTGCCTTGGGTCATATTAGCATGACGCCTAAGGCAAATAAGGCATCAGCCATTTTTAAATGAAGTGATGAGTTGCCGACACCAAATAGGGGCGCAATGCAGCATGTCGATTGCAGGTGATAAATTTTGATTGGCTCCGACAGCAAGTCAGCTCCAGGTAGGTGCTGGGAGAGGGTGGGGAATGTAACTGGAGAGTGCACATTTATGGAAACAGGAGGATAAGTTCTGATCTGTCTGGCTCCACAGAAATATAATGGATAAATGTTTTGGGTCCGCTTTTTGAAAGGGTTCTAGTGGCCCAACAAAAACAAGAACTTGTGTTTGTATAGCAACTCTAACATAGTAACACATCCCAAGGTTGTTTACAGGAGTGTTATTAAACACATTTGACCCTACGCCACATAAGAAGAAATTGGGGCAGATGACTGAAAAACTTGGCCAAAGTGGTAGGTTTTAAGGAGCTCCTTAAAGGAAAAAAGAGAGGTAGCGAGGCAGAGAGGTTTCACTGGGAATTCCATAGCTTGGGGCCAGGAAATTGAAGGCACATCTGCCAATGGTGGGGTGATTAAAATTGGGTCTGCTCAATTGGTCAGAATTGAGGGGGTGCAGATATCTTAGAGGGTTGTAAGTGTGGTGCAGATTACAGAGCTAGGGAGGGATGAGGCCATGGAAGGATTTGAAAACAAAGATGAGAATTTTAAAATCAAAGTGTTGCTACATCCCCAGCCAATGTGGATCAGTCAGCACAAGGGTGATGTGTGAACGGGAGTTGATGTAAGTTAGGACACAGACAGCAGACTTTGAATAGCCCCAAGTTTTTGGAGTGTAGATTGGGAGAGGCCAGATGGGAGTCCATTGGGTCAAGTTTAGAGGAAACAGAGACATGGATGAGGGTTTCAGCAGTAGATGAGCTAGGGTAGGGATGGAGTTGGGTAACATTATGGAGGTGGAAATGATCAATCTTAGTGATAGCCTAACTACACGATTCATCTCAGAGTCAAATATAACACCAAACTTGTGATCGGTCCAGTTCAGCCTCAGACAATTGCCAAGGAGAGGGATGGAATGGGTGACCAGAGGAAGGAGTATGAGACGGAAACTGAAGACAATGGATTTGGTCTTCTCAATGTTTAGTTGGAATCCAGTACTGAATCTTGGACAAGAAATCTGCCAATTTAGAGACAGTGGAGAGGTCAAGAGAGGTATTGATGAGGTAGAGCCAAGTGTCATCAGTGTACATGTGGGAACTGTTCCTTTTTTTCGAATGGTGTTGTGAATGGTAGCACGTAGATGAGAAATAGGAGGGGGCCAAACATTGACCTTTGCAGGAACCAGAAACAAAGGCACAGGATCAAAGAGAAGCCATTGCAGGTGATTCTCTGGCTATGAATAGATAGATAAAGATGGAAACAGTTGAGTGCAGTCCCACCCAGCTGGACGACAATGAGAGGCGTTGGTGGAGGATGGTGTGATCAACTGTATAATGACTGCAGACAGCTCAAAAGGACAAGGAGGGAAAGTTTACCTTTGTTACAGTCATGTAGGATTTCATTTGTGACTTTGATAAGAGTAGTTTTGGTGTTTTGGTACTGTGGCAAGGGCAGAAACCCAATTGGTGGACTCAAACAGGGAGTTCAGGGAAGAATGGATATGGATTTAGGAGATGACAACATATTTAAGGACTTTGGAGGGGAGGGAATGTTAGAAATGGAACCATGACCTGAATTTTACCTTTGGCTGGTGCGCCTAATCGGCAGGTCTGGGAGCGGTCCGGAAACGGAACGCCGATTGTGTCGACCCCTGGCTGCAATTTCACGCTGGCCAGCCGTTAATGTGCTCAGCGCTGCCAGAGTGGGGGCATGAAGAGGGCGAGTGATGGCGTCACTGTGGGCATGGGTGAGCGCTGCGAGAAAGCTTCCTGAAGGCAGACAGCTGTCTCAGGGAGCCGCAGACCTGAAAATCATCAAAAGATTTAAAAGCTGAAAAAACCTATCCCTGCATCACAATCAATCACCTGAAAATACACCTGATAAAAATGCTGCCCACAGATATTTATTTTTGTTTTATTTCATAACGGAAATTTCATCCCGCCCTTGGATGAGGTTTGATGAAAAATGCAAAGTCCGTTTGGCTGATTCGTCTGTTCGCCAACTGTAAGGCTGGACTGGCCACGAAAAGTCAGAGGCAATTGCACCCCATTGGCCTTAGTTGCCCTCTTAATTGTTGGCGAGGCCGCTTCTGACTTTCGTGCACGTAAGCTGAGTAAAATATCGTGCGAGTGCACGATGACGTCGGGATGCCTGCCCGATACCTTCTCGCACAATTTTACGCCTGATTGGGTCAGGCGTGCACCCGCCGGGGGACATGAAATTCAGCCCCATAATTTGTAAGGGCTGGTGTTTTGAGGAGAGGGGTGATAATGGCAGATTGAAAGGAGAAGGGAACAGTTAACAATTTCAGCTAATATGGGAGCTAGGAGGGGAAGTGGTTGGCCAGTAGTTTAATGGGAATAGGATCGAGCGATCAGGAGATCGTCCTCATGGATGATATGAGCTCAGAGAGGGCATGGAGGGAGATAGGAGCAAGTAAAGAACTATGCAAGTTCAATGTGAGGGCAGGGGGGAATTTAGAGGAAGTTTGGCCCTGTGGGTTAGGTGAAGGGAGGGAAGCAGCAGAAGCCCTTTCAGGTTAAGTCACTTAAGAGCTGATGTAATTAGTCAGAGTTTTCACAGTGCTTTTCAGCTCTTGCCCACCTGTTTCTTGATGTAAAAAATGGATGGTCATGAGTTAAGCTTCTTCCTTTTGGTTTTAATATTATAGACATCAAATAAACTTACAAATGAATAGGTTATTCCAAACAGATAGATGGGGAAAATAGGAGGTGAGGCCTTTATATTTGATAAAGATAATCTTACGTGGCAGGATTTTACCCTTGGCATGCTGGATTGGCAGGGGTGGGCAGGGGCAGTCGGGAAGCCGACCGCAGCCGTTGATTGGCAGCGCTCCGCAATTAAGGCCCGCCCAGCGTGAAACGCGGCCTGGGAATGCGTGCGAAAGGGCAGGCGGGGGCAGAGGCATGTTGTCCGCTGGGTCCAATGACGACCTGGTGGCCAATTCAAATGCGGCCTCAGCAGTCCCTGGAAGGCTCCCACTGATGGAGGCGGAAGTGTTGCTAATGGAAACTGTGGTGGATGGACACGGCAGGCGGGAGGGCAGGCCGGTGGGGCAGTTAGCCCCGTGTTTTTCGGATGAGTGCCTCACAGCCCTCCTGGAGGAGGTGGCAGCAAGGAGAGAAACCCTTATCCCCAGGGACGGGAAGAGGAAGCCCCCCACCTCAACAAAAAGGCCTGGGAGGAGGTGGCATCCAGGGTCAGCAGCCACGATGTGGTGAGGTGCACATGGGTGCAGTGCCGACAGCACTTCAATGATTTGCTGCGATCGGGAAGGGTGAGTACCGTGTTGGCATGGGTCACTTTGCAGAACAGTTAAGAGCTGCCCATCCCTCCGTAGACCTCAGAGGTGTTAATGTGTGAGTGCCAAATGAAAATGAGGCAGGAGCTGGCCAAGGGGGTGAGCCCTGGCTGCTTGGACTGAGTGCCTTGCAGCTCCAAGGTCATGAATCAGCTGAGCCCTGCGAGGTATTCCTCAGGTAGGGTTGGCCAGGCTGCAATGGCACTGCAGGTACAGGGTGGACTAATCAATGTTCCTCTGTTCTTTCAGCAGAAGACTTGCCATAACAATGCAGAGAGGTTGCGGACTGGCGGGGGGCTCCCACACCTCCTCATCCTCACGCGATAGGAGCAGGAGGCCCTGGAGCTGGAGAGGCACCATGCACCTCAGTCAAGCAGCTGCTGTGAGGTTGGGGTGCCAGAGGAAGGTAAGACTGCACAGTGCACTGAGGTGAGATTTTCAGTTATTGCTACCATTCCAGTGTAGTCTTTATATTGATGTGAGCCTGGAACATGGAGTCCCCATTGATAATCGAAAGATGAGGGCACCATGATGCATATCTCTGGCTCATCAGGGTGCCAGGCATGCGCAGTGACAGTGTCCATGACTTAAACTAATGACATGACCTTCTTCTCCCTTTTAGGCTCACCAGCAGTCATTCATTATGGGGAGCCTGAAGGCCAACCATGCTCACCACCTGCCTGCATCACACTCTTTCTGTCAAGCAGGGACCAGTGCAGATACCCAGCACCTCGGTGGGCATAACATTGCCGTGTAGCCTATCAGTGCACATTGGTGAGGGCATTTCACACTAGCTTGAGGTATAGGCAGAGGCAGAGAGTGCCCAGGGCATCGGCAGTTGGAGGAGTGCTGGGGACCAGGAACATGCTCAGTCGGTGGCTGATGATGAGCCTCTGGAGTCATCCATGAGGCAGCAGATGCTGGAAGTCCAGCAGGGTGTGTGGGAGGATCTGGCGCAGATACATGAGGGAACGTGTGCCATGATATCCATTATGGAGAGTCCCTCCGGAGCATAGGCACTGCGTTGACCCTCATGGCCGAGTGCAATGCCTCCTCCATGGAGAGAGTGGCGACTCTCATGGAGAGACTCCTCCAGGAGCTGAATCAGGGCTTCCTGGGGATGTGCTTGGACCTGCAAGTCCTCACACTGGCAATGACCTCAGGTGGTCAGTGTCAGTGTGGGAGATGGATTGGGCACCCAGTGTCCCAGCTAGGTGCCTGTGCATCAATGGTGAGCTAGGAGGTCCAAAGCGACCTGACCTTGGTGCACAAGCTGCCTGTTGTCTCTGCGGGCTCCTCTCAGGGCGCTCGGATGATAGCAGCAGCTCCTCCATCCCTCTGCCAGTGACTGTGGCATCTGATGAAGCTGCAGTGACTGGGGAGATGCCAATCGTGGCACTGCCCACTCCCTCCCTAGGCAGGGCCAACACAGGCTCCATGGGCAAGAGGATGCCTGCAAAGGTCATCAAGGCCAACAGGACAACAGAGTGAGCAGGCTGTCTCCAATGCTGGTGCCAGCGAGGGGGGAGCACCTAGACATAGCACCCACAAGCAAAAACTTAAAGCAACTTAAGCACAACATGGGCTTATCATGGGTGATGTTTGGTTCCCTCATTTTTCTTTCTTTTTTTAATGGTGTGATGGAAAACACTGGTTAATATTAATTTCAGCAATGTTTCACATTCACAAGTAAATGGCATGTTATTTTGTGCACTAGGCCTCTGTATGCTTCATTTGTTCTGTAGGTGCAGGGTAAGCCATGATGTTATGATGGATGTGTATCCCCTGAAACTTTATTGCAAAGGCACATAGTGTTTGTTGTTGACCAAGGAACTTGTTCTGTCAGCGATCGAGTATGGAGCCTGCAGCCCTGGCATGTGTTGGGTGGTTCTTATTTGGTAGACTAGCTGAAGCAGTGTAGGGTCCAAGCCTCCCGGGTGTCCCTGCCTCCCTGGAGGTTGCCCAGGTCAGTGTCAATCTCCTCAGCGTTCTCCTCACCGTGCTTGTCCTCGGACTCACTTCTAGACTCATGGTCTGTTGCCTGTGCAGCTGCGTCAAGATTTTCTTCCTCCACTGGGTCCCCCCTTGCCAGTGCCAGATTGTGGAGAGTGCAGCATGCAACCACTATCAGTGACACATGATCTGGGGGGTTTTGGAGTGCACCCCATGAAGGGTCCAGGCATCGGAAGCGTATCTTGAGAAGACTGATGGTTCTCTACCACCGCCCTTGTGGAGGTGTGGCTCCAATTGTACCACTGCTCAGCCTCTGTTTTTGGATGGCGGAGAGGCTTCATGAGCCACCTTCTGAGGGGATAGCCCTTGTCACCCAGCAGCCATCCATCCAGTTGGGCTGGAGAACTGAAGAGCCCCGGCACCTGTGAATGCCTCAGGATGTAGGCATTGTGGGAGCTGCCTGGGTACCTTGCACAGACTTGCAGAATCTGCATCTTGTGATCACACACTATCTGCACGTTCAAGGAGGGGAAGTCCTTCTTGTTGATGAAGGCTCCCAGCTGACCCATTGGTGCCTTGATGGCCACATGTGTGCAGTCAATTGCACCCCGGACACAGGGGAACCCAGCAATTGCTGCAAAGCCTCTGGCTCACTCTGCCTGGCTGGTCTCGTCGGTACGGTAATGAATGAAAGTCAATGCATGTCTGAAGGGAGCGTCTGTCACCAGTTTGACGCAACTGTGGACAGCTGATTGGGAGACTCCACAAATATCCCCCACTGACCCCTGGAAAGAGCTGGAGGCATATACCTTGAGGGCCACTGTGACCTTCAGTGCCACTGTCATGGGGTGTCCACCCACATAGTTGGTGCTGATCTCAGGGCCGCTCCTCTGACAGATGGAAGTCACTACCTCCCTTGAGAGATGGAGCCTCCTTCACCATTGCACCTCGACATATTGAGGTAGCTGCATCGCCGCCTGTAAACACTGGCTGCAGGATATTGGCATCTTCTGCAGCCCCTTCCGCTTTGGACTTCCTGTTGGCCCTGCGCCCCTTGTGCCTGCACCTCTCCTCCCAAAGGTCGCTTCCCCCAGAAGCTGAATAGGGACACCTGGCCTCCTCCCCCTCCTGGCCCTCTCTTCCTCCTCAGAGGAGGTGCCTCCAGCGGAGACCGCAATCCCCATTCCCAGGATAAGGGAAGGTTGTCTGATACCTGGAAAGCTCCACGTGGTGTGAATCCTCTGGGGATCTGGAAAACAACAGTTGAGCCCTGAACTGAAGCCTCTAAAATCTCAGAATGCAGTTCTCAAGCGAGATGAAGCTGTCCTGTTCACAGAAGCAACCAGCAGCAAGTGATATCCTAAACTCCTCACTAATCGCTTTGACAAGGCCACTGACTTCTCTTATCCCGCCCGTGGATGAGGTTTTGCAAATGGTGACTGCCCGCCTGCCCGTTTTGCCCCTGCGACGGCCTAAAAATTGCACGGGCTTCGTAAAGTTGGAGACAATTGGTATCTCAAGGGCCTTAACTGGCCACTTAATTAATGCCGGGCGCGCCTCCGTCTCCATCACACACTCACCTAGCGAAGCATTGCGAGAGTGCGCATTGTCGTCAGCACGCTCAGCCGACATCAACACGCTTTAATTAACGCTCGAGCAAGTTGGGCACGCGCCCGCCCACCAAGCTAAAGTTTCTGCCCATGGTAGCTGAGATGGACAGCTTAGCTTCAGTTGTTGAAGATTTAGAAAACTTTTGGGTGAGGCTGAAATTATAGGCCTGCTGTTAACCATAATGTTAGGCATAGCCATAGGGTGTTTAATACTTACATCAAGGAAATGTGTAAGAAAACTATTATAATTGTGACGTGTAATTTCAATTTGCATGTGACATATGGGGAATAAGGGGAGTAAATCACCATTTCTGGACATGACTAGAACCTGCCCTGTGACTCGTATGGTCCTGGAAGCAATAAAGAAAGGACAATAAAAGCAAAATACTGTGGATGCTGGAAAGCTGAAATAAAACAGGAAGTGCTGGAAATACTCAGCAGGATGCTGCAAGACCTGCTGAGTATTTCCAGCACTTGCTGTTATTACTGATGAACAACAACAACAGTTAACTCTCCGTTATGCACTGGCCAAGGGATGATGAGTGTGGTCAAAGTCCGAGAATTCTAAGTAACGTTGAGCAGAATGAGGTGGAGTTTAAGATATTACTCCCAATAGCAAAGTAGATGAGCAAAATAAAGCATTTTAACTTGAGAATGGCCGGTTTCAAAGGAATGAGGAAAGTACTAGGATGGAGTAGGTACGGGGGAGAAATGGGATATATTCAGAGAATGTATTGGTGACTGCAGTCCCAAAGTGTTAACTGGGTAAAAAGTGCAGTTGAGCAAATAGGAAACCAATGTGGGCTATAGGAGAAAAGTGATTGAAACAACCATACATCAAATGTAAACATACAGGTGTGAAGGTGAACCAAAAAGAAATAATGAAAAAGGAAAATAAACTAATAGAGCAAAGCTTGATAGAGATTGGGACTGCAGCAAATGTAAAAAATGCATGTGAATGGTTTATGTGAAATATCATTAGAAAAAGAAAGTGAGGATTTCCGAGAGATCCTGGGGGAGCATTATAGCAATGGACCAAGAAATAAAAAATGTCCTAATGTTTCTCATGATACCCCATTAGCCTTTCTTTCAGGATTCTTTCTATCATTTTGCCCACAAACATTGTCAAGTCACATGGCTATAGTTCCCTGGGTTACTCTTCCATCCATTTTTATAAATTGATAATATATCCATTCCTTTGGCACATTGCCTGTATTCAGCAATTCCCTTAATATATCCATCAGGATGTGAGCGAAACATTGACCAGCTCCTTTAAAACTCTATATAATGAAGTCCATCAGGCCTGTGTGTCTGGCTCTCTCTTAGAAGCGTCCTTAATCTATTACTTTTGCTTTAGAATATAGTAGCAATTGACCAAGGAATAAAATATGTCCTTAATGATTAGTTTGTGTTGGTGTTTACAAATGATTCTGAAGACTCCATCCCAGCTCAGGGTTAGAAATTAAAGGGTAAAAGGACAGACTAAGGATAGGCTAAAGTGTAAATTATAGCAGAATTCAACATGCTGTTACAAGTCATACATCTTAGTTGACAAATCTACTGTAGTACTTTGAGGGAATAATGGAGTAAATTGACAAGGGGAAGCAGTAGATTTAATTTACCAAGACTTTAGCTAAGGCTTTGTGACACTGTACCATGTAGGAGACTACAAAGTAGCAAGACATGCAGCAGAGGGAAACTGTTGTAGGGAATAACTAACTAGATCAGCTAGAGAATGCAAATGACAGTTCTTAAAGGAAGTCGCATTAAGATGCAAGAATGTAACTCGGTTTGGAGGAAGGGGAAATAATAAAGCTCTCCAAGGTTGTCAATGATATTGAATAATAATAAATAGTTGTTAAAACAAAACAAATGGACTGTTGTAATGGATAATGCAATGGTTGGGAAACGATAATAGTTTGGAATTGATCTGTGTTGGATGAACTAGATATTTTGGCTGCAAAACTCTGCTCTGTAGCTCCAGGAACCAATTGAAATAAAGGACAGGTATTAACCCTTCACCCCCCAGTTCCAGTGCAGCCTGCACTGATGACATGCTGTGAAGGCTGATAGCACGGGCATCCCATGTGTGTACTGGATGCAGTGGGTAGTTTGTGATGTCAATTGACTGACATCAATGTCTACACTGATTCATTGCCCAAACTGACATTTTGGACCTCGCTCCTCCAGTTAACACCCTCTTTTAACCACACAGAACATCCATCTTGCAGGTGAAGGGGTTTAGACTATCTATTTCTACTGCTGTGTTAGTGGAAGTACTTTGTTGTTGGAGGAGTTGTGAGGAGTTATTTAAATCAGAATGAGTGGTGCTGAACATTTGGAAGGAGTTGTGAGTTTTTGAAAGGCCTCTAAGCACACCACTCGCTGCCAGGCAGAAGGACCATTATTAGAGTTCCCCTTGAGCAGCCAAGGAGCAGAGGCAGCAGGGAAGACCCACTGTTCGTAGATAAGGATGTGAAGGGCTGTCAGCAGGAGGCCTTTACTCACCTAGGATCTACAGGGAAAACTTCTCCTGCATCAACTGAAGCCAGAAGCAGCGTGTTCAGTGGCAGTGCTTAACTGAGGAGATAACAGCAGAACTCTAAACAGGACCAACAGACTCAGTGCAGGGTGAGGATGACACTGCCAGTGACTGTGGTCCTGAATTATTACGCTAGTGTATCCTTTCAGGCTAGTACAGGTAACATTGTCAACATATTGCAGTTTACCATCCATTACTGTATCTGGGAGGTCACAGCCAGTGCACATCAGGAGAGTGGACTTCATAGTCTTTTCTGTAAGCAAAGAGAGTCGGGAGGAGTGACCACATGGCTTTGCTAGGATAGTGGGCTTCACTATATTGCAGAGAGCCACCAACTGCACTATTATGGCCTTGTGTGTGCTGTAGCTCAATGTAGAGAAGTACAAAAGCACAAGGGATACAACTCACTCAAGGTGCAATTGGTGCGTGATCACGCCCAGAACATCATGCTGGTGATTGCCCACTAGCAGCAGTCATGATGCTTTCATCCTGCACCAGTTCACAGTTCCAGTCAGCTTGGAACCACCATGTTGAACCAGTGGGTGGCTGCTTGACTGTTTTATCTGCATGAAATACAGATTGAAACAGGGTGGCTCCGTCTACAGGACATCTAGGATCTGTGTGAACAGGGCAACAACTGTATATCAATAACTGTATATCAACTGTTCATCTGTAAAAACTGCAGAAGGCTGCAGCACAGAGGGATTTGGGAGTCCTTGTGCATGAATCCCAAAAAGCTAACATACAAGTTCAGCAGGTAATAGGGAAGGCAAATGGAATGTTGGCCTTTATTTCAAAGGGAATGGAGTATAAAAATAGGGAAGTCTTGCTAAAACTATACAAGGCACTAGTTAGACCACACTTAGAATACTGTGAACAGTTTTGGCCCCCTTACCTAAGGAAAGATATGCTGGCATTGGAGGCAGTCCAGAGAAGGTTCACTAGGTTGATCCCAGGTATGGAGGGATTTTCTTATGAGGAGAGGTTGAGTAGGTTGGGCCTGTACTCATTGGGGTTTAGAAGAATGAGAGGCGACCTTATTGAAACATATAAGATTCTTAGGGGGTTTGACAGGGCAGATGCTGAGAGGTTGTTTCCCCTTGTGGGAGAATCTAGGGCCAGAGGGCATAATCTCAGAGTAAGGGGGCACCCATTTAAGACAGAGATGAGGAGGAACCTCTTCTCTCAAAGGGTAGTGAATCTGTAGAATTCTTTACTGCAGAAGACAGTAGAGGCTGGGCCATTAAGTATATTCAAGGCTGAGATAGGTAGATATTTAATCAGTAGGGGAATCAAGGGTTATGGGGAAAAGGCAGGAAAGTAGAGTTGAGGATTATCAGATCAGCCATGATCTCAGTGAATGGCGGAGCAGACTTAATGGGCCGAATGGCCTACTTCTGCTCCTAAGTCTTATGGTCTTATGGTCTATCTCCTTAATTAATCAGATTAAAGGACTGTGAAATGAACAGCACCATACCTGAACAAGAAAGTGTAGGTTACAGTGGATGAATTCAATGTCAAATCAGCTACAGGAAGATTAAAAGAGGGGGGAGGGAAGATTGAATTAAGGGACAAAAAGAAAGTGTTTGAAAAAAATCTTCAATAGCAAATAAAACTGGAAGGAATGAGGTGCCACACTCATCATCATTAATTTTCAATGCCAGAGAGGTTGACTGGCTATGATTAACACTTGCCACATTGTTAAAAGAATATTCAGATTTAAAAGGACTTGACATAATTTTCTGCAGTGAATTTACCTAGCATCTACCACACAAATAGAGCAGCTTTATGTGACTCATTGCATTTGAATGGGGAGCCACGCAGCAATTGCCATCTTTGCAAAGTTAAAGGAAGGACAACACATCTCCGACAACAACTTCTTTACTTCCATGTTTAGTCACTCATCTGCTGTCAGCTGAAGTTGCCGAGTCATTTGCACACAAATAATAGCTTGTGCTATTAGCCTCACTATGATTTTGGCAGCCATTTTTGCCAATATTTCTAAAAGGTTAAATTTTGCATTTTGTCCTAACAATAAGCCTGCAGGCTTATCCAGGTTAGTTACCATAGTATATTGGAATGTAATGTAGTAAGGAAAAGACAGATTATTACATATAACTTTGAGATATTCATGTTACTGTGACATTTCACTTTATTTCATTCCTTCATTCCATTCTCATGTCAGGAGACTTGTATCTCCACATAAGCGGGTAGGAGTGTCAATCATGATGCTGACTTTGATTGTGGGGGAGTCTGAATCCTGATCTCACAGACTTAAGATTTTCAGCTTGTTACCTGAAACCAATGGAAAGGAAAGGTGATCGGTTTTTGTAACATGAGGGCAATGTGCAAAGGCAGTTTAACACAAGGACAGCAGGTTCAAAATTTGCCTCTCTATATGTCTGTCATTGTGTGTGTGCCCCTCTCTCTCTCTCACATGTCATTAAGCTTTCTCTTGTACAGTGAGTGAGTTTTGTCCTGACAACATTTGGAAGCTGTCCATTGTTCATTAAAAATTGAGATAAACTAACTTGAGCAGGCTAGCTAGCAATGAAATGCCCATATTTAAAGGCTTATTTGTTGAATCTTTATAAGTTATTATAAACCAAGCAGAACTGTCCTAACTGTGAAAAAATGTACAGTGTGCATTTATGCATCTTATGTAAAATAAATCAATGGTTGGTTTGAAGAAGTGCCGATCTTGTCAGAATGCTTTTGGTCTACTTTCCATAAATAAAGGAGAATACATGTGGCAGTAGTGCAATTTTTAAGTAGCTAGTATACAGAGCAAGAATGCTCTTTTTCAATCTTTGGGGGTCAAACCATTGCTAGGCCAGTTACCAGGTAGTATAGGGCACATACCAGATCGTACAGGATACAAGATTTGCATAAAGATGTCACTGCAGATGATACATCCAAGAGAGTATCTCATGCAAAACCCATAAGGTATTAGAGATGTTTATTGTAGAAAAATGACAAAGTCATAAATGTAGAGAAAGGAAAAATTGTGGCAGCACAAAACAAATGGAGCAGTCTGCAATGCAGGAGAGGGATTTGAAAGTTTTAATGGGAACCACCCTTAAATTGGACAATCTGGGACACTGTTTAAAGTGAAAATTGCATCTTAGGATGTAGAGTTCAAGGGATTCTAATATTACCCCCATCTATCCATGCTTGTAAAAGTGATGTTATTAATACAGCAGATGTGCAGCTGGAGCACCTTGGTATTCTGCATCCAACCTCTCCATCTCCTCTTCCTCCTCTTCTTCCATGTCCTCATCATTTTCTTCCTCCGATTAGCTGTGCCCTTCCAGGACCTCACTCTTTTCAAGGTTCACACCACCCTGCAGGGCCAAGTAATGGAGAGTACAGCAGGCCACCACAATGCACGAGACCCTTGCAAGAGTCTGTTGCAAGACAACACTTGACCACTCCAGGCACAAGAACTGCAACGTCAGCAGCCCGATGGCCTTGTTGATGGTGGTCGTTGCGAGAGTTAGCTTTTGTTGTATCACCTCAGTATCCATCTACCCACAACCTATGTTGTTCCAATGTTACCTGTCTCTGTGCCAATCCCTTTCTCTGCTGTTCACTCTTTTGTTGTGCCCAAATAATACACTGGGCAGTATGACTGCCTCCCCACTGTGTGTCTGCCTCCAGTCCGTGCTGCCGCAGATAGTGCGTGCCACCCTGTGCCCCTGCGAAAATCAAAACATCCTTGTTAACGAGCTCTTAATGAGCTCTTCAACTAGCTTAATTAGCCTTAATCACGATTGGGCAGGATTATGGGGGCGCCCTCCACCTGCCCTGCTGAAAATGGCCGATTCTGTTCCTGAGACCGACATGCCGTGGTATTTTTGACCCCTCCCCATTCTCACTCCTGGCTAGACCTGAAAATTCAGCCCCTTTTCTTTGCTTTCTTCAATAACACCACTTCATGAACCATCTTCCAACCCTCACAAATCAACCTAGACATGAACAATCAATTGGATATATGAACAAATTGTTCAAGTACAACCTCCTTCATTTCACAGCAATCTGGGTTAAATGATATTGCGCCCTGCAGTACTGTCAATCTTCAGTGCATTAAACTTACCACCTGGATGGTCACCTCTGTGGAAGCAATCTTCTACACCCATTTTATCCTACTGGAACTGTGACATAATCTCCACAAGTGAAAATAGATGCAAAATATCTTAATCTCATTGGTCATGTGCTAAATTTCATTCTTTAAAATGGAGCGTAAAATCAGATGGGGTATAAAATGAAATAATCCAATCCCACCAGTTTCTCTTTGGGAGATGTTAAAATGACCTTTAATGAGCTATTTAAAATAGAATTTGGATTCTGTGAACTAGCTTACTATTGGGATGGGATTCAATCGGTTGAGTCACTTTTTCTCAACCCTGACTTTTCCTTTGCTCATGTAAGTAGAAGCGATTAGCAGAATCCATTATTATGTTACGCAGTGATATGGAATCCAATTATTTCATCCATTTGCTTTAAATTTATTTATATAAATAAATGATACTGTAGGCATTTAAAGTAATTATAATTCTGCCCTTATATGCAATTAGTAATCAAGTTATGGAAATTATTGACAGCCTTTTTTGCCTATCTAGGAAACATAAATTAAGGAAGTTTGGTCAGGTTAATGGCTTTCTTCACATATCAGGCACATCTTGGACAGGATGCTTTTTAGAGTAGCTCATTTCATTGAGTGGTACTTGCAGCAGTATTCCTCATGGGGTCAGCAGCACTGCAGCTAAATAAGAAAACCTTCTAGAAATTTCTAGATAGCTGGATTTGAAGTGTTGAAGAATGCTTTAATGTGAGGACTACCTATCCTTGAGCTTTGTTGTTCTCAGGTTAACAACAATAGATTCTGTCCATTAGCGGATGATAGATATCTAATATTCTGATTGATTTCAGCACAATGGTATAAATTGAAATCAATTATATTTTCTGTCTGAAATAAATACAGACAATTTATATCAAATGTACTTATAAGGTTGCTGATTTCCATTTCTCATGTATATTTTTAACTTAGTTATGAATTATTTGAACACATTTTCGCTGTTACACTTAATGCTGCTGAGCTCAGAAGTATCCCTTTCATAACTTGCTAAAACATACAATTAATTCATATTTCTTGAGGGAGAAATGCATTAAGAAATTCAAAATTGCTGCATCTTTTAATTAAAGTTATATCAATTGTTCTTATTTCCAGTTCAACAATTAAAAGTGGATGATAAAACAGCATTATATAATGAGGGATTACCTGAGAAGCATCAAGTTTTATTTTTAATAAATGAATGCTATATAATTAGAAAACTGTTTTTTAGAAAGACTGCCAACCAAGTGTTTAATTCTGCTGTAGAATGCATGCCGGCAGTCAGAAACCAATTAATGATGTTTTCCCTTTCTGCAGCAGAGAGAGGAATGTTAATCACTGTAGACTAGCTTTTGCTCTCTGCACTCTGCAATAATTATACATTTGAATGAACGTGATTACTGGAAATTTAAATTTGAAAATGTCAAATCTGTGTTTTTAAATGTATATTTAGTTCAAATGTAAAATTGATAAACCTCATTTATTATGCATTCTTTTACAATAACTTTGTAATTTGTTTCAGATGACAGACATTTCCTGCAAGAAATCAGGATCTTCATGGGTTTGAAGCATGATTTTGACAATCATAATACTGGTTTCTCCACCGAATCTGCAGAGATTCTGGTAACATTAAGAATGGCTCCAGTACTTATTTGCATTCTTGGCTGAATGCCGTCCCATTTCTATAGCACTTTGTGTCATACGTATAACTCCAGCAGAGCCCAGTTTTTTTCCTGTCCCTCCTGTGCGCCCCCAGAATAGAATACAGCATCTCATGTCATTTATTTTTATCTTGATATGGAACACAATAACAGCAGGCATCCGTTTCATTTCATCTTGTGTTAAATTGAAAGAAGGAACACAAGTGAAAGGTGACCTGGTAGGAATATGTGGCTCAAAAGCTAATGTGCATAATACATGAATTCATGTAAAGTTTTGCTACCTGTGTCATAACTTGCATCAAGTTCTGCACACCCATCATGCTTGTGCTTACTTATCTATATTGGCTCCCAGCCCAGCAATGCCTCAAATTTTAAAATTATTTTATTTGTCTTGAAATCCCTCTATGGCTTTGCCCCTCCATATCTCTGTAACCTCCTCCAGCCCTACAACCCTCTGAAACATCTGTACTCCCCTTATTCTGTTCCTCTTGCATGTCCCCAATTTTAGTCACTATATCATTGGTGGCCTTACCTTCAGTCACCTTGGATCTAAACTTTGGAATTCCTTCCCCAAACCTCTCCCCTCCCCTAACCCTTTCTACATCTTTAAAATTCTTCTTGAATCTTACCTCACCCAGATTTGTCCCAGGTGAAGCTCTAATGACCACTTAAGGGTCATTTCCCACACAGCCTAAATTTACAGGCCGGTGGGAGGAGTTCAGGGGCAAGGGAATCCTAGAAAGTGACCCTGCTCAGGCCTAGGGCAAGAAGGTGGAGATGGGCGCCTCCATCAACAGCTTCCTTTCAATATTGCCTCCCCCCCACCCCATGACCACCACAAGATCTGGCACATGTGGGTGCTCTCTTCCCCCAGCCTCTCCACCAAAACCCCAACCCTGCCCACCACCCCTCCCCCTCACCCCCTGGGCTTGAAGTCCCAGTCCTGAGACTAGAGAGCAGCCAGCTAATTAGATTGCCTGGCAGCTCCCTGAGGCAGAACGTCTTGGGTGAGGAGCGGAAATCCCATCTCCAGTCAATTAATGATCGTTGGAGCATTAAATGGCTGCGGTGCAGCCGGTATCAGCAAGGGTATATTTGCTGATGATTTTTCGGATGGCAGGAAGAGAGAGAAACCCTGCCATCCGAAAAATCCTGGCCATAAGGTTTAGGTTGGAGAAGAAGAAGGAGCAATCCAGAGTAAAAATAATTAATTGGGGGAAATCCAACTTCAATGGGTTAAGAATGGATCTAGCCCAGGTAAATTGGAATCAAAGATTAGCAGGCAAAACTATAACTTAGCAATGGATTGCCTTTAAAGAAGAGATTGTTCAAGTATAATCAAGGTATATTCCCACGAACAGGAAATACAAATCCAGAGTTCCCCAGATGGTAAAAGAGATAGAGATTACTATGAAGAAAATAAAATGTGCTTATGACAGATGTCAGTCTGATAATACAATTGAGAAAAAGCCTGAATATAAAAGGTTCAGAGTGGAATTGATAAAGCAAATAAGAGAAGCAAAAAGAGAGTATAAGAAGAGATTGGCATAAAAGGGAAATCTTCTATAAGCATATAAATAGTTAAAAGGTGGTAAAAGGAGGAGTGGGACAGATTAGGGACCAAAAAGGGGATTTAAACATGGAGGCAGGAGGCAGGGCTGAGGTATTAAATGAATATTATGCATCTGTCTTTGCTAAGGAAAAAGATGCTGCCCAGGCTATGGTGAAAGAGGAGGTAGTTCAGGAATGTTGAAGGGTTTATAATTGATAAGGAGGAGGTATTAGAAAGGCTGCCTGTACTTAACGTTGATAAGATGCAGTAAAGGACACTGAAGGAAGTGAGAGTGGAAATTACAGAGGCACTGGCCATAAGTTTCCAGTCTTCCTTAGACTCAGGGGTGGTGCCAGAGGACTGGAGAATTGTAAATATTACATGCTTGTTCAAAAAGGACGTAAAGATAAGCCCAGCAACTACACTTTAACCCCCGTGACTGATTTAGAAATTATATTTCGGGACAAAAGTAATGGCCACTTGGGCTATTGGGAAAACCAGCATGGATTTGTTAAAGACAAATCATGTTTTACAAACTTGCTTGAGATTTGTCATGAGGTAACAGAGAGAGTTGATGAGGGGATACTGTTGATGGGTGTACATGGACTTCCAAAAGGCATTTGATATAGGGTCGCACAATAGACTTGTGAGCAAAGTTAGTTTATGAAATAAAAGGGACAATAGCAACATAGATGTGAAATTGGTTGAGTGACAGGAAACTAGTGGTGATTGGTTATTTTTCAGACTGGAGGAAAGTTTATAGTGAAGTTCCCTATTTATCAGTGTTAGGACTCCCACTCTTCCTGATATAAATTAATGGCCTTGACTTTGGTGTACAGGGCACAATTTCAAAATTTATGGTTGATACAAAACTTGGAACTATTATGAACAATGAAGAAGATAGTGTAGAACTTCAAAAGGACATAGACAAATTGGTGGAGTGGGCAGACAATTGGCAGATAAAATTTAATGCAGAGAAGTGTGAAGTGATTCTTTTTGGTGGGAAGAGTGCAGAGATTCATTATAAATTAAAGCATACAATTCTAAAGGGGGTGCAGGAGCAGAGGGACTGGGTGTATATATCCATAAATCATTGAGGGTGACAGGAAAGATTGAGAGAGCGGTTAGCAAAGCATATGGCATCCTGGGCTTTATCAATAGAGGCATAGAGTACAAAAACAAGGAACTCATGTTAAATTTGTATGAAACAGTGGTTTGGCCTCACCTGGAGTATTGCGTCCAGTTCTGGACACCACATTTTAGGAAATATGTGAAGGCATTAGAGAGAGTGCAGAAAAGATTGATGAGAATGGTTCCAGGGATGAGGAACTTCAATTATGTAGATAGATTAGGAAAGTTGGATGTTTTCTCCTTTGAGGAGAGGTTTGAGAGGAGATATGAAAGAGGAATTCAAGATCATGAGGGTCTGGACAGAGTAGATAGAATGAATTGGTGGACAATTGAGAACTAGAGGCCACAGATTTAAGGTAATTGGCAAAAGACGCAATGGCGACATGAGGAAAAACATTTTCATGCAGCAAGTGGCTAGGATCTGGAATGCACTGCCTGAAGGTGTGGTGGAGGCAGGTTCAATAGAGGCTTTTGAAAGGGAATTGGAGCATTATCTGAAAAAGAAAGATTTTCAGGACTGCGGGGGACAGGCAGTGGTGTGGCACTAGGTGTATTGCTTTTTCAGACGGCCAGCACGAACACAATGGGTTGAATGGTCTCCTTCTGTGATGTAACTATTCAATGATTCTATGATCCAATCAGTTCTCATTAGTATATTAGTTGGAATACCATAGGAGCAGTTAAATGGTGTCAGTGAGATGAAAAACTGGGGTAATCAGTGGAAATGCATCAATTGTTGGATGAAGAGTGTCAGTGGCAGAAATTATAGAGAAGACCATAATGAAGACCAGCCAAGTCAAGAAAAAGATGTTCAAAGAGATACTACTGATAATCCAAGTCTGACAAGAACACAATCAGGGAGAGCTGTGAAGCCCTCCTGACAGATTGAATCTGTGATGTCAGAGACCTGGGGGTGAGGGACAGGTTGGGAGAGGTGTAGTATGTAAATATAAATGTAAAAAAAAATGGATGAAGACTGGTGGGGGGGTGGGGATATAAAGTATTAAGGTTGTAAGGGGTAACGTGTGGGTTTGTGTAAATAGCACCTCCCAAAATTATGTAAGAGAACACATGACTAAGAGCCGGAAGGGAGAGTGTTCCTAGCTTTAGCAGTGTAACACTTAGTCATGTATATGTATAAATAGTTCAGCTGTATCTAATAAATCAGTTACTGTTTAGACATACCAATGTCTCAGCAATCATTCCTCAGCCAGAGTAACCAACATACAACAGTTTGTAATCATTATTGATGCTCATACTCAGTTGTAATCATTATTGATTTTTAGTCAATAAATAGTTACCCAAAATCTTTGTCCTGAGCTGCATGTTCTTCCACAGCTCTGAACTCTGAATGTTGTTAGACTGAGGTAAGAGTAGTCATGAGTCTCTCAGTTTCCAAGTTGAAACCTCTATGTATGTATTCCTAAGTGAGTATGATTGCCCCTTCCTTTCCAGACTAGCTAGACCAAAACAATAAGGATACAAATTAATAGATTCTTGTGAAATGTATGACTGTAGAAACATTGCCAGGGATTAATATTCATCTTGATGTTCATCCCCAGTGCCTTTCTTTCTGCCATTCATCTTTCACACTTTCACTGGTATCCAGAGGTTGATGACTCTGTCCTAAAGGTGCTTCCTAACATCTAATATAAATCTATATTTTTGTAACTTCCACCAATACTCCCAAGTAATTCCTCCTCTCCCTACCTAGTTCAAGGAATCTATCTAATGGACAGAATCTAATCTCTATTATTTTAAATATAACAATCATATCAGCTCAAAGTTTAGGCTATTCCAAAGAAAGGATCGTGAGAAGCACGACAGCACCATGGCTACTGCCAGGGCATAAGGCATTAACCAACAAGACACTCCTGACTATGGTTGGACACCAGTCGAATGTTGAGGGAGCAAAACCCTTTGTGGTAGTGGTACATGTAAATTTAGAGATGCGTCATCCACAAAGTGACCTATTAGCGGTCAGTGGCACCCTGTACTCTTGGGAAGCCCACAATTCTGGTAAAACTATTTTGCATGCTTCAGCCTGGAAGGAACCTAATATAAAGAATTTGGTGACCGCAGTCACTTTTAAAGCTACTTACAGTGTCATCCTCACCCTGCTCTGAGGCTGAAGATCTGTCTGCAATAGATGGCAGATTTCAATGAGCACCTCCTTAGTGAAACAGAGACAGTGCACACATGGGGTGGAATTTAATCCCCCCTTGCAACGGGCTGGGAGGTGATTGGGAGGAGGACATTTAATCAAGTGGGAAGGCGGGGTGGAGAGATCATTGGCCCAGTCCACGTACCTCTCTTCCAGCCACCTGAACATACTGCAGTCCCAGCAGTGCCCCATTCTCCTGGCGGTGCTGCTGGGACTGAAGAGTTACCAGACATCTGATTAGCCAGCAGTTCTTGGAGGCGAGCTCTTCAGCTTCAAAGCTCTGGGAATCCCGACTGCAGGCTGGCAACTGCCTGATAGGTATTTAATCCTGTAGGGGCTCCTGGAAATGGTTACTTTGGGGTTGCCACTGGCTTTCCTTCTGCTGGACAGAGCCACTGCTGGGGCCATTAAATTCAGCCCATAATGTTCCTGAGGTAGGAGAACTGCTCCCTGAAGACCCTGGGTGAAGATGGCCTGCTGCTGAATGTCGTTCTACCCTATTCCTCCTCCACCCTCTTTAAGTATCTTGTCCTCTTCTGTATCCCTTGCCCTCATTCTCCCTGTCATGTTGCAAGCCAATGGAAATAGAAACTACAGCACCCATGACTTGGAGCAAGTGTTGTGAGCAGGACCCTTGAAAGGAGAAGCAAGGTGTTCACCACATGCCACACCTTTAAATAGCAGCACAAACCATCAAACACTTCTATTAACTTGTCAAGTCAGCATGAATCAATCAGCAACTAACCTGAAATAGATTGACAATCCCATTAAATAGCACTTGTCCTTCCTGCAGCTGAATGCATGTTTAGCTGCTCGAGGTTACGAGAGAGTGTTAACTGGAGAGTTCAGATCAAAATGGAATCAAATCAGTGATACACACTGACTGAGGTCATGTTCTTACTTGTCACGTGAATAGTATATTTTAACCATAATGACAAATGACCTGAATTTGGAATGATTAAGAAATAAGCATTGATGTAAAGCAAGAATGATAATTTTAGCAAAGGTAATATATGATAATTATACAAGTGATTGTGATCAGAAATAAGGTAGGCCTCAAGGTAAGATACTTCAATTATCTTACACTATTGCCTAAGGCCTCAGGCTCAGATAGTTTTACAGAATAATCCTGGCAAATGTGGAGAGGTGGAGGTGGGCAATGGGGCAGGATCTTGGAATTTTAGTTCTCCTTTCTGAAGAAATGGAAATTTGCTCTGGGGATTAGGCAGGTGGTAGACACACCTTTCCATGATGTGAGCAAACTGGATGGGACTGATGAGATGGCATCATCCATCACAGTTCCCGACTTCTGACTCCTGATCTTTGAATGTTATGGACATTAGTGTTCAGTATATCAGAGCAAAATGTTCAGGGTCAACAGGTGTGTTCCATACCGGGATCATAACCTGCAAACCGCAATTTCAGTCCCAGGGAGACTGGCCTTCTTGCATGTGGTCTAATTTCAACTTTCATTTGCAGGTGATTTTACTAACTTATCTGGCAAGTGATTGACTGACACTGCAATTTCCTTTTGCTTCCTCCTCACATGAACCCAATGGTACTACAGGCACCAGTCAGGAATATATAAGTTGTTTGGCCCTGTGCCTCTAAACATGCAGTATGGACAAGTGGTGACTGTGCTTTAGCTGGGAAAGAACGTATTTCAAAGTTTGAAGTGAACAGCCAAAGATGGCAGAGATAGGATTGTGCACTTCCAATGTGCAGTGGTTGAGGTTAAGTGTAGAGTAAAGAGGGTGGCCTCAACACTGAATTTCCTATCTTTACATCAAATATATAGTGCGATTGATCTATTGCAAATTCCATGAGTGCAGGAACAGTACTTTGGAAACAAAGACTAATTTTTACATAGATGGACAAACAGGTTGTCCATTGCACAAGCCTAGTGGCCAAAGCCAGGCACAAAAGGAAACCAAGTTTCTAAATTTCTATTGATAAACCGTAAAGCTTTTATGAAAATTATGCCAGCCAAACTTTATGAAAAGCCTTGCCATGTGGGAGTGATTAGTTTGTTTAGAATTGTGCAATTTTACTTGATCTCTTCTTAGCAAGGATAAGAGTGAGAGTATTACAGTGTGCCTCAGTATCCTTGGGCTGGGGTGGGTTGAGGTCCTATAGAGTTCCTGCGCTTGATCATTATTTGGTGATTCCAGTTGAAAGTATGCGAGTGAATAAAGGATGAGGACTTATTTGGACTCAATAATAATGTCTCATGGTAATATATTCTGACAATGACCAACCCTATTGAGCTCAAGGATAGATACTATAATGACTGATTACAGTAGTAATCAGAGACTGATCCACTTGCTGATTATTACTGCGCCAAGGTCAGACAAATTAATTATTTTTGGTTATTTTTGGAAAAGAGACATGTTGAAGCTTTTCGTCTTGCACTCATCAGGAGTGCCTAATCACACAATTGAGTAATGTGGTATATGAATTTCAGTGCCATTGTGATGCTAGGTATTTAGGCCGCACATCCCAAAGACTGGTGGATCGTATCAAACAGCATGTCCTAGCCGCTGTTCGCAATGGGCATGGTACAGACCGTACCAGTCAGCCCAAGCTTGCAAAACTCAGAACCCGGTGTCCAATATTAGATGTGATTCCAAGATTGGACAACATTTGCTAAATGATCCTCAGTGTGCTAAGAATTACACTGACAATCAGTTTAAGATTGTCAGACAGTCTTGCAGTGTGTGGTGCATTTATATGTACTGGAAGCTACATATATTAATGCACAGGACCCTGGTCTTTGCATACAGAATGAACATGTACAGATATTGCACCTGTTTCAGCTAAACAAAATAAGCCATTCACTGACTCATTCCTCAGGGCAATGCCTTGACCAATCAGGGTCAAGCTGCCTGGTTTAAATTTCAAACAATGCTTAGCAGTTAACTGTCAGTCACCATCTCTGGTGTATTCGCCATGGCAACATCCTTATCAATCAGAGTCTACTTGCCAACCGATCAGCACTCTCTTCACATATAGTATCAATTGTTGTTTTCCCCTTATATTGGTATTCTTGCGAAGTGTCCTGGTGAGTGCAAGATGAAAAGCTTTGACATGTCTCTTTTTTCAGCAATATTCAAGTTCTGTACTACCAAATGACCATCCTTGGTTGCTTCAATGCAAAAATTAATGCAGATCACTAGGCATGGGAAGGGGTCATTGGAATCAACACATGTGTGCTGAGCATGAGCGCTTAACACTGTTTTCCGCCTCCCTATTCACAACAAGGCACCTTGGATGCTCCCCATTTCATGCATTGTCATATAATCGACTATCTCATCACCAGGCAGAAGGACGGTGCATGTAACGAAAGCTATTTGCAGCACTGACTGCTGGCTTATCATTTCAAAGCTAGATATCAAGATCCATCACTCTAGACAACCCCAGGGCATAAAGATCCAGAAGTGTTTCAATGTCTCAAGGCTCAAATAGGTAACCATGAAGGAATTTCTCTCAGAGAAACTCAAGAGTCGCCTGTGTATAGTAAAAATGGACATTCACTGCATTGACCTTCAAGGATATAGTGTCCTCCATGGCTCTGGAAGCTCTTGGTCCCACCTCTCTCAAGCATCAATATTTATTTGGTAAAAACAATGAGCTAATCCAGAAACTACTAGAGGAGAAACATCACCTTTACAAGGTTTACCTTAATGATAAGTCATCACTATCTAAGCATGATGCCTACCAAAACATCTGCATGACTGTCCAATTCATTCTTGGAGAGATGCAAAATACTTGGCTGAATCAGGACATGGAGGAACTGCAGTTATATGTAGACCACAAAGACTGGAAGAGATTCTATGATGCTCTGAAATTTGTCTGCAGGCCCGAGTCCACTGGTTGATCGCCAACGCTCAGTGCCTACAGGTCAACAATGCTCACAGAAAAAGCCCAAATTCTAGTAGGATGGGCAGAGGACCTTAGCCATATCTTCATTTGGCTTTCATCCATCAATGATGAAGCAATCAACAGGCTGCTACATATTGACATCAACTTCTCTCTTGATGACAGTTGAGGAACAGTGGCAGACATTGAAAGAGATATTTCATAACTTTCAGATATATTTCATTAAAAAAGAAAAGACTATGGAAGGATACACCATCCGTAGATAAGAAAGCTTATGAGAGTATCAAATTGAAAGAAAAAGCATACAAAAACATATGAAGATTATTGATAGGTCAGAAGATTGGAAGATTTAGAAAGAAGCAAAGAACGGCTAAAAATTAATGAGGGAGAAATTAGTGAAAGCTAGCTAGAAATATAAAACAGATAGTAAAGCTTTCTACAATTATTTAAAAAAGAAAAGAGTAACTAAAGTGACCATTGATCCTTTAAAGGGTGACAATGGGGAATTAATAATGGGAAACAAGGAAATGACGGAAGCTTTGAACAGGTATTTTGTTTCTGTCTTCACTGTAGAAGACAAAAAAAAATCTTAAGAACACTTGAAAATAATGAGGTCAAAGAGAGTGAGGAACTTTTTTTTATTCATTCATGGGATGTGGGTATCGCTGGCTATTTATTGCCCATCCCTAATTGCTTTTGAGAAGGTGGTGGTGAGCTGCCTTCTTGAACCGCTGCAGTCCATATGGTATAGATACACCCACAGTGCTGGTAGGAAGGAAATTCCAGGATTTTGACCCAGCGACAGTGAAGGAACGGCGATATGTTTCCAAGGCAGGATGGTGAGTGGCTTGGAGGCGAACTTCCAGGTGGTAGTGTTCCCATGTGTCTGTTGCCCTTGTCCTTCTAGGTGGTAGTGGTTGTAGGTTTGGAAGGTGCTGTCTAAGGAGCCTTGGTGATTTCCTGCAGTGCATCTTGCAGATGGTACACACTGCTGCCACTGTGTGTCGGTTGTGGAGGGAGTGAATGTTTGTGGATGGGATGCCAATCAAGCGGACTGCTTTGTCCTGGATGGTTTCAAGCTTCCTGAGTGTTGTTGGAGTTGCACTCATCCAAGCAAGTGGAGAGTATTCCATCACACTCCTGACTTGTGCCTTGTGGATGGTGAATAGGCTTTGAAGAGTTAGGAAATGAGTTACTCACAGTAGAATTCCTAGCCTCTGATCTGCTCTTGTAATTACAGTATTTATATGGCTGGTCCACTCAGCTTCTGGTTAATGCTAACCCCCAGGATGTTGATAATGAGGGATTCAGCAAAGGTAATGCCATTGAATGTCGAGGGGCGATGGTTAGTTTCTCTCTTGTTGGAGATGGTCGTTGCCTGGTATTTGTGTGGCGCGAATGTTACTTGCCACTTGTCAGCCCAAGCCTGGATATTGTCCAGATCTTGTTGCATTTGGACGTGGATTGCTTCAGTATCTGAGGAGTCGTGAATGGTGCTGAACATTGTGCAATCATCAGTGAGCATCCCCACTTCTGACCTTATGATGGAAAGAAGGTAATTGATGAAGCAGCTGAAGATGGTTGGGCCAAGGACATTACCCTGAGGAACTCCTGCAGTGATGTCCTGGAACTGAGATGATTGACCTCCACCAACTACAACCATATTCCTTTGTGCTAGGCATGACTCCAACCAGTGGAGAGTTTTCACCTGATTCCCATTGACTCCAGTTTTGCTGGGGCTCATTGATGCCACACCTGGTCAAATGCTGCCTTGATGTCAAGGGCAGTCACTCTCACCTCAACTCAGGAGTTCAGCTCTTTTGTCCATGTTTGAACCAAGGCTGTAATGAGGGCAGGATCTGAGTGAACCTGGCAGAACCCAAACTGGGCATCAGTGAGCAGGTTTTTGCTAAACAAGTGCTGCTTGCTAGCATTATTGATGACCCTCTTCCATCACTTAACTGATGATGGAATGCAGACTGATGGGATGGTAATTGACCAGGTTAGATTTGTCCTGTTTTTTGTCTGCAAGACACACCTAGGCAATTTTCGTCATTGCCAGGTAGATGCCAATGCTGTAGCTGTACTGCAACAGCTTGGCTAGGGGTGCGGCAAGTTCTGGAGCACAAGTCTTCAGTACTATTGCTGGAATGTTGTCAGGGTCCATAACTTTTGCAGTGTACTGTGCTTTCAGCCCTTGATATCTTGATATCACGTGGAGTGAATCGAATTGGTTGAAGACTGGCATCTGTGATGCTGGGGACCTTCGGAGGAAGATGAGATGGATCATCCACTCGGCACTTCTGGCTGAAGATTGTTGCAAATGTTTCAGCCTTATCTTCTGCACTGATGTGTTGGGCTCACTCATCATTGATATTTGTGGAGCTTCCTCCTCCAGTGAATTGTTTAATTGTCCACTACCATTCAAGATTGGATGTGGCAGGACTGCAGAGCTTAGATCTGATCCATTGGTTGTGGAATCATTTAGCTCTGCTGCTGCTGCTGTTTGTAATGCAAGTAGTCCTGTATTGTAGCTTCACCAGGCTGACACCTCATTTTTAGGTTTGCCTGGTGCTGCTGCTGGCATGCCCTCCTGCACTCTTCATTGAACCAGGGTTGATCTGCTGGCTTGGTGGTAATAGTAGAATGGGGGATATGCCGGGCCTTGAGGTTACAGATTGTGGTTGTGTGCAATTCTGCTGCTGCTGAATGCCCAAAGTGCCTCTTGGTTGCCCAGTCTTGAGTTGCTAGATCTGTTTGAAATCTATCCCATTTAGCATGGTGGTAGTGCTACATATCACGATGGAGGGTATCCTCAATGTGAAGGTGGAACTTTGTCTCCACAACGACTGTGTGGTGGTCACTCTTACTGAAACTGTCATGGATAAGTTGTCTGTGGCAGGCAGGTTGGTGAGGATGGGGTCAAGTATGAGGATGAGGAAAACTAGGCTAGAGAATAGATCAATAGAGAAGCAGTGGCAGACATTTGAAGGGGTATTTCAGAGTATTCAGAATAAGCACATTCCTACTATAAAGAAAAATTCTAAGGGGAGGACCCACCATTATCCGTTAACTAAAGATGTGAAGGAAAGCATCAAACTTAAGGAAAAAGCATACAACCCTGCAAAGTTGAGTGGCAGGACAGATGATTGGACAGAATGTAAAGAAAAGTGGAGAATAACTAAAAGGTTAAGCAGGAGAAAGAAAGTAGAGTATGAGAGGAAGCTAGCTAGAAATGTAAAATGGATAGCAAGAGTTTCTACAGGTATTTAAAAAGGAAAAGTGTAAGTAAAGTAAGTGTTGGTCCTCCAGAGATTGACAGTGGGGAGTTAATAGTAGATAATAAGGAAATGGTGGAAGAAATGAACAAATATTTTGCTTCTCTGTTCACTATAGAGGGTACAGAAAACATTCCAGTTAAAGCTGCAAATCAGGAGGTGAAAGGGAGAGAGGAACTTGGTGAAATTGAAATCACTATGGAAACAGTACTGAGCAAATTGATGGAGCTGCGGGCTGGCAAGTCTCCGGGTCCTGATGGATCACATCCTAGGGTCTTAAAAGAGGTGGCTAATTCGATGTGCTGGTGTTAGTTTTCCAAAATTCGCCAGATTCTGGAAAGGTTCCATCAGATTGAAAAGTGGTAAATATATCCCCTCTATTCAAAAAGGGAGGGAGGCAGAAAACAGGAATCTATAGGCCAATTAGCTTGACGTCTGCCATGGGGAAGTTATTAGAATTGATCATTAAGGAGGTTATAGCTGGGCACTTAGAAGAGCTCAAGGCAATTGGGAAGAGTCAGTCTGGTTTTTGGAAAGGAAAATCATGTTCTACCAATTTATTGGAGTTTTTTGAAGGAGTAACATGCGCAGCAGATAAAGGGGAGCCTGTAGACGTACTGTACTTGTATTTCCAGAAGGCATTTGATAAGGTATCGTATCAAAGATTATTACGGAAAATAAAAGCGTAGGGGGTAACATATTAGCATGGATGGAAGAGTGGCTGGCTGGCAGAAAGCAGTGAGTATGCATAAATGTGTCTTTTTCTGATTGCAGGATGTGACAAGTGGAGTCCCGCAGGGGTCTGTACTGGGCCCTCAACTTTTTATGATTTACATCAATGGCTTAGATGAGGGGAGTGAAGACATGGCAGCTAAATTTGCAGATGACACAAAGATAGGTAGGGAAGTGTGTTGTGAAGAGGGCATGAGGTTGCAGATGGATATAGATAGGTTGAGTGAGTGGGCAAGGATCTGGAAAATGGAATTTAATGTGGGAAAACGTGAAGTTGTTCATTTTGGCAGGAAGAACAAAAAAGCAGGGTATTAGTTAAATGGTGAACTGCTGTATGATTCTGAGGTGCAGAGGGATCTAGGTGTTTCTAGTACACAAGTCACAAAAAGTTAGTATGTAGGTACAGCAAGTAATTAAGGAGGCTAATGGAATGCTATCCTTTATTACGAGAGGGATTGAACATAAGAGTAAGGAAAGTTATGCTTTGGTTATACAGGGAATTGGTGAGACCACACCCCAATTACTGTGTGCAGTTTTTGTCTCCTTATTTAAGGAAGGATGTAAATGCATTGGAGGCGGTTCAAAGGAGGTTTACTAGATTGATACATGGAATGAGTGTCTTATGAGGAAAGGTTGGACAGACTGGGCTTGTTTCCACTGGAGTTTAGAAGAGTGAGGGGTGATTTGATTGAAGTGTACAATACCCTGAACAGCCTTGACAAGGTGGGCATCGAAAGGATGTTTCCTCTTGCGGGCAAGTCCAGAACCAGGGGGCACTGTTTTAAAATTAGGGATCGCCCTTTTAGGACAGAGATAAGGAGAATTTTTTTCTCTCAGAGGGTTGTGCGACTTTGGAATTCTCTGCCTCAGAAGGTGGTGGAGGTGGGGTCATTAAATATTTTTAAGGCAAGGGTAGATAGATTTTTGATAGGCAAGGGAATCAAAGGTTATCAGTGTTAGATGGGAATGTGGAAATCGAAACACAAGAAGATCAGCCATGATCTTATTGAATGGCGGAGCAGGCTCGAGGGGCCGAATGGTCTACTCCTGTTCCTATTTCTTATGTTCTTTTTTTTCCCTTTTGTTGGTTCCTTCACAACCTGCCGCAGACCCAATGTAGCAGCTATGTGCTTTAGGACTTGGCCAGCTCGGTCAGTAGTGGTGCTACTGAGCCACTCTTGGTGATAGACATTGGAATGCCCCATCCAGAGTACATTCTGTGTCCTTGCCCATCTCAGTGCTTCCTCCAACCACTGTTCAATGTGGAGCAGCACGGATTCATCAACTGAGGGTGGTGGGGGAGATTGGTGGCGGTACATGGTAATCAGCAGGAGGTTTCCTTGCCCATGTTTGACCTGATGCCATGAGACTTTGTTGGGACTGGAGTCGATGTTGAGGACTCCCAGGGCAAGGATAACTCCTTCCTGACTGTACACCACTGTGCCGCCATCTCTGCTGGGTCTGTCCTGCCGGTGGCACAGGTCATACCCAGGGATGGTGATGGTGGTGTCTGGGGCATTATCTGTAAGATATGTTTCTGTGAGTATGACTATGTCAGGCTGTTGCTTGACTAGTCTGTGAGACAGCTCTCCCAATTTTGGCACCATACCCAGATGTTAGTAAGGAGGACTTTGCAGGGTCGACTGGGCTGAGCTTGCTGTTGTCTGTTCCGGTGCTTAGATCGACGCGGGTGATCTATCCGGTTTTGTTCTTTTAGATTTTGTAGCAGTTTGATACAACTGAGTGGCTTGCTAGGTCATTTCAGTAGGCAGTTAAGAGTCAACCACATTGCTATGGGTCTGGAGTCACAAGTAGGTCTGACCAGGTAAGGATGGCAAAATTCACGGTGGGATTTGAACCTGCGTCCCCAGAGCATTACCTGTGTCTCTGGTTATTAGTCCAGTGCCAATACCACTACATCACTCCCTCCCTTCGAAAAACAATCGCAAACACTAGGGAAAAGGTACTGGGAAAACTATTGGAACTAAAGGTGGTCAGGTCCCCTGGATCTGGTATCCTAAGGTCTTAAATGAAATGTATAGTTGATACATTGGTTGTGATCTTTCAAAATTCCCTAGATTCTGGATTCTGCAGATTGGAAAATACTAAATGTAACATTCAAGAAAGGAGGGAAATAGAAAGCAGGAAACCATAGGCCAGTTAGCCTAACATGTGCCAGAGGGAAAAAGGGAGAATCCATTATTAAGGGGGTAATAGCAGGATATTTTGAAAATCATAATACAATCAGGCAGAGTCAACATGGTTTTGTGAAAAGGAAATTGTGTTTGACTAAATTATTAGAATTCTTTGGGTAAGTAGCTAGCAACATGAATAAAGGGGAACCTGTAGATGTGGTGTACTTGGATTTCCAAAAGGCATTTGATAAGTTGTCACATCAAAGATTACTGCACAAAATAAGAGCTCATGGTTTAGGGCATGCTTGTCTAACCTTTTTGTGTGTTGGGGGGCGCCACATTTCCATTTTTTTCTCACTCAAGGCACTGATGAGCAAATTCTAGAATGATTGGTACAATATTTGACATCAATTTCAGAACAAAAGTTGATTATGAAGTAAAGAAACAACTTACTGAGCAAAAATAAAATGTCAAAGCAATAAATTGATAATTTAAAAAAGGTAATTAATAAAGAGTGTGAGAGGGTCAGAATGTGTGTCCGCCTCAGTCCCAGTCTCAGGGTGTTCACTCACTCACTCATCCTCACCCTCTGTGTGTATATGTTGTTGTACGGGGGCTGAGGATGAGTGAGAATCCTGACACTGGGAGTGAGCCAAATGCACACACACTCTCCAGAATTTTCGGGTCATTGGGCGGGCACGGTAGGCGGGCCCAGGAGTGGCCGGGAAACATTCCACTCCCTGTGATCTGCTCCCGGCCGCCAATTAATGGCCAGCCAGTATGAAACGCATGCTGAAAGGCTCAGTGGTGCTGGGGTGGGGGCGGGAGGAGAGCGAGTACTGAAGTCTGCATGGACGTGGTGGAGTGTGCAATGAAAGCTCTCTAAAGGCAGAGAGCTGCCTCAGGGAGTTGAAGAATTTTAAATGCAAAAATAAGAGTATTGAAATTCTGAAAAAAATGCCCTCACATAGGAGTCACTCACCTGGACTTTAGATTGTAAAAATTCAGTCAAAACATTTTTTCTTAATTACTATTGGAAACCTTGTCCCGCCCGTGGATAAGGTTTCCTTAAAAATGCAAAGGCCGCCATCCATTCTCTCTCTTTCTCACACACACACACGCACACACACACACACACACGTACACACACACACACACAAACACACACCCTCTCCCTGACATTCACACATTCTCTCTCTCTCTCACACTCTCTGGGCGGATCATCCCAGATTTGCACTAAGTGTGGTAGTGGGCGGGTAAAATGACATTTTACTCGCTGGCTGCAATGATGTGTTTTCACACTGTATCTACCCAAACCTACCACATTAGTTATGCATTCCTGGGAAACACGCCATTTTGATGGCAGGAGGGCTCTCATTCACCCAACAGGCTATCACCTCGCCGCTTCATCACGCCGGGCACCATATTTAAAGACCAACTGCACGCACACATCACAGTGCTTCAAGCCCATGACTGCTGTAGGGAAGATGCCCATGAAAGGCAAAAAGACTGCAGCCCCTGGGTTTAGTGGCGTGTCACGGGAATGCATTTTGAACGCTTTAGAGGCCTGTCGCCATGTCCTCTACCCCAACTCTGGCCGCAGAATGGGCAGCGGCATGACCAACCAGGCTTGGGAGGCCATGGCGGTGGTGATCAGTGCCAATGCTGCACAGAAGAGGTTGGCCACCCAATGCGGATAGAGGATGAATGATCTCTTCCGTGCAGCCAGGGTATAACACACATCTCATCACTCTAAACTCACACACTCAAGCCCATCGCACATTCACTGGTATCTCATGCCAACTCAAGCGAGATCACCACCCATTCTCACACACATACCCTCACATGTCCATCTGGCCTCATCTCCTCTGGAGACTGCCTCCTCAACCCTCACCATCTTGGGGCCACTTGCACAGATCAACATGTGCCTCCACACTCACCCTGGGATACCCCCCTCCCCCAGTACAACCCTTGTCCTGCAACATCTTCCCTTGCCTGAGGCCACTTCTCCCCCTTCGCCAAGCAAGCCCCAACCCTGCAGCCATTGAAAAGCTACCAACATATGGCTGATCTGGTAGGGAGAGACCTGTCTTTAGCACCCCTAAAAGTGATGTGGTGCAGTCTGTGAAGCCTGGCACTGATGACTGTGAATGCTGACTGAAGCAAGGTAGGCAAACAAATCTTGAAGTCCCAAGCGAAGTGCAGCCCACCAGGTGCATGTCTCTTATGTGCTATTGTGAAAGACGCCGGCGTGTTTTCCTGCTGGCGTGGGCGGACAATCCAGTGGGGGAGGACAATTCCGGTGTGCTGGCCTAATAATGATATGCAGATGTATTAGAATGAGGTTGCCAATGTCTGATGGCGGAAAACGCGGCCCGCCAATGGCGGGCTGAGCGGACGATTGCAAACTGGTTTCACGCCGTCATGAAATTGATCGTGTCGTATTGTCCGCTCACGCCACTGAACATGCTCGACGCTGGCGGGCATAGAAAATCCTGGCCTCCCTCTCTCTCAGACACACACACACACTCTCTCACACACACACTCTCACACACAACCCCGGCAGTGAGTCTCTTTGTCTCCCCCTCGCTTGGGACCATGGAACCTCTTCCCGCCCCCTGGGTCCCGCAGCCTCTTTCTCTCTCCCCAGGCCTCACAGCACCTTTTCTCCCCAGGCCCTGCAGCACTTCTCTCTCTGGATCCCGGCAAAACATTTTATTCTCAGACCCCGGCAACACCTTTTCTCCCCAGGCCCCGGCAGCACCTTTTCTCCCCAGGCTCCGACAGCACCTTCTCTTCCCAGGCTCCAGCAGCACCTTCTCTTCCTGGGCCCTGGTAGCACATTTGCTCCTCAGGCCCTGACAGCACCTTCTCTCTTTGGCCCCCATCAACCCTCAGCATACTCACTGCCACAACTGATTGCTGCTTCTCCAATGAAAGACTGTTTCTCTCCCATATTTGCTTCTTATAGGCCCACTAGTGAGCCTATCAGCAGCAAATGCGGGAGAGGACTGGCCTGTGATTGGAGGAGTAGCCCCCTGCACTGACCTGTCTGACCGGCACTTATAACAGTGGCCCTGGGGCCCATGTAGAATGGCTTCATGGGCCACAATCTGGCCCATGGGTTGGACATGCCTGGTGTAGGGGGTAACATATTAGCATGGGTAGAAGATTAATTGGCTAATAGGAAACAGAGAATTGGGTTAAATGGGTTATTTTCTAGTTGAAAGCTGTAACTAAAGACTTGTATGAAGGGACCAAATAGCTAATTTTACTCATGTCACAAAGATAGGTAGGAAAGTAAGCTGTCAAGAGGACATAAAGAGATTTAGATAGGTTAAGTATGTGTGCAAAAATTTAGCAGCTGGAGTATAATGTGGAAAAATGTGAACTTGTCCACTTTAACAGGAAGAATGGAGAAGCAGTTTATGACTTAAATGGCGAGAGACTGCAGAACTCTGCATAACAGAGGGATATGGGTGTCCAGGTTTAAGGATCACAAAAAGTTTGTTATGCAGGTACAGCAAGTGATTAAGAAAACAAATGGAATGTTGATATTTATTGCAAGGGGGATAGAGTATATAAGTAGGGAAGAATTGCTACAGCTGTATAGCTGTGAGACTGCATCTGGAGTTCTGTGTACAGCTTTGGTCTGCTTAGTTAAGAAAATATATATTTGCATTAGAAGCAGTTCAGAGAAGATTCATTCGACTGATTCCTGTGATGAAGGGGTTAGCTTATGTGGAAAGGTTGAGCAGGATGGGCCTATGATTTAGAAGAATGAGAGGTGATCTTTTGAAACACATAAGATCCTGAGTGACTTGACAGAGTGGATGCTGAGAGGATGGTCCCCTTGTGGGGGAGTCTAGAACTAGGGGAAACAGTTTAAAAATTAGCGGTCTTGTATTTAAGACTGAGGTGAAAATTCTTTTCTCTCAGATGGTCATTAGTCTGTGGAATTCTCTTTCTCGCAGACCAGTGAAGGCTGGGGCATTGAATATATTCAAGGCTGAGTTGGATTTTTGATTGACAAGGGAGCCAAGGATATGGGGGTAGACAGAAAAGTGGGGCTGAGGTCGCAAACACATTAGCTATGATCTTATTAAATGGCGGAGCAGGCTTGAGGGACCAGATGGCCGATTCTTGCTCCTAATTCTTGTGTTCTCCCATGCTGTTAGAAATGATGAATGCAATCAAGCTCTTGTCTACTGGCAAAACTCCAGGAGCCAATGCTATCCCAGCTGAGGTCTACAAGGCTAGCGGTCAATGCCTGGTCAAGAAGTTCATTGAAGTCCTTCAGTCTATGAGTTCTGAAACTCATAAATTTTCATGTTTGTGAATGTGTGATGCCTTCCATAAGGGTGATCCTGGCATTGAAATCAGACATTGCATGGATGGAAAGTGCTCAATCTCAGGTGACTCCAGGCAAAGATCAAGATTTCCAAGGATTTTGTGATTTCCTGTTTGCCAATGACTCTGCACTAGCTGCCGGTTCAGAGCTGGACATGTATTGCAACATGGACTTGTTCTCAAATGCATGCAATAACTTCGATGAGCACAAAGAAAAGTGAAGCAAACTTGCTCAAGGAAGCCCTATCTTGAGCCCAAGGTTTTAGTCCATGACCAGAACCTGTTAGTAGTGGATAAGTTCACTTATCTCGGCAAAACACTCTCTCGAGCTGTCTTATGATACTAAGACACATGGAAGAATTGCCAAAATAGGTGTAGCCTCAGAGACTTTGAAGATCTGTCTGGGAATAAAGAGGAGTAAGTCTGTCTACCAAACAGAAAGTCTACAGAGCAATAGTCCTGTCCGCTTTGCTCTACCCCTGTGAAACTTGGAAAGTGTACCAGTGCCATGCCAAGAAGCTCATCAACTTTCACTTGAGTTGCCTTTGGAAGCTTCTGAAGCTCAGATGGTAGAACAAAATACCGGACACTGAAGTTCTCATCTGAGCTGGCATGCCAAGATCTACACCATTTTGAGACAGTCAAAACTGAGCTGGGCTGGTTGTGGCCAGAATGTCCGACACTCGCTTGCCAAAGCAAGTTTTTTATGGAGAGCTTATGTTTGTGGTGCGCTCTCATTTCAGTCAAAGGAAACACTACAAGGAAACTTTGAAGGCTTCGCTTAAGAGTTTTGATATTGATTTTGAGCCCTGGGAAAAGCTCGCCCAGGATCACAGCATCTGGCGCAACCAAATAAGAAATGGTGCAGCTTCCTTTGAAAGCAAATACATATCAGAAGCAGAGAAAATCACAAGGAGAGAAAGTCCCAAGCCAGCAACTCATCCAAAACTCAATCATTTGAGGTATCCTGTCCTATATGCAGCAGAATTCCAGTTGTAGATCAGTCTTAGCAGTCACCTACATATCCACTGGAACTCTACCAAACACTCCAGATACTGAACATGGCCATTTCCAACTCAAAGGTTGAACAAGATCGAAAGCTTCAGCAAAAAACCTGCCCAAAGCCTGGAAAAGCAACGTAATTGGCATTTCTGACTTTATTTCTGGTGTTTTTGCGGCTCTGCCTTTGAAGTTGTGGTGGATGAGCAGGAGGACCTCCTGAGTAAACTGAAACCCCACATTTCCATGTGTACCCACACTCCATTAAATCTATAATACTTCAAAAATACTTTTGATGAGAGGCCCAAATATTTTGTTAAATGACTGAGGAGTTATGAAGTATGTAACCATTTATGAGTTAATTTCCATAAGTAGCAGTCAATGTTTGATGCATGTAAGGACCCATTTGGTTTCATGGGAGGGAATGATTAATCTGATGCTATCAAATGTTAATTATGTGGGATTATTCGTATATATAAAATGACCTGCTTGAGATATGACTTGCTGAGCCATGCCTACAGATTGAAAGTAAAATAATGTCAAACTATTCAATTACAGTTATCTCTTCTAAATATTCATGTTTTATTTACTGAATGTCACAACAATGGGACTTTTTAAAGGTAAATATAATGGGAACAGATGTTTCATGTATTTGATCCTGGTGATTGCATAGAACACAAAAAGACTTGCAGATTGTGCCTTGAAGTTCCAGATTCATTTCTTTCTGATTTATTGTGGTTTTTACTTTGGATCCTTCATCTTGGTTTATTATGAAAAAAAAGGATAAATTACTCAGACCTTAATGCATGGAAGAACAGTTTTAACCTGGTAAGTGATAATCACTTAAGCACAGTGATATACAGTCAGGAGGGAGTTGCCCTGAGAGTCCTCATCATCGACACAATGAAGTCTCATGGCATCAGGTCAAACATGGACAAGGAAACCTCCTGCTGATTATCACGCCCTCCCTCAGCTGATGAATCAGTGCTCCTCCATGTTGAACACGATTTGGAGGAAGCAATGAGGGTGGCAAGGGCACAGAATGTACCCTGGGTGGGGGAATTCAATGTCCATCACTAATAGTGGCTCAGTAGCACCACCACTGACCGAGCTGGCCGAGTGCTAATTGACATAGCTGCTAGACTGGGTATGTGTTAGGTGATGAGGGAAACAATAAGAGGGAAAAACATACCTGACCTCATCCTCACCAACCTGCCTGCCACAGATGCATCTGTCCATGACAGTATCATTAGGAGTGACCACCGCACAGTCGTCGTGGAGACAAAGTCCTGCCTTCACATTGAGGATACCCTCCATTGTGTTGTGTGGCACTACCACTGTGCTAAATGGGATAGATTTCGAACAGATCTAGCAACTCAAGACTGGGCACCCATGAGGCGCTGTGGGCCATCAGCAGCAGCAAAATCGTACTCGAGCACAATCTGTAACCTCATGGCCCGGCATATCCCCCACTCTACCATTACCGTCAAGTCAGGGGATCAACTCTAGTTCAATGAAGAGTGGCAGAAGCAGCACCAGGCATATCTAAAAATGAGGTGTCAATCTGGTGAAGCCATAACACAGGACTACTTGTGTGACAAACAGCATAAGCAGCAAGTGATAGGCAGAGCAAAGCGATCCCACAACCAACGGATCAGATCTAAGCTCTGCAGCCCTGCCATGCCCAATCATGAATGGTGGTGGACAATTAAACAAGTCACTGGAGGAGGAGGCTGCACAAATGCCCCCATCCTCAATGATGGTGGAGCCCAGCACATCAGCGCAAAAGATAAGGCTGAAGCATTTGCTACAATCTTCAGCCAGAAGCGCCGGGTGGATGATCCACCTCAGCCTCCTCCGGAGGTCCCCAGGATGAAAGATGCCAGCCTTCAGCCAATTCGATTCACTCCACATGATGTCATGTGAAGGCACTGGATACTCCAAAGTCTATGGGCTCCGACAGCATTCCAGCAATATTCCTAAGACTTGTGCTCCAGAACTTGCCACACCAAGCTATTCCAGTACAGCTACAGCACTGGCATCTGCCCGGCCACGTGGAAAATTGCCCAGATATGTCCCGCACAGAAAATGTAGGACAAATCCAACACAACAAATTACTGCCCCATCAGTTTACTCTCGGTCATCAATAAAGTAATGGAAGGAATCATCAACAGTGCTATCAAGCAGCATTTGCTTAGCAATAACCTGTTCATGGACACTCAGCTCCTGAGCTCATTACAGCCTTGGTTCAAATATGGACAAAAGAGCTGAACTTAAGAGGCGAGGTGAGAATGACTGTCCTTGACATCAAGGCCACATTTGACCAAGTGTGGCATCAAGGAGCCCTAGCAAAACTGGAGTCAATGGAAATCAGGGGGAAAACTCTCCACTGGTTGCAGTCATATCTAGCACAAAGGAAGATAGTTGTGGTTGTTGGAGGTCAGTCACCTCAGCTCCAGGACATCACTGCAGGAGTTCCTCAGGGTCGTGTCCTCGGCCCAACCATTTTCAGCTGCTTCATCAATTACCTTCCTTTCATCATAAGATCAGAAGTGGGGATGTTCGCTGATGATTGCATAATGTTCAGGACCATTCGCGACTCCTCAGATACTGAAGCAGTCCATGTCCATGTGCAGCAAGACCAGGATAATATCCAGACTTGGGCTGACAAGTGGCAAGTAAGATTCACACGTTACAAGTGTCAGGCAATGACCATCTCCAACAAGAGAGAATTCATCCATTGTCCCTTGATGTTCAATAGCATTTCCATCACTGAATCCCCCACTATCAACATCCTGGGGGTTACCATTGACCAGAAACTGAACTAGACTAGCCATATAAATAATGTGGCTACAAGCGAAGGTCAGAGCCTAGGAATTGTGCGGCGAGGAACTTGCCTCCTGACTCCCCAATGCCTGTCCACCATCTACAAGGCACAAGTCAGGTGTGTGATGGAATACTACCCACTTGCCTGGATGAGCGCAGCTCCCACAACACTCAAGAAGCTTGATACCGTCCAGGACAAAGCAGCCTGCTTGACTGGCATCACATCCACAAACATTCACTCCCTCCATCATGCACAGTAGCAGCAGTGTATACCATCTACAAGATGCATCGCAAATTCACCAAGGCTCCTTCGACAGCACCTTCCAAACCCACAACCACTACCATCTAGGAGGACAAGGGCAGCAGAAAGATGGGAAAACCACCACCTGGAAGGTCCTCTCCAAGTCACTCACTATCCTGACTTGGAAATATATCGCCGTTCTTTCACTGTCACGGGGTCAAAATCCTGGAACTCCCTTCCTAACGGCACTGTAAGTGTACATACACCACATGGATTGCAGTGGTTCAAGAAGGCAGCTCATCTCCACCTTCTCAAGGGCAACTAGGGATGGGCACTAAATTCTGGTCCAGCCAGCGAAGCCCACATCCTGTGAATGAATAAAAAAAAAGTGCTGCATTTAAACTCTGCACTGGTTTTCTGCAGAGATATTTTAGATTGATGTAGAACACTGAGGTATGGCTGTGGCAAATTGTGGTCTTGTCATAAATATAGAGTTTGAGTTTGAGCCCTATAATTCTCACAATGTTGCTTCAATAAAGAGTTTTTTTAGGATCACAGCTCCAAGATGTTCCTCACTGTGAACTCTATGATGTACACCATACTCAAGTACTGCCAGTGTTTACATTATCATGGACTACATTAAATACAGGAACAAGAGCCAACGACTCTGTGCATATATACACCAACCTAGAAAAATTGCCAGAGCTGTTAAAGAGCTTCAAAGAAGTTGACCATTCAAAACATAAACTACAGATCAAATACAGCCTTGGAATGCTACTGCGATTAGGAAATTGGTTAAGTTAAATTCCCTTTTTTAATTGTTTGGGAAATCATGACTCCTGTCATTGTTTTGGGGATCTCAATCTGCAAATCAGCTTGCTTCTCTGTGAAAACATAAAGGCCTTTCTAAGGTGTAAAAGCAAATCATTAAAATGCGAGTGGTGAGTGAAATAACATTGTTAGGTTTTAGGTGTCTGTATTATCAGGTCATTTTTATGATAATGAAAAAGTCAAGTGTACAAAAATGTGGTCTTGGTGTAAAAGCAAAATACTGCGGATGCTGGAAATCTGGAACAAAAACAAAAATTGCTGGAAAAATTCAGCAGGTCTAACAGCATCTGTGGAGAGAAAGACAGAGTTAACGTTTTGAGTCCGTATGACTCTCCTTCAGAGTGGTGAGTGTGATTCATTTTAGAGTGTAGTTTTGGTGTGGTGGATTTGGAAATTTCTAATAGGGAATTTGAGTATTGAATGTGTAAACTGTATTCCCTTAAGGGAAGGATCTTGAGACATATCCTGTCAAAGAAATGTGATATTTTTAAATGCTTCCTTTGACATAGAGTTGAATTTTACAGGGGGATGTATTCCTTGCCCCACCACCAACCCCACCACACCCCTGCCACCCACCCCCCACCCACCCCCACCCCTCTCCTCTCCCCCTCCCACCCCCCAACCCCAACTTCCTCGGTTGAAAATTCAGTTGGCACCATACTAACTTTAAATCTGCCTTCCCCGCAGTGATGACTCGCTGTGGGGTGGGGGGTAGCCTTAGCATTTAATGAGTTAACAGTGGAACCTTCGCCCCTCAGGGACAGGAAGTCTCCCCCTTGAGAGCTGACAACCAATCTGATTGCACCAGATCAGTACCAGAGCCCTGTAGTGGCCACTGCTTGGAGTCCCAAGAAGAACTGAAGATGAAGATGGACACCAGGCTTCAGGGAAGTCCGGGCATTTTGGCTGGGGATGTTTTTCTGACTCTAGCGAGAGGGGAAGGAGGGGTTGAGTGTCAGGCTTTAGAGGCCGGGGGAGGAACAAAGGGAAAGGGGTATGATCTTTGGGCACAGTGGACCCCCAAAGGACGTCCCGCACCCCCCCCACCCCTGCCTGCCTTTAGCCTGTGCACTGAAACCTGCCAGGCTACTCAGCTTCCCCCCCTCTGCCTTCCCAAGCCACAAGTATTATCTTGGTGGAGGTGTGACAACGCCCATTAGTTGGCTCTGAATGCCCTCAATAGGCCTTAGGGTGGGTGGGCTGCCTTACCCACTCCCTCTACTAGGTTGGGGAAGGGCAGGAGGACTGGCCACCTACTTTATTTTACGTGCCCCCAAACGTCATGCCGTTGGGGGTCCTGAAAATTCACCCTGGATTTTGTAGCATTTTGGAGCATGCTCTTTGAGCTTATAAATGACAGGAGAACAGTGGATCACTTGGTTATGTTGCCAACAGCACAATATCATCTGGAATAAGGAGTACTCCAGTTCTTTCAGAAATGCTCAAAGGAAAAATCTCCAAATGGTCCTTTAAAGTGCCATTCAACAATTCATCGATTCAATAATTCAAGACATTGAATAAGATGAATGACGGTGAACAACTCTATTCTCAAATGCTGCACCTCTACTAATCCCAGATGTGGAGTAATGAGGTCAGGTTCAGAGTACATATCTCTGTACTTCCCCACCGTGAGGTAATTTCAAACTTCACTGTTTAGGCAGTAAACTGCTTGAGCAGGTACCCTGCCTATTATAGAACCTGCCTAATTTTCACAGTAAGATTTGGTTGAGCTCTAAAATGAATGGATGATCCAATTCGCTATTTGACTGCCAAAGCAGTGAGGGTGGAAATTGCTCCCATTGTATTATTCTATTGTTTCTCGCTGTGTGTTGACATTGCCCCAAATACAGTGTAAGCATTGATCGTTGAGAAATATAATTTGCATTTCTAAAGGGGAGAAAAAAGTTAATGGGCAGAATTCTCTGGTCAGCGAGTGGGGGCGGGGCCCACTTGCCGACGCGTAAAATGACGGGCGGTGACGGCGGGCGTGCATCCAGACATCACTGTGCATCATTTAGATTGTCAGTTCGGCGGGCGCGCCGAACTGTCAAAGGCCTATTAAGGCCATTTAAATAGTCAATAACTCAATTAAATGAGCTGCCAGTCCAACCTTAAGGTTGGCGGGCAGGTGAAGAGCCCCAGGCGGCCTTCGCATTTTTCATGAAACCTCATCCACGGGTGGGATGAGGTTTCATGAAGTGTTTTAAAATGTAATAAAAATTTTGACATTAATTCTTTGACATGTCCCAGCTCAAGATGTCACATGAGGGGACATGTTTTAAAAGTGCTAAAATTCTTTATTTAAAACTTTAGCACTGAAACAAATCTCCCTGAGGCACGGATGTGCCACAGGGAGATCTCTGCGCTCTTTTGTGCGGATGCGTGAAAGAGCGCAGGGAACCTCTCAGGGGAAACCACCACCCCCGCCCGCACAGGGAGCACTCAGCGCTTCCGGGCGCACATCACGTTGGGAGTGCCTTAATCGTCCCTGATCGGAGGCGCCAACCGGGTTCGTGCCCGCTCCCGCCTGCCCCCGCACAACCCCCCCCGCCGAAGGGGGGAAATTTCTGGCCCATGTGTTTAACTTCTGTGGTAACTTTGTATACCTTCCTGTCTAACTTGTAAATGAAATGAATTTGCAGCCTTTTATGTGCACAACAAAGTAAGTTTGAAATTCAACACTAATATCAAATTTTGTACTATAGCAGCTGTGTCCACTGGAGTAATTAATTATTTAGGATTGATTAAGGGTAATTAAAGGAATGCACTTTGCGGTAGGACCTCCCACTAGCATGATTTAAAGGGATCATCAACTAATTTCAGGATAGCTGCAGATTTATGTGTACTGATAATTGCTGCAATTACAGAAGCATTTGGTGGTTTCCAGAGTTGTTGAAAATTGCTGAGTTTTACAGGGAGTGGCATTCAATGTGCAGAACAACCTTGTTCTGACTTCAAGGATTCTGCACAAATCACCTGCTCCCAGGCATTATTGAAATCTCCTTTGGATTACAGCATGACTGGGAGAATAAATAGAGGTGAAATAGAACAGGACAAACTGGTGGAAGAGGGAGGAGGACAAGGAGAGAAGGGCTCTCAACAGGACACTGTATCCGCCCAGATTGTTCAATGAGCAATTCTTCAACCTGAACTTCAGCAAGGAAAATTGTGTCAGGAGGCTGCGTTTCAATAGGGACATCTGCACTGAAATCTGCCACCTGATGCTAGCTACAGTTGTAGCCGTGGAGCGGGGGAGGATGGCATTGCCAGTGGTTTTGAATGTGACTGTACCCTTGAACTTTTACATGTCCGGCTCCTTCCAGGCTGGAGCAGGCAATATTTGCAACGTATTCTGGTTTGCCAACCACTGTTGCATAAGGAAGGTCACTGAGGTTCTGTATTCTGAGAGAGCTGAGTGCATTTCATTCTCTCTTGCCAGTGGAAAGCAGGCAAGTGAGCACATAGTTTCACAAGGATTGCGGGCTTTTCCATGCGCAGGGTATGTTTGACTGCATACATATTGCTTTGCATACTCTGTATGCCAACTCTGAGATATATCCACCAGAAAGGGTTTCCACTCACTCAGTGTCCAGGTGGTGTGTGACCATGTGCAGCATATTGTGCAAGTTAATACCCAGTATCCTGGCAGCTGTCATCATGGACAGTTCTTGGGTATCTGAAAGGAGAAAGGAACAAGGGTGATGTTGTAGTGAGGGGGTAGGGTTGGGGAAAGCAAGGAATGCATCCTTACACCATCTCCAGCTTGTAAATCAGAAGAGATTGTGGAATGAGGGGCAAATGGGATGTGAGAAGGAGGATTCAATATGAGCATATCATCATCTTCAATGGTTTCAGCCCTGCTGTGGCCACGTCCTCAGTCATAGCTGCTCCAATGATAGTGACTGCCTTCTCCCGCATCAGGTTAAGGGCAAGCAGTTGTGCCCGTCCCTGCACTGGTTAGGTGCTGCTGTCCCTGGTTGGGTGTCACCTTGGCCTGCAAGAGAGAGGAAGGTGTATCATTGTGGTGGAATCTGCTGCCTTACATGGCTGTCATGGTTAAATAACTGACAATGTGTGCAAGTTGTGAGAAGTGAGTGTGAGGCTTGCCAGCAGTATTAAGTGTGTGAGGGTAAGGTGAAGCTATGAATGGTATATGTGGGCCGTGATTGATAAGAGGTTTGTTGTTAGGTGACTAATGCAAATGTAATGCATTAAGTAGTTCATGGCGTAGTTGGTCAAATTTAGCATTTGAAGATAAATTCACTAACCTTGCCCATTCGTTGGAGGTCATTGAACTTGCACCAGTGCATCTGGGCCTTCAGGGTTAGATGCCTGGTGTTGACTGTTGCAGCTATATTCTCCCACTGTCTTTGCAGCGTTTGCCTGGATGGTCTTCTGGTTCCCTGTGTACTAAGTATCTCTCACCTCCTGTCCACCTCCTCCACCAAGGCATTCAGCACAGCATCAGAGAAATTTGGAACATGCCATCTGCCGTGTTTTGCCATAATTCAGTGTTTTGTTTGTTCACATTCTTTTCAGCAACCAGTTCCAGCACCTGCTCCAGCCACAATGCAGCTCCTCTTTCAACGATTCAGGCTGGCTTCAGTGCAGGTTAACTTTACATGCTGCAGGCATTGCACAACCCTTGCTCAGGGGTGTAGCCACTCATGAACATGTTTAGTGCTGACTGCAAGCAGCTGGAAAATCAGCAGGCAGCACAAAATGCTAGTATTGCTTGCATCGGAAGCAACAAACGTGTATTAATTGCGCATTTTGATACCTGCGCCTTTATTCTGTAGAAATAGTAATATTGTGAATTAGACAAGATACCCAGCAATCTCCTAGCTTAGCTCCATGGCTTTACTCTATGGATGAGCTTTGTGCTCAGTTATTCTTTTGGATGTGCATTTCTTTTTTTGAGGACTGGGACGCTCTAAGTGCTGCAGGATGGAAAGCTTTTCAATTGTTGTCATCCATTCTCAACAGTAAACAGTTAAGCCAGACATATGGCAAGTTGTAGCAGAAACCTTTCTGCACTTTACACAAACAGTGAGGTTTTGGCCTTTCTTGATTCAGTCATATTGGTAGAACCTTGAAGACTTACCTATTGGGAGTACCAAGAGTAAAGTGGAATTAAAGCATACCCATTCTGCACACTGTCGGTGGTTTCAGGCATTCTAGAAATACCAGCAACTTGCATGTGAAGTTAAAACTTGTTGGCACTATCCTGATGTTGTTGATAAATCCCTGTATCTATAGTGTAAACTTCCCTGGAGGATTGTGGTTATGCATTGGGTTAACATTTAATCCTTGTACCTCAATTTGAACAGAGTCCAGATCAGTGAAATGAATGCCTATTTTTGCCAATTATAAGGATCCAACTAGATATCAATTTAGGTACTCAACCCAGTACCATGTGAGCATGGACCTACAAAACCTGCCTATGGATTTCAGCACATTAGAAATCTAATTTGGTAAAGGCAATAAGGTTGTTACTGTGATAAATGGGAGATGCTATTCTGAGGCTATATTTAAGGCATATTTGGATTTTCTTACAGTGAACAGGATTTTGGAATTACACTGTAGGATAATTGGATATGCACCCTTAATGTTTGCTTGAAACTTCTCTCTCTGCAATTTTAGTAGAGATGCCAACTTGTTAAAAAGAAGCAGGTTTTCACTTCGATTAAAGTAATGGAATTATTAATTGTCGCAATGGGTAATTTCACGGCCTGAGCCATTTTAATTACCATTCAGAAGTCTTTCTGAAATGTGCACAGATACCTCCATTTCTCCTTTGAAGTATGAGAACATAAAGGTTTTTCACAATGAATTTACATCAACTAATTGTACCAAGTGATTGTGGTTAAACGAGAAAGCTCTTTGTGCACTTATTTGAAGCTGGACTAGTCCAGAGAACAACTTCTGGCCTCTTCCTGCTGTAGCTCTCCGGCGCTAAGAAGGTCCCAGTTTTGGTGATCTGAAGCGCATTTCTGGGCTCTGTATGTAATGGAGTTCTTAAATAGTTGAAGCAATTTTTCTTCATCGTGTTTCTTATAGCTGAAACAAGAGCATTGTAATAGCTGTTTTTTTTGGTGTGACAGTGGCAACACAAGTAGGCTGTTGTAAAGGCAACTTCGGCTATGGTTGGTGTTATATGTAGTTTTTCAGTTATTTTTTGCTCTGTCCAAAGGCAGGTTCTTGCCTCATTTTGCTTCATCCTGAGCTGTTTCCTTGGCAGTTTTTGTCAACGGAGGTTTTCCATTGCCTTCCACTCTCAGGGGCAGGGCGAGGAGGCAGGTCTCAAGTCTACCTCAGCTGGAATGGCTCCACAGATGCTGCCAGACCTGCTGAGGCACACTTTTCCAGCACTTTCTGTTTTTGTTTCAGATTTCCAGCATCCACAGTATTTTGCTTTTATATTTGTAATAGGTGCATTCATTCAGCCTTCTAGTTAACAGATCATAAACTTCATGGCTGCTTTACTCATGAAAGAGTTGATGTCTCTACAGTAAAAAGCTCCATGATCAATTAGTTTGCTAAAATAGTGGCTACATTTTTACCACACTCATTAAGCTCTTCAGAAATAAGGATCCTGTCCAATTGACATTTCAAATCAATAAAACTCTTCTTAATGGAGATCTTTAGAACCAGTATGCATTCCAGCATAGAAATAAGTCCGTTCCAATGCATCCTCCAATTCCGGATTCTCCTTTGTTCCTGTCCACAATTCTGTCTGAATTCATTTTAGGCAAGTTTTCTTTTACCCAGGGGACTTGCAAAATGGATGGACAATGTTCCTCACCTTTTTAATCAGAAGAAACAAAATTGACTTTGAGCCCAATATCTTCAGTCTGCATTTTGGCATCCCAATTCTCACCACATTTACCATTGTTCCTGCCACATTCACCCTGCTCCCTTTCAAAGTTGGTGTTGGGTTTGAGATGAAAACTTAAAAATGGGTTAGAAAGCAAGGTCAGAGTTATTTGTCAAAAAGGAAAATCTACAAATGCTGGAAAGCTGAAATAAAAAGAGAAAATGTCATACACAACAGTCCAATGACACCCAGAAAGGCAAAAGATGAGTCATGAAGCTTTGGGTGTGAACCCTGTTCATCAAAATTAACTTGCTTATGATCTTGTACAGTTGGTCAACACTACAATTGAATTTTATAGGGTGAAGCACAGTGGTAAGTTCATAAATGTATACAAATCAAGATAGTATGACACAAATAGGACATTAGTGCTATTTTAGCTCCTTGAGAAGTACTACCCATTAATCCTTGGTAGTGCTGGCTTAGAATCAGCAATGAGGAACCTGATTTCAAGGGCAAGGCATTTGCAAACATCAACTTTTTATTACTTGCATTGAGAGTTTTAGTTGATTGGAATATAATCATTGGAATAAGGTGTTTGTTTATCATTAAATGTTCCACCCACTCCTCAAATCAATAAGGTTCTTAGGCATAGTGTATTAGTGTCATTTGTGTCAAAGATTTATTAAACATACAGTCCATGAAATAGTACTTAAACATACACTTAAAAGATAGCACTGACAATCATCCTTTAGGTTGAGGACTCAAATGCTTTATAGTTCTGAGCTCCGTATCTTAGGCCTTTCTGAATACAAATATTCATGGCAGTCTGCTACTTCTTATACGTTTCTCTCAGCCTGACTATATGGCAATTCACTTATTTTCTGCATTATATAATGATACAAAAGTGAAAATGCAACTTTACTTTTGGAAATTTTAATAGAATTTGTCTTTTAATAATAATTTTAGTTGATAAATTGCTTTTCCTCTTCAGCAAGATCGTTGCCAAACTCTGAAATAAAAGCAAAATACTGCAGATGCTGGAAATCTGAAATAAAAGCAGAAAATGCTGGGAAACCTCAGCAGGTCTGGCAGCATCTGTGGAGAGAGAAACATTTCGAGTCTGTATGACTCTTCTTCAGAGCTGGAGAGAGGTAGAAAATCACATTTGAGTCTGAGTTTAGACTCAAATTGAGCCTAAAGATCAAAACTAGAGGTTTAAACATAAATAAAACCAGTTACATTGGTATGAGGTGTGAGTTGGCTCTGATAGTTTGGGAAATTTGATTGAAAAGTATGACTGTAGGTAAACAATATTTAAATATGGAATATTTAAAGAAATATTTCATAATCCTCAGAGAATAGGACAAGCCAGCATGGATTTCTAAAGGAGAAATCATGTTTAACTAACATGCTGGAGTTTTTGAAGAGGTAACAGAGAGGGTTGATGAGATTAATGCTGTTGATGTGGTGTACATGGACTTTAAAAAGGCATTCAATACAAATGCCACACAATAGGCTCGTGAGAAAAGTTATAGCTCACGAAATAAGAGGGACAGTAGTAATGGATACAAAATTGGCTGAGTAATGGTAAACAGAGGGTAATGGTCAATGGATACTTTTCAGGCTGGAGGAGGGTTTGTCGTGGAATTCCTCAGGGCTTGGTATTGGGAATCTTGCTTTTCCAGGTATATATTAATGATCTAGATCTTGGTGCGCAGGGGACAATTTCAAAGTTTGTGCATGATACAAAACTTGGAAGCATAGTAAACTGTGAGAACAGTATAGAACATCAAAAAAAATAGACAAATTGGTGGGCAGATAGGTGGTAGATAAAGCTTAATGTGGAGAAGTGTGAGGTGATGCATTTTGGTAGGAAGAATAAAATAAGGGGTATAATTCTTAAGTGGGTGCAGGAGCAGAGGGACCTAGGTGTATATGTGTATTGATAATTGAAGGTGGCAGGACTAGTGGAGAGAGCAATTAATAAAGCATACAGTATCCTGGGCTTTATTAATAGGGGCATAGAGTACAAGAGCAGGGAGATTATGCTGAGTTTATATAAAACACTAGGTAGACCTCAGCTGGAATATTGTGTACAGCTCTGGGCACTACACTTTAGGAAGGATGTGAATGCATTGGACAGAGTGCAAAAGAGGTTTACAAGAATGGTTTCAGGGATGAGAATCTTCAGTTATGAAGATAGATTGAAGAGATTTGGACTGTTCTCCTTGGAGAGGAGAAGGCTGAAAGGAGATTTGAAAATAATGAAAGGGCTGGATAGAATAGGTGGGGAGAAACTATTTGTAAAATGATCTAAAATGAGAGGGCACAGATTTAAAGTGATTTGCAAAAGAAGCGATTGTGATGTGAGAAAATATTTTTTCATGCAGCGAGTGGTTCAAATCTGGAATGTACCGCCTGGGAGTATAGTGGAGGCAGGTTCAATTGAGGTATTCGAGATTATTTGAATAGAAACAATGTGCAAGGGTATGAGGAAAAGGTAGGTGAATGGCACTAAGGCACAATGCTCATTTGGAGAGCCGGTGCAGACATGATGGGTCGAATGGCCTTCTTCTGCACCATAACATTCTGTGATTCTGTGATATACGTTCATAGTGAAATAAAAACTCTGCAAGAAAAGTAATCCATCTGTGGTGAACCAAATAAGTTAAAAATAGTCTTGGGGAGAATTTTCTCCCCGTTGGGTGGGCCTTTCGGGAGCGGGCGCGGAACTGATCACCGCCCGCGTTCGGCTCTGCGCTGCCATTTTACTTGGGCAGGCCAGTTAAGGCCCATCCAGCGTGAAGCGCGGCTCCCGAGGACAGCGGGAGTGGGCGGGCGGCGGCGGGAGTGCAATGACTGCTGGGCCCAATGGCCACCCGGCAGCCTGTTCAAATAGAATACAGGCAGCCTTGCAAAGGCTGCTCATCATGGCCAACAGAAGGGCTCCCTGGGCGCTGCTGGAGAGCAGGCCAGGCAGGAGGGTAGGGCAGTGGGGCAGTGTGCCCCTCAGTTTTCTTATGAGTGCCTAGCTGCCCTCCTGGAGGAGGTGGCAGCGCAGCGGGAGGTCCTCGTTTTGAGGGACGGGAGGCAGAGGCCCCACCACCTGACCAAACGTGCCTGGGAGGAGGTGGCAGAGATAGTCAGCTCCCAGGATGTGGTGCGATAGTGTGGGTCCAGTGCCACAAGCGATTTAACAAACTCTTGCACTCGGGAAGGGTGAGTACCATTTTGGCAGAGGACACATAACCTTTAGCAGGTAGGCTTTCCCCCCAGCTGCACCCGCCCCCAACTCTGAGTGCAGTTACAGCATTGAATCCTTCACAGCATGTTTCCCTCGCTGGGTGGACCAGCAGATATTGCCCATGCCTAGTTCACCCTAAGAGGGTAGTTCTGAGATGGGTTCTGCACCCGCAGCATATGTTAGACTGACACCCAGAGCACTGTTCTGGGGGCAATATCAAGGATCTGCCCCTAGGCAGTGCTGGAACTGCAAAGCATGTCAAAGTCAGGGTGCTGACATGCAGGGAGGGGAACTTCGGGTTGTCGGGGCACCCATCCATCTGCTGCCCTTGGCGTTCCACCTTGTGCCTCTTTGCTTTGCAAAGTTAGACCGTGTGGTGCCAAATGTGATGGAGGCAGCATGTGGGAAAGGGGGGGTCATCCCTGGCTTTTTTGTGTGAGTGTGTGGCAGCTGCGGGGTTACTAAGCACTGGAGCCCTGCAATGTCCCACTCTGGTTGGAGTGGCAGGGATGTGATGGGAATCCAGGTACAGGGTGGACTAATTAATGCTCCTTTTCAGGAGAAGACTGCACACAGTTGCGCTGAGCGGATGCGCACTAGCAGAGGCCAGACCCAGTTGGCCATCATGGCTCGAATCGTGCAGGAGGTGATGGATCCGGAGAGGCGCCAAGCGCCCAGGTCCACTGGTGGCGGTGAGGCTGGGGTGCCACGGGGAGGTGTGTTTGTTGAGCACTGAGGTCACCATGTCTGTCCCAGCAGCCATGGCACTGCTGAATGCTCAGAGATTGAAGCTTCCAACATGAGTTGACCATTGATTATGGAAGGATGAGCACATAATGATCCAGGGGACAGGCATGCACAGTGACATTGTCTCCACTTTAACTGATCAAATGTCCTTGTTCTTCCTTTCAGCATCACTGGAGCAGGGCTGGGAGGAGGAGGCAGAGGAGCCACCTCTCACACCTGAGGGCCTTGAACAAATGGACTCACCAGCATCGCACCATCTCTGCCAGGCAGGCACCAGAGCAGACACCAGCACCTCAGTGGGCATTAAATCACTGGCTAGTGACCCGGGGCACAGCGGTGAGGGCACTTCACACTTGCTTGAGGTGCGGGCAGAGACAGAGAGTGCCCATGGCGCCGGCAGTTGGAGGACTGCAGGGGATCAGGCACATGATCGGACGGTGGCTGATGATGTGCCTCTGGAGTTGTCCGTGAGGCAGCGAACACTGGATGTGCAGCAGGGTATGTGGGAGGATCTGGCGGAGATACATGAGGCTATGCGTGGCATGGTGCCCGTGCTGGAGGAGTCCACGCGGAGCAACACAGATGCAATGAACTTCATGGCCGAGCGTCATGCTTCCTCCTTGGAGAGAGTGGCGATTCTCATGGAGAGACTCCACCAGGAGAACAACCAGGGCTTCCTGAGGTTGGGCTCGGACCTGCAAGCCCTCACAGTGGCATTGACCTCAGCTAATCAGTGCCAGTGTGGGAAATGGATTAGGCAGAAAGGATCCCAGCTCAGTCCCCATCCATCAATGGTGAGCAGGGAGGTCCGAAACCACCTCATGTCGGCGCAACAGCTGCGTGTTGTCTCTGCGGGCTCCTTTCAGGGCGCTCCGGATGAGGTCAGCAGCTCCTCTGCCCCTCTGCCAGTGACAATGGGATCTGATGAGGCTGCAGCAACTGGGGAGATGCCAACCGCGGAACTGGCCGGTCCCTCCCAGGCGGGGCCATCAAAGGCTCCATGGGCCAGAGGACGCCCGCCAAGGTGATCGAGGCCAACAGGACAGCACAGTGAGCAGGCTGTCTCAGATGCCACTCGCAGCGAGGGGGGAGCACCTAGACATAAAGCCCGGAAATGTAAACTTAAGGCATCTTAGGCACACGGCAGATTTCTCACTGGTGGTTTTATGTTGCCCAGTTATTAGTTGATGACAAGTTGATGTGATGTGTAACACCTTTGCATTCATTTTATTTTCTGCTTCATTTTGTTAAATCATTAAATTTTGATATGTGAGCATGGCTCAGAATGATTCCTTACTTCTGCAGGTGGACGGGAACCCATGGTGTTATGAGTGACTTGTTAGTCATTGAGCTTTATTGACAAGGTACATAGTTAATGTTCCTACCCAAGCTGATTTTGCACTCAGGTATCGAGTATGGAGCTTGCAGCCCTGGCTTGTGTTGGAGGTCCATCTGTGGTTGGCTAGCTGAAGGTTCGTTAGATTAAAGCCTCCCAGGTGTCCATGCCTCCCTGGAGGATGCCCGGGTCAGTGTCTACCCCCTTAGCATTCTCCTGTATGTGCTCATCCTTGGACTCACTCCTGGACTCATCGTGTGCAGCCAGAACAACTGCGTCTACATATTCTTCCTCCTTTCCAGTGCCAGATTGTGGAGAGTGCAGCATGCAACCACTATCAGCAACACATAATCTGGGGGGTACTGGAGTACAACCCCGAGCGGTCCAGGCATCGGAAGCTCATCTTGAGAAGACCGATGGTTCTCTCCACCACAGCCCTTGTGGAGGCGTGGCTCCTATTGTACCACTGCTCAGCCTCTGTTCTTGAATGGCAGAGAGGCGTCATGAGCCACCTTCTGAGGGGATAGTCCTTGTCACCCAGCAGCCATCCATCCAACCGGGTTGGAGCACTGAAGAGCCTCAGCACCTGGGAGGATGTAAACGTCATGGGAGCTGCCTGGGTACCTTGCACAGACTTGTAGAATCAGCATCCTGTGATCACACACTATCTGCACGTTCATGGAGTGGAAGCCCTTCCTGTTGACGAAGGCACCGTCTCACCTGCTGGTGCCTTGATGGCCACATGTGTACAGTCTATAGCACCCTGGACACGGGGGAAGCCAGCAATGGCCGCGAAGCCTCTGGCTCGCTGTGTCTGGCTGGCCTCATACCAGCGGTAGTGAGTGAAAGTAAATGCGTGCCTGAATAGAGCGTCTGTCATCTGCTTGACACAAGTGTGGACAGCTGACTGGGAGACTCTGCAAAGATCACCCACCGACCCCTGGAAAGAGCCGGAGGCATAGATGTTGAGGGCAGCTGTGACCTTCAGCGCCATTGGCATGGGGTGTCCACCCACACAGTTGCCACAGGTCTCAGGGCCTATCATCTGGCAAATGGAGGTCACTGTCTCCCTTGAGAGATGGAGCCTCCTTCGGCACTGCACCTCAGACATAATAAGGTAGCTGCTTCTCCGCCTGTAAACCCTGTCAGCAGGATAGTGGCGTCTTCTGCGGCCCCTTCCGCCTTGGACTTCCTCTTGGCCCTGCACCCCTTTTGCCTGTGCCTCTCCTCCCAAAAGTGGCTCCCGTGGAGGCTGAGTGTGGACTCCTGGCCTCCTCCCCCTTCTAACCCTCCCTTCCTCCTCAGAGGAGGTGCCTCCAGTGGAGAGCACAACTCCCATTCCCAGGCTAAGGGAAGGCTTCCTGAAACCAGCAAGGCCCCAAAAATGATGTTTACTCCAGAGTCCTGACCTGAAGGCTGTTACTCCTGTCCAAGCAGCTGTGAAGAGGTTTGAAGTTTTCCTGCTCACACAGGCAAGTATCAGTAATTTTAAGCATTAAATGTCTGACAAATAACACTCGCGACCCCACTCACCCCTCTTATCCCACCCGTGGATGAGGTTTATACAAATGTCTCCTACCCGCCTGCCCATTGCGCCCAGGCGATGACCTGAAGATCGCACGGGCCCCAAAAAATCAGCATCAATTGCAGCCTCAAGGGCCTTAAGTGGCCTGTTAATTAATGGCGGGCGCGCATCGGAGGTCATCATGCGCCTGCTCACCGAAATATCGCGATGGTGCGTGGTGATGTCGGGACGCTTGCCCGACGTCACCGTGTGTCATTTTACGTGTTGGCATGTGGGGCCCACCTCTGCACGCCGACGAGAAAGTTCTAGCCTTAGGTTAAAAGAAGAGGTTTATTATGTTGGCAAGACGAGTGGTAAACATGTGGATTGGAGAGTTTTAAAAACTAGCAAAGGGTGAGCAATGAAATTGATAAAGAGGGAGAAAATATAATGTGAGTAAACCAACAAGAAGCATAAAACAGATTGTCATGGTTTTTACAAGTATGTAAAATCGAAGAGTAGAGCAAAAGTAAATATGAGTCCTTTTGGTGTTGATGTTTATCATTGGGGTTTGTATGGGGCTGGGCAGTCTAATGTTGGGAATGGTGGTGGGGGAGCTTGAAAGCCAAATGGAAGCACTCCTGCTCCTCTTGGCCACAAGTAGTGTTTTAAATGCACTTGCTTTCTCCCTGTGACTTTGCCTTTCCTATTATTTCATGGGATCTGAGCATTGGTGGCAAGGTCAACATTTGTTATCCATCCCTAATTGCTCTTGAGAAGGTAGTGGTGTAGCTACATCCACAGTGCTGTTAGGAAGGGAGTTCCAGGATTTTCACCCAGTGAAAGAATGACAATATAGTTCCTAGTCAAGATCGCGTGTCTGGGTGGGAAACTTGCAGGTGGTGACATTCTTATGTGTCTGCTGCCCGTGTCACTCTAGGTGTTATAGGTTGTGTGTTTAGAAGGTGCTGTTGAAGGAGGGTTGGCAAGTTGCTGCAGTTCATCTTATGATGAACACTGCTGCCACTGTAAACTGGTGGGGTGCCAAGCAAGCAGACTGTTTTGCCCTGGATGGTGTCAAGCTTCTTAAGTGTTGTTGGAGCTGCACTCATCCAGGCAAGGACAGTAGAGAGTATTTCATCTCCATGTAGATAGCCTCTGGGGAATTGAGAAGTAAGTTACTTGGCTCGGAATTCCCAATCTCTAATCTGCTCTTACAGCCACAGTATTTATATGACAGGTCCAGTTAAGCTTCTTGTCAATGGTAAGCCCCCAGGATGTTGATGCTGCGGGATTCAGCAATTGTAATGCCATTGAAAGTCAAAGGGAGGTGGTTAGATTCTCCCCTGTTTGCAGATGGTTATTGCCTGGCATTTCTGCGGCAGAAATATTACTTGCCACTTATCTGCCCAAGCCTGAATGTTATCCAGGTCTTGCTGCATGTGAACATGGACTGCATCAGCATCTGAGGAGCTGTGAATGGTACTGAACATTGTGCAATCATCAGTGAACATCCCTACTTCTCACCTTATGATGGAGGGAAGGTCATTGGTGACGCAGCTGAAGGCGGTTGGGCCTAGGACACTACCCTGAGGAGCTCCTGCAGCGATGTCCTGGGACTGAGATGATTGACCTCAAACAAGCACAACCACCTTCCTTTGTGCTAGATATGACTGCAAACAATTTTTCAAGGGCTCCTTGATACCACACTTGGTCAAACTCACCTCAGGAATTCAGCTCTTTTTTCCTGGAGTAAGGCTGTAATGAGGTCTGTAACCAAGTGTCCCTGGCAGAACCCAAACTGATGATTGATGAGCAGGATATTGCTGTGTAAGTGCTGCTTGATAGCATTACCAAAGACTCCTTCCATCAGTTTGCTGATGATTGAGAATAGACTGATGAGGTGGTAATTAATTAATTGCATTTGTCTTGCTTTTTGAGGACAGGATATAGCTGAGCAATTTTCCAAATTGTTGGGTAGATGCCAGTGTTGTATACATACTGGAACAGCTTGGCTAGGGGTGTGGCTAGCTCTGGTGCACAAGTCTTCGGTACTACTGCCAGGATGTTGTCAGGGCCCATAGCCTTTTCTATATCCAATGCGATAAGCCTTTACTTGCTATCACGTGGAGTGAATCAAAATGGCTGAAGATTGGTCCCTGTGAAGGTGAGGGCCTCAGGTGGAGGCCGAGATAGACCATCCACTCAGCACTTCTGGCTGAAGTTGGATGTTTATGTTTCAGCCTTGCCTTTTGCACTGATGTGCTTGGCTCCCCCACCACTGATGCTGGGGAGGATTTTGGAGCCTCGACCTCCAGTTAGTTATTTTATTGTCTGCCTCTATTCACAAGTGGATATAGCAGGACTGCAGAGCTTAGATCTGATCCATTGGTTATGAGATTGCTTAGCTCTGTCTATTGCATGCTGCTTCTGCTGTTTAGCATGCATATAGTCCTATGTTATAGCTTCACCAGGTTAGCTCAATTTTAGGTATGCCTGGTGCTGCTCCTGATATACTCTCCTGCACTTCTCATTGAGTCAGGGTTGATCCCCCGGCTTGGTGGTAATGGTAGATTGAAGGATATGATGGGCCATGACATTTCAGATTGTGGTTGAATTCAATTCGATTGCTGCTGTATGGTGCACAGTGTCTTATGGCTGCCCAGTCTGGAACTGCTAGATCTGTCCTGAAACTATCCCATTTAGCACAGTGGTTGTACAACACAGCATGAAGGAAGGGGGTTTTCAGTGTGAAGACAGGGCTTCATCTCTGCAAGGACTGTATGGTGCTCACTCCGACCAATGCTGTCATGGACAGATGCATCTACAACAGGCAGATTGGTGAGCACGAGGTCAGGTAGGTTTTTCGCTCTTGTTGGTTCTCTCACCATCTGCTGCAGTGCCCGTCTGTCCTTCAGGACTCAGCTAGCTTGGGCAGTAGTGGTGCTACAGAGCCATTGTCCTCATCTCACTGTTGCTGCTAGGTTTCCTGAAATCAGGGGAAACCTGACCTTCTACTGATAAACCTGCAATGCAGGTTAAATCCATGACTTCCATCTTCATTAAATATTAAAAATGCCAACCTGCCTTCCTCTTGGGAGCAGGTTCACTGCTGGTTCCTGGTCCTGCCTCAGTAAAACATGGAAGTTGGAGGGTTGCAGCTGGCTTCCCGATGCAGAGATTTAGCTCATATAATGCCTCCTACATGGACCTAATCTCTCTTACTCACCCATGATAATACTCCCCCCTTACTTTCTACGAGGTTGGAGAATTAAATTAATTGGGGGGAGTACAGCATTGAGTGCATTTGACCGAAACAGCAGAATTGTTATTGTGTATATTCTTTTGTTCTTGAATCCAAAAAAGGAAGGGTATTATTCAACACATGCTACTTTCTTTAAGTGCTCATTACTTTTATAGTCTAGTCAGCTTCATATTTCAGTAGTGATTCATCCCTAATGATCCATATATTGCAGAGAAGAATCCTGACCTTGAGACTTCTCATTCTATTCCATCTTTCTATACAGTCCTATTCTCAGTTTGGAATGTTATCTTCATCATAAGAAAAGAGCATAATTGCTAAAACAGCCACATAACTATAAGTTATGTCAATTAAAAATACATCTATGTTAATTTATTCAAACACACTGACTCTATCCTGGTTATTAGAGGACAGCTTTAAACTCAAGGTAATAAACTCAGAAAATAATGCAGTTATATGGTTCACCAGAGAGAGAAGAAGTAAAATGATTTATGATATTCTATTTGAATTCATAATAACTGCTTTAGAGAACATTCTTCAATGAACTATAGAAACTATAATTACAAGGAGATTCTTCTTTAATAGCCATCTTTTGAGTATAATTGACTTCTTCAAAATGCAAACTAAAAACAATTGTTCCTATAGGTTATCAAAGGAAGCTTTTGCAATTTGTATTATCAGTAAAAATATGAATGAGGATAATATATTTTAACAAATTAAATATGAGTTAAGACATTTTATCTAGACTCTATAACCATTACTGAATAACGTAACAAGGTCTGTGTCATCTGGTTGAGGCTTTGCAGTAAGTTTGATTCCAGGAATAAAAAGAACAGATGGCAGTTCATTCCCACTAAAAGCTCATTTAGAGAAGTGGTTGTTTTATTCAATGTGATTTCCCCAATAGTTAGAACAAAGGAGCAAAGGAATCCTAATCTGCAGATACACTGGTCATTGTAGCAATGTTGCAACAATAACAATTTGCATTTATATAGCACTTATAACATAAAAAATCACAAAATACTTTACAGAAGGATAAATGAAAAAAATGGATGCTAAAGAAGGAGACATTAGGATAGGTTACCAGAAGTTTGGTGCAAGAGGTGGGTTTTAAGGTGGGTCATAGGGAAGTGGAGAGACAGGGATATTTAGGAAAGGATTTTCAAGGTGGGAGCCTGCATGTTTGAAGGTGTGGCCATCAATAGTAGGATGAAGGAGGGGGCCACAAGAGGGCACAACCAAAAAAATGGAATTGAAGAGTTGGAGGATGTTGCCTAGATAAGTTGTAATGATTCCATGAAGAGATTTATACATGAGGATAAGAATTTTTAATTGGATGTATCAAGGGACCAGGAACCATTGTAGGTCAGAATGGTCAGGGATGGAGGATGAGAAGAGCTCAGCATGGGTTAGAATATTTGCTGCACAGATTTGGTTGAGCTAAAATTAATGGATGGCGGAGGATGGCCAGAGAAGCTTTTGAAAAGTCTTCCAGTGTGGAGGTGATAAAGGTCTCTACCAGGCGATCACATTATTTTGGGCGAGGTAAAGCGCATATATATTGGCCAGAATTTTCACATCGGCGTGTGGGGGCGGGCCCCGCTCGCCGACGCATAAAATGACGCGCGATGACACCGGGCGTGCGACTTGACGTCATCGCACGTTATTCAGATCTTCTGTTTGGCGGGCGTGTGGTGGAGGCAACTGCGTGCCCGCCGAACTGTCAAAGGCCTGTTGAAGCCAATAAAAAAACAATTAATGTAATTATCAATGTTGCCCATCCAACCTTAATGTTGGCAGGCAGGCGAAGATCCCATGGGCGGGATGAGGTTTCCTGAAGGTTTTATTAAATAAATAAAGACTTATTCACATTTCATAAACGTGTCCCAGCTCATGTAACACTGCCACATGAGGGGACATGCCTAAATCATTTTTACCTTTCTCTATTTAAATATATCAATATATGAACTTAATCTCCCTGAGGCAGTTCTGCGCCTCAGGGAGAGTTCTGTGCTCTTTCGTGCACATACGCGAAAGAGCACAGACCCTGACTCTCCCTCATCTCCCCCGCTCGCACAGGTAGCGCTGCTGGCTGTGCGTCACGCTGGGCGGGCCTTAATTGGGTCCACACACGCCCGCGCCCGCTCCCGACCTGACAGGGAGAAAATTCTCCCCATTGTGACACACAAGGTATCACATTGGGGTAGGACAGTGTGGATGGACCAGAGGGTCTTTACCTGCCAGTCATTGTTTATACGTTTGTAATATAACTTTTCTCTAAATGCCATACAAAATGAGAACCTTTTTTTGTAAAGCCTATAGTTTAAAATTAGATGGCACCTGAATTGGGTACAATCCAGGTATAACACAGTTGCATGCATCAATAAAGCCAGCTCCAGGCCCATAGAAAATTGACCTGTCAGCCTCATTGGTATATCACCAGCGAGCCGTGTGCGCCAGCCATTGAGAGCTTGTTTCTGACACTGATCAGGCGAGGGAGACTGGTGTCCTTAATTGGACCTATCAGTACCCTTTTTCCACCTGGGCAATGGGTGCAATTAAATCCAGTTTCAAACCATAGTGGTTTAAATGGCATTTACACTATTTCTTCAGGGTTTCCATGGGTCTTCTTCTAAAGCATGATTGGGAGCAGCAACTCCAAAATTCACCTTCTATGGGCTGAATTTTCCCCCCATTGGGAGGGAAGTTGATGGGTGGGCGTGTACGGGCGTGGTTCCGATTGGTGCCCCCGATCGGAGGTGCGCCGCCATTTTACGTGGGCGGGCCAATTAAGCTATGCGCTCCCTGTGCGGGCGGGGTGGGGGTGTAATCCCAAAACCGGGAGTGCGCTCTTTCGCGCATGCGCACAAAAGAGCGCACTCGTCTCCCTGAGGCTAAGTGCTGCCTCAGGGAGATTGGCTGTAAATGTAAATAAGACAAAAATAGAAAAATAAAATTTCCCTAACATGTCTCCTCATGTGACAATGCCACGTGAGTTGGGACATGTCCATAATTTTTACAAAATCTTTATTAGAATGTTTTAAAGCCTACATGAAACCTCATCCTGCCTGTGGATGAGGTTTCATGTTTTATCTAGTTCCTGCCGGGGCTCCTGGCCTGCCTGCCAGCCTTAAGGTTGGTCGGGCAGGTCCTTTAATAACTCAATTGACCCTGTCAATGGCCTCAATTGGCCATTGACAGGTCGACGGGTGCACAGCTGATTTGACTGCGCTCCCGCCTTCCTGAAAATTTAAATGGGGCGCGGTGACGTCGGGAGTTCCCCCTGATGTCACCGCCCGTCAGTTTACGCGTCGGCGAGCGGGCCCCGCCCCCACTCGCCGACTTGTAAAATTCTGCCCCATTTTTCTAGCGTGGAAAAAAATATATGATTTTCAATTGATTAGAATTCAATTGATTGAGATTAATGTGGTTCTTCGATACTTTAATACTTTGGTTTTAGCTTTACTGTCAAAAGTAGCCATTGCTGTATCAGTCAGTTATTTGTAATTAGTGGGAATGGATAGAAAAATTGCACATAACTAACTCTTAAATGGAATGGTTTTCATTATTGTATAAAATGTTCTTTAATATGAGAGGAAGCATTCTTTGCGTAAAACTTAAAAAATATTTCTCTGCAACTTATAATCAACTTTAATTCATATGCAATTATTTTGTTTGCTCCTTTTGGAATTTTGAAGCTTGTTAAGTGCAACATTTTGACAGGTGATCTCAGACAGGGTCTTTGGGCTGGAAATCAGAGTCTTGCTTTTCATTCCTGTTTTTGGGGGGGGGGGGAATGGGGTGGTTGCACACCCAAAACTGGAGTATAGAACGTATCGCCCTGATCCTGCCATCATTTGACCCAGATGCTACAAATATGACTGGAACTTCAGATAGGTGGTCAAGACTCCCACTGAAAACGTATGTGAGCTTCTTTGCTGATGCATTGGCCAATCATCCCAATCACTGTACCCACTGTCCTCCTGGTGTGTAGCCCTCAACAAATCTACCTCCTTATTTGTAACAAACAGTTAGGGCAACATGCAATTAATAGTGACCTATCATATAAGACAATACAATAGACTTAGCACACGGTTTTGTGATATTATAATTTAGCTCACTACTAAAGAATTTATTCCAAAATATTCAAATTTAAAAATTCATTAGTGATATGAAGAATGTCAAAGTCAAAAAAAACCTTTTAATTTCAGATTTTGCTTCCAACATATGAAAACTGAAAAGACGGAATATATGTAATTACAGCTTCAAATTTGTGCTGGCAGATGTGACTACAAATAAAATATGTTACCATCCACAATAGCTGGAATATTTCAGCAGAATATATTAGAGTAAAGCATTAGAACCTATCCATTCCATACAGTGCATGTTGTTACCATAAGAACAGCAGTCGTAATTATTTAGAGAAAAAGTATAACATTTATTTTGAAGCACATCGTAATTTTTTGGATTGGCGATCATAGAACATAACCACTTTTCAGGTTCTACAGTGGCTCTAAGATAATGTTTTTCCCCCAGTTACTATTCTGTAAAAGCTATATAAGGAGAAGGCTGTTGGCTGCCTTTTGGTTATATTCTTGCCTTTGGATAGAAAATGGAAAGAATACTAATTGCAGAAGCCCACTAATGAATTGTCAAAGAATAGCTATGGCTGTTGAACTGAATGGTGCAGGTGGTGTCATCTGTGGTAGTTTCAGCTGATGAGGTTTGAGGTTTCCAAAACAAATGATCATATTGGATATGGATACACAAATGTAATTATCTTTCAGTAATAGAGTCAAATTTCTTCATTTGGAGAATATGTGTCTATTAAATATGCTTGACTACATTATAAAAGAACAGATGTACTGTAGATTTCTTTGTTCATGTCAGTTTCTTTTTGTAATGAGCTCTGCTGGGAGAACCAGACTTCAGATGCCTTTATTAATTGGGAAATTGGTGACATCCCACTTTTATTTAATGATTAATGTACATGTTCTTTATTTGGGACTTCAGACTTAACCCATTAAGAAGTGATTAATTCTAATTGTAGTTCCGCCTTTCTGCTTTGCAAAAAGGTAAATACATCTTCTAAGAGGTTTCAAAGTTCTCTGTTTTGATTTTTGTTGAACACTTTGTAATTTTATACTGGTTGCGAATTTAACCTGGACTTAACAGAGTCTAGTTCAATGCTATAGCTGTGAATAAGTCGACTGAGAAAGCATTGATTACAAAATAAAACAGCGATGCATCACATCCTAACGTACTTTTGATTACACTTTTTTAGGTTCAGTGAGCAATACTCTGTCTGAAAAATTGTTTTCATCCTAACCATAATAGAGCATCTCCACTGTACTAAGGTGATTTTTCCTAACATTTCCCATGTGAGACACTCTTATGATCTCTTTTAGTGAGATCGCTAATCTGTATTTAATGATGGATGGCATGGTACTAAGGATGTCAATGTAGCACAGCTTTGAAAAATGTAATTAATATGCAGTTATTTTGTTCAATTTCAAAGTGCAGTTCAGTAAGGAGCCAAAATGTAATTCCATTGTTGCCAGCCAGTAAACCAGATATTTTTGCACTGCGAGAGTATGTGATTAAAATCACATGGCATAAGACTGTTTTGATAAGTGAACTGTTGCTATATTGTACTTTCAACAATGTTTAAGTTTGTTCCATTTAGCTTTAATGATATTGATTAGTTAGTATGAGAAGCACCATCAGAAATATTATTATGTCTTTCCCATTCAGATGGAGCAAGTTCTATCTTCCTACTTTAAAAAAAATGTTGGTTTTGTTAGGGGGGAATATAGGGGGACAGTAAGAACTTATTGAAAGGGAATGAATTACTTAAAATCTCCAAGCACATTGGCAGTTAAAGGTTACCAGATGAACCTTGCACAGCCTTAGGGCCTGCAAACAACAGAAAGGCCTTGGGAGCCGGACTGCAGTCAGAGCATTGGCAATAACAACTAAGATTAAGTGTGCTCTTCAACAGAAAGGGGAAGGACAGATGGTCCCAGCTTAGATAGGAGGGAAGGTCTCTGCCTGGGTGAAAAATAGGGACATACGATGCATGTACCTGTTACCAGAGATGTCTGTTTAATGTAAACCTATATGTTGATGAGATCGGAATCTGGAGACTGTTTTTGTACGTGACCAATAATGTATAAATATGTTGAACACTTGTAATTTAGCAGAGTACTGTCTCAAGCTGTATTGAGATGGTGCTTTCCTTGCAATTGCTCGAATAAATGATCGTAACCTGTACCTGAGTCTCCTGTGGTCCGTTCATCAAAGTCACCACATCAGGTTCATATTCCCAGAATTTGTGTTTTTTAAATCTCTGTCATAACAGCATAATCTTCTTTTCCTCTTGCTGTGATCCTCCCTAAAACTGGAATTGTCTGTCTTGGTAATCTTCAGCTAGTGGAAACAAATTACAAGCACAAATTGTTAGCACTTTGTTATTATATAATCACTGTAACATTCCAAGTAAGTGTGAATCATAGACTGGTGTATTTAAATAAGCTTATCATTTCTCTCCCGCTAATGGAGGATAAAGGATAGGCTGCACACTATTTCACACAGCTGCTAAAGTTGACTTACTCAGTTGCACTTTATTGTTTTTACAGTGCTTTCCTTAAAGCTATATTAATATTAATAAATCTGACCACAAGCATGTTCCTAATAGTGAACCAATAAAATTATGCAGCTGTTGGAGTCATGTTTTATGGTGACATACTGCCAAAGCTTGTACATGAATGGGGCTTTTTGTGACAAAGACACTTTGGTTGATCTTAGCCAACTGAGTGTTAACCAGGAATCAAATCTGGAACCTTCATGGTGTGCATGACTCAGTACCATAGCAGGTAATATATTTACCTATTGAGCTACAAAGCTAAAAGGAAGTTGTGTATGCAAATCGCTTCCATTATATCCTAAAAGAAAAAAATGGATAGGCTGTGGGACATAATTTGCTGTCAAACTAATGGTGAGGCTAAAGGTACTTGCTGTTATTTAGAATCATAGAATGGTTACAGGAAATAGGAGGTCATTCGGCCCATCTTGCCTGTGTGGCTCTCTGCAAGAGCAATTCAGGTAATCTCACTTCCCCGCCTTTCCCTGTGGCCCCGCATTTTTTTCTCTTCAGATAACTATCCAAATTATCTGGAAGTCACAATTGAACCTGCGTCTGCTGCGATTGCAGGCAGTGTATTGCAGGCAGTCACTGCGTAAAAATGCTTTCAATATGTCGACTTTGGTTCTTTTGCCATTTACCTTAAACCAGTTTCCTCTGGTTCTTACCCTTGCACCAAAAGGAACACATTCTTTCTATCTACTCTGTCTAGACCTCTCATGGTTTTGAACACCTCTATCAAATCTCTTTCCAACCTGCATTTCTCTAAGGAAAGCAACCCAGCTTCTCCAATCTATTCCTATAAATGAAAATCCCCATTCCTAGAACCATTCTTGTGATTTTTTTCTGCACTATCTCCAATGCCTTCACATCCTTTCTAAAGTGTGGTAACCATAATGGGACATGTCAGTTGAAGCTGAACCAATGGTTTATAACGGTTCATCATAACATTCCTGCTTTTGTACCCTGTGCCTCTACTTATGAAGTTCAGGATCCTGCATCCCTTTTTAATGGCTTTCTCAACTTTCCCAGCCATCTTAAATGATTTGTGCACATATACTCCCAGGTCCCTCTGTTCCTGCATCTCCTTTAGAATTGCATCCTTAGGGCTGAATTTAATGGCTATGCTGGAAAGCAGGTGGTGACCCTGCTGCAGCCATTTCCTGAAGCCACAAAGGGATTAAACATCCATCAGGCAGTTAACTGCCTGCCATCGGGGATTCTAAGCCTTTGAAGGCAAAGATAATGGCCAATCTGATGGCCAGTAGCTCTTCAGTCCCAGCAGTGCTCCGGGGAGTGGTGGCCACTGCTGGGACTGCAGGAGATCCTAGAGCAGCAATTGGAGATGGAAGCCTCAGGAGAGAGGTGAGTTGGAGGGCTCACAGGGGCCAGTCAGGCAGGCCTCAGGGAAGATGAGGTATTTGTTTTGGAGGAAAGGCGAGGGCTCTTTCAACAGGGGTGGTACCAGCTACTGGGAGGAGGGGGGGACCGCTTGGGGCACAAGGTGCCCAATTAGGATGCCCCCTGAGCCCATAGAGAGGTTGCCAGTCTATACCAGGTGGCCTGTTCATGTGTCATATGCACTCCCCCACCCCCACCACTGGTAGAATATCAGTGGTGGTGGGTTGAGACCCTTATGTAGTGTAAGCCTAATTATGGGCAAATGCCCTGTCACAGAAAATTCATTAAGTATGACAGCAGCTAAAAAAGGTGTAAGAGGTGTCAACACTAAAGCTGCATAATGAATTAGTTATACTGCTGTTCAAAAATTTAATTTCAGGTTGTTAACTCCATAGGTGAAGTTCATAGAAAAGAAAAATTGTGAGAGTATTGCTGATTCATTATCAACCATTTTGTGCTACCATCCCCATTGTAACATGTCAATAATTAACTTGAAGTATTTCAGTAAACTTCCAGATACAAAATTATTCTGAATCTATAAATATGTGGCACTATGTAATTCTGCATTATTTAATTGTAATAAGTAGTGGTAATATGTTGCTGTTACATTTGATACAATTATCTAAAGCTTATCTTATTATTCAGAACCATGCATAATTTTCATATAAGATTCGTAATTTGAAAGCTGGATAACATCAAGTAATAAGTGGCTGTAAAGGGGATGGATCATTACAATCACAGAATCTTCGAATCATCATAAAGTAAGGCTTCATTTTAAATGGCAAAAATACTGTTCTAATAAATCTATAATTAATTTAAACTGGTTGGAACATGAATACATAGTTACATGAATATACCTAACACTTAAAAATCAACTTATCATTTAAAAATCTTCCTCCAGCTTTCTGCTTGTTCTCTTCTCCTCCCCTCACCACAGCACCTGCTTCCCGTTCCTTGCCAGTCAGATAAAGCTGTGGCTAATTGATTTTCCACTTGACTAGCCTGGTGAGCTGCAGTAAAGATGCTTGTTTGGTCCTGGAGCTCACTGAGAAAATATTAATGAGGCCCAACTACAGTGATTCAGGCCTCCTGACAGTATCTGGGGTAGGTGCTGTTGGCAGACCACCGATATCACATCCGTTTGACACAAAGCCTGAAAGTCTCCACTAAAATATTCCACTGGGGCCAATCCAATGTCTATATTTCTTATTGGAATGTCTGTGATTGTATCTTTTAGTTAAATATAAATTCGGTTTATTTGGAGGTTGCTCAGGAATTGAGCTTTCGAGATAACCTGACTGAGCAGATTGAATGTCCATTATAAAACCATCTTGCGTTGGTTGTCATGAATTTAACTGGAATGAAAATCAACTCTGTTGTATAACAGATGGGTGATCCGCTCTGCTAAACTATTGTCCTTGCAGCAAAGTTAAAAATTACTTCCCACCTACGTAAAAAAGGGTAGCACAACTTTAAAAATTATTTCATAAGCATGGTCAGACATTATGGGGAAGAATTTCCTGTGTTTGCACCTAGACACATGTAATCCAGGCATAAAGCAAATACCCACCATAGAACAACTTGGGAACGTAATTATGCAGCTCCCAAATTTCCACTCTGTATTACACCCAAATATCAATCCCTACCCCCAAACACATCTCAGCTCATTGTAATTACTCCACTCCCAGGTTAAAGAGCTCAGCAAAAATAACTCCTACAGTTACACTGGTTCAAAATTAGTATACAGTTCAGTTTACAATGTGTGGTGCAACAGGAACAATATAACATTTATCATGCTTTCTTGCTATTATTTGAGTCATGTCTGAAGAATATTATGCTAAGTGGGACCTGCGCTTCTGAAGTTTTGTTTCTTTCAGACAGCAGGCTCAGTCAAAGAGGCGGTGGCATAGTGGTATTTTCACTGGGCTAGTAATCCAGAGACCCAGGGTAAGGCTATGGGGACCTAGGTTTGAATCCCACCATGGCAGAAACCAATTAAGATCTGGAATTAAAAGTCTATTGATGACCATGAAACCACTGACAATTGTTGTAAAAAACTCATTTGGTTCGGTAATGCCCTTTAGGGAAGGAAATCTGCTGTAGGAAGCAGAGAAAGCAAGGGTGTAGAATATACTGGGTGGAGTTTTCAATGTCCATCACTGAGAGTGGCTCAGTAGCACCTTGACTGACCGAGTTGGCTGAGTCCTAAATGACATAGCTGCTAGACTGGGTCTGTGGCAGGTGGTGAGGGAACCAACAAGAGAGAAAAACATACTTGACCTCATCCTCACCAACCTGCCTGCTGCAGATGCATTTGTCCATGACAGTATTGGTAGGAGTGACCACTGCACAGTCCTTGTGGAGACTTGTGTAAAGTCCCATCTTTACATTGAGGATACCCTCCATCGTGTTGTGTGGTACTACCACCTTGCTAAATGGGATAGATTTCAAACAGATTGAGCAACTCAAAACTGGGCACCCTTGAGGCACTGTGGGCCATTAGCAGCAGCAGAATTGTACTCAACCACAATCTGTAACCTCATGGCCTGGCATATCCCCCCGACTCTACCATTACCACCAAGCCATGGGATCAACCCTAGTTCAATGAGTAGTGCATGCAGGAGGGCATGTCAGGAGCAGCACCAGGCATATCTAACAATGAGGTATTAACCTGGTGATGCTACAACACAGGACTACCTGCATGCCAAACAGCATAAGCAGCAAGTGATAGACAGAGCTGAGCGATTCCACAACCAATGGATCAGATCTAAGCCCTGCAGTCCTACCACATCCAGTGTGAATGGTGGTGGACAATTAACCAACTCACTGGAGGAAGAGGCTCCACAAATATCCCCATCCTCAATGATGGGGGAAACCCAGCACATCAGTGCAAAAGATAAGGCTGAAGCATTTGCTACAATCTTCAGCTGGAAATGCTGAGTGGATAATTCATCTCAGCCTCCTCTAGAGGCCCCCAGCATCAGAGATGCCAGTCATCAGCCAATTTGATTTACCCCACGTGATATCAAGAAACTGCTGAAGGCAATGGATACTGCAAAGGTTATGGCCCTGACAATATTCCGGGATTGGTACTGAAGACTTGTGTTCCGGAACTTGTCGCGCCCCTAGCCAAGTTGTTCCAGTACAGCTACAACACTGGCATCTACCCAGCAAAGAGGCAACTTGGCCAGGTATGTCCTGTACACAAAAAGCAGGACAATTCCAAAAGGACCAATTACCACCCAGTTAGTCTACTCTCGATCATCAGTAAAGTAATAGAAGGGGTCGTCAACAGTGCTATCAAGTCGCGCTTGCCAAGCAATAACCTGCTCATTGATGCTCAGTTTGGGTTCGTCCAGGGCCACTCAGCTCCTGACCTCATTACAGCCTTGCTTCAAACATGGACAAATGAGCTGAGCTCCCAAGGTGAGGCCAGAGTGACAGCCCTTGACATCAAGGCCACATTTAACTGAGTGTGGTATCAAGGAGCCCTAGCAAAACTGGAGTCAATGGGAATCAGGGGGAAAATTCTCCACTGGTTGGAGTCATACATAGCACAAAGAAAGATGGTTGTTGGAGGTCAGTTATTGCAGCTCCAGGACATCACTGCAGGAGTTCCTCAGGGTAACTGTAACCCTAACCCAACCATCTTCAGCTGCTTCATCAATGACCTTTCCTCCATCATAAGGTCAGAAGTGGGGATGATTGCTGATGATTGCACAATGTTCAGCACCATTCGCGAATCCTCAGATACTGAAGCAGTTTGTATCTAAATGCAGCAAGACCTAAATGCAGCAAACGTCCAGGCTTGGGGTGACAAGTGGCAAGTAACATTTGTGCCACACAAGTGCCAGGCAATGACCATCTCCAACCAAACAGAATCTAACCATCGCCCCTTGACATTCAATGGCATTACCAGTGCTGAATCCCTTACTATCAACATCCTGGGAGTTACCATTGACCAGAAACTGAACTGGACTAGCCATTTAAATACTGTGGCTACAAGAGAAGGTCAGAGGCTAGGAATCCTGCAAAGAGTAACTCACCTCCTGACACCTCAAAGCCTGTCCATAATCTACAAGGCACAAGCCAGGAGTGTGGTGCAATACTCTCCATTTGCCTGGATGCGTGCAGCTCCAACAGCACTCAAGAAGCTTGACATCATCCAGGATGAAGCAGCCCGCTTGATTGGTATCCCTTCCACAAACATCCACTCCCTCCACCACTGAAACACAGTAGCAGCAGTGTGTACCATCTACAAGATGCATTGCAGGAACTCATGGATGGAATGCTGCAACCTTTAGCTTGCAATTTCTGCACCATATTGGAACTTCAGGATGCTTCATGTGTATTGGATGACCACCTGTGTAGGAAGTGTCTGCAGCTTCTTGAACTTGAGCACAGGGTTTCCGAGCTTGAGGGGCAGTTGAAGTCACTGTGGAGCATCAGAGAGAGGCTGAGAGCTTCTTGGATTCTATGTTCTAGGAGGTGGTTCCCCCACAGGGAGAGAGTTCAGGATAGTAGATGGGTGGCCTTCTGGAAGAGTAGGAAGAGGCAGGAAGTACTGCAGCCATCTCAAACCAGTATTCAGCATTGGGGACTGCTGGGATTGATGACACCTTTGAAAGAGTACAGTCCAGCTCAAGGCACCAACAGGCAAGGGGCTACAATGAGGGGGAGAAGTAAGGTGTAGAACTGCAGTCATCATAAAAGATTGCATGGTGAGGGGGAAAGACAGGCATTTATGTAACCATCATCATGCGTTATGCATGGTACGTTGCTTGCCTTGTGCCAGTGTAAAAGGCATCATGGAAAGGGTGCAGAATATTCTGCAGAGAGAAGGGAATCAGCCAGAAGTTGTCATACACGTCAGTACCAATGACACAGAGGGCAGGTATTGAGGTCCTAGGATAAGAATTTCAGGAGCTAGGGAGGAAATTAAAAAGTAGGACATCAAATATAGTAATCTCTGGATTACTCCCAGTGCTAAATGCCAACAAGAGGAGAAATAGGAAGATACAGAATATTAATAAGTGGCTTGAAGTATGGTGCAGGGAGAGGGCTTCAGATTCTAAGGGCAATGGAACCAGTTCCGGGTCAGGTGGCATTTATTTATAAGGGACGGTTATATCTCAACAGGACTGGAAGCAATGTGCTTGTGGGGAGGTTCACTAGTATAGTTGGTGAGAGTTTAAATTAAATTGACAAGGGGATAGGCATCAGCATATAGAAATTGAAAAGAGGAATAAGGTGCATATAGTGAGGGTGTTGCATAGTACTAGAGAAGGGAATAGACCATAAGGTCATAAGACACAGAAGCAGAAGTAGGCAATTTGGCCTATCGAGTCTGCTCCACCATTCAATGAGATCATGGCTGATCTGATAATCCTCAACTCCACTTTCCTGCCTTTTCCCCATAACCCTTGTTTCCCTTGTTGATTAAAAATCTGCCTGTCTCAGCCTTGAATATACTTAACGACCCAACCTCTACAGCCCTCTGCGGTAAAGAATTTCACAGATTCACTATCCTCTGAGAGAAGAAATTCCTCTTCATCTCTGTTTTAAATGGGCGGCCCCCTACTCTGAGATTATGCCCTCTGGTCCTAGACTCTCCTATAAGGGGAAACAACCTCTCAACATCTACCCTGTTAAGCCCCCTAAGAATCTTATATGTATCAATAAGGTCGCTTCTTATTCTTCTAAACTCCAATGAGTACAGGCCCAACCTATTTAACCTCTCCTCATAAGAAAATTCCCCCATATCCGGGATCAACCTGGTGAACCTTCTCTGGATCAAAAATGTTCACAGTATTCTAGGTGTGGTCTAACTAGTGCCTTGTATAGTTTTAGCAAGACTTCCCTATTTTTATACTCCATTCCCTTTGAAATAAAGGCCAACATTCCATTTATCTTCCGTATTACCGACTGAACCTATATGCTAGTTTTTTGGGATTCATGCTCAAGGACTCCCACATTCCTCTGTGCTGCAGCTTTCTGCAGTCATTCCCCATTTAAATAATATTCAGCTCCTCTACTCTTCCTGCCAAAGTGCATAACCTCACATTTTCCCACATTACATTCCATCTGCCAAGTTTTTGTCCACTCACTTAAACTGTCTATATTGCTCTGTAGACTCTTTGTGTCATCCTCACGACTTGCCTTTGCATCTATTTTTGTATCATCTGCAAACTTGGCGGTAGTACATTCACTTCCCTCATCTAAGTCATTAATATATATTGTAAACAATTGTAGACCCAGCATTGATCACTGTGGCACTCCAGTAGCTACAGGCTGCCATCCTGAAAATGCCCCCCTTAACCCAACTCTCGGTCTTTTATTTGTTAGCCAATTCTCTATCTATGCTAACATACTACCCACAAAACCATGGGCTCTTATCTTATTAAGTAGCCTTTTGTGCGGTACCTTATCAAACGTCTTTTTGGAAATCTAAATATATTACATCTGCTGGTTCCCCTTTATCTATCCTGCTTGTTACCTCCTCACAGAATTCTAATGAATTTGTCAGGCATGATTTCCCTTTCATGAAGCCATGCTGACTCTGCTTGATTATATCATGTATTTCTAAATGCTCTGCTATTACATCCTTTATAATGGATTCTAACATTTTCCCAATGACATGTTAAGCTAACTGGCTTATTGTTACCTGTTTTTGCCTTCTCCCTTTTTGAATAAGGGCATTACATTGGCAGTTTTCCAATCTCCTGGGACTTTTCCTGAAACTAAGGATTCTTGGAAAATTACTACATGTGCATCCATTATCTGTGTAGCTACTTCCTTTAATTCTTAGGATGCAAACTATCAGGGCCAGGGGACCTATCGACCTTTAGCCCCATTAGTTTCCCTAGTGCTTTTTCTCTAGTGATAGTTATTGCATTTATTTCCTCCCTCCCTACACACTTTTGCCCCTTGATTATTTAGTATTTTAGGAATGCTATTAGTATCTTCCTCCGTGAAGACGGAAAAAATATTTATTTAACTCCTCTGCCATTCCCTGGTTCCCCATTATTATTTCCCCAGCTTTGATCTCTATGGGGAATATGTTCACTTTGGGCTCTCTCTTCCTTTTTTATATATTTATGGATGCTCTTACTATCCGTTTTTATATTACTTGCTAGTTTACCATCAAAGTTTATTTTCTCCCTCTTTATTATTTTTTGGTCATCGTTTGTTGGTTTTTAAAACTTTCCAATCCTCTGGTTACCACTAATCTTTGTCACATGGTATGTTTTTTCTTCCAAGTTGATACTATCCTTAACTTCTTTGGTTAACCATGGTTGGTTTATCCCCTTCCTAGAATCCTCCTTCCTGACTGCGATATATCTTTGTTGTGAGTCATGAACGATTTTCTTAGACATCTACCATTGTTCATCAACCATCTTTTCTGCTAAACTCCTTTCCCAGTCCTCTCCAGCCAACTTTTCCCTCATTCCTTTGTAATTACCCTTATTTAAGTTTAGCACAGTTGTTTCCAACTCAAGCTTCTCACTCTCAAACTGCAAGCAAAATTCAACCATATCATGGTCACTGTTTCCCAGGGAATCCTTTACTCTGAGATCATTTATTAAATCTGCCTCATTGCAATTACCGGTCCAAAATAGTATGATCCTTGGTTGGATCCAAACATATTGTTCTAGGAAACTGTCCTGAATACATCCTATGAACTCTTGCTCGTGGCTACTTCTGCCAATTTGATTTTCCCAATCTACATGAAGATTAAAGTCACCCATGATTAATGTACTGACTTTTTTACATGCCCTCATTATCTCCTGATTTATTCTCTGTCCTATAGTATAGCTATTGTCAGGGGGCCTAAAAGTTACTCCCATCAGCGTCTTCTCCCCCTTGTTATTTCTTACCTCCACCCATATGGATTTTACATCTTCCGATCCAAGGTCATTTCTTGCTATTGTACTTATCCCATCTCGTACTAACAAAGCTACCCCACCACCCTTTCCTTCCTGCCTGTCCTTCTGAAAAGTCTCATACCCCTGAATATTTAATTCACATCTTTGATCTCCTTGTAACGATGTCTCTGTAAAGGCTATAAGATCATAGCCATTAAGCTCTAACTTATTTATTTTGTCCCAAATACTATGTGCATTTAAGTAAAGAGCCAATAATTTTGCCTTTTTACTTTTTTTTTCCATTTTGACCCAACTTGCTACTGTCTTTTTTTATGTTTGTACACTCTGTCACACTCTGGGTATCATTTCCTAAATATCTGCTCTGCAACGCTACCATACCCTTTTACTTTGTAAGCCTACGTATCCCCACTGCAGAACCTTCCCCCCCACCCCTATTTATTTTAAAGCCCTCTCTACAGCCCTAGTTATTTGGTTCACCAGGACACTGGTCCCAGCACGGTTCAAGTGAAATCCGTCTGACTGGAACAGCTCCCTTCTACCCCAGTACTGGTGCCAGTGCCCCTTGAACTGAAATCCACTCCTCCCACACCAATCTTTGAGCCATTTAACTTCTTTACTTTATTTACCCTATGCCAGTTTGTCCGGGGCCCATGTAATAATCCCAAAATTATTACCTTGGATGTTCTGCTTTTTAATTTAGCTCCTAACTGTTCAAATTCTTTCAGCAGAACCTCCTTTCTGGTCCTATCAATGTCGCTGGTACCAACTTGGATGACAACAGCTGGATCCCTTCCCTCCCACTCCAAGCTCCCCTCCAGCCCTGAGGAGATATCTTTAACCCTGGTACCGGGCAGGCAACACAGCCTTCGGAACTCACGTTCACGGCTGCAGAGAACAGTATCTATCCCCCTAATTATACTGTCCCCTACCATTACTATGTTCCTATTTCCTCACCCCACTTGAATGGCTCCCTGTACCATGGTGCTGTGGTTAGTTCTCTCATCCTCCCTGCAGTCCTCACTCTTGTCCACACAGCTTACAAGAACCTTGTAACTGTTGGACAGTTGCAGTGGCCGAGGCTCCTCGAATGCTACACCCTGAGTCTCCATACCTGTCTCACCTGCAGTCACACCCTCCTGTCCCTGATCACAGACCAAATTTGAATTACCTAATCTGAGGGGTGTGACCTCCTCCTGGAGCAAAGTGTCCAGCAAACTTTCCCCCTCCCTGATGTGGCGCAATGTCTGCAGCTCGGACTCCAGCTCCTCAACTCGGATCTGAATTTCCTTGAGCTGCAAACACTTACTACAGATGTGTTCTCTCTGGATCACCTTGGTGACCTGAAGCTCCCACATGCTGCAGCAGCAACACATCACCCGTCCTGCCATCACTATCATATTTTATTTAAATTATTAATTAATCACTCTAGTATCTCTGCTCTTTACACCTGAAGAATCCTCAGCTCTTTACACTTTAATGGAATTATTTTTTTAAAACAGTATCGATCCTATACTAAAAAGGTATCTTTAAGAAAAAGAGCAAAAAAAGACTAGAGACCTAAACACAAACAAAAGACCTTTCTTTTACTTTAAAGCATAGAAATACTCACCATTCCCACTCACCAAGAGCTGCTCTCTGCGCTCTTTTCTGTCTCGCGCTCTTTAATAGCCTCTCCTCTCTTGCTCCATGCTCTTTAATAGCCTCTCGTCTCTCTCTCTGCACTCTTTAATGGACTCTTGCCTCTCTCTCTCCTCGCTCTTTAATGAACTCTCATCTCTCACTTTCTGTGCTCTTTAATGGACTCATGTCTCTTTCCCTCTCTCCACTCTCTTTAATGGCCTCTCATCTCTCTCTCCACGTACCACATTAGTCCTCAATGGCAGAATAGGTGAGAGAAGACTGTGGGCAGAATTTTGCCCTCATTGGGTGGGGGTGGGTGGGAGCGGCTGGGAAACCGACAGCGATTTCACGCTGCCAGAACCATTAAGGCCCACCCAGCATGAAATGTGTCTCGTCACTGGCCGGGAAGGGCTGAGCGGGGAGGGGGCCTTTCGGCCTCTGGGTCCAATGGCGACCTGGCGGCCTATTTAAAAATGGCGCAGGCAGCCCCAGAAAGGCTGCCAGGGAAGGACATCTGTCTGCCCTTGTAAAGGTGGAGTTGAGTGCGGCAACAAACGTCAGGTGGGAGGGCAGGTCAGGTGGGCACTTGGCACCCTGTTTTTTTGACGAGTGCCTTGCTGCCCCCCTGCAACAGGTGGCTGCCAGAAGAGACACCCTTTTCCCCAGAAATGGGACGAACAGGCCACTGCACCTCACAAAGAATGCATGGGAGGAGGTAGCAGCCTGGGCGAGTGGCCATGATGTGGTGCGGTGCACCTGGGTGCAGTGCTGGATCGCTTCAATGACCTGCTGCACTCAGGAAGGGCGAGTACCTCGTGGCATGGGTCAGCGTGTTGAATTGTTTTGGGCAGGCTGGTTCCCCGTGGAGCCCAGGGGTATTAGAGTCTGAGTGCCAACTGTCAATGATGCCAGCGCTGGCCAAGGGGGTGAGCCCTGGCTGCTTTGACTGAGTGCATTGTGGCTAGAGGGCCACGACCTGGATGTGCCCTGCAAGGTGCTCCTCAGCTGGGGCTGGCCAGGCTGCAATGGCACTGCAGGTAGAGAGTGGGCTAATCAATGCTCTTCTGTCCTTTCAGGAGAAGAAAGCCCCATAAAAATATCGAGAGGTTGTGGGCTGACGGAGAACCCCCACACCTCCTCATCTTCTCCCAGTACGGGGCAGGACGTCTTGGAGCTCGAGAGGCACCATGCACCTCGGTTAAGTGACCGCGTTGATGATGGGGTGTCAGATGAAGGCAAGAGGTGAGATTTTCAGATTGTGGAACCATTCTAGTGTAGTCTCTTCATTGATGTGAGCCTTGAACCAAGAGTCCCCATTAATCATTGAAAGACGAGGGCACCATGATGCAAATCTCAGTATACAGAGCAGTAGTGATCACCACACTCCTGCACTTCAGTGAGATTTGGAATGTGTATCAGCAATACATAAGAGCTCTAGAGAAATTCCATCAGCAATGCCTCTGCTACATCCTCTGGATTCCAGCGTTTGAGGAGCCTCGGCCCCTGCAACTGTCCAACAGTTACAAGGTTCTTGCAAGCTGTGTGATGAGAGTGGGGACTGCAGGAAGGATGAGCGAACTGACCATGGCACCATGGTACAGGGAGCCATTCAAGTGGGGGGAGGAAATAAGTATGTAGTAATGGTAGGGGACAGTATAATTAGGGGTATAGATACTGTTCTCTTCAGCTGTGACCGTGAGTCCCGAACGCTGTGTTGCCTGCGCAGTGCCAGGGTTAAGGACATCTCCTCAGGGTTGGAGAGGAACTTGGAGTGGGAGGAGAGGGTCCCAGTTGTCGTGCTCCATGTTGGTACCCATGACATTGATAGGGCAAGAAAGGAGGTTCTGCTGAAAGAATTTGAACAGTTAGGAGCTAAATTAAAAAGTAAAACCTCCAAGGTAATAATCTCAGGATTGCTACCTGAGCCACGGGCAAACTGGCATAGGGCAAATAAAGTCAAGGAGTTAAATGCGTGGCTCAGAGTTTGGTGTGGGAGGAATGGGTTTCAATTCATGGGGCACTGGCACCAGTACTGGGGTAGAAGGGGTCTGTTCCGGTGGGACGGGCTTCACTTGTACCATGCTGGGACCAGTGTCCTGGTGAACCGAATAACTAGCGTTGTAGAGAGGGCTTTAAACTAATTGGTAGGGGTGGGGGGTGGGGGAGGTTTCTGCAAAGGCTTACAAAGCAAAAGGACATGCCAGCCATGTAGGCCAGCTATTTAGGTAATGATACCCAAAGTGTGACAGAATGTACAAACATAAAAAAACAATGGCAAATAGGGTCAAAAGGCGAAAAAATGGTCAAAAGGCAAAGTTAATGGCTCTTTACTTAAATACATGTAGTATTTGGAAAAAAATATATGAATTAACTGCACACATAGAGGTTAATGGGTATGATCTTGTAGGCATTATGGAGACATGGTTACTAGGAGATCAAAGCTAAAAACTAAATAATCAGCGGTATGTGACTTTTCGAAAGGACAGGCAGGAAGGAAAGAGTGGTGGAGTTGCTTTGTTAGTGTGAGATGGAATAAGTTCGATAGCAAGAAAGGATCTTGGATCGGAAGACGTAGAATCCATATGGGTGGAGGTAAGAAATAACAAGGGGAAGAAGACACTAGTGGGAGTAGTCTATAGGCCTACTGATATTGGCTATACTGTAGGACAGAGAATAAATTAGGAGATAATGAGAGCATGTAAAAAAGTCAGTACATTAATCATGAGTGACTTTAATCTTCATGTAGATTGGGAAAATAAAATTGACAGAGGTAGACACGAGCAAGAATTCATAGAGTGTATTTGGGACAGTTTCTTAGAACAATATGTTGTGAATCCAGCCAGGGATTAGGCTATTTTGGATCTGGTAATGTGTAATGAGGCAGGTTTAATAAATGATCTCAGAGTAAAGGATGCCCTAGGAAACAGTGACCATAATATTGTAGAATTTAGCATTCAGTTTGAGAATGGGAAACCTGGATTGGAAACAACTGTGCTAAACTTAAATAAGGGTAGTTACAATGGAATGAGAGCAGAGTTGGCTGGAGTGGACCGGGAAAGGAGTTTAGCAGAAAAGACGTTTGATGAATAATGGCAGATATTTAAGAAAATAGTTCATGAGTCTTAAAACATTTTATCCCAGTGAGGAAGAAGGGTTCTAGGAAGGGGATAAACCAACCATGGTTAACCAAGGAAATTAAGGACAGTGTCAAATTAAAGAAAAAGCATACAATGTGGCAAAGCTTAGTGGTAAGCCAGAGATTTGTGAAAGTTTTAAAAACCAACAAAAGATGACAAAAATATAATTAAGAGGGAGAAAATAAACTTTGTGGGTAAACAAGCAAGTAATATAGAAACGGACAATAAGAGCTTCTTTAAATATATGAAAAGGAAAATTGAACATAGGTCCCTTAGAGAATGAAGCTGGGGTAATAATAATGGGGAACCAGGAAATGGCAAGGGAGTTAATTAAATACTCTGCTTCAGTCTTCACGGTAGAAGACACTAATAGAATTCCAAAAATACTAAATAATCAAGGGGCAAAAGGGGTGGAGGAAATAAATACAATAACTATCACTAGAGAAAAAGTACTAGGGAAACTAATGGGGCTAAAGGCCGATAGGTCCCCTGGACCTGATGGATTGTGTCTTAGGATATTAAAGGAAGTAGCTACAGAGATAGTGGATGCACAGGTAGTAATCTTCCAAGAATCCTTAGATTCTGGAGATGTCCCGGAGGATTGGAGAATGACCTTACTCAGAAAGGGAGGGAGACAAAAAACAGGTAACTATAGGCCAGTTAGCTTAACATCTGTGGTTGGGAAAATGTTGACGTCTATTTTAAAGGATGTAATAATAGAGCATTTAGAAATACATAATCTAATCAAGCAAGGTCAGCTTGGCTTCATGAAGGGGAAATCATGCCTAACAAAGATATTAGAATTCTTTGAGGAGCTAACAAACAGGATAAATGAAGGGGAATTCGGGGGAGAATTTTCTGGTCGGCGAATGGGGGTGGGGTCCGCCTGCCGATGTGTAAAATGATGTGTGGTGATGTTGGACTGGCATCCCGACATCACTGAACGTTGTTTAGATTTTCAGTACTGATTTTTCAGTACCTTTCAGAACTGTCAAAGGCTTATTAAGTCCTGTTTAAAACTAATTAAATCAATTAATGAGCTGCCCGTCCAACCTTAAGGTTGGCGGGCAGGCGAAGAGCCTAGTCAGCCTTCGCATTTTTCATGGAACCTCATCCACGGGTGGGATGAGGTTTCGTGAAGTGTTTATAAATGAAATAAATTTTTAAATTAATGTTCCTTGACATGTCCCAGCTCATGTGACATTGTCACATGAAGGGACATGTTTTAAATATTTTCAATTCTTTATTTAAATGTTTGAACCTTAAACAAATCTCCCCGGGGCACCTCTGTGCCTCAGGGAGATTTCTGCGCTCTTTCGCGCACATTTCCAGACTCAGGGAATCCCACCACCACCCCCCCCCACAGCCCACACAGGGAGTGCTCAGTTCTTCCGTGCGAGCGTCACGCTGGGCAGGCCTTAATTGGCCCGTTCACATAAAATGGCCGCGCACACCCGATCAGGGGCGCCAATGGGGTTTGCATTCGCTCCCACCCACCTCCGTACAACCCTCCCGATGAGGGGGGGCAGTTCAGCCCCGGTAGACGTAATATATTTGGATTTCCAGAAGGTGTTCGATAAGGTACCACACATAAGGCTACGTAATAAGATAAGAGCCCATGGTGTTGGGGGATAGTATATTAGCATGGATCGAGGATTGACCAATTAATAGAAGACAGAGAGCTGGGATAAGGGGGGCATTTTCAGGATGGAGTACCACAGGGATCAGTGCTGGGGCCTCAATTATTTACAATATACATTAATGACTTAGATGAGGGAAGTGAAAGTACTATTGACAAGTTTGCGGATGACACAAAAACAGGTGGGAAGGCAAGTGGTGAGGATGACACAAGGAGTCCAAAGAGGGATAAAGAGAGGTTAAGTGAGTGGGTAAAAATTTGGCAGATGGAATATAATGTGGGAAAATGTGAAGTTATGCACTTTGGCAGGAAAAATAGAGGAGCTGAATATTAATTAAATAGAGAAAGACTGCAGAAAGCTGCAGCACAGAAGGATTTGGGAGTCCTTGTACATGAATCCCATAAAGCTAGCATACAAGTTCAATGGGTAATCGGAATGGCAAATGGAACGTTGACCTTTATTTCAAAGGGAATGGAGTATAAAAATAGGGAAGTCTTGCTAAAACTATACAAGGCACTAGTTAGACCACACCTAGAATACTATGAACAATTTTGGTCCCCTTATTTAAGGAAAGATATATTGGCATTGGAGGCAGTCCAGAGAAGTTTCAGTAGGTTGATCCCGGGCATGGAGGGATTTTCTTATGAGGAGAGGTTGAGTAGGTTGGGATTTAGAAGAATGAGAGGTGACCTTATTGAAACATATAAGATTCTTAGGGGGCTTGACAGGGTAGATGTTGAGAGGTTGTTTCTCCTTGTGGGAGAATCTAGGACCAGAGGGCATAATCTCAGAGTAAGGGGGCACCGATTTATAACAGAGATGAGGAGGAATTTCTTCTCTCAGAGGGTAGTCAATCTGTGGAATTCTATTTCGGACAACACTGTAGAGGTTGGGTTGTTAAGTACATTCAAGGCTGAGATAGGCAGATTTCTAATCAGTAAGGGAATCAAGGGTTATGGGAAAAGGGCAGGGAAGTGGAGTTGAGGATTATCAGATCAGCCATGGTCTCATTGAATGGCAGAGCAGACTTGATGGGCCGAATGGCCTACTTCTGCTCCTACATTTTATGGTCTTATGATTCATTGGGAAAACTGCTGAACAAACACCAATACCCATGAAGCCTGCTCCACAAGTATTCAGGCAAAACTCCTGCAAAATCAACTGCAATGGACTGGACACTGCCCAAATGGCTAAAAAATATCTCCCACACTGGGTCCTGTGGTAGCAGGCAGGAGAAAAGTCGTTTTACCTGCTGGCCACAATGGCAGCTTTTCACACCATATCATCCCATTCCCGGCACACCCCTCCTCATTAATATGGGGATTCCTGGGAAACACCAGATTGCTGGCAGGGCAGCCTGTCCTGCCGTCACCTCAGGCCTTCAGTAATCCAGCCACCATATTTAAAGGGCACCCCTGCACAGAGCTGACACTCTCCAAGGAATAGGAAGCTGCTGAGAACTGATGGTTGCCAAAGGAAGGAAACATGCTGCCCCCAACTTTAGCAAAGCCTCCCTTGTGTGCCTACTGGATGCAATCGAGAGCCGTCATGAAGTCCTCTACCCCTGCCAGTGTAAGCCGCTCTTCTCAACATTCTCAACTCACACACTCATAAACCCACCACACATCCACAGAGAGCTCACTCACTGACAGTTCAAGGGACATCACCATTCATTCTCTCACACACATCTTCATCTGCCCTGCGGATCCTGTCCTCATCCCGCCCATGGCACCACTCACCACCAACACATGCCAGGCACCCTCATCTGGCCTGCCAGACATCCTGTTAACACTCTCTCCATCTGTATTCATGCAGGACAAGTTAGCACACAACAAAGGGTGATGGTGCAGACTGGCGGAGGAATGCCCAACATTAAAGTCCTCATAGGCTTTGAGAATAGCCTCATCCAGCTGACCCATGATGATCTGGACCATTCCTGTACTGACAGTGAGATTGGCGGTGCTCAACCAAGTGAGGATCCAACAGTATAACATTCACCAGAGAACCATGTTGTGACTGAGTTCCCCTGTTCTTCAGTCCCCTCCTTGCTTTCACAGGCATATCTGGGAAACAGCCAAGAGGTTCCACGAGCCAGGTCCTCCATTCAAGCCTTGAAGACACCTTGGAAAAAAATCTGATGACACCCTAATTGAAGACCCATCACTGCACTCACTCACACCCTCAACCAGCATAAAGCCACACACCTCAGTGGGACCTCGTTCTAGAGTATCCCCGGGGTCACAATCTGGTGAGCATGTCACAATGTCTGATCTACAGCAGGCGGAGGCAGGGACTTCCCAGATTTCTGACACTTGGAGGACTGCTAGAGGTCAGAAATCTGCTGAGTCCGAGTCAGATGACGAGCCTCTGGACTTGATCATACCTTAGTTAATGGAGCTGCAAAGACAAGATCAGGAACATCTGCATGAGATGTCTGCTGCACTCCTCAGATTGCAAGGCACGATGGAAGAGTTTGTCCGCTTTCATTCTGAGGTGATAGTGCCGGCATGCCAACGCACTGAGGTCAACACTGGAGACTTTGGTCCAGGATGTTGGTCCTGTACTGCCTCGTGGGCTGAACTCCATCGCTGACGCCATAGTTGGCCTCCAGCAGTGTCAACGTGAGACGGGTGCGGAGCAGCTCGATCTCACTCCAGTTTTCCCTTCTCCTCAGCCAGGGGCTCTCGGAAACCCATAGGGAGGAGGATTGGCAGGTGTACCCCTCTCGCGGGGCCATTGACTCAGGTAACTCTGGGAGTGCCTGGCCAATCTGAATCCCCCCTTCCTGCAACCATAGCAGCTCCAGCTCCACAGGCCAAGGAGGGTGCCACTGCCACACAGCAGGACCCTGAAAGCAGGATGGGGCCCTCCAGGTCTCGGCCCTCCAGAGGACACCCGCCAAGGTCATCACACACAGGGCGAAGCAGTCAGCAGGCTGCCTCCCCCTCTGCTGTGGGACCTGGGAGCACCATGATGTAGAGGCAGGGTTAGGAAGGTGAAGGAGATGTAGTTGCACAGCCTGTCCATTGATGTTAATCATTTGTACATAATGTTCACTATTGTAAATAAACTCCCAAGAATGTCTCCCTGCCTATGGTTCCTTGTTATGATGAACAGTGCGCGTGTCACTCAGATGTGAAACCTTGGTGCCTGCACAAGATAAAGGCAGGTGTCTCAGTCCAGGGCCTTCTCCCTGTGCAGTGTGTAACCTTTGGACCAAAGTGATGGTCCAGTTTCACACTCACTGGACAGATTAGTGATCTCTGCAGCTCGATGGTTCTTGTCATTGCTGCCTGAATGCCATAGGCAAGCATCACAGAGTTCCGTCATTCTCTCTGTGTGCTTTCAGCACCTTTGAGGTGGGGCTGGCCCCACACCTCTTCAGCATCTGTGACCAGTGATGTGTTCCTGAAGGGGTCAGGTGCTGAAGGCTGACAAAGGATCAGATGCATTTAAAGTTTCACGGCTGCGTCTCAATGATATGACCCTGATCACAGAGCGCAAGCGAGCTGCCCTCAGCCAGACAGGAGTTAGACATTCACAGAGGCAATGTGAAAATCTATGGAAAATCCACACTGCATGTCGACATCATCCTCCTGGAATCTAGCGGCTATAAGGGCCTCCACTGCATCTCCATGACATAAGCCTGAGCACTTGGGGTATGAGCGCTGCCATCATCCACACAGCAGTCAAACGTTCACAGATGCAAGGTGAGGTTGTCAAGACAATCCTCACTGCATCTTGTCATCATCCTCCACAAATCTCCTGGCTATGAGGGCCTCTGGAGTGCGCCTGCCTTGTTTGGCCAGCGCGATGTCCTCATCGCTGGCATCCTCACCTTTGAGGACCTCATCATCATCCCATTCGATGTCCTCCTCATCGGAGAAGATGTGCAGCTCTTCCATCTCCTCCTCAGCCAGGTCCACTCCCAGTTTCAGTGCCAGGTTGTGGAGCATGCAGCAAATGACGATGATGCGTGACACCCTTTGGGGTCTGTATTTCCATGCTCCACCAGACCTGTTGAGGCACTAGAACATCCTTTTCAAAATTGTTATGATCTCAGCTGATGTTACGTCTGGACAAGCCTGATCCCAGAGTGGAACCCAGCTTGCTAGATCCTAACTTTTATTTGTTTAGATACGTGGAGAGTGGCTTCTGAACAGAGTCACAGGAAATGGCTGATTAACTTTTCACAAAAGAATGTAACATTTATTCAAGAAGAAAAGATGAACTATATTACAATACTCCTTCATCCACAACTATACCGTTACAGGTATATACAGATTTGTAAGGATAACACAAGTTACAAAAGCTATTTTATGTTTTAATGTTCACAGTAAGTACACAGTCCACGTAAACCAATAGGCACCCTGTGGTCAGACAGCCCACACTCTGAAACCAAGTGACAGATGCCACCTCAACCAGATGCTATGGATCTCTCTTCAACTCCCCCCAGGCTCTTGTCACACCATGAGCCAACTGGCTTCACTGAACTCCGTCTTTCACACGACGGTTTCTGATCTCTACTCTCCAAAACCTTGCCTTAGAATCTTCTCCCAAACTGATGCTTTCTCTCAGATGCCTTCTGCAAGGTTTGACCTCCAGGGTTTTGAACCCTTCTTCCGATGTTCCTCTTCCCTGTGTCGCCACATGCATTCAAGCTGTCTTCCACACACTCTCTCTCACCGACTCAGCTGTCAACAGTACACCACTGCTTCACATGCCCATAGCAGATTTACAGACCTTGAGTAGTCTCTTTGGACCTTCTTGCCTCTTGCAAACTGTTCTTGCTTTAAACCTGCTTTCTGCAGTTTTTGTCTCTTTAACTCTGAAGCTTGGAGCCTTTCTCTCTGCCCTCGCTCTTAACTTCACTTAACAGGACCTTTTCCAGGTTCCTGTCCTTCCTTTGACTAGAAGGTTTACTTGGGACTTTCTCTTGCTTCTGTCTCACCAGGATTTTGGGGTCTTTTCTTTAGCTTGGGACTAGCTATATGTTCCCTTTGCTCCAGTCCCTCCTGGCAGCTACTTTCAACAAATTTTAGCTTGGAGCTGGCTATCTGCCCCTTCTAGGTAGCTTCTGTTTGGCAGCTGTCTTCAAAACTAACTGAACTCTAACAGCTTCCAAAACAAACTGCTGTTTCTAGCATTCCTATGTGTGTATCTGTGGGAGGGACCTGCCTCTCTGGCCCCCTGTTGCTAGGCAACAGTCCAATTCCGCTATCTTTGTTTGTTTACCTTTGCTTAAGTTGTAAAATTCTCATTAGAAATGCAAGCACCTTTTTAAAGTGAAACTAAAACTCAGTTTGACCTTTCTTAACACACAAATACAGAAATACAAACCAAACTTAAACTTTAAAGATAAAACTCATTCCTAACACCTACAATTATCAATATAACTTACTTAGACTATCTCTATTTCCTAACAAAATGCCAATTGTTTGTTCCACCAAAGTCTGGGTCACAGCATGAGCCTCACTATACCGTCACTCTGCTGCAGTCTGAGGCTGCCGCATGGGTGCCATCAGCCACGTCCACTGTGGGTAGCCTTTGTTTCTAAGGAGCCAACCCTGCAGCCTCTCTGGACCCTGGAAGATGTCAAGGATCTGAAAGCTGCTCAGGATGTAGGAGTCATGGATGCTCCCTGGGAATCGTGCACAGACCTGTTGGATTTGTTTGTGGTGGTCGCAGACCAGCTGGATATTCAATGAGTGGAAGGCCTTGTGGTTGATGTAGTTGCCTGCTCGTTGCCATGAATATCTAAGCACCATAGGAGTGCAGTGGTTGGCACCCTGAAGCTGTGGACAACCTGAGATCTGCGCAAGTACCAGCACTCATGCTTTCTGGCTTTCCTGATCCCGGGCAAAACACAAAGTTCTTGGATACACTTGTGTGTAGAGGCTTGCGAGTTCCTGCACAGGTTACTTGTGGAAGGAGCCACTGGCAATGGATGCCCTTCATGTTCCTGTGGCGCCAAATCCTGCAGCAGATAGCATATGTGTTCGACCAGTTCCATAGATATGCTCAGTCTTCAGCGACACTGGTTCTCAGTCATCTGCAGAAATGACAAGTGCCGACTAAAGGCCTGGGTTTAGCGAGGCACCTACAAGCGACAGCTCGCAGTGGATCTTCAGCTGTGCGTGCAGCAGGCCCTGCCACCCCTTCATCATGAAAGTGGTGCTCCTCCCTTTTCCAAACCAGGTGCCTCTGTCTCTCTCTCCTTCTTCTCTGCTCCCTGTAAGTCATGAGGCATACCGCTAAATCACCAGGCTCCATGATCTTGATGTTCTCCTCCTGTAGGATCAAAGAGAGAGATGCGTGGGTTAATATATGTGTCCTAAAAACCTCTCTTGATTGTCTCTGAAGGCCCTTCATGCACACAGCAGAGCGCTGGCCTCCACTTGGATGGCCAGTATGTAGTGCACTCATGGGCTGTTCAAAATCCTACCCACCTTCACCCCACTCCACTTGACTGATTGGCGACAGCTTTGCCAACTGGGCTGCATGCTGTGCTGTCAGCTCAGGCGCAAGCATTCTCCTAACCCGCTCTGCAGGGCTGCGCTCTTAGCTTGAACCATGAGGGATACTGGTCCAGACCTTAATAAAGATATTGGAAGGGGCTGGGAAGCCTTGGCCAGTGACTACATCATGGCCACCTTTTGCAAAGGATTCTAGAACTTGCCCAGTTGGCCAATTACTCTGCTGCCCTCTAAAACATACATTAATTTACAGTCTGCGTCTGAGGGGTGAAAAGTTCTGGAGCATTTGTTGGCACTTTCATGCTTTTGTGTTGCTTGAGTGGGTAGAAAAACTTCAGAGGCCCAACTCCAAGCATTTTTCTTTATCAATTCATGGGATGTGGACATCGCTATCTAAGCTAGCATTTAATACCCATCCCTAATTTCCCTTGAGAAGGTGGTGGTGAGATGCCTTCTTGAATCACTGCAGACCTTGTGATGTAGGGGCACCCACAGTGCTGTTACGGAGGGAGTTCCAGGATTTTGACCCAGCGACAATGAAGGAAGAGTGATATATTTCCAAGTCAGGGTGGTGAGTGGTTTGGAGAGGAACTTCTAGGTGACCATACGACCATAATACATGGGACCAGAAGCAGGCCATTTGGCCCATCGAATCTTCTCTGCCATTCAATGAGATCATGGCTGATCTGATAATCCTCAACTCCACTTTCCTGCCTTCCCCCCATAACCCTTGATTCCCTTATCGATTAAAAATCTGTATATCTCAGCCTTGAATATAATTAGTGACCCAGCATCTACAGCCCTCTGTGGTGAAGAATTTCACAGATTCACTACCCTCTGAGAGAAGAATTTCCTCCTCATCTCTGTTTTAAATGGGCGACCCCTTAATCTGAGATTATACCCTCTGGTCCTCAACTCTCCCACAAGAGAAACATCCTCTCAGCATCTACCCTGTCAAGCTCCCTAAGCAACTTACATGTTTCATTAAGGCCACCTCTCATTCTTCTAAACTCCAATGAGAAAGCCCAATTTACACAACCTCTCCTCTTAAGAAAATCCCTCCATAATAATCTGGTGAACGTACCCTAGACTGCCTCCAATGCCAGTCTATCTTTCCTTAGCTAAGGGGACCAAAATTGTTCACAGTATTCTAGGTGTGGTCTAACTCGTGCCTTGTATAGTTTTAGCAAGACTTCCCTATTTTTATACTCAATTCCCTTTGAAATAAAGGCCAACATTCCATTTGCCTTCCCTATTACCTGCTGAACTTGTATGCTAGCTTTTTGGGATTCATGCACCAGGACTCCTGAAACCTCCTGTGCTGCAGCTTTCTGCAGTCTCTCCCCATTTAAATAATATTCAGCTCCTCTCTTCTTTCTTCCAAAGTGCATAACCTCACATTTTCCCACATTATATTCCATCTGCCAAGTTTTTTCCCACTCACTTAACCTGTCTATGTCCCTCTGTAGACCCTTGGCGCCATCCTCAACACTTGCCTTCTCACCTATTTTTGTGTCATCCGCGATAGTACATTCGCTTCACTCACCTAAGCTATTAATATATATTGTAAATAATTGTGGCCCCAGCACTGATCCCTGTGTCACTCCACTAGTTACAGGTTATCATCCTGAAAATGCCAACCTTATTCCAACTCTCTGTCTTGTGGTGATGGTGTTTCTATGTGTTTGCTGTCCTTGTCCTTCTAGATGGCAGTGGTCGTGGGTTTGTAAGATGCTGTCTAAGGGGCCTTGGTGAATTCCTGCAGTGCATCTTGTGGATGGTACACACTGCTGCCACTGTGCGCCAGTGGTGGAGGGAGTGAATGTCTGTAGATGGGGTGCCAGTCATGTCAATGGAGCTGCAGCTGAACAGTCTCAGCAGTGGAAGAATGCTAACTTTTGACAAGCTTTCCAAGTGCATGGCTGCTTCCCTCATCACAGCCCCAGCATGTGCTTGTATCCTTCCTTTGGTCTATCTGTGCTGCCTTGTCCCCCACCCTCCACCTCCCCTGCCTGATCCACACTGGAGCCCTTTCCCTGGCACTGCACTGAAAGCTAGCCGGTAAAAGGTGACTTGCCTGTGCACCCCGTGAATGCGCGCGCCTGTTCCTTGATGTCCTATGGCGATGCTCGTGAGTGCTGCACAAGATTGTGTACACCCATCTCTGAGTTCCCCTTGAAGTTCTGGTCACCAGCTACATGCCTTTTAAAGGCACTCATGAAGCACCTTGTTCTGAAGTCACGCCAATGTGGGCGGTAAATGTGACGTAGGGGTATGATTCTCGAGAAGCAGGGCTTATGATGAGATGTTGAAGCATTGAAATTAGTTTCCCGATGTGCAGCAGTGGGAAACACAGCCACCATTGACGGGTGGAATGTACAATTGGAAACTGGTTTCCTGACAGCATGAAACGGATTTTTGGCTTTCTCGCCATATTATCCCTGTCCCCCCCCCCACCTGCCCCCCAAACCCGCACCCATCATGACGCCAGATGATAATGGGGCCGGAAGTATTAGCTGATGGTACAAGAACCCAGGGAATATAGATCTAAGGTTTTTGGTAAGAGATACAGAGGGGCTGTGAGGGAAAACTCGAATGGTCTCTTTCTGTGCTATAATGAATCCATGACTCTATGACTAAACTTACAGGAAGTAGTTTTGAATCTGCGTGATCATATAAAGCAAGTGATAGTGAATTCACTGCCTATTTGCATCTCTTTGAATTTCTATTTCCATTGGTTTAAATGTAAATAAAACTCAGGAGATATATAGAGCAGGCTACTGCTTCGTTATCGCTTACTCTAGATCATTGTAGAAATTTAAAATTTCTACGTTGTGCCTAATGATAATTAGTTAACTTCAAACTTTAATTTTCATACTTAGAAAAGTAACATTTGGAGTGAGTTTGGCTCATTCCTTGGGCACCAATTGTTTACTTGCATCCTCCCAATTTTTATGTTGCGATTGGCAGAAAATTTGGGTGTAAATGAAGATTGGCAAAATGGCTGTACAACTGGGTGTCATTTCTGGTGTAACTTCTCAATTCTGCCCATAAAGGAAATTCCACCCCTATATCCTGTATATTCAAAATTTGTGAGAGTATGACGAAGCGTATATGGAGTTACAGAGTATTTCTTTAGTTGCAATTTATGGATGAATGGAATATTATAATCTTTTAATTTTCACTATTGCAAAACTATTACAAAAGGACTTCAGAGGTTCTGGAGTGCAAGATTCAAATGTAGTTCAAATATAAAATGCACTAATGATTTTGCAGAGATACAATTAATGTTGATTTATTGCAACTGAAAATTATTCTGTTGTAATGTTTATCATTATAATTACATGTGTAACTGAAACCTAAGGTGGAAGTTATTATTTTGGACTTCTCAAATATTGTTTAAAATGCGTTTAGAGCTTAAGATTCTTCAAGCATTTAATTTTTTGGGGTTGATGAGCTCATTTTTTTATTTGTTGAGGCACAAAAGTGTAATAATTGTCCTCTAATCTTCACAAACTGGGGCTATTATTGTACTGTTCAAAACTAACATTCTGGCACATGAAATAATTATTCACTTTTTGTAATTTCTCTATCCAAGGTTTTCATGGTTGGTGGCCAGAAAATCGACTGTGCTAATCTATAAGAATCATTGTTGATTTACCAAGGCTGTTGTAGCATTTAGCTGGGTGTGTATTACATTTTCTAATAGCCAAAATAATAAAACAGTTTTGCAAATTATTTGAACTGGCAGATTTTAAGAATGGAGATATGATCAGAAGCATTATAAGCACTGGCAAAGAAACCATCCATCTTCAATTTAGTTAATGCTATAGCATTTATTTCAAAAAGAATGTTATTTGGCATTCACTTTTTAAAACTAGTTACCACAATTAAAATCTTAATACAGATTACATTCTAAATATTATAATCTGCTAAGGCGATGTCTTCTCTCAGCAAGAAAGTTTTTTGAACAAAAGAAAGTGTTTGAAGTTCTTTTCACATATTTAGAAAAAATGCTGATTTGAATTTCGCGTCTGTTGTGCTTGTTTCTTGGACATAAAATGACAAAAAAACATACCCAATCTGCATCAATATTTGCCCCACAGTTAAATTTGTGGGGCACATTTTTTAAGTGTCCCAGGAGAATGTCTGATACAGGCTTTAGGCCCTTTGAATATGTCAATAGGGACTAATATATCTTAAAGGACCCTTTGACAAATTTACAATGTCCAAGATTCTCTAGTGCCCCTTGCTACTGCCACCAACTGTACTTTTTTTTTAAAGTTGCATGTTCCTCTGGATTCAAGAGGAGCTGGAGTGCTTCCCCAACTCAACAGGGATTGCTACCAATTTCCTCACCTCACGCTCCCCTTGTAGTCCTCTCCGATCTGCCATCCTGGGACTTAACTGAGAGCTGGTGAAGCAAGGGGCTCAAATTTGATGCCTCCCAGCAGGCGAACTGCCTGTGAGATGCAATCAGCAGAGGCAGCTTGTTGCAGTTATTCAGGTGGAGGACTGAGGACCAATTTCCATCGATGCTCGGGCATCTGGCTTGTGTACGCAAACTGCTTTTACAGTGCTGAGTCTGAATCGAAAATGGGCCAAGGAGATTTATGCCCTTGTAAATTTCATAACTGCGCTTGCAGAAGAAATTATGTGCAACCTTGTTATGGAACGTATTACATATGCCTAGTGTCATAGCTCATATGTTTTAGAGATATAGCTTCTTAGTTTTAGAAATTGAATCTTAAATGTAAGTTCAGGAGAAAACAAGCCCTGGTAAACATCTAGAGACTGGCAAACAACACAAAGATAATTACAATTCAGAAGGTAACTTGTGTTTACTGGATAAGGTCAGTGTAAAAGGGTGAGAGTCATAAAACAGCAGATGGTCTTAGCTAAAGAACTGAAGACATGACATTGGTAGTTTCTGCTTCTTCTGCTTCTGCATTAGTTGTGTCAGGATTACAGACTAATATTCCACCGGCGTTTATATGGGTAACGCTAGTTAATCCAGGCATGACCTGTTGAGATAGTAGTCTTGATAATTAAAACTTTTAAATGGAAATAATCTAATGATGGATCTTGAAGATTTCAAGTAATGAGGCTGTGACTATTTCCTTTGGCAGCTTGTTCCATTGTGGGATTGTCTTTGGGAAGAAAGATTGTTGATATATAGCCGTGGGAATAAATGGTCTTTGTAGTTTGTATGGCTGACCACCTTGTGTTTTGTCATTACTGGAGGGCCACCAGGCGCTTGTTTCTGTCAATTCCCACCAGTCCATTCCATTATTTATGGAACATTGTCTCCCTCCTTTGCTGTTGTGATTCCCATTCCAAATCTTTGATCAAGGGTGTGATACTGGTGTATTTCCCACCCTGATTTGTGCAGAATCATGCAACAAGTCCTTGAATTGTTTCAATCTTATTTATATCTCTCACCATACACACAACTTGCATGCTCCATGATTGGACGAACAAATGTTTGGTAAGCTGTAACTCTGATATTTCTGTTCCAATACCAAAGATTCCTCCTCAGAAATCTAAGACCGCAGTTTGTTTTGGATGTTACCTGCTGAATGTGGAATCCCCATTGAAGATTGTTTTTCAGATGAACTCGCTGGTATGGTTGCGTATCTACCTGCTGGAGAATTTGAACACAGAACTTAAAGCTATCTGTTGGTGCACATGACATGGTATTTTTTGGAATTGAATACTATCTCTCATTGATCCTACTATTTTTGCAATTCCAGAAGATCACCTTGCAGTGAATTGATATGATCTTGAGTTTTCCTGATGTGTAAACCATACAGTCATCTGCAAATAGTCACACCCTGTTTTTAAAAAAATTCTTTGGAAGGCCATTCATGAATGCCCAGAAGAGTAAAGGTCCCAACACAGTTCTCAGGGGAACACCAGTTCTCTAGGAGAGGACGATTCCCATCACATACCACTATTTGTCCTCTGTTGGTAAGGAAGTACTGGATCCAATTTAACAATGCCCACTGATTCCACAGCAGTGGAGTTTTGACAAGAGCTTCTCATGAGGAACTTTGTTAATAGCTTTTGAGAAATCTAGTATTGCTATGTGAGCAGTTTCATCTCTTTAGAGACTTGAAGCTAGGTCATCATCTATAGGTCTCTAAAAGCTGTGTTTCAGTAAATTTTGTCTCCTGAAAAGCATGCTGACTATCTCCCAGGATATTGTCAGCTTCAAAGTGCTTCATGACATGAGAATGAACAATATGTTCAAGCAATCTGCAAATAGCACTGGTAAGAGTTTTCTGGCTGACTTTTATCCCCTTTTTTGAATGTGCCTCAGAAGTTAACTTGTCTTCACTGGTTTTGTAAGTAACTGGTGTTGATTGACTCTTGAAAGCCACTTCATCAACTGCTAACTTTTGAATCCAGGGAGGGATTTCAATCTAGATCTGGAGCTTTATTTGGATTTATTTCTTGCAATAATTTCAAAACACCCTGTTTACTTATAATGATGTTTAGTTTGTCTGGTAAATGGTCACCATCTAAACTGGATATATTGTAAGTTTTCAGGAAGTTTTGAGGTACAAAATCTTTTAATTAAAATATTAGGGTTCCGAATTCTTAATTTACAATAGCGTGGTCCTCGGTTGTGCCTGGCCTAGCAAGATACAAACAGCAGTATTTATGAATCAAGTAAAATTTATTAAGCAAAGCGTTATATCTAATTAACAAAAGGGCACTGAAGACAACCAGGAATTTCCTTATCCCCCAAGGGCCTAGGATTCCTTGAATGTATAGATGATGCCTTTCATCTTCTGTCTCTGAAGTGATGTTGAACAGTGTTGCAGAAGAATTACACCACAGTAGCAATGGTGGAACTGTGATTGCTCCCTCCAGCTCGCTGAATTTGGAGCGCACTTTGAGTTTCCAACATTCATCCCTTATTCTGAGGGTTCCTCATCCCTCATTAAGAAATAGTTTAAACTAAACTTTATAATTGGCTAAGGATGAGAATCACTTGTTGTCACCCCACCTTCATAGTCCCTGTTGTGTGGGTCATAGGCTGAGATGAATGTCCATCTCTTATTTCCTTAGGCCTTTGGGGTTACATTCTACTGCTAACAAGTTACATATCCTTTTGGATAGATTGCAGCAATACAAACAATGCCACATCCTCTTATCAATAATATAAACTGTCGTATTTATAGCCTGCTTTTAATTGTTTAATTGTCAATCTGAGCGGACAGGAATTAAAACTGGACCATTTAAAAAATGTCTAAGATAAAATTCTAAAATATTATCGAACCCTCAAGCTTAGTAGAATTATCAAACTCTTCCAATGTGTATTAAACCTTCTCTGGTAAATACACTAGAAAACTGATCACTTAGTGCTTCAAATATGTCACTGTGATTACATACAACTCTATTTTGATATCTGAGACACCCAGTTCTTCTTTGACTTTTTTAATGAAACCAGAAGCTCTTAGCATTCTGCTCAATGGGGGTTGTAAAATACTCAGAAACACAGGGCAGAATTTTGCCTTTGGCAGGTGGGTTCGGTGGGGGCGGTTGGGAAGCCGCCTGCGATCGGCATCGCACTGCGATTTCACGCTGGCAGGCCAACTAAGACCCGCCCAGCATGGAACACGAGTGGCAGCGCTTAGCACTGCCTGTGCGGGGTGGGGGGTGGGGGGTGGGGGGGGGGGGGGGGCCGCGGAGGAGGGAGAGTGGGCCAAGCGCGAACTTCGCATATGTGCACAAGTGAGTGAAGAGACATATAAAAATAATGAAGAAAATAAAAATGTAATAAAACATGTCCCCTCCTGCGACTCTGTCACGTGAATAGGGACATGTTATTAATTCAATTGTGAAACTTTTATTTTATTTTTATTGGCCTTTGGAAACCTCATCCTGCCCGTGGATGAGGTTTTCAAAAAAAATGCAAAGGCCACTTGGCCTTTTCATGAAAAATTTAGCTTAATTGATTATTTAATGGCCTTAACAGGCCTTTTAATGCTGGCTCCAGCGCGTGCCTACCGACCGAACTATCACGCGACTACATGTTGATGTTGGCACGCTCGGCCGACATTAACGCCTGTCACTTCACCTTTGAGTTGGTTGGGCGCACGCGAGTGAAAATTTCTGCCCACAATCTTTCCTAGTTTTGTTAAGGCCTTTCTTTACTTCTGGCAGATTTTGAATTCATTCCAGTCCTCCTCATCCCCAGACTTCTTAGCCTTGTTCTAAAGACGCTGTTTCTTTCAGCATAGCCTACAGTGTTCCCTATAAAACCATGGGAGCTTTCTCCTGTTGGATGGTACATATTTACCCAAGGATTTTGTAAAGGCGTTTTGTAGTTTGTCCCATTTTTCTTGTGCTGACAATGAGATTAAATTAATAAAGTTAATTTATTAACTAATAAAGCTACTAAAATTCTGAAAATATTTTCTTATTCCTCCCATGTCGCTTTTTCTTCTAATGAAGATTTTCCTCTTGGCCTTTTTCTTATATTTACATAAGGGCTGCAGTTCAGATACAAAGACTGAGTGGTCAGTAGTGCCTGGGTCGACAGAGACCCTTGTGAACAAACTTGTGTTGTTGGTGAGCATGAGGCCCAGTGGGTTATTTCCTCTTGATGGTTCTTCAACTAGCTGTTCCATTCCATTATCAACAATTGCATCAAAGAGATCTTTCATGGTCTTTCTACAAACCTAGTGATTTGGGATAGTGTCTCCTGCACTCCAGTTAATGTTGGGCTAATTAAAGTCTCCTATTATTAGGTCAGCATATGGAGTCTGATTTTGGAGAATTTTCAATGTTTTCTTGAGCTCATCAACTGTATCTTTATCGTGTTTTTGTTTATAGACTTTCTATGATAGCTGTATGTCTTCTTTTGATTGTTAGTTGATTCCATAACATTTCAATACTCACACTACTACAAAGGTCTTTCTGATCTGTTATGACAAGCTCAGTCCTACAAGCTAGGGGGACTCCTCCATGGCCATCTGTTTGTTGTATTCCCGAAAAGCTATGCAGCCTTCTGGGTAAACTTCAGAGTTGGCAACATATCTTTCTGTCCCTTGAATAATACCTGGATTGTATAACTTTACTATTACTTCCAAATCAGCTGTTTTATTCTGTATGCTTTGAAAGTTCATTGTTCAGGTGAAGAGTTTCTTTCTGATTTCTCCTAGTACTTTTTCATCTGATGTCATGAAATTGACTCTTGTATTCTCTTGAAATTGAGTCTGCTGTTTATTTGATGAACCTTTTGCAATATTGGTCCCTCCAGCTTGCAATTATCAGGATAGGAGCTGGATCTGCTTTACTTTGGATTCTTCAGTGGCCACTGCAGCCTAAGTAACAACTGATGACCAAAGGTATGTTTTTTTAAAAAGATCCAAAATCATTCCTATGGAACCAGGAGGAGCAGGAATGCTCTCCTGACTCTACAGTAATTGTGATTGTCCGCTCCCCATCGCCACCTTAACTCACCTGCGGGTGCTTATCATTGAGTTCCTGCTGACAAGGCAAGTGGCTCCATATGCATCTTTTTAAATTCGGTGTTCTACACATGAGCTCATCCAAATAGTGTTAAGGAGGTGAAGAGGCAATTTCTTGCTGGCCTTAGGCCTTCAGGTCAGGAAAGGGGAAAGTGTGGAAAGAATGAAGGTGAAGTTCTGTGATAGGCTGCAAGGCCACAAATGCATAAGACAAATGATTGATGGTTTGTTTGTCAAGACTGGTGATCATGTCAACATTCTGATGATGCTAGTCAGAATGAGTGGGCGCTTGGCTTTCTGGCTCTGACTCGACAGGTGCAGAGCTTCATCAATTGCTCATATATGGCAATCTAAGCACCCCAGATCAACCAGGAGCATTAGTCAACTGCAAAAGCATTCACTCCAATGTACAGTTGGAGTGCAGCCACAAAAAGATATTTCTGCAGGTGTGCACAAGATTTCTGGCCAGCTGCCATAGTGCTTTCAGCCAATGGCTGTCCAAGCTTCCTAACTTCTTTGGACCTGAAATCAAGGCTTAACAGATGGCTGCTATGCAACAAAGGATACGTATTGCAAATTTGGCTCATGGCACTTGTCAGAAACCTGACCAGTGAAGCACAGCAGTGTAACAATGAATGCCATGTCACCAGCATTATCTGTTGCTGTTCAATGATTCCCCTTTTCATCAACAACCACTATGGTACAGTACCTGTATCCAGTGGAGCAATTTTTAAAGAGGACTATGCCCTCTGACATGGACTTCATACTGCTATCCCTGCAGCCAACGTCTGCTGCTGTTCACTTGTGAAGTGTAAGTGTGAAAACCCAACTATCATCCATTGCTGGCCCCACCAAAATGTAAGTATCTGAACTGCCACTTGGGCTAGATGAGTCCTGTGATGATTCACCCTCAGAAGGACTCAGCTGCTCTGAAGACTTGTCACCCACCATTCCCACTGATTCTTGTAGCATGTGTGAAGACCCATGGGAGATAAAGGACATGAATTAGTAGTGGGAAGGGAAGAATGTTGCAGGCTAATCTGATGAAGATGATCATATTTTACTTGCTGTTGAAAACAATTCAACATGACCGAGTGCAGTATGACATGTGGCTGTCTTATTTAATTTTGTCACTAGATAGCTGGGAGCTCCTGTCTCCCTATCTCTATTTGCTGGGGGTGCCATTACTCCACTGATTTCCCATTGCGAGCTGTATGATCATTGGAGGACCCCCTCTGGTTTTCCCCTCCCCGTGGTGTTCTGTGCTCTCTTTTCCCTACAAGAAGCGCAAGACTAGATCTGTGAGTGGCTGTAATGGCATGCATTCATTTGATGGATGGACTACATTTGGTGAGAGTGACCAAGAGGGAGAGGCATGGCATTGCTTAGGGAAGAGGTTGAGTGGGTGCAGTGGTTGGTTACATAATGATATGAAGAAGTGGATACAACAAAAATCCATGCACACAAGTTCAACTATGTTTCTCTCAGCAACCCTCCCTGTTATCTCATCAAAAAGCTCCATCAAATTAGTTAAACATGACTTGCCTTTAACAGATCCCTGTTCGCTTTCTTTAATTAGCACACATTTACCCAAGTGACTGTTAATTTTATCCCAAGTTATTGGTCCTAAAAGCTTTCTCACCACTGAGGTTAAATTAACTGGCCTGTAGTTGCTGGGCTTACCCTTATACTTTTTTTTGAGAAAGGTTGTAATATTTGCAATTCTGCAGTCTTCTGGCACAACCCTTGTATGAAAGGAAGTTTGGAAGATTAAGGCCAGCACCTTTGCCATCTTCACCCTTACTTCCCTCAGATCCTCGGATGCAGATGATTCTCATTAACCTCGGATGCAGCTGACCCAGTCCTGGTGACATATCAACTTTATGTACAGCCAGCCATTCTAATACCTCCTCTTTATCAGTTTTTAGCGCATCCAGTTTCTCGACTATTTCCTCTTTCACTACAACTTTGGCAGCATCTTCCTCCTTCAGAAAAACAGATGCAAAATACTCATTGGGCAGAATATTATGGCCCCTCTTGCTGGCGGGATTTTCCGGTCCCGCTGAAGTCTATGGAATTTTGAACGTCACACCGTATTTTACAGACCTGCCCCTGTGCAAAGGGGCTGTAAAATTCTGCCCATTTAGTACCACAGCCATGCCCTCTGCCTCCATGCACAAATCCTCCTTTTGATCCCTAATCAGCCCTACTCCTCCTTTTACCTCAGTTTTACTATTTATATGCATATAGATGAACTTTTAGATTCCCTTTTCTGTTAGCTGCCAGTGTCTTCCCATACTCTCTCTTTGGTTCTTGTCACAAAACTATCATATTATTCATAATATTATTGTGAGATATTGTAAAGTAGGCTTATGTGTGTGTTGCTGATTTAATTAGAGATGGATAGACTGCAAAGTTTAAATTAACAAAAGAGTTAGGTGTAAAAGGGCATTTGAAATGTTAATGTGTGAGCTAGGATAAAGTAAGAAGATAGGATGTGAATGAAATTTGCATTTTAAGATAAGTGGAGAGGTGTTTGGTTTTCAAAGAGACATTATAAAATTTTTATGACAGGCAAGCTAAATAGGGCAAAGTCATTTCTTTGATTTTTCCCAAAAGTGCTGACCGTAATGACAACATAAAAGATTTTTATATTGTGGGAAAAGTAAATTCCAAAGACATGGGGGAACAATGGGATTTACAGATCAAATAAGGAAAAATATATTTAAAGAAGGATGGAAGGCTGTGTGGGATGTGGCCGTGTGAGATCTGAAAGGTACACCATGTGAAACAGACTTGGGTAAAAGCCTCTAGCCGCTTTGCAGAAGTCTGCTGTACCAGCAACCAAAGTTGTGTTAAAAGCCTTTGGAATTCCTCTGTCGAGTGGGTGCTTGTGGTAACCTTGCTGGATTGTCTCCATAAATTTTAAATCTATTTTGGACTGTTGCCTTAAAGGGTGTGTGTAGTTGGGAGGCTGGTTAATTAGGAATTTTGAGAATTGTTATAATATTAAGTAACTGTGTAACTGTAATATTGCATATGTTTTATTCCTTCCTTCTGTTAATAAATGTTTTAATTTAATTTTAAAATCCTCTAAAGGTGTTAGTGGACTCATTACTTTGGAATTCAGTGCACAAGCCTTCCCGTGATAAATACAAATTGCAAAACCATTGTGATAGCACGGGCAAGTTTCCATTGTGGATTTGGTCAGCCTGTCAAATACCATCTGCTATATCTTAACATTCTCTTATTTTTCCATTTCCCCTCTGAAATTTCTGTATTCAGCCAGGGTTTTCACTTGTGTTATCAACCTGAAATCTGGCATATGCATGTTTTTTTTCTGTTTCATCTTACCCTTTATTTCTTTCTTCAGCCAGGGAGCCCTGGTTTTGTGTGTCCTACCTTTCCCTCTCATGGCAATGTATCTCAACTGTACCCAACCTATCTCCTTGTTAAAGGCAGCCCACTGTTCAGTTACAGTTTTGCCTGCCAGTCTTTGATTCCAATTTATTTGGGCCAGATCTGTTCTCTCCCCAGTGTAATTGTCTCCCAGTTAATTATTTTTACTCTAGATTGCCCCTTATCTGTTTCTATAGCTAGCCTAAATTTTATGAGACTATCACCATAATCCCTTAAATGTTCCCCCACTGACACTTGATCCACTTGACCCACCTCTTTCTCCAGAACCAGATCCAGAAATTCCTTCTTCCTCATTGGACTGGAAACTTATTGATGTAGAAAATCATCCCGAACACACTTCAGAAACTCTTCCCCCATTCTGCCTTTTACACTATGTTAGTGTATGTTAGATAATTACAGATCCCTCCAGTATAACTTCTTTTTCTCCTTGTAACATCCTAGATTATTTGAGGGGCTGAACCAAGGTTTGTGGCATGATTTTACTGCAGGGCAGGGTGAGGAGGTAGGCCCCAAGTCTACATCAGCCTGAATGTGAACCCTGTGTTGTTGGCTTATTCTGAATTACACTCTAGCTGACTAGCCAACTGAGCTATCCACAACCCGCTAACCTCCTGCACCCCCACCCACCCACCTGCCTGCACCCAACTGATTATAGCTGCTCTCTAGTTTTTGCACCTCTCTGTCATTTCTTTACAAATTTATTCCTCTATATCTTGGTGGCCTATAGAATAGAGCTCTATTGTTTCTTTGCTCCATTCAAATGTATCAAGACCTGGACAACATTCAGGCTTGGCAGGTAAATGGCAAGTAACATTAATGCTGCCCAAGTGCCAGGCCATGATCATCTCCAACAAGAAATAATCTAAGCACCTTCCCTTGACATTCAACAGCATTACCATCACTGAATTTCCCAACATCAAGAACCTTGGGGTTACTATTGACCAAAAACTTAATTGAATCAACCATATGAATAATGTGGTTACAAGAACAGGTCAGAGGCTGGGAATTCTGCTGTGAATAACTCACCTCCCAACTCCCCAAATCCTGTCCACCATCTCCAAGGCAGAAGTCGAGACTGTGATGGAATACTCTCCACTTGCCTGGATGAGTGCTGCTCCAACAATGTTCAAGAAGTTTGACACCATCGAACGCAAAGCAATGTGCTGGATCGGCACCCCATTCACCACCTTAAAGATTCACTCCTTCCCATTGGTGCACTGTGGCAGCAGTGTGTACCATTTGCAAGATGCACTGCAGCAATTCACCAAGGCTCCCTCGAAAGCACCTTCCTAACTTACGTCCTCTACCATCTAAAAGGACAAGGGCAGCAGATGTATGGAAACACCACCACCTGGAAGTTCCCCTCCAAGTCACACACCATCCTGACTTGGAACTATATCACCGTTCCTTCATGATCACTGGATAAACATTCTGGAACTCCCTCCCTAACAGCACCATGGGGTACCTACACCACATGACTGCCATGATTCAAAAGGTAGCTCACCACCACCTTCTCAAGGGATTGGCAACAAATCTGGCCTTGCTAGCAATGGTCACATCTCAGGAACTAATATAAACAAAAACAGAAAATTATGGAAATACTTACAGGTCAGGTACTAAACTGTGCTTGCAAGTACCTTCGTAAAAGCTGTATCACCTCTAACTTTTTCCAGTTCTGATTTAAATGCCATCGGCCAGAAACATTTACTCTGTTTCTTTCTCCAGGTGCTTGACTTGCTGAGGAATTCTCGCATTTTCTGTTCTGATTTCAGGTTTACAACATCAGAAATATTTTGCTCTTGCCGTAGATGTGTTTCTCATGTTGTGATTCATTTCTGTATCTTTGTCAGGTTTCTCATATGCACGCTGCCAGGTTTCATCTTCCTTTATGCCACATAACATGAAAATGTATGGACTGCTAAAGCATTTATTGAAGAGGTCAAGACTAACCAAGCAAATCAGGTAAATCAACCATAAAAATCAGTATGGAGATGTCATAAAAGCATCCCCTTCACATTCAGAGCAAATTTAGCTGGAAACTGCACATTTTTGCCTGCCAAATCTCCTTTCAGTTGAGCAGTATTTTATAAGGTCATCCTAGTGTATTTAATATAGTTAATTGCATTCCATTTCATCATTTCCTTCAAATGAGTAATAATCGTTCACTTAAACTGTAATGAATATTCAGGAATATTAAATTTTATCAGTGTGCTTTAGAAAGTCATTTACCTTCCTCAGTTGAATTTATTTTCATTAGCTTTTGCAGTTGGGCTGGATAATTCATCAGAAGTGTACTGAACAGTAGGAAGTGTTAAGCAAAATCAGCATGGTCAATTTTAATTACTACGTGACAGAAAATTCAACAGGCAGTTACTTAACCCTTTTTTTAACGGCATATTAGCATTTCTTGTTGCTCAGTAAACAATCCTTGTTACTTAAAGATAGTTATTTACATTTGTTATTTTCTAGATTATGAAGTACATTAAGCACCACAAACACCTGCATTTTTACTTAGTGTTTTATCTGTTATGTCTTTTCTCACCGTGTTCCAAGATATAGTCAATCATTCTTTATTTCTTTCATGCTCTGTTTCACCATTTGATAGATTCTATTCGAGCAATTCTTATGGGATTTTTGTCTGTTCAATCAATAAACCATCTCAGACAATTTCTTGTTCACATTTAGTTTGCCTTTATCTATCGCCATCCCAAGCTCTGGAATTCGCTTTCCAATCACATTACCTTTCCATGTCCCGCTCCTCCTTTTAACCCTTCTTTAAAACCCATTTCTCCATACATTTTAATATTTTCCATTTTTGTCAGGCTTGATGGAGGTGTGATATCCGCTTTGGGACTCCAGGGCAATTCAGGCAGAGAAACCGTTGATTCAGCATCTCAATTGTCTACCCTTTGATGTTTCTTACGGCAACCTGGCTCATCTTGTATGCTTGCTGACTACATGCCGTTGGGTTTCAGAATGGAATCGTGAGCCAAGTGTAAAGCAGACAGTCCATGTTACCCAGCAGTCACCTTCTAGTTTGGAGGGGTGGCTCAAATATATAGGGAACAGTAAACAGGTGCAGAATGAAAGTATCATTGACTCCTGCCAAGGTAGCAGACATTCATGCTGTGGTGAGTATAATCCCACAGTAACAGCTCATTCAGCGATTAATAATCTTTGCGGCCGCAGTACACTCACCATTTTGATATGGTGTCGACTGTAATAGCACCTTTTTGTGGCCACTTCTATATGTATGTACATAAGGAATCCGGAATAAACTAGTTCAGTTGGGTACTCAAACCCAATGGATGGAATCGTCTTAGGTTTGCACTAAGTGCAGTAGCAGGCGGGTAAAATGCAATGGTGTCTTTTCACACTGTATTGTCCTAAATCCGCTGCATTAATTATGCATTCCTGGGAAACACACCATTTCCATGGCGGGCAGGCGGGCTCTCATTTGCCCACCACACCATCACCTTGCTGCTTCATCACGCTGAGAGCCACATTTAAAATGCAGCTGCATGCATACCTCTCAGTGCTTCCAGCCCATGACTGCCGCATGGAAGACAGGATGGCCCCGAAAGGCAAAAAAACTGCAGCCCCCAGCTTCAGTGATGTGTCCCTTGAGCGACCTGTGAACACTGTGGAGGCCCACCGTGATGTCCCCTACCCTTGCTCTGACCAATCCAACATGAGAGGCGGTGACAGCGGTGGTCAATGCCAATGACCTGCAAAAGAGGACAGCCACCCAGTGCCACTACAGGGTAAGTCACTCTTCTCATCACTCTCAACTCATACACTCACAAACCCATTGCACATCCACAGGGATCTCACACCTCAAGGGACAACACCACTAACTCTCACACACACCCTCACATCTCCATCAAGCTCATATCCTCTGAAGCTCGTGTCCTCATCCTGTCCATGTCTCCGCTCACCACACAAACATTCCATGCAATGCTACGTGTCCTGCTTACACTCTCTCCATCTGCTTCCATGCAGGAAAAGCCTGCTCACATCAGCAGGGAGAGGTCCCAAACTGGGATAGATTGGCCCACATTAGGCCCCTTTCTCACTTTGAGGAGTGTACCATCACACTGACTGGTACGGATATGGACCGTGCCTGTGGTGACGGTGAAGTCGGTGGCAAACACCCTCATGAGGATCCTGCATCACACCATCCCTCTCTCATTGAAGCTGTTTTTGCTCTCTCTCCTGCTTTTGACTCTGCTGCCATGCACTGATTATGTCTACTTCGGTTCACAGGGAGCTCTGCCAAGAGACCGACACCCTCAGTCAGCCAATCTCTCATCTCCATCCAGGTCCTCACCTCCAGCTAAGAGGACTCCTTCTCCATTGTAGAGCTGGAAATCAGCAGCCTGGAAGACCCATCGCAGCGCTTACCCACAACCTGCACCAGCAGAGAGACACACACGTCAGTGGGACCTAGATCTAGAGTAGGCTCGGGTTTACAATCTGGTGGTCACTGCTTGGACACATGTCCGCAGTTGGAGGAGGCAGGTTCAGCCGAGCTCCTGGGCACTCGGAGGACTGTTGGGGATCAGGCATCTGTGAGGTCCGAGTCAGATGATGAGCCTCTGGCTTTGGCCTTCCAACTCATCGTGGAGAGTCAGCAGAAGGCCTGGGAACATTACACAGAGCTGTTGGAAGCCATCAACAGAGTGGCACGCAAGTCGGAGGAGTGAGTCCGCCTGCTCTCTGATGAAGTGGTGCCTACATGTGTGTGTGCAGAGGTCTCCATGGGGAGGTTGGCGGATGCTATGGAGACCCTGGTCCAGCAGAACGCAGAGATGTGTACAGACTTGCACTCCATCGTGGGAGCTGTGGGTGAGTTCCTCCAGTGGCAATGCAAGAGGGAAATGGGGCATCTCGATATCCCTCAAGGTGCTCCTTCCCCTCAAGGACTCAGGCCGGGGCCACTGGGCACTTGAAGGGAAGAGGTGACGTAGCTCAAAACCCCTGGGTAATCCACTCAGAGGCTGTTGTCTCCCTCCGAGTCCCTTTTGCCTGTGAGCCCCTCAGACTCGTCCTCTGTCACTGCAGAGGAAGCAGCTGGCCAACAAGTGATTCTGAAGGGGTAAGTATGTGTATGGCAGGGCCTTTCGGTGTCTCTCCCATGCACTCAGATCCTTCCCATATCACACTCACCTCAATGTCCTGAGCATTTTCAATGCTAGCTGCTGGGGTTCGCTTTCGGTTATCCATCTAAGCTGAACTGCATCTCTGCCCACCCAATGGTCACACACCCGTGCAGCACCCAATCTTGCTCACCACGACTGTCATTTCTCTTTTGATTTAGACAGCATGGTCTGGATTTGCCTTTTTGTAAGCTCCCTCATCTTTTCCCCTCCCCCAGTCACCCATTTCCTTTCTCCCATCACTGTCGACCTCCACCCCCTGACATTGCCTTCCACCTCCCCTCCATAACCTACCAGTCACAACCTTTTTTCTTAGGGAATGTCCAGGTGAACGTATACATTTCCTTCCTTCCTGAAAATCCCACCCCCATCCACATTCACCTCCCCGACCTCCTCCTTCCCACCCCCAGAGTCCGTGTCTGCCTCCAAGTCCCCACCAACCAACCCCACCATCCCTTCTACTGCTACTGTCCAACCCTCCCCCTCCCACCCTGCAGCCTCACTCTGACCTCAGTTATTCTAACCGTTTCCACGTACCACGCCCACTCTCAGTTCGCTCCCCAGGAGGCAGTCATGGACTCATCAGAGCCCTCCCTTGCACGTTCACCTGGACATCCCCCCTTCCGGACTCCTTCCCACCGTTGGAATCCCTTCCCTTCTTTTAACCCCTTCTCCCACCCAGATTCCCCCCACGCCTAACCCTGTCCTTGGACCTCCCCCCAACCATACTGCAACTATGCTTAGTTCTTCCCCCTCCCCATCCCCTTCAGGCACCCTCACTTCTTCTTCCAGCCTTACTTCTTCCTCCACCCTTAGTCCCTCCCCCTTCCCATCTCCTTCCTCCACCCTTCTCACCATATTGTTTGCTCACGCCACCCAGCACACCCGGCGCCAGCAGGCACGGACAATTCCGCCCCATATGTATGCACCAGCGTTTCTGTCCTGCAAAGCTATAACTGTCTGGCAATGGGAATAGGGCTATGAATTCTCTAGTTGAACAAATTTGGTTGGAGAAGCTTCCGGCAAACCATCAGAGGAATTGTGAGGTTGATTTTGTTGAAAAATAGATTTAAAAATCTGGACCTAGTAGAGGTAAGGCTGTTTGTACGTGCGTGTCAACTGACCTTTGAAGATGGCTGCATCAACAGGTATTTTTGGGGGATTGGGAGGCTATAGTCATGACCTTTTGGTGCATAAGTGGAGTGGCTGGAGATTTTTTCACTGCTATTAATATCCTTGATAATCCAGCTGTTGATCAGGAAATAGGGAAAGGGAAAGGACGATATTTTTGACTGTAGAAAGCCCATAAGTGTACGAAACACTCAATAACTTGCTTGCCTCAGTAAATCCAAAAGACACACCGCTGTCAGACGTTTGTGTAGGCTTGAGCAACACTACAATCCCAAACCATTGGAGATTGCAGAAAGCTATCAGTTTGGAACAAGGAATCCAATGATGTCATTGGAGAGTTTATTGTGGCTATGAAAAAGCTGTCCATTCATTGTAATTTTGGAAAATTTCAAGAGAGATCATTTCGGGGCAGATTTGTGTGTGGCTTAATAAGTGAATGCATTCGCAGTGTGTTCATTACCAAAGTTAACTTTCAACATAGATTGGCAAATAGCCTTGGACGTGGAGGCAAAGTGGCTCAAGTGAGGTCAGAGTTAATAACTTCCAGTCATCTGCTGATATAAATAAACTGCAGCTGAGTAAGCAGAAAGCCCCAACGATGGCAGTTAGTAGTAGTATGACAAAGCCCTGTTACAATTGAGGACACAAAATTTGGGCACAGAGTTGTCCATTTGTGAAGGCAGAGTGCTACTGCTGCAAGAAGAAAGGTCATCTTGCAAGACATATTAGAAGAATGTAAACAGAGAAAGTGCTGGAGGAAATGGCAGTCACTGTATAAGGTTGTCCAACAGAATCAGGTCGATGAAGAGTCAGTTGAGACTCATACGGTCCAATACACAAGGATGTCCAATGGAAATTTGTAGGGCATCATAGTCTAGTAGTGTTGGAAGGAGATCTGGTAAACATAGAGGTTGACACAGGTGCATCAGATAGTGTGATTCCTGAATCGTGATACCATGAAAAGTTGAGTCAACATCAAGGTGGAGAAATCTCGCATAGAATTATGCAGTTATGGAGGAAAGAAAATTCCCATCATGGGAAGTGTGTTGGTTTCAGTCACATACAAGGAGCAGTGTGCTTAATTGCCCATCATTGTAGTGAAGGATGAAAACCAGCCTTGTCAGGAAAAAACTTGGTAAGAGCATTTAAGTTAAATTGGAAGAAGTTTTTTCATGTAGAAGCAAAATTCACAACGCAGGATGACATGATCGCCAAGCACTCTCAGGTGTTTAGTAAAACTGGTAACCCGATTCAAGGATACAAAGCTAATTTAAGGGTTCCAAGGAACACAAGACCAGTCTACTGCAGGCCTCATCCATTACTCTATGTGCTAAGGGAGAAAATAGATCAAGAAATGAAAAGACTCAAGTCTGAAAACGTTGGGCAGAATTTTGCCATCGGCGAGCAGGGGGTGGGGCCCGCTCGCTGACATGTAAAATGACGCGGGATGATGTTGGGCGGAACCCCTGACGTCATCCTGCCCCATTTAAATTTTCAGGAAGGCGGGGGCGCAGCAAAATCAGCTGTGGGCCCGCTGACCTGTCAATGGCCAATTGAGGCCATTGACAGGATCATTTAAACAACTAAAGGACACCTGCCCATCCAACCTTAAAGTTGTTGGGCAGGCCAGAAGCCCCAGCGGCAAGTAGAGAAAACATGAAACCTCATCAAGCGGCGGGATGAGGTTTCATGCAGGGTTTTAAAAATTTTAATAAAGTTTTTTTGTAAATTATGAACATGTCCCATCTAGGGAGACATGTTAGAGAATTTTGTTTTCTATTTTTAATAATTTTCAAAGTGGAAGCGATCTCCCTGAGGCTGCACTTAGCCTCAGGGAGATGTGCGCTCTTTCGTGCGCATGCGTGAAAGAGCGCGCTCTCACTTTCAGAGAATCCCCCCCACCTGCACAGGAAGCGCATAGTGCTTCCCGCTGGACGTCACACTGGGCGGGCCTTAATTGGTCCGCCCACGTAAAATGGTGGTGCGGCTCGCTTCGCTAGCGGGGATCGGCTCCCCGCCCGCCGGAGATTGGGTCGGGCCCGCCCGCCTGCCTGACAGGCAGAAAATTCTGCCCATTATCTCTAAAGTAGAACAGAGTAATTGAGCTACTCCCATACGGGTAGTACCAAAGTCAGATGGATGGTAGTGTAAGAATATACGAGGATTTTAAGGTAACTGTAAATCAAGTGCTAGAACGTAATCCACCCAATACTTTGTCAAATGTGGAGGATCTGGTCATGTTGTTGTCAGGAGGTCAGATTTTTTTTCAAAGTTAAAGCTGACAAATGCCTATCTGCAAATTGAGTTAGATGATGACCCTAAGTCATGTTCAACTATGAATACATGCTTGGGCCTATTTCTGTTTCATAGGTTATCATTTGGTATTTCTTCAGCTCTGGGAATTTTCCAAGAGTTGATGAATTGAATTTTGTAAGGACTTCAGGGAGTAGTGTGCTATTTGGATGAGGTACTTATTTCAGCTCCAACAAGGAGACCCACGATGCCAGGCTGAATAAGGTACTCCAACACTTGGAAAAGCATAGAGTTCGGGTGAAGGCACACAAATGAGTTTCAAAACTCAGTAGAGTATATGAGTCATAGGGCACACAGAGATGGGTTACAAGCAATGATAAATGTGCCACACCCACAAAATATCTCTGAGCTCAGATTCTTTTTTGGGCCTATTGAATTACTATGGAAAATTCATACCAAATTTGGCAAACTTATTGCATCCATTGAATGAACTCTTGAGGAAGGACGTTCCATGGAATTGGACAAGGGAGTGTGAAAAAGCATTCAAGTTGTGTAAAAGCCAATTGGTAGATGGTACAATGTTTGTACATTACAATGTGCCCAAAAAGAGTACCACTTTCTCAAGGGCAATTAGGGATGGGCAATAAATGCTGGCCTAGCTAGTGACACCCACATCCGGTAAATGAATAAAAAATAAGTTGCCCTTGAGAAGGTGATGGTGAGTTGCCTTCTCGAACCGCTGCAGTCCAAATGGTGTAAGTATATCCACAGTGCTGTTGGGGAGGGAGTTCCAGGGTTTTGACCTGCTGAACATTACCTCAGAAGTCTTCTTTTGAGGCTGAGAATCTCAGGTTTCTCTGCTCTTTAGTCATAATGCCGACATTTGACACTAAAAATAGTTGCATGGTTCAACTTTGTATTGCATCTATTTGTTAAGCATCTCTGTGTTCCAGCAACCAGAACTGGGTGCAATACTCAAACATCAGTCTGAGCAGGATATTACACATTTTGTCATAGCTTCTCTGACTTGCAACCCATTGATTTGAACTATGGCGTTCAACATTCTATTGGCTTTATTGATTGCTGTTCTGCATTATTTAGACATGAAAAGCATTGAGTGTGCCAATTACATTAAGTAAACTAAGACTCCTAGGTCTCTTCTCACTTCATTCTTAACTATGTAGTACATATTATGGGGTGTTGGTTACATCTCGGTAGGTTTTAATGAAGTCTTCATTGTCTGAAGTAGGTTAACTGTAAGTCTTTAAGTATTCGAACTATTTACAAAGAAATAGTGAAGGGTACACACTAGGAGCTATCTCCATGCTTCGGTCTACATGCGGCTCTGCCCAACACTACACTGACCCCTAGGTTCTCTTGTGTTGGTGGTATTATACTCAGTCCCACAATAGCCCTATGGGCAGAATTTTACAGCCCCCTTTTGGCCATTATAAACCCCATTGATTTCAGCGGGAACATAAAATCCTGCTGCCAAAAAATTCTGCCCTATATGTGCCAGGCTCTTATACTACACCTCCCCCCAAATCTTTATCCAATGTATTTAGTGTTATACTAGTTTACTTCATGTCTTACATTGTTAATATGATATTCTTAGTATTACTACATAATCACTATTACTACATTATCACTACACCATCCCCCCACTTCAAGTCCTTGAATTCAAAGGTTTAGATGGTCTGGAGGCCTTATAACCCTTCCATATCTCATCCAGACTACTATCAGAGGAGTGGTAGGCTCTGTCACTGCTGGTCCTTTCTGTAGGTTTGGAGGTTGTTCTGGGATCTGGGTATGTTCCTCGATATCTCTCCATTGCACAGTGGGGACGGGCAGTCTAGGGATGAGGTGGAGACTCCTCCTGTTTCTCCTGACTGTGACCTCTGCGGTGTCTACCAGGTAGGTGTGAGTTTGGTCCTTATCCTTTCTAATGAAGGTACCCTCTCTCAAGGTCTGTAATCTAGGCCTTGTCACCTTCCTGTAATTGTGGCAAGTGTCTGATGTGGTCTCTTGTAGGTGAAAACTTGCTTCTGCCTGTAAGACTTCCCTCTTGCTTGGATGCTCTGATAATCCTTAGTTACCAACCCTGGCATGAGTTTTTTGGGCAGGACTGGAAGTTTTGTGCAGAGTTTCCTGCCGATCAGGAGTTCAGATGGGAACAGGCCGCATTGTAAAAAGGGTGGACCTGTAGGTTAGCAGTGCTGTGAGGAAGTCTTCATTCTTTTTAGGGGGACTTATACTGTGTGGACCTCTCTTTCAGCCTCCCCATTTGACTGAGGGTATCTCAGGAAGCTGGTGCTGATGGAAGCCGAATATGGTGGCAAAGCGCTCGAAGTACTCATTTGAAAATTGTGGGCTGTTATCAGACATGATCCCATCCGGGATGCCGTGGCTTGTGAACACGTCTTTCAGTGTCTTAATTACTGCCTCTGTGGTAGTTGTATATAACTGTTTCACCTCAATCCATCTGGAGAAGCAGTTCACCACTATAAGGAATGATTTGTTGAAGATGAGCAGGTCAATGCCCAGCCTCTCCCATGGCCTGGTAGGGAACTGTGTGGGGATGAGGGAGTCTCTTTGGTCCTGCTGTGAGACGCACACACCTGGCAATGTGCAATGGTGTCTTCAATTGCCCTGGAAATGCCAGGCCACCTGACAGCGGATTGGGCCCGTGTTCTGCACTTGATGATGCCCAGGTGGCCCTGGTGTATTTTTTAAAGGATCTTTGGCCGCAGGGAGACTGGAGTGACCAGCAACTCACTGTAGACCAGGAGATCATCTATAATCGTAAAGTGCTTTTGTTGTTCGAATCAGGTTTTCATGGTCCCTCCACTTGGTCTCAGCTGGGGCCATCCTTGTTGACAGTATCTGTGGATGCGGGCACACTCCTCATCACACATTTGTTCCCAATGGATCTGTTGGAGTTTACTTGTGGTCGCTGCCAGGTGCCTACTTGTCAATTGGGAGCATGCTTCCAGTTAGTTCGATGAGATTGACATCCTGTCAGGAGGTCCAGTGTGGCCCTGGAAAGTGTCTACCCTTGTCTGGTTTTTACCTTGAATGTATACCTCTCATAGGCAAACGTCATGAGGCACAGGTGGAAGCTCTGGATTCTGAGATGCATCTTAGCTAGCTCCTTCTCATCCAGTAATAAGACTAGAGGCTTGTAGTCTATTTTGCTTGTACCTTGAGGCCAATGATATAGGGCAGAATGGTCCCAGATTTGCACTAAATGCAGTAGCAGGCGGGTAAAATGACGTTTTACCTGTCAGCCGCAATGACGACCTTTCACACCATATCATCCCAAACCCGCTGCATTAATTATGCATTCCCAGGAAACATGCCATTTCCATGGCGGGTGGACACTCATTCGCCCGCCACACCATCATCTCGCTGCTTCATCACACCGGACACCATATTTAAAGTCCAGCCGTGTGCACACCTCTCAGTGCTTCCAGCCCATGACTGCTGCAAAGAAGACATGGCTCCAAAAAGCAAAAAGACTGCTGCCCCCAGGTTCAATGAAGTGACCTCAAGCACCTTTTGGATACAGTGAAGGCCCGCTGTGATGTCCTCAGCCCCCGCTCTGGCCACAGGAGGGGCAGCAACATTATTAATTTGGCTTAGGAGGCGGTGGCAGCGGTGGTCAGCGCCAACACCCTGCAGAAGAGGACAGCCACCCAATGCCGCAAGAGGATGAATGATCTCCTCTGTTCCGCCAGGGTAAGTCACTCTTCTCATCACTCTCAACTCACACACTCACAAATCCATCACACACCCACAGGGCCCTCACTCACTGCCAGTTAAAGGGACCATCACCATTCACTCTCTCACACTCACCTTCATTGTCCTCATTCCATCCATGGGAACACTCACCACCCACACATGCCAGGCATACTTATCATCTGGCCTGGCAGGTGTCCTGCTTACACTCTCTCCATCTCCATTTGTGCAGGAAAAGCTGGCACACAACAAGAGAGAGAAGTCGCAGGCTGGTGGAGGAATGCCTGAAATCAAGATCCTCACAGACTTTGAAAACAGAGTCACCCAGCTGGCTGGCGAGGGTCTGGGCTGTTCCTGTGCTGACGGTGAGGTCGGTGCTGCTCTACCAAGTGAGGATCCAGCAGTGCAACATCCATCAGACAACCATGCTGTGAGTGATGTGTCCTGTTTCACAGGCCACGGCCATGCACTAATTATCTCTCCTTGCTTTCGCAGGCACATCTGCCAAACAGCCGATGGAGTCCACGACCCAGGGCCTCCAATCAAGCCCCAAAGAAACCTCTAAAGAGGAATCTGAAGGCACCCTCCCTGAAGTCCCATCACAACGCTCACCCACACCCCCCATCAGTGCAGAGACACACACCTTGGTGGAATCAAGCTTTAGAGTAGCCCCGAGATCACAACCTGGTGAGCACATCACACCTTCTGATCCCCAGCAGGCAGAGGCAGGAACTTCCCAGGTCCCCAGCACTTAGAGGACTGCTGGAGGCCAGAACATTGCTGAGTCCAAGTCAGGTGACGAGCCTCTGGACTTGGTCATGTCTCAGTTGCTGGAGCTGCAAAGGCAAGCTCGGGAACATCAGGAAGGGATGTCTGCTGCACTCATTAGATTGCAAGGCACAATGGAGGAGAGAGCCTTCAGGCTGAGATGATAGCGCCGGCATTGCAATGCACCGAGGTCAACACTGGTAGGATGGTGGCTGCCATGGAGACCTTGGTCCAGGATGTCAGTCCTGCAATGCTGCGCGGGCTGAACTCCATCGCTAAAGCCTTAGTTCGCCTCCAACAGTGTGTACGTGAGAGGGGTGAAGGGAAGCTCAATCTCACACCAGCTTCCCCTTGTCCTTAAGGAGTCAGCCTGGGGTCCTTGGGCACCCATAGGGAGGAGGATCAGCAGGTGCACACTCTGGGGCCATCCATCCAGGTAACTCCAAGAGTGTCCAGCCCATCTAAATCTCCTCTCCCTGTGACTCCAGCATCTCTAGCTCCACAGCTCGAGGAGGGTGCCACTGCCACAGAGCAGGCTGGAGCCTTCCAGGCCTCAGTCCTCCAGAGGATACCTGCAAGGTCATTACAGGCAGGGCATAGCAGTCAGCAGGCTGACAGGTCATGTGTTCTCTTACATCACAGTATGGGGGGTACTATACTTAGTCCCATATTACCCTTACACATGCCAGACCCTTAAACTACAGTACACACAATCGTGTTTTTTCTTCCTATGTGCAGTACTTGTCTGCATTAAATTGCAACTGCTATTGTTCTGTTGATTTATATATTTTATCCCACTTATTCTTTAAGTTTAGAGCTGCTTTTTCTGATTCCACTGCTCCCCCTGGCTAGACTTTAATCTAGTCCTTCCAGGGTTTTGATCGCTTTGAGTTCCTGAACCTAAGTTCCTCATGTAAATTCAAATCAGTAATGTTCCCAACACTGAGCTTTGCAAACATCACCCTGATGAGCACTCATTTTTTCTTCACTTCAGCTATTTGTTTATTCTCAGTGTGTGTCCTGAATTTCTACAATACTAAGTTTAATGAATAGGGTTGGATGTGGAGCTTTGTCAGATGCCTTTTGCAAGTTCATGTATTCCGTATTGTAACACTTTCAACATTTGGGTTGTCGTCAAAGAAATCGAGGAGGTTTTTTAGGCGGTGAATTTGTGCTGACTGCTTTTTTTTAGTTTATCATTGCACACAATAATCTCCAGTTTATTCCCGATAATCAACTACTTTACAAGGGGTGGAATTCAATGCTCTTCCTGGAGATGGGCTGAGAGGCGATGGAGGACTGTACAATGGAGAGGAAAGACTTGGGGTGGATAGCCCGTCACCTTCCCGACTTCTCCCAATTCTTTCAGGGGCAGGAAGGATCAAGAATGGCCTTCCCACCTGGAGACCAATTGAAGCCACTTAGGGGCCATTTAAGGGCATCATCCGGCAGCTAGCTGGCTAATTGCTGTGGAAAATTCCCCCGTTGGTGCCAGGAAAACCATTGGCAGCCAAGCAGACTGCCTGATTGAGATTTACCCCCAAAGGGGTGCCCAGAAACAGCTGCAGCGGGGTTGCCACCAGCTCTCTAATTGGTGGGTCGGCCCAGGTGGTGACCATTAAACTCTGCCCAGGAAGTGGAAATTTGATAAATGTGTCTGCAGTTCTGTGTGTCTGTTTTCATTTTCTTTTTGAATATGAGCACCACAATAGCCTGTTTCCAACCTGTTAGTACTTCCCCAGTACTTGTTATTACTGACCAGTGACTCCTTCTTAACGGTTGTGAGTACCTGATAAATCTCCTCCCTCTGTCTCTCAGCAATGCCGCTTAAATACTAACTATCCTTGGTTATTAATTTGTTTTGACTCCTATTCATCTGCCTAGCGCTGTCATCTCATTTATATGAAAGTCATCAAAGTTACTTAGATTGTTTCTACCTGGGGAAGGCATTTTGCTCTTTGTGTTACCTTGTGAAAACGTTGACGGAGGAATGAGGCAGAAAAATAATTTTGTGTTCATCTTCTACTTTAAGCTTTCTTTTAATATTTCTGTGTTTTCTCTGGCTGTCCTCTATTTTTTGCTTTATTTTGCTGTTGCATTTATCCTCTGTTGCAACGTTTTCACTGGCTCCCTCTTTGCTCCTTTGCTCAGTCGTTTGATGTGTTTTTGTACTTCCTTATATTTATGCCATTGTAATTTCTCCTTTATTGCTGCAGGATTTGTAGAAGTACATTTTCTTCTTTGCTCCACTTTTAATGTGTGTGTTAATCTATTTAGCATCATTTTCATTTATATTGTGATTATTGTGTTGGTTTCAGGAATATATTTATCCCACATCCTCAGCATTCCTTTAACCATATTTCACTTTGCCAGGAGTTGTTAAGCCACCTATCCAAATGTATTTAGTTTAGCTGTCCCTTTATTTCTATCATTCCTTAATCTTCTCATTTCCAAGGAAAGAAATCCACGTTTACCCAGTCTAGCATCATGGCACAGTTCATCCGCATTCTTGAGCTGGTCATAAGTCACAAGAGAATAGATTCAGTCCTTAATGCCCCAGTCACAGAACGTTGCAGTCTGGGAGAATATATTGGGAATCTGGGGGAGCACTCAATGATTTCCTGCTGATGATTCTTTGCCAAACTAGTTCATGTGTTTCAAGTTTACTGTTTTAGGATTTTGCTGTTGCCTTTGTTACTGATTACTCAGGTACAGTACAGTAAAATAAAGATGGATATTAATCTTTTGACTCTATTCAGTTTTCTCATTAGTTAATAATTTATTCCAAAATAAGACAGAAAACGATTGAACTGGTGAGTCAAAATTTGCATGACTTTAGATAAAAGATTCCATCCTAATCGATGCTTTCTGTTTCATACGCAACCTGCATGTGTTTTCATTACAAATTTCCAAAATTTGTGTTATTAATTGTAACAACAGCTGTCAAAAGACTTCATGAAACAGACACAGGATTTTTCAGCATACTCAATGACATAATGGCCCGAATCTTCCGAGGAGTGGCGAGCATTGGACTGCCATCCTGTTCCTACTTTTCTCCACCATGACCGAGCTCCACATTTCTGGCTGGGGCTTCTGATCCCAGCTTCTCCAAAACTGCGGAGCAACCCTGAAATGAAGCTGCTTCTTCACAGCATTGGATCGTTGGGGGAAGACAAGCCATGCCCCCTTTTTTACGGAATTAGCCGCCGCATTCTGGTAAGTAAAGAGTTTAAATGTCCCAGACCTGCTTTGAAAAGCTACGGAGAGAAAGTAAGTGGGTAAGGGGGTATGGTGGGTGAAGTAAGTCACTAAGGGTGCAGGGTGGGTAGGATGAGGGGATAGGCTCGGTGAGGTAAATGGTTAAAGGTGGGTAAGATAAGGGGGTAGGGTAAGTGAGGGAAGGAGATGAGGGTGGTAGGGTAGATTAGGGAATAGGGCGGGTAAGGTAAGAGGCTAAGGGGGTAGGGTGGGTGAAGAAAGTGGGTGAGGGATAGGATGGGTAAGGAGATAGGGTGGTAAGCAAGTAGGGTGGCAGCTGGGTAGGGTGGTGAAGTCGGGTCAGGTTGGGGCAGGGAGAGTCAGGGGATTTGGAGAAGTCAGAGTGTCGGAAGGGGTAGTCAGGTGGTGAGGTTGGGTTAGTGGGAGTCGGGTGGTGGGGGCTAGTCAGATCGGGTTGGGAGAAATCAGGTGTTGGGGGGAGCCAGCGGCTCAGTGAGGAGTCGGGAGGTTCGGAGAGGAGTCAGGTGGTGAGGTCAGGTCAGGTCAGGCCGGTGGGGGAAGTTGGGTGGTCAGAGGGAGTTGGCGGTCAGAGGGGTTGAAGGGGGAGCTGGGGAGGTTCGAGGGGGGAGTCGGAGTTGGGCGGGGTGGGGGGGGGGCGGGGTCGAGGGGGAGTCGGGGGGGTCAAGGGGGGAGTCAGGGGTCAGTTGTATAGTTACCCAGGAGTTGGACTAGGATTTTTCTGTCTAACATTTCCTGGGTACCTATCCAGGTAAGTAAGTTGGAACTGTCTGAAGTCTCTGAATCTAACTCACAGTTGGAGACTTTTTCAGAGTGTCCTGGAGCAAGGGAGTTGCTCATCGGAAGTTCAAACTTCCTGGGCAATTCCCACAGAGTCATTGTGTTGGGACGTCCGAGGAGTCCTGTCGCACATCTAGTGGGGTAAGTCCGGTCTCTGACTAACCGGAAACTGGAAGATCTAAGCCAGTCATTCAAATTAACATTTGAGCAAATTAAATTTGCACTTTTGCATGATGTCATCATCAGACAAACTAACCAATGTTGTGATTTATCAAATGGTTTCTGAGAAATGTATAATGTTGACAAATTGCACAGCAAGGAACAACTAAGGGCAGTCAGTTACAGATCAGTGAATTGCACACTTTTATATAATCACTTTACTTCTCTGTAGAAGGACTAAAATACATCCCTTTCTCACAATTAAAAGGCATGTTACAATATACAAACCTCTCATAAAAATTGCGCTTCCATTTCAGTCAGTCTTGACTATTGCATATTACTGTGCCAATGTCAGGTAAATATGGTATAAGAGCTAGTCCTCCTGATTTCAAAATATATGCAGTAATTATTTCTGCCCCCAGTTTTCCATTATGCAACATTTTAATTTCAATTTTAGTTTCTGGCAAGTGAATAGGATTGTAGCAAATTAAAATGAGTTCTTACCTCATCATATTTAGTTTCCTCAAGTATTCTATTCATAATTCCACCCTATTACCATCCCTTCTTATTAAATGACCACCTTATTTTTGTTCTTTCTCCTTTCATGATAATTTTTTTCATTTCTCCCTCTGTGGGATTTTTCTTACTTCATACCAACCCTAGCCGAGAAGGTAATTGGCCATTTGGAGGCGCACAGAGTGCAAAAAAGCTAATTCAACTTCCACTGCTCTCAATGTTCACCTGTAAAGGCTTTGCTTGGGAACAAGGTAATTCTGTGTTACAAGCACCCAGGATTTAATTAGAAAAATATTAATTTGGCTATGTTTGCAGCCAACATACAAGATGAATTCACATTCATTTTGCACTATCATTTTCTTGCGCATGATTCAACATATTTCTGATTGGAGCAGAGTGCCTTTGTACCTCCAACAGGAAGGTCTCTATGTTATATCTTTATATTACTTTGGATAGAACAATGTGTTCTAAAATTGATGTCAGCCAGTTGAGGCTGAGTTACTTGAGCTCCTTTGTCCTGGTGTCGGAGGAGAAAACTTACAAAACTGCCCAGATATATCCACATTTCCTGGATGAATATTAAAGCCAAGCAGTTCCCAGCAGTGTGGTTGTTGCATGCATTCACAAGTTAATTATATTAACAGTTTGGAGATATCAACTCCCCTATAATGCTTCTGCCAATTATTTCAAATATATGCCTTCTGGTTATTGGCCTCCTTCTAGATGAAATTAGTCTTTCCTGTCTATTCTACCTAAATCCCTTATAATTTTATACACTTCAATTAAAACTCCTGTTAGCTTCCTTCGATTCAAAGAAAACAGCTCAAGCCTAGCTTTATCTTTCCTCATAGTTAAAATTCTGCATTCAATCAAACTGGAGGATTGTAAAACTAACAGCATTATGATTGAGAAGGGAATGTAAATTTGATTGGATGAATTTAATATTAAATCTGGTACAAGAATAGCAATTATGAACTTTAAATCAAGAGAGAGAAAAAGAAAGAAAAAGTTAAAATTAATTTAAAAATCAATTCAGGTGTAAATACCCCCTTTAATGATGTGGTAACTGATAATAATGGCCCAAAAAATTCTCCATCACTGACAATTAACCGATACAAATGCGTTTTCTCATTCTTTCAGGTTTTAATAATTGTTGGAGATTTTAGAAATGTAAAATTCTACATTTTTTTCTATACTTTTCCTTCCTGCCTCTCTTCTCTCTTAATCCAATCTTTCTTTCCTTTGTCATTGCTCTTTCTGTACCTGATCTGACATTAGATTCCTTCTCAGCCCTTGCTCTGATACTTTTACAATCCGTCAGTCTGACTTGTTAAGGAGATCCACAGCTGCTTGCTCTGGTCACTCGAGTCCCAGATGCCCTGCTTCCCTCGCTGTATTGTTATCAGCTCACACTTTCAGCAGCTTGGTGGGTAAAATGTTTTAACCTGAAAGGTACAGGAGTAAATTAGATGTGCTACTACACCAAAATTTGCGCCATTGAATAATGCCAAAGTATAACAATTGCTTCCACTATTTTCAACTATTCCCTTTCCTTGCTTCTTTTCCTCTTGTTCTGTTTTCATTATTGTACCATTATCCAGATATTAAACGAGTGCAAGGTTTCTTAAGCATATATAAAGACAGGGTAATGTTTCGGAGGTAACCCCTTTTTCAAATGGTTCTATTAAAGGATCAGCAAATAAAACATTTAACTTGACTTTTATCTTCATAGATGCTGGTGAATCTTGCTAGCATTTTTTACTTTTTACTTCAGATTCCCTGCATTTACACATTTTCTTTTCATTTAGATATCAAGTGTAATGGGGTTAAGATGAAACTATATTAAAGCATGGGTAGTTTATTGCCCCTACAATAAATGAACTGTGAATTCTGTATATAGAAATGGATTTCAGCTAACATAAATATAGATTGTGCAATATTATATGCGAATCCCCTCTAAGATCCCTGTTAAAATATTCACTTACTAGTCTATTGTTCAAACACAGTCTCCCAATATTCAAAAAATGTCTCACTTGTAATCTTTATTTCCACTGAACATATTTTCTGTTTTTAGATGTAATGAGATCTTGCAACTCAGTAAACCATTTCTGCAGCTCTACTGAAAAGATTTGCCTGATAACTGTAGTAATGAGCATTCTGTCATCTGACAACACAGTTTTATTCCATGGTGTTTCTTGGTTCACTGGCCTGATCGTGTCCTTTGCAACTACTTCTATTTTGAATTAATACTATATCCATATCTGGGTGCATTCTAACATTTGCTATCACCAGATGAATTTCTGCCATTCCAATGTAATCTGACTAACAAGGTTTCCATAATTTCACTTCAAAATATCGATAAAAATGATCTTGTTTTGAAGGTCACAATAATTTCAGGCTGAATAATTTTGTTGTGTACTTTACTGAGATGTCACAAAATATGTTGTTGGAATTTAACACTATACTTCATGCTGTTCTTATAAGCATGCTGTGCCCATTTGCATGGGTTTTGCATTGGAGTCAGGAGCCATGACACCAAGTAATAGTTCTTGACATCAGCAGCCACATCTGGTTTGGTGTGATGGCTCAAGTGCAGATGGCACAGCCAAACAAAAGCATCATAACTTCTGCCAGGATGCCAGCCACGGACCAGCAAGATTCACTGTGTATGATCAGATACCAGCTGGATGTTGAGAAAGTTGAGTCTGTTTTGGTTGCAGAGTCAGGGTTGGCATGCGGTGCTCACAAAATGACATCCAAACAGTCACTGGCAACCTGCCCTATGGGGAACCCTACAATCCTGATGAACTGTTTGCTCGCACCTCCTGCTTCCCTTGGGCAAGAGATAATGAAATCTATCAAGCTGTCTTGGAATACAGCAGTTCAGTGACCTCCCTAATGCAACAGGAGATAGCAACTGGGAAACGTTGCAAATATCACCTGCTGTGGCCTGGAAAGATCAGACAAATAAAATTTCATGACGTGGTCAGCTTTACAGTCATTGGCAATTCCTTCCTCACTCTGTCCTGAGGCTGCAGTTGTGGCTACAACAGGTGGCAGACTTCAGTGAAGGTGTCCTGACTGAAAATGGAGACATCTCACACTTTGTCCCTTGCTGAGGTTCAGGTAGGAGTATTCCTCCTGGAACACCCTGGGCAGACATAGCCTCCTGCTGAGAGCTATTCTCCTTCCTCTTCCTTCTCCTCGTTCTTCAAGCAGCTTATTTTCCAATATGTCATGCCTGTTCATTATTCCTGCTGTGCAGTTGTCCAAGAGGAACACATATTATTACACATGTGCCTGGAAGCAAGTAGTTTTTGCAGAACCCTTGAAGACAGGAAAAATTCCTTCAGCATGTGCCACACCACTGTCTAAACTTTAGCATCTTGAAAGAACTCCTTTAAATCACAAAACACTTCGACAATTGCAAAACAGCCAGGAGAACTGTATCAGACGCTCCTTTAGCTGATGAATTAGTGCTCCTCCATGTTGAACACCACTTAGAGGAAGCACTGAGGGTGGCAAGGGTGCAGAATATACTCTGGGTGGAGGACTTCAATGTCCATCACAAAGAGTGGCTCGGTAGCACCACGACTGACCGAGCGGACGAGCCCTAAATGACATGGCTGCTAGACTGTATCTGCGGCAGATGGTGAGGGAACCAACAAGAGGGAAAAACATACTTGACCTCATCCTCACCAACCTACCTGCCGCAGATGCATCTGTCCATGACAGTATCGGTAGGAGCGACCACCACACGGTTGTTGTGGAGACGAAGTCCCACCTTCACATTGAGGATACCCTCCATTTTGTTGTGTGGCACTACCACCGTGCAAAATGGGATAAATTTCGAACAGATCTAGCAACTCAAGACTGGGCACCCATGAGGTGCTGTGGCCATCAGTGGCAGCAGAATTGTACCCGAACACAATCTGTAACCTCATGGCCTGGCATATCTCTCACTCTACCATTGCCATCAAGCCAGGGGATTAACCCTGGTTCAATGAATAGTGCAGGAGGGCATGCCAGGAGCAGCACCAAGCAAACCTAAAAATGAGGTGTCAACCTGGTAAAGCTATTACACAGGACTACTTGCTTGCCAAACAACATAAGCAGCAAATGATATACAGATCTAAGCGATCCCACAACCAACAGATCAGATGCAAGCTTTGCAGTCCTGCCATATCCAGTCGTGAATGATGGTGGACAAGTAAACAACACATTAGAGGAGGAGGCACCACAAATATCCCCATCCTCAATGATGGAGGAGCCCAGCACATCAGTGCAAAAAATAAGGCTGAAGCATTTGCTACAATCTTCAGCCAGAAGTGCCAAGTGAATGATCCATCTCAGCCTCCTCTGGAGGTCCCTAGCATCACAGATGCCAGTCTTCAGCCAATTCAAGTCACACCATGTGATAACAAGAAACAGCTGAAGGCACTGGATAGTGCAATGGCTATGGGCCCTGACAATATTCCGTTAAGAAGACTTGTGCTCTAGAACTTGCTGCACCCCTAGCCAAGCTGTTCCAGTACAGCTACAACACTGGCATCTACCTGGCTGTGTGGAAAATTGCCCAGGCATGTCCTGTATGCAAAAAGTAGGACAAATCCAACCCAGCCAATTACCACTCCATCAGTCTACTCTCGATCACCAGTAAAGTGATGGAAGGGGTCATTGACAGTGCTACCAAGCGGCACTTGCTTAGCAATAACCTGCTCACTGACGTCCAGTTTGGGTTCCGCAAGGGCCACTCAGCTCCTGAGCTCATTACAGCCTTCGTTCAAACATGGACAAAGGAACTGAACTCCCAAGGTGAGGTGATAGTGACTGCCCTTGACATCAAGGCAGCATTTGACCAAGTGTGGCATTAAGGAGCCCTAGCAAAACTCGAGTCAATGGGACTCAGTGGGAAAGCTCTCCGGTGGTTGGAGTCATACCTAGCTCAAAGGAAGATAGTTGTGGTTGTTGGAGGTCAGTCATCTCAGCTACAGGACATCACTGCAGGAATTCCTCAGGGTAATGTCCTCGGCCCAACCATCTTCAGCTGTTTCATTAATGACTTCCTTCCATCATAAGGTCAGAAGTGGGGATGTTTGCTGATGATTGCACAACGTTCAACATCATTTGCGATTCCTCAGATACTGAAGCAGTCCATGTCAAATGCAGCAAGACCTGGACAATATCCAGGCTTGGGCTGACAAGAGGCAAGTGACATTCGTGCCACACAAGTGTCAGACAATGACCATCTCCAACAAGAGAGAAACTAACTATCACCCCTTGATGTTCAATGGCATTACCTTCACTGAATTCCCCACTATCAACATCCTGGGGGTTACCATTGACCAGAAACTAAACTGGACTAACCATATAAATATTGTGGCTACAAGGGCAGACCAGGGGCTATGAATCATGTGACGGGTAACTCACCTCCTGACTCTCCAGAGCCTGTCCACCATCTACAAGGCACAAGTCAGGCGTGTGATGGAGTACTCTCCACTTGCCTGGATGAGTGCAGCTCCCACAGCATTCAAGAAGCTTGACACTGTCCAGGATAAAGCAACCCGCTTGATTGGCACCATATCCACAAACATTCACTCCCTCCACCACCGACGCACAGTAGCAGCAGTGTGTACCATCTACAAGATGCACTGCAGGAGTTCACTGAGGCTCCTTCCAAAGCACCTTTCAAATCCACAGCCACTACCATTGAAAAGGGACAAGGGCGGCAGATGGATGGGAACACCACCACCTGGAAGCTCCCCTCCAAGTCACTCACCATCCTGACTTGGAAATATATTGCCGTTCCTTCACTTTCGCTGGGTCAAAATTGTGGAACTCCCTTCCTAGCAGCACTGTGGGTGTACCTACATCACATGGACTGCCGCGGTTCAAGAAGGCAGCTCACCACCCCCTTCTCAAGGTCAATTGGAGATGGGCAATAAATGTTGGCCCAGCCAGTGAAGCCCACACCCTGTGAATTAATAAAAATAAAACTGACCTGAAAGGAGTTAATGATCCTTTTATATAGTGTTGGTGGGTGTGTGAGGTAGCGGTCAGTGTGTTCGGCTGTGTGTGTTTAAGAAATGGCATTAGCTGAACTGTTAAGCTCCAAAATAGCAGCATTGTTGCAGAATCAGCATTACTATTGATTTACATCATGATCTGTCTACTCTGTACAGTTTTGGCAGATGCTTCCTATGCACACTTTAAATGCCTTCAGCAAAATGGGATACAGCCTGGCTTGCATCCATGAAAAATGCCATTTTGGAGCCAAAACAGCATCTTGTGGTATCAAGTAAACGGATGCTAAGGAGCCAAATTTTGTAGGCTTTGGCTTTCCCATTCCCTCTTCAGGTGTTGTGAATGAAGCCAGCATTTCAACACACTGGTAGGGAGAATAGTGATGTTACTTCTTACTTGGAAGGTGCACGTCCAGGCAGTATAGGGGGACAAAAGGATCTCAGAGTACGAATACATCAATCACTACAAGTTGCGGCACTGGTCAGCAGGGACAAATTAAAAAAAGGAAGCAAACCAAGCACTAGGTTTTATTTCTGGAGGGATACAATTGTCAAGTAGGGAAGTTGTATCAAACCTTGGTTAGACCATGCTTAGAGTACTGCATGCAGTTCTGCCCATCATGTTGGATATTGTTATGGTCCCAGCTGATATTATTACTGGACAAGTCAGATCCCAGAATGGAACCTAGCTTGACAGATCATACTCTTTTTTGTTTTTTAAAATTGTGGAGAGTACTTACTGAAAGTTTCACAGGAGTCTGCAGTAACTTTTTAACAAAAAGATAAAACACTTATTAAACAAGAAACATTAACTATATTACACTAGACAACAAAAAAATTTGGAAAGATTTCAACAGACACCAAGAAAAAAATATTCAAACTCACACTATCCCTTTTACCCCAGAAATACCCTTACAGACCCAACACTCCAGTGAAGAGGTATCACTATTTCCACACCAAGGGGAGAGCTGGTTCAGTTGCAAAGAGGTTTATTTTCCAGTAGACTTCTGAACATTCACTAGAGGTCTTTCCACAATTGGTACCTCCCTTGAGATAGCCAGAAAACTCACTCTAAATTCACCATTACTTTAACTTTAGAGCAATAGATATGAGTTCCTTAACAGTCAGGCATCATTTCCAGCTACAGAGAGCCTTAGGCCTTTTCCATCTTCACTCTTTTATATATATACCAACTAAAACTAAAAACTGCTTTTCTTGTCTCCCCTGTATATCTATGGGTCTCTCTCTGATCTGCTGTTCAAGCACAGTTTTTTTCTACTTTTATTTTGTTTTAATTTCCCTAAACTACTAACCCCTTGGTAACCCATCTCTTCATTTAAAACATCATTAAAAATGCATGTATACAAACAGGCCCCCAGACTTGCCAACTCCATCTCACAAAAACTCTAAACTGAAACCAAACCCAGGTTTCACCTTTCTTAACACACAAATCAAAATGAGTATAAATTAAACTTAAAGCTATATATTGTTCCTAACACCCAGAAATACAAATATATCTTACTTAAACCTATCTCTAGTTCCTAACAATATAGAGGCAATGAGAGGCGGCAGAGACGATTAACAATGATAATATCAGAAATGCTTGGGTATACATATCAGGAAAGGATTGACAGGTTGGGTCTCTTTTGTCTTGAAAATAGAAGGCTGAGGGGTGATCTAATAGAGGTCTTTAAGGTTATGAAAGGTTTTGATAGAGTGGATGCAGAGAGAATGTTTCTTCTTGTGAGGAGGAGCATAATGAGAGACCATCAATATAAGATAGTCACCAAGAAATCCAATAAGAAATTCAGAAGGAACTTCTTTATCCAAAGAGCAGTAAGAATGTTGAAATCACTACCACAGGGAGTGGTTGAACTGAATATTTTAGATGCATTTAAAGAAAGGTAGGCAAACATTTGAAGGAGAAGAGAATAGAGGGTTACAATGGTAGATTTAGATTTAGATGAGAACAGATGGCAGGAGGCTAGAGTGGAGCACTAACACCGGTTTGAACTGGTTGTGCTGAATGGCCCATTTCTGTGCCATATATCCTGTTTAATCCTATGCAATCTCAGTAACCTTTGGTGTAATTAGCTGAAATTCAAATACTATGCACCATGGTGTGGAAGTGCACCACTGACATAAAGGCTGCTACACCATTGTGAAATTGTAGATGCAAATACTGGTAACTTCAGTCCAGTCCTGAATGGTGAACAACTAACAGGTGGAGGTGGCTTCAAGAATATCCCCAACCGCGATTATGAGGGAGTCCAGCATTAAGCTACTGTTTGAATAAAACTAGCATTTTGCCTTTGTTATAATAATTTACTTCTATTTAAAAATTTCTAAAATCTTCTTGTGTTTATTGTGTTTATAAAAAGTTGAGTAACCTTGTTGAAATGCTCAGTTGTTCAAGAGGAAATTTTCATCCCAGTTTCTATATAAATCATGTAAGTATTTGAACCACTCCCTGCAACTATATAACTGAATCACAGAGAGAAAGGTATGTCATAAATAAAAAGAAAGTTATCACAGGCTGTTTTAATAATGGAATTTGTATACTTTCTGACCAATGATGAATTTCTTCCATTCACAACGTAAACTGACTATGCTCTTGTTGTTTGTCAATCTCTTTTAACCCCTGGTCCAGATAATATACAGTGCATGACATGGGATAAAGATGTGCAGTCCCTGATTCACTGTAAGGCACAGAAGATTTGCTATGCAAAACAAAATGATTAAAATCTTGTGTGGGACAACATTCACTGTTGGAAATTGGTATATTAACATTTCCAATTTAATTTTACGCTGCCTTGTCTCATCATGTAATTGCAGGCTCTGACCACTAGGTGATTCTGTGGCGTGTGCATTGAAAGTCTCTCCCAACTTTATCACTATTTTTTATGTAATAAAGATTTATATTTATCATCTGATTGTGGACAAGCTGGTAAACTTTGTAAATTTATTTGATCATTTGAGACATAAATAATTGACAACAGATTTGGAATAAATGGCTTGTGATAAGGAAGTAACACTAAAACCAATTCATTTTCTTAACTGGGGTTGCAGAACTATCATCTGGGATGTGGATTTTTTTTTAGAAATATCTTAATTCAGAGAGGCAAAGAGGTCCAATGTGTAGCTGCATTGCATCAAGTAACATCAAGTCACTTGGAGTCTACAGCACAGAAAGAGGCCATTCGGCTCATCTGGTCTATGCTGGCATTGATGTTCCACACGAATCTCCTGCTACCCCTCTTCGTCTAACCCTATTTGCATATTCCTCAAATCCATCCTCCCTAAATGGCTTATTTTGCTTCCGCTTAATTGCATCTAAGCTATTGGTCTCAACTGTTCCTTGTGGTAGCATGTTCTTTACACTCATTTGGCAGAACTTTATGAGTCGGTGAGCGGGGGTGGGGCCCGCTGGCCAACATGTAAAATGACATGCGGTGATGTCGAGGGGAACTCCCAACGTCACCGCGCCCGATTTAAATTTTCAGGTAGGCGGGAGCACAGCAAAATCAGCTGTGCGCCCGCCAACCTGTCAATGGCCAATTGAGGCCATTGACAGGGTCAATTAAGTAATTAAAGGACCTGCCCGTCCAACCTTAAGGCTGGCAGGCAGGCCAGGAGCCCTGGCGGGAACTAGAAAAAACATGAAACCTCATCCACGGGCGGGATGTGGTTTCACGTAGAGTTTTAAACATTTTAATAAAGGTTTTGTAAAAATTATGGACATGCCCCAACTCATGTGACATTGTCACATGAGGGGACATGTTAGGGAAATTTTATTTTTCTATTTTTGCTTTCTTTACATTTACAGGTGATCTCCCTGAGGCTGCACTTTATCTCAGGGAGATGAATGCGCTCTTTCGTGAACATGTGCGAAAGAGCGCACTCTCGATTTTGGGATTCCCACCCCTGCCACCCGCACAGGAAGTGCATAGCAATAAAAACTGTCTTTTAGTTGGATGCTGATGAACTGTTAAGATGGCTGCCAAGGGTCAGTTGCAACTTCAACACTGGTTACCTGTTTCCAGGCTGCCTCCTCAAAGAATTCTAATAAATTTGTCAGGCATGATTTCCCCTTCATGAAGCCATGTTGACTCTGCTTGATTAGATTATGTACTTCTAAATGCTCTGCTATTACATCCTTTATAATAGACTCCCCGGTGACAGATGTTAAGCTGACTGGCCTATAGTTACCTGTTTTTTGTCTCCCTCCATATTTGAATAAGGTTGTTACATTGGCCGAACTCCAAGCCTGTGGGACTTTTCCAGAATCTAAGGATACTTGGAAGATTACTACCAGTGCATCCACTATCTCTGTAGCTACTTCCTTTAATATCCTAGGATGCAACCTATCACGTCCAAGGGATTTATCGGCCTTTAGCCCCAATAGTTTCCGGAGTACTTTTTCTCTAGTGATAGTTATTGTATTTATTTCCTCCCTGCCTTTTGCCCCTTGATTACTCAGCATTTTTGGAATGCTATTCGTATCTTCTACCGTGAAGACTGAAGCAAAGTATTTATTCAGCTCCCCTGCCATTTCCAGGTTCCCCATTATTATTTCCCCAGCTTCGTTATATAAGGGGCCTATGTTCACTTTGGCCTCTTCCTTCCTTTTTAAATAGTTAAAGAAGCTCTTGCTGTCCATTTTTATATTACTAGCTAGTTTACCCTCAAAGTTTATTTCCTCTCTCTTTATTATTTTTTGGTCACCTTTTATTGGTTTTTAAAACTTTCCCAATCCTCTAGCCTACCAATAATCTTTGCCACATTGTATGTTTTATCTTTCAATTTGATACTGTCTTTAATTTCCTTGGTTAACCATCGTTGGTTTATCACCTTCCTTTAATCCATCTTCCTCACTGGCATATATCTTTGTTGAGAGTCATGAACTATTTTGTTAAATGCCTGCCATTGTTCATCAACTGCCTTTTCTGCTAAACTCCTTTCCCCATCCACTCCAACCAACTCTGCCCTCATTCGATTGTAATTACCCTTACTTAAGTTTAGCACAGTTGTTTCTAACCCAGGTTTCTCACTCTCAAACTGAATGCTAAATTCTACAATATTATGGTCACTGTTTCCTAGGGCATTCTTTACTCTGAGAACATTTATTAAACCTGCCTCATTACACATTACCAGATCCAAAATGGCCTGATCCCTGGTTGGATTCACAACATATTGTTCTAAGAAACTGTCCTGTATCAACTCTTGCTCGTGTCTACCTCTGTCAATTTTATTTTCCCAATCTACATGAAGATTAAAGTCACCCATGATTAATGTACTGCTTTTTTACATGCCCTCATTATCTCCTGATTTATTCTCTGTCCTACAGTATAGCTATTGTCAGGGGGCCTATAAGTTACTCCCACCAATGTCTTCTCCCCCTTGTTATTTCTTACCTCCACCCATATGGATTCTACATCTTCCGATCCAAGATCCTTTCTTGCTATCGAACTTATTCCATCTTGTACTAACAAAGCAACCCCACTACCCTTTACTTCCTGCTTGCCCTTTTGAAAAGTCACATACTCCTGAATATTTAGCTCCCAGCTTTCATCTCCTTGTAACCATGTCTCCATAATAGCTATAAAATCATACCCATTAACCTCTAATTGTGCCGTTAATTCATTTAATTTGTTCCAAATAATACGTGCATTTAAGTAAAGAGCCATTAATTTTTCCTTTTTAAAATTTTTCCCTTTTGACCCTATTTGCTGCTGTGTTTTTATACTTGTATACTCTGTCCCTTCCAGTCACACTCTGGGTATCATTACCTAAACAGCTGCCCTGCAAGGCTGCCATGTCCTTTTGATTTGTAAGCCCTTTCCAGAAACCTCCCCCCCTCTATTTAGTTTAAAGCCCTCTCTACAGCCCTAGTTATTCGGTTCACCAGGAGACTGGTCCCAGCATGGTTCAAATGAAGCCCATCCCACCGGGACAGCTCCCTTCTACCTTAGTACTGGTGCCAGTGCCCAGTGAACTGAAACCCATTCCTCTCACGCTAATCTCTGAGCTGCGCACTTAACTCCTTGACTTTATTTACCCTATGCCAGTTTGCTCGTGGCTCAGGCAGCAATCCTGAGATTATTACTTGGAGGTTCTGCTTTTTAATTTAGCTCCTAACTGTTCAAATTCTTTCAGGGCCTTCTTTCTGGTCCTATCAATGTCGTTGGTACAAACATAGACAACAACAACTGGATCCCTCCCCTCCCACTCCAAGTTCCCCTCCAGCCCTGAGGAGATTTCCTTAACCCTGACACCGGGCAGGCAACACAGCCTTTGGCACTCATGCTCACGACTGCAGAGAACAGTATCTATCCCTCTAATTATACTGTCCCCTACCACTACTATGTTCCCATTTCCTCCCCCCGCTTGAATGGATCCCTGTACCATGGCACCATGGTCAGTTTGTTCATCCTTCCTGCAGTCCTGGCTTTCATCCACATATTTTGCAAGAACCTTGTAACTGTTGGACAATTGCAGGGGCTGAGGTTCCTTGAACACTACCCCCTGGGCCCCCAAAGTCCCCTGCTTCACCTACAGTCACACCATTCTGTCCCTGATCACAGACCAAATTTGAATTACCTAATCTGTGGGGTGTGACTGTCTCCTGGAGCAAAGTGTCCAGGTAACTCTCCCCCTCCCTGATGTGGTGCAGTGTCTGCAGCTCAGACTCCAGCTCCTCAACTTGGATCCAAAGTTCCTTGAGCTGCAAACACTTGGTACAGGTGTGTTCACTCTGGATTACCTTCGTGTCCAGCAGCACCCACATGCTGCAGCAGCAACACATCACCCATCCTACCATCGCTATCATATTTTATTCAATTTATTAATTAACTACTCTAGTAGCCCCACTCTTTAAACTTTATTACAATTATTTTTTATACACACCAGTATAGGTCTTATACTTAAGAAAAAGAGAAAAAAAAACTAGAGATCTAAATACAAACGAAAGACCTTACTTTACTTTAAAGACTAGAAATACTCATTAATCCTACTCACCAATCAGCTGTTCTCCGTGTTCTTTTCCATCTCGCACCCTTTAATGGTCTCACACTCTTCTCTCATTTTCTCACAGCTAAAGGCCCCACTCCTCTTACATTCTCTCGCTGTAAATGACCACACTGTTTTTCTCATACTCTTGCCCTATAAATGGCCCCGCTTTTTCTCTCTCACCCTTTCGCTGTAAATGACCACGCTGTTTCTTTCACACTCTCTCGCTGTAAATGGCTTTGCTGTTTCTCTTGCATTTGCTCCCTGTAAATAACCACACTGTTTTTCTCATGCTCTCTCACTGTAAATGACACTGCTGCTTCTCTCACACTCTGTCACGGTAAATGACCCCACTGTTTCACTCACATTCTCTCACTGTTAATATCCCTGCTTTTTCTCTAACACTCTCTCACGGTAAATGACCACGCTGTTTCTCTCACATTCTCTCACTGTTAATATCCCTGCTGTTTCTCACACGCTCTCTCACGGTAAATGACCCCACTGTTTCTCTCACACTCTCTCATGGTAAATGACCACACTGTTTCTCTCACTCTCTCACGGTAAATGACACTGCTGTTTCTCTCACACTCTCTCACGGTAAATGACACTGCTGTTTCTCTCACACTCTCTCACGGTAAAGGACCACACTGTTTCTCTCACACTCTCTCACGGTAAAGGACCACACTGTTTCTCTCACACTCTTTCACTGTTAATAACCACACTGTTTCTCTTACAATCTCTCACGGTAAAAGGCCACACTGTTTCTCTCACACTCACCCTGTAACTGACCACGCTGTTTCTCTCACATTCTCTCGCTGTAAATCTATATATGAGGGTAAGCAGTTTGGATAGATATATTCTTTACTTCTGTGTCCTATCTGAGGCTTATAATTTTCAGGTGCTGCAACCAGCTGAAAACTTGGATCTTTGCTGCTTTATGTTAGGGAATATTAGGATCCAGTGAGAAACTGTTTAGTTTTGTCAAATTTATTCCTATGTGCACACACTCCTATGATAAATTATATTCAGCTTTTAAAATGCTTGGTCTCAACATGACACAAAATGTGTTCATCCATGTTGGAATTCAATTACATGCATTACAGATTGTTGACAATGTCTATCTAATGAGACTGGATGCCACATGTTTTTCCATGCTTTGAATCTATTAGTTCACTTGATTGAAAAAGAGCATATCTTTGGAGTGTGATTTAATAAACATGGTTATCTTAAGTGGTTAATAGTTGGTGTGATGAAACTTTTTCTATTGATTAAACCTGTCTTCACCTTCATTATTATTAGAAATAACCCATTTCATAAACACTTATTAAATTGGTTACATTTATATTTTTGAAGATTGTTTAAGAAGGTGGTAAAATTTAAACTAAGGTCTGAATTTTCTTGGGGATGGGAAGGCTTCTTTGGCTTAGCCAAAATGGCTCTGGAGCCCTGATTTTGGAAGTCCCACCTCTGAACCTGGCACCCTCCATTTTTGCCAGTGGGGGAACGGGGGCGGGTTGCAGTTTTGCACGTCCATGGTTCACGGAGGCAGCTGAACATGTAAAAGTGCAGCTGTCTTCAAATAGATCCAATTTTTGTTAGTGGGATGTGCAAAACATGACTCACAGGTTTAGACATTTGGGCAAAATGTCTACAGCTGCTTTAGGCCTTTGGAGAGGTAGAGTGGAGGTAGAGTACCCTTTTGGAAAGGTAAGGGACCCTTTTGGATTGGTCCTGCGACACCATTGATGACCCCACTGGGAGAGGTCAAGCGCCCTTTGGGATTGTTGTAGATAGACGTGAATGTGCATAAAAAGTGGATAAACTCATTGCAACTGTTAAGCTGTCAAGGTTTAAATCTCCAAGCTCTTTACATTTTAAGAAAAATCAGCCTGTCATGACTGCTTGCAATTTCACTGAAGGTTATCATTGTAGCATTAGCACTGCATGACTGATTCCACAATCTGTCATCACGGCAGTGGGTTCACAGTTTGATTGACAGGTCTAAGTCTTTGATGTAGGGCTCTGAATACAAATGTGTGTTTTCATAAGGGTTTTAGTACTTGGAGGAATTTAAATGCATTGCATGTTTTTTTTTTAAATTAGTGAAAGTGTGTTTTTAATAGTGAAGTTATCAATAGACACTTAGAACTTTATTTTATTTCCTCTCAGAATGGCTTCTGAGTTCTGCCCATGGAGGGTGTAAGGACAAAGATTGGAGGGACTCTAAGTTGCCATGGGGCTATAAAGGGCATTTGGGTTGGGTAGAGAGACATAGGTTGGCATGAGGGGCATGGGGCTGGGTGGAAGAGCTTAGGTTGGCACAGAGAGTGTGAGGGGCCATGGGAGAATGGGTGGGGGCATGAGATGGCAAGCATTGGCATGCATGGAGCATGGGAAGTGTGTGAGTGATGAAAGAGTGTGAGGGGTGAGGGCTAGGGGGATGATTTTGGATTTATTGTATGTTTTACAGCTGGGATGAAATCCCAGAACACCGAGGCGGGCCTTTCACACAGCCTGCCTCCACACCCGACAGCACTTATTGCTGCCTCCAAACTGTTCCTGGGGAGGTGGGCCTGACTCCCATTAGCACCTAATTGTCATCAAGCTAGTTATTTTAATACCACTAGTTATTTGGTGACACATATAAAATATAGACAGATATCTTACTTCCTGAAATTTTCCCAATTACGAAAGTTATATTTTGATGTTATTACATTACAGACACAATGCAGGTAATAAAGCTATCCATCACAGTCATGGAGCAAAATCTAAAGATTAATTTAAATGGTTTCTTGCACTTTTCTAAAATGTGACTTTTTGCAGGAGCGAGGATTAGATATTACAAGAAGACCTAAGCCTCAATTTTAATCCCCTATGTAAGTGGTATTTAAATTATGTCAACATTTTTATTATGCTCAAGGTAGTGGAAGTTCCTTCATTTACCCACAGTTGATTTTCATTTCTTGGCTGAGAAAACTCTGTGGGAAGATAAGATTTGGACTTTACAAACCATATCTTGCATGGTTAACCATTCAGGAGAAATTATTTTTCAAATCCTAGGGCAGGATTTTCCGGTCGTCGGGCAGGCGCGGTGGGCGGGCCCGGGAGCTGCTACGAAATAGTCCACCACCTGCCATTGGGCCCCAACCGTGATTTCACGCTGGCTGGCCAATTAACAGCCAGCCAGCATGAGACATGCACTGATGAGCTCAGCACTGCAGGAGGAGTGCGAGCTCAGAACCCTGCGCATGCACGGGGGAGCACGCACTGAAAGCCCCCTGAGGGCGCAGAGCTGCCTCAGGGAGCTGAAGAATTGTGGACACAAAAATAAACATTTTAAAAATGAAAGAAACATGTCCCCACATGTGACTCAGTCACATGAAGAGGGACATGTTTAAAATGATGTTTAAACTTTTAAAGTTTTTTTTAAAATTACTTCTGGAAACGTCATCCTGCCCGTGGATGAGGTTTCATAAAAAGTCCAAAGGCCGTCTAGGTGATTCACCCACCTGCCAGCCGAGCAGTTCGGTGGGCAGGGAAAATTACAAATTAATTACCTGCTAAAAAGCCTTAATAGGCCTCTTAATTGTCGGTAGGCATGCTGCTGACTCTCGCGCGTGCCCGCCGACCAAAAGATCACAAGAGTTCGCGAGTGCTCGCCCGACCTCAATGCGTGTGATTTTACGCCCGATTGGGTCTGGTGCGCACCCACCGCGGGACATAAAATCCTGCCCGTCGTGTTGATTCCTTTGTGGGAGTGGGTCCCTGGATTTAAAATGATGAAAACCTTTCTAAACATTACACTAGATGAATGACAGACCGCTCATTGTTGCAGGCACTTATACATTCATTGCTCCATAAATATTGCCCAATAATAATCTCCAATACTTACCATTAAATTAGCATACCTTTTCAAAATGCATTTGTTAACATTAAGATCGAATTCAAAAATTGAGTTTTCATGCATCGATATATATTGGGGTTGTTACCCATGTATTTTACATTGCAAGTCTGGATTCACAATGGCAAAAGTCAAGGACCAGTTCTTATCAATGATGTCATATAACCTTTTAAAAAAAAAATTGCACTTAAGTTGAAAAAACTTTAGAAAACCTTTTGCTATGTAAATAAAGAGCTGAATAGCTGGTCTTAAACTTAAATTATTCAACATCTCAAGGACTGAAATAACCATTTGCAATGTGTAGGGATTGCCATTAGAATGAATGAACAGTGGAATATCATCAGGCATTTAGAAAGATAATGAGAAAAGCACATTCTAGACAGCATGATAATGAAAACAAATATATACTTGCTCGCAGTGATCTTCTATACGGTGATATGTCTTTTCAAATCAAACAACATTTAGTTGATCATATGTTTCAGCAAATTCAAAATTATTCTGAGAGCATCTTCATTTCTGTGATTCAGAAATTCAACTGGATGAGCTCCTTATGATGGATGAGAAAGATGACATTACTGTTTTTATGTTCTATCACAGTAGGAAACATAATTTGTACAAATAGCACTTATCTGTAGTACAACAATTTGACAGGATTTTAAAAATGGAAGAATTTTCTTCACAGTTCACAGCGCATAGTTCCCTTATCAGCTGTTTTCCAGCTGCTATGACTGTCATTCAACCCCTACTGATGGCTGGGCTTTTGCCAAACAGATGCAACTTGCTACAGCAATACAGTACCTCACATCTACCATCTCTCTTTAATGATAGCTGTTTGAAATTAGCAGAGCTTTCCTAGTATTATCTGACCATCTGTAAGAAGAGATTCTAACATTCTACTCGAACATTAATTTCAAACTAAAATAGAAATTTCCAGAAAGATGTGGTCAGAGCAAGTCATAAATGACTGAGTGGATCTTCATTATTTCATGCATTTCGTTCAAGTCACAGCATAAGCATTTTGCCTGAAGAATTACCTTCTTACAATGGAAAATTTTTAGAAGTGAAAAACTGTAAGCTCTTTGTTCCTCCTGTAAACAATGTTTTCCTCTAAAATAAAATGATTCTGAATGAGTTGACCTGCTGATGGAAGATCAATTGTGTGTGGGATTTCGGCTGGTCACCCTGAGGAGCAATGGCAAGCATGCCCGACCTTGGCAGCATTAGACCTGGGAAAATTTAACTGCTAGGTGCCAACTGCTTGCAATTGATGCCTCGCCTTCCTAACATGGTGGGAAACGGCAGCTGGCTAGTGGGTGGGAGTGTGTGTTTGGGTGGCATCAAAGGAAGGCCCACTGGAACAAAGGTTGAGGTTTCAGGAGGGACACTTGGTTTGGGAGGATGGAGCCCCAGGCAGGGGAGGGCTAAACTTCCCATATTGGACCCGGAGGAGCAATTTTACCAGGGCAATTTGAAGTCACACAGCCAATTTCAAAATTACCCAGTGTACATCAGAATGAGAAAACCTAATGTTAATTTGTCAAGTTTAATTATTTCATAAATATGGATAATTTCTAGTGCTTTTAACTCTTATATTAATGCCTATTTAAACAATGTAGTTGATTTCAATATTTCTTATCTCTAACTTCTAACTTCACTAACAGTTTGTGCCTCGACAATGCAAAAGTTGCTCTGCTGAGTTGCTTGTGGTTCATAGACAATGGGTTGAATTTTCCCCCCATCGGCGCCCCCGATCAGAGGCGCGGTGCCATTTTACGTGGGCGGGCCAATTAGCGTGACGTTCGCACAGAAGCGCGATACACTCCCTGTTCGGGCGGGGGAGAATCCCAAAATCGAGAGTGCACTTTTTCGTGCATGTGCACAAAAGAGCGCACTCATCCCTGAGGCTAAGTGCTGCCTCAGGGAGATCAGCTCTAAATGTACAAAACTTAAAAATAGAAAAGTAAAATTTCCCTAACATGTCCCCTCATGTGACACTGTCACATGAGTTGGGACATGTCCATAATTTTTAAACAATCCTTTTTAAAATTTTTAAAAAGCTACATGAAACCCTATCCCGCCCGTGGATGAGGTTTCATGTTTTTACTATTCCCCACCAGGGCTCCTGGCGTGCCCGCCAACCTTAAGGTTGGACAGCTTAATTGACCCTGTCAATGGCCTCAATTGGCCATTGACAGGTCGGCGGGCCCGCAGCTGATTTTGCTGCGCTCCCGCCTTCCTGAAAATTTAAATTGGGTGCAGTGACGTCGGGAGTTCCCCCTGATGTCACCGCGCGTCATTTTACGCATCAGCGAGAGGGCCTCGCCCCTGCTCGCCGACTCGTCAAATCCTGCGCAAGGGCTTTATAAACTGTGTAATTCCATAGTTTTTGGGACTATGATAAGAAACAAATATGTCTGAAAACTGAAATGCAATAAGCAGCTTCTGGAAATAAAAGCTCACTGGCCGGGATTTTCCCCTCCTGTTTGTTGCGGGCGGGAGCGGGAAATATCGCAAGAAGGCCAAAAATAGGTTTTACGACGTAAACCCAGGTTGCGATTGTGCACTCCAGCTGTCAATGATGTCAACGTTTCCCACCACAGCACATCGGGAACATCGTTGCAATATTTTTGTATGTCATTATAAAGTCTCCTCGCCAAAATCATCCCCCCACGCTGGACCATCTGGGCACATCGGTGTACAGTTAGAACGACGTGTTTGGTATATAAGCGATGTGCACCTGGCGACCTGCACTTCGCTCTGCATTTTGATGTTAGTTCGCTCACATTGCATCGTGCAGTGCTCAAAGGAATCAGTGCCAGGCCTCGCAAACAGCGCCACATCACTTTCCGGAGGTTGTCACATGCAAGTCTCTTCCTACCAGACCAGCAGTAAGGTGGGGGTGGTTTTTCATGGACTGCTAGGCCTGTACTGGGGAAGGGGGCAAGTGGCCTCGGGCGGGAGAAGGGGCTGCAGGGCTAGGCTGATTACAATGGCACACAACTGAACTGTGCATCCCCGAATAAGGAGAGGCACAGCTGAGACATGTTAGGAACCTTTCAATAACAATGCAGGGAATCAGGAAAGTGAAGCAATGAAGCCCATTCACGCCAGACTAATCCCGTAAAGTGGCACTGATCGATCTCCTTGTTTTAACCCCTTGTTCACAGCATGGAAGTTCCCCAGAGTCATAACAAACTCCAGAGCAATTGGATGAATGGACAAGCTTCAGAAGCCTGTTTGAAAGTTGGCACTTGATGATTCAATGTAGAGAAACCTTAGCTACCCTCCCACCCCCTCAAATAATCTCATTTCCTGAATAAACATTTACCCCAGTGCTTATTCCCAAGAGTATTTATTAGAGTGCAGTGAATGAGGCTCCCAGCGCCTGGGCTGAAAGCAGCACATCCAAGTGCCTGGCCAAAGCAATCTCATAGCAGTCAGTTATGTTGTTGTTGGGGGTGCGGCCTTGATACACACTCTGTGCTGACTATCATTTCAGGGGCGAGTACTCTCAACATGGGAACAAAGCCCTTGAACCCACATTCACAGATGAGTCATTGTCAGAAAGAGGTACCCTTGGAGGCTAATGCTGGAAAACTTGTCTCTTTCTCATTGATACTGCAAAGGGGAGACCATCAGGAGGATGGAGGCTGGATTTATCACTTCCTGCATTATTGCTTACAGGCAGGAGAGAAGGAGAAGATTGCGATGGAGGTGCCTAGATCACCAAAGGGAGGAGCAAACCCTCGAGATGAAGGAGCAGCAGGACCTCTTCTGGATGCAGAGGATGAGGCTCACAGAGACATCATGTGTAGGCAGCTCACAGGACCCAGGGTCTACAGAACTCATATCTTATCTGCAGACAAGCAAGAGAGTGATCCGCATGTCCAGGGATCTGGTGACTCAACTTTTCCACATTTTCCAGGGATTGGCACCACTGGGACTTGGAGGGCATCCATTGCCAGTGGCTGTGAAAGTAATGGCCGCTTTGAACTTCTACATCAATGGCTCCTTCCAGGGCTCCTCTGGGGACCTCTGTGGAGTCTCTCAAGCATTCACGCACAAATGCACTCTTGAGGTCACAGACGCCCTTTTTGCCAAGGCCCACAAATACGTCAACTTGGACAGAGATTGAGCAAGCCAGGACACCAGAGCACTGGGCAAGGCGCCATTGACTGCCCTCATGTGGCTATAAAAGCTCCCTGGCAACAGATACTGCAATACGTAAACCAGACAGGCTACCACTTGCTCAAGTGGAACGTCATCAGCTGCCATAAGAAACCGATAATGCACGTTTGCGCCAGATATCCAGGAAGCATTCACGATTCCTTGAGTAGATCGCAGATCCCGGATATCTTTGAGATACCACACAGGATCCAGGGCTGGCTCCTTGGTGACAAAGGGTACCCGCAAAGGATGTGGATGATGATGCTCTTGTGGCAGTTTCAGACTTCTGCAGAGGGAAGGTACAACAAGGCTCATGCCGCTGGCCGAGCATTGGTGGAGCAGACCATAGGGATCATAAAGATGCGATTCCAATGCCTGGACCGATCTGGTGGAGCACTACAGTATAGTCCTCAGAGGGTCTCATGGATCATCATGACTTGCTGCGCACTGCACAACCCGGTGCTGTTAAGTGGAGGAGGACTTTCCAGGTGATGAGATGAAGGAGATATACTTCTCCTCCAATGAAGAGGACCTCAAAGGGGATGAGGGTGATAAGTTTGAGGAAGTCAAGGCTGCAAAGGAAGAGGCCATTGCATGGGCCAGACAAGAGAGTCATGCACATGAGGCCTTGATAGCCAGGAGGATGATGAGTTGTAGTGAGTACCCTCTTGAACAAGTGCCCTCCATCATGGGCCAGCATGTGCTCCAGCATTGCAATTCCTCTCATTCACCCACGCACTTCAATCTGAGAGTGAATAGTTACACATGAGGCTCACATTGTCTGACCCTTTGAATGATGATGAACCCCCGGCAGCATGTGTCCTTGCTGAGATGAGGTGTTAACTGAAGGAGGGAGCCCCGGCATCAGATGTCAGGAGGTGCTGCCTCTTAGGGCATCTCTCCAGCATCCTAGTCGCAACAGCACCCTACAAGAGCCAGGAGCTGTCGATCGATCCTCAGTGGCCTTGTAGCTGTATGCCTTCAATGTGACAAGGTCCCTCAAGAAGATCCATCTCAAGAAAGGGAACTACGCAGTCGGTGTAACATCAATGGTCATTCAGATAATTCACACTTGGGACAAGGCAGCCAATGGTGTTCAGCTGCTGTGAATCCATTTAGAGATGATTCAGTTGTCTGTAGCGCATTCTTCCAAATCACACTGATGTCCGGCACTCTCAGTTAGGAATCTTGGGCTGCATTTATCCTCAGCTTGATGTGGATGTGACCACCCATGATGATGTCAAAAACTTGCCTGCCAGACATTAAAGTGCCTCCTCTTTAATGCTGAGATTGTGCAATTATGGCCACCCTGGTCCTTGTCAAGTCCAAAATGCACACACACCATGAAGCCTGCAAGGGCACGCATCATTGCTAATAAAGAGCAGACTTCAACTTCAGTACATCCTCGCTCCTATCCCATTGCCCCCCTCCACATTGTCTAAAGCAACCATGTGTGCTTCCAGAGCATGCTCAAAGCCTATACTGGCAATCAGGAAACACCATTTGCAATTCCCATCAGTGACCTCAGCGAGTGCTCAGGTGAGGGGACGCACAGCGCTGCATCCCTAGTTTGTGACAAGATCCTGTCCCCGCAAGACACACAACTGCAGGGTGTGAGACGCTCAAGGTTGGAAGTTCGAGTGCCAGCCCAATAATGTGATTGAGAGAGGCCGAACTTCATCACCTTGAGGCGGCAAGGTGCTCCCAGTTGTTGGTGAGCTTAGCAGATGCACACTTTGAAAGTGGAAATGCAGTTAGCTGACAGCAGCGCACACGAGCTCTGAGTATAGGCTCATAGCATGAAAACACTGCTGAGAGACAGAGAGCACGTGGAGTTGCACATATTTGAGCTTTTTCCATGCATGAGCACATCTCTTCTTGAACACTACATCTTCACCTTTCAAGAATGCAGACGAGATAGAAGAACAGATCTGCCTCAATCTTAAACAGCCAAGAATAAACATGACATGGCCCAACAAAACATGTGAATGAGGTTCATTGAACAAGCACACTTAACATTAACATGGAGGGATTAGTTATATGGTGAATGATCTGGAAAAGGGCCACACACTGTGGTGATATGGAAGTACATTGCCCGGATGAGAGGCCTATGATAGTGACATCTACGATAAGCAGGGGGAAGGGACCAAGGTATCACATCTGATTCGGACTCAGCAGAATCGTGGCCTCCAGCAATGCTCAGAGTTCCAGTGACCTCGGATGTCCCTGCCTCAATTTGCTGTGGACCAGATTGGATCATAATCCCAAGGCTGCTCTAGAACTAGGTCCCACTGAGGTGTGTGTCACTGCACTGGTGGAGGGTGTGGGTTAGTGCTGTGATGGATCTTCTGCTGTGGTGTCCTCATCCAAGTTGTTGTCAAGGCTGGAGCTGGGCGGGTCATTTGTGGATGTTCTCGGGAGCTTTCCAGAGGTGCCCAAGAATGAAAGGAGAGATCATTAGTTCATGGCAGGTGACACTAAAACAGGACAAAGCACTCACAGTATGGTTGTCTGATCGATGAGCAGGATTTTCACTTGGGTGTGCGTCACCCACCTCACTGTCAGAGTTGGCTCAGTCAACATCCTCTCCGGCCAGCTCTATGGCACGATTTTTGAACTCCATGAGGACCTTGATGTTGAGCACTCCAATCCCATCTGGGACCTCTCCCTTTTATTGTGTGTGAGGTTTTCCTACATGAAGACAGATGGAGAGAGTGTGAGCAAGATGCATGCCAGGGAAAATGACAAGGACGCCTGGCATGTGTGGATGGTGAGTGGAGCCATGGACGGGATGAGGAGGCAAGCTCCAGAGGAGATGAGGCCAGATGGAGACGTCAGGGTGTGTGAGAGTGAGCGTGATGTCCCTTGAGCTAGCAGTGAGTGAGATGCCAGTGAATGTGTGATAGGCTTGTGAATCTGTGAGTTGAGAGTGATGAGATGGTTGACTTACTGTGGTGGAACAATCATTCATTCCTGCGCTGGGTGGTTGACCTCTTCTGCAAGCTGTTGGCAATGATGACTGCTGCCATCAGCTCCCAAGCCGGACTGGTGACCTTGCTGGACCTCCAGCTCCCAGCGCAGGAGTAGATTACCCTGCAGCAGGCCTCGACTGCCTCCAACAGATACTCCAGCGAGGTGTCACTGGATTTCAGAGGAGCATGCTTCTTCCCTTTGGGAGTCATGTCTTCCGTGGAGCAATCCTGGCTGCAGACGCTGACAAAGCTGTGCAGGGGTGTCACGTAATGTGGTGCCTGGAGAAGTGGTGAGCTGATAGCGGGGCAGCTGAATCAGAGGCCGCCCACCAGCGACCTGCGTGTTTCATGTGCACGAATAATTAATGAGGCAGGGAGCAGACCATACCATGTGAAAACCCACCATTGCAGCCGGTGTGTAAAATGCTGTTTTTCACGCCTGTTCTTGCACTTAGTGCAATTGGGGGAAAATCCCACCCATTGGGCAGAATTTTTAGGTTGGTGTGTGGGCGCGCGCTTGACCTGATCGGCTGCGAAATCACACAGGATAATGTTGGGCGAGCGTCCCGACGTCATCCCGCGCTCGTGTGATATTTCAACTGGTGGATGCGCGCAAAAGTTGGAAGCGCGCCCACCGGCAATTAAGAGGCCAATTAAGGCAATTAAAGTTGAAATTGTCGCCGATTTTTCATGGTCTGTCCAACCTTACAGTTGGCGGACGGGCAAATTGGCCAGGCAGCCTTTGCGTTTTTCATGAAACCTCATCTAAGGGCAGGATGAGGTTTCTGTAAAATAAATAAAAACGTGTGGACAGAATTTTTATCATGAATATGTTCAGGTGACTGGTTGTGATGCGTGGGCATTGTTTTCCGGATTTAAAAACTTTATTTATTGGTTTTAAAGTCTTCAGCTCCCTGGGGCAGTTCTGCCTTCAGGGAGCTTTCATTCAGCGCTTGCCCGCGCCCACACTTACGTCAGTGCCCACCCTCCTCCTGCCCCCACCCCGGCAGCGCTGAACATTTCAGCCTGCGCTTCACGCTGTCTGGCTGTTAATTGGTCAGCCAGTGCAAAATTGCAGTCGTGGGTGCCGATCGGGGTCGGTGGTCCATTCCCTGACTACTCCCCGGCCCGCCAACCATGCTCGCACGCCAACCTAAAAATCCTGCCCATGAAGTCTGTTGGACACTGGCAAGATTGAAATGTAAACATTGAAGCTTTATGTAAGATTCCATTTCTCATGAAGCACAGTAGTATTTGGGAAGATGGTGGAGTATGCCGATGGCATAGTCATACTGCAAGACTTGCAATTGGTATGGTTTTTGTTTTCCATTGGCCTTAACGGGAGATGAAGCAAATGGAGTTTACATGAAATGTTTGCCAGCTGTTCCAGGTTTCATTTGAGTTTTAGTCCCTTGAGTCAGTGGAAGAAAGAAAAAATCTCTCCCACTGCATACAAATCAAATTTTGAAAGAGCTCAATTTCTCACAGAAACCCGGTGGGAATTAAGTTTTGTCCATTACAACATGCTGTAAGTGCAGTGGCATCACTAATAGTCTGCAGGAACATTCTAAACAACATAAATTGCTTCTCAAATAATCGAAATTGCTTTACTGAGGTAGCTTATGATCAACTATACATTATTCAATACATCATTTTTTTTTCTGTTTCTGAAACTATGGACTTCATGTGACAATTTTAATTTCTTTCAGGTAATATAATGAAAGATGAGTCCTTCTCTAAATGATAGAGTTAATCATTATGCTATCTTCATTGTTTCAGGTTTTTCTCCTCTTTAATTACAATTCCATTACAACTTAAATGTTTCAATCGAACCTGCCATACCATTGTACCTACCAAATCTAATATTGTTCATATTCTACAACAACAATTAAACTTTAATTAATAGAATAATAAAAGAAAAACATTGAATGTTTGCTATTCCAATAATAAAGTAGCTATCACAACAGAAGTGAGGAAAATAAACTAGATTATTTTATAAACCTATTGATGTTTCATTTTTGGTGTTGGGTTGATGGAATCTTTTGTACCCCACTAACACCTAACAATGCCTATTTCTGAAAAACATATTGATAGATGTTGTTAAAGATTATCACTTGGCAAGGAGGCCTCTTATCAATAGTGCATGTTCCATGGCTCTAGATTATAGCCATAGTCCTGGTGAAACAACAAATTCCATGAATAAACAGAAGAATAAAATACATCTACACAAAGCGTATCGATTACCAACCAATGAATTGCCAGATACATCTCCACTCTTAAACTCTTTGCCCAAGAATGTTTGAGAATCTTAAGGAGCCAAGGAACAAGGTAGGAAATTGGTATACACATCTGTGATGTTGCAGATCCTTCATGCTACCTTGAAATTCAAGTAGTGAAATACTTTTCACTTTTGAAAAGTGGTTTCATCTAGTAAATGGTGCTGTCTATAACAATCGAGATATTATGAAGTGCTAGAATGTCCAACAGCTCATTTTATTTTCAACTGCTGCTCTGTGGTTGAAGAGAAGAAGTGACCAGTTTTGAACAGGGCAACATTGACCTCCAAGGAAATATCTTGACATTTCTAAGTTATATTTCCTCTGATATGAGCTAGGACTAAGAAGATATTGGTGGCAATGAATGTATGTGCTTCAATTGTTGTGAATGGGATTGGCAGACAATTTGTGAGTTTGTAACACCTGATCTCCTGTTTTAACTCTCCGTTCAAAGTCTAATATTTAAGTTCTAGCCTTAGGTCAGACTGAAGGCAGGATTTTAACATTGAAGGGTTTGTGGCTTTAGATGTGGGTAGCGGCAGCCAGGGGACTCCAGGTTTCCCGAAACTTGCCAATGAGAGCAAAGCAAGAACACAAAGCAAATTCATGGGGCTCAGTAAAATTCATAGAAAAACTTCAATAAATACTTGGTGCTCACAGCTGCTTTCTTCATCAAGAGTAGGAAAGATTTGTTCAGGCTACTTGCAGTGAAGGGTTAGATTCTACACTTTGAACTTTTTGAGACTCAAATAAAGTTGTGTGGCACCATGGCTGCCATAGATTGAGCCTCAAATGAGGAAGAAGTTGATCATCCTGGAGAGTGGCAGCTTGCTATGGACAGTCCCACAGCTGATCAGACGGGTTGCCCTCTCAGGAGGTACTACACGCGTAACAGGATGTACAGGCAATGTCTCAGCTTCCGAGGCCTCTTGAAAGGACAATGTTTCCAGGAGCTGAGGTTGTTGTGTCTACAGCCTCCGAGAAGAAAACCTGCTCCTTATTAGAACTAATGTCCATGTCCAGCTAAGAGCTGTGAAAATAACCACTGCCCTCAACTTTTTTATCCCAGGATCCTTCCAGGGCACTGGTGGAGATATACCTAGGATTTCTCAGTTGGCCACCCACAAATGCACAGGACAATTGACTGATGGCTTGTTTGCCAGAGCTGGCAATCATGTCATCTTCATCTGTGATGAAGCCAGTAAGAATGAGAGTATGCTTGGTTTTGCATCTCTGGTTGGCTTACTACAAATGCTGGGCTTCATAAACTCCATGCACGTAGCAATCACCCAGGAGTATCTGTAAACTGCAAGAGAGTCCACATGCAGCTCGTGTGCAGCCACAAAAAGATGTTTATGCAGGTGTGCACAAGGTTCTCAGGGAATTGGATTGAAACTAGGAGCATGGCACAATGTTTCTGCTGCTGACCTTCTGGACCACTCCAACAAAGCATTCTTTGCAGCAGTATCAGGTTTCTTCCTCCTAAAAGCTGAGGAAAAATATCTCTGTCCGGCTCCTCACTGCTCCCAGCAGTACACCAAGCAAGGCATCATTTGAGTGGATGCAGTGTTTGGGCAAGTTGCTGTCTCTGTGCCAACCCGCTAAATAGCATCCTCATCAGCACCTCCCAAACCCATGACCACCACCACTTAGGAGGACAAGGGCAGCAGATGCAGGGAACACCACAACCTGCAAGATCCTCTCCAAGCCACACACCATCCTGACTTGGAAATATATCGCCGTTCCTTCACTGTCGTTGGGTCAAAATCCTGGAATTCCCTCCCTTACAGCACTGTGGGTGTACCTACACCACTTGGACTGCAGCGGTTCATGGAGACAGCTTATCACCACCTTCGCAAAGGCAATTAGGGATGAGCAATAAATGCTGGTTTAGCCAGTGATGCCAATATTCCATGAAAAGATAAAAAGAGTCCTGAGAATTCCTTTAAATACTGGAGCTCCTGTCACGCAGGTCCTCAGCTTTTCTAAAATAAAAGCAAAATACTGTGGGTGTTGGAAATCTGAAACAAAAACAAAAATTGCTGGAAAAACTCAGCAGGCCTGACAGCATCTGTGGAAAGAAAGACAGAGTTAACATTTCGAGTCCAATGACTCTTCTTCAGAACTAAAGAGAAGACAAAATGTGGTGAAATATATACTGTTTAAGGGGGGATGGGACAGATGAAGCTGGATAGAAGACAAAAGGTGGAAGGGGTGTTCATGGTGGTGAGACTGGCTAAAGGAGGTGCTAATGGTGACATTAAGGGCTGCACCTTCCAGTCGGTGAGCAGTGGGGGGCGGGGTGACGTCAGGCGGGTGTTCCAATGTCATCCCGCGTCATTTACATTTTCAGGTCGGCCTGTGTGGAGCTGAGTCGGCTCCATGCCGGCTGACCTGTCAACGGCCACTTAAGGCCATTAATAAAGTAATTGAGGTAATCAATGGACCTGCCCGTCCAATCTTAAGGTTGGAGGGCAGGCCAGGAGCCCAGGCAGGGTTCTGAAAAAAAATGAAATCTCATCCACGGGCAGGATGAGGTTTCATGGGGGATTTTAAATGTTTACAAAATGCTGCAATAAAAGAAATTGACATGTCCCAGCTCACGTGACAGTGTCACATGAGGGGACATGTCAGGAATTTTTTTTTCACACTTCTAAAAATTTTTGAAACTTCCAGCGATCTCCCTGAGGCAGCACTTTGTCTTGGGGAGATCTGTGCGCTCTTTCATGCGCATGCGCGAAAGAGCACGCCCCTGACTCAGGGAATCCCCCCTGCCCGCACAGGGAGTGCACAGCACTTCCGAGCGAGCGTCACGCTGGGTGGGCCTTAATTGGCCCGCCCACGTAAAATGGTGGCACTGCTTCACTTGAAAGGAGTGTTTGGGCTGTTGGATGGTAAGGATGGGGGAAGTAAAGGGGCAGGAGTTGCACCTTCTGCGATTGCAGAGGCCAGAGGGAGGGATCCAGGTGGAGAGAGAATACTGGAGGCGAGTGAAAGGATTCGTTGAACGGGGGGAGGAATCCTGCCCAAAGAAGAGAGCACGGAGACGAAGGCAGCGGAAGAAGAGTTCAGCATTGTGCCGAGCCCGGAATTCATTGAGGTGAGGGCGTAAGGGTATGAAACTGAGTCCTTTGCTGAGTACTGAACGTTCAGCATCAGAGTGGGGAAGGTCAAAGGGTATGTTCGGGGCTGGGATTAGAAGACGGGATGGGGTCAGAGGGACGGGAAGGGGTGCAGTGTCCTGGATGGGCGTTGGTATCAATGAGTTTTTGGAGCTTTCATTCCTTAGCACCTGAAAGAAAGAGACAAAGTTTCTTGTTAAGGTGTCGGATGAGACGAAGAATGAAATGAAACTGGGGGCAAGGACAGCTTTGAGATAGGGTGAGTCGGCGCTGCTGGAGGGAGAGTTCGAGTGTGTTCATATGGTGGCGCATGGCACTAAGTGTGGATATCAGGATGCGGATCTCTGGTTGTTTCCTACAGTAGCTTTTCGGGAACTATACAATATATCTTTACAGGTATATGAGCAAGTCATTCATCTCTATGATGAAAACTATGGAAAGACTGTCTCTCAAAATTGACACATGACTCCCTTATATTAAAACCACATACTAATAGTTTACTACTAACTGTAATATATATTGGTTATAGATAGTAGTGGAATATTAGGATGTGACATCACAGGTAAAAATCGCTTTGGCATTTACACTTTCAATTTTATTAACACTTGTACTGAATCCAGCTTTAGGAGACATTCATGTACTGCAGCACACTGTAGCATGACTGAGTTTGAATTCATTACCAGCCTTATGGAGACAGTGTTATCATGATTACATTTGCCATATAACAGCTGGCATGCTACAAATCATGTAACCATTCTAAATTGGACATTTGAAACTATGATAAATGCTTAAGAAAGGTGTTAGAGGTAATACCATACATAAGGGATATATTGTCTGAGAAACATAAACAATATTGTGGGACAAATACAAACTGCAAACCTATAGACTTTAAGTAAATACAAGAGAATCTTTGAGAACAATTTTGTTAGATTATTTCAAAGATGCCATAAGATTTATTTATGTGGCAGGAATTTTTAAAAAAGATTTATGTAAATGTCCCTGAGCTAACTCAAAAGTCAATGTTAGATTTAAAGACCTTTAAGAATATTATTGTTTACAATCTGTAAGTAAATTCACTATTTAAGGTTTGCTGGTTGTTACAAGTCAAATAACTAGACGGTGAAGGATAGAACTGGAGCTTACTCTTTATACGCTTCCAAGCTTTTATTTATAGAGACACACATTACAAATCATGCACTTCCAATTCAACAACCACACTTTAAGTCTGCTCTTATATATGAGCACAAATGAATACCCAGTTGATTATCACCACCTAAATACAATTAAAACCCTCACTTCACATACAATTAACATTTTTTTGGAGTATGCAGCATTACAAGAACACTAGGGCTAGAATTTTCGGGTCGGTGAGTCGGCTGCACGCCCGCCGTACTGTCAAAGGCCTATTAACGTCATTTAAATATCAATTAAAACACTTAACGGAGCTGCTTGTCCAACCTTAAGGCTGGTGGGCAGGAAAAGAGCCCAGGCGGCCTTCGCATTTATCATGGAACCTCATTCACTGGTGAGATGAGGTTTCATGATGGTATTTAAAGTTTTATGAAAATTTTTAATAACACCCATAGACATGTCCCAGCTCATGTGACACTTTCACATGAGGGGACATAGCTTAATTTTTTTTTCTTTATTAAAATTCTCAGAACTTCAACTAATCTGCCTGAGGCAGCTCTTTGCACGAAAGAGCGCACTCCCCGACTCAGGCAACCACCCCCCACCACCACCACCCCCCCCAGCCCCCCCTGCCCCCCACACCCCCAACCCGCACAGGGAGCACTCAGCGCTTCAGGGCATGCATCACGCTGGGTGGGTCTGAATTGGCCCGCCCACATAAAATGGCGGCGCCAAGCCGATCGTGGGCGGTGATAGGCTGTGTATCCACCTACACCCGCTCCCGCCCAAACCCCCGACAAGGAGAAAATTCTCCCCTAGGTTTAACAGATTATAATTAAATGAAATATAAAGAATGTTAAAAAAACTGGGTTGCATTCTTATATTATTACAAGCAATGTTCCTATCAAGAAGGCCTTGCTATGTTTCTGAATCCTTTTCACCCTCCTTATACTATAAACTTATGTTTCTTTATTTCACAAATTATTCTTATAGGTGGGCTCTTGATTCCTCAGTGCCTAAAGATTATCATCATTGATACCTCAGTAGGTTTTGGTAAATTTTGGTAAGATAATGAAAGCCTTCTTGAAAGATGTCTTTGGTTACTGTATTTGTCTAGTACTTGCACTAGGCCATTCTTCTGTTTTCAAAAAGCAGCAGTGCAATAAAACATCAACCTCATTTCAGACCTTAAGAACCAGAAGATTTGCACTGAGTTAGGGGTTGAGGGGAAGGGTGTGTGGAGAAATGTCACATCCTGGCATATACCTGACTGATACACCACTGACCTCACCAAAGCTCGTGGGGCCAAGAATTGGCGTTGAGAAATGAGCATTTGGCACAAGTTGAGTGTCTGCCTCAGTAGAAAAGGTCACATACCAGGGTGTAAATAGTTGGTTACAGGAGAAGATGCCAGGCCTCCCCTGCAGCCAAATATAAGTTTCTATTACATTGGGATCTTAAAGTATGGCCACCCATCTTCTCAAACAGCAATTATTTGAATACACAATTTTCATACATCTCAGCACATTACTGCCATTTTGCATTGCTGTTATGCCAATCCCGACTCTAATGGATATGCAAATGTGTAATTTTGGTGTGAATAGTTCTCTATATCATTGCCATGTATAATATACTAGCATAAAAGTGCTGCAACTCACCATCTGGAATTTCATGGCCCATATACATTTGAATTAATTAACAAGCCTTCTATAAAGATAGAACAGCTCAGAATGCTTTATTTTTGCTTTATTTATTTGATTTTATCTTTCTGGAATATTATCCTTTCTATATTCCCATAACAGCATTTAATTGCTTCTATTGACCTGTTATATCAGGGAACATTGTCATCAAAGGAAAGTCCCCTTCCCATTAAATAGGGAGTAATTGTCAGATTATAAATTGTGATAATTTGGAGACAATCCCTATGCTTTATATGACTCTATGCAAATGCTGATGTAGGGACAAGTACTGACCTGGTTAGCATGTTGTTAGTTTATTCACAAAGAAACATATTTGGACTAATTTGGACTAATACTTTAGATTTGGATGTGCCTTTTAGGACATGTAACATTTCCAACATCCACAAAGCCATTCTCTGTGCCCCTTTGTATACACTTGAGCTGTTTTCTGCTCATGGTGTTTCTTATTACTGCTTATTACTGTTACTATAGCAACAAAAGAAGTATTGGTCCAGAATTTGCTGGTGTGGGGCACCTCACGCTGTGGTCCATTATTTAGATTTTTTTCCCTCAATGTTCATCTTGAAAATGTTTTGCGCTGCAAGTTGCTGGAAGTGAGAAGGCAATGGGCACCTGGGACTCAGCAAGCAACAGAACAAACAGCCTATTCCCCTAACCAATAAGATTAAAGGACTGAGAAAGAAATAATGGAGAATAAAATAGATGAATTTGAAACAAATCAGGTATGGAAAGATAAATAGAAGGAAAGAAAGATTTCATGAGAGATAAAAGAGACAGAAAGGAAAAGTTCAAAAAAATTAAAAATCTCTAATTACAATTTACTGCCTGCAGGAATGAGAGTGTACAATTTCAGTTCTTCCCTTTCTGGAATGGAATGGAGAGGTTGAATGACATTGCAGGAACATAATTCTCATCAGTAAAAAGATAGTTCGCTTGTGAAGTACCAGCCCTAAATTTCTCAGCACAATTAATTGACAGTTAACATCCAAATACATTGCAAATTCATCAGATTGCTGGGTGAATGGGGATTGTTCATTTACTTAGGAGGCTAACAAGGTAACTGGAAGTGCTGGGTAAGTAATCCTGCTCCTCGTGGCCCACAAGTAGTGCTGGATTCAGGAGTCCTAGTTGGCCTGTGTTAAAGCTGGAACAGAGAGGGGGGAAAATCGACATGCGACCATATTAAAATATCTAAAGGATTGAACCACCTCCCGATTGTGGGTTGTTAACCTGCCAACCACACGCCCCCAACATCTTACCCTCACCAAGTCCACTTCTGTTAAAATCAGGAATGGGTGGATTTGAAATAGGTTGGACTTGAGTTTGATATTTAACACCCACCTGGCCCAAACCGACCCACTTTTGATGTTAAAAATTGCCCACACAAAGTGTAAACCAGGAAGCGTGAGCTGGAATAATTAATTCAATGACAACTCACGCACAGAAAGCAAAATAAATAGAGGTAAAGATGGGATTAAGAAAGCGCAATTTAAAAGAGACAGAAAGAAAATGAAAAAGAAATTACATTTTTCAATTTGTTAAAATCTCCAACAATAAAATTTGAAGGAATGGGACCCCACTCTCATAATGTGAATTTCTAGTGCCAGAGCAGTTTTTGGCAGTAATTAAAATTTATTTGGCTGTTAAAAATTTACTTGCACTTGAATGAACAAGTCCTTTTTTCTGGCATATCAAGTAGCTAAGTATCATAACTGCCTGTCCTTCATTTTTCTCAATGCCGAGTTCTCAACAAAGTGCTGGTGTAACAACATTTCTGGAGGAGCAGGGCAGATTGGACAGCAACTTCCCAATTTCCATTTACCTGCTCACGCCTGGTTAATGACACTCAAGCACTATTAGCCTCAGTGTTATTTCTACCAGAAAATTCAGGCCAATATTTAACCTAGGACAGAGTGCGTGCAGCTGTTGGGTAAGAAAGTCTAAATTTTTATTTTGTCCAAACCTAATTTAGTTTGTAGTTGGCATTAAACTGAAATCTACAGTTTAAATTCTGTAGTTGCCAGACTTAAGCATGGTTTTTTTCAAGGGTTCCAGCGAAAGGACAGCTTAACTAAGAACCATCTAAAACTGGATTCTCTTTAAGTGACTCATATAGGCCTTTTGTGGTAAGAACATATATAAGTAGCCAGCTTAACAGCTAAGTGACTTATGATAGAGTGCCAGAGTTGAGTGCTTCAGGGAGTTAAGCGGAGGAAGGGAAAGAGGTGTTTGGTTGCATTTGCCTAAACATTTTCATCCTCCAGGAATTGATTCTTGCTCTGCTACAGGAAAAGAAGCTAGTTAATTGGTGAGTATCTGGTACGTGATTAAGGTTTATTCTATTCCGAAGGCTCAAGGTATCCTTTGAGCGAGAGGTGAGCTGGAGAGGATAAACGGTACAGATTGAGAGTCCTACCTGCAGTGAGACCAGCGGTGGAGAGACATCACGAACTACAACGTGATGCGAGTGCAGGGAAAGCAGCTGATTGGTGAGTAGGATTAGTGAGTATTTCTAGTATTTAAAGTAAAAGTAAGGTCTTTAGTTTGTGTTCAGGCCCCTAGTCTTTTTTTTTCTCTCTTTTTCTTAACAATAGCTTGTTAAGTAGAAGATACTGGTGTTAAAAAAAATAATTACAATAAAGTGTAAAGAGCGGGGGACTCTTCAAGTGTAAAGAGCAGGGATACTAGAATAAGTAATTACTAAATTAAATACGATAGTGACGGACGGGTGATGTGTTGCTGTTACAGCACGTGGCAGCTGCTGCACATCAAGGGCAGGATTTTACTGTCGGCGAGTGGTGGTGGGGGCGGGGCCCGCTCGCCGATGCGTAAAATGACACGCGGTGACGTCGGGGGGAACTCCCGACGTCACTGCGCCCGATTTACATTTTCAGGAAGGTGGGAGCGCAGCAAAATCAGCTACTCGCCCGCTGACCTGTCAATGGCCAATTGAGGCCATTGACAGGATCAATTAAGTAATTAAAGAACCTGCTCGTCCAACCTTAAGGTTGGTGGGCAGGCCAGGAGCCCCGGCAGCAACTAGAAAAAACATGAAACCTCATCCATCAGCAGGATGAGGTTTCATGCAGGGTTTTAAAAATTTTAATAAGGTTGTTATGGAAATTATGAACATGTCCCAACTCATGTGACATTGTCACATGAGGGGACATGTAAGGGAATTTTTTTTTTCTATTTTTAATATTGTTGAAAGTAGAGCTGATCTTCCTGAGGCAGCACTTAGTCTCAGGGAGATGAGTGCGCTCTTTCGTGCACATGCGAGAAAGAGCACATTCTCGATTTTAGGGATTCCCACCCCGCCTGCACAGGGAAGGGCTTCCCTGCGGACGTCACGCTGGGCGGGCCTTAATTGGCCCACCGACGTAAAATGGCGCCGCGCCTCTGATCGGGGGAGCCAATCGGAAGTGCGCCCGCACGCGCCAGCCCATCAACTTCCCCCTCCAATGGGGAAAAATTCTGCCCCAAGGTGATCCATAGCAAACACATCTGTAGTAAGTATTTGCAGTTCGAGGAACTTCAGATCCGAGTTGAGGAGCTGGAGTCCGAGCTGCAGACATTGCGCCACATCAGGGAGGGGGAAAGTTACCTGGCCACTTTGCCCTAAGAGGTGGTCACAGATTAGGTAATTCAAATTTGTGATCAGGGACAGGATGGTGTGACTGCAGGTGAGGCAGGTATGGAGACCCAGGGGATAGTGTTTGGGAACCTTGGCCTCTGCAATTGTCCAACAGTTACGAGGTTCTTGCAAACTGTGTGGACGAGAGCGGGGACAGCAGGGAGGATGAGTGAACTGGCCATGGCTCCCTGTACCACGGTGCCGTTCAAGTGGGGGGAGGAAATAGGAACGTAGTAATGGTAGGGGACAGTATAATTAGGGGGATGGATACTGTTCTCTGCAGCCGTGAGCGTGAGTCCTGAAGGCTGCATTGCCTGCCCGGTGCCAGGGTTATGGACACCTCCTCAGGGCTGGGGAGGAACTTGGGGCAGAATTTTGTGTGCGGCGGGCGGACATGATTGGTGGGCCCAGGAGCAGCTGGGAAAGTTACCGCTGCCCATGATCGACCTTTGACATCAATTTCACGCTGGTGGGCAAATTAAGGCCTACCGAGCATGAAGAGCAGCTCCCCAATGGTCGGGAGGGTTGGGCTGGAGGAGGCTTGTCGGCCGCCAGGTCCAATGGTTTAAAACCAGGACAGTCAGGCACTGGAAGGCTTCCAGGGATGAAGACATCTTTAGTGTTGTCAACAGGGATTATACATTATGGATTCAAATGCAGCTGCAGGCACCAGGTGGGAGGGGAGGTCTGGTGGGCACTTGACCCACCCCCCAGTTTTCTAATGAGTCCCTTGCGGTCCTCCTGGAGGAGGTGGCTGCCAAGAGGGACACCCTTGTCCCCATGGATGGAAGGAGGAGGCCACCACTGGAGGAGGTGGCAGTGCTGGGCAGCAGCCATGATGTTGTGCAGTGCACCTGGGTCCATTGCCACTAGAGGTTTAACAACCTGCTGTGCTCAAGAAGGGCGATTACCGTGTTATTGGCATGGATCAGTGTGTTGGAGTGTTAAGGGCTGGCTGTCCCCCATGTAGAGTTCAGGGGTGTTAGAGTCTGAGTGCCAACTGTCAATGTGGCCAAGGGGGTGAGCCCTGGCTTCTTGGACTGAGTGCCATTTGGCTCGATGGCTATGATTCGGATGTGCCCTGCACGGTGCTCCTCAGCTGGGGTTGGCCAGGCTGCAATGGTACTGCGGGTAGAGAGTGGTATAATCAATGCTGCTCTGTCCTTTCAGGAGAAGATGGCCCACAACAACGTTGAAATATCGTGGACCGACGGAGGCCCTGCAAACCTCCTAATCCCAAACGGCTATGAACAGGACACCTTGGAGTGTATAAACATAAAGAAACAGCTGCAAATAGGGTCAAAGAGTGAAATAATGGTAAAAAGGCAAAATTAATGGCTCTTTCCTTCAATGCACGTAATATTCGGAACAAAATAAATGAATTAATGGCACAAATAGAGGTTAATGGGTATGATCTGACAGCCATTATGGAGACAGTGTTACAAGGAGATTAAAGTTGGGAACTAAATATTTAGGGATATGTGACTTTTCGAAAGGAGAAGCAGGAAGGAACGGGTGGTGGGGTAGCTTTCTTAGTACTGGAAGGAATAAATACGATAGCAAGAAATGATCTTGGATCAGAAGATGTAGAATCCATATGGGTGGAGGTAAGAAATAACAAGGGGAAGAAGACACTGGTGGGAGTAACTTATAGGCCACCTGACAATAGCTATACTGTAGGACAGAGAATAAATCAGGAGATAATGAGGGCATGTAAAAAAGGCAGTCCATTAATCATAGGTGAGTTTGATCTTAATGTAGTTTGGGAAAATCAAATTGGCAGAGGTGGCCATGAGCAAGAATTCATAGAGTGTATTCAGGACAGTTTCCTAGAACAATATGTTGTGGATCCAGCCAGGGAGCAGGCTAGTTTGGATCTGGCAATGTGTAATGAGGCAGGTTTAATAAATGATCTCAGAGTAAAAGATTCCCTAGGAAAGAGTGACCATAACGCGGTTGAATTTAGCATTCTGTGTGAAAGTGAGAAACTTGGGTCGGAAACAACTTTGCTAAACTTAAGTAAGGGTAATTTCAAAGGAATGAGGGCAGAGTTGGCTGGAATGGACTGGACTGTGAAAAGAGTTTAGCAGAAAGACGGCTGATGGCAGATGTTTAAAAAAAATTGGTCATGGCACTCGTTGGGGGGGCTCAGCAGGAGTGGGCAGGAGCGATCAGGAAGCTGACCGCCGCTCACAATCGGGGCTAGACCATCAAGGTCACTGTTACTCTTAGTTTCTATGCTGGTGGATCCTTGATGATACAAAACTAATTGGGAAAGGAAGCTGCGAGGATGACATGAAGGCTGGGATTGTCAGAGAGCTGTGGGATGCGGGCAGCCTTTGATCATGATCCTGGAGGCTGTATCGGAATCCCAATGCATCCAGAACAGTTTCCATTTTTTTTTTATTCTTTGACGGGATGTGGGCTTCGCTGTCTAGGCCAGCATTTAGTGCCCATCCTTAGTTGCCCTTGAGAAGGTGGTGGTGAGCTGCCTTCTTGAACCGCTGCAGTCCATGTGGTGTAGGTACACCCACAGTGCTATTAGGGAGGGAGTTCCAGGATTTTGACCCAGTGGCAGTAAAGGAACAGTGATATATTACCAAGTCAGTATGGTGAGTGACTTGGAGGGGAACCTCCAGGTGGTGGTGTTCTCATGTAGCTGCTGCCCTTGTCTTTCTAGATGGTAGTGATTGTGGGTTTGGAAGGTGCTGTCTGAGGAGTCTTGGTGAATTCCTGCGGTGCATCTTGTAGATGGTACACACTGCTGCTAATGTACCTTGGTGGTGGAGGGAGTGAATGTTTGTGGATGTGGTGCCAATCAATTGGGCTGTTTTGTCCTGGATGGTGTCAAGCTTCTTGAATGTTGTGGGAGCTGCACTCATTCAGGCAAGTGGGGAATATTCCATCACACTCCTGACTTGTGCCTTGTGGACAGGCTTTGTGGAGTCAGGAGATGAGTTACTTGCTGCATGATTCCTAGCCTCTGACCTGCTCTTGTAGCCACAATATTTATATGGCTAGTCCAGTTCAGTTTCTGGTCAAGCTCTCAAAGGGCTGGCGGGGAAAAGGAACAGGCAACTCCTCACTGCTAATGAACAGATCTTTAAACTTCTTAAGGAGATTGTTCAGAGTGATGTGCAGTCAGGAATGTGATTTTTAATATTTATTTTGGTGAACCCAAACAGTCTGGTGCACATTAGTGCCCAGCTGTCAGGTTCTTTACAGGGACATTTGAATTTTATTTTTATTCATAAAAAATAGAAATATGATTGTCCAACTGGCTCTAGGTCCAGCACTGTATCTTAAATTTATTTGAAAGGCCACTTTCCTCCATTTTCCAAGTCCAGGCCTTCCAATGAGCTGCCTGCTCTTCTCGGCAAGGCAGCTGCAGTTCCCAACATGGCTGCCATCTGCCTTGTCTCTGGTGCCTTACAGGCAGCTCCTGCCTCCTGGAGATGCTCAGCACCTCTAATTGGGTGCTGTAACTCTCCCCCTGGCCAATTAGGACATGGAAATTTAAAAATAGCTTCATGATAGCAACAGAGCTCGGGCACGGGGTGAGGACCCGGAATTCATCTGGGTGTTGGGTTACCGACCCGGCATTGAAAATCCAGCCTAAAGAGTCTGCAAGTGGATATATGTGGATTGAATGAATGGGCAAGAAAATGGCAGGTGAAGTATAATGTAGGGAAATGTCAGGTTGTTCACTTTGGTAAGGAGAATAGAAAGCAAAATATTTTTTAAATAGTGAGAAATTATTAAACATTTGTGTTCGGAGGGATTTATGTGTCCTGGTATAAGAAACACAGAAAATTAACATGCAGGTCCTGCAAGTGATGTAGGAAAACAAATGGCATGTATTTCAAGGGGTTTGAAGTACAAGAGCAAGGAAGTCTTGCTGCAATTGTACAGGCCTTTGCTAAGACCACACCTGGAGTACTATTAATAGTTTTGCTCATTATACCTAAGGAAAGATATACTTGCCCAAATGGCAGTTGAACCAGCTAACATCTCAACTGGCTGCTCTTAATTCCAACTGAATTCCAGGACACTGCCACTGGGGTTCCCTCCATGTAACTCGCAGCCACAGGGAATCAAGTCCCTCCCTCCCAGGAAGCTGTTGGGAAGCTGTCTCCACATGCAGCCTGGGTGTAAAATGGCTGTTAATAGGCAGTTAACTTGATTAATTGGCTGCTTGTCTCTGGCCGGTGGGTGCCCAGGCTGCTGTCTCTCAAAGTATCCTGTGGTAGAGAAAGGACACTGGGCTCCCCTCCTGACACCTTCCTCTGCTATTTTACCAGCCCTTCCGCATCCCAGGGGAGAATTTTCTCCCCATCGGGGGGTGTTGGGCAGGAGCAGGTGTGGGCGGGCGCACAGCCTGCGATTGGCTGGCCGCCACCATTTTGCGTGGGTTGGCCAATTAAGGCCCACCCAGCATGACATGCACCCGGAAGCGCTGTGCGCTCCCTGTGCGGGCGGGGGGATTAAGCTGAGTCGGGGCCTGCACTCTTTCGCACAAAAGAGCGCAGAAATCTCGCTGAGGCACAGAGCCGTCTCAGGGAGATCAGTCTGATTTTTAAAAATTTTAGTAAAGAGAAAAAAAAATTTAAGACATGTCCCCTCATGTGACAATGTTGTATGAGCTGGGACATGTCAATGAATTTTAACTTAGAAATTTATAAACGCTTCATGAAACTTCATCCCGCCCGTGGATGAGGTTTCATGATAAATGCAAAGGCCGCCTGGGCTCTTCGTCTGTCCGCCAACCTTAAGGTTGGACAGGCAGCTCAGTTAATTATATTAATTGGAATTTAAATGGCCTTAATAGGCCTTTGACAGTTCAGCGGGCGCACAGCTGACTCTGTTGCGTGCCCGCCGAACTGAGGATCTGAATGACGCACGGTGATGTCGGGACGCTGGTCCGCTCACCAAACAGAAGAATCTGGCTCCAGTCTATCTCCAGAGGGCTGAAGAAGTCCTGGCAACACTTCCACTAACTTTACTCCAGCAATACTAAGTTAAAAGAGCCTCACTGGAAATTTGGATGTTTAGCCCTTCAGATAATGCTAATTGGGGGGGTGGGTGTGGGGGAAATCGGGGTTCCCTTGGGGAAAAGAAATATCTATTATAAACACTTCTTTACACCCTCCAAGCGTCTCAAAGTGCTGGTTGGCCAATGAAGTACTTTTTGAATTGTAGTCACTGTTGTAATGTAGGAAATGCAGCAGTCAATTTGTGCTCAGCAAATTCCGAGAAATAGCAATGTGACAATGACCAGATAATCTGCTTTTGTGATGTTGACTGGGAAATGAATATTGGCTGGACATCGGGGATAACTCCCTGCTCTTCTTCAAAATAGTGCCACAGGATCTTTTATCCAAGCAAGTGGAAGGAGTTTTGATTTAATGTCTCATCGGAAAGATGGCACCTCCAACAGTGCAATGGTCCCTCGGTACTGATGTATCAGCCTTGACTGTTGTGTTCAAGTCCTGGGGGAGAATTTTTAGGTTGGCGAGCGGGGGCGGGGCCCGCTCGCCGATGTGTAAAATGATGCGGGGCGATGTCACCCGCGTCATTTAGATTTTCAGGTCGGCGGGCGCGCAGCTGAGTTGGCTGTGCACCCGCCGACCTGTCAACAGCCACTTAAGGCCATTAATAAAATAATTAAAACACTTAATGAACCTGCCCGTCCAACCTTAAGGCTGGCAGGCAGGCGAAGAACCCAGGCGGCCTTCAGAAAAAACATGAAATCTCATCCACAGGCGGGATGAGGTTTCATGAGGGATTTAAAATGTTCCAGAAATTTTTAAACAAAAGTAATGGACATGTCCCAGCTCATGTGACAGTGTCACATGAGGGGACATATCAGTAATTTGTTTTCTCATCTTTATTCAATATTTGAAACCTGAGCCGAGCTCCCTGAGGCAGCACTTTGCCTCAGGGAGATCTGTGCGCGCACGCGTGAAAAAGCACACACCTGGCTCAGGGAATCCCCCACCGCCCGCACAGGGAGCGCATAGCGCTTCCTGGCGCAAGTCACGCTGGGCGGGTCTTAATTGCCCCGCCCACATAAAATGGCCGCACGCCCCCAACTGGAGGCGCCGATTGGGAACCTGCCTGCTCCTGCACAATCTCCCGATGGGGGGATGATCCAGCCCCTGGAGCCCCAAAAGGGAAAAAGTAGTTTGGACCAGTACTCTTATTTCCCAGTTTCCCAGGTGCAATTGTCTCCAATTTTTCATGGCCTGTCCAAACTAACAGTGAACGGGCGGATCGGCCAGGCGGCCTTTACATTTTACATCAAACCCCATCCAAGAACAGGATGAAATTTCCGTTATGAAATAAAAAATAAAAGTAAAAATCTGTGGGCAGCATTTTTATTATTGATGTTTTCAGATGCCTGATTGTGATGCATGGACATTTGTTTGCAGCTTTTAAAATCTTTATTTGATGATTTTCAGGTCTCCACATCCCTGAGACAGCTGTCTGCCTTCAGGGAGCTTTCTCGCAGCGCTCACCCGTGCCCGTGGAAATGTCATCGCCCACCCTCTTCCCGCCTCCACCCCAGCAGCGCTGAGCTTTTCAGTGTGCCTTTCACACTGGCTGACCGTTAATTGGCCAGCCAGCGTGAAATTGCGTTTGGGGGCTCGTTTCCCGGGCCCGCTGACTGCGCGCGCCATCCAAAGGTAAAATTCAGGCAATTAGTCCTCTGGGCGTCAGGATACACTGTGCAGACTGCATGGGAAGTGACTGGAAGCATCTTGGTCATCCTTTTTATTAGTTTGGGACTTGCATGGCGCTTGCACAAGCCGCAGTTCAGACCCAATTTCTCAACCTCACAGTTTGGAATGCATTTTATAAGTAGAGGGAGAAATTCAGAACTGAAGCAATGAATCCTGACCAAATTTTTGGAATTTGTTCAGTTTTGGACTTGGTAAGTAATAAAGCTGTAAGTGCTAGCCAGGAAAAATCAGAATTATTTTGGTAAATTGCTTTATAAAATCATTGAAAAGCTATGCACATCTATTATAATCTATGACTGTCTGAATGGTGTCAACAGTTGCCAAGTTCAGATGCATCCTTTTTATGTTCCTGGCCATGAAAGGGTATGTGGCATATTCTGCATTATTTGTAGAAATGCAATTCGACTTCTGTATAAAGCCCTTTGGCATCATTTTAAAGAAACAAAAGCTAAAAGAAATGATCATTACAGGACCAATGATGTATGGTGACTAAATAATTAGATTCCATGAGATATTAAGATTTTCTCCAATGTTTTAGGGGTTGATTCTACCTGTTTACAATTATTGCTTTTGCTTTCCAGTGACTAAATATTTCAGGTTTTGTTTTGACTGCTTGCAATTCTAAGAATTTTACTGACGTTTTGTGTATCGCTTTCTTTGATTTAATTTATTTTTCCATGAAAACTATAGATCACTGACTTCAGTCATTACATTAGTATTCTTTTGTTTTCTTCTGGCACTTTGCTAATCTCCAAAAGATTTTCATTCAAGTAGGGCTTGTATTATAGGCTTAGAGTGGTTATTGATCCTGACAGTGTGAGGGAGTTGCATTAACACACACATTTAAAGCAGAATGACACTGGATTAATGTCTGACTCACATCTGATCTTAATTCAGCTCCATTATACTGTTGGCATCAGTAGCTATCCCAGATCAGTAGTTCTTTCCAATTTCATCCATGATCAATGTTGTTTAAACATTGACCCAAAGATCTGCAGGTCTTTGATCCTGACGTAAGTGGCAGGGCATGCTCGTTAGAAATGTGTGCCTCTGTTCCTACTAGTGAATGCCGAGTCACGAGGAGGTTCCCTGATCGGCATGGTTCTGGTGGGTTACTATAGGCACACGTCGGTTTGTGAAGGGATTGTAAACAGAAGTGGTGGAAAGCCATTCCAGCAGAATCCCAGTATCACCAGCACAACAAATAGAATATGTAAAACAAAAACAGAATTACCTGGAAAAACTCAGCAGGTCTGGCAGCATCGGCGGAGAAGAAAAGAGTTGACGTTTCGTGTCCTCACGACCCTTCAACAGAACTAATGGTAATATAATATGTCATCTTTTGTAAGAGGGCTGTGAAAGAAAAAAAAAATGTTTGGTAAACTTTTTATGGGTCCTGATTAAGCTCTGGGTGAGCCCCAGTCCTTCTGCTTGACAGGCAGTTCATCTCACCCCAGCTATCATATAGGCATGCTAGTAGATTTCAAGACCAGGACCAAGGAACCTTCCAGGTGAAATTCACCTCTCTCCAGCCACCTGCCCTTTTGGTATGAGTGATCATATTTGCGGGTGAAAGCACATCCGGATTCCAATATATATCACAGGCTTTCCATTGCATCCCCCAACACTGGTGGGGGTGAACCAAAAGGTCTGCGGATAATGAAAATGTCAAAGTCACAAAGATGGTTACAAAAATGTGGTTTTTGCACTCACACCCAACTTCTGTACAGGGCAAGAAGTGGGTTTTCTTCAATTGGCCTATACGCCTCTCTTGCTGCATTTTGGGAAGGCACCAACACCAACTTAAATCAACCAAATAGCGACTTTGTAAGCGAATATGATTTCAATAGTAAAAGATCTTCAAGTAGATGTTAAGAGAACAGTTTAACGCACAAACAGTAACCCAGATGTTAAGGTTCATGCCCATTCAGGCAAACAATAGTAAAATGGGCTCATTAACTTGTTTGGACTAGGTGTCTACTACCGAACCAGTGCCATCTTCCTCCCTGATGGCAAGCCACTTTCCATTAATACTGGCAAAAATTGTACGGCTACTGAGACATGTTTGAAGCCACCTACGATGGAGGTGTGCAAGTCTGGCCCAGTCACAGATTGCTACAAACAATTCGTAGGATTTCCAGAGTTCCTTGTATGTGTTAGTTGATTTTACTTGTGGGAGAATTGATTTTCTATTGCTTCTGCAAATTTTCCTCACTTGTTGTCTTGTAATCTGTTTATGCATATTTTTACTCTAATGAATAAAAGGATCTTTAACATGTGCTAAATTTATATTTGGCCCTATTCTCACAGGGGAAACACTAATAGTGGCATGTGGGAGTTGAATTGGCAAACACATCAGTGTGGTTCATGCTTTGTTTAATTCAAGTGTCTTAAATTTAGAGTTTCACCCAATCAGATGATAACGGGCAACTATCAAATTTGCACCAGAAAATTAACATTACACAAGAAGGCAACCTCCCATCCTTCTGTTCTTCTTTTAGCTGCATTTCAGACAGTTTAAATTGGACTTCCTTCACTCTGGATTTTTTCCAAATTATAAAATAGAAGCGAAAAATCTCCTCACTTCAGGTACTGAGAGAGATAGGTGAAAAAGCAGCAATATGACAAAATAACTACTCACTGACAATTCAGCAAGTTGTCACAAGGATCAATTTTAAGCTTGGTTGTGCTATGATAAATGAGTATCATCAGTATTTTAAATGTGGATGGAGATTGGGAAGATGGTGCTTCCTCTTTTTTCAAAAATATACTTTATTCATAAAATATCCGAAAGAACATTACAAAGTTGTATCCAAATTTTCTTCGTAGATTATGTTGTACTCCAAGGTGCTTCAATATAACCAAAGGAACATTACAAACATTTCAAAATATTCGTTACATAAAATGCAATGGTATTTAACTTCTTTTAGAGCTAAAACAATTGACTAAATTAACAGTAACAAGGGAGAAATCAAGCATAGCCCCTAAGTCAGGTCAGCTGTAAAATCAAGGAAAAACTTTAAAGGAACCTTACAAACATCAAACCAAAATGTGATTAAAGGGGTCAACAAAACACCCCAGTCCCCGCGGTGCCCACCGGGCACGGAAGGCCTCGATGGTGCCAGCAGACACCGCAATGGTATTTAAGTTGTACTCTGAGATGCTTCAATATAATTAGGATACATGTATTATTCACTGCATACATTCAATGTGAGTCATACAGCCTGAGAGAGTCTACGCAATTCCCAGCCCCTTGGTGCACTATGGCTGAAAGGTCTTAGATAGTGACCTTTCCCCACTGCGCCTTTGCATCCCTCAGCATGTAGTCCTGGACATTGGAATGTGCCAGTCTGCAACACTCAGTTGGGGACAATTCTTTGCACTGGAAGACCAACAAGTTTCGGGCAGACCAAAGGGTGTCTTTCACTAGTTGATGATTCTCCAGCTGCAGTTGATGTTTGTCTCGGTGTCTGTCCCTGGGAACAGCCCATAGAGCACAGAGTCCTGCATCAAAGAGCTGCTCAGGATGAACAAAGAACAAAGAACAAAGAACAAAGAAAAGTACAGCACAGGAACAGGCCCTTCCGCCCTCCAAGCCTGCGCTGACCATATTGCCTGTCAACTAAAACATTTTGCACTTCGGGGGTCCGTATCCCTCTATTCCCATCCTGTTCATGTATTTGTCAAGCTGCCTCTTAAACACCACTATCGTACCTGCTTCCACCACCTCCTCTGGCAGCGAATTCCAGACACTCACCACTCTCTGTGTAAAAAACTTGCCCTGCACATCTCCTCTATAGTTTTCTCCTCTCACCTTATATCTATGTCCCCTAGTAATTGACTCTTCCACCCTGGGAAAAAGCTTATGACTATCTACTCTGTCCATGCCACTCATAATTTTGTAAACTTCTATCAAGTCGCCCCTCAATCTCTGTTGCTTTAGTGAGAACAATCCAAGTTTCTCCAACCTCTCCTCACAGCTAATGATCTTCAGACCAGGCAGCATTCTGGTAAACCTCCTCTGCACCCTCTCCAATGCCTCCATAACCTTCTGGTAATGTGGCAACCAGAATTGCACGCAATATTCCAAATGTAGCCTAACCAAGGTTCTATACAGCTGCAGCATGACTTCCCAGCTTTTATACTCAATACCCCTGCCAATGAAGGCAAGCATACCATATGCCTTCCTGACTACCTTATCCACCTGCGTTGCCACTTTCAGTGACCTGTGGACCTGTACACCCAGATCCCTCTGCCCGTCAATGCACTTCAGGGTTCTGCCATTTACTGTATAATTCCTGCCTGTATTAGACCTTCCAAAATGCATTACCTCGCATTTGTCCGGATTAAACTCCATCTGTCATTTCTCCACCCAAGTCTCCAACCGATCTATATCCCGTTGTATCCTTTGACAATCCTTTTCACTATCTGCAACTCCTCCAACCTTAGTGTCATCTGCAAACTTACTAATTAGCCCAGTTATATTTTCCTCCAAATCATTTATGTGTACTACAAACAGCAAAGGTCCCAGCACTGATCCCTGAGGAACTCTACTAGTCACAGCTCTCCATTCAGAAAAGCACCCTTCCACTGCTACCCTCTGTCTTCTATGACCAAGCCAATTCTGTATCCATCTTGCCAGCTCACCTCTGATCCCATGCAACTTTACCTTCTGTACCAGTCTGCCATGAGGGACCTTGTCAAAGGCCTTACTGAAATCCATGTATATAACATCCACTGCCCTTCCATCGTCGATCATCTTTGTCACTTCTTCGAAAAACTCAATCAAGTTAGTGAGACACGACCTCCCCTTCACTAAACCATGCTGCCTCTCACTAATACACCCATTTGCTTCCAAATTGTAGTAAATCCTGTCACGAAGAATCTTCTCCAATAATTTCCCTACCACTGACGTAAGGCTCACCAGCCTGTAATTTCCTGGATTATCCCTGCTACCCTTCTTAAACAATGGAACAACATTGGCCATTCTCCAGTCCTCTGGGACCTCACCCGTAGCCAGTGAGGATACAAAGATTTCTGTCAAGGCCCCAGCAATCTCCTCCCTTGCCTCCCTCAGTACTCTGGGGTAGATCCCATCTGGCCCTGGGAACTTATCCACCTTAATATTCTTCAAGACGCCTAACACCTCTTTTTTGATCTCAACATGATCCAGGCTATCTACACACTCTTCCCGAGAGAAATCGACCGCTAAGTCATTCTCTTTGGTGAATACTGATGAGAAGTATTCATTTAGTATCTCTCCCATTCCTTCTGGCTCCACACACAGATTCCCACCTCTGTCCCTGAGTGGGCCTACCCTTTCCCTGGCTACCCTCTTGCTTTTTACATATGTATAAAAGGCCTTGGGATTTTCATTAATCCTGGTTGCCAGTGACTTTTTGTGACCCTTTTTAGCCCTCCTGACTCCTTGCCTAAGTTTCTTCCTACATTCTTCATATTCTCCACGGGCTTCATCTGTTCCCAGCCTTCTAGCTCTTAAGAATGTTTCCCTTTTCTTTTTGACTAATCTCACAATATCCTTCGTTAACCAAGGTTCCTGAAACTTGCCATGCTTATCCTTCATCCTAGCAGGAACATGCCTGTCCTGAATTCTTAACAACTGACGTTTGAAAGCCCCCCACATGTCAGTTGTTGATTTGCCCTCAAACATCCGCCTCCAGTCTAGATTCCTCATTTCCTGCCTAATATTGTTATAATTAGCCTTCCCCCAATTAAGCACCTTAACCTGAGGACTCCTGTTATCCTTATCCACCAGTACCTTGAAACTTACTGAATTATGGTCACTTTTCCCGAAATGCTCCCCTACTGAAACTTCGACCACCTGGCCGGGTTCATTCCCTAATACCAGGTCCAGTATTGCCTCTTCCCTAGTTGGGCTATCTACATATTGTCTCAGGAAGCCCTCCTGGATGCACCTTACAAATTCTGCACCATCCAAACCCCTAGCACTAAGTGATTCTCAGTCAATATAGGGAAAGTTAAAATCATCCACCACAACAAACCTCGACAAAAACCACTGCATCTTTCTCCAGACCATCTTTGCAAAGGCACATTCCCCAAGGAGGTGCACAATGGTCTCTTCCCCACCACAGCCACCTTAAAGGCAACATGCGGACGAGGTGAGACTCTGGGCGTGTAAGAAGGATCTGATGAGGAGGGCCTTCTCACCGCCAACCAAGCTATGTCTTGTTTGAAAGTTCTGGTGATAAGACATTCAGCTAAATGACTTTGATAGTCTGCTCAGGGAACCATCCGACAGGATCCACCGCCTCCTTTAACCACCGGGCCTCTAAGATGTGTGCAGACGTTCTTCATTCCCAGGCACATGACTTACATTCTGGTGCGCAGTTGGACTGGTGTAAGAAATTCCTACTACCAAGAAGTGGGAGAACCATTTCAGCATTGTAGTGGCTTGGCTGTGACACCAGTCATTGGCCTGACTGTGACACCAGTCATTGGCCTGGCTGTGACACCCAGTCATCATACTATTCCAATTGGGAATACAAGAGGTTGCTAGGCTACGGATGATGCAAATAAATTTAAATGGAAATCCAGCAATTTTGGCGTTGTTATTTTCAATTCTGTTTGCACTGTTCTTTATTTCTGTTTTATAATTATGCCATAGGCTTTGATACATGCATATTTTTATTCATTGCCTAGAAATTCTCACAACAGTAGTCCTTCTGGGAACCTTTTTCGAAGTTATTTGATGGAAGAAGAGAAAGGAGAATGAAATGAGGCCAGGCAGGTCATATTGAGATAAAAAAGGATCATTGTCTCTTAACTGCATCTACAGGCAGATTCAGGGTTAACTCAACTAGTCTGAGGAACAATGACTAAGAGGCAATTTTACATACCCTGGAGCTTCTGGGAGCTAACCGTTCCCAATTTTAACCAGCTTTACTGAGCAGGTGGCAAGAGCACCTCCTCAAAATTTGAGGGGGATGCCATAATGACTTTCCCACCTGAAGAAAACAATGAGGAAGAATACTGGGGCCAGCAGAGATGCAAATTGCTAAGATTTTTAAAATTTTCCTTGAGGGGCATTACTAGTGCTTTTCCAGGCCCCAGAAGGAAAGCTTAAGTCTTCCCTAATAGAGACTATGGGCAGAATGTTTCTGTCAGTGAGCTGGGAGTGGCCCGCTCGCCGACGCGAAAATGACGCGCGGTGACGTCGGGCAGAACCCCTGACGTCATCCCGCCCCATTTAAATATTCAGGAAGGCGGGTGGACAGCGCGATCAGCTGTCTGCCCACCGACCTGTCAATGGCCAATTGAGCCATTGACAGGGTAGTTAAACCAATTAAAGGCCCTGCCCGTTCAACCTTAAGGCTGGTGGGCAGGCCAGGAGCCCCAGCGGGCTTCTGATAATACATGAAACCTCATCCACTGGTGGGATGAGGTTTCATGTCTGTTTTTAAAAAGTTTTTGTGATATTTATTTATATGTCCCATCTCATGTGACATTGTCACATGAGAGGGACATGTTACTAATTTTTTAATTTTTCTATTTTTAAAATTTCAAACACTGTCACCGATCTCCCTGAGGCAGCACTTAGCCTCAGGGAGATATGCGCTCTTTGGTTCACATACGCGAAAGAGCGCACTCTGACAGTTGGGGAATCCCTCTCCCCCCTCACAGGAAGCGCATAGCGCTTCCCGGCGGGCGGCCCGCTAGGTGGGCCTTAATTGGCCCGCCCACTTAAAATGGCGGCGGGGCCCGTTTCGGCGGCGGCGATCGGCTGCCCGCCCACCGCCGAGCCGGTGGGGCCCCCCCGCCCATCAAGGGCAAAATTCTGCCCTATGTCCCCAAATCTATGGAAATTTGGAAAATTAAAACCAATGCATCAACTGTCTCACTGGTCACTTCTTTCAAGACCTTAGGGTGAAGTCCATCTGGACCTGAGGATTTGTCAATTCGCAGCCTCAACAATTTGCTCAATACCACTTCCCTTATGATTGTAATTTTCCCGAGTTTCTCCCTCCCTTCCATTTCCTGATTTACAGCTATTTATGGGATGTTACTTGTGTCCTCTATAGTGAAGATCAAAGCAAAATACCTGTTTAATTCTTCCGCCATCTCCCTACTTTCCATTGTCAATTCCCCAGATGCACTTTCTATAGGACCAATGCTCTCTTTGTTAATTCTTTTTGTATTTAAATATCTATAGAAAACCTCACTATCCATATTTATATTACTAGCTAGCTTTCTTTCATACTCTAATTTTTCCTTCCTTATTAACCTTTTTGTCATTCTTTGCTGTTCTTTATATTCTTTCCAATCTACTGACCTGCCACCCATCTTTGCGCAATTATACACTTTTTCTTTAAGTTTGATACTATCTTTAACTTTTTTAGTTAACCACGGATGGTGGGCCCTTTCCTTGGAATTTTTCTTTCTCATTGGAATGCATCTGTTCTGTGTATTCTGAAATATCCCTTTAAATGTCTGCCGCTGAACTTCTATTGTCCTATCCCTTAACCTCATTTGCCAGGTCACTTTAGCTAACTCCACTTTCATGCTCTCATAATTTCCCTTATTTAAGTTTAAAATACTAGACTTGGATACACTTGTCTCTCCCTCAAAATGAATGTAAAATTCAATCATATTATGATCAGTGTTACCTTGGAGTGCCTTCAATTAATCTTATCATATTGCACAAACCAGGACTAGTATAGCCTGCTCCTTGGTTGACTGCAGAATGTGCTATTCTCAGAAACTCCCCCAAAAACATTCTATGAAGTCCTCAACTATGCTAACTTAGTCCATCTGATTTTCCCAGTCTATATGTAGATTAAAATCCCCCATGTTCCTTTCTGACAAGCTCCCATTATCTCTTCTTTTTTACTCTGTCCTGCCATGTAGCTACAATTAGGGGGCCTGTACACCACTCCCACAAGTGACTTCTTGCCTTTATCATTCCTCATCTCAACCCAAACCACTTCTACATCCTGGTTTCCTGAACTTAGGTCATCCCTCTCTAATGTGCTAATACCATCATTAATTAACAGAGCCACCCTTGACCTTTTCCTAACTTCCTGTCCTTCCTCAATGTCACGTACCCTTCAATATTTAGGTCCCAATCTACGTCATCCTGTAGCCATGTCTCTGTAATAGCTATCAGATTGTACTTATTTATTTCTATTTGTGCTATCGTTCATCTGCTTTATTTTGAATGTTATGTACGTTTAGATACAGAGCCTTTAGTTTTGTCCTTTTATTATTTCTCTAGCGCCTATTCTTATCTGCTGATTTACGCATAGATTTGTACTCCCTGCCCCTTCCTGTCACAGTCTGTTTATCATTTCCCATACTAATACCTTTCTCTCTTGCCTTGCCTCTACTCTTTAGTTTACTACGTCTTCCCAAATTTGATCCCTTGCCCTCACTATTCAGTTTAAAACCCTCTCTACCTGCCTAGATATGCGGCTTGCAAGGAAAAGAGCCCCAGCATGGTTCATGCGTACACCACCCCAATGGTTCAGACCCCACTTTCCCCAATACTGGTGCCAGTGCCCCATGAACTGGAGCCCACTTCTCCCAAACCAGTCTCTGAGCCAACCATTCATTTCTGCAATAAAAGCAAAATACTGCGGATGCTAGAAATCTAGAACAAAAACAAAAAGGTCTGACAGCATCTGCAGGGAGGGATGCAATTAACGTTTCGAGTCAGTATGACCCTTCATCAGAACTAAGAAATATAGAAGTGAGATGAAATATAAGCTGGTAGAGGGGGGTGGGACAGGTAGAGCTGGGTAGGGGACCAGTGATAGGTGGAGGCTAAGAAGAGACTGCCAAAGATGTCATTGACAAAAGGACAAAGGGGTGTTGACGGTATTTCTGTAATCTTATTTGCCCTATGCCAATTTGCACGTGGCTCAGGTAATAATCCAGGAATTATTACCTTTGAGGCTCTGCTTCTTAATTTGGTACCTAGCTGCTCATACAGGCTATGCAGAACTTCATTCCTCATTCTGCCTATGTCATTGGTACCTACATGGACCATGATTACTGGATTCTCCCCCTCCCACTGCAAGTTCCTCTCTAGCCCTGAGCAAATGTCCTGAACCCTGGCACCAGGCAAGCGCCTCTGGATTCTCGTTCCTTGTTACAGAGAAGTGTTAATCTCCCTCACTATACTGTTCCCTACTACCACTACATTTCTTTGTGCTCCCCCAGCTTGAATGGTTTCCTGTACCACAACTCACCCATCCTGCAGCCCCCACTCTCATCCAAACAAGCTGAAAAAACATCAAACCTGTTGGACAACTGCAGAGGATGACACTCCTGCACTCCTGCCCTCTAGGTTCCTTACCTGCCTCAGTTGTAGCCACACCCTCCTGTCCATGAACACCTTCCAAATCAAAATACACTATCTTAAGGGGTGTGAACATCTCCTTGTACAAAGTGCACAGGTAACTCTCCCCCTCCATGATGTATCGCAGTGTCCACAGCTCAGCCTGCAGCTCAATGACTCTGAGCCGAAGCCTCTCAAGCCACGGATACTTACTGCAGATGTGTTTGCCCTGGCTAACACTAGTATCCAGGAAATCCCACATGCTGCAGCCATGACATATCACCTGTTCTGCCATAATTATGTGCTTTAATCAATTAATTATTTTATTGAATTATTTATTTTCTTTTACATATTTATTAATCTTATCACAAATTCCTGTACTATTTTGAACCTTAGGAATAGAATAGACCTTGACCATTCACCAGATACTCACCAAACAGCTAGCTTCTCCCCCTGTAGTACAGCAAGAGCCAATTCCTACAGGGTAAAAATGTTAGGAAAAGCAAAGGGGCACCTTCCTTCCTTCCTCACTGAACTCCTTCAGCTCACCAAACTCTCACACTCTATTGAGTTTGCATTCCGGTGCTAGGTCATACTGAGAATGTCTGAATTTATATGTTCTAAACAAAGGGACTGGCTAAGACCAGTTCAAGCTAGTTTCCTTAATTAACTATTTCAGCTGCAGCCAGCGGATAGCTTCTACCTCCCTGCTTAGGCCCCTGGATGAGACTTAGAACTTAAACAGCACTTGTAGTTAAACAGTACTTGCAGTTAAATGTTAAATACAAACAATATTAGATTTTTAGAAAGATATTCAAGTTTCCCTCAGCTCACCAAACTCTCACGCTCTGTTGAGGTTGCACTCCAGTGCCAATTTTGGTTTGGTGGAGGGCATTAAATTCTGCCTGTTGTAATAGATCCCAGGTGGCTGGAAACTCACATGTAGGAAACTATTTGTATCATTGCAATCGACCTGCACATTTAAGGAACGGGGAAGCTGGATAATTGATATAAATATGAGGATTTACTTGGAGCCATACAATATCATATATGCCAACAATATTCCACAACTTTAGTAAATTTTCTGAATCTAAAAAAATGAATTGCCCCCTCGGTCACCTGTCTGGGCCCACAGATGTGGTTAAAGACTTCCTGAAGACAACAATGGAAAAAAGCATCAACATTAACAAATTGCATATTGTCCATTTCATAATCCATACCAATGTTAGTTATTCTTGTACAAAATTTGCTATTTTTAAAGTACTGAATTTGTTTTGTATTGGTTCTTACATGCGTGGTTTAATAGGATTATCAGAGTTATACATTTTCTTGCTGTTCATGTTAACTGACCACATTGCTTATCTAGCACTGACGTATTCAAGTGGTACTCCACATAGCCAACTTTAGAGGTAAGGTTTGTACATAATTTAAATGTTTTAAAGCTGCAACAACCTTTGTTGCTTTGCTGACATGTGCCTTTATAATGTTTTACATAGCAAAAAATGATTTATTATGCAGAACATATGTGCTGAATGTTGTCCTTAGGCCACAGATGTGCTGATAATGAGGATCCTTGGCCAGATGGTGAAATTAGTAGGAAGCATAGCTCATTAAAAATTAAGGATAAATAAAATAGCTTGAGTTTCTTATTGGTTTAGCTGACACCAGACAAGTAGTTTTCCCCTAATATGTTCTATCTCCAGTGCCCTAGCACTATCTAAACTATTTCTGCTGTGAACATCTTAAGGAACCTAATATCATATACAGCCACTACCTTTCTCATCCTGTTGAAATTCATCGAAAATTATCTCTGAAATCTTTACTCATTTTTCTTATCTAATATCCTGCTGAATATCCACGTGATTTTCTTAAAAGGCCAGAAGAACTTAAGGAAGCGTTTCATGGGTGAAAGCCATTTGGCAAGTCAAGCCTCTTTCTTTCACAGACCATGTACAATTTACGCCATTGTAAACTGTATCAAAACTATTTAATCTCTTGAGGGAAGGATTTGTTAAGATTTTCCTTACCACCAAAGGTAAATCAAGCCAAACTCCAAAATATCTTACATCCAATCATTGCCTTCTTTACAATAATATTTCCATAGGGTCCAGGAGCTTAGGAACCATCATGCTGTACATAACATTTCCTTATACCTGTAATTATTCGTATAATACCTAATCATATTCTCGATATGGATTCACCCAGCCCTCAATCAGCACAGCATTAACTGCCTAATCTCTGAATCTATTTCATGTATCTCAACTGTATGGGGAAGGGATTTCCTTCTTATCTCAAAACTCACTTCAATCTTGTTAATTTTATGTTGAAGAAGGTATACTTTGAGCATTCGATTTAGTATTCAATCTTATTGAATCACAGAGTCACATGGGGGGACATGTTTTTTAACACCTTGAAATTCTATATCTTTTTTTTATATCTTCATCTCCCTGAGGCAGCTCTGAGCCTCAGGGAGCTTATCCTACTCGCACTTGCACGCATGCGTGAACTTGCGTACTTGCCCTCCTCCCCCCTCCCCCCTCCCCCCACAAACAGCACTGCCATGCTTGTTTCATTCTGGGCAGGCCTTAATTGAAGCATGAAATCGTGGTACGGCCCTGATCGTGGGCACCAGGTGGCTACTTGACCGCTCCCACCCACCCCTACCAAGCCCGCCCAACGAGGGCAAAATTCTGCCCAAGGTTTCAGGAGTTAGCCCAGTAATGAAGATAAGTGACAGAAATGTAGTTGTGGCAGACATTAAAATGTAAGAAATACAGTAAATAGAAACAGTATCAACATCATGCTTAAAGTAGCTTGGATAATTGCAAGTTTTGTCAAAAAAGAACCTATTGAAAGTACTTACATATGGCAAATTAAAATTCGGTGGCTTAATTCGTTAGCAAAATTCGCTAGTTTAGTAAATATTTCACATTCTAAGAATAGATGTTAATAAGAACAAATATCCAGCACATTCCAAAACCTGATTTGAAATTCGAGCCAGCTTAACACAAAAGGATAAATTTTTGCAAGGAAACACTCTGGGTGTCAGTCTGGTGCCAGGGCCTGTGCATTTTATTCATGGTGCTCCAAATTTAGCAATAATTTTTAAAGTCTTTTGAGTCAACGCTATCAACTGGCATGGGCCTCGTTGTATCAGGAAAAGTCAGGCAAAAGCAAGATAATTGGTCCCACGCAGAACTACTTATTTTGGTACAGTCTCAGAATGCTGCTCATCTGTATGAAATGAGCAGATGACTGTCTGAATAAACTGGTTAATAGGGGTTGACTTCTTAAACTGATTAGCATTTTGGTTTGAAATTTGCTTTTTTTATTGCCTAACTTAATCTGTATTTTGATTGATGAAGTACTTTGTATTGAGGCATGTTACCTTGAACAGAAAGTATTTCCTTCGTGGACAATTTGGTTGGCTTCTTGCTACTCTTTCACTTACAGCAAGCAACATGAGCAGGGTGGGAATTCTTTGGGGCTTTCAAATGATAATGCTAGATTAGAAGGAGAAAGGACAATTCATTAAGGAATGTAAAAGCCAGGTATGATTACACTTACAAGCATCTTTCCCATAAAACTTCACATACACAAACAGCCCTATCTGGACACATCAAAGGATAAGAATCTCTGCTGACACTGCTTTGCAATGAAGGTGTCACAGAGCTATGTTGTCTCCTCAAGTCCAACTGCAGACATCTTCTACCACAGGTTGGCACTTCTTTTGGCTGTGAAGGTCACTACTGCATTTAACCTTTATGTCACTAAATCCTTCCATACTATCACTCGTGACATATGCTGAAATATTCAGTCAGCTGTCGGCTAATGCATCAAGCATGTGACAGAGGCTTTATTTATACCAGGCAACACATTCATCATTTTCATTTTGGACAGGAGGCATCAGCGTGACACAGTGCATGAACTTTTACGAGATGACAGGGTTCTCAAGAGAGCCAGCAGTTCCTACGCCTTATCTATCATCAACAGATGCTTCTCTCAACTATACACTCTGCCTTGTCTACCTTCTCACAGATCTCATTCTCTAAGATGTGTGTAACGGTTAAACTTTAGTGAGTGAGATGCAGGATGATGGCACTGCTCTCCACTGAGTCATACTTCGGATAGGCTGCTCTTTCAGGTTTTCAGAGGCATTAAAAGGAAAATTATTAAAATTCCAGCACCCTGAAATATGTTCAAGCAACAAGAATCACAATATATGATGTGTGATGTTTGTGTAGTTATCTGTATATCCATGTGAGAGTGGCTGAAATAGAAGACATGTTGTAAGAGCATGATGGTGCTAAACCCATGCCTAGGAGAATCCTGGTAGCTGGATATATCAGGGTGGTCAAGGAAACCTTCCTCAAAGGAGCCAGAGCCTGCGATTTAGGAGCTATTCTCCAGCTTGGATTTACTTCCTTGAATTTTGTGCAACATTGTGTGCAAACAGGAAAGTCATGTTGAGGGGTTGAAAGTTGAAGAACAGCAAACATTTGTTCAACCTGCAAGTTAGAACCATAGAAAAGTTACAGCACAGAAGGAGGCCATTCGGCCCATCTTGTCCATGCCAGCCCGAGGACACACAGGTGCCCTTTCTAATCCCACCTTCCTGCATCCGGCCCATAGCCCTGCAGCTTACAGCACTTAAGGTGCAGATCCAGGTACTTCTTAAAAGAGTTTAGAGTTCCTGCCTCTACCACCAACTTGGGCAGTGAATTGCAGACACCCACTACCCTCTGCATAAAAAAGTTCTTCCTCATGTCCCCCTACACCTTCTGCCACTTATCTTAAATCTACGTCCCCTGGTTGTAGAATTCTCCACCAAGGGAAACAATTTTATCCTGTCCATTCTATCTATTCCCCTCATAATTTTGTACACCTCCATCAAGTCACCTCTCAGCTTTCTTTGTTCTAAGGAAAATAACCCCAACCTATCCAACCTCTCCTCGTAGCTACACTTTTCTAACCCAGGCAACATTCTTGTAAACCTCCTCTGCACTCTCTCCAGAGCTATTACGTCCTTCCTGTAATGTGGTGACCAGAATTGCGCACAATACTCCAGTTGTGGCCTCACCAGTGTTTTATACAATTCCAACATTATATCCTTACTTTTATATTCTACACCTCTGCCAATGAAGGAGATCATTCCATATGCCTTCTTTACAACCTTGTCCACTTGAACTGCTGCCTTCAGGGACCTGTGTACTCGTACACCAAGATCTCTTACTTCAACTACCCCTCTTAGTATATTCCCATTTATTGTGTAATCCCTGTAACTGTTTGACCTCCCTAAATGTATGACCTCACACTTCTCTATGTTAAAATCCATCTGCCACTTTACCGCCCACTCCACCAACGCAGCTATATCGTTTTGGAGATTATGGCTATCCTCTACACTATCCACTACTCGGCCAATCTTTGTGTCATCTTTGTGTTCAAGTTGACACGTGTCTAAGTTATTGGCCATGCCTCATACAGCTAGATTTGTGTTACACTGATTTAATTTGTGAAGTTCTTGAAAGGTGCAAGTGTGGTGACATTTTTAACTGCAGATTGCATTTTGATTGTGTACCTGCTAATATATACATGAGTTACGGAAGCTTGGTATTGGTTATCACCAAAAGTGGAAGAGGTTGACAGGTTAAGTATGGCATTTTATAACATGCATGCATGGAATATTGAGCTATCTACCTGTGCTTAGTTCTGGTGAGCAGTCTTCTTATTCCTTAAAGTGTTCCATCTTCATCTTCATCTGTTCCTATGCTGTAAAGATACTGCAGACAGTATTAGGTCCTGTGGATACCCAATGCCAGGTGTGTTGTTCAGTATAGCTAGTACCCTGTAGTTCCAATTCGGGTGATCTCCCTTATTAAAGCTCATGCAGCAGCATTTTTACATCACCAGCTAAGAAATAGTGGATCAGGAACAGCTTGGCTCTATCACTTGCCCAAAGATACTTTTTTTTTAACCTCAGCATTGGATTTTCTGCCCGCTCCTTTTTGGCAATTGCTTATTCCTCTTTTTTGAAAAGGTGAAAACCTGGCTGCAAGCTTTAGTAGGCACACTCAGCGCAAAGTGCCAGAAGTACCGGCAACTTAGTTAGGTGATATTCAAGAGCTGTCTCCCTACTGTTTTGGCATGCTGTGTGATTTGTTCCAAGCAACATTTTGGCTGGCATCGCAAAATTGGCCTTATAGTCAATGCAAATAGCTATACAGGTGGCAGGTATATGTTATTTGCTCAAACAAAGAGCATCAAATTGAGTAAAGTAGGTAATTTGTTCTTTCCTCTAGTTAGCTCTTTGCTCCCTATTTGTTCTTCTTCAGGTACCATGCCCTAAGAGGACATTGGCGACCATGGAATTCCATTGGATTGGTCCATGATTATGCTTGGCAAAGTACTGTAGTAGTTTGTCTTTGCTTTAGTATGGCTGACCAGGAGACCCTCCCACCCTTACCATCTGCCATCAGGCATATTGAAAGGATTTGCAGACTGATAATCAATTGGTTTTGCCATGTTATGAACACAGCTTCAGTGGCCATCAAGTCCTGAAGTGGGACTTCTGACCTAGAGGTAGGAATGCTGCTACTGCATCACAAGACCTCCCCTTGCTCCTTCTTTATGTATATGATTTATATGTTTATGCTCTAAAGCCATAATAACCATCAAAACTACATGCATTTTCTACCATGGACTTTTTAAATATCCAAATAATCATGCAAGATTAACATTTCACCATGTTGTATCTTGGGAACTTGCAATACAAACCATTTCTGATAATTCAAAGTTTTTACACCAATAAATTATTGAATAATTTGAATTAAACAAAGTAATATAGTGCAATGGAAATTTAGGAGTGAAAAACAAACAGGTAATTAGGAGTGAACTATTATTTGGAAGAGTACAGTTTCTTTTAGATAGCAATAGAAAGTTGATTTGAAAATAATTAAACAGTAAAGCATTCTAACATACAAATGAAAATAGAACAGCAATAGTATATTTTAATAATAATTTTAAACATATAGATAACCATATATCTTATGATAACTAAAGACTAGAAATGGATATTTTTTGTCTAATTAGATCAAATGCAAAGTTATGCTGATTAATAATTTGAAGCTTGATTCATTGCAAATTTCAACTTTTAGCTCATGATTATTTACACTAAGGTGTTCAAAAGACAAGACTCTTGGCGGGTGTCATGGTTTAAGCAATAATTGTAGAGCAGTACTTGGAAACATAGCAGCTAGTAATCAGAGTGCTGAAGTGAATCAGATTGCATAAAAATAAACAGACTGATTTATTAGAACCTGACATTCCTCCGAAGTAAAATGTGAAATCTATATTGGTTAAGGATAAAGTGGAAAAACAATAGGCTTCACTTCCTGTAAAAGTTATTTTTTAATATTAAATTGAGATCACAAAAATGTGAATTTATTTAAATTTCAGCTTATTGGCAAACAGTGTTCCTGATGGTGAGCAACAGGGAATTGGGAATTAATTTCAGTGCTGGGGAACTGGTGACCATAAGACCATAAGACGTGGGAGCAGAAGTAAGCCATTTGGCCCATCGAGTCTGCTCCGCCGTTCATGGCAGATTTGATAATTCTCAACTCCACTTTCCTGCCTTTTCCCCATAACCCTTGATTCCCTTACTGATTAAAAATCTGTCTATCTCAACTTTGAATATACTTAATGACCCAGCCTCTACAGCTCCCTGCAGTAAAGAATTCCACAGATTCACTACCCTCGGAGAAGAAATTCCTCCTCATCTCTGTCTTAATTGGGTGACCCTCACTCTGAGATTATGCCCTCTGGTTCTAGACTCTGCCACAAAGGGAAACAACCTCTCAGCATCTACCCTGTCAAGCACCCTAAGAATCCTATATGTTTCAATAAGGTTGCCTCTCATTCTTCTAAACTCCAATGAGTACAGGCCCAAACTACTCAGCCTCTCCTCACAAGAAAATCCCTTCATACCTGGGATCAATCTAGTGAACCTTCTCTGGACTGCATCCAATGCCAGTATATCTTTCCTTAGATAAGGGGACCAAAATTGTTCACAATATTCTAGGTGAGGTTGAACTTGTGCCTTTTATAGTTTTAGCAAGACTTTCCTATTTTTATACTCCATTCCCTGTGAAATAAAGGCCAACACTCCATTTGCCTTCCCGATTACCTGCTGAACTTGTATGTTAGCTTTTTGGGATTCATTCACGAGGACTCCCAAACCCCTCTCTGTTGCAGCTTTCTGTTAGCAACATAAGTAGCATTTGCAGTCAAATTTTGCTAGTTAAAAAAGTCAAAATACCACATCCTGCAGCTGCAGAGGCAATATGAGCTTTGATTTATAAAATGTAGAATTTAAAACAGAAGGCCTATTTATCATTACCACAATAAAAGCTTAGTAATCTGCACCCGAGTTAATAAATTGTACTCTAGATGCAAACTCGTTTCACTCCCTTGTAATGAGTTTTCATGCGAGTTCTTGACTCTTTCACTTCTGCTTTCACCTATACAAGTCATCATGGCATGTATGCCTCTGTGCTGCCAAGGTGCGGATTCGCTCCCAGTTTTGAATGAGTTCTTCTTGTTTCATCTGAATCGGGGCTGCATTCTGTGGGTGTGACTGTTGTAAGCAGCCTGCCTCAGATGTCAGTGCTTTCACCTCATCCTCCAATGCTGTGACAACTTCAAAAATGTGTTAAAACTATTTGATGCACTGATACCATTCCATTTGAATGTGGATAGAAGTCAGAGAGCAACACTCCAGTGAAGTACCTTCTGGGAAGAGCTTTTAGAGCAAATTCAAAATCAAAAATTGTGAGACTAAGCATTCCCCCGCCTAATGGAATAACATAAGAGAAATGTAGAAACTGGATTTGGATCAATCCAGTCTAATTTGTTGAAAAGATGCAAGGAACCCAGAAAATGCTTCAAGATCGTTCAAAGGTATCAAAATGGCTGCAAAAAAGGAAGACAGTGAACAGCATAGCTCAGAAGGCCACTGGAAAATATAAAGGGGTCTGCATCGAAAAGATATTGTAAAACTGATCTAAATATAAGCTCTGGAAGGAATGGAAGAATGATGTTGGAATTCAGCAGTGTACTTGAAGATGAAGAGTCTGGTAAGGGAAAATTTATATAAATATATTGACATGACATAACTTACAAAATTGACCTCAGCTGCTATTCCATATAAACTATTGGGACTTTTCTGCCACTCCGGTAGAATAAAGACAATTGATTTTTACTCAACATCAAATCAACTGTATAATGCTGCATACATGATCATTAATTTTGCTTTACCTATATATTTGTACCATAAAACAAGGGGCAGTATATTCGGGTCAGCGGGCAGCCGCGATCGGCAGGCCCAAGAGTGGCTGGGGAAAGGACCACTACCCACGATCAGCCCCCGACTGCGATTTCACGCTGGCTGACCAATTAATGGCCAGCCAGTGTGAAAGACGCGCTGAAAGGCTCAGCGCTGCCAGGGTAGGATGGGAGAAGGGAGGGCGTTGAAGTCAGCACGGGCGCAGGGTAGCGCGGAATGAAAGATCCCTGAAGGCGGAGAGCTGCCTCAGGGAGCTGAGGACTTCAAAAGTATCAAATGAAGATTTTTAAATCTGGAAAAAAATGTCCACGCATTAGAACGAGTTATCTAAACATATGGATGCTGAAACTGGTGTCCAAACATTTTTATCTTTTTTTAAATTAATCTCGGAAACCTCATCCCGCCCTTGGATGAGGTTTCCTGAATAATCCAAAGGCTGCCTGGCTGATTCACCCGCCTTCCAACCGTAATGTTGGACGGGCAGCGAAAAATCCCAGTTTTTTGCGCCATTAATGGGCTTAATAACCCTCTTAATTGTCGACAGGCGCGCTGCCAACACAATCGCGTGCCCGCTGACCAAAATATCGCGTGAGTACACGATGAAATCGGGACGCTCACCCGACATCATTGTGCGCTATTTTATGCTCGAGCGTGTTGGGCGCGTGCCCGCACGGTGAGCAAAAAATTCTGCCCTAAATATTTGATGTCGTGAACTCATTGGCCAGAATTTTTTATGATGGCGTGCGGGGGCGGGCCCGACACGCTGACACGTAAAATGATGTGTGGTGACGTCAAGCGTGCATCCCGGTGGGTGCGTTTGCGATGATCACCGATGCACGCCCACCATTAATTAACGGACCACTTAAGGCCCTTGAACCATTACTAGATGGTGATATTTTGGAGCCCGTGCAATCTTCAGATCGTCGCATGGGAGCAACGGGCAGGCGGATAGGCCGCATTTTTATAAACCTCATCCACAGGCAGGATAAGATAGGGTGAGTGGGCTCGTGAGTGGTCTTTGGTAGATATTTAATGTTTAAACTTACTGCTACTTGCTTGTGTGAACAGGATAACTTCAAATCTCTTCACAGCTGCTTGGACAGGAATAACAGGCTTCAGGTCAGGACTCTAAGTAAACATCATTCTTGGAGCCTTGCTGGTTTCAGCAAGCCTTCCCTGACCCTGGGGATGGGAGTTGTGCTCTCCACTGGAGGCACCTCCTCTGAAGAGGAAGTGAGGGCCAGAAGGGGGAGGAGGCCAGGAGTCCACATTCAGCCTCCAGAGAAGCCACTTTTGGGAGGACAGGCGCAGGCACAAGGGGCACAGGGGCTACAGGAAGTGCAAGGCAGAAGGGGCCGCAGAAGACACCACTATCCTCCTGCCAGGGTTTACAGGTGGCAATGCAGCTTCTTCAATATGTCTGAGGTGCAGTGTTGAACGAGGCTCCGTCTCTCAAGGGAGATATTAACTCCATCTGTCAGATGATAGGCCCTGAGATCTGCGCCAACTGTGTGGGTGGGCACCCCAGGCCAGTGGCTTTGAAGGCTGTCCTCAACTTCTATGCCTCCGGCTCTTTCCAGGGGTCGGTGGGTAATCTCTGTAGAGTCTCCCAGTCAGCTGTCCACACTTGTGTCAAACAGGTGACAGACGCTCTATACAGACGTGCATTGACTTTCATTCACTACTGATTAGATGTGGCCAGCCAGACACAGTGAGCCAGAGGCTTTGCAGTGGTTGCTGGGTTCCCCCACGTCCAGGGTGCAATCGACTGCACACATGTGGCCATTAAGGCGCCAGAAGGTGAGCCCGGTGCCTTTGTCAACAGGAATCCTTGAACGTGCAGATAGTGTGTGACCATAAGATGCTGATTCTGCAAGTCTGCGCAAGGTACCCAGGCAGCTCCCACGACGCCTACATCCTCAGACACTCCCATGTGCTGAGGCTCTTCAGTGCTCCAGCCCGACTGGATGGATGGCTGCTGGGTGACAAGGGCTATCCCATCAAAAGGTGGCTCATGACACCTCTCCACCATCCAAGAACAGAAGCTGAGCAGCGGTACAATAGGAGCCACGCCTCCACAAGGGCTGTGGTGGAGAGAACCATCGGTCTTCTCAAGATGCGCTTCCGATGCCTGGACCGTTCAGGGGGCACACTCCAGTACCCTCCCAGATCGTGTGTCGCTGATAGTGGTTGCATGCTGCGCTCTCCACAATCTAGCACTGGAAAGGGGGGGTCGCAGCGGAGGAAGAAAACGTAGATGCAGATGCTCCAGCTGCAGACAATGAGTCCAGTAGTGAGTCCGAGGACGAGCAAGCTCAGGAGAACTCTGAGGGGGTAAACGCTGACCCGGGCATCCTCCAGGGAGGCAGGGACACCCGGGAGGCTTTAATCCAATGAACCTTCAGCTAGCCCACCACAGATGGATCACCAGGACAAGCCAGGGCTGCAGGCTCCATACTCGATACCTGAGAGCAATATCTGCCTGGTTAGGAACATTAACTACGTGCCTTGTCAATAAAGCTCAATGACAAACAAGTCACTCATAACATCATGGGTTCGCCTTCACCTGCAGAAGTAAGGAAACACCCTGAGCCTTGTTCACAAATGTAGCATTTAATGATTTCACAAAACAAAGCAGAAAAGAAACTTAATTTACAGGTGTTAAGCTGCACACCAAATTATAATCAACTAATTTCAGGCCAACAGAAAACCACCAGTGAGAAGCTCGTGTTGTGTCTAAGGTGCCTTAAGTTTACGTTTGTGGGTGCTACGTCTAGGTGCTCCCGCCTCGCTGGCACTGGCATTGGAGACAGCCTGTTCACTGTGATGTCCTGTTGGCCTTGATGACCTTGGCGGGCGTCCCCTGGCCTGTGGAGCCTGTTGTGGCCCCGCCTGGGAGGGAGTGGCCAGTGCCACGGCTGGCATCTCCCCAGTTGCCACAGCCTCATCGGGTCCCATGGTCACTGGCGGAGAGACGGAGGAGCTGCTGCCCTCATCCGGAGCTCCCTGAGAGGAGCCCTCAGAGACGACAGGCAGCTCATGCGTCGACGTGAGGTCGCTTCGGACCTCCCTGCTCACCATTGATGGATGGGCACCTAGCTGGGATACTGGGTGCCCAATCCATCTCACACTGACACTGATCAGCTGAGGTCGATGCCGCTGTGAGGGCTTGCTGGTCAGAGCGCATCCCCAGGAAGTCCTGATTCTTCTCTTGGAGGAGCCTCTCCATGATAGTCACCACTCTCTCCATGGAAGAAGCATAGCGCTCGGCCATGAGGGTCGTTGCATTGCTGATCATCATCACGGGGACCATGCCGCACATTCCCTCATGTATCCCTGCCAGATCCTCCCGCACACCCTGCTGGACTTCCAGCATCTGCTGCCTCAGGGCGACTCCAAAGCACATCATCAGCCACCGACTGGGCATGTTCCTGGTCCCCTGCAGTCCTCCAACTGCCAGTGCCCTGGGCACTCTCTGTCTCTGCATGCACCTCAAGCAAGTGTGAAGTGCCCTCACTACAGTGCCCCGGCACACTAGCCGACGATCTAATCCCCACCGAGGTGCTGGTATCTACGCTGGTTCCTGCCTGGCTGAGATGGTGTGACGCTGGTGCTTGTAAGTTCTCAGGTATTAGTGGTAGGCCCTCTGCCTCCTCATTCCGGCCCTGCTCCAGTGAGGCTGAAAGGAAGAACAAGGACATTTGATTAGTTGAAGTTGTGACACTGTTAATGTGCATGCCTGGCCCCTGGATCAGGATGCGCTCCTCCTTCCATAATCAATGGGAAACCCATGTTGGAAGCTGAATTCACTAAACAGGCAACAGTGGAATGGTTGCAAGGACAGATTTTGTGACCTGAGTGCACGGCACTCTTACCTCCCACTGGCACTCCAGCCTCACCGCTACCGGTTGACCTGGGTGCATGGCACCTCTCCAGCTCGAGAGCCTCCTTCTCATATCTGGTGAGAAACGCCAACAGTGCCTGCCCTCCGCCAGTTTGCATCCGCTCTGAGTTATTGTGTGCATTCTTCTCCTGAAAGGAGAGAGGAGCATTGATTAGTCCACCCTGTACCTGCATTGCCATTGCAGCCTTGCCACCCCCACCTGAGTGAAACATTGCAGGACTCATGTGGATCGTGACCCTGGAGCAGCCACACACTTGCTCCAAGCAGCCAGGGCTGACCCCCTTGCCCAGATGCTGCCTCCATCACATTTGCCACCCACATTGTATGACCTTCCAAAGCAAGGAAGCACAACCACGTAGAACGCCAAGGGCAGCAGCTGGATGGATGCCCCGCCACCTGGAAGTTCCCCTCCCAGTCAGTCAGCATCCTGACTTTGGAATGTTTCGGAGTTCCAGCACTGCGCCTCGGTACAGATCCTGGAGCTCGCCCCCGAAACAGCACTGTGGGTGTAAGTGTACCACACGCAGCAGATACAGAACCCAGCTCAGCACCACCCTCTCGGGGTCAACTAGGCATGGGCAATAAATGCTGGCCCACCCAGCGAAGGCCACATGCTGTAAATGATTCAATGCAGTAACTACATTCAGAGGTGGGGGTGCCTGGGGTGCAAACCTAACTGCTGTGCTAAGTGACCCATGCCAACACGGTACTCACCCTTCCCGATCGCAAGAGGTCATTGAAGTGCTTGCGGCACTGAACCCAGGTGCGTCACACCACTTGTGTGCACTGACCCTTTCTGCCACTTCCTCCCAGGCACGTTTCGTCATGTGGGGGGGGCCTCCTCCTCCCATCCCTCGGCACTAGGATTTCATGCCGTGCTGCCACCTTCTTGAGGAGGGAAACAAGGTACTCATCTGAGAAGTGAGGGGGACAGTGCCCCGCTGACCTGCCCTCCTGCCTGGCCTGCTCACCTGAAGCGCTCCCGTAAGCCCTTCGGCTGGCCATGGTTGCCAGCTTTTGGAAGGCTGCCTGCGCACTCCTTAAACAGGCCACCAGGTCGCCATTGGACCCGGCGGTCATTGCAGTCCCGCCGCCGCCCGCCCGCTCTTGCTGTCTCGGGAGCCGCGCATCACGCTGGGCGGGCCTTAATTGTCCTACCCGTGTAAAATGGCAGCGAGGAGCTGATCACGGGCGGCGATCGGCTCTGCGCTCGCCCACGCCCAATCCCGACCAGCCCGCCTGACTAGCAGACAATTCTGCCCATTGTCTGCTTCCTCGTCATGGAAGGTGGTTGTCTAGAATTAGTTGAGGCTTAGGATAACCTTTTGTTTACAGCAGCATTACCTAGCCCTTTTGTGTCTGAGTTGCCTGAAAAGAGACTTATTTCTTATGTAACTAGTTTCTGATCAGTAGAGTATAGCAGTGTCTGTGCAAGCTACTTAGAGCCAAATTTACTTCGAAAAGCAGAAGAAGCTCATCTCAAAAATAAAAAAAAAGGAAGTTAATTCCAGGGGCAGGACTTTTAGCTCGGCAGGTGGGTATGTGCGCCCGACCTGACCGAGTGGGAAATGACACGCGATGATGTCGGCCAAGCATGCTGACGTCAACGGGCAGTCGTGCGTTAGCTCAGTCGGCGGCCGCGCACTGGAGCCGGCAGTGCCCGCCAACAATTAAAAGCCTATTAAGGCCACTAATTTATCAATTGTGCTGACTTTTTCACTGCCCATTCAACCTAACGGCTGGCGGGCAGGCGAAAAGGCCAAAACGGCCTTTGCATTCCATTCTGCCCATGGATGTGGTTTCCAAAATGAAATACAAATGAAATAAAAACTTTAATTTTTAATTAAAAACATGTCCCCGTTCATGTGACGGAGTCACATGAGGGGACGTGCCATTGATGTTTTGTGCTGTTTAATCATTTTTTCAATATTTTCTTCGTCTTCCTCAGGAAACTCCGTACCTCAGGGAGATTATTCAGCGCTCTTTCGCACGCATGCGCGAATTGCAAGCTAGGCCTGCTGGCCCTCTACCCACCCCCGCCCAGGCAGCGCCCAGAGCTGCCGCTCGCATATCAAGCTGGGCGGGCCTTAATTGGCCCACCCGCGTGAAATCGCAGAGCGCTGCCGATCATGGGCAGGCAGTCGGCTTCCCAACTGCCCCCACCTGCCCCCGCCGATCCCGCCGATCCCGCATGCCAAGGGCAAAATTCTGCCCCATATTGCTGTAATTCAGGATGTTTTCCATCTGTTCCACCACATAATTGTTCTCCAAATTACCTATGAACTCATATAATTCTTTAGTTATATTCAACATTTTCCTCCCTTGTGGCCAAAGCATTTTACTTAGTGGAGATATTTGATTTGGACTTTAGCTACACCCTCTAATCACTACACATTGCTGGGGCCTTGCAATTGTCATGGACAGAATGTACGTGTTATATTACTTCCTGTGATCAGTATGTTTTTGTATGAAGGTGGTGTGCGTTTTCTTACCCCTTAGTGTGTGTCAATTAAATAACTTCATAAGCAAGGTTTTGTGAGTTTCAAACTAAAGAAAGTTATTTATTCTTACACACTTACCCCGAATTTAAACGTGACATCTCAAATGCTCGTCTCACACACAAAGGGCGGGATTTTACGGCTGCATCGCAGTGGGGGCAGGGCCATAAAATGTGGCTAGCCATTCAAAAGACTCAGGCGGAACCGTCAAATCCCCCAGCGTAAACTTCCACCCGAAGATTAGACACAGATGAATGCAATATACTATTACAGATTACTTATCCCAGCCTCTGGTTTCTGAACTCCCGTCTCCTGTGAGGCAGGTCTGTTGTTTCTTGGATGGTCTTGATGCTTTGAAATTGAAGTTAGAGTCTTCTAAAGTGAGCATTTCTCAGCAGGCTATGAGGTTACTCGTAGTTGAATTTCTAGGAGGTTTTTGGGGTGAACATACAGTTCAACAGGTTGAGGGAGTCTTTCTCTCAATTGCGTTCTCCTACTTATAAGGTATTGCTGCTAATTACTTTGGCAGCCTGATGGCTTGCAGCTCTTTTAATGGCTTCTGCTGGAACCCTGTCTGCAAACAGCTCCTTGTTGATTTTAAAAGCAGACAACAAAATGGCTTCCTCAGCATTTGACTTCTACAAGTTCAAAGTTCTTTTCCAATAAGGAGGCTGGTGGTGGCTGATTCCACATCGGGTGTTGTTGTTTAATCCTTGAGATTCACCGGGTGGAATTTTCCCTTCATGAAACTAAGTGTGGTGGTGGGCGATTTTGGCAGCGCCCACTCCGCTGTCTGGATTGGCTGGAACTCACGCACGGTTCTATGCTAGGAGGGTCATTGATGATGCAAAAGGGGTTATTGGTCACCTGGAGGGTCAGGAGCTGATTTGTCCGCTGGCCGTCAGCTAGTGGGTTCGAAGGTCTGGGCACCATATTTAAAGGCCGGTCTAACACACAATCTCACTCTCTCCAGCCCACCAGAGATGTCTGACAGCCAGAAAAAGAAGGCTAAGAGCCTGAGGGAGAAGGCAGCATCCCGCTTCACGCACCAGGCCCTCCAGGCCTTGATCAGAGGGGTGAAGGCACACAGCCATGTGCTCTATCCCAGGGATGGCTTCAGGAAGCACAGCAGCCTCACCTCTCTGGCCTGGGTGGCCATCGCAGAGCAGGTCAGCATGGCTGGCACCCGCACCCGAAACGCCACCCAGTGCAAAAAGAGGATGAATGAACTCATCCGCTCCGCCAGGATAAGTCATCCTTCAACTGCCTCCAATATCAAACTCTCATCATGGCATCATGACAGCAACTCTCTTCAGGAATCTCACACAACCATTAGAAGGGGACACATATCAACAGTCATTCTCTCACCGAGACTTTCACATCACCAACATCCCATCAATCATGTTGCTCACACTCCATCCTCTGGCCCTTCTGGGGAGGGCTGACCACACACAGGGGTCATGCATCTCACCCAACCTCTGCTCCATCCCTTCTCATCGCATGTCTTCCTTTCTTCTTCATACAGACCAAGCTGGCGCCCAACAGACACGAGAGATCACAGACTGAGGGAGGAATGGTGACATCATTGTCCTCACTGAGTTTGAGGAGGCTGCAGCTGAGCTGGCTGGGGAGGACTGGGATTGCTCCTGTGGGGAAGGGGAGATTGGCCTCTCCCACCAACTCAGTACAGATCACAGCTCCATCACCTCATCAAATCCCGACAATCGCAGTGAGTCACATGCAGTCTTATCTAGCTCATGCTCAATAACTGGAACCCCATTTTCTATTTTCTAGGCACTAGCAGATTGAGGCCCGCAAGCCAGTCTACCACCAGTGTGAACCCACAGGCTTCATCTGAAGAGGAAGCTCTGGAAGAACCGTCATGGCGCTCACACGCACCCCCCACCAGTTCAGAGACACACATATCGGTGTGACACAGCTGTAGATTAGGCTCGGGCTCACTTTCTGGGGAACCTCACTGACACGCCCCTGCAGCAGTTGGAGGCAGGGACAGCCCAGGTCTCCGGCACTTGGAGGGCTGCTGGAGACCAGCCACCCGCTCAGTCCAAGTCATGGTGATGAGTCTCTGAATGCGGCCACCAAATTAATGCTGGAGATGCAACGACAGGCGGTGGAACATCAGGCAGAGATTCAGCAGTCACTCAGCAGACTAGACTGAACGATGGAGGAGTCCATCCACGTTCTATATGATGTCATGGTTCCAGCATGCGAACACCCTGAGGTCACGATGGGAAAACCAGCGACCACCACGGAGACCTTGATCCACCAGTTCTTGCCAGATTGCACTCCATGGCCACAGAACCTGGTGGGCCCCATCAGGATGTAGGCGACATGGGGACGAGGCACCTAGACCTTCTTCCAAGTGCACCATCTCCTGCACGAGTCAGGGAGGGGCACTCCGGCACCCACAGGGAGCATAAGCATCAGCCGAACCATCCTGGGGGCCTCCTCTGGACACTCCAAGGGTGTGCAGCCACTCACAGCTCCCTCTGCATGTGACCCTATCCATTCCAGCTTCTCAGGCTGCTGAGGGTGCTTCTGTCTCTGAGTAGGAGATCCTTATTAAGTCGAGGTCCTCCAGGCCTCGGGCCACCAGAGAATGTCTGCCAAGGTCATCCCAGACATCAGGGCGTAGCAGTGAGCAGGCTGTCCCTATCTCTGCTGCGGATGACGGCGCTGCGTCCAGGTGTAACGCTAGATTTAGGAACGTTAAGACAAATTGGTGTCACTTTTTGGTCACGAATGTGCTATACATGTAAATACATTGCACCTTTGTGAATACATTTGATGGCTATGTGAATTTTAACTGAAGGCGATGTGATTTTGTACTTTGAAACCCTCCATGATAGTGTCCCACTGTGAGATTCACATTCCTGTGATGTCAACTTCAGTTGAACTAGTCTCTGCACCCCTTGTGTGATGTCAGGGAGATGTGTTTAAATCTTTATTTGAAGTGTGTGATGTAAGCGTTTTTCATCCTTTTTCCTCAACGAACACCATTGAGTGAGGGCAGCTTATCAGCATTGATAATCTAGTGGCATTTGTGTCTCCTCAGTGGTAGTGGAAGGAGAAAAGACATGCACGGGAGGAGGAGATTCCTCGGCATGTCCACGTCTCAGTCACAGCAGTGTTTGCATCATTAGATGGTGGCGAAGGCTTCAAGTCTTCTCTCACATTGTTCTTGTTCCTCAGTGGTCTCTCGTTCCCAGAGTGAGCTCACTCACAGGGCCCCATGGACCAAAGCAAAGACCATGGTCTGGTGATTCATGAGGTCAGAGCATGCGGTGAATGTGGGACTCGACCTCATTGAAAGTGGGTGGATATCCTCTGAGTTGAAATAAAATGGCATTGAGGGCTAGGAGAGATGTGGCCATATTCCCTCAGTTAACTTTACTCTTCCTGGAACCTGTCAGTAATTAACGTATCATGGGCATGTCTCCCGCATCTTCCTTCCTCCATGGCGTGATCACGCTCATACTGACCCTCGGCAGCCTCCTGAGGTTCTTGGGCCTCCTGATCTTCATCCCCTAATGAGCTGCCATCCCCCTCCAGGTCATCCTCTGGTAGGGGGTTACCTCTTGGGATAGCCAGATTGTGAAGGGTGCAATACACTGAGATGATGCAGGAAACCCTGTCGGGAGTGTATTCGATGCACCACCTGAGCGGTACATGCATCTGAGGCGTGTCTTTAGAAGCCCTATGGTCTGCTCTAGAAGAGACGTGTGGAACTGTGAACAATGTTGTACTTCTACTTGGAACGACTCTGAGGGTGACGCATTGGTGTCATCAGTCAGCATTTCAGTGGGTACCCCTTATCCCCAAGCAGCCATCCCTGCAGATGTAATGGCCCCTCCAAAATATCAGGCACCTGGGAGTGGCTCAGGATGTAAGAATCATGGAAACTCTCAGGGTACAGTGCACAAATGTGCAGTCTGTGCTTCTGGTGATCACACACCAGTTGTGCATTGATGGAATGGTAACCCTTGCAGTTTACAAACATTAGGGGCTGCTGCCATAGAGCCCTTATAGTCACATGGGTGCAGTCTGTTGCATCCTTCGCTCTTGGGAAGCTTGATATGGCGGCAAAGCCAGTGACTCTCGCAGCCTAGCTACCTACGTCCAGAGCAAACCTAACATAATGATGGGCCTTTGTGTGTAAAGGGCATCTGTGACCTTCTTTATGCATCAATGTGCTGCAGACTGAGACACGCCACACAGATTGCCTGTTGATCCTTGGAAAGGACCAGAGGCCAAGAAATTGAGTGCTGCAGCCACCTTCAAAGCCACTGGCAGGGAATATCCTCCAACTCCACATGACGTCAGGACTTCACAAAGAATGTGGCATATGTGATGTACCAGAGCTTGGGACAAGCGCAGACGTGCATGGCATTGCCTGCCACTGGAGTCTCTGCTTCTGACCGCCAAGAAAGCCGCCATGGGCAGGGTGGGAAAATTCCACCCACCCAGTCTAGTTTGGGTGAAGGAAATCATCATTATACAATGGAAGGCTGATAGAATCCATTCATATCTGCCTTATACACATTGAGTTTCAATGTTCCCTTTTGCCCAAGGTTAAATGGAGAGACAGGCTGGCTGGGATTCTAGAGTTCATTTGTGTTGATGCTTCCTTATCCAAAGAGATATGTGAATTCCTCGGATGGCTGTGAATGTCCATATGTAATTAAGTATTTTATTGACACTTAGGACTGTCTGAAGCTCAAATGCCAAAGGTCACATGATTTGGAGTGGCCATTTTAATTGTCTGTTCATGTCCAGTTTTAAAATTATTGACTGAGTGTTCATAATAAACTGGGGCATGACGCAATAAGGAATATCTGCCAATGTCTCAACGGAAGGGAGAGGAGGTGGGTTAACATTTGGGTCAGATACCCTTTGTCAGAGCACAGTGCCTACTTTCTTTCTGTGGACCTGCCCTTTATCTCTTCTCCCAGTTAGCAGGTCTTCCTTATTTTTCTTGCATTTTCTATTTTAAATTATGTTGTGCTGATTCTTTTAAAATATTTATCCTTTATTATTTATTTTTGCATGATTTTTTGGTACATCTCCTATAATTTTGCACCCATTATCCTTCCCCATAATTTGTAGATTATTTTGACCTTTGAATAGTTTTTTAAAGGGTTGCCATAACCTTGAAGTGGAAAAGACACCTGCACCAGATGGGATGCATCCTAAATTGCTGAGGGAAGTCAGGGTGGATTGTGGAGGCTTTGTTTATAATCTTCTAATTCTCTTTCAATGTGATGGTGGAGCCAGAGGACTGGAAATTGCAAATGTTACATCCCTGTTTACAAAAATGGAGATGGATATACTCACAGGGAGGTCAGCCTAACATTGATGGTGGGAACAATTTTAGAAACAACAACCCAGGAAAAAATTAATTGGTATTTAGAAAAGCATGGGCTCATAAATGAAACACGGATTTGTTAAAGGCAAATTGTGTTTGACTTACTTGATTGAGTTCTTTGACAAAGTAACAATGAGGTTTGGTGGGAGTTGTGTGGCTGATGTTGTCTATGTGGATTTCCAAAAGGTGGTTGACAAAGTACCACATGATAGATTTGTTAGCAAACTTAAAGCCCATACAATTAAAGAGGCATAATTTGCCAGTAACATTATCGCTAATAGGGTGCAGCCCTCTGTGTCAAGAGGCTATGCCTCTTTAATTTTGAAAATACCGTTTTCAAACTTTTCAACTGACTTTTGCAATTTGAAATGAGACAGAACCAACTACTTAAAAATGCAAGGTCGCCTTCCAAGGTGAAGGTGAAAAACAAACAAACTTCAGACCCATCAAAACTTATAACTGTCTAAGGAAGAGACATTAAAATGCAAAGTGCTGGACACAATGTCTGCTACAGACAGACCCACCCAAAACCCCTTGGAAATACACAATGGTTGAAGTATATATATCAGACCACATCCAAGAAACCAACTAATCTAAATCAGCCTCAACATTTAAGCATCTATCCTCCAGGACAATAAAAGGACACTTAACTGTATATTACTTCAACCTTTTTTATTGGACTCTAACTTCCCTTGTTTATGATACCTTATGTGACATGTTTTCATTATTTTTTTCCTCAGGTTTAGTGGTTAATAAATGTTCTCTTTCTTTAACTCAAGAAAATCTTGTTTGATTGGCTCCTTATTGCTCACTCCATAATTAGTTAAATAAATTCTGATTTGAAAAAGGCATATCCTTGTGAAAAAAAAAAATTAAACCACTGTTGTGACCAACTGAGGAGGTTGAATAGAAGGGAGCCAGTTCACCCTTCTCACTTGTCTCTGACTCAATTGTCAGCACACCTCCTCTCCCTTCCTTCAGGACACTGACAGATGTTCCTTACATTATGTCATGCCCCAGTATATTATGAACATCAGTCAATAATATTAAAACCAGACATAAACAGACCATTAAATTAACCACCCTAGTCCCCAATAGCCACAGATTAAATCCCTGTGTGTGCTTAGTATACTTGGTGGCTCCCTACACACCATTTTCTCTCCTCTTTACAGCCTTAGTGAAATGTTTCCTTACCTTTTAACTGCCCTTATCATTAAGGACACATAACTGATAATTGGAAAACAAAAACAAAAAAATGGATGCTGGAAATCAACATAAAAATAGAAAATGCTGGGAAAAGATAAGGCAATTGTGGAGGAAGAATAAAATTTAATATTTCAGATGTGAACCTTTCTCTTTACAGATGTTCACTGATTTTGAACACTTTGTTATTTCAGGTTTGTCACTGTTCTGTTTTCTGGTGGCCTTGGAGTGTTTAAACACAATGGCCAGGATTATTTGGTTGTCGGGCGGGCTTGGCAGGCGACCTGGGAGCAGTCAGGTAGCCGATCACCGCCCACGATCGGATCTCAACCGCGATTTCACGCTGGCTCGCCAATTAACCACCAGCCAGCGTGAATCACGTGCTGCAGTACTCAGCGCCGCTGGGGTCGGGGTGGGAGGAGGACGAGGTCGGAGGTTCACGCGTGTGTGCAGTATAAGCTCTCTGAGACACAGAGCTATCTCAGGGAGCTGAAGATTTTTAAAATAAAAAATAAAGGTATTAAAAATAATGAAAACATGTCCCCTCATGTCTGTCACATGAGCAGGGACATGTTAAATATGAGTGTTAAAAGGTTTTTTTTAAATCACTGGTCGAAACCTCATCCCACCATTGGATGAGGTTTCGCCAAAAATGCATAGGTCGCTTGGCCTTTTCACCCACCCACCCACCGAACGGTTGGATGGGCAATGAAAAATTCTAGTAAATTATTTGATTGAGGACTTAATAGGCCACTTAATTGTCAGCGGGTGGGCTCTCATCTCCCATGGCATCCGCCGACTGTAATATCATGCGATGCCATAGGGACGTTCGCCCGACATCATTGCTCATTATTTTACACTCGTTCGGGTCAGGCGCGTGCCCGCCCGACGAGAGCAAAATTCTGCCCAATTAAATGAGACAGGAACTCATTTTACTGTCAAAATCACCAACCTATTATTATCTTATATACATATTATACTTGGCTTGTCAAAAAATTGCAAGTCCCCTTTAAGGTCCAATGAAAATCTGCCCTGTTGCTTTAAATAGAGTCGAGTGAATGTGGCGAACATCTCCAGTCAATTCTCTGAAATTTCCTACTCAACACCTTCCTTGGCCTGAATATTGCCATCGGCGTGCGGGGGTGGGCCTGACACGCCGACGTGCAAAATGGCATGGCATGACGTCAGGCGTATGTCCCGACATCATCGTGCATCATTTAGATCTTTTGTTCGGCGGGCGCGTGCTGAGGAGGCTGAGTGCCCGCTGAACTGTCAAAGACATATTAGGACCATTAGGGAAGTAGTTTAGATAATTAACAGTGCTGCCCGTGCAACCTTAATGTTGGCGGGCAGGCGAAGATCCCAAGGAGCCTTCGCGTTTTTCAGGAAACCTCATCCATGGGCAGGATGAGGTTTCCTGAAGGTCTTATAAAATTATTAATTAATTTTTTCACAATTCATAAACATGTCCCAGCTCATGTGACACCATCTAAATAATAACACATGTCTAAATCATTTTTTACTTTATTACTTATAAACTTTTATTATGTGCTTAATCTCCCTGAGGCAGCTCCGTGCTACAAACTTCTGTCCTCTGCTCAATTTCCTCGGCCCTTTCACAGGTTTGAGACTGCTTTCATTCGGAGTTCTTTTTTATAACCAAAACACAGTTCCTCACACTTACTGAGGTTAAATTCCATCTACTAATTTTAGCTCATTCCCCATCTTATTGATATCTGTATGCAGCTTCCTCTGATGTTCTAAAGAATTGACTATACTTATTTTCATATTATCTGAAAATTTTAGCGGCTCTTCTTCTGGGTCCATATCTAAATTATTGATGTACCCAGTGGGGAGGATCTCTGGGGCCCGCTCACCGACGTGTAAAATGACGCAGGATGACGTTGGGTGGAACTCCCAACGTCACCCCGCGTAATTTCCATTTTCAGGTCGGCAGGGGCGCAGCCGAACAGCTGTGCACCTGCTGACCTGTCAATGGCCAATTGAGGCTATTTAAAAAGTAATTGACATCGTTAATGGACCTGCCCGTCCAACCTTAGGGTTGGTGGGCAGGCTGGGAGCCCTGGCGGGCTTAAGAAAAAGCATGAAATCCACGGGCGGGATGAAGTTTCATGAGAGTTTTTAAATATTTAATAAAGGTTTCAGTAAAAATGATGGACATGTCCCAACTCATGTGACAGTGTCACATGAGGTGACATGTCAGGGAAATTTTGCTATCGTTTGTTTAACATTTTTAAATTTGGAGCTGATCTCCCTGAGGCAGCGCTTAGCCTCAGGGAGACCTGCGTGCTCTTTCGCACGCATGTATTTCTAGATAGCTTTCCCTCATACTCTAATTTCTCCCTCATTATTTTTATAGTCATTCTCTGTTGGCTTCTAAAATCAGTTGAATCTGCTGACCTGCCACTGATCCTCACAACATTGTATGCTTTTCCTTTCAATTTAAGATGATTCTTAACCTCCATAGCTAACCACAGTAAAGGAGCAATGGTAGAGGAGGAAATGTTATGGATGAAGTGTACATGGATTTTGGGAAAGCCATTGATACCTCCTGAAAGGTCACTGAATTGCTAGAAATATTTACAAGATTTTGATTTAAGGTGAGAATAGCAAATGGATTAAAAATGGGTTGGAAGAGGAAAAAACCAAGTGTATGAAAGTGGATGGAAGGGAGCTTTTGTCCATTTTTGAGTTCTAAGGCCAATTCTATCTACTGGGAAAAATTTTCCCCCCGTTGGGTGGTGAAACTTTCCCAGGTGTCCTCTCCATTCCTATAGTTGTTGTAGCCTCAACCATCCAAGTGCTATTGTAAACCTAAATCAAAATCTTTGGCTTGATAGATCCAGCGCATTTGTCCTGCCCACCCTTCCAGATTAGTCAGGAAACCTATAGGTGGGATGCTCTGGGAAAGAACCTCGGTAAAGCCAGCCAATTAGGAAATTGGGTTCCCAACACGTAAATTGTTTCAACATTCTGGCAGGGACTAAATGTAGAAGATTCTGCCCATATAACCTCATCAAAATTTTGCAACCTCAGAATGCTTATTCCAAAGTTAATGATTTTTGATGAAGTATTAAACAGACCATCAGCCCACCAAGTTGACTGTTTTTAGTCCATTGGATGTCTGTTGTTCATATGGGTAACTAGAAGTAAAATATTTAGGAAGATAAAGCTCCATGAAATTTCTTCCTGACTTTTAAAGGTGATAGAATAAAAATGTCATTATCAACTTACAATGTTCAATCCTGATTGGGTGCTTTTGATAGATGGCATCCCCTGGCTACAACTGGGCTGTAATTGCTGTTTCTTAAACGATTTGATTATCTATATATCTATATTTATATTTATTCTTATCTTTATAACCTTCAATCTTGTTAAATATATATTTATCTAACTCATTTTCACTGGCATTAAATTACTTTTAAGTATATCACCTATTGCTCTGTAAAACCCAAAGCAACATTTATAACTAAGCTCCATTAAGTACCTGATATTTAGAGACACATCAGAGAAATTCTAAAGCAATTACTATGTGTGGGCTGCGGAGTCATGGCGTCACATTCTCACCTTTCATAAAAAGGTTATTATTACATTCTGATGTTCTTTTTGATATGACAATGGGCCATTAAAGGATTATTAATTGAACAGACTGCCGAACAAGGTCACCTGAGATCACTGGGGAGGACTACAGTTGAAAAAACTTATTTCTAATTCATATGAGGCTGGAACAGTCTGAATTTCATCTGATCAAAGTTACTTGTTAATAGAATAGTATATATTTTGATGTTCTTATTGTAGATACTTTAATTAACATTTTTGGCAAACAAAATACTTCTGGAATGAGATGGTGACATACATATATATAATATAGAAGTAAAAATATATGTATATAATTTAATCAGAATCACAGAATCAGAATCACAGAATCACAGTGCAGAAGAGGCCCTTCGGCCCATCTAGTCTGCACCGACACATGAGAAACACCTGACCTACCTACCTAATTCCATTTACCAGCACTTGGCCCATAGCCTTGAATGTTATGACATGACAAGTGCTCATCCAGGTACTTTTTAAAGGATGTGAGGCAACCCGCCTCCACCAACCTCCCAGGCAGTGCATTCCAGACCGTCACCACCCTCTGGGTAAAAAGGTTTTTCCTCACATCCCCCCTAAACCTCCTGCCCCTCACCTTGAACTTATGCCCCCTTGTGACTGACCCTTCAACTAAGGGGAACAGCTGCTCCCTATCCACCCTGTCCATGCCCCTCATAATCTTGTACACCTCGATCAGGTCGCCCCTCAGTCTTCTCTGCTCCAGCGAAAACAACCCAAGTCTATCCAATCTCTCTTCATAACTTAAATGTTTCATCCCAGGCAACATCCTGGTGAATCTCCTCTGCACCCTCTCCAGTTCAATCACATCCTTCCTATAATATGGCAACCAGAACTGCACACAGTACGCCAGCTGTGGCCTCACCAAACTTCTATACAACTCCAACATGACCTCCCTACTTTTGTAATCTATGCCTCGATTGATAACGGCAAGTGTCCTATATGCCTTTTTCACCACCCCACTAACATGCCCCTCCACCTTCAGAGATCTATGGACACACACGCCAAGGTCCCTTTGTTCCTCAGAACTTCTTAGTGCCATGCCGTTCATTCAATATTTGCTTATCAAATTACTCCTTCCAAAGTGTATCATCTCACACTTTTCAGGGTTAAATTCCATCTGCCATTTATCTGCCCATTTGACCATCCGGTCTATATCTTCCTGTAGCCCAAGGCACTCAATCTCACTGTTAACCACCCGGCCAATCTTTGTGTCATCCACAAACTTACTAATCCTACCCCCCAACATAGTCAGCTATATTGTTTATATAAATGACAAATAATAGGGGACCGAGCACAGATCCCTGTGGTACGCCACTGGACACTGGCTTCCAGTCGCTAAAGCAGCCTTCTGTCATCACCCTCTGCCTCCTACAACTAAGCCAATTTTGAATCCACCTTATCAAATTACTCTGTATCCCACATCCCTTTGCCTTCTTTATAAATCTCTCATGGGACCTGTCAAAGGCTTTGCTGAAATCCACATAAACTACATCAACTGCACTACCCTCATCTACACACTTGGTCACCTCCTCAAAAAATTCCATCAAATTTGTTAGGCATGACCTCCCTCTGACAAAACTATGCAGACTATCCCTGATCAAACCTTGCCTCTCCAAGTGGAAATAGATACTCTCCTTCAGAAATTTCTTCAATAGTTTCCCTACCACTGATGTAAGATTTACTGGCCTGTAGTTCCCTGGCTTATCTCTACAACCCTTCTTAAATAGCGGAACCACATTAGCTGTTCTCCAGTCCTCTGGCACCTCCCCCATGGCCAGAGAGGAATTAAAAATTCGGGTCATAGCCCCAGCGATCTCCTCCCTTGCCTCCCTCAGCAGTCTGGGACACAAATCATCTGGACCTGGATATTTGTCCACTTTTAAGGCTGCTAACACCTCCAATATCTTGTCACTCCCTATATCAATTTGCTTAAGAACCTCGCAGTCTCTCTCCCTGAGTTCGATACCTTCATCCTCATTCTCTTGGGTGAAGACGGACGTGAAGTATTCATTCAACACTCTAGCGATGTCCTCTGGCTCCACCCATAGATTGCTCCCTTGGTCCCTTATGGGCCCTACTCTTTCCCTGGTTATCCTCTTCCCATTGATATACTTATAGAATATCTTGGGATTTTCTCTACTTTTACCAGCCAGAGCTTTCTCATATCCCCTCTTTGCTCTCCTAATTGCTTCTTAAGCTCCTATCTGCAATGTCTGTACTCCACTAATGCCTCCGCTGATTTGCTTCCCTTGTACCTGTTAAAAGCCTCTCTTTTCCTTCTCATCGTAACCTGAATATCTCTGGTCATCCATGGTTCTCTGGGCTTGTTACTCCTTCCTATCACCCTAGAGGGAACATGTTGAATCTCTACCCTCCCCATTTCCTTTCTGAACACCCCCCACTGTTCCCCTGTAGATTTCCCCACAAGTAACTGTTCTCAGTCTACCTTGCCTTATTTTACTAAAATCCACTCTCTCCCAATCCAAAACATTTTTTTGCAACTTGTCTATTTCTTTGTCCATAACAAACTTAAACTGTACCATGTTGTGGTCGCTATCACTAAAATGCTTGCCCACCACCAGCTCAGCCACCTGTCCAGCTTCATTCCCCAGAATTAGGTCCAGCAATGCACCGTCCCTTGTTGGACCCTCTCCATATTGACCTAAAAAGTTCTCCAGTACACATTTCAAGAAATCCACTCCATCCAAACCCTTAACACTATGTCTATCCCAATTAATGTTGGGAAAGTTGAAATCACCTAATATAATTATCCTATTGTTATTGTTTTTACACACATCCACAAATTGTGCACATATTTGTTCCTCAATTTCCCGCTGACTATCTGGGAGTCTATAATAAACACCTAATAATGTGGTTGCCCCTTTTTTATTCCTAAGCTCTACCCACAAAGCTTCATTCAATGCCCCCTCCAAGGTATCATCCCTCCTTACTGCAGTAACGGACTCCTTAACTAATAATGCAATACCTCCTCCTCTTTTACCCCCTCCTCTGTCTCCCCTGAAGATTCTATATCCCGGAATGTTGAGCTGCCAATCCTGCCCTTCCCTCAACCACATCTCAGTGTTGGCTACTATATCACAATTCCACATGTTGATCCTCACCCTTAACTCATCCGTTTTACCTGTAATACTCCTGGCATTAAAGTAGAGGCCATCCAGCCTTGCCTTAATCCCTTGAAGCTTATTGCAGCTGTACTCTCTCTGACTTGATTGTTTTACTGTGTTATGATGTGTCCCTATTCTGCTAACATTCTGTGTCCTCTCCCCTTGCCGAATTAGTTTAAACTCAATGAAAACAATATAGCACTGAATTCAAACTCAATGAAAATATTTGAAAATAACTTGCTTTTTTAGTATGTAGCAATTTTAAAATAACTGTCAAAACCATTGCTAATCCAGTTTGTTCTGGAAAGTTTGAGCTTGTAGCATGAGTGTGTTAAATCTTTGCAATACACTTCATATAAAATTAATGGGATGATTTATGAACACATCACCTGGGCACAAAATCCACATGACATATTGGCTAGTACCGATGTACTTTTGAAGCCTAGTCACTTGAGTGGGATAATTTGGTTTAACGTTTCATCGAACGGTGTAGCACTCTCTTAATATTGGTGTCAAACTGGAATTATAGTATAAGATGTTAGCCTTGGCTCTAGATCAAAAGGTTGCTTTGGTTCAAATCCCACTTGAGTATTGAGCATATAATCCCAGTTGACACTTCAGTGCAGCACAGTGGGAGTGCTACACTGTTGGTTGAAACGTTCAGCCAAGTCTGCCTTCTCAGCTGAACATATGTACCAGACTTCAAAAGTACTACATTGGCTGTAAAATGTATTGGAATGTCCTGAGGTCGTGAAAGGTGCTACATTAATGTAAAAGAGAGTGGAGGAAAGTAATTGGTCTCCTGTGTAGAAATGATTTGGAAATTTTGCTGGCTGTGTGTGGATTAATCAGATGACAGAGAATTCGCATTCGACCCCTGTCAGTTTAGAGGTCAGAATGAATTTAATTTTCTCCAGTATTGACAGAAAGTTTGTTCATATTCTCTGATAGTCTAGAAAGATTTGCACACCAGCAGGGTTAGGATCAAAAGGCAAATTAGTTTATCTTCGATTTTAGGACAGAGAATCCAAATACATTTCTGTATATTGCTCTCTGAAGTTCATATATTTATCTCCAAACCCTACAAATTCTGATATTTTCTGGACCCAAAGTCCAGTAGATTTGAAAAGGCAGGCCAGGAAACTGATATTTGACCTATTTCTGTTCACTTCCTGCCCACCAAATAGACATTGTGCTGGGGAAGGGAAGGGAGGGTTCTTTTTCTAAACCCTGTGCTTAAATCACATTTAGGAGATTCCAGGATCTCCAGAAAACTCTGTCAGTTCTACCACCAGCACAGCCAGTGGTAAGAGCATCTGTATGAATCAAGAGTTCTCGCTGCATATTCATATGTGGGTCCAACAATGCTGAAAGAGAAAAGCTGATCCAGAGGCAAACAGATTGTGAATAGAATACTCTTTCAGCTAGTTCTGGCTGTCCATTGATTTTGACCAGAGCAGCCTATACAGCAAAGAGCCGCTCCCACTTGCCATTCACTGGCTGGACCACATAAAGCAACTTGCTCAGGCCTTGTTCTAGTCTGCAAAAACTGTTCAGCATTCCAGAATCATCCTGAGATGTAAAGATAGGCCACAACTTTTTTGTCTACTGCAAATTGCCTTCTTAATCCTCTCTCCCAGTCACCTCCACCCTTACCTTCAACAAGTGCAAAGAGCTCTTGGCTTCTTTGTCACGAAGATTGAAACCATCTGATCAGTTGCCTCTGCTGCTTCCCTCCCTGTCCTTAGCCCACTGGATGCAACAGCCTCTAAGGTTCCTCCCTGCTGTAGACCTGAACTTGCATGTTTCTCTATTTTCTTTCCTATCTCCCCTCATGCCCTCTGAGCTTATTTTGTCCATGGAACCTACCTCCCAGTCACTCAACATTATTCTGACTGAGCTGATGAATGCCCAACTTCCTTTCCTGGCTCCATGTCTAAGGGGAGGCAGTGGTGTAGTGGTAAAGTTGCCAGACTAGTAATCCAGAGACCCAGGCTAATGTTCTGGGGACATGGGTTTGAATCCCACCACGGCAGCTGGTGGAATTTAAATTCAGTTAATAAAACTGGAATTACAAAGCTAATCTCAGTAATAGGGACCATGAAACCATTGTTGATTGTCATAAAAACCCATCTGGTTCACTAATGCCCTTTAGGGAAGGAAATCTGCCATCCTTACTTGAACTGGCCTACATGTCACTCCACACCCACAGCAATGTGGTTGACTCTTAAATTCCCTCTGAAATGGCCTAGCAAAGTACTCAGTTGTATCAAAACCACTACAAGGTTTCAGAAAAGGAAAAAACCCTATGGAAAGGAAAACAGCAAACTCAGCCCTGTTGATCCTGCAAAGTCCTCCTTACTAACATCTGGGGGCTATTGCCAAAATTGGGAGAGCTATCTCACAGACTAGTCAAGCAACAGCTTGCCTTAGTCATCCTCACGGAATCATATCTTACAGATAATGTCCCAGACACCACCATCACCATCCCTGTCCCACCTACATGACAGACCCACAAAATGTGGTGGCACAGTGGTATATACAGTCGGGAGGGAGTTGCTCTGGGAGTTTGTAACATCGACTCTGGACCCCATGAAGTTTCATGGCATCAGGTCAAACATGCACAAAAAAACCTCCTACTGATTACCACGTACCGTATTGGTAGGAGTCCTTGTGGAGACAAAGTCCCGTTTTTACATTGGCACTACCACTATGCAAAATGGGATACATTTAAAACAGATCTAGCAACTCAAAACTGGACATCCATGAGACGCTGTGAGCTGTCAGCAACAGCAGAATTGTACTCGAACACAATCTGTAACCTCATGGCCTGGCATATTCCCCACTCTACCATTACCATCAAGCTAGAGGATCAACCCTAGTTCAATGAAGAGTGCAGGAGGGCACCCCAGGAGCAGAACCAGGCGTACCCGGGGAGGTATATTTCCTGCAGTGGCCACCACCGGGGTTGCTATCCTTATTAAGGACGGTGGCCCACTCCCAAGAGTTGCCAGCCCAATCAGAGGCCAGTACTGAGGCTGCAGTTGTGAGGAGAGGGCTCCTCAATGGCCAAGGTACCCTTGAAGAGGGATACGTGGGGTCCAGGGATTGTGAGCCCCAGCTGGCATCGATGCTACAGAGGCAGCCCTGCTGTGGGCCATGGAGCCCAAAAGAAGGGTCCACCCCTGGGGCCTGCTGGAAAGTTTTAACCAGGTTTAACTAGACTCTTTACATATTGGTGGTGCCAACTCCTGATGCAGGGAAAATGACAGGAAGATGTAAAAAATGCCCCTGGATGCCTTCCCACTCATTTTGCCAGCCTTCCTACCTCACGGCCCATTGCCAAAGACCTGGTAAAATTCCATCCTTTATGTCACGTGGTCATGTCATAAATGTAGTATTGCATAATCACAGCCATATATTTTATTTCTGAATTATACAATTGCTGGTAAAAAACCATTTCAAAACGTTTTTCTACCCGACGCTCAAAAATCAGTTCTGAAATCTTAACCTAATCAATTCTTATCCTATCAAATTTTAATAGGAAGCGGTATCCTTCTGCATCTGTTCAGTAAATTTTTAATGATGCTGATTTGATTTATTATCAGTATTCATGCTAGGCTTATCTTCATTGAGGAAACTGTCCTGCTTGATACATGTTTGAATTGATATGGCTGAGTATAATCATGCACAGTGGTATCAAGTTTATGCCTTGAATACACATGCTTAGGAGTTTTTAAGAAATATGTTAATGTAGCTTTGTGTTTTTTAACAAAGAATTGCTCTTTACTTCATTTTTATATTGAAATGGCATTTATGGTCATGTAAGGTTCTTCCTTTTGTATAACATTTCCTTCTTCAGGCAGTTTCTTTATTCTGGCTGATTCAGATTGGTTAGGGAGGAATTTATGGAAAGCCTCCCCAAAGTGCATCAATAATTTATTGCTCTACAGTACTCCAAAGTCAGTTGCAGCATAGAATGTGTTACTTTTTGGTGCACATTATTCTCAACTGATGTAGCTTTCAGTTGATTGTGAATGTGCAGAGTGTGTAACATATTGCTGCTAATTTTGCATTTGTAACAAATATCAAAACTATTTTTAACTAATTTTTCAAACAATTGCCAGCTTCATAGTGCTGTAGTTATGTGACTGTTGCCACGGGTGAAGAGAGCTTATTTTTATCTGTTAGCATTGGCTACAATTCTGATGGCTTATTCGCAATGAGTGATCCATTTGCTGCTGTAATGGCTGACGACATACAAGAAAATAACATTTCTTGCTAAACCTATTGTGGTTCATAGAATCAGAGAAACAGAAATTTATGCCACAGAAGGAGGCCTTTTGGCCCATCATGTCTGTGCCAGCTGGAAAAGAGCTCTATTCAGCCTAAATCCACTTTCTAACTCTTGATCCATAACACTGTTAGTTACAGTATTTCAGGTGCACATCCAAACGCCTTTTAAATGTGATGAGGATTTCAGTCTCCTCTACCATCCTTTCCGGCAATGAATTCCAGATCCCCACCAACCCTGGGTGAAAAAAAATCAACTTCCCTCTAATCCTTCTGCCAATTACTGAAAGTTGATGTCCCCTGGTTATTGACCTCTCTGCTAAGGGAAATAATTCCTTCCTATCCAATCTATCCAAGCCCATCATTATTTTATACACCTCAATTAAATCTCCCTTCAGCCTACCCTGTTCCAAAGAAAAACGCTATCGTTTTAATAGTAAAGACTGGAATTGTTAGACCAGACAGGCAGCTCTGGCAGTATGACTACAGTATTACATTGCAAAAGGAAGATAACAGAAATACTTTGGTCTACATTTTCCTTCTTTAAAAATGATTAACTTCTTCAATATCTCTCATTATCACTTGCTAATCAAGTCAGCAGTTGCTCACTGATTTCTTCATGTCAGGTTCTTGCTTCATGAATTCAGTACTGTTGACAAGCAGAAATTGCCAAATTGCTTTATCTTACAATGCCATTTTAAGATTCAACTGGGCAGTGTGTGCACTATCCACTCTCCACTCATCAGTTGGTGGATTGGTTGATGAAGGTAAGTTTCTATGGCAGGTAACTTCCGAGATCCGGGTTATTGTAACTGGGGGTAACCCAAAGATGCGCTGGGGAACCCCCACTCCGGAAGTCCTCATGTAAGGATTGCACAGCAATTATCCGGGAAGTTTAAACTTCCATTGGGCAATTGCCCTGCAATGGGAACCACCTGAAAGTACAATATAAATTGTAAACTTCGGATGGTTCCGACTGCCTTACAGTAATAGTTACTCAGGAAAAGGTAGAAGAATTAAAACCACTTCTAGCTTCTGGGTAACTATAGTACTGACCCACCCCTGAACCCCCATAGGGACGTCCCCACTCCGCTGACTCCTCACAGGACCCCCCTGACCCCACACGGGACTGTCCTCGCTCCCTGACCCTCCCTGACTACCCCCACGACGCCCCACAGGACTCACTTACTGCCCTCCCCTCCCCCCCGACTGCCCCCCTACTGACCAACACGCCCTAACCACCTGGCATACCCACTGACCACCCAAACACCCCTACCCCCCCACTCCCCCAATCCTACCCACTTACCTTACAAACTTACCTTCTTCCTGGCTTCTCAAAGTGGCTGGACCTTTAAATTTATCTGCTTTATGGCAGCTAGTGCTGTTAAAAAAAAGGGGCTTGGTTTCCTTAACTCTGATCCAGCTGCCCTTGACACAAGGCCTCGGGAACCCATTCACTAACGGTTCTCAACTGGCCTGAGCCGGAAGGCTGGATGAGAAAGGAGTGGTTTCATTTCCAAGTAAGTAAGTAGGAGCGGAGTGGCAATCTGCCACTTCAACAAAGTTACATGACTATTTTTGTGGGGTCTGGAGGAGCATGAAACTACCACACTGGTTCCCCAAACCCCCCTCCCCCACTGAGAATGAATTACCACCCACTGCTCCTTGCTACCCGCCCCCCCAGCAATCCTCTCCCACCAACAACACTGACTAACCTTTAGCCAGGCTGCCTGACATGATGGCAACTCTAAACTGGCCAGTTGTCATGGGGTGCTTGCGCATTTCTATGTCAGGCCAATGTTATTGAGGTCCAACTTTCAAACCGGACTGGGCGTCTCTTAGCTGGTTCCCTCAGCCAGCTCCCTGAAAATTACATGTAGGAAACATCTACCCCACTGTTACTGAAAAGTTTTTGTACAGTCTGACTTCATGTCTATGACATGTACATTCTCTTCTAGGTAAATGCATGCAGCCTACAACCATTAACAACTGTCAGCTCCATTCCTGTATAGGTCTTCAATTTACAGCCTCTGACTACTACTACTGCACAAAATTACCCTGCGATTAGCCCCCAGCAAAACCTTTAATAAGAGGTCCATCCATCTCTTATGTTTGCCAACACACTGAAATGAATTAAATTTTGTCTGTGTTGAGAATTATTGATTGGTTCCTTTCTTTCTAAAACTATCAATAACTCTCTCACAACAAATTAAGTCACAGCCGACTAGTTAGCCGCAGCTTCATTCATTCCACTATGTGACAAAAATGAATCACTTTTGCTTAGTCTGAACTTTAACTCAGTCACAGAATTGAGGGATGGGTTTTTTTGCTTCTACATTTGCCAAGCTCATCATTTTCCACTAATTGAGGTGAATGGGCAGTACATATCGTTGGTTTGGTGAGTGCAGAAGCTGAAAACTTTGGCCAAGCACTTTAAGAATAAGCTCCAGTGAGAATTATGCTCCCACCCTTACTTGATTTGAATGCTCCGAAAATTTGTTGGTTGTCCCCAAGACTTGAGAGAGGATACAAACCTTGCCCAGACACACGGGAGCTGAGTTTCAACTGCTGGCATCAGCGTGTCATGTGAAAAACAGGCAGCTAGTTAAAATAAAGGTGGCAGCCCTATTGATGCCCAAATTCTGCCTGATGCAACTTTCAGTAATGGGTGAGCAGTTCATTTAAATACGCAAATAGGGTCCTATGTCAGTCGTAGGATGCTGATTGCAATTTTCAGGCACAAATGGATGGGACATCGACATGCATGCTCCCCTCAGTTGTACCACACACTTAAGGACTGCTGATGACCCCTCGCCAACTGGCCAAGCAAACTTTCCATTTTCTTTCGTTGGTGGGACCAGGACGATGACTCTGGCCCACTGCCTGTGCCATTTGAGGTCACTTCCCCTCCTCTCCCTCCATCCCAGAATGCCTCCCCTCCTCATTTGACCCCACTGGCCTGTTCAGCACCAGAATTGCTTTATTTTCTCTGTGCCACTCTCAGCAAGCTGCAGTGGGGTGCTCAGACCTCACTGGGAGCTTGACACCCGGGTAGGGTTGCCAACCATGATTAAATGTATTCCTGGATGTTTCATCACATGACTTGCCCCCACACCCCACCCTTGCATTGCCTTATTACGCCAGTTGGGAAGCAAAAAGACTCTTATTCCAAATGGATGATTATTGATATCAGCCAAACATCCTTTTTTTCACCCATTTTCAATCTTTTTGAATCTGGTAAAGGAAAATGGTCAAAGGAAATGATAAAAAAAAATCTTTTCTAATGTCCTGATGATTTTTCTCCATGGTTGTGTTGTATAAGGACCTGGCACATATGGGGTTTATATGGGACTGAGTACAATACCGCCCACACACAGATGTAAGAGAACACATGACCCACACCTAGGAGTCAGTCTTATGTTGGACAGAGCCATGTGTATAAGCAAGCACTCCTAGTTTGAACCCTTTAGTGTATGTATGTTCATAGTTCTTGTAGTTAATAAATACATACAGCTACCCTACTTAAAATCATGAATAGTTCATTAAGACCTAATGAACGGTATCCAACACTCTAGAACATGGTGGCAGCAAATGAAAAAACCCAAAACTTTGCAAAAAATGCAGAAAAAAAACTAAAACTCTACAAATCTAAAGAAAAATTCAAAGCAGCATTCTGACCTAAAGAAAAGCTGGAGAAGCAGACACTCACAGGAAAGCTGCCATGGAAAGGTCAGAAAAAAAGCCGGGAAGCTGAAGGCAGAAATTTCGGGCAGAATTTTACATCCTGCGGGCGGGCGCACACCCGACCAGATTGATGTAAAATGGTGTGAGAAGACGTCGGGCAAATGTTCCAACATCATTGTGCACTCGCGCGATATTTCGCTCAGCGGATGCGCGCAAAAAGCAGAAGCGCGCCCGCCAACAATTAAGACGGCAAATAAGCCCATTAAGGGCACAATTGACTCGGAGTTTTCATTGCCTGTCCAACCTTATGGTTGGTGAAAGGGCAAATCGGCCAGGCAGCCTTTGAATTTTTCTTCAAACCTAATTCAAGGGCGGGATGAAATTTCTGCAATGAAGTAAAATAAAAATAAATATCCGTGGATAGCATTTTTAGCAACTATATATTCAGGTGATTGATTGTGATGCATGGAGATTTTTTTTCAGCTTTTAAAACCTTTATTTTAGCTTTTTCAGGCCTCCAGCTCCCTGAGGCAGTTGTCTGCCTTCAGGGAGCTTTCTTGCGGCACTCACCCACACCCGTGGAAATGTCATAGCCCGTCCTCTTCCTGCCCCCATCCTGGCAGCACTGAGCTTTTCAGCACGTGTTTCACGCTGGCTGGCTGTTAATTGGCCAGCCGGTGTGAAATCACGGTTAGGCGTCCGTTTCCTGGCCGCTCCCAAGCCCGCCGATCGGGCATGCCCACCAAAGGTAAAATTCAGCCTTAAAGTTCATCACTGTAGCAGAAGACACCATAGGATCTCTTGAAAGTCCATCTTCAATTCTCAGGGTGCAGAGTCAGCAGACCAAGCAGGGGTGAGCTGAAACTTTTAAATTACAGGACACAGCAAGTCCTAAGAAACCTTTAAATAATTCAGTGGGCAGGTTGGATGGGCAGGCCCACTAATTATGTTTAATACTTTGTCAATGGCCTTAATTGGCCATTGACAGGCCGGTGGGCGCGCAGCTGATTCGGCTGAGCCCCTGCCGACCTGAAAATTGAAATGAAGCGGGGTGACATCGAGAGTTCCGCCCAACGTCATCCCGCATTATTTTATGCGCCAGCGAGCGGGCCCCACACCCCCTGCTCGCCAACCGGGAAATCCTGGCCAGTGGTCCAAAATTGCCATTTAAGAACTCCGTTGGAAAAACCAGGTTTCTGAGTCGGTGCCTGAACATGTGGCATCCGAGCTTTCTCTGAAAAAGGAAAAAAAAATAATTCAGGAGAATCACGACTAGAGAATCAACTTTAAAGACCGGCAAAGGCCAGGATTTGATGCTTTTGCAATCCTAAGGCATAGCGCTGAAACAGAAATGTCTGCAGCTAGTCAATCCAAGCAGCCATTGTTTGAAATTTTTTCAAGGCTGAACATGAGCGCCATTGCAGCAGGAGCCCACCAAAACTGGCAAGCGCGGGTAAGCCCTTTATCATCAAATGAATGGTGACGCCATCTTGAATTTCAGCAACTTCTTAAAGCTGAGCCTACACTTTAAATTTTTTTAACAATGGATCAGAAATCCACTCTTCTGGATCAATTTGCACTTATCCAAAGCCCAGATCAATCACACAATTGGGGTCTTTGGAGAAAAAAATTCCTTAGATACATGATTGCTTCAGGTCTGGATAAAAAAATAGAAGCTGAACAAGTTAACACACTGCTTTACTGGGTAGGCCCAATAGTGGACAACGCTATTGCTAGACAAGGAATCAATGAATCATCTAAATTTGATGAAGTGCTAAAATCATTCAGTGTTTATTCTAACCTAAGAAGTAATAATATCTTCAGAAGAGCCAAATTTAATAAGCTTGTCCTGCAGCCAGGAGAACCTGTCGACTCATTCATTAATAATCTGAACAGGATGGCTGTAGGCTGTCAATTTAGAGACCCAAAATCTGAACCTATCAGGGATAGAATAGTTGGACAACACACCCTGCAAGGGAAATAAATCTAACTGTCAAAAAAGCTATCCAGATTGATAGGCAGGTTGAACTCTGTGTGCAGCACAGGCCCATTTTAAGAGGAGATAGTAAACCGTGGTAAAATAAGACCCCACAGTCCAGTTAGTTAATCAGCCCAGAAACTGGGACACTCCAGGCCATGGTTGGTAATATCCTAATCAACCTGTAGAGCAACCATGCCAGCACTGTGGAGCAAAGCACCTCCACAGGCGAGATCAATGTCCTGCAATTTTACCCCAATGCTTTCAGTGCAACAGAATTGGACACTTCAGCAAACTATGCAAGGCCAAAACATCTAAATGCACAGAAGGCCCAAAGACGATCCATGAGGCTAAGACAGCACACCAAGAGGACATACAGCTAAGTTTCTTGGATGAGGTCAACAATCCTGGATTTTCATATTGAAGTGTGGACATTTTGGTTAACAGCCATCTCACGAACTTTAAATTGGACATAGAAGCCAGGGTTATGGTCCTACCATATAAAGAACTGTGGCTGAGAGACCCCTGGCTTCGAACAACAGACACAGCATTCTATGGGCCCAGAGGAATCTGACTTCCGGTCATAGGTATGATTCTGGAACAAGTAAGGCATGGTGGCAAGCAAATATTTCAGCTGATGTATATCATCTGTGACCAGTCTTTTTCTCTCTTGGGCAGAGATACCTGTGTAGCCCTGAATCTCTTCAAAACAGCAGAAGATATCAAGACAACCATTGTCATAAATTATACAGAACTGCAAGTTCCTGAGAGCTCCATCAAGAAACACTATCCTGACTGGGACTTCAGCTCTGAACTGTCTTCTCTCTTTGCAGGGCAGGTTTGTCCATTTTTGTTACAGATGCTGGAAAGCCCTCTCTGATCAGTGCAGCCAATCACTCAGATTGTTACCATGATGCTTCCAGTGGAGGATGGACAAGAGGGCAATCAACAACCAGAAGAGCCTCAATCTCTGGCTCTGATGACTGTTGATGAGGTCAACATTGTGACACAGAGCAAATGCTGTAGCTCGTGGTCAATATGACAGTGCCACAGATGATGCTGGAACCAAATGGCAGCCATCTGTCGCCAAATGCAAAGGTGAGCTTACTAAAAAGGCCACATTCTCATAACAGGAAAAGGCCATCTTCCGTCATAGAGGACATTACGATGATCCGCACAACGAAGGAAGAAGAGGGAAAAACAATATGGAAACAAACACAACGTTCGTCCACCCCATAAGAAACGGGATGGAACCAACGATCACCTATCACCACAACTGCCAAATCGACAAAGATCGGTTCAATCTCAAGGAACGGAAAAAGAGGATGGAAAGATACCCAGAAGCCACAACAACCTCCAAATCAAAAGCGTTTACCTGCAGCAACAGAGCCTATCCCTCCTCCGACAGTGGTGCGAACGAGATATGGAAGGGTTATAAGCCCTCCAGGCTGCCTAAACCTATGAACTCAGAGACTTGAAGAGGGGAGATGGGATAGTAATAATGATGTAAGTACATGGGGCAAACTAGTATAACTTGAAATTTATTGGATAAAGACTTGAGTGGAGGTGTAGTATAAGGGTCTGGAACATATTGGATTAGTGTGGAACTGAGTACAGTATTGCCCATACAGTGACATAGAGAACACATGACCCACACCTAGGAGTCAGTCTAGTGCTGGAGAGAGTCTTGTGTACCTGCAAGCATGGAGGCAACTCCTACCTTGAACCCTTTACTGTATATATGTACATAGTTCATGCAGTTAATAAATACATACTGTTACCCTACTTAAGACTACAAAAGATTTCAATAAGACCCACAGAATGGTATCCAACACCCTGCAACCGGTCCTGGAAATTGGTCATCAATTCCTGGAGACTCCAAAGCAATGCTGGAGTGCTGGCAGCCCTAGGCCTGGGCCTCAAAATAGTTCAGGCCTCACGCCACTCAAACAGGTGGACAAAGTTACCGCTGAGTCAATTTAGCACCCATTTTGGGCGATAGCTGAAAATGATCCTTGTAAATGTGCATTTTGCTCAGGTACATGTATGATTTCGAGTCACGTTTGAATGTAGCTGCTAATTATTCAAATACAAAAACTCCTGCCGACTCTTTAAGGGGTGTTCATTATCCTGGAGCACTTCTGCAATCTGAATTCAGTTACATTAGTTGCAACCTTCAAAAAGATAGGTCAGACTAATTTAATCTCTAACTTTGTAAAGAGTAGAAGACAAAAGGAATACTGGCCAAACAACAGGTCACTATTGTGGCCATATGTTATTTATACTCAAACTACTGAATAGTATATTTTCTGCGATTTTATGCATATGTATTTGTACATCTATTCAAAATGTTTGCTTGGTAAAGGCCAAACTGAGGCCCGAAGTTTCATAGATGTAAAAATGATTCTGTAGAGGCACAGGTGAGATCCTGTAGCTGAAGCAATTTACAGAAAAGGTTGCTGTTTACTCTGCAGGGTTAGCTATGAAAAACGTATTTAGTTATCAAGGCCAATGAAGGTACTCTCAAGGTATAAGGAACTAAGGTTCATGTAAGGGAGTAATCTAAAATAGAGGCATGCTGTATGTATCCAGAAAAGAGGCAGCAGAAAAGACCTCAAAAATGCAGTGTATTATCTGACATTGAAGTGACATGGCCTGACATTGGAGATTTCACTTAGGGCTACCATTTGGTAAGCTTTGTCTTGGTAGTGGGGACTGAGTTAAATACTGCCAGAGGGGATGGCAGCTGCTAGCAGAGGTTGGCTGAAGGTTGTCAGTAGAGACTGTCACAACACATAGCTGCTGTGCAAAAACTGACACAGGCTGCTGATACTTGCAGTTTTGTCACTGTTCATGAATCACATATTAATGGCAGATCTGAAATGATAAGGATCTCAGCCTCTTTGAATTGATTCTACATTGAGAAAATATCAAATGCAAGTAGTCTCAAGAAGTACATTCCTGACATTACCAATCAATCCATGAGTATTTAATCAGCTTTTTATCTTGGCTGTTTTGTTATTTAGATTTCAGCACTCTTACACATGGATAATATCCTATTTAAACAATGAAAATGCATTTCACAGCTCTTTTGTGAAAACTATCAGATTTCTTGGCCTGTTTATGCATGTTTTTCATAAAGATTTTAAACCATAAGTAAAATATGGGCCATTCAAAATGAATTTAATGTAGAATCGCAAATCACCATGTTTGGAGTAAAATCTAATAGATAATTAGTTTGAACAACATTATACCACATTAACCTTTCTCCATCTAAAGTTCTAAGTGATAGTTATGACATTTTGAGAATGCTTATGGTGAGATGTGGTTACATTTCTCCTTACTCAATTACTGGAACTTGCTGACCTAAATTCATTAGAAAGACTAAGGTCTCAGAGGACACATAATACATTTAAACCAAAAATGTCTTTGTGGAGTATGAGAAATGATCAATCTGGTCAAAAACACTACATATGGCACAATGGGGCTATGGGGAAAGGGCAGGGGAGTGGAACTAGCTAAATTGCTCTTGCAGAGAGTCAATTAATTCAATGGGCTCAATGACTTCCTTCTGTGCAATAACCATAATTCTATGATAAATGTTAGTGTAGTACAGTTAGAGTACATTTATATCACAAGTTTAATATTTGCACAAACAGTTTTGACTTCATACTTATACTAAACTTTGGTGATGCAAATTGCACATTAAAGCAGTAAACTGATTTTGAAGGAAAATGGAGTGAGCATCCCTCCTCCTGGTGTCAGGTTGGACCCTGGACTAAGGCTACATTTACACTTTAATAACAGTATTGCTGTAAATTTGCTGCTTATCGGAATACAGCTGTAGGGTAGATCTAGCTTTAGCGAGGTTTTCTAAAGTACAGTTTGAGAGGCTCCACGGATACTATGTTTTGGTTAAACTTAAGGAGAGTGAGAAATGAAGCATTCATGACCAATGCAGATCAGTTCATTGAACAGCACATCATGACAGTGAAACATTCTACCTTTCCATAAAACGTATTTAGTTATCAAGGCCAATGAAGCTACTCTCAAAATTATAAAAATTAACTAAGATTTATGCATGAGAATAATCTAAAATGGAGGCATGATGTAAGTATCTAGAAAAGATGCAGCAGAAAAGACCTTAAAATTGCAGTGCATTATCTGACATTAAAGCAACATGATTTGATATTGGAGATTTTATTTAGGGTTACCATTTGGCAAGCTTTCTGCAGCACTACTCAAAATCTGTGTGCAATCACCTGCTGGAACCTTAATCTCAAGTTGTGCACAGCCTGATGCTGTTGGTGGGGCCGCTTCCGGTCATAGGTTAAATGTACTGTGCTTGGGTGTGAGCACCCCAAAATGTCATGGTGCAGTCTAGAGCTTAGAGGGCCCTATGAGAGACTGCTTCCTTGGAATCACACATGCTTGTGATGACAGTGGGCAGATGTAAAGGTCATGGGTGAGGCACACTCGGAAATGTGACAGGTGAAAGGGTATCTGGCAGGAAATTATGGATATGCTTCGGGGCAGAAAGCGAGAATTCTTACTCATCTATGTGCTCTCTTCATTGTTATGACAGAATGTCCCAGAGGAGTATCGTGAGTGAGTCACATGGAGCCATGACACCCAAATTCAGTGGCCAGGACCTGGAGGTCATGGTACAGGAGGTTGAAGGCTCAGAGGATAGCCTTTAACCAACAGGGAAAAGGAACCCTCCGGCTGTAACGAAGAGAGCATGGCAGGTAATAGCAGCCACAGTGACCGCATCAGGCGACTATGAAAGATTATGAACACAGTGCTGCAAGCAGGTCCAAAATATGATGCACTCAAGCAAGGTGAGTTGTTTGACAGTTGCAGTTATCTCTGGTCTGGGTTAGCTGACTGAGACATCAGGTTGGACACAATTGCCACTTTCTTCCCCATCAACAAGGATGATCAAATGGACATGATACTCTTGTATGTCTAAGCGTTAATGGGGTGGCATCCAATGGCCACTGTGACACACTGCCAAATTGTTCAGGCTCGTCCATGGATGCCAGAATCAATGCCCTTATATCTGTCTTTATTGATTGCTTGCAAGAGAAAGAAAGTCAAAATGCCAAGGAGATGGTCTAGACAGGGAGTGGGCATAGAAACCAAATGGTGATTTGTCCAGTGGAGGGGAAGACCATGCAGATTGCACATGTGCCAGGCCAGTGTGGGAGATGACAAATTACCCAAAGCAGGTGCTAAAGGTGGTGTTACAAGCACTTTTGATCATGGCTTCACTGGAGGTGGTGATGGTTAGTCAGCGTGGGGGTGGTGAATCAAACATAATGGGAATTTGGCACATTGGTTGAGCACAAAGGAATGGTTGTGAGCCAAGGGCTCTGCTCATGTGGTTGTTGAGAATGATGTGTGACTGCATGTGTGCACACACTTATCAAGGATTACACTGATTATCTCCTACTGTGTCTCACACAGATCCCATCACTACATGCATAACCCACAAAGTGGCATCATCCCTCAGGTTTCAGGTGGAGGGAGAGGAGCAATGTCTGAGGAAGCACTGTCCCAGCTGACCAGCCCAAACTCCACCAACACAGGTACCAGTACCACGGAGAGAAGTAGCACGTGTTTAAAATCGGTTACACGTGGTAAAGGGCACAACACCAAAGTGCAGGAGGAGGCGTCTGAGTCATAGACCTCTGTGTATAGTCCCCGTATGGGTAGGATGGCAGTGATGGTGATGTTCCTGTTAGCATAGAGGTAGGGCCTCGGAAGTCACCTAATGGGGCACAGTACTTAGATCAGCAGCAGCAGACGTGTGGACGTCTGGCGGAATTCCCCAAGGCATTGCGAGCTCTTGCACTACAGGTAGTGGAGTCCACACACTCCTAAGCCATTGAGGCTGGTAGTCTGTCCTGTTGCCTACTTGGCTGACAATGCAAGGAATGATGAAGAGGACCCCACACAGATGTGCCCTTCCTCTCTTCCAGCCACCACACCTCGCCTTCCCTGAGGTCAAACAGTAGCCTCAATTTCAGAGGCAAGAACAGCTTCTATGCTGCTACTCTACGGAGATCTATATAAGGTTTAGAAACCTTCACCTCAGGCCTCCAGAGCTGCAGATATTTACACACAAAGTCGTGGAACACATACTGTGAATCTAGGACATTTTGGGAGTGATAATCATCATTTCCTGTTCTCTGCAATCCTTTTAAATGGCCCAGTTGATTTGTAACTGCCCCATCTGCAATTCATGCTCCACCGCCTTTCTCACAGCTGCAAAAATTGGAAACTCCGAGAATGGACTTCCAGATCTGGGTACTCGCTGCTATTTTTACACCTCCATGGAGTCTCCCTGGTTCCACGAAAATCCAGTCCAATATTGTATAGACATTACGGACTGGATTTCCCCAGCTCTGTGGGTAAGCCTTTGGAAGCAGTGGGAGGGGAGGGGGTTACAGGATTGTAAAAAAATTGGGGAGGCATGTAGGGATGGCTTCCTGATGCGTTAGGCCGCTGGGGAACTTTTCCAGGGACAGACTGGGGTCAGCTGCCTGCCCCATGGAACCAATTTAGTGCAATTATGGCCCCACTTAGAGGCCATTTCACCACGGCGCCAGCATTTTACCACCTTCGCGAGGCCTCCTGCTGAGTTCGGAGGCAGCCAGCGATGCTTCTCATAGCAGGCCAGGTTTCCTCTCCAGCCCAATGCACTAGGAGGACCCCCATACAGGCCTGATATCAGCATCCCGACACTTGTCAGAAATTCCAGTCCTGCAACTGTTCTTACCTATTTCTGTAGAATTTGTTTGACATACCTATTTGCTTTCTTAAAAGGATATCAGCTTTTGTCTTGAAATTTGGGAAGTGAATAAGTAGCAAAATCCATCGTTATGTTTCTGGGAAAGAATATTTAGCTTAATTTTCATAGAAGAGCTTGAGGTGAAAATAAGATTTAATTTTTCAATTTGAATCTAATAAATTGGTTCACAGTCAGCACAATAAAAAGCTCATGGTATGTTCTTTTGAAGAATAAACACTTTCAAAAGAGATGTGCTATGATCCACGAAGACTGACATGTTTAGTTATCTGTGATTACTGTCTAAATCAACAATATAATTGGCCAGGATTTTTCTTATGGTGGGCGAGCTGGGCGGGAGTGGGCGGGGGCAGGTGCGGAGCCGATCTCTGCCCGCGATCGGCTCCGCGTCGCCATTTTATGTGGGTGGGCCAATTAAGAAAGAGCGCAGCAATCTCCCTGAGGCACGGAGCTGCCTCAGGGAGATTGAATGGATATTAAAATAATAAAATAATTGATTTTAAACTTTATTTAAACATGTCCCCTCATGTGATTGTGTCACATGAGAGGGGACATGTTTTTACATTTATGAAAATTAGTTTATTTATTTAACAAAACCTTCAGGAAACCTCATCCCGCTCGTGGATGAGGTTTCCTGAAAAATGCGAAGGCCGCTTGGGCTTTCCTTCTGCCCGCCAACCTTAAGGCTGGATGGGCAGCGTTCTCAAATGGCTCAATTGATTTCTTAATGGCATTAATAGGCCAGTTATGTTTTGGCGGGCGTGCAGCTGACACCAGTGCGCGCCCGCTGAACGAAACATCGCACTGGTGCACGATGACGTAGGGACGCGCGCCCCATCTCATCGCGCGTCATTTTACGCCTTGGTGTATCGGGCCAACCCCGCACGCCAACCGGAAGATTCTGCCTATAATTTTATTTAACTTTTATCGAGAATTATAGACAATTGGTAAATGTAATCACAGGATGATAGTGTTCTTTTATGCAAACCTGGTTTTTTTTGGTAACTTTAGCATGCAATGCCAGGCTATAAACATTAAACTGGGAGTGCTGCAAGAGTCGTGCTGCTGATTCATATAAAATAAATAGTCTTAGCTTTGAATCGTAAATTGAAACAATTATTACAGGCACTTATAACAAGGTTGCTAAAGTAATCTTGCACCCTACTGTACAAAGATAACCTGATGAAATACGATACTCCTTTCATTTCAACCAAACAAAGGATAACAAGATTGGCTGATTTTGTCATTTCTAATATATTGCTGAACGCATCCAGAAATGGGATACATAAATTATAAAACTTAGCAATTTCATCCTTTTTGGCATTGATTGTAATGTACATTGGAGCAATTACATTGGAGCAATGGAATAATGTGTTCTTATGAAACCACCATTGACATAATTTAGAATGCAGAAACAATTAAATCACGTCTTTCCTGATCTCCACATACCTTTTCGTATTAACTTGAGATTGAATTCTGAAAAGCAGACAGTCTGAGATAAATTGAATTTCTTGGTGCTTTCATCATCAAAACAGTGCATATACAGGGGAAGCAATAAAAAAGTTTACCTTTCCATTTAATGTAATGTAAAAATAGCAGTCTAATAACAATTACCTTTCCCAATTTAACGACAGGCCATTGATTTTCCTTTTTATCACTTTCGGAAAGTCTACTCAAGGTTAGATGAAACTCTGGTGAATAATTTTAAACGTTGTAAAGATCAATTACAGATCCAACTGATGGATTTACATAATTCTGTTATTTGAAGTAATAACTGGAATTTTACTGATGACAGGTTGGGGGGTGGGTGCACAAAATTGGGTGCAGTGCAAAGGAGCCGTGTCTGCTGCCTATCCACCCAACCCACCTGGCTGTGGTCGTATCAGTGGTGGGGGAGCGGCTAAGCAGCCCCCTCGCCTGTGTACCAAATGAGGCCCTTCAATAAGAATAAGCCAGCGCAGTGTCCAGCCTGTCAGATATAACCTGGCAGACTGGTGGCTGGGCAAGGGAAAGGTGGCTCCTTTTTGACCCCCCTGTGCCCATCTCAGGGTCCCTCTCCTCCCCTGAGTTTGCCATCCCCCCCAACGCTGGCTCTGATGATCCTGCCCCACTCCCCCCACACATCTCTTGCTAGGGCCTGCCAGCCTGACCTGAGCAAGACCCAGACTTGCCTTTAAGTCCAGCTTCATCGCTGCATGTCTCCTTTTGGAGCTACCTCAAGAGTGGCCTCTGCTCCCGTTTCACAGAATCACAGTGCAGAAGAGGCCCTTCGGCCCATCGAGTCTGCACCAACACGTGAGAAACACCTGACCTACCTACCTAATCCCATTTACCAGCACTAGGCCCATAGCCTTGAATGTTATGACGTGCCAAGTGCTCATCCAGGTACTTTTTAAAGGATGTGAGGCAACCCGCCTCCACCACCCTCCCAGGCAGTGCATTCCAGCCCGTCACCACCCTCTGGGTAAAAAAGTTTGATTGGCTGGCAGCTCTCAGAGGTGGGACTTGCTCCATTATAGGGTGGAAGCCTCAAGCCAGTTAACTGCCTGATGGGTGTTAAATGACTACAGGGCAAGCTGGCCAAGCGGAGGTAGACTCGTCCACGACTTTTAAGCCAGGGGACTGGGACCCCACTACCAGTGTAAAATTTAGACCAATATGTTAGAAATGTGAGCTGATTAGGTAATTAAGTTTTTGAAAACACATGATTTGCAGTAAACTGAATGCCCTATTCTTGCTTACTGACCATTAGATAGGGGCATATTAGGCATCAAACTAAAGTCTCTATGGTGTGTTTTTCTTTTGCTGAAAGCAAGGTAGAATAGGGCTTGTTGCCAACTGACCACATTAGCACTGAGCCTGCCCTATTTCCTGGGGTCAGCTTAATTGAAACATTGTTGGTGAACTCCAAGTGTTGGGAATTTTTGAGAGCCAACATGCTTGTAGTGGGAAATAATGTGCTATTGTAATATTTTAAGACCCGTATATGTTTAAAGAGCCAAGTGTCATCACAAGACCTTTTACAACAAAACAGAAGTTTGATTTCTTTTGAAATATATCAGGCGGATTTGTTGTAGGGCACAGAGTCCTCACCCACTCCCTCAGTTCCATCTCCATCTCCTGTCCCACAGAAATTGAAATGCTTCTAAAGAAGGCCAGGAACATGAAGTTGGCACTTTTTGGCACAGACTGATAGAGGGCACAAGCAGCAAAGAAAGTGGTAGGAGATAATCAGAGAACTCAGTGCCAATAGAAGAACAAAGTATGTCTGCCATTTACAAACTACCCACTTAGTTAAAGTAATTGAACAGTTTACTAATCAATGTTCATGAGATGGCTCATTCCCTTTTATACCCATCAGCAACAAATATTGCTTCATGCAATCCTTACCTGCAATTAACCTATTAACATTCTCATTGGAAATTTAATTGTTTAGTGTGCTCACGTGTGAGCACTTCCATTATAGACTGCACACAGGAACCATGGTCCTTTTGAATATATTTTTTGGAAAGCAAATTAACCCCTAAGAGACAGCGGCAAGTAGTAAACTTCAAGGATATGAGACAGTATAGGATGTTGGAGATGTAAAAACTCAGTGGGTTGATCCCAGCTGTGAGAACAACCTGCAGTTCTGCTTTTATTGCTTCTCATCCTTAGATCCCTACATTTCCCATGAGAAAAGTCTTTGATGAAATGTTCATTTCACTGCTACTAAAGTAACATGTGAATGCTTCTCTTCAGCAACCCTTTCTAACTTATGTTTTAGATGTGCTTAAGGCAAAATAAGCAAAAGAGGATGAAGATTAACCACATTCCTCTGCTTTGGGATCTCCCGGCACTTCAGTGCCAATTTTATCAACCATGTTTCTCTCTCAAGCACCATCCCAGAGGAACATTGGAAAGAAAACAAGAGTGGTTGGAGGAGTTGGGGGTGGAACATGAATAGAAAGCTCTGTAATCCACCCTAAAGTGTCTTGCAGCAATGAGAATAAGGGGAAAACTCTCCACTGGCTGGAGTCATACTTAGCACAAAGGAAGATGGCTGTGATTGTTGGATGCCAATCATCTCAGCCCCAGACATCACTGCAGGAATTCCTCAGGGTAGTGTCCTAGGCCCAACTGACATCAGCTGCTTCATCAGTGACCTTATCTCCATCAAAAGGTCAGAAGTGGGGATGTTCACTGATGATTGCACAGTGTTCTGTACCATTCGCAACTCCTCCGATACTGAAGCAGTCCATGTCCATATGCAGAAGACTTGGAACAACATCCAGGCTTGGGCTGATAGGTGACAGGTAACATTCATGCCACACAAGTGCCAGAGGATGACTATCTTCAAAAAGAAAGAACGTAACCATGTCCCCATGACATTCAATGGCATTACCATCACCGAATCCCCACTATCAAAATTCTGGGGGTTACCATTGAGCAGGAAATGAACTGGATTAGCCATATAAATACTGTGGCTACAAGAGGCGGTCAGAGGCTAGGAATTCTGTGGTGAGTAACTCACCTCCTGACTCCCCAGAGCCTGTCCACCTTCTACAATGCACAAGTCAGGAGTGTAACGGAATATTCTCCACTTGCCTGGGTGAATGCAGCTCCAAAAACACTCAAGAAGCTCGACACAATCCAGGACAAAGTAGCCTGCTTGATTGGCACCCCATCCGCAACCTTAAGCATTCACTCTCTCCACCACTGACGCATAATGGCAGCAGTGTGTACCATATACAAGATGCACTGCTGCATATCACCAAGGATTCTTTGACAGCACCTTCCAAACCCAAGACCTCTATCACCTAGAAGGACAAGGGCAGCAGATACATGAGAACACCACCACCTGCAAGTTTCCCTTCAAGCTACACACCATCAGGACTTGGAACTATATTGCCATTCTTTTATTGTCACTGAGTCAAAATCTTGGAACTCCCTTCTTAACAACACGGTATGTGTACCAACACCACATGGACTGCAGCAGTTCAAGAAGACAGCTCCCCACCACCTTCTCAAGGGCAATTAAGGATGAGCAACAAATGCTGGCCTTGTCAGCCATGCTCGCATCCCATGAAAGAAAAACAAGTTCCAGGAGATTTACTGGTGCAGCCCAAATGTCATGTTCTCCTGCGGCCAAACTGAGTGACCTGCCTTTGGCAGCCTTCAAGAGATTGAAGCTGAGCAATAAGCAGGGACCTAATGGTATGTCACTCTCATTGCTATCCTTATGCCTGCTTTCCCAGAAATCAGTGGAACCTTTAATGATACGGTAGAAGTCCACACAAATAAAAATTCTCGCTCTCAAGGTAGCATTATATATCAGTAGCATCTGAATGATTGATCCCGCTATCCTTATGTGCCTTTTGCTTTGGAGCCTTCATGATTAAGTCTATTTGTAAGGCAAAGCTGTGTAAGTCTGCAGTTAGCACACAATCATAATTTTGGCCAGCCTACTAACTATATTTAAGAAGCCTCCAAGCACCCTACCGCTTTCCATTTACAAAAGTCCGATCTATGATGGCTTTAGTGATAGAATGGACCTTGAAATATATCCACCTAAGCAGTGATATTATGTCCTTGGAAAGGGCATTAACCTCATCAACCATGGCTGCATGAAGCAAGCTAGATCTCCCAGAAGTTATCTATTTCAAAACCTACTCACATATAGATTGCCTTAAAATGAAGGCATTAAGACAATTCAAAGAAAATCAAATATGCGCTTGCATGGTGTGGTGCTATTTGCTGCAAATGAGCCACAAATCAAAGAGTGATATACATGATGGAACAGATTAAGTGTTCTCTATAATTCCTTAGGCCTTGGGGGAATCTTAGCACTCTGTAAATATTGCAGTGTCACATTTGACTGAATATGTGAGTTCTTTCTATTGACAGTTGGCTCCCTTCTTTGTGTGAAACAATAAGACCTGACATTCATCAGTTAGTTTTTAGGTGTGATACATACTGTATCTACTCTGTTATTTTAATAGAAAATCATGTGTCAAAGTAAGCATCCAATTAAATACAAACAAAATTATATACCTTTGGATTTGTCATTGCTCTCATCCCTATTTTTAAAGATTTTTGTTTGATGGAACAAGTTTTAAAGGATGACTTGAAATTATTTATCCTGACCTCCAAACAAATAGCCCTGAAATGTGTAGATGACACTTGAGGGCCAATTTCGGCCTGGCCTCAGGCCCCTCTGTTTGGCAGCCCACAGAAGACAGGTCCAGATGTAACTTCTACCTCTAAGGAGAAATAGACTGAACTTAACATCTGTGTACATCCCAAAATGTTAATTTTTTATTATGGCTTTCGGGCAACTAAGAAATAATAATTTACATAAATAAAAATACATTAATGAAACATTTGTGCAGAACATATTATGCTTACTGCCAAGAAATGGTAACGTTTAAAGTAATAAACATCCAGGATAAATAGGGGTGATTTTAACCCACCATTGGCCCATCCAATTCCTGCCCCAAGTTAAAATAGCAGTTCTTACAATTTGTCAATTCTTTCTCAGACAATTTTTGTCGATAAACTTCAATGTAAAAAAACGTGTGGTCTTGGGAGAAGAGGCAGCAGAGCAGGTATGTTTGAATGTTATGAGTTTCAGAAGTTCAAGTACACAAATCTGAACTTGATGCAACTTATCTCCAAAATATTTCTCAAGCTGGAGATGTGACTAAACCCTATTGTATCTGCTGTCAATGTTGCCAACAGGGATGCAAAAGCTGAGGTGAAATCTAGATTCAATGAAAAAAATAGACTGACAATGACCTCTGTGTTCTCTGCTATTGTGGATGTGCGCTGGAGTACAAATTAACCCAACAGAGAAGTTAAACTGAAAAATTATTAAGTGGAAATAGTTAAAATGACATTAGTCTGTGGGGATAAAATTTGCTCTTGACCAAAAATGTTTCACCTTATTGATACCGCATGTGGTGAAATTGGCCTTCATCGATAGTGCAAGATGGGAAATAGCAAATCAACTGCTCATTTTACACCCTACATGATTTCCTTTCTCAGCTGGCATAAATGGAAGAGAAAATTGGGTGGATGTAAAAAGGACGACTGATTTGCTATTGGCTGCTTTGTGGTATCGATGAAAACCAATTACACCCCCATAATCTTGTTAGTATGCATGTAAATGTGTCTAAGTGTAAGCTCATTTTCTTCTAACGCTAAAAGGAACAAAGAATGATAAGTTAAAGATAATTGTCAAATTTGATGAAAATCCAAGGTATTTTAATGTCATTAAAGTGACAATTCGTTGTTCAGTGCAGAACAGAATATTCATGGATGTATGGCCTGACACATTAACCATTCACGACATGTCCATTTTTTAAAAAGAACTCCAGAAGGTTGTCATTTGTTGACAGTCCAAAAATTAGGTTTTAAATTACTATGGTGACGCATCATTTCTTAGTGACTTACAAATAGGAGATTGCTCAAATTCATTTCTCTCAATACCTTGCAGTCATCAGAAAGACATGGAGTTTCATCTTGTCAGTCTGGGCAGGATTAAAATGAAGTCCTAGAGGTGAAAGGCCTGTGTTCTAATCCACTACATTGCCCAGAGCTTGTGTAAAATAGCAACTTACATTGGGTACATGAAATAATTCATGATCTTGTGGCTGGATCTTGATATATAAAAGGTTGGCATTGATTTAATATATTTCAGGCATTGCACTCAATCACAGAGATTTTTTCATTATAGTAGTTGTTTTGTTTGTCAGATATTATCTGTGCAAATACATCAAATAGCATAAAACATCTCATACTATACCATATTTTGTAACTAGAATTTGAATGTTTTTTTTTCTAATGCCTTTGGCTGGTTATGATGAGTTAAATAATTATACTGGGATTACTATACTTTAATATTTAAACTTGTGTAACTTTTATCACATTTTGTGGCTGATATGGAACAGGTGCATTAACCCATCAATTCTGTAATTTTCCAATCATAAAACATGATGCCTTGTGTAAACTGTCAGTAGTGATGCTATTTATTTTAAAATGAAGTGCTGGATAACTGCCTTCAGAAAATCTGACTCTGCACGCCTTCACTCTGGACATTATGCACTAGAAATTCAATCACACTGCATTCAATTTGCATGTGTTAAAAGGGAGTCTGAGAGTCCAATATTGGGGATGGCATGCACGTACTTATTCCACACTGGAAGTGTGCCGCCTGCCATATTGATTTGAGCTGCTCAGGAGGTGCCCAAAGTGCAGCTAAGAAGCATTTAAAAACCTAATTTTACTTAAGTCATTATTACTGACCATTGCTGCAGTGTCACCCCAAGCCCAACAGCCTAGTGGTAATTTATATTGATTTATACTTCCCATTTAACAGGCAAAGGCTAAAGATTAACATTACTACAGTATAAAAGGAAATCAATAGTAATATAACATCAGTAGGCTGCAAGAAAGTCTGATTAACCTTTTCCTTACAGAAGCACAATCCAAAGAGATACTCACTTCCATTAAGGTAAGCTTTTGGACTTGAGAGGTTTTTGGTGATTTGTAATAGTATTTTTGGCTATTGTTTCCACTGAACTGAACTCATTTTTGGGGTCCTGCACCCTGTCCAAGGATTTCATTCCCAACATAGATATTCTGTTTGCTCTGTGTTTGTGACATGAAGGGTAACATGGAGGGGAAGGCAGCAGTAGTAGTAGGAAAGGTAGCAGAGGCTGCCTGTAAGGTGAAGGAGGGGAGGGCAAAGGAGTCCCTTAGACCATGAAAACAACAATACTTTGTCATGTATAGTGTGAGGATGAGGTTTCAATGCAAAGAGATAGAAGGGAAGATGTTTAAATTCCTGTGGGTTCCTGCGGGATTTCTTCAGCTCCTTTGGCAGCCGTGCTCTTGACCTGCCCCCTACCTACAATTTCACATGGAGGCCTCTTCCAGAGGAGACAGCATGCATGCAGATGCTTAGCCTCCTCCTGTAGCTAACTGCTCCCTGTTACTGTGTCCTGCTTTCTTCTTCTGAAAGAAAGAAAGAAATGTTGGGATGTTTTGAGGATAAACATGTCAGAGTAGAATAATATTGCCAGCCTGTGAAAGATAGCACAGGTGAGTGATAATGAGGACAGAAGTTGATAATAAGGAAAGCAAAGTGTTGCAGTAGCAGAGGGAGAAGGTGGAGTGAAGTGTGTGGCAGTGACTGGAGGAGAGTGATGCGAAGTGGGGGATAGAAGTATGATTGCTGAGGCTACGGGTAATGCACTTTTTTCTGCATTGCAGTCATGTCCTTGGAGCAATGCTTCCAGCCCTGGCCTACCCTACCATCTCTGCCCATTGTTGCTGTGAAGTGTAGTTGCACTCCATGCAATATTTATGTCCTTTGTCAGATCAATGTAAGACTCTGAATAAAAAATGAATCTAAAATACACAAATGAATGCGTGGATCAATTGCTCCTTTCAAGGAAGGCGATAATGGTAGCTACAGTCTGCCTAAGTTCCTGTGATTTATGTTTTGTAGGAAAAGAGCTTAAACAAAAATGTGTTTAAACAAAATCTTTAAGATACTGCACATTGTTTCTTTCTCCACATGAAGAATATCTTTGGCAGATAATACATAATATATCATCACTGAGACTAATTGATATTCACCAAACCAGGATATCTTCCTCTTGACATTTTCTTATTACGAAATTGAATATTTTATATTCTTCCAAGAACTCCTTATTGCGCATAATTGGTTTTCTAGACTACGTATTTGACTCACTGTGGCACAAATCACAGAGTTAGAGGGAGGGTTGTTGTGTTGTGGAAAAGGGACAGAGTGCAGAATTTGAAATTAGGGGCAAAATTTTTACCTCCGCGGCCGGCGCGCGCCCGACCTGCTCGAGCGTAAAATGACATGCGTTGATGTCAGGCGAGCGTCCCAATGTCAACACACAGTTGCACGATATTTCAGTTGGCAGGTGCCCGCGGGAATCGGCAGCGTGCCCGGCGGCAATTAAAAGGCCTGTTAAGGCCATTAAAACATCATTTGACTAACATTTTTCGCTGCCCGTCCAACCTTGCGGTTGGCAGGCAGGCAAAAAGATCAAGCTGTCTTTACACTTTTTAAGAACCCTCATCCACGGATGGGATGAGGTTTCCTTAAGCAAATAAAAGTAAAATAAAAATTTAAAACTTATTTAATAACATGTCCCTGCTCATGTGACAGACATGTTTTATAACATTTTTAATTTCTTTATTATTTTTCTTTAAAACTCTTCATCTCCCCGAGGCAGCTCTGTGCCTCAGGGAGATTATGCAGCACACACTAATGCGCATGCGTGGAGTTAGCGCTCACCCGGCTTGCCCTCCTCCCTCCGCCTGCCAGGCAGTGTTGAGCGCTGCCGCTTGCATTTCACGCTGGGTGGGCCTTAACTGGCTTGCCAGTGTGAAATCTCCTTCCAGCCTCGATCACTACCGCCCACCCCCGCCGAGCCTGTCCGACAAGGGCAAGATTCTGCCCTAGGTTTCCAAGACTTATACTGAGAAAAGATGAAGACTGTTCTTTCAATGGATCCTGGGAAATAAAGAGTTCAGCAATTTTTGTGAAAACAATAATTCATTTTAAAATCTCAGCATAAAAATTATAAAGCACAGCTGCTCCGAATCATTGGCCCGGATCTGCCTAGGAGCAGCAATCATCGTCGGGTTGCCACTCCATTGAAATGTTCCCTGACTTGGCGATGGTCCTCATTTCTTGCCGTTCTTCCGAGCCCAGCTTTCCCAGAAATGCAGAGTACAGCATCTCTCGGAGAGCTCCATCGTCGTTGAGTAGAACTGGGGGGAATACAGGATATGTCCCCTTTTTTGCGTACCAGCTGCCATGTGGTAAGTTTAAATGTTCAGTGCGAATGTTAGTGAATGGGTGAGTGGATGATTGAGTGAATGGGTAGGGTGGGTAGATAGGTGAGGTAAGTGGGTAAACTGGTAGGGTGGGATAGGTAAATGGGTAGGGGTTAGGTGGGGTCAGGTGGCAAGTGGACAAGGTGGTAGGTTGATGAGGAAGGTGAAGTGGTTGATGGGTGAGATAGTAGGTGGGCGAGGTGGCAGATAGTTGAGATGGTAGGTGGATAGGGTGGCAGGTGGATGAGTGGTTGGTGGTCTGGGGGGGTCATAGTAAGGTCTGGAGGGATTGTCAGTTCGGGGGCTAGGCAGGTCTGACTGGGGGGTAGTTGGGTGGTCAAGGGGCTAGTTGGGTCGGGTCAGGGGGATAGTCAGGGTGGTAGTTGGAGGTGGTCAGCGGTGGTAGTCAAGTGATTAGTGGGGTATTTGGGTCGGTTGGGGTCGGGGGTCCAGGGGGGTAGTCAGGGATTTAGCGGGTTAGCCAAGGGGTTGGGCAGGGGTGTCAGGGAGTCAGTGTGAATGATTGGGAGTTGTCATTTGTGGTGTTACCCAAGAGTTAGATGAGATTTTTTCTGACTAACGTTTCCTGGGTAACTATTCAGGTAATTAAGTTGGAACTAGCTGCGCTTCCGACTCTAACTTAGAGTTGGAGACAATCGTGGAGTGCCTGGGGAGCAGGGTAATTGCCCATCGGAAGTTTAAACTTCCTGGGCAATTTACATGGAGGTCAGCGCATCAGGATTTATGCAGGGTCCCAATGTGCATCTTCGATCATATGTCCGGTCTCCGATAATCCTAAGACTGACAGATTTGGTCCATCATCTTTTTCGCCTTTTCATTCACCAACTTCTCCTTCTGCAGAAAATAAAATAAGAATTTCAAAAGACTTACCTGAAAAAATGGTTCAAAAATTCTTGGTTAAGCTCGTTTTGGATTCAGTCAGAAAAACAAACACAAATGGGGGAAATCATAACCAAAAAGAATGGATAGGCTTGGGTTGAGGTAATGGGTAGAAGGGGGTTGATATCTTAACAATTAGATTCCTGACCCAAGCAAGCCTCCAAACCATTCACTTCCATCGTTATCTGAGGTGAGAATGCCAGAGATCTACCAATCCTCTCCAAGGAGGTGGGCTGGCTCTTTAAAAATGATAATGAGGCTGTGAGCCCCATTGTCATTCAGCCTTGCAATTGTAACTATGGTCGGCCAGATTTCATGAGCCTTGGAAAACCTGGCAGCTTCATCCAGGCTAGGGCTTGGCAGATCCAGGAGGTGAGTGACTTTTCACATACCTCCTGAATCTAGTGTGGCTGCCTGAGCAACCCCTGTGGTCAGGCATTGCTGTCCACACCCTCCGGCCATCCCAACGAGGCCGCCAATCCACATGCCCTCAACCCAACCTCCGAGACCTCTGACCCATCCCCTTGCCCCACCCAAGACCTCTGATCTGCCCGCTCCCCACCCTGAGGCCAATTACATTCCCCCAAAGGCCTCTGATCCTCCCACCAACCCCACGGACATCCTGGGCTTGGTAGCTCCACTGGGATCGAACCCCCAGCCCCCCCCCACCCCACCCCCCCACCCCCCCGCCAAACCCCACAGGATTGCCCTTCCTCCCGCTCCCATAGAATTGACTCCCCTTGCTGATCAACCCCAAAATCGCACCCCTCCAACCATCCCAACCCAGTGCAGACCTACCTGGTCCTGCAGCCTACTGCTGAAAAGCCAGGGAACCAATATGACATACACACTGTGGAGTATGAGAGAGCCGTGCCCTTCTGGGTTCCCTACTCCTTTCCAACGATCCCCCACACCCCAGCTCCCACAGTTCAGGTACGTAAAAATCCAAACCACAGGGGTAATTTTTACTTTTGCGATAGTGCAAACCCGGGTGATAGTCTATTGATTCAGGATTGATGGAAAACGAACTTGACTCACCATTATCTGTTTTTCACAAAATCAAGATCTACCCCGTAAACACCACTAAAACACACTTTCAGCTGCACTGGAAGAATTATACTAGAAATCTTATTTTCAGCTCTGGATATTTCAATTTGTGAGAAAGAAAAAAATGCTAATGAGAGGTTTCTGAAAAAAGAGGACACTTTGAGCGATTTGGCTCGGTTTTTTAAATTGATGCATTTACAGCAGCTTCAGAGTAACTGAATTCTGATTTGTGTGCCTGAAAGGATTTTGACTTTTTGAGTGATTTGATTCATTCATTTTCTGCCTTTTTATCAGTAGATTTTGTTCACTGCATCATATTTGCTGCTGTTTTAGATGTATAAAATATGTCCCTATTAGCTGAAAGTGTGACATGCACGCTCATTCCCAGCTCCATGTCAAAACCACAGATCCCTTGTCATTGCCCATTGCAACTGTCTTTCCACCCTGCTCTTTTTCTGACTAATCATTCTCCCCTCCTGATCTCTCAACATCCCACGTCCACAGACACCCCTCCACCCACATGAGCTACTTGAGGGCTGCTGTCAGCAAAGTAGTGCCCTGAAATTCAATTTGTCTTTGGGGGGGGGTGGGGGGAAGGTTCCTGGGGATACCCAGCAGGTGTCTGCACCATTCTGGCCTTCTGTAAATGTGACCTGAGGCTTAGGATCAGGTGGGCCTTAAGCCTATCTGCTCCAGTGGAGAGATAATTCTATGCGCCCAGTTCAGGCGCAAACCAATTTCTGAACCCAATTTTTCTGTAAAGTGCTGACTGACAAATGGGTCTGAATGTGATGGGAGAATATTACCATTTCTGTGAAGCCTGAAGGTCACGCTGGCATAAAGTGAAATTATTTCTAGCAGAGAGAAGGTCAAGTTGTACAATGCTGGTTTAAAATACAAAGTGAAAGGATGACAATATTAGGAAGGCAATCAGTTTATCACCCGGGAGGCTCATTTATTTTGAAACACTGACAGGGAAAGAAGTTGATTTAATTCTCACATACCTGCATACTATTTCATCAATAGGCAGTCCATATATTTTGCAGTGCAGCCATTAAATCAATATTTTTGAGCAACTGGAGCAGGAGACTTTTTAACTCTTTAAAACCCGAGGACTTTTTTCAACTGTAAAGTTTTCCAATTGTTAGACAATATAAATATTCCTTCTGTCATGTAGCCAGGACTTGGAGTGTAGTTCTGATGTTCCATGACCCTGAAATAACCTAAACATAATGGTGGTTTACCTCTCACAGTAAAACAGCAAATTGATATCATAAACTGACATGAAGTAAAAATTTTACACATTATTGATGCTAATATGGATATATTTGCAATGTTATTCACCCACCACTTTAGAAAACATGCTTAAAATGCAATCAACTTTGCTCTCTCCTCCTTAAAAGCTCCTGAGCCAAAAGGTCAATAAGGCCTGTTAACGCACACAGGGATGGTGATGTGCAATTATCCTGTGTCTGATCTGGGCAGAATGCAAACTTCAAGTTATCTGCTTATTTCCATGCTTGCAGTGTGCTGAGTGGCTGCTGAGTGGCTGTGAGCTCAGCAGAGGGTGAGGCTAGCACTAATTAAAGTTCACCTGCACTTCTTAAAGCCAGGCTGCACCCCATAAAGGGGAGATACATTCTAGCCACAGCAGCTCATTCAACACAGCAGCAGAGAAAGACATTAGTAGCAGTAAGTGTTGAAGATGTTGGGCGTAGTTTGGTAGGTCTTATTAAGGTGTCCATAGTCTTAGGCAGTTCAACAGTAAGTATTTATTAACTACTAGAATTTATATACATTGGTACAGGAAAGGTTCAAGCTAGGAGCTGTCTCCATCTGTTGTAATATGCCTTTAAGGGATAGCAGCATGCCATCACCAGAAGGGAAGTGTGTCAATCTCAGTTTCACTTTGGCCTGTGAGCAGAACACAGCACACACAGCTCTGCTGTTGATATCTTCAAGCTTTCTACCTTTGTGTAATTGTTCTTATGTGCATAGTTTAAATAAATGAACCCACAAGGTGTTTACCCAATCCCTTGTGAGTGATTGGTGCTTTTATATCATTATAAAAAACATGACATGGTATTCAGCAGTGGTTAAAAAGTGTGGCAGCAAGATTAAGTGCAACATGGTGAACAGCTTTAGATTGTGCTATATGACATGGGACGACCCTTGACAACTGGTCAGACTGCAATGGGTTCACAGCATTGGAGACTGTTGAAATCACAGTGTGCAGGGTGGCTGCACAGAAAAGCTTTGAAGACGCAGTCCTCAAGTAGCTGGTAAGCGGACGGATCCCTTATGGTGAGATTGCAGCGCATGGCCTGTCCGCTCAATGACTGGAACAACGCATCGAGAGGACCAGCACTGGTTGAGCTCAGTCAGGACAAGCAACTGGCCAGGGTGTGGGCCAGATTGATAGTGAGTGAGGGAGAGTCAAACACAAAAAAACTGTCATAAAAATCAGCCCTGAGAAGATTACGATTATAACGGACAAAACTTTGGAAAGCACATGAAAGCGGCTACAGAGGCATTGATCCCAGGTACTATCGGAGGAGAAGGTCAAAGGGATATTTTAGAGTGTCCACAAAATTCCCAGCTTGAATTGGGATGCAGCTGACCTACTATCTGAATTCAGAATGTTTAAACAGCGTACAGAGCTATAGGCCTGAATTTTCCCGTCGGCGATTTGGGGACGGGGCCCGCTTGCTGACGGGAAAATGACATGGGATGACGTTGGGAGGAACTCCCCGACGTCATCCCGGCCCATTTAAATATTGAGGAAGGCGGGCGGACAGCGAAACCAGCTATACGCCTGCCGACCTGTCAATGACCAATTAAGGCCATTGACAGGATAATTAAGGTAGTCAAAGGCCCTGCCCGTCCAACCTTAAGGCTGGCGGGCAGGCCAGTAGCCCCAGCGGGCAATAGAAAAAACATGAAACCTCATCCACTGGCGGGATGAAGTTTCATGTCTGTTTTAAAAATGTTTAATAAATTTTGTGTGATATTTATTAACATGTCCCATCTCGTGTGACATTGTCACATGAGGGGTCATGTTAATAATTTTTTTATTTTTCTATTTTTTAAGTTTGTAAAACTTTCACTGATCTCCCTGAGACAGCACTTAGTCTCAGGGAGCAGTGCACTCTTTCGCATGCATGTGTGAGAGAGCGCACTTTGACAGATGGGGAATCCCTCCCCCCCCCGCACAGGAAGCGCATAGCGCTTCCTGTCGGGCAGGCCGCTGGGCGGGACTTAATTGGCCCGCCCACTCAAAATGGCGGCGGGGCCCGCTTCGGCGGCGGAGTGTGGCTGCCCACCCGCCGCCGAGCCGGTGGGGCCTGCCCGCCAACCTAGGGTGAAATTCTGCCCCATAGTTTCTTGATTCAGGTGTGTCTGAACCAGAAAAACAAGCCATAAAATTTCACCTGGCAATTGGAAATGAAGGTCTGCACAGGCTGAACACGTTGGCATTAACAAAAGAAGAGGCAAAGGATCCCCAAAGATATGGACTAAATTGGAAGACCGGTTCAGAATCAGGTACTTTTTACGCTGCGCAAAATGCCAGCAGCTCCAAGAAGAAATGGCCTGATTCAATGCAGCAAGCCCACAAACACATGAGAACCATTTTGGCCTCAACGAGACAAGCGAGGCATCTCCCTGGGAGTCATTTTTAAAGGCAGGCAGGTCATTATTCTGGAATCTTTGCAACTTGGGGCAGAATTTTGCCCTTGTCGGGCGGGTTCGGCAGGGGTGTTTGGGGGCCTTTGGGAAGCCGACCACCGCCTGCGATTGGTGCCGGACCGCGATTTCACGCTGGCGGGCCAATTAAGGCCTGCCTAGTGTGAAACGCGAGCAGCAGCGCTCAGCACTGCCTGTGGGTCGGGAGAAGGGAGCGAAGTTCGCGCATGCACACGTGTGCGCGCTTGGAAATTTCCCTCAGAGCTGCCTCAGAGGGATGAACATTTGTTCAAAATAAAAATTAAAGGTTTTAAAAATGTTATAAAACATGTCCATTCATGTGACTCTGTCACATGAGCTTATAAATGAAATGTAACATTTTTTATTTTATTTTTATTTGCTTTAGGAAACCTCAACCCGCCCGTGGATGAGGTTTCCTGAAAATTGCAAAGGCAGTTTGGCTTTTTCATCTGCCCGTCCAATCTTACGGTTGGTGGTGAAAAATTTAAGTTAATCATCCTTTTAAAGGCCTTAATAGACCTTTTGATTGTTGGCGGGCGTGCTGCCGATTTCCACGCATGCCCGCCGACCGAAATATTGCGTAACTGTGCGTTGACGTTGGGACACCCGCCCGACATCAACCCGTGACATTTTACGCTCAAGTGGGTCAGGTGAGCACCCGCCTGCTGAGGTAAAAATTTTGCCCCTGATATTCTTCAACAGCTTCATCACTCACACATGGGCATAGATTGGATGAGAAGACTTGCAAGAGAGACAGTTTATTGGCTGGATATGAACAATGACATTGATGTCATCATCAAGAAGTGTGAGGCATGTTAAGAGCATATGCCAAGTTAACGTAAAGCACCAATGATTCCATATGAAGTTCCTACCCATCCTAGGTTCAAAATCTTGTCCGACCTCTTTCATGTCCATGGCACTGACTTCATCATCATCATCGGCTACTTTACCAAGTGCCCCATTATTCAAGCATAGCTTTTGTGCACACTCTAAGTGCTATTTTCAGTTTATTTGGTGTGTCTAGAGAGATCTTTACAGATAATAGACTGCAATTTATTGGTAAGCCATTTCAGGATATGTGTGAGGGGTGGAATATCGAACATATTACTTCTTCCCCTCATTACTCTAGGGGCTGAATTTTAACCCCCATCGGGGGGGTTGTGCAGGGGCAGGCAGGAGCGAGCACAAACTCGACTGGCACCCCCAATCGGGTGCGCGCCGCCATTTTATGTGGGTGGGCCAATTAAGGCCCACCCAGCACGATGCTCGCCCAGAAGCACTGAGCGCTCCCTGTGCGGGTGGGGGGGATTCCCTGAGTCGGGAGTGTGCTCTTTCGTGCGTGTGCTGGAAAAAGCGCAGAGATCTCCCTGAGGCACAGGGAGATTTGGTTAAGTTTAAAATTTCTAAATAAAGTATTTGAAAACTTTTAAAACATGTTCCCTCATGTGACAGTGTCACATGGACTGGGACATATCAATGATTTTAAAAAAAAAATTTTTTTTTGAATTTTTAAACACTTCATGAAAACTCATTCCACCCGTGAAAACTCCAAAGGCTGTCTGGACTCTTCGCCTTCCCGTCAACCTTAAGGTTGGATGAGCAGCTCATTTAATTGTTTAAATTAATTTTTAACAGGCCTTAATAGGCCTTTGACAGTTCGGCGGGCGTGCTGCCAAGTTGACTGCGTGCCCGCCGAACTGAAAATCTAAGTGACGTGCGGTGAGGTCGGGACGCCCGCCCAACTTCACCGCGCATCTTTTTATGCGTCAGCGAGCAGGCCCCGCCCCCGCTCGCTGAGCGGAGAATTCAGCCCTGGGTCTAACAGCCTAGCTGACTGAATGATTCACGTGGCAAACTTCCTAATTCTCAAATGTAAACAGACCAAGCAAGATCTACATTTTGTACTCCTACACCTGAGAGCAACATATTTAATTGCAACTATTCCATCACTGGGAGTTGCTCATGTTTGGCAGACCAGTGTGTACCAATCTACCTACTCTTATCCATTTTTTACTCTTTCCGGAACTAGAAAGCAACTTTTAAAACTACAAGGGAAGATGGCCAATGTGCACAATAAAAATGCACATACAGAATTTCCATGTTTATAGTTGGGACAACAAGTTCAGATCCAACACCCACAAAGGCACATGGCAACCAGCTGAGGTGACAAGGATTTGTTCAGAACCAAGGTCCTATGAAGTCATTACACACAAAGGTGCAATGGTGAGGCTTAAGCGAGGACAAACCAGATCCATTCCATCTCCTCAACCACCGTGCAGTCCAATTACATCTAGAACAAGATCCCAAATGCAACCGGAATAACATCCAAGAATAACAATCCCACTGATCACTATGAGAAACTAAAGAAACCTCCAGACAAAGTTACTGGGCAAAATTTTGCCCTTGATGGGCGGGCGGGCCTGACCAACTCGGTGGTGGGTAGGCAGCCGATCGCCACCGCCGAAACGGGCCCCACCGCCATTTTAAGTGGGTGGGCCAAATAAGGCCCACCCAGCGTGTCACCCGACAGGAAGCGCTATGGGCTTCCTATGTGGGCGGGGGGGATTCTCCAACTGCCAGAGTGCGCTCTTTCGCACGTGCGTGCTAAGCAGCGCACATCTCCCTGAGGCAAAGTGCTGCCTCAGGGAGATCGCTGAAACTCTGTGAAACTCTAAAAATAGAAAAATTTAAAAATCATTAACATGTCCCCCTCATGTGAAAATGTCACACGAGATGGGACATTTTAGTGAAGAGCACAAACACTTCATTAAAATTTTTAAACCCAATATTAAATCTCATCCTGCCACTGGATGACTTTGTAAAAAAATCACTTACCCGCCTGCCCATTGGGCCTGTGCACCGAGCCGAAGTTCGCACAGGCCCCTCAAAATCCTGGTCGATTGGAGAGTTAATGGCCTTAACAAGGCCTTTAATTAATGGCGGGCACGCGTCCCGCTGCATAGCGCGCCCGCCGACCTAAATATCGCGGTGCTGCACGCTGATGTTGGGATGTTCGCGCGACGTCAGCGCGCGACATTTTAAGTGCTGGTGTGCAGGCTCCGCCACCCACACGCCAGCCAGAAGATTCTGCCCACTATCATAAGATCTGGGCATACAAGCAAATTACCTTTACACTTTAGGGAAACATAGACACATCAGTTCTATACAATAATGTCATGGTAACTAAACATGAACATGTAATGTAAATATTTATACTTCTTTGGACAGGGTTATCAATGAATGACTGTTTTCTTAAGGTTTTTTTACACATCCCATTGTCACTATAGGGTTCACTGATTCTATATGGTATATAGTGGGTGAAAGGGTTTGAAAGTGCCATAGCTTGGCATGGGGGCATGAGGGGCCATAGGAGGGGTGGGTGGTGGTATACCTTTGCATGAGGGGCCACAGGTGGTGGATGGCGGGGCATACCATGGCATGGGGGGGCATGAGGGGTCACAGGGTTTGGTTGGGGGCATAGTTTGGCATGGAGGGTAGGAGGCCATGAGGATTAGGTGGAGGGCATGAGGTGGAATGGATCCTAAGACCATATGACGCAGGAGCAAAAGTAGGCCATTCGGCCCATTGAGTCTGCTCCATCATTCAATGAGATCATGGCTGATCTCAATTCCATTTTCCTGCCTTTTCCCCATAACCCTTGAATCCCCCTTACTGATTAAAAATCTGTCTATCTCAGCCTTGGGGCAGGATCTTTAGGTCGGTGAGCGGAGTGGGGGGCAGGGCCCCGCTCACCGATGTGTAAAATGATGCGGGATGATGTTGGGCCGAACTCCCGATGTCACTCCGCGTCACTTCAATTTTCCGGTAGGCGGGGGCGCAGCCAAATCAGCTGTGTGCCCGCCGACCTGTCAATGGCCAATCGAGGCCATTAACAAAGTCATTAACCTCATTAATGGACCTGCCCGTCCAACCTTAAGGTTGGTGGGCAGACCGGGAGCCCTGGCGGGCTTCAGAAAAAGCATAAAACCCCATCCACCGGCGGGATGAGGTTTCATGAGGGTTTTTAAAAATTTAATAAATGTATGATTTAAAGTGATGGACAAGTTCCAACTCATGTGACAATGTCACATGAGGGGACATGTCAGGGAAAGTTTGTTTTTGCACATTTACCATTGTTAAATTTGGCGCCGATCTCCCTGAGGTAGGGATGAGTGATCCCTTTCATGCGCACATGCGGAAAAGCGCACTCTCGGCTGAGGGAATCCCTCCCCGCCCCCGACCCGCCCGCACAGGGAGTGCATAGCCTTAATTGGCTTGCCCATGTAAAATGGCGGCGCACCCCTGATCGTGGGCACCAATCGGAGGCACGCACCTGCCCGCGCCTGCTCCTGCATTTCCCCCTGACGGGGGGAAAATTCTTCCCTTGAATGTACTTAACGACCCAGCCTCTACAGTCCTCTGCGGTAAAGAATTCCACAGATTCACTACCCTCTGAGAGAAGAAATTCCTCCTCATCTCTGTCTTAAATGGGCGACTCCTTACTCTGAGATTATGCCCTCTGGTCCTGGACTCTCCCACAAGGGGAAACAACCTCTCAGCATCTACCCTGTCAAGCCCCCTAAGAATCTTATGGGCAGCTTTTTCCAGTTGGGGAGCGGGGGCGGGGCCTGCTCACCGACGCGGGGTGACGTCGGGCGTGGGTCCTGATGTCATCCCGTGTCGTTTAGATTTTCAGTTTGGCCCGTCAACGGCCTATTAAGCTATTAGAAACGTAATTGAAATGATTATTGGACCTGCCCGTCCAACCTTAAGGTTTGCGGGCAGGCTGGGAGCCCTGGTGGGCTTCCGAAAAAGCATGAAACCTCATCCACGGGCGGGAATGAGGTTTCATGAGGGATTTAAAATTTTCGGAATATTTTTAAATATACGTAATGGACATGTCCCAACTCATGTGACATCGTCACACGAGGGGACATGTCAGGAAAACTTATTTTAACCTTTAAAAATTTTTTATAACTTCCACCGAACTCCCTGAGGCAGCACTGAGGAACCCCCCACCCCCCGCCCGCACAGGGAGCGCTCAGCGCTTCCGAGCTGACATCACGCTGGGCCGGCCTTAATTGGCCCATCCACGTAAAATGGCGACGTGCCCCCGACTGTGGGCGCGATCGGAAATCCGACCGCCAGCGCCCGCTCCCGCACAACCCCCACCGATGGGGGGAAAATGCTGCCCTGTATGTTTCAATAATGTCGCCTCTCATTCTTCTAAACATCAATGAGTACAGGCCCAACCAGGCATGGGCAGCATGTTGGGGGGCAGGGGTGGTGTTGAGGGGGTGTGAGGAGTCTGGAGGGTCTTTTTGTTTTTAACTGGCCCAAATTCCCTCAGAGCTGAGGTGGGCATTTTAAACAGCCTGCCTCGGCACCCAGCAGGCCCCATTGGCTACCTCTGAACTTTTTCACAGGTTGGCTGGCCCGACTACAGCCTGCACTAGGCCCCCAGGAATGAAAATCCCATCTTTGCGGGCAAATTCTTCCAAGGTGAGCAGGCATTAAATGATCCACAAGTTTATTATATGGCGGGTACAAAACACACACTCATTACTAGCTAAAAGCCCACCATCTGCCATAGTGGCATAGGCAGAAATTAGGCATCCAGAACCTGTGCCTGAAATAGCCATTAGGCCCCTTATTAGCATATGTCAATAAGAGGCCTAATACCTCTTTCAGGCCTCCTGTGCAAAATTGGGTGACCATGAACACTGCTGAAACCAGGCTGCATTCAGGAAAACCAAGTCTACATGCAGAATAGCCCATGATTCTTACAGGGACTGCCACAAACTCTATTCAAAAGGTACATTTGTAAAAAAGTAGTCATCCGAATGTGGCACAGGGCTCAATCCCATGCTCTGGAATTTCCTTCCTTGACTCTTCCACCTCTCCAATTCTCCTCCCTTAAGGACCATCTTAAGCCCAACTCTTTAACAAAACCTTTGGTCACCCACCTGCTTATTTTGACTCGGAGTGTGTCTGTTTCCATTTTGTCTCCCTGAAATGTCATGGGAGGTTTTTCTATATTACAAGAGCTATAAAAACGTAAGTTTCTCTTGGTGTGCGGGTGCGATTGTGCATAGGTTGAGGAACACAGGTCTGGGTGTGCTGAGGATATCCTCTATGGCTAAATCACTTACAAACCTTTAAGGTTTGCAAATAATGAGTGGGCATTTTGTTGAGATACTGGTGCCCATGATACCGTATCCAAGCAAAGATTAGAGGAGACGATGGCATAGTGGTATTGTCACTGGACTAGTAATCCAGATACACAGGCTAATGCTCTGGGGTTTAAATCCCACCACAACAGATAGTGAAATTTGAATTCAATTAAAAAAAAAATCTGGAATTAAAAGTCTGATGATGACCTTGAAACCATTGCCGATTGTTGTAAAGACCCATCTGGTTCACTAATGTCCTTTAGGAAAGGAAACCTGTTTTCCTTACCTGGTCTGGCCTACACATGACTCCAGACCCACAGCAATGTGATTGATTCTTACACAAGGGCAATAAATGCTAGCCAGCGATGCCCACATCCCATGAACAAATAAAAAAATGTCCTCACAGCTGGGGTTGGAAAGGGTGTAAGAAAACTGCAATGAATTTGTGAAATTATGAATAGATAAAAGTCAATTGATGGTGGCATGCATGCCCATGATTTTATCCTTATGTTTCTTTTCCCATTCTTCCCACTGTGTAATACTGCTTATAAAATAGAGTGGAAGAGAAAAAAATATTTTCTAAAGAATATTGGAAAATTCATATGTAAGTACAATTAATATTTTGTGCACCACTGGCATGAAGAGTTTCAGATTTTTGTTTTCTGGTCAGAGCCTGCAGGATTAAATCAGGATATGAAAGAAATCTTTCTTAATATTCCAGGCACTTGAAATTTATTCATGCTACTTGATGTCAAGAGGAAAAGTAAAAACTGTTCAATCCATGTACGAATCAACATTGCAGAACTATTGGGCCAAACAGTGAATATAAAGTCACTAAAACATGCTTGAACACAGTTGAATTAACTCTTCGTCTATTTTTCACCGTATCTTTTCTCTCATCCTATACACACATTTTTTTAAACATTCTGATTTAGCAGTTCAGTGACTATTGCACAAACTATTACTCATTAAAATGTAAAATTATTCAGGCATCAAAGTCTTATACCGTGAATCTCGGTATTTGAAACATTAGATGAAGCATAGAACGAACGCATTTTTAATATGGTGCCTAGCGGTATATGGTTGAGAAAACAGTATCAATTTTAATTGCCCTGCATCTCAGATATTGAATCTGATGCTCTGAGATTTTCAGTACTCGCACTCAGGACTAGTGCAAACTATTTCAAATTACAGTCAAATACTGTAAATTCTCAGTTTAAGGTGGTGCAGGTTGTTGGTGCTTTGCACATTTCACAGTTAAAAAGGCATTTATCACATTAGGTCACGGGGTTACAATTCCGAGCTGTGTGCTTTGGAACCCACCATGTGGAGGTAAAGTATAACTCTGGAGGAAATGAGAAAACACAGCAGTCAATTCAATCAAGTTGTTCTTACAATAAAATCAACTTTGGCTGCTTCAAAAGCAAAATTGCTGAAAACCTGGTGACAAACTACATTTCCTGTGTCTTGCTAGGCTACATAATGGCTTGACTATTAAGGAGGAAAGAAAAACGTGCCTTCAAAATAGAACAAATCAGCATCTTCCTCACCCAATAACAAGGTATTCAATAATATCATCTACAATGAAATCCAATGCAAGAGATGCAGGGGAGGTGTGAGGAAAATCTTTTTTACACGGCAAGTGGTAATGAGCTGGAACTCGCTGCCTGGTGGAAGCAGAGATGATCAATGGTTTCAAAGGAATTTAAATGGCCAATTGAGAGAAATAAACTTGCAGGGTTATAGGGGTAGAATGGAGGAACAGGACTGACTGTATTTTACTACAGAGCTGGCATAGACTTGATGGGATGAATGGCCTCTTTCTGTGCCATAATGACTCTATTGGCTGAATGTTAGCACCCCCACGCCCCCCCCACGCACCCCCCCCACCCCCACCCCAGCCCACCAGGGTTGGGATTGGAAGTGCAGGGGTTGGGGAATGCCAAAAACACCAGCTCCAGCTGGCTTGTGAGTCTCGAGATGCCATTCCCGGCAATGCAGTTTTTGGGGAGGCAATTAGGTTCAATAAGAACTTTGTTAAAGGTACATTTAGGAGGCTGACTGGGATTTTCTAGCCTGCCTCCAGTTTCCTGACATGACAGTAGCAGGCTATGGTGTCAACACTTCTTTTGTTGAAAAAATACTTTATTCATAAAATATCTGGAAGAACATTACAAAACATTTCTAAATCGCCAACACAAAAAGTGCAATCAGATTCAACTTTTACACATGGATCACGAGGTGCTTCAATACAGTCAATGAATATTACAGTCATTTCAATATGGTCATTACAGACAGTCAGACAATGGTATTGGAGTTATCAGCATACATCATGTTGCACTCTGAGGTACTTCAATAAAATTATAATACAATTAGTATTCAATGCATACATTCATTGTGAGCCGTTCAGACCGAGGGGTCTATACAATTCCCAGCCCCTCAGTGCACTATGGCAGAAAGATCTTAGACAGCGACCTTTCCCCATTGTACCTTTGCGGCGGCTGCCCCAAGCTTTAGTGCTTCCCTCAGCACGTAGTCCTGGACCTTAGAATGTGCCAGTCTGCAACACTCGGTCGGGGACAACTCGTTGCACTGGAAGACCAACAAGTTTCGGACAGACCAAAGAGCGCCTTTCACCGAGTTGATGATCCTCTAGCTGCAGTTGATGTTTGTCTTGGTGTGTGTTCCTGGGAACAGCCCGTAAAGCACAGAGTCCTGTGTCACAGAACTGCTTGGGATGAACCTTGACAGAAACCACTGCATCTCTCTCCAGACCTTCTTTATGGTGTCAACACTTTTGGCAGGTCTACATGCCCTCCCCGCCTACCTGGGTGAAAGTGCACCAAATGCCACTCTGGAGAGGGTTTCCTGCACCCCAACCTTCTCAGTGGAGGCCTGGCTGCTTTTTTGTATTTTTCAATTAAAGTTTTTAAACAGTGGCTGAGAGGCCACCTTCTTGTTGAACTGCAGCCAGGTGCTTCTTTGAAACTGGATGGCCTCAGATTGGTCCTCTAGCTTTGAAAGTACGCCCATTGCCCTTATTTGGATGGGGGACCCATCTCCATGCTAATTAAGGGCTCACCCATGTGAAAAGATTAACTTTAATCCGTTTCCCACCAGGGCGGGTTTCTGACCTGAAAAGAAAACCAGCCCCTGTTTCCCTTCCCTGTGGTGAACTCTCGGACTTTAATGTTCCCGAGCCAATTCCTTACCAACTAACCGCTGAATTTATTTATTTTGCAGTTTCTTTTCAATTCACAATGCCTCGATTTGGACAAGTAGTGCAAAGAGCTCGGCTAAAACTCAGTACAAGTTGATCAATGGAATAGGGCCTTCAGAACAGGTTGAGCAGCAGGTGTTTATCGCAAAAGAATAAAATATTTGAGTTGATTTCCTGTGGAGTAGTACATATTGAGTCAAAAAGAACTACAGGGTGGATCTTGATGTGGGGACATAAATAGGAAGCTAAGCCGTAAATGATGCCAGTTTGTACACCCATTTTGTAAATGGCAATTTACACCTATATTTCCTGCCAATTTCATTGGCAGATGCTGGTGCCTACAATTCTGCACAAGCAATCAGAAATCACAATAAACAATTGTGTCCTCGAGGGGAATGCAGAACCTAAACTACATGTTCCTTCTTTAACTATGAAAATTTAAGTTTCAAGCCATCTTCATTCAGCCACATTAAGCACAGCAGGTTTAAATATATGCAATTGTGGAAGCTTTTCAATTTTTAACATGACTCATACTGATGCCATAAGGATGTATTCAAAGAATCAGATAATGGACTGTAGGTCTCAGTGAGAATAACTTTAAAAATATACAGTACCAGAAGAAAAATGACAACTTCTTGCTGCACCCAAAATTGAGCTATAGGCATACGATGCGTACTTGAGTTTCCTTGACCTATTACATTGGGTATTTGCTTTATACCTGCATTTTTCTGGTCACAAACACACAGGACACTTCACAAGGCATCCTTCAGGTAAAGGAGGTTTGAAGGGCAGGATACATAAGCCTAATTCAGTCACAATTTTAAATTCTTACCTGTCGTTCATTTTTTTTTATAGTACTTTGACTTTACTTTATTATTTACATACATATTGAAAATGTACAGTAATTTGGGAAATAAAGAAATAGGTCCTGATTTTAACTCATCTGCACCTGGCAGGATAAGGGCGTGTAATAGGTTAAAATTGCAGCAGCGTGACACTCGCACGTCTGTGCACAGTTTGTGCCACTCATCATTTTTGCAGGTATGATTCAAGCCGTATCTCAGGCCTTCGCACCTGACATGCAAGGGCCTAACTGAAATGCAAAAGTTGGGCTCTGATGATATCATTTAGTTAAAATCCAAAATATTATACATTAGCATCAATAGAAATAATGCATTTCCTTTCACATGTTATTTGGAAAGTCACATGCTGTTGGAAGCTGCAAATGTCATCTATACTGATGAATGTGAATTAATATGTTGAAGGTTTCATTCAATTCCTTCAGGGAACAAGAATTTCACCTTCCTTTTAGGAGTTGTGCTTATTCATCTCACTCGAGAGCATAAAGAGAAGTAATGGAAAGTGTGAGTTGTATTACAATATAGCAAGTAGGTATTAATAAACTGCAGCTGGAATCCAGAAATTTCCTTTTGCACTCAGGTAAATGGCAGGTGTTACATTCATTGCATAAAAAGCACAAACTGATATCCAATTAAAAAAGTACAATTGGAGAGACTTTTACGAGCATGATTCATATTGATGTCATTGATAGGGGTGGCACTAGTCTACTTTGGTGGACCAGTTGCTTTTTCCAAATCCTCTCAAATAAAGAATACTGGGAGTTATTTATGCCTTCAGTTACAAAACTTATTGTATATTATCTAAACTGCAATGTAATCATAACCTTTTGTAACTTAGTTGATGTTTTATTATTCCAACAGCCATTCTTTCTAAAAAGCTACTGCTTGCTGAATGGTGAGTGCAGTGCTGAATAAAATTTTCCTGAGAGAGCTGGTATTTTGGTATCTGGGCTCTAATGATATCATTCAGACCTTAACATCAGCACCGTGTATCAGCTACTGCTCAGTTTGTAGCACTTTTGCCTTTGAGTCACAAGAATCCAAGTTCAAGCCCTACATTAGGGCCAGAATTTTCTCATCGGCATGTGGGGGGCGGACTCCACACGCCGATGCATATAATGATGCGCAGTGACGTCGGGCAAGCGTCGTGATGTCACCACGCGCCATCGCAATAGGTGGGCGGGCGCTCGATGTTCTCCGATGCATGCCCACCATTAATTAATCACCTAGTTAAGGCCCTTGAGGCAGCAATTGTCTGGTATTTTTCGGGGCCCGTGCAATCTTCAGGATGTCGCATGGGCGCAACGGGCAGGTGGGTAGCAGACATTTGTATAAACCTCATCCACAGACGGGATAAAAGCGGTGAGTAGGGCTGCGAATGTTATTTGTCAGATGTTTAATTGTGAAAGTTACTGATACTTGCCTGTGTGAGCAGGAATACTTCAAAACTCTTCACAGCTGCTTAGACAGGAGTAACAGTCTTCAGGTCAGGACTCTTGAGTAAACATAATTTCTGGGGCCTTGAAGGTTTCAGGAAGCCTTCCCTTAGGAATGGGAGTTGTGCTATCCACTGGAGGCACCTCCTCTGAGGAAGGGAGGGCCAGAAGAGGGAGGAGGCCAGGAGTCCACATTCAGCCTCCAGGGGAGCCACCTTTGGGAGGAGAGGCGCAGTCACAAGGGACACAAGGGCCAACAGGAAGTCCAAGGCAGAAGGGGCTGCAGAAGACGCCACTATCCTGCTGCCCGGGTTTACAGGTGGCAAAGCAGCTTCCTCAATATGCCTGAGGAGCAGTGTCAAAGGATGCTCCGACTCTCAAGGGAGACAGTCACCTCCATCTGTCAGATGATAGGCCCTGAGATCTGTGCCAATTGTGTGAGTGGGCACCCCATGCCAGTGGTGCTGAAGTTCATGGCTGTCCTCAACTTATATGCCTCCCGCTCTTTCCAGGGGTCGGGGGGTGATATTTGCAGTGTCTCCCAATCAGCTGTCCATAGTTGTGTCAAGCAGGTGACACATGCTCTGTTCAGGCATGCATTGACTTTCATCCACTACTGCTGGGATGAGGCCAGCCAGACAGATCTAGCCAGAGGCTTCGCCGCCATTGCTGGCTTCCCCCGCATCCAGGGTGCTATAGACTGCACACATGTGGCCATCAAGGCGCCAGCAGGTGAGCTCGGTGCCTTCATCAACAGGAAGGGCTTCCACTCCATGAACGTGCAGATAGTGTGTGATCACAAGCTGCAGATTTTGCAAGTCTGAGCATGGAACCAGACAGCTCCCATGCTGTCTACACCCTCAGACACTCCCAGGTGCCGAGGCTCTTCAGTGCTCCAGCCCTGCTTGATGGGTGGCTGCTGAGTGGAAAGGACTATCCCCGCAGAAGGTGGCTCATGAAGCCTCTCCGCCAACCAAGAACAGAAGCTGAGCAGTGGTACAATAGGAGCCACAACTCCAAAGCGCTGTGGGTAGAGAACCATTGGTTTTCTCAAATTGCGCTTCCGATGCCTGGACCGTTCAGGGGGCCCATTCTGTTACCCCCAGATCATGTCTCAGTGATAGTGGCTGCATGCTGTACTCTCCACAATCTGGCGCTGGAAAGGGGCAATGCAAGAAGATGTATATGCAGTTGCTCCGGCTGCACATGATGAGTCAAGCAGTGAGTCCAAGGATGAGCACGCACAGGAGAACGCTGAGGAGGTAAACGCTGACCCGGGCACACTCCAGGGAGGCTTTAACCCAATGAACCTTCAGCTAGTCCACCACAGATGGACCTCCAGGGCGGCAGGCTCCATACTCGATACCTGAGTGCAAAATCTGCCTAGGTAGGAACATTAACTATGTGCCTTGTCAATAAAGCTCAGTGTCAAACAGCTTACTCACAACATCATGGGTTCCCGTCCACCTGCAGAAGTAAGGAATCACCCTGAGCCATGCTCACAAATCAAAATGTAATGATTTAACAAATGAAATTCAGAAAAAGATAATTACAAAGGTGTTGCACATCACACCAAGTGGTCATGAACTAATAGTGGGGCGACATAAAACCACCAGTAAGAAACCCGTGGTGTGCCTAAGGTTCTTTAAGTTTAAGCTTATAGGTGCTATGTCTAGGTGCTCCCCCCTTTCTGGCGCTGGCATCTGAGCTCACTGTGCTGTCCTGTTGGCCTCGATGACCTTGGCGGGCATCCTCTGGCCTGTGGAGCTTTTGATGGCCCCACCTGGGAGGGAGTGGCCAGTTCCACAGCTGGCATCTCCCCACTCGCTGCAGCCTCATGGGATCCCATGGTCACTGGCAGAGGGGCGGAGGAGCTGCTGCCCTCATCCGGAGCGCCCTGAGAGGAGCCCACAGAGACAACAGGCAGCTGCTGTGCCGACCTGAGGTCGCTTCAGACCTCCCTGTTCATTGTAGATGGATGGGCACCGAGCTGGGAAACTTGGTGTCCAAACCATCTCTCACACTGGCACTGACCAGCTGAGGTCAATGCCACTGTGAGGGCTTGCAGGTCCGAGCGCAACCCCAGGAAGCCCTGATTTCTCTCCTGGAGGAGCCTCTCCAAGAGAGTCACCACTCTCTCCATGGAGGAAGCATGGCGCTTGGCCATGAGGCTTATTGCATTGGTAATACTCTATGTGGACTCCTCCTCCTCCAGGGAGACCACGCCATGCCTCATGTATCTCCGCCAGATCCTCCCACATACCCTATTGCAATTCCAGTATCTGCTGCCTCATGGACAACTCCAGAGGCACATCATCAGCCATCGACTGAGCATGTGCCTGGTCCCTTGCAGTCCTCCGACTGCCGGCGCCATGGGCACTCTCTGTCTCCACCTGCACCTCAAGTGATTGTGAAGTGCCCTCACCGTTGGGTCCCGGGACACTAGTCGATGATCTAATTCTCACCGAGGTGCTAGTATCTGCGCTGGTGTCTGCCTGGCAGAGATGGTGTGATGATGGTGTGAGTCCAAATGTTCAGGGCCCTCAGGTGTGAGAGGTAGCCCCTCTGCCTCCTCCTCCCGGCCCTGCTCGAGTGATTCTGAAAGGAGGAACAAGGACATTTGATTAATTAAAGTGGAGACAATGTCAATGTGCATGCCTGTCCCCCGGATCGATATGTGCTCACCCTTCCATAATCAATGGTCAACCCCTGTTGGAAGCTTCAATCACTGAGCATTCAGCAGTGCCATGGCTGCTGGGACACATGTGATGACCTCAGTGCTCAGCAAATATACCTCCTCCTGGCAGCCCAGCCTCACCGCCACCGGTGGACCTGGGTGCATGGCACCTCTCCAGATCCATGAAGTCCTGCTTGAATCTAGTCACAATGGCCAACTGGGCCTGGCCTCAGCCAGTCCTCATCCGCTCGGCAGCATTGTGTACAGTCTTCTCCTGAAAAGGAGAGAAGATTAGTCCACCCTGTACCTGGATTCCCATCACATCCCTGCCACCCCAACCAGAGTGGGACATTGCAGGGCTCCAGTGCTTCATCACCCAGCAGCTGCCGAACACTCTCACAAAGAAGCCAGGGAGACCCCCCCTTGCCCACATGCTGCCTCCATCACATTTGGCACCACACGGTCTAACCTTGCAAAGCAAAGAGGTACAAGGTGGAAGGTCAAGGGCAGCAGATGGATTGGTGCCCCGGCACCTAGAAGCTCTCCTCCCAGCATGTTAGCATCCTGACTTTGACATATTGCGCAGTTCCAGCACTGTGCCTAGGTGCAGATCCTTGAGTTTGCCCCCAAATCTATACTCTGGGTGTCAGTGTCACACATGCTGTGGGTACAGAACCCATCTCAGGACAACCCTCTCAGGGTGAACTCGGCACGGGCAATATCTGCTGGCCCACCTAGCGAGGGAACATGCCGTGAAGGATTCAATGCTGTAACTGCACTCAGAGTTGTGGGGGGCAGGGCGCCTTGGCGGGAAAGGCTGCCGGCTGTATTAAGTGACCTCTGCCAACATGGTACTCACCCTTCCTGAGCGCAGGAGGTCATTGAATCGTTTGTGGTACTGGTCCCACGTGCGTCGCACCATGTCATAGGAGCTAGCTATCTCTGCCACGTCCTCCCAGGCATGCTGATCAGATGGGGGTGTGTCTGCCTTCCGTCCCTCGAAGCAAGAGCCTCCCGCCGTCCTGCCACCTCCTCCAGGAGGGCAGCTAGGCACTCGTCGGAAAACCGAGGGGCACACTGCCCTGCTGCCCTACCCTCATGCCTGGCCTGCTCACCAGCAGCCCTCTGGTGAGCCCTTCTACTTTTCATTATGATCAGCCTTTCCAAAGCTGCTAGCGCTTCATTTAAACAGGCCACCGGGTCACCATTGGACCTGGCAGTCATTGAACCCCGCCGCCGTCCGCCCACTCCCGCTATCCTCAGGAGTCGTGCATTATGTTGGACGGGCCTTAATTGGCCTGCCCGGGTATAATGGCGGTGTGGACCCGATTGCGTGCAGCGATCGGCCCCGCGCCCGCCCGTGCCCCGCCCCCGACTGGCCCGCCCCACCTGGGGAAAATTCTCCAGGGCTTGAGAATGAAAGTCCATGTTTACACTCCAGTGCAATACTGTTAGAGGTTCAGCCTTTCAGATGAGACATTAAACCAAGGCCCCATCTGCCTGCTCAGTTGAATGTAAAATATCCCATGGCACCCCTTTGAAGAAGAGCAGGGGAGCTATTGCTGGTCAATATTTACCCCTCAATCTAAATCAAAGGAGCATATTGACCTGAATTTCAGTCTTCCCTCGCCAGTGGGTTTTTAGTGGGGGCGGGGTAGGGGGGCGGGGGTTGGGGGGAAGCCTCAAATGGAAGGAATGAGCTTCCCTTGGGTTGCCGACCTTGCAGCGATTTTATTGGGGCAGCCAAGGCCTCCCGCCCTTGCCCCAGTTGAGTCCCATAGTGGCCAATTGTTAGCCAAGTAAGAGCAGTTTCCCACCCAGCCTCAATTTTTAGGTTGGTGGGAGAATTTCCCGGATGAGAGGGAAGCCCAGAAATGATCTGGTTTAGCCCGAGGGCGTGAAGGGGGAGCGTGTGCCTCCATTAGAAGTCCCCTTCTAAATTTGGGTGCCTCCCCGCACTGGCTTCTCCCTCAACACTCCAATCACCCACTTTCCACCGTCCCAGGTCTTCCCTACTCTCCCCGCCCTGGGACCCTGAAAACTTCCCTTGTCGTCCAGTTCCAGGACTTAGGCTGTGTCACTATCGTAATTAGAGTTTTGATAAACGTAGGACTGTAGCTTTATGAATAACCCTGTGTTGTAAGATCACATGATCTGTGTAAACCAATGAGCTAGCAGTGCAGGGAACCTCTAGGAGAGAGCTCTTCTTTAGTTATAGAGTTGGATGCACCCATGTAGCTGCTGCTGCTGTCTTGTAAATAAAGTTAAAAGTGTCCACCAAGAAAAGTTGCCTGGAAAATCAACTCTATAGTAGTCACCATCATGCATTTCATCTTCTGTCCACTGCTGCTCCCGTCACTGCAGGGACTAGAGAGCTGTTGGCCAATCTGATTGGCTGGTAGCCCTCCAAGATGGGATTTCCTCCCGAGTGAGGGACAGAATTCCCACCTGCAGCCAATAGCTGCTCACTTGAGCATGAAATGACTGCAGGCAGGCAGAGTCGGTGGGGATGTGTTCCCTGTCAACTCTTCAGATGGCGGAAGGGAAAGCCCACCATCTGAAATATCCTAGCCATTATCTGTCCATTATCACATTGCTGCTTGTGGAAGCTTGCTATATGCAAATGTTGTGCCTCCTACATTACATCAGTGATTACACTTAAAAAGTACTTCATTGGCTGGAATGTGCTTTGAGATGTCTGGTGGTCATGCAATGCTATATAAATGCAGGCCTTTCTTTTGTTTAGTGCCAATTTTACATATTCTGCCTTAATTGCCAGAAAATATGGCCACTGAAAGCAGTAGGCCCAGAAGAAGATAAACGTATTCTTTTTTAATAATTAAATGCAGGTCAAAAGTTGTTTCTCCAGGCCCCACAAGGGAACTTAGGGCCCCCTTGTCCCATTTTCTTCCTCCACTCTTTCCAGAAATCCCACTCGAGACTTAGGCTGCCGGATATCATCTCTGCATGTCCCTGGCAGCAGTCTCCTGCCACACTCACCCACTCTCAACCTGCAGTGCCACATCATTGATGCCATGCTCAGCTGGGAGTTGGTTCTAATTTATTTGAGTGAGGCCTGCGAGTTAAAATGGACTAGGCATCACTTTAGTGAACAGGGGTGAGCTCTGCTGACCTCACGCTTAACTCTCACCTCCAGTTAAAATCGGGGCTCCGAGGAAACTGGAGGATTAGAGTTTCTCTGCTTCACATGCTGAGGAGCTGAGACACGTTGACCTGAAGTGTTACAGAGCCAATACCGGTGGAAAGGTATGATTACTGTGCTTTTCTTCTTTTTATTCATTCATGCATTAGGCCAGCAATAACTGCTCATACCTATGTGCCCTTGAGAAGTTGGTGGCGAACCATCTTCTTAAACCACTGCAGTCCATATGGTGTAGGTACAAGTTACAGTTCTGTTAGGGAGGAGGTTCCAGGATTTTGGCACTTGATGATGAAGGAACGGTGATATATTTCCAAATCACGAAGGTGTGGGTTTTTGAAGGAAATTTGGGAGGTGAAGCTGTTTCTATGACCCATTGCCCTTGTCCTAGTAGGTGGTAAAGCTGTAGGTTTGGGTGGTGCTGTTGAAGGAGCCTTGGTGAGTTGCAGCAGTACACCTTGTAGATGGTACATACAGCAGCCACCATGCTGATTGTCATGCCGAGAAGGCAGGATGGGAAAAAAAAATCTTAAATTTGTTTCCCATCCATATTCTCATTTAAGTTCTGTTGTTAAAAATGGACAATATTGCTGGACTGATAAAATGGCCACAGCTGATGGTGGCTCTGGAAGACTCTGATGGACAAACTCATCATCCTCTTGGAATGTAACACTCCTTGCATTGTATGAACATTCCAGCCAAGCAAAAACAAAGGACTAGTAAATGAAATGTTTTCCTAGCCAGCTCTGGACAAAGGAAGAGCTGTTGTGACTCCTCATCTCCAACATTGAGCTTATGGTTCTACAGTTATCTGCTCAAAATACAATGGGATTTAACAAGAGTCCTTAAAGTACATCGTTAGCTGAATGGCTTGACCTGAAATCACCCTGTCACGTGACTGAGAATTGAGCTGTTTGAATTGCTTTAATTATACAGCCTTTGAATTCTGTCTTCAGTTGCGGTTTAACCTCCGAAGAAAAAAACAGGACTCCGGGCAGGATGGAAAAAAAATCTTTAAATTTTGTTTTTCTTCCACATTCTCATTATGTTCTGTTTTTAAAATTGGACGATATTGCTGGACTGATAAAATGGCTGCAGCTGACCACATGATGGTTGTCCTGGAAGACTCTGATGGACAAATTCATCATCCTCTGACCTCCATCTCTCTCAAAGTCTGACCTCCAGAAAGAACCCTATATTTATCCTAAAAAGTGAGCTAATTCCCAGAATGCAATAAAAGATTGCAGCACCTTCAACTGCCTCAGCCAAGTTCCTGGGACAAAGACAAGAATTCTGCCAGACAAAGTCAGCTCAAAGAACCTTCATTGGACATTGACTTACTGGACTCTACTCACATAAATTAACATCAATTGAATGTCAATACTGTCAATTTTTTTCAAGTAACTCGTAGTTTGTAACTTCTTTCCCTTTCTTTCTCTGCTTTTCATCCTTGTATGTTCATGAGGGTGAATGTGTGTCACAATCCACCCTTTGAGTTTTGAATGTGTTAAGAAATCCTAGTTTTGTTTCACAGTGTTTATATGATTAGTTCAGTTAAGTTTCTGATCAATGGTGAAACCCAGGATGTTAATGACAAAGGATTTAATAATGGTGATGCCACTGTTTGTCAATGAGTGGTGGTAAAGCTCTCTCTTGTTAGAGATGGTAATTGCCTGGCACATGTGTGTCATGAACGTTACTCGTTGTTGACCAGACTGCTTCATTGCCTGAGGAATTGCAAATGGAACTGAACACTGTGCAATCATCAGCCAACATCCCCACTTCTGACCTTATTATGGAAGGAAAGTCATTGATGAAGCAGCTGAAGATGGTTGGGTCTAGGATACTGCCCCGCAGTGATGTCCTGGGGTTGAGATGATTGAGCTCCAATAACCATAACATCTTCTGTTGTGTTAGGGGTGACTCCAACCAGTGGAGAGTTTTTTCACCTGATAACTATTGATTTCAATTTTACTAGGGTTCCTTGGTGCCACACTTGGTCAAATGCTGCCTTGATGTCAAGGGCAGTCTCTTTACCTCACATCTGAAATTCAGTTCTTTTGTTCATGTTTGGGCCAAGGTTGCAATGAGCTCTTGAACTGAGTGGTCCTAGTTGAATCCAAACTGGGCATTGGCTGGCAGCTTATTGGTGAGTAAATGCTGATTGGTATAACAGCTGCCAACACCTTCTATCACTTTGCTGATAATTGAGAATAGACTGATGGGGCAGTAATTAAACAAATTGCATTTGTATTGCTTTTGTGGACAAGACATACCTGGGCAATTTTCCACTTTGTCAGGTAGATGTCAGTGTTGTAACTGTATTCAAACAGCTTGGTTAGTTCTGGAGCACAAGTTTTCAGTACTACAGACAAGATGTCATTGGAACCCATGGCCTTTGCTGATCCAATGAAGACTGGCCTTGTGATGGTGGGGACTAAATAGAAGTAGACTGAGATGGATCATCCACTTGGCACTTCTGACGGAAGATGGCTGAGAATGATCAACCTTGTCTTTTGTAGTCACTTGCTGGGTTCCCCCATCTTTGAGGATAGGGCTGTTCATGGAACTTGCTCCTCCGGTTAGTTGCTTAATTGCCCACCACCATTCACAACTGGATATTGTAGGATTGCAGAGCTTTGATCTGATTAGTTGGTTGCAGGTACATTTAGCTCTATATATAGTATGCTGCCTCCACTGTTTTGCATGCATGTAACCCTGTGTTGTGGCTTCACCAGGTTGGCACCTCAATTTTAGGTGTGCCTGGTGGTTGCTACTGGAAAGCTCTTCTACAATCCTCATTGAACCAGGGTTCGTCACCATGTTTGATCTTAATGCTAGAGTGAGAAATATAGCGAGCCATGAGGTTGCAGATTATGGTGGAATACAACTGGAATACAATTCTACTGCTGCTGATTGCCTACAGTGCCCCTTGAATGTCATGGATATTTGAGTTGCTGTAGCTTTCTGAATTTATCCCATCTAATATGATGGTAGTGACGAGGATAAATCAGAATCGGTGCTGTCCCCCACCAAGTGATTGTGAGTATTTAAGTTTGTTAAAAGTAACAGAAGTTATATTCATCTGAAATGCTTCAGTTTGGCAGAATCGATCCCTTTGAGCCAGCCACAGGTGATTGGTCTCAGTACATAGAACGTCTTGTGTTCTTCTTTCAAGTGAACAAAATCACAGGGGAAGAGAAGAGGAGAGCAATCCCTCTGAGTACTTGTGGGAGTAAAACCTACAGTTTAATTCAAAGCTTTATGGCCCTCAGTGCCCAAGGTTCAAAGACTTTCAGTGAATAAATAGACTTTGTTAAGGGACATTTTCAACCCAAGCCCTCAGTCACAAAGCAGAGATTCAGGTTCAATTCACAAAATAGTGCCCTGGGTGAGACAATCATTACCTACATGGCGAAATTAAAACAACTAACAGAATATTGTGATTTTGGTGAAACCCTAAATGACATGCTCAGAGATTGTTTAGTATGTGGTGTGCAGGAAGACACTATACAGCGAAGATTGCTGGCTGAAGTGAATCTTGATTTTAAGAAAGCATTAGAAATAACGCTGGCAATGTAAAGTGCTGTAAGGGATTCACAAGCAACTCAAGGGGTGCAAAATAGCTCCATACTCCAAATCGGGTGGGAACAGCCAGCTGAAAGTGGCACAAAGAGCCAGGACTCCGCCGCGAAGTGGGGAACAGCCCCCGCTAACCGAAAAATGAGAGGAAACAGCTTAGCAACTAAATTGAAAAATTACTTTCAGCGACGTGGAAAGAATCATTCTTCTAACAATTGGCAATATAAAAAAGTAGAATGTTATTTTTGTCACAGCAGTGGACAAATAATGAGACAGTGCAAAGTGAGATTTAAACGGACCTCCAAACGAGAAACAAAGTCCAATGAAGTGTAGCAGAGCCCAAAACAACCAATTCTAACATTTATTCATTCTTCAACATGAAAGTTGGGAAGACAGAGCCAATATTTGTTACAGTGCAAGTGAATGCTAAACCCTAAAAAATGGAAGTAGACATGGGGGCTTCCACCACTGTAATAGGAGAACACACTTTTAGATATTTAAATAAAGGCGATCAATAAGTAAATTTGGAACAAACATCTGCCAAGCTGAAAATGTACACAGGCAAAGAAATCCAAGTAAAAGCAATTGTTCATTATAGAAACCAATCGGCACAGCTACCAGTGGTGGTGCTAGAAGGTGAAGGGCCAAGCCTTCTAGGGCGAGATTGGTTAAAGGAGATTAAATTGAACTGGTCCGAAATCTTTCAGTTGCGAGCAGGGGGACTACCAGAGCTGCTAAAAAATATGATACCGTCTTCAAGGATGAACTGGGAAAAATCCAAGGCCCAGGGGCCAAGATTTACGTGGATCCAGAAGCAACTCCTCGCTTCTTGAAAGCAAAACCGGTGCCATACGCCCTGAGAGAGAAGGTTGACGCTGAGCTGAAGAGGCTAGAGAGGTTGGGTGTCATAAAAGCGGTTCAGTTCTCAGAGTGGGCAGCACCCATAGTTCCTGTCCTGAAACCGGATCAGATCATCCGGATCTGTGGGGACTATAAACTAATGGTCAACAGAGCAGCCAAACTGGACAGGTACCCTATTCTCAAAATTGAACAGCTATATGCCAAACTAACAGGAAGGACAGCATATACAAAGCTTGACATGAGTCACACATATCAGCAACTGGAGCTGGATGACGCCTCCCGTGAATTTGTGACCATAAATACCCACAGAGGGTTATACCAACATACACGCCTGCCCTTCGGTGTTTCCTCAGCCGGTGTCAATTTTCAGAGGACAATCCAAAGATTTATCAGCCTCAATGGTATCAACCATGTGAAGGGTGCACCGACCATCCGTCATCTAACAGACTTGCGGAAAGGGCAGTACAAACTTTTAAGGCTGGAATGAAAAAGTTAAGAGGTGTCTAGCTGGAGACCACACTTGCTTGTTTTCTATTCCAGTACAAAATGAGCCCCTACACTATGACAGGAGCAACACCTGCAGAATTACTGATGAGGTGCCATCTTTGGACAATACTGAGCCTAATACTTCCCAATTTGGAGGGGAAGGTGGGGAAAGTCAAGGGAACCAAAAGTGACTCACAATTTGCATAGCCGTGAGAGACAATTTACTGTTGGAGAAGCAGTATAAGTAAAGAATTTCAGTGGAGGACTGAAGTGGTTACCTGGTAAAGTAAGCTCAGTGACTGGACCATTGTCATACCATGTGGAAGTGGAGGGTGGATCACCCATAAGCATGTGGATCATTTACGAAAAACAGAGATACCACAATGAGATATTATTCCACTTTGAACCATGACTGAACCACTGGTTCCTGTTGAAGATGTTCAACCAAGGACAAACATGTCCGATGTCTCTGTCGGAGTGGAAGACACTGAACTGCATGTGCCTAATGAGGTACCTGCTGTTAATGTGGTGTTAATGTGCTGAGAATGTGTTTCCTACAAAAGAATCTGAAGTTGTGGAGCTGCGACATTTCACACGGATCAGCAAACCACCTGAAAGACTGAACTTGTAATGTCATGAACTTTGTAAATATTGTAATGTCATGTCATCCTTGTAAATACAAAATGTACAGAAAAGTTAAATGAGGAGGAATGTAGTAATTATAATTTGGGAAAATGTTGGACAGTATCTTTAAGAATAATCCTGTGCTGTAAGATCACATGCTCTGTGTAAACCAATGTGTTAGCAACACGGGGAACCTCTACAGAGGAGAGTTATGGAGTTCGATGAATGTGTGTTGTTGCTACTGCTGTGTTGTAAATAAAGCCAAATGATTCCACTAAGAAAAGTTGTCTGAAGATCAACTCAGTAACAGATTCAACTAGCTCAGTCAGCAATGGTGCAACCAAACTGAGATTATTGAAGCAGTTTCTTTAAAAATGTAGCAATTTGTGAAAGTTTTATGTAGTTGAGCAAAAGTGATCAACAGTAAGTAAAAGTTTGCAGACACACAGTGCACATAGATGTAAGAGTTTGATATATATAGAAACGCAGGATTTTCAAACTCTGAGAATTATACTTTTAAAATGTGATTGATTACAACGTAATGAATTTTGATTAATGCAATATTTTATATTAATGCTTTGAACATACTGCTGGTGTTAAGCCTAATGACAGTTTCAAGAACGTTGAGGGTGATCAAGAATGTCATGAAAGCAGCACAGCCCTTATTCATTAGAAAATCCTTGTGGGACGAATCTTAGTTCAAGCACTAAAATGCTCGATTCATGCAAAATAGCTAATTAAGCTGGTAATTTGAGCATTTCAGTGTGATGTGCCTGTATTACCATACCAGCATACTGCTCATTCAATGTATTAATTTTGTTCAAATGGAAAAATTTTGTGGGAGAGACTGCAGTGAGAAAACTAGAGAAAGTTACTGAAAATTTAGAGATGAATTGATGTCTTTCATGTTCCAGGTTGTTATACACTAACATGAGCTATAATCTGTGCTCTGTGAGCAAGGGACTTAGCAGGAGAAGCCCAGCAAGACTAAAAAAAAAAGTTTTCCTATGGTGTTAGGCAGCGTGCAAGTGTACTGTCAAATTACACCAATCATCCGCATGGAAACCATTTATTTAATGGTAATGAAATTGGGGATATGGCCAAGGGAGTTGAGGTTTAGCAGGACGTCAGTGACAGAATTGTGCCCTGTTCTTCAGGAAGATCTCTGGAGAATATTTAACATCCATTTGGCACTGGCCATCAAACCAACTGTGATATTTATCTTTATGCATCAGGCTCATGTATAATTTAGCAATACGGCCATCTTTAACATTAGTTTATTTGCCATTCACAGATGTATCAAAGAGATTACAGAGGCATTAGCAACCTAGGCCAACAAGGCTTCATCCATTTCACCAATGGTCAATGGGAGCAAAATTCAACAGAAGCCTTGATGCTTTCAGATTCCAGAGATTTATCACCTGCACCCTGTTACCATTTGGACCACTATACACAGGCCTTTGCTCTGGATAGTGCAAAAGGGACTTTATGTTTTCAGTTCAAATATGGTGCACAACCAGCACCATAGAATCATGCAGATCCAAGGTCTTAATTTAAAGGCAAACACCTATGCCATATGTATTTAGAGAGGAATGAAAACAGGAAGTGTTGTTACCAGAAACAAAAAAAGCAATGTGCTCATAACACTCCTGCACCAACGACAGACAGAGGCACAGCACAAGTACAATGAAAAACATGCTATAATCAGGATCAAATGAGAAATTGGAAATTTTGTTTCAGGTTTTCAGACTAGTGCATAATCTTTCTATATGATTTCCTTATGGCAAGTGGAATTATGTTGGTTGACATTAACAGCTTGCTGACACTCCCATTATCTGTGCCCTGTAAACGTTCTGTGACTGAACCAGCTATACCTGTGGCAATGGTGGTTGAGTGGAGCTGCCTGCTTCCTACCAGCTCCTCCTGTGCTCAGTGTCCCAGGTGATCCAGCCCCATAAAATGTGTTCCTTTAATTCCTTGGAGTTGGATTTCCAATGCCTGGAAAGCATTTTTTTTTCCTTTTATCATTCTTGAACACTCAAGTGTGAAGCAATTTTGTTTAGTAATTACAAAATCAAAATACGGCAGATTGAGTTCAACAACTTCAGACATCGCCGCACCATTCCCATTTACTCAAACAGCAGGTGCTATTAATGGTTCTGCTGTTATCATTCATATCTCCTCTGGACCCAGCTTTTATTTTTTCACTTGTCCCATTGTCAGCCCCTTTCATCTTCCACTATCATCCTTTTCGTTGTTTAATCTCTCCTGCCCTTTCCACATTTTGGATCTTTCCTTCTTTCCCTGCTTTCTCTCCCCCTGTCCTTGCTGAAAAACTGTTAAAGCTTTAACTTCTTCCAGTTATGATGAAAGCTCATTGGCCTGAAACGTTGGCTGGGGTTTAACGTGGGTGATGGGAGTCTTGCCTGTTGAATGGAGAACCAGTGGGAGCCCCAGATTGCTGTTCTACGGGAGGCCCAATGGTATTCTGACGTAATCAGGCACTTACTTGGGCAGGCATAAAAATAAAATTGCTGGAAATACTCAGCAGGTCGGGCAGCATCTGTGGAGAGAAACAGAGCTAACATTTCAGGTCGATGACCTATCATAAGAAAATCTCTGGCAAGGCCAGAATTTTGTCCCATTGCTAATTGCCCTTGAGAAGGTGGTGCTGACTGAGCTGTCTGGTGTAGGTACACCCACAGTGACGTTAGGGAGGGAGTTCCAGGTTTCTAATCCAGTGACAGTGAAGGAATGGCAATATAGTTTCAAATCAGGATGGTGTGTGGCTTGGAGGGGAACTTGCAGGTGGTGGTGTTCCCATGCACCTGCTGCCCTGATGTTTCTAGGTGGTAGAGGTCACAGGTTTGGAAGGTGCTGTCAAAGGAGGTTTGGTGAGTTGCTGCAGTGCATTTTGTATATGGTACACACTGCTGCCACTGTGCGCAGGTGGTGGAGGATGGGACAAGGTCAAGTGGGCTACTTTGTCCTGGATTGTATCAAGCTTTTTAATTGTTGTTGGAGCTGCACTCATCCAGGCAAATGGAGAGCTTTCCATCACATTCCTGTCTTGTGAATGGTAGACAGGGATGCAGGAGATGAGTTACTTGCCACAAAAATACTAGTCTCTGACCTGCTCTTGTAGCCACAGTATTTATATGGCTGGTCCAGTTAGGTTTCTGAGTTGTTTCCAGCATGTTGATAGTGAGGGATTCAGTGATGGTAATGCCTTTGACTGTCAAGGGCAGATGGTTAGATTCTCTCTTGTTAGAGATGGTCATTGCCTGGCACTTGTGTGGCCTGAAACTTGCCACTTTTATCAGCCCAAGCCTGAAAGTTGTCCAGATCATGCTATATCCAGGCACAGACTCTTTCAGTATCTGAGGAGTCCCAGATGGTACTGAACATTGTGCAATCATTCCCACTTCTGACTTTATGGTAGAGAAGATGACATTAATGAAGCATCTGAAGATGGTTGGACATAAGACACTACTCTGAGGAACTCCTGCAATGATATCCTGGAACTGAGATGATTGATCTCCAACAACCACAACCATCTTTCTTTGTGCTCGGTATGACTCCAACTAGTGGTGAGTTTTCCCCCGATTCCCATTGACTCAATTTTTGCTAGGGCTCCTTGATGTCACACTTGGTCAAATGCTGTCTTGATGTCAAGGGCAGTCATTTGCACCTCACCTTTGGAATTCAGTTCTTTTGTCCATGTTTGGACCAAGGCTGTAATGAGGTCAGCAGCTGAGGTGTGGCCCTGGCAGAACCCAAACAGGGCAGGTTATTACTGCATAAGTTCCACTTGATAGCACTGTCAATGACATCTTCAATCACTTCCTTGATGTTTGAGAATAGACTGATAGGGTGGTCATTGGCTGGATTGGATTTGTCCTGCTTTTTGAGAACAGTTTGGTTCGGGGTGCACTAGCTTTGGAGTACATGCCTTCAGTACTACTTCAGGGATGTTGGTAGGAGCCATTGTATTATCCAGTGCCTTTAGCTGTTTCTTGATATCACATGGAGTGAATTGAATTGTCTGAATACTGGCATGTATGATGCTGGGCCCTCAGGAGGAAGCTGAGATGGACCAGCCACATGGCACTTCTAGCTGAAGATGGCTAAAAATACTAGCCATGTCTTTTGCACTGATGTGTTTGGCACCCCCAACATTGAGGATGGGGCTGTTTGTGGAGCCTGCTCCTCTGCTTAATTGTTTAATTGCCTACCACTTTCACAACTGTATGTGGCAGGACTACAAAGTTTTGCTTTGATCCATTGATCATGGGATTGCTTAGCTCTGTCTATTGTATGCTGCTTCCATTGTTTAGCATGCAGATAGTCCCGTGTTGCAGCGTTACCAGGTTGGCACCTCATTTTTAGGTATGTCTGGGCTGCTCCTGGCATACTCTCTGCATTCCTTATTGAACCAGGGTTGATGCTTTGGATGGTTGGTAATTGTAGTGTGAGGGATATGCCAGGATATAAGGTTACAGAATATGGCTGTATACAATTCTGCTGCTGATGATGGCTCAAAGCGCTTCATGGATGTGCAGTGTTGAGCTGCCAGATCTGTTCTTAATCTACCCCATTTAGAATGGTGGTACTGCCACACAACATGGTGGATAGTAGCCTCAGTGTGAAAATGGGACTTAGTCTTCACAAGTGCAGTATGATGGTCACTCCTACCAATTCTGTCAAGGACAGGTGCATCTGCACCAGTTAGATTGGCAAGGTCAAGTAGGTTGTTTCAATAATCTATTTGGTTCCCTCAGCACCTGTTGCAAGCCCGGTCTGGCAGATATGTTCTTCAGGACTAGGTCAGCTTGGCCAGTAGTGGTGTGGCTGAGCCATTCTTGATGTTGAAGTCCCCTACACAGAGTGCATTCTGTGCCCTTGCTTCCTCCAAGTGGTATTCAACATGGAGGAGTACTGATTCATCAGTTAAGGGGGTTGGTGGGTGAGGGGCAGTGCTAGGTGGTAATCAGCAGGAGGTTTTCTTGCCCATGTTTGACTTGATGCCATGAGACTTCATGGAGTCCTGAGTCAATGCTGAGGATTCCCAGGGCAACTCCCTCCTGACTGTATACTGCTGTGCCACCACCTTTGGTGGGTGGGACAGGACATACCTAGGGATGATGATGGTGATGTCTGGGACATAGTCATACTCACGGAATCATACCTTACAGACAATGTTGGACTATTCAGGCTATGTAACAGTGACATCAGCAGTCATGTGCTAGAGACTCTGTCGAGCAGATGGAATAGTCTGCACACAAGAGAGCTGTGCTTATCAAGTAGCTCATCACATATATCGTGTTAATAAAGTAGTTTTGAAGTAATCTACCTGAGTCAGACCTCAGTCACTCATGAATAGAGGGAAACATTCCCGCTATAGATTAGGCCACGAGATAACCCCCAAAACATGGTAGAAGCGGTGATGATACCAATCTAACAATGATTTGGTGCCGTTGGCAGAATACTGACATGGAGAAATTGGAAGAAGAATTCTTTAAAAGAAGAATCAGAAACTTACCTTGGAGAGAGGCACACGGAGAAGCGGCGGTGATGCCAGCACTGCCGAGCAGTAACTGCCCTTTCTGCAGCCATTCGAACCTCTAAAGTCCACAGAGAGGCCAGCATTGTGGAAAAAATACTTCCTAAACTTTCGAGCGGCATCAGGTTCGCATGCCAAAGAGCAGAAGAACCAATTTACTTTATTCCTCTAGGCAGTGGGGCCTGTTGCTGACAATGTCCTCCTGAGTCAGGGGGTAGAAGAGACCTCTGTAGACTTTGAAACTGTCCTAAAAGCGTTTGATGTATATTTCAGCCAAATCAGAACTTTGTAATCGATCGTGTGGTTCAATACGCCAGACAGGCTGAGCTTAGGGAACTAAATCAGGCTATAATCTGTTAAGTTACCGAGGATGAGTCTGTTAGTTGGATAGGCCCAAGGGCGGCAGCTGCACCCACTCAAAAGCCCGCCACAATGGGTGAAAGAGTGGGAAACCCTACAGCAGCCATTTTGAGGTTTTTACACTGTGGTGCTGAAAACATCAAGAAGGCAAGATTGCTCAGCAGGGGGTTCAGTGTTTCCAATGTGGAAAGATAGGACACTTCAAGAAGTTCTGTAAATTAAAAAAATTCATTAAAAGAAGAAGGCATGAGAATTTTTATGAAATTCTGACAATTCAAGCAATTGATAGTAAGTAAAGACATGAAGTAGGCGAAGTAAAGGAGCACAAACAAGACTTTTGGTCAGTCACTGTGGAAGTTAAAGGCTTTAAAACTGACTTCAAACTTGACACCGGAGCTGGCGTTACAATACTGGCTGATCATTTGGAATGGGTCAAAACAGTACACATCCTGCCATCAAACATTAAATTGCAAGGCCCAGCTGGCATGAACCTTCAAGTAAAAGGTCAAATAACCATCACCCTTTGCCATAAGGGACAACAGATTGTTTAGACCCTCTATATCATCTGTAATCAAAGCATATCTTTACTGAGTGGAAATGTATGCAACTGGGAATTCTGGAAACAATAGATGAAGACCTACAGCAGGACAACTGGGTACCTTTCATGGAGGAATTTCCAAAGTCACCTAGCGAGGTTTATTCCTTGAGTGGTGGATCATTCCCCATCACAGAGACACCATCCATTAGAGCCCGGGAACAGACTCAGATTGTGGATCTCTCAGTTCTGTTTGAAGATAGGCCAGAAGGTGTGGACTCTAAAGGCACTGCAGGAGACAGTGACTACCCACAAGAAGACCTAGACCTAGGTTGGCTCTTTCCTGAAGAAGGTTATGAGAAAGAAGCCGTTGTAACAACAAGTGATCCATTAGAAGATGAGGTCCCAGGGATTGATATACTATTTGAATCTACTGTTGAAGCACATGAAGTCTCTGTTGTTTTTTTGAGGAGTCAGCTGTGTTTACTATCAAAGAACAGAATTTGTATCTTCGTGCCACTAAGCCCACCAATGAGAAGCATTGTATATTGCTGGCTGACCATAGACAGTTGTCTCGGGAAAACAAAATGTTTGATTCCATAGAGGGTCACACTGCCAGAGCATCGGTAGAGCCTATTAGCTTGGGCGAAAGTAAGTTGACACCCACACTTCAATCTCACCAGAAAGTCATCTTTCCACCAAAGTTGTCCTTTAGCAGCAGAAGCAGAGGCCACATCTACAGAGCTTCTATGGCTACAGAGTCCTAGACAAGAATTTCATCTGGAGATTTGGTTCTGGAGATTCATTCCATTGTTGAAGTTAGTGTTGTCTTATCTTCTTATGCTGACACAGTCATCCCATTGCCTACAGCGGAGCAGCCTCATGCTGAAACAAGTGTGGCAATATTACCACTACCTACAGAAAGTGAAAGTAGTTTCCGAAGTGTTGTCAGGAAGTCATATCTTCTTCATTTCCTGCAATTTCCACAGGAATTTTGTTGTTCTTCTTCTCATCGTCCACATTTGTTCAAATCTCAGATGATAAATACATTTTTCATCCACAGTGCAGCAGTGAATGATGCAGCTGTACAATTCTTCATTAGAGTTGAAGATGCTTCAGCTACGCAGGCCTTTCTCCAGTGTGTTAAGAGGGAGCAGAAGGTTCCAGAGCAAATGCTAGTCTATCCTCTTCCTGTTTAAGACATTGTCTATGGCCAAAAGTCTTCTCCCTTGGATCAGTCTTTCATTGAAAAGGTTTAATAATTCCTTCAGTTCAGCTGTCGTGGAGATCACACCCAATTGCCAGCATTCGTGGAAAGCTGGGGTCCCACTCTGCCGATGTTGCTGTCTTCCAACCCGCATGTATCCACCATGTCCTCCCAGACAGTCAAGAATACTGTGGGAGATTGAATCCATCCTTTCTGACAGTGACTTGGGTGGAGTGGGGTGGGGGCTGGCGGGGAAAGTAGGAGTAGAAGTAGGATAGAATCTGTAACAGTATAGAATGTTACAGTTCAAAAAGGAATTTAAGAAATAGTTTTAACATTGTTATGAAAGAAGTTAACATTATACCGGAGGTGGGGGAGATGTGGCATAATGGGTTAATAGTTATGGTAATGAGATCGTGATGAGCATCATGATGCAACAGTGACAGCAGCAGTCATGTGTTAGAGAGTCTGTAGAGCAGTTGAAGTAATCTGCATGCAAGAGACATGTATTTATGTAATAGCTTATCATGTATATAGCACAAATAAAGTAGTTTTGAAGTAAACTGCCTGAAACATTCCCAGTATAGATTAGGCCACGAGATAACCCACAAAATGAGGGTGGGGTGTGGGGGCTGCCAGGAGTTAGAGGCTGCAGAGGAGGGATACAGGGCAGATAGAATTGGTGGAGTGGGGGGGGAATGCTGCAGGCCAAGCTCCCTCCCAGTTGAAGGTACATGCCCGCCCCCCGCCACCTTCCTGCCTGACAGCAGCCTGCGCAGTGAAAACTACCCGCCTTTCCCCACCTTCTCCAGCTGCAGGGAAAATTGCAGCGGAGATGGGATGAGGCCCTTATGTGGCCATTAATTCAAGTACAGCTGCAAGGGACCCTAAAATTCAGCCCTCTAACTTACAGTAGTTTCCAGAAAGTCTGTGAGGGAATCCAAGTATAATGACTGGTGCTGTTCACTTGATCCTGAGAACAAACTTTAGCCCAATATTTGGAACAGATTTTTACCCGTCCATAAGTTTACAAAGGCTAATTTGGTGCAAGCACAATTTGTTTGCTTCATTTTGAAAAGTGCAAAATGAGCAGAAAAATAAATGGTTTGGCACAAGAACGTTTCCTTCAATCATCCTTGCAATTTCTTCAGAATTGCAAAATGAGAAGCTACATTTATAATAACATTTTGATTCTTGCAGAAACCATAATACAAACATATAATAATTTGAACTTTTACATCTTATCCAGTTATAGGTTTATGTTATATGTCTATTTGCAACATAAAATACAATAACATTTATTACCTTGTTTAAATTTTACTAAATATTTTTCAAATTCAGAATGCTATGAATTGATAAGGCACTAAGAACTAAGAAATGTGCAGTACAGATCACGAATTCAGATGATATGATACCAAGTATATTTATATTAATTCAAAAGCAAAATATTGCTGATGCTGGAAATCTGAAATAAAACCAGAAATTGCTAGAAATACTCATCTGTAAAGATAGTGCCAGTCCTGCTGATTATTTCCAGCATTTTCTATTTTTTACTTCAGATTTTCAGCATCTGCAGTATTTTGCTTTTGTGATGGTGTTTAATTCACTGTCAATTCCCTTTCAGGAATGCCCACCTTGAAGAAGTTCTGCTCTATTCTCTGATAGGATTTCCACTTGTCACTTTTACCTTGTTCACCTTCATTGCTTTCTATTTCCCTTCTTGAGTTTGATCAGTGATCTACCACAACTCAAAATTTGTTGTTAGAATTTGTTGTTAATTTGTCCTGCCTCTATCTTATCACAGACCTTCCCGTTTGTCCTTCTTCCCACCCTCCCCCCTTTTAATTGGTCAAATCCTATTATGTGTTTAACTTTCCTCAGTTCTGATGAAAACAGACCTGAAGCATTGGACTGGATTTTAGGAACATAGGAGTAGGCCATTTGGCCCTTCAAACCTGCTCCATTATTCAATAAGATCAGGGTTGAGATCTGGTTGTGGTCTCAGCTCCACTTTCCTGTCTGACCCCCATAAATCTTGACTCCCTTGCCTAACAAAAATCTGTCTAACTCTGCCTTGAGCAAATTCAAAGGCCCAGCCTTCATTACTTTCTGGGGAAGAGGATTCCATACACCAACGGCTCTTTGAGAGAAAAGGGGTGGAACCGTCTGGCCCCATTGGTGGTGGGTATCATGGTGGGTGTAAGTAGACAATATGGCGAGAAGGCCAAAAATCAGTTTTACATCATCGTGAAACCAGTTTGTGATTGTCCTCATTACCCGTCAATGGTGGGATGCGCCTTCCACAGCCGCACATCAAGAACCTAATTTAACACTTCAGCGTCTCATTATAAGCCCTGCTCTCTGGAATCATCCCCCCCACACTCGATCATCGGGGCCACGCCACAACTGTACATTATCGATGTGTTGCGAGTTGCACTTCACTTGGAACTTCGAGGTTTGTTTGCCTACCTTACATTGGGCAGCACTCGCGGTCATCAGCACCAGGCTTCGCAGGCAGCACCACATCATTTTTAGGGGGGCTCACGGGCAGGTCTCTACCTACCAGACCAACATAAGGCGGGGGTGACTTTTCAACAGCTACAGAGCTAGGACTTGTTTGGCAAAGGTGGAGAAGTGACCTCAGGCAAGGGAAGAGGCTGCAGGGCGAGGGCTGTATTGGGGATGGGGAAGTACCCCAGGGTGTGTGTGGGATGCACATGTTGATCTGTGCAAGTGGCCTCAAGGTGGTAAGGGCTGAGGAGGCAGTCTCCAGAGGAGAAAAGGCCAGATGGAGATGTGAGGGTGTGTAAGAGAGAGTGAGTGGTGATATCCCTTGATCTGTCAGTGAGCGAGATGCCAGTGATTGTGTGATGGCCTTGTGAGTGTGTGAGTTTGGAGTGATAAGATGGTTGCCATATCCTGACAGCATGGATGAGATCATTCATCCTCTTTCTGCACTGGATGGCCAACCTCTTCTGTGCAGTGTTGGCACTGACCACCACTGTCACTGTTTCCCATGTCAGAGTGCTGAGATTGCTGGACCTCTTGCAGCCAGAGTGGGATTAGAGGACATCATGACAAGCCGCCAAAAGGCATTCCAATGACGGGTCACTGAGCTTTTCTTCGCTTTCTGGGCTATGTCTTCACCGGAGCAGTCCTGGACTGCAAGCATTGGGAACTGTGTGGGTGGCTGCAGTTTATATATGACACCTGGAGTGAGGTAATGGTGAGGTAACGGCATGGTGGATGGTTCAGGAGCTGCCTGCGAGTGAGATGGCGTGTTTCCTGTGGCTGCATAACTAATGAGGTGGCAAGTGGATGTTATGGCGCGAAAGCCCGCCATTGCGGCTGGCGGGTAAAACGTTGTTTTTCACACCCACTACTGCACTTAATGCAAATCTGGGACAATTCCATCCAAAGTTTCTTGTCATCTGTGTCTTAAAAGAGAGGCCTCTTTTTAAAAATTTATTTACGGAATGTGGGCTTCGCTGGCTGGGCCAGCATTTATTGCCTATCCCTAGTTGCCTTGAAAATGTGGTGGTGAGCTGCCTTCCTGAACCGCTGCAGTCCACGTGGTGTAGGTCCACACTAAACTATGTTTCCTAATTTTAGTCTCCTCCACAAGAGAAAACATTCACCGGGTAGCCACCATATCAAATCTATCCACCTTATCAAGTCCCCTCAGGATCCTATATGTTTCAATAAGATCACCTCTCATTCTTCTAAACTACAATGAGTATAGGCCCAACCTTTTTAAACTTCCTTCATAAGACAACCCCTTCATCCAAGGAATGAGTCCAGTGGACCTTCTTTGCAATGTTTTTAAAGCAAATATATCATCCCAGGAATCAGTCGAATGAGCTTTCTCTGAGCTGCTTTTAATCCAAATATATATTTTCTTAACTCAGGAGACCAAAGCTGTACACAATACTCCAGATGTGATTTTACCAAGGTCTTGTTACAGCTGTAGTGAAACTTCCCTACTTTTATATTCCATTCCTCTTACAATAGATGCCAATATTCCATTTGCCTTCCTAATCACTTGCTGTAGCTACATACTAACTTTATGTGATTCATGTACCAGGACACCTAGATGGCTCTGTACCACTGAGTTCTGCAATCTCTTTCCATTTAAACAGTATACGGCTTTTCTATTCTTCCTACCAAAGTAGACAAGTTCACATTTTCTCACATTATATTCCATCTGCCAAATTTTTGCCCACTCACTTAACCTGTCTATATCCCTTTGCAGGCTCTCTACCCTTCTCTTGACAACTTATTTTCCTACTTATCGTGGTGTCAGGAATTTTCAATCAGTGGTTGAGAACTGGACATGGGGAGAGTTCCAAGTCCCGAAGGTATATGGAGCGCTTGAGGCACGCCCACATGGAGTTTCAAATCTTTAGCCAGTTAAAGATCAGGGAGCAGGGCTTGCTGTGCAATCAGAGACAGTGGGTGCGTTCCCAATGTTAGCAGCTCAATGGGAGGCCCTCCAGCACTCAGATATCAGCAACCCCACCGCGCAAGTTGGGAGCTGCTTAAGTGAACACGTAGACACTAAAGGACAAGAGAAAGTGAGGTTATTTTAATGTTTGAAAAAGTCACAGCTGCCTGGCCTTCTCTTTTCCAGTGGATGGCCAATGGTTGCAGCTGTGGCCCCATGGCCATTATGGGCTGGGGGTGAATCCTTTGCGTGACCCATCAGCACCCTTCCCCACCCTGATCCCACCTCATTGGCCTGGGCATGGTCCAGGCTGACATGGTCTGCGTATGCTGACTGGAAATCTCAGTTGTGGGAGCGAGCCCTTAATAGTCCCCTAATTAAAAACAATTGATCTCAACTGGCTGCCTGCCGAGCTCCCCCAATGAAAATGGCTCAGGATCAAGAGGATGGCAGCAATTTTTATTTTACATGTATATAATAATTTGAATTAATATGAAATTGTACCACCTGCTATTGGTCACATTAGCTGATTTTGATTGAACATGTCAACCATTAACATGCACTAACACCAAGAAGTTGATAGCTGGAAGCGAAGAATGACATATTTGCATTCAGTGCTTTATTTGCAGTTCTTATCCTTTATAACTGGTCATTTTGACCCATGTTGAATTCCACAGCCAAGACCGAGGAAACATACAAATAACTTATCTGCGGAACCCATAAATATTTTTTACAATGGCACAGCTGACAACACACTGCTTTGAAATGAGATGCTGAAAGCATAATTCTCCTCAAGGTGAGATGTTCTGAGCTTTGATTTAGGCTTTACAAAATTTGAGCTGTTGTATTGTAAAACCTGAAAGCACAAGAATGCAAATTGATGCACTTGTTTTTTTAATTTATTCCTTCATGAGATGTGAGTGTCACTGGCAAGGCCAGTCTCTGTTGCCCATTCCTAATTGCCCTTGATAAGGTAGTTGCTATGCCACTGAGGTTCCTTAGTAATTTACAAAGAAATACATATCAAAAATCTTTGAACTCAACAAGATTCTGATATTGTGGTCTTTTATTTAACTTGTGCTATACCTTACAATACACATTTCAACCTATACTTTACTGGTCTATATTTTGTGAGGTGAAAGTTTGCTGTTAGTATAAACAGGCTGGAAATTTAGGAAACTGTATCCTGCAATTCCTGCTCAAATTCTGCTTATCCCAAAACTGACAATCTTTCCAATCAGGTTTCCATCCTTGCCTCTGGCACCATAATGTCCTGAATCAAAGTCACCAATTACATCCACAGTGATTGTGTTTCATTATCCCTTTTCATCCTCTCTGATCGCTTTGTGGTCAGCCACATCATTCTCCTCTTTTCCGCTGTTGTCCAGCTCAGTGGGATTGTCCTCTCTCTGGATGTAGCCACAGCATATCCAGTAATGTTTCCTCCAGAGTCTCTCATGAATCGTTGTTTGGTCTTTTGCTCTTCCTCATCTAAATGCTACAGTTTTGTGAAATCATCATACAGGGGATTAGTTTATATATGTACCTCCAACTCTACCTCTCCTCCGCCACTCTCAACCTTACCAAGTGAATGTGTATTTGGTGATGTTTAATGAGAAAAGATTGTTGACTAGGTGAAGGAGAATGTCCTATTCTTTTTAAAACAATGCCACAGGATTGTTTATGGCAACCTAAACAGTCAAATGGGGCTTAATTTAACATCTCATCTGATTGACAGAAATGCCTTGTTAGTGGAATTCCTGTGGGAATTGAGTAACTACCTGAGTTGAAAAGTGTCGTTGAATAGAGCAAGACTTTTCAAAAGTTAAGTTGTCAAATGCCATGTAGTTGAATTCAGTTGGATAATCCCACTGTGAGGTCAGGAGAGTTCCTATTCAAAAGAGAAACTGCATCCTGTGCAAAGGGAAAGAATATCAGAAAACATAATTTGTGGCATTACAGGAAAGATTGGAATATTATTCAGAAATATCCATCCATGAGGAGAGGCCATTGAACATTTCCTTCTTGGAATTGTTTGTTTTCTGGGGAAGTAAACAAATCTATCTCTGGACAAGCTTTGAGTGGAATTTGTATTCATGAGGGTGCATGGATATTAACTCTTACACTAAAAGTACATGTCAAATGGTGTACATACAGAATTGTATATAAATTCAAAATAAATTATATGGACTTACGTTTAGGCATAGTGTACATGAGTTAGTTCCTTTCTCACTGTTGATTCAATCAACTAACATTATTACCCGTGTTGGTAGCGTAGACACATAGGATGTGGAAACTCTTTTAGGCCCATTTTTGGGGCAGTTATGTGCAATCCACAGAGTGAGAGATGGAGGAGGAGAGAGAGGTACACTCATGGTGCTGGTAAATCTACCTACACCTACCCATGCTCTTTATCATTTCTGAAAACCACAATGTAATACTAAAATGGCTTTGTAATGCTGGGAATGGATACACATTGTGAATATTTTGATTTATCCTGAAGCAGAGTTTACAATTTTAATTTAAGAGAATCTAACTCAACTTCCCTAACTAGTACTAAAATATTACTTACTTTATTTCATTTGTCAACAGCTGTTTACCCTGTAGAGGAATTTTAGCTATTTTATGCTGTTTTATTCTGTGACATTGAGTAACAATGCAAAAGGGAGTGAGATGTTTTTTAATAGAAAAAAAAGCATTACAATGAAAGGAAAAGTAATGAAAGGAAAACAATGAAGGTTAAAAAATCATAAAAACAACAATATAGTGTTTGCAATATATGTTAAGTTTTACTTTTCTTACTAAAAGATAAAATGGGGATTTTGCTATTTTCTTAATACAATTAAAAGTAGAGTCGGATATTAAAGCACAGAATCAAGCTGTGTGAATGTTAACAGTTCAAAAAATTCAGGCAAGCATGCCAGCACTAAATTCAATGAAGACATTTTCACATTCCCTTATTGTCTTAAGCTGCCAAAATACCTCTGGTTGTAACATTCCCTTGAAATTTGCCAGATTTATTTTGCAATGATAACTTTGATCAATGTATTCTTCTTCCAATTATTCAACTGTTTATGACCTTAAACTTTATATTGCATTGCCACTGTGTACATTTAACACATATGATTTAGACTCAGGCTCAGAATTGGATAGTTTTACTTTCATTAGCATGCATGAGAAATATTTTAAAACTTTAACATTTCACCAGTCATCTTGGTTACACTTTCATTTTGTTGATCAGAAAACATGAAAGTTCAACATACCAAATTTGTCCCCGAAAATCTTTCCATGTAATCCTATTAACCTTGGGGGGGAAAAGAGCAAATTGTTCCAAATGAAACTTACGGAGTTAAAAGGAGATTTATCTAAGATCGAGCAATACATATGGATGCAGCTGAGCCTGTGAGTGGTTAGCACCATTCTGTAGGGTGTTTTATGATACCTAAATATGCAGCAGTTGTGAGGAAGGGGGATGAGGAAGTTTATTCTGAAGTCTATTTCTATCAGGAATATAATTACCGTAGCCTTTAGTGTGATAAATCAGTGTGCCCCATATCAATTGCCTTCAGAGATAATAAGTAGTTTTCAGTAGGAATTCTGATTGTTCAGAATAGCACAAAATACTAATATGGCAATGCTAACTATTTGATGAATCACCCTAATTGATAGGTGTCATTTTTAATTTACAGAAATACGAGTTGCACTGACAATCTCATTGCATTCATTTCTCATTCATTTCTTTGGATTAACAGAAGATACTGTCAGACTGACAGAAAATATGAGAAATATTTTTACATTGTGCAATGCATTATCAGAGTTAGTAATTGAAATGGGACTATGACCCTGATTTTTGCCATGACAGACAGCCTCTCGTCGTGGGGAAAATCCCAGAAATAGATGAAAATTTTACGTTCTACCCCAAAACCCAGCATTTCCCATCTCCCCAGGGGTGACACTAGAGTTGGGCCAGGCTTCACACATGTGCAATTTGCAGAGGAAAGTTTAAATTTAAATCACTAGCTGCCTCCACTGAAGTGGGATTTTGGAAGAATAGGAGTGTGGAATCCAGAATGTGCAAATTAGAACAGGTAAGAGGAGGTCTGAACTTGGTGAATGCATTTGGATAACCAGGGTGCCCCTTTGGAGACGTAAGGTAACCCTTTGGACATGGTCTTGGGACACCTTTGGGAGACGTAAGGCACCTTTTAGGATTGTTAAAAGTGAACATGATTATGCACTTTTTATGCAGAGAATAATTGAGACTGTCAAGCTGTCAAGGAACTGCACAGCTGTCAAGGAACTGTCCAGCTGTCAAGAAGCTATTGCAGAGCTACCCAGCTGTCAAACCTGTCAAAGCTAACCAGGAAGTGTCAAAGTGGTTAAGGAACTGTCCAAGGATACTGGGTGAGTTGGCATGGAAAGGGTGAGAGCAAAGGGCGATGGGTGGGGGGCATGGGTTGGAATTAGCTGGCACTAAGTTGTCATAGGATGTATGGGGGCCATGGGGGGTGGGTAGAGGGGCAGTAAGTTGGCATAGGGAATATGTGGCAAGCATGGGTGGCTTAGGTTAGCATGGATGGGGGATAGGGAATGTGTGGGGGTTGAGGGGTGAGGAATGTTTTCTGCTTTAATATTTTTTATTTATTTAAACACAGTGCCAGAGCACAGAGGCAGGTCTTGTGTCTAGCCCACCTCTGGAAGGCTAGAAATTGGAAACAAAGTTGATGGGCGGAATTCTCTGTGCCCACTGGCATTGGGCATCATGGCGGGCATGAGTGGACAATATGGCGGGAAGGCCAAAAATCGGTTTCACGCTATTGTGAAACCAATTTGCAATCATCCACTCTGCCCGTCAATGGCAGGCCACGTTTCCTGACGCCGCACCTCGGGAACTTCATAGTAAAACATCTGCATATCATTATAAACCCAGCTCACTGGAATCATCCTCACCACGTCAAATTTACTGCCCATGTTGGTGGGAAAATACGCTGGTGCAGAACACGTCTTGAAAAGTGTGACGTACAGAAGTCGAGTCTTACCATCAGGGCTTTGCTCACTTTGTGGACAGAAGATGCTGGAGCTCAACAGCAACGGGACCCTGGTCCATCAAATGCTGTGTGGATCCTGATGGACATGACTCCACTGCGAAGCAGCTCACAGAAGATGGAAAATCACCACTGAGGTTCTGCTTCGGGACTTCAGTGTCATGGCCATGGTCTGCAAAGGATGATCGTTGAAGGGGTGGAGAGGAAGCTGTAGGTTTGACTGGGAGAGGAAGGTGTGTCGGGAAGGGGGTGAGGTTGGAAGGGGGAACTAAGGCGTTGTGAGGTGAGAGTGGCAGGGGGGAACAAAGGTGTTGGGGAGTGAGATTGGGAGGTGGGAACAAAAGTGTCAGTGCGGCTGAGGTTAGAAGGGGAGGAATGATGGTGTCAGGGTGGGGTGAGGCTGGGATGGGGGAGGGAATATGAGGAGGAGATTGTAAGGGGGAGAATATGGCAACTGGGGAGGTAGGTGTAAGAGGGGAGGAAGGTGTAAGGGAAGGAGTTCGGAGGGGGGAAGGAGTTCGGAGGGGGAAAGGACCTCGGGTAGAGGAAGGAGTTCTGAGGGAGGCAGAACTTTGGGTGGAGGAAGGAGTTCCAAGGGGAGATGGAGTAAGGGTGGAGGATGGAGTAAGGGTGGAGGATGGAGTAAGGGTGGAGGATGGAGTAAGGAAGGGGGAAGAAGTAGGGAGGAAGAAAGGAGTCTGGAGGGGGAAAGGAAGCCGGGGGGTGGGAAGGAAGGAGCCTGGGTGGAGGAAGGGGTCCGGAGGGGGAAAGGAGCAAGGGGGGATGTCCAAGTGAACATGCGAGGGAGGGGTGTGTGGAGTAGATGACTGTCTCTCTGGGGAGTGAAATAATGGTGGATGTGGTAGGAGGGAATGGTGAGAATGAGAGAGGGCAGAGCAAACCGGTAAGGTGGGAGGGTGGAGGTGCAACAATATTGTTAGGAGGGACAGTGAGGGTGGTTGATGGGGACTCAGAGGCAGACACGGACCTTGGGGGTGGGAAGGAGGAGGTCGGGGAGGTCAATGTCATGGGGGTGGGATTTTCGGGAAGGTAGGGAACCTGGACATCCTGGAAACGAAAAGGTTCTGGTTGGTAGTTGACAGTGGGGAGGTGGCAGGTGATGTCAGCGGGTTTGACAGTGATGGGAGAAAGGATACGGGTGACTGGGAGAGGGGAAAGGACGTGGGAGCTAAAGACAAATGTGACATGCACCATGTTTCTAAAACCAAATGTGGAAGGAGACTCGTGGCGGGCGGGAACAGGTGCTGCATGGGAGTTTGATCAGTGGGTGGGCGGAGGTGCAGCTCAGATGGACACCTGAAAGAAACCCCTAGCAAGCAGCATTGACAATGCTCAGGACGTTGAGATGTGTGTGATGGATGAAGATTTCACGTGTGTGGGAGAGTGCTTGCACAAGTCTACAAAAGGCTCTGCCACACACACACTTCTCTGTTCAGAATCAGGGGCAGAATTTTACGGCAGAGGGATTTTATGTTCCTGCTGCAGTCAATGGGGTTTATAATGTCTCGCCGCATTTTACAGCCCCGTCCCCACTGAAACTAAAATTCTGCCCCGGTTGTGGTTTGGCTGTATGCAGCTGAACAGCTAGTGGTGGGAAGATGCAGTGGGAAGATTCGCAAAGCATGTCAATAAAGCTGAAAGATACCATTACACATTATTCAGTGAAAGTGAATATAGGGCTGAATTACCGCACCCCCCCACCCCCACCCCTGTTAGGGTTATTGTGCGAGGGCGGGAGGGAGCGAGGGTGAACCCGATTGGTGCCTCCGATCGGGTCCGCACCGCCATTTTATGTGGGCGGGCCAATTAAGACCCACCCGGCGTGACGCTCGCCCGAAAGCGCTGAGCGCTCCCTGTGCAGGCTGGGGGAAGGGGTTCCCTGAGTCGAGGCCTGAGCTCTTTTGCACATGCACGCAAAAGAGCACAGAAATCTCCCTGAAGCACCTCTGTGCCTCAGGGAGATCAGTTATATATAAAGTGACAAAATCTGTTCACTCGAGCAACCAATTATGATCAAAATTTCTTAACTTTTTTAGGCCTACCACTTCTTTGAGGTGCTGCCCTCACATCCGTAGCAGGGGTGGAGACAACTTGTGCAATGGTTGGCCCTGTTGCCTCTCATGACTTCGACACGGGTCCTCTGGAGAGCCAAGGCCTTGGGGGCTTGCTTTGGCTGTCCTCCTGTGGGCCAGCTGCTCCCTTTGTAGTGACAGAGGATGAGATTGAGTGGGTCATAGGCAAAGGGGACTTGGAGGGAGAGGACAGCCTCTGAGATTCCTGAATGGATGATCCAGGGGTGTCCAGCTGCTACTCCTCCTCCCTTTGGGTGCCTGATGGCCCCAGTCTTACTCCTTAAGGGGAAGGAGCACCTGGAGGGAGGTTGAGGTGCCCTGTTTCCCTCTCGTGTTGCCAATGTGGGAAGTCACTCATGGCCACCGCAATGGAGTGCAGGTCTGTGCGCAGCTCCACATTCTGTTGTACCAGGGTCTCCATGGCGCCTGCCACCATTTCCATGGAAAACTCCATATACGCACATTTGGGCATGACTTCATCAGAGAGCAGGCGGACGCATTCTCCGACTCGCATGCCACTCTGCTGAGGGCTTTCAACCGCTCTGTGTAATGTTCCCACGCCTTCTGCTGACTCTCCACGATGAGTTGGAAGACCGAATCCAGAGGCTTGTCATCTGACTTGAACCTCACAGGTGCCTCTTCCCCAACAGTCCTCCAAATTCTGGCAGCTTGGCTGAACCTGCCTCCTCCTGTTGTGGACACATGTTGGTGCGGTGACCACCAGATTGTGAACCCAAGCCTGCTCTAGGTCTAGGACCCACCGAGCTGCGTGTCTCTGAGCTGGTGGAGGGTGTGGGTAAGCGCTGTGATGGATCTTCCAGGCTGCTTATTTCCAACTCTTCAATGGAGGAGGTGTCCTCTTGGCTGGAGGTGAGGACCTGAATGGAGCTGAGGGACTGGCTGGCTGAGGGTGTCGGTCGCTTGGCAGAGCTCCTTGTGAACCAAAGTAGAGATAATTAGTGCATTGCAGCAGTCAAAAGCAGGAGAGAGAGCACTCACGCTTGCATTGAGAGGGATGACGCAATGCAGGATCCTCATGTGGGTGTTCACCGCCGATCTCACCGTCGCCACAGGCAGGGTCCACATCCTCACCAGTCAGCGTGATGGCACACTCCTCAAAGTGAGTGAGGAGCCTAATGTGGGCCACTCCAACCACGGTCTGGGACCGCTCCTTGGTGTTGTCAGCCAGCTTCTCCTGCATGAAAACTGGTGGAGAGAGTGTGAGCAGGATACATGGCACTGGATGGAATGTTTGTGTGGTGAGCGGAGCCATGGATGGGATGAGGACGTGAGTTCCATAGGATATGAGCCTGATGGAGATGTGAGGGTGTGTGTGAGAGTTAGCGGTGTTGTCCCTTGAAGTGTGAGATCCCTGTGGATGTGTGATGGGTTTGTGTGTGTCAGTTGAGAGTGATGAGACGAGTAACTTGCCCTGGCAGAACAGATGAGACCATTCATGCTCTTTTGGCACTGGGTGACTGTCCTCTTTTGAAGGATGTTGGTGCTGACCACCGCTGCTACCGCCTCCCATGCTGGACTAGTCACCATGCTTGCTGACCTTTGCCCAGAGTAGGGGTAGAGGAAATCATGGTGGGCCTCCATGGTGTCCAATTGCTATTGGCTGGTAGCACAAAATCTCATCAAAGGTGAATTTATGCCAAGGCGGTTACCCGGTGTCACAACAATACAAAACGTGTGTAATACATTTGCTATTTGCTAACCCTCTTACCCTAAACTATTTTGCCTCTAATGTTTCAAATCACTTTCGTGGGGAATTCCAAATCCACACACATTCAAGAGTATCTATCCTTGCCTTAAAATCTAGCTTGCGGTAATATACTCTGAAAATGAACAACAAACCCTTCCTAGTATAGTAATTGTTATTCATTGCCTCTAGAATATCTTACTTCACTCTTCAAAAGCGGTAGAGCATCACATCAGATCTTGTTTTAAGTTTAAAATATTAAGATAATTTATTTTGCAAAAGACGGAAGAAGGAAATAAATAACAGCCATATAATATAGTTTCACCGAACTCAAGTGGCCGAAATAATAAAGACAATTAAGAAGTATAATGATCCTTCATAATTTTTTTGAAATAATATACAGTGGCCGGGATTTTACCAGCCCATTAGAGATGCACTGGAAGGCGAAAAGGGCAGGATAATGGCAGCAGAAGGCTTTGGAAGACAAGCATGACATGTTTATGCTACCAGCAGATATTCTCAGAAGCAGGACTGACAGGGACTCGGATGCCCACTGACTATAAGTGGGTGACCAATTTAAATAATTTGAAAGGTCAGTTAACGGCCATTTTCCTGGGTCATTGGCTGCAGGGAGGTAAGCCAGCAACCTCCCCTTGGTTTCCAGAGGTTGCATGCCCAAAACAGGGTCCCCTGCAGCAATGGCCACCCACATAACCCTGAAACCACCACTGGAGGATTCACCCCACTGATCATTAGGGTCTGCCTGCCGGGCCTGGCACAGAAATAAATTTTTCTACCTGCCTGCGAAGGCTCTTCAATGCCTCACTTTTCACCTGTCTCAGCAGCAGCAGCCACCTCTCTTGGTGGCACTGTCGAGGCTGCAGAGCTGCCGCTCCTCTGATTGGGCTGGCAGCTTGGAGAAGCAACCTGCCACCATTAAGTGGATGGCAGTCTAGATTGTGGCCAATTCAGAGGCCCCTGTCATGGTGCCGCTGCCCTCTGTGCGGGCAAATCATGATGTCAGGACTTAACTTATGGTGGCAAAACCATAGCCTGTATTTCTTTTCCTATTATTTTTTAAAACTGTGAGCCTAATTAATTGAAATAATTTGTTGGAAATGTAAACTGCACTTTTTTGGGGGATGTCTATAATTTTTGATAATAACCACAGACAATCAATCAATAATACGACAATACTTATTGTCAATAGCTCAGCCGTGTTCACAACAGTAAGTGTTTGAGGCCATTTTATAATACAGTTGGGCCCGGGACATAGAAAACAAGGAAGAAGGTTGGATAATTTTCAGCTGGGCCTTTGTTTTAGAGGTTCTGTAAGGAAAAAAAAGTGAGTATCAAAAATGAAGGGGAAGAAATTAGACGTTAGCTGATTAAAATAATGGTTGCTATTCAAACCTACAATATCACCATTTTATATTTTTACACTTTCCATAAAGAATCAAGTTGTTATTCTACTGATATTAGTATTTAAATAAAATCTAATCATTAGGAGAAATATCACATTTTACACATTATGATGTTCATTTCCTTTGCATGACTTGCAGTATAATTTTAGTGTTCGTAATGCAAAGCTAAATTAACCTCATTAATTGCAACCCTTCAGATATTACAGCACCTTTCCCTCTAGATAATTATATGTTGCCATGATAATGACCTTAAATCAAGCACTATCAAATGTGATGGATATGGCAATGGTAATTTCAACATTGAAGAGATGATAATACCACCTGATAGAACTTCTTTTCCTTTTTAAAATTTTTAACCCATTAAAACGGAAAACAAAATGATAATTCTGCCAACATTTAAAGTATTAACTTACTTTCAGATGGGATATCTTCTCCCTGTATAATTGTGTGTGTGCACTCTGAGATACATTCCTACAGATGAGAATCACTAAGTTATTGCAAATTGTCAGTATTGTAGTGTGATTTCAAATTCTGTATCCCACCATTACTACATGTTCATCGGGATAGCAAAATCTTCCAGTATGCATCCACAATATCCCGCCAAATGTTCCTCGCCATCTTTGTGTGTAGGGGAATGGTTTTTTACCTGACAGTTTAATGGCTGGAGGGCATTCAACCTGTGGTTTATCAAGTACATATACAATTCTAGTGAATATGTAACCATGTTCTCTGGTAGTCCAGATAACTGGTTTGTTGGTAGGTATGGAAGAGATAACTGGCCAGTTACTGGGGAGGAGAGGGATAAATGTATCTGTGATCTGATGTTCCTCAGTCTGAGAAAACTTGCGCCCACAGCAGAGTTATCTTGTTGGTCTTCACTGCACACTTCTTAAAAAGCATCCTTTTTCCAAAGTTGAATCCAAAATTGAGAAAATTATTCTTTCTGACAATCCAGATGCTCCTGTGGAAATAATATCATTAGGTTCATATTTTCTTAATGTGCTATGCATAATGGTGTTGTAAAGACATTCTTTACAAACAGACTGGTGATTTTGAAATACATAATGCACCAAGGAAATTCCCCTCCCATTGTGTTCAAATGATTGCTCTGTGGAAGAGTTTTTTCAGCTTGCGGGTCAAGATTCAAATCCCATTTTGAGTAAAGGATGACGATTGGCTGCAAAATAAGTTTGAATGGTTTTAATTGGGTCCTAACAGATGTAAATACACAGCAAAGTCAGCCATAATTCAACATGTATTAATGCTAAATTGGCAGTTCATTCAGAAAGGTCATAAGGTTAATGATCTATAAAATTGAGTTGTGAAACTGATGCAGCAGGAATCTAATTCTAAATTTGGGGTTAAGCAATGTTGTTGCTAATGTTCATAAAATTATGTTTGTAAAATGTTAACTTTTTAGCTTATGAACAAGCAAATTGCCTAGTTTAGTTTTAGCTTGTACAAAGGTCTGCAAGTGCAGATTGTTTTATCACAATTTATGCTGGGATTTAAATGCAGCTACCAATTAACTCAACTGAATTTTTTGGTGATAAGTGAACTTTTTAACCAAAGCATACAAATCAATTTGTCCCCATGGTTAGATTTTGGCAACTTTCCAGTTCAATAAAGAGGGGTGTAGGCAAGAACCATTCAAACAATGTACGCCAGCTTATTGATTAATAAAATTCCAGGATTAGATATCCTTATTAACATAATCTGTGCACCTAAATTTGGTCCAAAATTTATTATTCCTAAATTAAAGAAATAATAAATCACAATTCCTTTACCATTGCCATGTCAATGCCATGGAATTCCCTGTCTAACAGGATTGTGGAAGTAACTTGAAAATGCAGACTGCAGCAATGCAAGAAGATAGCCCATTGCCACTGTCTCAGAGAGTGTAACTACGGGTGGGCAGTGAATGCTGGCTTTATCAGCAATGTCCACATCCAGTGATTGAATTTAAAAAAAAAATCTTTTTCTTCTCATTTTTTACTTTTGTTATGGGCAGGGGAGAGATAGTAGGCCTGGCTCCACTTCCCTGGCCGAAGACAGCATGTTTAAAAAAAAAGGTGCTTTAACTCCTGAGTGCTTTAATTGTCAGGGACAGGCAAGTGATAGGCTTCTGTAGGTTTAAAAGAAAGGTAAATGTTTATTGTTCAACAGCCAAATATACGCAACTCCACCCATGCTGACACACACGGATATACACAGAAAAAGATTGCAATTATATAAGTAGTATGCATTTAAGTTTTATGATTTCAAGAGTGCTTTGTTACACTTGCTTTTCCCACAGTGAAGACTTGAAACAATGCAGGCCTGTAACTCCTTTTGTCCAATGAAGTAAAGCTCTGGTAGTATAGAAGGATGGAATTGCTTTTGTTTTATGTTTACAGTGGCAGATTTTTCTTATTATACTCCACACAAAGTGCAATAGCAGAGCCATGGTCCGGTTCCTCAAGTAGAGAGCTCAAAGTGAACTCGAGTCTCTGCCTATGTGTGGCTTAAAAGCAGGTATTCTTAGGCAGGGATTCTTATCCTTTTCCCTTTGTTGGCTGATGTTTCTGCCTGTCTGACCAGAATATGCCTAATTAAAAGCCTTATCAGAAATCTTGGGCAGAATTTTCTGCCTGTCGGGCGGGTGGGCCTGACCCAATCTCCGGCGGGCGGGGAACTGATCCCCGCTGGAGAAGCGGGCTTCACTGCTATTTTACGTGGGCAGGCCAATTAAGGCCTCTATGCGCTTCCTGTGCGGGTGGGGGGGGGATTCCCCAAAAGTGAGAGTGCGCTCTTTTGCGCATGCGCATGAACGAGCGCACATCTCCCTGAGGCAAAGGGCAGCCTCAGAGAGCGCGCTTCTACTTTGAAAAAGATTAAAACTAGAAAAACAAAAAACCCTAACATGTCACCCTCATATGAGATGGGACATGTTCATAATTTACACTATAAGTTTATTAAACTTTTTAAAACCCTGCATGAAACCTCATCCCGCTAATGGATGAGGTTTCATGTCTTTTCTATTTGCCGCTGGGGCTCCTGGCCTGCCCACCAACCTTAAGGTTGGACGGGCAGGTCCTTTAATTGTTTAATTGATCCTGTCAATGGCCTCAATTGGCCATTGACAGGTCGGCGGACCCGCAGCTGATTTTGCTGCGCCCACGCCTTCCTGAAAATTTAAATGGGGCGGGATGACGTCGGGGGTTCTGCCCAACATCATCCCGCGTCATTTTACGTGTCGGCGAGTGGGCCCCACCCCCTGCTCGCCGACGGCAAAATTCTGCCCCTTGTCTCTGTCATGAGACCAGAGCATCCCTTCCAATTGTTCTTATCAATAGTTTCTAGCTAAATCATTACGTAGGGGGTGGTGGTGTGTGTCAGTTTCACCTCTGACTTCTGAGTGGTTCGAATCGCTCCCACTCCCTGGGTTCTAGACCTTGGACTTATTTGGGGGTTGTGACAAAGTGCAGCAGACAACTGGTTTTGGTGCAAGAAAAACTGAGTTTATTGAAGTCACAAATGAACTTATAACATTAGGATTACACTGAGATTATACAGATTTACAAAGTACCCTTAGCTAAGAATGGGGAACACACGGCATAACGAGGGAAAAATCACGCTACTAATCCCCTTACCCTTGTCCCACCCCCAAAACCTAACTAAATTGAACTAGGAGAGGTCAGGGATCATGCTCACCAACCCAGGGTTCCTTGACAGTTTGAAATTCAGCCAGGTAAGCCGGTTGCAGTTTTGGGGTACGCTCTTTGTGTCCTCTAGGGCCTGCCATCCCCACGTGGTCCTGGTCTGTGGAATCTGTGAAGGTTCTTCAGTTGAGTGGAGGACGCGGTTGTGGGTGGTTGATCTTCATGGAGGGCTGCGGTTGCGGCCTTGTTATCTTCGGTTGAGCCTGCCACCCCGTGCCCCTCGCCATGATGTTGCCTGTGGGCCTGCAAAACCTCCAGATCTTCTTGCTTAAACTCTGTTTCAACCGCTCCCAACTGCTCATTGCCTGCTAGCTGGTTTCCTCTCTCTCTCCTTCGTAACTGACTGCCCAGTTATACTGTCTTTCGAATTTCTTATTGGAATCCAAGTCAAGGTTAGTTCTTTGTTTGACTTTGGCGGGCTTCCCCCAGTGATTGTTGCCTTGTTGTTTTTAATGGGCTCGCATGATGTTTATCATTGTCTTCCTGTCTAGTAACTAGTTTTGAACTGAAAGCCATTGTATGTGTGGAGTATTGATGGGTTCGCATAATTAAATTGATTGTACCTTCCTTCCTTAGTAGTTAGTAGTGATTATTTATGCAAGATTTTGATGGGCTTCAGATTCCTGTGAGGTGAAGTCTTTCTCTGGGTTGATTGTTTTAAAGGGAAGAATGCGTATTCTGTCTCCTCTCATTGTCTGGTTTCAGGCAAAACAATCCACACTGCACTCAATAAGCCTGGGCATGTGCAGCCCCAGGCCTTTATGGGCCCAGCCTCCTGTCTGCAGGGTTTTACAGTTAACTCAGCAGTTTAAAAGTCCAAAAGTCACATCCTTGTTGATGATATGAAACGTGTGGGAATTTTGAGAACCCTTCAATTGTCAGACAATGGAGCCTGGATATTAATCTCCACATACCATCTTGCTAAAGAAGAGCCTTTCACACACATTGGCTAGGATTTTCCAGACCCGCCGTGGTGGACTCCGCCGCAGGGGATGCGGTGGGCCGGCCAATAGTCCATTGGCTTTCGGCAGGGCCAGACAATCCCGATGGTGGTCAGGGCTGGAAAATCCTGTCCGTTGTTTCGGGATTTCAAGTTTGGAGCCACAGAGGCTAAAACAGTCTTTTTAAATAGTTGGAGAAATGCAGCCATTATCACGGGAAATTTGAATTTTAATGACTTTACCAAGACTTGTCCAGGCATGAAAATTAGCTCAATGTTCTTACTGTTCCTTGCATATTGGCGAGGAAAAAGGTGACCTAACTTCTCAACTCTGTTTTGTTACAAGAAAGTGTCCATTTTGTGTTCACACCTCAAAAGTTCATATTTATAGTTCACAAGTTTGTATTGCGTGAGCGTGGCATTTTGCAGGTGGGTTTATTATTTACAACAATTTTAGATTTTTTTTTTAAATTAGATGTTTACCAAATATATATGATAGTCAAATGATTTTGAATTTTGAAATAAAAATGGCAATTTTCAGAAAGACGCATGTAAATACATTCATTTTTTATAAGCACACATCTTTATTTTTCACATGTACGGTAACCATACCCAGCTCACCCCCCACCACTGCCTTCTCTTGACTTCTCCACTATTGCTAAATTATCAGGCTGCTTATCCAACATTCAGTACTGATGAGCGGAAATTTCCTCCAATTAAATATTGGGAAGACTGAAGGCATTGTTCTTGATCCCCCTATGAGCGCCGTTGCCTGGTTACCAACTGCATCCCTCTCCCTCAAAACCATCTAAGTTTTAGAAACCATCTAAAACTAAAGCAGACTGATTGTAAACTTGGCGTCATATTTGACCCTGAGTTGAGCTTCCAACCACATGCCAATACTAAGCCTGTCAATCTCCACCTCGCCTGACTTTGCCCCTGCCTCAGCTCATCTGCTGCTGCAACCCTCATTCATGTCTTTGTTATCTCTAGGTTTGAGTATTCCAATGCAATCTGGCTGGATCCCACATTCTACCCTCTGTAAAGCTGAGGTCATCCAAAATTCTGCTTTGTGCCCTTACTCTCACCAAGTGCCGTTCACCCATCATCCTGCTGCTCACTGACCCACAATGGCTTCGGTCAAACAATGCCTTGATTTTAAAATTCTCATCTTTGTTTCCAAGTACCTGCAAGGCCTTATCCCATCCTATTCTGTAATCTCCTCCAGCCGACAACCCTCCAAGATATCTGCACTCATCTAATTCTGGCCTCTTGAGCATCCCTGATTTTACTTGTTCCACCTTTGGTGCCTGTGCCTTCAGTTGCCTGGGCCCTAAGGTCTGGAATACCCTCTCTAAATCTCTTTAACTCGCTTTCCTCATTTAAGACTCTCATTAAAACTACCTCTTTGACCAAGCTTTTGGTCATCTAACCCAACGAGGGGATTTTTCCAAGGTCATTGAGGGTGGGATCAGAGGTGGGGGAGGGATGTGTAGGAATGGGAATATTTGAAAAAAACACTGGTAGACAAGTATCCCAATGAGTTCCCGCTTCCTCCCACTTTTCCCCAGACGGGATGTGTTGGTGGTAGCCAACCCACCCATCAGTGGCAGGAGGTCAATTAAGATAATTATAGAGGGGAGGTGGTGGCATGGTGGTATTGTCACTGATGAGTATTCCAGAGACCCAGGGATTGAATCCCACCATGGCAGATGGTGAAATTGAATTCAATAAAAATCTGGAATTAAAAGCCTGATGACGGACATGAAACCATTGCTGATTGTTGTAAAAATCCATTCACTAATGTCCTTTAGGGAAGGAAATCTACTGTCCTTACCTGGTCTGGCGTACATGTGACTCCAGACCCACAGCAAATGTGGTTGACTCTTAAATGCCCTCTGAACAAGGGCAAATAGGGATGGGCAATAAATGCTGGCCCAGCCAGCAACGCCCACATCCCATGAGCGAATAAAAACAAAAGGCAACAAGATAACAGTATTTTTGGAAGGCTCTGGAATTTTGTTAGTGGTACAGTGGACCCACTTTGTCTGCAGCTCACCTACTCATAGGAGCAGAGTGGGAGGTTGGAGTGCTATGAGATTCATATGCAGTGATCACTTTACAGGACAAAATTGGAAATCCTCAGGAAATCCACAGACAAATGCTTGCAACTCTTTTCTTGTCAGCCTGGATCCAATTGGAAAATACTGAGCATGAAGAATAGGCTGCCAGTCCCAGCAGCAGCATGGTACCTCCATCTTCTGTTGCCCTCTCCTTCTTTAATCATCTCAGCAGCACACAGCATTCATAGTTAGTTTGTCAGCCACCCTTCACATGGGACTCTCTGATTGGCCCTCCCTCTCCTCAGTCCACCTGCCATTCCTAATTGGATTGTTGTCCCAGAGGTGGCTTCTTAATTGGCCTCCCTTGGGAAGATCGTGCTGAATGTCCTGCCATCCCATACGTGTTTGCAACACGGAAATCAGGCCGAGGTCAAGCTCACAACTCAAACATGAAAATTCAAACCAATATCTTCTGTGGCTCGGTGTAATATTTTGTTTTATAATGCTCCTGTGATGTGCCTTGCAATATTTTATTACATTAAAATGGTGGGGGAATTCAAAGCCCATCAGCAAGAGTGGCTCAGTAGCACCAGTACCTACCAAACTGGCCGAGTCCTAAATGATATAGCTGCTAGACTGGGTCTGCAGCGGATGGTGAGGGAACCAACAAGAGGGAAAACATACTTGACCTCATCATCACCAACCTGCCTGCTGCAGATGCACCTATCCATGACAGTTTCGGTAGGAGTGACCAACACACAGTCCTTTTGGAGACAAAGTCGCGTCTTCACATTCACATCTTCTCCATTGTGTTGTGTGGCACTGCCACTGTGCTAAATGGGATAGATTTCGAACAGATCTAGCAACTGAAGACTGGGCATCCATGAAGTGCAGTGAGCCATCAGCAGCAGCAGAATTGTATACAACCACAATCTGTAATTTCATGGCCCAGCATATCCCCCACTCTACCATTACCACCAAGCCAGGGTATCATCACTGGTTCAATGAAGAGAGGGCATGCCAGCAGCAGCACCAGGCATACTTAAAATGAGGAGTCAACCTGGTAAAGCTACAGCACAGGACTATTTTTGTGCCAAGCAGCATTAGCAGCAAGCGATAGGCAGAGCTAAGTGATTCCACAACCAACGGATCAGATCTAAGCTCTGCAGTCCTGCCACTTACAGACATGAATTGTGGTGGACAATTAAACAACTCACTGGAGAAGGAAGCTCCGCAAATATCCCCATCCTCAATGCTGGAAGAGCCCAGCAGATCAGTGCAAAAGATAAGGCTGAAGCATTTGCAACAAGAGTGCCGAGTGGATGATCCATCTCGGCCTCCTCTGGAGTCCCCAGCATCACAAGTACCAGTCTTCAGCCAATTCGATTCACTCCATATGATATCAAGAAATGGCTGAAAGCACTGAATATTGAAAGGCTATGACCCCTGACAACATTTTAGCAATAATAGTGAAGACTTCTGCTCCAGAACTGGCTGTGCCCCTAGCCAGGTTGTTCCAGTACAGCTTTAACACTGGCATCTACCTGGCAATGTGGAAAATTGTCCAGGTATGTCCTGTACACAAAAAGCAGGACAAATCCAACCTGGCCAGTTACCGCCCTATCAGCCCACTCTCCAGCATCAGTAAAGTGAAAGAAGGGGTCATCAACAGTGCTATCAAGTGGCATTTCCTTAGTTTCTTAGATGCTCAGTTTGGGTTCCACCAGGGCCTCTCAGCTCCTGACCTCATTACAGCCTTGGTTCAAACATGGAATAAAGAGCTGAACTCCAGAGGTGAGGCGAGAGTGACTGCCCTCGACATCAAGGCAGCATTTGACCAAGGGTGGCATCAAGGAGCCCTAGCAAAACTGGAGTCACTGGGAATCAGGGGAAAACTCTCCGCTGATTGGAGTCATACCTAGCACAAAGGAAGATGGCTCTGGTTGTTGGTGGTCAATCATCTCAGTCCCAGAACATCACAGGAGTTCCTCAGAGAAATGTCCTAGGCCCAGTGATCAATGATCTTCCTTCCATCATAAGGTCAGAAGTGGTGATGTTCGCTGATGATTGAAAAATGGTCTGCACCATTCGTGACTCCTCAGATACTGAAGCAGTCTGTGGCCAAATGCAGCAAGACTTGGACAATATCCAGGCTTGGACTGGCAAGTGGTAAGTACTATTAATGCCACATAAATGCCAGGCAATGACCATCTCCAACAAGCGATAGTCTAACCATTGCCCCTTGACATTCAATGTCATTACCATTACAGAGTCCTCCACTATCAAAATCCTAGGGGTTACCATTGACCAGAAACTGAACTGAAATAGCCATATAAATACTTTGGCTACAAGAGCAGGTCAGAGGCTGGGAATTCTGTGACGAGTAACTCACCTCTGGACTCCCCAAAGCCTGTCCACCATCTACAAGGCACAAGTCAGGAGTGTGGTGGAATACTCTCCACTTTCCTGGATGAGTGCAGCTCCCAAAACACTCAAGAAGCTTGACACCATCCAGGACAAAGCAGCCTGCTTGATTGGCACCCCACCCATAAACATCCACTCCCTCACCACCGACGTACAGTGGCAGCAGTGTGTACCATTTACAAGTTGCACTGCAGGAACTCACCAAGCCTCCTTAGGCAGCACCTTCCAAATCCATGACCATTACTATCTAGAAGGACAAGGGCAGCAGATACATGGGAACACCACCACCTGGACTTTTCCCTCCAAGCTTCTCACTATCCTGTCTTGGAAATATATCACCGTTCCTTCACTGTCACTTGGTCAAAATCCTGGAACTCCCTTCCTAACAGCACTGTGGGTATCCCTACACCACATGGACTGCAGCGGCTCAAGAAGGCAGCTCACCACCACCTTCTCAAGGGCAATTAGAGATGGGCAGTACATGCTGGCTTAGCCAGTGGCACCCATAGCCCATGAACAAATGAATAAAAAAATTAATTAATAAATAAAACAGTGCTTCCCATACTATTTTCCAATCTGACTTCATTTAATCAGTTGAAAATGAACCTGACCCCAGAAAACAGCAAAAACAAAGGAGCAATAAAGCAGCATTCTAACATACAATGTCTAATTATTAAGTTTCTATGCTATAGATCAATATTAATAATCCATCATATAAACATGAAAATATGCATTTTTAAAGTATTTAGTTAAAATGTTATTATTTTATGTACTCATGTAATTTTCAGTCAAGTTCTTCATAATCCCTGGTGAAAGACTCAGGGAAGACCCTCTCCCTTAACGCCACATTCAAATTGTAATCAGTCCCTTCCTCCCACCAAACACACATTCCACTCTTCCCAACACCCATCTACCGTCCCCAACACACACACACACACACACATGCACGAACGCGCATGCATGCACACACAAACACACCAGTCCTCTTCCCAACCTCCTCCCTCCATAGAATCACTCAATCTGCAGCCTCTCTTTATAAATGTCCCCACACACTCACTCAGCAGCCCTTCTTCCCAACCCCCCTCCTCCCCTGTGACACATGCACAGGTACCAGCCCTTCTCCCCTCCCCTGCGTTTTGGTTTAGATGCTGGTACCTGTGAAGCAACGTCACTTCCCAACATCACCCCCAAATCATCAGCTCTTATTCTATGCAGTAACCTTTGATGTAGCATGTTATCAACTGCCTGTTGGAAATCCAAACATCCTACATCTAGTGGGTTCCCCTTTATCCACCCTGCTTGTTACACCCTCAAAGAACTTGAATACATTTTTCAAACATGATTTCCTTCTCACAAAACCATGATTCTGCCTGATTACATTATGATTTTCTAATTGTCCTGCTACTCCGTCCTTAATAATGGATTCTAGCATTTTTCCAATGATAGATGTCAGACTAACTGGCCTATACTTTCCTGCTTTCTGTCTCCCTTCTTTCTTGAATCATTGTTACATTTGTGGTTTCCCAATCTGCGGGGACCTTTCCAGAATCTGGGGAATTTTGCAAGATTACAACAATTGTATCCAATATCTCTACAGCCACTTCTTTTAAGACCCTTCCAGGATGCTGGCCAGATGGCTGAACTCATTGTGGAATCCACTGCCAGCCACTGTAATACCATCATTGAAAGCTCCTCATCTATTTAATATGATATATTTAAAATCTCTGTTTACTGTCTTTTACCAAATTTTCTATCAATGTTGCAATGTTCCTTTTAGTAATACATCACTTTTTAATAAGTCTCTTATGTAGCACTTATTAAATGTCTTTGAAAGTCTATGTATGCAGCATTCAATGCTCTTTCTTTATTAATTTACACAAGCATTTCTTGACCTGACCTTGCTTGTGCATGGGTGTCCTCCTGTAGCTCCTCCACAGTCAGGCCATTTTCAAAAGCCATACAGGCAGGAGGCAATGATAATCTTGGAGACTCTAGTAGGCAGTAAAGCAACATGCCCTCTGATCAGACTAGCATCTAAAATCCTGTGTAAAGATGAAAATCGTTTGTTTCATTATAATGCAGGTAGATTTTGTGGCTTCATTGAAAGAGAGTGAATAGCCATGGCTGCGTGTAGTGTCGGCCTCCTAGGAGCCATCCTTCATGTCTGTTTTCTCCTGCAAGTAAACCAGAAACAGAAGATTTGCCTTAAAATAAAAGAATTATTACTGCTCTCTGGGAAACAGGCACTAACCTTCTTAATCATGTGTTTCTGTTGAAAAACACTGTGGCTTTATGCCGATGGACCACAATGACTACAAGCCCCATCAAATAGTTCCTGGATTTGGTGTAGTCTGGCCATACAAAAGAATTGCGGCACCTTCTCATTCTGATTTGCTTTTCCACGGAGAAACTTACGAAGGCATTTTCTTGTTGAACAAAGCATCAGTAATTTGCTCGATATCTCTGTGTACTATGGATTGATTGATGCTGCAGATGTCCCCTCCAACAGCTTGGAAATCTGCCTTAGAAAGTAACTATCATCAAATACTACAGATATTTGGTAGGTACTCCTTATTGTGTACTGTGTTTGGCACTTTATAAGTAAAGTATTTATAGCCCCATTCAGTAATGAAATTGCAACTATAAATATAATTTGTAATTCTTTCTTAACCTTGCCAACTGCAGCTTTTAGGAATTGTGGGAGCACTTGACAACTTTTCTTGAACTTCTAGAGCGTAAACAATTGCACAAATGTATAAGTCAATGCTTTAATTGATTACAACTCTACATTTTTCACCTATGTAGAACAATTCATGATATGAAAATACAACAGTAAATTTACATTAACTGTAAGGCCTCATAATTATTACAATAAGTTAGTTCACAAAATTCATTCCCTGAAACTGTACAAAAATCACACAATGAACAGGATAAGTATCAATTACCATAAGTTAGATTTATTTTCTTACCTCAAATAGGCCATTTAGTAAGGCATAGCTTTTTAACAATAAGTCTCTTATGTAGCATGTATTAAGTGACTTTGAAAGTCTACATACACAGCATTTAATGCTTTTCTTTATTAATTTACCCAAGCATTTCTTGACCTGACTTTGCATATGCATGAGTCTCCTTCTGTAACCCCACATTCAGGCCATTTTCAAAAGCCACTTTCAAAAACCACTTCAAACTTGCTGTTAGTTTAAATCTTCTTTTACTTGTCCTCAAGATGTGGGTGACGCTGACAAAGCTTAATTTACTGCCCATTAATAGGGTATTAAGTATCAACCACATTGTGTGGGATTCAACCTGCAGTCCCTTAGAATTTCACTGAACTGCCATCTAAATTATGTGCTCAAATCTCTGAAATAGGTTTGAACCCACATCCTTCTTATTCAGAGACAACAGCCTCTGCTGACATAGTGTTCATTGCAAAGCCCAAACAAAATTCATTCTCCCTATGCACAACAGTCTCTTAACAGGATGATTAAAAATAGTTGCTTGGCTGTACAGAATTTGAGTGTTCCTAAAAAAAGAGACGTGCTGTCGAAATTTTTTGTCTTGCTCTCATCAGGACAGACGCAAGAATGCCAAATTTCAAAGAGAGCAAGAAGTTATACTGCATGAGAAGAGGGGTGCTAATTGGCTGGCAAGTTGACTCTGATTGGTTTAAGCATTTCTATGGAGAATGGACCAGAAAACTATTGCCTCCATGCTTTTGTTTAATTCAAAAAAGGCGCAATGCCTGGACATGTTCCTTTTGCCTGCAGTGGGGGAACAAGAGTTCCCTGGTGCATTCTCCGTGGTAATGTCTTGACCAAGCAGAGTCAACTTGCCAGCCAATCAGCATCCATTTTCTCTTGCTGTACAAATTGGCACTCTCTTTGAAATTTGGCATTCTTACATCTGTTCTGGTGAGTGCAAAATGGAAAGCATCAACAGCATGTCTCTCTTTTTTTTTAGCAATACCCTTGTTCCAGCTAACTTACATACTCTAGTCCCAAATACACAAATCTTACAAAGTTCTCCCTGTGTGAGGTGAGATTGCACAGACAGTGGGTAGGAGTTTCTTGGAGCCTTGGAGACCAGGATAGCTGCTGTCCCAAAGAGACCCACTCCAATCAACTTGGGGCTTATGTAGCTGGGCCCATGCGCAATGTTTCTTCATGTGAAAGGATTAAAGGGTCATTAAGGACAAGCAGCAGAATATGTGCCTATGCCCAGCAGCTCATTGTGCTGGGCACAAGATCAGGTATGCTACAGGATGATCTTATTACAGATCAACTATTCTCTATAAGGTTGTGGTAATCCTGTGAAAATTTGTTGTTCAAAGATTATAAAGGCATCTATTGCAAGAATGGTAGCTATCACTCTGTTAATGATCTATGTGCTTAGAGGCTCTTCCTGACATCTTGATGGTGAAGATATCTTTCAGCTGTCACAGCATTCAGGGTGTTCTGTGAGTCATGAGAAACTTCCTACAGTGTGTTGCAGATGTAAGTTGTGACTCCACCCATGTACCATTATCTCAATCATGTTTTAGAAATCATCTTTACTACCTGCACATGAAATCAATGCTCCCAAAACACTTCTTTTTTGATTTATGTTATTCCTTATAACTGGGTCGCTAGGCTCTCTAACCAAAGATGATTTTTTTCCCTGCCTACCCCTACCAGTCCTCTGTGGAGGAATGACAGTCTCCCTCTCTGTTACTCCCGGACCTCATTCCCAATGTATCATACATCAGCCTATTCAGTCGGCCGGCTGCATGGGGAGCAGCAAGAAATACATTCAATGAAGCTCCAGTATTTTGAGTCTAAAGTGTGATCATTTCTAACTTATGAGAATCAAGAAATAACACGGTGGCAGTGGATGTCTATGAGTAAAAACCCCAAACATTCTAAACAAATTTAATGCTGAGCTAGATAGAAAAATCAACCCAAATTAGTGCCAGAGATAGAGAGAGAAAAAAAAACTGAGTAAATTGCATGAAAATGAAATGGCCGCTGTAGCAATAAACACACAGCTCCAGCTCATGATGAACTTGGAGGCTGATCATGTCGAAGAGATCTTTGAAAAGTTGAAACCGAAGTGCAGAGTAACAATCAGGAGCTCTCCATAAGGCATTAGTGAAGAGAAAAGGGTCAGTGGCTTCCTTTTGTGGGCAAGAGAGAAAGGGTTAAACTTGTTCAATAGCTCAGAGCTGAGTGAAGACAACACTAAAAATCCACACAAAATGTTTGGAAAATTCAGCAAACATCTCCAGCTAAAGACAAATTTTCAGATCTACCGATATGAATTTCAAGCCCTGCAGCAGGAATCAGGTGAGCCCATTGACAACCTCCTAGCAAGATTGAAAATTGCAGCCAGAAAATGTAAATTTAAGGACACAAATGTAAGGCTGTCAGGTCAGTTCATTTGGGGCTCCGCATATGCTGATGTACAGAAAGATGTAATTGGAAAGAACAAGCTTGCAATATTGCAGGCTGTAGACATTGCCAGAATACAGGGAAGCCAGGAATAGACGGATGAAGACACTGACTGTGCAAATGGCTTACTTTCAGTTAAGCGATGAGAAAGGCAGCAGGGTTGGTGTAGTGAAACAGCAATAAAAGATTGCACACCAGATAGAGAGAAAGATGTGCAAGAGCTTTGGACAACCAAATGAGTTCACAGATAAAAGGAAACAGATCAAACTGCAGAGCTTGTGGAAAGCCCAATCAATGGGAAAAGATGTGCAGAACAAAGAAAGAAGATCATGAATAAGTTATCAGAGAAAGCAACAGGGTGAATGAGCAGGAAAAGAAACCAAAGCATCCACACCCTGAATGATGAGTTTTAGAACATTATAGATATAGGAGCCATACAACTGCATGAAATAGCTGGATTTTTCTTTTTTCATTCATGGGATGTGGGTGTCACTGGCTGGGCCAGCATTTATTTTCCATTCCTAATTGCCCTTGAGAAGGTGATTGTGAGCTACCTTCCTGAATCGCTGCAGCCCATGGGCTGGATTTCATGTGCCCTTGCCAGGTGTTTTCTCAGGGGGGGCATGTTAAATAGTGCAGGTGCCAATCCCACCACTTTCCCGCCAATCTCTGAGCTCACCTCCATAGCAAGGTAACCTGCCCGCATATTTAAATAAATAATCAAGGATTGACTGAGCTTGTTAACAAGCCAGTTGACCCTGATAATATGCTGCGCACACCATTGGCTGAAATTTCCCCCCATTGCGGGGGGAAGTTGAATGGTGGGCGCGTACAGGCGTGCTTCCGATCGGCGCCCCCGATTGGAGGCATGCCACCATTTTACGTGGGTGGGCCAATTAAGGCCCGCCCAGCGTGACATCCACATAGAAGCACTATGCGCTCCCTGTGCGGGCAGGGGGGGAATCCCAAAATCGAGAGTGCGCTCTTTCGTGCATGCGCATGAAAGAGCGCACTCATCCCCCTGAGGTTAAGTGCAGGGAGATGTAAATATAAAAAGGATAAAAATAGAAAAATAAAATTTCCCTAACATGTCTCCTCATGTGACAATGTCACATGAGTTGTGACATGTCCATAATTTTTACAAAACCTTTATTGAAATTTTAAAAATCCTACATGAAACCTCATCCCGCCAGTGGGTGAGGTTTTTTCTAGTTGCCGCTGGGGCTCCTGGCCTGCCCGCCAACCTTAAGGTTGGACGGGCAGGTCCTTTAATTATTTAATTGACCCTGTCAATGGCCTCAGTTGGCCATTGACAGGTTGGTGGGCGCGCAGCTGATTTTACTGCGCTCCCGCCTTCCTGAAAATTTAAATGGGGTGCGGTGATGTTGGGATTTCCACCTGATGTCGGCGAGCGGGCCCACTGACGCGTAAAATCCTGCCCCATAACACAGCTGATGTGGGCAGTTGGGCGGGAGTGGACAGGCTGTTTTAAAAAAACTTTAAAAGGGCAGGAAGGAACGAGGGGTCCTCTCTTCAGTGGGGGGGTGCCCTTTGTGCACCAAGGGACAGCCTGCCTAAGATAGTACACCCCCCTTTCACCCTACCTGCCTGCTTGCCAAAGCCCACCAACCCTGCTCTCTCCATAGCCCCATCCCTGGCCCCCTCCCTAAACTGACAAAACCCTCCCTGCCCAATTCTCCGGACTTACCTTGCTCCGGGATCTATTGTGCCTTCTTCTTGGGCCTTTTCAATCCTGGCAGTGCCCACTAATGCACTCTTGGCGCAACCTGGACTGCTGGAGCTGCCGGTCAATCCGATAGGCTGATATCTCTCGAGGGTGGGACTTCCTCCTTTGTGAGGTGTGGAGGTTCCACTGGCAGGTTAGTTAACCCACCCACAGCACGTAATGGTGGGCTGGCGTTGAACAAGTCTGCTCCACGCTAGCTTTGCTTTTTGGGGGAAACAGCTGTCTGTCTGCCCCTGTAATATGCAGTCCATGTGTTGTAGAAACACCTACAGTGTTTTTAGGAAGGGCTGTCACAGTTCCCAGAGAAAATAAATGTGCAAAACCATTAAGATAAGGAAGAAGGTGAGAAATAAGCACAGACCCATAAAGCTAAAGCTGAAGCTTCATATTGGAGCACAGGGTAATATCATCCTGCTCAGACTATACCAGAAGATCTACCCTGAAAATTTAAAGAAAATGGTTATTCAGGGAAAGATGCTCTGAAACTGAGCAATGTCATACTAATGGCATATGGGGGAACTGAAATTCAAAAGCTAGGAACAACCCAAATAAGAAGGACACACAAAGGAAAAGATGCTAACTGTACTCTACATTACTGAGTTGATTGGTTGAGCTATCCTGAGGTTGAACAGTTGTGAAGACCTGCAGCTTATCTCAGTAGACCATGAGATAAAAGATCGAGGTATAAAGGTCTATCACCTAATGAACGTAACACTGCTGAAATTGAGAGAAGTTAGAGATGAGGCCAGCAAAGACAAAGCGTGGAATTGCCCCAGATTTACACTAAGCGCAGTAGTGGGCGAGAAAAAGGACATTTTACCTGGTGGCCACAATGGCGGCTTTTCATGCTGCATCGTCCGCTTCCTGCCTCATTAATTATGCAGCCACAAGAAACATGCTGTCTGCTGGCAGGAGGCCTCTGAATCGCCCACCATGGTGTTACCTCACCGGTTCCTCACTCCGGGCGCATATCTAAACTGCAGCCACGCGCACAGTTCTCAATGCTTGCAGCCTAGGGCTGCTCCATTGAAGGCATGGCCCTTTTGGAGGCCCACCGTGATGTCCACCATCCCCGCTCTGACTGCAGGAGGTCCAGCAATCTCACCACTCTGGCTTGGGAGACCGTGGCAGTGGTGGTCAATCCCAATGCTACACAGAGGAGGTTGGCCATCCAGTGCAGAAAGAGGGTTAATGATCTCATCCATGCCACCAGAGTAAGACAACCATCTCATCACTTTAAACTCACACACTCACAAGGCCACCAAACATTCATTAGCATCTCATTCACTGCCAGCTCAAGGGTCATTACCACTCACTCTCTCACACATACCCTCACATCTCCATCTGGCCTCATCTCCTCTCGAGACTGCCTCCTCAGCCCTCACCATCTTGAGGCCTCTTGCATAGATCAGCATGTGCCTTCACACACACCCTGGGATATCCCCCTTCCCCAATACAGCCTTCACCCTGCAGCCTCTTCCCTTCCCTAAGTCCACTTCTCCCCCTTCCCGAAGCAAGCCCTAGCCCTGCAGCCATTGAAAAGCCACCCCTGTCTTATGGTTGGTCTGGTAGGTAGAGACCTGCCTTTAAGCCCCAGTTAAAGAGACGTGGTGCGGCCTGTGAAACCTGGCACTGATGATCGTGAGTGTTCCCTGAAGCAAAGTAGGCAAACAAGCCTCAAAGTCCTGAGTGAAGTGTAGCTTTCCGGTGCACATTGCTTATGTACAGTTGTGAAACATGTCGGTTTCTTGCCTGGATGATCTAACGTGGAGAGTTGATTCTGGTGGGCAGGGATTATAATTATACGCCGATGTATTAAAATTACGTTACCGACATCCGATGGTGGGAAACGCGGCCCGCCATTGACGGGTGGAGTGGACGATCGCAAACTGGTTTCATGAAGTCGTGAAACCGATTTTTGGCCTTTCCCACTCATATTATTTGGCATATTACCCACTCATGCCTGCCATAATGCCAATGGGGACAGAAAATTCTGGCTGAAGAATTGCAGATGGTCTCTCAGCAGGTGATCCAGAGATGGCTGATAAGGCACGTCAAGTACAACCAGCATTATGGCAGTGCTGGTCTATCAGAGATGACACGTCAGTAGATGATAGTAGTCTGATAGTCGGATCCAGAATACTCATACCCAAAACAATGCAGGAAGAACTTCCCAGAAGACTCATGAAGGCCACATCGGAATGGAGAAATATAAGTTCAGAGCCAGATATTGGAAGAATGGTGTCTACGTGCAACATACAGAACAGAAATACACAGCAGAAAGAGGCGATGATATCTACTGTAGTACCACACATACTGTAACATAATGTGGGAGCCAATTTATTCACATGCAATCAAGAATGGTATCTCATAGTTGTAGACCAATACTCAAAGTTCCCTTTTATCTGAAAGATGAAAGATTTGAGAGCTACAGCAATTATCTCAGCTGTACAAGTTCTGTTCATTCAGCAAGGGACTCCTGAAAGTGTAATATGTGACAATGGAACCCAATTCACCTCCAGTGAATTCAAGGAACTCGCTGAACAGTTTGGATTCAACATCGTCACCTCATTATCACATTACCCAAGGGAATACAGGTTTATCGAAAGACACATCCAGACAGTCAAGAGAACGCTCACAAAATGCTGCAAGACAAAGGAGGACCCAAACCTTGCCTTATTTTCACTCCAATCTACACCTCCCAAAAGTGACATGAAATCGCTGGCAGAGCTGTTGATGGAAGAAAGTATAAGACAGCTCAGCCAAGCAAGATACTCCGTCAAAGTGGAAGTAAGACAGCAACTCACTGATGCACAGGTAGAAAGAGATCAACACTTCAACAAGCATGCTAAATCCCTGGCTGAGTTGTTGAAAGGACAAACTTCACAGAATGCAATCACGAAAACCTGCAAAAGCTGTTGGTAAAGTTAAGATTCCAAGGTCGTATATCATTGAGACCGAAACTGGTAAGCAAATGAGTATGGTGCAAATTATTTTACACATTTCTTTTTTTATGATTCACCGTGAATTTTCCTTTGACAAAGCGGTTTCGCTTTGGAGGAAATTTAATTATTGTCACTTGAGACTTACTTTGTTTTTGAGCTGTCAAATGACAAAGATAGATTGCCTAGCAAATGGTAAATAGTGATTTTATTCATTGTGATATAACTTGTAATACATGCAGTTTGAGAAACAACAATACAAAAAAATGTGATTAATTTAAAGGTTAAGAGGTGTGTATTTTGTAATAAGTAGCTTAACTATGGAACCAAGACGCATAAGGCAGGATAGTATCTAGATTGAAAATTGTGGAACAGATGAGTTAATTCAAGAAATAATAGTGTGTTTTTAAAATCTGAAGGACTGTGTAGCTTACGTGAACAAAAGTGGGTACCAGCTATCTTTGCCGAGTTAGTTGGCCTCAACTGTGACAGGAGTCAGGACAGTACAACTAGTTTTGATGTCACCCTGTTAGATAGAGACCCTGAGTTGGATTTTATGCCCCCCAATCTCTGACCATGTTGTAAAAAATGATGGGTAGGTAACCAACGGCCTTCCCACCCACCCCCAACCTGAATCTCATAATATGGAGGGTGGGTAAGGCACCCACTAGCCCTCCTACTCTTAGCCCTATTGAGGTCCATACTTTCCCAATTAAGTGGCAATTAAGGTCCTCAATCCACCTCCACTGCTATAATAGGCTGGGCAATGAAAGGTGGATGAGAGTAGAAAGTTTGTTTTTTCACCAAAGTTATTGAAAAGGTGGGAAGGAAGAGGGGTGCATGCTTTGGGGGATGCCCTGTATGCATTGGGCTTCCTCACCTGGCCTCCAAAACCCACCCATCGCAGCCCCTTCAACTCCCTCCTCTATGATGCCTGATCCCTCCACACTCAAGGGACCCCAGAAGCACCTGGCCAGGTGTCCATGACACTTCATTGTGGGCTGCCTTGCAGTTCCAGCAGCGTCCACCACTCTCTTTTGGCCTTGCTGGGGTGGAAGGTGGAGGACCGACCCTCAGCTTGTTAAGGTCTGCAGCGCGTTGTTGCTGTGGGCAGCCTTTTTTAAAGTCACTTGGTTTGTGACTGACTATTCTCTGGGAGGAGTGGGGTTGTGGGGAGTGGGCAGCACACAATCCACCCGCACCGCCCCATTCCCTCACTGCCCTGAAAGATTCAGCCCCCTGTGTTTGTGATTGCTGTCTGTGTTGAAAGTGTCTACATGTGGGTATTGCATGCTTGGACAGCACATATCCATTTTACATATTTCTGACAACTGAATAGGCTACTGATATTGTCAAGGCTCAAAAATGAACAACAGCCACCTGTGCAACACATCAATTAGCACCTCTGAAATGGTATCTGTCTCAGCTCCAGACCTCATGATAGCCTTGGTCCAGGCTTGGACAAAAGAAACATATTCTAAAGGTGAGGTGAGTGACATTTGACAGAAGGATGCATCAAGGAGCCTGAGCTAACTTGAAGTCAGTGGGAATTGGGGGATAATTCTCCATTGGATGGAGTCATGCCTAGCACAAAGGAAGATGGCTGTGGTTTTTGGATGTCAATCATCTCAAGCAGAAGACATTGCTACAAGAGTTCCTCAGGGTAGTGTCCTAAGTCCAACCATCTTCAGTTGCTTCATCAATGACCTTCCCTCCATCGTAAGGTTAAAAGCGGGGATCTTTGCTTATGATTGTTCAGTACCGTTTGCAATTCAGTTGAAACTGAAACAGTCTGTGCCCTTATGCAGTGTGACCAGCATGACATTCAGGCTTGGGCTGAGAAGTGGCAAGTGATATTCACGCCTCATAAGCCATATAAATACTGTGGCTACAGGGGCAGGTCAGAGGTTGGGAATTCTGCAGTGAGTAACTCACCTACTGACCCCCCAAACCCTGTCCACCATCTCCAAGGCAAAAGCCAGGAGTGTGATGGAATACTCTCCACTTTCCTGTATGAGTGCAGCTCCAAGAACACTCAAGAAGCTCAACACCACCCAAGATGAGGCAGTCCGCTTGATTGGCACCCCATCCACCACCTTAAACATTCATTACCTCCGCCATCAGCACATAGTGACAACAATATGTACCATTTGCAAGATGTGCTGTAGCAATTCATCCAGGCTTCTCCATAGTACCTTCCAAACCTACTATCTCTCCTATCTAGGAGATGGGCAGCAGATGCATGGGAAGAACGCCAACTGCATGTTCCCTTCCAAACCACACAGCATCCTGAGTTGTAACTATATTATCATTCCTTCAGTATCGCTGGGTCAAAATCCTGGCACTCCCTCCCTAACAGCACTGCGGATGTACCTATACCACATGGATTGCAGCGGTTCAAGAAGGCGGCTCACCACCATCCTTTCGAGGACAATTTGGGATGGGAAATAAATGTTGGCCTTGCCAGAATTCCCACATCCCAAAAATGATAAAAAATTCCAGCAACCTTAACACTGACTGGGGTTCAAGCTTGGAACCATATTGGGGAAGCCAAAAAAATTGATGGAAGAAATAAGAGAAATTCATGGATACATTTAATCACTATTTATTTGTTTCATCCTTATGATAAAATTGCAACATTTCCTGTATAAGTGATTATGCTACTAAACAGTTCATTTCCTCCATTTCATGGCTCAATAATATATTTCATTTACAACAAAAACAAAAATAAAAATATCTGGAAAAACTCAGCAGGTCTGGCAGCATCTGCAGAGAGGAACACAGTTAACGTTTCGAGTCCGTATGACTCTTCAACAGAACTAAGGAAAAATAGAAGAGAGGTGAAATATAAGCTGGTTTAAGGGGGAGGGGGGTGGGACAAGTAGAGCTGGATAGAGGGCCAGTGATAGGTGGAGTTTGCCAAAAGATGTCATAGACAGAAGGACAAAGAGGCGTTGACGGTGGTGATATTAGCTAAGAAATGTGCTAATAGGTGACATTAAGGGTAGAAAGCAGGACGAGCAAGGTACAGATAGCCCTGGTGGGGGTGGGGTGGGGGGAAGGGATCAAAATAGGCTAAAAGGTAGAGATAAAACAATGGATGCAAATACATTTAAAAATAATGGAAATAGGTGGGAAAAGAAGAATCTATATAAATTATTGGAAAAAAGGGGGATCAGAAAGGGGGTGGGGATGGAGGAGAGAGTTCATGATCTAAAATTGTTGAACTCAATATTCAGTCTGGAAGGCTGTAAAGTGCCTAGTCGGAAGATGAGGTGCTGTTCCTCCAGTTTGCGTTGAGCTACACTGGAACATTGCAGCAGGCCAAGGACGGACATGTGGGCATGTGAGCAGGGTGGAGTGTTGAAATGGCAAGCGACAGGGAGGTCTGGGTCTTGCTTGCGGACAGACCGAAGGTGTTCCGCAAAGCGGTCACCGAGTCTGTGTTTGGTCTCTCCAATGTAGAGGAAACCGCATTGGGAGCAGCGAATGCAGTAGACTAAACTGAGGGAAGTGCAAGTGAAATGCTGCTTCACTTGAAAGGAGTGTTTGGGCCCTTGGACGGTGAGGAGAGGGGAAGTAAAGGGGCAGGTGTTGCACCTTCTGCGGTTGCATGGGAAGGTGCCGTGGGAGGGGGGTTGAGGTGTAGGGGGTGATATAGGAATGGACCAGGGTGTCCCGGAGGGAACGATCCCTGCGGAATGCCGCCAGGGGTGGTGAAGGGAATATGTGTTTGGTAGTGGCATCATGCTGGTGTTGGCGGAAATGGCGAAGGATGATCCTTTGAATGCGGAGGCTGGTGGGGTGATAAGTGAGGACAAGAGGGACTGTATCATGGTTCTGGGAGGGAGAGGAAGGTGTGAGGGTGGATGCATAGGAGATGGGCCAGACACGGTTGAGGGTCCTGTCAACCACCATGGGTGGAAAACCTCGAAATGAAAAATATGTTTCATTTAGTTTGAGTAAACTTTTGGATTTGAACTTCATTGGACACTAGTAGTATTTACTATTAATTCTTTATTGTCTGCACATTATCACTCAATAAATCGATATTGAGTATGTTACTGGAAAAGAATCCTTCAATGAGGTCAGCAACATAAATGAGCTGTCTGTCAATGTCCATGACGTTTGTACTGATGAAAGGAACACAACAAGAATGAAGAGAGTGCTGCCATGCTGAAAGGAATCTTATTTAATGATTTGTTATTGCTCTTGTGGTTTTTAATGTCCCACAAGAATCATTGTTATTTATAACATAGAAGGAGGCCATTCAGCTCATCGTATTTGGGCTGGCTCTTTGCTAGAGTGATGTCACTCTAATGTCACTGCTCTGCTTATAATTCATAGTCCTATATCTTCTGCTGCTTCAAATATTTATGGAATTTACCCTGAAAGGATACACTGATCTCTGCCTCAACCACGCCCAGCAGCAAAGCTTTCCAAGGTCCCACAAGTCATCAGTCAAGGATTTCCTTTGAATTTCTCACCTCATCCTCTATTAGCAATTTTAAATTCATAACCCCTCATCACTGACTCCCAACTACAAGAACCATCTTTTCTGACTCTGCTAAGTTTCTTCATAATTTTAAAAATCTTTATTGAATTTCCTCTTAGTCTTTTCGGCACTAGTGGAACCAGCCTTGGGGATCGATATTGGTCTTGGATCACAACACAAAGCAAACATTTTAAACACTGCCTACTTTTTCATTAAATTCAATAGAAAATCAGGCATTGTGTAAAACTGGAGGCTGACTCAATGTCACCCTATTTTGCAATATCACCTGGGACCAATTTCACCATCCTCTAGTACCTCATGTTTCTTTTCATAACAATAGTTTCCCATGCCTGGAGTTATCCTGGAGAATCTATGCTGTACAGTTTCTATGACTTTAATGCCCTTTCTAAAATGAGATATGGAAAACTATAATGAGATATAGTTTCACCTATCTGCACTTGCTGTGGCTTGGTTGGTAGCACATTTGCCTCTGAATCAAAAGGTTTGGGGTTCAAGTCCTATGTCAGGGCTTGAGCACACAATTCAAGGCTAATACTCCAGTGTAGTAATGAGGTTGCATTGCACTGTTGGATAAGATGTTAAAATGAGGCACCATCTGTACCTGCTCATGTGGATGTATATGTCTAATGGCACTATTTTTGAAGAGGTGTCCTGGCCAATATTTAGCCCTCAATTAACATCACAAAATAATTTGATTATTCTGAGGTTGCTGTTTGTGGGAGTTTGCTGAGTGCAAATTATATGCCTCGTTTCCTATATTACATTCTTGACTATAATTCATCAGCAGTAAATCGCTTTGAGATATCCGATGTTCATGAAAAGCACTATATAAATGCAAATCTCTCTTCTTCTTTCTCACTAGCACTTTCAGGGAATTATTTATTGAACTCCCAGGTTAAGCCACAGCTTTCACTGCCTTTCTATTTGTCCGTACTCACATTCCTTGCCTTGCTTCCTGAAATATATGGCCTCATACTTATCTACATCAAATTGCTTTTGCCTGCCTTCCTGAGTCTTTTATAGTCCTCCTCACTGTTTGACAAACTCCTGATTTTATGTTATCAGTAACATTTATGATTCTGTTCCTTGTAACCTAAGCCAAATTGATATTATCACCCATTAGTCACTTTTGGTTTTCAATGATGGTTGAAGTACAACTGGCACAGAAGATTGCTGCCGAATGAATGCCATGTGATTGCTGCCAGATTAGCGAACATTGACCCGCATGTTGCACTGTCCACAGTTGATCACACACCAGCAACATGATAAGGGAATGGAATCTCTTTTGGTTCAGCTACATGGTAAAGTTGACATGAGGTGCAAACAAATCAACAAATCATGCAATCAATGCCATCATGCACCATGGGGTTGCTTGAAGTCATTGTTAAGCCTCATGCTCACTCTGTCTCTTTGGGCAAGGTTTTCCTGAAGGCTCCGTGAGCCTGAAGTCAGAACCAAATGGGGGTCCTGAGCCCACACTTTCTGGGAGCTGGACTAAGGGAGCTATTTCCCAAGGGCAGCAACCTAATTGGCTGCCTCTGGGGTCGCTGATGGCCTCTTGGACCAGAATGGAAACCCCAGAAGCATATATGGTGCTGATGTAATAATGATGTCTGTTCACATGACTGAGAAGTAAGGGAGATCTGGAAGGAGGAGAAACTCCAACTTCGGGTAGACATCCAAATTTGTAAACACTTGCTGTATAGATACTTAGGAGGAGATGGTGGTAATGTCACTGGACTAGTAATCCAGGGATCCTAATACTCTGGGGGACATGGGTTCAAATCCCACCATGGCAGCTGGTGAAATTAAGATAGACAATAAATTCTGGCCTAGCCAGTGATGCCCACTTCCCATGAATGATTATATAAAGAGAGGCCCAGAGCTGGGACAACTGGAGAAAAAGTTTCACAAGTTACAGAACTGCTTCAAGATTACACAAAAAGTATCAGAAAGACCAAGTCAGTACATTACTTTATGCAGTAGGATCTATCACTGATTGCAAGGCAGCGGTGTTGATGAAATTTTAATTTCTTATGAAGCTTTTGACTCTCATTTCAGCGCCCATCGGAATTTAATAATAGCAAGGACTAAATTTACTAAAAGAGTGCAAAGAGCAGGCGAAAGCATGGATTCGCTCATCAATGATCTCTATAGACTAGCAGGGAATTGCGATTATGGAATCTCAAAGGGTGAGCTGATGCATGACAAAATCATAGTCGTGGTCCTAGAAGAAGTATTATCAGATCCCTTATGGACAAGAGAGGATTTAACACTAATGAAAGTAGTGCAGATTGTGAGGCAAATGAACTCAGGAAACAGAATTAGGCGGTTGTTCACGAGGAAGGAGAAGTCCCACGGAGAAGATTGAGACCATTAAATTTGTAGGCCACAAGAGAGAGAGCACACCAAAGCCTAAGTTCACCAAAATGGGGAAAAGCACACCAACTGTCATTTTGAAATGTCTTCAGTATGGCGGGAACAAACTTTATTAGCGATAAGTATGTCCAATGGTGGGGGGGTGGGGGGGAGAAGGGGGTGAGTAAGGGATCAGTGTGCAACAGCTGTGAAAAAATAGACCACGTCAAAACTGTTTATTGCTCAAAAACACTAACAACCTGTATAAAGAGGGAGGAAATTTTAAAATAGAGCCACATACAAGAAGTGGAAGAAACACAGGCAAAGGAACAAACCTTCCTGGAGGAGGTAAATGATACTGCAAACAAGTATTGGAGCATTAAACTTGAAGTGGATGGACACGCCACAGAGTTTAAGCTGGACACAGGAGCAGGGGTTTCTTTTTAATCAGATGAAGTCAAGGGGCTAAATCAGATTACATTACAACCCTCATCTATTAAATTACATAGTCCTCGTGGGACATCTCTAAAAGTGAAAGGCCAACTCATGGCGAAGTTGGAATTTGGAGAAATACTCGAACTTCTCTATGTCATTCAAAATCAAGAATGCTCTCTACTGTCAAGAAGATATAATAATGTCTATAATGTTATTGGAGATTATTTTAAAATAGACTCCCAGTGGTGTCAGCATCTATAGGCAAGATTTTGCCCTTGGCGGGGATACTCAGCAGGGGCAGGCAGGGGCATTCGGAAAGCTAACCGCCGCCCATGATCGGCTCTGCACCGCGATTTCATGCAGGTGGGCCAATTAAGGCCTGCCCTGCATGGATCGCGAGTGGCAGTACTGAGCGCTGCCTGTGTGGTGGTGGGGGTGGGGGGGGGAAGGAGTGTGAGCAGGCCTAGCGTGCAGTTTGCACATGGGCGAGAAAGAGTGCTTCAATCTCCCTGAGCCGCGGAGCTGCCTCAGGGAGACTGAAGTGCTGTGCAAAAAAATAATAAAATGAATAAAAATTTACTAAAACATGTCCCCTCATGTGACTCTGTCACATAAGCTGGGACATGTTTTTAATTCAAAAATAAAGTTTTAATTTAATCTTTATTTGCTTTAGGAAACCTCATCCCGCTTGTGGATGAGGTTTCCTAAAAATGTAAAGGCTGCTTGGCCTTTTTGCCTGCCAACCAACCTTTAGGTTGGACAGACAGCGTAAACTTGAATTTAATTAGATTGTTAATGGCCTTAATAGGCCTCTTAATTATCGGTGGGCGCGCAGCCGACTGTAGCATGCATCCACCAAATGAAATATCGTAAGACTGCGCGATGACATTGGGATGCATGCCAGGCATCATAATGTGTCATTTTATGCTTGGGTGTGTCGGGTGCGTGCCCGCAAGCCGAGCATAATATTCTGCCCTATGTGTGTGTATGTGTGTGTGTCTTAATTGGATTAAAGCCAACTGGTCTGGAGGCTTTGATGTATAAAAGAGAAGTAGGTTTGAAATGTTAATCAGATAACCATAGGGAAGTTACAAGGTGAAGTGTAAAGGGGGCAATTTTCATTTTTAAATAAACCATTTAAAAGCATATGTGAAATATTATACCTAGCCAGAAGAATAATGTGTTTACTTTTTCCAAAGCTTATTAAAAAAATGGTGTTATGAAAGGCTTTTATTGTTAGAAGAGGTAAAGTTCAAAAAACCTAGTGATACAATGAGAATTTGCATTCAAAGAGGAAAATATGTATAAAGGGAGAGAAGGCTGTTGGCAAAAGAGGAGGGATTCTAAAATCTAAAGCCTCCAGCCTGTAAGCCTCAAGCCACTGTCTGCAAGGGCCCAGAGCTTAAAGAAACTCATTTTGAATGCGACTGTCCAGAGTGTGCTTTGCCAGGGGTCTATTTAAATCTTTATGTTTTACTGTTGCCTTAACGGAGGTGTAACTGAGAGTCAGATTAATTAGGGGATTTTTTAAGAAGTTCTTATCGTAGTAATTGGCAGACATATGTACATGTTTACAATATTTTAATTAATAAATGTTTAACTTAGTTTAAAAAAACCTCTTGAGACTCGGTGGCCCTCTTATAACTGAATTCAAAGCCTGCATCTCCAAACATACAAATTATAAAAATTGGTTATGACAGTTGCTTCAAGTTTTGCTCTGGGATTTGAACAACTCAGCATTTACCATCCACTGTGTCATAATACATAATAATAAGCAGAAATGCATGCATAAAACTGAAATTGGTCTGTAAACTGGAGAACCTGATGAGAAGTATGGCAGCATATTTTGAAACAAATTCCCAAAATTGTTTACTAAGAAAGCAGAAGTAATTGAGGTAATAGCACAGCATGTGGGATTGGATGAAGGAAAAGTTAATCCAGCTAGCAATTCAGTTGAGTTAGCTAGAATTCAGTTGCAGATGAAGCACCTTGAGACAGAAAAAGAAATGAAGAAACTTGAGCTTGAAAAAGGAAAAGAAATGAAAAAAACCAAAAACTTGAATTTGAAAAAGAGAAGGAAAGATAAATATGAAAGCTTGAACTTGAACTCCAGAGAGAAAAGTTAGCAAGGGGAAAAAGAGAAAAGGAAAGAGACAAAATTTCAAAGAGTGAGAGAGAAATCAGACAGTATGAACTGGCAAAAGAAAATCTTAGGTGACATGGTTTAAGAGAAGTTGTTCCAGTCAATAAAAATGATAGTGTAGAGAACCAACTTTCACACATGAAAGATGAGTTTGTTAATGAAAAGCGAGAACTGATGAGAACACTGGAGTGTTGGTCACAGCAAGTACTTGAATGAGGACTTGAAATGTCTTAATGATAAACTTGTACAGGCAAATTCAACAAAGATAGAACTTCAATTAAAATTTGATGGACTTCAAGTATTAGAAGTCGCTATTAAGTATTGTGAAAAATACATTGAACAGGAAAAGGAATTGCTAATGAATCAGGGCAATTGGTTGAATGCAGAATTTAAAACCAAGATTGACAAACTACTGGAACTTCATTTTGAATAGAGCCATGAAATTCTTGAACTTTGATCCAATCTGGGGGACTAAAAGGTTGAGATTTTCATTGAGGAAGAACAAAGAAGCAACGAGGTTCGGAACTTTAATCACAGGCATAGACCATGTGAGTCACCAGTGCTGAAGCCCAGGGAGAGAGTATGGGTCTGAGACCAACAGAAGGAAGGCACAATCATTGAAAAATCTCCACAACCAAGATCATACTGGATTGAGACAGACCAGGGTATCATAAGGCGAAAACACTGCACATTAACATCCCTGGAGAGAAAGCCAATAGAAACTTGGGCTTACTATTCAGATCCTGATGATGAAGAAAAAAGACTCACTACAATCTCTACAGCCACCCAGGAGAAGAACACTTACACTGGCAGAAGAGAGAGTACTGAATATTCTCGACCTCAAAAGGAGATCAGAACGAGAGATTGGCCAAGGCACCTCAAAGACTGACTTTGTGAAGTCTGAGATTTGGAGAGGCGGGGATGTGGGAGGTTGCAAGTATGATAGGGATAAAGATTTGGCGGGGGGTGGGGAGGTGTAGAATAAAGGGTTAACATCAGAAGCATACATATGCTGATGTAATAATAATGTCAGATTGCATGACTGAGAAGTAAGAGAGATCTGAATAGAGGAGAAGCTCCAGCCTTGTGTAAAGGTGCAAATGTACAAATAGTTGCTTTAAATGAACAGTAATGATTTTAAGAAACTATAGACTTGAGCAGCATACTTTGGGAGAATAGACAATCCCCTAAAGCCCCGGTCTAGATCCCAACCACACATCAAAACAGTGGGGATTGCCTTTCCTCCCCCCAGTTCCCTCTTTGGGGATGAAGCCTTCCTCCTGGCCTGCAAAATGCCAGTCAGTGCTCTAAGTCACCTCTAATTGGGCCTTCAGCATGAAAATTGTCTGCCTGTCTTCATTCCATGGGCAGCTGACCTGTCTCGCTTTCCCTCACTGGGGAAGTTCCCCAGCAGTGGGAATGCATTAGGGACCTGTCCCAAAATGGCTTCCCACTATTTTTCGGGCTGGCTCTTCCTCACGTCCACCACCCCGGGGCCAGGAAAATTCTACCCAATGGACCTCAATCTTCCGGTTGGGGACGGGGGGGGGGCACACAGAGTGGGAGCAGGAGTGGGTGGGACCCGATCACCACCCACGATTGGGTGAGTGCTGCCATTTTATGCGGGCGGGCCAATTAAGGCCCGCCCAGAGTATTTCTCAACTCCCAATGATAATGGGAGGGAGCAGGCGGCGGTGGGCGTGCACAGCCCACAGGGTCCAATGGAGACCCAGCAGCCTGTTTAAATGAAGGCCTGGCAGCTTTTTCTAGGCTGTTCACAATGGCAAGTGCAAGGCCACAGCAGAGGGCTTCTGGTGAGCAGGCCAGGCTGGAGGGTAGGGCGGGGGGGCCAGTGTGCCCCTCATTTTTCGGATGACTGCATTGCTGCTCTCCTCGAAGAGGTGGCAGCACAGCAGGAGGTGCTGGTCCCCAGGATGGAAGGAGGAGGCCCCTCCCACATGACGAAAGGTGCCTGGGATGAGGTGGCGGAGGTGGTGAGCTCCCGCGACGTGGTGCGACGCACCTGGATCCAGTCCTGTAAGCGCTTCAATGACTTATTGCACTTTGGCAGGGTGAGGACAATGTTGACATTGGGCATTTAACCCAGCAGGTCGGCTTTCCCCACTGCTGCACCCACTCCCCCCAAGTCTGAGTGTAGTGACTGCATTGAATCATTGACGATATTTGTCCTCTGTTGGGCGGGCCAGCAGATATTGCCCATGCTGAGGTCAGCCTGATGAGGAGATGTGTTTTGTTCCCGCAGCATGTGTTACACTGAGTCCCACATGACTGGTTTGGGGGCAACCTGGAGGAGCTGCACCTAGGCTCTGTGTTTGAATTCCAGGACATGCCCTAGACAGAGTAACGGGATGGTGGGAGGGGAGCTTCAAGGTGGCATGGGCAACGAACCATCTGCTGCCCTCTGCGCTCCATGTCCTTGCGCCTCCTTGCTATGGGAGGATATACCGTGTGGTGCCTAATGTGATGTGTCCGGTGGGGTGGGGGTGTGGGGAACAGGCCCAACATCTTTGTGTGAGTGTTCGGCAGCAGCGGGGTGAGGAGGCACTTGAGCCCTGATATGTCCCACTCTGGTTTGGATGGGCCGTGCGCAAAGAGAGTCCATGTACAATTTGCACTAATCAATGCTCTTCTCTCATTTTCAGGAGAAGAATGCTCACAACGCTGCAGAGCGTGTGAGGACTGGCGGCGGCCAGGCGCAGTTAGCCATTCTCAGTCGGTTTGAGCAGGAGGCCCTGGATTTGGAGAGGCCCAGGTCCACTGGCGTCAGTGAGGCTGGGGTGCCACGGCCAGGCATTTATGCCCAACAGTGAGGTCAGCATTGTCCTCCCAACAGCCATAGCAGTGTTGAATGTTAAGTGATTTAATTTTGCAACATGGCTTGACCACTGCTTATAGAAGGATGAGCGCACAATGATCCGGGGGACAGGGATGCACTTTGTCATTGTCTCCACGTTAACTGATCCACTGTCCTTGTTCTTCCTTTTAGCATCATCTGAGCAGGGCTGGGAAGAGGAGCAGCAGAGGCCCCCTCTCAAACCTGAGGGGCCTGAAGTCTCACCAGCGTCACACCATTTCTGCGAGGCAGGTACCAGCGCAGATACTAGCACCTTGGTGGGAATTCAAACATCGGCTAGTGTCCCAGGGCACAGTGGTGAGGGCACTCCACAGTCACTGGAGGAGCTGGCAGAGACAGAGAGTGCCCATGGCGCCAGCAGTTGGGGGACTGCAGGGAACCAGGCACATGCTCAGTCGGTGCCTGATGATGTGCCTTTGGAGTCGTCCGCGATGCAGCAGGTGCAGAAAATGCGGCCGGGTCTGTGGGAGCATCTGGGGAGATACATGAGGCTGTGCTTGGCTTGGTCTCTGTGGTGGAGGAGTCTATGCTGACAATCGCCGAAGCAATGAGCCACATGTCCGAGCGCGATGAGTCCTCCATGGAGAGAGTGGTGACTTTCGTGGAGAGCCTACTCCAGGAGACCATCAGGGCTTTCTGGGGATGTGCTCTGATCAGCAAGCCCTCACATCAGCATTGACCTCAGATGGTCAGTGCCAGTGTGGAGATGGTATGGCCATCAAGTTTCCCAGCTCGGTGCCCATCCATCCACGGTGAGCAGGGAGGTCTGAAGCGATCTCACATCAGCACAGCAGCTGCCTGTCATCTCTGCGGGCTCCTTTCAGACGCTCTGGTTGTGGGCGGCAGCTCCTCCGTCCCTCTCCCAGTGACCATAGCATCCGGTGAGGCCGCGACGAGTGGGGAGATGCCAACTGTGGAACAGGCAGCTCCCTCCCAGGCGGGGCCAGCACAGGCTCCACGGGCCAGAGGACGGCCGCCAAGGTCATTGAGGCCAACAGGACAGCAGAGTCAGCAGCTGTCTCAGATGCCACTCCCAGCGATGGGGCAGAACCAAGACGTAGCACCCGGAAACGTAAACATAAGGCACCTTAGGCACACCACGGGTTTCTCACTGGTGCTTTTGTGTTGGTCCAAGATGAGGCCCTTATGGTTTTATTTGATTTGCAACACTATTGTCTTTTTTTTGTAATAAATTGCTTTGCTTGACACATTAAATTCAGATAACTCACCATGGCTGAGGTTGCCTCTTTTCTTCTGCATGTGTATGGTTTCCAAAACTGTAATGAGTGCTTTGTTGGACATTCAGCTTTATTAACAAGGTCCTTAGTTACAGGTGCAAATTGGCAGATTTTGCACTTTCAAAAATAAATACTTGACTGTTCATATTCGCGACCCCACTGAGCCCTCTTATCCTGCCTGTGGATGAGGTTAATACAAATGTGTCCTACCCGCCTGCCCGTTTCCCCCGTGCGCCGACCCAAAGATTGCACGGGCGCTGAAAAATCTGCGTCGACTGAACACTCAAGGGCCTTAAGTGGCCCGTTAATTAATGGCGGGCGCGCGTCGGACATCATCGCACGCCTGCCCAGCGAAATATCGTGATGGCGCGTGGTGATGTCGGGGCGCTTGCCCGATGTCGCCGCGCGTCATTTTACGTGCGGACATGCGGGGCCCGCCCCTGCATGACAATAGGAACATTCTGCCCGTGGTCACCTTCATAGACAGAGGCAATGTGATCCTTCCCCTGCACTGTTGGATTGGTGGCTGTGGCGGGTAGCAGATTTCAGTCACAACCTCTTTGGTGAAGTGCAGATGTCTCAAGAATTGATTACCGTTGAAGTTAGGATTACTCCCGAAACAGGGGGTTGGGGTGTCCACATGATACAAACACCGGGGTCTGTGTTCTAGGGGGCCCGGGCTCAAGCACGCCTCCTGTAACCTAGCAGCAGAAGGAAGAGGAAATTACATTTAAGTTGAACATGGCTGATGTCGTCGGGGAAGGGAACACTCGAGGACACAGGAAGTATGTGTTCGGTGAACTGGTTGCAGGAATTTGTGACTCTGGGGCTGGATTTTTAAACTCATGTTGAAATTGGTTTATTATGGTTATGTTGAATTGCACCATTGTAGGAGTGCATGCAGGTGACGGGGGAGGGGCTGAATGCATCTGCTGACAGTGCTTGCCAAGGAGACCAACAAAATCATCCAACACACCCACCTCGTGATTCATCATGGGTATTAAAGCACTCTGAATTGTATATGCTTTCAGATACATAAGTCCATAAATTATATTAAAGGGCTGCAATTATATGTTTAACCTGGACCATACGAAAACAACTTTGTTCTCAATCATTTACAGAATAATTATTTTTGACACTTCCACTACCCACCCCCCACCCCCCACCCACCCTCTTACCTAAACCACCACCACACCCACCCCACCCCCTTCTCTGCTAGTCAATAATTTACGTTTTCTTAGCATTCCTATTTAGGGTGCCAGTGGGATGATAAAGGTTGGGAAATCTGGTGGGAATTCTCTGGTTTTACGCCTTGCTCTATCTTCTACCCATGACCAGTTGCCCTTGGTCATTTTATTGTGGATATGTCAAGAGCTGCAGATATGGTTGGTCGTATAATGAAAGGTGCAGCCAAAGCAGCTCAGGTATCTGCTGATCTCCCTGACATCCTCTTTTCATCTCTGAGTCTCTATATACAAAGAGAGACAACTTCATCTCCTTCCCTCTTGACAGAGACAAAGGGCAGGATTTTCCTGGTCTCTGGGTAATAGGCGTGAGGAAGGGTCGGCCCAGAAAATAGTGGGAAGCCATTTTGGGACAAGTCCCTAATGCATTCCCACTGCTGGGGAACTTTCCCAGTGGGAGAAAGCGAAACAGGTCAGCTGCCCATGGAATGGAGGGGCAGCCAATTTTCATGCTTAAGGCCCAATTAGAGGGGATTCAGAGCGCTCACTGACATTTTTGGGGAGCATCTAAAGCAGCCCCTATCATAACCTGACTTGCAATTGACCAGTAGACCCTGTAGCTTGTACTAAGTAGCTTTGTAACCCTGGATCTCCCATGGTACTGAATAAATTTCTTTACATGCACCCTAATATTTGATATATTTTTGTTCTTTGATCCTGTCAATTACTTCCTTTCAGTTGACTTCCTTGTGGCTTATTGGACGAGTCTTTTCAGGGCAGAGTAATTCATGGGCAGAAATAAAAATTGCTGCATGATCAAATAGCTCAAAGAGTTACTTATACCATGCTCAAAATGACTCCCAAAAATTAAAAACTTAAATCACAATTATGTCCATAATAAAACAGGGGAAAGAAAACCATAGACCACAGCTTTACATTTTAAGATCTACCTCATTGATAGCACTTTCCTCAAGCCCAGGTCAGCTAATAGTGCAATACCTGACCAAAAAATTGAGAAATTGTATGATGGACCTAATTTATTTATTAGGAATACATTTTAGACATCTAATTCAGCTCTCAGGTTCTAGCAAGATTTTATTTGAGCTTGCAAAGACAATTGTATTTAATAATTATCATTTGTCATCCTCACAGCTTAGTTGTACACATGGGGCATGGATTGCATGGCAGGATATCTCATGTGCTGCATCTTTAAAGGATTGCTACTCACAGTTAAAGCAAAGCTGCACTTTGGAATTTTCTAAAGACTCGGTGCTAGCAGTTGGGGTTGAAAGTAAGGAGGGATTGCAGTCGGACTTCACCTTTGAGAATCCAGCTCAGCAGCAGATCTTACTCCATGACCTGCTGCAAAGAAGAATTGCCCGCTTTGTAGTTGTGTGGCATCTGCTGCTGAGGATCAATGATGAAATTGAAAATTGGCTGGATGGAGGTGCCAAGTAAGTAATGTAATCTCACATAGCCAAGTAGTTCTGAGGGCATGGGGTGGGGGGGGGGGGGGGGGGGGGGGGTAGTGGGGATGAGGCGGAGGGAGCTTGTGCAGGGGCTCCCCAGAATCCCCAAGCTCAGACTGGGGTGGGGGGGCTTTCCCCAGGATTCCCCGGATGGCTCTGATGCACATGGCACTCGATGCTGCTCTGCTACTATGTTGCACTCTTGCAGCTGTGGAAAATTTGGAGCATCAAATAACCGCCGAGCCCCCTGTCCCCCTCATTGCTCATCAACCTGAGACATCAGGGCAACGGGGAACATGATGAGTTCCAGGTACATCACTGCTATGTTTTGTTTGGCGATGGGTGTCTCTTTAAAAAAAAAAACAGTTTGATGCCGTTGTGGCATTTAAAAGGATCATCTTCCCGAAAAAAAGTGATGTGCAAACATTTCTTTCTGAGCTGATCTAAAGGACCTGGAAACAGGAGAAGCACCAGGGCCCACGATTTCTCTCCTGGGCTCTGCCCCTAAGTACCCTTTGTGTAAAATGGCCTCCTGCTGAGAGCCCTTCTATGCCTCTCCCACTTCCTCTTCTATTTTCTTCTGCTCTGCACGGCCTCTCTTCATTCTCTCAGTAATGCTCAATCCCTCTAGTCCACTTATGCCTGAGACCAACTGGCCTGTGCAGAAGCCGTTCAGCGATTAATACTTCAGCACTGGCCACATCACTATTGAAACTTTAATCAACTGTAGAAAGCACCCAAACCGTATAGGCCAGGATTTTCCGTTTGGGGGGGAACAGGAGCAGGAGTGGTCGTGGGTGGGCGCGGACCCGATCGCCACCAGTGATCAGGTCCGCTCCGCCATTTTATGCGGGCAGGCCAATTAAGGCCCTCCCGGCATATTTCCCGACTCCCGAGGATAGTGGGATTGTTCAGGCAGTGGCGGGTGTGCACAGACCACAGGGTCCAATGTCGACCCGGCAGTCTGTTTACAAGAAGGCCTGGCAGCCTTCTGTAGGCTGCTCACAATGGCCAGTTCCAGGCTGCAGCAGAGGGGTTCGGGTGAGCGGGCCAGGCTGAAGGTTGGCCAGCAGGGCAGGACAGGCTGCAGGGAAGGCCAGAGGAACAGGGCAGGCTGCAGGATAGGCCAGAGGAGCAGGCCAGGCTGCAGGGTAGGCCAGAGGAACAGGGAAGGCTGCAGGGTAGGCCAGAGGACCAGGGAAGCTGCAGGGTAGGCCAGAGGAACAGGGAAGGCTGCAGGGTAGGCCAGAGGAACAGGGAAGGCTGCAGGGTAGGCCAGAGGAACAGGGAAGCTGCAGGGTAGGCCAGCGGGCGGCCAAAGAGCCCCTTGTTTTTCCGATGAATGCCTTGCTGCCCCCGTCAAGGAGGTGGCAGCACCGTGGGAGGTGTCGGTCCCCCAGGATGGGAGGAGGAGGCCCTGCCACATGACGAAATGTGCCCGGGGGAGGTGGCAGAGGTGGTCAGCTCCCTTGATGTGGTGTGTTGCACCGGAATCCAGTGCCGCAAGCGTTTCAACAAATTGTTGTGCTCTGAAGTAGGCCTAGCATCTTGGTCTAAGTGATCAGCAGCAGTGGGGAGAAGAGGCACTGGAGGCCTGATATGTCCCACTCTGGTTGGGGTGGGCCGTGTGCGAACAGTGTCCATGTGCAATTTGCCCGAATGAATGGCCTTCTCTCTTTTTCAGGAGAAGAATGCTCAAAAAGCATCTGAGCGTGCAAGGACTGGAGATGGCCAGGCACAGCTCTCTATATTAAACCGTTTCGAGCAGGAGGCCCTTGAGCTGGAGAGGAGCCACACACCCAGGTCTACTGGTGTCGGTGAGGCTGGGGTGCCACGGCTAGGTATTAAGGCCAACAGTGAAGTCCACATTGTCCTCCCAACAGCCAAAGCACTGATGATTGTTAAATTAGTTATTGTTGCAACATTGCTGGGCCATTGGATCTGGAAGTTTGAGCGCATAATGAGCCGGGGGGGACAGGGATGAAATTTGTCAGTGTCTGCACGCTAACTGATTCACTGTCCTTGTTCTTCCTTACAGTATCACCAGAGCACGGCCGGGAGGAGGAGCAGCAGAGGCCCCCTCTCACACCTGAAGGGCTGAAGGCTCACCAACATCATACCAATTCTGCGAGGCAGGCACCAGCGCAGATACTAGCACTTCGGTGGGAAGTCAAACATCAGCTAGTGTCCCGGGGCACAGTGGTGAGGGTACTTCACATTCGCTGGGGGAGCTGGCAGAGACAGAGAGTGCCCATGGTGCCAGCAGTTGGAGGACTGCAGGGAACCAGGCACATGCTCAGTCGGTGCCTGATGATGTGCTTCTGGAGTCGTCTGCAACGTAGCAGGTGCAGGAAATGCGGCTGGGTGTGCGGGAGCATCTGGGGGAGATACATGGTTTAGTCTCCGTGATGGAGGGTTCTACACTGATGATCATCGAAGCAATGAGCCACATGTCCGAGCACCAAGCGTCCTCCATGGAAAGAGTGGCGACTCTCGTGGAGAGGCTACTCCAGGAGACCCGTCAGGGCTTCCTGGGAATGTGCTCTGACCAGAAAGCCCTCACATTGGCATTGACCTCAGATGGTCATTGCCAGTGTGGGAGATGGTGTGGGCATCAAGCTTCCCAGCTCGTTGCGCATCCATCCACAGTGACCAGGGATGTCCGAGGCGACCTCACATTGGCACAGCAGCTGCCTGTTGTCTCTGTGGGCACCTCTCAAGGCGCTCCAGATGAGGGCACCAGCTCCTCCACCCCTCTCCCAGTGACCATATCATCCGGTGAGGCTGCGACGACTGGGGAGATGCCAGCTGTGGAACTGGCAGCTCCCTCCCAGACGGGGCCAGCATAGGCTCCACGCGCCAGAGGACGATCGCCAAGGTCATCGAGGCCAACAGGACAGCAGAGTCAGCAGGCTGTCTCAGATGCCACTCCCAGCGATGGGGCAGCACCAAGACATAGCACCCGGAAACGTAAACATAAGGCACCTTAGGCACACCACGGGTTTCTCACTGGTGCTTTTTGGTTGGCCCAAGATTAGGTCCTTATGATTTCTTTTGATTGTTGACATTATTGTTTCATAATTGTGTGAACTTCCGCTTCACACATTAAATGCCAGATGTGTGACCATGGCTCAGGGTGCCTCATTTCTTTTGCAAGTGTATGTTTAAGAAGAGTGTCATGAGTGTTTCTTTGGACATTTATCTTTATATACAAGGCCCTTAGTTACTGCTGATGACCTGGCAGATTTTGCACTTAGGTATCGAGGATCGAGGCGGCGGCCCAGGCTTGACCTGGAGGTCCATCGGTGTTGTGCTAGCTGAAGGTTCATTGGATTAAAGCATCCTGGGTGTCACTGCCTCCCTGGAGTAGTCCCGGGTCAGCGTCTGCCCCTCAGCATTTCCCTGTGCATGCTCATCCTCAGACTCACTGCTGGACTCATCGTGTGCAGCCGCAGCCACTGAGTCGACATCTTCATCGTCCACAGCATCCTCCCCTTTCCAGTGCAAGATTGTGGAGAGCGCAGCATGAAGCCACTACCAGCGACACACGATCTGGCGGGTACTGGAGTGCGCCCCCTGAGCGGTCCGGGCATTGGAAGCGCATCTTGAGATCTCTCTTCACCTCAGCCTTTGTGGAGATATGGCTCCTATTGTAGCGCTGCTCAGCTTCTGTTCTTGGATGGTGAAGAGGCGTCATGAGCCACCTTCTGAGGGGATAGCCCTTGTCACCCAGCAGCCATCCATCAAGCCGGGCTGGAGCACTGAAGAGCCCCGGCACCTGGGAGTGTCTGAGGATGTAGACATTGTGGGAGATGCCTGGGTACCTTGCACAGACTTGTAGAATCAGCATCCTGTGATCACACACTATCTGCACGTTCATGGAGTGGAAGCCCTTCCTGTTGATGAAGGCACCGGGCTCACCTGCTGGCGCCTTGATGGACACATGTGTGCAGTCTATTGCACCCTGGACACGGGGGAAGCCAGCAAACACCACGAAGCCTCTGGCTCGCTGTGTCTGGCCTGCCAGGTCCCAACGGTAGTGGATGAAGGTCAATGCACGCCTGAACAGAGCGTCTGTAACCTGCTTGTCACAAGTGTGAACAGCTGATTGGGAGACACCACAAAGATCACCCACTGAGCCCTGGAAGGAGCCAGGGGCATAGAAGTTGAGGGCAGCTGTGTCCGCCCACACAGTTAGGGGAGATCTCAAGCCCAATGATCTGACAGATATAGTTCACTGACTCCCTTCAGAGTCGGAGCCTCCTTCAGCACTACACCTCAGACATTATGAGGTAGCTGCTTCTCCGCCTGTATACCCAGGCAGCAGGATAGTAGCATCTTCTGCGGCCCCTTCCACCTTGGACAACCTCTTGGCCCTGCGCCCCTTGTGCCTGCACCTGAACTCCCAAAGGTGGCTCCTCTGGAGGCTGAATGTGCACTCCAGATCTCTTTCTCCTTCCAGCCCTCCCTTCCTCCTCAGAGGAGCTGCCTCCAGTGGACAGATCAGATCCCATACCCAGGCTAAGGGAAGGCTTCCTGAAACCTGCAGGCCCAGAAAAGATTACTCACTGCAGTGTGCTGACCTGAAGGTTAAGAGTACAGAAAAAGCTGCTGGGATGCATTCTGAAGTACTGCAGATCACACAAGCAAGTTTAAAAACCTTTCTCCAGTAAATACTTCACAGAGCAGATTCCCGACCCCACTGAGCCCCCTTATCCCGCCCGTGGATGAGGTTAATAGAAATGCCTCCTACCCACCTGCCGAAGATCACACAGGTGCCAAAAAATCGGCGTCGATTGAAGACTAAAAGGCCTTAAGTGGCCAATTAATTAATGGCAGGCGCGCGTCGGACATCATCGCGTGTCCGCCCAGCGAAATATTGCGATGACGCGCAGGGACATCGGGACGCTCACCCGACATCACCGCGCATCATTTTATGCATGGATGTGCGGGGCCTGCCCCCCACACGACAAACAGAAAATTCTGCCCATGGGTTTGCAGAAACAGTCAGAAGAAATAAATCATCAACCAAACTGCAAGTAGTTGATGATCCCTTGAAATGGTGCCTTGGAGGAACCTTCATGCCCTTTAGTATCATGTTCCATTGTGTAGGGTTAAGGCAGGGTGTAGGCTGGAGCATGGAGTTCCAAAGTGGCATTACTGGTACCAAATCAGTGTTGCAAGCTGATTGGTGATGTCATGATCTTCCTGCTCTGCATATTTCCGGCTGATGTTATGTGTATTTGCGTTAACCCTTTTACAAAAAATGGCATCTGGCACACCGCTGATTGAAAGTGATATTCAAAGGCATCTGTTTGTATAGCATTTTTGGATTTCCACAAGACTGTTTGTCTTGGAGGCTGCATTTTCTACATTTAGTTTCCTTCTACGCCCTTAACATGCACTTCCAATGGCTTTTGATGTTGCCTTGCAATGGGAGAGGAGCCTGGAAGGTGGTTGACTGTGGGCTAATAGTGACCCTCAGGAGTGCCAAGTGATCTGGTTCAACATTAAACTGTACCAGTTTGAAACTAAACAATAAACAATCTGCTCTGTCATTGTTCTAGTTTCTTCTGCAAAATGCTATGTTGTCTGTGCTCTTTGGGGTAAAGATGAACAAAATAATGGACAATTAACCCATTTTTGAGACCAAAATAACACAGGAAAACTTGATGAAGTAACATTGAAAAAATGGAAAATTATGAATCAATTCGCATGATTTACTGCTCTCTAATTTAATTTGCGGAGATCACTTCAGAGAAAATATTTTCCAAGATCCTTTTTTGCTTCAAGCCAAAGTAACTACAAAAGATCCCTCATTTAAATGGAATTTCACCAGGGGCTGAATCTTGTGCTCGGCATGTGGGAGCGGGCCCCGCTCGCCGACGCGTAAAATAACGTGCGTCCCGGCGTCACCGTGTGTCATTCTGATCCTCAGTTCAGCGGGCACGCAGCAGAGTTGGCTGCGCACCCGCCAAACTGTCAAAGGCCTATTAAGGCCATTAATTAACTAATGAAACTGCTTCTCAGGGCTGCCCATCCAACCTTAAGGTTGGCGGGCAGGCGAAGAGCCCAGGCGGGCTTCGCATTTTTTCATGGAACTTCATCCACGGACGGGATGAGGTTTCATGAAGGTTTTATAACTTTAATAAAAATTTTTAATAAAATTCATAGACATTTCCCATGTCTGATTAATTTTTTCAAATCTTTTTATCAGCTTTTCACAATGAAATAAATCTCCCTGAAGCACGGAGCTGCCTCAGGGAGATTTTTGCGCTCTTTCGTGTACGGAATGTTGGATCAGTGGTCATTCCTGCTAACTGAAGAATGTGAATTTAATTTGATTAAACAGCTACTAAATTCCTTTTTCCACAGTTTGGAGTATTTATTATTAGAATTATTATGGTTATCGCAATGTGAATACTTAAGGCAGTGTTTCTCACTTTGGCAGAACACAGATCTACCTGTGATGGGTGGGAGTTCAAGCAACCCCCAAGCTCAGTACCAACTCTGGCCAATTTTCTAGGAGTCAGCCTAAGGGTTATTAATTTGGCACATTTCCGATAGGATTCCTGTCTGTTCCTGAGTGCCTCAGTGAAGAGGAAGGTGACTGCTGCAGACCTTGGGCATCTTACAGCAGTGCAATGCAGCCAGCAGTATCTATGGCAGCTCCCCAGTCCCCATTTGAATACGGTTGACGGGCTGCCCCAACAATAGTGTCAGGACATTATTCTTACTGTTCCAAGTTATTCACCTGTCTAATAAAATGTCATTTCCAAAGTAACATGAAAATGGTGAGCAGTATTATGAGTTGCAGTTAAAGCCAACTTGCTATTAAATTGTTTAATGATTACTGTAATTAGTATGTTATCATACTGTTAGTGCGCTATTACAGTTTTACATTTTCCAATTAAACTACATATTACTTATTATTGCCAAACCCCATTCATTTGGTTAGGAAATTGCAGAAAAACTGGCGTACAATTAATAAAAAAGTATTTCTTGGTTAATCTACCTTGTTTTAATGTACAATTGTGCAGAAATTATTAGGAGAAACTGGTGCAGATGCCCTAAGTGATCTAAAGAATCAACATAGCTTTTCCAGTCTCCGTATCCAGTAGATTGTACCTTTCTCTTGAAATTCTATTAACAGCTATACACCTCCCTTTGTATTGTATTGCGCTTCAGGCTATATTAATGTTTGAATTACCAGCAGAAGATGGACCCTGTCACACAGAATGGCACAGAAATTCCTGAAAGCTTGCAACAAACCAACAGTGTAATGTTGCTTTGCAATGGTAAAGATCAAGGGAAAGCATGCCCAAGTGACATGCTGATTTTCAACACAGCTTTGCTGAAGCTGTTTGCTGCTCATTATCAAAATTCTGTTTCCCATTCAAAAGGTCAGAGCACATAACTTTTCACAATTTATGCCAGGTCTGAACTGCAAATTCACCAAAAGTTCATTTTAAAGACATGTAGACATTCAGATCCTGAAGGGGAAATTTTAGCTGCTACGTGCAGTGACAGCAGATTAGTAGCTAAATTAAAATTCCACTTAACTCCACATTTCCACTTGATTGCTGTATGCTGCCATCTTAAGGCACAGTTTTTTTAGGTGCCCACTAAACCCACCTGAAGCAGCTGGAAGCCTCATTGCTACGTGCAAATCAGGGTCCTAGGGTGCAGTCAGAATTCAATGCAATTTTAACATGCAAGAATGAAAGTCTTGAACGTACTGAGTAAAACAATTGAAAATGTTTCTAGAAGCATCTGTTTGTATAGCGTTTTTGGATTTCTACAAGACTGTTTGTCTTGGCGGTTGCATGCTTCTACATTTATTTTGCTTCTACACCCTCAACATGAACTTCCAGTGGTTTTTGATGTTGCCTTGCAATGGGAGAGGAGCCTGGAAGGTGATTGACTGTGGGCCAATAGTGGGCCAGGAGTGCGGAGTGACCTGGTACAACATTAAACTTTACCAGTTTAAAACTAAACAATAAACAATCTGCTCTTTCATTGTGCTAGTTTCCTCTGCAAAATGCTATGTTGTCTGTGCTCTTTGGGGTAAAGGTGAAGAAAATAATGAATGATTAACCCCTTTTTGAGACCAAAATAACACAGGAACATTCAATGAAGTAACATTGAAAGTAATGGAAAATTATGAATCAAGTAGCATGAATTACTGCTATCTCATTTAATTTGCAGAGATCACTTCAGAGAAAATATTTTCCACGAACCTTCTTGGCTTCAAGCCAAAGTAACCACACAAGGTCCCTCATTTAAATGGAATTTCACCAGGGTTAATATTCATGCAATTTCCCTAAAGAGTGTGTCTCCTGAGTGTCATGTCATGATCTTAACAATGGGTAAGGTCTATTTAGTGCCAGGAATCCTATTAACAGTGATGTAAAACATGATGAACAATTCCAGCGATAAGAACAGAAATTGTCCACCATGGTAAGGATCCATTTTAAATGTGGCAGGATGTTATTTGTATTGGTATTAATAATGACTTGTTGCAAAGCATGGTAGGGCGGTGTTGGTGATGGTAAATATTTTTCTTCAACAACTGGGTGGCAATCTGACAGAGAGAAATCAATGAAATGAAAATTATGGTGATTTCTACAAGGGTGGCCAAACTGGATTGTAAATTAAGCTATTGTATAAGGTACTACTGATAGAACTGGGAAAAAAAAACAATGAACAATCATGGCCGTCTGCAATTCCATATGAATTATGATTATTGTAGATGATCATGTGTTGTAAGATCACATGATCTGTGTAAACCAATGTGTTGGCAGCGTGGGGAACCTCCACAGGAGAGTTCTTCTTTAGTTATGGAGTTTGATGCACATGTGTAGATGCTGCTGCTGTCTTGTAAATAAAGTTCAATGTTTCCAAGAAAAGTTGCCTGAAGATCAACTCTATAACAGATATACAATCTGAAGAGTTGGGCCTTTATGTTATATATATATATATATATACACTCCATTCATGAAAATGTCAGAAAAATTAAATCTTGAAACTTGGTAACAAAAATTAAATCATGTCAATGTGACTTATTTCTTTCCCAGCGGAAAATGGAATCCTTTGTAAAGTGTAAGGTTCTTTACCTAAGATGTTTATGTTTATCAGATATTAATATTAGTATTGGATATCCTGTAATTTTCCAGAATTTTCTTCTTTCACTTTTGCTAGCATTCCTTCTCAGCTGCTTCAAGATTTTGTTGTACTTTGAAGTCTGATGTTATTTCCCCATTAGGTAATCACATTTATGGAGTTGATGTCAGTGCAGAGATAGATAGACTTAGGGCGGTAGCGGGCAGGTGAAATGACATTCTACCTGCCTGCCACAATGGTGGCTTTTTACGCTGTATTATCCCAAAACTGCCGCATTAATTATTCATTCCCGGGAAACATGCCGTTTCAATGGCGGGCGGACGCTCATTCACCTGCCATGCCATCACCTCGCCACTTCATCACGGGCAGCATATGCACATCTCTCAGTGCTTCCAGCCCATGACTGCTGCATAGAGGACATGGTCCTGAAAGGCAAGAAGACTGCAGCCCCCAGGTACAATGGCATGACCCCCGAGGGCCTTTTGGGCACAGCAGAGGCCCGTCGTGATGTCCTCTAACCCAAGCTCTGGCCGAAGGATGGGCAGCAACATCACTAATCTGGCTTGGGAGGCAGTGGCAGTGGTGGCCAGCGCCAACGCCCTGCAAAAAAGGACAGCCACCCAGTGCCACAAGTGGGTGAATAATCTCTTCCATTTCGCTAGGGTAAGTTACTCTTCTCAGTACTCTCAACTCACACGCTCATGAACCCATCACACATCCACAGGGATCTTACTTACTGCCAGTTCAAGGGGCACCACCATTCATTGTCTCACACTTCTGCGTGGGTTCAACTCCATCGTTGTCGCCATAGTTGGCCTCCAACAGTGTTTACGCAAGTGGGATGCGGGCCAGCCTGATCTCACTCCAGCTACCCCTTCTCATCAAGGAGTCAGCCAGGGGCCCTCAGGCACCCATAGGGAGGACAATCGAAAGGCGCACCCCCCGGAGCCAACTGTCCAGGTGACTCCGGGAGTGTTCAGCCCATCCGAATCCCTGTGACCTCAGCAGCCCCAGTTCTACAAGCTGAGGAGGGTGCCACTGCCACACAGCAGGACTTAAAAAGCAGGCCAGGGCCCTCCAGGTCTTGGCCCTCCAGGGGACGCCCGCCAACATCATCACAGACAGGGCGCAGCAGTCAGCAGGCTGCCTCCACCTCTGCTGTGGCTGTCCGGGGAGCACCAGGATGTAGTGGCAGGGTTAGGAATGTTAAGAAGATGTAGTTGCACAGCCTGGATACAGGTGTTAACCACTTATACATAATGATAATTTTTTCTGCAAATAGATAAAGGCAGGTGCCTCAGTCCAGGGCCTTTTCCCTGTGCTTTATGCAGCCTTCAGACCAAAGTGATGGTCCGGCCTCACACTTCATGGACATATCACTGATGCCTGCTCCTTGATGGTTCTTGTCATTGCTGCCAGAATGTTGTGGGCAGGCGGCACAGAGTTCCGTCATTCTCTATGTGTGCTATCAGCATCTTTAAGGTGGGGCTGGCCCCCATCTCTTCAGAGTCTGCATGCAGTGACGCTGTTCTCCTGAAGGGCTCAGGTGCTGAAGGCGGACAAAGGATTAGAGGTTTCTAAAGTTTCATGGCTGTGTCTCTATGATATGACCCTGATCACAGAGCGCAAGTGAGCTGCCCTTGGCCAGACAGGAGACAGATATTCTCAAAAGCTATGTGAGGTTCTGTGGAGTGTCCTCGCTGCATGTCATCAGCATCCTTCTGCAATCGAGTGAGTATTAGGACCTCCACTGTGTCTCCAAGACAGGAGCATTATCCCAGAGGGTGTGTGCGCTGCTATAAACCAGACAGGAGTCAAACATTCACAGATGCAATGTGAGGATCTATGGTGCCTCCTGACTGCATGTCGTCATCATCCTCCATAAATCTAGCAGCTGTGAGCACCTCCCAAGTGTGCCTGCCTCATTTGGCCAGAGCGAGGGCCTCATCATCATCCCCTTCGAGGACCTCCTCACCCTCATCACTGTAAATGTCCTCCTCATTGGAGGAGACATCCAGCTCCTGCATCTCCTCCTCAGCCAGCTCCTCTCCCTGTTGCAAAGGGTGCAGTAGGCAAGAAGATGTTTGACACCCTCTGTGGACTATATTGCAGGGCTCCATCAGACTGGTCCGGGCACTGGAACATCATTTTCAGCATCCCGATGGTTTGCTCCACCAAGTTGCAAGTTGCAGTATGAGCCTCTGTATCCTTTCGCTCTGCTGCAGTCTGAGGCCGCCACACGGGTGTCATCACCCACTTCCTCTGTGGGTAGCCCTTGTTCCCGAGGAGTCAACCCTGCAGCCTCTGTGGACCCTGGAAGGTGTCAGGAATCTGTGTCCGACTGAGAATGTAGGAGTCATGGACACTCCATGGAAACCGTGCGCAGACCTGCAGGATGTGTTTGTGGTGGTCACACATTCAGCGAATGGAATCCCTTGCGGTTGACATAGTTGAGCCCCTGTTGAGACGGAGATCTAAGCACCATGGGAGTGCTGTCGGTCGCACCTTGCACCAGTGGGAAACCTGCGATCTGGGCAAATCCAATCGCTCTTGCATCCTGGCTGTCTTAGTCCTGGGCAAAATGCACAAAGTTGTGTGCCCTTACGAAGATGGCATCCGTATCCTCATGGATGCATTTGTGATATCCCACAGAGGTCATCAGTGGAGCCCTGAAAGGACCCACTGGCATAAAAATTGAGTGTCTCTGTCGCTTTCATGGCCACTGGCAGTGGATGCCCTCCATGTCCCCGTGGCACGAAATCCTGCAGCAGGTGGCAGATGTGAGTGACCAGTTCCCTAGACATGCGCAGTCTTTGGTGACACTGGTTCTCGGTCATCTGCAGAAATGAAAGGTGGCGTCTATAGACCCTGTGTCTAGCTAGGCGCTGACTGACGGTGGCTCGCTGCAGCTCTTTGGCAGCGTGTGTGGGAGCCTCAGCTGCCCCTTCCTCCTGAGGGTGCTGCTCCTCCCTCTGCACAGCCAGGTGCCTCCATTGTTTTCTTCTCCGTCATCTTCACTCTCTGTACACCAAGAGACACACAGCTAGTTCACCAGGCTCCATGGTCCTGATGTACTCCTCCTGCAGGATGAAAGAGAGGGATGCATGGGTATACTAAGAGCCTGTCTTTTTTAAGTCTGAAGGCCCCTTAACGCATCCCAGAGAGTGCTGGCCATCACTTGGATGGCCAGAAATAAGAGCGCTGCGTGGCTGCCCAAAACCCCACCCACCTCCGCCCCACTCCACCCGACTGATTGACGGCAGCTTTGCCACATGCTGTGCTCTCAGCTCAAATGCATTTTCCTAACCCGCACTGCAAGGCTGCACTGTTAGTTTGAACCATGGGGGAGACTGGTCCAAACTGGGATGATGACATTGCAAGGGGCTGTGAGCGCGTTCACCAGTGACTGCTCCATGGCCAGCTTTAGCAAGGAGATTGTACAATGTGCCCTGTCGTCGAACTGTCCTGCAATCCATTAAAATGCTCATTAATTTGCAGCCTGTGCCCGAGGGGTGAAAAGCTCTGGAGCACTGGGTGGCACTTTCATGCCTCTGCATTGCTTGAGTGGGCAGAGAAACTATGCTGATACGGATGCGCCTGAACTGTGTTTCTCTGATAAGTGGCCGCTTCCCTCCCCTCCACCCTGCATGTGCTTGTGCACTACCTTCAACCGCAGGGCAGCCCTTATCCCCACTCCCTCCAACAACGCGCCTCAACCTTGAAGTCCAACAGGCGACCCTTGCGAGCGCTGCACAACGTTACTGTACACTCACCTCTGAGTTCCCCTCGAAGTGCAGCCCACCAAGTGCATTCCTTATATCTGCTGCTGTGAAACACATTGGCGTGATGGACGGACGATCCAGCAGTTGGGCGGGGGGGGGGGGAGACTGGCGGGCTAGCCTTAGATTGATATTCGGATGTATTACAATGAGGTTTCCGACGTCTGATGGCGGGAAACGCAGCCTACCATCGGCATGCTGAGCAGATGATCGCAAATTGGGTTCACGATGTCGTGGAAACGACTTTTGACCTCCTCGCCATAATGTCCACTAATGCTGCCGAGCATGCCCAACGTCAGCGGGCACGGACAATTCCGCCCATAGAGTCAATATATATGTGGATATTTCTCATTTATAATTGATCCTTACAATAACCTAGGTTTATACAGCACCATTAACAGAAGAATTCCCCATGGTGCCATAGGGGTATAATAATGGGAAATCTTCAGAGCGTGGACGTGAGGTGGCTAAAGCTACTTCCAGCAGGTGGAAGGGAGGAGTGGGGTGGGGGAATAGGATTTAAGGATGATCCAAGTTGTGTAATTGAAGATTTTAGAAAACTGTGTTTTTCCCAAGAGACTGTAAAATAATTGATTGCTTATTATACAGGGCTTCCAAAGGTCTGCCACTGCACAGCTTGGGTGAATGTCAAAATTATTCAATTGAGAGTAGTTTCTTTGTGTGAATGTGGATTTTGTTCACTGTTAGGAAAATTATCATACAAGTGAGGTTCAATGAGGTGACTTTTGATACACAGCACATTCTCTGCCCAGGATTCTGTCGGCCAACAGGTCCTCACCCAGTGGTTGGGGAACTGACAGAGAACCCCTTCAGTAACATGGGGGAGGCCCAATGGAATCAAGTGCCGTTTAGCCACTTAATGGGCCGTTGTTGGCCTTCTCCATGATTAAGGTCCCCGGTGGCAGAAGTCCTGCCCACCAAGAGCTGCCAGCCAATCAGAGGCCAGCAGCTTCTCATGCTGTCAGCTGAAGTGGTGGGTGGGGGTGGGCGTGCGCTACTCGAGGCCCAGGATCGTGGAAGGATGCCAGGCCACAACTGAATGAAGGTGATAGGCGGGACATGAGGTGGGACCCCTGGAGAGGTGGGAGGGGTCAGTGGCAAGAGCAGGGGTTAGCTTTCATCGCCCACCCCTCTGCCTGATACTGGGTCCTTTGACCGGACACAGGTCACCTGATATCAACAGACACCCAGCCCACCACCCTCAGGAGGCGGGGACAAACCCAACAGCTTTTGCTGGGCAGTCTTCTGAGGGCATGGTAAATATATGTGGCCTCCATTTAATCCCTGAGCCACCGCTAAATTGTGGTGGGTTCAGGGATAATGGGTGTCAACTGGCTCATTAATGACCCTAATTGACATTCCGCTGGTGGTGGTTGGGAATCTCAGGTCAGTACCTTCGTCCTCTGGTTTAATTGGGAGAGATTTTCCTGCCACCGGGAAACGGACACGGGGCCTCTCCCATGATTAAGTGGGCCCAGCCACCATGGTTCCTACCACAACAGGCTGCATAAAATCCAGCCCACTATTGCCCTTGTGCTCTGTGACTTTCTCAGGCATAGATTCACAGGTACACAATCTAATTTGACCTGGGTATTACTATCCAGTCTAGTGAGTGAGGGAGTGAATGGTAAAGTGGGAAGATTTATGCAATGGTGCATGATGTGACCAATCTTGTTAGGGCGTCTCCTCTGCCTTCTTGCAGTGATTTTCTTCTTCTGGATTCTGCAGAGATAAGAAGAATCAATACAAACACAAATAAAAGTTAAAGTTTCTGCATTGGAAGCAATTGGCAATTCTGACGTAAAACACACCAAAATTTCATTCATTTTGAAAAGTGATTTTTTTTTTTTACCCAAGTTTCAGTTCAAACTCATTTGATTATCAGCAAATATAATATAGGCCATGAACCATGCAAACAGGAAGTATTTAAAAACAATTTTACAAGAATTTATCTTAACAATATTCCTTGATATATTCAAGTGTGATAACTTGGTACAGTCTGATTAATACAGTTGAAAATAGTGTTATTACTAAAATAAGCATTTTAAATCAGTGTCAACACACTACCTGTGAGTAAAACAATTTTTATTGACTCAAAGCTACTTCAAAAGATGTAGATTGGAGTACAGTAGTGAGTCCTTAGTAAATTAAGCAAAATAGAAAATACCTTTCAAAATGTCTATTATTGTCCTTGCGTCCAAAGAGTCAGCTTAATTTTTTGAGTCTTCTTAGATGACCTGTGTTATGATCCCAACTGATATTACTGCTGGACAAGTCAAATCCCAGGGTGGGACCTGACTTGATAGGTCCTAACTTTTATTTATTTTTTGTTTAGAGACGCGGAGAGTGGCTACTGAACAGAGTCACAGGAGTCTGCTGATGAACTTTTAACAACAGAGTAAAACATGTATTAAATAAGAAAAGATGAACTATATTACTCTACTCCTTCACCCCAACTATACCTTTACAGATATTTACAAGTTTGTAAAGATAACGCAAGTTACAAAATCTGTCTTATACTCGAATTTTCACAGTACGTATACAGTCCATGTAAGCTAATAGGCAAACTGTGGTCAGACACACCGCACTCCAAAACTAAGCTTCTATGGATTTCACATCAACCCTCCAGACACTTATCACATCGTGAGCCCCAGAGGCTTTCCAATCTCTATGTTTGAAGAACTTGCCTTGGAATTCTCTCCCTAACGATGCTTCTACTCGGATGTCTTCTGTAAGGATCCACCTGCAAGGCTTCACACTCTCCTTCCGCTGTTCCTTTCCCTGGATCTCTACGTGCATTCAAGCTTCATTCTCCATGCACACTCTCAGATATTCAGCTGTGCCACTGCTCCAAAGCCAGTAATAAGGAGTCACCAATCTTCGGCTGTCTCATTGGGTCTTCTGGCTTCTTGCAAGCCCGTTTTGTTCCAAGTCTGCTCCCTGCAGCTCTTTAATTTGGTACCTTTCCCACTGCTCCTTACTTTCAATTCCACTGAACAGGACCTGTTTCTGATTTTTGTCCTTGTTCCTTTTCTTAACTGTCTTCCTGGGACCTCACTCTGCTCCAGTCCTGGCTTTTTGGGACTTTCTTCTTTTCTTTGGGATCTTCTTTGGGATTTGCTCCCGACAGTTCCCGTTTTGCCTCTTCTGGCACTTACTGCAAAATGGCATTTTCTTCTGGGTCACCTGACCCTCTTTTCCTGCTGTTTCACTTTCTTCCTCTTCTTTCTCTTCTGCACAGGCATGCAGCTGGCTTCCAACCTAAAACATATTTTAAAAACAAACTGCACATGTGTGTAGGGCCATTTACCAGCTTGAAGACACCAAAATGGACCAACTGCACATTTGCAGCTATTGCTGGCCGGCACACGCGCTGAACCACTGAAGATCGGATAAAGGAACAGGCTATACATGTGCATCTGTTTCAGAGTTGGCGCATGTGCAGAGACCATTGGGGCCCACTGGGAACTGCAGTTCTCAGCCTCCGAGGCCTGATCTCCATTTTCAAAAGGTAAGTTCCTTCCTTTTTGCTTCTTGGGTTCATCACACCTGCAAATCAGAACAACTAATGGAAACGACCATTGGTGATTAATTCACACTCGGCATGTGCTTAATTTTGTGGACAAAGTCTAATTCGAGTGCAATGTTTTTAAAAACACTGCAAAATACCGAGGCAACTCGAGGTGTGCTGAATGCAATTTGAAGTGCAACTTCTCAGATACTGAAGCAAACCATGCCTGCATGCAAAAAGACCATTCAGATTTGGGCTTGTAAGTGGCAAGTAACATTCACACCATACAAGTATCAGACAATGACCGCCTCCAGCAAGAGAGAATCTAACCATCTCCCCTTGACATTCAATGGCATTTCCATTGCTGAATTTTTCACTATAAACATCCTGGAGGTTACCATGGATGGAAGCAGAACTAGACCAGCCATACAGATACTATGGCTACAAGGGCAGGCCAGAGGCTGGGAATCCTAAGGTGAGTAATTAATTTCCTGTCTCCCCAAATCTTGTCCACCATCTTCGAGACACCCGTCAGAAGTGTGATAGAATATTCTTCACTTGCCTGGATAAGTGCTGCCTCAACAACACTCAAGAAGCTTAACACCATCTATGACAAAGCAGCCTGCTTGATCGGCACCTTATCCACTACAATAGACATTCACTCCCTCAACCACCACCACACAGTGGCATCAGTGTGTAACATCTACAAAATGCACTGCAGCAACTTGCTGAGGCTCCTTTGACAGAATCTTCCAAATCCCAAACCTCTAACATCTAAAAGTACAAGTGCAGCAGACACATGGGAACAAATGCAGCAAATTCCCCTCCATGTCACACATCATCCTGACTTGGGAATATGTCGCTGTTCCTTCAATGGAAGAGACACTTGAGAATCATGTGCAGTGTAAAACAGGTTACTGATTCACTAAGAGCCCATTACACACTCCTGTCCTGGCAATTCCACCCTACAAACCCAGCTCACAGTAAACTTCCATTAGCAACAAAGTAAACCGAACTCCAGCCTTCATTTCACCTTCTGTTCACAAGATAACACTGGATGACAAAGGCCATATAGCCCAGCTGATCCCTCCAGAATGACATATGAACATGTGCATTAGGAGCAGGAGTAAGCTATTTGGCCTCCTGAGCCATGTACTTGAGAAATGTACAGTATTTAATTTTGTGGTACTAAATCATACAAGTGACACCCCACCCCACCCCTTCCCACCATCCCCAAACTCCCCCACCCCACCCAACCTCTCCCTAAACCCAACCACAAATTTGTCCAAAGGTCAGAAGCAGCAGCACATCAACTTTTAGTATAAGGATCTGGCACGTATAGGGTTAATGTAGGAAGGAGTACAGTACATCCACACAGTAATGCAAGAGAGCACATGACCCGCACCCAGGGTCAGGCTAGTGTTGGACAGAGCCGTGTGTACCAGTAAGCATGGAGACAGCTCATAGCTTGTACCCTTTGCTGTATATCTGTAAATAGTTCTAAGAGTCAACAAAGACTTACAGTTAACCTACGTACGACTACAAAAACTTCTTCACACCTACCGAACTGTAACCAACACCCTAAAAAAATGATGGCAGCTTGTGGAAAAACCCCAGACCTCACACAAAATGCACAGAAAAACTAAAATGCTGGAAGACTGATTTAAAAAAAAAAATCAGCAAAGCAATCTGACCTGAAAAGAAGCTCCGGGAGCAGAGGCGCAGGGGGAAATTTGCCAGGAACAAGCTCCAAAGAAAGCTTTGGAAGCTGAGGGCAGAAATTTAAAATTGTTTACTGCAGCAGAAGACTTCATTGAATCTCCTTTGGCAGTTCAGCTTCTAATCCCAGAGTGCAGAGTTAGTAGGCGAAGCTAAATCTTTTAAAGCTCCAGGTTACAGCAAGTCCTAAGAAGTCTTTAAATAATTCAGAGTCAGAAGCGCAGTTTGAAAAAACCTGTCCCTAAAAATCACTCCCCGAGTCAGCGCCTGAATATGTGGTCTCTGAGCTCGCTCCGAAATGGAAAACAATAATGAATTAAATAATCCTGGAGAATCACGACTTCCAAACTTAGCAGAGAGTAAGCAAAAGCCAGGATTTGACAAATTCGTAACTTTAAAGTAAAATGCTGAGCAGGAGAACTCAACAGGCAGTCGACCAAGGTAGTAATTGTCGAAAATTCTTTTTTTAAGATGAGCACAGTCGCCATTGCAGAGGAACCACCAAAAGCAGCAAACGCAGGAGATCCTTCTGTCTCCAAGTGAATGGCGACACCATCTTGAAGCTCAGGAAGCTGCAGCAATGTGTCTACAGCTGACACCACAACACGTGGTGCTCGAGCTCGACTGAGTGAAAAAAAGTTTTAAAACTGAAGGCAGAGCTTAAATATCACCTTCCAGTACATTTTTTTCTGATCTAAAATTTCACTAGGTTCCCCAGGCTTCCTGTTTTATAAGTGTTCTGCAGAGAGAATGAGTTTAAAAAAACAGCCTCGTCAGCGCAATTGGAGCCTGCCAACACCCTACCAGCACGGGAAGAACAAAGAGAAGTAAAGAAATGATTACTGTGAAGCCATCTTAGAAGATAAAAGAAATTTAAAGAGGCACTCATCTATTATGAAAAATGGCCATGAATAGTAAACTAGAACTATCAGACCAATTTAAGCTAAGACAACGGTCAAACCAGACCTAAAATTGGGCATCTTGGCAAAGAAAATTTTTAGATTACAGGAGTACAACAGTATTAAGTCAGAAACCAGAAAAAGTACAAGTTAATACATTTTTATACTTGTTTCATGAACTTGTGGATGAAGTAATCCTAATGCAGTGCATTGATGAATCCTCAACTAACTTCAAGGGAATATTAAAGGTCTTTGATGAATATTTTAATCTTCATGTTATCTCACACAGATCTGAAAAAGAGGGATAAAAGCTATGAAAGAGAAAAATACATTACCTGAGCAAACCATATGTTGGCACCAGAGAGGCAAAGACCTTTCCAGAAGTCCCAAGAATATATATTTTTGGAAACCCTGACACATTGCCTGAACTGCAACACCAGGTGGCAGTGCAGGGCAAGCAGCAGGCTGTGAACGAGGGCAAGCAATCTGATCAAGTCCAAAATACAGAAACCCTGCAAAAGGAAATAAGGTGGGAAATGTTTGCATCAAAACTGAATTGGAAGATTTGAAATACAAATTCAAGCTGAGTATATACCTTTGAAAATACACAATAAACTAAAGTCTTCAATGAACCAAACTGTTGGAGACCTGAACAAATTTCTGAGGTGTCACAAGGGTACCAGGAGAAAATAACAACTCTGAGTTCCATTGTTGGCAAATTGAAGTGGGAGTTGGGACAACGCAACCAGAAATACAAGTCAGGCACAACAGCAGGCAGAAAATGCACTCAAAGAAGTTGTGGCCTTGAAAGAACTGAAGAAGCAGTTTGCAGAGAAGACTCGGGAATGTTCTATATTCCAGGGGGGAACCAAGAGGTACAAGAATGAGACAATGGAGCTGAAGGGAATGGTTGGACATATGGAAGAAAACTTGGGAAAACATTACATTTCCAAAGATATATATGAAGGAATGCAAATTAAGAACCTAGAAAGGCAAGAACAAGTAGAACTTCTCACAAAAGGAGCATGAAGAGCCTCCGACACATTTGGCAGAAGTGCAATTACAGAATGTGAGCTTGAACGATGGCGCACAGGAATTATGCTTTGTTAAAGGAAAACTGATCAGTACAGAGAACCAACTTTCACGTACGAAAGGTGAGTTTGTAAAGGAAAAACGTGAACTGATGTGAACACTGGAATGTTGCTCACAGGAAGTAGAACACTTGAAAGAGGACTTGAAGCTCTAAAATGACATATTTGTAGAAGTAATTTCAACAAAGATAGATCTTCAATTAATGCTTGATGAACTTCAACATCAGAAGTCTCTCGTAAGCATCGTGCGAAATGCTGGGAACTGGAGAAAGAATTGCTGATGCATCAGAACAGTTGTTGAAGGCAGAATTAACAACCATAACTGATGAACTTCTTGAACTTTGGTCCAATCTAAACAACATGAAGGCTGAGATATGCAATATGGAAGAGCAAATCCAGACTTTGAAAGCAGTTAAGTGAAATTCTAAGAGACAGATTGACGATCTAATGAGTGAATTGAAAGAGCCCAAGGAGCAGTCGGTGACCATGGAAGAGAGATTCTGAACACAGCTGAATGCCCAGGTGAAGTTGTCAAACAAAAGAGTTCTGCAGCTAACTCTGAAACAAAGACTACTCAACTTACCAGAGTGGTTGCTGAGCTGAATGAAAAGTTTCATAAGCTCTAAAAACTAGAAAAGAAGAAAGTGCTCAAACATGTGGGTAAAATTGTAAAACGAGTGGGATCAAAGGTTTTATTTTTGAAACATAAACTTCCACATATGTTGTCACGACCCACACGACGGTGGAAGAAGCAAAAACAACAACAAGGATACAAGCATAATGTTTGTCTACTCCACAAGAAACGTGTCAGGATAACGACCACTGACCAGCGTAACAGCGAATCAACAATCTTTAAGCATTTACCCTCTCAAAAACCTTTCCTAATTATTTTCAAAATAATGTGCACTCTGCAGTTGGATTGCCAAACATTTTGCAATAGATACTTGCTATGTGCTTTGTTAGTTGTTTGAGAAGTGTTAAAGGATCATTATTAAAGGTGGACCCCAACTGGCTCTCTTTCCTTTTGGTTCCCACTGACAAAGTCACCTTCAACAAGATTGGATATTTCAAAACTATCTATTTCTTCCATCTTATTTGCATAAATCAGCAATGACAATGAAAAAGAACATTCATCCCATTTTCAGCAAAAGAAAAATTGCCCTTGTTCAATCGATGGAGAATTTAACGTAAAATACTTTGCCAAGCAGAGTGCACTTGACCAAAATATTTGTGAATAATCACTTCTTTTGGATTATTATTAAATAAGTTCAATAAATCTAAGCAAATATGCAGTGACACAAAGGTGAGATGAGACCATTTGTGAAGTCTCATCCTAAATACTACAGTCTTGAAATTATAGAATGAAAAACTTTGAGAAAATTGAAAAGAACACATCTTTGAAATATTAATTCCATTTGCTGTACTTTACCTATATGTTTGTGCAATTGATGCCTATCGCTTATTGGTAGTACAAGTGGTGGTAAGAGTACTCTTTAAAAAAGAGCATGAAAGCTTCATAAATTTAATGAAATGTTTATCCTTCTCAAGGTGTTGCCCATACCTAGTTATCAAACTCTGAGCAGCCCTCTTTTTAATAGAAATAGCTTGAGTCCAGTAATTATAATGCTGTATTGAAAGCTAGACAGGCAGGGGAGGCTTACAACATGTGCAAATATAAAATTCCACAAATCAAATAGCTGAGCCTGGAGTAATCCAAAAACAAATTGAAATTTGCTTCTTTACAACGGATTCCCACTGTCCTTGGGTGGAATCATCCCAGATTTGCACTAAGTTCGGTAGCAACGTTTTACCCGCAGGCTGCAATGGCGGGCTTTCATGCCGTATCGTTCCAATCCCACCACAGTAGCTATGCATTCCTAGGAAACACGCTGTTTCGATGGTGGGAGGGCTCTCAATCGCCTGCTACACCATCACCTTGCTGCTTCATCATGGCCGGCGCCATATTTTAAAGTCCAAAGGTTTGTACTCAGTGCTTCCAGCCCAGCACTACTGCAGGGGAAATGTCCATAAAAGGCAAAAAGATTGAAGCCCCCGGGTTTAGTGACGTATCACTGGTATGCCTTTTGGATGCCATGGAGGCCTGCCGCGATGTCCTCTACCCCCGCTCTGGCTGCAGGATGGGCAATGGTGTGATCAACCAGGCTTGGGAGGCGGTTGACAGTGATAATCAGTGCCAGTGCTGCACAGAAGAGGTTGCCCATCCAATGCAGATAGAGGACGAATGATCTCAAACATGCAGCCAAGGTATGGTAACCATCTCATTGCTCTAAACTCACACACTCAAGCCCATCATATATTCACTGGCATCTCACTCACTACCACCACCCATTCTCACACACATACCCTCACATGTCCATCTGGCCTCACCTCCTCTGGAGACTGCATCCTGAGCCTTCACTATCTTGAGGTCATTCGCATAGATCAACATGTGCCTCCACACACACCCTGGGTTACCCTCCTTCCCCAGTACAGCCCTCGCCCTGCAGCCTTTTCCCTTGCCTGAGGCCACTTCCTTTGCCAAGCAAGCCCCAGCCCTGTAACCATTGAAAAGCCATCCACATGTGGCTCATCTTGTCGATAGAAACCTGCCATGAGTCTCCCTAAAAGTCATGTGGTGCTGTCTGTGAAGCCTGGCACTGATGACTGCGAGTGCTGACCGAAGCAAGGTAGGCAAACAAACCTTGAAGTCCTGAGCGAAGTGCAGCCCGCCAGGTGCACTTTGCTTATGTGCTGTTGTGAAAAATGTTGCCGTGTTTTCCTGTTGACGTGGCCGGATGATCCAGAGGGGTTGGGGAGTGGTGGGGGTGGGGGGTGAGTCTGGCGGGCTGGCCTAATAATGATATGCAGATGTATTACAATGAGGTTCCCGACTTCCGATGGCAGGAAACGCAGCCCGCCATCGGTGGGCTTAGCGAATGATCACTAACTGGTTTTACACCAGCGCGAAGCTGATTGCACCATTTCGTCTGCTCACGCCACTGAACACTGGACATGCCCGGCACCGGTGGGCATGGAGAATCCCAGCCCTTGTTTAATAAAACAATTGCCATTTCCATCTCAAAACATGAGGTTAAATGAGTGCATAATAACATAACCTTGAAGAATTGCTATTGTTCAGCCATCAAAAGACATGACAAGAAATGAAGCTGAGATTAAAGAAGGCAATAAAAGCCACAAATGGTAAGGAAGTGATTAAAAAGGTAGAAAGATAGATCCGCCTTCAGTATGACATAGATGACAAATTACAGCAGAGTTAGTAAGGAGTACCTTTATCATTACTGCAATTTTGATGGGACTAATGTGTGTTATTGCTGTAATGGTAAATGGGAATATTGGCCTGCATTGCGGTCAGCGGTGAAGTCATGGCGTTCATCGCTGAACTTGAAGTAAAGAGTGAACTTACCTGGCACAAGAGTTTCACTTGCAAGGTGAGCGGTGTCCCTGATGATGTGCCCTCAGCGAGGTTCAACAGTAATCTCTAACACGGGTGAAAAGGACAGATCGCCTCGTACAGTGGATAGAAGTCACCCACAGAATCTGTCAAAGCTAAACTGCTGCAGTATCTGTCATAATGGATTAATGTTAAAGAGTCACTCGAACAAAAGTTTAAGTCAGATATATTTGGGCAGAATCATTTTTAAAGAAATCATATATTTATACAATTTTTAAAAAGTCTGAAAGATGATATGTCATTTAAAAAATCATAAATGTATGCATATTTTTTAAAAGTCAAATGAATAGTATCAGAATCATTTTTAAAAGTCTTTAAATTAAATCATTCAAAAGGTTAGATCCCTCCCACAGCTGTTTTGAAAGTTGAAATGTCTTCCAATACCTAGTGTTCCCCTTGGCTTGGATTTTTCAATTATTCACAAAGTGAACCAGAGATTCTTTCTGCCTGGAAATATGAACCCTAATATGTTACAGCAAAAATACTTCTTCATTAGTCTTAAACTTAATTAGACTTTGTTCCTTCAGTCCCGTGTCGGCCAATGGGCAGCAAGACTCCATCACCAGTTCTGGTCAATCACAATCTCTTTAGCTTCAGTCCAGGTGGTGTCCCTTTTTTGAGGGTGTTCCTTAACACCCTCAAGGTCTTCTTTGACTATCCCCATCTCCATCTTCCATCTGGTGATGTCCATTTTACTACCATTGTGGGAAGTGAAATACTTGTCCTGCCAGGCTCAGTCATTTCTCTGTCATGATGTTCCACAGGCTTCTCTGACCAGTCCTCTGTAGCACTACTTCATTGGTGATGCTCAGGATCTTCCGTAGATAATGCTGGTGAAAGATGTCCAACTTACGTGACACTGTTGCTGTTCTCTTCCATGTCTCACTGGCATGGATTGCAGTTGGCAATGTAGAGTTGCAGCTTCATGGCTGTGTTGATGGTGTTGGAGCCATTGAAAGACTGATGCTGCTTTGCCAATTCTTGTGTGGACATCGATCTCTACATCACCCTTCTTGGAGTTATTGCTTCCTAGGTGAGGGAAGTGGTTGATGTCCTCGATGTTCTATTGCCCAATGCTGGTGGGAGGGCTTTGTTGCTGTCCAGTCGTTATTGCATTGTCCTTCTCGCAGTTGTTGCATAGGCCAACCTTGATACCACTACTCTCAAGACTAGTCATCATGCCTTGGAATGCACACAATTCTTTGCCAGCAAAGTGATGTCGCCTGCAAAACCCAGGTCCATCAACCGCTGGTATTGCCACAGGATAGCAAAGTTTGCACCCACCATCTTCATTAGTGGGGAGTGCAAATTCTTGCCAGTGCCATTTCTTCCCTTTTCACCTTGAGGTTGACGAACAAAATAACAAAGCCTCCAGAGCAGCGCGTGGTAGAATTGTCCATCGCAACTTCTGGATTTCCACACTGCAGGTCGCATGTTCCTGAATTTATTGGGTCTCTCATAAGGCTGTCATTAGAACAGCAAAGTCCAAGCCAGTGTTTGCCAGTTAAGAGTGAGAATTGTGAATTTCCTCATGTGTACTCCCAATCTGCTGATGTAACTGGTACAAATTTGGTAGAAATCATGTTTTTAACACGGAAATATGCAGTTATAGTGGCTTACAGGAGAACCTCCGAGGAATTTTTTGGTGAAGGTTTCTCAGTATACATCTCAACCTGTTAACTTTGCAGTGTGGGATACTCTTTCCAAATATGTGGATATTACATTATTAATGTTTCTTTAGGTTTTAATGACTCTAGTTTTTTTTCTGGTGTATCTTACACTCTTGTAGTTAAGCTCAGCTCCATATGTCCCAAAAAGTACATTCACTTTGCCAGGTAAGTGTTGCCTTAAAGTGTTGCGCGCGTGCCCGACCCAACCTAGCATAAAATGATGCGCGATGACATCGAGCGAGCGTCCTGACATCATTGCGCACTCGCACGATATTTCAGTCAGCGGGCATGCACAGGTGTCGGCAGAGCGCCCGCCGACAACTAAAAGGCCTATTAAGGCCATTAAAAAGTTAATTAAAATACATTTTTCGCTGCCCGTCCAATCTTACGGTTGGCGGGCAGGCGAAAAGCCTTTGCACTTTTTTTGGAAACCTCATCCATGGGCGGGATGAGGTTTCTAACATCAAATGAAAATAAAATAAAAACCTTAATTTTTCAAAAATAACATGTTCCTGCTAATGTGACAGAGCCACATGTTTTATAGCATTTATAACGTCTTTATTTTTCTATTTGAAATCTGCTCATCTCGCTGAGGCAGCCCTGTGCCTCAGGGAGATTTTCAAGCTTACACTCACATGCATGCACAAAGTTCACACCCCCTCCCCGCCCACACAGGCAGCGCTGAGCGCTGAAGCTCGCGTTTCACACTGGGCAGGCCTTAACTGCCCGCACCCACCCTGCCAAGCCTGCCCGACAAGGGCAAGATTCTGCCCAAAGTTGCACAATCATACAGAATCATACAGGGGAGAATTTTCCCCCTGTTGGGCATGGCCGGTCGGGAGCGGGCGCGGGCGGGCACGGAGCCGATCGCTGCCCGTGATTGGCTGCACGCCGCCATTTCACGTGACGCGCACCCGGAAGCGCTCAGCGTTACCTGTGTGGCAGGAGGAGGAGGGAGGGTTGGGGCACGAAAGAGCGCAGAAATTTCCCTGAGGCACAGAGCTGCCTCAGGGAGATTAATTTCATTATGAAAACTTGAAAAAAAGAATTAAAAAAATTATTCAGACATGTCCCAGCTCATGTGAATTTATGAATTTTGATTAAAAAAAATTATTTAATTAATAAATCCTTCATGAAACCTCATCCCACCCGTGGATGAGGTTCCATGAAAAATGTGAAGGCTGCCTGGGCTCTTCGCCTGCCCAACACCCTTAAGGTTGGACGGGCAGCCCTGACAAGTACTTTAAATAGTTCATTAAAGGCCTTAATAGGCCTTTGACAATTCGGTGGGCGAGTAGCCAACTTCGGCACGCACCCGCCGAACTGAAGGTCAGAATGATGCGCGGTGATGTTGGAACACACGCCCGATGTCACCACGCGTCATTTTACGTGTCTTTGTATGTGTTTTTACGTGTATTAATGTGTATTTATCATCTGTCTCCAAAGTCAATCCTTGTGTGTGATCTTGTTCTGCAGAATGTTAGCCTTACAATTGTTATCTTGAGGATGAAGCTACCCTGAACTGCCTGTGATTTTTACTAGTTCAGCTTCACTTCACAAGCATTGAAACAAGTGCAAAGCCTGACCAAACTTCACAAAGCTCAGGATTGTATTACATATTTCTTCTTGGTCCAGAACTGACTGTCTGTTAATCAATAGAAAACTTACTAAAATACTTTGATGTTAATAGTTGTCATTGAATCTTTTTTTTTCAAATGTAGCTGAAGATAAAGCCTTGCCGGCCTGGGACAATAAAATCTCCTCTTTGCCTGCAAATCATTTCAACTTGTTTCATGTAGAACTCTAGGGAGCTAAACTGGATAATCCTTGTACGCGGATATAAAAGGGAGTTCCAGTCGAACTGGTAACAGTTGATCTAGTTCTCATCTGGAAAGTGAAGGCCAGCTCTGAACTGGTGCCCCTGTGGGAAGCGCCAATTGAATTGTGAAGCACCAGTTGGACTGGGTGATATCACAGCTGTAATGGTCTTAGCAGGGAGCATATGTTGAAGTGGTGAATTGTCCAGTCAAACTGGCAGTATTTCTCAATAAACTGGCAATATTACCAGTTGAACTGGTTCCAGTCGTGAGCTGGATAAGTTGCTGGCCTACTTGATCCAGGCTCAACTGTGAATCAACTCTTGTCAATCAACTGAAATAAATCAGTCCATTCTGGAACAAAATGATGCGCGTGAGCATGTGTGCGTGTGTGTGTGTATGAATGAAGGTTTTCTGGATTAAAGTGCGATTTTGAAGCAGAATTTGAAGTTACATATTCTACACTTGTCCAGACAAGACACTCTGAAAATAAAAGTTAGAGTAAAGCTGTGTAAATTTTATTGCAAAACCAAAAATAATGCTGAAAAACACATGTACCTAAAATACAGAGAGCAGCATAAATTTACACTTGTTATTGACGCTGAGCTCATGCTGTTCTCCCCAACTCAACAACTGGGAATCCCAACTGGGTTTCCGACGATTCCCAGTTACTCGGTTACCTCCAGAAGAATCTGACAGAGGCTAGTTCAGAACAAGCTCCTCCCAGTTCAGGCCAGTTTAATCTTGAACTGGTCTGAACTGACACCACCCCCAACTTCCCATTGCCGACCCCTGACCCAGTATACAAGGGATCACGAGGCAAATTATCCTGTGGCTGTTGCTTCCAGTGCAGGCAGAATGCAAATTTCTGTTGCCTGCTCATTTAAATCATTGTGGCATGCAGCCAAGTGCTAATTGTAGTTGAGTGGCACACTCCTCAGCCAGGGCCCATTGCCCTGAGAGGCTAGAATGGGTTAAAGCTAGGAGTTTGTACTTAAAATCAGCCTGTATCACTAAAAGGAGAGGGGCGTTGTGCCTGAAGTAAGTGCTGTAAGTTGCTGTAAAAGTGATTTTGACCAGGAAAAATGTTGCACAACATAATACAGAGTGGACTCCGAGCACCGGAAGTCTTGGTGCAGCAGAAAGAGAGATAGTATGAGCCACAGGAGGCCAGAGGCCCTCCAAACAAATTCTCAGGAGACAGTGGGACCAGCTAGCCATGACCGTAAATGTCAGGAGTCCTGGATGCGGTGCAGCAAAAGGTTCACTGGCCACACCTGAGAGGTCAAGGTTAGTTAACGCATCTTCAAATGCCATATCCTACCAATTGCACTATTAGTCTCACATACGCCTCAATTCACCACGCACACATCTCTCGCCTATCACGTCCCTTCACATCACTGTCAAACACTTAATACTGCTGCAGGCCTCACACTCACATCTCACAGCGTGAATGCATTGCCAGTTATCCAACTATGACAGCCAAATTGCCAAACAGATTGCACCACACTTCTCTCTCCTTTGCAGAACAAGTTGGAGATTAACTGGAGACAGCAGCACTTAACTAGCATGGGCAGACATGGCTACATGTCCCAGCTCTGATGGAAAACATAGAAACATAGAAAATAGGAGCAGGAGTAGGTTGTTCAGCCCTTCAAGCTTGCTCTGCCATTCAATATGGTCATTGCTGGCGGGTAGGAGACATTTGTATAAACCTCATCCAGGGGCGGGATAAAAGCGGTGAGTGGGGCTGCGAGTGTTATTTGTCAGATGTTTAATTGTGAAAGTTACTGATACTTGCCTGTGTGAGCAGGAATACTTCAAAACTCTTCACAGCTGCTTGGACAGGAGTAACAGCCTTCAGGTCAGGACTCTACAGTAAAGATCATTTCTGGGGCCTGCAGGTTTCAGGAAGCCTTTCCTTAGCTTGGGAATGGGGGTTGTGCTCTCCACTGGAGGCACCTCCTCCTCTGAGGAAGGGAGGGCCAGAAGGGGGAGGAGGCCAGGAGTCCACATTCAGTCTCCAGGGGAGCCATCTTTGGGAGGAGAGGCACAGGCACAAGGGGCGCAGGGTCAACAGGAAGTCCAAGGCGGAAGGGGCCGCAGGAGATGCCACTATCCTGCTGCCAGGGTTTACAGGCGGTGAAGCAGCTACCTCAATATGTCTGAGGTGCAGTGCCGAAGGAGGCTCCGCCCCTCAAGAGAGACAGTTACCTCCGTCTGTCAGATGATAGGTCCTGAGATCTGTGCCAACTGTGTGGGTGGGCACCCCATGGCAGTGGCGCTGAAGGTCACAGCTGCCCTCAACTTCTATGTCTCTGGCTATTTCCAGGGGTCGGTGGGTGATCTTTGTGGAGCCTCCCAGTCAGCCACCCACACTTGCGTCAAGCAGGTGACACACGCTCTTTCGCATTGACTTTCATCTGCTACCGCTGGGACAAGGCCAGTCAGACAGAGCGAGCCAGAGGCTTCGTGGCCATTGCTGGCTTCCCCCGCGTCCAGGGTGCAAAAGACTGCACACATGTGGCATCAAGGCCCAGCAGGTGAGCCCGGTGCCTTCGTCAACAGGAAGGGCTTCCACTCCATGAACGTACAGATAGTGTGTGATCACAGGATGCTGATTCTACAAGTCTGGGCAAGGTACCCAGGCAGCTCCCACGACGCCTACATCCTCAGACACTCCCAGGTGTCGGTGCTCTTCAGTGCTCCAGCCCGGCTGGATGGATGGCTGCTGGGTGACAAGGGATATCCCCTCAGAAGGTGGCTCATGACGCCTCTCCGCCATCCAAGAACAGAAGCTGAGCAGTGGTAGAGTAGGACACACGCCTCCACAAGGGCTGTGGGTAGAGAACCAACAGTCTTCTCAAGATGCGCTTCCAATACCTGGACCGTTCAGGGGGCGCACTCTAATACCCTTCCAATCGTGTGTTGCTGATAGTGGTTGCATGCTGCACTCTCCACAATCTTGCACTGGAAAGAGGGGACACTGTGGACGAAGAAGATGTAGACGCAATAACTGCGGCTGCACACGATGAGTCCAGCAGTGAGTCCGAGGATGAGCACGCACAGGGAAAGACTGAGAGGGTAGACGCTGACCCGAGCATACTCCAGGGAGGCAGGGACACCTGGGAGGCTTTAATCCAAAGAGCCTTCAGCTAGCCCACCACAGATGGACCTTCAACACACGCCAGGGCTGTAGGCTCCACACTCGATATCTGAGTGCAAAATCAGCCTAGGTCGGAACATTAACTAAGGGCCTTGTCAATAAAGCTGAATGTTACATAACTCACTCATAACATCATGGGTAGCTGTCCACCTACAAAAAGAAAGGAGTCACCCTGAGCCATGCTAACATTTCAAAATTTAATGATTCAACAAAATGAAGTTCAGAAAAAAAATTTACAAAGGTGTTGCGCATCACACCAAGTGGTCATGAATTAAAAATGGGGCAACATAAAAGTGCTAGTGAGAAATCTGTGGTGTGCCTAAGGTGCCTTAAGTTTACGCTTGCGGGTGCTACTTCTAGGTGATACCCCCTCGCTGGCACTGGCATCTGAGAAAGTCTGCTCACTGTGTTGTCCTGTTGGCCTCGATGACCTTGGCGGCCGTCCTCTGGCCCGTGGAGCCTTTGGTGGCCCTGCCTGGGAGGGAGAGGCCAGTTCCGCAGCTGGCATCTCCCCAGTTGTCACAGCCTCATCGGGTGCAACCGATCACTGGCAGAGGGGCGGCGGAGCTGCTGCCCTCATCCGGAGCGCCCTGAGAGGAGCCTGCAGAGATGACTGGCAGCTGCTGTGCCAACATGAGGTCACTTCTGACCTCCCTGCTCACCGTAGATGGATGGGCACCGAGCTGGGATACTTGGTGCCCAAACCATCTCCCATACTGGCACTGACCAGCTGAGGTCAATGCCGCTGTGAGGGCTTGCAGGTCCGAGCGCAACCCCAGGAGGGCCTGATTGTTCTCCTGGAGGAGCCTCTCCACAGGAGTCACCACTCTCTCCATGGAGGAAGCATGGTGCTCGGCCATGAAGCTCACTGGATCGGTGATGCCCTGTGTGCACTCCTCCATCATGGGCATCATTCCACGCATTGCCTCATGTATCTCTGCCAGATCCTCCAGCATACCCTGCTGCACTTCCAGAGTTTGCTGCCTCACGGATGACTCTGAGGCACATCATCAGCCGCTGACCAAGCATGTGCCTAGCCCCCAGCAGTCCTCTGCTATGGGCACTTTCTGTCTCCACCAGCACTTCAAGCGAGTGTGAAGTGCCCTCACCGCTTTGTCCCGGGACACTAGCCAATGATCTAATTCCCACCAAGGTGCTAATATCTGCGCTGGTGCCTGCCTGGCAGATATGGTGTGACGCTGTGAGTCCAAATGTTCAGGGCCCTCAGGTGTGAGAGCCCTGCTATGGTGATGCTGAAAGGAAGAACAAGGACATTTGATTAATTAAAGGGAGACAATGTCAATGTGCACGCCTGTCCCCCAGAGCATTATGTGCTTATCCTTCCATAATCAATGGTCAACCCATGTTGCAAACTTCAATCACTGAGCATTCAGCGGTGCCATGGTTGCTGGGACACATGTGGTGACTTCAGTGCTCGTCAAACATACCTCCCCATGGCACCCCAGCCTCACCACCACCGGTGGAACTGGGGGCATGGCGCCTCTCCAGATCCATGGCCTTCTGCTCGAATCGAGTCACGATGGCCAACTGGGCCTGGGCTCCGCCAGTCCACATCCGCTTGGCGGAATTGTGTGCAGTCTTCTACTGAAAAGGAGAGAAGAGCATTAATTAGTCCAGCCTGTACCTGGATTCCCATCACATCCCTGCCACCCCAGCCAGAGTGGGGCATTGCAGGGCTCCAGTGCTTCATCACCCTGCAGCTGCCACACACTCTCACAAAGAAGCCAGGGAGACCCCCCCTTGCCCAAATGCTGCCTCCATCACATTTGGCATCACATGGTCTAACCTTGCAAAGCAAAGAGGCACAAGCACGTGGAATCCAAAGGCCAGCAGATGGATGGGTGCCCCACCACCTGGAAGCTCTCCTCCCAGCATGTTAGCATCCTGACTTTGACATGTTTCGCAGTTCCAGCACTGTGCCTAGGTGCAGATCCTTGAGTTTGCCCCTGAGTCTATACTCTGGGTGTCAGTGTCACACATGCTGTGGGTGGAGAAACCATCTCAGCACAACCCTCTCAGGGTGAACTCGGCATGGGCAACATCTGCTGGCCCACCTAGTGAGGGAAACATGCCCTGAAGGATTCAATGCTGTAACTGCACCCAGAGTTGTTGGGGGGCAGGGGGGCGGGGGTGTGCCTTGTGGGGAAAGGCTGCCAGCTGCTTTAAGTGACCTCTGCCAACATGGTATTCACCCTTTCCAAGCGCAGGAGGACGTTGAATCTCTTGTGGCACTGGACCCATGTGCGTCACACCACATCATGGGAGCTCACTGTCTCGGCCTCCTCCCAGGCACGTTTGATCAGATGGTGGGGCCTCCGCCTCCAGTCCCTCGGAAGCAGGACCTCCCGCCGTGCTGCCACCTCCTCCAGGAGGGCAGCTAGGCACTCATCCGAAAACCGAGGGGCACACTGCCCCACTGCCCTACCCTCCGGCCTGGCCTGTCCCGCTGCCCTACCCTCCGGCCTGGCCTGTCCCGCTGCCCTACCCTCCGGCCTGGCCTGCTCACCAGAAGCCCTCTGGTGAGCCCTTCTACTTGCAATTGTGAGCAGCCTTTCCAAGGCTGCCAGAGCTTCATTTAAACAGGCCGCTGGGTCGCCATTATTGGATTCCCACTGCCGCCCACCCACTCCCGCTATCCTCAGGAGTCAAGCATTACGCTAGGAGGGCCTTGATTGGCCCGCCCATGTAAAATGGTGGCGCGGATCTGATCGCGGGTGGTGATCGGGTCCGCACCCAGCCCGCCCAACATGGGGAAAATTCTCCCCATGGTGATTGACCATAACAGAGGCTGTGGCCAGGATTTGACAGTATCCTCATACTTAATCCTCCTTCTCACATCCCACAATCTCTTCTGATTTACAAGCTGTAGAATAGTGTAAGCATGTTTTTGTTGATAATCCATCCCCTTCCCTAGCCACATCATTATTATTGTGTTTTTCTCCTTTCATGTACCCAAGATGTCCAGCCTAGGCAGGCAGTGGCAGCGAAGCATGAACTTGAAAAGAAAGAAGACTGTGCTAATGAAGAAACACATTCACTCACTCCCACACTTGCAGCCACCAGCTCAGATAATGGTAATGAATGCAATTCAGGTGGGAATTACTAAGGCACAAGTGTCCTGCAGCTAGGGCATGGGACATGGCTGGTGCAGGTGCCACCTCCCCATTTTGTTGCTGAGGACACAGAAGATCATTTTGAGAGGGAAACTTATAAAAGGAGTGGAGTGGCAGTGGGTCCTTGGAGCATGAACTGCTGCCATGTCTCAGGATAACAGATTCATCGGCCCACCACTGCCACATTGGCCAGAATGCAACTTCCAAGGCTGAGTAGATGCAATTAAAAACTGAGCCTTCTAGAGCCATATTTGCTCGAGATAATCCTGCAAGGCCATTTGCAGTTTTCCCCATTGAAAGTCAGCAGTCTTCTACCAATCATTCTGTAGCCATCTGGGTAGCACTGCGTATAAGCACCAGGACAGGCCAAGAAACAAAGAAGATAGGCATTAAGAAAATGCCCATGGTGATTAGTTAATATTGGTATGCAACATGGGAGGTGTTGCAAATATTACCTGTTGCAGCCTGAAAGGAACTGACTCATAAAAGGTTGTGGTTATGGTCACCTTCACAGCTTCCGGCAATGCAGTCCTTGCTCTGAGGCTGCATTTGTTGCTGAGGAAGATTGAAGGTTTCAGGAAGGATGTCCTTTGAAGTGGAGACATCTAACAGACTGATCCACGTTCAGCTTCAGGTAGGAGAATTACTCCCTGAACATCCTGGGTGGATATGTCCTCCACCTCTCCCTTCCAGCATCTTGTCCTACTTTGTGTCACCTGTTTATTCTCCATGTGGAATTCCTAATAGTCAACACATTCCTGTAAGTATTTTGTTTAGCATCCTTGAAGTTAGGACAAGTTCCTTCAGCACATAATACACCACTCCCTGTAGACATTGACACCTTTAAGTAACTCTAAAAACCACCGAACACTTATACAAACTCAGCAGCAGCCAGCAGAAATCAATCAGGAATTAATCTGTTAATGATCTCTTCAAATTCCTTACTTTTGCTGAATGCTTGTTTAACTTTTATGTTTAAGGGGGGCATTAACTGGAGCGTTGCACTCCAAAATGGGAGCACTTGTGCCAAATCAGCATTACACATCAATTCACTTCATGATCTGCATATTTCTGGTGTGTGCTCACTGCACCCACATAACACCCTCACCAATATGGCGTCGGATGTGGCTAGAACTAGAAGTGTGCACACAAATGTTGTGTGGATGCCATTTTGGATTAAATCAGCTCCCACAGTGTCAAAGGGATGGTCAGTGCTGAAACTAACCTTGCAGCCATAACAGGTTTAGGTTTTGATGTAACTTTAGATTCCAGTATGAATGTCGCATCAACATAATCCTCACAATAAAAAAAACTCTACATTAGTATGGAGGACCCTTCCTCTCATACTCTCCAAATCAAAGAATATTGATTCTCAAAGGTGACTGCCAAATGTACATTGCATAGCACAGTGTGATGAATTTAAGAAATTCATTCCTCACAAGCTAATAATGTTCATAATTACTAAGTGACAGCTTTTTGCTCTAGGCTGAATTTAATCCCAGGTTTCTAAAGATGAAGTTAATGTATCAAACTATTACCAAAATTGCACACTAAGTACCATAGATCACACCATATAATTCAACCCTGGAATCCTCTAAAAATCCTTCCAAAAATAAAACATCGACTTATATGTCAAGAATAAAATGTGAAGCCCCCAGTGTGGGTATGGGTGGTCGCAATTTTGACATGTAAAAAAAAAGATAACATCGGTAATTCATATTAAATGAATGTGGCACAGTTTATTGAATGAATTACAAAGAAATCTTCAACCACAATCAAAGCATTTTAAAAACCAAATTCTTAAGCCAGTATTATCCCAGATTTGCACTAAGTGTGGTAGCGGGCGGTTAAAACAACGATTTACCTGCCGGCCGCAATGGCGGCTTTTCATGACGTTATCACCCCAAACCCGCCGCATTAATTATGCAATCCTGGGAAACATGCCGTTTCCATGGCGGGTGGGCTCTCACTTGCCCGCCATGCCATCACCTCACCGCTTCACATTCCGGTCGCCATATTTAAAGTCGAGAACAGAAACAAAAATACCTGGAAAAACTCAGCAGGTCTGACAGCATTTGCGGAGAGGGATACAGTTGACGTTTTGAGTCAGTTTAAAGTCTAGCCGTGTGCACACATCTCAGTACTTCTGGCCCACAACTACTGCAGGAAGATGTCCACGAAAGGCAAGAAGACTGCAGCCCCCAGGTTTAATGACGCATCACTGGAACACCTTTTGGACACGGTAGGGGCCCGCTGTGATGTCCTTTACCCCCACTCTGGCTGCTGGATGGGCAGGGGCATGACCAACCAGGCTTGGGAGGTGGTGGCAGCGGTGGTCAACCAGCCAGTGTTGCAAGAGGATGAATGATCTCCTCTGTTCCGCCAGGGTAAGTCAGTCTTCTCATCACTCTCAACTCACACACTCACAAACCCATCACACATCCACAGGGCCCTCACTCACTGCCAGTTCAAGGGACACCATCATTCACTCTCTCACACTCACCGTCATTGTCCTCATTCTATCCATGGGACCACTCACCACCCACACATGCCAGGCATACTTATCATCTTGCCTGGCAGGCGTCCTACTTGCACCCTCTCCATATCTATTCATGCAGGACAAGCTGGCACACAAGAAGAGGGAGAGGTTGCTTACCAATGGTGGAGTGCCTGAAATCAAGGTCCTCATGGACTTTGAAAACAGAGCCATCCAGCTGGCTGGAGAGGATCTGAACCTTTCCTGTGTTGATGGTGAAGTCAGCAGTGCTCTACCAAGTGGGAATCCAGCAGTGCAACATCCATCAGACAACCATGCTGTGAGTGATGTGTCCTGTTTCACAGGCCAATGCCATGCACTAATTATCTCTCCTTGCTTCCATAGACACATCTACCAAAGAGCTGACAGAGTCCACGACCCAGGGCCTCCAATCAAGCCCTGAAGAAACCTCTGAAGAGGAATCTGAAGGCACCCTCCTTGAAGTCCCATCACAGCGCTCACCCACACCCTCCACCAGTGCAGAGATACACACCTTGGTGGGACCTAGCTTTAGAGTAGCCTCGGGATCACAATCTGGTGAGCGCATTGCACTGCCTGATCCACGGAAGGCAGCGGCAGAGACAGAAGCTTCCCAGCTATCCGGCACTCAGAGGGCTGCTGGAGGCCAGAAAATTGCTGAGTCTGAGTCAGATGTCGAGCCTCTGGACTCGGTCATGTCACAGTTGCTGGGGCTGCAAAGGTAAGCATCAATTGGGAACATCAGGGAGGGATGTCTGCTGCACTCCTCAGATTGCAAGGCACAATGGAGGAGTCCATCCGCCTTCAGTCTGAGGTGATAGTGCTGGCATGCAAACACACCGAGGCCAACATTGGTAGGATGGTGGCTGCCATGGAGATCTTGGTTCAGGACATGGGTGCTGCACTGCTACATGGGTTAAACTCCATTACTGATGCCGTAGTTGGCCTCATGTGTACGCGAGAGGGGTGTAGCACCCTCTGTGGACTATGGGAGGTATTTTCCCTGCCTGCTGGCATCAGGCTTACTCGGCAGCGTGAGTGGACAATTTGGCAAGAAGGCCAAAAATCAGTTTCACAATGTCGTGAAACCAGTTTGTGATCATCTGCTCAGCCCATCGATTGCAGGTCGCGTTTCTCACCATCGGATGTCGGGAACCTCACTGAAATACATCTGCATATCATTATAAGGCCAGCCCATTGGACTAATACCCCTCCACCCCACCCCCCGGATCCTCCGTGCACGTCGGTGTGATTGCACACCGATGTGTTTCACAACTGCACAGAAGCGATGTGCACCTGGCGAGCTGCACCTTGCTTGGGACTTCGAGGTTTGTTTGCCTACCTTGCTTCAGGCAGCACTCGCAGCCATCAGTGCCAGGCTTCACAGACAGCAGCATATCACTTTTAGGGGGGGCTCATGGGCAGATCTCTATCTAGCAAACCAGCCATAAGGCGGGGCTGGCTTTGTATGGTTTCAGGGCTAGGGCTTGCTTGGGGAAGGTGGAGAAGGGGCCTCAGGCAAGGGAAGAGTCTGCAGGACGAGGGCTGTACTGGGGAAGGGGGTATCCCAGGGTGTGTGTGTGGGGGCACAAGCTGATCTGTGCAAGTGGCCTCAAGATGCTGAGGGCTGAGGATGCAGTGTCCATAGCAGATGAGGCCATATGGAGATGTGAGAGTATGTTGAGAGAGTGAGTGGTGATGTCCCTTGAGCTGGCAGTGAGTCAGATGCCAGCCAATGTGTGATGGGTTTGAGTGTGTGAGCTTAGAGTGATGAGATGGTTGCCTTACTCTGGCGCCATGGATTAGATCATTCATCCTCAATCTGCATTGGATGGCCAACCTCTTCTGTGCAGCATTGGCACTGATCACCACTGCCATTGCCTACCAAGCTGGAGTGGTAACATTGCTGCACCTCCTGTGGCCAGGGAGCGGGTAAAGGACAACAGCGGGCCTCCAAAGTGTCCAAAAGGTGCTAAACCTGGGGGCTGCAGCCTTCTTGCTTTCGGGGCCATGTCTTATTTGCAGCAGTCCTGGGCTGGAAGCACTGAGAGGTGTGCGTGCGTGTTAGGGGAAAATTAAAAATGCTAAAAAAGAACACTGTAAGAATTTACTGAAGAACACTTAAAATCTCCAGGCAGACATGGCTGCTAAGCATATTAAAAGTTGATGATTATCAGATGAACATTGCACAGCCTTGAGAGTCAGGCTGAAGACACAAGGAGGACATAAAATAGATTACGTGTACTCCCCTCTCACATAGGGAAGGGGCAGATGGTTTTAGCTAAGATATGGGAAGACATACAATGGACAAAAAGGGGACTTTGATGAAACACAAACAGTCTTGAGTTGTGAGAAGCAAGGTCTTTGCGTACATGTTTTGATTTTGATTGGATAATATAATTATGTATACACCTTTTAGAATAATTGGTTAGCAAAGTCACATGTTTATGTACTCAATAGGATAGTTTTAACATGGTATATGTGTGTCGGTTACCGATTGGATGTATTCAAATGTACTCAAATGTATTATGATAAGAAAAAGTACAAAAGTAATTAAATGTAATCAGTCAGGGAGCTGGGTCTTCATTCTTAGGAATGATTGAGGCTCCCTTGTATATGCTTGAATAAAACCGGTTAAAGGAAGCCTGAGTCTCTGTGGTCGCTGTGTGATCGGGGATTGTAATTTCTCCTCTTCAACTGGCCTATGTGGTAGTTGCAGGATTGGAGGGAGTACCCTCTTCAGTGCGGCTGTACTTTAAATGTGGCGCCTGGCGTGATGAAGTGGCAGGGTGATGGCATGGCTGGCGAACAGAGCCCGCCCGCCATCAAAACACCGTCTTTCCCAGGAAGTCATAATTAATGTGGCGGGTTTGGGACGATACAGTGTGGGAAGCTGCCATTACAGCCGGCGGGTAAAACATCATTTTAGCCGCCCGCTACCACACTTAGTATGAATCTGGGATGATTCCGCCTTATATTGCTGGGCTTCACCAGATCCATCCAGGCTCCTGAACCTTATTTTCAGCATCCTGATGGTTTGCTCCACCAAGGTCCGAATTGCAGCATGATCCTCGGTATACCTTCTCAGTGGTCAGAATCCAAAAGCTCATAGCTCTTTAAATGATCCACAGTATTAGTCTTCTGCCCCCAGGTCCCCTGATCAATTGCAGCAGACGGGCATGATCAAGGCTGTTGAAGCTTCAGTAATTAAAGAGACCCCATCAATGGACAAAATGGAAGCATTCCACAACAGGCAGCTGAGAGGCAACAACAGGAGTGATAGAGTTGTAACGAAGGAAGGCTTACTCCTACTAACCGCCTACCCCACCCCCCAACTCCAGGCCACCCATCTTGCTTCTCTGAGACATTGCTGGAGATGATGCTGTAGGATATAAGGGTCTGCTGAGAAATTTTGCTCCCAGTGGAACAGAGCAAGGAGCCTGCAGCCAAACAGGCGTGGCTGGAAGTGGCTGATGAGGTGAGCAGCAGGAATATGATTCCTCTCTCATGGATACAGTGCCACAAGAGGTTCAACCACCTCACCAAGCCAGGGAAGGTGAGTGGTATGCCACTAAAAAGTGTCAACCCCCTCACTCTGCCTTTCCCAGAATTATCCTGCACAGCATTCCTTGGACACACAGGTGCACCATCCCTCTCTCCTGAGGGACATCCTCACTTCCCGATCTGAGCAGCCACCATTAACACTCAAACTTTTCTTATTACCACCTCACATCCATCCCTCACAGTCACCCTCCAAAAATGTTGTCCTTTCCTCCATTCTACATAATTTATCTCACAGTCATAACTCTCTTCTTCCTCTCATTGCAGGAGAAGAGAATGTAAAACACCAAGGAGAGTCAGAAAACCTGAGGTGGCCCTCTTCTCATATTGACCCTGTGAGCAGCATTCACTGTAGATAAGCAGAGTTTTGGAATGCATGGCCATTGGCAACGTAGAGATGGGGTCTCCAAGATGCCTGGTTACAGAATTAAATATCACACCACCAAATGGAAGGTAACAGTCACTTATGTAGATGCGGTGTCAGCTGCCGCTGAAGTATGGTGACCCACACATTGATGATTTAGAACCTGCTCACCAGGTTTTCTTGTCTTTCAACTTCCTGGGGTCCTTTAAGCATCCCTTAGGAGCTGGTGCTGGAGGACAAGGAAGACTCCTCAAGGATGGTTGCACACTTATGCACACCCTCCACCAGTTCAGGTACACACAGCTTGATGAAGCCTCCAGGACAGGCAGTTGGGCTGTCAGATAGCATCTCATGCATCACAAGTGAGCAGGAGCAGCTATTGGAGACAGAGACAGCATTGGAGAATCACCCTCAGAGTGTGCAGAACCCTCCAAGCTCTGCTCAACTGGATGCAGATGTTGAGCCTTGGGGTTGTTGGTGAAGAGGACTATTCTGGAGCAGCACCAGAAAATGTGTGAGATTCTGTCAGAATTTCTAGAGGCACTGCACAAAATTAGAGAGACATTGGAGGAGTCTGTCACCATCATGAGACCAAGGTGTCTCAGGCATTTTCACTGATGTTTACCTCCATGGAAAGAGTGGCTGCCTGCATGGGCTATCACACACAACAGGCAAACAAGTGCATGCTGGACCTAACCAATGGACTTTAGACTTAGTCTACCAGTTTAAATAGGATGGAGGAAAGCCTCACCTCACTGAAGTACAGCCAAGTGCACTCCAGCTCTTGACTAGCAGGGGAATACAAATGGGTCATGACAGGGAAGATGGAGAAAGGGGTCATGGAAGTGGAGGCCTTTCTCAAAGATTTTCCACTTCTCCCCATTTCCCCACCCACCGCCACCCATTCAGAACTCCACACACTGTCTCCTGTCTCAATGCCCAAATCCGTCCCTGCACAGGTGCAGCTGGGACGGACTTTGCTGGGACTGCCAGGGGTCCCAAAACCCAGCACACGTTGCTTAGGAGTATCTGAACAGCTAGTATAGGGGGATGAGCAGTCTGCCTCTAGCTCTGCTGAAGCCACAGGGTTAACACCATGTAGAAATGCTGGGAAAAGGAGGAAAGACTTTGTGCTTTCACAAGGAAAATCACTTGGGTGTTCAAAAGTTTGTTAGTTTGTCATTCTTGTTGTCAGTGTTTACATACCTTAAACTTTATTTCAAAGCTCCATTTTCCTGTCATCTCCATTGCTGTCTGTTGTCAGTCAGGTCATCTTCAGCCCTGAAGAAAATGGCATGACCAGAGTAGAAGATGAGCAATGGATGCTAGTGAAATGGATGGGTTATTGACTGTGGAACTGCTTTGTTTTGGGATTGGGGATGGACCCAGTAAGTTCAGAACTAATGTGTCAGATGGCTACACTACATCAGATTAGCTGAAATGTGCCTGAAGGAATCTGTCTCAGACATTCCTTGCAGCTAATTTTGCGGCTGCGGGAATCCTGGCCACAAGTAGTTCCGATTGCTGCCCCTCCTCTGAATTTCATTGTGCTCCACACCTTCCTCCTGATGTCAGCTCCAGTCCTCTTTGCTGCATTGTGGTGTACAAGACACAGCACATCATCACCATTCTAGACATCCTTACTGGTGTATGTTGAAGGGCTCCCTCGGATCTGTTCAGGCACCTGAATTGCATCTTTGGTATCCCAATGACTTGCTCAATGATCACTTGTGATGGCCCTTGTGCTTTTGGTGTGAAAAAAGAAATGGCCAGAATTTTACATCTCGTGGGCGAGTGCATACCCGACCCGAATGGATGTGAAATAGCGCGAGATGACATCAGCCGAGTGTCCCGACATCATCCCGCACGTGAGCAATCTTTAGGTCGGCGGGTGTGCGTGGGTGCCAGAACCACACCCGCCAACAATTAAAGAGCCACTTAAGGCCATTAAAAAGCCAATTGTACTCAATCTTATGTTGCCTGCATGATTTTGCTCTCGTCATACGAGCAGCCCACTTTTAATGAAACCTCATCCAAGGGCAGGATAAAAAAGGGTCAGCAGCATTGTCAGTGTGAGTAGTGAGGAGTTTAGGAGATAGTTTGCTGCTGGTTGCTTATTTGAACTTGACAGCTTCATCTCCGTTTTGAGCTTAAGTCTTAGCATTTCTAGGCTTCATTTTAGGACTCATTGGTGTCTCCAAAGCCCCCGGACGATTTTGACCATGTGGACCCTTCCAGGCACCAGGCAACCTTCTGTTACTCTGGTAGTGGGGATTGTGCTCTGAGGAGGAAGAGAGGGGCAGAAGGGAGAGGAGGCCAGGTGTCCCAGTGCAGCTTCCAGGGGAGCGACCGGTGGGGGGAGAGGCGCAGGCACAAGGGGCGCAGGGCCAGCAGGTAGTCCAAGGTGGAAGGGGCCACAGAAGACACCACTATCATGCTGCCAGAGTTTACAGGCAGCGATGCAACTACCTCAATATGTCTGAGGTGCAGTGCCAAAGGAGGCTCTGCTTCTCTAGCGAGACTGTGACCTCCATTTGTCAGATGATTGGGCCTCTGATCACTTCCAACTGTGTGGGTGGACACCCCACGCCAGTGGTGCTGAAGGTCACAGTGGCCCTCAGCTTCTATGCCTTCAGCTCCTTCCAGGGGTCGGTGGGGGATCTTTGCAGAATGTCTCAATCAGCTGTCCACAGTTGTGTCAAGCTGGTGACAGAAGCTCTGTTCAGGCAGGTAAAGACATTTATTCATTTCCGTATGGATGAGGCCAGCCAGGTTGAGCGAGCCACTGGTTTTGCAGCAATTTCTGTGTTCCCCCCCATTCAGGTGCACACATGTGGCCATCAAGGTACCAGCAGGTCAGCCGGAAGGGATTCCACTCCATGAACATCCAGATAGTTTGTAACCACAAGATGCAGATTCTGCAAGTCTGTACAAGGTAGCCTGGCAGCTCCCATGACGCTTACATCCTCAGACATTCCCAGGTGCCAAGGCTATTGAGTGCTCCAGACTGACTGGATGGATGGTTCCTGGTTGACAAGGGCTAGCCCTTGAAAAGGTGGCTTCTGACGTCTCTCTGCTACCCCAAAACAGAGGCAAAGCGGCGTTACAATATAAGTCATGCCTCCACAAGGGTGGTGATAGAGAGGACCATAGGTCTTCTGAAGATGTACTTCTCATGTCTGGACCATTCAGGGGGTGCACTACAATAACCCCCAGAGTGGGTGTCACTGATAGTGGTTGCATACTGCACCCTCCACAATCTGGCACCGGCAAGGGGGACCCACTGGAGGAAGAGGATCTTGAGGCAGCTCCACAGGCCACAGGTGATAAATCCAGTGGTGGGACAGAAGAGGAGCCTAGTGAGGAGCATGATGAGGACGTGGAGCCAGATCTTTGGATTCTTCATTGAGGCAGGGACTCCAGGGAAGCCTTGATCCAACGGTCCATCAGCTAGGCTGCCAAAGATCTGCTTCCACCTCATGCCAGGGCTGCTGCCTCCATCCTGGATGTTTGAAATTACCCTTTCCTTTACCCAAAGTCCACTCAATACCTGTACGATAAAGTTTAAAGCCACTCACATCCAGCATTGGATACTGGTGTGCCCTGCACCTACAAAACAAGATCATTAAGACAAAAGCAAAATTTATATCATGTTGGCACTCACATCAAATGAACATAACAATATATGGTGTTAATGGTCACACCAGTAAACAGATTAACAAAACATGGCAGAACAGAAGCCTCCATGCCTACCATAAACAGGTGGAACCAAACTCAACATTTATTCATCCTTAAACTTCATGGGGAAAATATCTTGAGACAAAAGGCACTTTAGTTAGCTTTGCTTCATTAACCAATGGCTGAATGATTAGACCAAATATTTAATTTCATCAGAGTTTAACTTACTATATTATAAATTAACTGAGAAATTATTCAAATTTCCTGTTCTATCAAATTGAAACAAGCTTGTACAAAAATGATTTGTAATATTTTGGTGGTAAAATGGAGAATATGACAGCTAAATAAAAGACATGAAGTAGGAAATATTCAAAAAGAAGAAATAGAATTTCTGCCACACTTCTAGCAAGAGGCATGGCAGCAGAGTGCAAGCCACACTGGGAAAATTCTTGATCTTTGCAACTCACCAAGGGCACAGTAGCATTTTGGTACGTTACTGGAGTGGTTTTTCAGAGAAGATCAGCTGACGTGTCAAGTTGCTGGTAAGGCCATAGTTCCAGTCTCCTGGACAGACTCCGAAGATTCTCCCATGGCAGCCTTCAGGGAGCTGCCTCTGCCATTTTCAAAGCGCCCGCTGAGTCACCATTGGACCCAGTGCCAGACAGGCTCCCAGCCCTTCCCGGCCATTGAGAGGACGTGTTTCACGCTGAGCAGACCTTAACTGGCCATCCAGCAGGAATCGTGTTTGTAATGCAACCACGGCAGGGAGCGGATTCTACATCCTCTTCCACTCCCACTGACTTGGCGTGCACACCAAGCATGAAATTCAGCCTATATTTTGTGCTGGAGTGATGGTGCCTTTAAGAACTAGGTCTCTGTGAGATTATTTCTGATACAAAAAGGGCTTGCTTCCAGAAAATGATCACGTGGCCAAGTTACCTGGGAGATAAACAATAGTGAAGCAAAGGGTCAACAAGTTAATTATAGGGGTGAGTAGGACCCTGGGTGTAGTTCCATGTTAAAGCAGTGATTTTTCATTTTTTTTAGTTTTAGAACAGGCTAGAATGAAGGAAACACCTCTTTCAATGTCCTCAGTTGAAATCTGGTGAGTTGACTTAAAGAGTTTAAAATCCTTGTTAACTGAAGGACTCTTTAATAGTGAGTTGCATTTCTGGTATAATCAAGCTGAGGAGAGAGGGGGGAAGCATTTTAGGCTCCAGTATTAAAGAATATTAGAATCAGGAAAGGTCTGCTGGCTATGCTTAAGATGTTAGCGACACCCATGTTGAATGGGGAGTTTACAACCGTAGGGCAGTTGGAGGAGATTTGAAGGGAAAGCCTTGCCAGAAGTAAACAGAAAGCCCTAGAAATTTCAATCCTAAAATGAATCTTTGAAGCGGTATTCAGTGATGATGCCAAGACCTGGACTATAAGACAATGAAAGTATATTGGGTGGGAAAATGGAGTTAAGGTCGAGGATCAGCCACAATCTCATTAAATGGTGAAGAAGGTTCAAGGAGTTGTATGGTTCACACTTCTTGTATTTCTTATATTTCTAATGTTTCTTAAATATTGATGATGCAATTTACTCAGATAAGAGGTCGATCAATTGAATCTGGACATGACAGGCTCTGGCAGGCATGTAATTAAGATTCAATGATATCACGAGCGGGATTTTACGTTCGTGGCATTTTACAGTCCTGCCAAATTCAACGGGCTTTTGAAAGCTTCGTCGCATTTTTCAGCCCCACTCCCAGCCCATAATTCCACCCCATAATTTATATGTGATATTAAAATAGGAGTATGAAAGCTTTAAAATAGATTCAAGCAGGATGCTAAATACAGTTTTGAGGCTGACAAAATATAACAATGGAAAATACTTGCTGAGATGCACCAGCACGTCAGTGATCCCTGAGCAAGAGGAAGATTCACATTAATGAATGAGATTTAAGTTATACGTTAATATAATCCTGAGTAAAATGGTAATTATTGGTCTAAAACTAATACATCCTCTAGGCTTGTGCAGAATGGTCATAAAGACAAGGGCATGCTGTGGTATTTAATAGGAAGGAAATAAACTCCATTAAATGCTAAAATGACCTGAAGTGAAGTTAAGGAGAAGCTTAAGTTAAAAAAAAATACTGGAAATGCTCAGCACATCAGGCTGCATCTGTAGAGAGAGAAACAGAGTTAATTTCAATCGTAAGATGAGGTGCTATTCCTCAAGTTACATTGGAGCAGTGTAGGACACTGGGGGGGCAAAGATGTCAGAGTGGGGTGAGGTGGAGATTTAAAATGACAGATAACTGGAAGCTTAGGATCACACTTGCGGACTGAATGTATATATTCTGCAATGCCATCACCCAATCTGCATGTGGTTTCCCCCAGTGTGGAGCGGAATGTATATGGGCAGCAAATACTTTACACTAAATTGAAAGTGGTGCAAGCAACTCACTGTTCCAGCTGAAAGGAGTGTTTGGAGGCTTGGACAGTGAGAAGAGAGGAGGTAAGAAGGAGGTGTTGCTTCTCCTGCCCCTGCATGGAAAAGTGCCATGGGAAGGGGGAGGGGGTTTTGGGGGTAATTGATGAGTAGGCCAGGGTGTTCTGGAGGGTTCATCCCTTTCGAAAATTGAAAGGGAAGTGAAAGGTGTTTTGGTGGCGGAATCATGCTGGAGGTGGTGGAAATGATGGAAGATTGTGGGGTGGAAGATGAGATCAAAAGGAACCTTATCATGTTTCTCAGAGGGTGGAGAAATAGTGAGAGCAGAAGTGCGAGAAATGGTGTGTACACCATTTGAGGGCCCCGTCAACCATGGTGGAGGGGAATCCTTGGTTGAGGAAAATGTCCTGGTTGAAGAAATTTTGATACTAAATCTCCCATCAAAATCTCACCAAAAAGAAGTCATGTTGTTGATGCTGACTGAGTAAGCCAAGGATGTAAAAGCTCAGTCACTACAAGACCACCACCTGTCAGTACACCATTTCACATGCTTTCATATTTAAAGAGACACCACAGTCCAAGTACTGGAAGCACCTGCAAATGTGAAACTACTCTTGTGAATGACCACCAGCTCCTGCCTTCACAAATACTGCTTTTCCCAGGCCACATAGACTGCTTTTTTCTAGATATTATAAGTCATACATTTTAAAAACTTAATAATAGCGAAGTATGCAGGTCTTATATTTCATATTGCTGAATGTCCTTAGAGATCATTTAGTTCTAGTTGCTTGGAGTTCGCTAATGTTAGTATTGTTCAATTTGCCTGTAATTTCTTTTACTTTGAAGTCTAATAGGACAAAATTCAATCATTCACTTCCAGTATAACTAGCTGTATTTCTTGGGTGTCCATTCATCACTCATTGCTTAATCATCCCAGCTGCCTAGTCAAAGAGAGAAACATGGTCGCTGCAAAGGCTTTGAGAGAGTCCCTCTGGGCATACCGAAAATAATCTGGTTGTGTAAATGGGCAGCTGGGTGCACAAGGGAAGTTTTCTTCTTTGGCTGTGTTCATCCAGTATAGGATGTAGCCCTCATCAACTCATCAATCATTTTTCCTGAGTGATTTCTGCCATACATTGATGTGCTGGAAAGGCATGTTGTCAGTAATAACTAACCAGGAATCTCTGCCACTCTTACCACCTGCCATGGGCATATGGCCGCATCAAAAATGCTCCTTCCCTGGTCAAGTCCTGGAGTAGGACTTGAACCTGGTGCTTTTGGTTCAGAGGCAGGGGCACTACCCACTGAGCCACGTCCCGGAAAAGCTTAACAGAGTCGAATAGAGACTCTAAAATTATACAGGAATAAAACCATAGGGAGAGAAGGTAGATTATTTTTTAAGAAAAGAGATACAAAGGGATATGAGGGACAATACAGAAGGTTTGAAACTAGCTATTCTATTAGGAGGTTTGAAAATGTTATTATTCTGCATAAAGGCTCAATTTGTTGTTCACATTCTTCAGGCATTTATTTATACTGGCCATATTATTCCTTTAGGTATTTCCCTACAAAGGGAGATGATAGAAGCCTCTTCTCCAACCACCCCACCCATAGTATGAATTGTAGTTATTTAAAAACGAGAAAACAATTGTTTTGAGAAATATGAAAATAACTAACTGTCTGATTCACATTCTGCAAATAAAAGTACACCATTTCTTACTTCTTTGGTGTGGTAAAAATACAATGGGGAGAATTTTCTGTTCGGTGAGCGGGAGCGGGCCCCACACACCGACACATAAAATGACGCGCGGTGACATTGGGCGTGCGTCCCGACGTCACCTTGCGTCATTCTGATCTTCTGTTCGGCAGGCGCGCACCGGAGTCGGCGGGATGAGGTTTCATGAATGTTTTATTAATTAAATAAAAATTTTCATGAAAATTCGTAAACATGTCCCAGCTCATGTTACACTGTCACATGAGGAGACATGTCTGAATAATTTTACTTTTTCTTTTTTTCAAAGTTTCATTTTGATCTTAATCTCCCTGAGGCAACTCCGTGCCTCAGGGAGATTTCTGCGCTCTTTCACACAGATGCACATGGGCGCGCATCACGCTGGGCGGGCCTTAATTGGCCTGCCCATGTAAAATGGTGGCATGCAGCCGATCGCTGGTGGCAATCGACTCCATGCCTGCCCATGCCCGCTCCCGACTGGGAGAAAATTCTCTCCAATGATATTGGATTTTATCTGGAGCCAGGAAATTGCTTGGAGCTGTTCCTGATTCACCACTGTCACTTCACTAGAAATGCTGCAAAAACCAAGTTTATGGGAGTAAACGGAAATCCCATCACACTCATGATAAAGTACAGTAAACAGAGCAAAAGAACCTTTGAGCAATTTATCTGTCTAGCTGTCAAGGCATTTCTTTCTTTGTAAAAAGAAGAAAATCTTGTAGATATTTGGCACTTATGATGTCCTGAAAAAAAAACACTTAATAGCCAATGAATTGAAGCCTTGAAGGTGTTTATTAAAAGGAGAGTGCCAAAAAGGAAAAAAAGAGGGTATCACTCTTTGAATAGTGCCATGGGATCTTTTACATTCAGCTCAATAGGCACAGCCTTGGTTTAAAAGATTACAGCTCTAACCACACAGTGTATTTTTGATTTTGTAATCATTTAGATTACATACTCAAGTATCAGTGTAAGGTTTGAACCCATGATCCTCTAACACAAAGCTCTACCACTGAGTCATCCTAACACAGGGTAAGGTCTTCTTAAACTTTATAGTTAATCTTTCCTCTATATATTTGTGATCTTTTTCATATTAATTCACATTAATACACAAAATGTAAGATACATGTAGGAACATAATTATATATTACATGCATTATATAACATATATTATGTAGGAACATAAAGTTTAGGAAAAGAGAAAACCTTTATGGCCAACAAGTTCTCTTTCTGATCTTGAGCTAAAAGTAAAGTGCGCAATGTAAAATAATTAAGCACACTGGTACAGAATTTAGCCCAATGTTTATGATGGAAGCCAACATTTTTGAGGCTATCCTTGAAATTATTTGAAAAGGATAGTTCTTATAATTGCTGTAGATAATCAGGTCTAGGTTCTTTACAATATGTTACATACATTTTTTAAAATGATTAAACTGTAATGAACTCACAAAATCATGCAAATAAACCTTTGGTCATGTTCCTTTGCCTCCTTACAGCTTTTCTGGGTTCATTAGTTAAGCACTTGATTTATTTTGATCAATATCCATCAGAGCATTCAAGTATTTAGTACCATCTAATTAAACACCTTTTTTCCTTTTATTGCAGACCAGATTATGATACCAGCACATCTGTTTTATACTAAATGATTGAATGTTTATTCAGCTGACTGCAAAATGTAACTAGAAATTGAATCCTGAAAATTGGTTCTATTATTCTGGGCTACTGACCAATCACAGATTGCTGAAGAAGTAAATTACATCATGTTTGTTCACTGTTATTTAATATTACTTTATTTTAATGATCCACACCCACACTGGATTTTAAAGAGTACTTAATGATTTACTTAAAGGGTACTCATTGATTTAGTTACATATACATAGCTCTGCATTTTTGTTATGTCTGAAACAAAGTTCATCTTCAAAAAATATGAAGATTATTATTGCCAAAGGTATCAGGAATAAATTAGCAGCAAAAGTAAAATACTGTAGATGTTGGAAATCTGAAATAAAATCCCAGAGTCCCAGAATCAGAACCCACCCGCCATTTTTAAAGGGCCCCTGAGTCATCCTGGCTCGGCGAAAACCCAGGCCTAAATATTCAGGACCAAAGAGGTTGCTTGGCTTTTATTGTGTTTGAAGTGCTGTGAATTTTCTATTTTTGTTTAAAGTTGGTGAAATCTGCAAGTCTGCAGGGAGTGGTGTTGCATATGGTGAAAGCCTTGGTTCTGACTTCAAGGGTTTTGGTCAGACTACTGCTCCCATGGGTGCCATAGTTGCTATTTCCCATGGCCTGCAGTATGACAGGGAGATGGATCAGAAACAACACGGAGGAGGACAAGCTGCTCGCTGAGGGAGGAGGAGGGGGGAGGGGGAGAAGGGTTCTCAGCGGGAGGCTTTATCCACTCCTGGTCTTCAGGGAACAATTCTCTTAAGTCAATGTCTCGTGCAAACCGCTCAAGCTTTTGCATCCCCTACTCAAGCATGCAGCCACTCAACAGTGTGCTTAGCAATGGCTGCATGTTTCAATCTTTTTAATGAGCAGGCAGCATAAGTTTGCATGCTGCCTGCATCAAAACGAACAGGCAAAAGTTCATTACGTATTGTGAACCCACCCATTCATTTTTGGGCTTTATCTAATTTTTTACCTGTTATCTTCAGAGGTCCAGCACTTGAGCAGACTGGGTAGAATTACAGCAGTGATTCGGATGGAGGATGCATATATTGCAAGCCTTGATCTTCCCCCATTGTAATTAATGTTGAAGTGTCACAAAATGCCACAAAAACTCAAAGAAGTACATATGCACTAAGCGTAACACGCTGAAATAGGAATAGAAGCATCTGGTAAAGGAGGTGTATAAGGGAAATAATTGTGCATTTATAAATCCCAGTCAGAATAATGCATTTTGTGTAAACAGATCGCATACAAAACAATTTTAATGAAGGCTACTGAAGCAGGGGAGGGCAAATATTTTGGCTGTAGGGCCACATTTTTAAAAAATTCATTCACGGGATGTGGGCTTCACTGGCTGGGCCAGCACTTATTGCATGTCCCTAGTTACCCTTGAGAAGGTGTTGGTGAGCTGCCTTCTTGAACCGCTGCAGTCCATGTGGTGTAGATACACCCACAGTGTTGTAAGGAAGGGAGTTCCAGGATTTGACCCAGTGACAGCGAAGGAATGGCGATATATTTCCAAGTCAAGATGGTGAGTGACTTCGAGGGGAACATCTAGGTGGTGGTGTTCCCATCTATCTGCTGCCCTTGTCCTTCTAGATGGTAGTGGTCGTGGGTTTGGAAGGTGCTGTCGAAGGGGCCTTGGCGAATTCCTGCAGTGCATCTTGTAGATGGTATTCACTGCTGCTACTGTGCGTCGGTGGTGGAGAGAGTGAATGTTTGTGGATATGGTGCCAATCAAGCAGGCTGCTTTGTCCTGGACAGTATCAAGCTTCTTGAGTGTTTTGGGAGTTGCACTCATCCAGGCAAGTGGGGAGTATTCCATCACACTCCTACTTATGCCTTGTAGATGGTGGACAGGCTTTGGGGAGTCAAGAGGTGGATTACCCGTCACCAGGATTCCTAGCCTCTAAACTGCTCTTGTAGCCACAGTATTTATATGGCCAGTCCAGTTCAGTTTCTGGTCAATGGTAACCCCCAGGATGTTGATAATGGGGGATTCAATGATAGTAATGCCATTGAACATCAAGGGGCGATGGTTAGATTCTCTCTTGTTGGAGATGGTCATTGCCTGACTCTTGTATGGTGCAAATGTAACTTGCCACTTGTCAGCCCAAACCTGGATATTGTCCAGGTCTTGCTGCATTTGGACATGGACTGCTTCAGTATCTGAGGAGTCGCGAATGATGCTGAACATTGTGCAATCATCAGTGAACATCTCCACTTCTGACCTTATGATGGAAGGAAGGTCATTGATGAAGCAGCTGAAGATGGCTGGGCTGAGGACACCACCCTGAGGAACTCCTGCAGCGATGTCCTGGAGCTAAGATGAACGACCTCCAACAACCACAACCGTCTTCCTTTGTGCTAGGTATGACTCCAACCAGTGGAGAGCTTCCCCCTTGATTCCCATTGACTCCAGTTTTGCTAGGGCTCCTTGATGCCACACTCGGTCAAATGCTGCCTGGGTATGGAAATTGTACTTGTGGACGGGAGTGGAGGGGCAGCCATTAACGCTCAAGAAACAACCAAATATAATAAAAATAATAATCATGGTTTTATACTTATTTGTGCCAAAATTTATGATAATTATACCATCATAATGATGCACTGCATACAATAAGAAAACCAAACATAGCCTCTTCTGTGTGCACTTTTAGCTTTATGTGAATAATGACATCAAAGTCCCATGTCACTCCTTTTCTTTCTCCACAGATGCTGCCTCTCCTGCTGAGCACTTCCAGCATTTCCTGATTTATTTCAGGTTTCGGATATTTACGATATTTTGTTTTTGGCCGGGATTATCCGACCCCGTTGTGATGGGACTTGCCGCAGGAGATTCATTGACTCAGACAAAAGTCCATTGACTTTCGATGGGACCGGAAAATCCCAGAGGCGGGCGGGGCGGGAAAATCTTGCCCTTTGTCTTGCCTTTTCACAAAGAGCATTAAAACCTCAGTGCAAAATAAATTGGGAATTTTGAAATTACAGCGTATATACTTACAAAACAAATAAAAGTCAAAACTGCAGTCACCGAATAAACACTCTTAAATGTACACTCACCTTGTGCTCACTGCTCCTCCATATGCGCCCGGTCCTTTAACATGGTGATAGCACGTACTCTCCAAGAAAAGCCCACCTCCACATACGATCATTGGCCAATTCCAACTTACTGGGAAGTTAGGGGGGGAGGAAAAGAGGGGAAGAGCAATAGTGGTAGGAGACTCGATAGGGGAATAGACAGGCAATTCTGCGGCCGTAGACGTGACTTCAGGATGGTATGTTGCCTCCTTGGTGCCAAGGTCAAGGATGTCACTGAACGGCTGCAGGGCATTCTAAAGGGGGAGGGCAAAGAGACGGAGATTATGGTACATATTGGAACCAGCGACACAGGTAGAAAGAGGGATGAGGTCCTGCAAGCAGAATTTAGGGAGCCATGAAGCAGATTGAAAAACAGGACCTCAAAGGTAGTAATCTCCGGATTACTTCCAGTGCCAAGAGCTAGTGAGTATAGAAATAGGAGGTTAGCCCAGATGAATGCGTGGCTGGGCAGGTGGTGCAAGAGGGAGGGCTTTAGATTTCTGGGACATTGGGACTGTTTCTGGGGGCGGTGAGACCTGTACAAGGCGGATGGGTTGCATCTGAACTGGAGTGGGACTAACATCCTTGCGGTGAGGTTTGCTAGTGCTGTTGGGGAGGGTTTAAACTAATTTGGCAGGGGGGTGGGATCCTGAGAAGAGGTTCAGCAGGGGGAGATGCACAGCCAAAATTAGAAGAGAGAGCAAGTGAGTCTGGAAGGCATAGAAATTATAGGCCAGTTAAGGCACAAGGGAGTTTGGCAAGTTTGGATGGTATTTATTTTAATGCAAGGAGTCTGACGAATAAGGCAGATGAGTTGAGGGCACAAATTAACACATGGAAGTATGATGTCATTGCTGTCATAGAGACATGGTTGAGAGAGGGGCAGGATTGGGAGCTCAATATTCCAGGATATAGGGTCTTCAGGTGAGACAGGGAAGGAGGTAAAAGAGAAAGGGGTATCACAATATTGATCAAGGAATCAATTACAGCAGTAAGGAGGGATGACATCTTAGAAGGCTCCTCAAATGAGGCCATATGGGTAGAACTGAAAAACAAAAAAGGAGCAATCTCATTGCTGGGAGTGTACTATAGGCCCCCAAACAGTCAGAGAGAAATAGAAGAACAGATATGTAGGCAAATTTCAGAGAAGTGTAAAAATGATAGCGTAGTTAATAGTGGGGGATTTCAACTTCCCCAACATTAACTGGGTTAGTCATAGTGTGATAGGTTTAGAGGGAGAGGAATTCTTAAAATGCACCCGAGAGAGCTTTTTGAGCCAGTACGTAGAAGGTCCTACAAGAGAGGTCCTGAACTTAATTTTAGGGAATGATGCCAGGCAAGTGGCAGAGGTATCAGTGGGCGAGCATTTTGCAGACAGTGACCATAACTCTGTTAGTTTCAAGGTTGTTATGGAAAAGGACAAGGATGGGCCGGAAATCGGAGCTCAAAATTGGGGGAAGGCTGATTTTAATAAGATCAGATATGATTTGGCCAGAGTGGACTGGGAGCAGCTGCTTTTAGGTAAATCTGCATCAGAGCAGTGGGACTCACTCAAGGAGGAAACAGGGAGAGTACAGGGCCAACATATTCCAGTAAAGACAAAGGGTGGGACCACCAAATCCAGGGAACCCTGGATGTCGAGTGATGTACAGGGTTGGATAAAGAGAAAAAGGGAGGCTTACGGCAGATACCGAGGGCTCAAGACAGTGGAAGCCCCAGAGGAGTATAGAATGTGTAGGGGGAACTTAAAAAGGAAATTAGGAGAGCAAAAAGGGCATATGAAAAAACATTGGTAGGTAAAATAAAGGAAAATCCAAAGTTATTTTATAAGTACATTAAGGGTAAGAGGATAACTAGGGAAAGAGTAGGACCCATTAAGGACTATAGTGGTAATTTGTGTGTGGAGTAGGAAGACGTAGGTATAATTAAATAGATTAGCATAGAAAGGGAGGAGGTTCTAAGTGGTCTGGCAGGCTTAAAAGTAGATAAATCTCCAGGCCTGGATGAAATGTATCCCAGGCTGTCGAGTGAGGCAAGGGAGGAGATAGCAGGAGCGCTGGCAATAATTTTCAATACCTCTCTGGCCATAGGAGAGGTGCCGGAGGACTGGAGGACAGCGAATGTGGTACCATTATTCAAGAAGGGAGGAAGGGATAAATCAGGAAACGACAGGCCAGTCAGTCTAACCTCAGTGGTGGGGAAACTATTGGAAGTAATTCTGAGGGACAGAATTGATCTACACTTGGACAGGCAGGGATTAATCAAGGGCAGTCAGCATGGTTTTGTTAAGGGGTGGTCACGTTTGACCAATTTGATTGAATTTTTCGAAGAGTTGACCAGACGTGTAGATAAGGGCAATGCATTTGACGTAGAACTTGAACATCAGCAAGGCTTTTGATAAGGTCCCGCATAAGAGACTGATAATGAAGGTAAGAGCCCATGGGATCCGAGGCAATTTTGCAAATTGGATCCAGAATTGGCTGAGTGGCAGGAAGCAGAGGGTGATGGTCAAGGGGTGTTTTTGTGACTGGATGCCTGTGTCCAGTGGGGTTCTGCAGGGATTGGTGTTGGGTCCCTTGCTGTTTGTGGTATATATAAACTTTTTAGACTTGAATGTAGGAGAGTTGATCAGTAAGTTCGGGGATGACACAAAAATTGGTGGGGTGGTAAATAGTGAGGAGGATAGCCTTAGATTATAGGAGGATACAGATGGGCTGGTCAGATGGGCTGATCAGTGGCAAATGGAATTTAATCCAGATAAGTGTGAGGTGATGCACTTGGGCAGGACAAACAAGGCACGGGAATACACGATGAATGGTAGACCCTGGGAAGTGCCGAGGATCAGAGGGACCTTGGTGTGCAGGTCCACCGGTCCCTTAAGGTAGCGGGATAGGAGGATAAGGTGGTTAAAAAGGCATATGGGATTCTTGTCTTTATTAGCCGAGGCATAGAATATAAGATCAGGGAAGTTATGCTGGAACTGCATAAAACGCTGGTTAGGCCAAGAGTTCTGGAATCTGCATTATAGGAAGGATTGCACGAGAGAGAGTGCAGAGGAGATTTACCAGGATGCTGCCTGGGCTGGAGAGTTTTGGTTATGAGGAGAGATTGGATGGACTGGGGTTATGTTCCTTGGAGCTGAGGGGATTGAGGGGGGACATGATTGAGGTGTATTAAATTATGAGGGGCATAGATAGGGTAGACAGGAAGGAACTTTTCCCCTTGTTGGAGAGATCAATAACCAGGGGCACAGATTTAAGGTAAGGGGCAGGAGGTTTAGAGGGGATGTGAGGAATAATTTTTTCACCCAGAGGGTGGTGGGAATCTGGTACTAACTCCTTAAAGGGGGGTAGAGGCAGGAATCCTCATAACACTTAAGAAGTATTTGGATGTGCACTTGCGATGCCACGGCATACAAGGCTATGGGCCTAGCGCTGGAAAATGGGGTTAGAATAGTTAGGTAATTGTTTGACCAGCGCAGACTCGATGGGCTGAAGAGCCTTTTTCTGTGCTGTAGACCTCTATGACTCTATTTCCATTGGCCTTGATGTACTTTCGACGCCGGTCAGCTTGGTGCCAGGAACAGTTATGCATGCGCATTCAGTGTGTGCACTGCATTCACCAGTGCACCATGTGTGCTTTCACTGCTACAGCAATGGGCCAGATGTGGCTTGTGGGCCTTAGTTTTCCTAATGTACTGAGGTGTAATTTTCTGTTGTTACACTTACAAGACAAAAAAAATGTGTTCTTCATTTTAAAAGCTTTGCGTAATCTCACATATTTGTTCAAGAAAATGAACATTTTGTGCCTGAAAATTCATTAGGATGCACCCTACTCCGACCTCTGTCACTAACCTCATCAAATTTCATTTTGTAGGGAGGAAGCACCTTCAAAAACATATGAATGGCGGGTGCCTGTACCATCAGAGGTGCAGCTTGGGTGACTAGCTCTCCCATAAGCCAGAAAGTTGGCCATTGACTGCAAATTGTTTGAGAGTTGAAAAATTGTCTCCGTCACATTGTAGTCTCTTTCTGGGGCTGTATTTAAATACATTTTAAATAATTCAGACCTATTTTCTGTGGTTGGAGAGTGCGATGGGTGGGGTTCACCCAGGTGAGACCCATATTAAACAATTGGCTGGCCAGCTGGTCTGGTTTTGCTCAGTACTGATGATTTACCTGTCTACTTAGAGGCCATGGATGCAGGGAACTGGGAACATGCAACTTTGGGAGGTGTTATGATGTGGCAGAAGATGTGTGCCATGGAGATCAAATCCACGAGGTAAACTTGATCACATGGTCACAACGGTTTTGCAATTTGTATTTTATTTCGAGGTGCGTGCTCTGAATTCAGTAGTAATAAGTCCACCAAGACTTAGAGATTTTTTAGAACACTAAATTAAACATTTATTAACAAAATAAAAGACCTCATGCACATACCTGGGTCTATAAATTCCTACTATACTAACTCCTAAAACCCCTAATTATTCTGGCTCCCAGTTACACCCTCATTAAGGCAACAGTAAACAAATAAATAGATTTTAAATATATTCCAGCCAGTTAACACTCTACCCTGGACAGTAGAGTTCAAAGTGGCTTTTCCCAGCTTCGGTTTCTGTAGACAATAGCTTACTGCACAAATACTGGAGGCTTTTCATACTGCTGGTAGATCGTACAATGCCTTCCCTGTCACACAGCCTCATTTCCCTTTATACATGTTTTTCCCTTTTAAGGTAAATTCAATTGTTCCCATATAGAGTCTTTGGAACTCTACTTACCTCATAATATACATCATTTCATGGCGCTAATACTATCAGTAACCTTTAGGAAAAATAAACACACTGTTTGGCCTAGCTTCTCTGGCTAGGGGAAAAATCCTACCATCTCTTTGAAATTCAAACTACTCTGATTTATCTAAAAATGCAAATTCTCCACACCTCACATTCTAAAACTTCAGTCATGTTTGCGTATTTAGCATTTCAAACCTAGCTTCCTTTGATGAGTCAAAGCCTCCAGACCAGCTGTCTCCAATTCAATTAAATCCCACACACAGAAACACACAAACTATCCAAACCCCACTATTAACCTACATTTATAATAAATCACAATAATATTATGAGAATTATTATACTTTCATGACAGAGGCCTTAACTCTGGCTTCACCCACTTCTATGGCAGTGGTCTGTTAGCCAAGGCTCAGTTGGCTGCACTCTTGCTTCTGAGTCACAGTTTCTGGGTTCAAGTCCCACTCCAGGGTTGAGCACAAAAATCAAGACAGTTCAGTGGAGTACTGAAGGAGTGCTGCACTGCTGGAAGTTGCATCTTTCAAATGAGATGTTCAGGCAAGGTCCCATCTGCTTGCTTGGCTGGATGTAAAAGATCTTGTGGCACTATTTCGAAGAAGAGCAGAGTAGTTGTCCCCAGTATCCTGGTCATGATTTATCCCTCAACCAACATTACAAAAAAACTGATTATCTGGGCATTGTCACATTGATGGTTGCGATGGTTTTCTGTGTGCAAATTAACTGCTGTATTTCCTGCATTACAACAGTGAGTAAACTTCAAAAAGCACTGCATTGGGTATAAAGCCCTTTGCGACATCTGGTAGTTATGAAAAGTGTGACATAAATATTTGGGATTAGGAAAGACTCTGCCCCTTACAAGGAACTGCAGAACCCCTCATGTAATACTGAGGCCCAGCTTAGCTGTGGGCATTTGTGTGTAGTCTGTTACAGCCACAAGAGAAGGGGTAGAAATGACTCCCCTGACATACCACTTCAAATCTGACTCTAACAGGGTATTTTTGTGAATTTAGAATCTCACTGTCTGTGCTTAATCCTTTATGTGTTGATTGCAAAATAAAATGAGTCTGGCAGGCTTTCTCGAGTTTCAAGCAAAAGGAGATTAATTTTTATTGACTTAAAAATAACCCACAATATATTTTTTAAATTTTAAAAAGCAAACCCGTGCATTGACCTTCTCAACCCACATTCAGACACACACAAGCAGGCAGCATTTACAAGTTCCATTCTAGTTAGTTACTTTCTTAGCCAAATTAAAGTTCAATGCTAAAAGATGAAAAAATTGAGAGTTCGCTGTTTATGAGTCCTTTACAGGTATCGTTGGCTGTGGCAGGAATTTTTCCAGGTTTGTATTTAGATTCCAGGAGTTGAATTGAAGCCCACGTAAAATTGAAATTGCTGGAGACAATTTATTTTTAAAAACATAATCCGTCTGTTCCAGAGTTGGTGATTTTTGCACCTGAAGATACTTCGGATGGAAATTCACGATCTCTGTGCTGCATTTTGTAACTGTAAAGAGAGAGTCTTAGCTTCGGAGAGGAGAGAAGATAGCTCTTTGCTGATTCATTTGCTGCTTTTTCAGACTATGGGCTACTTCTTAGCAGCTTGCTAAGCTACTTCAAAAATTAAAATACTACAAAAATGGTTACATCAGTCACATGACCTCTCCCATAATGATTTCAAAAGGTGTTTGTTTAGCTGATATCTGAACTGAAGGTGGCTTTTATTTAATGGCTGGGGATGATCAGATTCTGTAATGTCCCAGCTATTAACCCCTGAATGAATCATTATCTATCTTGATGAGACAGGAAAACTCTTTCCATATAATCAGTGTCCAAGTAGACATTCTGCCTTGCTTTTAGAAATGCAAATGTGAAAACCATGCAGTTTTTTCAGTAAATCATTTTGAAATAGTTCTTGACATCTTCAGGTGTAAAATTCCAGAGAAGGAAGTCATGGCATGTCTGAATTGTAATTCACATAAGAACTTTCCAGAAAACTGGTCAGTTTATAATACCAGACACCAGGGGCAGAATTTTATGTCCCATGGGCGGGCGGGTGCCCAACCCAATTGGGCATAAAATAGCACGTGATGATGTCGGGCAAGCACCCCAACATCATCGCGCACTCCCACGATATTTTGGTCGGCAGGCATGCGCAAGATTCGGCAGCGTGCCCGCCAATAATTACTAGGCCTATTAATGCCATTAATGTAGTAATTGACCTGGATTTTTCGCTGCCCATCCAATATTGCAGCTGGCGGGTGGGCAAATCAGCCAGGCGGCCTTTGGATTTTTGAGGAAACCTCGTCCAAGGGCGGGATGAGGTTTCCGACATTAATTTAAAAATATAAAAAAAGTTTGGGCAGAATTTTTATCATCGATATGTTTAGGTGAGTGATTCTTATGGGTGGAACTTTTTTTTTGGAATTTCATAACTTTTTTTGGCTTTAAAATTCTTTAGCTCCCTGAGGCAGCACTATGCCTTCAGGGAGCTTTCATTGTGTGCTCCCCTCACCTGCGCTCACTTCAGCACTCACCCTCCTCCCGCCCCCACCCCAGCAGCGCTGGGCCTTTCAGTGCGCGTTTCACATTGGCTGGCCGTTAATTGGGCAGCCAGCATGAAATCGTGGTCAGGGGCAAATTGTGGGTGGCGGCCTATTTCCCGGCCACTCCTGGGCCCTCCCACTGCGCCTGCCTGATGACCCAAAATCCTGCCCCAGGTGGATTGTGGCGGCTATTTTAAGCCAGTCTATCTTCTTTTTTTAAAGAAGTCTTTTTAAACAGTTCAATATACGTTTGATCAGCAAGGTGAAATTACAGATCGATATCACTCATGCACAAGTCACATCATCGTGACAAGTTTCACTAGAGTCAAAGTGAAAATGTGCCAGAAGGGCCATGGATATTCAACCCCATGATATATAAAAGTGCAAATGCATGGATTTTGGAAATTACATGTTCCTATTCCTAGATCCTTATGTTCATACGGTGGCAGTTGTGCTAAACTATTACTCCTGTCAACTTGATAACATGTTATAGTATATTGGCAGCATAATAAGGTGATTTAAGAAAAGTACTGCATATTTAACCTGAAATAAAAATTAGATATTTGAACTAAACACATTGCCCTACTTTTTGTATTCAGAGTGTACTGTAGTCATGCATCAAAACATCATTAAGTTCATCAAAACTGCATTTTTGTAATGCATGGCATAGATTTACGTCAGAAACTTAATTACCATTGGCCTTGCATTGCATCCCTCATTTCTTTATCCCTGTGAGAATGTTTACCCTACTTTATGTAGGTTATTGCTAACTCTTGGATTTGCTTTCAATATTGAAACGAAGGAAATCTGAGCAGGAGTAGGCCATTCGAGTCCTCAAGTCTGCTCCACCATTCAACTAGGCCAGGGCTGATCTTCTACCTCAACCCCATTTTCCAAAACTTCCCCAGTATCCCTTGATATATTTGATATCTAGAAATCTATTGATTTCTGCCTTGAATATATTCAATCACTGAGTCTCCACAGCTGTTTGAGGTAAAGGATTCCAAAAGTTCACCACCCTCCTAGTGAAGAAATTCCTCCTCCTCTCAGTCCTAAATGACCTACCCCTTACTCTGAAGCCCAGATTTTCACTCCCGAGTCGGGTGCCCAGAGAAGGGAGAATTCCAGGTTCTGTGAACTCAGCCTTTAAAAATGGCTGCCTGCAGGTCGGATTTTCATTCCGGTTGAGCAGGCAAGATTGGAAGTAGGGCCCACCTCCCCCGGAATGAGCGCAGAGGCTGCCGGGTGCAGAAGCTGGCTGGGCAGAAGGTCTGCCTGTCGCTGTGCTCTGGCACTGTGCTGAAATAAATTTTAAAAAAGAATGAAACAAGAAAAAATTCCTCCAGCCCTCATCCCCCAAAACACTCCCTATGCCCCATCCATGACAACCCATGCCAGCTCATGCCCCTCACCCACTCCCATGGTCCCCCATGCTCTCTATTCCCCCCACATCCCCATGTCCTTTATAGCCCCTATGCCAATTTAGTGCCAACTCATGCCAACCCATGACCCTTACCCACTGCCGTTTGCCCTTAATCCTCCATGTCAGCTCACCTAGTATCCTTTGACAGTTCTTTGACAGCTGGACTGTGCTTTGACATTTCCTTGACAGCTTGACAGTTCAAATGAGTTTGTGTGTAAAAAGTGCATAATCATGTTCACTTTTAATAATCCCAAAGGAATACCTTACCTCTCCAAAGGGGTATCCAGATGAATCCATAAAGTTCAGACCTCCTCTTATCTGTTCTAATCTGCACACTTCAGGTTTCACACTCCTGGCCTAGCAAAATCCCACTTCAGTGGAGGCAGCTGGTGATTTAAATGGCCAGGGGATCCATAAACCATGCATGCACAAACCCCCAGCCTGACATTACAGAGGGCAATTAAGAGACAACCACATTGTTGTGGGTCTGGAGTCATATGTAGGCCAATAAGGATGGCAGACTTACTTCTCTAAAGGACATTGGTGAACCATATGGGTCACTGAGACTAGTTCCAAATTCCAGATTTATTAATTGAATTTAAATCCCACCAGCTGCCATGGTGGGATTTGAACCCATGTCCCCAGAGCATTAGCCAGGGCCTCAGGATTACTAGTCCAGTGACAATACCACCATACCACCATCTCCTCCTATACAGTACATGTTATATTATCCATTGATTATTTGATTATTGGTTATTATACATTAATTGATATTATACATTGATTAATGATTATGCAGCAAATTTATTGATGATTATATTGTTTTTGAGGCATTGGGGAAACTTTTACTTTAGCTGATTGATGGGGGACTGAAGAAATTAAATTGGAAAATATTACATCAAGCTTCTGAATGAGATATTAGGTCAGATAACCAAAAGGTTGATCAAAAAGGTAGATTTTAAGGATTATCTTAAAGCAGGAGAATGAAGTAGGGAGGTGGTGAGATGTAGGGAGGGTATTCCAGAGCTTAGGGCCTCGGCAACTGAAGGCATAGTCACCAATGGTGAAGCGATTAAAATCGGGGTGCTCAACATGCCAGAATTAGAGAAGTGCAGATATCATGGAGGGTTGTGATGCTGGAGGAAATTACAGAGATAGGGAGGGATGAGGCTATGGAGGATTTTGAAAAGGATGAAAATTGTAAAATCAAGATTTTGCTTGACTGGGAGCCAATGTAGGTCAGAGAACATAGGGGTGATATGTGAATGAGATTTGCTGTGAGTTAAGACACTGGCAGGATTTTGGATGACCTCAAGTTTACAGAGGGTAGAATTTGGGGGACAGATATTACTACATCGGAATTGTCAAGTCTAGAGATAATGAAGGCATGACTGAGGGTTTCAGCTGCAGATAAGCTGAGACGGGGATAAGTTGGGTGATATAAAGGAGGTGGAAATACGTGGTCTTGAGATGGCACAAATATGAGATCGAAGGTCTCTGTGTCAAATGAGACACCAAGGTTGTGAAAAGTCTGGATTAATCTCACACAGTTCCCATGGAGAGGGATGGAGTCGGTAGCTGGGGAATGGAATTTGTAGCAGGGACCAAAAACAAATGGCTTAAAACTTCCTAAAAAGTAACTGGTATTGGTTAAAATGATCCCCATTGTTTTCAAATGCAGCTTATTTCTATCTTACTTGATTCTGGATTCATTGCTCTTTTCTGAACTACAAGAGGCTATCAAAACCTGGGATACAGTTGACTGATTTTAAATTCTACGCACCGTATAATCCAATCATTTAGTGATAGTCAATAGCAAACAGAAATGGTGCCAAATCCACTAAAGCAGAGTAAAATAAACCTAAACAGAAAAAGCTGGAAAAACTCAGCAGGTCTGACAGCATCGGTGGAGAGAGAAACAGAGTTAACGTTTTGAGTCTGTATGACCCAAGGTCATTTCTCCCCACCGACACTGTCAGACCTGCTGAGTTTTTCAAGCATTTTCTGTCTTTGTTTCAGATTTCCAGCATCCACAGAATTTTGCTTTTATATTAAAATAAATCTAATTTTGGCCAAAGAACTTCTTGTTTACAAAACTAAATTCATCAAAGAGTATTTAGCAAGATTGAATAAAGGAACATTTTCAATTGCTGCATAAACTTTCTGAAGACTGTTCATCTTTTTTTTTATTTCTCATGCTTCTTTTGCAGTGTATGTACTCAATTTCCTGGTGTAAAAATCCAACTGATTAGAATCCTTGCAAAATTCAGGAAATTGCGTGGAATGGAAAAGTACAACATTTGATCTTTAAAAATGAGAGAGGATTGTATATTTTGACATTAGGGCCATAAAGTCAGGAAATGAATAATTACTTTGAAATCTGAATGCAGGGATTAAAAAGAATTATGCATCATTGTTGATTAAGTTTTTTATGGATCCACTTAAATCTCAGTGATGGTTAAACATATGGCAATAGTTTTATCCAGATGCCTGGCCTAATGATTTGGAGATGGGTTCAAATCTTACTATGGCAACTGGAGAATTTGAATCAGTTAAATTAAATACATCTAGAATTATAAGTATCAGTAAGAGTGACAATGAAACCACCGGATTGTCATACAAAATCCATCTGGTTCACTCATGTCCTTTATGAAAGGAAATTTGCCATCCTGACCCATTCTGACCTAAATGATGACTCCAGGTTCACAGCAATGTTGTGGACTCATAACAGCCCTTGTACCAAATTGCTAAGCTTGCAGTGATTCAAGGAGGCAGCTCATGACTACTTTCTCAAGGGCATTTATTGAGGGGAAATTAATGCCAGTGGTGCCCATACCTGGCGAATGAACAAAATAAATTTTGACCAACACATTGGGGCTGAATTTAAGTACCAGCAGTGAATAGATGGACAACCCAAGCATTTCCAGTCTGCTGGAGAATTTCAGGCTCCAAATGGGTGCCCTGTTGTAGCTAGCTAATCCTGGGAGGGTGAAAATATCAGCTGTCTACCAAGTAGAGCCTGAGGTGGGAGACTGTGTCCCATCAGTGGTCTCAGAAGAGCTGTCGGCTCCTCCTGGTCCTGCCAGAATGAATCAGTATTTCCAGGTTTTGTTTGCAGATATCCAGCAATCCCGTTAAGGATCCTGGCTGCTCACTGCCCAGAATAAATGGTTGGAGTGTCTGGGGCACAAGGTCCATCATTTGTACCTCGCAATTTCAATTGGGGTCTCATCATTTGAAAAGCCTGTCACCTGATTCAGGAAGGTGCTGGGACTGCCATTGTAATGTCATCAGGCAAAAGGATAGGATATGAGATTCAGCTCTCCTACTTCAAATTAAAATCAGCCTGATAGGGCATAACTTTTATTTACTAACATGTGGGGAGCACACCAGATAGGCTGATCCAGCGGTCTGAACTCCCCTGCTTGCAATGTGCCACTTTTGGCCCTGATGGGTTGACATTCAGGTGGGAACCTAACTAACCAACTTGGCTTCCAGGTGGGGAAGGGGTGAGCATTCCGGAGGAAGCTGTAGGACCAGGTAGGTCCGAATCCTGACCCTAGTGGGCCGGATCTGGGGGATGGTTCAATCCCCATGCAGGGGAGGGGAGGGGGGAATTTCAATCCTAGGCTTCCTGACTCGTTCAGATTTGTTTTGCCCATTTATCCCCTTCCTCTAGGAAACCAGAAAGCTGCAGAAAGACAAGGACAGCCTTGGGGAGAAGGAGGACATTGCTTATAGGTTGGAAGGAGAAGCAGGGCTTCCCTCCAGCACACCCCTAGCTCCACCATCATCAGACTGCCCCGTGTACAATCCCTCACCCAAGGATCAAAATGACCCACTGATGTTAGAGATTTGACCCACCTGTTTCTGTAGTCTCCTGGGGGACAAGTCTGTCGATCACTTTCAGAAGGGAATCTGTCCTGGCCAAAGTTACATAAACTCCTCAGCTAGTGGGAAAACCTAAACTTCTGGGTTCCCCCCAATACCAATTCGCTGGCTCCCAGCACATTGACAAGGAGAAAGTGCCTCCATTAGTACACAATTAACTCTCCTTGAATTATGTCTGTTAAATGGCAATGTCATTTCTGACTAAAAAAATATAAGAACTGCCAATTCAAATGGAATGGATTGTGATTGCAATCAATTCTGTCTTGACACTTTTTTGCAAATAATCATCTTATCCCTCCCACTCAAAAAGAAGCTCTTAATGCTTATATTATTAATGTTAGAATGCTGGACTTGCACAATGTTAATGTGGCAGAGGTATTGAGATTTCCGTGATTCAACAGCAGAATGAATACAATTATAAAATAATCTTTCAGTTCTAAGCTTGATCATACTTGATGGTACCACTTGACAACCTCTTGAATAATTACTCAATTTTAATTTCATAGGAGCCATTTTGGATGATTTCTGGTTACATACATTGAATTGATGGGCACTGGAGGGTAAAAATGTGCAGAGATCAGTTTATGTTGGATCTCCAGCCATAATGTGCAAGGTGTACATTGGGACTTGGCACAAATCAGCTGCAGGAAGCTCCCAATAGAAGAAGCAGAAAAATAAATACAATATATTAGGGCTGAAGGGATATTATTTGAAGAGCTGCAGATACTCAGCGCTTATGCTTGAAGTAAAGATTGCTAATTCCGTCCATATAAATTCTGTCCCCACTGCTTTAACCTGAATTCGATAAATGTCTGCCCGAACATCAGATTTTCTGTCCGGGAGGTGGACTATATTAGGAATCAGGGCAGGTGGCCCCGGAGGTGGGTGGTCAGAGGCGGGCCTGGCTCAGGTTGGGCAACTTGGGTGCAGAAAAGTGGGCCTTCAGGGAGGTCCATTTGAGAAGTAGGTCATCTATGGTGAAGTATTTGTGCCTTGGAGGAGACATCATTGACTCGTGATTGGGAACTCTGCAAATGTTGTCCAACTGTTAGCTGACCCTGGAACAGATGGCCTATCATGGGCTTTCCCTATGAAACAAATTGTCATTGTTGCTGTCTGTTCACAGTGATTCAGATTCAAAGGATGTATGATAAACAATGTCATGCTCATTATCCTATTGCCACCCATCTATCAGGAGTGCCCACTCATTTGACCAGGTCCCTCACATCTGCACACTGTCATGGCATAATAGTGTGACTAAAAGGGAATAAACCAGTAAAGATGTCTGGTCGCAGAGCATGACATGCTACCTTGAAGTGACATGGCACCAAGCATTTGTGCAGAGCCATTTTCTCCACTAGCAGAATTCATTGGTGATATGGTGAAAATTGTTAATTCATGTAAGTATGAATGGCTCACAACCCTTTTCACCTTACAATTTTACTGATGGAATGTTGCACAGAGGAGACAAGGGGGAAGGGGTGGGTCCAGTTGCCCCATGCTTTTCTGACCAGGATCTTCAAGTTTTGGTGGAAGAAGTCCAGAAGTGGAGAGCCCTTGTGCCCTAGAAGCCAACCACACATCTGCAAGGGTAGGCTGAAATAGCTGAGGGAGTTGGGAACTCTTTAGTATGAAGGAGCCTTGGTAGCTGCCAGGGAACCTTGCACACGTTTGAAGGAAAACCTTGTTGTGGTTACAAACCACCTGTACATTGATTGAGTGGAAGGACTTGTGGTTTACAAAGATGTCTGAATTATGAGTTGAAGCCTTTATGGCAAAATGGATGCAATTGATAACGCCCTGCACCTGAGGAAAGCCTGCAGGGCAAAGGCCGCGGATCTCTGTCTGGGACATCAAATCAATGGGGAAATTAATGTGACACCCACATGAGCAGACAGCATTAATTACTGCCTTAATGCAGCTATGTGCTGCTGACTGGGAAATACCAAACAGGTCTCCTGCTGAGCCCTGGGAAGAGCCTGAGGCATAAAACTTGAGAGCAATGGTTACTTCCATAGCTACTGGCAGGACATGGGGGGTTGATGGGTTGTGGCTCGAGTTATTGCTGGAGCATGTGACATAAGTCTGTCACCACCTCATGGCTTAACCTCAGTCACCTTTGGCACTGGTTCTTCGTCATGTTGAGGCAGGATGTCCTTGGTCTGTATACCTTTCATACAGGGTAGTACCTAGTTGTCCTGCCTCTCCTCATCTTCCTCCTCCTTCTTGATACATGTGGCGCTGCCTCTTCCTCCTGACCTCTGCCCTCCCTCTGCCTTCCAGCTGCTCACGTTGACTGGCTTCTATGGCATCTACGTGTAAGGGTGCTATGCCCATCTTGTATCTTCCTTCACTCGAAGTACAATGCATCCCTCTCAAACACAAATTCTTCCTGGCACATGGGGGCACGAGTCAGTAGAGACAAAAAAAACTGCCCTGCGCATCCAACAGATCCACTCTCTACACCCTTGAATTGATTTTTTGCAAATTCTGGGACAGTTAAGGCAAGTTTAAATTCCACAGGGATACCTGCACCTCTCCAAAGGAATACCCTGGCTACCCAAGTAAATGCACAAAGTTCAGACCTGCTCCTACTCGGTCTGCTCTGTGCATATTGTGTTTCAGACACCTGTGAGAGGCAGCTGCCGCCCTGAAACATGCATGTGCGAAACACGGCCCATCCCCATTCCTGCCCCCCAAAAATGGTAGGTGCCATGTTCGGATGGGGACTTCTGATTTCCAGGCGTGTCTGTCATTTTCGCAAAGCTGTTGTGGAAGTTCAGGCCTAGGTATTCCTGACCCACAAAAAAGCCAGGGGGAAATGGCGAGGGGTTGGGAATGTGAGGAAAATTGGATCTCGTCCAAAAAAAAATCAAAGTGTGGACATTCGCTCACCACCTGTGGCCTTGTACCACAGGTTTCCCTGCATGACTGGCAGCCAAGCTTGTCATCAAGTTGGTCCCTGGGTGGGGAAGCTGTATTTTAAAAAAATAAACAAGCAATGGGGTTAAAACTCAACAGCGTTCAGCCGTAATTCCTTACCCCGGAGAATATCAGGACCCAAGTGTTCCTTCACAATAGTGCAAGCCCTCCTGCAAGTTTATCACTGTGAGAACATAGTTGCTGCCATTCAAGAATTTTGGAAAACTACAGAGGTATGCCAGGCCAGATGGAGGCTGGAATATTTTCATTAATCAGGAATGACAGAACTGGAAGTCTATTTGTCAATGCTATTCAATGTTTTCAATAATGTCTGTTGCTTTTTACAGTCAGTCCTTGGAGATTGCCATGGTTAGAGGCAAAAATGCATTATTTATTGTGCATAACTTTCAGCTCGATCAGATAGCAGAAAAATCATTCTGTATTGACATCTGTTGGAAGCTTATCTTGTTTTTAGATTATTCATTTCAAATACGCATATATTTTCCTGGATATTCTGCATACTATTATATGCAATAGTTCAAGGGTGGAACTTTGGAATATTTAGGAATATTTTCACTTCATATCAGCTACATGCCATTTAAGCAACTCTGCCAGATTGCAATAGGATTTTGTTCTGATTTATTTATATATTTACAGAAAAATTACATCTACTGAACAAACAGTTCCAAAATATGAAAACTTTACTCCTTAAGTGTTATTGAATTACCAATAACTCTACATGATTGTCACTTAAGCTGTGATAATGCAGCTGAAACTTAAATAGTAAAATAATTTGGATTTGTCTGGGAATCACAGAGAAAGCTTTTCACTATTTAGAGTCATACCTAGCACAAAGGAAGGTGGTTGTGGTTGATGGAGCCCAATCATATCAGCCCCGGGACTTCGCTGCAGGAATTCCTCAGGGTAGTGTCCTAGGCCCAGCCATCTTCAGTTGCTTCATCAATGACCATTTCTTTTCTTTCTGCATCATAAGTTCAGGAGTGAAATGTTTGCTGATGATTGAACTGTGTTTAGTTTCATTTGCAACTCGACAGAAATTGAAGCAGCAAGAAGTGGACAACATTCTGGCTTGAGCTGATAAGTGGCAAGCAACAGTCAAGCCACAAAGTGGCAGGCAATGATTACCTCTAAAAAAAGAGAATCTAACCGCTTCCTCTTGACATTGAACAGCATTACCATTATCAAATTGCACATCATCAACAACCTGGGGGCCACCATTGACCAGAAACACAACTGGACCAGCCATATGAATGCTATGGCTTCAAGAGTTGGTCAGAGGCTAGGAATTCTACAGCATGTGACTTCTGGTGTAACTATTCAAATACAGCTCTAACAATGCTTAAGAAGCTCAACACCATCCAAGATAAAGCAGCCTGCTTAGTCGGCACCCCATCCACCGTCTTAAAAGTTAATTCCCTCCACCACCACATACTGTGGCAGTAGTGTGTATCATTGTGTGCAAGCTGCGCTGCAGCAACTTGCCAAAGCATCTTCAACAGCATCTCCCAAACCCACAACCTTAACCACTTAGAAGGACAGGAGGAGGAGGCGCATGGGAAGACTACCACATGCAAATTCCCCTCCCAGGCTTACACTGTTCTAGCTTGGAAATATATTGCTGTTCCTTCATTGTTGCTGGGTCAGCATTCTGGAACATCCTTTCCAACAGAACTGTGACAGTAACTTCACCAGGTGGACTGCAGTGGCTCAAGAAGGCAACTGACTATTATCTTTTCAGGGGAAATTATGGATACCCAATAAATGTTGCCCTTTCCAGCAACATCCACATCACATGAACAAATAAAAATTAATTTTTTTCATGACCTCAGGACATCCGAGTACTTCATGCTTAATGAATTTTGAAGCATAATGACTGATGTGCAAGGAAATACAGCAATCATTTTGCATGCAGCAAGGCCCAAAAACATCAGTGAGATTAATGACCAGATAATTTGTTTTAATGTGTGAGCGACTAAGACATCAACCTGTAAAATTTTTTCATAAAATATATAGGGATAGTCTCATTGCTATCTCTAAAAATTTCAAACTAGACAAAGACCTTAAATGGCTGAATCTATGTCTGTCTGTGACCCCGGACAAAGAAGATACCTGGCAGTATCAGAGAAACACACACCCCGTTATCCCTGAAGGGGCACTAAGAACTCCCCTGTGAGCTGCACAGACCAAACTCAAAGAGAGCTATACAAAGACCATCTGCATTTCATAACCCAGGCTGGCCAACAGGAGTCTGCTTGTCTGCTAAGACAAAAGGCCCCGCAATTTTTCTTTCAATTCTTAATGGTTGAGACATTCAACAATCTCAAGGATGCAGACAAGGGATACACATCCCTTGTCAAACACAGCGTGGAAAGTTGTGATCAAGTGACATGGGTCTCTGGCTTGTGGAACCAGTAATATTGCCTTGCTGAACTGCAAAGTCTCAGTCTGCCTTTTAACCATCTGACTAGCAGCCTCACAGACAAGGAGCTCTAGCCTAGGTTGGCCACCTGGCCCCATGTACACTGCTTCTGCTGGAAATTCTGTACCACTGGAAAAGTGAATTATACAGTATCGGTTTTCAACCAACTGACCTCTGTGAATGAATATCTCATCAGATTTTGATTCTGGACTCTGGACCCCACATGAAACAATATTTATTTTCTCTGTGATCTCTGCACTGTAAATCTTTCTCTTCTCTATCCTTTTACTGTGTGAATATAAAGGAGGCACTGTTGCGACCCTCCTCCCACGTTTTGAGTGTGTGCAATAAACTAACCGTTTGAGTTCATCCTATCTCAAGTTTGCTGTGGGATTATTGATAGAAAGTTGGATTGCACCAAAATTGAATGGTTGGGGAATACACCACTGCTTATAAAGAGGGAAAGAAGTCAAAACACCTTTCTGTTTATGGGCGGGTGATGAGTGGAGAAATTAGTGCTGTTTAAATTAACCCCCCCCCACCCCCCCCTCCAGTCCGTAATAGAAATGGGGGCTCAAATCCAGGATCACCCATTTGAATTTGACCAGAATCCAAGTAAGATATGAGCCAAATCTGATGTGAAAGAGCCAACTGAAAACCAAAAGGGAAAAACTCGGTGGCTGGAATGAATTTTAAAACACAAGTAACTTACCACAGCAAGTTCCTTTCCCCTAACATTATGAAAACGGCAACTTTTGATGCCCAGATACGGGTCAAGCAAGGGAATGTGTATAGTGACACATTTGCTTCCTTTAACACAGAGCAACTGAAGCTGCAGCTAAGGAGGTACAGTTAAAATTGCCCCGTAATGTGAAGAGAAGTGAACTGATCCAGTTGTTGGTAGAACATTTGGATCTCATGTTACTGATAGAGCACTTAGGTGTAGAGCTCAACCATGACTCCGAGTCCCCTCCCCTCGCCAAATTTGAACTGAAAAAGCTCAGGATACAGCTAGAATTTAAGGAGATGGAAGGAGAGAGAGAAAAAAAAGTTCAGGAGAGAGAAAAAGGGAAAGAGAGAGAGAGCGAGAGAGCAAAGGAACAGGAAAAGGAAAGAGAATTCCAGCTCTGAAAGTTGGAAATGGAGCTAACAGTTCAAAGGGAGAGAGAAGCCAGAGAGCTGGAAGCTGCAAGGGAAAATCTTTCTCTACCCGATAGCACCCCCTACCTTCCTAACACAGAACCACTCTCAGAAGCCTTCAAGTATGCTAGATTCATTCCCAAATTCGAAGAGAATGACGTGGAGTCGATTTTTGCCACTTTTGAGAAAATAGCAGGAGAGCCAAAATGGCCACCGGATACCTGGACATATTACATTTAACGACAGCTGTCAGTGAGAGTCCAAGAGGTCTAGTCCAAGCCAACTCCTGATGTGTACATGAATTATGAGCAAACCAAGGCATCCTTAATGCCTGCAAGTTAGTCCTGGAGGCAAATCGCCAGCAATTCCAGAGCGCTCGTAAGACTAGATCGAGTTTGAACGGCTGAAGCAAATCACGTTCAAATGATGGGTCAAAAGATTCCCTAAGAATCCCAAGCACCTATGAGGGGTTGCATAAGTTGATATTGTTGGAGGAATTCAAAAATTGCTTACCCTCCAAACTGCGGGTGCACTTAGAGGAGCAGTAAATCCTCACAGCCAGGGATGCAACAGTCACAGCAGGCAGCTACAATCTCACCCATAGGCCTGGAAATTCAGGCAAACCCTTTCCAAATCATTCCCATGAACATTAAAAAGATAAGCAGGGCAACCTAGGTAGGAAAGGTCCCCTGCCCAGAAAAGAAAACACAAAGGAGAGTGCAAGGTGAACACGTGCAGGCCTAGTTGAGGAGACCCCCTGCAGCCTGCAAGGCGAACCCCCGAAGGCCGGCGTGTTCCCATTGCATTAAAAAGGCCATTCGAGGCCCGAGTGCTGGAGATTGTGAGGGAAGCCTGTAGGTCTAATAAGGCTCCATATGAGTAGTCCCTGAAGAATGCCCCAACATGTAGTGCAGCAGAGCAGGCAGAGACTCTTGCTACAGAAACTTATGCTTCGGAGGACACGGCACAAAGTGTGACCGAGCTGGACAAACGGCCAGAGAGCTTCCAGAGTTTTGTCCTTTCAGGAACAGTGTCTCCATTCTCGACCCATACTGTGAGCAAGTCCATTGTACTGCTCCAGGACACAGGGGCCACTCAGTCCTTGATGTTGGAGGGAAACTTAAACCTACTCCCTGAGTCCTCCCCAAAGGCCAAAACCCTGATCAGTGGTGTAGAAGGAGGATCTGTGTATGCACCCCTCCATAGGGTCTACCTAGGGAGTGATAGGCACTGTCACGGTAGGAATTGTCCCTGAACTACCAGCAGCAAGAATTGATTTTCTCCTTGGAAACAATTTGGCTGGCAGCCAGGAGTTAGCTGAGAAACAGAAGGAGTAGGTCATTCAGCCCTTCGAGCCTGCTCCGCCATTCAATATGATCATGTCTGATCCTCTGCATCAACACCATACTCCTGCTCTCTCCCCATACCCCTTGACGCCTTTAAAGTCCAGAAATCTATCTATTTCCTACTTAAATATATTCAGTGACTTGACCTCCACAGCCTTCTGTAGGGAATTCCATAGATTCACCACCCTCTGTGTGAAGACGTTTCTCCTCATCTAAGTCCTAAATGGCCTACCCTGGATGGTGAGGCTGTGATCCCATGTTCTAGACACCCCAGCCAGAGGAAACATCACCCCTGCATCCATCCCTGTCAAAATTTTATACGTTTCAATGAGATCCAATCTCATTCTTTTAAACTCCAGTGAATACAGGCATAGTTGGCCCAATGTCTCCTCATGTGACAATCCTGCCATCCCAGGAATCAGTCTGGTGAACCTTCACTGCATTGTATATCCTTTCTTAGGTAAGGAGACCAAAACTGCACACAATACTCCAGGTGTGGTCTCACCAAAGCTCACACAGCTGCAGTTAGACACCCTTGCTCCTGTACTCAAGTCCTCTTGCAATGAAGTCCAATATACCATTTGCCTTCTTAACTGCTTGCTGCATCTGCATGCTTGCTTTCAGTGATTGGTGTACAAGGATACCCAGGTCCCTTTGTACATCAACATTTCCCAATCTATCACCATTTAAATAATACTCTGCCATTCTGTTTTTCCTATCGAAGTGGATAACTTCACATGTACCCACATTATACTGAATCTGCCATGTACTTTCCCACTCACTCAACCTGTCTAAATCGCCTTGAAGCTTCTTAGCATCCTCCTCACCACTCACATTCCCACCAAGTTTCATGTCGTCGGCAAACTAGAAATATTACATTTGGTTCCCTCATCCAAATCATTGATATATATTGTGAATAGCTGGGGCCCAAGCACTGATCCCTGCGGTACCCCACTAGTCACTGCCTGCCACTCCGAAAAAGAGCCACTATTCCTACCCTGTTTCCTGTCCACTAACCAATTCTGAATCCATGCCAGCATATTGCCCCCAATCTCAAGTGTTTTCATTTTACCTGTGAAAGAAAAGAGGCCCACATCAGCCAGCAGAAATCTGCAGGAGAGCAGAAAGCTGGGGAAGTTCCAGAGGCTCAAAAGTGTGAAATAGCACCCATAAAAATTGAGCGAGGGCTGCTGGACTGTAGCCAGGCCAAAGCCAGGCCAGTTAAGTTAAAAGAGGAAACAGCCTCAGAGAATAGTCCCGAATTAAACAGGGACCAGAGAAGTCCTAGAGCAAGGAAAGAGCTAGTGAGGGAGATGCCTCATATAGTCGAACAGCCTGAAGGAAGACAAGCTATTAAAGCAGGAAAGACAAAGCTTAAGGGATTGTCAAGGGTAAGGCTCACAGAAGCCTTCTTTCCAATATTAAATGGGAACAAAGGGAGTTCCCAAACTGATGAGCAAATAGGGAGTGAGATGCCTCCCCCAGTCGAAAAGCCACTAATGTAGCTGGAGCTGCACCTCCACTTGAGGGCAGTGATTTTCCAGGGGTCATGGGACGTTAGGAGAACGCTCCCTCCAAATCCAAGGGCACCAGCTAAAAAGCCATTGATTGGTCTGCCGACTGCTTTATGGCGAATTTAAATGGGGGCCAGAAAAGTTCCCAAATTGGCCCAGAAACAGTGAGGGTGATGCCTCACTTAGTTGAAAAGCCACCAAGAGGTACAGCGAGAGCCATCCACCAGAGGGCAGTAACGTTCCAAAAGACATGGTGCCCACTACCCAAATGACCAGCAGAGGGATCCCAACCAGATTGGATCTCATACCCACCCACTTTAATGCAGAATCACGAGGCAACCTGACAGGGTTGCCTACTGCATTTAAATGATCCATATCAACTCCCCAGGATACAGTACTGTAGCCCTACCTGGTATGGATGTGGACTAGGCCCCTTCCAGGAGGCAGTCTTGATATCATCCAGCCCCAGAATGGGTGGTCCAAGTTCAGGAGCAGAATGCCCGCCTGTTGTTATGTCAACCTAAAGTATCAAGTAACAGGAACTGGAACATTACAGATCGCTTGAGCTGGACACTGAACCGGATTCCCCTAAACAGGCCAAAATCCCTTTAGAACACCCCAACCTCCTGACAATTCCACCTAATCACCACCCCTGGGTTTGAACAGTTGAACCCATAGGTTACCAAGATGGACAGGGAGGAGCTAAACTGGACAAGAGCCACTCAGCCCTATGATCAAGGGACCTGGCACTCACAGAATGAGGTGCCCAGCATTCCACTGTGGATAACCCAGAGGGATACACATCCCTTATCAATGACAGTGTGGAAAGTTGGAGGTCATGTGACATGGGCCTCTGGCTTGTGGAACCAGTAGTATTGCCTTTCTGAACTGCAACGTCTCAATCTGCTTTTTTTACCATCTGACTAGCAGCATCACAGACAAGGGGCTCTGGCTCAGGTTGGATACCTGGCCCCATGCACACTGCTTCTTCTGGAAATTCTGTACCATCGCCTACAAGGCTAATTCATCTCTGCTTGTCTACATCATTGTGTGAAGTCAACACCACCAGAAAAGTGAATTATATAGCATCGGTTTTCAACCCACTGAGCTCCCTGAAGGAATATCTCATTGGACTTTGACTCTGGATTCTGGAACCCACGTGAAGCAATATTTATTTTATTTGTGGTCTCTGCATTATAAATCTTTCTTTTCTCTATCCCTCTTTTACTGTATGAATACAAAGGGGGCAACATTGCATACCTTCCCCCCATGGTTTGAGTGTGTGCAAATAAACTAACCCTTTTGAGTTCATCCTATCTCAAGTTTGCTGTGGGGTTAGTAAGAGAAAATTGGATTTCACCAAAACTGAGTGGTTGGGGAATACGCCGCCATTTATAAAGAGGGGAACAAGTCAAAATGCCTTTCTGTTTATGGACACGTGGTGAGAGGAGAAATTGGTGTTGTTTAGATTAATCCCCCTCCTGTCTGTAACAGATGCCATTGGTTGAAGTGTAAACATTGTCTGGGCTTTGGGGGAACTTCTCTGCTCTTCTTCAAAAAGTGTCAAGGGATCTCTTACATTCAGTTAAGGGCAGACAAGACCACAGTTTAACATCCCATCTGAAATACGGCATCTCCAACAGTATAGCACTCCCTCAGTTCTGCACTGAGGGAGTGTCAGCCTAGATTATGTGCCCAAGTTTCCAGAGTGAGATTAGAACAAATCCAAAATTAATGTCACTGCCCATCTCTCCTTCTCTCCATAGACTTGTATTTTCCTCTGCTTCCAATATTTATCCAGTTTTCCCTTAAAATGGTTCATGCCTCAACTATTCCCAATGACAAAGTATTTCATACCCCAGCAGCTCTCTGCATTCTCCTAACTTCTCTCTCGGTGACAGTTTTAGTTGGTGGCCCCTTGTCTTTGACTCTCTAACCAGAGGAAAAATAATCTTCCCCTACTGACTATATCAAAGCCACCACTATTATAAAACTTTTATCAAATCTCCTTTTAGTTTTCTCCATTCCAGTGGAAAGAATCCACGTTCTGTAATCTGCACTCATAACTATTGTTTCCCACCCTTGCCATTACCCTTGTCAAAGTATATGATTCCTTCACTATGGCAATAATGGGGCACCCAAACTTCACACAGTACTCTAACCAATATTTTCAACAAATTTATTGTTATCTGTTTTACTACTTTACTCTATGGTGCTGTTTAAAAAACTCCAAATTCCATTGATGGTTTATCTACCTACACTCATGCTTTCAGGGAATTATATAATTGAACCTCTAGGTCTCAGTTAATCCACACACTTTAGCTTCTTTCCATTGAATGTAAATTCCCATTCTATATTTTTCCTCAAAAATGTATTACCTCATACTTATCCACGTTAAATTCTATCTGTCGTTCTGTCAACCTGTCTAAGTCTTCCTGACATCTTTCTCGGCCCTTCTCATTGTTGCCAAACACTCTATTTTCATGTTATTAGCATATCCTGAGATGTGTTCACTTCTTTCAAATTCAAATGATTTAAATATTTCAAGAACAACAGTAAACTGAGCACTAACCCGGAGCCAAATCATTTCAAACCTTTCACCAACTTGAGTAATACCCATTTACCCTAGCCCTTTGTCTCCTGTCCAACAACCAACTTTCTGTCCATTGTGCTACATTTACTACTATGCTAGATGAGTTTTTCTAACAAGTCGCTTATGAGAAATCTTTTTAAACTCCTTCTAAAATCCACATTCACTACATATACCACATTTCCATGATCTATCCAACCTACTTTGTCAAAAATAGTGTTAAATTTATCAAATGTGACATGCCTTTAACATATTCATGACTAACCTATCCTTTACCAACCCATGCATTTCGCTAATTTTATCTTGAATTATGAATTCTGAGTTTAGCCATAATTAATCTATAGTTACCTGATTTATCCTTCTTTCCCTTCTTGTAGGATGATAGAAATAGCAGTCACAGAAGGTCCATTATAGGATTCAGATTCTGATGTATCACCGGATCTAACCTACTGTTCACGTGCAATCAGATGTGGCATAAAATTTCTTTTGTTGCATTGCTAACAGTTCATTAGAAGCAATGGTAAACACCAAGGTGGCAAGCCTGCCAAATGCTGTAAACTAACAATCCCACTATGGAAATCCAGAAAGATTAGCAAAAGCAATAAATATTATATCAAAAGAATGGCACTATGGTACTCTTTCTCTGATTTGAATTTTTTTTGGAAAGGAAATCGCTTCCATATTGCCACTAATTAGCTATTTCTCTTTCATTTTATAGATTAAATCTAATACATTGTCATGCAACCTTAGTGTTAACTGTCCCCTGACTTTTCTACATTATAAAGACATTCACAAAAGCTTTAAATCTCAACTCTATAGATATTGTTTGGTGTCTTGTAAAAGCAAAAGCTCCTGAGAAGTCAGAAGTATATATTTTTTTCGAACTGCTGCCATTTTTGCACTTCTTACTTCACTACTACACATGATGATGCTAACTGATACTTACGGTCCAATCAGCATTTTCTCATCTGTGACCCTCAACAGTCAGTGGCAATTAGCTATTTCACTGCTAGGGGCATTCCTTTCACAGGTTTAGTAGACCAAATTGAGATTTCTTGTTCCTCACTTTACTATATTTGAGAATCATCCTCACCAAAATATCAATTATCTGTGCCTGATAATCCGGTCTAGCGCTACTGCAGGAACATACTCCCGACATTTCCTTTTGAGCTTTCTTCAAAATCAGCCAAGATACATACCAAAATTGAGGATTGGACATATTTCTGTCCATTTTTATGACTGTTCTAACTCACTAACTACACCAATGTTAATTGTAGAATTTTATTGTAGCTTCTTGGAAGCATCAAAGTTGCCATTTGTCACATTGCAAGATAGTTATGAAAAAAAAACTGTGAAAGCAAAGCTTAAAGTCTAATTGGTTAACATTGATAAAACAACATAATTGTCTGATCACTAAAATTTGTGATGAAATAGTTAAAGATTGTATTGGGCAGATTTTACAAATTAGTAGTCCTGGCTCAGAAATCTGAGAAAAATAAAGGCCATCCCTGGGAATGTTAATTCATAACATTTACTTATAGGTGTCCAACTCCACTCTGTTCACATAAATACTTCCATCATTACAACAAAAGAAAGGGAGATTGCAGTTTCTCATAAAATTCTGTGTGAGATTAACCATTTCTTCGTGCAAATATAAACTGATTTTAGGAAGCTACATGGTATTTAGAGAAAAACAGATAGAAGCATAGATGAACTGCTATCGCTGACTGTTAAGCAGCTCCTATACAGTTCAAACAAAAATAGAAAATGCTGGAAAAACTCAGCCGATCTAACAGCATCTGTGAAGAGAAAGACAGAGTTAATGTTTCGAGTCCATGTGACTTCTTCAGAGCTCTGAAGAAGAGTCATACGGTATTGTAGCGTTAACTCTGTTTCTCTCTCCACGGATGCTGTTAGACCTGCTGAGCTTTTCCAGCATTTTCTGTTTTTGTTTCAGATTTCCAGCATCCACAGTATTTTGCTTTTACCTATACGAAACAATGCTGGTTAAAATCACAGGGCTGCTTGTTTCCTAATCCGCCTCAAATACTTAATTCAATTTTTCTGGCCTGCATCAAAGATATGAACAAGGTTATATGTCGTTTCTTTTCATTTTTTGTATTCTTTTCATTTTTCATATTGAGGCTGCATGAAATCCATATTTTAGATAACTATTATTCTAATTATGGGCATGCTGAAGGATGTTCAGATCACAAGGATGCTGCTTTTTCAGAAACGAATGGAACACAGTAAGCCAGTATCTTGTATGATGGAATATTATGCAGTAGTAAGACTCCTCTTTCTCAATGGGAGAAAGAAATTGCTGCTGTTAACTCATCCAGCTGCTGGTGCACTTCCAGTTGGCCCTTCTTGGAGCAGAATGGATAATTGCAGAGGTGTTTGGGTAGATTTTCAACTGTCTGCCTGGGTGTAAGCCTGACATTACAAATTAACCATCCATTATAGATACTGCCCAGTTTTCCTTTCAATTTAAATCAAATGAATTCAGCTAAATCACACAGACAGTGCAACACTTGGCCAGAAAATGGTTCAATTCACATTGCAGAAGATATAGGATCTTGCTGCCTGACACGTTATTGTAGCAGCCTTAATTGTAATGTGTCTTATTTTGTCAGTTTTCGAAAGGTCTACTAGGCAGCTGGGAAGGGCAGAATGGATATTTCCTGCCTCATGTTATTTTCAGTGTGTCTTGTCTCCTGATAATAGAATGACATCGGCAGTAATTGTAGAAAATCAATGGTCTGGATCACTCCACCTTCCCATTGAAGGAAAGTACATGGAAGGAAATGGCCATGAACAGAAATTGAACAGCAACTGAAGCATACTAATAATAGGCTAACTTCAGACAGATGTTGTCTTTGGATTTCTGAAAGGTATATGTATTCATAAAAGATTTTGGTGGCGATCTCTGTCTACCTCCCACTCCATCCATGTTGCAATATGGGGAAATAGGTGGACAAAAATGGTATCAAAAAAATCTCCTGCCCATTGGGCGTCCAAGGTTCACCTGCCACAATTTTTGAAAGATCATTGACATTGTTACTGGACACAGAGCAACCTAATCAGATGTATTTAAAGGAACACCTGGAGGCCACACCGGAAACAGCATGTGTAAGTTTTTAAAAATGATTTGTGTAGAGCTGGAATGCTCCTCCAGGTTACACAAAAATCTTTTGGTCTGTAACCAATCTTTCAATGCTTTTCCCAGGAATTGAGCACTCGCTCTTTAAGTGCACACTTTAACACCTTCCTGCCCTCTCTGGGGAACATAGTCGATTCCATGGCACTATTTTGAAGAAGAGCAGGAGAGTTCTTCCTGGTATCCTGGCCAATATTTATCATCCACCAAGTAAAACTGAAGCAAATTATTTGCTCATTATCACATTGCTATTTGTGGGGCCTTGCTGCATGCAAATTGGTTCCTGCATTTCTGACATTATAACAGCAACTACACTTTAAAAAAAAATACTATATTGACTGTAAAGTGCTTTGGAACGTCCTGAGGTTCTGAAAGGTGCTACATAAATTCAAATCTTTCTTTCGCACTTACGCTCAGCTCTGCAGAGGAGTCACTCGATTCTCCCATTCCCCCAACCTCTCCCCCGGCCCTCAGCCTGATCAGGAAGCTGTCTACCTGTACTTATAGCTGGCAGCTTGCCAACATTGCTTGACCGTGAAAATGGTCCGCAGGTGTCATTGCAGTAAATGCCCCACCCAACAGAGTCAAAAATCAACTCCTGTTTTTAATAGCTTCTGTTGAATGAACTAGAGACTTGAGACGCACACTAAGACAGCCAAACAAACATTATTGTTTTAGAAGCAATATCTGGCTATTTTGTTTCTTAATCTTTCCAGGAAACTGAATCCAGGAGAGGAGGGAGTCAAGAGATAAAGTTTAGCAACAGTTAATGGATTTTACTAACCCATCATTAAAATTAGACTGTTACCCTTCACAAAGAGAAAGCATTCTTTTGAAATTATATTTTTATCATTTAAGGTTAATTTTACACAGGGAGCGGGTTATGATCCTATTTATTATTCTGCCTCTAGTTATAAGTGCCTAAGATTTATTTATTTTATTTATGAAAACTTTTTGATGTTTTTCATTTGATACCCAGGAGTAACATTTCACCAACAATTTCAAGCACAATGTGGTGAAGTTTATTTTTTCCCACTGGCTGGAAAGTGAACATCTGTGGCTCAATCTTTTGTCTTATGCACTGCCTCATTTGTGTTACCTTTAACATCATTTTCACTTCTTGTTCCTCTCCCTCACATTATATGCTGTCTTGTCTGGCAGTAAGACAGGGTGAGAGTTAGTGGCTGTTGAAAAGTGAGTGAAGTTGTGTCAGGCTTGTGCATATATGGCGTGTGCTGGAAAGTGGAGAAGAAACACAATGGAATGAAGATGGGGAGGTGGTGAATGTAAAGCCAAGTGTATGGAAGTGTGTCAAGTGAGGAAAGAGTTGATGGTTGTGCTAAGATGTGAGAAGAGGGTGCTGTTAATGTGTAACTTGATGACAGCTAATGAGGAGGTGAGTGTGGTTTGAATGAGAAAGAGAGGTGTTGAGATTGTACCCTGCAGGTTGTGTTGGAGAAAAGGGAATTGTTGAGGATGGTGGAGACAGGTGTTGTCGAGAGAGATGGAGGAATGAAGATCTGTGTTCACCTTTGCTGCTCTTGTGAGGTCATTGAACCTCTTCCTATGCTAAAGTGATATCCTGAGAGCAATGGCACTAGAACTGATCCTGTGAGACACCTCTATGCAGACCTGCTGGTACATGGGTTTGAGGATGCTGCTGTGGGTGCTGGGAACAGTACTGCCCTCCTTGCTCTGGCTTCCTTTACCAGGACCTCCAGGGAGGCATCAGAAAACCTGAAAGCAGTGCCCAGTGTTGGAACAAAACCTAAGGTTGCAGAATACAAGCTTGCGTTAAAAGGTGAAATCCTTTTTTAAATAGGGTTGGCAGGACCACCAGAAATTGCATGTAGAAAGTGGAAGGGCCTCTTATTTTCTGACTTGATCAAATGTGAAACTTGGCAATCACATTGAAGTGAGGCCCAGACCTACATTGGTGAAGTTATGGGAGCTTCCCACTTACCCCACCCTAGCCCACCCGATTCACACCGAGTTAAATTGTAGCTACATTTTTAAAACACTGATTTTAAACAATACAATGGGATTTTTTCTAAATAATTATTCAAAGATTTTCCAATGCACTGTTGACTAGGCCTATTTAACAAAAAATATACAATTGTATTCTACTGATGTGATATAAATTGAGTAATCGTCACCATATTAGCTTACCAACTTCAAGGTTTGATTCCATAAAATGTCTCTTGTACTTTTCTATTCATTGCGCTGTTAGACCCAACAGAATTCCAGAGAGTGCATCAAGTCAAAATGTGAAATGAATCATTCAGTTTTCTCTTAAAGCACAATTGGCTGTCTCTATTTATCAAAATGAAGAGTATAGTTAGTCTCTAGACATCATAAGAATGGAGTGTCACTAAATCTAGATTTGCCACTTGAGCAATTGATCAAAATAAATTCCAGTTTGACATCGCCCCAGTGTACTAAGCTTTAATTTCAACAATGCACATTCGGGCATTTTTGTATAGGTCTTTAAAATAAACATGAAATTCCATGGGGTTCTACTGATCTCCCATTCTATCTCCGGCAGGAAACTGCGAGACCCCAGGCAAGTGGCATAATGGCGATAAGCCCCTTTCCAGAAGTGTGGGGGAAGACCAGTAGACCCTCCACAGAATCTCAGGACCATTCACATTCAGTGAAACCATTCAATTTCAAGTGCTCTTTCTGCATTATTAAAAGCTGATTTCCAGTATAGAACAGATGGGAAATGAGGACAGATTACAGAAGTTTAAGCTCTAGGGAGAATAGGTTAAAGCAAGAGCTTGCATTGATCTGGTTCTCCAGTAATTCTCGGAAAAGTTGCAAAATACATCATAGACAATGAGTAACCTTGCAGGATAATTACTGCTGCAACGTAGATGAGGCCTTTGCTATTGTACATAGGGGGTGATGATGCAATCTGGGCACTGACACTAGGATCACAGCTTGCTGCATTTGCCTGCAGTGCATTCGATTGATGTTGCATCATAAAACAAGATGAGTTAATTAAAGTAATAACACAATGTCCCACCACAGAGCACTGGGAGGGCAACATGATCAGGTGATATGTAATCAGACATGGCAGTGCTTAAATGGTTGATACTCGTCTTAAAGCTGTCCTGCTCTGGAGAGAGGGAGAAATGATGAACTAAGATAATTATTGGCCCAAATGTTCCGATCAGGAAACGGGAAACCCCTGTTTCTGACCCTGATCAGACAAAATAACCCACTTACCGTCTCCTGATTTTTTTGGGCAATCTCTCAATTGAGGATCCTTGCACACTCACTCAGTGCATGAAACCTCAGGAACATCAGCAAAGAGAATCTGCGCAGGAGCCATGCCCTCTTTTTAGGGCATTAGCTGCTGTATTCTGGTAAGCAAAGAGTTTAAATGTCTCAAAACTTCTTGGAAAAGCTATAGAGAGAAGGTAAGTGTGTAAGGGGGTGAGGCGGGTAGGGTAAGTGGGTAAGTGGGTGTAGGGTGGCAGCTGAGTAGGGTGGTAAGCTCAGGTCAGGTTGGCGATGAGTCAGGGAGGGAGTTGGGAGGTGGGAGCTAGTCAGGTTGGATCAGGAGGGGGTTGGGGGGGTCAGCAGGGGAGTTAGGTGTTGGGGGCCAGTTGGGCTAGGTTGCAGGTGAATTGGGGGCATGGCGGGGTGGGGGGTGGTGTGGTGGAGTCAGTGCAGGGTTGCTGGTCAGTTTTATAGTTACCCAGAAGTTACATTAGGGGCTGAATTTTACGTTGATCGGGCAGGCACGCGCCCGACCTTATCGGGCGTGAAATCACACAAGATGACGTTGGGCGAATGAACCGATGTCATCACGCACTGGCGCAATATTTCGCTCGGCAGGCATGTGCAGAAGTCGGAAGCGTGGCCGCCTACAATTAAGTGAGCAATTAAGCCCATAAACAGCGCAATTGTTTGCAATTTTTTGTCGCTGGTCCAACTTTACAGTTGGCGGACAGGCGAATCAGCCAGGCGGCCTTTACATTTTTCATGAAACCTCATCCAAGGGCTGGATGAGGTTTCTGTTATGAAATAAAATAGAAATAAAAGTCAGCTGGCAGCATTTTTATCATCCACATTTTCAGGTGCCTGATTACGATGCTCAGACAATTTTTTTCTGCCTTTTAAATCTTTATTGGAACTTTTTCGGGTCTGCAGCTCCCTGAGGCCGCTCTCTGCCTTCCGGGAGCTTTCTTTCAGCACTGGTCCACGCCTGTGTTGACATTATTTCCCACCTTCTTCCCTCCTCCATCCTAGCAGTGCTGAGATTTTCAGCGTGCCAGCCAGTGGGAAATCGTGGTCGGGAGCCAATTTTGGTCAGCGGTCTGTTTCCTGGCCGATCCCGGGCCTGCCGATTGCGCCTGCTCGCCGAGCTAAAAATTGAGGCCTAAGATTTATCTGTGTATCATTTCCTGGATAATTCTTCCATAATTGTCCATCAGAAATTCAAGCTTCCCATACAATTCCTGTGGAGTCAGTGCCTTGGGACTTCTAAGTAGTCCCAAAGCACATTTAGTAAAGTGACAAATATTGATCGGACAGGACAGAAATCCTTGTGCGAGATTTATAGCCAAATTACAGGCCATTCAGGTATGCAATTGTGTTACTGTTATCAGAATTGGCCCCTAAATACCAGTTAGTTATATTGTAATTAGCCCTGATGATATTAGTTAGATGCTAATGCAATGTTGCAATGTTTACAGCTTAAGAAGCCTCTTATCTACCAGCCCATATTGAATGGGCATCCAAGGATTTTTGGGTGCGCTGCTTTTGGAAGTCTATTCAGAGTACTGTAATATGATCTGCTGCAGTACCACAGGCAAATTCTAAACCTCTTCCTTACAGTTACCTATTTTTGCTGTTAGTTAGTTGGAAGGAGTTAGTTAGAAGGATTAGTGCTAAATATTCTGGTACTGTCACTTTGTTGGTATGCCTGAAGTATTAGAACAATGGATTTCCCAATGGAAATTTTCTTTTGTTTAACGGAAATGACAGAGATGGGGCAAAGTAAGGATGTCAAGTAGATCAGGCTACAGCTTGCACCTATCTACTGATACCTTCCCATCTCCATTTGCAGGTAGATATGCAGCTACATCACAATGAAAAATGCAGAACTGTGTCATCTGCTGTCCCAGCACCTTTAGCAAACATGCATCATGTCAAAGGCAGTAACGATCAACTGTGTCCTCAAGACTCCTTCTATTTACTTCCTTCCAGGTTGACTGTAATACTATAGCTTGTGCCTTGAAGTGGAAAGTGGGGCCAACTATCTTATAGTTACTTCATTTGATACAAGCTTCACTTCTCTCTACCGCTTGGCCAGAAATTACACTATCTGCTTGCATAATTATTGCAGCAACCATTGATTTTTCCTTGACAAATTTCTTGCCTAAACAATCTTTGAAAGGATTTAAATATACAATAAAGGTATTAGCCAACTTTGTAATTTCCAACCACACTTTCACCATTTGCAGCCATGTAGCTTTAACTATTAACAACTTATCCATCATCCCTTGTGAGCATTTAATTTAGTTTCCAGACACCGTCTGATGAGTTCCCAATAGCAGGGTCAAAATTGGTTGGGAGCTTACACATTATAAGCAAATGAAAAAATAACTAAAACCATTATTTGTATAGTGCAATTCACATGTAAAAACATGTCAAGGTTATTCACAGAGGGATGAGTGTGATTGCTGAGCCTTGTGGGGAGGGCTAGGAGAGATGGTCAAAAGCTCGATGGAAGAAATGCATTATGACGAGGCTTTTACAGGCTGGGAGAGAGGTCAAGATGGAGGAGTTGGGGGATGAAGTTTCAAAATGCTTCATTGAGGAAGCTGAAGACTATGTCAATGAAGGTGGATAGAGTTGGGAGTTGCAGAAATGAGGTCATAAATGATCACAGTTTAAGGATTGGAGGATCTGGGGTTGTAGAAGGTTGTAATGTACGATAAGGCAAAACTATGAAAGGGTCTGTAGATGAGGAAAATAATTTTATGTTAGTTTAGTTAGGAGATGAGGAACTTAGCAGAACAGTTAACTTTAAACCATGTTTAGCATGATAACTGATATTTCAGAACATTATATCCTTAATGACTTGTGTTGTTAACTAAGTGTTTTGCTCCAGACCACTCAACTACACTTCTTGACCCCATTGTTAACTACCATTGTTAATGATTCCTCTTGTTTGTTGGTGTCTGACACCAATAGAAACCCAGAACATTCCTCAAAAGCTCAACATTTTTGAACCTAATACATTATCAAGGGGATTTTAAAAATCTTCACTGAAGTGATAAGAAAGTATGGTGGAGAAAGATTTAAAATGTTTCTTATTTTCTTCTTTCAATATGTCAAAAAGTTAGCTCCATTATTTGGCACAAAGTCTTGAAACATTCCATTGGCCTTCCTCAAAACTCCTGATTAGATTACTAATAATAGTCATTCCAATCAATCCAAGCGTGTTCCATTCGTGTTACAAGCAAATTAAAGCCATGTTTTGACTGAGAGCCATCTATGATATTCAATTTAATAAGAAATTGCAACAGCAATGATATGTCAGCAGAGGGCACTCATGGGATTGTAAACAGCATATCCGAAGAAAACTAAGGTGCACTCCAGGCAGCTACAATTAATGTTACACCAATTTTTCAATGCTGCCAATGGTATATATATTTTGTTTTAGTAAGGGAAAAAGAGCAGAAGGCTGGTCAACAGTAGAACAGTAGATTGACTCTATTTCCTTTTGCATCTGAATTAAAATTCAGATTTGAAAGCTTCATGCAACATGAAGCTAAAATTGATCTTCATGTTCAAACATTAAAACCATTTAGTCAAATTAAAAGTGCCAGATTCTATGTGAAGAAGAAAAACTCGTTAACTTTCTCCAATGAGTGGAGTGAATAACACTAATTAAGGTCATTTAACGACCTGATTTTACTACCTCTTTACAGTTTTAGAGTTAGCGTAACAATGAGATTTAGTAGCCTCATGCAATCAAGCAGCAAATCACCTAATGTTCCACTGCTTTTTGACCACAATGAAAAAAATTCTAGCATATCATCTATGGGAATGCATGCATGCACTTCAGTAAACAGATTGAGAACAATTATACTTAAAGCAACCTTATGTCCTACCCCGATCCTGGCCCTGCTGAACAGGTGGATGTTGCTTCCCCATAACTGATGGAGCCATTTAAAAAAAATATCTAGATAGTGAGGCCGTCAGATCCCAACTGCAATTTTAACTTTGCCCTGATTGGGGGAGCAGCTCCCTAAAGACTAGATGCCCCTGGGTTGCCGGTCAACGCACTTACTTGAGGTCCAGAAGGTAGCTAAGTAACCACCTGAATATGCACTGGCCAGCAGCTACCACCCTTCCCCACCATTTCCATTCCAGAACAGGTGGGAATTTGTTCAGCAACATGTCGATGGCCATGTCCTGGATGGTGTCAAGGGTCATGAGTGTTGTTGTGGCTGAACCCATTAGGCAAGTGATGAGTATTCCATCACACTCTTGACAAGCCTTGTAGATGATGCAGAAGCAATGAGGGTCAAGAGGGGAGCTGATGCATTGCAGAATACAAAGCTTCTGCTTTAACGTTGGTAAAGTTTCTAGTTAGTGTGACTCCTAGGATGTCACCTCTCTTCTAGCATTCAGAAATTGTGCCCATGTCTAGATCAGTGCTGTGATGAGGTCTTGAACCAGCTGGTTTTGGTGGAACTTGAACTGAGCTTCAGTAAGCAGGTTATTTGTGAGTAAGTGTTGCTTAGTGATAGGATTGATGACCATTCCATGTGGCTGGGTTAAATTTCTCCTACTTTTTGTGGATAGAATATGACTAGGTAATTCAGAGTAAGGGTTTGCTGAATATATTGAAAAATCCAATGTTTGTGTGGCCATTAAATTCTGAATTAATCATACACCTGTTATTGATAAAATGGTAAACCATACATAAATCAAACTACCATCCGTACCACCGTGAAACTTGAAAGTTCATTCAGTCATAAAGAAATGCTTCAGTTTTAAGAGACAGTCTTCAGGTTTCACTGTGAATGATCTAATTTGCATATTACATCACAGCTTGTACCATTTCTTTTTCTCATCCATTCTGCTTCAGATCACTTCAATCTTCTTCTATTGCTGAAACAGCAGCTCTGTCAGAACATTACCCTTGCTATCACATCAAAGGTAGTTGATCTGCTCAAAGAACAATGTCTTTTCTGTGTGGATTCCTGGCTTAATACAGGGGGGAAATCTGTCACTGGAGCCTCAGCATCAGAATGTGATTGAGAAGGCAGTATTCATTTAAAGTACTGAGGTTCTAACTTCCCTGTTCTGTCAGGAGAATGAAAAAGCTCAAAGCACGTTGTTGAACCTTATCTGGTCATCTCATTCAAACTGCTACCAATTATATAGATTTTGCACTTGCAAATTCCTTTCTTTTCCATTCACTATTATTTTGCAGGAAGATGATTGTAGACTTCCAGATGACAAAGAGAGTACGGTAAAAGGGGCAGAAGCATGGCAAATGCATATTTTAAAAATTAATTCAGGGGATGTGGGCTTTGCTGGCTGGGTCAGCATTTATTGCTCATCCCTAATTGCCCTTGAGAAGGTGGTGGTGAGCTGCCTTCTTGAGCCGCTGCAGTCCATGTGGTGTAGGTACACCCACAGTGCTGTTAGGAAGGGGGTCCCAGGATTTTGACCTGGCAACAGCAAAGGAAAAGCGATATATTTCCAAGTCAGGATGGTGAATGACTTGGAGGGGAACTTCCAGGTGGTGACGTTCCCATCTATCTGCTGCCCTTGTCCTTCTAGATGGTAGTGGGGTTTGGAAGGTGCTGTCGAAGGAGCCTTGGCGAATTCCTGCAGTGCATCTTGTAGATGGTACACACTGCTGCTACTGTGCGTCGATGGTAGAGGGAGTGAATGTTTGTGGATGTGGTGCCAATCAAGCCGGCTGCTTTGTCCTGAATGGTGTTGAGCTTCTTGAGTTTTGTGGGAACTGCGCTCATCCAGGAAAATGGGGGGTATTCCTACACACTCCTGACTTGTGCCTTGTAGATGGCGGACAGACTTGGGGAGTCAGGAGGCGAGTTACTCATCGCAGGATTCCTAGCCTCTGACCTGCTCTTGTCAAGGGGAAATGGTTATATTCTCGCTTGTTGGAGATGGTCATTGCCTGATACTTGTGTGGTGTGAATGTTACTTGCCACTTATCAGCCCAAGCCTGGATATTGCCCAGGTCTTGCTGCATTTGGAGATTGACTGCTTCAGTATCTGAGGAGTCGCGAATGGTGCTGAACATTGTGCAATCATCAGCAAACATCCCCACCTCTGACCTTATGATGAAAGGAAGGTCATTGATGAAGCAGCTGAAGATGGTTGGGCCTAGTGCACTACCCTGAGGAACTCCTGCAGTGATGTCCTAGAACTGAGACGACTGACCTCCAACAACCACAACCATCTTCCTTTGTGCTAGGTATGACTCCAATGAGTGGAGAGTTTTCCCCTGTTTCCCATTGACTCCAGTTTTGCTAGGGCTCCTTGATGCTACAGTCAAATGTGGCCTTGATATCATGGACAGATGCTCACACCTCACCTCTGGACTTCAGCTCTTTTATCCACGTTTGAACCCAGGCTGTAATGAGGTCAGGAGCTGAGTGGCCCTGGTGGAACCCAAACTGGGCATCAGTGAGCAGATTATTGCTAAGCAAGTGCTGCTTGATAGCACTGTTGATGACCCCTTCCATTACTTTACTAATGATCGAGTGTAGACTGATGGGGCAGTAATTAGCTGGGTTGGATTTGTCCTACTTTTTATGTACATGACATACCTGGCAATTTTCCACATAACTGGGTAGATACCAGTTGTTGTAGTTATACTGGAACAGCTTGGCCAGAGATGTGGCAAGTTCTGGATAGTACTATTGCCGGAATATTGTCAGGGCCCATAGCCTTTGCACTATCCTGTGCCTTTGGCCGTTTCTTGATATCACCATGGATAGTACATGGCATGGCTAATATATAGAAGTATAAAGGATGAACTTTGAGAGGACTAATTTAGGAAGACAATATACTATCAATGGCATGATTTTGAATAATATAGGTGAGCAGTTAGGACCTGGTGTCCATCTGACTAATTGTTAAAAGTGGCAAGGCAAATTGATAAGATGGTTGAAAACGCATATGGGTTACCTAGAATTATAAACAGAGGAATCGAATAAAAAAAAACACAAAAAGATCACGCTAGAACTTTATAAATGACTGGCTATACCTCAGATGGAGTGGTCAATTCTAGACACCACACTTCAAGAAGGATATAAAGGCCTTAGGAAGGATACAGAGGGGGTTTACTAGAATGCTGCCAGGGATGAAGAATTTCAGTTATGAGGAGAAGTAGGAAAAATTAAGATAGTTCATCTAGAAATAGAAAAGGCTAAGAGGTAAAATAATAAATGTTTTCAAGATGATTATAGAGTTTTGATAAAGTAGATGGAGGAAGGCTGCTCCCCCGGTGAGTGGATCAATAACCAGAGGTTGTTGACAGAAGATCTAGAATGAACATGAGAAACATTTTCACTCAGAAAGTTATTGGGTTCTAGAATGTTCCACCTGATAAAGTGGTGAAACCTGATTCCAGAAATAATTTTAAAAAGCAATTGCAGAAGTACTCAAGGATACAAAGCTTACAGGGTTATGGGCAAAAAGTGAGGGTGTATGACTAAGTACAAATGCTCTTTCAAACAGCTTGCATGGGAAAGCTTGGCTGAATGACCTCCTTCTGTGCTACACGTTTCTATTATTTCTATGACATTCTGGTGACTTTATCCATATAATTTGAAGAGATAATATTCATACTTAAGTCTCTGCTGCACAGTTCTTATTCCACTGGAGAATTTCATACAATCAAAGATGAACACAATTTTAAACCCCAGAAAGAACTATGAGAGTAATTTTTGGTTTGAAAAAAAAATAAGAGTATGAGATGCTGATTATCTGCACTGCAAAGTGATACCTTCATTTTGTATATTATCAGCATGCCTTTGAATGACAAGTTACTCATTCAGAACACAATGGATGCTGTGGCTCTTGCCATGGAAATGAATAGATAATCAGGTAATAACACACTAATCTAATCTGTTTCATTGCCCTGAAATAGATTTAAGATGATAACGAAGAAGGTGAATTTGAGTTACTTAAGAATTTGGCTTCAGAGACTATAAAATCCCATTTTATTGACATTGAATATGCAGATTTGATCTGTGGGCCAAATATTTGTCTTTGGATTGTGAAATGCGAGTCAGGCCATTTTTGCAACTCGCAAACTTCACTCATGAACACTGTTCGACTTTACCATTTTCATCAATTCCAGAAAGAGGGTTCTGGGTGAAGATTGTGAGCTGCAATTAGATTCAGGCTGGTGTTTGGGGTCGGAACATGTCCATGGCACAGTGGGGTTCCCAATGTCATCTGCCCATTAAAGGGCACCAAACGGTTCAGCACCCACACATCAACTCGGATATATAGCCCTGACCTGCGGCTGGAGCTGGCCTGTGATCGTCAAAGTGTAAGTATATATTTCTTTGCTGGCTGGCTAATACATTAGCTCAAATCTTTCTGCCTCCTGATTGTTAGAGACCGGATGGACTGATGGAAGGTGCGCGCCAGGAACCTGTGGAAGTCCTGACACGTGGACCTATGTGGGAATTGCCTGGGAAGTTTAAACTTCCAATGGGAAATTCCCCTGTTCCCCTGGACCCTCCATGAATGCGTGTGACTCCTAGAGTCAGAGGCTTCGGACAGTTCCACGGTACTCAACTGAATAGTTATCCAGGAAATGTTAGACAGATTAAAACCTGGTCTAAAACCTAGGTAACTCCATAACTGACCCCCAATCATCACCCCTGACACCCCAGACCATCCAACTACCCCGTGACCACCCGACAATACCCCAGACACCTTGAAGGCATCTCCAAGTACCGTGCCTTAATGACCTTCATTCTTTCCATCTTTGCTTTCAGGAGAAGAGGACCCACAATCTGAAGGAGATGGCAAGTACCAAGAGTTGGCCCCAGGCGTGAAGGATATCAAACCTGTGGAGGAGAGGGCAATGACCATCACAAAAGTGCCAGCGATGGAATGTGTGGGTGACAGCGAGTCCTCCCTTCTAGGTGCACATGGCTATGGGCATCATACAACCGTGCAGCTGGATACTGAAGGGGAGGTTGGGAAAGAGAGATAGATAGTACTCAGGGATGGTAGGATGGTAGCTAACAGTGATGGTAGCCCTCTCAGTTGATGTGTCTCTCAGCATTCACACAGGGTGCCCTTATCTGTGTGCAGTCAACTATATCCTACACTTGGGGAATTGCTGAGACTGAGGCAAATCCTGTCACCCCCCCTGTGTCTGCACTGCGGCATCTGTGTCGAAGGATATGAAGTACCCCACCCTGGTAAAAAGGGCATTGGTTACCTGACAGACGCACCCATATGCTGCAGACTGTGAGGTCCCACAGGCATCAGATACACAGCTTTGGATAGAGCAAGTCATGAAGAAATTGAAGGTCGCAGTCGCCTTCAAATCAATGCCTCTGGTTACCCCTTGGCTGGAGGTCTTCTTGAAAAGGTTTGCTATGCTCAGCCACCATCTCTCAGGTCAGACACATCCTTCTCCGAATCGCATCTTGTATGTTCTGTATCGTTTCTCAGGTGGGCAGTTCCTCAGCATTCTATGTCTCCTCCTCGCAGGCACTTGGTGTTGTGCTGCCTCCTTACCTTCAAGGTTTGCATGTGGCGAGTGAGATATTTCAGGCTGCTGCTGCTCCACCTGTGCATCTAGGTACCACAGATGGGATCGGGCTGCTCCCATTCTAAGGTTGCTTATTTTCTTAATACTCAGAAGGCTGAGCTTGAAGGAGGCACTGGGCTCCTTCTTATTGGTATTCAGACATGTTGGGTGTGGCTTAAGGGAATCCTCCTTCCACTCTTCCTACCCTGCCGGTCACTCAACTTGCTTGCAGACAGCACTTGGTGGTATAAATGTTGCAGAAAAACACTAAGGAAAGATGCCCGACTTCTTCCCGGCCTGGCAAATTTCTCCATGACTTAACAGAGGAGGCATAGATTTATTCAGTTTGCTAAATGTGCAAGTCCCAATAAAAATGGCTAGGGTTAGGAAATGCGATTTTTGTCTTCTCTTATACCCAGGGAAACCTAATGTCAATGGTTTCAAATGTGCACTTTGCACAGGAAGCATTCCCGACCCGCAAAAAAGACATACAAAAATGGCATCGGTTCAGGAATGCAAAGGAAAATCAGGTTTCCTCCGAAAAAATTCTAGCTTTGGTCTTCTCCAAACCGAAATGCACCTCCATAGGCAGGTGGGAATTCAGCTCCATGTGTATTCATGTTACAAGATCAGATTGTCAAATCAATGAATGTTTTACTCTATATAACCAGTGTTCACATACAGATCTATCTTGCTGATGCAATCTTATAAGCCCTATGGAAAACAAGATATAAACTCTAGCACTGGACCGCTTGAGCTTAAATAGTCCTCCCACTAGGGACAACAAATGCTCTACTGCAAAAGGTGGAATTTACACTGCCTTTTGACTGCCATGTAATGAATAGATAAATTAAATAAAATAAAGGAAAATTAATCTTTTAATAATGAGCGACAAATTTAAAAAAGAAAATATATACAAAATGGTACCCCATGATCTTCAGCATCACCCCTTGACATTCAATGGCATTACCACCACAGAATCCTCCACTATCAACATCCTGGGGGTTACCATTGACCAGAAACTGAACTGGACTAGCCATATAAATACTGTGGCTACAAGAGCAGGTAGGAGGCTAGGAATCCTGCGGTGAGTAACTCACCTCCTGACTCCCCAAAGCCTGTCTACCATCTACAAGGCACAAGTCAGGAGTGTGATGAAATACTCCCCACTTGCCTGGATGAGTGCAGCTCCCACAACACTCAAGAAGCTTGACACCATCCAGGACAAAGCAGCCCGCTTGATTGGCACCCCACCCACAAACATTCACTCCCTCTATCACTGATGCACAGTAGCAGCAGTGTATTACCTTCTACAAGATGCACTGGCAGGAACTCATCAAAGCTCCTTAGACAGCACCTTCGAAACCCATGACCAGTACATCTAGAAGGACAAGGGCAGCAGACACATGGGAACACCACCACCTGAATGTTCCCCTGCAAACCACTCACCACCTTGGATTGGAAATATATCGCCGTTCCTTCACTGTCACTAGGTAAAATTCCTGGAACTCCCTTCCTAACAGCACAGTGGGTGTACCTACATCGCATGGACTGCAGCGGTTCAAGAAGGCAGCTCACCACCATCTTCTTAAGGGCAATTAGGGATGGGCAATAAATGCTGGCCCAGCCAGCGATGCCGACATCCCATGAACAAATAAAAAAAACTTGCAACAGGATGTTTCCTCCCTAGCTGTCCTTTATCCTGAAGAGCCCCTGTACATATGGTCACAGACAATAATTTCTAAGGCCTGATACTGGACTTCCAGCAAAATGCCATGCTATATTGTTAAAGAAAACATTCTCCCTTCTAGCCATACTGTGTTGTTATACATGTATGCATGTTAGAATATTTTAAGATAATTTAAAAAGTCATTCTGTAGGATTAAGAGTAATGAAAACATGTGGAGAACCGGGAAGGTGAGACCCAATCACACCAGGGTTTCTGTTGTCCTCTGAGATCAGAGCATTCTTGGAGATAATTGCGACCTGGGAACCAAATTGTATTAATGGCATGACATTTAATATAAATGGAATATCAAATCAGTCACTGTAAAATGCTTGCAGTTATTTAAAAAAAATACCTGTGCATGAATCATCAGCCATTGTCACCAGGCTAACAGCCCTTTGTTGTGACAGTCACCATTAAGAAATCTGTTACCAATGTCAATGTGCATCAACATTTAGTTTGCGCTGCAATCTAAGAGTCAGATGAGCTTTCTGACTTTTAAGGGCACTAAAGTGTAAGAAAGCCTCACACTGATTGGACTTTGCATCATACAACTCCAACCCAGTGCAAAGCTGATAATCTCAAGTTCTTGGATGATCCATTATACCACCTACTTATTTTAAACATAAATATCATTTGTTTTTGTTAGTATTAGGAAAAGCTCATATTCCTGCTTGCTCTCATCTAATATTCAAAATTTACCCAGCTGCACATGTTCATAACGAATGCGAAGGCAAAGCTAGCTAGCCATTGCTTTATATGGGTATTGGTGTGAACCTCATCTTCACATGATTTCATTGGATTGTACAGGGTGATACTACACACAACCAGACAATTCAGCCCAACTAGCACATGCCGATGTTAATGCTCCACTCCTGCCTCCTCCCATATTTTCTCATTTAAATCTAACATAATAACCATCTATTCCCTTTTCTCTCAAGCACTTTTGTCTCAAGTGCTTATCTAGCTTCCCCATATAAATGTATCTACACTATTCACTTCAACCACTCCCTGCAGTAGCGAGTTCCATATGCCTTAGTACTCATTGGTGAAGAAGCTTCTTCTGAATCTCCTATTGCATTTCTTCATGACTATCTTACATTGATGCCCTCTGGTAATGCTCTTCCCCAGAAAAGGAAATATTCTTGGCATCCATTCTATCAAAACCTTTCATAATTTTAAAGGCCTCTATTGTTGTAATATGTCTTTAAGGGATATCGGCATGACATTACTAGAAGGGAAAAATGTCATGTGATCCAGTCTTAGTTTCACTTATGATTTGAGAAGAGCACACACATGAGCTTGATGTCTTCAAGCTTCATACCTCTATATAATTGTTCTCATATGCCTAGTCTTAATAAATGAGCTCACAATGTGATTACCAAATCCCTTATGAATGATTGGTGCCTTGTGTCTTGTACAGTAAATAAGCCCAAGGCATCATATCATTAAAATAACACGACAATCCACTCTATCAAAACCATTCATAATTTTAAATACCTCTAGATTGTCACCCCACAGCCTTTTTTCAAGTGAAAAGAGACCCAGCCTGGCAAATGTTTCCTCAGATATATCATTAAAACATTTTCTACACATCTCCCTAACATTTATGACTTGGGAGACTCGATCGATATTATTCATAATTTCTTCCCATGCCATACATTCTTAACTTGATGTTAATATGTTTGAAGGAGCCAAATATCGATTCTACATCACAAATTCTTCTATCAGAAAGTCCACTTGAGCTTCTTTAAACCCTTGTTTTAGTGTTATCTTTCCCTTATCAATTTTTGCCATTATTACCATCCAAGATATGAAAAATGTGATAACTTTGCAGGATTTCAATTTGCATTTGATTAGTCAGTTAAACTCACTGCCACTGGGCTTACCTCCAGTCCAAGATCAGAAAGTGCAGCATTAACATTTTTACAATGTGCCTCCGGATGGTCTGCCATAATGGCAATCATGATCAAAAGCCAGCCCCATAACATGCTAAACAATTGGCACTTTTTCTGGGCATGATGCTTATTATTAAGTGATTATAAATATTGCGTTTTGAAAAGGTTAGCTTGAAAAAACACTGCTGAATGTTCTGATTCACTTAGTAATCAATATTCATGTAATGTCCACCACATTGGTTCTTGAACATAATTTTTTATTGTGTCAAAGCCTGAGGAGAATCGGATATTAAAAAGCAGGCTGCACAGCTTACATTAACAGAAAAGACCTTGAAAGTAGTGATGTGGATTCTTAATATTTCAATGGGTCCTGAGTGTTTAGTTTGATACATTTTTTAACATGATTTTTACATGGTTGTCAAGCACAAAAATTATTCTTTTGCCTCGGACCATCTTACTGGTCTTTCAGAATGTCTTACAGTAAGACAAATTCTTCAGTGCCACTGGGTGGGAAAATCTTTAGTTTACTCAATGAAAAGAATAAAGCTATCTGCAGTTGATGAAACATGTTGACCTTAAAGGGATGTTTCCCTCCTAAACCCAAACATTATCTTTTATAGTGATAGCACACAAAAAATGGATGCTTTCAAGAAGTTATATGCAAGATTATACATTTTTTATTCGATCAAATTAATGTAGCTGTGGAATCAATCACAATGACCTGCCATGTTCACCAATTTAGGAATGTAACTCAACAGTTCGAGTGTTGTGATATCACAAAAAAGTGATGTGAAGCACTTTAACATGATTAGATGCATCACTTTCAGTTTACGTTGGCACAAATGAAAGTAAAACAATGGGCAGAATTTTTAGCTTGGCGGGCGAGCACATGGCCGACCCGATCCAGTGTGAAATTGCACGAAATGACCTCGGGCGAGCATCCCAACGTCATCCTGCACTCGCGCGATATTTAGGGTGCGCACAAAAGTTGGAGGTGCGCCTGCCGACAATTAAGGGGGCAATTAAGCCCATTAAAGGAGCAATTGATTTTGATTTTTTTTGTGGTCCGTCCAACCTTACGGTTGGCGGATGGGCGAATTGGCCAGGCGGCCTTTACATTTTTCATCAAACCTTATCCATGGGGGGGGAGGTGAGGTTTCCGTGATGAAATAAAATATAAATAAATTTCTGTGGACAGCGTTTTCAGTAGCTAAATTTTCAGGTGATTTGCTATGATGCATGGGCACTTTCTTCCAGCTCCTGAAACCGTTATTTTTGATTTTTCAGGGCTTCAGCTCCCTGAAGCAGCTCTCTGTCTTCAGGAAGCTTGCTGTCAGTGCTCGCCCACACCCGCATTGACGTCAGAGCCTGCCCCCTTCCTTTCCCCCCAACCCCGGCAGTGCTGAGCTTCTCAGCACGCGTTTCCTGCTGGCTGGCCTTTAATTGGAATTGTGGTTGGGGGCTGATCATGGCTGGCGGTCCATTCCCCAGCCAATCCCGGGCCCGCTGATTGCGCCCGCTCGGCGGCCTAAAAATTCAGGCCCATGAATATTAGCTAATATGAGATACATTTTAATAAAACCTTTCTATTTATAGTATTTAAAGATTATGTTTTGTGCAAGTCTCGTCATGCCTTAAACACATTGTTGGGCTGACTCTCTACCTAGTGGCAGTTTTCACATCAATTTACCACTAAGTATAAAATGACAGGCTAAACATTCAAATGCACTTGCTTGGGATTTATAACTGTTTGTAACTTTCAACAAGGGGTTGATATGGCTGTAACTCTGGCCAAGAATTTCTTGGGATCTGCACCCACTCTGCTGGAAGTATGGCAGACATCCCATTGACGTACACAAATATGGCCCTAGATTTTGCAGTGGTAGTGCAGCAAAATTGTCAGCATTCACTGACATTACTCCACCTGACACTTAACATGTGCAGAATAACGCAGAGATCCAAAAGTTGCTATCAGTGATTCTCTAGAGGGTGCACAGTTGAAGCACCCCCAGGTTGCAATCTATGGAAAACCTATGAGTTGACCAGGCTTCCACTCTTACGCTGTTAGTTTCACAGTAAGAAAACCTTGAAAAAGTTACACTTGTTGAAGGAGGCTGAATTGGTTTTTAACAGTGTACTAACTTTATAATTATGGCTAAACAACCTTACTGGCCCTGAAAAACTAATTTTATATTTGTGGGATGTCACATTTCTCCATTTTGATAAATATGTTTCACACATTTTATTATTTTAAAGTTTGTTTATCTTTGTTTATCTTAGCTTCTATCTAAATCCAATCATAATCATTTATTTATCTATTTGGAAATTTAATTAAAAGAAGGATAAAGTGCTTTCAATTTCCTAAATTGCTGTTGGTGCTAATACTTCAATATGATTGGCTGTGTACCCGGCTTGCTGACATTGCTGCTGCTGCAAGGCTGGAAATCCCTTGGCTTGGTATTAGATTTAAACTGTTATTCAACCATGTCACAAAGATCATTATGGGGAGTCTTCCTCAAGGTTAGTGGCCAGCGCCATTGCTTCACTGCTGACTGCAAAATTTGGGCCATGGTTTCTGCCGCATTGTTGGCAAAGTTAAAATGGCGAGAGCAGGAACAACCTGGAGGAAATTCTCATGTGCCGTTTAGATGCAACAAATCAAAAGCTGTGTGTTATTCTGCTATACTTGGAAGCACCTCACATCAAGTTTGAAGATTCCAACTTGCATTGGTGCACACTGCAATAAGCCCAAAAAATTCTCTGTACACTGTATTATAATAATGGGTAGAATGTTCGGCTCAGCAAGCAGGGGCGGGACCCGCTTGACGAGGCGTAAAATGACGCAGGGTGATGTCAGGCTGCGCACCTGCCGAACTGTCAAACGGCCTATTAAGGCCACTTAACAATCAATTAAATTATTGGCCTGTGCTGCTCGTCCAACCTTAAGGCTGGCGGGCAGGTGAAGAGCCCAGGTAGCCTTCACATTTATCATGGAACCTCATCTACAGGCGGGATGAGGTTTCATGAACATTTTTAAGGTGTTGTAAATTTTTTTATTAACATTAGTGGTCATGCCCCAGCTCATGTGACAGTTTCACATGGGGGACATGTCCTTAAAATTTGTTTCTCCCTTTATTCAATGTTATATACATGAAACGAATCTCCCTGAGGCAGCTCCGTGCCTCAGGGAGATTTCTGCGCTCTTTCATGCCTATTCCCTCCTCCCACACAAGGAGCGCTCAGCACTTCCGGGCATACGTCACGCTGGGTGGGCCTTAATTGGCCTGCTGTCGTAAAATGGCGGCGCCCAGCCGATCAGGGGCGCCGATTGGCTGTGCACCCGCCCGCGCCTGAACCCTGCACAACCCCCCCCCCCCCCCCCCCCAACCCAGACGGGGAGAAAATTCTCCATAGAGTATTGCTACATCTGTGAGGCAGGATCCCAGGATTTGGACTCTATGGTGTTTTTATAATCACTATTATTTCTGACCACTAGATGGCTTTATATATCTTTCAATATGAATCAATATGATTGCAGTGTTAAAATAAAACCGATTTATTTTTCCCCCTTATGTTTCAGGTTTTGTATTTTACACTCAAGGCAGATTGTTTTGCATGTTGTGTCCAGGTATTTTTGTTTTTATTGCTAAGTAAGTGTCGCTTGATAGCACTGTTGATGACCCCTTCCATTACTTTACTGATGATCGAGAGTAGACTGATAGGGCATTAATTGGCCCAGTTGGATTTGTCCTCATTTTTATGTATATGACATACTTGGGCAATTTTCCACATTGCTGGATAGATGCCAGTGTTGTAGCTGTACTGGAACAGCTTGGCTAGGGGCACAACAAGTTCTGGAGCACAAGTTTTCAGTACTATTGCCGGAATATTGTCAGGGCCCATAGCCTTTGCAGTATCCACTGTCTTCATCCATTTCTTGATATCATGTGCAGTGAATTGAATTGGCTGAAGACTGGCATCTGTGATGCTGTGGACCTCCGGAGGAGGCCGAGATAAATCATCCACTTGACAATCCTGGCTGAAGATTATTGGGAATGCTTCAGCCTTATATTTTGCACTGATGTGCTGGGCTCTCCCATTAATGGAGAGTGCAGGAGGGCATGCCAGGAGCAGCACCAGGCACACCAAAAAATGAGGTGTCAACCTGGTGAAGCTACAAAACAGGACTACTTGCATGCCAAAAAGCATTAGCAGCAAGTGACAGACAGAGCTAAGCGATCCCACAACCAATGGATCTGATCTAAGATCTGCAGTCCTGCCACATCCAGTTGTGAATGGCAGTGGTCACTCCTACTGATACTGTCATGGACAGACGCATCTACGACAGGAAGGTTGGTGAGGATGAGGTCAAGTATGTTTATGCCACTTGTTGGTTCCCTCACCACCTGCCGCAGACCCAGTCTAGCAGCTATGTCCTTTAGGACATGGCCAGCACGGTCAGTAGTGGTGCTACCGAGCCACTCTTGATAATGGACTTTGAAGTCCCCCACCCAGAGTACATTCTGTGCCCTTGCTACCGTCAGTGCTTCATCCAAGTGGTGATCAACATGGAGGAGCAATGATTCATCAGCTGAGGGAGGGTGGTACGTGGTAATCAGCAGGAGATTTCCTTGCCCATGTTTAACCTGATGGCCTGAGACCTCATGGGGTCCCGAGTCGATGTTGAGGACTCCCAGGGCAACTCCCTCCTGACTCTATAGCACTGTGCCACCTCCTCTGCTGGGCCTGTCCTGGGCCTGCCAGTGGAACAGGACATACCCAGGGATGGTGATGGTGGTGTCTGGGACATTATCTGTTAGGTATGATTCCGTGAAGGTAACTATGTCAGGCTGTTGCTTGACTAGTCTGTGAGACAGCTGTCTCAATTATGACAGAAGCCCCCATATGTTAGTAAGGAGGACTTTGCAGGGTTGATAGAGCTGAATTTGCAGGTGTCGTTTCTGGTGCCTAGGTCAATGCCCAGCGGTCCATCCAGTTCCATTCCCTTCAGACTTTTTAGCGGATTGATACAACTGAGTGGCTTGGTAGGCATTTTCAGAGGGCAGTTAAGAGTCAACCACATTGCTGTGGTTCTGGAGTCACATGTAGGGCATTAGTGAACCAGATGGGTTTTGATAACAATCGACAATGGTTTCATGGTCATTGTTAGGCCTTTATTTCCAGATATTTATTGGGTTCCAATTTCACAGTCTGTCATGGTGGGATTCAAACACAGGTCTGTAGAACACTACCCTGAGTGTCTGTATTACAGTCCAGTGACAATACCACTATGCCACCATCTCCCCTATGTAGTGTGATTAGTTTATAGATGTGATGCCATCTGATTCTATGGGTTTCCTGGCAGTAATATATTCGTATCGAGATCGTCATCAGTTGTGCAGGTTTCCACGTAATAATTTTCTCCCCTCTACATCAATGCCATAATATATAAAGTGTGCTCTCATCTGGTGGGAGTTTCATTAGGCCTCACATGGTAACAGAAAATTAAATACCAAAGGTAGCCTGGAAACTTGCTTAAAAATGTTCCCTTGAAATAAGAGGCATGGGCTAGTTACAGAGCATTTAATCCTGCAAGAGCTGAGTCGCACCCTAAATTCAGGCCTCTCCAGCAGGCTAGGTACCTAGATCCTGGAATTTCAGGCCTCATGTGTTCTTACAGGAGCTCAACATTTTGGTACAACTTGAGAGATGCTACCCATTATTATGTGATGTCGTGATGAATACAGAAGCTAACAGGTTATTTAAGACCAGGAGGAAATTTGGAAAAAGTAAACAGATTGTAAGCAACAGCAACAGATCTCAGATGGAACAGTCAAGCTGCAAGCCAATATTTCCTGTATAGAGTAGGTGAAGAGATGATGGAAGTGCCTAATGTGTCTATGTATGGTAAGGGAGAGGGAAAATGAATACTAAAGACACCGATGGTCAAGTATGAGAAATATCTTACACCTCAGAAGAACATTACTCTCAAAAGACAATAAGCTTTTCATATAGCGTTCAACTGAAGAAGAAATCAGCAGGGTCAATTCCACACTAAGTTCTGTGAGGAGCTGCACTTACAAGAAGCAGTACTCATGGGGATAACCTTGCATGAAATCGCAGGGTTACAGCTGTGGCTTTCTGACCACTAAAACCAATAGAAGGAAAATCGTGTGCTGTGCACTGCAATGTCCACACCAGTAAACACCATTCCCCACTGGAGGTGCCAGAGTACAGGTTTGGTTCAAAATATATAAAAGTTGCAAAGAAAGGTCAAAGCCCATGATTTATATTCAGATAGCCTTTCTAAAGACAGAATTATAGTCAGTAGAGTAGACTGTCAAAGCAAAGCCAGATTACTAAGGGGAAAAATTCTGGTTCTAAAGAAAGTAGTTAATATGTGCAGTGCAACAGAAGCCACAAAGGTGTAGTTACAACACTCCTGCAATGCTAACTGTGCTGTAAGTAGAATAGAGCAGCAATGTCACTTCATACAAGGAAAATAAAGTCAGATCAATAACAGACCTTAAATTGTAAGTACTGTGGTAAATTGTATGAGAGGAAAAATGTGTCAACTCACAATCAATCATATAGATAAAGAAAGAGAGACTAGCATTTCTAAAGCATTTTCTCAGTCTCCGGATGTCCCAAAGTGCTTTACAGCCAATGAAGTACTTTTGAAGTGGAGTCACTGTTGCAAAATAGGAAATTTACAATGTAGGAAATGAAACCATTTTGCTGAAGTTGGCAAAGCCAATGCAAATCTACCCTCCCAGAAAATCCTTGGCTGCTCTGGCATCCTCTTACATTAGGCAGGAGCCCATTGGAATGGCTGAAAATTTGGCCAAGCCGGTAGACCAGGCCCCAGCTAACATTCCCTCTAATTTCCTTTTGAATTCCAGGTTAAATTACTTAAGTGTGCAGTCCCTTTAAACTTTTTTGCGCTCTCGCGCATGCATGGTAACTTAAAAGGTCCGACTTGTGCATAGCGCATGCGGGTACTTTTGGGTTGCTGCATGGCCATGTGGGCACAGTTCAGTGAACATTGGCACCAGCCTTCCCTGCCCTGTTTAGGGTAAAACCAGCAATCCACTTCAAGAAAAGCCATCACAGTGGAAGGAAGGGAATGTCAGTTGCAGTGATTGAAATACTGCTACATCTTACAGGCCTTGTAGTATGGTTAGGCAAGTCAGATCAGACATATCTCTTCAACGGGAGAAGGAAAGGGGAACATCTGGGAATCAAGGCCAGTGCCTCCAAAGAACTTTTGAAAGTTGTTTGTCAATGCAGTCTTTTTGACAAGGGACACCATAAAGCATTTGCAGGAGCGCAGTGATCTACCCCTTCTCCCAGATTTACACCTTCTTTTGGAGTTTCTGGTCAGTACATTTTGGCAGGCGCCCTAGATGTGCCCCTAGTTACATAAATGTCAGTCAACCTAATCAACAAGCTGCCCTTCGACCCCCCAAGGCTGCACTGGCTGCAGTTTTAGACTATTTGCTTCAGCAAGGAAAGGAACAACCATGGAGTGCAAGAGCAGTCTGGGAATGAGGATGAAATTTTATAAATGCAATTCTGGCAGGAGTTGATGCTGAAGACAGTCTGCCTCAAGATTGTCACATCTGTTTGTTTTAAGCTAGATGTGGGAACTCAGTGGCAGTTCATGTCACCATCATTTTAGAAGATTAATCCTGATAAATTTTGTATTTATGCAAAATTTTAACATAACATAACATCAAACTGATAGAAAGATGCAATGTAGTGTAGGAAAGTAAAGAATTCCAATATCTTGAATTTCAAACTCTGAAATAGTGAGTTCAGCCAGCACTTGGACATTTGAGTGTGCTGGCCTTTAGAAGTGATTAAAGTAATTGACATAGTCACTAACAATGAATCCCTAAACTGATAGAACTGTATGCTAATTTATTTAAAGGCTTGGAAAGCATGGGAGGAAACAGGGAGTATGCCTACATCGGTTCACCAAAGTGGCAGTTTGTGTTAGAGTATGTGATAAACTAGATAGATTAGAAGATCTTGGGCCTGGATTTTCCTGTAGCTGTCAGAAATGAAGTGGGGCAGGACTCCACATGATCTCTCTAGCAGCCCAGTGTATTTTCTGGGAGGTAGGGGCTTAATTTGATATGCAGGGCATGTTTAAAAATTGAATCCTGTTCCTGGCTTATGCTCCTTTGCTGGGAAGGAGAGGGAGCTACAACAGGTGAAATGCATATCTTACAGGCCCAGAATTTCAGGAAATTGTCTCTGAAAGAGGGGGAGAGTGCGAATATGAGAGAGGATTTAAATGACAGGAGGAGAGCTGTAAGGGGCAGCAGAGGTAACCAAAGACCCAGGATTCTCATATATTTTGGTGGAAGCACACTGGCCAAGTCAGGGACAAGAAGAAACAAATTCTGACACCCAAGAGAGAAAGTCCCTCTAAGCTTGATTTAGGCAGCATCGAGATAAATGGATCAACTCAACTCCAAGCTTTTTCGGCACATACAACAGATATTAGGTGATATTAAAAAGGAGAAAGTGATTATGGATGATATCCTGATTTGGGGAGAAATTGAAAACAATGGCCCAGGATGTCCGGATAGTTGCACCCTGGAGCTACCCTGGGAGATGCACTGGGGGACCCTCAAAAGTCCCAGTACAAGGACTCATTGGGAATCATCTGGGAAGTTTCAATTCATGATGGGAAATTCCCCTGCACCCGAAACTCTCCAAAAAAGTCTCTAATTCTGAGCTAGAGTCAGAGACTTCAGAGGGTTCTGCCTCACTTACCAGAATAGGAACCCAGGAAATGTTAGATAGGAGACCAGGAAACAAAACATAACAAACACCTGGGTAGCTACACAACTGACCCCACTGAGTCCCCACTGACCCCACTACGGCTCCCCTGACTCTCCAACATCCCTCAACACTACAATTTCCCCGACCCTCCAACTTCCTCACAGCCATCTGACTCCCCGTCGCCTCTAACCTCAAAAACATGTTTTTCATTTGTTCACTGTGTGGACATCGCTAGCTAGGTCAGCATTTATTGCCCATCCCTATTTGCCCTTGAAAAGGTGGTGGGGTTCTGTCTTCTTGAACCATTGCAGTCCATGTGCTGTAGGTACACACACAGTGCTGTTATGGAGGAAGTTCCAGGATTTTGACCCAGCGACAGTGGAGGAACAGTGATATGGTTTCAAGTCAGGTGGCTTGCAGGTGAACTTGCAGCTGGTGGTGTTCCCATGCGTCTGCTGCCCTTGTCTTTCTAGATTGTAGAGGTCACAGATTAGGAAGATTCTGTCAAAGGAGCCTTGCTGCAGCGCATCTTGTAGACGGTGCACCCTACTGCCACTGTGTGTAGGTGGTGGCGGGAGTGAACATTGAAGGTGGTGGATGCTGTGCCAATCAAGCCGGCTGCTTTGTCCTGGATGGTGTCCAGGTTCTTGAGTGTTGTTGGAACTGCCCTCATCCCTGCAAGTGACTTGTGCCTTGTAGATGGACAGGGTTTTGGGAGTCAGGAGGTGAGCTACTTGCCACAGATTTCCCAACCTTTGACCTGCTCTTTTAGCCATAGTATTTATATGGCTAGTCCACTTCAGGTTCTAGTCAATGATAACCCCCCAGATGTTGATTGTTGGGAGATTCAGTGATGGTAATACCATTGAATTTCAAGGAGCGATGATTAGATTCTCTCTTGTTGGTCATTACCTGACATTTGTGTGGTACGGATGTTACTTGCCACTTATCAGCCCAAACCTGAATTTTGTCCACATCTTGCTGCATATGGGCACAGACTGCTTCAGTGTCTGAGGAGTCGCGAATGGTGCTGAAAATTGTGCAATCATCAGTGAACATCCCCACTTCTGATCTTATGATGGAAGGAAGGTCATTGATGAAACAGCTGAAGATGACTGGGCCTAGGACACTATCTTGAGGAACTCCTGCAGTGATGTCCTGGAGCTGAGATGACTGACCTCCAACAACCACAACCACCTTCCTTTGTGCTAGGTATGACTCCAACCAGCGGAGCATTTTCCCCTAATTCCCTCCGACTCCAGTTTTGCTAGAGCTCCTTGAAGCCACACTCGATCAAATACTACCTTGATGTCAAGGGCAGTCACTCTCACCTCACCTCTTGTGATCCAACTGTGACTAAAATGAAAAGTTAAAGGTTGTATTAAATCAAAGAAGTAGGCTTATAAAGTTGCCAAAAAAGTAATAAGCAGTAAGTCTGAGGATTGAGAGCTGTTTAGAATTCAGCAAAAGAGGACCAAGAAACTGACATGAAAGGGAAAAAGGAATATGAGAATAAACTAGTGAGAAACATAAAAGTGGACTGTGATGGTTTCTATAGGTACCTAAAAAGGAAAAGATTACTAAAGACAAATATGGGTCCATTACAGGCAGAGACAGTAGAATTTATAATCGAGTATAAGGAATTGGCACAGAAACCAAACAAATACTTTGGCCCAGAATTTTGCCATAATGGAGAGGCTCACCATCATGGTGAAAATCCCAAAAATGGCCGAAATTTCTAAGTCCTGACCCCAAACATGGCATTTCACACCTTGAGGGAATGGAGGATGCAGGACTGGAGTCAGGACAGGGTTCGGGCATATGTGAATCGTGGAGGCACCTGACCATTTAACTCACCAGCTCCTCCACCGATTTCCAATTTTTGAACTCTATGGGCAGAATTTGTCATCCCGCGGGTAGGCACGCACCCGACCCAATTGGGAGTGAAATAGTGCGCGATGATGTCGAGTGAGCAATTAATTAATTTGTATTTTTCGCTGCCTGCTCAACCATTCAGTTGGCAGGCAGGCGAATAGGTCAGGCAGCCTTTGGCTTTTTTATGAAACCTCATCCATGGGCGGGATGAGGTTTCCAATGGTTACTAAAAAGAAGAGAATAAAAAATTTTTAACATCAGTTTTTACATTTCCCTCTTGACTGAGTGAGTCACATGTGGAGACATTTATATCATTTGTAAAAATTTTATTTTTGTATTTAAACTTCTTCAGCTCCCTGAGGCAGCTCTGTGCCTTCAGGGAGCTTTCAGTGCGTGCTCCCCGTGCATACGCAGACTTCAGCGCTCGTGCTCCTCCCGTCCCCACCCCGGCAACGCTGAAAATCTCAGTGTGCCTTTCCTGCTGGCTGGCCGTTAACTGGCCAGCCAGTATGAAGTCATAGTTGGGGCCCGATCGCCAGCGATGGGCCATTTCTCGGCTGCTCCTGGGCCTGCCCGCTGTGCCTGCCTGACAAAGGGAAAATCCTCCCCTGGCTGTGCAAATCCCAGAGTGCACAATTTAGACCAGGTAAGAGAAGGTCCGAACTTGGTGGATTCTTTGGATAGCCAGGGTACTCATTTGGTAAGGTATCCCTTTGGATAGGGTCCCAGTAGACTTTTGGGGGAGGTAATCACTTTTTGGTACCTTATGGGATTGTTAGAATTAAACATGATTATGCACATTTTATGCACAAACTCATTGGATCTATCAAGCTGCCAAGGAACTGTCATGCTGACAAGGGACTGTCCAGCTGTCAAGGAACTGTCTAGCTGTTAAGAAATTGTCAAGGAATTGTCCAGCCATCAGGAAACTGTCCAGGAAGTGTCAAAGCTGCCAATACTGTTCAGGAAGTGTCCAAGGATGCTAGGTGAGTTGACATGAGAGGCAGTAAGGGCAAAGAGTGGTGAGTGGGGTGCATAGATTGGCATGGAGGTTTGAGAGGCCATGGGGATGGGTAGAGGGCATGGGTTGTCATGGCGTGTGAGGGGCCATGAAGGGTCAGGTGGGTGTATGGATTGGCATGGATGGGGCATAGGGAGTGTGCGGGGGGTGAGAGGTGAGGGCTGGCGAGATTTTTCTGGGGGATAGGGGTTAATATACTGGCATGGATTGAGAATTGGATAATGGACAGAAAATAGAGAATAGGAATAAATGGGTCATTCTCAGGCTGTGACAAGTGGGGTACAGCAAGGATCAGTGCTTGGACCCTAGCTATTCACAAGCTATATCAATGATTTGGATGTGGGGACCAAATGTAATATTTCCAAGTTTGTTGATGACAGAAAACTAGGTGGGAATGTGAATTACGAGGAAGATGCAATGAGAACTCAAGGGGATTTAAGACAGGCTAAGTGAGTTGGCAAGAACATGGCAGATGGAATATAATGTGAAAAAATGTGAAGTTATCCACTTTAGTAGGAAAAACAGAAATGCAGAGTATTTTTTAAATGGTGAGAGATTGGGAAGTGTTGATTTCCTAAAGCACCTGGGTGTCATTGTTCATGAGGCACTGAAAGCTAACATGTAGGTGTAGCAAGCAAATAGGAAGGCAAATTATATGTTGACCTTTATTGCAAGAAGATTTGAGTACAGCAGTAAAGATGTCTTGCTGCAAATGTATAGAGCCTTGATGAGACAGTACCTGTGAGTATTGAGTACAGTTTTGGGAAAGATATACTGGCCATAGGGGGAGTGCAACAAAGGTTCACCAGGCTGATTCCTGGGATGGCGGGATTGTCCTATGAGGAAAGGTCAAGGAGGCTGGACCTGTATTCCCAAGAGTTTAGAAGAATGAAAGGTGATCTCATTGAAACGCTCAGAATTCTTATACAGCTTGCCAAGGTGGATGCAGGAAGGATGGCTAGGGGTCTAGGACCGGGGGCAGTGTCTCAGAATAAGAGGTAGGCTATTTAGGTCTGAGATGAGGAAGAATTCCTCAGAAGATCTAATTGAATGATGATGCTGGCTCGATGGGTTGAATGGCTTATTCCTGCTCCTATTTCCCATGTTCTTACCCACCCTGTCATCTACCATCCTGCCACCCTACCCACCCTGCCAATAAAAACCTACCTAGCTGGCACCCTACCCATCCTATCATCCTGCCATCCTACCAACCTACCCACCTACGTCACTCACATTCATTCACTAACAGTGAAAAGGTATTTAAATGTCGCAAAACTTTTCACTGTGTGAGTGAATGAAGACTCACCAAAATACAGCAGTGAGTGCTGTAAAAAGGGAGGGTAGACATCCTCCGCTTCGTCCAATGATCATGCACTCCAAGGAAGGACTCCGAGAACAGGCACACTCCATATTTCTCAAAAGGCCTGGTTCAGAAGTCCGGGCAAGAAATGTGGAGCTCAGCGCTGTGTAAAAACATTAGGAGCGAAGTGGCAATCTGACAGTGATTACCGCTTCCCAGGAGATTCGGCCCAATAGCAACTTTGTAAGCGTGAAGTCAGAGTACTCATAAAAGTGAAATTATATTCTATTAAACTATATTTTTAGTGATTCCAATTGTTTTTACACAGCACCGAGAGCGGGAGCGGGATTGGGTTGCAGGGGTGGGGCAGCATATAGTCGGGTGTGAAAGGGCGAGGTTGAGAACCTGTCTCCTTCACTGCTCTACCCGATTCAGTCAGGGATGGGGAAAGTCGAAGTCGGTATTCCCATCTGGGAACCAACTGAGGCCCTAAAGTGACCAATTGAGGGCCTCATCGCACCACTGCTAATATTCTATGTTACGTGGGGAGCCCCGGCAACCTTCCTGCAGGCCCGGGGAGGGGTGCCCTCCTGATTGGGCACCCTGTGCCCTAACAGGCAGCAAGAGCCAACACGCTGAAAGACTCCTCCATGCCCTTCACACCAACCATCCACGCCCAACTTTTCGCGTCTTACCTGACTGGTCCCGGCGAGCCTGCCACACTCACCTCTCTTCTTGGGCCTTCGTTGTGGCTTCTACAGTTCCAGCAGTGGCCATCGCTCCTAGTCATCTGATTGGCCATCAGCTCTTGAATGAGGGTTCTTCATCTATAAAGGCCTGGAGGCCATGATAGCAGGCAGTAAACCGCCGGATTGACATTTAATCCCATCGGTGCTCCTGGAAATGATCACTGGTCTTCCAGCATGTGGACAAGGCCAATGCCACTGCCATTAAATTCACCTTCCCCACGGGGAAGATTTCTTTGTGCAGTCGGTGTAGTGAAATCCTGCCATAAAGGACAGCATTACAATTTTGCCATACTGAGTCCTCAGAGGAAATCTCGCCCACAGTGATTCTGGTCAATTCATTATACTGACCTTTGTCATCACTACATGATGCTCATTAGCCACTTCAAATTCAGCAGATCAATAAAATGGATGATCATGAAAAGAATCAGCAATAATTCTGCTCAGTCTTCCAAGACAAACTGTTTCTCTTTCAAATCTAAAATACATTGAAAAAAAATGCTCCTTGCGCTAATTACAGATTATTTGTTTTAAAATGTCAGGTAAAACCAATTTTATTAATTACCTGATAAATCTACAAAAGTGTACTAAGGTCAATGACCACTAATATGATAAATTTACTGCAAAAATGTCCCCAGGATAAATCACAGCAGCTACTAATTACCTAGTGGTGTGATTTCAAGACCTCTTCAAAATTATTTATGTCATAAATAAAATATTGCACCAGTAAGAGTACATTAATGATGTCACGTGACTTGAGCATAATTATCATAACTCATTGTTGCTTTGTATGTGTGTCAGATATGAAAAATTTTCATATGAGGAAACATTTTACAGCTTTTTCTGCACTGAGCTCTGCTATGTTAGGTTCCACATTATATATGCAATAATAAGTACTTAAAAAAAAATCAACCCTGACACTGTAAACACTACTGTTCCTTAATTGAAACTATTTTCTGACAGCTTCATAAACAATGCAAACCTAAAGTGCTAGGTTGATTTCACACTTAATTTCTTAAATGTTATTTTTCCAGCCTAAATGTCAGAGACATTAGGCAGAATTTAAAACCCTCTCCCATGGTGAGTTTGGTGGTGGGACCCTGCTGCCTTCCCACCTCTGCCCCAATTAAATCTGTGGTGGGAAGGTTTGTGCATAGCCTTCCTGCCCCACCGCAAACCTTAAATGGGCTAATTATGCCCACTTAAGGGCCTCATCCCACCGTCGATGGTATTCACCCAGCGGCAGGCAGGGGACTTGCCATGCCGGAAGCCCCTAAAGCAAACCCTGCCGGGACTCTGAGTTGCTTGCTCACTTCTTGGGGGTTGCGGGGGAGGTTGGGGGGGTGCCCTTGTTCAAAGGCACAAAGGGACCCAGCATCAGGAAGTGGGAGCCCACTGAGAGCCATCATCCTGCACTTGGTGCCGAACTCCCTCCCACACCCTCCCTCGGCCCACCTCCACCCTGAATCCTTCCCACCATCACTCACCTGTGGCCTGGGTCCCTCAGTGATCCTTGGCCTTATATGGATGCAATATCAGAAGCAGCCACCACCTTCCCAGTGGTACTGCTGAGCAATGAAAAGTTGCCGACTTCTGACTGGGGGTCTTTCACTGGCTCTCCAGCTGACGGGCGAAACCCCAGACACCCTATGTTAAATTCTGCCCATTATAATACTATTTACTGTTGTACATTTCCCACCCAACTCCACCGTACTGTTATATAAACGAGTTAGCTAGACACGCTAGGAGTTATAAAACATTAAAACCAAATTCTCAAATCTTCAACATGCAAAGTGGCAACAGAAGTTTTAAAGCATCTCTAAAATGCTTTGGAGTTCTAAAGCAATTAAGTTGCCCCAAATAGTAACACTTCATGGCATTTATTTATGGTGCACAAACAAAGATGCTCTACTTTAATCAGTTCTGAACTTCAAATTTCAAGATCCAATGAATAATGTTATGAGCATTCATTAAAAAACATTGACCACTTCAAGGAACATTGACATGTTGGTTTAGAACAGAAAATCAGTCAAGCACATTAAAATTTCCCCTTGATAAATATTACATTTTAATAGCAACGAGTTTTAGAGTTCATTTTCCCTCAGGTCTATGGTATGTTATATAATCTGTGCATTTTGTCTGCTGCTAACCATTTGTCAGGGGAACATGAAAATGTTGTTGCCATTTTAAAAAAAACTGCTACACTAAAAGAATATTTATTAGAATGAATATTTGTAATGGGTTTTCTCACACCAACATTTCCATCCTTCTCTACTGTAAATCCCTAAATATTGTAATTAGAAAAGCATAAAAAGTTATCAATTCAGAAAGAAATATATAAAAATAGCTCACTGCCCATATGTCATCCTTGGCTCAGGTGGCATTCTCCCCTCTCAGTGTGAAAGTTGAGTTAGAGTCCCGCTAAATTGGTTTGAGTACTTAATCTGGGCTGATATTTCATTGCAGTAGTGAGGAAGTACTAGTGCATTATGGAGGTGCTACCTTTAAAACGAAACACTAAAGCAGGGTCCTCACTATATTCCCAAATTACGTAAAAGATCTCATGACGCTATGTGAAAAAGTGGTAAAGGTTCCTTCTGGTTTCTTGATCATGTAAGACAAAGCACATTTCAAGTGGAAAGGAGGAAAATTAGGGTCATTGACCTCATGTTTGACATTTGTGCTGGTAATGATAAGGAAATTAAAAGTCCCACTGTATTAAGAAAAATCTAATTTGCTCAGTCTGATAAGAAGTGTAATGTGTTAATAAAAACTACAATACCCGTCTATGGCAAATTATTTGGAATCAGAAGGGTGGAATAACTGCAGATAATTGTATTCATTTTCTTCACTCCCATCCTAAACTTGCAATATACTGAAGAGCGCAAAGGTTATTTAAAAGACATGAAGAAACGAACCAAATTAAGTTTTGACCAAATGAATTGAATTTTTCTGATGTTATCTCAAACATTGCCCTCTCTTATGTCTTGTAATTCTCCATAACATGCAGCAAGATAGCTGCCAACATGTGCAGCCACCCCAGGACATTCTGGCAGCAATGGTAAGCCCCATCGAGGTGCAGGCATGATTGATGTGACCGTGACAGTGAAGGCACATTATCAGTGCGCTGGGAAGGTTGCACCAAGCACAGGAAAGAGGCCCAGGACTGAGACACCTGTCTTTATCTTGTGCAGGGACAAAGGTTTCACATCTGAGTAACACAAACACTGCTCATCAGAACAAGGAGTGATAGGCAAGGAGACATTCTTGGGAGTTTATTAACAAAGTGAACATTATGTACAAGTGATTAACACCCCTACCCACGGTGTGCAACTACATCTTCCTAACCTTCCTAACACTTTCGCTACATCTTGGTGCTCCCGCAACATTTACAGCGGAGGTGAAGGCAGCCTACTGACTGCTACACCCTGATCTTGACAGGCACCCTCTGGAGGGCCCCGGTCTGCTTTCAGGATCCAGCTGTGGGTTAATGACACCCTCCTCGACCTGTGGAACTGGATTTGATGTGGTCATAATCACCTCAGCCTGAAGGCGGATGGTCTCCTCCATCCTGCCTTGCAATCTGAGGAGTGCAGTGGACATCCCTTCCTGATGTTCCCAATCTTGCCTTTCCAGCTCCTGCAACTGTGGAATGACCAAGTCTACAGGCTTATCACCTGACTCAGATGCAGCAGATTCCTGGTCTCCAGTAGTCCTCCAAGTGCCAGAAACCTGGGAAACCTCTGACTCCACCTGCTGTGGATCAGAAAGTGTGATGTGCTCGCCAGATTGTGACTCTGACGTTACTCTAAATCCTGGTCCCACCAAGGTGTGTGTGCACTGGTGGAGGGTGTGGGTGAGCACTGTGTTGGATCTTCATTGAGGGTTTCAGTAGAGTCCTCTTCTAAGGTGTCTTTGGAGCTTGAGATGAGGATCCGGGTCGTGGACTCCATCAGCTGTTTCCCAGATGTGCCTGAGAAAACAAGGAGGGATAATTAGCGCATGGCAGTGGCCTGTGAAACAGGACACATCACTCACAGCATGGTTATCTGATAGATATTGTATTGCTGGATCCTCACTTGGTTGAACACCACTGATCTCACCATCAGCACAGGAACAGTCCAGATTTTTGCCGGCCAGCTGGATGACTCAATTTTGAAAGTCCATGAGGGCCTTGATTTCAGGCATTCCTCCACCAGTCTACGTCCTCTCTCTTTTGTTGTGTGCCAGCTTGTCCTGCATGAATGGAGATGGGGAGAGTGTAAACAGGACACGTGCCAGGCCAGATGAAAAGTATGCCTGGCATGTGTGGGTGGCGAGTGGTGCCACGGATTGGATGAGGACAATGAAGGTGTGTGTGAGAGACAGTGAATGGTGATGTCCCTTGAACTGGCAGTGAGTGAGATCCCTGTGGATGTGTGATGGGTTTGTGAGTGTGTGAGTTGAGAGTGATGAGACAAGTGACTTACCCTGGCTGAATGGAGGAGATCATTCTTCCTCTTTCAGCACTGGGTGGCTGTCCTCTTTTGCAGGGTGTTAGCGCTGACCACCGCTGCCACCGCCTCCCAAGCTGGATTGGTGATGTTGCTGCCGATCCTGAGGCCGGGAGGGGGGATAGAGTGCATCACGGTGGGCCTCCATGGCATCCAAAAGGCGTACCGGGGATGGGTCACTGAATCGGGGTCTGCAGTCCTCTTGCCTTCGGGACCATGTCTTCTGTGCAGCAGTCCTGGGCTGGAAGCGCTGAGAGGTGTGCGCACGGTTGCACTTTAAATATGGCGCCTGGCATGAGGAAATGAGGAAAAGGTGATGACGCGGCGGCGAATTAGAGGCTGCCCACCAGCGAATTAGCGTTTTTCCCATGAATGCATGATTAATGAGACGGGATTGGGATGATACGGTGTGAAAAGTTGCCATTGCGGCGGGCGGATTAAAACCTTTTTCCCAACCGCTACTGCACTTAGTACAAATCTGGGATGAATTCGCCCTTAGTTTTCAGTGTTCTGGCCATATGCATAGCCTTGATATTCCCCAGGCATAGGTCAACTGGCGGTCTCAGGAAGCATGAATGCACTTTGGTGATCGGAATTAGACACAATATTCAAAGTATAGAATTGACAAGGTAGTATACAGTTTAAGAACAGCCCATGTTGAATGCTGAGTCTACCAAAAACCCAATATCTTACTCAACTGCTCTTATAGCTATTTGTAGAATACGTTGCTTACATAAGACAGTAACTGCAGTTCAAAAGTAACTCACTGCATATCAAGTATTCTGAGATATTTCTGAGAGATGGGATGATGTGTGATCTAAGTGGAAATCTGACTGTTTACTTATACCACCCACTTTTTCCTTCCCTATGAGCAATATTTATTCATATTGAATTCATTTACCATAGTCCGCCAACTCATATATCTTGTCTGATATGTTATTATTAACCAGGGTGCTTCCTAAGATACAACTGCTTCTCCTAGTTTGGCATCATCAGTGAATTTGAGCAGTTTACAATGAGCTTCTGAATCCCAGTCCTTAGCATGAATTAGAAAAAATGCCAACATGTGTGAAGAAGTAAAATTAAACATAATTTGTCATTTAGATAAAACATGGTGCTATGAATAGTAACATCGAGCTTCTAGTTTAAATCCAGTAAATGCTCTATCACTGAGCAACCCTGAGAGGAACCCATGATGCAATCATTTTCTTCTGATCAGTAGCAATATTTTGTCTCTCTCAAATAGAATAGAGGTGCTTTGCAATGAAATGACCAATATTAGGCCATTGTTGCAACACAAACAAATGTTATTCTGAATATTGATAACTAGTTTGCTATAATTAATTAACTCTGAGGGCATGAAGGCTGCTATATCAATATATACAAGTCTTATATATACAAGCCTTATAAAGAACTAAGCTAAATAAGATTGTTTTTTCTAGGATTCTTGTAAGAATTATTATAATTTGGAAAATTTTAATTTTTTCTTACCAATTTTCTTTCTTCATCTCCTGAAGTCATTGAGGTAGATCTTGACTTTGTATGGTAATGCGAAATGAGTGATCGCAATAAGACGGCCTGCTTTACATCTCCCCCAGTCCTAATAACATTGACATAAATGTAGCACAGGCATCACGCTTCATGGCAGATGAAAAATAATCTTAAAAAAGAGAAAGGCATGAAGTTATTGACCTCGAGCCTGAAATTTGCAAGCAATATGTACTGACCTCTAATTGACCTCAGCCACAAGGTAGTTCCCTGGAATCACACAAGTAGTAGGTGGGTCATAGCCTTAAAGGGGCAGACAAAGCAGCAAAGCATCACAACCATGTATTCACCATCCATCAGCCTTATATGAGACCCACCTATTTTATTCCAAATGAGGTCAAATAGCTTTTCCAGTAAAATCACCTTGGTGGTAAATGCAAATGCAGACTGTGGCCCATTTAATGACCAACATTGTCAGCATTATCTTGCATTTTGGCTAAATCTTCCTGAACTGAATCTTGCCCATACCTTTGTGAAAGCAATTTTATTAAAGCATTCTTGATTTTCTCCTGTACATACAGCTACCAAATCCCCAGTGAGCTTGCCACAGATCTGTACACGTGCACTTTTAAAGATCCTTTAAACTGAAACCCAGTCTATGTTATTTGTTAATAAAACCTTTGAGATTTCTTATTCCCAGCTCACCTATTTCATAGTCAGCAATGTATGTTCCACTGGGGGCAGAAATTAAATGATATTGAATAGTGTTATTGGATATTTTTGGCAGTAAGTAATTGTAAGCTACCACACACAGTGAAATCAAACTGTGGCTATAGCTCCTGCTGGCATCGATGTTTGTGTAATGTTATATTATCTGACAGGGTCTGATTCCATTTGTTGTTTAGATTTTCCTATCAGTCCATACAATGACAAAATGTCCTGTTTAGCTTCCTGCATAAATATATACTGTGGCAATCAATCCTGGCAGCATTCTTATGAACATCTGGTCATTCAAATTGATATTTTTGATTTATACGTCCAGCAAAATAATCCGAAGCAAAAATCCAATAATTTAATTGCTTCTTTTGAATGCAAAGTGAAGGTTTTTGCCCTGTCAGGTTAATATTTTTCAGAGATTGTCATGATTAGATTTAAATTCCCTGATTTCGAAGGCATGTTCTCATGTACTTTCTGTGTTTTATCTTTATTACTGGAGGACCTTGGGCTTTCTAGGCCACTTGTGCTAAAACTTTATTAGTATCTGACCAATTGAGAATTACGTAATATCTTACCATAAGCCAAAGTCCACCAATTCTATCTCATCAAATGGAACTCTGCCTTTGATATTTATTATACAGGAGAAAATTATAAGCTTACTAGCTGGATTGGTAGTTACTGAATGATTCCACCTATCAGATTATTTCAATACACCTTCACCTTAACACACAGCCAGAACATTTTGAACATTTTGAACACACTTGTGGCTACAGTTATTAAATATTCTCATAAATATACAAGAAATATTGATACATATCAAAATATTACAAAGTTATAAATTATTTACAGTACAAAAACAGACCATTTGGCCCAACTGGTCCATGCCTAAAATAATGATCCACAGAAGTCTCTTCCACCCCTTTTCATCTAACCCCATCAGCATAGAATTCTATTCCTTTTCCCCTTATATGGTTATCTAATGTCCATTTGAATACATCAATGCCAGTCGCCTTAGCTGCTCCTTGCAGAGGCGAGTTTCATATTCTACCCATTCTCTGTGTAAAAAATTTTCTCTTAAATCCTTCATTGGGTTTATGAGTAACCACCTTATGTTTTTGGCCCTCTCGTTCTGATCTCACCTCTAAGTGGAAACAACTGCTCACATCCACCACCATCAAACCTGTTCATAATTTTAAAGGCCTTAATTAGGTCATCCCTCAGTTTTCTCTTTTCCAGAGAAAAGAATCACAGCTTGTTTATATTTAATTTCTGAATCATTTAGCTGAACATAAGTAATTTCTTACTGTATTCAAAATGTTTATAGGCTCACGGAATGTTATTTAAGAACAATCTATCATCCTGGCTAAAAATAATTTTAAAAAGTAAAAGTTGGATGTCAGTTTAAAGCTTCCTTTCATTCGGAGTTGTTAGAAATAACTGAGCAAAGTCTAGATTTCTGACATGTTCTCCCAGTCTACATCCACAATACAAAAGCACACTAAATAGATATTGGATCACATTGGTACAATGTGAAAGGAGCTTTGGGAATTCTGTTTTCAGAATTACATAAAAACATAAGAAATAGGAACAAGGGTTGACCATTCAGCCCCATGAGCCCGCTCTGCTATTCAATAAGATCTTCTTGTGTTTTGATTTTCACATTCCCATCTACCTCCGATAACCTTTGATTCCGTTGCCTAACAAGAATCTATCTACCTCTGCCTTAAAAATATTCAATGACCCCGCCTCCACCGCCTTCTGAGGCAGAGAGTTCCAAAGTCACATAACCCTTTGAAAGAAAAAAATTCTCCTCATCTCTGTCCTAAAAGGGCGACCCTTAATTTTAAAATAGTGCCCCCTAGTTCTAGACTCATCCACAAGAGGGATCATCCTTTTGACGTCCACCTTGTCAAGGCCGTTCAGGATCTTGTATACTTCAATCAAATCACCCCTCACTCTTCTAAACTCCAATGGAAACCAGCCCAGTCTGTCCAACCTTTCCTCATAAGGCAACCCACTCATTCCAGGTATCAATCTCGTAAACCTCCTCTGAACTGCCTGCAATGCATTTACATCCTTCCTTAAATAAGGAGACCAAAACTGCGCTCAGTATTCGAGATGTGGTCTCACCAATGCCCTGAATAACCGAAGCATAACATCCTAACTTTTATGTTCAATCCCTCTGGTAATAAAGGATAGCATTCCAATAGCCTTCTTAATTACTTGCTGTACCTACATACTAACTTTCTGTGACTCATGTACTAGAACACCTAGATCCCTCTGCACCTCAGAATTTTTCAGCCATTCTCCATTTAAGAAATACTCTGCTTTTTGTTCTTCCTGCCAAAGTGAACAACTTCACATTTTCCCACATTAAATTCCATTTGCCAGATCTTTTCCCACTCACTCAACCTATCTATGTCCAACAGCAACCTCCTCATATCCTCTTCACAACATACTTTCCTACCTCTTTGTGTCATCTGCAAATTTAGCTACCATGTCTTTGCTCCCCTCATCTAAGCCATTGATGTAAATAGTAAAAAGTTGAGGCCCCAGTACAGATCCTGTGGGACTCCACTCGTTAAATCCTGCTAACCCAAAAAAAACTCATTTAGGCATACTTGCTGCTTTCTGCCAGCCAGCCAATCTTCGATCCATGCTCATATGTTACCGCCTACACCAGGTGATTTTATTTTCCATAATAACCTTTGATGTGGCACCTTATCAAATGCCTCCTAAAAATCTAAGTACAATGTGCCTACAGGGCCTCCTTTATCCACCGCGCATGTTACTCCTTCAAAAAACTCTAATAAATTGGTTAAACATGATTTTCCTTTCACAAAATCAGGCTGACTCTTCTCGATTGTCTTGAGCTCTTCCAAGTGCCCAGCTGTAGCCTCCTTAATGATCGATTCTAACAAGTTCCCCATGACAGACGTCAAGCTAACTTACCTGTAGTTTCTTGTTTTCTGCCACCTCCCTTCTTGAATAGAGGGGTTATATTTGCTACTTTCCAGTCTGTTGGAACCTTTCCAAAATCTAGTGAATTTTAGAAAATTAACACCAGAGCATTGATTACCTCATTAGCCACCTCTTTTAAGACCCTATGATGTTGTCCATCGGGACCTGGAGACTTGCCAGCCTGCAGTTCCATCAATTTGCTCAGTACTGTTTCCATATTGATTACAATTTCAGCAAGTTCCTCTCTCCCTTTCACCTCCTGTTTTGAAGCTATTACTGGAATGTTTTTATATCCTCTACAGTGAACACAGAAGCAAAATATTTGTTCATTTCTTCCGCCATTTCCATATTATCTACTATTAACTCCCCACTGTCACTCTCTAGAGGACCAACACTCACTTTACTTATTCTTTTCTTTTTTAAACACCTGTAGAAACTCTTGCTATCTGTTTTTACATTTCTAGCTAGCATCCTCTCATATTCTAATTTCTTTCTCCTGGATAACTTTTTAGTCATTCACTGCTGTTCTTTATAATCTGACCAATCATCTGTCCTGCATTCATCTTTGCGGAGTTGTATGCTTTTTCCTTAAGTTTGATGCTTTCCTTAACATCTTTATTTAACCATGGATGGTGGGTCTTCCCCATATAATTTTTCTTTATAATAGGTATGTATTTATTCTGAACACTCTGAAATATCCCCTTAAATGTCTGCCGCTACTCTCTATTGGTCTATCCTCTAGCCTAGTTTCTCAGTTTACTTCAGCTAGTTTAGCTTTTATCTCCACATAGTTGCCCTTATTTAGGTTTAAGATACTAGTCTTAGACCCACTCTTCTCCCTTTCAAGCTGGATGTAAAATTCAATCACTTGTGGCCGCTACTATATAGGGTTGCCTTTACTCTGAGATCATTAATTAATCCTGTCACATTGCACAATACCAAGTCTAATATAACCTGATCTCTGGTTGGTTCCAGAACATGCTGCTCTAAGAAGCTATCTCAAAAGCAGTCTAAGAACTCTTCATCCAGGCTATGACTGCCAATCTGATTTTTCTAGTTTATATGTAGATTAAAATCACCCATGATTATTGCTGTCCCTTTATCACAAGCACACAATATTTTCTCTTGAATACTTTGTCCTACACTGTGGCTACTGTTAGGGGGCCTGTAGACCACTCCCACTAATGACTTTTTCCCACTACTATTCCTCATCTCCACCCAAATCGATTCTACATCCTCATCTCCTGAACCAAAGTCATCTCTAACTAATGCACCAATGCCCTCTTTGATTAACAGTGCTGCCCCTCCGCCTTTACCTAACTTCCTATTCTTCTTGAATGTCATATACCCCTCAATGTTAAGGACCCAATGTTAAGGACCCAATGTTTGTCGTCCTGCAGCCACATCTCCGTAATTGCTATCAGATCATATTTATTTACTTCAACGTGGGCCATCAATTCATTTACTTACGCACATTCAGAAAGAGCGCCTTCAGTTTAGTCTTTTTGTTACCTTTGTAACATCTAGTCTTGTCTGTTGATGAATTCTTAGGGTTTTCTCTCTGTCCCTTCTTGCCATTCTCTGATCCTCATTTCTCATATTACTATTTTGCTTTCCTGTCTTGGCTCTTACACCTTGAATTGCTACCTCTACCCAAACTTGATCCCTCAATCCTCTTGTTTAGTTTAAACCCCTTTCTATTCCCTAGTTATGCAATTTGTGAGGACACTCATCCCAGCACAGTTCAGGTGTAGGCCGTCCCAACGGTACAGCCCCCACTTTCCCTGATACTGATGCCAGTGCCCCACAAACCGGAACCCACTTCTCCCACACCAGTCTTTGAGCCATGTATTCGTCTCTCTAATCTTATTTGCCCTATGCCAATTTGGATGTGTTTTAAGTAATAATCCAGAGATTATTACCTTTGAGGTTCTGTTTCTTAATTTGGTACCTAGCTCCTTATACTGTTTTAGCAGAACCTCTTTCCTAGTTCTACCTATGTCATTGGTACCTACATGGACTACGACACCTGGATGCTTCCTCTCCCACTGCAAGTTCCTCTCCAGCCTGAGTCCTGGCACCGGGGCCAGCAACATAGACATCTGGACTCTCGCTCTTTGCTGCAGAGAACAGTGTCAATCCCCCTCACTATACTGTCCCCTACTACCACTACATTCCTTTTTGCTCCCCCGACTTGAATGACTTCCTGTACCATGGTGCCATGGCCAGTCAACTCATCCACCTTGCAGACTCGCTTTCATCCACACAGGTTGTGGACACCCCAAATCTGTTTGACAATTGCAAAGCCTGAGGCTCCTCCCATACTGTCTGGCAGGCCCATTACCTGCCTCACTGATAGTCACATCCTCCTGTCCCTCACTGCTGACCAAAACAGATGACTCTCTTCTAAGTGGTGTGACTGTCTACTGGAACAAAGTATCCAGGTATTTCTCCCCCTCCCTTAAGTTGCAGTGTCTGCATTTTGGCTTCCAGATCAATAATCCGGATCCAGAATTCTTCAAGCTGCTTACACTTCCTGCAGGCGTGTTTGTCATGGATCGCCTTGGCGTCCAAAAGCACCTACATCTCACAGCTGCAACACAACAGCTGTCCCACCATTTTAACTTTTGTTATTTAGTTAATTTACTTGAATTACTTTCTTCCTATGTATGCTACAATTTACTGTGTTTATTGACTACTAGTGTCACTGACAGCTCAAGGTAATATGCTTCTTAACTACAAAGGTGTGTTCTAGATGTTTGTTTAAATTACTTTATTTTATTGATTTTTTATCTTTATTGCTTTATTTTAATTTTAAAGTTTTCAAATTTTGGTTTATTATTTTAAAGTTTTAGCTCTTTTTATTTACTGATCTACCTGAACTCGCCTGTCCTAAGTTGGTTTCTCACGCACTGTCCCTTAGACTGAGCGCTTACCGACAAATCAACTTACTAGCACCCAGTGATGTCACAGTTGTTTTTTTTCTTTATTCCCCCTACTGCTGCCTCACAGTAGCTGAAACAATGAAACAGTGCGCGCCTCAGCTCCGCTCCGGCTCCGGCTCCCAGCAAGGTCAATTACTGCCTCATTGGTTGATAAATCTTAAGTCAGAACACCAAAATCTGTTATCATTTGAATCTTGATATATCTGCAAGTGAAGGAAAACAGTCATTTGGTGGTGTTAGCTGTGGCTAAGTTGTTAGTGCCCTCCCCTCTGAACCTTTGAGTCAGGAGGGTGTGGTTTCAAGATCCATTAAGGACTTGAGCAGAAAAGTCAAAGCTGACACTCTAGTGCTATTTAGTGATGATAAAGGGTTAACAGATGATATATGCTAAAATATGACATATGCGATGATCTACCACTGACATCAGTCAGTCATGTGTTTGATTCTTTCTCGAGAGAGGTTGGAATCATGCCTAGGAGCAATGTGCCTACTCTGTAACCTATATAGATGTGGTCCCAATAAACAAGAGTTAAGCAGATCCAGCATATGTCTACAGTCAGTCTAAGAATCAAGAATCAACCACGTCTAGAGTCTAAGATAGAAGGACCCAGCTCAGAACAGTAAGGGTTGCTGCACTGTAAGAGGTGTTGCCTTTTGGATGAAAAATTAAACCAAGGTCCTATCTACCTTTTCAGCTGGATGTAAAGGGTCCCATGAAACTATTCCAAGGAGAAGTAGGGAAATTATCACTGCTGTCCTGGCCAGTATCTAACCCTCAATCGACATCACAAAAACAGTTTATCTGATCATCATCATATTGCTGTTTGAAGGAGCTTGCTGTGCATTAATTGATTGCCATGTTTCTTACATTACAGCAGTGATTATACATCAAAAAGTACTTCAGTATAAAGAGCTTTGGGATGTCCTGTGGCCATGAAAGGCACTGTATAAAGGCAAGTCTTTCTTTTATTTCAACTTGATCTGTAGGCCCTCAGGTTTCGAATGCTCCTATTAGGCCAACAAAAACAAAAACTTTCAACAGTTTTGATTTTATTCTTAACATGCTATCTGAATTGATCAATGCCTTCTGTTATTCCAAATTAATACCAAAAATATGACACACTAGTCATGTATGTTTTGACACTAATAAATGCAATTTCATTGCTACTATCAAAAGAAAATACCATTTGATTGAACAGTATGAGGTTACAGTTAATCAACCATAGCCCAACTAAGTGACCTTGGATGCCTATCGCAACATAGCACCTGCACAACATTTGCCAGTTAACAAAGCTCATCCTTTTAACATTTAAGTAGTGACATTTTAAGGTTTGACAGGAACACATGGTCCTGCTAATCAAGTGCAGCATAGAGTCACAGTTAAATCTCTCCTGCCCATACTATGCTGAAACCCTGCAGTCAATTGCTGTCAGTCTTGCATTTCCAATCCTTTATTTTGTGGGATTGTTCCTTGGCACTAAAGTATTAACTTTCCAGTTAATGTAGAAATGGTTTACTGCTCCAGCTTTACTGAGGAATGGAATACAATACCTAATCTGAACTACACCCATAATAGAAGCTCTGTGAATATTTTTCATGGTGAATTTGCTGAGACAGGCTTGCAAATCTTTACATTTTACAGACCTAAAAGGAATTTAGAGATAAACAAAGTTGCAAACATGGCAAAATGTTTAAACAACCTAAAATTCTTCTTCACATTGGAGGAGGAGAAGGGGGGTCATGGTAAGGGAAGTCTGTGGTGTTGCTGCCCTTAACCCCTGTGGGGCGGGGGGGGGGGGGCTTCCCTGGGCCACAGGGTGCCAGATCAGGGGGTCCCCATCCCCAAGCCTACATGGAGGCTGTCACCCTTCACCAGGCAGCCGACCCACGTGATGGAGTGATGGGTGGAAGAGACCCTTAATTGCCCATTTAAGAGTCTCAATTGGCCTCTAGGTGTCCTCAACCTTCCTCACCCGAGTGAATAGGATGAAATGACAAAGCAATGTACACTCCACCCTTGGTCCCCATGATACCATAGCACCCCTTCCTCATAACCCGCTTCCGTGTAGTCAGGTTAAATTCCACTCTTAGGTGCCAAATTTTCCCCGTCACATTAATACCGAAATTATGTCAAATTTTCACTTGTTTCTGTGCTGATATTGCCAACTGGAACTCAGGAGTTCATTTTCCTATGTTGGAACTTATGAACCGGTGTGGAATATGTGAAAACACAGCCGTGCCAAAAGTTTCCCATTTGTATTACAACTGTAGATGTAATGGAAATTAACTTAGAATGCCTCTGAAAACAGTCACGGGAATCACAATGCGGTATTATCCTGTGTCCATCCATTACAACGCAGGCAGCACATCAACTCTGTGCTGTCTGCTGATTTCAATGATTCAATGCCCAGCAGGTGTTAACCGCACTGCTGAATGACTGGATGCATCAGCAGGGGGGATAATATTGTGAGTGACTCACACCAGTAAAGAAAGCCTGCATTGTTTAAAGATAGCCTGCAATTTTAAAGTGGAGGTACTTCGTGGCTGTGGCAGTTGTTCAGGAAGTGAACCTGATTTGGGAAACACTGAGACACAGGAGAGAGTGTGCTCCAACAATTTCAGAGGCTGCACTCGAAACCTCAGTGGAGGAGAATGTCCTGTATCAGCAGGAGACCAGGGGACCCTCCAGAAATGTACTCAAAAGGTCGTGCACAGGTACAGATAGCTGCATAGATCAATGCCAGGAGTCAAGCCCTGAGAATTTGGAAGCTGTGCCACGAGAAGTTTAGTGACCTCACACTTGTCATATTGTTATAATGATATAAAGGCAGTAATCACTCATAAGGGATTGGGTAGACACATTGTGGGTCCATTTATTAAGACTAGGCACATAAGAACATAAACATTGATAGAAAGCTTGAAGATATCAGAGCTGTGCTGTGTTCTGCTCGCTGGCAAAAGTGACACTGAAACTGGATCACATGACACTCTTCCTTTCTTGTGATGGCATGCTGCTATCCCTTAAAGGCATATTAAAACATCCCCTTTTCTTTTTGAAGATATTTTCCCCCTTTCAAAGAAGTATAACTATTTACAATACATGTTCACGTTTAGATACCATTATATAAGTGTATAGAACTGATGAATCCATGAGTCTCTAAAGCATAGAGGTAATGTGCTGATGAAGTGGTCTATGGATTCTGTAGGCTGTTGTCAAAATGACATGAACTCCAGTCGATGAATATGGATGTTAAACCTGATTCTGAACTGGTCTTGAATGTAGTCCTTATCTTTTGGGAATCTTTTAGCTCTTCTGCTGTTAATCCTGACATGTCCATTCCCAATTATTAAGCAATTTGTTATGGCGTGCTTGTCTGGTTCAGACACACCTGAATCAAGAAACGGTGAGTGGAGTTTTACGTCCCTGTCATGGCAGGGGCAGGGCTGGAAAATGCAGCGAACCATTCAAAAGCCCATTGACTTTGGCTGGACTGGAAAATCCCACCGGCAGGAGGGGCTGTAATGTTCTGTAGCATAGCTCTGTACTCTATTTAAAGGTTTGAATACAGATAGTAAGTCAGCTGCATCCCAATTCAAACTGGCAAATTTTGTGCACATTTTGACAATATCCCTTTCACCTTCCTCCTTGTTTTATTCAGTTTATGGTTCAGCAACACCCGAAGCCACCTGTTATAATGGCTCTGTTTGTTTGTTTTTTGCTTGGCTTTCCCTCACTTGCTATCGGTCGGCCCAAACTCTGGCTACTCACCTTCACTGACTGGGCTAACCTGATGCTGGTCTGCTTAACGCGCTGTCCCACTCACTGAACTGAGAGCCTATGCACTGCAATTTCACCACAAGTTGAGAACTGTGTCTATAAAGTTTCTCTGCGCAGTCACCACACTGCATTCTCTACACTCTCCGATGCTTTGACTTTGTTGTGGTCTGACAAAAACACCAATGGTCACCTCATGCCATGTAACATGATCTAAGGCTGTTCACCATGTTATACCTGTGCTTCATCTTGCTCCACGCTGTTTGACCACCGCTGAATACCATGTTGTGTTGTTATAATCATATAAAGGCACCAATCACTCATAAGGGATTGGATGAACACATTATTATTGAGACTAGGCACATGAGAAGAGATTATATGGATAGAAAGCTTGAAGACATCAGAGCTGTGCTGTGTTCTGCTCGCAGGCAAAAGTGAAACTAAAACTGGATCACATTTCATACTTCCCTACTAGTGATGGCATGCTGTTATCACTTAAAGACATATTACAACACACACAAGCGGTCCAGGTCAATGCATAAACCTTCTGAACAAGGGCAGGATTTTTAGGTCAGCGGGCAGGTGCGATCGGCAGATCTGGGATCGGTCCGGGAACAGACTGCCGATTGGAATTAGCCCCCGACCGCAAATTCAGGCTGGCTGGCCAATTAGCGGCCAGCCTGTGTGAAGCGCACACTGAAATGCTCAGCACTGCTGGGTGGGGGTGGGAGGAGGGCGAGTGCTGAAGTCCTCACGGGCACAAGTAAACGCTCACAGAAAGCTCCCTTAAGACAGAGAGCTGCCTCCGGGAGCTGAAGACCCAAACAACCTAAAATAAAGGTCACAAAGGTCACAGAAACCAGGAAAAAAGTCTCCAAGCTTCATAATCAATCACCTGAAAATGTAGCTAATGAAAATGCTGTCCACAGAAAGTTATTTTTATTTTTATTTATCACGGAAACTTCATCTCTCCCGTGGGCGAGGTTTCCTGAAAAATGCAAAGGCCCCCTGGCCGATTAGTCCACCTGCCAACCGTACCATTGGATGGGCAATGAAAAATCTCTGTTAATTGCTCCATTAATGGGCTTAATTGCCCTCTTAAATGTTTGCAGGCGCACTTCCTAGTTTAGTGCCTGCCCGCTGACCGAAATATCGTGTGAGTGTGCGATGATGTTGGGACGCTCGCCTGACGTCATCACTCGCTATTTTATGCTCGAGCAGGTTGGGCGCACACCTGCCCGCTCAGCGAAAAATTCTGTCCCCAGTGTATTAATAGCCTCAGCCACAGCTCGATTCACCACAGTCCCATCACTCACCTACCAACAATCTATCAGTTTGGACTCATACCAAACATTCATAACTTCACCTCATCCTCAGCACTGCTGAACCCACATCTCACAGCTTTCACATACTGACAGCTATTCACCATAAGAGTCAAATCACCTAAACAAATGGCATAGCATTCCCTGGCAACTTGGCCCACAACTGGAAGCTGCAGGAGCTAAGTGGAGGGGGCCAGGTGTGCCTGTATGTTCCAAGCCCACGGAGGAGGTGGTGCTGGCTATTTTTGGAACATCACTGGTGTGGCTAATGACAGGGCTAAAACTATCAAAGATAATGATTTCTGCATTCCTAATCCTCCTCATATCCAATATCCCCCTCATCCCACAATCTCTTCTGATTTGCAAGCTGCAGATAGTGTAAGCTTGCACCTCATATTTCCCACTCCTCCCTGCACTACAACCTTACCCTTGTATATCTCCTTTTAGATACTCTATATGTGTAACCTGTTCAGGCAGTGGAGGAGTGGAAAGTACACAATGATGATGATCACTCAATTTCACAAACACAGCCACCATTTCAGATACTGGTACAGCACATAATTCCAAGGACAGGATAGAAATACAATCAGCGCATGATGGCACAACAGTCACAAGTGGGCAGGGGATACGAATAACACAGGTGCCAGCTCACTGGAGGGTGAGGACACAGACAAATTCTGCTGCAGAGCACTCAGATGAGAACATCGATTGGCCAGCCTGCAACAGAATGCAGATAGATATACAAAACAAAATGCTTGGTGCATTGGAAAGCCCACCAGAAAGCCTGTAATATGTCAAGGAACATAGGGGAGTCTGGTACTAACCTGACACAGGGCTTTGTGCAAAGCTCGGAGCCCATCTTTTCCAGCATGGAACTGGTGGCCAACTCTATTCCAATATTTGTGGGCCAAAGCAAGATGCAGCATCTGATATCTGATATGGCAGCTTACATTGTAGCACAAGCAGCAGCTGCTGAATGCCTGAGTGCTGAAATGGAATCTCAGACTGCTATCATGCAAGGTCATCTTGGTGTTGTACAAGCTTAGACTGCTGCCATCAAGGCTGTGTGCTAAGGGGCATGCAGACTCTCACAGCAGTCCAGCAATCTGTCCTCTAACACTTTACTAGGAATTGCTGAGACGCCACCCCTGGGAAATGGTATTGGCTCCATGTAAGCTGTCTTCTCTCAGGATGAAAGCATTCATCCTCCCAATCCTGTCAGTGCCTTTCCTGTTGCCTGTCTGCCAGGAAGTCCAGACTGCTGCTGTGCATGCCAGGATGGTACAGTCCGAAGCTGGAGTCAGAACAGTTCAGGGTTATCCTCCAAGGCCATCAGCAAACCGTCACCACTGAAAGCCAACAGCTTTCCACCAGCCATGCTTCAGATATTGGTGCAGGACTGCATAAGACCACTAGGACAGTCGAAGACACACGGAAAACCAACACTAAGGGAATGCACAAGGTGATGATTTGGCTTTTGTTTGAAATATGGCATGATTTCATATATAAGTTTGGTTTGGAATGTTTATTTTGTGGCGACTTTATTTTTGCATTGTGATCAAATGGACGCTGTGGTGTCCATTGACAGAGGGAAGGTAAAGTGTGAAACTGTTGGTGGAAGTGGGAATCGAGGTTACGGTTACTGACATCAGACTCAGATTAGTGCAACACAAACAGCCCGGCCAAAAAATGGGCCATCTAGGTTGGTTCCTCCTTGTAGAGTAGTGGGTCAATGGATATGTAAATGAGATCATGATGATATTAATGTTGTAAGAGTGACATCGGTAGTCAGATGACCAAGAGGCTCCAAGAGAGCTAGATGCAGAACAGTATATTTCCTGAAAACCATGTGTTTATCCTGAGGCCTTTGTAAATAGTTCTTAATAAATTGTCTGAAGTTAAATAATACCGACTATCTCAAGTCTGTCATAAGTAAGCAAAGCCTCATCGAGGTATGGTAAGCCAAGAAGAATTGGTAATAGTGAAAGCTCACGAAAGCTCAGTAACAACATCAAAACACTCCCTTTGCCTTCTTTCTCCTTCTCCCTATGTTTCTGTTTCTGCTCTTGCTCCTCAGCTGTTTGCCATGTGACTGGTTGTCGCCTCACGGTAGCAAGATTGTGCAGCATGAAGCAGACTACTTCCAATCTTGACACTTGCTCTGTGACTGCAGCACGACCCCTCCAGAATGGTCCAGTCAGCAGAACCATTGTTTCAGCACTCCAATAGTCTGCTCTATCACTTTTGTGTGGCAGCATGGCTTTCATTATATGCATGTCTTTCACATGAGCATAGGTTACACACTGGGATTAGGACGAAGGGAAGGGAAGGGAAGGAGAGAAGAAGGGAGGGAGGATTGCATTTATATAGAGCCTTTCAGGACCTCAGGACACCCCAAAAGCCATACATCAATTTAGTACTTTTGAGGTGAAGCCACAATTGTAATATAGGAAGCATCCGGCATTGTGCAGGAAATTGTGAAAAGGATATAAATGCAATGGAAAATTTGCAGTGCAGATTCACACACAAGCTACCAGGTATCAGAGGTTACATTTAAACTTTGAGAAGTTAGGGCATTTATCGCACTAGCTGAGAAGGTTAAGGAGTAATTTGGTATGGATCTTCAGTATAATTTGAAGTTACAATAGAGTAAGCGATGATACATTGTATTCATTGATTAACAAAACAGTAACAAGAGAGCATGAATTTAAAGGGTAGGGTTTTCTGGATGGTGGGGTTTGCCAACCCGCCAAGAAAAAATGTGGGTGGGGAACACATCCCCGCCATTGTCGACAGCCCCGCAGCCATTTAACACTCAGACGTCTAAGTGCTGGGAGCCCAGAACAAAAATAAGTACGGGTGTCTTGCCATGGGGACAGGAGGGGAGGCCCCGTGGGCCAACCCAGAGCTCACCCACATCCCTGTTAAACTTCTGACAGGTTGTGGGCAGGTTGGTAGGAAGGCCACCTGGTGAATTTATTGACTACATGACTGCAAACCCAATGGCCAGGGAGGTCCCATAACATTCTGCCCAATACAACCAAAGCCATTAAAGGTGGGATTAGAAAAAATATTTACACACCAAAGTTGGAATTCTCCCATCAGGACCAAGTCCCATGGAGGGGCAGGGGTGGGGAGTGTTTCCCGCTGCAGAGGCCGACGGGAAATCCATGGCATCTTGCAGCACCAGAGCCATTAATTATGCAGCCAGGGGTTTCCCGACATCTTGTGCAGTGGGGAGGGCTGGATGGTGTGCACCCCACCATCATATCCAGGTGCCATTTTTAAAGGCGCCCAGACATCCACTGTCAAAAGGAACCATGGAGATATCTGGAAGAGGAAGTGAAGGTCCACTGCCAAAGTTCAGTGACGACTCCCTGTGTGGCATCCTGGACCATGTCCAAGTCCAGAGGAATATACTGGACCTGCCTGATGGAAGGAGAAGGCTGAGCAGGGAAAGCAGCCCTGCGTGGGCACAGGGGGCCAATGCCATCAATGCCCAGGCTGTGGAAGAGGTCAAATGTCGCGTAAGAATGAATGGCCTCATTTGCTTCGCCAGGGCAAGTAACGCTTCAGCTGCTTGCACCAACCACAACACGACAAATATGTCAGGGTACGTGGGTCTCTATGGCAATGGCACAGTCACGCCTCACAGCCCCACTGCAATGCATTCACTCAGTGGTGGGGTGACCACTGTGCCTCATTTACCTTCCAGATACAGAGACCCACAGTGTATAAGGGGGTGTGAGGGTTGGGGGGAATGGATTTAGGTGCAGAGGGCACCAGCAACCTCCACAAATCAGATGCCTTTCTGAGCCTTCTCCTTGTGGATGGGCTCAGCACACTGGAGGGAGCTGGCCCAAAACCCTTCTGGACAACATGCAGCAGAGTAATGCTATGTCACACAACAGTGGGCTATCTTAAGAGTGGAAGAATGAGAATTGAATGTCAAAATGCAATGCACAAATAGATGCAATATACAACTCCTCTCAAACATCTTTTCTGTTGTCTTTGAGAAGGAGAAGATGAGGTACAACAGTAGGAAATAGAGAAGATGGGGTGGGGGGTGAGGGGGGACCCACATCTAAGGCATCTCATAGAGTTCAAGGAGAGGGCAGCTCAGCTGGCAGGCATAGAACGGGACCTGGCAGTTGGTGATGGGGAGCTTGGACTTGGGCATCCACCCAATAAGGATCCATCGATGGCCTGGAAACCTGAGAACCAAATGCGCCTCCATGTTGTAGGCAGCTCAGGCTGTCACTTGCTCTCTCCTGCCTCACTTACAGGTGTCACCAGGAAGAGGCCAAGGCCCGAGGATGAGGAGTCCCTGTCAGGCCTCAGCAGAAGCCTTGATCCAGAGCCTTCCTCCATCAACCTCATATTCCAGGTCCCTAGCATAGTCAATACTACCCGCTGACATTCCCTTTCAGTTGTCCAGCTGAGATACCTGCATCTCCACCCACACACTGATCCAGCTCCCGTGCAGTATCTTCGACAATCCAACATCAGACTCTGCTTAGATTCGATCTGTCCAGCATGGTGGTTAATTACCTATTTTCTGCACTCCAGCACCACTTTCCCTCCCCCAGTCACCCAGGCCATTTCCCACATCAACATTGGAAACCCCCCGGCATTATCTTTGACCTCCCCGCCGTTATCCTCCAGCCTGAATCTTTTTCCTTTGATAACTCACGTTCCCCTCCTACCCGAAAATCCCATCCCCATACACATTGCCCTGCCCGACCTCCTCCTGCCCAGCCCCCAAGTCTGTGTCCATGACCCTCATTGCCCCTTCACATGACGCTGTCACACCCACACCCTTCCACTTTACCGGCTCCCTCTGCCCCTTGTAACCTTAACCTTTCACTCCTATCACGCCCACCCTGAATTCACTCTCCAGGAGCCAGCGGTTCACTCCACTGACCCTTCTCTGTGAGCCCCTTCACCTGGACATTAATCCCCCCTTCACATACCTGGACATTACACACCTGCCCCCACACGAGTCCAGCAACCAACACGGCCCTTACCCAAACTCCCCATCCAGTCCCCGTACTGCCTAGCTACACCCCCGTGAAACCCTTTCCTGCACCCCCAAGCACCCCCTCTAGGCCCCCATACTCCCACCACATCTGCATTCCTCCTGGCCACCTTGAAACTAGTCCCCCCATCCCCTAAATTTCCATCACTGTCCAACAATAACTCCTTCCACCTTCCATCCTGCAGCTCAAGGGCCTGAAGCTTGAGTGACGTCCCTGGAAGCAGGTCTGAACCCATGGCAAACCCTGGAAGAAAGTCGAAAGCTTGAGCGATGTCCCTGGAAGAAGGTCCAGAGCTTGAGAAAAGTTGCTGCATGGAGAACTCCCACTTTCTGGAAGCTGCTTCGTGGAAGAACCACGTGGATGAAGCTCCACCCACTCTGTACTGCACATGGTGCTCCAGGGTCCGGTAGATGGAGACCTCCATCTTCTCGTCAGATATTCGCAAGCTGACCAAGAACTTTAAGGTCAGTCCCAACTTTTACACGTCACATTGGTCCAGATGTGTTGTGGGCCGGCATGTTTTCCTAATAGTGTTACGGAGAATTGGGGGTGGGGGGAAGATTCCGATTGGGCCTTCATTTGCATCTCATTTACGGGGTAAAAATCAGTTTCACGCCGGCCTCCAATGAGAATCGTGATCTGCTGCCATGGTGGGCATTATGAAGGTCCTGCTACCATTTCAGGCCAGTGTGAAACCGACTTGACCTCCCGCCGAATTCCACCCCCCCACCCACCCCCACCACTGCCCACTGCCTGCCATGGATTCCGCTGGTGGGGGCATGGGAGAATTCCACCCCAAATGTTTAGAATGTTACATTTTCTGCCACAAACTGTTGTTGAAAAACTATGCATAAGTTATTTTCAAAGGGGATTAGTTGGTTCTTTAAAAAGGGGAATTTTAAAGGGTACAGGGAGCCAGCAGGAGAGAGTGAGATTAGAGTAGATAGCTCATGTGGAGAAAAACACTTGGACAGACTTGACAGGGCATATGGCCTGCTTCAGTGCTGTAATACCTTTAAATTGACATTATTTTTAGTCCATCTCAAGTTCAGTGTGAATATAATATAGAAAAATACTGAAATGTAGCCGCTTGAAGTATGATTCTTTTGTTGTACAACTGTGGACCATGAGGGAAAACACTCCAACTTGTGGTCAGAAGGCGCTATCTTATGGAATTTCAAATATATTCACTTGTTAAATTAGTTTGATAAATATTTTGCTTTGCATTGTGAGTCAGTACCAACTAGGGAGCTGAGACATATTCAAGTTACATTTTTCTCCTCATTTTTCTTTGGGTGATTTAGAATTGCTCCCCTAACAGAGATTTGTGTTCGTGACCTAGTTAAACTTACAAAATATCCAACATCAATACACAGATTTTCACAAAAAATGTTTCCACAGCTTCCCGAAACTATCCGAAAAGCAATGCTTCTTAAACGCGTTGACAGAATAAAGCAATATTTTCACAAATAATGTAATGAGAATGCCTGGGGCAGGACTATATCCCTAACTAAGAAGCTTATAATGAAACCAGGTAGCAGATGTAGCACTAGGTTTCAGATAAGCAAAGTTTTGCATCTTAGGAAAGCATAGCATTTCCCACATAGACTGTAACATGGCCTAATGCCTTGTAATGAAGGAATCATTAATTCCAAAGTCAAGCACATTTAAATTGTCATATTTGAAACTGCTTCTAAAATCAGGCACTTTCTTCAAATTAATCCAAGCCTCATGCAAAGTTGTGCAACTCAAAAACAAGTGGTGTAGATGAATTTCAGTATAAACCAGCAGAGCATGTCAATTCCATCAAGCCATATCTGCTGCAGGCAGATTAGGTCAAAACATTACCATTATTTCCACCCCCTCTTTCTGCTGCTTATAAGAATGTATTAGGTCCAACTCAACCCCATCTGAAATCTCTTAGGGACATCCTCACAGGCTCAGCTTTTTCTCAAGAGCAATTATTTAGAGTGAAGGGAAGGAAAGGTCCAGCAGAAGTTGTATTAGCTAAAAGAAGTGATGCATAAGTTTGACTTAATACTTCCTACCTCAAAAAATGTCATTGCAAGCCTATTCTTCAACTCCTGAAGCAGAGAAAAAAAAAATTCTCAAAAGTGAATTGTATCTCAAAACTTGATATCAACATGCAATGCAACCAATCTCCTTGAAAATGGTTTCAGATTAGAGAAGCACATATGGTCAACAAGAGGCTGTTTCACGGCTGATTTTTTCATAACATTTTATTTTTGTTAATATAAATGCGCAAAAATGCTTAATTTCTGAATAATTTAAAGGGCAAAAATCCCGTAAAAAAGTTGTACACAAAAGTTATATCTACTGAACCAAACTCTAACAAATATGAAATGAAAACTTAAGACATTTTAACATTTGCTAGGAACTGAAGTGGTATAACATGATTCAATTAAGAAGAGGATGTACTGGATCGCCACCACGTAATACCAGCGGAAATGGGGTGATGCCCTTAAGTGGTCTTTAATTGGCCACTTTAAGGGCCTTAATAGGCGATGGGGCAGCAAGGTCAGCCTTGGGCCTTCCCACCCAGAACTTAATTCTGGCAGAAGTGGGAAGGTGGTGGGGTTTGTGTATGCCACCATCCCACCTAATTACATGCCCTTTTCATCTCCAAACTCCACACTAGCAAGAGCAGAAAACTCTGCCCATAGGTACAAGGTGGGCTGACCTTGATAAAAATTGCAGGTTGTCACTTTTGAGCTTTTGCAGCAATGCAGTCACCCGGTGCCAGGAAAAGTCTTACACTTTGGAGTCTCAAGATTGTTGCTTTATTGCTAATGTTTTGGTGGATGCTCATTAACCTGCAGGCTCAACAGATTGCTTGGGATTGAGATTTAAACTGTACCAAGAAATTTAAAGAGCAGAAGGAGGTTATTTGGCCCATTGTGTCTGTACCAGCTCTTTTCCAACGCAATCCTCCGGTTCTGCTCCCACCCCACAGCTATGAAAGTACATCTGCTTCAAATATTTATCCAGTTTTTTTCCTTAAAAGGTACAATGGTCTCTCCCTCAACCCGGCCTTGTCACAAAATATTCCATGCTCCAACAAACCTCTCCAAGATATTTCTTCTAATCTCAGTCTCAATAATAATTTTAATTTGATGACTCCGTCAGCACAAACTCCTCAACCTGAAGAAATAATCTTTCCCTACTCAGTCTATCAAAATCCATTAGAATTTTAAAAACCCCAGTTAAATCTCCTCAGCCTTCCCTGTTCCAGTGAAAATAGTCCTATGATCTCAGCTCCCTCCTTTCAGTTAACATCCCGCGCATCATCATTGAATATATGATAAGTGCTCTCAATGACTTTTTATAATAGGATTGCCAAAACTGCACACAGCACCGTAACTGTAGTCTAACTAGTTCATAAAAATTCATCATTACTTCTTTACTTATGCATTGTATGCCCATATTTATAAAATGCCAAATTGTATTAGGCCTTTTATGGCTTCATCTACCGGCACACAAACTCAAGGAAACGTGTATTTGAAGATCCAAATCTCTCAGTTCATCCATACCCTTCAGAACCTTCTCAATTTTGCTCGCCCAAAATGTATTACTTCACATTTGTCCACATTAAATTACATCTCTTGTCTGTCTGCCGATTCTGCTAATCTCTGTGTATGTCTTTTCGAAGACTTTATTGTTTGCCAAACCTCCTGCTTTTGTGTCATCAGCAAATTTACAGCTATCTCTGGCAATTGTTCTCCTTTAGTAATATATAGTTTACCACTTGGAAGTGAAAGCTAAAACCCACTCCCAATGTCTGTGTTGATACTTAAAACCCTGCCCTTCAAAGAGCAACAGAAATCAAAGAAATTTGTCAACAGCAAAGTGCCATATGTCTCCAACATGACCAGACATTGTCAACAAACAGGCTATAGAGATCTGTCTAAAATAACTGCTGATCCCACTTTTCAATCACCTCTTGTTTGCCTATCGCAAGCAAATCACTGGAGAAACAATTCCCTTTTTGTAAAGCCTCTGCTCCAACCACATTATAAATCATAAATATATAAGATTTTCCAGAAGAAAATCCCCGCAGAATTCCCTCAGCCTGGAATGTCCATTTGGTTGTATTCATTTCTTCTGTGCAATTCATCTGAAATCGGCCACACTGATACAAAAGATAAAGGCATTTTAAGCACAAATTAGATCAAGGGCAGAATTTTACCCTTGGTGTACGGCACATGCCCAACACGCCCGTGCGTGAAATAAAGCGTGCTGACGTTAGACGAGTGTCCCGACTACAACGCGCACTCTCGCAATATTTTGGTAGGTGGGCACTCGATGGGGACAGAGGTGCGCCCGCCATTAATAAAGTGGCCAGTTAAAGCCCTTGAGAGACCAATTGACTCCAAGTTTACGAGGCCCGTGCAATTTTCAGGCCATTGCAAGGGCAAAATGGGAAGGTGGGCAGGCCACAATTTGCAAAACCTCATCCACAGGCGGGATAAGAGGGGTCAGTGGGCTTCACAAAGCGAATAGTGAGTAGTTTTGGATATCACTTGCTGCTGCTTGCTTCTGTGAATGAGACTGCTTCATTTCACTTCAGAGCTGCATTCAAAGCATTTAGAGGCTTCAGTTCAGGATGCAGTGTTGTCTCCCAGGCCCCTGGAGGATTCACACCGCATGGGGCTTTCCAGGTATCAGGCAGCCTTCCCTTACCCTGGTAAGATCTTGATGCAGCTGCACAGGCAACAGACGATGAGTCCAGTAGTGAGTCCGAGGACGAGCATGCTCAGGAGAACGCTGAGGGCATAGATGCAGACCTGGGTCGCCTCTAAGGAGGCAGGGACACCCAGGAAGCTTTGATCCAATGCTCCTTCAGCTAGCCTACGAAATAAGAACCATCACCACATGCCAGGACTGCAGGCTCCTTATTCGATCCCTGATAGGACCAAAATAAAAACAAAAAACTACTGCGGATGCTGGAAATCCAAAACAAAAACAGAATTACCTGGAAAAACTCAGCAGGTCTGGCAGCATCGGCGGAGAAGAAAAGAGTTGACGTTTCGAGTCCTCATGACCCTTCAGCAGAGACCTTTCTCTGCTGAAGGGTCATGAGGACTCGAAACGTCAACTCTTTTCTTCTCCGCCGATGCTGCCAGACCTGCTGAGTTTTTCCAGGTAATTCTGTTTTTGTTCCCTGACAGGACCAGTTCCTTGGTCAACAACGTACATGATGTGCCGCTGCAATTAATTTTAAGGAGTCAAATGTCCATCATAACATCGTGGCTTACCCCGCAGTTGCAAAAAAAAATCTCATTTACTTCAGAGTGACAAACTTAGCAGGAAATAACATTCACTGGTGTTTTACATCACACCGTTAAAAAAATAACAGAAGAATGGGGGAAACAAATATCACTGGTGATCAGTCCCTGTTGTGCTTAAGGTTCTTTAAGTTTTTGCTTGTGAGTGCTTTGTCTAGGTGCTCCCCCCTCACTGGCACTGGCATTGGAGACAGCCTGCTCACTCTGCTGTCTTGTTGGCTTTGATGACCTTGGCGGGCATCCTCTGGCCCGTGGAGCCTGTGCTGGCCCCATCTGAGAGGGAGTGGCCAGTGTCATGGCTGGCATCTCCCCAGTCGCCACCTTCTCATTTGATGCCACAGTCACTGGCAGAGGGGCAGAGGAGCTGCTGCCATCATCTAGAGCACCCTGAGAGTAGCCCGCAGAGACGATAGGCAGCTCGTGTGCCAATGTCAGGTTGCACTGGACCTCCTGGCTCACCGTTGATGGATGGGCACCTAGCTGGGATACTGGGTGCCCAATCCACCTCCCACACTGACAGTGACTAGCTGAGGTCATTGCCAGTGTGAGGGTTTGCAGGTCCGATTGCATCCCCAGGATCCCCTGAATGTGTCCCTGGAGGAGCCTCTCCATGAGAGTCACCAGTCTCCATTGGAGGAGGCAATGCGCTCGGCCATGAGGGTCAACACAGTGCTTATGCTCCACATGGACACCTTCACAATGGGCACCATGGCACGCACACCCTCATATATCTCCACTCCTGCCGTGGATGTCAGAGCAGCACCCAGCAGAAGCGTTCGGCCTAAAAAAGTTAAGAATTTCTGATCACAAGTGGTTGCATGGGTGAACACATTTTATCACTTTGTATTCTGAAAATATATTCACCTTCACTGAGTGATGTGCATTGATGTTTTTCAGCTTCATTTATAGGTTTCACGAGTCCTCTCTCTGTATCTGCCCCACTGGCATTTTAGCTGTATGCAGCTGGACCATGAGTGATTCTGCAGTGAGATGTCTGTGTGTGTGGTGGGGTCTTTCGGAGCCTCGTACAAGCACTCTCCCTCACACGCAGAGCCTTCCTCCATCACACTCATCTCAATGTTCCAAGAATTTTCACTTCTGCCTGCTAGGGTTCTCTTTCAGTTGTCCATCTGAGCTGACCTGCATCTCCGCCCAGCCACTGACTGCACGCCCATGCAGCACCTGATCTCGCCCAACTCAAGGCTCCTCTCACTTTTGATTTCAAAAACATGGCCGCAGTGAGGTCTTCTTTTCTTCCCCGTTCTTTCCCCTCCCCCAGTCCCCCATGTCCTTTCCCCCATCACTGTCAACTCCCCTGGTATCACCTTCCACCTCCCCACCATCACCTACCAACAAGAACCCTTTTCTTTGGGGGATGTCCAGGTGAACGTTCACGTTCCCTACTTTCCCAAGAATCCCACCCCCATCCACATTGACCTTCCTGGCTTCCCCCTTCCCACCCCAGGATTCCTGTCTGCTTTTGAGACCCCACCAACCTTGCCATTCCCTTCAAGCGATGCTGTCACATCCTCACCCTCCCAAGAGTAATGTATCTAAGTTTATTGGTGATGCAAAGGTGTGAATAGGACTTAGTTGCAAGCTGTGAGGAGGACACAAAGAGGCTGCAAAGAGTTATAGAGAGATTAAATGAGTAGACAATAAGATTTAGGAGTAAGCTTTGCGGAGGACACAAAGAGGCTGCAAAGAATTATAGACAGGTTAAATGAATAGACAATAAGGTTGCAAGATGGAGTATAACGTGGTGAAGTACAAGGTTATTCACTTTAGTGGTAAGAATGGAAAAGTAGAACATTTATTGAAAGGCGTGATATCTCTAAATGTTGGTATAAAACAGAAAAAACTTGAAATACTCAGAAGGTTCAGGAAACATGTGTGGAGAGAAACAGAGTTAATGCTTCAGGTCTATGACCTTTCATCAGAAGTGGGAAAAGTTAGAAATGTAATAGGTTTTGAGCAAGGTGTGGGTAGGGCAAAGACAGAAGTAAGGTCTGTGATCAGGTGAAAGACAGGAGAGATGGAATAACAGAAGAGTTAGTCTTACAGGGCCAAAGGGAATAGAGATGAGGCAAGACACGAAACAAAGAAACAAAAGATGTGCCTAGAACAGGTTGCTGATGCCTGCCAGGTAAATATTCTACTTTTCTAAATGCTGATGTTCAGAGGGATTTGTGTGCACTCGTACAAGGAAAACAAAAAAATAGCATGCAGGTAGAGCAAGTAATTAGGAAAGCAAATGGCATGTTGACATTTATTGCAAGGGGATTTAAGCACAAGAATAGGGAATTCTTGCTACAAATTGTACAGCACTTTCTTGGGACCACACCTGGAATACACTGTGCAGTTTGCTCTCCATGTTTAAGGAAGGACATAGTTGCATTGGAGGCAGCACAGTGAAGGTTCACTAGATTGGTTCCTCAGATGAGATGGTCATCCTATGATGAGAGACTGAGTAAATTGGGCCTATACTCTCAGAAGTTTAGAAGGATGAGAAATGATCTCATTGAAACATACTGAAGGGGCTTGACAGGGTCTACACTGAAAGTTGTTTCCCTGGCTGAGGAATTAGAGCATGGGGGCAAAGTCTCAGGATAAGGGATTGATTATTTAGAACTCAGATGAGGAGAAACATTTTGATTCTCAAAGGGTCGCAAATCTTGGAATTCTCTATCTGACAGGGTTGTGGATGATCCATCATTGAATATATTCAAGGCTGAGATGGACAGATTTTTGGTCTCTCGGGGAATCAAGGGATATGGGGAGTGGGCAGGAAAGTGGAATTGAAGCAGAAGATCAGCCATGATCATATTGAGTGGCAGAGCAGGCTCAGTGGGCCATATGGTCTACTCCTGCTCCTATTCCCTATTACCTGAGAGGCATTAGTCAATGAACCCATGTTGGATGAATTGATTGGTCTAGTGGGGTCCCTAATAAGAGGGAATGATGTAGATGCTTTTGCTGCTGTTCCTTACTCCAGGTAGTTCTGAACTATGGAAAAGCCAACACAAGGTTGCAGAGGGTAAGGCATTGGATACCAATCATGCCTACTACCCTATTTCCTCCAAGCTATCTTCAGTGCCTCCACATAGATGTTATAACCATCCAGCATTTGCTTTAGAGTAATATCCTTGAGAAGGGCCATCAACCATAGAAAACAAGATTTAAAGTTATTGGCAAAAGAAGCAGAGGCGACATTTTCTTACACAATGGGTTGTGATCTAGAATGGACTCTTTGAAAGGGTGGTGGAAGCAAATTGAATAATAACTTTCAAAAGGGAATTGGATAAATATTTGAAGTAAAATATTAACTTGTGGGGAAAGAGCACTAGAGTGGGACTAATTGAATACCAAAGAGCCAGGACAGGCACTACGGACTGAATGACCTCCTTGTGAGTTAGGAACATAGAAGCAGGAGTAGGCCATTCAGCCTATCGAGTCTGCTGCGCCATTCAGTTAGACCATGGCTGATCATCTACTTCAACGCTACTTTCCTGTGCTATCTCCATAGCCCTTGATGTCATTGGTCTCCAGAAATATATCAATTTATGTTTTGAACATGCTCAACGATTGAGCTTCCACAACCCTCTGGGGTAGAGAATTCCAAAGATTCACAACCCTCTGAGTAAAGAAATTCTTCCTTATCACAGCCCTAAATGGCCTGCCCCTTATCCTGAGACTTTGGCCCCTGGCTCTAGACTCAGCAGCCAGGAGAAACATCCTATCTACATTTACCCTGTCACACCCTGTAAACATTCTGTAAGTTTCAATAAGATCACTTTTCATTTTTTCAAAACTCCAGAGAATACAGGCCTAGCTTCCTGAATCTTTCCTCATAAGTCAATCCTGCCATCCCAGGGATGTCTGCTGAACATCCATGGCACTCCCTCCGTGGCAAGTATATCCTTCCTTAGATAAGGAGACCAAAACTATACATAATACTCCATGCTATGATCTGAGTCAAAGCTTTTGATCCAGGGGCTGATATCTGTGAGCTTCCATAACCTTTGTCAAAACCAATCTATCAGCACCTGGTACACTGTGTATCTCACAGTGCCAAAACTTTATCACCAGTATTTACTTCCTTTCAGGACACTGAGTATGAAAGAAAAGATGAATGATGGCAGGCATGAGGATATAATGGGGATGGCAAAGGTTGAAGGATTTGCTCACTATCATCTAATCCAGTGCTTTTTGATATGTTTGATCTAAAAGAAGAGGAAGAAATGTTAAGCTATCAGGCAGTTGAAGAGTGACGCTTTGTATAGCATTTGAAAGAGAAAACTCAGCTTGTTTGCATTTGTTTCTGCCTTTCAAAACCATGAGGGAATCCAGTTGTAGATAGCTCAGATAGACCTGCAGCTTCTATTTGCTCTCACACTTCTCTATCACCCCTAATTTGGCATCTTCAATAGCCTTGGCAATGTCCATCCCCAGAAATTCCAGTGCTTTGTATGAGTGAGAAAACATGAATATAGCATTGAAACCTATCTTTTTCTGTTAGTTTGACATGTAATAACAATGCGTATTTACATAAAACCTTTAATGAAGAAAAATGTCCCAAGGTGCTTTACAGAGGCATAATTAGAGATACAAAATGGACAGTAAGACAAGAAACAGAGATATCAGAAGGGATTACTGAAAACTTGGACAACAAAGTAAGTTTTATCAGGGCTCTTAAAGATTGAGAAATAAGGGAATCAATTTCAGAGACTAGGGTTAGGATACTGAAGGTATGGTCGCTGATGGTGGAGTGAAGGGAGTACTGGCAAGTGGACAGGATCGGAGGAATGCAGAATTTGGTGACATTTTCAGGACTGGAAGGTATTACAGAGTTAGGAAGGGGCAAGGACAAAAATGCATTGAAAGGTGAAAATGAGAATTTCAAATTGGAGGTGTTGAAGGAATGGGAACAATGGGAATGGCAATATAAGTCAGCAAGCATAGGGATGACAAGTGAGCAATATTTGGTGCAGGATAGAATATAGGCAGCAGAGTTTTGGGTGATCTGAAATTTGAACTATTACTTTCTTGCTACTGTTCCATCCATCCCTGTCATGAAAGTTCTCCCAACACCCCTACCCCAAAACGCCCAATGGGCCTGCCTTTAAATCAGGATACATTTGCACCATCCCTCATTCTCCTCCAAAGTAACTGTGGCAAAGCAGGCTGGATATGCAGAGCCTGCTGCCTCTGGATTACCTAAGTATGCTGAACCTGTGATTTCCAGCAAGGTCACTGACACAGCAAAATAGCAGCTGAGAATCCTGCTCTGTCATACTCTACAGTGATGCAACAGAATCACTGGCACTTATATTCTAATTGTTTATTTTTTAAACAAATATCAAAATAGTCCCTTTTTGCTTGCCTATGTATATGTTACCTTCAGTTTAACAAAACTTCAGAATCAGCGGCACATCTGATCCAGTGTCAGACTGATGATTATAGTTCCATGCCTGACCTTCCTTGCATCTTATTTCCACAACAACATTAAGATTATAAACAAAAATACCTGGAAAAACTCAGCAGGTCTGATAGCATCTGCGGAGAGGAATACAGTTGACGTTTCGAGTCCGTATGACTCTTCATCAGGTCTAAGGAAATAGAGAAATGAGGTGAAATATAAACTGGTAGAGGGGGGTGGGACAGGTATTCCCTTAGTTTTGATGAAGAGTCATATAACGAAACGTCAACTGTGTTCCTCTCCGCAGATGCTGTCAGACCTGCTGAGCTTTTCCAGGTATTTTTGTTTTTGTCTAGATTTCCAGCATCCGCAGTATTTTACTTTTAGCATTAAGATTATATTCAGCAAACAGAAAATCACCAGAAGGGCACATAAGCTGCTTGTAAAAATGATCCATCAGTAGTGATTAACAATAAACATATACAAAACCATCTGGCTAACATTTAACTTTCTAACAGTCTATAAAAGAAGGATCAAACCATCAATACACATAGCATGATATTTCTGGATGCAGTGGAAGCTGGTTAATCAATATTTCATCAAGGATCTAAAATAATAAATGGTGTAGATTAACTAAATCCAGATTATCGATCCAAATTTTGCCTAAGAAGGTATTTGGCATTTCAAAAGCGTAGCAAGGGAGGAAAAGGAGGTGGGGTAGTTCTGTTAATAAAGGATGAGGTCAGTACAGTAGTGAGAAATGATCTTAGCTTGGAAGATCAAGATGTAGAATCAGTTTGGGTGGAGATAAGAAATAGTAAGGGAAAGAAGCCACTGGTGGGAATGGCTAATAGACTCCCTAACAGTAGTTAAGTACAGGAAAGAGTATAAATCAAGAAATTATGAAGGTCTGTAAGAAAGATAATAAATTGTGAGTCATGTTAACCTTCATATAGATGGGACAAACCAAAGGTAGCTTTGAGGACGCGTTCATAAAATGTATTTGAGTTAGTTTCATAGAACAATGCATTCTGGAACCAACCAGGGAACAGGCTATTTTAAACCTGCTACTGTGTAATTAAATAGAATTAATTAATGGTTTCATAGTAAAAGATTCTCTGGGAAAGAGTGATCATAACATGATGAAATTTCATATTAATTTGAAGATGAGAAATTTGGGTCTGAAACTAATGTCTTAAACTTAAATAAAGATAATTACAAAGCTATAAAGACAGTTTATTAGAGTAGGCTGGGAAAATAGGTTAAAAGCTAAGATGGTAAATAAGCATGTGAAGGAATATTTCATAACTCTCAACAAAAATATATTCCATTGAAAAGAAAGATTCTATGAGAATGAACCATTCATGGCTAATTAAAGAAGTTAAGGATGGTATAAAGTTGAAAGAAAAGTCACACAATGCTGCAAAGATTATCGGTAGGCCAGAAGATTGAAAAAAAAAGAAACAAACAAAGTTTGACTACAAAAAAAGGCAGAAATTAGAATATGAGAGTAAACTAGTGAGAAATATAAAAAAGTAAGAGCTTCTACAAGTATATAAAAAAGGAAGAGAATAGTAAAAGTAAATGTTGGTCTCTCAAAGAATGAGACTGGGGAATTAACAATGGGAAACAAAGAAATGGTAGAGATTTTGAACATGCATTTTGTATCTGTCTTCATGATAGAAGATACAAAAAGCATTCCAATAATAGTAGAAAATCAAGCTGCAAAACAGAGGTAGGAACTTAAATAATCACTATTGCGAGAGAAAAAGTACTATAAAAACTAATGGGACTGAAGGCAGACAAGTCCTATGGTCCTGTAATCCTGCATCCTAGGGCAGAAAGAAAAGTGGCTACAGAGACATTGGTTGTAGTCTTCCAAAATTCCTTAGATTCTGGAAAGGTCCCGACAGATTGGAAAACCACAAATGCAACGCTGCTATTCAAAAACGGGGGAAACATAAAGCAGGACACTATAGCCAGTTCCTCTTAGATTTACCATTGGGAAAATGCTGGAATCCTTTATTAAGGAAGTAATAGCAGGACATTTAGAAAAGCAAAATACAATCAAATAGAGTCAGCATAGTTTTAAGAAAGGGAAATCATGTTTGACAAATGTATGGCATTCTTTGAGGGTGCAACAGCAGGACGAATAAAGGAAAAACAGTGTATTTGGATTTCCAAAAGACGTTCAATAAGGTGCCACATAAAAAGGTTACTGTCATGATGATAGTCGATTATGTGTGGACTCGAGTATTAGATATTATATGGTACTCAGATATTAGATACCGTAAGGGACACTCTGTACTACTGATGGGGTCACCTGACCTGGGGGTACAAGGTCAGTGAGCAGACCTTGCAGAGCTGCATTGGGAGAGTGATGTTGGTTGGATAAAGTCTGTGAAGCAAGTTAGAACTCAGTTTTGTTAAGAGTCATTATTGGACGATCTGACTGCTACTAAGAAAATAAGAGCTCATAGTGTTAGGGGTAATATATTAACATCAATAGAGGATTGGCTAAATAACAGGAAACAAAGAGTCAGGACAATGGGTTATCTTCTGGTTGGCAAACTGTTATTAGTGGGGTAACACAGGGATCAGCGCTGGAGCCTCAGCTATTTACAATCTATATTAATGACTTGGATGAAGTGATAGATATATTGCAGCCAAATTCTGTTGATGATACAAAAATATGTAGGAAAGCAAGTTGTGAGGAGAACACAAATAGCCGGCAAAGGGATATACATATAAATTAAGTGAACAGGCTAAAGTTTGACAGATGGAGTATAAAGAGGGAAATGTGAGGTTGCCTACTTTGATGGGAGGAATAGAATATTATTTAAATGGAGAGAACCTACAGAACGCTGCAGTACATAATGATTTAGGTCACCAACAAAAATACCTGGAAAAACTCGGCAGATCTGGCAGCATCTGTGGAGAGGAGCACAGTTAATGTTTCGAGTCCGCATGACTCTTCAACAGAACTAAGGAAAAATAGAAAAGGGGTGAAATATAAGCTGGTTTAAGGGGGGTTGGGGGGTTGGGACAAGAAGAGCTAGATAGAGGGCCGGTGATAGGTGGAGATAACCAAAAAATATCACAGACAAAAGGACAACGAGGTGTTGAAGGTGGTGATATTATCTAAAGGAATTAGCTAATTAAGGGTAGAAAGCAGGACTAGCAAGGTACAGATAGCCCTAGTGGGGGTGGGGTGGGGTGAAAGAATCGAAAAAGGCTAAAAGGTAGAGATAAAACAATGGATGGAAATACACTTAAAAATAATGAAAATAGGTGGGAAAAGAAAAATCTATAAAAATTATTGGAAAAAACAAAAAGGAGGGGGAAAATCGGAAAGGGGGTGGGGATGGAGGAGAGAGTTCATGATCTAAAGTTGTTGAACTCAATGTTAAGTCCGGAAGGCTGTAAAGTGCCTAGTCGGAAGATGAGGTGCTGTTCCTCCAGTTTGCGTTGAGCTTCACTGGAACAATGGAGCAAGCCAAGGACGGACATGTGGGCATGAGAGCAGGGTGGAGTGTTGAAATGGCAAGTGACAGGAAGGTCTGGGTAATGCTTGCGGACAGACTGAAGGTGTTCTGCAAAGCGGTCACCCAGTCGGCGTTTGGTCTCTCCAATGTAGAGGAAACCGCATTGGGAGCAATGAATGCAGTAGACTAAGTTGAGGGAAGTGCGAGTGAAATGCTTCACTTGAAATAAGTGTTTGGGCCCTTGGATGATGAGGAGAGTGGAAGTGAAGGGGCAGGTGTTGCATCTTCTGCGGTTGCATGGGAAGGTGCCGTGGGAGGGGGTTGAGATGTAGGGGGTGATGGAGGAGTGGACCAGGGTGTCACAGAGGGAACGATCCCTACGGAATGCCGCCAGGGTGGGTGAAGGGAAGATGTGTTTGGTGGTGGCATCATGCTGGAGTTGGTGGAAATGGCGGAGGATGATCCTTTGAATGCGGAGGCTGGTGGGGTGATAAGTGAGGACAAGGGGGACCCTATCATGTTTCTGGGAGGGAGAAGAAAGTGTGAGGGCGGATGCGTGGGAGATAGGCCGGACACGGTTGAGGGCCCTGTCAACCACCGTGGGTGGAAAACCTCGGTTAAGGAAGAAGGAGGACATGTCAGAGGAACTGTTTTTGAAAGTGGCATCATAATAACAGATGCGATGGAGGCGAAGGAATTGAGAAAATGGGATGGAGTCCTTACAGGAAGTGGGGTGTGAGGAGCTGTAGTCGAGGTAGCTGTGGGAGTCGGTAGGCTTGTAATGGATATTGGTGGACAGTCTATCACCAGAAATTGAGACAGAGAGGTCAAGGAAGGGAAGGGAAGTGTCAGAGATGGACCATGTGAAAATGATGGAGGGGTAGAAATTGGAAGCAAAATTAATAAATTTTTCCAGGTCCAGATGGGAGCATGAAGCAGCACCGAAGTAATCATCGATGTACCGGAGAAAGAGTTGTGGGAGGGGGCCGGAGAAGGACTGGAACAAGGAATGTTCCACATACCCCATAAAGAGACAGGCATAGCTGGGGCCCATGCAGGTACCCATAGTCACACCTTTTATTTGAAGGAAGTGAGAGGTGCTTAAGGAGAAATTGTTCAGTGTGAGAACAAGTTCAGCCAGAATGAGGAGAGTAGTGGTGGATGGAGATTGTTCAGGCCTCTGTTCGAGGAAGAAGCGGAGAGCCATCAGACCATCCCGGTGTGGGATGGAGGTGTAGAGGGATTGGACGTCCATGGTGAAGAGGTGGCAGTTGGGGCCAGGGAACTGAAAATTGTTGATATGATGTAGGTTGCCAGAGGAATCACGGATGTAGGTGGGAAGGGACTGGAAAGGGACTAGGCACTTTACAGCCTTCCGGACTGAATATTGAGTTCAACAATTTTAGATCATGAACTCTCTCCTCCATCCCCACCCGCTTTCCCATTTTCCCCCTCCTTTTTGTTTTTTCCAATAATTTATATAGATTTTTCTTTTCCCACCTATTTCCATTATTTTTAAATGTATTTCCATCCATTGTTTTATCTCTACCTTTTAGCATTTTTCGATTCCTTCACCCCACCCCACCCCCACTAGGGCTATCTGTACCTTGCTTGTCCTGCTTTCTACCCTTAATTAGCACATTCCTTAGATAATATCACCACCTTCAACACCTCTTTGTCCTTTTGTCTGTGACATCTTTTGGTTATCTCCACCCATCACTGGCCCTCTATCCAGCTCTACCTGTCCCACCCACCCCTTAAACCAGCTTATATTTCACCCCTTTTCTATTTTTCCTTAGTTCTGTTGAAGATTAATGCAGACTTGAAACGTTAACTGTGCTCCTCTCCACAGATGCTGCCAGACCTGCTGAGTTTTTACAGGTATTTTTGTTTTTGTTTTGGATTTCCAGCATCCGCAGTTTTTTGCTTTTATCTTAATGATCTAGGTGTCTGGATATCCTCATACACGAATCACAAAAGGTAAGCATGCAGAATCATCAAGTAATTAGGAAGGCAAATGGAATGTTAGCCTTTCTTGAAAGAGGGATGGTGCATAAAAGCAGGGAAGACTTGCTACAGCTGTACAGGGTGTTGGTGAGACCATACCAAGAGTACTGCACACAGTTTTGGTGTCCTGATTTAAGGAGGGATATACTTGCTTTGTAAGCAGATTAGCAAAAGTTCACAAGGCTGATTCCTGGGATGAAGCGGGCATCTTATGAGGAAAAGTTGAGTAGGTTGGGCCTGCTTAGAGGAATGAAAGGTGATCTTATTGAAACATGAGATTCTGAGGGGGTTTGTCAGGGTAGAGGCTGACAGGATGTTTCCTTCCCTGGCAGAATCTAGCAATAATGGGCACAATTTCAGAATAAGGAGTTTCCCATTTAATGGAGATGAGGAGGAATTTGTTCTCTTGAGGGACATTAATCTTTGAAGTTTTCTACCATAGATGGCAGTGGCTACTGGATTCTTGAATATATTCAAGACTGAGTTAGACAGACTGTTGATCTACAAGGGAATGCAGGCAAGAAAGTGGGGTCCAGATCAGCCACCATTTATTGAATGGTGGAGGAGGCTTGATAGGCCAAATAGCCTACTTCCACTCCTATTTCTAATGTTCTTATGTAAGGTAGAATCAGAGGACATACATGGAAATTAGCATCAGCAAATTGAGAACAGGCATCAGGAAAAGCTTCCTTCCATTAAAGAGTGACACCCATTTACACTAATCTAGGAAGTAATTGAGGGATAAAACTTTGGAACTATTCCAAATATAGATTATGTCATGAAAGACTGAGTACATGATGTATACATTAACTTTTCTCAATCCGGACTTTCCTTATGTTTTTATGTTCAATCATTTTTGAAGTCATTGCTGCTTCATTCAGATCATTCTTACTACATCAGCTTTTCGACATAACTGCAAAGCAACATATACTATTTTCTTGTACAACCTACCTGCTACAACTAACTTTTCCAGAATCCAAAGTTATTTTGATTGCATTTACCCACAAATGTGTTTGAATTGGTGTAAAAATCTAAAAAAAGACAGTCATTACTCTGGCGATCCCACTCAAATTATGAAGGGAGATCAAGAGAACCTCAAGGTTCAATTTCAGGAGATGGAGAGGACCTGCCACTGTCATTGGAGTATAACAAAAACAACTTGTATTCACATAAGTCCTGTAACATAGCAAAATGTCCCAAGGCACTTAACAGGAACAAAATTTGACACTGAACCAAGTAGGGAGATATGAGGGCAGAAGGAAGTAGGTTTTAAGGACTGTCTTGAAGGAGGAAAGAGAGAAAGAGAAAGAGAGGCAAAGAGATTCAGGGAGAGAATTCCAGAGCTAGGGGCCTAGGCAACTGAAGATGCAGCCACTAATGGAGTGAGTAAAAATAAGGAATGCTCTAAATGGTTAGAATTAGAGGAGTGCAGATACATTGGGGATTGCAGGGCTGCAGACGATTACAAAGATAGTGAGAATGAGACCTGGTGCAAGCACCACACATTCACCTGACCAGGCGTTGGAGGCTGTGACAGCCTAAGCCACTGGCTGTCAGAGGAGTGTGAGAGGCCAGGCCGATGCTGAGCCCCAGGTTGATGACATCCTTTTGGAGAAATTCGTAAGGTAATGGACGCTGAAAGTTCAGCATGAAGTGCATGAAGATCTGGCAAAGATTCAAGAGGGTATGTGCACCCTGGTTTAGACAGTGAGGGAGTCCATACAGGTGATGAGTGCTGCAATCCCTCTCTAGTTTGCATGCATCGCCTCACTCAGCAAGAGATTGGCAACTCTGAAAGCCAGATCCAGGAGATCAATGAATGGATGCCAGAGTGTGCGCAGAACACAAACCACATCCCCTTCAAAGTGTGGCAAGGTGTGAGGTGGAGGAGACACCTGAAGTCTCTTCCAGTTCCTAGTTCATCTCAGGTCAGCAGTGGGGTACACGTGTGCCTTGCGAGGGAGGATGAGTGGCTATCTTTCACGTGGGTCTCCTCTCAGATCCCTCCTGCTTTGGAGAGCAACTCCTCAACTCTTCTGCGGGTGACTCCAGCCGCTATGACAAAGGAGGCTCTGCGCCTGTGCATGCCAGAGCCCTTGAGGACTTAGCCAGGCACAAGGTGGCCACAAGGCCATGGGGCAGCAAAATCAGCAGCCTGTCTCCACTGCAGCTGGCAACAAAGAAGTAGCATCATGTAGAGGCGCCCAGAGAGAATTAAGAAAACACACTAAATACACTTGGGAGAGAATTTACCCCCGTCGGAGGGGTTGTATGGGGGCGGGCGTGAGCGGGTGCAGACCCGATCGGTGCCCCTGTTCAGGTCTGCGCTGCCATTTTATGTGGGCCAATTAAGGCCAGTGTGATGCGCGCCCAGAAGCGCTGTGCGCTCCCTGTGCAGGCCGGGGTGGGGGGGGGTGGGGGGTTGGGGGGGGGTGGGGGTTCCCTGAGTCGGGAATGCCCTCTTGCGTGCATCTGCACGGGAGAGCGCAGAAATCTCCCTGAGGCACAAAGGTGCCTCAGGGAGATAAGTTTTAAGCTTTAAAAATTTCAATGGAGAAAAAAAAAATTAAGACATGTCCCCACATGAGCTGAAACATGCCAATGTACCTTAATGAAAAAATTTATTTAAACTATAAACTCTTCATGAAGCCTCATCACGCCCATGGATGAGGTTCCACGAAAAATGCAAAGGCCGCCTGGACTCTTCGCCTGCCCGCCAACCTTAAGGTTGGATAGGCAGCTTTCTCAATAGGGTTAATTAGTTAATTAATGGCCTTAACAGGCCTTTGATAGTTCAGTGGGTGCACAGCTGAGTTAGCTGCGTGCTCGCTGAACTGAAAATCTAAATGAGGCGAGGTGACGTAGGGACGCACACCCGACATCACCCCGCGTCATTTTACGCCTTAGCAAGTGGGCCCCGTCCCTGCTCGCCGAGCCGAAAATTCTGCCCATGGATTTCATGGGTGAATAGATAGTTATTGCTTGTGTCTGTTTATGTTTGGAATAAAAGTGTGATTTGTTTTCTCGATATTTCCATCTATTACTGGCAGTTGTTTGGAAGAGCAGGTTTATGATGGTTTGCCCGAAGTGCTGTTTGGAAGAGACCATAGCATTTGTGGTCATCCTTTGAACCATCCAAAAGCACCGGATGTCATTGCACATGGGCTTACAACTGAAGTAAATGGCAACAGTGGAGGGTGAAGGCAACCTTTATTTGACTGGAAAGATGATGTGGGAAGGGTCATCTGAATTGCATGTGTATGAGCAAGCCTCCTCTGTGCCATGGTGCCTTCCACTAGCTCCCCCATCTCTTTCTCAAGATGCTGTGACAGGTCATCATCTTCCTCATCACCTTCCTCGTCTAAGGATGCCAAATCCTCAGCAGCCAGGGCCTTCCCCCTCTGCAGTGCCAGTTTGTGCAAAGTGCAACAGAGCACCACAACCCAGGAGAGCCTTGCTAGAAGACCCTGCTGGGACAATTAAGAAATTAAGGGGCACAGTGACTTTCACCAATATTGGCATTGGATGATTACCAATGCCACTGAGGCTCGGCTTCATCATCATGGCACAAAGATCACTCATGGCCTATCAGGAAAGGTGCAGTCTTCAGCAACACTGCCGCTCTGGCATCTGGAGGTAGCTCATCCTCTATCTGTACACCCTTGCTATACCACCTTCTCAGTGTTGAAGCCTGCTCATGGGTTCCCTCAGCAGTCTTCTGCCACTTCCCTATCCTGAGGTTGCCCCTGCAAGTGGCCATAAGGTTGCTGCTGCCCATATTCCTGTGGCTGCAGCTCTCTCCCTCTCAGTTTCTCCTTCTCACTGGAAGATCCACCACCTGAGTGGATGATGCTCCTGACAGGTGGGCACTGCCAGTCTCAAAGGCCACTCTCCAAGGTGCTTCCTCTGACCATTTCATCAGGCCCCATCTCAACCTCCTTTCAATGCACCCCAGTGCCGGCATTCAGATGGCACCATGGTGGCTCAACTCCCAAAGCACTGGCAGCTGAACAACATGTTCTAACCATGCTTCACCCTGCAGCTGCTGAATGAAGACCTGAGCTGTCACCTCTTTGTCACCCTGAGCTACCTGCTGGGGCTAGTGATGCCCCATGATCCTTTCAGAAAATTGAAACCAGCCCATAAAATACCAGCCAATTGTCACTTTAATTCCCTTAATTACCTTTTCTCTTCAGAACTGCGCACCATTCCCATTAGACTTGTCGTCTGCCTTTTGTAGTCAGCCTGCTGCAATGACATTGGAATTCAACGCCAGCCCACATGATTTTACAATCCCTACCCCCCCAACATGTCCTCCAAAGCCGTCCACAAAAAGGCTGGAAAATCCTAGCTGATGTACACGTGAAGCAGGAATAGGTTTGCCCCCAGCCCCTAATGTCTATTAATCTTAATGAATGCAAAACCATGATGTGGAACAGAAAATTTGTTGATATGCATTCCATGTTCGTGGCAGGAGTGCTCGAGCAGAAAGTTCCTGCTCAAAACTCATTTGTAGCTTGTTTATTTTAATATTTAAAATAGCCCAGAGTAAATTATGTTTGACTTCAAAGACTGAGTCACAGTATATTCCAACAAGCTGCAAAAATCATCAAAAGAAGTGTCAAAATTCTACATTTTCAAGAAGGGGTGAGGGAGCCCTTTGGAGATACATCTTGCATCTTCAGTGCTCATATCCTCCTTCAAAAATTTCTGACTCTATCAATGCAAAAAAAGCATTCTTCCCCATCCAGTTTTTTCCCTGCAGTACCTAATTATAAGGATAAGTTATTACAAAGTCAAGGCCCATTGAACTACTAGCATTACACATAAGGATAAGGCCTTTGGGATTTATTTTTCATAGGAAAATAATTGTTCAAGTGGTGATGCCAACATGAATTTGCAGCCTTAGCTTTAGGCTCTTTTGAGTTGCTAGTTGCTTTTTGAATTGTCATATTTCTGGGAAACTGTCATTTTTTTTCTAGCACTGGTTGTCAGATTGTGTTAGTTTTCTGGCCTTGCACATATGAAAACCACATACAAACACCAGCTCAATAAAATGGATGAAGCAGTAGGGGAACTTTTAGGAGACAGTAATCATTGTATCGTAAGGTTTAGGCTGATTATGGAAAAGGACAAAGAACAGTCCATAATAAGAATAATTAACTTGGGGAAGGCCAACTTCAGTTGGGTAAGAACAGGTCGGGACCAAATTAACTGGGGTCAAAGTTTGGCAGGAAAAATTGTAGTTGTGCAATGGGTGATCTTCAAAAATAAATTGTTCAGGGGAAGTCAAGGTATATTCCCTCGAAAGGGAAAGGTAGGGCAAACAAAGCTAGAGCTCCCTGCATGACAAAGAAATAGAAATTAAGATAAAGAAGAAGAAGTGTGCTACTGACAGGTGTCAGATAGAAAACACAATTGAGAATCAGGCTGAATATACAAGGTTCAGAGGGGTGCTAAAAAACCAAATAAGAGAAGCAAAGAGAGAGCACGAAAAGAGACTAGTAGCAAACATAAAGGGAATCTCAAAGTCTTCCATCGGCAAATAAATAGTAAAAGAGTGGTAAAAGGAGCTGTAGGGCTGATTAGACACCAAAAAGGGGATTTACGCATGGATGCAGAGGTATTGAATGAATACTTTGCCTCTGTCTTCACAAAGGAAGAAGATGCTACCTAGGCCATGGCGAAAGAGGAAGTAATTCAAACACTAGAAGGGGTAACATTGATAAGGAGGAGATATTGGATAGGCTGCCTGCACTTAAAGTGGATAAGGAACCAGGACTGGATGAGATGCATCCAAGGATACTTGGGGAACTGAAAGTGGAAATTGTGGAGGCACTGGCCTTCATTTTTCAGTCTTCCTTAAACACAGACTGGAGAATTGCAAGCATTACATGCTTGTTTAAAAAAGGGTGTAAAGGTGTAAAGACAAGCCCAGCAACTTCAGGCCAGTCAGTTTAACTTCAGTGGTGGAAAAACTTCTAGGCCAGGATATTGAGGTTGGCGAGCGGAGGGCGGGAACCTTAATGTTGGCGGGCAGGCCGGGAGCCCTGGAGGGCTTCAGAAAAAGCTTCAGAAAAAGCGTGAAACCTTATCCACGGGCGGGATGAGGTTTCATGTAGGTTTTTAAAAATATAATAAAAGTTTGAATGAAAGTGATGGACATGTCCCAACTCATGTGACAGTGTCACATGAGGGGTCATGTCAGGGAAATTTTAATTTTGTGCATTGACCATTTTTGAATTTGGCGCCAATCTTCCTGAGGCAACACTTAGCCTCAGGGAGATGAGTGCGCTCTTTCGTGCACATGCGGGAAAGGGCGCACTCCCGGCTGAGGGAATCCCCCCCCGCCCCGCCTGCACAGGGAGTGCAAAGTGCTTCCTGGCAGACGTCATGATGGGCGGGCCTTAATTGGCCCACCCACGTAAAATGGCGGCGCACCTGCATGCGCCTGCTCCTGCACTTCCATCCAATGGGGGGAATATTCTTCCCCTAGAAATAATAATCTGGGACAAAATTAATAGTTGCATGGACAAAGGCAGGTTAATTAAGGAAAGTTAGCATGGATTTGTTAAGAGAAAATTGTGTTCAACTAACTTGCTGGAGTTTTTTAAAGAGGTAACAGAGAGGGCTGATTAGGGCAATGCTTTTGATGTGGTGTACATGGACTTTCAGAGGGCATTTGATACAGTGCCACACAACAGACTTATGAGCAAAGTTTTGGCTCATGGAACAAAATGGACAGTAGCAACATAGATACAAAATTGGCTGGGTGATGGGAAACAGAGAGTAGTGGTTAATGGATGTTTTTCAGGCTGGAGGAAGGTTTGTAGTGGAGCTCCCCAGAGTCGGTGCTGGGACCCTTGCTTTTTGACCTAGACAGGGCACAATTTAAAAGTTTGCAGATGTTATAAAACTTGGAAGAATTGTTAACTGTGAGGATGGAAGTGTGGAACTTTAAAAGACCATAGACAAGTTAGTGGAATGGGCGGACAGGTGGCGGATGAAGTTAAATGTTGACAAACGTGAAGCAATTAATTTTAATAGGAAGAACATGGAGAGGCAATAAAAAATAAAGGGTACAATTCTAAAGGGGGTGCAGGAGGCAAGGGAGCAGGGTGCTTTTGTGGATAAGTCATTGAAGGTGGCAGGGCAAGTTGAGAAAGTGATTGATAAAGCATTTATTAATAGGAGCATAGAGTAAAAGTGCAAGGTGGTTATATTGGACTTGCATAAGACACTAGGTTGGCCTCAGTTGGAGTATTGCAACCAGTTCTGGGTGCTACACTTATGAAGGATGTGAAAGCATTGGAGAGAGTGCAGAAAAGTTTCATAAGAATGGTTCCAGGCATGAGGCACTTAAGTTACGAAGATAGATTAGAGAAGTTAGGACTATTTTTCTTGGAGAAATGAAGGTTCAGAGGAGATTTGATGGAGTCATTTAAGATGTTGAGGGATCTGCACTGGGTAGATAGGGACAAACTGTTCCTACTCATGAAAGGATCAAGAACCAGAAGGCATAATTAGGAATTCATAGCATTTTTTTTTAAGATAGTTTCTTAGAACAGCACGTTCTGGCACCAACCAAAGAACAGGCTATACTAGACTTGGTATTGTGACCTCATAGTGAAGGCACCCCTAGGTAGCAGCAATCATAATATGATTGAATTTTACATTCAGTTTGAGGGAGAGAAGTGTGGGTTTAAGATGAGTATTTAAAACTTAAATAAGGGTGATTATGAGGGCATGAAAGCAGAGGTAGCTAAAGTGAATTGGCAAATTAGGTTAAGGGATTGGTCAATAGAGATGCAGTGGCAGACATTTAAGGGGATTTTTCAGAGCACACAGAATAGATACATTCCAATGAGAAAGAATAATCCCAAAGGGAGGACCCACCATCCAAGGTTAGCTAAAAAAATTAAAGAGAGTATCAAACTTCAAGAAAAAGCATATAATTACGCAAAGATGGGCAACAGGTCAGAAGGTTGAACAGAATATAACAAAACAGCAAAGAAAGACTAAAAGATTAATAAGGAAGGAAAGAAACAGGTGGAAACTAGCTAAAATAAAGACAGACAGAGTTTCTATAGATATTTAAAATAGGAAAGTGAGCATTGGTCCGAGGGAAAGTGAGTCTGGGGAATTAATAATGGAAAATAAGAAGATGGAAGATGAATTGAACAGATATTTTGCATCGGTCTTCACTATAAAGTAACATCCTAGAAATAGCTGTAAAGCAGGACATACAAACTTACGAAATAAGAGCAGAAGCTGGCCATTCAGACCCTCAAGCTTACTCCTCCATTCATTGAGATCATGGCTGATCTGTTTGTGTTTCGAATTCCACATTCCCATTTACCCTCGATAACCTTTGATTCCCTTGCCTAACAAGAATCTATCTACCACTGCCTTAAAAATATTCAATGACCCTGCCTCCTGAGGCAGGGAGTTCCAAAGTTGCACAACTCTCTGAAAGAAAACAATTCTCCTCTTCTATGTCCTAAATGGGCGACCCCTAATTTTAAAACAGTGCCCTCTGGTTCTGCACTCACCCACAAGAGGAATCATCCTTTCCACGTCCACCTTGTCAAGGCTATTGAGAATCTTATATACTTCAATTAAGTCATCCCTCACTCTTCTAAACTCCAATGGAAACAAACCCAATCTATCTAACCTTTCCTTATAAGGCAGCCCAGTCATCCCAGGTATCAATCTAGTAAACCACCCCCCCACCAACCACTGAACTGTGTCCAATGCATTTACATCCTTCCTTAAATAAGGAGTACAAAATTGCTCTCAATATTCGAGATGTGGTCTCACCAATGTCCTGTGGAACTGAAGCATAACATCCTTACTTTTATGTTCAATTCCTCTTGTAATAAAGGATAGAATTCCATTTGCCTTCTTAATTACTTGCTGTACCTGCATACTACCTTTCTGTGACTCATGTACTAGAACACCTTGATCCCTCTGCACCTCAGAATTAAGCAGCTGTTCTCCATTTAAGTAATACTCTGCATTTTGTTCTTCCTGCCAAAGTAAACAACTTCACATTTTCCCACATTAAATTCCATTTGCCAGATCTTTGCCCACTCACTCAACCTATTTATATCCATCTGCAACCTCCTTATGTCCTCTTCACAACATACTTTCCTACCTAACTTTGTGTCATCTGCAAATTTAGTTTTCGTGCCTTCACTCCCCTCACATAAGTTATAAATTGTAAAATAAATTGTAAAAATATAAATTGTAAAAAGTTGAGGCCCCAGGACAGACCCCTATGAGACTCCATGCTTCACATCCTGCCAATCAGAATAAGACCCAATTATGCATACTCTCTGTTTTCTGCTAGCCAGTCAATCTTCTTTCCTTGCTAAAATGTTGCCTCCTATACTGTAAGCTTTTATTTTCCACAATAACCTTTGATCTGGCACCTTATCAAATGCCTCCTAAAAATCCAAGTACCGCATGTCTACAGGCTCCCCTTAATCCACCATGCATGTTACTCCTTCAAAGAACTCCAATAAATTGGTTAAACATAATTTTCCTTTCACAAAACTATGCTAACTTTTCTCAATTGCCTTGAGTTTCTGAAAGTGCCCAGCTATAACCTCCTTAATGATCAATTCTAACACCTTCCCCATGACAGACGTCAAGCTACTTGGCCTATAGATTCCTATGTTCTGCCTCCCTCCCTTCTTGAATAGAGGGGTTATATTTGCTACTTTCCAGTCTGATGGAACCTTTCCAGAATTTAGAAAATTGTGTAAAATACATTTACTACCTCATTAGTCACCTCTTTCAAGGCTCTAGGATGAAGTCCATCAAGACCTGGAGACTTGTCAGACTGCAGCTCCATCAGTTTGCTCAGCACCACTTTCCTAGTGATTCTAATTTCACCAAGTTCCCCTCTCCCTTCCACCTCATGATTTGCAGCTATTACTGGAATGTTTTTTGTATCCTCTATAGTGAAGACAGAAGCAAGATATTTGTTCATTTCATCCGCCATTTCCTTATTATCTACTATTAACTTCCCGTTGTCACTCTCTAGACGACCAACGCTCACTTTACTTACACTTTTCCTTTATGAATAATCTTGCTATCCCTTTTTACATTTCTAGCCAGCTTCCTCCCATACTCTAATTTATTACTCCTGATAAATCTTTTAGCCATTCTCTGCCATTCTTTATGTTCTGACCAATCATCTGACCTGCCACTCATCTTTGCGTAGTTATATGCTTTTTCCTTAAATTTGATGTCTTCCTTAACTTTTTTAGTTAACCACAGATGGTGGGTCCTCCCTTTAGAATATTTATTAATAATGGAAATATACTTATTCTGAGTACCCTGAAATATTCCCTTAAATGTCTGTTACTGCTTCTCTATTGATCTATCCCCTGGCCTAGTATCCCAGTTAATTTCAGCTAGCTCAGCTTTCATGCCCACATAGTTGCCCTTATTTAAGTTTAAAATGCTAGTCTTAGAAACAGTCCTCTCCCTTTCAAACTGGATGTAAAATTCAATCATATTGTAGTCGCTGCTACCCAGGGGTGCCTTCGCTCTGAGGTTGTTAATTAATCCTGTTACATTACACAATACCAAGTCTAATAGAAGCTGCTCTCAGTTTGGTTCCAGAACGTGCTGCTCTAAGAAACTATCTCAAAAGCATTCTATGAACTCCTTATCCAGGCTACTACTGTCAATCTGATTTTTCCTGTTTATATGTAGATTAAATTCACCCATGATCATTGCTGTCCCTTTATCACAAACACGCAATATTCCTTCTTGTATACTTTGTCGTAAATTGTGGTTACTGTTAGGGGAACTGTAGACTACTCCCACTAGTGACTTCTTTCCCCTGCCATTCCTCATCTCCACCTAAACCGATTCTACATCCTGATCTCCTGAACAAAGGCCGTCTCTAACTATTGCACCAATGCCATACATTGAGGGAAGAACTCAAGAAAATTACAACCACCAGGCAAGTGGTACTGAGCAAATTGTCAGAGCTGCAGCATGACAAGTCCTTAGGTCCTGATGAACTTCATCCTAGGGTCTTAAAAGAAGTGGCTTGTGAGATAGTTGCAAAATTGATTTTAATCTTCCAAATTCCCTATATTTGGGGAAGATTCCAGTAGATTAGAAAATAGTGAATGTACTTCCTTTATTCAAAAAGAATGGAAGATGGAAAGCAGGAAACTGCAGGCCAGTTAGCTTAATAAATGTCATTTGGAAACTCTAGAGGTTATTATTGATGACATTATAACAGGGCACTTGGAAAACTTCAAGGTAGTCAGGTAGAGTCAACATGGTTTTGAGAGGGAGGAATCCATTTATTGGAGATTTTTGAAGATGTAACAGGTGCTGTTGATAAAGGGGAAACCGGTGGATATTCTATACTTAAATTTTCAGAAGGCATTTGATAGCTGCCACATGAATGGTGATTGCAAAAAGTAAGAGCTCATGGTGTAGGGGCTAACATATTGGCATGGATAGAAGATTGGCTAGCTAACAGGAAACAGAGAGTAGGCATAAATGGGTTTTTTTTTTTGTTGGCAGGATATAATGAGTGCTCTGCCACAAGGGTCAGTACTGGGGTCTCAACTTTTTACAATTGATATAAATTATTTGGATGAAGGGACTGAAGGTATGGTTGCTAAATTTGCTGATGACAAAGATAAATAGGAAAGTAAGCTTGTGAAGAGGACATAAGGAGGCTACAAAGGGATATAGATAGGTTAAGTGAGTGGTCAAAGATCTGGCAAATGGGGTGCTGATTCCCATGTTTTAGGGAATATAAAATAAAAGCAGGAACCCATGGGTTACCATACCATTTGGTTTTTTATGTCTACTTCCTGGGACCCACCCCCTCCCACTCCCACCCTCAGCAATGACTGGGAAGTTCCATCTAAAGCACATGGGACTATTTAAAAATGATGCAAATGATGCAGGAATGACACTATAAAATCTCCTGTATTATTTTTCCAGGTGACTGCCCTCAAGTTGGATGAAGGGATTGAAGGGATGGTTGCCAAACTTGTAGATGACACAAAGATAGGTAGGAAAGTAAGTTGTGAAGAGGGCATAAGGAGGCTACAAACAGATATAGATAGTTTTAAGTGAGTAAGCAAAGATCTGGCAAATGGAGTTTAATGTGGGAAAATGTGAAATTGTCCATTTTGGCAGGAAGAATAAAAGAGAAGCATTTTATCTAAAAATTCGTTCATGCAAATTGATTATTAGAAGTGCTAGGGCTGCCCCTTCAGGTCTTAGGATCTTAAGGCAATTATATATTTTTCTTATTTATTGTTGCAGGATAGCACTGCAAGGATAAAGGCATTTTTCTGCTGAATCCAAAAGTAGTCAGCAGACCTCATTTTCACATAGTTTTTACTGTTACAGGCAACACTTTCTGGCTCCAAATTGAAGTGACTGGCAATCCCAGATGATAGTCCTGTCCATACTCGCCCAACAAAATTATCTGGCCTTAGAAAAATTGCTTATTTTAGCGAAGGTGAAGTTGAACACCATTACAAAACAGAAAATTTTGCAAATACTCAGCAGGTCTGGCAGCATCTGGGGAGAATGAAAGAAGAATTATAGAAACAGAACTGTCGAAGAGTCATCATGAAATGTTAACTGTTTCTCTCTCCACAGGTGCTGCCAGACCTGCTGAGTATTTCCAAAATTTTCCATTCTTTTTATTGAAGTTGAACACAGTCCAGCTTATCCTGTGGCAAATGGAACAGGAAGAGCTTTTCATAATTGCCATCTAATTAATTGATATCGCATTAATCCAATAGGTAAGTAACTAAACATATAAAGGGCTCATTTATATGCGCACATCAATATGTTGCTACATCTGTAAACATTTGCTATTTACTTTAATATTTTACCTTGAGTTCTATAAAAAATGTTATACACATCTTTTAAATAGCTGTTTAAACCTATTCATTTTCCACAATACACAAAACAAGTGTAATAATCACAAGGAAGTTTGATGATGGTTATTGTGTAATTGTTTTGTTTGCTTTCTCCATCAGTACAACAGAAGAGTGAACACCAAAAATTAAACTGAGATTATTGCCCAAGGTAGCGATCTCACTGATTTGTATGCCAACTACCTTTGTTTTGATGAGAGACATTACAAGCCAAAATATGCACAAATTTCATGGTTGGAGAGATCTCCTTCTTATCAGAAGCCTGAGATTTAAAATCCTGTACTTGACAATAAACCATAAATATTTAAATCCAAAGCAATGAATCAAAAATGGTACCCATGAGAAGCTGTGAGAGCTTAATCAGAGTGAGTAAGGTAGTAAACGCAGAAACAAGCTATCTTCAAACTCAAAAAACTCTTGGAAACTCATTCAGTACAATAGCACACAAACCCCTATGTTGAGTGTCTGCAGTTGAATGCCCTTTTAAATAATGCTTCCAGTCAGGCAGGCATTGCTTGAAGCCAATCCTTTGATCCTGCCCAGCAAGCTGGCTGCTAGATGAGAGTTGCATCCTATAGGGATCCTAATTATAACATAGGACCCCTTTTGGATGCCTCTGGCGGGCTACTTTAACAAAACCACAAGTTAAAACGATGGCCAGCGGGATTACAATCGGAACAAGGCAGGAAGCTGAATCAATCAATTTAGTAGCTCCTCCACTCAGGTTTTGCTGAGCAGAATAGATTAAACTTGATCCCTTAATCTTAACAGGAAAATATCTATTGTTTCATTAATCCTGTGTGAATCAACAATGTCTGCTCAGAGCTGCATGTATACATATTAAAAACATGCTTGAAATAAAATGAAACAAACAAACTTAAGTGAATGGGAACATTTACGAACTATTGATGCACAAGCACAATGAGATCAAAGAATAACATTTAACAACTAATTAGCATGTCTAAAAATTAATGTATGCAGATAATTACAAATGGAACTCTGGTTGGGAGCAAAAATAATGGAATTTGAGACACCAAAGTGTAAGAAAAGAGCAGTCAACCAAAAGCAACCCACATTTGAAAAATTGCCAGAGGGTTGAGAATAAGTAAAGAGGGATGTGAGGCCTTTTATTTCTCTAAATGTTTCAGCATTATCGTTTTGATGAATCCCAAGGCAGTCATTTTTCTTTCAAGGTATTTGGAAATGTCACTGGCTGAGATTTCTCTCGTAAGCAAATACTGCAGCCATATAAATTGATGCTTATTAAAGTAATTCACAATATAAGGAAATATTTTTACAGGAACATATATTAGAAGTAGGTCAACACTACAATATAACAACAAAGATCATTTGAATAGCCAATCAGCCTTGAAATTCTGCTGAGTTATTAACATACAAATGTTTTTCACACATTGGTATGAAATTTCTCTCTATGATTTGAATGTAGGTAATAACTCATTTATTTTGAATGGTTACCAATTCCACTACAAAAAGGGTAAAGAAATGTATTTGAATGCATTAAATGTCTATAATGATAGTATCCCACAGAGTAATTTCAGAATTTTATAAGATTTATTGCAATTATACAAAAATTAACTGTTTGCAATTAGAAGTCATGAATCTAATGTCATCTTTAATGTCACACCTTTCAAAGGTGTTACGCCTAACAATGTGGGCTCAAAGCAAGATTAGATCATTTTAGACTTAGAAGCTTCCCGTGTCTGAGATACATGAGGAAGACAAAGCATGTGCTTATGCCCGTTTCTGTAGCTAGTTTTTTTTCCTGGAGCAGGTCACCAGCCTGATACCAGAGGCTTTGGCTTGAGGCGCACCACTCAGCATCAAGCATGGCTGAGCAAGACTCTCCTGCTCGTAACGTCTGCCATAGGCGTATTGGAAGGATTTACAGGTTGATAAATAGCCTATTTTGACCACGTTTTGAACGCATCTTCTGTGGCCATCAAGCCCTGGATTGGGACTCGAACAGAGCTTCTGGCTCAGAAGTTACCCGCTGTACCACAAGACCTCCCACACATCCATAATACAATAATAATGACTCGCTTAAAATAAATGCATATCGAGTAAATTACAATTCAAATATCCAAATGACTGAAAAATGTTTAACAAAGAGATCATGGTGCATGTCATAATTCATGCATAAAATCTCAGAAATTTATGGCAAAGAACAGATACACTGAGAGTTGAAAATCACTTCAAATTGCTAGGGATTTGCACCACTCCGCTGTAAGTCTCGCACAAACTGTAACTCATCACCAGTTTCCCCATGTTTTTCAAGAAATTATTATTTTTTTATTCATTCAGGGGATGTGGGCTTTGCTGACTAGGCCAGCATTTATTGCCCATCCCTAACTACCCTTGAGAAGGTGGTGGTGAGCTGCCTTCTTGAACTGCTGCAGTCCATGTGGTGTAGGTAGCTGTTAGGAAGGGAGTTCCAGGATTTTGACCCAGCGACAGTGAAGGAATGGCGATATATTTCCAAGTCAGGATGGTGAGTGACTTGGAGAACTTCCCAGGTGGTGGTGTTCCCATCTATCTGCTGCCCTTGTCCTTCTAGATGGTAGTGGTCGTGGGTTTGGAAGGTGCTGTCAAAGGAACCTTGGTGAATTCCTGCAGTGTATCTTGTAGGTGGTAAAGTCTGTGGCTACTGTGTGTCGGTAGTGGAGGGAGTGAATGTTTATGGATGTGGTGCCAATCAAGTAGGCTGCTTTGTCCTGGACAGTGCAAATGGGGAGTATTCCATCACACTCCTGACTTGTGCCTTGTAGATGGTGGACAGGCTCTGGGGAGTCAGGAGGTGAGTTATTCATTGCACAATTCCTAGCCTCTGGCCTGCTCTTGTAGCCACAGTATTTATATGGCTAGTCCAGTTCAGTTTCTGGTCAATGATATTCCTGAATATATTGATAGTGGGAGATTCAGTGATGGTAATGCTATTGAACATCAAGGGGCAACGGTTGGATTCTCTATTGTTGGAGATGGTCATTGCCTGGCACTTGTGTGGCACAAATGCCACTTGCCACTTGCCAGCCCAAGCCCGGATATTGCCCAGGTCTTGCTGCATTTGGACATGGACTGCTTCAGTATCTGAGGAGTCGTCAATGGCGCTGAACATTGAGCAATCATCAGCGAACATCCCCACTTCTGACCTTATGATGGAAGGAAGGTCATTGATGAAGCAGCTGAAGATGGTTGGGCCGAGGACACGACCCTGAGGAACTGCTGCAATGATGTTCTGGAACTGAGATGATTGACCTCCAACAACCACAACCATCTTCCTTTGTGTTAGTTATGACTCCAATCAGCGGAGAGTTTTCCCTCTGATTCCCATTAACTCCAGTTTTGCCAGGGCTCCTTGATACCACACTCAGTCAAATGCGGCCTTGATGTCAAGGGCAGTCACTCTCACCTCACCTCAGGAATTCAGCTCTTTTGTCCATGTTTGAACCAATGAGGTCAATTACTGAGTGGCCCTGGCGGAACCCAAACTGGGAGTCAGTGAGCAAGTTATAGCTAAGCAAGTGCCACTTGATAGCACTTTTGATGACTCGTTCCATTACTTTACTGATGATCGAGAATAGACTGATGGGGCAATAATTGGCCGGTTGGATTTGTCCTGCTTTGTGTGTAAAGGGCATACCTGGGAAATTTTGCACATAGCCGGGTAGATGCCAGTGTTGTAGCTGCACTGGAACAGCTTGGTTAAGGGCGTGGCAAGTTCTGGAGCACAAGTCTTCAGTACTATTGCCAGAATATTGTCAGGGCCCATAGCCTTTGCAGTGTCCAGTTCCTTCAGCAGTTTCTTGATATCACGTAGGGTGAACCGAATTGGCTGAAGGCTGGCATCTGTGATGCTGGGGATCTCCAGAGGAGGCCGAGATGGATCATCCACTCGGCACTTCTGGCTGAAGATTGTTGAAAATGCTTCAGCCTTATCTTTTGCACTAATGTGCTGGGCTCCTCCGTCATTGAGGATGGGGATATTTGTGGAGCTCCCTCCTCCAGTGGGTTGTTTAATTGTCTACCACCATTCATGACTGGATGTAGCAGGACTGCAGAGCTTAGGTTTGATCCGTTGGTTGTGGGATCGCTTAGCCCTGTCCATCACTTGCTGCTTTTGCTGTTTGGCATGCAAGTAGTCCTGTGTTTTAGCTTCACCAGGTTGACGTTGTTTTTAGGTATGCCCGATTCTGCTCCTGGCATGCCCTCATGCACTATTCATTTAATCAGGGTTGATCCCCTGGCTTGATGGTAATGGTAGAGTGGGGGATATGCCGGGCCATGAGGTTACAGATTGTGTGGGAGTACAATCCTACTGCTGCTGCAGATGGCCCACAGCACCTCATGGATGCCCGATGTTGATCTGTACGAAATCTATCCCATTTAGCATGGCGGTAGTGCCACACAACATGATGGAGGGAATCCTCAATGTGAAGGAGGACTTCGTCTCCACAACTACTGTACGGTGGTCACTGCTACCGATACTGTCATGGACAGATGCATCTGTGGCAGGCAGGTTGGTGAGGATGAGGTCAAGTATATTTTTCCCTCTTGTTGATTCCCTCACCACCTGCCGCAGGCCCAGTCTAACAGCTATGTCCTTTTGGACACGACTAGCTCAGTCTGTAGTTATGCTACCCAGCCACTCTTGATGATGGACATTGAAGTCCCCCACCAAGAGTACATTCTGTGCCCTTGCCACCCTCAGTGTTTCCTCCAAGTGGTGTTCAACATGGAGGAGCACTGAGGGAGGGCGGTACGTAGTAATCAGCAGGAGGTTTCCTTGCCCATGTTTGACCTGATGTCATGAGACTTCATGGGGTCCGGAGTCAATATTGAGGGCTCCCAGGGCAACTCCCTCCTGGACTATGTACCACTGTGCTGCCACCTCTGCTGGGCCTGTCCTAATGATGGGACAGGACATATCCAGGGATGGTGATGGTGGCGTCTGGGACATTATCTGTAAGATATGATTACGTGGGGATGACTATGTCAGGCTGTTGTTTGATTAGTCTGTGAGACAGCTCTCCCAATTTTGGCACTAGCCCCCTGATGTTAGTAAGGGAGACTTTGAAAGGTCGACAGGGCTGAGATTGCCGTTGTCGTTTCCAGTGACCAGGTCGATGCCAGGTGGTCCATCTGGTTTCATTCCTTTTCTGTGACTTTGTAGAGGTTTGTTACAACTGAGTTGCTTGCTAGGCTAGTTCAGAGGGTATTTAAGAGTCAACCACATTGCTGTGAGTCTGGAGTCACATGTAGGCCAGACCCAATAAGAACGACATATTTCCTTCTCTCAAGGACATTAGTGAACCAGATGGGTTTTTACAACAATCGACAATGGTTCCATGGTCATCAGTAGACTTTTAATTCCAGATTTTTATTGAATTCAAATTCCACCATCTGCCGTGACAGGATTCAAACCCGGGTTCCCAGAGCATTACCCTGGATCTATGAATTACTAGTCCAACAATAATACCACTACGCCATCATCTCCCCTATTACTACACTGCAATTGCATTGTAAATACAAATTAAACTCATTGCAGAACATTAGGACGGCCATTTTACAGCATAAGGAAGCTGGTCGTGGGGTGCTTTATACTTCTCACATACCACTCAACCTTGGAGGCTCATAAAAGGAATAACTGAAACTGTGAAGTCTCATTCCTGCAGGTAGTAAATTGTTTTTTGATTTTTTTTCTCACTTTTCCTTTCTCGTTCTCTCATTAATCCAATATTTCTTTCCCTCACTTTATTTTTCTATGTGTATATAATTTAACTCTAATTTGTCCTATTTCCTTGTCATTTGCTACTTCTTTCTCTATCCTTAAATCTCATTGGTTAAGAAGATAGGCTGTTGGTTCCATCATTCACCAAGATGTTAAGTTGCTCTTGCTAAACTATTAGCACATTTCATTTTCCGTAATTTGCAGCACAAAAATAGTTACAGTTCAATGGTGAGGAAAGAAATCCAACTCATGGCACATAATGCAAGATGCCCCATTCTCACAAAATTCTGGCCTAGCAAGTCTTACACCAACTCCTCCGGGCAGCCATTACATCCACTCAACCACCACTTGTCTAAATAATGCTGAAAACGGCAACTGTTTCCAATATGTTTGATGTTTGCTTGACAAACAAAGTTTCAAAAAATAAAGAGAGACTGGTTGTCTAATGAGGAGATGGAATTGCTGACATAACAGTAGAATATGATTGATGTATTTTTCAAGCCAAATCCATAATGCCAGAGGCCAAAGTGACATGTGCTGTGTAGAGGAGCTTACAACATTTTGAGTTTAAACTCTGAAAGGAAGCAGAACTGGAAACTGGAGAAACAGGTATTTAAATGTAAGTTGGCAACAGTCATGTTCAAGGTCACGAAAAGCAGTCACATAGACAGGAATGCTTGGCAGCAATGATAGAAGCCACTGCCAAGTTCCTAGCACCACAGTTTGTCACAGAGCTCAGTGTGACATAAGTTGAGTTGAAGGACACAACATCAAACAAAAAATAAAGATAAGTTAACAACCAACACATTTTAAATGAATTAATGACATTAGCTTCATAATATTACTGGGACCATCTGTGTTTGTACCTGCGTTGTGCCAAACACCAGAAGACAAACCATTAGATAAATAAACACAGAGCATATAATTTGTGTTTACTAATCATATTCACTTATTTTGTGGCTCACAATAAACATTATCAAATAAAAATATGAATATTTAATTTAATGAGACATGCATACCGACAAACTAGGAAATGATTCTTCAATAATCAATTAGATACAGTGGGGGTGATTTGAACCCTACTTACTTGGTAAAAACTGGATGGGTGTACAGTAACATTGCTTCGTTCATTTACCCAGCCTGGAGCTACCAGGCACTTACCTGATGTTACTTTAACCTACAATACAAGGGGATAGAAGTCATGTTTCAGATATATAAAGCCCTGGTTAGGCCACACCTGGAGTACTGTGAGCAGTTCACCTTAGAAAGGATAGCTTGGAGGGAGTGCAGCACAGATTTACAGAATAATAAATATTTTTTCTTTTATTTACCAGAATAATAACTGAACTCCAAGGGTTAAATTGCAAGGAGAGATTACACAAACTAGTGTTCTATTCCTTGGAATTAAGATATTAAGGGGAACAGAAAGGGTAGATACAGATAAACTATTTCCAATGGTTGAGTCCAGGGCTGGACTTTCATCTGGTTGCAGAGATGCATTTTGGTGTGCAAATGGTCAAACTTAGTTTTTATTTGGAGGAAATCTGATTTTTCTCCTCATTCCCAAACCCACACCATTTTCCTCTGACGTTCTTGCAGGTCGGTCAGAACACACACATGCCTCCACTCAGGTTGGGCTCCCCATTTTAAATAAGAGATGGAAATGGGATTTCCTCCCACACACCATTTTTGTCTAGTAGTGTGAAATTCCATTTAAAACTCATCAGACTTGAGGGTTTGTGATGAAAATAGAAAATGTACTGAGGAGACTGGAACATTCTGAAAAGTAAGTGTAAAGTGTCTTCACACTTTCAAATATCACTAATAGATGCTGTATTGTGATGTAGATAAGTTTTAATGCAGTGATTCATCATAGGGATCTGACCTTGAAAGGTAAGTTGACCCTTACATTGACCAGCCTTGTGTATTCGTTCACATGCATTACCGTGCTTTTCAAATGGAGAAAGCACCTTAATGCAGTGAAAAAATGTTATAAAATGTCCCGTCAGCCTATGCTGTCATCTTTTCTACTGTGAATTAAATGGCTCTGACTGATTTTAATGAACTGGTTTTGACACCACCTGCTTACTTTGATTGACAGTACTCTATTTTGAAATTGAAATGAACACCTTCTGTTCTTTCCTTCCTAGAAAGTAGTCTATTGTTTGGACAGCTGTGGCCATTCTGAATGCTTGGCTGAGTTTCAAATGCTAATGGATTTCAGCACAGTAGCTGTTCTTTTCATCTGAAAATAAATAACAGCTTCAAGAAATTGTAATAATAGATTGTCCCTTTGATTTGGTTTCTGGTTTGTTTCTTTTATTCATTTATGGGATGTGGGCTTTGCTGGCTGGGCCAGCATTTATCGCCCATCCCTAACTTCCCTTGAGAAGGTGGTGGTGAGCTGCCTTCTTGAACTGCTGCAGTCCATGTGGTGTAGATAGACCCACAGTGCCATTAGGAAGGGAGTTCCAGGATTTTGATCTAGCAAAAATGAAGGAATGGTGATATATTTCCAAGTCAGGATGGTGAGTGACTTGGAGGGGAGCTTCCAGGTGGTGGTGTTCCCATCTATCTGCTGCCCCTGTCCTTCTAGATGGTAGTGGTCGTGCTTTGGAAGGTGCTGTTGAAGGAGCCTTGGTGAATTCCTGCAGTGCATCTTGTAGATGGTACACACTGCTGCTACTGTGCGTTGGTAGTGGAGAGAGTGAATGTTTGTGGATGTGATGCCAATCAAGCGAGCTGCTTTGTCCTGGATGCTGTTAAGCTTCTTGAGTGTTGTTGGGGCTGCACTCATCCAGGCAAGTGGGGAGTATTCCATCAAACTCCTGACTTGTACCTTGTAGATGGTGGACAGGCTTTGGGGAGTCAGGAGGTGGGTTACTTGTCGCACGATTCCTAGCCTTTGACCTACTCTTGTAGCCACAGTATTTATATGGCTAGTCCAGTTCAGCTTCTGGTCAATGGTATCCCCAAAGATATTGATAGTGTGGGATTCAGTGATGGTAATGCCATTGAACATCAAGGGGCGATGGTTGGATTCTCTCTTGTTGGAGATGGTCATTGCCTAATACTTCGTTAGCATGAATGCTACTTGCCACTTGCCAGCCCAAGCCTGGATATTGTCCAGGTCTTGTTGTATTTGGACATGGACTGCTTCAGTATCTGAGGAGTTGAGAATGGTGCTGAACATTGTGCAATCATCAGCAAACATCCCCACTTCTGACCTTATGATGGAAGGAAAGTCATTAATGAAGTAGCTGAAGATGGTTGCGCCCAGGATGCTACCCAGAGGAACCCGTGTGGTGATGTCCTGGAGCTGGGATGACTGACTTCCAACAACCACAACCATCTTTCTTTGTGCTAGGTATGTCTTCAACCAGCAGAGAGTTTTCCCCCGATTCCCATTGACTCCAGTTTTGCTTGGTGTCACCGAAGATATTGATAGTGGGGGATTCAGTGATGGTAATGCCATTGAACATCAAGGGGCGATTGATGTCACACTCTGTCAAATGCGGCCTTGATGTCAAGGGCAGTCACTCCCACCTCACCTCGGCAGTTCAGCTCTTTTGTCCATGTTTGAACCAAGGGTATAATGAGATCAGGAGCTGAGTGGCCCTGGCAGAATCCAAACTGGGCATCAGTGAGCAGGTTATTGCTAAACCAGCGCCACTTGATAGCACTGCTGATGATCCCTTCCATTACTTTACTAATGATCGAGAGTAGACTGATGGGGTGGTAATTGAACAGGTTGGATTTGTCCTGCTTTTTCTGTACAGCACATACCTGTGCAATTTTTCACATAGCAGGTAGATGCCAGCATTGGAATTGTACTGGAACAGCTTGGCTAGGGGTGCGGCAAGTTCTGTAGCACAAGTCTTCAGTACTATTGCCGGAATATTTGTCAGGGCCCATAGCCTTTGCAGTATTCAGTGCCTTCAGCCATTTTTTGATATCATGTGGAATGAATCGAATTGGCTGAAGGCTGACATCTGTGAAGCTGGGGACCTCCGGAGGAGGCCAAGATGGACCATCCATTAGCCACTTCTAGCTGAAGATTGTACGAAATGCCTTATCTTTTGCACTGTGTGCTGGGTTCCTCCATCATTAAGGATGGGGATATTTATGGAGCCTCCTCCTCAAATAGTTGTTCAATTGTCCACCACCATTCATGACTGGATATGGCAGGACTGCAGAGCTTAGATTTGATCCGTTGGTTGTGGGATCACTTAGCTCTGTCTATTACCTGCTGCTTATGCTGTTTGGCATGCAAGTAATTCTGTGTTATAGCTTCACCAGGTTGACCCCTCATTTTTAGGTATGTCTGGTGCTGCTCCTGGCATGCCCTCCTGCACTCTTTATTAAACCAGGGTTGATCCCATGGCTTGATGGTAATGTTAGAATGGGGGATATGCTGGGACATGAGGTTACAGATTGTGTTTGAGTACAGTTCTGCTGCTGCTGATGGCCCACAGCGCCTCATGGATGCCCAGCCTTGAGTTGCTAGATCTGTTCAAAATCTATCCCATTTTGCACAGTGGTAGTGCCACACAACACGATGGAGGGTATCCTTAATGGGAAGGTGGGACGTCATCTCCACAATGACTGTGCAGTGGTCACTCCTACTGATACTGTCATGGACAGATGCATCTGCGACAGGAAGGTTGGTGAGGATGAGGTCAAATATGTTTATCCCACTTGTTAGTTCCCTCACCACCTGCCGCAGACCCAGTCTAGCAGCTATGTCCTTTAGGACATGGCCAGCACGGTCTGTAGTGGTGCTACTGAGCCACTCTTGATAATGGACTTTGAAGTCCCCCACCCAGAGTACATTCTGTGCCCTTGCTACCATCAGTGCTTCATCCAAGTGGTGTTCAAAATGGAGTAGCAATGATTCATCAGCTGAGGGAGGGTGGTACGTGGTAATCAGCAGGATATTTCCTTGCGCGTGTTTAACCTGATGGCATGAGACCTCATGGGGTCCGGAGTCGATGTTGAGGACTCCCAGGGCAACTCCCTCCTGATTCTATACCACTGTGCCACCTCCTCTGCTGGTCCTGCCCTGGGCCTGCCGGTGGAACAGGACATACCCAGGGATGATGATGGTGGTGTCTGGGACATTATCTGTAAAGTATGATTCCGTGAGGATGACTATGTCAGGCTGTTGCTTGACTAGTCTGAGAGATGGATCTCCCAATTTTGGCACTAGCCTCCAGATGTTAGTAAGGAGAATTTTGCAGTGTCGACAGGGCTGAGAAGGCTGTTGTCATTTCTGATGCCTAGGTGGTCCCTCTGGTTTCATTCCCTTTTTGTGACTTTGTAGCAGTTTGTTACAACTGAGTTGCTTGCTGGGCCATTTCAGAGGGCATTTTAAGAGTCAACCACATTGCTGTGGGTCTGGAGTCACATGTAAGCCAGACCAGGTAAGGACGACAGATTTCCTTTTCTAAAGGACATTAGTAAATCAGGTGGGTTTTTACAACAATTGACAATGTTTTCCTGGTCAGCATCAGACTTTTAATTCCAGACTTTTATTGAATTCAAATTCCACCATCTGCCATGGTGAGATTCAAACCCGGATCCCCAGAGCATTAGCTTAGGGCTCTGGATTACTGGTCTAGCCACATGCTAATAGGATTACAAGTATTACAAAGTTTTTTCACATGGCAGAATGCACATTTTTCTTAGAATCAATGATGTGGAGGAACGTAGGTGCAGGAGTAGGCCATTTTTCCACTCAAGCCTACTCCGCCATTTAACTGGATCATGGCTGATCGTCTATCTCAGTGCCATCTTCCCGCACCATCCCCGAATCCCTTGACGCCATTGGTATCCAGAAATCTATCGACTTCTGCTTTGATATACTCAATGACTGAGCCTCCACAGCCTTCTTGGGTAGAGAATTCCAAAGATTTAACACCCTCTGTCTGAAGAAATTCCTCCTCATTTTGGTCCTAAATGGCCAACTTATTCTGAGACTATGTCCCCTGGTTTTAGACACCACACCCCTACCCACCCACCAGGAGAAACATCCTTCCTGCATCTACCCAGTCGAGCCCTGTAAGAGTTTTCTTTACTTCAAAGAGATTGCGTCTTATTCTTCTAAACTCTAGAGAATACAGGTCCAGTCTCCTCAATCCTGCCATCCCCGGAATTAGTCTGGTGAGCCTTTGTCATTCACCCTCTTTGGCTAGTATATCCTTCCTTAGGTAAGGAGACCAAAACTGCACACAATACTCCAGGTGTGGTCCCACCAAGGTTTTATACAACTGCAGCAAATCTTCCTTATTCCTATACTCAAAAGCCCTTGCTATAAAGGCTAACATACCATTTGCCTTCCTAATTGTTTGCTGCATCTGTATGCTAACTTTCAGTGACTCATGAACAAGGACACCCAAGTTCCTTTGGACATCAACACTTCCAAATCTTTCACCATTTAAAAATACCCTGCAATACTGTCTTTCCTACCAAAGTGGATAACTTCACATTTTCCACATTATATACCATCTGCCCTGCTCTTGCCCACTCACTTAGTCTGTCTAAATCTCCTTGGAACCTCTTTGCATTCTCCTCACAACTCACATTCCTATTATCAGCAAACTTGGAAATATTACATTTGCTCCCCACATTCAAATCATTGCTTTAGATTGTGAGTAGCTGGAGCCTAAGCACTGATCCTTGCAGTACCCAACTAGTCACAGCCTGAGAATGACCCGTTTACCCCTACTCTCCCTTTTCTGTCCGTTAACCAATCCTCAATCCATGCCAATATATTTCCCCCAATACGATGAGCTCTAATTCTGCTTACTAACCTCCTCTGTGGGACCTTATTGAAATCCTTCTGAAAATCCAAATACACCAGATCCACTGGTTCTCCCTTATTTATTCTGTTAGTTACATCCTCAAAAAACTCCAACAGGTTTGCCAAATGTGATTTCCCTTTCATAAACCCATGCTGACTGCCCAATCACACCATTATTTTCTAAATGCCCAGTTATCTCATCCTTTAGATTAGATTCTAGCATTTTCCCTACTACTGATGTCAGGCTAAACAGGTTTGTAGTTCCCTGTTTTCTCTCTACCTCCTTTCTAAAATAGTCGGGTCACATTTGCTGCCTTCCAATCTGCAGGCACCGTTCCAGAATCTGTAGAATTTTGAAAGCTGATCACCAATGTATCCAATCTCTCTGCAGCCACCTCTTTCAACACTCTGAGGAGTAGATCATCAGGTCCAGGGGATTATCAACTTTCAGCCCCATTAATTCCTTTCGGATCCTCAATCCCACTAGTCCCTTGGTTCCCCAATATTTCAGGGAGGTTTCTTGTATGTTCCTCTGTGAAGACAGATGCAAAGTATTTGTTTAGTTTTGTTGGCAGTTCCTTATTGCCCATTATAAAATCTCCTGCCTCTGCCTGTAATGGGCCCACGTTTGTCTTTATTGGCCTTTAGTTTTTACATACCTGTAGAAGCTTTTATAGTCTGTTTTTATGTTCCTCGCTAGTTTAATTTCGTATTCTATTTTCTCTTTTATTAGATGGAGGGAGATTATTTTTTTCTGAAGGAATGTAAAATATTTTCCATTAATATTGCATGGAATCTGAGAACTGTACATTGTATTTTCTGGGTGAGTGGTTGTGGAGGATACCTGGGAGAGGAATAGAGGTGGAATGAAATGGCATGGGTAATCTGATTGGGCATGGAGGATACCTGGGGGCATTAAGGTGGCATGGGTGATCTGATGGGGTATGGAGGATGCATGGGGGCAAGGAGGTGGAATAGGCTGGCATGGGCAATTTGAAGGGGCAAGGGGTAGGCTGGGGGTGAGTGGGGTGAGGGAGGTGAGGGGTAAGATTTAAGGTGGCCTTTAAACACTGCTGGGGAATGGTGTTGGAGAACCGAGACAGGCCTTCGAACCAGCCAGCTTCCATATCCACAATCCTCACATACTGTAGCATAGCTCACTAACTGCACTATGAACCCCATTGCAGCGTGAAAAGACAAACATGGCGTGTGAAGCTACACAAGGATTGGGGTGTGCACTTTGCGCACTGAAAAAGTATGCCATCAGGTTTTTCCAAGCCCAGAGAAAGATTTGCCCCAGGACAAGAGGGTATAGGGTTGAATTGTCCCAGGTTTGCACCAAGTGTGGTAGCGGGTGGTAAAAAAAGCCGTTTTATCCATCAGCTGCAATAGCTGATTTTCGCGCCGTATCATTGCATTCCTGATGCGTCCCACCTCATTAACAATGCATTCACAGGAAACACTCCGGATCGCTGGCAGGCGGACTTGGATTTGCCTGCTCTGCCGTGACCTCTGCACTTCCTTGGTCCGGGTGCCATATTTAAAACGCACCAGAGCGCAGCCTACTTCATGCCTCCAGACCAGGACTGCTCCAGGTGACAAAGGCCCTGAAAGCAAAAAAGATGGCAGCCCCCAAATTTAGTGGCGCCTCCCTGGGATGCCTGCTGGACATAGTGGAAGGCCACCATGATGTCTTCTAAATCCCACCCCACCACCTCCCCACAACCCCCCGGCCACAGGAGGTGCACCAGAGTCACCAATCTAGCCTGCGAGGCAGTGGCAGTAGCGGCCAGTACCACCGGAGCACAGAGGAGGTCAGCCATCCAGTGCAGGAAGAGGATGAATGCTCTCATCTGTTCCGCCAGGGTAAGTCAACCACCTCATCACCCTCAACACACACACTCCCAAAGCCATCACACATCCACAGAGATCTCACACCACAAGGGACAACACCACTAACTCACACACACATCCCCTCACATCTCCATCAGGCTCATATCCTCTGGAGTTCGCATCCTCATCCCGTTCATGGCTCCGCTCATCACACAAACATTCCATGCAGTGCCATGCATCCTGCTCACACTCTCTCCATCTGTTTTCATGCAGGAGAACCTGGACAACAACAGCAGGGAGAAGTCCCAGAACGAAAGTGGAGTGGTCCACATTAGGCCCCTCACTCAGCTTGAGGAGTGTGCCATCGTGCTGACTGGTGCAGATATGGGCTGTGCCTGTGATGACAATGAGGTCAGCGGTGAACACCCTCGTGAGGATCCTGCACCACATGGTCCCTCTCTCAACGCAAATGTGAGTGCTCTCTCTCCTGCCTGTAACTCTGCTGTCATGCACTGATTATCTCTACTTTGTTTCACAGGGAGCTCTGCCAAGCAACCAGTGCCCTCATCAGCTAATCCCTCAGCTCCATCCAGGTCCTCACTTCCAGCCAAGAGGACACCTCCTCCATTGAAGAGCAGGAAATAAGCAGTCTGGAAGACGTGTCACAGTGCTTACCCACATCCTCTACCAGCGCAGAGACACACACCTTGGTGGTACCTAGAAGTAGAGTGGGATTGGGTTCACAATCCAGTGGCCACTGTACAGACATGTGTTCGCAACAGGAAGAGGCAGGTTCTGCCGAGCTCCCCGGCACTCATAGGGCTGCTGGGGAAGAGGCACCTGTGAGGTCCGAGTCAGATGATAAGCCTTGGATTTGGCCTTCTAACTCATCGTGGAGAGGCAGCAGATGGCGGGGGAATCATCACATAGAGTTGTTGGGAGCCCTCAACAGAGTGGCACTTAGAGGAGTGCATCTGCCTGCTGTCTGATGAAATGGTGCCCACATATGTGCATATGGATGTCTCCATTGGGAAGAGGGTGGATGCCAGGGAGAACTTGGTCCAGCAGAACACAGAGGTTGGTGCAGATCTGCACTCCATTGCAGTAGCCATGGGTGAGTTCCTGCACTGCAGCGTGAGGGGGAAACGGGGCACCTCAATGTCCATTCATGTGCTCCTTCCCCTCAACGAGTCAGGCCGGGCCTCTTAGGCATCCGAAGGGAGGAGGAGTGGCAGCTGGACACCTCTGGGTTATCCACTCAAGAATCCCAGAGGCTCTCCTCTCCCTCCGAGTCCCATTTGCCTGTGACCCCCTCAACCTCGTCGTCTGTCACCACAGAGGGAGCAGCCAGCCCACAGGAGGAGAGCCAAAGCAAGCCAGGGGCCCAAAGGTCTTAGCTTGTCAGAAGATCCATGCTGAAGTCATCAGTGGAAACAGGGCCAACCATTGCACAGGCTGTCTCCACCCCTCCTGCGGATGTCAGGGCAGCACCTAGAAGAGGTGGTAGGCCTAGAAAAGTTGAGAAATTCTGATCACAAGTGGTTGCACGAGTGAACATATTTTGTCACTATATAATCTGAAAATATATTCACTTTCAATGAATAATGTGTAATGTTGTCTCTCAGCTTCATTGACAGGCTTTGCAAGTCCTCCCACTAGCACCACCCCACCTCCACACTAGCAGTTCAGCTGCACGTAGCTGGATCACTTGTGATTCTGGAGGGAGAATTGTGTGTGTGGCAGGGCCTTTCGGTGCCTCGTACAAGCACTTTCCCACACACACAGAGCCTTCACCCATCACACTCATCTCACTGTCCCGAGCATTTTCAATGCTGCCTGCTGGGGTTCTCTTTCAGTTGTCCATTTGAGCTGCATCTCCACCCACCCACTGATCGCACACACATGCAGCATCTGTGCCCGTCCAACACGAGGTTCAGCTCACTTTCGATTTCGACAATGATGGTATAGTTAAGTTTTTGATCAGGTCCCCCATCTTTTCTCCTTCCCCAGTCACCCATATCCTTCCCCCAATCACTGCTAACCCCTTAGCATCACCTTTCACCTCCCCACAATCACCGACCAACCCGAACCCTTGTCTTTCCAGGATGTCCTGGCGTACGTGCACGTTCCCTACCTTCCTGAGAATCCCACCCCATCCATGTTGGCCTCCCCGACCTCCTCCTTCCCACCCCCAGGATTCATGTGTGCCTCCAAGTCCCCACCAACCACCCTCGCTGTCCCTTACCATTACCCTTCGATGTACCCTCACCCTCCCACCGTTCTGCTTCCCTCTGCCCCCTCTTATTCTCACTATTCCCTCCTAACATGCCCAGCCTCAGTTCGCTGCCACCCTGGAGGCAGTCATTGACGCAATAGACCCATCCCTTGAAAGTTCACCTGGACATCCCCAATCCCTTACTCCCTCCTCCAACCAGACACTTTCCCCTCTGTACGTCCTCCTCCCCCTGGACATCCTCCTCCCCTGACTCCTTCCTCCCCCTGAACTCTCTCCCTTATACCTTCCTCCCCCCTTACACCTACCTATCCACTTGCCACCTTCTCCCCTGTTACGCCCTCTTCCCCCGTACTCCCAAACTCACCACCCCCCGACACCTTCGTTCCCCACTCCCAACCTCATCCCCCCCACTCTGCGCCCCCGGTACACCTTTTTCTCCCAACCACAGCTGGACCTTCCTCTCCCCGCTCTGGCCAATCATCTGTAGCAGCCTATAGCCAAAACTGTGATGTTCCGAAACAGACCTGAAGCATCAAACGAGGCCTCCCACCTTCCGTGAGCTGCTTCACAATGGAGCCATGTGCATGAGAATCCACCCAGCATGTGATGCATGTGTTCCTCCAGAGTCCGGTAGCTGTAGGGCTCCAGCATCTTCTGCTCCTCAGATGTTCGCAATCTGAGCAAGGACCTAATGGCAAGTCTTGACTTCTGCATGCCTCACTTGTCCAGACGTGTCCTGGGCTGGGGTGTTTTCCCATCGGCATAGCGGTAAATCTGGCGTGGGGGGACGATTCTGGTAGGGCCTTACTTTGCATCGCATTAGCAGGATGCAAATCAGGTTCACACCAACCTCCAGCGCGATTCAGGTTCTGCCATAACGGGCATCATCGGATAATCCTGCTGTGCTTTCATGCTGGCGTGAAACCGATTTTTGGCCTTCTCGCCATGTTGTCCAACCCTGCCTGCCAAGATGCCCGATGCCAACAGGGCCGGAAAATTCCAGCCCCATAGCGTAAAAACTAGGGCCAGAAATCAGACAACACTTCTACACACAAAGGATGAAGGTTTGGAGCTCTTCTGAAAATGGCAATTGATGCTAGATCAATTTTTAATTTTATGTCTGAGATTGACAGATTTTTGTTAACCAAATCTAATAAGAGATATGGGGTCAAGGTGGGTATCTGTAGTTAGGTTGCTGATCAGCAGTGATCTCATTGAACGGCGGAACTGGTTCCTGTGGCTAAATGGCCTGCTCCTGTTCAATGTTGCAATGCTCCTATGCACCACTTAGCAAACAACAAGGGCACTCACAAAAAGCCAACAGGGTCAATATCAGGTCCCCGGTGAAGTTTTTAAGAAGGTCTGAGCGGTTAATGGCAGTGAGTATCCCATCAGGCCAACACAGCGTGGTGATGGATTGGAGGGAAAGGCAAGCTGAAGTTAAAAGAGAATCTTGTGGGGCCAAACGTGCAGCCTCCCTTACCATGGCCTCTTTCACCACCCTACATATTGTATGGATTCTTGTGTCAATGGACTGGCAACCAATCCCATACCCACCTACCGCTTGGAATCTCCACTGTTTCTCGCTAACCTCCCACCTCCAATATCTGTAAATTCAAAAAGTAACATTTAAATTAGGTTGATAGACTGACAGCTGTGTGTGATCTTAACCATGTCCATTCCAGTACTAAGGTTGAAACTGAGATATTTATTGTGTGCCAAAAATATGTCAAACCAAATGGTCAAGAGAAGACCTTAAATTGAAAAGTTAGCATACACTTATTTGTCCATTCTGATCATGTCATGAAACATTTTATGGCATTGTGTTGCTGATCTAGGGACTGCAGAGGTGAGATTAACTACTTCAACCACACCTCTCCACTGTGCCCTCACTGTGGCATGAGATGGTTTCTTCTCCTCTGCAACAAACAGTCCTGCCCACCTTGTGCTCATTTCTTCCATCAACGCCTTCATCTCAGCCTCAGTACGGTTTGAGCCTTTCCTTCCTTTAATTCTTCAGGCTGCCATGACTTTTAATCTCCTGTACCAGCATGACTCTTCTACCAGTTACCCTTTATGCTGCTACAAGTCTTTAAATTCTGCAGCAACATTTCAGTTTCCAGCTCCATAGGTAATTGCATTCAATCGTTGGTGGGTCTCCCGCAGGGGCCTGACGACAATTGTGTTTATGGACTGTCCTTGAGAAATTTGCTAAGGTTAGCAATCTGCCCCCACAGTACTACACTGAGAAATTTAGACCACTACCTTGAAAATATCAGACATTTCCACTTATCCAATACAAGTTATGACCTAGCTCAATGTACATTCATGGAAATATATAAAAAGTTTGATCAACTTCACTAGAAATGCATTGGGAAATGACTCTAAATATTTTGACACTCCATGCTTTTTATTTCTGTTATATAACCTCCGTTTTATCTGGAAGGCACTGATTAAGTATTGTGTGACAAGTCATTGACAGGATACTCTACCCTCTACCACGGGAAATCACATGGCTCACTCTGATCAAATCAAATAATATACAAGTTACATCAAAGTGACTTTCTGATAGTTGCAAATCAAACCTTCATGTGAAGTTTTTCCTGAAGAATAGAGCACCCCCTTATATTATTGAAAATATTTTTTCCCCAGACTGGCTGAAAAGCAATCTCAGCAGAGATCTTTGAATTCTTAGTGGGTGGGAGAAATGATTCAAGAAATTCACGATGAAAGGATGAAAGATCTGAAGGCCTATAGATAAAAAGGTTAGGCAATGTATGTGGTAAACTATATTTTCCCCGCACAATTGTGGCTTGAACTGGAACCTTTTGAATATTAGAGTACAAATGTTTAAGTGTTACAATGAAATTCTTTTCCATGCTTTTTTAATGGTCACATTCACACATTTAAAATAAATGTGTTACTGCTTTTGTTAAAATAGTGAACAGAAAATGTCTTTATGCAGTCTTTTGAGTGTGTTCTGGTCATCCTGTATAAAATGTCAGAGACTCTGGTGAAACACAGTTACTCTGGCAATGTATAAGGGTTTCATGTACATGTTCTTGGGCTGCAATTTGTGCACAGGGGGAACACATAAGAAATTTGTATATGTGACATATTATAGACGGGCAAAGGGGGTAGGGTAAGCTTTCCCCTTTTCCCTCACTTCTCAGTTGTTCTCAACAAGATTTATATTTTAGAGAGACTGTTTTAAACCCCTTGAGTGTTGTCACTTTTAAGCATAGACACAAACAGGCTTTCTGGTGAGTTTAAATAAAAATAATCAATATTTATTTACAAAACACCAGAAATGTAATCACAATGAAAACACTTCCTCCCTCAAATGCACAGACACATATAGACAAGAAAAGTCAAATTTTAAAGATGACGCATACACTTAGATTATTAACAGAATAACAATAAATGAATCATGTGTTCTTAATGAGTCCTTTAAGTTGAAAACTTTGCAAGCCTGATGGGTTTCTTCCCTTGGTTCTTTGAAGATAAATGGAGGTTGAAAGTCTATGGGTTTTCATATGAAGCTGTGGTCAAGCATCTGTAGAAAAGAAATGTACTCTTGCAGTGGAAACAGATTATCCCCCCTCTCTCTACCTGAGTAGACTGTCTATTTAGGTAGGGTTCTGTTCTTCTTGTTGGGTGGTGGTCCTCTCTGTGCTGCTTGCCCCAGACTGAGATCTGTCTGGCTAGTCCTTAGACTAAGATGTGTTATCTCAAATCAGTTTCAATCATGTGACCATAGAACTAATACTTCTATTCTTCACACAAGTGATACAATGTTAGAAGCCATTGTCATACAATGGGAGATGAATGGTGGCTGTTCACACCTGCTTGTGATCAAAATGGTTTCTTCATACCCCTTTGTTAGGTTTTGAGTTTGCAGACAGAATCTGGAGGACCATCCTATTTGGTTTTTATAAATATCCAGACAACAGGAGCTGTAAATTCCACAAGTGGTCTCACAGCCTGAATGTCTTTTCAAGGGAGGGTTCTCCACCTGGACATTTACATTTTCATGGCTTTTCAGAGACATGAGTTAGTTCCTGTCTGTGCAGAAATCACAAAAAGTCACCTGACCACCCCCCCCCTCCCCCCCCCCCCCCCCCACCCACACACACGCTGGACTCCATCTTAAGTCAAAGTAAATTGGCCATTGCATGCTGCTTTTTTAAAAAAATGTAAAAATGTTCAATGTCTTCATACATTCACAGGCATAATATAAACATGTGACAGGCATTATTTCGAAAATCATGTATAGCACATACCAGAATTTCCAATATGTATATTAGATGGGCAAGGTTACTTATGCAAATGTAAAGTTGGAAAATTATCCTTTGCATCTAAATGTCTTTGACCAATCCAGAGAATAGCAGTGTTTGTGGGTGAGATCCAAAGGCAGGAGAAAGCATAGCTAATAACACTTTGCTCATTAGATTTGGAATTGACACAGAATGCTGAATTGCACCAGGAGCAACACTGGAAGCAACATAGAGCAACACTGGAAGCAACATAGAGCAACACTGGAAGCAACATAGAGAACTGGATTGAGCACAAGTATATTTTTATAATGCTGTTCTTTTATCAATTTTGCAAAGTCCAGTCACATCGCTCTGATATTATAATCACAGGTATAGTAGGGCAATGATTATGTTACTGGATTAGGAACGTTAATTCAAATCCCACATGTTAGTTTGAGAATTTAAATTCAATTTTAAAAATCTGGATGTAAAATAAAATGATATCAGTAAATGTGATCATGAAGTCTTTAGGTTATCATAAAAACCTAACTGGTTCACTAATGTCCTTCATGAACAGAAATCTACTGTCCTTCCTGGTCTTTCCTATATGTGTCACCATTAATGTGCTTAGTTCTTAATTGCCCTCCGAAGTGGTAAGCTGCTACCAAGAATAGCAATTCAAGAAGAAAAGCTCATCACCTTTTCAGGGCAACACAGGACTGCTAATGATTGCCCACCATGCCAATGATGCCACATCTCACAAGTGATCCTTTCAAGCCTACTGATCTGAATAGCTTTGACAGCACTGATTCCAAGAGAAATTGATAGGTTTTTCTCTGTAGCTTACAAATAATTATTACAATATTTCATCAGTGGAGAAATACAAAGGCTGACTTTCCTCCTCATTGCTCACAATAATGTCCAAAATGTGAATGCAATGTGTGCTAATACTTTGCTTTAGTTTTGTTCCTGAACAACACTGCACATGTGCATCCTCTACGGTTTTTTTTGGTCTCTGTACCTGACTGTATTGAATGAGGGCACAGCAATGGAAATTTCATGAAAATGGCAAAGATCTTTGCATTCAAAATTCTTCTAATAGCACCAGATGTAGTTCAAGGGCAAACTGCTTTCAGAAAGCCTGGTGCTCTGATTCCAGAGCTGTTGTTTAGGTGCTTTTAAATTAAGTACTGCTCTTGTATGGCCAAGATAATTTATCACAAGCCAGAATTTACTGTAAAAATAATGGAGAGTCTAATGGCAATCATTCTTATTTATGCACAAATCTAACAGCAAATTCGGGTGAGCACAGATGCATGGTTAAATGCAAATGCCTAGAAGTTGCTTTTCGAGATGCTCCGTGAAAACAGGATCTTGCCATCTGGCTCCCCATTCAAATGTATTGAATGGCATGAAGTTCCTGCACTGACATCGTAGATATGGATTCAACTCTCCACAGAAAGTTAGGGCTTGTCCATTTCAGACATAATACTTTTTTAAAATGGTATGACATGTTGTAATTACTGCCAAACATTGGTATGGCACTAGAAATGAACTTTTATAAGCTTGGTACATCATCCTGGAGACTTTAAGGCAAAACTTTAAACTTCTTCTTACTTTCTCTTTTATTTCTCGCTTAATCTAATCTTTCTTTCCCTCTGCTGTATTATTTTGCTTTCAGTATCTGACTTGACATTGAGTTCACAATTGCTGCTTGCACTCTCTGGTTCAGACTTGGCACCATGCAGTAACAATACTTAAATCTGTTTGGTTGAAGAGATTTGAAGTTGCTTGGCCTGTTCAAACAGGACCCCTATAGAGGGCACTATGTCATTTTTCTCCCACTAATGGCAATCTACCATGCAAACTCTCAGGGATTTAAACATGCAAGTCGAACTAAAACTCGGCACCATTCATTCGCCACCCACAGTAAATTCTGGCCTAATTTATTGTTGATTTTTTTTCAGTGAATATTGTTTTTAGAAATTGAGTAGGACAATGATTAGGGTGAAAGACCCAAGGCTGTTAATCATATTATATTATATTATGCAAAGAACTACAAATAGAATCACCAAACAGTAATGATAAACAATTGCCAGCAATATTTTAACCTCATGGAGTACTCGTACGCAGAAGGGCTTGCAGGAGATATTTAATTCTGTGTTTGCAACACAGGCAACTGTGTCAATGTAAATGATTTGGTCCCATGGAAAGAAGATTTAACCATAAATGGATACAGCTTTGTTTAGTATTTGGTCAATTTGGAATGATTTCTTGGTGACTATTATGTCAAGGACTGCAAACCCAGTTAGAGCTGACAAGTTGGCCTCAAGGACATAAATCTGTGTAATGTAATGTAAATCACTTGGTTTGGAAATCTGATATGGCAGGCTGCCTGAAATCTGTAGTTATAACTACTTCAACATGAAATATGCTGAAAGTAGGAAAGGTGAATTCAGGCATCACCTCAAATGGCAGGCCTGTGTTTATTGCAGTGTGTTTCTAAATCATCCTGCAACTTCTGACACAGATCAGGAACAAATTCTTTTGATTAGCTGAATTGTTGATGTCACGTGGCAGTAGCCAGGAGAAGAATGTGTAATTGGGCCTGATATATCCTGAGGGAAAGGCATCTCTTCATTCTGATGACACTTCCCTATTCAGGATATGTTCAGGATATTACGGCAGAAGTAGGATATTGGGCTGGTCTTTCATGGAGTCGAGGAGGTTCCATGGAGGGGTGAAAATGGCAGCTGGGACCCAATTCTGGGATTCCCGATCCCAATCTCAGGGTTTCAGGTTTTCAGCAGAGCCTTTTAAGGCTGCGGGCTGGTTCGGGTTGTGAGCCTGGACCCTGCCTCCCAACCTGGCCAACTCCATTGTGGTGAGAGTCATGCCCTACTCCTCTACAATTTTCACGGAGTCTGGCCAGTTTCTTAAAGAGCCACAGTTCACGGCACCTCAGAGGGGCCATAGTCTTCATGAAGGAACCTTTAGAAAGGTAAGTTCAAAAAGAACTTTGAACTTGAACAAAAAGAACTTTCATGACTTCCCATGCCACGATATGTGCCCAACCACCCTCATGGCCCTTCATGCCTCCACCCACCCCCTTGGCCCCTTGTGCCAAGGTATGCCCACCTAGGCCCTATGGTTGCTTATGTCCCTATACTAAGCTCTGGCACTTCCATGCCCATTCACCCACTATACACTGTATAGAAGCAATGAAACTTCTAGGGGAGAACCCTGTCGGGGGGGTTGGGTGGGAGTGGGCACGGGTGGGCGCATAGCCGATCGCCATCCGTGATCGGCTGCACTCCGCAATTTTACGTGGGTGGGTCAATTAAGGTCCGCCCAGTGTGATGCGGACCCGGAAGCACTGTGCGGGCGGGGGGAATAGGCTGAGTTGGGGTTTGCGCTCTTTTGCACATGCACGCAAAACAGCACAGAAATCTCTCTGAGGCAAAGAGCTGCCTCAGGGAGATCAGTTTGATTTTTGAAAATTTTAATAAAGAAAAAAAATTTAAGACATGTCCCTTCACGTGACAGTGTCACATGAGCTGGGACATGTCAATGAATTTTATTATACATTTTTATTAAGCTTTAAAAACTTTCATGAAACCTCATTCCGCCCGTGGACGAGGTTTCATGATAAATGCGTAGGCTGTCTGGGCTCTTCGCTTGCCCATCAACCTTAGGTTGGACGGGCAGCTCAGTTAATTAGTTTAATTACTATTTAAATGCCCTTATAAGCCTTTGACAGTTCGGCGGGCGTGCACTGGAGTCGGCTGCACGCCTGCCGAACTCAAGATTTGAATGACGTGCGGTGACATCGGGACGCACCCCCAACGTCACCGCGCATCACTTTATGCCTCGCCCCTGCTTGCCGACCTGAAGATTCTGCCCTTAGTGACAATGGGATGCATAAATAAAGCTTTAAAAAATCCAGTCATTCATTGATAACTTTCCACTTTCTTAGAGAAAGGTTTATTTTTACTACAGGTCAATTAAAGTGTCAATCATCCAGGCCTTTTAAAGTATCAATGGCAGAGACTGCAAGTACCTGAAACCTCTATCTTATGTAAATAAACATTGTGCAATTGACAGAAGTGATCAAAGAACCAGAGCTGTCAATCAAGAAATGTTTACTCCAGGTCTCAGGTGTTTCAGTTCTCCACTAGATGTATGGGCTCTCAGCCAAGGATGCATAATGAGACTTGGCTGAGAGCCCAGGCATTACTAGAGTGCTGAAACAGCTGAACCCTAGTGAAAACATTACTTGATTGATAGCTCTGGCTCTCTGATCTCTCCCGACAATTGCACAACATATATTCACATAAGATAAAGAGGCTTCAATTGCTTGCAGGTTCTGCTATTGATACAAATAAAGGGCCTAGATAATTAACACTTTTTTGGCCTGTAGCAAAAAGGAGTTTTTTTTCATGAAAGTGGACATATATCAATGATTTACTGTTTTTTTATAATTTTTTATACATCCTATTGTCACTATAGAATTAATTGGTTCGATAAAGTTTAAAATTGGTGCCATGGAAGCTTCATAGCTTGGCATGGGGGCATGAGGTGCCATAGAGGTGGGTGGGGCATACCTTAGCATGGGGGTCATGAAAAGCCATGGGAGTAGGTGGCATGGAGAGGGAATGGGGAGTGGGTCAGGGGCGAGGAGGGGGTGAGGGCTAGAGAGGCCTTACTTTCTTCATCATATCTGGGATGAAGTCCCACAGCACTAATGTAGGCCTTTTAAGCAGCCTGCCACAGCTCCTGGCAGCCCCTGTGGCTGCCTCTGAACTTTTTTGTGGGTCGGCTGGCCTGACTCCAGCCTACACCTGCCCCCCAGAATGAAAACCCCACCTTTCTTTCTCCCAAGGCAGGTGGGTTGAGCCAGAAGTTCTCCCACCACCTGCTACCCACCTCAAGGATGAAAATCCAGCCCGGCATCTCTGCAAGTTAACGGTAGGACATTTTCATTTGCATACTGCATGAATGAAATACCTGGGGGAGAATTTTATCCCGGTCGGGGGGTTGGGCAGGAGCGGGCCCATTTTACCCAGGCAGGCCTATTGTGACGTGCACCCGGAAGCGCTAAGCACTCCCTGTGCGGGCAGGGGGAGTAGGCTGAGTCGGGGCCTGCGTTCTTTCGTGCATGTGTATGAAAAAGCGCAGAAATCTCCCTGAGGCACAGAGCTGCCTTAGGGAGATTATTAACATTTTTAAAAATAAAAATAAAGAGAAAACAAAAATTAAGACATGTCCCGTCATGTGACACTGTCACATGAGCTGGGACATTTCAATGAATTTTATTAAAAAATTTTATTAAGCTTTATAAACCTTCATGAAACCTCATCCCGCCTGTGGATGAGGTTACATGATAAATACGAAGACCAGCTGGGCTCTTCGCAGTTCAGTTAATTAATTTAATTGATATTCAAATGGCCTTAATAGGCCTTTGGCAGTTTGGTGGGCAGCATCCGACACCAGTGCGCACCCACCAAACTGAGGATCTGAATGGCACGCAGTAACGCCAGGACACACGCCTGATGTCACCGCGCATCATTTTACACGTTAGCGAGCTGGGCCCGTCCCCACTCGCCAACATGAAGATTCTGGCCCTGCATTCCAAAGGATTTTATTAGCCTGAGATTTTAAAACATGATTCATATTGCCTAGTCAACCCATGTTTGTGATGCAAAAATGCATTTGTAAAACAACTTTTGCAATGCACAATCTGATGTGTGTAGTTAAGCAAGTAAAAAATATGTTTATATATGTTTTCACATTAAGCACAGAGGGTAAATATAACTTTGTATGTTTAGATATATTAAGCGTTTATTGGTCAATTTAGTGATGTACTACTTTTTCTATTAGATAAAACTTGATCAGTGAGAGAATTATGAAACTATTAGTTCGTTATCAAAATATAATTAATTTCAGTAGCGTATTTACTGAACACATTAATGAAAATCCTATGAACTTTAAAAAATGTACAGATGCTATATTCAGTTAATACGGTTCGTTGAATGTTGACTCCTGCAGAAGCAAAATTAATCAAAAACAAAAATCTGATATCTATTCCAGCAGAACTGATGAAAAATATCACTGACTGTGCAATCTAATCTTTTCACCCTTTTTTATTCATCATATTTCCTAAGTCTTTCACTGGCACACATTGTTCATACAGAAACTCTTATTATAAATACATTAACTAAATTTTGCAAAGCTGTATTTGAATTTCACTTTAAATGCTTCTTGATCATAAAGATGATTTCAGAAGGCTTTTTAAAACAAATCATATTGATTTGCTATAGATTCCTGTTTCTGCAGGACCATTTTCCTGACTGTGGGCTTTGTTTTCAATTTTGCTAATGGGCATTAGCACAAAATTATTGTCATATGCCTTCTCTCTGTTTTCTACAAGTGTGCGGATTTACACAGTAAATGTGATCTTCAGGATTAACATTTGCCTATAACTGTTCACATTGAGTTCCTAAATATATGTAGAATCACATTGAATGGTATGTCCAGGTGGAAAATACAATTTTTAAGAAAGTAATTGAGCAGCAATTGTAGAAACAGTTCAGGCCTACTCATTCCCATGCTTAAAATGTTAATACATGATTTTTCAGAAGATGTACACACACATTGCACATACATATAAAAGTAGGAATAGCTAAACAGGTGGGCAGGGAAGAACTGATAAGGAGGACAAGATGGTCATAACTGTTGCACACCGCTTACAATAATATCTCTAATTGCTACATGTTACTTAAATACCAGGAATGTCTATAGTAATATCAGAACACCAATAGATCTTAAGCAGGTATTAAAAAACAATTTCTGACTTGGAGCTTTGTAGTTGCATATTACTGATCTCCTCTAAATTTTGTTTCAAACATTACTCCTGTACAAACCAGATTTCATGCTGTAATAATCAGGATAGTTTTATCAATATCTGTAGAACCATTTGTTGCAACCTGTGCTTCACTCCGCTTGCAGTATCTTTGAAATACTAAAAAGGCACTGCAGATGCCTATCAATTTAGATACTCATTACTCTCCTCGCAAGGACTGTCACATCTTTGTGGCACACTTCTTCCAAAGATTTGAATAAAGAGATTATGTGGGGCTGCATCTTACCTGTGTCGGGTGGGATGGGCAGGAGCGGGCTCGGAGCTGATCGCATCTGCGATCTGCTGCATGCTGCCATTTCACCTGGGCGGGCCAATTAAGGCCGGTAACGCTACCTGTGTGGGCCGGGGGAGGAGGGAGAGTCGGGGCCTGCGCTCTTTCGCACATGTGAAGAGCGCAGCAATCTCTCTGAGGCACGGAGCTGCCTCAGGGAGATTAAGGTGACAATAAAACTTATTAATAAAGGAGGAAGAAAATTATTTAAACATGTCCCATCATGTGACAGTGTCACATGAGCTGGGACATGTTTGTGAATTGTGCAAAATTTAATTAATCATTTTATAAAAACCTTCAGGAAACCTCATCCCGCCCGTGGATGAGGTTTCCTGAAAAAACGCGAAGGCCACTTGGGCTCTTCACCTGCCCACCAACCTTAAGGTTGGTTGGGCAGTGTTGTTAATAAGTTTAACTGGTTTTTTAAAAGGCCTTAATAGGCCGTTGGCAGTTTGGCAGGCGCACAGCCGTCTCCAGTGCCAGCCCACCGAACAAAATATATAAATGACGCGCGATGACATCGAGACACACGACCGACATCATCGTGCGCCATTTTGCGCGTTGGCGTTTTGGGCCCGCCCCCACATGTCGACCGCAATACTCAGGCCCTGGTATATCTATTGCTGAAAACAATAATTGGGGACCTGGTCATTTGGGTCCTGAACCTGAACCTTAGTTTACTTTTTGTCATAATTAATATCCCTTCTGGAGCACCTTTTTCATTTTTAAAACTGCATGTAGAACTGCATTTTCTTTTTTATTGTTTTTTTCAGTGATCAGGATTCTGTTTTGTCTCTCGCATGTCTTTATAGTAGCATTTCTTAGATAATTGTCTGATACCTGTCCTTTTACTCTGAGGCCTAGGTTTGAATCTTAACCACACTAATAGCAGAAAGAGTCATCTATTCTTTGTAAATGACCTACATACAATGAATTCATAGTGGGCCTTGGCTCACAAAACACATTTACACCTAATGTGGTACTAATTAATAATATAATAAAATACACCTGCAATCACTTATTGTACACTTTTTCTATTATAAATGTTTATGTTCACGTTCATAATGGAACCTGCCTTTATAAACTTGGATCAAACTATAATAATGATACCCCTGCCAGTGGGGGCATTGCAGTACCATCATTGGCAGGTAGGTTTAACTACAGCATGACAAGCTTACACAAATAGTTTCCATTATAAATGTGGATATAGTCATTTCTAATATACTGGAAATAGCAAAATAAAGACAGAATATATGAATTTAAAATAGCAGTTGAGTAACATTTGCATGCCTTGGCAAAATATCACCTGCTCCTCAATGCCTTTTTTGGAACTTTCTTCATGAACGAGGAAATGAGCAGGAGCCAAAGTGAATCAAAACACTTCATTATCACATTGAGAACTCTGCATAAAGGGTAAAAATGATTGCACTGTCCCAAAGCATTACATTCCCACTTTTTTTTTATTTTTGTGTGTGGGTGTATTCAAGGTTCACTTGTCATTTATGGAAATGTGAAAGTTGGAATCCTGCATTTTCATACAGAGCATCACAGTCGATGTTTTCTATGGCATTTTTCAATTTGTATCTTTTTTACCATCTATTAAAAATCATCCTAATAATCAACACCTTTCTTGAAGAAATGTAATTGAAAAATACAAATCAATAGGTACTTTTTCCAACATGTAGCTTCAATTTGTGATTTCCCATGTGGTGCGCCAGAATGGTGTGTTGGCGCTCTTTGATAAATAGCAAACAGGATGCTACAAAAAAAAATCACTGACCAATAAATGATCTTATTTCTAACCTTATGTGTCAGCTATAGTTTCAAATTAGAGTTTAGTGTATTAGTTGAAGGCTCGTGGTTTTCTTTCCTCATATTGCACTGTGTTGAAATTTTATCCATACAATTTTAAATAATATCTGACAATTACACTAAAAAGAAGCATGAATACTCCAATAATAGAATCCAAAGTGATTTCAGGAGTATCACATTAGAATGAGTAATACAGACTGATAGCCAGGAACCCAAAGAGTACATTTGATTTTTTGTGCTTTTAATTGAAGTTTAGCGGCTGTGATCAATTGTTGTTACTGCTAAACGTGAAGACAGAATTAGGCCTATGAAATAATTATAAAATCGTCTGCAGCCTAAAAGCCAAAAGGATAATCAATTGTTTCCAGCTTGCTAGTAATGCATGCGGTTACAGAATAAGAATCAAATGCTACATTGGCATTTATACTGATTAAACCACCTATTAGGCTGCACGCAGAAATGGATTTGCAGGGCACACTCATCCTGCAGTGGGAGCCTGAAGCCTTGCTTCCCTTCAATTCAGACCCTCCTGGCCTCATTTCTAACCCCTTTCAACCTCACCTAGCCCGTCTACATGTTCATCTGCTAATTCTGCTGCATTTCTCCAGCAGCATTCAGTGGCCCATCCTTGCTTCTTTCTATGGTCTGATCCATGTTGACTCCAATTGTGCTGCTCATCATGTGTCTTACATTGATTATATTACTAAGGGAGGATTATAGGCCATAAAGACCCATTACTGATATACAGACAAGAGAAGACAGAAGGAAGGAAAGACTTTCAGCAGCAGTGGGGCACAAGAAATGAGAAAAAGAAATAGTCACATATAAGAGCTGTAGCTACTACAATAAAAAGGGCAGAGGCACACTGGCAAAGAGAAATGGAGACAATGGATGGAAGGCAAAGACACATGCAAACCAAGATGCACATCGGGATCCAGTGAAGTCCTGGTTCCCTGACTCTGTGGGAATTGCCTGGGAGGTTTAAACTTCTGATGGGCAATTCCCCTGCTCCTCGGGACCCTCCAAAAAAGTTTAGGTTCTGATTTAGAGACAGAGGCCGAGATTTTCCATGCCCGCTGGCATCGGGCATGTTCAGTAGTGTGAGCAGACAATATGCCGTGGTCATCCCAGCCCGCCATCCCGGGCCGCGTTTCCTGCCATTGGTTGCTGGGAACCTCAATGTAATACATCTGCACCTCATTATTAGGCCAGCCCGCTGGAATCGTTGGATCGTCTGCCCATGCCAGTGCAAAAACAAGCCATTGCGGCCGACGGGTAAAATGCCATTTTACCAGCCTGCTACCACACTTGTTGAAGATCTGGGACAATTCTTCCCAGAGACTTTGGAGAGTTCTGGCTTACTTGCTTAAATAGTCATCCAAGGAATGTTAGACAGAAAATTCCTAGTCTAACTCTTGAGTAACTATATGACTGACACCCCAATCACCCACATTAAGCCTCGACTCCCCCCCCTCAACCCCCTGACTATCTCCCCTGACCCCCAAAGAGCGCAGAAAGCTGGGAGACTTCATTTCATAAAGAGTACGGAGAGTGGGGAGACTTCATTTCAAAAAGCAGACCGTCCTTTTTGGTCCTATCAATGTCATTGGTACCAATGTGGACGACGACAACTGGATCCCTCTCCTCCCATTCCAAGTTCCTCTCCAATCCTGAGGAGATAAGACCATAAGACATAGGCGCAGAAATTAGGCCATTTGGCCCATCGAGTCTGAGATGTCCTAAACCCTGGCACCAGGCAGGCAACACAGCCTTCAGGACTCACGCTCACGACTGCAGAGAACAGTATCTATCCCCCTAATTACACTGTCCCCTACCATTACTACATTCCTATTTCTTCCCTCCACTTGAATGACTCCCTGTACCACGGTGCCGTGGTCAGTTTGCTGATCCTCCCTGCAATCCCCGCTCTCGTCCACACAGCTTGCAAGAACCTCGTAACTGTTGGACAATTGCAGGGGCCGAGGCTCCTCAAACACTACACCCTGAGTCTCCGTACCTGCCTCACCTGCAGTCACACCCTCCTGTCCCTGATCACAGACCAAATTTGAATTACCTAATCTGAGGGGTGTGACCGCCTCCTGAAGCAAAGTGTCCAGGTAACTTACTACCTGAGCCACAGGCAAACTGGCATAGGGTAAATAAAGTCAAGGAGTTAAATGCGTGGCTCAGAGTTTGGTGTGGGAGGAATGAGTTTCAGTTCATGGTGCACCAGTACTGTGGCAGAGGGAGCTATTTCGGTGGGACGGGCTTCATTTGAACCATGCTGGGACCAGTGTCCTGGTGAATTGAATAACTAGGTTGTAGAGCATGCTTTAAACTAAATGGGGTGGGTGGGGGGTGTTGTTCTGGAGAGGGTATATGTAGGCTTGCAAAAGGATATAGCTGCATTGCAGGGCAGCTATTTAGGTAATGATACCCAGAGTGTGACAGGAAGGACAGAGCGTACAAACATAAACAAAATAGGGTCAAAGGGGGACAAAAATGGTTAAAAAGGCAAGATTTTTACTTAAATGCACGTAGTATTCAGAACAGGATAAATGAATTAATGGCACAAATAGATCATGGGTATGATCTTGTGGCCATTACAGAGACATGGGGTAGAATGTGGGGGCGGGAGCGGGCCCGATTGGCACTCCCGATCGGGTCTGCACCACCATTTTATGTGAGAAGGACAATTAAGGCCCACCCAGCGTGTCACACGCCTGGAAGCACTGTGCGCTCCCTGTGCGGGCAGGAGGGGTGGTGGCCTTCTGAGTCGGGAGTGCGCTCTTTCACGCATGCTCGCGAAACAGCACAGAAATCTCCCTGAGGCACAGAGGTGTCTCAGGGATATTAGTTTTAATTTTAACAGTTTAATAAAGTGTTGAAAACATTTTTATGACATGTCCCCTCATGTGAAACTGTCATATGAGCTGGGACATGTGCATTAATTTCAATAAAAATTTTTGAGAAAATTGAAAATCATTCATGAAATCTCATCCCGCCTGTGGATGAGGTTCCATGAAAAATGCAAAGGCCGCCTGGGCTCTTCGCCTGCCCGCCATCCTTGAGGTTGGATGGGCAGCTCCGTTAATTATTTTAATTGTTAGTTAAATGGCCTTAATAGGCTGACAGTTCTGCAGGCGCGCAGCTGACTCCGACGCGCGCCCACCGAACTGAAAATCTAAATGACGTGCGATGACATCAGGACGCACGCCCGATGTCACCCCGTGTCATTTTACACCTTGGCAAGCAGGGGCGGGACCCCGCTCACCAAGCTGAAGATTCTCCCCAGGGGAGTATGTGACTTTTCAAAAGGTGAGGCAAGAAGGTGGTGGGGTAGCTTTGTTAGCACGGGATGGAATAAGTACGGTAGCAAAAAAATGATTTTGGATCGGAAGATGTAGAATCATATGCGTGAAGGTAGGAAATAACAAGAGGAAGAAGATACTGGTGGCAGTAGTTTATAGGCCCCCTAACAGTAGCTATACTGCAGGATAGAGAATAAATCAGGAGATTATGATGGCATGTTAAAAAGGCAGTACATTAATCAAGGGTGATTTTAATCATCATGTACATTGGGAAAATCAAATTGACAGAGGTAGCCATGAGCAAGAATTCATGGAGTGTATTCAGGGCAGTTTTCTAGAACTATGTGTCGTGGATCCAACCAGGGATCAGACTATTTTGGATCTGGTAATGTGTAATGAGGCAGGTTTAATAAATGATCTCAGAGTAAAAGATCCCCGAGGAAACAGTGACCATAACATGGTAGAACTTAGCATTCAGTTTGAGAGTGAGAAACTTGGGTCAGAAACAACTGTGCTAAACTTTAATAAGGGTAATTACAATGGAATGAGGGCAGAGCTGGCTGGACAGACTGCAAAAGGAGTTTAGCAGAAAAGATAGTTGATGAACAATGGCAGACATTTAAGAAAATAGTTCAAGACTCCTAACAAAGATATATCCCAGTGAGGAAGAAGGATTCTAGGAAGGGGATAAACCAACCATGGTTAACCAAAGAAGTTAATGATAGCATCAAATTGAAAGAAAGAAAGCATACAATGTGGCAAAGATTAGTAGTAAGCCAGAAGATTGGGAAAGTTTGAAAAACCAACAAAAGATGACCAAAAAAAAAAGGAGGGAGAAAATAAACTTTGAGGGTAAACGAGCAGGTAATAGAAAAACGGACAGTAAGAGCTTCTTTAAATATATAAAAAAGAGAGAGACCAAAGTGAACATAGGCTCCTTAGAGAGTGAGGCTTGGGAAATAACAATGGGGAACCAGGAAATGGCAGGGGCGCTGAATAAATACTTTGCATCAGTCTTCACGGTAGAAGACACTAATAACATTCCAAAAATACTAAATAATCAAGTGGCAAAAAGGGGAGGAAATAAATACAATAACCATTACTAGAGGAAAAGTACTAGGGAAACTGATGGGGCTGAAGGCCGATAAGTCCCCTAGACCTGATGGGTTGCATCCTAGGATATTAAAGGAAGTAGCTGCAGAGTCAGTGGATGCACTGGTAGTAATCTTCCAAGAATCCTTAAATTCTAGAAAAGCCCCAGAAGATTGGAAAACTGCCAATGTAACACCCCTATTCAAAAAAGGAGGGAGACAAAAAACAGATAGGCCAGTTAACTTGACATTGATCATTAGGAAAATGTCGGAGTCTATTATAAAGAATGTAATAGCAGAGCATTTAGAAATGCATAATATAATCAAGCAGAGTCATCATGGCTTCATGAAGGGGAAATCATGCCTGACAAATTTATTAGAATTCTTTGAGGAGGTAACAAGCAAGATAGATAAAGGAGAACCAGTAAGTGTAGTATATTTAGATTTCCAAAAGGTGCTCAATAAGGTATTGCATATAAGGCTACTCAATAAGCTAAGTGCCCATGGTGTTGGGGGTAGTATATTAGCATGGATAGAGGATTGGCTAACTAATAGAAAACAGAGAGTTGGGATAAGTGGGGCATTTTCAGGATGGCAACCTGTAACTAGTGGAGTGCCACAGGGATCAGTGCTGGGGCCACAATTATTTACAATGTATTTGAATGATTTAGATGAGGGAAGTGAATGTACTATCGCCAAGTTTGTGGATGACACAAAAATAGGTGAGAAGGCAAGTGGTGAGGATGACACAAAGAGCCTACAGAGGGATATAGCCAGGTTAAGTGAGTGGGCAAAAACTTGGCAGATGGAGTATAACATGGGAAAATGTGCGGTTATGCACATTGGCAGGAAGAATTGAGGAGGTGAATATTATTTCAATGGAGAAAGACTGCAGAAAGCTGCAGCACAGAGGGATTTGTGGGGTCCTTATGCATGAATCACAAAAAACTAGCATACAAGTTTAGCAGGTAATAGAGAAGGTGAATGCTGGCCTTTATTTCCAAGGGAATGGAATATAAAATTAGGGAAGTCTTGCTAAAACTAGGCACTAGTTAGACCATACCTAGAATATTCACTATTCACTAGGATACTGTGAACAATTTTGGTCCCAGAATTTAAGGAAAGATAGACTGGCATTGGAGGCAGTTCAGAGAAGGTTCACCAGGTTGATCCCGGGTATGGAGGGATTTTCTTATGAGGAGAGGTTAAGTAGGTTGGGCCTGTACTCATTGGGGTTTAGAGGAATGAGAGGTGACCTTATTGAAACATATAAGGTTCTTAGGGGGCTTGACAGAGTAGATGCTGAGAGGTTGTTTCCTCTTGTGGGAGAGTCTAGGACCAGAGGACATGGCCTCAGAGTAAGGGGTCGTACATTTAAGACAGAGATGAGAATTTCTTCTCTCGGAGTAGTCAATCTGTGGAATTCTTTGCCGCAGGAGGGTCTGCCTGAGTCTGGGTCTTTAAGTATATTCAGGGCTGAAATAGACAAATTTTTAATCAGTAAGGGAATCAAGGGTTATGGAGAAAAAGCAGGAAAGTGGAGCTGAGGATTATCAGATCAGCCATGATCTCATTGAATGGTGGATCAGACTCGATGGGCCAAATGGCCTACTTCTGCTCCTGTGTCTTATGGTCACCCATCCAACCCGACCTGACTATCCCCGACCCAACCTGCCCCCAACTCTCCACTACCCCTCGACATGACCTGACTAGCCCCCAAATTGACAACCACTCCCTACCTGACCCAATTACCCCAACCCGCCTACCCACCCCACCCACCTGCCACCCTGCCCACCTGACACTCTGCTAGCCGACCGACCTTCCAACCCTACCACCTCACATACCTTCCAACCCTACCACCTCACCCACCTGCTACGCTACCCAGCTGCCACTCTGATACCCTACCCATGTTCCCCCCTACTACATCCCCAACTGCTATCACACCACCTCACCTGCCACCTACCACTGGACACCCTACCAACCTACCCACCTACCACCTCACCCAACCACCACACTACCCACTTACCCTACCTACTTAGCTCACCTATTTACCCAGCCTGTCACCCTACCCATTCACTCATTCATTAGCTCACCCATTTACCCAGCCTGTCACCCTACCCATTCACTCATTCATTAGCTCACCCATTTACCCAGCCTGTCATCCTACCCATTCACTCATTCATTAACTCATCCATTTACTAAAATTCATTCATCAGCCATTCATTATCATTCATACTGAACATTTAAACTTATCTTATGGCAGCTATAGTGCCGTAAAAAGGGAGCATGTCCTCTGTGCTGATTCTCTTTGCTGTTCTTTACATGGATTCCTGCGTTGAGGGAGTTCTTCTGCATCATGGATCCGCAGTCTGTCCTTTTTAAACATATCCAGTAAGTGGGCCACTTTCTGTTGGATCAGCCTCAGGCGCAACGTTTCAGACTCTGATTGGAAGATTTGGACCAAACGGAAAGACATAATTAGAGTGCGAAATGAAAAAAAAGGAGGGTGGGATTTTACCTGCCAAGGAGAGGCAGGTTCAGGTGTGGATGGCCGAGGGGCGTTAAATCCCAAAAAAGGCGTGTCACATTTGGAACCTGACATCATACTGCCCACTTCCGAGTTTGACCGGGCGGGCTTGTGGTGAGGGGGGACCCAGGAGCAGCTGTAAGGAAAGTCATTAAGGCAAAGTGGTAATTACATTTCACCCAGCATTCTGGTTTTAACAACCAGCACATGGGTTTCCCAAGCTTTCTGGAACCGCCCAGGGACAACCAGGCATGACTGGGGGAACTGACAGATTAGGAAACCATCAGTGAAACTGACTACCTGCAGCTATGCCTGCTGTGAGAGGCTGCTACTCAAAGCGCTCCTACTGAGAGTGTGCTCTCACTGCTTGACAGGTAATTTCCAACTTCATGCAAGCCAGTTCACTGGTCTTGCACTTTACTCAGCTTAATCTGCCCTACCCTGCTGTTCACTGAGACATGGGAGCAGTTTATGCAGCTCTACCTTACACCTCTGATAAGGAACAAGAAAAGCACCAGCACCAACAAGCACAGTGGCAGGAGCAGCACCATTTATCTCCTTCTAAACCACATGCTGCTCCTCAGGACATAGCAGATGGGTGAGAGTTCCAGCTCAGTTCAGCAAGACATTGAACACAGGAGCCAAAGGATCAGCTCTTTCGACATGTTTAAGCACCAGTGCCTCAAGGGGCTCAGGTTTCCATGGCAGGTGACATCTGCAGCCTCCTGGGCCAAGATCTCACTGGGCTAGGTGGTCATGCATTGCCAATGGCTATCAAGGTGACTACCCTTGGAGTCCTGGGCCCTCTTCTGCTGAAAGGAGAGAAAACACAGAGTTATGAGTATGAAAAATAGATTGTGCGGAAATTTATGGAGGCTGACTGTGAGGCACGGTGTGAGATGGCGCTAAGATAAAAGTGAGTGCGAGTGTTGTTCAGATGGGCCTGTGAGGAGGTACCTGCATGGAGAGGGGGTAATGAGTGGAGCTGTGAGGTGTGTTCTTCTGAGGAGTGCTATGCAGGAGAATGCTGGGAAAGTCAGAGTTTGGGAGCTGGCACTGGAAATGTTATGTCACTTAGCATTCCCACCCTCCTGAGGTTGTTGATCCCTTTGGGGCATTGTTTCCAAGTTTGAGGAACCTACCCATGCTGTTGACTTCCTCGGCTATTTCCATCCACACCTGCTTGGTTTGAGAGACGGGTTCTTTCTCCCCTCTGTGGGAACAACACTTCACTGCAGTCTGACAGATCCCACAGCAAAACCTCAAATAAGAGTGAATCCCAGGAAACAGCCCTCCCAGGCCTGCTTTCCATTTCTGAGGTTATTGAAACCTCAATTACCTTGAAGTTTCATGGTTCCAGGAAGCGGGATGCTAATGCTGTAGCTGAATTAAAGAGCCATGGCAAAGCCCACTGCAGAATTACTGGCCTCTCTGCTGCGTATGGGTTTGTTTCGTTAGGATTCCAACCAGACACTTTCAGAAAGAATTATATAAAGGTAGATTTTACAAATATACAGTCCTGGCACTCATCTTTGCATACTGGAGAGTGCATATTGTGAATTTTGATGTGAAGGTCAGCAGAAACTGCATGAATTTCCATGCTGGTGATGAGGTTCTGTGGCATCCGAGTCTAAAATCACACCTTATAACGTAATAGCTGATCACATTTGACTATATACAAGTTTTTAGAACTGTACAATTTGATTAAAATTAGGCCTGAATTTGAATTGATTTATTGGTTACAGATTAATTTATTTGTTTTTGAATTCTCTTAAATTAGACCAACTCAATTCAGATTCTGACAATACAATTGGTCATTATCTTTATGTCAAACTTAAAAGGAAACTAAGGCTGCACTTCAAGCAACACTAGACAATACATGACTAAAGTTGTAAAAATGGAAATCCAAATTCAAATGCTATTTATCAATCTATTAACATCATTATGTTTTGGCTTAATTCTCGTTATTTAATTAGTCACAATTGCTTTGTAGCTAAAAGCAAAATACTGCAGATGCTGGAAATCTGAAACAAAAGCAGAAAATGCTGGAAAAACTCAGCAGGTCTAACAGCATCTGGGGAGAGAAAAAAAGAGTTAACGTTTCAAGTCCTTATGACTCTCATGGCTCTGAAGAAGAATCATAAGGACTCAAAACGTTAACTCTTTTTTTTTTCTATTGGTTTACTGAGAGTGATTATCATTTTGTTAAACCTGTCAATTTATTCTATCTACTTCGCACATTTCACTCAAAGAATGCTGTTGAGATGTAACATTTGCCATTAAGCGCATAGGTATGGGTCAATGCCATTCATAAAAGTTAAACAAGATGTTGTTCTTGTAAAGGTTAACATTTCATGGCTTCCTGTCTAGTTATTCAATCTGGAAGACAAATATTTTTCAATTGAAAACTCCTTTTAAGAATTCTCTCACTGATTGGAGGCTGTTACGCAACTGTTCAGCAGAATATGTTGGCTTTGCTGAGATAATTTGCATGTTGAGATACCCAAATCATTTCAAATGTCAAGGTGCTGTTGCAAAACACAGTGGTTTTCATTTTTCAGAGGTGAGATGTCCTATTATAACCTGAATCTTGTTACTAGCTGAGGGAATCTAACTCAAAAGCAGGGAATTATCATATAATTCTTAGTCAGACAAAGAATGGCATGAGTCACTACATTGTGTATTGAACTGTGAATGTAGAATTTGTGATAGATTGACAGGCTGTACTTCAGTTTTATTTTAACATTATGCAGAGCCTTAATCACATTTGTATTATTATACCCCTATTGATTGCTGAAGTGTATTTAACTTAGGTTTCTTTTTACATTCCAACAACGAAGCAGTTCATTTTCCTTCTTTTTTCAATTTGTTCTTGGGATGTAAGCATCGCTGCCAAGGCCAGCATTTATTGACTATCCCTAATTGCCCTTGAGAAGATGGTGGTGAGCCACCTTCTTGAACAGCTGCAGTCCAGGTTGCGTAGGTGCATCCACAGTGCTGCTAGGGAGGGAGTCTGTGACTGGTGGGAGAAGAATGATTCTGTTCAGCGTGTGTAGCAGCATCATAAATGCATTGAGAAATAATGAAGTTTTTGCTTTGAGCACAACAGGCAAAGTGCACCCAAATTTACCCTCCTTCTGAGATGTGTTTTTTGTTCTTGAGGCTTTGCTCTACCTCCACATTTCAGAATGTTAAAAACTGCCATGAACCAGGGCAATCAGACAATGTTTTAGAATGTAATTTTTTGAAACCATTTTTTTCTGTTAAACAATATCCCTTCACGCGTTTAAGAGTGGTAACTTGATGCTGTTTGATTAACACAGCTGAAACTGAATTCATGACAAAAAGTAAAGATTTTTAATCAGTATCTAGTGCAGTAACCGGATCTAAATTGCTGAAAATGACTTTAAAAAGCTACACTGAACCATTTGCTGCTCATATTAGTGCAGTAGCCAGTTCCTGAGTAAATTTTCATATATATTAACTACAAAAGCTTTCCAAATGTGCCAATTGGAGTTCTTGTACCTAAAGATACCTAAAAATAAGAATAATTTTTAGAGTTTGCGCAAAGGCCCACAATTGGGTCCAATTAATGGAAACTTGCAATGATGATTAATTCAATCTGGGATCTTGCCCAGTGATTGTGGATGAGGCTGGCTTCCAGTATGATGTTTTTTAAGCTAATGCAAAAGATTGTGGAAATATAATTTGTGCTTAATAGCTGGATCCTTCACGCATGGTTTGGCTGAATTCGGGCAAATTGTGCTGAAGAAACCAACAACTGAGTGGAAAATTATACAGGCCAATGCATTCATTATTTCCGTAAAGAGTTACCAAAATAATCTTCACAATGATTTCACTACTTCTAATCATGTCGGTTTGAACAAAAGAAACATAAATAATCGTGCCTTTTTAGGATAAAAAGGAGCAAAAGCAGAGCCCTGGTTTTAACCTTACCTACCCTGTGTGAATGGGGTGAGATTGGGTCATTACTCCCGGACCATATATTCCATGATGACAGTGGAATGTAAACTTGGAAGGGGTGAAGAATGGGCCTTTGACCAAGACCTGCTCCATTCCTATAGGATTGGTTAAGATTCAAATTGGAGCTCCAGTGCATTTCAAACATTTATTTTTTAAAAATCATTGAATAATTGTGGCAATTATGGTTTTATCTAATGTGTAGTATATACCTTTAAGAAGTATTTTATAAAGGAAGATCACAAGACCTTATCTAACTAATAGAGGAATAGTGTGGGCTACCTCTGTAGTCAGTAGTCTGTACTTAGTAGTCCGAAGTATGGAGGTAGGGTGTGATGTGAAAGCACACAAGTGTAGATGCTGAGTACCTTTGTAAATAACCATAATGGGCAGAATTTTGCCCCTGGCGTGCGGGATCGTTGTGGGGTGGGTGGAGGAGGGTGGGGTCGAGCGGGGCAGTCAGGAAGCCAACCGCCGCCGGCAACCGACAACGCAACACAATTTCACACTGGTGGGCCAGTTAAGGCCCCCCCCCCACAGTGTGATACACAAACGGCAGCACTGAGTGCTGCCTGTGTGGGTGGGAGGAGGAGGGCGAGCAGGTCTAGCGTGAACTTTGTGCATGCGCGTGTAAAAGCACAGAATAATCTCCCTGAGGCACAGAGCTGCCTCAGGGAGATGAAGAATATATTGAAAAAATTAAACATCAGAAAAATTTAATAAAATATGTCCCCTCATGTGACTCTGTCACATGAGCAGGGACATGTTTTTAATTAAAAATTAAAGATTTTATTTCATTTATATTTGCTTTTGGAAACCTCAACCTGCCCATGGATGAGGTTTCCAAAAAAAAAAGCAAAGGCCGCTTGGACTTTTCACCTGCCCGTCAACCGTTAGGTTGAACAGGCAGTGAAAAATTAACGACAATTGATAACTTAATGGCCTTAATAGGCCTTTCAATTGTCGAAGGGTGCATTGCCGGCTCTGGCACATGCCTGCCGATCGCACTATCGTGCGACATTGGCATGTTCGGCCGACATCATCGCACATCATTTCATGCTCGGTCGGCTTAGGCATGCACCTACCCACCGAGCTAAAAATGCTGGCCAATGTGTTGTGCCTAAGAAGTGTCTGCTGATCAACTCGTCTATAGTACCAACTCGGCCATCCAAGCGTGCAACTGGGATTCACAAGTCCCAACAAACTGGCGATGAGGATAAAGCAACTGGCCACGAGGAAAAAGCAAGGAAAAAGTGAGGATTAAGCAAGGAAAAAGTGAGGATAAAGCGATGATATAACAAACTGATATCGAGAATAAAATAAGTTAACGGAAGAAATCAAGGGAAACAAAATTGGGCTGTTCCTCGCACGGTAATTCTAAGTAGAATTTCCGTCCTAATCATCAAAACAACCCCCTCACAGAATGCCACAATTCGGAAGAATTGATCCTTTTGATCCAACCACGGATGATTGCTCTCATATTGGATGCCTCACATTCTTTTTCCAAGCGAACGACATTTAGGGGGAAGAGAAGAGGCGGGTGATCCTCTTATCTACATGTGAGAATAAAACCTACGGCTTGATTTCAAGTTTTATGGAACCCAGTGCCCCAGATTCAAAAAGTTTTGATGAATTGGTGGACCTCGTGAAGGGTCATTACCAACCAAAACTCTCAGTAATGATGCAATGGTTCAAGTTTAACTCAAGGAATAGAGCCCCAGGGGAGACAGTTGCTTGTTATGTGGCAAGTTTTAAACAGTTAACAGAACTTTGTGAGTTTGGTATATCTTTAAGTGACATGCTCAGAGATCGTTTAGTGTGCGGTGTGAATGAGGTCACGGTTCAGAAGAGATTACAGTCCGAAACAAATTTGGATTTTAAGGCGGCACTAGAGAAAGCACTGGCCATGGAAAGTGCAGTAATGGATTCAAAAGCCATAGGTTAATACACACAAAGGGTTGTACCAATATACTTGTTTGCCTTTCGGTGTCTCCTCAGCTTGCGCTATTTTCCAGAGAACAATGGAAAGTTTACTGCAGGGACTGCCCCACGTTGTAGTTTATTTTTGATGTTTTGGTGACAGGATTCACTGAAAAGGAGCATTTGGTGAACTTAGAAGAAGCCTTAAAATGTTTCTAGTAGGCTGGAGTGCTTTTAAAAAAGAAAAGTGCACGTTCCAAGAGAGGGAAGTATCCTATTTTGGTCACTGTGTAGATTCACAGGGCCTCCACCGGTTGAGGAGAAAGTGAGAGCCATAAGGGAGGCATCTGCACGAAAGAACACCTCAGAGCTCAAATAGTTCCTAGGAATGATCAACCATTATGGGCAGTTCTTACCCAATTTGTCTACAGAACTGGCACCCCTGCATTATCTACTCAAGAAGAGCCAATGTTGGTCTTGGGAGGCACCCCAGAAAGAAGCTTTCATAAAGGTGAAACAATTGTTGCACTTGTCCAACCTATTAGTACACTGTGACCAGAAGAAAGAATTGGTGTTGACATGTGACACATCCCCCTGTGGAGTGGGAGCAGTACTCTCTCATCGGATGGACGATGGCACAGAACGGCCTATCGGATATGTATCAAGAACACTCACCATAGCGAAAAAGGGATACTCGCAGATAGAAAAAGAGGACCTGTCAGTCATCTTTGGTGTCAAGAAATTTCACCAGTATGTTCACGGCCGTCATTTTACTAACCCTTCAGACCACAAGCTGTTGCTAGAATTGTTCAGCGAGGACAAGGCTATACCACTCATAGCCTCAGCAAGAATACAACATTGGATGTTGTTCCTGGCAGCATACAAGTATACTTTCATCCATAGGCCTGGAAATCAAATTGCAAACGCTGATGCACTTAGTCGATTGCCTTTACACGAAAATGATGAGGATGTCCCAGTTCCTCAAAACTTATTTTATTGTTAAATTTCTTAGATTCCTCATCATTATGTGCTAGACAGATCAGAGACTGGACAAGTCGAGACCCAGTCTTATCCAAAGTACGAGAACAAGTGCTTCATGGTTGGTCCCAGAGCATGTATATGACAAAATGATGTCTGTGCTGTCTGTTTTAATGATCTGAATACTTATTGCCAGACCCCTGCATGGTTCTCATATCCTTTTAATTATTTCAAGCATTTACCTTTTTCCTCTTTAATACTGTTTTGGATTCTGTTTCCACCATTTTTTTTTCCGTTAGGAAGTTCCATATTCATCAATCAAACCATAAAGAAACAAATCTTCTATCCTCCTAATCTCTTCCTTCGTTAAGTTGATGCTGATTTTCAATGTATGTTCTTTACTTACCGGCTCAATCAGTAGAAATAGTTTCCCCTATTAATCTTATAATATATTTTATTTTTTTGGACACCTTTTTAGATCTCTTAATCTTCTATGCTCCAATGAAAAAAACTTCAGTTTCTCTTTTGTCTCCTCATATGTAAATCCTCCAGGGACTTGCTAAAGTTGGGCACCTGGATACAATATTCTAAATGTGGCCTAACCAATAATTTATATACATTTAGCATTTCCTCTTAATTATGGTACTCTTTGCCTTATTTACCAGATTAAGAATCCCGACAGGTTGTCTGCCCAACTTTGAAGAGTTGTGTATCTGTACCTCTTTCTGGTCCCTCTCCTTATTCTTCCCCCAAAATGTAGTCATCTCACATTTCTGCATAACAAATTTCACCTAGCATCATTCTGCTCAATCTATTATCCTGTCTGAGTCCTGGGCCTGAATCTTCTGGTCAGTGTGCGGGGAGGTGGGCCGCACTTGCTGATGCGTAAAATTACGCGCGGTGATGTCGGGCGTGCGTCCCGACGTCACCGCGCATCATTCCGATCTTCAGTTCTGCGGGCGCGCACTGGAGTTGGCTGTGTGCCCGCCGAACCGTCAAAGGCCTATTAAGGCCATTAATAATATAATTAAGCTGGTTGCCTGGGCTGCCCATCCAACCTTAAGGTTGGTGGGCAGGCGAAGAGCACAGGCAGCCTTCGCATTTATCATGTAACCTCATCCACGGGCGGGATGAGGTTTCATGAAGTGTTTATGAATTGAATTAAAAAATTTTGTTAAAATTCATTGACATGTCCCAGCTCATGTGACATTGTCACATGAGGGGACATGTCTGAATATTTTTTTTCCTTTATTTCCATTCATAATCAAACTAATCCCCCTGAGGCAGCTCTGTGCTGCACACATGCTCGAAAGAGCGGGCAGCGATCGGCTGCGTGTCCACCTGCGCCCGCTCCCGCTCAGCCCCCCGAGTTCTCTTCGCAGTTCTTCATGCTTTCTATTTCTGTGTCATGTATAAGTTTTGATATTCCATGCCCCATGCTCAAGTCCAAATCATTTTTATATATTGCAATAATTATTCCAACAGTGATCACTAGCGTACACCACTGTTCATATTCTTCAAGTCCAAAACAATCTATTAATCATTAACCACAACTTTCTTTTTGTTGTCTTTTAAGTGACTGCTATTTTTAATACCATACGTGGCCATCTGGGTTTCCATCTGTCCTCATTATGCATGCTTGGCTGAGAATCCAGACCAATAAAAGCATTAGTTCAGCAGGGAATCTATTTTGACTAGCGAAATGAATTGTTGGCTTTGGTTGCTTGACATCTTTAAATAGTCCTAAGGAGCTGTTCTTTGACCTTTTTGGTCAATGTCACAGTGTTTATTTGGACATTATTAAGAGATGTGAAGTGTTTAACTCCTCTGTTATTGATACTTTAATGATTTATCTCATTGACACTTTTATCAAAAAACATTTCTAAACTGCTGTTTTTTTAAAATCAGCAGTTCCACACTTGCCATTGTTATGATGTGGCTCATTAGCTATGTACATAGTGCATACTAGATGAATACGCATGGAAGAGGCATGTGTTGACATGGACAGTATGAAAAGGCATGGGGAATGGCTGGCTGGTATGGGTAAACTTTTGAACTTACCTTTCAAAAGGATCCTGAATCCAGAGTATGGTTCCTCATTCCTCTGAGAAGCTGTGAACCAGGAGTCATGGAGAAACTGGCCCGACACCGTGGAAATTGCAGGGGGAACCATGAGATGCCTATCCCCGCAATGGAGCTGGCCAAGTTGGGAATAGAGGTCCAGGCTCAATACCCACACCAATGCCCCGTGCTGCCGACCAGAAACTAAACTGGACCAGCCATAGGAATACCGTGGCTACAAAAGCAGATCAGAGGCTGTGAATTCTGCAGAGAATAACTCACCTCCTGACTCCCTAAAGCCTGTCTAAAGCACAAGTCAGGAGTGCGATGGAATATTCTCCACTTGTCTGGATGAATGCGGCTCCGACGACACTGAAGAAGCTTGACACCATCTAAGACAAAGCAGCCCGCTTGATTGGCATCCACCACCTTCAACATCGACTCCCCCGGCTACTTATACACAGTGGCAGAAGTGTGTATCACCGACAAGATGCACTGCAGCAACTCACCAAGTGGTCCTTCAACAGCACCTTCCAAACCCATGACCTCTACCACCTAGAAGAAGGCAGGCATGGGAACACCATCATCTGCAAGTTCCCCTCCAAGTCACAGATCATCCTGGCTTGGAACTACATCACTGTTCTTTCACTGTCGCTGGGTCAAAATCCTGGAACTCCCTTCCGAACAGCACTGTGGATTTTTCTACAACACATGGGCCAGGATTTTACGGCTCCTCCCACCCGGCAGGATATTACGGTCCCACTGAACTGAATGTAGATTTAAACGGCTCGCCGCATCTGCCGGGGCGGGGGGGGGGAGACACGCCATGGCGGAGCTGTAAAATCCTGGCCATGGACTGCAGCAGTTTAAGGAGCCAGCTCACCAACACCTTCTCAAGGGCAATAAGGTATGGGTCATAAATGTTGGCCTAGCCAGCATGACCGAAATAAAAAACTGGCCAGGATTTTATGGCCCTGCAGCGGCGTGTCTCCCCCTGGCAGAAGTGGCGAGCCATTTAAATCTCCATTCAGTTCAGCGGGACCATAACATCCTGCCGGGCGGGAGGGGCTGTAAAATCCTGGCCCCTGTGTCTTTGACCTCAAGAGGTTGGCTTAGAAAATTCATTTACATGCTTTGCAATCATTATTTAATTATTGAATTGGCTGTTTTATTATAAATTTAAGTCATAGAATTCCACACAAATACAAAGAGTAATTTTTCCCACAACATTCCTGAATGTGTGAACGGATATCGGCACAGTGACAAAACAAGGGCCGGGATTTTCCGCCCCGTTCATGGTGGGTGTGTTCAGTGGCGACATAGGAGAAACCTGCGAGAAGGCCCTGGCTGTGTTTCCCAACGATGTTAGTCCAGGACATGATTGTCCCGTCCCTCCATCAATGGCAGGTTACGTTTCCCGCCGTTGAATGTCAGGAACTTAGAATAAATTTGCATCTAATTATTGTGACCACATGCTGGAATCATCCCCTCACGTCAAATTTAAATCCCACGTTGGTGTGATTTCATGATGGCTTGATTTACAACTGCCTTTAAAAGGCGTGAACCTGGTGACCTCAACTTCGAGGGGAACTCAGAGTTGAGTGCACACAACTTCATGCAGCACTCGTGCTGATCCCAATGGATTCAAGGGGGCACAGGCAAGTCTCTGCAGCGGCTTCTTCATGGCTGGATTGTGGTGCTGGGACAAGGGCAACAATGCAAAGGGGGAAAGGGGAGTAGGCAGCCTTGGAACAACAGCGACAGTGCCAGTGGGGGCAGGGTCATGGCAGGACTGACTGAAGTTTGAGTGCAAACACATGCGGGTATGGGGAGAAAGAAAACAGCTGGGCAAATGGCAAAACATGTCAAAAATGAACATGCATTAAGGGGCCTTGAGAGGCAGCTCCAGGCGATGAGTTGACCAGGAGTGGTCCTTAGGAGACACTTCTGACCCTTCCATCTCTATCTTTAATACTGCAGTGGTAAGACCATCAGAAACCTGAAACCTGGTGATCTCGCTGTCTGTCTGATTGCTTACAGGAAAGAGCGAAGAAGGAGAAGAATGCGATGGTGGTGCCTGGCTTGCCAAAGGGAGGAGCAAAACCCTGAAGACCAAGGAGTGACCACATGCAGAGGATGAACGCCACAGAGCTGTCATTCGTAGGCACATCACTAGACCCAGTGATTACAGATGGCACATGTGCTACCTGCAGATGAGTGGGAACCAGTGTTACTGATGCCTGCATGTGTCAAGGGAACTGGTGATCCATGTGTGCCACCTTCTGCAGGATTTGGCACCACAGGGACTCAGAGGGAATCCACTGCCATTGGCAGTTAAAGTTATGGCCGCAGTCAATTTCTATGGCAGTGGCTCCTTCCAGGAATCCACTGGATACCTTGTGGGACCTTGCAAGCCTCCACCCACAAATGTATCCAAGAGCTCACGGATGCCCTTTTTGCCAAGGCAGACAATGTTGTCAATTTCAACAGGGACCAGGCAAGCCAGGAAGCAAGTATGCTGGGATTTGCTGAGATTTCCGGATTCCCACAGGTGCAGGGTGCCATCGACTGTACTCACATGGCTCTTAACTCTCCCTGGCAACAAGCAGTCCAGTGTGTGAACCACAAAGGCTTCCACTCTCTTCATGTTCAGCCGGTTTGTGACCATGACAAACGGATCATGCAGGTGTGTGCAAGATACCCTGGAAGCATCCACAACTCGTACATCTTCAGGGAGTCTCAGATCCCTGACATCTTCCAGGGACAACATAGGTTGCAGAGTTGGCTTCTCAGGGACAAGGGCTACCCACAAAGGACGTGGTTAATGACGTCTGTACGGCGGCCTCAGACTCCTGGTGAGAAAAGGTACAATGAGGCTCATGCTGCAACTCTGAGTTTGGTGGAGCACACAATTGACAAACCTGAAAATGAGGTTCCGGTGCCTGGATAGATCTGGTGGAGAACTGCAGTGCACTCCCCAGAGGGTATCGCGCATCATAGTGGCTATGCGGGGCGGGGGGTGTGGGGGTGGGGTGGGGTGGGTGGGGGGTGGTGCTGCGGAGGACCTGGATGATGAAGAGATGCAAAAGCTATACATCTCCTCCAATGAAGCAGAGGAGCAGAGGTCGAAGGGGATGAGGGTGATGATGCCCTGAAAGGCGAGGGTGCAGGCAACGAGGCCATTGCACTGGCAGACGAGGCAGGCGTAGACATGAGGCTCTCAATGCTGCAAGATTCCAGGAGGATAATGGCGAGATGAAGTTAAGACACTCCTAAGATTTTCACATTGCATCTGGGAATGTCTGACACCTGTCTGGCTGAGGGCAGAGCACATATGCTCTGTGAAAAGGCTCATATCATCGAGGCATTGCTGAGATACAGCGGCCACATGGATTTGAAGACAATTTTATCCTTAGGCAGGCTTCATCACCTGTTCCCTTCAGCTCCACCTGTTAGGAATGGTGTCGAGATGGGGGAAGCCTCACCTCAAAGGTGCTGAGAGCACACAGAGAACATCAGTGACGCTTGAGTATGAGATCGTTGCAGCAAACACAAGCCACATGAAGGTGCATGCATCATTAACCTGGACAGTGACTTTAAAGATGGACAATCACTGTGCTCAAAAGGTTACACACTGCACAGGGGAGAGACCCTGGACTGTGAAAGTGGCCTTCGTTTTGTGCAGGAAACAAGGTTTCACATCAAATTGACATGAACACTGCTCAACATAACATGGAGCCATTCTTGGGAGTGTATGTACAATGGTCAACATGATGTACAAATGATTAACTTCAGTGCCATCTTCTTGACCTTTCTAACCCTGTCGCTACGTCTTGGTGCTTCCCTGACATCCACAGCGGAGATGGAGATGGCTTACTGGCTGCTATGACCTGTTGTCTGTGTTGTCCTTTGTGGGTGTCATTTGGAGGGGAGGGCTGAGACCTGGAGGGCCCCGGCCTGCATTAGGGGTTCTGCTGTTTGGCAGTGGCACCCTCCTCGGCCTGTGGAGCTGGAGCTGCTGGGGTCACAGGAAGAGGGAATTCGGATAGATTGGACACTCCTGGAGTCACCTGGATGGTTGGCACCAGGGTATGCACCTGGTGATCCTTCTCCCTATTGGTGCTGGAGGGCCCCAGACTGACTCCTTGAGAAGAAGGGGCAGCCGGGGCGACTCATGATGCCCCACCCCCCTCTCACATTGTCACAGACGGATGCCTGCAAGTGCCTCAGCGATGGAGTGCAGCTCCTGCAGCAATGCAGCACCGATGTCCTGGAGCAAGGTCTCCATGGCGGTCACCATCCTACCAGTGTTGACCTCGGTGCATTGGTATGCTGGCGCTTTCACCTCGGATTACAAGCTGCAACGGACTCTTCCGTTGCGGCTTGTAATCCGAGGAGTGCAGCAGACATCCCTTCCTGATGTCCCTGAGCTTGCCTTTGCAGCTCCAGCAACTGAGATATGACTGAGTCCAGGGGCACATCATCTGACTCTGACTCAGTAGATTTCTGGCCTCCTCTGAGTGCCGGCAACCTGGGAAGTCCCTGCCTCCATTTGCTGTGGGTCAGACAGTGCGATGTGCTCACCAGATTGTGACCCTGAGGCTACTCTAGAACTAGGTCTCACCGAGGTGTGTGTCTCTGCGCTGGTTGAGGGTAAGGGTGAGCGCTGTGACCGATCTTCAAAGTCGGTGTTTGCGGATTCATTTCCCGTGGTGTCCTCGGAGCTGGAGTCGAGGTTGTGGCTCCTGGGCCTCCTCGGCTGCTTTCCAGATGTGCCTGTGAAAATAAGGAGAGATAATTAATGCATAGCAGGGGACTACGGAACAGGGGAACTGACTCACAGCCTGTTTGATGGATGTTGCACTGCTGGATCCTCACTTGGTTGAGTGCTGCGGACCTCGTCATCAGCACAGGAATGGTCCAGATCATCTCTGCTCAGCTGGATAGCTCTATTTTCAAAATCAGTGATGACCTTGACATCAGGCATTCCTCCGCCAGTCTGCAACCTCTTTGCAGGGGAGACCTTTAAATATGACGCCCGCATTACTGAAAGCCTGAGGTCACAGTGGGGCGGGTGAATCAGAGGTCTCCCCGCCAGTGATCCGACGTGAAAGCCACGCCTCTGCATTTTTTCAACTAAGTGTCACACGATATGATGGAAAAAGCCACCATTGCCGTCAGCAGGTCAAACACCGCACTCCCTGGCCGATATCAGACCTTGCCGATTTCTGGGATGATTCCACACAAGGTTCCTGGACTTGAGTGAACAGCGCAACCAACAGGGTATTTTCTTAAGATAAGTTTTGAGGATTGGGAAATAAACAGTGGAGGAACTGAAAATGAATGTAAATTAAAGTGAGTGAATTCAATAAACAATCAGGTACCAAAAAAAAATAGAAAGGAAAAGAAAGCTTGGGTTAAGAGAGAGTGAGATGAAAGAGACAAGGAGAAACAAAAATAAAGAAAATGTAAAATTAAAAATTTCATATTTTTGAAATATCCTTGAAAAAATTCAAAACCTGAAGGAATGAGACTCCACACTAATTTTCTGCGTCAGAGGGATTAATTGGTAGTCACAAATATTGCCCATGTCAGAAAAATTATTTATGCTTTTAATGTCTAGATTAAAGAGGAGGCAATGGCATAGTGGTATTGTCGCTGGACTAGTAATCCAGAGACTAAAGGTAATGATCTGGGGACTCTGGTTTGAATCCTGCCACGGCAAATGGTGAAAATTTAATTCAATGAAAATCAAATGATGACCATGAAACCATTGTCGATTGGTGTATTTGTGAATGTGAGAGTTAAGGGTGATGAGAAGAGTGACTTACCCTGGCGGAATAGAGATCATCATTCATCCTCTTTCGGCACTGGGTGGCTGTCCTCTTTTGCAGGGCATTGACGTTGACCACCATTGCCACTGCCTCCCATGCTGGGTTGGTTACATTGCTTGATGGCTTTCGCACAGAGAGGGTTTAGAGGACTTCACAACGAAACCATTGTCGATTGGTGTAAAAGCCCATCTGGTTCACTAATGTCCTTTAGGGAAGGAAATCTGTCATCCTTACCTAGTCTGGCTCCATGTGACTCCAGACCCACAGCAATGTGGTTGACTCTTAAATGCCCTCTGAAATGGCCTAGCAAGTCACTCAGCTGTATCAAACCACTACAAAGTCTGAAAAAAGGAATAAAACTGGACAGCTCACCTGGCATTGACCGAGGCATCGGAAACGACAACGGCAATCTCAGCCCTGTCAACCCTGCAAAGTCCTCCTTACTAACATCTGGGGGCTAGTGCCAAAATTGGGAGAGCTGTCTCACAGACTAGTCATCCTCATGGGATCATACCTTACAGATAATGCCCCAGACATCATCCCTGGGTGTATCCTGATCCACCAGCAGGACAGACCCAGCAGATGTGGCGGCACAGTGTATACAGTTGGGAGGGAGTAGCCCTGGGGGCCCTCAACATTGACTGCAGACCCCATGAAGTTTCATTGTATCAGGCGAAATATGGGCAAGGAAACCTCCTGCTGATTACTACATACCACCCTACCTCCACTGATGAATTAGTGCTCCTCCATGTTGAGCACCACTTGGAGGAAGAACTGAGGGTGGTAAGGGCACTGTGTACTCTGGGTGGGGGACATCAATGTCCATCACCAAGAGTAGTTCAGTAGCACCACTACTGACCGAGCTGGCCAAGTCTGAAAGGACGTAACTGCTAGATTGGGCCTACGGCAGGTGGTGAGGGAACCAACAAGAGGGAAAAGCATACTTGACCTCATCCTCACCAACCTGCCTGCCGCAGATGCATCCGTCCATGACAGTATCGGTAGGAGTGACTACTGCACAGTCATTGCAGAGACGAAGTCCTGCCTTTGCCTTCGTGTTGTGTGGCATTACCGCTGTGCTATATGGGAAAGATTTCAAACAGATCTAGCAACTCAGGACTGGGCATCTATGAGGCACTGTGGACCATTAGCAGCAGCAAAATTGTACTTGAACACAATCTGTAACCTCATGGCCCGGCATATCCCCCCTCTACCATTACCATCAAGCCAGGGGATCAACACTAATTCAATGAAAAGTGCAGGAAGGCATGCCAGAAGCAGCACCAGGCATACCTAAAAATGAGGCATCAACCTGGTGAAGCTATAACACAGGACTACTTGTGTGACAAACAGCATAAGCAACAAGTGATAGGCAGAGCTAAGCGATCTAAGTTCTGCAGTCTTGCCACATCCAGTTGTGAATAGTGGTGAACAATTAAACAAATCACTGGAGGAGGAGGCTCCACAAATATCCCCATCATCAATGATGGGGGAGCCCAACATATCAGTGCAAAAGATAAGACTGAAGCATTTGCTACAACATTCAGCCAGAAGTGCCAAGTGGATGATCCATCTTGGCCTCTGGAGGTCCTCAGCATGACAGATGCCAGTCTTCAGTCAATTCAAATTAATTCACCCCATGTGATATCAAGAAACAGCTGAAGGCATTGGATACTGCAAAGTCAATGGGCCCTGACAACACTCTGAAATTGGTACTGAAGACTTGTTCTCCAGAACTTGCCGTGCCTTTAGCCAAGCTGTTCCACTATAGCTACAACAACGACATCTACCCAGCTATGGGGAAATTGCCCAGGTATGTCCTGGCCAATTACCACCCCTCAGCCTACTCTCGATCATCAGTAAAGTAATGGAAGGGGTCATCAACAGTGCTATCAAGCAGCACTTGCTTAGCAATAGCCTGCTCACTGACACCCAGTTTGTGTTCTGCCAGGGCCACTCAGCTCCTGACCTCATTACATCCTTGGTTCAAACATGCACAAAGGAGCTGAACTCCCGAGGTGAAGTGAGAGTGACTGCCCTTAACATCAAGGCTGCAATTGATTGAGTGTGGCATCAAGGAGCTCTAGCAAAACTGGAGCCAATGGGAATCAGGGGGGAAAACTCTCCGCTAGTTGGTCATACCATCGAAAGGAAGATGATTGTGGTTGTTGGAGGTCAGTCATCTCAGCTCCAGGAAAATCCAGGAGTTCATCAGGGTAGGGTCCTCATCCCAACCATCTTCGGCTACTTCATCAATGGCCTTCCTTCCATTATAAGATCAGAAGTGGGGATGTTCGCTGATGATTGCACAATATCCAGGCTTGAGCTGACAAGTGGCAAGTAACATTCGCGCCACACAAGTGCCGGGCATTGACATCCCCAACAAGAGAGAAACTAACCATCGGTCCCTGATGCACCCTCTTCAAAATTTCACCCCTTATGTTATATTGTCTGTCCATTTTCTTTATCAAAATGCACCACCTCACACTTGTACCTCACTTGATCTGTGGATTCAAACTGCTACACTGTCTCGAAAGGACAAAAGGACACATTGCAAGTTAAGCAGCTTGTTGTATGGTGGCCGAGTTGGACTGTTAGTAATAGAGTTGACCTGCAGACAACTTTCTTAGTAGAAACATTAACTTTATTTACAATATACCCAGCAGCAACTACATGTGCGCTTTCAACTCCAACTCAATCTCTACACTGTCTGCTGAAGTAGCCCGCACTACTCTCCTACTGGTAACTACAGATCATGTGATCTTTCCTAACAAGCATTATTCTTAAAGGTACATTACACACTAAATAAAACCATAATTATTACATTCCCCCCCTTTTTAACCCGGCTATACATATTATATTTACAAGTACATATTTTTCAAGACAACAAAATATTTACACTGGATAAAGAATTTACAAGTTCAGTCTTTCAGGTGGTTCCCTGGTACACGTGGAATGTCACAACTCCACGGGCAGAATTTTTCCCCCGTCGGGGGGGAAGTTGATGGGCTGGCGCGTGCAGGCATACTTCCTATCGGCGCCACGGACTGGAGGCACGGCACCATTTTACGTGGGCGGGCCAATTAAGGCCCGCCCAGCGTGACGTCCGCAGGGAAGCACTATGTGCTCCATGTGCAGGCGAGGGGATTACCTAAAATCGAGAGTGCGCTCTTTCACGCATGTGCACGAAAGAGCGCACTCATCTCCCTGAGGCTAAGTGCTGCCTCAGGAAGATCGGCTCTACTTTCAACAATATTAAAAATAGAAAACAAAATTCCCTTACATGTCCCCTCATGTGACAATGTCACATGAGTTGAGATATGTTCATAATTTCCATAACAACTTTATTAAAATTTTTAAAACCCTACATGAAACCTCATCCCGCCGGTGGATGAGGTTTCATGTTTTTTATAGTTGCCTCTGGCACTCCTGGCCTGCCCGCCAACCTTAAAGTTGGATGGGCAGGTCCTTTAATTGCTTAATTGATCCTGTCAATGACATCAATTGGCCATTGACAGGCCGGCAGGCCCACAGCTGATTTTGCTGCGCCCTCATCTACCTGAAAATTTAAACGGAGCACGGTGACGTTGGGAGTTCTGCCCAACGTCATCCCACATCATTTTACGTGTCAGTGAGCGGGCCCCACCCCCGCTCGCCGACAGTAAAATCCTGCCCCACAACTTCAGATTCTTTGTCAGGGACCTCCTTTTCAGGAGTTGCCTGAACATCAGGTGCTTCAGTGAGCACTTACAGTTCTGTATCCTTAGCTCCTTCAGGAACATCAGACATGTCAGTCCTGGGTTGAGTATCCTCAACAGAAAACGCAGATCCAGTCATGGTCACTGATGGAACCAAATTTTGGTGATATGTCTCTCTCTTCCTTAAATTGTCCACATGTTTATGGATGATCCAGCCTTCCACCTCAACTTGGTAAGATAGAGGTCCAGTCACCACAGTTATTTCAACCGGTAGCCACTTTGGCCCTTCGCCGAAGTTCTTCACTCATACCAGCTCTCCCATGGTAAATTTCTTCTCGTGACTATGCCAGCTATGTCTAGTTTTCTCGCTTCCCTGACTCCTTTCCACCTTCCCCCCTAGATTTGGCATTATTAAGCTCAATCTCATCCTGAGGCTGCATTTCAACAATAACTCCGCAGGTGTGGCACCTGTTGTTGTGTGAGGAGTAGTCCTGTAATGAAAAAGAAAGCATGCGAGCTTGGCTCCAAAGAATCACCAATTAGCTTTTTCATCCCTGCGCTTGAACCTTGCCTTTCAGCCACTCCATTTGATAAAGGGTGCAGTTTTCACATGAGTGATACCACTGAGGCTGATAAACCGTTGAAACTCAGCACTCGTAAATGCCATACCGTTATTGGAAACAACTACTTCTGGTAGTCCATGAATGGCAAAACTCTGACGTGGTTTCTCAATTGTAGCGCCCGATGTTGGTGGCTTCACCGCATATATGTCCAACCATTTTGAATGGGCATCGACAATGAGCAGAAACATGGTTTCCAGGAAAGGTCCAATGTAGTCAACGTGTAACTGCACCCAGGGTATTCTTGGCCACTCCCATGGGTGTGATGGAGCTGTCACTGGCAAATTTTGCAGTTGCTGACATTGCACATCATGTTTTACCATGCTCTCTATTTTGCCATCCATCACTGGCCACCATAGATAGCTGCGTGCTATGGTCTTCATTTGGGAAATTCTTGGATGGACACTGTGTAGTTCAAATAAAAATGGCTCCCTTCTCTTTGGAGGAACAATCACTTGTGCACCCCACAATAAGATGCCATTCTGGCTGGTTATTTCATGTCTTCTTCTGAAGTACGGTTTCATTTCATCAGATGACCAGGCTCCAGTGACCAACCATGTAGCACTTGTTCTCATACTTGAGATAGGACTAGGTCTTGACTTGTCCAGTCCCTGATCTGCCCAGCACATACCGGTAAGGAATCTAAGAAATTTAACAGTAAAACAAGTTCCTGTGGAACTGGGACGTGCTCATCCTTTCCTTGTAAAGGAAAATGTTTAAGGGCATCGACATTTGTGATTTGATTGCCAGGCCTATGTACGAAAGTACATTTGTGTGCTGCCGGAATTAAGGCCCATTGTTGTATTCTTGCTGAGGTTATGGGTGGTATAGCCTTTTCCTCACCAAACAAACCTAGCAGTGGTTTGTGGTCTGAAACAATTGTAAAATGGTGGCCGTGCATGTCCTGGTGAAATTTGTTGACACCAAAGATGATAGACAAGCCTTCTTTCCTATCTGTGAGTATCCCTTTCCCGCTGTGGTAAGCGTCCTTGATACGTAATCTATTGGCTGTTCTGTGGCATCATCCATCCAATGAGATAGCACTGCTCCCACTCTGTAGGGCGATGTGTCACATGTCAGCACCGATTCTTGTGTCTAGTCATAATGTACTAATAGATTGGACGAGTGCAACAATTGTTTCACCTTTATGAAAGCTTCTTTCTGGTGTGTCTCCCAAGACCAACGTTGATTCTTTTTGAGTAGAGAATGCAGGGGGGCCAGCACTGTAGACAAGTTGGGTAAGAACCGTCCATAATATTTGATCATTCCTAGGAATGATTTGAACTCGGAGGTGTTCTTTGGCAGAGCTGCCTCTCCTACAGCTCTCACTTTCTCCTCACCCGGGTGGAGGCCCTGTGAATCTTCTTGGTCACCCAAATAGGTTAACTCCCTCGCTTGGAAAGTGCACTTCTCTTTTGATAGACACACTCTAGCTTGCAAGAAACATTTTAAGACTTCTTCTAAGTTTGCCAAATGCTCTTTTTCAGTGAATCCTGTCACTAATGCATCATCAAAATAGACTACAACCTGGGACAGTCCCTGCAGTAAGTTTTTCATTGTTCTCTAAAAGATGACACAAGTGAAGGAGACACTGAAAGGTAATCGTGTATATCGATACAATCCTTTGCGGGTATTAATTGTGGCAAATTCCTGGGAGGCATTATTCAATTCTAGTTGTTGATAAGCATGACTCATGTCAAGCTTGGTGTACAGGTCTTCGAGTTTTGGAATGGGATGCCTATCCAGTTTGCCTACTTTATTAACTGTCAGTTTGTTGTTCCCACAAATTTGGACACTTTGGTCGGGTTTAAGGACAGGGACTATGGGTGCTGCCCATTCTGAGATCTGAACAGCTTGTATAACACCCAGTTTCTCTAGCCTGTTTAGCTCAGTGTTGACTTTCTCTTGCAGGGCACATGGCATTAATCTTGCCTTCATAAAGCGAAGGGTTGCTTCCATATCCACATTAATCTTGGTCTACAGGCCCTGGATTTTCCCCAGTTCATCCTTGAAGATCACGGCGTACTTTCTAAGTAGCTCTGCTAGCCACTTGCTCTCAGCTGGAAAATTCCAGCCCATTCTAACTTAATCCCCTTTAACCAATTTCACCCTAGGAGGCTTGGCCCTTCACCTGCTACCACCATCAAGGGTAGCTGTGCCAATTGGCTTCCATAATGGACCGTTATGCCTTTTACTTGAATGTCTTCCCCCATATATGTTTTAAGCTTGGCAGCTGTCTGTTCTAAACTTAATTGATGTTCACCATTATTCAAATATCTGAAGGTATGTCCCCCAATAACTATAGTGGAAGCTCCTGTGTCCACTTCCATTCTAACAGGTTTGCCATTTACTTTCACTGTGACAAATATTGGTTCTGTCTTTCCAACTTTCAGATTAAACAATGAGTAAATGTCTGAATTTGTCGTTTCAGGCTCTTCTACATTTTAGATTTCATTGGGCTTCTTCTTTTGTTTACAAACCTGCTTGAATCCTTCCTTGCACTGCCTCATTATATGTCCATTTCTGTGACAATAATAGCATTCAATTTTTATAAACTGCCAATCGCTAAAAGACTGATTGTTTCCAACTCTATTAAAATGATTCTTAGATCTCTCTGCTAAGTTACTTTTCTTTATTCTTTGGCTAGCGGGTGCTGTTTCCCGCTTCTCGGCAGAGTCTTACTTTTTCACGCCACTTTCGCTTGAGGTTTCCTGCCCAATATGGAGGATGGCGCCATTTTACACACCCTGCATTGCCTGTGAATCTCTTACTGCACTTTCCATGGCCAGTGCTATTCTAGCGCCTTTTTGAAATCTAGATTCAGACAATCATATTTTTTGAATAGTGTCCTCTTTCACACCACACACCAAATGATCTCTGAGCATATCATTCAGAGTCGTACTGAACTCACAATGTTCCGTTAGCTGCTTCAAATTTGCCACATAGCATACAATTGTCTCACCCGGGGCACTATTTCACAAATTACAACCCGAATCTCTGCTTTGTGACTGAGGGCTTGGGTTGAAGTGAGATCCACCAATTCATTGAAATTCTTTGAATCTGGGACACTGGGTGCCATCAAACTTGGAATCAAACCATAGCTTTTGCTCCCACAAGCACTCAAGAGGACCGCTTGCCTCTTCTCTTCACCTGCAATCTCATTTGCTTGAAAAAAGAACATGAGGTATTCTATGCATTCAGACCAATCGTCTGCGGCTGGTTCAAAAGGATCAATTCTCCCAAATTGTGGCATTTTGAGAGGGGATAACTTCTTCAATTCTAACAGAACTTGATACTTACAATCACTGGGCATGATACAATGCTGATTTCTTTCTAACATTATTTCTTCTTTTCAATCCTGTTTTATCCTCATCGCCAGTTTGTAGTAGGGTGGCTGAGTTGTGTTGTTCATAAGAGTTGATCTGCAGACAACTTCCTTAGTGGAAACATTAATTTTATTTATAATATAATCATCAGCAACTACACGCGTGCTTTCAACTCCAACTCCATCTCTACACTGACTACTGAGGTAGCCCACACTACTCTCCTATTAGTCACTACAGATCATGCGATCTTTCCTGACAAGTGTAATTCTTAAAGTTACATTACACACTAACTAAAACCATAATTACTACAGAGCTGTTATGTCACCTCCTGAGACAACAGAGAAGAGATTTCCTAACCTGAATGAGTCTTTTTCAAAAGCAAGGATGGTAATTGTCTCAAACCACCAGGGTTGATGTCTACAACAACAATCCAGGTTGCGGTTAATCACCTAAGCCCAACACCATATTTGAAAAGGGGAATTGAGAAGCCACATGGTAAGGCAGCCATATTGGTCTCCCTTTTTAATCTTCATGTGCTGTCTACAAGACATACCAGCAGCAGCAGAAAGGGTTGTAACATTTATGCCTTACAGCTTGGAGACTGCAGTAATGCAAATTCTCTGAGCCTGTTCCTTTTTGAGTCCACCAGTACAGAAAACCAACCTCCTTGTCTTGAGACTACAAGTAACTAACTTTGTGACCTGCAGAAAGTCCATCCCTTTGAAAGAATCCTGCACTGTCCCTGGTTTTCAACTTTGGCTATTGAATTCACCAGCTACATTTCAAGAATGAAAAACCTCTTCTTCACCAGGCCTGCACCATATTATCCAAGAGGAGCCATTCATGTGAATTACCAACTATTCCTTTGTTCATAACTTGTAAAAGTGCAATATTCTCTTTAACTGTATTGTGTGTGTGTGTGTGTGTGTGTGTGTGTGGGGGGGGGGGGCGGTGGGGGAGGTGGGGTGGAGGGGGGCAGAGGTGAGTGACGTGGCATTACCTTTTTGGGGTGAGTGCATGAATAAATAATCCTCTTTATTTAAACTCACAAACAGCTTGCTGCTAGTTATTTAAATTGTCCATACCCTCAAGGGTTAAGAAACACATGTCTTTCTTTTAAAAAACACATGGATCATGGACAGTAAGGGAAGGGAACAGGAGTTTCAGCTCTCTCTCATTCCTCTCTGTAACACACATTACTGGCATAAATAAGCTAAGCAAGAATTTGTTTTGGAGGAAAAGAAGCTCAACTAGGAATTTATGTCCTAGTTACAGTGAAATGTCCCAGAAATTTCTGAGTTGTTGACTTTTAAAAAAGTTACACAGCGTTAGGGCATTACTGCATAATTTATGATTTGAGTGGATTTTTAAAAAATCAATATTAAATGATTGCGTTTTCCACTATGTCAAGTTGATTACAGGGCACAATAATCATCAGGTCCATTTGTATATCATTTTGTTTTCATTTTGACAAGACACTGTACATAGTGTCCACTACTGCTATTAAATCTGTGTTTTGCATTTCTACTTCATAGTTATTAAACTCAGTATTTATACTTGTAACACACTTTCTGAAAAGCCTACGTGTAATGTCCAGAGGAAGTTTTGAAGCCTCCTGCCCTGCAGAAATGTGGCATAAGTGTCCTAAAAATGTTGCCCTATTCCTGCCATCGGTGTGGCAACCATCGTCTTCCTCCGCATTGACCGCTGGGCAGCCAAAGTGCTCACTTAAGTCAGGCAATAGGTCCTTGTAGTATGCTATGATGATCATAGGACCATGTTTACCATTTTTGGACAGCAAGGGAAGGAGAATGCATGGAGTATCAACTGGTGACCAAGCTGAAGAAGAATCCACAACTATGTTTTACTGTATTTTTATGGGGCTGGGAGGAACAGATGTGCTTTACCAGACCACTCAAAAGCAGCTTTCAGGAGATTTGAGCACTCTCTCATGGACCAGCTATTCTTTTGGCCTGCAGGCTAGCTAGGCTGATTTAGATTCCCAGAACATAGAAAAATGACAGATAGGAAGAGACCTACTGGTTCATCCATTCTGTCCCACACGGTTCTGATGCCCTACACAATAAAATACACTTACCATCAATCTGCTTTCATTTCATCTCCTTGGGGAAGCGATAAATCAGATAACATCCTAGGTCAATTGAGGAAAGAAAACTAGAACATTCCTCTTTGACCCCTTTAAGAGATCAAAGTAGTCCAGGGGATGACCTAGTCGCTGATTTAGGTTACAGGATGCCTCCCTTAAATAAGTAATCTCTGCCCCAGCCAGAAACAGATGCAGCTCTTATTTGGAGGCATAGAACGAGTGTTCAACACTCAAGCCAGTAATATGATTCACAGGTAAACTATTCTCTAGGAAGAGAATCGTCTAACATCAAGTCTAGATCTGCCCTTGCGTAACATGTAAGTGTTAGCCCATTCCTCGCTAACTTATTCAGTTGAAATAATTAATCAACATAAATACTTGTCACTGTATTACAGAATCACAGGAGGCTTTTTGGCCCATCACATCTGTGCTGGCTGTTTGAAGGAGCTATCCAATTAATCCCAGTCAGAGTTTTGCTCCCCATAACTGTAAATTTTCCACCTTCCAGCATTTATCCAATTCCCTTTTGAATGTTATTTTAGACATGCTTACATTGCCTTCTCAAGCAGTGCTTTCCAGATTACAACATCTTGCTGTTTTATTATTAAATGTTTCTTCATATGGTCTCTAGTTCTTTTGCCAATCACCTAAAATCTGTGTCCTCTGGCTACCAACCCTTCCAACCTGGAAATTGGGAGGTCCTTATTTACTCCATTAAAAAAATTCATAAATTTGTAGACTTCAATCAAATCTCCTCTTAAACATTTCTTCCCTAAGGAGAACAACCCCAGTTTCTTATATCTCTCCACATAACTTAAGTCTCTCAGTCATGGTATCCTTGTAGTAAATCTCTTTTGCACTGTCCCCAAGGTCTTGACACCTTCCTAAAGTGCGGTGCCAAGAATTGATCACAATGCTTAAATTGAGGCCTAACCATTGTTTGACAAAGTTTTAGCATAGGTTTTGCTTTAGTACTCTATTTTTCTATTAGTAAGGTCAAAGACTTCCCAACTTGCGCTGCCACATTCAAAGAATTATGTACATACATCCACAGGTTTCTCTGTTCTTGTACCCCTTTTAAAATTATGGGCAGAAATTTTCGCTCGGAATGCCCAACCCGCTTGAATGTGAAATGGTGCACATTGACGTCAGACGAGCGTGCCAACATCAACGCGCAGTCATGCGATAGTTCGGTCGGCGGGCGCGCGCCAGAGTTGGCAGCATACCCGCCGACAATTAAAAGGCCTGTTAAGGCCATTAAATAATCAATTAGGCTAATTTTTTTGCTGCCCATCCAACCTAACAGTTGGTGGACCGGCGAAAAGGCCTTTGCATTTTTTTGGAAATGAATTGTTTTGGGAGGAAAAATGAGATGAAGCAATATAACCTAAGTAACATTGGGCAGAATTTTGCCCTTGGCGGGCAGGCTCGGTGGGGGCATTTGGGAAGCCAACCTCTGCTCCCGATTGGCACCGCACTGCAATTTCACACTGAAACCGCGGGCGGGATGAGGTTTCCAAAAGCAAATAAAAATAAAATAGAAGTTTTGCAATTGAATTAATAACGTGCCCCTGCTCACGTGACCGGGTCACATGAGGGGACATGTTTTATCACATTTTTATATTTTTTGTTATATCTCTTCATCTCCCTGAGGCAGCTCCATGCCTCGGAGATTATGCAGCGCTTGATCAGGCACATGCGCGAAGTTGGCACTCAGCCTCCACACCCTCCCGCACAGACAGCGCTCAGCACTGCTGCTTCTGTTTCATGCTGGGCGGGCCTTAATTGGCCTGCCAGTGCGAAATTGCAGAGCGGTGCCGATCGTGGGCAGAGGTTGGCTTCCCAAACGCTCCCGCCGAGCCTACCCGCCAAGGGCAAAATTCTGCCCAATGTTACTTAGGTTATATTGCTTCATCTCATTTTTCCTCCCAAAACAATTCATTTCACACTTCTCTGCATTAAATTTCATCTGCCAAGTGTCTGTGAATTTTCCCAGTCTGCTTATGTCCTCAGAAAAAATCTATTATTTATCCTCCTCATTATTTCTACATTTCACATCATCTGAAAGTTTGAAATTATGCCCAGTATACTCAAATTCAGGTCCGTAATATACCTAACAAATGAGCAATGGTCCTAATACTGACCCCTGAGGAACACCAATGTATGCTTTCCTCCAGACTAAAAAACAACCACTACGCTTTTCCAGCATCTTCTGTTTTTGGTTCAGATTTCCAGCATCCATAGTATTTTGCTTTTGACTAACCATTCAGTCCTATTCTCTGCTTTCTGTATCTTAGCCAATTTTGTACCCATGCTGTTGTTATGCCCAGTAAATGGATATCATATTCATAATTTTAAACATGGACCCTTTGTTCATATAGAAGTTTCTGGAACTGCCTTTTATTTAAAATAAGCACAGATGAACTGTTAATATGGCCGTCAAGGGTCAGGTGACCTTAGCAGCTTCAACATAGACTATCTGAAGCTTCCAGAAAGTTTCTAATTGCATCACCCTGGGTAGGGGGCACCCCTTGGAATGGACATATCAAGATTAATATTACCAGTGGAATTCACACTTGCTATTGTTTGGGGATTTACTCAAACCACAAGACCAAACTCCGTGTCCCAGATTTTTTGTCCCTGAGTTGGGAGATTTCCCAGCTCGGTGAACACGACTTTTCAAAAATGGCCCCCTGTGGGTTGGATTTTCAGTCGGGAGGGGTGGTATGCAGGCTGAAACAGGAGCCGGGATGGGCAACCCCAGGGTGAGTGTGCAGGCTGCTGGATGCAGAGGCAGGATGGATGCAAGGCCTGTCTCTGTGTTTAAATAAATAAAAAAATTGAAAAACATTCCTCCAGCCTTTACTCCTCACCCCCACACATTCCCTATGCCCCATTCATGCCAACATATGCCAACCCATGCCCCCACCACCCCATGGCCCCAATACCCCCATGCCAACTTATTGCCCCTCTACCAGCCCCATGTCAACCCATGCATCCCCACCTAACCCCCAAGACCCCCACACTCATATGCCAGGTTAGTGGCAGATTATGCCAACCCATGCCCCCACCACCCTTTGCCATTACCCGCTCCATGTCAACTCACCTAGTACCCTTGGACAGTTCCTTGACAGCATTGACACTTCCTGAATATCTTTGACAGGTTTGACAGCTGGAGAGTTCTTTAACATATCCTTGACATTTGGATGTTTCCTTGACAGCTGGACAGTTCCTTGACAACTGGACAGCTCTTTAGCAGTTTCTTGACAGTTGAACAGCTTTTTGACAGCTCCAATTCGTTGGGCTGTTCTTTGACAGCTGGACCATTCGTTGACAACTGGACAGCTCTTTAATGTTTCCTTGGCAGCTGAATGGCTCTTTGACAGCTCTAATTCATTTATGTGTAAAAAGTGCATTATCATGTTCACTTTTAACAATCCCAAAGGATGCCTTACCTCTTCTAAAGGGTGCTTTACCTCTCTGAAAGGTGTTCAGGACCATATCCAAAGGGGCACCTTACCTTTCCACAGGAGTATCCTGGCTATCAGACCTCCTCTTACCAGTCCTAAACTGCACACTCCAGATTCCACACTTCTGTTCTTCCAAAATCCCACTTCAGTGGAGACAGCTAGTGATTTATAGGGCCAGCTGCCTCCATGAATTGCGCCTGTGTGAACCCCAGCCTGACTCCTGTCCTGCCCCGGCAAAGATGGGAAATGCCGAGTTTGGGGATAGGACTTAAAACTTTCAACCATTTCTGGGATTTGCACCATGAAGAAGGGCCTCTCCGTCATGGCGAAAATCTGGGCCCATGTCTCCAATTTGGAATATTAACAATGAGGGCTGGGCAGAAATCAATTCATCCTGAGTTAGTGTGAAGAAATCATCCATTATCTCCATTGTATAGGAATGGCTTTCAGCTGAGACATTCCAGCTGGACAATCCCAGTATTGGTCATGTGACCAAAAGAGGCTTGAAATAATGAGTTTTTATCTGAAGACCCAGAAAGACCTGGGCAGTATTAAGAGACAACAAATGCAGCAAACGGCTGTGTCATCTTTGTTTTTAAGAACCTGAAGGCTATATATCTTAGAAGTGCCTCCCAGTCTGATTCCAAAACTCCAATCCATCTGTAAAGAAATTTGACCTCCTGATATGAAAACCACAAGTGTCTAGCTTTGAGACCTGCTGAACATTCATTTTTTCGAGGGAATGCTGCAACAATCTGGATATCTGACTTCAATTTTTATAACCCATCCGAACTACAACTCAAGAGTTGAAAAAGACTCCTTTCTTCATTGGGCCCGCAGCAACTACTCTTCTACCACTCTGTGAGTTTACATTGGGGTGGGTGAGACTTCCGATGGGCCACCCACTCTTGCCCCAGCTGAAGCCCTTAAGTGGCCAATTATTGACCACTTAAGGGTTACTTCTCACCCAACTTCACTTTTTAGGCTGGCAGGAGGATTTCTGGGTATGGGGGTAGTCCAAAAATGTTTGGGCTTAGGCCTCAGGTAGGAAGGTTGGGGGGGGGTTTGCTTTCAGAAGCTCCCTTCTAACTTCGCCCCCACCCCCCCCGCATCACCCCACCTTAAGGTTCAGTGGCCGCTGGACCTCCCCACCTCCTGGCCTCTCCTTTGACATCCCAATCCCCTGCTACTCACCCTCCCCAGGCCTTCCCTACCAACCCCACCCTGAGATTCCAAAGCTCACCTTTTCCTGCACTCCCAGGACTTCGGCTCTATGGACAGCAAGAAGTTTCACTTCTCTCCACTGTAGCTTCTGGCGCTGCAGAGACTAGGGAGCTGCAGGTCAATCATCTTGGCCGGCCGCTAAGGCAGGACTTCCTCCTGACTGAGGGGTGGAAGCCCCGTCTGCAGTCAATTAACGCTGACTGGAGCGTGAAATAGCTGCAGAGCAGGTAGTGTCCCCACTGACTCCTAATGGTGGGACAGAAAACCCCGCTATCCAAAATATATTGGCCATTAAGTCTATTGGGGTAAATAAGGTGTTTTGAACTAGTATTTACCATAATTTTCAAATATAGCATGCATCCAGATATAATACACACTCCAATTTTTATGAACGAAGGATCAAATTTCCCTTATCATCATGCATAATAGGCACCTAGATTTCTGGAATATTGTGGTCAAAGCTATTGACAAAACTAGTGGGCAAACCTGACTGAGCTAAAAGGTCTATTCCAACTCTAATTTGCTGAGTGGCTAACATCTGGCCTCAAAAAGTGTGCAATACTCAAGTAGACTGAATATGCCATTGGCTTTTATTGATCAACTAAGTGTAGCAGGTGACCCCCTAACAAGGTTCTCAGCGCAGCATTGAATCATCTGACCGGCCCTTCACGGTTCGCTCACAGGTGAATCATTGGCACTGGCAAACTTGGGACAGTAAACTATTTGAGGACAGCAATTCAAACACAACCTTACAACATTTTACCAAAACTGATTTGTAGCTTTGGATATTAAACATAGCGATAACTAGTTTTTATTTTCAAACATTTCTAAATGTGTGTCCATCCGTGTAAATTAATGTAAACAAAGATCTCAAGGCTTCGCTTCTTGTTAACTTCTTTCAAAAATGAAGTTTATAAATGCCAAAAATTAATGTAAACAAGAGATTATTCTTATTTATTTCTTTGAGAAAGGATGAATTTAAAAGAAATATAATTAAAACACAACATTTCTAGTAAATATGCATTATCATTCATAAGGCGTTTGGAAAAGATGTTCTTGACCGGTTGCAAAAAAAAACATTTTGATCTGTTGCCATGTATAATATATACTTTAACTTTTAGATAAATTTTGGGGAAAATGTGTATTGTTAGGAAAATTTGGCTAATCTCATGGCCTGCATAGGAACCCCCTGCAATGCATTAATCCTCCCCACTATGTGAGGCAGGCAAAACTGGACACTGTATTCTGAGGCTAACCAAGGTCTTGAACAAAGCATAAAAGAATGCTATGTTTTTTTGCTAATTATCCTGTGATCACATCTTAGAAATGTAGTTACTTTTAGCTATTGTGTCATGTCATTGCTCATATTCTTTGGGGACTGATGAACTGAAACACCAATGTCTTTCTTTCACCATTGGCTTTAAGTCTTGTCTGTAGGTTCTATGTATGTTTGATTGGCCCACATTACGCTACACTTTTCTGAGTAATGCTTCATTTGCCCAATCAAAGCCAATTGAGTGCTCATCTGGGCCCCACAAGGAAAGCTGTGCCTTCTTTCTTTCCATTACATCCCTTCCCACCTACTTTCATAGCAGTGCATGTTTGAGGAAAGCATAACCTCCCATAGGCTAGCAGTTGCTTCCTGCCCATTCTGGCAGTAAGTGCACCAGTTAATAAGAACAATGAGTTAGAGCACCCCAGGTGTCAAATATTCATCAGAGTTGCCATTTTGCACTTGCCCTGTCCCCACTCAAAACAAATTCCTTAATCTGTTATAAATGAGCCCAATTCTGGTTAAAGCATCTGCTTAATGATTCAATCACATATCAATGGGTAAAGGGTGCTACTTTTATTGTAATTATGAATGCAATTTTGATGGCTGAAATTTATTGTACCAATATTTGAATTTCACAAGAAACAATTATCAGGACAGTTGACTGATAATTTTAGAATATGAAAAGTTCATTGGAAAAATTAACAATTGGAGACAGGCTTTAAGAGCTCATGTACATGATACTGTTCAGTACAATCATAACACCATTGCCTAGATATCATTCGTCTTCCTAAACTACTATAAATTGATTTTGAAAATGCGTTTCAGCAAATCAGCTTATAGTATTTAAACATGAGGTGATTAAGTTTGTCATAAACAATTAGTTTATTGCTGTATAATCTGCTTGGAACATGTTTTCTAGTATCTTTAACTGGAAATAGGCAATTAATCAACTACAACAATTTTAATTATTGTATCATTAACTAAATTGGAAAAAAATATGAACACTGAGATACATAACTGGACTGGTGATAAAAGGTTATGATCCAGATGCAAGGATGATTAAAATGTCTCAGTTTAGAAAAAGCCAGGATATATTGTTGGAAGCCAATCTACACAACCGTTGGTTTATTTCTATGTAGCCAAGATACAGTTTTGGGATAGGTGTATTCTGTTTAGCATACCCTGTATAATCAATCAGTACTTGTAAACCAATTTCAAGAGACAAAAAATTGCAAACTGTGCTGTTCATTCACTAAATTGACAGGAAGTCCAAAGCCATAACTTCTTCTCATCACTAAGTTAGACTGCACTGCCCAAAGATACCTGCATCTCTTAAAAGTGTATTGTGACAAGAGTGGGTGCTGAAAGTCACACAGGAATTGAATCTGACATGAAAAATAGTGAAGAATTAAAGAATAAAGGAGAGAATGGATTCCAAGGTATTCAGATGCTGCACTGGAGGGTATTGGTGGAGGAGGTGGAAAGTTGAAGAGATGTCCTGTATCTGCAGGGGGCTAGGAGGCCCTCAAGGCACCCACTTAAAAATTAGAGGGCAGATAGCTGAGGATGAAGACACTGCAACGTCACTTGATTTCACACTCATAGCCACCAACTCAAAAAGTAACACTGGCTGTATCCTTGGGGGATAGATTAGAGATAGAGAGTTGCATGTGTTGGGATAGCTCGATGCCAGTTGTGTAGCCCCTAGGACCTGACTGCACTGCTACAAGAAATTCAGTGATCTCACATGAACAGTCAAGGTTGATGAAAGCATCTTCAAATGGCAGGTCCTATTAACTGCACCATTAGTCTTAGACTGTGCTCAAATCACCACAATCCATCACTCACCTATTAACAGTCTCTATCAATTAGGATTTATACCAACATTTGGAAACTTCACCTCAGCATCGCACCCACATCTTGCAGTTTGCATGAATTTCTATCTATTCAACCATGACAGCCACATCAGTCAAACAGATTGCACAACACTCACTTGCGCACTACTCCATTTCTTGCAGGACAAGGTGAGGCAGCTGCAGCTAACCGAAAGGGATACAGGCATAGCTGCATGTCCTCACCCCCATGGGAGAGATGGTACTGTCCAAAAGAGCAGCCATGTGGAAGCCATGGCCAACTACGGGGCTGACGCGATAGAAAATGATGGTATCCTTATATCGAATCCTCCTTTTCATTTCTCCTATCCTCCTCATTCCACAGTTTTCAGATTTACCAGCTGCAGATGGTGTAAGCATGCACTTCTTTTTTCCCTGACACTTCTCCCTGCACCACAGCCTTATCCCTGTGTCTCTTTCCTGTCAGATACCCAAGAGGTACAAACTTCCCAGGTGGTGCAGGAATATTAAGAAGAGAGCGATGATAAAGGCACTTCAATGTCATTTGATTTCGCACCCGCAATCACCAGCTCAGTAAGTGACACTGGACATATCCTTTCTGTACCTGTGATAACTTTGCCAGAATGAATGTATAAGGATGTTGCTTTACTGAGGATGAAACTTCTACACATACATCATGTATAGCTAAATTCATCCTCCCCAGCTTATTCCCACAAATATTTTTATGTGACTGCAATAGCTTCTCCAAATCATTATGATACTTGTCAGGGAGGTAACTCAACATTGCATTTAAATTTTTGAGTACCCCCTCATTATCCAATTTGATTAGAGGAAAATCAATTTCAGAATCCTGCATTTCTCCCTCTTTCCCATTATCTACAATATCTCCTTTTGGTCCTCTTCTCTGTCAAAATACTTTTAAAGCATATTTACATGACACACCCCCTGCTTCTTTCTTCTATCTGGAGTATTTATTAAATAATTTACTTCATTCAGTTTCTTTTCAATCCTGTAAGGTCCATTAAACCTTGCCTTTAATGAGTCACCCAGTACTAATAACAGAACTAGCACTTTCTCCCAGTAACAAAGCTACAAGCTGTAGATTTCCTGTCTTCCTTCACTTTCATCACTTGCTGTGATGAATGCTCCCTAGCCAACTCACATGCTCTGTCCAATCTCTCTCTGAAGTTGGATACATAATGCAGGAGAGTAGTTTTAAAATTTTGACTCACCAATTTCTCATGAATCAACTTCAGTGATCCCCTTACCTCATGACCATAACTAGTTCAAAAGGGCTAAAATCAGTTGATGCATTAGGAGCGTCCCTCAAGACAGTTAGTGGAGTTACAGAAAAAAGTATTCGCAAATAAAGCAGTTATTTCAGGCAGCTTACTCAGAAACAGAGCAGAGTGTATTCCAGAATGTTGTTACCTTAAGGATAATGTTTTGATGATAAAATGGAGGCCTTATCAAGGTTTCAGCAAATTAAAGCTGGAGGGAGGTGCATCAGATTGTAATAACATTTCGATATAGAAATGAGATTCTGTGGATAGTTCATAAAATTCCAATGTGGGGACATTTAGGAATTAGAACGACACAAGTGAAAATACAAAAACATATTTTCTGGCCTAGATTGCATCGAGATGTAGTCAAATTCTGTAAAACATGTTACATATTTCAGATGGTAGGGAAACCCCAAACAGTGATTAAGCCAGCGGCTTTAATTCCAATTCCAGCATTTGACAAACCTTTTACTAGGGTCCTGACTGATTTTAACTGTTGTTATAAGTTCAAACTTGTCATGTAAATTGTTCTGTTATATTATTCGTTTAGCAGAATATTCTTTTAGGAACAATATTTGTTCATAATCAAAATTCCTCTGATTCACAATTTCTGTTGCCCACTGATTAATTCAGAAATTGATGAACAATGGTCAGTTTTGCAGAAGATGTGGGAAAATTACCTGAAAACATTGCCTGTTAAAATTAAGCAAACATTATTATATCACTGACTGAATACAGAAAATTCTAAGACAGAACCGCATATATCTTAGATTGAAATAAGATGACACATCATTACTCTGTTACTTTATAAATTAGAATTGTTTTATGATAATGAAAATTATTGCTGAATTAATAAGACAAACATTATTATGCTGTCATTTTTTATTTATTCTTTCATGGGATGTGGATGTCACTGACAAGGTCAGCATTTGTTGCCCATCTTTAATTGTCCTTGAACTGAATGGCTTGCTAGGCCATTTCAGAGGGCATTTTAGAGTCAACCATGCTGATGTGGGTCTGGAGTCACATGTAGGCCAGACCATATAAAGAATCTGAAGGACACTAGTGAACCAAATGGATTTTTACAACAGTCAATGATAGGTTCATGGTCACTATTACTAAGACAAGCTTTTAATTCCATATTTTATTAAATTTAAATCCCACCAGCTGCCATAGCAAGATTTGAACCCATGCCCCCAAAACATTAGCCTGGGCAGCTGGGTTACTATTTCAATGACATTACCACTACACCAATGTTTAAACCTTGAGTGATCAGATTATATTGGGTCACTATGACTCTAGCTGAGTATAATCTCTCAAAGAAGAAATTGATAGCTGCCCTTGAGTCGCTTCATGCAGTACTACATGATAGATTACCTGTCCTATACATCCACTGCCAGCTTTTTTAGGCTAAATGTAACTAAATATTCTGATGGAGTTTCTTAATATTTTGATATAAGCAGCTCAGAGTCCAAAGACAATATGTGGAAGTTTTTATTATAATGTGTCAATAGAGCAAAAAAATTTACACTGTTTTATCAGCAACTTGACTATTGATTTGTACACTTGTAACATGAATTTAAGAACACAGACTGCATGTAGTTTATAAAATAGTGTTCCATTATTCCACTGGCATCAAAGCTATATAAACTCTCAAGGGAAAGCATAACTTCAAGGAACAAATTAATTGCAATGAATATTCATGGCCAATGCTCTGCCCCATTTGTGGCCTCAGCTCCTAAATGCTGTGACCTACCGATCATGAACAGCTGCTGCAGCTCATTGCTGCCGTCCTGCTCGCATCTTCCAGGTTCCCTAGCCACCATCAGAAGCTGCAATTTGCCCTATTCATGGCTTTGACTCAAGCCACACTGCAACTCACACATCCTAAACTTGCCCTTGCTGCTTTCTCCCTTTCCTCATGACAACTGGCTCGACCCCTCAGTTTGCCAAAGGCACCACCCCCTGCATGGAGGGAGCCATAGGGGCTGACCAGTTCCCCTGCTAGGTGCCCTCCCCCACTATTGGCATCTGCTGCTGGAGGCCCCACTACATACTGTTGACCAATATTCTACATTAATCTTTAAATGCATTAAAAATCAATATTCGTTGCATTAACAGGTGCTGCAGGATATTAAAGATTAAATTCTGCTTGCTGATTCAGTCTTGAATTCAATAGCACTCTCACAAATTTTTCTTTATTGGATTTGTGTAAGTTATTTGACAATATTGACAAAGTGATAAAGCCACAAAAACATGTTTCTGGACATCTTTGTATATGGGAAATTGATCTATGTCGCATAAGGGACTATGAATAAGAATTCAGATTTCTTCAACACTTGGATTTTTGAAGATTTGAAATTGGGATATTTATGAAACTACAGCTGAAGTTCTGACCTTCATTCCAGTAAATGGTTTATAAGACTCCCCAGAAAGTAACAAAGTATCCCTGTTTTCTACCAACTAGAAGAGACTGAGGCACAATCAATGGAGCAGGAACAGCCTTAACTGGAGAATTGAAAAAAGAATTACATTTCCTACTGTGACTGCAGATGCCAAAGTTAACGACTTATCACCCAGCAAGACAGTGTAGCCCTGGATAGAGGAAACAATGACACTGTATATACCTAGAGATAAATGTGTTCTGTGCACATAAATGGCATTACTGTCAAAGATTCAGGTGGACCAAATTAACCATAAGTTATGTTTTCATGAATTAAAATGGAATGGACCAATTTCAATAAATGTAATTTACATTGAGGGAGGATATTTGCACCATTATTCCATCATAACTTCAGCATTAGATCATATGAACATACAAACATACAAAATAGGAGCAGAAATAGGCCATTCAGCCCCTCGAGCCTGCTCTGCAATCCAATAAGATCTTGGGCAGAATTTTGCCCTTGAGGGGCGGGCGGGCCCCATTGGCTCAGCGGCAGGCGGGCATCCGATCACCATCGCTGAAATGGGGCCCACCGCCATTTTAAGTGGGCGGCCAATTAAGGCCCGCTCAGCGGGCTGCCCAGCGGGGAGCGCTATGCACTTCCTGTGCAGGCAGGGGGGGATTCCCCAACTGTCAAAGTACGCTCTTTCGCACATTCACGTGAAAGAACACACATCTCCCTGAGACTAAGTGCTGCCTCAGGGAGAGCGCTGAAAGCTTTTGAAAGTGTAAAAATAGAAAAATAAAAAAATTAACATGTCCCCCTCATGTGACAATGTCACACGAGATGGCACATGTTAATACATGTCACAGAAACTTTATTAAAGGTTTTTAAAACCAACATGAAACCTCATCCTGCTGGTGGATGAGGTTTCATGTTTTTTCAGAAGCCCACTGGGGCTCCTGGCCTGCCCGCCAGCCTTAATGTTAGACGGGCAGGGCCTTTAATTGGTTTAACAACCCTGTCAATGGCCTCAATTGGCCATTGACAGGTCGGCGGGCGGACAGCTGATTTCGCTGCGCCCCCGCCTTCCTGAATATTTAAATGGGGCGGGATGATGTCGGGGGTTTCCTCCCCGATGTCATCCCAATTCATTTTGGTGTCGGCGAGCAGGCCCTGCCCCCAGCTCACCGACGGAAAAATTCTGCCCCATGTTTGTGCTTTGAATTCCACAGTCCCACCTACCTCCAATAACTTTTTATTCCCTTGCCTAACAAGAATCTATCTACTTCTGCCTCAAAATATTCACTAACCCGCCTCCACCACCTTCGGAGGCAGAGAGTTCCAAAGTCACAAAACCCTCAGAGAAAGAAATGTCTCCTCATCTATGTCCTAAAAGGGTGACCCCTAATTTTAAAACATTGCCCCCTATTTGTGGACTCACCCACCAGAGGAAACATCCTTTCGACATCTACCTTGTCAATATAGTTCAGGGTCTTATATACTTCAATCAAGTCACCCCTCACTCTTCTAAAGTGGCAACAAGCCAATCTGTAAAACCATTCCTCATAAGGCAACCCGCTCATCCAAGGTATCAATCTAGTAGACTTCCTCTGAAGTGCCTCCAACACATTTGCATTCTTCCATAAATAAGAAGACCATAACTTCACACAGTATTCGAGGTGTGGTCTCACCAATGCCCTGTATAACTGAGGCATAACATTGTTACTTTTATGTTCAATTCCCTGCATAATAAAGGATAGCATTCCATTAGCCTTGTTAATTACTTGCTGTCCCTCCATGCTAATTTTTATGACTAGAACACCTAGATCTCTCTGCACCTCAGATTAAGCAGCTGTTCTCCATTTATGTAATACTCTGCTTTTTTTATTCTTCCTGCTAAAGTGAACAATTTCACATTTTCCTACATTACACTCCATCTGCCAGATTTTTGCCCACTTTCTCAACCTATCTATATCCATCTACAACATCCGTATGTCTTCTCCACAACATACTTTCCTACCTATCTTTGTGTCATCTGCAAATTTAGCTACCATGCCTTCAATCCCTTACCTAGGTCATTGATATAAATTGTAAAAAGTTGAGGACCCAGCACAGACCCCTATGGGCCCCCTATGGGACCCCTATAGACCTCTACTCATCACATCCTGCCAATCAGAAAAAGACCCATTTATGCATGCTGTCTGTTTGCTACCAACCAGCCAATCTTCTATGCATGCTAATATGTTACATCCTACACCATGAGCATTTATTTTCCACAATAACTTTTGATGTGGCACCTTATCAAATGGAAATCCCAGTACAGCATGTCTACAGGCTCTCCTTTATCCACAGCGCATGTTACTCCTTCAAAGAACCCCAATAAATTAGTTAAACATAATTTCCCTTTCACAAAACCATACTGACTTTTGCCGATTACCTTGAGTTTCTCTAAGTGCCCAGCTATAACCTCCTTAATGATCAATTCTAACACCTTCCCCACAACAGACATCAAGCTAACTGGTCTATAGTTTCCTGTTTTCTGCCTCCCTCCTTTCTTGAATACAGGGGTTTTATTTGCTACTTTCCAGTCTGATGAAACCTTTCCAGAATCTAGAGAATCTTATAAAATTAACACCAACGCATCTACTATCTCATTTGCCACCTTTTTGAGACCCTAGGATGAAGTCCATCAGGACCTGGAGATTTGTCAGCCCACAGCTCCATCAGTTTGCTCAGTACTGCTTCCCTAGTGATTGGAATTTCATGAAGTTCCCTCTCCCTTCCACCTCCTGATTTACAACTATTACTGGAATGTTTTGTGTATCCTCTATAGTGAAGGCAAAAGCAAAATATGTGTTCATTTTACCTGCCATTTCCCTGTTATCCACTATTAACTCCCCACTGTCACTCTCTCAGGGACCAACACACACTTTACTTACGCTTTTCCTTTTCAAATAGCTGTAGAAACTCTTGCTTTCCATTTTTACACTTCTAGCCAGCTTCCTCTCATACTCTAATTTATTTCTCCTGATTAATCTTTTAGTCGTTCTCTACTATTCTTCATATTCTGACCAACCATCTGATCTGCCACTCATCTTTGTGTAATTATGTGCTTTTTCCTTAAGTTTGATGCTTTCCTTAACTTCTTTAGTTAACCACAGATGGTGGGTCCTCCCCTTAGAATGTTTCTTTATTGTGGGAATATACTTATTCTGAGTATTCCGAAATATCCCCTCAAATGTCTACCACTGCTTCCAGATTGATCTATCCCCTTGCCTAGTATCCCAGTTCACTTCAGCTAGAACAGCTTTCATGCCCATATAGTTGCCCTTACATAAGTTTAAAATACAAGTCTTAGACCCACTCTTCTACCTTTAAAACTGGATTCAATCATATTTGTGGTCACTGCTACCTCGGGGTGCCTTCACTCTGAGGTCTGAGGATTAATCCTCACATCACACAATACCAAGTCTAATATAACCTGCTCTCTGGTTGGTTCCAGAAAGTGCTACTCTAAGAAACTATTTTGAATGCATTCTATGAACTCCTCATCCAGGCTACTATTGCCAGTCTCATTTTTCCAGTTTATATGTAGACTAAAATCACCCATGATATTGCTGTCCCTTTATCAAAAGCACCCAATATTTCTTCTTGTATATTTTGTCCTTCATTGTAGTTACTGTTAGCAGGGATGTAAACCACTCACAGTAGTGACTTCATTCCCCTACAATTCCTCATCTTCACCGAAACCGATTCTATATCCTGAACTGCTGAATGAAGGTCATCTCTAACTATTTCACCAATGCCATCCTTGATCAACAGTGCTATCCCTCCACCTTTGCCTAGCTTCCTATTCAGCTGAACACCATGAGAAATGGGGAAAATGTACTATTTTAACCATTTGTACCATTTTCCTAGGTATTTCCCAATATTTTGATGAAGCTGCACTGCAAAATCAAAACAGCTTCCATAGAACTTCCAGACAATGGTGTGTAAAAATCATCTAATATGTAGATAAATGGGAAAAATATACACGGTACAGAGAGTTATGTTGATAGTACAATTCACCAATCCCCACTTCAGCATTGGTCACCATTTGATCGGATTGAAATAATAGTAATTTTGAATTTAAATTGAGAGGAAACATTGCACTCAATTGGGGCTTGTGGAATTCTTAGTTCCCAGATGGAAAAGGGAGAGAAAATGGACAGAGATCTTCACCCTGGCATTTTCACTGAAGGCACAAACAAAGATTAGACAGAGAAATAAGAGAAAAAAAAATAATAAATCCTCCCTTCCAGGCCCCTATGTTAGCTAAAACAGTTAATGATTTCCTCTCCTTACATGCTGTCCCCCTCCCAAATCTATCATCATCTTCCCCTGCTCAGAAAACCCACCCATGACCACCACCCCAGCCCTTGTAAACGATTGGCCCTTCTTCAGCCTCCCTATCCTCTCCAAAGTTCTTGAACATGTTGTCAGCTTCCAAATCCATGCTCATCTTTCCCCCAATCCCACGCTTGATTCCCTCCAATCAGTTTTTAGCCATATCACAGTATTGAAACAAGCCTTATGAAACTATAAAATGGCATTCTGTGTGCATGTGACTGTGAAAACTATTCGTCCTTGTTCTTCTCAATCTGTTGGTAACGTTCGACGCGATGGCCACACCATCTTCCTCCAATGCTTCCCCACTGTCATTTAACTGGTTTCAACTGCCATGGTCTTTTCTATTCTTATCCAGCAAATCAAAGTTAAAGAATTACCTACAATGGCTTTTTTGCACACTTCTCCACCGTGGCCCCATGAATCTATCCTTTAATTTCACAGGCACGTGTTACTCCTCGACAACATCATCTGAAAACACAGGACAGAATTTTACCGTTCCCCCCACTGGCAGGTTTGCTGGTGGGGGAGTGCCAGCAATATCCCCTGAGTGGCCCTCCCACTGTCCTCCCATCCATTCATGACCCGTTTGCAATTTTACAGCCCCAATTGAGGCACTTATGTAGCCAAGTATTGGTCACTTAAGGGCTGCTTCCTGCTCGACCTCAATTTTGAGGCTGATGAGAGGAGTTCATGGGTGGGGGGATGCCTGCAGGTCACCCTTCCTGGGCCTTCGAAAGGAAGGTCGGGGGGACACCTCTCCCAAGAACCTTGGTTCCACATTGGGTGGCCCTGTTTAAGGTCTGCTCACATGCGGGTGCTCCCAACTCCTGGCCTCTCCATAAAAGCCCCACCCCACTCTCCCCAACCTCCTAGATCTCACCTCCCCTCCCTTCCATGAGACTTGTCACATGGGTTAGGGGCGAAAGTCCCGTCTCCAGCCACAAATCCACTCATTAATGCATCTCAGAGCTATCCAAAAAATTGTGCCCACAATTTCAGCTTCCTCATTGTTACAACTGGTCCCAAGGTGAGGTCACCAAAATGGTTATGATCCCGGACGAGATACCCCCAATTTGTTAACCTCCTGAACTGGATCCCAATTTTGTTATGCTCCCAGGTGAGGAGGAATGAGCTGGCTCCCCTACTTTACTTAGCCCCCTCGGTCGGTTGTACCAAGGTTAATTTAAAAGGGATACCTTCCCCCGTGGATACTTTTTCCCAGTCCAAATGTATTAATGTTTTAGGAGGAGCCAATTTAACCAGTTTTTCGAGTCAAAGAAAGAGTAAGTTTATTAAGTTACTAAAACCGAGAAAAAAATAATAAAAATGCACCACAGTAACACATAGATTAGAAGCTGAGTCCAAAAATAAAAGTAAAAACAATATACATGAATCGATCTTTGGCTTGTCCATGAGTGGTAGATGGTGAAGTGTTGTGACCATTAAGTTGGGTGATTCCATTAGAGCTGACTTTGGCAGTTTAGCTGTTGGTTTGGAGACACTTGGTTCTGCAGGTTGGCTGATGAAGCTGTCCTATTTCTTTTTTGACTGTGGATTTTCTGACTTGCCTCCACCAGAGAGAGAGAGAGAGAGAAAGGGACAGAGTGCCTTTGCATGCAAACTGCAAAGGGGTGCCTAGTAGATCTTCTTCTGCTGTGACTCTCACTAGCACACACTGGCTTGGCAGAACTAGAACACACAGATCAGGTCTGCAGTTAGCTTTTTAATCCATTTCACTGTGTATTCCTGGAAGGGAAGAAACAAACATATCTTTCTCCTAGAGTCTGTTTTCTTTAAACTCAGATCATTTTCACATTCTGAGGTATAACTCAACAGGAGATGGTTTCTGATGAGATGTGGTAATCATTCTTCATTGTCTCCGTAACCACAGGAAGTTAAAGTTCAGTCTTTTGCATTTCATCTCTTCCTGTCAAGTGTTTCTGTCTGAAGTAGGCCTTGACACCTTTTTAGGTGCAACATTCCATGTTCCCTCTGGACTAGTTGGTTAAGTATAATCCACATAGGAATTTTACAGAAAGTGGTTACTTTACATGCTCAGCCAGCTTTTGCTCAGTGTCTTTGCCTGTATGTCTTTTTAAAAAAACATGTCTTCCTTAAAAAATTCAATATGCTCGTAAGTAATTCAGGACTATAATCCACTATTGTGACACTCATATACACTGATAACACTCAACTCTATCTCACCATTACCTCTCTTGACCCTTCACTGTCTCTGATTTATCACTCTGCTTATACAACATCCAGTATTGGATGAGCGGAAAATCCTTCCAACTAAATATTGGGAAGAACAAAACCATTATCTTTTGTCCCATCCGCAAACTCGATTCCCTGGCCATTGTTTCCACCCCTCTCCTAAGTATCTGTCTGAAGCTGAGCCAGACCGTTCACAATGTTGGTGTTTTGTTTGCTGCTGAGATGGATTTCTGACAATGGTTTAATCACCAAGTTCGCTTACTTCTGTCTCTATAACATCACCCAATCCCATTTCTGCCTCAGCTCATCTGCTGCTGAAACCCTTATCCTCGCCATCATTATTGCTAGACTTGAATATTCCAATGCTCTTCTGCCCAAGCTCCCTTTTTTCACCCTATATAAGCTTACATTCATCCAAAATACTATCTGTATGTTAACCTGCATCAAGTCCCATCCGTCCATTAACCTAGTGCTTGTTGATCCATACCAGCTCCTGGTCCTGCAATATTTCAATTTTAAAATTATCGTCCTTGTCTTCAAATCCTTCTACGACTTTGTCCCTCCCTAACTCTGCAACCTCTTCTAGCCCTACAAGCCTTTGAAATTTCTCTGTTCCTCTTATTTTGGCATCTTGTACATCCCCAATTCCAATCGCTCCACTATTGGTAGGTGTGTCTTTAGCTGCCTAGGCCCTAATCTTTGGAATACACTTCATAAAATTCTCCATCTTTCTCTGTCGCCCTCTCATCCTTAAAGAGAAACATACCTTTTTGATCAAGCTTTTAGTCATCTGTCCTGATATCTCATTCTGTGGCTTGGTGTCAACGTTTGATTGGTAAGACTGTTGCAAAGCAATGTTAAAGGTGTTATATAAATACAAGTTGTTATTGCTGTTGGATGGTGCTATCCCTGTAGTATAATGGAGTATGTTAGACCAATGCCATAAAGGTTTAACTGTAATAGTTGGTGATATTATAGAAGGAAGTGACATATGCTCATGTGACCTGAGAGTTTAGTAGAAAGCAGCATGGAAAGAAGCAAAGAAGCTAGTATAAGGGAGTATTCTCATAACTGTAAATATGTTACAATAAAGTTAGAGTGTTTGCAGCTGGCAGTCTTCAGGTGTTATTGAAACTAGTCCAACGCAATAATATAACCCTACCAACTCATTTTCTTCCCTTCATGCTAGAAAAACATCTATTTTATGGAGTGCCCAAAAGAAGGTCTGTGACCAACCTTTTTAATCAAAAGATTAGAGAAGAGTAGTTCAAGACAAGGCATTTCACCTTTAATGCAATAAATCTGATTTGGAGGTCTTCTACCTGGTTCGCAGCAGTGATTTTGGTGGCCATCACTATTACTCCAGGCCTCTTCAGTGTGGTGAACATGAAATTTGACCTATTATTAATTTGAATTTAATGCCCTCAATTACTGAATCGGTTTGAAGATTTTGATAAATTATTTTCTGGATAGCTTTTTGCAAATGTACTCCTGGTTTTGTAGAACTCCTTCTATTTTGGGTTATTGTGAATGTTTATCCATATCTGGCAACAGCATTTAACATATGACATATAACATATAACATATAACACATATAACAACATCAATTGTAACATCTAACCTTGTAGAGGGCAACAAATACATAACCACCATGTTAAAGTGAATTACTTTGCCACTAATGGTAAACTTGTACTAAATGCAAATACCACTGCATGCTTCTTCTGGTTAAATATATTGTCACAAACTGATGGAAGTAATTTCCTGTTGAAGAAAAGGCAAAAGTGATAAGAAACAGATATAATTAGGCTTTACTAGCATTTTCTTTAATGGCATCAGTGATCACTAGAATTGAAATAGGAGTACTAATGCAGGCAGTTAGATTATTTTTGTTCTTGTCATGTTCCCATTCATTTTCTCTTCTGCCTCTTGGATCTAACACAGAAAAGATGTTTATAAGATGAGACAGGAGACATGAAAAGGTCTATTTAATTTGTCTGGGATGTTGAAGACAAATTAGAGTCAAATGTAATGGTGGAATTGGAGCACTTTGACACATGTACCAGTAATAGAGACAGCAGGAGTATTGAAAACCTCTTGCTTGATATTGGAACATCATTTTAATTGGAGAGATACCTTTCTTCTCATTTACTGGCACTACAATGGAGTAGCAATAGCTATACAGAGACATCTCAACAAATCATGTTGAATGTTTGAATGTAAAGAGAAAGAACTGACGGTGAACTGTTTGATCTAATTTGTTCATTTTTCTCCCAGAAGAGCAATTGGGATAAGAATACATTTCTGCAGCAAAATTGCTATTGGGATCACGGGCCTCTGCCCTCATCTGAATAATTGGAATGAGATGCCAGCATTTGCCCAGAGGTAGCTTGCCCATCTTGGTGAATATAATTTGGCTTGTCTGCCTCACTGGCAGCAGTCCTCAGATAAGTGATAGCTGGGATGAAAAATGGAAGGAGTTAATTGTGTGCCATCCCAGAGGGAACAGCACTCCCACTGAGCTAAAGCTGACACAGGTGAACTGCTACTCCTGTCTTTTCTGTCACCTCATAATGATGCAAAAAGTAGTTAGGTTTTTCTAAAATCAGTTGAATAATTCAAAATTTCCCAAGAGCAATACTTCTTCAAAAGCAGATTATATGGTTCCAGTGCACTGACATCAGGACAGCTGTCCATCAGAAAATACATGTGCCCATGGAGCAAGAAGCTGACCTCTGCTGTACAGTACAATGCTAGCTATTCAGCATTCAGCATCTTTAAAGAGCAACTGTTATGCTTTAAAGCTGTGCTGCAACTGAGGGAGATAAATTGTTTGTGAGAACTGCCTAGTGCAGTAACACAGCTTTGAGGTTGTACTGAAGGAGGTCTTGCAGAGTAGTTCAATTAGTTCAAAGTAGTTCAATCAGAAGAGTGCATTTTGCAAAAGGGAGCAGTATGAATGGCAGTATGAATGGAGGCTACAAAGTGAATGGATCCCATTTTATTTGTGGCCTTCACGTCTTGGTCTGCAGTTTATTGACTGACTTGCCTAGGTCACCGTGTTTTGAAACAGTAATGCTTGGCTTCAGTAATATTAATTCCACCATTTGGTTTATCTCACAACATCTCTGCCCGTGTTGAGAGAGGAATGTTGAGAATTGGCACAGATTATGGAAATATCTCTTAGGATAAAGCTACATTTGTTCTCACAGTCACCTCTTTTAACTGGCTATAGAAGATACAAGTTCAGCAGCAATCTTATGGTGCCTGTATTTGCAGGGGTACTTATTAACCTGGCACAAGAAAGAACTAGCCAGATCCATTCCTGGGGGCAGAAATTGATACTCAGCAGTCATCTACCTCACTTACTCCTCCCACTAGGATTGGGTGGGGGGCGGTGTGAAAGGGTCATTAGGAGAAGTGAATTAGAAGTATGAGAAATAGGGGTAGAGTTTTGCCTCTGGCAGTGGGACAAAATGGGCGATGATATTAATGCAATGGATATGAATGTTGGCGAGTGTATAAAATACAGCCAACATGGTATGCCCATTTTAGGCTACTAGTCAAGATGAATTTCTAGACAAAGTAAACTTTCTCTTTTGGGAAACACTGGGGAAAAAAACACCCTGGACTTCACACTTTAAGGGTTAATGCTGGTAAGCATCTGACAGTTCTTGTGGTATGAAGCAGTTCAAGGTTGTTTAGGTGAAATTGTGTGGCATCCATGTGTCTAGATGCACAGCTGGGCTAGCAGCAAGTCCATTGGGCATGTGTGGCATTAACAATTGAGTACTGGAGGCACTTAAATGACTATTACTGACATATATTCATTCTGAAGAAAGTATTGTTTTATGGTTGTGCTCATCTTCTTTCTCTGTTTACTGTTCGTTTTTATTCCTGCCTGTTGATGGTGATGCCCCCTGCAGAGGAAAGTTATGCGAGTCAAAACCCTGGAACTCCCTTACTTACAGCACTGTGGGAATGCCTACACCAATGGTCAGCAATGGTTCACCACCACCTTCTCAAGGGCAATTAGGGATGGGCAATAAATACTGGCCTAGCCAGCGATGCTGTATCTCATGAAAGGATAAAAAAACAAAATCTGGCCAGGTTTTACAATAGTACTCTCCCTAATCTATTCAAGAATTTCTACTTGGAAGGACCATTAAAAATTTGTTTCACAGCCTTTTTTTTGTTTTGCTGCAACTTCTTCACCATCTACCTTGGCATCTTCTGCTTGTGAAGCTCCCAATTTTTCGTTCTTTCAATTCAAAAGTCACTAAAATGGGTTCCACAAAGGAAATAAACTTTGGAGGAAGAATGGGAGAAGCTATGAATTGAGACCAAGTTGGTCAGGTACAACAGGGGCATATGATTCTGACCTGCTGCTTCCATAACTCCAGAAACTAAATCCTAAAGTGCTAATCTCACCAGCTGACCAAGGACCATTAATTTTGGATGTTTTACTTCGCAATGAAAACCAGCATTCAGCTATACCGCATGTTGCAGCCAAATCTATAGTCACCCCCATTGTTGATACTCCATTGTCCTTGGCTTTGAAGTGCCACAAATGTCCTGGATTTTTATGCTACAGGATCAATGCAGATTCCTAATAGGACATGGAAAATTTTAGCCATTTAGGTGTCCACATATTTTATAAGGCAATTCACAGATGTATTCTTGATTAGTGCAAACATTCCAGGTGGGCAGCTGAGAGCTGACAGGGCATTTTTATTTTACAGAATAGCAAAATTCCCTAGAGTCCCATACAGTTACAGATGGCATCCACGTAACCATACATATTTCCTTGATCAATGCTATCAAAGTCAACGGGAAAGGATTTTGATTGCTCAATCTTAAAAAAAACTCATTCATGGGATGTGTGCATCGTTGGTAATGCCAACATTTATTAATGATCCCTAATTTTCTTTGCGAAGGTGGTGGTGAACTGCCAACTTGAGCTGCTGCTGTCTGTGTGGCAAAGGCACTCCCACAGTGCTGTTAGGTAAGAAGTTCCCAAGGAATGGCAACATATTTTCAAGTCGGGATGGTGTTCTCATGCACTTGCTGCCCTTGTCCTTCTAGGCAGTAGAAGTCAAGGGTTTTAGATAATGTAGTTATTTTTGCTCAGCAATACAAATAGCTCAATAAATGCACACTCTACAGGCAGCTGCCATAATATCTTCATTTAAGGCTTTCCACTATGCCAGCACTTTTTGACCTAGAAAAAAAAGCTTTCTAATTGGATCTTGATAAGGCTCTCTTTTCATTGATGGCTTCTGTGAACGTTCCTAACACACCAGCTGAGCACTGCTATAATGAGATCCATTCTTCAACTACAGTCACTGAGGATGCTGTTAGAATTTTGAAGCTTCTCTTCAGGTGCCTAGATCATTCTGGGTTTGCTGTGCAATGTACAGCCTGCCGAAGATCAGTAAGTATTGTGATGGTATGTCACATGCTAGACAATGCTGTTTTACAAGGTGCCTTCCTAATATACACCCTTTAGATGGAAAGCACATAGGACAGGGAGGACCAGGCAGCAATTAAGCATCAACATAAAATAGATACAGAGGACAACCCAATGCTGGGTGCAAGAGCCATTTTGATGTGGGAGATCTCTTCTTGACCACTACATTAGAGCATTGCATGAATAGGCCTGGTTACATCATTCCCTCTTCCCACCATAAAGATACCATCATCTACAAATACCTCTCTACTCACATAGTTTCCATTTACACCACCCCATCAAAGCTACTTTGAAAATTTACCAAAAACAATTAGTGTATTAATAATTTTACTGGAAACCCATATATTGAGTTTACTTACTGTTCCTTTTTTAATTAATTTACAGGATGTGGGCTTCGCTGGCTAGGCCAGCATTTATTACCCATCCCTAGCTGCCCTTGAGAAGGTGGTGGTGAGCTACTTTTTTGAACCACTGCAGTCCCTGTGGTAGTGGTAGGTACACACACAGTGCTGTTAAAAAGGGAGTTCCAGGATTTTGATCCAGCGACAGTGAAGGAACGGCGGTATATTTCCAAGTCAGGATGGTGAGTGGCTTGGAGGGAAACTTCCAGATGGTGGTGTTCCCATATATCTACTGCCCCTTTCCTTCTAGATGGTAGTAGTCATGTGTTTGGAGGGTGCTGTCTAAGGAGCCTTGGTGAATTCCTGCAGTGCATCTTGTAGATGGTAAATGCTGCTGCCACTGTGCGCCGGTGGTGGAGGGAGTGAATGTTTGTGCATGGGGTGCCAATCAAGTGGGCAGCTTTGTCCTGGAGAGCATGAAGTTTCTTGAGTGTTGTTGGAGCTGCACTCATCCAGGCAAGTGGAGAACATTCCATCACATTTCTGACTTTTACCTTGTAGATGGTGGACAGGCTTTGGGGAGTCAGGAGGTGAGTTACTCGCCAAAGGATTCTTAGCCTCTGGCCTGCTCTTGCAGCCACAGTATTTATATGGCTAGTTCAGTTCAGTTTCTGGTCAATGGTAACCTCCAGGATGTTGATAGTGGGAGATTCAGCAATAGTAATACCATTGAATGTCATGGGGCAATGGTTAGATTCTCGCTTTTTAGAGATGATCATTGCCTGGCATTTGTGCAATGCAAATATTAATTGCCACTTGTCAGCCCAAGCCAGGATATTGTGCAGGTTTTGCTGCATTTGGACATGGACTGCTTCAGTATCTGAGGAGTCACGAATGGTGCTGAACGTTGTGCAATCCTCAGCGAACATCCCCACTTCTGACCTTATGATGAAGCAGCTGAAGATGTTTGGCCAAAAACACTACCCTGAGGTACTGCTGCAATGATGTCCTGGAGCTGAGATGACTGACCTCCAGCAACCACAACCATCTTCCTTTGTGCTAGGTGTGACTCCAACCAGTGGAGAGTTTTCCCCCTAATTCCCATTGACTCGAGTTTTGCTAGGGCTCCTTGTGCCATACTTGGTCAAATGCTGCCTTGATGTCAAGGGCAATCACTCTCACCTCAGCTCAGGAGTTCAGCTCTTTTGTCCATGTTTGAACCAAGGCTGTAATGAGGTCAGGAGCTGACTGGCCCCGGAGGAACCCAAGCTGAGCGTCAGCGAGCAGATTATTGCTTAGCAAGTGCTACTTGGCCGTGTTGGATTTGCCCTGCTTTTTGTGTACATGATGTACCTGGGAAACTTTCCACATTGCTGGGTAGATGCCGGTGTTGTAGCTTTACTTGAACAACTTGGCTAGAGGCACAGCAAGTTCTGGAGCACAAGTCTTCAGTACTATTACTGAAATGTTATCAGGCCCATAGCCTTTGCAGTATCCAATGTCTTCAGCCATTTCTTGATATCACATGCAGTGAACCGAATTGGCTGAAGACTGGCATCTGTGATGCTGGGGAGCTTCAGAGAAGGCTGAGATAGATCACCCACTCGACACTTTGGGGTAATGATTGTTGCGAATGCTTCGGCCTTATCGGCTTCTGCTGGGCTCCTCCATCATTGAAGATTGGGATATTTGTGGAGCATCCTCCTCCAGTTGTTCACCACCATCCACGACTGGATGTGGCAGGACTGCAGAGCTTAAATCTGATCCGTTAGTTGTGGAATCGCTTAGCTCTGTCCATCACTTGCTGCATATGCTGTTTGGCATGCAAGTAGTCCTGTGTTATAGCTTCACCAGGTTCACAGCTCATTTCTAGGTATGTCTGGTGCTGCTCCTGGCATGCCCTCCTGCACTCTTCATTTAACCAGGGCTGATCCCCTGGCTTGACGGTAATGGTAGAGTGGGGGTATGCCGGGCTATGAGTTTACAGATTGTGGTTGAGTACAGTTCTGCTGCTGCTGATGGCCCACAATGCCTCATGGATGTCCAGCCTTGAGTTGCTAGATCTGTTCAAAACATATCCCATTTAGCACAGTGATTGTACCACACTACACAATGGAGGGTATCCTCAATGTGAAGACGGGACTTCACCTCCACAATGACTGTGCGGTGGTCACTCCTACCGATACTGTCATGGACAGATACATCTGCGGCAGGCGGGTTGGTGAGGTTGAGGTCAAGTATGTTTTTCCCTCTTGTTGGCTCCCTCACCACCTGCCGCAGACCCAGTCTAGCAGCTATGTCCTTTAGGACATAGCCAGCTCGGTCAGTAGTGGTGCTATCGAGGCACTCTTCTTGTGGACATTGATGTGCCTCACCCAGAGTACATTCTGCTCCCTCAGTGCTTCCTCCAAGTGGTGTTAAAGATGGAGGAGTACTGATTCATCAGCTGAGGGGGGCAATACGTGTTAATCAGCAGGAATTTTCCTTGCCCATGTTTGATCTAATGCCATGAGACTTCATATGGGCCAGAGTTGATGTTGAGGACTCACAGCGCAACTCCCTCCCGACTGTATACCACTGTGCCGCCACCTCTGCAGGGTCTGTCCTGTTGGTGGGACAGGACATACGCAGGAATTGTGATGGTGGTGTCTGGGACATGACCTGGAAGGTATGATCCTGTGAATATGCCTATGTCAGGCTGCTGCTTGAATAGTTTGTGAGACAGCTCTCCCAATTTTGGGGCAAGCCCCCAGGTGTTAGTAAGGAGGACTTTGCAGGGACAACAGGGCTGGGTTTGCCATTGTTGTTTCCAGTGCCTAGGTTGATGATGTGTGGTCCATCCCGTTTAATTCCTTTTTACTGACTTTTTAGCCATTTTATACGGCTGAGTGGCTTGCTGGGCCATTTCAGAGGGCATTTAAGAATCAACCACATTACTGTAGGCCAGACAGGTGAAGACAGCAGATTTCCTTCCCTTAAGGGCATTAATGAACCAGATGTGATTTTATGACAATCGTTTCATGGTCACCATTAGATCAGATTTTTATTGAATTCAAATTCCACCATCTGCCGCGGTGGGGTTTGAACCCCAGTCACCAGTGCATTACCCTGGGTCTCTGGATTACCACTACACCACCGCCTCTCCCTGTTGATCACTGTGGCATCATCCTTTGCATCATGCTTTCCCTTGGTAGCAATGCCTGACGTGGAGACTGGAATTTTCCGGTCCCATCACGGGACGGGGGGGGATCCCGCTGAGGGTGAGGTGGCGCCTCCACCAGAAGCCCATTGACTTGCGGCAGGACCAGAAGATCGCAGCAGTGGATGGGTGTGGAAAATCCCGCTGATAATGTCTTAGGCATTTTCTGGCACTCTTCTTCGGTGTTACCTGTGATAGGATTGTGTGTGTTGGCTGGCTCCTATTACATTGCCTGACCAATTAAGGTCATTAAAGCTCTTACATAGAGAAAGTTATATTCAGCCCAATGTTTGGCATTTGCCAATTGGGTTGCTACTGACAGTCCTAGCCACCAACTTCCAGTGTGCCTGAACAATTCCGTTCTGAAGGCCTTCTGTCCAAAAGTGCCTGGTCCCTGTTTACTATTTGGTAAGCAACACTTCCACTGCAGCCTCTGAAAAAAGTTACATGACCTGCAGCAGACCTGTCAGTCATTTTGCAAAGATTTACAAACCTGCCTTTTTAAGCTGTTCCAAGTGATTAAATCCCTCACCAGCACTGCATTTCCTGCCCCAAATGGGGAAAGCTCCAAATTTGTGGCTTAGCCACCCCTGGCAGCCTACCCAGCCTAAGTTGATTTCATAAAATAGAATGGGGACAATGGTAGATCATCAGGCAGGCAAATATCCAGGCAACCAAGATTCCAAGCAATGATAATAGGACAAGCTATTGCATTTAATAGAGTCTTGTATAGTCAGTGTCCTGATAATTATGCACAAGAAAAAAATGAATGTACTCAATTTGAACTCAGCTCTATGTAAGAAAGATTAATTTAGACATTAATTAGTTCTGTGAATAATATGAAGGGCTTCAACTTCTGCCAAAATTGCAAAAAATACAGAATAGTTGTTAATGTTAATCAATTCTCTCATCATCAAAGAAAACGAGCATTTAAGCATAATGCTTTCAGACATTTTGTGAATGAATCATAAAATTGTAGAGTGGTTATATAAGGAGGCCATTCGTCCCATTGAGTTCATGCCAGCAAAATTCCAATGATGAAATCCAGTGTTTTTGAGAGTTCCCTTTATGGTTAAAAGCATATAAAAAGAGCATTGAGCATAAAGGTATTTCAATAATTAAGTAAAATGAACTACATTAATTTACCATGATTCAATAACACTGAATATTCCAGTTAACTGAATCTTTAAGATGTTATCTGCAAGCTTTATATAGGCAGCTTTTTCTGCAAGGCCCGACAAACTCTATTTCAAAGATCAGATAAACACCTTTTATTCTTGTTTGTCGGTTCATATAGATGCTCAGCTGGAATTAAAGGTAATGGGTTGTCCGCCATGATTCTCGGCTCACTCAAAGTAGGTCTTGCCCTTCTCAGGCAAAAATGCACACCAGCTTGATAAAGCATACAGAACCATGGGTTAAACTTTCACTGAAGCTTTCCTGATTATCTGCAGATGGAGTTACAGAGTTATAGTGTTGAATTTTACTGCGGGCTTTGGCACCCTGACACGAGCTGAAAAGCGGGTTCTGAGTCCTCACTTGCCGGCAGCAGGACTGGCTCGAGGAATTTACCGCGGGCAGCCTCCTAATTGACGCCTGCAGGCCTGCCGTCCATTTAAGCCCTTCTGCTATCTCTACCTGCAACCTGGGATGCAAGCCAAATAGACCAGTTGATTATCCACTTTAAGCATAGCCAGTAGAGTTGCCAACGGTGGCTGGGCATATTCTGGGAGATGTCGGCGGAAGTGAAATCATGGAAAGCTAGTGGCGTGTGCGAGCAGGATCTAAGGGACTGTGAGAGAGGAAAACACTCCAAGGCCTCTATCAAACCCAGTGCCATACCAACTAAAATTTGCTGCATAAATTCTCACCAATTCAAGCAATAGTTTATTTTTTTAAATCAGCTAGGACTAATTCCATATGCCCTTAGTAGTAAAGTTATGTAATTTTTTTAGCAGCAGTGCTAGCTCCTTTTACCTCTTCAAGTCACTCGGCATGAAAAAACAGGTACAGACATTCATGCATGCAGTACAGGTACACGTCAGTACCAGTTAACCTTTTCTGTCATCACACTGCCGTGCGCGTAATCAAATCACCATTTTACAATGAAAGGTGTTATGTACAAATTATGTGCATTATATTAGTTTATTTGCTTAAAGTATTGTTTTAAAATCTCTCAATTGCTTTCAATAGCCACCAGGAGATTGATGACGATCCCAGTAGACTCCCAGCCATTCGGGGAGACTAGGCAACCTTAATAGCTAGCTGTTCTGCTACATACTGCATATCAATTTTCATCCCATCCATCATCTCTACCCACTCCACTTCTACTAATATTTTGTCAGCATTATCTTCTGTAGTAAATACCACTACAAAGTACTCATTAAGTATTCTAATGTTACCCTGTGCCTCTAAATATATAACGCCATCTTTGTCCCTAAGAGGACCCACCCTCCTCTTATGGCATGCTTACTATTTACATGCTGATAGAAGATTTTTTGGTTACTGTACCTTTTTATATTAGCTGCCATTATTTTTTCATATTCTCTTTGCCAGTCTTAGTTTCCTTTTCACTTCTCCTCTCAACTTATTGCATTTTGTTTGCTCTCACTTGAAGAATTAATCTGACATACATCATACAATCTCTTCTTTCTTTGTTTCATCATATTCCCTATCTCTCTTGTCATCCAAGGATCAGTAGCTTTGGTTCCTCTGCCCTTCCATCCTGTTGGTATGTACATAGCCAGTACCTAAAACATCTCCCCCTTAAAGTTCACCCACTGTTCTGTTACAGATTTGCTTGTCAAACTTTGATTCCACTTTACCCTGGCTAGATCCCCAATCAGATTAGCCAGGAGCTCTGTTGTGCCAGCAGCACCATGTTCGAGGGGGTGACCACTGCTGGTACTACAGCCGGAACCTGAAGAAGAGGAGGTTATGAAAGCTGGACCGAAGGTAAGTCCGGTGTATTGATGGACCCAGGTTGGCAAGACCCTACGATGGAATGAGGAAGATGTGAGCCGGATTTGAGAAGCCAGGAATGTCTCAGGGCTAAAGGAGAGGAGGGGTATGACCTTGGGTGAGGGGGAGGACGGGTAGTAGGGGGGGTGGATGCCTCTGATTGGCTGGTTGCCCAGTAAAACCAGCTGGGCTACTTGCTTGGCCTGGGCCTCCACTTGCCATGGGTAAAATAGTGGCAGGGACAAGATGAAGCACTTAATTGGCTACTTAAAGGTCTCAATGGGCCCAAGGGTGAGCAGGCCACCTGATGCCTCCATTGCCCATTGTAAAATGGGAGACAGGTTGACAGCAGGCCACATGCTGCTTTTTATAAGCCCCTGCCTTCAAACAGAGGGCAGAGGACCATAAAATCCAGTCCTATGACTGTAGATGTTATATTACATACTGTGGTTAAGTTCTTCTTGTTGCTTTTTGGAACGTTGGCCTGCATTACTAATCCTATATTTGCATACACCAATCATGTTATGCCATTGAAATGGATAGTAGAATAAATAAATTACAAAAATGAATGGAGTAACAGAAAGTGCATGCTATTTTCTAAAAGTATTTTGTGAAAATGAAAATAAACACAGAGATTTCAAGTGGCTTTTTTGTTAGGTATTGAACAATCTTTATTAGATAAAAATTAAACATAATTCCATAAGTAGAAAGCAAATTATGTTGTACATCTTCTCAGGGTTTGAACATGCATTATTGACGTTTCTGATAAATAAAGTAATTCCAACATTCTTCAATTGGTTGTTAATCAGTTGCTGGTCACTTTATAATTGTTTGCTAATTAAATAAAATAGTAGAAGCATTTTTCAAGCAATTGGACAGAATCTTAAAAAAGATAGTTTGTTGCTTCTAACTTCTAACTACCTTTGACAAAACATTGTTCCACTATCTGCCTGATGCAATTAGCTTTCATCTTCACTCTGATATATGCTGTCTTTAAAAATTAATAGAATATGCATGGTGCAATTGTTAATTGCTTGGTTATTAATCTAATTTGAATGACTTTAATTTTTACAGCAATAATTTTCACTGACAGAAAATTCAACTAATTTAGCAACCTCACTTCTTGTAAATTCAGATTGTGCATGCTGGGAATACAAATGAAACTAGGGCCAGTGGATGGCATATTACAACCATGCTAGGAATAATGAGTATTGTCACCACATGTACAAGTAGAAAATCTTTCATTCTCCAAAAGCATCAACTAGGAATGTCAGAATATATTGATCGAGCAAGATATTACAATGTGCAAAACCCATGACAATCATTTCTGCTGTATTTTTCATGACTCAATAATGATGATAACCATAATCATCATCATAGATCAATATAAGAGGGGATCTAACAAGCCCTTTTGTGCTTGAATAAAGGAGTGACGTTATCAGGAACAATGACATGTCTAGAAATACATATAGTTATTGCTTAAAGATGACAAAGCTATACTAAAAGAAAATGGCTCAACTATGGAAGATTTAGAAATCTGTGAAAAGGTAATAATGGATATTTTGTTCAGTTGCAATGACAAAATAACATGGTATATTAAAATATTTCTGGAATTCATTTGGATAGTTATGATCAAAAGTCTTGAAATGCCAACATTTTCAAATATATAATCTGACCTGTCTCCTTGTAGGGGGTGGTGGTGTGTGTCAGCTTCACCTCTAACTTCTGAGCGTTTCGAATCGCTCCCACTCCCTGGGTTCTAGACCTTGGACTTATTTGTGGGTTGTGACAAAGTGCAGCAGACAACTGGTTTTGGTGCAAGAAAAAAAATTCTGAGTTTATTGAAGTCACAAATGAACTTATAACATTAGATTTACACTGAGATGATACAGACCTACAAAGTACACTTAGTTAAGAATGGGGAACATATGGCATAATGAGGGAAAATCACGCTACTAATCCCCTTATCCTTGTCCCACCCACAAAACTTAATTGAACTAGGAGAGGTCAGGGATCATGCTCACCAACCAGGGTTCCTTGACAGTTCGAAATCCAGCCAGGTAAGCCGGTTGTAGTTTTGGGGTACACTCTTTGTGTCCTTTAGGGCCTGCCGTCCCCATGTGGTCCTGGTCTGTGGAATCTGCGAAGGTTCTTCAGTTGGGTGGAGAGCGCGGTTGTGGGTGGTTGATCTGCGTGGAGGGCTGCGGTTGCGGCCTTGTTGTCTTCGGTTGAGCCTGCCACCCCGTGCCCCTCGCCGTGATGTTGCCTGCGGGCGTGCAAACCTCCAGATCTCCTCCCTCCACTTGGCTCAGCTACCTCTCCCCTGCTTAAACTCTGCTTCAACCGCTCCAAAATCTGCTCACCCTCCTGTGTCAGCTCCACCTTCGTCACTGGTGGCCCAGTTATACTGTTTTTTTGAATTTCTTATCTGACACCAAATCAAGGTTTGTTCTTTGTCTGAGTTGGGCTTCTTCAGGTGATTGTTGTCTCATTGTTTTTAATGGGCTCGCATGATGTTTATCGTTATCTTCCTGTCCCCGTAACTAGTCTTGAACTGAAAGCCATTCTATATGTGGAGTATTGATGGGTTCGCATAATTGCATTGGTTGCGGCCTTCCTGCCTTAGTAGTTAGTAGCGATTATTTATGCAAGATTTTGATGGGCTTTAGTTTTGTGTAAGGTGAAGTCTTTCTTTGGGTTGATTGTTTTAAAGAGAAGAATGCGTATTCTGTCTCCTCTTGTTGTCTGGTTACAGGCAACAATCCACACTGCACTCAACAAGCCCGGGCATGTCCAGTCCCAGGCCTTCATGGGCTGCCTCCTGTCTGCAGGGTTCTACACTTAACTCGCAGTTGGGTCCTCTGCCATAAAAGTCCGAAAGTCATATCCTTGTAGATGATATGAAAAATGTGGGAATTTTGAGAACCCTTCACCTAAAACCATGTAGATTTAGAAAGAGAAAAGGAAATACTGGAAAAAGTACTCAGCAGGTCTGGCAGCACCTGAGAGAGAAAAACAGAGTTACCGCTTTGAGTCCAACATTCTGAAACTTCCGAAGAAGAGTCATATTGGGCTCGGAATGGTAACTCCCCTTTCCTCTCTCCACAGATGCTGCCAGACCTGCTGAGTTTTTCCAGCATTTTCTGTTATTATTTCAGATTTCCAGCATTCTCAGTATTTTGCTCTTTGATTTAAAAAGATCTGCTTCACAGTTAAGACAGCTATTGCAGCTTTTTCCACAATCTTAGCATTTAAAAATATGTAGTCTTGGACACTGTGCTTTTGTTGTGAGAAAAAGCCTGCAGAAAGCATAGGCCCATGAAAAAGCAAGAGGAGTTGTCCTGATCTCCCCCAGCAATTTCAACACGGGGATCGTTTTCAGCCCATTATGCTGTTTCTCTGAGGCTTATGCCAATCCCCTGCTGAAGCTACAGTGGGAAACAGGAGGACAGCTATGGAATTTCAAGGCTTTTTCACTGAATTCTTCAAATAAATCTGGATACATAATTTATAGGTATGTATTATCCACTCTTGAGCCCATAGCGAAGAAAGCAGAAGCCACTATCCAGTAAACAATTGTAAAAATTTCCTCTTTCCTATTAGAAGCAAGGTATTTTGAACAAAAAACGCTGCACATTTTGTTTTAATTTGAAAATCAACATCTTTAAAAAAGGTAAGGTGTGATTTTCTTTACTCAAATCAATAAATGATTTTTTAAATACACTTTTCGTACAAATTCACATCTTGATTCTTTAGATGAAAAGAGAGAGATTAGAATGGTAGCAGCTATGTGTCAAACTGTCTGAAATCCATGGCCAGAATATAATGCTCGTCGGGAGAACACGCGACCAAGCGTAAAATAACGCGCGATGACATCGGGCGAGCATCCCAACGTCATCGCGCAGTCACGTGATATTTTGGTTGGCGGGTGCACGTGGGAGTCGGCAGCACGCCCGCCGACAATTAAGAGGTCTATTAAGGCCATTAAAGTTATAATTGGGAGAATTTTTTGCTGCCTGTCCAACCTTGTGGTTGGCGGGCAGGCAGAAAGGCCAAGTGGCCTTTGCAATTTTTAGGAAACCTCATCTACGGGTGGGATAAGGTTTCCAACAGCAAATAAAAATAAAATGTAAATTTTAACATTTCATTAATAACATGCCCCTGCTCATGTGACAGAGTCACAAGGGGGCATGTTTTATAACATTTTAAAAATCTTTATTTTTAATGTTCCAAACTCTTCATCTCCCTGAAACAGCTCTCTGCTTCAGGGAGTTTTTCCAACGCGCACTTGCGAACATGCACAAACTTGCACTCTCACCCATCTACTATTAAGAGGCCTAATGCCTATTTTATGCTCTGCCCTCCCTTTATGCAATTGGTCTGCCCTGAATGCAGCTATCAAGGATGACATAAAGCTTAAGCAACAGTCTTTAAATAGACCACTGCCAGCCTACCAGAAAAGGTAAAAATACTTGCCTGAATAGAAAGCCAAGAGGTGAAGGATTGCATTAAAAACATGGGCTTCTTTTGACCCCATCACCGCTTCCTCCAGCAATATCCTCCCCCTTCAAGCCACAATCACTGACCTTCCCCATCCACTGATTGCTGGGGATCCATCTGCTTACCTGCTCTTTGCTTGAACACTATCCTGTCACTGTGTCTTCAAAGCTTTTCTGTGTAGTCAACACACTGTGATTTCAACACTCTCGGATGCTGTGCTATTGTTGCAGTCTGACCAAAATGTCAAGGGACTTCTCATTTCATGTAGCATGATCTAAGGCTGTTCACCATGTTATACCTGTACTTAATCTTGCTGCCAGGCTGCTTGACCACTGCTGAGCACCATGCTGTGTTGTTATAAAGATATAGGCACTAATTGCTCATTAGGGATTCTGTCAACACATTGTGGGTTCATTTACTGAGATTAGGCACATGAGAACATTTATACAAAGATAGAAAGCATGAAGACATCAGAGCTGTTCTGTGTTCTGCTCACAAGCAAAAGTGAAACTAAGACTGGATTGAATGACATACTCCCCTTCTAGTGATGTCATGCTGCTATCCTTTAAAGTTATCTGACAATACTTACTGCTGTAGGTGCTGCAAATAATTTACATCATGCGGTAAACTGGTGGTGCTTTTCATTCTCAATGCTTCCACACCTTTCCTTTAAGTTTCTGCAACCATTTTGAATTAGTTTGCCCTGCTATATTTCCAATCCTCTGGATCAGTGTCTGGCTGTAAGACGTGCATTAACTGCTGGCTGTTCATCACATTAATTTAAAAGAGCATAGATCCTATACCAACTCCTTTGTTTTAGTGCAGGAAACATGTGTTCCACTCTAAAATCACCCCTATCTTACCAGTCAGGAACAATTTGGTCACCTTAGGGTACTTCACTTCATACTAAATACACTTTAGTAAAATAGGCATAAAATAGATATCCTGAGAAATAGCCTGCTATGCCTTTCTATGGTCATTAATTTTAGGAAAGAATTTGACTAAAGGCCCTATAATTTCTCATCTGCATAATTACATTGATACCACTACAAGCCAATTTAATCTAGTCAACTGCAATGAACAATGTGCATTTTTCAAAATATATTAAAATTGATTAACAAATGAACCGGAGTTTCTTCATGATCTATTAGCACAGCAGTAATAATCGCTCTAACTTGAGAAAAAATGTAGTTTCTTAGGCAATGCACTCAAGCTAAACATGAAAGAGCTGATCTGTCAAAAACATTAAATTAAATTAAAGGAGGATAGTATAATTTCATGATTCAGTAGAAGGTTACTAAATATCCATGAGACTTTAATTAGCTTATTGGACCAAGGAGTAAACTAGATCCAACCAATTTGAAAAATTTCCATGGCTGTGCAAAATTCATGGTGTAGCACCTGTAATTTTGGTGCAATGGGTGCCATTTCCAGTTTCAAAATGGTATCCACAGCACATGCGCACACACATTTCTGGTGCTGGCCCACTGGGCGCCATTTTGTTGAAAGCATTAGCAAAGGTGCATCTATTGGAAGTATGCAGAGTAGGCAGGTTGTGATATCAGTGTTTAACACTTATTTGATGCCGGCTTTGCTATTTTCTATCTGAATGCTCTAGTTAACACTTCAATATTATGCATTCAGCAGCAGCAATGCCCACCCCCGCCACCCAGCCCCCACCGTCCACCATCTGTGCTATTTGTCAACTACTTCAGGGTGATTTTTACAAGCTGTTGCTGAGTTTGTGGAGGTATGTAGTGATTTGTACTATTATTTAAATTTGCTGAAGTCTACAGGGAGTGGCCTGTCTCAAGTCAGGACTTGGTCCTGACTTCAAGGATTCGTCTCAGATCATCTGCTTCCAGTCATGGGTACTTTAGTGCCTCTGTCCCCTTGGCTAGTAGCATGACAGGAAGAACGAGCAGAGATGACAAAGAGGAGAGCAAGCTGCTTGAAGAAATAGTCGGATATGGGGAGAATGGCTTTTGATGGGAGGCCTTATCCACCCTGGTTTTTCAGGGAACAATTACCTTACATTAACCTCAGCAAGGAATAGTGCGTCAGACGTTTTCACTTTACTAAGAAGGTATTCACTGAAATCTGTCACCAGCTGCAGCTACTGCGGCCTTAAAGCAGAGTGAGGACAGTATTACCAGTGGCCATGTAGGTGACCATGGCCATGAATTTTAAGTGTCAGTTTCCTTCCAGGCTGAAGCAAGTGATATTTCAAACATCTCCTAGTTTGCCATTCACTGTTGTAGAGGGGGTTTACAGAGGTTTGTATGCAAACAGAATGGAGTACATCTCAACTTCTCTTGTTTAGAGAAGCACATGTAGCGAGAGTGTGGCTTCACAAGGATTGCAGGCTTCCCCATGTTGCAGAGTACCATTGGCTGCATGCACATTGATTTATAGGCACCGCAGGTCAATTCTGAGATGTATGCAACCAGAAGGGATTATGCCTCAGCTGGTATGCGAGCATCTGCAGCACATTCTGCAGGCCAATATCTGGTATCCTGACAGCAGTGATGGTGTCTTCATTCTGCAGCAGCCCACTGTGCCAACTGCATTTGAGCCCCCATGAGAAACAGGAAAATGGTTACTGAGCAACAAGAATTATCTGCTGACCACTTGGCTCATGACTTTGGCGTGCATACCATGAAAGCCATGCTGCCAACATGAAATGTGATTGAGTGGACTATTGAGGTGATGAAACATTGCTTTTTTTGCTTGGACTTCTCTGGAGGACTCCTGCAATATTCAACAGAGTGCATGTCTAGACTTGTGGAGGTCTCTCGCATATTGATGTGGCACCATTCGGGGGCATTCCTCATGGCTAGTTACACAGAGAACAACAAAGGAGAAGGATGAACAAGGGAGGAGGCAACCAGCCTATCCTTTTTCTGGCTGGGCTTGTTGTAATCGACTTACCCACTGTTGTCCCAGTGAAGGCAATCCTAATTCCACTCTAAAGAACAGCCTTGGGTGGCTGGTTGACAGGCAATGGCAAGGGCACTGGTGCAGTGGCAGAGATGAATGTACGATTGCTGTCATCCTGAGAGAGGACAGTAGGTTTGTGCTCCACAAAGCCACTTTCCCACAGAGCCATGCCTCGGCACAGATTGCTGGGCTGCTGTGAGACCTTGTAAGTCCCTTTGAACACTGGTATCTGCAACTGTAGCAGCAGTTTGAGCTGGCCTGGCAACTAGCTCAGTTTGCATGATCTGAGTTTAAGCTTCCACTCCCACTATAGCAAGCAGACGCTGGGCAATATCTGCTTGGGCTGCAATGGAAGCTAAGACATTGGTCATCTGGCACTCCACCATAGCCACAGGTGTACCCATGGAGTTGGCCATCACTTTAACACTGGAGAGGATGGACGCCAAGCTCTACACAAAGCCCTGTGCCAAGTTGGTGCTAGACTCCTCCATGCTACTTGACAATGACCACAGCCTTCTTAGCAGGTCTAACAATGCACCAAGCATTTCTGTGCGCATTCCTGATCAGCCTTCTCCTGTAGACTGTCCCATTGAACTTCTCATCTGAGCCCTCTGCAGAACTCATATGATTCTTTCCCTCCAACAAGATGGCACCTGTGTTACCTTTGTACCTTGCTCTACATTTAAGCCAGCTGTGCCCAGTGCCTCCCCACATGCATATCCTATTTCTAAGCTACTCTCTAAAGTTGCCTCAGTGTCAGTATCTGAGTTGGTGGCTGAGAGTGCAAGATTGAGTGATGGTATTTCTTCTTCTTCATTGTTTTTCTGTTCTTCCATCTCTTGCTCTTACAACATAGCTTGATTAGAGGCAATCTTGGCTATCTGAAAGGGGAAAGACACAAGGATATGGATGTGGTGATAGAGGGAGGGGACATTAAAAGGTGCATGCTTACCATCTGCAGCTTGTAGATCAGAAAAGATTGTGGGGCGTGAGAAGGAAGATTAGGTAGGAGGATACCATCATTGTTGATGGCTTCACTCATGATGCTGGCCATGGCATCAGTTTTGGTCACTCCAGTGATGGAAAATATTGTCTCTTGATGGGCTTGAGTACATGAAGTGGTTAGTTCTTGCAGCCTCTGGCTGTACACCACCTTGTTCTGCAAATGAGAGGGAAGTGTATCATTAAGGATGTTACAATTTGCTTGACTAATGTGACTGTTATCTTTGAATAGCTGGCAGTGTGTGCAAACTGTGAGATAGTGTGCAAGGCTTGCAGCAGTGCTAAGTGTGTGAAGGTGAGGTGAAGCTATGAGTGTTAGGTATGAAGCTGATTGATAGGGATTGGTGATAGGTGAATAAAGTGGGATGGTGAATTGAACAGATTCTGAGACTAGTGATGCAGTTGGTGGGATGTGGCATTTAAAGATACAGTCAATGACCTTGATTGACCACTTGTATGGGATCATTGAATGTCTTGCACCACTGCATTCAGGTCCTCAGGCTTGTAGTGATTTTATTGTCTGCAATGACTATCCGTTCTCCCATTGCCTTCTCAGAATTTGTCTGGAGGTTGTCCTGGCTCCCTGTGGATAGAAGGCATCCCTCTCCCTGTCCACCTCCTGTACCAAGCTCTCCAGCGTAGCATTTGTGAACCTTGGGTATGGTCTCTGCCTTGTTGTGCCATTAGTCTGTCTTCTTGAAGGTCAATCTCTCTTTCCAGCCACGTCCAACATCTGCTGCAGCCAGAATGCACTTCCCCTTTAAGTAGTGCAGACTAGCTTTAAGTGGTGTTAGCCTCTCAAACTTGGCAACTAGCTGTGGCATGTCTTCAGGGATATATAGCATTAAATGTTATTGCTGTTAAATCATACTTTTCAGTTTCAAATGCTTTTATTCATTTATTTTTGTCATTTGGTGCTAAAAATTAAAGTGATATGTATTTGCTTATTTTTAGCCACAGTTAAAGCCATAAGTCATTTCACTTAGCCATGAAATCAATGTCAATCAAATGCTGAAACAAAGAGATTGGCTTAGATCTGCCGGTCAGCAGCAAAGCATAGTGATGATTGCTGACCAAGATTATAAGCCTGATCTTACCATTTTTTGTCCTTCAAGCAGGGCCTTCCTGTCCCGACATGAGGAGTGAGGCATTGCCACAGAGATTCATCAGGTGGAGGAGAAGGGGTCAGGAGGCTGCAGTCAGAAGAGAGGATAGCCTAGTCAGCTGTCAACGTGAGTTACAGGACAGTTTGACCATCTGATCTTGTCTGTCTCTCAAGAAACCAGGCAACCGCATTGTGAAAATACATTAGCAGATATTTGTATCAGTATTTTTACATTGATATCGATTTATATGCTAAAGGATTTAGGTTAATAAAAGTTTTGCTTGTAACACAAGTAAAGCTTACATTGAGTCATTGATATCCAGAGTAGACCTCCCAACCACAAGGGTTAAGTAATTGATCCAGGGTAGGGGATAGCCTACATTAACAATGCCGAATGTCTCAACATTCACTGCTGCTGCCATCAGAAGGTCCGGGCCATCATTTTGGAACTGATTGAATTACTGAAATGTCTTTTTTAACACGTTGCTTTTTTTTTCTTGTCTGACCTAACATTCTCAGTCCTAATTGCAGCACGGGATATTTGATTTCCAGATTTAGAAAAAGGAATCTGTGCTCTAATGTTACCTTTGTACTCAGATGATTTTATTTGTTGTGGACTATGAAATTGATCTTTTAAGATATAACCTGATGATGGTTGTGTATTATTAGTTGCAAACAACAGTGAAAGGATTAATTTTCAAAGCTTCTATTGATCCCCTTCACTGTGTGAGGTTTAAATGCAAAGAGAACTGAAGATGCAATACTAAAAAGTGCATATACACTAATAATCTCTATCAGTTGTGTTAAAAAAGGATATTAAACTGAGCTTGATGATCATTCCCTTTAATAATATAATACAACAAAGATGTCAAAAATATCTGATTGGTAATTCATCTGTTCCTGAAAATGGGAAAATTGGTAAATCAACTCTGATGCATGTTTGAATATAATGGGGTAGATTTTCAACTTGTTGTCCAGATGTCAAACTAGCACTGAGGTTCGGCTGCCCTTTATAGAAAGCTGTTGATTTTGCTTTCTATTGATTTCAGCAGAATTGAAAATGAAATGGATTACATTAGATGGCCAGTCTGCAACACTGGGTTCTTTGGAAAGGAAATGAAGGTTGTTGATGGGGCTAGTAGTTTGCAAGGAATGGGGGTGTCAAGGGTCCTTTTTTTTAAGGAGAGGTGTGCTGACAGCAGATGTGAAGGAGAGGAAAGCAGCAGCTGGGGAAAGAAAACTGTTAAAAATATTGGCTAACATGGGAATTAAAAGGCCAAATAGGGTGACAGTCTGTTATTGGGATTCATCCTTCTCGAGAAGAGATGTTGCTGGAGGTAATGGTCTTCTGTTCTAAACCATTTATTAAAATGCTAACTACTTACTAAGGTTAGAGGAAAGCAAGACATAGCTGGAGCTACTGGCTGAGATGCTTCACACAACACCTCTCAGTGGGTGACATAGCTGCCTATGCACATGCTCAGTATCTAACATTACAGTTAACCTTTTACTCTACATCTGCCCCCAAATATTTATCCCCATACTATTATTTACACATCCCCTTACACCTCCCCCCAAATTCTCTTGCACCAGTGGTGTCAATCTCCGACTGTGTTCTCAGCTCTCTTTCAGGATGTGTAGAAGGTATGTGCTACATGTTCCTCTTCTTGGAAGACACTGGCCTCCTCAGACAGAGATTTCTGCTTCTGATCCACAGTATAAAGGTGATGTTTTCTTTCCCTTCTTGGCACTTTGGGGAAAGGTTGGACTGCTGGCTGCTCTTGCTTGAAAGGATGAAGCTTGTTCAGCTCCTGTGAACATTTGTACATTGCAGAGAGTCTACAAACTTCGATTCCTGCAACAAACAAAGTATTATGTAATGCTTCATCCAAGAATGAATCAGATGGACAAATAGAAGGATAAAGAATATTCTGAAGAAAAAATGACAATTGTCCTGCTAATACTGTAGGATTTTTTTTATATGTAGGCAGTGGTTCAGCTTGCACACTGTCTTTGGTGTGAGCTTACTCCTCAGTGGGCCTGAATATCTCTGGAACTTCATCAGGATGTTTGCCGTCTTCAAAAAGCAAAGCAAGGTTCAGGATCTCCTCCTGTGACAAATCATCAACATCAATAACATCTCGGTTATCATCCTCTTCTTTCCCGAAAGAGCAAATTAAGGTCTATCTCCTGCTGTATTTAGCCTCACCTCGAAGAGACATGAAAGATCTACCATGTCCTCTTGTGCTGGTAGGGGTGGAGTTTTGTCTATGAAGACTGGTTCTTGAATGGAGGTTCCTTTAACAGATTTCCACTTTGAAATAAACTAACTCGCCACACCCATGGCACTGTGCAATTCTGGTGGGGCATTCTTCCCGCCTGTGGAAGTTCTTCCTGCCGCAGTGGGGATGTTGGAAAGTGGTGGTTGGCACCATTTCAGGGTGTTTCCCTGGTTGCTGCCTCGCTATGCTTTTGTTTTTACAACCCACAAGTTGAACAACTTCATCAGGCTGTTCTTGGGAAATTTCTTTCGCAATCGCTGAGAAAAGAATTATTCTGTCTCCACTCCTCGGCCTGTCTGGTCAGTTGTACAGCTTTGCTTAAATTTAAATCTTCCCGAGATTGTAAGCAGTCAGAGAGATTCTCATCTAAAATGCCAAAGACCATTTTATCTCTGGCCTTTTAGTATTCCATACTCACAATTTTCAGCCAGACGGTACAATTTATTAATGATGGAGTCAATCTCTTCAACCTGTTTTTGACTGGGCTGATTAAATGTCACCTCTATGACGATATTTTTACAAATACTGAAGTATGGTTCAGGTTCTGATGAGATTCTTGTAGGAGGCTGTCTCTTTGTTCACGCCCTGTCTGGTCAGTACATCGTCTGCTATGTACCCAACAAAGTACTAATTTGAACTTTGGCCTGTTTACTCGCAAGACCTGAGGTGTTGCATTATCTGGTAAAACACCTCCACAAATTTAACCATTGCTCAGCCTTTTACAAATCCGTGCTGCCTCTCCTTGATTAATTCAAACCTTTCCAAATGCTTGTTGATTTCTTTCCCCTGATTATCGCTTCTAAAGCTTTACCCACCACTGATGTTAAACTGACTGGCCTGTACTAGCAAGGTCCTTTCTTGAACAACGGTGCCACATTTGCCACCGTCCAGTCCTCTGGCACTTCCTACATATCTGGGGAATATTATGGCAAACCGTTTCGCTATTCCTACCCCAACTCCCTCTAGCAATATGGGATGCAAGACATTTGAACCAGGTGCGTTAATCCACTCTATGCATAGCCAGCCTTTCCAGTACACCCTGCCTATCAGTTTTCACCCCATCCATTACCTCTACCATCTCTGTTTCTAAGAATATTTTGTCAGCATGCTCTTCCTTAGTAAACACTGATACAAATAATTCATTCCGTGTTACAGTCTTGCCCTGTACTTTGAAGCATATATCACCTCCTTTGTCCCAACTAGTACTCACCCCACCTCTTACTACCTGTTTACTATTTACATGCCAGAAAATTATTAGGTTCCCTTTTATGTTTACTGCCATTCTATTCTCATATTATCTTATTTCCAGTTTTATTTTCCTTTTCACTTCCCTTCTCAACTTATCATATTTGGCCTGGTTCTCGCTTGAACAATTCACTTGACATGCATCATACATTTTTTTGTTTCATCATGTTCTCTATGATGAAACATCATCCTTGTCATCTAAGGAGCTCTGGATTGTTTCCCCTGCATTCACGCTTGTTGGAATATACATAGCCTGAACATGAAACATATCCTCCTTAAAGATTAGCCACTGCTCCATCACAGTTTCTCCTTTCAGTCTTTGATTCCATTTTACTAGATCCTTTCTCATCCAATTGAAGTTAGCCATCTTCCAATTTAGAAGTTCTATTTTAGATTGTTACTTGCTTTTCTCTCTTTCTAATCTGAAGCTTATGATACAATGATCACTCTTACCCAAGTGGTTCACCTACAGACATTTCGTCCACTTGGCCCGGCTCATTCCCACAGCACGAGATTCAGCAATGCCTCCTTCCTAGCTGGACCAAGAACTGGTCAAGTAAGTTCTTCTTAACACGTTTCAGAAACTCCTCCCCATTCTTCCACTTTACTCTAATATTATTTTGATCGATATTTGGTGAATTAAGGTCCCCCAATAATACCATTCTATAGTTCTTACACATCTCTCTGATTTCCCTGAAGATTTGCACCTCTACCCTTCTCTCACAACATGGAGACTTATAAAATACCTCCAGTAGCATTAACATAACAAACTTTAAATTCACTCTTGGAATGTCATCATCACAATGATTGAAATACCTTTGGCTTGCAAATGTAGTTGAATTTGTATTTACCGAAGTCCATCAGCTTGGAACCATAATTCAGTGTAAAAATACTACCTATTGCTACAGTGATAGCAACAGAAAACATTTCTATAGTGCTCATTATATACAAAAAAGTGTATCAAAGACCTTTATGGGACAGCAGATAATGGGGGATCACCTAGTAGACGGAAAAAAAAGGAGAGTCAGGAGAAATGAAGATTAATCAAAGTTGGAAGGAGAATTTTGGAGACAGTGCAGGTGGCATTGAAGGAAGGAATTCTATAAGGCTGGCAATAATGATTGACGGAAGCTGATGTTGAAGGAGTGGAAAAGCCACAAATCCTAAAAATGAACTTATCCATCCAGGAGTTCATTAAATTTTGAATCCACCTTTAAATTTAGTATTGTAAGGCTAAAATCTTTGATTTGACATGAGCTGTTCAGCTTGTTGTAGGCTGGCTGTATGTTGATGCCTATCCACTATCACCATAATGAATGTTCAATCAAAAATGGGTACTGCTCTACCCCTTGAATAATGATGCTGTTTCATGAATCATCTATTAGAATCATAATGTAGAAGTAGACCATTCGGCCCATCATGCCAGCTCTTTGAAAGAGCTATGCAAATGGACCCACTTCGCATCTTCTTTCTCAATAACCCTGTTAGGTGTACTCTGTTTAGTTTCAGTCATACCTCTCCTGACTGGGGGACAGGGTAGAGTTAGGCAAAGAACCAGATGGGTGTTGTCACTGAGCCAGCAGCTGAATGCATCATAACAATTCGCTCAAGAATTATTGAAGCACGTGCATCTAATTGATACCAACCTTTTAAAGTGAAAGCAGAATAACTCATCATGAAGCAGGTAATTTACAATGGTAGCCTTTTCCAGGAAAAAAGAAAATCTATGAATAGAGAATACTGCAAAGTCTGCTGGTATGCAACATCAATTTGCCAAAACAAAATTATAAACAAGCAGTCTTACTGTCAAAGAATTATTTTTTAAAAATTCTAGTGGTGGCCGTTTATGTTCTTTATAAATTTACACAGTAATGTCACACACGTTTTAACTTGTTTTTCATTTTCAGTGTCTACTTTCACACAATTTTCTGCCTACTATAAAGAATATGGATAATCATTGCTATCATTTTGACTAGTGTATGTTACTGATGCCAGAAGGACAAAACCGAAGATAAGAAATGATGACCAAAACTCCCTGCTAAGCAAGTTCAAAGATAAATTGCTTGTGAATAACTTGAGTTGCACACAAATGATCATTTTATGCTTAGAGTTATGTAATGAGCAAGTACAAGAAAAAAAATACATAAATGCAACAAAAATTTACATATGCTCATTAAGCATGCTGTCAGATAATGATGCCATACTCAAGCTCATCCAATCCCTATCAGTCCCTAAAATCTATGTTGCATAGAATAGGAATCCATGCCATTATTGCTATTAAATTCTATCTATTCCATGTTTGTTGTCTTGGGTGTTTATTCAAAAAATGCTGGAACATGGTTTGGCTTACTAAATGATAATTATGCAGTCATAATTGTGGGGCTGTTTGTTGATGATTACACAGTGTACAGCTCCATTCGCAATTCCTCAGAAAATGAAGCTGTCTATGCCTGCATGCAGCAAGACCTGGGTGGCATCCAGGTTTGTGTTGATAAGAGCCAAGTAACATTTGGGCTATACAAGACCATCTCACTAACAAAAGAGAACATAACTGCTTCGACTTGACATTCAATGGCATTACCATCACCGAATCTCCCACCAACAACACTTGAGGGTTCACCGGAAACCAAACAGGATCAGCCATATATATCCCATGACTACTAGAACAAGTCAGAGACCGATTAATCTACAGCAATGGCTCGCCTCCTGACTCCCGAAGACTTTCTGCCATCCTCAAGGCACAAGTCAAGATCTTGTTGGAATACTCTCTAGGAGGCTGGATGAGAGTGTAACTGCATTTACATTCAAGAGGCTCAATGTCATCCACCAGATTTAAACACCCTCTTCCACTACCACTGGCGTAATGTGGCTGCAGTGTCTACTACCTCCAGGGTGCATGCAGCAATGCACAAAGGTTTCTTGGCAATGCATTCCAAACCTGCAATCTCCAGCATCCTAGGAGGGGGAAAACAACAGGCGCATAGGGACATGACCGTCTTTAAATTCTCCTCCAAGTCACACACTGTCCCACCATGAACATATTGCCATATCTTCATTGTCACTGCATAAAAATCCTAGAACTCCCTATATAACAGCATAGTGGAAGTATCTTTACCATATGGGCTGCAGCAAATCAAGAAAAAAAATCCAACACAGCTAAGGATGGATAACAAATGTTGATCTTTCCCACATGATGAGAATGTAATAATCGTATGGTCACAAGAATAATATCTGCATTCAGAATGTTATAGATGCTATTCAGCTCTCAAACTAATTCAGTTCCTGTTTTGGCAAGGTAGATTATTTCTGACCTTTGTTAATAGATAGTTATTATCACTAGAGGCCGGGTTTTCAAAGGGCCGTGGAGTGAGGACTCATTACGGCCAGGATTTGAAAATCATGGTCCCAGAGGTCGTCTTGGGATCCTGATGTCTCCGGAATAGTTTACAATTTTCAAAGGGCTGGCAGTGGGGAGGGAATGGGAAATCTACTCATCACCAATTAATGATCCCGTGAGTTCCTTAAGATTGTTAAGGGGTCAGGTGTTTGGAAAAGCAATTTTGGAGTCTGATTTCAGTGATTCCAAACAGTTTGGTGCATGTTAGTGCAAAGCTGTTAGGGAGCAAAAGAATATTCATTTCTGTTTGTCTTTAAATGAAATTGAGAGTCAACTAGCATCTGATTGAATGCTGTACCTCAATATGGCCGTCTTAATCTTCCTAGCTCTTTCAAGGGCCATCTTCTCAAGGGCAATTAGGGATGGGCAATAAATGCTGGCCAATCCAGCGACGCCCACATCCCATAACTGAAAAAGTGAGCTGCCTGTTCTCCCCCAGCATGGCTTCTGCATTCCTTTGCTGCTGGCTTAAGGCAGGCAGACAGCTCCCGCCTTCTGGAGGCCCTCGGCACCTCTAATTGGACATTGAGCTCGCCTCATGCTGAATTAGGGCATTAGCATTTATAGTGTCATGACAGCAACACAGTTCAGACATGGGGGCAGGTCCCGAAATTCATTCGGTTGTCAGGTTCCCAACATTGCATTGAAAATCTGGCCTCAGATCTCTAGGAATAGTAACAATAGGCCGTAACTTCCGATGAGCATCGGTAAGTGCTTGCCTGCTGGAATTAGAAGAAATAATTACCTAATTACCTGGTCTTGAAAAGTACGTTGCCACTTCCGCTCGCTAGATCTGCTTGGGGCCTGCATTGAAAAACTCCTTGCAGACACCAGAGACATGTAGCTCCAGTGGATTCAAGGCAGCCATGCTCCCTTTCCCCCTTTTTTTAACGGCACTTGATGGGATTGGGGGGGGTTTGTGGGATGATGGGGGTGGTCCAGGGAGTGGGCCGGATGTCTGGGGGGTGTGGGGGGGGGGTGGGTATCAGTCGGAGGTATGGGGGGCATCCGAGGTACGACGGAGAGTGGTCGGGGTGGAGGTCAGTTGGAGGTTCAGGAGGGTTTGTTGGGGAGGATGCAGTTCAGAGGTCCAGAGGGGTCGTGGGGTGGGGAGGTGTCCAAGGTGTGGAGAGGTCGTTGTGGGGGGGTGGGGGGGTAGGGGCGATCCAAGGCCCAGGGATGTGGGTGGGAGTTGGAGGTCCAGGGGGGTTCGTAAGGGGGTCCAATGTTGGGGTTAGAGGTAAGTTCAAGGCCCAGGGGAGGGGGTCGTGGTGTGGGGGATCCAAGGTTTGCAGGAGTCGTGGGGCGGGGGTCCAAGGTCTGGGGGTAGGGGTGGGTGGGAGTCTGAGGTCCATGTGGGAGTTTGGGGAGAATCTGAGGTCGGGGGAGGAGGTCAGTCGAAGATCAGGGGTGGGGGGAGCGGTGACAGGGGGCCAAAGGTCTGTGGGAAGGGGGCTCCGAGGTCCGGGGGCAGTGGGGGGTGTCAGAGGTCGGGGGGTGTTGGGGGTGTCCGAAGTCAGGGGTTGTGGATTTGAGGGGTGGAGTGTGTCAGATGTCGTGGGCGTGGGGGTGTCGGGGAGGGGGGGTGGGGGGAGTTACATGTGGGGGGTCGGGAGCGTGGAGTGAGTCCCGTGGGGTCAGTCTGGGTCTTTATAATAGTTACTCAGAAGTTAGAAGAGGTTTTAATACTTCAAACTTTTCCTGAGTAACCGTTGGTGTAACCCCAGTGGAACCATCCCGAAGTTTGTGATCTAAGCCATATTTTTGGATGGTTCCCAGTGCAACACAATTATCCAGAGGAAGTTTGCACTTCTGGGCAATTGCCATGCAAACCCTTATCCGGGAACTTCCCAGATCCCCAGCGCATCTTTGGGTTACCCCCCCAAATCCGATGATGGGGAGTTCGGAAGTAACGGGCCAATATCTGCTATTGTTTGTTCAAATTATCGTCTTTTATATGTATTCTGCTAGTGGTAAATTTGTGTACCTTTTAACAGTGACAAGATATGTTATGCATTAGCATGTGATTTGTACTGGTGATTCATTGAACCTAGCTATATTCTGCAGGCCCATTCATACATGTCATAACAGTGAGGTGTGGCTGAATGATCTGACAGTGGTCTGGTTCTCCAGAGCCCTTAACTGATCATTCATTTTTAACAAATTGCTAATTTGTCAGCAAATAGAGCACTTCCCTAACCCACTTTAAATTCAGATATGACTTCCTAGGAACCAATCTTTACTCCACAACAATTGAGATTCTGCTTTGCAGCATCTTTGAAGCGCTTTCATTGACCGTCAGATTGGAATTTTTCTTCTTTCAGCTCTGAGTACAGAGCAGTCTTAAAGAGTCTATCATCTGACATGATTTTTATGCTCAACTATCCTCATTGTGTATTCACCATCAAAGCCTCAAATCTAATTATTCCTGCTTTGAGGGTTTTGCCCAGCCATTTGATGTTAAGAACTCCGTGAAGGCCACTCAACTGAAACTTCTCTAACTCCTTGATACACCACAATAAAATATGAATATCATCACCGTAGCACACTGGACTTTAATTTGAGTTTTCAATCTGATGTCATGTTATTTCAGGAGCGCATCTGACCTTCTAGCAAATAGCAATTAATTGTTTCTTCTTTTGAAAGTAAGAAGAAAAATCCATTCCTGCCCGACCCATTCTGACACTTCTTCCATTTTAACTCTAAATAAAGGACAGCACCCAAAACCATTACTAAGGAGGATGAAAAAGATTTGCCAGTGTCTCTTTGCTTCAGGCCATGCAGGAAAGACAATATCCATGTGATCATTCACACTCCCTACCAAGCACTAGTTCATGTGGCTCATAACCTCATACACTCTGCTTTCATAAGAAGGATGCCTATAGAGCATGTTGTTATGGTCGCAGCTGATGTTACTACTGGACAAGTCAGATTCCAGGATGGAACCCAGCTTGATAGATCCTAACTTTTATTTTTTGTTTAGAACATGGAGGGTGGCTACTGAACAGAGTCACAGGAATCAGCTGATGAACTTTTAACAAAAGAATAAACTATTTATTAAACAAAAAACATGAACTATATTTCAATACTCCTTCACTCACAACTATACTGTTACAGATTTATACAGATTTGTAAGGATAACAAGTTACACATACTGCCTGTTCACAGTAAGTACAAAGTCCCTATAAACCAATAGGTGACCTCTGGTCAGACACATCTCACTCTGAAACCAAGTGACAGATGCCACCCCAAACAGATGCTATGGATCCCTCATCAACTTCCTCCCTGATGCTTATCACACTGTGAGCCAATCGGTCTTACTAAACTCTATCTTTCACATGAGGGTTTCCAATCTCCACTCTTGAAGAACTCACTTTGGAATCTTCTCCCAAATGATGCTTTCTCTTGGATGCCTTCCACAAGGGTCCGCCTCCAGGGTTTCGATCTCTCCTTCTGATGTTCCTCTCCCCTGGAACACCATGTGCATTCGAGTTTTGCTTTCCACATACTCTCTCTCAGATACTCAGCTGTGCCCACAGAACATCACTGCTTCACATGCCCATAACAAAGAGTCACCAACCTTGGGATGTCTCCTCGGATCTTCTGGCTTCACACAAGCCCATTTTGCCTTGATTCTGCTCCCCACAGGTTTCTCTCTTTAATTCACAGCCTTTTCCTCTGCTACTTACTTTAACTTCACTGAACAGGGTCTGTTCCAGATTTTCTGACCCCGTTCCTTGACTTAGCTAATGTCTTGGGACCTTTTTCTGTCCCTACTTCCTGGTTTTGGGGCTTTCTGCTTTTCTTTTGGGACCCGCTCCCTGCGGCTCGCTTCCTGCCTGCTCTGATAATTTCTGTGAACTGGTCCTACCAACTGAGCTCAAAATGCTTTTCTGTTTCTCTCTGTCTCTGTGGGCCCCTGTTGCTAGGCAACAGCACAGTGTTCCCTACTTTGTCTTAACTTCCCTGAACCACTTCAAGGGTCATAAAACTTCACTAAAATGTAGGTATTCAAACAAACCCATAGATTTGCAGGCAACATTCTCAAAAATAAAACTAGATCCCAGGCTTTTAAACTCACAAATAGAACATATCAATTAAACTAAAACTTAAAGCTAAAATATCAATTTAAAGCTATAGCTTATTCCTAACACCCACCAATACAAATATAACTTACTTAAGCTATCTCTAGTTGCTAACTAAATTGTCGGAATTTTCTGTGCCTCCTGACATCAGATGTGTTTGGTGGTGTGAGCGGACAACATGGTGAGAAGGCCAAAAATTGATTTCACGACATCCGCTTAGCCCATCAATGGCAGGCTGCATCTCCTGCCATAAGACCTCAGGAACCTCATTGTAATACATCATCATAAGACTATGTCATCATAAGACTAGCCTGCTACACTCAACCCCCAAGCTCGATCATCCGCCGACATTGGCGTGATTGCTCACCGACGTGTTTCACAGCAGCATATAAGAGGCTTGCACTTGGTGGACTGCAATTTGAGGGGAACTCGGAGGTGAGTGCACAGTAATGTTGCGGACCACTCATGAGTGATGCATGTTGGACTTTAAGGTGCATTTGGGGGGTGGTGGGGGCAAAAGCTGCCCTGTAGTTGAAGGTAGCTGACAAGCACATACAGGGCGGTGGGGGTGTGGGGGGGTGGGGGGTGTGTGTTCTGGGCAAGGAAAGTGGCCATGCATTAGGGACACCTTGTATAAAGTGACCATTCATCTGCAGCTGAGACAGTTCATGTGCAGTCACATTGGTATGATTGGAGTTGGGCATCTAGCATATCTGCCCACTCAAGCAATGCAGAGGCATCAAAGTGCCACCAAGTGCCCCAGAGCATTTCACCCTTGGGCACAGACTGCAAAGTAATGAGCGTTTTAGTGAACTGCAGAACAGTTGGATGACTGGGCAAGTTGTACAATCTCCTTGCTAAAACTGGCCATGGAGAAGACACTGGTGGAGGTGCTCACAGCCTCTTGAAATGTCATCATCACGGTTTGGACCAGTCTCCCCCATAGTTCAAGCGAACAGTGCAGCCTTGCAGTGTGGGTTAGGAGAATGCCTGCGCCTGAGCTGAGAGCACAGCATGCAGTCCAATGGGCAAATCTGCCGCCAATTGGCCAGGTGGAGTCGGGCGGAGGTGGGTGGGGTCTCGGGCAGCCATGCAGCGCACTAATCTCTGACCATCCAAGTGGTGGCCAGCGTTCTCTGGGAATCGTTAAGTGGCCTTCAGACTTAACCAAGAGAGGTTCTTAGTATACCCAAGCTAACCTACATGTCTTTCATCCTGCAGGAGGAGTACATCAGGATCATGGAGCCTGGTGAACTAGCTGTATGCCTCAAGGCATACAGAGAGTAAAGACGACAGAGAAGAGGGTGACTGAGATGCCTGGCTGCGCAGGGGGAGGGGCAGCATCCTCGGGAAGAAGGGATGGCTGGGGCTCCCACACACACTACCGAAGGCAGCGAGCCATCACTGGTTGGTGTCTAGGTAGACACAGGGTCTATAGATGCCGCCTTTCATTCCTGCAAATGACCGAGAACTAGAGCCGCTGAAGACTGTGCATGCCTAGGGAACTGTTCAGTCACATCTGCCAGCTACTGCAGGATTTGGCACCATGGGGATATGGAAGGCATCCACAGCCAGTGGATGTGAAAGTGACAGCAATGTTCAATTTCAATGACAGTGGCTCCTTTCAGGGAACCACAGGTGGCCTCTGTGGGATATCACAAGCCTCCAACCACAAATGCATCCACGAGGTCATGGATGCCATCTTCACGAGGGCACACAGCTTTGTGCATTTTGCCCAGGGTCGGGATGCAAGAGTGATTGTACTTGCTGAGATCTTGGGTTTCCCACAGCTGCAGGGTGCGATCGGCTACACTCACATGCTCTCAGATCTCCATCACAACAAGCGGTCTACGAAGTCAACCGCAAGGGCTTCCATTTTCTGAATGTGCAGTTGGTGTGCAACCATTACAAACACATCCTGCAGGTCTGCACATGGTTTCCATGGAGTGTGCATGACTCTTGCATTCTCAGTTAGTCCCATATCTATGACATCTTCCAGGGTCCACAGAGGCTGCACGGATGGTTCCTCGGGGGCAAGGGCTACCTGCAGGGGACATGGCTGATGACACTCATGCGGTGACCTCAGACTGCAGCAGAGTGAAGGTATAATGAGGCTCATGCTGCAACTCGGTACTTGGTGGAGCAGACCGGGATGCTGAAAATGAGGTTCCGGTGCCTGGATGGTTTGTTGGAGCCCTGCAATGCAGTCCACATAGTCACGCATCGTCGTCACCTGCTGCGCCCTTTACAACCAGGCGCTGCAACGGGGAGAGGAGCTGGCTGAGGAGGAGATGCAGGAGCTTGAGATCTCCTCTGATGAGGAGAACGTCGACTGTGATGAGGGTGAGGAGGACCTTGAAGGCTCCGATGACGACGGTGAGGCCCTCATGGCTTCTAAATTTGTTGAGGATGGTGATGACATACAGTGAGGAGACACCATAAGATCCTCACATTGCATCTATGAATGTTTGACTCCAGTCTGGCTTATGGCAGCATGCATATCCCCTGTAATGGTCCTGTCGTGGAGACGCAGTGCAGGCCCTAATAGTCGTTCAATTGCAAGAAGATGATTACAACATGCAGTGAGGAAACTCCATAGATCTTCACATAGCCTCTGGGAATGTTTGACTCATGTCTGGCTGAGGGCAGCTCACTTGTGTTCTGTGAGTAGGGTTATATCATAGAGACATAGCCATGAACGTTTAGAAACATCTGATCTTTTGTCAGCCTTTAGCACCTGACCCTTTCAGGGGCACAGCATCACTGGTCACAGAAGCTGAAGAGATGGGGGCCAGTCTCACCTTCAAGGTGCTGAGAGCACACAAAGAGAATGAAAGAAGTCTGTGACACCTTCCCACTACATTCTGGCAGCAATGACAAGCACCATCGAGGTGCAGGCATCAGTAATGTGTCCATGGAATGTGAGGCTGGACAATCACTTTAGCCTGAAGGCTGCACAGAGCACAGGGAAGAGGCCCTGGGCTGAGACATCTGCCTATATCTTGTGCAGAAAGGTTTCACATCTTAGTGACATGAACACTGCTCATCAGAACAGGGAGCCATAGGCAGGGAGACATTCTGCCTATGATGCCTCTCCGCCATCCAAGAACAGAGGCAGAGCAGCGGTACAACAGGAGCCAAGCCTCCATAAGGGTGGTGATAGATGACCATAGGTCTTCTGAAGATCCACTTCCAATGCCCAGACCATTTTTGACAATAGTGAATAATGTGTACAAGTGATTAACATCCATGACCAGGCTGTGCAACTTCATCTTCTAAACCTTCCTAAAGCTGTTGCTATGTCTTGATGCTCCCCGGATACCCACAGTAGAGGTGGAGGTAGCCTGTTGACTGCGACGCCCTGTCTGTGATGATCTTGGCGGGCGTCCTCTGGAGGGCCAAGACTTGGAGAGCCCCAGCCTGCTTTCAGGGTCCTGCTGTGTGGAAATGGCATCCTCCACAGCCTGTGGAGCTGGAGCTGCTGAGGTCACAGGAAGAGGGGATTCAGTTGGGCTGGACACTCCCGGAGTCACCTGGATGGATGGCCCTGGGGGAGTACACCTGTTGATCCTCCTCCCTATGGGTGCCCAAGGGCCCCTGGCTGACTTCTTGAAGGGAGGGGTAACTCGAGAGCGATTGGGCAGCTCTACACCCCTCTTGTATACACACTGTTGGAGGCCAACTATGGCACCAGTGATGGAGTTCAACCCACGCAGCAGTGCAGGAGCGATGTCCTGGACTGAGGTCTCCATGGCGGCCGCCACCCTACCAGTGCTGACCTCGGTGTGTTGGCATGCCGGTGCTATCACCTCAGATTGAAGCCAGATGGACTCCTCCATTGTGCCTTGTAATCTGAGGAGCGCAGCGGACATCCCTCCCTGATGTTCCAGTAATTGCGACATGTCTGAGTACAGAAGCTCGTCATCTAACTTGGATTCAGCAAATTTCTGGACTCCAGCAGTTCTCCGAGTGCCGGACACCTGGAAAGTCCATTCCACTGCATGGTGCAGATCAGAAAGTGCAATGTGCTTACCAGATTGTGATCCCGAGGCTACTGTAACATTAGGTCCCACCGAGGTGTGTGTCTCTGCGCTGGTGGAGGGTGTGGGTGAGCGCTGTGACAGGACTTCAAGGAGCGTACCTTCAGATTCCTCTTCAGAGGTTTCTTCGGGACTTGATTGGAGGCCCTGGGTCATAGACTCCTTCAGCTGTTTGGCAGATGTGCCTGTGAAAGCTAGGAGAGATAATTAGTGCATGGCAGTGGCCTGTGAAACAGGACACATCAGTCACAGCATGGTTGTCTGATGGATGTTGCACTGCTGGGTCCTCACTTGGTAGAGCAGCACTGACCTCACCGTCAGCACAGGACCGGCCCAGGCACTCACCAGCCAGCTGGATGGCTCTGTTTTCAAAGTCCGTGTGGACCTTGACTTCAGGCATTCCTCCACCAGCCTGTGACCTCTCCCTGTTGTTGTGTGCCAGCTTGTCCTGCATGAATAGAGATAGAGAGAGTGTAAGCAGGATGCCTGCCAGGCCAGATGATAAGTATGCCTGGCATGTGTGGGTGGTGAGTGGTCCCATGGATGGAATGAGGACAATGAAGGTGTATGTGAGAGAATGAATGATGATGTCCCTTGAACTGGCAGTGAGTGAAGGCCCTGTGGATATGTGATGGATTTGTGGGTGTGTGAGTTGAGAGTGATGAGAAGAGTAACTTACCCTTGTGGAACGGAGGAGATCATTTCTTTTCTGCACTGGGTGCCTGTCCTCTTTTGCAGGGCTTTGGCACTGACCACCACTGCCACCGTCTCGCAAGCCAGATTGGTGATGTTGCTGCCCATCCTGCGGCCAGAGCAGGCTTAGAGGACATCGAGGTGAGCCTTCACTGTGTTCAAAGGGCGCTTGAGGGATGTGTCATTAAACTGGGGGGGCTGCAGTCTTCTTGCCTTCCAGGGCCATGCCTTCTTTGCAGTAGTCGTGGGCTGGAAGCACTGAGAGATGTGCGTGCGGCTGCACTTTAAACATGGTGCCCCGTGTGATGAAGCAGCGAGATGATGGCGAGGTGGGCAAATGAGAGCCTGCCGGCCATAGAAACAGCATATTTCCTGGGAATGCATAATTGATGCGGTGGGTTTGGGATGATACGGCACAAAAAGCTGCCATTGCGGCCAGCGGGTAAAATGTCATTTTACTCGCCCGCTACCACACAATGCAAATCTGGGGTGATTCCTTCCCCTGTGTGCAGGCATTGGGAACAGTCCACTAGCATATGCAGCACCTACATAACCAACTGGACGAGGCCATAATCTGCATGTGCAGTGCCATGAGCTTTACAGCATGATAGCCCACCCAGGGGCATGTGGTAATCCCTTCACTATGCATGGACTTGTGTGCAGCCCAGCTGACCAACCTAGGCAGTTGATATATATCTTCAACATTCTAGTGACATGGTCTAGTGATACATTACTGTTCTGCTTTGTAACTCTGGTCATGTGCATAGATGCCATCAGCCAAGGCTCTTTAGTATAGCCTTTATCTACTAGGACACTTGTCTTTTGGCTTAAAAGAAGGGTAGCACTATGGTTTTCCTCACTATAAAGGAATTACAGCAGCTGCCAGGAAAATAAGTATTCACATACTTGATGTGATGTTGGCAGACACAGAATTTACACAGGGAATTTATACAGCATTTTCAGAAGAAGAAAATGGTCCCAAGGCCACTTCTTAATAGCATGTGGAAAACATGGCGCTGCACTAAAGAAGGAAAGGTTGGGAGGGATGACCAAAGATTTACACAAACAGGTGGATTTTAAGCTCAGCATCAATGAGGGCTGCAGCAGATGAGCAGTCTCCACCATTTTAGCCATCATACATTGTGGGGTTCATTGCGCAAAGGACCCATGAGTGCTCAGAAAGCAACCTTTTTATTCTAAGCAAGTTCTGGATGATACCAATCCCTGATTTCAACACCTGAGAGCTAGTCTGCTGCTACTCCTCAAACTAACTTCTTCCTGGTTTTCTGCTAACGCTTGTTTTTGCTTAATTGTATATGTTTCACCTCGTAACCATTGCTCGAACACTGAGTCTTCTCCCTGCTGGCTATTTCTGGAGCCTGGTGTAGTGAGTTTTCTTTTCTTCTTGGAATGTGGGAAATAGCAGAAAGGCAGTGTTTTATTGTCTATCCCTAGCTGAGCTGGAGGCAGTAAGACCCCTATTTTAAATGTGGGTACAGATACAGTTTATATGAACCCTGAAGGCGGGAGTGCACCAAGGGAGTCCAGGATGTGGAATTTCAATCAATCTTAACATCAAGTCTCATTTGATTACATTTTCTCTGACATGCTATGAACCCAGCCCAGAATTGGGAAGAGAGATTTCCAGGAAATGTAAAGGGTTTAATATGCATGAATGTAGTTCTACCTGTGCTAATTTGAAGAGAGGAAAAAAGATCTGCGAAGAGGAAGATTCATACTTATGGGGCAGAATCTTGCTGAGGCCTCAGGGGTCTGGCCTGCCTTCTGAAGGGCTGGCGAGAGGCCATGACGCCTGTTTTTGGGAAGGTCGCCCAACAACAAGTAAATCAGGCAGTGGTGAGGCCAGTAGCAGGCCTTCTCCTGGAATCAGGTCACAATATTGACCCACTCTCCCACCTCTTTCCACACAGTTCTGACAAATCTCTTTGAAGAAACGTGCTCCTTGCTGCAATAAAAAATGGTGCCTCTCCTTTCGTCACCTATTTAAGAATAACATTTGGTTCTCTGCCCAGAGAGAGTCCCCATGTTCGATCCTTGGGAATCTGCAAACTCCTATCTCATCCTTCAACATATGCATTACAAACATAGTGACCAAACAAATGTTCTGACAGGAATTTTTAAAAAACTCATTCACAGGATATAGACTTCACTTGCCAGGCCAGCATTTGTTGCCCATCCCTAGTTGCCCTTGAGAAGGTGGTGGTGAGCTGCCTTCTTGGGTCTCTGCAGTCTATGTGGCATAGGTACACCCACAGTGCTGTTAGGGAGGCAGTTCCAGGATCTTGACCCAGTGACAGTGAAGGAACGGCGACATATTTCCAAGTCAGGATGGTGAGTGACTTGGAGAGGAAATTCCAGGTGGTGGTGTTCCCGTCTATCCGCTGCCCTTGTCTTCCTAGATGATAGTGGTTGTGGGTTTAGAAGGTACTGTCTAAGAAACCTTGGTGAATTCCTGAAGTGCATCTTGTAGATGGTACACACTGCTGCTACTGAGCGTCGGTGGTGGAGGGGGTGAATGTTTGTTGATGTGGTGCCAATCAAGCGGGCTGCTTTGTCCTGGATGGTGTCAAGCTTCTTGAGTGTTGTGGGAGCTGCACTTATCCAGATAAGTGGGGAATATTCCATCACACTCCTGACATGTGCCTTGTAGATGGCGGACAGGCTTTGGGGAGTCAGGAGGTGAGTTACTTGTAGCACAATTCCTAGCCTCTGACCTGCTTTTGTAGCCACAGTATTTATATGGCTAACCCAGTTCAGTTTCTGGTCAATAGTAACCCCCAGCGTGTTGATAGTGGAGGATTCAGTGATGGTAATGCCATTGAACATCAAGGGGCTGATGGTTAGTTTCTCTCTTGTTGGTGATGGTCAATGCCCGGCACTTGTGTGGTGCGAATGTTACTTGCCACTTTTCAGCTCAAGCCTGGATATTGTCCAGGTCTTGTTGCATTTGGACATGGACTGCTTCAGTATCTGAGGAGTCGCGAATGGTGCTGAACATTGTGCAATCTTCAGCGAACATCCCCACTTCTGATCTTATGATGGAAGGAAGGCCATTGATGAAGCAGCTGAAGATGGTTGGGCTGAGGACACTACCCTGAGGAACTCCTGAATTTTCCTGGAGCTGAGATGACTGACCTCCAACAACCACAATCATCTTCCTTTGTGCTAGGTATGACCAACTAGCGGAGAGTTTTCCCCCCTGATTCCCATTGGCTCCAGTTTTGCTAGGGCTCCTTGATGCCACACTCAATCAATTGCAGCCTTGATGTTAAGGGCAGTCACTCTCACCTCACCTCGGGAGTTCAGCTCCTTTGTGCATGTTTGAACCAAGGCTGTGATGAGGTCAGGAGCTGAGTGGCCCTGGTGAAACCCAAAGTGGACATCAGTGAGCAGGTTATTGCTAAGCAAGTGTCGCTTGGTAGCACTGTTGATAATCCCTTCCATTACTTTACTGATGATCGAGAGTAGACTGATGGGGCGGTAATTGCCTGGGTTGGATTTGTGCTGCTTTTTGTGTACAAAACATACCTGGGCAATTGAAGTCCCCCAACCAGAGCACATTCTGCGCCTTTGCCACCCTCAGTGCTTCCTCCAAGTGATGTTCAACATGGAGGAGCACTGATTCATCAGCTGAGGGAGGGCGGTAAGTGTTAATGAGCAGGAGGTTTCCTTGCCCATGTTTGACCTGCTGCCATGAGACATCAAGGGGTCCAGAGTTGATGTTAAGGACTCCCAGGGCTACACCCTCCCCTATATACCACTGTGCCACCACCGCTGCTGGGTCTGTCCTGCCAGTGGGACAGGACATACCCAGGGATGGTGATGGTGGTGTCGGGGACATTATCTGTAAGGTATGATTCCATGTGATGACTATGTCAGGCTGTTGCTTGACTAGCCTGTGAGACAGCTCTCCCAATTTTGGCACTAGCCCCCAGGTGTTATTAAGGAGGACTTTGCAGGGTTGACAGGGCTGAGTTTACCATTGTTGTTACCGATGCCTAGGCCGATATCAGGTGGTCCATCTGGTTTAGTTCGTTTTTTGAGGCTTTGTAGCAGTTTGATATGACTGAGTGGTTTGCTAGGCCATTTCAAGGGACATTTAAGAGTTAACCGCATTACTATGTGTCTGGAGTCTCTTGTAGGTCAGACTAGGTATGGACAGCAGATTTCCTTCCCTAAAGGGCATTCGTGAACCAGATGGGTTTTTACAACAATCGACATTGGTTTCATGGTCTTCATCAGACTTTTAATTGCAGATTTTTATTGAATTCAAATTCTGCCATCTGCCATGGCTGCATTACTCTGGGTCTCTAGATTACTAGTCCAGTGACAATACCACTATGCCATTGCCTCCCTAAATGCAGATATCTCTTTAAAGAGCAGCAGCCGTGCAAGTTTTAGTCCCAGCCGTCGAATTCTTGGCCACCTCCTTTCATGTTTTGACCACTTGGGCCAATCCCTGATGGGACCATAAATGGGGAAACCACGCGGAAGTTAATCCTTCCTCTGTGCCCTTAAAAATGGGTGCACCTGCCTGATCTTAGTTGTGCATTAATGCTGTACTGAGTAGAATTCCAGCCCAAGTAATTTTACTGAAATCCAAACATTCAGGTGGAACTGAACAAAATGAAGTTTGAACAGATTGAAATGCATTTCAATTTGCTCAGATTTCCTGCCCATTGATTTGTAAATGCCTAAGATTACCCACTTATTTTATCATTTATAATTTAGAAAGTCTGTACCGTATTGTAAATTAGAACATCTTATTAATTATATATGTGAGCTGGAAGCATAATAATTTCAAAGGACTATAAATGTACAAAGTATCCACACAGTATAATGACCATTCAAGATAAGAAAAATATTCTTATTTAAATAGAGAACCTATCTACTGCACATATTTCTCTACTTCTTCTCCTCATCTACTTTATATCAAGAAACCAACCATTAAAGCCAAACATATTACAAGTTGAAAAAGGGAAGCTGTCAAATGTTTAATAATTAATGGGCCACATTTTTTTTAAGATTTGATTTATATTCAGCACGCTTCATGCCTGAGGCAGACATGGGCAGGGGTAGCACAAGTGCTCTTCCACCTCTTCCAAAGATGTTGCTGGGTTTAGTCGTGCTTCTATAAATCTAGGGCCAATGGTCACCTGTGCTGTCATTGGCATTAAAATGGCCTCCCGATTGCACTCAAAATGGTTGGATTCAGCAGTAGGATCACAGGCGTGACCCTTTTTGTCCACAACCTCTCCAGCAATTATCTGTCAGATTGGGGCAGCATCTCTGAAATTTCTGTGAGGTGTGATGCATTTGGTATATAAAGTTGAATTGACGCTCATGTAATCTATTGTCGTGGTGATTGTGAGATAACATTACTTTCTGCAGTGACATAGTAGAAGTTAGACTGAAATTGGTCATCAAAAGAATGGAGAGAGAACAATTTAGAAAGTATGCTACTATATATCAGTGAAGAAACAGGAGAATTAAGAACGGTGCAAAGTGATGTATCAGAGAAGGTCAATAACAATAAATACTTGATACAATTTCACACATTAAACACTGCAGCAGAGCCAACTTTAACTCATACGCCCAATGTACCCCCCTCAACATCAAAGCCCTTACTGGTCAACTATTGTTGGAACTCTGATGATGACAGTCATCCAAGCCATATATTTATGTAAATGTGTGAGGTTGGGGTGGGGGTCCTCAGAAAGCCAGTTCTTTCTCTGTGGTCATTAAAATAACTGACAAGGATTTAGGGCTGGATTTTCCTTCAGGGGCAAGGTTCGAGACTGATTCTGGATCCTGAATCTATCCCTGGGGAAAACAATCACTCTTGTGCAATTTTCCCATGTGTGGCCAATTAATGGCCAGAGGGTAGGATTATCATCCTATTAACAATGCTGGGCAGAGCTCTCAAAGCTGGAGAGCCAAGCAGAGGCCTTTCAGCTTGAAAGGAGCAGTAGGCTACAGTGTAATGTAAGTAAGGGAAAGGGTACTTTAAGATGGGTGTGCCCTCTTGCTAGTTTTTTAAAATCTTTAATTAAAACATACATTCGGCAGTCAGGTCACCATATGAGACTCCCCTGGACGCCCACAAGCAAACTCAACAGGGTTTGCTTTTCAGACTGGGGGGTTGGGGGACCCTTCTCCAGGTCAACCTGTAGCTGCTGCTGCACTCAGAAAGGAAGGGTGGGCCTCTAGGCCTGCCTGCAGCATAGGCCCCTTGGCCTGCCACTGGCTACCTACCACCAGGCACCTAAACTGTACCCCATTGCGTTTGGAGATCTGGAGGCTGACTGGAATTTTCCAGCCAGCCTCCTTTAATTTGCTCAGTTAGACTCTTACTGAGGCTGATCAGTTGCCTGCCTTGCATGGGCAGGCAGCCCTGCTGGCTCCCAATCCTGCTCTCACAAAAATCACCCAGAGGCACAATGGAGTCGGGGAACTGACATGCCGGCTGATTGAATTATTGCTATCTCCTGCCTGCCTCTGATCCCGGTCCCGGTGGGGGCCAAAAATCCAGCTGATTAATTCCAAAATAAGTGAGACTTTGTTAGCTTACAACCCAATGAATAGAATCTGGAAGTACTGGGCAAATGCTGGGCAGGAAAGATAAGATCAAGATACTCAGAAGCACTGTGGAGCCAGTGTTGATGTATGGTGCTGACACTTTGACATTTATTGAGCAACTGCAAAAAAAATTTGGTGGCACCTGCACAAAGCTATTGAGGAAATCCTTAGATGTCAGCTGGAAAGTTCATATGCCCAATGAATTACTGTGCAGGGACTTTGAAAAACAACAGTGATAAAGCACAGAAGGATGAAATCTGTTGGCTATTCCTTCAGAGCAAAAGAGGGACTAGTTTAAAAACTATTATTCTGGAAATAAATTCAACTAGTATAGGATGCCAAAATTGCCACAGAAGAATTATCATCATGCATGATGAATAAAGGTTTCAATAATAGTCAGCCAATGATGATAATGTGGTAGATTTACTATATGAGTTTCAATTGACCCTAATTTGTTCCTGAATGTATATTCTTACTGACTTAACTCTATCATGAGACCAATTGTTGAATAAGATTTACTAGCTTCAACAATCATCTTATTACTAAGTCTACAAGATGTCAACAGCTAGCTCTTCAAGGATAATGATCTTGAAGGCTTATCATTAATAATATATCAATGTTCTGTGAAGACAGTGTCATGAATCACATTGGTTTTCATGACAAACTGCCTTGGAATTCAATCACAAGCTGCTTTAACTGTTAGTAATATTATTCATGTGCAATGTGTTTCCAATTGGTGAGTAATGAAAAATACTTGCATTTATATGGTGCCTTTCATGTTGACCAGGCTTTACAGCCAACAAAGAATTTTTTGAAGTGTAATCATTGTTGTAACGTAGGACATGCAGCAGCCAGTTTACACACAGCAAACTTCCATAAACAGCAAAATAATAATGACCGAATAATCAGTTTTTCTGATGTTGACTAAGCGATAAATATTGGCAAGGACACTGGGGAAAACTCATCTGCTCTCCTTCATAATAGTGCCATATGTCCACCTGAGAAGGTAGGTGAGGTTTCAGTTTTGATGTCTCATCCTGAAGATAACACTTCCAACAGTGCAGCACTCCCTCAGTATGTCGACCTATATTTTTGTGCTTAGGTAGGCTATCAACTGAGCCACAGCTGACACTGATTAAGAGCTCACACTGCTGCAGCTCACTTTAGTTGCTGACTATTGCAATGCACTAATAGTAATTTCAAATTAGCCCTTAAAAAGAACATTTTTTTTTACAATTAAATTCCTTCCAAATGCATTTTTTTACATTGAAGACTTATTACAGCCGCAATGGGTGCAAGAACAAAAAAATCCATCAATGTGACAGACTTTATTGTCCTTGTAAATCACATGTAAATGTATTTATTATGAGTACAGCCAGAGAAGATTCTAAGAAATGCATATCATTTGTTAAATCATTTCTGCATTATTGTTGAAGACAAGATATTTTTGGTTTGATTTTCTAAGTAGACAATGATAGCAGAAAGCCTTCCTTTTGATGAGTCTGTTACTATTCAATCCTGCTTTGTGAGTTTTCCTAAAAATGTGACCAATATCTTCTCTTTAAAAGGTTGATGAGATTGCTGCGGTTGTTTTTATGTGTATGGATTTTCAAAAGGCAATTAAGAAAGTACCATATAATAGACTAGTTAGCCAAATTGAAGCCACTGGGATCCACAGAGTTAACATTTCAAGTCTGCATGACTCTTCTTCAGAGCTGAAGAACTCTGAAGAAGAGTCATATGGACTCGAAACATTAACTCTGTTTCTCACTCCACAGATGCTGTCAAATCTGCTGAGCTTTTCCAGCATTTTCTATGCTTTCTATCGTGTCAAGTCTGACTTTACTGAAGCAATGATTGCAACCGATACTAATAGTAACCTAAAAAATGAAGATGTACAGGACAATCTACTTGGCAGTGATATTTATTAGATAAATCGATAGGACCAAACAATATGTGAGTAAAACAAATGATGAGGATGAAATCCAACTTACAGAAAAACTGTTTTCAATGGGAATCCTATGTTTAGAATTATATTTTATCATCTCTGTTTTTAAATTTTGAATTTTGAAAGGTCACTTAAACATTGGGCCCTAACTTCCAAGCTCCCCAGTGTCATATTGGGGGCGTATACTTCAGAGATTCCCAGTGAGGTTTGCACGGCAATTGCCTGGGAGTGCGAACTTCCCTTGGGCAATTGCCCTGCACTGGGAACCATTTGAAACTGTGAATTAAATCGCAAACTACGGATGGTTCTGACTGGGTTACACTGATAGTTAAACAGAATAAGTTAGAAGAATTAAAATTACTTCTAACTTCTGGGTAACTATTGCACTGACCCACACCGACCACCCACAAGACCTCCTCACACCCACAAACCCCCAGGGGCCTCCCCCATCCCCTTACGGTATTCTCCCGCCCCTCCATGACCCCCCCCCCCTTAAACTTGACACCCCGCCCCCCCGGAGGTGCAACACTCCTACCCTGAGGTCCGACCCCACCCACCCCCTGAGGCCCTGATCCCTGCTAACTGCATCTCCTGGAGGTCTGACAGAGGCTCAACATCCCCTTTAAGGCCCAACACCGCGCCCCCCACCCCGAGGCCCCACCCCTCCCCGCCACCTCCCTTAGGCCCAATTCCCCCATGCCCCCGAAGCCCGATCAGCCACTCCCCGAGGCCCTCAGGCCCTATGCCCCCCCCCTCCAACCGAGGTCCAATCACCCACCCCACCAGGCAGCAGGCCCGATTCCTCACACCGCCCCCGAGGTCCAACTACCCCTTCCAACTCCCTGAGGCCCAACCCACTGAGGCCCGACTCTCCCCAACCCCCGAGGCCCAGCAGCCTCCCCGGAGCCCTGACCCCATACCCCCCGAAGGCCCAGCCTCCTCCCACCTTCTACCCCAGAGGCCCAACACCCTCCCAAGGTCCAATACCGCCCCCCCCCCCCACCCGGAGGCCTGACCCCTCCCCACCCCCCCTTAGGCACAATTCCCTCAGCCCCCCACTGAGGCCTGATCAGCCACTCCCTGAGGCCGGCCCCCAACACTGCTGAGGCCCAATAACCCATCCCACCAGGCCCAATCCCCCACACACCCTGAGGCCCATCTACCCCACCCCAAACCCCTGAGACCCAACCTGCTGAGGCCCGACAGCCGTCCCTGGAGTCTGGAGTCCCCCACCGCCGCAAGGCTCAACTGCCTTGAACCCCCAAAGGCCCCCCACACCCCTAAACCTACACCTTTATCTTGTACACGATTACCTTCTCCTTGGCCTGTCATGGACCTTTAAGCTTCACTGGGCCTTTAAGCTTACCTGCTTTACAGCAGTTAGTGTCATAAAAAGGGGATGTAGTTTCCTTCAGTTCGACAGAGCTGCACTTAATGCTGGGCCCTGGGCATGCGCTGCACTACCCGGATCTTGCCTGGCCTGAGTCAGAAGGTCAGGTGAGATAGGATTTCGGGTTAGTTACTGGGATCGGAGTGGCAATCTGACATTGATTGCCACTCCGAGGAAGTTCAGGCCCATTATCTAGTGGTAGGGCTGCAGAGGTTGCAAGTCCAGTAGTGGCAGTGATTTTCAGTGACATTGGCTGGGAGTTTCTCGTCCTGCCGCCCTTGACTTTTAATGCCTCTCCAAATTTTACTGTCCTGCCTGTGACGATACCTGCCAGTGTCAGGGCTGGAAAATCCTGCCCATGGTTGTGTAGGAACAGTTCAGCACCATGGAGAGGACTCAGCTTTATAGATAGGCAACAACAGTGATGACAGAATATTATGGCCTGGTTTTTATGGCCTAGTCATGGGAGGACTGACAGTGCTTGCCATTGACGTCGACGAAAGCTGCCCACAAAGATCTAGTGATTTCTGGAGCAATGATATCCCCCTTTCTTCATCATTCTTTAACTCTGGAACCAAATCAAGAGGACGTTGAGGCATCCAGCAATAATGATTTCATCGAGCAATGTAAGTAACCAATCATGCTGAGGTATTCTCACAGACCACAAACCTAGAAGTAAAATGCACTGATTATCCTTCACTTTTTAAATACCATTTTATAGACAGCAAAATAAATTATTTGGAATAGCCATGGTAGAAGCTGAAATATCATAACTTAAAACATTAAAAATGGCAGCTTTTTATTATAATGGAGAAATTTGACATTCTACAGATAGAAAATCATGTTTTCAGGGCCAGAAGAGATTTTTCCAAGCAGAAGTTATCAACTTAGTATGCCATTAAAAACCCAGTTACACCTCATTCAACAAGATGTGACTTTTTCAAGGATTTTTAAAGTGAGACTAATTGCATAACAGTGCAAGTTTTCATCAGTTCAGTGATTTCTATTTGATCACAGTCTGGGAAGACTTCAACAACACACACTATGGAGAAGTGTAGCATCACTGACAGCAACTTCAGAATGTTAATTGCGTCCGTATGGACTCCAGAAGTTGCTGTCAGTTTCAGAGGAATCATGGCAGTGAATATGAACAGTTTTGCAGTCATTGGCACTCCTTAATCTCGGCCATTATTAAGGAACAAAAGTTGCCGCTATTGTTACTGTTGAGCATAGAGCTCATTTTGCATAGGAAAAGAAGATGTTACTGGCTGAAAATAATCACCTTAGGGATGTTTCTGCAGTGATGGACTTGACAAGAAACACTTGTGCATGTAAGCGTCAGGAGATGAATGATGGAGATGGGACTGCCAGGAAGAAGAAGTAGAAGGCCTAAGACCTGATGGAAAAATGCAATGGTGAGAGACTTAAATGCTGCTGGATTGGATGAGGAATGGGCGACCCCAAGTTACTGGCATTGTGGCGACCCCAAGTAAAATGGTAGAAGTTGAAAGAGGAAGAAGAGTGACCCATGTCTTGAGAGAACATTTTTTGAATATTTAATTATTTAATTCTGTTTTAAACCTGTTTTGTATTTCTGCTTTATATCTTGAATAGTTGTAGAAGAAGCTTCAGGTTTTTCAGAATTACCAAAAAGCCTATGTTCTTGGGTAACTATGAAGTATCACCTATTTGTCATATTTATCATATAGTTGATGATTCTAATATTTCAAAGTTGAATGTTATCTTCACACCAGCAGAGTTGCCAAGAGTAGAATGGAGGTATTAAATGTGTACTTTGCATCAGCAGTTGCCAGGGAAGAAGACTTTGCCAAATGAGGAGGTTGATGGGATACTGTCCAAGGTAAAAATAGATGGAGGAGATACAAGAAAGGTTGTTAGTAGTTAACTTGGATATATCACCTGATCTGAATGGGATGTACCTTAGTTGCTGAGGGAAGTAAGGGTAGAAATTGTGTAGATGCTGGCCAAAATCTTCAAATCTTCTTTAGGTATAGGGGCGGTACCAAAGGTTTGGATGATTGCAAATGTCACAGCCTTGTTCAGAAAAGGAGAGAATGATAAACTAAAAGAGGGGAGAAGGACAGAGTATAAATCAAAAAATATTTTGGGCTTGTAAGACAGGTACTGCAATAACTATGGGTGAATTTAATGATTTTATTGATTGGATATACCAAATTGACAAAGGAAACCTTGAGGGTAAGTTCATAGAATTCATGAAACTGATAGAACAATACATTGTGGAGCTCTAAAGGGAACAGGATGTTTTAGACCTGCTAATGTATAATGAGACAAGGTTGATTAATAATCTCATAGTGAACGATCCTATAGGGAAGAGTGATCATAACTGATAGAATTTCACATCCAGTTTGAAGGCAAGAAACTTGCATCTCAAACTAGTGTCTCTAACTTAGATCAAGAAAATTACAATGGTATGAAGACAGAGTTAGCTAAAGTAGAGGGGAAAATAGGTTAGAACATATGACAGCAGATAAGCAGTAGCAGACATTTAAGGAGATATTTCATAACTCTCAACAAAGATGTATTCTATTGATGAAAATAACGTCCAAGAAGGATGAACTATTCAAGGCTAATTAAGGAAGTTAAGGATCGTAACAAGTTGAAAGGAAAGGTGTATAATACTGCGAAGATTGGGGAAATTTTAGAAAGGCATGACTTTAAAAATTGATGGAAAAATTAACATATGAGGGTAAATTATAAGAAATATTAAAACAGATGCTAAGAGCTTCTACAAATATGTGAAAAGGAAAAGAATAGCTAAAGTAAACATTGGTTCTTTGGAGGATTAAATGGGGAATTAATATTGGGAAACAAGGAAATGGCAGAGATTTTGAACAAGAATTTTGTATTGGCCTTCATGGTAGAAGACACTAAAAGAATCTCAATAACAGTAGTGAATTAAGAGACCAAAGGGAGGGAGGAACTTAAAACAATCACTATCACTAGAGAAAATGTACTAACAAAATTAATTGGACTTTTGGTTGACAAGTTCCCTGGAACTGCATCCTAGGGTCTTAAATTGCAGAGATGGTGAATGCATTGTTTGTAATCTTCCAACATTTTCTAGATTTCAGAAATGTCCCAGCGGATTGAAAAATCACAAATGTAATGTCCCTTTTCAACAAATAAGGGAGACTGAAAATGGAAAACTCTTGGTCGATTAACTTAACATCTTTCATTGGGAAAATGTTGGAATCTATTATTAAGGAAGTAGTAGCAAGATATTTAGAAAATCATAATACAATCTAGCAGACTCAACATGAAAATAGCATGGGCGGGCACAGCTGAGCTGGAGGTGGGATTGTAAGGTTGGGAAATCTCAGGACTTGTGGTGCCTGCCTCAAAGAAGAAAATACAACCAAGAGTCTCCCATTTAAGACAAGATGAGGAGGAATTTCTTCTCTAAGAAGGTCATTAGTCTTTGGAATTCTCTACCACAAAGAACAGTGGAGGCTGGGTCATTAAATAAATTCAAGGCTGACAGAACTTTTGATCTAAAAAGAAGTCAAGGATTATGGAGGGCAGGTGGCAAAGTGAAATTGAACCAAGATCAGATCAGCCATGATCTTATTGAATGGCGGAGGAGGCTTGAGGGGCCGAATGGCCTATGTCTGCTCGTATTTTTCATGTAAGCTGTCAACTATAAGCTAGTCAGTTTAACATTGGTGATGGTGAATCTTTTAGAGTCGATAATCTGGAAGTAAATTAACAGTAACTTGGACAAACAAGGGCTAGTAAAGGAGAGGCAGCAAGGATTTGTTAGGGGCAAATCATGTTTGAGTCACTTGATTGAGTTTTTAGATGAGGTGACAGAAAAAGTAGATGATGGCAGGGCAGTTGATGTTATTTACATGGACCACCAAAAATGTATTTGATAAATGTCAAGATATATTAATGTCTACAATGTTATTGGAAATTATTTTGAAATAGAGTTTAGTGGTGTCTGTGTCTATGTGTGTTTATGTTTTAGCTGGATTAAAGACAGCTGGTCTAGAGGCTTAAGGATTGAAATATTAATTAGATAAACATGGGGAAGTTTAGAAACCTAGGTGTCAAGGGGGAAATTTGCATTTTTAAATAAACTATTCAAAAGAATGGGTGAAATATCATGCCAAGCCAGAAGCCCAACAATGTGTTTACTTTTTTCAAAGCTTACTAATAAAATTGGTATTATGAAAGGGTTTTATTATTTGAAGAGGTGAAGTTCAAAAGGTATAGTGATATGATGCAAATTTGAATTCAAAGAGGAAAATATATATAAAGGAAGAGAAAGCTATTGGTAAAGAGGAAGAGGGATTCTAAAATCTAAAGCCTCCAGCCTGTAAGCCTCAAGCCACTGTCTGCAAAGACCCAGGGCTGAAATAAACTCATTTTGAAATTGACTGTCCAGGGTGTGCTTTGCCAGGGGTCTGTTTAAATCCATGTGTTTACTTTTGCCTTAACGGAGGTGTAAGTAGGAGTCAGATTAATTAGGGGATTTTTGTAGTTATTATAGTAGTAATTTTGTAGACATATGTATGTGCTTACAATCTTTCTTGTATTAATAAATGTTTAATTTAGCTTTATAAAAATCTCTTGAGACTCGGTGGTCTTACTACTACTCAATTCAAAGCCTGCATCTCAAAATATACAAATTGCAAAATAGGTAATGACAGTTGCTTCAAGTTTCCCTCTGGGGCTTGGACAACTCAGCATTTATCATTGGCTGTGTCACAACATAACGTACCATTTGTTAGCTTGTTAGCAAAATTGAAGCAAATAGATTAAAAGGGCAGTAGCGGCATATACACTAAATTGGGGGTTACATTAAGGGATAGAAAACAGAGAGTTAAAGTGAATGGCTGTTCCTTGGCCTAGAGAACGGTATACAGTGGTGATCCTCGGAGTTCAGTACTATGGTCACTGCTGTTTTGAAATACATTAATGACTTGGGCTTGAGGGCACAGGGCACAATTTCAGACCTAAAACTTAAGAGTAGTAAAATGTGAGGAAGGTAGACTTCAATTTACATACATATGTTTTTGGAATGGGCAGATACATGGTAGATGGAATACATTTTGATTGGAAGAAGGAGAACAGGCAGTACAATTGGAACGGTATAATGTTAAAAGGGGTGCAAGAACAGAGAAACCTGGGTGTATTTGTGCCCAAAACTTTGAAGGTGGCAGGAGAGTTTAACAAAACAATTAATAAAGTATTTGGATCCTGGGAATTATAAATAGAGGCACAGGGTACAAAAGCTGGGAAGTTATGCTAAGCCAATAGAAAACATTATTTGGCCCAGCTGGAGTATTTTGTCTAATTCTAGGCATCGCATTGTTGAAAGGGCATGAAAGCTTTGGAGAGAGTACTGAGGAGATTCACTAGAATAGTTGCAGGGATGAGGGATTGCAGTGATGTGGGTAGAGTGGTGAAGTTGAGGTTGCTATTAGAACAGAGAAGGTTAAAGTGAGGTTTGATAGAGCTGCTTAAAATCATGAAGATATGATAGAATAAATAAATAAATAAAAATGGTCTCCAGTGGCCAAAGCGTCAATAACCAGAAGGCACAGACTTAAGGTAATTAGCACAAGAAGCAGAGATGATTTGAAGAAAAACATTTTTATGTAATGAGTGGTTAGGATTCGGAATGCCTTGCCTGATATGCTAATGCAAACAGATTCAAAGTGGCTTTTTAAAGAGAATTGGAAAAATACTTGAAGGAAAGAAATAATTGCAGGGTGAGGAGGAAAGAGTGGGGAGTGGGACTAACTGGATTGTGCTTTGGGAGGGCCAGCACAGGCTTGATGGGTTCACTGGACTCCTGTGTTGCACAATTCTATAAATCTGTGATTTTAACTGGAGTTCAATTTGAGCTTTGGGGAGAACTATCCCCCTGTCGGGGGGATTGTGTTGGGGCGGGCGTGGACCCGATCGGCGCCCCCGTTTGGGTCTGCGCCGCTATTTTACGTGGGCAGGCCAATTAAGGCCTGCCCAGCGTGATGTGCACCCAGAAACACTGAGCGCTCCCTGTGCGGGCTGGGGTGGGGTTCCCTGAATTGGGAAAGAGCGCAGAGATCTCCTTGAGGCACAGAGGTGCCTCAGGGAGATTACTTTAAGTTTTAAAAAGTAAAATAAAGAAAAGAAAAAATTTTAAGACATGTCCCTCATGTGACAGTGTCACATGAGCTGGGACATGTCAATGAATTTTTATAAAAATTTTTATCCAATTTATAAACACTTCATGAAACCTCATCCCGCTCATGGATGAGGTTCCATGAAAAATGCGAAGGCCGCCTGGGCTCTTCGCCTGCCCACCAACCTTAAGGTTGGACGGGCAGCTCAGTTTATTAGTTTAATTTATAATTAAATGGCTTTAATAGGCCTTTGACAGTTGCCTGCCCGCCGAACTGAAAATCTGCATGACGCACGGTGACGTTGGGACGTCAGCCCGCCCGACGTCACCGCATGTCATTTTATGCCTCTGCGAGCGGGCCCCCCCCCCCCACCCCGCTCGACGAGCCGAAGATTCAGGCCTTTGTCTCAAGAAAGCTTTGAGTATGAAAGTTAAGCATGCCCAGGCAATCAGCACATTGTATCAGACCAGTAGATGGTAGTGTTGCAACATAGTCCTTATTTTTATTGATAGCATTTTGCCTTCAACTGCACTGAAATGGTTTTACCTACAATAAAATATATTAGCTTTGAAGTTGGTGCAGTATTTTTGATGATTAGCTTTCAGTTGCCACTCCAAAATGTTTAGAATGCAAACACTTACAGATGTGTAAATACTGCTAATGATGGTAATGGGTAAATGAACAAACAGGTGGAAAATATTGTTGGACGGAATGTATGTTGACAGAAATGTATTTTTGATGATTCTTATGTACAGTGGAGAAAAATATTCATCATGCACAAAACATCTCAAAGTTGTTGGAGCGCTACTTCACGCATCAGATCATGGCAGCCTGAGCCAAATTCAGCTTCAATTCTCAGTAAAATGCCGCCAGCCATCTGAGGGTGCCAAGTGGATGTCCTGATGTGGCCTATCTATTGGACATAATGAATAGTTGGCCAACTCTTATGTTGACCCAGCTAGCAGGTGAGGTCTAGGTGCTGGAGAGTGAAGCACACTCAAAGGGACAATCAGTGGGCCGGAGTTATTTTGTGGGCACAGGCGGGCCACTCCAGCTTTTTCTGGGCCCACGTGGATGCTGGAATTTCCTCAGGCTTTTTCTTGAGCTCCTTTGTGCTGAATCGTCCCAGGTTTTCACAAAGTGCGGTAGTGGGCAGGCAAAATAACATTTTACCCACTGGCCGCAATGGCAGCTTTTCACGCCATATCATTGCAATCCCACCTCATTAATCATGCGTCCCTAGGAAACAAGTTTCGATGGCAGGTGGGCTCTCATTTGTCCGCCATGCCATCACATTGCCACCTCCTCACTCCGGGCGCCATATTTAAAGTGCAGCCTCTGAGTGTATCCAGCCCAGGACTGCTGCACAGAAGACATGACCCTGAAAGGTGAGAAGACTGCTGATTTAGCTGTCCCTGATTTAGTGATGCTTCCCTGGAATGCTTTTTGGATGCTGTGGAGGCCCATTCTAATGTCCTCTATCCCCACACTGGACAAAAGTCAGCAAGCAAGGTCACCAATCCAGCATGGGAGGCGGTGGCATTGGGGGTCAGCGCCAAGGCCCTGCAAAAGAGGACAGCCACCCAGTGCCAAAAGGGGATGAATGGCCTTATCTGTTCCACCAGGGTAACTCACTCTTCCCATCACTCTCAACTCAAACACTCACAAAACCATCACACATCCACAGTGATCTCACACCTCAATTTTCACTTTCACTAAATACTGTGTAATGGTGTCTTTCAGCTTCATATACAGGCTTCACCAGTCCTCCCACTGCATCCCACCGCCCCCACCCCCACAACTCACTCCTTCCCCCCTCCAGATGCCTTCCCCCCTCGGAACTCCTCCCCCACCCAGAACTCTTCACCACCCTTGGAACTCCTTCCCCGCCCCAGACTCCTTCCCCCCTGGACTCCTTCACCACCCCCAGGACTCCTCCTTCCCCCTTCCTTACTCCTCCCTCCACCCTTACTTATTTCTCCACCATTACTCCTTTGCTCCTCTGGACTCCTTCCTTGCCCCAGACTCCTTCCGCCCTCCAGACTCCTGCCCCTCCTCCGGACGGCTTCCTTCGTCCGGACTCCTTCCTCTGCCTGGAATCCTTGCCCCCTCTGTACTTCTTCCCCCGTCCAAATACTTCCCTTACATCTTCCTCCCCCCTTACACCTACCTCCCCAGTTGCTGTACTCATCCCCATTGCCTCTCCTCTGCACGTACTCCCTCCCGCCTCCCAACATCACGCCCCCGACACCTTCCCCCCTCTCAACCTCACTTTCATGACACCTCCGTTCCGCCCTCACAACCTCACCTGCCCAACACCTTTGTCCCACCCTGCCAACCTCACCCCCCGCCGACACCTTAGTTTCCCCTGTCCCAACGTCACCACAACACCGGCACACCCTCTCCCAGTCAAGCTGAGACCTTCCTCTCCCAAATCCCCACCCAGTACATCTTGCTCTCCCTCTCACAGCTGGACCTTCCTCTCCACCCCCTCAATGAACAAACATAGCAGACACTGAAGTCCCGAAGCAGACCTTCAATTGTGATTTTCCACCTTCCGTGAGATGCTTTGCAGCGAAGCCATGTCCGTGAGAATCCACCCAGCATCCTCCAGTGTACCGTTGCTGTCGGGTTCCAGCATCTACTGCTCCTTAGATGTCCCTGATGTAAGCAAGGCCATGATGGTAAGTCCCGGCTTATGCACATCGCACTTGTCAAGGTTAGGCGAATGGATGGCCTTGGTTCTCCAAGAAGACACTTTGTCAAAGGTATCAAAAAAGGATTGAAACATAAAGAAAGCCCTCACCCCTCATACTCCCTCGCCCCCACACACTCTTCCAGTCCCATCTATACCAATATATGCCACCACATAGTGAAATAGCAAGCACTGATTATTTTTTTAACACTGTGGACAGTTATTTTCTAATATTTAAAGGGAAATACATGTAAATGCCTTGACACCTTGGCAATTATTTTCACAATTTTTTTGACAGTTCTTTGGAAAGTTCCAATGAACTTACAAGTTCCAATGAGTTTATGTGCTTTTTATGCACATTCAGGCCTAATTTTAACAATCCTAAAGGATACCTTACCTCTCCAAAAGATGCCCCAAGGCCATATCCAAGATGGTCCCTTACCTCTCCAAATGGGTATCTTACCTTCTCAAAGAACTCAGCAGCTTTAGACCTTCTCCTACCAGGTCTAAAGGGCACAAGTCATGTTTTGGATATCCACCAGCCAAAGTCAGATCTGACTGAGGCAGACTGTACTTTAACGGTTGCCTTTGTGAATCAAGATGTGCACATTAGCCCCCATTTCCCCCACCACTGCAAAAATGGAGGAGGCTGGTCCGGAAGTGGGACTTCCAGATCTGGGCATTCACCAACATTTTCGTTAAGACTGGAGAGCCTCACTATCTGTGCAAACTTGCTTATTTTCTAAAATATTAGGATGAGTAGTTTTGCCAAAAGATTAGCTCCTTTGATAACAATACTTAAAAATGTTAGAAAATTCCCTAGGGAGATTCCATAAGTTAATCACCATACCTTCATTGATACTCTTAAATACCTTGCAATAAACATTTGTTATTTAAAATGTTTTCCTAGTTAATGAAGAATGACACAGTCGTTAAGCTATCAGAATCTTGTGGCATTATGTGAAACTGTTATTATCATGTTTGTTAGAGTATGTTCTTAATGACGACATTATTATCACTCAGCTGCTATGTTACTAACATTGTAATAACATTTTAACAGTTAATCTTCAGTAAGCCTTCTGGATGATTGCTCTGTGCTTCTGTTGATTGCAACTATCACTGGGAGCAATCAAATATGAAAGTAGTTCTTATGAATTATTATTTCCATGTTGCCAGTACAGCATACTCCTGATATTTCATACCATTATCTGATCTCTAGAGTTGCTCCCTCAGCCAATGAGAAGGAATTTTTAAAAATAATATTTGTTAGACCTCTGTAAATGGCCACAGATTTATAAAAAGATGACTACTCAAATTTTATAAGAACAGAATGAAAGGACAATTCATCTTGACCCAAGTTGGAGTCCAGAGGTCAGGTGACTTCTTGTGTGTTTTGCAGAGACATGTCTTGGCATGTCTCAGGGAAGTCACTACCTACCCAGATGTTGATAACTGGCCCTCTCCATTTCAGTTGAAGAGACTTAGGTCAGAATTTTATGGCTGACGTGTGGGTGGCAGACCCCACACGTCAGCGCTTAAAATGTCGTGTGCTGATGTCGGGCGAGCGTCCCGACGTCAGCGCGCGGCATCGCGATATTTAGGTGGGCAGGCGCACTATGCAGCGCAACACGCGGCTGCCATTAATTCAAGGCCTTGTTAAGGCCCTTAACTTGGCAATTGACGCCGATTTTGAGGAGCCCGTGCGATCTTCGGCTCGGCGCACAGGCCCAACGGGCAGGCGGGTAAGTGACTTTTTAACAAACCTCATCCACGGGTGGGATATGTGGGCTCAGAAGGGTTGTTAATGTTTTATGTGAAGTATTTATTGTAGAAAGTGTTTTAAACTTGCCTCTGTGATTGTTAGCAGTTCAGATCGATTTCCAACAGCTTTCTCTGTACTTTGAAGCTTCAGCTCAGCACTCTGCAGACAGTAATCTGTTTCAGGCCTGCAGCTTTCTCGAGGCCTGCATTTAGCCTGGGGGAATGGGTTCTGACATCTCCACTGGAGGCAGCTCCTCTGAGGAGGAAGGGAGGGCTAGAATAAGGAGGAGGCCAGGAGTGGACAATCAGCCTCCAGGTGAGCCACCATTGGGAGGTCAGGTGCAGGCACAAAGGGCGCAGGGCCAAGAGGCTGTCCAAGGTGGAAAGGGCTGCAGAATACACCACTATCCTGCTGCCAGGGTATACAGGCGGCGAAGCAGCTACCTCAATGTGACTGAGGTGCAGTGCCGAAGGAGGTTCTGACTGTCAAGGGAAATAGTCAACTACATTTATCAGATGATTGGCCCTGAGATCTCTCCTAACTGTGTGGGCGGACGCCCCATGCCAGCGGCTCTGAAGGTCACAGTTCCCCTCCACTTCTATGCATCTGGCTCCTTCCAGGGTTCGGTGGGTGATCTTTGCGGTGTCTACCAATCAGCTGTCCATACTTGTGTCAAGCAGGTTACAGACACTCTGTTCAGATGTGCGTTGACCTTCATCCACTTCCGCTGCGACCAGGCAAGTCAGGCACAGCGAGCCAGAGGCTTCGCGGCCATTGCTGGCTTCCCCTGCATCCAGAGTGCAATAGACTGTACACATGTGGCCATCAAAGCACCAGCAGGTGAGCCCGGTGCCTTCGACAACAGGAAGGGCTTCCTCTCCATGAACGTGCAGATAGTGTGTGATTACAGGATGCTGATTCTGCAAATTTGTGCAAGATACCCTGGCAGCTCCCACAATGCCTACATCCTCAGACAATCCCAGGTGCCGGGGCTCTTCAGTGCTCCAGACCGGCTTGATGGATGGCTGCTGGGTGACAAGGGCTATGACGCCTCTCCGCCATCCAAGAACAGAAGCTGAGCAGCGGTACAATAGGAGTCAGGGCACCACAAGGGCTGTGGTGGAAAGAGCCATCAGTCTTCTCAAGATGCGCTTCCAATGCCTGGACCGCTCAGGGGGCGCACTCCAGTACCCCCCAGATCGATTCTCTGTGATAGTGGTAGCATGCTGCGCTCTGCACAATCTTGCGCTGGAAAGGGGGGATGCAGTTGACGATGAAGACCTTGACGCAGTGGATGAGGCTGCACATGATGAATCCAGCAGTGGCTCAGAGGATGAGGAAGCACAGGGCGATGATGAGGGGCAGCACACTGACCTGCTACTACACCAAGGAGGCAGGGACACCTGGGACACTTTAATCCAACGAACCTTCAGCAACTCCACACACATGGATCAGCAGGAACAGCATTGCCTGGCGCTTCCACACGTGGCACCTTCCACCTCATCAGCTGCAACTAAGGGCTTAGTACAGAAACATCAATGTCCACTCAAACACTCATGATATGTCTGTGAAACAGACAAATGCAGCACAAAGGAAACACCCTCAGCCATGGTCACAAATGTGGACTTTATTCCCACCAAAATAAAGCACAAACGTCTCTCTGACATACATAATGAAACATTCCCTAATCTAGGGCCAACACAAAATCACCAGTGACATACCCGTTGAGTGCCTAACGTGCCTTATGCTTACGTTTTTGGGCGCTACGTCTAGGTACCACCCCATCGCTCGGAGTGGCTTGTTAGACAGCCTGCTGACTCTGCTGTCGTGTTGGCCTCGTTGACCTTGGCGGGCGTCCTTTGGCCCGTGGAGCCTGTGCTGGCCCTGCCTGGGAGGGAGTGGCCAGTTCCAGGACTGGCACCTCCCCAGTTGTCACAGCTTCAACAGATGCAACGGTCATTGGCAGAGCGGCGGAGGAGCTGCTGCCCTCATCCAGAGCGCCCTGAGAGGAGCTCGCAGCAACAACAGGCAGCTGCTGCGTGGATGTGAGGTCACATTGGACCTCCCTGCTTACCGCAGATGGATGAGCACTGAGTGGCGACACTTGGTGCCCAGAACATCTCCCAAATTGCGAATGCCCACCTGTGGCCATTAGCGCTGTGAGGGCTTGCAGGTCAGAGCGTAACCCAATCAGAAGATTCTCAATCTGTTGGAAGCCCCTCTCCATGAGAGTCGCCAATCTCTCAATGGAGGAAGCCTGAAGCTCTGTCTTGAGGTTCATGCCATCACTGACACTCTGCCTGGATTCCTCCACCACAGAGACCAAGTGAAGCATACCCTCATGCAACCCTGCCAGATGCTCTCGCGCACCCGGCCACTTGTCCTGCAGCTGCTGCATGGCTGAAATCTCCAGAGGCACATCATCACTACCAGACTCAGAATGTGCCTGGTCCCCTGCAGTCCTCCGGCTGCTGGCGCCATCGGCACTCTCTGTCCGTGCCATCTCCTCCAGCGATTGTGAAGTGCCCTCTCCACTGTGCCCCGGACACTAGCTGACGTTATATTCCCCACCGAAGTGTTTGTTGCTGCGCTGGTGCCTGGCTGGCTGAAAGGATGTGACGCAAGTCGAAAGTGTTGGCCCTCAGGTGTGGAGGGGGTGGTGGGGGTCTCTGGTCATGTGGGTGGCGGCCATGTGGTGGTGATGCTGAAATTAACAACAAGGACAGTGCATCAGTTAGCGTTCAGTCAGTAACACCTTTCATCCCTTTCCCCCCCAGCCTCATAATGCGCTGGGTAAAATGGCCAAGGCCGACATGGTACTCACCCTTCCAGAGCACAACAAATCATTGAAGCGTTTGTGGCACTGTATTCCTGTGCGCCGCACAGCATCTTGAGAGCTGACAGCTCCATCACCCCCTGCCAGGCCGGCTTGGTTACGTGGGGGGCCCTCCTCCTCCCATCCTCGGGAAACAAGACCTCCTGACGTTCTGCACCCTCTTCGAGGAGGGCAGCAAGGCAGGCATCAGAGAACCGAGGGGCACATTGGCCCCCCATTGGCCTAACCTGCAGCCTGCCCTCCTCCTCCTCTGCGCTGTGCAGACCCCCTGCACCGGTCGCTGGCCATGGTGAACAGCCTAAAGGAGGCTGCCTGGCCTTTCTTTATACAGACTGCCGGTTCCCCATTGGAACCAGCCGTCTGTACACGCCCGCCGCACATTTGAAATTCCCACTGTATACAGAAGTCTGCAACATGCTGGGCGGGCCTTAATTGGCCCGCCTGTGCAAAATGGCGGCGTTGCCCATTTCGCCGGCGGAGATTGGCTACGTGCCTGCCACCATTTGGGTTGGGCCCGACCGCCCGACAATCATAAAATTCTGCCCTTAAAATGACAATGGCTGCTAGCCTTGCAGGCCTCATGGAGTTAGAAATACAAATAAAAACACTCAGAGACTATTCCTAACACAAATGTTCATGGGATATCAAATCTCCTCTATTGTGCAATAAATTACTTAGCCATCAACGCATTTGTGGGGCAATGAATGCCCTGATACAATGGTCACAGGATAGAACCTGGCTTATGGTGAAAAAAACCTTATTAGCTGACATTTTTTGAACAGCTGAAAGCAGCCTGGGACAAACAACACAGAGGGAAGAGATCTCACCCAGAAGAACCCTGCCTAGAAATTTATTATGCACAAAGCAAAGGGGCTATTTTTTTTTTAACCTGCAAGATATACCTTCACTACAGGTTCTGACTTATAACTTCAACCGGAGCAAAGCCGGGAATGTGCTGTTGCAAGCAATAAGCCATTGTGAGTTCGTCAGCAGAAACTTCCAACTGCCACCTTTTCTTCAGTGAATGAAAGGGGAATCCTAAGGCCTGCAACATTTCCAACTATCATCTTGAAGAATCAGCATAAGAGTGACTTTTGAACTCTTTTAAAGATATCAGTGCATTCTACCTTTTTCTTTGTCGTCATCTTTTCTTGAGTGTGTCTGTTTTGTGAAAAGGACAGAGTGAGTGCTGTTGTGATTACATGTTTGAATAATGGGAAATAAATGTTCATTCTTTCTTTTAATTTAAAAAAACTTACAAGAAAGTCCGTCTTGTGTCTGTTCTTAAAAGTCACAGCATTCAAGAGGTTATAAAAATAATTCCATGATTAAACTACAGGTCATCCATATAATATATGATTACATCAAACAATCCCAACAGCAGCTGATTTGTTCTGGCTAGATGATTATCCAGGTACAGTAACAGCAAAGATATAAACTATTTAAAGAGTCTAATTTGATACTAAACTACACAAATTCCAGGAACCAGGGGCAGAATTTTTCCCTTTTCAGCTGGGCGTGGGCCCGGCCCGAATGGAAGTAAAATAGTGCGCGATGATGTTGGGTGAGCATCCCGACATCATTACGTACTCGCGCGATATTTCACTCGGAGGGCCCGCGTGGGTGCCAGACCGGTGCCCGCCATTAATCAACACGCCACTTAAGGCCCTTAACAGTCAAATTGACTGTGATTTTACCTTGGCCGTTTGATTTTCTGCTTGTCGCATGGGCAAAACAGGCAGGCAGCCTGCCGACATTTTCACAAACCTCATCCAAGCGTGGGGGTAAGACGGGTCAGCGGTATTGCCAGTGTGAATAATGAGCAGTTTTGGAGATAGTTTGCAGCTGGTTGCTTAATGGTACTTGACAGCTTCATCTTTGTTCGGGGCTTCGTTCTTAGCATTTTGAGGCCTCATTTCAGGACTCATTGCTGTCTGCCAGGCCCCCGGAGGATGCAGACCTATGGGCCCTTCCAAGTGTCCGATAGCCTTCTGTTCCCCTGGTAATGTGGATTGTGGTCTCCGCTGGAGTCACCTTCTGAGAGGAGGAAGAGAGGGGCAGAAGGGAGAGGAGGCCAGGTGTCCCAATGCAGCTTCCAGGGGAGGGACCTGTGGGAGGAGGGGCGCAGGCACAAGAGGCACAGGGCCAGCAGGTAGTCCAAGGCGGAAGGGGCCACACAAGACACCACTATCCTGCTGCCAGAGTTTACAGGCGGAATGCAGCTACCTCAGGTGTCTGAGGTGCAATTATGAAGGAGGGTCCGCCTCTCAAGGGAGACAGTGACCGCTATCTGCCAATGATTGGGCCTGAGATCACCTCCAACTTTGTGGGTGGACATCCCATGCCAGTGGCTCTGTAGGTCACAGTGACCCTCAACTTCTATGCCTCTGGCTCTTTCCAGGGCTCAGTGGGGTATCTTTGTGGAGTCTCCCAATCAGCTCTCCACAGTTGCGTCAAGTTGGTGACAGAAGATCTGTTCAGGCAGGTATTGAACTTTATTCTCTACTGTCTGGATGAGGCCAGGCAGGCTGAGCGAGCCAGAGGCTCTGTAGCAATTGCTAGGTTCTCCCGCATCCAGGGTGCTATAGACTGCACACATGTAGCCATCAAGGCGCCAGCAGGTGAGCCCGGTGCGTTCGTCAACAGGAAGGGCTTCCACTCCATGAACGTGCAGATAGTGTGTGATCACAGGATGCTGATTCTGCAAGTCTGTGCAAGGTATCCTGGCAGCTCCCATGATGCTTACATCCTGAGACACTCCCAGGTGCCGAGGCTCTTCAGTGCTCCAGCCCGGCTGGATGGTTGGGTGACGAGATGGCTCATGATGCCTCTCTGCCAGCCAAGAACAGAGGCAGAGAAGCGTTACAATATGAGTCATGCCCCCACAAGAGCAGTGGTAGAGAGGACAACAGGTCTTCTCAAGGTGTGCTTCCAATGCCTGGACCGTTCAGCGGGTGTCACTGATAGTGGTTGCATGCTGCACTCTTCACAATCTGGCACTGGTAAGGGGGGACCCCACTGGAGGAAGAGGGTCTTGACGCAGCTGCAAAGGCCACAGAGGATAGTCCAGTAGTGAGTCCGAAGACAAGCACGGTGAGGAGAACACTGAGGGTGTGGAGCCAGACCTCGGTAACCTCCAGGGAGGCAGGAGTACCAGGGACGCCTTGATCCAACACTCCTTCAGCTAGGCTACCAAAGATCAGCTTCAAACACATGCCAGGGCTGCCTCCTCCATCTCGGATGTGTGAAAGGACCCTTTCATTTGAACGCAAAGATCACTCAGTGCCTGTGCAATAAAGTTTAGAGGCATTTATGTCCAGCATTACATACTGGCGTACCCTGCCCCAATAAAATAAAAAGATGAAGAATACACAGTCCATGACGACAAGAACAAAATTTATCTCATGTGGACGATTCCAAACTATTTACATAGACTTATCTGCTCTTCATTCCCAGATGAGGGAAAAATTCTGCCCCAGGAAACCTAGAAATTCATTTGTATCACACCCACTGTTTAATGTGTTTAATAGTCTAATATGGCGCTAAAGCCAATTCTCTGTTAGAAATGCACCACCCCACGCAGTGTTATTGGTTTGGCCTGCTTAATAGGCACCCAGAGCAATTCAGAAAACTTTTTATTATATTTACATAAAATTAATCTGCCAACACCTGCTCAAAAATACATCTTGTTGCGATCAGTCGACAGGTGGGAAAAGGGGGAAGTTATCACTCCTCGATCCCCTGTCCGTAACATACTAAATTTAATAAGATAATATGCCATGGCATTTAGTAATATAAGACTCCAATCCTATTGATTTAGATATGTGATGCTGTGCACCTTTATGTTATTTGCACAATCAACTGTAACACCACCTGTGATACATCATACCTCAACTTTGCAAGTATGATCAATATAACAATGAAGAAAAGGATCTCTTTAACCAAAATATTTCAGAAGCATGTTAAGATCTAAAATGATGAATAACTGTCAGTGTGCCACTGTGTCTTGTGTTTCTGTGTGTGTGAGAGAGAAAGAAAGACACTAAATTAAAAACCATCATTCAACCACAGGACTCTATTGACTTTCATGAACAGTTCAAGCTTAACACTTGTAGTTTATAATGTTATTAAACTCCCCCAAATGGGGCCCTGATCAGAGGCTCAGCTGGCTAAGATAGTGTTTCCGAGCCAAACAGTCCAGGAAGAAGCCCAACGCAAACTGGAGGAACAGCACCTCACCTTCCGACTAGGCACTTCACAGCCTTTCTGGCTGAATATTGAATTCAACAACTTTAGATCTTGAACTCCCCTTCCCCCTATCCCCACCTCGTTTCTCCCCCCTCCCCTTTTTTTTCAATAATTTATATAGATTCTTCTTTTCCCACCTATTTCCATTATTTTTAAATCTAAAACTAAAACTTTGTTAGTCTTTCCACCCCACCCCCACTAGAGCTGTACCTTGAGTATCCTGCCTTCCATTCTTAATTAGCACTTTTCTTAGATAATATCACCACCTTCAACACCTCTTTGATCCTTTTGTCTGTGACATCTTTTGATTATCTGCTCCTATCACTGCTTGCTTATCCCCACAATCACCCCACCCTCAACTTCTCTCTCCCCCCGCCCCCCCACCTTAGACCAGCTTATATTTCACCTTTCTCCTAACTATACTCAGTTCTGCCGAAGGGTCATGAAGACTCGAAACGTTAACTGATTTCTTCTCCACCGATGCTGCCAGACCTGCTGAGTTTTTCCAGGTATTTCTGTTTTTGTTCAGGAAGAAACCCGATTCAATCTCTGAGTTGTGGCTGAGTTAACTAATCTTGGTTTTATGGAAATAGAAATAGGACAATTCCATGATTAAACTACAGATCATCCATATAATATGTGATTCTATCAAACAATCACAATGGCAGCTGATTTGTTCTGGCTAGATGATTATACAGGTACAATTACAGCAAAGATATAAACTATTGAGTCAAATTATAACTAAATTGCACAAATTCCAGGAATCAGGAAACCTAGAAATTCATTTGCATCACACCTACTGTTTAGGGTGCTTAAGTGTCTAATGTGGCACTAATGCCAATCCACCCATTCTTTGTGAGAAGTGTACCACCTCACACGGTGTTATTGGTTTGGTCTGTTCCATAAACACCCAGTTTATATGCCAATTCAGGAAACTTATGATAATATTTGCATAGAATTAGTCTGCCCAACACCTGACTAGGCATATGATAAATTTGCCCAGCAACTTATGACGCTGCATAGAATTCCACATTAAGGCATGGAATGTCCAGAAAAGCAAAATACTGCAGATGCTAGAAATCTGAAATAAAAATAGAAAGACACTCATCAGGTCTGGAAGCATCTGCGGAGAGGGAACCAGAGTTAATGTTTTGAGTTGAACATGATGTTATTGTCTACTGTTACTAAAAATAGTCAGTTGGTCATCACATTCTTGATTTTGTCAAGAAAGCATTTGGTTAAAAGTCAAAAGCAGTCTTTCAAATCTTGTTGAACATATTAGCAAGGTCATTTTTGTCACATTGCATACAATTTGTAACCTCATGGCCTGGCATATCCCCCACTCTGCCATTACCACCAAGCTAGGGGATCAACCCTAATTCAATGAAGAGTGCAGGGGGGCATGCCAGGAGCAGCAGCAGGCATACCTAAAAATGGGGTGTCAACCTGGTGAAGCTCGAACACAGGACTACCTGTGTGCCAAACAGCATAAGCAGCAAGTGATAGACAGAGCTAAGCAATTCCACAACTAGCAAATCAGATCTAAGCTCTGCAGTCCTGCCACATTCAGTTGTGAATGGTGGTGGACTACTCACTGGAGGAGTTGGCTCCATAAATATCCCCATCCTCAATGATGGGGGAGCCCAGCTTGTCAGTGCAAAAGATAAGGCTGAAGCATTTGCAACAATCTTCAGCCAGAAGTGCTGAGTAGATGATCCATCTTGGCCTCCTCCAGAGGTCCCCAACATCACAGGTGACAGTCTTCGACCAATTTGGTTCACTTAACATGACATCAAGCAATGGCTGAAGACACTGGGTACTGCAAAGGCTATGGGCCCTGACAATATTCCAGCAATAGTGCTAAACACTTGTGCTCCAGGGCTTGCCCAGCTCCTAGCCAAGCTGTTCCAGTACAGATAAAACATTGGCATCTACCCAGCTCTGTGGAACATTGCTCAGATATGTTCTGTACGCAAAAAGCAGCACAAATCCAACGCAGCCAATTACTGCCCCATCAGCCTACTTTCGACCATCAGCAAAGAGATGGAAGGGATCATCAACAGTGCTATTAAGTGTCACTTGCTTAGCAATAACCTGCTCACTGATGCTCAGAGTTTGGGCTCTGTCAGGGCCACTCAGCTCCTGACCTCATTACAGCCTTGTTCAAACATGGACAAAAGAGATGAACTCCAGAGATGTGGTGAGAGTGACTGCCCTTGACATCAAGGCAACATTTGACTGAGTGTGGCATCAAGGAGCTCTAGCAAAACTGGAGTCAATAGGTATCAGGGGGAAAGCTCTCCACTGGTTGGAGTCATACCTAGCACTAAGTAAGATGGTTGTGGTTGTTGGAGGCCAATCATCTCAGTTCCAGGACATCACTGCAGGAGCTCCTCAGGGTAGTGTTCAGTACCATTCACGACTCCTCAGATACTAAAGCAGTCCATGTCCCAATGCAGCAAGACCTGGACAATATCCAGGCCTGGGCTGACAAGTGGAAAGTAACATTCACGCCACACAAGTGCCAGGCAATGACCATCTCCAACAAGAGAAAATCTAACCATCACCCCCTTGACATTCAATGGCATTGCCATCGCTCAATGCCCCACTATCAACATCCTGGGGGTTAACATTGACCAGAAACTGAACTGGACTAGCCATATAAATACTGTGGCTACAACAGCAGGTCAGAGGCTAGGAATCCTGTGGCGAATTACTCCCCTCCTAACTCCCCAAAACCTGTTCACCACTTTGAATCAGAGGGTTGTGGGTTCATGTCCCACTCCTGGAAACCAAGAACTATGATTGTACTCAAAAGAGTTGCAATCTGTGACTGTTGATAACTCGAAAGAGTATCAGGACACAAGTCAGGAGCGTGATGGAATACTCTCCATTTCCTGGAATAGTGCAGCTCCAACAACACTCAAGAAGCTTGACAATATCCAGGAAAAGGCAGCCCAGTTGATTGGCACCCATCCACAAACATTCACTCCCTCCACTACTGACCCACATTGGTAGCAGTGTGTACCATCTACAAGATACATTGCAGGTGCTCACCAAGGCCTTAGACAGCACCTTCCAAACCCATGACCACTACCATCTAGAAGGACAAGGGTGCAGACCCATGGGAATACCACCACCTGCTAGTTCCCCTCCAAGCCATTCACCATCCTGACTTGGAAATATATTGCCGTTCCTTCACTGTCACTGGGTCAAAATTCTGGAACTCCCTTCCTAACAGCATTGTGGGTGTACCTACATGACTTGGACTACAACAGTTTAAGAAGGCAGCTCACCACCACCTTCTCAAGGGCAATTAGAGATGTGCAATAAATGCTGACCTAGTTAATGATACCCACGTCCCATGAATGAATAAAAAGAAATTTAATGTGCCTTATCTGCAAAGCATACACCAGTTTACAGCAAACATACGTGTCAATAAATTGGAATTAATTGACACCACGGCAGCCTCAATACCAGCAAGTTTAGAGGATGGCTGGTGCAGGAAATTAGAATTTACATTCATATGGTAGTGAATCTCTGAAGTTGGGAGTAAACATGCAATGCTGCGACACAATAGTCAGAGATTTGTGCATCTGGACGTAGTCTGGTTGATATGATATTTAGTTACAAGAATAATTTCCTCCACACCACACCATACCCTCCCACCCGCTCCCAGCAGGTACATCCTCATCACAATGGCCACAAAAATTCTCCCATCCTAAATTCTGATGCCAATTGATCATTCACATTGTTTCAAGAGGATCTACAAACAGTGTGCTGTATATTGGTGCTAATCACAGTGTGATTATATCTGATCATCTAGAGCAAACTGGAGAGATATTTATATGAAAGAGTCAGAGGGTCACATTAATCTGGAATACAGAACTTGACCCTGGAAGGGAGACAAGAATCTGTGTGATTAATAAATATACAGCACAGCATTCTTCTTTCATTCTTTCTATTGCATGACACCTAATAAATCTTACAGAGAGATTTCAAACCTAGTTAATCCTTGATTTGAAAAGCAGGTACAACAATTGTTGTTTATGTGCATCATATCCAGAAGGGTATGAAAGTTTATTTTTATGGTATCCTACATGCTAATGGCCCTTGTATATGTCACAACAGGGTGGACAACTACATACTTGGCAAAAATGGTCCTCCATTTTCAGAAGGAAGGAAAGGTTGTGAAATGTGAAATGTTGCTGTGTGCCCCTTATCTTACCATTAACAGACTGGTCAAAGCTTGGGAAACACAATTAAAATGGCATTTATATATTCCTTAAATATTCATTTTTAGAAAACAAGTGTAATTTTAATTTCTATCTGCAAATGCTTTATTTAATCCCTGCTGAAGATATTCAGTATCTTCCAGTACAAGAGGATCACAAGAAAACTAGATCGGACGCCTGTGTGGAAAAAAACGCGCAGTGACGTCCGGCGAGCTTCCCAATGTCACCACGCATCATCGCAATATCTTGGAAGGCAGGCACGCTATAAGTTCGAATGCATGCCCGCTATCGATTAATGGGCCAGTTAAGGCCCTTGAGGCATCACTTGATCTCGATTTTTCACAGCCCGTGTGATCTTAAGGATGTTGCATGGGCGCAATGGGCAGGTGGGTAGGAGACATTTGTATAAGCCTCATCCACGGGCGGGATAAGAGGGGTGAGTGGGGTCGCAAATGTGATGTTGAGGTATTTAAGTGTGAAAGTAACTTTTACTCGCCTGAGTGAAGACTTCAAAACTCATACCAGCTGCTAGGACAGGGGTAAAAGCCTTGGGCAGGACTCTACAGTTGAAATCATTTCTGGGGCCTGCAGTTTTCAAGAAGCCTTCCCTTAGCCTGGGAATAGGTGTTGTGCTTTCCATTGGAGGCACCTCCTCCGAGGAGGAAGGGTGGGTGAGAAAGGTGAGGAGGCCAGGTGTCCACATTCAGCCTCCAGGGGAGTCACCTTTGGGAGGAGAGGCACAGGCACAAGGAGCGCGGGGCCAACAGGAAGTGCAAGGCAGAAGGGGCCACAGAATATGCCACTATTCTGCTGCCAGGGTTTACAGGTGGTGAAGCAGCTACTTCAATATGTCTGAGGTCCAGTACCGAAGGAGGCTCCGACTCTCAAGGGAGACAGACACCACCTGTCAGATGATAGGCCCGAGATTTCCGCAAACTGTGTGGGTGGACACCCCATGCCAGTGGCTCTAAAGGTCACAGCTGCCCCGTCTTCTATGCCTCCGGCTTTTTCCAGGGGTTGGTGGGTGATCGCTGCGGAGCCTTCCAATCAGCTGTCCACATTTGTATCAAGCAGGTGACAGGCACTCTGTTCAGGCGTGCATTGACTTTCGTCCACTACCGCTGAGACGATGCCAGTCAGTCAGAGTGAGGCAGAGGCTTCGCGGCCATTGCTGGCTTCCCCAGCATCCAGGGTGCAATAGACTGCACACGTGTGGCCATCAAGGCGCCAGCAGGTGAGCCCGGTGCCTTCATCAACAGGAAGGGCTTCCACTCCATGAACGTGCAGATAGTGTGTGATCACAGGATGCTGATTCTGCAAGTCTGTGCAAGGTACCCAGGCAGCTTCCACAACGCCTACATCCTCAGACACTCCCAGGTGCCAGGGCTCTTCAGTGCTCCAGCCCAGCTGGATGGATGGCTGCTGGGTGACAAGGGCTATCCCCTCAAAAGGTGGCTCATGACCCCTCTCCGCCATCCAAGAACAGAGGCTGAGCAGCGGTACAATAGGAGCCACAACTCCACAAGGGCGGTGGTAGAGAGAACCATCGGTCTTCTCAAGATGCGCTTCGGATGCCGGGACAGCCCAGGGGGTGCACTACAATACCTCCCGGATTGTATGTCACTGATAGTGGTTGCATGCTGCGTTCTCCACAATCTGGCACTGGAAAGGGTTGACGCAGTGGACAAGGAAGACGTAGACACAGTTGCTCCAGATGCACACGATGAGTCCAGCAGTGAGTCCGAGGATGAGCACGCACAGGAGAACACTGAGGGGGTAGACGCTGACCCGGGCATAGTCCAGGGAGGCAGGGACACCCGGGAGGCTTTAACCCAAGGAACCTTCAGCTAGCCCACCACAGGTGGATCTTCAACACAAATCAGGGCTGCAGGCTCCACACTTGATACTTGAGTGCTAAATCAGCCTGGATAATAAAATTAACTAAGGCCCTTGTCAATAAAGCTCAGTGTCAAACAACTCACTCATAACATCATGGCTTCCTGTACACATGCAGAAGTAAGGAATCAACCTGAGGCATGGAAACATGTCAAAATTTATTGAGTAAACAAAAGTAAATTTATAAAGCAAAACAAAAACGGTGTTGGACATCACATGGAGTCTTCGACTAAGTACTATGGGCCAACATAAAAGCACCAGTGAGAAGTCCGTGGTGTGCCTAAGGTGCCTTAAATTTACGTTTACATGTGCTATGTCTAGGTTCTGACCCCTCACTGGCACTAGCACCTAAGACAGCCTGCTCACTGTACTGTCCTGTTGGTCTCGATGACCTTGGCGGACGTCCTCTGGCCCGCGGAGCATTTGATGGCCCCGCCTGGGAGGGAGCAGCCAGTTCCACAGCTGTCTTCTACCCAGTCACCGCAGTCTCATTGGATCCCACAGTCACTGGCAGAGGAGTAGAGGAGCTGCTGCCCTCATCTGGAGCGTCTTGAGAGGAGCCCACAGAGATGACAGGCAGCTGTTGCACTGACGTGAGGATGCTTGGGACCTCTCTGCTCACCGTAGATGGATGGGGACCGAGCTGGGATACTTGGTGCCCAGGCCATCTCCCATACTGGCACTGACCAGCTATGGCCAATGCCGCTGTGAGGACTTGCAGGTCCGAGCGCATCCCCAGGAGGGCCTGATTGTTCTCCTGGAGGTGCCGCTCCACAAGAGTCGGCATTCTCTCCATGGGGGAGCATGGCATTCAGCCATGAAGTTCATTGCATTGGTGATGCTCCGCGTGGACTTCTCCAGAATGGGCACCACGCCGCGCATAGCCTCATGTATCACCGCCAGATTGTCCTGCATACCCTGCTGCACTTCCAGCATTCATTGCCTCACGGATGACTCCAGAGGCACATTAGCAGCCACCAACCGAGCAAGTACCTGGTTCCCAGCAGTCGTCCGACTGCCGGTGCCCTGGGCACTCTCTGTCTCTGCCCACATCTCAAGCGAGTGTGAAGTACCTTCACCGCCGCGCCCTGGGACACTAGCCGATGATCTAATTCACACTGAGGTGCCAGTATCTGCACTGGTGCCTGCCTGGTTGAGATGGTGTGACGCTGGTGAGTGCATTTGTTTGGGGGCTTCAGGGGTGAGAGGTGAACCCTCTGTATCCTCCTCCCGGCCCTGCTCCGGTGATGCTGAAAGGAAGAAAAAGGACATTTGATTCGTTACAGTGCAGACAATGTCAACTTGCATGCCGCTCCCCCAGATCATTATGTCCTCATCCTTCCATAATCAATGGTAAACCCATGTTGCTAATTTCAATCATGGAACATTCAGCAGTGCCATGGCTTCTGTGACACACATGGTGACCTGACTGTTCACCAAACATACCTCCCTGTGGCACCCCAGCCTCACCACCACCGGTGGACCTGGGGACATGGCGCCTTTCAAGGTCCATGGCCTGCTGCTCGAAAGCCATTAGGATGGCCAACTGGGCCTGCCCTCCGCCAGTCTGCATTCATTCCGATGCATTGTGCATAGTCTTTTCCTGAAAAGGAGAGAGGAGCATTGATTATCCCAGCCTGTACCTGAATTCCCATTGTATCTCTGCCAACCCAGCCAGACTGGGATATTGCAGGACTCCAGTTCTTCGTCACCCCACAGCTGCCAGACACTCACCCAAACAATTCAGAGAGCTGACCCCACCCCCCCCACCCCCATTGCCCAAATGCTGCCTCCTTCACATGTGGCACCACAAGGTGTCACTTTGCTAAGCAAGGAGGCACAAGCACTTGGAGCGCAAACACTAGAAGATGGATTGGGTCCCCGCCAACTGGAAGCTCCCCTCCCAGCATTTTAGCACCCTGACTTCGACATGCTTCCCAGTTCCAGCAATAAGCCTAGGTGCAGACCCTTGACTTTTGACCCCACTCTATACTCTGAGTGTCAGTATTACACATGCTGCGTGTGCAGAACACATGCTAGTTCAACCCGCTCAGGGTCAACTGGGCATGGGCAATCTCTGCTGTCACACTCTGTAAGTGATCCATGCAGTGAGGGATTCAATGACGTTACTGTACTCAGAGTTGGCAGGAGTGTGGGGGGGCAGCGGAGTTTGGGGGAAAGGGTAACGGCTGCATTAAGTGACTTGGCATTCACCCTTCCCGAGCGCAGGAGATCATTGAACATTTTGCGGCACTGGATCCATGTGCGCCGCACCACATCATGTTAGCTAACACTCTCGGCCACCTCCTCCCTCGCACGTTTGGTCAGGTGCGGGAGCCTCCGCCTCTCATCCCTCGGAAGAAGGACCTCCCGCCGCGCTGCCACCTCCTCCAGGAGGGCAGCTAGGCACTCGTCTGAAAAACGAGGGGCCCACTGCCCCAATGACCCAACCTCTGGCCTGCCCCAATGGCCTATCCTCCGGATTTGCATCACAAACGTTGCCCCTCTGCAGAGCCCTTCGCACAGCCATTGCAAACAGCCTTTCCAAGGCTGCCAGGCCTTCATTTATACAGGTCCCCAGGTCGCCATTGGACCCGGTGGCCTGAGCACGCCCGCCGCCGCCTGCCCACTCCCACTATGCACGGGAGTCGTGAAGTACACCGGGCAGGCCTTAATTGGCCTGCCCATGTAAAATGGCGGCGCGGACCCGATCGCGGGTGCCGATCGGGTCTGTGCTCGCCCATGACCGCTCCCGACCAGCCCGCCTGGCATGGGGAAAATTCTCCCTCTGGATCTTTTGCTGAAGGATCCTATTTAGCCCTCAGTTATAAACACAGAAAATGTTGGAAATACTCAGCAGGTATAACAGCATTTGTGGAGATTTAATGCCTCAAGTCGATGATCTTTTATCAGAACCACATTAATAAAAAACCTGATTTTGGTGTTGCAGCCAACATGTGGAAATGGAAGATTTACCTTTAATTTAAGAAGCCTTGAGCTGCCACAAAGTAAGTACAAAATTCGCTCTAGAAAATCAACGAATGTTGACTTCGTGGTGGCGCCTAGTGTTTTCTGTTTTTATTTCAGATTTCCATCATCTGCAGTATTTTACTTTTGTATTAGCCCTCAGTTATGTTGCTCAAAGGCATAAATCATGTCACCTGCAATGAATTTGGTTATATTCATCCTTATAAATTGTTGAAGAGTACAACTGTGTACTGAAGAACCGGCTCACTGGACTGACCAAAGAACCGTCTCCACTGTAATTCCTGATGGACAGCCTAGCCAGTCAACCACAACAAAAGTAGATTTTAAGATGCCACTGCAGCTTAACCCTACATGGTCTATTAATTATATAAAAGGGAGAACATATCAAATGCAACACTGACAGCATGAGAGAAAATCCCATATTAATAGCAAATCTGTTTGTTGTGTTTCAGTCAACACTCTGCATAAATGGAAGATTTACCTGTTCCTTTAAGAAGCCTTGAGCTGTCACAGAAAAAGTACAAAATTAGTTCTAGTAAATCAGCAGGCAGGTTTGATGTCAGTGACGTAGGTCCCGCCTGCAGACTTGGAAGTGGATGGCATTACTTTTTGGAGCGAAAGTGGCTGGCCAAATGCAACCACATAGTGGTCGGCTAATTAACAAGGAAGAGACACAGAACCCGGTGAATCAAATGTCGGAGACAGGCAGGAAGGAATCAATCTTGGTATCAGGTGATGAGAGCACAGGTGCTGGCACCATTTTAAACAGCAGCTAGGCAAGACTGCAGTGCTTCTAGCTTCTTGCATCACCCTATCAGCCACTGGGAGGACCCACCTTGATACAAACAACAAGAGCCGTCACCTCCCAGAGCAAGAGCCATCAGCTCCCATGTCTTCAGTGCATAGCCGACAAAGCGGAAAAGGAGACTGGCGATGATGGGTGGTGATGTGCCAGACATCCAAACACTAGAGGCCCCTGAGGAGGACGTTCTCAATTTACTGGGCTTTGGCGCATGCTGAGAGAGGAGCACAGTGCAAAGAGAATGAAGAGGCCTTGAGCTTGGTGTCCACTGTTGGGTAGAAAGGGAATGTGCGCCGGGCATGGGCGGAATGAGGGAATGGGAAGGCCTTTGCCCAAATTGTTTGTTTTCTCTAATACAGATTATCAGAGGGGTGGGCTGTTGCCTCGACAGGGGCCCCTAGGATGAGAGTGTCAAACTCTAACAAGTTGTAGTTTCACTTCATACCCCCGCACCCTCCACCAGCGCAGATATCTTCGCCTCAGTGGGTATGTGTGCACAGCTTAGTTTGGGGTCACAATCCAGTGAGCACCTCACAGATGGGCAGGAGCAGTTGATGGAGGCTGTGACAAAAGGAGAGTTGTGGGAGGCCAGGCTCATGCTAAGTCCAAAACTGATGAGGGGCTTCTGATGCCAACCACATGGAACCCGCTGAAGTTGTAGCAATGAACAAGGGAACATCTGGCACAGCTGTCAGAGACTATTCTCAGCCATGAATGGATGATGGAGGATCTACACAGGGCATGAGTACTGTCATGACTCAGGTGTGTGAGTGTATGGCTTCCTCCATTGAGAGGTTGGTGAACTTCATGGAGAGCCAGATTCTGCTGACTACTCGGTGACTGCTGGATATGCACGTACACTTGTATACCATCACTTTGACAATGAATTTTATGCAGCAGTGGCCAGGCAAGGGGGAACGAGGCCTCTCCATCTCTGTTAGGTAGCGAGGTACCATTGCATACCGAAAGGAAGGAGGAGCAGAATCCTGCTGTATCTTGGGGTGCACCATTCCTCCTCAGCCCCCCTGCCTGTGACACAACAGCCTCCAGTAGCCATGGCCCAAAGGGAGACAGTTGTATCTGGGCAGTAGCCCCACAACATTCTGGGGCCCCCCAGGCCTCTGACACCCAAAGGATGGCCACCAAGGTTATCTCAGGTCACGGCTAATTGTGGTCAGCTGACTGTCTACATCTCAGCAGCAGATGTTTGGGCTTCACCTTCTTGGAGCATTCAGGTGCACCAGGGTGGCACTTGTAGTTGTACTTCACAAGTTACTGATTGGTATTTGTATCTCATTATATTGTGTTGGTGGATTTATTCTTGCATCCTTTATTCAGTGTCTGTTGTCTTCTCACTTGCTATGTGAACTCTTGGACCCTCACCTGCCTACCTGTAGGGTAGAAGATGGAATCTGACCCTCTTGCACATGGAGAGGCTGGGCGATAGGCACTGGTAAGCACTAAGTGTGATGACATGTCGGGGCAAAATGGGTTGTTGGTCTTAAGCAGGAGAAAAGTTATTGTGCCTGCTAGAAGCAGTTGTGAATAAGGTTACCATGAGCCTCCCTTGCGTGTCTCTCCATGGCTCTTGGATCTGATGCTTTTTAAAAATTCATTCATGGGATGTGGGCGTCGCTGGCTAGACCAGCATTTATTGCCCACCCCTTGTTCAGAGGCATTTAAGAGTCAACCACATTGCTGTGAGTCCAGAGTCACATGTAGGCCAGACCAGGTAAGGAGAGCAGACTCCCTTCCCCAAAGGACATCAGTGAATCAGATGGATTTTTACAACAATCGACAATGGTTTGATAAAAGCAAAAAGTAAAAGCCCTGAAGAGTCATATGGACTCAAGATGTTAACTCTGTCTTTCCCCTGACAATGGTTTGATGGTCATCATTAGACTTTTAATTCCAGAATTTTATTGAATTCAAATTCCACCATGTGCCATGGCGGGATTCAAACTCTGGTTTACCAGGGCAGTACTCTGGCTCATGAGTCCAGCGACAATACCACTATGCTATCGCCTCCCCTAATGGCCCTTGTGCCTCATCCTGCTGTCCTGCCTGCTTTGTCCCCTTGACAGAAGAGGAGTGAGGTTCATCCAAGCCCTCTGGGTGCAAGACCTCCCTTCGACCCCCACCCCCCACCCCCCCACCCCGCCAGTCCCCTCCCCCGTCCCACTGCAACAAACCTAAGCTGTGCTAGGATGTTAGGATGTGCAGAGTGCTGCAGGCAACAATGATCCTGGAAACCCTCACTGGGGCATATTACAGTGCCCTACCTGAACTGTCTAGGCAACAGGAATCTCATCTCCAGTAAACCAATTGTCTGCTCAATTGTGGGGTGGGCTGATCTGTGGCAGGCATTATAATGTTCCTGTGCTGCAGTGGGGGGGTGCTTCACCAGCATCAGTAGCCATGTCTTGAGTATGTACCCATTGTCTCCAAGGATCCATCCCTGTAGATATGCAAGACGCTGGAACAACTATGGCATAGGCCCGGGAAGCGGGCAAACACCTGCAGGATGCTCCCACTTCCATTCCCAATGGTGCCCAAGTGCAAACTGTCCATCACTTGCTGTTGCTACTCTGACATTGGTGCCTCTGGTGCCTGGTCCACCCTCTCTCTGCACTGCTTCTCCTGCTCTTGGGGCTCCAGGGGGATGAGGATGGCGAGGCCCATGTCGTTTTCAATCCACCCTTTACTGCCTGCTGTCCTTGTCAGAAATGTGTTCAGTGGATCCTGGCCTTGCTGATACACCTGGCACCTGAGGCTCTGCTTGCCTCGCTGAATGGCTGCAACCCCTAATAGATGCCCCTCAGCCTCTCTGTGCTGCCTGTCAGCTTGGTGAGTGCAATGGCATTCTCTCTCCTTTTGGCAGGAGCTTTCACTCCAATGGAAGGCAGCTCCACAATGGCTGACCTTCCCTTCAGGTTTTGAGACTTCGTCTGGATCCCACCACTCCAAAGGATTGGGGATCTGACAGTCCTTGATAGATGTCCATGTGCCGCACATTTAATTGGCAAGATACCTTTAAATTTCATTCAGATGCATGCAAATGTGACATAATTAACAAGCTCAATTGCATTTCTGCCTCTTGCATGAGGCATTGCTGCCTCATTGCCTCCCTGCCATTGGAATAATACAGCTCAGAGTTCCCCTGGTCCATTGGGCTTCATTAAATCCCACGCTATGAATATTGCCTTCTGGACTGAACCCGGTGTTGAATCATAGAATCTAAAAGGTGCAGATAAAAACAAAATGAAAAGGCTGACTCTAAAGATTAACTTAATTAACGTGTAGGTGCATAGCACAATAAATGTGCATACACTATGACACAAATGTCAATATAAGTAGAAGCTTAGGTTTATAGTTGGGACATCTATCTCAGCAAAGTTAGAGGTGATGTTAGCCAATTGAAGCATTTGAAGAAGATTAGTATAGTGTTTAAAGAAAATATTGAATGTATTGGGAATGATTTAGAACAGGCAGGACAAGTAACAAATGAGGAAGTGAAAGAAACTATGTTTCAGTAATGTGCTGACTAGATTGAATTTGAGTCCAAGGCAATGAAGTTTTGTGTGATCAGCAAAGGCACTGCACCTGAGGGAGAACTAACACATAACACTCCAGAGAATGTTGAAAAGACTCCAACTTAAATAATAACTGTGTCTACTTAGGGGGATTCCTGTAGTTCTTCAGAAAAAGACATGATAAAGGTAGCAGTAGGAGCTCAGGATTATTGGCTAAAAGTTATTCTCTGGATCCTTAATAATGCTGCCATATGATGGTAGTATTTTGAAGAAAGATATGTCTTTTCTTTGTTGAGTTATGCCATGCTGCTATATACAAAATGACTGCTGCTGTTACTTACATAACAGTGAAAGCATTTCATTGTGTGAAGTGCTTTGAGACTTTACTGAGAGACATGATAAGCCACTATCTAACTGTGTGCCTTTATTCTTTCTGTAAATCAATTAGGATGACTGAGGTTGTAATGACTTGATGTGATGGACAGGTTTCAACTAGAAACAGTTAACTTTATTATAGAGAGCTTTTCAGATGCTACATACTTGAACCAGGTTCTCAACAAGAAGCCCCACCCCCTGGATTACCCGTGCTCAGCACTTATTGGTCAGAGTGTCCAAGAACAATCATGTGTCCCCTGATAGACAGTAGGAGAGGCTATACCTTCAATTACTACATCTCCTTGCCCTTTAGGTTTTTTTTACAGTTCCTATTTACAGAAAACATTTGAATATCCCACAACACCCTACTCAGGTGATTAATGATTAAGTCCTTATTCGGTTAGAGCTGCATAGCTCTATCACTTGAGGTTCTTTCACTGGATTGATATGATCAGGAACTGCAGCACCAGATACATCATTAGAAAGTGGCAGTTCAGGGTTTGGCAACTCTACAGAGATATTGGGCATGTCTATTCCATGTCAATCTGTCACCTCAGGGATTAAAGGTTGGATGTTAATCATAGGCGGAACAGCTGGTTGTTGGAATGTCTCCCTATTTCTAAGATGATTCGCATGTTTTCAAACAATTTTGCCTTCCCTTCCACCTGAAGGACAAGGGACCAGTTTCTGAGACAATTATATCAAGAATCCAACAAGGTTCACATCCAATATTCCATATGAAAACTGTATCTCCTACAGTGAATCTTCAAACTTTGCTATGAATATCATGATTCAATTTTTGATTACTCTGATCCTCCTCCAACTTCCCCTCTAAATTTGGAAATACCAGACTTAACCTTGTACTTAGGTGGCATTTCATCAATAATTCAGACGGTGTTGAACCCATAGTTGAATGAGGCGTTGAATGATAATTGAGAAGAAAGTGGGGAAGTTGAGTCTCTAGAGTGCCTTCTACCTCCTCGTTCCAGATTTGAAAGTTTGCACAGCTTTTTCAGCTAACCCATTTGATGAGGGATGATATGGTGCTGGTTTAATATGTCTGATTCCATTTTAACTCATGAATCTCTGAAACTCTGTACTGGTAAAGACTGTACTGTTATCCAAAACGATGACTTCCGGTAGGCCATGTATAGTAAAACAATATCGCAGTTTTTCATTAGTTGCGCACTATGTCGGTGATCTGACGTCATACACATCCATCCATTTAGAATGCGCATCTACAATCAATTAAAACATGGTACCTTAGAATGGTCCTACATAATCAATATGTAGTCTAACCCAGGGTCAACCAGACTACTCCCATGGATGCAGTGGAGTTGAAATGGGCACCTTCTGTTGTTGTTGACAAGGGAGACAGTGCTTGACCGTGCTTTCAATGTCACTGTCAATGCCTGGCCATCAGATATAGCTTTGCACAAGCATTTTTGTCTTTGATATGCCTGGATTCACACTGTGAAGCTCTGTCAAGAGTGATTCTCTTCATTGCAAAAGGACAACAACTCTTGATCCCCACAACAAACTTTCACCTTGACAACTTAACTCTGTCTTTCGAGCATGGAACGATCTCACTTCTTCAGATATTGGTGAATTTGAGCACCCTTGCAATACGAGGTCTCTGACTATCGACAAAGTTAGATATCTGTTCGTCCAATTTCTAATTTGCTTCACACACACAGGTGAAGAATCCAAGAAATTCAGTACAAGCACAACTTCTTGTGGCACTGGAGCATGTACGATGCTATTGGGTAATGGGAGACAATTGAGTACGTCTGCATTTGCAATATGCAAGCCTGGACGGTACATAAAGGTATACTCATACGCAGATAATATCAAAACCCAATGATGAATTCTTGCTGAGGCTATTGGCGGAATGGCCTTATCCTCGCTGAATAAACCAATTAATGGTTCATGGTCTGGCACAATGGTGGAATGTTTTCCATGCAGATACTAGTGGAATTTCTTTACTCCAAATATCACCAATAAACCTTCCTTTTCTAGTTGTGAATAACACTTCTCGGCTGTGGAGAGGGTTCTGGAGACAGAGTCAATTGGCCTTTCTGATCAATCTTCCATCCTATGTGATAGCACAGCTCCAAAACCATAAGCGGAAGCATCACATGTTAATACCAATTCTTTTGATGGGCCGTAGTGTGCCAATAAACATGATAAATGTAATAGCTTCTTAACTTTCACAGAAGGCTTCTTCCTGTTGTGAATTCTGTGACCAATGATGATTGTTTTTTAACAAGTGTAATGGTATTAACACTGTTGATAAGTTTGGCAAGAAGTGGCTATAATAGTTGATCGTGCCCAGAAAAGACGAGTTTGGTTACACTGGACGGAGAGGGTGCATCTTTGATTGCCCTAACTTTCTCTTCTACCAGATGCAAAACCCGGCATCCCCACTGTGACCCAGGTAAGTAACTTCTGGTACTGTGATGCACATTCCTCTTTCTTAATCGTACACCGGCTTTCAAGAATCTTCTTAGCACCTCTTCCAGGTTGGCCAAGTGTTTGGTTTCAGTTGACCCTATGATCAGAACATGGTATACTACTACCTGGGGAAGTCCTAGCAAAAGACTCTCCGTTGTTCTTTGAAAGATTGCACATGCGGATGATACTCCAAAGGGTAAGTGAGTATATTGCTACAGAGCCTTGTGTGTGTTGATAATTACATACCCTCTAGACATACTATCCAGCTCTAACTGCTGGTAAGCATGGCTCATGTCCAGTTTTGTATAGGATATACCTCCAGCTATCTTTGCATATAAGTTGTCTATCCTCGGGATAGGATATTTATCTAGTTTGGCTGCCTTGTTGATGGTCAATTTTAAGACCCCACAAATGCATATAGTTTAGTCAGGCTTCACCACTGGGACTATGGGTGCTACCCATTCCGAGAAGTGGACTGGTTGGATGATGCCTGGCTTTTCTAACTGGCACAGTTCTGCATCCACCTTCTCCTTTAAGGCATAAAGCACAGGTCTAGCCTTAAAGAAATGGCGTGGTGCCTGAACATCCACATATATTTTTGCTTGCAAGCCTTTTAACTTTCCTAATTTGTCACGAAATACACTGTCATATTTCTTTAGCAGTTCAGGAACTCCTCCTGTTCTCAAGTGAAATATTCCAGACCGGCTGAGCTTGATTTTTTGTAACCAATCTTGACCCAGAAGACCAGGTCCTTCACCTATCAGTATGATCACTGGAAGCTGGGCTGTCTATTGCCGATAGAACACAGTTACTGTGGCAATGTCCTTTACCTGTATGGATTCTCCAGTTCTGTTGAAGGGTCATTGGACTTGAAACGTCAACTCTTCTCTTCTCCACCGATGCTGCCAGACCTGCTGAGTTTTTCCAGGTAATTCTGTTTTTGTTTTTGTTTTGGATTCTCCAGTGTATGTTTTCAATTGAGCCATTGTTCGCTCCAGATTCAGTGGCTGGGTACCTTCATTTAGGTAAGTAAATGTGTGCTCTCCCATCACTATGGTTGAGGCTTCCATATCTATCTCCATTATTAGTGACTTCCCATTAACTTGGATTGTGATAGTGATAGGTTCGGGTTTTACCACTGCAATGTTGTACAGAGAATAGGTGTCGGAATCAGCAGCTTCAGGTTCTATTGTATTATTCAATTCAATTATATTGGTTTGCTGACTTATGGGCTGTTTCGACTTTGCCCTGCATTGCTTTATTATGTGACCTCTCTTATGACAGAATGTCATTCTGCCTCCTTCAACCTGCAGGTGTCTGGTACGTGGTCGCCCCCACATCTATAACAGATTAACCTTGGAGTCGCTGCTGAAATGTTTCTACTAGGCTTTTTCATTCTTTAAGCAGCAGATATTGTCTTTCACTTCGCTGCTGTGTCTCTGGTTTTCACGCCACGCCCAGCAGTATGTTCCCACCCCACATGAAGAACAGCATCATGTTGTACGTGTTGTTAAGCCTGTGAGTCTCTTGCAGCACTTTCCACGGCTAGTGTTATTTCCATGGCGTGTTTCAAATTGATGTTGACTTCTGCGAGTAAACGGTGCTGAATGGTGTCATCGTGAATTCCACAAACTAATCGGTCCTGTAGCATATAATTGAGCGTCACGACAAAGTCTCAGTGTTCAGTCAACTGCTTCAACTTCGCTATATAGGTTACGATGGACTCTTCCGGGGCCCTTACTCTGGAATTAAACTTAAACTTTCGCATTATTACGGATGGCTTCCGGTGGTAATGTGTTTTCACGAGGTCCACTAATTCATTAAAGGACTTAGAATTGAGTGAATTCAGGGCTGTCAGACTGCAGATGAGATTGTATGTCTTGCTACCACATACACTCAAAAGGATTTCTTTCTGCTTCTCCTCCACGGTAATTTTGTTTGCTATGAAATAAAAAGCAAGGCGCTCTATGTTCTGGCTCCAGTCTTCCATAGTTGCATCGTAAGCATCGATCCTGCCAAAGAGTGGCCTGACTGGTGAATATTCTTTTCTTTTTTCTTAAGATTTGATGTACTCACATTAATAAGGTGAGGTGCAGCATTGGAGCTGCTCCATCCTTGTTGCCAAATGTAATGAGCTGAAGTACGGTACAGGTTTCAGCTAGAAACAGATAACTTTATTACAGAGAGCTTACTAGAGGCAAGGTGCAGCAGAAGCAACAATCAAAAAGGAAATAGGACAGCCTCCTCAACTACCCTGCAGGACCAAGTGTCTCCAAACCAACTGTGAAACTGCCAAAGTCAGCTCTACCAGAATCACCCAACTTAACAAACACAATGTACCACCATCTATGCCTCACAAACAAGCTAAAGACCGATTCATATTTTTTAAAAAACTGTTATTTGGACTCTTCTCATTTATGATCTATATATATGTGTGTTGTGTTTTTATTATTTTTTTCTCGGGTTTTAGTAACTAATAAACTTACTTTTTCTTTGACTCAAGAAAGCCTGGTTAAATTGGCCCCTTCTAAAAATAAATACATTTGGGCTGGGAAAAAGTATCCATGGGGTGGTGGGGGGAGGGGATCCCTTTTAAATTAACCTTGTTGCGATCAACTGAGAGGGCTGAATAAAGAAGGGGAGCCAACTCATTCCTACTCACCTGGGAGTATAACAAAATTGGGGCCCCATTCAGGAAGTTAACAAATTGGGGGACCTCGCCTGGGGACCTGCCAGAACAAATGTCAGAAATTTATACTTAGTACAATACAACAGATACTTAGACTGCAGTTGATTTAAGGCCCCAATATTAGCTTGGAGGCAGGGAAGGTACGAAGGATTGCTTTGTGGTTGGGAAACCCAGAAGAACAGGTATTCATCATACTCTGCTGAATGTAATGGCAGGACCTCATTGACTCTTTTTCTGCATTTCCTGTCTATAGTCAGTCAGATTGAGAGGCTATCTTGTTGGGTTGGTAAAGCCTTTGGCACCAGGCCACAGAGGAGCAGCAGGGAGGAGAAAGCAATTGGAAAGGATGGAGATGGTGGAGTGTGGGGGGGTGGAGGGGGGAGGCGGTGGGTGGTGTGGTGTTGGTGGGGTGTTGGGCAGTTCAGAAATAGGGGCAATTCGGTGGGGGATTGAAGATTGAAGGGCCAGTGGGGCGAGGGGGAAAGTTAAAAAGGAAAGGTGGGAAATGGGAAATGAGGCTTCAGCTGGAGGAAGGGAAGGATTGTAAAGGCCTAATGGGAGATGGGAGTTTGTGGCCTGGAGGGACATCATAGCTTGGGTGGGGAGTGGTGTGTCTGATTATGATGGCCAGTGTGGGCGGAAGCAAGTAAGCTGGATCAGGTAGCTAATTTGAACGCCAGTTAGCTGTTGGATCCAGCAATCTATGCTCCCCTTCAGCTGCCAGGTTTCCTGTGGCCCGAGAAACCAGGATGGCCAGGGTTAAACATAAAATGGATACTAAATCTGAGGCATGCCGCCTCATTATAATATTTAAATGACCAACCTATCTTTTGCAGGTTGATTATATGATCTCAACAATTTGGGGGGTCAAAATTCCCCTCCAACATTCTGTTGCAGCTGTAGTCCACATCTACCACCAGAATGCAACGTCACACTGTTCAATGGTGAGGCTGACAGTAAGATATTAAGCTGGATTTTACAAACCCACCACTCCACCTGCCGCCCCCCCCACAGCGGCCAGCTATGTTTCTGGCAGCAGGACATGTAAAATATGTTAGGTTTCCAGCCCACCTCCCTCCAACCCACCCCCAACCTCTTCCCCATAATACTGGGGGGTGGGGGTTGGGTAAGGCAGCCACTAGGTCACCCACTCTTAGGCCTAGTGAAGCCCTTAACTGCCCAATTAAGCTTCTTAATCTGCCTTCACCGCCATAAAACACTGGGCAGTGCAGGCGGAATGAGAAGGCAATTTTTGAAACAGCTTCTTTTAAAAGTTGGGAAAGAAAGAGGTTGCTCATCAATAAGGGGGTGGCCTGTGTGCATTGGGCACACCCCCACCCCGCCAAAAGCTGTCACCCCCCCTTTCTTCCTCCCCACCTGCCCTCCAAAGCACAGCTCAGCACCCCTCGCTCCTCCTTCCTTAGGGCTCTCCAATCTCCCTCTTTCCTGAAAGTCCAGGATTTACCTGTCACCATGATCTTCTTCCCGAGGACTCATTGCAGTCCCAGCGGCACACACTGCTGAGCTCTGGCATTGCTGGGTCAGCTAGTGCTGCCAATCAGATTTGCTGGAAGCTCTTGGGGGGTGGAACTTCCTGTCCGCTGAGGGCGCAAGTCTGACCCTCAGCCTATTTAGCCTGCCCCAACATGTTATCACTACAGGACAGGAATTTTAAATGTACCCCACCACCCCAATCCCCACAATGAAATCCAGCTCATTGTTTCTGCAGAGCTAAAGGTGGAGCGATGCATCTCAGACAGCAGCTATTGGATATTCCTGTTAACCTTGCATCTGCACCATGCCTATTTTTTTTTTGTAGTTTTTATGCATAAATAACACTGAGCCCTATTAGCCGCACCTTTATTTTGACAGAAAATGACAGTTCGTCCTCACTTAAAGTTGTGGCGGCATTCCTGGAAATTGCAACGTTAAGTGAAACAACTTTAAGTGAATTGTGGGTTCCCATAGGAACTAATGTTAAAGTCTGGGTTAAGTTCCTTTGGAGATTTCTCATCCGGAAAAGGCTGTGCAAGTTGAAATGCTGTACCATACATGTGCAGTGCTGTACATTCCTGGCTGAAATAGCTTGCAAAATAAAATAAATCACTAAATATAAAAGAAATATGGTATAAATTCTAATTAGATAGCACTCAACAGTCTCTCTGTCTTCTTAAACAGTCCTTCAGGTTGAGGGATGATATGCTTCCACTCCAGTTTGATGGGTTCTGAGATGGCTGATAAGTTCAATGCACAGTCCCCAGACTCTGTGGGCAGGTGTTGCTTGGAAGGTCAGTTAGATGAGTCGCGTGGAGGTTCTTACCCTCTCTCCCCTGCCTTGACTTAGCCTCTGCATGTTCCTGATGAAGCTTGTCTATGTTCATTGCCTTCCCAGATGAACCTTTTCCCATTTTGGTCGGTCACCATGAGTTGATGGAGATAGTTGACCTCTTAAAGCATGTTTTGAGGACATCCCTAAACTGTTTCAGTGGAGGTGGCTTTGAGCAATTTAGAGCTTTAATGATAATGCTCGCCTGATGCAAATGGCTCTCTCACTGGTTTTAAAATAGTTTCTGCCTCACTGCTGCAGGCGGCAAAATTAATCAATCGCAGAGTCAGTCTCCTGAAGGGTACACCTGTATTATTCACAAACCTGCCCTGAGACAGGAAAGCTATTTTACTGTACCTATGTGTACAGTAGCAAATACTTCTCTCCCACAGACTTCAATAGCTTCTATGCCTCATCCACAGCAGGCGCTCCTGAACTCCAAAATTGAAATCAGCTTGCAGGGTCAAGAAATGGGCCTTTTTTTTTTACAGCCCAGGGTTCAACTTTTTGCTTTCAAAAAAAAAAAATCTCTTGCTTTGGAGATTCTTTCTTCAGAACTTTGCTTTTTTTTAAAAATGAAGTTCTCTCAAATACAAATACCTTTCTCTGCAATGGCGCCAATCGGATCAAGGGACCCAGTGACGTGGAATGCGCGCAATGAGGATGCTGACGCTCGACGACCAGTCACACCAGTGATGGCAATGCCGATGGTGATGATGTGCAACAATGTAAAAATGGAAATCACAGCGTAATTCAGAGAAATACCCTGGGAAACAACTTTAAAATGAAACGGCATGAAGTGCTGTGACTTTAAGCAAGGACGTGCTGTATTGGCCAATATATTATATTTACTCAAGTTAGTTTCATATTAGTGCACATCAATCTTAGTTTTCCCCACCCATTTTCATAATTTAAAAAATGATTTCATGGGATGTGAGCATCGCTGGCAAAGACAGCATTTGTTACCCATCCCTGTGAGCTGCATTCTGGAACTGCTGCAGTCCATGTGGTGTAGGTGTAGGTGCACCTACAATGTGGGAGGGAGTTCCAGGTTTTTGACCCAGCAACGTTTCCTCCCCCTTTCACAGGACCTGCCTGGTCCACTACTCTTTCCCAAAGAAAGAAGTTAGGTAGGATCCTTGATCCAAGGCCTTTCCGATGCTACTCTTAAAAAATATCTTTTCAAGCGAGTTTGTAAATTTATAAATGATCTGTCACCTCACTGAAGCAGCGCACTTCTGCAAACCAGTCTCAAAATTGATTGTGTTCAGCAGTATTGTAACAGAAGTGACGAGGTGCTTTTCCTCTAAAAACAGCAATGATACTGCTTTAAGACAAGCACAAAGAGCTGGACTCTCTTATTTTACCATTTACCAAAATATTCAAACATTCAATTGATATTCAGGCAGTGGTCTGATAGCATTAGGGCTCAGTTTAAGCCAACCACATCAGCAAACTGTGGGAATTGACTAATGGGTTAAAATAGGAGAAGAAACATGCTTTAGTAAGTCCTCTTTCCCAAAACCTTTTAAACACATTCTGCAGTACAGAAACCTCTGATAAGCAATTAATGCTAGTGTTAACATCAGCATCACAAACACTACTAGGGTGTGGGGCCACTAAGAATAACTCTGAAATCAACCACCGTTATAAGGGTTCAGGGCCTTGGTCCTCTGAGGTAGAAATCAGATGCCATTGCACTTGTATTCTGGGCCAAAATAGGGACAAAAATTACCAATTTTACAGGGCGCTGTGCCTTGCCTAAGGATCCTTCAGCTTTATTGACTATTAATGAATTTTGGGCATCTGAAGTAGCCTCCTAAAACAAATATTCCATCCTTTTCAAATGCATGAGAGGCCTGGCTCCACAACGCACCTGACAGCTGATGGTTCCTCCCCCAATTTCTATTCTTGACTCCCCCAACCCCTCTGCCCTCCACCAGATCATAGTTCAAACCATTGCTGATTAGGCAAAATTTAAATCTGTAAAGCAAACCGCTCATGGGGCAGAATTTTGCCGTCTGCGAGCACGGGGCGGGGAATCCCCGATGTCATCCCGGCCCATTTAAATTTTCAGGAATGTGGGCCCGCAGCAAAATCAGCTGTGGGCCCGCTGACCTGTCAATGGCCAATTAAGGCCATTGACAGGATCATTAAAACAAATAAAGGACCTGCCCGTCCAACCTTAAGGTTGGCGGGCAGGCCAGGAGCCCCGGTGGCAAATAGATAAAACATGAAACATCATCCACAGGCGGGATGAGGTTTCACACAGGGTTTTAAACATTTTAATAAAGTTAGTTTGTAAATTATGAACATGTCCCATCTCATGTGATATTGTATCTCATGTGATATTGTCACATGAGGGGGACATGTTTAGGATTTCTTTTCTATTTTTAACATTTTTCAGAATGTAAGCGATCTCCCTGAGGCAGCACTTAGCCTCAGGGGGATGTGCGCACTTTCGTGCGCATGCGTGAAAGAGCGCACTCTCACATTTGGGGAATCCTCCCCGCCCACACAGGAAGTGCATAGCGCTTCCCGCCGGACGTCATGCTAGGCGGGCCTTAATTGCCCCGCCCATGTAAAATGGCAGCAGGGCCTGCTTCGCTGGCGGGGATCGGCTCCCCGCCCGGCGGAGATTGAGTTGGGCCCGCCCGCCCGACAGGCAGAAAATTCTGCCCATGGAGATGCACAGGGGTTGGCCCAGCCTGGGACTAACCTCTTCCCTCTTGGTTCGAGCATGCTTGGCCCTTCTGGGTTTACATTGCTGTCAATAGAAAAATCTTTTGTCCATTGAAGGAGTCCCAGGAGGAAAAAAACAGTTCAGGCCAGTACCCTTATTTCCCAGTTTTTGCTGTTTTTTTCCTTCTGGGTTGAATTAGGTTCCTTGGTAAGTGTTGTGGTGTCTTGCAATATCGGCTAGCCAGAGATTATAAAATGTTCATGTTATGATGCATTCTCTAGAAACATTACAGTACAGAGGAAAATTCACATTATCATCAGTGAATAAAACATCTTTCTCAAGGAAATGTAGGGGAGGAACACCACAAATTTGCACCAGGTTGATAACTTTCCATCACCTGAGAGTTTTATTAACAACTTTCTTGACCATGGTTTTCCGACTGATTTATTTAATCTTAATGATAACACATTCATTAAATCCTGGCAGCATCCTTAATTTATTACCATGCATGCTTTGTATTTTTCTTCAGTCCTCTCCCCAAGGCAGATCCAAGCCACAGCACCGTGATGTCCACCATTGGTAGAGCAAGGAGGCAGGTCCCCAATCCACCCCAGCCAGAATAAGGATTGAAGCCTGTGCCATTGGCACAAATCTGATGACCACTGGCCATCCAGCCAACTGAGCCTACTGGTGCCCGAAGGAGTCTGAGTTGCTGTGAAATATGCATTTTGACATACATGTTGTAGTCTGGAGCTATGATTAGTAATGGGCGAGGGTCCAATTTTCTTTCCATCATGTGGCTGACCAGGAATCTCTTATGGCCATTGCCATTTGTCGAAAGGATTTGCAGGTTGATACTCAACCTGTTTGGCTGCATTGTGAATGCGCCTTCCTTGGTCATCAAGTTCTGGGCCAGAATTTCACACTCCCCTACCAGTGGGATTTTAGGCGGGGGAGGAGCGTGAAATTGAAGGGACGGGGTTCCCTCCGGGTTCCTGCCAGTCCCAACCAGACAGCAATTTTACACTGGGGTGGGCAAGGCCTCAGGCAGAAAGCCCACCCTTGCCCCAACTAATGCCCTAAAGTGGCCAATTAATGGCCACTTAAGGACCATTTCCTGCCCAGCCTCAATGCTTAGGCTGGTGAAAAGATTGAACCTTCGTGGAGGAAGCCCAAAATAGAACAAGGTTACCTCTCGGGCAGGAATTGGGGGGGTGGGGGTGGGTGGGGGCGCTTCCATCATATGTCCCCTTCTGATGTCAGGTGCCCCACACCCTCCCCATCCTTAAGGTCCAGTGACCGCCGGGCCTCCAGAGCCTCCGGCCTCTCCCATGAGACCCCAATCGCCCTCACCCCCCACCCTTGCACCTCCCCCCCTCCAGGCCTTCCCTGCCCTCCCCATCCCTTGAACTTACCAGGGTCTCTGGCTCCCTGGCTTAGTTTCCAACGTTTTCTTGAACTTCCTGTTCTGTCCGCTGCAGCGCTGTGGCAATCAGATTGGCCAGCAGCTCTCTACTCGTTGGAATGTAAATTGGCTGCGGGGCAGTCGGAGTTGGCGGTGATGTATTTCCCAGCGACTCTTCAGATGGTGGGAAACAAGACCCTGCCATCCTACAAATTCAGCCCCTGGAGTGGATCTTGAACCCAGAGTTCTGGCTCAGAGACAGAGATATTACCACTGCGCCACAGGAACACCCATGCTTTGCATAAGATACACCAAATTATTGTTAACCAATATATAAATAGTTCAATTAGACATATGCAAATGTATAAAATAATTTGCTTGAAAATTTCAGTTGATGTGATTGTTCCAATATTTTACTACATTAAACTCTTGTTTGAATTCTTACGAAATTATTACTTACTGCTGGGTGTGCTAACAGACATAGTGGAGGAAACAATTGATATGTAAGGAAGGGTCGGATTGATGAAGGTTCAGTAATGTTTTTTCTAATGTTTAAGGATCACAGGAAGGAATTAATCATTTTGATAGAGAGCTTGCAAATATTCATTGTTTGGGTTATCGATCATTAGTCAGGTTGTTGATCTGACAACTAACATTCTGTCGATGATGTTCTAACTTTTTAACAGTACTATTTCTTCTCTGTTCAAGGCTGCCTGCCTGGTTGAATGACACTTTGAAGCTCTGCATTTATCTTCTCTTCCAGTATTTACAAGCCAAGCCTTTGCAGATGTCTGGGTAGTTGCTTGATGAAGCCAATATTTGTAATACTGCTTCATTTTTTAAAAATTCTATATTCATTTAACATTTGATCACAGACATGGGCAAGTAGTAGAAAAAATAAAGAACCGCTACTTATATAGTAGATAAATCTAGAAACTGAAAATATAATTAAGGGGAGTCAAGATGGATTTCAAAAAGGAACAATGTGCTTCCCCAACCTTATTAAATTCTTTGAAGCAGTCACAGAAAAAATAGACAAGAGTAATGTAGTAAATGTAATATATTTGGATTTTCATAAGGCCTTTGATAAGATACCAAATAGTAGGCTCAAGGTTAAGGTCAGAACATGTGAAGTCAATGGGGTAGTGTTGGATCCAGTGCCTTGGTTTGTTGGGGGTTAAGGATCCGGGTTGCACATTTGTTTTGGTGTGACCGAGTTGGTACCAAGACAGAGAAGATCTGTAGACTGTTCTTAGAAGAAACACATTCTGTTTATTTACAAAAGGAACTCAGCAGTTACACTCATGTGCTTTCAACTCAAAACTCTGTCTTTACCCTTCAGACTCTAACTCAAGACAACTGACTACAGAGGTAGCTCGGGCTACTCTGCTATTGGGCACCAAGATCATGTGATCTTACATTATAACATTTGTATTAAAAGTATATTACATATCAGATTACTACAGGTAGGTAACAGAATGGATAGCAAGCTGGCTACAGAACATAAAACCGAGAGTAGGGGTTAAAGGTATCTACTCAGACTGGCAAAAGGTGGGAAGCAGTGTTCCACAGCAATCGGTGCTGGTACCACTGCTGCTCACAAATTACGTTAATGATCTGGACTCAGAAATCAGAAGTTTCAAAATTTGCAAACAGCAGGAAATTGGAAGGTTTAATTAATACAATGGAAGACATTAATAATAGCAGATTAGGCCTGCAATTGTCAAATGAATTTCAATATAGACAGTTGTGGGATTGTGAATTTGGTTGGAACAATAGGATGCACGTACTGCTTGGATTCTTCCCCCTCGGGATCAAGGATGACTTATTCCATGCCGACTCAATGGGTTCTGAGATGACGGATGAGTCCAGTTTGCGATCTGCAGACTCTGCTACAAGTGGGGCAGGTAGTGCTTGAGGGGTTGGGTAGATGAGTTGTTTGAAAGTTTGTGCACTCTCTCTGTTTCGACTTCAACTTCGTCTATGCTTGTTCCCCACAAAATCTCTAGTTGTGTTCGGTGCCTTCCTGAATTAATCTTCTCCATTTTGGTTGGTCATAAGCCAGGGATTCCCATGAGTCTGTGGAGATGTTTGATCTCTTCAGTGATACTTTGAGGACATCCCTGAAACGTTTCCACTGTCCTCCTGGAGGATCCTGCTGCAACAGAGTTGCTTCAATAATAATATTCTGAATGGTGTAGAGGAGCAAAGAGATTGTGGGTCATGGAAACATAAATCACTGAAAATAGCAACACAGGTTATTAGACTATTATAAAGCAAAAAGCTCACTGGGCTTTATTTCTTAAGGCACAGAACTGAAAAGCAGAGAAGTTATGTTAAATTTGTATAGAACCCAGTTTCGACACACTTGGTGTACTGTGCACAGTTCTGCTCTCCATGTTATAGAAAAGGTAAAGAGGCATTGGCAAAGGGGCAAAATAGATGCACAAGGGTAATACCAGAACTGAGAAGATGTACTTATCAGGAAAGACCTGAACAAACTGGGACTTTTTTTTCTTTGGAAATAAAGAATGCAGAGGGTTGACCTGTTAGAAGTTTTTAAGATAATGAAAGGGGTCTTCATTATGATATATATGGAAAAAATGTAGCCACTTGTGTGGGGGTCCAAAACTGGAGGCGGTGACCTGGAATTTCTCCTCAATGATGCAGGTTTTATTGGCCAAATTGGCTGAAATCAATGTAACGGGTGCAAAGAATTAAGGAATTTTAAGTGCAATTTGCATTCAGGGAAATTTGTGTTTCCAGGATCTTTAGCAATAGTTTTAGAAATATTGTGCTGGAAGCAAGCCTCATTCATGAAATTTATCATATCGGCGGGGTCAATTAATCACCATTGGGAGTTTACGCTAATTACGCTCATTTGCAGATCTTGAGATAGGCTTTAAAATTAAACTGGAATGCCCAAAGCCAAAACTCTACCCCATTAAATATAAGATCATCACCAATAAATTAAATAGAGAACTCAACAATTTACATTCATATAGCATTGTTAACTTGGTAAAATGTCCTAATTGGCTTACCACCAAGTCACGAAGCGATATCAGGACAGTTGACCAGAAGCTTGATTAAAAAAGTAGGTTTGCAGAAACATCTTAAAAGAGGAATTTCTTAATTTTTTTTAAGCAAATAATTTTATTTCTAAATATTTTTAAAATTATTTTAGTTTTTTTAAAGAATAAACTTCTTTGCCCAAAGAGTGAGAAGAATGTGGAGCTATGAGTAGTTTACAAAAATAGCATTGACGCCTTGAAGGAGAAACCAGATAAGCAAATGAGGGATAATGGCCTGTTTCTGTGTTGTGCACTCATTGTAAATCCATGTGGATTATTGCTTGTTTGCCCCATGTACCCAGCAAGTGTAAAGAGGGACTGTCCTACTCACTCCTTTCCTATGGGTGGATTTTACCCAAACCAGTGAAGGCAGGTTTGGCAGCATGGGGTTGGGGGTATGCAAGTTGCAGAAAATGATGTTAGGATGGGATCCTGATATGATTCCACCCCTGCCCGGCTTTCCCAGAGTTAGGTTGGGATTGCATCAGGGAACCACCCCCTCAACCCCCACCCCTCCTGCCACCATGTTTGAGCTTTTACAACAATCGGGAATGGTTTCACGATCGTCATCAGACTTATAATTCCAGATTTTTATTGAATTCAAATTTCACCATTTGCCGTGGTGGGATTCAAACCCAGGTCCCCAGAGCATTACCCTGGGTCTCTAGAATACTAGTCAGTGATAATACCACTATGCCACCACCTACACCCCCTATCATGGTTGAGATGGGAAGCCAACTGACGTACTTAAGAAGACAATTAGGAGCAATTTTGTGAATGGATTCTCTCTTTCCCAATAGTGTAGGAGCTCCACTTTGTGCCTGTAACCCGGCAGGTTGGAGAAAGTGAATGCACAGCAGCAAGAGCTTCCTCAGTGAAACTGACAAGCTGCAAAGACTTTGATCAGTTACACTGAGGAGCTCCAGCCATGGTCAGGTGAGAGGCTGTTGTTCAAAACATTCCTCTGTCACTCTTTGACAGGTGATTGCCAACTGCCTGGAAAACACTTCCCCAGTTCAGCTCTTCATCCACCTTTAGCTGCTTTTCTCTGCTGCCAGCCTTCAGAGGCAAGTGAGCAGCTGATTCAGGTCCACCTTTAAACTCTGATGAGGGTCAAGGGCAGGGGATTCACTACCATCAACAGCACCAGGAACAACACTGGCCTCAGCTATCTTCTTCTTAGCAACGTACCCCTTCTCAGGGCAGAGGAAATGGCCACCAAGATCCAGCTGTAAGGAAGCGAGGCACGCAACACAGAATCCACAGGCAGAGGGCCAGCTCTTTCATCATATTTGAGCACCAGCGCCTCAGGCTCTTACAGCAGGTCACTGCTGACATTGCAGCTGCCTGGAACAAGATCTCCTGCCCAGTAGAGCAACAGAGCATGCGTTGCCAGTAGCCGACAAGGTGCCTGCCACTGGAGGTCCACCCACCCCGTCTCCTCACCTACCCCCACGCCTACCACCCTCATCCACCCCTCTTGCGTTTCTTGGTCTCTTGCCAAGTTGTGTGCTCTCTGTTCCTGCAAGGAGAGAAAACAGAGAGGTGTGAGTGCTGTAATGGCTTGTATGTGGAAGAGGAAAGGATAACATTTGTGAAGGGCCACTATGAGAGGGCAATAGGCTGAGGGCAAGTGTGTGTGTTGCCTGCTCAGATGGGGATGTGGGGGTGTCTGCAGGGAAAGGAATGAGTGGAGCTGTAAGGTGTGTTTATCTGAGGCATCCTGTAGCGGAGAAGGTTGGTAAGTCAGAGTGTGGTGCTTCTGAAACAAGCCATGGTCGCTTTCAACAGAAACCCTTCCTCTGACAAAATGGCTGTATCATCCAGCTCACCCTCCCTAATTGATCTGGGAGCCCAGAGGCATGCTCTTAATTGGTTTGCTCTGCTCAAGAGCAACCTGAAAGTTCACCAATCAGGATGATGAGTTTGTAACCAAAAATGGTCCTGCCATTGTGCAAGAGACAAATTCAATAAAGCCTCTCACTGAGACAGACACTGGTGAAGACTGCTGTCCTCATACATGAAGTATGGTGTCAGAAAGTGGAGAAAAATAGATTTTTCAACACTGGAAATGATTCAGGAAGACACTGAGAACCCAGGAACACAGAAAGATTCAAATCTACAAAAAAGTTGATAAGAAAAACGACAAAGAGTAAAGCTACAAGCTATATAGGCTACAGAGCAGACACAGCTAAGAAAGACGCATAAAAAAAGTTCAAAGCTACTGCAAAAGGACAAACGAAAAGCAGATATGAAAGGGCAAAAGGCCAACAAAGGCTGCAAGTAAATTACTGAGTGAGTAAAAATGGCTGTAGTAAATTTTCCACTTCCATCTCCAGTTAAAATGCATGTTAATATGTGGCAAAACTCTGAGATTGCAATATAATTAAAAATCCCGAACCGGTAAAAGAAGCCATACTTTTAACACTGCTGGGGAGGGGCTAGTATAAAGTGTATATCACCCTAAATCTAACTGGCAAGCAGATAAAACAGACGGCAGAGATTTTGAATGCCTTGAGCGCACATTTTGAACCCTGAATGAATGCTACATATGAACGATATGTATTTAACACTATAGTTTAGGGAGAAAATGAGACCATTGAATGGTATGTGACTACAATAATGCGGCTGGCAGCATCATGTGAATTTGGGCAGCTAGTAGATAATCTGATTAAAGATAGATTAGTCTTAGGTGTGAGAGACCCCTCAAAGACAGCAAGTCCACTGAAAGATGAGAAATTAGCACTAATTAAAGCGATAGAAGTGTGTCAAAATGCAGAAGTAGTGAAATGTCAGCTACAGGATAATATATATGGCAGAGCAGGCCAGGAGATACATTATGCTGAGAGACAGTCAAGCCATAAGAGCAGAGCAATCGTATACAAAGGGCAGGATGCAAATACTGCAGACAACATCATACAAAGGAAAAGAAGGATTGCCCAGCATGGGGCAAGCAATGCTTTAACTGCAAGAAGCAGAATCATTTCACACACAAGTGTTTGGCTTGAAAGAAGCAAAACAAACCCATATGGATGGCCATGGGAGAGATATCGGCAGACGAGTCTGACGAAGAGCTATATACCATACAACAAGTTGGTTCAGTCAAGTCTATAGGTGACAAATGGTTTGTGACTGTTACCATGATGACTACAGAGGGAGAGTATTGAGTGAACAAGAAATGTCACATAGACGCTAATGCATCATGCAACATAGTGACATTCACAGACTTGTGTGAAGTGGCTCAACATGGTGATCTGAAAGTGAAGCCCTCAAAAGTAAGATTGAGGCTATATGATGGCACAAAACTCAGACTGATAGGACAAATTAGTCTGACAACCCAATGCAATAGCAAGAAGGAAGATCTGAAGTTCCAAATCATGGATGGGATACAACGGCCACTCATCACAGCTGAAGGAAGTCTAAAGCATGGACTGGTAACCCTAATTGTGCCAACTGAGAAAGGGAAACAAAAGATTTTAGAATGAGGGAGACTATATATAAATAATCCACAAGATGGTTGCCAACCACATCAGTGCAAGGAAATGCATGGGCAGAAGGTAAATGAAGCAGTTCTACAGGAAAATGTACACCTCAGAGCTGAACTGGAAGATTTAAAGGACAAGATTCCAGCTGAGTATATCCCACTGAAAACACACAATAAACTGAAGTCTTCCAGGATCCAAGCTGTGCAAGACCAGAAAAAGCACATTTCAGAGACAACATGAAGGTACCAGGAGAAAAGAATGACCCACAATTCCACAGTTGGCAACTCAAAGCAGGAGTTGAAAAACTCAACCAGATGTGTAGCCAGGCAAAACTGCAGGCAGAAAAGGCACGCAAAGAAGTTGCAACCTTGAAAGACTTCTTGATGAATCAATATGTAACCATGGAAAAACATGAGGAGCCAGTCAGAGTACAAACCCTGAGTGCTCTCCACAGGAGTCAGCTCACATGTAAACTTGGGAGTAAGCTGTTCCTTCGCTACAATCTGCCAGTCAATACCAGAGGTCCACATGTCCCCAACAGTCCCAATGGAACAACAGTCACCAAGGCAGCAAGGGCCATGGGAATGACACCCACTGGAGAAATAACATCACCCAGACAAACAGCCAATGCCAAAGCGCATGTGTACCATTAAGAGACCTGCACTATTGTGTGTAATACATGTGCAGCGACTAAACTAACAGAACAAACAGCAGTTAATGCATGAGAACAGTGGGTATATAGTATAACTTGGGTAACTCACAGTCACACAGGATCGTGCATGAAAAGTTGTCTTTTGTTCACTAGGAAAAGGGGGATGTTTGTATCTTTTGCTTGATATGAAAAGGGGGATTTTGGGTTTTGAAATGTAACCAGTCTGATTGCCACATCTGGTTTTCCATGGTCATGTGACTATGCCATGAGGCTGCCTCTGAAGGCAGGCATATTCCACCAGTTCAATAAAGCCTCCAGCAGAAGCAGACTCTGATGAAGACTGCTGTCCTTATACATGAAACAGTGGGATTCCATGGGGGAGAATTTTCTCCCTGTCAGGCAGGCTGGGCGGGACCAGGCACGCAGCCGATTGCTGCCTGTGATCAGCTGCATGCTGACGCACAGCTGGAAGTGCTGAGCACTCCCTGTGCGGGTGGGGGGAGGACGGAGAGTCGGGGCCTGCGCTCTTTCACACATGCACGCAAAAGAGCGCAGAAATCTCCCTGAGACGGAGCTGCCTCAGGGGGATTACTTTGATTTTGAAAAAATTGAAATAAAGAGAAGAAAACATTATTCAGAGATGTCCCCTCATGTGACAGTGTCACATGAGCTGGGGCATGTCAATGAATTTTAATAAAAATTTTCATTAAACTTATACACCCTTCTTGAAATCTCATCCCACCTGTGGATCGGGTCCCATGAAAAATGTGAAGGCCGCCTAGGCTCTTTGCCTGCCTGCCAACCTTAAGGTTGGATGGGCAGCCCTGTTAATTGCTACAGTTAGTTTTTAAATGGCCTTAATAGGCCTTTGACAGTTCGGTGGGCATGCAGCCAATTCCTGTGCGCGCCCACCGAACTGAAGATCGGACTGATGCGCGGTGACATCGGGACGCATGCCCGACATCACCACGCTTCATTTTACACGTCGGTGAGCAGGGTCCGCCCCTGCATGCTGACCAGAGGATTCAGGCCCTGCAGTAATTTACCAATAGGCCTGTAGAATTGGGTGGTTCTGCCTCAAGATTTAATTCTTGGTCAACACTCAATGATGGGTTCAAATGAATAAGGTCATTGTAATGATAAAGGGAATGTTTATGGGAATCCTGAAAAGAGTGGCAAATGACCACCATGAACTTCTTCTTCGTCTTGGTGGCTGCAGCATATGCGTGGAGGGAGAATTTTCAATCCAGTGTGAGTCCCTTTAATTTGAAATACAAACTTCTTTCCCTGGGAAAAAAGTCAAAGCTCCCAAAATGAAAGAATTGCATAATAATATAAATTTAACAGAGCAACTATTTTGTATGTAAACATGCAGCATTAATTTATCAAGAATGTCTATGAACGTTGCGTAATTATGCTAGTAATCCTTAGTACCGGAACCATGTAGAAATAAACATAGAAAGATAATTTTTTAATTACAAATGATAATCTATTATTATGGAGGCAAATGACATTTCCAGTTACTGATGATTTCAATAAATCAATAAACTTTTTAATACCTTGGCAGATGTGCAGTTCAGCCATCATTACCAACTGTTAAATCATGCATATCTCTATGTGCATTGATGTGAATATTACGAGTGTAAGTTCTCCTCATTGCTTAATAATGTTACTGTGAAATCTAATGCATCATGGAAATGGATTGTACTTTTTTTGTCTTTGAACCTATAATTGAATTCTTTTGTTGCTAAATCTTCAAGCAGTTGTAATTTGTTAAAATATAGCAAAACCCTTAAAAATACAGAACGTTTCAAAAGAAAATGATTTAATTAGAAATAATTTTGTACAAAAATGCATGTACATTTAAAATTGAGTTATATATTTAGAGCTGTAAGCGATTTAATTTTCTGCACTGTGATTTGACACTTATGGAGCATTCAATTATATTTTACATGGCCACACTGGGACAGATCTTCCTGTATTACAATTCTCAACTCATCTAACACATATAGGCACAGGAAGAGGAAAATCTGCACCGTTGCAAATATACAGCAGCATCAGTACCCCTGTTAACATGAACAGACTGTGAATGTAGGCCAGTCTCTCACTGAAACTTGATAAGAAGTGGCCAATGTCTTGCATTGTATACCTCATGATAAAGGGCTGAAGATTGTTAGAAATTGGGCTCAATCAACATAACATCAACATGTTGAGTATTAAAATTGGGCAATACAGCTCGCCGGTACGGGATACTGGAGGTTGGAGGTGGAGGTGAATGAGATGGAGCGGGTGGTGTGAACACAGGCTAGGATTTGTTCTCAGTATTGCTATGGACCTAAGAAAAGCTATCCCACTCTTTCTGGTTCCATGTTAAAGTCTTGCCAAATTTTGCATTTGGGTCCGAATATTCAAGAAATGTAACATTTGTTTCAAGCAGGTATCCCAGGCATTCAGGAATTGCTGGTTAACAATAAATGTCAGGATAAAATATGAGGAGTGCTTGGGGTCTAAATGTCAGAATGAAAGGTCAGGAGTACCCTATCTGAGGCCCTGATGACAGCCCAGAAATGGGAACGAAGTGGGTAAGGACAAATGATAAGTGTGCAGTATTGCATAACATGAAAGCCTAGCCTTCATTTATATACTTCAAGGTTACTCATCAGGATCACATATGTATGAGTATGACACCCCCCTGCAAGACATTATTATCTGGCCGCTACTTAAATTGGGGAGTTAAGAGGTCCGGAAGTTAAGTTTTTAAGTTTTATTTTGTGTTTCCTTGTGGGCCAGAAGGGGCTCTTCTAGACCTTCCTACTGCCAGGCTACTCCCATACCTATTTTTGATAGATCCTTCGCTCCCTGCAATCTCAACTGTGACCCAAAGCCATCCGCCCACTCCTGATCCCTGTCCACAAACAAACCTCCCCCTAATCCCTGCTGACAGCCACCCTCCAATCCTGACCCATGTCTACAGCCTTCCAGCACCATACTGATTGCCATAGAGACCATTCTCAAGGGATCTCTAGCTGTGACCTCCTGCTCACTAATGTCCGCTCCCAACTGCTGGCCAAATAGTCAACTGGTCAGCTGTTCCCCACATCCTTCCTACCCCTATGAAAAGCAGCTCTTGAATGTCAGAACAAAACGGAAGGAGCTCTTTAGGTTTGATAGTTGGCACTAAACATTACTTTATAGAAATCTGTTTTTGAATAAAATACACATCTCTGCATTTCTGGTTGGTTCCACCCACATGCTAAAAATTTGCCTCGGACAGTTACACAAATCAAGCAGCACCAGTCCGATTTACATTCTTCTGAATGTTCAGTTCCATTGACTTCAATAGAATTGATTATCAAACAGGACATTAACATGTGTTGTGCTGCTGCCCCAAATGGGTATTTATCCCTAAGTGCATAAACATCACACAACCTTGTCTGTAAATGATAAGTGTGAAATAAATTAGTGTCACAAATACAATAATATCAAAAATAACATTCACCTAACGAAGGGAATGTAGTAATATTTCACTCATGGAAAAGTGTGAAACTCAGTTCCAAAGAAGAGTCATATCAGACTTGAAATGTTAACTTTGTTACTCGCACCACAGATGCTGCCAAATCTGCTGAGCATTTCCAGCACTTTTTGTTCCTATTACATTAAAGTGCAACATGGGTTCAGTTCCCAATTTTGAACTGAGTGGCATTTGTTCAAGATCTGTCATTATGCTTAACATAAAACAAATGCCCATTTTTATGACTGTAGTAATTGTAGCTTTAAGGAATGTAGTGACTGTAGCTTTAAGACTTATTGTGTTGTATAGTAGCATGTGACATTGTGAACAAATCAGCTCTAAGCCCAGGAAACCTTAGAGTGGGAATTGAGTTTTTCTTCTAGTTGTGGAGCTTGATGGAAGCATGTAACTGCTGCTGCAGCCTGTAAATAAAGTTCGATGTTCCTAATGAGAAATCTGTCTGGAAAATCAAGCCCATAACAATGACTAACAACTTTATGAATGGGAAAAAGTACTTAGTTAGCTGTTGACGAATTGATCACTACATTAGAAGCTCTTTAAGTTGCAGATATAATGGAAGAAAGCTTTTATTTTTATATTCTAGCTGTCAAAAGAAGATTGCTCCTCTAGATTTGAACCATAATATGTAAACAAATCAAATGGCCAGGCGAACACTCCCTCACTACCACTGTGCTCCCTCCCCCATCCCAAACCCGCACCCCTACCCAGCACTGATAGTGAAACCTGGGCCCAAATCTTCTAAGGAGTGGCAACCACCATCAGATTACCACTCCATTCCTAATTTTCTCTGCCACGACGGAGCTCCGCATTTCTGGCTGGGACTTCCAATCCCACCTTCTCCAGAAATGCGGAGCAACCTTGAAATGAAGCTGCTTCTTTGTAGCAATGAATTGTTGGGGAAGACAAGCCATGCCCCTTTTAATGGCACTAGCTGCCGTATTCTGGCCAGTAAAGAGTTTAAATGTCCCAAAACTTCTTTGAAAAACTATATAGGGAAAGGGGACAGAGTGAGTGAGGGTGTAGGGTAGGTAAGGGGGTGGGGTGGGTAAGTTAAGTGGATTATGGGGTAGGGTGGCAGGTGGATAGGGTGGCATGATGGAAGCTGGGTAGGAGGCAGTTGAGTAGGGTGGCAGCTGGATGAGGTGGGTAGGTGGGTCAGGGGTAGTTGGGTTGGGTCAGGGGGAGTCGGGTGGTGGGGGCTAGTCAGGTTGTGTTGTTGGGGGGATGGGGCAGTCAGGGGGAAGGGGGTGTCAGGGAGTGGAGTTGTAGGGTTGAGGAGAAGTCGGTGGGGACAAGGGTGTGTCAGGAGGGAGGAATGGTGTCAGTTGGAAAGTTAGCCAAGGTCAGAATATTGAGCTTGGCGGGCGGACGCTTGCCCGACCCAGCCGAGCGTAAAATGACGCGCGATGACGTTGGGCAAGTGTCCCGATATCATCGTGTAGTCCCATAATATTTCATTCAGTGGGCGTACGCGGGAGTGGGCAGCGCACCCACCGACAATTAAAAGACCTATTAAAGCCATTTAAAAGATAATTGAAGTAAATTTTTCACTGCCTGTCCAACCTTACGGTTGGCGGGCAGGCGAAAAGGCATCTTTTTGGAAACCTCATCCACAGGCAGGATGAAGTTTCCAATAGCAAATAAAAATTAAATAAAAACTTTCATGAATAACATGTTTCATAACATTTATCACATCTTTAATTTTTTTTTCAAATTATATAGCGCATACTCATGCGCATCCCCGCTCGCACTCCTCCCCCCGCCTGCACAGGCAGCACTCAGCGCTGCCGCTTGTGTTTCATGCTGGGCAGGCCTTAATTGGCCCGCCAGCGTGAAATTTCCTTCCAGACCCGATTGCAGTCGGCAGTTGGCTTCCCGACTGCCCCCGCCCACCCCCACCGAGCCCACATGCCAAGGACAAAATTCTGCCCCAAGAGTTAGACTAGGGTTTTTCTATCTAACATTTCCTGGGTAAGTCAGAACTGTCCAAAGTCTCCGAATCTAACTCTGAGTTGGAGATGTTTTTGGAGGGTCCCGGGGGGGCAGGGGAATTGCCCATCGAAAGTTCAAACTTCCCAGGCAACTCCCACAGAGACATTGTGTTGGGACTTCTGAGGAGTCCTGTAGTGCATCTTCTGGGGGACTATCCTGTATAAATAGAATACTGGAGCCATTACTACCACCAAGAAGACTCCAGTATGCAGCACAGAGTTAAAGATTAAAGTTTGCTATGTTCTGCAAAAAAAAAATGCTGTAGCCTCATTCTCAAAGGGCATTCCCTACTACACCACTGTGCCATCTTCCCACAACGCTCACTTGTAGCCTGAATGAGAGAACCAGCAGAGAGAGATGACTTATTTTCATTCATTCTGGGATAGATTGCAGGCCCCATGAACAATAAGATATTTTACTAATTCACTGTAGCAGTCCCACTTGTCTTGGATTGTTGTAGATAGATTCATTTAGAAGGAGCTGCCAAAGTTACTATATAGGCAAAATTTTACTCAGCAAAGTCATAAATCATAAAAGTACATATTTACAATGTTGCTGGATCTAGCACACAAAGGAAATCTTTTCACATATTCCTACATTTTTGTTCTGTTTTAACTATGGGTCGCTTTGCTTGTGAATCAGTTGTATGCTTATCTATCAGCAGGCAAGTCGATTACAATATATGGCAAATGCAGGGACCAATATGAAATGAAGCACATACTATTTATTTACACAAACAACAGAGCATTACCATAATGTGTGCTTCTCCAGCCAGACCCTACTCTTGACTAACATTAACATGGTAGCCCACGCTACACAGCTATTGGGTCTTACAGTCACATGGTCAATCTGCTCACAGTCTCTTAAAGGTGTATTACACCTCAGATTACCACATCTCTCCCCCTTTACTTGAAAATACATTTTACAATATATTAACTATTTACAAAAATTAACTATTTACAAATTTAGTCCCTCAGGAGGCTTTTTCAAATGTGTCGAATGTCATAGTTCTACGACTTTGGATGGTTTATCTGAGGCGTCCCTCTCAGGAGCTATCTGTCCACTAGGCTCACCAGTAGGAACCTATAAGTTTACCTCTTCGACTCTTTCAGGCTCAATAGATTTTACAGGTACTTCCAAAGCAAGAACAGTTCCTTCTATCTGTAGTGTATACTCCAACGGGAATGTTTTCACACTCTCTCAGCATGCACTTCTGCTGCCCCTTCCCTCCTTGTTCAACAATATGAAAGGCAACTGTTGGGCAGGTTCTGAGAATTAGGATGTTGGAAAAGGCTAAATGTGATATGAAATGATCAACTTCCTGTTGTATATAAAAAAAAATCAGGCCCTTGTTAGTAATTTTGCTTTCTCTTCCTACATGTCTTCTTATGATGGGTTTTCTTCTTGGCAGCGCTGTCTTTCATCTCGGTTTCTTCTTGAACTTCCCTATTGCACGCTCATCTGTCGGCAGGTAAGTCGATTACAATATATGGCAGATGCAGAGACCAATTTGAAATGAAGTACATACTATTTAATTATACAAACAACAGAGCATTAACATGATGTGTGCGTCTCCAGCCAGACCCTACTCTAGACTAATATTTGCATGGGAGCCCGCACTACATAGCTACTGGGCCTTACAGTCAAGTGGTCAATCAGTTCAATGTCTCTTAAAGGTCTATTACACCTCATGTTACCACAATTTGAATTTACATTGATATAATTTAATACTGTAAAGATCTTAGGGTGGAATTTCAACTTGTCACCTAGGAATGAAGTTGACCTTACAGATTGACCGTCTGTTATAGAACCATGACATTTTGATTCCTATTGAAATCAATGGGAGTGAAAATCAGGCAGCTGCTCTATAAAGGTGACTATTTGATAATGCCAGTTTTACGTATGAGTGACAAGTTAAAAATCTTGGAAACCTACCTTTTTGTGTCTGCATGTGCTTCCTGTCTACATAACTTCCTGTTGTCATGATTTGTTCTTTTTTTTGGTGTTAACATTTCCCATTTTAAATTCCTATGTCCATATTTACAAGGAAAACTGAACTTGCCATGTGTTAATTAAACACTCCTAGTGATGGCTCTGCACTGGCTTAAGATTTCAATGATCCAATCAAATGCATTTATGTTCCCCTGAGTTAAGCAAAATTTTCCAATGAACTGTGAATAATAAGGTAACGTCCAAATACTATATAAATGCAAGGTTAAAAGGCATTATTTTCTAAGTTATACCAGTGTGCTCTGATTTAATTATCTCCAGGTTTGTGACCCTACCTAACACATCTGAATACCACGTGAAACATCAGTGGAAACTGATTACAACAAAACAACTACATTGTTATCTCAATTGACTTATTGGGTTAGAAATTGGTATGCATTTTCAGGAGCAAATGAAATCCACCAATAATGAGTTGTAAATAGTTATTTGGTAGAACAGAACTTGAATATTGCTGAAAAAAGTGACATGTCTAAGCTTTTTGTCTTGCATACATCAGGACACTCACAAGAATACCAATATAATGGAGAAAACAACAATTTATACTGTATGTGAAAAGAATGCTGACTGGTTGACAAGTGGCATTGCCATGGACAATGCACCACTGATGGTGACTGACAGTTAACTGACAAGCATTGTTTGAAACTTAAACCAGGCAGCTTGACCCTGATTGGTTAAGATATTGCCCTGAGGAATGAGTCAGCGAATGGCTGTCACTTATTTTGTTTAGCTGAAACAGACACAATGTATGTACATGTTCTTTCTATCTGCAAAGAATAGGGCCCTGTGTATTAATATATGTAGCTTCCAGTACATGCAAATGCACCACATTGTGAGCCCAACAGACAATCTTAAATTGGTTGTTAGCTTAATTCTTAGCACATTGAGGATTATTTAGCAAATGTTGTCCAATTGCGGAACCACATCTAATGTTGGACACTGTGTTTTGAGTTTTGCATGCACAGACTGGTTGGGTACGGTCTGTACCCTGCCCATTGCGAACAATGGCTGGGACATGCTGTTTGATATGATCTGCCAGTTTTTGGTACATACGGCCTGTTCCCAATCTGGCAGGTGTTGATCCCCCTGCCAAATTCATGTTTGTGTAGCCCCCAGAACAGTTCTAAATCAACATCTATCCGATTTTCTTTATGTATGTATTATGTTTATCACATTAACATCACTGAATTCATAATGTGTAAAGAGGCCGTCTCTGCCAAAACCCATATTGTGGTATTGTATAGGAGCAGCTAACCTCAGGGCAACAATTATATGCAATTTCTTCCTATCATGGAGCAACATCATAGTAATGTATCAAGTTGTCCCAGATTCTGCAGAAGGAATGATGGTAAAGCCGTTAGGATTTACTGTGATCATTTCACTAAAACTGACAGAAACTTTGGGAGGTCACACTTGTGCAGAATAAGATAAAATCCAAAAGTTGCTGTCAATGATCCTACTCTCCTCCAGAAAGTGTACTGTTGAGATCCACACATGGCCACTCCCTCCACAAAGTGCTATCCCAAAGCAATCAGTGAGTTCACAAAAAGTTCCACTTTTACATGAGGCATAGCTGCATTTTTAACAGTGTACTAAGTTCATAATTGTTGCTAAACGCTCTCATTGAGCCTGAAATGCTAATTTTATGTTTGTGGAATGTCAAACTTTTCTACAGTAAAAATTCCACGTTTTTCTGTTTTTTTTAATAAAGTTTTTATCTATTGCTATTTTAGTGTCTATCTAAATCCCCTTGTCACATACAAAATGTATTTGATATCTTACAGCTCATAATCAGAATATAGGTGCATCTTTTCTTACCCTTGGAGTGTGTATTTATATTAAATAATTCAGCGACAAACTTTCATGAGTTTAAAATAAAGAAGGTTATTTATTCTTACACACTTACCCCAAATTAAATCAATGGCACATACTTAGTCTTACAAATGTGCACACACAAACAAAGGCTGGATACAGATAAAGATAGTGCACTTTTACAGATTAGTTAATCCAGTCTTTGATTTACGATTTCTTATCTCCCATGTGGCAGGCATGTGGTTCTTGAATGATGATTTTAAAGTAAAGTAAGGGTCTTGTAAAGTGAAGGGTTCACAGCAGGTTATGAGGCTTCTTGTAGTCAAATATCTAGGACATTGGTTCTCAGGTAAACTTTGAAACTGGGACAGGTTAAGTACTTCGGCTGCCCGGTGACTTGGTGCTCGTTTTAGACTCTACTTTTCAGACTAGCTGATGACTGATGGTTTTGACGGATATGTCGGGTCCTGGGGTAATAAAGGTGCAGTCCCTGAAACCAGCTTTGATCATGCGACTGCCGGGTTAACACTTCTGGGGTCCAGCCTGTCTGGCTTGGATGGGGGAGGCCATTGTGATACAATAGGAAGTTGATAGCGGCCATTGAGTTTTGATTTCCCTTATATCCAGTATGAAACATGGAGACTGGCAGTCTGGAAACTCCATAATCTTTAGGCTTTGGTCCATTCTTAAACAATGATATGTGTGATGTCCATAAATGGCTGAGGGGTATCCTCACCTATGTCCATATTTAATTAGATATTCACTGCAGACGTTATACTGTCTGTAGTTCAAATGCCAAAGTCACATGATTTGCAGTAGCCTTCTTTAACAGCTTGTTTGTGTCCAATTTTTGAAAGTATTGACTGAAAGTTAATAATATAACACCCTGTACTGGGCCTGACACCACCATAATAATTTATTTTGTTATTTGAAATTTAAATTAAAGGTAAAGGCTGAAGTGCCTTTAACTTCCTGGTTTGGTGTCTGTGAGACTATTTCAAGTGATTGGGTGCTTACCATGCGTGCTGATATCACTGCTGCTGGACATCTGGAGATCCCCTTGACTTGACACCAGATTTAAACTGCCATTCACACCACAGAAAATAAGAAACAGCAGGTGTAGGCCATACAGCCCCTCAAGTCTGATCCATCATTCAATAAGATGATAGCTGATTGTCCATCTCTGCTGCACATTTTTTGCAGGATCCCATATCCATTTATTTCTTTTGAGCCCAAAAATCCACCAATCTCAGCCTTTAATATCAATGACCAAGTATCCCCACTCCTCTGGGGTAGAGAATATTAAAGATTCACAATGCTCTGAGTGAAGATATTTTTCTGCACCTCAGAGCAAAATGTCCATTCCCTTATTTGAGATTATGTCCCCTAGTACTAGACTCTTCAGTCAGGGGAAACAGCCTTTCAGTATCTACCATGTTGAGGCCTCTCAGAATCTTATATGTTTCAATAAGATCACCTCTCACGAAACTCCAGAGACTACAGGCACATTCTTCTCACTCCTCCCCAAAGGACAACCCTCTCATCTCAGGAATTGATCTAGTGAGTCTTCTTTCACCTTCTCTAAGGTAAGTGTATCCTTCCTTAGGAATGGAGAGCAAAGTTGTACACAGTACTTGAGATGTGGTCACATCAAAGCCCTATACAATTGCAGGAAGATTTCCTTCCATTGTACTCCAACCACTTTCAATAATGTCCAACATACTATTTGCCCTTCTAATTGCTTGCTGTACCTGCACGTTAATTTTCTATGTTTTCCATACATGGACCCACAAATCCCTCTTAATATCAACATTCAGTAATTTCTCACCATTCAAAATGTTCAGGTTTTTGTATTCTTCCTACCAAAATGAATAAACTCACACTTCCCCACATTATATTCCACTTGCAACCTTGTTGCCCACTCACTTACCCCTTTGCAGATGTTTTGTGTCCTGTTCACAACTTATTTTCAGGTATAACTTTGTATCATCAGAAAACTTAGATATATTAAACTTGGTCCTTTATGGATTGCAAATAGATGAGACCTCAGCATCTCACCAGTAACAGCCTGCTATCTTGAAAATGACCTGTCTATTCCTTCTTACTGTTTTCGTCTGTTAACCAATTCTCTGTCCAGGCTAATATATGACTCCAGACCCATGAACCCTTATCTTGTGCAATAACCTTTTGCATTGCACCTTATCAAATGTCTTTTGAAAATCCAAATAGACTACATCCACTCTTTCCTTTATATGCCCTAATGGGCACATTCTCAAAAAACTCTAGAAAATTTGTCATGCACCATTTCGCTTTCATAAAACTTTATTGACTCTGCCTAATCATGTCATGATTTTCTAAGTGTCCTGTAACCGCTTCCATAATAATGGATTCCAAAACATTCCTCATGACTGATGTCAGGTTAACTGACCTATAGTTCTGTTTTCTTTCACCCCACTTTCTTGAATGAAGGTTTCACATTTGCTACCTACTATTCCACTGGGACAATTCCAGAATCTAGGGCATTTTGAAAAATCACAACCAATGCATCCATTCTCTCTGCAGATACCTCATTTAGAATCCCAGGATGTAGGCCATCAGGTCCTGGGAATTTGTCAGTATTTAGTCCCATTAATTTCTCCAGTACTTTTCCTTTACTAATATTACCTAGATCTCTCTTGAGAACAGCTTTCTTCGAGGTCATCAGCAAGTGCCATTTCTTTGCCACAGCTGCAATGCCTAGCCACATTAATTTCTGCTGGCCCAGAACATGCATTTCCATCCATTAACTCATGGCTGTCTTTACTCAGTGACAGATGCCATTCAGCTATTACAAGTCATGTGCTACTGATCTTACTTTAGATCTATAAGTAGATAAAATGTAGTTTTGACTGAATTTGTAAGCTAGACAAGATAAACAAGCTTTGCATGGGCATCAGGATCCAAACTTCATTAATGAATTATTTCCATATTTCATGTGTACATGTATATTGTTACAGCAGTTTTCAGCCAGACTCAGGAGAATCTGATCACTAATAAGTCCCTTCCAGCATATGTTGGAGTAACTAAAGAGAAAAAGGGAGACTAGGGAGAAGAAAGTATAGTTAGAAAATAAAAGATAGACCAAATAGAGAACCACAAAGAGAGAATAGCAATGGTTATGAAGAAAAATACAAAGTTGCCTTATTTATAGAATGAAGAAACAAATGAACTTAACATTTATATAATGTTAGGAAAATATAATAATTTTCATAATGTTATTGGAATTTATTGCAAAGTAAAGTAATAGTGGGGTCTGTGTCTGTGTGTGCGTGTGGGACTTAATTGAATTAAAGGTAGCTGGTCTGAAGAGTTTGGTGTAACAGAAGATAAGCTAGGTTTGAAATGTTAAGTAGATAAACATGGGGGAAGTTTCAGAATGTAAGGTGTAAAGGGAACATTTGTATTTTGAAATAAACAAGACTAGCTTGAACTCAAAGGAGGGTGTGAAATGTTACACCTAGCCAGGAGAAGTTAAGAAACAGTGTGTTTATTTTCCCCAAAGATTACTGATAAAATTGGTACGTTGATGGATTTTTATTATTAGAGAGGTAAAAGTCCAAAGACATAGTGAAACAATGGGAATTTGCATTCAGAGGGGGGAAATATGTATAAAGGAGAGAAGACTGGGTGAAAGGCAGGAATTCTAAGATCTAAAAAATGTGAAAAGCCTCCAGCATCTCAGCCTCAAGCTGCTGTCTACAAGGAGATGAAGCTGAGAAAAACTCACTTTGAATTGGACTGTTCAGGGTATTGTGTGTTTCTTTGCCTGGGTCTTTTAAAATCTATGTGTCTCACTGTTGCCATAACAGAGGTCTAGCTGGGGTTTAAATTAATTAGGGGATTTAAAAGTTACCATAGTAGTAATTTGTAGATCTATGTATGTGCTCAAAATCATTTCTTCTATTAAAAAAAGGTTTAATTGAGTTTTGAAAGAAACCTATATGACTTTGTGGCCTTCTTTTACTGAATTCAAAGCCCGCATCTCAAAATAAATACAAATTGCAAATAGCTGTGGCAGCTGCTTTAAGTTTCCCTCTGGGATTTGGGCAGCTTGGCATTTACCATCCACCTGCCTCAACCTGTAACAAGTTATCACACCTCAGGATATCCTAAAGTGATTCACAATCAATATCCAGATGAACTCTGGTGGCTTGTATTACTTTCTGCAAATGTTACACCAAATAGACTTAGAACAGGATTTTCTTTTCTCTCAGTTCATATCTACTATCAATGACATTTTTTCCCACCAAATGCTTTTAAAGTTAGAGTTGCAAGATGAACTGGACTACCAATAGCTAAATGTAAGTTTCTTTGGCCAAGAAATTAGTGATCTGGGTTGGTGGAGGAGGTGGGGAGTAACCAAAGTGTTCAAGTAAGGACCAGTAATGGCCTTCAGTAGCAACACTTCTGCGACTCCCAGCAAGTTGATATTCAAACAAGTAATTTTGAAAATTTACTTTAGGGTAGCAGAGTCCAGCTCATGTTTTACAGAATGCAGATGGCCTGAAATGTTATATGCAAAACTTTGAGAGAAATGCTGAAATAGATGTGCATTTCTTTTATTATTCATTCATGGGATGGGAGCATCCCAGGCAAGGCTAGTATTTAATGCCCATCCCAAATTTCCCTTGAGAAGGTGGTGGTGAGCCACCTTTTTGAGCCAGTGCAGTGCATATGGTGTAGGTGCACCCCATGACAGTAAAGGAATGGCAATACAGTTCCAAGTCAGGATGGTGTGTGGCTTGGAGAGGAACTTGTAGGCGGTGGTGTTCCCAAATGTCTGATGTGCTTATCCTTCTAGGTGGTAGATATCGTGAGTTATGAAATTGCTTTTGAAAGAGCCTTGGCAAATTACTGCAATGCACCTTGTATAGGGTACATACTGCTGCCACTGTACACTGTTGCTGGAGCGTGTGAATATTTAAGGTGGTGGATGGGATGCTGATCAAGCAAGTTGTTTTGTCTTAGATTATGTTGAGCTTCTTAAGTGTTGTTGAATTTGCACTCAACCAGTCAAGTGGAGAGTATTCCTTCACACTCCTGACTTCTACCTTGTACATTGTGAACAGGCTGTAGAAGTCAGGAGGTGAGTTACCCAACACAGAATTCCCATCCCCTGACCTGCTCTTGTAGCAACGGCATTTGTATGTCTGGTCCAATTAAGTTTCTGGTCAATGGTATCCCACAGAATGTTGATGATGAGGAATTCAGGGATGGTAATGCCATTGAATGTCAAGAGGAGATGGTTGGATTCTTTCTTGTTGGAGATGCTAATTGCCTGGTGCTTATGTGGTGTGAATGTTATTTGTCACTTATCAGTCCAAGCCTGAATGTTGTCCAGGTCTTGCAGCATGTGGACATGAACTGCTTCAGAATCTGAGGAATTGTGATTGAACATTATGCAATCATCAGTGAACATTCCCACTTCTGACTTTATGATGGATGGAATGTCATTGATGAAGCAGTTGACGATGGTTGGGCCTAGGACACTAACCTGAGGAACTCCTACAGTGTTGTCCTGAGGCTGAGATGATTGACCTCCAACAACTGCCATCACTTTCGCTTGTGCTGCGTATTACTCCAACCAGCAGAGAGTTTTTGTTGGTTCCATATTTATGAGTATAAATGCATTGCTTAGTGTCAATATTTAAAAAGACTGGTAATGCATGGCAAGAAACAGAAATAGCTTAGTTTACTTACATTTTAGTGTACAGCAAATTTTCATAAATGGCAGTTTAATTTTGACAATAACCGTGTGAAAATTAAACATACCTGCCATGTAGCCTATCAACATAACCAGTTGGATATAGTCCCATAACTATTTAGTGAGTTGCTAGTCAATGTTCCTAAAAGGGCAATAAATATGGAATATGGCTAAATAATATAGCATCTTTAACATAGTATTACATTCTAACACACTTGATAGTGCATAATCAATGTTTGTTCCATGAACTGTACATATGAATACACAAATTAGGAGCAGGAGTAGGCCATTCGGCCCCTTGGTCATGCTGCAGCATATCTCTTAAGGGCAGGTATCCATGTCAGCATCAATACAATATCCAATAATGTACATTATGTGTTTTATTTTGCTGAGGAAGTAAAATAATAAATGCACCTTTTTACACAGATGCAGGAGAAGAAACTCTTCCAGTTATGCGACCCAGACTTAAGTCAATTACCTGGGGGCAAGGGGCAGGCAGAGCCATGGGTCACTGTTTGTTTGACATGGGCAGCATTCCTCATTTATATCACTGAAGAACAGTGTGCAGACCATGCAGGTAGCGTCCCTGACCCAAGTGTATGGATGATTTACCAGAAGTGGCATTACACAAATGAATTTCTTCTCTGCAGCCTTTTCAAAAATTGCTTGTGAATTTGGCTTGTGCCAAAATTAGGAGAATATCGTGTAAACTAGTTAAGGAACAGCCAGCCACAGTCATATTCTAAGAGTCATATCTTTCAACCAAAACCCATTCCCTATCACCTTCCTCGTTATGTCCTGTCCCACCAGCTGAGTGGTATTCAGTCAGAAACTAATGGCTCTGAGTGTTCTCAACATTGACTCTATACCCCATAAAGCCTCATGACATCAGGTGTAGCATGGGCAAAGAAATATCCTGTTGATCACCACCAATCGTACTCCCTCAGCTGATGAATCAGTACTCCTCCATGTTAAACACCACTTGGAAGAATGACTTAGGGCACATAAGGGCACAGAATGTACTCTGGGTGGGAACTAAAATGTCCATCACTAAGAGTGGTGTGGTAATTACACAACTGGTTGAGTTGGCTGGGTGCTGAAGAACATATTTGCCAGACTGGAGCTGCAGCAGATGGTGAGAGAACCAATACAAGGGAAATATCTATGTGATCCTGTCCTCTCCAATCTACCTGTCACAAATGCATCTATCCATGATTATTGATGGGAGTGACCACTTCACAGTCCTTGTGGAGACAAAGTTCCATTTTCACAACCTCCATCATATAGTGTGGCACTGCCAACATGCTAAATTGGATAGATTAGGAACTGATTTATCAGCTCCAAACTAGGCATCCATGAGGCATGGTGGGCCACCAATAGGAGCAGAACAGTATTTCACCACAATCTGTAATCTCATGGTCTTGCATATTCCTCTTTCTACGATTACCGTCAAGCCATGGGACCAACACTGATTCAATGTGGGGTGTAGGAAAGCATGCCAGGAACAGCATCCCGCATACCTAAAAATGAGTGCCAACCTGCTGAGGCTATAACGCAGGACCACACGTATGCTAAACGATCCCACGACCAATGGATCAGATCAAAGCTCTGCAGTCCTCCCATGTTTAACCATGGACATTAGTGGACAATTAAACAGCTAATCAGAGGAGGAGCTTCTATGAAAATCTCCATTCTCAATGATGGTAGGGCCCAGAACATGTCTACAAAAGATAAGATTGAAGCATTTGTAACTAATCCAGCTTGGAGTGATGAGTGGTTGACCAATCTTGGCCTAGTCTTGAACTCCACCATCACAAAAGCAGGTCTTCAGCCAATTCAATTCACTCCATGTGATATCAAGAAATGATAGAGTCCAGAGGACACAGAAAAGGCTATGGTTCTTTTCTTAATTCATTCATGTGAAGTGGGAGTCGCTGGCTAGGCCAGCATTTATCCCCGAACCTTAGTTGCCCTTGAGAAGGTGGTGGTGAGCTTCCTTCTTGAACCGCTGCAGTCCATGTGGTGTACGTATACCCACAGTGCTGTTAGGAAGGGAGTTCCAGAATTTTGACCCAGTGACAGTGAAGGAACGGAGATATATGTCCAAGTCAGCATGGTGAATGGTTAGGAGGAGATCTTCCAGCTTGTGCTGTTCGCATGTGTCTGGTGCCCTTGTCCTTCTAGATGATAGCAGTTGTGGGTTTGGAAGGTGCTGTCTAAGGAGCCTTGGTGAGATCCTGTAGTGCATCTTGTAGATAGTATACACTGCTGCCATTGTGTGTCGGTGATGCAGGGAATGAATGTTTGTGGCTGGGGTGCTTTGTCCTGGACGGTGTTAAGCTTCTTGAGTGTGTTGGGGCTGCACTCATTCAGGCAAGTGGAGAGTGTTCCATCACACTCTTGACTGGTGCCTTGTAGATGGTGGACAGGCTTTGTGGAGTCAGGAGGTGAGTTATTCACTGCAGGATTCCTGGCCTCTGACCTGCTTTTGTCACCATAGTATTTATATTGCTAGTCCAGTATGGCTTCTGGTCAATGGTAACCCCCAGGATGATTATAGTAGGGGTTCAATGTTAGTAATGCCATTAAATGTCAGGGGGTAATGGTTAGATTATCCTTTGTTGGAGATAGTCATTGTCTGGCACTTGTGTGGTGTGAATGTTACTTGCCATTTGTCAGCCCAAGCCTGGATATGGTCCAGGTCTTGCTGCATTTGGACATTTACTGCTTCAGTATCTGAGGAGTCATGAACATTGTGCAATCATCAGCGAACTTCCTCACTTCTGACTTTACGATTGAAGGAAGGTCATTGATGAAGCAGCTGAAGATGGTTGGGCCTAGGATCTACCCTGAGGAACTCCTGCAGTGATGTCCTGGAACTGAGATGATTGACCTCCAACAACCACAATCATCTTCCATTGTGCTAGGGTATGACTTCAAGCAGCAGAGAGTTTTCCCCCGATTCCCATTGACTCCAACTTTGCTAGGGCTCCTTGATGCCACAATCAATCAAATGCTGCAATGATGTCAAGGGCAGTCAATCTCACCTCACCTCTGGAGTTCAGCTCTTTTGTCCTTTTTTGAATCAAGGCTGTAATGAGGTCAGGAACTGAGTGAAACTGGCGGAACCCAAACTGAGCATCAGTGACCAAGTTATTTCTAAGCAAGTGCCACTTGATAGCCCTGTTGATGATCCCTTCTGACACTCGAGATTAGGCTGATGAGGTACTAATTGGCCATGTTGGATTTGTCCTGCTTTTTGTGCACAGGACATACCTGGGCAATTTTCCACATTGCCAGGTAGATGCCAGTGTTATAACTATAGTGGAACAGCTTGGCTAGGGGCGCAGCAAGTTCTGGAGCACAAATCTTCAGTACTATTGCCAGAATATTGTCAGGGCCCATAGCCTTAGCAGTTTCCAGTGCCTTTAGCCATTTCTTGATGTCATGTGGAGTGAATAGAATTGGTTGAATAACGGCATCTGTGGTGCTGGGAACCTCCGGAGGAGGCCGAGATGGATCATCCACTCAGCACGTCTGACTTAAGTTTGTTGCAAATGCTTCGGCCTTATCTTTTGCACTGATGTCCTGGGCTCCCCCATCATTGAGGTTGGGGATATTTGTGGAGCCGCCACCTCCAGTGAGTTGTTTAATTGTCCACCACCCTTCACAACTGAATGTGGCAGGACTGCAGAGCTTAGATCTGATCCATTGGTTGTAGAATCACTTAGCTCTGTCTATTGCTTGCTGCTTATGCTGTTTGGCACGCATGTAAGTCCTGTGTTCTAGTCTGCCAACAACCTGGCTGTAATCCTGATGACTTGTTCTCCAGAACTGCCTGTGTCTGTAGCCAAGCTGATTACCAGCCTGGTAATTAGCTAACAAAGTGGAAAACTGTCCAGGTAAGTGCTGTCCTCAATGTTACAACCGTCTGAGGAGGCCTGAGTGGCTCCCCTATTCTCCCACTCTAGGTTTGACTGTAACAGAGTTTTATGTGAATTTAAAGAGGATGTGCTTTGCCAATTCTGTAAGAGTCCCACTGTTTACACTTTTAGGCTGTAGAAAATTAATCAAACAGGTTTTCTTAGGCTGAACAAGGAACAGGTTAAGTTCATTGAAGCTATTTCTTGAAATAAAAAAAACAAGGTAAATGGCAACCACCAGTCATATCTCACGCACATTAATCTGGGCCCACACACCCACCAATACAGATGGCAGAGTAAGAGGATAGGCTTCTGGGATTTTTACAGTTCATGAAATATAAAACAGAGCGGTATATGGTTAGCTGTTCCTTGGCTGGCCTCAATGTGGTGATACCACTTTGTGGCTGTTTTGTTCAGTTGTCTTCCTGGGTATAGTAGTATGGAGAAGATTTCCACATTTTTCTCTGAAAATGTCTCGGTTCATAGTAAATTTCTCTTCTCAGGATTCTTACTTCGCAAATCGGGCACGGCACATCTGAGAGTGAGAGAGGCAGAGAGGGCACACAGCTTCAGACAGCCTTATGTTCTCTCTCTCTCCTGTTTGCTAAGGAGTCCTTAAAGTACCTTACTGGATGTATATTTCAAAGAAAGTCTATTAGTTCATGCCTGCTGCAGTTATTGTTTAAAACAGGTAATTGTGTTTTGATGTATCATTCAGAAACCACTCTTGGACAAAAGAGCTGAATTTTGAGGTGAGGTGAGAGTGACTGCCTTTGTCATCAAGGCAGCATTTGACAGTGTGTCATCAAGGAACCCTAGTAATATTGATGTCAATGGGAAACAGATTCTCTACAGGCTCAAGTCATAAGGTTATAAGTGGGGATGATGCTTGATAATTACACTGCGTCCATTTCCACTCACAACTTGTCAGATAATGAAGTAGCCCATTCTGGCATGTACCAACACCTGGAAAGCATGGATCACTAGTACCCTTTGACTTTTTGTCAATATCATCTGAAAGCACCAGAATGTTTTGTATCAGATGCCATGTGCGGTATGATCTTGGTTTGTGTGTGCAGATGTGATGTTCCGTGTGAAGCCACTAGCATGCAAAAGTACATGATAAACGTATCTCAGGCTTTCTCAGTTACTTGACAACAAAGCAACATGAAATGGTTCATATGACTCAGGAGAGTGAGACAACTTTTTGAATCATGCATCCATGAAGAAATTACCTAATTAATGAAGCAATCAGGATAAAGTTAAACGCAATGATACCTGTGAGAGAGATCGAAACTCAAGTTAGAGTAGAAAAAGATTAACATTTTGATTGGGACAATTGAAGTCTGGGGAGAAATAATACTTAGTGAAAATTATCCACAAGATGGATACAAATAAATGGAGGGTTGACAATCATTTAAGTCCATGATTTATTGATGATATGGTAAATTGTAGCTTTCTGTACAATGTATTACAACTTTCTTTGTCAGCATCATGATCTGTTGCAGATCAGTACCAGGTAAAATTCTATCAAAGATTGGCAGGCAAAACTGTAACAGGACAATGGGCTGCATTTATAGATGAGGTAGCTTGAGTAAAGTTGAGCTACATTCCCACAAAGAAGAAAGGTAAGGAAAGTAAAGCCAGAACTCCCTGGATGACAAGAGAGATAGACAGCTGGATTTTTGGCTTGGGAACCCTTGAAAAATGGTGGGTGGGACCTGATTCCAGGATTCCTACCTCCATTCCTGTTTCTGGCAATTTTCACCAGCACAGGATAAGGATGCAGGTAACCTACACAACACTCTCACCCTTGCCGGCTCCTTTCCAGAGTGGGCAGTTTAAACCCTCCCTCCTTGCCCTGAAATTTGAGTGGAGTTGGGCCCCTTCAGTGAGTAGACATGTTTCAAGGCCTCTCAGAGCAGATGTGAACGGGGGGAGGGGGGAACCCCAGTTCCAAGTGGGGAACCAGAAAAACTGTCACCTACTCCTGGAATTCTTTCATTGACAGGATTTGAAATACAATAAAAATTGGTCTTTCTGTTTCTATATTAGAGGCTCTGCTATAAGTAATATGTGTTTTTGCTGCAGTGATTGATTATAGAGCTCCTGTCCTGCAAAGGTAAGTTGACTATTACCAGAGATCCCAAGTAATGCTTTCTTCATTTTTAAATGCATAAGAGCATTTTTCCCAAAACTGAATAAAACCCAGCTTGGGATCTCTAATGTAATAACCTGAAGTGATTTAAATGCCCAGAGTCCTTTTAGTATGAAGAAACGTCCAGCAGCTTTCATCTGAGAAAAAAAAAACATCTGTTCCTACATTGTTTTGATTGATACAACATCTGGTGTAGCTTAGAGAAAAAAGAGCCATTTTGTTTTTCAGTTCCAATAAGCTCAACTGTTTACATTTCCCTTGGTTTGTTATTATAGCTGAACCCAATATGAATGTTTGGCTGAGTTTTAAAAGGTCCAAAAACGTTTATCTCAGCAGGGGACGGTATAGACATATTGATTGACAGTTTAAGAGGTTCAAAGGGTTAGTTCTCATTAATGTGGCTAGTAAAATAGATGTTTGTTTTTACCACAAATTGACCACATGAGGGGATTTGACTTTTTTGGACTGTCTTTTTTTGAAGGAGAGATTTTTTTTTCAGTATGGTGAGTTTGAATGAGATGATATTGTTAGACATTTAATTTTTTGTAACATTCATTTCAAAGACATCCTGAGGTCTTCCCAAAGTGGATACTGGGTGAATGGCTATGGAGGTACATGGGGACAGAGAGGGGGCATGGAGTTATGAGATATCATGGGGTTATGAGGGGGAAATGGAATATGAAGGGGCATGGAGTGATCATGAAGGTTTGATTTGATGAGGCATGGAGGGGACATGTAGGCTATGAAGGGGCATGGTGATATGAGGGGGCATGGGAGTAGATGGGAGGGTGAGAGTTTGAGTGTCTGACAATCATCATGACAACTGGGCTTTTATCCCAGTAAACAGAGGTGGGCATTCTAGCCTGCTGGCCTCGCATCTGCCCGCCTATGTTGCTACCTTGGGCCTATCACCAGCAGCAGGGGTCCTGATGCCAATGCGCTCCCGCTCCTCCCTGGAATAAAAAAATGTATGTGGGGGCCATTTTAAAGGAGATGCGTCTGCCAGGTAGGCTATTTCAACCTTCCCACCTCCTCCATGAAAATGCGACCCAGAGAGTAAGATGAAGCAGAAAAATGGGGGAGTATGACAAATGTCAAGTTAATGGTACAAGTGAGAATCGGGCTGAATGTAGAAGGTTCAGAGGGAAAGTGAAAAGGGGAATCAGAGAGACAAAACGGGAGAGCATGTTAAGAGACTGTCAGCTAACTTAATAGGGGATCCAAAAGTGCTCTTCAGCATATAAATAGTAAAATAGTAGTAAGATGAAGGCTGGTGCCGATTAGGATCTAAAAAGGGAATCTGCATTGAGATAGAGGGTATAGCTAAGGTATTCCTATCTTTAACCATGGAATAGGATGCTGCACAAGTCAGAGTGAAGGATGAGGCAGCTGAGATATGGGTGGCATAAAAATTGATACAGAGGAGGTATTAGAAAGTCTAGGTGTACTTAAAGTTGATAAGCCATCAGGACTGGATGGGATGCATTTCAGCATGCCTGGGAAGCAAGAGAGGAACTTTAGTAGATACTGACCACAATCTTCCCATCCTCCTTAGAAGCTGGGTGGCACCAGAGGACTTGCCAGCAATGCCCACATCCCATGAATGAATGTGTACAAAAATATATGGATATAACTGTGACATCATTACTGCAGGTTCCATCCCAGAGATGTATTAAGCTTGTATAAATGCAATGCACACTGTTTGATCAGGCATTAAAAACTTGTATTATAGTGCAAATCTTTTACATTTATTATAATTCATTTGTGTGCAGTTATTGATGTCACGTGAATAAACTATTTCTGATCATTTTCTTGTATTACAAACTGCATTCAAATATTTAGCTGCCTGAGCTTTTAAGAACATTAACCATTCTGCTGCATTTTCTCCTGGGTATTCCTTCCCTTCCTCGATAATCCTGTTCATCGTGGTTACTTGGATCTATGTTCACATACTACTCCAGTCATCATAATGCAGTAATAGCAGAAACCCATAACAGCAGTGCAGGTGGGAAAAGGATTTTCTCTAATTCTGTCTAAGGGATCAGAGGAGATGCCATATGAATTAATAGTTTGCAGCCAATTGCCAAAGATTTAAATATTGTAATGACTAACCTCTGAATCAGTCAATGACATCAGTTTCATTATCAAACACCTCTGAAAAGTAAAATAATTTGCACTTCTATAGAGGCTTTAGCAGAATAAAACGTTCCAAGGCCCTTCACTGCAGCATTATAAAGCCATTTCTTGAAATAAGATAAATAATATTAACAGCATTTGACTCCAGCATGATGCATGCTTAATTCCATGCTATGGAAAATATAGGGAGACTGATTGACTGAATACGTGTGATTTGAGTGAGATAGAAATTGGACAGCCTTGTGATAAGTGCCCAGCTTGAAATGCAAAATAAATCATATCAAATAGAGTCTAAGTCATGTCTCTTGTATCTTCTGCAAATGCATTTCCATTTTGAAACAATTGGAGACGTTTTGTTTTCTCTGTAGAATTTCAAAGAAACCAAACCACGGCTCACCATAACTATAATATATCCTTACTGGGACATATATATACACATTAGTTTAGAAAATATTATTTGTGAACAATTTCCAAACTCATTATAGTGGCAAAATGGTGAATCTGCCACTAGTTTTCAAGGCGTAAGACCTCTTTTGTAGCAAATTCATGCTACATTACATTTAAATTAGGTTGTTGAATTCAAGCGTGTTGCCTAAAGGACATTTTTTATTATAAAAAAACTATCAATGGGCATTGATGTTTAACGGGTAAGCTCCAGCTGCAGCTAACTAACAAAGACATTGTCAACTTTTAAAACTCATTGGTAACCTTCATTTTGCAAGGTGAATATGTATGTTACCAAATAATAGAAGCAATTTTAGATGACATACTGCATTATCAGGAATACGTACGAACTAGACAAGATTGCTTTATAACTTCAGTCATTTTACCCAAGAATGTAGCAATACAAAAATTGTTCAGGATGAAAATTTAATAGTGAGAGCCATGGAATAAAAAGCTTGGAAACTTTTGTTCCGCTGGCAAAGCAGTTATTCAATAAGACTAAGAAGCCTTGCAGAAGTATGTTTCCTTTGAGTCCACTCTCTGAGGCACCAAGGTAATTGGTCTCTGCAGAGCTTTGACTATGTTGAAAACAAAAAGTTTAACTCTGCTTGTTCTCTGGTACAGTTTGGAGTTGATCCTTTTGCAAAATAGCAGAAAAAGTAAACAAACATGGCAATATGTTAAAAAAAATAAATTATTATTGCAATTTGGAAAGTGCTACTTAATGTAAACATTACTTTGGAAATTTTAAACAGAGTTTTGAATTTAATTAAAATAATAGCCTGTGTCGAAGATTCTTAAATCTGCTAAATTGAAAACACTGCTAAGGTTTGAATGTTTTACCTGATTTTGACTATTATAACTTCAAATTACTCAAGTGGTATCAACGTTTTATGAGGTAACAATAGAATGATAATAGTGGCATCAAGTCATATAGATAACGATTATCAAATGGTGTTGATATGGGTACAAAAATAATTTTCTGAGTTGCCCGTTTTCTTCAGGATGCTACCACTCAGCAGTGCAAAAGGGTGGGCCGAATGCTTGGAAACACAGATATTCTTTATAGTTCCTATCACTGCATGACATAAGCCATAAATTGAATGTAACAAATCGGTTAGTCTCAATTCAAGAGATGTGTTCCTTTTTAAATTCAATGAACAGAGGTCAACATTACTATCCATAAAATTCACAAGCTTTTAAAAACCAGAGGGGGCCAGAATTTTTGGCTTGGCGAGCAGGCCCCGCCCCCGCTCGCCGAGGTGTAAAATGACACGGGGTGAGGTCAGGCGTGCATCCCGACGTCACCGCGCATCACTTAGATTTTCAGTTCGGTGGGCGCGCACCGAACCATCAGAGACCTATTAAGGCCATTTAAATATCAATTAAAGTAATAAGCTGAGCTGCCTGACCGACCTTAAGATTGGCGGACAGGCGAAGAGCCCAGGCGGCCTTTGTATTTTTCATGGAACCTCATCCACGGATGGGATGAGGTTTCATGAAGGGTTTATAAATTAAATAAATTTTTTCATTAATGTTCCTTAACATGTCCCAGCTCATGTGACACTGTCACATGAGGGGACATGTCTTAAAATATATTTTTTTCTTTATTTAAATTTTAAAACCTTAAATTAATCTCCCTGAGGCACCTCGCAGGCCCCGAGTCAGGGAACCCCCCCACTGCCCGCACAGGAAGCGCAGTGCTTCCGGGCACATGTCACGCAGGATTGGCCTTAATTGGCCCGCCCACGTAATATGGCAGCGTGGACCCGATCGGGGGCGCCAATCGGGTTCCAGTCTGCTCCCGCCCCCCCAGTCTTGGTTACAGCAAATGTTGTGTAACCCTTCCTAGAAAATCAGGGAATGTGAATAATTTATTGGCCTGAGCCATACAAATCATGCAGATACTACACAGCAAGTAACCCTTTCAATTGAAACAAATATTGTGGGCAAGTGTACAATATGTTTTATGATTTTATCTCCACAGTATTGAGAAAATAGTGACCTCCCGAGTCATTGTGTATAATGTTTTGTTGATTATATGCTGTATGAAAATGAATGCCCCTAAAAACAATGATTTCTGTCCAGGCATGAACTTTTTGAGAAGGAAAAGCTTCTTTGTCATTATGGGCATGCACCAGTGCAAGGTGCTTTGGGCACATTGGATTTCCCACACTACTACCTGAGGCAATGAGAACAAGGGGCATTAGTTGCATGCACACAGCAAAACCTATATTTGCAGATTTGAGCTCCTAATTGCATGGTTAGCACCTTAATAAGTATTAGCCTCTCAGTGATGCATTTGCTGCAATATATCTGATTTCACAGAAAACTCAACAGGGTAAGGTGCCAATATGGGAGGAAAAAAATAACTCTTATTTCACACATTGGCAGTAATAAATAGCAGAATCAGTTTTTTTGATACCAACACTTGGTTTGATTGCTTGCTCCTAGTTAGCGCCTGACTCAAAATGAGACTCGAGCTGCAATACGATATGAATTGCATTGCATTGTGAGAGCTCAGTGCAAAGTGGAAATGCTCATGGTTTGAACTTCAATTTTGGCACTTATCTATCATTAATTTTCTTCATTGTTTGTTTTAGTCTCAATGTATGACTGCAGTTTTGTAGTTTTTGTAGTGAAATCCTTTTGTGTCTGACTCTTATTTGATTTGCAGGTCATAAGATTTTACTTTATGATGCATTAAATTACACCCAGTTTACTGACACAACTTTCTACTTCATAATAACTATGTACTTAATAAATGTACATATTTTTAGGTCTCCAGATTTTAATATCATGAAAAAGAACATGAAAGTAGCCTGTACAGCTTTCTTCCCTGTTACACTCTATTGCTATCTTCACATCCTTGAAATAAAGTATAAACGTTTGTTGATGAGGTTCATTTTAATACTGGAATGGAGTATAAAATGGCATTCAAGTTTATATTTTATGCTATCTATTGGTACTAAATAATGATAATGCATATAATAATTTTGCAATCTAAATGTTTTCCGCTGGAGGTATACTGCTCCATTTTTCTTCAGGGTTTTACTGCTGCGTTGTATTTCATTCAGATTTTCTGCATTCAGCTGGCATTACTGGATGAGTCAGGGTTCTATATACACATAATTGTTGAATGATTAACTATAATCTGGTGTACATTCATTTTAATCTGTCCTTCATCTGTTGAATTTAAGCAATTAAATCGCTGATACAATATAACTTGAGCTCATAGCAAGCAATCATCTATCTTACAAGGAAGCAAAGCAAGTATTACATCAGGCATTTATCACTACCTGTTTTTTTGACACGAGATAATTGAATTGGAAAGTTGGCAAATTGAGTTTTTTCTCAATGATTGATTAAACCACAACACACACCTCCCCCCAACCCCCCACCTCTCTCTATTTCTGTTTTAATCTCACCTATTCAAATGTTTAAATACAGTTTATAATCATCGTTAAGCATGTGCTCAAGTTACTATGTACATCATTTTTCCACATAAAGGGCAGAAGCTTCCAGCCACCCCACAGCGGGGCCAGCGAGCCATTGAAATCTCCAGTCACATCGGCTGGACCAGAAGATCCCACCAACATGAGGGGCTGGAAAATTCCAGCCATAGTCTTGTAATTATTGCATACAGTGGAAATATACATTCAACTTTTTTTGTAATTTGTGTTCTCTGTAGTGGATTATTCTATGCATGCTTTTCATTTCAATAGATCAGGTCAGCATAGTGGTATATCTTTAGTGATCAATTTAGATTATAATGCTTACACAAAATTTACTGTTCAAATAGCCTGTACAGCTTTCTCATTCTACTGCATCTTTGCATCCTTAAAATAAAGTAATATACAGGCTACGGTAGACACTTTCAATATATGAATCAAAGACATGTATTATGTATTACATGTATTACATTATTATTACATGTATTATGCTAGAACTTTTGAGGCTTGATTCAACAAGATCATTTGAATATTAAGCATATTTCATTGATGTCATTGCAAATGTAACAATGCACAGATGCCTAATGTGCCAAGTTACGAAAGGAAAATTAATGAAAATTTCTCAGGAGTGTGCTGATGAAATTTTAATACAAAGAATAAAATATTTACTAAAACAAGAAAAGTGAACTATATAAGACCAGACAAAAAAGTTGGAAAGATCACAATACAAACACAGGAAGACAATTCAAATTCCCACCATTCCTTTACCCTAGCAATATCTTTGCAGACACATAGGGAAGAATTTTCCCCCCATCGGGGGGGAAGTGCAGCAGCGGGCAAGGGCAGGCACGCCTCTGTTCGGCACCCCCGATCGGGGGTGCGCTGCAATTTTACGTGGGCGGGCTAATTAAGGCCCGCCCAGCGTGATGTCCGCCAGGAAGCGCTATGCATGCGTGCGAAAGAGCACACTGATCTCTCTGAGGCTAAGTGCTGCCTCGGGGAGATCGGCTCCAAATTTAAAAATGTTAAAGGAATGATATCAAAACTTCCCTGACATGTCCCTTCATGTGACACTGTCACATGAGTTGGGACATGCCCATCACTTTTACTGAAACCTTTATTAAATATTTGAAAACCCTCATGAAACCTCATCCAGCCCACGGGCAGGTCCGTTAATGATGTTAAGTACTCTTAAAATGGCCTCAATAGGCCGTTGACAGGTTGGCGGGCGCACAGCTGATTCGGCTGTGCCCCCGCCGATCTGAAAATGGAAATGATGCGGGGTGACATCGGGAGTTCCGCCCGACATCATCCCGTGTCATTTTATGTGTCGGCGAGCGGGCCCCGCCCCCGCTCGCCGACCGGAAGATCCTAACCTATATTACCACCATGCTGGTTAAACTGAAAGTGAAACGAGAGTCGTGGTGGGCAAGATCAGGTGCTGCGAGGGATTGTGATTATTGGGTGGGTGGGGATGCAGGTCAGCTCAGATGGTTAACTGAAAGCAAGCCCCAGCAGGCAGCGTTCAAAATGCTCAGGACATTGAGATGAGTGTGATACAGGAAAGATCCGTGTGCATGGGAGAGTGTTTGCATGAGGCTCTGAAAGACCCTGCCACACACAGACACACACACTTCTTCCTTCAGAAACACTCATGGGCCAACTGCATGCAGCTAAACTGCTAGTGGGGGTGCACGGGGGATGACTGGTGAAGTCTGTCAATGAAGCTGAAAGATACCACTACACAATATTCAGTGAAAGTGTATATATTTCCAAATTGTAAAGTGACAAAATGTGTTCACCCATGCAACCAACTGTGATCAGAATTTCTTAACTTTGACTCTAGTTGCTGCCCTGACATCTGCAGCAGGGGTGGAGACAGCCTGTTCAATGGCTGGCCCTATTATCTCTGATGCCTTTGGCATGAGTCGTCTGGAGAGCTGAGGTGTTGGGGCCCTGGCTTGCTCTGGCTGTCCTCCTGTGGGCCAGCTGCTCCCTCTGCAATGACAGATGATGAGGTTGAGAGGGGTCACAGGTAAATGAGGCTTGGAGGGAGAGGACAGCCTCTGAGATTCCTGAATGGATGACCCAAGAGTGTCCAGCTGCCACTCCTCCTTCCTTTGGGTGCCCAGGGGCCCTGGACTGACTCCTTAGGAGGAAGGAGCACCTGCGATGAGGTCAAGGTGCCACATTTCCCTCTCGCATTGTTGGAGGAGGAACTCACCCAAGGCTTATGCAATGGAATGCAGGTCTGCACGCATCTCCACGTTCTGCTAGGCCGGGGCCTCCATGGCGTCCACCATCCTCCCCATGGAGACTTCCATGGGCACATATGTGGGCTCCACTTAATCAGAGAGCAGGTTGACGCACTCCTCTGACTTGCATGTCACTGTGTTGAGGGCTTCCAACAGCTTTGTTGATGTTCCCCTGCTTGATGTTCCCCTGCCTTGTGCTGACTCTCAGTATGAGTTGGAAAGCCAAATCCAAAGGTTTGTCACCTGACTAGGACCTCACAGATGCTTCTTCCCCAGCAGTCCTCCAAGTGCTGGGGAGCTCCATCGAGGCTGCCTCCTCCTGCTGGGGATATGTGTCCACATGGTGAGCACCATATTGTGAAGCTGAGCCTGCTCTAGACCTAGGTTCCACCGCAGTGTGTGTTTCTGCACTGGTGGAGGGTATAGATAGACGGTTTGGGTAAGCACTGTGACGGGTTTTCAAGGCTGCTTATTTCCAGCTCTTCAATGGAGGAGGTGTACTCTTGGCTGGAGGTGAGGGCTTGGACAGAGCTGAGGGACTGACTGGCTGAGGGTGTCAGTCGCTTGGCTGAGCTTCCCGTGAACCAAAGTAGAGATAATAAGTCCATGGCAGCAGAGTCAAAAGCAGGAGAGAGAGCGCTCACATTTGCATTGAGAGAGGGATGATGTGATGCAGGATCCTCACGAGGGTGTTCACCACCGACCTCACCGTCACCGCAGGAAATGGTCCACATCCTCACCGGTGTGACAGCATGCTCCTTAAAGTGAGTGAAGGGCCTAATGTGGGCCACTCTACCCCCATCTGGGATCTCTCCCTGCTGATGTGACAGGCTTCTCCTGTATGAAAATGGGATGGAGATGAAAACAGGATGCATGGCACTGGATGGAATGTTTGAGTGGTGAGCGGAGCCACGGACGGGATGAGGATGTGAGCTCCAGAGGATATGAGCCTGATGGAGATGTGAGGGTGTGTGTGAGAATTAGTGGTGTTGTCCCTTGAGGTATGAGATCCCTGTGGATGTGTGATGGGTTTGTGAGTGTGTGAGTTGGGAGTGATGAGAAAAGGGATTTGCCTTGGCGGAAAGGAGGAGATCATTGAACCTCTTGCGGCAGTGGCTGGCTGTCCACTTTTGCAGAATGTTGACGCTGACCACCGCTGCCGCTCCCGCCAAAGCTGGTTTGGTGATGTTGCTGCCCATTCTGTGGCCAGAGCAGGGTAGAGGACATCATGGCAGGACTCCACTGTGTCCAAAAGGCGCTGGAGGGACACATCATTAAACCTGGGGGCTGCAGTCTTTTTGCCTTTCGGGGCCATGTCTCCTACGCAGCAGTCGTGGGCTGGAAGCACTGAGAGGCGTGTGCATGGTTGATTTTTAAATATGGCGCCCGGCGTGATAAAGTAGTGAGGTGATGGCATAGGAGAATGAGAGCCCGCCATCGAAACAGCATGTTTCTTGAGAATGTATAATGAATGTGGTGGGATTGGGGCGATACGGCCTGAGATATGGCATTGTGGCTGGTGGGTCAAACATCATTTCCCTGCCCGCTACCGCACTTAGTACAAATTTGGGATGATTCCGCCCTGCATCACCATTCCTTCACTGTCACTGGGTCAAGCTCCTGGAACTCCCTTCCTAACAGCACTGTGGGTGCTCGTACAACACATGGACTGCAGCGGTTCAAGAAGGCAGCTCATCACCACCTTCTTAAGCGCAATTAGGAATGGACAATAAATGCTGGCCTAGCCAGCGACGCCCACATCTTGTTGACGAATAAAAAAAAAATGATGATGTGGAAATATGTGTATGCCTGCAAGGTGTCACATTAGAAAGGATAAAGATAGGATAAAGAGCATCTTGTCAATTATATATTTTCATGCCCCAAATTTATTATTAATATAGATTTTGACTTTGATATGCATTGAGATAATTGCTCCATTCTCATATACCACAAGGGAGCCAAACAATGGCACAAATCTTCCAACAACCAGCAATCACTGTCGGATTCCCACTTTGCTCTTACTTTTCTCTGCCCTGACTCTGCTCTGCATTTCCGGTCGGTTCTTCCAGTCCTGCCTTCTTCAGAAATGCGGAATGGGCTTCCATCAAACTGTTTCCTCGTAACGCTGGATCATCCAGCCCCCAACTTTTTGTGGCACTTATTGCATACTCTAGTAAGTATTCATGAGCACACTGAAAAGCTTTGGGACATTTAAACAGCTTTTCAGTGTGTTAGTGAATGAGGGTCTGAGTGAATGGGTGAATGTGTAGGTGTGTAAGTGGGTAGGTGGGTGAGGTAAATGGGTAGGTGGGTAGGGTGGCAGCTAGGTAGGGTAGTAAGTGTGTCAGGTGGGGTGGGTGAGTGGAAAGGTGGATCTAGGGTAGTTGGGTTGGGTTGGGATGGGTTGTCAGGCCTGGGGCTGGTCAGGTCTAGGCAGGAAGGAGATGGAGGGCTCTGGGAGGGTAGGCTGGGTGGTGGGGGGGTGGAGGCTCATCATGTTGGATCAGGGTGAGTTGAGGTTCAGGGGGAGCATTGGGGCATCAGTGGGGAGTCGGGTGATGGGAGCAAGTCAGATTGGGCTGGGGTAGTTGGAGAAGGGGGGTCATGGAGGTCAATTGTACAGTTACCCAGGAGTTAGATTAGGGCAAGAAATTTCCCGTCGGCGAGCAGGGGCGGGGCCCACTCGCCGACGCGTAAAATGATGCGGGATGACGCCGGGCGGAACTCTTGATATCATCTTGCGTCATTTTGCATTTTCAGGTAGAAGGGGGCGCAGCCGAGTCAGCTGTGTGCCCACTGACCTGCCAACAGCCTATTTAGGCCATTCCAAAAACAATTAAGCACATTAGTGGACCTGCCCGTCCAAACTTAAGGTTGGTGGGCAGGTCGGGAGCGCTAGCGGCCACATATAAAAGCATCAAACCTCATCCACAGGCGGGATGAGGTTTCATTGCTGAATCAAAAAATTAAGAAATACTTTTAATTAACGTTATGCCCATGTCCCAACTCATGTGACATTGTCACATGAGGGGACATGGATGATGAATGAAATTTTCACTGCAGTAACTTTTTTACTTTGGGAACCGATCTCCCTGAGGCAGCACTTAGTCTCAGGGAGATCGTAGCACTCCTTCGCAAGCATACGCGAAGGGGCACACTTCCGATTTTAGAAATCCCCCCCTCACACAGGAAGTGCATAGGGCCTTAATTGGCCCGCCCACTAAAAATGGCGGCCCCCCCCACAATCAGGGGCACCGATTGGAGGGCCGCCCACCCACACCAGGCCCTGCACTTCCCCGCCAATGGGGGGTAAAAATTTTGCCCTAGGACTTTTCTGTCTAACATTTCCTGGGTAACTAAGAAAGTCAGAACTGTCCAAAGCCTCTGATTTTAACTCAAGAGTTGGAGACTTTTTTGGAGGTTCCCGGGGAGCAGGGGAATTGCCCAATAGAAGTTCAAACTTCCCAGGCAATTCCTAGGGAGTCAATGTGTTGGGACTTCCGCTGGTCCTGTGAGTATCTTGGGGGTTAAGTGTGGTTTCCGACCATCCACAGACCAGAAGATCTGAGTCAATAGATCAGCTGGTCCTGAAGTCAAATTGACAACCAGATAGCAGATACTTCAATTGAGAAAAAAACAAAAAGCTAAAAGCTACTGCGGATGCTGGAAATCCAAAACAAAAACAGAATTACCTGGAAAAACTCAGCAGGTCTGGCAGCATCGGTGGAGAAGAAATCAGTTAACGTTTCGAGCCTTCACGACCCTTCGGCAGAACTGAAGCATAGTTAGGAGAAAGGAGAAATATAAGCTGGTTTAAGGTGGGGGGGCAGGGGGAGAGAGAAGTTGAGGGTGTGGTGATTGGGGAGATAAGCAAGCAGTGATAGGAGCAGATAATCAAAAGATGTCACAGACAAAAGGATCAAAGAGGTGTTGAAGGTGGTGATATTTGTCTAAGAAAAGTGCTAATTAAGAATGGAAGACAGGACACAAGGTACAGCTCTAGTGGGGGTGGGGTGGAAAGACTAACAAGGTTTTAGTTTTAGATTTAAAAATAATGGAAATAGGTGGGAAAAGAAGAATCTATATAAATTATTGAAAAAAAAGGGGGAGGGGGGAGAAACGGGGGAGGGGGAGTTTAAGATCTAAAGTTGTTGAATTCAATATTCAGCCCGGAAGGCTATAAAGTGCCTAGTCGGAAGATGAGGTGCTGTTCCTCCAGTTTGCGTTGGGCTTCACTGGAACAATGCAGCAAGCCAAGGACAGACATGTGGGCAAGAGAACAGGGTGGAGTGTTAAAATGGCAAGCGACAGGGAAGTTTGGGTCTTTCTTGTGGACAGACCGCAGGTGTTCTGCAAAGCGGTCACCCAGTTTGCGTTTGGTCTCTCCAATGTAGAGGAGACCGCATTGGGAGCAACGAATGCAGTAGACTAAGCTAGGGGAAATGCAAGTGAAATGCTGCTTCACTTGAAAGGAGTGTTTGGGCCCTTGGACGGTGAGGAGAGAGGAAGTGAAGGGGCAGGTGTTGCATCTTCTGCGTGGGCATGGGGAGGTGCCATAGGTGGGGGTTGAGGAGTAGGGGGTGATGGAGGAGTGGACCAGGGTGTCCCGGAGGGAACGATCCCTACGGAATGCCGTCAGGGGGGGTGAAGGGAAGATGTGTTTGGTGGTGGCATCATGCTGGAGTTGGCGGAAATGGCGGAGGATGATCCTTTGAATGCGGAGGCTGGTGGGGTGATAAGTGAGGGCAAGGGGGACCCTATCATGTTTCTGGGAAGGAGGAGAAGGCGTGAGGGAGGATGCACGGGATATGGGCCGGACACGGTCGAGGGCCCTGTCAACGACCGTGGATGGAAAACCTCGGTTAAGGAAGAAGGAGGACATGTCAGAGGAGCTGTTTTTGAAGGTAGCGTCATCAGAACAGATGCGACGGAGGCGAAGGAACTGTCTCAATTTCTCTGCTCCTCTCACCCATTCTAATCTGTCTCTCTCTGAACTCACTGCACTCCGTTCTCTCAGGTCCAACCCCAACATTGTCATCAAACCCGCTGACAAGGGTGGTACTGTTGTTGTCTGGCGCATTGACCTCTACCTCGCGGAGGCTGAGCGTCAACTCGCAGACACTTCCTCCTACCTCTCCCTGGACCATAACCCCACCACAGAACATCAAGCCATTGTTTCCAGGACTGTCACTGACCTCATCTCCTCTGGAGATCTTCCTCCCACAGCTTCCAACTTGATAGTCGCTCAACCTCGGACGGCCCGCTTCTACCTCCTACCCAAAATCCACAAACAGAACTGTCCTGGCAGACCGATCGTGTCAGCCTGTTCCTGCCCCACGGAACTCATTTCTCGTTATCTTGACTCCCTTCTCTCTCCCCTTGTCCAGTCCCTTCCCACCTACATCCATGATTCCTCTGACACCTTACGTCACATCAACAATTTCCAGTTCCCTGGCCCCAACCGCTTCCTCTTCACCATGGATGTCCAATCCCTCTACACCTCCATCCCCCACCAGGATGGTCTGAGGGCCCTTAGCTTCTTCCTTGAACAGAGGCCCGAACAATCCCCATCCACCACTACTCTCCTCCATCTGGCTGAACTTGTTCTCACACTGAACAATTTCTCCTTTAACTCCTCTCACTTTCTCCAAATAAAAGGTGTGGCTATGGGTACCCGCATGGGCCCCAGCTATGCCTGTCTCTTTATGGGGTATGTGGAACATTCCTTGTTCCAGTCCTACTCCGGCCCCCTCCCACAACTCTTTCTCCGGTACATCGATGATTACTTCGGTGCTGCTTCATGCTCTCGTCGGGACCTGGAAAAATTTATTAATTTTGCTTCCAATCTCCACCCCTCCATCATTTTCACATGGTCCATCTCTGACATTTCTCTTCCCTTCCTTGACCTCTCTGTCTCAATTTCTGATGATAGACTGTCCACCAATATCCATTACAAGCCTACCGACTCCCACAGCTACCTCGACTACAGCTCCTCACACCCCGCTTCCTGTAAAGACTCCATCCCATTCTCTCAGTTCCTTCACCTCCGTCGCATCTGTTCTGATGACGCTACCTTCAAAAACAGCTCCTCTGACATGTCCTCCTTCTTCCTTAACCGAGGTTTTCCATCCACGGTCGTTGACAGGGCCCTCGACCGTGTCCGGCCCATATCCCGTGCATCCTCCCTCACGCCTTCTCCTCCTTCCCAGAAACATGATAGGGTCCCCCTTGCCCTCACTTATCACCCCACCAGCCTCCTCATTCAAAGGATCATCCTCCGCCATTTCCGCCAACTCCAGCATGATGCCACCACCAAACACATCTTCCCTTCACCCCCCCTGACGGCATTCCGTAGGGATCGTTCCCTCCGGGACACCCTGGTCCACTCCTCCATCACCCCCTACTCCTCAACCCCCACCTATGGCACCTCCCCATGCCCACGCAGAAGATGCAACACCTGCCCCTTCACTTCCTCTCTCCTCACCGTCCAAGGGCCCAAACACTCCTTTCAAGTGAAGCAGCATTTCACTTGCATTTCCCCTAACTTAGTCTACTGCATTCGTTGCTCCCAATGCGGTCTCCTCTACATTGGAGAGACCAAACGCAAACTGGGTGACCGCTTTGCAGAACACCTGCGGTCTGTCCGCAAGAAAGACCCAAACCTCCCTGTCGCTTGCCATTTTAACACTCCACCCTGTTCTCTTGCCCACATGTCTGTCCTTGGCTTGCTGCATTGTTCCAGTGAAGCCCAACGCAAACTGGAGGAACAGCACCTCATCTTCCGACTAGGCACTTTATAGCCTTCCGGGCTGAATATTGAATTCAACAACTTTAGATCTTAAACTCCCCCTCCCCCGTTTCTCCCCCCTCCCCCTTTTTTTTCAATAATTTATATAGATTCTTCTTTTCCCACCTATTTCCATTATTTTTAAATCTAAAACTAAAACCTTGTTAGTCTTTCCACCCCACCCCCACTAGAGCTGTACCTTGTGTCCTGTCTTCCATTCTTAATTAGCACTTTTCTTAGACAAATATCACCACCTTCAACACCTCTTTGATCCTTTTGTCTGTGACATCTTTTGATTATCTGCTCCTATCACTGCTTGCTTATCTCCCCAATCACCACACCCTCAACTTCTCTCTCCCCCTGCCCCCCCACCTTAAACCAGCTTATATTTCTCCTTTCTCCTAACTATGCTTCAGTTCTGCCGAAGGGTCGTGAAGGCTCGAAACGTTAACTGATTTCTTCTCCACCGATGCTGCCAGACCTGCTGAGTTTTTCCAGGTAATTCCGTTTTTACTTCAATTGAGAAGCTGGGGCAGTATTTTATTCACCATGATTGTCGTGAACTTTGACAAAATCAGTAGTTGAAACATTGTTTAATAATTGCCAAAGCTTGATTCTTATCTCTTTTTGTGGATGTTCAATTCTTACTGCTATAGGTTTGAAGTTTCCTGGAACATAAATCTTGGACTGTAAATGTGTGATTGCATTTACTCCATTACTCCAGCATTTTAGAGCACTCAGTCAATATGACTTTTATTTAACTCACATTTCAGGATTACCATTTTTTTATATTCATGGATGCAAACCATAACATCCATGAGGCAGAATTTCTCTCAGTGCCCAATAATGACTCCTTGAGAAAATGGTTAAGTTTTACTACACTTTATCATTCTTTTATAAAATGGTGATTTGACATTTTATGGTACAATACTTGCTTTTCGGGTGTGAGTCAGGTTTTGCATTTAGTTCAGGTCTGGTAAAGTTAATCAAAACAAGTTGGGAAGAATTCTGAGGATTTTCTTCAATTATAATATTTAGAAGGATTAATAGTGTAACTTGGGAGAATCTGCAGCTTAGTCATAAACTGCATCATTTTTTTATAAATTCTTAGAAACATATTGTGCAAACAAGCAGAATTTAAAATGCCAGTAAATGTTAACATTTAAGCATAGATTCATGTTGACAGCAACATCTCCTTAACATAACAGATGATCCTGCCTTCAATGGTAACACATGCCCTAGGTGCTTATTTGTGAATGTTTGGAGTACATGGGGCATTTTTCCAGTTTTCTGTGTTCTCCTTGTCTGAGCTTACCCACTATCACACACACTGGTTCTGTTCCTTCCATACCTTCTTTATGTACTTCCCTATTCCTTATCCTGCTACAACATCAGGCCTGAACAAAGACCACCAATGTTTTTTCAGTTAAAAACCAAATCTAAAGAAATTACGGAGAATCCTTTTGTTGATCCCTGTCAAGTTTCAGAATATTCAGCCATGGACAGAGTTGGCTATGATATTAAAATGTAGATATTGGACAAAAATTGGTATTCACTGCACCCAATTTTTAGTTACACCAATTTAGCAGTGGGATGACTTGAGTGGATTCTGTGCAGTTTGGTCCTGCTATTAAATTTGTGAGATCCATTTTTTTGGCTTCCCTGGAAGACGTCTGAAACAGATATAGGCTGTTAAAATATGTTAACAGGGGGCCGAATGCTTGTTGAAAGAACCCTTGAGAAATTCATTTCCCATAAATGCGGCAGGAGTCAAGGTTTCTCAGCAGCCCTCAGAGCCGCCAACCAAAAGTAAATATTTTTCCTTTAGTATAGAAAAAATCTATTTGTGGAGTTAGTTGCAGCAGGATTGCACTGCAGGATCCCACATTACTGACGATTGTCCTCTTGCATTGTGACACTCCCCACCCCCCATCCCCCCCCTCCCCCCACCCCACCCCTGACCACTTAATAACCCTAACCACCTCTCCCCAGGGCGACCAACTCCCGGCAAAAAGTTTAAGGTACACTTTGGCGCTGGCGTGAACCCATATGGGTGGGGGTTGGTGGGATGCTGCCAGATGTGTACTGTGCATTCACAAAGGCTTGAGCATCGCAAAACAGGAGCAATGCTGCCCCAGCCTCGCACAGCCTGGGACACAATTACAGGATAATCCTGTAAAGTCCAGGACAGAAGTTCACCTTACCTCCTACCCCCAGCTCAGAGCTTAACTGAAGGTCTTTGCCGGTGACTCAGAATTAATTTTCCTCATGGGATGAGCTGCCTGTGGAGCTCACCCAAAGATGTAAATGAGGTTTGCGGTACATTTTTGCAAATAGCCTCGAGCCTTTCTATCCACCAGCTAGAAACAGGCCCAGATTAATTGTTACACCATTAAGTTCAATTTAGCTTAGAAAGGATTTGTGGTTTAAGCTATAATACCCTAGAATTCGCTAGGGTGGGGTATCTCATGCCGTGCCCCAATAGTTAAAGTTTTCCTTATCATTCTGAACAAAATTATTTTGCCATATGCAAGCTCCTGGATGTGCTGGCTAATAACAGCATGGTGAAGACAACTCGTCATCTGACACATTTGTTAATGGCTGGAACAACAGACTATCTCCTTAACCAATGTGATTTAGGAATGAAGAAACAGAGAAATGACAGAGAAGGAGGGTGAATTAGAATCAACTCAGATGCAGAAAAATGTATATAAAGAGGGGAAGAAAGATTGGATTAAGAAAAAGAAGGAAAAAAGATAAAAAGGAGAAGGAAGGAAAATATTCCAATTTAATGTTTTAAAATTACTAATGACAATTTATTGCCTGTACAAATGAGATTCCACATTTAAATTGTTCCTATTTTAGGATGGAGGGGTTTACTGGCATAGCAGGAACAGATGTCTCTTCATTAAAATGTTACTTACACTGTCAATTACTAACAGTATACCACAAGTTTAATTGATAATTAATGCACAAATATCAACATCCCAGGGGTTACCAGGAACTGAGCTGGACCAACCATATAAATACTGTGGCTACAAAAGCATGTCCGAAGCTGGGAATTCTGTGGAGACAATCTCCCACCCTGACTCCCCATAGCCTGTCCACCATCTACAAGGCACAAATCAGGAGTATGATGGAATACTGTCTGCTTGCCTCAACGAGTGCAGCTCCAGCAATACTTAAAAAGCTAACACCATCCAGGACAAAGTAGCCCGCTTGATTGGCAACCCATCCATCACCTTAAACGCTCACTGCCTCCACCACTGATACACAGTGGCAGCAGTGTGTACCATTCACAAGATGCACTGCAGCAACTCACCAAGGCTCCTTTGACAGTATCTTGCAACCCGAGATCTCTACCACCTAGAAGCACACTGGGCAGCAAATACATGGGAACACCACCACCTGCAAGTTCCCCACCAAGCAACTCAGCATCCTGACTTGGAACTATATCGCCGTTCCTTCACTGTCGTTGGGTCAAAATCCTGGAACTCCCTTCCTAACAGCACTTTGGATGTACTGACACCACATGGACTGCAGTCGTTCAAGAAGGCAGCTCACCATCACCTTCTCAAGGGCAACTAGGGATGGGCAATAAATGCTTGTCTAGCTAGTGATGCCCACATCCTTTGAAAGAATAAAAATAACTTTATGAACCTAATGAGAAGTTTGAGGGTGAGCAGCAGCATGGCAAATTGAGCAGCGGAGCAATGAAAACCATCCAACAACTTATGGTGATTTGCAATTCATGGGTTATCTCTTCCAAGTTACTGGACAATTTATACAATAATAACAATGAGCACCACTAAACTCAGCATTATTTTGATTGCAAATTCTGGATATTTTAAACAAAGAGGAATAAAAGAAGATGGTAAGGGAAAGTTAATTTAAAATTTGACATTTTTCTATATTGCACCCAGTGTCTGCGTCCCAGAGCTCGATCTGGAACTTCATGATGTGAAGGTACAGCTCCCCGCTGTTGTTTTCCAATCTCCCCCAGTAATACTGGATCCCATTGTTGTTGTTTCCAAAAATCCTACCTTCTCCCCCTGAGCCCATCACGACTGAAGCACCCATGCTCCATGTGGACCTCCACCTTCCCCACAGAGGTTGTGTGCACGATCACCTAGCGAGGAGAACCGCCCCCCCCCCACCCCAGGAAAGCTTCACATCGCAGCCCCCGCCTGCACCACTTTTTATGCTTTCCCAGATACAGGCTATAGATGCCTCCCATAACAATTCCATCTGCAGCCCAGTACAGAGAGAGACAAGCCCATAGACAGCAACTGTGAAAACACCCTGCACACCAAACTGTGCATTATTCCAATTCAGCACACAACCCTTGCCTGTCCCTGGAGCTGGAGCATATTGTGTTCATCAATAACCCTGCAGCATGGCCTGCTGCAACTCATGACTGTCTCAATTCTCTGACTCGTGACTGCAAACCCCAGACCAAGGACTTTGACTTGCACTGAGTTCCCCATTGCCCTCATGACTGAAGACTAACTGTCTCCCTTCCCAGCTAACCCCCATTTATGAGTCTCCCTGCGACCCTTCCCACTTGTGCCACACTAACACCTCCCCCCTTTCCTATCCTAGAGTCTGCTTGCATCCGTTCCCATTCATACATGTGTTAGACCATTCACCCCCTTGTTTGTCAGTGTTTCAGTTTCCCTTGTCAAGCTCCAACTTCCCACCGTTCGGTCTCCCCTCTGCCTGCCATTGTACCCCCTCCTCCACCATTCTCTTGCAAAGCCTTCCTGCCCCTCTGCCCCCCGCCATCTGTCCCCCACCCTTGTAAAGTCTTCCTGTCCATTTGCCCCTGGTGTGCCTATCATCCTTTCCCACAGCCACCCCCTCCCCACCTCCTGGTCGAAATGCTGGTGTCTGAATTTTCAACCCCGTCTGAGTACTGCTACACAGTGGTGTCCTTGCGGCAATGGTGTTAGCCATTGGGAGCAGACCAACCGTACACCCCAGCAGTGTGGCTTTCCACTGGAAACGCAATGAGATCGGTGCAGGTAGGCTATGTATGCTGTAGTCACCTCATAGTCACGAGCGAAGTGAGGTCCGACCAGTGCATGCCAGTTTTATTCAAATGAGATTCCAACCAAAGTGATTTCCCACCGGCATGACACAAGATTGGAAGGTGGCACCTGATTCTGGTGAGAATCTAATTTAATGGGCAGTCGTGAGATGGTAATGAATGCAAATAGTGTTCATGACACTAGTCAGCGGGATAACCGACCTGTCATTAACCTGCCATCTGGAGAACTGCAAACCATTTTTATACCAGCGAGTTTCCCACTTTTTGGCTCCCGCTAGATTTCCCGCTAACGCCCACCATGACACCTGCCAGGGGCAACATGGGAAAATTTTGCCCAGTATTTCTGGCTGAAGGTGGTTGCAAATAATTCAGCCTTGTCTGTTGCACTGATGTTCTGAGCTCCTCCTTTGTTGAAGATGGAGATGTTTTTGGAGCCTCCTTGGCTTCAGCTAGCACTTGGCAATGAGACTCAAGGGGCAGAATTTTCTGCCTGTCAGGCGGGCGGGCCCAGCGGGCAGGGAGCCGATCCCCGCCAGAGAAGCGGGCCCCGCTGCCATTTTAAGTGGGCGGGTCAATTAAGGCCCGCCCAGCTTGACGCCAGGCGGGAAGCGCTATGCGCTTCCTGTGTGGGCGGGGGAGGATTCCCCAAATGCGAGAGTGCGCTCTTTCACGCATGCGCACAAAAGAGCACATATCTCCCTGAGGCAAAGTGCGGCCTCAGGGAGATCGCTGACAGCTTTATAAACTTTAAAAATCGAAAAATAAAAAAATCCTTAACATGTCCTCTTCATGTGACAATGTCACACGAGATGGGATATGTTAATAAATTTCACTGCAACTTGAATAAACTTTTTTTCTTCCCATGCTTTTCCTGAAGCCCATCGGGGCTCCTGGCCTGCCCACCAACCTTAAGGTTGGACGGGCAGGTCCTTTAATTGTTTTAATTATCCTGTCAATGACCTCAATTGGCCATTGACAGGTCGGTGGGCGGACAGCTGATCGCGCTGTCTCCCTGCCTTCCTGAATATTTAAATGGGGCGGGTTGATGTCGGGGGTTCCGCCCAACGTCATCCTGCATCATTTTTGCATCGGCAAGTGGGCCCCACCCCCTGCTCGCCGATGGAAAAATTCAGCCCAAGGAGTTCAGCTCCTTCCAGGATGCTTTTCCTCCACATCAGGCAGTCTTGGGCCAGGGATTCCCAGATGTCGGTGGGAATGTTGCATTTTTTCAAGGAGGCTTTGAGGGTGTCCTTGAAGCATTTCCTCTTCCCTCCTGGGGCTCACTTGCCGTGTTGAAGCTCAGAGTAGAATGCTTGTTTCTGGAGTCTCGTGTTAGGCATGCAGACAATTTGGCTCACCCAGCAGAGTTGATCAAGCATGGTCAATGCTTCAATGCTGGGGATGTTGGCCTAACATTGAGCGATAACATTGACGTTGGTGTGCCTATTCTGCCAATGGATTTGCAGGATCTTGCGGATGCAGCGCTGATGGTACTTCTCCAGAGTATTGAGGTGCCTGCCGTACATAGTCCACGTCTGTGAGCCAAAAAGGAGGGCCGATATCACTACTTCTGTGTAGACCATAAGCTTGGTGCTGGGTTTGAGGTCCTGGTCTTCAAACACTCTCTTTCTCAGGCAGCCGAAGGCTGCACTGGCACATTGAAGGCCGTGTTGAACCTCGCCGTCGATGTCTGCCCTTGTTGACAGTACGCTTCCAAGGTATGAAAAGTGGCCTATGTTGTCCAAGGCCTCATCATGGACTTTAATAACTAGGGGGCAGTGCGGTGTGGAGGGGGCAGGTTGGTAGAGGACCTTTGTCTTACGGATGTTTAGTGTAAGGCCCATACTTTCATATGCTTCAGTGAAGGTGTTGACAGTGGCTTGAAGCTTGGCCTCCGATTGTGCGCAGTGCAAGCATTGTTTGCATACTGTAGTTCAATGACAGAGGATGGGACAACCTTGGATCTGGCCTGCAGCTGGCGGAGGTTGAACTGTAGTTTAGCTCCACTCCAGCAGGGAGCTTGCTGAGGGTGAGATGGAGCTTTGTGGCAAGGAAGATCGAGAAGAGTGTTGGTGTGATGACGTAGCCTTGCTTGACCCCAGTCCGAACATGGATTGGGTCTGTGGTGGATCCATTGGTCAGGATCCGGGCTTGCATGTCATTGTGGAGCAGGCTTGGAGCAGGATGGTGACAAACTTTTGGAGGCAGCCGAAATGGAGGAGGGTGCTCCATAATCATTTGTGGTTGACAGTGTCGAAGGCTTTTGTGAAGTCAAAGAAGATCACATACAAGGGTTGGTGCTGTTCCCTGCAATTCTCTTGCAGTTGCTGAGCAGTGAAGGTAATGTCAGTTGTGTCCCTTAGTGGGAGAAATCCACATTGCGACTCTGAGAGGAGCTCTTCAGCCAGAGGGAGAAGGCAATTGTGGAGGATTCTTGCAATGACCTTCCCTGTGGCCGTCAGCAGGGAGATTCCTCTATAGTTACCGCAGTCGGACGTGTTACCTTTCTTGAAGATGGTAACGATTATGGCGTTTCTGAGATCTCCTGGCATGCAGGTATGATAGTTTGTTCATGAATACCTGCATGGTCCAATTTTCCCCACAAATGCCTCATCACTCTTTCTTCTATTCTTTTTCATCATTCCTGTGATTTGTGCATTACCAGCATGGCCAACATTTATTGCCCATCACTAATTGCCTTTGAGAAGGCAGTAGTGATAATTAATCCAGGCCTCTAGTTTATTAGTTCAGTTGCAATCTGTAACCTCATGACCCAGCATAACTCCCACTCTATTATTACCATCAGGCTGAGGGATCAACCCTGGTTCAATGAACAGTGCAGAAGCACATTCCAGGAGCAGCACCAGGCATACCTAAAAATGAAGTGTCAGCCTGGTGAAGCTACCACACAGGACTCCTTCATGCCAAACAGCGGAAGCAGCACGTGATCGACAGAACTAGGCAATTCCACATTCAACGGATCAGATCTAAGCTTAGCAGTCCTGCCACATTCAATCATGAATGGTGGTGGACAACTAAAAAAACTCACTGGAGGAGGAAGCGCCACAAATATCCCCATCCTCAATGATTGGGAAGCCTGGCACAGCAGGGCAAAAGACAAGGATGAAGCATTTACAGCCATCATCAGCTAGAATTGCCAAGTGGATGATCCATCTCAGCAACATCACAGATGACAGTCTTCAGCCCCTAGGCACCTCAGACAATTCAATTCACTCCACCCGATATCAAGAAACGGCTGAAGGCACTGGTTATTGCAAAGGCTATGGGCCCTGACAGCATACCAACAATATGAGGACGTGTGCTCCAGAACTAGCCGCACCTCTGGCCAAGCTATTCCAGTACAGCTACAACACTGGCATCTACCTGGCCATGTGGAAAATTGGCCAGGTATGTACTGTACACAAAAAGCAAGACAAATCCAACCCGGCCAATTACAGCCCTATTAGCCTACTCTCGATCATCAGCAGAGTGATGGAAGGGGGTCATCAACAGTGCTATGAAGCGGCACTTACTCAGCAATAACTTGCTCACAAATGCTCAGTTTGGGATCCACCAAGGCCACTCAGCTCCCAACCTCATTACAGCCTTGGTCCAAACATGGTCAAACGAGCTTGGGTGAGGTGAGGGTGACTGCCATTGACATCAAGGCAGCATTTGATCAAGCATGACATCAAGGTCCCCTCACAAAACTGGAGTCAATGAGAATCAGGGTGATAACTATCCAATGGTTGGAGTAATGACTAGCACAAATGGAGATGGTTGTAGATGTTGGAGGTTGTTCATCTCAGTTCCAGGACATCACTGCAGGAGTTCCTCAGGGTAGTGACCTCGGACCAAATATCTTCAGCTGCTTCATCAATGACCTTCCCTTCATCATAAGGTCAGAATTGGGGATGTCCACTGATGATTGCATGATGTTCAATATCATTCATGATTCCTCAGACACTGAAGCAGCCCATGTCCAAATTCAACAAGACCTGGCTTTGGTTGATAAGTGGAAAGTAACATTCATGCCACACAAGTGGCAGGCAATGATCATCTCCAAAGAGAGAATCTAATCCATTTCCCCTTGACATTCAATGGCATTACCATTGCTGCATCCTCCACTATCAACATCCTGGGGATTACCATTGATCAGAAACTGAACTGGACAAGCCATATGTGGCTACAAAAACAGATTACAGCTGGGATTTCTGCGGAGAGTAACTTACCACCTGACTCCCCAAAGCCTGTCCATTATCTACCAGGCACAAGTCAGGAGTGTGATTTAATACTTTCCACTTGCCTGGATGGGTACAGTTCCAACAATACTCAGGAAGCTCGACACCATGCAGGAGAAAGCGACATGCTTGATTGGCACCCCATCCACCACAATAAACATTCACTCTCCCCACCACTGAGGCACAGGGAAGCAGTGTGTACCATCTAGAAGAACATTACTGTAAAACACCTTTGTATAAATATGTGGAAGCATTCAGGCAATAATATTCATCTGCTGCAGTAACTCATCAAGGCTTCTTTGACAGCACCTTCCAGAGCCATTACCTCTACCACCTATAAGGACAAGGGCGGAAGATGCATGGGAACACCACCATCTGCAATTTCCACTCCAAGCCACTCACCATCCTGACTTGGAACTATATCACCATTCCTTCACTGTCACTGGGTCAAAATCCTGGAACTCCCTTCCCAACAGCACTGTGGGTGTACCTACGCCATATGGACTGTAGTGGTTCAAGAAGATAGCTCACCACCACCTTCTCAAGGGCAATTAGGGATGGGCAATAAATGTTGGCCTAGCCAGTGACACCCACATTCCATGAAGGAATAAAAAAAGGCATAACCATTATACTACTGTATCCTATGTTCCAGTCACAATATAATAAGAAGACCAATTTTTTGGAGGAACATTACGATCAGTCCTGATACCTTTTAGAAAGTGAGAGAGAAAAAATCCTTTTCACAAGTTCGGGGTAGACTGATCATGAGTCATGTGGCTACTTATCATAAGGTACCGAAGAGACACCTGACACATAAAAAATTACATTAATATCCAATAATCATACATAAAGACTCTTTGTATAAATATGTAGAAGCATTTAGGCAATAATGTTCATTTTAAAGCATTCTTCATTGCAAGTGAATGCATGTGAGGTTAATTGGTTGATTGATTGAGAGATGGGGGTTATTAATCAATTGCTTGACAACATGTCTTTGTTAATTATGTGTGCTACATCTTCAGAAGCTCAGGTTTGCCTTTGTTTTTTGACCAGTTCAGATAAATAATACTTAGAATCATCAAATATTTAAATGACCGATAGGTTTAGACAGTTCCTGAGTTACTATTTTATTAGAGTATTTGACCAAATATTTTAACTATTTAGCTAATTATAATTATTTTGGACACATTAACAGAGCTTTATTATAAAATAAAATTATATTCAAGTTCAAAAGTTTTCCAGCGATAAGAATATTTCAGTTAACTGCAACATTATTCATATGGATCTCAAGTGTGAGGCAGTGGGCAAAATAACATTACAAAACAAAAGAATTGCAATGAGAAATGGGAAACACTATCACCAATAATCATTGGTTACTTAGTCCAGCCTCTCCAGAACTCCAGGAAAGAGGCAATTAAACAGGGAAGGGTTTAACATCTATGTCTGCCGGTCACTTGGTTAATTCAGGGGTCTCAGAGTCGCAACTGAGAGAGGGAAACATATAAGGATTTGGTATTTGACATTGTTTAACAACTGCTCTTGCTGTAAATTAATGAACTGAAATGTCCTGAACAAAAACAGAATTACCTGGAAAAACTCAGCAGGTCTGGCAGCATCGGTGGAGAAGAAAAGAGTCGACGTTTCGAGTCCTCACGACCCTTCAACAGTTCTGTTGAAGGGTCGTGAGGACTCGAAACATCGACTCTTTTCTTCTCCACCGACGCTGCCAGACCTGCTGAGTTTTTCCAGGTAATTCTGTTTTTGTTTTGGATTTCCAGCATCCGCAGTAGTTTTTTGTTTTTATCTCTGAAATGTCCTGAGTTGTTAATAACAATAAAAAAGCTCAAAATCATGTCCAGTATATTATCCACCTTATCCAAGGTGAATGATTCTTAATCCTAACAAAGGTTGGTCTTCTGCCATCCATGCTGCAGCCACTGTGGTAGCATTGTGTAGGAGGAGCACAATGGTAAGAAGACAGACACCAAGGGAATGCACAAAAATGGTTAGTTGACTACCTTAGGGAATATTGGGTAATTTGATTTATAAATTTATTTTGAAATGTTTGTTTTGTGGTCACTTGTATTTCAGTATTGTGGCTAAGAGGACACTGTGACAGTCAATATCAGGGAAGGGAAGGTGTGGGACCTTTGGTGAATGGGGAATTAGGGTTGTGTTCAATGGTACTGCAATTGGATGAGGAGATCACAAACAGCCAGGACAGAATGGACCTGGGTTGGTTGTCTCCTTTTTTGCTTTTGTTCCTCCTCCTCACTGTGGTGTCACTGTGTACCTGGTAGCAAGAGCTTATGATGGTGAGATTATGCAGGATGCAGAAGATCACAATGAATCGTGGCACGTGCTCTGTGGAGTACTCAAGAGCACCTAGGCTCTAATACTGATGGCACAGGGGACTAGGACAGAACAAAGGCATCATGAGTGCTGCCAGGACATCGAGCACTTGACCTGGATGATGCGCTGAGCATGGTCACACGCCAGCTCGGTACTGAGCGAGTGGAATTTGCATTTGTGATACATCTCTGAATTTACATACAGTGCCTGCAAAGCAACAGTTGTGCAGCCAATAGCACCCTGCACCATGGGTAAACCCACTAGTCCGGTGAAGGCATGTCCTTACTTCACCTGCTTCTTTCTGGAAAGAGAGAATGTAATATGTTCCTCGATCTTTGCATGAAGAGTGTCAGTGACCACCGTTATATAACAGTGGATGGCAAACTGCAAAATATTGGAGATGTCCCCTGTTCCAATGTGGAAGATGTTGAAGGTAATGGTCATCTTAACCATCACTGTCCATGCCAGCTTCACCCTATTATGAGGCTGCTGGTCTAGAACAGGTGGCATAGTTCTGTGGGCACCTCCTTAAAGAAATAGAGATGTCACATAGGCTGTTCCTTGTTGAAGTTTAGATAGGAGAATTGTTGCCTTAAAACATTAAGTGATATGGCCTCTTCTGAGAGCCCATCATTCTCTCCTCCTCCTCCCTCTTTGAGCAGCTTGTCCTCCTCTATGCCACCTCAGCTCTTTCTCCTGGTGATACTGCATTCTAAGGGTTACAGAAACTGTAACACCCATGATTGGGAGCTAATGATCTGAGCAGAACACCCCTGAAGCCAGAACAAAGCCTTTCCACATGCTACATTACTCCCTATAGATTTCATGAACAGGAAGTAGTACAAACCTACAAACACGCCTACTAACTAAGCAACAGCCTGTAGAAAGCAAACCAAGTGGTTGACGATCCCTTTAAATGGCTCCAGAAGGAAGGGGGGTGGCGGGGGGTCAGCGGGGGTTCCTCCTGCTGCTGAACACAGGTTCAGCTACATGAAATTAAGAAAGGGTGTTAACTGGAGCACTGAGGTCAGAAATGGTGCTGCTATAGTTAAATCAGCATTACATGCTGAATGACATCACAGTGGCCAAGAACCACCCCATCAGTCTACTCTCCATCATATGTAAAGTGATGGAGGCATCATCAACAGTGTTATCAAGTGGCACTTGGAGAGGTCACAGACAGGTGGAGGAATGCCTGACACCAAAGTCCTCACAAACTTTGAAAATAGAGTCACCCAGCTGCCTAGTGTCAATCTGGACTGTGCTGATGGTGAGGTCAGCGGTGCTCAACCAAGAGAGGATCCAGCAGTGCAACATCCATCAGATAACCATGCTGTGAGTGAGTTCCCCTGATCCACAGTCCCCAGCCATGCACTAATTATCTCTCCTTGCTTTCGCAGGCACATCTGGGAAGCAGCTGATAGGAACCACAAGCCAGGTCCTTGACTCAAGGCCCGAAGACACCTCGCAAGAAGAATCTGATGGCACCCTCACTGAAGACCCATCACAGCGCTCACCTACACCCTCCACCAGCTCAGAGACACACACCTTGGCGGGACCTAGTTCCACAGTAGCCTCGGGGTCATAATCTGGTGGGCACATCGCACTGTCTGATCCACAGCAGTCAGAAGCAGTGACTTCCCAGGTTTCCTGCACTTGGAGGACTGCTGGAGACCAGAAATCTGCTGAGGCCGAGTCAAACGAGGAGCCTCTGGACCCAGTAATATCTCAGTTGTTGGAGTTGCAAAGGCAAGCTCGAGAACATCAGGAAGGGATGACTGCTGCACTCTCCAGATTGCAAGGCACAATTGAGATGTCCATCCGCCTTCAGTGTGGAATGATAGTGTTGGCATGCCATAGCACCGAGGGTAACACTGGTAGGATGGCAGCACCATGGAGACCTTGGTCCAGGACAGGGGTCCTGCACTTTTGCACAGGCTGAACTCCATCGCTGACACATTGTTGGCCTCCATCAGTGTCAATGTGAGAAGGATGCAGGGCAGCTTGATCATACTCCAGCTTTCACTTCTCCTCAAGGAGTCAGCCAGGGGCCCTGGAACACCCATAGGCAGGAGGGTCAGCAGGTGCACACCCCAGGGCCACCCACCCAGATGATTCTGGGAATGTCCGGCTGATCAAAATCCCCTCTCCCTGTGACCCCAGCAGCTCCAGCCCCACAGGCTGAGGAGGGGGCAGCTACCCCAGAGCAGGACACCCAAAGCAGGCCGGGAATCTCCTGGTCTCAGCCCTCCAGACGACACGCCCCAAGGTCATCACAGACAGGGCATCGCAGTCAGCAGGCTCCCTCCACCTCTGCTGTGGATGTTGGGGGAGCACCAATACGTAGCGGCAGGGTTAGGAAGGTGAAGAAATGTAGTTGCACAGCCTGGGCATGGGTGTTAATCACTTGTACATAATGTTCACTATTGTAAATAAACTCCCAAGAATGTCTCCTTGCCTATGGCTCCTTGTTCTGATGAGCAGTCTTCATGTCACCCAGATGTGAAACCTTCCTGCACAAGATAAAGGCAGGTGTCTCAGTCCAGGGCCCCTTCCCTGTGCAGTGAGTAACCTTCAGAGCAAAGTGACGTTCTGGCTTCACACTCACTGGACACATTAGTGATGCCTGCACCCCGATGATGCTTGTCATTGCTGCAGAATGTCGTGGGCAGGTGTCACAGAGTTCCGTCATTCTCTCTGTGTGCTCTCAGCACCTTTAAAGTGGGGCTGGTCCCTATCTCTACAGGATCTGTGACTGGTGACACTGTGTTCCTGAAGGGGACAGGTGCTGAAGGCTGACAAAACATCAGGTGCATTTAAAGTTTCACGGCTGTGTCTCCATGACCCTGATCACAGAGCGCAAGTGAGCTGCCCTCAGCCAGACAGGAGTCAGACATTCACAGGGGCTATGTGAAGATCTGTGGAGTGTCCTCACTGCATGTCACCATCACCCTCCTGGAGTCTAGCGACTATTAGGGCCTCTGCTGTGTCTCCATGACATGAACCTGCACACTGGGGGTATGTGCACTGCCATCGGCCACGCAGGTGTCAAACATTCATGGATGCAAGGTCAGGATGTCAGAACTGTCGTCACTGCATCTTGTCATCATCCTCCATGAATCTTGCAGCTATGAGGGCTTCCCGAGCACACCTGCCTCGTCTAGCCAGTGCAATAGCCTCATCGCTGGCATCCTTGCCTTCGAGGACCTTATCATCATCATCCCCTTCAACGTCATCTTCATTGGAGGAGGTGTGCAGCTCTTCCATCTCCTCAGCCAGGCCCTCTCAATGCTGCAGTGCAGCAAGTGATGATGATGCTTGACACCCTCAGTGGACAGCATTGCAGTGCTCCACCAGGCCTGTCGAGGCACTGGAACCTAATTTTCAAAATGCCTATCATTTGCTCCACCATAGTCCGAGTTGTGACATGAACCTCATAATACCATCGCTCTGCTGCAGTCTGAGGCCGCCGCATGGGCATCATTAGCCACGTCCACTGTGAGTAGCCCTTGTCCCCAATGAGCTAGCTCTGCAGCCTCTCTGGGCCCTGGAAGATGTCAGGGATCTGAGAACTGCTAAGGATGTAGGAGTTGTGGACGTTCCATGGGACTTGTGCGCAGACCTGTAGGATGCGTTTGTCGTGGTCACACACCAGTTGAACTTTCAGCAAGTCAAAGCCCTTGTAGAAGACTGCCTGTTGCCATGGGGATCCTGCACCTGTGGAAAACCTGGGATCTGTTCAAGTCCCAGTGCTTTTGCTTCCTGCCTTTCATGATCCCAGGCGAAATGCACAAAGTTCTGTGCCTTCACAAAGGTGTCGTCCCTGACCTCCTGGATACATTTGTGTGCGGAGGCTTGCGAGATCCCGCACAGGTCACCTGTGGAGCCTTGAAAGGAGCCACTGATGTAAAAATTGTGTGCAGTGGTCACCTTCATGACCGCTGGCAATCAATGCCCTCCATGTCTCCGTGGCGCCAAATCCTGCAACAGGTGGCATATGTAACTGACTAGTTCCCAGGATATGCAGTTTCTGGTGACACTGGTTCTCAGTAATCTGCAAGAACGACAAGCGCCGCCTATAGACTCTGGGTCTTAGTGAGGCCCCTACAAGCGACAGATCACTTTGGATCTTCAGCTTGAAGGAGGCGTTCCTCCCTTTGCTAAGCCAGATGTCTCCGCCGATCTCTTCTTCTCCTTCTCTGCTACCTGTAAGCCATGAAATATATCGTTAAATCATCAGGCTCCATGATCCTAATGTTCTCCTCCTGCAGGATCAAAGAGAGAAATGTGTGGGTTAGCATATGTGTACTAAGAACATCTTTTAGTTAAGTCTGAAGATCCCTTCACGCATGTAGAAGAGTGCTGGCAACCACTTGGATAGCCAATGTGTAGTGCGCTCATTGGCTGCCCAAAACCACACCAACCTTGGCCCGGCTGCATTTGACAGATTGGCAGCAGTTTCGCCGACTGGACTGCATGCTGCGCTCTCTGCTCAGGCGCAGACATTCTCCTAACCCGCACTGCAAGGCTGCAATACTAGCTTAAACCATAATGAATACTGGTCTATACCTTAATAAAGACATTGCAAGGGGCTGTGAGTGCCTCCACCAGTGACTGCACCAGGGCCACCTATTGCAGGGGAATTGTACAACTTGTCCAATCGGCCAATTGCTCTGCTGCCCCCTAAAACGCACATCAATTTGAAGTCTGCGCACGAAGGGTGAAAAGTTCTGTTGCATTTGGTGACACTTTCATGCTTTTGTGTTGCTTGAGTGGACAGAAAAGCTTCAGAGACCTGACTCCAAGTATGTCAATGGAGCTGCAGCTGAACGGTCTCAGCTGCGGAAGAATGCTCACTTTTGACAACCTTTTCCAAGTATGTGGTTGCTATCCTCACCCCCTCCCTCCCCCCACTCACCCGGCATGTGCTTTATTCCTTCTTTCAGTCGGTGCTGCTTTGACCCCCACCCCCGATCTGACCCACACTTGCCCTGGCAGTGCACTGAAAGCCAGCTGGGAAAAAGCGACTGACCTGTGCCACGCCCGAATGGGTGGCACCTCTTCCTTGATGTCCTATGAGCGATGCTCAGAAGCACTGTGCAAGGTTGTGTGCACTCACCTCCGAGTTCCCCTTGAAGTTCAGGCCACCAGGTGCACGCCTTTTAAAGGCAGTTGTGCAGCACGCTGTTCTGAAGTTACGCTGATGTGGGGGCCTGATTCCGGCGAGCAGGGCTTATAATCAGGTGCTAAAGTATTGAAATTAGGTTCCCGACGTGATGGTGGGAAATGTGGCCCGCCATTGATGGGCGGAGCGGACAATTGCAAACTGATTTCACAAAGGCATGAAACTGATTTTTGGGCTTCTTGCCATATTGTCCCCCCCACAAACCTCCATGACGGACAATGCGAAAGGGGCCAGAATATCCTGGTCTTTGATGGAAACGGTGATTGAATTCTCAACACTTTACTCTTTGAGTAAGCGGTTAATAAATGCTGCTTTCCATTATAAGCTACTCAAAGTGTCTGACTGAACTAAGATATCCCTTCTGGCTCAAAAGAGAGGGATTTTTGAACAGATCATACAATCAAAATGAAGAGGTGAGCAATTTAAAAAGTAATCAATTCTCAATTACAGTATATCCATTATAAAATGTGTTGATGATTAGAAAAGAATATAATTCCTTATTGAGAATTTATCTCTTCTTTTAATCTTGCACCTCTTTATTTTGGTTGTTTGTTCAACCTTTAAAACAATGTTTGCTTTAAGCAGAAAAAAAAATATTTTATGTATAAACCTGATGACTGCAAAACTTTAATTATTTTTATAGGTAATTAGTTGCTAGAATCTCACTTTTCAAACAATGGTGTAAGTTGGCAACAGTTTATTCAGCAGTAGCACTCATTTTAGAGGTAGGAAGTTGTAGGTTCAATGCTGACTCCAGAATTTGAGCATATAATTTAGACTGGTACATAACAACAGTAATTAATTGCTTAAAAAGCACTTTGGAAGATCTCAAGGACATGAAAAGAGCTTTAGAAATGTAAGTTGTATCTTCCTCTCAAAGGGTATTCAAGACAATCAGGCAGTCAACAAAGTTTTGTGAAAGGGGTACCATATTTAATCAATTTATTGCAGATCTTTGAAGGAGTCACATGTGTTGTGGATAAAGGGGAACTGGTGGATGTACTGTACTTAGATTTCCAGAAGGCATTTGATAAAGTGCCACATCAAAGGTTATTGCAGAAAATAAAAGCTCATGATTTATGGGGTAATATATTGGCATGTAAAGAGGATTGGTTAGCTAACAGGAAGCAGGGTTGGCATGAATGGATCTTTTTCTGGTTGGTAGGATGTGAAGAGTGGTGTGCCACAGGGGCCAATGGTGAGGCCTCAATTTTTTACGATTTATATAAATGACTTGGATGAAGGGACTGAAGGAATGGTTGCTAAATTTGCTGGTAACACCAAGGTAGGTAGGAAAGTAAATTGTGAAGAGGACGTAAGGAGGTTACAAAGTGACATGGGTATGTTAAGTGAGTGGGCAAAGGTCTGGCAAATGGAGTATTACGTGTGCAAATGTGAAATTGTCCATTTTGGCAGGAAGAATAAAAAAGAAGCTTATATAAATGGTGAGAGATTCAGAGGGGTCTGGGTATCCTAGTGCAGGAATCAAAAAAGGTTGGTATGCAGGTACTGCAAGTAATTAGGAAAGCTAATAGAATGTTATCATTTATTGTGAGGGGAATTGACTGCAAAAGTAGGGATGTTATGTTTCAGTTGTACAGGGCACTGATGAGACCACATCTGGAGTATTATGTACAGTGTTGGTCTCTTTATTTAAGGAAAGATATAAATGCGTTAGAAGCAGTTCAGAGAAGGTTTACTAGACTAATACACAGAATGGGCAGGTTGTCTTATGAGGAAAGGATGGACAGGTTAGGTTTGTATCCACTGAAGTTTAGAGGGTTAAGAGGCAATTTAATTGACACCTTTAAGATCCTGAGGGGTCTTGACAGAGTGGGAAGGATGTTTCCTCTTGTGGGAGAATCTAGAACTAAGGGTCACTGTTTAAAAATAAGGGGTTGCTCCTTTAAGACAGAGGTGAGGAGAATTTTTTTCTCTCAGAGGGTTGTGAGTCTTTGGAATTCTCTTCCTCAAAAGGCCATAGAAGCAGGGTCTTTGAATATTTTTAAATCAGAGCTATTTAGATTCTTGATTATCAAGGGGGTGAAAGGTTATCAGGAGTAAGCAGGAATGTGGGGTTGAGGTTACAATCAGATTAGCCATGGTCTTATTGCATGGTGGAGCAGGCTCGAGGGGCCGAGTGCCGACTCATGCTCCTAATTCGTATGTTCGTACGGTAGTTTTTACACTTCTGTGTTTCTGCTATACCTTCTGACTATAATTTTTTATCCATTAATTTTACTGATCGTAAAAGTTACCCTTGAATGCTTTAAGGCAGGATTCTATAGAGGTAGAAACTTACTGATTAAGGAAACGTTACAGTGCTTTTGTATATCAAGGCTCAGGTTGGAGCAGGAGGAGGCTGATGGATTGAATTGTGATGATGGGATTGCAGCATGGTAGCTTAAAGGTTTGAGGGTGTTTTGAGCCCTGTTTTTCTACCCTATAAGGCTGCTAAACCCTGACCCCCTGAGTACTGCCAATACCAGAATCTCCCCTGCTCCTGCTTCCCCATCCCTGCCCATCCCCCCACCACCCATCATCACCACCCAAACCTTTACTGCCAGAATCTGCCCCCCTCACTCAAATTCTGCAGCACCTCAGTATTCCCCATTACTTGATTTCTCACTCTACTTTCAAATCATAGGAGGGCATTTCAACACACACAAGCTCCTCTACAGTGTATTCATAGTGTGCCTTGACCTTAGAATCATTCTCAATGCTTCCAGACCATGAAACTTCATGAATACTTGAAGGCCCAGGACCTCTCCTCCAATCATCCCAGATGCCAACACTAGCCTCAAAATTCCTAGGACCTCTGTCTCCTGGGTTCCCATGCATTACGATTAAATCAAATTCTGAAACCCGCTAAGAGCCTAACCCAGTGTTTCAAGACCACAGCTTCCTTTCCTGCTGCTCCCAGGTTTTAATGCTGCTGCCCCACTCTCATCCTCACCCCAGTGCTGACAATTCAGTGTTCCTCATATTTGTTGATTGAACTTTCAATATGGAGGTTTTTTTCAAAGTCATAAGAAATCTGTTTATCCTACCATGAAAATGCAACTTAAAGCCAGGTGCTGGTCATGGCCAAACCTTTGCTTTTGCTTCCTTTGCAGGAAGTAATGATTATTCAGGTCAGGGCAGCAATAATAATCTTGGGGAATTCTATACAGCGGGAATGATAGAAGAGGACAGCCATTGCCTGACAGGCTGATATTAGTTGACACAAATAGGCATCGAAGTACAATGATGGCCACAATGTCAAAAGGCTAATAACACAGCATTGAAGAACACTGATAGAAATCCTGTGCTGAAACAACTTACAGTTACAAATAGCCCATGATGCATGAAGATTAATGGTTGGGTTGGGACACATGTGGTGGTGGGAACTTGGGTTGGGTGCTTGGGGTTGATGGCAGTGGACACAGGGCAGCTGTGTGTCAGGTAACAGATCCAATTTTATCTTTGGGTGAAGAATAGCAGACCTGCCTTGGGAAATTAGCTGTAGGACTCAGTGGTAAGTAACCATGGTGCATATGGGTATGTTTAAATGCTACTAATTGGCCCAAGACTCTCACTGCCTAAAGAAAGTCAGGTTTTTCTTCTGTGAACATCCACTGGGCACCTAACAGCCACAGTACCACCTAGAGTAACTTCCCTGTTATTCTTCACATAGGCCATGTACATGGCCTCACAGAACATCAGGCTCATCCCCTGTATAAAGTTATGTAGGAAATGGATGCATGGCCGTGGGTCTCTTAGATCTGCAAGTGAGCTCCTGGTGGAAATGGACTGCAGACCTTTAGTCAGCCGTTCTCAAACCTGGCCCATAAGCCACTGTTTGGAATCTCAGACTCCTAAGGCAATGAGATCAGGCAATCTAAGCAAGACCTTCTTAGGTTGAGCAGAATGCCCTCTCTCTCTACTTCTTTCTCAACTTCCATTGAGAAGGAAATGAATTGGGACAGCCATCCTGAAGAGAGCATCATTAGCTTCTTGATGTAGTGGTGAGCTGCTGCCTGACTAATGTGGCGAAGGTCACCAAAAGCTGCCTGGAAGGATCCAGGGCAAAGAACTTCATGGCAGTGATGACCTGAACTCATACAGACAATGTCATTCTGACGGTGGAGGTTGGCTGCAGCTTTTCAGCCAGCAGTCACAAAATTCCATTTACCACCCCAAATTCACCCAAAAATGTGTCATAATTTGGAGGAAAATCCAGCCCAAGATATCAAAATTCAGCTTGTCTATAAAGGAACATGTGTGAGTGCCATGCAGATTTAATGGAAACATACAAAGAGAGAAGAGACAGTGATAATCAAATTTACAGACCTCAGACAAATACAAATTGAATGAACGTGGAAAATTACATCTTGCAACTAGATTACCAAAAAGTGGATGGCAAGGTAAGTGCTAATAGAAAACACTAAAAGTTACTTGATGCAAACAATAAACAGAATTGAATGCTAAACAATCTGAACTGAGCAAAATTCCCATATTTGTTGAATAAACATAAAAGTACTGAAAACAGTCATTTTGCTTTCTCAGTTTTTAAAAAATGTATTCACAGGATACGTACATCACTGGCAAAGCCAGAATTTATTGTCCATCTCTAATTGCCCTGGAGAAGTTGCTGGTGAGCCCCTTGTTAAACTGCTGCAGTCTGCATGGTTTAAGTGCACCTACAGCTGTTAGAGTGGGAGTTCCAGGATTTGGACCCAGCAACAGTGATTTGGCCCAAGTCAGGATAATTTGTGGTAAATGTTGTGGCTTTGGGAGCTGATGCACCAGACCTGAGGTTGCAGATTGTGATTGAATAAAATTCTGCTTCAGCTGATAGCCCACAGCACCTCATGACCTCATGGATGCCCAGTTTTGAGCTGCTAGATTTATTCTGAATCTAACCCATTGAGCACAGTTGTTGTGACACACAACACAATCAAGCGTGCCCTCAGTATGAATATGGGCTTTGTCTGGACAAAGAGTGTGACAGAATGCTCTTACGAATACCTTTGTGGATAGTTTTATCTGCAACAGGTAGATTGCTCAAGTAGGTTTTCCCATCATTTTGGTTCTATTGCAGGCCCAATCTGGCAGCCATGTCCTTCAGGAGTACAATACCTGGCCTTGCTACCCCCAGTGCTTCTTCCAAATGTTGCTCAACATGGAGGAGTGCTGATTCATCAACTGAGGAAGGGCAGGAGGTGGTAATCAGCAGGAGGTTTCCCTGCCCATATTTGACCTGATGCCCTAGCAGCTGAGACTTCATGGGGTCCAGAGCCAATGTTGAGAACTACCACTCCCTTCTGACTGTATACCACTGTGCTGCTGTCCCTAGGGGGTCTATCTTGCCAATGGGATAGAACATATCCAGGGATTATGATGGAAGATTCTGGGACATTGGTTGAAAGGTACAATTCTGAAAGTTTGACAGTGAGGCTGTTGCTTGAATAGTCTGAGGGTCAACTCTCCGCGTTTGGGCACAAGTCTCTAGATGTTAGTGAGGAAGACATTATAGGGTTGACTGGGCTGGTGTGCGTTTGTCATGTCTGAATCCGATACCTAGGTGGATGCTGGATGGTCTGCCCATTTTTATTCTTATAGTTTTTGCTAGCAGTTTTGATACAACTAACTGGTTTGCTAGGCAATTCCAGAGAGCAGTTCAGATTAAACCACACTGCAGTTGATCGAGAGTCACATATAAACTAGTTCAGATTAGCATAGAGATTTCCTGCCTTTACAAAACAAGTGAGCGAAATAAGTTTTTTAAAAAATGACAATTGGATTGTTTCATTGTGAACATTGCTGATACTAGCTCCTTTAATTCGAGATTCATTTAATGACTTAACTGTACATAAATTTCCTAACTGCCATGTTGAGATTTGGGGTGGAATCATCCCAGATTTGCACTAAATGCAATAGCGGGCGGGTAAAACAATGCGATGGCAGGTTTTCACACTGTATCGTCCCAAACCTGCCACATTATTTATGCATTCCCGGGAAACACGCTCTTTCCATGGTGGGCGGGCTCCAATTCGTCTGCCACACCATCAACTCACTGCTTCATCATGCCAGGCACCACATTTAAAGTACAGCCGCGCTCAGTGCTTCCAGTCCAGGACTGCAGCAAAGAAGACTTGGCCCCGAAAGACAAGAAGACTGCTGCCGCCGGGCGCCTTTTGGATGCCGTGGAGGCCCACTGTGATGCCCTCTACTCCTGCTCTGGCCGCAGGAGGGGCAGCAACATTACCACTCCAGCTTGGTAGGCAATGGCAGTGATGATCAATACCAATACTGCAAAGAAGAAGTTGGTCATCCAATGCAGATAGAGGATGAATAATTTCATTCATGCAGCCAGGGTATGGCAACCATCTCATCACTCTAAACTCGCACACTCAAGCCCATCACACATTACTGGCATCTCACTCACTACCAGCTCAAGGGACACCACCACCCATTCTCACACACATACCCTCACATGTCCATCTGGCCTCATCTCCTCTGGAGACTGCCTCCTCAGCCCTCACCATCTTGAGGCCACTTGCACAGATCAACATGTGCCCCCACACACACCCTGGGATACCCACCTACCACAGTACAGCCCTTGTCCTGTAGCCTCTTCCCTTGTCCGAGGTCACTTCTCCCTCTTTGCCTGTAGCCATTGGGAAGCCACACACATATGGCTGGTCTGGTAGGTAAAGACCTGCCATGAGCCCCCTAAAAGTGATATGGGGCTGATGACTGCGAGTGCTGACAAAAGCAAGGTAGTCAAATAAACCTTGAAATCCCGAGTGAAATGCAGCTCACCAGGTGCACATCGCTTATGTGCTGTTATGAAACACGTTGACGTGTTTTCCTGCTGACGTGGGTGGACAATCAGAGGGGGATGAGTCCGGCGGGCAGGCCTAATAATGATATGTTGATGTATTACAATGAGGTTCCCGACGTCCAATGGAGGAGAACGTGATTGGCGATCAACTGCAATGTGGTTTAATCTGAACTGCTATCTGGAATTGCCTAGCAAACTATTTAGTTGTATCAAAACTGCTAGCAAAAACTATAAGAATAAAAATGGGCAGACCATCCAGCATCCACCTGGGTATCGGATTCAGACATGACAAATGCACGCCATGCCCAGTCAACCCTACAATGTCTTCCTCACTGACATCTAGGGACTTGTGCCCAAACTGGGAGAGCTTACCCTCAGACTATTCAAGCAACAGCCTCACTGTCAAACTCTCAGAATCGTACCTTTCAACCAATGTGGGAAAATCCCGGAAAATCCTGGCCTTGAACTCATGTCTCCAGATTATTAGTCCAGGCCTCTTGATTATTAGTCCAGTAACATAACCTGTATGCTAAATACCCGCTAGCCACGCAATGCCATTCCACTCAAAGATCCATTATCATATTACCACATCTGGAGAGCAGTAATTAGGCTTCTCCAGATAATTTGTCTTGTGTTGAACAAAAAGGTCAGCTCTCATTTTCAAGCCAGTATCTCCTTTCAATTGAATGAGACCTCATGCACAAAGTAATCTGGGATACCACATCCTGGACAAGTAAAAGACTAATTTATTGTCTCTTGATTACATTTAAGAATTCCACTGCACACCCACATTGTTTCACTTCAGAGACAATCAATATCAATTACATCAGAACTTTTCTAACAGACTACACTACCAAATGGATTTATTAATCGGCGACATAATTAACAGGAATAAACAGTAACAGACATTTGTTGAAATCAGATCAAATAACACAGTAACGTTGAACCAGATCATGAAAGGGTCAAACGAACTGGACTGTTGAATTCTTTTGAATATCTGAAAGATCTGCAAAAAGAGTTAAACTGTAGACAAATTTTTATGGGAAAGATAGTACGTGTGCAACATCTACAGTTGTAGTCTTCGACAAAATTATGTAGGCAATCTTACTTACGAGTAATATCTTGACAATGTCAAACTGGGTAAAAACTGTAACTAGTTTATCAAAACTTTTTCATCCCTATACCAGCAAATTCCCTTGAAATACACCATCCCACGTTTGACTGAGGTACATGCCTGAATAATGAAACAGCCCAAACACACATAAAGGATTTCAATGCCATCAATGATGATAAGTGTGATTCATGCTTGCACTATCCTGATTAGACTGTGATATTGCTCACTAATCTTGTGATAGGTGCTATTTGTTTCTAGCACTTGAGTGTTTAACTATTATTATAGAAACATATGAGTCTAGGAAAACAATCAACACAATGAGTCTGATTGGTTTGTTTCTGATATACTTGCAGGCAAAAAATCAAAAAAGCCAGTTTCCCTACCTGAAAATTTTAACTCCATTTTTTGCTTTCAGGTGTACTCAATACATTCAATTATAATTTGACATCAAAAGCAAAAATTTGGAATGAATTTGACATCACATTTGATAGGGCGCTCAATATCCAGTCCCTGAATCTTTTTACGGTAGAGGTGGATAGATTCTTGGCAAGTAAGGGGGTGATAAATTATTGGGGGTAGGTGGGATGCAGATTTGAGGTTGCTATCAGATCAGCCATGATCTTATTTAATGGTGGAACAGGCTCAAGGGGCTGAATGGACTACTCCTGCTCCTTGTTCATATGCTTTAGAGCACCACCTGATCCCCAGCATTTCTTAATTAATTTTAATCTCAGGGTCTACACTTTCCACCCACACCCACCCCCCAGGTCTCAGGGTCTAAACTGCCCCCTCCCCCATGCCTCCATCCCTGCCTCCAGTGCCACAGTATAAATTCTCCCCTATCTCTCCCTCCGCAGTCCCGACTCTGCCCATTCTCTCCCTCCGTGTCCAAACTCTCCCCGTCCCTCCAGCCTCTTCCACTTCCCTCCAGCCTCCAAACTCTCCCCCTCCCTCCAGCCTCCAAACTCTCCCCCTATACCCCCCATGTCCAAACTCTACCCCAACACTCATCTCCCCTTCTACCAGTCTCCAGGCTTGGGCCTTGCCGGGCTTCCAGGCTTTGCTGATCATCCAGTCCTCACTGACTTTCTGGGCCAACATCTCTTGAATGCACCCAACCTCAACCCCCGCCCTATCCCCCCACCACCCCACTCCACCATCCAACCCCCACCCCACTCCCCACTCCCCACCCCCCAAACCAAAGCCCAAATGCAGCAGCAGGTATACCTAAAAATGAGGTGTCAACCTGGTGAAGCTACAACACAGGGCTAATTGTGCGCCAAGCAGCAGTGATAGACATAGCTAAGCGAGTCCACAACCAATGGATCAAATCTAAGTTCTGCAGTCCTGCAACATCAAGTCGTGAAAGGTGGTGGACAATTAAACAACTCACTGGAGCTGGAGGCTCCACAAATATCCCCATCCCCAACGAGAGGGGAGCCCAGTACATCAGTGCAAAAGATAAGGCTGAAGCATTTGCAACAATCTTCAGTCAGAAGTGCCGAGCGGATGATTCATCTCGGTCTCCTCTGGAGGTTCCCAGCATCACAGATGCCAGTCTTCAGCCAATTCAGTTCACTCCATGTGATATCAAGAAATGGTTGAAGGCACTGGATACTGCAAAGGCTATGGGCCCTGACAATATTCCGGCAGCAGTACCGAAGACTTGTGCTCCAAAACTTTACGCACCCATAGCCAAGCTGTTTCAGTACACCTACAACACTGGCAACTACCCAGCAATGCGGCAAATTGCCCAGGTAGGCCCTTTACACAAAAAGGACAAATCGATCCTGTCCAATTACCACCCCATCAGTCAACTCTCGATCATCAGTAAAGTGAAAGAAGGGGTCATCAACAGTGCAATCAAGTGTCACTTGCTTAGCAATAACCTGCTCACTGATGCTCAGTTTGGGTTCCACAGGGGCACTCAGCTCCTGACCTCATTACAACCTTGGTTCAAACATGGACACAAGAGCTGAACTCCCAAGGTTAGGTGAGAGTAACTGCCCTTGATATCAATGCAGCATTTAACCGAGTGTGACATCAAGAAGCCCTAGAAAAATTGGAGTCAATGGGAATCTGGGACAAAACTCTCCACTGGTTGAAGTCATACCTAGCACAAAGGAAGTTGGTTGTGGTTGTTGGAGATCAATCATCTCAGTTCTAGGACATCACTGCAGGAGTTGCTCAGGGTAGTGTCCTAGACCCAACCATCTTCAGCTGCTTCATCAATGATCTTCCTTCCATCATAAGGTCAGAGATGGGGATGTTTGCTGATAATTGCATAATATTCAGCACCATTCACGAATCCTCAGATACTGAAGCAGCCCATGTCCAAATGCAGCAAGACCTAGGCAATATCCAGGCTTGGGCTGACAAGTGGCAAGTAACATTCATGCCACACAAGTGCCAGACAATGACCATCTCCAGCAGGAGGGAATCTAACCATCGCCCCTTGACATTCAATGGCATTACCATCACTGAATCCCCCATTATCAACATCCTAGGGGTTACCATTGACCAGAAACTGAACTGGACCGGCCATGGACCGGCTACAAAAACAGGTCAGAGTCTAGGAATCCTGCAGCAAGTAGCTCATCTCCTGACTCTCCAATGCCTGTCCATCATCCACAAGGCACAAGTCAGGAGTGTGATGCAATACTCTCCACTTGCCTGGATGAGTGCAGCTCCCATAACACACAAGAAGCTTGACACCATTCAGGACAAAGCCACCCACTTGATTGTCACCCCAACCACAAACACTCACTGCCTCCACGACTGATGCACAGTGGCAGCAGTGTGTACCATCTACAAGATGCACTGCAGCAACTCACCAAGGCTCCTTAGACAGCCCCTTCCAAGCCCACGACCACTACCATCTAGAAGGACAAGGGCAGCAGATAGATGGGAACACCACCGCCTGGATGTTCCCTTCCAAGCTATTTGCCATCCTGACTTGAAAATATATTGCCGTTCCTTCACTGTCGCTGGGTCAAAATTCTGGAACTCCCTCCCTTACAGCACTGTGGGTGTACCTACATCACATGGACTGCAGCAGTTCAAGAAGGCAGCTCACCATCACCTTCTCAAGGGTAATTAGGGATGGGCAATAAATGCTGGCCTAGGGAGTGCACCACATTCCATGAACAAATAATAAAAAAAATTTCAAGGTGCCTTTCTTAAAATAATCTGTATTTAAGCTACGTGTAGAGAGGAAACCTAAAAGCTCCAGTCAAATACATTTCATTTTTTAGCATGAGCCAGACTGTTGACTGTGTTGACTGGACTGTTATTAAAATATAACATTCAAAGTATTCCATCACCATAGCTGAAGTATTTTGATCTGCTCAAGACTTTAAACATCAGTAAAGAGATGATTTTGATCTTTTAATAAAGCTACATGTTGAGGTTTATTGATACAGCAATCAAAAACCCACGAAGACCTCTACAATTGGAAAGTCGATCATTTATAGTGAACATGCACAGTTCATTTCTCTTGATAATTTCAATTTGTTGTGAAAATTTTAGCATCAGTATTATAACTAAAGGCTAAACTACAGGACTAATACTGGTAAATATTTGATACAATTGTACAAAGAACTAAATGAATTAAATGCACATATACATTTTGTACAGAACATTATATGTTAACATCTTATTGCAGTTGATTAGCAATTACTAGTATTGAATGTCTAGACTACCAAATGTAATCAATTTAGTTATCTAGGGGGTAATTTTAGCTGACATTGCTTGGTGGAACCAGATCAGATGGGCAATTAAAATCAGACCGGTCACTTACCTGCCCTGGATCTGATGGGAGCTGACCTTCAGAGTCATTAATCTATTCAGCTGGGCAGGTGGCACAGGTTCGTATAGAAGCAGATAGATTCTTGACTAACAAGGGAATCAAAGCTCATCAGGAGTAGATGAAATGCGGAGTTGAGGCCACGATCAGATCAGCCATGATCTTATTGAATGGTGGAGCAGGCTCAAGGGACTGAATGGTACCTGCTCCTAATTTGTATGTATGTTCATCTATCTGCCCAAAGCCAAGTCGTCAGGACCCAGTTGTAATAATAACTCAGCGGCCTGATCGGAAACCAATGGAGAAAGGGTTTGGGGCCAGAAGAGACTTAAAAAAGAAAATTTCAGATCTTGACATTTTAAAACTTCCCTTGTGGGGCCAGGAGTTGCCAAAGTGCTCTTTTGTGTCCCATAGGAAAACGGAGCAACCCACCCCGCCCCCACTCTCTGCTCCCAACCACATTCACTGCCACCCTGCCACTCCCACGCAAATTAATCACAAGAATGTCCAACAGGACAGTTCTGGCAGCACTTAACCAATAATATCATTCAGGCTGATTGAAGAGGTACAAGCTTTAGGCAAAATATTACCAACACCTTTTTTCCTTGAAGACAGGCTGAGGTTCCAATTTATTCATCTTGAGAAAGAACTTAAACAAATATAGAGATTGCAGATCACAGCCAAGATAGATCCTATTCTTATGCACCACTTAAGACAGGCCATCAAGTGTTATTGCAGCCAAATGACCAACAGATGCGTAACAATTGATCTTTGTACTGTAATGTAAGATTTCGGGGTACAGGGCCACAGTTGACTAGACATAAATAATTTTAAAATGGTTTATTAAGATTATTAAGAAACAACGGTTTAGATATGATACATTAACTAAGACAGAAAAAAAGCATACGACCCGTAACAGCTTGTGATAACAGCATTCTGCTCTCTAGTTGAAGTGTTCAAGTGTTAGGAAACTCTTTCCTTGATCTCTTGATCTTCCTCCTCCTCCTCTGGTCATTCTTCTATCTGAAGAAGGCAGATGCCCAATGAGCACTGCCACCTCACCAGCACCTCAACTGCCCTACCACCAGTATAACAATACACAACCTTTTTGGTGCGCTGGTAGCTTACCCACTGTCAATCACCTATCTAACTATTCTTACAGGACAGGTACTCAAAACATCAGGATGGTCACCACTCCCCCTGTGTGTAACCCTGCTCATAGTCCACGTTTTAGATTACATCTTGCTGAGGGTCATATCTTGGTCCTTTCTAAACACTTGGAAGTTAACAGGGTGCACGGGGGCCATCTAATAACTCAGGAATGTCAACATGGCAGCCTGAACTAAGGCTATTCAAAGGTCAACGTGTTTAGCAAGAGCAGCAGATTTGCTGCTTAGAAAATCCCATACAATGCAGAAGATACCTGCTTAGATGAAAGTTCTTTTTTATTTATTCAGGATCCCAATTTCTTACTGTAAGATTATTGGGTTACTAACAAGAATACTAGTTGTTAAAATCTAATTTTATTGGAACCTAATACTCGACTTTATTTGACACCTTTCTTCATCAAACAGTAGATTGAGAAAACTTAGAAATAGGGCACAGTGCAAAAAACATGTCAAGGTATTGGGACCATGGGAAAATTATGTAAAGTTTTTTTAAAAAATAATTCACTTGCAACAAAAATCTGAGATCTTTGGACTGTGAGTTCTGCTTGTGCATGTAAAAGCATAGGATTGGAGTGCTTAGCCCCCTCAAGGAGATAAGAACTTTGAGCCTTTAAATAGGAGACAGTCAACAAAGGTGGATGTGAATGTGATACTCATATGAAAAGTTGTTCAAGCGAAGCATGCTGAGAAAGGGCGGAAGATGATTGGAGTTAATTGGATAAGAGCCAGCATGAAAGCATGCTTCCGTCTGCCTTCTGTATGGCTGAGAGAACTAAAATCTAGAAACAAGAAAACAAGACAAGGGATGAGAGAGGCTTGAAAACTAAAAGACCAAAGCTTTGAGAGAAACCATTTGTGCACTCTATTGTCGAGATCTTGACACACGTAGTATAATCCGTGTTAAACTGTAAATCACTGCCTGAGTTTATTGCTATGGTTTATGTGAAAATTTAATAAACTTGCCCTGACTTTGGCTCAACAAAGTCAATTAATAACTAAACTTTGCTGCCAAGTCTGTTCCTGTATGAAAAAGGGAAGCAAAACCACTTAAGTTCTGACAGTGACCCAACCTCTAAAATTCATATATATTATTGTAAACAAGCATCTCATTGAAGCTAATGGCACAGGCTCGAGTGCAAACCTGGACCTTCCTAATCTATACCAGCAGATTATTGGTGCATTTCCGAAGTGGGCCATAATAGCATCAGGATTTCATTTGTTGAAGTTCAGGTTGTAAGCGTTCCCAACATCAACATTAATGGAAGCTGAACAGGTAATGCAATTCATTCAGGGTTTCAAAGGAGGGCTGGTATGGAGTTCCTGTTGTGAAGCAGGAAGTGGATACAAGTGTTGCTGTTGCTTGGAGGAGATGAGTACTGACTGTAATAGTTGTCCAATTGATTGCTGACACTGGGGAAGATGGCCCATCATGTGCTTTCCTGAATATACCCATTCAGGGTGGAAAAGCTCCACAAGACACAGCCATGGATTTGGCAGCAGTTTTTTTGTACCATCAGCTGATCACGATATTCTGCATTGACTAAGATTAGTATAATGTCTCAGGGCATGACTGATACACACCTTGAGCCATAGCCCTTCAACTTATCCCCTTTCCACCCTTCTCTCAGGGTGTGGCCATGTTGAGCCTTGACCTGGACCCTCACAGCTGCACCTTGTCATGGCAGGACAGTGTGACTCGGAGGGAGCAGGTAGTTTGTGATCAGAGCACAACATGCCATCTGGAAGTGACAGGAACAAAACCTGGCTACCCTGCACCTGCCCAGCCCCATTTCCATCCCCACCCCACCCCACCCCACCCGGACAGCATTAGCTTTTGATGAGATAGCAAACATGGTTTGTGTATGTAAGCATGTAAGCAGATATATGTGTGTGAGACCATTCAAAGCGTTACATGCCTTTTTTTTTCCATTTTTCATGTCAGAATGTCTCAAACAAGGGAAAGTGGAGAAGGTGTGGGAAGGGCTGTACCACACTTCAATGGTCAGGACCTCCATGCTGGTGGAGGAGGTCCAGTGATGGATGTAGCCAGGGTGCCCACCTGGCTTGTTGCCGGGGATGCAGAAGCACCCACAGTAGGTGCTAAGGATTGTGGTAGAGGCACTTCAGAATATGGTGGTAATGGTGGAGGTGATCCTGTTAGTTCATTGAGCAGAAGGGGATGTTGACATGAGAGGGAGAGCAAAGGGTGGGTTGCATGATAAGGGCAGCACAGCCATGGTTAAAGGCAATAGCGTGTATCAGAGCATGCTCTTACAATGTAAAAAGGAACATCTTATTACCTCCTTTTGTGTTTCACACAGGTCCCAGTGCCCCTTGCTCACCCCCACCAGGCTACCTCACCCCTCAGGCGACAGGAGGAGGATGAGATGTCCGAAGAGGCAGCGTCACATCTGACTATCCCACTCTTCACCAACACAGATACCAGCAGATTGAAGGGATGTAGCGCACGTTTAGATTTCGGGCCAAGTGGTGAAGGGCACTGCATCAGAGTGCAGGAGGAGGTGTCAGAGTCAGAGGCATCTGTGCACTGTCCCCTTCGAAGGAGGGAGGAATGTCATGGTGATGCTCTAGTGGGCAGGATCGTGGAGCCTCAGAAGTCACTTTATGGGGCACTGTATTTGGAGCATTAGGAGATAGCTGAAGAGATAGCGGAGGCATTAGTGATGATCTTTCAGGAATGACTGGAGTCAGGGAGGGTCCCAGAGGACTGGAAAATCATTAATGTAACCCCATTGTTTAAGAAGGGAGTGAGTCAAAAGACTGGAAATTACAGGCCGATTAGCCTGACCTCGGTCGTTGGTAAGATTTTAGAGTCCATTATTAAGAATGAGGTTTCAGAATACTTGGAAGTGCATGGTAAAATCGGGCAAAGTCAGCATGGTTTCATCAAGGGGAGGTCATGCCTGACAAATCTGTTAGAATTCTTTGAGGAGGTAACAAGTAGGTTAGACAAAGGAGAGCCAATGGATGTTATCTACTTGGATTTCCAAAAGGCCTTTGACAAGGTGCCGCACAGGAGGCTGCTCAGTAAGATAAGAGCCCATGGTGTTAGAGGCAAGGTACTAGCATGGATAGAAGATTGGCTGACTGGCAGGAGGCAGAAAGTGGGGATAAGGGGGTCCTTCTCAGGATGGCGGCCGGTGACTAGTGGAGTTCCGCAGGGGTCAGTGTTGGGACCACAACTTTTCACTTTATACATTAATGATCTAGATGAAGGAACTGAGGGCATCCTGGCTAAGTTTGCAGATGATACAAAGATAGGTGGAGGGACAGGTAGTATTGGGGAGGCTGCAGAAGGATTTGGACAGGTTAGGAGAATGGGCAAAGAAGTGGCAGATGGAATACAACGTGGGGAAGTGTGAGGTCATGCAGTTTGGTAGGAAGAATAGAGGCATAGACTATTTTCTAAATGGGGAGCGAATTCAGAAATCTGGAGTGCAAAGGGACTTGGGAGTCCTAGTCCAGGATTCTCTTAAGGTTAACTTGCAAGTTGACGTGATAGTTAGGAAGGCAAATGCAATGTTGGCATTTATTTTGAGAGGACTAGAATATAAAAGCAGGGATGTGCTGCTGAGGCTTTATAAGGCTCTGGTCAGACCACATTTAGAATATTGTGAGCAATTTTGGGCCCCATATCTCAGGAAGGATGTGCTGGCCCTGGAGAGGGTCCAGAGGAGGTTCACGAGAATGATCCCAGGAATGAAAGGCTTAACATATGAGGAACGTTTGAGGACTCTGGGTCTATACTCGATGGAGTTTAGAAGGATGAGGGGGGATCTGATTGAAACTTACAGAATACTGAAAGGCCTGGATAGAGTGGATGTGGGGAAGATGTTTCCATTAGTAGGAGAGACTAGGACCCGAGGGCACAGCCTCAGAGTAAAGGGAAGATCTATTAGAACAGAGATGAAGAGAAACTTCTTTAGCCAGAGAGTGGTGAATCTATGGAATTCATTGCCACAGAAGGCTGTGGAGGCCAGGGCTTTGAGTGTATTTAAGACTGTGATAGATAGGTTCTTGATTGGTAAGGGGATCAAAGGTTACGGGGAGAAGGCGGGAGAATGGGGTTGAGAAACTTATCAGCCATGATTGAATGGCGGAGCAGACTCGATGGGCCGAATGGCCTAATTTCTGCTCCTATGTCTTATGGTCTTATGGTCTATGGTCTCATTAACAGCAGATGTGTGGACATCTGGCAGGATTCCCTGAGGCAATGTAAGCTCATGAGATGGGAGGAGCCCATTGCGGTGCTGAGCTCCACCTTGACTCAGGGGCTCAAGTGGATGAGGTCCAACCATGAGAGAAAGGCCAATCTCATGAAGAGACACACTCGGAGTGGATGCAAGAGCAGCGTAACTCCCTGCAAAGGGTGTAAGGTTCTCTCAGTACCCTGGAGCAGTCTTCTCAAACTGTCAGCATTGACATCCATGGAAGAGCTGTGTTCCCTGAACAGGACATTTGCACTGGTGGAACAACAGTTGCTGGAATGGACAACTGCTGCACCCCAGCAGCCAGATCCAGCTAATCCACTTGAAGAACACTGTAAGGCTAACTAAAGGTAGTGAGGAGAGCATCTCAGTACCCTCATCTTCTTCTAATTCCCCAACCCCTCCACCAGATCCTTGTCTGTTCTACTTGTTCCAGTGACAATGGCTGTCCATGCAGAAATACAGAGGCCGCAGTCCGAAGTGCATCCCCAATGGGTCCCTGCATGACAAGGCTGGTCACCACACTCCTCAGTGCCATATAGCATGAGGGTTGATCAGACTGCTTCCACCTCCTCCTAGGCAACAGGGGAGGCACTACATAGGAAAGTTCATGAGTGCAGGGCGCTGTGCCATCTCAATCACTGATGGGTTCACCATGGTTTCACTTGATACCACTGTGTATATATCACAATAAAGCACATTGTAAATACAAATCACTATTGCCAAAAATGATTTGGTCTGCTTTTGTACACTAATACCCTCAGTGAGAATGTTGGCAGTCCTTACCAGTGGCACTGAAGACTGCATGCTGAAATCTATCTCTCATTGATGCCATCAGGATTAAGGCTGTGCCCATGAATGCCTGGCAGTGGAAGGCTGTTTCCATCTGCAGATTATCAGATAAGGTAGCGGTACACCAATGATTATCTTTAAGCTGGGGGGCGGGGGGGGTGGTGGGAGGGGTCAATGATCAGATAAGATCAAATCCAGTTTATCGGGTACACTTCAAGCATGAATGCTGTGTCAAGGCAGTCATTCCACGTGAGTGTTATGCAGTCACTTAAGTGGATTTTCCACATGTCAGGATGCCATGTATTCTTCAGTGAGGCATACTTGTGTGGTTTTCATATTACATTTGAAGTTTTTGTCTTCTAGGTGGTAGAGACAATGGTTTCATTGGGAGCCAAGATGTTTGGCTGCATTGCACGCTGCACACACCTGAAACTGGACACTAGTAGTGGATGGATAATGTGGAAGATAGTTGAAGGAGTTGTTTTAACACACGTGTGGCATTACATTGCACAATGTGCAGTAGCTACAGTACTGTTAACACATAAAATCAAATCTATAGGTCATGGGTGTAAAGTCCTGCTTGCTTCTAGTACTCTTGGCATAGTGGGCAAGATTTGAGTGTACACAAGGTGCATTCTCACTGGCTTAATGACAGCCTCTAACATATATGTGCACGGTACAGGTTCTGAAAAATGTTTCAAGGTGTATTTGTGCACTATGTTGAGGTCAAGGGTTATGATAGTCATGGTTTAAGCCATGTTGATGGCACTGACTTTAATTGTGTATTGCTGGTTTTCTCTGTTGTTGGGATGAGCATTTCCATGTTTTTATTTATATTCATTCATGGGATATGGGTGCCGCTGGCCAGACCAGCATTTATCCCAACTGCCCTTGAGGAGATGATACTGTGCTGCCTTCTTGAACCGCTGCAGTCCATGTGTTGTAGGAAAACCAGTGAAGGAACAGCGAGATAGTTCCAAGTCAAGATGGTATATGGCTTGGAGGGGAACTTGCAGGTGATGGTGTTCCCATGCATCTGTTGCCCTTGTCCTAGGTGGTAGAGATTGTGGGTTTGAAAGGTGCTGTCGAAGGAGCCTTGGTGAGTTGCTGCAGTACATCTTGTACACAATGCTGCCACTGTGTATTGGTGGTGGAGGGATTGAATGTTGAAGGTGGAGGGTGGGGTGCCAGTCAAGCAAGCTTCTTTGTTCTGGATAGTGTCAAGCTTCTTGAGTATTGTTGGAGTGCACGCATCCAGGCAAGTGGGGAATATTGCATCACATTTCTGACTTGTGCCTTGTAGATGGTGGACAGGCTTTGGGGAGTCAGGAGGTGGGTTACTCTCCACAGAATTCCCAGCCTCTGACCTGCTTTTGTAGCTACAGTATTCATATGGCTGGTCCAGTTCAGTTTTTGGTCAATGATAATCCCAAGGATGTTTATCGTGTTAGAGGTGTTAGAGATATGGAAGCTGCTCACTGGGGATTCACTGATGTAATTAGTGTATTTTCAAGACCCTAGGTGAATTTATTTTGGATTGGCAGGCTTCTGGCGATGATTTCCTCTGTAAAGAATCAGCCATTGATACATGGGTCTTCCACTTAGCTGGTCTCCCATTGCCACCCTCTTCCTCCACCGTTATGTCAGGTCCCTGAGCCTGGACTGAGGCCTCCTCCTCTCCTCATCTTCCTCATAGGCCTCCTCCTTAGATTCTGTAGCTATGGGCCCGACTTCTGCTCCCTCTGGTTGTAGGCCCCTCTGCTGTGCCATATTGTGTAGCATGCTGCACACGATTACTATTCGGGAGACCCTTGCAGGGGAATGCCGCAGTGATCTTCCAGAACAGTCAAGGCATCTAAAGCGCACCTTCAAGATGCCAGTAGCCTGCTCTATTGTAATGCAGGTCAACACGTGACTGTTGTTGTAGTGCCACTTGGGCTCTGTTTGCAGCTGCCTAAAGGGGTTCATCAGTCACCTCCTTAATGGGTACACCTTGACCCCCAGAAGCCAACCAGGGACCTGTGCTGGTGTCTGAAGAAGCTGAGGCAGTTGCAGATTCTTCAGGATAAATGAGTCATGGCAGCTTCCAGAGTACTGTGCACAGACTTACAGGAACACCTTAATAAAAGTTAAATACTGCGGATGCTGGGAATCTAAAATAAAAACTGAAAAACCTAGCAGGCCTGGCAGCATCTTTGTGAGAGAAACAGAGTTAACGTTTCGAGTCTGTATGACTCCCCTTCAGAGCTTGCTGTGGTCACACACCACCTATGCACTCAGGGAGTGGAAGTGTTTCCTGTTTATAAAGGTTTCAAGTTAATGGGTGGAATTTTATGACAGCAGGCTTTTACGGTCCCACCGAAGTCAATAGAGTTTAGAATGGCTCGGCGCATTTTACCACCCTGTTCCTGCCGCGACGGGGCCGTAAAATTCTGGCCAATGACTTGGTGCCCATATAGCAACATGGGTGCAGTTGATAGCCTCCTGTACCTGAGGGAAGCCTGCTAATTTGGCAGACCCCCTGGCCCTCTGCATCTGTGAAGCCACATCCATCAGGAAGGTTATGTGTTGCCCCACACAAGCAAAGAGGCCTTGATGCAGCTGTGTGCGGCTGACTGTGAGACACTGAAGAGATCTCCAGCTGAGCCCTGGAAAGAGTTGGCTGCATAAGAATTCAGAATCACTGTGACCTTGAGAGACTTGAGAGGCAGGGCATGCGGATTGGCAGGCTGTAGTGCCAGATCTTGTTGTACCATGGCAACACATGCTGGTGACCAATTTTCCAGTTAACCAGAGCCTTCGAGCTGCACAGTTTCTCAATCATATCCAGATATGACCTCGGCTAAGGCACAGAGCCCTTCCAACTCTTCGAAAATTCAGCCCATAATCTTTTTTAAAAAATGCAATCAAAATTGGATTTGGCTTTACTTCTAAGCACTAAGTTTGAAAGTTCATGAAAACAATCATGCATAACTCTTTGAGTGCTGACACAGGATTAGATTTTACAGGCTCTGTGAACCACTTCCTGTAGCATTCCTGCCTCTGGATGACTTTCCCATGGGTAGGCTGGGAACCAGTTTGGTTACCCACTTCACATAGATTACCCACTAATCCAACAAAATCCCACTTCGGACCATTTTATGATGAATCCTGTATTTTACTGCCATCAGTGAGGTGCACCATCGTGCATGGAGGACACCCACTCAACCGAAAATGCAGGCCAAGGGACCATGGGAGCCAGAGGTTCTAAGCAACAATGATGTGGCCATGGAATGAAAGGCCACATTCCTGTCCAGTTCTGCGGAGGGGTTTGCCCTCCTTTCAGATATTCCTACCTCTTCGGGCCTCTTTATTTCATTAGTTCTACACAGGCAACCGAGGACAGCTCTATGTTGAGGCGTTCACGTGATCACCTTTCTGCCTCAGCAGTGTCGTGTTTTTATAATTATATAATGTCACAAATCGCTCATAATGGATTCTGTAAATATGTTGTGGGTTAATTTATTTAAACCAAGAGCACATGAGAGCATACATACATGGGTAGAAAGCTTGAAGACATCAGCAACAGAGTTCTGTGTGTGTGCTCTGCTCAAAGGTGAAAGTGAAACTAAGACTGGATCACATGATACCCCTCCCTTCTGTTGTATGATGTTAAATGTGCCTACATGCCATTGTAATGTAAAAGTGCTCAGCAGAGCAAGGGTTAACATGGGAGTGGAGAAGAGCATCGCCCACTCTATGTTGTACAGAATCACATGGTAATAAACTGAGAACAGTTTAGAAAGAACCCTCTGGAACAGCCTGCATGGAGACAACAGCTCCATGCATGACCATACCTTGGATCTATAAATAGTTAAAGGTTAACAATAAAGGGTTCATGCTTAAATATACAAGTCTCAAGATCTCATTATTGAGACATCTAAAGAACCCACATGGTTGGCAGCGGTGGAAGATCAGTGCTATCAGCATAGTACAACACCTTCCCATGATGACATGCTGCTATTCCTTAAAGGCATATTACAACAAGTAGTATCCACCTCTCCCAGTGGGGCTGCCAGCCTGACATCATTGCAGGCCCTCTGATTGGGCCTGCGGCCTTGGGAAACCTCTCCCCTCCCAACCCTTAATAGGTGGCTAATTTGGAGGCCCCCTCCTGGAAGTATATGCCATTGGAAGCTGTGCGGAGTAGGGCAGGCATGGGACCCCCAAATGGACCTGACATCAGAGTTCCGACACCAGGCAGAAAATCCAGCCCTTAATTTTTATGACTATGTTGATGCATTATTTATCTTCTGTGATATTACTTACCAAGTATACTGAATTCTTAATTTACCCATTGGCCATCCTGGTTAGAAAAGACTTAGAAGAAAGCCACAAAAACTGAAATTTGAGTGCCTAAGACCCATATAAAATCGTAAAGGAGTTTCAGATTTCCCACTTTCAATATGCTACAAATCAGTGTTTCTATTATATATGCATACACTTAACAAAGTCACAGAAGTCCTACTGTTTACAATTAGCTTTTACATTTTTTTTTGTGTAGAATTTTGAAGCTTATCATGCACAAAACATTAGCAGCTTTTAGTTTGAGAACTCTTGTACATTTGTATTGGCAGACATCTTACCAGTTCAGTATTATATATTTGAAATATGTCCAATTCATTCACTGTAATAGAATTTACAGTGAAGGTTATTAGAGCAATGGATTACGAGTTCTGGACTTTATTTATATTCATATATCAATTATTCAACACAAATTCACATGATATGGAGAAGTGTTTGCATGGTGTATTCTTCAAAGAAAAATCAAGGCTCAATGGATTAATTATCCGATTCAGAAATATATCTTCTCCTATTACAGGAAATGAAAACGAATTTATCATCCAAGCCACATCACTTTCTAAAAACTTGCAAATATGCATCTGTGTTGTCTGTCAGTGCTATTGATAACAAGTTATCTCATGCACATTCTAAATAAAGCAGATGTTGGGTGATGGGTTGGAAGCAGCCTTAAAATGCCCACTGCCACTTTAACAAGGACTTATTGCTGGGCTGACAAAGCACCTGTTTCTTTCAGATAATAGCCTGTGTTAATGTGCAAACATGCGGTGTGCACTCTCCGACCAGCTTTAATAGTGGTGGAGATAATGAGGCACTGGAAAGGTACATTGTAAATTATTCTTGTGGGGCTAGAAGGATTAGGAGCACTATCCTCAGCTACCCCTCATTGCAACTGCCATGGCCCCATCCCCATTCCCTGGACTTCTCTTATCTCCAGCCAGGCAAGTTCTGGGCTACCTGATATTGTGCCATCTTGTATCCAGCAAGGTTGAGCAGTAAAAACATATTGGCCAAGCAGCTTACCAATTCATTTTAAATGAGGCATGGGCTTCAGAACAGCCTCTTTGCTGTCCAAATGGAGTAGATTTGCTCTGCAAATCATCTGCCACAATGTTCAATTTGACCCCATAGGGCAATACTGCTAAATTTGGTGGATTCCCAATATGGATTGTTGTGATATTATTTCGTAGTGAATGTAATTTAACATACTGAATAACATTCTGCTGAAGCTGTAAGTGGTTTGGTATTTATCATCATAGGAAGTGATGCAAGTTAATGTGTAATATAGTAGTTGGAACTGTATTGATCAGCAGGTAACACATGAAGAGCTCTCCTGGAATCCTGTTTTTCTTCAATAAAGAACCCTTTGTTTAGATTAGTAATCATTGTCATTGGGGAGGATTTTCCCATTGTCGGGCGGGTGCAGCGGGTGTCCTAGGAGCAGCTACGCAACGTTCCACAGCCTGTGATCAGGCCCCCACTGTGATTTCACGCTGGCTGGCCAATGGCCAATGGCCAGCCAGCATAAATTGTGCACCCAAACAGGAGTTTGAGATGGCGGGGGTTGGGGGCCATGTAAAATCCCAGCAGGTAGCCATCCCACCTTCTGCCCACCCGCCCTGTTTGGAATTTTACGGGATGCAGGGGAAGCACTGGGTCTACTGAGGCCATAATAGCCACTTAAAGACCTCATCCTGCTGCCATCGGTATTTTATTCATGACGGGGGAGGCCCACATTTGCGGGGAAGCCCAGCAGTTTTTTTTTATATTGTAAAAATATACTTTATTCATAAAAAATCTTCAATCACATTCAAAACCATTTCAAAAACAACATTACAAGGGTACAATCCAGGTTAAACTCTTACAAAATGTATCACCAGGTGCATCAGTACAAACATTATTACAATCATTTACAGCCTTTCATTTTGATCTGTACAGCCCGAGGGGCTCTAAACAGTTCCCAGTCTCTCGGTGCGCTGTGGTAGAAAGGTCTTAGACAGCGACCCTTCCCCATTGCGCCTTTGCGGCAGCTGCCCCAAGCTTTAGTGCGTCCCTCAGCACGTAGTCCTGGACTTTGGATTGTGCCAGTCCGCAACAATCGGTCGGGGACAGATTTTTTTTTTTTTTTTTTCCCAGCAGTTTAAGATGCATGGGCTGGTGTCAGGAAAGGGGGTGACCTCCTTTGCCTGGGCCCATCAGAGGCACCAGCCCCCCACCCACCACCTTCAAGGTCATCCTTTTCTTTAGCTCTCGCCCTGGCCTCTTGAATCCAGCCCACACCCCCTCACCACTCCTTGCGAGGACATGTTGGCAGGCCCCTGCGAGACCCCAGGTTACCTGTGCCCCTTGCGGTGGTGGAATTTCCTGTAGTCCTAGCAGTTTCCAGTATTCCCACAATGCTGATGGGACTACAATGAAGCTGCCAATCCGATTGGCCGGCAGCTCGCTAAGGCAGGACCTCCTCCTAGGAAAGGGGTGGAAGCCTTGCCTTGAAATAATTAACACTGTTCCCAGCATTAAATTACTGCGGAGCATCTATTGGGATCGTGGGCGGGCTCCCCACCGACTTTTTAGCTGGGGTGGCAGAGACTGCGGTGCCCCATAAAATCCAGTCCACTGGCACAACTTGACATCAAACCAAACCAAACCAAACCAAACTCGGCAAGGTCAGTCCAGAGTTGGGGGGAGGTGGTCATGATCATGGAAATAGGGGTCCCATGGTGAGCTCGATTATTGTACAGGGCCCCAGAGAACCATTCTGGCTCTCAAAGGACCACAACAAATATTCTATGCTTACCATTATTGGGCCTCTTAGGCTCCAGAGTTAATAAAACTGATCAGAGCCTGCATGGTGCATACTCTGACAAGTTTCAAGTTGAAATGGCAATTGGGATCCTATTTACATCATAGGACTTGGTATATATATATATATATATATATATATTAACAGAAATCTGCTGCCTAAACCAGGCAGATGCTTTGGGCTATCGACCATAGAAGCTGAATCTTCATTTTTGGGGCTGTTGATGCCAGGCAAATTAAATGAAAATTGACCCTTTTTTTGGGAAGATTGACTTCCATACAAAGGTTTAAAGCATTATGGGGTTAATTTTCTACTTTGAGTGCAATTGGGAAATTGTGCAAAAAATGCACTTGTAGTTTCATTGGTTAAGTTATTGTTCAAGTTACAAGTGAAATGAATTTGCATAACCTTCCAGCATAATTGCGCAGTGAAGGAGAACGTACCCAATTATTTTTGGTCTTTGCAATGGAAACATTTCATTTAATGTATTTAGGGCGGTAAGCTGGTGCGGGTTTATTAATGCAGCTGAAAATGGATTTATCACAAAAAATAAAAATATTTAATGACTGTCTGGTCTTCCACTATAAATGATCTCACTTCAAATCACTGAAAAGTACATAAAAACTATACTGAACTATTTACTAGTTTCATTGTTTTACACTAGTCAATTTCCCAGTAAAACGATATGTTTTAATGTGTAATAAAGTTTTACAATGTGCTGACTAATGCCTGCATAACTTACAAAACCAAAGTCAACTTGAGAGTCCTTGCTGAATGACTGAAATCAACGGGAACGGAGCATGCTCAGTATCTCAACTTAGGGGTGAAATTTTCCATTTATGAGGCTAAATGCGGTGGCGGTCAGTTTCAGCGGCACCCATCCCGCTGGCAGGAATGGCGGGACCTCGTGACCTCGTGCCCAGGCAGTATGGGACTGAACCATCTGGTGGGTCGCGAGCTGATTCGTCCGCCCGCTGTCAGCTGGCAGGGTCGAAGGTCCAGGCGCCACATTTAAACGCCAGTCCAATATATACTTTCACTCTCTCCTGCCCATCTGTCTTCAGGACACGTGCAGAGATGTCTTCCTGCCACAAGAAAGTGGCCAAAAGCATCAAGAAGAAGGCATCAGCCTGCGTCACCCACCAGTCCCTCCAGGCCTTGATCAGAGGAGTGCGGGCGCATAGACATGTCCTGTATCCCAGGGATGGCTGCAGGAAGCAAGCCAGCCTCACCTCTCCGGCCTCGGAGGCTGTCGCAGAGCAGGTCAGCGCAGCTGGCAGCCGTGCCCCAAATGCCATCCAGCGCAAGAAGAGAATAAATGATTTCATCCACTCCACCAGAGTAAATCATCCTTCAACTCCCTCCAATATCAAACTCTCATCATGGCATCATGCACTCAAACAGCTCCTCTTCAAGGGTCTCACACAACCATTAACGGGGGACACATATCAACACTCATTCTCTCACCGAGACTTTCACATCACCACCATCCCATCTATCATGTTGCTCATACTTCATCCTCTGGCCCCTCTGGGGAGGGCTCACCACACACAGGGGACATGCATCGCACCCAACCTCTGCTCCATCCCTTCTCATCACATGCCTTTCTTCTTCATACAGACCAAGCTGGTGCACTACAGGCGTGAGAGTGTGCAGACTGGGGGAGGGATGGCCGACATCATTCACTGTGTTTGAGAAGGCTGCAGTTAAGCTGGCTGGGGAGGACAGGAATCGCTCTTGTTAGGAAGGGGAGTCCAGCCACTCCCACCAACCTAGTATGGATCACAGCTCCATCACTTAATCAAATCCTGACATTAACAGTGAGTCATGTGCAGTCTTATGAAGCTCATACTCATTAACTGAAACTCTATTTTCTATTTTCTAGGCACCAGCAGATCGAGGCCCCCAAGCCAGTCTAGCACCAGTCCAAGCCCTCATACCACGTCTGAAGAGGAAGCTCTGGAAGAACCGTCATGGCGCTCACACGCACCCTCCACAGCTCAGAGACACACACATTGGTGGGACACAGCTCTAGATTAGGCATAGGCTCACTTTCTGGATAACACCTTACTGAAACGTCCCTGAAGCAGTTGGAGGCAGGGACAACCCAGGTCTCTGGTACTCAGAGGGCAGCTCTGAGTCAGATGGTGAGCCACTACAAGTGGCTGCCAACTCAATGCTGGAGATGCAATGACAGGCGGCTGAACATCAGGCAGAGATTCGACAGTTACTCAGCAGACTAGAGCGAACAATGGAGGAGTCTGTCCACGTTCTGTCTGATGTCACGGCTCCAACATGCGAGTGACTCAAGGTCACCATAGGCATGTCCTGGTGTCCACCACGGAAAATCTTGGTCCAGAAAGCCTTACCAGATATGCATTTGGCCCTGCAGTCCATAGCCACAAACCCTGGCATAATCAAGATGTAGGTGACATGGGGTTGAAGTACCTAGACCTCCCTCCAAGTGCACCATCTCCTGCAGGAGTCAGGGCGGGGCCCTCGAGCACCCACAGGGATGATGAGCATCGTGCGGGCATCCTGGGGGCCTCTTCTTAGGACACTCCAATGGGGTGCAGCCACTCACAGCCCCCTCTGCCTGTGGCCCCATCCATTCCTGCTGCTCAGGCCAAGGGCATTTCTGCTCCTTCGCAAGTGACCCTTATCAAGCCGGGGCCCTCGAGGCCTCGGGCCACCAGAGGATGTCTGCCAAGGTCACCGCAGACATCAGGGCGTAGCAGTGAGCAGGCTGCCTCCACCTCTGCTGCGGATGTCAGAGCTGCACCCAGGCATAGAGGTAAGTGAGGAAGGTTAAGAAAAATTGACATCACTTTGGGTCACGGATGTGCTATACGTGTAAAGAAATTGCACTTTTGTGAATACATTTGATGGTTATGTGAATGTTTTGAGCAACTGAAAATGTGACTTTGTACATTGGGATCCTCTTACTTGAAGGTTTAGCCTTCCTCCCACTCAGTGATACTGTCCCACTGTGAGATTAACATTCTTGTGATGTCAACTTCAGTTGAACTAGTCTCCGCACCCCTTGTGTGATATCAGGGAGATGTGTTTAAACCTTTATTTGAAGTGTGTGATGTAAGCGTTTCTCACCCTTCTTCCTCAAGGAACACCATTGAGTGAGGGCAGCTCATCAGCATTGATAATCTAGCGGCATTTGTGTGTCCTTGGTTGCAGTGGCAGACGACAAGACATGCATGGGAGGAGGAGATTCCTCGGCATGTCCACATCTCAGTTGCAGCAGTGTTTGCATCATTAGATGGCTGTGAGGGCTTCAAGTCTTCTCTCATATTGCTCTTGTTCCTAAGTTGACTCTCAGTTCCCAGAGGGAGCTCACTCACAGGGCACCATGGACCAAAGCAAAGATCATGGCTTGATGATTCATGAGGCAGAATACGCAAGTGTGAATACAGGACTCATTCTCGCTGCAAGTAGTTGGACATCCCCTGAGATGAAAGGGAATGGCTTTGAGGGCTAGGAGAGCCGTGGCCATATGCCATATGTTAACTTTACTCTTCCTGGAATCTGTCAGCAATTAACGTATCATGGGCATGTCTCCCGCATCTTCCTTTCTCCATGGCGTGATCACGCTTATACTGACCCATAGCAGCCTCAGGAGGTTCCAGGGCCTCCAGAGCTTCATCCTGCGATGACCTCTCATCCTCCTCTAGTTCATCCTCTGGCAGGGGTTCAACTCTTTGTATTGCCAGATTGTGAAGGGTGCAACACACTGCGATAATGCAGGAAACCCTGTCAGGAATGTATTGGAGTGAGCCACCTGAGCGGTCCAATTATCTGAAGCCCTATGGTCTGCTCTATAAGGGAGCGTGTGGAGCTGTGAGCAGTGTTGTACCCTCTTCTTGGAATGACTCTGAGGGAGACGCACCGGTGTCATCACCCAGTGTTTCAGTGGGCATGCCATAATCCCAAGCTGCCATCCTTGCAGATGTAATGGCCCCTCAAAAATCTCAGGCACCTGGGAGTGACTCAGGATGCAGGAGTCATGGCAACTCTCAGGGTACCATGCACAAATGTGCAGTCTCTGCTTCTGATGATCACACACCAATTGTACATTGATGGAATGGTAGCCCTTGCAGTTTATAAACATTAGGGCCTGGTGTCATGGAGCCCGTATAGTCACATGGGTGCAGTCTACTGAATCCTGCACTCTTGGAAAGCCTGAGATGGCGGCAAAGCCAGTGAATCTCGCAGCCTGGCTATCTTCGTCCAGAGCAAACCTGACGTAACAGTGGGCCTTCCTGTGAAGGGCATCTGTGCCCTCCTTTATGCATCGATGTGTTGTGGACTGAGAGGTGCCACACAGGTCCCATGTTGATCCTAAGAAAGACCCAGAGGCAAAGAAATTTAGCGCTGCGGTCATCTTCAAAGCCAGTGGCAGGTGATATCCTCCAACTCCACATGGTGTCAGGTCTTCACGAAGAATGTGGCAATTGTGATGGACCAGAGCTTGGGACAAGCGCAGATGTGCATGGTATTGCCTCTCAATCATTTGTAAATACAAGACTCTTCTATGAAAAACCCTAGGTCTGGTGATTGACCTCGGTTGCCTGGATCACTCCTCTTGACACTCCTGTTCATGCTTTGGCTCCGCTTGATCATATCCCTCAGGCGTGGCTTCCTGCTGGAGCTGTGTGCGGCATCACCTCTCCCTTCTTGGCCTCCTCCATTGCATTAGGACCCTGACAAAGGCAGCACTGAGCCCTGGATCCATATCTGCTTTTGCCTTCTCTCTGAAAGGAAACATTGAAGACATTAATGATTCAATGGACAAGAAAGTGAGGCCCAAGAGATGACAAGTTTGGAAACTGTAAGGGTCATAGTTTTTCCTGACCTACTCGCATGGTGGCTGATGCCACCTTATCCCTGAGACACTAACACATCGAGGTGACCAAAATGGCACCGCAGATATGTAACATCTTGATCCCTGTGTGGGATGCTAATTGAGATGAGTGACCCAACCTAGCTCTATGCTCTAATCTCTGATGTGGCATAGTAATAACCAATCAGTTGCTCATGGTCAATGAATGAATGCTCTTTGGCCCATTAGGAATGTCAAATCATTTGACAGGTCTTCATTGATGGAATGCCATATATGGTACAGCTTCACTATTGCCTGCATTCCCAAATTCTACATTCCCATTTGTTAATCTTGAGATTCAGTGACTGTGATGGGAAGCACTGAGTAGCTCTTTAACAGTGCTAATGAAGCCATTGGCTTTCAGCAGCTTTCATCGCAGGCAGGTCTTCCTCCTTTCTTTCTAAGCAGACTCCTATTCATCTTGTGGCAACAAAAAGTTCAAGGGTGACCCCAGAAAGGCCCACTCATGTTTGCCTTTCCCCCTCACTGCCATTCCACAGCCTTCCCTTTCCACTGCCCCCTCATGTTCACCCTTCCTCCTCACTGCCATTCCATAGCCTTCCCGGTCCTTTGACCCCCTCGTGTTTGCCCTTCCCCCTCACTGCCATTCCACTGTCTCTCCCCTTTTCACAGCTTGTGTTCATCATCCCCACCCTCGCCTCATAGCCCACCCTGGTTGAAGTGCTAGTTTTGCAAGTGGAGTTCTGCTTGACTGCCACTGCACAGTGATGTCCTTGTGGACAATGGTCTCAGCCACCAGGAGCAGAAGACCCCTGCACTCCCCAACCCCAGCTGCAGTACTGTTCACTGTCTGAAAGTGGAGGCCTGCATGAGTACCACAGCACAGCAATGTTCTTCAGAAGGATGTAGGCAAAGAGCAGGAGCAGACCAACCCTACAGCCCCAGCAGTGTGGCATTCACAACAAGACCAGCACAGTGCTATGGCAAGTAGGCTATGTGGTTACTTTGAGGTTACGAGTGGACTGAGGTCCAACTTGTGCACGCCACATCTTTTCAAATGGGCCGACATAATTTCTTGCTGGTGTGATGCAGATTGGTAGGTCTGACAAGATTTTGGCGAGCAGATGTTTTCGTGAGCATTCATGAGATGTTAATTAATGCAAATTGCGTTCACATCACTAGCTGGAGGCATAACTGACCTGCCATAAACCCACCATCAGGAGAACTGCAAACTGTTTTTACGCTGGTGGATTTCCGACTTTTTGCTCACCTCTGGATTCTCCACTCTTGTCCGCCACGAAACCTGCCGCGGGCGGGATGGGAAAGTTCCACCCTAAGGGTGTGGTCAGTTTTGTGGACAGAGGCAGCTTTGGGAAAAATTGGCTTAAAAATAATGTTAAAGATTATAGAATCTTCATTTACCACTTTATATAGGCCAGGATTTTCCCGGTCGGCGAGCGGGGGCGGGGCCTGCTCGCCGGCGTGTAAAATAACGCCCGGTGATGTCGGGCGGCACTCCTGATGTCACCGCGCCCCATTTAAATTTTCAGGTAGGCGGGGGCTCAGCAGAATCAGCTGTGCGCCCGCTGACCTGTCAATGGCCAATTGAGGCCCTTGACAGAGTCATTAAACTAATTAATGGACCTGCCCGTCCAACCTTAAGGTTGATGGGCAGGCCAGGAGCCCTGGTGAGCATTAGAAAAAGCATGAAACCTCATCCACGGGCAGGATGAGGTTTCATGTAGGTTTTTAAAAATGTAATTAAAGTGTATGTAAAAGTTATGGACATGTCCCAACTCATGTGACAGTGTCACATGAGGGGACATGTCAGGGATTTTTTTTTCTCTATTTTTCAGATTTTTTAATGTACAGCCGATCTCCCTGAGGCAGCACTTAGCCTCAGGGAGATGAGTGCGCTCTTTCGTGCGCATGCGTGAAAGAGCGCACTCTTGGTTTAGGGAATCCCACCCCCCCACCCCACGGCCTGCACAGGGAGCGCACATAGGAGGCACGCCTCCGCGCGTCCACTCTTCAACTCCCCCCCCCAAATGGGGGGAAAATTCTGCCCATAGTTTACATATAACATTTCCCAATCTATTTGTGGTGATTCAGCCAATTTCACCCAGATTGTGCTGATAAAACTTGCACAAACTCACAAAAACTCTACCCCCACAAGTTTACACAGCATAACATGAAATCATCAGGAGTTCAGCCATTCATAAATATCATGTCTAGTGACACTCTGACATTATCTATATTTAAGGATTGAAACTCCCATGAGTGAAAAGAGTAAGTACTGCAGCGACGACACCTTTGCACCACCAGAATAGGCAGCGCGGGGCCTTACAAAGGCAGATGTACCTTCAGGTTATTTGCACAAAGCGATAAAAATGATTTGCAAATAGTGATCCTTTGAAATTGGGTTTCTTAGGGATAAATATACAATGCATCATATTAATACTGTTTATGCAAGCAATGCTAATTATCTAGTTTTAGATTTATTTGTTCCTTCATAATTCATAAAGGTGCTAATAGCAGTATGTTACCTCTTCCTGCAAACACTATTTGAAGGATTCATAGTGAGCTAGGTTAATTAATAAACATAGTAGTCTGATAAAGAATGGCAGTAGATTGAAGAATGGCACGTTCCCTGTATTGTGATTTTCAATTTGCCGTACAACCAAAATAAAGGAGTGTTGTTATAACAAAGGTTTCCTCAGATAAACATTTTGTAATGTTCACTGTCACAAATGCTCACTGGATTTTTTATAGTATCTGTTCACAATTGAATGGTGTTAAAGAAATTTAGAAAAAAGTAACTCAGAAGGTCACCGCTTCAAAGCATATTCCAGGCCTTGAGCATATAATTCAGGCTCACATATCCATGAGGAAAAACTTGTCAAAGGTGTCACCTTTCAGATGAGATGAAAAGCCAAAGTTATATGAGGCAGACATAAAAGATTCCAAGCATTATACAAAGAAACTCTCCTGGTATCATAGTCAAAATTTATCACACAACTAACACTCACCAAAACAATTACACTAGTCATTTATCTTATGGCTGTTTCAGATATCCTGACTGTAGCTGCTGGCTGCCATCTTTGCCTGAATAATCGCAATAACTACATTTCAAAAGGGTGATACATTTGTTCAGCCCTTTGTGTGGTCAACCCTGACCCATTTTTCTGAGTCAAGGTGCAGTTTTGCAATGTGGGCTCCTGATGGAATTCTGCCATCAAGAGGAATCCCATGCGTGAAAAGAGCAGAGGACTGCAGCAATGACACCAGAATAGACAGTGAAGGGCCTTAAAAAGGCAGAAAACCTTAATTCCAACCTGTTATGACACACTGATGGTAAATACTGAGCTGCTCAAATCCCAGAGGGAAACTTAAAACAACTATCATAACCATTTTTTGCAATTTGTATGTTTCAAGATGCAGGCTTTGAATTCAGTTATAATAAGACCACCGAGTCTCAAGACGCTCTTATAAAACTAAATTAAACATCTGTTAAGTAAAAGGTTGTAAGCATATGCATATGTTTACAAATTGTCACTATAATAACTTCTAAAAATCCCCTAATTAATCTGACTCTCAGTTACAACTCCGTTAAGGCAACAGTAAAACACACAGATTTAAATAGACCCCTGGCAAAGCACACTCTGGACAGTCGCATTCAAAATGAGTTTCTTTCAGCTCTGGGTCCTTGCAGCCTGCGGCTTGAGGCTTACAGGCTGGAGGCTTTAGATCTTAGAATCCCTCTCCTTTTACCGACAGCCTTCTCTTCCATTATACATATTTTCCTCTTTGAATGCAAATTTTCATTGTATCACTAGGTTTTTTGAACTTTACCTCTTCTAACAATGAAACGCTTTCAGAGAAACAATTTTATTAGTAAGCTTTAGAAAAAATAAACACAATGTTTGGTTTCTTCTGGCTAGGTGTAGTATTTCACCCATACTTTAGAATGGTTTATTTAAAAATGCAAATTTCCCCCTTTACACTTCACTTTCTAACTTTCCTATGTTTACCTAATTAACATTTCAAATCTACTTCTCTTCTATACATCAAAGCCTCTAGACCAGCTGGCTTTAATCCAATTAAAACACAAACACATACACACACATAGACACAGCCATCACTGGAACTCTATTTTCAAATAGTTTTCAATAACATTATGGGAATTATTTTATCTCCTTGACACAACCCATGGCTTCTTATAGCCCCCGTATCAAATTGATACGAACCCATATCAACTCATGCCATCCATTCCCATGGCCCATTATAGCATCTATGCCAAATTAATGTCAACCTATGCCCCCACCAAATCCCATGGCCCCTTATAGACCCCATGCCTACTTAATGACAACCCATGTCAACTCATGCCACCCCCACCCAACACTTTTGGCCCTTACACCTTCCATATCAACTCATCCAGTATCCACCATGGACAGGCCTCGGGTGCTACGTTGAGATGAAATAAAATAAAGATCTAATATCTCTTAGAACCCTTACTATAATAAAATAATCTCATTCATGAAAGCCTATCCAAAACTTCTAAATCTCATCAATTAAATGAACATACGAAATAGGACCAGAAGTCAGCCATTTAGCCCCTCAAGCCTTCACCGTCATTCATTAAGATCATGGCTAATCTGTTTGTGTTTCAATTTTCACATTCCAATCTAGCCCCGATAACCTATGATTCCCTTGCCTAACAAGAATCTATCTACCTCCACCTTAAAAATATTCAATGACTCCGCCTCCACTGCCTTCTGAGGCAGAGAGTTCCAAAGTCACACAAACCCTCTGAGAGAAAAAAATTCTCCGCATCTCTGTCCTAAAAGGGTGACCCCTAATTTTAAAACAGTGCCCCCTAATTCTGGACTCACCCACAAGAGGAAACATCCTTTCCATGTCCACATTGTCAATACTGTTCAGCATCTTATATATTTCACTCAAGTCACTCCTCACTCTTCTAAACTCCAGTGGAAACAAGCTCAGTCTGTCTAACCTTTCCTCATAAGACAACCCACTCATTCCAGGTATCAATCTAGTAAACCTCCTCTGAACTGCCTCCAATGCATTTGCATCCTTCCTTAAATAAGGAGACCAAAACTGCCCACAGTATTCGAGATCTGGTCTCACCATTGCCCTGTATAACTGAAGTATAACATCATGGGGAGAATTTTCTGGTTGGCAAGCAGGGGCGCAGCCGGGGCCCGCTCGCCGATGCGTAAAATGACGCACGGTGACATCAGACAGGCATCCCAACATCACCGCGCATCATTTAGATTTTCAGTTCAGTGGGCGCGCAGCCGAACTGTCAAAGGCTTATTAAAGCCTGTTTAAAACTAATTAAATCAATTAAATGAGCTGCCCGTCCAACCTTAAGGTTGGCGGGCAGGCGAAGACCCCAGGCGGCCTTCACGTTTTTCATGGAACCTCATCCACGGGCGGGATGAGGTTTCATGAAGTGCTTATAAATTAAATAAATTTTTAAATTAATGTTCCTTGACATGTCCCAGCTCATGTGACACTGTCGCACGAAGGGACATGTCTTAAAATATTTTCAGTTCTTTATTTAAATGTTTGAACCTCTGTGCCTCAGGGAGATTTCTGCGCTCTATAACATGCATGCGCAAAAGAGCGCAGGCCCGGACTCAGGAATCTCCCCCCACCTGCACAGGGAGCGCTCAGCACTTCTGGGCGAGCGTCACATAAGGCCTGCCCACATTAAATGGCGGCGTGCACCTGATCGGGTGCGCCGATCAGGTTCACGCTCGCTCCTGCCTGCCCGCCCACCCGGCCCCGCACAACCCCCCCCGACAACCCCATTACTTTTATGCTCAATTCCTCTCGTACTAAAGGATAGCATTCTGTTAGCCTTCTTAATTAATTGTTGTTCCTGCATACTAACTTTCTGTGACTCATGCACTAGAACACCTAGATCCCTCTGCATCTCAAAATTCTGCAGCTGTTCTCCATTCAAGTAATACTCTGCATTGGTGTACTTCCTGCCAAAGTGAACAACTTCAAATTTTCCCACATTAAACTCCATTTGCCAGATCTTTGCCCACTCACTCAACCTATTTATATCCATCTGCAACTTCCTTATGTCCTCTTCACAGCATACTTTCCTACCTATCTTTGTGTCATCTGAAAATTTAGTTTTCAATCCTTCACTCCCCTCATCTAAGTCATAGATGTAAATTGTAAAAAGTTGAGGCCCCAGCACAGACCCCTATGAGATTCCACTCTTCACATCCTGCCAATCAGAAAAAGACCCATTTATGTATACTCTCTGTTTTCTGCTAGCCAGTCAATCTTCTATCCATGCTAATATGTTACCCCCTACACCATGAGGTTTTATTTTCCACAATAACCTTTGATGTGGCACCTTATCAAATTCTGTCTAAAAATCCAAGTGGTTAAACATGATTTTCCTTTCACAAAACTATGCCGACTTTTCCCAATTACCTTGAGTTTCTCAAAGTGCCCAGCTATAACCTCCTTAATGATTGATTCTGACACCTTCCCCGCGACTGGTGTCAAGCTAACTGGTCTACAGCTTCCTGTTTTTTGCCTCGCTCCCTTCTTGAATGGGGAGATTATATTTGCTACTTTTTAGTCTGATGGATCCTTTCTAGAATCTAGGGAATTTTGGCAAAATTAACACCAAAGCATCTACTACCTCATTAGCCATCTCTTTTAGTACCCTAGGATGAAGTCCATCAGGACCCAGAGACTTGTTAGCTCACAGCTCCATCAGTTTGCTCAGTGATTGCAACTTCACCAAGTTCCCCTCTCCCTTCCGCCTCCTGATTTACAGCTATTACTGGAATGTTTTTTTGTATCCTCTGCAGTGAAGACAGAAGCAAAATGTTTGTTCACTTCATCTGTCATTTCCTTATTAATTCCTCATTGTCACTCTCTAGAAGACCAACACTCACTTTACTTACTCTTACTAATTGATAGCTCTTGCTATCAATTTTTACATTTCTAGCTAGCTTCATCTCATGCTCTAATTTCCTACTCCTGATTAACCTTTTAGTTATTCTTTGCCGTCCTTTAGATTCTGGCCAATCATCTGGCCTGCCACCCATCTTTGCGGAGTTGTAAGCTTTTTCCTTAAGTGTGATGCTTCCCTTAACATCTTTAGTAAATATGGATGGCGGGTCCTCCCTTTAGAATTTTTCTTTATAGTAGGAATATACTTATTCTGAGTATTCTGAAATATCTCCTTAAATGTCTGCCACTGTTTCTCTATTTACCTATTCCCTAACTTAGTATCCCAGTGCTTAAAGCCTTATGAAAAAGCAAACAAACTTCTATTCATAATCCACACCAAAGACAGATAATCCTTTAATAACCTCTTTGAGCCGCCAATCAAACTGTGAACTTAGGACCCCTCTCCCCCATCACCTCCAATCCCAGATGATATAATTATAGCTTATGAAAAGCCAAGCATTTATAATGACAAAATGATAGCCCTTGGGAAATGTCAGCCAAAAGCTATTATAACTGCTAGAACAGAGGTTTTCAACTCTCACTGACACAATCAGCCTTTTTTTTAATTTTGAAAGAGCTGAGGACTTAAGCAAGTTCACATCACGACAGTTCAACAGATCACATCCACCCTTCTAGAACATTTATGTCTACTCTTTAAATAAATGCGACTTCTACACTGTGGGTTAAGGCCCTTGCCATAGTGAAAATTGGGTCTGTTTGAACTCAGCACTAAGCTCAAATGGCCCTGCTGAGTACTGTTTCCCTCATGTGAGTCACCCCACTCCTTTCCCCTACTGGGAAAAATGGGATTGGTTGGAAATCAGGGTGAGACTTCCACATCTGTCTCTCACTTTCCACTTATAAACATCCTGATCAAAATGGCCGTGAATTTGGTGGGATTCAGCTATCATTGAAGACCCAATGGTAAGTGTTCTGGGATAGCAATCTGGTCAGTGAGTAGGATGGATGAGTGCCACTGGGCAGGGGAATCCCAAGGTTTCCTCATGAGACCCAAAGTAGCAGTCTTGCTCCTCCTGCTGTTATAATCTGGTTAGGCACCAGTAACTATTTGTTCAAATTAGACAGCATTTGAAATCACAGTGAACAATAAGAGAATAAAGCCAAAGGATTCCATGGTTTTAAACAAACAAAATAAACTTTAATATACAAAGTCAGACAAGTAAAACTATCTACAATATCTATCTCATACTCCGCCATTCAGAATTGACATGAGGTAAATATGAATTAATAGGCAAACTGTGGTTGAACACACCACACTTCACATTAAATGGCAGATGCAACCAAGACAGATCCAATGCATTTCTCAGCAACTGGCCCAGAAGTCAATGACCACTGTGAGTCACTGAATCTCATTAAAACTTTGTCTCCCTCAAGAGGGGTTTCAGCTCTTTTATCTTGAAGATCTAGCCTCTGAATTCCCTCAAAAGCCACTCCAACTCGGTCTGCCTCAAACAACTGCTCACTTCCCAATGGTTCAATCTCCCCCCCTGAGACTGTGTTCCTTGGGATTCACAAAGCTGCACTCTCATGTTTAATTACTGGCACACATCCAATTCTTTCACAGACCACTAGCTTCACTAAGCTGGCACTGCCCCTGTGTTTCTCCAAACTCCAGTCTCCCAGTTTCACTGAGCTCTCAGGGCTTCTTCTGAGCCTTAGCCCTATCTAGTATGGAACCAGCAACCTTCCATCAGTTCCTCAGCCTGCAGGGCTTCTCTGAGCCCCAATTTCCTGGGCCTTGCTAACATCTCCTAGTGCTTCTCGGTGAGCTGCAAACCATATGAGGTCCAAAGCTGCAATGAACAGCTCCACCAATGGCTCTCAGGACTTCTTCAAGAGCTAACTTCCTGGAGCCTGCTAACGGCAGCATTTTTTCAGTAGCCAGCCTCTTCCCCTGTTGCAGAGCACTCAGATAAATTGAAACCAGAGAATCTTCTTACCTCCACCCATCTTCACGACAACATAGCTTTTCAGAGTTCACTGAATGCTTTTAAACTAATTCATCTCTAATTCCCAAAGTAAAACATCTCTCTGGACTGCAATTCTTTGCAATCAGTGTAGACATCACATCTCCAGTTCTCCAGCTAAGTAAGCCCACCTGCTGTTTTAAGATTTTACTTTTCTAGCTGTTAACCCCTTAAGTCAACAAGGCCACGATGTTTTAAGTGTAATAGACTCCAAGCTGCTTTAGTTGCATGTATCCCATTTTCTACAGTTAAAATTTAATCTTCACAGAATTAAAAATTACCTATGAAGAACATGAATCATGAACTAGGGCCAGAATCTTCGGGTTGGCATGTGGGGGCAGGCCCCACTCTCCAATGCGTAAAACGACATGCGGTGACGTTGGGCATGCGTCCCGATGTCACCGCGTGTCATTCCGATTTTCAGTTCGGCGGGCGCACACCGGAGTCGGCTACATGCCCACCGTACTGTCAAAGGCCTATTAAGGCCATTTAAAAACTAATTAAAATACTTAACGAAGCTGCCTGTCCAACCTTAAGGTTGGCGGGCAAGCGAAGAGCCCAGGCGGCCTTCGCATTTATCATGAAACCTCATCCACGGGAGGGATGAGGTTTCATGAAGTGTTTATAAATTGAATAAAACTTTTTATTTAAGTTAATTGACATGTCCCAGCTCATGTGACGCTGTCACATGAGGGGACATGTCTTAATTTCTTTTTTACTTTCTTAAAATTTTTGACAATCAAACTATACTCCGTGAGGCTGCTCTATGCCTCAGGGAGATTTCTGTGCTCTTTCGCGTGCATGCGCGAAAGAGTGCAGGCCCCGGCTCAGCCTACTCCCTGTGCCCGCACAGGGAATGCTCAGTGCTTCTGGGTGTGCGTCACGCTGGGCGGGCCTTAATTGGCCTGCCCATGTAAAATGACAGCGTGCAACCGATCGTAGGCGGCGATCAGCTGCACGCCCGCCCGTGTCCGCTCCCGCTCAGCCACCCGACAGGGAGAAAATCCTTCCCTAGATATTTGTCACGCTCCTACAAAAAATCCTAAAGAATAAAATTAGTAACTTACCTTGCTGGGGCCGCTTTACTGTTGGTTGCTGATCCCAGCAGGTTTTGTCTGGTGATGAAACTACTGCTGGACCCCTGCTCAGACTTCAGGTAACAACTACAGATAGTGTCCCGATGATGTGCTTAGAACTATACCTGCATATTTAAAAGGTGACCTCACCGCTTTGGGAGAGGTCCCCTTGTTGGGTGAGAAGAAGTGGGTAAATTCCTCTCTCTAATTTAATTGCCCCTCACCAGTTTCCATTAAACAGGGAGGAGACAAAGGTTAAAATCAACCTCCTAATTCAGATCGCTTTCCAGTGTAAGTGTAAAAAGATCAAGCAAGTGAACTAGTGAACATGATCAATCATAATTCTCATATCAGTTGAATATCTTGCCAACAGTCAGTATCAAGGCCCACACAAGACAGATGGTCTTTTGAATGACATAATGAAGGGCAATATGCATGTGTCAAACTGTATGAAATCAAAATCTTCATGAGAGAAGGGGCAAGGAAAAATTGGCGATGTGAAAAGATTTTGGATTTACTCTCTGCAAAGAAGCCTTGTTACAATCCCCACAGAGACCTAACTTCAAAAAAAGAGATTTGAATTTCCAGTGACCGACTCAAGGATCACAGGACAAGATTTCGCAGTTTAAGACTTTTAAGATAACAAACTAAAATCAACATCAACCAAACATTGAGATAAAAACAAAAAGCTAAAAGCTACTGCGGATGCTGGAAATCCAAAACAAAAACAGAATTACCTGGAAAAACTCAGCAGGTCTGGCAGCATCGGTGGAGAAGAAATCAGTTGACGTTTCGAGTCCTCACGACCATTCGGCAGAACTGAGTATAGTTAGGAGAGAGGTGAAATATAAGCTGGTCTAAGGTGGGGGGCGGGGGGAGAGAGAAGTTGAGGGTGGGGTGATTGTGGAGATAAGCTGCCAGACCTGCTGAGTTTTTCCAGGTAATTCTGTTTTTGTTATCGACCAAACATTACTTAGTAGACAACTAATACACTAAACTACAAAAAAAAAATCCCTCCTTAACTTCCTAACATGGCCATACACTCCATGCCACATTAATATGTTGCACCACACTCTCAGCTGAATGGTAGTCTCTACAGGAACCAATCCAAAGTTATTCCCAACTTCCAACAGCTTGCTTCTCCCTGATTCACTGATGTCCAGTGTCTGTTGAAAGTTATTTCCCTCAAGTCTTCTGAAAATGCCTGAACCAACTTCCAACAGCAAGGCCCACTCTGGTGATTCCTTCTCCCAGCCACACCATGGCAAGTCTTCCAAGGCCCTTCAATCGCCACAAGCCTTGTTTCTTCAACCAGAGAATGAGTTCCCACCTGTGTCCTGCCTGGTGGCTAACAGAGAACAGCCTTTGCCCTTGCCGTTCACCTCAGCAGCTGTTTCCTTGTCTTTATGTCCACAACTCTCTCTCATTCTCTGTCCAGGTTCTCTGTGCCAGTAAGACTGTACACAGCAAAGCCAACTGCTCCTTTTGTTGTGTCCAGGCATGAAAAGTGGCAACTGAATTTCAATAGGACATTCCCTAGGACTGGGCCCCTGTCCCCATGGTAACCAGGTCATATAAGCTTATTGTGAACAGATCTAGGAGGAGGTCCCTCTCCATCACTTAATTTTACCTTGAATTAAAATGGGCATTTTAAAACATGACAGTCTTATAATATCTAGTGGTCATAATAGCCTGAGAAGATAATAGTTGAAAAATAAATGGCTGCTGAAATTAGGGGGAGAGATTTTATCAGCCGTGTGATTAATGAATAGAAATCACCAGGCAGTTGGCTAAATTTTGCATGTTATATTGCAGAAAATGTTTCCTTAATTTTTTTTTCATAATGGTTCATTTGTCAGAGAAACAAATTGCAGTTGATTGTATTTTTATGATTAAGCTAGACACAAAAATTAATAATGATGTGATGTGTTTTCACCACATTATTCCAGAAGCATTAAAGTAAATTAAACAATCTTTGTGTATAATTGAAAGATAATTATATTACTCTATTCCTATGGCAGTATACATTTTGGCTTATTAAATGAATGATATATTTGCTGTAAAAAATATATTATTTACAATATAATCCTGATCCTGCAAAAAGAGGTTTTCTTTTTAAATGTAAATTAACAGGAAAATTGCATGTAAACTTACTTCACATGGTATTTCAAGCTTTTCACTGCACCAGCGAGTGAGCATTGCTAATTAATACAGACAACTACTGAATATGAATCATTTAAGCTTTGTTATGAACTTCAACTGTTTTCTCCAAAAGTAACTGAAGAAAAATGGCTAACCAAGTTCTGCTAAACATTTAGAATAAGGGAGGATGAAAATACTATAAGCTTGAAGCATTTCCAGATCAAGTATGCCTAACCAATTACAATATTGACTTGCAGTCAGGTTTGCAATCTTAAAATCTTTAAATTCTCATCCATTCCCAACCCACTTGGGAGTAAGGCTCCCCCCACCCCACCAACCACTGACTCTGTAACATTGCAATGACAGTGTATTTAAAGGCAGAAAATAAAATATATTTCCAAGCAGTCTATTTTTTTAATGTGATTTTCATGTGAAATATAAAACCAATAAAGATGTATCTGAATTTTTGTCTTATCCAAGCAGTTTTTGATGTATAATAGTTACAGTATGAATGTTGGTGAAGTAAAAATGCAGCCATTTCACTTCCCCAAATTTAAAGAGAGGCTGACTGATCAAAGTGATAAGTTTAGAATCATTGACATGTAAAATGGTTACAGCACAGAAGGAGACCACTTAGCCCATCAAGTCCACACTGGCTTTCTATAAGAACAATTGAGCTAGTCCCACTTGCTTGCCCTTTCCCTGTTGCCCTGCATTATTTTTCCTCATCAGGTGCCAATCCAATTCTTTTTTTGAAAGCCATGATTGAATCTGCCTCTACTACAGTCTCAGGCAATGCATTCCTAACTACTTGCTGCATAAAATAGTTTTTCCTCCTGTCACTTTTAGCTGTTTTGCCAATCATCTTAAATATGTGTCCCCTGACTTTTGATCCTTCCACCAATGGGAACAGTTTTACTCTATCTACTCTTTCTAGGCCCCTCATGATTTTGAAAACATCTATCAAATCTCCTCTCAAAACTTTTCTTCTCTAAGGAGAACAGCCCCAGCTTCGCCAATTTAACCATGTGACTGATCCCCAAAACAATTCTCGTGAATTTTCTGTACTGCCTCTAAAGCATTTACTTCCTTCCTAAAGTGCAGTGCTCAGAATTGGACATAATGCACCAGCTGAGGCCAAACCAGTGTTTTATAAAGGTTCATCATATCTTCCTTGCTTTTGTACTCAATGCTTCTATTTATAAAGCCCAGGGCAGGCTCAAGTTGAAGCTGGACTCCACTGTGCTCTTTGACATTGAATGCAATTCCTGGTAGATTGCCACATATACAGCCTTCTTCTGTAGCCTGGCCCATTGAAGTCCTCCTCAGATTCCTCTGCAGAGAACACATATACAACCTCTCTCTCTGGTGAGTTGGCATCTGCGCCATCCTTTCACCCGCCCTGCCTCCTGCATATTTGTGCTGCTATCTTACCATGTGCAGATTCTCCACTATCCGCTAAAATATGTGCAGTGTCAGCATCTGAACTGGTGTTTATGGAGATTGTATATCTTCATCTTCACTTTCATCTTCCTCATCCTTCACTGACTGAGCAGATTCCAGTTTTTGCGAATCTGAATTGAAAAAGGACCAGGCTGGGGTTGTGGTGAGGGTAGAAGAGAAAGTAGGAAGCATGTATTCACACCACCAGCATGTATTCACATCATCAGTCAAAAGAGCCTGGGGGTTGAAGGAGAAGTGGGATTAAAGAAGGAAGATTAGGCATGCTGGTACTCTTATCATTAATCACTCCAGTCCCATCTATAACCACAACCTCAGCAATGCCCCTTCCCATGATGACCAACACTCTCTCCTCCATGGGGGTGAGGACATGTAAGTACACTTCTAACCCTCCAGTTAATTATTGCTGCCTTCTGTTATGCGCCACCTTCTCCTGCAAGGAAGAGGCAAGTGTGTCAGTAAGTGTCCAGCAATATGTTTGGAAAATGTGGCTGTCATATTTCAATAGCTGCCATTGTATATGAACTGAGAGATGTGGTTGTGAATCTTACAATATTGCTATAGAGACTGTTTATAGATGGGTGAAGTGTATATTATGAATTGAGCAGTAGATGAGGCCAGTGTTGCAGTTGATAGGATATGGCATTTGAAGATAAACTTAACTGACTGCTGCAGCTATTGAGAGACCATTAAATTTCTTCCTGCAAGGCATCAAGATTGTTGCAACTATATTCCTGGAATTGGCTGCTATCACTAACTTTTACCCTCCTTCCTGAGCATGTGACTAGAGGGCCTCCTACCCCCCTGAGGTTACACATCTCTGCTTTGTTCCATCTCTTCCACCAAGAACTCCAGAGCAGTGTCTGAAAATCATATGCACAATCTCTCTCATGGTCAACCATTGTTGAAACTTCCACAGCGCACTTCTGAAAATATTCTCTACCTCCAGTAGCATCATTCCTTCCATCAAAAGGTCAGAAATGGGGATGTTCACTGATGATTGCACAAATTTCACCACCATTCATGACTCTTCAGATACCGAAGCAGTTTATGCCCATATGCAACAAGACCTGGACAACATTTAGGCTTGGGCTGATAAGTGGTAAGTAACATTTGCACACTCAAGTGCCAGGCAATGACTATCTTCAACAAAAGAGAATCTAACCATCTCCCCTTGCAATTCAATGGCATTGTCATTGCTAAATCCCCCACTCTAAACATGCTGGGGGTTACCATTGACCAGAAACTGAATTGGATCTGCTATATAAATACTCTGGCTACAAGAGCAGGTCAGAGTCTAGGAATTTTGCAGAAAGTAACTCACCTCCTGACTCCCCAAAGCTTGTTCGCCATCTACAAGGCACAAGTTAGGAGTGTGATGGAATACTCCCCACTTGCCCGCGTGCAGCTCCAACAACACACAAGAAGCTCGACACTATCCAGGACAAAGCAGCCCAATTGATTGGCACCCCATCCTCCACCTTCAACATTCACTCCCTCCACCAGCGATGCACAGTGGCAGCAGTGTGTACCATCTACAAGATGCACTGCAGCAACTCACCAAGGTTCCTTCGACAACACCTTCCAAACCCACGACCTGTACCTCCTAGAAGGACAAGGAATGCAGATGCATGGGAACACCACTATCTTCAAGTTCCCCTCCAAGCCACACCCCATCCTGACTTGGAACTTTATCACTATCGCTGGGTCAAAGTTCTGGGATTCCCTTCCTAACAGCACTGTGGGTGCTCCTACAACACATGCACTGTAGTGGTTCAGAAAGGCAGCTCCAACAACACCTTCTCAAGGACAATTTGTGGTGGACAATAAATGTTGTCTAGCCAGCGACGCCTGCATCCCATGTACAAATAAATAAAAAAAGATTTGCACCTTCCCTTTAAGAGGTTCATGTTGTCTTTTAGGCACTTGTGATATCAAACCCCCATGCTAATCAATGGAAGAATTGAACAATACAATGAGTGCTGGCTGTACACAATCCTGAAAATGAGCCTGAATTTGATCTGCTGCCTGCATTGCAGTCATCGGGTGTGGGTTAATCGTGTATCACACCATTTTGGGGTTATCCAATTTAACACCCACATCTTCACTGCTCAAACTTCAGATGGGCAACCATGCACATATTCATTTATGTTAAAACCAAGAATGTTTTAATTTTATCAAATCATAATTTCCTGTGAATATTTAGCTTCTAATATGGGATCAGCTATGAGGGAACATTCTTCACTTCTGTACCTTAGCACTTATCCATTTCCCTGCTGACGTTTCCAGAATCTCTATAATCTTTTCTGTCTTCATTCAAGTGCTACGTTAAAGGTTTTATGAGGAGAGCAGAAGCATGGTAATGTGAAGCAGAGGTGTATCTTTGCAGTTCATACATAATAGAACACTTAGATGCAGGGACACGTTTCATTGTGAATATGAGATCCTTTTGGGGAAGGCTAACAAGGCAAGGGAATATACAATAAATGGTAGGATACTGAGAAGTGCATAGGAACAGAAAGACCTTGGAGTGCATATAGACACATTCCTGAAGGTAACTGGCCAGGTAGCTAAGGTGGTCAAGAAGACATACAGGATATTTGACTTTATTAACTGAAGCACAAGAATATAAGAGCAGGGAGGTTATGCTGGAACTAAATGAAACACTGATTAGGCTACAGCTAGAGTATAACATGCAGTTCTGATCACTGCACTAAAGTAAAGGAAAGGTGTGATTGCACTAGAGAGTTGTTGTAAAGCCATGCTTTATATCAGAAATGACTATTTATTTACCGTTTGAAAATCACTGATTGAGTTTATAAAGACTAAAACCACAGCACCTAATATGACTGCCAAGAGTCAGGTGTCCCCAGGTCTCCAGAAAGTTCTTAATTAAATGACAATAGGCGGGGTGGCCTCCCAGGAATGGACATGCTGAGATGAAACCAATTGCAGAATTTACACCTCCTATTGCCTGTGTACTTACTAAAACTCAAAATCCATGGACCCCTTGATATTAAACAAAGAGAGCTGCATAGAAACCAGTTCATCATAAACAAGTGTGAACAGCTACCCTACATTCCTCATTGTATAGCAATGGCTTCTGTTTTCAAATTCATTATGTGGACAATAGATGTATGGATCATGTAGTCACATGATCAAAACTGACTTCAGATATCAAATCTTGTTTTTTCAAGAACCAGGGAGAAACAAATCAATCTGGAAACCAAGAGAACTGAACATCCCTGAGTGGCTCACTCTCTCTCTCTCCGACTGTCCCACTCCCTCTACCCATTTTTCAAGCTTGTGCCTTGTCTGCTGTTTGACTATCCATGCACCACAGGCATTGATTTTTAAACATCAACCGAGCAGTTGCTGTGTCTGGAAGAAATGATAAATCAACCGTCAACACCTTTAAACCACTGCAATGCTGACTACTGATGGACCACAGAGCTCAGCATGGATCCACCCACATCAGCAGCCTACGAGATCTGTATAATTAATTTTATTGGACTTTAAAATATCATCTAATCTATCCTCCCATTTTTTAACCTATTTGTGTGTATGTGTGTAAACCTGAATGTATGTGTGTGTTAAAGCTGGAGCATTTTTATTGTTTTAATTTGACCGGATTAAGTACAATAAATACTACCCTTTTTTCTTTTTAAAAACTCCAGGAGCCCTGTCTGTGAGTGTCTTTTACTGTCACAGCACACAAACAGTTAAACGCTCACTGAATTGGTGAGCATATGCTTTAAAAAAACCTTTTGCAGTTAAAGGAGGAGCGGGAAAAGAGGAGAACCATTCTACCCTTTCTCAACTGTGATAGCAGAGGAGATTTACAAGGATATAGCCTGATCGGGAGAATTTTAGTTTAGAAGAAAGATTGGATAGGCTTCGGTTGTTTTCCTTCAAACAGAGGAGGCTGAAGGAAGATCTGTTACAACCAGGTGAGAAGGAATGAATTGGCTCCCTACTATTCAACCACCTCGGTTAGTCACACAAAGGTTTAAGTTTTCTTTTTCACGAGAATATGCCTTTTCTAAATCAGAAAGCATTTAACTATTTGAAGTGTGAGAAATAAGGAGCCAATCCGATACAGGCCGATTAGCCTGACCTCGGTCGTTGGTAAGATTTTAGAGTCCATTATTAAGGATGAGATTTCAGAATACTTGGAAGTGCATGGTAAAATCGGGCAAAGTCAGCATGGTTTCATCAAGGGGAGGTCATGCCTGACAAATCTGTTAGAATTCTTTGAGGAGGTAACAAGTAGGTTAGACAAAGGAGAGCCAATGAATGTTATCTACTTGGACTTCCAGAAGGCCTTTGACAAGGTGCCGCACAGGAGGCTGCTCAGTAAGATAAGAGCCCATGGTGTTAGAGGCAAGGTACTAGCATGGATAGAAGATTGGCTGTCTGGCAGGAGGCAGAGAGTGGGGATAAGGGGGTCCTTCTCAGGATGGCGGCCGGTGACTAGTGGAGTTCCGCCGGGGTCAGTTTTGGGACCACAACTTTTCATTTTATACATTAATGATCTAGATGAAGGAACTGAGGGCATCCTGGCTATGTTTGCAGATGATACAAAGATAGGTGGAGGGACAGGTAGTATTGAGGAGGTGGGGAGGCTGCAGAAGGATTTGGACAGGTTAGGAGAATGGGCAAAGAAGTGGCAGATGGAATACAACGTGGGGAAGTGTGAGGTCATGCACTTTGGTAGGAAGAATAGAGGCATAGACTATTTTCTAAATGGGGAGAGAATTCAGAAATCTGGAGTGCAAAGGGACTTGGGAGTCCTAGTCCAGGATTCTCTTAAGGTTAACTTGTAGGTTGAGTCGGTAGTTAGGAAGGCAAATGCAATGTTGGCATTTATTTTGAGAGGACTAGAATATAAAAGCAGGGATGTGCTGCTGAGGCTTTATAAGGCCCTGGTCAGACCACATTTAGAATATTGTGAGCAATTTTGAGACCCGTATCTCAGGAAGGATGTGCTGGCCCTGGAGAGGGTCCAGAGGAGGTTCACGAGAATGATCCCTGGAATGAAAGGCTTAACATATGAGGAACGTTTGAGGACTCTGGGTCTATACTCGATGGAGTTTAGAAGGATGAGGGGGGATCTGATTGAAACTTACAGAATACTGAAAGGCCTGGATAGAGTGGATGTGGGGAAGATGTTTCCATTAGTAGGAGAGACTAGGACCCTAGGGCACAGCCTCAGAGTAAAGGGAAGACCTTTTAGAACAGAGATGAAGAGAAACTTCTTTAGCCAGAGAGTGGTGAATCTATGGAATTCATTGCCACAGAAGGCTGTGGAGGCCAGGTCATTGAGTGTATTTAAGACCGAGATAGATAGGTTCTTGATTGGTAAGGGGATCAAAGGTTACGGGGAAAAGGCAGGAGAATGGGGTTGAGAAACTTATCAGCCATGATTGAATGGCGGAGCAGACTCGATGGGCCGAATGGCCTAATTTCTGCTCCTATGTCTCACGGTCTTATGGTCTAATCAAATAAGGTTTTCTTGAGTCAAAGAAAGAGTAAATCTATTACCCACTAAATCCGAGAAAAATAATAAAAACACAGCAAGCAATTGGCTCTGATGCAGTCATTTGGGCCCACATACACACACACACATACATACACACACAGACACACACACAGGTATACGCATACACACACAGACATACACGTACACACACAGACACACACACACATACACACACACACAGACACACACACAGGCATATGCATACACACACAGACATACACATACACACACAGACATATACATACACACACAGACATACACACACACAGACATACATACACACAGACACACACACATAGACACACACACAGGCATATGCATACACACACAGACATACACACACACAGACATACACACACCTGCACACACGGATCAGAAATAAAGGAGTTAGAGTCTAACAAAAAAGTGAATGAATATACGGTTGTGTCCTTTGATTGCCATTGAGACACAGGGGAGGATTTTTCCCTTGTCAGGGGTGGGCAGGGACAGTCGAGAAGCCGACCACCGCCCATGATTGGGGCCAGACCACGATTTCATGCTGCCGGACAATTTAAGGCCCGCGCAGCGTGAAACGCGAGCAGCAGCGCCTAACGCTGCCTGTGTGAGGGGTGAGGGGGGGTGGGGTTGGGGAGGAGGCCGCGCACGAACTTTGTGCATGTGTGCAAGTGCATGCTTGAAAATCTCCCTGAGGCACAGAGCTGCCTCAGGGAGATGAACATTAATCAAAATAAAAATCAAAGGTTTTAAAAATGTTATAAAACATATTCCCTTATGTGACTCTGTCACATGAGCAGGGACATGTCATTAATTAAATTTTAAAATTCTGATTTTATTTTTATTTGCTGCTGGAAACCTCATCCTACCGGTGGATGAGGTTTCCCAAAAAATGCAAAGGCCGCTTAGCCTTTCACCTGCCTGCCAACTGTAAGGTTGGACGGGCAACAAAAAATTTCACTCAATTAACTTTTTACTGGCCTTAATGGGCCTTTTAATTGTCGACAGTGTGCCTGCCAACCGCAATATCACACGAGTGCGCACTGATGTCGGGACGCTCGCCCGACATCATCACGGGTCATTTTACACTCGGCCGGGTCAGGCAGGTGCCCGCCCACCAAGCTAAAAATTCTCCCCATAGATTTTGAACGTTGCAGTCTATTTGGATTAGTTGGTTTATTGGATGTGGTCAGGTGTAGAAGATGCTGCAATTATTACGAGATCTCAGTTCGCTGGTAGGTTTCTAGTACAGTTGGCTTCTTGAGATGGGTGACATAGACTTGTTCTAAATGGGAGAGAGAGAGCAGCCTTCAATCTATTCCCTTTGCTGAAGACTTTTTTGACATCGCCTGTGTCACTTGCAATCTGTCTCAAGTGGCTGCGCAGCCATGTCTTGTAATACTTCAACCATTGTGTTCAAGAGGTTTTGTTTCAATTGTTTCAATATCCAATACTTTGCATTTTTAATGTCTCTGCCTTAGTTATGAGTTTTGATGAGTGTCTGGATTATGGGAAATGTCCCTCCCTTCACAATCCCCTTCACCTTGGACTGTGGCCTTGCATTTTTAAGCAGTTTGCTCTGTCTTAGTTCAAAGTGCAAAATTTCCAGTCAGTTTAAATTTGGAAAATCATATTTTCAAAAAAATAAAAGGGCATAGTCTCGTGACAGACCTATTTGAAGTGTATAAAATGATAAGGGGTCTCAATAGAGTGGATATGAAGGTTCTATTCTCTTGGTTGAGGAGGTCATTACAAGAAAGCATAGATTTAGAGTAAGAGTAGGAGTTTAAGGGATGATTTGAGGGGAAGATTTTTCACCTAGAGGGTGGTGGGGATGTGGAACTCTCTGCCTGAAAGGATGTTGGAGGAAGAAACCCTGATAACATTTAAAAAGTACTTGGGTATGCATTTGAAGTCTACAGACCAAGAGCAGGTAAGTTTTTCTTTATTCTTTCATGGGATGCAGGTGTAACTGGCAAGACCAACATTTGTTGTCCATCCCTAATTGCCCTTGAACTGAGTAGCATGCCACACCATTTCAGAGGGCAGTTAGGAGTCAACCATTTTGCAATGGGTCTGGAGCCACATGTAGGCCAGACCAGGTAACAATGGCAGATTTCCTTCCCTAAACAACATTAGTGAGAGATGAGTTCACTGTGACTTATTAATTGAATTTAAATTCCACCAGCTGCCATTATGGAATGTGAACCCTTGGCCCCAGGAAATTAGCCTGGGCCTTTGGGTTACTAGTCCAGTGACATTACCACTACACTACTGTCTTCCCCTGGGAGCAGAATAGCTTCTTGCTGGCTGGCGTGGACATGATGGGTCGAATGGCTTCCTTCCACACTGTAAATTTCTATGATTTTGTGAATCTTCACATAAATGAAGTATTTCATAATCATTCATTCTTGAAAATTATGGCTGTCTATCCAATAAAATAGAACTTTTTTAAAAAATCAAATGCCAATTTACTTGCAATTGGGGGAGAATATTCAGTCGCATGATATGAAATGCTGATAATGTTAACTTTGTTTTTAATCTCAGTTACAGTTCAGCATACAGGTGGTGAATGATTAGAAAATCAGGGGAATGCACATTAATGAGTTATTTTCCACTGCTGCCAACAGCATCCTATTTAACTTTCAGCTTTGCACAGACTTTTGCCCAGAGGTGACACCAGCAGCAGCTTTGTGGTAATAAAACAGGGGCATCATGCCATCATTTCATGATTTTTGCTGAAACACTGTCAGCTTTTCAAAAATAAAGACCTCAGTCCTAACAAGACTCAGTCCCAATAAAGATAATGCCATTGTCAAGACATTTTAATTATTTGGATCTTGCTCAAGATAATAGAATAGTCATGTTAGGTCTCAGGGAAAAAAACACATGGTCATTTTGATGCTAGTGCATTGAATTGCAATGATGGCAAAAACTCTGAAGTGTCAGGAGGACACATATAAATATATATATATAAATACATATTCATCTGACAGCACATATACTGTATGTAGTCTTTTGGGCTGTGGCACACCAGATAATGATCAGCTTAAGTGCTAATGCCAAGAGCAAAATTGGAAATGTGTGTAAAGTATGTGTGAGACCAATTGTTGTGCTAAGCAATGGGTTTCTTCCCCATAATTCAATTTTTCTTCTAGAATCATAGAATGTTATGATAGATCAGGGGATCATCCAGCCCATTGTGCCTGTGTCACTGCTTTACTGGCGCTAACCAATCAGTCCCATTTCCCTGCTCTCTCCCCATAGACCAGCATTTCATCCCCTCAAGTACTTATCCAATTCCCTTTGAATTGTTATTTTTAAATCTCCTTCTACTACCCTTTCAGGGGATATTCCGGATTATAGCAATATGCTGGGCAGCATTTTCCTCCAGGCGTGGGCGGGTTCCTGATCGGTGCCCCCATTTGGGGGCGCGTCGCCATTTTACGTGGGCGGGCCAATTAAGGCCCGCCCAGCGTGACGAGTGCTTGGAAGCGCTGTGTGCTCCCTGTGCGGGCGGGGTGGGGGGAGGCGGTTTCCCTGAGCCGGGAGTGCACTTTTTTGCGCATGCGCTCAGAGAGATCAGTGGAAATTACGAAAATTTTTTGAAGGGTAGAAAAATTTTTCGTGACATGACTTCTCATGTGCCACTGTCACACGAGCTGGGACATGTCAATTTCTTTTATTTAAACATTTTATAAGAATTTTGATACCCTCATGAAACCTCATCCCGCCCAAATATGAGCTTCCATGTTTTTTCTGAAGGCCACCTGGGCTCTTTGCCTGCCCATCCAACCTTAAGGTTGGCGGGCAGGTTCATTAATTGCTTTAATTACTTTTTTAAAGGCTTTAAGTGGCCGTTGACAGTTCAGCGGGTATGCAGCCGACTCGGCTGCGCGCCCGCCGAACTGAAAATCTGAATGACATGGGTTGACATTGGGACGCACACCCGACGTCATCCCACACCATTTTACACGTCAGCAAGAAGGCCCCGCACCTCGCTCGCCGACCGGAAAATGCAGCCCACTGTGTAAATAATGTTTCCCCATGTCATCTCTGGCCCTTTTGTCATTAACATAAAACTCTGGGAACATATGTTTAGGAACATAGAAATGTAAGAAATAGGAGCAAAAGTAGACCATTTGGCCCCTTGAGCCTGCTCCACCATTCAATTAGATCATGGCTGATCTTGTACCTCAATGCCATTTTTCCTCCCACTCCTGATATTCCTTGATGTCTTTTCTATCATGAAATATATTGATCTCTGTCTTGAACATATTCAATGGCTGAGCCTCCATAGCACCAACCAATCACTTAGCTGTTTCCCTGTGATGTCACACATTTAATTTTTCTCAGAACATGGCCGGTGCATAGACTGAGACCCCTAACTCTTTTAAACTGGTCCTTCACTCTCCATGCTCTTTTAAATTCAGAGTTAAGGTAGCTACTTTTGTGAACAGCCTCACCTCCCCCACTGCACTGAATTCCCTCACTCACCAAATTCCCAAGCTCACATTCTGTGACTACCTGCACTCAGTAACCAGCTGCTGTCTTCATGCTTGCATATTTGTTTTCTGCCTCTGGAGACAGTTTCTCTTTATTTACTGCACCAACATCATTCATGATTTTGAACACCACTGTCAATTCTCCTCTTCACCTTCTTTGCTTTAAGGAGAACAACCCGAGGTTCTCCAGTCTCTCCACGTAGCCAAAGTCCCTCATTCCTAGCATCATTCAAGTGAACCTTTTCAACACCCTCTCCAATGCCTTGACATTCTTCCTAAAGTTTCCCAGAATTGAATAGAGTACCCTGGCTGAGTCCTAAACAGTGTTTTATAAAGGTTTAAGATAACTTCCTTGCATTTGTACTCTAATCCTCTATTAACAAAGCCAAAGACCCCATATTCTTTTTTTAATGACTTCTCAACTTGTCCTTCCATGTTCACAGGTTTGTGCACGTACAATCCCCAAGTTTCTCAATTTCTGCACTTCCTTTCACTTCCTATCATTCAGTTTATACTGCCTCTCCCCATTCTTCCTACCAAAATGTTTCACTTTACACCTTTCTGCTAAAAAGATTATCTGCCTGCTCATTTCACCAGTTTGTGTATGCCCTCCTGTTACTATCCTCCACATTGTTTAATGCATTTACAAATTTTGTGTCATCTGTAAACTTAGAAATGATGGTCTGTATACCTAAGTCCAAGTTATTAATATATAAAGAGAAAAAGTCCTAATACGAACAGTGTATTTTATATCTCAATTTCCCAACATTCACTTAACCAGAGTGACACATACACCAGAAGGTTTCATGCTCTTTCTGTCAATCAAAGCTGTTGAATGAGTGCCATTAAGTTACGGGGCATGGTTTTACCACCAGTATTACACAATTTGGGGGGTAATTATAACCACAAGTACAAGTAGAGGGAGGAGGAGGCAGGTGGAGTATTTAAAAAATGGAAAATATGACCTCAATCCACCTTCAACTCATGGACTTCTGGTTTTAACAGTACAGGCTTGGCTTGCCTAAGATTTTGTCTGTGTTTCAGAGGACACGTTGGCCAGCTATGTTTCCCAGGCCTTGCTGAACTTGGCAGTAGAAGGGAAGAGTAAATGGCTGGATCAAACAGGTAGATGCTTTTATTGCACTGTTTGGTGATCAGGAGGAACAGGCATGCTCTCCCTGGCCCACATGTAAACCTGGATTGGACCACCTCATGAACACACTGAACCCCAACCTATTTCCAATGTATGGTCTCTCCAGGGAATCCCCTGCCCACCACTGATATCCGACCCATAATCTCTCCAGGGGTCCACCTCCCAGATGTTCAACCCACAAGTTCTCCCTCCTTCCTCCTGACCCATGATCTCTCCGGCTGCAGCCTAGTGCCACAGGCCTACTTGCTCAACCCTCAACCAGCCTCTCAATCTGGTTGGCTACTGTCAAGAAACAGATTTTAAAAATATTAATCTGGTCCTGCCGTAAATTTGACAGCATCTCCAGGAATCTCATACATTCCAGTTTCTGGAACTCCCTCCATAACAGTGTTCTGGGTGCACCTACCCCACATGGACTGCAGCAGTTCAAGAAGGCAGCTCACTACCACTTTCTCAAGGGCAATTAGGGATGGGCGACAAATGTTGGCCTTGCCAATGATGTTCACATCCCAAGAATGCTTAAAATAAAAGAAACACACACAGCATATTTTTCTGGAAATGGAAGGTTCCACAATGGAAAGTAGAAATGCCTCCTCCCCTGTGACATACACAATTTTTAATAATATATCGGGCATATGTTTGATGTGTCCATAGTGTACAAAAGGCTGCGTCAAATTTCCCATTTGTCTACCATATGAGGATGTTACTTCCAAGTGCTCTGTTGACAAGTCGATGTTATGAAGAGTGGCATGGGAGAGCAATTAGTCTAAACTTCTTAAAACAGATCAATGGACTAGAATTCTTTGAAGCTGCTTCCACTCCTTTGCCTTAACTGTGGTATGGCATTCATTCATACACACGAGCAGGGTTCCCACTGCACTTCCAGCAAAGTTATTGTGGTGGAGCGCTCTGAGGAACTTTTGTGCCAGCAGTCTCCAAAGTACAATAGGATCAGTGCTGAGATCACCACTTCACACAGTTCTAACTGCAAGTTAAAGTCCTGCTATTTGTTGTAAGACACCTTCTTCCCACAGGGGCAGTTTTCTACATGTTTCATTGTGTATTCATATTCAACACGTTCCCTAGGCAGTGATGACCAAATCAAATCAATTCAATGTCATTCCATTTGGTTTTATTTGTGAATAGCTTTAGACTACATTACCTTTACATTCCAGGACTGTTGATTTTTTTGGTGCTTAATTATGGACTTGCATTACAAGCCTATTTCAATCAATTATATAATGTGATCCATATGGCTTCCATGTTTTTTCTCTTTGCTATCAATATCGGTGCAATTTTGTATTCATGGTTAAGTATAGAGAGAAGTGCCCCAACTGTTCCCTCTGATCTGGCCATGTTTATGTGATTTGGCAGTTGCGGGTAACTTGATTCAATTGGTTGATTAAAGAAATAGGAGATAGATAGAGAAGAAAAATTGCATTTATATAATGTATTATCACAACTTCAGAACATCCCCAAATGCTTGACATCTAATTAATTACTTTTGAAATGTAGTTACTGTTGTTATGTAGGTGAAAACAGAAGGCATTTTGTACAAGACAAAAAGTCACACAACAAGTCAGATCAATAATCAGTTAAGTTGATTTTGGCAGTAGTTAAGTAACAAATATTGGTCAGGACACCAGGAGAACTCCTTGCTCTCCTTCAAATGGTGTCACAGAATTGCTTATGTTGAACAATGCAGCGTGTCCTCGGTACTGTATTTGAAGTGTCAGCCCAGACCTGGCATGAGGCTTCTGGCCAAGAAAGGAGAGTGGTACCAATAAAGCCAAGCTGCCACAGGGCTACATGTTCTGAACTTATGGAGGTTTTCATAGTTTCTTACAAATGGAGCTTAATGACAAATAAGAGACCTGATTTTAACTTAGATTGGGAGTCAGGAGAGATGGGCTGAGGCATGTGGGAAACCTTCCCAACTTCAGCAGCGTGAGGTTCGGGAAATTTTAACTACAAGATCTAGGATCATGGGATAATTAAAGCACAAAAGGAAGCCACTTGGCCCATCATGTCCATGTCAGCTCTCTACAAGAGGAGCTCACCTATATTTACTCCACTGCCTTTTACCTGTAACCCTGAGATTCTTTTCCCTGCAGATTATTATCCTATTCTGGGTGCAAAATGGCATTAGTGCTGCTTGCACACACTTTTGGTGCAGCCTGCACCATAAACCATTTTGGTGAGAGCATTAGCATGCAAGTTAGGAGCATCAGGAGAGCAGGCAGATCAGGACGTCAGTCAGTGTGCAATACCGATTTGATGTCAGCAGTGCCATTTTTCACCTCATGCTCCAGTTAACACCCTCTCTTAAACACAAACAGCTGAACATATGTTCAGCAGCTGGAAGGATCCCCCCTCAGTGTTTTTTAAAAGGATCATCAACTACTTTGAGGTTAGCTGCAGATTAATTACTATTGGCTCTTGCTGAGTTTTTAGAGATTCAGTAAGTTTTGTACTGCTGTTTAAAGATGGTGAGGTTGTTTCATCTTGTGTTCGGGGCCTAGGTGGAGTTCTTTAAGGTTTGGCTGTTTCCCTAAAATAACTACTGTAGTTTGTGAAGCCATTAATATTTTACAGCTCAGTAACTCTACACGAGGTTGGACTTCTCCTTCCCTCCAAATCGCAGTCTCTTAGTCATGTGACATTGCATCATATTTACGTCAGTATCAGTTGGTCCTGATGTTAACTGTTTATTCGAGATCTCTCCCAAAGTCTTTATCCTGACCTCATACATCCTCCTACATTTCCTGCCAAAGTCTCAGACTTCACAGGCTTAGTCTTTGAGGTGCCTTGATCAATGTCCCTAATCTTGTTCTGTTCACACGCTGAAGTCAAGGACTATCTTCGCTCTCTCATCATTCGATATGAGTGGTCATCTCATGGGTAGCTGCACAGCTTTGTCTTGTTTCTGGTTCCTTGTCTCCATCTGGATCTGAATAGTAAGTTCAAATTTCCATTGGTTTCCTTCCTAATGATATCAATGGCTTTTCAGTTCCTTCTTATATTTTGCTGGTCCGTTTCAATTCCATATGATCTCGGCTGTGGAGCTTTTTCTATCATTATGCCCTATTTCTGTTGGTCTCGTATATACTCTTTCTCCTCAGGCTGTAGCAATTTTAAGTCTTGTGCTCTATGCCTGAAGTGGAAATTATGAGCTCGATTGCATCTTTGTTGCTCCTCATGCTTTTTAACTCTCTCATGGTCATCTGAGGTAATGTTAGGTTGTAGTTTTTGCTGTAGAGCTGAAAGTTATGTTTGCAGCCGTCTTCCCAGCAATAATTCTGATGGTGAGAACTTGTTTTTTAGTGGTGAGGTTCGGTAGCTAAGAAGGGCTAAGTTAATATCTTCACTCTTATTCATGAATTCCTTGATTGTTCAAACTCCTCTTTCTGCTTCTTCATTTGACTGAGGATATCCAGGCAAGCTAATAACATGTATGAAACCATATTCCTGTACAAAATTGTGGAATAATTTGTTAACGTACTGAGGACCACTGTCTGACACCACAATGCCCAGGATGCCATTTGTCATGAAGATTCTCTTCAGTGATTGAATGACTGAGTCCACCATGATGCTGTGCAATCTGCTCACTTCAATCCATCTGGAGTAGTCATCAATGATGATGGTAAATACTTTGACTTTAAACTCAAATAAATCCATTCTCAGGCGCCCCCATGGCCTCAATGGAAAAGTGAAGGGTGACAGCGATTCACTCTGCTGTTAGCTGTTCACTGTACGCATAAAGCAATTTGAGATCAGCTCTTCTATAGAATGACTAATGCCTGACTACCAATCTGACTGCTGGGCTCTTGCATAATATTTTGCTACCCCCAAGTGACTATGATGAATTTTTGGGAGATTCTCAAGTTGAAGTGTTTTAAGGATGACTAGTCTGTCATTAAAAACTAAGAAATCATCAGTGATCATGAGATGCTTTCTCTGTTTGAAGCACTGATGTAGTATTTGTTTGTTTGGAGAATAATCTGGCCATTCTCTCTGGCAATACTCTTTTATTTTGATGCACTCATCATCCTGCTGTTTTGCTTGCTTAGTCTCTTGTAGTCTCTTCTCGGTGGCTGGTAAGTGTTTGGTAATGAATGAAGTATATACTTCCACTTTCTCAATGAAATTCAAATCTTGCAGTTTGACTCATTCCACTGGTATTCTTGATAGTGCATCTGCTGTTGTCTGGTACTTCTCTTGAATGTATTCAGTCACTGTATTGTATATCATTAGTCTCAGTCTGAAGCGTTGAATTCTAGGTAGTAATTTTGCAACCACTTTTAGGTCAAGGAGAGTAACCAAAGGCTTGTGGTTGGTTTCAATTTTAAACCTTAATCCCATCACATAATCAGAGAATTTCTTACAAACCAATGTGGCTGCTAATGTTTCTTTTTTAATGGTTGCATCCCTTTCCTCAGTGTCTGTGAATGATTTTGAGGCCCAATAAATTGGTCTTCTTTTTCCATCTTTTTGAATTTGAAACAAAATTGCCCAAACCTGTGGATGATACATCTGTTGCTACAATTGATGGCAATTCTGGATCATAGTGTGCTAGAATTTCAGGTGAAATGCGAACGTTTTGGATCTTGTCAAAAGCATTTTGCAGGTCCACATTCCAGCATCACTGTTGACCATGTCTCATTAGCTCTTGCAGCGGCTCATTGATTTCTGCTCAGTTTGGTAGGCACTTGCCTACTTTGTTGATAATCCCAAGGAATCTTTGCAACTCTGTGATGTTCCTAGGCTTGTTTTTCTGTGGGCTGGCTGTTATTCCTGAAGCCTGTACAACGTGTCCTAGGAATTTTATCATAGGCTTACTTCCTGTCGAACTTTGAGGATGACTCGCACTCCCTGATCATGTTCTTGTCTCAATAAACATTGTATGAGAACGTCATCCATAGGGCATATTACTCCTCCATGCCTTCAAGGGTCTGAGACATTGTTCTTTGGAATATCTCGGGTGCAGAAGCAATTCCAAATGGTAACCTTTTAAAACAATAAGGAGCAAATAGCATTATAAGGGTGGTTAACAGCCTGGATTCTTTGTCCAGAAACAACTGCCAAAGCCGCTGTTTGCACCCAATTTGCTCAATAGGCTGCTTTTGTGCTAATTTGGCAAGACTCTCATCCACTGATGCCATTGGGTGGATTTCACATTCCACTGATTTGTTCAGCTGAGTCAAGTCCATATAAATTCTAATTGAGCCATTAGGCTTTGGTACTGTGACCATTCCAGAACACCATTTTTCAGTATGTTTACTGGAGAGATAACTTCCTGCTGCAACATGTTTCATGTTTCATCTGCAACTGAATTCTAGCTACTCAACTGAATTTCTATCTGGATTAACTTTTCCTTCTTCCAATCCCAGATGCTGTGCCATTACCTCAATTACGCTGCTTTCATTTTGAAGTGTACTGCTGTAGTTCTCATCAGCAACTTCATCCACTTTGTAGATTGATTTCAGTTTTAGGTGTGCCTTTCTGCTTAGCAGGGAGAGCCCTTGATTTTGAATGACATAGAGAGGTTTGAGAATTTCTCAATCTTTATATTTCAGCTTTACCATGAGCTGGTCGTTCATTTTAATGTTGTCCCATCAGGACCTTGCAATTTAATAGATGAGGGTTGCAATGTAATCTGTTTGAGCCATTTGACTTCATCTGATAAAACTGAAAACCCTGCTCCTGTGTCTAGTTTAAACTCTGTGGGGTGCCCATCCACTTCGGGTTTAATACTCCAATCCTTGTTTGCAGTATCATTTACCTATTCCAGGAAGGTTAATTCCATTGCTTGTGGTTCTCCCACTTCTTGTATGTGGCTCTGTTTTAAAATGTTCTCCCTCTTTTTACAGGTTGTCAGTGTTTTCAAGTGACAAACGGTTTTGAAGTGGTCTATTTTTCCACAGCTCTGGCATATTGGTCCTCCTGCTGAACATTCTTCTCACTTGTGCGGTTTGTTCCAACCACACACAAGACATTTCAAAAAGGTGGTCGGCGCGCTTTCCCCTGTTTTGACAGGCTTAGCTTTGACATTCTTTCTATCTTATGGCCGACAACCTGAATGGTCTCACTCAACCTTCTCCATGGGATTCTGCTTCCCCGATTCTGCTTCCTGAATTCCATTTGCCTTGCAATCTGCACTTATCCTCTTTTGTCTGTAAGAGATCTGATAATCCTTCATCTAGGACCCTGAATATGATTCTGTCACCAATTAGCTTATCCTTTAAGATTCCATAATTGTGGTTCTATGCCATCCTGTAGAGATTGTTGATGAATGAATCCATGCTTTCACCTGGTCTTTGGTTTTGTTTATTAAGTTTAGATCTCTTGATTACTAAATTCGAATGGATGCTGAAGTAAGAGTTGAAAGCTTGCAGGACTTCATCATATTGTCGGCGATAAATCCTACTGCATAAAGTAATGTACCGACCTGGTCTTTTAGACCATTTTTGTATAGTCTAGAAGCGGTCCTGTACTTTGTGAACCTTTTTCTCCAGTGGTCCCAGTTCTGCTCCTGTTGCGAGCTTTCTGCACTCTGAAATGGTTCGGGTGTGGTAGTGTTTCTGCTTGGCCCTGGGAATTGTTCCTGCTTCTGCTTCTGTGTGCTACTTTGGGCCTGTGCTCACTGCTGTGCGGTCTCTAGGTCTATGTCTCAGCTTGTATCTGCTGCTCCCACAATATTCTTACATGATGTTGAGTCTTATTTTTATTTTATTTTGTCTTTCCTTTAAGGATCTTTTTTCTTGCCAGCCTTGAATCTTCCTTTTAAGCTTTGCTATATCTTTTACTCACTGCCAACAAGTTTTTTTGTGTTGTTGGGGCCCAGAGTGGAATTTTGGGAATTGTCCATTTTCCCAATGTGTGCTGCTCAAGTCTGTCATTTCTTTTAGTCTTACTTACAGCAAATATTTACACTTTTGGATCATTACACAAGGTTGGAGCTTCTTCTCCTTCCAGATCTCTCTTACTTCTCAGTCATGTGATCTGACATCATTATTACATCAGCATCATGCCTGCTTCTGATGTTAACCCTTTACAATGGCAAGCACCATCTCTTCCATGGGGGTGAAGACAATCAGCTGTGCCTGTCCCCAACAATTAAGTGTGTCTGCCTGCAGTTAGGTTTTACATTGTCCTGCACAAGAGAGGGAAGTGTCTTAGTGAATGTGGTGCAATCTGTTTGGGTGGTGTGACTGCTATGACAAGTAGCTGGCAGTGTGTACAAGCTGTGCAGAGTGGATGTGAGGTTTGCAGCAGTGCTAAGTGTGAGATGGTGAGGTGAAGCTAGTACGTGAGATATGTCATGATTGATATAGAATGCTGTTCGCTGGTTGAAGGGAAGGGGCAGTTGGTGAATTGACTATTGGGTGAAGCTAGGGATTCAGATGTAAGAATGTGGCATTTGAAGATGAATTCACTGACTCTGACCACTCCAGCTGTGAGACCATGGAATTTCTGGCGGCACCACAGTCCTCAGTCTGAGAGTTTGTCTGGACAGTCTCCTCCCCCACCTGTGGACAGAGGACATCTCTATACCTGTCCATAAATCCTGCCCCAAGGCCTCTAGCACTGCACCTGGGAACCTTGGAGCATGCTGTCTCCCTGTTGTGTCATCAGTAAGTCTTCTTGAAGGTCAGACTCTCTTTCACAGCCATCTTCAGTGTCTGTTGCACCCTTTTAAGAGGTGCAGGTTAGCTTTATGTATTGCAGGCTAGCTTTAAGTGATGCTAGCTTCGCACAAATATGAGGCCCCTTCTGAGACATGCAGCCACTCAACAGTGCATTTAGTGCTATACTAAATGCAGCTATCATGTAAATCAGCAGGCAGCATGAAGTTTGACTGTGCCTGCGTTGGGAGCAGGTTAATCAATCATTGCGATCTCCGAAGGTTTATGGGCCTTATCCAATATTTCCCCCACCATTTCATTTCGAAAAGACTAATGAAACTTGTAAAAGCTGTATATGTAGAATTTCCTATGCCACGTACCTGGGAAATTAGCATTCCCCAGGCACCAGGTGGAGGAAAATTGGTCTGAGACCTGTTTTGCTAGATTTCCATGTCCATTGCATTGCCTGGATTTCTGCACAATAGCTATTTGAGATGAATGCATCAGTAACTTGCAAAACCACAGGGAGAACTGACCAGGCAGATGATCCTAGCTGCAGGTCTTCATGTAGAAGCTGATATTGTTCCCTTACGGCCTTTCTGACTCATGGATCCGAATGTAAATCTTCAAAAGAAATGCATGTCCTGTAAGTTTGATTAGTGTAGTGCAAGTACTTCTCAAATGCTGCTATTGTTGTTCCTGTACTATTCCTCTGCCATTAAGACAGTGAACAAAAGAATTCCCATTTAAGAATCCCATGATTCTACCTTAGTACCTCCCCTTATATTTGGGAATATAATCCCCTGGGTGATCTCACAGGCTCTCAGATTGCCAGAGACAAGGTTAATTCTCTTCAGGGTCCAACAGGGGAAAACAAATACTCCAAAATCCATCATCTAAGTTGATTAATAGTTTTTTGAAGTTTCTTCAAGTTGCAGGCTCCAAATAAAATATTTTTTGCCAATATCTGTTGTTCCTTGCTCTATGTATACCTTTATTTAATTCTACCTAAGACAACCCTTGTTGCCTTGGGAGTACAAATCATTGGTTTTAATTATTCCTCATTTTCGTATGTTATAATGAGCTTCAGGCAGTGTTGTAGGAAGGTGCAGGCCATTCAGTCGGTAATATGGCAATTTGCAGGGTTGAAGTCCAGAGTAAATGGGTTTCACCTCAATTCATGAGCTTCAAGAAGTTAATGTACCATTCTAGCTCCAAAGAATATATTGAAAATGGCATGTAAAATTAGGGTTCATTCATCCAACAAAAAGCCAACCTCTAAACATTGTTTTCAGGATCAGGAATATACTGCCCTCATATAAGAGACTTCAATAACAAAGCATTTCATGAAGCCAGAGTGACATCACTTCATCATCCAATTATCCACTCTCCAAGACTCAGTATTGAACAAGAAAGTCAATTTTTAATGTTGTTCATTCTTTGAAATGCGGATGATGATGTTCATCATCAGAAGTGTTTGGTAGGGTTCTTGTGGGTGACTGTTATGGTCAATCTGGGCCTGGATGGTTCTGCTGCCAGTAGGACAGGATACTGTGGATGATTAAGTTTTGGATGAGTTGCTGGCTTGGGATTTCATCTCCTTGTGTTTTCTCTCTGCCTCTGATATACGCCTGCATGTGAAGGAGGCTTTTTTAACTGGTTGTGTCAGCTGCTGTGATCCAGGGCGAGGTTTTCTCTGGACTCAGGGCCAACATCAAAACTCCTAAGTGAAGCCTTCAGAGTATCCTTGTCGTGTTTCCTTTGACCGCCATGACAGCGCACCCCAGACTCAAGCGAGTGTCAGTTATTCTGGCTATGTGACCAGCCTAACTCACTTACCTAAACATAGTGCGGGTGCTTTGCATGCTAGCTCATTTAAGCACCTCAGTGTCTGTATTTTATCCTGCCATCTGATCTTCAGGAGCTTATGACTGCAGCTCAAATGAAAGTGGTTGGGTTTCTTGGCATGACACTGGTACACAGTCTAAGTCTTGTGTGCATAGAGCTAAGTGGGCAGGACTATAGACTTTAAGTTTGGTAGGCACACTTAATCCTCTTCATTCCCAGATTGATGTTCAAAGTCTGACAAAGGCTACATTTGCTTTTGTGATTATTGCTTGTGCCTTGTCATTAAGGAAAGATTGAAAGGGTTTACTGCTGAAGTAAGTGAACTAATCCACTGCTGATAGGTTCAGATCATCGACCGAAATTTTGGGCTTGAGATAGGGCTTTCCTGGAGCAGGCTGGTACAATACTTCAGTTTTCTCTGTACTGATCATAAAGCTGAAGTTGTCACATGCATTGGAGAACAACTCCATGCATCATGTTACATGTCCAGCTTTGAACTGGCAGCTAGTGCGGAGTCATTGGCAAACAGGAAATTGCAAAGTATGTCCTTCGAGACCTTGATCTTTGCCTGGAGTTGCCTGAGATTGAGCTTCCATGCCGTGGGATGTCTGATTTTGACAACAGGATCACCATGATGGAAAACATCAGTGAGCATGGTGGAGGAAAACATGCTAAAGAGGGTTTGCACTAGCACACAGCACTGTAAAACTCCATTAGTGACTGGGAATGGGTCAGGAGACTCACCATCATCCTGAATACATGCAAGCATGCTGTCATGGAACTGTCAAACCATTGTGATGAATTTCTCAGGGCAATTCAATTTGTCCATTACCTTCCAAAGGCCCTCACAGCTGATTGTGTCAACGATCTCAGTCAGGTCAACAAACATGATGTAAATGTCCATGTTCTGTTCTTGGCATTTCTCCTGGAGCTGTCTGACTGGAAACACACTCTCAGTGGTTCCTCAACCTTTTCTGAAATTGTACTGATTCTCTGGCAGCAGATCCTGGTCGAGATGTTGCACTTAGTGGTTCAGAAGGATTCTGGCAAAAATTGTGCCAGTGATAGAGAGGAGTGAGGTTCCTCTATGATTGATGAGCTGCTCTTTGCTTTTCAGATGGACAATGGAAGCATCCTTGTATTCTTGTGGGATCGCTCCTTATTCCAAAATAGACTGAAAGAGTTCAGTGAGCTTCTTGACTGGGCATTGACCTCCAGCCTTGTAGACCTCAGCTGGGAGAGCAACAGCTCCTGGAACTTTTCCGCTAGACAGGAGTTTGATAGCTTTCATCATTTCTAAGAGCATGGAAGGGTCGTCAAGAGAACAGTTGATGGCAACCTGTTGAGTGCTTCTTCACTGATGGATGAAGACCATTGAGGATGTGATTAAAGTGCGATGCCCATCTTTCTAGAATTTGGGCTTTTTCTGTGGGCAGTGTTGACCTATTGGCACCAAGAATTGGTGATGAACCAGTGGACTGGGGTCCATAGACAGATTTCAGAGCATTATAGAATTTCTTCCATTCTTTATGGTGTGCGTGTGGCTGAAGTTCATCCAATTTTAAATACACACTAAAGCAAATGAAGCAGAAACATGAAAGAAAAAGTCACCTTGCAATTGTTTTTCTCCAGATGTCATGAAACAACAGATTCCATACACAACCTCTTTTGCAAGCTGTAACAGCAAACTTCCTAACCTCAAATATAAAATTCATAGATATGACAGCTTTGAGGTAATCACAGCCTATAATTATGATGTACTGTTGTAATCAAGATATTGCAGACCTCCAAGACAAATGATTGATGGAATTATTTTGTTACAGATAATGAAACACCTATCACAACATACTTACATCAATTGTCCTTTAACTTCTTCAGCCAGCATAAATGTCAAAATGCTTTTTTGTTGCTCAGCAGTCAGGAGGTTATAAACACACTAGTACAGCATGACCCTCTCCTCCAAATATGGTCGCCTTTGTTCTTTATCAAAGATCTTTTCTATCAACTATTTTTCTCACAATCCAGAAAAGGCTGGCAGCAGTCTTTTAATTCTGTCACTGTGAATTCAACACTCCTTACCCAGTCACATTCAATGCCACATGAGCAAGGTCCAATATGCAAATGAGCTGACCTCACTTAAGATCGTGGGCTATGATTAATCTTCAATGTATAGCTCTCTTAGTAACAGTGCATCAAGGACCAACTAATTTCCCCCATTGTGCAACAGGCAATGGATTTTATAATGCAAAATAATCCAAGTAAAGGCTGATCTGTTTGGATAAGAATCTGGGAGGTATTAGGATTGGTGTCAATTGGAAAAGTTTGTAGAGGAACTGATGTGCACTATACTAATACTATAGTAATGACATGTTACAAATAGAATGGTGGTATCCCACTGTGGGCCCAGGAGGCACACCCCTGTTCCTCCTCAGTGAACAGCTTCTAATGGTTTCTGGAAAGAAAAAAAAGAACAAAAGAAAGGAAGGTTCACATTTATATAGTGCCTTTCTTGACCACTGGATGCCACAAAGCGCGTAACAGCCAATGGAATACTTTTTGAATTGTAGTCACTGTTGTAATGTAGAAAATATGGCAGCTAATTTGCACCCAACAAACTCCTACAAAGAGCATATGTGACGATAACCAGATAACCTGTTCTTTATGAAGTTAATTGATGGATACATATTGACCAGGACATGGGGGATAACTCTCCTTCTCTTCTTCTTCAACATAGTGCCACGGGATCTTTTACATCCTCCAAGTAGACAGATTGGGCCTTGGTTTAAACTCTCACCTGAAAGATGGCACATCTGACAGTGCAATGCTCCCTTAGTGCTACACTGATGTATCAGCCTTGGTTTTTTTTTGTGCTCAAGCCCTGGAGTGGGACTTGAACCAGGAAAGGAACACCAGTTAGTTTTTTCAAAGTTGAACAAAAATGGGTAGAGTGTGTGCAATGCATCTTGTAGGAACTAAATTTATATAATCTAATAATGAACTGGCTGATTGAGTTGGGTGTCTTGGCTACTCTTTTAAAGGTTCAAGGACAAATGCCAGCAGTGGAATCCAATTGGAAAGTGCAGCTTTCTAACTTTTAGGTCATTATCACCCTTGCCTTCTGGTAGACTGGGTTAAAATTGAGCATACAGCCTTTTGTGGGCTTGTTTTCCAACAGCTATTATGGCTTGGAGCCTATATTGAATAACCATAGATTTCAATACATATGGTATTGGATGCTAATAGGCTAGACCAGTGGTTGCATGTGCTACAATCTGTCATTCAAAACTAAGCAATTTCATGAGATGGTCACCTTTCAAACTGCCGAAGTATTGAATTTCAAAAGCTAAACAAAGTAGCAAACCTGCTATTTTACTTCTCGACACCTGAAAAGCCTCAATGGCATTGAAGTTGAAGGATGTATTTATGGTTTACTGCAGGGGTGGAATTTAATGAGGGCGGCAGTGGCCCGATGTCTGCCTTCAAAACTGGTGGCACTCCCTGTTGATTGGGTCTCTGGGAACCTCGAGAAAATTAATCCCCTAATTGGCAGCGGGAACCCTGTCGTCAAGGCCTCCAGCTCCACAGTGGGGCGGAAATTCTGCCCCCAAGATCTGCCAGCCAATCATAGATCAGGAGCTCTCCATACCGGCAGTGCTACCGGGAGTGGTGGCTGCTGTGGGTAATACACTTGGGACTTGACCTGAGTCATTGTGGGATCCCTGGAGGAAGGTAAGTGATGGTGGTGTGGGGGTCGTGGGCAGAGGGATCTCCTGGAAAGGGGGAGAAGGGTACCTCCCTTCCCAATGCTGGGTCCTTAATCAGGCATAGACTACTAGTAGGTTCCAGTAAAACTCAACAGGGTTTCCTTGTTGGTCTCCACACATGGTGAGTCCCCTGCCCACTGTTGGTTGAATACCAGCAGTGACAGATGAAGCCCTAAAGTAGGTATTAATTACCCACTCAAGGGTCTCAATTGGTGTCCAGGTGAGAAGGTTGCCTGAAAGCCTTCCCACACCGAACGTAACTGGGGGAAGTTAAGGAGGCCACAGGGTCCTCATCCTGCATCCTCCCACCTGAACATCCCCCAACCAATCTCAAAGCTGGCCTCCAGGTGGGGCGGGGGGGGGAGGGGGGGCGGGATATTAAATCCCACCGAAGGTATTTGTGATAAAAGTGGAAGACTTCAATTACATTTTTGCTGAGCTGAGCTGCTCTTTAACACTGCTCCTTCTCTATATACCCAAAGGAACTGGATTGGTTGCAGTGCACATTTTACAGTATCAACTCTGACTCGTGCAACTCCTGTGTCCTCTTGTATTTCAATGCTGGCAGCTCTTGGCCAATTTTGTATACTCACTGTGCCTTTGGGCAGAAAGCTCTTCCATACTATTCATTTCTTGTTGTGATGCTTTAAAATTGCACCTATTGTTTAACCTAGTGGATGAAATTTTCAGAGGCTTTGCACCCACTAATGAGTTGTGCCATGTGATGGGCAGCTTATTGAAAATCACAGATCTATTGCCTATAATGAGCAGAATCTTCTGTTCGGCGAGCAGGGGCGGGGCCCACTCGCTGACGTGTAAAATGACACAGGGTGGCGTCGGGCATGCATCCCGACGTCACCCTGATTCATTCACACTTTCAGGTCACCTGCACGCCCACCGACCTGTCAATGGCCTATTAAGGCCATTAGAAAACTAACCGAAACCATTAATGGACCTGCCCATCCAACCTTTAGGGTTGGTGGGCAGGCCGGGAGCCCTGGTGGGCTTCTGAAAAAGCATGAAATGAAAACAACAACAGTAGCCAGAGCATTGGCACCACGGCTGTCTCTGTTGTTCAGCAGGAGGGGTCAAAGCACAGAAGAGCAATTGTCATAGGGGACTCGATAGTCAGGGGCTCAGATAGACACTTCTGTGGTCGTGAAAGAGACACCAGGATGGTATGTTGCCTCCCTGGTGCCAGGGTCCAGGATGTCTCTGATCGGGTACGGGACATTCTGAAGGGGGAGGTAGAATAGCCAGAGGTTGTGGTACACATTGGTACTAACGACATAGGCAGGAAGAGTGACGAGGTCATGCAGCAGGAGTTCAGGGAGTTAGGCAGAAAGTTAAAAAAACAGGACATCTAGGGTTGTAATCTCAGGATTACTCCCTGTGCCACGTGCCAGTGAGGCTAGAAATAGGAATAGTGCAGCTGAACACGTGGCTGAACAGATGGTGTAGGAGGGAGGGTTTCCGATATCTGGATCATTGGGATCTCTTCCGGGGCAGGTGGGACCTGTACAAGAAGGACGGGTTGCATCTAAACTGGAGGGGCACCAATATAAAAACAAAAAACTACTATGGATGCTGGAAATCCAAAACAAAAACAGAATTACCTGGAAAAACTCAGCAGGTCTGGCAGCATCGGCGGAGAAGAAAGATTTGACGTTTCAAGTCCTCATGACCCTTCAGCAGAACTGAGTGATGTTAGGAGAGGGTTGAAATATAAGCTGGTTTCAGGTTGGGGGGGTGGGGGGAGAGAAGTTGTGGGGTGGGGGGTGGTTATAGGGACAAGCAAGCAGTGATAGGAGCAGATAATCAAAAGATGTCACAGACAAAAGGAACAAAGGGGTGTTAAAGGTGGTGATATTATCTAAGAAAATGTGCTAATTAAGAATGGATGGCAGGACACTCAAGGTACAGCTCTAGTGGGGGTGGGGTGGAAAGACTGACAGGGCATTACAGATTTAAAAATAATGGAAATAGGTGGGAAAAGAAAAAAACTATATAAATTATTGGAAAAAACAAAAGGGAGGAGGAAGAAATGGGAAGGGGCTGGGGATGGGGGAGGGAGTTTAAGATCTAAAGTTGTTGAATTCAATATTCAGCCCGGAAGGCTGTAAAGTGCCTAGTCGGAAGATGAGGTGCTGTTCCTCCAGTTTGCGTTGGGCTTCACTGGAACAATGCAGCAAGCCAAGGACAGACATGTGGGCAAGAGAGCAGGGTGGAGTGTTAAAATGGCAAGCGACAGGGAGGTTTGGGTCTTTCTTGCGGACAGACCGTAGGTGTTCTGCAAAACAGTCGCCCAGTTTGCGTTTGGTCTCTCCAATGTAGAGGAGACCGCATTGGGAGCAACGAATGCAGTAGACTAAGTTAGGGGAAATGCAAGTGAAATGCTGCTTCACTTGAAAGGAGTGTTTGGGCCCTTGGACGGTGAGGAGAGAGGAAGTGAAGGGGCAGGTGTTGCATCTTCTGCGTGGGCATGGGGAGGTGCCATAGGTGGGGGTTGAGGAGTAGGGGGTGATGGAGGAGTGGACCAGGGTGTCCCGGAGGGAATGATCCCTACGGAATGCCGCCAGGGGGGGTGAAGGGAAGATGTGTTTGGTGGTGGCATCATGCTGGAGTTGGCGGAAATGGCGGAGGATGATCCTTTGAATGCGGAGGCTGGTGGGGAGATAAGTGAGGACAAGGGGGACCCTATCATGTTTCTGGGAGGGAGGAGAAGGCGTGAGGGCGGATGCGCGGGAGATGGGCCGGACACGGTTGAAGGCCCTGTCGACGACCGTGGGTGGAAAACCTCGGTTAAGGAAGAAGGAGGACATGTCAGAGGAACTGTTTTTGAAGGTAGTATCATCAGAACAGATGCGACGGAGGTGAAGGAACTGAGAGAATGGGATGGAGTCCTTACAGGAAGCAGGGTGTGAGGAGCTGTAGTCGAGGTAGCTGTGGGAGTCGGTAGGCTTGTAATGGATATTGGTGGACAGTCTATCATCAGAAATTGAGACAGAGAGGTCAATGAAGGGAAGGGAAGTGTCAGAGATGGACCATGTGAAAATGATGGAGGGGTGGAGATTGGAAGCAAAATTAATAAATTTTTCCAGGTCCCGATGAGAGCATGAAGCCGCACCAAAGTAATCATCGATGTACCGGAGAAAGAGTTGTGGGAGGGGGCCGGAGTAGGACTGGAACAAGGAATGTTCCACATACCCCATAAAGAGACAGGCATAGCTGGGGCCCATGCGGGTACACATAGCCACACCTTTTATTTGGAGGAAGTGAGAGGAGTTAAAGGAGAAATTGGTCAGTGTGAGAACAAGTTCAGCCAGACGGAGGAGAGTAGTGGTGGATGGGGATTGTTCGGGCCTCTGTTCAAGGAAGAAGCTAAGGGCCCTCAGACCGTCCTGGTGGGGAATGGAGGTGTAGAGGGATTGGACGTCCATGGTGAAGAGGAAGCGGTTGGGGCCAGGGAACTGGAAATTGTTGATGTGGCGTAAGGTGTCAGAGGAATTCACCGTGATTCTGTCACTCGGGAGGGTTTAAACTAGTATGGCAAGGGGGTGTAAACCAGAGCAATAGGTCAGCAGGTGAAATAAATGACTGGGAACCAGTGAATATGACTAGTAGGACTAAGAGGAAGGGCAGGCAGGGAGAAATTACTGAACATGGTGGAACTGGGGGTCTGAAATGCATTTGTTTCAATGTGAGAAGTATAACAGGCAAGGTAGATGAGCTTAGAGCTTGGATTAGTACTTGGGACTATGATGTTATTGCTATTACAGAGATTTGGTTGAAGGATGGAGAGTATTGGCAGATAAACGTTCCAGGATTTAGATGTTTCAGGCAGGATAGAGGGGGATGTAGAAGAGGTGGGGGAGTTGCACTGCTGGTTAAGGGGAATATCACAACTGTACGACAGGAGGACACCTCGGTGGGCTCATGCAGTGAGGCAATATGGTTAGAGCTCCGGAATAGGAAGGGTGCAGTCACAATATTGGGGGTTTACTATAGGCCGCCCAATTGCCGGCGGGAGATTGAGGAACAGTTATGCAGGCAGATTTTTGAAAGATGTAAAAGCAATAGGGTTGTTGTGGTGGGTGATTTTAACTTTCCCTATATTGACTGGGAATCACTTAGTGCTAGGGGTTTGGATGGTGCAGAATTTGTAAGGTGCATCCAGGAGGGCTTCCTGAGACAATATGTAGATAGTCCAACTAGGGAAGGGGAAATACTGGACCTGATATTAGGGAATGAACCCGGCCAGGCGGTCGAAGTTTCAGTAGGGGAGCATTTCGGGAAAAGTGACCATAATTCAGTAAGTTTCAAGGTACTGGTGGATAAGGATAACAGGAGTCCTCGGGTTAAGGTGCTTAATTGAGGGAAGGCTAATTATAACAATATTAGGCAGGAACTGAGGAATCTAGACTGGAGGCAGATGTTTGAGGGCAAATCAACAACTAACATGTGGGGGGCTTTCAAACGTCAGTTGATAAGAATTCAGGACCGTCATGTTCCTGCTAGGATGAAGGATAAGCATGGCAAGTTTCAGGAACCTTGGTTAACGAAGGATAATGTGAAATTAGTCAAAAAGAAAAGGGAAGCATTCGTAAGGGTTAGAAGGCTGGGAACAGATGAAGCCTGTGGAAAATATAAAGAAAGTAGGAGGAAACTTAAGCAAAGAGTCAGGAGGGCTAAAAGGGGTCATGAAAAGTCACTGGCAACCAGGATTAAGGAAAATCCCAATGCCTTTTATACATATGTAAAAAACAAGAGGGTAGCCAGGGAAAGGGTAGGCCCACTCAGGGACAGAGGTGGGAATCTGTGTGGAGCCAGAAGAAATGGGAGAGATACTAAATGAATACTTCTCATCAGTATTCACCAAAGAGAAGGACTTAGCGGTCGATTTGTCTAGAGAAGAGTGTGCAGATAGCCTGGATCATGTTGAGATCAAAAAACAGGAGGTGTTAGGCGTCTTGAAGAATATTAAGGTGGATAAGTCCCCAGGGCCAGATGGGATCTACCCCAGAGTACTGAGGGAGGCAAGGGAGGAGATTGCTGGGGCCTTGACAGAAATCTTTGTATCCTCACTGGCTACGGGTGAGGTCCCAGAGGACTGGAGAATGGCCAATGTTGTTCCATTGTTTAAGAAAGGTAGCAGGGATAATCCAGGAAATTACAGGCCAGTGAACCTTGCGTCAGTGGTAGGGAAATTATTGGAGAAGATTCTTCGTGATAGGATTTACTACCATTTGGAAGCAAATGGGCATATTAGTGAGAGGTAGCATGGTTTTGTGAAGGGGAGGTCGTGTTTCACTAACTTGATTGAGTTTTTCGAGGAAGTGACAAAGATGATCGACGATGGAAGGGCAGTGGATGTTATATACATGGATTTTAGTAAGGCCTTTGACAAGGTCCCTCATGGCAGACTGGTACAGAAGGTAAAGTCACACGGGAGCAGAGGTGAGCTGGCAAGATGGATACAGAATTGGCTTGGTCATAGAAGACAGAGGGTAGCAGTGAAAGGGTGCTTTTCTGAATGGAGAGCTGTGAATAGTGGAGTTCCACAGGGATCAGTGCTGGGACCTTTGCTGTTTGTAGTATACATAAATGATTTGGAGGAAAATGTAACTGGGCTAATTAGTAAGTTTGCAGACGACACTAAGGTTGGAGGAGTTGCAGATAGTGAAGAGGATTGTCAAAGGATACAACAGGATATAGATCGGTTGGAGACTTGGGCAGAGAAATGGCAGATGGAGTTTAATCCGGACAAATGCGAGGCAATGCATTTTGGAAGGTCTAATACAGGCAGGAATTATACAGTAAATGGCAGAACCCTTAAGTGCATTGATGGGCAGAGGGATCTGAGTGTACAGGTCCACAGGTCACTGAAAGTGGCAACGCAGGTGGATAAGGTAGTCAGGAAGGCATATGGCATGCTTGCCTTCATTGGCAAGGGTATTGAATATAAAAGTTGGGAAGTCATGCTGCAGCTGTATAGAACCTTGGTTAGGCCACACCTGGAATATTGCGTGCAATTCTGGTCGCCACATTACCAGAAGGATATGGAGGCGTTGGAGAGGGTGCAGAGGAGGTTTACCAGGATGCTGCCTGGTCTGGAGGTTATTAGCTATGAGGAGAGGTTGGAGAAACTTGGATTGTTCTCATTAGAGCGACAGAGATTGAGGGGCGACTTGATAGAAGTTTACAAAATTATGAGTGGCATGGACAGAGTAGATAGTCAGAAGCTTTTTCCCAGGGTGGAAGAGTCAATTACTAGGGGACATAGATTTAAGGTGAGAGGAGAAAACTATAGAGGAGATGTGCGGGGCAAGTTTTTTACGCAGAGGGTAGTGAGTGTCTGGAATTCGCTGCCAGTGGAGGTGGTGGAAGCAGGTACGAAAGTGGTGTTTAAGAGGCAGCTTGACAAATACATGAATAGGATGGGAATAGAGGGATATGGACCCCAGAAGTGCAAAATGTTTTAGTTGATGGGTAATATGATTGGCGCAGGCTTGGAGGACCGAAGGGCCTGTTCCTGTGCTGTACTTTTCTTTGTTCTTTGAAACCTCATCCATGGGTGGCATGAGGTTTCCTAAATGATTAAAAAATCTCTGAATATTTCAAAATAAATGGTGTAGGCATGTGCCAACTCATGTGACAGTGTTGCATGAGGAGGCATGGCATCAAAATTTTTCTTTCATCTTTATTTAAAGTTTCAAATCTGAGCCGATCTCCCTGAGGCAGCGCTTTGCCTCAGGGAGACCTGTGCGCTCTTTCACGCGCATGCACGAAATAACGCATTCCCGGCTCAGAGAATCCACCCCCCCCCCCCAACCCTCACAGGGAGCACATAGCGCTTCCTGGTAGCTGTCATGCTGGGCGGGCCTTAATTGGCCCGCCCACGTAAAATGGCGGCACCCCACCAAGTGGAGGCGCTGATCGCGATCCCGCCCGCCTGCGCCTGCCCCCCTCTTATCCCCCCACAATGGGGGTGAAATGTTGGCCTTTGGTAAGTTGTCTGCTACATGTGAAGCCCTGCATGGCACATGCCTGTGAAAATTCCTGCCCACTAACTCAAAATCTGATTTGAAGCAAAGTATTTATTTTGAGATTTATCTGCCTATTGTGGAATGTTCCACAAGTTAATTATTAGTAACATTAATGAAGCCTTTGCAAACAAAAGACAAATCGGTTTTAATACACATTTCACAAATGTTCATTGATACATTTTTGTTGAGTAGGAACTTTTAGAGCAGTAAGCCTGTTTGTTTATTGGTGGCATAGCATGATTTTTTTCAACAGCTAGTTTATTTATAATTAGCTAAGAAAGCACAATTGTCTCCCTATACTTGAATAATGTTTTGTATCTGATTGGAAAAGGTAACATAAAATTAATCCTTGCTCTGGGTTTTGTAATGATTTACATACTGAAACCTGCAACATTTTGAATCAGGCTAGTATATGATTCAAGCTTTTATATTATAGCTATTATATGATTCAACATTTACCCATTTCCACACCTTAGATTTCTATATTGCTGTATATACAGTTACTTTAAAATTCAAAATTTAATGACTAAAATGCATTTTACAATGTAAACAAATAAAAATTATTTGCATTTTTATGCAACAAAATGGTCAATGCATTATTTTTTGAATTAAATAGTCATTTTTTTATTCAGATATTCAGAAATTGTTTACGAGTAATAAAAGTTCAAAGCAACAGAAGCAAAAACACAAACGGTTTGCTTCCAATCCTGGATTCCTACATACATACATCATTGCAATGTCCCATATTCAGGTTTCCCTCTGAAACTCTCCAGCGGGAATTGCTCTTGTTTTTCCCTCCATATAATTAGTGAACTTTCAGAATATTACAAGGAAATTGGAGGAGATTTTATCTTTCATCAACTGCATAAAAATAATGGGCAATAGCACATTAGCAGCCTGTTGTTTTACACTTGGCTTATTTTTTCCCTGCAAATTTGACCCAACTGTCAAAGTTAAAATTACCATTGACAGTATTTTGTTACATAAATGGTAACCTCGCATTTATAGTTACATCACTGGATAACATTTCATGTTTATGAGCATCAAAATATATGTGACCTACCATTAATAATTCTATTAAACAAAGTTACCTTCCTTGCTAAGAGTCACCAAAGGGCTAGTTTTAACATTCTCCAGTGACTAAAAGGACCTTATAGAGCTATCCATTGTACATCCTGCTCCATTTTCCATTGACTTCACCTCCAAATTCCTTAATTCCACCAAGCAACATCACCATGAAGGGTATCAGCTGCAGTCAGTCCCATTCAAAGATTAATTTACCAAACATACAGCAGAAAGATTTCCAAACTCATAGAATTTATGGATTCTTTCAGATTCCATTACTAATCCCATCTCTTTTCACAGAGAAGCAGTTGAGGTGCAACTTGCTTGAGGCACCGTTAATCGTTGAGCTGGAAAGAGGAAATTAGCACAGCTGGCACTTCATGATCACTGGTAGCTATGCTTGATATTTGAATTATATGTTGCACTCTGTAGCTAAATGTCTAATGTTTTAATGGGTCCCTCAGGTGAAATGCAGCAATTTCATCAAGTTAATATAACGCATGCAACGGTAATGCTTATTTATATCTATACAAACATATGCATGTGTGTAATATAAAACCAGAATATGATATCCTCATAAATAAGATAGATGTGTTGGAAGGAGATAACTTCATAGAATGTGGAAAGCACATTTCAATTTAATGTCATGATAAATCAGTTTTTTTTCTTTCAAGAAAACATAGGCCCACCTATCATTCTGCAGGGAACAGGGTCTCACAGCTTCAGCTGCTTTTGCAATATTGGGGGAGTGGGGGGATATTTCCAAAATATCCATCAAAGGACCAGAAAGCAAGCTTTACAATAAATCTTAAAGCTGCTCCAAACCTTGTGGTACAGCTGAAAGCTGCAATCTTAGCTGAGTAGCACCAGTCTGAATCATTCTCAGCTGGCTCTTAATGCTGCATGCTTGATTGGTCTGTTTCTAGACGATATTAATCTTTATTCAGATAGAGGATTTGGATAATCTCAAATGAAATTAGTAGGTAAGAGCTCTGAATTGAAGCTTATGTGCATACATATTGCTTGAATTGGAGATATAGAGATTAGTTATAATGAAGACTTCAGTTTTTACATCGCCTCCCTGGAGGTTCCAATTGTTGTTTCATTGTGTGAGTCATTGTAAACTTACATTTCTTGTGCTTCTATCAAAAAGGCAGTAAAACCATTGCTACACCTAGAATAGAACCATTAAGGCTAATATTTTCTTTTCTTTCTCATGAAACACTTGGTTATAGGATTCTTTCTCTTAGCAAAGAGAAGTAAAACATAATCTAGCCGCAAAATGCTACAAAGAAGTACAGCAAAATGTGACTAAATTGCTACCTTATATTACAATCACCAAAGTTGCTATAGCTACCTTTTCAAGATTACTAACAGATTGGCCTCCAAGTGGAAAAGGCCTTGGAATTACAATCCAGTAAGTCATCATTGAACAATCAAAACTTTGGATAGATTTTGCAATACAGAGGTTCTGCACACAGCAGCAATGAATAGGCATGCACAACTAGGAGACAATAACTAGCTAGAGCATTTATCTTCCATATGTTTGTTGCACTAACGCAATATTGGAGTTTAATGAAATTCTGATCAGGTCACCATTTGCAGAGCAGGATTCCCTGCTTTCTTGAAAGCAGACCTCAAAAATGCTACACTCTAAAAGTTTTTGAGCTTCAAGTACTTACCAAATAGATGGTGATGCAGTGGGAATGTCACTAAACTTGTCATCCAGAGACCCAGCCTGTCACTTTGGGGGCATAGGCTCAAATCCCACCATGGCAGCTCATGGAATTTAAGTTCAATTAATCAATATTGAATATAAAGCTAGTCTCACTGATGGTGACCATGACAACTATCATTGATTGTAGTATTCATTAATGTCTTTTAAATCTGCCATCCTTAACTGGTTCAACCTACATGTGACTCCGGGCCCACAGTGATGTTGTTGATATTTAACTGCCCGATGGCCTAGCAAGCCACTCAGTTCAAGGGCAATTAGGGATGGGCAACAAATGCTAGCCTTGCCAGCAATGCCCACATTCCTTGAAAGAGTAAAGAAGAAAATTTATTCTGGAATCTAGAAATATGTTTGTCTGATGTATATTGGCCCTTCACTTCTTCCTCCCTATGGCTAAAATAAGAAGGTAAGTTTAAAAAAAACACAGGGACTACATAATACCCCATTAACTTTTTTGATTGCTTTTTGCAATTGGGAACTAAAATTTAGTGATTTCTGCACATGAATATCTGAATTTCATTGTTCCTTGGCAGCTCCTATTCTCTCCTAATTAACAAAATATTTAGATATGGCCTTCAGATTCCCCAAATTGCGCCCCATCTGCCCCAGGTTTTCCTCCTCACCAACTCTATGCCGATTTATAATTTCTTACTCTGATCCACACAACCAATTATGGCTCCCAACTCAGTGTCTTCCGCAAACATTCAAGTCATTGGGCAATTATTTTTACCTTGGCGAGTGGGTGGGCGCCCGACCTACTCAAGCTTAAAAATGACCTGTTGACATTGGGCAAACATCCCAATGTCAACGCGCAATCCTCTGATATTTCGATCAGTGGGCATGCGCGGGAATCGGCAGCAAGCCTGCCAACAATTAAAAAGCCTATTAAGGCCATTAAAGTCTTAATTAACTTACGTTTTTTGCTGCCCGCCCAACCTTACAGTTGGCGGGAAGGCGAAAAGGCCAAGCAGTCTTAGCGCTTTTTAAGAAATCTCATTCACGGGTGGGATGAGGTTTCTAAAAGCAAATGAAAATAACATAAGAATTTTAAAATGTAATTAATAACATGTCCCTGCTCATGTGACCGAGTCACATGAGGGGACATGTTTTATAACATTTTATGAACCTTTATTTATTTTTCTGAAAACTCTTCATCTCACTGAGGCAGCTCTGTGCCTCAGGGAGATATGCAAGTGCACACTCGCTTGCATGTGCTCACACTCTCCCCGCGCACCCCCCCCTCCCCACCCACAGGCAGCGCTGAGGGCTGCTGCTCGTGTTTCACGCTAGGCGGGCCTTAATTGGCCTGCAAGCATGACATTGCGATCCGGCTCCGATTGCAGGTGGCAGTCGGCTTCCCGACCACCCTCACCCACTCCTGTGGAGCCCGCCCGACAAGGGCTAAATTCTGCCCATTGATACATATGGTGAAAAACTGAGGAACAGGACTTGCCACATCCCACCAATCAGAGAATGTCACTTTTCCCCTTTCTCTGTTTGCTCCTAACCTTCCAAAAATAAATGTTTGCTATAATTCACTAGCATCCAATCCTTCTTTTTGGGCAAGTAAAAATGTTCAGAGAAGCATAAACATAAACAAATTACCTTAGACCCCACCTTCATTTTTCTCACCACAACCCAAAAGAATAAATCCCTTTGATAAACAATGAAATATAAAGCTGAAAGAGAAAATATATATAGGTGTTACCTTCGGTCTGTCCACAAGCATGACCCAGACCTCTCTGTCACTTGCCATTTTAACACTCCACCCTGCTCTCATGCCCACATGTCCGTGTTTGGCCTGCTGCATTGTTCCAGTGAAGCTCAACGCAAACTGGAGGAACAGCACCTCATCTTCCAACTAGGCACTTTACAGCCTTCCGGACTGAATATTGAGTTCAACAATTTTAGATCATAAACTCTCTCCTCCATCCACCCCCCCTTTCCGATTCCCCCTTTTTCCAATAATTTATATAGATTTTCCTTTTCCCACCTATTTCCATTATTTTTAAATGTATTTCCATCCATTGTTTTATCTCTACCTTTTAGCCTATTTCAATCCCTTCCCCCCACCCCACCCCCACTAGGGCTATCTGTACCTTGCTCGTCCTGCTTTCTACCCATAATGTCACCTATTAGCACATTCCTTAGATAATATCACCACCGTCAGCACCTCTTTGTCCTTTTGTCTATGACAGCTTTTGGCAATCTCTACCTATCACTGGCCCTCTATCCAGCTCTACTCGTCCCACCCCCACCCCCTTAAACCAGCTTATATTTCACTTCTCTTCTATTTTTCCTTAGTTCTGTTGAAGAGTCATACGGACTCGAAACGTTAACTGTGTTCCTCTCCGCAGATGCTGTCAGACCTGCTGAGTTTTTCCAGGTATTTTTATTTTTGTTTTTGTTCTGGATTTCCAGCATCCGCAGTTTTTTTCTTTTATTCGATAACATAACTGGTTATGCTGAGATTGCAACAACACCAGCAATGTGATTTGAAATGATAAATTAATGAATTTTATATGGTCAGAAGTTTAACTAAGACAATGCTATGTTGTGACAAATATGAAAATACTTCATGGTTGAAGCAAGGATTTTTAAGTGAGACATAGAAAAAGTTGATATAGCAAATACGATCAAACAAGTTTTCATAAAAAACTAGGATGAATCTCGTCACATTTCCCTTGCAATTTACCATAAATAATAATTATTTGACCTTTCAATGTCTCCAATTCTACATCACACTGACCATATACCCTTTTTAATATTCCATTAAGAAAGCTAAAATGTGTACAGCGACTCAAAAAAATATGGATCGATGAGGAGAGAAGAACTAATGTCAATTTTGCCTCAATATCTATTAACATTCATGTTATATTATTGAATACACAAATGCATAATTCATACAAGTGCTGCAGCAAAGGATTGAAAAGAAAGTCACAAAATAAGAAAAGCTCAAAGCTATATTTTCTTGTAATTTCACCTCTATGAAACTAACATTACCTAGTTATAAATATTTCTCAGAGAAGCTGAGAATTCTTTGAAAGAATTTTTGCATACAAGATTTTTATATAACCCAATCAGTCAAGCTGATTGTTATACTTATAATTTGCATTTTTTTGTAACTAGCTTCTTCCTTGGTACTCCATGGCTTCTCAGCCCTGTGTGTCTAGGATCCCATTGTAATTGTTCTGCAGCAAGTCCTTTTAAGGACTGGAATGAATTATGCTAAGCAAGCATAACTGTCTGATGCAAGAAAACATTGAAACTATTGAAGCAAATAAAAATAACTTAAAATAAGATTATACTTTCACAATTGTAATTTGCTAATAACTGCTGAAATATCTGAGACATTACTTTGCAGATTATACAATGTGTGTTACAAAGGTATTGGGCTGAATTTTCTGGCTGACATGCGGGTGGCGGAGCCCGAACGTCAGCGCTTAAAATATCGGTGGCTAACATCGCACGAGCGTCCATACGTCAGCGCGCGGCATCGCGATGTTTAGGTCGGCGGGCGCACTATGCAGCGTGATGCGCACCCGCCATTAATTAAAGGCCTTGTTAAGGCCATTAAGTCACCAATTGATGAAAATTTTGAGGAGTTCGTGTGAACTTTGGCTTGGCGCACGGGCCCAATGGGCAGGCGGGTAAGTGATTTTTTAAACAAACCTCATCCACTGGCGGGATGAGGTTTGATTTTGGGTTTTAAAAAAGTTTACTAAAGTTTTTCTGTACTTCATTAACATGTCCCATCTCGTGTGACATTTTCACATGAGGGGGACATGTTAATGATTTTTTTATTGTTCTATTTTTAATCTTTCACAGCCTTTTAGCGATCTCCCTGAGGCACCACTTAGCCTCAAGGAGATGTGCGCTCTTTCGTACGCAGGGGAATCCCCCCCGCCCACACAGGAACCGCATAGTGCTTCCCATTGGGCGTCATGCCGGGCGGGCCTTAATTGGCCCGCCCATGTAAAATGGCGGCGGGGCCCGTTTTGGTGGCGGCGATCGGTTGCCCGCCCATTAAGGGCAAAATTCAGCCCATTGAATGAGTGTATCTAAGAGAACGTTGCTGTACTATTATACGCGAAACAATCATGGGCAGAATTTTGCTGTTGGTGAGGTCTTAATTGTCCCGCCCACGTAAAATGGCGGTGTGGCCCGTTTCGCTGGCGGGGATCGGCTCCATGCCTGCCGGAGATTGGGTCACTTGGGTCGGGTCACCCACCCGACTGGCAGAAAATTCTGCCCCATATGTCTTGAGATTTGACACCAAAGGAATTATTTCAGTATAGCCCTTTGCATCATGAAAGCACGCTCTGATGCATGCCACTGTTTTAATCATGTTCACACTGCCCTAATGTCACAACCCTATCCTTGCATTGTCTCTCATGTTGACATTCCTTGTGCTCAGTGCACTGACAACATCACCTCTACTATTACTACCATGTTCCAAGGTGTATTTACCACCGCCTTTATCACCTGCTGCCAGTGATTCACCATTACCAACAGGCAGCTGCACAGGTATCCTGGCTATTTCCATGGCCACCTCTTCCACCAGTCTAATCGCTTGCAGCCGGGCTGACCCACCACCAATCTGGGCCATCTCCTCGGCATTCTTTTCCTTGTCCCGCTGCAAATACAGCATGAATTTATGTTAGCCTGATATATAGTGCATGGAGAGATAATTCTCTTTATTGTGTTGGTGCATCACAGTGCTCATTCATGTGTTCATGAGCAGATTACGCATACAAGCTTCAATCTTGCAGCAGAGAAATGCTCCATGTCTCACACCTTAGCTGCAGCATGCAGATGTGATACTTCACTTGGATCTTGGTGTGGATGAGCCAAGCTACTAATTTTTCTGGAAAGCAGCAGGTTATTGGACCTTTTCTGGTGTTGTAGCCAAGATCTGTGGTGATCTCCTGCTGCATTCACTGCAGCGTGGAGCAGCTGGAACCATCCCTTTCCCAGCATCTCCTCTGTGTGACATTCCATCAATACAAATGTAAGGTCAAAAGGTTTGTGAACGATGCAGCTTACAATGTTTTCATTCACTTTGTGCGTTTATGGTCATACATATTTATTTCTATTTATGCTAGCAAATCATCCAGTTTTTATGAATGGTGTGTGTATTCTGATATAGTGTATTTAATTCTGTTTTTTTTAACCATTCTTGAAAACTCTGCCTTTATCTGCTGGTGCAATGTTAAGTTTGTACCTTCCTGCACACTCTCGTCATCGTGACCCCTAACGCTACCCTTCTCTATTGCCTGCCCATTCTCTTTAATTTACCACATGTCTCCTCACATGATCTCATATCCCCACTATTTAGTTTAAAGCCCTCTCTACTGCCCTAGATATACAACTTGCTAGAGCACTGGTCCCAGCATGGTTCAGGTGAAGACCATCCCAAAGGCTCCCATTTCCCCAGTACTGGTGCAAGTGCCCCATGAATCAAAACCCAACTTTCATTCCCAATATTTGAGCTAGGCATTCAGATCTCTAATCTTATTTACCCTGTGCCAATTTGCTTGTGGCTCAGGTAATAATCCAAAGATTATTACCTTTGTGGTTCTGCTTTTTTAATTTAGCCCTTAGCTGTTCATATTCCCAAAGCAGAGCTTCTTTTCTAGTCCTTTCAATGTAGTTGGCACCCATGTGGACCACAACCTTTGGATCCCCCCCCTTCCACTGCAAGCTCCTCTCCATTCCCGAGCAGATGTCCCAAATCCTGGCACTGGGCAGGCAACACAGCCTTCTGGTTTCACTATCTTGGTTGCAGAGAAATGTGTCTATCCCCCTGACTATACTGTCCCCATACTACTACTATTCTATTTCTATTTACCCCCCAGAACTTGAATAGTTCCTTTCAGTCATCCACCCTACAGGCCCCTCTCTTATCCATATAAACTTTAGAAACCTCAAAACTGTTGGACAATTGCAAGGGCTGAAGCTGCTCCACACCTATCTTCTGGGTCCCCATACCTGCCTCACTCACAGTCACACACTCCTGTCCCTGACCGTGGACCAAATCAGAAGACCTAAAGGGTATGACTGCCAAGGTAACTTTTCCCATCCCTGATGCATCACAATGCCCAAAGCCTGGCCTCAAGGTCATTAACTTAGAGCCAGAGTTCCCCTCACTGCAGACAATTACTGCAGATATGGTTTCTGTGGATCACATTGGTGTCCACCATCTCCCACATGCTACAGCTGCAAGACATTACCTCCCCTGTCACCTTTATTGTGTTTAATTTAACTAATTAAGTTTAGAAATAGTACTCAATAACACTCAAATAACACTATCTGCAGTTATAGCAAGCGGTTTAACTAGTTAAGCTGTAAAATTTAATGCAATACTAATATCTCCCAAGTACCTGTTTAAACTACTATCCATCCCCGGATTTAGAGAGAAAGTAGAAACATAAAACTCACTAACTACTCACCTAACTGCTCACCTAATTAATGCTTTCCGGGCTTCAGCTCTAACATCCTGCTGCTGGCCTCTGGCTCCCTCTCTCGGCCCTGTCCTTTTACGTAAAAGGTCAGATCAGCACCTCCTCCCTCACTGCACTGAATTCCCTTATTCACCAAATTCTCAAACTCATATTCTGTGTCTAGCTGCATTCAGTGACGAGTTGCTCTCTTGTTCTTGCTTATTTAATCGGGGCATTTTCAAGTTTGCAGAGTGTAACTTGTGGACTGCCACAAGGATCACTGCTGGGGCCTCAGCTCTTAATGTCTTGGGTGAAGAGTTCACTGATGATACAAAGCCAGGTGATAATGCAAGCAGTGAGAAGGACACAAAGAGGCTACAAAGATATTAAGTGAGTAGGCAACAAGATGAGGATATTCGGTTTGGTCATAGGAATAGAAAAGCAGAATATTTTTAAAAATACATAAATGTTTATGTTCGGAGAGACTTGGGTGTACTCATACAAAGAACAAAGAAAATTAGCATACAGGTAGCGCAAGCAGTTAGGAAGGCAAATGGCATATTGGGGCCGTTATTTAAAGGGTTACAAGAATAAGGAAGTCTTGCTGCAATAGGGCTTTGGTGAGACCATACCTGGAGTACTGTGCGCAGTTTTAGTCTTCATATCTATGGATGGATATACTTGCCTTGGAGGTGCCACAGTGAAGCTTCATTAAGTTGGTTCCTGGGATGAGTGGCTGGTAAATTGGGCCTATACTCTGGAGTTCTGAAAAAAGATGATCTAGCTGAAACATGCAAGATTCTGAAGGAGCTTGACAGGGTTGACACTGAGAAGTTGTTTCCCCTGACTGGAAATCAGGATGAGGGCTGATCATTTAGGACTGAGATGAGAAATTTCTTCATTTAGTGGTGTGAATCTCTGGAATTCTCTACCCCAGAGGGTTTGGGTGTTTCACCATTGGGTATATTCAGGACTGGGATAGATTGTTTTTTGATGTACAGGGAATTAAGGAATATGAGGAGCGAGTGGGAAATTGGATTTGAGACTGAAGATCAGCTAAGATTCTACTGAGTGATGGAGCAGACTCAAGGGACTGAATAGTCTACTGCTGCCATTATGTCTTATGTTTTTAAATAGGTGGGAGTCAAAATACTCCAAGTAAGTTTAATCCATCACCTTCACGATTCTTGATACATTTGGTGATTTTAAATTAATGAGAATACAGTTTATTTTTAATCAATCCACCTTATTACCAGTTAATTTAATGTATGAAACTCTACATTGAAATTTTAATTGGATAGGCAAACATAAAGTACTTTTTAGTAAACTCTGATCTATTCATTAACCATTTGCAGACTATGCTGTAAGCTTCTAACAATTTTAAATTATTATTCCATAAATTGTTAATTTATTTACTTGATATTGCCATTGAAGCTTATACAATTCAACATGGAACATTTCCTCTGCATGCATTAGGAGCACTTTTTGTGCTCTCACTGTCTCATTTGCACCTAAAAAATGGGCATTAGTGGGACCAAAATTGTATGGGGAACTGGAAAGTTGGTTTATCATTTGTTTTCCATCAATTCTGCTTTCTGAGCAGGTTTTGTAACTTGAATCTGGAGCACCTGCCGGAAACAAGCATGAGATTCATGAAAAAGTGCAATTTGGAGTCAGGTGATGAAGTTATAAGCCACAATGTCATTTTCATCTCTGCCCAAAATGCTATTCCAAGTTTCTGTACAAACCCCCATCCAGCCTTAATTGGATGATGGATATCAAGGGCAGCCATTTTGAGTGTATATTAATGGGATACAGAATTTAGGTTCAGTCAAGGAAAGATGACTTGGCAATCCTTCCTTGAGGTCATTTGTATGTTTTAAGCTCTAAAGCCTTCCGATATTTGTTCTCATTGCTGCCTTAGATGCTGCAAAAGTGTTTCCCTGCCACCATAAACCACTTGTCTTTCTCACTCTCCATATCTCTCCCATTCAAGGTGCTACTGTAGGCCATCAAAATCAAATGGCCCACTCGAGTTCCTGCCCGCAGATTGTTGAGTTCCATAAAGGAAATATGTTTTGTGCTGGCAACTCTGGATGTTTCTAAGTAATGTCCAGCCACAGAAATCATTAAGCTTCCATGCTGACTTAACTGAGTGGGTGACACGCACCAGTTGTCTGATTAACAATGCAATGAAATCAACCCTATTATGCAGAAAATAGCCTTGGCCCTGTGGGGGAAACTTGGTAGCAAAGAACTTGTACCATTTCAACATGAAACACAAGAGAAATAAATCCATAAGATGTGCTTCTACCAAACAAGCAAGCTATCTTACTTTTGAAGGAAAATTGTACAAGTCCTTTGCTCAACTTTGCTCATGAGTATATCAAAACTCATAGCCACCAAGAAACTGCCAAAATGCACTATCACTGGTAAGAAACACTCAATTTAGAAATTCCGATTTTAGCATTTTCAAAAAAAAAGGAATTGAATAATTTTAATAGTAAAGTTGTCAGCTCAAGTGAAAGAACTTGTACTTATACAGCATTTTCACTTGTCCAGGATTTTCCAAAGCTCTTCACAACCAATGAAGTATTTTTGAAATGTAGGTTCTGTTGCACTGTGAGCAAATGCAAAAACCAGGTTTTATACAGCAAGGAACCACAAACCGCAATGTGGTAAATAACCAGAAAATTAACTTTTGGTGATGTTGGTTAATGAATAAATGTTGAACAGGATGCTATGAAAATATTCCAAGTTCTTCTTCGAATAATGTCAAGCAATCTTTCACGCCCGCATGATGAGCAAATAAGGCTTCAGCACCTCCAACATTGTAGCTGCAATGGAGTCTCTGGGATGGGTATTGGGCCCAGAATACCTGAGTCAGAGGTGAAAGCACTACCACTGAGTCAAGGCTGATACCAAGTGGGATGTGGGGAGAGATCCAAGGAAATGTTTTGAGATGGTTTCCTCAGTGATTTAAATCACGGGGGTAGAAAGGCCACACCAGATGGTGAGGTTGAGGGGGTGGCCATAAATGTGGGTAGGAGACCTTTTGTGGAATGAGAGTACAGAACAGCAGTGGTTTCAAAGGAAAGAATGCAAGGGCAGCTGAAGTGGATATTGTAATCATTGAGAAGGAGCAGTTACTGAGCGCAGAGACTGAGAGGCAAAAGGAGACAGGATATTACACAGCATTCAAGCTTGGATTTTGGTTTAAACAAAGTTAAGAAGGTGGTATAAACACAATGGTGTAAATTTTCATCTTCCCTGTATGCACAAAAACCTGGCACCCACCTGTTACAGAAAAGATCCAATATTCATTCATAGAATGAAAATCAGACGAGTTCTATAATGGATGAGAGATTACTGCCCAACTTGTTAAAACAAAAATTTAACCCAATTTCTCGGATAGCTATGAAGATTTAGCCTAACTCAGCTATCTTACACTTCTTGAACAGGAGACATCATTTGATACAACTGGCATTATATTTTTATAATGGAAATTATAAATGTTGCGGATATGATAGAATTTGTACCCAAACTATTAAAAAAGCAGACAGAAATGTCCATAAACAGTTGCAGAATAGATTTATTTGTAAGTGAAGATTGTCTGATGAAACTTGACTCCATAAAGGCACAGAAGCTATCAAAGTCCTCGTGAATTTTATATTTTACAATTTTTAATAAATTATTAAAGAAGCAATATAGTTTTTTTGCTTTTACTAATAATAATACTCTTACTTTTATGGAGAAGAAAGCTTAGCTTTTCAATTAATTTAACACAACTCAAAACACCCAGTACTACCTATCTCCACCTTGTTTCTCTTAGGGAGAGCAATAGCTGCAACACTGTGCGATGCCGTGTTATGATGGAAGGAGTTTTATCAGGCCTGCAAGAGTGGGAAACGCGGTGGGTGGGGTGGCTTAATAAGACAGGAACTGAAATTTCAGATTCCCAGTGGTGGGTTCGAATTTAGAGATTAACTAAAAGTGTGTTTGTGCAGGCTGGGCCTATCTCCATCCCATGGCGGGTTCTTAATTGTGATACATTTGCATGCCATGAATACTCATTACATTAAATTTTTAAAAATAATGTCCAACCTTCATGATAAAGTTAGTACTGCGTGAGAATCTCATGGCACCCGGTTCATGTTTTGTTTAAATGTGGCATACAACAGTCGGCTTTATGCTATTCTGTCTGAAGTCAGCAGTTCTCCTTGTTGAACTCTGTGACACAAGGGAGGGGAGCAGCAGAATGGCAGCTTGCATGGAGGCTCAGGGTCAGCAAGGGTGAGCTAGTGGTGAGGTGGGGGTGGTGATGTGGAGTGGGGTCAGAGACATGGAGGAGTGAAAGAGGAATCCAAGGGAGGACAGAGGGGGGGACATGGAGGAGTGAAGTGGGAAGGGACTGGGACCTTGGTTGTAGTTGGAACAGTCAGCCAAGGTAAGAAAATGAGAGGCCTAAAGTGGGGTGTCAGTACTGTCCACATATGCCTCCATCTCAGGGTGTTGGCTGGCAGAGTCCATACAGGGCTTCGAATTCACCTACAGCATTTCAATTATCTCTGGCGTGTGATCTCAGAAAATATCCTTTACAATGCAAAGAAAGGAGGACCAGCTGAGCCTGCAAGTTCAGCCTTATCCCACAGAGTGGTGAGTACAACACTGGACATTAACATGAACATTCAATAAAGAGTGAATGAAAAAGCACAACATTGTCTATTCCGCAATATAGAAATATCCCTAACTCCCCTGTAAACATGAATGCATGCCAACTGTGAGGCTTGCCAGTACATTTAGCTCTCTGACTAAGTTAGTCTTAACAAATAGCGATGATACACTCAGGAATAATTTGCAATTAATGTAATGTGAAATATTTACAAGTGAAGTTTAAATTTGAGAAACACCCATGCTACATTTGTGTCCTCATAACCTTATGTTAATTGCAATGGGGTTGGGCAGGAAAGTTGTGGCATGACGAACAGCCTCTCTGTTTATCCAGGAGACTCTTTTATAGCCTACCTATCCTTGCAGCACTGTCAGCTGACAGAGGGTTTCACCATTGAAAAGCTCCCCCTGCCCTACGTCATAGCATGTGTCTTCTGTGCATGCCACCAGATCTTTACATTTTAATTGTAATCGTATGGCAACCAGCAAAAAGCAAGAGGATGGAAGTGGCATCCACTTCCTGTTCTGCCATTGGGAATGGCATGTCATGGTTAAAATTCCATCCCATGTCTGGAAAACAGGAATAGGCTACATGTCAGTAAAAATGCAGGGCCATAGTTTCCTCAACTTTTCTATGATCAATATAGTAGCACGGGCATGAAAGAATTTATTAGCTTAAAGATTTTAATATTTACCTCTTGCTTCTTCTGTAGCTATCATGTTGAAGTCATTCAAGTAGAGGTGAAGGAAAGTCAAGTTTTTGGACCATTTCACTCCAAGATAAATTGCCAGATTTTAGAGTAGCAGGATAACTAATGTTGTCTGTTGTTAGAATTGCTCTTCACTTTTCTGCTTAAAAAAATAGTTTGCCAAGTGCTGGAGGTTGGTTGAAGGCCACAGATACCTAGAAGCACGAGGCCTGTCCAATTAGTGAGTGAGGGTGGGCACTGAGAAGCCAATGGCACCATCACCTGACTCCACGGCTGCTGGAGGTATCATATCTGAATGGCTGCCAGCGTTGTATGCAGTGCTGCTTTGCTGTTAATGTTTCCCTCAGAACATTGTTGAAGAGTTCTCCTGCAAGAGGGGAGACCCCTGCATCCCAGAACTGGAATTAAAGACCCCTACACTCCTGGACTTGAATTAAAGACCCCTACACTTCTAGACTTTAAATTAAAGACACCTACACTCCTGGACTGGAATTGAAGACCCCTACACTCTTGGATTGCAATTGAGATCCCTGTGCCCCTGGGCTGGAATTAAAGACCCCCACACATCTAGACTAGAATTGACACCCCTACACCCGGACTAGAATTGAAGAGCCTGCAGCCTTGGAGTGGGAATTAGAGACCCTACACCAGAAGTGAAGTCCCCTGCATGCCTCTACTAGGAAACAAAGCCCAAGGAAATGGTCAGGAGGCTGCTGCAGCCATGGCCAAGGGGAGACACCTGGTGACCCACTGTTTAGCAGTGTCTTCCTGCAGATTCTTCCCCAGGTAGCATCCTAGCATGGGCAAGGCGGGTGGCCCTCTTCCTAGCACTGCTGACTCTGGCACACGCCTGCTGACCTAAATATCGCAGGAGTGCACGATGATGTCGGGACGCTCCCCTGACGTCATCGCGCACTATTTTATGCTCAGGCGTGTCGGGCATGTGCCCTCATGCCAAGCTGAAAATTCTGGCCCTAGATTCTGGAATGGTCATATCAAATTGGAAAATAGAAATATGACTCCTCTGTTCAAGAAAGAAGAGAGACAGAAAGCAGGAAGCTCCAGGGAAGCTAGCTTAATATCTGTCATAGGGAAAATGCTAATGGTGCGATTGTCAGCAATTTTGGTTGGCGGACTGGCGAATTGGCCAGGCGGCCTTTACATTTTTAATGAAACCTCATCCAAGGGCAGGATGAAATTTCCATTAGAAAATAAAGTAAAAAGGAATGTCTGGGGACAGCATTTTTATGAGGTATGCTTTCAGGCGCTTGATCGTGCTGCATAGACATTTCTTGCAGCTTTTTTGTGCTTTTATTTTATTATTTGCAGGTCTGCAGCTCCCTGAGGCAGCTGCCTGCCTTCAGGGAGCTCTCTCGAAGCACTCACCCATGCCCGCAGTGACATCATCACCCACCCTCTCCCCGCCCCCGCCCCGGCAGCGCTGAACTTTTCAGTGTGCGTTTCATGCTAGCTGGCTGACAAAGGAAAAATTCAGGCTCTGGAATCTATTATTAAGGACGTTATAGAGGGGCACTTAGAAAATCTCAATGAAATCGAGCAGAGTCAACATGGTTTTGTGAAAGAAAAATCTTGTTTGACTAATTTATTAGAGTTCTTTGCCAAAGTAGCAAGCAACATGGGGCTGAATTCTCCAGTTGGCAAGCGGGTGCGGGGCCCACTCACCGATGCGTAAAATGACGCGCGGTGATGTCGGGCGGGCGTCCTGATGTCACCGTGTGTCATTTAGATTTTCAGTTCGGCGGGTGTGCAGCCAACGCGGCTGCGCGCCCCCCCAAACTGTCAAAGGCCTATTAAGGTCTGTTAAAAACTAATTTAAACTGTTAAATGAGCTGCCCGTTCAACCTTAAGGTTGGCGGGCAAGTGAAGAGCCCAGGCAGCTTTCGCATTTTTCATGGAACCTCATCCACGGGTGGGATGAGGTTTCATGAAGTGTTTAAAAATTCAATAAAATTTTTTAAAAAATCATTGATATGTCCCAGCTCATGTGACACTGTCACATGAGGGGCCATATTTTAAAAGTTTTCAAATACTTTATTTAGAAATTTTAAACTTAAACAAATCTCCCTGAGGCACCACCGTGCCTCAGGGAGATTTCTGAGCTCTTTCATACGCATGCGTGAGAGAGTGCACTCCCGAATCGGGGAATCCCCCCCCAACCCACACAGAGAGCGCTCAGCGCTTCCGGGTGAGCGTCATGCTGGGAGGGCCTTAATTGGCCCACCCACATAAAATGGCAGTGCGGCCCCGATCGGGGGGTGCCGATTGACTTTGCGCTCGCTCCCGCCTGCCCCCGCACAACCACCCGATGGGGGTCAAAATTCAGCCCATGGATAAAGGGGAACCTGTGGGTGCGGTATACTTAGAATTCCATAAGGCATTTGACAAGGTTACTGCGCAAAATAAGAGCTCATGGCGTAGGGGTTGACGGACTGATATGGATTGAGGACTGGTTAGCTAGCAGAAGACAGAGAATAGGCATAAATGGATCATTTTCGGGTTTGCGGAATGGAGTACACAGGGGCCAGCACGAAGATAAAAGCAAATTACTGCAGATGCTGGAAACCTGAAACAAAAACAGAAAATGCTGGAAAAACTCAGCAGGTCTGACAGCATCTGTGCAGAGAGAAACAGAGTTAATGTTTTGAGTCCGTATGACGGGTCATACAGACTTGTATGAGGGTCATGAAGAAGGGTCATGCAGACTCAAAATGTTTACTCTGTTTCTCTCCACAGATGCTGTCAGACCTGCTGAATTTTTCCAGCATTTTCTGTTTTTGTTTTGCCACAGGAATCAGTGCTGGGGCCTCAGCTATTTACAATCTATATCAATGCTTTGGATGAAAGGACCAAATGTATAGTTGCTAAATTTGCTGATGACACAAAGATGGGTATGAAAGTAAGCTGTGAAGAGGACATAATGACTCTGTGACGGGGTATAGGTAAGTCAGGTGAATAAGCAGAAATTTGGCAGATGGCGTATAACGTGGGAAAATATGAACTTGTCCACATTGGCAGAAAGAATAGAAAAGCAGCATTTGATCTAAATGGAGAGGGATTGCAGAACTCCATGGAATAGTGGGATCTGGGTGAGCTAGTACATGAATCACAAAAAGTTAATATGCAGTTACAGCAAGTAATTGGGAAGGCAAATGGAATGTTGTCATTTATTGCAAGGGGAATGGAATATAAAAGTAGGGATGTTGTTCTATAATTGTACACAGTATTCGTGGGGCCATATCTAGACTACTGTGTACAGCTTTGGTCCCTTTATTTAAGAAAGGACATAATTACATTAGGAGCAATTCAGCAAAGGTTCACTTGACTGATTCCCGGGATGAGGGAGTTATCTTCTGAAGAACGTTTGGACAATTTGTGTCTATATCCATTGGAGTTTTGAAGAATGACCCTGCTCTGCCATTCAATAAGATCTTGCCTGATCTGATTGTGGCCTCACGCCACTTTCCTGCCTACTCCCTATACCCTTTGACTCCCCTGTTAGTCAAGAATCTATCTACCTCTGCCTTAAAAATATTCAATGACCCTGCCTTTAACGCTTTCTGGGGAACAGAGTTCTACAGAGTCACAACCATCTGAGAGAAAAAAATATATTTGTTGCTGTTCTTCAGTTTCCATGAAATTGTGGTGCTGGGCCTTCTGCGCAATTGTTTTTACTATTGTCAGGCTTGGTGGGTCACTTTGGAGGGTATTATAGTCAGCCACGCGGTTTGGAATTTAGGCCAGACCAGCCAGCGTTGCAGGTTTTTTTTTTATCTCTGATTGACATTAATGAACCAATTGGAATTTTAAAATAATTTTGCAGCCTTCATAGTGATTTTTTTCATTGTCTACAAATTACTTGATTTACTGAATTCAATTTTCACAATTGCCTGAACTCATGAACTTTGGGCTGTTAATCTGGTAAAATAACCGCTACACTACATGATAAAGAGAAAAGTCAGGAATTAAATTGATTTTTTTTTTACTTTCAGAACTCAATCAAAATTACATTTTTCAAAGTAATTCCCTTAAAGTTAGAATCCAGTCTTTGTACAGAATTCAAATGTGCCATATCATTTCAATTTCTTGAAGTTGTTAAACTTTGATTTTAAAGGCCTTATGCTAAAGTCGCTCCTCTATTCTGGATGCAGTGGCCCTGCTGATGTAATTTTTTTTGTCTCTACGAAGGGGATATTTATGATAGCAGCTGAAATGTCAATGATGGAGGAGAATTAATTTCAGGTAGACATAAATGGAATTAACGTTGTCCTTTGCAAGAGAAGTTTTAACTTTTACAAAGTTCTCCCCTTTTCTCCCATCTGCTGAAAGCCCTGATGAGCCACACTATGAGCAGTTTTTTTTAAACTTTAGATGATTTTTCTGGACTCAGTGTCCCAGACCACTGCTTCATGCGAGTGTGCTCCCTATGGCCTGCAACACACCATGTTTTGTCCGATATCTACTTCATTTACAGCGTACGCAGGGGTCATAGAGAAAATTTAATTACTGCAATTTGGCATCCGGGTTATGTTGCAAGCCCTCGCATGATCCTTCTTGACTTTAAAAGGCTATAGAATAAGCAGTTCAATAGAATGTGCTACATGTAAATGATAGTAAACAGTGAGCAGATAAGACGTACAGACATACTTCAGATTTACAGTAGATGTAGGCTGAATTATCACTTCTTGGAAGGTAACAAGCAATAAATAGTCACAACAGCTCTATTAAAATGCAATTTAACTGTATCAAACACAGAGGGATGATTTTAAATTCTGGCAGAAGCTGATGGCAACCTATTGCAGGAGGCCAATGATCTTCGCTTCTCAATTGCATAAGGCAGGCTGAGTAATAAATTTCAAAAAATCAAGGTAAAACAAATTTAAATATGCGCTGACCCCCAATTACTTTTTTAAATAAAAACTTTGATGGCTGCTGAAGATTGCACAAATAAACCCAAATGTTCTAAAGAAACGTACAAGTACACAGCAGCTGCATAATATTTCACACTTTTGTGCTAAGGAACTTTATTCATTTTCACATTGTTTTTCTTTTTAGTATCTCTACACCAGGGACAGAATTTTCCAGTCAACATGGGGGGGTAGGCCTGACACGCCAGTGTGTAAAATGACACGTAATGATGTCGGATGTGCGTCCCGATGTCATCGTGCGCCATCATGATATTTCGTTTGGCGGGCACACACCAGAGTTGGCTGCGCACCTGCCAAAATGTAACCGGTCGATTAAGGCCATTAAGAAATCAATTGAGCCACTTGAGAACACTGCCCGTCCAACCTTAAGGTTGGGGGGCAGGCAGAAAGCCCAAGCGGCCTTCGCGTTTTTCAGGAAACCTCATCCATGAGCGGGATGAGGTTTCCTGAGACTTTTATTAAATAAATTAATTATTTTTCATAAATGTAAAAACATGCCCCCACTCAGGTGATATAATCACATGAGGGGAAATGTTTAAATAACTTTTTAAATCATTTCTCTCATTATTTTAATATTCATTCAATCTCCCTGAGGCAGCTCCGTGCCTCAGGGAGATTGCTGCGCTCTTTCGCGTGCATGTGCGAAAAAGCGCAGGCCCCGACTCTCCCTCCTCCCCCGGCCCGCACAGGTAGCGTACCGGCCACATATTACGCTGGGTGGGCCTTAATTGGCCCACCCGTGTAAAATGGCGGCGCAGAGCCGATTGTGGGCGGTGATCGGCTCTGCGTCCGCCCCCGCTTGCTCCTGCCCAGCTCTCCCGCCATAGGAAATATCCTGGCCCAGGAAGTGAATCTCTACCAAAAGTTGATAATTATAGCCAGGTCGGATGGGTTAAGGGTCGCTCGGAGTGTGGCAATAGACTGGTGCACAAGTGGCAAAGGGGATAAATAGCCCAGTGCCACACCGCGTCAATACATTGCCTAGCCAAATTGTCCAGGTAAGTTTTTTGATTATTTTACTTAATTAAATTTGATACATTGCACATTCTAAAAATGGTTTGCAGACAACTCCGATTTTAGGACAGTCAGATTTGGGACACTACTGTATTAGTATTTTACAAAATAAAACAGAATTCCACAAAAGTATGGTGTAGATTTGGCCCTTGAACTATGCATTTAAATGTAACTTGTAGTTAACAGGCATAAACCAATATAAAGTGGACAAGCTTAATTACTGAATGAATGCACCTCAAATACACGAAGATTTTTTCAACACAAAGTACAAGCGCACTCATGAAATAATAATTTAGGAAGCAAATAGATATGAACACTTAAAAGTTATAACCTGTTGATCATGACACAGCAAGTCATATTGTAGCAATTGCAAATGTAACAATGCTATTCAAGAAAGGAGGGAGAGACAAAATAGGGAATTACAGGCTAGTGAGCCTGACATCAGTATTTGAGAAAGTTCTGGAAGTTCCTACCATTAAGAAAGCATTAACAGTGCAGTTACAAAATCATAGCATGATCAGACAAAGTCAACATGGTTTTACGAAAGGGGAAACTGTGTTGCCAAATTCTTTGAAGTTTTGAGGTTGTAACTCGTAGGGTATATAAAGGGGAACCAGTGGATGTAGTACACCTGGATTTCCAAAAGACATCTGGATAAGGTGCCACACAAAAAGTTAATAGGCAATTTAAGGGCTCTTGAAGTTTGGGTAATGTATTAACATGGATAGGGAATTTGTTAACAGACAGGAAACAAAGAGTAGCATAAATGGGGCAGTTTCAAGTTGGCAGGTTGTGACTAGTGGAGTGCCTCAAGGATCAGAGCTGGGATCTCACCTATTTATGGGCCTGAATTTCACACTTCATGTGCGCGCCAAGCCGACAGGAGTGGAAGCGGAGGTGGAATCCGCTCCCGGCCGCAGTCACATTGCAAACGGGATTTTCTTACGGATGGTCAATTAAAGTCCACCCAGTGTGAAGCGGATCTTCTACATGGGCGGGAAGGGCCAGGCCGGGGCCTGTTGGGCGCCGGCTCCAATGGTGGCCCGACGGGCACTTTAAAACTGGCAAAGGCAGCTCCCTGAAGACTGCCAGGGAGAACCTTTGGAGTCAGTCTGGAGACTGGAACAATGGCCTCACCAGCAGCTGGAAACATCAGGCAGGAGGGCAAGTCTGGTGGGCACTCGCCCCCCCCCACCTCCCCCCCATCCCCCATTTCTTGGTCGAGTGCCTCATGGTCCTTGTGGAGGGGGTCGGTGTCCGGTGGGACACACTCGTACCCAGGGAAGGAAGGAGGAGGCCACTGCATGAGACCAAAAAAGCCTGGGAGGAGGTGGCAGCCGATGTCAGCAGCCACAATGTTGTGTGGTGACATGGGCGCAGTGCTGCAAAAGGTTCAATGACCTGTTGCGCTCGGCAAGGGTGCGTACTGAGTTGGCGTGGATCAGTGTGGAGAAATGTTAAGGGCTGGTCGTCCACCCATGGAGCTCAAGGTTGTTAGAGTCTGAGTGTGAACTGTCAATGATGCCAGAGCTGGCCAAGGGGGTGAGTTCTGGCTGCTTGGCCTCAGTGCCCTATGGGTCAAGGTGCTCCTCAAGTGGAGTTGGCCAGGCTGCAATGGCGCTGCAGGTAGAGAGTGGACTAATCAATGCTTGTCTGTTTTTTCAGGAGACGAGGAACCATAACACTATCGAGAGGTCAAGGGCAAGCGAAGGCCCCCCAAACCTCCTAATCTTGATGAGGTACAAAATGGAAGCATTGGAGCTGGAGTGCCACCACCAACTTCAGTCAGCCAGTTGTGGAGAGGCAGGGGTCTCTGGTGAAGGTAAAAGTGCCTCACCTCCAGAGGTGAGAGTGTGGGATTGTGCAAATATTCTTCTGTAGTCTCATCATTAAAGGGAGCCTCAAACCTGGAGTCCCCATTGATCATTGAAAAAGGATGGCATCATGATGCAGATCTCCATTGTCTCAGCAGGGTGCCTGGCATGCACTGTGACAGTGTGATTACTCAAAATAATGACATGTCGTTGTTCTCCCTTAGATTCGCCAGCTCACACTCAATCGCAGGAACCACCCTTGATGTCAGAAGACCATGGGGCTTTAGATGCACCTGTGTCACACCCGTTCTCTGAATCAGGCACCAGCGCAGATACCAGCACCTTGGTGGGCATTAGGTCATCAGCTTGAATGTCGGTGCACAGCGGTGAGGGCACTTCACACTCGGTTGAGGAGCAGGCGGAGGAAGAGAGTGCTGGGGCGCTGGCAGTCAGAGGAATGCTGGAGGCCAGGATGATGCTGAACTGAAGGCAGATGATGAACCCCTGGAGTCGTCCATGGATGTCCAATGGGATGTACAGGCGGAGATCCACATGGTCTCTGTTGTGGATGAGTCCATGTGGAACATGAGCACTGTGTTGACCCTCATGGCCTAGCGCACTGCCTCCTTCATTGAGAGATTGGCCACTCACATGGAGAGGAAACTCCAGGGACAGAATCACGGTTTTCTGGGGTTGCGCTCAGATCTGCAAGCATGCACACAGGCAATGACCTCAGCTGGTCAGCGTCAGTGAGGGAGATGGATGAGGCTCCCAGTATCCCAGCTAGATGCCCATCCATCAATGGTGAGCAGGGAGGTCCAGAGTGACCTCACGTTGGTGCACGACCTGCTTGTCATCTCTGTGGGCTTATTTCTGGGTGCTCTGGATGATGGCAGTAGCTCCTCCACCCCTCTGCCAGTGACTGTGGCAGCTGTTGAGGCTGCGGTGGCTGGGGAGATGCCAGCTGTGGCACTGGCCGCTCCCTTCCAGGCAGGGCCAGCACAGGCCCCACTGGACAGAGGACGACCACCAAAGTCATCAAGGTTAACAGGACAACAGAGTCAGCAGGCAGTCTCTAATGCTGCTGCCAGCGATGGGGGGGGCGGTGGGACAACAAGACATAGCACTCGTAAACATAAGTTTAAGTCAACATGAGCACAAGAGGGACTGTTCACTGTGATCTTCTGTTCTGCCATGTTTTGTTAATATGTTTACTGGTGTGGCCATTAACACCATTTGTAGCTATGTTCATTTGATGTATCAAAATGATATAAATTTTGCTTTTGTCTTAATAGCCTGAGTATGCTTCACTTGTTTTGTAGGTGCAGGGCACCCTAGTATCTGATGCTGGACATGAGTGGCTCTAAACTTTATTGCACAGTCACTGAGTGGACTTTAGGTTCAAATAAAAGAGTCATTTGAAAGATCCAGGATGGAGGCGGCAGCCCTGGCATGAGGTGAAAGCAGAGCTTTGGCAGTCTAGTTGAAGGAGCGTTGGATCAAGACCTCCCTGAAGGATCCAGAGGTCTGCCTCCATGCCCTCATCATTCTCCTCACCGGGCTCCTCTCCTGACTCATCACTGGATTCATCATCTGTGGCCTGTGGAGCTGCCTTAGGATCCTCTTCCTCCAGTGGGTTCCGCCTTGCCAGAGCCAGATTGTGGAGAGTGCAGTATGCAACCACTATCAGTGACACACACTCTCGGGGGTATTGTAGTGCTCCCCCTGAATGGTCCAGGGATCGGAAGCGTATCTTCAGAAGACCTATGGCCCTCTCTAACACTGCCTGTATTGCCTGTGCAATGAGCACGAAATTGCACGGACAACGTAAAATCACAAACAATTGCCATTTTAATGGCCTTAAGTGGCCTTTTAATTGTTGGCTGGCACAGGTCCAACTCCTGCGTGCACCCACCAACCTGAAGAGTGCTTGTGTGTGGGTGATGACATGACGCTTGCCCGATGTCATCTCACGCTATTTCACATCTGTTTGTGTCAGGTGTGTGCCCGCTTGCGAGGTGTAAAATTCTGCCCACAATCTATATTAATGACTTAGGCAAAGAGAGACGGTATTGCATCTAAGTTTGCTGATCGTACAAAGTTGGTGGAAATATAAGCTGTGAGGAGGACACAGAGGGGCTGCAAAGAGGATATAGACAGGTTTATGAAATGGACAACAAGATGGCAGATGGAATATAATGTAGGGAAGTGTGGAGTTATTCACTTTGGTCATAAGAATAGAAAAACAGGGTATTTTATAAAAGATGTGAAATTTGTAAATGTTGATGTTCAGAAAGATTTGGGTGTGCTCATGCTTGGAACACAGAAAGCTAGCATGCAGGTACAACAAGGAATTTTTAAAAAAATCGTTCATAGGATGTGGGCGTCGCTGGCTAGGCCAGCATCTATTGCCCATCCCCAATTGCCCTTGTTCAGAGGGCATTTTTTTAAGAGTCAAAGGGTCTGGAGTCACATGTAGGCCAGACCAGGTAAGGACAGCAGATTTCCTTCCCTAAAGGACAGTAGGGAATCTGATGGGTTTTTATCACAATCGACAATTATTTCATAGTCATCATTAGGCTTTTAATTCCGGTTATTTATTGAATTCAAATTCCATCATCTGCCATGGTGGGATTCAAACCCAGGGTCCCAGAGCATTACCCTGGGTCCCTGGATTACCAGTCCAGTGACAGTACCACTATGCCACCGCCTCCCCTAAAGGAAGGCAAATGACATGAAAACAGAAAGTGCTGAAACTACTTAGCAGGTCTGGAAGCATCTGTGGAGAGAGAAACAAGTTAATGTTTCAAGTCGAATATGACTCTTCTGAAGAGCTACCAGACCTACTGAGTAGTTCCAGCACTTCCTGTTTTTATTTCAGATTTCCAATATTTGTAGTAATTTGCTTTTATTAAGGCAAATGGCATGTTGGATTTTATTGCAAGGGGATTGGAGTACAAGAATAAGTCTTGCTACAGTTGTACAGGGCCTGGAATACTGTGTGCAGTTTTGGTCTCCATATTTAAGGAACAATATACTTATGTTGGAGGCAGCACAGCAAACGTTCACCAGATTGGTTGTTGGGAAGAAAGGGTTGTCCTATGACGAGTTTAGAAGAATTAGAAGTGATCTCATTAAAACATACAAGATTCTGAAGTGGCTTGACATGCTGAGAGGTTGTTTTCACTGGCTGAGGAATCTAAAACACAGGCTCGGTTCAAGGGGAAGGTCATTTGGGACTGAGGTGAGGAGAACATTTTTTCACTCAACGTGCTGTGAATCTTTGGAATTCTCTACCTGAGAGGGTTGTCGATGCTCCATTGTTGAATATATTTAAGGCGCTGATAGACAAAGTTTTGGTCTCTCAGGAAATCAAGGGACATGGTCAGCAAGCAGGAAAATGGAGTTGAAGCCCAAGATCAGCCACGATCGTATTGATTGGTGGAGCTGGTTCGACGGGCTGTATGGTCTACTCCTACTCCTATCACTTGTATACTTGTGTTCTACTATATTCCATAACTGACAATGGGAGAAGATTCCCACCAGACTCGGAAAAGAGTTTGAAGGTAACCACGGGGCTGCCAGGTGCCGAGCAGGCTGTTTAAGAGGCCCACCTCAGTGTTCCTCTCTCTTCCTCTAGCCTCTCAGGAGCAGCAGCAGCAACACACACTGCACCCAGAAGCAGCAGTATCCAGCAGTTGAAGTTGGTAAGTAGTATTCAGCAGGCACAGGCACAGCAGCAGGAACACCTCCTCTCTTTGAATCCAGCTCCACACTGAGCAACCAACGAGCTCAACGAGGTTGTTAAGATGTAACTCTTTTCGAGTAAAAACAATTAACTAAATTAACAATAACAAGGGATAAATCAAGCACAGCCCCTAATTCAGGTCAGCTGTAAAACCAAGGACAAAGTTTAAAGGAAACTTACAAACATTAAAACAAAATGTGATTAAAGGGGTCAACAAAACACCCCAGTCCCCGCGGCGCCCACCGGGCATGGAAGGCCTCGATGGTGCCGGCAGACACCGCGTGCTCCCTCTCCAGGGACACCCGGCCGCGAACGTAACCGCGGAAGAGGGACAAACAATCGGGCGGGACTCCGCCCTCGATCGCCCGCTACCTGGACCTGTTAATGGCCAACCTGGCCAGGCCCAGGAGCAGGTTCATGAGGAGGTCCTCCTCCTTCCCGACCCCCTTCCCCACCGGGTGTCAGTAGATCAGGAGCGTGGGACTGAAGTGCAAACAAAACAGCAACAGAAGGTTTTTTAAATAACTAAAAAGGGAGTGCAGCCTATAACACCCTATATAAACGTGGTCCACGGACTCCACAAGACCACAAAAAGAGCAGGTGTCTTGGGAGTCCGTGAACCTACACATTCTCCGATTGTAGGGGACTGCTGCATGCAACACCCTCCAACCCAGGTCCCTGATAGAAAGCGAGAGGACACCTCCGTAGAGGGCCTCCCATCGGGGGCCTCCGCCGCCGGACGGCAACAAGGCACGCCAGGGCGTGTCCGGGCGGCGGACGAGGGCGAGAAAATGGAAGGTGTGCAGCAGCAGTCCGTACAGAAAACCCCTCTGCGCCGTGCCAAATGGCACGGAGGGCATGTCCCCGAGGCGGCTCATATTATTGCGGGGCACCGGCACCCGAGGGAGGCTTCGGGGATTGGGGCTAATGTGGAATTCCGTCCGAACAGGGGAATGTTCAGACGGAAAACCACCGCGCACCTGGGCCACCTCGAGACCTAAAATGACTTGGCGTCCAAGCACGACCGTCCTTAGGTCTTGGATGGCATCGGCTGCGACCTGGACACTCACTGACGCGTGACGCGCCAACTCCTGCGGGAGCATCCAGCCCAGTCCTCCGCCACCCAGCACGTCCCCGATCCTGGTCACCCCGGCAGCCACAGCCCTCCTCTCCGCCAGCCACTGAAAAGGACGGAGGGGCGGATTCCTGAGCAGCGGCTCTCTGACGATAGCCGCTACTCCTGACGGGGGAGAGCTGTGTCGCGAGGCGACCACCTCAGTGTTGTGGGACAATGTCCAAGATATAATAAAAAAGGTAAGATCATCTAGCCATCAACCCTCAGACCCCTCACCCCCCACACACTCCCTATGCCACATTCATGCCATGTCATACCCTCCCACCCACATCATATGGCCCCTCATTCCCCCCATCCACCTCCTATGGCCTCTTATGCTCTCATGTCAATGTGTGCCTCCCAAACGCCAATATTTATCCTCATGCCCAAACTATGCCACTTCCTTGTCCATTTTAAAAATTCTTTCATGGGATGTGGGTGCCACTGGATAGGCCAACATTTACTTCCCATCCCTAACTTCCTTTGAGATGGTGGTTGTGAGCTGCCTTCTTGAAACGCAGCAGTCTATTTACAGTAGGTGCACCAAGTGTTGTTAGGGGGAGAGTACTAGGATCTTGACCCAGTGACAGTGAGGGAACAGCAATATAGTTTCAAGTCAGAATAGTGTGTGAGTTAGAGTGGAACTTTCAAGTGGTGGTATTTCCATTCATCTACTATCCTTGTCCTCATAGGTGATGGAGATCACAGGTTTGGAAAGTGCTGTTGAAGCAGCCTTGGGTGAGTTGCTGCAGTGCATCTTGTAGATGGTGCACACTGCTGCCATTGTGCATTGGTGTTGGAGTGAATGGATGTTGAAGCTGGTGGATCGGGTGCCATTCAGGTGGGCTCCTTTGTCCTGGATGATGTCGAGCTTCTTGAGTATTGTTGGAGTTGCACTCACCCAGGCAAGCGGAGAGTATTCTGTCACACTCCTGACTTCAGCCTTGTAGATGGTGGACAGGCTTTGGGGAGTCAGGACGTGAGTCATTCTCTGCAGAATTCCCAGCCTCTAACCTGTTTTTGTAGCAACAGTATTTACATGGCTAGTCCAGTTCAGTTTCTGGTCAATGGTAACCCCCACGAGGTTGAAAGTGGGGGATTCAGCAATGACAATGTCATTGACTGTCAAGGGGTGATGGTTAGATTATCTCTTGTTGGAGATAGCCATTCATGTCACACAATTGGCAGGCAATGTTACTTGCCACTTCTCAGTCCAAGCCTGAATGTTGCCCCAGTCTTGCTGCATATTAGCACAGACCGCTTCAGTATCTGAGGAGTTGTGAATGGTACTGAACATTGTGCAGTCAGCAGATAACATCCCCACTTCTGAATTTATGATGGAGGAAGGTCATCGATGAAGCAGTTGAAGATGGTTGGGCCTAGGACACTACCCTGAGGAACTCCTGCAGTGATGTCCTGGAACTGAGATGACTGACCTCCAACAACCACAACCATCTTCCTTTGTATTATGTATGACTCCAAACAGTGGAGAGTTTTTTCTCCCTGATTCCCATTGACTCCAGTTTTGCGAGGGCTCCTTGATGCCACACTCAGTCAAATGCTGCCTTGATGTCAAGGGAAGCCACTCTCACATCACCTCTTGAGTTCAGCGCTATTGTCTATGTTTGGACTAAGGCTGTAATGAGGTCAGGAGTTGAGTGGCTCTGGTGGAACCCAAACTGAGCATTAGTGAGCAGGTTATTGTTGTGTAAGTGCCACTTGATAGAGCTGTCAACGACACTTTCCATCACTTTTCTGATGGTCAAGCATAGACTAATGGGGCAATAATTTGCCAGTTGGATTTGTACTACCTTTTGTGGACAAGACAAGGATACACCTGGGCAGTTTTCCACATTGCCAGTTAGATACCAGTGTTGTAGCTATACTGGAGCAGCTTGATTAAGGGTGCAGCCAATTCTGGAGCACCAGCCTTCAGTACTATTGCCAGGAATATTGTCATGGACCATAGCCTTTGCAGTATCCAATGCCTTTAGCCATTTCTTGATATCACGTGGATTGAATTGAATTGACTGAAGACTGGCACCTGTGATGCTAGGGATGCAGGAGAACACTGGGTTGGATCATCCGCTGGGCATTTCTGGTTGAAGATTGTTGCAAATGCTTCAGCCTTATATTTTACACTGATGTGCTGGGCTCCTCCATCATTGAGGATGGGGATATTTGTGGAGCCTCCTCCTCCAGTGAGTTGTTTAATTGTCCACAGCCATTCACAACTGCATGTGGCAGGACTGCAGAACTTAGATCTGATCCATTGGTTGTGGGACCGCATAGCTCGATTTATCGCATGTTGGACGGGCAGTGAAAAGTTTCTTTTCATTACCTTGTTAATGGCCTTAACAGGCCTTTTAATTGTCGGCGGTGGCACTGCCGACTCCGGCACACGCCCGCTGACTGAAATATCGCGCTACTGCGTGTTGACATCGGGACACTCGCCCAACGTCAATGCAGGTCATTTTATGCTCAAGCCCACCTGCCAAGGTAATGATTTTGCCGCTTTTTACTACAGGCCAATAAAAATGTCAATAATCCAGAGCCTTTAAAGTATCAATAGCTGAAAATGTAAGCACTTGAAACCTCTTTATCTTGTGTAAATACATATTGTGCAGTTGACAGAAGGGAACAAAGTGCCAGAGCTGTAAATCAAGTAATGTTTTTGCTGGGGCTCAACTGTTTCAACAGTATAATGGGTGTCTGGAATCTCAGCCAAGAATGCATAATGAGGCTTGGCTAGAGCACAGAAGTCCATTCAATTGCTGAAACAGCTGTGTCCCATGGAAAACATTGCTTGATTGATAGCTCTGGTTCTCTAATCTCTTCTGTCAATTGGACAATATCGATTTACGCAAGAACAAAATGGAAACTTATCAATGAGCAACGGTATTTAAAGCCTGTTTTGCACATCCGATTGCCACTGTTGGGTTCATTGGTTCCCTACAGTATATTGTGGGTGAATGGGTATGGGAGTGCCATAGCTTGGCAAGGGGGTGCATGAGGGACCATTGGGGGTGGGTGGCAGTATACCGTGGCCTTGGGGACATGAGGAAAACCTTTTGAACTTACTTTTCAGAAGATTCCCTCATACAGATTATGGTTTACGATACTTCTGGCCTGTCTCCATGAAAATTACAGTGGACTAGGATATGCCTATTGCCACAATGGAGCTGGCCAGGGCGGGACTTCTGGGTGTGGGCTCATGACCCAAACCAGACCTCATGCTTAAAAGGCACTCCTGAAAATTGGAAATTTTGGGAATGGGTTTGGGAATCCCAGGATCAGGTCCCGGCCACCATTTTCACCCCTCCACAGAGTCTCCCTGACTCCTTGAAAATCCAGCCTCTTGTCTCAATTTGTGAAAGCAATAGCATTATGATATTCTTTCACTGCCTTCAACATAAAGACCAAATACCCTGGTAAAGCAGTATATAATTACTTGACAGTAATTATCTTTATTCCACAATATTGGTGCACAACTGCCTTAGCAACATTAATGCCATGGTGTCCTTTATATGATGAGAGAACTCCAAAACAAAACGTTCTTTTGTAAAGCTATTCCTGTTCTTCGTATGGGAATAATAAAATGCGTCAAAATTGATTGGTTAAAGGCAATTTTCTTTGCATCATCTCACTAGAGAAAATAATGCACTAAACAAGCTTCCATCTGCAGCACAATGTCAATGAATACAAAAATCCTACAATGATCAAAAAATCTCTACAAATGCAGCCACAACTACCGCAGAATCAATTCTTTAGTTGCTGTGTTCAGATGACACGTGTCATGGATTCAATAAGTACATGACTTTGATCTGCAATAAGTTGGCATCAAACGTTTTTGTTAACCTTCACTCAGCTGTAACATTTATTATTTATTTACTGTTTGATGTCCAGTGGCGTCGTTCAAAGACAAAAGCAGAGAACTGGTTGGATCTCATGCTCAGAACTTGGGCACGTTGGAGAAAAATAAAACAGTAAAAATAAAGAGTAATGTTAAAAGTATTTCAAAAATTATAAAGCTAAAATCAAAAATATATTCTATATTCTATCGTGGGATGTGAACGTCACTGGCAAGGCCAACATTTGTTGCCCATCCCTAATTGTCCTAGACAAGGTGGTGGTGAGCCACCTTGTTGGATCACTGCAGTCCAGCTGATATAGCACACCCACAGTACTCCAGAGATGGGAGTTACAGGATATTGATCCTGATACAGTGAAGGAACAGCAATATAGTTCCAAGTCAGAATGATGTGTGACTTGGAGGGCAACTTGCAGATGGTGGTATTGCCATGCATCTTCTGCCCTCGTTCTTCTAGGAGGCAGGGGCTGCAGGTTTGGAAGGTGCTGTCAAAGGAGCCTTGGTGAGTTGCTGCAGTGCATAATGTTATGGCACACACTGCTGTTTTTCTCTCAGAGCGTACTGAGTCTTTGGAACTCCCTCAAAAGTCTGTGGAAGACGAGTCTTTGAATACTTATAAGGCAGAGCTAAATAGATTCTTGATAAGAAAGGGGGTGAAAGGTTATCCGGGGTAGGTGGGAATGTGGTGGTGAGGTTATAATCAGATGAGCCATAATCATATTGAATGGTGAAGTAGTTTCGTGGAGCTGAGTGGCCTACTCCTGCTCCTAATTCATATGTTCATACAGAACATGAGGACAGAGCTACTGCTCCTCTTTTAGGTTCTTCTCACTCATCTCTCAGAGTGGCATCATTGTGACATAGCTCCTTAAACACATGCTTAGTAGCTATTATTAGAGCATTGAGATTCTTGTGAGGTGTCCTGATGAGTACAAGGTGAAAAGCTTAGACATGTCTCTTTTATCAGCAATATTAGAGTAGTGTTGGATTTAATCCTTTACTCTACAAAGCTCTGCTGTTACTGATTAAAACCTTCCCAACTTGTCAATTTCACCAAGAAAGCTCTTCTGGCTGCGCACTAGCCTCAGTGACCCGGGCAAATTGTTGACAGGCTCAGAAACAAGTGACCCAGCATTCCAGCAGGGGAATCCAGAATTGAGGATAAAAGCAGGTCTTAATTGGCTTAATTACCTTAATTACTTACCTTGCACATTCAAGGGGATTCCCCGATTGCCTTCAACCCCACCCACAGAAACATGGAAGAGGAAAGGAAGACCCGATGTCAATTTCAAGAGATTTAACCCCCTACACACCTGCAAACCTGCGTCCCCTTGCTTGGGAATATTCCCCTCATAATATTAAAATCAGAGTTAGGCCATTTGTGAATGAAATCAACAAGCACTTTTTTATATATATAAAGGGAGTAGAAATTTGAAAACCTCTCTCCCAAAAGGCTATAGATACTAGGAGCTTCCAAGACTGGGATAGATTTCTGTTGGTAAGTGTATAGAGAAACATGGGGCAAAGGCTGGAAAATGGAGTTGAGATACAGATCAACCATGATCTAATTGAACGCCGGAGCAGCCCCTTGGGGATGAATGGCCTCCTCCTGTTCCTATGCTGTTCTTACGTATCTGAATGAACTCTGTAGATTTTCACTTCTATCCCACCTCGACTTGCTGGTGGCTGCACACCAAGTGCATGATTTCCCTTTCTATTTCTGAGCTCTACCCATATAGATTCTCTAAATGCAACACCAAGGTCAACTTTATATCCAAGAATGGTATAGAATTTTTCCTATTTTTACATGTAATCTTCTGACATCCCTTGCCCCTTCTGCAACGTTCATGTCTCACCATCTCAAAGCTTCTTTCCTTCCTTTTCTTCTCTGATAATATTTCTTAGTTTTGCAACTATAGTTTCTGCTTCTATCCCAATAGCTTTGTTGATCCTTTTCTCCCTCACTAGTCCCAAACTTTGACTTTCCACACATCCCTGCATATTAATTTGCACAAAAATACAAGAGACTAATTTCAAGACCTTACCAGCTAAGAATAATACAGATTTTGGTTACATTGTAGCTCACTTTACTACTAGTCCTAATCAATGCCAGTGATTACTATCAAGAGTTAATAGTAGGTGTAAATAATAGCTCAGAAATTAGGTCTTTGAGTGCCATAACTTACTATTTGTACCAACAAAAGGACTGATTAGAAAATGGCAACAATGAATTTTTATTTTTAGATGACGTTAATGCTGTATGTTGTTTGTGACTGGCTAAGGAACAATTGCTGAGACATAGATATGTATGAATAATAACTGGTCTATTGGAAAAACATAACTATATACAGATATATAGGACTAAAGGTGTTATTCAGTCAAATTGATGAGCATTCTCCCCTTGTGACTCTTGATTATGTGTCTCTTACATCATCATGTGGGCGGTACTATTTTTGCAGCTACAAACATTAACCTTTTCAACCTTGAGCACCCTAATACCAAACCAAAATCCAGCTGAAACCGTGAATGTGAGAAGGCCTGGGAGGGAGGTTGCTAGACAAATGAATGCTATTTTATGAAGTAAGTGCATTTCATATAATGTTAAAAAAAAATTAGTCGACTACAGAAGATAACAAAGGAGTTTGCATTCAACCAACCAGCAACAGGAGAGGTTGTAAGAGAACAATCACGGGAGATGCTAACTATTGTGAACAGAACATTGGAGAGGTTTTAGAAACCCCTCGAGCCTGCTCTGTCATTCAATTAGATCATGACAGATCGCTATCCTAACACCTGTTGCCTGCTTTGGTTTTATAACCCTTACCTCCCTTATAAACAAAAATCTGTCAATCTCAGTTTTGACATTTTTAATTAACCTAGCCCCAGAGCAGAGAATTTCAGATTTCCATTATCCATTATGTGAGGGAAAAAATTTGGCATTTATGAAGTCACCAGTTCATCTGATTCTTACTATAGTGCATATTTCCTTTACTGTAAGTAAAAAGCAAAAGTGGAAGGCAGAAAAAACGATGGCAAAAAACAAATGGGGTCATAGTGCAAATTAAAGCCAAGATGACTAACAAGGTTACAAAGACAAGTCTAAAGGCATTGTATCTTAAAGTGCGGAGTATTCACAATAAGGTAGATGAATTAACAGCGCAAATAGATATAAACTGCAGCTGCAGGGTGACCAAGGATGGGAACTGAACATCAGTTCAGACATACAAATAGGGAAAGGAGGTGGGGTAGCACTGTTAGTAAAGGAGGAAATCAATGCAATAGTGAGGAAGGATATTGGAAAATCATGATGTGGAATCTGTTTGGGTGGAGATAAGAAACATCAAGGGCAGAGAATGTTGGTGGGGGTTGTCTATAGGCCTCCAAACAGTGACGGAGATGTAAGGGAAGGCATTAAACAGGAAATTAAAGGCACATGGATCTGGCGTGCCATGGTGTCTGCTGTGGAGGAGGCCCTGCGGAGCATGACCTCTGCGTTCACCCTCAAGGCTGAGCACAATGCCTCCTCCACGGAGAGTGTGGCAACTTTCATGGAGAGGCTGCACCAGGGACAGAATCAGGTGTTCCTGGTGATGCACTTGGACCTGCAAACCCACACACCAGCACTGACCTCAGCTGGTCAGTGTCAGTGTAGGAGATGGATTGGCCACCTAGTATCCCAGCTAGGTGCCTAGCCATCAATGGTGAGCAGGAGGTTCACTGCTCATGTTGGCACACAAGATGCCTAGCATCTCTGCGGGCTCCTCTCAGGGTGCGCCAGATGATGGATACAGCTCCTCTGCCAGTGACCATGGCATCTGCTGAGGCTGCAGCAAATAGTGAGATGCCAGCTGTGGCACTGGCTGCGCCCTCCCAGGTGGGGCATTCACAGGCTTCACGGGCCAGAGGACGACCGCCAAGGTCATCAAGGCCAAAAAGATAGCAGCGTCAGCAGGCTGTCTCCAATGCTGGTGCCAGCGATGGGGGAGCACCTAGATATAGCACCCATAAATAAAGCACCTTAAGCAACAAGATGGACTTACCACGGGTGATATTTTGTTTCCCCATTTTGGTTTAAATTTTTTCATGGTGCGATTAAAAACACTGGTTAATGCTCATCTCAGCTCTATTTCACATTCACAATTAAATAAGTTGTTATTTTGTGTGATTGGCCTCTGTGTGCTGAATTTGTTCTGTTGGTGCAGGGTAGGCCATTTTGTAATGATGGTCATGCGTCTCCTGAAACTTTATTGCACAGGCTCATAGTGTATGTTGTTGGCCAAGGAAATTGTCCTGTCAGGGATTGAGTATGGAGCCTGCAGCCTGGCATGTGGTGGTGGTTCTTATTTGGTAGACTAGCTGAAGGATCGTTGGATCAAAGCCTCCCAGGTGTCCCTGCCTCCCTGGAGGTTACCTAGGTCAACCTCCATGCCCTCAGTATTCTCACCATCTGTTGCTTGTGCAGCTACATCAAGATTTTCTCCCCGCATTGGGTCCCTCCTTGTCAGTGCCAGATTGTGTAGAATGCAACCACTACTTTTTCTTTCCCCTTTATTCGTTCACGGGATGTGAGCGTTGCTGTCTAGGCCAGCATTTATTGCCTATCCCCAATTGCCCTTGTTCAGAGGGCATTTAAGAGTCAACCAAATTGCTGTGGGGCTGGGGTAATGAATAGGCCAGACCAGGTAAGGATGGCAGATTTCCTTCTAGCGAACCAGATGGGTTTTTACAACGATCAGCAATGGTTTTGTGGTCATCATCAGACTTTTAATTCCAAAAATTCCATTTTAAATAATTCTGAATTCAAATTTCACCATCTGCTGTGGTAGAATTTGAACCTGGGTCCCAAGAGTATTACTCTGGGTCTCTGGAATACAAGTCCAGTGATAAAATCACTATGCCACTGCCTCCCCTGCACTATCATTGACACACGATCTGGGGGTTATTGCCTCGCACCCCTGAATGATCCAGTCATCGGAAGCGCATCTTGAGAAGACCTATGGTTCTCTCTACCCACTGCCCTTGTGGAGTTGTGGCTCCTATTGTAACACAGCTCAGCCTCTGTTCTTGGATGGCGGAGAGGCATCATGAGCCACCTCCGAGGGGATAGCCCTTGTCACCCAGCAGCCATCCATCCAGCTGGGCTGGAGCACTGAAGAGCCTTGGCACCTGGGAGTGTCTTGGGATGTAAGCATCATGGGAACTGCCTGGGTATCTTGCACAGACTTGCAGAATCAGCAGCTTGTGATCACACACTATCTGCATGTTCATGGAGTGGAATCCCTTCCTGTTGACAAAGGCACCCGGCTAACTCGCTGGCGCCTTGATGGACACATGTGTGCAGTTGTTTGCACCCTGGATGCAGGAGAACCCAGCAATTGCTGCGAAGTATCTAGCTTGCTCTGCCTGGCTGGTCTCATCCATTCGGTAATGAATGAATGTCAATGCACGCAAGAACAGAGCCTCTGCCACCAGCTCAACGCAACTATGGACAGCTGATTGTGAGACTCCACACAGATCCCTCACTGAGCCTTGGAAAGAGCCGGAGGCATAGAAGCAGAGGTCCACTGTGACCTTCAGCGCCGCTGGCATGAGGTGTCCACCCACACAGTCGGAGCTGATCTCAGGCCTGATCCTCTGACAGATGGAGGTCATGGTCTCCCTTGAGAGGCGGAGCCTCCACCAGCATTGCACCTCAGACATATTGAGGTAGCTGCATCACCACCTGTAAACCCTGGCAGCAGGATAGTGGCGTCTTCTGTGGACCCTCCTGCCTTGGACTTCCTGCTGGCCTTCCCCTTTGTGCCTGCGCCTCTCCTCCCACCGGTTGCTCCCATGGAAGCTGCATTGGGACACCTGGCCTCCTCTCCCTTCTGCCCCTGTCTTCCTCCTCAGAGGAGGTGCCTCCAGCGGAGACCACAATCCGCAATCACAGGGTAAGGGAAGGCTGTCTGATACCTGGAAGGGCCCACATATCCTGAATCCTCCAGGGGCCTTGAAGACAACAATGAGTCCTGAAATGAAGCGTAGAAATGCTCAGAATGCAGCTCTGAAGCGAGATGAAGCTGTTCAGTTCACAGAAGCAACCAGCTGCAAGTTTGATCCAAAACTCCTCACTACTCACATTGACATTGCTACTGACCCTTCTTATCCCGCCCATGGATGAGCTTTTGCTAATTGTGGCCTGCCCGCCTGCCCGCCTGCCCATTTTGCCCATGTGACAGACAAAAAATCGCACGGGCTCACCTCTGTCTCCATCGTGTGCCTGCCTAGCGAAATATTGTGTGAGTGCGCGTTGAAATCAGCATACTCGGCCAACGTCATTGCGTGTAATTTCAAGTGAAAAATTCTGCCCTTTGTATATTGTAACAGTCTGGGCAGCTTTAACATCGTCTCTTAGAGGGTTCCAGTGTTTTTTTTAAACCCAGCCAGAAAAGAAAAAAATTAGAAATAGCATCTTCAAAAAGTATATCCTCAGAACACTTCCGCAGCATACAGAATTAAATGAGATTCGCTCTCATTTTTTTACAAGACTGGGGAAAAACACAAATAATAAAAACAAACAGAACTGGTACATACACATTCACCCATGCACTCACATCTTCGCTTGGTTGTGCTCTGTTTAGGTTCTGGTTGTTGTTCCTGTGCAAGTTTTAAACTCTGGACAGAGCGTCTGCAATCACATTAATTTTCCCTGCAATGTGGCTAATTTTTAAGTGATATGTTTGGAGGAACAAATTCCAATGAAATTGTCATGCATTTTTGGTTTTGAATTTTTCCACAAACACCAAGGCCAGGATTTTCCCGTCGGCGAGCAGGGGGCGGGGCCCGTTCGCAGATTCATAAAATGACACGTGGTGAGGTCGGGCGGAACTCCTGATGTCACCGCGCCCCATTTAAATTTTCAGGTAGGCGGGGGCTCAGCAAAATCAGCTGTGCGCCCGCCAACCTGTCAATGGCCAATTGAGGCCCTTGACAAAGTAATTAAACTAATTAATGGACCTGCCCGTCCAACCTTAAGGTTGGCGGGCAGGCCAGGAGCCCTGGTGGGCTTCAGAAAAAGCATGAAACCTCATCCACGGGCAGGATGAGGTTTCATGTCGGTTTTTAAAAATGTAATTAAAGTGGTTTTAAAAATTATGGACATGTCCCAACTCATGTGACAGTGTCACATGATGGGATATGTCAGGGAATTTTTTTTTTCAATTTTTAATATTTTTCAATGTGGAGCCAATCTCCCTGAGGCAGCAGTTATCCTCAGGGAGATGGGCGCGCTCTTTTGTGCGCATGCGCAAAAGAGTGCACTCTCAGGTTTAGGGATTCCTGCCTGCCTGCACAGGGAGCGCATTGCGCTTCCGTGCAGATGTCACGCTGGACAGGCCTTAATTGGCCCACCCACGTAAAATGGCGGCACGCCCACGATTGGAGGCGCTGATCGGAGGCGCGCTTTCGCGCGCCCACTCTTCAACTTCCTCCCCCGGTAGGGGGAAAATTCAGCTCCAAGGTATTGTGGTCCATATAGACTGTGGTCTCTGTGTAACCATTACTGACATATACCTCAAAGTGCTTCACAGCTAATAATAAACCTAGGTTTCTTTCTCCACAGTGGTATATTGTTTCTGGTACTTGTTAAATATCTTGGAGAAATACTCAATCAGTCTCCCTATGACCGATACATCCTCCTGGAGTAGGTCAGCCTCTACCCCGAGGCCACTTGCATCGATGGGTACTTTAAATGCTTTGTTGAAGTCTAGAGCTACTAACACTGGTTTGTTTGCTCGAATGGCTTTCAACTTCTCAAAAGCTGTTTGGCATCTCTCTGTCCTTTTTTGTGTAATAGGTTTGTTAGTGTGTAGCTATGGTACTGAAGTTAGAGACAAACTTGTGGTAGAAACTGCACATACATGTTGTAAATGTTCAATTGGTGTCTCAGTAAGAACTTTTGAGGCTTGTATGTTTAAACATAAACCATTTATTGTTAACCCATAACTATGTACAATCCCAGGTACCACCATGCATGGGTGCTGCCTCCATGATGGCTCCTTCCAGACTCTACTCCTCAGTCAACCATCATGTGAATCCCTGCATCGTACTGTGGGCGGTACCATTCCCCATTCCCACATTAACCCTTGCTCTGTCCAACACCTTTATATTACAATAGCATGATGCTATGTGTTAAAGGTATATACAACAAATCTCAGTTTTGTTATGGAGATGGGAAAATTTGTTGCTGCCTGCACCTTTGCAGGTATGGGCAGTACTTGTTCCTGACCCAACACATGGTCACCTGAGCCTTAGCAAACTCACTCTTTGCAACTAGGTTAGCTGACCGTCGCCTTTGGAAAAAGGCTTCCAGTTATTCTAGGTGGTTTTTCCAGGTATCGCTGTACACTAGTAGGTCATCTAGGTATACCTCATAGTTCACTAGGCCCACCACCACCTGGTATATCAGCCTTTGGAAGTTTACTGGGGCATTTCTGAGACCAAATGGCATGACCTGACACTGGAATAACCATCTGGAGTTACAAAGGCAAATATCTCCTTCACTTGGGTGATCAACGGCATTTGCCAGTTCCCCTTAATAAGTCTATATTAGTAATGTAAGCTGCATTACCTACTTAGTCTAAACAGTCGTCCAGGCAGGGAATCAGGTAGGAGTTGGCTCTGGTAACTGTATTAATCTTTTGGTAATCAATGCAGAGACTTGTGGAGATATTTGGCTTAGGCATGAGCACAGCTGGGAAACTCTAGCTGTTACTGCACGCGATTAGTTTGTGCCCCAGCATATATTTGATCTCCTCTGGAACCTGGATCAGTTTCTCTGAACCTAGACAGTATGAATTCTGCTTAATGGGAGGGGTCTCTCTCACATCCACATTATGTAGAGCTAAGGTGTTACAGCCTGGCTTGTCTCTACAAATGCTGGTAAACGGGATAAGCAGCCTTGCTAGGTCTCTTATTTGTTCTGCTTTCCAGGCTTTCAGGGGTTCACCCTGTATTAGTCCGAGCTCTAGTGTTCTGGCTGAAGGGTTCCAGCCTTGGCATGTTTGTTTTCCTGCTTTTTCATAGCCTTTTGGGAGGTTTTTGGGTGCTGCTGTGCCACATCATAGGCTTTTGTGAGCTGTGCATGGAAAACAGGTATATAATCTAACATGGAGACCTCTCTTCTGTTCTAAAAGTTTCTCCTCGATTAGTTTCAGGTGACTTGGTGTCTGTAAACTAAGTCAAAAAGAGCAAACCCCTTAGAAACCTTGGGTGTGTCCCCAGTGACAAACAAAAGAGAACGCAGTCCTTTATCTCAGTCATAGTGGTACTTGTAGCAGTATGTCTGATCATTGTTTTTAGGGTCTGGTTGTACCGTTCTAAAGCTCCTTGTGACTGCACATGGTATGCTGGGGACTTTAGCTGGGTTGAAGCGGATTATAAACTTATTCCCTTATGAGGCTATTCCAGGTCAGGAGCATTCCCTTAATAATCACCCTCACTTGAGTTCAAAGTAGCCACCCACTGAATGCACTTGTTTTGGGTTTGAGTAAATGAACCACTTCTCCCTAGAGAAAGATAATCATCGAGAAACTTTACCTTCTTCCAGATAGCCTTTTTAAATAATTATCCAGCCATTGCCCCTTGATGTTCAATGGCATTACCGTAACTGAATCCCCCACTATCAACAACCTGGAGATTACCATTCACCAGAAACTGAACTGGACCAGCCATATAAATACTGTGGCTACAAGAACAAGTCAGAGGCTAGGAATCATGTGATGTGTAACTCAACTCCTGACTCCCCAAAGCCTGCCTACCATCTACAAGGCACAAGTCAGGTATGTGATGGAATACTCCCCATTTGCCTGGATGAATGCAGCTCCCACAACACTCAAGAAGCTTGACACCGTCCAGGACAAAGCAGCTTGATTGACACCACATTCACAAACATTCACTGCCTCCACAACCGATGCACAGTAGCAGCAGTGTGTACCATGTACAAGGTGCAGTGCAGGAGTTCACCAAGGCTCCTTAGACAGCACCTTCCAAACCCATGACCACTACCTCTAGAAGGATAAGGGCAGCAACAGATGGGAAAACCACCACCTGGAAGTTCCCCTCCAAGTCACTCAACATCCTGACTTGGAAATATGTCGCCGTTCCTTCACTGTCACTGGATCAAAATCCTGGAACTACCTTCCTAACAGCACTGTGGGTGTCCCTACACCACATGGACTGCAATGGTTCAAGAAGGCAGCCCACCACCACCTTCTCAAGGGCAACTAGGGATGGGCAGTAAATGTTGGCTCAGCCAGCGAAGCCCACATCCCATGAATGAACAAAAAAAAAATAGCTAAGTTATAATTACCCAGGTATTATAAGGGTCTGGGGGTCTCTCTTCAAAAATGTACCTCCCCAATTAGGAGTATACCGAGAGGGTTATTTAAATTTGTATATGTGAGACGTTTATATTTTACTAACTTATGAAAAATGTATTAAAGAACCAAAACATGCAATACACTTTAAGTGGATAAGCACATCACAACATTAAAGATTATAAAAAAATGGAAAACATAATCTTAGTTTTAATATATAATCTAAAAGTTAAAGCTCTACAATGCAGCAGTCAAAAATATCTTAGAATATCCATCAAAAATCTAAAGTGTTGCCTTAAAACCCTGAGCAGCAAGCTGTTTGACTAGTAGGACACCCCTTCTCAATTAAGATTAGAAGTGTCCAACTATTCAGTAGGCTTTATTGAGAAGCATTGATTTGAGGATTTCAATACTTCTGAGTTTCAATGGTAAAAGTTCTTATCCATATACCATATTGAATTGAATTGCATCATGCTTAGCAACTGTGGGCGTTGCTTCTTTGTTTAAGCTCCTTTGATCATCCTTTTAAGGGTCTGTCATTCACTGTAATTGATAATTATTTAATTGCTGAGGATTGCCTTAACATGTGAACATTGTATTTATCTGGTCAACAGATGTTTGTAAACTGTTCCAATAGCAACACTTACAGCTAGTTTAATCTGTTTTGTATTTTCATAAAATGATTTTTAAACTTTAACACATAATGGTAATTTTACAGGTTTTTTTGATTAGGTCATCCAAAAGCATTCCATAGCATCTGTCCTTTGTAAGAGTGTCTGTCAAGGTTCAATTCTGACTCATAAAAGTCCATTAAGCTATAGTGATACCCTGGACCAGATTTTAGGGATTTATTCTTAACAGATCAATGACGCCAGGTAGCAGACTGAATGATCATTAATGGATGCTACTACCCTTCCAACATTCCTTTGCTAATGAATAAGTAATTTAGAATTGTGAAATAGACAACATTTAAATGTTCTGTCTGTATCTAGTACCTGTGTCCGAAAAAGTCTTTTAAAATTCCAGTGAATTCTAAAAACATTAAGTTATGTCCATCTGTCTTTATTTGAATTCAGACCTGTCCCTGTGTGTGTAAAGATCTCTGGGTAAGAAGCTTTGGCCCTTTTTGCCTCTTAAAAAAGTGACCATTTATTCAATTCTGAAGTATAATGTCCTAATTATATATGAATTCTACCTAATTAGCTATATATTCCATCACAGGGTTACGCCCAGGTTATCCATGACTTCCTGGAATAGTCTGAACATGAAATTTGAGCCCTGATCTGACTGGATCTCAGTGGGCAGCTCATCTTAGGTAAAGGGTTGTGTTTATCCCTCCACCTCTCCCTTGACAGACATAGTTCTCAGGAGACTGGCCCCTGGGAATCTGGTAGCCACCTCCATAATAGTAAAAATATACTGGTAACCCCCTTTTGTTTTTGGCAGGGGACCTACACAGTCTACTATCACTTTGCTGAAGAGATCCCCAAAGGCGGGTATGGGAATCCATAGGTGCAGGTTTAATTGCAGGCTGCAGTTTCCTCACTACCTGACAGGTGTGGCAGTTTTTGCAGAACCTCACCACATCTTTGTGGAGGTGAGTTCAGTAAAAATGCTGGCTTATGTGGGCTTGAGTTATTCATTCCCTGATGTGCCCAGCTATTGGGATTTTCCGGGCTAGCTTCAGCATTTCCCCACAGTACCTCAGCAGCACTACTATCTGGCAAATCACTGTCCACTCCTCGCCTGCAGATCTGTAAGGAGGCCTCCACTTCCTCATCTGCAACTCATTTTCAAAAGAAAAGCACTCTGCAACTCCCTCCACATCAGCTTCAGTTTGGGCAGTCAGCTAACTTTTTTAGCACCAGGTTGGCTTGCTGAGCAGCAACCAAGAAAGACCTATTCATTACATCCTTAGGGTCTTCTAAACTCCTGAAAGAAGTTTTGGATAACTAGACAGCAGGGTCATCTGTCTGCAGTGTTGTTTTGGCCTCCTCTGACCGGACTTGTTTGACCATAGACCGGGTTACTACGCAGTCAGGAAAAATGCCAGGGACTTTCTCCTGCAGCTGCTCTGTCTCTTTGACCTCACTCAGCTTCTCTCAAACCATTAGGGATGCTACCACCTTTAATCCCACCAGGTCATTGCCGAGGGGCAGGTAGACCCAATCCACAGGTAAATTGGGAATGGCTCCCATGGTCACCGGTCCTGAAATAAGGTTGCACTCCAGGTGCACCCAGTATAAAGGTTTGGGCATGTACTCTCCCTTGATACCCTTTACCAGTACTTTGGCCTGTATTGCATTATCTGGAGGAAAGGTCATGCTTCTTCCCAGCAGTAGTGATTGGCTGACCCCAGTATCCCTCAGAATGATTATGGGCTTACTTGTCTCACCCTGGAAAAGTGGAGACACCTGTGCTTCTGACACAAAATTGTTGTAACTCTCAGGGACTTTGCTAAGCTCATTCATACTCACAGGAGCACGCTTACAGGATCTTGTTGCTGCAGTCAGAGTCATAGCCTGGTCTGCTATGCTCTCTGCTTGACTCCCTCTCTCTGCAGAGGGCCTTTATGTACCAATAAATTGTATGGGCTTTCTCATAACCTCCAACAATCAGCACAAAGGTGTCCAGCCTTGAGGCTTCTGTGCCTCACAGACTTCTGTGCCTCACTCCCCTTCTCAGCACCATCCTTTCTGGCCTGAGGAGGGCTCTGTGTGTTTCCAGCCATCCCTTCTCTCCCATCGATCCTTGACTTCCTATCACTCTCCCACCTTCTATCTTTTTCAGGCTGTTGGGGGTGATTAGGGAAGGGTTTCCTTTGGGATGAGGGATTGTGGGCAATCATCAGCTAGGGTCGCTGCCTGTCTGGCCCTTGCCATTTTCTGTTTCTCTATATGTGTTTTTACTGAGGGAGGGAGTGAATTTTTGAATTATTCAAGGAGCATTATTTCTCAAAGGTTTTCATACATAGCCTCAATTTTAAGCACTTGCATCCAATGATCAAATGTGAGCTGCTTAAGCCATTCAAATTCATTGTACCTCTGGTTCTGTCATTTTCAGAGGGTGCAGAATTTCTGATGGTACACTTCCATCACCAGTTCATATGCACTTAAAATAGCTTTCTTTTCTAGCTTGTAATTTGCTGAACTCTCATCAGGCAACAAGGAGTAAACTGCATGAGCTTTGCCTGTTAGCTTACTTTGCAGCAGCAGGGTCCAGCTCTCTAATGGCCACCTTACTTGCTGAGCTACTGTCTTCCTCATCAAACTTAGGGATTTAATGGGCAAACTTGAATAGTTCAACACTCAGACCTGAGCTAGGGGTGCCTTCAGTGGGTAGAGGGGACTTGTCCCTATGCAGGTAGGGCATTCTCACCTCCCTTTGGAAAGCTCACTCTCTCTCTTTCTCTTTATTCTCTATTTATTGGTGTGTTTTGTCCTTCTCTCTCCCTTTCTTCTCTTTCCAATTCTGGTCATTTCTGTTCTAGCTGCAATTTGGCTAAAGCTGTTGCAATTTCTCCGGGGTCAAATCCAATTGTCCGGCCACAAATTTCATGTTTCCTGGCTTTTGGGTGAAACTCTGAGTCTAACTCCTTAGCTACAATTTTTAACTCCTTGAGGGACAGTGCATTTAAGCTATCAAAAGTGATCTCCATCTGGTCGAGGAAGGCACAGGCTTTGATGAGAAGAGTGAGTTACGGATGAGACCATTCATTCTGTAGTGGCAGTGGGTGGCTGTCCTCTTTTTCAGGGCATTGGCACTGATGACCGTTACCACCACCTCCCAAGCCTGGTTGGTAATGTCGCTGCCAGAGCTGCAGCCAGAGAGGGGGTAGAGGACATTGCAGCGGGCCTCCACGGTATCCAAAAGGCATTCCACTGATATGTCGCTAAACCTGGGGTTGCAGTCTTTTTGGCTTTCTTGGACATTGGACATCTTCCCTGCAGTAGTTGTGGCCTGGAAGCACTGAGATGTGTGCGTGCAACTAGACTTTAAATATGGCACCCAATTTGAAGAAGCAGCAAGCTGATGGCAGGGGGGCGAATGAGAGCTCGCCTGCCATCAAAATGACGTGTTTCCCGGGAATGCATAAATAACCTGACAGGATTGGGATGATACAGTGTGAAAAGCCGTCATCGCGGCCGGTGGGTACAATGTCGTTTTACCCACCCGCCACTGTACATAATGCAAATGTGGGATGATTCCGCCCACTATCTCAAAGTCCCCTTAAATCATCCTTAAGATTTTCCTCTTTTACAATCTGTCCGCACTGTACATTACAACCCTCTGAGTTGGCTCGCAGTGATGTCATTTTCATATTTGGCCAATGCTTCTAGATGATTGCTATTTTCGTGGGCCTGCTCTCCCAACCAAGAACCATACATCACACATGCATCACTCTGGGCTGCCTTATCAGGGGCATTCCTATCTGCCTAGATGAGTTTATTGACAGTCCTGGCGTGATTCTCCAGTTGTTCTACTACTCTTTTCAGTTAGACAGTCATAATTTGGTATCTGTTAGGTCAGAGCCTTGGTTCATATTCCTTCTGGGAAGTCAGCATCATTAGCTAAATCTCTTTTCTCCCATTATTTCATCCCATTCCCCACAGACTTCTATTACTGTCTCCAAGCCACCATCCCCATCTCCAGCCTAACAGTCGTTCATACGAACTCCTTATCTTTTTATCACACCAATCTGGTAATCCTATCCCTGTTAAGTTCAACATCATCAGTATGACCTCATGGTGCACATCATGATACAATATTTTCCCAGTAGGTATTAACACTAAACCATTCTTTGCAATCTTCAGTTTTCATAGGGAAAGATCGTATTCCCTCATCCCTTGTCTTATTATTGTTCTTGACCACTCTTTCTCTAGCTCATGAGTGGGATGATCTGCACACAAAAACAATCCTACTTTTTAAGGTATAAGTTTCCTCTTCCCATAATTTGTGTTCTATTCCATTACCTATTGTAACTTGAATGTGATCTCTGAATAATATCAACTTAGATTGATTCTCCTTTCGGAACAGCCCATGTGTAGTCCAGCATTACCTTTTGTTCTCTCTCTCCTGCGTGGTAAGCAGTCTCTTAGAGTACCTTGCTGGTGGCATATTCCAGAGAAATTCAATTAGTCCAGTTATTGGCCAGGATTTTCCCCTCGGCGATTTGGGGGCAGGGCCCAGTCGCCAAGGGGAAAATGACGCGGGATGATGTCAGGAGGAACCCCCGACATCATCCCGGTCCATTTAAATTTTTAGGAAGGCGGGCGGACAGCGAAATCAGCTGTCTGCCCGCCGACCTGTCAATGGCCAATTGAGGCCATTGACAGGCTAATTAAAGTAATTAACGACCTGCCCGGCCAAACTTAAGGTTGGCAGGCAGGCCAAGAGCCCAGCGGGCTCCAGATTATTCATGAAACTTCATCTACTGGCGGGATGAAGTTTCATGTCCGTTTTGTAAAAAATCAATAAGGTTTATGTGTTCTTTATTAACATGTCCCATCTCGTGTGACATTGTCACTTGAGGGGGACATGTTAATAATTTTTTAATGTTTCTATTTTTAAAGTTTTTTCCACTGTCAGTATTCTCCCTGAGACAGGACTTTGACTCAGGGAGAAGTGCGCTCTTTCGCATGCATGCGCAAAAGAGCGTACTTTGACAGGTGGGGATTCCCTCCCCCGCCCCCCCCGGAACAGGAAGCGCATAGTGCTTCCTGTCGGGAAGGCCGCTGGGCAGGCCTTAATTGGCCCGCCCACTTAAAATGGCGGTGGGCCCCGTTTCAGTAGCAGGGGTCGGCTGGCCGCCCGCCACCAAGCTGGTGAGGCCCGCATGCCATCCGAGGGCAAGATTCTGCCCATTGTTTCAGAACAGGTAATTGCATTTTGATATCTTGTCTCAGAAACATTTGAAAAGCCTCAGGATGGTCTGAAGCCAACAGGGAATGAAGCATTTCACACAGTCCAGGGGGTTGAAAGTCTGTTTTTTTTTCAATGCACTTGGTGGAATGCCAAATTGCATCTACTATAGCAATCTGAGCAGTTTTGTCATTATCTCTAGAGGGTTCCTGTGTTTTTTTTTCCAGTCAGAAAAAGAAAACGTCAAGAAATCTTGTCTTCGAAAAGCATATCCCCATACCATCCTTGCTGTATTCCTGTGATGATGTCCGAGGAGTCCCTAGTGCTTTTGCTGGTCTTGATGCAGCAGCTGGACTTGTAGTGTAAGGCTTTGAAGATGTTAATATATTGCTCTGGGGTGCCGTACTGTCTTGCAATGTACCAGATTGACTGCCAATGGATGTTATCAAAAGCCTTCTTGAAATTAATGAAGTGGATAATAAATGGCTTCTGATACTCCATGCTCTGCTTTATGATGTTCCTGAGTGTAAGGATTTATCACCCCAGAAACCTACCTGTTCTGTGCTAAGGGTACGGTCAACTTTTGCTTTCAATCTGTTGAGGAGCACCATGCTGGAGACCTTGCTAGGTATTGATAGCAGTGTCAGTTGTTGAAATTACTTTCTTTGTCATTCTTGATGATTATTCTTCATCTCTAGTCATTGGGACATCCTCCACAGTCCAGATCTTATTGAACAGGTCCATGAGCTCTGTTCTAATGGTATTCTTGCTATGTTTCAATAGCTCTGCTGGTATCTCATTAATCCCAGATGCCTTGTTGTTCTTCAGGCTCTTGATGGCTCTTTGGACACCTCATCTGGTAATTTCTCACAGGTTGGTGTTTAGCTGGTGAGATATGGTGCTGTTGTCACACTTGAACATGGAGCTGGGCTGGGGTTTCTTGAGGATTCTCCACCTCATCTCCTGCTCCTCATTCATTAATAGCATGCTCCCGTTCTTGCCCTAGATTGGTACAGTTGGATTGCTTCTTGCACCAGTCAGTTCCCATAAGATCCTGCACAGCATCTTGGCATCATTCTGATTTGCTGTCTGTAGTGCCTCCCTGCCATTTAACTCTATTCATCCTCATTTGTCTCTCCTGCTGCTCTTATTCACAGCATTACCCAGTCGTCAATACTTCTCATTTTCTTCTCACCTTTATTCTTGTGGTCTTCTTCAGTTTTCTTTTATCAATCAATTTCCACATTGGGTCATTGATCCATCGTTCTTTTTTGGTTCCTCTCCTCCACCTGATGGTGACATCTGCACTTTCCTTAATCTCACTTTTGAATATTTCCCGCTGTTCCTCAATGTTGCCCAACTTCACTAGTGCTTCGAATATGTTGGAGACGGCCAGCCGAAAAGTCCTTTTCCTGCAGTTTATCCATTGGAAATGGCCTTTATGACTTTGTGGTTGTTGTCTTCTTCAGCTTTAGATGGATCTTGCCTAACAGGGTGGTGAACAGATCCTATATCAGTACCTCGACACATCCGAACATCTTGTAGGGATGTCTGCCGTCTGCTGCTGATGCATGTATAGCCAAACTTGTTCAGGGTGCTACCATCTGGAGACCTCCCTGTCTTTTTGTGGATGTCCTTGTGTTTGAAGAAGGTATTCCAAATGCTTTGCCCTTTGCTGTTGCAGAAGGCCAGCAGATGTTCGCTGTTTCCATTGAGCATACTTGCTGACCTATGGGGCCTCATTGTACTTTTCATCCCTCATCGGTTGCCATTGAGCTTAGTATTGAGGCGACCAATCAGTATCTTGATATCATAGCTGGGTACATCATCCAGCATGCCCTGCAATTGGTGGTAGAATTCACTTTTCTCCTCCTCTGTGTCTGTCTCTGTTGCTGTGTAAACTTGCACGGCAGTGACTTTGGCGTGCCTTGTGTGGAAAGTGGTGGTGATGATGCAATGATTTATTGGCTTCCACCCCACTAACGCTTATGTTGAGCATCTGTTGAGTATGTTGGGTATGGTGTTCGCAAGTACAGTATCATCATGCCCTCACTGCTGATTTGTCCTTGGCCTGTACACTGCATCTTGCTGATGACTAAGATATCTTGTCGATAGGTTCACATGTCTTGCAGCACCTGGCATATCTTCTTACACTGGAAGAGTCTTGGGACATTCCAAGTGCCAATTCTGGTGATGGTTTTGGCATTGAAGATTGGAGTTGCCTAGAATCAGACTTCTTTTTGGCGTTACGTTGATCCCATCATATGTATAACCTCAGATTTGTCATCCTTTCTTTGCTGGTATGGTTACTTCTTGCTGTTTCTACAGTGGTGATGAGTTTACACAGGATGAGGTGCTAGCCCCGTGACTAACTCACCTCCTTTTTCCAACTAGGCTTGGATCTGGCTTTGGCAAAGTTTTGTAAAGCCAATAAATTGCTAAAAATATATGCTGACATCCTCAAAAAGCAAACACAAAAAAGCAGAAAACATGTAAATAATCAAAAACAAAACAAAAACAGAATTACCTGGAAAAACTCAGCAAGTCTGGCAGCATCGGCGGAGAAGAAATCAGTCAACGTTTCGAGCCTTCATGGCCCTTCGGCAGAACTTCTGCCGAAGGGCCATGAAGGCTCGAAACGTTGACTGATTTCTTCTCCGCCGATGCTGCCAGACTTGCTGAGTTTTTCCAGGTAATTCTGTTTTTGTTTTGTTTTGGATTTCCAGCATCCGCAGTAGCTTTTAGCTTTTTGTAAATAATCAAAATGGTACCATTAAAACTTTGGAAGTAACTATAGCAGAGTACAGAATGTATAAGGCATTCAAAATTTGATTCAAAGGTTATGTCAATATACAAGAATGTTATGCCTCATTATAATGAAAATGGTGTCAGACTGCCATTCTTAATATCTTTCCTCTCTTCACAGTTGAACTAGACCATCTGGCCTACAAGGATTGAAATCCACACTATTGACAGCAACAGAAAATCATAGCAGATGTTCATAAAGTTTGAAGTCAACAAAATGCTGGCATTTATATAACTGGCAAAATAACCATGTACACAATTACTTTTGAATGTTCTAATTCTGACATCAAGGTTTCAGTAAATTACTAACACTTGGTGATACAACATACCTCTGGCTATTATATTTTTTTGTTTTTCTTCTTTCCTGACTAGTGCGTGTGCATTATGATTATTATCATTGGCTCAATGGGGATTTCAACAAGTAATGTTTAGCTTATAAATTTGCAGTCACCAGCTGTTTTAATGTAGCCTAATTTTGAGTATTATAGCTGAATGTAAAGCCTTCAGAGCTTGCATTATGAATGAAAATGAGGCCTCCCCTGGGAGGAAGAGGTCTTGACAATGAAACACTTGACTTGTGCAAAGTGCTGGCCAAACATTTACTGGGTATGAATTCCTTAATTTCCTTTAATGCATAAAAGCAGCATTTGATCTTTTTGGATTTTAGCAATCTAGAAAATCAATGTTAGAAAATTAATGCTTGAAGAATGTTTTCCAGAGTGTCATGTTGTTATTTCATTTAGATAACATGTTTCAGGTCAAAACAGTTGTCTGTTCAATCTATTCTGAATTCACAGTTGCTTAGCATTTTAGTGAGCTGTTTAAAGCAGTGTAGATTTTTTTACTTTGCTACATTTCAGTGACAATTGTTACGACCAGGTGAGGAGGGGTTGAACGGCTCCCTTTTTTTCCCCACTCCTCCTTTGATCATAGCAGTTTTTTAATTGAAAAGGGTGTACTTGCCGATTCTGAGTGGTTAATTGGTTACATGCTGTGATTATAAAATAACCTATTGGGCAGGTTTTCTTGAGCTTAACAAAGCAAGAGGTTAATTGTATTATACCTACATGATCTGGGTAAAATAATAAAATATGCACCAACTTTCACATGCATACACACAATTGGAGGGCCCACAAACCCATACAAATACAGATTACAGAACAAGGAAAGATAGGTTGATCAAATTAGCGTCCGTAGCTGAAAGGAATATACAGTCAGTGGCTTGGTGACTCTGCTGGTCAGATGCTCCCTCGGTGGTTCTGATGTTTTGATTTAAAGTTACAGCCTGATAATTTGGTTGTTCATCTGGTGTTGAGCAGAATTTCTGTTTTAAAAGGTCTCTTTTTGCAGTAGGAATGCCTCTGGTGGGTCTCGACCAGCAAACAGGACTCGAAGCTTTCTAGGAAGGGTGGAGAAAGAACAGGCTCAACAGCTTCAGCTGTTTGACCTCAAGTTCATCAACACCTCAGCCTCAATTCCCTGCAAACATGTCTTTTTTAACACACAAAATGGGTTTCCTGGTAGGGTAACTTGCTCTTCCCACTGTCGGAGGGGGAAATCCAAATAATGCTGGCCTCAATTGGCCATTGACAGGTTGGCGGACGGACAGCTGATTTCGCTGTCCGCCCGCCTTCCTGAATATTTAAATGGGACGGGATGACATCGGGGGTTCCTCCCGATGTCATTCCGCGTCATTTTCCCATTGGCGAGCGGGCCCCGCCCCCAACTTGTGAACGGAAAAATTCTGGCCATGGCATTTATATGCACCTCTGGGCTACATAAACATAAATTAAAACTTACTTTGAGAACAGGGTGAAAACAGACACTAAGTCGGTGCTGTGATAGTTAGACTCACTTGTTTAAAAGTCTGGTTTTAGTACACATCTTTGGGGCTAACTGTTAATTTCCATCATTGAAACATGCCAAGGTGTTTTATGCCAACACCCCAAGGTGTTTTATAATGTCTGGGATTCTTTGCCATAGATAGTTGTAGAGGCTAGATCACTGAAAGTATTTAAAGAGGAAGTAGATAGACTTTTGAAATATCGGGAGGTTTAGGGTTATGAGGAGTTGGCACGAAAGAGGAGTTGAGGCCTGGGGCAGATCAGCCATGATCTTATTGAATGGTGGGGCAGGCTTGAAGGACCAAATGGCCTATTCCTGCTCCTATTTCTTATGCTCTTATGTTCAGAGGCGATAAAACAGAGGCCTGCCATTTAGCACTTGAGCACCAATTAGGAGCAGTTTTTGTGGGTAGTATTTGTACATTCACTGAAAGTGTGCTGGCAGGCAGAGAAAGGTATGTTTCAGGATGGCTCAGGGACCAAGAGAAATGTCTCACAGGTTCTCAGATGTGGCATGGTTGTCCTGCAGAAGGAGGTACAGCAGAGGAGAGATGCCCTGTACCTGTAGGGGGAAAGGAGGCCACAGAGGCAAATAATGTGACAGATGTGTAGGAGGTCACCAAGGAGGTCACAGCCAGAAGCATTGCTCTGGGACATGGCTCTAATTCTGCAAGAAATTTAACAATTTGACACAAGTTGGCAATGTAAAATCCCATCTCACAAACACACTTCTCAATGACTATAACAACAACAACAACATATTTATATAGTACCTTTAATGTAATAAACCATCCCAAGGTGTTTTATAGGACCATTATAAACAAAATATGACACAAACAAAATATAACTTACATTACAACCTCAGCACACTGTAAATTCCATTTAAGTATAAACTGACATTCATATAAACCTTCCCAGGTAGTACAGACACTTCATATACATCTCAAAGCTCTTCAACCATGTGGGCTTTCACATACAAACATACCTATCCCTGTTTACACTGACGCTTGTTTACAATCACCACTCATTCCTCTAGGACACAATAGCACATAATGGTTGTCATCAGGACCTGACAGGGGGATGGGAAACATGACTCCATAAGATCACTTCTCTTGAGGAGGCGGTGATTGACAGTGATTGGGAGGTGAGTGGCAGACACCATGGCCACAGGCAATGCAGGGGACATATTGCCAAAAGATATGTGGTCACTCCAACTTCCATGCAAATCCAAAACTATTCCTGCTCCCTAATCCCACAAATGTATCCCCTCCATAAGCTCCATATTGCCTCATCGTACATATCCTCTAATAGTGGCCACATGCACTGCACCCTAGCCCTTCTAATTTATCATTGCAAGCTCACAGGATCAAAGCCCACCTCCTTCCCACACCTACCCTTTCCTGGGGGAATTGGAAGAGGAAGAACCACCTTGTACCACCCCACGTCACCCTCCACCCCCAGAGAAAGAGTATAGGAGGATGAGGAGGAAAGTGAGGAAGAAGGCACTGGGTCAATATGCACCACTGTCACAGGCACCAGCTCAAAGATTGGTTTAATGCATAACTTAGATGCTAGAGTATAACATGGATATTCACAGTGGCACACATCGGGTAACAGTGGGTGCTAGCCATGTCGGGTGGAAGGGACACTGCAGGTACCACCTTTCTGGGCGGCAAGGTCACATATTAGCCCTGCTGTAAAGAGGGACCATGCAGTGCCAAGCTTCAGAAGAAGGCTGATAAATTTGACAAAACAAACACATGGTGCAAAGGACAGCCTGCCCAGGTACAGATACAGCATTAGGGGACTGAAAGAGCTTGCCTCAAGCTTGGCCTGTGGCTTGACTCAAAGCCTGGAGCACATCCTCACCACCATGGAGAGGTCAGTCAATTCCAGCAATGTGTGAAACCATCATCATGCATTGTTTGATAACAGAGGTCTCAGCTTCCAATGAATGCCAAACTGCGAGCATGGAGTGATAAAATGCTGCAATGAATGCTCAGGCAGCTTCCTTAAGGGTGGCACTGGGCTTTGCACTCAGCTTTTACATCCTGCTTAAGTCATTAAGCCACTTTCAGCATTGAATCCAGGAGTGTGGCAACATACTTATGCTGTTGACATCTTCTGCTACCTCCAGTCATTCCTACTTGGTTTCACTTCCAGGCTTCTTCCTCCTGTTATTATCTGCCTGTGGGCCCTTACAGCCCCCAGAAGTACATCCAGGGAAGAATCACTAAAAGTTACAGACTCTCAACAGTGGGACTCCATTCCAACAGTTCCTTACGTTGTACTTTGAACTCCAGAATCCATCAAATATCATCTTTATAGTGTCTCTTTAAATATTGCAGTTGAAAATGACTCATCATCATGTCCACTAAACATAATTGGTTAGGAAACCTGGAAGTCTGATTCAAGTGTCGTGGCTGGATTAAAAACTCAATGATAGATACAGTGTACTCACTTCTAGGACTCGGATTTTCATGGAGTTGGGACAAGTTAGGAGGCCTTTAAAAATGACCTGATTCTGGGATTCCCATCTCCATTCCCATTTACGGCAATTATTGCCAGCACAGGATAAAGGTGTGGGCTGCGAGCCCACCTGTAGCACTCTCGCCTTTGCTTGTAAGGAGTTGTAAGCTGAACAGGTTTTTAAAAGGAGATTTTCAAAGCCTCTGTCTATGTTATCAATCATTTCAAAGGCTTGCCAGACTTGCCAATGTCTCATTGGTTCTCTACATGGTGGAAACTGAGAGAGTAGGTATGAAGGATGCACTGAGGGCATGGAAGGGTACTGGGGAAATGAGAGGGTATGGAAGATGCATGGGAGGAGCATGGGAGATATGAGGGGGCATAGGAAGCATGGGGGATATGAGGTGGCATGAAGGCATGGAGAGGACATGCGGGGTGGATGGGCGGTTAAGGGTGGGTGAGGAAGGAAGACCTGAGGGTCTAGCAGTCATAATTACAACTGGGCCTAGTAAGTGGAGGCAGGCCTGCTAGCCTGCCTGCCTCACCAGCTCCCCGCCTCCATTTCTGCTGCCTCGGGCCTGCCTCTGGAGGCAGTAGGTCCAACACCATCCTGCTCCTGCCTCCCCTGAATGAAAATATAGCAGGTGAGGAGCTCTTTAATGGATACAGGTTTGTGGAGTTGGGAACTTTTCCATCTCCTTTACGAAAATCCAGTCCAAGGTTTCTTGTAGATCCCACTGCTCTCAATGCATTGGCAAGTAATAATTCCCTAAATCTTCTCATTCCTTTTATTTATGGAATTAGGCTCTGCTTCAAGAACTCAATTAAGTTGTTTATCTCACTTGCCTTTAACAAATCTGTGTTGGCTGACTTTGATTAGCCCCAAGCATTTGTAAATCCTTACTAGTTTATCCCAAATTAAGGATAATTACAATTCAGATTCCCTGACAATTTGTTAAAAATAACCTTTCTCTTTAAAAGTGTTTATGAGGCAATTCGATAAACTTCTTTCTGAATTTGTAAGAAATCCATACAGCAGGGTCAGTACATGACAAGTGAAGTAGCCCAAATTATTTGTTTCCAAACAAATTAAACAAGTAAATAGAAAGGATCTTGCAATGTTCACCAGTGACTAGACATTGCATGCAATAAATTAGTGGCATTCAACGGTTGCATATGTTTGATTGGTTTTAAAAACAAAATCTTTGTTTTGGAAAGAACTAAATCATAAGACATTATTGAGTCCAGTATAATTTGTTCAGTAAAGTTACGCTTTTGTGTTAAAGCAGTTTCATTTTCAGAATATTGGCTGTAGTGGCAGAAGCGATACTATAATGCAGAATGATAATACATCGAATGCAGTGACAAATCCCTATCATCAATTCTTAAACCAGTTTGAAATATTCCCCTATATTCTACTGTGTATTAAAAATAAATCCACAATATAGGTTTATTGGCTTGTTTAGGTCCACAATAGGTTAAATAATACCACAAGCATCAATCTCATAGTTTTGTGTTTCTAATAATATAAGATGAAAAACAGAAGGTGAAAGATATACAATTAAAATAAACCATTTCAAAAAGGTGGGGCGTTAAATATAATAGCAGAATCCTCTAGATATTGTCTGATTCAATTAAAAAAGATGTGGGTTTATCACCCTTTTAAAAATTGCAGTTGAAACATGACAACAATAACACATTTATACAGTATTTTTAACATGGAAATAAATTCCAAGATGCTGCACATTAGTGTTATGAAACAAAATTGGACACCAAGCTAAAATAAAAGGAGAAATTAGAGACAGGGCATGCGAGGGGTGGCCAAACACTTGGTTGAAGAGGTGGGTTAAAAGGTTAGAGAGGTGTGGAAATGGAGAAGCTGAGGGAGAAAGTTCCAAACCAAGGGGTATAAATGGCTGAAGGCACAGCCACCAATGGTAGGGTGGGGGGGAGGGATATACAAGAGGCCAGAGTTGGAGGCCTAGAGTTCTGAAGTTGTAGGCTTGGAGGAAGTTGAAGAGGTGAATACTAGGGGAATTAGAGACAATGTAGGTCATCAAGGACAGCAGTGATGGATGAGCAGGACTTGGTGCAGAAGAGAATATAAGCAGCAGATTTTGGGTGAATTGAAGTAATTGAGAGTTTTATTTTTTCCTGTTGTGTAATAATATTCTGTGACTCTGGTTGTTACTTTTCGCAGCTTTCTGAATAAGTGTATTAAATCACTTAGATAATATTTAAGACTAATTAATTTCAATTAGGCTTCATAAATTAGTTGACTATAGTTATATATACAAAAATGCTGTAGGGGCTAAGGTGGAAATGTAAAAGATTATTTTTATTTTAAGATGCTGAATATAGTGTAATTTGCAATAGTTTCATATTCTAGATGCTTACTGATTAGCTTAAATGTTAATTATACTAGAAAGTTGAAGAATATACTAAAGAGGAATTAGAAGGGTATCATATTACAGATGTGTAAGTGTGGATTTTTGGTCACTTCCATATTAAGGCTATATTCATCAAAAGCTTGTAAACATATGTTAATTAGTAGTTGGCTGTTATTTTAATTTGAAATATGGAGCATTAGTTGCATTAAACTGGTGGTCTATGGGCAGAAACTGAGCACCCCCTGGGGTAGCCCATTGGCCAGAGTCCTCTCCAATATCAAGCAGGAAAAGCTGGCTGGCTTCTGCACCGGAGCAATGTAGAATAATTGGGTGAGGGAATGAGAGTCCCCAAACTGCAGTCAGCAGGACACAGAGCAGTGGCATCTCAGCACAGAATTGTGAAACATAATGAACTGCTGCTCCTTTTGGCCTGACAAAATGAAGGGAAAATCACTTTTAGGAAACCTTTGGTTGCACAACCATCTGATACACAGTACACACCCACATCCCCAATTTTTAACTAGGCTATCAGGATCCTTTGTACATCATAGGACCCATATTAATTATTTAAATTGACCCAATGCTTGACACAGGGGTCACTTCAGCTTCCCATTTGTAGGCCTAGAAAATCATCACAACGATGCTAGCAGGTTATAGGTCACCAATTTTGGCATATCTTTGGCAGTCGGAATGTTATAAATTATCCTATGTAAAGTACAAAATATATGCTGTAGGCTGTGAAACAAGGTGTTGTATGGTAGATGACCTGATGATTTTTGATGCAGTTTTTCTTACTCTTTCATGGGATGTGCGATTCATTGGCAAGCCCACCATTTGTTTCTCATCCCTGATTGTGAAGGTGGTGAGCCATGTTCTTGAACCACTGTACCCTATCTGGTGTAGGTATGCCTGCAGTACCAGTGATTTAGGTGGATGCAGTGTACCCGATATCACAGCTAACATTTTTCCTTCAGTCAGCAGCAACAAAGACAAATTAACTGCACATTCACCTCAATCCTGTATATGGGGCATTGGTGTGGGAAAACTGACTGCTTCATTCAACTGTGTAACAGCAATGGCTGCAATTCCGAATAATTCAATGTATGGGAGGTACTTTGGGATGTTTCTAAAAGCTGTGCTACGTTGATGTATAAACATAGCTTTATCTTATTTCTTTTTAATGAAACTGCAAAATACATTTGCATCACAATACAATTCAAGAAACTTCAAGAACACACAGATTATACCGCAATTTTAAATTAAATATGAGTGAAAAGGTGCAATAACTGAGCAACTAAAGTTAATCTGCTTGATTAAAAAATAAAATTGCTTGATTATTCCATCCATCAACATTTCTATCTTCAGTTCCAAGGGATCTATAGTTTGATAAGAGCTACCTAGTGCTTTTAAAATTGTATGCATGCTATCATATTCTCCGCATGGCTTCCTGCTGACATAACTCCTGAACATACTGGGATTATAGCTCTATAAATGGAATGAAAAGTTTACATCAGCATGCTGCCTTAATCTAGCAGTACCACTTTTTAAATTCAACTTCAGTGGTTAGTGGCATATCAACATTTAGCTCATAATCATAATCACTCACTGGGGATTTAGTTTTAACCAAGCAACAGTTTCTTTTTAATTTTCTGTTAAACTCGCAATACATTTTTTTAGCATTATGATTAGAACATGGTTGTTTGGATCCATAAGATCATTCTGGTAATAAATAACTGTTTTTTTCCAAAAATATGTTGTATTCCTTTTTTGGTCTTTATATTATAAACATACACATTCATGGTGCATAATGCTAATTGCTACCATTTTAATAGCTTCACATGTTTGTATTGATTGACGAGAATCTCTGTTCTTTTTCTCTGAATTAACTCATCGGTTGAACATGTCAATCAACAGCTCTTGTACTCACAAGATGGACTGAATATAATAAGTTTAATGAAATTATTTTTCAGATAAATGAACTCCTGTGGCACAAATCCCTAGTACACTGTTCAATTTAGCTTTTGTCAGTCAATTTAATGAGAACTGTAGTTTATTAGTACCTTCCATTTGTGTTTGTATTTTCAGACTGAATTTTTTCCCCCTTAAAATATAACTTTATTACAGTTGAATCAATACTATATCTCTATTGAAGAATGCAATATTTCTACTGTTTATATTGGTTTATATTTATTTTTATTTGATAAAGATTACAAAGAAACGAATATGGAATGAAGTGGCTCTGCTCTGACATGACACGAGCTAAATTTTCGTCTGGGTGTGGAGGTGTGTTTCAGTGCATGAATGGCCACACTTTTTCTTTTTGGAGGAAATCTGATTTTCTTCCCTATTCCCAACCCGCTCTATTTCACTCTGGCCTTTTTTAGGTCCGGAATGCCTAGTATGCAAAATGAACACCCATCCCCTCTGAGGTTGGGTTCCCTATTTTAAATGTGGGACGAAAATTGGGTTTCCTCCTCCACACCATTTTTACATGGTGGTCCTGGGTTTTGGAAGCCCATTAAAGTACGCCAGGTTGGAGAGTTTGTAAAGAAAATGGAAAGTCTGCTGAGGAGTCTAGAACACACTTTAGACGCAAATGTGAAGTGTTTTCACACCTTCAAATGCCACCATTAGGTGATGTAATTTGATGAGTTTTTTGCGTAGTGATTCATCACAGAGATCTGTCCCTTTAAAAGGTAAATTGACCTTTACATTGACCAGCCTTGTGTAGCTGTTCACATGCATTGCAATGCTTTTCTAATGGAGAAGGCATCCTAATGCAGCAAAAACTGTTACAAAATGTTCTGTCAGCCTGTGCTATCATCTTTTCTACTGTGATTTAAATGGCTCTGGCTTTTTTAAACACTTTTATTTAATGAAGCTTTATCGTTTTTCTTTTCATTTTCGTCTTGGGATATGGGTGTTGCTTGCAAGGTCAGTATTTATTGCTAATACCTAATTATGCTTGAGAAGTTGCTGATGCCTTCTTGAACAATTCAGTTCATGGTAAGAATTGATGGATTGGAGGATCATGACACACCGCTTATCTCACTTCTATATGTAATTTAATAACATATATATATATATGTTTATCTACACATTCAGTTTATCAACCTAGAAATGGACATGGCCTGAACATTATAACAATAATATAAACCAAAAATGCTGGAAATACTTAGCTGGTCAGGCAGCATCTGCAGAGAGAAATGGAGTTAAGAGGGTTAATTTTGAAAATGGGCACTAGATGGAGGCTTTGCTGCCAAGAAGCCTCTGTTTGAAGTTTGGTTTTAGGAAGCAATTTTGATCTGACTTGCTGATTATTCTAATTTGAACTTGCCTGGTGGTGCTAAATCAGACAACTGCAGGTTTTGCACTCAAGTATTGATTAGATGTAAATTTTGTGGAGCAGTATATCTGACTCCACACCCACTGCAACTGAAGCCGTGGAGAGTGCTGGTTGATGCATACTCATATATTTTAGGATGGCTTAGGGACTGAGTGAGAGGACTCACAGGCTCTCAGGTGGAGCACTGGAAATCCTTCTGAAAGAGGACAAGGGATGTGTTGTATGAAAGCAATCCATCTTGCTTTCCTGTCCCTTTCCTCTGCAACAGCTTGTGCTGCTCTTGCCTAGTGTCATGCCCTCCTCTCATCTCTCCTTTAGATCAAAGGATATATCTATAAGATAGCGGTAACCACTTTCTCCTGATGATTTCAATAAGGTAGAATAGCACAGCTCACAATATTTTTAGGTGAATATCTCAGAGAATTTCAGGATAAATGTCCATAAAGTTCTCTTGAAGACTAGACAAAGTGTTTCAGAAAGTCTCCCAATGTGTTTCAGAAAGGCTTCTTCAAATCTCCAATGGCAAGTGAACAGTGAAAGATGATGTACCTTTAAGGGGCACTCACAACTCTCAGCAACAATTAGTTGACGTCTTCTCAGCTGGTCGCTGTTAGGAGAGATCAGTAAATGAATTCTTGTCCATCAAAATGGGTACAGCCACTTTAATGAGTGCTAGCAGGTAATTTAATTATCAATCAGCAACCTATCGATCCTCAGGCAGCCATTAATAGTCTGGCTTCAACTCCTTTCCCAAGATGGTGTCCGGTGCTAAATGCTGGCTAAATCAGTGTTACGGCTTAAGTCTCCAACTTGGCCATTTTTTTACCTCTTTTGTGCCTAAATTATTTGGCCAACATCGGCCCCCAACATCTCAGGTAGGTTTTTTATGTCAGAACTAGCAAAAGTTGGAGATGCAACAAGTTTTAAGCAAGTACAAAGGTAGGAAAAGAGTTAGTGGAGGGGAGGAATGGACAAAAGCTCAGGGCTGTGATTGTATAGAAGGGAGAAGAGAATAAATAGCAAAAGGGATGATGATGCAAGGCAAAAGCAGGTGGTAATTGGATTAATAAAGAAACATAAGATGGGTCTAGAGGAGGTAGAAAAGGCAATGGCAGAGTTATTACCAGCACCTGCTGGTACCAGTGGCACCGGTGGTTATGATCTGAAATCATAGAATCGTAGACTAGTACAGCACAGAAAGAGGCCATTTGCCCATTGAGCCTGCATCTGAAAGATCAATCTTGTTATTTCCATTCCCTCACTAAAGTTGTAGATTTGATGTTGATTCTGGAAAGTTGAAAAGTGCAGAGCAGTGGAGGAGGTTAAGGTCAGAGTGGGTGAAGAATTAAAATGGCAAGTGACTGGAAGCTCTAGGTCATGCTTGTGGACTGAACAGAAATGTTCAACAAGCTAATTTCCCAGTTTGCATTTGGTCTTCCTGATTTAGAAGAGACCAGATTGTGAGCAATGAATATAATTTAGTAAATTGAAAGAAGTACAAGTACAATTTTATTTCTAGCTGGAAGGGATGTTTGGGGGTCCTGGACTGTGGGAAGGGAAGAGGTAAAAGGGCAAGTGTTGCATCTCCTGTGCTTGCATGGAGAAGTTCCATGAGACAAGGAGGTGATGGAAGACTAGACCATATGTTACAGAGCAAACGGTCCTTCAAGCACGCTGAAAGGGGAGGGGTATATGTGTTTTATGGTAACACCAGGCTGGAGGTAACAGAAATGGTGTAGGATGATTTGTTGGATGTGGAGGCTGGTGGGGTAGAAGGTGAGGACAAGGGAAACCCAACTGTGATTCTGAGATGAGTGAGGGCAGAAATGTGCAAAATGGGATGGGACAGTTGAGGGCCCTGTCAACGACAATGGAGGGAAAATCTGTTAAAGAGAAAGGAAGTCCTATCGGAAGCACTGGAATGGAAGATTGCAGCTCCAGAATGGATGTCAGAGATGGAGAAACTGGAAAATGGAACAAAGTCCTTACTTGGATTTGAAGTGTAATTAAGATAGCTATGGGAATCAATGGGCTTATAGGGAACATTGGTTGACAGCCTATCTCTAAAAATAGAGATAGAAAAGTCAAGTAAGAGAAGGGAAGAGTGTGAGGTGGACTATGTGAGGACAAGGAGAGGTGAACGTTTGAAGCAAAGTTGATGAAATTTTCCAGTTAGAGATGAGCACAGGAAGTGGCACCATACAGTCATTGATGCACAAGGAAAAGAGGTGGGGGAGGGGCCTGAGTAGGTCTGGAGCAAAGAAGGTTCCACATAATCTACAATAAGACAGGCATAGCTGGGATCCATGTGGGTACCCATAGTAACACCTTTTATCTGAAGGAAATGAAACAAAGATAAGGAGATCTTGTTCAATGTAAGAACAATTTGTAGAGAAGGATGGTAGTGAATGGAGACTGGTTGGTCTTCCATTTGAGGAGGAACTGGAGAGTCCACAGACTGCCCCAGTGGGGGGATGGAAGTGTAGAAGCACTGGATGTTCATGGTGAACAGGAGATGGTTAGGATGATTCATGCGCTGCTGGCACTGCAGGGCATTCTTCCTCTGCACCCCTCTGGCACTGACCACCATGGTGACATCCTCTAGGATGCTGTGGTGAGTCAGGTGGGCCTCCTGGTTCCATCCCTTGGAAAAAGGACATCCCTCCTCTTCTCCAGGGCTGGGAGGAGAGTCTTTTGGGAGGCATTGCTGATGCGTGGGGCTGGTGCTTGGTGCCTTCTTGAAGTCATCTCAGTGCCCTGAAGTTCTGGCACACTGAATCACTGGCTGTCCGGGTGCCTTTTAAACATGGCACCCAGACATAATGGTGTAACACGTGACTTCCTGCCTGCCCCACCATGAGATGCATCACGAACCGAGTGCTTGCACAATTAATTAGATAGGGAGTGCACGACTGAGTGGGACAAGCCGTTATGTGCATCGGCAGGGAACACTCCAGGTTCCTGCTCCCGTCACAGAAGTTATGGCAAGAGGGGAAAATTCCAGCCAGAGTCAATGTTTCGAGTCCAATACGAGCCTTCTGAAGAAGAGTCATGTTGGACTCGAAACATTAAATTTATTGGTTTCTTCACAGATACTGCCAGACCTGCTGAGTTTTTCCAGCATCTTCTGTTTTTACTACTACAATGATGATAGAACTGAGAGACTATACCTACTAAGAAAGATTGAAGAGGCTGGAGTTTTCTTCTCCAGAAAAAAGATGACTGCGGGTTGACACGATGGAGGTCTTCAGGATTATAAAAGGGTTTAATAAGGTGGAAGTAGAGAAGGTATTTTTACATGTGTGCAAGAAAAGAATTAGGAGCATAAAATAAAATAGTCACTAATAAATTCAATAAGGAATTCAGGAGAAACTTCTTTACCCAGAAAATGGTTGGAATGTGGAAATCCCTACTACAAGAAGTAGTTGAGACAGCTAGCGTAGACACATTTAAGAGGAGCTAGATAAGTACATGAGGGAGAAAAGAATAGAAGGATGTGTTGATGGGATTAAAAGAAGAAGGGTCAGGGGGAGCCTGTGTGGTGCATAAACAGCAGCATGAACCTGTTAGGTCGAATGACCTATTTCTGCCCTGTAAATCCTTTGTAATACTTTGAAAGAAAATGATGAAGATGCCAAAATTTGATTATTAGTCAATAGATGAGTCATGAATAAATAAAACAATTTCCATCAGATGCAGAATTCACTTCTTGCATAAAACTAAATTGATCAGTCCTCGCCACTCTGTCTACCTCTAAAGACATAACTGGAGTGGTGACTGTCTAGATGAAGATTTGAATGGTCCACTTGTTACTGTACAGATCTATTCTTACCCTGGAAAGTGCATGAATTCTGCTTACCTCGGGTTAAATGTCAGCACTAAGTTTAGGCAGTTTTGCATTATTGAGTTGCAACAACACTGCAATTTTACTTCTGAATGGGTTAAAATTAGACCCTTAATTTTTGCATGAGTAAAATTATCCTGGTCAGACAAATGTGGGTATCTTGCATTAAGTTACATTTTTTTTATTTGTTCATGGGATATGGGCATCACTGTTGCCCATCCCTAGTTGCGCTTGTTCAGAGGGCATTTTTAAGAGTCAACCACATTGCTGTGGGTTTGGAGTCACATGTAGGGTCAGCCCAGCCCAGGTGAGGAGGACAGCAGATTTTCTTCTCTATTGGACATTAATAAACCAGATGGATGTTTTTTACAACAATCAACAATGGTTTCATGGTCATCATCAGACTTTTAATTCCAGATATTTATTGAATTTAAATTCCACCATCTGTTGTGGTGGGATTCGAACCCTGGTCCCCAGAGTAGTATCCTGGGTCTCTGGATTACCAGTCTAGTGACAATACCATTACGCCACCACCCCCATCTTACTGACCTCAGCTCATCTGAAAATCTTACTCCACAGCTTCCCACTTCATCATCTCCAACAATGCATAGCCCATTTCTAACTCTTCTAACTCTTTCTCAAGATCCACAAACAAGGCTGCCCTGGATGACCCACCATTTCAGCCTGTTCCTGCCCCACTGATCTGAATCCCACTGCTGCCTATGTGGTCTGCTGGTAGGGAGGCAACTGCAGGTTGCTGACCCAGCCACACTGAAGGCACAGCCATTGTTGTGGGGGGAGGGGGGCAGGTGAGGGGTTGCTGGTGGGTGATGGGTAACTTGCAGATGCTGCTGATCCCATGCCTCTGCTGCCTATGCCCTTCACTCTGCAAGAGCTCACAGGTCTGGAGGGGGTTGCTGAAGTAGCCTTGGTGATTAGCAGCAATGCATCATTCACAGAGCACACACAGCTGCCAATGTGGGTCGATGGTGGAGGGAATGAATATTGACTGTGTTGAATGGGGGGTCAGTCAAGCAGCCTGTTTTATCCTGGATGTGTCCAGATTCCTGAGCACTGTTGGAGCTACACTTATCCAGGCAAGTGGACAGTATTCCCTCAAACTCCTCACTTGTGCCTTGTGCAAGATGGGCAGGTTTTGTGGAGTCAGGAGGTCACTCATTAGACACAGAATTAGTAACATGCAACCTACTCCTGCATCAGACGTGCTCACAATCCATCTATCTATCTTTATGCAGGAGAAGATGGGAGGGGTCAAGCCTGAGATCCAGCCCCTCACACAATTTGAGTAGCAGGCTGCCAAGCTGGTAGGGGAGGACCGTGACCTGTGCTGAGTGCGAGGTCGGCCTCCCCCAAGCATCCACTGAGGAAGCATGTTTAATCCCTGCAAATCGGGACCTGAGGGTGATGCTGTATGCAATGTAGGAGCAGCCTAGGCTGACACTCATTTTCTATTCTCTCCATTCCAGGTGCCAGGAGAAAGAAGGGGAGGCCTACCCCTGCTCCCAAAGTAAGCCCCAGCCCCGAGGACAGCTCAGGTGATGATGAGCACTTTCACACACCTGTAGAGGAGTCACAGCATTCACCTTCACCCTCCACCAGGCCATAGGTACACACCTTGGTGGTGATATATCTAGGTTAGGCTCGTGCTCACACTCTAGTGGTCACCTCACAGACATTTTTCCAAAGCAGGAGAGGCATTAAGAGCCAAGGTCCCTGGTGCTCGAAGGACTGTTGGAGAATAAGCCCTGTTAAGTCAGAGTCAGATGATGAGCCTCTGGAAGCGGTCATGGTAAATATGATGGAGCATCATATCAGCAGGGGAACATCTGGCAGAGGTGTCAGAGGCCCTCAACAGAGTGGCATGAGAGATGGAGGAGTCCATCCATGTTCTCTCTGATGTCGTGGCTCCGGCATGTGAGCATATGGAGGCTTCCATGGGGAGGATGGTGGACACCATGGAGAACCTGGTCCGGCAGAACATGGAGTTTCTGCTGATTATGCGTTCTGACCTGCATTCCATCACTCTAGTCATGGGTAAGCTTGTGAAGTGGCTAGACGAGAGGGAGACAGGACATTTCTACCTCCCTCCAGGTGTCCCTTCTCCTCAAGGAGCCAGGGAGCAGCCCGTGGGCACCCAAGGGAAGGAGGAAGCGTCAGATGGACATACCTGGGGCTTCCACCAAGGACTTGCATGAGTCTTGGCAAAGAGCGATGTCATGTGCAAGAAGGCTCCCACTCACACTGTTTCCCTTCCCTCCACTGCCCTCTAGACCCTATAGAGAGACCTTTACCTTGTCAGGATAGATTATCAGGGTTCTTTCTCAGTTGTCCAGTTGAGCTGACCTTCAGCTCCAGCCACCCGATGACCCTCCTCCCACCTAGAATATTTCCTGTTGAACATCGAGGGCATCAACACCCTGATCTGCCTTTGCCTCAGGATGGTGCGCGTCACCTTCCAGATAGTGCCCAACACCTTTAACCCTCCTCCTTTAACCCACCCCCCTACCCACCATCACCATCAAACCACCGGTTTTACCCACACGCTCCCATTGGTTACCCTTGAACTGCCTGCCCATCACCCTGAAGCCCATCACCATGACCTTCCCTCTGTGCTGAGCCCACACCTGTCACAGTCCCCATGTCCACCCTGATCCAGCCCACTCCCCGGATCTGTGTGAAAATCCTTATCCCCGTGAACAACCCGCCCGACAAGAATTATCCCAGCCACACCCGGATCCTCACCATCCCACCCTACCACATCCCACTGTGCTCTCTCACAGTCACAGTACCCTACTACCACCAGTACCCTCAGTTTGCCCCCAAGACTCTAGCATTGACAGCACTAACCCTTCCCTCTGAATACACCCCCCACAAGTCTTCCTGGTCACCTCCCCACCCACCTCTGTGTTCCAATCCTGCCACCCCACCCCCGCCACCACCGTGTCTTCCAACACCCACCACCCCCCCACCATCCCTGTGCTCCTCAGTGTGCACCATATCTGGTGGTCCTCTGGTGCTCCGTAGCTTCTTGGTAAGTAATCTTAACTCTCTCGCCATGTGCATGGCAGGTTTGTCCAGTTGTGAATCAGACTGGCGTGAACTCCCGTTGACGAAGTGCAAGATATGCCAGAGGGAACGCTTCCACTCTGTTGGTGTTTTAATTAGCATGCATGATGTGCAAACTCGGTTCCCCCTTCAACAGGAATGCTGACCTGTTTTTAACCCGCTACAACAGACCGCAAGTTCCCATCATTGGGAAACCATTCTTTTTTCACCCCGGCATATTCTCCACCCCTCCCGCCATGAGGGGAAAATTTCGCAGTCTGTTTCTCTCTCCACAGACGCTGCCAGACCTGCTGAGTCTTTGCAGCGCTTTCTGTTTTAAGTTCAGACTTCCAGCATCCGCAATGTTTTTCTTTTATCATTGTAGTAAATCTTTTTTGGTAACTTCTTCCTTGCCTCTATATCCTTTTTACAATATGGACATCTGAAATATTCACAGTACTCCAAGTGTGGTCTAACTAACGTTCTACACAAGTTTTACATAACTTCTCTGCTTTTCAATTCTATATTTGAAGAATGATAGAGGACCTTTAACTGAACTAATTCAGTTAGGCAATGTATTGAACAAACATTGAGGTTTTTTCACAAGTGGGAAGGGGCAGCTACTGCTCTGAATTATTCAACACCTTTAGCTTCCTGTGCTGACATCATAACTATTTATTCATATGTTTAAATGAGTAAACTTTACATGTTAGCAAGTGCACCATCACAAATTATTAGACTTTTTTTGGCATTCAGCACCTTTAGTGTAATAAAATGTCCCAAGGCACTTCACAGGAGCATTATAAAACAAAAATAATGCCAAGCCACATAAGGAGATATTAGATCAGATGACTAAAAGCTTGCATGGTCAAAGAGATAGTTTTTAAGGACTATCTTAGGAAAGCAAGGTAGAGAGTCTGAAAGGTGTAGGGAGGGAATTCAAGTGATTAGGGCCTAGGCAACTGAAGGCATGATCACCACTGGCGGAGAGATTCAGGATGTTCAAGAGTCCAGAATTAGATGAGCGCAGATATCTCAGAGGGTTGTGGGACTGGAGGAAATAGGCTCATAAAACATGTAGACTTGCAAAATTAAAACTGGAGACTACTAATCTACAAGTCAACATAACCACTGGGAAACATAAAAACATCTGCCTGATATGTTACTGAGGAATAGAAAAGGTAAATTTCCCTTTCTACAATGCTACAAACAAACACGGCTACATGACCAAAACACTAAATAGCACCGTAAGGAAAATATTCTTCAGTGCTCACTGAAAAGTTTTCTGATTTAATTTAATTACTTTTCATGTTCAACTGTGTTGTTGAAAGTTTCAAATGATTTTGACTCTGTAAATATCATTAAACACTTAGCTATTCCAATGTGGCATTTTATCTTGAGAGCTGAGCTATATCAGGAGATTAGTTTACCAGCTGTGTCAGTGCACAATTTCGGCCGAGGAACAAAATCCCTGGACCAGGCGCAGGCTGCACATTTCAAATAAGGAAGTGTAATTTAGATATGTCAACCACAACAACAGTGTATAAATGATCGGAAAAGCATATCTATTACACTCATATTAGGACATTAAAGAACACAACCAAAAAATGTCAAATGTGTCGTGATATTGTACTTGCTGATATGTGAAGTATACTCATTTAAATATACGATTATGTAAGTAGTTATGTCATAATAGGAAGTAATGCAATGTCATGTGATGCAGCGGCCATCTTAGTTATAGTCTGCACAATGGTTAGCACATGTTGCAACAGTAAGAAAAAGCCCCCTTTAAAGATCTGTTTTCAAATTTTATGCCTGCTTTTAGCTTTATTTGTATTAATACAACAAAATATTTCAATACTTTATCTTTGCTATTACTGACATCTTAAAAGTGAAGACACTTTCTCAAAGTTGATAGACATCATTAACAAAATTGCAATGCGTATACAATACAAGTTATCAAATTAATGAAGGATGTAATTTTGATATACTGAGAGATTTCCTACAGCATTGATCATTGGACCTAGAATACACTTTCTATTTTTTTAAATCAAGTTCTTGCTGCAGGTTTGTATTAGCAACATTGTTGCATTTACAAATATATTGAAGTGATAGACTGAAATTCACTGTAAAATTAACAGTGAAGCCAAAGGCACTCTCTGTTATTCATGCACAAATCAGACAGCAACTTCAGTTAAGGGCAGATGTGCAGTTAATCATGAAAATCCAGAAGATGCTATCTGTGATGTGTCACTCTGCTGTAATTTGGATGAAGATGGATTTATCTGGATTCTCCTTCAAATGCATTGAATTACATTTCCTGTACTTGCACAGTAGATACGGGCTAAACCCTACACAAAAAATTAGGTCTGGTCCATTCAGCTTTTTAATGGTGTGATCAATTCTTAATTACTGCCAAAAAAAGTCGCTCCGGTATTGAAAAATTACTGTTACAACTGTTTAATCTCATTGTTTCAGCATTGAATTAGCGCTGGAGGTTTAAAATTTACATTTCTGGAGAGTTCAAGCCTCTGAGGGCCTGGTTGTGAAACTGGCAATTTGACTACCGCTATGGCTGCCTGGCCCAGCTGACTTTCTAGCATCATGTTTGGTATTGCTTGAGGGGGTGATAAGGGAGCATGCATTCTGAAATCTTGAGGGAGGGAATGGCCACTGCCATTCTATGGGGTTGGTACTCCTCATTTATATAGTGAAGAAGAGTGGACCATCCCTTCCAGCAAAACTACCACAAAGGCCTCAGTGAACCTGAGGACTTAGCAAATACATAATGAAGTAGTTTTTCCTTTACCACTCCAACAACAGAATCATGCAGAAGGGAAGGCAATGACACTTTAAGGGGTGCCTTCCTGACCTAAGTAGGCCTCTGGGTGACCTTCTGGATTTTCAGCTGCTAAAGTGGGTTTCCTGTCCTGTCAATGAATCAGGTGGGAAACCTGCCTGTGATATTCTCATGAAGCCTGGGTGTTAAAATCCCTTGGGTTTGCTCTCTGGGACATCAAATGAGTTTCAAACATGTCATGTTACCCACCTGCTGATAGTGGACTGAAAATTGCATTGTGCATTTTGTCCACTTAAGGTTACCATGTACCAGCAGAGGGAGTCTAGAAGAAATAAAGGATCCATGTTTTAACAGCATGTGCAGTTCTGATTCTGAATGTTTCTGGTTGATTATATCACTGTAATTCTTGGGAAGGAACAATGGCTACACGTTATAATCATCGCATTTAGATTTAGTTGGGATAAATTGCACTTTGGTCACTTGATGCAAACTGGCAGCTTATAGACCACAACTGTTTTTAATTTCATTGTATTGTACGCTGCCTACTGGAGTCAATGAGTGGCTGATCCACAACCCACCGATCTTCCTTCTGTGTTCAACATAAAATCTACTTTCCAGGTAAGCTTTTATTTCTGTTACATCATGCCTGTGACACATAGCACTGTTAATATTTGTTGGAACCAAAAAAGCTACAAGGAAATAGGGTTACTTATTGATCCTGGGGAGTTTGACCTGCTGAAATATGAGATAATTATAAATCGTTGTGCAGAATTTTATTTGCTTCACGTTATAGAGGGAGAGACCTTTTTGAGACTGCGGGAAGTGGTTTTAGCAGCATTTAAAGAATTGGTAGTTCATTGTGTTAGCTCAGCAGCATAAACAGCAACTTAAAAAGACAACAGATCTCTGCTGACTCTATATTTAGCTGCCTTCACTGGAATCCTAAGCCAAATGCATTATAGTTCCAAATGGCATTCATGCCGTCATCAATATTATTTGAAATGGGACACAGACTGAATTGCTCTTTACCTACAAAAATATTTGTAGCTATTACTCCCCTGTGCTTTGTTGCACAATTTTGGCATTACAATAAAAATAATCAGTGGAAATGTAGTTAAATTATGGCATAACTACCCATCCTGTGGTGCACAATCCCATATTTTGTTTGAGCAGTATACATTTCTAGCACCTTGGGATGAAGACTTACTCTGTCAACAACACAACTGCACCAGTGATCATACTGAATGATGTAAGTATTCTTTGAGTGGATTAGAAAACCAAATCTGATCAGTAGCCACTGAGCAATATGAAGGCTCACATTTCGACTTCGTTTCCAGTTTATAGCATCATTTAATATGACTCCTTGTTACGTGAACATAAATCCCAGTGAGATGTAGGTAATTCTCTTTGATACAAGTTGAGTTGGCCATATAGATTTAATTGTGCTTGGTTATCTTTAGCCCATTAATCAGGTTAAGATTGTTCGCTGCATATATGTATGTCTTTTGGAAATTATGATGGAACTGTTCAGTTTCTACTGCCCAGAGCTGCAGACTAGCAGATGCTTAATGTCATTCTTATCCACAAGGAAAATTATCCAAAACAGCAGTCAATACACTCAAGGCTGACATGTAGGCACTGTATAATCATTTGAATAATGAATTGCAGCCCAGAGGCAATTTGTCTGGAAAAAGCGCCAACTCAAATTGATTATAAACACAAATGATTAGAGACAGGAGAAATCTTGCTCACAACCACATGACAAAATTTATCCATATATATTGTTTTATAATTCAAATACCATTGACTTTACCAGCAAAATGACTTGACAGTATGTTATATGAATGCCACACAGATGAGTGCATTTAGGATAGGCAGAATGGACTATCGATGGACTAGTGTTTTTTGCAGTGGTCCCTTCTCATCAATAATGATACCTACTAATTCCTTGATAACAACTGGAGTTTACAGTCCCCTGCACAGTGGATAAAGATTTTGACTGTAGCTATTTCTCTTCTGAATTCTAAATGAAAATCTGCAACTTTCAGGAATGGCTGAGTTCATGTGAGTGGTTTTCTATACTACACATTGTGACACCATGATTAATCCTTCCTCGACTGAAGCACATGCTAATTACTAGTGCATAAAGAACTAAAGTGTTGAAAATGTCATTCACAATTAACATCTCCAGGTAGAAGCACCATTAGTATTATGCAATAAGCAACAAACAGGAATACTAATGCAACACTAACAGGGAGACATGAATTAATAATGACACTACCAAGATATGGTGTATTTCACTGCACATCTGCCATGCTATTTATTTTAAGTATACAAGCAAGAATGACCATACTCAAAAAGTAATTAAACATATTTTATATTAGACATATGTTTATGAACTGGAGCTGGATAAATGCCAAACACTTCTTGTACATGTAATCATTAACCCTGCAATATTAACATCGCTTATATGAATTCTGTTTTATCATTTTTGTTTAAAAGAACAATTAAGCATAGATATTGGCCGATGTTTAATGGAGGCTGTCAGAGTGGGCTACATGGTGGGCGAGCCCGCATAATTGCAAGGGAGGGCAAAAGGTCCATTCTGCCAGTGGGAAAACTGACTTGCATCTAGTCAGTGGCAAGAATGGACCGACATGAGCAACCTGCCTGCTGGCTGATCAGTCTCATTATTGAGCTATTTGAGGGTTGTTATCCCTGAAGCCACCAGGATTTAGTGGTGGCTCTGGGACTCTCCAAAACTTGCATGGGTCTCGCATACCTCCTGAAGGCCACCCAACCCTGTCGGATTTGCCCGCAGATTGCCAGGGAGGGCCCCTCTTTCAAAGGAACTTAGTGCCCGATCGAGGGACCCAGCATCAGGAAGAAGGGTGTCTACTGAGAGCCACCCCCTCTGACCTTGCACCAGTCTTGACCGTTAGTGAAGGCCCCACTGAATTACCAGCAGCAACCACTACTCCTGGTGCTGCCTGTAATGTAGACCTGCTGGCAGCTGGCTGGCAGCTTTCTGGGAGGGATTTCTGCTCTCCTGGGGACTAAATTCTCTGGGAGGCCTGGTGCAGCCCACTTAAGTACCTGATTGCACTTAAATAATTTTGAACACCCCCTTGGAGAGGTAACATGGGTTTCCCATCAGTTCTGCCACTGGTGGGCTGAACTCTCATCACCTGCACTAAATTCCACCCAGTCTTTCATTTGTCATTGCATTTAGTCCATGCATAAATTGAGTGTTTAGCATGCAACTATTTGTACCAATGACTATATGGAGTTTTTGAACATTTCCAGCTTTCTTCCTAAAATCTGCACCCTGCTGCATAACATAGTGGTAATTATCCAGAGGCCTGGACTAATATTCCATGGACATGAGTTCAAATCCTACCATGGTAGCTGGGGGAATTTAAATTCAATTAATTAAATCTGGAATAAAAAGCTAATCTCAGTGATAGTAATCATAAAACTACTGAATCATCATAAAGGCTTATCTGATTTATGAATGTCCGTCAGAGAAGGAAATCTGCCATCCTGACCTGGCCTGGCCTACATATGACTCCAGACCACAGCAATGCGATTGACTCTTAACTGCTCTCTGAAATGACTTAGACGCCACTGAGCTATATCAGACCATTACAGAAAAGTTAAATAAGAATAAAATTGGAATGATCACCCAGCATCCACCTAGGCATCAGAAATGACAAAGAAACATCTCTCCAGTCAACCCTGCAAAGTCATCCTCACTAATCTCGGGGCGTGTGCCAAAATTGTGAGAGCTGTTGCACAGACTAGTCAAACAACAACCTGACACCGGCTTCAAGGTGTGATTGAGTGAGCATGTCAATGTCCCAGATTCCTCTGTATGCTCTGTCACAGTGCAGACCCACCAGAGGTGGTAGCACAGTGTATATTATCTGGCCCTGGGAGTCTCCAACATTGATTACGGACCCCATGAAGTCTCGTGGCATCAGGTCAAACACGAACAAGGGAACCTCCTGCTGATTACCATCTACTGCCTACCTCAGCTGATGAATCAGTACTCCATGTTGAACTCCACTTGGAAGAAGCAGTGAGGGTAGCAAGGGCGCAGAATGTACTGAGTGGGAGACATCAATGTCCATCACCATGATCAGCTCCGTAGCCGAGCTGGCTGAGTTCTGAAGGACATATTTGCTAGACCTGCAGAAGTTGGCGAAAGAGCCAATATGAGGGAAATATCTATTCAAACTCCTCCTCACCAGACTACCTGTTGCAGGTGTAACTGTCCAAAATAGTATTGATAGAATTTAACCATCACCCCTTGATGTTGAATGGCATTTCCATTGCTGAATCCCCCACCATCAACATCCTAGGAGCTACCATTGACCAGGAACTTAACTGGACCAACAACACAGTGGCTAAAAGAGCAGAAGCTTGGAATTCTGCAGCAAGTAGTTCGCCTCCTGATTTCCCCAAAGCCTTACACCATGTGCAAGGCACAAGTCAGGAGTGTGATGGAGAATACTCCACTTGCCTGGGTGAGTGCAGCTTCTGTAACACTCAAAGTTCAACACCATCTAGGACAAATCAGCCCACTTGACTGATACTCCACCCATCACCTTAAACATTCACTCCCTACAGCACTGGTACACAGTGGCAGCGGTGTGCTTCATCTAGAAGATGTACTGCAGCAACTAGTCAAGGCTCCTTCAACAGCAATTCGCAAACTGGTGACTTCCACCAGCTAGAAGGCTGTGGCCAGCAGACACATTGGAACATCACCACCTGCAGGTTCCCCTATAAGTCACACATTCTCTCTATCTATTTATTTTAGAGGAGGAAAGGCAGGATCAGAGTAGATATCCAGGATAGACCGAGACACCCAAGGTGGCCTTATGCGTTTTACATAACTTGTCCTGCAAAGGCCTATTGTAATACGTTATCAGCTCTGGATTTTGTGGGCCAACATTGTCCCCAATTTCCCCCATCTAAAAAGCTAGTGGAGAGCCTGTTCATGGGAGACCGGCTACCCCGCTGTTAATAGGCTGGACACAGGATTTCCAGCCTTCAGGGACAAAGTCCCACCTCCGAGAGCTGCCAGACAATCAGATGGCCAGTAGCGCTGTGGTCCCAGCAGTGCTACATGGTAGCAGTGGTCACTGCTGAGACTACAGGCGGTCCCCAGTGGAGGTCATCACTGGAGCCAGACGCCGAGGTAAGTGAGAGGGATTTCATCAGGGTCAGGCTGGCAGGCCCGGGTGAGAGGGATGGGGTATAAGAGGCCATGGCAGTGAGGGGGGGTGGGATTAAGGGGGAAAGTATGATCATGTGGGGTGGGGGGGTGGAGGGGGGTTGCCATCGATGAGCACATGGAACCCATAAAGGATGTTACCCCCGCCTTGCCAGACACCAGCCCATGCAGTTAAAGCTACTGGATTATCTTCCCCCTGCCGTTTGTAAAAAAGTGATGGGGTGGGATGAGACCCATTAATTGGGCACTTAATGGTTCCAATAGCCCCAAGGGCAGGTATGCCACCCAACACCTCGACCGCCCGCCATAAAATTTCATATCGGCTGGGGGTAGGTGGCAGGCAGGCAGACAAACTTATGCTGGATTTTACAAGCCCCTCTCTCCCAACTTTCCAACTCACAAGCACGCGGGGGAGCATGAAATCCATCCCTCCCATAGAATCATAGAATAGTTACAGCACAGAAGGAGGCTTGAAACAAATGTTTTAAAAATCACAGTTCCTTCACTGCTGCTGTGTCAAAATCCTGGAACTCCCACCCTACCAGCACTGTGAGTGTATCTACCTGACATGGACTACAGCGGTTCCAGAAGGTGACCAACACCAACTTCTTAAAAGCAATTGGGCTTGGACAATAAACGTTGGCCTTACCAGTGATTCTCACATCTCACCAAAGAATAAGAAAAATCTGTTCCATTGAACAGAGGTGGAAACCTCAGGGGCAACGCCTTTATCTTATTTATTTAGCCTAATTATACATACCTCATGCAAAATCCAACAGCTTTAGATTTATCATGCTCATTGGTACTTAGCCCATAATAAAAATGGCAATACAGCAACAACTTTACTAGGAAACAGATCTGTCACACGTTTACTAGTTGTGTGTGCACATACGCAATATCAGGTACTCCATTGGCAGACATTTTCAAACAGGAAGAGAAAAGTGGCCCAAAAAGTCACAGGGAACAGAACCTTGCAGTATAAAGTGCCCAATAGCAGTGTATGTATATACAGAAGGGAGGGGTATAAGAAATATTCTTAGGAGCAGGGAAAGATGAGGTTGAGATACTAAAAGTTGGTGGGGATGGTTCGGGTGAAATTACTTCTTCAGCAAGTAGTACGAGAACAAGAAAATACTTTTTTTTAACAACTGTGTTTTTTTCCCCAAAGGTACATCCCTCTCTATTTGTGAGGAAAGGCAGATTGGAATAGATATGCAGAATAAACCTAGATGCCCAAGGTGAATGTGACCTGATGCATCTTACACAAGCTAGCACTCCAAAGGTCCATTGTAATAGAATCATAGAATGGTTACAGCACAGAAGGAGCTATTCAACCTGTTGTGTCATTGCCAAATTTCTGCAAGAGCAACTCAGTTAGTCTCACTGCCCTACCCTTATCCTATTGACCTGAAAACCTTTTATCTTCAGATAATGATCCAACTTGTTTTTGAAAGATACAATTGAATCTACCTCCACCACACACTCAGGCAGTACATTCCAGAACCTAATCGCACACTGCATGAAAAAGTTTTCCTCATGTCACCTTTGGTTCTTTGCCATTCACCCTATATTGGTGTCCCCCTGTTCTGAACCCTTCCACCAATCAGAACAAATTCTCTTCATCTACTCTATCCTCATGATTTTGAACACCTCTATCAAAGCTCTTCTCAACCTCTTGCCTAAGGAAAACAGGTCCAGCTTTTCTAATCTATCCATGTAATTGAAGTCCCTCACCCCTGAAACTATTTTTTTCTGTACCCTCTCTAAATTCTTCCCAAAGTGTTCTGCCTAGAATTGGACACAGTGCTTCATTTGAGGCCAAACCAGTGCTTTATATCATCATAAGTTCATGCTTCTGTACTCTATACCTCTATTTATAAAGCCCAAGATCCTGTATGCCTTTTCGAACACTTTCTCAACCTGCCCTACCACCTTCAACAATTTGTACATATATACTCCAAGTATGCCTATTCCTGCATCCCCTTTAGAACTGTATGTTTTATTTTATATTTCCTTTCCTCATCTTCCTCCCAAAATGTATCGCTTTACACTCTCTGCATTAAATTTAATCTGCCAAGTGCCCTCCCATTCCACAGCCTGTCTGTGTCCCCTTGAAGTCTATCACTATCCTCCTCACAATTCACTTACAAGATTTGTAATCTATAAATTTAGAATGTGTGCCCTGCACACCCAAGTTTAGAACATTAATTTAGATCAAGAAAAGCAGTAGTTCTAATACCAATCCCAGGGGAACTCCATGCCTTCCTGGAATAGAGCAGATTTGCAACAAGAGAAACTGCTTCAACTCCCGGAAGAAGAGGCCCCCCACCCATTAGCTTTTGTTAGTATGTGAGCACATGGCTGGCAGAACAGTGTAGTATATCATGCAAAAGAAAGAACTAATTTGGATTCATTTAATGCCTTTCACAACCTTAGGATGCCCCAAACTGCTTTACAGGTAATGAAATACTGTAATGTAGTCACTGTTGCAGGGAAATACAGTAATTAATTTGCACATATCAAGGCCAGGATTTTGGTCTCATTGGGTGAGCTCGACGGAGGCAAGTGGGAGTGGTCGGGAAGCCAACTGTCGCCCGCGATCAGGCCGTGACCATGATTTCACGTTGGTGGGTAAATGAAGGTCCACCACAGCGTGAAATGCATGGTGCAGCGCTCAGCGCAACCTGTGTGTTGGGGGGTGGGTGGGGTGTGAGGAGGGAGAGCGGGGAACTTCACACAGGTGCGTGCAGGTAAAGCTCACTGAGGCACAGAACTGCTGAAGGTTTGAAAAATTAAAATGAAGAATTTTAAAATGTTTTTAAAAAAGTCCCCTCATGTGACTCTGTCACATGAGCAGGGACATGTTATTAATGAAATTCAAGCACTTTAATTTAATTTTTATTTGCTGTTGGAAACCCCATCCCTCCCGTGGATGAGGCATCCTTAAAAATCATAAGGCCGCTTGGCCTTTTCGCCTGCCCCCGTCAACCGTACAGTTGGACGTGGAGCAAAAATTGAACTTAATTATTACTTTAATGGCCTTAATAGGCCGTTTAATTGTCAGCAGGTGTGCTGCCGACTCATGCCCTTGCGCGCCAACCAAAGTATCGCGCGAGTGTGCAATGACATCGGGACATTTGCCCGACGTCATTGTGCGTCATTATATGCTCATTTGGGTCGGGCACATGCCCGCCCGATGAGCAAAAAATCCTGGCCCAAATCCCAAAAACTGGAAGGTGGTAATGTCCACATTCTCTCACCACCCATATCAATTCTGTGGGCTTGCTACTTACTCCAAAAACAAAAGTTGGAAAAATTGGCATCTCACAAAAGCTATTGGCTGAGGTCTTCTTCTTCCAGGAGTTGAAACAATTTCCCTTGTTGTGAACCTGCTCCATTCCAGGAAGGCATACAGTGGAGTTCCCCAGGGTTCGGTATAAGGACCACTGCTTTTCCTGTTCTATATTATTGACTTAAACTTGACTTAAGTAAGAAATAGAGATTGCTGCAATGTTTACAACCAATAGCATGTTCATAAAGGAATTTCTGCAGACAACTGTGTGAAAAGATTGGGCGGAAAATTCCTCATTGCATGTCCTACTTCATCTGTTGTTGTTTTTGCCTGTTCCTCTGTTTCTCCCTGTTTTAAACAATGAATCTAGAATGGCATGCATTATGATCTGTGAGTGCTTATTTAGGATTAGTAAGGTAACACAGATCAGAAAAAAACATTTCCAAACTTCAAAAGCCTTCGCAAATCCAAAAGCACAATTGTACAAAATCCCTATGATCTGTGTCAACACACCTGGCTGCCCCTTCAAAAATGTGTTCATTTGGCCTCTCTACATATCCCATTAGGTCTTACTTAGTAGGTTAGATTGGTTTTCCTGTTAAAATGGTGCTGGTGTCCTAATGGCATCAGACCACAATTTCCGTGTATTCCAGCGGATTTACCACCATTTAAGAAAACTGCAGAGTTAAAGTGGTCATGTGTGGAAGTCAAGTGGGAATGGGGCAGTTGCATTTTTGGAAGTCATTTTAAGTATTTGGCCACCCCATTCCTAATGCAAGTAATAAAAGTATACAGTATTCCAATTTGGGAATGGTCAAAAATGTATACATACATCACACTTTATGTGCATTTTGTAGAAAATGTCTTGCCAAGAGCCTAGAGCCAGAAATGTACATACACATATGCATCTAGCTATGATGTCCTCACGTCCGTAGAGATAATTTTAATAATGGCCTTCAGTGAATGGCAGAAGGTGTTGAACGGGCCTATTAGGAGCTTAGGAAATAGGAGCAGGAGTAGGCCAATTGGCCCCTCAAACCTGCTCCACCATTCAACCAGATCATAGCTAATCTTCTAACTCTGCACCATTTTCTTGCACTATTCTCATATGCCTTGATATCTTTAAATCTAGAAATCTGTCGATCTCTGTCTTGAATATACTCAATGACTGAGCCTCCATAGTCCACTGGGGTAGAGAATTCCGAAGATTCACCACCCTCTGAGCGACAACATTCCTCCTCATCTCAGTCCTAAATGGCTTACCTCTTACTCTGAGACTGTGTTCCCTGGTTCTAGAATCCTAGCCAGGGGAAACATCCTTCCTTCATCTACCCTTTCGAGCCCTGTAACAATTTTGTATGCTTCGATGAGATTACCTTTCACTCTTCTAAACTCTAGAGAATACAGGGCTAGCCTCCTCAATCTCTCTTAATAGGACAATCCCGCCATCCCAGGGGTCAGTCTGGTGAACCTTCCTTGCACTCCCTCGTGGCAAGTATATCCTTCTATTAACTGATGACGTCACAGGCATGGAGTAATAACTAAAATAAAAGGATGAAATTTAAATATATATATAAACCAGTATAAAAGGATGAAATTTAAAATATATATGTCCAAGTTAAATGGAATGATGAAACAAATATTGTCTACACTATTCAGCATATACAGCAATCTACTAGTCTGAGGATAACAAAAGTGGCTAAGAACAGATTATATTGCCTGAAGTTGGTGATTTTCTTCATACATGGACCAGTCTCCAGCAATGCATAATCTAGGTATAAAACTCTGCACTCATCTAATATGTGTGGCTTTCTCAAAATTATAGTCATCTAATGTTTTTCTTCACAAATATGTTCAGCTGCTTATACCGTGTCATGAATGTAGCAGGGGCACCAAGTTTGGTGACTAATTAGCAGTAACTGGGACATCAACAGAGCACAGAACATTAATTATAAATTATTGTATTTTATTAATTATTATTGGGCAATCATTACAGTAAAAAAAGATCCTGCAATGAGTATTTCCTGCAATGGTGTATTTAACTAAAATCATTCTGTTCCACAGGGGTGTTTCAAGAAATGAAGATTAGCCCTGAGTCGCTACATTTATTTGCATTTCCCCTTGACAGCTGGCTGTGTTTTATGCTGACTTCTGAGGAAAGTCTTTACTTCCCTTCCTTCATTAATGGAGACTGATTGGATCTATTACCAGCAAATGCATTTTCCAATTCACCCATGCCAGTAGTAGTGTTTGCTAAACTTAACAGTCACCGAAATACAAATCCATAAATACGGATTTCTATCTCAATGAACTTGACAAAGAAGAAAAATGGGATTCATCATGCTTTGACTGCCAGCTTCCTTTTTGTTTACTGAATAAGTTTAGTTCAGGTCTTGGTGTCATTTATGCGTAAATTTTATCACTACTCACTCTGAATAACATTGAGTTCTATAATGCCATCTTCAAGGGGAACATTTGTAGCCTTAAAATCACGTAGAGAGGAACAAAGGATAGTTATTAGATTTTGATGAATTATTGACCTTGGGAAAGAACATTGAAAGGTAGTCAAGGGAATTATTTGGGACAATTTCCATTGGCCGCTATGTGCTAGTGACATTATAACCAGGTTTTCTTTGTGATTTCTAGCAATTGGTATAAGCATTGCATATCGCGTTGCCACCATACTTAACAAGAGGAAATCTGCCCTGTTGGTGGTTAGCAAATCATTGGAGTTCATAAGATTAATGAGCATCAATGCAAAATTAGAAAACCATAACCTGACCTAGAATTAAGGAAAATCTTCATTTATAGAGAATTATGGGCATGGATAATCTATATCACGATGATGAAGAAACCAGAGTGTTTTAAGTTTATATGCAGTGGAAGATATTGAAGACAAATATTCAATATGGTTCTTAGAATATGTAATAGCAGAGTTAGGGGTTAAACTGGATAATTCTCCAAAACATGGGGTGTGTCTCACAATTATCTCACATCTGTTTAGTGCATTGTTCGCTGCAGACTTGTGCTGCCCGTTATTTTACACAATTTCTGCATGCAGCTGGCACTACTTGAGCTGTTCATGCTTCAGCAGAGAGCCCAATGTCATACGTGACTAGCACTACTTTAAGAGCTGCAAGCTACCTTTAAGTAGTAATTTACTGTGATCATAGGAAGTGATGAGAGTCCTTTGTGAACTGAATCTTTACTGCAATATATCGAAGAATGACTTAACATGTGAGAGAGTATGCATCAGGGTTTTCAGACATTTCACTGGAGGCTTGGTTGCAAGGCACCGAGAGGAGAGACATTCTCCTGCAGGTAGGAGACCGAGACAATGCTCAGAGGGCATTGGGAAGAAGTAATCGTGGAGGTCAAGACCAGAATTATACCTCTAAGAACGTAGCTGCAGTGCAAAAAGAAGTTTAATAATCTCACAAACGTTGTCAAGGTGAATGAGTTCAATCTTCAAATGGCATATCCTACCACCGCACCACCAGCTTCACCCACTGCTCAGTTCACTTCCAATACCCATTGACAAATAATCTCTATCAAACAGCACTTAATCCTTCAATTCATATTGCTAACCTCATACTCAAATGCTTGGAACAACCATAAGCCTCACACCCACAACTCACATACCATGATATCTATTCAAGCATAACAGTCACATCATCCAAACCTATTGCAGGACATTCATTGATGCACTTCCCTCTAACTTTTGGGAGAAAATAGTATGTAAGACGTGGCAGCAGGAAAGAACTAGAGGAATACACACGTGCCTTAACTCCCATGGAGGAGAGAGTGCTCACAATCATGGGAAGGGCCATTGCTGAGGTAATGGTGACAATGGAGGAATCAATTGTTATGATGTGGCAAATGATGTGTGCCAGGCAGACCAAATCCATGAGGGAAACTTTGTTGCGCTATGACAACGGTTTTGCAATTTGTATTTATTACAAGATGTGTGCACTGAATTTAGAAGTAATAAGTCCACTAAGACTTTTAGAGATTATTTTAAAAAAATACTTATTAACAGAAAAAAAGGTTTCAAGCCCTTACATGAGACTACAAACTACTTACTATTAATAATAACTCCTAAAATTCCTAATTAACCTGACTCCCACGTACAGTCCCTTTAAAGCTACTGTCCAAAATAGACTTTGGATTTAAAACAAACTCAGCAAGTTAACATAATAAAAACAGAATTACCTGGAAAAACTCAACAGGTCTGGCAGCATCAGTGGAGAAGAAAAGAGTCGACATTTCGAGTCCTCACGACCCTTCAACAGAACTGAGTATAGTTAGGAGAGGGGTGAAATATAAGCTGGTTTAAGGTGGGGGTGGGGGAGAGAGAAGTTGAGGGGGTGGGGGGGGGGGGGGCAGTGGGTGGTTGTAGGGACAAGCAAGCAGTGATAGGAGCAGATAATCAAAAGATGTCACAGACAAAAGGATCAAAGAGGTGTTGAAGGTGGTGATATTATCTAAGAAAATGTGCTAATTAAGAATGGATGGCAGGTTACTCAAGGTACAGCTCTAGTGGGGGTGGGGTGGAAAGACTGACAAGGTATTAGTTGTAGATTTTAAAATAATGGAAATAGGTGGGAAAAGAAAAATCTATATAAATTATTGAAAAAAACAAAAGGGAGGGGGAAGAAACGGGGTGGGGATGGGGGGAGGGAGTTTAAGATCTAAAGTTGTTGAATTCAATATTCAGCCCGGAAGGCTGTAAAGTGCCTAGTCGGAAGATGAGGTGCTGTTCCTCCAGTTTGCGTTGGGCTTCACTGGAACAATGCAGCAAGCCAAGGACAGACATGGGGGCAAGAGAGCAGGATGGAGTGTTAAAATGGCAAGTGACAGGGAGGTTTGGGTCTTTCTTGCGGACAGACCGCAGGTGTTCTGCAAAGCGGTCGCCCAGTTTGCGTTTGGTCTCTCCAATGTAGAGGAGACCGCATTGGGAGCAACGAATGCAGTAGACTAAGTTAGGGGAAATGCAAGTGAAATGCTGCTTCACTTGAAAGGAGTGTTTGGGCCCTTGGACTGTGAGGAGAGAGGAAGTGAAGGGGCAGGTGTTGCATCTTCTGCGTGGGCATGGGGAGGTGCCATAGGTGGGGGTTGAGGAGTAGGGGGTGAACTTAGTCCCCTAACTTAGTCTACTGCATTCGTTGCTCCCAATGCGGTCTCCTCTACATTGGAGAGACCAAACGCAAACTGGGCGATCGCTTTGCAGAACACCTGCGGTCTGTCCGCAAGAAAGACCCAAACCTCCCTGTCGCTTGCCATTTTAACACATCACCCTGCTCTCTTGCCCACATGCCTGTCCTTGGCTTGCTGCATTCACCCCTCTCCTAACTATACTCAGTTCTGTTGAAGGGTCGTGAGGACTCGAAACGTCGACTCTTTTCTTCTCCACTGATGCTGCCAGACCTGCTGAGTTTTTCCAGGTAATTCTGTTTTTGTTTTGGATTTCCAGCATCCGCAGTAGTTTTTTGTTTTTATCTCTGAAGTTAACATAATACCCTGGACAGTGGAATTCCAAATGTTTTTTCCCCAACTTCAGCTTTGTAAGACAGCAGACTTATGTACAAATGTTGAAGGTTTCATTAAGGCTTTTCACACACTCCTGTTAGATCTTACATGGCCTTCTCCTGACACATGGCCTTTCATTCTCCTTTACATATGTTTCTCTCTTTTTAATATGTAAATTATATTGTTTCATATGTCTTTGAAACTGTCTTTTCCTCATAATATAAAATATATTGCCAATATTGCCAGTCGTCTTTGGGAAAAATAAACACATTCCTTAGCCTTGCTTATCTGTTGTAAACAGACTAAAATCTCTTTGAAATCCAAATGTCCCTTCATTTATCTAAAAATGCAAATTCCCTTCACACCTTACATGCTGAGCCAGCATCCATGTTTACTCATTGGCATGTCAAGCACCTAGCTTCTATTGATGATTTAAACGTGCAGTTTACTTGACTCCAAATGTAATTAAATCACATACAGACAGACCCAACTATACTTACCTCCATACCATCCGCTACTTGCGGATGACTCAAAGCTTCCAGACCAGCTGCTTCCAATTCAATTACATCCCATACACACACACATACACACAGAGAAACTATCCAAACCCTACTATTAACCTTTTGCAATAAATCACATTAGTATTATGAGAATTATTATATTTTCATGATAAGCATCTTGCTCTGCTCTTCTTAAATGGGATCTCTACACTTCCTCTCTCCCTTTTTGGACCTCTCCCTACCCCCTATCTCTGTCCCCTGCTTGGGACTTCCTTTGGGACCTCTCCTTGTCCCCTGTCTGGGAATCTTCTTGATTATGGTGCTCCTCTCCCAGGCCACATGATCCCATTTTGCACCGTTTTCTTTTTGCGCAGATGGACTGGACTTCAAATGCTATATTGTGCATGCACAGCCCATTCCCATTCCACACATGCTCCTGGGGCATGCTGGGAGTTGTAGTTCACAGTCTCCCAATGATAAAGTAAATCTGGATCTCACAACAGGTGTTTATGCCCCAGGCTTCAGAATTTGCTTCCAATATATACATAACATAACATCCTATGAAGCACCTTGGGGTTTTTTACTACATTGCAATTACTAAAGGTTTTATATAAGTGCAACTTATTGTGCTCTTTTTTCCATTTCTCCCTGCTCCAATAATCTCTTCTTACTCCCAAGTTACAAATGGCTTAAGCATTCACCTCATACTTTCTGCCCTTCCCTTGTCATAACCCAAGCCTTGTCTCTTTTTCATTTCAGGCACTCAAAACTGGAATCTTCCCAGGCAGAGGAAGAAAGCAGATGAAGATGAAGAGGCACCTTCTCAGAGACAGATGCTGCACAAACTTTGGAGGCTAGGATAGAGGAGGGGTTAGGCACTGTTAATTGGATCCATGCCAGTTGGTGAAGTTAAAATCAAGACAGAGCAACTTTCTTTGCTGGAGATTGTTTATTGACTTATTTCACAGTCAACACTACTCCAATCCCCACCCCAGTGTCCCAGCTATCCACATTTTATAGGTGTAAAAATCCCCATCACTGTTTAACAATATAATAGCTATAATTAATAAGACATTGACAGGCACAACAGCCAGGGTCAGGGGGAAAGGATAATCTAGATACTAGTTTACCAGAGGGTGAGGTTGCACACTATTTCTGCAGAGAACTCAGATGCAGACTTTGATAGGTATTGCTACAAAGAAAAGGTCGATAGACGTACATACTGAACTGCTTGGTGCACTGGAATTGGAATCAGAAAGGCAGAAACCTGAAGCAGAAAGAGAAATGTGAAAACTTGAACTTGAGTTTCAAAGAGAATAAGAAAGAGAAAAGTTTTAAAAAAGGGAAAACCATGAATTCCAGGGAGAAAAAAGAAGCAAAGTAATCTGATCGCAACAAAGAAAATCTTAGATTATGTAAACAGGGTGGTTGGAAAAATTAATGATGACTTAGACTTAACTCCTGGTTTTGGTTTACCAAGGAATTTTCACATATTGTCTAAAGTGAGGAAGAAGTTGAAATGTATTTTATCATTTGAGAAAATTGCTGCAAAACTGTAATGGCTGAAAGAAAGTTGGATGATATTACAAAATGTGTTAATGGGGAAGGTGTTAGAAGTATGCTTGTCTCTTTCAAATATACACTCTAGCCATTATAAAAGAGTGAAAACTATTGTTCTCAATGTCTATGAATTAGTTCCTGAGATTCACTGGCAAAGGTTTAGAAGTTTAAGGAAGAAACAGAATCTGACTTCTGTGGAATTTTTCAGAGAAAAGGAAGTGATATTTGATAGGTGGCAAACGGCCATGGAGGTTGAACAAAATTTTGAGAACCTTAGAGAGGTAGTGCCAATGGAAGAATTTAAAATTATCTCCCTTTAAGGATAAGGTCCCATCTGGACAATTATAAAGTTTCCAAGATAAGGGCAGCTGCTGTAATGGCAGCCAATCACAAATTGTCTTGCAGGCATGGGAGTAGGAGTGGTCTATTGTTTGAAAATCTACACAGAAGCTGAAGAAATGAGAGATCTGATAATGAACAGAGCATTGGATCCAGTGAGGAAGATACAGAAATGAAAGGACAAATACTCCACATAGTAGTAAAAATGACAATATGGAGAATAAGTAAGATTCGATGGGACCAACATCTTATTTTTGTCATAAGAGTGGACATGTGAAGGCAGATTGTTGGCACTAATAGCCAAAACTGTAGAATTTGTGGGAATGCATAGCACGTTTTCAGAAAATAATGTTACAGAAGGGGGAGCTTCTAACAGACCATTAGTTTCAAATGTATTTACTGTTGGATTAGATCAAAGCATTGAAAATGATCAAAGTGTGTGTTCAAGGGTAGTATCCCCATTTTTGCCCAGGAAAACTGGCAAACAAATTAATGTTCTTAGAGATATGGGGTCAGCTCAATCATTAATGGGGGCAGTTGATGAGTATTTACCTCCAGAATGTTCACTGTATAAAGCTGTGTTGATATAGGACATTAATGGAAGCTGTTTAACTGCTCCATTGCATAAAGTTAATTTAAAATGTGGTTTAATTTCCAGTATTGTAGTTGCCGGGATTGTGCCTAGGATACCTACTAAAGACATTGATTTTCTATTAGGAAATGACCTAGCTGGAGATTAGGTGTTGCTATCTCCAATGATTTCCAAAAAAAGTCCATTGAAACTGTTAAAACTGAAAATGTACAAGATAAATCAAGTGACATACCAAAATCCATGAGTTTCTGTAATCCTGCTGTGGAAATTACTGTTTCAACTGAAGATGTGTCTAAAGAGTCAATAGCTCAGACTACTGATGTTGAAGGGACATTGGAATATCAGACTGACAACAGAGAGTAAATGGCAGTTGAGACAAATTGAAGCTGTCTGAATTAAACCAGCAGACTGTACCTGAGCAAGAGGTGTCAAAGCAGATAACAGTAGTACTTGTAGCTGTTGATGGAACAAAGAAAAACATTTGCTTTGAAACTGAAAGATTCAGCTACAACCGATAACGATACAATGTAGCTATGAGGAAGGATTTGTGTTCTTGAACATAAATTGGAACTAAAGAATAATGAAGCAGTCACTCTTGTGAGAGAAGAATTAGACAAATCCCGTGCTCATTGGGAAAATGAAAGGCAAAATTAATTTTAAAATAATTCATGAACTGACTAGAAATGAGTATCAAGATATTGTGTATGATCACCGATGAACCTCAATGGAGTTCTTAACGCAGCTAAGGAGGAATTTATTCAAAAAGAAAATAAACTGCTTGCACAGAAGAAGGCAATGTTAAATCTGTGTCTCCTGGAAAAGAACACAAAATTTAAATCATGGAAAAGAACTTAAAGATAATGGTAATCTTGCATTTAAACAGGAGGAGGACATTTTGGATATTTGGCAGGTTGAGACTTACTTTATAGGCTTGGACATGGAAGAGAATGGAGATCAGGAGTAAAACGTGAACAGGGTGGCCCGGAGACTGTGTTAATAGGTCATCACCCTGATGACAATATAGTGTCTGAGTTTAAAGAAGAATTAAGGGAATTACTGAGTCAGAAAGGTAAGAAGCATTATGACAGGTGATTTCTTCTTGGTTTACAATTCACACCTGCTGGTACAAAAAAACCCAAGAGATTATCAGAAATCAGCAATGTTGCTCTTGAGAAAGTTAACCAGACCAAACCAAGTTTGTGATTTTCTAACCCAGGACATGGAAAAAATGTACAAACTATGCAATGTGAGGAAGGAAGTTTGCTGCGATGGTTGACAGAAAGTGAAGCCACCAGTAGTGAAGCGATTTCTCATGCACAAGAGAGTTGAAATCCTACGAACTGAACTTCAATCCTAACTGTCACATTCGGTTGATTGTTACAGTTTAAGCATTTTGATACTGTCAAGACAGACTGTTTAAGGATGAAATGTGACAAGGGAGAGGATATTACCTGAACTCTATGTAATAATTTAGTTGTTAAAGGTATTTACAATGTTGTGCTTTAATAGTGTTGTGAAAAAAATCATTACTATGGTAAGAATTTTTCATTTTTAGGGTGGAAGTATGACGAGTGTGAGGTTTTATAAGATCGTTATATTTTAAACTGTCTCTTTCAATTAAAGGTAAAATGGAGCATGTAACCTTCTCTAGTTCTGACTGGCAATAAGTCAATGTCACCTGTTGTCAATGGGTCCAGGGCCCAAATATTTCTATTGAAGCCCAAGAGATTTAACACTGAACATAAAGAGAGAGGTAGCTTTCTGGTTGCTTGCATACTTACTGACTCAGAGATCATATATAGAGAGAAAGTGTGTCCCAGAGCCAGGGAACCATCAGCTGCTGCAAGCAGCAGGGAAGAGGCCCGTTGTCTGTTAGCCACTAGGCAGAATGTGAGTGAGAGCACGATCTCTGGTTGAAGAGATGTGACTGGTGGGACTTTAAGGACACTGGAAGATTTACCTTGGCATGGCTGGAAAAAGAATCACTGGAGTGGACATTGTTACTGGAAGTTGGTTCAGGGCTTCTCAGAAAACTGGGAGAAATGACTTTCAATGGACATGAGATGTTATGACTCAGTGAAGCAGAGAGACATGAGCCTGTTGGAAGCTGGGAGTAACTTTGGATTGGTTCCTGTAAACACTACAATTCTGCTGAGAATGCAGCATAATGTATAAATGTGCTGTGAGGTTATCAGTCGTGTTAAAAAACTAATAACAAATATTTGTTCTGTAGTTTAGAGTATTAGTTGCCAAAGTATATTTAGTCAATGTTGATTTTAGTTTGTTACATTAAAAGTCTTAAAACTTGAAATCTTGTCATGTGATCCTTTAAGTTAGCCACTGGGAATTCAAATCTCATTTTAAGAATTATCAATCTCCGCGGGATAGTAACATAGTCCTTATAACTCTGCTTGAGCGTGTGTCGTGGGTGTACATATATGATGCATTACAATGTTCAGCTGTCATCTTAACAGATTGCATGTAAACAGATGGTGAAGGTCAACCTTTACATTGTTGTCCTTCAAAAATAGAATAGATTCTAATATTTCATGTACTGCATTATGCACTGATCTTTATACATTTTATTTAAAATATTTATGAATGAGATAGAGGTTTATCAATATATAAAAATTTGATTCCTCAACAGAATTCCTTATTAGTACAAACTTGTCAACACAAAAATTTGAAAAAATTAATTAGTGAGTTAATGCCATTGACTCTTTGAAAACTAATATTTTTCAGCCAAAATAAGCAGAAACAAAGTAACCTGTTATTTGGGTTGTTTTGTGAGATGCCAAATATTCCATTGAGCAGTTGAACTAGTTGTCTCTCAGATATTGCCAATTCTATATTAATGTTTATTAGCAGCAATGATATTTTGCACATTAAACTATGTGTACAAATGTGGCACTGTTCTTAAATGCAAGCTAATTAATGATCATGCCAAAGCTAATTTAACACTCGCCAGCAGATTACCCTCGGTAAATCTGAAGATATGCTGTTTTATCAGGGCAGGAGTATTATATCACGCACAGTGTATTATCCTGCTGTGACTAAAGTGTTTCTTTAAGCCCAGAAGATCTAATTGCTACATGGTAATTGTTTTGGATTGTCCCCATGATCTGAGGACTTTTGGTGTGGTTATGGATTATCAGGATCTGTGACCTGTCTTCTCTTAGGCAGACAGTAGTCAGACTCCAGTACTTGCTTTAAACTAATTTATTAATACTACATCTAAACAAATTGCAGAGTGGGGGTATGTTTCTCCTGAGCACAATGTGTTCCATCCTCTCTCTCTCTTGAGAGAGAAAGAGTCTGTCAATGATCCATCATCATCTACATCACTCATTAATCATTCTGTTAACCCATAACAGTACACCTTCCTCCCATGTATTCCATCAACTTCTTAACAGCAATATGAAACCATGATTTTAACTAATGACATTGCATTTCTGTAGCTCCCTTTTACAGCTACAGATTCTACCCTAATCCTACTCTTGCTTCTTCTAATCTTCCCCCTCTCCAAGTCACTGTTACAAGGGATTCAGTCTCCCACAGTGCTCTCAGCCCTCAGAGAAGGTTCTATCGAATCTAGATGACGAGAAGAAAAATGACAAAGCTCCTGTAAGCATTTCAGGAAATGAAGAAGAGATGATTTCCCAATGGTATTTCTGAAAGAATGCCTACTTTTTGTAGGCAGTGGTAGAATTGCCACATTTTTCTCTGTCTGAGGCTGCTCCACAGTGGGCAATGGGAAGAATTTTTGAGGATAAGACACATTTTCTATAATGGGATGAATCTCTAAGATGATATAAAGACAAATTTCCTGTATAGAAGTTTGGAGTACAGGATTCTGCAGCTTTAGAAGCTCTGAAGATTCTGACTTGGCTTCAGTGCTGACGATCAGCTCTAGGGGGAAGATTTTCAGCTGGGACTGAAGTATGAGCATGAATTGACTTTCACCCCTGGAAATAGGTGCTGCTATCTCTTTGGCAGTCTGATCCTCTATGGACTCTGACATGGAATCAAGCAAGTCATTCTCTCTGGAAGACTCTTCATGGACAACCAGTGACAGACTAAGCCTTACATTAGTAGGTTCAGTGGAATAAAGATCTGAATGCTGCTCAGCCACTAAAAACACAGTTGTCTCAAAAAAAAAGACAGACTTCATGTGTTGCATCTGTTGACTGGAATGATAGACCAACCTCTCGGACCTCACCCTCCAGCAGATCCCACTCAATGCTACAACAGCCTCTTCCTCATTACTTTCTTCAGAAAAGAGTCAACTCGGGTCCAACAGGTCTTCATTCAGATGGCCACTGTCTGCCGCAGCACATTCAATATCTGCCATCTCTTGTACAATCTGAATGCTGCTCGACACCTGAAGGAGTTTTACTTCCAAACCTTCGAGGGCTGGTCTCTCAGCAGACCCTCAAACTTTTCAAATTGCTGTGGGAAGGGCAGGGACTGCTTGAGTGGTGCTGGCATCATCACCACCTTCCAACTTCCCTCCTCCTTCAGTAAGTGTGTAAGTACGAGCTGCTAACAAGTTGTTTTTTTCTACACTGTCTTGCTATGGTTATGTCAATGGCATCAATGTTTTTTTACATTGATATTGCCATTGCTGCTACCATGTTGTGGACTGTCTCCATGATCTTGGCGTAAGGGGTGGTTCTTGTTTAAGGGTATGTGTGGCCTATCTTCCCTTAGACTATAGTTGCACTCTGGTACTTGCTTTAAACTAGTTTATTAGCTTTAAACTAGTTTATTAACACTACACATGAACAGGTTATGGAGTAGGTACGTTGCTCCTGAGCACAGTGTGTTCCATCCTCTCGTCTAAGAGACTCGCACATGACTGCCTGATGTCAGTGATACATCATCTACATCGCTCGTTAGCATATCCATTCTATTAACCCATTACCGTACAGTGATGAGAGGTCAATTAGAGGCTATTAGCTATTAGTTAGACCAGGAGGTCAGAAGATTCCAATAGGAGATCACAGGCTCTCTTTCTTTATTTTGTTAATTTATAAGTGTGACATCTGGGGTTGCATTCACTCACCCATGGAGGCAAAGTTGGTGTGGGCATGCATTGAAAATTAGGCTCTCGGATGGCTTCAGTCTTCCAATGCCTCAGGAATGTATTGGAATTTTTATGAGGGAGGGAGGGTGGGGTGGGACAGTTAGTAACACGCACATCTTTAATTAGCTTGCTTTTAAGCTCATTGAAGTGCTTGTTGACAGGCAGAGAGGGACAGATCAAATTTTCAATATTAATGAAGGGAAGAATGAATTACCTGAGGCATGTTAGTATACAGCTGTTGAGAGCAAAGCTGGGAGCCATTATTGATTGTGGCTGCTGATGAAAAAATTTGTATAAAAAAGGAACAAACTGAGGTGCTCATGCAGTGGAAAAAAAGTCACCATCACTTCAGCAGAAGGTTTGAATATCTGATTAGTAAGCGTTTGGGCATTCTTGTGGCCGGTGAGACAGGCCTTCTGCCCTCCAGCCTGTTCCATTCCTCCAGGCAACAGCTAGCCCACTCATGGCTGCTATTTGCTCTTTTGAATTGCCCACCATCATGAGGTCCCACCTCCAGGCCACTCCTAGTGCCACTAATTGCGTGCTGACCTCGTCTCCAGGCCAATTAGGGCCTTTGGCTTTAAAGATCATGTCACGTCATTAATGCAGTGTGATATTGACATACGAAAATGATTTGGTCATCAAGTTCCGAACCCTAGACTCAAAATCCAGCTGCTTAAATCTGGAAATGCATGAAAACTAATGTAGATCGATAGGGATAGATTTTTGTCTGACTTCTACCATTGGGTGGGAGGGAGATGGAGCAATTCTGCCTTGAGACGCAGTGTGGGATCTGACAAATTTTCATGATCAGCCCTTATTCTATGTTGTGCATTCGGAGCAGCTTGCTGATCAGAGGCTGTAAATAATCTGGCAGCTCCAGTAAATTAAGGGAGTACGGGGCAGTCTAGGGAAAGACAACAGAGGACGGGGCATTGGGTGAGTGGAGCATTAATACTCCTTCTGACTGCCAAAATAATTTACAAATCTATTTTACTCCCTGCACCTCCCCTCCCCCACCCCCATCAACCTTTATTTCTTCTGGCAGCAGTCTCTCTAAATGATCACCGGTCATACTGCTCTATGTTAAGTACAAATGCGCACACTATGCATGGTGCTTGCTCCACCCATTGTTGGTTCAGCATTGCATCCAGGTCCTATTGAAATCAAAGGTCCTAATTTTCATGGGCTAATGAATCGCCCTGTGATGTTTTACTATGTTAAAGGTGCCATAAATGATGGTTGATGTTTCTGGTGGGTGCCTGGGGCAGCCATTTCAAGGCTATTGCCAAAATGGTGGAGGCTTGTACAACGGCAAAAATCAACATTAAATACTGCACTCCTATTTTAATCATCTGACTGCTCCAATTCCACCAAATGATGTGGATGAATATCAGCTCCATTGGGTCAAAATTCTACAAATGCCTTTTTTTTAAAGCACACTGGTTAATGCACTTGTGAAAAGTTCCTGAGTCTGTTATCTTGATGTAAATGGATTAATTGCTTATTTCAAATAGCTGACATAGGAATTGTCCATGAATAGGTTAACCAGTACCCAGCAGAATGTCAGTTCCATTGATCAATGCTTTTCTTTTGCAAGCAAACAAATTAACCTTCTTGAAAAATGTTTCTGCTGGACAACCTTTCAACAATAATTTAATACAATTAACTATGTGAAAGAAACTGATGTGACAAAAATTCGCCTTCAACTCTGGCATTAAAAAATGGGTTAAATTAAGCAATTAATCAATCAAGGAATCACACGACTAGGCCTTTCCATTAACAAATATTTGTATATAGTACAATAGCCTAGTATGGACTATCAAGCCAGAAGCTATAGACTGATGTTAATCTTACATTTGCAGTTAATTTTGCAGTCAGCTGAAATGAGCACCAGTGTCAGGCAGAGGACCAAGCTATGCTGCAATTAGGACCTAACATGATTTTGATGGGAAGTCTTGGAAATCATGTCCATTTTCCAACCAGCCAGGACAATCTAACGGAATTAATCTCTCAGAGCCACGAAAGCAAATTTTGAATGGCTATTCCTCTATAGGTAAATAGATCATAGGATCAGTGTGCCTTATGCTGTTATGATTAACAGGAAAGTTTGTGTCCAGTTCTCTTCTTTCTGGTAATTTTTGTCTGACTTACCCTCTAAGTTTCATATGTTTATCATGAATGCTAATATAGAGGAATAGGAGCAGCACAAGCAGCAGTTGTGCCTTTTAGAGCACAGTGGATGAGCAGTGGGGGGTGGTGGTGGTGGTGGTGGGAGGAGAGGGCGGGGGTGGTGGTCTTCTTGTCAGACACCAGCACACACAGTGCACAGGCCAAGAGAATGCCATTCAATGTCATTATCAGACCAAGAGTGAAAAAAAATTGCTTTCAAAATATTCTTTGAAATATTTAGGAGTGATGACCTGATAATATTTGATCAATACAGTTAAAATGGGTTTATCGCAAAAAGTAAATATTTTAAATCAGTGTCAATCCACAACCCAAAAATCCACACAAGTAACTTGATTTTAAATGACTGAAAATGACTTAAACATAAACAAAGCTATGTTTATGTTTCCTCCTCAAAGGCCTACAAATGAGCACAAATAGAGAAAACTCCCAGTGGTGGTTAATTCAACCTGGGACATGGCTAGGTTGATGTTGTGCGTGGGCCTTGCTTCTAGCACAATTTTCTTCTATTCATTCTTGGGATGTGGGCAATGCTGACAATGCCAACCCTAATTGCCCTTGAGAAGTTGGTGATGACCCACCTTTGTAAAGCCACCAGAGCCTGTATGGTGAAGGTACACCCCCAGCACTATTATCTAGGAAGTTCAAGGACTTTGACCTAGCGAAAGTGAAGAAAGGGTGATATATTTTCAAGACAGGATTCAGGGTAACTTGGAGAGAAACTTGGAGGTGGTGGTGTTCTCATGCAATTGTAGCCCTTGGCCTTCTAGATGGTCACAGGTTTGAGATATTGTTGAAGAAGCTTTGACAAGTTACTACAGAGCATCTTGTTGATGGTGCACAGTTAATCTTTATGGCGGTGGATGGGGTGTTGATCAAGCATGCTACTTTGATCTGGATGGTGCTGAACTTCTTGAGTTTTGTTGGCGCTGCATGCAACCAGGTAAATTGTGAACATCCTCTCACTCCTGACTTGTGCCTTGTAGATGGTGGACAGGCTATAGGGAGTTAGAAGGTGAGTGACTCGCCACAGAACACCCTGCCTGACCTGCTCTTGTAATCACAGTATTTAGGTTTCCAATTTAGGTTTCTGCTCAACGGTGACTCCTAGGATGGTGAGGGATTTGACAATGGTAATACCATGTCGTGAGCAGCTGGAGATGGCAATTGCCTAGCACAAAACGTTACTTGCCACATATCAGCCCAAGCCTGAATGTTGCCAGGTGTTGCTGGATGCAGGCAGGCAGGAGTTGTGAATGGCAGTGACATGTTGTGATCACCAACGAACACCCCCACTTCTGACCTCATGACAGCGACAAGGCCATTGATGAAGTAGCTAAAGATGATTGACCTAGGACACTACCCTGCATCACTTCTGCAGTGATGTCCTGGGGCTGACATGGTTGGCGTCCAGTGATCATAACCAATTTCATTTTTTGCCAGCCGAGAGTTTTCACCAATTCCCATTGCTTTCAATTTTATTAGGGCCCTTTGATGTCATGCTCGGTCGAATGCTGCCTTGAAATCAAGGGCAATTACTCTCACCTCACCTCTGCAATTCAGCTCTTTTGTCCATGTTTGGACCAAGGCTATTGTAAGATCTGGAGCTGATTGATCTGGCAGAACCCAAAGTGAGCATTGGTGGACAAGTTATTGGTAAGTGTCACTTGATAGCACTGTCAATAAATTCTATCACTTTGCTGACAATTATGGATTGACTAATGGAGCAGTAATTGGCTGGATTGGATTTGTCCTGCATTTTGTAGACAGGACATACCAAGCCAATTTTCCACGGCGGGTAGATGCCACTTTTGGAGCTGTACAGGAACAGCTTGGCTAGAGGTGAGACTAGTTCTAGAGCACAAGTCCTCAGTACAGCAGCTGGAATGTTAGGGCCTGTAACTTATGCTGTATCCAATGTGCTCAGCTGTTTCTTGCTATCCTGTAGAGTGAATTGAATTGGCTGAAGACCTGGCTTCTGTGAGGTGGGGATCTCTGGAAGAAGCAGCGATGGATCATTCACTCGGCACTTCTGGTTTTGGATAATTACAAATGGCAAGGTTTGTGGAGCCTCTTTCTCCTTTGTTAGTTATTCAATTGTCCACCACCATTCGAGAATGGGTGATGCAGAACATTGATGTTGGTCATGGGATCACTTAGCTTCATGGTCACCTTTATTGATACCAGATGTTTAATTGCAGATTAATTCAATGAACTGAATTTAAAATCCCCAGCTGCCATGGTGGGATTCATGGCTAGGATATTACGCTAGGCATTCGGACGCACGCCTGATACGCCCAAGCGTGAAGTGACACGCGATGACGTTGGGCGTGCGTCCCGACGTCATCGTGCAGTATCGCAATGTTTCGTTTGGTGGGCACATGCCAGAGTTGGCTGCGCCCCTGCTGATAATTAAAAGGCCTATTAAGGCCATTAACAACCTCATTAACTTGAAATTTATGCTGCCCGTCCAACCTAACGGTTGGTGGGCAGATGAAAAGGCCAAGTGGCCTTTACATTTTTTAGGAAACCTCATCCACGAGCGGGATGAGGTTTCCTAAAGCTAATACACATTAAATAAAAACTTTATTTTACAATTAAAAACATGTCCCATCTCATGTGACAGAGGGGACATGTTATATTAATTTTTTACTGTCCTTATTAATTTTTTAAAAAAGCGCTTCAATCTCTGAGGCACCTCCGCGCCCCAGGAAGATTGAAGCGATCTTTCGCGTGCATGCGCGAACTGAGTACCAGGCCCAGCTCTCCAGCCTCCTCCCGCCCTCACAGGCAGCGCTCAGCACTGCCACTCGTGATCCAAGCAGGGCGGGCCTTAATTGGGCTGCCCATGTGAAATCGCGGTGCGGAGCCAATCATGGATGGTGGGCGGGCGGCTACCCGACTGCCCCAGCCGAGCCCGACAGATGAGGGAAATATTCTGGCCCATGTTTCCACAGCATTACTCTGGATCTCTGGATAAGGGGCCCCGTAACATACCCACTTATGCTACTGTACTGTTCTGCCGAAGGGCCATGAAGGCTCGAAACGTTAACTGATTTCTTCTTCGCCGATGCTGCCAGACCTGCTGAGTTTTTCCAGGTAATTCTGTTTTTGTTTTGGATTTCCAGCATCCGCAGTAGCTTTTAGCTTTTTGTTTTTATCTTTGTTTTTAAAACGTTGTCTCAGTCTATCTTGACAGTGCTGCATTATGTGACCATTGCAGTGGCAGAAAAGGTATTCAATATTTCTGAACTGTCTATCTCCTGCAGGCTGCTTGAATGCATTTCTCTCATTAATGTCATGGATTTGCACTGTAGTACTGTTGTTCTTCAATCGTCTGTACATAGTGGGCGTTCCCTACCTTTCTGTGGAGTCCATTTTCGCACCTTTGTTGCCAGTCCTTCCCACCCTACAAGATGGATGGCGCCATTTTCTGTATCTTTTATTGCCTCCGAGTCTCTAACAACGCTGTCCATGGCTGTTGCTAATTCTAATGGTTTACTGAAGTCTAGATTAGTTTCAGAAAGCAATCGCTTTTAAATAGCATCGTCCCTAACTTAGCATATCAATCAGTCTCTCAACATGTCATTGATTGATGTTCCGACCTCACAATATTCTGTTAATTCCTTTAAAGCAGCTACATGGCCAGTGATTGTCTCTCCTGAAAGCCTATCCCTCGAATTGAATTTAAAACGCTGCATAGTGACAGAGGGCTTTGACTTTAGGTGGTTTTTGGACAATAGTTACTAACTCGTCGAAAGTCTTCGTATCGGGCTGTTAGGTGACGTGAGGCTGCGGATCAGCCCGTACGTTTTGCTCCTGCATGTGAACAAAAGAATCACCATCTTCTTGTCCTCCCCCCAAAATGCCATTAGTGGTAAAGAAGAACGCTAGGCGTGCGACGTAATGAGACCAGTCATCAGAAACGGGATCGAACGGTTCATGACGCCCAAACTGCGGCATATTCAATGACTAAGGAGACTGCACTTTCAGTTTCTAGGTAGTGGAGAAGTAACGTAACTAGCTTACCGCGGATTTCTTGATTGCCGTCAATTGATCTGGTTTATCCTCGGTGCCAGTTTTATGTTATCAGGTTTGCTTTGTACAGTGAACGCGAGCTGCGCCCTTGATATTAACACATTATTTGATACTTCTTTGGCTCCAAAAACTGAACACAGTTCTCCAAATAGAGTCTGAACAAATCCCTATGCTGCATATTTCAATATTCGTGTACTTATTTTTTAAAAGAACTTGGTCTTAGATTTAACAGCTTTTAATCAATGTAGGGAAACATATTTGATCAAATAATAAAAAAAAACGTTTTAGGAGCCATGTAAGTCATTTTTCTTCAATTGGCATGTGGTTTTTGGTTACTTAGCTGATGTCAAAATGTTTGTTGTGCCTGTACAACATTCTGAACTTAAAGGGCTCTAGCTGGCAATGTATTTTTTTTCATCATTGTATCCTGTAGCAAATCCACTCGGCGGATCAGGAGGAAGGAGCACACAAGCTAAATATGCAGGGAGAGCAAATGGAACAAATTAATAGAACAAATAAACCAGATCCAACAAATGGAAGGTGGTGTACCCAGGAACTCTCGCATTCCCATGAGTTTTTTGACCCAGGAAGTGCACTTCTCTCACAAGCAGTGCAATAAGGAAGCTGTATTTCTATAGCAAGACTGTCATAGAGTCTGTCTATAAGCAAAAGTAGTACAGTGAAAGATTGGGTTGTGATTGGAGGAGATACATGGGAAGTGGGATTGATAGTGCTTGGATCATTCCAAATTAGTTTAGTGTAGATCAGATGTGAAGAGGGATCTTAGCAGTAGTCAAAATGTGCACACAAATAGACACAAAGGGAATTCAGGTTTGGCAAAGATTTGGAGAGGCACAGACTGGTAGTAACATTCAGAATAGAATATGGGAGTGACAAAGTTAGTGTCTTTGGCTGTGGTGGTATGCAGTTGAATGATAGAGAAGACAGAGTCAGGTTGAAGCATCATCAAGCTAATAGCCAGATTTTAAGAGAGTTGTTGAACCAGGTGAGCGCAGGAGCTGTTGAAGAGACAGAGCATTAGTGGGCACACTGCCAAAGGTTGTCAAATGAAAAGTAGAGAGCTGAGGAGCAGTGAAAATTTAAACATGAGCCAGCAGACGTTGATCCACAGGGGAAGTGAATGGTGGCCTCAGTGGATCTGGTGCAACAGCAAGAGAAGTGAGGAGCAGTAAGAAGTAAATCCACGGATTGAAAACAGTGAAGCCCTTGCAGCCAGTTGATGGTGTAAGTCCGGATGTCAATGAAGAAAAGGACTTCTGGCTGGGAAAAAAATGATTTACATCTAGGACCCAGAATAGCACCTAGGTAAACCAAGAAGCAGCTGGGCATTGGAGTACAGTCCTCAAGCCAAACAGGTAAGGGATGATCTGTAGGCTGGACAAGGTCACCGTAAAATTTGGAACAACTGAGTAGCAGAGCAGAACCATGGCAGCCAAGTCTCAAAGTAGTCCACTAGTATGTAATTGTGGAGGTTGAATTTATGCAGAACTGTAACTGTTGAAAATATTACAGTAAGAAAACTAAACAGGCGGAGTTAGGGATGTACTCCGTACATGTTACTTTAAACTTGTAGCTTTTAGTTTGGGCTTCAATGGACCTGCTATGAACAGCAATAAATGTTAAGCAGCTGAGGATAGGAGGGAGAAAGGGAAAGGATGGCCATCAAGAGAGTTGCAAATGAGAGGAGCTCATTAAAGAGCTGCCAGCTCGGGGCAATCTTGGATAAAGTACATTTGCTAATCATTATTAGACTTCTTGCAAATATTAGTGCACTGTTACTGAACTGTTCTATACATCAGCATACATTCCTGTAGGACAAGTCAATAGTACAGAATGAGCACATGAGCTAAGAAATAACCTAATTTATCTGGTATTCACTGAGGTGCTTTAAAAGAATGATGTACAGCATTTGGCTAAATCTTTCATGCAGGCCATCTGTTCAAAATGGCCCAACTTTGTCACGCTGTTTTAGCATTCAACAGCCATCAAAGGGCTGAAGTTCACTGCCCCCCACTCCGGGTGCTTAATAGAGCAGGGCCTCCGATTTGCATTTTAAGGCCCTGATTATGGGTCATTTTACAAGGCTGCTGGCATTTTGTTGATGGTGGCACAGACCCCTGCCCTCTGAGGAGGCCACCAGCATTGTGGAGACAGCCTCCCTGCAGCAGTTTGGAACCTAAAGAGCGGGCTGCAGGTATGAATGGCAGCCCCCATGACTCCAGATACTCCTCCCATAGATGTTTTATCCTCATCCCAGTGGGCCTACTGCCCTTACACACTTAAATTTTCATTTTTAACATGCCAGCTCAATGATGTCTCCATATTGAGGTGCCGTAGGGCTCTCCTGCCTGCCTCAGCAGTGCCCACTTCTCCTGATGGTGCTGCTGAGACCTCAGGGCTGCAAGTGCCCTGATAGTATCAGGAGCCTCCCATCATTCTTAATTGGTTGGCGAGCCCACTGATGGCCAACTGGGAGTCCACGTGCAGTAAAATCACTGAGCTTCTCCCACTGCCGGAAAATGTAGGCACAATACCCACTTTTCAGCCTTCATTGGGGTCCCAAAACCTGCAATAAAATTCAACCCCAAATCTTTAGCCCAGTGTTAAAATAAAACTTCCTTCTCTAGTCAGACAGCAGTGTCCTTAGGGTACTTAAACTAATAGACTCACTTGCAGCAAACATATTTGCCCCATTTCACCATCGTAGTGAAAGGAGATGTATGTGCTACCCTTATGGAGGAAAAAAAAAACAATTAATTATCTGGGGAGGAAATTTCAACCTTGAGAAGCACCTGGGTTTGGGTGCGAGCAGGAGTTTAAAAGCAGCAAAAATGTGAACCTGTCAGAAAACGGCTTCAACCTGCCAACTTCCTCGTTTAACTGGGGCGCATTCAACTGCTTGTAAACAACACCTGAGATGAGACGGACTGCCTAATAAGATAAGGTAATTACTCAATTGGACAATAATTCAATTTAACAGCACATCCACAGGTCTCTGGGTTTCCTGATACTCACCATTTAATTAAACCAAGAAACAACTACATTCGAGGGAGCTGAATCACAGTCCTGGGAATGCTACAATAAATACTTAGCCCTGGCAATTGTTTTCCTACCTATTTGCGAGGAAGGGTTTGTTCCAAGAACTTTTATGAGAGTAGATGTTCAACACTTGGAGCTTTTCTGAATCACATCAGGATGGTTGCCTTAGGTTGGACCACAGACCAGCAGCATATGACCAGAATCATACTGTTAAGAGCTGCTCACAGGAGACACTACGCATAACACAGGGTTTACAGGAAGAGGTTGAGTTTCCTTGACCGTTCAGCACAGCAGTATTGGGCACATGTTGTCACATTAGGTGGTGGTAGATGTGTAGCTTTCTAGAAAATCTGTTCACTGCTGGACCCAAAGGCCACGTGTTACCAGTGTCTGTCAAAGTCACCACAGGCCCTCAACATTTTTTCCTCTGGATCCTTCCATGGCTTTTCTGCAGTCATGTCCAGGACCCGTAGTTGGCAGCCACAAATGCATAAGTCAAATGGTTGATGGGTTGTTTGCCAATTATGTGAACTTTCCCTGCAATGACGCTGGTCAGAATAGGCAGGTACTCAGGTTTCTGTCTCTGGCTGGTTTTGCAAAGGTGCATAATTCTGCTGATGTAAGAAAATTCGCAGGGAGCTACCACTAAAGCTTTCATCCTACTACAGTCCAAACACTGTGATGTCTTTGGAACTGCAAGCATACTTAAGGAGTGGCTGCTAAGAGACAAGTGATATCCACTTCCAACTTGGTTGGTAACACTCATCATAAACCTGACCAATGAAACCCATAGGCACTACAGTGAATGCCAGATGATCACAAGATGTGTAATCAAGCAAACCATCAACATGCTGAAAGATGCACTTCAGGTATCTAGACAGATCTGCAAGCCCCCTTCACTAACCACCATCCAGGGTTCCCAGAAGGACTGTGAAGTTCTGGATTCTCCGCAATATTGCAGAGTGTTATGATCCCTGTAGAGACAGATAACTCAAAGTTCAAATTTATTGTTTTTAAAGTTACTTGCTGAAAGGATACAACAAGATTTCACGTTTTAATAATGTTACTGTAACCAATAGACTAAAAGCACTATTGACTAAATACTATTTCTGTAGGCAACTTATACTTTAAACTACAGAACAGAACTTTCCCCTTTCATTCTCAACACAACCAAAAACCCACTTCTCAGGTATATTTTATACTCTCCCTTTATTAGTTATTTGATTTTCCCAGATTCTTAAGCTCCCACAATTTACTTCCGTTCTTTTCCTTTCCCAGCCTGCTAACTTTCGACCCTGGAACAGTCTTGCTCAGTAAGGGTTTTTTCTTGGAGATTCTCTCTCTTGCACAAGCCAGGAGAATCTTTCAGCCTCATCTCAAATCCTTTCAAATTTGGTCTTTTCAATGAGTGTGAGCTCTCACCTGCCTGGTGAACTACAGAGCCTTTCTGCTTCTAGCTGCTCTCACTTTCCCGAATCCTGACAGACTGACTTGTCTGGAAGATTCAGTGATATTTTAGGAAAGCTGGCAACCTGATTTCACCATGGTTTCCTTGGGATTCTCCTACCCTCAAAGCCATCTCCATGGCAATGTGAATCCCATGGGCCTTATATCCAGGAAGAAATGCTGATTAGCTATACTTTAGATCCCCAACCCTATTCTATTTTGGAAGTAAATGGGCAGTTTAAAGTGTAACTCTTTGCAACCCAACATTCTCAACATTTTCCTGGGACTTTGGAAACGAGCAGTCTAATTACTGTAAGCACCGCTTCTGCCACTGTTGTCTCTAAGTATGAACATGTTACACCTCTTCCCAGCAAAGCAACCCAGGCCTCCCTTAAATCTTTAACAGGAAAGTCACCCAGGCCTATTGTTAGGCAGACTTCAGAATAGGTCACATGAACCCCTTCATTTTATCCTAAATTAAAGACAGTTCCAAAACATAACAATTTTATGAACTTCATAATTTTAACAACAGCATTTAGATCTGCAAGAGGTACAAGGCACAGATTATACATCGTCCAAGGAAGTTGAGATTAAGGAAGGTGATGAGGGCGATGCAACACCAACTGCTCACATTGCTATTCATGAAATACAAAGCTAATTTAAGTTGCACCTATTGGCCCATGTCACAAGCACATGCAATGGTCACATTTCCTGCCACAATCCAATGCCACTGACAAAGCAGTCATGCAAACAACCAACCATTCTTGACCATCTCCCAATTGGTCTCCATCAATTTATGTCTTACCATCCATCATCAAGCAATTTAAAAGGTCAATTGTCACTCCGCAATCAAGAATGGGCAAGATGGATAAGTGCAATAATGAAATGTATGTGCTTCTACTAAAGAACAGAAACTTCACATTCATACACCCATCTACATATATAGTGCAACCAAAACACACAATACTGTGAATGTGGGAAATCTGAAATAGTCATTTGGTAGTACAGAACTTGAGTGTCCTCATGAGTGCAAGGCAAAAAGCTTAGACATGTCTCTTCTTTCAGTAATACTCAAAATCTGAAATAAAAATCGAAAATGCTTGAAGTACTCAGCTGCCTGGCAGCATCTGTGGAGAAAGTAACAGAGCGAAGCTATGTTGAGTATTTACAGCAGCTACTGTTTTTATTATAAACCCTTACTCTTCCTACTGCTCCTACATGATGCAACTCCTCTGGCTTCAGCAGTGGTAGAGGTAGGCTGCTCAGATCCCTTCCCCATCTGCTGAGGTGCCCTTGGCCAAGAACCTCTGGGTTTCGAAGCTTGTGAGGACCCCGCCAAAGATCACATTATCTGAACCTATGCAGGAGCAGACTCAGCCATCCAGAGATAAGTTAGCATGTGGGCTACTGACTGGATGGAGGAGCATTGGGTGAAGAGTGTAAGTGCTTTAATTGGAGCTCCCACTTGCACATCCTCTTTCACCATCATCCCTCCCATATGCAGCAGAATTTAATTGCTACCACTCTGCTGGAAAGCACTTTGCTAATGATCAGTGTGGTAAGGCCAAGGTTAAACTATCTTAACTGGCCTCATTTAAATGCTGCTGGCCAGCTGCCCACCCAAAACAGGCAGGACGTGGCAGCTGGCCAGTGGGCAGGATCCAAAGCTCATGCAGCCAGAAGGCTTGTGTTGGCTCCAAGGGAAGACTCATCAGTTAGTAGGTATGTGCATAGCCCTCAACTTTAATGCCACAGAGATCTTGCAGGCTACATTGTACAGATTAGCTACTTTGTTTATTTGGCTCTCAGGCATTCTCTATTTTTGTTTGTAAAGAAGGAATTACATTTTAAAAACATGAATATATTTTGTTTTGTTGGTTAGTGAACATATTTTGTATGAATTCCAGGTGTTTTTTCCCCTCCATATACTGTGAACTTCAGGTGCATTAGTTGGTGATGTGCTTCCAAGTTGAAGTACAGTGACTGGTAGGTGACCACATAGCCAGCTCCTTAGCTGCAGTTGATGTCAAAGGTTTGGTAACTTTATCTGTGATTCTGTAGGTTCTGTCAGTTGAATAGGGCTTGTTACTGACACACAAGTTCCATTGATACGTGTACCAGTCAGCTGCTTCTGTGCTGCTCCAATGCCATTGCAGGGGGGCAATTGTTCATGAGCACCAATGATGTGTTGAGTTCAGCATGCTAGATAGATATTAATAAGATCTCCAAATCTCTCCCACATGATGCTGGATTTTACAGACCTCTGCTGACATGTTTGAAGATGGGGAGGCTCATAAAATGCAGTGTGTGGCCTGCCCACCTCCTGCCTGCCTGCCTCCAACCTGTCTCCCATTTTACACAGAGTGGTGGGGGCATCTGGTGGCCCACGCCCTCTGGCCTATTCAAGTTCTTAAGTGGTCTCCCCCACTGCTACCTATGGCAGGGGTAAGTCCAGGCCCCAGCTGTGCAGGAAGGGGGTACTTCCTTTTGTGGCGGGTGGGGTGGGGGGGGGGGGGGGGTGGGGGGGGGAGGGGGTGGAGGTCCCTGTGCCCATTGGAGGCATTCTCCCCTTCCCCCAAAGTCATACCCCACTTTAACCCTTCCCCTCCACCTCTTGAATCCGGCCCCTCCACCTTCTTCATAGGGACCTGCCAGGAGGCCCCGCCGAAAACTCAGACTTACCTTCAGTCCAACTTCCATAAACTTCTCTTCTTCGGGTTCTGGCTGTAGTCCTAGCAGTGGTTACTGCTTGAACCTGGTGCTGCCGATACTACAGACCTGCCAGCCAATCGCATTGACTGGAAGCTCTCTAAGGCAGCACTTCCTCCCCAGATGAGCCAATTCACACCCCACTAGCATAAAATGGTTGCTGGGCAGTTGGCTTTTACGTGGGCAACTGACATTTTAGTTAGGGAGCTTGGGGAACAAGGTGCCCCGTAAAATCCAGCCCAATGTCTTTTGCAATTTTTCTTCAATAAGACACAGCTGACCATGATTGCTTATTCATTGCAGCAAAGAAAGCATTTATAAATGATACTGACTATGTCTGTCATTGCATTTGTCAGATTACCAGTAGCATTGTTCTCTGCTCAGTGGCATCTGCAGTGCAGACAAGTGCACAACCTAATACAGTAAGCAAAACTCAAGTGAACAAAAGTACAGCAAGAAGATCTCCAACATAACTTGAAGAATTCAATCTTTACAGAATATGCTTTCACCAACCTCACCCATGTTATATTGGTAGGTTGGATGCACAATATATTTCAGATGAGAAGCATGGGAAATATCATTTTCAGAGACTTGTATGTTTTTTCTGATCCAATCTATATTACCCTGCAATATCTATGGAGACATGTTATTAAGTAAGCAGACATGTGGCATAAAATCTCCTACCACTGTGATATAAGGATAAACTTCATCTTCCTTCATCTGATTGGTACTTCAAACTGATTACCAGAAGGATCCAATGATGTACAAATTTAGTATGATGATCACTTTCACTGAGTATAACACCCATTGCTTCTTAAATGCAGATTTGATTCAGTCGGCAAACACATGCCTGATAGATTAGGCCTGCTAAGTTTCGGCATTCACAAACACTGTTCCTCAAGTAAGTCCAGATAAATGGCACATCTGATATACCCATACTAGTAGAGTCTCGAATATCTGCCGTCAAGGTCATAAAATACAACATTGAAAGGCTTTCGTCCCATGTAATGACTCTTAAAAAAATTATCCAAGTGGTGTACTCCCTACCCTTTCCCCATAGCCCTGCATCTTTTTTCCTTTTCTGGATACATCCAATTCCTTTTGTTTTTGAACTCCTACTGTTCCTTTCCCTATAAAATGTCTATCAAAGAGATACCATGTTACATTCATGCTGTTATAATCAGAGACAATTTGCAAAATTACCTCCTGCTCTACAGACTTTTTCAAACACTTCTGGCTACCTCAGTTAGTTTAATTGTGGCTTCAATTGTAAGACCTTGAGTAAATCCAGAAAGAAAATCACAATACCAATTAATTACTGCTTTAGGAGTATTTTAAAAGCAAATAAATGCAACACAAAAATGCTAAGATGGTTTAGACTTGTTTACAAGGGCAATTTAAGGAGAATAGATAAAGGTTAGCAAGCACTCCATTAACGCTAATACACAAAATTACAAGTTCCTCTCACACATTTAGCTGATCACTACCTCAAAGGCAAAAAGCAAATTAACCTCATAGGAGTGCTGAGGATAGTTAGTCTAGCTTCTGTACTTTGGCATTCAAATTATGAAATACGGCATACATCACCTCAGCTGTACCAGCCTGAGTGATCACTAAAAATTTGGTTAAAATAATTTGACAGCTGTCCGTTAGTGAGGTGATAGATAATTTCTATGACAAAACAAAAACAGAATTACCTGGAAAAACTCAGCAAGTCTGGCAGCATCGGCGGAGAAGAAATCAGTCAACGTTTCGAGCCTCCATGGCCCTTCGGCAGAACTGCAGCATAGTTTCAACAAGGGAGAAATATAAATTGGTTTAAGGTGGGTGGGGGGGGGGGGTGTGTGGAAGAGACACATTGAGGGTGTGGTGTGAGCAGATAATAATCAAAATATGTCACAGACAAAAGGGTCAAAGAGGTGTTGAAGGTGGTGGTCTTTGTCTGAGAAAAGTGCTAATTAAGAATGGAAAACAGGATATTCAAAGTACAGCTCTAGTGGGGGTGGGGTGGAAAGACTAAAGGTTTTAGTTTTAGATTTAAAAATAATGGAAATAGGTGGGGAAAGAAGAATCTATATAAATTATTGAAAAAAAAAAGCGGGTGGGGGGGGGAAAAGAAACGGGGTGGGGATGGGGGGAGGGGGAGTTTAAGATCTAAAGTTGTTGAATTCAATATTCAGCCCAGAGGGCTGTAAAGTGCCTAGTCGGAAGATGAGGTGCTGTTCCTCCAGTTTGCGTTGGGCTTCACTGGAACAATGCAGCAAGCCAAGGACAGACATGTTGGCAAGGGGTCCCCTTGACGGCATTCCGTAGGGATCGTTCCCTCCGGGACACCCTGGTCCACTCCTCCATCACCCCCTACTCCTCAACCCCCACTTATGGCACCTCCCCACGCCACGCAGAAGATGCAACACCTGCCCCTTCACTTCCTCTCTCCTCACCGTCCAAGGGCCCAAACACTCCTTTCAAGCGAAGCAGCATTTCACTTGCATTTCCCCTAACTTAGTCTACTGCATTCGTTGCTCCCAATGCGGTCTCCTCTACATTGGAGAGACCAAACGCAAACTGGGCGACCGTTTTGCGGAACACCTGCGGTCTGTCCGCAAGAAAGACCCAAACCTCCCTGTCGCTTGCCATTTTAACACTCCACCCTGTTCTCTTGCCAACATGTCTGTCCTTGGCTTGCTGCATTGTTCCAGTGAAGCCCAACGCAAACTGGAGGAACAGCACCTCATCTTCCGACTAGGCACTTTACAGCCCTCTGGGCTGAATATTGAATTCAACAACTTTAGATCTTAAACTCCCCCTCCCCCCATCCCCACCCCGTTTCTTTTCCCCCCCCACCCGCTTTTTTTTTTCAATAATTTATATAGATTCTTCTTTCCCCACCTATTTCCATTATTTTTAAATCTAAAACTAAAACCTTTAGTCTTTCCACCCCACCCCCACTAGAGCTGTACTTTGAATATCCTGTTTTCCATTCTTAATTAGCACTTTTCTCAGACAAAGACCACCACCTTCAACACCTCTTTGACCCTTTTGTCTGTGACATCTTTTGATTATTATCTGCTCACACCACACCCTCAATGTGTCTCTTCCCCCCCCTCCCCCCACCCACCTTAAACCAATTTATATTTCTCCCTTGTTGAAACTATGCTGCAGTTCTGCCGAAGGGCCATGGAGGCTCGAAACGTTGACTGATTTCTTCTCCGCCGATGCTGCCAGACTTGCTGAGTTTTTCTAGGTAATTCTGTTTTTGTTTTGTTTTGGATTTCCAGCATCCGCAGTAGCTTTTAGCTTTTTGTTTTGATAATTTCTATGGTATGGAACTGTATGTTATAATTGTTACTAATCCTCAAATGTGAATAATTTACTAGCATCTTGTTAACAGATGACCTGAACTTAATATTTTCCAGCTGACAAGCTGGCCAGGAATGAAGCACCATCATTTAAAATGAATTTGTATATTGTGATTAGACAGAAAATATGATCCTGGAGTATATTGGTATTTTCTTCCTTCATTAATCATTTATGTTGTAGTAGCAAACTCCCAAACTGTAAAGATGAGATTCTTAGAATTCTTAGAATTTCCAATAATCTATCCTTTTTCTTGCAATAGTTTTGCTTTTGATGTGATAGTGATGTAATGGGTTATCGAAGTAGATATGCTAATGAGTGATATAGACTATAATGCACCTGTGACATCAGCAGTCATGCTAGAGACTCTGTACAGCAGACAGGCAATTCTTAGACAAGATGTGCCGACTCAGTAACCCACCTTGTACATATTGTACATTGTGTAAATAAACTAGTTTTTAATACCCGAATCTGGCTACAGTTCCTCTTCTTAAGATATTAGGCCTAGTACGTTCTTCAAACATAGTAGCCACAGTGGTGGTACCAATTGAAGCAAGTTGGCACCATACAATGAACAACCACATCTCATGATGACAACAATCCCTGGTTGAACTGATGTTTCGCAAGTGCGTCTCAACAATAGCCTCACTGAAGAAGGGTAGCGATGCTGGCACTGCACAGGCAGCTAAATAAAGCTGTGCAGATGGAGGTCCACCCAATGGTGTTAATAGACGACAGCCGGGCAAAGCTTTGCCAATGTCATTTTTTAAACCAAACTCGAGGCTAACAGTAGCTTTTAGCAAATACATCTTGACCAGGAGTTCAGACTGCTGATGACCTTTATCACACCATTTGGCCAGTTTTGTTTTAATTGCTCCCCTTCAGGTATCTTGTCTGCCCTTGAGATATTCTTATGCAGCATGTCCACAATCCTAGAGGGCAAACAGGTGTTATCTGCCATATGGACAACATCCTCATCCACAGCTTAACAAGAGCAGAGCATGACCATAGGGTAAGAGAAATTCTCAAGGCTCTCCAGGAAGTAGGTCTCATGCTGAACGACATGAGTGAATTCTCCAAGACGACCATAAAATTTCTAGGCCATATAATCCAAAGACATGATATTAAGGTGGACATACACAAAACAAAGGCCATTACCGACTATCCCCAATCAATGTGTATCACAGACATCCAATTGTTCCTAGGGATGGTAAACTAGGTTACCAAGTTTATCTCAAACTTAGCCACACTCAGAACCCCTCTGAGACCTCCTAAGGAAAGGCCAGCAGAGGTTCTGGGGCGTTGAACAATGCAATGCCTTTCAATCCGTTAAAGACAGACTAGTCTCCGTGGATGTCCTGGCACACCGCAACCCCACATTTCCCCTGGTAACGGCTGCTGACACTTCCTCCACTGGCCTCGGTCCTATTCTGACCCAACTGGTGAAGAACGGTGATAAGAAACCAGAATATTTTGCATCCAGAGCCGTAACCGAAACTAAACAAAGATATGCCACAATTGAGACAGAGGCACTGGCTGCTACATGAGCCACTGTGGTTCTTGGATTACTTGGTGGGATTGCCCTTCCACATAGAAACAGCCCACAAGCCCCTTATTACCCTCCTGAATTCTACAGAGATTGTTAAAATGCCTCTATGCATTCAACGATTTCGCCTTTGCTTGATGCGTTATCAATACACGACTGTTTACGTTCCCAGGAAGTCTCAAACCATGGCTGATGCTCTCTCCAGAGCCTTGGCAGACCAAGCTATCACCTTGGATTTCACATTGCTTCCATTAATGAGACATTCTCCTTGACTGTAATGACGTATTGCCCATCTCGGCCACAAAGCTCCAGGACATCTGACCTGCCCAGGAAGAGGATGCTGAATATGTTCAAGTACATGAATTCTGCCTCCAAGGGTGGCCTAAGTATAGCCCTTCAAACTGCCACATCCATAGTTACCATGAGCAACGCAGCCATGTGACCATGGTGGATGACACCTTAGTTAATGACCACCACTTGGTCATTCCTCAGTCCATGTGAGAAGACCTTCCTCCAAAGGCTCAATGGAAGCCCCCTAGGTGTTGCTAAGTGCAGAGCATGAGCATTGCAATCTGTGTGGTGGCCAGGCATCACACAGGCAGTTCAAGACTTCATCCTATCCTGCCATACCTGCTGCATTAATAGTTTGATAACCAAGGAACCCCTGGTGCCATCTACTTTTCCACACTGACTATGGCATAAGTTGAGGCTTGACCTCTTTGATTATCAAGGCAAGACATACCTCATGGCCATGGATTATTTCTCCAGATGGCTACAAGTAGTCAGACTCCATGCAACCACAAGGAGTCCATAATCAGGATGCTACAGACCAACTTTTATATCCATGGCTTCCTGGATGACATCATTTTGGATAATGGTCCTCAATTTTCAAATGACCACTTCTGTGAGTTCACTGCTGATGATGGAATCACCCATATTCCCAGTTCCCCTCTTTATCCTCAAGCAGGGGATCTGAGCGAACAGTTAGGACCAGCAAGGATTTGATGTCCAAGAATGCAGACTGGCATTCAGTCCTGTTGCATTATTGAGCCAGGCCACTGCGGGATTCTTCCCAGCTGAATTGCTCATGGGCCAACATCTAAAAATGCAAGTTCCTCCATTGCCTATGAACCTTCAACCTAATTTCACCCCTGCTGACCACAAGAGGGTGACAGCAAGGGAGTTGAGCATCCATGAAAAACAGCACAAGACCAAAACCCTACCACCATTAACTCCAGGCCAGAGAGTTTGGATCTGTGACAGCAAGCCAGAAGGTTTCATCCTTACCAGAACTTACCAGGACCCACACTCATATTTGGGCCAGACATCATCGGTGCTTACTGAGAAAACAGGTGGGCTCTCGTTGCACCAGTACCCAACAGACTGCAGTCTTTGAATATCACAAAAGTGGGATGAAGAGTCTAAGAATAATTCTGTAAGATTTTGGGGTTCAGGGCCACAGAGACCTAAAAAGGCAATCGACTAGTCATAAGCAGTTTTAAAATTGTTTATTAAGAAACAACACTTTAGATATGATACATTAACTAACTAGACAAAAAAAAAGTTTACAACCTGTAACAGTTCAGAGCAGTTTACTGATCCCAAAGGGCGGACAAACAGTTGGCACAGAGTGTGTTGATCTCATCTTCCTCCTCCTCCTCATCCATTCTGAAGAAGGCAGTTACCAATGAGTACTGAAACCTCACCAGGACCTCAAAAGTACCTCATCAGCACCTCTCACCAAGACCTCGCCAGTATACGACCCAACCAGGATCTCCCCATATATACCCTTTTTGGGGGCTAGTGGCTTACCCAGAGCCAATCACTTATTCAAACTATTCTGACCAATGGACATGGGACAGGTACTCAAAACATCAGGATGGTTACCACACCCTCATCACTCTGCTCGAGGTTAGCTTTTTAGTTTACATCACGTTGAGGGTCATTTTCTAGCCTTTTCTAAGCACTTGCATAGATAGGATGGTGCCTTGCACATCCCCTTAACTGCTTAGGGTCAAGATGGCAGTCTTAACTAAGATGGCTTAGAGGTCACAGTGTTTAGAAATCCTCTTTCCAGAGAGCGGATCAATGCTGTTTAGTAAATCCTATGAATGTTCTATATTATACAGACCCTGATTTCTTACACTTTAGGCAGAATTTTCCCATGCCCCCCCTGATGGGATCAATGGTGATTGTGGGGGGAGAATTCGGCAGAAAGTCTATGAATTGGTTTCATGCCGGCTTGAGATGACAGCAGGATCGTCCAATACGGCCCGCCATGGCGGATCGTGGTTCCTGCTGGAGGCCGGCATAAAAACATCTGCATCCCATTAAGGCCTAACTGGAATCTTCTCTTCCCTCCACCACAAGCAGCCCCCCCTCCTCCCCAACGGCCGATTCTCCACGATGCCAGCACGGCGAACTTCTGATTACCCATCAGACTTGTATACCTTATATATTTAGAGCCAGTATTCTGATCTTCATCAGCTAGGACTATCTGGAGTGGGGACTGAACACCTTCTGCATCAGAGATGGGAATACCAATGAATCAGTTATCACTCTATTCAGGCAAGAGTATCAAGCTGGGCATCAATCTTTAGCAATATTTAAAGAAAATCCAAGAGTTCTCCTTGGATTTATGCCCCATCCAACATCACTTACAAAAAAAATCTGTTCATTATCTCATTACGCATTATTTCAAAATTACCTGCAGAAATCTCATTAATCGTGTCATATAAGATTCAACTTCATTTAACTGGCCTGGAGGTCTAACAGCTGCCAATTTGTTAATTTTCGTTTTTATATTTCTAACCAGATATCTTCTTTCTTTCCAAGAGAGATCATTAGAATTTCCTTGCCAGGCAGATTATCAGGTACACATATGTCTATCTTTCTTCCTTTTCTATCATCCTTTTCTTTCCTGAAATATGTCTACCCTGAATATTAAATTCACTACCAATCTTGAGTGAATGATGTGTTGATAATCCAAAAGGTATTTTCCTTTAGTTAACTAATTCCAGTTCCATTTTATTCCTAATACCTTCAGCTGTGGATATTAAATTGTATTCTTGGTTTGGTCTTAGCGTATTAATCTTCAAGTTTATTATGCCTCTTTTTATTTCCTACTTTACCTTCCAAGTCCTGCTTTTGCAGTCTGATTTCCTCCCCTTGCCATGTCTAGTTTCAAAAAGTCTGAATCCTCTCTTCAGCATTATTAGTTAATTTTATTGCTCCTGTCTTACTTAGGTACATTTATCTCTCTGTTGTAACACACTTCATCTCAAAACAAAAAGAACTAGCAAATGTGCTCTGAACACTACTGTCATTATTTTAATTTTGCTATTAATAGACAATCTTTTAGAAAAATGTGTTACAAACATTTTCTGTTCACCATTTCATAAAAATATACTGTGAGAAAATTGTAAATTGTGAGAAACATTGTTGCACCATTTGCACACAACATAACCATTCTGAGAAAGACACACAACTGTTTTGCTTCACTCCCTTTCCCACAGTAAAGATGGTGCCTTTAATTCGCTTTTAAAAAGCTGGTGTCAATATTCCAATACTTGATTATTTGATAACATACAGTGAAGCAAAATTGAAAGGTTTTATTACAAAATTGAAATCTCAAGTCTATCCAAATATTTATCTCAAGAAGTAATTGGAGGATAATGTTTTATGACAAGTTATTATGGTGTGTTACCTCCTATCTCATAAACATGAAAATAGGATTTGCAACAGACCAATGGGCCTGCCTGTGCTCCCATCTCAGTTGGTGAATGTCCTCAAGTCTTCCCAATTCCTTATGTAACAGCAGTATAAGCATGGTTTCTGCTGAACTTCTGCCAAAGTTAAAACAGTGAAGTAGAAGATACCCTGAGAAAATTCACTAGACACGCTTATAGGTAAATATTATTAAGGGAAAACTTATGATAATGCATTGTGTGTGAAACCTTTTCAGGGTCATAAAAAAACGTCCTAGTGCATATAAAATATTTTAAAATATATATAAATGTGAAATAGCTAAATGGTCAGGTATAACAAAGACCCCAAAATTCCTGGGATCAGAGAGAAATGATAGCAAGATTCACACAGAGAAAGGGTGAAGAATGAGGTGGAAGTGTGTTATGACATTCCAGTCCATTTACATTGGCCCTTGGGTATTTTCCAGCCCCAACCCTACAGTGACAGAGTATCCTGGGGAGATCCTGTAATATGAGAGTTTGGTTAATGAGTACAGTACCGCCCACATGGTGATGTAAGAAGGCACATTTTTTTTTTTTTTTTTTTTTTTTTTGTAAAAATATACTTTATTCATAAAAATCTTCAATCACATTCAAAACCATTTCAAAAACAACATTACAAGGGTACAATCCAGGTTAAACTTTTACAAAATGTATCACCAGGTGCATCAGTACAAACAATATTACAGTCATTTACAGCCTTTCATTTTGATCTGTACAGCCCGAGGGGCTCTAAACAGTTCCCAGTCTCTCGGTGCGCTGTGGTAGAAAGGTCTTAGACAGCGACCTGGGAGGTGTCAGCTGTGGCTCAGTTCATAGCACCCTCGCCTTTGAATCAGAGGGTTGTGGGTTCATGTCCCACTCCCGGAAAACCAAGAACTGTGATTGTACTCGAAAGAGTTGCAATCTGTGACTGTTGATAACTCTAAAGAGTTTCCTTAAGACTGCATATAAATGGGTTGCAGCAGGTGAGGTCATCAACTTGCTGGAGTTGGATGTAAGAAGGCACATGACCCAGGCTCAGGGGTCAATGTGGTATTGAGCAGAGACATGTAAGGCCTAAACATGGAGGTAGCTCCTAGCCTGTACTCCTTACTGTACAGGTGTAAGTAGTTCTACTTATTAATAAAGACTTACAGTTAAATCTTCATAGTCTTCAGCAGGTTACTTAAGAGACATCGTTCTGTAACCAACACCCTCCCAACATCGTGGCACCAGGGGATCAAAAACCCTCAACCTTGTTAAAATGCTGAAAGACTGAGAACAACTTCAGCAAAGCATTCTGATCTGAAAGAACTCCTAAAAGAAGCAGAGGTGCAGAGGGGAAAAAAAACCCAGCAGATAACACCCCAGAGAAAGGCCTGATAGTGACAAAGCAATACACTGAAAGACAGAGTGAGGACATGAGAGCTGATCAAAAAAAAACACAATTGAAAGAATAGCTAACTATCCTTCAGGATCAAATTCAGAAACAGCATATAACTCTTCAGCAACATAATGGAATAAAGGCTACCTTGAACAGCAGAATGGCAGCACAGCAGAACAAACTTAATGAGACTGGTAAATTACGAGAAAACTCAAGGCAAAGTAACTGAGCTTCACAATGAAAAGGAAAGCCTGTTGAAGGACCTTCACATTTTAGAAGGATCCCTCAGGTCAGAGTTTGTTCCTCTGGAACATAATGAAGTGAAACAAAATGAATTTAATGCCACTCTGAAAGAACTGACAAGCCAGTTTTCAGAGAAGACCCAGGGATGTTCTATATTCCAGGAGGAAGCTGGGAGGTACAAGAAAGAGAAGGAATCTTGAAAAAGAATTTCATTCCCAAAGAGATATTCGTAGAGATGAAAATCAAAAACATAGAATGGCAAGCAAAGGTAGAAGTTCTCACAAAAGAGCGTGAGGTGTCTCAAAGCAATTGGCAGAAGTGCAATTGCAGAATGTGAACTTGAAGGAAAGCACAAAGGAATTATACTCTGCCAAGGAAAAACTGACCTGTGTAGGGAAGCAACTTTCACGTACGAATGATGAGTTTCTTAAGGAAAAACGAGAACTGATGAGGACACTGTAGTGTCGCTGACAGGAAGTAGAACACTTGAAAGAGGACTCGAGGCATTTAAATAGTGAACATATACATATAAATTCAACAAAGATAGATCTTCAATTATAACTTGATGAACTTCAAGCACCAGTTGTCTCCAGTAAACATCATGAAAAATGCCTGGAACAGAAGAAGGAATTGCTGAAGAATCAAAACAGTTGCTTCAATGTAGAATTAATAAGCAAAACTGATGAAATTGTTGAACTCCAATCCAACCTGAACAACAGGATGGATAAGATATGTAGTATAGTAGGGAAAATCCAGATTTTGAAAGCAGATAAGGAGAATTCTAAGAAACACATTGAGGATCTAACAAATGAACTGAAAGAGACTAAACAGCAGTCATTGACGAAGCAAGAAACATTTCGAACAGAACTAAATGCCCAAGTGAAGCCGGCAAGCTCATATAAGAGTTTCTCAGATAACTATGAGATGAAGACAACTCAACTTACCAGAGTAATTGCTGTGCTGAATGAAAAGATCATAAGCTCAAAAAACAGGAAAAGAAGGATGTAATCAAAAATCTGGCTAAAATTGTGAAGCGGGAGTGAATGAAGACTCCATTGTTGAAACGTAAATGCCCATATACATCAAGATGTCTCACATGATGAAATAAGAAGAGACAGAAGCATCAAGGAGACTAATACAATGCTCATCCACCCCACAAGAAACAAGTTGGACTAGCAGCAACCGCTGATCAATACAACAGCTGGACTGACCAAGTGCGGTTCAACACGAAAGAATGGAAGAAAAGAATGAAAGCGTACCCAAATGCCAGTCCAACCTCCAAGCCAACAACAAGAACCAGAAACAACAGAGCCTACCTTTCCTCCAACAGAATGGCAAATGAGATAAGGAAGGGCTATAAGGCCTCCAGATCACATGAACCTGTAAATTTAAGGACTTGAAAAGGGGGAGATGGGGTAATGAAAATGATGTAATAATGCTTCTACAGTAATAGCAGTTAAATGGTAATAGCAATAATGTGGTAACAACAATGTAAATGCATGAGACTGATAACATATTAAAACATAAAGTAAACTAGTGTAACGCCATATACATTAGATAATGACTTGGGGAGGTGTAGTATAAGGGTCTGGCACATACAGGGTTAATGTGGCACAGAGTACAGTACCGCCCACACAGTGATATAGGAAGACACATTATCCAGACCTAGGGGTCATTGTGGTTTTCAACAAAGGCATGTAAAGACCTGAACATGGAGGTCATTCTTAGTCTGTACCCTTTACTGTACATGTGTAAATAGTTCCATGTGTTAATTATACTTACAGTTAACCTACTGAAGACTATGAAGACTTCTTTAAGAGATGCCGCTTTGTAACCAACACCCTCCCAACAGATCCCATACAAATATAGGAAATAGGAGCAGAAGTAGGCCATTCAGCCACTCGAGCCTGCTCCACCATTCAATAAGATCATGACTGATCTGTTTGTGTTTTGAGTTCCACATTCCCATCTACCCCCTGATAACCTTTGACTCCCTTGCCTTACAAGAGTCTATCTACCTCTGCCTTAAAAATATTCAATGACCCCATCTCCACCAGGGAGGCAGAGAGTTCCAAAGTTGCACAACCTTCTGAGGAAAAAAATTCTCCTCATTTCCGTCCTAAAAAGGTGACCCATAATTTTAAAACAATGCCCCCTAGTTCTAGACTCACCCAGAAGAAGAAACACCCTTTCCATGTCCACCTTGTCAATACCATTCAGGATCTTGTGTACTTTAATCAAGTCACCCCTCATGCTTCTAAACTCCAATGGAAACAAGCCCAGTCTGTCTAACCTTTCATCATAAGATTCATTCCAGGTATCAATCGAGTTAACTTCCTCTGAACCGCCTCCAACACATTTACATCCTTCCTTAAAGAAGGAGACCAAAACTACACAGAGTATTCGAGATGTGGTCTCACCAATGCCCTGGTATAAATGAAGCATAACATCCTTACTTTTATGTTTTTATGTTTTATACTTTTATGTTCAATTCCTCTCATATTAAAGGATAGCATTCCATTAGCCATCTTGATTACATGCTGTACCTACATACTAACTTTTTGTGACTCACGCACGAAAACACCTAGATCCCCCTACACCTTAAAATTCTGCAGCTGTTCTCCATTTAAGAAATAGCCTGCTTTTTTATTCTTCCTGCCAAAATGAACAGCTTCACATTTTCCTACATTATACCCCATTTGCCAGATTTTTGTCCACTCACTCAACCTATCTATATCCATCTTCAACCTCCTTATGTCCTCTTCACAACATACTTTCCTACCTATCTTTGTGTCATCTGCAAACTTAGCTATCATGCTTTCACTCCTTATCAAAGCCATTGATATAATTTGTAAGAAGTTGAGGCCCCAGCACAGACCTCTGCAGGACTCCATTTGTCACATCCTGCCAATCAGCAAAAGACCCATTTATGCATACCCTCTGTTTTCTGCCAGCCAGCCAATCTTCTATCCATGCTAATGTGCTACCCGCCACACCATGAGCTTTTATTTTCCATAATAACCTTTGATATGACACCTTATCAAATGCCTTCTGGAGATCCAAGTACAGTATGTCTACAGGCTCCCCTTTATCCACAACGCATATTACTCCTTCAAACAACTCCAATAAATTGGTTAAACATGATTTCCTTTCACAAAACCATGCTGACTCTTCCTGATTACCTTGAGTTTCTATAAGTGCCCAGTTATAACCTCCTTAATGATCGATTCCAACACCTTCCCCACAATTGACTTTAAGCTAACTGGCCGACAGCTTCCTGTTTACTGCCTCCTCCCTTCCTAAATGTTACTTTCCAGTCTGATGGAAACATTCCAAAATTTAGGGAATTTTGGAAAATTAACACCAACGTAACTACTGTCTCATTAGCCACCTCTTTTAAGACCCTAGAATGAAGTTCATTAGGACCTGGAGATTTGTCAGCCCACAGCGCATCAGTTTACTCATTACTGCTTCCCTAGTGATTGTAATTTCACCAAGTTCTCTTCTCCCTTCACCTCTTGATTTACTGCTATTACTGGAATGTTTTTTGTATCCTCTATAGTGGAGACAGAAGCAAAGTATTTTTTCCTTTGATCTGCCATTTCCTTATTATCTACTATTTATTCCCCATTGTCTGTCTCTAGAGGACCAACACTCACTTTACTTATTCTTTTCCTTTTTGAATACCTGTAGAAACTCTTACTATCCATTTCTACATTTCTAGCTAGCTTCCTCTCATGCTCTAATTTCTTTCTCCTGATTAATTTTTTAGTCATTCTCTGCCGTCCTTTGTATTCTGACCAATCATCAGACCTGCCACTCATCTTTGTGCAGTTATATGCTTTTTCCTTAAGCTTGATGCTTTCCTTAACTTATTTAATTAACCATGATGGTGGGTCATCCCCTTGGAATTTTTCTTTATAGTAGGAATATACTTAGTCTATTGGCAGAATTTTCCTGTCGGCGATTTGGGGGTGGGGCCCACTCGCCAACGGGAAAATGACGCGGGATGACGTCGTGAGGAGCCCCCGATATCATCCCGGTCCCTGTAAATATTGAGGAAGGCGGGCGGACAGTGAAATCAGCTGTACGCCTGCGACATGTCAATGGCCAATTGAGGCCATTGACAGGATAATTAAGCTTGTTAAATGCCCTGCCCATCCAAACTTAAGGCTGGTGGGCAGGCCAGGAGCCCCAGCGGGCTTCTGATAATACATGAAACCTCATCCACTGGCGGGATGAGGTTTCATGTCCGTTTTTAAAAACTTCAATAAAGTTTATGTGCTTCTTATTAACATGCCCCATCTCGTGTGACATTGTCACATGAGGGGGACAGGTTAATAATTTTAATATTTTTCTATTTATAAAGATTTTTATACTGTCAGTGATCTCCCTGAGACAGCACTTAGTCTCAGGGAAATGTACGCTCTTTCATGCGCATGTGCGAAAGAGCGCACTTTGACAAATGGGGAATCCCCCCCACCCGGCACAGGAAGCGCATGTGGCTTCCTGTCAGGCAGGTTACTGGGCGGACCTTAATTGGCCCGCCCACTCAAAATGGCGGCAGGCCCCGTTTCGGTGGTGGAGTTCAGCTGCCCACCCACTGCCGAGCCAGTGGGGCCCGTCCGCCCATCAAGGTAAAGATTCTGGCCTATGTATTCTGAAATATCCCCTTAAATTTCTGCCACTGTTTCTCTATTGATCTATTCCCAAGCCTAGTGCCCCATTTAACTTCAGCTAGCTCAGCTTTCCTGCCCAAATAGTTGCCCTTATTTAAGTTTAAAATACTAGTCTTAGACCCACTCTTCTCCCTTTCAAACCAGCTGTAAAATTCAATCATATTATGGTTGCTGTCACCAAAGGGTGCCTTCACTTTGAGGTCATTAACTAATCCTGTCACATTACATAATACCAAGTCTAATATAACCAGCTCTAAGAAACTATCTCAAAAGCTTTCTATGAACTCCTTATCCAGGCTACTACTGCCAATCTGATTAATTCAGTTTATATGGAGATTAGAATCACCCATTATTATTGCCATCCCTTTAGCAGGAGCACCCAATATTTCTTCTTGTATACTTTGTCCTCAATTGTGGCTACTGTTAGGGGGCCTGTATACCACTTGCACGAGTGACTTCTTTCCCCTACTATCCCTTATCTCCAGCCAAATCAATTCTACATCCTGATCTCCTGAACCAAGATCATTTCTAACTATCGCACCAATACCATCCTTGATTAACAGTGCTACCCCTCAACTTTTACCTAGCTTCCTATTCTTCTTGAATGTCATATACCCCTCAATATTCAGGACTCAATCCTTACCATCCTGTAGCCACGTCTCCGTATTGGCTATCATTCATATTTATTTACTTCAATGTGCACTATCAATTCAATTACTTTGTTATGAATGCTACGCACATTCAGATAGAGAGCCTTTAGTTTAGTCTTTTAGTTATCTTTGTAACGTTTAGTCTTGACTATTGGTGTCTTCTTAGGTTTTAACTTTCTGTCCCTTCCTGCTATTCTATTACCCTAATTTCCCACATTACTATTATGCTCTCCTGGCTTGAATCTACCCCTCGGTTTGCTACATCTACCCAAGCCTGATCCATCACCACCCCACCCCCATCCTTTAGTTTAAAGCCCTCTCTACTTCCCTGGTTATGCAATTTCCAAGAACACTTGTCCTAGCATGGTTCAGGTGTAGACCATCCCAACGGTACAGCCTTCACTTTCCCCAGTACTGGTGCCAGTGCCTCACGAACCGGAACCCACTTCTCCCACACCAGTCTTTGAGCCACACATTCATCTCTCTAATCTTATTTGCCCTATGCCAATTTGCATGTGGCTCAGGTAACAATCCAGAAATTATTAGCTCTGAGGTTCTGCTTCTTAATTTGGTACCAAGCTCCTCATACTGACTATGTGGAACCTCTTTCTTTGTCCTGCTATGTCATTGTTACCTACAAGAACCACAATGACGGGATTCTCCCCCTCCCACTGTAAGTTCCTCTCCAGTCCTGAGCAGATGTCCTGAACCCTGGCACTGGGCAGACCAGACAGCTTTCTGCATTCTCACTCTTTGCTGCAGAGAACAGTGTCAATCCCCCTCACTATTCTGTTCCCTACTAGCACTATGTTCCTGTTTGCTCCCACCATTTGAACGGTTTCCTGTACCATGGTGCCAAGGTCAGCCTGCTCATCCACCTTGCAGACCCCACTTTCATCCACACATGTTGTAAGCACCTCAAACCTGCTTGACAATTGCAAATAATTTTGAGAGTCCTCTGCTACTGTCTGCTGAGTCCCTTTGCCTGCCTCACTCACGGTCACTTCCTCCTGTCTCTCATTGCTGACCAAAACAGACTATTCTAAGAGGCATGACATCTTCTTGAACAAAGTTTCCAGGTATTTCTTCACTCCCCACCGCCCCCTCAACCATCCCCAATCACCCCCCACCCAGCCCCCAACCACCATCACCCACCCCAAACCACCCCCACCCAATCCTCCACAACCCTATGTGAACCTAATTCACTACTCACTTGGTCTCTATCTCACTCCGCCCGTCTCTTCATGCACCACTTGCTGATCATACGGTTTGAATAGCCTGCCGCTTTTGGAGACCTGCTGATGAGTCACTAGCTAGTTTAACTTCCTACTATAGTAATTAGCACCACTTGAGCCAATGCTTTCAGGTGATTGACAGATAACCGCCACTCCAGGCAGTTCTCTATTTAACAAGCTAACCTAACTTACTTGAAGGCTAGCACTATGTCAGATTTTGATTCTTAATCTATAGTTAAAACCTGAAAAACTTCCCAGTGAAACTCTGCAAATACTGAACTCAGCAGAACTTGTTTCAGTTGCCAACAAAGGCCTCAGAATGTCCCACAGGAAAGCTACTTAATCCAGTGAGCAATGATTACCTTTAAAATGTCTGCAAATTGCTTTCTTATGAGTAAAGAATAAACTTATTGGCAAGCTTACCTTTAGCCCAGAAGGATCTTGATGTACTATGACAGAAAAGCTGGATGCACGTCCTTTTTATGCGGCCACCATGACTATTCCAAGAGCTTGGTGCCTGTGATTTAGGAATGGCCCTGTAACCTCAACTATAGGCACATATAAGCTCCACTCTTCCAAACCTACAGCCGCACTGTGGGCCATCACAAATTCTGGAGCCCTGATGTTTACGATTTTGATATGCAAATAACTAAAGTAATTATCAATTTAGAAAAATAAAGAAATTTCATTTATGGATGTGCATTGGCAGAAACAGAAGAAACTGGGTAGTTATTACTAAAGCTGAAAGTCAATTTAAGTAAACTTTCATGAGCAAGCAGTGAAGAACATTTTCTGTACAAGTGCCAAATTTATATCAGGAATTATAGCCAAACTTATAAAGACTCTTTACATTGGCATTTAGTCTTAATGGAGTGCTGAGCAGGGTTAATTAGTGTCACATACTGAGTTACTGAATATGAATTAAGAGCACTCCACTGCCAGGTTTAACTCGGGAGACACCAGGGAGTTTACACATTGAAAACTGTGTTACACTCAACACATTTAGTTCAGCATCAATACCTTTTCATCTTCTACTTCTGCCTAGCAGCACTTCCCAGGGAGGAGGGGGCAGGCTTGGGTTAAAAAAAATAATGAAATGCGGAGATTGCCATTTTTACATTGGTGGTTAAGTCACTTAATTAACATATTTGAATCAGGTTCCCACATTGCAATTGGGAACTCAATTTTAAATTCACTGCAAATTGCATGGATCTCCTGAGTGTCAGGAAACCCAGTAGTGAAAGGAAGTGGGAGCTGTAGGTTCCACTGAGTAAAAGCCTTACTCAGCACTCCATGTGGGCTGGAGTCCTCCCACTGCCCCGCAAGAGAGATTTAGCCTCACCCTGCCAATTGCAGCCTCTCTCGCCTTTCTTCTTCTTCCTTATTCCGATTGACTTTTAGTCCTCCATTTTAGCACTGACTCATCACACCCTTTCTGTTGGCAGTATTTTAGCCTGTCTCTCCCATTCTCAAATGCAAGCCCCACAAGAACGTAAGAAATAGGAACAGGAGTAGACCATATGGCCCATTGAGCCTGCTCCACGGTTCAATACAATCATGGCTGATCTTACGTTTCAACTCCATTTCCCCGCCTAGTCCCCATGCCCTTTGATTACCTGAGAGACCAAAAGCCTGTATACCCCAGCCTTAAATGTATTGAACGATGGAGCATCCACAACCCTCTGGGGTAGAGAATTCCAAAGATTCACAACTTTTTGAGCGAAGTAATTTCTCCTCCTCTCAGTCCTAAATGATTGGCCCCTTATCTTGAGACTGTACCCCCATGTTTTAGAATTCCCGACCAACCTAAAAATATCATTCAGTGTCCACCCTATCAAACCACTTCAGAATTTTGGATTCTCATTCTTCTAAAGTCCAGAAAATATAAACCCAGTTTACTCAGCCTCTCATCATAGGACAACCCCCTCATCCCAGGGACCAATTTAGTGAATCTTCACTGTACTGCCTCCAGTGCAAGTTTATCCATCCTTAAATGTGGAGACCAAAATTGCACACAGTATTCCAGACAGTGTTACCAAAACCCTGTACAATTGTAACAAGGCTTCTTTATTCCTGAACTCCAATCCCCTTGCAATAAAGCTCAACATGCCAAGAGATACAAAGAGATAGAGACAGGATAGGTGAACCTTCCTTCCCTCATAAGCTCAGAAGTGGGGATATTCACTGATGATTGCCCGATGTTCAGCACCATTCATGACTCCTCGATACTGAAGCAGTCCATGTCCAAATGTAGAAAGACCTAGACAATATCCAGGCTTGGGCTGACAAGTGGCAAGTAACATTCACACCACACAAGTGCCAGGCAATGACCATCTCCAACAAAAGAGAATCCAATCATTGTCCCTTGACATTCAATAGCATTACCATCGCTGAATTCCCCACTATCAACATCCTGGGGGTTACGGTTGACCAGAAACTGAACTGGGCTAGCCATATAAATATTTTGGCTACAAGAGCAGGTCAGAGGCTAGGAATCCTGTGGCGAGTAACTCACCTCCTGACTCCACAAAGCCTGTCCATCATTTATAAGGCACAAGTCAAGAGTGTGATTGAATACTCTTCACTTGCCTGGATGAGTGCAGCTCCAACAGTACTCGAGGTGCTTCACACCATCCAGGACAAAGTGCCCACTCAATTGGCATCCCATCCACAAACATTCACTCCCTCCACCAGTGATGCACAGTGACAGCAGTATGTACCATCTAGAAGATGCACTGCAGAAACACCCCAAGGCTCTTAAGACAGCATCTCCCAAAGCCACAACCACTACCACCTAGAAGGACAATGGCAGCAGATACATAGGAACACCACCACCTGGAAGTTCCTCTCCAAACCACTCACCATCCTGACTTGGAAATATATTGCTGTCCCTTCACTGTCGCTGGGTCAAAATCCTGGAAATCCTTCCCTAACATCACTGTGGGTTTGCCTACATCACATGAACAACTATAGCCTGGGAAGGAGTCAATACTTCGGGAGAGAAGGAGGGAAAAAAATTCAGAGAGTAACAATAAGAGCGACATAAACACACTGGAACAAAACTAGATTCATTGATTCTTGCCAAGGTAGAGTTTAATCCTTAATTTCTGAATGAACTGAACAGCCACTGACTTACATGTCAGGTTGACTGCAAACAGAGCAATAAAATAGATCAATAACAAGCCTATCAATTTAAGAACCAAAGTAATTGGATTGAGAATGTAATGTAAATACTGATGCATGACATGAATAATGGGCACAACAATGTTGAATTTCTCTTCCAAAATTCTTGATTCAAAAGCAGCCTGACTAAACATTTCTATTGGAGTTTGAGACTTAGGCCTGGGTTTTTGCTCCTGAGGCAGGTTGCAGAGCTGGGAAATTTCACTGCTCGCCTCATCTACCTCAGGAAAAGTGCCCCGGATGGTGGGATATTCGTTCATGGGGAATGATTTGGAATGGAGTCCAGCCTTCGGTCTTCAGACACAGATCAGAAGCCGCCACAGGGGCTTAGCTAGTACCCACCATGGACAAACCTCAGAAGTCATGGTGAGATGAAATGATAAGATCTAAATATATATTACAGACTTCACTATAAGAAACACACTCATTCATGCAAACCCATTCAATACATTTAAATCCCCTCAAGTATTCAATGCCTATTAAAAGCAAACATTTGTATTCATGACCCCGTATCAAAATCGGCTAACCTTTTAATAATATCTTTGAGCTACCAGTCAAACTGTGAACTTACAGACCCCCCTGTGATAATGATAGGCCGTGGAAAGTAGTTAAGCACTAATAATGCTTGAATGATAGCATTTAGGATTATGTCAACAAGGAGCTATTGAAACTGCTAGACCAGTTTTATTTTACTCTCACAGACAGAGGCTGGCAGTTTTTAAAAAAAAATTTGAAAGGCTGGGGATAAAATAACTTGACAACTTGATAGTTTTACAATATCTACCTACCCTTCAGAAGCATGTATATGTATTTGAAAAATTCATAACTCCCACATTGCAGCAGTAAAAATGGGATCTACTTGAACTCAACACTGAGTTTAAAGGGCCCTGCTTAGTTTGGGTTTCCCACATGTGGAAATCACTTCTTGCCCCTGATCCCACCATGGTGAAAATGGTTTCTGCTGGACATGGGGTGTGGGACTTCCAGATCTGGGGAGCCTCCATGACTCCATGAAAATCCAAGCATAAGAATTGGCTTTTGAGGAGGGCCTTAAGAAGAAAAGGAAGTGTAGGGGCAGATGGGTTTTATTGAGTGATTTCCAAAGCATGGGATCTATACAGCTGAAGCACAACTGCCAGTGATTGTGTGGATGCACAAGTCAGAGAAATGGAGCGATCGAGAGGCACAGGGCTGGAGGAGGTTTTGATAGCAAAGAGTGAAGCCATAGGGAGATTTAAAAATTAGGATGAGAATTTTTAGTGAGGCATTGGGGCACTGAGAGCCATCATATGTCAGTGAGGTTAGCAACGATGGAACTTGATGTAGGTTAGGGTGAGATTTAAATAAGGTTACAGTCTTTCTCTCACTAGCCACTTATGATAAGTATTCAATGCTCCAATAGCCTTTGACCTGACTTTTTCTTTTCATTACCTCCTTCAATTTTTGATGATAATCCTGCAGGTTATGGCACTCTGTTTCCAATAGTTGGCGAATAAGTAACAAAATCTTTCACCATTTACCCTGTCACACTGTTCCTCATTTTGAAAAATTATTAGTACATCCTCCTAAACCATCTGTTATTGTGGGCAGGAAAAAAATCAAGCCATTTCTTCACAATTATAATTTTTTATTTGTGGTACAATTCTGGTGAATCTTTAGTGTATCCTTTCCGTGGCTCTCATACCTTTCCTATAATGGGGTGCCCAGAGCTGCACGCAAAGTCTTTGTTAAGGCCTAATCAATCTTTTGTATTAATTTAATACCACCTGTTTAATTGATAGAACCCCATGTATAATGCTCAAGGATAAATTTTCATCTTCATCGCCTGGCAGGGTGATCCACATGTCCGTTGTAGAATCTATTCCATTCTCATTCCATTGAAGTGGAAATTGGACAGGCCGTGAAAATGGAAGCTTACCTCAGAATGTCATTTGCCTTTTTTCAAAAAAATCTATTTGCCATTCCACCTTTAAAGATGTATGAGTAGATTTCAGTGGAGGCTCCTTGGCTCGCCCACTAACTTCTGTGGAAGAGCACCAGAAATCGTAGAGAAACGGCAGTCATTCTGTTTTGATATCTCAATATCTCACTGTTATTCCACTCTTACAATTTAAAGTTATACTTCCTTATACTGTTTTTCATCCACATGATGTGTGGCTTCATGTTTCTCTGTATGTCATTACATGTTCCACTCATCTGCCTACTCTGCTAATTTGTCTACATTCCACTGCATTCTCTTTTACAGTTTGCTATTCTCCCTACATTTGATAAACATTGGCAAAACTCAACATCACCCTCCAATGTCTATGTAGCATCTAATGAAAAATAAGAGTATTTGGCGCAATACTCCTCAGCCTTCCACCTCACATCTCACCAAGCCAAAAGAATACATCAATTTTCTATACATTGACTTTCTGTCCCCCAGCTATCCCTTTATCCATGCAGCTACATTCTCTTTTAATAAAATCTGCCTGAACTTTCATAATAAATCCTTTATGTGGCACTTTATCAAAAATCTCCTGAAAACCCTATGATACCAACATTCCTGTTGTCTATACACAGTGTGACTTCTCAAAACATTCAACATTAGATAAGCATGACCTGCTCTTTATAAAACCATACTGACTGCCTGATTAGCCTTTGCCTTTCTAAGTGTTCTCTATTATTTTGAGTTATTTCACATATTCATTATTTTCCTATACTTTAGACTCTAGGAAGGAAACTTTACAGCATGCCTCAGCGGGCGGCTTATTGGAAAATCATAGGTCCATCATCTGCAATTTCATCTCCATTGGTAATAATTTTCCTGCCTGTTACCCACAAGGCCCTGACAGCAGCATGGGGTCAGGGAAAATTTCACCCTAGAAGATTACTCATAAGAGGTAAGACTAACACCTATAATTTCCCTTTTCCTCAACCGAGGTGTAACACTTACCAGCCTCAAAGACCTTCATCACAGGTATCATCGGCAAAGATTTTTAGAAAATTATGGTTTGCACCTTTGTTATCTTCTTCAATATTCTAGAATGTAAACAATTTGTAGTCCCCATCAACTTTAATAAGGTTTCCTTTTGAATATTCATTTACAGTATCAATGTTTCCACATCCTTTTTAGTACTACCACAGGCCTATTTTCATTTTCCTGTCTAAAAGCTGAGGTAAAATATTTAAAGCGTCTTCACCTTCCCTTTACTTGCAAATCACATCACATCTTTGACTCTCTTTTTTACTTACATTCTTACGTAACAGAAATAAAACATTTGTTTCTATGAAGAATGTATTTGTTGTTTCCTTTCATTACAGTCATGGCACACACAAAAAGGCTTAGCTGTGCAAGTGCTGATTATAGCAACGTTGTTGAATGGGAAATAATTTGCAGATAATCCCCAATGTTTTGGGCAGGTGATTTGCATTCCGGGCAGGAGACCAGGTAATTCAATTCAGCTATAAACTTCATTGTTTCTGTGAAGTTTTATGTTTGACTTGCAGGTTTAGCAAGAAAGCAAGAAGGTCAATTGGATGTCCTTGATCTTGACTATGGATGGCACTGTGGATGTCTAGCTAACTACCATCTGGATTTCCTTATATTCTGGAAATCAAAAGGAAGTTTCAAGTCAGATCTGTGACAGATCTTGGTGAATCATTGCAGTTCCCATGAAAGGCAGGTCAAATGCCAGGGACTGCTTGATTTGGGTTTAAGCTACCTTTCATTATGAAGATGAAGATCAGTCCAGAGACACAACAGTGAACTTCTTCATAGCTCTATGAACTGCATTGTGTAGCATAGTTTAATAGCATAGAAAATGCATGGTATGGTAATAATTATTCTCTAATATTTTCAAGGATCAAGAAAATGTGACAGCAAATGAGATATGCAGCAAACTGAAACAGTGACAAGAGCCAATATTAACTTGAAGATGAGCTGGGAGTGGGGTGGACGGTGTAGTGTTGGAAACCTGGAAGCAAGTACAGCACGCCGGTCGGAGGTTTTCTAAACTCAGCTGACTCAGTAGCACATTTTACTCCTGGGTTTGCCAACCAATGCACAGCGGTGGGTCTGATGAGGACCCATGTAAGGTGATTCTAACTCCAGTATTTAAAAGGTTAATCTAAAGATGGAACTTGGAGAAATTTTGAGAAAAGGAATTGTGACAAAGTATTTCGGATGTTCAAAGATTATGATGTGCTGCTGGGGTCAGTAGGTAGCTGGAAAAATGCTCAGAAATGGGTGGAAGAAACCTGGAGATGAACCAAGGTGTGATTGGAGATGGGCAAGGTGGTCAGCAGTAGGAGCTTGGTGTCACATACTGGTTTCAGTGTAGGAAGTGCTTTAAAATTACCTAAGTAGCTCCAAAAAGGTGAGTACAATTGCAAATTTACCTACATCCTGCTGTGCCCATTTCCTCACTTTGCAAAGTCAAGCCTACGCCGTCATATCACTCCTCAAACCATATATTTTGCATGCGCACCCATCCTGCTCTATACATTTTCTCACATCCCCCATCTATCCATCTGCCCCTGTCTGCCGCTACCACCCACTCTCATCCTTATTCAATTTGATGTTTCTCCCAGGTAATCACCTTCATTAAATGCGCTGCATCTATCAAGTGAACACATGGCATTATCATCACCATTACTCATTGTTCTATTCTTTCCCCATTGCAGGAAAAGAGAGCAAAGCACATGTAAAAGAGGGAGGGATCTCTAGGTGAGCCTTCACAGATCACAATGGTAGTGGTGACATTCCTGGCCTTGAAGTTGGGAAGCCTGGAACTTTAAACTGTAGCAATCAGCAACACACAGGTCTTACAGCACTCAGTCACATTGACTTGATTTCGACAGCAGGAGAAATAATGGTCATCTTAATAGGTCGCAATGTTATTTCCCATCCATTATGAATTAATATCCTTTATTTAAGCTAAGGCCTCCTGGTGCAGCAGCATTTGGTGGATATCAAGGACAACAACATTCTCAGAAAACCTTTCCTTCTGAGGACACACAGGCACACGGCTCAAGTACACCAGCTCAGATACTCGCACTTCAGTGAGATCAGTTAGACAGATGGTGGGGTTGTCACCTGTTGACTCTCACTTCAGAAGTGAGCAAGAGTAGATGTGATGGAGACAGGGACTGCATGGCAGAGGACGTCGCGCTCTCCAAGTTCTGCTCAGCTAGACGTATGCTGCACCCCTGGAGGCCTTCAATGAAAAAGGAGAATCATTGAGCAGCAGCTGACAAAGTGCAATGGATTGACAGGCCTCCCAAGCAAACTGATCATGATTCCAGAGAGAATGGAGAAGCCTGCCTCAAGCACGGAGTGTTTTGATGTCACACAGCATCGTGATAATATGTTCTTCCATGGATAGTGGCCAAATCTGTGGAACATCTGATTGCAATGAAATGAATCCATGCACATCTTGTCCACGACTGTGCAGATCCTAGATGACAACAGATCTTAAACGGGGCATCAGGTGCCTTAACCATGGCCTCAAAACTGATCCACAACAAAGTGCTCTGCAGCAGAGTGGCAGCCATGAACTGTGGATAAGACACAAGGAATGATGCTGAAACAGGACTTGAAAATGAGGACTCCACTCTTTTCTCACTCATTGCTCCTACCTTAGTCAGTGCCGCACTTGCTGCTTTGTCTTTCTGAAGACTGAGTCTGCCTTGTACAGGAACAGGTAGTCTTAACATCAGTGGGGCCCTCTTGGACTCAAAAAGCTGAAGACATTGACAAAAAACATCGCAGCATTCAGAGAAGGGATCCAAGCAGCCTGCCTTAATCTCTGTTAAAGCCACAAAAGTTACTCCAAGTGGGAGCAGAAGTAAAAGAAAGAGTGAAGCATGATACTTGCACAAAGGTATGAACAGGGATGTATGAGAAAATGTTATGTTGTGGAGTTTCTGTTCATTAGTTCCAGCACATTTTATTCCCTTGCTCCATTTTCCTGTCTTTCCCATTCTTGGTTGCTAGGTGGAAAGTTGCCTTTTAACTTGTTTGACAGGGAATGGGAAAACATGAATTGATGGGGACAAATGGGTGGGGCAGGAGTGGATGTGCAAGGGGTGGTTGATTGTTTGCAGGACTGCTTTGAATCAGTGGCATCAGGGCCCAGAAAGAGTGGCGGTTGCACATGCTTCTGACATGGGTCCATTGGTGCAACCCAAATAAAACTTGCGTTATGAAAGGTATCCCCAGGAACAATGTGAACAGTTGATGATGCAGTGCTCTCATCACCGTTTTTATTTATTGATTCATTTTTTATTCTTTCATTTTGTTATGTATAGTTTTTTTTATCCTTTTCCTATCCTTTGTCCCCAACACACTCCCCACACACAGGGCCATTTTAAAAAAAATTCATTCATGGGATGTGGGCTTTGCTGGCTGGGCCAGCATTTTTTGCCCATCCCTAGTTGCCCTTGAGGAGGTGGTGGTGAGCTGCCTTCTTCAACCACTGCAGTCCATGTATTGTAGGTACACTAACAGTCCTGTTAGGAAGGGAGTTCCAGGAAGTTAGCTCAGCGACAGTGAAGGAACGGCAATATATTTCCAAGTCAGGATGGTGAGTGACTTGGAGGGGAATTTCCAGGTGGTGGTGTTCCCATCTATCTGCTGCCCTTGTTCTTCTAGATGGTAATGGTCATGGATTTAGAAGGTGCTGTCTCAGGAGCCTTGGCGAATCTCTGCAGTACATCTTGTAGATGATACACACTGCTGCTACTGTGCATTGGTGGTGGAGGGAGAGAATGTTTGTGGATGTGGGGCCAATCAAGCAAGCTGCTTTGTCTTGGACGGTTTCAAGCTTCTCGAGTGTTGTGGGAGCTGCACTCATCCAGGCAAGAGAGGAGTATTCCATCAAACTCCTGACTTGTGCCTTGTAGATGGTGGACAGGCTTTGGGTGGTCAGGAGATGGGTTACTCATCACACGATTCCTGGCCTCTGACCTGCTCTTGTAGCCACAGTATTTATCTGGCTAGTTCAGTTTAATTTCTGGTCAATGGTAACCCCCAGGATGTTGATAGTGGGGGATTCAGTGATGGTAATGCCATTGAATGTCAAGGGGTGATGGTTGGATTGTTTTTTGTTAGAGATGGTCATTGCCTGACACTTGTGTGGCGCGAATGTTACTTGCCACTTGTCAGCCCAAGCCTGGATATTGTCCAGGTCTTGCTGCATTTGGACAGGGACTGCTTCAGTATCTGAGGAGTCATGAATGGTGCTGAACGTTGTGCAATCATCAGTGAACATCACCATTTCTGACCTTATGATGGAAGGAAGGTCATTGATGAAGTAGCTGAAGTTGGTTGGGCCTAGGACACTACCCTGAGGAACTCCTGCAGTGATGTCCAACCACAACTATCTTCCTTTGTGCTAGGTATGCCTCCAACCAGTGGAGAGTTCTCCCTCTGATTCCTATTTACTCCAGTTTTGCTAGGGCTCCTTGATGCCACACTCTGTCAAAAGCGGCCTTGATGTCAATGTCAGTCACTCTCACCTCACCTTGGGAGTTCAGCTCTTTAGTCCATGTTTGAACCAAGGCCAGGAGGTAAGGAGCTGGGTGGCCCTGGCGGAACCCAAACTGGGCATCAGTGAGCAGGTTTTGACCCTTTCTGTTACTTTACTGATGATGGAGAATAGATTGATGGGGTGGTAATTGGTCCAGTTAGACTTGTCTTGCCTTTTGTGTACAGGATATACCTGGGCAATTTTCCACATAGCCAGATAGATGCCAGTGTTGTAGCTGTACTGGAGCAGTTTGGCTAGAGGCACGGCAAACTCTGGAGCACAAGTCTTCAGAATTATTGCCGGAATATTGTCAGGCCCCATAGCCTTTGCAGTATCCAGTGCCTTTAGCCATTTCTTGATATCACGTGGAGTGAACCGAACTGGCTGAAGACTGGCATCTTGGATGCTGAGGACATCCAGAGGAGGCCGAGATGGATCATCCACTCGGCACTTCTGGCTGAAGATTGTAGCAAATGCTTCAGCCTTATATTTTGCACTGATGTGCTGGACTCCCCCATCATTGAGGATGGGGATATTTGTGGAGCCTCCTCCTTCAGTGAGTTGTTTAAATGTCCACCACCATTCACAACTGGAAGTGGCAGGATTGCAGGGCTTAGATCTGATCCGTTGGTTGTGGGATTGCTTAGCTCTGTCTATCACTTGCTGCTTATGCTGTTTGGTACGCAAGTAGTTCTGTGTTATAGCTTCACCAGGTTGACATATCATTTTTAGGTATACCTGGTGCTGCTCCTGGCATGCCCTCCTGCACCCTTCATTGAACCAGGGTCGATCTCCTGGCTTGGTGATAATGGTAGAGTGGGGGATATGTCAGGCCGTGAGGTTGCAGATTGTGTTCGAGTACAATTTTGTTGCTGCTGATGGCCCACAGCGCCTCATGGATGCCCAGTCCTCAGTTGCTAGACCTGTTCGAAATCTATCCCATTTAGCACTGTGGTAGTGTTGCACAACACGATGGAGGGCATCCTCAATGTGAAGGCGGGACTTCACCTCCACAATGACTGTACGGTGGTCACTCCTACCGATACCGTCATGGACAGATGCATCTGTGGCAGGCAGGATGGTGAGAATGAGGTCAAGTATGTTTTTCCCTCTTGTTGGTTGCTTCACCACCTGCTGCAGATCCAGTCTAGCAGCAATGTCATTTAGGACTCGGCGCCAGCTCAGTCAGTCGTGGTGCTACCGAGCATTCTTGGTGATGGACATTGAAGTCCCCCACCCAGAGTATATTCTTGTCACCCTCAGTGCTTCCTCCAAGTGGTGTTCAACATGGAGGAGCACTGATTCATCAGATGAGGGTGGGTGGCACGTGGTAAACAGCAGGAGATTTCCTTGCCAACGTTTGACCTGATGCCATGAGACTTCATGGTATACGGAGTCAATGTTGAGGACTCCCAGGGCAACTCCCTCCCACTGTGCCGCCACGTCTGCTGGGTCTGTCCTGCCGGTGGGACAGGACATACCCAGGGATGAAGATGTGGTGTCTGGGGCATTATCTGTAAGATATGATTCCGTGAGGATGACTATGTCAGGCTGTTGCTTGACTAGTCTGTGAGACAGCTCTCCCAATTTTGGCACTAGCCCCCAGCTGTTAGTAAGGAGGACTTTGTAGGGTCGACTGGGCTGAGATTGCCGTTGTTGTTTCCAATGCCTAGGTCGCTGCTGGCTGGCCTGTCCTGCTTCATTCCTTTTTTGTGACTTTGTAGCAGTTTGTCACAACGGAGTGGCTTGCTAGGCCATTTCAGAGGGCATTTAAGAGTCAACCACATTGCTGTGGGTCTGTAGCCACATGTAGGCCAGACCAGGTAAGGATGACAGATTTCCTTCCCTAAAGGGCACTTGTTGTGCTTTCTCAGAGCGCTGACCCTTGCTCTGTTATTAACACATTCAGCTACCTTACCTTTATGCCACTATCAGGACCTTCTTTAGTATTTAACACTACCATTAACACTCCCTTTATCTTGTGCCCATGACATCTTTGTCAATCTCTCCTGAGCTCCCACCTATCCCTGACCTTCTATTTTGCCTGACCTGCTCCATCCCCTCTTAAACAGTATAAAATCCATCACATTTCTACTTCTTTTCAGCTCTGAAGAAGAGTCATATGGACTTGAAACGTTAACTCTGTTTCTCACTTCACAGATGCTGCCAGACCTGCTGCATTTTTCCAGCATTTTCTGTTTTTATTTCAGATTTCAGTATCCGCAGTATTTTGCTTTTATGCTCGCTCATTCTGACTGGCATCATCAGAGACGAAGTTTATATAATTGACAGCCCTGGCAAACAAGCCATCAGCCACAAAAAGAAGAGAATAAAGATAAGACTTGCATTAATATAGCCCCTTTCATGACCTCAGGATGTCCCAAAGTGCTTTACAGACAATGAAGTACTTTTGAACCATAGTTACAGTTTTATTTAATCATCGTAGAAGCCAAATTACGGACAGTAAACTTCCACAAAAACAATATGATAATGACCAGATAATCAGGGATAACAACTCTGTTGTTCTCTGAAATACTGCAATGGGATCTTTTACATCCACCTTAGAAAGCAGACAGAGCCTCTATTTCATGTCTGATCTGAAAGACGAGACCTTAGACAGTGCAGCATTCCCTCAGTACTGCCCTGGAGGGCCCGCCTAGATTGTTATAAGACCATAGACCATAAGACATAGGAGCAGAAATTAGGCCATTCAGCTCATCGAGTCTGCCCCACCATTCAATCATGGCTGATAAGTTTCTCAACCCCATTCTCCCCATAACCTTTGATCCCCTTACCAATCAAGAACCTAACTATCTCTGTCTTAAATACACTCAATAAGGTCAAGTTATGGTCAAGTTTCTGGAGTGGGACTTGAATCCATAACCTTCTGACTCAGAGGCAAGAGTGCTACTAATTGAGCTACAAATGACACAAAAGACAGATCTGTCTTATGCATTTGTTGACCACCGTCTGAGAGATCCTGGCTATATCTCTGGCAAAGCACTGCAAGGATCAGACGCTAAAAAGTTGAGAGCGAAAGAAACTTAAACAACCACAGATAAAGCATGGCCGCTAGGTCCAACAGGCAGCAGGTTTTGTTCTAGGAGGCTGCAGACATCTCCCACTACTCTATGTGGCATGCTGAGTTTCGCAAAATGCCATTGTCTGACATGTCACAGAAACTCAGCTTCTGACAATCAATTATGCATTCATGAGGATCTTGGCGAATCTCATCGGGGTGGGCAGGAAGTTGCCCAGCCCGCCATTACCTCATGGGATTGAAGGTCCTGGCGCAATATTTAAGTGGCACGTGGACTCACTGCAGGCCAGAAGCTTCAGTCTGGCTGTCATTCAACACTGAAGGAGAATGTCAAAGAGAAGAAAGCAATCTTCAGCCTCATAGTTTAGCGACAAATCCCTGGAGGTTCTCTGAAAGGCGGAATGTTTTGTTTCTGTGGGGTGGGAGCAGGACGCTATCCCACCTGACCACGACAGCCTGGGAGGAAATCACTGGGGTTGATAGCGCCTGCGGTGCCGAAAAAGGACCGGCCTACAGTGCAGAAGAGAATGATTGACCTGCTGCGCTCCGCCAGGGTAAGTGAAACATCTACTCAGTGCAAACTCACACTTTCATAAAGGCATCAGGCAGTCTAAGGATTAAAGTGCACAGGGATGTCACACATGACCAGAAGATGGGACATCAGCACTGAATGTGTGCCATTCACTTTAAGCTCCCCATCTCATATTAGTGTCTAGACAAACGGATTCTCAATCACTTACTGGAGAGGGTTCAGCAATTACAACAGGCATGCATGCTTTTGAACTGCTCATTCACCCACTAGCCTCAGAATCAATCCTTCTGTCTTTCTGCAGGACAAGATATCCCTATCTCATAACAAAAGAGAGCGTGCAAAGACGCGAGGTGGAACACCAGAAATCCATCGCCTCAGTACCTTTAAAGAACAGACTGCAGAGCTGGCAGGAGAGGAGAGAGAGAACATGCCTGTGTGGAAGACAAGGCTGGTCTCCCCCAACAACTCAGTGAAGATGCATCCAGTATCAAACTACAAGATGAGGGCAATGACTTTGATTTTTAATGCATGAGACTGCTTAGTCAATCACTAGTTCTCTTTTTTCTCTATTCCTGGTACCAGCAAAAAAAGGAGGACATCATCCTCCAGATGCCACGGCCCAAGATCCTAGGCCACCCCTGAGGAGATAGCCTCAATATCCTTAGATGAAGCACTGTCATAGCGTTGATCTGCACCTTCCACCAGCACAGGTACACACACATTGGTGGGACCTAGTCCTAGAGGAGGCTTGGGTTCAAATTCTGGTGATCATCTTACAGACACGGGTGAACAGCTGTCGGACGCAGTGACACATGGGTGTCACATGGATCTTTATTTGGACCTGCATGGCTCCTTAGCAAGGCTTTAAGTAGTCCTTGCATATGGCACAGTACTCTACTGAATTTGGAATTCATTGCATGACAGGGTTCTCAGTGACTTAGCGGCTGAAGCCCTTCCAAGGATAATCCCATCATGAGGGAAGATGGTGAGTACCGATATTTCCAAAACCATTATGAGAGAATTAAACTTTCTAGAGAATTTATCTCTGAAATAAAAGATGATGGGGCCTTTCAGGCAGCAAAGGCAAAAGAAATTAACTATTATGAGAATGTGTCTGCACTTTATTCATCCTGGAGTTTTGTAGCTATCAGGTTGTCACAGGCATGTTGTACCCATGCAATGACATCTTCATGTAGCACTTTTACATCCTAGGCCTCTTCAGATCCATTCCCTTCAACGTCCTTCTTGTCAGAGGAGACATTTTGTTCCTCTATTTCTCCCTCAGGCAACACATCCCCCCTTTGCAGCATGGGGTTGTGTGGGGCACAGCAAACGATGAACTGGGACCCTCCCTGTGGTTAGTATTGGAGAGCCCTGCCTGAGCAGTCAAACATTGGAAGTGCATCTTCAGGAGGCCTACCGTCTGCCCTATCAAGGACCTGGTGGTGGAATGTGCAGCACTGTATCTCTCTTCAGCAGGACTATGGGGACAGCAAACAAGCATCATGAGCCACATCTTCTGGGGATATCCCTTGTCCCCGAGGAGCCAGCCCTGTAAGCTCCGAGGTCCCTTACTGATCTGTGGCACCTGCGGGTGGGTCAAGATGTAAGAGTCCTGAGAGCTCCCTGGGTACCTAGCACAGACATTATGGATCTGCCTTCTGTGATCACAAATTAGCTGGATGTTCAGAGAGTGAAATCCTTTTTGACTGATGAATCTCACAAGCTGCTGCCAGGGAGCTCTCAAGGCCACATGTGTGCAAATCCCACAGCTCTGGCAGCCTGGCTTATGAGCACAGGAACATACAAACATACAGATTAGGAGCAGGAGTAGGCCATCCAGCCCCTTGAGCCTGCTCTGCCATTCAATAAAATCATGGCTGATCCAATTGTGGCCTCAATTCTACATTCCGCCTAACCCTGATAACCTTTGACTCCCATGTTAGTCAAGAATCTATCTACCTCTGCCTTAAAAATATTCATCGACCCTGCCTTCACCGCTCTTCCTCTGAGAGAAAAAAATCCTTCTCAGCTCTGTCTTAAATGGAAAACCGCTTATTAACTTATTAACTGTGTCCCTGAGTCCTAGTCTCTCCTATAAGGGGAAACCCCCTCAGGATCTGTTTTAATAAGATCATCGCTCATTCTTCTAAACTCCAATGGATACAGGTCCTGCCTATTCAACCTTTCCTCATTAGATAATTCCCCATCCCAGTTACCAGTTGAGTGAACCTTCTCTTAACTGCCTCTAATGCATATATAGCCTTTCTTAAATAAGGAGACCATCCATGTGGAACTGGACATACCAATGAGCTCCAGTGAAAGCAGCATCCATCACCTCCTTTATGCATTTGTGTGTTGCTGATTGGGAGATGCCAGAAAGGTCCACAGTGGAGTTCTGGAAGGACCTGCTGGCAAAAAGTTTAGTGCAGTGGTTACCTTCAAAGCCACTGTCATGGGATGCCCTCCAACTCCTAATGGCATCAGTTCTTCACAGAGAAGGTGGAAAATGTGAATGTGAACCGCATGCCTGGACAAATGAAGGTGCCTGCGGCATTGTCTTTTGCTCATCTCCATATATGACAGGTGTCTTCTATATACGCATGGTCAGACCACTGGTCCTCATTGAATTTGCCCCTCTTTTGGAACATCTTGGACTTCTTGGGGCCCTCCTGTCAGTGAATATATTTGGGAACTTATTTAAACTTTCCCTTGACTGTTTTTCCTCCATCTCCAAGCCTGGAGGCCAGTGCAATCCCTTGACCTGGCCTCCACCTAGACATGGCATTCCCAGGCCACCCCTGGAAAACCCCTGGATGATCTTCCCTTCAGACATGACTGCGAATTCACAAAAAGGTCCTTGACCAGGATGATTATAGCCATGTGTGAGAGGCCTTAGGCAACTGTCAGCTTGCTTCCACAACCCTAGACACGCTATATAGAGAACATAGCCTTGTCAAGGCTAAGCATTGTGCTTTGTAAGCCATGACCATTAAACTGGGAATATTGAGGCTTGAAGCCTGCATGTAACTTCTGTCCAGCAGCCATGGACCTTGAATGATTTAACCTCCGTCCCTTTTTACATGTCTCTGTCGGGAACAGGTGGCCAATCATACCAACTTAAATGTAGCCCCAAAACATAATGGATTCTTGCTTGAGTGTGCACCATTAGTCAGGGAACATTTCTCTTTCAATGGGCAATTGACTCTCAAAAACAATAATCAGCTGATGTTTGTTCTCCATGGCCTGAGCAAATAATTAATAGAGTGCCCCTTCACTCAGCCCAAAAGAGAAGCCCGGAACTCTTCCAACACACTTTGAGACCCCTCCCATATAATTTTTTCTTGCTTGTTTTTCCAACTGCGTCGTTACTCAGTAAAGATGAAGATGTTCTGCTAGCGTTTATGTGTGTGACCAACGTCCTCCAACCTCCCCCGTCACTCACCAAGCTCCCCCCATCCTTCTCCACAACACTGCCTCCTAATTCCATTTCCTCCTGTAACCAGCCCCCACCATTACCCTTGACCCTACTATAGTTGATGTGAATATTCCTGTTCCACCCCTGTTCCCTTCAACGTTGATGTCCCCTTGCTGGTTGTCAATCTGTTGACCCCCTCCCCTTCTCGAGGCCACCTGCACCCTTACTTTCAGAGACCACCACCCCCACTATGAGACCATCGAATACTACCCCCCGCCAAGACCTTAGAATTACCAACTTACCTCTGCATCCCAGTACCATGCCTCGAACACCCAGGGCCAAACACTGTAGATGACTGACCATGCCTTACGCACAATTCTCAGTACAACCGTCACTGTCCAAAGAGGCCTTCCACCGCCCAAGACCAGGACCAAGACCTCTAACATGCCCCTTACAGTGTGGCCACATTCCCCAGACAGTCTCTTAAACATGCCCTGACCACGTGGCCACTTTCCCTGTAAAGTCTCTTAAACTTGTCCTCCGGACAATCTTTCACTCTGCCTCTCTGGTCCTTCCAGCCCACCCCTCCCCAGTCCTGCCTCTGTCTTACTCTACCTGCCACCCACCTAGTCCTGCCGATGTTTTACCCTACCCCTCTGGTCCTTCCCCCCCTCTCCCACCAGTCCTGCCTCTGTCCCACCCCTCTCTCAGCCTTGGAGCAGCTTGTGCTACAGGCACCTGATATATATCACTAACAGTGCAAAAGGAAGGTGAAAGCAACATCTACTGACCTCAAAATCATGGGTGAAGTGAAGCTTACCAGGCACATGCCACTTATATATAGCGCAAAACAGAAAGTTCTAATTAGCCGCTGTCAGGGTACTTAAATTGGAGGTGCAACGTGATTCCAATGAGTTAGCCTTTTAATGAGCAGTCGTGACATGTGTTATGACCAGGTGAGGAGGAGTGAGCTGGCTTGCCTTTTATTCAGCTCTCTTGGTCGGTTGCAACAAAGATTTTTAAAGATTTATTTCCCCCATAGATACCTTCTCCAATCCAAACGTGTTTACTTTTTAACAAGGAGCCAATCAAACCAGGTTTTCGTGTGTCAAAGAAAGTGTAAATTTATTAGTTACTAAAACCTGAGAAAAATAATAAAGATGTGAAGTCCCACACACACAGATATCTGAAATAAGAAAATTAGAGCCCAAATAAAAGTAAAAAACAACAATGAGTAAGTAATTTGCTCGTCCATGAGGCATAGATTGTGGAACATTGCGGCCATTAAAGTTAGGTGGTTTCCAGTAGAATCCTGCAGTTGGCTTTGTTCAGGTCTGCACTCTTGAATATACACTTTTTGCTTCTGGAGAGAGGGAGATTTTCCGTTCTTTTCCAGCAGGGCTTCAGATGACTGTCATGTTTCCTTTCTTCCTGCTTATCTCTTTTCCCTCTGTTCGTCAGATCCAGTTTTAAACTCATGTCTGTACATTCCTGGAAGGGAATTCAATTAGCATGTCTTGCATCCATTGTTGTAGTAGTCCCAGTTTTTTTGATCCTTCATCTCAGAAACCTTTTGACACACTTTTGAGATATAAATCAACAGGAGATGGGATTATTTCACCCGCCACAGGGAATTTTAGAATGTCTGATTATTATCTCATTGAAATCCAGCATTTTGAATCTTTAATGCCTTCCTTTCAAGAATGTTCCTGTTTGAAGTGGGCCTTGACAACGCACCCCCCCCCTCCCCCCCCCCCCACACCCGCCACCCCCACGCCACCCCACCCAACCCCCACCCTCTACCCCCGGCTCCCCACTAGGTATGAACTTCCACGCAACATCTCAGAGCAGGTTTGCAGTGCAATTGATATGGACTTTCCAGAGAAGTGGTCAATTTATCTGTATCCATCTTTGGTCAATGTCTGTACTTGCATTTTTTTAAAGAACTTCTTTAAACTTCTTTATTCACTATGCCTGTGGTTAGCTGGTGAAATTGTAGGTACTCTTACTCTGTCACAGTTTTTCTGTGTTTCAGACTGCTTACATGTCCTGCAAAGTTACACAGAAACAAAACCAGCACTCCATCTTCCCTTGTAGCATGTGCAGATGAAGGAAACCATCCCCAATCCTAAGAAACTCTCCCCCATTTTGACCTTGCATATATACCCTCTCTCATTCAATTTTAGAATTAAAGTCCATCATTATTACAATTTTATTACAATTCTACATTGCCAACAGACCTCATCCTCAATTTTGTGGAGATTGTTGTAGGGTGGCTGAATTGTGCTGTTAACGATAGAGTTAATCTGCAGACACTTCTTGGGTGGACTCATTAAGTTTATTTACAATATATTCAGCAGCAACTATGCATGTACTTACTACTCCAACTCTATCTCTACACTGACTGCAGAGGTAGGCTGCGCTACTCTCCTATTGCTTACTACAGATCATATGATCTTGCCGAACAAGTATTATTCTTAAAGGTACATTACACACTAAATAAAACATAATTACTACATTCTTCCCCCTTTAACTCAAGACAACATAATATTTACACTGGGTAAGGAATTTACAAGTTCAGTCTTTCAGGTGGTTTCCTGGTACGTGTGGAACGTCGCAGCTCCACAACTTCAGATTCTTTGTCAGGAACCTCCTTTTCTGGAGTTGCCTGAACATCAGGTGCTTCGGTGGGCACTTGCAGTCCTGTATCCTCAACTCTTACAGGAACATCAGACATGTCAGTTCTGGGTTGAGAATCCTCAACAAGAAACACAGACCCAGTGGAACCATATCTTGGTGATTTGCCTCTCTCTTTCTTAAATGGTCCACATGTTTATGAATGACCTGGCCTTCCACATCCACCTGGTAAAATAGAGGTCCAGTCACCACACTTATTTCACCCATTAACCACTTTGATCCTTCCCCGAAGTTCTTCACATGTACCAGTTCTCCCATGGTAAATTTCCTCTCGCGAATATGCCAGTCATGTCCAGTTTTCTGGCTTCCCTGACTTTTTTCCACCTTCCCGTCTAAATTTGGCATTATTAAGCTCAATCTCGTACTGAGACGCCATTTCAACAATAACTCCGCAGGTGTGACACCTGTTGTGTGAGGAGTAGTCCTGTAATGATAAAGAAAGCATGCTAGCTTGGTTGCCAAGGAATCACCAGTTAGCTTTCTCATGCCTGCCTTGAACGTTTGAACCGCCCTTTCGGCCAGTCCGTTTGATGAAGTGTGGTATGGTGCAGTTTTCACATGATGATACCATTGAGACTGCTAAACCGTTGAAACTCAGCACTCATAAATGCCATGCCATTATTGGAAACAACAATTTTTGGTAGTCTGTGAATGGCAAAACTCTGACATAGATTCTCAATTGTAGCGGCCGACGTTTGTGACTTCACCTCATATACATCCAACCATTTTGAATGGGCATCGACAATGAGCAGAAAAGTTGTTCCCAGGAAAGATCCAACATAGTCAGGGTCTACCTGACTGTTCCCATGGGTGTAACGGAGCTGTCACTGGCAGCTTTTGCAGTTGCTGACATAGCACACAGTACTTTATTAAACTGTCTATTCCACCATCCATCCCAGGCCACCATAGATAGCTGTGTGCTATGGTCTTCATTTGGGAAATTCCTGGATGGCCACTATGTAGTTCAATTAAAAGTGGCTCCCTTCCCTTTGGAGGAACTATCACTCATGCTCCCCACAATAAGATGCCATCCTGGCCGGTTATTTCAATATCTTCTATTGAAGTACGATTTCATTTTGACAGAGGGGGCGATGGCGTGGCAGTATTGTTGCTGGACCAGTAATCCAGAGACCCAGGGTAATGCTCTAGGGACCCGGGTTTGAATCCTGCCACAGTAGCTAGTGGAATTTGAATTCAATAAAAATCTGGAATTAAATGTCTAATGATGACCATGAAACCATTGTGGATTGTTGTAAAAACTGGCCCTTTATGGAAGGAAATCTGTTGCCCTTGCCTGGCCTATATGTGACTCCAGACCCACAGCAATGTGGTTGACTCAAATGCCCTCTAAACAAGGGCAATTATGCCCACATCAATGAATGAAAAAAAAAGATACAGGCTCCTGTCACCAACCATGCAGCACTTATTCTCTTACTTGAGATAGCTTCCTCACCAGTCTTTGATGTGGTGAGGAAGCTAAGAAATTTAACAGTAAAGCAAGTTCCTGTGTAACTGGGACGTACTCATCATTTTCTTGTATACAACTAAGGGCATTGGCATTTGCGATTTGATTGCCAGTTTATTTGTATGCTGCCAGAATTAAAGCCCCAAACAATCCTAGCAATAGTTTGTGATCTGAAATGATTGTAAAATGGTGGCCGTGCACGTACTGGTGACATTTCTTGACAACAAAGATGATGGACAGGCCTTCTTTTTCTACCTGCAAGTATCCCTTTTCCACTGTGGTGAGTGTTCTTGATACATAACCTATTGACCATTCTGTGCCGCCATCCATCCGATGAGAGAGCACTGCTCCCACTCCGTAGGGAGATGCATCACATGTCAGTACCAATCTTTTCTTCTGATTGTAATGCACTAATAGATTTGACGAGTGCAACAATTGTTTCATCTTAATGAAAGCTTCTTTTTGGGGTGTCTTTCAAGACCAACATTGGTTCTTTTTGAGTAGAGAATGCAGGGGGGCCAACACTGTAGACAAATTGGGTAAGAACCATCTATAATAGTTGATCGTTTCTAGGACTGATGTGAGCTCTGAGGCGTTCATTGGCGCAGGTGCCTCTCTTAGGCTCTCACTTTCTCCTCAACTGGGTGGAGACCCAGTAAATCTACCTGATGACCCAAATAGGTTGCCTCCCTCGCTTTTAAATGCACTCCAGCTTGCAAGAAACGTTTTATGATTTCTTCTAAGTTTATCAAATGCTCTTTTTCAGTGAATCCTGTCACCAATACATCGTCTAAATTGACTAGAACCTGGGGCAGTCCCTGCAGTAAGCTTTCCATTGTTCCCTGAAAGGTGGCACAAGCGAAGGAGATACCGAAAGGCAATCGTGTATATTGGTACAACCCTTTGTGGGTATTAATGGTGACAAACTCCTGAGAGGCATTATCCAACTAAAATTGTTGATAAGCACGACTCATGTCAAGCTTTATGTACTTGTCCGTCCTGCTAGCTTGGCATACAGGTCTTCGATTTTTGGAATGGGGTGCCTGTCTAGCTTAGCTACTTTTATTAACCTTCAGTTTGTAGCCTCCACAAATTCGGACGCTTTGACCAGGTTTAAGGACGGGGACTATAGGTGCTACCCATTCTGAGAACTGAACAAGTTGTATGACGCCCAGTTTCTATACTCTGTTCAGTACAATGTCGACTTTTTTATGCAAGGCATATGGCACTAGTCTCACCTTCATGAAGTGAGTGGTTGCTTCTGGATCCACATGGATCTTGGCCTGCAGTCCTTGGATTTTCCCCAGTTTGGCCTTAAAGATGGTGGCATACTTTCTAAGTAGCTCTGATAGCCCACTTGCTCTCAACTGGAAAATTTCAAGCCATTCTAACTTAACCTCCTTAATCCAATTTCGTCCCAGGAGGCTTGGCCCTACACTTGCTACCACCATCAAGGGCAGCTTTGCCGATTGGCTTCCATAATGGACAGTTACCCTGCTTATGTTTTTTACTTGAATGTCTTCACCCATAAATGTTTTTAGCTTGACGGCTGTTTCTTCTGAACTTAATTGATGTTCACCGTTATTCAGATATCTGAAGGTATGCTCCCCAATCAATGGTGTGGAAGTTCCTGTGTCCACTTCCATTCTAAAACGTTTGCCATTTACTTTCACTGTGAAAAAGATTGGTTCTGTCTTTCCAACCTACAGATTAAACAATTAGAAAATGCCTGAATTTGTTGTCTCAGGCTACATTGTAGATTTCATTGGCTTCTTCTTACAAGGCTGCTTCAATCTTTCCTTGCACTGCCTCATCATATGTCCATTTCTTTGACAATAGTAGCATTCAATTTTTTTAAACTGCCAATCACTAAAAGACTGATTGTTTCCACCTCTATTAAAATTATTCTTCAAATTTACTGCAAAGTAATTTTTCTTTATTCTCCGGCTAGCGGGGGCTGTTTCCTGCTTCTCGGCGGAGTTTTGCTTTTTTTGCGCCTCTTTCGGCTGAGGTTTCCTACCCGATATGGAGGAAGGCACCATTTTGCGCACCCTGTATTGCTTTTGAATCTCTTACTCCACTTTCCATGGCCAGTACTATCCCTAGCACCTTCTTGAAATCCAGATTCACTTTGGACAATATTCTTTTCTGAGTAGTATCCTCTTTCACAGCACACACTAAACGATCTCTGAGCATGCATTTCAGGTTCATACCAAAGTCACAATGTTCTGTTAGCTGCTTCAAATTTGCCACGTAGCATGCAATTGGCTCACCTGGGGCTCTAATTCATGAATTAAATCTGAACCTCTGCATCGTGACGGAGGGCTTGGAAATGTCCCTTCACCAATTCATTGAAATTCTTCAAATCTGGGGCACTGGGTGTCATCAAACTGTAGATCTTGCTTCCACAAGTACTGAAGAAGATCGCTCGCCTTTTCTCTTCCCCTGTAATCTCAATCACTTGAAAAAAGAACATGAGGCATTCTATGTATTGAGACCAATCATCTGTGGCAGGTTCAAAACGATCAATTCTCCCAAATAGTGGTATTTTGTGAGGGGATAACTTCTTCAATTCTAACTGAGCCTGCTACTTACAATCACTGGGCAAGGTACAGTGCTGATTTCTTTCTAAGTTGATTTCTTCTGTTCAATAGTGTTTTATCCTCATCACCAGTTTGCTGTAGGGTGGCCGAGTTGTGCCAGACACTTCTTGAGTTAAATTAATTTTATTTACAATATACTCAGCAGCAACTGCATGTGTGCTTACTACTCCAGCTCTATCTCTACACTGACTGCAGAGGCACCCCGCGCTACTGTCCTTTTGGTTATTACAGATTATGTGATCTTGCCTAACAAGTATTATTCTTAAAGGCACATTACACACTAAATAAAGCCATAATTACTACGGGGATCCTCGATTTCAAAGCAAAACGTAAATTATACACACTAGCCTAAAAGTAATAAATTATTTTGTCATGAAGAAAATATTCATATTTCTTTTCCCACTAAGACAATATCCCACATATCAAGAAAATCTCTAAAATGCCATGTACAGTGATTTGTTCCCCTCTCCACCCACCTCTTGCCATCGCTGCCTCTTTATCTAACAAAATACAGGGCCTTCTTTATGAAAGTAGGCTGCAGGCTTGCCACCAGCACATGCTAGGAAATGTGCAATTTTCAATCTATTCATTTTGATGAATGGACAATCATGGGGATTGCATCGGCAATTTTCCAATTTGCACTACCTAGAAGCTCTCCACTAGTAATGTAGTACTGCACATTCAGGAAACCAGTTCTTGTAATCCTGGATAGTTATTATGATAAAAAATAGATTTTTTAGCATGAGGAGGCCACTTGGCCTTTTGCAGCATAGAATTTGGACCACTCTGGGGTTAAATGAACACAGTTACATTTTCTTGTTTTTATCTATATCAATGTATTTACATCTGTTTACAGATCTACCATAAACTTGTTTTATTGTATTTCTGCCAAATCATCCTTGCACAAATCCATCCATCTTTAGATCAGTTAAAGGAACTAAATAAAATATTGTTTAAATTTATAGATGAGTTGAAATTAAACAAAGTGAATCATGCTCTGACACATTACCTTTACAAAATGACAACCATATAAAAAATACTTTGCAATTTTGTTCATTCTGTAACGATCTCTAATACGCCTTGTATCATGTTAATCAAATTGCTTGGTAGGTGTTAGGCATGGTTAAATGGTAACACGTCTGCTTTAGAGTCAGAAGATCATGAGTTTAAACTCCACTTCAGAGACTTGGGCATATAACCTTGGCTGGTACTTCAGAGTAGCCTCTGGATGTTAAACTAAGCCCTGTATGCTTTCTCAGATAAATATAAATGATACCATTGCAATATTTGATGAAGAGCAAGGGAACTTTGCTGCTGTTGCTGCACCAACAACAGATTATTAAGTCATTATCACGTTGTTGTTATGGGATCTTGCTGTGTGCACATTGGCAGCTATATCTCCTTACAATAATAAGGCTTCAAAGAGTACTTCATTGGTAGCGAAGTGATTTGGCCACCCTGAGTTCCTATCTAAATGCAAATCCCCTTTTTCAGAGGAGGACTTGCATACCAAGCATTCATGCACTGTAACCATGATACAACCCTCAATGTCCCTGTTCAACTCAGGTGAGAGGTGTCAGCTGTGGCTCAGTTCATAGCACCCCCGCCTTTGAATCAGAGGGTTGTGGGTTCATGTCCCACTCCCGGAAACCAAGAACTGTGATTGTACTCAAAAGAGTTGCAATCTGTGACTGTTGATAACTCGAAAGAATTTTTGAAACATTGTCTGATGAATTCAATCTTATTTTCAAGCAATTAGTTTCTTGTTTAATATAACATCATGTCCCCTTTTAAAATGACAGGCTAAATTCCATGCTTATGGTATTATCCTTCTGTAGAATTCCCAGTTGCTGTAATACCCTTCCATTGATAAATAAGACAGTGAAAGAAAGCCTGTAGGGTTTTGTTCTGTAGTACTTAAAGATTAAATATGCAAAAGTAGAGAATAAAAACAAAATCATATAAAGAATCCAATCCCTCCTTCCTTCCTATAAATAATTTCCCATTTTATTCTTTCAGCTTGCTTGCCTATAAAGCCTTTCAGGTGTATGTACCCTTGCAACATGTAAAAAAAAAAATTCAAAGATATCTTCCCTTCTATATATTAGTCTTATCTTTCAGTTTGAATATCACTTCTTTCCCTCTCTACAATTAGCAGTACCAGAAACTTCCTAGAATACCATGCCAAGAATTTTACCTTCCTCAAGCTTCAGTGATTTCACCCTCCTTCCTTTTCCTTTTCTTTATGCTGGGCAGAAGCTGCACTGTCCAAATCTGCAGCTCCTGTCTGCTCACAAGTTCGAGGATTTCTTGTTCTGGGCCCGCTCAGGACTTTAGGAGCAGGATTTTGCCCTCGGTGGGCGGGTTCAGCAGGGGCGGGTGGGGGCAGTCGGGAAGCTGTCCACCGCCCATGATCGGGACCGGACCGTGATTTCACGCTGGCTGGCCAATTCAGGACCGCCCAGCATGAAAGGCAAGCAGCAGCGCTCAGCGCTGCCTGTGCGGGGCGGGGTGGGCTGGGGTGGGGGCAGGGGGGCGGGGGAGGAGGGTGAGCGGGCTGAGCGTGAACTTTACACATGCGTGCGAGTGAGCGCTTGGAAATCTCCCTGCCTCAGGGAGATGAAGCATTTTTAAGAAGAGAATAAAGACAATTAAAATGCAATAAAACATGTCCCCTCATGTGACTCTGTCATATGAGCTGGGACATGTTATTAATTAAATTTTAAAATTTTTATTTTATTTTTCGTTGCTTTTGGAAATCTCATCTCACCCGTGGATGAAGTTTCCAAAAAAATGCGAAGGCCACTTGGCATTTTCGCTTGCCCGCCAACCGTTAGGCTGGACAGGCAGTGAAAAATTTTAAGTTAGTTGATTATTTGATGCCCTTGACGGGCATTTTAATTGTCGGCGGGCTGGCTCTGGTGCGCGCCTGCTGACCGAACTACACTCAGCCGATGTCAACATGCGTCATTTCACGCTCGTGCGGGTCGGGCACGTGCCCACCCGCCAAGCGAAAAATTCTGCCCTAGCTGTGTGTTAGGCCTCAAAGATTAGGTCCCCCTGCTGTCAATGGAATTCAGTAGCCTGATGGCCCCAATTAGATTGCAACATCACAAAAAATTTCTGGGCCATTGATTTGCACCTACCACATCTTCCACATAAAAACATTGAAAAGAAAAAGTAAATAAGATCAATATTATGGGCAGAATTTTCACTTCGGCAGGTGGGTTGAGCGTGAAATGATGCGCGATGACATTGGGCGAGCATCCTGACGTCAACGCGTTCGGTCGGTGGGCGTGCGTGAGAATCGGCAGCGCGCCTGCCGACAATTAGAAGGCCTATTAAGGCCATTAAAGTATTAATTACCTTAAATTTTCCACTGCCCGTCCAAACCATTATGTTTGGCAGGCAGGCGAAAAGGCCAAATGGCCTTTGCACTTTTTAGGGAACATCAATCATGGGCAGGATGAGGTTTCCAACAGCAAATAAAAATAAAATAAAACATTTTACATCTCATTCATAACAGGTCCCTACTCATGTGACAGAGTCACTTGAGGGGACATGTTTTTTAACATTTAAAAGTTCTTTATTTTTGTTCTTCAGAACTCTTCATCTCCCTGAGGCAGCTCTGTGCCTCAGGGAGATTTTCCAGTGAGCACTTGCGCACGTGCGTGAAGTTCCCCGCTCGTCCCATTCACCCTCTTCCCCCACCCCGCACAGGCCCACCAGTGTGAAATCACGGTCCAGCCCTGGGCTGGCGGTGGTCGGCTTCCCAACCACTCCCACCCTCCCCCACCGAGCCTGCCCGACAAGGGCAAAATTCTGCCCTATGACTGCTTTTATCTTTGTTACTCTGAATGTAACAAGTGGTTATAATAGAAGGATCTGGTACCTAATGGAATAACATGAGACTGAGTGCAGTACCGCCCACATGGTGATATAAGAAGGCATGTGACCTAGAGCTAGGGCCAGTCTACAGATGAATAGCGATGTGGAAGGACCTAGTATAGAGTCCTCTCCATAACTACCTTAAATATGTATATCACTAAGTATTTTTAATAAAGACTTCCTTATAACTTATGTAAGACTGCTTCATGAAGTCCAAGCAATATCCTTCAAGCGTAGCGACAACAGAATATATCATGGTACCAGCAGTAAGATCCATCATGGTAGCTGCTAGGGATATCCATATCCCCACTATGATACTGAAGAACTAAAGAGAAGGACACATTCAATACTTTCTGCACTAAAGCAACCTCACTCTAGGAGCTAAGACACTGATAAAACTCGCCAAAGAAACTCACCAAAGAGACATGAGAGCCTGGAAGCAGGAAAAAGGTATAAGTTTAAATTCAGGCAGAAGACTCCACTGATTCCCCTGTGGAAGTTCAGCTTCAACCAAGCAGAGCCAGCAGCCTGCAAGGGAAAGAAAATTCTTTTAAGTTTCCAGCCTAGCCACTCCTGTGAATCCTCTCCCAAATCGAATCAGGTAGAAATGCTATTGTTAATTTCAGTCACTAGCCCGAACCCCGACTTGGTGTCTTTCCAACATGGTGCCTGATTTCGGAATGGAACAAGAGAGAGAAAAAAACAAGAAGACAGAGAAAACATCTTTTCATGAACTCGAGTACCTCGTGATTCTTCGGCCTCCCGGCCAGCAAGAATTCCGTCCTCCCGACCCGTTCCCCACCCACAGCATGTTGTCGCAGAACGAGAGGTCCCTCGGCAGACTTCTGACCCCACAGCCATTTTGGGTTCTCCTTCATTGGAGTGCTGTCACCATTTTGAAATTTGCACCGAAACCCGGGAAGCATGTGAAAATCCCCAGGGCCCTGTCAACCACCGTGGGTGGAAGACCTCGGTTAAGGAAGAAGGAAGACAGGTCAGAAGCACTGTTTTTGAAAGTGACACCATCAGAACAGATGCGACGGAGGCGAGGGAACTGAGACAATGGGGTGGAATCCTTACAGGAAGCGGGGTGTGAGGAGCTGTAGTCGAGGTAGCTGTGGGAGTCGGTTGGCTTGTAATGAATATTGGTGGACAGTCTATCACCAGAAATTGAGACAGAGAGGCCAAGGAAGGGAAGGGAAGTGTCAGTGATGGACCATGTGAAAGTGATGGAGGGGTAGAAACTGGAAGCAAAAATTAATACATTTTTCCAGGCCCAGACGAGAGCATGAAGTGTCACAGAAATAGTCATCGATGTATTGGAGAAAGAGTTGTGGGAGGGGACCTGAGTAGGACTGGAAGAAGGAATGTTCCACATATCCCATAAAGAGACAGGCATAACTGGGGCCCATGCAGATACCCATAGCCTCACCTTTTACTTGGAGGAAGTGAGATGAGCTTAAGGAGAAATTGTTCAGTGAGAAAACAAGTTCAGCCAGACGGAGGAGAGTAGTGGAGGATGGGGATTGTCCAGGCCTCTGTTCAAGGAAGAAGCAGAGAGCCCTTAGACCATCCTGGTGGGGGATGGAGGTGTAGAAGGATTGGATGTCCATGGTGAAGAGGAGGTGGTTGGGGCCAGGGAACTGGAAATTTTTGATATGATGCAGGGCATCAGCGGAATCACGGATGTAGGTGGGAAGGGACTGGACAAGGGGAGAGAGAGAATGGAGTCAAGATAAGAAGGAATGAGTTCCGTGGGGCAGGAACAGGCTGACATGATCGGTCTACCAGGACAGTCCTGTTTGTGGATTTTGGGGAGGAGGTAGAAGCGGGCTGTCCGAGGTTGGGAGACTATGAGGTTGGAAGCTGTGGAGCGAAGATCTCCAGAGGAGATGAGGTCAGTGACAGTCCTGGAAACAATGGCTTGATATTCGGTGGGGGGTCATGGTCCAGGGGGAGGTGGGAGGAAGTGTCAGAGAGTTGGCGCTCAGCCTCTGTGAGGTAGAGGTCAGTGCGCCAGACAACAACAGCACCACCCTTGTCGGCAGGTTTGATAACAAAGTCAGGGTTGGACTTAAGAGAACGGAGTGCAGCAAGTTCAGAAGGAGACAGGTTAGAGTGGATGAGACGAGCAGTGAAATTAAGACGGCTGATGTCACGCTGACAGTTCTCAATGGAAAATCAAGGGCGGGTAAGAGGCCAGAGGAAGGGGTCCAGGTGGAGGGAGAATACTGGAGGTGAAAGGATTCGTTGAATGGGAGGACGACTCCTGCCCAAAGAAGTGAGCACAGAGACGAAGGTGGTGGAAGAAGAGCTCAGCATCGTGCCGAGCCTGGAACTCATTGAGGTGAGGGCGTAAGAGTATGAAACTGAGTCCTTTGCTGAGTACTGAATGTTCAGCTTCAGTGAGGGGAAGGTCAGGGGGTATAGTGAATACACGGCTGGGGCTGGGGCTAGAAGATGGGATGGGGTCAGAGGGACAGGAAGGGGTGGAGGGTCCTGGATGGGTGTTGGTATCAATGAGTTTTTGGAACTTATGGTCCTTAGCGCCTGAAAGAAAGAGGCAAGTTTCTTGTTAAGGCGTCGGATGAGATGAAGAATAAAATGAAACTGAGGGCAAGGACAGCTTTGAGATAGGGTGATCGGTGCTGCTGGAGGGAGAGGTTGAGTGTGTTCATATGGCGGCGCATGGCACTGAGTGTGGATCTCAGGATGCGACAAGAACAGCAGTCCGAGGAGCGTTGTATGTCCCGGAGATACCTGTAATCCTGGGTGGATTCGAAACATGAGGGATGGAACTTCAGTTGGAATCCACGTGGGGTAAGTCGGAGACGGAGACAATCACTGAGGAAGGAAATATGGCTGTGAAAACGAGTTTTAGTAAACACCTTGTCAAACACCAGGAAGGAAATAGAAAGCAATGAAGATGAACAGGGCAAAAGAGACAAACGGAAATCCTGTCAGAGAGGAGATCAATGCTTCTTCAAGGTAGGCATTCCTGAAAGAGAAGTGACAGTCAATTAAACACTAAGATAAAAGCCACATACAGCGAATGCTGGAAATCTGAAGCAAAAACAAAGATTAATGGAAAAGCTCAGCTGACCTGACAGCATTTGTGGAGAGAAAGACAGAGTTAACATTTCGAGTCCGTATGACTCTTCTTCAGAATTAAAGAGAAGTAAAAATGTGGTGAAATATATACTGTTTAAGGGAGGGTGGGACAGGTGAAGCTGGATAGAAGCCAGTGGTAGGTGGAGGTAAAGGAGAGATTGCAAAAGATGTCATAAACAGAAGGTCGAAGGGGTGTTGATGGTGGTGGCACTGGCTGAAGGAGGTGCTAATGGTGACATTAAGAGTAGAAAGCAGAATGAGCAAGTGACAGATGGCCCTTCCTCATCAATAATTGGCAACACCATCTTGAAACCCTCTTTTCTCTTAAAGCTACACGTACACTTAAAAAATGGATCACAATTCTTCACTCCCACCTCCAATGGGCTTCACCCATGGTCCTGATCAGTCCCAGAATTGGAGTTATTGGGAAAAAATGGTTTTTAGGCATAGCACTGCTGCGGGATTAAATATGAAATCAGAGGCAAATCAAGTTAGCATGCTACTTTATTCCATTGGGCCAATTGCAGATGACATCATTGCAAGGCAAGCCATAGATGAGTCATCTGCTAAATTTGATGATGTTTTAAAATCTTTCGAACTTTTCTTCAACCTGAGATCCAATAAAATCCTGGAGTGCATCAAATTTAACAGGAGAGACCAGCGGTCTGGGGAACCTGTCGATTCCTTCATCAGTGATCACAACAGTATGGCAGAACACTGTGAATACGGCGACTTAAAATTCAAAATCATGTGAGACAGAATTGTGGTGGGTGTAGTGGACAATTCACTCTCTGACCTCTTCCAAACCAAAGTTGATCTTACTCTTGAGAAGGCTGTCCAGCTGGTTAGGCTCTCTGAACTGCGTGACCAACACAAGACCACTCTCGGAGGAGAGAACACTTCATAGGGCAGAAGCCACAGCTCAATCCACCATTTGTTAGCCAGAGAAGCACAGGAACTGCCCAAGTCAGGGTAAGCAACCCCTGAACCACTCTGCTGCACGGCCTTGCCAGCACTGAGGTGCGAAGCACCCTCAGAGGAGAGACCAATGTCCTGCCAGTACAGCCCAGTGCTTCCACTGCCACAGACAGGGACATTTCAGTAAGTTGTGCAAGATGAGATTCCAGCACCACACAGGTGACCCGAAAGCCACCAATAAGGTTGCAGCCAGCGACCCAGAAGACACATAGCGTCTCTTCTTGTGTGGCTCTTCGTTCTGGAACACAGACATCACGGTGAAAGGCCATCTAACCAACTTTAAGTTAGATTCAGGGCCAGAGCGACAGTCCCATCTGACAAGGAACCATGGTTCCAAGGCCTCGGGGTTCGAATTACGGACACCCCACTTGACGACATGGGGATTCCAACTCCCGGTCATTGGCATGATACAGGAACCCTTGAGGTACGGCAATGAACAGGCCACAGAGATGATGTACATCATGCAAAATCAGCTCTTCTCTCCTCAGCAGGGATGCCTCCATAGCTCACAATCTTCTCCAGCCAGCAGAAGAGATGAAGACAACCATGGTCCCCACCCAGCTGGAATGGTATGTTCCCAAAGGTTCAACCATAAATCAGTGTTCAAGCGTTGACTTCATTTGGAACCTCTCTTCTCTTTTCACAGAGCAGGTCTGTTCTTTTCCATTCCAGGTCCCTGAACCTTCCCAAGGGTCCAACCAACCTACCACGCAAGAGGCCACCATAGCACCCCTAGTAGAAGTGATGCCACAGCCAGAATTACCTTCAGAGAAGCCTCTACCTCCACCAACAACGGTAGGCTTGCCAACCATTGCACCAGCCTGACAACCTCGAACCAGCGTGCCGAAACCTCAGCATCTGCTGCAACCAGGAAGCAGCCTTGCACAATCTATGCAACTCACAAGGATGAGCTACCTACCCAGTCATCTTCTATCCACAGAAAGGCTCTCCCTCAACCGCATAGAGCTTCCAGACACCCAAAAAGGTGAAAGAAGAAGAAAGCGTATCGACAAGCTGGTGAATACCAGTTTCATATTTTTTTTTAATTCATTCATGGGGTATCGGCTTTGCTGGCTGGGCCAGCATTTATTGCCCATCCCTAGTTGCCCTTGAGAAGGTGGTGGTGAGCTGCCTTCTTGAACCACTGCAGTCCATGTGCTGTCGGTACACCCAGAGTGCTGTTCGGGAGGGAATTCCAGGATTTTGACCCAGTGGCAGTGAAGGAACGGCGATATATTTCCAATTCAGGATGGCGAGTGACTTGGAGGAGAACTTCCAGGTGGTCGTGCTCCCATCTATCTGCTGTCCTTGCCCTTCAAGATGGTAGTGGTCATGGGTTTGGAAGGTGCTGTCTAAGGAGCCTTGGTGAGATCCTGCAGCGCATCTTGTAGATGGTACGGACTGCTGCTACTGTGCGTCAGTGGTGGAGGGAGTGAACGTTTGTGGATGTGGTGCCAATCAAGTGGGCTGCTTTTTCCTGGACAGTGTCAAGCTTCTTTAGTGTTCTAGGAGCTGCACTCATCCAGGCAAGTGGGGAGTATTCCATCACATTCCTGACTTCTGCCTTGCAGATGGTGGACAGGCTTTGGGGGGTCAGGAGACGAATTACTCATCGCACGATTCCTAGGCCAGAATTTTCCGGCTGATGTGCAGATGGCGTAGCCTGCACATCAGCGCGTAAAATGACGCACGCTGACATCGCGCGAGCATGCTGACATCAGCGCGCACCATCGCGATGTTTCGGTGGGTGGGCGCAATCATTCGCCCACCATTAATTGAAGGGCTTGTAAAGCCCCTTAACTTGCCAATTGTGTACGATTTTGAGGCGCCCGTGCGAACTTCGGGTCGGCGCATGGGCCCAACAGGAAGACGGGTAGGAGATTATTTAAGAAAATTTTTGCAATGTCGGGATATGTGGCCTCAGTGGGGTTGTTCATGTTTTTCACAGTTATAATTGATAAAATTGTTTAAAACACACCTGTGTGATTGTTAGTAGTTCTCATCGATGTCCAAGAGGTTTTTGTGTAAAGTGAAAGCATTCTACAGACAGCATTCTATTTCGGCCTTGCAGCTTTCCGGAGGCCTCCATTTAGCCTGGGGCTATGGGTTCTGACCTCTCCAGTGGAGGCAGCTCCCCTGAGGAGGAAGGGAGGGATAGAATCAGGAGGAGGCCAGGACTGGACAATCAGCCTCCAAGGGAGGCACCTTTGGGAGGCCAGGCGCTGCTACAAGAGGCGCAAGGCCAAGAGGTTGTTCAAGGTGGAAGGGGCCGCAGACAACGCCACTATCCTGCTGCCAGGGTATACAGGTGGTGAAGCAGCTACCTCAATATGACTGAGGTGCAGTGGCGAAGGAGGCTCGATCTGTCAAGGGAGATAATCAACTATATCTGTCAGATGATTGGCCCTGAGATCTCCCCTACCTATGTGGGCGGACACCCCATGCCAGCGGCTCTGAAGCTCACAGTTGCTCTCCACTTTGATGCATCTGGCTCCTTCCAGGACTCGGTGGGTGATCTTTGCAGTGTCTCCCAATCAGCTGTCCACACTTGTGTGAAGCAGGTTTCAGACGCTCTGTTCAGACGGGTATCCACCTTTATCCACTTCTGCTGCGACCATGCAAGTCAAGCACAGCGAACCAGAGGCTTCACAGCCATTGCTGGCTTCCCCCGCGTCCAGGGTGCTATAGATTGTACACATGTGGCTATCAAGGCGCCAGCAGGTGAGCCCGGTGCCTTTGTCAACAGGAAGGGCTTCCACTCCATGAACTTGCAGATAGTGTGCGATCACAGGATGCAGATTTTACAAGTCTGTGCAAGGTTCCCAGGCAGCTCCCATGATGCATACATCCTCAGACACTCTCAGGTGCCGGAGCTCTTCAGTGCTCCAGCTCGGCTAGGTGGTTGGCTGCTGGGTGACATGGGCTATCCCCTGCGAAGGTGGCTCATGACGCCAGTACGCAGGCCAAGAACAGAAGCTGAGCATCGGTACAATAGGAGCCAGGGCACCACAAGGGCTGTGGTGGAGAGAGCCATCGGTCTTCTCAAGATGCGCTTCCGTTGCCTGGACCGCTCAGGGGCCGCACTCCAGTACCCCCCAGATCGCGTCACTCTGATCGTGGTAGTCTGCTGCGCTCTGCACAATCTTGCGCTGGAAAGGGGGGATGCAGTTGACGATGAAGACCTTGACGCCCTGGATGAGGCTGCACATGATGAATTCAGCAGTACCTCAGAGGATGAGGAAGCACAGGGCGATGATGAGGGGCAGAACGACGACCCGCGTTTACACAAAGGAGGCAGGGACACCCGGGACAATTTAATCCAAAGAACCTTCAGCTAGCTCCACACACATGGACCAGCAGGAGCAGCATTGCCTGGAACTTCCACACGTGGCACTTAGGTGCTACCTCTTCCACCTGATCAGCTGCAAATAAGTACAGAAACATCAATCTCCACTCTTACATTCATGATAATTATGTGAAAATGAAAAAAGCATCACAATGAAAAGACATGGTAACAAAGATGGAATTTATTCTGTCCACAATTAAAGCCCACATGATTATTCGACAATGTTACAAAACGGGGTCCCTATTCTAAGGCCAACACAAAATCACCAGTGACATACCCAGGGAGTGCCTAACGTGCCTTATGCTTACGTTTCTGGGTGCTACGTCTAGGTGCCGCCCCATCGCTTGGAGTGGCTTCTGAGACAGCCTGCTGACTCTGCTGTCCTGTTGGCCAAGATGACCTTGGCAGACGCCCTCTGGCCTGTGGAGCCTGTGATGGCCCCGCCTGGGAGGGAGTGGCCAGCTCCTGAACCGGCATCTCCCCAGTTGTTGCAGCTTCAACGGAAGCAATGTTGACTGGCAGAGGGGGAAAGGAGCTGCTGCCCTCATCCGGAGCACCATGAGAGGAGCTTGCACTGATGGCAGGCAGCTGCTGCACCGACGAGAGGTCCAAATCTACCTCCCTGCTCACCGCAGATGCATTGGCACCGAGTGCCAGGGCATGGTGTCCACTACATCTCCCACAATGGAAAACACCACCTGTGGCCAGAACCGCTGTGAGGGCTCGCAGGTCAGAGCGTAACCCAATCATATTTTGATCCATTTGGTGGAAGCCCCTCTCTATGAGTCACCAATCTCTCATTGAAGGAATCCTGATGCTCTGCCCTGAGGGCGGATTCTTCACGTGCACTCTGCCTGGACTCCTCCGTCGCAGAGAGCAACGGAACCATTCCCTCATGCAACCCTGCCAGATGCAAACGCACTTCCTGCCGCCTGTCCTACAGCTGCTGCATTGGGGACAACTCCAGAGGCACGTCATCAGTGCCGGACTCAGCATGTGCCTTGTCCCCTGCAGCCCTCCGGCTTCTGGTGCAATTGACACTCTCTGCCCCTACCATCTCCTCCAGCGATCGTGATGTGCCCTCTCCACTGTGACCCGGGACACTAGCCGACGGTAAAGTCCCCACCAAGGTGTGTGTGTCTGCGCTGGTGCCTGGCTGGCTGAAATGATGTGCCGCAAGTTGCACTTGTTGCCCCTCAGGTGTGGAGGGGGGGCTGCGGAGTTGAGGTGGGGTCGCTCTGGTGGTGATGCTGAAATTAACAACAAGGACACTGCATTCAGTTAAACCTTTCATCCCTTCCCCCCCTAGCCTCATAAGTAGCTCACCCTTAAAGACCCTTAAAAGAACATTGGTGAGGTCCAAATGAGTCAAGATGGGCCCCAAGCATTAAACGCACATGCAAACAGGCTGGTTAGAGGGCCTCAGGAATGGCACGTGGCTCGTAAAGAACCAGAGGAGTGGGGAGAGTGCAGACATATCTGATGTGGATGCATTGTGGCCTGGATAGTTGCGTGGCTGAGGAAACATTTCAAACAATTGTGTCATTTTCCGGCGAAATCAGGAGATTGAGAGGTCATATTATTGCCCTTAATTCTGAAAGGAGGGGCATGGACTGGGTGGCCAGAAGGCAACATTTCCCCTTGGCGCAGGGATGAGTAACGTGCTGGCATTCATCTAAGTTAAGTGCCATGAGGTTCACAGCTGAGGTGCTGAGGACCTTCTGGACAAAGTAATGTGGGGCGCACTGGCTGAAAGGGTGCTGGAGGTCCCAAACACCCTAGAATGGAATAAGTCTTTGGCTGAGCAGCAGCGATCCAATGGCATGTTAGACCATGGTGATAGTGGTCACAAATGGGATAAGGTGACTTTGGAAGGTGGTGGAGAGACTATTCCTCAAGGGGACGAGGGACCCTCCTGTATGACCCAGATGTCAGAGTGTCTCAGTCTGTGAATGAGCATTGTTTCAGCATTAATGATTGCAGCAACCATCAGTGGTTTGGATGGTGGGCACACAGAGTGCATGGAACTGTGGACCTCAAATACCTGGCCGCTGGACCCCAGCTTCACTGCCCCCAGCCGCCCTGGCCTCCTGCCTCCTGCCCAGCTCCATGGCCTGCTCCTCGAAGGGTGTGAGGTGCTGGAGGAGGGCGCACCCACCTCTAGTCCTCAGGTACTCCCGGGCATTGTTGTTACTTTTTGCCTGCAAAACAGAGAAGAGGATTAATTGGGGCTGATCGCTCATGTACTCTGCACGCGCACGCTGCACCCCAACCACAGTGGCCCATCTGAGGCCTCCAGCGGCTCCTGTCCCCACTACTGGTGATCAGTCCCCAAAAGATAGTACGGCTGGTCCCAACCCCCTCCCCCAACGGCCACCTTGGACACATTTGGCGTCCATCACTTTGAATAGCACACGGGTCCTAGCGCCAATGGCAAGGAGGAGCAAATAGGTGCGGGGCCGATGTCAGCAGATGGGACTTGCCCAAAAGACCTTGAGGCACCCTTTGCACTATCTCATTACCATCAATCTTACATGTGTTGGAGTTCTGAGTATGTGTCGTGCGGCCTCCCCTGCAGCTTACCCCCAAACTAATCAAATGCCACAGAAACCAACATATGCTGTTTGGGAAAGCCCTTCTTCTCCTCAACCACTAAGGCTGATGTAAGCATTGTCAGTACCCATTTGCCCACCCAGCGTGCGACAGATGCCCTATGCAGTAATGACAGCAAGACATGGTGTTGAGGGGGGGGGGAGGGGGGGGGGGGGAGGGGGGGGGGGGGGGGGAGGTGGCGTCAAAGGCTAAGGCTACCTTCTGGGTCAAATGGCCAAGACAGACATGGTACTCACCCTTGCAGAGAGCAGCAAATCATTGAATTGTTTCCTGCACTGTGTTCCAGTGTGCTGCACATCATCATGGGTGTTTACAGCATCACCCACCTCCTCCCACACCTGGCTGGTGACATGGGGGGCCCTCCTCCTCCCATCTTCAGGATACAGAATCTGATGCCGGTTTATCAACTCTTGCAGGAGGACAGCAAGGCATGCATCCGAAAATCTGGGGGCACAGTGGCCCTCACTGGCCTTTCCTGCAGCCAACCCCTCTCGTCCTCCACCTCCTCCTCTGCCCTCCATGCAACATTTCTTGATCTCTGAGTGGCCATGGTGCACTGCCTCAAGCAGGCTGCCTGGCCACTCTTTATACAGGCTGCCAGTTCCCCATTGGAACCGGCAGTCTGAGGCCGCCCGCCCCCATGACTATTTTTCCGTTCTCCATGGGAGCCGCAAAGCCACGGTGCGGGCCTTAATTGGCTCGCCTGCGGAAAATAGCGGCGTGGCCCGTTTCGCTAGCGGCAATCGGCCGCCCGTCCGACAAACGTAACATTCTGGCCCTAGCCTCTGGCCTGCTCTTGTAGCCACAGTATTTATATGGCTCATCCAGTTCAGTTTCTGGTCAATGGTAACCCCCAGGATGTTGATAGTGGGGATTCAGTGACGGTAATGCCATTGAACGTCAAGGGGCGATGGTTGTACTCTCTCACATTGGAGATGGGTATTGCTTGACACTTGTGTGGTGTGAATGTTGCTTGCCACATATCAGCCCAAGTCTGGATATTGTCCAGGTCTTGCTGCATTTGGACATGGACTGCTTCAGTATCTGAGGAGTCGCGAATGGTGCTGAACATTGTGTAATCATCAGCGAACATCCCCATTTCTGACCTTATGATGGAAGGAAGGTAATTGATGAACCAGGTGAAGATGGTTGGGCCTAGGACACTATCCTGAGGAACTCCTGCAGTGATGTCCTGGAGCTGAGACGACTGACCTCCAACAACCACAACCACCTTCTTTTGTGCTAGGTATGACTCCAACCAGTGGAGAGTTTTCCCCTTGATTTCCATTGACTCCAGTTTTGCTAGGGCTCCTTGATTCCACACTCGGTCAAATGCTGCCTTGATGTCAAGGGCAGCTACTCTCACCCCACCTCCGGAGTTCAGCTCTTTTGCCCATATTTGAACCAAGGCTGTAACGAGGTCAGGAGCTGAGTGGCCCTGGCAGAACCCAAACTGGGCATCAGTGAGCAGGTTATTGCTAAGCAGGTGCCGCTTGATAAGCACTGTTGATGACCTCTTCCATTACTTTACTGATGATTGAGGCAAACTGATGGGGTGGTAATTGGCCGGGTTGGATTTGTCCTGCTTTTTGTGTACAGGACATACCTAAGCAATTTTCCACATAGCCAGGTAGGTTCCAGTGTTGTAGCTGTACTGGAACAGCTTGTCTAGGGTCACAGCACGTTCTGGAGCACAAGTCTTCAGCACTATTGCCGGAATGTTGTCAAGGCCCATAGCCTTTGCTGTATCCATTGCCTTCTTGATATCACGTGGAGTGAATCGAATTGGCTGAGGACTGGCATCTGTGGTGCTGGGCACCTCCAGAGGAGGCTGAGATGAATCATCCACTCAGCACCTCTGGCTGAAGATTATTACAAATGCTTCAGCCTTTTCTTTTGCACTGATGTGCTGGGCTCTTCCATCATTGAGGATGGGGATATTTGTGGAGCCACCTGCTCCAGTGAGTTATTTAATTGTCCACCACCATTCATAACTGGATGTGGCAGGACTGCAGAGCTTAGATCTGATCCGTTGGTTGTGGGATCGCTTAGCTCTGCCTATCATTTGCTGCCTATGCTGCTTGGCACGCGATTAGTCCTGTTTTATAGCTTCGTCAAGTTGACACCTCATTTTTAGGTATGCCTGGTGCTGCTCCTGGCGTGCCCTCCTGCACTCTTCATTGAACCAGGGTTGATCCCCTGGCTTGATGATAATGGTAGAATGGGGCATATGCCGGGCCATGAAGTTACAGATTGTGTTCAAGTACAATTCTGCTGCTGCTGATGGCCCACAGCGCCTCATGGATGCCCACTCTTGAGTTGCTAAATCTGTTCAAAATCTATCCCATTTAGCATGGCGGTAGTGCCACACAACACGATGGAGGGTACCTTCAATATGAAGGCGGGAATTCGTCTCCACAAGGTCGGTGCAGTGGTCACTCCTACTGATACTGTCATGGACAGACGGATCTGCGGCAGGCATGTTGATGAGGATGAGGTCAAGTATGTTTTTCCCTCTTTTTGCTTCCCTCACCACCTGCCGCACACCTAGTCTAGCAGCTATGTCCTTTGGGACTAGCTAGCTCAATCAGTTGTTTTACTTCCGAGCCGCTCTTACTGATGGACGTTGAAGTCCCCCATCCGGAGTACATTTTGTGCCCTTGCCACCCTCAGTGCTTCCTCCAAGTGATGTTCAACATGAAGGAGCACTGATTCAACAGCTGAGGGAAGGCTGTATGTGATCATCAGCAGGAGGTTTCCTTGCCCATGTTTGATCTGATGCCATGAGACTTCATGGGGTCCGGAGTCGAAGTTGAGGACTCCCAGGGCTACTCCCTCCCGATTGTATACCACTGCTCCGCCACCTCTGCTGGGTTTGTCCTGCCGGTGGGACAGGACATATCCAGGGATGGCGATGGTGGTGTCTTGGACATTATCTGTAAGGTATAATTCCGTGAGGATGACTATGTCAGGCTGTTGCTTAACTAGTCTGTGAGACAGCTCTCCTAATTTTGGCACTAGCCCCCTGATTTTGGAGGACTTTGCAGTGTCGAAAGGGCTGTGATTGCCATTGTCATTTCTAGTGCCTAGGTCGATGCTGGGTGGTCTGTCCAATTTCATTCATTTTTTGTGACTTTGTAGTGGTTTTTTACAACTGAGTGGTTTGTTAGGCCATTTCAGAGGGCTTTTCAGAGTCAACCACAGGCCAGACCAGGTATGGACAACAGAGTTCCTTCCCTAAAGGGCATTAGTGAACCAGATGGGTTTTTACAACAATTGACAACGGTTTCATAGTCATCGTTGGACTTGTAATTCCAGATTTTTATTGAATTCAAATTCCACCATCTGCCATGGTGGGTTTTGAACCTGGGTCCCCAGAGCATTACCCTGGGTCTCTGGATTACTAGTCCAGCAACAATACCACTATGCCATTGCCTCCCCAGAAAGAAATGATAATGACTAAGTACAAACAATCACAGCGATACCATCCAGACATGGGGCACCATCCACCAATGGGAGAAGTGAATGAAGCCATGCCTACATCCCAATACAACCTCCAAACCACCACCAAGAGCAAGAACTTCTAGAGTCTGCCACTCTCCCTGGCAGCAAATGAGACATGGGAAGGGTACAAGACCACCAGACCACCTGAATCTCTGATGTCAAGGACTTGAAGTGGGCAGATGGGGTATTAAGAGTTAATGCATGCTGTTAATGTTAATGTTGTTAATGTTTATAATGAAATGGCATAGGATTAAAATAGTCTATAGTTGTAACATTAAAGTCAGTACACAAGACTGTTAGCTATGTAAGACTTGTAACAAACTGGAAGTAAACTAATGTCAATCTCTATGCAGGGGATTAAGACTTGGGGGAGGTGTAGTAGAAGGATCTTCTACCTAAAAGGTTAACATGAGACTGAGTACACTACCACCCACATGGTGATGTAAGAAAGCACATGTCCTAGGGCTAGGGCCAGTCTAGAGATGAGTAGCAATGTGTAAGGACCTAGTATGGAGTCCTATGTAAATAAGTACATAGTTAAGTATAGCTGATAAAGACTTCCTTGTAACTTACGTAAGACTGCTTCATGATGTCTGAGCAGTACCCTTCATACCCTGACAACAGAATATCTCACCAACAGTAAGGTCCATCAGTGGTCATTCACAATAGAAAAGCAAAATACTCCTGGAAATCTGAAATAAAAACAGAAAATGTTGGAAATGCTCAGCGGGGCAGGCAGCATCCGTGGAGAGAAACAGAAACAAAGAGAAACATTTCCAGTTGATTGGTCATTGAACTGAAACATTAAACTCTATTTCTGTCCCCACAGAATGCTGCCTGATCTGCTGAGCATTTCCAGCATTTTCTATTTTTAGGTCACACACAATAATGGAGATGAAGGGCAGCTTTAATTTCACTACTGAATTAATCCTGGTCTGTAGACATGAAGTATGCTGCGTTCTGGTGTGCTTTAAATATGGTGCCTGGAGCGAGGAGACCTGAGGTCAGGCATGGCGGGCAAATCTGAGCCCGCTCGTCTGCGATCCGGCATGTTTTCCGTGAATACATCATTAATGAGGCGGGATACGGTGAGAAGGGGATGATATGGCACAAAAACGTACCGTTGCAGCCGATGGGTAAAACGTCTTTGTTCATACCTGCTACTGCACTTAGTGCAAATTTGGGATAATTCCACCCACAGTCTTCACAAAAGAAATGCCTAATCTCCACCAATTTAGACATGAAAATGAAACCAACTGAGGTCATTTTTTGTTTATTTTGGTCTCTGAATTCAATCCTCATTTGCATCTACCATTCTGGCATTTTCTATAAGATACTTCCATGACCAAACCATCATCTCCTTACTTCTATCCTAGCGATTTATAATTAATTAAAGTCACCTCCTATTATTGCATCTCTGATCAAAAGTAATGTACTGACAAATACATATCAAGGACTGATAAAGCCAGATCAAAGGTTTGTGGCTGTAAATGGATTAAGATGATGATTAAAAAGTGAAATAGAAAAGTGAAGGAGCAAGAAACTTGACAAAGCCTGTAGGGATAAATCCAGTTGTATCTTGAAAAAGAAATGTTTTTAACAAAGCTGCTGGAGGGGCAAAGAGAGAGCTAGAATTGAACTTAGCTGTAGAAACCAAATACAACAGCAAGAATTATTTCAGCATTGGCACAAAAGGCTCAAAGAAATGAGATCCCTTAAGGGTAAAACAAGGTTAAATATGAGAATGAGCTAAAAATATTTAACATATGACATGTTATTTTTCCAGAAGCATTTGCTGGACAAGGCACAAGTAGATCACCACTCATCATTAGCAGTCCAATCAATAGCAGCAGCACTGTTTAAAATAATTGCCAAAAGAATATTAATTAACATACCAGGAGTTGGAAAGCAAGTATGAACCTTTATGCATGTATATAGCTACTGGTGATCCCTTTGCAGCATCATAACATATGTAATCATACAAAGTTTTCACTTCATCAAATTACATCATGTAAGCCTCCAGTATCTAATGTGCTCTCTGGAAATGGTGGACCACTTGGGTACATACCTCCTTTGGATTCATCTTCTGTTAGCTTTGCACTGTATTAATACTAGCAATTGCCATAGATGATCAACTTTTTCAGTGTTCCTAGCAGTGAAATAGATGATAGAGACGGATGAGGATACAATAAATTAATTCCGGATTTTCTTTCCTGATGACCCCTCTTAATGTCTTCACAAAAATGGCACAGCAAGCATGGAGATGTTGATGAATTGATTTACTTTGGCAAAAAAAGCCACCTGTCACCTGCTGGATGCATTGATGAACTGCCAGTTGGCTTATGCAAGCTATGGCCCTAGTGGCCCCCTGAACCCTTCAGTGATGTAGAAATTAAATGTGGTTATGACGTTCACTGTGGCAGACATTGCAGTGGGGTCTCAAGGCTGGGTTTTTAGGTCTTCTAATGGTAGATAACACAACTCTTTGATGACCTCCTTACTAAACCTGAACCCCCAGGGGCTTTGGTCCATGAATGTCCTTCAGGGTTCATTCAGCTAGGTGTCTCCGGTGCTGCCTAACTGCCCATCCATACTATAGAGTTGTGAATTTTTTCCCTTCGTCCTTCAGATAGCACATGTATGCAGTTTTCAGAGGCATCTTCAATGTTGTGTATTCAGTGAATTGTTGTACATTTTATATGTCTGATTTACCTCAGAGCAGGGCAGAGATGACATGAGTTCTAAGTATGCAACAAATGTATTTATAGTGCTTTCAAATATCTCAGCAATCACAGGATTTCTATACACTTGTTCACAACTCAGGCTTCTCAGGTCTTTTCAGGAGCTTCTGTTTACTTTTGCTCCAAGAGGGTCCACTCAATCAAACAGAGTGAACATAGATCAGTCAACATACTTACATAATCAACCATAGATCAATTAAACCATTGAACACTACACTCACTACAAACAATTGGATGCTAAACATTTCACAACAGAGCGAGGACATGCTTAAAATTTTGCCAACAATGAAATATTTTCATTTTCATTTTTGCAATACATTTTCAATTGAATTACCCAATGCTTGGGAAATCCATGAAATAATTTTCACTGGGACTGAACAGTGACAGCATTTAAGAAATACGGGGGAGTCCAGTCACATAGCATCAATATTGTACAGTCATCCATGATGCATGATGTGGTAACCACTGTGGAAAATGAAGATGGCCATTCCATGTAGGAGTCCATTACACCGGTTGTAACATCTCTCAAGCAGGGCAGCAAGGAGATTCTGAGGTTCACCATCTCCACCACCTTGTTCAGGGCTGGGAAAACAAAATCATGGTGCCTCAATTATCTCTTGCATTCTGCGCACGTGCACACACACACACACACACACACAGACACACACACGCACATCAATAGAATACCTTTGCCACAGCCTTATGGGAGTGGTAGTGGTCCACTGGGAGTTGCACAGGCTTTGGTCTCCCATGAGGATGGCACAACAGCTCTTCCACCATTCCCTGAAACAATGCATGCTCTGGTGTCAGGTAATGAGGCAGTCTCTCGCAATAGCTGCTGCAGTTTCCTGCTGGGCCTATTCAGTTATCCCAGTTTTTATCTTGCAGCAAGTAATTTACTTCTCTTATCTTTCTGTTAAATTCTAAGTCATATAACCGTTCCTTCTTTCTTTTAATCCTTTCCCCAGAGAGTTCCCTCGCGTTAGTCACTCTTCAGTCCCAGTCAAAAATATTTCATGTAATTCCCAAGCTTACGGTAATTCAATTGAATATGATTGCAAAAATTAAAATGGAACTATTTTCTTGTTGGCAAAATTTCAAGCAGGTCCTCACTCTGTTGTGAAATATTTAGCATTCAATTTATTGCATTTACATTGCCTGCAGTTCATGTGTGAAACTTGCATTGTCGGGATTTTACTTCAGTAATTCATGTATGATCGATTGTAGCTGCAGTTTCTGTTTACAACTAACTTATGCATTACAATGAACTGAAAAGTCCCTCATCACAATGTTAAAGCTGATGTGTAAATGCACAAGGTTGACCCAACTTGAGTAAACTTGGTGCGCTCCCGGCAAAATTCCTGGCTACACCAGAGTGAGTCCACTGTGGGGCTGCTGAGGAAATGACTGCTGCAGGCCTCAGGCACCTGCAGTAAGGGGCTGGCTTTTTTCAGAGCAGCTGAAGAGCAAGGTCACTTGATGTAAAAATTGCTGAGCTTGTGAAGCTCCTTAAGTTAGATTTCTAAAATTTCAGCCCTCTTCTCTGCTGGCATTTCTAGTGTTGAGTGTTATGAAAGTAATGATGCAAAATGTGAGCACTGAAGCCACTAATTACACGAGCATATTCAATGGCTGTCATCATTTCTAGCAGACAATAGAGGAAGTGATGGTGATAGGCGGCTGTCAGACCCGATTTACAATTTTCAGGCAGAAATGGGCATGCTCTGCACCCATTTATGGGCTCACATAAATTGCAGGAGATTGCCTTAGATGTTTAAGGAGCAATCGGGCTGCCACCCAGTTTCCCAAGCGAGAAAATGGGCTGTCTGTGCCACCCAGACTCAACACAATAATACCTGGTGGGAAGTAATCTAACCAGAGGTTCTTAAAGAAACCACTGGAGGTTATTCTAGAAAAGGGCTAGAACTATTTTCACCAAAATTTTTGTAAGGTCAGGAAGCCCAGGAATGTTCCTCCTGGCCCCATAAAATTACTGCAGTCAGCCATTGGGTGAATTTGCTGCCATTTTGTTGTACCTCCCACCATGCTTTACTCCTTACACACAGAATGGATTGACCTCTGGTGCACTAAATCTTCAATGGTGTTCATTGGTTGACAGCAAAGCCAAATTATGTTGATAATTTCTGAACTCAAGGATGATATGGGGCAGGTAGTATGATCATTCCACTAAGTTGGTGCCCATTTTAGGTGTAAGTTAAAGACAAAACCTTACAAAATTCTTGCAAAGTTATTCTGGTCTGTTTGCAGATTATACATTCCATAAAATTTCCATAACTTTTGGCAAGAAATATTTAATCTTGCAGTGAAAGCAGATTTTACTTTTTCCCTCTAGAACATAATAAAACAATTTTATATCCCTACAGTAAGAAATATATTCATTTCCTTTAATTGTACTTTATGTATAAAGTAGGCAAATATGTTAAAATTAAAGTTATGCTTGCCTCCTGGGTTGCACTTTCATTAAAATATGTTAATGCATTTTTGTGGAGATGACTTTTAACAGGAGGAGTTAAAATAATTCTTTGCTGACATTCTGAGTGCTATAATTTTTGGAATTTACTTTCTGAATATTACTTAAGTATAATATGATTATTTCTTCTTGTTAATTCATTTAAAATGGATGAACCAAAGTCATTGCTTCATTAAAGCCTAACTGCAAGGTTTGCAAGATAACAGTAAAATTCGATTTTCATCTGATGAATTTGATAATGGCAATGTAAAATTAGGAGAGACAAAATCTGTCAATGAAAGAGCATTTACAATTCTTTCTCTCATAAAACACTCAAATTATTGTTGAACAAATTGCCTTGATCAGTATCATTTTTTTCTGTCTCGGGAAATCAAGCCTTTTTGGGTCCTGAACCAATTTCAATGTGAGGCCCAATGTTGGTCTGAAATTAGTTCTGGGGCCTATACATTTCTTGCACATTTTGCCATCGCTTTTCATGTCCCCATATAGGCAATTTGCATGTGTTCCTTTGGTTGCAGTGACTGCTGAAGAATCCCAGGTGGAGCAGCATCTCTCCTTAATCAAATCTACGACGTACTGCAAAAAACCCTATGATGTTTTGAGCCTAGATTTTCAAAAGACATTCGACAAAGTTCTACACAAAGGGCTATTAATTTAGCTGAAAGCTGTTAGAATTCATGGCAAATGTAGGGAATGGATAAGAAACAGGCAGAATGATGGAACATAATGGATACATATTAAAAAAATTGGGTTGGAACCAAATATCAGTATTGGGACCAATACTATTTCTTATTTACATAGATGTTATGGATTCAGAAATTTAAAGGAAAATGGCTAACTTTGCACATGTACCAAACTAGGAGGGCCAGTGGAACCGCAGGAACACCATCAAAGTTACAAAATGATTTAGATGAAAATGTGGAAATGGACATAACAATGCAAGTTGAAATTTAATAGACAAGCGCAATGCACAGAGGAAGGAAAAAATGGGTGGCGCACAAATTCTGTTGAATGGTCTTCAAATTGCCAAAGATGAAATTGAAGGGGATCTGGGAACTTTGAATGTTTGATGCTCAGCGTGTTCAATTAATTCAGAGGAGGAATCATAAGAAGTCGATGGAATGTTGAACCATATAGGCAAACAGTTGAATACAAGGCACAGGCATCATGTTCAGACTCTGTTCAGACACACCTTGAATATGGTGACTAATTCCAGTCAGAGGCATAATTCAGGCATTCAGGAAATGCAAGCAATGCTGAGAAGAACCCATGACATTGATAACTATTATTGGGAGAATTTGTAATGAGGAACAATGGAGAAACTTGTATTTTTCAATCTTGACATGGGGAAAAATTTTCTTCCATCGGAGGAGGGGGGGGGTGGTTAGTGTGGGGCGGGTGCAGGCGTGCGCGCCTCCGATCGGTGCCCCAAATCGGGGGCGTGCCGTCATTTTACGTGGGTGGGCCAATTAAGGCCCGCCCAGCATGATGTCCACTTGGAAGCGCTATGCGCTCCCTGTGCGGGCATGGGGGATTCCCTCAGCCAGGAGTGCACTGTTTCGCGCATGCATGTGAAAGAGCGCACAGATCTCCCTGAGGCTAAGTGCTGCCTCAGGAAGATCGGCTCGGAATTAAAATTTGTAATGTAAATGATAAAAAAATTTCCCTGACATATCCCCTCACGTGACACTGTCACATGAGTTGGGACATGTTCATAACTTTTATTGAAACCTTTAATAAAAATTTAAATACCCTCATGAAACCTCATCCTGCCGTGGATCCATTAATGACTTTAATTAGTTTTTCCAATGGCCTCAACAGGCCATTGACAGGTCGGCGGGCACGCAGCTGACTCAGCTGTGACCCCGCTGACCTGAAAATGGAAATGACGCAGGGTGACGTCGGGAGTTCCACCAGATGTCATTCTGCATCATTTTACACTTCGGTGAGTGGGCCTGGCCCCCTGCTCACCGACCGGAAGATTCTGTCCATGAGAAATCTAAGAGTGAATTTTACCGATGTATGTAAGATAGCTAATGGTACAGAAAAATTAATTGCAGGAAGTTACTTCAAAGTAAATGATGTGAGTGGGGCAAAATGACACAATTCAAACCACTAAAAGCCAAATTTAGGGCTCAAATTTGGAAATTTTATAACGGGGTGATAGCGAAACAACAGCCTGTGCTTTCTCATTTATATTTAATTCAACAAAAAAAATGAATTGACAATTCACTATCAAGTGTTATTTGTCTCAGAAAAAATAAAATTACCCCAAAAAAGTGGCCATTACGTGGAAAGGACTTCCAGAAAAATTAGAAGAAAACACTTTGGAACGATTTAAGTGTAGATTTAATGGAGCAACGAGGGTAGGCATTAAGGTTATTCTAGATGGATGAACTAATGTGGGTAGAATGGCATCCCTAGTCTATATTTAATTTATAGTTTTATGAAAAAAATTTAAAAAATAGATTTCATAGGTAACTGTCACCTTGGCTCAGTTAGTCATGATCTTATTTCTGGATTAAATTATCATTCCTTCTTCATTTTTGCTTCACTTGTTTTCCTTCCATCCATCATCTCCCTTTATAAATTCTTTTCACTCTTAACTCTCATTTCCTCAAGTTCCTGCATCTCTTTCTAATTTGTCTCCACAGCCTTGGGTGCTGCAAGTCAGTAATACAGAATTTATCCAGGCTAGGTATGCATAAACATTAGGGCCTGAATCTTCGGCTTGGCGAGCGGAGGCGTGCATCCCGACGTCACCGCATGTCATTTAGATTTTCAGTTCGGCAGGCGTGCAGCCAACTGTCAAAGGCCTATTAAGGCAATTTAAATATCAATTAAACTAATAAACTGAGCTTCCAGTCCAACCTTAATGTTAGTGGGCTGATGAAGAGCCCAGACGGCCTTCGCATTTTTCATGGAATCTCATCCACGGGCGGGATGAGGTTTCACGAAGGGTTCATAAATCAAATAATTTTTTTCATTAATACTCATTGACATGTCCCAGCTCATGTGATGCTGTCACGTGAGGGGACATGTCTTAACACTTTTTCCTTTCTTTACTAAAATCTTGGGAACTTAAACTAATCTCCCTGAGGCAGCTCTGTGCCTCAGGGAGATCCCTGCACTCTTTTGTGCACATGCAGAAAAGAGCACAGGCCCCGACTCAGGGAACCCCCGCCCCGCCCGCACAGGGACCGCTCAGCGCTTCCTGGCGCATGTCACGCTGGGTGGGCCTTAATTGGCCCGTCCACGTAAAATAGCGGCGCAGACCTGATCGGGGGGTGCCGATCGAGTCTGCACCTGCCCCCGCACAACCCCTCGACGGAATAGCTACAGGAGCTGTCTCTACACAAAGGCCTGAATTTTTAGCTCAGCAGGCGGGCGCGATCAGTGGGCCCAGGATCGGCCTGGAAACGGACCGCCGACCATGATTGGCCCCTGGCCGCAATTTCATGGTGGCTGGCTAATTAACGGTCAGCCAGCAGGAAGCTGGTGCTGAAAAGCTCAGCACTGCCAGGGTGTGGGCAGGAGGAGGGTGGGGTGATGATGTCAATGCGGGCAGAGGCGAGCACTGAGAGAAAGCTCCCTGAAGGCAGAGAGAAGCCTCAGGGAGCTGCAGACCAGAAAATGTTCCAATAAAGTTTTAAAAAGCAGAAAAAAATGTCCGAGCATTACAATCAGGCACCTGAAAATATAGGTGATAACAATGCTGCCCATAGATTTTAATTCTTATTTTATTTCATAACGGAAACCTCATCCCACCCTTTGATGAGGTTTCATGAATAATGTAAAGGCCGTCTGGCCAATTCACCCATCCGTCAACCGTAAGGTTGGACGGGGCGACGAAAAATAGCTGACAATTGCACCATTAGCAAGTTAATGAATAGGGATCCAGGGTGAAAAGTCAAGAGTTTCTTGGTTGGTATCAGTGGTGTGTGAATAAAGTAAGGTTGCTGAGTATTAGCCTATAAAAGACAAAGAAAGAAAAACTCTAAACTCTGAAAAACCTGCTGGCAGATAAAACTGATCTGCTTGTAAGGCATAAAGAAAAACGGTACTGATAGCTCTTTCCGTGGGTTGAAATGGCCTACCACACAATCCCACTTCCAGCAGCCATGTTCTGCCCCTTCTAATTGGTACTTGAAACAATGTGAAATTCTGAAGCAAGGCTGGACTTCAACAGTGAGTCAGAAACGTGATGAGTGAATTTGTCTAATTCTGTTCCAACAGACAATGGTGGTACAGTCTGATTTTTCAATTTCTTAACTGTTCTGCTGTGGAGTTTTTGGAGATCTTTTCATTAATCGTAGTCTACTCATTCATCTATAGTACTGTGTTGATTGAATTGCACCTCACTGAAGAAAGATTTTACTCAAATTGCAGTTGCACTCTAAGAAAATGGAGTTTTATGAAGTGTGTGGGATTTTTCAAATGATAAATGCAACTATTACGTAACTTTTGCAAAACAATTTAAGATTTTTTTTAATAAAAGCACCAAAAATTATGTTTAACTAAATAATTTGTTATGCTTAAGTTCACATGGTTCAAACTAATTAAAACACTGTGGCTTGTGGAAGAATTGAGTTCATTTTAAAACAAATTGAAATAATTGTAATTTACAGTTTGAGTGTTTGCAAAATGTACATTCCATCAGAAAAGGGTCAGAAAAAATGTAGAAAATGTGGACAAACCAAAGTACTTAACTATCAATCAGTAAGGGTTCTACTTAATTTTGCAGTGCTTCAACACTTTTCGGAATTCATTAAAATAAACAACTCCTTTCTTAAATAATATGTAGAAAAAAATCTATGTGCTTTGTAGATAAAACAACAAAACAAAATTATATGTTATTTATGATTCAATTGATGGAATCGTTCCCCGCTGCTGGGCTTTTGAATACAGAAAAAATTTTATGGTTATATTTTCAAAATGTGATTTTATTTTTTTATTTTCAGAACATTCCACAATCTCAAGGCTCTTCAAATTAAATGTCTGCTACTCATTTTATCTCCTTCTAAAATATAGCTTTTATACTGCAGTGTATGTATTTCATAAAACCAAAATTCACTGGAGATTTGGCCACTTATCTTTACAGTACTTAAAATTTGTGTTTTTCCAATGGGCAATTCCCCAATCACTGATGAAAAATCTCAACTCTACTGCATTACTCATTACCATATAATTTGAAAATTGTATTCAATTATACAATGCCAAAAGGCTAATTTGCACTAAAATGCTATTTGTCTTGTATCTGCATTCAGAAAAAATCTTGGGCTGTGGCATATGTGCAATGGGCCAGGATTAATGCCCAACAAATTCCTAGGGTACTGACCAGGTCCAAAATTCAATTCAAAGATTACCACTGCCACAAACGGTTACAAAAAATGAACACTTTTATGAGATGTCCTTCAAGAATTGGTTTATATGGCATAGGTGGAAGAAGAGGATAAAAAGTGGAGGAGATGGAGTGCAGCAAGAAGCGGAGGAAGAGGACAGGAGGATGATGAAGAAGGTGGAAAGAGTGAGCAGGGAGAAGCAGTAGAAGAGAAGAGGAGGGGGGATAGATGGAAGGGGAGAAAAAGCTTGGAGGGATTCAGGGCACTGGAAGGGGTGGGGATAAGAAAGGAGGAGGGAGAAAAGGGCGAGAAGGAAGGAATTACAATTCTCAAAAGAATACAAGCACTTTGGATATACCAAAAAAAATTAGAATTTTAGAATATTATATAAAAAACCCAAGCTGGGTGGTAGCTACAGGAATAGCAGGAAACCTGAGAGCTAGTCAGCAACAAGCATCACAGACACGCAGTGGGGTAGCCTGAAGGCTCAAAAATTCAAATTGTAAAGGCACCTAAAGACTTGAGTGCATATTTAAAGGCCAGAGATGTAGAAAATGACATTTTGTTGTACAATTAGCAGAACCCTGAAGCCAGTGAATAGTTCCATAATGGCATGAAGGCTGCAAGTGCATTGAAGGCCCCTCTGGGCAGTGAGCATTGTACACAGATGTGTCTAAAGGGTGTGGCCCATGAATTTTTGAATTTGGCCACAGGAGTTTGAAGGAGGGCACTGGGACTCAGAGAGTACAGTCACAGCCAGAGGAGGGTGGAAGTGCCAGGCTCATGGGAAATAGTGATCTCATGGTGGGGATGGCAGAAAGTCAGGGTACAGCTGGCTTCAAGAATGGGAGGGGTCAGGGTTGGGAGGGGCATAGGCACATTGACAGTGATGGGAATAGGGGCAGAAGCAGGAATGTCAACATAATTGATAATTGTGTCCAGGGTAATGGATTGACGGAAAGGAATAAGAAGGCAGCAATTGTGGAGGAGAATGGGGGATCTTGGTGGGTAACAGGGGAGGGTAGAAGGTGCTTGACGTGCTGGCAAACTTCACACACACCATGTTGAAGCTCTCAAGGACTTGTGGATGCAGTTTGTAAAACCTCTCAAGCATTTGATATGGGAGGGGTCTCAGAAAGGGTGGGAGGAGTTAATGCCTCATTTTTTGGGCCAAGTGAAGGGGTACTCTATTAATTATTAGTCCCCTCCAGGGAGGACCAGGCTCAGCTGAGTTCTGCTCTCGAGGTTCTATGTCTACATGGAAGCTTGGCACTGGCTTTGTGGCTCTGATATGGAGGCTAATCTACAAAGAATGTGCTCACTAAATTGGTTACTGCAATTAGTTCACAGATACATTGAGGTCTAGATGATGCAGGCTCCAAAAGCCCTGCCTTTCTCATGACCCGCGTCCAGATGAGCAGGGGGAGGAGGGACTGCCGCAGGTTGGCATAGCACCAGGAGGAGCAATGGCTTGAGGAGCAAGAGGCAAAGGGGCCTCGAGAAAGTCAGGAAACTGACAACCAGGGGCCAGTGCGACAACAAAAATTGCTCCGCCCTTTGGTACATTGCAGGTGGTGCAAGATGATCAAAAGGCAATGCCAGAGGCACCTTAGGATGACCTGAAATATGGTTACTCACATCTGCCAGCTTCTTCACGAGGACCTGTGGATGCAAGCAGTTAGAGGCAATCCCACGCCGGTGGCACTAAAGGTCATCATCGCCCTGAACTTCTTTGCTAGTGGCTCCTTTCAGGGCTCTACTGGGGGCCTGTGTGGCATTTCCCAGTCAGCAATGCATAAGGGCACCCAGGAGGTGACAGATGCCCTCTTCAGGACAGCGTATCAATTTGTCCAATTCCACCTGGATCCCGAAAGCCAGGCTGCCAGAGCATTGGGTTTTGCAGCAATCGCAGGCTTTCCCGCAAGTGCAAGGGGCTATGAACTGCCACATGCGGCCTTGAAAGCTCCCTGAAATCAGACAGTCATATAGTCAATAGGAAAGTTTTTCACTCTTTGAATGTACAGCTGATATGCGATCACAGAAGACAAATCCTGCATGTTTGTGCTCGTTCCCAGGGAGCTCTCATGATGCCTACATTCTGAACCAGTGATCAGTGTGCAGGGGAGAGACCTCATCCTGTGAGGGACACAGTCAGAGTGAGTGTGGGTATTGGCAATTTGGCGCACAGTGGGAATTCGGTGCAGAGGGGAAGAGGTGCTCTTTACATTTTTTCTTTGCTATTCAACTTCTTAAATCTTCAGGGAGTGGTCTTGCCCTGCGGCAGCAGTAGAGGCTACAAGGGAGAGAAATGACTGGTAAGTTGTGGGTAAGTGTCAGGTAAGCATTTACTATTTTTATCGCTTATAGTTTAAGGTCTTTTTGTGATTTATAGTTTGTATATTCTATAGTAACAAGGATCAGGAAAGAAGGGCCCTAGAGTAATTGATTTGAAGGGTTTAATTTAAAGGGATAAGTCATGGCAGGAGAGGTCAGAGACGTGGTGTGCTCCTCGTGCTTTATGTGGGAAACCGGGAACATTTCCAGTGCCTGGGACCAGCATATGTGCAGGAAGTGTGTCCAGCTGCAGCTCCTGGAAGCTCGGGTTTCAGAGCTGGAACAGCAGCTGGGGACACTGTGGAGCATCTGCAAGTCTGAGAGCATCATGGATAGCACGTTTAGAGAGGTGGTCACACCACAGCTGAAGGGACTTGAGGAAGGAAGGGAATGGGTGACCACCAGGCAGTCCAAGAGAAACAGGCAGGTAGTTCAGGAGTCCCCTGGGGTCCCGCTCACAAATCGGTATTCCATTTTGGAGGCTGATGAGGGCGTTGATTCCTCCAGGGAGTGCAGACAGAGCCAAGCTTCTGGCACCACAAGCAGCCTGTCTGTACAGGAGGGGAGGAAGAGAGGAAGAGCAATAGTAATAGGGGATTCTATAGTCAGAGGAATAGATAAGTGCTACTGTGGCCGTCAACGTGACGCCAGGATGGTGTGTTGCCTCCCTGGTGCCAGGGTCCGGGATGTCAATGAATAGCTGCAGGGCATCCTGAAGGGGGAGGGTGATAAGGCAGAGGTCATGATACATGTAGGTACCAATGACATGGGTGGAAAGAGGGATGAGGTCTTGCATCCAGAATTCAGGCAGTTAGGCAGTCAACTAAAAAGCAAGACCTCTCAGGTTGTAATCTCTGGATTACTCCCAATGCCACATGCTAGCGAGCTCAGAAATAGGGGAAAAGTTCAGATGAATACGTGGCTTAAGAGTTGGTGTAGGACGGAGGGTTTTAGATTCCTGGATCACTGGGACCGTTTCTGGGGAAGGTGGGACCTGTACAAGCGGGACGGTCTACATCTGAACCAGAGCGGGACTAACATCCTAGCGGGCGGGTTTGCTGGTGCTGTTGGGAGGAGTTTAAACTAATTCGACAGGGGGAGGGGCACAGAATGTTAGCAGAATAGGGACACATCGTAATACAGTAAAACAATCAACTCAGAGGGAGTACAGCTGCATTAAGTTTCAAGGGAGTAAGGCAAGGCTGGATGGCCTCTACTTTAATGCCAGGAGTATTACAGGTAAAACGGATGAGTTAAGGGTGAGGATTGACACGTGGAATTGTGATATAGTAGCCATCACAGAGACGTGGCTGAGGGAGCGGCAGGATTGGCGGCTCAACATTCCGGGATATAAAATCTTCAGGCGAGACAGGGGAGGGGGTAAAAGAGAAGGAAGTATCGCATTATTAATTAAGGAGTCAGTTACTGCAGTAAGGAGAGATGATATCTTAGAAGGGGCATCGAAAGAAGCTTTGTGGGTAGAGCTAAGGAATAAAAAAGTGGCAGCCACATTGTTAGGTGTTTATTTTAGACTCCTAGATAGTCAGTGGGAAATTGAGGAGCAAATATGTGCACAATTCGCGGAGGTGTGTAAAAGCAATAACAATAGGATAATTATATTAGGTGATTTCAACTTTCCCAACATTAATTGGGATAGACATAGCGTTAAGGGCTTAGATGGAGTGGATTTCTTGAAATGTGTACAGGAGAACTTTTTAGGTCGACATGTAGAGGGTCCAACAAGGGACAGTGCAGTGCTGGACCTAATTCTGGGGAATGAAGCCAGACAGGTGGCTGAGGTGGTGGTGGGGGACCATTTTAGTGATAGCGACCACAACATGGTAGAATTTAAAAACAAAAAACTACTGCGGATGCTGGAAATCCAAAACAAAAACAGAATTACCTGGAAAAACTCAGCAGGTCTGGCAGCATCGGCGGAGAAGAAAAGAGTTGACATTTTGAGTCCTCATGAGTTCTGCTGAAGGGTCATGAGGAATCGAAACGTCAACTCTTTTCTTCTCCGCTGATGCTGCCAGACCTGCTGAGTTTTTCCAGGTAATTCTGTTTTTGTTATGGTACAATTTAAGCTTGTTTTGGGCAAATAAATAGACAAGTTGCTAAAAAATGTTTTGGACTGGGGGAGAGCGGATTTTAGTAAAATAAGGTAAGATCTGGCCAAGGTAGACTGGGAACAGCTACTTGTGGGGAAATCTACAGAGGAGCAGTGTGGGGGGGGGGCGTTCAAAAATGTTCCCTTTGGGGTGATAGGAAGGAGTAACAAGCCCAGAGAACCATGGATGACCAGAGATATTCAGGATACGATGAGAAGGAAAAGAGAGGCTTTTAGCAGGTACAAGGGGGAGCAAATCAGCGAAGGCATTAGTGGAGTACAGAAAGTGCAGGGTGGAGCTTAAGAAAGCAATTAGGAGAGCAAAGAGGGGATATGAGAAAGTTCTGGCTGGTAAAAGTAGGGAAAATCCCAAGATATTCTATAAGTATATCAATGGAAAGAGTATGGCCCATAAGGGACCAAGGGGGCAATCTATGGGTGGACCCAGAGGACATCAGTAGAGTGTTGAACAAATACTTCACATCCATCTTCACCCAAGAGAATGAGGATGAAGGTATCGAATTCGGGGAGAGAGACTGCGAGGTTCTTGAGCAAATTGATATAGGGAGTGACAAGGTATTGGAGGTGTTGGCAGGCTTAAAAGTGGACAAATCTCCAGATCCAGATGATTTGTGTCCCAAACTGCTGAGGGAGGCAAGGGAGGAGATCGCAGGGGCTCTGACCCAAATTTTTTATTCCTCTCTGGCCAGGGGGGAGGTGCCAAAGGACTGGAGAATAGCTAATGTGGTTCCGCTATTTAAGAAGGGTTGTAGAGATAAGTCAGGGAACTACAGGCTAGTGAGTCTCATGTCAGTGGTAGGGAAACTATTGGAGAAAATTCTGAAGGAGAGAATCTATCTCCACTTGGAGAGGCAAGGTTTGATCAGGGATAGTCAGCATGGCTTTGTCAGAGGAAGGTCATGCCTAACAGATTTGATTGAATTTTTGAGGAGGTGACCAGGTGTAGATGAGGGTAATGCAGTTGATGTAGTTTATATGGATTTCAGCAAAGCCTTTGACAAGGTCCCACATGAGAGACTTATAAAGAAGGCAAATGCACATGGGATACAGGGTAATTTGATAAGGTGGATTCAAAATTGGCTTAGTTGTAGGAGACAGAGGGTGATGACAGAAGGCTGCTTTAGTAACTGGAAGCCAGTGTCCAGTGGCGTACCACAGGGATCTGTGTTGGGACCCCTATTATTCATCATTTATATAAACGACATAGATGACTATGTGGGGGGTAGGATTAGTAAGTTTGTGGATGACACAGAGATCGGCCGGGTGGTTAACAGTGAGGTTGAGTGTCTTGGGCTACAGGAAGATATAGACGGGATGGTCAAATGGGCAGATAAGTGGCAGATGGAATTTAACCCTGAAAAGTGTGGTGTGATACACTTTGGAAGGAGTAATTTGACAAGCAAGTATTCAATGAATGGCATGGCACTAGGAAGTTCTGAGGAACAAAAGGACCTTGGCGTGTGTGTCCACAAATCTCTGAAGGTGGAGGGGCATTTTAGTGGGGTGGTGAAAAAGTCATATGGGACACTTGCCTCTATCAATCGAGGCATAAATTACAAGAGTAGGGAGGTCACGTTGGAGTTTCATAGAACCTTGGTGAGGCCACAGCTGGAGTACTGTGTGCAGTTCTAGTCGCCACATTGTAGGAAGGATGTGATTGCACTGGATGGGGTGCAGAGGAGATTCACCAGGATGTTGCCTGGGATGAGATATTTAAGTTATGAAGAGAGGTTGGATAGACTTGGGTTGTTTTTGTTGGATCAGAGAAGACTGAGGGGCGACCTGATCGAGGTGTATAAGATTATGAGGGGCATGGACAGGGTCGATAGGGAGCAGCTGTTCCCCTTAGTTGAAGGGTCAGTCACGAGGGGACACAATTTCAAGGTGAGGGGCAGGAGTTTTTGGGGGGATGTGAGGAAAAACTTTTTTACCCAGAGGGTGGTGACGGTCTGGAATGCACTTCCTGGGAGGGTGGTGGAGGCGGGTTGCCTCACATCCTTTAAAAAGTACCTGGATGAGCACTTGGCACATCATAACATTCAAGGCTATGGGCCAAGTGCTAGTAAATGGGATTAGGTAGGTAGGTCAGGTGTTTCTCATGTGTTGTTGCAGACTCAATGGGCCGAAGGGCCTCTTCTGCACTGTGTGATTCTGTGATTCTGTGAACCACTCCCAAGTGCCATAAGTTTTTGAAAGACCTCGGCAACTAAGGGGTCAAGGGATACCCCCAGACACCAGTCCCCTGTCAGCTGAGTGCCGCCAAGGAGAGCTCCAATTCCGCACGTGTCTCCTCAAGGTCCATGATTGAACAGACGATAGGCCTCCTAAAAATAAGGTTAAAATGTTTGGACCACTGAGGCAGGGCTCTCCAATACTCATCACAGAGTCTCCTGGATCATCGTTGCCTGCTGCGCCTTGCACAACTTTGCACTACAAAGGAGGAATGTCTTGGCTGAGGGAGACAGGGAGGACCAAGATGTCACCTCTAATGACGAGGACAGTGAAGGGATAATGAGAGCCAGGGTCTCATGGAGGCACATACAGAGGCCATTATAAGGATACAACATGGCAGAGAGGCCCGTGCAATCTGACAGCAAACAGATTTCAGGCAGAGAAAGCTGCCGATACATTTCCTATACTATTTGGTTTTCATCCTCTGCTGACTGGCAGGCATAGCTCCTTTTTGGTCACAGATATTATACTTTTCTCTAATGTACCTTGATTTATGATAGTTGAACTGAATTTCGTTACTTGACATCTGTCCTGCTTGTGGTTTGATCCTTTACATGTGCCAAACTGTGCTAAGATACACAGCCCTGGCACTAAATGCACGCATTCAAACCTGCAAAGCATTCCATTCTCCCGTGATTTCAGGCACCTGTTAAGTAGAAATGCGATTCTTCCCATGCCCTCACAAAGTTTGCATGTATGACAACTTGGAAGCTACATGAATTCTTACATCAGCAGGGGTGCATTCATGTCACTCTCACACCTGCTCCCAATGGGGTGGGGGGGGGCAGACCTTGCGGGGTGCTCGATCAGGCAGAACCAGATATATGGGTGCACAGGGAGGAGCAGCATGAGAACACCATTTCCCCCCTCGAGATCACTCCTTCATGCAGATTGATCAGGGAGTTTGTCTTCCTGCCCTCCAATCACCACTCGCCAATAGTAACCCATATTCCTTGACATCTTTATCATACCGAAAAGTTTCAAGGTTTTCTTTGGAGTCCACTCACTGAGAGTGTCTCACCTGTGCCCTGGGTGTTGAGTAGCAAACACTTCGGACCCTCCAATTGCAGAGACTCCGACAAGTCTCAGCCCTAAGTGGCCTCAGTATTAGTGTGAGAATGTGATCCATCATCCGTGGACACCCCAGCCAAAGTATCCTGTATGAATCCTGCCGAGCCCTGTTAGAGCTGCTGATGCTGCACAGGGATAGCCTCATGGTCCTCAGCATGGTCCAGCACACAAGTCCATTATACTGTCTCTCACCTCATGGGCTAATACGCTGTTCCCTCAAGGTCTGGTGCACCTTGGTTGCAAACCCTTTATGCAAGGTCTACTGTGACCCTTGATAAAGAGATGATCAGGCCAAACAAATCTCCATGTGAGGTCTCACAAAGGCTTCAGTCAACTGCACACACACCTCTTTAATTCTACATTCAATCCCTCTTGCAGCCAAGGCTAAATTGCCCATTACCTCCTTAATTGCAGCCTTCACCTGCATGTTCACTCAAAATTACAAATCACCAAGGATGGTCTGTAATGATTGGATGTGTCCACCACAGCTTTCTCTAAACATGCAGGGAAGCACCTGGTTTTCTATTGTTAAAAAGATGGCGCAGAGCTTTACTCTTTCAGCCCTGGAACTGCATCTACAGTGACATTCACATAGCATAGTTAACTCCCCTGGAGTACTCCTACATCCACCCACATCTCACATCAGGGCAACAGCAACAGGAGATGCAATGACCTCACTGAATAGTCTGTGCAAAGATCATTCTCAGAGCTCAGAACATGGTGAGCTGCAGGTAATCTCTTGCATGATGCGTAACAGGCCGAACACTCAGCAATGATGGCCAGTGCTTTATCATGAACATTTGAGATTACTGAGTAATCAGTATGTTGACAATGTGGGAGAAATGAATTTATTGGAGTTCATTATCGGAATCCGATGGGGGCTCAAATTTTACCCCTTAAATGCCTGTGACTATTGAAGTAATTAGCAATAAAATGGAATCCAGGATGTTTCCAAACTGGATAAGTGAACATATATTTACAAGTCCCAAAAGTATATACAGTGATTTACACCCATGCCACCTGTGTGCCTTCAAAACTTCTTTATCTTTCTTTTCCCATTACTACATCTAGGTGCAGCCCCAACAACCACAGCTGAGGTGGAGGCAGCCTGCTGACTGCTATGACTTGTTGATTGTAAATAGTTTGGTGGCTGTCCTCTGGTGGCCCGAGGCCTAAAGGGCCCCAGCTTGCTAAGGTCTCCTGCTCAGGTGCAGATGCACCCTCTTTGGCCTGGCCTTCTGGAGGTGATGGGGTCACTGGCAGAGGGGAGGTGGAGTGGCAGTGCACACTTGGAGATTCCTGAGCTGAGGGTCCGGGGCGCTCCTCCTCACTGTCAGTGCCCAATGGCACCTTCCTGACTTATTGAAGAGAAGAGGCACCTGGAAAGAGGTCATGGTGCCCCGTTCCCTACTTGCAATGGAATGCAGGCCTGAGGACATATCCAGCGTCATTGTGTGTTCTGCTGGACCTGGCTCTCCAAGGCGGCTGCCACCTTCTCCATGAAGGCAGCCAAGTGCTCACATGCCGGAGCCATGACAGCGGACAGAACGTGGAGGGACTCCTCCAGCTTTCGGTCCAATCTACACATGGCCTCTGGCATCTCTGCCTGATGTCCCCCTGCCTGTCTCTGCATCCCCATCAGGTCTCTTATGGCCAAGTCCATAAGTCCAAGTGCTCGTCACCTGCATGGGTCTGAGCAGAGGCCTGGTCTCCAGCAGTCCAATGAATGTCAAAGACCTCTGTTGTCACTTCCTCTGCCAGTTGTGGACCCATGCCTGTGAAGTTCTCACCAGATTATGACCCCAAGCCTACTCTACAACGTGCACCCACCAAGGTGAATGTCTCTGCCTGGTGGGGTGGGGGTTGGGGGTGCAGGTGAATGCCATGACGGTGCATCCTCTGAAGCTTCTGAGATATCGTCCTCAGAGGTGGGGTTGGGGCTGGTGCCGTGGCTGGTCTCCCTTGTGGGTCTCCCCCCCTTTCTTGCTGCTACCTGGACTGGAGAGAAGGAAGATTTAGTGGATGCCTAAGCGACTCCCTTATTAAAGTAATGTCTCACTCTGTGAGCGCATCTGATAACTGCAGACTGGAGGCATCCTCACTGGCTTCCCATGGGAGTCCTATCTCACCTTCAGCACAGACACAGTCTTGCTGCTCCCCGGCTAGTTCTGCAGTCTCCTCGAATGGGGTGAGGATTCAGTTGTCAGGCAGACCACCTCTGGCCTCAGCCTGCTCCCTCATGTTCTGCGAGTTCTAATCCTGCAGGAAGACAGAAGGATTGATTGTCATCCCTATGGGTGGATGAGCAGTTTAGGAGCATTATGCCTATGGCAGCTCCTGTGTCCTCCCCAGTGATTCACAAGCAGAATTTCCTGCAACTGATAGAACACCGAGAGCATGAAGTGGCTGATGCACAGATAGTGCACATGTCCCATCTGCTGCTCAGCCCTGCAACCCAAACTCCTGTCTAACATCCCTGTGCACTCAGACACTTACACTGCCTGATGCCCTTATGAGTGTCACTTTGCAGTAAGTGGACGATGCCACTTCCCAGAGCGCAGCAAAGAGTTCATCCTTTTTTCTGCACTGCTGGGCAGTTCTCTTGTGGGTCCCATGGGCACTAACCTCCACTGCGACCTCCACCCAGGCAGCCATGGTCAGATGGGAGGTCCTCCTGTTACCATCCCTAGGAGACAGCACCTCCCAACTCTCCTGGACAGCCTGGAGCAGCACCTGTAAGGAGGCTTCACTGTTTTGTGGGACCGCCCATTTTCTGGCCTGTGATATGGAGAACTCCGAGCTCCAGGCTTGCAGCGAGTGAATGGCTTTCCGGGTGCCCTTTAAATATGGCACCTGGAGCTTCGATTCTATGAGGTAACAGATGGTGACTTCCTGCCCTTCCCCGCCCCCTGCTGAGCTCCTCGCGGATGCATATGTAATGAGCTGAACAGTGCACGATGGTGCATGGCCAGCAGCCCCACCCAAACACCACCGCCCCACCCCACACCATTCCCCAGCAGAAAACACTCACTTCTACTCCCACCACCAAACCTAGACTCCAGAATGGAAGATTCCAGCCTGTTTTCACCAGGCCTAAATCCACTGCGCCCCCTGCACGCCCCCCACCACCACCCCCCACCTTCCCGCCACCATTTTATAACTGGTCCTGCTTTACCTGTTCACACAGGTCCCAGATGCCCCATACAGAGTGCTGGGGTATTTCAATGTCCCACTGGCAGCACCTTGTCGTGAAAAAGCTCACAGGACTTAAAACAGCAAAGGGAAAATCTAGCTAACAGTGTACAACACTTGTTCACTGGTTACAGTCAATTCTGGCCCATGATGTTGTAATAAAACAATCTGACCACCTTGTGCTTAGTCTGTGAAGTCTTCACATTCTTTTCTAGAAAATCTCACAGTCCATGTAGTCATGTTGATTTTCTGCACTAAAGTTCTGATTTCAACTTTTTATTTTTTTAAACCGGTTTTTTATAATTGCTTGATTTTCATTTCACTAATTTTGCTCCTGTTGGAGACTCTGTTCTCTCTACCTTGAAATACAATTTTAATCATTGTTTTTGCTACACTTTGCTCTTTTCCTAGACACCACCTAGTGCTCACAGCTATGAGTCACAGTTCCAGATGCAGATTTTTATCCAACTGTGAATTTATAAGGATTTTTTAAATGTAGAAAAATAATTGAAATCATTAAACTCACCAGCACTCTGCTGCCCTATAGTGAACGGCAAGCTTCTTCACATCCCAGAATGTAGTTCAAACGGATCCATCAATACTGTTCATACACCCTGTGAACACCTGAATACGTCAGCCTAAAGATCCACATTAAAATTGCACAATAGCATCATAGTTCTCATTTATTATTGCATTTAGATTTCTGTTATCCAAAGCACACCAACCTCAAACTGTTAGAGAGTGCTCAAATAATGTTCTGATTCTATATCTTCCACCCCCCACCCCCTCCCCGCATCCCAATCAATCAAGATTTTCAGCATAACTTCATAAACCAATCTAATCAGCATATTCTCCCCAATTGAGTGAGTTTTCAACGTGTTTAATCTCAATCCTTCCAATTAGTAATTGTGACCTCCCCAACCCCACTACTTTGCATTGGAACACCCCCACCTCACTGAGAAAATTGTGTGGAACAAAAATAACTGTTCCCTAACTAATTACGTATTAAAATGTCATTCCTCCCTCCTGCTGAAGAATGTCAGCATCATGCTGTTCAATATCTGAAGAAATGGCTGTTGTAAAACTATTCTGGGTACAAGGCAGTGCATGATTACAGCTAAGGCTAAATTAAAGCTTTATCAGATTCATTTCAAAAATATGGAATGGATTTTCCACTAACAGTTGTTGAAAAATCATGGGAAAATAATAGCTTTACATGAAATAATAACTGACCTATAAAGTCCCTTTGAGGAAAGTAAAACTTTTAAAAGCTTAAATTGAACAGCTTGTTATGTGCAAATTCTTTTGGGCAAACAGTAAATAAATAGACCTTATAAATGCAACTCTCAGGAACCATCAGCTTACCTTAAAAAATATTTGTTTGCAGACTGTGCACACTCAACTGTGGGAGAGAGCAATGTCTGACTGATTGGTTCTGACTGCCTTGAGTCCTAACCTCTAACCAATCAGATTGGTTCTAACAGCCTTCAGTTCTACTTACTACCCTAACTAATTAACTCTGACAGCCGCTAGCCCTATCTTTCTACTGATCTGATTGATTGGTACTAACAATCTGCAATTCCAGTGAGGAGGTAATTTGTTGAGCAGAGGCTTGAGGCAGACAACATTCTTCACTGCTAGTGCTTTCTCAGAAAGTTACCCTATTTCAGCTTAAGACGCTGTCAATTGCAATGTATGGTCTAGCATCATGCCCCAACGGAGATTTTTTTTTTTTTAGCACTTTTTGGTGCATTTTCAGGTACTTTGGATCCCTCTGTAATCCTGCATAGGAAGCCAAAAGGAATTCATAAATTATTGAAGATCTTTAAAATTATGACATGACAATTTGTTAAACGTATTTCAAGGCAAGTTTATAGGGTTCAGTTCTTTTCATCATATTAATATGTGAACTGAAACCTTTTACAGCCTGTTTCTACTGCATCAGTACGTTTATATTTATAAAACAAAGCTGGTTCCCTACTATCACATCTGTCTTTGTCCCAGATCGATTGAAGTACAAAGGCATGCGTAGATTGCCTGGATTGAGGAGATTTGTATTAAATAAATTATATCTATTTTTATATAGCTTCAGAAGAGATATGGGCAGACAAAACAAAACCAAAAACAGAAAATGTTGGAACCATTACGGGGAGGTGATGGCATAGTGGTGTTCTCACTGGGCTAGTAATCCAGAGAGCCAGCGTAATGCTCAGTGGGCATGGTTTTGAATCCTGCCATGGCAGATGGTGGAATTTGTATTCAATAAAAATCTGGAATTAAAAGTCTAATGATGACCATGAAACCATTGTTAATTGTTGTAAAAACCCATCTGGTTCACTAATGTCCTTTAGGGATGGAAATCTGCTGTCCTTACCTGGTCTGGCCTACATATGAGTCCAGACTCCCAATGTGGTTGACTCTTAAATGCCCTCTGAACTAGGGATAGGTAATAAATATTGGCATGGCTGGCAATGCCCACACCCCATGAATGAATTTTTTAAAAAAAATGAGTCTGGGACAGCATGTGCAACAATTCAGAGTCTCATCAGAACACTGGGCCATACCTGAGCAGTGACTGTCACTTTTCTCCACACACACATGCTTCTTTTGCTGCTTACTTTTAAATTTCCAGCATCTGCTGTATCTTGTTCTTTGTTTTAATCAAGACTGAGATTCATAAGCAAGTTCAAACATTAACCTCCATGTTCGTCTTATAAATGCTCATCAACACCTACTTATAACCCTTAAAACACAGAAGGGTAATGATCATTGTTGCAAATAAAGTTTAATGCATCTATGTAACAGTTCTTTGCCACTGTTTTAATGGATCCATTAACTGGTTTGAAATAACAGAATAATGTTGCTATTAAAATAGTGGACAGAGGGGCATGGTCACGCAAATGTATTAAAACCAGATTAAATTTTAGTGACGCTGGTTGAAAGAAGAATGTTGGTCAGGATACTGGGAGAACTTCCCTCCTCTTTTTCAGATAATACTATAGGATCTTTTACCATCCCTGAAAATGACAGGACATTTCACCCGATAGAGAAGAATCATCCAATATATTAACCCCTAGTTATATATTGCTAATTGGGACCATCAGTGTGATTGATTGTAGTTTTGATTAGCAAATACAAAATGAGTAATAGTTTTTTTTTATTCATTCATGGGATGTGGGCTTCGCTGGCTGGGACAGCATTTATTGCCAATCCCTAGTTGCCCTTGAGAAGGTGGTCGTGAGCTGCCTTCATGAACCGCTGCAGTCTATGAGGTGTAGGTACACCCACAGTGCTGTTAGGAAGAGAGTTCCAAGATTTTGAACCAGCGACAATGAAGGAACAGTGATATATTTCCAAATCAGGATGGTGAATGACTTGGAGGGGAACTTCCAGGTGGTGGTGTTCCCATCAATCTGCTGCCCTTGTCCTTCTAGATGGTGGTGCTCGTGGGTTTGGAAGGTGCTGTCGAAGGAGCCTTGGTGAATTCCTGCAGTGCATCTTGTAGATGGTACACACTGCTGTGAGTGTGCAACAGTGGTGGAGGGAGTGAATGTTTGTGTATATTGTGCCAATCAAGTGGGCTGCTTTTTCCTGGGTGGTGTCAAACTTCTTGAGTGTTGTAGGAGCTGCACTCATCCAGGCAAGTGGGGAGCATTCGATCACACTCCTGACTTATGCCTTGTAGATGGGGGACAGGCTTTGGGGAGTAAGGAGCTGAGTTACTCATCACACGATTCCTAGCTTCTGACTTGTTCTTGTAGCCACAGTATCAAATGGCTGGTCCAATTCAGTTCCTGATGAATGGTAATGCCAAGGATTTTGATAGTGGGGGATTCAGTGATGGTAATGCTATTCAATATCAAGAAGCAATGGTTGGATTCTGTCTCTTGTTGGAAATGGTCATTACCTGACACTTATGTGGTGTGAATGTTACTTGCCACCTCTCAGCCCAAGCCTGGATATTGTCCAGGTCTTGCTGCATTTGGACATGGACTGCTTCAGTAGCTGAGGAGACGTGAATGGTGCTGAACATTGTGCATTCATCAGTGAGTACCCCCACTTCTGACCTTATGATGGAAGGGAGGTCATTGATGAAGCAGCTGAAGATGGTTGGGCCGAGGACACACCCTGAGGAACTCCTGCAACCATGTCCTGGGACTGAGATGATTGACCTCCAACAACCACAACTATCTTCCTTTGTGCTAGGTAGAACTCCAACCAACAGAGAATATCCCCCCTGATTCCCATTGACTCCAGTTTTGCTCGGGCTCCTTGATGCCACACCAAGTCAAAAGTGGCCTTGATGTCGAGGGCAGTCACTCTCACCTTACCTCGGGAGTTCAGCTCTTTTGTCCATATTTGATCCAAGGCTGTAATGAGGTCAGGAGCTTAGTGGCTCTGGCAAAACCCAAACTGGGAATCAGTGAACAGGCTATTGCTAAGCAAATGCCACTTGATAGCACTGTTGATGACTCCTTCCATTACTTTACTAATGATTGAGAGTCGACTGATGGGGTGGTAATTGGCCGGGTTGGATTTGTCCTGCTTTTTGTGTGCAGGACATACCTAAGCAATTTCCCACATAGCTGGGTAGATGCCAGTGTTGTAGCTGTACTGGAACAGCTTGGCTAGGGGCACGGCAGGTTCTGGAGCACAAGTCTTCAGTACTATTGCCGGAATATTGTCAGGGCCCGCAGCCTTTGCAGTATCCAGTGCCTTCAGCCATTTCTTGATATCATGTGAAGTGAATCAAATTGGCTGAAGACTGGCATCTGTGATCCTGGGGACTTCCGGAGGAGGCCAAGATGGATCAGCCACTCGGCACTTCTGGCTGAAGATTGTAGCAAATACTTCAGCCTTATCTTTTGCACTGATATGCTGGGCTCCTCCATCATTGAGGATGGAGATATTTGTGGAGCCCCCTCCTCCTGTGAGTTGTTTAATTGTCCACCACCATTCATGACTAGATGTGGCAGGACCGCAGAGCTTTGATCTCAGCCCTTGGTTTTGGGATCGCTTAGCTCTGTCTATCACTTGCTGCTTATGCTGTTTGGCATGCAAGTAGTCCTGTGTCATAGCTTCACCAGGTTGACACCTCAGTTTTAGGTATGCCTGGTGCTTCTCCTGGCATGCCCTCCTGCACTCTTTATTGAACCAGAGTTGATCCCCTGGCTTGATGGTAATGGTAGAGTGGGGGAAATGCCGAGCCATGAAGTTGCAGATTGTGTTCAAGTACAATTCTGCTGCTGCTGATGGCCCACAGTGCCTCATGGATGTCCAGTCTTGAATTGCTATATCTGTTCGAAACCTATCCCATTTAGCACAGTGGTAGTGCCATGCAACAGAACAGAGGGTATCCTCAATGTGAAGAAATAAAAAAAAACCTGCGGATGCTGGAAATCCAAAACAAAAACCGAAATACCTGGAAAAACTCAGCAGGCCCGGCAGCATCGGTGGGGAAGAACAAAGCCAATGTTTCGAGTCCTCATGACCTCTCAGCAACTTAGTTCTTAGTTCTGTTGAGGGGTCATGAAGACTCGAAACGTCGGCTTTGTTCTTCTCCGCCAATGCTGCCGGGCCTGCTGAGTTTTTCCAGGTATTTCTGTTTTTGTTTTGTATCCTCAATGTGAAGGTGGGTCTTTGTCTCCACAACAACTGTGCAGTGATCACTCCTACTGATACTGTCATGGACAGATGCGTCTGTGGCAGGCAGGTTGATGAGGATGAGGTCAAGTATGTTTTTCCTTTTTGTTGGTTCCCTCACCACCTGCCGCAGGCCCAGGTTAGTAGCAATGTCATTTAGGATTCAGTCAGTAGTGATGCTACCGAGCCACTCTTGGTAATGGACATTGAAATCCCCCACCCAGAATACATTCTGTGCCGTTGCCACCCTCAGTGCTTCCTCCAAGTGGTATTTGACATGGAGGAGCACTGATACATCAGAAGCAGGAGGGCAATAATCAGCAGGAGGTTTCCTTGCCCATGTTTGACCTGATGCCATGAGACTTCATGCTGCTGTCCAGAGTCAATGTTGAGGACTCCCAGGCTATTCTCTCCCGACTGTCGACACTGCAAAGTCTGGGGGCTAGTGCCAAAAGTGGGAGAGTTGCCTCATGGATTAGTCAAGCAACAGCCTGACATAGTCACCCTCACAGAATCATAGCTTATAAATAATGTATATCCAGTCCCACCAGCAGAACAGACCCAGCAGAGATGGTGGGACCAGATATACATTATCTGTAAGCTATGATTCTGTGAGGGTGACTATGTTAGGCTGTTGCTTGACTAATCCATGAGGCAGCTCTCCCACTTTTGGCACTAGCCCCCAGACTTTGCAGGGTCGACAGGGCTGAGATTGCCATTGCTGTTTCCAGTGCCTAGGTTGATGCCAGGTAGTCCATCTGGATTCATTCCTTTTTTTTGTGACTTTATAGTGGTTTGATATAACTGAGTGGCTTGCTAGGCCATTTCAGAAGGCATTTAAGAGTCAACCATATTGTTGTATGGGCAGGAGATTTCCTTCCCTAAAGGGGATTAGTGAACCAGATGAGTTTTTACAACAATTGACAATGGTTTCATGGTCATCATTAGACTTTTAAGTACAAATTTTTACTGCATTCAAATTCCAAAATCTGCCATGGTAGGATTCAAACCCAGGTACCCAGAGAACTACGCTGGGTCTCTGGATTACTAGTCCAGCAACAATACCACTACGCCATTGTCTCTGTTATTGGGTGTGTGACCTTAATACTATGTTTAGGCAGCATATGCTTGTGTATTGTTATGACACAGCTGATGGTAAATGCTGAGCTGTTTAAGTCCCAAAGGGAAACTTGAAACAGCTGCCGCAAATTGTTTTGCAGTTTGTATAAATTTCAAGACGCGCGCCTTGAATTCAATAGTAATAAGACCACCATGTCTTATAGGTTTTACAAAAATAGGTTAAACATTTATTAATAAGAGAATTGGTTTTTAAATATATACATAGATCTACAACTTACTACTATGATAACTTCTAAATCCCCTAACTCCCAGTTACACTTTCTTAAATGCAACAGTAAGACACATAGATTTTAAAAAACCCAGGCAAAGAAACATGATACCCTGAACAAGTTGAATTCAAAGTGAGTTTTCTTAAGTCCTTTGAAAACAGTGGCTTGAGGCGTAGCTACTGAAGGCTTTTCACACACTTCTAAGATCTTAAAACTGCCTTTCCTTACAAACGGTCTTCTCTCCTTTATACATATTTTCTTCTTGGAATGCAAATACCCGTTGTTTCACGATGTATTTGGACTTTATCTTCCTGATAATAAAAACCTCTAATAGCAGTAAGTTTTACCAGTAATCTTTGGGGAAAATAAACACACTGTTTCTAAACTTCACCTGGCTAGGTGACACATTTCACTCCCTCCTTTGAAAACAATCTAGTCTGGTTTATTTAAAAATGCAAATGTTGCCTTAACACCTATGTTTCTAAATTTCCACCTTTTAACCTAATTAATATTTCAAACCTAACCTCTTTTTACATCAAAGCACCTAGCCTAGCTGCCTCTGATTCAATTAAGCCTCACCCACACACACAGACACATCCCACTATTACTCTATTTTACAATAACTCCCAATAATATTATGAGAATTATTATATCTTCCTGACAGTATTTTAATCTTTTGTGTGTTTGTTGGTAAAATGGTAAGGTCCGCAAAAAGCAAGACAAATCTACTCTGCCCAGTTACCGCCCCAACAGTCCATTCCCAATCTTCAAAAAAAATGATAAAAGATGTTATTAACAGTGAAATCAAGAGGCATTTACTCAACAATAACCTGCTGACTGATATTCAGTTTGGTTTCCACCAGGATCTCTTGGCTCCTGCCCTCATTACAGCCTTAGTCCAAACATGCACAAAGAAGTTGAATTCAAGAAGTTCGCTCACCACCACCTTCTCAAGGGCAATTGACGATGAGTAACAAACGCTGACCCCACACCTTATGAATTAATAGTAAAGGAAGAAAAGCAAACGGTGGATGATCATTACGCACTTTCCTTCCATATTCATTAAAATGATGTGTAACATGGATGAAAATCCCAGAGTTCAGCACCATGAAAACATCAGTAAAATTTGGCTGGATTTTACATGGTGCCATGGTACCCATGCTCCAAACTGGTAGCAGCAGTAATTGCGTCACGGCAAGATTTTCATCCCTTTCTTGGGAGAAAGCCCTATCTTAGGGAACTGGCAGCCAATTGGATGGCCAATAGCTCTTATAGTCCCAGCAGCACCAGCCTGGAGCGGTGGCCACTGCTGGGACTATAAGCAGATTCACTACACTGAAGAGCCCAGGTAAGTCCAGGTCAGGGGTCTCGGCTAGGGCGATGAGGGACATTGGGGGGGTCAGGTTCAAGGGGCCAGCGAGGAGGGCTACCTTGTGGGGGAGGGGAGGTGCCTCCAATGGGCCGAGCGGGATTGTAAAGGAGGTCCCCGTTGCCTAACACCAGCTCGCCAGCAAAGGTTTGTGGCTTCCTGCATGGTATGAGTCTTCCATGGGTAAAATACCAGCAGTGGCAGAATAGGGCCCTTAAGTGGCCAAAAAGTAGCCACTTAAGGGTCTCAATAGGCCCAAGGGAGGGGAGGCAACCCGACGCCTCCACTGCTCTCCGTAAAATTGCAGACCCATTGGGGGTGGGCGGATAGGTGGCAGGATGACCATCCGCTAGATGTTCTGTGCCTTCACGCCTTCAAATCCACCAGCAGGGAAGCTTAAAATCCAGCCTATTGTATGTAGAGGAGACCTCTAATTGTGGTCAGCTTGATCACTCAAAATAACTGTTCCAAACAGCAGAAGAAAACAAGCCAACCAAGAATGAACAGCTCAAGGCACATCATAGCAAAGGGCAAGCAGCATCCCGCTGGAAAGTAGGGATGGATTTGGCATTCTGTTGTGTGAGTCAACATTCTCTGATGAAGTCTAAGTAATGCTTACAAAAATATAGCAGCTACAGTAAGATGTGCTGAGATTGATAAGTTCATGCCTGAATTTCGAACATTAATGAAAGTGATATTAGGGCAGCAAATTGCAATAATTTACCTGTGTCACAATAGCCGTTGCTTGTGGCAAGCCAGTGATTTCTATCAGACAACACTTTTATCAATGCCATTTGTGAGACATAAACCTGGATTATACACTCAGATTTCTGCAGTGAGCCTTAAACCCACAACCATCTGATTCAGATGCAAGAGTGCACCATTGATTCAACCCAACAGTTCACTTTGCATTTCATAGTAGTACATTGTTATGATCCCCAGCTGAGGTTACCACTGGACAAGCCTGATCCCAGGGTAGAACCGAGTTTGATAGATCCTAACTTTTATTGGTTTGTTTAGATATGTGGAGGTTGGCCACTGAACAGAGTCACAGAAATTAGCTGATGAACTTTTAACAAAAAAAAAATATGTATTAAACAAGAAGAGATGAACTATATTACAACACTCCGTCACCCACAACTATACCTTTAGAGATATATAGAGATTTGTAAGGATGACACAACTAACAAAAAATATCTTATACTTTAATGTTCACAGTAAATACACAGTCTATGTAAACCTATGGCACCCTGTGGTCAGACACACAACACTCTGAAAACAAGGGCACAATTTTCCCAGATTTGCACTAAGTGCGGTAGAGGGCGGATAAAATGGAGTCCTACCCACCGATGAAAATGGTGGATTTTCACACTGTATCTTCCTGAGCCCACTTCATTATATATTCACTCCCGCGAAACACGTCGTTTCCATGGCGGGTGGGCTCTCATTCGCCCGCTCGCTATCACCCCAATGTTGCATCACGCTGGTCGCCATCTTTAAAAGGCAGCCGCCAGCAAAGCGCTCATTGCCACCAGCTCACCACCGCTGCCTGGGAGACATGGCCACAAAGGGAAAAAAGACTGCAGCCCCCCACTTCAACGATGGGTCTCTTGAGCGACTGCTGGATGTTGTGGAGACCCGCCGGGATGTGCTCCACCCTTGCTCTGGCTGCAGGAGGGGCAGCAAAGACACCAACCCGACTTGGGAGGCATTGGCAGCGGTGGTCAGCGCCAACACCCTTCAGAAAAGGACAGCCACCCAGTACTGCAAAAGGATGAATGATCTCCTCCATTCCGCCAGGGTATATCACTCTTCTCATCACTCCCAACTCACACACTCACAAACCCATCACACATTCTCAGGGCCCTCACTCACTGTCAGTGCAAGGGACATCATCATTCACTCTTTCACACACACCATCATTGTCCTCATCTCATCCATGGGACCACTCACCACTCACACAGGCCAGGCATACTTATCATCTGGCCCGGCAGACATCCTGATACATTCTCCCCACCTCTATCCATGCAGGACAAACTGGCTCACAACAGGATGGAAAGGTCGCAGACAGGTGGAAGGATACTGGAATTCAAAGTTCTCACAGAATTTGAAAACAGCCATCCAGCTGGCTTGCGATGGCTGGGACTGGTCCTGTGCTGACGGTGAGGTCGGCATTGCTCTATCAGGTGAGGATCCAGCAGTGCAACATCCATCAGATAACCATGCTGAGAGTGATGTGTCCTCTTTCACAGGCCACTGCCATGCACTAATTATTGCCCCTTGCTTTTGCAGGCACATCTGGGAAGCAGCAAACGGAGTCCATGACCCAGAGCCTTCAAGCAAGCTCCGAAGAAACCTCTGAAGAGGAATCTGAAGGCTTCCGTCCCGTCACAGCGCTCACCCACACCCTCAACCAGCGCAGAGACACACACCTTGGTGGGGCCTAGCTTTAGAGTAGCCTCGGGATCACAATCTGGTGAGCACATCGCACTTTCTCATCCATAGCAAGTGGAGTCAGGGACTTCCCAAGTCCCTGGCACTCGGAGGACTGCTGGAGGCCAGAACGTTGCTGAGTCCGAGTCAGATGTCGAGCCTCTGGACTCGGTCATGTCACAGTTGCTGGAGCTGCAAAGACAAGCTCAGGAACATCAGGAAGGGATGTCCGCTGCACCCCTCAGATTGCAAGGCACGATGGAGGAGTCCATCCGTCTCCAGGCTGAGGTGATAGTGCCAGCATTGCAACACACCGAGGTCAACCCTGGCAGGATGGCAGCCAACATGGAGACCTTGATCCAGGACATTGCTCCTGCACTGCTGCACAGGCTTCACTTCATCGCTGATGCCATAGTTGGCCTCCAACAATGTGTACGCAAGAGGGGTGCCGGGCAGCTCGATCTCACTCCAACTACCCTTTCCCCTCATGGAGTCAGCCAGGGGCCCTTGGGCGCCCATAGGGAGGAGGATCACCATGTGCACACGCCGGGGTCATCCACCCAGAAGACTCCGGGAGTGCCTGACCCATCCGATCCCCTTCTTCCTGTGTCCTCCACAGCTCCAGCTTCACAGGCCAAGGAGGGTACCACAGCCACACAGCAGGACCCCGAAAGCAGGCCCGGGACCTCCAAATCTTGGCCATTCAGAGGATGCCCGCCAAAGTCATCACAGACAAGGCTTCACAGTCAGCAGGCTGCCTCCCCCCCTACTGTGGATGTCCGGGGAGCACCAAGACATAGCTGCAGGATTAGGGCAGTTAAGGAAAAGTAGTTGCACAGCCTGGCACGGGTGTTGGTCACTTGTACAAACTGTTCACTATTGTCAATAAACTCCTAAGAATGTCTCCCTGCCTATGGCTCCTTGTTCTGATGAGCAGTGTTCTTGTTACTCAGATGTGAAACCTTTCTGCACAAGATAAAAGGCAGGTGTCTCAGTCCAGGGACTCTTCCCTGTGCTCTGTCCAACCTTCAGACCACAATGATGGTCCAGCCTCACTCTCCCTGAAAATATTTGATGCCTCCTCCTCGGCGGCGCTGGTCATTGCTGCCAGAATGTAGTGGACAGGTGCCACAGAGTTCTCTTATTCTCTCTCTCTGTGCTCTCAGCACCTTTAAGGTGGGGCTGACCCCATCACACCAGCATCTGTGACCAGTGGTGCTGTGCACCAGCTACTGAAGGGCTCAGGTGACGAAGGTGGACACAGCATCAGATGCGTCTAAAGTTTCATGGCTGTGTCTCTCTGAGATGGCCCTGATCATATAACGCAAGTGAGTTGCCCTCGGCCAGACAGGAGTCAGACATTCTCAGAGACAATGTGAAGACCTATAGAGTGTTCTCATTGCATGTCATCATCATCCTCCTGCAATCAATTGACTATTAGGGCCGCCACTGTAACTCCATGACAGGAGCATTCTCACAGAGGGTATTGGTGCTGCTATAAGCCAGACTGGAGTCAAATGTTCACAACTGTGATGTGAGGATCTATGGGGACACCTCACTGCATGTCGTCATCATCCTCCACAAATCTGGCAGCTATGAGGGCCTCCCGAGCGTGCCCGCCTCGTCTAGCCAATGTGAGAGCCTCATCCCTGTCGACGTCACCACGAGGACCCCCTCACCCTCATCCCCATCAGCGTCTTCCTCATCCGAGGAGATGTGCAGCTCCTCCATCTCCTCCTCAGTCAGCTCCTCTCCCCATTGCAGCGCCAGGTTGTAAAGGGCACAGCGGACGACGACGATGCGTGACACCTTCTGTGGGCTACATTGCAGGGCTCCACCAGACCGCTCCAGGCACCGGAACCGCATCTTCAGCATCCCGATGGTCTGCTCCAACAAGTTGCGAGCTGCAGCATGAGCCTCATTATACTATCGCTCTGCTGCAGTCTGAGGCCGCCACATGGGTGTCATCAGCCACGGCCTCTGCGGGTAGCCCTTGTCCCCAAGGAACCAACCCTGCAGCCTTTGTGGACCCTGGAAGACTGCAGGAATCTGCGAGCAACTCAGGATGTAGGTGTTGTGCACACTTCCTAGAAACCGTGCGCACGCCCAGGCAAAATGCACAAAGTTATGTGCCCTCGAGAAGATGGCATCCATAACCTCATGGATGCATTTATCAGTGGCGGCTTGTGAAATCCCACAGAGGTCACCTATGGAGCCCTGAAAGGAGCCACTGGCCTCGAAATTGAGCGCCGCGGTCACTTTCACAGCCACTGGGATTGGATGCCCTCCTTGTTCCCTTGGCACCAAGTTCTGCAGTAAGTGGCAGATGTGAGCGACCAAGTCCCTAGGCATGTGCAGTCTTTGGTCACACTGGTTCCCAGTCATCTGCAAGAATGACAGGCAGTGTCTGTAGACCCTGGGTGTCGCTAGGCGCCAAGCAGCCACAGCTCACTGTCACTCCTGGGCAGCGTGTGCAGGAGGCCCAGCAGCACCTTCTTCATGAGGTCGCTGCTCCTGCCTTTGCGCAGCCAGGAGCCTCAGTCACTCTCTCCTCTGTCTTCTATGGTCTCTGTAGGCCATCAGGCATATAGCTAGGTCACCAGGATCCATGATCTTGACGTGGTCCTCCTGCAGCATGAAAGCAAGAGAGAGACGTAGTTATCATGGGTGTATTTAGCATCCTCTCCTGGCCCTTTGTGACTGCCCCTTAATGCTTCCTGGGAAGAGCTGGTCACCCCTCGGATGGCCATGGATGAGTGTGCTGCATGGCTGCCCTGTCAACCTGCGACGTGGGGGACACTGGTCCAAACTGGATGCTGAGATTGCAAAGGGCTGTGAGCACCTCCAGCAGTGACTGCTAGATGGCCAGCGTTGGTGAGGAGATTGTACAACGTGTGCAGTCCAACTGCTGTGTTGTCCAGTAAGGTGGTGGCAGACTCGCAGCCTGTGCCGGGGTGGTGGGGGGGCAAGGTCTGGAGGGCTTGGTGGCACATTGGTGCCTCCGCATTGCTCGAGTGGGTGGGCAGGCTAGGAGCCCCAATCATATCACTGTGGCTGCGCTTGAACTGACTCAGTTGCAGAGGGATGGTCAGTTTATACAGGTGTCTCTACTGCGCGGTTACTTCCCTCACCTACCCTGCCCCCCACCTTGATTGCTTGTGCGCGAGATCCAATGCCAGGGCAGCAGTTGCCCCCGGACACCCCCACCCAGAGTACAGTCACCTCCGGGACCAGTCAGCAGTTGCCCCCGGACACCCCCACCCAGAGTACAGTCACCTCCGGGACCAGTCAGCAGTTGTCCCTGGACACCGCCCCGCGCCTCCCACCCTGAAAACAGTTGCCTCCGTGGCAGGGCAGCACTTCACCCAGGCCTCCCAGTGCCTCTAAATCCTACAAAGCAACAGGCGACCCTGATGAGCTGTGGAAAACGATACTGTTCACTCAGCTCAGTTCCCCCAAAGTGAAGGCTGCCAATTGCATGCCGCCTGTGTGCTGCTGAGAAGCACATCGACGTGCTTTCCCGCCAACGTGGATGGACAATCCAGCGCAGATCCAGAGCCTGGCGGGTTGGCCTTTTAGTGAGATGCTGATGTGTTACAATGAGCTCCCTGCCGACTGTTGGTGGGAATCGCGGCCCGCTGTCGGTGGGCTGAGCGGACGATCGCGACGTGCCTTCCTGCCGTTGTTAACCAAATCGCGCCAAAAAGTCCGCGCCCGCTACCTATCATTCCTGCTGCCAGCGGGCATGGAAAATTCCGCCCAATAAGCTCTGCCTCTACATTCCATTTCCCAAACTCTCACACCTGCATCCAACAGTTTGAAGTGGGGTTTTAGATTTGTAAGGAGTGAGCTTTTTGACACATTTTTGAGATGTACACTTGATTCCCTTTGTCTTCAGTTCCTCCCACAGTTCTCTGTAAATGGCATTACTGTCACTGCCTGAATCTGTAATAATACTCACTTCAACACCATCAACAATCACTGGAACTTTCTTGTGGTTGCTCCTGTTGATAGAACACATATATCTATGATTGCTATTTGTGTCCTCACTCTGCACCTTCTTCAACTCATCTCACAGTTGTGCTACTTTCTCCTTTCTTTACGTGGTTTGCCCGGCTTCCTTCTCTGTTCAGCTTTGCTTCTGCATTTCTTGGCAAAATTGTCTTTGTCCCCACATTTTCTGCATATCTTTCCCCTGGTAGGACAGCAGGCATCTCCATAGGCCAGAATCTTCAGTTCAGAATGTGGGGCCGGGCCCCGCACTCTGACGCGTAAAATGATGCGCGGTCCTGACGTCACCACACGTCATTCTGATCTTCCGTTCGGCAGGCGCGCACCAGAGTCAGCTGCACGCCCGCCGAGCTGTCAAAGGCCAGTTAAGGCCATTAATAATCTAATTAAAGTAATTGTCAGGGCTGCCCGTCCAACCTTAAGGTTGGCGGGCAGGCGGCCTTTGCATTTTTCATGGAACCTCATTCACAGGCGGGATGAGATTTCATGTGAAGGGTTTATTAATTAAATAAAAATTCTTAATAAAATTCATAAACATGTCCCAGCTCATGTGACACTGTCACATGAAGGGACATGTCTGATTAATTTTATTACTTTATTTCAACTATCTTCATAACTGAACTTAATCTCCCTGAGGCAGCTCCGTGCTTCAGGGAGATTTCTGCGCCCTTGTGCAAGCATGCGCGAAAGAGCGCAGGCCCCGACTCTCCCTCCTCCTCCTGCCCGCACAGGTAGCGCTGAGCGCTTCCGGGTGCACGTCATGCTGGGCAGGCCTTAATTCGTCTCCCCACGTAAAATGGCGGCATGCAGCCGATCGCGGGTGGCAATCGGCTCTGCACCCGCTCCCGACCGCTCCCGGCCGGCCCACCCAACGGGGAGAAAATTCTTCCCATAGTGTCGCAAGTTGTCATATCAGAAACACTCTTTCAGACTTTTGCTGTTTATATTTACACGTACCTGGATTTGGTGCCACTCAGCCAACCTCAGCTTTCATCCTGCGAATGATATGGGACCAAGGAACAGGCTGTGAAATTGTCCATCCATGCTTCCAATGCAGCTGCTATTTTTAAAATAATGCCACCGATGAAAAGCAGTCCTGCAAACAATCAACAACCCTTGCACATTTCCATTCTGTGGCGAGTAACTCATCTCCGAATTCCCCAAGCCTTTCCATCATTTTGAAGACACAAGTCAGGAGTGTGATGGAATACTCTCCATTTGCCTGGATAAGTGCAGCTCCAATGACATTGAGAATAGTGACATCATCTAGGACAAAGCAGCACACTTGATTGGCACCTTATCCATCATCTTAAATATCCATCCCCTCACCACCAGTGCACAGTGACTGCAGTGTGTACCATCTAAAAGATGCACTGCAAGTATTCACCAAAGTTTCTTCAACAGCATCTTCCAAACTTGTGACCTCTACTAACTAGAAGGACAAGGCAGCAGGTACATGGGAACACCACAATCTGCAAGGTTTCTCTTCAAGTCACAGACCATCCTGACTTGTAAATATATTACCATTCCTTTATTGTCGGTGGGTCAAAATCATGAACTTCCTACCAAACATCACTGTGGAATAATCACACCGCACCAACTGCAGATGCTCAAGTAGACGGCTCACCATCGCTTTTTCAAGGGCAATTCAGAATGAGCAATGAATGCTGGCTTTGCTAATGCCACCCTTATCTCATGAATGAATTAAAATAAATAGTCTTGGCCAATGTCCTCTGTACTTTGAAATTCATGAGGGCCCGACAAAGATTACCCCACCTGCACCTGTATAGACTCAACCATCAGGACATGAATCAGCATGTGGACAATTGACTGAGTTGGGAGAAATAGGTGAGAATTGGAGGCACTTTGAGCAAAGTCTCAATGCTAAAACAACTTTCAGCAACATCCATCTCATGGGCCTACTGCACTTCGTGCTATGATGCAGATCAGTGCAGCACCATAAGGCTAGGACTAGGATATCTGTCATTCTGTTTAAGGTGGCAGATATGGTGCAGTCTAGAATCTGTGTGGCTGTGGTTAAGACATGCATAGACTTGTGATTGCCGTGTTTGGTGTTCTACAGAGTTGACCATCCTGTCCACATCAACAAATTTATTTTCGATGTGGAATCTTCTATTCTCTCTGCAACTTTGATCAGTGTGTTTGGAAGGCGTATCAGTGCATTACACATTTTCTGTTGCTGCTCAATGCTTCTCCTTTTTACTGACAGCTTGGAGTACAGTATCAGTGTCCAGCTGAGCAGAACCTGGAGAGGGCTTTACCCTCCGACCCAGACTCTCCACGCTTATTTCTGTCATCGTCATCTGCTCTTATTCAGTTGTGAACTATGAGTCACCAGATGAAAACCCAATTATCTGCCTTAGTGATCCCATCAAAGTGTGAGTATCTGAGCTGGTTCACGGTAAGCATGACTTCTTTGATGTTGAAGCTTCAGAAGGAATCAGCGGCTCTGAGCATTCATTGTTAGCAAGGTCCACTGACTGCTGCTGTACACGTGAAGCCTGTGTTGGAGATAAAAGACATGAATTAATTGCGGCAAGGTAAAAATATTGCAAGTTAAGATTAAGATGATCATTTTCACTCTGTTGAAATCTTATCAACAAATGATTGACATGGTGTGTGACATATGAATTGCTAATACTTAATTGTGTCACTAGGTAGTTCCATCTTCCCCTCTCTGATGGCAAGGCATGCCACTGATCTCCAGTGCTTCCTCCTCTGCAGTTGTGACCTGTCAGTTCTGTGAAGGACTACCTTTAATTGTCTCCCTCCCCTTCGTGTTCTGTGCTTTCTTCTCCTAAAACTTGGGAAAAAAACAAATCTATGCTTGAACACCATAAAATGTTTTATCCAATGAAGGCAGTACATTTGGCGAAGATAAGCATTCTTCTTTGTTGTGATCCATGATAGAAAGCAGGGTTTGTCCTTTCCATCCCTACAGAGGTCAGCTGCTAATTTAACATGCTTGGTATCACACTCTAAATATTTCAAAACCATGACCATGCATGAAATTGCATTAGGATTAGGCTGAGTGCCAATGGTGGATGGGTAGATAGGGATGTGAAGAAATGCATTGAAAGAGAAGGATGGGTGTGCTTTCAAGAAAACTCGTTGTAAGGAGTGATGTGATGGCGTAGACTTGACAAAGTAGATTGAGGGGGTGGGGCAATGCAGGATATAAGTGAATGAGCAGCTGTATTCACTTATCCTAACCTGCTTAAAAGTCATTACTGTGCTTCCTGCCCTGAATCCATGAGCATGGCACAATGGCCCTGCTGCTGACTTACATCCAGCCACGTCTTCCTTACGTTAGCAGTAGGTTTCTTCCTCCAATGGGGAGGAATATCTTCCTCTGGCTTCTCACAGATCCTGAAAGCACATGAAGTAAGGTGTCTTTAAAGAGGGGCGCAGCCTTTGATCATCCTGAATACATACTGAAATTTCATCCTCTGTTTCTACCAAGTCCAATGTCCTGCAAATTCCATCTTTGGATTGGTCTATTAAATACTAGAATTGAGCTCAAGTAATTCAGGTCTGCACCACGCCCACTGCCATGCAATCAATGTCAAGCTCAGAAGGTAAATGATAACAACATGTTGCATTAAAAAAACACAGGTAGACACGCTAAACTTACTTCATGTTATCGGACACCCCGGCCCCATCCGGCTCGTATTCCCAACATGTCTCTGAGGAAACATCAGGCCCTTGAGATTTAAATTACAATTTAAATAGGCCACAAGGTATAGCATTGAGTTTGAGTCAACTGAATAAAACAAAAAAAACAGAGCATAGCAATATGATAAACCTTTGTGACTGACAAATTCTGTAAAATTGGTTTTGATATGTAAACCATTGATCTACAGTAGGTAAACATAAAGGCTTTGTTTTACATCAGCTGTCAGGGAAAGAAACCTGGGGCTTTGTATGTTTTTGCAGTGAGGCAGATGATAATATACACACACTCTGCCTTTTAAGTAAATCCATTTTAAAGTAGAAATTCTTCTTTGTTGTGATCTATGATAGAAAGCAGGGTTTGTCCTTTCCATCCCTACAGAGGTCAGCTGCTAATTTAACACGCTCGGTATCACGCTCTAAATATTTCAAAACCATGACCATTTTAATTGACTTCTATAGTAATTTTTAAGGTGAAAAGCAAAGCAAATCCCCAAAAACTCCTCAAGTCTTTAATCTGTCTGTGAAATTTTATTTTTAACAGAAATTTTAAGATGAAATAAGGATGAATTATTTTTAATGGTAACCAATAAACATTGATGCATTTAGATTGAGAAAGTTAATTACCACTTCAAATATTTCTCTGGTATAATTAAAAGCTGGAGAACTGGAATGTGTTAATTGTAGAATCTATAAAATTAAATGGTGGATATTTTTCTCTCATTCAGCATCTCAGGCTATTCAGGTGGATCAACTCTCACTCCCTATGGACTGATCTACACTTTTACTTGCCTACTGCCTAGTGTCTGTATAACCTTAGGAATCAAACAGAAAACACTGGCTGAGTATTTTGGTGAATTGATTCAGCTATATTTGATTTACTTCTTTTATGACATAGGGTTGCCTTCTTCAGGATTAGCCTGAAGTCTTCAGGAATTGAACGTCAATCTCGAGGACACCGCCGTGTGCAATCCTGGAGGAAAACTGTCGAGAAGTTCAAAAAAGATGGGTTTTTTGTTTCATTTTCTTTGAACATTACTCTTTACTGGATTTAGAAATATTCAAAATGGGGGGGAAAAAAGGCTGTTTGGCTTACAGTCAAGCATTATCCAATTGGGCAATGAGGGGTTTTGCTTTTCAATTAGCATAGGAAGGCAGTACGTCACGAGGATGGGTAAGTTTAGCCGACTAATGGCTGGAGCATGGGGGCAAGCCATGTGATAAAAAATCCAGGAATACATTTAGGGCAGAATTTAGCCCACTTCAAGCAGGCTCACCGGGGGAGGTCGGGAAGCCCAGCATGAAATGAAACATGAGTGACAGCGCTCAACACTGCCTGTGCGGTGGTGGTGGTGGGGTTGGTGGGGGGGGCGGGGGGGGGGGGGGGGGGGGGTGGGGGGGGTGGAGAGGGGAGGAGTTGTGGGGGGGGCAGGAGGGCAAGCGGAGCGTGTGCAAACTTCGCACATGCACGTGAGTGCACGCTTAATAATCTCCCTGAGGCACAGAGCTGCCTCGGGGAGGTGAAGAGTATTTTTTTTAAACAAATAATTGAAAAATGTAACAAAACATGTCCCCTCATGTGACTCTGTCACATGAGCAGGGACATGTTATTAATTAAATTTTAAAACTTTTATTTTATTTTAATTTGCTTTTGAAAACACCTTCCCGCCCTTGGATGAGGTTTCCAAAAAAATGCAAAGGCCGCTTGACCTTTTCGCCTGCCTGCCAACTGTTAGGTTGGATGGGCAGCAAAAAATTTTACTTAGTTAATTATTTAATGGCCTTAACAGGCCTTTTAATTGTCGGTGGGCGCGTTGCCAACTCAGGCGTGGGCCCGCCGACCGAACTATCGTGCGACTGTGCACTGACATCAGGACGCTCGCCTGATGTCAATGCGCATCATTTCACGCTCGAGGGGGTCAGGCACACATCCACCCACCGAGCTAAAAATTTTGCCCTTAGTCTCAGTGGCAACCCTACATGCCCTCATGTGATCTTCCTCACCTTCAGACACAGGAAGGCATGGCTGGGGGTAACACAGCAGGTCAGCAGCAGGACCATTGTGCCATACTCATGGGGCAGAATTTTGCCCTTGATGGGCATGCGGGCCCAACTGACTTGGTGAAGTGCAGGCAGCCGATCACTGCCGCCGAAACGGGCCCCGCCGCCATTTTACGTGGGCGTGCCAATTAAGGCCCACCCGGTGTGACGCCCAACGGGAAGCGCTATGCGCTTCCTGTGCAGGCGGGGGGGATTCCCCAACTGTGAGAGTGCGCTCTTTCACGCATGCGAACCAAAGAGTGCACATCTCCCCGAGGCTAAGTGCTGTCTCAGGGAGAGCGCTGAAAGGTGGTGAAAGTTCAAAAGTAGAAAATTAAAAAAATCATTAACATATTTCCCTCATGTGAAAATGTCACACGAGATGGGACATGTTAATAAAGTACACAAAAACTTTAGTATTTTAAAACCGAAATCAAACCTCATCCCACCATTGGGTGAGGTTTGTGAAAAAATCACTTACCCGCCTGCCCATTAGGCCCGTGCGCTGACCCGAAGTTCGCACGGGCCCCTCAAAATCCAGGTTGATTGGTCATTTAATGGCAGGCGTGCGTCGCGCTGCATAGCATGCCCGCCGATCTAAACATTGTGATGCCGCGCGCTGATGTCGGGACGCTCGCACAACGTCAGCGCGCAACATTTTAAGCGCTGACATGCGGGCTCCGCCACCCGCACGTCAGCCAGAAGATTCAGCCCCATGGTTTCGGGACAGGAAGCACGTTACCGACTTAAGCAGGCCAAAAAACGTAAGCGCGGTTCATTAGCTCACAAAAATCTAATAAACAGCAATGCAGAAGCACCACACTGTAGATTTACACTAATTAAAGAGTTAACATACCCTTTTTCAGAAGATACAAAATAATGAGGAACTGTATCTGCTTTTCAAACCTACAGTCCAAATTGTGCGACACGGAGTGGAGGGCATTTTAACAGACGAGAACAGGTGTGCTAGGGGTGGTTGGGGTACTTAAGTTCCACAGGGAAAAAACTCATGACTACAACCCAGCTCCAATGTGTCAGCCTCTGGGTTTCACTGAGGCTTGTTTGGCCGCATACGAGCAACATTCTTGCCAGAGTCAGCACTATCATTAGCGCAAGTGGGTGGGCAATGAAGAGATCATTTAAGGTGATAATTGGATGCAAATGAAGGCCTTTTCACAGTGATTTAACTTTCTTTTGGAACTAATGCCTCCAGCACAGATTTCCCAATAGGAGCCAAGTTTCTGTTGCACTTCATGGGGATCTATCACATTCAGATTGCCTGAACTCAGTAAACATTCAGTTCTTACAGTTCCGTTGTCAGTTGTCTCTGGTAAACATTTAGTAAGGAGTTCTTGTCATCATACACATATTAGAGAACTTCAAAGGCTTTCAGAAGCCAGCAGGATGGGAGGTGCCTTTGATGTTTTTAAATAAAGGAAGATCATCACCAATTACAGCAGCGACAACATGCTGTGCTGGAAACAGCAGGGGCACAAGAGAAAGGTGGACATGAGAGAGGGGCACAGGAAAGAGGGTCACAGGAGGGAGGAGTGCAGAAGAGAGGCAGAGCTCACAGGGGACTCAGCTTCCTTGACATCTCTGAGGAGTAGTGCTACAATAGGCTGATGTTGTCATGTTATATAGGTGCAAACATCTGCAGCCTCCTGGTAGAATAACTGCTCCTTTCTGGTCCAGGTGGCCACACATTAACCCATGTGAAAGTCACAACCTCCCTCATTTTTTTTTCACTTTGCTTCCTTACAGGGTGCTACTGGAAACATATCAAGGATCTCCACTACACATAAAAGTGAAGTGATGGAAGGTGTCATCGACAGTGCTATCAAGTGGCACTTACTCAGAAATAACCTGCTCATTGACACTTAGTTTAGGTTCTGCCAGGACCACTCAGATCCTGACGTCATAACAGTCCGAGTGCAAACACGGACAAAAGAGCTGAACTCGAGAGGTGAGGTGAGAGTGACTGCCCTTGACATCAAGGCAGCATTTGACTGAGTGTAGCATCAAGGAGCCCTAGCAAAACTGGAGTCAATAGGAACCAGGGTTGGGGGGGTTGGGGGCAGGGATACGCTCCACTGGTTGGAATCAAACCTAGCACAAAGGAAGATGGCTGTGGTTGTTGGCGGTCAATCATCTCAGTCCCAGGAATTCCTCAGGGTAGTGCCCTAGGCCCAACCATCTTCCTGCCACCATCAGGTCAGAAGTGGGGATGTTCACAGATGATTGCACAATGTTCAGCATTATTCATGACTCCTTAGGTACTGAAGCAGTCCGCATCCATATGCAGCAAAACCTGGACAAAAATTCAGGCTTGGGCTGACAAGTGGCAAATTACATTTGCGCCACACACATGCTAAGCAATGACCATCTCCAACAAGAGAGAATCCAACCATCTTCCCTTGACGTTCAATGGCATTGCCATCACTGAAACTTCCACTGTCAATATCCTGGAGGTTACCATTGACCAGAAACTGAACTGAACTAGCTAGATAAATACTGTGGCTACAAGAGCAGGTCAGAGGCTGGGACTTCTGTGGCAAGTAGCCCACATCCTGACTCCCAATTTGTCCACCATCTACAAGGCACAAGTCAGGAGTGTGATGGAATACTCCCCACTTGCCTGGATGAGTGCAGCTTCAACATTACTCAGGAAGCTTTCCACCATCCAGGACAAAGCCACTTGATTGGCGCCCCATCCACAGCCTTTAACATTCAGTCCCTCCATGACCAACACACAGTAGCAGCAATGTGTACCATCTACAAGATGCACTGCAACAACTCACCAAGGCTCCTTCAACAGTACCTTCCAAACCCATGACCACCAAGAAAGACAAGGGCAGCAGACACATGGGAACACCACCACCTGGAAGTTCCCCTCCAAGTCACTCACCATCCTGACTTGGAACTATATCGCCATTTCTTCACTGTCATTGGGTCAAAATCCTGGAGCTCCCTCCCTGACAGCACTATGGGTGTAACTACACCACATAGGCTGCAGCAGTTCAAGAAGGCAGCTTATCATCTCCTTCTCAAGGGCAATTAGGGATGGACAATAAATGCTGGCCTAGCCAGCGATGCTCATGCCCCGAGAAAGAAAAAAGACATAAGTGCTTAGGCACGTGATGAATGGATTGTTTCCAGAGCTGGGGGTTATGCCAATTTCCCCTGTGATGTCATTAGTCAGAATTAGCGAGCTTCCTACACGTATCGACACCATTGATTGCACACATGTTACAATCAAGGGTCACCACAGTAACCAGGAGCTTTCATCAACCACAATGAGTATTATTCTATCAATGTGCTGCTCTTGTGCAACCACCATTTTCCCAGACCTCTTCATTACATGAAGCAGACTTAAAGACTTGCTTGTAGGAGACAAGGGGTATTCCCTTTAAATTTGGCTCGTGATAGCTGTGAGGAGCTGCACCAATGAGGTGCAGAAGAGCTGCAAAAGTGACATGAACACCAGAAATGTCATGAGCCAAGTCATCAGAATGCTGAAGCTGAGCTTCAGGTGCCTAGGTAGGTCTGGATGCACCCGATCAGTAGTTGCCCACGGGGATGTCCACAATAACTGTGATGTAATGTGTCTTGTAGAGATGATTACAGGTCAAGGAGGATGGATACACTCATCATTCATTTTCAGGTAAGAAGAATAATTGAAGAGAAGGAGGAAGAGAAAGAGGGATATGAAGATGGCACAGCCATTGCCAGACCAACTGAATGCATTGCGGCTCACGATGTCAGGGATGCCCTAAATATTGTAAAAGTTCACCTGGTGACTCATACAGGAAATGAAATCGTCCAGCTTTCTCCCACCATAAGCAACAACCAAAAAACCCATCCCTTTGCACTACATAGTCCTTCTAATGCACACCCTCCCGTTGCGCATGCACCTAATAGTTCCTGCATGTATTAATATTCATTATGAAACAAATAAAATGGCAAGTTGACACGCAGGTGCAATAATGGCCAAGATGTCTAAATGGTACTAAGCAATAAATTTTGCGTTTTATTATAAAAAGAGGAAACTTAACAGCATAACATTCTGTCAAACACCCATAAGTATACCCTTTGTGAATTACAAGAGCTTTCTCTCAAACTTCACTTTGAAAACTTGGTATCCTTTGTGGCTTCAGCAGAGGTGGAGGTGGTCTGCTTAGACCCCTGCTCCAGCTGCTGAAATGCTGATGATCTCTGGGCTTTGAGGTGCATGAGGGCCCTTCCAAAGCCTGCTCCACTTGCATCTATGATCAGACTCAGCCATCAGGAAAATAGGGTACAGGCTGGGGAGAAAGCAATGGATGAGAAGTAGAAATGTTTTAAGTGGAGTTCCTTCTTCCATGTCCCTTTTCATCATCACCCAATCCAACACTCCTACCACTCTGCCCCAGACCAGCTTGAAGATCACTGACACGTCATAAGGCTATATATAAGGTATCTGTCCTCCTGTTTAAGGTGGCAGATTTGTTGGCATTCAAAATCTGCATGGTCGTGCTAATACCTTGCATGGACTCATTTGGGGCCCATGCTTGAAGGTCCATGAAAGTAGGCACTCTCTATAAGGCAGTTATTATCACAATTCCCTGTGCCATTAATACACTAGCAATCAAGATGGACTCCTCCATCTTGTCCATCATCACATAGTACATCTGTCAGTACCTGGCTACATTGCCAATGCACCTCTAGCATTTTCCTTCTCAATGATGGCTCCTAGCTTCAGCAACTGCATCCATGTGAACAGAATTGAGGATTGTGCCACACCCACTCCACTGAACATGAAATCCCCACTGTGTTCAATTGTGAATCACAAGGTGAAAACCCAACTAACTTTCTAACTAGACCCATTAGAGTGCAAGTATTAACGTTGGTGCAATGCTGTATATTCTACAATGGTGTGCCCTTAGAAGAAATGAGGACCTCTGAGAAATCATTCTCATGCATGTCCAGTAATATTTGCTGTGCACGTGAAGGCTCTGGAAGATGAAGGAAAGTGATATGAATTAGTCATGGCAAAGTTACAGTCATAAAAAAATAACTCACTCAGTCTTCTCAAAGTGTATATTTTGATAAGGTAAAGTCAGCATGTATGTGTCAAAGGTCTTTGTAATTCTGTGACCACATATCTGAAGTTCTGTGTTCTCCCTCCCTGACTGAGATTGGCACAGATTTGTAACTGTTCTCCAGGGACTCCTCCTTTGCATCTAAGATCTGGACTATTTCTGGCGGCCCACCTCCAGTCCTGTTCCTCTCCCTCACGTCATGAATTTGTTTCTCTTTCCAGGAAATAAAATAAAACAAACCTGTATTTGAGTGAAAGTCATGTACCTAATGGATGCAATGCATTCAGTAAAGTTGGCTGTGAACCAGATGCCTCACAATAAGGGTTGGAGTGAGTGGCAAGAGTGGGTGGAAAAATAAGGAGGCAATTAAGTACACAAACAGCAGGCAAAGAAAGGTTAAGGGAGTGGGTAAGAATATAATTGATGTTGCATGATATGTGGTTTGGTAGGAAATATAGAAAGGCAGAATATTTTTTTTAAAGTGAGAAACTAGTAAATGTTGGTGTTCAAAGGGGTTTGGTTGTTATTGTATACAGTTAGCATGCAGGTGCAGCAAGCAATTAGGAAGGCATTTATCATAAGGGGATTGGTGTACAAGAACAAGGAAGTACTTTTTACAATTTACAGAGCTTTTGTGAGACCACACCTGGAGTACTGCGTACAGTTTTGGTCCCCATAGGAAGGATATACTTGCTTTAGAGGGGAAACAGTAAAAGATCGTTAGAATGATTTCTGGGATGAGATGGTTGTGTTACGATGAGAGATTGAGCAGAATGGGCTTAAACTCTCTCAAGTTAGAAGAATAAGATATGATCTCATTAAATCAGAAGGCACTATCAGGGAACAGCTATTCCAGACTGAGATGAGGAGAAATTTCTTCACTCAGGTGATTGTGAATCTTTGGAATTTTTTATCCTAGGGGGCTCAGTTGTTGAGTGTATTAAAGACTGAGATTGATACCTTTTTGGACTCAAGGGATAGGGATCAGGTGGGAGGAACAGTCATAATCTTATTGAATGGTGGAGCAGGTTTGAGAGGCCATATGGTCTACACCTGCTCCTATTTCTTATGTTCTTATGAATAATCGTTTTTGTCGAACGTTTTGTTGCAGACTGTGTACAGAGCAGAGACAATTCCAGCTTTCATTGCCAGGCAAAAATGGATGATAGTATTGCAGCAGACAGTTTTATAACTCACCTGATTTTTTTTTCCATTGAGTGCAATGACTTGCCATCAAATCCTTTTCACCTGCTGATAAATGGTAAAATTACCACCGTTTGTCTGTCCTGCCTGCAAAGCATGACCAATATGAACAGTTCTTTTCAAAAAGTATCAGGGATAAAATAAATTCCAGTCCTTAAGTTCAATTATAGCTGGATATTAAACATGTCTGCACAGGATTGAATGCTTTTGCCCCTCTCCTGAGTACTGATAAAGCACAAGAGGGCTGATTTTCTGAGGCTGTCCATGCGGAGAAGCCTCACTGGTAGATTACTCAGATTCAAAAATTGGGCCTCTGATCAATTTTTTTACAGTTTATTTTGCTATGCACAAACTCCTTTATAAATTGGTTCTTGGGATGTGAATGATGCTGGTAAAGCCACAGTTGTCCTGAGAAGATGATGGCAAACTTCTAGCTTATTTGACAGGTGGAAATGAAGGAATGGCAGCATATGTCCACGTCAAGATGGTATGTGCCTTGGACGTGATGGTTCTTCCATTATCTTGTTGCTCTTACCTTTCTTAGTTGTGGGACTGGGAGTTGCTGTCAAAATAAGTTTATTGAGTAGTTCTAAAGCATCCTGTAGATTGTATATACAGTATCCACAGTTTGCCATTGACGAAGGGATTGGATATTGTGGTGACTGTCAGGGGCGATGATCAAATGAACTAATCTCTTCTAGATGGTGATTCTTGATTGCTGTTTCAAATGAATACAGAATATTCCATTACACTCTTGAGTGAACATTGCATATGGTGCAGAGGCATTAAGGAGCCAGAAGATGAGCCATTCTTCACAGCAAAGCAGATTCTGCACTATAGTTGTAGCACATTGTTAATGTGGCTGGTCCAAGGCTCTGGCCAGTGGTCAGTGGTGTCTGCAGGATGTAGATGGTGAAGGACTTGACAATGGCTAGATTATTCTTCAAATCACTGGTGCGAATCCCATTAGACTGTTGACTGATGTTATTTGGTGTAGAGGCATTAAGGAGTCAGAGGGATGAGTTATTCATCACAGCTTCTATCCTATACTTATTATACATTGTTACTATGGCTTGTCCAACTAAGTTTCTGATCAGTGGTGACTGCAAGTTGTTCATGGTTAAACACTTGACAATGGTGATCCCATTAAATTTTGTGTGGGTGTGGTTCGGTCTTTTAGAAGTGGTTACTACCTGGAACTTACATAGCACAAATGTTACCTGCTGCTCCTAAGACCAAGCCTGGATGCTATCCAGGCTCTCTTATAGGTTGGCATGTGCTACATAATTAGTGGAGGAACAGCGAATGGAGATGAAGACTGGAGAATCATAAGTAAACAGCCCCACTCCTCCCTTTATGATAGAGGGGAGGTCATTGATGAAGCAACCTAGTACTAACAATGGTAGGGATATTCCCTGAAGGCATGTGGACCACCAGTTTGCAACTAAAAATTAGTTTAACTTGATTCCATGCAGAATGTTCCATTGTTCGAAAGGAATCATCCAGACTGCAGCTCCTGCCAATGCAAAATGAATCTATTTGTTTCTTTAAAACTAGTTTGTTGTAGATTATCTGCATTCTGAAAGCCATTGTAACCTGTTCAGAGAAGGTACAAACGACATAGAACATATGTTCTGCATCAGATTTAACTGTCTAAAGGAAGGCCCATAATTTCAATTGCCTCATCATGCTGTTATAAATTACTTGGGCATGCAAAGTTATACAGGTCTTTCTGCTTCTACCACTGTCACCTCCACCTTGTTCCTGTTATGAATTTGAGTTGATTGTAGATATCTGCTCAGGTCATGGTGTCAATTACTCTTTAAGTAGTCTGATTGCATGCTTGTATTGAAAGTCACCTCCCACTGCATTATATCTACTTGCATGTTAACTGGACATGGGAGTGTAGGAATGAAACTCCCTATGACTTCCATGTCTTCAATACTCCTTCAATTTCTTTAAGGGTGGACTGAGTTAACTTCAGACATGACAATGAGGCAAAACATACAGGACATTAAGTATGGTGAAAGATATTTTGCACAAATAGTATTACCATTGTTCACTTAATATTACACAAATTAAGGACATCTACAGATGAGACTACTTCAGAAGGGAATCTAACACAACATAACATCACAATTTCTGTACCCTCTCCTCCTATGCAGGACAGTGACTGACTTCCTTCATTGCCTTCTGCAGCTTCACTCACTCTTAATGTCTGAGTTCTGATTTTTAAATAAAATTCCAGAGATATAAGAAGTTCCCAACATCAAGCGCACAATGCCCCTGAATTCCAGACATGATTATTGAATTTCCATTATTTGGGTTTCAGAAACATTTCTTCCAAATCTTAAAAATATTCATCTCTCTACAAATCCACAATTCAGCATGAGGCTATCTTAGGAGACCCGTTTTAGGCAAACTTTTTGCTCTAATAAAAAACACATTTTAGCAGAACTGACATCTAAGTCCTTTCTGGGAGAAAATGACTAATGTATGCCGAATCATAATATTCTCCTTTCTCCCACTTACTAGCTACAGTCTCCAGGATATCTGTGCTGGTATTTGGGACAGGATAGTGCTTGAAGCAATATGCTATGGTGCATCCCCATTCTCTGGAACGCACTCTAACCCTCTCTATCTTTTACTTCTCTCCTCAGCCCTCCTCAAAGATGACCACTTTGACCATGATTTTGATGGTCTTAGCGATTTCATCACTGTTGATTTCCATTCTGATTTGTAAAGTGCCCAGGGACATTTGTTATATTAAAGGTGCAATGTATATGCAATTTGTTTAATTTTTATAAATCTATGTGAATGATTGGATAAAAATTGCCATTTTATTAAATATGGTCATATATATATATATATATTGTTAGGCACTGATTTTTTTAAGTTATAGAAAGGTGCACATAAATCTCTAGGTTTACGCAGTGACAGGAAATCCTGTGAAGTTGTAAATGATCTCTGTGACAGACATCTGTTGGTAAATTTTCTGGCTTTATAGATGCGCTTGATGTTGAGCTGATCCGAGATTTGCAGACACTTCAAGCTTCTTGGCAAACCCTCTGACCACATGAAAGCAAGCTAATTTTTTTTTAATTTTGTTGTCTAGGTTTTACTGGAAATAATCTGTTGACAAAATACCACTCAGAAATAGAAACCTCGGACAGTTATGTCGTACACTGCAGTGATGCTGAGTTTTATTTCACAGGATGGTGCAAGTAGCAATCTTGTGCGCACAGACACTTTTAGAACACAGCACAAGGACAGGAAGAGCTGCAACAACTACGTAAGCACAAAATTTAGGCCAGGTGTCCTTTGTATTCTGCAGCTTGCAGATCAATACATTTTCTGTTTTGCTACTGCAGTAAAGAAAAAAATACATGCCACAACCTCAGGGTCTGTTACATTGAAAAGCAAGCTGTATAAATATAACACTACCTGCATCACTATTTAATTATAACATTTTTCTGGGTAACGTATATCTACAGTATATAACTCCCTGAAAGATATTGTTAGACAAAAAAGCCCTGCCTGGGCTCATTCACTGAAACAGATCTTACCGATGAAGTAAATGGCTACAGTTTCAATGTAATAAAATCTAATATAGAATATCATGTAATTTAAAAAGATAAAACCAATCAACTGTATGAGCCATAAATGAACAAGATATTAGCCATATCTATATTTTTGTTATGTTAGCAATAATTAATCTTTCCTAAAAGATTTTTTTATGTTAAACCAGGAAATAGAGAATAATAGATAACAATCAGGCTAAATACAGAGGCACATAGGAAGATTAAGAGCATAGCAGATGAGTAACGCATTTTGACCCAGAATTTCCTCAGATTTTCTGGCACTGTGCTATTTAATTGGAAGTGTGGCAAAAATATCACATATTCACATAAACAAAGTTTCTGTTATACCTTCACAAAGTTTCAGTGGGCAGAATTTTCCCAACCCTATGGAGACGGAGTTGAATGTGAGGGCCCAGGTAAATAGTGGGGAGCTGTGTCAGGACAGCTCCCTGATGCACTCCTGCCTCCAAAAGAATTTCCCAGGGGCAGCAGGGAAGAAAGCAACCAACTCCAACGAGGCAGGCAGCTAATCATGCTACTTTAGGGCCCAATTAGGGCCATATTCCAATGGAGAGAGACTTTTTCTACCATCAGAGTGGATCCCGCCACCGTGTGCAGAGCTTTCTAAAGGCGGCCTCCTGATGGCAGGCTGAAAGGCCAATGGCATCTCCTATAAATACCTCCTGGAATCGTGGTGACTGATCTCCCTCCACAATGATGGCCTGGCAGATGTGATCACGGTGACTTGTAAAAATTTTAGAAGTCTTCAGAGGGCACCTCCATTTTGAGGCACCCACGCAACTTCCCACCTAAATCAGCAATGCCCACCTCTTCCGGAGGGGCTGCTGAATGCCAAAGCCTTGGATGTGCCAATTGGCCCTCCTGTCTGTGCAGTCAGCCTGCTGTCCCTAACTGGAAAAGAATCCCAGAGGCAGGCCACCTCTGGGAAAATCGTAGGCAGGTCGGACTCAGACACCTTCAGGGTCAGGGTATGTACATGGTTCCAATGTTAGGTAAGTTCAGCCCAATGTTGCCGCAGCTGCAAGTCCGTGGAAATCCAGGACCCTTTGTTGGTCTCAATAAATGCAATGTGATAGTACCGAAGAATGTAACTAGGCAGTGGAGGCTCATGCCATTAAGTAAAGGAAAACTGTCAGCTGAACCTTGTCATGTGACTCCAGCTTCACAACATATTCTTGACTCCTAATAGCATTTTAAATAAGTTACAACAACAGCATTTTATACTTATATAGCACCTTTAACATAATAAAACACCCCAAGGTGCTTCACAGGAAAATTATAAAATGAAATATGGCACTGAGCCACCAAGGGATATATTAGATTAGATGACCAAAAGCTTGGACAAAAAGGTAGGTTTACAGAGTGCCTTAAAGGAGAAAAGCGAGGTAGAGAGGTGGAGAGTTGTAGGGAGGGAATTCCAGCACTTGGGGCCTTGGCAACCGAAGGCGTGGAACAATTAAAAATGGTGTTGCTCAAGAGGACAGAATTAGCTGGACAGGAAGAGATTACAGAGATAGGGAAAAATGAGGCCATGGGGGGATTTGAAAACAAGGATGAGAATTTCAGAATCAAGATGTTTCTTGACTGAGAGCTAATATAGCTCAGTGAGTACAGAAAAGATAATTGAATGGAACTCAAGTGTGAGTTAAAACATGGGCTGCAGAGTTTTGGATTACCTCAAGTTTATGGAAGTAGAATGTGGGAGGCCAGCCAGGAGTGTGTTGGAATAGTGAACTTAGAGTATTATGATTCTCCATAGAGACTGAAAAATTTTTAAAAAGAATTTTAAACTTCTACGAATGGCTGAAAAGATCACACATGGACTGCAGCAGTTCAAGAAGGCAGCTTACCACCACCTTCCCAAGGGCAATTAGGGATGGGCAATAAATGCTGGCCCAGCCAGCGATGCCCACAACCCATGAACAAATTAAATAAACAAGATTTCAAGTTTTAAGACTTTTATTGTCACAAACTAAAAGTAACATTGACTAAACACTATTTCAGTAGGCAACTTATACTCTAAATTACAGAAAAGATCCCTCATTTAACATTTAAAACAACCAAAAACCTCCATCTGTGTTTATACATTATCCTGTCCCCTAAGTAAACACTTCATTCTCCAAAGACCAGTCTAAAATGATTCTTAGTTTATTTTTCCTTTTCCATCTGGCTAACTTCTTATGCCTGAACTGACTTTCATGGTGTGCATTACCCTGGAGATCCCTCCCTCTATCCAAAGCTAGGTAAATCTTCCAGCTTCATTTAAACCCTCACGATCTTGGTCTCTACAATCCAAGTGCCAGCTCCCATCCACATTTTATGTGGTGGACAATAGATATTTGCTGCCTCTATCTTTCAGCTCTCTCTCTCTCTATCTCGCTCTCTCTCTCTCTCTCTCTTTTTCTCTCTCAGATTCTTGCAGACTAACCCTATCTGTGAGATTCAGTGATAATTTTAGGAAAACCTGCAACCTGATCAAACAATGGCTTCCTTTGAACTCTTTCTCTCTCAACTCCCATCTCCATGGCAACATGAATCACATGGGCCTTGTACCCAGGTAGAAATACTAATTAGCTATTGTCTGGACCCACAACTCCATTCTATCTTAGAACTAAATAGATAGTTTAAAGCATAACTGTTTACAAAAGCTGACATTCCTAATGCCTCCCTTGGAGACTAACAGTCTATCCACTGTTAACACAACTGTCATTTTCATATATTTGAATATACCACAGTGGTACCTATAGGTTGAGCACAAAAAGCAGCAAGCTATAGGCAGAGTTAAACAGTCTCATAGCCAATAGATCAGGACAAGGAATAACAGTTTTCAATCAGACAACTAATGAGAGTAGGAGGCTCCACGGATATTGTTATGATCCCCCAGCTGAAGTTAACACTGGACAAGCCTGATCTCAGGGTGGAACCCAGCTTGATAGATCCTAACTTTTATTTGCTTGTTTAGATGTGTGGAGAGTGGCTACTGAACAGAGTCACTGGAGTCAGCTAATGAACTTTTAACAAAAGCATAAAACATTTATTAAATAAGAAAATATTAATTATATTACAATATTCCCACAGCTATACATTTACAAATATATACAGATTTGTAAGGATACCATAAGTAACAAAAGCTATCTTATACTTTAATGTACACAGTAAGTACACAGTCCATGTAAACCAATAGCTGACTTATGGGCAGACACACCACACACTGAAAGCAAGTGACAGGTGCCACCCTGGACAGATACTTTGGATCTCTCCTCAACTCCCCCCAGACATTTGTTACACCGTGAGCCAGCCAGCCTCACTAAACTCCATCTTTCACATGAAAGTTTCCAATCTCCAGTCTCCAAGGACACGCTTTGGAACCTTCTCCCAAATCAGCCCTTTTTCTCAGACACCTTCCGCAAGGATTCACCTCCAGGGTTTTGAACTCTCCTTCCGATGTTCCTCTCCCATGGGTTACCACATGCATTCAAGCTTTCTTCCACACATTCTCCCTCACTGACTCAGGTGTCAACATTGCACCACAGTTTCACATGCCCATAGTAAAGAGTTGCAGACCTTCAGTTGTCTCTTTGGACCTTCTGACTTCTCACAAAATTTTATATCACTTCCTGCAGCTCGAAGCTTGGAGCCTTTATCTGCCCCTCACTCTTCACATCACTTAACAGGGCCTTTTCTAGTTTCCTGTCCATCCTTTGACTTGAAGGTCTGCTTGAGATTTTCTCCTGTTCCACTCCCCTGGATTCTTGGGTACTTTATTCTTTAGCTTGGGATTGGTTATCTGTCCACTTTGTTCCAGTCTCTCCCTGGCAGCTACTTTCAGCCAACTTTAGCTTGGAACAGGCTAACTGTCCCTTCTAGGCTGCTTCTATCTGGCAGCTGTCTTCAAAACTGAACTCAAAAACTGCTGTTTTTAGTTTCTTCTGTGTGTTTGTGGTAAGGACCTGCCTCTCTCGACCCCTGTTGCTAGGCAACAGCCCAGTTTTTCTACTCTTGTGTTTGCTTAACTTCTTTTAGAGTCATAAACTCTCATTAGAAATGCAGACACCTTTTAAATTGAAACTAAAACTCAACTTGACCTCTTCTTAATACACAGATACAGAAATACAAATCAAACTTAAACTTTAAAGCTAAAATGCATTCCTAACATCCTAAATGCCAATATAACTTACTTAAACAATCTCTATTTCCTAACAATATCCCTATCCTCAACTGCAATACTAGAATTCAGTAGTACTGCATCTGAGTGCAAGTGAGAAGATTGAAGTGTTTCCAAACATCTCCAGGCAAAGTGAAAGTAGGAAATCCCACATAAGGTTTCCAACATCATTGCTGCTAGTCAACCAGTTTGATTCACTGCACATGACATTAAGGTGAGATTTTAACTCACTCAAACTCATTCACTTGCACAGACTTAAAATCAAGCCCTCAATGGCTGAGCACATTAGAGGTACTAGAAATCCAAGGGTTCACATAGACAAATCTTTGAAGGTGGCTGTGCTGATAAGGCTTTTGAAAAGCTACAGGATCCTGGGCTTTGCAAGCAGAGGCATAGAATATAAAAGCAAGGAAGTTAAAATAAATGTTTATAAATTACTGGTAAGGCTTCAGCTGAAATATATACAATTCTCAGCAGCACATTTTAGGAAAAATGTCAGAGAATAAGAAGAGATCTATTAGAATGATACCAATGATGAGTTATGTGGAGAGGCTTAGAGCAGAGAGGTTAAGGAAGATTTGATAGAGGTGTTCAAAATTGTGAATAATTTTGATAGAATTACTAGGAGAAAATATTTCCATGGTAAGAGGATTGGTAACCTGAGAACATAGATTTAAGGTAATTGGCAAATGAACCAGAGAGTGATGAGGAAAACAGATACACAGTGAGTTCTTATGATTTGAAATGCAATGCCCAAAAGAATGCTGGAATTTAATTCAATAGTAACTTTTAAAAAGAAATTGGATGTATACTTGAGGAGGAAAATGTTGCAGGGAAATAGGAAGAGTTGCAGAGTGGAACTAAATGAATAGCTCTTCGAAAGAACCGGTAGAGTTACACTTTCCTGAAGGGCCTCCTTCCATATTTCTGCCATTTACATTCTGCCACCCCTCTACATTGCTGTTGAGACAGTTGCCTGGACACTCCATGTCCATTAGAAGGAAAGAAACATGTTTCCGTGGCTCTGTAAGCATCTCCACTGCACCATCCAAAAACCTGGGGCCCTGGCTATAGTCATCTTGTCAGCATAACATGAAAATAAATTCTAGTACCCACCATATGCATAGTGTCTTTAAGAGGTGCGAGTTGTCATTAAGTATTGTGGAAGCCCCAATGGATTTTCCACCTTCCAAATCAAAGAGAAGCCTACAGGAAATGTGATTAGCTTGAGCTGCCTGTCTGAATATTAAAACAAAAAGCGATCAAACCTTTCATTGATATCACCAGCACTTTGGAAAGAACTCTCCACCTTATACAACAATCAACTTCAATGTTTCAGCCATTAGTGTAACTGTTTTAGGCGGGAACAATAGGGAAAAAGGACCTAACCAGGAGCTCATGTATAAAGGATACAAATGAAAGGTGTACTCTGTGTAATAACTCATTTCTAGCCCCCATATGAAGTCAGCTTTTCTAAACTTGCAACGTAGCATATTCTCAAAGCTTTCAGTTGTGCCAAATATACATCTTGTGAGAGAGATTCTATTTTTAGCTTATTTTGTGGGCTACTGTAGTCAGGCTCAATTTCATCTGATTTCAGGAATCCTGCACAGTCTTAAACTGATTTGAATTGATTCTTGAAAAGGCTTTCTCCCAAGACAGGTATAGTAAGCAGCAATGACATCACATTCAGGGCAGGCTATGCCTATAAATAAATGCAAATTGTAATGGAGTTTGTATTAGGGCTATAGTTTAGATGTTTTGACAACACTGAAGTGGTTTCTATCGAGGGGAGTCATGAGGTTCAATCCTGATAAATGTGAGCACTTGAAAGCAGCAGCTTTTTTCTGCTGGGTTACTTAGCAAGTGTCCACTCCAATTGAATGTGTCTACTTTCCATGGTCAGTGTATTTTTGTTTTAAATTTAGATAAATTTGGAGTTATTTTAGTTAGGGGAATCCCAACTAGCATGGATTAACAATGCAGTTGTTAAACCTTATCTCCTCACTGCTATCTGGTAAGAATACTATTGAAGCTTTTACCCATCATAGGAAAATTGTGTCTTGGATCTTAAAAATCCTTGTCCCATCAATTGACAGGATACTTAAGTTTATTGGTCCTGAGATTTTATGCAGTTTACTGGAGTTTAAACTGAGCCAACTCACCTGACTGAATCAAAGCTGATTTTCATCCAACAAAGTACCCAGATTTCAAAATGTGAAATGGCTCTTGCAGCCTTCTGCACGGTGCTTATTTAAATATATGATAATAAGGTCTTGCAGCCAGAAATGTCCTGGCTTTATGCTGGCAATGCACTGGGGGCAAGTTAGGGTGAGAATATAAGATGCAGTTGTTGCCAGAATCAGCTGACACTGGCAGAAGTGAGGATATTCTGAGCCTGAAAATTGCTAATATTTAAGTTGTGGTTACTGCAGCAGGGAATGACTTTTGGAATTCAGATTACACAGCCCTGACCTTGCTTTTAACTGCCTGTGAGGCCACTGGGAGATCTTGCACCACCCCTACCCACTCTCAGAAAAAACTATGTCATTCCTCTGGGCATAAATTTGTATGTCAGTACCATGGAGGGGGAGAAGTAGGAAGGGAAGGATGAAGATGAGGAGATTGATGCACCATTTAAGGAGGGGTGAATCCTTCAAGACAAGTTTTTACCCATCATAGGAAGATTGTGTCTTGGATTTTAAAAAACCTTGTGCCATCAATCGACAGGATGCTTAAATATATTGACCCTGAGATTCTATGCGGTTTCTGGGAGTTTAAACTCAGCCAACTCACCTGACTGAATCAAAGCTGATTTTCATCCAACAGACAAAGCACCCAGATTTCAAAATGTGGAATGGCTCTTGCAGCCTTCTGCACGATGCTTATTTATAAAGAGTAAACAGGCACGTCTTATTGGGACCTAAGTGGAGAAATGTATATTTAAAAAGTGCACTTTGCCAATAGAAGATCTCTGTCACCACTACATGAAGAGCTGCAGTCATGCTCCTTCATTCTTCCTGTTCTGCCTCTGCCTATGAAGTTGATCATTGCACTCAAATTTTATGGTACCAGGTTATCTCAGCTACCACAGGGTTCCCTGTGATATTAGCCAGGTTGTAATAGAGGCATACGTTTGTCAGCTGGCTGCCAGATTGTACAGGAGAGTGGAGAATTTGTTGACTTTATCACAGCAATCAGTGGCAAGGTAGGGCCATCCAGTTTTATGGGGATATTAACAAAAAACTGCAGATGCTGGAAATCCAAAACAATAACAGAATTACCTGGAAAAACTCAGCAGGTCTGGCAGCATTGGCAGAGAAGAAAAGAGTTGTCGTTTCGAGTCCTCATGACCCTTTAACAAAACTGAGTAATATTAGGAGAGGGGTGAAATATAAGCTGGTTTAAAGTGGGGGGTGGGGGGAGAGAATTTGGGGGGTGGTAGTGGTTGTAGGGACAAGCAAGTAATGATAGGAGCAGATAATCAAAAGATGTCACAGACAAAGGAACAAAGAGGTGTTGAAGGTGGTGATATTATCTAAAAGAATGTGCTAATTAAGGGTAGAAAGCAGGACAAGCAAGGTACAGCTCTAGTGGGGGTGGGGTGGAAAGACTAACAGGGCATTAAAGGTATAGATTTAAAAATAATGGAAATAAGTGGGAAAAGAAAAATCTATATAAATTATTGGAAAAAACAAAAGGGAGGGGGAAGAAACGGGAAGGGGGTGGGGATGGAGGAGGGAGTTCAAGATCTAAAGTTGTTAAATTCAATATTCAGTCCGGAAGGCTGTTATGTGCCTAGTCGGAAGATGAGGTGCTGTTCCTCCAGTTTGCGTTGGGCTTCACTGGAACAATGCAGCAAGCCAAGGACAGACATGTGGGCAAGAGAGCAGGGTGGAGTGTTAAAATGGCAAGCGACAGGGAGGTTTGGGTCTTTCTTGCGGACAGACCGCAGGTGTTCTGCAAAGCGGTCGCCCAGTTTACGTTTGGTCTCTCCAATGTAGAGGAGACCGCATTGGGAGCAACGAATGCAGTAGACTAAGTTAGGGGAAATGCAAGTGAAATGCTGCTTCACTTGAAAGGAGTGTTTGGGCCCTTGGACGGTGAGGAGAGAGGAAGTAAAGGGGCAGGTGTTGCATCTTTAGCGTGGGCATGGGGAGGTGCCAGAGGTGGAGGCTGAGGAGTAGGGGGTGATGGAGGAGTGGACCAGGGTGTCCCGAAGGGAACGATCCCTACGGAATGCCGCCAGGGGGTTGAAGGGAAGATGTGTTTGGTGGTGGCCACAACTCTTTCTCCGGTACATCGATGATTACTTCGGTGCTGCTTCATGCTCTTGTCGGGACCTGGAAAAATTTATTAATTTTGCTTCCAATCTCCACCCCTCCATCATTTTCACATGGTCCATCACTGACACTTCCCTTCCCTTCCTTGCCCTCTCTGTCTCAATTTCTGGTGTTAGACTGTCCACCAATATCCATTACAAGCCTACCGACTCCCACAGCTACCTCGACTACAGCTCCTCACACCCCGCTTCCTGTAAGGACTCCATCCCATTCTCTTAGTTCCTTCGCCTCCGTCGCATCTGTTCTGATGATGCTACCTTCAAAAACAGTTCCTCTGACATGTCCTCCTTCTTCCTTAACCAAGGATTTCCACCCACGGTCGTTGACAGGGCCCTCAACCATGTCCGGCCCATCTTCCGCGCAAACGCCCTCACACGTTCTCCTCTCTCCCAGAAACATGATAGGGTCCCCCTTGTCCTCACTTATCACCCCACCAGCCTCCCCATTCAAAGGATCATCCTCCGCCATTTCCACCAACTCCAGCATGATGCCACCACCAAACACATCTTCCCTTCACCCCCCCTGGTGGCATTCCGTAGGGATCGTCACCTCCGGGACACCCTGGTCCACTCCTCCATCACCCCCTACTCCTCAACCCCCACCTATGGCACCTCCCCATGCCCATGCAAAAGATGCAACACCTGCCCCTTCACTTCCTCTCTCCTCACTGTCCAAGGGCCCAAACACTCCTTTCAAGTGAAGCAGCATTTCACTTGCATTTCCCCTAACTTAGTCTACTGCATTCGTTGCTCCCAATGCGGTCTCCTCTACATTGGAGAGACCAAACGCAAACTGGGCGACCGCTTTGCAGAACACCTGCGGTCTGTCCGCAAGAAAGACCCAAACCTCCCTGTCGCTTGCCATTTTAACACTTCACCCTGCTCTCTTGCCCACATGTCTGTCCTTGGCTTGCTGCATTGTTCCAGTGAAGCCCAACGCAAACTGGAGGAACAGCACCTCATCTTCCGACTAGGCACTTTACAGCCTTCCGGACTGAATATTGAATTCAACAACTTTAGATCTTGAACTCCCTCCTCCATCCCCACCCCCTTCCCATTTCTTCCCCCTCCCTTTTGTTTTTTCCAATAATTTATATAGATTTTTCTTTTCCCACTTATTTCCATTATTTTTAAATCTATACCTTTAATGCCCTGTTAGTCTTTCCACCCCACCCCCACTAGAGCTGTACCTTGCTTGTCCTGCTTTCTACCCTTAATTAGCACATTCTTTTAGATAATATCACCACCTTCAACACCTCTTTGTTCCTTTGTCTGTGACATTTTTTGATTATCTGCTCCTATCACTGCTTGCTTGTCCCTACAACCACCCCACCCCCACCCCCAACATCTCCCCCCCCCCACCTTAAACCAGCTTATATTTCACCCCTCTCCTAATATTATTCTGTTCTGTTGAAGGGTCATAAGGACTTGAAACGTCAACTCTTTTCTTCTCTGCCAATGCTGCCAGACCTGCTGAGGTTTTTATGGGGATATTGTCTTTCTCAAGGCCCAGGGCACAATAGACAGCACTCACATTACTCTGCAACCTCATACAGTCAGCACTTCAACATTTTCAATGGCAACTCGCCAAATCAATGGAAATAAAGATCAACAGGCTGCTGACTGGCTATCAAGCTTTTTACATTATTGCACAAAGTCAAGATCTACCGCAGTGTGTACATTTGGAAATAAAGATAGATACTACACTTTGGATTAGTTGGTATTTACTACTCTTTCTGACTTGTCATCAATAAATCATAATAGGTTTGGGAATATGTTTTTAATGTGAAATAATCTGTGCTGTCTTGTAAGTTGTTGATTTTTATTAATGTTACTCACCTACACAGTCTGTTTCAGGAGAGTGACCAGTTTAACCAGATTTTACAGGATTTTTGGAATATATAATTAACTGTTTTTACAATATTGAGAAACTTAACAAACAAGGCCGAGTCACTATTATAAGCAAATGATCAGTCTATCTCTACTTAAATTTGCCTCGGACTGAGATAATGGAGTTTTCAGCTTATTACAATAAAACTTGGGGCTAACATTTCTGCAGGTGGTCAGCAATCAGAGGAATCACTGGACAGTCATAACAAATGTTTTTCCTTGTGTGGCTGTTTTGTTATTATAGTACATCAAGTCTAGTCTGGCAACTTGCCACAAATATGAAGATATTGTTACAGCACAAACATTCAGCTTATGGTGGAATGTGACATTCCAGTTTTCATCTTATAATTTTAGATAAAAGATTCAACCTAGAGATCTTCATAATATATTGAAAATGACATTTCAGAATTAGCAGAACTGCTAAGATATTGCCACCTTGTATTGCAGGATTTACAACCTGATAGGCCAATTTAGGCACGTACTCCAAACTTTCACCTTGAAATATGACAGGTAGGATAACTGCACAAAGCTGTGTCTTTATAGCTTAATGCGCTTTCCTCTTTGAGCATGTTGTACAGCCCTTGAAGAAGTATTTAATACCTACTGAGACTCCTCTTTAGTTTAATTGTGAAAAGCTTTGGAATAGTAATAAAAGATAACGGAGGCAAAATTTGCGAGCCCTAGGAAACAGGTGCAGGGATTGCAATGCTGGATTAAACCACAGCCGTTGCTTCCAATGCAGGCAGCATGCCAACTTTGTGTTGCCTGTTAATTAACATGATTGCAGCATGCAGCCAGCCCTAACTGCGCCATTGAGTGGCTGCACTTGTCAGCAGGGGGACCCAAAATCTTGAATGTCTTGCACCAATTAAAGCCAGGCTGCATTTAACAAAGCCAGACTGCACTTCTTAAAGGCGGGGTGCATTGTAACTGGAGCAGCTGCTGGAATCATTCTAAAACTGGTATTGACCTGTGAAACATTATGGCACAACATTAGAGAGTGCTAGTTCCAAGATTTTCCGATGCTGCACTTAATGCGTTTATGCAGAGAAGGATAAATGTGCTCCAGCTACATGGGGCCAGGAGGCCCTCCAGACAAACTCTCAGGAGACAGTGGATATAGATAGCTATGGCATTCAATGCCTCAACTCCAGCCCTGAGCACCTGGATGCAGTGGTGTGAAAAGTTCAATGACCCTACATGAGTAGCCAAGGTCAGGAGATGCATCTTCAAATGCTATATTCCACTAACTACACAACTAGACTCAGAGGCAACCCATCATGGAGGTGTTGGCAGGCTTAAAAGTGGACAAATCTCCGGGTCCAGATAATTTGTGTCCCAGATTGCTGAGGGAGGCAAGGGTGGAGATCGTAGGGGCTCTGGCCCAAATTTTTAATTCCTCTTTGGCCACGGGGGAGGTGCCAGTTGACTGGAGAACAGCTAATGTGGTTCCGCTATTTAAGAAGGATTGTGGAGATAAGCCAGGGAACTACAGGCCAGTGAGTCTCACGTCAGTGGTAGGGAAACTATTGGAGAAATTTCTGAAGGGGAGTATCTATCTCCACTTGGAGAGGCAAGGTTTGATCGGGGATAGTCAGCATGGCTTTGTCAGAGGGAGGTCATGCCTAATAAATTTGATTGAATTTTTTGAGGAGGTGACCAGGTGTGTAGATGAGGGCAGTGCAGTTGATGTAGTTTATATGGATTTCAGCAAAGCCTTTGACAAGGTCCCACATGGGAGGCTTATAAAGAAGGCAAATGCACATGGGATACAGGGTAATTTGATAATCTGGATTCAAAATCGGCTTAGTTGTAGGAGGCAGAGGGTGATGACAGAAGGATGCTTTAGTGACTGGAAGCCAGTGTCCAGTGGCAAAACACAGGGATCTGTGCTGGGTCCCCTATTTATATAAACGACATAGATGACTATGTGGGGGGTAGGATTAGTAAGTTTGCGGATGACACAAAGATTGGCCGGGTGGTTAACAGTGAAGTTGAGTGTCTTGGGCTACAGGAAGAAATAGACAGGATGGTCAAATGGGCAGATAAGTGGCAGATGGAATTTAACCCTGAAAAGTGTGAGGTGATACACTTTGAAGGAGTAATTTGACAAGCAAGCATTCAATGAATGGCATGACACTAGGAAGTTCTGAGGAACAAAGGGACCTCGGCGTGTGTGTCCATAGATCTCTGAAGGCAGAGGGGCATGTTAGTGGGGTGGTGAAAAAGGCATATAGGACACTTGCCTTTATCAATCGAGGCATAGACTACAAAAGTAGGGAGGTCATGTTGGAGTTGTATAGAACCTTGGTGAGGCCACAGCTGGAGTATTGTGTGCAGTTCTGGTCGCCACATTATAGGAAGGATGTGATTGCACTGGAGGGGGTGCAGAGGAGATTCACCAGGATGTTGCCTGGGATGAAACATTTAAGTTATGAAGAGAGGTTGGATAGACGTGGGTTGTTTTCGTTGGAGCAGAGAAAACTGAGGGATGACCTGATCGAGGTGTACAAGATTATGAGGGGCATGGACAGGGTGGATAGAGAGCAGCCGTTCCCCTTATTTGAAGGGTCAGTCACAAGGGTGCATAAGTTCAAGGTGAGGGTCAGGAGGTTTAGGGGGGATGTGAGGAAAAACGTTTTTACCCAGAGGGTGGTGACGGTCTGGAATGCACTGCCTGGGAGGGTGGTGAAGGTGGGTTGCCTCATATCCTTTAAAAAGTACCTGGATGAGCACTTGGCATGTCATAACATTCAAGGCTATGGGCCAAGAGCTAGTAAATGGGGTTAGGTAGATAGGTCAGGTGTTTCTCATGTGTCAGTACAGACTCGATGGGCCGAAGGGTCTCTTCTGCACCAAGATTCTGTGATCACTCACCAACCAACAATTCATACCTAACATTCATTGTTGCACCTCACCCTCATTAACCTAGCACCACTGCATGGCTCACATTCACATCTCACAGCTTACACACACTGCCAGCCATTCAAGCATGACAGCCACATTACCTAAACACATTGCTCACACAAACTGACAAGCTTCTATCATGCAATCTATTTTGATACCTAATTTTTGGCTTACATATCTTTACTTGAATAACTGCCTATTTGAGACATGGGCCTGGATTTTGATGCTTCCGTCCATGTTGAAACAGAGAAAAAAATGATGGATGAGTCACAGACATGGATGTCCCAACTCCTCATTTCCAGCTCTGCATATTTTCATCGTTGTGGGATAAGAGCGCAGGTAATGAGCCTGCACCCTGCACTCCTAACCTGGTCAGCTTCATTGCAAGGGTGGGAACTTCATACTCATTTGCAGAAACAGATATCTGGCCATCTGTCTCTGTTGACGCAGTTCCCAATTGGCCTCATTTTGAATGCTTGACTGAGCTCCAAGATTCAAAAATGGATTAGCTCAGTAGGGATTCCGCTTTGACAGGTGGAAGAGGGATGTTTGTTTGGATGACAACTTTATGAGGTTCAAAAAGTTATTATTTCTTTGTTCTCTTTTGTCAATATCTGTATGTTTACTTGGACAAAATTAAGAGGTGTGAAGTGAGGGATAGCTCCTGTTACTGATACTATGAATGGCTCTGTCTGATTGATGCTTCTATATGATTGTAATTACAGTAGTTTTTTTAAAAGCAGAACTCTGAATGGATATTTTTTTCCCCTCAGTACTTCAGGACTTGTCATTGCTTTTATATGGCTAATTGGTTCTATACATAGTGAATGCTGGGTGAGTGGGCATGGGGGCATGGAGGGGACATGGAGAGAATGGTGAGGGTATGGGGAGTTGGTGGGAGGTGAGGGGTGTAAGAGGTGAGGGCTAGAGACCCTACCAAATTTTAAAATAATTGGGACAAAGTCCCAGAGGACTGAGGCATCTTTTAACCAGCCCGCCTTGGCACTCAGCCATCCCTGTTGTCACCTCTGATCTGCTTTTGGGGTCAGTAGGCCCGACTCAATCCCACCCCTGCCTCCCTGAAGCAAAAATTACGTGTGACGAGCCCCTTTATATTGAGGCGTGCCTGCCGAGTCAGCAGATTTCCGGATTCGGACTATCTGCCTTGGTAACGAATATCCAGTCCATGGTTTGGAAACATTTCCAGAATGCCCATAGGTTGCCAAATGATTCTTTTCTCTGGAAGCAATGAAGAATCTGAAATGAAATGTATTTGTAAATTTTCAGACCAATTCATTGCTCAGCCAATAATTCTGCAAACAATCATCAAAACAAACCAATGTGATTTATCTTTTTATTTTAGGATAATATTGAGTTGAACTTTAGATTTTCTCCAAGGACCTGGGCCTTGATTTTCCTGAGGTCTCACCAGGTGAAGGAATCAGGCTGCAGCATCCAAAGGGGAAAAACTACAAAATATGCAGAGGAACCCAGTCAATCAGAAGATTTTTCTTTAAAGACTGGCTTTGATTGCAGGGCAGAGGGAAGTTCCCCCCACTCTTCCCCCAAAAAAGATATTAATGAACTTCTACAGCTATCAGAAAGACAATTGCTACATCCCTACTGGTAATCCCCGTGATAATTGGTAAAATCAACAGCAACACTAATACATTTATATAGCATCTTTAACATTTTCAAATGTCTCAAGATGCTTCACAAGCGCATGATCAGGGAAAAATTTATGCCAAGCCAAAAAAGTGACATTAGGATAGGTGATTAAAAGCTTAGTCAAAAAGAAGGCTTTAATAAGCAGTAAGAAGCAGGAAAATTCAAGCAGGTTGCTAGTCTTATCTTCCCTACTGTCAATAGATGGGCAGGATGCTGAACAGATGGCCAGTGACCTTCTTCATGGAAGTAGGGGTGAAAATTAGAGGGAATTGGAGTGTTAATATGGCCATCCAACTTTCCATCTGTCTCTGCCACTGTACTACCCAGCTTGGGCTCCAATATAGGTAGATTTTAAATGATGTTTCTATGTTTCTTTGGTTTGTGGAAAAAATGCCCACAATGTGATAGAATAATATATTTTATTACATTCTTTCTCTTTTAACTTTCCTGTTTAACCTCCTCACATCAAGTACATCCTAAGGTGGAAGATTGCTTCAGACCAGCTCCCAGGCCTTTTCCAAATACTATTTTTGAATCATGTTGAAACCATAGTGTGCAAGAACAGATTGGAGTAATATGTCTGATATTTTGAGCATTTTTCACAGAAAGCATCTCAATATGTTATTCTTAAAATGTGCTTCTAAATTGAAGTTTGTTTTGAGAAATTAGTTCTTCAGGACACCCTATTTTACAATGAGAATCAGAGCTGGAGAAATCATTGAGCTGGATGGCCTCAGACCATAAATGTTTGTTAAAATGATCCCCACAGTTTATTAACAGCGTAAGAATTCAAATACCTTTTGAGATTTGCATGGTGCTAATTTTGGGTGTATCCAGCATTCAGACAGGATTGGCTGGCAGCTCTCCTGGTCAATCCCCATTGTAGAAAGGGTCAGGAGAAAATTGACCTAACTTTCTATCCAGTGAAGCATTTGAAATGGCAAGGCTGCAAGAGCAGCCAATATTTTCTTGAGGGACAAGCTGCTGAGCACTTTTGTTGAGGCAAAGAGGTAAAACATGTTGGGAGATTAGCTAAAAACTCCTTGGTTAAGTAAGATGTCCCATTGGGGTGGAAAAGTGTGATGCATTCTTATTTTGTATCATTATGCAAATATAAGTAAGCTAATTGATCTAAGCAAATCTGATCATAACTACGCTTTGTTCATTTCACTTTTCTAGCTTAAGATTCAAAACAAACATAGGAGCAGGAGGATGTTATTCAACCTCTCAAGCCTGTTCAGCAATTCTACTGCCAGAATTTTACCTCCGGCGTGCAGGCACGCCAGAACGTAAAATGACACTCAATGACATTGGGCGTGTGTCCCGACTTCACTGCGCACTGTCACGATATTTCGTTCGGTAGGCGCGCGCCAGAGTCAGCCATGCGCCTGCCGATAATTCAAAGGCCTATTAAGGCCATTAAGAAGGTAATTAAGTTGAGGTTTATACTGCCTGTCTAAACTAATTGTTGGCGGGCAGCCGAAAAGGCCAAGTGGCCTTTACATTTTTTAGGAAACCTCATCCACGAGCGGAGTGAGGTTTCCTAAAGCTATTACACATTAAATAAAATGGGTATAAAACTACCCTTTGTGTGAAAAGGCGCTTCCTCATTAAACTTCTAAATAATTTTGCTCTAACTTTAAGATTGTGCTGCATTCTTCTAGACCCCACCACCAAAATAATTAGCTTCTCCTTATCTACCCTATAGAGTATCTACCATTTTAAACACGCGGTGGGGATTTTTGGCCTCGTCTGCGGTAGGCATCATGGCTGGTGGGAACGGAATTTGCATTTTTGGATAAATCAGTTTACCGCTGTCATAAAAGCAGTGTGGGATCATTCACTCCAGCTGTCAATGGCGGGCCACATTTCCCACCAGGCCACTTCAGGAACATCATTTTAATACTGGTTTTAATACATTAATTAATACATTATTAACACTTTAATAAGGACTGCTTACCTGAATCATCCCCCACGCTGGATCAAGAGGGTGCGTCGGTGTCCAATTAGACCGACGTCTTTCACAACGGTATATAAGCAACGTGCACCTGAAGAGCAGCACTTCATTCATGCCTTTGAGATTTGTTTGCACACCTTGCATCACACAGTGCTCATGGTGACTCAGAGTCAGCGCCAGGCTTCGCAGGCAGCAGCACATCACTCTCTGGGAGGGTATGAGAGGCAAGTCTCTGCCTACCAGACCAGTGGTAAAGCAGGGCTGGCTTTTAATGTACTGCAGAGCAAGGCTTCCACTGGAAAAGGGAGAAAACTGGCCTGAGGCAAGGGAAGGGACTGCAGGGCAAGGGCTCCACTGGGGGTAAGAGTGTGGAATGTTGCATACAGACACATGACTGGTAGGGCATGGGTGGTGGGAAAGCATCCTCAGTGCCAGGATGGGGAGAGACGGGGACCTCACCATTACCACAGGCACAGTCCATGTCCTCTCTGGTCAGCTCAATGACTCAGTTTTCAAACTGAGAGAGGCTGTTGAGTCTCGGTACTTCACCCCCGGCCTGAGACCTATCCCTGCGAATGTGTCCGTTCTTGTCCTGCATAAAGACAGATGGAGACTGTGAACAAGGTGAACGCCTGGGCAGGTGATAAGGGTGCCTGGCATGTGTGGGTGGTGAGGGGAGCCATGGATGGGATGAGGATGCAATGTCCAGAGGAGATGAGCCCAGATGGAGATGTGAGGGTGTGTGAGAGTTTGAGAGGTAATGTCCTTTGAGCTGGTAGAGAGTGAGATACCAGGGAAAGTGTGATGGACTTAAGTGTGTAAGCTTAGAGTGATGAGATGGTTGACTTACCCTGGTGGCACGGATGAGGTCATTCATCTTCTTTCTGCACTGGGTGCTTGACCTCTTCTGTGCACTGTTGGCATTGACCACCGCTGCCGCCTCCTCCCAAGATGGACTGGTGAGCCTTCTGGATCTCTTTCAGCCAAACTGGGGTAGAGGACGTTGCGCCAAGCCTCTACTGCGTCCAAAAGACATTCCAATGGGGCATCACTGAATTTGGGGGCTGCCAGCTTCTTGGCTTCAGTGGAGCAGTCCAGAGCTGCTGACACTGAGAACGCTGTGCGTGGCTGCACTTTAAATATGGCGCCTGGAGTGAGGAAGCAGTGAGCTTATGATGGGGAGGGCGAATCGGAAGCTGCCCGCTGGCGGTCTGGCGTGTTTCCCGTGCATGCATATTTAATAAGGTGGGAAGCAGACGATACAGCGTGAAAACCCAGCATTGTGGCCGGTAGGTAAAAAGTCAGTTTTCATGCCCACCACCACACTTAGTGCACTGAGGAGAAAATCCCACCCACTTCATTTCGTTCAACACTCAACACTCAAAGGAATACCAAATCAAGTTTATGCAACCTGTCCTCTTAGGTTAACCCTGACAGGCAATAATGCAAGGCCCACCCAGGTGACTCCAGGAATGTCCGGCCTATCCGAACCCTCTCTTCCTGTGACCCCAGCAGCTCCAGCTCCACAGGCCCACACTGCCACACAGTAGGACCCTGAAAGCAGGCCAGGGCCCTCCAGGTCTCAGCCTTCCAGAGGGCACCTCAATGTCATCACAGGCAGCATGGTTAGAAAATTCAAGAAGATTTAGTTGCACAACATGGGCATGGATGTTAATCACTTGTACTTAATGTTGACCATTGTAAATACTCTCCCAAGAATGTCTCCTTGTCTATGGCTCCCTATTATGTTGAGCAGTGTTCATGCCAATCTGATGTGAAACCTTGTTTCCTGCACAAAACAAAGGCCATTTTCACAGTCCAGGGTTTCTCCTCTGTGCAGGGTGTAACCTTTTGAGCACAGTGACTGTCTGACTTCAAAGTCACCGTCCATGTTAATGATGCGTGCGGCTCCATGTGGCTTATGTTTGCTGCAACAATCTCGTACTCATGCGTCACTGGGTTCCATGATGTTCTCTGTGTGCTCTCAGAACTGTTGGAGTGAGGGTCCCCCCATCTCAACACCATTCATAACAGGTGAAGCTGTGGAGCTGAAGGGAACAGGTGATGAAGCCTGCCAAAGGATCAACTTGTCTTCAAGTCTATGTGGCCACCGTATCTCAGCAATGTCTCGATGATATGAGCCTCTTCACAGAGCATATGAGCATTGCCCTCAGCCAGACAGGTGTCCCACATTCCCAGATGCAATGTGAAGATGTCAGGAGTGTCCTCACTGCAACTCGTCACCATCCTCCTACAATCTTGTGACAGTGAAGGCCTCATAACTATGCTTGCCTCATCTGGCCAGTGCAATGGCCTGCACCCTCACCTTCCAGGAACTTATCATCCTCATCCCCTTCGACTTTCTCTTCATCGGAGGAGGTCTGCAATTCTTCCATCTCCTCCTCATCCAGGTCCTTCCCGCTTTGCATTGCCAGGTTGTGCAGCATGCATCAAGCCACTATGGTGTGCGACACCCTCTTGGGAGTGAGCTGCAGTGCTCCATCAGATCTGTCTAGGCACCAGAACCTCAATTTTCAGATGCCAATGATGTGCTTAACCAAACTACGGGCAGTGGCATGAGCCTCGTTGTACCTTCTCTCATCAAAAGTCTGAGGCTGCCGCATGGGTGTCATCAGCCATGTCTCTTGTGGATAGCCCTTGTCCCAAGGAGCCAACCCTGCATCTTGTGTGGTCCCTGGAAGATTTCAGATAATTAGGACCTGCTGAGGATATACAAGTCATGGAAGCTTCCAGGGTACCTTGCACACACCTGCATGATCCATTTGTTACGGTCACAGACCAGCTGAACATTGAGAGACTGGAAGCCTCGGACTGCTTGTTGTCAGGGGGATTTAAGAGCTACTCGAGTGCAGACGATGGCACCCTGCACTTTTAGGGATCAGGAAATCTGAGCAAATCCCAGCACTCTTGCTTCCTGGCTTGCCCAAACTCTGTTGAAGTTGACAAACTTGTGTGCCTTGGCAAAAAGGGCATCTGTGAGCTCCTGGATACATTCGCAGGTGGAGGCTTGTGAGAGCACACAAAGATCCCCAGTGGGGCTCTGGAAGGAGCCGCTGCCATAGAAATTGAGCATAGCAGTAACTTTAACTGTCACTGTCAGTGGATGTCCTCCGAGTCCCTGTGAGGCTAAATCCTGCAGAAGGTGGCATAAGTGAGTGAACAGTTTCCTTGACATACACAGGCATGGGCGACACTGGTTCTCACTCATCTGTAGGTAGCATATGCGCCATCGGTAAACCCTGGGTCTGTTATGAGTTTATGAATGATGGCTCTGTGGCGTTCATCCTCTGTGTGCAGAGGAGGCCGTGCTCCCCCTTGGTCTTTAGCGTTCTTCTCCTCCCTTTGGTGAGCTAGATGCCTCCATTGCATTGTTCTCCTTCTTCTCTCCTTCCTATAAGCAATCAGGGAGACAGCGAGATCACCAGACTCCATGGCCAGAATTTTCCGGCTAAGGTGCGGATGGCGGAGCCCGCACGTGAGTGCTTAAAATGTCGCGCGAGCGTGCCGACGTCAGTGGCGGCATCGCGATATTTCGGTCGGCGGGCACGCTCAGCAGCGTGCTGAGTGCTGGGTTCGCCCGCCATTAATTGAAGGGCTTGTTAAGACCCTTAACTTGCCAATTGTCAGGATTTTGAGGGGCCCGTGCGAACTTCGGGTCGGAGCACGAGCCCAATGGGCAGGCGGGTAGGAGATTATTTAAGAAAACTCATGTAATATCAGGATATGCGGACTCAGAGGCGTTGTTCATGTTTTACACAAAGTTTTAATTGTTGAAAATGTTTAAAAGTTGCCTGTGTGATTGTTAGCAGTTCACATCGATTTCCAAGAGCTTCTTGTGTACTTTGAAACCAGTCTGCAGACAGTAATCTTTCTCGGGCCTGCAGCTTTCCGGAGGCCTCCATTTAGCCTGGGTATGGGTTCTGACCTCTCCACTGGAGGCAGCTCCCCTGAGGAGGAAGGGAGGGATTGAATAAGAAGGAGGCCAGGAGTGGACAATCAGCCTCCAGGGGAGCCACCTTTGGGTGGCCAGGCGCAGGCACAAGAGGCGCAGGGCCAAGGGGTAGTCCAAGGTTCAAAGGGCCGCAGAAGAACCACTATCCTGCTGCCAGGGTATACAGGCGGTGAAGCAGCTACCTCAATATGACTGAGGTGCAGTGCCGAAGGAGGCTCCGACTCTCAAGAGAGACAGTCAACTATATCTGTCAGATGATTGGCCCTGAGATCTCCCCTACCTGTATGGGTGGACACCCCATGCCAGCGGCTCTGAAGCTCACAGTTGCCCTCCACTTCTATGCCTCTGGCTCCTTCCAGGGCTCGGTGGGTGATCTTTGCGGTGTCTCCCAATCAGCTGTCTACACTTGTGTCAAGTAGGTTACAGATGCTCTGTTCAGACAAGTATCTACTTTCATCCACTTCCGCTGCGACCAGACAAGTCAGGCACAGTGAGCCAGAGGCTTCGCAGCCATTGCTGGCTTCCCCCGCGTCCAGGGTGCAATAGACTGCACACATGTGGCCATCAAGGTGCCAGGAGGTGAGCCCGGTGCCTTCATCAACAGGAAGGGCTTCCACTCCATGAATGTGCAGATAGTGTGTGATCACAGGATGCAGATTCTGCAGTTTGTGCAAGGTACCCAGGAAGCTCCCACGACGCCTACATCCTCAGACACTCCCAGGTACCAGGGCTCTTCAGTGCTCTGGCTCGGCTGGATGGTTGGCTGCTGGGTGACAAGGGCTATCCCCTCCGAAGGTGGCTCATGACACCTCTCCGCCGTCAGAAGCTGAGCAGCGGTACAATAGGAGCCAGGGCACCACAACGGCTGTGGTGGAGAGAGCCATCGGTCTTTTCAAGATGCACTTCCGTTGCCTGGACCGCTCAGGGGGCACACTCCAGTACTCCCCAGATCACGTCTCTGTGATAGTGGTAGCATGCTGCACTCTACATATGCTACCTTGCGCTGGAAAGGGGGGATGCAGTTGACGATGAAGACCTTGACGCCCTGGTTGAGGCTGCACATGATGAATCCAGCAGTGGCTCAGAGGATGAGGAAGCACAAGGCAATGATGAGGGGCAGCACGCCGACCCGCTACTACACCAAGGAGGCAGGGACACCCGGGACACTTTAATCCAACGAACCTTCAGCTAGCTCCACACACATGGATCAGCAGGAACAGCATTGCCTGGCACTTCCACACGTGGCACTTAGGTGCTACCTCTTCCACCTGATCAGCTGCAACTGGCTTAGTACAGAAACAACAATGTCCACTCAAACACTCATGATAAATATTGAAAAAGGAAAATGCACCACAAACAATAGACCCTGAGCCATGGTTACAAAGATGGACTTTATTTTGTCCAAAAGAAAAGAACACAGCACTTTTTTGCGATCACAAAAATATGGGTCCCTATTCTAAGGCCAACATAAAATGACCAGTGACAAACCCGTTGAGTGCCTAATGTGCCTTATGCTTACGTTTGTGGGTGCCATGTCTAGGTGTTGCCCCATTGGTCGGAGTCGCTTGAGAGACAGCCTGCTGACTCTGCTGTCCTATTGGGATCAGTGACCTTGGCGGGCATCCTTTGGCCCGTGGAGCCTGTGATGGCCCCACCTGGGAGGGAGTGGCCAGTTCCAGAACTGGCACCTCCCCAGTTGTCGCAGCCTCAATGGAAGAAATGTTGACTGGCAGAGGGGCGGAGGAGCTGCTGCCCTCATCCGGAGCGCCCTGAGAGGAGCTCGTAGCGACGACAGGCAGCTGCTGCACCGACAAGAGGTCTCTTTTGACCTCCCTGCTCACCGCAGATGCATGGGCACCGAATGCTGACACTTGGTGCCCACAACATCTCCCATATTGGGAATGACCACCCGTGGCCAGTACCCTGAGGGCTTGCAGGTCAGACCTTGGTGATCGTAACCCAATCATAAAATGTTCCATTCGATTGAAGCCCCTCTCTATCAGAGTTGCCAATCTCTCACTGGAGGAAGCCTGAAGCTCTGCCCTGAGGGCCAAACCTTCACGTGCACTCTGCCTGGACTCCTCCGTCGCAGAGAGCAACTGAACCATTCCCTCATGCATCCCTGCCAGATGCAAACACACTTCCTGCCGCCTGTCCTGCAGTTGCTGCATTGGGGACAACTCCAGAGGCACGTCATCAGTGCCGGACTCAGCATGTGTCTCGTCCCCTACAGCCCTCCGGCTGCTGGTGCAATTGGCACTCTCTGCCCCTACCATCTCCTCCAGTGATCGTGATGTGCCCTCTCCACTGTGACCCGGGACACTAGCCGACGGTAAAGTCGCCACCGACGTGTGTGTGTCTGCGATAGTGCCTGGCTGGCTGAAATGATGTGCCGCAAGTTGCACTTGTTGCCCCTCAGGTGTGGAGAGGGGGCCCCGGGGTCGACGTGCGGGTCGCTCTGATGGTGATGCTGAAATTAACAACAAGTACACTGCATCAGTTAGTGTGCATTCACTTCAACCTTTCATCCCTTTCCCCCCAAGCCTCATAAGTCGCTCACCCTTCAAGACCTTAAGGAGACGAACATTGGTGAGGTGGAAAAGAGTCAAGAGGAGTCCCAACCATTAAACGCACATGCAGACAGTGTGGTCAGATGGCCTCAGGAATGATACATGGCATGTTATGAACCATAGGAGTGGGGAGAGTGCAGAGGTACCTGACCTGGATGCATTGTGGCCTGGATAGCTGCGATGCTGAGGAAACATCGCAAACAGTAGCGACATTTGCCGTCGATCACAGGAGATTGAAAGGTCACATTATTGGCCTTCATTCTGTAAGGAGGGACGTAGACCCGGGTGGGCAGAAGGCAACATCTCCCCTTGGCGCAGGGATGAGTAACTTGGTGGCATTCATCTAAGTTAAGTGCCATGAGGTTCACAGCTGAGGTGCTGAAGACTTTTTGGACAGAGTAATGTGGGGCGCACTGGCTGAAAAGGTGCAGGAGGTCCCAAACCCCCTCAGATGAAATAACTCTTTGGCTGTGCAGCAGCGATCCAATGGCATGTTAGATCACGGTGATAGTGGTCACAAATGGGATAAGGTGGCTTTGGAAGGTGGTGGAGACGCGAATCCTCAAGGGGACGAGGGTCCCTCCTGTATGACCCAAACATCAGAATGTCTCAGTCAGTGAATGAGCAGTGTTGCAGCATTAATGATTGCAGCAACCATCAGTAGTTTGGATGGTGGGCACACAGAGTGCATGGGACTGTAGACCTCAAATACCTGGCCGCTGGACCCCAGCCTCGCCGCCCCTGGCCGCCCTGGCCTCCTGACTCTTGCCCAGCTCCATGGCCTGCTCTTCAAAAGGCGTGAGGCGCTGTAGGATGGCGTGCCCACCTCCAGTCCTCAGGTGCTCCCGGGCATTGTGGTGACTTTTTGCCTGCAAAACAGAGAAGAGAATTTATTGAGGCAGCTCGTTCAGGTGCTCTGCACGTGCACGCCGCACCCTAACCACAGTGGCCCATCTGAGGCCTCCAGTGGCTCCTGTCCACACTACTGGTGATCAGTCCCCAGAAGATAGTACGGCTGGTCCCAACCCCCTCCCCTAACGGCCACCTTGGACACATTTGGCGTCCGTCACTTTGAATAGCAGACGGGTCTCAGCGCCCATGGCAAGGAGGCGCAACTAGGTGCGGCACCAAGGCCAGCAGATGGCACTTGCCCAAAACACCTTGAGGCACCCCTTGCATCATCTCATTACCATCAATATGACATGTGTTGGAGTTCTGAGTATGTGTCATGCAGGTTGCCCCCAGACTACTCAAATGGCACAAACACCAACATATGCTGTGGGGAGAACCCTTCTTCTCCTCAACCACTAAGGCTGATGTAAGCATGGTCAGAAACCATTTGCCCACCCAGCGTGCGCCAAATGCCCAATGCAGTAATGACAGCAAGACATGGTGGGGGGGCTCAAAGGCTAAGGCTGACTTCTGGGTCAAATGGCCAAGACTGACATGGTACTCACCCATCCAGAGAGCAGCAAATCATTGAATCATTTCCTGCACTGGGTGTCAGTGCGTCACACATCATTATGGGCGCTTACAGCGTCACCCACCTCCTCCCACACCTGGCTGGTGACATGGGGGGCCCTCCTCCTCCCATCCTCAAGATACAGAAGTTGCCGACGGATGGCCACCTCTTGCAAGAGGACAGCAAGGCATCTGAAAATCGGGGGGGCATAGTGGCCCCCTGCTGGCCTCTCCTGCAGCCTGCCCCCCTCCTCCTGCTCATGCTGCTCTCCACGCGGACCTCCCTCCCTCTCTCCACGAGTGGCCATGGTGCACTGCCTCAAGCAGGCTGCCTGGCCACTCTTTATACAGACTGCCGGCTCCCCATTGGAACCGGCAGTCTGAGGCCGCCCGCCCCTGCGACTATTTTCCTGTTCTCCACGGGAGTCCCTTACCCGCTGGGCAGGACTTAATTGGCCCGCCCGCGGAAAATGGTGGTGTGGCCCGTTTCTCCAGTGGCAATCAGCCACCCGCCCACCGCCGAGTCAGTCAGGCCCGCCCGACCGAAAAACAAAAAATTCTGTCCCATGTTCCTGATGGTCTCCTCACTGCAGTATCAAAGAGAGAGACGCAAGGCTTAGCAATTGTCTCCTAATGACCACTCTTGGTCAAGTCACCGCCTGTGGCTATGTCTCAAGGCCCCTTAATGCTACTGGAGAGTCCAGGCCACCACGCGGATGCCCAGTGGTAAGTGAGCATAATGGCTCACCATGCCCACACCCAGCACCACACCACATAATCAAATGGCAGCAGCTTCAGCCACGAGACTGCATCCTGAACTCTCATCTCAGGTGCAGGCATTTTCCTAACCTGGACTCCAAGGGCAGAATTTTGCTGTTGGTGAGCAAGGGGCGGGGCCCACTTGCCGACGCGTAAAATGATGTGGGATGATGTTGGGCGGAACCCCCGACATCATCCCGCCCCATTTAAATTTTCAGGAAGGCGGGAGCGCAGCAAAATCAGCTGCGGGCCCACTGACCTGTCAATGGCCAATTGAGGCCATTGACAGGATCATTTAAGCAATTAAAGGACCTGCCCGTCCAACCTTAAGGTTGGCGGGCAGGCCAGGAGCCCTGGCGGCAAATAGAAAAAAACATGAAACCTCATCCAGTGGCGGGATGAGGTTTCATGCAGGGCTTTAAACATTTTAATAAAGTTATTCTGTAAATTATGAACATATCCCAACTCATGTGACATTGTCACATGAGGGGGACATGTTAGGGAATTTCTTTTTCTATTTTTAATGTTTTTCAAAGTGGAAGCGATCTCCCTGAGGCTGCACTTTGCCTCAGGGAGATGTGAGCTCTTTTGTGCGCATGCATGAAAGAGCGCACTCTCGCTTTTGGGGAATCCCCCCGCCTGCACAGGAAAGGTATAGTGCTTCCCGCCGGATGTCACGCTGGGCGGGCCTTAATTGGCCCGCCCACGTAAATTGGCGGTGTGGCCCGCTTCTCCGGTGGGGATCAGCTCCACCCGCCCGACAGGCAGGAAATTCTGCCCCAAGACTTTGTGGTTTGCTTGAACCATGAGGGTTTCTTTTCAATGTCAGCTGAAGTATAATACATGAGACTAGGAGCTCACCCCTCCATCAGTGCTCGAAGGCCATCTTTTCCAACAGGATCCTCAGGCTTACCTAGTCACGCAATGGTTCTGCAGCACCATAACACTCATCTGAGTTTGCGAGTGCACGCGAGGGGTTAACAGTAGAGGAGCAATCATTGGCACTGGGAGGAATTAGTGCTGCTTGAGTGGGCTCACTTGCTTGACTAGCCTTACTCCAAACATATCAGTTGAGCTCAAGCTAAAGGCTCTCAGCTGTGTTGGAGTGCTCATCTTTCACATGTTTTACCATTAGTCCAGCTGTTTCCCCCCAACCCCACCCCACTCCCCCTCGCCACATATATTTGTGCTCAAACCCTAGTTGGTGCTGCCATGACATCCCCACCCTACCCCCTACTCCCAGTACTGTTGCCGTCGTTCCGAGCCTGCCTTCTCATCCTTCTCCCTGGCATTGTCGCCCTTGCCCCAGCACCACAAGCCAGCCACAAAGAAGCTGCTGCGGAGACTTGCCTGTGTCCCCCTGAGTCAGTGGAGCCACTGGGATCATTGCAAGAGCTGTGCAATGTGGTGTGCACTTACCTCCGAGTTCCCCTCCAAGTTGAGGTCACCAAGAGCACACATTTTAAAGGCAGTTGTAAATCACACCGTCGTGGAATTTAAATTTGATGTGGGGGGATGATTCCAGCGTGTGTTCACAATAATGAGATATGAATTTATTAAAATTAAGTTCCCGAAGTTCGACGGTGGTAAACGTGGCCCACCATTGACAGAGGAGGGGACAGTTGCGTCCTGAATTTACAATGTTAGGGGAAACGCGACTAGGCCCTTCTCACTAGATGCTCTCACCACTGCCCATCACGATCGGGTGCGGAAATTCCCAGCCCATGAGCAGGATTTTACGTGTCGGCGAGCGGGGGGGTGGGGCTCACTCGCCGACGCGTAAAATGACGCACGGTGATATCAGGCGGAACTTCTGACGTCGCCCCGCCCCATTTAAATTTTCAGGTAGGCGGGGATGCAGCAAAATCAGCTGTGCGCCCACTGACCTGTCGATGGTCAATTGAGGCCATTGACAGAGTCAGTTAAGTAATTAAAGGACCTGACCGTCCAATCTTAAGGTTGGCGGGCAGGCCAGGAGCCTTGGCGTGAATTAGAAAAAGCATGAAACCTCATCCACGGGCAGGATGAGGTTTCATGTAGGTTTTAAAAAATTTTAATAAAATGATAGTAAAAATTATGGATATGTCCCAACTCATGTGACAGTGTCACATGAGGGGACATGTTAAGGAAATTTTATTTTTCTATTTTTAGCTTTTTTACATTTAGAGCTGATCTTCCTGGGGCTGCACTTAGCCTCAGGGAGATGAGTGCGCTCTTTAGTGTTCATGCGTGAAAGAGCGCACTCTCGATTTTGGGAGTCCCCCCCGCCTGCATAGGGAGCGCACAGCACTTCCGTGCGGACGTCACGCTGGCCGGGCCGTAATTGGCCCACCCACGTAAAATGTCACTGCGCACCCAATTGGGGGCGACGATCGGAAACGCGCTTCCACGTGCCCGCTCTTTAACAAGGGGAATATCCTGGTCCATGTTACTGTGGTGATATAGCTATAATTTTATATTCCTGCATTTATGCATATATTCTGTTTAGCTAAGGGTAAAGCTGCATCTGTGTATCTCCAGTGTTAATCAAAGGAGAGGTTGTTGGAGTCAGGTTGTCTGGAATCTAAGGGATAAGAGGCTAAAGGTGTTGTCTTCTTGCATTTAGCAATGAGGCCTTATGGTGGGTCTTAATATACAAGTAAACACAATAGATCAGACATTTACGTTTGGGGAAAAGTGTTGAAATTGATGTGTAGCTGTTACATTTCAAAGGTGGTCTCAAAGGTTGAAAAGAACTGTTGCATTTTACAGCAGATTCATGAGCAAACAGGGGCAAGGGTTTTAACTTTTATTGATCTGAAAATAGAGGTAAAATAGGAACATGCAAGGTTTTAATATTTGGGAATCTGAGTTTTCAAAGCGATATTTGAAGACAATGGAGAACTAACATGAAAGGAATGAAAAGGCTATTTATGAAAACAGGTTTTCAGCTGTAGAGTGTTGCTGCTGGAGGGAAGTCCCGCTGAAAGCCAATTCCTATTTGTGCGCAGTGTGTTGGAAAAGCTGTGAAAGCCTTTTAATTAAAGAAAGCAACTCCGTTTTTGGCCAGGAGACTCTTGTCCTGCGAAACAGCTGTTTTTTTAAAAAATATCTCCCTTTGGAAGAATCACAAAGGCGTGGATTGTTCTGGGAAGTTATGGATTCCACTTCTATTTAAAATGAAAGCAATTTCTCGGTTTGGGTGATGTTTCATGGATTTGATGGTTAAGATTCTATAAGGGCTGTTGCCAAAAAGATAGTTTTATTGTGTACCTTTGATAAAGCATTTTGGGGTTATTTCTTTGTAAGCTTTTCTAATTGTGTATCTTTTATCTTGTTTTTGTTTAAGCTTTATCTTTTCCTTCTTTTAATAAACATTTTAATTCTTCAAATTTTAAAACTTATCACTGGAGGCCTGCGCTTCTGTGTTCAGTAGCTTTCCCTCCTTGTTTCTACGATATAAAAAAATCTGATCAGACGAGACTGATTTCAGTCTGAGATCTGGCTTGTTCAGTATTAATGTCAGCTGCAGGGGCTTTTTGCAGGATCACAATTCCTTTATTGGATTGAAATTTATTATTCTAAAAGATACGTGTGCCTGGAGGTACTGAAAGCAGGAGTTTCTTTTTGGTTGAAGGATATTAATGTGGTTGCATTTCAAAATGGCTTTGACTGTTGCTAAGAAATTTTTGGGAGTGGAAGATGTAACCGTGGATTATTTGAAATCTTTGACTAAGGCTAAACTGAGAGAGTTAGTAGATAAAGTTGAGGTAGAAATAAAAGAGGAATTTTGTAAGGCTGATATGCTTAAAGTACTTACCCAGTATTTAAAATTAAAGAAGGAGAGACCTGAAACTGTTATGTCACAAAGCAAGAGATTGTAAGACTTAAATTTTAAATGAAGCAGCTTGGGGCAGAAAGAGATAGAGAAAGGCAGATGGCTGAACTTGAAAAAGAAATGGAAGTGAAAAAAACTTGAATTGGAGGAAAAAGAAAGAGAAAGATGAAAGGATTTGAATTGAAAAAAATGATAAAATAAAGAAATGAAAAAAAAACTTGAATTAGAAAAAGACAGAGAAATGACAAGACCTGAATTAGAAATAAAATAAGAAGATAAAGAGAAAGAAAATGAAAGATTGAAAGACATTGAAACGAAAAGGTTTGAATTGGAGAAAGAGGGAAAAAAATGAGGAAATCGAAATGCGAAAGCTTGATCTTGAGTTTCAAGAAAAAAATCTGAGGCAGCATACTTCGGCTAGGGAAAAGCTTGGAATAAAGAAAATGGTAGTTCAGAAGATGATTCTGATTGCCCTGAGGAATTTGATTTAACTAAAAATCTTTGTTTAGTGCCTAAATTTACAGAGAATGGAGTTGAAAGGTATTTCACCTCAGTTGAAAGTATAGCTAAGAAGTTGAATTGGTCAAAAGATGCTTGGACCATCATGTTACAAAGTGCTCTGACAGGTACAGCCATGAATGTGTATGCTAATTTATCAGAAGACCAATCTTCAGACTATTAAGTGGTTAAAAAGGCAATACTAAATGCTTATGAGCTTGTCCCTGAAGCTTATCCTTTAAAGTTTAGGACCATAAGAAAGAAACCTAATCAGACATTTGTAGGATTTGCAAGAGAAAAAGAAATGCTACGGGATCAGTGGTTTTGATCTCTGAAATTAGAGAAAACTTTTGAAAATGTGAGGGAAATCATGATTATGGAAGAATTCAGAAATAGTATTCCAGTAACCATTAAAAGCTATTTAGTTCAGCGTCAAGTAACAACGATATGATGAGCAGCAATTTTTGCTGACACCAATGATATCTCACACAGACAGTTGAGTGTGGGAAAAGGATCATATGGAGGTCATCAAGGAAATTGGAGATATAGAAAGCCTACTGATGAGAAACATGCTAGTCGTAAAGAGCAGACTGAAGGACGCCTGTCTACTAAAGATGAAAAAGTAGAATCCAAAGGTGAAGTGAAGAAAATAGTTTCTTATCATTGCAATATGGCTGGGCGCACAACGTTGAATTGCTGAAAATTAAAAGGGAAGCCAGTTGCAGTGAGAGGAGCTCGTAAGGATTCTGGAAATAAAAATGCTTTGGGTTCTGAGTCCCAAGTTAGAGACAGACTGACAGCAATTGTACATGTGCAAAGGGAGAGGTCAGAATTAACCAGGAAGATAGGAATGTGTTTCCAACCTACCCAAGGAAATTCTGAGAGACAGGTTACATAAGTGTTCAAAGATTTTGTTTGTGCGAGAGAAGTGTATTCTTGTATTTTGTACAAGAAGGGGAAGCCTATCACAATTTTGAGAGATTTGGCTGCAAGTCAGTCTCTAGTGTTATGGGATAGTGCCAACTACTGCCCAGTAAGATTGTTGCAGGAGAAATTGTTAATTGGAGGAATACATGAACTCAAAACTGTGCCACTGTACAGGATGGGGTTAAAAAGTGATTTGAAAACAGGAGAAGCAATTGTTGGCATGGTAGAGAAATTGCCCATTGCAGGAGTTAATTTCGTTTTAGGAAATTATGTTGCTGGGTTTCAAATAGTGACTAGCCCTAGAGTGGTGAAAAAACCTTTTGAAACACAATCTACTGAGGCTTTACAAAAAGAGCATCCTGGGTTGTTTCCGCACTGTGTGGTAACAAGACTGCCAGCCCACAAAATTAGACAGAAAAAGAAGAATCTATAAGAAAGTGGGAAGATGCTGAACCTCAGCTGGCTGGGTCAATTTTTGAAAAGTTAGCCCAGGAGGAGAAGGCTAGAGAGAATGAGGCTGAGGTGTTTAGCCCATTACATTTAGTGAAGTTACGGCAGAAGAATTCAGAATTAAAAGAACTGTATCAGACAGCTTATCCTGAAACTGAGGCAGAACACTTGCCAGAGCACTATTACCTCAAGGACAATGCACTAATGAGGAAATGGAGACCACATCAACTCCTTGCTGATGAGAAGTGAGCCATAGTCCATCAGGTAGTAATTCTGTCTGGATATCGGAAATAAATTTTAAGGGTGGCTCATGAAATCCCAATGGCTGGACATTTGGGGATTAGGAAAACCCAAAATACAAAAGCATTTCTATTGGCCTTGATTACATAAAGGTGTAGATAAATATTGTCAGACATGCCACACGTGTCAAGTGGTAGGAAAACCTCAAACACTGATTAAACATGCACCTTTAATTCCTATTCTAATGTTTGAGGAATGTTTTAACAGGATCCTGATTGACTCTCTAGGACCCCTCCCTAAAGCTAGAAGTGGGAATCAGTATTTACTGACAATCATAGATGTGTCCATGAAGCAATACCTTTAAGGAAAATCACAGCAAAGGTGATTGTAAAATAATTAATTAAATTCTTTATGAGATACAGATTGCCAAAAGAAATACAATCTGATCAGGGTTCAAATTTCGTGTTCCAGCTGTTTAAGGAAGTAATGAACAGTCTAGAGATAAAGCAGTTCAGGTCATCCGCTTCTCATCCTGAATCTGAAGTTGCTTTGGAAAGGTGGCATCAAACGTTCAAAAACATGATTAGAGCTTGTGGTCAAGAATATCCTCATGATTGGGATTGGGGGATTCCATTCTTGTTGTTTGCCATTAGGGATGTCCCAAATAATCAATAGGGTTCAGTCCTCTCGAGTTAATTTATGGTCACGAAGTAAGGGGACCACTCAAACTGATTCAGGAGAAATTAGTGAATCGGAGTTCTGAAACTACTCTCCTGGATTATGCAACAAAGTTCAGGGGAAGGTTAACCTGGGCATGTGAGTGACCCAGGGAACATTTAAAAATGTTTCAGCAAGCAATGAAAGCAAATGCAGATAACAGGGCAAAAGCTCATAGCTTTGTAGCTGCAGAGAAAGTATTGGTGTTGTTTCTGCTCTCAGGTGAACAGTTGGATGCAAGGTTTAGTGGACTTTACCAGATTAAAAGGAAACTGAACAGCGTGAATGTGAACTATGTAGTGAGTACTCCAGATAGGAGAAAAAGTCAGTATGTGTGCCATGTAAACATGCTAAAATGTCACTTTGACAGTGAGGTTAGATGGAAGGAAATGCTAATGACCATAATTAAGGAGGAAGGAAGAGAAGGGAATTTGTCACTGTTTTCAGAGAATAAAAAAGTTGACAACTCTGAAATTGACCTTCCTCTGATTAAATTGGAAAATGAGGAAGTACTTAAGAATTTAAATGTAATATTAAGTCACCTTCCAAAGAATTATCGAAATGACTTACAAAAGCTGTTGCAGTCACAAAAGTCAATTTGTGGGAAAAGGCCAGGGAGAAAGACTTTAGCTATGCATGATGTTAATATTGGGGATTCAGTTTCAATACGGCAACACCTGTATAGATTAAGTCTGGTAAAATTAGTTCAAGTTTGGAAAGAAATTGAATTTATGCTTCAAAATGACATAATAAACCCCAGTAATTGGAGTTCACCTATTGTAATGGTGGTAAAACCGGATGGATCGCAAAGACTTGTGTATTGATCATCATAAAGTAAATGCAATAACAAAGGCGGATTTGTATCCTATTCCACAACTGGAAGGTTGCATTGAAAGAATTACACAATCATTATTTATTACGAAAATTGACTTTCTTCGAGGATAATGGCAGATTCCATTATCAGAAAGGGCAGAAGAAGTATCAGCTTTTGTGACCCCGGATGGTCTGTATCAATGTAAGATGATGCCTTTTGGTGTGAAAAATGACCCAGCCACATTTCAAAGACTGACAAACAAGGTGATTGAATGACTGAGCAATTGTGTAGTCTATATTAATGATTTGGTGGTGTTCAGTCAGACTTGGGAATAACACCTACAGCATTTGAAGGAACTATTCGACTGACTACAAGAGGCCAATTTGGCTATGAACTTGGCTAAAAGTGAATTTGCAAAGGCATAAGTCACGTATTTAGGCCACACTTTTGGACATGGTCAAGGGGTCCCACAGGATGCAAAAGCTATTGTGGAGTTCCCAGTGCCTGAAACAAAATGGGAAGTTTTGCAATTTATTGGCATGAGTGGGTTTTATCAGAAATTTGTCCCAAATTTCAGCAGTGTAGTTGCACCACTAACTAGTTTGTTAAAGAAGAACAGAAGGTTTGAATAGGCAGAGGAGTGTCAGACCAGTTGAGACGCTAGTGAATTATTTTTTACGAAAGTTGAATGTGCAATTCTGCAGCATTTTGAAGTGTATGTTGCAAGCAACTCTTCAGAGATGATTGTATATTCTGACCATAATCCCTTAAAGTTTCTGGAGGAATTTTGGGATGAAAATGGCAGATTGTTCCTATGGAGTTTATTGTTACAACCATTCAATTTGAAAATTATACATGTAGCTGGACGGTAGAATATCATTGCAGATGCGTTATCAAGAGTTTGAATTCAAAAGGACTTGGATGTCAAAATTTTAAAATGTTTTTCCTTGTTTTCTTTAAGCTTTATCTTTTCTTTCTTTGAATAAACATTTTAATTTTGAAAATTTTTAGAAGTTATCACTGGAGGCCTGTGCTTTTGTGTTCAGTAGTTTTCTCTCCCTGTTTCTACAATTAAAAAATTATAATCAGGTGAGATGGATTTCAATCTGAAATCTGGCCTGTTCAGCATTAATGTCGGCTGCGGTCATAACATTACTTTATAGACGGAAGTTGTGGTATTGAAGCTGAGGGCCACCATAACCTTCAGATCAAAGGTGGCCTGGTTGCTGGCTTCAATTCATGTTGCAACAGATAACTGCCTATCTGGTTCAAGGCAAGCTCTTCATACATTGCTCCTGTGCTCTTTTGAGGTAAGATATCCTGTTGCTAAATGCTCGCATCCTTTAAGGTCTCATTTGCCCTCACCTCCTGCGACTTCTGTAAGTATTTTGTGCTGTCAATTGCTACTGGTGCTGTAGCAGTCTCAGTGGTAATCCCAGTAACCTTCCCATTTTTTCCAGTGCTCCCGCAGAGTCATGGCAGAGTACAGCTGCAGCCGAAAGTCAGTTCAACAGCTATTAAGTACGAAAGACTTTCTAAACTCAAAAGACCCAAAAATAGCTCCACAATGAAATCATCAATAGCCTGAAACTTTCCTTCAAGCCGGTGGGGATCCCTTTAAATATCACAGACTTGTTCCTGAGTGTCATGTTTTTGACAAGCTTAAAAACTACGTGAATTGAACACTTCCGGGCACCAGTTTAAGGAGACCACCAGGGTCGGCTAAGGAGCACCTTCACCAGTATGGTGATGACCACTTTTTGTGGATACTTCTGAGGCAGAATGTCACCTCATAAAATTAGTAAGTGGAACATTCATATTGTGCCTAAAATCTAGGAAAAATACAAACAAGTAACTACCCTAATGTTTTTAAAATGTAGAACATCAATCAAGTTAAAGTAAGCATAATGGAACTTATTCTATTGTGCTCCATTGCGAAGTGTCAAACTGGAGTAGGAGTGATCTATTGAAACTGTTAGCCAGATGATTTTTGTGCCACTGGAAAAAGGTCTGTAGCACTTTATTTGACATTGATGTGGGTCACAGAATAGAAAATGACATCTTTCTTTAAAATTGTCTTTCTTCATCTTGGTAATTAAAATATTACATGAAACATTGAAAGCCATTCACAAAATACTCTACCATGTGCTCAGAAGAGTTTGGATTCAATCAATATGTACAAACAATCAATGTAAACCTTGGAGCTAAAATTTTTTGTAAAGGACTCTCTGATACCAAGTGGTATTTATGAACTGTAATTCTGAATGCCTTGTGGACTCCTACTATCTTGAGTGGAAATCTGTTTTGCATTTCTGCAACATTATGATTAAAGGTCAAATCATGCAGCATACAAAAAATATAATTAAAATGATTTTTGTTACCAAACCATTAAAAAGTCAACAGGACGTCAGACTGATTTTCATCCTAGTGTTATATGAAAACCAGGTTAGTCTTTAACCTCTTGGTAGCTGCAATTTTATTTTATACCAAAAGAATGCTAGATGCCTTTATGGTATTTCCATAAATATAACAATCTATCTATCCATAGTATATTACAGGTCTTCAGCATGGTATGAGGTTCTAGTGCCAATTAACCTTAATTCCTGTCTCATAATTTTTGAGTAGCCCCTTGTCTGGAATGTGCTTGACAAGTGAAATGGAGCAGGTAGGCATTAATGCACTCTGCACTGATCATCCGATTCCAAGGGAGCAAAAGTTTATAATGATCCTAACACAATGCTTTGTGTATATTTTGGTTCCTTTAAAAAATTATGGCCAGGTACATTCTTCAGAGCTGCTGGCATTGCTTTACAAGAAATGCGAAGGAAACTTCTGCCATACTTTTTGGGAAATAACACAAGTGGATGCCCTGGGAGCAAGCTTGATGCTTTTATCTTGCAACAGTGCTTCGTGCCACAACTTGTTTGAAATAGCCCTTGCCACCATATATCAGGCAAGAAACAGAGGAGCAGGAGTATGAAGAGCAGAAGGCACAGGAGGAAGAGGAAGTGAAACTCCAGCCTACAGCTGGGGGTGAAGAACTAATTCAAGTGCGATACAAGTAACTCAACAAAAATTCCCCAATCACCAACTGTCCCGCAACTCCTTGCCTTCCCTCTATCACTGAATATCACAGCACTGTTGCAAGCCAAAAGGATAATAAGTGTGTAAGGATGAAGTGGAGCATTTGAATATTAGGTATGAGTCCTGATTGTAGAGATTGTTGGTAGGTGAGTGATGGGGTTGTGGTGAATTAAGCAGTGCCTGAGGCTAGTGGGGAGGAGGTCTTGTGGTCCAGTGGTGGCATTCCTGCCTTCTGGTTCAAGTCCCACTCCAAGACTTGATGGCCAATGAATATGACCAAACAAGTTGATTATCAACCTGTAAGTCCTTCCAATATGCCCATGGTAGCTTGTAAGAATGGAGAATCTCCTTGTCAGCCATGCTTGAAGTGGTGTGGTGTCCCTCAAGCTACAGCCTCTAGAAATAGGATTGTGCCCTGTTCCAGGGAAAAAAACTATCTACAGAAACAGATGTAAGTGTGTGCTTTGTATATCTCATGCATCTTTAGGTGCAGGAAGAGAGTCAAGAAGGGGCTAGTGATGCAGTTAGTAAGATATGTTACTTAAAGATGCAGGAATTCACCAAGGCTCCTTAGACAGCACCTTCCAAACCCATGACCACTACCACCTAGAATGACAAGGGCAGCAGATAGATGGGAACACCACCAACTGGAAGTTCCCCTCCAAGTCACTCACCATCCTGGCTTGGAAATATATCACCATTTTTTCACTGTCGCTGGGTCAAAAACCTGGAACTCCCTTCCTAACAGCGCTGTGGGTGTACCTGCACCACATGAACTGCAGCGGTTCAAGAAGGCAGCTCACCACCACCTTCTCAAGGGCAACTATAGGGGTGGGCAATAAATGCTGGCCCAGCCAGCAAAGCCCACATCCCGTGAATAAATTTTAAAAAAGTCACTGGCCTTGACCATTTTTGTGAGATCATTAAAGTTTTTGAAGCAATGCATCCAGGTCTGTGGGTCTAAGCTTCTGGCATTGACCTCCTAATGCCTCCTCATTGTGCAGCTCAAGAGCACCCTGGCCTCTTGCATGATACAGAACATCTCTCCTCCAAAGTTTCTCACATGTGATAGGTAGTGGCAAGAATTGTTCCACAATGACCTCCAGGGCAGTATTTGAAAACCTTGGTGCATTCTCCCTGCTGTTGTCAGCCACTGTTGATTGTTACACACCACTTCCTTATTACCTCAGCACCTCAAACAGCCATAATGCAACTTTCATTTCAGAGGTGCAGCTAGCTTTAAGTAGTGCTAGTAAGTAATAATATTGAGTTCTTGCTGATGAGTGCATCCAATGAACAGTGTGACTGAAAAAAGATACTTTTTCATCGAAGCTTTTTGGCTTGGACATCCTGGAAATTCATAATAATACCAATGTAAGTGAAACGACAAATTTATACTAATTTAGAGTGCTGATTGCCACTACCTATCAAGTGAGAAGCTGGTGGAGGAGAAATGTTAGGTATCTGCAAGAGGCCAGGACACCCTCTAGCTGCATTTTTCCAATATGTGGATGATACGTTTGCTATATTTAAATCTGCAGCTGCATGTAATAATTTCCTTACATGTCTACCAATCAGGGTCAAGCTGCCTGGTTTAAATTTCAAACAATTCTCGGCAGTTAACTGTCAGTCACTTGGTTCATGCTCCATGGTAACACCTCTACAAATCAGAGTCCACTTGCCAACCAATCAGCAGTCTCTTTTCATACATTATAAACTTGTGGTTTCCCTTACATTGGTATTCTTGCAAATTGTTATGATGAGTGCAAAACAAAAAGCTTTGACAAACAAATCTCTTTTTTCAGCAATACTCAATTTCTGTACTACCAAACAACTAACAGTATGGCTGCACTCACAATCATTATAATGAACAGACAGCATGAGGTTGTTGTGCTGTCTGCATTATACTAAATGGATACAGGATAATCATACAGTGCAATCCTCTCGTCCATTTTCAGAAACTATCCAATTGAACCCCCAGGATCTATTGTATACTCATGGTGCTATATTCACCAATAGAGTTCTTTCATTATTTCCCTAAGCTATTTCCTCCTCCATTCAACCTTCCAACTCAGCCAACAGCCTTTACTTTTACAGCAGCTTCAATGTGGGAAATTAACATGTAAACAATTTTAATAAATATTGTTTCACCTGTATAATGCATGTCAATTGCTATTTAACAAGGAGAAAATGTATTAATATTAACAATGTGCAGAAATAATTTGTTCAGTCACTATGGCAGTAATATTGCATGTTTAGTCTGAAGGATGGGGAGGTCTTGTGGCACAGTTGTAGTGCCGCTGCCTCTGAACCAGAAGCTCCAGGTGCAATCCAACTCCAAGACTTGATGGTCAAGCAAGTTGCACTCATAATGTAAATTCTTCCAATACTTGTTTGTGGCAGAAGGTAAGAGTAGGGGAGATTCCTGGTCAGCCACCTTCTGAAGACAACAGCAAACCATTACAGTACATTGCCAAGCATGACTATGGACCAAATACATGGAAGTCCATGGATGCTAATACCCTCTTAGGTCATAGTACCACCTGAAGAGAGAGAGAGAGAGACTCCTAAGGACAGTTTGAGGTGCACAGTTAAATATTTACAACCATTCCATTGATAATAACTCGCAAAATTATTGAAATCTACCTTAAGCCTATCTCATCTCTGTGTCATAAAGGTTCCACTTGCACTCGCTGAATTAAGTCACAGGTCTTTAATTAAATAGCCCAATGATATTACGGATGTCTCTCTGTGATTTTAAGTCCGACTTGTGTAGGAAAAAGGCTGTGGTTTTCCTGCCAGCTAAAGTCAAGTAAGAAGAGATTGGAAAAAGGGACGAGGCCATTCAAAGTAATTTTCAAATTATTTTTTGTTTTTATTTTTTGTGAATCCAGGAGGAGCAGGAATCTTACAAGGAACGTTCAGGTCTCTCCTACTCTGTACTTCCTCCTCATTCAGCAACACGAGACACGCATCCCAGAATCCCATGGCACCCCGCTTACCTGCTGCCGGTTAGCAACTATGGCAGCCACATTCAACAAACTCCATCTATAATGGGTGGGAGGTCAGCTGGCAGCACGTTAATGGGACCTGGTCACTAAAAGCGCTATGGCCCCACTCAGATGCAGGGAGATGGAATGTAACTGAAACCAGCATGTTCGTACTAGAAATAAAATTATTATTTTGGCTAAATAAGCCTCAATGTGCTTTTAATTTATTTTTCCCCATTTTTACATTGGTACCAATGTTGCAGAGCTTTTGAAAGTACTCATTCAACATATTAGTCAGGCATTAACATATTTCTTGCTTCCATGTCCAATGTATATCTTTGAAATGAAACTGATTGCAGAACCAGATGGGTTTTCCATTTAGTCTATTATAGTCTGTGGCAATTAGAGGAATAATTGGAACACTTTTACAAAAATAGTTCCCCCGCCCTTTATCTATTAGATTTCAGCTGCTTTAAACTACAAGGTAATATAGAGTTACATAACCTCATTGTGCGCTGGGATTCTTAAACCAATTCTGTTTAAATTGGTTTCCACCCCACATACCTGAAGCTAAAACAATTCCAGTCAGCCATTATTAAACCTTTGGAGACTGAAAGACATTTACAGGTTGAACAATTCATCCTATTTCAAGGACAGAGGTCAATTTGCTTCCCAATTATCAGTCACAATATAAGCTAATCAAAAATGTATCAACCAGATTTGTTCATCACCCCACCCATCGAATTTCATGATACTGTGACCTAATACAATATTTCCAGGTTATGAGCAAATGAAAATGCATTCTGTATTAGTAGTTATCAAATTGGTAGGTATCCAGTGATATTGATATAGTTTATAAATCGGATTCTACAATAACCAATTATACAGCAGAACATGAACAAAGCATTTTTTTCAAAGGGTCTCCTGACTTTCCCAACATTTGCTTATTTATCAAACTTCCTAAAGAATGGTTTTATGCATATTAATCCTTAGTATTAAAGAAAAAACTTGCATTTATATAGTACCTTTCATAACCGGTATGTCTCAAAACTTCGCAACCAATGGATTTTTGAAGTGCTGTCACTTACAATAGAAGGAAATGTGCAGTCAATTTGTGGATGGCAAAGTCCCACAAAAAGCTATGCAATAATGACCAGATAATTTGTTTTTGGTGATATTGGTTCTAGGATTAATATTAGCCAAGTCATACAATGAAATCCCTAACTCAACAACAACAACTTGAATTTATATAGCACCTTTAAGGTAATGAAACATCTCAAGATGCTTTGGGAGCATTATGAAATAAAATATGACATTGAGCCACAGAGAGAAATATTAGGCCAGAGGCCCAAATGCTTGGTCAGAGAGCTGGGTTTTAAGGAATGGCTTAAAGGAGGAAAATGAAGTCGAGAGGCTGAGAGGTGTAGGGAGGGGACTCCAGAGCTTCAGGCCCAGGCAGCTGGTAGCGCTACCACCAATGGTGAAGCAATTAAAAGCAGGGATGCACAAGAGACCAAAATACATATTCACACAGTAAGATTGTCTACTTTATACAGACTCCTTTTTTGTAGGTATCATCCTTTATATGCTCAGATTACAACCAGGATGATTCAAGGTTGTAGTCCTATGAAAATGATTTTGACATCAGTATTGCCATGATTATAATCCCACTGCTATTCTTATATATACCAAATAAAGAAGCCTCTCCTGTACTGATCAATCAATCAGATAAAACAGATGCATATCTATACATAATGACACAACCATGGTGCAAATAAATACTGTGAACCCTGAACAGGATGAAACAGTAAGCTAATTAAAAATTTAACCATAAGAGAATGCTTATTTAAAAAATGAAAAAGATTTTAATCGGTAGCTAATCATAGATACAATGATTTCTAGCATCCTCCACTTACTCGAGGAATCTGACCCGATTGGCCTCAGAAGAAGATAGTATTTTTTTTCCAATCTAGACAAATCCCTGCAGTCAAAGTAATGCAGCTAAATCATAGGTCATCTTTGGCTGATGAGCACAATAGTCACAGAAATTACGCTTGCAAGTTCTCAATACAAAGAATAGAATGCAAAACCATTTTTTCTTTGTCATTCTTCATTCTTAAAGCAAATAGACTTGATGTCAAATTGTGTTTAATAATTTTACAATAGGCGGAATCGCCTGTGCCCGCTGGCATCGGGTGTGCTCGGTGGTGTAAGCAGACAGTATGGCAAGAAGGCCAAAAATCGGTTTCACGACGTCGTGAAGCCAGTTTGCGATTGCCCGCTCAGCCCATTGATGACGGGTCGCGTTTCCTGCCATCGGACAACAGGAACCTCATTGTAAAATATCAGCATTTCATTATAAGGCCAGCTCGCCGGACTCATCCCTGCCTGCCACCCCCACTGCACCCCTCCCCCGCCCCCCACCGACTGAATCGTTGGCCCATGTCGGCGTGATTGCACACCGAGGTGTTTCTCAACAGCATATAAAAGGCATGCACTTGATGGGCTGCACTTTGAGGGGAACTCAGAGGTGTGTGCGCAGTAACATTGCAGAGCACTTGTGAGGGACGCCTGTTGGACTTTAAGTTTGAGACGTGTTGTAGTGGTGGAGGGGCCAAAGGCTGTTTTGTGACTGAGGTGACTTCTGGGGGGGGGGGGTGGGGTGTGGGACGGCAAAGGCTGTTCTGTGGTTGAAGGTAGCGTGCAGGCACGTGTGGGGCGCAGGGTGGGGGGAGGGAGGTGGCAGTGGGTGGGTGGGAAGTGGCCACACATTATGGAAACCTTGTATAAGGTGACCATTCTCTGCAGCTGAGACAGTTCAGGCGCAGCCACATTGATATGATTGGAGTCGGGCCTCTAGCTTATCTGCCCACTCAAGCAACGCAGACGCATTAAAGTGCCACCGAGTGCTCCAGAGCTTTTCAATCCTCAGCACAGACTGCAGCTACAAACTGATGAGCGTTTTGGTGGACTGCAGAATAGTTGGACGACTGGGCACGTTATACAATCTGCTTGTTAAAGGTGGGCGTGGGAGCAGTCAATGGTGGAGGCACTCACAGCCCCTTGCAATGTTATCATCGCACTTTGGACCAGTATATGCAGCGCATTAATCTCTGGTCATCCAAGTGGTGGCCAGCACTCTCCAGGTCATAAGGGGCCATAACCAAGAGGGGCTCTTAGTACACCCATGCTAATCCACATATCTCTCTGCAGGAGGAGTACATCAGGATCATGGAGCCTGGTGAACTAGCTGTATGCCTCATGGCGTACAGAGAGTGAAGACAACAGAGAAAGGAGTGACTGAGGTGCCTGGCTGCACAGAGAGAGGAGCAGCACCCTCTGGAAGATGGGGCGGCTGGGGATCCCACACACACCAGCAAGCCATTGCTAGTCAGTGCCTAGCTAGACCCACGGTCTATGGAGGCTGCCACTCATTCCTGCAGATGACTGAAAACTAGTGACACCGAAGATTGTGCATGTCTAGGGAACTGGTGGGTCATATCTGCCAGTGAGTGTAGGATTTGGCGCCGCGGGGACATGGAGGGCACTCATTGCCAGTGATCGTGAAAGTGATAGTTGCGCTCAATTTCTATGCCAGTGGCTCCTTTCAGTGCTCCACAGGTGACCTCTGTGGGATTTCACAAGTCTCCACCCACAAATGCATCAACGAGGTCACGGATACCACCTTCGCAAGGGCACACAACTTTGTGCATTCCGCCCGAGACCAGGACAGCCAAGATGCAAAAGCAATTGGATTTGCCCTAAGCTCGGGTTTCCCACAGGTGCAGGGTGCCATCAACTGCACTCACATGGTGCTCAGATCTCCATCGCAACAAGGGGTCAACTATGTCAACCACAAGTGCTTCCATTCACTGAATGTGCAGATGGTGTGTGACCACCACAAACGCATCCTGCAGATCTGCGCAGGTTTCCAGGGAGTATCCATGACTCCTACATTCTCTGTCAGTCACAGATTCCTGATGTCTTCCGGCATCCACAGAGACTGCAGGGATGGTTCCTTGGGGGCAAAGGCTACCCACGGAGGACGTGGCTGATGACACCCGTGCAGCGGCCTCAGACTGCAGTAGAGCGATGCTATAATGAGGCTAATGCTGCAGCTCGCAACTTGGTGGAGCAAACCATCGGGATGCTGAAAGTGAGCTTCCAGTGCCTGGACAGGTGGTGGAGCCCTGCAATATAGTCCACAGAGGGTGTCACGCATCGCGTCGCCTGCTGCGCCCTTTACAGCCTGGTGCTGCAACCGGGAGAGGAGCTGACTGAGGAGGAGATGCAGGAGTTGAAGGTCTCCTCCGATGAAGAGGACATGAAGAGGTGATGAGGGTGAGGAGGTCCTCGAAGGTGACGATAACAGCGATGAGGACCTTGCACTGGCCAGGTGAGGCAGGTGCACTCAGGAGGCTCTCATAGCTGCTAGATTTGTGGAGGATGATGATAACATGCAGTGAGGAGACACAATGGATCCTCACATTGCATCTGCGAAAGTTTGACTCCAGTCTGGCTTATGACAGCGCACATACCCTCTGTGATAATACTCCTGTCATGGAGATGCAGTGGCGACAATAATAAACACTCGATTGCAGGAGAACGATGACGACATGCAGTGCAGTCACTCCATAGATCTTCACATAGCCTCTGAGAATGTCTGACTCCTGTATGGCTGAGGGAAGCTCACTTGCGCTCTATGATCAGGGTTATATTATAGAGACACAACCATAAAACCTTAAAAGCATCTGAGCCTTTGTTCGCCTTCAGCACCTGACCCCTTCAGGAGCACAGTGTCACCAGTCACAGATGCTGAGGAGATGGGAGCCAGCCCCATCTTAAACGTGCTGAGACCACGCAGAGAGAATGATGGAATTTATCCAGGCAAGTGGGGAGTATTCCTTCACACTCCTGACTTGTGCCTAGTAGATGGTGGACAGGATTTGGGGAGTCAGGAGGTGAATTACTCGTCACACGATTCCTAGCCTCTGACCTGCTCTTGTAGCCACAGTATTTATATGGCTGGTCCAGTTCAGTTTCTGGTCAATGGTAACCCCCAGGATGTTGGTAGTGGGGGATTCAGCGATGGTAATGTCATTGAATGTCAAGGGGCGATGGTTGGATTCTCTCTTGTTGGAGATGATCATTGCCTGGCAATTGTGCAGCATTAATGTTACTTGCCACTTGTCAGCCCCAGCCTGGATGTTGTCCAGGTCTTACTACATTTGGACATGGACTGCTTCAGTATCTGAGGAGTCGCGAATGGTGCTGAACATTGTGCAATCATCAGCGAACATCCCCACTTCTGACCTTATGGTGGAAGGAAGAAAATTGATGAAGCAGCTGAAGATGGTTGGGCTGAGGACATTACCCTGAGGAATTCCTGCAGTGATGTTCTGGAGCTGAGATGATTGACCTCCAACAACCACAACCATCTTCCTTTTTGGAAGGTTTTCCCCCTGATTCCCATTGACTCCAATTTTGCTAGGGCTCCTTGATGCCACACATGGTCAAATGCTGCCTTGATGTCAAGGGCAGTCACTCTCACCTCACCTCGGGAGTTCAGCTCTTTTGTCCATGTTTGAACCAAAGCTGTAATGAGGTCAAGAGCTGAGTGACCAAGAGCTGAGGCTGAGTGGCGGAGCCCAAACTGGGCGTCAGTGTACAGGTTATTGCTAAGCAAGTGCCGCTTGATAGCACTGTTGATGACCCCTTCCATTACTTTACTGATGATTGAGAGTAGACTGATGGGGCAATAAGTGGTCGGGTTGGATTTGTCCTGCTTTTTATGTACAGGACGTACCTGGGCAGTTTTCCACATAGCCGGACAGATGCCATTGTTGTAGTTGCACTGGAAGTGCTTGGCTAGGGGCGTGGTATGTTCTGGAGCACAAGTGTTCAGTACTATTGCCAGAATGTTGTCAGGGCCCATAGCCTTTGCAGTATCCAGTGTGTTCAGCCATTTCTTAACATCATGTGGAGTAATCGAATTGGTTGAAGCAGAATTGTACTCGAACACAATCTATAACCTCATGGTCCGGCATATCCCCATCTCTAACATTACCAACAAGTCGGGCGATCAAGCCTGGTTCAATGAAGCGTGCAGGATGGCATGCCAGGATCAGCACCAGGCATACCTAAAAATGAGGCGTCAACCTGGTGAAGCTACAACACAGGAATATTTGCATGCCAAACAGCAGAAACAGCACACAACAGATACAGCTAAGCAATCCCACAACCAACTGATTTGATCTAAGCTCTGCAATCCAGTCATGAATGGTGGTGAACACTTAGACAACTAACTGGAGGAGGAGGCTCCAAAAATATTGCCATCCTCAATGCATCAATGCAAAAGACAAGGCGGAAGCATCTGCAACCACCTTCAGCCAGAAGTGCCAAGTGGATGATCCATTTCGACCTCCCCCTGAGGTTCCCAGCATCACCAATGCCAGTCTTCAGCCAATTCAATTCACTCCATGTGATATCAAGAAATGGCTGAATGCACCGGATACTGTAAAGACCATGGGCCTTGATAACGTTCTGGCTATTGTACTGAAGGCTTGTGCTCCAGAACTTGCCACGCCCCTAGCCAAGCTGTTCCAGTACAGCTACAACACTGGCATCTACCAGGCAATGTGGAAAATTGCCCAGGTATGTCCTGTCCACAAAAAGCAGGACAAATTAAACCCAGCCAATTACTGCCCCATCAGTCTGTCTTCAATCATCAGAAAAGTGATGGAAATTGTCATCAACTGGGCTATCAAGTGGCACTTACTTAGAAATAACCTGCACACTGATGCTCAGTTTGGGTTCTGCCAGTGCCACTCAACTCCTGACCTAATTACGGTCTTAGTCCAAATGTGGACAAAAGAACGTGACTGCTCTTGACATCAAGACAGCATTTGACCAAGTATAGCATCAAGCAGCCCTAGCAACACTGGAGTCAATAGGAAATGGGGAAAACTCTCCACTGGTTGGAGTCATACCTAGCACAAAGGAAGTTGGTTGTGGATGTTGGAAGTCAATCATCTCAGTCCCGGGACAAATGCATCTTTCCATTTCATTATTTGTAAGAGTGGCCACTATACAGTCCTTGTGGAGACGAAGAAGTCCTGTCTTCACATTAAGGATACCCTGCATCATGTTGTGTGGCGCTACCAATGTATTCAATGGGATAGATTTCAAACAGATGTAACAACTCAAAATTGGGCATCCATGAGGCACTGTGAGCCATCAGCAGCAGCAGAATTGTACTCAACCACAATTTATAACCTCATGGTACGGCAAATCCCCCATTCTACCATTACCATCAAGCCGGGAGATCAAGTCTGGTTCAATGAAGAGCGCAGGAAGGCACGCCAGGAACAGCACCATGCATACCTAAAAATGAGGCGTCAACCTAGTGATGCTACAACACAGGAATACTTGCATGCCAAACAGCAGAAACAGCACGCAATAGATACAGCTAAGCAACCCCTAGCCAAGCTCTTCCAGTGCAACTACAATACTGGCATCTACCCAGCTATGTGGAAAATTGCCCAGGTATGTCCTGTACATAAAAAGCAGGACAAATCCAACCCGACCACTTATTGCTCCACCAGTCTACTCTCAATCATCAGTAAAGTAATGATAAAGCAGGATTCCCTCAGGAAAGTGTCCTAGGCCCAGCCATCTTCAGCTGTTTCATCAATCACCTTCTCTCTATAAAGTCAGAAGTGGGAATGTTCACGGACGATTGCACAATGCTACTCAGATACAGAAGCTGTCCGTGTCCATATGCAGCAAGACCTGGACAATATCCAGGCTTGGGCTGATAAGTGGCAATTACCATTCATGCCACACAAGTGCCAGGCAATGACCATCTGCAACAAGAGAGAATCTAACCACCGCCCCTTGACATTCGATGGAATTACCATTGCTGAATCCCCTACTATCAACATCCTGGGGGTTACCACTGACCAGAAACTGAACTGGCCTAGCCATATAAATACTGTGGCTACAAGAGGAAGTCAGAGGCTTGAATTCTGCAGTAAGTAACTCACCTCCTGACTCCCCAAAGTCAGGAGTGTGATGCAATACTCTCCACCTTCCTGGATTAGTGCAGTTCCAACAACATTCAAGAAGCTTGACACCACTCAGCTTGATTGGCACCCCATCCACAAACATTCACTCCCTTCACCATTGATGCACAGTGGTAGCAGTGTGTACCATCTACAAGATGGAGAGCAGCAATACAGTAAGGCTTCTTCAACAGCACCTTCCAAACTCGCCACCCCTACCAGCTAGAAGGACAAATGTAGCAGATGCATGGGACACCACCACCTGCAAATTCCCTTCCAAGTCATCATCCTGGCTTGGAACTATATCGCTGTCCCTTTACTGTCACTGAGTCAAAAATCTGGAACTCACTTCCTAACAGCACTGTGGGTGTCCCTGCAACACATGGACTGCAGGTTCAAGAAGGCAGCTCATTACCATCTTTGCAAGGGCAATCAGAGATGGTAATTAATGCTGGGCCAGCCAGTGATGCCCATATCCCATGAATGAATAAAAAGACTTACTAATTAGGCATGTTTCTGAAATTCTGTTGTATTGCAGTTCTCTAACCAGAATAGTCTCCAGTGCAGGCAACTTATTATTTATTTTTCTGGCATTAATGTATATACATCTCAATATAGATCAACGTCCAAGTCCCACCATATCTGCTTCTTCCTAGCTGCCACCAGTTAATGTATGCCTCCCTGGGTTATTATGATCAAACCCACCTTTAACTAACTTCTCCCAACAACCTGTCTTACTATGGATTCTGTTTCCTTTCTGTCCAGCTGCACCCCTCACCACCACCGCATCCCCCCCCCACCCACCCACCAACTACCTCTAACGATTTAGCTTAAATGATTATTAATAATTGCCTTAATGCGCACAAATATCTTGCTTGGCTTAGATATAACATGTTCTACTTATACCATTTTTTTTCCTGAAACTTTTCCTATTCATGAACTTCACCTTACTTTTCTACTCTATATATTTTACATGTCTTAAGAATTTTCACCATTCAATCAATGTTTGCTCAACTTTTAAAACTTTTTCTGTATTCTTAAATCAGTTGATCTATTAGAAGACATGGGTATGTCTGCAATTCCTCTAAATATAAAATGTGCCTCCTCTAACATTTCTCCTGTCACCTTTTTCTCTCCCATAGTTACACTCATTTGATCACGCTATTGGCTGTGTTCTGCTTGCATTTTCCTATTGATTTCAAGGAACAAGATTAATGGTGCTCATTTAATGTTCCCAGCTAGGTGGTGCTATGACACCAATCTTTCCTGCAATTTAAATCTGAGTGGCTGGAGAAGGGCACATGATATGTTATTCTAAATTCATCCCTGATTTAGTTGATACATTTGCTCCACTGTTCAACTACTCAAACATTGAATAGATTGGGAGTGGTCTGTGAAGTGTCAGACAGCATTTGAAGGAGTGAAGAAAGTACTGATGATAGTGATGCTGTTTTGATCTACTATGATCCAAAGAAACAATTGGTTTTAGCATGCAATGCCACAGCAAAGTGGTTAGGTGTGGTTTTATCTCAATAATGGAAAATGGTGTGGTGAAGCCTGTACAATATAATTCACTTACTTTAACAAAGTGAGAGGAAAATTACTCACAAGTTGAGAAAGAGGCTTTAGTGATCATACATGGTAAAAGTTCCACAAATCCTTGTACAGTAGGAAGTCCGCTTTGTTAACTGACAATCATGCCCTTACAATCACATATGGGTCAAAGAAAGGAGTAGCACCCCTAGTGGCAGTGCCGCTTCAGAGATGGGCATTGATTTTGATGACCCATCAGTATGATATTAAATATTATAAATCAGCAGATCATGTGAAAGTTCTTTCAAGATTTCCCATGAATACTGATTCATTTTTAGCCACTGAATTACCTGTGAATTACTTTAAATACACAAATGACATGTCAGTGTCTGCCAGAGAAATTAGTGAAGAAATTCACAAGGATTTGGTGCTCTGTAAAGTGCTCAATTATGTTCTGAATGATGAGTGTGATGATGAGAAATTGCAGGCATAGCTCACATGTAGAAATGATTTGTGTGGAGATCAACTCTGTCGCCTATGGGGTTTAGAGTCATTATTCTACCCAGGTTTATAGAGAGATTGTTTGAAGAACTTCATCAAAAGCACACAGGGATAGCCTGTATGAAAGCAACAGCAAGAATCTATTTTTGGTATCTAAAGACAGATAGAGATATTGAAGATTTAGTGAAAAGTTGTGAAGTGTGTCTCAGAATAAGAAATGATTCAAGCAAGGTTTCTTTCATTCCATTGTCAAATACAAGAAAACCATAGGAACAAGTAGATTTCTTTGAAGTGGAAGGGAAAGAGTACCTTGATTTGGTCAATAGCTATAGCAAGTGGGTAAATGTTAAATCTCAATACCACAAGAGCCAAAACTATTGAGATTTTGAGAAGTTGGTTTGTAATTTATGGGTTGCAATAGGTGTTGGTGTCAGACAATGGTCCTTCGTTTATGTCAGAAGAGTTTGAAATGTTGCTGAGTAAGAATGGAGTCAAAAACACTCTAATATCACCATAGCATCCATCATCGAATGGCACTGCAGAATGAAGTGAAGAGAAAGATTGTGAAGAAGTCTTTGCAGAAGTATTTGATAAGTGACAAGCTAGGCAGCAATTCCCATGTTTCTCTTCAACACAGACTAGACAATTTTCTATTGTCTTACAGAATAACCCCATAGTCTAAAACAGGTTGATCACCTTACGTGGTACTGTTTAAATATGCTCCTAGAACAAGGTTTAGTTTGCTTAAGCCTGATGTCAATTGCAAAGTATGAGAAAAGCAAGACAAAGTGAGGATAAATCATGATACATGAGGTATGCACTTAGAGTTCAGTGCTGGTCAGAAGGCCATGGTGGAAAACCATCGGGATGCTAAGGAGAAGTATGGGGCTGGAGTTATTGTAAAGAAAGTAGGTGCATGCACATATCTAGTGAAGATTAGAGAAAGGCTGTTAGTGTCGAGTTCATTTGCTTGAAAGAGGAAATTTGATGAAAAAGCAGAATCCTCCTCTAGTCCAAATTCATCCTGCAGTCCTAAAAGAAAGTTAGAAAGAAAGTGCAAGTCACAATTAAACTAGAAATCACAAAGAAACTGAAAGTTTGCCAATATCACAGAATCCCCCAGTAAAGCAAAGCGAGCTAGGTTCCTTTATTAAGACAAATTAATCAATGTAACAGTCCTAACCATTAAGTGGTGTTTGTAATCAAAGTCAAAGTTCAGGGTTGATACAATCAGAGATGTTGAGAGAGCAGAGTCAAGCTAATGGAAATGGAAGGAGATACCTAGACAGAAAGTAAAAGAAGACAGAAAGGTTAATTGAAAGTATGTAGGAAGGAAGAAGAAATATGTTGCTCTTTTTATTACTTCTTTTCAAATAGTGAAGTTTTTGTTAAAGAAATACAGGTGTTAATGAAAACAATTTTTTACATGCAGATCACACTGGTAATATCAGTCATATATGTTTTGGTTGTGATTACAGTAAAAACAGATAAGCAATGCTGTTAAATTTCAGGTATTATTGATTTTGGTTTAGTCATATTGTATTCTGGGAAATTATGCACATGTACCATTTTAATGAAAAAGTTTTTTTTAAGCGGGGAGGGAATGTAGTATATTGTAGAGCTACCCTCTCTGCTGCCCTCTCTATTGGCGATGTGTAAATAAAGTTGTCCAATAATGGCTGCCTGCAGCTAAGAATCTCTTTGTTTTAGTCAGTGCAATACACAAAGCAAAGAACAACTTTATTTATGCCTCCCCAACAGAGAGGACAGCTGTACAATATTCTATAGTCCTCCTAATTGTTTCTGTCAGGCCTGCTACTCCTCCTCACCCTCCTGCCACCATCCATTGAAATTTGGAATCTAGCATCACAGATTACTATGCATCAGCCCACACTATTCATATTTAAAACCACAGTTCATAGTTTACCAGTACTCCCAACCAGTTTATCTCCTTCTTAGTAGTTCCTTTGACACCCAAACGCACACCCCATGATGATTTTTCAGGCCTCCCTCATTAGATCACTTCCCCAAATTTATCTAGACCACCCATAAACTTCCCCCACCCCTCCTGCTGTGATGTCATCATCCTATTCATCCTGGGTACAAGCCTCAGGTGCCATCAGTCTTCCCCTCAGCATTGCAAAAAATCCCAAACATTGGGCAGAATTTTGCGCTTGACGGGCGAGCGGGCCCGGCCGACTCGGCGGTGGGTGGGCAGCCGATCCCCGCCGCTGAAATGGTCCGCGCCGCCATATGGCCCAGCGCATTTCAGACTCCCATGTTCATCAGGAAAATTAAATAGGCGGCAGGCATGTTCAGACTGCTGGTTCCAATGGAAAACCGACAGTCTGTATAAAGAGCAGCCAGGCAGCCTCCTTTAGGCTGTTAACCATGGCCCGTCACCGGGCAGCACAAGAGGTGAGGTCAGAGGAGGAGGAAGATGGGGGTAGGCTTCAGGATAGGCCAGCGGGGGGGCCACTGTGCCCCTCGGTTCTACGATGCCTGCCTTGCTGTCCTCCTCGAAGAGGTGTTGTTTCCCGAGGATGGGAGGAGGAGGGCCCCCCGCGTCACCAGGCAGGAGTGGCAGGTGGTGACGGTGCTGTCAGCTGTCATGACGCTGTGCGGCACACCGGAACCCAGTGCCGCAAGCGCTTCAATGATTTGTTGTGCTCTGAAAGGGTGAGTACCATGTCAGCCTTGGCCATTTTACCCAGCAGGTAGCCTTAGCCTTTGAGGCCCCCCCACATCTTAGTGTCGTTACTGCATTGGGCATTTGGCACACGCTGGGTGGGCAAACAGATAGTGACCATGCTTACATCAGCCTTAGTGGTTGAGGAGAAGATGGGTTCTCCCCGCAGCATATGTTGGTGTTTGTCGTATTTGAGTAGTCTGGGGGCAACCTGCAGCGGAGGCAGCTGGACACATACTCAGAACTCCAACACATGTCATATTGATGGTGATGAGATGGTGGAAGGGGAGCCTCAAGGTGTCGTGGCCAAGAGCCATCTGCTGGCCTCGGCGCCGCACCTAGCGTCATGGGCGTGTGGTTATTCATAGTGATGGACGCCGAATGTGTCCAAGGTGGCCGTTGGGGGAGGTGGTTGGGACCAGCCGTACTATCTTCTGGGGACTGATCACCTGTAGTGTGGACAGGAGCCACTGGAGGCCTCAGATGGGCCACTGTGGTTGGGGTGCAGCGTGTATGCGCAGAGTACATGAGCGATCAGCCCGAATAAATGGTTTTCTCTGGTCTGCAGGCAAAAACTGAGAACAATATCCAGGAGCGTTTGCGGACTGGTGGTGGGCACGCTGTGCTGCAGCACCTCACCACTTATGAGGAGCAGGCCATGGAGCTGGGGAGGAGGCAGGCAGCCAGGTCAGCAGGTGTCGGTGAGGCTGGGGTGCAGGGGTTAGGTATTTGAGGGCCACAGTCCCATCCACTCTGTCTCCCCACCATCCAAATCACTGATGATTGCTGCAATTGTTAATGCAGCAACACTGCTCATACACAGACTGATACAGTCAGACGTGTGGGTCATACACAAAGGTCCCTCGGCCCCTTGAGGATGCGCATCTCTAGCACCTTCCAAAGCCACCTTATCCCATTTGTGACCACTATCCCCATGGCCTACAATGCCATGGCATCGCTGCTGCACATCCAAAGACTTATTGCATCTTAGGAGGGTTTGTACCTCCACCACCCTTTCAGCCATTGTGTCCCACATTACTCTGTCCAAAAGGTTCTCAGCACCTCACCTGTCAACTTCATGGCACTCAACTTAAATAACTGCCACCACGTTAGTCATCCCTGTGCCAAGGGGAAATGTTGCCTTCTATCCACCCGTTCTATGCCCCTCATAACGGTATGAAGGTCAATAATGTGACCTGTCAATCTCATGTGTTCCACGGCAAATGTCGCAAGTGTTTGCAATGTTTCCTCATCACTCCAACTCTCCAGGCCAGCATGCATCCAGGTCAGGAACCTCTGCACTCTCCCCACTCCAATGCCACCCCTCCCATGAAGCGCAGGTCATAACCGAACGCAGAAGTGTAGCTGTGGCCTCGACAGCGTTTTCTGCACCTGCCTTTTCCTACATTCTATTCCTCGGCTAATAAAGGCAAGTCTGGCTTCGACCTTGTTAAACACCTTATGTGCCTGTCCTGCTACCTTAGCGGGTCTGCCCAGCAAGGTCCCTGTAATCGTCGTGACTTCCCACGGTCCTACCATTACTCATGTAATCCCGTACCTTGCTTGTCTTGCCCAAGTGCTTAACCGCACACTTATCCACATAACATTCCATGTGGCATTCCTTAGGCCATCTGACCAATCTATCCGTATGTGCGTGTAATGTTTGGGCCTCCTCTTGACTATTTTCCACCCCACCAATGTTCATCCCCTTAGCTTCTTGAAGATTGAGCGCATTATGAGGCTGGGGGGAAAAGGGATGAAAGGTGTTACTGACTGAACGCTAACTGATGGACTGTCCTCGTTGTTAATTTCAGCATCACCACTGCATGGCCGCCAGCAACAAGTCCAGAGCCCCCTCCTCCACACCTGAGGGCCAACACTTGCAACTTGCATCACATCCTTTCAGCCAGCCAGGCACCAGCGCAGCGATAAACACTTCGGCAAGGATTATAATGTCAGCTAGTGTCCTGGGGCACAGTGGAGAGGGCACTTCACAATAGCTGGAGGAGATGGCACGGACAGAGAGTGCCGATGGCGCCAGCAGCCGGAGGACTACAGAGGACCAGGCACATGCTGAGTCCGGCAGTGATGATGTGCCTCTGGAGATGTCAGCCATGCAGCAGCTTCAGGACAAGCGGCCTGGTGCGTGGGAGCATCTGGCCGGGTTGCATGAGGGTGTGCTTCACTTGGTCTCTGTGGTGGAGGAATCCAGGCAGAGTGTCAGTGATGGCATGAACCTCAGGACAGAGCTTCAGGCTCCCCCCACTGAGAGATTGGCGACTCTCATGGAGAGGGGCTTCCAACAGATTGAGAATCTTCTGATTGGGTTACGCTCTGACCTGCAAGCCCTCACAGCGTTAATGGCCAGAAGTGGTCATTCGCAATGTGGGAGATGCTCTGGGCACCAAGTGTCGCCACTCGGTGCTCATCCATCTGCGGTGAGCAGGGAGGTCCAACGTGACCTCACATCAGTGCAGCAGCTGCATATCATCGTTGCAAGCTCCTCTCAAAGTGCTCTGGTTGAGGGCAGCAGCTCCTCCGCCCCTCTGCCAGTGACCGTTGCATCTGTTGAAGCTGCAACAACTGGGGAGGTGCCAGTTCTGGAACTGGCAGATCCCTCCCAGGCGGGGCCAGCACAGGCTCCACAGGCCAAAGGACGCCCGCCAAGGTCATCAAGCCCAACAGGACAGCAGAGTCAGCGCAGGTTGTCTCACAAGCCACTCCGAGCGATGGGGCGGCACCTAGACATGGCACCCGCAAACGTAAACATAAGGCACGTTAGGCACTCAACTGGTTTGTCACTGGTCATTTTGTGTTGGCCCTAGATTAGGGAATTTATCATTATGTACGTCAGAGAGACGTTTGTGCTTTATTTTGGTGGGAATAAAGTCCACTTTTCTGACCATGGCTGAGGGTGTTTCCTTTGTGCTGCATTTGTCTGTTTCACAGACATATCATGAGTGTTTGAGTGGACATTGATGTTTCTGTACTAAGCCCTTAGTTGCAGCTGATGAGGTGGAAGGTGCCACGTGTGGAAGCGCCAGGCAATGCTGGTCCTGTTGATCCATGTGTGTGGAGCTAGCTGAAGGTTCGTTGGATTAAATTGTCCCGGGTGTCCCTGGTGTTGTAGCGGGTCGGCGTGCTGCCCCTCATCATTGCCCTGTGCTTCCTCATCCTCTGAGCCACTGCTAGATTCATCATGTGCAGCCGCATCCAGTGCGTCAAGGTCTTCATCGTCAACTGCATCCCCCCTTTCCAGCGCAAGATTATGCAGAGTGCAGCATGCTACCACTATCAGAGAGACGTGATCTGGGGGGTACTGGAGTGCGCCCCCTGAGCGGTCCAGGCAACGGAAGCGAATCTTGAGAAGACCGATGGCTCTCTCCACCATAGCCCTTGTGGTGCCCTGGCTCCTATTGTACCGATGCTCAGCTTCTGTTCTTGGATGGTGGAGAGGCGTCATGAGCCACATTCTGAGGGGATAGCCCTTGTCACCCAGCAGCCATCCATCCAGCCGGGCTGGAGCACTGAACAGCCCTGGCACCTGGGAGTGTCTGAGGATGTAGGCGTCATGGGAGCTGCCTGGGTACCTTGCACAGACTTGTAGAATCAGCATCCTGTGATCACACACTATCTGCACGTTCATGGAGTGGAAGCCCTTCCTGTTGACGAAGCCACCGGGCTCACCTGCTGGTGCCTTGATGGCCACATGTGTACAGTCTATTGCACCCTTGAAGCGGGGGAAGCCAGCAATGGCTGCGAAGCCTCTAGCTCACTGTGTCTGACTTGCCTGGTCGCAGCGGAAGTGGATGAAGGTCAATGCCCGTCTGAATTGTAACCTGCTTGACGCAAGTGTGGACAGCTGATTGGGAGACATCACAAAGATCACCCACTGAGCCCTGGAACAAGCCATATGCATAGAAGTGGAGGGGAACTGTGACCTCAGAGCCGCTGGCATGGGGTGTCGAACCACACAGAAGGGGAGATTTCAGGGTCAATCATCTGACAGATATAGTTGACTGTTTCCCTTGACAGACGGAGCCTCCTTCGGCACTGCACCTCAGTCATATTGTATACCCTGGCAACAGGATAGTGGCATCTTCTGCAGCCCCTTCCACCTTGGACAGCCTCTTGGCCCTGCGCCCCTTCTGCCTGCATCTGACCTCCCAAAGGCAGCTCCCCTGGAGGCTGATTGTCCAGTCCTGGCCTCCTCCTTATTCTATCCCTTCCTTCCTCCTCAGAGGAGCTGCCTCCAGTGGAGATGCCGGAACCCATTCCCCCAGGCTAAATGGAGGCCTCTGGAAAGCTGCAGGCCCGATAAAGATTACTGTCTGCAGAGTGCTGAGCTGAAGCTTCAAAGTACAGAGAAAGCTATTGGAAATTGATCTGAACTGCTAACAATCACAGAGGCAAGTTTAAAACACTTTCTGCATTAAATACTTCAGGAAAAACATTAACAACCCCTCTAAGCCCACATATCCTGCCCGTGGATGAGGTTTGTTAAAACATCAGTTACCCGCCTGACCGTTGGGCCCGTGTACCAAGGCAAAGATCACACGGGCTCCTTAAAATCGGCTTCAATTGCCGAGTTAAGGGCCTTAACAAGGCCTTTAATTAATGGCGGGCGCACATTGCACTTCATAGCGTGCCCGCCCACCTAAATATCACGATGGCGTGCGCTGACGTCGGGACGCTCGCGTGACGTCAGCGCGCAACATTTTAAGCGCTGATGTGCAGGCTCCGCCACCTGCATGTCAACCATAAAATTCTGTCCATGGTCTTTTCTCACCAGCTAGTCAGACAGAACCCAGGATGACTTTTAACCCCAGAGAATTCCTCCAATCCTGCCTAAACAAACCCCATGGCCGCTAAGTGACTTTTCCCGCACCAAACCAACACAGCCTGAACATACCAATGCATAAGCTTAATCCCTGGCATTACACAGAAACAGGCATTTGAAGCCTGTAACAGAATTACCTCGACGGTTTCACAATGACTTTGGGCAGGTTTTAGTATTTAACATCAAATACTTTAACAGGGATTCCCTTAAAGTTCTGAAGGAAGGAAATCATTACAAGGTTTATGTGGTAATTATGGTTTTATGTAATGTGTAATATACCTTTAAGAAGAATGATGTTAAGGAATATCACATGATCTTGAGTAACGAATAGAAGAGAAGCATGGGTTACCTCTGTAGTTAGTAGTCAGTAGAATGGAGATAGGGTTTGAAGTGAAAGCACACATGTAGCTGCTGCTGAGTACCTTTGTAAATAAACATAATGTTTTCCACCTAAGAAGTGTCTCCTGATCGACTCTATCTATAGCACCAACTCGGCCACCATTTACAACAAGCGTGCGACGAGGATCCACAGGATCCAACAAACTGGTGATGAGGATAAAGTGAGGATAAAGTGGGGATGAAACAAGTTAATGGAAGAAATCAAGAGAAACAAAATCAGGCTGTATCTCACACAGTAATTGTAAGTAGAGGTTCTGTTTGAATCAACAAAGTAACTCCCACTCAGAATGCCGAAATTCGGAAGATTTGATCCCTTTGATCCAGCCGTGGACGATTGGTTTCATTACATTGAATGCTTCGTGTTCTTTTTCGAAGCGAATGAGATTAGGGGGGGAAGAGAAGAGGCGAGCGATCCTCTTAACTACATGTGGGAATAAAGCCTACAGCTTGATTCAAAGTTTGATGTTACCCAGTGTGCCAGATTCAAAAAATTTTGATGAATTGATGGACCTCGTGAAGGGTTATTGTCAGCCAAAGCCATCAGTAATGATGCAACATTTCAAGTCTAACTCGAGAAATAGAGCCCCGGGGGAGACAGTTGCTTGTTATGTGGCAAGTTTGAAGCAGTTAATGGAACATTGTGAGTTTGTTACATCTCTAAACGACATGCTCAGAGATCATTTAGTGTGCAGTGTGAATGAGGACGTGATTCAGAAGAGATTATTGTCCGAAACAAATTTGGATTTTTAAGAAAGCGTTAGAGAAAGCATTGGTGATGGAAAGTAAGGGATTCAAAAGCCATACAGGGAGTGCAAAATGGTGCAGTCCTCCACATTGGGTGGGAAACACCAGCCAAAAGGGCACGGAAATGGAAGACTGTGCTCAGAAATGGGAAACTGTCCCCGCTAGCCGGAAAATGAAAAAAAAAGACTTAGCAACGAAAACAAGGAAAAATTTCAATAGAGGTAGAAACAAGTAGTCTTATAAAGACTGGCAGTTTAAAAAATCGAATGTTTTTTATTGTCATAGAAATGGACACATAATGAAACAGTGCAAAGAAATAGTCAAGCAGACTTTCAAACAAAAGGAAAAAGCTCAGTAAGATCTACAATGTAGAAGAGCTTGAGGCAACAAATTCAGATATTTATTCATTGTTAAATTTGAAGGTTGGAAAGACAGAACCAAGATATGTAACAGTGAAGGTAAATGGCACACCTGTTAGAATGGAACTGGACACAGGAGCTTCCACTACAGTAATTGGGGAATATACCTTCAGATATCTGAGTTATGGCGAACATCAATTAAATTTAGAAGAAACTACTGCCCAATTAAAAACATACACAGGTGAAGGTCTTTAAGCCAAAGGCATAAGCAGAGTCACTGTCCATTACGTAAGCCAATCAGCAAAGCTACCAGTGTTGGTATTAAGAGGCAGGACAGCAAGCATCCTCGGGCAAAACTGGTAAGGGAAATCAACCTTGATTGGCCATTGGGATTTCTAAATGAAACTGGAATAGTTCCTGTTTTTAAAAAGGAGTGTGTAAGGGCTCAACAACCTGTAGAAAAGTAGGCTGTCTTAAGCCAAAACATGAAAGAACAGCAGAAGGAACCCGAAGAGACCATGCTTAAGGGTAGAGTTCGAGACAAGAATGAGCAACCTCTGAAAGGAAAAAGAAAACCTGCTGAAAGAGCTTCGCACACTACAAGATTCCCTTAGGTCTAAGTTTGTACCTCTGGAAAAGTATGAAAAAGAAACAGAAAGAACTCAATACTTCTCTGAATAAACTGAAAGATGAGTTGGCAGACAAGACACAGCAATGCTCAATTTTCTAGGAGGCAGCAAACAAATACAAAAAAGAGATGGAACAGCTGAAGAATCAGCTACATGAAGCCAAAGAGGCTTTGGAGACAAAAGTCACAGAGTTTTCTAAGATGCAGACAGATGATGAAATTTTGGGAGACTCAAACACTGAGTTCACCTATGTTGAGCTTACATCTGAGAGTAGTCTGACCAATATTGAAGTCGAAAAGAATGCCGAGATTAAAGTCAGTGTTGGAAAGAAGAAGGCAGGTAGAAAGAAAACACAGAAATGGAAATAAGGCTTTAATCCTGGCAGCATACGAGCATACTTTTGTACCTAGGCCTCGGAATCAAATTGCAAACGTTGATGCACTTAGTCATTTGTCATTACAAGGATGGATGAGGGTGTGTCAGTTCCACAGGAATTTGTTTTATTGTTAAATTTCTTAGATTCCTCGCTGGTATGTGCTCGACAGATCAGAGATTGGATCAGTAGGGACCCAGTCCTATCTCAAGCACGAGAACAAGTGCTTCATGCTTGGTCATAAGAGCCTGTACCCGATGAAATGAAACCGTACTTCAACAGAAAACATGAAATAGCCATCCAGAATGGCATCCTATTGTGGGGACCAAGAGTGATAGTTCCTCCAAAGGGAAGAGAAGCCATTGTTAATTGAACTACACAGTGCGCATCCAGGAATTTCCTGAATGAAGACCATGGGCAGAATTTTCCCCCCGTTGGGGGGGGAGGTTGGAGAGCGGGTATGTGGAGGCATGCCTCTGATCGGCGCCCCTGATCGGGGGCACGCCACCATTTTACGTGGGCGGGCCAACTAAGGCCCGCCCAATGTGATGTCTGCACAGAAGCGCTATGCGCTCCCTGTGCAGGTGGGGGGGAGAACCCCTCAGCCGGGAGTGCGCTCTTTCATGCATGCGTATGAAAGAGCGCTCTCATTTCCCTGAGGCTAGGTGCTGCCTCAGGGAGATCGGCTGTACATTAAAAAATATTGAAAATAGAGAAAAAAAAATTCCCTGACATGTCCCCTCATGTGACACTGTCACATGAGTTGGGACACGTCCATAACTTTTAAAAACACTTTAATTTAAGTTTTTAAAGCCTACATGAAACCTCATCCTGCCCGTGGATCAGGTTTCATGCTTTTTCTAATGCCTGCCAGGCCTCCTGGCCTGCCCGCCAACCTTAAGGTTGGACGGGCAGGTCCATTAGTTACTTAAATGACTCTGTCAATGGCCTCAATTGGCCATTGACAGGTCGGTGGGCACACAGCTGATTTTGCTGAGCCCCCGCCTACCTGAAAATTTAAATGGGGCGCGGTGATGTCGGGAGTTCCGCCTGATGTCACCGCGCATCATTTTACGCGTCGGCGAGCGTGCCCCGCCCCCCCGGTCACCGACAGGAAAATCCTGGCCCATAGCATGCAGCTACCTATAGTGGCCTGGGATGGACGGAGAAATACAGAGTTTAATGAAGAATTGTGTGCAATGTCAGAAACTGCAAAGGTTACCTTCAACAGCTCCATTACACCCTTGGGAGTGGCCAGGAAGGCCATGGGTGCGATTATACATTGACTATGTGAGACCTTTCATGGGAACAATGTTTCAGCTCACTGTTGATGCCCACTCAAAACAAATGGACATATATGAGGTGAAGTCACCAATGTCTTCTGCTACAATTGAGAAACTACATCAAAGTTGTGCCATTCACGGACTATCTGAAGTAGTTATTTCTGATAATGGCATGGCATTTCTGAGTGCTGAGTTTCAAAGGCTTATCAGCCTCAACGGTGTCACTCATGTAAAAACTTCACTCTGCCACCCTTCCTCAAATGGACTGGCCAAAAGGGTGGTTCAAACTTTCAAGGCTGGCATGAAGAAGTTAACTGGAGATTCCTTAGCAGCCAAGCTAGCACAGTTTCTTTTCCATTACAGCACCACCTCTCACACAACAACAGGTGTCACACCTGCGGAGTTATTGATGAAACGTCGTCTCAGGACGAGATTGAGCTTAATAATGCCAAATTTAGGGGGGATGATGGAAGGGAGTCAGGGAAGTCAGAAAACTGGACATGACTGGCATAGTCGTGAGAGGAAATTTACCATGGGAGAGCCGGTATACGTGAAGAACTTTGGAGAGGACCAAAGTGGTTACCAGGTGAAATAAGTGGTGACTGGGCCTCTGTCTTACCACATGGAGGTGGAAGGCTGAGTCATAAAGAGACATGTGAATCATCTAAGGAAGAGAGAAACAAATTACCAAGGATTGATTCTGTGTTCATGACTGGGTCAGCATTTCCTATTGAGAGTACTCAACCCAGTACAGACATGTCTGATGTTCCTGTAAGAGTTGAGGATACAGAACTGCAAGTGCCCACCGAAGCACCTGATGTTCAGGCAACTCCAGTAAAGGAGGTTCCTGACAATGCATCTGAAATTGTAGAGCTGAGATGTTCTACACGCCTATGGAAACCCCCAGGATGCCTGAATTTGTAAATTACTTACCAGTGTAAATAATTTGCTATCTTGAGAAAATTGTACTTGTAAATGTAAAATATATTTCTGAGTAAAGGGGGAGGGATGTGGTAATTAAGGTTTTATCTACTGTGTAATATACCTTTAAGAAGAATGCTGTTAAGGAAGATCACATGATCTTGAGTAACCAATAGAAGACTAGTGCGAACTACCTCTGTTGTTAATAGTCAGTAGTATGGAGATAGGGTTTGAAGTGAAAGCACACATATAGTTGCTGTTGAGTACCTTTGTAAATGAACATAGGCCTGGATTTTGCCCTCGTTGGGTGGGCCTGGTGGGAGCAGGCAGGGGCAGTTGGGGAGCCGACTGCCACCAGCGATTGGCTCCGCACTGCGATTTCATGCAGGCCAGTTAAGGCCCGCCCTGTGTGGACGCGAGCGGCAGCGCTAAGTGCTGCCTGTAAGGGTAGGGGGAGGAAAGAGAGCCGGGCCTCGTGCGCAGTTCGGAGCTGCCTCGGGGAGACTGAAGCGCTTTTTAAATAAAGTAATAAATACAGTAAAAAATGAATGAAACATGCCCCCTCATGTGACTGTCACATGAGGTGGGACATGTTTTTAATGTCAAAATAAAGGTTTTATTTAATTAGCATTAGCTTTAGGAAACCTCATTCCGCTCGTGGATGAGGTTTCCTAAAAAGTGTAAAGGCTGCTTGATCTTTTCACCTGGCTACCGACCGTAAGGTTGGGCAGGCAGCATAAATTTCAAGTTAATTAGGTTGTTAATGGCCTTAATAGGCCTTTCAATTATCGGTGGACGGGCAGCCAACTCCGGCGGGCGGCCGCCAAATGAAATGTCGTGTGAGTGCATGCCTAACGCCATCGCATGTCATAGTACCTTCTGGCATGTTAAGCGCACACCCGCACGCCGATGGTAAAATTCTGGCCATAATGTTGTAGTGTCTGCTAATCAACTAGTACCAACTAGGCCATCACTTACAACAAGTGTGCGATGAGGTTCCACAAGATCTAACAGTTTATAACCTACATTATTTTTTTTACCCACTTTTACCCATCTGTTTTCACTCCTTACTCACTATACATGCTCATTTATTTCTCTTCCTCTCTCCCTCCTATTAATTTAGGCCCCCAGTACCATTCCTCCCTCAGCCCTCCCCACACCACCTTCACAGCCACCCACTTTATTTTTTTTTACCTAAATACTTAAATTCTGCTCTTAGTTTTTTCAAAAATTCCAGATGAGCAGAAATGTCATGCAAAAATAGTGATAATATTAGGTAGGTTTAGGTGAGGAAAGGGTAACTCAGAGAACTATGGGCTTAAGTCAGAGACTGAGTTATAATGAAAAAAATATAATAAATCATCAAAGTCACTCATTTATGGTTTTCACAGAAATATACTCAATTGCTGAATTTGACTTGACTTGACACTACTATAAACTAACTGCATGATTCCAGACAATAAAAGTGGATTAAATATATTTGCTAATCTTATTTGAATGACCTTGATATTAATACGCTCATCTCATGACATGCCACATGTGTTAAAATCAAAAATGCATAACCTCTGACTCATGATGAAGAATTCCCTGGAAAATTCACTGGTAATATGTTAAAAAGATGGTGCAAAACATACATTTCTTTTTATTCTATCATGGTATGTGGGCATCGCTGGCTAGTCCAGCATCTGTTGCCCATTCCTGATTGCCCTTGAGAAAGTGGTAGTGGGCTGCCTTCTTGAACCGCTGGTATAGTGGTATAGTGTTGTATTGAAAGGAGTTCCAGGATTTTAACCCATCAACAGTGGAAGAATTGCAATATAGTTCCAAGTCAGATGGTGTGTGGCTTGGAGGGGAACTTGCAGGTGGTTATGTTTCCATGCATCAGCTGCCCTTGTCCTTCTAGGAGGCAGAGGTCATGGGTTTGGAAAGTGCTGTTGAAGGAGTCTTGCTGAGTTGCTTCGGTGCATCTTGTAGATGGTACACACTGCTGTGTTAGTGGTGGAGGGAGTGAATGTTTAAAGTGGTAGATGGGGTGCCAATAAAGGAGACTAATTTCATCAATGATCTTCCCTACATCATAAGGTCAGAAATGGGGATGTTCACAGATGATTGCACAATGTTCAATCAAGTGCTGAGCTTCATAAGTGTTGGAGCTGCACACACACAGGCAAGTGGAGAGTATTCCATCACACTCTTGACTTGGGCCCTGTGGAGGCTTTGGGGAGTCAGGAGGTGAGTTACTCACTGCATAATTCCCAGCGTCTCTCCAGCTCTTGTAGCCACAGTATTTATATGGCTGGTCCAGTTCAGTTTCTGGTCAATGGTGACCTGTTGGAGATGGACATTACATCATACTTGTGTGGTGTGAATGTTACTTGCCACCTATCAGCCCAAGCCTGAATATTTTCCGGGTCTTGCTGCAATATAGGCACGGACTGCTTCAGTATCGATAAGTCATGAATGGTAATGAAGATTGTGCAATCATCAGTGAACATCCCCATTTCTGACTTTATGATGCAGGGAAGGTCATTAATGAAACAGCTGAAGATGGTTGGGCCTAGGACTCTACCCTCAGGAACTCCTGCAGCAATGTCCTGGGACTGAAATGATTGACCTCCAACAGCCACAGCCCTCTTTCTTTGTGCTCAGTACAACTCCAACCAGTAGTGAACTTTCCACCTGATTCCCATTGACTCCAGTTTTGCGATGGCTCATTGATGCCACAGTCTGTCAAATGCTACCTTGATGTCAAAAGGACAGTCATTCTCACCTCACCTCTTGGGTTCAGCTCTTTATCCCATGTTTGGACCAAGGCTATAATTAGGTCAGGAACTGAGTGGCCCTGGCGGAACTTCTTTGAATAAGTCACATATGCTGTGGATAAAGGGGAACAGGTGGATGTACTGTATTTAGATTTCCGGAAGGCATTTGATAAGGTGCCGCATCAAAGGTTATTGTGAAAAATAAAAGCTCATGGTGCAGGGGGGTAACATATTGGCATGGATAGAAGATTGGCTAGCTAACAGGAAACAGAGGGTTGGCATAAATGGGTCTTTTTCTGGTTGGCAAGGTGTAACGTGGTGTGCCACAGGGATCAGTGCTGGGGCGTCAACTTTCTACAATTTATGCAAATGACTTGGATGAAGGGATCGAAGGTCTGGTTGTTAAATTTGCTGATGACACAAAGATAGATAGGACAGTAAGATGGGAAGAGGACACAAGAAGGTTACAAAGGGGATATATATAAGTTAAGTAAGTGGGAAAAGACCTGGCAAATGGGGTATAATATGGGAAATTGTGAAATTGTCCATTTTGGCAGGAAAAATAAAAAAATAAGCATATTATCTAAATGGTGAGAGACTGCATAGCTCTGAGATGCAGAGGGATCTAGGTGTTCTAGTGCATGAATCGTAAAAGTCTAGCATGCAGGTACAGCAAGTAATTAAGAAAGCTAAGAGGATGTTCTCATTTATTGCAGGGGAATTAAATACAAAAATAGGGAACTTATGCTTCAGTTATACAGGGTGAGACCACTCCTTGAGTACTCTGTACAGTATTTGTCACCTTATTTAAAGAAAGATGTAAATGCGTTGGAAGCAGTTCAGAGAAGGTTTACTAAACTAGTTGCTGGATTGGGCGGGTTGTATTATGACGAAAGGTTGCACAGGCTCAGCTTGTATCCACTGGAAGAGTAAGAAGTGACTTAATTGAAACATATAAGACCCTGAGGGGACTTGACAGGGTCGATGTGGAGAACATGTTTCCTCTTTTTTATAATTCATTCACGGGATATGGGTGTCACTGGCTAGGCCAGCATTTATTGCCCTTCCCTAATTGCCCTTGAGAAGGTGGTGGTGAGCTGCCTTCTTGAACTGCTGCAGTCCATATGGTGTAGGTACATCCACAGTGCTGTTAGGAAGGGAACTCCAGGATTTTGAAACAGCGACAGTGAATGAACGGCGATATATTTCCAAGTCAGGATGGTGAGTGACTTGGAGGGGAACTTCCAGGCGGTGATTCCCATTTGTCTGCTGCCCTTGTTCTTCTAGATGGTAGTGGTTGAGAGTTTGGAAGGTGCTGTCTAAGGAGTCTTGGTGACTTCCTGCATTGAATCTTGTAGCTGGTACACACTGCTGTCATTGTGCATCAATGGTGGATGGGAATGCATGTTTGTGGATGGGGTGCCAATCAAATGGGCTACTTTGTCCTGGATGTTGTCAAGCTTCTTGAGTGTTGTTGGACCTGCACTTATTCAGGCAAGTGGGGAGTATTCCTTCATACTCCTGACTTGAGCCTTGTAGATGGTGGACAGGCTTTGAGGAGTAAGGAGGTGAGTTACTCACCACAGGATTCCTAGCCTCTGACTGGATCTTGCAGCCATAGTATTTATATGGCTAGTCCAGTTCAGTTCCTGGTCAATGATAACTACCAAGATGTTGATAGTGGGGAATTCACCGATGGTAATGCCATTGAATGTCAAAGGACGATGATTAGATTCTCTCTTGTTGGAGATGGTCATTGCCTGGCACTTGTGTGGCATGAATGTTACTTGCTACTTGTTAGCCCAAGCCAAGCCTGAATATTGTCCAGGTCTTGCTGCATTTGGACATGGACTGCTTCAGTATCTGTGGAATTGCGAATGGTGCTGAACATTGAGCAATCATCAGCGAGCATCCCCATTTCTGATCTAATGATGGAAGGAATTCATGAAGCAGCTGAAGATGGCTGGGCCTGGGACATTACCCTGAGGAACTCCTGCAGTGAAGTCCTAGAACTGAGATGATTGACCTTAAACAACCACAACATCTTCCTTTGTGCTAGGTATGACTCCAACCAGTGGAGAGATTTCCCTGATTCCCATTGATTTCAGCTTTTCCCAGGGTCCTTGATGCCACTACCATGAGATAATAATAATTTTCATAATATTTTTCTGGTTTATTGTAAAGTAGAGTTATGTTCTTCTGTCTGTGTGTGTGATTTAAGTATCTTTTGTAGCCAAGCAGACTGCACGTGGAAGTTATCAAAGGAAGCAAGGTGTGGAAGTGTCTTTAATATGCTAATGAGTAAACATGGTTGGGCTCTTAGCATGTAAGGTGTAAACGGAATTTGCATTTTTAGATAGATGAAGGGGGATTTGAATTTCAAAGAAGTTAATGAGAATAGTAGCAACATGATAAGATTTATATTATAAGAAATGTAAACTTCCAAAGACATTTTGAAACAATGAAATTTACATATTAAAAAGGAAGAAACATAAATAAAGGAGAATGAGACTATGTGTCAGGGGAAGACATCGTAAGGTCTAGCAGAGGGCTGTGAAGCCTCCAGTATTTGTGCATTAAGCCTGCTGTCTACAGAAACTGAAGCTAGAGAAAGCCACTTTAAATTCCACTGACCAAAGTATTGTATTAATTTGCTGGATCTGTTTAAAATCTAAAATATCTATTATTGGGCCATTGCCTTAAAGGTTGTGTAACTTGAAGCCTGGTTAATTAGGGATTTTAGGAGTTCTTATAGTAGTGATTTGTAGACCTTTGTATGTGCTTGAAATCTTTTCTTTTGTTAATAATTATGTAAATTTTAGTTTTTTTTTAAAAAACTCTAAAGTCTTGGTGGAGTTATTACTTCTGAATTCAGGGCACACATCTCAAAATAAATACAAATTACAAATCTGTTATGATAGTGTGCTCAAATTTCCCTTGTGGATATGATCTGCCTGGCACACATTATGTGCCGCATCATAACACCACACATGGTCAAATGCTGCCTTGATGTCAAGGTCAGCCACTCTCATCTCACTTCTGGACTTCAGCTCTTTTGTCCATGTTTGAATAAAGGCTGTAATGAGGTCAGGAGCCAAGTGGCCTTGGTGGAACACCAGTGAGCAGGTTATTGCTAAGCAAATGCTATATAACACTGTTGATGACATCTTCCATCACTTTACTGATGATCGAGAGTAGACTGATGGGATGGTAATTGGCCGGGTTGGATTTGTCCTGCTTTTTGTGTACAGGGCATACCTGGGTAATTTTCCACATTGCCAGGTAGATGCCAGTGTTGTAGCTGTACTGGAACAGCTTGGCTAGGGGCGCGGCAAGTTCTGGAGCATTAGTCTTTAATACTATTGCCGGAATATTTTCAGGGACATAGTCATTCCAGTGACCAGTACCTTCAGCCATTTCTTGATAACATGTGCAGTGAATCAAATTGGCTGAACACGGGCATTTGTGATGCCAGGGACCTTCGGAGGAGGTCGAGATGAATCATCCACTCAGCACTTCTGGCTGAAGATTGTTGCAAATGCTTCAGCCTTATCTTTTGCACTGATGTGCTGGGCTCTCCCATCATTCATGCTGAGGATATTGTGTCACCTGCTCCTCCGGTGAGTTTTTAATTGTCCACCACCATTCACGATTGGATGTGGCAGGACTGCAGAACTTAGATCTGAATCATTGGTCGTGGAATCGCTTAGCTCTGTCTATTGCATGCTACTTAAACTGTTTGGCATGCAAGTAGTCCTGTGTTATAGCTTCACCGGGTTGACACCTCATTTTTAGGTATGCCTGGTGCTGCTCCTGACATGCCCTCCTTCACTCTTCATTGAGCCAGAGTTGATCCCCTGGCTTGGTGGCAATGGTAGAATGGGGTAAATGCCGGACAATGACATTACAGATTATGGTTGAGGACAGTTCTGCTGCTGCTGATGGCGCATAGCGCCTCATGGATGCCCAGTCTTGAGTTGCTACACCTGTTCAAAATCTATCCCACCTGGCATGGTGGTAGTGCCACACAACACAATGGAGGATATCCTCAATGTGAAGAAGGGACTTCATCTCTACAAGGACAGTGCAGCGGTCACTTCTACTGATCTTGTCCTGGACAGATGCATCTGCGGCAGATAGAATGGGGAAGACAAGGGCAAATATGTTTTTCCCTCTCATTGGTTCCCTCACCACCTCCCGCAGGCCCAGTCTAGCAGCTATGTCCTTTTGTATTCGGCCAGCTTGGTCTGTACTGGTGCTACAAAGCCACTCTTGGTGGTGGACATTGGAATCCCCCACCCAATGTACAATGTGCGCCATTGCCACCCTCAGTGCTTCTTCCAAGTGGTGTTCAACATGGATGAGTACTGATTCATCAACTGAGTGGGATGGTACGTGGTAATCAGCAGGAGATTTCTTTGCCCATGTCTGACCTGGTGTCATGAGACTTCATGGGGTCCAGAGTTGATGTTGAGTACTCGCAGGGCAACTACCTCTTGACTCTATACTACTGTGCCGCCATCTTTGCTGGGCCTATCCTGCTGCTGGGTCAGGACATACCCAGGGATGGTGATGGTGTTGTCTGGGACATTACCTATAACGTATGCTTGACTATGTCAGGCTGTTGCTTGACTAGTCTGTGAGACAGCTCTCCCAATTTTGGCACTAGCCCCCAGATATTAGTAAAGAGAACTTTACAGGGTCGACAATGCTGAGTTTCCATTGTTGTTCCTGATGGGAGAATCTAGTACTAGGGGCCACTGTTTAAAAATAAAGGGTCACCCATTTAGGACAGAGATGAGGAGAAAATTTTTCTTTCAGAGGTTTGTGAGCTTTTGGAACTCTCTTCCTTAAAAGGTGGTGGAAGCAGAATCTTTGAATATTTTTAAAAGAGAGCAAGATAGATTCTTGATAAGCAAGGGGGTGAAAGGTTATCGGGAGTAGGCAGAAATGTGGAGTTGAGGTTGCAATCAGATCACTCATGATCTCATTGGATGGTGCAGCAGGCTCGAAAGTCCGAGTGGCTTACTCCTACTCCTGCTCCTAATTCATATGTGCATATGTTCATGTATCACTTCTCAAGACTTGATCTTCCATTACACTATTGATGTCATGCTTGAACTTACCAATTGATTTTTCTAGCCCTAGCTTGAGTCCTCCAGTTTCTTTCTCTAAGGTAGGTGGTGCTGTGGTGAAAGATATCCTAATCTCCAAGGTAGGTGACACTTTGGCAACATGTGCACATTGCCCTTTGCTGGAGGTCAGTTTCATTTTAGCCATTTAGTCTTTGATGTATGGAATTGAAGTAAAGTTTCTTGTATTCATTCAGCACTCTAAAAAATATTAAGAGTGCTAGTCAATCTTGGGTAGATTTTCATATTCCCTTGCCTGGGTGGGAAACTAACAGGGTGAAGCACATGGTCTTTGTCGAACTTTCCCTTTCCAGTGAAACCACATACTTCTGACAGCTTTGGTGCTGCCCTCCAAAGTTTTCTTGTACATAACAGAGCTCATTCTGGAATTGGGGGTATTCAATGAGAGATGCTGCTCACTGGATGTGTAGGACGCAAGATCATGACCTGTGATTTCTTGACCTGTGCCCCCTGGCATGTTATTCCAGGGCCCAGTTGTGGAATCAACCAAAAAGTTAACTAACTTTAGGATAGGGTGACGATTGTGTTCGGAAGTTGGTACAAGTTACTTCAACAGAAAATATAGTAATTCTTAACTAATATAGCATTTAAAGAAACAGTAATAGTCTTGCATACTCATGCTGAAGCACATTAATCCAAATGAAGATGGCTGTGTTCATTTAGCAGCCAACCTTGCAAGCTGTCATGTCATAAAACACATCCTAAATTGATAATTGGAAAACTTCAGAATCCTGCAAAGTTAATAAATATATTAGTCATGATCCTCTACATTACTGCTGCCTGCTTCACAAACGTATGCAAGATAATAAGATGGAGTCACAGTCAACCTACACTAGGTGATCTTATTGCAAGTTACTGTTCTGAAGTAAAAGTATTTGAAAAGTTCAATAACATTTAGATTAAGATTGGATTTGTTTTCAGTATGAGTTAATGTAGAACACTCTTTTGACAAAGACACTCTGAAAATCCTCAAGCCACAATTCTGCTGGAGCTTACTTGTGTGCTTCTGGTGGGTGGTATACCTCACCTCACTGGGTGTACCAGCTTCCTGCATTGATCTATGTAGGATGTCCCCTTATAATACCTCACTGCATAAGTGGCCTTTAAGGGGTGGGTAGATTTCTTATAAGGCTGAACGAGAATCCACCCTGATTATTTGTCTATGTTGCAACAGTAACAACACTTGGAAAAATAAGTAATTGGCTGTGAAGTGCTTTAGGATGTCATAGCTGTTACCCAATGTTTTTCTGCCAGCTGCCAGAGTTATGGCAGTTGGCAGATTATCTGAGAGAATGTGGACCCAGGTACATTAAAACTATTTTCAAGTTGTTTTCTTTAACATTTTAAGACTTTTCAACCACAGGATTATTCCTATTAGTGTATAATTGGGCTGCGGTAAACTGGCAAAAGAATGACTTCATTACTGATTAATCAGTATGGCAAGTTAACCCTCAAGTTCAATTTTATTCTTTTAACTGCACTTTGGGATTAAATTCTAGAGAGGTACACATTTTTTGACACACATACAAGCTATTACACCAGAGACCCAAAGTATATCAGTCATGCATGGAAATCTGTCTATGCTTTCTGTTCCTGATCTAGTCTGCCAACATCAACAAAGCAGCTGTCACCACGTTTACACAATTAGATATGCTAGACTGCACCAGGCTTATGGAAGAGAATTTTAACATGATGGAGCATGTGGGTTAGGGTGTAGGTTTGAGGGAAAAAGGGGTTTCAATCCAGGGAAAATTACAGGCTGTTAGGAAGTTGGCTCCAAAACACAACCTAATGCACTTCACTCAAGCATGTCAGGCTGTGTGCATGCAAGCCTCTTGGGACAGGCGGGTTGTCAATTTACATATGATTAGAACATAAGGAGTAGGAGGAAACCATTTTCCCCTTCAAGCCTGCTCTTAACAAAATCATGGATGATCTTCTACCTAAACTCTACCTTCCTATACTATCCACACCCAAAAATCAGTTTTGAATATAATGAATGACTAAGCATCTGCAACTATCTGGAGCAGATTATTTCAAACAATCACAATCTTTGAGTGAAAAAAAAATTCTCATCTCAGCCCCTTATTCTGATACTGTGAAACTTAGTTCTAGGCTCCCCAGCCAAGAGAAACATTTTGACAGTGTCTACCCTGCCAAGCTCCTTAAGAATTTTGTATGTTTCAATTAGACCACCTCTCATTCTTCTAAACTCCAAGGAGCATAACATGGCCTGCTCAATCTCTACTCATAGGACAAACTTTGCATCCCAGGAACAAGTCTAGTGAAACTTCATTGCACTCTCCCTATGGCAAGTATGTCCTCCTTAAGTAAGAAAGCTAAAACAGTGCACAGTATAAATGCCTTATATAATTGTAGTAAGACTTCTTTACCCTTATACACCAAGCCCTTTGTAACAAAAGCTAACACATTATTTACCTTCCTCATTGCTTGCTGTACCTGTGCATTATATTTCTGTGATTCATGTGTTTCCTTGAAAGCATAACATTTCCCAATCTCTCACCATTCAAAAAATATTCCTATTTTTTGTTTTTACTACCAAAGTGGATAACTACAAACTTGCCACATTGTCTTTCCTCTGCCATGTTCTTGGCCATTCATTCAGCTTGTTTATATCCCTCTACAGCTTGTTTATGTCCTACTTATACCACTTACTTTCCACCTAACTTTGTATCATCAGCAAACTTGGATATGTTACACTCAGTTCCCTTCTCTGCGTCATTAATGTACATTGTAAATAGCTGAGGCCCAAGTTGTGACTCTGACACAGTTAGTTACAGCCTGCCAACTTGAAAATTTCCACCCTCTACTTTCTGTCTATTAACCAATCCTCAATCCATGCTAATATATTACTCCCAAGTCTGTGTTTCAGTTCTGTGCAACAGTCACTTATGTGGTACCCTATTGAATACTTTTTGAAAATTCAAATGCACTGCATCCACTGGTCCTCCCATCCTGCCAGCTACATCCTTAAAAATCATTAACAAATTTATTGAATACAATTTTCCTTTTGTATATCCCTGTTGACTCTGCTTAATGATGCCATGATTTTCTACCTGTCCTGTTACCACAGGCCCAATAATAGATACTAGCATTTTTCTTATTCCTGATGTTAAGCTAACTGGCCTATAGTTGCCCCTTTTCTCTCTCCACCTTTTCTTAAATTATGGGGTTATATTTGCTGCCTTCCAATCCTTGGGATCTGTTCTCCAATCTAAGAAGTTTTGGAAGACCAAATCTGCATCCACTATCTCTGCAGCTACCTCTTTTAAAATTCTAGGATGCAGTCATCAGATCTAAGTCATTTGTTGCCACTTAGTCCCATTAAATTCTACAAACAATTTATTTACTTCTATTTATTTCTTTAATTTCTCACTAGACCCTTGGTTCCCAATTTTTTTCAAAACATATTTTTATGTCTACCTGAAATACAGTAATAATGCCTCTGCCACTTCCATATTCCACATTATAATATCACCTGTCTCTACCCCAGGAGGTTTTTATATCAAATCAAGATGAGTAGCACCTTGGTTGTCTTAGATTGAGGCTCAGATGAGGCGCAATATAACCAACCGCAGTACCAGCACTAGCAGCCAGTTGGTCACAGGTCTGTACTGCATCCTATTAAAGTGGCAGACAGATAGGCATCCAGAATCTAATGACTGTAGTCAAGATGGGCATTTACTAATGTGATTGACAAGTTTGATGTTCTAAGGCACTAGATACCCTATCCATGAAAGAAGACCTCATGACAATATGAAGACCATCTTCAAACTGAGGATACCCCCCATCGTGCTGTGTGCTAAATGGGCTAAATTTTGAACAGATCTAGCAACTCAAGACCGGACATCCATGAGGTGCTGTGAGCCATCAGCAGTGGCAGAATTGTACTCAACCACAAGATCATCTTCACATTGAGGATGAAGCACACACTCTTTGTCAAACTTTCCCATTCCAGTGTTGTGTAGCACTACCTTGTACTAAATGGGATACATTTTGAACAGATCTAGCAACTCAAGACTGGGCATCCATGAGGCACTGTGGGCCATCATCAGCAGCAGAATTGTACTCAACCACAACCTCATGACCCAGAATATACCCCACTCTACCATTGCTACCTAGCCAGCGGATCAACCCTGGTTCAATGAAGAGTGCAGGAGGGCATGCCAGGAGCAGCACAGGCAAACCTAAAAATGAGGTGTCAACCTCGTGAAGCTGTAACACAGGACTACTTGTGTGCCAAACAACGTAAGCAGCAAGTAATAGATGGAGCTAAGCTATCCCACAACCAACAGATCAAATCTAAGCTCTGCAGTCCTGCCGCATCCAATCATGAATGCTGGTGGAAAATCAAACAACTCACTGGAGGAGGACGTTACACAATTATTGCCAGCCTCAATAATGGGGGAGCCGAGCACATCAGTGCAAAAGATAAGGCTGAAACATTTGCAACAATCTTCAGCCAGAAGTGCCAAGTGGATGATCCATCTCGGCCTCCTCTGGGGATCGCCAGCATCCCAGATGCCAGTCTTCAGCCAATTTGATTCACTTTATATAATGGCAAGCAACAGCTGAAGGCACTAGATACTGCAAAGGCTATGGGGCCTGACAATATTCCGGCAATAGTACAGAAGGCTTGTGCTCCATCCCTAGCCAAGCTGTTCCAGTACAGCTGCAACACTAGTATCTACCCGGCTGTGTGGAAAATTGCTTAGGTCTGTCCTGTACACAAAAAGCAGGACAAATCCAACATGGATGTTTACTGCCCCATCAGTCTATTCTTCATCATCAGTAGAGCGATGAAAGGGGTCATCAACAGTGCCATTAAGTGGCACTTGCTTAGCAATAACCTGCTCACTGATGCTCAGTTTGGGTTCCGCCAGGGCCTCTCAGCTCCTGACCTCATTACAGCCTTGTTTTAAACATGGACAAAAGAGCTGAACTCCAGAGGTGAGCTGAGAGTGACTGCCATTGACATCAAGGCAACATTTGACTGAGTGTGGAATCAAGGAGCCCTAGTAAAACTGGAGTCAATAGGAATCAGGGGGAAAACTCTCCACTGGTTGGAGACATACCTAACACAAAGGAAGATGGCTGTGGTTCTCAGAGGTCAGTCATCTCAGCCCCAGAACATCACTGCAGGAGTTCCTCAGGGTAGTGTCCTCGGCCTAACCATCTTCAGCTGCTTCATCAATGACCTTCCCTTCATCATAAGGTCAGAAGTGGAGGTGTTCGCTGATGATTGCACAATGTTCAGCACCATTTGTGACTCCTCAGATACCGAAGCAGTCCATGTGCATGTCCAAATGCAGCAAGACCTGGACAACATCCAGGCTTGGGCTGACAAGTGACAAGCAACAGTCGTGCCACATAAGTAACAGGCAATAACCATTTTCAATAAAAAGAATCTAACCATCGCCCCTAGCCACATAAATACAGTGACTACAAAAGCAGGTCAGAGGCTAGAAGTCCTTTGGCAATTAGCTCACCTCCTGACTCCCCAAAGCCTGTCCTCCATCTACAAGGCATAAGTCAGGAATCTGATGGAATACTCTCCACTTGCCTGCATGATAGTAGGTCTAACAACAAGAAGCTCAACACTATCCAAGACAAAGCAGCTCACTTGATTGGCACCCCATTCACAAACATTCACCCCCTCCACCACCGATGCACAGTGGCAGCAGTTTGTGCCATCTACAAGATGCACTGTAGGAACTCACTAAGGCTCCTTCAATAGCATCTTCCAAACCCGTGACTGCAACCATCTGGAAGGACAAGGCTGCAGACACGTGGGAACACCTTCACCTGGAAGTTCCCCTCCAAGCCACAACCCATCCAGACTTGGAAATATATCACCGTTCCTTCACTGTCGCTGGGTCAAAATTCTGGAACTCCCTCCCTAACAGCACTGTGGGTGTACCTACACCACATGGACTGCAGCGGTTCAAGAAGGCAGCTCACTACCAACTTCTCAAGGTCAATTAGGGATTGGCAATAAATGCTGGCCCAGCCAGCAAAGCCCACATCCCATGAATGAATGAAAAGAAAACAATGTCCTGCAACATCCACCCACTCATGCTTGATGGCGCTCCTCATGTTCTACACTTGGAAAGCCTGTCTGTGCTGAAAGCCTGTCTCTTTTCCATTGATGGCTCCCCAAACTACGTCCTGCTGAGCAGAGCTTAGAGAGACTGCAGCTTCTTACATAGGCTCTCAACTATTGTACCTACCACCATCGACTCTTGTGAACTGAGAATCACCCAGGTGTTAGTCTAACTATCTGTGCACATGGTTCCAAAAGAGTGTGAGTAGCTAAGCTAGTGCATAGTATGCATGATGGTACATCCTGAAATGGATTCAGCTCCTCTGAATTCCACCAACATCTGCTGCATGCGTGGAGGTCCTGAGGTAAAAGACATGAATTAATCCTAGCAAGATAAGCGTACATTGCAATTTATCATTCGGAAAATTATAATTTTTCATTCGCAGTCAAAATCAAGTCAATATGACTGACTGTCAAATGCATTGTGGGTGACTGATATTTAATTGTGTCACCAGGTAGCTGGGAGCTCCCTAGCTCACCATCAGGGATGGGGATGTGGACAAACTTTGTGGAGGCAGTGGCATCAGATAGATTTGATGGTCAATTCCAAGGGTTTAGCCACAAGGACGTGGATGCTGGGGGACGAACCGGGAGTGAGCTGGTTGGGGGTTTGGCCTTCTATCATGTGGAAAACCCAGAAGCATGTTCAGTGAATCTGTCAGTAACTATAACTCAGCCACCTTGTTAACTTCTTACAGCCAGTTGATGAAGGAGGAGACCAGAAGACAATCTTCACTCAGTTTCAGATTTATTCGCAAAGTGAGATGTGACAAATGTATAATTACTAATGTACAGCCCACCGCCATTGTCAATGGTGTCTCTTTGTACTTCTTTTGATACCAAAAAACCAGCACTCATAATTCACCATCATGAAAACAAAAACTTTAAAGAAAACTTATCAAATTAAAATGTCATTCCCAGTGTCAATGGTGCATTCCAGCCCCGCCATTGCCCACTGGTCATGGAATTAGGCCTCAAATGTACAGTTGACACCATGTGCTCCTCTCCAGGGACATCTGGGCATGGATGTAGCCATAGAAGAGAGGCAAACAGTTAGGCCAGATGACCCCCATGACCACCTGCTGTCAGGAGATGTTAATAGCCATCTTGGCCTGGGCCAGGAGCAGTCGTATGAGGTGGTCCTCCGATCTGCCTGCCCCTCCTGCAGTGGGTGGCCAAGGATCAGGAATGTGGAGTTGAAATGCAACCAGAAATTGAAGAGCATGTCCCTTAGATAATAGAATTTGGGCTGCAACTTCATGCATTCTACATAAGCATGTAACACAGAATTTGAGGCCGCAGAAAATACAGTTGGCCGGGAGTCAGTGAACTGACTTAACCATCTATTGCACAGGACTGCTGTGTGCAATACCTTCCAGCCAAATTTATCAAATGAAAATGTCATTCCCAGTATCGATAATGCATTGCAACTCTTCCCATCCCCACCCTCCCAACCCCGCCAACCCCCGACATCCGCATTATTTTGCTTTTGTTTCTGTATAGCTCTCTATCTCCTTCTAGATTTTGGGCAGAATTTTACAGTCCCATGTCTGCAAGTTTGCAGGCAGCAGGGGCCAATAAAATTCCCAGGTTGGCCTTACCGCCTGTCCCAAATCTTCCGCAATTTTACCAGGAGGGTTGAGGTCGAGGGCAACCTACCCTCCCTTGTCCCAATTGAGACCCTAATTGGCCACTTAAGGGCCACTTCTCACCCATCCACAATATTTTGGCCAGTGCGAGGAGTTCACGGACAGGGTTGTTGGGGGGAAGCCTGACAGGTCACCCTGCTTGGGCCTTGGGTGGGGAGAGTGGGTGTGCCTCCATCACAGGCCCCCTTTCCAGATTGGGTGCCCTCCTCCGAGGTCTGCGTCCTGACCGGGTGATCCCTCCTGGCCTGGCCTTGCCATCTTTAACCCCACTCCCCTCTCCCAACCAGCCCCATGCCTTCCCTTCTCCCCCCACCATGAGATCTGTACCCCCACCTACCCCCCCACTTACCTGCATCCTGGCTCCAGGGCTTTGAATCTGGGATTACTTGTAACTCCAACGGTGGTCACTACTCTCAGTGGTTCTGCTAGGACTACAAAGCTGCTGGCCAATCAAATCTCTGAGGCGGGACTTCCTTTCAAGTGAGGGGTGGAAATCTTGCCTCCGGCCAATTGCTAATGGCCGCAGAGCAGCTGTGATCGCCAGGAATGCGCTCCCTGCTGCCTCCATGCATGGCGGGGCAGGAAACCCTGCCACCCATAAAATTCTGTCCTTTGTTCAAAGAATGGTCTTAATAGACTGCTATATTCAAGTTCTCAAGGTCAACTGGGATGGGCAGTAAATGTTGGCCTAGCCAGCGGCGCCCACACCCTGTAAATGAATAAAAAACACAGTTACTTCAGCTGAACCTATCCTGAATGGCCTTACTTAGGAAACTTTCATTTTTAATTTCCAATCATTCTAAACAAAACAAGAAAAGTGAAGTACCTGGGACTCTCAGCTGTCACTATTCCGACATACTATATAATACCTGTTAAATTAATGTGGGTAACAAACTTCTATCAGTTACTCCAAAAACAAATTATATCTGGATCTCATAAGACAACAATCCAGAAACAAGGTGAATTTGAGGTTGTAAACAGCCTACGCAGGACTGAATTAGGCATCAGATAAAACCAAATCTATTCATTACGTTCCATTTTCGGAGATGTATAATCCATCACATAATTACTGCTAAATATTTAAAAACAAAAGACTATATTGAGTGGCATGTTCTTCAAAATATAATTATAAATATGTTGCTCCAAAATAATTTTGAAATATAATCCCTGCCACAAGGAAAGCTGGTACCCTCTGTAAATCCTGTTTATCAACTGTCCTATTTGCTGCTGGTTGAAGCTTGAACTTTGGCTTCATCTCAAATTGTACAAAATTGCCAGCGAGGAGCTACCACGTGACATGGGAGCATCGGGTCTGAAGCTGTTTGTGGCATTTGTTAGCCTGAGACATAGAACAGGGCCGTATCACACTGTTCCACTCAACACTCCTCTCCCAGTCCGACATGTGCCGTGGTGGTTGGAGCCCACTGTGTGCATTCAGGACGCTCAGCTTTCTGCCTTCAGCCACAAAAAACACAGTAGCTGGCAGGATCTAACACTCTAGCAACCACACCCACCTGCTAAACCTTGAATATGTTTATGAGCACTCAAAACAAAAGTTGAAAACTTCAGCCCTATTTATAATACCCATAAAATCATGTTTAGTTTGGATCAAAACAATTTCAATTGAATGCAATTCCTCCAGCGTTTATAGATAGAGCTGCTATCAGTAATGGATGGCAGGTATTAAATTGCCTGTCTACTGTATGCACTGGGTTTTTCTTCTCAACAAAACATAGAATGAGTTTCACATTGGGCTGTGACTACCTGCCTGATATAAATCTTGCAGTTCTCATCCTTGGAGAGTACTGAGAGAAAGTGATGGGAGCTTGTACTCTGCATAACATATGCCTGAACATTTGCAGCAAAGTAAATCTGGCATCTAGAGTGTTTTATGCAAATGTTATTTCTGAAATGTTTGCAAATTAAGGTCAATAGGTACTTATTATGCCAACCCATGTTGAAAAATTATTTAACACTTTCATTTTGTGCCTTTATGCATCAAGGATGCAAAATGTCTTGTACAATTTTACTGACTTCAATTAAACTCACACCCTAGTCAAATTAAAAACATGGCAATTTTGGGGTCATGGAGTGAACAGGTATGACTCCCTGATGAAACTGAAACAGTAAATTATTGCTTTAAAGTTGCTCAATACAGTGTGAGGTCAAAAAACAATTACCTGCTCTTTTGGCTCCACCAGGGAATCACAAGATGGAAATTCCAATCACTAAAGCTCACATTAAGAATGCTTAACAAACTAAGTACTACATTCCTGCATGTGCTATTTTTACTGAAGCATTAACTCATTTATTTTAAAGAGCTTAAAGCCTGTGAATAAAAGCATGCTTAGAAATGTAATGCAATTATGTTAGCATTTCTACATAAAATTCACTGTTTGGAAGCTCTATCTTTACATTTGCTTTTCCTTTAGCTAAGTACCATGTCCATTTTAATGATGCTCGGGGGAGGAGGGGGATGGTGGTGGAGAGCGACAAGGGGGAAAAAAGTCAGTCAGAAGGTCAGGTGTTTTTTGCAATTGCTGTCCTGTATTGGGTTAGAAAAAAAATTAACTTGCATTTATATTGTGCCATTTATTTCTTTAGGATGTCTGAATGTCTTTTACAACCAATGACCTACATTTCAAAAGCAGTCATTGTTGTTATGTCATCAAATGTGAGAATCAATTTGTGCACAGCAAGGCCCCACAGACAGCAGTGAGATAAATAACCAATTAATCTCCTTTCACATTGCTCGGTGTTGATTGAGAAATAAATGTTGATTAGGAAACAGTTTCATCGCCCAGCTCCTCTTCAAAGACATAGCTGGAGGAGGCAAGGACACTTTTAACCTGTGCTTATGTGGGGTTTCACAATTGGCACCCAATCAAAATTACTTTTAGTAAGTTTAGTCTGGCCAAGTTACTTCTGTCAAACAGAGAAATACACCTGACTATCTACATTAATAACAGTAACTGGACACATGCACCTCATTCTCTGTGTTGTAGTCAGAACTCATCAGTATTCTTGCAAGGTTAATTATTATCTCTCATTTCTGACGAGGCCATGATTTTAATTATCCCTGTTGCTCCTTTGAGCCAGGCTTCAGTAAGACAGATACCTATAATATCAGCTGTGATTCTGTTGATGGTGCCTTTGCTTCTTAGGTTATAGGTTCAAGTCCCATTCCAGAATCTTGAGTGCAAAAAAATCTAGGCTAACACACCAACGCAGTGCTGGAGATGTTGTCTTTTGGATGAGATGTTAAACTGAGGCCACATCCGCTTTCTCAGGTGGACTTTAAAGTTCCCATAACACTATTTTGAAGAAAACCATTCTTCTTGTCCTCAGCAATATTTATGCCTCAAGAAGAAACATTGGGACATTATAACATTACTGGTTGTGGGAGCCTGCTGTGTGTAAATTAGCTATGTTTTGTACATTTTAACAGTAACTAGACTTAAATGTACTTCATTGGCTGTAAAGGGACATCCTGAGGTGGTAAAAAATGCTAAATAAACACAATTATTTCTTCCCTTTAAGGAATATTCCTCCAAACTACAGATAGTAAACCACAAAACCCTTATCTGCGATTGGGCCACAAGGAACAAAGGAGGAATAAATTAAGGTAGCCAAGTAATGATTTGCGGGTGTAACTTTACTTAAGGATATTGAAGAATCATTTATTGCTAAATAGGCCTAGGGTAATCTGTGAGAGAAAAATTATTTGCCTAAACTATGTAAATTCTCCGCTCATCTGATGGGCCACGATTCACAGATATTATAAACCAGAAAGACAATTAGTGAAAAGTGGAACACAGGTTTTCTCTATGACCAATCTAAGCAGAACAGCCCAAGTATAAATCCAAAGCACCCCTTAATCCACACGAATCAGAAAAGCCTACAAACTATTTCTCTGAGAGAATTCCATGACCATCATTATATAGCCACTTGGGTATCATAAAAATGTTACAACTCTGAAAATCAGCTTATAGCTCTGTATCATAAAAGATTATTACTCTGGATGAAGTTTTGTTCTGTATGTATCAAATTTCAATCCCATCACAGCAGGCCCCAGCAGGGTTAATGGTTGCTATAAAGTACACAGCTCCATGGAAGTTAATGGGGTGGAATTGTTTTGGACTCCTTTATCCAAGAAAGTAAGCCTTAACTGTTGGCATTTTAAATTTTATTCCTGCCTTCTCCAAATAGGTAGGAATATTTGCCATTAAGTACAACAGCTAAAGTAGCTGCTAAGAAGTCAGTGTAGGAAATGTTTCCATATTTTATTGTTCAAGCTTATTCAATTCAAGATGGACCATTTATAAGTGCTCAAAGAGACAACACTGGCACTTTGAACTAACACCATCTATCACTTTATCATCCTCAAACTGAGGGAGTGAACAATCACAATACTAGGAAGCAAATATAAGCCAGAAATACTGGAGACAAACATATTGATGGGATTTAAGTTTGGTTAGGGGTTAAAGCCTTAAGAATCAGAATTTTGCAAGGCCCAGTGGGGTTGTGGGAAGCAGAACCAGAACTGGAAACGGGTGGCCTCCTTGCTTGTGGGGTGGAGCAGTGCCCTGCCAATTACTGGGGGCTAGGTAGGAATGCCAGAAAATGGTTGGGAAGTCGAGCAGTAGCGAAGCTAGGCGTTGACCCAGAAGCAGTTGCCTCTGGCCAACTTAAAGGGACTGGCAGCGCCATATGGCCTGAAGGAGCTGTTGAGGGCAGACAAAAAAGGTAAAGAACAAAAGACAATGAAGCAGGGAGAAGGGAGGAACACCAAACCCTTTGTGCAAGATCAGGCACTGCCAGCTGCCGTCCTTGTCAGGATCACAAGACCAGAGCCCAACTGCTTACCTACTCTACCAAGGCACTGGATTCGAGTGACCACTTGTCAGGAGCGTCTGGAGGCCGTGGGAACTGATGTGTGGTAAGGGCAGAAGCGAAATCCCGGGTGGCTCCACAATTCAGCGACAACTCCTTGGGTATCCTCCTCCAGGCTGTCACAGAATGACGGGATGGAAGGAAGAGACATCCCCACCAGACCAGGCAAGCCTGGTTGGAGGTGGCAGAGGAGGTCAGCTGCTGTGGGATTTTCTGGATTGCCGCAAGCAGGTCAATGACCTTCTCTGCACAGCCTGGATGAGTGATTAGCATCACTCTCCATTTAGGTGCACACAAATGTATGGCTCTGTGGGTGAGCTATGGGGGATGAGGTTGTGAGGTTGCCAGAACAATGAAGAAATGGATGCAGCACAGCCAGGATGCCAATTCACAGCACCTCGGCACCCCGTCTGGCTTGGGGGAGTTGTGATGGGGAAGGGCACTGCCACGAGGAAGATCCAGCCCCACAGGATGGGGGCAGCGCCCTGATCCTGATGGTGTGATCCCTGCAGTCAGAAGACTCATAATTCTTCCATTGTCTCCACAGGAGAAGAGGGTCCAGAACATCCAAGAGAGGGCGAGAGGACACTGGGGGAGTGGCCAACGTTGCCGTAGTTACTGTGATTGAGGAGGAGATCCTAGAGCTTGTCAGCAACCAAGGTAACAGAAACACTGAACACTGAGAGGCTGATATTCATGCTGAGGGGACAGGCATGTGCTTTCGAGTGACACCCACCCATAACAGGGTGGGGAGGAGGTGATGGTGGTGGTTTAGCTGGGCCAGTGAAAGAGGTGGGTGTGTATTATGCAAAGGATGGGAGGGCATCACTCTGTGTTATGAGTGCCATGGCAAGGATGTCTGTCCAAGATGCCGCGCTCTTGGTGCTGCCTTCTTCTGCATTAGTGAGGGGTACTTATTTTTGCACTTCCTCCAACAGAGCAGTCATAAGCCCCGGCAGCCACCATCCTCAAGGGATCAGCATCAACCTCTGAGGAAGATGAGAGGACCTCAAAGAGTACACCATCCCATCCTTGCCCCGCACTATCCATTAGCAGAGATACTCGCACTTTGCATGTGTCAACCAATACAGGAGTACAAACTGGTTTGAGCACTGACCAAGTGCCAGAGCAGCTATCAGAGGCTGTGACAGTCCAGGCCTCTGATGCTCAGAGAAGTGTGGGAATCCGGCTCAGTGCTGAGCCCCAGGCTGATGCCGAGCCTCTGGAGTCGTCCATTGGTAGCAGTTGTTGAATGTACAGTGTCAGGTGTGTGAAATCTGGCAGAGCTTCCAGAGAGTATGCACACCCTGGCTTGGACTGTAGGGGAGTCTATTCAGGCCATGAGTGTTGCCATCTCCCTCTCCTTTGTGTGTGTGGCCTCCTCCATCGAGAGTTTGGTGACTCTCATGGACAGCCAGATCAAACAGACAAGTCAGTGGGTGCTGGATACATGCACAGATCTACATGTCATCACCTTGTCAATGAGCTCAAACAGACAGTGGCAATGAGAGGGGGACAAGGCACCTGGAGCCTCCGCTAGATCCTCATTCGTCTCAGGTGAGCAGGAAGGTACATGTGTGCCTCATGATGGTGGATGAGCAACAACTGTCAGCATCCTGAGGCTCCTCTCAGAGTGTTCCTGATAGTGGGAGCAGCTTCCTTGCTTCTCTGCCAGTGACTCCAGTGCTTCAGGGTGCCGCAGCAACAAAGGAGGCTCCTGTAACTGTGCAAGAGTCCCTCACCAAACTGGAACCCTCACAGCCTCAGACAACCAGAGGGCACATGCCAATGTCATCCCAGACAATGAGACAGCAAGGTCAGCATGGGAAGTGAAGAGACAGCATCACGACTCAGCACCAGGACAACTTTTAGGAAAACACATTAGATGCGTCTGAGTTTTCAAGGGTGTTTGTTGGAGCTTTATCACCATCCCAAACACTATTTATGTAATGTTTTATTAAATGTGAGTCCCTTGTTATGAATGTGTCACTATTGTGAGGGATTTTGTGGTTGAATGTTGTAGTGTAGCCCAGGGAGCCCTCTTGGGATTATCTAAGGGTTTTAAGATCCAATGAGGGCCCATTACTAAAGCTCCATGCAGTTTTGGCCTTGTTGCTCTGAGCTAGGATCAGTCAGATGAGAATGCAGAGCATGAGATTGCAGATTCCTTGTAGGGGTGATGAAGGATGTCTACATCTTTTAAGAGAAGCAGTTCGGGATTAGACACTCCTGAGTCTCCCTGACACCTAGTTCCTATTGGTATTAGGTGGAATGACAGGCTCGCCTGCATCCTGCTGATCCTCTTTAGAATCATCACCTGTATCTTTCTCTGAGGAGGCTTGGTGGTCAATAATGTCCTCTGCTTCCAATGGTGGTGCTGATGGTTGTGTGACCAGCAGTGTATCACTTCTCAGCTTTGGTACATGGATTTCTCACCAGGGTCATCAACCATGTCTTCAACGGATACCCATATTACTTAATATCCCTCCCTTTAGTTGCGCTCGATGGGCAAATATCTGTGACACCTGGGAATAGATGAAGATGTAGGTGTCATGGCTGCTCCCATGGTGATAAGCACAAACCTGCAGTTTCTGCCTGTGGTCACAGAAAAGTTAAATGTTCAGGGAGTGAAATCCCTAGCGGCTGACAAATGTCCCTGGCTAGCCCACTAGAGCTCTGGTGACCAGCTGTGTGTAGTCAATCACTTCCTGGACTTGGGGGAAGTCCAACGAGCTCTCTTGACCTGACTGTCCTCATCTTTGGTGAAGTGAATGTATTTGTGCGTCTCTTAAAAAGTGCATTGGTGACCACCTGAATGTAGTGATGGGCTGATGCCTGAGAGATGCTGCACAGATCTCCAGTTGCTTCCTGAAATGAGCCCGAGGCATTAAATTTCAAGGTGACTGCTCCCTTGAGAGCTACAGGAATCAGGTGACACCATCACAGTTGGAATTTATCTACACTGCCAGCATTTCACTCAGAGATGTAATTTTCTCTCGGGAGGGACGCAGCCTGTGAAGACACCTGCAGGGTACTTAGGCCTCTGCCTCTAGACCCTGCATGCTGGGTAAGCTCTTTTCTCCTTACAGCTGGGGACCTCTGTGGCCATTTGTCCCTTCATCATCAGCAGGCCCCTTATGTGGCTACTCAAACTGCTGTCCCTTGCCAGCTGCCTTCCTCTCCCTCAGGTTTCCTTCCCTCCATCGAGGTGCACTATTCCCATGGCCCTTGCATTCAGGTGATCCCCATTTGAGCCCTTCCTGATTGACTGAGACCCTTGCTGCAGACCTCCTTAGGTCATTTTCCCTCCAAAGTGATGCTCCAGTGGATTGGAAGGCCAAATCTGGCGAAACAGATACCCTAAAATTTTTTTTTGCCAGCTCACCTTCCACCTTCTTCTTCAGAGCACCTCCATTGCCAGTTTATAATGCAGCAATCTTCCCCTCAGTGAGCCCTTCTGTGATTGTAACCATCGCACCCCCCACCCCACCCCCCGAGCCTGAGCAATCTCCAGAAAATTACACAGGCCACATAAAATCAGTGAATTTCCCTGCTAATCCTCTGAATTTGGACTTAATTGGCCTTAACTGCATTGCAAGCAGAGATCCAAAGTCAGGCCCTGCTTGGTATCCGTATTAATGTGAACTGGCATCATGATATCGGGGGCCCAATCTTTTGTCTTGGTTCGAAGGTAAGCCACCCGATTCTCCACTGTAAAATTCCAGCCCAGAATGCCAGTCCAGACCCACCTCCAACCCACCTCAATGTCATTCAGTTTTTTGAATTTAACGTTGAAGGTCAGATGTGGCCTCAGGAAACCCGACGGTTACAGTCAGGAAAGGACTTGGTGAATCCAGGAGGTAAGTGCCTTTACACATACCCATATCTCTTGGATTGAGTGTGCATATTTGAGAAACCCCTTGTGATCAGGCAACCATTGTCCTCACGAGGCCTCCAATTTTCCATACCCCACCACCAAGGACTCTGACCTCCCGACACCCAGGCCACCAACCACCCCCTAAAGTGCCCTAAATAATGCCTCACAAGGCATCCAATCACCCTCCAACCTCCTACTTCCCACCTCTACCCCTAAAGGCCTTTGACTCTGCTGGCTCTTCCCCACTCACCCCACCACAGGCCTCCACCAGGTATGTGTTTGGCACCCACCCTAACCAAATCAGTCTATCTCTGATAAATCCAGGATCAAACCACCCTCCCACCCACCTCACCCCGTTATCCTTGCCCTGTTCTCTTCTTTGTGCTCTACCAAGGCTATTCCTAACACGCTGTTGCCAAGTCTCCAGGAATTGAAAATCAATCTCCAGGACACTGATGTGTGCAAACCTGGAGAAAAATCATCGGAACATTAGAAAAGATTGTTTTTTCCCTTTGAACATTTCTCTTTACCAGATACAAAAAATATAGAAACTGGGGGAAAAAAGGCTGTTTGGTTGACGGTCAAGCATCATCTAATTGGTTAATGAATCTTTTTGTTTTCCAATTGGCGTAGGAAGGCAGTACGTCACAAGGGTGGATGTGTTGGCGCCTAATCACTGGAGCGCAGGGATAAGTCAAGTGATGAAACCTCCAGGAATACATTTAATCACAATTGGCAACCCTACCTGGTGGTAAAGAAGAAAATGTACCTAAATATCAGATCCAGGTTACAATGATCACAGAACATAAGAACATAAGAAATAGGAACAGGAGTAAACCATTCGGCCACTTGAGCCTGCTCTGCCGTTCAATAAAATCATGGCTGATCTTCTTGTGTTTCGATTTCCACATTCCCATCTAACCCCGATAACCTTTGATTCCCTTGCCTAACAAGAATCTATCTACCTCTGCCTTAAAAATATTCAATGACCCCACCTCCACCACTTCTGAGGCAGAGAGTTCCAAAGTCACACAACCCTCTGAGAGAAAAAAATCCGTCTCATCTCTGTCCTAAAAGGGCAACCCCTAATTTTAAAACAGTGCCCCCTACTTCTGGACTCACCCACAAGAAGAAACATCCTTTCGGCGTCCACCTTGTCAAGGCCGTTCAGGACCTTATATATTTCAGTCAACTTAACCCTCACTTTTCTAAATTCCAGTGGAAACAAGCTCAGTCTGGCCAACCTTTCCTCATAAGACAAGCCACCCATTCCAGATATCAATCTAGTAAACCTCCTTTGAATGACCCCCAATGTATTTACATCCTTCCTTAAATAAGGAGACCAAAACTGCACACAGTATTTGAAGTGCGGTTTCACCAATGCCCGGTATAACTGAAGCATAACACCCTTTTATGTTCAATCCCTCTCGCAATAAAGGATAGCATTCCATTAGCCTTCTTAATTACTTGCTGTACCTACATACTAACTTTTTGTGACTCATGCACTAGAACACCTAGATCCCTCTGCACCTCAGAATTATGCAGCCATTCTCCATTTAAGTAATACTCTACTTTTTTGTTCTTCCTGCCAAAGTAAACAACTTCACATTTTCTCACATTAAACTCCATTTGCCAGATTTTTGCCCACTCACTCAACCTATCTATATCCATCTGCAACCTCCTCATGTCCTCTTCACAACATACTTTCCTACCTATCTTTGTGTCATCTGCAAATTTAGCTACCATGTCTTCGCTCCCCTCCTCTAAGGATGACATAAATGTATGAAATTAAACTTTCCAGCTGAAACCAAAGTACTGACAATGGTTTATACAAGACTGGGAGCGGAAGTTTCCGAGCCTGCTGGCGATGGGTGTGATAGGTGGTGTGCGCGGAAAATACGGTGCGACCTACTTCATGACGGCGTGAAGGCAGGTCGCGATCGTCCGCTCAGCCCACCGATGGCAGGCCACATTTCCTGCCATCAATCAGCGGGGAGCTAATTGTAATACATTAGCATATAATTAAAAGACCATCCTGCCAGGCTCTTGGAACCCCGCCATATTGTCCGTCCACGTCGGCGGGAAAGCACGCCGACGCGTTTCACAACAGCGCGCAGGCGACGTGCACTTGGCGGCCTTCACTTGGGGGAGCTGAGGTGAGTGAGCAGCAGCGTTCTCCACAGCTCGCCTGTTGTTTACAGGCCTCAGGGGCACTGGGGGGTGGGGGCAACTGATGCCTGGCCCCGCAGGCGACTGCTGAGCGGATGGGGGGGAATGGTGTTCCAGGCAAGTGCTGGCCAGCCTCAGAGGCAACTGTTAAGTGGGGGGTCAAGTGCTTCTCTGGTGCTGCATCCCGTGCACAGGCAATCGAGGCAGGGGGCAGGGTAAGCAAAGGGAACGGCCATGCATTAGGGACTCCTGTATAAACTCACCATGCCTCTACAGCTAAGACAGATTAGGCGCAGCCAAAGTGATATGATTGGGGTCAGGCTTCTAGCTTGCGCACCCATGCAAGCAATGCAGAGGCACCAAAAGGCCACAAACCGCTCCATACCTCACCCCCACCCCCCTGGCACAGACTTCGAGTCTGCCAGCACTTTATTGCACCGCGGAGCAGTTGGTCTGCACACGTTGTACAATCTCCTCGCCTACGCTGGCCGTATAGCAGTCACTGCTGGAGGTGCTCACAGCCCCTTGCAATCTCAACACCCTGGTTTGGACCAGTGTACCCCGTGTCACAGGCTGACAGGGCAGCCATGCAGCACACTCATCTCTGGCCATCCGAAGGGTGACCTGCACTCTCCGGGAAGCATTAACGGGTGGTCACACAGGGCCAGGAAAGGTGCTAAGTACAGCCATGATAACCACGTCTCTCTTTCTTTCATGCTGCAGGAGGACCATATCAGGATCATGGATCCTGGTGACCTAGCTGTATGCCTGATGGCCTACAGAGACCGTAGAAGACAGAGGAGAGAGTGACTGAGGCTCCTGGCTGCGGAAAGGCAGGAGCAGAAACCTCATGAAGAAAGGGCAGCAGGGGCTCCCGCACACACTGCCCAGGAGTGACAGTGAGCCTAGGCCGTTTGACACCTAGCGACACCCAGGGACTATAGATGCCATTCCTGCAGATGATTGAGAACCAGTGCCGCCAACGACTGCGCATGTCTAGGGACCTGGTGGCTTACATCTGCCATGCATATGCAACTGCAGTCTACAGCATCCAAGGCACGCATCGTCTCACTCCCCCTCCTCCCCACCGGCCCTCAAGGTCTCACCAAACACCCCCCATCCTGGTCCCACAACACCTTCCTGCCCCCCACAAGGTCTTGTCAGAAACCTCCAGCTCCCAAATGTCTTGTCAATCCCAGTCCTCCCTGCTCTCATGGTTTCATCAGCCTCCCTCCCCCTCCCAAACGTTTCAGCAGTAACTCCCATTCCCAAATGTCACATGAAACCCTCTCCCCAGCTCTCTCACATTCTTGCTACCATTCCCTAATTATATTTCACCGGCACCAATCCCTGCCCCATGCTGTTCCACCACCTCCCCAACCCCCACCAGTCCCACACTGCCCCAACACACCATGATTTTGTCAGCATCCCCCACGCAGGAGTGTCCCTTATTTTTCTCACCCGGAATTGGTCACCCTGCCTGCACCTGCAATTGGTCAGCCCTGGACCATGAAGGAGCCATAATGTAAGATAACATTGTACAGGGGCAACCTTTCTTGAATTTTCCGTCCCCTGCCTTTGTTTTTTCGCAAGATATTTATGACGTTTTGAGGGAAAATTAATCCACTTCCCCTTTGTATTTTGAACCCTGATGCTGACTGTAACGAAGTAAAGCATGTTCTTAGTCTAAGGCAGGTAGGAAAAGATATCTCCCTCCCTCAGAACAGTAACAAAACTTACCACCATACTTAACAAAAACTCTTGCCCTGTCAACGGTAGTTTGCATTTACTAAATGCAATTGTACTAAATGACACAGCTTAAGAATAAGACATCTACTTTTTACGATAGAGATGAGGAGATTTTTTTCTCTCTCAATGAGTCATTGGCGTGTGGAATTCTCTTCCCTAGAAAGCAGTGGAGGCTGCTTCATTGAATTTATTTAAGGCAGAGCTAGACAGATTTTTGATAGACAAGGGAGTTAAGGATTATGGGGTGCAGAAAGAAAAGTGGAGTTGAGGCAACAACTAGATCAATCATGACCTCATTGAATGGTATTGCAGGCTCAAAAGGCCAAATGGCCTATTCCTGCTCTGAAGTCCAATGTTCCTATGTTCCTAAAGCTTTAATGCTACAAAAATATCCCAAGGATGTTCAAGGAGATGGAATAACCAAGTAGTAAAAAAAAAATGCATTTATGTCATGTTTTTCAAACCACCAGGATATCTCAAAGTGCTTCAATTCCAACTGATTTCTTCAGAAATGTAGTTATTATTATGTAAGCATATGTAGCAGCCAACTTGCACACAGCATATCCCACAAAGAGCAAATGAGTGGATCACCAGGTAATTTGTTTTTGGTGATGGTTGGAAGGATGTTGACAAGGGCATTGGGAAAGTTCACTGCTCTCTGAATAACACCATGCAGCACTTAAAGTTTACCCAGGCTGGTAGACAAGGCTCCAATTTAATGTTTCATCCAAAAGACAGTGCCTCCAGTGGTTTAGCAGTTCTCTATATCACATTAGATTATTTGCTGTAGTCCAAAGTGAGCATTGACCCCTATAACCTTATACCATTGAGGATAATATATAAAAAGGAGGGGGTTAATCGCAGAATCTTAGGGTTCTCAGCTGGTGGTTATACATGGGTGGGAAAAACAAACATTTTGGAAATGTTTTGGTTGCATTATGAGTAGAATCTGCTGAAAGCAGCCCCACTAAAGTGGGCCCTAGAGCAAAGGCAGCAAAGAATGTTGGATTAGTCAACAATATTGAATGCTGGAGAGAGATTAAAAAGACAAGGAAGTATAATACTCACTGGCCACAGTCAAAGAGGTTGTTTCTGGTTACTTTAACCTGGGTGGCCTCATTGCTGTGAACAGGACAGACACTGGGTTGGTAGGTTTTGATTGTATGAGAGGATAGTTACTTACAATATTAAACATTGAAGCAAATTTAATGGATTAGAAACTAGATGGGGAGGAGTGAAGGGAACAGGAGATGGGTCTTGTTTCTTGCCCCACAGAACTGATTTCTTCCTATCTCATCTCTTTTTTTCTCCCTTTGACCAGTCTTTTTTCATCTACATCAGTGACTCATCTAGTGCCCTCCTACACTTTAGCAGTTTCCAGTTTGCTGGACCCACCCATCTCCTTTCCATCAAGGATGTCCAATCTCTCTACACCTCTATTTTCACCAGGACGGTCTAGGGCTCTCCACTTTGTCCTTGAATGGAGGCTCAACTGATTCACATCCATATACCCTTCCTGCACCTGACTGAACTTGTTCTCACATTGAAAACTTCTCCTTTAACTGCATTCACCTTCTACAAATGTGTTATTATGGGAATTTGTATGGATCTTGGCTATATCTGCATTTTCATGGGATGAATGAAACATTCTTTGTTCCAGTCTTACTGAGATCCCTTTCCTCATCCCTTTTCTCGTGATGTTGATGATTGTTTTGCAGAACACCTTCACTCAGTCTGCAAGTGTGGCCCCAAGCTTCCAATCGCCTGCAATTTGAATTTTCCTCTCTTCCCCCTCTCTGACCTTTCTATCCTTGGCCTCCTACACAGTTTCAATGAAGCTTAACATAAGCTGGATGAACTGCACCTCAGCTTTTGATCAGGTGCTTAATAGACTTCAGGACTCAAAACTAAGTTAAAGGATTTCAGATCATAATTTCTGCTTCCCCTTTGACTTTGGATGGCAGCAGTTGGTGGTGATTCTGCCTTCCCATTGTACCTCCCCTAGAAACATCATTTGTTTTTTCACTTGTCTTATTTCCGTCTCTTTTTGTTTTGCACAATCATCTCTTTTATCACTTAATCTCTCCTGCCTTGCATCTGTTACAGATCTTTCTTTCACCTCCTCCTTACACTGCTGCTTGCTTAAGAACAGTTACATGTCTGCCGACCCCCAATTCTGATGAAGGGTCACCAACATAAAACGTTAACTCTCTTTCTCTCTCCACAGTTGCTGCCAAAGCTAATGGCCCGCAATTTCCGCTCTCCCCAGTGTCGGATTTGGGGGGTACGCCATAGATGTGTTTGGGAATCCCTCTGGCAAGTTTCCAGGCAAGAGTTTGCATGGCAATTGCCCAGAAATGCTAACTTCCTCTGGACAATTGTGCTGCATTGGGAACCATCCGAAAATATGATTTACATTGAAAACTTCGGATGGTTCCGCAGGGGTTATACCAATAACTACCCCGAAAAAGTTAGAAGAATTAAAACCTCTTCTAATTTCTGGGTAACTACTGTAAAGACCCAAACTGACCCCATGGAACCCTGCCCATTTCTCCATCCCCCCGACTTCTGACAACCCCACCTAAGCCAAATAAAGGATAAAGAAAGAAATATGCAGGGCAAAGAAAGCTCAGCCAATAGAAATATTTTGTACAGGGGTACAATGCAGATGAGGAGATGGCAGCATGCATGGGTGGCTTTATGTCACTGACCTTTACTAATAGCTTTCATAAACATTTTGAAAAACAATATTTGCGAATTATTAAGGTTTATTTACGTGCTCTACAAGGCAAGATGAAAGGCAAAGAAAGAAATCAAGTTCCATACTTACGTCTTGGCAAGAAAAAAATAGTGTTGGATCCTGGTCCTTAGCTTAGTTGGACTAATGGATTTGGGTTGCACCCTTGTTTCAGGATTACCGAGTTGGTACCATTGACAGAGTAGATCAGCAGACAGTTCTTATGTAGAACACATTCTATTTATTTACAAAGCAACTCAGCTGTCACACTTGTGCGCTTACTACTCAAACCCTGTCTCTACACTACGGACTCTAATTCTGGGCTACTCCTACTGACAACTAAGGTAGTCTGCGCTACTCTGCTATTGGATACCAAGGTCATGTGGTCTTCCATTATAGCATTCTTCTTAAAGGTATATTACACATCAAACTACCACAAATAGTAGCAAAAGAGCATTTACAGGAGCCTGGTGTAAGGCAATCTTTTCCTCTGAGGACATCCAATTTCTTAAACTCTCCTGTTGGCAATCTCTATCACAGCTGCAGCTGCTTTCAATCATATTCCTTTTGCATTAATTACAAGGATAGGTTAGTATTTAAGATCTCAAACCTGATGTAGTATAATTCTTCAACGATATTCTAATTTACTGTCCAAATATTATAAAAAATCTATTTTCCAATGTTTACTTAAGTTAATAACACATGCTAACCTTCCCTCTCCTTCAATGCTTTGAAATGTAAACGATAAGGAAATAGCAGGCCTCTTCTTGCTGACTTCCAGTCAGAGCAGTGATCTCAGCGGTACATGAGGAAATCAAATCTTTTCCCCCATGATACGGCACAACCCATTTTTCCCTCCTTTGTCATTGTAATGAACTTGATGTACTGGACAGGATTCTTACCTGAAACAGATAGCTTTATTACAGAGTTCGATTAGAAGCTACATGCTTGAACCAGGTTCAAGGCTAGAAAGCCCCACCCCTAAGATTACCCATGCTTAGGGTTCATTTGTCAGTACGATCAAGTGACCCTTAAAGGCAGCAGGAAAGGTTATACCTACAATCATTACATTTTCTACTCCTTTAGTTTTTTTTTTACATTTCCTATTTACAAAGAATATTTTAATGCACAACATATACATATATACACAGGTCATGTGATTAAAGATTAAGTCTCTGAGGTAGTTTTCTAATTCGGTTAGAGCGGCGTAGCTCTACCACTTGAGATTCTCCCACTGGATCGACATAATCAGGAAATGCAGCATCAGGGACATCCTTAGACAGTGGCAGTTCAGGATTACGTAATTTGACACAGACATCAGGTATATCTATTCCATGTCGATCTGACACCTCAGGGATTAAAGGTTCGATATCAATTACAGATGGATTAACTGGTTGTTGGAATGTTCCTCTACTCCTTTTCTCTACTCAATGTGTTTTTGAACCATCCAGTCTTCCACATCCACTTGGAATGACAAAGGTCTACTTTCAGACACACTTACACCAGGAACCCAACTAGGCCCATTTCCAAAATTCCACACGAAAACCGTATCTCCCACAGTAAATCTTCGAGCTTTGCTATGAGCATCGTGCTTTAACTTCTGACTACTCTGGTTCTTTTTTATCTTCCCCTCTACATTTGGAAACACCAGACTTAACCTTGTACGAAGGCGGCATTTTATCAGTAATTCAGAAGGTGTTGAACCCGTAGTTGCATGAGGACTCGTATGATAATAGAGTAGAAAACATGAAGTTGAGTTTCTAAAGGACCCTCGGATAACTTCTTCATTCCTGATTTGAAAGTTTGCACTGCTCTTTCAGCTATCCCATTTGATGAGGGATGATATGGTGCCATTTTAATATGTTTAATTCCATTTAAGCTCATGACTTTTTGAAATTCTGCACGAGTGAAGACAGTATCATTATCTGAAACAATGACTTCCGGTAGGCCATGTATACAAAAACATTGGCGCAGCTTTTCAATAGTTGCACACGATGTCGGTGATCCAACTTCATACACATCCATCCACTTGGAATGAGCATCGATGATCAATACAAACATGGTACCTAAGAATGGTCCTCCATAATCAATATGTAGTCTAACCCAGGGTCAACCAGGCCACTCCACAGATGCAGTGGAGCTGAAATAGTCAACTTCTGCTGAAGTTGCTGACACTGGAGACAGTGCTTGACCATGCTTTAAATGTCACTGTCTATGCCTGGCCACCAGACATAGCTTCACGCAAGCACCTTCATCTTCAAAATGCCTGGATGCACACTGTGAAGCTCTGCCATGAGCAGTTCTCTTCATTGCAAAGGGATGATGACTCTTAATCCCTACAAGGTTCCATCTTGACAACTTAAATCTGATTTATGGGCATGGAATGATCTTATCTCTTCAGACGCTGGTAAATTTGACCGTCCTTGCAATACCTGGTCTTGGACTTCTAACAAAATTGGATCCCTGTTTATCCAATCCTTTATTTGTTTCTCACAGACCGGTGAAGAGTCCAAGAAATTCAATACAAGCACAACTTTTTGTGGTACTAGAGCATGTACAATGTTATCTGTTAAAGGAAGATGACTGAGTGCATCTACATTTGCAATATACACACCAGGACAGTGCATAAATATGTACTCATACGCCGATAAAATCAAAGCCCAATGTTGAATTCTTGCTGAGGCTATTGGTGAAATGGCTTTATCCTCACTAAATAAACCCATTAGTGCTGTATGGTCTGACACTATGGCGCAATGTTGTCCATGCAGGTACTGGTGGAATTTCTTCACTCCAAATATCACTGATAAACCTTCCTTTCCAAGTTGTGAATAACCCTTCTCAGCTGCAAAGAGGGTTCTGGAGTCATAACCTATTGGCCTTTCGGATCCATCTCCCAGCCTGTGTGACACACCGCTCCCACCCTGTAGGGAGATGCATGACAGGTTAGTATTAATTCTTTTGATGGGTCATAATGTACTAGCAGACATGATGAGTGTAATAGCTTTTTGACTTTTACAAAAGCTTCTTCTTGCTGTACATTCTATGACCAATGTTAATTCTTTTTCAATAAGTGTAAAGGTGCCAATACTGTTGATAAGTTTGGCAAAAAGCCACTATAATAATTTATCATGCCCAAAAAAGACTTGAGTTCAGTGACACTGGTAGTAGAGGGCACCTCTTTGATTGCCCTGACTTTCTCCACTACTGGATGCAAGCCCTGGGCATCCACTCAATGACCCAAGTAAGTAACTTCAGTCGGCTTGGAAAGTACACTTCTCTTATTTCAAACGTACGCCAGCTCCCAAAACTCTTCTTAAAACTTCTTCTAGGTTTGCCAAATGTTCGGCTTCCATTGATCCTGGGATCAGGATGTCATCCAGGTACACTATTACTCGGGGAAGTCCTTACAATAGGCTTCCCGTGGTCATGTGGAAGATTGCAGAGGCAGATGATACACCAAAGGGTAGGTGTGTATATTGGTACAGGCCCTTGTGCATGTTAATGGTTACATACCCTCTAGATGTACTGTTCAGCTCTAGCTGTTCGTATGCATGGCTCATGTCCAGTTTTGTGTAGGGTTTTCCTCCACCTAGCTTAGCATTCAAATCTTCAATCCTCAGGATAGGATATTTATCTAATTTAGCAACCTTGTTCACAGTTAATTTGTAGTCTCTGCAGGTGCGAATAGTTTGATCTTGTTTCATCACAGGGACTATGGGTGCCCCACCATTCTGAAAATTGGACTGGCTGGATGATGCCCAGCTTCTCTAAGCGGCACAATTCTACATCCACCTTCTCCTTTAGGGCAAAGGTCACCGGTCTGGCCTTAAAGAACCAGGGTGTCACCTCCAAACCCACATATATTTTAGCTTGTTAAGACTTTTATGTTTCCCAATTCATCACGAAATACGCTGTTGTACTTCCATGACACTCAGGAATTTCTCCTGTTCTCACTTGAAAGATATCTGACCAATTGAGCTTAATTTTTCATAACCAATCACGGCCAAGAAGACTAGGGCCTTCACCTATTAGAATGATCACTGGAAGTTGGGCTGTCTGTTGCCTTTGGGACACAAGTACCAGTGGCAATGCCTTTTAACTGTATCGACTCTCCAGTGTATGTCTTCACTTGAGCCATGGTTTGCTCCAGATTCAGTGGCTGGTTACCTTCATTTAGGTAATTAAATGTGTGTTCTCCCACCACTGTGCTCGAAGCCCCCAGGTCTACCTCCATGACTAGAGGCTTCTCATTCACTTGAAGGGTGAAGGTGATACGTTCAGTTTTTACTGCTTTGACACTGTATAGGGAATAGATATCAGTATCAGCAGCTTCTGGTTCTGTTATATTGTGCACTTCAATCATCTTGGTCTGCTGTCTGATTGGCTGTCTCGATTTTGCCCTGCATTGCTTTATAACATGCCCTTTTTTGTGGCTGTTATGGCATTCTGCCTCTTTAAATCTACAGGGTTCTGGTACATGGTTACCCCACATCTGTAACAGATTGTTTTCTGAATCGCTGTTGAGATTCTTCCACTATACCTTTACATTTTTCAAGCAGCAGAGACTGACTCCTGCTTCGGCGGCTGCCTCTCTGGTTTTCGTGCCATGCCCAGCAGTAAGTTCCTGCCCTAACTGAAAAATGGTGCCATGTTGCACACTCTGTAAAGCCTGTGAGTCCCTCTCAGCACCCTTCATTGCTAGCGCTATTTCCATGACATGCTTCAAATCAATGTAAAATTCTGCAAGTAAACGGTGCTGAATGGCATTATCGTATACACCGCAAACCAACCGGTCTCGCAACGTCATTGAATGTATCTCCGAAGTCGCAGTGCTCAGTCAATTGCTTCAACTTCGCTATATAAGTTGCGATAGACTCTCCCGGGGCCCTTACTCTAGAGTTAAACTTAAATCTCTGCATAATTACCGATGGCTTCAGCTGAGAACGCGTCTTTACGAGTTCTAATTCATTAAATGATTTAGAATCGGGCGCATTTTGGGCCATCAGACTGTGGATGAGGTTATATATCTTGCTACCACATACACTCAGAAGTATTGCTTTCTGCCTCTCCTCAGCTGTTATTTCATTCGCCACGAAATAAAAACCTAGACGCTCTATGTACTGACTCCAGTCTTCCATGGATGAGTCATAGGGGTCAATTCTGCTGAAGAGTGACATGACTGGTGAGTATACTTTTCTTTCTTTCCTTCAGAATTGATGTGCTCAGATTCACAAGGCAAGGTGCAGTGTCGGAGCTATTTATCCTTGTTGCCAATTGCAATGAACCTGATGTACCGGACAGGTTTCTTAGTTGAAACAGATAACTTTATTACAGAGCTTGTTTAGAAGCTACATGCTTGAACCAGGTCCATGGCTAGAAAGCACCGCCCCTAAGATTACTCGCATTTAGGGCTCATTAGTCAATACAGTCACGTGACCCCTAAAGGCAGTAGAAAAGGTTATACCAACAATCGCTAAAGTCATGAAAACAATGATAAAGAATATTTTCATGGACTTGGCCTTTTTTTTTTATTCCTTCATGGGGTGTGGATGTCACTGGCTAGATCAGCATTTTTAATGCCCATCCCTAGCTGCCTTTGAGAAGGTGGTCTTGACCCAACATATTGAAACGCTGCAGTCCATGTGGGTATGGGTACACCTACAGTGCTTTTAGGGAGGGAGTTCCAGGATTTTGACCCAGTGACAGTGAAGGAACAGCAAGAACATTCCAAAGCATGATGATGTGTGGCTTGTAAAGGAATTTGCAGGCGACGGTGTTCTCATGCACTGCTGCCCTTGTGCTTCTAGGTTATGGAGGTCAGGGATTTGGAAGGTGCTGATAGGGAAGACTTGGCAAGTTGCTGCAGTGTATCTTGTAGATTGTACACACTGCTGCCACTGTGCGCAGTGGGGGAGGGAATGGATGTTGAAAGTGGTTGATGGGGTACTAGTCAAGTGGGCTGCTTTGTCCTGGATGGTGCCAAACTTCTTGATGGTTGCACTCATCCAGGTAAGTAGAGAATATTCTACCACACTACTCACTTATGCCTTGTAGATGGTGGACAGGCTTTGGGAAGCATTTGAAGGAGGAAGAAAACTGTTAAATAGCTAGAGGGAAAAAAAAAATTGCTAGAGGGAGTCTTCTGAATGTGTAGCGAAAGGATGTGACTGCAAAGATAGAAGGAGAGCTGCTAAATAGCCAGAAAAAAAATGCCATGAGGCAGGGCTGTGGGCCCATAGGAGGAACAAAGTACACAAAATTCACAAAAAAGCTTTGCAAAAATAACCAAACTGTAAAGAGACAGGCCAATTTTGAATCCGTTAAATGTTCTTGTCTAGATAAAATACTAGTTAAACATCCCAATTATTAACATAATGATATGAGCGAAAGGTTTCACCTTAATTTCTACTAATCTAGCACAGATAGACCTGCCAAAGAAAATTCTAACATGATGTAGAGAAGGGAACATTGCTGAAACCTATGACCTTTGTGTCATGAAAGGCACGCTGCCCAGTATTAATATAGTTCTTAAAGGTTTCATTGATGAAGTATTCAGAGCAAATTAAATGAATTTTATGAATGTCAAGTTATTTAGGGAAAAACATTCTCACAATTTAGATAATTATTCTAATATTGTGCAACTAAGCTGACCTAGTTAATGAATGGAGTTTGTGACCTAGCTACTTTCCTTTATTAAATAATGGATGAAGTAATTTTCACCTGTCAAGTTTAAACTGAATGATTCATAGATTATGACGAATGAGTTCCCTGGCACTATTTGTAATAATTTGAATTTTTAAAAAAGCAATATTGTTAATGTTCTACCAAATTGAACATACTAGAAGCAGTGCGGCTGACATATAGAGGTGGAAATGATACCTACTTCTCCAATGAGAGTTGCTGAATAAATTCAAAGAATAGCAAATAAGTGCAGAAAATACAGGTAGATGTCAGCTCATGACAGCTCTCAGCGTGAGAAATTAGAGTTTGCATGCAGATAATTTAAAGTGATTTCATGCAGACCAGACTTTGACAGTTTTATTACTCTTGTCACAAAACCAGTCTTTTCATTTAATAGAGCACTGCACTAATTAGCTATGTTTGTATCTTTACTTCTTCTTGTTGACAGAAAAGAAATAATTTTATGAATAATGATAATATATCAGTGTCTTGGGTGCAACTACTTTGGCAATGCCCACTTCAGAACATAAGGACATATGCAATAGGAGCTGAGTAGGCTATTCAGCCCCTCAAGCCTGCTCTATCATTTAATAAGATCCTGACTGATGCTCAATCTCATTTCCGCTTTGCCTTCTGATCCCCATATCCCTTGATTCCCTTAGAGTTCAAAAACCTATCGATCTCAGCCTTGAAAATACTCAACTACTGATTATCCTCAGGTCTCTAAGGTAGAAGATTCCAAAGATTCACAACCAAGTGAGTAAAGATGTTTCTCCTCATCTTAAACCTAAAAGGCTGACACCTTATCCAGAAACTATGCCCCCTAGTTCTAGACTTTGCAGCCAACTGTCAACGTCTAGCCTTCAAGCCCCCTCAGAATCGTATATGTTTCAATGAGATCACCCCTTCTCTTCTGAACTCCAGGGAGTATAGGCCCACTTGACTCAGTCTCTCCTCTTTGGAAAACCCTCTTATTCCAGGAATTAATTTAGTGAATGTTTGTTTCACCCTCTCTAAGCAAGTATATCCTTCCTTAGGTATGGAGACCAAAACTGCACTCAGTACTCCAGGGTTGGAATTTTACAACCCTGTCGTAGCGAGGATGGGGCCGTCAAATGCAGCGAGCCATTCTGAACTCCATTGACTTTGGCGGGGCCGTAAAATCCTTCTGGTGTTAAATTCCACACCAGGTGTGATCCCAGCAAAGTGCTGTACAATTACAACAAGACTTCCTCACTCTTAAACTGCAATAAAAGCCAAATTTACTAATCTCTTGCTGAACCTGCATTTTCTCTTCCTCTGTTTTGTGTACAAGGATATCCAAATCTCTCTGAATGGCAACATTTAATAGTTTTTCGCCATTTAAAAAATATTCTCTTTTTCTAATCTTCCTACCAAAGTGCACAATCTCCTATTTACCCAGGTTACACTCATCTGTCTTTTTGTTGCCCATCATTTCACTAATTTATGTCCATTTGCAGACTCGTGTCCTCACAGCTTACTTTCCCACTTAGCTTTGTATCATCAGCGAATGTGGATACATTTCATTTGCTCACTTTATCTAAGTCAGTGATATGGATTGTAAACACCTGAGGCTCCAGCAATGATCCTTGCAGCACTCCACTAGTCACAGCCTGTAGCTCCCTGGAAAATCACTAAGATTTAGACGAAGCGTTGACATAATATAGAAGCTAAGTCTTGTCTCTTACAAACAATTATAGCAGACAATTGGGAGGTTGTCCTCTACTGTGGCAAAAATGTGAATGTGGCATTAATTCCAGTCTTAGCAATTCACTGGTGGGAGAAGTAGACAAAATAATTGATCACCAACAGCACTGGTTCATGGATAAGTGGGTTGAGAGCAAAAAGTCTGCAAAGTCTCAATAATCTATTAGCTTGTCCTGTCAGCAGCAGCAGAAAGATTTATGTTTTCCATCCACAGCCTCCATCGCACACTTTGAGCGCTATCACCTCAGGTCACAGCTAATCAGATTATGGAAAGATTAATGGTGGAAAATAATTTACTTTCATTGATGAGATACAACTGTCTCTGTTAATGGAGAATGCTTTCAAATAAGTCATCTGAGGAAGAAAAGGGTATTACAGTAATATGTTCACATTTTCAGAAAGGCCTTTGTTATGGAACTTACAGAAATAGGGCAATAGGTTGTCTCCTTGAGAAAAGAAAAAGGTATCGTCATATTGATGACATGACCCAATAAATTGTAGCAGAGAGGGTGAAATACAATATAAGAACTGTGGGAGAAGCTTGTTCATAACAGGTCTGTTTTTTTTTTAATTGCACAGGGACAGCAAAGGAAAAGCAATCTCAGGCAAAAACCATAGTTTAACACTAAGAGTGTTGTCAGATGTGGCTAATTCTGCATCATCAATCTTCACTTGTTTTAACCTCTTGTCTTTGTATTATTTCTCCCAAAAGTTGCTACACAAGTTTTCATCCTGCAGGGTAACAATGCAATAATTCACTTAGGGTAAAGTTTTTAGCTCGGCGGGCGGGCACGTGGCTGATCCGCTCGAGCGTAAAATGCCGCGCGTTGACATCGGGCGAGCATCCTGACATCAACGCGCAGTCACGCGATATTTTGTTCGGCGGGCACGCACCAGAGTCGGCAGTGCACCAGCTGACAATTAAAAGGCCTGTTAAGGCCCTTAAACTATCAATTAAGTTAAAATTTTTGCTGCCTGTCCAACCTTACTGTTGGCGGGCAGGTGAAAAGGCCAAGCGGCCTTTGCACTTTTTAGGAAACCTCATCCACAGATGGGATGAGGTTTCCTAAAGCAAATAAAAATAACATAAAAATTTTAAAACTTAATTAATAACATGTCCCTGCTCATGTGACAGAGTCGGGAACTTCATTGTAATACATCTGCACATCCTTATAAGTATTAGGTGGCTTTTCATTAGCTGCAGGGCTAGGGCTTGCTTGGGAAGGGGGAGAAGTGGCCTCAGGCAAGGGAAGAGGCTGCAGGGCCAGTACATTACTGGTGAAGAGGGGCATCCCAGGGTGTGTGTGAGGTCACATGTTGATCTGTGCAAATGGCTTCAAGAAGGTGAGGGCTGAGGAGGCAGTCTCCAGAGGAAATTGCTTCAGATTGAGGTGTGAGGGTGCCTGTGAGAGAGTGAGTTGTGATGTCCTTGAGCTGGCAGTGAGTGAGATGCCAGCGAATGTGTGATGGCCTTGTGATTGTGTGAGTTTAGAGTAATGAGATGGTTACCTTACCGTGGCTGCAGGGATGAGATCATTCATCCTCTTTCTGCACTGAATGGTACAGATCACCACTGTCACCACCTCCCAAGCCAGAGTGATGACACTGATGGGCCTCCTGCAGTCAGAACGGGGATAGAGAACATCACTGTGGGCTCCTAAGGCATCCCAGGGATGCATCACTGAATTGGGGGCTGCTGTCTTCTTGCCTTTCGGGGCCATGCCTTCTGTGCAGCAGTCCTGGGCTGGAAGCACTGAGGGGTGTGTACACGCTGCGCTTTAAATTTAGCGCCCAGTGTAAGGAAGCGGCAAGGTGACAGTGTGGCGGATGAATCGGGGGCCACCCACCAGCAAAGTGGCGTGTTTCCTGGCAATGCATGATTAATGAGCCGGGATTGGGACAATACAGCGTGAAAACCGCCATTGCAGACAGCGGGTAAAACGTCCTTTTTCACGCCCACCACTGCACAGTGCAAATCTGGGACAATTCCTCCCACTATAACAGACCAAATTCTCTCTCAGTAATACCTGTCATTGTAATCATCATCACGTCTTCATCGTTGACATCGACAGAAACAATTTATTTTTGCACTTTCACGGCGGTAAATATTCCAAGAGACACCGAGCTATAGCAAAAGAGTAAGGAGATATGGTGAAAAGTGTGGTTAAAAAGACACATTTTGAGGAATTTGTTGGTGGAAGGATGAGTAAATGTAGGGCAAAGAGGTTTGAGGATGAAGTTCCAGGGAGTAGGAACAATATGGTTGAAAGCTCTTCTACTGGAACAAGAGGAGATGGGGTGCACATGAGACAAGAGGTGAAGAACTAAAGTGTATGGACTATGACTGATGAAGATTGCAGAGGTGGATATGGACAGGATTTTTAGTTTGAAGCATTGGGGAACAGGGAGAGGTGTGGTGAGTTAGTCGGACTTGCTGGAGGACTGGATAAGGACAGTAAAGTTTTAGACAAGCCGAAGTGTGTGTGGGGTGAAGCTTGGGAAGCTGGTGAGGAGATTATTCTACAATTAAAGTTAGTGCACATAATCCATAACTGCCTTCTGAGCCAGTGGGTAGAATTTTACAGGCCCCACGGCAATGAGCTTGGAGGCAGAGGGTCTAGTAAAATGTCAGGAGAATGCATCAGGGTGGAACTCCAATGTTTTCCCAGCCAGGAAAATTGCCCAGAGGCCGTCGTGCAATGTGATTGTAATCGCGCAGAACAGTGGAAACTGATTCTGAGCTAATTTTAAATTTTATTGGGTCCCACGGAGCATCAGTGGCTTGCCAGCTAAAAGGAAGTGAGGGATCAGTGGCAGGTGAGTGGTGGCTGAAAGCAGAAGTCACTGAATACACTTTGGTTTTCTAACAGGAAAAATGAGATTATTCATGCAAAAATCATGGAATAGTCACATCACAGAGGGAGGCCATAAACCCCATCTTGACTGTGCCAGGTCACTGCAGGAGCAACTCAACTATTCCCACTATCCTGACTTTTCCCTATAGCCCTGCAAATTTTTCCTCTTCAAATAATGATCCAATTCTCTTTTAAAATCCATGACTGACCCTGCCTCCACCACACTCTCAGGCAGTACACTCCAAATCATAACCACTCATTGTGTATAAAAGGTTTTTCCTTATGCCACTGTTGCTTCTTTTGACAGTCACCTTAAAACGGTGTCCTCTGGTTCTGGACCCTTCCGCCAATGGGAATAGTTTCTCCCTATCTACTCTGTCCCAACCCTCTCATTAATTTGAACGCCTCTGTTAAATCTCCTCAATCTTCTCTCCTCCAAGGAGAATAGCTTTAGTTTCCCTGTCTACATGACGGAGTTCTGCATCCCTGGAGCCATTCTTGTGGATCTTTTTTGCCCCCTTTCTAAAGCCTTCACATCCTTCATAAAGTGTGGTACCCAGAACAGGTCATGACACTTCCGTTGAGATTGAACCAGTATTTTATAAAGATCTATCATAACTTCCTTGCTTTTGTACTCTATGCCCATTTTTGTAAAGCCCAGGATCCCGTATGCTTTATTAACTAGCTGAACCTGTCCTGCCAACTTCAATGATTTGTGCTCATATACCTCCTGGCCCCTCTGCTCCTGCACCCCCAAGGGAGCAAAAAGTTGGAGGGTTTGCAACAGTGGGATCCCATATCAAAGGGCACTTATTGGAAGGGTCTTTTCCAGGTCCACCTCACCTAGTGTGGCAACATGAGGGGATTAAGAAGCTTTAAACCTTGAAGACTCCAATACTCATCAGGTGGTATGCACTCTGAGTTTGACTCTTCTAGTGAGGAGTATAGTGAGTCTGAGATACAGGTTCAACCACATGGAACAGGGCTGCAACAGCCAGAGAAGCAACAGCCTCATGAGGGTGTGAGGAAAGTGGTCAGGGAGGGTGCATAGGGTCAAGAATGCAGGCTAATGTTCACAGAAGGTGCTACCCAGCTGCAAGGGAGGCTCTGCTTCATGGAGATGTCAGAGCATTAGTGTCTCCAAAGACTCTGTCAATCCAGGCAGGAAGTAGTGGAGTTGTGAAAAATGCTGGAGGAGAGTTGATACCAATGGGATGTGTTGTCCATCCATTAATTGTGGCAGCGAAGGTGACCATACACTCAACTTATACACCTCAGAATCACTCCAGGTATCCTCTGAAGCCATCTGTGGAATAACCCAGTCAGTGGCTCATCACTGCGTCAAGCAGGCAACATTTACCATGAACCAAAAGACAGGGTTATACAAAAGGTATCTTACTGATCAGGCCAGTCAGGGCAAGAGGATGATAGAATTCTTGGCCAAGGCTGGATTCCTTCAGCTGCAGGGTATTATTGAGTGCACACTTGTGGCCATCAAGTCTCCTGCAGTCAGGAAACCTTCATGAACAGGAAAGAGTTCCACTACTAAATGGTTACGCAGTCTGCAACCACCACAGAAGGATGCTGCAGGCATGTGTAAGGTACTTATGAAGCTGCCACAACCCATTCAGCTTTAGGTAATCATAGGTGCCTCAGCTTTTCAGCCCACCTGATGGCCTTTGTGGGTGGATACTGGGTGAAAAGGGCTTTACTCTCAAGACATAGCTCTTAACATGTGCAGAACCCCAACACCGAGCCAGAGGACAACTACAATCACTGCTATGTGACTACAAGAGTAACCATTGATCAAGCCAAAGGCCTTTTGATAATGAGGTTCAGATGCCCAAGTAAATCTGAGGGAACTCTGCAATATATCACATCAATGGCCTCACATAGTATGGTGTCTGCTGTGCTCTGGGTAACCAGGTACTCCAGAGGGGAGTATCATTGGAGAATGATAACTATGTTGAATGTGGTACATCTTCCTGTGAGGAGGAAGAAAAGTTGGAAGAGGGTCAGGGTCAGGTGCCCAATGGAAATGCATGTGCAATTCCAATGGCAATGGACATTGACAGGCATACTAGGGAGACATGCAACTCACTCATAAAGCACATGGTTCTCCTGAAAAACTATTAAACCCCCCTGGAGATGGTTTTGTTTTGTATCTGAGGTAGCCTTGGTAGCTTTTCCTTAAACATCCTTACCATCTTACTGGTCACGTCATTCAATTAATCCAAGGAATATATTCATCATTACCCTCATTCAGTGCACACCTTTTAATGCCCTCCATCTCAAGTATCTATCATCTGGTGATGGTCCACTGGTGCAGAAATGAACTGATAAATGATTATATAATGCACTATAGACCTTTAAAGTGGCACATCCATCTAATGCTTTGGCATTCAGCATAAAACTATCATCTAGTGAAGCCCCAAGTAAAATCTAGGTAGATTTACTCAAATGCTTCTGGCTGCTCCTGTGCTGTTCTCTTCCAGTGCCAACAGTCGATGCAGAGGCAGGCTGCTGTCTGTCATGCTCGGGTACATGAGGTGGCCTTGGCAGATGGCTTCTGGGTACCTGAATCCTGGAGGGGTTCTGCACAAGTTGGAGCCACCTGCATCCGCGTGGGGTCTGTCTCTGTTATTGAAGCTTCATGCAGCGCTTGTGTCACTATCAATGTGGCTGAGGATCCACCATCAAGGGCCACCTGCCCTTTCCTGCTTACCTGGAATGGGTGAACTCCTGGCACTGGGTCCAGGCATCACAAGGCCATTTTGTCTACCTATTGCTCATCAGAGTGCATGGATAAAAGCATACTGTAGAGGTCAGTGAACACCTCCTGCAATCGTTGGGCGGTTTTCTACATGTAGCTCTCCATCAGGGTCACCACTCTCTCATTTGCTTACACCTCAGAGAAATGTCACCATTGCTGAACTTCTCCATTGTCCACATACGGGAGTGAAAAACTCCTGGAAATTTGGGCAGATGTCCACAAGTTTCACACTGTTGCTCCAATATCGGCCACTTCGCTGATGACTTTCAAGGCTCACCATCTTCGTAAAGCTGAGTGTAATTGGAACTTTCCTCAATTCTTCCCGAGATGGGGAATGGCTGCAGCTGTCAGTGCCACCATTACCTGTTTGTGTCTGCCTGTGCTGTGCTTACAAGCTAGTGCCATCCTTTCTAACTGTACGCCAACATGACAGTATCTGCATTGGTGGAGGTGTGCATTCAGCCTTTGCAATGCAGTGATCACCTCTGACTGACCATGGGCCTTCTGTGTGAGATTACACTGTGTTTCACTTTGAATGCTGCTCCCTGGTCATGCCTGAATAATGGATAGGCCACATAGGTCCCCATCTCATGGGTGCTATTTATGACCTGAAGGGATGTGAGCTTGCTAATATGAATGCACTCACCTTGCCAGACCATGCCAGGTCATTGAAATACTTTTGGCACTACACCCATGATAATGCGATGCCACAGCTGTTGATTTCCTTAGCTTCCTCCAGCCATGCCTTCTTCATGAGACTTGCTGGCCTCCTCCTCCTGTCCACTGGGAGAAGCACTTGTCTCTGATCCCTCATCACCTAAGGGAGCACCTCCATTGAGGCATCACGAAACCTTAGCGCCACCCTTTCTCTGACTTCAACCATTGCTGCTCAGCATCCCTTTTTTGCTACCTGTTCCAGTGCTCTCATTAATGCCAGCCTGTAGGAAGACTGGTAAGTTCACTTAAATGTGGCACCAACCTTTGACCTGCCAGAACTTCCTCCTGACCGCCACCTATTGGCTCCTTCGCCTGCCTATCATAAATTGGCTGTAGGCAGCAAACCTCCTGAGGATGTCCAGCCATCCACCTATGTAGCCACCTGACCTGAATTGAGCTCTAATATATGGACTGCCTCCCTTTTGGTAAAATACAGCTAGCAATGCTAGGTGTGCTACAACAGATAACTCAGATGGCATACTATAAAATGAAGTAATGGCATCTCTAGATGATAGCAGGCATAAAATGATTAATTAATTTAACCTGATCTGGAGCAAACAAATGTGATTAATTAATATTTAGGAATACACATTTAAAAGACAACTTAAGGCAATGAGGGAAGAATTTAAAGAGATTGACTGGCAATAAGACACTTAAGAAAACTTCAAGAAATGGAATCTACTACTGAGTATGAAAAGTAAGCACATACCAAAGACTAATAATTGCAGATTAAAGAGTCATAGGTGGAGAAATTCAATATTGCTACACCTGATCTACAGAAATACATTGGCGTGTAAAGTACCTGAAGTAACTGGTTGAAATGGATGTTGGATGCCTTGCATAAACAAAACAATGTTCTACAGTTGGTTGTAGGACCCCGTTCAAACCTGATCTGCAAATAGGCTCTGCCCAGTTGCTCCACATCTTAAGCAGCAAAATTGTAAAATATTAAATTATTGTTCCCTGGAAATATTCATGATGCAACCAAATAGTATCAATCACGGGAAACTATTTTAAAATTAGGGGTTGCCCTTTTTGGCCAGAGATGAGGAGAATTTTTTTCCTCTCAGTGTGTTGTGTGACTTTGGAACTCTCTACCTCAGAAGGCGGTGAAGGCGCTTTCATTGAATATTTTTAAGGCAGGGGCGGATAGATTCTTGTTAGGCAAGGGAATCAAAGGTTATGAGGGGTAGATGGAAATGTGGAATTCAATACACAAACAGATCAGCCATGATCTTAATGAACGGTGGAGCAGGCTCGAGGGGCTGAATGGCCTACCTCTGCTCCTATTTCGTATGTTTGTATGCATCTAGTAGGAAATTTCATAAATAAAGTTACCCAGGTGGAAATTGGACCTCATAGCACCCATTTTATTGGTGGAGCACATGTATGGCAAGGGCTCATATCACAGGTAAAATATTCTTCACTCTTATTCAGGGCATTTCCATGAAAAGAGTTATTAGGACCTTTGTATATGCTAATGAGAGGTTTTGCGTCTCTTTTAAGATCTCTCTATGAATCTGGGCTGTCCTGAGTGGGGAAGTGACCTTGGCCAGCTTTTCCAGCAAGGCAAATTTTCCAAAATTGATTCATTGGTAACAGATGAGGCCAAGACTTTGTTTCCTAGCCACTGATTCCTTCCCTCTCACTGGAAACTATCCGAGGTTGAAACAGATTGGTTGCAAACTTGGTGTAATGTTTGACCCCGAGATGAGCTTATGACCATATATCCGTGCCATCACCCAAGATTGCCCACTTCCACCTACAAAAGTTACCCGATGCCAGCCTTGCCTCAGCTCAGCTGGTGCTGGAATCTTCATCAATGCCTTTGCTACCTTTAGGATTGACTATTCCAATGTTCTCCTGGGCAACGTCCCATCTTCTACCCTATATAAAACTGAACTCATCTGAAACTCGACTACCACATCCTAACTCTCAACAAGTCCCAATCATCTTGTGCTCGCTGACCTGCATTGGCTCCAGCCTGGTAGCTCCTTGTTCTTAAAATTCTCATCATTGTTTGCAAATTCCTCCATTGCCTCACTCTCCCTTTCATCTTGGTAAATCCTACAACTCTCTGACATCCTCCAATTCCGGCTCTTGAGCATCCCCTATTTTAATTGCTTCACCATTGGTGAACATGCCTTGAGTTGGCTAGGCCCTAAGTTCTTTAATTCCCTCTCTAAACTCGTTGTGTCTCTACGTCTCTCTCCTCCTTTATGATGCTCCTTAAAACCTTCCTTCTTTTTGTCCAAATTTTTGGTCATGTGTCCTAACATGTCCTTATGTGGTTCGGTGCCGAGTTTTGGTTGATAACACTCCTGTGAGGCGCCTTGTGATGTTTTACTATGTTAAAGGTGCCATATAAATGCAGATTGTTGTTGTTGAATTTCCTGCAAGACTGACTAATCCATTTTAAATTTGAGCGCATAAATACAACATTCAGCCTGCCCTGCGAATATGTCATCGTGAGGCAATGGCAAAAGGAGCAAAAATATATATATAGAAGGTCAAGAATACAGAAAATGTGATAATAAAAAGGATAGGAAGAGAAAACATTACTGGAAATATATTGGCTCCCTTGGGATAAGTAAAGTGGAATCAGTTAAGGGTGTTGGACTGCAAAAGTGATATTGTAGTTAAAGATATATTGGATGATTGTTGAATGTTGTGCAGAGGTTGAAGTAAAAGAAATAAAGAAAAGGAATGAGGTGTAAGGTAGTAAGGAAAGCTGTTAAATCCACTGAGATTAATACAGATAAATACATCAAATATTTTTAAATCTTTAAAACAAAATGTTTTCAAAATTTAACTGCTGCAAAAACATACTTTGAATATCAAAAATTACAATTAAATAAAAATATAGTGGATTGTTGAATATTTCATTATTTGATGTATTTTTTCGAAAACACAACCCATTTTCTTTAATGCGAGAATAATGATAAGTTTTAAAAAGTTAAAAAGTTTGGATGTTTACTGATTGAGATATATTTTCATATTTTAGTAATTCCCAAGGTTACTGAAAAAAGCATAGAGGAAAGGTTGAAACTACAGAGTTATCCCAGAATAACATATTGAATGGAAATAATCCAGTTGTCCATCTTCATCTTATGCTTATTTGAAGTCATTCTCCCTGTAGCAGTTATCTTGGTCAGTGGACAACACTATAATTGAATGCCATTACCATTATGCAGTTGAGACTTCAAGTGATTTGTCATCAGTAGCCTTGGTTCGTGACAAAATTCTTATGTGGAACAAACAACTGGATGAAAGTTAAAAAAAACAAGCCTTATACAACCATCTAATGAAAATATCTTGGAGTTGATTCTGGATTTAAAAGTAGATAAACTGATGTAAAAGAAAATGATTCATTTTCAGCACTCCTTTCTTGAATAAAATTACATATGAGTGGTGTTAATGACAAGGTTGGGAGGGAACTGAAACACTTGTATCCTTTCACTTGCTGTATGTAACCTGTATGGTTTTGGAAAGGAAGGTGTGTGTTTCTTAGCGCCCCTGAGTGAGTGTACCCGATTTAAATAACACAGCAATATTTTGTGGGTTTAAATAAAGAGGGTTATTTATTCACAAAGTCCACCTGAAAGTCTGAACACTATGACACTTACAAACTCACACACACTCGTGAAAGATGAAACTAGAGAGAGTAATGCACTTTTATGAGAGGTTAAATAAAGGGATAGTTCATCTTTCACATAATTATTTCATCATATGAAAACAGTAGTAGTGGGACCGATGCAGGTGGCGTTTTCACTCTGAAAGGGTCATTTGAGGTGTAACCAGAAGTTGGAGCTGTAAATCAGGATCAATGCAGGATTCCCTCAAAGAGTTGAATGTTCAGCAGATCGCAAAATTAGTCATTTGTAGTTTTTCTTATCAGGAGGTCAGATTTCTTTACAGGTGGACTTGGAATAGGAATCAAGCTGGGAGGCTTTTAAAGTTGTGCAGCCTCCTATTTTAAAAAGGCATCAGTGTCACTGCCTTGGTCTGCAGTGGTATTCTTTGTAGACTGTTTCTCTCTAGTTCTTAGAATGATAAAGGGTATTGGTATGAGAAGGCCGTTAAAATCACATGATCAATTGCTATTGCTCAGCCAGAATAGTTTAAAGCTAAAAGTTATTAATATACAATGGAAATTGATTGTGGCCATTCACACCTACTTGTGGTAAACTGGTTTTCTGCAGTTCTCCTATTGTTAGATTGCAAACTTGGAAACGAAGTCTGGAAGTCTATTGATTTTGAGTTTGGAGTGAACCATGAACAATGGCAAGTGTAAATTCCACAGAGGAGTTCCATCTGGTTATGTTCATTCAAGGGGGAGGCTCCCACTCATAGCAATTCAATTGGGAACTTTCTGGAAGCTTGGGGTAGTCTGTGTTGATTTTGCAAAAGTCACTTGGCCCTTGGAAGCCATCTTAGCCACCTTGTTATTGTCCATTTTAAAAATTAAAAGGCAGTTCTGGAAGCTTCCATACAAACACTGTCCATGTTTGAAGTCATGGATAGAACATGCCTTCCCTGGGCATCGGAAAAATGGAATCTTGATTGCATTTTTTTACATTGCCTCCATAGTAATGCAAGAGAAATGTGAACACACATTTTTCACACCTTCATCCTATCATCCACGCATTAATCTTATACTGCAATTGTAACAGTTTTCTTTTCAAGCTTAAGTTTCTAATTGCCCTTGGTTTTTTTGGATGGGGCACATGTATAATTGAATTTCTGTGGGTGGTCAGGCTTTAAGAAAGTTTGTATTCAGGAGTCCAGTGCCTTCTATTCCCAGTTCCTTTTTTGAAATTCCCAGTTACGTGTTGTCTGGGACGTTAGGATTTTTATTAACATTTGTCGTAGTGCTTTGGGAACTTTAATACTAATAGACATGTAACTTCTGGTGAGCTGTGGGGTTAGTGGAGGGTCATATTCGACTCTGCGCTCCTGGAAGGAGTTGCTTGTCACAGGCTGTTGAATGACAAAGCTTGTACTATGGAAATTTCTGTTACTTCGTACTTGCCCTGCCTCTTTACCCTTCAGTGGCTGTTTCTACAAACAATGGGTCTAATAATTCAGGCTCAGGTTCATTGGCTCTTCTTCTTTCTAAGGTGATAATGGGGACTTTGGGGGTGGTGGGGGGGTGAACTGTCTTTAAATTCCTGTAAGGTGTTTGGGGTCTCCTCCTGCACCTTGTCTTCCAATGGGTTCTGAAGCTGAATAACTTGGTTTGGAGAGATTTGCATTTTTTACCTGCCCCTTTGGCCTTATAATGGGCAGTTCCCCACTGGCTGCACCTGTATTTCCCTTGTAGTTTTCACAATGCTGTTTGACTTAGGGTTTATCGTCTTCCCTTTTTCCTGCACCTTGGGGTTGAGTTTCTCCCATATGTCCCACAATTCCTGAAATACCACTGCCCTCAGGTGGCTGTGCAACTTCTGCTGCAGTCCCCTGTGGCACTTTGAGTAGGTGAGGCCCTCACTAGTTGTCCACCTGTTTGTGAGCTTTCTTGGTCCCCATTTAAATTCTGGAAGAAGATTTCTTCCAACTACACCTCAGGTGCGTTTCCGTCAAACTTTGCTGCTTTAATTCCAGTACTTTTGCTTTCCTGTGGCCCTATTTTGTCTGCTTTAAATTCTATAGGCTCTACTCTGGTTTCTCTAAATTTAGCAGCCTTTAACCTGGCCTCTGTGAAGTCTGCTGGCTTTCCTTTAGCCTCTTAAGTCCTTACTGGTTCCAGCACCCTGTATAAGATTTTAGGATGTTCCTTAGCCCTCTGCAGTTGTGCAGAATATTGCCTGTTTTCTTCAACTTACCTAATCTCCTTAGACTGATCTCGACTATATGGACACAATACTGTGTTTCCGGCTAAGTCATTGCCCAGCAATATGTTGACTGCCTACATTGGTAAGCTTGGTGTTATCCCAATCGTCACTACTCTGGTGACCAACTTACTCTGCAGGTCAATTTTAATTAAAAGGAACCTCCAAGCATTTGCCAGTAAACCATCTTACCAACACTATGGTATTTGTTCTGCTTTCAGGAAGCATCTCAGCAACCTGTGGTACAAATAGGGTTTGAAGACAACCAATGTCTCAGAGGATAGTTATCGCTTTCTCAGGGTCCAGGATACAAAAAAACTCATTTCCCCTTTAAATAGAAAATGCGGACAGATGCCTGGATTGGCGTTTGTAATATTTGAACAAAACCTGACTACTTTTAGGGCCACAGCTCTTGGTTTGTCTACCAATACCCCTGTTAGATGAGCCTGGTAAAGCCAACAACTCTCTTTCACACATCCAGGTTTTCCAAACTGAAAACACACAGAACATGCCCATGCTCTTTAGTACCCAGGTTCTTTCTTTTAAAAGTTGGAGACTGATCTGTTTTCCCTTCCCTACTCTTCTTTTCTCTGGAGCCTGTTTCTGATTAATCTACATCTACCCAATCTCTTCCTAGCTTGTAGGAGTTACCAAACCCAAATTTATTTTGAGTTAGAGGTCTATGTGTCAATTCGCAGTTGTCTGCTATGAGGCTGTGTCTCTGGCTTTTGAGACTGTGTTCCTCCACATGGATTTTACGGTGGTATAGGAGGCAGTTTTTGAACTGTTCTAACAGGAATATTCCCCTTAATCCCTCATAGGTGCAGTGAATTTTGAGTGCTTGCACCCACCAGTCAAATGTGAGCTGTTTAATTCTTTCAAATTTGAGAAAGGTTTGAGTGTGCTTTTTGCACGAATTCCTAAATCTGTGGTGGTTTGTTTCTTGCATTAATTCATAAGCACACAGGCAAGCATTTTCCACACATTTGTAGCTTGCAGAGCTCTTTGCTGGCAATTCAGAATAAAACTTGTGGGCTTCTCATGCTAGCTGGCCCCATATTAGGAGAGTCCAAACCTCTGCTGGCCACTTTAACTGACCTGCCAGCTTCTCAAAAAGATGTGAGGAAGATTTCAATGGCATTGTCTTTGAATTTGGGTACTAATCAGGAATCCTTTAAGAAATTAAATCTTGTCTCAAAGAATTACCAGCTACTGCCTCACTAGGTAAAGACAATATCTCCCTAGCTATTTCAATCTATCTTATTTCACTGTCCTTTAGGGCTTGCAATTCCATCTCAAGGTTCTCCAGTTGGAAGGCTCTCTCTCATTCTCCTGGAGTTCCTGTCTTCTCTCCTTCTCATGGAATTCTAACTCAAACCTCCAATGTTCCAGGTGAAATTTGACTAATGTAACCTGGTCTGTTTCAGGATCTACAATCTTCTACCTGTTCAAATTCTGGGTTGAGGCTAAAATGCTCAGCCAGCATTCTTCACCACCTTGGGTCTTCATGCCCATTTTTTCATAGTAAGTCCCATCTGGTCAACTACTGCTTTAAGCTGCTCCAGAGTTAAGGTTACTAACTTTTGTGAAGTTAACTTCCCTTGTTCTATGAATGATTTTGCATCAAAGCTAGCCATTCAACTTTCCAGTGTTCATATGCAAACCCTGATGCTTTAGCTCTTTTGTTTTAAAGAAGCATTTTAGCTATTGAACTTTCCCTTCTTGTTTCCAGTTTGTTCTTTTAATGTCAGATTTAGCTCGTTTTAGTCCAATTGGTTCAGATCATGGATGTAGTAGCCAATCCTGTTACTTACAGGTGTCCCTCCCTTCCTGTCCATAATCAGTGTGATATTGGAAAGGAAGATGTGTATGTTTCTTAGCGACCACCCAGCAGCATCCCCCCACCACCCCCCCCCCCCGCCACACCCACCCACCTCTTGAGTATATGTGGCCAATTTAAATAACAGCAACAAGCTTTTGTGGATTTAAATAAAGTGGATTATTTATTCATGCTTTCATCCTGAAAGTCCAAATGTTACATCTCTTTCACACTCACAGACACTCGAGAAAGATATATTTGCAGAGTATAATGCACTTTTACAAGTTGGAAACAAAGGAATAATCCATAGCTCATGTGTGTGGTTCGTCATTGGAAAACAGTCATTGCGGATCTGGCACAGGTAGCATTTTCACTCCAAAATGGTAGTTTGAGGTGGAACCAGTAGCTGGAGTTGCATATCAGGATTATAGCAGGATTCCTTCAAAGAGATGGATGTTCAGGTTGCAAAGTTAGTCACTTGCAATTTTTCTTACCAGGAGGTCAGGATTCTTTACAAGTGGACTTGGAATAGGAATCAAGCTTGGAGACTTTTAAAGATGTGGCAGCCTCCAAGTTTAAAATGGGGTTGGTGTTGCTACTTTAGTCTGCAGCTGATACTCTGCAGTGGTGTTCTTTGTAGGCTGCCTGCTTCTCTCGAGTTTTTGGGAATAATAAAGGCCATGTTAACAAGCCAGTTTCAGCCACATGATCAACTGCTTTTTCCCACCCAGAATGGTTTAAAGATAAAAGCCATTGCTATACAATGGAGATAGATGATGGGCATTCACATCTACTTGTTGTGAACTGGCTTTCTGCAGGCCTCTTTTGATGGTAAGCTTGGAGACATGAAGTCTGGAAATCCATTGATTTTGAGTTTGGGTAAAGCATGAACAATGGCAGGTGTGAATTCCACAGAAGGGTTCAGTCTGGGCATGTCTATTCAGCGGGGAGCCACCCAACCAGAGTGATTCAATTAGGAACTTTCTGAAAGCTTAGGTAGGCTGTGTGAATTTGCAAATGTCACCTGACCCTTGGCAGCCATCTTAGCCACTTTGTTAGCGTCTATTTAAAAAAAAGGCAGTTCCAGAAGCTCCCATGTGAACACCATCAATGTTTGAAGTTATGAATAGGACATGCCTTCGCTGGGCATAACAGAGGAAAGGTTCATAGAACTGCATAATTTTATATGAAATTCATTTTTCCTCTCCTATATGAAAATACCCTTTGTTGTCTCTGACCTCCATATCACCACCATACAAGGTTAGCATGTAACTCTCAAGTATCCCTTATACCTGTTGTTGAAGGAGAAATAAATACAAGGAGATACTTTATGGTGACCACCAATGTTACATCATTCACAAGGGAAGGTGAAGACTTAAAACAATTCACCTGAGAGGATATTTTTAATTTAATAAGGACTAAAAGGAATAAATATTTTACATGGAACACAAGTTAAATCACAGAATAACAAAACATGAGTGGACCAAAGGGATATTACTCTTATAAATCACTTGGCTAGTAAATCAGGTTCACCGATTCAAGGAAGTGTCTGTTAGAATTAAAGCTTTTTTGTTTGCAAAGTGTTGAATAAAGCATTATATTAAAATCCCATCTCACTTTTGTGTGAAAGAACATAATATAGCAGGGCACACCTGTAAGTTCATCACCAATGTCTCCCTGGGCTGCATCTTTAACACCTTCCATTCATACTGTCACATGATGATGCTAAGCAGAAAATGCAATGGCCAGATGTTGATTCCATCTACCTTCTACTAAATCAGGCTGAATCTAATAGTGAACAATCTTGGTATTTTGTTCAGTCATGTACAGGAATTTAAGTCCACAATCCGTCCATCAACTAGAACACCTACTTCACAAAGTCATTCATCTAGTTTCCTGTGTCACTACCTATTTCTCCCAAAATTCTCATCCATTCTTTTGTGATTCCCAATGCTCATCTCTCTGACCTCCAATGCTTTTCTCTACAGACTCCTAATTGTTCAGAACTCTGATTCTCACTTCCTATCCCATACTATGTCACACAGCCCCATCATCATGAATCTCCATTTGCTCCACATCCTACAGAATAATATTAAGATCCTTGTCTTTGTTTCCAAGTCCTTCTGTGATATGGGCTCCTCCCTATTTATCCAATGTGACATCTCATCACACACACTTAGTTCTTCTGATTGTCATCTATTATGTGTGTCCTGCCCCTCTTTACAGCATCCACATGCAGCACTCACATGAACTTTTAAACATTATCTCCCAATATTCTGAAATTTTCTTCCTAAATCCATCATCAATGCTGCCATGGTCATTGTTTAACAGAAGAAAGAGGCAGAAAGTGGAAACAAACTTTCTAAGCTATCAATCCTAAAATCCATTACAGAATGTATCAGATTACTTTATACATTATAAAACTACCTTTAACTTCACCTGCCTGGTCTGAAGTCAGTTTCCAGGCACATGTTAGAGTTCAGGTTTAGCACTTGTTCAAAGATAATGGGCAGAATCATCCTGGATTTGTACTAAGTGCAGTAGCAGGCGGGTAAAACGCCGTTTCCATGGTGGGCTGGCTCTCATTCACTCGCCATGCCATCACCTCACCGCTTCATCACACCGGGCACCTTATTTTAAGTGCAGCTGCGTGCACACTTCTCAGTGCCCATGACTGCTGCGCAGAAGACATGGCCCCAAAAGGCAAAAAGACTGCAGCCCCCAGGTTCAATAATGCATCCCCCGAGTGCCTTTTGGACGCCATGGAGGCCCCCCGTGATATCCTCGACCCCAGCTCTGGTCGCAGGATGGGCAACAACATCACTAATCCAGCATGGGAGGTGGTGGCAGAAGTGGCCAGCACCAATGTCCTGCACAAGAGGACAGCCACCCAGTGCTGCAAGTGGGTGAATGATCTCCTTCGTTTTGCCAGGATAAGTCACTCTTCTCATCAATCTCAACTCACACACTCACAAACCCATCACACACCCACAGGACCCTCACTCACTGCCAGTCCAAGGGACATCACCATTCACTCTTTCACACACACCTTCACTGTCTTCATCCAGAGGCAAGCTCGGTAACATCAGGAAGGGATGTCCGCTGCACTCCTCAGATTGCAAAGCATGATGGAAGAGTCCGTCCACCTTCAGGCTGAGATGATAGTGTCAGCATGCTAACACGCCTAGGCCAACACTGGTAGGATGTCAGCTGCATGGAGACCTTGGTCCAGGACATTGGTCCTGCACTGCTGCACAGGCTGAACTCCATTGCCGACGCCACAGTTGGCCTCCAACAGTGTACGCGAGAGGGTTGCGTGGCAGCCCAATCTCAATCCAGCTACCTCTGCTCCTCAAGGAATCAGCCAGGGGCCGACAGCCACCCATAGGGAAGTCGATCAGCAGTTGTTCCCTCTGGGGCCATCCATCCAGGTGAGTCCAGGAGTGTCTGGCCCATCCAAATGCCCTCTTCCTGTAACCTCAGCAGCTCCAGCTCCACAGGCCGAGAAAGGTGCCACTGCCACACAGCAGGACCCCAAAACCAGGTTGGGGCCCTGCAGAGAACACCTGCTAAGATCATCACAGACAGGGCATAGCAGTCAGCAGGCTGCCTCCACCTCTGCTATGGATGTCCAGGGAGCCAAGACATAGCAGCAAGGTTAGGAAAGTTAAGAAGATGTAGTCTGAATTGGGTTGTGAGATTTTTTACCTCACCTCACGCATTGCGCTTACCATGCAGCCAGAAGCCATTCTCATTCCAGGATGTAACTGCATCCACAGTCCTGGGACTGCTTCTCCTGCTCTTTCATTACTGCCTGAACCATATTCCCAGTGACTTCCTCACCTGCATCAGGTAACACCCTGCAAGGGCAGTGATTGGCTCTTAACTCAGACCTTCCCCAAGGTATTGGCAATGAGTGATTTGCACTCAGCATGTAACCTCTACAGTGAGCTTCCCACCACTTAAGCATGAGCCCTCCTTTTCAGGGGACGTTTGGAGCAAAGACTTGCTTCCCTGTCAGGGAATTGAACCCCGGTCTCCTACATGACGGGCAGGAATACTAACCAATATACTAATGAGGAAAGGCCTAAAAGGTCAGGTATGTTTTTCAGTCGCAGTCAACTGAGTCTTTTTGGTGTAAATGAGAACATAAGTAGCAGAGGATGGTTGCACAGCCTGGGCATGGGTGTTAATCACTTGTACATCATGCTCACTATTGTAAATAAACTCCCAAGAATGTCTCCCTGCCTATGGTTCCTTGTTCTGATGAGCAGTGTTCGTGTCATTCAGACGTGAAATCTTCCTGCACAAGATAAAGCCAGGTGTCTCAGTCTTTGGTTTCTTCCCTGTGCTTTGTGCAGCCATCAGACCACAGTGATGATCCAACCTCACAATCCCTGGACATATTAACAATGCCTGCACCTTGACAGTCCTTGCCATTGCTGCCAGAATGTTGTGGGTAGGCATCACAGAGTTCCGTCATTCTCTTTGTGTGCTCTCAGCACCTTTAAGGTGGGGATGGTCCCTATCTCTTCAGCACCTGTGACCACTGACGTTGTGCTCCTGAAGGGGTCAGATGCTGAAGGCGGACAAAAGATCAGGTGCTTCTAGAGTTTCAAGGCTGCGCCTCCTTGATATGACCCTGATCACAGAGCATAAGCAAACTGCCCTCAGCTAGACAGGACTCAGACATTCTCAGGGGCTATGTGAAGATCTATGGAGTGTCCTCAATGCATGTCACCATCATCCTCCTGCAACTGCGCAACTATCAGGGCCTCCATTACATCTCCATGACAGAAGCATTATCACACAGGGTATGTGCGTTGCCATAAGCCAGACTGGAGTCAAACGTTTATATCTGCAATGTCAGGATCCATGGTGTCTCCTTACTGCATGTCGTCATCATTGTCCACAAAGCTAGCAGCCATGAGGGCATCACGAACATGCCTGCCTCATCTGGCCAGTGCGATGGCCTCATCGCCATTATCGCCGCCTTCAAGGACCTCCTCGCCCTCATCACTGTCGACATCCTCCTCATCAAAGGAGACCTCCATCTCCTCCTCAGCCAGCTCCTCTCCCCATTGTAGTGCCAGATTTTAAAGGGCGCAGCAGGTGACAACAATGTGTGACACCCCCTGTGGACTGTATGCAGGGCTCCGCCAGACCGGTCCAGGCACCAGAACCTCATCTTCAGCATCCCGATGGTCTGCTCCACCAAGTTGTGAGCTGCAGCATGAGCCTCATTATACCTTCGCTCTGCTGCAGTCTGAGGCCGCCACACAGGAGTCATCAGCCACGTCCCCTGCGGGTAGCCCTCGTCCCCAAGGAAACAACCCTGCAGCCTTTGTGGATCCTGGAAGATGTCAGGGATCTATGACCGACTGAGAATGTAGGAGTCATACACACTTCCTGGAAACTATGTGCAGACCTGCAGGATGCGTTTGTGGTGGTCACACACCAGCTGTACATTCAACGAATGGAATCCCTCGTGGTTGACATAGTTGACCCCTTGTTTGGATGGAGATCTGAGCGCCACTTGATTGCAATCGACCATACCTTGCACCTGTGGGAAACCTGAGATCTGGGCGAATCTAATCACTCTTGCATCCTGGCTTTCCTGACCCCAGGTGAAATGCACAAGTTTCTGTGCCTTCGCAAAGATAGCATCTGTGACCTCATGGATGCATTTATGAGTAGAGGCTTCTGAGATCCCACAGAGGTACCTATGGAGCCCTGAAAGGAGCCACTGGCATAAAATTTGAGCACCGCAGTCACTATCACGACCACTAGCAGTGGAAGGCCTCCATGTCCCTGTGGCACCAAACCCTGCAGTAGCTGGCAGATATGATTGACCAGTTGCCTAGACATGCGCAATCTTCAGCGATTCTGGTTGTTGGTTATCTGTAGGAACTAAATGCAGCGTCTACAGGCCCTTGATTTAGCTGGGTGCCAACCAATGATGGCTCGCTGTGACTCCTCAGCAGTGTGTGCGGGAACCCCAGCTGCCTCTTCTTCCTGAGGGTGCTGCTCCTCCTTCTGTGCAGCCAGGCACGTCCAGTACTCTCTTCTCCATTGTCTCCCTCTCTGTACACCATGAGGCATACAGTTAGTTCAGCAGGCTCCATGCTGCTGATGTACTCCTCTTACAGGAAGAAAAAGACAGACGCGTGGGTTAGCTTGGGTGTTCTAAGAGCCTCTCTTGGCTAAGTCTGAAGACGCCTTAATATATCCCGGAGAGTGTTGGCCACCACTTGGATGGCCAGTGCATGGCTGCCCAAAGCCCCACCTACCTCTGCCCTACATGACCGATTGGTGGCATCCTTGCCCATTGGGCTGCGTGCAAGCTCTCAGCTCAGTTGTAGGCATTCTCCTAACCTTCACTGCATGGCTGCATTGTTAGCTTGAACCATGGGGGAGACTGGTCAAACTGATGATGACATTGCAAAGGGCTGTGAGCGCCTCCACCAGTGACTGCTCCATGGCCATCTTTGGCAAGGAGATTGTACAACTTGCCCAGTCATCCAACTGTCCTGCTGTCCACTAAAATGCTCATTAGTTTGCAGTCTGAGCCCAAGGGATGAAAAACTCTAGAGCACTTGGTGGCACTGGCATGCTTCTGTGTTCCTTGAGTTGGCAGAAAAACTAATGGCCTGACTCCACGCATGTCAGCGTGGCTGCATCAGAACTGTCTCAGTTGCAGAGGAATGGTCACTTTATACAAGGTTTCCCTAATATGTGGTCGCTTCCCTCCCTCCCACCCCATACACGTTTATGCATTACCTTCAACTGCCGGACAGCCCTTGCACCGCCCCATAACCCCCAACGCATCTCAGCCGCAGGGCAGCCCTTGCTCCCACCCCCAAGTCGCCTCAACCACAGGTCGGCCCTTGCGCCCATGCCTCCAGCTTGCCTCAAACTTGAAGTCCAACAGACGACCCAGGCAAGCGCTGCGCAACGTTACTGTGTACTTACCTCCCAGTTCCCTCAAAGTGCCGTTCGCCAAGTGCACACCTTATATATGCTGTTGTGAAAGATGTTGGTATGCAATCATACTGATGTGGGCAGACAATCCAGCAAGAGGAGTGGGGATGATTCCAGTGGGCCGGCCTTATAATGATATGCAGATGTATTACAATGAGGTTCCCAATGTCCGATGGCGGGAAACACAGCCTGCCATCAACAGGCTGAGTAGATGATCACAAACTGGTTTCATAACGTCGCAAAACCGATTTTTGGCCTTCTCACCATATTGTTCGCTCATGCCACGAGCACACTTGATGCCAGCTGGCATGGACAATTCCACCCAATGACTGTTGATTGGGTGCAGCCTTAAGCTTATTTTTTTCTTTCTGAAAATACTGTAGCTATGATAAAAATGGTAAATGGTTTATTTATCAGAATACATAATAATTAAAGTGTTTGCATGTTAGCCATCATATTCTATGCTTTTCTGAGAATGGAAAATATAAAAGTGCTCTTTCAAATGAAGTGTGCAAAAACACAGATTTTACAAAGATTTTAATAAAACACGAACACAATTGTAGGAATTGTAGACTGGATTTTGAAGCACAGATAAACTGGGAATATGAGCTGAGTGGTGGGCAAAAGCAAAACCTGGAAGTAAGTGCAGAGCATCTGTCAGTAGCTTTTTAACTGAGCCACTTCATTAACATTTTACTTGTGGGTTTTGCATTCAATTAACACAAATGGGTGTGACAACAATGCATATGACATGATTTCTACTCCGGTATTTAAAACGACACTCCAAACATTCAAGTTAAAGTTGTTTGCATTCAGGATGGACAGTCAGAGACCTGTTAATATGGAGTCAAGGCAGGCAAAGGCCGCACCATGCTTCATGACACCTTCGTGAATGTGCTGTTGGGGACTGTAAGAGCCAGAGAAAGGTAATCTTCCTTACTGATGGGAGAAATAAGTCTGCAGGTGACATAAAGGTGAAATGGTTGATAATTACCAATTGGAGACCAGCAACAGGAGTGCTGTGCCACACCTCTGGTTTCAATGCAGAATGAGCAGAGGTGAATGCAGTTCCTCATTCACTTGGATCCTTAGACTGTGTACCACTCTAATCCCCTCACACTGCCTTTGCAAGCCTACTCCAGCACATCACTCTTCACACTTACTGATGCTGTAGGTGCACCTATCCCTCTTTTAATATGCATTGCTCACAGCACCTTCCACCTCTTTCTCCTCGACCTCACAACATCCCATCCTCCCATCCTTCTCTTCCTCCTCCTCCTAGGAATCAGTCAAATAGGCTCTGCACCCTGTGCCTTGTTCCTCCCCCAAGTAAAAGCCTGTAGTGCAATGATATACAGAGCACAGCACACAGCACAACATTCTGGTAACACTGGCTGGTGCATAATGAAGGGCTCCTTCAGATCTGTCCAGGCACCTGAAGCACATCTTCATTATGCTGATATGGCATTATGCTATATGACATTCATTATATCGCTCCTGGGCTACATTCCTCAGGTTTCTGATAAATGCCATGAGTCATCTTTTAAATGGGTACCCCTCATCTCTGAGCAGCCAGCCAGTAGGTCTGATTTGAGGTGTGAACGCATTAAGGAGGGTGGAGTGCTGCAGCACAGGAACACCATGGCTAATGCTGTGAATCTTGCTCGGACTCACATAAACATCTTTTCATGGTTTTACACCAGTGGAAGCCCTTGTGTTCAGGAGCACTTCTGGATGACCCATGGGTGCCCTGATTGCCACTAATGTGCAGTCGATGACACGCAATGCCTACCAGTCAGAATTGCAAACCTGAGAATCTGCCCATCCTGACTGATGTCATCACAGAAAAAGTTGACATAATTGGCGGCCCTGGCAAAGAAGGCATCAGTCAGCTGTCCTATGCATTTGTGTACTGTTGACTGTGAGATTCTGCAAACATCTCCAGCAGGGCCCAGGAAGGACCCAAAGGCAAAATGTTGAAGGCAGTGATGACTTTGGCAGCCGCTGGTAAAGCGTGGCCACCAATTCCAGTTGGCAGCAGTCTTGTTCCAACAGACTGCAAATGATTGCCACCACTTGGCGTGACAGCTTGAGCCTTCTGAATGTTCCTACTTGTTGAGGAACGTTATCATCCGTGCCAGGTATAGCCTTCTGTGAGCTGCACATCTCTCCTCTGTGGAATTGTAGATCTATGAGCAGCAGCAGCAGAAGTTGCTTTTCTTGCTGTTACTGATGATTATCATGGTCCTCTTCCAAGGTCTAAAGTAACACAGCGTAAGTAGCATCGATGCTGATCGGATAGATCAATGACCCAAAGAACTTTCCAGAACTCCAAACCTCCAAAGTGTAGGTGGCAACTCAAAATTTGTAAACTAATATCTAAAGTAAAATGATATCTCTGCTCAAGTATGATGAGAAAACTCTTTCACTCAAGCAGGGAAGAAAGCAGTTGTGTGTATTCAGTATTAATTGGCATTTCCCTGTCATCACAGAAGGAGACTTTTTGGCCCCTTGTGTCACTGTTGGCCAAAAAAGAGCTATCCTCTTTCACTAATAGGGGTACTTCAAGAGTATATCCAAGGACCTCTCAATTGTGATGACTGTTCCTGCCTTCAACAGCCTTTCAGGCACTAAGTTCCAGACACTCACCATGGTATCTGGTGGTCTGGGTGAAATTATTTCTCCTCAACACATCCCTAGTCATTCTACCTATGACTTTAAATCTATGCCCACAGATGATTGACCTCCCTGCTAAGGGAAATAGGTCTTTAATCTCCACTTTATCTTGGCCCCTCATCATTTTATACACTTCAATTAAGTCTCCTCTCCTTGCAAAGAAAACAATCCCAGCAATCTTATCTTATTGGCTAAAATTCTCCGGTGCTGGCAACATCCTTGTAAATATCCTTTGATCACATCCTGCCTGTAAGCAGTGGCCAGAAATGTACACTAACCGTGGCCTAACTACTGTGTTTTTTCACAGTTCTAGCATAATCTACCTGATTTTATATTCTATGGTTCAGTAAATAAAGAAAAGCATCCCATATGTCTACTTAAGCACTTCATCTATCTGTCCTGCTTCCTTCAGGGATCTGTGAACATGCATGCCAAGGTCCCTCTGTTCCTCTACGCTTCTTACTACTCCCTTGCCATGTTTGTCCTACCCAATTGCTTTACCTTATGCTTCTCTGGGCTGAATTCCACTTGCTATTTTTCTACCAACCAGTCCAGTCCATTTACATCTTCCTGCAGCTCCTCATTTAACAACCACACAGACAATTTTTGTATAATCGTGCAAACTTTTTAATCGTTCTGCCTACATTTAAGTCTAAATCATTGATATATAACCATGAAAAATGATAGACCTACTACTAAGCCCTGCAGAGCCTCACTGGGAACAGCCTTCCAGTCACATGAACACCCATTGATTTTACCCTTTGCTTCCTGCCACGGAGCCAATTTTGGATTTAACTTGACACTTTTCCTTTACTTTTCTGACCAGCCAGCCATGTAACTTTGTCAGAAACCTTGCTAAAATCCATGTAGACTACATCAAATATGCTCCCTTGTTACCTTTTCAAAAAATTCAACCAAGTTACTCAGACACGACCTCCCTTCAAAAGGTACATGCTGACCGTCCTTGATTAATCTGTGCTCTTCTAAATGCCATTTAATCCTGACCCTCAGAATATTTTTCAATAATTTTCCCACCACTGAGGTTAGGTTGACCAGCTTTTATTACACAGTCTATCATTTTCTCCCTTTTTAAACAATGGTACAACATTAGCAGTTCTCCAGTCTCAGCCCTGGAGCCATAGAGCACTGGAAAATGATGTTCAAGGCCTTCATTATTTCTCCCTTGGCTTCTCTTAACAGGCCGAGAAACATTTCATCTGGCTTTGACAATATGTCTACACTTAAAGATGCTAAATCTCCTAATATTTCCTCTCTCACTATGTTTATCTCATCCAATATTTCACACGCCTCCTCCTACAATACAATACTACAAAAGGCTGGATTTTACCAGCCCTCTGGGGATAGCTGGGAGATCAGGGGGAACCTGTAAAATGGAAGAGAAAGTGGGAGGGGTGGAGTTCCTGTTGTAACCCATTGCCATGGCATTTTAACAACAGCGAATGGGCCTGCTGGCATATGGGAAGACTATCCGGTGCACCCTGGTGGCCCCCCCAGCCGATTCTTTGGGGATTCTCCCTTTTGGGCAACGGAGGGGTCCCCCAGCAGCAAAGGCTGGCTCTACAGCAATGGTACCACCTGCCCTCATCGAACATCAACCCTACTCATTACGTGGCATTCCCAGACCCCAGTTACTTGGTTAGGAGGGTAGTATCCTTCCATGGTGCAGTCCCAACCATGGTGAACACTCCTGGTGGTGTTGCACAGATTTCTGAGCTGCAGACCCTTTGATTGGCCAGCAGCTCCTGGGGGCAGCCACCCTTTAAAGGTGCAGCAGGTCTGACAGTAATTAATTAATTGCCTCTGTGTGTGAGCGAGAGAGAAGGCAAAAATTAACAAAAGAAGGGTTGCACTATTTCTGAGCATGAGAAGTGATTGTGACTTAACTTTTCTCTACAGCTTTGGTGCTAAAACAGACAAGCATGTGTCTGCAACAGACAAGTGGCTTCCTCAATGAGAATCAAGGTAATTTTTGGACCCTCCTTTGTTCAAGTGTTTTCCCTTGATTATGTACCATCTTATCCTGCTTGCAGAAAATAGATTTGAGGAGTATCATAGACAAAATGTATGTGAACTCTCATGCCCATAATCAGTATGCTTTTTTATGGAAAGAGGTGTGTCTTTCCTTACCCTTTGATTGTGTATTTCAATTAAATTATTCAGCAGAAAGCTTTTGTAGGTTTAAAATAAAGAAGGTTATTTATTCTCACACAATTACCCCAAATTAATGCAAGAGTACGTGTGCACACACACACAAAAAATCGGACACGGATTAAGATAGTGTACCCTTACAGATTACAGTTAATTCAATCTCTGATTTACAATTTCTAGTCTCCCACATGGCAGGCATCTGGTTTATGAATGATTTGATGACTTAAAGTTGAAGTGAGGGCGTTGTAAAGGGAATGATTCACAGCAGATTTTGAGGTTTCTTGAAGTCAAATACCTAGGAGGTTGGTTTCCAGGTGAACTTTGAAACAGGAACATGTTAAGTACTTTGGCTGCTTGATGACTTGCAGCTAGTTTCATAATCTAATTATCAGGTTAGCTGATGAATGATGGTTCTGACGATCCACTGGGTTCTGGGATATTAAGGGTGCAATCCCTGAAATCAGCTACAAACACATGACTGCTGAGTTAATACTTCTGAGGCTCACCTAGTCTGGTTTGGATGGGGGAGGCCATCACGATACATTGGTAAGTTGATAGTGGCCATTGCGATTCGATCTTTCAGTTTGTCCAGTACAAAACATGGAGACAGGCAGTCTGGAAACTCAATAGCCTTTAGCTGTTAGCCCAAGCTTAAACAATGAGATGTGTGAATTCCGCAAATGCTTGTGAGGTACCCTTACCTATGTTCACATTTAATTAGGTCTTCGCCAGATACTCAATACTGTAGTCTAAATGCCAAAAGTTACATGACTTGTGGCAGCTATCTTAACAGCTTGTTTGTGTCCAATTTTTTAAAGTATTGACTGAAAGTTCATGATATGACATGCCTGTACTGAGCATGACAAGTAGTTATAATTTGAAGGAACACATATAGTGGTGTGTAACCTGCAGCCACCTGTGCATGAACAATTGGCCACACATGTTTCAGCTAGGTTATTTTAGAATTATTTATTTTTAAGATGTCAGTTTGGCAATTGTTTCAGCTGTAAATTGTAGCATGAATGAATGCCATGTATAACTATAAACTTGCACAGTAAAGAATTAAGGGGGGCTTCACAGGTTTAAGACTCTTTACCTTCTTACTATGCATGGCCTGAATGAGAACGAGTGAAAGAGCATTGCTTGTCATCTAGGATATGTATGAATGGTGTTTTTTTTTACTATTGTGTCACCTTCCTTTGGCAGATTTCTAATGGTCTTCTGCATCTGTTCCAGGTCTGTTATTGCACACAGCATTGATTTTGGATGCAACTTTATGTCAATCATGCTGCACATCTGTCCTCTGGAAGGGCGCTTATGGAGTTCCAAACAGAGTGTCTCTCCACACACCCATCTCCTACAGTAATGCAACCACATTGCTATTTATCAAACAATGATATTGGCTTCTTCAGGCCTCCAATAGGCTTCAATTGCTGCCTCCACATTTGTACTGAGCATTAGTTTTTGCCAGATGCTTCTTTTTCCTTCTAGAGACTTTCTATATCCATCACCATTTTTGTTCATCTCAACATTTTGATCCCCATTTAGATGTCAGTGACCATATGTGTTTTATTGGTTGCTACAGATTTTCTAAAGAGCTGCAACAATGCTGAATATTTTGTCTTCCTGCCCCATTGTGCAAGTTCCCAGTGGGAAGTCTAGTCTGGGCCTAGAGCTTGCTGTAAATAATAAATTAGAGACAACCCTAGTAGATCCAGTGGGATTGGGCTGTGTACAGTATTTTTGATGAAAAGCCCAATGTGCAGCTTCCCAGCTTAAAAAGAAAGCAGTAGAAATGTATTCTACTGTCACCAGAGTTTTTACGTTAACTAGTTCTGAATGAAAGTATTCTGTGTAAGACATAATCGTCTCCACTCAGCCATTACAGTTTACAAGAAAGCAAATGGAAATAATTCTATATATAAAAAAGCAACAAGATAAAAATTGAGATTTTTTTCACATTTAAGTATTGAAGCCTGTAATGACTTGACAGACCAGACATGTTTCAACAAGACAAAAACAGAATTACCTGGAAAAACTCAGCAGGTCTGGCAGCATCGGTGGAGAAGAAAAGAGTTGACGTTTCGAGTCCACAATATCCATCATCCACATGTGGACTCGAAACGTCAACTCTTTTCTTCTCCACTGATGCTGCCAGACCTGCTGAGTTTTTCCAGGTAATTCTGTTTTTGTTTTGGATTTCCAGCATCTGCAGTAGTTTTTTGTTTTTATGTTTCAACAAGAAACGGGTAAGCATTATCACTGAGAGCTTTTCAGGTGCTACATGCTCGATCAGGATTCTCATCAGGCAACCCCACTCCTTGCGTTGCCCATGCTTAGGGCTCACCGGTCAGAGCCTCCCAGAACATCAAGTGACCCCTGAGAAACAGCAAGAGAGGCTATGCTTTCAGTTACTACAAAGCAAAAATTTTATGTGAAATTTGATGGAGGGAAAAAGAATTGTACTTGCAAAAGTGTCATTGAGGGGGTGCAAACATTAGGCACATCTGTAAAGGCCCCAAAAAGCAGCATCTTCTTCCTTGGTAAAGACAGATGCAAAGTATTCATTTTGTACCTCAGCCATGCCTCTGCTTCCATGCATAAATCCTCTTTGATCCCTGATCAGCTCTATTTTTCCTCTTAATGATCTTTCACTATTTATATGGCTATAGAAGACTTTTGGATTCACTTTTATATTAGTTGCTAGTGTTTTCTCATACTCTTTGTTTCTCATTTCTATTTTCACTTTCCTTCTGAACTTTCGATATTCAGCCTGATCCTCATTTGCATTTTCAATCTGGCATCTGTCACATGGACTGTTTTTTTCTGCTTTATCTTACTCTCCATCTCTCTTGTCATCCGGAGACCTCATGTTTTGTTTGTCTTACCCTTCATATAAATGTATGTTGGCTGTACCAAAACTATCTCCACATTAAGTGTAGCCCATTGCTCTGTTCCAGTTCTCCCTGTCAATCTTTAATTCCAATTTATCTGGGCCAGATCTGTTTGATCCCATTGAAAATGGCCCTCTCACAATTAATTATTTTACTCTGGGTTGTCTTTTTCCATAGCTAACCTAAATCTTATGATACTATGACCACTTTTCTCTAAATGTTCCCCATTACCCTTAATTCACGTGTCTCACCTCATTCCCGAGGACCAGAACTCATTCCTCACTGGACCATAAACATATTAATCAAGAAAATTCTCCTGAACACACTCCAGAAACTCTTTTTTACCCTTTACATTATTCCATCCTAGTCTATATTAGGATAACTAAAGTCCCTCATTAAAACTAATTTATAATTTTTGACTCCCTTGCAATTTGTTCCTCTATCTTTCCTACCAATTTAGGCTTAGAGAATAAACCAGTAATGTAATGGTACATCTATTGTTTCTTTGCTCTAAGTAAATAGAATCTATCCTTCAACCCTCTGGGACATACTCTCTCTCCAGAACTGTAATATTCTCTTTATTCAACACTACCACCCCTTCCCCTTTCTTTCCTTCCCAATCTTCCTTGAGCACTCTGTATCCAGGAATACTTGGTACCCAACCCTTCCCTTTTCTGAGCTAGGTCTCCATTATTGCCACACAATCATACTCCCACATGGCTACCTGCAGCTCACCAACCTTATTTATCACACTCCATATGTTCACATACAGCCTCTGTGAGCCTAACTTAAACTATTTGCATTCCGTCTTGCTCTGACCACAGCTAATACCTTACTCTTTCTTACTTTAGTGCTAACTGTATCTCTTAACTCTTTGTGCACCTTTTTGTTCCTCTCTAATGTTAGCTATTGGTTCCAATCCCCCTGCTAAACGCTCCCCATGAGGACTAGAAAACCACCCCACAAGGACATTGGTCCCAGCTCTGTTCAGGTGCAACCTATCTGGCCTATACTTCTGCCCCAGAAACAGTCACACTGTCCCAAGAATCTAAACCCCTCCCTCCTGTACCAGCTGCCACACATTCATCTGCTCTATCCTTTTATTTCTTATTCTCACTGGTGTGTGGCACCGGACTTAATCTGGAGATTACTAACTTTGAGGTCCTGCTTACCATTTTCTTTTGAATCTCCCTAAAAGCTACCCGTAGAACCTCCTGGCATGCTGCTAATGCCCCTCACACCTTTGATGCCCTCAATCTCTTTACATGACAAAATCGATGGCTACATGAGAAAATGTGTTGTATGGTGTAGTGCTGAACCTTTCAAAACAGAAAGCCCTACCTAATGCATGCTGAATTAGCTGATCCCAGCAGGGGTAGCCATTTTGGAACAACGTTTGTTCTTAGTCACCCTAGGCAAAGGCTATGAAATCTTAGCCGGACTCCAATCCAGAAACTGGGGATGGAGAGTGTGAATGAAAACAGTGCTTGGTTTGTCTGGAAAGTCTTTCCTGGTTGAAAACATCAGCATTACTCACTGTCATGGTTTACACCTGGGTGGGGTATCAGAGGACATGTGAAACCATACCTCAGCAAGAAAGGGGACATAACAATTAATAATAAAAATGCTTTCCATGCCTTTTTTCCTGATTCCTCCCACTTTCTTTGTGCCTAAGTTCTCTTTCCAGTCTGCTTCTAATGAGTCTGAATTCATCCCTCTGTACGTTAATATATTTGTTATACCCTCCTTTGGGACAGATGTACTACACACACACAGGGTGACAAGATCCTGAAAAAGAAGGTGGCAGCCTTAATGCATACATATATGTACAAATGTGTCTGTGTTTGCATTTGCACATGGTTGTTTGTGTGTGTGTGTGTGTGTGTGTGTGTGTGCGCGTGTGTGTGAGTGTGTGTGTGTGTGTGTGCGCGTGTGTGTGAGTGTGTGTGTGTGCGTGTGTGTGTGTGAGTGTGTGTGTGTGCGTGTATGCCTGTGTATTTATTTATACAAATATGCTGCATATTCTTTTATAACCTCAAAATCTGTTGCTTCTTACCAAGTACAAATAAGTCAGCATGTTATGCAGTTAGGTTTTCTCATTTGTGTGTAAAACTACATCATGCATGACCAGCAGAAGGAGCTAGTCTTAAAGGCATGATTCATTGAGTCAGATCGTGACTGATATACAGGTGACCAGGGAATTAGAAATACTTGCTGTGGAAACAGTAAAGACAAAGGCAGTGGACATAATTTTCACCTTCACCTCTTGGATGGTAGAATGATTCCAATATAAATCAAAATTTGAGTTTCTAAAAGAGGTCGGCAATCCACTCCATAGGGTTGATTTTGATTTTGAGGGCTGAATCAGTGTGGGATGGGTGGATTATGGTGCTATTTTGCCACAAGAAATTGAGAGGGGCTCAAGCCATTTTGACAGCCTGGCCTCAATCTCCTATCACAACCAATCATGCCTCCAACTTTCATGATGTTAACACACTCCCTGATAAGGTAGTGGAAATACACTCAATAACAACTTTAAAAAATAAACTGAATTTATATTTTAACAGAAATAATTTACATGGTTATGGGGAAAAATACAAGGAAACAGAACTAAATGAATAGCTCTTTCAAAGTGCCGGCACAATGACTATGGTTCAAATGCCCTCCATATATGCTGTTTGATTCTATGGGCAGAATTTTTAGGTTGGCGTGCGGGTGCTCGCCCGACTCATCTGACCGAGAAATAAAGCGCGTTGATGTCGGCCGAGCATGCCAACGTTAATGCACACCCTCGCAATATTTCGCTAGGCGGACTCGCAATAAAGACAGAGACGCACCCGCCATTAATTAACGGGCCAGTTAAGGCCCTTGAGACACCAATTGTCTTGGAGTTTACGTAGCCTGTGCGATTTTCAGGCTGTTGCATGGGCGCAACGGGCAGGTGGGCAGGTCACATTTTCAAAAACCTCAGCCACAGGCGGGATAAGAGGGGTCAGTGGGTTCACTAATGCGAGTAGTTTGTACTTTAGCTTATAACTTGCTGCTGCTTGCTTGTGTGAACAGGACATCTTCATTTCGCTTCAAAGCTACTTTGACAGAAATAAGAGGCTTCAGTTTCAGGACTCTGTAGGATTCATACTACTTGGGCCCTTCCAGGTATTAGACAGCCTTCCCTAGCCCTAGGAATGGGCATTGTGGTCTCCGCTGGAGGAACCTCCTCTGAGAAGGAAGAGTGGGCCAGAATGGGGAGGAGGCCAGATGCGCCAATGCAGCCTCCAGGGGAGCGACCTGTGGGAGGAGAGGCACAGGCATAAGGGGCGCAGAGCCAACAGGAAATCCAAGGCGAAAGGGATGGCAGAAGACGCCACTATCCTGCTGGCGGCGATGCAGCTACCTCAATATGTCCGAGGTGCAGTACCGAAGGAGACTCCACCTCTCAAGGGTTACAGTGACCTCCATCTATCAGATGATCAGTCCTGAGGTCAGATCCAACTGTGTGGGTGGACATCCCATGCCAGTGGCGCTGAAGGCCACAGTGGGCCTCAACCTCTATGCCTCTGGCTCTTTCCATCTTTATGGAGTTTCCCAATCAGCTGTCCACAGTTGTGTCAAGCTGGTGACAGATGCTCTGTTCAGGCCTGCATTGACTTTCATTTATTACCGCACGGACGAGGTCAGCCAGGCAGGGCGAGCCAGAGGCTTTGCAGCGATTGCTGGGTTTCCCTGCATCCAGGGTGCCATCGACTGTACACATGTGGCCATCAAGACACCAGCGGGTGAGCCGAGTGCCTTCGTCAACAGGAAGGGATTCCACTCCAGGAACGTGCAGATAGTGTGCGATCACAGGAGGCAGATTGTGCAAGTCTGTGTAAGGTACCCTAGCAGCTCTCAGGACGCTGAGGCACTCCCAAGTGCTGAGGCTCTTCAGTGCTCCAGGTGGATGGCTGCTGGATAACAAGGGCTATCCCTTCAAAAGGTGGCTCATGACGCCTCTCCGCCATCCAAGAACAGAGGCCAAGCAGTGGTACAATAGGATCCAAGCCTCCACAAGGGCTGTCTTCTCAAGATGCACTTCCAATGGCCGGACCATTCAGGGGGCGCACTCCAATACCCCCCAGATCGTGTATCACTGATGGTGGTTGCATGTTGCACTCTCCACAATCCGGCACTAAGAAGTGGGGACGCAATAGAGGAAGAAGATCTTGACGCAGCTGCTCTGGCATCAAACGATGAGTCCAGTAGTGAGTCTGAGAATGAGCACGGTGAGGAGAACGCTGAGGGGATAGACGTTGACCTGGGCAACCTCCAGTGGGGCAGGGACACTTGGGATGCTTTGATCCAATGCTCCTTTAGCTAGTCTACCAAATAAGTACCACCACCACATGCCAGGGCTGCAGGCTGCATACTCGATACCTGACAGGAACATTTGCTTGGTGAACAACATGAACTATGTGCCATTTCAATTAAGCTCGATGACAAATAAGTCACTCATACCCTGCACCTGCAGAACAAAAGAAGCACCCAGAGGCTTGTTGTACAAAAATACATTTAATAATGTGCTGCCTGGCATACATTATACAAATGAAATTAAGAGGTGTTATCCATCACACCAATGAACATATAACGTAAAATTGGGGAAACAGATATCACCATTGATAAGCCCATGTTGTGCTTAAGGTGCTTTCATTTTTCGCTTGTGGGTGCTACGTCTAGGTGCTCCTCCTTCACTGGCACTGGCAGTGGAGATAGCCTGCTCATTCTGCTGTCCTGCTGGCCTTGATGACCTTGGTGGGCAACCTCTGGTCCGTGGAGTCTGTGCTGGTTCCGCCTGGGAGAGAGCGGCCAGTGCCACGACTGGCATCTCCCCAGTCGCTGCAGCCTCATCAGATGCCATGGTCACTGACAGAGGGGTTAACGAGCTGCTGCTATCACCCAGAGCACCCTGAGAGGAGCCCGCAGAGAAGACAGGCAGCTTGTGCACCAACATAAGGTCGCGCTGGGCCTCCCTGCACACCATTGATGAATTGGCACCTAGTTAGGATACTGGGTGCACAATCCATCTCCTACACGGCCAGTGACCACCTGAGGTCATTGCCAGTTTGAGGGCTAGCAGATCCGAGCGTCTCCCCAGGAAGCCCTGATTCAGCTCCTGAAGGAGCCTCTCCATGAGAGTCGCCACTCTCTCCATGGAGGAAGCATTGTGCTCGGCCATGAGGGTCATCATTGCATTACTCACGCTCTGCAAGGGCTCCTCCACAACGGAGACCATGGCACACATTCCCTCGTGTATCTCTGCCAGATCCTCCCGCACACCCTACTGGACTTCCAACATCTGCTGCCTCAAGGGCGGCTCCAGAGGCTCATCATCAGCCATCGACTGAGCATGTTCCTGGTCTCTAGACGTCCTCCGACTGCTGGCGCCCTGGGCACTCTCTGCCTCCTCCTGCACCTCAAGAGAGTGTGAAGTGCCCTCACCGTTGTGCACTGAGATACTAGCCGCTGATCTAATGCCCACTGAGGTGCTGGTATCTGCACTGGTGCCTGCTTGGCAAAGAGGGTGTGATGCAGGTGCGTTGTGATGGGTGCTGTCCTCTGTGGTCAGTGGTGGGCCTTCAGGCTCCTCACCTCGATGGGCTGCTGGTGAGCTTGAAAGGAAGAACAAGGACATGTCATTAGTTAAAGTAATTAGACTGTTACTGTGCATGCCTGGCACCCGGATCAAGGTGCCCTCGTCTTTCCATTATCAATGGGGATTCCATGTTCAAGGCTCTCATCAATATAGAGACTACAGTGGAATGGTTGCAATGACTGACATTCTGACCTCAATGCTATGTACTCTTACCTCCCTATGGCACCCCAACCTCACCGCAGCCAGTTGACCTAGGTGCATGGTGCCTCTCCAGCTCCAGGACCCCCTGCTCATACCGAGTGAGGATGAGTAGGTGGGGCAGTCCCCTGCCAGTCCGCAACTTCTCTGCATTGTTATGGGATGTCTTCTCTTGAAAGGACAGAGGAGCATTGATTAGTCCACCATGAACCTGCATTGCCATTGCAGCCTGGCCAACCCTACCTGAGGAATGCCTTGCAGGGCTCAGCCAATTCATGACCCTGGAGCCACAGGACACTCAGTCCAAGCAGCCAGGGCTCACCCCCTTGCCCAGATGCTGCCTCATTGACATTTGCCACTCACACTCTAAGAGGTCCAAGGTGGGGGGGAGGAAGTGGGGGGGGTGGTGCGTGGGCAGCCCTTAACTGCTGTGCCAAGTGACCCATGCCAACACGATACTCACCCTATCCGATTGCAGGAGATCATTGAAGCGCTTATGGCACTGCACCCACGTGCGCCTCACTACATCATGGCTGCTGACCCTGGATGCCACCTCCTCCCAGGTATTTTTGGTGAGGTCGGGGGGCTTCCTCCTCCCATCCCTGGGGACAACGATCTCTCTCCGTGCCGCCACCTCCTCCAGGAGGGCAGCGAGACACTCACCAGAGAAACGCGGGGCCGACTGCCTCGCCATCCTGCCCTCCCACCTGCAGTGCCCACCCGCCACGCTCTCCATCATGAGGTCCACATCCTTCGCTGGCAGCCTTCGAATTGGCCACCGGGTCACCACTGGACCTGGCGGACATTGAGCCCCGGCCCCCGCCCGCCCCTTCTCGCTCATTCCGTAGCCGCGTCTTACGCTGGGTGGGCCTTAATTGGCCCACCCAAGTAAAATCATGGTGTGGAGCTGATCGTGGGCAGCGGTTGGGTTCCCGATCGCCCCCGGCCACTCCCGCCGAGCCCGCTCAACGACGGAAAAATTCTGGCTTATGATTCAATATGGTCAGCTTGGCAATGAGAGGGTGGAATTTCAAGCAGGGACATCAGCATAAAAAAGGCCATATCTCTTAAATTGAGACGCATGCCTTCTTAAAATAAGTCTACATTGCCATGTTAGTGAGCAGAGTGAGCATTTGAAATGTAAGAAGAGAAGGGAATTCTCTGATGCAGCCCAGGAGATTTTAGCACAGGAACTGAGGGCAGACAAGGACCTCTGCTTTACCTCTACAAGGACAATCTCAGGAAAACCCTGCAGCAGACCTAGAAGGACATCTCAGAGCAGGTCAGTGATCTCAACCTCACACACAGGACATTGAATAAATGGAACGGTGTAGCACAGAAAGCCTGGTTCTATGTAGTGTTGAAGAAGACTGGGGTGAAGACTTCAATACCCCAGGATTTCAGAGAGGGATTGTAATAACACCAATACTAGTAGATACATTGGATAACCTATCAAGAAAACGCTACATCATGGCTGGTGGTGTGGAAGAGGCAAGCTCACCTCTTGTATGTGTGGTGTCCTAATGCAAGGAATGAGTTCTCTGCAGTTTACCATAAAGAATCTGGTGCCATTTGTGGTTGCTATAGGGAGGCGCGCAATGGTAGATTTGATCAAAAATAAAATCACAAATTTCCCCAGTGCCTTCATCACAGCATCGGTAGCCTCTAGTAGCCATGTTGCACCAACATGGGTGTCACATCCCTAACAGCAATAGAATTAGGAAAAACACACTGAATAGAGACAATATTGTGTAGCACCTGGGTGAACCTTAATTTGAGTAGAATTTTTTACCATATTATTTAAACAAAATTAGACTTTTATGTCTTCAATTTGGACAGTTTATTTCATTAAGAGCTACAAAATCTTTATTGTGCAGTGGTATTTGCATATCTCATATAATTAAATTGTCTGGGAAGGTTGGGAGTACTAGGCTAGATTTAAAAGGCAGAATTGTCTGCAAGTATTCCCACACTTTTTAAGTTTAATATGCTTGAGAATGAGTTAGGGACTTGATTCTTGAGTTAGACCTCTATATTGATCATAGAATCATAGAATGATGCACCACTGAAGCTAGTCATTCAGCCATTGTAAAAGCAAAATACCCCAGATGCTGGAGATCAGAAATAAAAACAAAGTGTTGGAAAAACCCATCAGGTCCGGCAGCATCTGTGGTGAGAGAAATAGAGTTAACATTTCAAGTCCAACATGACTCTTCAGGACTAAAGAGAGGCAAAAATGTGATGGGTTTTATGCTGTTCAAACGGTACAGTGCGGTGGTGCAGTGGGAGGGATTGGTCTGGTGAAGCAAAAGGGAAGGTCAGAGAAAGGAAAGAGAGCTCCTTCCAGGTGAAGCAGTGATTTATTTGAACTTCTTTGAATTTATTCTACTGTATTCACTGGTCACAATGCTGTCTCCTCTACGCCGGGGAGACCAAACCACAGACTGAGTGACCGCTTTGTGGAACACCTCCATTCAGTCTTCTGGTCACCTACCATTTCAGTTCACCATCTTGCTGTCATGCTCACATTTCTGTCCTCACCCTGATGTAATGTTCTAATGAAGCCCAGCACAAGCTTGAGGAACAGAGCACCTCCTCTTCCAAATAGGTACTTTACAGCCTCTGGACTCAATATTAAGAACTTCAGACCATGAACTCTGTCCTCCATTTTGTATTATTTTGCCCTAATGCTAGTCTGTACCTTGTTCTCAAGTTTTGATTTCAGACAGTGCTGCTCTTTATTCTGCTATTAATACCTACTCTTAACCACTACTTTACTACTACCATTTCCACTCACTTTTCCTTTTGTTCTATGACATCTTTGGCATTTAATCCCCACCGCCCTCAAATCTATCCCTTCCATTTTTCTCCATCTGACCACCCCCCTACTTTTCGACAGCATAAAACCCGTCACATTTCTACTTCTCTTCAGTTCTGAAGAGCCATATTGAACTCAAAATGTTAACTTTGTTTCTGTCTCCACAGATGCTGCCAGATGTGCTGAGTTTTCAGCACTTTCTGTTTTTAATTCAGCCATTGTACCTGTGGTGACTCTTTGAAAGAGCCATCTAGTTAGTCCTTTACTCTTGCTCTGTCCTGATAGTGCAGCATTTTTTTCCAAATATTTATCCAATTCCTTTTTGAAAGTTATTACCAAATCTGCTTCTACCACCTTTTCAGGCAGTGCATTCCAGATTATAACAACTCATTGTGTAAATTATTTTTCCCATATTATCTGTGGCTCATTTGTCAATGTCCTTATATTCTGTGTTGTCTGGTTACCAACCACTGGAATCTCTGCCACTTGAAACAGTTTTTCCTTATTTACTTGATCAAAACCATTCAAGATTTTGAACACCTCTATCAAATCTCCCCTTAACCTTCTTTGCTGTAAGGAGAACAACATCAGTTTCTCTAGACCCTCCTCATTATTGAAGTCTTTCATCCCTGGTACATTCTAGTAAATCTGCTCTGCACCCTCTGACTTTAACATCCTTCCTTAAGTGTAATATCCAGAACTGGCCACAATACACATTTCAGGGCCTAACCAATGTTTCATAAAAGTTTATTATAACTTTTTTGCTTACTCTACACCTCGATTTATAAAGTCAAGGACTCTGCATGGCTTTTTAACAGCATTCTCAACTTGTTCTGCCACCTGCAAAGATTGTGTACATACAACCCTCAGGTTTTCCTCTTCCTGCACATCCATTAAAATTGTACCATTTAGTTTATATTGCCTCTCCTCACTCTTCCTATCAAAACGAATTACTTCACACTTCTCTTCATTAACTTACATCAGCCATCTGTCTACCTATTGCACCAGTCTGTCTATATATTCCTGAATTCTGTTATTGTCCTCCTCACTGTTTACTGCATTTCCATGTTTCATAGAAACACTGAGACATAAAAAGAAAATTACAGCACAGGAGGAGGTCATTTGGCTCATTGTGTCTGTGCCAGCTGAACAAGAGCTTTTCAGCTCTGTCCCACCTTTCAGCTCTTGGTCCATAACCCTGCCAGTTACAGCACTTCAAGTGCAAATCCAAGTATTTTTTCACTGCAAATGAAAGTTCCCATTATAAAATGTTGTGTACAGTTTGGTAAAGTCTCACAAAAAAGTTCTGAGTCTTGTATATTTTAACAGTAAGTATTTATTAACTACTTGTAACTACATACATATATATAATATAAGGTCTAAGCATGCTTGCCTCTACACACATCTCCCTCCAGTACAAGACTGCCCTCTAGACTCGCATCATGTGTTCCTTTACATTACACTGTGGGTGGTACTGTGCCCAGTGCCACATTAACCCTTTCTATGTCAGACCCTTATACTACAGCTTCTGTCTCTACCACCCTTTCAGGTAGTGGTTTCAAGACCCGACATCACTCCCTGGGTGAAAACATTTCTAATCAACTTCTCTTTAATCCCTTTGCCATCTACTTTAATTTTATGCCCCCTGTTTATTAAACTCTTTGCTAAGGGAAATAGTTCATCCCTATCCATTATCCCTGGGCCCATCATAATTTTATACAGCATAATTAGGTCTCCCTTCAGCCTCTTCTGTTGCAAAGGGAAAGAAACAGCCTATCCAATCTTTCTTGATGGCTAAAACTCTCCAATCCTAGCAACATCCTTGTAAATCTCTTCCGCATCTTCTCTAGTGTGATTAAATCTTTGCTGTAATGTAGTGACCAGAGTTATACACAGCATTCTAGCTGTGGCCTAACTAGTGAATTTGCTGCTCTAGAATATCCTCCTTGCTCTTATATTCCAGGGTCTTGGCTAATAAAAGAAAGTACCCCATGTGCCTTCATTAATACCTTATCTTGTCCTATTTCCTTCATGGATTTGTTGGCACACGCTCCAAGGTCCCTCTGTTCATCTGCACTTCTCAGTATCATACCATTTATTATGCATCCCCTTGCCTTATTTAACCTCATCAAAAGCCATACCTCACACTTGTATAGATTGAGTTCCATTTGCCACTTTTCTGCCCATATGATGGGTCCATTGATATTTTCCTGCTTTCTGCAGCTTTCATCCTCATTATTAACCACAAAACAAATTTTTGTGTCATCTGCAAACGTCTTAATCATGCCCCCTACATTTAAGCTTAAATCATTGATATATATCACAAAAAGCAAGGAACCTAGTGCTGAGCAATGAGGAGCCCCTCTGTCTGGAGGGGTTCTGGAACTGGAACTGGAAACAGTCTACCAGTTACTGAAACACCAATCAACCATCACACTTTGCTTCCTACCACTGAGCCAACTTTGGATCCAACTTTGCCACTTTCCCTTGGATTCCATGGGCTTTTAATTTTCTGACCAGTCTGCCATGTGAGATCTTGTCAAAAGCATTACTAAAATCCACATAGACTACATCAAACACATTACCCTCATTGACTCTTCTTGTTACCTTTCCAAAAAGTTCAATCAAGTTAGTCAGGCACGACTTTCCCTTAAAAAAAAATCCACACTGTCCTTGGTTAAATAGCTTCATGTCATCCACAAACTTTGAAATCATGCACGTTTTACCAACTTCAGTTCATTACTAAATATTAAAAAAAGACTAGCGATCCCAACACCAATTATTCACACGGACCTCAATATTGCTCGCATGCGTGATGACATCGGGGCGTATACCTGATGTCATTTCATGCAATTTCACATGCGTTCGGGTCAGGTGCACCCCCGCTCGATCATCGTAAAATTCTGGCCAGTGAGTTGGATAAATATGTTTATGATTTTTTCCTGAAGCACAACAGCGGATCCTCTTTATTCCAAACTGTTTTTGAGAAAATGATATCCAAATCCATAGTAAAATTTATCTGAACTATTCTCCTTTAATTTGTTCATGGGGTGCGATTGTCACTGGCAAGGCCAGCATTTCTTGACCATCCTTAATTGCCCTTGAGAAGGTGGTGGTGAGCCGCCTTCTTGAATCCCTGGAGGGGTTGTGAGGAGCTCCAGGTTATTGATCCAGTGATAGTGAAGGAGATATAGTTCCAAGTCAGGATGATGTGTAGCTTTCAGAAGAACTTGCAGATGGTGATGTCCCCATGCATCTGCTGCTCTTGTCCTTCTAGATGGTAGAGGTGGTGGGTTTGGAGGTGCTGTTGAAGGAGATTTGGTGAGTTGCTATAATACATCTTGTAGATGGTACACACTGTTGCCAATGCGCACCAGTAATGGAGGGAGTGAATGTTTAAGGTGGTGGATAATGTGCCAATCAAACAGGCTACTTTGTCCTAGATGCTGTCAAGCTTCTTCAATGTTGTTGGAGCTGCAAGTGGAGAGTATTCCATCACACTTCTGATTTGTGCCTTGTAGATGGTGGATAGGCTTTGGGGAGACAGAAGCTGAGTTACTTGCCACAGAATTCCCAGCTTCTGACCTGATCTTATAGTTACAGCATTTATATGGCTGGTCTAGTTAAACTTCTAGTCAATGGTAATCCCTAGGATGTTAATGGTAGGGGATTCAGTAATGGTAATGCCACTGAATATCAAAGGGTGATGGTTAGATTCTCTTTTGTTGGAGGTGGTCATTGCCTGACACTTGGGTGGTGCAAATGTTACTTGCCACATATCAGCCCTAGCCTGAATGTTGACCAGGTCTTGCATAGGGACACAGACTGCTTCAGTATCTGAGGAGTCATGAATGGTGCTGAATATTGTGCAATCATCTGCAAACATCCCCACTTCTGACCTTATGATGGAAGGAAGATCATTGATGAAGCAGCTGAAGATGGTTGGGCCTAGGACACTACCCTGAGGAATTCCTGCAGTGATGTCCTGGGACTGGGTTGATTAGCCTCCAACAGCAACAGCCATCTTCCTTTGGGCTAGATATTTTTGCAATGTGTCTTCAAACGATATCAAAATGACATCACTAGAAGGGAACATGTCATGTGACCCAGTTTTAGTTCCACTTTTGCTTTGAGCAGAGCACAGACAAACAGCTCAGAAATTTTCAAGCTTTATACCTACGTATAACGGTTCTCATATGCCTAGTCTTAATAAATAAACGCATAACGTTTACCCCCCTTATGAACGATTGGTGCCTTGTGTTTTGTGCAGTAAATAAGCCCAAGATATTATATCATTATAATAACACAACAGGTATGACTTCAATCAATGGTATGTTTTTTCTCTGATATCCATTGATTTCAAATTGCTGGGGTTCCTTGATGCCACGCTTGGTAAAATGCTGCCTTGATGTCATGAGCAATAACACTGGATTGAATTTGTCCCACTTTTTGTGGACAGGATACACGTAGGAAATTTTCCACATTGCTGGGGAAATGCCATTGTTATTGCTGTACTGGAATACTTGTTTAGGGGCATGGCTAGTTTTGGAGCACAAGTCTTCAGTACTACTGCCAAGATGTTGTCAGGACCCATAGCCTTTGCCTATCCAATGTCTACAGCCACTTCTTGATAACAGGTGGGGTGAATCAAATTGACTCAAGATCAGCATCTGTGATGTTGGGGACCTCAGGAGAAGGCTGAGATGGATCATTCGGCACATTTGATTGAAGGTGGTTGCAAATACTTCAGCCTTGACTTTTTTACTGATGTGTTGGCCTCCCCCATCATTGAGGATAGAGATGTTTGTGGAACCTCCACCTCCTTCAGTTAGTTGTTTAATTGTCACCACCATTCACCACCACATGACTGGATGTGGAAGGAGTGCAGAACTTTGATCTGATCCGTTGATTGTGGGATCACTTAGCTCTGTCTATTACATATTGCTTCTGCTGTTTAGTGCGCATGTAGCCCTGTGTTGTAGCTTCATCAAATTTCCATCACATTTTTTGATATGCCAGGTGCTGCACCTGTCATGCTCTCCTGCACTCTTCATTGAACCAAGGCTGATCTCCTGGCTTGATGGTAACGATAGAGTGAGAGATATGCCAGGCCATGAACACACAGATTGTGGCTGAACACAATTTTGCTGATGGTGTCCGACAACACCTTATGAATGCCTAGTTTTCATCTGCTAGATTTGTTCTGAATTTATCTCATTTAGCACAGTGGTAGTGCCACACAACATGGAGGGTATCCAGTGCAAAGACGGGACTTGGCCTCCACACTCCAAGGACTGTGCAGTGGTCACTACTACCATTACTGTCATTGGCAGATGCATCTGCAACAGGTAGATTGGTAAGGACAAGATCAAATAGATTTTTCCCTCTTGTTGGTTCTCTCACCACCTGCCAGAGGCAACTAAGTCCTTCAGGACTCAGCCAGCTCGATAGTGATGCTGCTACCAAGCCACACTTGGTAATGGGCATTGACATTCCCCCACCCAAAGCACCTTGCCACCCGAGGGCCTCTTCCAAATGGTGTTCGACATAGAAGATTACTGATTCATTCACTGAGGGAGGACGCCAGGTGGCCAGCAGGTTTTCTTGTTCATGTTTGACCTGATGGCCCAGAGTTATGTTAAAGACACCCAGGCCCGCTCCCTCCTGATTGCATACCACTGTGCAATCCCACTTTGGTGGGTCTGACTTGACAATGGGACAGGACATACCCAGGAATGTTGATGGGGAAGTCTGTAAGGTTTGATTCAGTGAGTGTGAATATGCCCCTGGTTTTGCTTTACTAATCTAAGGGACATCTCTCCCAATTTTGGCACAAGCCCTCAGCTGTTAGTAATGAGGACTTTGCAGGGTTGACTGGCATACCTCCCATTTATCATTTTCACTACAGATTGCTCCTTGTCCTTTTCTAGAGCTAACATGAAGCCTATATGTTTCTATGATCACAGTTCCCTAAACAAACAGAACGTCTTTGAGCAGCATTTACTCACTAATCGTGATCAAGATTATAAATTGATTCATTGATTAAACTATCTAATTAAAGATTTTCTTTTCCCAAAACAATATGCAAAGTTCCCTGAGATGACGATGGATAACCCCACAGCTTCAACAGATGAATGCTCATTAAAAAAAAAAGTCCAGTTTACATTCTAGGTTGACGTCGTCTCATGTGTGATGTTAGGCCAAGTCTTGATTTGCATAACTGAATGCAAATGCTGCATATGAAGTCAGTGTTGGAGGGATGCATAAAGGCATTGTGCTGCACTCACTTATCCTGAAGGCATTTGAATCTGTTCTCAAATGTCAAAATCACTTGCTGACAGAGAATTCTCCATTTGGGTCTGTCAGGGTTGTTTTTCCCATCTATTGGGGATCCAGATTGCAAGCTCTGAGCTTGGCTTTCAGATTGTATTTACACCTAAATTTGAGACACCCTGTGGTGCATGTTCCCATGCCCAGCTGACTTTAGAGTACTGCTTTTGGTATGCACAAATCCTCCATTTAACCACATGACCAACCCAGTGAAACTGAGCTCTGATGAGCATGCTCTCAATGAGAGGTATGCAGCACTTTGCAAGAACCTCAGTGCTGGGGGTTTTGTCCTGCCACCTGATGTCTCAAATCGATTTCAGACAGCAAAGATTGAATTGTTTTTGTGATTCCGGTAGTCTTGCATCCATAAAAAAGTGATGGAAGAACTACTGCCTGGTAGACTTTGATCTTTGTTCTGAGACAAACTCCAAAGTCTGTGAGTGACCCTGCCAAACACTGAGCTTTTGCCAGGCGATGGTTGATTTTGTCATCCAGCATAGTGTTATTGGAAAGGCTGCCCCAAGATAGTAAAACTTCTGTACTGAACTAAGGGGTGTGTTATTGATAGTGACTGTGGGGTCTTGGAGTATATGGCCAGGGATGGGGTGATACAAGATCAGACTTTTTCAGACTTATTGTCAGGCCAAAGTGTTCTGAAGCTAGGGCAAAGAGATCAACAAGAAGCTGAATGTGCCCTGGAGTAAGTGCTATGAGAGCACAGTCATCTGTGAACAGGAGTTCACTCAATAGCTGTTCAGTAACCAAACCTTGAGCCTTTGCAAGCTGAAGAGGTGTTGTCTTTCCTGAGTTAAATGTGTATTCCTGTGTCAAGATCTTTGAGTGTGTACTGGAGTATGGCTGGCAGAGCAAACAGAGCTGGAGCCTTGCTTGATGCCGTTGGTGACAGGAAAGGCATCCGATAATGTATCACTTTGCATCACACTGACCATCAAGCCATCATGAAACAAACAAATGACACTGAGTTTCTTTGCAGGGCAGCCACATTTGTATAGAACCTTCCACAGACCTTCCCGGTCTACTCTGTAAAAAGTCTTGGCCAGGTCAATGAACACCATATAGGAGGTCCTTATTCTGTTTGCGGGACTTTTCTTGAATTTCTAACGTTCCCTGTCCTGCAAGGAAGACACACTGTGATTCTGAGTGCACATTGTCAATCAGATGAGCAACAGTCCGATTAAGAATAACCCTTGCGAGAACTTTTCCTGCTGTTGAAAGAAATTATATTCTGCGAAGATTATCTTGCTCCTTTTCCATTTGCAGAGATGAGTTATGGAGGCACCCTTGTAGTCTTGGGGCACAGTTCCCTGGTTCCAGATTAAGCAGAAGAGAATAGTGATAGCACCATGTCAGTTCCTCCATACTTAAATACTGCACATGGGATGTCATCAGCTCCCAGCAACTTGCCTGCATAAAAAGCTGCTTTATGGCTTTTGTGACTACTGCTTGAGAAGGATCAAAGCAAGTTCTTCCAAAGTGTGGTGCTGTGGAAGTGACTTAATGGTATCATTGCACACTATGGATTGTTGGTTTAGGAGATTGTTGAAGTGCTTTGCCCAATGAGAGAGAATCTCATGCCTATTTGTTAGGAGCTGATTGCCATTTGCTGAGAGGATGCTGTCACACCATTGGTTGTGGGGCCATAGACTGATAGCAGACATTCACGTAGAGCCTTCAGGTAATTTTTATCAGCAGCTGCTTGAATCTCATCTGCCTTGTTTTCCCACCATCGATGCTTCTCTCTTAATTTGGCCTGCAGTGTGTGTTTTGCACAATAGTATCTGGCATTCCTTGCTGGTGCTTTCTTGTTAGATATGCAGGATCTGTGAGCATCATGCACTTTATCTAGAAGCTTGACAACAAAGACCAAGACACAGGGAAGCTTCTAAAAGAGGTACACAACATTCACAGATCGTACACATCTATCTGAGATACCACAACCTCATTCATATAGATGCGAGAAAGTGCAGAAAGCACTAAACATTGTTTTCACAAAAAATAATTGGTTAGGAACTTGAATAAATGAACTCGAAGCTGAATACCAGAGGCAATTGCATAGTGATATTATCGCTGGACTAGTAATCCAGACACCCAGGGTAATGCTCGCCATGGCAGATGGTGGAGTTTGAATTCGAGAAAAATCCGGAATTAAAGTCTAATGATGGCCACAAAATCATTGTCAGTTGCTGTAAAAATAATGCCTTTATAACAGACCTTACCTGGTCTGGCCTACATGTGACTCCAGGGTCTTAAATGCCCTCTGAAAGCCACTCAGTTGTATCAAAATCAAAACATAAAAAGTCTCAATGAAACCAGACGGGCCACTTCACATCGACCTAGGCATCGGAAACAACAACAGCAATCTTAGCCCTGTCAACCCTACAAAGTTCTCCTCCCTAACATCTGGGGCTAGTGCTATCTCATAGTCCTGATTCCTCATGCAATCATACCTTCCCAGACATCACCATCCCTGGGTATGTACTGTTCCACAGGCAGGACAGGCCGAGCAGAGTTGGCACAGTTGCCCTGTAACATCGACTCCGGTCCCCATGAAGTCTCAAACATGGGCAAAGAAATCTCCCACTGCTTACCACGTACCCACTCACCCCCCCACCCCCACACCCCCCTCAGTGTTGAACACCACCTGGAGGAAGCACTGAGGGTGGCAAAGGTTCAGAATGTGCTCTGGGTGGGGGACTTCAATGTCCATCACCAAGAGTGGCTTGGTAGCACCACTACTGACCGAACTGGCCAAGTCCTAAATGACACAGCTGCTAGACTAGGTCGATGGCAGGTGGTGAGGGAACCAACAAGAGGGAAAAACATACTTGACCTTATCCTCACCAACCTGTCTGCATGACAGTATCGGTAGGAGTGACCACTGCACATCTGATGTGGAGATGAAGTCCCGCCTTCACATTGAGGATACCCACCATTTTGTTGTGTGCTAAATGGGATAGATTTTGAACAGATCTAGCAACTCAAGACTGGGCATCCATGTGGCGCTGTGGTCCAGCAGCAGCAGCAGCAGAATTGCACTTGAACACAATCATGGCATGGCATATCCCCCACTCTACCATTACCATCAAACCAGGGGATCAACCCTCGTTCAATGAAGAGTGCAGGAGGGTATGCCAGGAAGAACATCAGGCATACCTAAAAATTAGTTGTCAACCTGGCAAAGCTATAACACAGAACTACTTGCGTGCCAAACAGCATAAGCAGCAAGTGATAGACAGGGCCAAGTGATCCTACAACCAATAGATCAGATCTAAACTCTGCAGTCCTGCCACATCCAATTGTGAATGGTGGTGGACAATTAAACAACTCACTGCATGACAAGGCTCCACAAATATCCCTATCCTCAATGATGGAGGAGCCCAGCACAGCAGTGCAAAAGGTAAGGCTGAAGCATTTGCTACAATTTTCAGCCCGAAGTGCCAAGTGGATGATCCGTCTCGGCCTCCTCCAGAGGTCCTCAGCATTCCCAGATGCCAGTCTTCACTTCAGCCAATTCGATTCACTCCATGTAATATCAAGAAAAGGCTGAAGGCACTGGATACTGCAAAGGCTATGGGCCCTGACAATATTCCAGCAATAGTACTGAAGCCTTGAGCTCCAGAACTTGCTGCGCCCCTAGCCAAGCTGTTCCAAGCTGTTATAACACTGGCATCTGCCCAGCTATGTGGAAAATTACCAGGTGTGTCTGTCAAGAGACTGAACATTATTGAACTGAAGAAAGTTAATTTTTAATTTTCATTTTATGTAGAGATTGTGGTCCATTCACAGTCTTTGATTTCCGACTATTGCAATTAAAATGCTAACAGATCACAATTGTCGCATCAGAATCATGGACAAATTCCAGAATATTTTGAGTTTTTATTCATAGAGTATCTCGTAGTACTTTGAACATTTTTATTTGTGTGTAAATCCATTTATTTGTGTGTAAATACAAAAAGCAGGACGAATCCCACCCAGCCAATTACCGACCCGTCATTGCACAATGTTCAGCACCATTCGTGACTCCTCAGATACTGAAGCAGTCCAAATCCAAATGCAGCAAGGTGTGGACAATATCCAGGCTTGGGCTAACAAGCGGCAAGTAACATTCACACCACATAAGTGATAGGTAATGACTATCTCCAACAAGAGAGAATCCAACCATCGCTCCTTGATGTTCAATGGCATTACCATCACTGAATCCCCCCACTATCAACATCCTGGGGGTTACCATTGACCAGAAACTGAACGGGACTAGCCATTTAAATACTGTGGCTACAAGAGCAGTTCAGAGGCTAGGAATACTGTGGCGAGTAACTCACCTCCTGACTCCTCAAAGCCTGTCCACCATCTACAAGGCACAAGTCATGAGTGTAATGGAATACTCCCCACTTGCCTGGATGCGTGCAGCTCCAACAACACTCAAGAAGTTTGACACCATCCAGGACAAAGCAGCCTGCTTGATTGGCAGCACATCCACAAACATTCACTTGCTCCACCACTGACACACAATAGCCATAGTTTGTACCATATACAAGGTGCACTGGAATTCACCAAGGCTCCTTCGACAGCACCTTCCAAACCTACAACCACTATCATCTAGAAGGACAAGGGCAGCAGAAAGATGGGAACACCAGCACCTGGAAGTTCCCCTCCAAGTCATTCACCATCCTGACTTGGAAATGTATCGCCGTTCCTTCACTGTCGCTGGGTCAAAATCCTGGAACTCCTTTCCGAACAGCACTGTGAGTATCCCTACACCACATGGACTGCAGCGGTTCAAGAAGGCAGCTCACCACCACCTTCTCAAGGGAAACTAGGGATGGGCAATAAATGCTGGCCTAGCCAACGAAGCCCACATCCTGTGAATGAATTTTTAAAAATAAACATGCTGAACCTCATCGCCCAGTAGATATTAAAAAATAAAATCTAAAGCCACATCTGGTTTATAGTTATTAACACAACAGTAGACGACAGGTTACAAGCCAGAAAACTGGCTTGGTTTCATAAAGGAAAAGTGCCCATTCATTATTCAGCTTATTAAAGACTGAGTTGAAATTAAAAGAGAAAATGCTGGAAACATTCAGCTGTTCAACCAGGGTCTGTGGAGAGAGGAAAGTAGGCTTAATGTTTCATTTCAATGACCCACAGGCTTAGCTAAGCTCTTTTCAAATAAAGCCAGATTGCTTCCAAACTGTATATTTCGAAACAGAACCAAACATCAAAACTTTGAATGGATCACTTATCTCCAGATTCAGCATAGCTAGAGAATTGGGTAAGCAACACGAATGAAAAACACAGTCTGAGAAAACATATGTCCCAAGTAAGTAAAACCTCATTGTGATATGGCAGAGGTAAAGTAACTTATTTGATTCGAGCCTGAGACCTGGGTTTGAAACCACCTGAAATTACACCAACTCCCAAGCCCATTAGGCTATACATTTCAGCAGGTACAACCAGGTTATCTGAAGACAGAGGTGGGATCCTTTCTACATCAATCATTTGCACGGCTTAAAAGTATTAAGGAAAATGTCTGTGGGCTGGAACATTTTGGATAATATTGTTGGTGTTGAATGAAGTGATAACTGAACATGTTCTGTAACAGATGGGCTATCCTCTCTACCAGTTTATGACCTGAGGGACAAAGATAAGAATTACCCTCAGTGAGTTACTCAGGACCTGAAAGAGAAACAGGTTACACTTTCAAGTAGAAATGTTCATTGGAACTTTTATTGGCCAGATGACATTCTTAGTGATATTCTATTAAGTAACAATATGGCTTAACAATGGGGTGCACTTTCAAACTACTTAATGTTGTGCAGATGTACGTACAAACATCATTTCAGAGACTATCAAAAAATGCTGTCAAGCAAAACTCAAGAAAGCTTTGATTTTCAACAAGGACACTTTATATCTCTAGATTGTTTTTCCCGGAAATTAAATAAGTGACCGAGATTTATTCATTGTAATATGACTGCAGAAATTATTTTTGGTGTGTTATGCATGGGTAAAGTAGAAGCTGCTAAAATATTTTGGGAGAACTTAGCATTGTTTGGTTTAATCATAATTTAGTTGCTCCAGGTTATAGGTACATTATGGACAGCACTGACCTTTGGAATCTCCTGTGAACTACAATTAAGAGACTGGCAGCCACCTGAAATAGCAGTGGGAAGGCAAATAATCCCCTAATTGTAGTGGATTTGGACATTACTGAGAGCAGAAGGGTAGACTTGAAGCTAAGGTTTAAGGAGAGATGTCACACAGTTGAAGGGATTGATGCCTCCTTACTTTCACGCAAGAAGTGCAGGTTGCGCCAAACTCGGGTGAAAGTAGATCACTACAATTCCGAGCATGACTGATTGATTTGCAAAGTCTTCTCAATGCATATCTACATTGAAGATACACCCAATCGGAATAAAGAAGTCAATTACTCCTTCCAAAAAGGGAGGTAATTCATACGTCACAATAGCACAAGCGCAGAGAAAACCACACAAGCATAATTCATACATTATTCAATTCATTCAATGCACTTTATGCACTTGATTTGTACATTGTGCTGGGAACATTTTGGTAATTTTTGAAAATAACCCACTATGACAGTAAAAAATGGGCACTGCTGGTGGTAGCGGTGGCCAATGTTACTGAAGGGCTTTTGGGTCAGTATCTTTAAACAAAGTAGCAAGTGGAAGTTCCTTGAAAAGAGCATCTTCTAAACATAGCTGGACAATGGAGGATGTTATTTGCCAGAAGGCCAGCTGATGAGGATAGAACTGGAGCCAATCTTCACAGATCTTTTCGTGAGCATTCTATTACAGAGATCCACATTACAAACATGCACCTCCTCATCCAACAGTTTCAGTCGGTTCCATTATATAACAGCACAAGTGGCTCACCAGTTAATGCCAATCATCTGCATACAATTAACACTGTGGGCAGATGGTCTGATTGATTGTACAAAAACCTGAAGAATGAGGGGTTGATTTTGATGAGGAGCGACAGTGCATGATGGTCATATTTATGGACAATGGGTGGAATTTTCCAGCCTCATTGGCATTGGACATCATGGTGGGCGGGGGGAGGGATGGCAATATGGTGAGAAGGCCAAAAATCGGTTTTACGCCATCATGAAACCACTTTGCAATTGTCCACTCCAGCCGTCAATGGCAGGTCGCTTTTCCTGCTGCCGCATGTTGGGAATGTCATTTTAATACAGTTGCGTCTAATTATAAGCCCCAGCTCGCTGAAATCAGCCCCACACGTCAAACTTACCGCACCCATCAGCATGACTTCAGAATGGCTTGCTTCATGACTGCCTTGATAAGGCGTGCACAGACTGAAGGAAATACTCAAGCACATCCCCGGGCAAAGGGGAAAGAGGGTGGTGAAAGAAGCGACCATGCACTCAGGAAAGCTTGTCAAAAGTGAGCACTCTTGCAGCTGAGACCGTTCAGCTGCAGCTCCATTGACATACATGGAGTCGGGCCTCTAAAGCTTTTCTGCCCAATCAAGCAACGCAAAAGCATGAAAGTGCCACCAAATGCTCCAAAACCTTTCACCCCTCGGGCACAGACTGCAAATTGATGTGCGTTTTAGGAGACAGCTGAGCAATTGGCTGACTGGGCAAGTTGTTCATTCCCTTGCGAAAGGTGGCCATCATGTAGTCACTGGTGGAGGTGTTGCAGCCCCTTGCAATGTCTTTATTAAGGTTTGGACCACTATCCATTATGGTTCAAACTAACAGTGCAGCCTTACAGTGTGGGTTAGGAGAATGCCTGCGACTGAGCTTAGAGCATAGCATGCAGTCCAATGGTCGAAGCTGCCACCAATCGGTCAAGTGGAGTGGGGCAGAGGAGGGTGGAGTTTCGGACAGCCAATAAGCGCACTACACACTAGCCATCCAAGTGGTGGCCAGCACTCTCTTGCACGGACAAGAGGTTCTTAGTACACCTATGCTCACCCATGCATCTCTCTCTTTAACCCTGCAGGAGGGGAACATCAGAATCATGACACCCGGTGATTTAACGGTATGCTTCATAGCTTACAGGGAGCAGAGAAGAAGAAGAGAGCGGCGGATGCATCTGGCTTGGCAAAGGGAGGAGCACCTCCCTCAAGATGAAGGAGCCGCATGGTCTGCTGTGCATACAGCTGAAGATCCACAGTGAGCCGTCGCTCGTAGGTGCCTCACTAGACCCAGGGTTTATAGACAACGCTTGTCATTCCTGCAGTTGACCGAGAACCAGTGTTGCTGAAGACTACGCATGTCTGGAGAACTGGTCGGTCACATATGCTACCTGCTGCAGGATTTGGCGCCACGGGGACATGGAGGGCATCCACTGCCAGTGGCCATGACAGTGACTCCTCAAATTTTTACACCAGTGGCTCTACAGGTGACCTGTGCGGGATCTTGCAAACCTCAAAGCACAAGTGTATCCAGAAGGTCACGGAAGCCAGTTCCGCAAAGGCACAGAGCCTTGGGCATTTTGCCCGGGACCAGGAAAGCCAGGAAGCAAGAGCGCTGGGATTTGTGCAGATCTCTGGTTTTCCACAGGTGCAGGGTGCCATCGACAGCACTCACGTGGTGCTTAGATCTCCGTGGCAACAAGCAGTCAACTACGTCAACCGCAAGGGCTTCCACACGTTGAACATTCAGTTGGTGTGCAACCACCACAAACAGATCTTACAGGTCTAAGCATGAGTCCCAGGGAGTGTCCACAACTCCTCGATCTTTAGCAGGTCTCAGATACCTGTCACCTCCCAGGGTCCAGAGAGGCTGCAGGATGGGCTGCTCTGGGACACAGAGGACGTGGCTGATGATGCCCGTGCGGCGACCTCAGACTGCAGCAGAGCAATGAGGCTCATACTACAGCCCGGAATTTGGTGGAGCAAGTGATAGGCATTTTGAAAATGAGGTTCCGGTGTCTCAACAGATCTGGTGAAACACTGCAATACTGTCCCAGAGGGTGTCGTGCATCATCGTAGCTTGCTGGGCGCTCCACAACCTGGTGCTGCAACGGGAGGAGGACATGTCTGAGGAGGCGATGGAGGAGTTGCACGTATCCTCTGATGAAGAGGACATCCAAGGGGATGACGATGATGAGCTCCTCGAAGGCGTGGATGCCGGCAATGAGGCCATTGCACTGGCCAGACGAGGTGGGTGCGCTTGGGAGGCCCTCATAGCTGCAAGGTTCGTGGAAGATAATGACGAGGTGCAGTGAGGATAGTCCTGATATCTTCACCTTTCATCTGTGAATGTTTGATTCCTGTGTGGCTGATGGCAGCGCACATACCCTCAGTGCTCAGGCTCATGTCATGGAGACACAGCAGAGGCCCTAATGGTCACTATACTCCAGGAGGATGATGATGACATGCAATGAGGACACTCCATAGATCTTCACATAGCCTCTGAGAATGTCTGACTCCTGTCTGGCTGAGGGCAGCTCGCTTGTGCTCTGTGATCAGGGTCATATCATGGAGACGCAGCCATGAAATGTTAAATACTCCTGATCCTTTGTCAGCCTTCAGCACCTGCCCCCTTCAGGAGCACAGGATCACTGGTCACAGATGCTGAAGAGATGGAGAACCAGCCCCACCTCAAAGGTGCTGAGAGCACACAGAGAACGAGGGAAATCTGTGATGCCTACCCACAATATTCTGGCAGTGACGACAAGAACCATCAAAGTGCAGGCATCACTAATGTGTCCAGTGAGTGTGAAGTCGGACTATCACTTTGGTCTGAAGGTTACATATTACACAGGGAAGAGGCCCTGGACTGAGACACCTACCTTTATCTTGTGCAGGAACCAAGCCTGAGTGACATGAACACTGCTCATTATAGCAAGGAGCCATAGGCAGGGAGACATTCTTGGGAGTTTATTTACAATAGTGAACATTATGTACAAGTGATAAACATCCGTGTCCAGGCTGTGCAACTACATTTTCTTCACCTTCCTAACACTGTTGCTATGTCTTGGTGCTCCCCAGACATCCACAGGGGAGCTGGAGGCAGCCTGCTGACTGTTACGCCCTGTCTGTGATGAACTTGGCTGATGTCCTCTGGAGGGCCGAGATCTGGAGGGCACCAGCCTGCCTCCAGGTTCCTGCTGTGTGGCAGTGGCACCCTCCTCAGCCTGTGAAGATGGAGCTGCAGGGGTCACAATAACAGGGGATTCGATGGGCCGGACACTCCTGGAGTCACTTGAGTGGATGGTCCTGGGGGTGTGCACATAGGGTGTCAGGCATTCCTCCACCAGTCTGTGTCCTCTCCCTTTTGTTGTTAGTTTGCGAGTTTGTCCTGCATGAAGACAGATGGTGAGAGTGTAAGCAGGATTCCTACCAGGCCAGATGAGAAGGATGCCTGGCATATGTGAATGGTGAGTGGTGCCATGAATGGGGTGAGGACACGATCCACAGGGCAGATGAAGGTGTGTGTGAGAGAGTGAATGGTAATGTCCTTTGAACTGGCAGTGAGTGAGATCCCTGTGGATGTGTGATGGGTTTGAGAGTGTGTGAGTTGAGAATGATGAAAAGAGTGACTCACCCTGGCAGAACAGAGATCATTCTTCCTCTTGCTGCACTGGATGGCTGTCCTCTTTTGCAGGGTGTTGGCGCTGACCACCGCTGACACAGCCTTGCTTGCTGGTCTTCATCCAGAGTGGGGGTAGAGGACTTCAATGCGGGCTTCCACTGCATCCAGTAGGCACTCAATTTGGGGGCAGCATGTTTCTTCCCTTTGACAGCCATAACTTTGTAGCTGCATCTGATCCCTTAGATAGTGCTAGATCTGTGTAGGGGCACCCTTTAAATATGACACCCGGATTACTGACGGCCTGAGGTGATGGAAGTGTGAGCGAATCAGGGGCCGCCCCACCATCAATCCAGTATGTTTCCTGGGAATGCATTATTGATGAGGCGGGACTGGGAATGGGACGATATGGCACATACAGCCACCATTGCAGCTGAAATGTCCTTTTACCCACCCGCTACCACACTTCGTGCAAATGTGGGACAATTTCCACCGAATGTTTTTTGTGTCTCTGATTTGTGCCATTTCAACCCGGTACAGGGCCATGAATACACACAGCTCTAACCTTTTCAGCATCTCTCAACCCCTCCACTGACCCTGCATTGTCAGATGAATTGTCTGAATGAGCCACAGTTTCCTCCAAGCTAGGCTCGTGTATCATCTTACATTAAAAATAAATGTGCTATTCTTTGACTCAGCCACTTATTCTTTTCTGATCCCTCTGAATGCTATAAATCTCCTTCATTCTAGTTTCTTCTCCTCCAAATAATACATGAATAGTAGAAACAACAAATTTCCAAAAAACAACTATTTCATCGCACCAGTTGTTGCCCTCCAGCCAGAACATTTTAAACAGAATACAGCATACTTCCATTGTGAGCCATATCTGACTTTGCTAGCTTCAAATATCCACTCATTCATCAAAACTCCTTGATAATCTATTATTACCTTGCATGAGTTTTGCAAGGACAGTAGAATTTATGACAATGATGCTATGTAATGCTGTTATTAAATCACTTAATGCCTTTGATTGAGATGCTGTTGGCACTAAAAATTAGGCAAACTTACTTTGGAGCATTTCATGATCTTATTACTTCTTAAATAAGTGTTTAAAACATTTGTTTTACTATCTGTAGGAGATCATTGTTTATTCAACATCAGAAATGTTAAGATCATTAAGATCATTAAGTGGAAGCAAATGGGGAAATAACCATCAATTATTTAGTACTCTGCTTTTTTGTATCTCAGGAACCAGGCATGTAAGTGTAGCTATAGTTGAAAACCTGTGTCCAATCTGAGTACCTTGGTGGTAGTCTCACTTTTTTTGGAGATTTCAGACCCTGATGTTGCTTCTTACTGATGTTAAACTTGCAGAGTGAATGCATTGTAAAGGAGAGCTAATTTCCTCTCCTTTCCAGTGATTTAAGATTTATATCTTGCAGCTGTGCAAACACTTGATGGTCTGTTATGGTCAGGAAAGTATGCCTCATCTTGGTTTGGAAATATAAATAACCAATTATGGTCAGAAACATCATATAAATTGCTGATGTAGAAAATAGATAAATTCACATTGATGGAATGTGAAATTCCTATCTCAATGTGTGGTTAAGAAATGGAAGATTGCCTGGAGCACATGGTTTGATTGCAACACTGGTCAGCCCCTTGTAGTGTGGAGAGCCCACCTGCAGAGCTCTAGGGAAGAGTGCAGCATGTGATCCACACATGGCTATGCCACAACCATAAAAATGAGGTGGGTGCACAATTTTAATACTGACCACCTCATTTGCAACCAACATGGACAGGTCACACATCACAACCCTCACACCCAAAAATAGGGCTAGCCCCTAATGTTTCAACCAATCTGGAGAGATGTTTTACAATATCAGAGTACTGAGAATGCTAGAAATCTAAAATAAAAGCAGAAATTCATCGAAGCTGCTCCTGCTCTGTCTCAGTGTTTAGGCAGTTTAGAGGAATGTAACTCTGCACGTTGACATAATCCTTGGGAATTTCCTCTAGGGTTTTCCTGAGTAATGACCAGCCATGTCACAATCCATGATGCACAGCTTCTGGATTCAAACAAAACATGGCATTTTGTCCATCGGTGTGAGATCATTAAACTTCCGATGAACAGCCGTTGACCTGAAACAATGGCCGGGATTTTCCAGTCCGCCAAAAGTCAATGAACTTTTGGCTGCCTCACCAGATTTTCCATTCCACCCATGATGAGTCCTGCCCAACCAATAACTCTCTCTTTCTCTCTTTACAGATGCTGCCAGACCTGCTACGTATTTCCAGCACTTTCTGTTCTTATTTTGTTCAGATTTCTAACATTCCCAGTACTCAGTACATGTAAAACATCTCTCCTGATTGGTTGAAACATTAGGAGCTAGAAATTGGCCAGCCCTATTTTTGGGTGTGAGGGTTGTGATGTGTCACCTGTCCATGTTGGTTGCAAATGAGGTGGTCAGTATTAAAATTGTGCACCCACCTCATTTCTATGGTTGTGGCATAGCCATGTGTGGATCACATGCTGCACTCTTCCCTATGGCTCTGCAGGTGGGCTCTCTGCACTGCAAGGGGCTGACCAGTGTTGAAATCAAACTACGTGCTTCAGGCAATTTTCCTTTTTTAAAGGAAATTGAAAGGGAAGCTGCAGTAATGGACAGAAGGCTGTTGGATAACCACTTTGAAACATTCAAGTACAAGGAAGATATTGTACCATGCCTGAGAAAGTGCTCCCTGCTTCAGTGACACTGGCCTGGAAGCACTAGCAGGTCAAACAAGTGACCGCTGGGAGAGACACTGTGTTTAATCATGGGCTGGGTACAGCATAGAAGGAGGTCATTTGGAACATCTATCTGTGCCAGCTCTCAGCAAAAGTAATTCAGCTCATCCCACTTCTCTGTCCAATCCCTGTAGAACTGTAGTCAGGAGTTTCAGATGTTTATCTAATCATCTTCTGAAAGGCCCAATTCTACCAGCCTCCACCATTCACTCCATAAAAAAGTTTTTATATTGGTTCTTTTGCCAATCAGCTTAAATTGGTATCCTTGATTGGTTCTTGACCCTTCTTCCAATGGGAACAGTTTCTCACTAACTATTCTGTCTATAGGCCCCACAAGATTTTAAACACTTCCGTTTAATCTCCTCTCAGTCCTAGCTTCTCAAATGAACCCATGTAACTGAATTAAAGTCCCTCAATCATCCCTGGATCCGTTCTCATAAATCTTTTCTACACCTTCTCTAAGACGTGATCACATGCTTCTTAAAGTGTGAAGCCCAGAATTGGACACAATAATCCGGTTCAGGTCAAATTGGTGTTTTAAAAAGGCTAATCATAACTTCCTTATTTGTACTTTATGCCTCTTTATACAAAGCCCAAAATCCTATATGCATTTTTAAAGACTTTCACAGCCTGCTCTACCTTTCAATGATTTACACACATGTTCCCTCCTGACCTGTCTATCACTGCACTCACTTTAGAATTGTCTCATTTATGTTATATTGCCTGCCCTGTTCTTTCTACCAAATGTGCCACTTCACACTTCTCTGCATTAATTTTATCTGCAATGTGTCTGCCCATTCTGCCAGCCTGTCGATATTCTCTTGTAGTCTATCATTATCCTTGTCCTCAGTTCACAATACTTGTGAATCTGCCAGTTTTGAAGTTGTACCCTGTACACCAAAGTCGAGGTCATTAGTACATATCAAGAAAAGCAGAGTGTTTTTAATATCAACCCCAGTGGAACACCTCTATATATATATACATATATATATATATATATATCTCCAGTCCACAAAACAACCATTTGCCACTACTGTCTGTAACCTGTCACTCACCCAACCTCATATCCATGCCGCCACTGTCCCTTTAATTCCACAAATTTCAGCTTTGCTGCCAAGTCTGTTATGTGCTGTGTTATCAAACATCTTTTGGAAGTCCATATATGCCATAGTTAAACACAATTTGTATTTAAAAAAATCTACGTTGGTTTTCCCCAATTGTTGTGAAAAGCAGATTGCAACCATAAATTATTTAGGGCATATTGAACTTTTTAAGGAATACTTGTGTGTTTTTAAAGGCATGGAAGCAAGGACACTGAGCAAAAGATAGCTGATAATGTAAAGTGGCCACTTTCTGGAAAAGTCCTGTGTGGGTTATATTGACAGACCAGTCCTGAGAGAATATGGAATGTTGCACCTAAAAAGGTGTCATGGCCTTTATCAAGTAGGGACACTTGAAAGGGAGATAGGAAAGATGCAAAAGACTGAACTTTAATGTCCTGTGGTTGCGGAGGCAAAATACTGATTTGCATGTCTCAGCAGTCACCCAAAAATCTATCTCCTGTGATTTATATCTCAGAATGTGTAAATAATTCTGATATGAATGCAAGATAACTATTTCCTCTCCTAGGATATATATGAAAAAAATGGCTTAAAAAGCTAGCTGCAGAGAAGTGCAGTGTGTGCTGGCGTGCTGTGAGAGTGACAGCACAAGTGGACCAACCAGTCACCACTACAGTTGCAGGCCAAGTGTCTCTCTCTCTCTCTCTGTTGCTGGAGGCAAGGATCAGCAGAAGTGACAATCAAAAAGGAAATAGGACAGCCTCTTCAGCCATTATGCAGAACCAATGGGTAGAAGCTTGCCCTTGGATGGCGGGCGGGCCCCACTGGCTTGGCGGCGGGCGGGCAGCCGACCTCCGCCACTGAAACGGGGCCCACCGCCATTTTAAGTGGGCAGGCCAATTAAGGCCCGCCCAGCGGCATCCCCGATGGGAAGTGCGAAGTGCTTCCTGTTCCGGGGGGGGGGGGGGGTGGAGGGAATCCCCAGCTGTCAAAGTGCGCTCTTTCGCGCATGCACGCGAAAGAGCGCACTTCTCCCTGAGGCAAAGTCCTGTCTGATTAGTTTGGTTTTTTAACTTTTGTTTGGACTCTTAACTTCCCATTTCTGATCTGTGTGTATGTGTGTTGCATTTTTATTACTTTTCTTGGGTTTTAGTAACGAATAAACTTACTCTTTATTTGACTCAAGAAAGCCTGGTTAAATTGGCTCCTTCTTAAAAAATAAAACATTTGGACTGGGAAATGTTAACCACGGGGGAAGGGATCCCTTTTAAATTAACCTTGTTGAGACCAACTGAAAGAGTTGAATAAAGAAGGGGAGCCAGCTCATTCCTCCTCACCTGATAGCATAACAAAACTGGGGTCTGTTCGGGAAGTCAACAAATTGGGGGACCTCGCCTGGGAACTAGTTGTAACATAATTAATTTACACTTGTCCAAGTGACAGTTTATGTTGTCCCAGTTTATGGTTTCTAAAAGCTCTCCCACAACTAAAGTTTAACTAACTGGTGTATAGTTGCTGGGTTTATCCTTACAACCTTTTTGAGTAAGAATGTAATATTTGCAATTCTCCAGCCTTCTCACAGCACCCCCATATCTAAGAGAAAATTATGGAAAGTCCTCTTCACAGCTCATTATCTTGCAATAGAATCATGTGTTGGGCTTTACAATGTGGCTGAGGAGCATGGTTGCACATCTGCATGGTTTTCTGCAGAAAGAACGAGTTGTCTAATTTTGTTGAGACTGTCCATTCTTTCTAGCTTTGCTTTTGTCCTTTGCTGCCTTTTTTGCTTTTTGAAGGAAACAGTGCCAGAATTTGAGATTGCTCTCCAGGTAATTCTTTCTAGTGCATTTTTTCCAAGTCTTTGATGAACTTGCCACATTTCCTGAGGTTTGCCTTGAACTTTAATCTCACCCTACCTTGCAGGCGGTGACCAAGCTTAAGTTGTGAATACATGATTGCCTTAGGGATTTTATTGTCAGCGATACATACTACATGTCCACTTCATTTGAGCTGGAGTCTGATGATGAGGACTTCAATTCCAGACATTTCTGTTCTTTGAAGCACGTAAGTGTTGGGCACTTTGTCCTCCCATTGGATGCCCATGACATATGTAAAGTACCTCTGAAATTTCCACTCTTACTTCTCTCAGCATCGTCAATTGCATCCTATCCAATCCTGGTGAATTATATGATTTTAAGTACAGACAGCCCTTTTAATACCTCCTGTTTATCAATTTTTAGCCCATCCATTATCTCAACTACCTCCTCTTTCACTCTGACTGTGGCATCTTGTAATGACAAATGCAAGTACTTATTTAGTGCCTCAATCATGCCCTCTGCCTCCATGTGTAAATTCCCTTTTTGGTCCCTGAACAGCCTCACTCCTCCTCCTACTGCATTTTCACTATTTATATGCCTTGTAAGATTAATAGCACTGGGCTTTATAAAGCCCTTTTCCTACCTATAGCAAGGTAGGAAATGTAGAAATAAGGCATATTATAAATTGATGCCAAGGTAGGGGGAGAGTGGAACCATGGGCAAAATGTGCCAAGTTACAAGAATGCTTGCAGCAGCTAAAAATTGAGACAAAGAACAAAGAAAGAACAAAGAAAAGTACAGCACAGGAACAGGCCCTTCGGCCCTCCAAGCCTGCGCCGATCATATTGCCCGTCAAATAAACATTTTGCACTTCCGGGGTCCGTATCCCTCTATTCCCATCATATTCATGTATTTCTCAAGCTGCCTCTTAAACACCACTTTCGTACCTGCTTCCACCACCTCCTCTGGCAGCGAATTCCAGACACTCACTACCCTCTGCGTAAAAAGCTTGCCCCGCACATCTCCTCTATAGTTTTCTCCTCTCACCTTAAATCTATGTCCCCTAGTAATTGACTCTTCCACCCTGGGAAAAAGATCCAGACTATCTACTCTGTCCATGCCACTCATAATTTTGTAAACTTCTATCAAGTCGCCCCTCAATCTCCATCGCTCTAGTGAGAACAATCCGAGTTTCTCCAAACTCTCCTCATAGCTAATAACCTCCAGACCAGGCAGCATCCTGGTAAACCTCCTCTGCATCCTCTCCAATGCCTCCATATCCTTCTGGTAATGTGGCGACCAGAATTGCATGCAATATTCCAAGTGTGGCCTAACCAAGGTTCTATACAGCTGCAGCATGACGTCCCAGCTTTTATACTCAATACCCCTGCCAATGAAGGCAAGCATGCCATATGCCTTCCTGACTACCTTATCCACCTGCGTTGCCACTTTCAGTGACCTGTGGACCTGTACACCCAGATCCCTCTGCCCGTCAATCCATCTAAGTGTTCTGCCATTTACTGTATAATTCCTGCCTGTATTAGACCTTCCAAAACGCATTACCTCGCATTTGTCCGGATTAAACTCCATCTACCCTTTCTCTGCCCAAGTCTCCAACCGATCTATATCCCGTTGTATCCTTTGACAATCCTCTTCACTATCCGCAACTCCTCCAACCTTAGTGTCGTCTGCAAACTTACTAATTAGCCCAGTTACATTTTCCTCCAAATCATTTATGTATACTACAAACAGCAAAGGTCCCAGCACTGATCCCTGCGGAACTCCACTAATCACAGCTCCCCATTCAGAAAAGCACCCTTCCACTGCTACCCTCTGTCTTCTATGACCAAGCCAATTCTGTATCCATCTTGCCAGCTCACCTCTGATCCTGTGCAACTTTACTTTCTGTACTAGTCTGCCATGAGGGAAGGCTGTTTGTATAGGCTAAAAGTAGGGAATGTTGAAGCCTGTGAAAACAGTCCCAGCAGATGTAGAAGTTTTGGGATAGAAGGGAAAGCAAAACAATCATGAATGCAGGAAAACATTACATAAGGCTAGTATGTTCATATGAATTATACCTGGTTGGTTAAGAAAGTATCCTCATGCAAAGTGACCATGGGGGTAATTATGATTGGACATGGGGAGCGGTTAATTGGATAAGAGTCAGGATAAAATTAACCTGACCAACCAAAGTCATGCATTGGAGAAAAATCAGAGCCTAATGCACAAAAGAGAGAGAGAGAGCGAAAGAGAGGAGTCGAGACCAAAGGCTAAAAGCTGAAGGGTAAGTTGTGAGCTCTTCTGTTCAGAACTAATATAGAAAGTATATAGCCTGCTTTAAACTGTAAGTCACTGCCTGGGTTTATTGCTGTGGTTTGCATGAAACTTAATAAAATTGTTTTGACTTTATCTCATTAAAATAGTCTCACGACTACTGTTCCCATATCAGAAAAGGGGTGCAGAGCCTCTCAAAATTACAGCCTTTAGAAGATTTTTGGATTTGCTTTTATAATAGTTGCCAGGCTCTTCTCATACTCTTTCTATGCCTCTCTGATTTTCTTTTTCACTTCACCACTTTCTATATTCAGCCTAGTTCTGGTTTGTATTTTCAACCTGACATCTGCCATTTGCACAGTTTTCTGTTCCATCTTACTCTCTCTTTTGTCATCCAGGGAGCTCTGGTTTTTCTAGGCCTACCTTTCCCCTTCGTAGAAATGCACCAACTGTACCTGAACTCTCTCATCTTTCATAGTAGCCCAATGTTCCTTTACAATTTTGCCTTTCAGTCTTTGATTCTATTTTTTTTTTGGGACAGATCTGTCTCACCCCATTGAAATTGGCCCACAGCCAATTTAGCATTTTTACTTGGTAAATTCTGACTTTTATGTTATGACACTGGATGAGTGATGGGAGTGGTGTTTTGAGCGATGTGTGAGACATGAAATGTGTAAATGCATTCAATCAGAGTGATGCTGAAGTGAGTTCAGGAGAATTTTCTTGATCAGTGTGTCTCTGGCATAATGAGGTAGGAGACCTTGCTGGGGAATGAGGTGGGTCAAGTGGATCAAGCCAGAGGACTGACAGAGGATTAGCATGCCAACATCCCCTCAGCTGATGGACCAATGAATCATTGGGAACGATGTCAAAGAGCCAGTGGTACCCAGTACTGCCAAGGCCATCGGAAGTGTCATGAAATGGAAACTGCAGGTGGAGTGACCTTGGAACTTTTGTTTTTCTCCCCATCCACATTCCTTAACCATAACCATCCCTAGATAGTCAAAAGCTTCTTGCTGCTCAACCTCCAAAAATCTATGAGGAAGAGGAAGAGTGAGCCCTTGAGAGCAAAGAGGAGGCACCATCACTCAACCTTACACAGCCACCAGCTAAGATATAAGCACTGTGTCAATGCTGAGGCTAGTGCAGAGTTTGGGTCAATATGTTGTGAGCCACTGGGCTGCAGTCAGGGGGATAGGTCAGCTCGTGTGAGAACTCCCTGGAGAGGAAGGTCACAAATGAGTTCTGCAGCAGGAGACTCAGATGAGGACTATATTGGGGCAGGCTACAGGAAAGCACTGATGACGATGCACAACAAGATGCTTGGTACATTGGCAGGTGTGCCAGAAATCCTACAGTGACTGTACAGAAGTATGGAGGAGTCCGGCTCTAACATGGCACAGGACATCACAAAGAGCTTGGAGCCCATTCCTTTCCATTGTGGAAATAATGGGTAACTCCACGACAGCACTGCCAGACCAACTCATGATAGCGCATCTGCTGGCCACTGTCTCAGCTTCCACTGAGCACAGGCGGAGGCTTCCTGACATTTCACTGCTGCAGTGGAAGCTTAGACAGAGGTCCATGAGATCCACCATGCTCAGGCTGCTGCCATTGTGGGTGTGGATCTCAGTGCTCAACAGGAAATATGTGGGCTTTTAGAGCAGTCCAGCAATCTGTGTTCCTAGGATTACTTGAATTGCTGAGGTGCCATCCTATGAGAGTGAAGTGGCTCCATGAAGCATAAATCTGCTGTCCTCTCTCAAGATGATAGCATTGATGCTCGCACCACTGCCACTCCACAGGTGCTCGTGTTGTTGCCTTTCAGCCAGGTAGGTATGGCAAATTGACACAGGATAAAGACATCACGGGGACTCTCAGGACATCACGCATTCACCAAGAAGAACTTCTTGACTTGATCGTACACCACTGCATGTTCAGAGCGTGGTAGCCATTGCAATTCGCAAATTGCTCCCCATTGTTTGGAAGGCCTGCAGAGCCACATGCATGCAGACGATGATGACCCGCTATCTCTTCATGTGTCCTTTCGTCATTCTGTTCCCTCCTCAGGGGGAAGAGAATGAAGTCCCCTCTCCTCGTGTACAGTGCCTCCATGACCTCCCTAATGCATTCATTCATGGCGAACTGTGAGATGTTACTGAGGTTGCCTGCTTCGGCCTGTAAGAATGCACAGGCATTGAATGTCAAGGCAATTGTTACCTTCACAACCACTGGAAGGGTCATCCTTACCCTGTTTTGAGGCTGCAGCTTGGTGTGAAGGAGGTGGCACAACTCTGGGACAGCCTCCTTGATGAAGCACAGCCTTCATTGTCACTTCTCCTGATTCACTTCTCCTGATTCAGGACTAAATCGAAGTGGATGCTTCTGGAACACCCTATCTGGGCAAGATCTTCTATGGAAATTCCTGCTTCTCCTTCCTCACATCTCTCTGCCTCCTCCTATCCATGTGCTGCTCATATTGTGGACCAAGTAGTAATACGACAGCTACCCCCATAATTGTGTAAGGCACTGGTCTCTCCTCTCTTCATAAGAACATAAGAAACATGCGTAGAAGTGGATCATTCTTCCACTCAGGCCTGCTCTGCAATCAACACAATCTTCTGATCTTTTACCTCAACTTCACTGTACTGCCTGAACCCCATATCCTTTGATTCTCCGAGAGATCAAGCATCTATTCATCTCTGTCTTAAATCCACTCAACAACAGTGCATCCACAACCCTCTGGGGTAGACAATTCCAAAGTGAAGAATTTCCTCCTCATATTAGTCCTGAATGAATGACCTCTCCTGTGGAGGCCATGCCCGCATGTTCTAGATTCCCCAGCTGGGGGAAACAACAGACAGAATTTAATGCTGTCCCCCATGGTGAGTTTGTTGGTAGGGAGTATTTAATCAGGCGGAAGGGTAGAGGGTAGGGACCTCGTTGCTTTCCTGCCTCCACACCACTTAAGTCTGTGGAGGGAAGGCCCATGGACGTCTCACCTGCTCCACTACCAATTGAGGCCCTTAAGTGGGCAATTAATGCTCTTAACCCAGTGGTGGGTAGGGAGGCTCACAATGCAGGGAGCAAGACAAGCAAACCCGTGTGGGGTCACTTGCTGGCTCCTGGGGTTTAGGGGGCAGTGGGCGGGTGGTGGTGGCCCTTGTTCAAAGGCACTCAGTGCCTGATTGAGGGACCCAGCATCAGGAAATCAGGAAGGCAGGGGCACTGATAGCCTCCTCCCTGCCCTTGCTACTGAAATCTTTCACCCACCTCTCTTTCCCAACCCCCTATCACCACCCCCCAACCCCCCCATCCCCAGTTCCTCACCTGTGGCCTGAGATCAAACGACACTGCTAGGCCTCAGGTGGGTGTCCTACCAGCAGCAGCCACTGCCTCCCTGGCAGTGCTGCTGTTCAATACAGCTGCTGGCCTCTGATTGGCGGGATCTCTGCCAGCGGACGAGACCCACATCACCTTCATTAAATACCACCCAACCTCTCAGTTTCTAGTTTGTCAAACTATCTGACAATCCTGTATGTTCAAATGAAATTACCATTCATTATTCTAAACTCCAGTTTATTCATAGTCTCATCATAGGACAACGAGTCTCATCATAGGACAACCCTCTCATCCCTCTTGCCCCAGGGACCAATCTAGTGATTCCACAATTGGGCAGCATCTGCTAAACAATTCTGAGTGCACTAATAAAGGGTTTCTGCTGTGAATAGCACATGGACGAGGCGCTTGCGCTTTATGCGTGCAGAATCGATATCAAGAGATTTCGGAAGCACAATTTTTGTTTCTTGGAGCTGCTGGTGATTGTTTGTCTCAGCACTCCAAAAAAAACAACCAATTTAGCCAGGCTCAATCAGTCAAGCTCATAACATAACTCATTTACTCTTGCTAGCAGTGACCTACATTCATAGGCAAGGGCCTGTTCTCCGCAAACAAAAAGAATATATTCAAGCCTTGCACCTCTTTTGAATAACCTGGCAGTTTAGGGAGCCGATCGTGCCTCGTGGCTTTCTCTATGGCAATGTCTCAGCCAATCAGAGACTACTGGATCAATCAGTACCCTTTTCTCCTGTAGTGTGAATTGTTGTCATCATTTGAAATTTGAGATTCTTGCATTTGTCCTGATGAATGCAAGACAAAAAGCTTCAGCAATCTATCTCTCTTTTCAGCAATATTAAAGTTCTGCACCAACAAGCAAGATTTAAAGTAATTAGTGGAAAGATAAAAAGGGTATTGAGGAGATTTTCTTTTCACCCAGAGAGTGGTAGGGATCCTGAATTCATTGTCTGAAATAGTGACAGAGGCAGAAACATTCAGAGCATTAGAAAAAATAGAAGTGCCATAACCTACAGGCCTATAAACCAAGAGCTGGAAAATTGGAATAGGCCAGATAGCTTTTTTTGGCCAGCAGAGACACAATGGATCAAATAGCCTCCTTATCTGCGATACATTTTCTATATTTCTATGTTCCTATAGTTCAATGATGCAGATCCCAAGAATACCTGGTGCAAACCTTAAAATTATAACAATTGGTGGTAGCTGGGTTACACTAGTGATATGAAGGTAACTATAAATTTTTAAATTTAAAAATGAATGACACAGAAACAGTGGCATTAATTTTATCTCAACTCATTTGGTTGGAAACGGATAGGATTGAAACAACAGAAAATAACATTTGGTATGTGCGAAACAGGCAACCAAGCCCAACCTGTCTGTTTCTCACTGTGTGGATGAGGTTCACCACCACTTCCTCCACATGGTACTCAAAATGGAGGAGGAGCACCGAATCATCAGGCCACAAAACCTGATAAGGACAAGTTAGACAATGGTGAGATCTTTCCGGGTCACATTCACTTGATGGTTTACATTGCATCCCACTTCTTATGAGTCTGTCCTCAAAGAAATGTATGAGGTCCTCTTAGTTAGTGTTGAAGGGGGAGATGAAGATGTGGAGAGGGAGGTCGAAATGGTGGAACCGAGTTGGGGTCTGTTTGGCTCTCCAGGAATGATTGTTGGAGGAAAAAAAGAATTGGCACAAAGTAGAGGTGCCAGTGCTTAATATTTTCTGGATAGGCCTGATGTTACAAAATGAATCTTTATAAAAACCTTCTTCTCCTTGATCGTAAAGCCACTATCTCTTCATGCCTATCTGCCTCTGGCCATGGGCTATGCTGATTATATCATTTCAAGGAAGCAACATGCATTCAAAACTCAAGCATTTCTGGCATAGCAAGCCATTTGAGTACTGATTAAGTACATAGTGTGCATGCCTAAACAATTTCAACACAAAGTTAATTAAAGTGCTGATTATAAAGCAATCATAATTAACAAGTATATTATCAGGTAATCAGCAATCTTGGGGTTGATATTTAGAGTATCAGTAATTTAACTGCATACTTACTCCCAAGTAGATTATTGGGGCAGGGTTTTGCCACCAGCTTCAAGACCCCAACATCAGGAACACATGGGGAACCTGAGCCCATAGTTGTTGGGATCGAGACAGGCTCAACAATCTTCCTAAAGATGACCTCCTAATTGGCCACCTCCACACTTACTGTCCTATTAAGAACGGCAGACTGGTCCCAATGCTGCCAGCCCAATCAGCTCTGGAACCTCAGCAGGCCCACCAGGAGAAATGGGCAATGTTGAAATGGGTTGGGACCGCGAGGGTGCCACAACATGAATGCGCCCTTGCAGAAGTACAGGTAAATAAAATAATCAGTGGGCTTAAGCCATTAAGCCCTTCAGAGTGGAGGGGAACCCATCCAGCTGCATTGTTTGGGCTGCAGGTTCAGCCTTTCCTGCTCGCAGCCCTGTCATTGGGGCATGGGACCTCTGGCTCCAATTGACCCCGCTGTCTGCAGCAAGGAGGCCGCATAACCCATAAGGCTGGTAGCCTCCACACATGGTGGGGGCTGCTCTGCCAATGGCAAAATGTCAGCAAGGCTGAAAAATCATTGTCAATTGGGGCCTTAGTAATGTTAACTGGCTGCCTATCTCCAAATAGTGGACAACTGATCCACTTCCATGCTGTCCCTGGGGAATTTCTCAGTGAAATACATCGGAAGCCATCCTGACACAGTTCATCTGTATTTTCCTGGCCCTGTACTGCCGACAAGCATGACACCACAGGGCTGGGGAAATTCAGCTCTTGGAGTTTAGGTTTTAATGTTTATATTGAATGTTTTGATACAACCATATTGGAGAACTTTAGCATAGTGGTAAATTATTACTGCCAGTGAACTAGTTGGATGAAGGATGATGGATTTCATAGAGCGGTTGCAGACAAGTTACATTGAGGATAGCACAACATGCTGAAGGACTTTGTCCTGACTTCAAGGGTTCTGCACAAACTTTTGCTCCCTGGCAAGGGTGGACTACAGCATGACAGGGAGAATGAGGAGAAGCAGTACCGAGGAGGCCAAGCTGCTGAAAGATGGTGGAGGAGAAGGGCAAGAGGGACTCTCAGCACGAGGATATTTTCACCTAGAGTGTTCAGGGAACAATGCTTCTCCCTCAATGAATGTGTCAGATATCTCCGCTTCACTATGGGGGTGCTCGTTGAAATCTTCCATCTGCTTTTGCCACGATTGCAGCCTCAGAACAGGGAGGAGGCAGTAATATGAGTGGCTGTGATGGTGACTGCAGCCATGAGTTTTTATGTGTCTGGCTCCTTCCAGGCTAGATCAGTCACTATTAGCCACATCCCTAAGTTCATCTAAGGTAAAAGCAAAATACTGTGAATGCTGGAAATCTGAAATAAAAACAGAAAATGTTGGAAAAACTCAGCAGGTCTAACAGCATCTGTGGAGAGAGAAACAGAATTAATGTTTTGAGTCCGTATGACTCTCCTTCAGGCAGAGGAAGAGTCATACAGACACAAAACATGAACTGTTTCTCTCTCCACAGGTGCTGCCAGACCTGCTGAGTTTTTCCAGCATTTTCTGTTTTTTATCCTTAAGCTCATTGGCCACTGTATTGTAAGAGAGGTCTCTGAAGCATTGTACTCCAAGAGAACTGAACATATTTCATTCTTTCTTGCTCAAGAGTAGAATCAACAATCGGCTTTGCACATATTGATGGCTCCTCCATGATGCAGGATAAGCTTGCCTGCACACTCATCATTTTGCGGGCACTGCATGTCAATTCTGAGATGTTCTGTAACTAGAAGGAATTTCTCTGCTTCTAAGTCCAACTGCTGTGCAACTGTACTCAGAGTATCATGTAGGTCAATTCCCAATATCCTGTCAGCAGTAACGACACCTTCATTCATTCGACAGTCCGTTATACCATCAGCATTCAAGTCATTATAACAAACTGGAGGTGGCTACAAGGCAGCAAGGGCTTGATACACATGGGTCAATACTCTGGTGTGGAACCCATGCAGAGTAGGCAGCATTCATATAAAGAGAGCCATGCAGCTGCATGAACTGTCATTGAGCAGAGTATTGGGATGCTTCAACAATTCTTCCACTGCCTGTACCGACCAAAGTGCCCTGCAATGCTTGGCACAACATATGTCAAGATTCATTGTGCACTGCTGTATATTGCACAACCATCTTAAGGTTACAGCTCTTGCCACCAGATATAAGACAAGCAGCTGAAATGGAGGGGAAAGGGATGAGGTAACCAAAACATTCCCTTTCTGGTCCATGATTGACACATTCGACTACAATACCAGTCAATATAATTTCAATTCCCCATTCCAACAATCCCACACCTTACCTTCCCTCTGTTACTAACCATCACAGTGTCCTCTTGGCCAGTTGCTAAAATAAAACCCACCACAAAACGAACATACCAAACAAAATTTTAAACATCAAGCTGATGAATAAATCACTCATGTGCGAATGCTCATCTTTCTGCTTCATGCTTACTGCTCATCTTTCAATGGGGGTATTGCAGATGGCCTTGCAGGATGCAAGGGCCTACTTAATGCTGCACCATTTTGACATAGGGGGCAAAAGTTTGGGTTGCTTTTAGCAACAGCAAGAGTACAGGTGGAGTAGGAGTGGTATGAGGATGAATGCTGTGATCCTAAAAGAACCACTACAACTCCCCTGAGGTGATGCTTCAGCATTCATGGTAATGTCTAAGAAGGCAGACCACTGGACTGCTGTGACATCCTGTAAGCCCTTTGCACATTGGTACCTGCAGATCTCACAGCAGCAGACTGAACTTGTATGAGAGCAGCCTGATCGTGTATGCCAGCAAGCTGAACTTGTATGAGAGCAGCCTGATCGTGTATGCCAGCAAGCTGAACTTGCATAGCTTCAGTCTGAACTTCCATTGCGGCACCCAAACATTTGGCAGCTTCAGCTTGTGCTGCAGTGGAGCTGAGACATTAACTGTCAGACTCTGCAACATGGACGTGTCTACAGGGTTTCCCATGGAGTTGACCACCATTTCCCCTCTGGTGAGGATGGGTTCCAAGTTATTTTCAAAGCCCTGTGCCTAATTGATGCCAGAGTTCTCCATGATCGTTAGTATGGAGCATGGGCCAGCCCGCTAATGTCACAAGCATTTTGGTGCACATACCCATCAGTTTTCTTCTGTAGGTCACCCTACTGAAGTCCTCATCTGAGTCCTTAACAGAACTTGTCTGAGAAATCACCCTCCAGAGACCTGGCAGCTGCTTATATCCTTATATCCTGCCCTGGTTCCAGGTCACTTGTGCCCAATAACTCACCATGTGCTGATTTTGTCTCAAAGCTATCCTTTAAAGCACAAGCTGTGTATTAGTATCTAAGCTGGTAGCTGCGAATGTGAGAGCAAGTGACAGTGTTTCTTCTTTGTCACTCTCTTCCTGTTCTCTTTCTCTTCCACTCATGCCTGCCAACTTGCAGTTCTTTTGCATCTGAAAGGAGAAGTGTCAGGGTTAGGGTTACGGTGATGGTGAGGGTGGAAAGCAGGAGGTGCATGCTTACAAGCATCTAAAGCTTATAAATCAAACAGAATGTACGATGAGGGAGAAGTGGATTATGAGAAGGTGGATTAGGTATGAGCATGCTTTTGACTTCAATGAGTTCAGCCCCACCCAATGGCCACAGCCTTGGTCATGGCTGCTCCAGGAAGTACTTGCGCCTCCACGGCAGTAAGAACATGCAGCTGTTCCTGTTCCCTGCTGGTTAGGTGTAGCTGCCTCTGGATATGTGCCACTTTGTCCTGCAAGAGAAAGGGTAGAGTGTGGGTGTGTGTTTTGGAATTTATTTGGCTGATGTGGCTGTCGTGGTTGAAAGCTGGCAGCATGTACAAGATGTGAGATGTGAGCCTTGCAACAGTACTAAGTGTGTAAAGGTGCGATGAAGTTATGAATATTAGGTGGGCATCCTCATTGATAGAGATATTTGGTAAATCAGTGATGGGAATGTGAAGACTCGAGCATTCTCTGAGGCCCGTTGTTTAGTTTGTGAGATCTGGCATTTGAGGACATTTTCACCAACCTTCACTACTCATGAGGAGTCTTTGAACTTGCGGCACTACATCTAAGTCCTTGGGACTGTGGGCATTGAACATGATGGCTATCTGCTCTCACTGTTTTTGCAATGTCTTTCTGGGTGTCTTCCTGGTCCCTGATGGATGGTGCACATCTCTCCTCCTCTCTGTTTCCTGCACCAAGGCTAGTGCAATGTTAAGAACCTTGGAACAAGGTCTCCCTCTCTCCCTATTGTACCATTAGTCAGCATTTTTGAAAGTCAGACTCTCTGTCCAGCCACTTCCCGCACCTGCTCTCACAAGAATGCATCTCTCCTTTAAGTGTAGGCTGGCTTTATGTGGTACTCGCTAGTTTTAAGCGGTGCTAGCCTCTAACATATTTGGGTCAGCTCCTAAGATGTGAAGCTACTCAACAGCAGGTTTAATGCTGGTCTGTAAGTTACAATCATATAAATGAACTGTCAGCACCAAATCTGCATTGGAAGATATGTGCTTGGGTTAATTGATCACAATCCCGCACCCGTTTTTGGGGGTCCTACATTTTTTGATCTTTGACACAATAGCTATAAGTTACATTTGAACCAGTTTTTATGGCTGGTGACAGATTAAGACAATTTGATGCTTGGTTTGTGTTAACAAACTGACCAAATCTGCAATGTAAACTAATATTTCAAACATTACCATGCATTATAAGGCATAATTAAGTGATACAAATTTTGTTTCCTCAACACTGCAGCTAAGCCCAGTGTGTATAACAAATCTATTTGCATTTCATTATATATGTGCTGATGAGACACTTGGGGAAAAGATTGCAAGTGCAACACTTGGATCATAAGAAATTGGAAGAGTAGTCCATTCAGCCTCTCAAGCCTGCTCCGCTATTAAATATAATCATGGCTAATCTTCTGCCTCTACTCCATTTTCCAGCCTGCTCCTCGTATCCCTTGACTTCCTGAGAGACCAAAAACCTGTCTGTCTATCTCAGCCTTAAATACATTCATCGATGGAGCATCCATAATCCTCTGGGATGGAAAATTCCAAAGATTCACAAGCCTTTGAGTGTCCCTAGTCCTAAATGATTGGCCTCTTATTCTGATACTGTGTCCCCATGTTCAGATCTCCCAGCCAAGGGAAACAACCTTTCAGTTCTACCATGTCAAACTCTCACAATATTTTACGTTTCAATTATGTCACCTCTAGTTCTACTAAACTCCTGAGAATATAGACTCAATTTACTTAGTCTCTCATCACAGAATAATTTTCATCCACCAGGAGCTAACCTAGTACTGCCCCAAGGCAAGTATATCCTTCCTTAGGTATGGAGACCAAAACTGCACACAGTACTCCAGATGTGGTCTCACTAATACCCTCTTCAACTGCAGTAAGACACCTTTATTATTGTACTACATCCCCCTTGCAACAAAAACCAACATAACATTTGCCTTCCTAAATACTTGTATCTGCATGCTAACTTTTTGTGTTCCTTGTGTGAGTACCCCCAAGTTCCTCTGGATATCACCAACCTTTACAAGTTTCACAGTTTTTAAGAAATATTCTGTTTTTCTATTCTTACTATTAAAATGAATAACCTCACACTTCCTCACATTATACTCCATCTGCCATCTTGTTGCACACGCATTTAACCTGTTCATACCGCTTTGCAGCCTTTTTGTGCCCTCCTCATTGCTTCCATTCTCACCTAGCTTTGCATTGTCAGAAAATATAGATCCATCACTCTAGGTCTCTTTGTCTAAGTTATTAACATAAATTGTAAATAACTGAGGCTGAACACTGATCCCTGTGGCACTTCAATAGTTATAACCTGTCAACTTTAAAATGCCTGCACTTTTTGTCTGCTGATATTAATTAGCTTAAGCTCCTCACTCTTACTAGCCCCCTTTTTTAATCCTTTCTCTGGTATGTATTTGTTCAACATCTCTACCATTTGCTTATTCCCCAGGGCAATTTTTCCTGCTTCTGTCTCTAAGGGGCCATTTTTTAACCTTAGATATTCTCCTCCTTGCTAGTGTAACAGAGCTAAGACCTCACATTATACTTATATTAAATATTTTTAAAAACTGAACAGTAACCTTTTAAAATGACTGAAGCCATATCTGGCTGTGACCTTCATGCTAATCTAGCAGCATCGAAGAAATTTGTGTCTAGTTATCTCTTAAGAGACGCTAATGGCTATATGGAGAGCAGAGACCAAATTCAAAGGGAATTATACAAAGGCTATCTACATTGCATAAGCCAGCCTGGCCACTGGGGTCTACTAGTCTGCCAGGGCAAAGTGCCCTGCAACCTTCCTTTGTAAACCTGAATGTTTGGAACATTAACAATCTCAGGAACCCAGACAAACCTTTGTCAAAGCCAAAGTGGAGAGGTGGGAGTCATGTGACATGACCCCTTAGATGGAGGAACTTGTAATATTGCCTTGTAGAGTTAGAAAGATCAATCTTCCATCCCCCATCTAGCAAGTGGCAGCACAGAACAATGGCTCTCCCCAGATTTGAATACCTGGCCCCGTCTACGTTGTATCTACCAGAACTTCTGTACTATAGCCTACAAGACTGCTTCATCTCCGCATGCCTATCTCATCATAGGAGTCATCTCTACTGGAAAAGTGAATTATCCAGTATCAGTCCTCAGTCTGCCAACCCCTGTGAAGGATTACACAATTGGACTTTGATTCTGGACTCTGGACTCATGTGAAACAATAATTATTTGCTCTGTGGTCTTAGCCCTTTAAATCTTTCTTTCTCTATCCCTCTTTTATTGTATGAATGCAGAGGGGGCTATGTAGTGAGATCCCCCCCCTCACCACCCCCATGTTTTGAGCGTCTGTGAATAAACTAACCCTCTAAGTATACCTTATCTCAAGTTTGCAGTGGGGCTATTAATAAAAATTGGATCACACCAAAACTGAGGGGTTGGGAAATATACCACTGCTTAGGAGGAAATCAAAATCAAAACATTCCTTCTGTTTACAAAGGGCCGTGAGAGGAGAAGTCAGAGCTGTTTAAATTAAACCCCCTCTTGTCCATAACACTAGATACATGTAAAAGTTCTTGTGATCTGCTTTAATATTCCTGGCTAGTTTACTCTCATTTCCTTTTTTTCACTTTTTAATTAATGTTTTGGCTGTCCTTTGCAGGTTTCTGACACTCCTCCAATCCTCATGTTTACTGCCATTCTTTTAGCATTACAAGCTTTTTCTTTTAATTTAATAACATTTTTAACTTCCCTTGTAAGCGAGAGATAGGTCTTTCTTGTTGAGTTTTCTCCATTGGAAATAATTTATCTACTTCAACTAGAAGAAGCTGAGCCACACGCTATATGAATAATTTGGAACAGGATCCACAGGGTTAAAATGCAATACATATGACAAAATACTCAAGAAATTCCGAAGTGTCACACTGTAGAGCATAAGTGAGAACGTGCTCTACACTTTATTGCCTGGGTTTTCTAACCTGTACTTTATAATTTTAACTTGCTCACTTTAACATATATACACAGCCAAGTGAAAAGCCTCATCATATCAAGACTAGAACCATAGATGAAAGGAAGACGCTGGACAAAAATGATAATAAAAACACACTCTTCAATCAATGACAATATAGAATGAAACAGGGAAACAAAAAAATGCTGCTGTTTAATAACGCCTTCTCTCCAAAACCAGAGTTTTTCGCTCAGCGTGTGGGCGTGTACCCAACACACTCGAACATAAAATGATGTGTGATATTTCGGTTGGTGGGTGCATGCAGAAGTCGGCAACGCATCCGCCAACAATTAAGTGGCCTATTAAGGCCCTTAATCAATTAATTGAGCCCAATTTTTCACTGCCGGTCCAATCATTTGGTTGGACGAGGTTTCGAAAAGTAATTTAAAAATGTATAAAATTGTTGCGTTCCTGTGTAATATGTCCCTGCTCATGTGACAGAGTCACGTGAGGGGACATGTTTTCATTATTTTTCATTTCTTTATTTTGAGTGCGGAAAATTTTCAGCTCCCTAAGGCAGCTCTGTGCCTCAGGGAGCTTTTACTGTGCGCACCCACGCGCATATGCGAGCTTCAGAGCTCACACTCCTCCTGCCCCCACCCCAGCATTCGCTGAGCGCTGCAGCGTGAAATCGCGGTCAGGGCCCGATCGCAGGTGGCGGTCGGTCTCATGACTGGTCCCAGGTGCACCCGCCCGACGAGGACAAAATTCTGCCCCAAGGGTTTTGTGAAGGAGCCTTTTGGAGTTATGTTGGCTCCAAGATATATACCTAACAATGGAAACTGAACCAATTCTCTGCATATCAATTAGGTGTAAATTGTATTCAAGCAGAGGGTATTAATTGGGGATTCACCTGTACTCACATTCTATGAGCAGGCTGAAAAAGGACTGGGCTTTTGGAGATGCATGGTATATAAAATGAATCTCTGCAAATAAAATTAATTAGGGAACAAAGAGTTGCCTACAATGTTCCAGAGTTCACCATCTGGCTAACTGAGTTTTGACATGCTATAGCAAACTTGGGATTTGATACCTGCGCCAATTGAACCTCTTGTATTCCAAGGGAATTTTGATTATTAACTCGTCAGCCTGGCTGAATAATAACATTTGTAGATTAGATCCATCACAGGGAACTGCAACTCTTGTCACTCAGCTCTGGATAACCTTGAAAGCCAAACATCTAATGGGTGTGTTATCTTCAAGACAAGCATTGAAAATGTACTCTCATTGCTGTGCTGACAAGCTGCATGGTCTTAGCTATTTAAACTCCAAAAGTAGCCTTGCTCATTCATGAAGCTCAAAGCTTGCCTCCACCAATCTGTACCTGAGCTCGCTGGATTGATCTCTTAGTAGGTGCTTGGGTATGGGGGTGTGGGGATTTGTGCATGTGCTACATATTGTACATACTAAAACAGTATTGCCAGGGTTTTCAGCTTGGCGTGCGGGCACGCGCCCAACACACCCTAGCATGAAATAGCACACAATGACGTCGGGTGAGCATCCCAATGTCACAGTATTTCAGTATCTATACAGTGCAGAAGGAGGCCATTTGGCCCATTAACTGGCTCTCTGAAAGAGCATCCCACCTAGCCCCACTTCCCTGCCTTATCCCTGTAACTGTGCACATTCTCTCTTTTCAGGTAGCAATCCAATTGCTTTTTGAATACGTTGATCGAACCTGCCTCCACCACCCTCTCAGGAAATTTCTTCCAGACTCTAACCACCCTCTGGGTGAAAACATTTTTCCTCACATCACATTTAATCCTTTTTCCAATTATTTTGAATCTGTGCCCTTTAGCTCTTGACGTTCTCTCGAATGGGAACAGTTTCACACTACTTACCCTGTCCACGCCCCTCAGGATCTTGAATACCTCTATATCAAGTCTCCTCTCAGCCTTCTTTTCTCCAAGGAAAACAGTCCCAGCCTTTCCAATCTATCCTCATAGCTACAGTTCTTTATCCCAGGAACCATTCTTGTGAATCCAGTCTGTACTCTCTCCAATGCTTTCACATTGCGCACTCGTGCAATATTTCTGTTGGCGGGCACACGCGAGAGTTGGCAGTGCACCTGCTGACAATTAAGAGGCCTTTTAAGGCCATTAATCAATTAATTAACCTGTGTTTTTGCCCCGTCCAACGTTATGGTTGGCGAGCGAGCAAATTGGCCAGACGGCCTTTTAATTTTTGAGGAAACCTCATCCACAGGCGGGATGAAGTTTCCGTAATTAAATAAAAAATATAAAAATGGTTGGGCAGGATTTTAATAATCACCATGTAAAGGTGCGTGAGTCTGCTGTGCAGACATTTTTTCTGGGTTTTTAAAACCTTTAATTTTGTTTTGAAAAATCTTCGGCTCCCTGAGGCAGCCCTGTGCCTTCAGGCAACTTTCAGTGAGTGCACTCCCGCGCCTGCACAAACTTCAGCACTCGCACTCCTCCTGCCCCCACCCCGGCAGCGCTGAGGCTCTCAGTGCGCATTTCACACTGGCTGATCGCTAATTGGCCAGCCAGCATGAAATCAAGCTCGGTGCCTGATCGTGGGCGGCGAACTGTTTTGCGGCCGCTCCCAGGCCTGTCTGCCGCGCCCGCCCGATGAGGGGAAAATCGTGCCCTATCTGTGTGGATTACACAGTGGCTCGGTCTGAAGCCTGACAGGTGTCCATGTCTGTGCAAATATAAATGGAAAGCAAAAAGGCTGCAAACGTTGGCAATTGAAACAAAATCAGAAAATGCCAGAAACACTCAGCAACTTCATTTGCATCTGTGGAGACATAGACAAGATTTACATTTTGGCTGTACACTCTTTGTAAGACAGTTCTTCGGATTGTTGAAGCATGTCAGGTGATTTGGAGGTGAATGTGTTAGAAATAAATAAGCTGGATTTTGGTATCAGGAGGAATGTGTAGAGCAGCTTGTAGATTTATATAACAATGCAGCGCTTTATGTAAATCTACAAGCTGGCCTATATATTCCTTGGTATTAGGCGAACTTCTTCTGACATTTTAATAAAATTTATTGGCTTTCAGAGAAAAGAAAATGGAATTAACATGCAGAAAAGAAAAACGGAATTTGCAGCACGTGGTCTGAGTTATTTTGAGATTCAAAATAAATCTTCAGAAGATGGGCGTGAGAATGTATTTTATATATTCTGCATTTTGTGTCAGTTCCCTTCTTTGTTTCTTAAGCTTCTTGCAGACCTTCAAGGGAGGTGGGCATTGTTGGCAAGCCCAGCATTTATGCTCATCCCTAATTGGCCTTGAAAAGGTGGTGGTGAGAATTCTTTATGGGTAGGATTTTTCGCTGAGCAGGCGGGCGCGCGCCTGACCCGCTCGAGCATAAACTGACGCGCGAGTGTCCTAATGTCATCGCACACTCGCACGGTATTTCGGCCAGCGGGCGCGCGGGGCAGTCAGCAGCACACCCGCCGACAATTAAAAGGCATATTAAGGCCATTAACAATGCAATTGAATTACATTTTTCAAAAGGCCAAGCGGCCTATGCATTTTTTGCGAAAGCTCATCCATGGGCGGGATAAGGTTTCGACCCGTCTTTAAAAAAAAACGAGGGAACTTGTTTTGTAACATTTTTAAAATCCTTATTTTTAATTTTGAAAACTGTTCATCTCCCTGAGGCAGCTCTGTGCCTCAGGGAGCTTTTCCAGCATCCACCCGGGCACGTGCGCGAACTTGCGCGCAAGCCCTCTTCCCCACCAACCCCCGCCCCCCTCCCCCCCACACAAACAGGCAGCACTGAGCGCTGAAGCACACATTTCATGCTGGGTGAGTCTTAATTAGCCCAACAGTGTGAAATTGCAGTCCGGCCCTAATCGCGGATGGTGGTCAGCTTTCCGACCGCTCCCGCCCATCCTCACCGAGCCTGCCCGACGAGGGAGAATTCCTGGCCCAGGAATCACTGCAGTCCATGTGGTGTAGGTACACCTACCAAGCTGTTAGGGAGAGAGAGCTCCAGGATATTGACCCAGTTACAACAAAAAGACTGCAATGCAGTTCCAAGTCAGGATGGTGTGTGGCTTGCTGGGGTGAACTTGGGGATGCTGGTGCTCTCATGCACCTGCTGCCCTGTTCATTCCAGTTGGTAGAGGTCGTAGGTTTGGGTGATTCTGTAGAAGAGGCATAGGGTAGTTGCTGCAGTCCATCTTCCAGATGCTACACATTTCAGGTAGATTGTGTTGGTGGTGGAAGGAGTGAACGTTTAAAGTGGTGGTTGGGATGCTGATCAAACGAATTGCTTTGTCTCTGATGGTGTCAAGCATCTTGAGTGTTGATGGACTGCATTCTTTCAGTCAAGTGGTAAATGTTCCATCACACTCCTGACTTGTGCCTTGTAGGTGATAAGAATGTTTTGGGATTCTGGAGGGGTGTGCCTCACTACAGAATATCCAATCTCTGACCTGCTCTTACAGCAGCAGCAGTGTGGCAGCTATTTATGCTAAGTTTTTGGTCAGTGGTGACCCCAGGATGTTAATGGTAAGGGATTTGACAATAGTATTGCCACTGAATGGCAAGGGGAGGTCATTGGATTCCCCCTTCTTGGAGCTGGCCATTGCCTGGAGCACTTATGTGGCACAAATGTAACTTGCCACTTTTCTGTATTTTCCAGGTATTGCTGCATTCAGGTAAGGACTTCTTCAGGATCTGAGAAATTGTGAATAGAGCTCAATACTGGACAATCATCAGCGAACATCCCCACTCTGACCTCATGATGGAGGGAAGGTCATTGATGAAGCAGCTGAAGGTGGTTGGATCTAAAACACTGCCCTTAGGAACTCCTCCAGTGATGTCCTGAGGCTGAGATTGCAAATATTACTACTTCCTTCCTTTGTACTAGGTACGATTCGAACATTTTAAAAATCTTTTCCAACCAATGGTATGTCTTTGAACTGAAATCCATTGATTTCAATTTACTAGAGCAACTTAATGCCAGACTTGAGACGAAGTTTTACATCCCCTCGCACTGGTGGAATTGTCCGGTCCTGTCCCAAGTCAATGGACTTTTGAACGGCTTGCCACAGTTCTCAGCCCTGTCCCCACCGCAATGAGGCCATAAGATTCTGCCCTTGGTGAAAGATTGCCTTGATGTTAAAGGCAGTCATTCTCACATCTGGAATTCAACTGCTTTGTCCATGTTTGGAGCAAGGCTGAAGGAGGATCTGGAGCTGAGTTGTCTTGGTGGAACTAAACTGAGCATCAGTGAGCAGGTTATTGGTGAATAATATTCACTCGATAATATCCACTCTATAGCACTGCCAATGACACCTCCCATCGGTAACTGATGATTAAGAGTACCCTGATGGGGCAGTGATTAGTCAGATTACACTTATTAAATGGAATAGCATAATACTGTCTAATAGAAGCCATTTGCCCATCATGCCCATATCAGCTCTAAGGTAGAGTTATACAATTAGTCCCACTCTGCTTCTCTTTCCCAGAATCATCAAAATTTACCCATTTCTCTTTATAACGTTACTAATGGGCAGAAATTTCCCCCCATTGGGGGGGTTGTGCGGGGGCAGGCGCGAAACTGATCGGCGCCCCTGATTGGGGCCGCACCGCCATTTTACGTGGGTGGGCCAATTAAGGCCCACCCAGCGCAACACATGCCTGGAAGAGCGCTCCCTGCGCGGGTTGGGGGGGGTGGGATTCCCTGAGCCGGGGCCTGTGCTCTTTCACGCGCATGTGCGCGAAAGAGCGCAGACATCTCCCTGAGGCACCTTTGTGTCACAGGGAGATTAGTTTAAGGTTTAAAAATTTTAATGAAGAAAAGAAAATATTTTAAGACATGTCCCCTCATGTCAAAAATTTTTATTTAATGAATAAACTCTTCATGAGACCTCATCCCGCCCGTGGATGAGGTTTCATGAAAAATGCGAAGGCTGCCTATGCTCTTCGCCTGCCCACCAACCTTAAGGTTGGACGGGCAGCATTCTTAGCAACTTTAATTACTTTCTTAATGACCTTAATACGCCCTTGACAGTTTGGTGGGCACACAGCCAACTCGGCTGCGCCCCCACTGAACTGACAATCTAAATGACGTGTAGTGATGCGCGGTGATGTCAGGACGCCCGCCCGATGTCACCGTGCATCATTTTACCCATCGGAGAGTGGGCCAGTTGCCAACCTGAAAATTCTTCCCAATGAATCTGATTCCATCATCCTCTCAGGCAGTACATTTCTGACCAAATCAACTCGCTGAATTAAAAAAACATTCTCACCTTCCTCCTGGTTTCTTGCCAATTACTTTGAATCTTAAAATAAATTTGTAACAGTACTGGGACAGCTTGGCTAGGAGGTGCAGTTAGTTCTGGAGCACAAGTCTTCAATAGAGCAACTAGGATGTTATTGGGGCCCACTGATGAAAATGGTAGCCGAGGTGGGGGTTTCATGGAAGCTCTTCCTTCTATTAGTTGGTTAATAGTCCACCAGCATTCATGACTGGATGGGGTTGGACTGCAGTATTTTGATCTGATCCATTGGCTGTGGCATAGCTTAGCTCTGTCTATCGCTACTTCTCCTACTATTTAGCTTACATGTAGTCCAATGTTGTAGCTTTACCAGATTAGCATCTCATCTTTAGGGCTACCTAAGGCTGCCTCTGTCAAGCACTTCCAGCCCTTCATGGTAATGAGGATATGCTGGGCCATGAGTTTACAGATTGTGCTGGAATGCAATTCTGCTGCTGCCGAATGTCCACAGTGCCTCCTGGAAGACCATTTTTGAGCTGCTTGATCTGTTCTGTATCCATCCCATTTATCATGGAGGTATAGTGCCACAGAACATGATGGAGAGTGCCTTCATTGTGAAGACAGAATTGTGTGATGGTCACATGATGATGATAATAATGTCATGGACAAATGTATCTTCAACACGTAACTTGATGAGGACGATGGTTTGTTCTTTGTGTTAGTTCTCTCATTACCTGTTACAAGACCAGTCTGATAGATATATTCTTCAGAACTTGGCCAGCTTAGTCAGTGCAATGCTATCAGCCACTCTTATTGATGGCCATTAAAGTCCCCTACCTAGAGTGCGTTCTGGTGCCCTTGCTATCCTCAGTGCCTTTTCCAAGTGGTGTTCAATATGGACAAATAATGATTCATCAACTGAGGAAGGTTGGCAGATGATAGTCAGTAGGATGATTCCTTACCCATGTTTGACCTGATGCGTTAGAACTATGGGCATTCAGAGTAACTGTTGAAGACTCTAATGGCCACTGTCTCCAACTTTGCCACCAACCCTGGTGTGACACTGAGTCTGTGACCTTGGCTAATAGGTATGACTGTGAATATGACTATGCCAAGCTGTTGGTTGTCTTGTCTGTGGGGCCGTTCTCCCAATTTTGGTACAATCTCCAGATCTTAGTGAGCAAGATTTTGCAGCATCAACTGATGTTCCCCAAAGATCTATCATTGGTCCTCTCCTATTTCTCGTCAAGATGCTGGCCCTTGGTGACATCATCTTAAGGCACAGCGTTAGTTTTCTCATGTATGCTGATGACACCCAGCTCTGTCTCAGCACCACCTCTCTGGACTGCTCTAGCATCGCTCAATTATCAATCTGCTTCTCTGACATCCAGTACTGGATGAACAGAAATTTCCTCTAATTAAACAAGATTGAAGCCATTGTTTTCCGTCCCTGCTTCAAACTCGGTTCCCTAGCTACCAACTCCGCCTCTCTCCATGGCAACAGCCTAGAATTACTCCAATCTGATTGCAATCTTGGTGTCACATTTGATCCTGAGATGAACTTCTAACTTTACATTTATGCCATCACTTAGACTGCTGATTTCCACCTCCATAACATCATCCAACTCTGCCCCTGTACTTAGCCCAATTGCTGCTGAAACCCTCATTCATGCTTTCATTACCTCTATACTTGACTATTCCAATGCAACCCTGGCTGGTCTTCCATATACTACCCTCTGTAAATTTGAGGTCATCCAAAATTCTGCTGCCTATGTCCTAACTCCGATTAGCAGCCCCTGGCAACGAGGACACTACATGAGGAGAAAGAGCTATAGCTTCATGATCACTGTTAATGGTACCAGCTTTTTAATTCCAGATTTATTTAATTGTTTGATTTCTTACTTAAAAATTATCATGGTACAATTTGAACTCACGTCTCTGGGTTACTGGTAAGCATCTGAATTGCTGGCGGAGTAATAATCACAATACTATGGCACCCAACATCAAAATATCCAGGATGCCAGTCCTCAGCTTTCTCACTTTCAGTCAGCATTTTTCAGCCTGGCTGCTGGAGAGAGAGTGATGCATAATTTAGGAGCTCAAGTCTGCATGTGACATGTCATTGGTAACTGCTGCTATAAGCCATTAAAGGGAAGTGGCAATGGTGTGGGAGAACAGTGGTAAGAAACATTGACATCGCATGAGGCTGCGCTTTAACAGGTTTTTAAATAGGATTCTGTTTATCCTCAGGGTTCTTGAGTTTAACTGTGATTTTAACTGCAAAAGGAAGATCCCAGTGAGCCTGAAAACTGCTCAGAAACTTGCTGATAACAATAGATCTTAAGGTGGTCCTATGTGCAGTTGTGACAGGCAATAGATGCTTTGGGAGAACAATTGCATCAGAAAAGAACAAGCTGAAATTTGTATTGAAAGAATGTATGGTATAGCTTGTAGGGTTAAATGATTCGTATGAAATTTTAGAGTGTCATGATGCTCAAGGGAAACACACTTACGTTGCTTTCATTGATTTTCAAAAGGCTTTTAATTGCTTCTTTCAGCCCTCATAGAAGCTGAAAGCCATGGGAATACATGGTCAAATCTTGCATTTCATCTGGAATATGTACTCCAGGATCGATGTAAGCATAGATGAAAGGGTTTCTGAGGCTATCACTTGAATAAACTGTAACAAAAAGGAACACTGTCATCTAACCCCTTCACTGGCCTAGAAACGCATTGAAGCCTCATCCATTTTACAGGTGGAAAATGGGCACAAGAGCGCCTGATATAGTTGGTGTCTTGCACTGTTCCATGCCAGAAGTGGCCTAAGGAAGGAAAGTAAGTACCTCTCCCATGGCCCCTCTGCCATCTTATTGGGTTCCAGCATTCCCATTGCTCTGCCTGAGCACAGATTACAGGAGTGATGTGGTGCTTTCCAAACCCACATTCACACTCCAGCTGTTTCAGACTGTGAAAGCCAGAGGAAATGCTAGAACCTACTGTGCATTTGTTGGTTGCCTGTACCTGTGATGAAGAGGCGGCCAAGCTTTTGAGGGCCGGCCTGATTTACAATGGGCCTGTGAGCTCCACAATACTAAACAGGCATCTTGATGCCATTTGCAGGGTTACATTTGGCTAATATCAGTGTCCAGGTTGAACGAGAAAGCCAACGGAAGCCGGGAGATTAGAGGAAAGGGAAAAACTAGATGCAACACGAGTAAGGATAGTGATGAGAGTGGGCAGCAGCTTCAGCAGGGTTGGGGGGGTGTGGAGGGTGGAGGCACAGGGAAAGAAAGTCAAGTTAGCAGCAGCACTTGGAAAGGAGAAGGAAGCAAAGTTAGCAGGAGCATTTGAGGGAGAGTTAGGAGCCAGCAGCATTTGTTGCCGAGTGGATGGGGAGGGGAGAGCATCAGCAGACTCCTATGGGGTAGGGTAGGAGAACTCTTCCATCACCACTTTGTGTGAGGGAGAGAGAAAAGTCAATAGTAACATTTCAGATGGAGGAGAGAGAACTTGGGGGAGAGAGGGAATCAGTTTAACTTCCACTATGTTCAGTAAAAACAAAAGTAGGGGGAAGTGTGTAATGAGTAGTCGATCTGATGTCAACCATTTTACACTATCGTCGAAGGTTAGCATTATCCCCAAAGACAGAGATAAAGAGAGGGAGAGAAGCTAACAATGCTTGGGGAACAGGGGTAAGGGCAGAGAGGGAGAGAAAACCCAATGAGATAATGTGGGGGAAGAAGAGAAGCCTGTAACAGCCAGAAAGTAGAAAAGTTGTGTCAAGTTCAGAGGGAGAAAGACTGGTAGAGTTCCTGGGGGAGCAGTGTCTGGTGTGTCTGTTGAAAACCTAACTGTCTGTGATGAGTATATAAAATTAATCAGTATTTTAATGCAAAAATTCAATGATTTTTCTAAGAATCACTCTCCTAAACATCTCTAGAAATGTAGATTGGGGGATGGTGCAGTATTTGATAAAGACATTGGCAATTCTATAATTAGCGCTTTCAACTCTCTTTATAATTAATACTGTAATCATTAAGACTGGGTTTGAATCCCTTACTGTGCAGTAGGCATTTTAAAAAAATGTTTTCTCCTTGCTACAGCTCATCACTAGTGATGGGAGAGTAAAATTTTAACTATAAAGGGAAATAATTTATTTCCAAAAAGTGAGAACCAGGTCAAATACAATAGGTTGAGATGGGAAATGAAGAGGAAAATAAGAATGGCAAAAAGAGAACATGAGAACAGAATGGCAGTTAGCATGAAAGGGAACCCATTACCTTCTACTGGCATGTAAATAGTGAGTAGTAAGAAGTGGAATAGGTCCAATTTGGGAAAAAAAAGAGTGATATCTGCTGATAGGCTGAGAGCAAGGCTAGAATACTTAATGGCCAGAATTTTATGTTCGGCATGAGGGCGCGCGCCCGACATGCATGAGCGTAACAATGACGTGCGATTATGTAGGGTGTGCATCCCGACGTCGTTCTGCACTCGTTCAGCGGGCGCGCGATGGAATCGGTTGCGCGCCTGCCAATAATTGAAAAGCTTATTAAGGCCATTAACGAGCTAATTAACTTGAAATTTATACTGCCCGTCCAACCTAACGGTTGGTGGTCAGGTGAAAAGGTCAAGTGGCCTTTAAATATTTTAGGAAACCTCATCCAGGAGCGGGATGTGGTTTCCTAAAGCTAATACAAATTAAATAAAATGTTTATTTTTAAATTAAAAACATGTCCCATCTCATGTGACACAGTGACATGAGGGGACATGTTTCATTAAATTTTTATTGCATTTATTAATTTTTTTCAAAAACACTTTAATCTCCCTGAGGCATGGAGCTGCCTCAGGGAAATTGAAGAGCTCTTTCGCACGCATGCACTGCACATGAGGTCTGGCTCTCCCTCCTCCCCCCGCCCGCACAGGTAGCACTCAGCGCTGCCACTCGCGATCCACGCAGGGCGGGCCTTAATTGGCCCACCCCATGAAATCACAGTGTGGAGCCAATCGCAGGCGGCAGGCGGCTTTCCAACCGCCCCTGCCTACTTCTGCCGAGCCCACCCAACGAGGAAAAAATTCTGTCCAATGAGTTCTTTGTATCAGTGCTTACTAAAGAAGAGGACGCTGACAAAATGTCGGTGGAAGCGGGGATGGTAGAGGTAATGGATGAGGTGAAGATTGATGGGAATGATGCATTAGAAAAGGCGGCGGCTATGCTTAAAGTGGATGAGTTACCTGGTCTGGATGACTTGCAACCCAGGTTGTTAATGGAAAGGGGAGTGGTGATAGCAGAAGGGTTTGTCTTAATCTTCCAATCTCCGTTACTTATGGGGGTGGTGCCAGATGATTGATAATTATTCAAGAAAGGGTGTGAGGACATTTCTACACCTGACCTGTTTAATGTCAGTGGTGGGTAAGATTTTAGGAACAATAATCATGGAAAAGAAAATCAACAGGCTCTTGGAGAGGTTTGAGTTAATTAAGGAGAGCCAGCAGGGATTTGTAAAAGACAAACCCTGCTTGCCTAATTGAATTGAATTTTTGATGAAGTAATAGATGAAAGGAAAACAATGAATGTTGTCTGAATGGATTTTAAGGAAGTGCTTGACGAAGTACCACCTAAAAGAATGGTTAACAAAATTGAAGCTCATCGAATAGACAATCGGGCCGAATTTTCATGGGGACGGAAGGGGTCTTCGACTTAGCCAAATTGGCACTGGAAACCTGATTCCAGAAGTCATGCCCCCAACGGGGGGCATACCCATTATTTTCACTGGGGAGCGGAGGGAGGGGACCAGGGGAGAAAATAGGGGAGGATTGTAGTTCGCTCATCCACGGTTCACGGAGGCAGCTGCATGTGTGAAAGTGCAGCTGCCTTTCAACAAGATGCAATTTTTGTTAGTGGGATATGAAAAACATGACTTGTGGGCTTTAGACAATTGATCACAAGTCTAAGGCTGCTCATTTGGAGAGGTAAGGGACCCTTTAGGATAGGTCCAGGTACCCCTTTGGGAGAGGTAAGGTGCCGTCTGGGAGAGGTCAAGTGTCCTTTGGTACTGTCAAAAGTAGACATGAATGCTTAAAAAGTGGAGAAACTCATTGGAACTCTCAAGCTGTCAAGGCACTTAAATGCCCAAGCCCTTTATTCTTTTAGATAATGGCCTGCTGTGGCTGCTTGCAATTTCACTATGTCTGATGACAAAAGCCTTAAAATGCAGCATAATTTCAAAATATGCCAATGATATTGAAGTTAGTGGTGTGGCAGATTGTGAGAATGAAACCAATCAACTGCAACTAGGCTAGCAGAACGGGCAGAAGTGACAGATGGGGTTTAATATAGAGAAGTGTGAAGTGATGTATCTTAGTGGAAGGGATAGAGAGAGGCAATATGGACTAAATGGCACAGTTCTAAAGGGTGTGCAGGGACAGAAGGACCTGTGAGTTCATGCGCATAGATCTTTGAAGGTGAAAGGACAAATTGAGAGTGTGGTTAGCAAAGCACTCTTGTTCTTGGGCTCCATAAATAGAGGTTTTGAGTACAAAGGCAGGTAAATAATGCTGAACCTTTATAAAGCTCTTGTAAGGCCACAACTAGAGTATTATATCCACTTCTGGTAAGCACACTTTAGGAAAAATATTAGGGCCCTTGAGAGAATTTACCAGAATGGTTCCAGGGATAAGGGATTTTAGCAACAACGTTAAGTTGGAGAAGCTGGGCAAAGGAGAATGAGTGGAGATTTGATAGAGGTATACAAGATTTTAATAGGTTTAGATGTAGTAGACAAAGAAAAGCTGTTCCCATGAGCTGAAGGTACAAGGACTGGGAATATTGATTTAAGGCAAGAGATGCGGTTGGGAGGAAATGAGCTTTTTTCATGCATGCAAGTAGTAATGACCTGGAGCTCACTGCCCATAGGAGGGTGGTGAAAGCAAAGTCTATGAATGATTCCAAAAGGAACTTGGATGGGCACATGAGGAAAATAAACTTGTAGGGCTTTTAGGAAAGGGTGGGGGAATGGGACTGATTGGATTTACAGAAAGCAGGGAGGGATTCAATGGGCCAAATGGCCTCTATCTGTACTGTAATGACTCTATGGGCTGGATTTTCACTGAGTCGAGATAACTCAGGAGTGCTTCAAAAATGACGGCCAGTGCCTGATTCCAGGATTCCCAACCTCATTCCCCAGCTTTCCAATTTCCAGGAGTGTATTTTAAGGTTGCAGGCTGGTTCAGATCAAAAGCTCACACCCTGCGCACCCAACCTGGCTGTTTCAATTGCAGGGATAGGCATTTACTGGTCCTCCACAATTTTCAAGGAGTTGGGCCAGGTTTTCAAAGAGTCGTAGTTCATGGCACCTCAGAAGCGTCATGACCCATACTCTGCATGACAGACCTTTTAAAAGCTAAGTTCAAAAGGTCACCCCTCATGCCCCCCCCCCCACCCCATGCCAATATCCCTCCACCCCGACCCACCATGGCTGCCTATGTCAAGGTACACCCTCCCAAACAACCCCAATGACCCCTCATTGCTCCATGTGAAGGTATGCCCCTGCAACCATCCCTATGGCTCATTATGCCCCCTATGGCCCTCTACCCACCCCTCCATGGCCTTATGCCAAGCTGTGGCACTTCCATGGCCATTGACTCACTCTTCCGCCTTCAGGTACCAAGACCCAAGAGGGCAATGGACTTCCATTGGATTGATCCATGATTATGCTTGGCAAAGTACTGAAGTAGTTTTCCATTGCCTTTGCAGTATGGCAGAACAGGAAACTCTCTCTCTTATGGCCTGCCATTAGGCTTATTGGAAGGATTTACAAGTTGATAATTGTTGTTTGGCCAGGTTATGAATGCACTTTCCATGCCATCAAGTCCTGAAATGGGACTTGAACCTGGAGCATCTAGCCTAGAGTTATGGATGCTACCACTGCACCATAAGACCACCCATTGACTCACTATACACTATAGAGCCAATCAACCCTATAGTGGCGATAGGATGTGTTAAAAAAGTCATTAATTCATAACTTTCCACTGTATTAAAACAAAAGTCCTTTTAATACAAAGCAATACAGTGTCAATCGTCTTGATCTTTTAAAATTTCAATATCTGAAACTGCAAGCACTTGAAACCTCTTAACCTTGTGTAAATACACATTGTAATATTGACAGCAGAAATCAGAGATCTAGAGCAGTCAATCAAGCAATGTTTTCTCTGGGGCTCAGGGGTTTTAGTACTCTAATGGATGAATAGACTCTCAGCCTAGCTTCCTTGTGTATTCTTGGCTGAGAGCCCAGAAATCCACTATTTTGAGGCACCTCAGCCCCAGAAAAAGCATTGCCTGATTGATAGCTCTGGCTCTCTGATCTCTGCTGTCAGTTGCACAATGTGCATTGCTCAAGGTTAAGAGGTTTCAAGCTTTTGCAATTTCAGCTGTTGAAACTTTAAAGGATCTGGGTGATTCACACTTTCATTGTCCTGTAGTAAAAAGGAGCTTTTTTAAAACATTGTGGGAAATTATGAATAAATTACTTTTTTTTAGATGATTTTTTTTAAACACTCTATTTTCACCATAGGGGTAATTGGTTCTATACAGTGTATAGTGGGTCAATGGGCATGGAAGTGCCACAGCTTGGCATGGGGACATGAAGGGCCATGTGGTTGGGTGGAGGGACGTAGCCTTGGGGACAATAACTTGGCATGGATGGTGCATGGGTATTGTTGGGGGCTTGAGAAGGTGTGAGGGGTGAGGGCCTTTCTGTTTTCAATTTAACTCAGGCAAAGTTCCATACAATTGAGGTCAGACTTTTAAACAGTGCACCTCAGCACCTGGCAGCCCATGTCTGCCTCCAACATTTTTCGCAGATTGGCTGGCCTGACTCCAGCTCACCCTCCCACAATGAAAATCCCGTCCTTACAGGCACTTTCTCCCAAGGCATTGGATTTTCCCAATTCCCACCACCCATTTTGAGGATAAAAATCCAGGTCCATGACTCTATAAAAGGTAAATAGAGATGTTTTTCAATAAAATTGAATTAAACTTTCTTGAATTTTAAAATTTTAAAAAGGCACCATTCATTGAAGAATCAGTCTGCTTGCACACAAACAGGGGAGATACCTCATCCTGAGTGAGACACAGCCACAGTGATGTGTGGGTATTGGCAATTTGGTGCACAGTGGGAATTCGATGCATAGGGGAAAAGGTGCTTTTTGCATTTTTTCTTTGTTATCCAACTTCTTAAATCTTCAGAGAGTGGTCTTGCCCTGCTGCAACTGTAGAGGCTACAAGGGAAAGGAATGATTGGTGAGTAGTATGTAAGGTCGGGTAAGTATTTGCTGCTTTTATTGCTTATAATTTAAGGTCTTCTGTGGTTTATAATGTGTATGTTCTGTAGTAACAAGGATCAGGAAAGAAGGGCCCTAGAGTAATTGATTTAAAAGGTTTAATTTAAAGAGATAAGTCATGGCAGGAGAGCTCAAAGCTGTGGTGTGCTCCTCGTGCTCCATGTGGGAATCCGGGAACATTTCCAGTGCCTGGGACCAGCATGTGTGCAGGAAGTGTGTCCAGTTGCAGCTCCTGGAAGCTCGGGTTTCAGAGCTGGAAGGGCTGGGAACACTATGGAGCATCCGCGAGTCTGAGGTCAACATGGATAGCACGTTTAGAGAGGTGGTCACACCGCAGCTGAAGGGACTTGAGGAAGGAAAGGTTTGGGTGATCACCAGGCAGTCCAAGAGAAACAGGCAGGTAGTTCAAGAATTCCCTGGGGTCCCGCTCACAAATCAATATTCCATTTTGGAGGCTGTTGAGGGCACTGGTTCCTCCAGGGAGTGCAGACAGATCCAAGCTTCTTGCACCACAAGCAGCCTGTCTGTACAGGAGGGGAGGAAGAGAGGAAGAGCAATAGTAATAGGGGATTCTATCATCGGGGGAACAGATGGGCGCTACTGTGGCCATCAACGTGACTCCAGGATGGTGTATTGCCTCCCTGGTGCCAGGTTCCAGGATGTCACTGAACAGCTGCAGGACATCCTGAAGGGGCGGGTGATAAGGCAGAGGTCATGGTACATGTTGGTACCAATGACATAGGTAGAAAGAGGGATGAGGTCTTGCATCAAGAATTCAGGGCGTTAGGCAGTAGACTAAAAAGCAGGACCTCTCGGGTTGTAATCTCTGGATTACTCCCAATGCCATGTGCTAGCGAGCTCAGAAATAGGGGAAAAGCACAGAGATGAATACGTGGATTAAGAGTTAGTGCAGGAGGGAGGATTTTAGATTCCTGGATCACTGGGACCGTTTCTGGGGAAGGTGGGACCTGTACAAGCTACATCTGAACCAGAGCAGGACTAACATCCTAGCAGGCGGGTTTGCTAGTGCTGTTGGGAGGATTGTAAACTAATTCGGCAGGGGGAGGGGACACAGAATGTTAGCAGAATAGGGACACATCATAACACAGTAAAACAATCAAGTCAGAGGGAGTACAGCTGCATTAAGTTTCAAGGGAGTAAGGCAAGGCTCGATGGCCTCTACTTTAATGCCAGGAGTATTACAGGTAAAATGGATGAGTTAAGGGTGAGGATTGACACGTGGAATTGTGATATAGTAGCCATCACAGAGACATGGTTGACGGAGGGGTAGGATTGGCAGCTCAACATTCCGGGATATAGAATCTTCAGGTGAGACAGGGGAGGGGGTAAAAGAGGAGGAGGTATTGCATTTTTAGTTAAGGAGTCAGTTACTGCACTAAGAAGAGATGATATCTTGGAGGGGTCATCGAATGAAGCTTTGTGGGTAGAGCTTAGGAATAAAAAAGGGGCAGCCACATTGTTAGGTGTTTACTATAGACCCCCAGATAGTCAGCAGAAAATTGAGGAATAAATATGTGCACAATTTGCAGAGGTGTGTAAAAACAATAACGATAGGGTAATTATATTAGGTGATTTCGACTTTCCCAACATTAATTTGGATAGAAACAAAAAGCTAAAAGCTACTGCGGATGCTGGAAATCCACAACAAAAACAGAATTACCTGGAAAAACTCAGCAGGTCTGGCAGCATCGGTGGAGAACATAGTTTTAAGGGCTTGGATGGAGTGGATTTCTTGAAATGTGTACAGGAGAACTTTTTAGATCAATATGTAGAGGGTCCAACAAGGGATGGCGCAGTGCTGGACCTAATTCTGGGGAATGAAGCCGGACAGGTGGCTGAGGTGGTGGTGGGGGAGCATTTTAGTGATAGCGACCACAACATGGTACAATTTAAGCTTGTTATGGGCAAAGAAATAGACAAATTGCAAAAAAATGTTTTGGATTGGGGAGAGCGGATTTTAGTAAAATAAAGCAGGACCTGGCCAAGGTAGACTGGGAACAGTTACTGGTGGGGAAATCTACAGAGGAGCAATGGGGGGGGCGGGGGGTGGGGGGTGTTGAAAAAGGAAATGGGGAGTGTACAGGCTCAACATGTTCCCTGTAGGGTGATAGGAAGGAGTAACAAGCCCAGAGAACCATGGATGACCAGCTATATTCAGGATACAATGAGAAGGAAAAGAGAGGCTTTTAGCAGGTACAAGGGAAGCAAATCAGCGGAGGCATTAGTGGAGTACAGGAAGTGCAGGGTGGAGCTTAAGAAAGCAATTAGGAGAGCAAACAGGGGATATGAGAAAGCTCTGGCTGGTAAAAGTAGGGAAGATCCCAAGATATTCTGTAAGTATATCAATGGGAAGAAGATAACCAGAGTGACCAAGGGGGCAATCTATGGGTGGAGCCACAGGATATCGGTAGAGTACTGAATGAATACTTCACATCCGTCTTCACCCAAGAGAATGAGGATGAAGGTATCATACTTGGGGAGAGAGACTGTGAGGTTCTTGAGCAAATTGATATAGGGAGTGACAAGGTACTGGAGCTGTTAGCAGGCTTTAAAGTGGACAAATCTCCAGGTCCGGATGATTTGTGTCCCAGACTGCTGAGGGAGGCAAGGGAAGAGATCGCCAGGGCTCTGACCCAAATTTTGTATTCCCCTCTGGCCACGGGGGAAGTGCCAGAGGACTGGAGAACAGCTAATGTGGTTCCGCTATTTAAGAAGGGTTGTAGAAATAAGCCAGGGAACTACAGGCCAGTGAGTCTCACATCAGTGGTAGGGAATCTATTGGAAAAAATTCTGTAGGAGAGAATCTATCTCCAGTTGGAGAGGCAAGGTTTGATCAGGGATACTCAGCATGGCCTTGTCAGAGGGAGGTCATGCCTAACAAATTTGATTGAATTTTTTGAGGAGGTGACCAGGTGTGTAGATGAGGCTAGTGCAGTTGATGTAGTTTATATGGATTTCGGCAAAGCCTTTGATAATGTCCTACATGGGAGACTTATAAAGAAGGCAAATGCACATGGGATACAGGGTAATTTGATAAGGTGGATTCAAAATTGGCTTAGTTGTAGGAGACAAAGGGTGATGACAGAAGAATACTTTAGTGACTGGAAGCCAGTGTCCACTGGCGTACCACAGGGATCGGTGCTGGGTCCCCTATTATTCGTCATTTATATAAATGACATAGATGACTATGTGGGGGGTAGGATTAGTAAGTTTGCGGATGACACAAAGATTGGCCGGGCAGTTAACAGTGAGGTTGAGTGTCTTGGGCTACAGGAAGATATAGACGGGATGGTCAAATGGGCAGATAAGTGGCAGATGGAATTTAACCTTGAAAAGTGTGAGGTGATACACTTCAGAAGGAGTAATTTGACAAGGAAGTATTCAATGAATGGCATGGGACTAGGAAGTTCTGAGGAACAAAGGGACCTTGACGTGTATGTCCATAGATCTCTGAAGGTGGAGGGGCATGTTAGTCGGGTGGTGAAAAAGGCATATGGGACACTTGCCTTTATCAATCAAGGCATAGATTACAAAAGTAGGGAGATCATGTTGGAGTTGTATAGAACTTTGGTGAGGCCACAGCTGGAGTACTGTGTGCAGTTCTGGTCACCACATTATAGGAAGGATGTGATTGCACTGGAGAGGATGCAGAGGAGATTCACTAAGATGTTGCCTGGGATGAAACATTTAAGTTATGAAGAGAGGTTGGATAGACTTGGGTTGTTTTCATTGGAGCAGAGAAGACTGAGGGGCGACCTGATCGAGGTGTACAAAATTATGAGGAGCATGGACAGGGTGGATAGGAAGCAGCTGTTCCCCTTAGTTGAAGAGTCAGTCACAAGGGGGCATAAGTTCAAGGTGAGGGGCAGGAGGTTTAGGGGGGATGTGAGGAAAAGCTTTTTTGCCCAGAGGGCGGTGACAGTCTGGAATGCACTGCCTGGGAGGGTGGTGGAGGTGGGTTGCCTCACATCCTTTAAAAAGTACCTGGATGAACACTTGGCACGTCATAACATTCAAGGCTATGCTTGTAATTGGGATTAGATAGGTAGGTCAGGTGTTTCTCACGTGTCGGTGCAGACTCGATGGGCCGAAGGGCCTCTTCTGCACTGAGATTCTGTGACTCTGTGAATTTGAAACTCACAAAAATGGACCAAAGTATCAAAAATTCTAATTTTTGTGGAGTGGGTTGTCTTGCATCCACACTCATGTGGAAAATAGAGATCCAGAACTTTTTCTAAAAATACTGTAACAGTTGACAGTCTGAGTACGAGCTCTGAAGTATTAATCTTCTTCCACCAGTTATTGGAAAACAAATGTTGAAACAAGTATGTGCATGAGAGCTGCGATTGTGTACAGTATAAAGCTTGGCTATACCCTGACTATAAATAAGAACAATAGCTTTAAAATTGGCATTAAGTTGAATAAACAAGTGTCACTGAGTATCATAAGTATTTAAGTAAAGTCCAAAACTATTCTAGATGAAAAATGGCTGGTGTTAAAGCTCACCGTTTTTTTATAATTGACCTCAAAACATTTGTACATAATTAATTTGATGCTACAATCATTCAGGTCTACACTCCTTTCATGCTTTAATAGAGTCTGAAAGTTAAGCATTTTGACACCATCAGGTAAAGTTAAAGAAATATATTGCTCAAGACAGCATTGATCAATGTGACTTTGTCACTAGACTTACATTTCAATATGAAAAAAGGCTGACCCTTCTACTGTCGGTAAATTGCACATATTGAGATACCTGATTAAAAGCAAATCTCAGAATTTAAAAAGCCTTCCCACTCTGTGATAGGGTGGACAGGGTTACCAGGCCCTGGAGGTGGCTGTGGGCACCAGGTCCTAAAACAGGACTGGGAGCTGAACCTTCTTAAATCTAAAATATTCAGGAGGAGTAGAATAAGAGAACAGAGGAGGATCACAGAGTTAGTTAAAGATTCTATTACAGTGTTAGAATATAGGATATGGTGCGAAAGCTGAATCTAATGAGAAGCATCTCATTGACATTTGAACATCAGAAAGAGATGGAAAGCTACAAATAAGAGAAAAATGTAGGGACAACGGGTCCATGATAATTGGTGACTTCAATTATTTAAAGAATTAGTCGGGTAAAATGATTTAAATGGCAAGAAGGCAAAGGATTTCTATAATGTGCTTAGGACTGCATTCTGAATGTGTTCTTAGTCCAACAAGAAGGAAACAGTCCCAATCCAGGAACTTGGGCACAAAAATCAGGGCTGCCATTCCAGCACATTACTGCAAATTTAACCTTATTTGGGTGAGATAGTAAACCAAGGCCCGGTCTACTCTCGAAGGCAGATATAAAATATCCCATGATGCTATTTTGAGGAAGAGCAGGTGTATTATCCCTGTCCAATGTTTATCCCTCAATCAAAGTCACTGAAAAAAAAACAGACTATCTGGTTATTGTTGTAATATGGGTCCTTACTGCTGTGGTGCTGTCTCAGTGATGAGAAGGTCTATGTGTGTTTAAACATGAACCCCTTATTGGTAGTCTTTAACTATTTACAGATCCCAGATGACTGTCATGCATGGTGCTGCTCACCATGCAGGTAGGCTGCTTCTACAGTGTTCTCTCTAGATTGTTCTCTGAGTCTATCATCATATACCACATTATACCACGGGTGGTGCTATTTTCCAGTCCCATGTTAACCCTTTCTCTGTCGAGCACCTTTACATTATAATGGCATGTAGGCACACCCAACAACCTACAACAATCATGATCACATTGTTGTTTGCTGTGCACAAATTGCCATTTTATTACATTACCACAGTGGCTACAATTCAAAAAGTACTTAATTGGCTGTAAAGTGCTTTGGGATGTTCATTGATATATACATGCAAGTCTTCCTTTTATTCATCATAATAAGAGCAAACAATAAAAAAGAATAGAATACTTTTTCCAGTTTCAAATATTCAAATTTGATTGAAGTGTTATTAAACAGGATCACCTCAAACTGTGTTTAAAAACCAATGTTCAAGAGCAGATAGTGAATGAAGGTAACTTTAAATACATTAAAAAATCCATGTCATTAGATTATTCTCAACTATACATTAAATTATAGAGTTTAGAGAGTGATCAAAAAATGTAAATATTAAAAACACCAAAATTTATGTTTTAATATCGATCTCATTGAATAATGTGAATGTTTATTTTAAAAAAGAAATTCACTCTGTAAAAGTGGTGGTGAAAGGTATTTCAAACTGTACACACAGGTTCAAAGTGTTCTGTTTTAAGGCATCACGAACATTACTAACTTGCTCCAAGCAAGACATGTATCAATTTTTACAAGAGATCATTTGGATCCTCTTTTTATACAAAGAGTATGTGCCACTACTTTCCAAATTGTTATTATTTTGAGAACAGGTCTCATTTATTTCAATATTGAATGCAATATTTCAGCACTGATATGAGGCTGCCCGTGCATTACTAGAGTAGGTTCCTATTATGTTCTTATTATGTATGGTCTTTTTAAAACTTATTACACTGTTACTTTAGCTTTCATATCTTAGATCAAACTCATTGGGGAGTTGTATCTTCCCACAGCTTTGTGTTTAGATCTCAGTTAGTTTTTAGCAATCTATCGAGGAAAAAAAGCAGCAAACTATTTTATTTTAGGTTCTATCCTCTCTTACGCTATTAAAAAGTTTTACTTAGACAATTAATTCTGAAACATATTACTGAAACAAATAATGAACAAGGAAATAATCTAATAGTGATATAATGGTTCAGTATAAAGCCTTTTATCAAACTCTTGAAAAGTTAAGGGGCAGCAACCCTAAAAATTAAACTAATCCTTTTGTAATGATCTTGATGTACTGGACAGGGGTTTCTTGCCTGAAACAGATAACTTTATTACAGAGCACGTTCAGAAGCTACATACTTGAACCAGGTCCACGACTAGAAAGCTCTGCCCCTAAGATTACCCATGCTTAAGGCTCAGTCATCAGTACAATCATGTGCACCCCCCCACTAAAGGCAGTAGGAAAAGTTATACCTACAATCACTAATTTCCTCCTCCTTTAGTTTTTTTTACATTTCCTATTTGCAAAGAATATTTTAAGCTACAACATATACATATATACAAAAGTCATGCAATTAAAGATGAAAGGCGGAACTTTCCAAGACTGCTGGCAGCGGGTGTGATATGTGGCGTGTGCAGAGAAAACGGTGTGACCTGCTTCACAACGGTGTGAAGGCAGGTCACGATCGTCCGCTCAGCCTGCCAACAACGGGCCGCATTTCCTTCCATCGGTCGGCGGGCAGCTAATTGTAAAACATCAGCATATAATTAAAAAACCAAGCCGCCAGGCTCTTGGAGCCCCGCCGTATCGTCCATCCACGTTGGCGGGAAAGCACGCCGACGTGTTTCACAGCAGCGCGCAGGCGACATGCACTTGGCGGCCTTCACTTTGGGGGAACTGAGGTGAGTGAGCAGCAGCGTTCTCCACAGCTCACCTGTTGTTTACAGGCCTCAGGGGTGCCAGGGGGTGGGGTCAACTGATGCCTGGCCCCGCAGGCGACTGCTGAGGGGTCAGTGTCCGGGGCAAGTGCTGGTCAGCCTCGGAGGCGATCACTGTCGGTGGGGGGTGGGGGGGATGGGGGTCAAATGTTGCCCTGGTGCTGCATCTCATGCACAGGCAATTGAGGAGGGGGTCAGGGGAAGTGAGAGAAGCGGCCACGCATTAGGGACACATGCATAAACTGACCGTGCCTCTGCAACGGAGACAGATCAGGCACAGCCACAGTGATATGATTGGGGTCAGGCTCCTAGCCTGCCCACCCATGCAAGCATCGTGGAGGCACCAACGGGCCACCAAGCGCTCCATACAATACCCCTTCCCCCCGCATCCCCCTCTCCCCCACCCCCCGGCACAGGCTTCAAGTCTGCCACCGCTTTATTGGACTGCGGAGCAGTTGGACTGCACACGTTGTACAATCTCCTTGCCAATCCTGGCCATGTAGCAGTCACTGCTGGAGGTGCTCACAGCCCCTTGCAATCTCAGCATCCCGGTTTGGACCAGTGTCCCCCATGTCGCAGGTTAATAGGGAAATCATGCAGCACACTCATCTCTGGCCATCCAAGGGGCGACCAGCACTCTCTGGGAAGCATTAAAGGGTGGTCACACAGGGCCAGGAAAGGTGCTAAGTACAGCCATGACAACCACGTCTCTCTCTCTCTTTCATGCTGCAGGAGGACACTCAGGATCATGGATCCTGGTAACCTGGCTGTATGCCTGATGGCCTACAGAGACCGTAGAAGACAGAGGAGAGAGTGACTGAGGCATCTGGCCACACAAAGGCAGGAGCAGCAACCTCATGAAGAAGGGGCAGCAGGAGCTCCCGCACACACTGCCCAGGAGCGACAGTGAGCTGTGGCTGGTCTGTGTCTAGTGACACCCAGGATCTATAGACGCCGCCTGCGATTCCTGCAGATGATGGAGAACCAGTGTCGCCGATGACTGCGCATGTCTAGGGACCTGGTGGCTCACATCTGCTGCTTACTGCAGGACTTGGTGCCAAGGGGACATGGAGGGCATCCACTGCCTGCGGCTGTGAAAGTGACCACGGTGCTCAATTTCTATGCCAATGGCTCCTGTCAGGACTCCACAGGTGACCACTGTGGGATTTCACAAGCCTCCACCCACAAATGCATCCATGAGGTCACGGATGCCACCTTCTCAAGGGCGCACAACTTTGTGCACTTCGCCCGGGACTGGGACAACCCAAGATGCAAGAGCCATTGGATTCGCCCTGATCTCGGAATTCCCACAGGTGTAGGGTGCAATTGACTGCACTCATATGATGCTCAGGTCTCCATGTCTACACTCAGTGGGATTCCACTCACTGAACGTGCAGCTGGTAGTGTGTACATGGTTTCCAGAGAGTGTGCACAATGCCTACATCCTAAGTCGCTTGCAGATCCCTGCAGAGTTCCAGGGTTCACAGAGGCTGCAGGGTTTGCTCCTTGGGAACAAGGGCTACCCACAGAGGCCATAGCTGATGACACCCATGTGGCGGCATCAGGCTGCAGCAGAGTGAGGCTTTAATGAGGCTCATGCAGCTCCTCACAACTTGGTGGATCAGACCATCATGATGCTGAAGATGCGGTTCCAGTGCCTGGACCGGTCTGGTGGAGCCCTGCAAAATAATCCGCAGAGATCGTTATCGTCTGCTGCACCCTTTAAAACGTGACACTGCAACGAGCTGGCTGAGGATGAGATGGAGGAGCTGGAGGTCTCCTCAGATGAGGAGGACGCTGACAGGGATGAGGGTGAGGGGGTCCTCGGTGGTAACAATGACAAGGATAAAGCTCTTGCACTGGCTAGATGAGGCAGGCACGCTTGGGAGGCCCTCATAGCTGCCAGATTTGTGGAGAATGATAACGACATGCAGTGAGGTATCCCGTAGGTCCTCACATCGCAGTTGTGAACGTTTGACTCCAGTCTGGCTTATCGCTACGCCAATAAATTCTGTGAGAATTCTCCTGTCATGGAGATGCAGTGGAGATCCTAATAGTCGCTCGATCGCAGGAGGATGATGATGACATGCAGTGAGGACACTCCATAGGTCTTCACATGGCTTCTGAGAATGTCTGACTCATGTCTGGCCAAGGGCAGTTTGCTTGCGCTCCATGATCATGGCCATCTCATAGAGACATAACCATGAAACTTTAGGTGCATCTGATGTTTTGTCTGCCTTCAGCACCTCCGCCCTTCAGGAGCTGGTGCACAGCATCACTGGTCGCAGGTGCTGGTATGATGGGGGCCAGCCCCACCTTAAAGGTGCTGAGAGCACACAGAGAGTATGAGAGAACTCTGTGGCACCTGCCCACTACATTCTGGCAGCAATGACCAGCACTGCCGAGGTGCAGGCATTTGTAGTGTTTCCAGGGAGTGTGAGGCTGGACCATCACTGTGGTCTGAAGGCTGCATAGAGCACAGGGAAGGGGCCCTGGACTGAGACACCTGCCTTTTATCTTGTGCAGAAAGGTTTCACAGCTGAGTGACAAGAACACTGCTCATCAGAACAAGGAACCACAAGCAGGGAGACATTCTTAGGAGTTTATTGGCAATTGTGAGCAGCCTATGCAAATGATCAACACCCAGGCCCAGGCTGTGCAACTACTTTTACTTAACTTTCCTAACCCTGCTGCTACGTCTTGGTGCTCCCCACACATCCATGCAGGGGTGGAGGCAGCCTACTGACTGTGACGCCCTGTCTGTGATTTGGCAGTCACCCTCTGGAGGACCAAGACTTGGTGGGCTCTGGCTGCTTTCGGGGTCCTGCTGTGTGGCAGTCACACTCTCCTCGACCTGTGAAGCTGCAGCTGCGGAGGTCACAGGAAGAGAGGAGTCAGATGGACTGCTCACCCCCAGAGTCACCTGGGTGGATGGCCCCGAAATGTGCGCCTGCTGATCTTCCTCCCTATGGATGCCCTAGGGTCCCTGTCTGACTCTATGAGCGGAAGGGGTAGCTGGAGTGACATTGAGCTGCCCAGCACCCCTCTCGCATACACACTGTTGGAGGCCAACTATGGCATCAGCTTTGGAGTTCAGCCCACGCAGCAATACAGGTATGACATCCTGAACCAAGGTCTCCATGGTGTCCCCCATCCTGCCGGTGTTGACCTCGGTGTGTTGCAATGCCGGCGCTATCACCTCAGCCTGAAGACGGATGGACTCCTCCATCATGCTTGCAATCTGAGGAGTGCAGCGGACATCCCTTCTTGTTGTTCCCTAGTTTGCCTTTGCAGCTCCAGCAACTGTGGCATAACTGAGTCCAGAGGCTCATCATCTGACTCGGACTCAGCAATGGTCTGGCCTCCAGCAGTCCTTCGAGTGCTGGACACCTGGGAAGTCCCTGCCTCCGCCTGCTGTGGGTCAGAAAGTGCGATGTGCTCACCAGATTGTGATCCCGAGGCTCTAAAGCTAGGTCCCACCGAGGCGTGTGTCTCTGCACTGGTGGAGGGTGTGGGTGAGCGCTGTGATGGGACATCAGGGAGGGTGCCTCCAGAGGTTTCTTTGGATCTTGATTGGAGGCCCTGGGTCACAGACTCTGTTGGCTGTTTGGCAGATGTGCCTGCGGAAGCAAGGGGAGATAATTAGTGCATGACAGTGGCCTGTGAAAGAGGACACATCACTCACAGCATGGTTGTCTGATGGATGTTGCACTGCTGGATCCTCACTTGGTAGAGCAGCGCCGACCTCACCATCAGCACAGGACCGGTCCTGGTCATCTCCGGCCAACTGGATGACTCTGTTTTCAAATTCTGTCAGAACTTTGATTTCCAGTATCCCACCACCTGTCTGCGACCTTTCCCTCCTGTTGTGAGCCAGTTTGTCCTGCATGGATAGAGATGGGGAGAGTGTATCAGGACTCCTGTCGGACCAGATGGTAAATGTGCCTGGCCTGTGTGGGTGGTGAGTAGTCCCATGGACAGGATGAGGACAATGACGGTGAGTGTGAAAGAGTGAATGGTGATGTCCCTTGCACTGACAGTGGGTGAGGGCCCTGTGGATGTGTGATGGGTTTGTGAGTGTTTGATTTGGGAGTGATGAAAAGAGCGACTTACCATGGAGGAATAGAGGAGATCATTCATCCTTTTGTGGCACTGGGTGGCTGTCCTCTTCTGCAGGGCATTTGCACTGACCACCACTGCCACCGCCTCCCAAGGTGGCTTGGTGACTTTGCTGCCCATCCTGCAGCCAGTGCGGGGGTAGAACACATGCTGGCGGGCCTCCACAGCATCGAGGGACCCGCCTTTGAACCAGGAGGCTGCTGTCTTTTTGCCTTTGCTGGCCATGTGGTGAGCTGGTGGCAATGAGCACTTTGCTGGCTGCTGACTTTTAAGTATGGCGGCCGGTGTGATGCAACAACGGGGTGATGGCAGGCAGGTAAATGAGAGCTCGCCTGCCATGTGAACATAGTGTTCCGCGGGAATAAATAAATAATGAGGCGGACTCGGGGCGATATGGAGTGAAAACCTTCCATTTTTGTTGGCAGGTAGGACTCCATTTTACCCACCCACTACTACACTTAGTGCAATTCTGGGAAAATTCCACCCTGAGTCTCTGAGGTGGTTTTCAAATTCAGTTAGAGCGGCGTAGCTCCACCACTTGAGATTCTCCCACTGGATCGCCATAATCAGGAACTGCAGCATCAGGGGCATCCTTAGACAATGGCAGTTCAGGATTAGATAATTCAACGCAAACATCAGATGTGCCTATCCTAGGTCGATCTGGCATCTCAAGGATTAAAGGTTTGTTATCAATTACAGGCGGAATAGCTGGTTGTTGGAATGTCTCTCTATTCCTTAGATGATGAAACATGTTTTTTTAACAATACAATCTTCTACTTCCACTTCCACTTGGAATGACCAGGGTCCAGTTTCAGAGACAATTGTGCCAGGAACCCAACTTAGGTCCATTTCCAAAATTCCACACGCAAACTATATCTCCCACAATAAATCTTTGAGCTTTGTTATGGATATCATGATTCAATTTCTGACTACTCTGGTTCTTTCCTATCTTCCCTTCTAAGTTTGGACACATCAGACTTAACCTTCTATAAAGGCGGCATTTTATCAGCGATTCAGATGGTGTTGAACCCATAGTTGCATGAGGAGTCGTACGGTCATTGTGAAGAAAACATGAAAGTCGAGTTTCTAAAGTACCCTCGGATAACTTTTTCATTCACGATTTGAAAGCTTTTCACTGCTCTTTCAGTTAACCCATTTGATGAGGGATGATATGGTGCTGTTTTAATATGTTTAATTTCATTTAAACTCATAATCTCTTGGATTCCGTACTAGTGAAGAGAGTACTATTATCTAAAACAATGATTTCAGACAGGCCATTTATACTAAAACATTGGCACAGTGTTTCAATGCACATGATGTCAGTGATCTAACTTCATACATATCCATCCACTTAGAATGTGCATCAATGATCAATAAAAAGATGGTACCTAAAGATGGACCTGCATAGTCTACATGTAGTCTAACCCAGGGTCAACCAGGCCACTCCCATGGATGCAGCAGAGCTGAAACGGGCAACTTCTGTTGTTGCTGACACTGGAGACAGTGCTTGACCATGCTTTCAATATCACTGTCTATGACATAGCGTCGCGCAAGCATTTTCACCTTCAAAATGCCTGGTGCCTACTTTGAAACCCTGTCAAAAGTGGTCCTCTTCCTTGTGAAGGGACAATGACTCTGGATAGCCACAAGAAGTTTCCATCTTGACAACTTTACTCTGGTCTTATCTCTTCGGGCACTGGTGAATTTCACCATCCTTGCAATACTTGGTCTTGGACTTCTGATAAAATTGAATCCCTGTTTGTCCAATTCTTTATTTGCTTCTCACAGACCAGTGAAGAGTCCAAGAAATTCAACACAAGCACAACTTCTTGTGGCACTGGAGCATGTACAATACTACCTGGTAGCAAAAGGCGACGGAGTCCACCTGTATTTGCAATATGCACACCTGGACAGTGCACAAAGGTGTACTAATATGCCGATAAAATCAGAGCCCAAGTTTGAATTCAACCCATTAGTGCTTTATGATCCGACACTACGGTGAAATGTCGTCCTTGCAGATACTGGTGGAATTTCTTCACTCCAAATATTACTGATAAACCTTCCTTTCCAAGTTGTGAATAACCCTTCTCGGCTGCGGAGAGGGTTCTGGAGACATTGCCAATTGACCTTTCAGAATTGATTTCTGTCTTTTCTTCTTCCATTTGTCTCGCCCTTCATTTTGATTTCATAGTTGACCAAATTTCTCCCTGGCAAAATCTTAATTGGTTCTGTTCGGTAGTTGGGATACCCATGGCTTTGTTACCCACTCGCATCTTGGAAATTTCCACGACTTTCCCTTCTAATGCCTCTTTTGGTTTCAATCAGCTCATTCTTCAGCTCTTCAGTAGTGTTCTTGTATCTTTTGGCTTCCTCCTGGAACATTGATTATTAAGTCTTTTCTGCCATCTGTTTCTTCAGTTTTTTTCAGAGTGACACTATGTTCACTTTGTTTCTTTTCATGATTTTCCAGTGGAACCAACTCTGACCTTGCATTCTGTGAAGGTCCTTCGATTCTCCTAACTCATTCTGAGATAAACTGTCATATTCCTTTATCAACTCACATTGAAATATTTCTGACCTGTTCAGCTTAATTTTTTATAATCAATCGCGGCCCAGAAAACAAGGTTCTTCACCTGTTACAATAATCACTTGAAGTTGGGCTGTCTGTTGCCTATAGGACACAGGTACCTGTGTCAATGCCCTTTACCTGTATCGACTCTCTAGTGTATGTCTTCACTTGAGCTGTGGTTTGATCCAGATTCAGTGGCTGGGTACCTTCATTTAGGTATTTAAATGTGTGTTCTCGCACCACTGTGGTCGTGGATCCCGTGTCCACCTCCATGATTAGAGGCTTCCCATTCACTTGAAAAGTGACAGTTATCGGTTCAGTTTTTATTGCTTTCACATTGTATAGGGAATAGATATCAGTATCAGCAGCTCCTAGTTCTGTTATGTTGTGCACTTCAATCATCTTAGTCTGCTGTCTGATTGGCTGTCTCGATTTCGCCCTGTATTGCTTTATTACATGCCCTTTTTTGTGACAGTAATGACATTCTGTCTCCTTAGGTCTGCAGGTTTCCGGTACGTGGTTACCCCACATCGATAACAGATTGATTTCTGAATCGCTGGTGAGATGCTTTCATTATGCCCTTTTATTTTTCAAGCAGCAGAGACTGTCTCCCTCTTTGTGGCTGTCTCTCTGGTTTTTGTGCCATGTCCAGTGGTAGGTTCCTGCCTCACATGAAGAACAGCACCATGCTGCACTCTCTGTAAAGCCTGCAAGTCCCTCTTAGCACTCTTCATTGCTAGCGCTACTTCCATGGCGTGCTTCAAATCAATGATAACTAATGCAAATAAATGGCACTGAATGGCATTGTCGTGTACACCGCAAACCAACCGGTCTCACAACATGTCATTGAATGTATCTCCGAAGTTGAAGTGCTAGTCAACTGTATCAACTTTGCTATACAAGTTGTGATGGACTCTCCCTGGGCCTTTACTCTGGAGTTGAACTCAAATCTCTGCATAATTACCGATGGCTTCGGCTGAAAATGCATCTTTACGAGGTCTAACAATTCATTAATAAATTTAGAATTGGGCGCATTCAGGGCCGTCAGACTTTGGATGAGGTTATATGTCTTGCTACCACAGACACTTAAAATAATTTCTTTCTGCTTCTCCTCTGCTGAGGAGGAGAATTACCTTATGCAAATATAATGTATAACAATGGTGATCTTGAGCAGCAAATATGAGAAAATAAATGAAGAGCAGACATTGAAACCAAGGGAAAGGAATTCAACTCAAAGATACCCATTATTAAGATGTTAAATTGGTGTTGTGACCTGCACCTCACGAACTGCTAGATGCCATAATGGCTTGGGCGATTTTTAGTCATCAAGGGTGTCCTTAAATATATAAATGGGATGCAATGTTATCGCTATATACGATCCCTAATGCAAAATTCAGCTGCAAATGAGTGGAATGCGCACCTTTCACCTAGTTGCAACAGAAATTGAGGAACCGAGCCAGTGATCCTTAAATTTTATATCTGAGTGATAAGTTAAACATTTACCCCATAATGCCGAGCTTGTTGAACTAGAAAAAATTTGGTTCTGGTCATATAACACCCTAGCACTAAAATCAATAAATGACAGAGATTTTGTATCCATAGTCTTCTAAGGAGAGAAAAAAAAAGCCTCCACAAAACCATTGGAAATAATGGAAATCACTATTTGCTTTTCTTGACATGCATCGCACAGAACAAAGTGTAGCCTGAGGAAACTATATTGAGAACAGATATCTTATGGGTTTGAACCTGGTGATTTTTGAGAGCATGGAAACATTACACTGATGTACTAAAGTCAAAGCCACAGATTTTTCATAGACTAATATATGCTCCAGAAACCTTAGTTGCCTATTTAGCTGCCAAGAAATCTACCAGTCTGTCAAACAGAATGATTGGTTACACCTTGATGTTGCAGGAATGGTGCAGTGTGGAGATTTGCCTGCAATGTTGAGAATTAGGGGCCAACACAGGTGATTTAAGATTATCCCAACTGATCTGTGTCAAGACATATTAGCATTTAATAAGACCAAACCCAGCGTTAATTAGCACAGAGGTTTTGAGACAAGCCTCTGCCTTACAAATTACATGGTTTGAACCCAAATGTTTAGATAGGATTCTGGAGTTATATTGTGCTTTTTGACATATATACAAAAATGAATGAAGACAACATTAAATAATAGAGAGTAGGTTCCTAGTATGTTGTCAGATGAGGGGAGTGAATGTACTATCACTAAGTTTGTGGATGATACAAAAATAGGTGGGAAGGCAAGTGGTGAGGATGACACAAGGAGTTTACAAAGGGATATAGACAGGTTAAGTGAGTGGACAAAAACTTGACAGGTGGACTATAATGTGGGAAAATGTGAGGTTATGCACTTTGGCAGGAAGTAGAGGAGCTGAATATTACTTAAATGGAGAAAGACTGCAGAAAGCTGCAGCACAGAGGGATTTGGGAGTCCTCATGCATGAATCCCAAAAAAGCTAACATACAAGTTCAGCAGGTAATAGGGAAGGCAACTGAAATGTTGGTCTTTATTTCATAGGGAACGGAGTGTAAAGATAGGGAAGTCTTGCTAAAACTATACAAGGCACTAGTTAAATCACACCTAGAATACCGTGAACAGTCTTGGTACCCTTATCTAAGCAAAGATATATTAGCATTGGAGGCAGTCCAGAGAAGGTTCACTAGGCTGATCCCGGGTATGGGGGGATTTTCTTATGAGGAGAGATTGAGTAGGTTGCCCTGTACTCATTGGAGTTTAGAAGAATGAGAAGAAACCTTATTGAAACATATAAGATTCTTAGGGGGGCTTGACAGGGTAGATGCTGAGAGTTTATTTCCCCCTGTGGGAGTGTGTAGCACTAGAGGACATAATCTCAGAGTAAGGGGTCACCCATAAGACAGAGATGAGGAGGAATTTCTTCTCTCAGAGGGTAGTTAATCTGTGGAATTCTTTGTCGCAGAGGGCTGTGGAGGCTGGGTGGTTAAGTATATTCAAGGCTGAGATAGACAGATTTTTAATCAGTAAGGGAACCATGGGTTATGGGGAAAAGGCAGGAAAGTGGAGTTGAGGATTATCAGATCAGCTATGATCTCATTGAATGGTGGAGCAGACTTGATGGACCGAATGGCCGACTTCCGCTCCTACGTCTTATGGTCTTTTTCTTTTTACCCTGTTACTTCAGCTTTAGTATCTTAGATCAGGCTTAATGGGGAGTCCCACCTTCTGACAGCTTAGCATTCAATATTCAATCTATCGAGGAATTTAAAAAAAAATTATTGTTACAACATTTATCTTTTCTTTCTTTCCATTACTCGTTTCCCTTTTGTTTTCTTTTTGTGTTTTCATTTTATTTCTGTTTTTCTCTGTCTCTTCCCTGCTATATTAGATTAAACCATTCCATAAACACCAAGAACTCTTTCAGTGAAGACACTGGCCGTTACACTGTATGGGCGAAACCCATCAACACTGTGCAGGCACACTGTCCAAGAACTGATCACACTGTACCAGGAATCGGAATCCATTTCACTTACATCATGGGCCAGATTTGTCTTTGAGGTTGCAATCAGGACTCAGGAAAATTTCCATACTCCACAATCCAGCCTCTGTCGTGGCAGTGCACATCTGCCATATTTTCATCCTGAGGATGTGGGCACAGGTTGGATATGGGCCCACATTCTTCCAAAGCAGGCCCAAGGTGGCAAAGGTGGCAGGCAAATGCTGAGGCAGCATTTTAAAAAACTCACCTCTGTCTGCTGGGACATTCACCCAGTTCTCATCGGGGTAGTTAGCCACCCAGCCCTCTACTCTCACCCTCCCATTCATACCCCATGCCCCTTCCATAGCACCCATGCCCATCCCAAAACCCCCATGCATCTTCTATTCCAGTCTTCCAGCATCTACTAGGTACAGTAGCTATGGGTGGAATCGACCTAGATTTGCACCAAGTGTGGTAGTGGGCAGGAAAAAGGATGTTTTACCTGCCAACCGCCATGGCAGGTTTCCACACCATATCATCCCAATCCCGCTGCATTAATCATGCTTTCCCGGGAAACATGTCGCGTCGCTGCTGGAGCGACCTCTCATTTGCCCGCCCTGCCGTCACATCAGGCCTTCACTAAACCTGGGGTCATATTTAAAAATCACCCCTGCAAACAGCTAGCACTTTTCAAGGGATAGGCAGCTGTTGCAAAGTCATGGCTGCCAAAGAGAGGGAACATGCTGCCCCCAGATTTACCAATGCCTCCTTCGAGTGATGACTAGATGCAGCAGAGGCTTGCTGCAATGTCCTCTACCCCTGCTCTGAGTGAAGGCCAACAAGCAAGGTGACAAATGCAGCATGGGAGGCAGTGGCAATGGTGGTCAGTGCCAATGAATTACAAAATAGGACAGCCAGTGCTGAAAAAGGAGAGTGTGAGAGGAGGACCCTTGGACAGGCAGTCAGCAGCACCTAGAGGATCTAGCATCTAGTCTATACTCAAGTAGGAGTAAGGGTAAATAAAAGTAAGGGTCAATATTCTATTTAGTTAAGATATGTCTGGGGAGGTCAGTCCCGTGATTTGCACATCCTCCATTATGTGGGAAGTCCTACACACACCTGCAGTCTGGATGAACATGTGTGCAGGAGGTGCCTCTGACTGGAGCAATTTGAGCTCAAGATTTTGGAGGTTGAGTGGCAGCTGGGGGCACTATGGTGCATTCATGAGGCTGAGAGGGTCGTGGAAAGCACGTTTCACGACATGGTCACCCCACAGCTTAAGGAAGTGCAAGCAGAGAGGGAATGGGTGACCACCAGACAGAAGAAGAGGACCAAGGAGGTAGTGAGGGAATCCCCCGAGTGCATCTCACTTGCAAACCATTTTTCGGACTTCGAAAATGGTGAGAGTGACGATTCTGCTGTGGAGGCCAAGCAGAGCAAACGTCGTGGCACTGTGGGTGGTCCAGCTGCTCAGTTGAGGGGAGGAAGAACTGTGGAAGGGCAATAGTGGTAGGGGATTCGTTAGTGAGGGGAGTAGACAGTTGCTTCTGCGGCCGTAGATGTGACTCCAGGATGGAATGTTGCCTCCCAGGTCCCAGTGTCAAGGATGTTATGGAACAGTTGCAGGACATTCTGAAGTGGGAGGGTGACCAGTCAGAGGCCATGGTCCATGTTGGGACCATGACAGAAGAAGAAGAAATGAGGTCCTGCAAGCAAACTTTAGGGAGTTAGGTAGGAAATTGAAAAGCAGGTCTTCAAAAGGAGTAATCTCTGGATTACTCCTGGTGCCATGCTGTAATAGAACAGAAGGATAGAGCAGATGAATGCATGGCTGGAGAGATGGTGCAGGAGGGAGGGCTTTAAATTCCTGGGGCATTGGGACTGTTTCTGGGGGAAGTGGGACCAGTACAAGTTAGATGGGCTACATCTGAACAGGAATGGGAGCAACATCCTCGTCGGGAGGTTTGTCAATGCTGTTGGGGCGGATTTAAACTAAATTGGCAGGGGGATGGGATACTGAACAATAGTTCAGAGGGGAGACAAGCTGAAATGGAATTAGAAGTTAAAACACTGGTAAGTGAGTCAGGAAGGCAGACTAGATAAGAAAGAAGTGAGTTTAGCAAGGCTAAATGGAATATATTTTAATGCAAGGAGCCTGAAGAATAAGACAGATGAGCTGAGGGCACAGATAGGCATGCGGGAGTATGATATCATAGCTATAACCGAGACTTGGCTAAAAGAAAGGCAGGATTGGCAACTCAACGGTCCTGGTTATAGGGTATTCAAATGAGATAGAAATGGGTGTTGAAGAGGAGGTGGGGGGTTGAAATATTGATCAAGGAATCAATTATTGCAGTGAGGAGGGATGATACCTTGGAAGGATCATCAAATGAAGCCATATGGGTAGAAGTAAAAAACACAAAAGGGGAAAACACACTGTTGGGTGTTTGCTATGGGCCCCCAAACAGTCAGGGAGAGATAGAGAGTCAAATATGTAATTAAATTTCAGAGAAGTGTAAGAATAATAGGGCAGTAATAGTAGGGGATTTTAACTACCTAAATATCAACTAGGATAGTTTTAGTATGCACGGTAGGGAGGGAGCAAAATTCTTAAATTGCATCCAAGAGAACTTTTTCAGCTGGTACGTAGAAAGCCCAACAAGGGACGGGACAGCTCTGGACTTAATATTCAGAAATGAGCCCAGGAAGGTGGAAGGCGTATCAGTAGGGGAGCATTTTGGAGATAGTAACCTTAACTCAGTTAGATTTAGGATAGCTATGGAAAAGGATAAGGTTAGGCCAGGAAAAAAGAGAAGCTTATGGCAGATAGTGAGGGCTCAATATGGTAGCTTCCTTAGAGGAGTTTATAAAGTGCAGAGGGGAACTTAAAAAGGAAATTAGGAAAGATAAGACAGTGCATGAGAAAACATTGGTGGGTAGGATAAAGGAAAACCCAAAGGGTTTTTTTTAAATATGAAGAGCAAGAGAATAACTAGGGAAACAGTAGGGCCAATTAGGGACTGTGGAGGTAATCTGTGTGTGGACCCAGAAGACGTGGGGCAGTTGTCAATGAATGCTTTGCGCTGGCCTTCACAATGTAAAGAATGATGCAGATATAGACATCAGGGTGGAGGACTGTGAAATATTAGGAGAAATTAACATAGAGATGAGGTACTAGTGGGTTTAGTGACCTTAAAAGTGGATAAATCTGCAGGCCCAGATAAGATGTATCCCAGGCTGTTGGGGGAGGCAAGGGAAGAGATATCAGGGGCGGCAATAATTTTCAAATCCTCTCTGGCCACAGATAAAATGTCAGAGGGCTGGAGGACTGCTAACATTGTCCAATTATTAAAAAAGGGAGGAAGGGATAGATCAGGAAATTACAGGCCAGTTAACCTAACCTCGGTGGTGGGGAAGTTACTAGAAAGAATTCTGAGGACCAGAATATATCTGCACTTGGAGAGACACTGATTAATCAGGGATAGTCAGCATGGATTTGTTAAGAGTTTGACAAATTTGATTGAAGTTTTTGAGGAGGTAACCAGGAGCATTGATGAGGGAAGTGCATTTGATGCGATCTACATGGACTTTCGCAACGCTTTTGACAAGGACCCTCATGGCAGAAAGTAAGAGCCCATGGGATCCAAGGCAAAGTTTGATCCAAATTTGGCTGAGGCAGGAAGCAGAGGATGAAGGTAGAGGGATGTTTCTGTGACTGGAAGCCTGTTTCCAGTGGGGTTCCACAGGGCTCGGTGCTGGGGCCCTTGCTGTTTGTGTGTACACAAATGATTTGGACTTAAATGTAGGAGGTATGATCAAGAAGTTTACAGATGACATGAAAATTGGTAGGGTGGTAAATAGTGAGGAAGATAGCTGTAAACTTCAGGAGGATATCAATGGACTGGTCAGGTGGGCAGAGCAGTGGCAAATGGAATTCAACCTGGAAAAGTGTGAGGTAATGCACTTGGGGAGGGATAACCAGGCAAGAGATTACACTATGAATGGTAGGACCCTGGAAAATAATAAAGATCAGACGGACCTTGGTATGCATATCCATAGATCCCTGAAGGTAGCAGGGCAAGTAGATAAGGTGGTTAAGAAGGCATATGGGATACTTGCCTTTATTAGCTGAAGCATGGAATACAAGAGCAGGGAGGTTATGCTGGAACTGTATAAAATGCTGGTTAGGCCACAACTGGAGTACTGCATGCAGTTCTGGTCACCACATTATAGGAAGGATGTGATTGCACTGGAGGAGGTGCAGAGGAGATTTACCAGGATGCTGCCTGGGGTGGAGAGTCTGAGCTATGAGGAAAGATTGGATAGGCTGGGGTTGTTTTCCTTGGAGCAGTGAAGGTTGAGAGGGGACCTGATAGAGGTGTATAAAATTATGAGGGACATAGATAGGGTGGATAGGAAGGCACTTTTTCCATTAGTAGAGGGGTCAATAATCAAGGGGCATAGATTTAAAGTAAGAGGTAGAAGGCTAAGAGGGGAGTTGAGGAGAATTTTTTTCATCCAGAGGGTGTTGGGAGTCTGGAATTCATTGCCTGAAAGGGTGGTTGAGTCAGCAACTCTCGTAACATTTAAGAAGTATTTAGATATTCACTTGCATAGCCTTCAGGGCTATGGGCCAAGCGCTCGAAAATGGGATTAGTGTAGTCAGATCTTTGTGACCAGCATGAACACGATGAGCCGGATGGCCTCCTTCTGTGCTGTAAATGTCTATGAGTCTATGAGGATGAATGATCTCCTCCATTTCATATGGTAAGTCACTCTTCTCATCACTCTCAACTCACACACTCACAAATCCATCACACATCCACAGGGATCTCACTCACTATGGTTCAAGGGACCATCACCATTTACTCTGTCACACACATGCCTTTATTGTCCTCATCTCATCCATGGCACCTCTCACTACCCACATATGTCAAGCATATTTATCATTTGGCCTGGTTGGCATCCTGCTTATACTCACTCCATCTGTATTCATGCAGGTCAAGCTGGCAGACAACAAAAGGGAGAGGTTGCAGACTGGCGGAGGAATGTCTGAAATCAAGGTCCTCACGGACTTTGAAAATAGAGTCATCCAGCTGGCTAGGATCTGGACCAGTCCTGTGCTGATGGTGAGGTCAGTGGTGCTCAACAAAGTGAGGACCCAGCAGTGCAACATTCATCAGACAACCATGCTGTGAGCGATGTGTCCTGTTTCAAAAGCCACTGCCATGCACTAATTATCTCTTCTTGCTTTCTCAGGCACATCTGGGAAACAGCTGAGGGGGGTCTATGACTCAGATCCTCGATTCAAGTCCCGAAGGCACCTCAGAAGAGGAATCTGCTGAAACCGTCATTGAAGACTAATCAGAGCCACTCACCTACGCCCTCCACCAGCGCAGAGACACACATCGTGGTGGGACAGAGCTTTAGAGTAGCCTCGGGGTCACAATCTGGTGAGCTCATTGCACTGATCCACAGCAGGCAGCGGCAGGGACTTCCCAGGTGTCCGGCACTCGGAGATCTGCTGGAGACCAGATATCTGCTGAGTCCAAGTCAGATGAGGAGCCTTTGGACTTGGTCACACCTCAGTTGCTGGAGCTGCAAAGGCAAGCTCGGGAACATCAGATTGCAAGGCATAATGGAGGAGTCCATCTGCCTTCAGTCTGAGGTGATAGCACTGGCATGCCAACACACTGCGGTCAACACTGGTAGGATGGTAGCCGCCACGGAGAGCCTGTTCCAGGACATTGGTGCCGCACTGCTGCGTGGGCTGAACTCCATCGCTGATGCCATAGTTGGCCTCCAACAGTATCAATACGAGATGGGTGCAGGGCAGCTCGATCTCACTCCTGCTACCCCTTCTGCTCAAGGAGTCAGCCAGGGGCCCTCAGGCACCCATTGGGAGGAGGCTCAGTAGGCACATACCCCAGGGCTGTCCACCCAGGTGACTCATGGAATGTGCGGCCCATCTGAATCACCTCTTCCTGTGACCCCAGAAAATCCAGCTCCACAGGGTGAGGAAGGTGCCACTGCCACACAGCAGGGCCCCAAAAGCAGGCCCCAGGTCTCAGCCATCCAGGGGATACCCGTCAAGGTCATCACAGACAGGGTGAAGCAGTCAGCAGGCTGCCTCCACCTCCACTGTAGATGTCGGGGGAGCACCAAGATGTAGCGGCAGAGTTAGGAAGGTTAAGAAGATGTAACTCTTTCGAGTTATCAACAGTCACAGATTGTAACTCTTTCGAGTACATTCACAGTTCTTGGTTTCCGGGAGTGGGACATGAACCCACAACCTTCTGATTCGAAGGCGAGGGTGCTATGAACTGAGCCACAGCTGACACCTCCGTTAAGAAGATGTAGCTGCACAACATGTGCACGGGTGTTAATCACTTGTACGTAATGTTCACTTTGTTATTAAACTCGCAAGAATGTATCTTTGCCAATGGCTCCATGTTCTGATGAGCAGCATCCGTGTCATTCAGATGTGAAACTTTGGTGCCTACAAAAGATAAAACTGTCTCAGTCCAGGGCCTCCTCCCTGTGCTGTGTGCACCCTTCTCAGCACACTGGTGGTGCGCCTTCACTGTCACTGGTCACATTAGTCATGCTCGCTGGGGCTTATCATTGCTGCCAGAATGTCCCGGGCCTGCAGCACAAAGCTCCGTCATTCTCTCTGAAGGGTGCAGCTCATGGAGGATGCCATAGGATCAAGAGAACTTAAAAGTTTCCCTGTTGCATCTCTATGATATGACCCTGTTCACAGAGCGCAAGTGAGCTGCCCTCAGCCATACAGGAGTCAGACATTCACATAAGCTATGTGAGGATCTATGGAGTGTCCCCACTGCATGTTGTCATCATCCTCCTGGAATGTAGGGACTATGGGCATCAACTGCGTCTCCATGACAGGCACCTTATCACAGAGGGTATGTGTGCTGCCATCAGCCAGACATGAGTCAAACATTCACAGATGCAATGTGAGGATCTATGGTGACTCCTCACTGCATGTCGTCATCATTCTCCATGAATCTGGCAACTAAGAGAACCTCCCGACCACAACTGCCTGGCCTGGCCAATGCAATGGCCTCACCACCATCAACTTTGTTCACGAGGACCTCCTCACCCTCATCCTCCATCGATGTCCTCCTCATCGGAGGAGATGTGCAACTCCTCCTCAGCCAGCTCCTCTCCCCGCTGCAGCATCAGGTTGTGAAGGGTGCAGCAGGTGATGATGATGCGTGACACCCTCAGTGGACTGTTTTGCAGGGCTACACCAAACCAGTACAGGCACCAGTACCAGATTTTCAACATCCCGATGGTTTGCTCCACCAAAGTGCGAGTTGCAGCATGAGCCTCGTTGTACCTTCTCTCTGTGGCACTGTGAGGTTGCCACACAGGTGTCATCAGCCATGACCTCCGTGGGTAGCCCTTGCCCCAAGGAGTTCACCCTGGAATACGTCAGGGATCTGAGATGTACTGAGAATATAGGAGTCTGGACACTCCCTGGGAACCATGTACAGACCTGAGGGATGTGTTTGTGGTGGTCACACAATAGCTGAATATTCAGTGAGTGGAAGCCCTTATGCTTGACGTAGTTAACCGCTTGTGCCACGGAGATCTAAGCACCATGTGAGTGCAGTCAAGGGCACCCTGCACCCGTGGGGAACCTGATCTCTGGGCAAATCCCAAAACTCTTGCTTTCTGGCTTTTCTGATCTGGGGCAAAATGAAAAAAGCTCTGTGCCTTCATGACGATGGCGTCAGTGACATCATGAATACATTTGTGTGTGGAGGCTTGCGATATCCTACAGAGGTCACCTGTGGAACCATGAAAGGAATCAATGGCGTAAAAATTGAGCACTGTGGTCACTTTCACGGCCACTGGAAGCGGATGCCCTCTAAGTCCCAGTAGCGCCAAATCCTGCAGCAGGTGGCAGATGTGACTGACCAGTTCCCTGGACATGTGCAGTCTTCGACGACACTGGTTCTCGGTCATCCGCAGGAATGACAAGCAGCGTCTATACTCTGGGTCCAGCTCGGTGTTGATCAGCGACGGCTTGCTGTGGCTCTCCAGCAGCATGCAGAGGAGTCCCAGCCACCCCTTCTTCCTGAGGGTGCTGCTCCTCCCTCTGCCCAGCCAGGTGTGCACCTTCATCACTCTCTTCTCCTTCATCTCCGCTCTCTGTAAGCCATGAAGCATACAGCTAGGACACCAGGCTTCATGCTCCTGATGTACTCCACCTGCAAGATGAAAGAGAGAGACACGGGGGTTAGCTTGGGTGTACTAAGACCATCTCTTGTTTAAGTCTGAAAGCCCCTTAATGCATCCCGGAGAGTGCCGACCAGAGTTTAGTGCACTATATGACTGCCCGAAACCCCACCACCTCTTCCCCACTCCACCTGACCGATTGGCGGCAATTTTGCCCACCGGACTTCATGCTGTGCTCTCAGCTCAGGCACAAGCATTCTTCTAACCTGCACTTCAAGGCTGCGCTGTTAGCCTGAACCATGGGGGAGACTGCTTCAAACCTGAATGTTGACTTTGCAAGGGGCTGTGAGCACCTCCACCAGTGACTGCTCCATGGCCAGCTTTAGCAAGGAAATTGTACAATGTGCCCAGATGTCCAATTGTTCTGCAGTCCACTAAAATGTTCATTAGTTTGCAGTTTGTGCTGGAGGAGTGACAAGCTCTGATACACTTGGTGGCACTTTCAGGCCTCTGCACTGTCTGAGTGGACAGATAAACTAGAGGCCCAACTCCAAGCATGTCAATGTGGCTGCACCTGAACTGTCTCAGCTGTGGAGGAATGGTCACTTTATACAAGGTTTCTGTCATGCACAGACGCTTCACTCCCCCACACGTGCTTGTGCACTCTTATCAACCGCAGTGCAGCCTTTGCCCCCCCCAACTTGCCCCAACTACAGTGCAGCCCCTGACCCTCAAATTGCCCCAACTGCAGTGCAGTCCTTCCCCCCCACCCCAACTCACCCCAACCGTTGTGCAGCCCTTGCCCCGGCACCACAGTGTTAGCCAGCTGGGAAAAAGTGACTTGCCTGTGTCCTCACCTGAATGTGTGGCACCTTAACTTTGAAGTCCAACAGGCGACCCTTGCAAGTGCTGCCCAATGTTACTGTGCACTCACCTCCGAGTTCCCCTCAAAGTGCAGCTCACCAGGTACACGTCTTATAAATGCTATTGTGAAACACGTCGGTGTGCAATCACGTTGGTGCGCCCGGATGATCCAACGTGGGGGGATGATTCCAGCAAGCAGGGATTATAATGATATGCAGATGTATTAAAACAAAGTTCCCAATGTGTGGCAGTGAGAAACGCAGCCTGCCATTGACAGGCGGACAGGATGATCGAAAACTGGTTTTCATTCATGCTCCCGTTGAGAAAGAGCTTTAAAGTCTTAACACATCTTAATGCTGTCCAAATAAAACTTTCAGACATTGAAAAAACACTTCAAAGAAAGATAAAGTTATTACAAGTTCATAAAACTGTCAATTAAACAAAGCAAAAAATCCCCTTGACAGCTGTGTGAACAATCCCATACAGAAGTGAATTCATTAGTGGGTTTTGAGCTCAGCCAAGCCTTCAGAATGGAATTCCATTTCACAGCTGTGTCAACAAAGGATCAAAAGCTGATTACATTGAAATCTTTGAAGCAGCTTGAACAAATGACCCATGCTGAGAGAATTATGTTTCTTTGAAGTGACTTTAAAATGGATATTTGTTTAATTTGATAGTTTAATAAGCATTTCCAAGACTCTTCAGTGTTATTATAAGCACATGAGTTCTGCCCAGAATGGATACTGAAAGAGTTCTTCAAATACTTGAAATATATGACATATTAAGGTCAGATTTTCAATAATCTTGCATACAGAAGAGCCCTTTATCCACTGGATAGAGTACACCGATGCATGTGAACATCCCACAATGCTGGTAAATTTAATGGTCACTTATCTTTTAAGGACAGAGCTCTATGATCAATCATCGCATTAAAACACATGTAACTGATTGTACAACATCTAATTATCACAGTTGAAGATAACAAGAGCTTTTAAATTTACCTGTCTAAATGTTTCTGACTCGACAACAAGCTTCCCCCATGGTTCACGACTTCTCTGCTGTTTAATAAACAATGTCTCCTGCCAAAATGGACTGGACTCCATGAAAATCGCAGGGGGCCTAAAATGTCCACAACCGCAATGAAGTAGTCAAGGGAGGGAGTGTTTAGTTGAAAAAGGCAGAATGTGAGTTCACATCCTTTCTGTTTGCAAAGGACAGGGCCCTGTGTATTAATGTATGTTGCTTCTCATATGCATAAGTGAGCCACACTATGAGCCCAACTGATAATTTTTAATTGGTTGTCAGCGTAATACTTAGCCCATTCAGGACTGTTTAGCAGACATTGTCCAATCACGGAATCATATCAAACTTGAACACTATGTTTTGAGTTTTCAATGATGCGCTGGTTGGGTACAGTCAGTACTTTGCCTGTTGTGAACAGCTGAAGGGACATGCTGTTTGACGATCCACCAATATCTGGAATGTATGGCTTACATGCCTAACATCACACCAGCACTGAAATTTAAATACCGCATTACTCATTTGTGTGATAGGCAGAATGTCTTTTTGGCTTGACGGCAGCATGCTGTTAGTGGCAAATACCACTCGTGTTGCTACAACATAGTAGCAGCATGAAATAGCTAGCTTCACCTGCTGCTCAAATTTTTGAGATACCTTGCCCTTCCAGGGTAATCTGAGGTAGACTGGGCATTTTTCAGGACCATAAGTGGCAGCCTTAGGCCCATTCATGAGTTTTCTCCGAGAGTGTATTACACTGCATGGTTGGGCAAGTTGTTACAACCAGTTCTGAGCAAGTTTTCCACATACACGGTGAAGGATTTCTTCACATTTGTGAAGGCCAAACAGGATTGCATATCAATAGCAGTGTTGTGTCCATGTGCTCATTTGACATCGCTAGCCTATTCACCAATGTACTGCTCAAGGAAGCCATAGACATTTGCATGGCAGCACTATATCATGCAATCTAGACCCGGCGCTATTGTGTGAATCAGTATTCATTGAACTTATGAACTAGCAACTTGTGCAGTTGAGTTCAGTTTTAACAACACCATGTATGCCCAAATAGATGGTGTTGCTATGGAATCCCTTCTTGGCCCAGCTCTCACTAACATCATTGCTAAGCTCCACAAGAATCGCGTCTTCCATGAAATGACACCTAACTTCCAACACTTGCATATTTCCGATATGAATATTGAATATGCTATATTTGAATCCGCAGTTGCATGTAAGAATTTCTTTACACACCTTAATTGGCTCTATTCTACGCTCAAATTGACCTTTGAAATGGAGCAGTCAAATGAGCCCCCTTTCCTTGACACCTTAGTTGAGAAATCTGCAAGTGGGTTCTCTACCATGGTCTATCGCGAGTCTATCTTCACTGGTCAATATAGGCATTGGGATTCCGACAGTTCGACACGCTATAGGATTGACCTTATCAGTAACCTAGTAAATAGGGCCTGAGCCATTCGCTCACCATGCAAGCTTGATGCTGAAATAGAGCGCATCAAAGCCATCCTGAGAGATAATGACTACCCCGATCAGATCGTTGCTCAATGTATATTGCACAAACTCATGAATGGGCCTAAGGCCACCACTTTCGGTCCTGAAAAGTGCCCAGTCTACCTCAGATTACCCTGGAAGGGCAAGGTATCTCAAAAATTTGAGCAACAGGTGAAGCTAGCTGTTTCACGCTGCTGCTATGCAATAGCAACACAAGAGGCATTCACCACTAACAGGATGCTACCGTCAAGCCAAAAAGACATTCTGCCTATCACACAAATGAGTAATGTGGTATATGAATTTCAGCCCTGGTGTGATGCTAGGTATGTAGGCCATGCATCCCAAATACTGGCAGATCATATCAAACAGCATGTCCCTTCAGCTGTTCACAACAGGTACTGACCTGCTCGTGCTTGCTAAACTCAACCGATAGTGTCCAACCGTAATTCCGTGATTGGAAAAGAATTGTTAAACAATCCTGAGTGTACTAAGAATTACACTGACAATCAATTTAAGGTTATCAGTTGTGCTCATAGTATGGTTTTATTGTAGTGCTAGAAGCTACATATATTAGTACACTGATCTCTGTCCTCTGCATGTACACACATTCCGCCTTTTACAACTAAACAAATTAGGTGACCACCATTCCCTGGTTCATTCCCCAGGGCAATGCCTTAACCAATCAGAGTCAACCTGCCTCGTTTGAATTTAAACAAAGCTTGGCAGTTAACTCTCAGTTGTCATTTAACTGGTGTATGCTCCATGGGAACGCCTCTACTAATCAGAATCCATTTGTCAACCAATTGGCACTCTTTTCTCATGCAGCATAAATTGTTGTTCCTTTTGCAATTTGGTATTCTAGCGAATTGTCCTGATGAGTGAAAGGTCAAAAGCTTCAATAACATGTGTCTTTTTTCAGCAATACTCAAAATTTACTTTGCAGGACCTGCATTCCATTCCTCTTTATGTCAGAAGGACCTTTTGAAAGAATGATTTATTCACTATAATTCTATTGTTAAAAAATGGTGTTTTTGAAGCTGGAAGTCAAATCTATATAATTTCACCAAAATCTCTATAGATAATAAAATTGTAGAAGGCTGACCCAAGCTAAATTATAACATCAATCACTTTTGACTGTTAACACAGCTTGGAAAAAGGCAGGTAATATGGAGTATGAGGAAAGGTCAGGTGGAGGTTAGAGCCCAGCAGGTAAACATAAAAGCAAACAATTGAACTTTCTGTATGGGAAAAGATGACAAGATAAGGTGAACAGAGGTAATGGTCAGTAGCTAATTCTTCTCAAAGAAGAAAAATTATGTTGAATCTGTGGCAGCATTTCATGAATTAAAAATAATATTTGATTGCTTCACATTGAATAAGCTACAACTAAATGCAGGAACAATCAGATTAATTTATACCTACTTTAAATAATTACACAGTATGTGGAAAAAGAAAAGAAATAAATTGCATTTATATAATGACTTTCATGTCATCAATTATTTCACCATCAGAGAATTAGTCACTGCAAACACAACAGCCAATCTGTGCGCTGCAAGGTCTCAAACTTCGCAAATGGGATAAATAACTAGTTAATTTATTTTCATGACAATGGTTAAAGGACCCAAGAGACATTTAACATCATTAGTACTGCATTGAAATGTTGAAATGCGGGCACTTGAAATGGGCTTGACTCAGGGGCAAGAATACTATTAATTGAGTAAAGTTGACAACTGAAAACAGACCAATGAAGTTCTAGCCATTAGGCTAACTAAATACAAAATGTATCCCAGAATTGTTAAAAAATGCCACAATGTCAGTCCTTCATCAACTTGCTAAAGACACAGATAGGCCACATAACTTTCTTTTGTGAAACAGCACAGACTATTTGAGACATAGATCACTATTCCAAAACAAGTGACTCAAACAATCACCATTAAAATAACCCTTCCTTCAACTTAGTGAACCCTAACAAATATATAAGAAATAAAGAAATATATATATATATGCATCATTTTTCAAGTTTTGTTAAGACATGAGATGGTTACATGCACTTTACTGTAATGAACAAAGTACATTGATATGCAAATAGTTCTTCATTTCTCTTTTGAGGAAATCACATACTTTGCCTTGAAAATATTTGTTTAACCTGTAAGAAAGAAGATATAGTGTCAAGTTTAAGAACAGTATTGAAAAGTTGGATGATAATCACATCACAAAATAGATGCAGAATGCATTGGCCCATAAATATGTGCTGCGTGTTGCATATGTATGAATGAAACAAAAGTAGTTAGGTGATAGCATCTTAACAAGAGAAAATGGAGAAATAATTGCTGAGATCATCAGGCATGTGGAGGAATGGTATGAGATAAATAAGGAAAGACCAGGAAAGATGCCAGAATGCCTATGCTAATGACAAAAACCCTTTTTGAGTACACCAGCTGTCATTTAGACAACAACATTAATGGAACTGCTTGCTGTATTTTTCAAATATAGATCTGATTGACTTCGTGGATGCTAAAAGGTATGGTTAGAAGCATTTTAACTCATAGGAACAGCACAAATAATTATGGCTAATGTCCTTGATATTAACCCCTCACCTCATGATGGGTGGGTTGAGTTTGGCAAGGAGGGGGATTAAACTGTAAAAGAACAAGGAGTGCGTGACCACCCCACTGCATTCACTTCCGGTCCAGTTATCATATGGCAAGGGGTTGTGAGATATGTATGAGTCCCTGGAAAGGGGTAATTACACTGAGGGAGACTGATTTAAATCTCAGGGTCTGGGAAGCCTGCCAGCAAAAGAAGGGCAAGGGTTTCTGGCTCTGGCAAATAAGTACTTTTTGGAGCACTCTTGTGGGCGAGGGGGAGTAGGACTGCTCCCCATGGCCACTCAAGAAAACCTTTGGCCTCATTTCTGAAAATTACAGCCTCTTTCTAGTTCCTGTTGTGATGGTTGACCAACCTTCATCCTCCAGACTCAATCTGAAACTGTAATCTCAATTGGCAACCCCCCCAACCAAAGCCTGCTCTGTAGGCACAAATGCCAACCCATGCACAGAAGCCTGTTCTGCAATTGCCAACAACTCCCATCCTCCGACTCAAGCTTACCTTGCGATCAAGATCACCAAGGCGCTTCTCAAGGATTTTGTCATCTTCAAAAGGGGGAATGAAAAAATAGAGAGTCTGCCTTTCATTTTGGCAGGAATTCCATGTTCCCAGGTCTGGCCAATCTCCCCCCGCTCCTTCCCTACTTCAGGGCCTATGGGGTGCATTTTACAAGCCCCCCGCTGGGCGTGTTATCAGCAGGGAAGGCACATAAAATAGGATGGGTGCCCACCCTACCACTTTCCTAACAACCCTTGAGCTCACCCCCAAAATTGGCAGCCTGCCTGCCATATTTACAAAGGTAATCAAGGGTCAATTAGGCTTGTTGCCTAGCTAATTGACCCTGATAATACATTGCCCGTGCCATAAGATATATGGCATGGGCAGTGAGGTGGAGTGACAGCCAATATTTTAGATAAATTCTTCAAAGTGCAGGAAGAAAAGAGTGTTTCATCTTTGGTGGCTGCCTTTTGTGGATCAGGAGGGCCAACCCCCCCTAATATATATAATGCCCGCTTTCTTCATAACCGCCTGTGCCTTAAGCCCATTACCCCCATCCTTCCTCCTTCCTAACCTGCCCAAACACTCCCTGACCAAGACCCCAGAGTTACATGTTTCTGATGATCCATTACTCCTTCTTCTTTTCCCTTAGTGCCACTAATATGTTTTTGGCACTGCGGAAACTAATGGAGCTGCTGGCTGGTCAGATTGGCCGGCAGCTCCCGAGGGTGGGACTTTCTCCCCAGTGAGGGGCGGAAGTCGCACTCGGCCCTTGTTTAGCCAGCCTGCGGTGCATTATGGTTGTGGGATGGGCCAGTGTGCAGCGGGTCGGCTCCACGCTGACTTTGCTTCCCGGGTGGTGGGGGGGGGGGGCGGGTGCAGCCATCCGCCCTCCCCACCAGCTCACACTCTGTAATATTCAGCCCTATATTTGTGAAATGCACATTTATTCTTCAGAGTGTCACAGATAAGTTTTGTATACATGTTGTGCCAAGGCTGCATCTGTCAATGCAGAGCAGATTTAGTTCATTGCTTCCTGAGTTTTTGCTGCAAATATTTGCTGCAAAGACTGCAAAGCATGTTTTGCTGGTGATCTCTTCTCTAGAGCTTCCATTCCCTGTAACCTCTTTCACTTATCAACGACAAGCTTTACTAATTGATGTTCAAAGAATATTTCTTGCAAAAGAAAGCTCAAAACCACTTATATCCCACAGGAGGCAATTACGTTCAATTATATGATATTTTGTTGTAGACATGTTGAAAGATCAAATTATGTTCTATATCTCATGGAAACCATTGGAATTTCTTTCTTATAGTTTTCCTGCTTAAATAATCAGAAGCTGAAAGGAAGCCAGACCACTGAACTGCAGCACAGATGAAATCTCTCCCATTTATGACAGGGTCTTTACAAATGTGTAAGTCACAGATTGCTGCTTATTTTATCTGTGACCATTTTTGGGATCAATAAGTCTGGTTCCTTTGAACCAATCCAAGGTATTGTTTTGTGCTCCTTCATATGATTTATTAAAGAAAAGTTGAAAAGTTAATTTGTTTTCCTATGTGCAAAGATCAATTGTTAATTTTGTTGACATGTTGGCAGTTTTCCGGAGACCTGCTACGACAGGTTTCAAAGCAGGAGAAAGCTGCTCTGTTGATGAATGTGGTGGGTCTGTCAGAAAGCGCCCTCATTACAGGAGTATAATTGGCATCCTTCCCAGTTCATCTATACCAACCCTGGAGCTGTCAGAACATACAAAATCTAATATCTGTAAGGAAACATTTTTAAAAATCACTTTTGCGTCCAAATCAAAATTGAAGAGGTAGAAAGATGCTGTTCTGTGTTCCTAATGTGAGAGGCAATGGATGTTAGTCGTAGTCTCTAACAGGCTATTGGTTTCTTATAGATAGGGGTGGGAATTAACACTTTTTTCTATTTATCACATGATGACCATTGAGCATAATTTCTTTTTCTTGGTGCCTCTTTCTCTTAAAGGAGCTACGTTAATGAATTTCAGTCAAAGTTTTGATAGCTGTCTTTTTTATTAATTCATTGGATGTGGGCGTCGCAGGCTAGGCCAGCATTTATTGCCCATCTCTAATTGCCCTTGTTCAGAGGGCATTTTTAAGAGTCAACCACATTGCTTTGGGTCTGGAGCCTGTAGGCCAGACCAGGCAAGGACAGCAGATTTCCTTCCCTAAAGGATATTAGTGAACCAGATAAGTTTTTACAACAACCGACAATGGTTTCATGGTCATCATCAGATTTTTAATTCCAGATTTTTTTTAATATCAGAGCTCTTTTAAATCCTCACGGTGGTACTAAAATGTAGCTTTCTTATAACATGTCCTACAGTCTTAGATTTCCCTGGGGTAAATTATTTGTATTATCTGTAAAATGTAACAGCTTTATATGAATATCGATTCTTTCACTCCAACTCCACTAGTCATCAAGACACAACAGCCTAACACAGAAATCACTGCATCCAAAATGGTTGATTTCATAAAGAATTCAAACAGCAGTTTTAACTCTCTTGATCGGTAAAGAGAAAGTCTACTTCATTGATTGATCTTTTCACTTGCAAGCAAACCTTTTTTAAGAATTCAGATATGAAACCATGATGCTTCAGCTTAGATACTGAGAAACAGCAGTAATGGTGTTTAAATGAACACAGCACAGTTTTTGTTAAAGTTATTTGGAGCCTTCAAGTTAGCTTTTCTTGCAGATCATATACTTCCCCTAATAATTAAAAAAATGTTGGGAAAGCTCAGCTGGCCAGTCAGCATACGGCAGAGAAAAATCAAGAGAATTTCCTGATCCCCACAGCAGATGCTCCTAAGAACAACAGGTAGGGAGGGGTCTGTGATAGGCTGGAGGGTAAGAGTGATTAAATTATAAGTGATGATAATGTAAAGCAAAATGAGATGATAACGAAATATGTATAGAAACAAAAGTTGAGTTCACAGGAAGGGTAAATAATTAGACAAATTTATACATCACCATGAGGTTTTGCTATAGCACAATTTTCTCACTTATGCCTTCACATTCTATGTGATGTAATTCTGTTGATATCCTTGCCTTTATAGCATCAGGGACCCTCTGGATTTACAAAATTTAGGCATCATCACATTCCCATTCACAGTAAGATGCATTCAAATGGCCTTTACATACCTTAAAGGCACATACTCTTCTATGAATGTGCTCAAGGGCTTGGGATGAAATATTGGACGTCTTTGTTAATTTAAGCATTTATCAACCTATCACTGTTTTTTCTATTATATCAGCAATGGTTCAAAAAAAATCAGAGTGCTAAATGGGGTTCAGATGGCATGAGTAGGTAGAAAGACTTAGGGCAGAATTTTCTGCGCCCACTGGCAGCGGGTGTGATAGGCGGCATGCGCGGGCAATATGGTGTGATCGGTTTGACGACGTCAGGAAGCCACCAAGTGCTCCAGACCTTACCCCAAACACCGTCCCCTCGCCCACCACCCCCACAAACCACCACCCCACCCCCACCCCTCCTCCCCCCAGGCCCCCATCCCCCTTAGCTCCCGGTACAGACTGTGAGTCCATGACCACTTTACTGGACTGCGGAGCAGTTGGGCTGCACATGTTGTACAATCTCTTTAACAATGCTGGCCATGTAGCAGTCACTGCTGGAGGCGCTCACAACCCCTTGCAATCTCAGCTTCCCAGTTAGGAGCAGTATCCCCCATTTCGCAGGCTGACTGAGCAGCCATGCAGCAGACTCATCTATGGCCATCCGAGTGGTGACCAGCACTCTCCGGGAACCATTAAGGGGTGATCACACAGGGCCAGAAAAGGTGCTAAGTACAGCCATACTTACCATGTCTCTCTCTCTCTCTCTCTCTTTCTTGCCGCAGGAGGACCACATCAGGAGCATGGATCCTGGTGACCTAGTTGTATGCCTGATGGCCTACAGGGAACCAAGAAGGCGGAGAAGAGAGCAACTGAGGCTCCAGGCCGTGCAAAGGCAGGAACAGCAACCTCAGGAAGAAGGAGCAGCAGGGGCTTCCACACACACTGCCCAGGAGCGACAGCGAGCCATGGCTGGTTGGCGCCTAGTGACACCCAGGGTCTATAAACTCCGCCTGCCATTCCTGCATATAACCAAGAACCAGTGTCACTGATGACTGCACACCTCTAGGGGCCTAGTTGCTCACATCTGCCACTTACTGCAGGACTCGGTGCCAAGGGGACACGGAGGGCATCCACTGCCAGTGGCTGTGAAAGTGACCACAGCGCTCAATTTCTATGCCACTGACTCCTTTCAGGGCTCCACAGGTGACCTCTGTGGGATATCACAAGCTGCCACCCACAAATGCATCCATGAGATCACGGATGCCACCTTCTCAAGGGCACACAACTTTGTGCATTTTGCCCAGGACCGGGACAGCCAGGATGCAAGGCCCATTGGATTCTCCCAGATCTTGGGATTCCCACAGGTGCAGCGTGTGATTGACACACCCATGTGGTGCTCAAGTCTCCGTCACTATACAAATCAACTACATCAACCACAACGGCTTCCACTCACTGAACGTGCAGCTGGTATGCGACCACCAGAAACGCATCCTGCAGGTGTGCGCTCGGTTTCCAGGGAGCGTGCATGATGTCTACATCTTCAGTCGCTTGCAGATCCCTGGGGTCTTCCAGGGTCCACAGCAGCTGCAGGGTTGTCTCCTTGGGACAAGGGCTACCCGCAGAGACCGTGACTGATGACACCCATGCAGCGGCCTCAGACTGCAGCAGAGCGACGCTATAATGAGGCTCATGCTGCAGCTCACAACTTGGAGGAGCAGATCATTGGGATGCTGAAGATGAGGTTCCAGTGCCTGGATCGGACTGGTGGAGCCCTGCAAAACAGTCCACAGAGGGTGTCACGCATCATCGTCGTCTGCTATGCACTTTACAACCTGGCACTGCAATGGGGAGACGAGCTGGCTGAGGAGGAGATGGAGGAGCTGAAGTTCTCCTGCAGTGAGGAGGACGCCAACAGGGATGAGGCTGAGGAGGTCCTCGGAGGCGATGATGATGGGGATGACTAGATAAGGCGGGCGTGCTCGGGAGCCTTCACGGCTGCTAGATTTGTGGACGATGATGATGACATGCAGTGAGCCGACCCCCTAGATCCCCACATTATATTTGTGAACATTTGACTCCAGTCTGGCTTATGGCAACACAAATACCCTCTGTGACAATGCTCCTGTCATGGAGACACATTGGAGGATCTAATAGCCACTTGATTGCAGGAGGATGAATACAACATGCAGTGAGGACACTCCATACATCTTCACATAGCCTCTGAGAATGTTTCGCTCCTGTATGGCCGAGGGCAGCTCGCTTGCACTCTGTGATCAGGGTCATATCATAGAGACACAGCCATGAAACTTTAGAAACATCACATGCTGTGTCCATCTTCAGCACCTGAGCTCTTCAGGAACTGGAGCACAGCATCTGTGGTCACAGATGTTGAAGAAATGGGAGCCAGCCCCTCCTTAAAGCTGCTGAGAGCACACTGAGAGAATCATGGAACTCTATGACACCTTCCCACTACATTCTGGCAACAATGACCAGCACCGCTGAGGTGCAGGCATCAGGAATGTGCCCAGGGAGTGTGGGGCCAGATCATCACTTTGGTCTGAAGGTTGCACAGAGCACAGGGAAGAGGCCCTGGACTGAGACACCTGCCTTTATTTCGTGTAGTAAGGTTTCACATCTGAGTGACAAGAACACTGGTCATCAGAACAAGGAGTATAGGCAGGGAGACATTCTTGGGAGTTTATTGACATTGAAGAACATTATGTACAAGTGATTAACACCCATGCTCAGGCTGTGCAATTAATTCTCTTTAATTTTCCTAACACTGCCGCTACGTCTTGGTGCTCCCCGGACATCCACAGTGGAGGTGGAGGCAGCCTGCTGACTGCTACACCCTGTCTGTGATGACTTAGGCGGGCGTCCACCAGAGGGCTGAGTCTTGAAGGGCCCTGGCCTGCTTTTGGGGTCCTGCAGTGTGGCAGTGGCACCCTCCTCGGCCTGTGGAGTGGAGCTGCTGAGGTCACAGGAAGAGGGGAATCCAATGGGCCAGACTCTTGGAGTCACCTGGATGGATGGGCCCGGAGTGTACACCTGCTTGTCCTCCTCCCTATGGGTGCCCCAAGGCCCCAGGCTGACTCCTTGAGGAGAAGGGGTAGCTGGAGTAAGATCGAACTGCCCGGCACCCCTCTTGCATACATACTGTTGGAAGCCAGCTATGGTGTCAGCGACAGAGTTGAGCCCGCATAGCAATGCTGAACCAAGGCCTCCATGGAGGCCGCCATCCTGCCAGTGTTGCCCTTGGTGCGTTGCAATGCCGGCACTATCACCTCAGCCTGAAGACAGACGGATTCCTCCACTGTGCCTTGCAATCTGAGGAGTGCAGCGGATATCCCTTCCTGACATTCCTGAGCTTACCTTTGCAGCTTCAGCAACTGAGGCATGACTGAGTCCAGAGGCTCGTCATCTGACTCAGACTCAGCAAAGTTCTGGCCTTCAGCAGTCCTCCGAGTGCCGGGGACCTGGGAAGTTCCTGCCTCCGCCTGCTGTGGATTCAGACAGTGCGATGTGCTCACCAGGTTTTGATGTCGGGGCTACTATAAAGTTATGTTCCACCGAGGTGTGTATCATTGCCACTGGTGGTGGGCGTGGTTGATAACTGTGATGGGACTTCAGGGAGGGTGCCTCTGGATTCCTCTCCAGAGGTTTCTTTGGAACTTGATTGGAGGCCCTGGGCCATGGACTCTGTCGGCTGTTTGCTAGGTGTGCCTGCGGAAGCAAGGAGAAATAATTAGTGCATGGCAGTGGCCTGTGAAAGAGGACACATCACTCTCAGCATGGTTGTCTGATGGATGTTACACTGCTGGATCCTCACTTGGTAGAGCAGCACTGACCTCCCTGTCAGCACAGGGCTGGTCCAGATCCTCGCCGGCCAGCTGGATGGCTCTATTTTCAAATTGTGTGAGGACCTTGATTTTGGGCATTCTGCCACCGGCCTGCGACCTCTCTCTTGTTGTGAGTCAGCTTCTCCTGTGTGGTTAGAGATGGAGAAAGAGACACCTGCAAGACGCCTGCCAGGCCAGATGATAAGTGTGCATGGCCCGTGTGGGTGGTGAGAGGTCCCATGGACATGATGAGGACAATGACGGTGAGTGTGAGAGAGTGAATGGTGATGTCCCTTGCACTGACAGTGAGTGAGGGCCCTGTGGATGCGTGATGGGTTTCTGAGTGTGTGAGTTGAGAGTGATGAGAAGAGTGACTTACCCTGGCAGAATGGAGAAGATCATTCATCCTCTTGCGGCACTGGGTGGCTGTCCTCTCCTGAAGGGCGTTGGTGTTGACCACCACTGACACCACCTCCCAAGCTGGATTGGTCACGTCTTGCAGCCAGTGGGGGTACAGGACATCCCAGCAGGCCTCCATGGCATCCAGCAGTTGCTTGAGGAACCCGTTGTTGAAGCGGGGGGGCTGCGGTCTTTTTTCCTTTGCTGGCCATGTCTCCTGTGCAGCAGCAGTGAGCTGGAAGTAATGAGCACTGTGCTTGCGGCTGGACTTTAAACATGGGGCCCGGCATGATGCGGCAGCGGGATGATGGCCGGCGGACGAATGAGAGCCCGCCCACCATGAAAATGGCGTGTTTCCTGGGAGTGCATAAATAATGAGGGAGGTTTGGGATGATACGGCGTGAAAACCCACCATGGTGCACGACGAGTAAAATGCTGTTTTACCCGCACGCTACTGCACTTGGTGCAAATCTGGGAAAATTCTGCCCTTAACTTTTATTTTACTAGTTTATTTTGAGGCAAATAAACTTATAGCAGAATCTATAAGGAGGTCAGTTCTGCTTTCTCTCTTCAGGCCTGCAAGGTAGACATTGATTAAGAATTTAATTACTCCTGTCCAGCCTAAATGCAAAATGTTTGAGGAGCTAGTCCAAGGAGTTAAAAGATCCTGCAGGCTCTCATTATTGTGGTATGGTTCAACTACAAGTAGAAGAGGTGAAACAATGATGAAAATGTTTCTCAGCTCATGACGTAACTGAAGAAGCTGAAAAATATAGCTTTGATGTGCCTGATGATGTAAGAAGAGATTGCTATGTACAGTTTGAAAGAGAGGTTGATACAAAGGAAACTGTCAGTAAAAACCAAACCCATATCAGCTAGAGTCCTCATAATAGCACTTGGGATGGAGATTCCGGCCAGCCTTGCTAACAAGTGATATCCTTTGTTCCTAAATGCAATGGCGTTCAACAGTTGCAGAGGGAACAGAATCACTCAGTGCTGTTGGAGCTGCAGTAAAAATAATCAGAATCCAGATCAGTTTTTTTTAAGAAGATCAAATGTTAGAAAGGTATGGAATTCCAATATTAGCTGAATATTGCCAGAAGCCAGTAGATGCTGCTAGATTGGAGGCAGAGAGAAGAAAAAAAAGCCTCAAATCACAACTGTAGTGTTGTGAGGAATCAACAGTGGAAAGGTTAATGAATCTAGTGCCCATTAGTCAAGCCAGGTGTGGGGCCTCAGGCTGAAACCACACCACAAGGTAAGATGTGTGAACAAGAAGCATGCCTTCTTGTATATTGAATAACAGGAAAAGGACAATGTTTGGGTCTTTGTTTAGGAATGTAAAAATGTGAATTTGAATTAGATACTGTGTCTATTATGGCATCAAAAGTAAATGAAGGAAAGTTTTAAAAAAAACTGACACTTTGCTGACAAGTCATTCTGAACACTCATTGCAAGTCCTTGGGAAAATAAAAGTTCAAGTGAAATGTGAAAATCAGATACACCAAATATTTGCTATTGTGGTTAAGAGCAAATTGATGGCTTTAGGCTGGCTTCACAGCCTGAGTCCCAGGACCCTTCCATGCAGCATGAGGAACCGGGCATTTCCTGCAATCCTGGCTTTCAGGTGGCACCTAAAAGGTAGCTCATTAAAGTGACACAGCACCTCTTGGATATCCCTCTTTAACTGTTTCCTAGCTTACAAAAATCCTCACTAAAAGATCTACCATCTCTTCTTTGTCAGGAGCTTGACCCTGACAACTGCTGTACCTAATAAGATGTACTTAATTTGAATGCACTATCAGGACAAGTCCAGGAACTCTCGTCTGCATCACCACTGGATGACTGAAGCCCTGCAATTAAAGAAGAAGTGGCTGCATGGATACAAAATTGGCGAAGGGGCAGAAAACAGTCTTTGTGAGCGGCTGTTTTTCAGAAAGGAGGGAAATGGGAAATGTGCAGTAGTGTCCCCCAGGGGTCAGTATTGGGACCAAGGATATACATTAATGTCCTGGACAAGGGTATACAGGGCATAATTTCAAAGCTTGCAGATGACACATAACTTGGAAATGCAATAAATTGTGAGAAGCATACTGACAGATATGGGAACTGGTGCCAGAGAATTGGAGGACTTCAAATGCTTCACTCCTGCTCAAAAAGGGAAGATGAATAAACTTGATAACTGCAGGCCAATCAACCTAATGTCAGTGTTGGGAAAACTACTGGAGATCATTTTCATGGATAAAATTAATTCTCACTTGGAAAGGAATGGGTGAATAAGGGTAGCCAGTACAGATCTGTTAAAGGCAAATCATATCTGACTAAACTGATTGAGTTCTTTGATGAAGTAACAAAAAAGGTTGGTGAATGATGTAAATGCGTTAGAAGCAGTTCAGAGAAAGTTTATTAGACTAATACCAGGAATAGGCGGGTTGTCTTATGAGGAAAGGTTGGACAGGTTAGTCTTTTACCCGCTGGAGTTTAGGAGAGTAAGGGTTGACTTGGTCAAAACCTTTAAGACCCTGAGGGGTATTGACAGAGCAGATGTGGAAAGGATGTTTCCTCTTGCGGGAGAATCTTAGAACTGGGGGTCACAGTTTAAAAATAAGAGGTCACTCATTTAAGACAGAGATGAGGGGAGTTATTTTCTCTCAGAGGTTCACGAGTCTTTAGAACGCTCTTCCTCAAAAGGCAGTGGAAGCATGGCCTTTGAACTTTTTTTAAGCCAGATCTAGATAGATTCTTGATTAACAAGGTTATCCAGGGGTAGGCAGGAGGTTACAATCAGATCAGCCATGATCTTATTGAATAGCGGATCAGGCTTGAAGGGCTGAGTGACCTACTCCTGCTCCTAGTTTGTATGTTCGTATGTAAGGTAGTGAAGAAGGTGCAGTATAAATGGACATTCAAAAGGCATCTGGTAAAGTACCTTATAGCAGACTGATTTGAAAGCAAAAGCACATGGTATTAAAAGGTCGATGGTAACTTGGGTACCTACTTGGCTATGGGATAGGAGGTAGAGAGTAGTGCTGAGCAGATGTTTTGTAACCTGAAGGGAAAATGTTCCCTGGAGTCAGTATCAGAACCGTTGCTAATTATATATAAATGATATGGATTTGGTTATTAGGGAGTATAAGATTGGGGATGACATGAAATTTGACAATGCATTACATAGTGAGGAGGATTCCAGCTAGCAGACTTTAGGAGGACATAACCTGGTGAATTGGGCAAACACATGGCAGATGCAATTTAATGCAGAAAAATGAGAAGTGATCTAACATAGAGAGGCTGTATAATCAAAATGGTGCTGTTTTGAAGGAGATGTAAGAGCATAAGGGCCTGAGGGGTGCATTTGCACAATTCCTTGTGGGTGACAGGGCAAGTTGATAGGTCAGTTAGGAAAGTGAATGAGATATTTGATTTTGTAAATAGGGGTATTGAAAATAAAAGCAAGGCAGTTGTGCTAAACTTTCGCTAATCACTTGACAGTCCTCAGTCACAGTAATGCAAATAATTCTGAAGACCGCACTTTAGGAAGAATGTCAGGGCTTATAATACACAAGGTGCGCCTAGTTACAGCAACTCCCCACAGAGGGAAGTTAAACAGCTACAAAATTAGATTTATATTCCAGTCCAATTAAACTTTCTGCCCTAAAAGAAAAGCCAGATTGAGCATGGTTTCACCCTGGCAGAAGACAGATCTCCTCTTGAAGTCTCTTTATATGTATTAGGAGAGGGCTGTTAACACATGAACACTGCCCCTACTCACAGGAAATAATAAGTTGTGTAATACATGGTCTAATGCTCTTGTCCTTTTAACATAGCAGGGTGAATTCCAACTTCGGCAGGGGCACTGTGGGCACTGACCTTTAAGCTAGGATTCGCTATGAAGAAATCAATGATCCCTGATTTTAATCTGGTGTTGAAACTGCACTTTCCACTATTTGAAACTTTGGTGTCATGTTTGACCTCGAGGTAAGCTTCCAACCACATATCCGTACCAATGCTAAAACAGGCTGTCTCCACTTCCATAACATTGCTCCTTCCCTGCCTCAGTTCATCTGCTGCTGAAACCTTCATTTATGCCTTTGTTACATCTGGACTTGACTATTCCAACAAACTCCTGGCCAGCATTCTACTCTCTGTAAACTTGAAGTCATCCAAAATTCTGCTGACCGTGTGTTTGCTGACCTACATTAGCACCTGGAAGCAATACTTCAATTTTAAAATATTCACCCTGGTTTTCAAATCCCTCCATGGCCTTGCCTCCCCATAATTGCTGAAGGAGAGAGAGAGAGATGGATAGAGAAAGAGTCAGAAAGGAGAGAGTGAGAGAGAGAATGGGAAAGAAGAGAGAGAGACAGAATGGAAAAGGAGGGAGAGAGACACAGAGTGAAAAAGGAGAGAGACAGACAGACAGCTAAGTTTCATGAGTGCAGTTTCATGAGGTGAGACCTAGAAGCTGTGCAACTCAGGACTTGCTTGGGTGATTTAGTGTTATCTAATTTGAATTTATATAGTATTTCTGTTATATTCAGTGATTTATTTTATTTTGCATATTATTCCAGCTAGGAATGCACAGTGCTGCACATGTACGGCACAATATTTCAAACTTGTACATTGGTTTTACAGGGAAGAAATATCCGAAGGAACCTAACTCGGCTTTAACATTGATTCCTATGGGAACTCAGGATTCACTTAAAGTTGTTTCACTTAAAGGTGCAATTTTCAGGAACACAACCACAACTTTAAGTGAGGACTTAGTGTATAATTGACTTTATTTTGGACACTCTTCGCCAACTCAACCTACTTTCCATCCTTGTAACTTTCTTTTATGTGTGTGTGAATCTCTTGGATATATGTGTGACTGTGAGTTGGAGCGTTTTTTAAATTATTTTTATCTATCAGGTGTTAAGCATAATAAACATTATTTCCTTTCCTTTAAACTTACAAGAAAGCCTGTGCACATCTTTTACAGTCACAGCACTTAACAGTAAAACACTAACTAAATTGGCAAGCAAATTATTTAAGAGAAAGATCCGTTGCGGTCAACTGAGAGGCGGAAAGAGAGGGGAGCTATTCTACCACTTCTCATCTGTCCATAACACTAACACTGTAATCTCCTCATAACCCTCAAAGATATTTGTGCTCACCTAATTCTGGACTCTTGAATGTCCCCCATTTTAATTGCTCCTCCATTAGTGGCTGTGCCTTCAGCTGCTAGGCTCCAAGCTCTGAAATTCCCTCCCTAAACCTCTCTGTCTCCTTTAAGACATTCTGCAAAAATTACTTCTTTCACCAAGCTTTTTACTATATGGCCTAATATCCACTTATATGGCTCAGTATCAAATTTTGCCTTATAACACTTCTGTGAATAGTCTTGGGACAGATTATTACTTTAAAAGTGTTATATAAATGCAAATTGTTGTTATTGTTATAGATTGTCTGTCGTACAGCACAGCTACTGACAAATAAATGTTATTACTTATTTAAAAATAGCACATTGATAATGCTCAAAAGGATCCTCTTTGGGTTTTACATTGTCTGGGAGCTTCTGTTGGTCTGTGTAAGGCTGCACCAAAACACTTCCTGCAAGCTCTCTTACATTGTTATACTACAGAGATTATGTTATGAATTCCACAACTTTAGTGATGAATGAAAAATGAACTGAAGTTTAGCCAATATGCTGCAATATATCCACATACTTCTTGTATTCTTCCCATATCATGGCTTTGTACTGATTCAAACTAAAACACCAAGGTTAAAAATATAACATTGGTTTACTATTGGGATGCATAATCACAACTTTGACTTTGCTGTTGAATAACAGATAAAAAAATAATGGATATTTTCAACAGTTGTGATGCTGATGCTGATCCAATATTTGGCTGGCAAGAAAATTTGGAAGAGTCACGTCACTGCCAGCAGGAGACACTCCATCAAGTCCAATTGCAATGCTGCAAATTAAATTACCCTTAAATTACCCTTGCGAGAATAAATAATGCTGTCAATTGTATGAGAGTGCTATGTTTTCATGAGCAGCTGTGAAGGAATATAGATATAATCAGGTGGAATATAGCTGATTAGATAGAATTCAGACATAATTAGGACATTACATTTTAGGAATAAAGATGCCCTTGGTACAAATATATTGTCACTCTTTTGAAAAGCAGAGAAGGGTTAAAGTTTTCATCCAGATACCTCTGCTATACATAGAGATATCTTTGCTATACGCAGTACTGGCTTAAAACATATGTCCATTACTTAGTGATGCTAACAATCTGTCTATGACATTGGAAGGTTTTTAAAGTTCTTTGAATATAAGGTGCATGCTACACAATAATGCGATAATGGCAACACATGCAGGTTCTGTTTATTTTAAATAATCCTGATAATATAGCTTTTAGAAAAAGGGAATGTTAAAAATAATATTAATAGACATTAACATCTCTATAATATAAAGCATGTCCAGTTTTTCTGTGACCTAGAGAGTAATGGTGTAAGGTTGAGAAAGATGAACCTACACAGAGAGGTAATGTACACTTTTGCAAATGATGAGCTAATCAGGTTAGAAACAGTATAAAATTAGGAACTTCACCATTGAAAGTTCAGAAGTATTGGAGTCCTCACCAATGCTTTTCATGGTAAAGGTGCCAAATGCGTAGTCAGATACTCCTGCTCTTAATTGAGAAGAGATACCTTGTTGAGCAGGTGGCACGCTGCTTGGGGAATCTAAGGTAACACTTTACTTTAGATTTTGATGGATATGCTAAGACATTTTTCTAAACATTGTAGGGGTTGAACTTTTGGATTCTATATTAGAAATAATATTATGTTTTCCATCTTCCTAATAATCCTTAATATCGTGATATACTTAGCCACTTAAAGTGTACTGTAAATTTGGTTCTTTAATAAACTTCTAAATAAGTTAGTAAATATAAAGCCTCACGCAGTTTTTTGTATACAACCCCAAGAAGCCCTCTCCATATACTCTTAGGTAGGGAAATGCATTATTGAAGAGAGCCCCTGGGATCCTCTAATTTCCGGGATATTTACAACCTAGCTGATGCTTATTAAAGACCGCTATCTGGAAGAAGGTAAAATTCTTTGCTGATTCCTTTCCTTAAGGGAGAGATAGATCAGTTCTTCAGACCCATACAAATGTCTGTGAGATCTGGCTAGCTTAATCTTGAGTGAGAGTAATTATTAGAGAAATGCTCCTGATCTGTTATAGCCCTATAAGCGGTTAAGGTTATAAATCACTTCAATTGGTGTCCCAAAATTGTGTTTCAGTTGTTAGAGAATTCTATACTCATGTTTGTGTCTAAAGTGTGTATTTTAGATTTTTCAGTATAGAAGGGGTGTTTCACTGCCAGTGGTACTAAGACCCAGATTTAAGTATCTCGAGATGGCAAACCCCTGATCACAGTTTGTAGAACTTGAATCAGGATTTTCCCAATTTCATATTGAGGTTTGGAAATTTCTGTAAAAGTTCACTTTAAATCCTTGCCAAGGTTAGGTCCTGACACAATGGCAGATGCTGTTGGACTACTCTATATGCAAACATATGCGAAAAGAAAGAATCTGAACTAAACTGCCACTTTGGAGTGGAAAAACACCTTCCTTTAGAGCTGCTCAATTCTACCTAAAGCTACCTAGAGGCAGTAGGTGTACCATTTGGATTTTAACTCCTGTTCCATCTGATTTCCACTGGGAAGAGGGAGTTAAAATTCCCAATAATGTTACTAATTTTTTTTAAAAAGTGATACTTGCTGTGTGGCTGCATCATGTTGCCAACCTTGCCACCCTAAATCTTTTGGGATTCAAAGTGAATAACACAAGAGCACTCTCATCAAAGCAGGGGAGATGTTTGACTTGGAGGGTCCCCTCCAAACCAGCTGCTCTCCAATCCTCTGCTGCCATGTCCTGAAAACATATAAAACAAATCCAGATGTTGAACTTTGAAGGATAGGGAGCCCTGCCCTTCTGTGCTCACATGGCCAACCCATGTGCCTCTTGTGTAAGTCAATTACACTGCAGTATGGATAGAAAGCTTGAAAATATCAGCAGCAGAGCTGTGTTCTGTTCACAGGCAAATGTGAAACTAAAACTGGATCGCATGATATACTTCCCTTCTAGCAATGTCATGCTGCTATCCCTTAAAGGCATATTACAACAGAGGTCACCTATCATTCTTCTGAACTCTAGGGAATATAGGCCTAGCGTACTCATTCGCACCTCATAGGACAATCCCCTCATCCCAGGAATCAGTCTTGTGAACCTTTGTTGCATTTCCTCTGAGGTAAGTATGTTCCTTCTTAGGCAAGCAGAACAATACTGTACACTATACTCCAGGTAGAGTCTCGTTGAGGCCTTATTTAATGCAGTAAGACTTTTTTACTCTTATATTTCAATCCCTTTGCACTAAAACTAATGCACCATTTGTTTTCCTAATTGCTTGCTGGACCTGTATACTAGTTCCCCCTGATTTTTGTACAGGGATACCCAAAAATCTCTCTGAATGCCAATGATTACTAGGAGGTCTCGTGGCGCAGTGGCTAACATTCCTCCCTCTGAGCCATGAGCTCCAAGTTCAAGTTCCATCACAGGATTTGATGTCAAAAGAACATGTGTTCATGACATAGCCAAACAGGTTCAGTATCAACCTGCTAAACCTTCCAACAAACACCAATGGCAGGTGGTAAGAGCAGGAGGGATTCCTTGTCAGCCACATGATGGAAGGAATGTTAGAGCCGCTACCATCATTATCCAAACATGCTTGTAGAAGTGCATGCTGAGCAACTCGAACTCCATGAATGGGCTGTAATACACCTCTACCACCAACTATAGTCTCTCAACTTAAAAAGAAAAAAATTATGTTTTTCTATTTTTCCTACTAAAGTGGATTATGTCATATTTCTCTACTTTATATTCCATCTGCCATTTTCTTGCCAACTCACTTAAACTTCCTCTATTGCATTGTAATCTCTTTGCACCTTCCTCACAGTTTACTTTCCCACTTAGCTTTATAATGCCATCAACCTTGGAAACATTACACTTGGTCCCTCATCTAAGTCATTGATATTGATTGTGAACACCAGAAGTCCAAGCAGTGGTCCTTCCAATACTCTACTAGTTGCAGCCTGGTAACCTGAAAATAACGCATTTAAAAATGAACAGCAGCATTTTAAGAACTCTTAAAAGACTGTTGTCCTTGGCCAATTGCAAGGCTGTCTTTTGTATACTACACTCACTTAACAGGCGCAGGCATCCTAGTAAAATGAGCGTGGACGTTGACCTTGGAAGATCCAAGACCTCTTTGCCCCTGCTTGAACCCAACAATGTTAAATTGATCTTGGCAATGCTTATGCCAAGATTCTTGTATGGCATAGTCAACATTAATTGATTTTGTACATTTTCTTTTCACAATCTTAAGCAGTACAACTCGGAAAATATCAGAATCTATTTAGTAGGCGATTTTGGCAAAGCAGTGTAGCGCTGAGCTTATCGTCATGTCAAAGGCAATAATAAAATTCAATCATTTTCCTATCATAAGCAGAAAGTAAAGTAGCTCCAGGTGTTCAGGCCAACTCAGCAGTGTCTCATCAGCCAGCACCCTCATAGAGCAATTTAGAATTATTCCAAATTAAATGGGAATCGATTGGTGTTTGGGTGCACCATGAAACACAACTTCAATTTAGGTGGCATATTTTCAAAACCATTTTATATTCTGTCAGAATTTAGGGGGGTAATTATAAATTTCTAAAATTCTAAAAGAGGCACCTTTGAGACAGACATTTAATAGAATACTCTAGAGACACCGGGCTGAATTTTCCTAGAATTGCACTAAGAGTGGTAGCGGGTGGGTAAAATGGAGTCCTACCCGCCGATGAAAATAGTGGGTTTTCACGCCGTATCTTCTCGAGCCCACCTCATTATATATTCAGTCCCGAGAAACACCCCATTTCCATGGCCGGCGGGCTCTCATTCGCCCGCTCACCAGCACCCCGCTGTTGCATCACGATGGCCGCCTTTGGACGGGATGCGGACAATGACAGTTGTGTGAAAGAGTGAATGGTGATGTCCCTTGCACTGGCAGCCGCCAGCAAAGCGCTCATCACCAACAGCTTACCACCACTGCCTGGGAGACACGGCCAGCAAAGGCAAAAAGAGTGCAGCCCCCCGCTTCAATGACGTGTCCCTCGAGCAACTGCTGGATGCCGTGGAGACCATCCTGGATGTGCTTTATCCCCACTCAGGCCACAGGATGGGTAGCAATGTCACCAACCTGGCTTGGGAGGCAGTGGTGGCAGTGGTGGTCAGCTTGAACGCCCTGCAGAGGAAGACAGCTGCCCAGTGCCGTAAAAGGTTGAATGATCTCCTCCGTTCCACCAGGGTAAGTCACTCTTTTCATCACTCCCAAGTCAAACACTCACAAACCCAACACTCACCCACAGGGCCCTCACTCACTACCAGTGCAAGGGACATCACCATTCACACTTCACACACACCTCATTGTCCTCATCCCATCCAAGGGACCACTCACCACCCCCACAGGCCAGGCATACTTATCATCTGGCCTGGCAGGCATCCTGATACACTCTCCACATCTTTATCCATGCAGGATAAACTGGCTCACAACAGGAGGGAAAGGTCTCAGACAGAGGTGCCGGAATTCAAAGTTCTCACAGAATTTGATAACAGATCCATCCAGCTGGCTGGTGATGACCAGGACCAGTCCTGTGCTGAGGTTAAGGTTGGTGCTGCTCTACCAAGTGAGGATCCAGCAGTGCAACATCCATCAGTCAACCATGCCATGAGTGATGTGTCCTCTTTCACAGGCCAATGCTATGCATTAATTATCTCCCCTTGCTTTTCCAGGCACATATGGGAAGCAGTCAGTGGAGTCCACGAACCAGGGCCTCCAAGCAAGATTTGAAGAAACCTCTGAAGAGGAATCTGAAGGCACCCTCCCTGAAGTCCCATCACAGTGCTCACCCACACCCTCCACCAGTGCAGAGACACACACCTCAGTGGGACCTATGTTTAGAGTAGCCTTGGGATCACAATCCAGTGAGCACGTTGCACATTCTGATCCACAGCAGGCGGAGGCAGGGACTGCCCATTTCTCTGGCACTCGGGGGGCTGCTGGAGGCCAGAACATTGCTGAGTCCGAGTCAGATGATGAGCCTCTGGACTCGGTCATGCCACAGTTGCTGGAACTGCAAAGGCAAGCTCGGGAACAACAAGAAGGGATGTCCGCTGCACTCCTCAGATTGCAAAGCATGATGGAGGAGTCCATCCATCTTCAGGTTGAGGTGATAGCACCGGCATTGCAACACACCGAGGGCAACAATGGCAGGATGGGGGCCGCCATGGAGACCTCGGTCCAGGATGTCGGTCCTGCACTGCTGCGTGGGCTTAACCCCTTTGCTGATGCCATAGTTGGCTTCCAACAGTGTGTATTTGATAGGGGTGCTGGGCAGCTCGGTCTCACTCCAGCAACCCCTTCCACTCACTGAGTCAGCCAGGGGCCTTCAGGCACCCATAGGGAGGAGGATAAGCAGGTGCACACTCCGGGGCCATCCACCCAAGCAACTCTGGGAGTGACCGGCCCACCCAAATCCCCTCTTCCTGTGACTTCTGCAGCTCCAGCTTCACAGGCCGAGGAGGGTGCCACTGCCACACAGCTGGACCCCAAAAGCAGACCAGGACCCACCAAGTCTCGGCCCTCCAGAAGACACCCACCAAATTCGACACAGGCATGGCGTCACAGTCAGCAGGCTGCCTCCACCTCCGCTGTGGATGTCCGGGGAGCAACAAGACGTAATGGCAGGGTTAGGAAAGTTAAGGAGAATCGGCTGCATAGCTTGGGCACGGGTGTTAATCACTTGTACATAATGTTCACTATTGTCAATAAACTCCTAAGAATGTCTCCCTGCCTGTGGCTCCTTGTTCTGATGAGCAGTGTTCTTGTCACTCAGATGTGAAACCTTTCTGCACAAGATAAAAGGCAGGTGTCTCAGTCCAGTCCTCTTCCCCGTGCTTTGTGCAGCCTTCAGACCACAGTGATGGTCCAGCCTCACACTCCCTGAAAACATTACTGATGCCTGCACCTCGGCACCCCTGAGGCCTGTAAACAACAGGCGAGCTGTGGAGAACGCTGCTGCTCACTTACCTCAGTGCCCCCCAAAGTGAAGCACGTCGGCGTGCTTTCCTGTCAATGTGGATGGATGATACGGCGGTGTTCCAAGAGCCTAACAGGATGGTCTTTTAATTATATGCTGATGTAATACAATGAGCTTCCTGCCAACCTATGGCGGGCTGAACGGGAGATTGTGACCTGCCTTTACGCCGTCGTGAAGTGGGTCTCGCCATATTTCACGCTCGGCGCCAGCGGGCTTGGAAAATTCCGCCCACCATCTGCAGCAAAGGTTTGAAGTCCAAGATGAAATCTGATTAAACATTTTATGTATTCCTTTTTAAATTGAACATGTTATTAAAAAAATGAAAACTGTATTCTCAAAATAACTTTCTACGGACTTGGGAACTGGATTACTTTAGTATGAAGTTCAAGTTTCATCTTCAAACTAAAGCACTGCTGACTGGTTGGGCACTTGGCTAGAAAAGTGTAGATTATTCAGAAATGTCAGAAGTAAATGGTCTGGGATTTATGCCATGCGGTGCCTATTTTCAGGTGGGAAAATAGGCAATGAAGGATCCAATGTGGCACACAACACATGCATATTCAATTTGGGTCTGGCCAAATTGGTTAGGGTGCCCAGTGTGTTCCAGGGTACCTGCCTGAATCTATCCTCAAGCACGTTTGCCTTTGCAAGTGGAGGGCCAAATGCAAGTTTCTGGCCCCTTTGGGAAATTGGATGCTGACTCGCTGGACAATGCATCATAAATGTTACAGGTAATTTTCCCAGAGCTGAAGCTGGATGCTTAAAGGGACCAGTTTTGCCCGATGTGAGGCCCAAAATTGAGAAAATAGTTGGATTTTTCTTTGTGAAACAGAATTATGAGAATCGTTGGCTCTGGAACATGAAATTTCTGAAAATGCAATTTAATTTTTTTGCTTTTTTTGCCATAATTTGTGGCCCACTGACTGAATTGTCTCTTTCAGTAATTCTGTTTCAAAGCCAATGTATTCTTAATTTCAGTAATTAAATCATTCAGTTTGAAACAAAATGAAACAACTTCACATGTTTCTTTAAAAAATAACTTCTCTCTAATGTTCCTTGCTAATACAAAAGTTTCCTTTTCTTTTAAAGAGCATGTTTCAGTTAAAAAAAGGCAGCCCGGAAAAACAAGAAAGTTTTTAAGCATTGCCTCATTAATATTGCTTTTTCTTTGTTCTATCGCGGGATGTGGGCATCACAGGTTAAGCCAGCATTTATTGCCCATCTCTAATTGCCCTTGAGGAAGTGGTGGTGAGCCACCTTCTTGAACCGCTGCAATTAATGTGATGTAGGTACACCCATAGTGCTGTAAGGGAGGGAGTTGGATCATAAGAGACTTTTGGAGCTATGTCAGTTGCTTCCCATGTCACTCTGATTCAACTGTAACTTCTTCATGAATGCCACTTTTAATTTTTATCCAGAAAAAAACAGGTCTTGAGGGAACCACTTCCTGTCATACAGCTAACTTCGTAGACATGCTGCCACTGCCTCTTTTATTCCATGGGTTTCAACTTTTCTGGCAAACCTAATATGTGGCACTTTTGGAAGTCCACCTCGACTACGTCAGCCACATTACTCTCATCAGCTGTCTGTTCCCTCAACAAAATAATCAATCAAAGTAATTAAACATGTTTTGTCTTTAACAAATCCATACTGGTTTTCCTTAATTAATCCACACTTAACCAAGTGTATGTTAATTTTGCCCAGACCATCATTCCTAAAAGCTTTCCCATTACTGATGTAAAACTGACTTGCCTGTCATTGCTTCATTTATCCTTACCCCTTTTATGAATCCTGTTGTAACATTTGCAATTTTCCAGTCCTCTGGTACCATTTCTCTATCCAAGGAGTATTGGAAGATTATGGCCAGTGCCTCCACAATTTCCATTCTTACTTTCCTCAGCACCATCTGATGCATCCCATCCAGTCCTGGTGACTTATCAACTGTAAGTACAGCAAGCCTTTCCAATACCTCTTCTGTATCTATAGTACCTCAACGATCTCCTCTTTTCTTGTCAACTCAATTCAATTTCACTTTACTGTCCATAAGGAAATTGACTTCAGATGCATTGCTCATTCATTAAAGAATTACATATAAATGGATCATAACAATAAAAAGAAAGAAAATCACGGATGTCTAGCTTTAATTAAAATTTGTATTAAAAGTTATTCCAATGCAGTAAAATAATCAGTCAGTAAGTCCCACCATGAGTGCGTGTCCTCATCCATACATCAAACTTCTGTTAAAAGTTCTTATGGAGAAGGGCACAAATGAGTTTAGGAACTGATTTGTCCTGCCTTTTCCCTTAATGCAACCAGCCATAATACTGAGACAAGGGGTTATTCTCATTGCTCATGACACTCTTAACTTTCACCAAGAGCAGATTTCATCAAGAAAGATCTGCTCGTCAAAGGCCCTTCCTGCCTGGTTCAATAATCTCTGTACTGTTAGGATGAGCAGTTATGATATTACAATTTTTTTAGAAAAAACTGTTTTGGAGGTTACATTCTGTAAACGTTGGACTGAGTTTAAAGACAGTTTCCAAAATGGACTCCAAGGATCATTTGACTTTCTGCTTGTGGATTTGGGCTGGCTCCACTTCAGCCAGACAGAGAGGAGACATCCTCAGACATATACATTTAAAATTCAATGAGTGTTCTTAAAGAGTATACAGAAACTCATTGACTTGATGGCTTTTCCTCCAGACAAAAAGACACTAACTGACATGCCACTGCAAGGTGTGAACAATCTTGATCCTTCTGATCATTACAGGGAATAAGAAGACTTCGGATAACTGAAATGGAATGACCATTTGCCTTATATGGAAAGATGGCTTGGCATTTTGTGCAGGCCACATGATAACACTGGTCATCTTAGCTTACCTGCAAAATGCATTGAGAAGGACAGCAAGTGGGAGATCCAGAGAGAACCAATTTGAAGAAGCTTCAACCCAGGGAGAGACAGAGAAAGAGAAAGGCATCTAGAAACAACCACAGCTACTGCTGTAAATAACTATGCAGTTTGAAAGTGCCATGCCTGCAGAACTAGAAGACAGGGACCTTCCTTCCTCCCTGTAAACCCTGATTCCACCTACTAAGCTCACCTGTTAAAGCAGCCTCTGGCAATATGACAATGGAAGTCATTGCAACTGCAGAGAAAACACTACAACCTCCAAACCTTCACTTCAGACAACGCAACACCTCAAATTCAAACCATATCAGGCTCACACCGAACAATAGGGACACAACTGTAAGTATTATTTCATCAATAGGTATCAATTATAAGTATCATTTTTATCTTCCTTTGTAACTAATCTTTTCTTAGGTAACTTCCAGAGTAATAGTGTGAAATAAACTAAATGTTTCCTTTTTAAGTAAAAAGGCTTTGCTGCTGGGTTATTTTTAAATTGAATTACTCGCTCCGAGGGTAAAATATACACACTCACAAATTCATTGTTCACGGATGAATTTGGGGAAATGCCTTTTAAAGGGTCTGTGTCAGCAGCCTTAAAGAGTCTACTTTCCTATGATAATGACAACAGCATTTTTTTCCAGTACTAATTTATTACTTCAGCTCTGCCCTCTGCCTCCATGTGTAAATCCATTTTTTCAGTACCTAATTGACCCCACCCCTCCTCTTACTACCCTTTTACCATTTACATGCCTATAGAAGAGATTTGGATTCCTTTTATGCCATTCAATTCTCATACTCTCTCTTTGCCCCTCTTTCCTTTTTCACTTCCCCTCTGAACTTTCTATATTCAGCCTGGTTCTTACTTGTATCATCAACCTGACATCTGTCATACCCACCCTTTTTCTGCTCCATCTTACTCTCTATCTCTCTTGACATCCTCATTGTTTCAATTCTGCAGTATTTGTAGGTTTGGGAAAGTATTTTGTTGGCAAGTCAAATGTCAATACGAATGCAATCAGTGTAACTCTGCTATTTTTCTGGTCATTACGTATTCCCCACTAGTACTTTATTTAGTAAAAATGCACATTTAAAATGCAAAGTACAGTAATGAGCCAAACTTCGGAAAAATACCATGTGAAATAAAATGATATGTGTGATTGCTTGCAGTTTATTATTAGATTTACAATGGGAAGAATTGTCATTGACTCCTATGGCACTGATGGCGAATAAATCACATTTAAAAGGGCAGATAATTGGCTTTAAACTGACAGCTAAAATTTGCATTGTCACATTCAATGATTTCTGTATAAATAGAACTGGTATGATATTATAATAGAGGCTTATAACCTCTGTTCCTATTGCGATCACTGGTGTTCTTTGAGAATGTCTCTGGAGACGCCACTGTTTGGAGCACAAAACCATGAAATTGAATGGAAACCATTCGATGGCAAAACATCAAGTGTAGCTTTGAAGTTCAGTAAAATGATTGCAATCATCTGTAACTTTGAAAATAATCACTGGATCCAAATTAAACTTAAAAAAAAAGCTACCCATAGTCCAGTATTTTCTTCTACATCTCAACTTTCTCTCTTGCTCAAACCTGCACATAACTTTTCAATGCATCTCCCCCACCCACAAAAATTCTCTCATACATAAATACAAGAGATGATTGAAGACTTTCATCATAAGGTTACAGGTGTTTATTTATTTCTTATTACATTTTCTCGAGATATTTCCATTGTAGAAATATGAATTTTTAAACAATTTTGGAACTGTGAATTCAGCAGTTATTATTCTTCTCTTTTGCTCCACACAATTTGATATTTTACTTCCATCTGCCTCAAGCAACTGATGTTTCATTTTATTGGTCAGCCAATGATAATACATCTCTGGCAGCTTCCAGGTAACTGATACATTTCCACTCCCTTGCTTTGACATCTAAGTATGTCCAAATTTCAAGGACTTTTCTGCCCTCTCTATGGGGGTGAAATTGGTATTTGGTGATAGTACAAAATGAGCTCATTGCGAATCTCCAGCCTGGTTTACACCACTCCTCATTTTCTTCTCCATGGAAAAGAAAATTCAGTGCAATGTAAAATATATTGCTGGTTCATTGTAGAGTCATAGAATTTTACAGCTCAGCAGGAGGACATTCAATCCATCATACTTTGTTAAACCTTTGAAAGAGCTGTCCAATGTAGTCCCAGGCTTCTCCCCAATAACCCTACAAATTAGACTGCCTGCAACATTGCCAATTCTATTCTCCACATGTTCCTGTGTTACTCCCACCATCTCCAAATGTCAAAGGGTCCCCTTTGTATCAATGCCACTGAGATCATCTTCACTGTTTTAATGTCCCTGTCTTCTTTTCTTTTCCAGTAAATGCCCACACTCTTCAACACTGAGGTTTAACCTCCATCTTTATTCCCTAGTTATTTCTCCCACTTGGTGGTGAATCTATAGAAAAGGCGGCAATGGAAAAGGAGTTCAAGCAAGATGTAAATGAAGCTGCTGATTGAATGACGAGTTCCTTCATGCAAGCTTTTACCCTTCATATGCATGGATGGTTCAAAGTTTAATGAGGGCCAGGATCTTATGGGGCCCCAGTGAGTGAGATGGGAGCAGGTGGCAGGGGGATCTAATATTGGCTGGGATGGTGGAGAGCGCTGTGTCCAATGCCTTCCTGCTGCCGCTGACATGTGGAAGTTTTCCGGGAGGCAGGCTGGAAGGTGCATCAGCTGTCCGCTCAATGGAGGTGGGCAGCCAATACAATGCATTAAGGCTCCATGCAGAGTGATATTACCATCTCAACAGCATTTTGCCAGGAGTCAGTCAGCCCCTCACCATTGGCAGATCCTGCCAGCTTCATGGACATAGCCTCCATGTTGAAGCATCCTCTCAGTCCCCTGCATGCCTCAGCAGTGATCACCTCTGCCTGTGGGATTGCTGAGTCTTCAGAGTCATCACCTTCTAATTAAGCCGGCAGTATTGGGAGCCCTTCTGCCATCTATAATTGGACAGTGAGCTCAGGAACGGCCAATTATGAGGCTACCTCCAGTAAACTAATTGAGCTGCGAGCAAGTGCGGGCTCAGCAACCCAATTTCATCCTGACATCAGGGCCCCAAAGCCCATGGGAAAATTTGGCCCACAACTTCTGCTAATGTTCCTTTCTCTCAGCTTGCAGTTTCATGTGGTTTAGTCATCATTAAAGTTCTAATACAATATTATTCAGATTTACAATATCTGTTCTCCTATTGAAGCTCTTCCTGTTGCTTGAGATGTTTAAAACAGATTTTTCCTTCCGCCCCTCCTAAATATATCAATAGGCCTTACCACCCAGAGGTTCTTACATTTCTATTAAGGCCTCATTACTAGATATGCAGGTTATAGAGATTTCCTTATTTTTTGTGGTGTCAAATATATATTATATAATATACATATATTGGCATATATATATATATATATATACATATACATACCCACAGGCATATATATGTACATGTATATGTGTGTATATATATATACATTTTTTTATATATATATAAAATTTATTATTTATATAAACGGGTGGCAGGAAAACTTGTACCTTTACTTAGAGTTTTTCAGAAAATAAATCATTTCAATTTGCTATAAGTGGGTTTTTGCCTTCCATGTCAATCATGCAAAAAGCACAGTGTTATAATCAGATTTGGAATCAGTCAAGAAAAGCTTGAAGAAAAATAAAAGCATATGACAATAGACAGACCTGTGGGTTTCTCCATTATAAATGACTTCCCACAATTCACATTTTCTCAATTCCTGTACATCCATCTTCTCCTGATTGTACTGTTGCATATGCACCAGATGCTTTTGAGAGGCTTTGGCTAAAAGAATTTGGTTGCATAATGTCTGTATCTTTGATGCTACGGGTGCCATTCCAGTTCCAAAATTGCATCTGCAGCATAGTTACATACATATGGTGGAGGCCCCACAGGATGCTGTTTTGATTAGGGCATTTGCGTGGTTGCAGGGATCGTGGACTAGAAGCATGAGAGTAGACACATTGTGACATCAGTCTTGGGTAACTGTGCCAGCACAGCCATTTTTGACCTGAACATTCTAGCTAATGCCATCTCTTAACCTCGCAGAGATGAAAATGCATTTGTCTTTGGATGAACCATCCATGAGCATTGACTACTTTCAGGTTTGTTCCTGATTGGTTTTTTGACTGTTGCTCAGTTTGCAGCACTGTTTCACTGTGTATACTGCTGTTTAAAGTTGCTTAAGTCTACAGGGAGTGGTGTGGCATGTGGTCAAGGTCATGGTTCTGACTTCAAGACATCTGCTCAGACCACTTGACCCCAGATATGGGAGCTGCAGTTTGTATCTCCTTTGGCCTGCAGCTTGTCAAAGAAATGAGAAGAGGTGACACTGAAGAGACAAACTGCTCTAAGAGGGAGGATGGGGATGGAGAGACGGGCTTTCAGTAAGGTCCATATCCAACCAGGGAGAAATTCTTCTATTTCAACCTCAGCAAGGAACTGTGCGATGGACACCTTGACTTCACTGAAGTGAAACTGAAATCTGCCACCAGTATCAGCCTGAACTGCAGCCTCAGAGCAAGACAAGGGTAGTATTATCAATGGTTGTGAAGGTGACTGTGGCCATGAAATTTTATGCATTGGGCTCCATCCAGACTACATCAGGCAATCTATGCAACATTTTCCAGTTCACCATCCACTGTTGCAAAGGGAGATCATTGATGTTCTGTATGCAAAGAGAGATGAATACATTTCATTCTCTGTTGCCAGGTAGAAACAAGTGGCTTCTCCAGAATTGCAGGCTTCCCCGTGCAGCAGGGTGCCATTGACTGCATACATGTCACTTGACTGCAGGCATCATATGTAAATTCTGAGATGTACTGCTACCAGAAGGGATTCCATTCCCTCAATGTCTAGCCAGCGTGAAACTGGGCTCAGGCAATATCTTGGCAGCAGTCATGATGCCTTTATTCTGTGCTAACCTGCTGTACCATCCATGTTTTTATTTGTTCATTGGATTTGAGCATCTCTGGCAATGCCAGCATTTATTGCCCATCCCTAATTGCCCTTGAGAAGGTGGTGGTGAGCTGCCTTCTTGAACTGCTGCAGTTCTTATGGTGGAGGTATCCTCACAGTACTTTTATGGTGAGAGTTCCTGAATTTTGGCTCAGCGACAGTGAAGCAACAGTAATGCAGTTCCAAATCAGAATTGTGTATGACTTGGAGGGGAACTTACAAATGGTGGTGTTCCCATGTACCTGCTGCCCTTGCTCTTCTGGGTGGTAGAGTTCAGGGATTTGGAAGGTACTGTCACAGGAATCCTGGCAAGTTGCTGCAGTTCAGCCATCATAACAAATCAGGGAGCAGCTACCGGGTGACAAGGGCTATATGATGATCACCTAGCCCAATACTCTGGTGGGCAGTTTGCATATAACAAGAGCCTTGATGCCACATAAAATGTCATCGAGCAGATCACTGGGGTGCCTAAAGTACCCTTCTGCATCGTAGATTTCTATGGTGGAGCACTGCAGTACTCCCTAAAGTGCGTGTCAGGATTTACTATAGTCTCCTATATCCAGCACAATCTAATCACCCTTAGAGAAGACAGCGCTCCATGGAGCCACTCCAACTCTGACAGGACGAAGCCTTAGCAATCCTAGCAATGTGTTGGAGGACAGATTGCTGGATGGCCGTGAGAACCTGTATGCCCCTATGCTCTCTGGTATATGCATCTATCATGACAGCATTCTGATCTTGTATGGCAGAAAGCTGAGCTTGCATTGATTCAGTCTCAGCTTGCACTGCAGCAACTAGATTTTGGGTGGCTTCTGCTTGTGCTGTAATTGAAGCTGAAACATTGGCTATCCGGTGCTGCATCACATTGGATCTGTGCAAATGGAATTGGCCACTACTTCCACAATCAATAGGATGGGCTTCAAGCTCATCTTAAAGGCCTTCCTTGAAGCGGGAGGCGCTAATCAGATCCCTCATTCAATCTTATTTCTCATTCTTCTGCAGATGCCCCACTACGTGTCAAGCAACACATCATGACCCAAACAAAGAAAATGAAAATATCTTTTTCAGAAAAATACAGTTTACCATATAATCAAGAAACTATGAACTTAAATGATTCACCAGCTCTCGCTTTGCCTATCTTATGGATAATGCATGCTAAGTATTATTTTTCCCCAGCCTCCAATTATTACCGACTCTGAAGAGAAACTGCAGAAGATTTTGGATAGAGTAGTGAGTGAATGTGAGAAGAAAGTGCTGAGTATAATTTGTAAGAAAATAAAATGTCTAGAAGTGTCAAAAAAGAAAATGATAGCAGAACGTAAGATCGCAGTGAAGAAAGAAAAGGTCATACAAGGTAGGTAAATGTTGTTACCTGGGACGTATGTTAACATCAGAGGGAAAGTGCAACTAAGAAATAAGATGAAGAATTAGAATGGCCAAAGGTGCATTTCCAAAAATGAAAAAAATTATGATCAACTCAAAATGAAAAAAGAGTTGAGAATCCTGGATGCTACATCACACCAATTTTGACACATAGTAGTGAATGTTAGACGATCAGTGTAGCAATGCGGAGAAGAATTGAAGCTGCAGAGTTGTGGTTTTTGAGGCGAATAATGAAGATATCTTGGACAAATCACACTACCAATGAAGAGATGCTAGTAAAATCTGAGACCAACAGTACTCTGCTGACCAAGATCAGGAAGAGATAGTTGGAATTTCTTGGACACGTAATAAGAAATCATGATTTAGAAAGTCTAATGCTGAAGGGAAAGAACAGTGGTAAAAGAGACCGAGGCATTCAAAAAGTGATCTTTCTAAAAAGCCTCACAACTGGATGAATGTACCACCAACAAAGGTGATCCATGCCTCCAGAGCAAGATTGACATGGTGGTCCATGGTTTCCAATGCCCTCTAATGGCATGGTACCTTAAGAGAGAGACAGTACCAATCCAAATTCTATGCCACTCTATTTTAATTTCAATCCACCTGACAGATACCGGTATGTTTAATTCTATCCTGATTATTCCATTAAAAAGTTGATTTCTGTTTGGAGTATGTGTCAGTGCCTTGACAACTTCAACAGTTGTCTCACTCTCCTGATTCACATTAGTCATTTTTGTTATGCTGTTATCAAATAACTGTGCTTGCCTACGACCTGTTCTTCAGTCCAAAATCACCATGCATTTCTGCATGCTAGTTGCTTTCCAGATAATTAATCATATTTACATGTACACACCAATACACCAATGTCATGCCACATGTAACATTGATATAAGCCATTCCTGGACTTTCAAGTAATCTTATCAAAAGATCGTAGGGGGTCTGGGGTGATCCTTGATCATCTCCTTGGATGTCTCAGGTAGTTGCCATGTAATCTTATAAGTTCATAGCAAGGTATACTAACAGGAGAAAGTTATTAGTTTACTTTTCTTAACTACATTTGTCTGAATTTCCCTAGAAAGTACATTACTTGATTGATAATTTTAGGTGAATTCCACCCAGGTGATTTATTCGCAGTCACCTAAAAATATGATTAGAAAAATCCCCATTTGATGGTATAATTTTCCAGTTTTTATTTTATATCCTCAATCACTTCCTCTCATTTAATTTTGTACAGTAATTACCATTTCATCTAATTTAAGAGCCCTGGAGGAACTTTACTCTCCAATACACTATTCTCATAATATTCTTAAAACATAGGTCTAATATTTCCCATTGGTCCAAGTTTTTGATACATTTGTTTCTTTATTCTTTACTTTAGAGGATCTTTAATTTCCAAAAAAAAACCTGCTATATTTTGCCTAAATCCATTTTGTCATTTCAAAATTATCATAAATACAAAGAGCAGTATTATTGGACTGATAGGTCTTGTCGATGTTCAATTTTGCTTCCCTTTTATCTTCCCCCAAAAACTTTCTTCGTTGATACAGAAGAACCACATAGACTGCACTTCTCCCTTTTCTTGTAATGAATATTAAAACACTGGGCAAATTTTCCCTTCTTGAGTGTTTAAAACAAATTGAAATTAATTTATCATATAAATTACAATTTCAGAAACAAATGCTGCGCCTGCTTGATGGTTTCATATTAGACACAGAAGTGCTTGCAATTATTTTGGAGGTACGTTCCCTTTCTCAACTCCTCTGCCTCAGAAGATAACAAATAAGCTTACTGAATGAGTTAAGTCCAAGCTTTGGGAAGTATAATCTTAAATCTAAATCATCACCTTGTTGTGGCATTGATGTCTGCAGATAGATTTATTAAATTCACAAAACAGCAGTATATTTTGCTATGTCATCAACATCATGCAGTCCAGAAAGTCATGGCCCCCTGCTTTAAAAAGTGGAAGAACATAAAATCCAATGTGACTCTGCTTATAAGCCCAAGAGGTCAATTCATAATTTTCTTCTGTCATCATGGGGAAATAGCAACTTAAATTAAGAAACTTAAATTTAAGAATGTCCAATATATAAACACAAAAAAATGCTGCTTGGTGATTTATACAACAAAAACGAAGCTACCAATGAAACATCTTTGTAGGTTTAAAAGAAGGCTGAGTGAAACATCATCAGACACCTTTGAGTCACTTCATATAAATTTAAAATAAAAAAAACTTTCCCAATCAAACAATAAACAAACATAACTTTCAATTCCAAGTCTTTACACCTTTCAAAACATGCACAATGTTTCCTGCTCCAAATAAACTCAGAAATAAATGCCAGCTTCTCCTTTATTTTAATTTTTTAAATTCTTTCACGGGATGTGGGCATTGTTGGCTGGGCCAGCATTTATTGCCCATCCCTAATTCCTTGAGAAGGTGGTGGTGAGCTGCCTTCTTGAACCGCTGCAGTCCATGTGGTGTAGGTACACCCACAGTGCTGTTAGGAAGGGAGTTTCAGGATTTTGACCCAGTGACAGTGAAAGAACGGCGATTTAGTTCCAAGTCTGGATGGTGAGTGACTTGGAGGGGAACTTCCAGGTGATGGTATTCCCATGCATCTTCTGCTCTTGTCCTTATAAGTGGTAGAGGTCATGGGTTTGGAAGGAGCCTTGGTGAGTTGCTGCAGGGCATCTTGTAGATGGCACACACTGCTGCCACTGTGCTTCGGTGATGGAGAGAGTGGATGTTTAAGGTGGTGGATGTGGTGCCAATCAAGCAGGCTACTTATTCCTGGATGGTGTCAAACTTCTTAAGTGTTGTTGGAGCTGCACTCATCCAGGAAAGAGGAGAGTATCCCGCCACATTTCTAACTTGTGCCTTGTAGGTCTTTGGGGAGCCAGGAGGTGAGTTACTTGTCATAGGATTCCCAACCTCTGACTGACTGTTGTAGCCACAGTGTTTATATGACTGGTCCTCAGTTTCTGGTCAATGTTAACCCCAGGATGTTGATAGTGGGGGATTCAGTGATGATAATGTCATTGATTGTCAAGGCGAGATGGTCAGATTTTCTCTTGTTGGAGATAGCCATTGCCTGGCACTTCGGTGGCCACTTATCAGCCCAAGCCTGAATATTATCCAAGTCTTGCTTCAGCATCTGAGGAGCCATGAATGGTGCTGAACATTGTACAATCATCCGCAAACATCCCCACTTCTGACCTTATAATGGAAGGAAGGTCATTGATGAAGCAGCTGAAGGTGGTTGGGCTGAGGACACTACCCTGAGGAACTCCTGCAGTGATGTCTCGGGGCTGAGATAATTGACCTCTAACAGCCACGACTATTTTTCTTTGTGCTAGGTATGACTCCAACCAGTGGAGAGTTTTCCCCCTGATTCCCATTGGCTCCAGTTTTGCTAGGGTGCCTTCATACCACACTTGGTCAAATGCTACCTTAATGTCAAGGGTGGTCACTTTCACCTCACCTCTGGAGTTCAGCTCTTTTGTCCATGTTTAGACCAAGGCTGTAATGAGATCAGGAGCTGTGTGACTCTGGTGGAACCCAAACTGGGCACCAGTGAGCAGGGTATTGCTAGGCAAATACCACTTGATAGCACTGTTGATGCTCCCTTCCATCACTTTACTGATGATTAAGAGTAGACTGATGGGATAGTAATTGGCCAGGTTGGATTTGTCCTGCGTTTTGTGGGCGGGACATACCTGGACAATTTCCCACATGACTGGGTAGATGTCAGTGTTGTAGCTGTACTGGAACAGCTTGGCTAGGAGCACAGCAAGTCCTGGAGCACAAGTCTTCAGTACTATTGCTGGAATATTGTCAGGGCCCATAGCCTTTGCAGCATCCAGTGCCTTCAGCCATTTCTTGATATCTTGTGCAGTGAATCGAATTGGCTGAAGACTGGCATCTGTGATGCTGGGGACCTCAGGAGGAGGCTGAGATGGATCATCCACTCGACATTTCTGGCTGGAGATTTTAGCAAATGCTTCAGCCTTATCTTTTGCACTGATGTGCTGGGCTCCCCCATCATTGAAGATGAGGATATTTGTGGAGTCTCCTCCTCTAGTTAGTTGTTTAACTGTCCACCATCATTCATGACTGCATGTGGCAGGACTGCAGAGCTTAGGTCTGATCCATTGTTTGTGGGATCGCTATCGCATGCTGCTTCTGCTGCTTGGTATACAAGTAGTCTTGTGTTGCAGCTTCATCAGACTGACACCTCATTTTAAGTATGCCTGGTGCTGCTCCTGGCATGTCTTCCTGCACTCTTCATTGAACCAGGGTTTATCCCTTGGCTTGATGGTATTGGTAGAGTGGGGGATAGGCTGGGTCATGAGGTTACAGATTGTATTCTGCTGCTGCTGATGGCCCACTGCACCTCATGGATACTCAGTTTTGAGTTGCTGGATCTGTTCGAGATCTATCCCATTTAACACAGTGGTACTGCTACACAATATGATGGACGGTATCCTCATTGTGAAGATGGGACTTAGGGTTGTGCGGTGATCACTCCTACTAATACTCTCATGGGCAGATGCATCTGCGACAGATAGATTGGTGAGAACCAAGTAGGTTTTGTCCCCTCTTGTTGGTTCCCTCACCACCTATGCAGACCACCCTAGCAGCTATGTCCTCTAGGACTCAGCCAGGTCAGTCGGCAGTGGCATTACCGAACTACTCTTGGTGATGGGCATTGGAGTCCTCGACCCAGATAACATTCTGTGCCCTTGCCACCCTCAGTGCTCCCTCCAAGTGGCGTTGAACATGGAGGAGCACTGATTTGTGAGCTGATGGAGAGTAGCAGTTGGTAACTAGCAGTAAGTTCCCATTCGTATGTCACTTGTCTAGTCTGTGAGACAGCTCTCCTAATTTTGCCACAAGTCCCCAGATGTTAGTAAGGAGGATTTTTCAGGGGCGACAGGGCTCGGTTTGCCATTGTTGTTTCTGCTGCCTAGGTCGATGCCGGGTGGTCTGTCCAGTTTCATTCCTTTTTATTGACTTTGTAGCAGTTTGATACAACTGAATGGCTTGCTCGGCCATTTCAGAGGGTACTTAAGAGTCAACCACATTACTGAGGATCTCAAGTAGGCCAGAACAGTTAAGGACGGCAGATTTCCTGCCCTAAAGGAGCCAGATGGCTTTTGACAACAATCGACAATAGTTTCATGGTCATCATGAGACTTTTAACGCCAGATATTTATTGAATTCAAATTCCACCACCTGCTATGGTGGGATTCAAACCCGGGTCCCCAGAGCATTACCCTAGGCCTCTGGAATACCAGTCCAGTCTGGAGTCACATGTAGGCCAGATCAAATAAGGACAGCAGATTTTCTTCCCCAAACGGCATTAGTGAACAGGTGGGTTTTTATGACAAAAGCAAAATACTGCACATGCTGGAGATCAGAAGTAAAAACAGAAAATGCTGGAAAAACTCAACAGGGATTTTATGACAATTGACAATGGCTTTGTGGTCACCATTGGACTAGCTTTGAAGTCCAGATTTATTAATTGAATTTAACTTCCACCAGCTGCCATGATGGGATTCGAACTCATGGGCGGAATTTTATGGCCCTGTCATGATGGGGGCGGGGCTGTAAAATGCAGCAAGCCTTTCAAAAGCCCATTGACTTTAGTGGGGCCGTAAAATCCTGCCAGTGTAGAATTCCGCCCCATGTCTCCAGGGCATTAGCCTAGGCCTCTGGATTACTAGTCCAGTGACATTACCACTCCATCACTGCCTCCCCTCAAACTCCGTGCTACAATGGTACAAAACTATTACCAAATATTTATCCATCCCCGGAATTCAAAATCAGTTAAAAACAGCAGAAATTGTTAGTAACACCACTGTTAACATTAAACAATCTGTGAATCAATTCTGTAGATTAGTCTGACTATAAATTGTCTTCAGATCATTTCATGCTGTGAAAAGCATGCTCCTAATTTTGTTGATATTCTCCTGCACAATCATTTCTTTTTGTGATGCACTGTCTCAATTCTTCACTTTCAATCCTTTTAGTTAACTCCTTTGGTGTCTGTGCCTTCTCCCACTCATCTTTGGGGGTTTATAACCAGCCTCCCCGTTCTTCTGGCTTGAATGATTGTTCTCACACGGAGGGTACACCATTTACCTGACTAATCTCTCACGACTTTTTGAGCACACAGCTTCTAGCGTTGAGCCAGAGTGTGGGGATTGTCACCTGAGAGTGCTATGCCACTCATTTTACCCATGCTCCTTGAGCCTCTTGGGCATTGTATCCAGGTTTGAGTGACCACAGTCCCGCTGCTCACTTCCTTTGCTGTTGCTATCCTAATATCTGCCACCCATCCTTCGCAAATTTCAAGTTGCAGTTGTTTTTAAGTTTTGTTGGGAAAGGGCTTTTAAACATTTGCAGCAATTGTAAAGGGATCAATTGTAATTTTCATGGATAATAAAAAAAATTACTAGTTCATGTGAACTGGCAACACTTGACCTGGAAGCAATACCAACAGGAAGGAAGTTAAGATATGGAAGTCGTGTGGGCAGCAGATGCAAAGACGAGCTGCAAGGTAGGAGAACTAGAGGAAGAAGGTGGTCAGCACACAGATGTAGACACAAAGAGAAGGCAGACAGATACAGAAAAAAGAAAGGAAGGAAGTGACCATATAGGGAAGATTGCATGGGCAGAATTCTGTCTTTCCAGAAGCTGCTGCCTGCAGAGAATCCTTGAAGGAAAAAGACTGGAATTTAGCTTGGAAGAACTGTGTGGCTGGAACTGCGACAATATAGGTAAATGGATTGTCAATAAGATCCATGAGATAGTCTTTGTGGTGTCTAATATTCCATGTGTAATTTATTGTTTGTGTTTAATTTATTTTGATTTTGTGTTAAATTAAAAGTTACAAACAATAAAATCTAGTTAGTATTTTTTTCATTTGGAGTTGTTCAGTGAATTTGTTATTTTGATTTAGGGATTCCTATCGGGGGGGTCACAACATCATCTTTAAAATTATTTTAATATATATTATCCAGATTTACAGCACCTGTATTTTTTGCTTTTGTATCCAAGTTCTCGTTTTCCTTCATATGGGAGACTACCGTCCAAATGGCTCAAACTTCTTCCTTTGCTTTCTAAATATCTTATCAAATCTGCTAAGCAATTTATACCCAATTAAGATGGATATATTGAGTACTTGTACACAAATATCCTGCATTATTTATAAGTACAAATAGGTTCAGAATTTCAAGTATATGCATTGAAATATGCATTGGCATTTATGTCAATTGTGCTTTGGATGCAATCTTAAGGACAAAATGTACATAATGGTAAATTGTTGCCAATGTTTTGATGCATCACTTTGGTGTCTTTTAAAATAGTTTGTGAAATTAGCACATGAAAACAAAGTACAAGAACTGACCAACACATTGATTCTATATTTCAAGGCGCAGCTTCTGCACTTTGTGATCCTCATCCAACTAACTGTGCAATCTTCTGAGAAAGACATAAAAACAGGGAAACAAAACCATGGGAATTTTTTCTGTGACTTTCAAAGGCAGTGAAACAAGTTCCTGGGAGGCAATCCTCAATACCCACTCATTTTCTGTTCATAGTTTTATTAGCTAAATTCAGGAAATCATTCAGCTTTCTTTTGAATGCTTGCAGTAAATCTTCCTTCATTGCATATGCCAGTAACTTGTTGAAGAGGTCAAGTTGCAAAAAGAAGTCCCTGTTAACATTTAGCCTCATTTTAAAATACCCATCTTGAATTACCTGTTCATCAACCTATCAACCAAATCTAATCATTTCTTTATTTTAATGGCATCAATTAAATATCCTCAAAACCTTGCTTTTGAAGCATGTATCAATCTTATAGTTCTCCTCCAAAGCGTATGCATGGCGTTTTTATCGCCTAACAAAAGAGGCAGCCAAAATGACAGTGTAGAGGATGGGTTTGGAATACACAGGGTTAATGTGGGACTGAGTACGGTACCACCCACACAGTGATGTAAGAAGGCACATGATCCAGACCTAGGGTCAGTGTGGTGTTGGCCAGAGACGTATTAAGATCTAGACATGGAGAAAGCTCCATGCCTGTACCCTTTACTGTATATTTGTCTATAGTTACAAGTAGTTAATAAAGACTTGCTGTTAACATACAGAGGACTATGAAGACTTCTTTAACAGACATGTTCTGCAACCAGCACCATCCCACAGACAATGGCCCCCAACTTCTGGAAACCTAGGTCACCTTAAGGGTGCAGGTTTGAAATAATGTTGATTTTTGCCACTAAGGATTGAACAAACTCAGGCATTTTAATGAGATGCTCAAATTTCCTCAATCTTTTAGGCTGAATTTGCAAACTTTCCCTCAAACCCTCTACTTTGCATTAACATAGCCAATGTAAACAGTTCATGAATGTATCCCCATTTTGAATGGGCTGCAAATTCATGCCAACAATTTTAGGCACAACAGGACCAAAAATCATGGCCCAAATCTTCAAGTCTCCGTACATAAGACCCAAGATGCGGGATGGCACCTTGCAGAAATCCTGATGTGCTGACCTCTGTGGGAATTGCCGGGGAAGTTTCAACTTCTGATGGGCAATTCCCCTGCTCCCTGAAACTCTCCATGCACATCTGAGTTAGAGTTGGAGACTTCGGACTGTTCTGACTTACTTGTTTGGGTAGTTACCCAGGAAATGTTAGACAGAAACCTCCTAGTCTAACGCCTTGGTAACTAATTAGCTGACCCCCTGACTAACCCTTTGACCCCCGCCCCCCTCCGACTATCACCCTGACCCCCCAACCCTCCAACTACCTCCCCAATCCCTTGCCCCTTGACCATATGAGTACCCCGACCTCCTGACTACTCCTTCCCCCAACCACCCAACTAACTCCCTAACCCCCAGCTACCCCTCTGACCTCCTGACAACCATCCCCACCACCCAACTGCCTCAAACTGACCAGAATAAATGACCCACCTACCCACTTCACCCACCCGCCATGCACATCTGCAACCTTATCAACCTTCCACTGTACCCAGCTACTGCCTCACCCATCTATCATCTCCCCACCTGTCACCCTACCTATCTTTCACCTCACACACTTTCCACCCTACCTACCTACACCCTACACACCTACCACCACACTCACCTTCCACCTTACTCATCCACGACTTCACCTACCTGCCACACTACCCATCTACTGCCTCACCCACCTACTACATCACCCACCTGCTATCCTACCAACTCACCCAACCTACCCACCAACCACCCCATCCACCTTTCAGCCCATCAACCCATCACATTACCCACCTGCCACCTTACCCACCTGCCATTTCACCCACCTGCCACCCTACCCATCTTTCACCTCACACACTTTCCACCCTACGTACCTGCCACCCTACTCACCTACCACCTCACTCACCTACCACCTTACCCACCTACCACCTCACCCAATTTCCATCATATCCACCTACTGTCTCACCCACCAACCACTTCACCCACCTGCCACTATACCCAGCTACCAGCTCAGCACCCTGCCACCACACCCACCTGCTACCTCATCCACCTGCCACCCTACCCACCACTTCACCCACCTGCCCACCTACCACCTCACCCACCTTAACCACTAACCTCACCCATCTACCCACACTATCACTCTACCTATTCACTCATTCACCCAATTACCCATTCACCTAGTCACTAACATTCACACTGGACTTTCAAACTTAACACATGGCAGCTACCGCCATAAAAGGGTAAGGTGGCAGGTGGGTATCGTGTCCTGTCTTCCCCCGACTCTATAGCACTGCAATGGAGTTCTTGGGGAGGGTGGGGGGGAGGACAGGGGAGTGGGGCGGGGGGCTGCGCTCTGCATTTCCAGTAAAGCCAGGCTTGGAAAACTTAACAAGAAATGCAGAGCAACTTCAAGCAGGGGAGAAAATGAGGGTGGTGTGGCAGTCTGACAATGATCGTCACTCCTTGGAAGATCCAGGCCCATGTTTCTGATGTTTTATGGTGATTTTTCTTCATTTTTCCTTACTGAGCCCTACATTATATCTTCAATATCTTTGATGATATCTGACACTAGAATGATTTGTATTAAAAACATCAAACTTGCACATTTACTTTTTTTAATCGGTGGGTGATAAATGACGGCTTGAAGGTTTCAGAATTTAATTTTCACGCATGGAGAGAGATTTGAAGAAGGATTATGGTGTATGTTTGACCCTTTCCTGGGGCCTAATATTTATTCTGAACTCCATTTGCTTTATGCTGTTTTCATATTCTACCATATATCAATGAAAGTCTCAGGAAATGTCACCATATTGGAAACATTGACATAAATATCAACATAAGCTGCTCAGTTACACAGTTTCATGCAGTTCTGGGCCAATATATTCTGAATGAAGCAGCAAGACAAGAGATTTTTTTACACAGAAATTGTTATGATCTTGAATGCACTGCCCGAAAGAGTGGTGGAAGTGGATTCAGCAATATCATGTAGAAGCGAATTGGGATAAAATCTTGAAAGGGAGAAGAATTGCAGGGCTATGGGGAATTGGCAGGATGATAGGACTATTTGTATAGATCTTTCAAAGAGCAAGTACAGACAAGATGGGCTGAATGGCCTCTTTTTGTGCTGTGTTATGGTATGAGCGCTTTATATTACCATATAGTTTATTAGACAGAGACAATATAACAATTCTTATATACAGTATAGTTGTCTGGCAATACATCCAAGCACTCAATTTACCTCTGGGCCTTCAAAGGTTCTTGTACCATCCTATTGTATTCCTAGCATTTCCCTATCCATGGTATCAATTTAAGCTGCCGTTACTTGATTTGAGAACATTTTTTTTATTCCTTTATGGGATATGAGCGTCGCTGGCTGGGTCAGCATTTACTGCCCATCCCTAGTTGCCCTTGAGAAGGTGGTGGTGAGCTGCCTTCTTGAACCGCTACAGTCCATGTGGTTTTGGTACACCCACAGTTCTGTTAGGGAGGGAGTTCCTGGATTTTGACCCAGCCACAGTGAAGGAACGGTGAAATATTTCCAAGTCAGGATCTTTAAACTATTATAAAGCACTGTAGACAATGCATGAATGTTACACTGAAAATGGCCTTAGTACTAAAATTAAAAGATACAGATTGAAAAAAATGTTACATAATCAAGTATATCTGTAATTCCTTGGCTTTATAAATGTATCTGAAATTCTTTCAGCAGAAGGTTAAATAAATTAGGTTGTACAGGCAACTATACTCGAACGTGATTTGTCATGTTTTCTCTTCCTGCACTTATAGCTACAATATTGGTTGTGTCCATAACTTAGGCACGGAGGTTAATTTTAACTGTTCCTGTTAGGAAGACAGGAGTACATGGTAAGGAGTACCGAGTACTGAGTGGATTTTAAAACTGACATTTAGTTATAATGGAATCAACAGAAAGGAAAAGTGAGTTGTAAAATGGGCAGCTGGCCCACTGCAGCCAGCTTCCCACCAGATCAAATCAACCTATTGCTCCAGTTACACCTTCTTCATGCTCAATACTCCTTTTCATAAATAATAGATTTTTTAAATCAGGCTGCTGTACTTTCAGTGAAAAAGATTAAATTATTAACAAATGCCAAACACTCTGGATAACCCTAAAAAACTGGAGCAGTCCATTCAGCTTGGTGAGTCTACTCTGCCATTCAATTAAATCATGACTGATTTGTATCTACCTGCTTTAGTTCTGGACCCTGCCTTAACAAGAATCTATCAATCTCAGTTTTGAGAATTTCAATTAACCTAACCTCAGCACATTTTGGAAGCGGGAGTTCTAAATTCCCACTACCTGGTGCGTAATCTCATTTTACCAATTGCTTTTAAGTTTTCAATTTATATGTTACCAAGTGGAAAAATGTTTCACTGGTTCTCCAATAATGCATAATACATTAATAAGTCAGATATTGAACATGAAAAATTGACGATCGCTACTCTTTTGCTACAGTTACAATCCTGTAAGATTTTGTATAACTTGCAGGGATGAATTATCTTTAGATGTGCAAATTAGAGCTACAGTCAAACTTCGTTATAAGAATCCAGCTTTATTTCAAACCTCCAATGGTAACAAACCTCTCTCTGCTTCTGGCCAAAATTGACAGAAGTCTATGAAGTTCTATCTCTAATTAGATACATTTGTTATTACAAATACCTGCTTAAAAAAAGATTGACAGTTCTGATTCCATTGCTTGCAATTCATTGCAGTTATAATAAATTACACATTGTGTCTTGGTGTACAGAAGAAGAGCCTTATCCCAGGAGATAGTCTGGATACTGCTCCAATGTCTCAGTATAATTGACAAAATGGAATGAAGCTTCTTAAATCAGGTTTCTGGCTTTGCTTGTACCAATCTGAACAAAAGTTCGAATATAGTTATTGGCAAACTGCATTGATTTTCCTAAGAATACAAGAAAAGACATTCTAGTAAATTGCAATTATAAAGAGGCTTTCAATGGTATAGTAAACTACAAAATGAATACATAAAAATGATCAATAACTTTCCAACAATCAAGGTCTCAGCTCCAATTTATGAATTAGTGTTTTGGGGGGCAGGAAAAAGTTAGAAACAGATACAGCATAGAATGATAGGGGAAAATCTTCCCCATGTCGGGCAGGCCGGTCGGGAGCGGGCACGGGTGGGAGCAGACCCGATCGCCACCTGCGATTGGGTCCGCACTGCTATTTTACATGGGCAAGCCAATTAAGGTCTGCCCAGCATAGCTCACGACTCCCATGCATAGTGGGAGTGGGCAGGCGGCGGCGGGCGCACTCAGACCGCCGGGACCAATGGCGACCCGGCGGCCTGTATAAATGAAGGTCTGGCAGCCTTGGAAAGGCCGCACACAATGGCTGGGAGAAGGGCTCTGCAGAGGGATGATGTTGGTGATGCAAGTCTGGAGGGTAGGGCATCGGGGCATGCCAGGCCGGAGGGCAGGCCAATGGGGCAGACCAGGCCGGAGCGTAGGCCAGCGGGGCAGTGTGCCCATCGTTTTTCATACGAGTGCCTAGCTGCCCTCCTGGAGGAGGTGGCAGCGCGGCGCATGGTCCTCCTTCTGAGGGACGGGAGGTGGAGGCCTCCCCCCCTCGACCAAACGTGCCTGGGAGGAGGTGGCCGAGAGTGTTAGCTCCCATGATGTGGTGCGGCGCACATGACTCCACTGCCATAAAAGGTTCAATGACCTCCTGCACTCGGGAAGGGTGAGTACCATGTTGCCTCAAGTCACTTATTGCAGCCGTCACCCTTTCCCCCAAACCACACCCCCAACATACACCCCCCCAACCCCTGGCAACTCTCAGTACAGTAACACCATTGAATCCCTCATGGTGTGGATCCCTTGCTGGGTGTGACAGCAGAGATTGCTCAAGCCCAGTTCACCCTAAGAGGGTTGAGCTAGGACGTGTTCTGCATCCGCAGCATGGGTGACACTGACACCCAGAGTATAGAATGGGATTGAATGTCCAGGGTCTGTAGCTAGGCAGAGAGCTGGAACTGTGAATCATGTCAAAGTCAGGGTGCTAAAATGCTGGGAGGGGAGCTTCCAGTTGGCGGGACACCAATCCATCTTCTAGTGTTTGCGCTCCAAGTGCTTGTGCCTCCTTGCTTAGCAAAGTGACACCTTGTGGTGCCACATGTGAAGGAGACAGCATTTGGGCAATGGGGCCAAGTGGGTGGTCAGCCGTAGCTTGTTTGGGTGAATGTGTGGCAGTGTGTGGGGTGACGAAGAACTGGAGTCCTGCAATGTCCAGCTCTGGCTGGGTTAGCGGAGAAAAGATGGGAATTCAGGTGCAGGCTGGACTAATCAATGCTCCTCTCTCTGCAGGAAAAGACTGTGCACAATGTATCTGAATGAATGCAGACTGGTGGAGGGCAGGCCCAGTTGGCCATCCTAACAGCTTTCGAGCAGCAGGCCATGGATCTGGAGAGGCGCCATGCCCCCAGGTCCACCGGTGGCGGTGAGGCTGCGGTGCCACTGGGAGGTATATTTGGCAAGCAGTCAGGTCACCATGTGTGTCACAGAAGCCATGGCACTGCTGAATGCTCAGTGGTTGAAGTTAGCAACATGGGTTTACCCTTGATTTTGGAAGGGTGAGCGCATAATGATTTGGGGGAACAGCATGCAAGTTGACATTGTCTGCACTGTAACTAATCAAATGTCTTTTTTCTTCCTTTCAGCATCACCGGAGCAGGGCCGGGAGGAGGAGACAGAGGGTTCACCTCTCACCCCTGAAGCCCCCAAGCAAATGCACTCACCAGCGTCACACCATCTCACCCAGGCAGGCACCAGTGCAGATACTGGCACCTCAGTGGGAATTAGATCATCATCTAGTGTCCCAGGGCACAGCAGTGAGGGCACATCACGTTCATTTGAGGTGCGGGCAGAGACAGAGAGTGCCCAGGGTGCCGGCAGTTGGAGGACTGATGATATGCCTCTAGGGTCATCTATGAGACTGGAAATGCAGCAGGGTATGTGGGACGATCTGGCGGAGATACATGAGGCAATGCGTGGCATGGCTCCTGTGCCGGTGGAGTCCATGTGGTGCATCACCGATGCAGTGAGCCTCTTAGCTGAGCGCCACGCTTTCTCCATGAAGAGAGTGGCGACTCTCGTGGAGAGGCACCTCTGGGAGAACAATCAGGTCCTCCTGGGGTTGCACCCGACCTGCAAGCCCTCACAGCGGCATTGACCTCAGCTGGTCAGTGCCAGTGTGGGAGATGGTCTGGGCACCAAGTATCCCAGCTTGGTCCCCATCCATCAATGGTGAGCAGGGAGGTCCAAAGCATCCTCAGGTCGGCGCAGCAGCTGCCTGTCATCTCTGCAGGCCCCTCTCAGGGCGCTCCGGATGAGGACAGCAGCCCCTCTGCCCCTCTGCCAGTGACCGTGGCATGTAATAAGGCTGAGGCGAATGGGGAGATGCCAGCTGTGAAACTGGCCGCTCCCTCCTAGGCAGGGCCATCAAATCCTCCACGGGCCAGAGGACGCCTGCCAAGGTCATCGAGGCCAACAGGACAGTACAGTGAGCAGACTGTCTCAGATGCTAGTGCCAGTGAGGGAACAGCACCTAGACATAGTACCCGTAAGCATAAATTTAAGGCACCTTAGGCACACCACGGATTTCTCACTGGTGCTTTTATGTTGGCCCATAGTACTTAGTCGAAGACTCCGTGTGATGTCCAACACCGTTTTTGTTTTGCTTTATGAATTTACTTTTGTTTACTCAATAAATTTTGTCATGTTTCCATGCCTCAGGGTGATTCCTTACTTCTGCATGTGTACAGGAAGCCATGATGTTATGAGTGAGTTGTTTGACACTGAGCTTTATTGACAAGGGCCTTAGTTAATGTTATTATCCAGGCTGATTTAGCACTCAGGTATCGAGTGTGGAGCCTGCAGCCCTGGCGTGTGTTGAAGGTCTATCTGTGGTGGGCTAGCTGAAGGTTCTTTGGGTTAAAGCCTCCCGGGTGTCCCTGCCTCCCTGGAGTATGCCTGGGTCAGGGGCTACCCCCTCAGCGTTCTCCTGTGTGTGCTCATCCTCGGACTCACTGCTGGACTCATCGTGTGCAGCCGGAGCAACTGCGTCTACATCTTCTTCATCCACTGCCTCACCCATTTCCAGCGCCAGATTGTGGAGAGTGCAGCATGCAACCACTATCAGTGACACACGATCTGGGGGGTACTGGAGTGCGCCCTCTGAGCTGTCCGGGCATCGGAAGCGCATCTTGAGAAGACCGATGGTTCTCTCCACCACAGCCCTTGTGGAGGCGTGGCTCCTATTGTACCGCTGCTCAGCCTCTGTCTTGGATGGCAGAGGGGTGTCATGAGCCACCTTCTAAGGGGGTAGCCCTTGTCACCCAGCAGCCATCCATCCAGCCGGGCTGGAGCACTGAAGAGCCCTGGCACCTGGGAGTGTCTGAGGATGTAGGCGTTGTGGAAGCTGCCTGGGTACCTTGCCCAGACTTGCAGAATCAGCATCCTGTGATCACACACTATCTGCACATTCATGGAGTGGAAGCCCTTCCTGTTGATGAAGGCACCGAGCTCACCTGCTGGTGCCTTGATGGCCACATGTGTTCAGTCTATTGCACCCTGGACACGGGGGAAGCCAGCAATGGCCGCGAAGCCTCTGGCTCGCTGTGTCTGGCTGACCTTGACTCAGCGGTAGTGGATGAAAGTCAATGCACGCCTGAACAGAGCGTCTGTCACCTGCTTGACACAACTGTGGACAGCTGATTGGGAGACTCCGCAGAGATCACCCACTGACTCCTGGAAAGAGCCAGAGGCATAGAAGTTGAGGGTAGCTGTGACCTTTAGAGCCACTAGCATTGGGTGCCCACCCACACATTTTGTGGAGATCTCGGGTCCTATCATTTGACAGATGGAGGTGATTGTCTCCCTTGAGAGACGGAGTCTCCTTTGGCACTGGACCTCGGACATATTGAGATAGCTGCTTCACCACCTGTAAACCCTGGCAGCAAGATATTGGTGTCTTCTGCAGCCCCTTCCACCTTGGACTTCCTGCTGGCCCTGCGCCCCTTGTACCTGTGTTTCTACTCCCAAAGGTGGCTCCCCTGGAGGCTGAATGTGGACTCCTGACCTCCTCCCCCTTCTGGCCCTCCCTTCCTCCTCAGAAGGGGTGCGTCCAGTGGAGAGCACAACTCCCATTCCCAGGCTAAGGGAAGGCTTCCTGAAGCTGCAATCCCCAGGAATGATTTCTACTATAGAGTCCTGACCAAGGCTTTCACTCCTGTCCTAGCAGCTGGTATGAGTTTTGAAGTCTTCCTGCTCACACAGGCAAGTATAAGTTACTTTCACACTTAAATACCGCAAACATCACATTTGCGACCCCACTCACCCCTCTTATCCCGCCTGTGGATGAGGTTTATAGAAATGTCTCATACCCGCCTGCCCGCTGCACCCATACAACGTCCTGAAGATCATACGGGTTGCGAATAATCAAGATCTATTGCTGCCTCAAGGGCCTTAACTGGCCCGTTAATTGATGGCGGGCGCGCATCCGAACTTATAGCGCACCTGCCTTTCCAAATATCATGATGGCACACAGTGACGCTCGCCTGACATCACTGCGGGTCATTATCTCCGCACACCAACGGGAAAATTCTGGCTATAGGCTGCAAAATTGGACCCTGTGGTGCCTGTACTTTTCTCACTATGAGCACTGTTTTGGTACTGAAATGGGTCCACGTCACACATGGAAACCTCGGCCATGGAAGACACCGAACCTTGGTGAGGGAATCAGTGCAGGTGTTAGGGCTTGTGCTGGAAGTATATAGAATAGGCAGATCATGACTTCAGTCAGCATGTAACACTGATTTAGGAAAAGCGCTTGCATTTTCAACCACGTCTTTTGAGTCAATCTCTCAGGAAGGATGCTCCTATCTGCATGATGTAAATGGATCATCACCGACTTGAAGGTTATGCTGCTGATTATTTTCTGCAGGCTCTTTTTGAGCAGAATATTCACTGTTCTGCCAAGTTGGGCTTGAAGGCAGGACTGGGTCAGAAATTTGGAAAGGATGGTGCCTGAACTAGGGTGAAACCAGCAAGGGCTACTCATTTGGCAGTGGCAGGATGCCAATTAGAGTAATTAAGTGCCCATTTGTGTGCATTGCCAGCAAGTTCAGAACAAAGAGTCATATTTGACTTGAAGCATTAACTCTGTCTCAATCGCCACAATTGCTCCCAGACCTGCTGAGTATTTCCAACATTTTCTGCTTTTATTTAAAATCAAGAAGTTGCTTACCTGGGAGCAAATGTAGGTTTGTGAACACGGGCGATGATAGGTAAATGGGACTTGGTACAAATTAGGCCTGAAGTTTTGGATGGGCTGAAGTTTAATGTGGGTAGAACATAGGAGGTCAGACAGGACTACATTGGAATAGTCAAGGGAATCAGTAGCAGATGAGCTGAGGCAGGGGCAGAGTCGAGTAATGTTTTGGAGGTCTTAGTGATGGCGCAGATATGCAGTGAAGCTCACCTCAGGGCTAAATCTGACACCAAGATTGCCAACAGTCTGGTTCAGCCTCAGACTGTTACCAGGGGGAGGTATAGAGTCAGTGAATAGGCAATGGAATTTGTAACAAGGGCCAAAGACAGCGAATTTTCTGCCCAAACAGAGCCTTTAGAAAGTAAACAGCAGCATATCCCAGCTGCACTGGCTTTTTTTCCGTCCAGCTGAATGCCAGTGGAAAGGCGTTGGAGGAGGATGCTGTGGCAAATTGTGTTAAAGGTGGCGAAGGATGAGGAGGGTTTTGTGGATGTCATATCTCAGTGGTGAGATGTCCCTCAACTGCAAGGGTTATCATACCCTTGATAAGTAGCTGGTGTACAACCACACTCAGCTCACATGCTGGTAAATGTCTGCTATCCTGGAAGCAGTCCAAATGCTTTCATTCTGCACCAGACCACTTCAATCTTTCAGCTGCCACATCAAACCAGAGAGTTGTTGCTATTTTACACCTGGTTAAGGACTCCACTCCACAATTCAACCATACTTCAGTAAGCCAGCATGAATTCAATGAGACTGACTTGTTGCCACAAGCAATATAATCAAGCACGTGTTTGGGGTGCTGAAGTCACAGTTCTACTGTCTCAACTGCTCTGAAGGAGTACTCCAGTATTCACTGTGCAGGTGTCACCATTCATGCTGGTATGCGGTATTGTCCAAAACCTAGCTATCACGAGGGCACTGACTTATGTTACTAGGGTTATGGTGAGCATCTCAGGAGGAAGAGGAGGAGGTGGAACATGAGGGAAGAAACAGCTGGTACATCCACATTCCAAATGGACTGTCCATAATCACCTCATTCAACTCTTGTTCCCGTGAGCAAAGCAACCAATCCCTATTGTACAACAGTTCCATACCTTACCATCCTCCTGGTGTGGACTATCACAGATTCCTCTTGCCAACAAAGCTGAAATAAAAGTCACCACAAAACCATTATTCCATACCAACTTTATACAACAAAACATTCAATATTCCATAACAAAAACTCAACTAACTACCCCTGTGCATTCTGTTAGTACCTGTACTGTAGGTTCCTTTGCTTGTCCCAGTGCTCATAACAGTGTTAGTGGCTCCTATGTAGTACTAGTCACCAGTGCGGCAACATTACTAGTGTAAGGTTGTTGATTTTCAGTGGGGGATACTGCAAATGGCCTTGCAGAACACCGTCAAGCAGTTCTGAACATAAATGGTCCAAGGACAGAATCAATCCAGATTTGCTTGAAGTGCAGTGGCGAGTGCGTAATACCCACCTGCCGCATTGGCCCACCATATTAGTTATGCATTCCCGGGAAACATGCCATTTCGATGGTGGGTGGGCTCTCATTCACCCGCCATGTCATCACCTCACCGCTTCATCAGCCTTGGCACCATATATAAAGTCCAGACACACGCACACACCTCAGTGCTTCCAGCCCAGGACTATTGCAAGGCAGATGTCCACGAAAGGCAAAAGACTGCACCCCTCCACCCCCCCCAAGTTTAGTGACACATCACTGGAACACCTGCAGGCCTACCGGGATGTCCTTTACACCCACTCTGGCTGCAGGATGGGTAGCGGTACGACCAGCCAGGCTTGGGGTCGGTGGCAGTGGTGATCAGTGGCAGTGCTGCACAGACGTGGTTGACCATCCAATGCAGATAAAGGGCGAATTATCTCATCCATGCAGCCAGGGTATGGCAACCATCTCATCTCCACATGGGGGTGGGGGGCATGATAATTCCGACGGGCTGGTCTAATAATGATATGCAGATGTATTACAATGAGGTTCTTGATGTCTGATGGTGGGAAACGTGGTCCACCATCAGCAGGCTGAGCGGACAATCGCAAACTGGTTTCACACCATTGTGAAACCAATCGCACCATATTGCTCGTTCAAGCCACCGAACATGCCCGGCGTTGGTGGGCACGGAAAATCCCAGCCCAAGTTTCAGAGTGCAGCACCTTGGTGTATCATAAGAAATAGAAGCAGAAGTAGGCCACTCGGTCCTTGGAACATGCTCTGCCATTCAATAATATCACGACTGACCTGATTGTGGCCTCAAATTCACTTTCCTGTCTGCCCTCCATAACCCTCGACTCCTGAAGATCAAAAATCTGTGTCAAACTAGCCTTGAATATATTCAATGACCCAGCCTCCATTGCTCTCTGTGAAAGAGAATTTCAAAGACTAACAACCTTCTGAGGTTGTTAGTCATCTCAGTTGTAAATGGGAGGCCCTTTATTGTTAAACTGTACTCCCTAGTAAACATCCTCTCAGCATCTACCCTGTCAAGCCCCCTCAGAATTTTAGATGTTCCAATAAGATCAACTCTCATTCTTCTAAACTCCAATAAGTATAGGCCCAACCTGTTCAACTTTTCCTCATGAGGACAACCACTTCATCCCAGGAATCAGCCCAGTGAACTGCTTCCAATGTAAGTATATCCCTCCCCTAGTAAGGAGACCAAAATTGTACACAGGTGGGATCTCAACAATTTCCGGTACAGTTGAAGCAAGGCTTCCCTACTTTTATATTCCAAACCCCTTATAATAATGCCCAGCATTCCATTTGCCTTCATAATTATTTGCTGTACTTGAGCTTCATGCACAAGGACACCCAGATACATCTGTACAGCAGCATTCTGCAATCTCTCTCCATTTAAATAATATTATGCTTTTCCATTCTTCCTACCAAAGTGGACAAGTTACATTTTCACGCATTAGACTCCATCTGCCATTTTTTCCCCATTCACTTAAACTATCTTTATCCCTTTGCAGACTCTTTGTATCCTTCTCAGAATTTGCTTCCCTCTGTACCTTTGAACATTCAGCAAATTTGGCTGCAATACAGTCAGTCCCTTCATCCAAGTCATTAGTATAGATTGCAAATAGTTGAGATCTCAGCACTGATTCCAGTGGCACTCCACTAGTTACAGCTTACAAAGTTGAAAATTACCCATTTTTCCTAACTCTCTGCCTCCAGTTAGTTAAGCAATCCTCTATCCATGTTAATGTATTGCACCCAACACACTGAATTTGTGTAGTAACCTTATATGCCGCACCTTATCAAATGCATTTTGGAAATCCAAATATACTACATCTACTAGTTCCCCTTTATCCCCCCTGCTTGTTACATCCTCAGAGAACTCTAATGAATTTGTCAAACGTGCTTTGTCTTCCACAAAAGCATGTTGACTCTGCCTCATTGTAATATCATTTTCTAAAAGTCCTGCTACTACCTCTTTAATAATGAATTCTAGTATTTTCCCAATGACAGATGTTAGGCTAACTGGCCTATGACTTCCTGTTTTCTGTGTCCCTCTTTTCTTGAATGGAGGTGTTACATTTACAGTTTTCGAATCAGCTGGAAGCTTTCTAGAATCTAGGGAATTTTGAAAGATTGCAACAAATGTATCCACTGTCTCTGCAGCCACTCCTTTTAAGACCCAAAGATGCAGGCCATTAGGTCTAAGAGCCTTGTCAGCCTTTAGTCCCATTAGCTTTCCCAGTACTTTTTCTCTTGTGATAGTGATTGTTTTGAGTTCCTCCTTCCCTTTTTCCTCTAGAATTTTTAGTATTCTTGGGATGCTTTTTGTGCTGTCCACCACAAAGGCAAATATAAAACACTTGTTCAAAATCCCAGCCATTTCCTTGTTTCCCATTATTAATTGACCAGCCTTATCCTCTAAGGGACTTTTCAATTTTATATATTTGTTAATGCCTATACTGTCTGTTTTTATATTTCTTGCTAGTTTTCTCTAATTTTTCTCTCTATTATCTTCTTAGTCACCCTTTGCTGGATTCTAAAACTTTCCCAATCTTCTGGTCTATCACTAATCTTCCAGCATTGTTGTGCATTTTCTTTCAATTTGATATCATCCTTAACTTCCTTAGTTAGTCATGAATGGTGCGTGGAGTTTTTCTTTCTCAAGGGAATATATTTTTGTTGAGAGTTATGAATATCTCCTTAAATGCGCCACTGATTCTCTACTATTTTACATTTTAACCTGTCTCTGAGTTGACTTTAACTAGCGCTGTCTTCATACACTTGGAATTGCTTTTATAAGACAATTGTTTTAGACCCACAATTCTCATCGTCAAATTGAATGTGAAATTAGACCATAAGACCATAAGACATAGGAGCAGAAATGATGTCATTCGGCCCATCGAGTCTGCTCCGCCATTCAATCATGGCTGATAAGTTTCTCAACCCCATTCTCCCACCTTCGCCCCATAGCCTTTGATCCCCTTACCAATCAAGAACCTATCTATCTCGGTCTTAAATACACTCAATGGCCTGGCCTCCACAGCCTTCTGTGGCAATGAATTCCATAGATTCACCACTCTCTGGCTAAAGAAGTTTCTCCTCATCTCTGTTCTAAAAGGTCTTCCCTTTACTCTGAGGCTATGCCCTCGGGTCCTAGTCTCTCCTACTAATGGAAACATCTTCCCCAAGTCCACTCTATCCAGGCCTTTCAGTATTCTGTAAGTCAAATCCACCCTCATCCTTCTAAACTCCATCGAGTATAGACCCAGAGTCCTCAAACGTTCCTCATATGTTAAGCCTTTCATTCCTGGGATCATTCTCGTGAACCTCCTCTGGACCCTCTCCAGGGCCAGAACATCCTTCCTGAAGTACGGGGCCCAAAATTGCTCACAATATTCTAAATGTAGTCTGACCAGAGCCTTATAAAGCCTCAGCAGCACATCCCTGCTTTTCTATTCTAGTCCTCTCGAAATAAATGCCAACATTGCATTTGCCTTCCTAACTACTGACTCAACCTGCAAGTTAGCCTTAAGAGAATCCTGGACTAGGACTCCCAAGTCCCTTTGCACTCCAGATTTCTGAATTCTCTCCCCATTTAGAAAATAGTCTATGCCTCTATTCTTCCTACCAAAGTGCATGACCTCACACTTCCCCATGTTGTATTCCATCTGCCACTTCTTTGCCCATTCTCCTAACCTGTCCAAATCTTTCTGCAGCCTCCCCACCTCCTCAATACTACCTGCCCTTCCACCTATTTTTGTATCATCTGCAAACTTAGCCAGGATGCCCTCAGTTCCTTCATCTAGATCATTAATGTATAAAGTGAAAAGTTGTGGTCCCAACACTGACCCCTGCGGAACTCCACTAGTCACCGGCCGCCATCCTGAGAAGGACCCCCTTATCCCCACTCTCTGCCTCCTGCCAGACAGCCAATCTTCTATCCATGCTAGTACCTTGCCTCTAACACCATGGGCTCTTATCTTACTGAGCAGCCTCCTGTGCGGCACCTTGTCAAAGGCCTTCTGGAAGTCCAAGTAGATAACATCCATTGGCTCTCCTTTGTTTAACCTACTCGTTACCTCCTCAAAGAATTCTAATAGATTTGTCAGGCATGACCTCCCCTTGATGAAACCATGCTGACTTTGGCCTATTTTACCATGCACTTCCAAGTATTCTGAAATCTCATCCTTAATAATGGACTCTAAAATTTTACCAACGATTGAGGTCAGGCTAATTGGCCTGTAATTTTCTGTCTTTTGCCTCACTCCCTTCTTAAACAGGGGGGGTTACATTAGTGATTTTCCAGTCCTCTGGGACCCTCCCTGACTCGAGTGATTCCTGAAATATCACCACTAACACCTTTTATAAAATATAATATAAATTGTTTTATGTTATGATCACTCTTACCTAGAGGATCCTTTACTATGAGGTCATTAATCCTGTCTCATTACACATTACCAGGACATCATATTTGAATGGCTTAGCCCTAATTTATAGGTTATGAACCCTTGCTCTGGACTCCCCACAGGAGGAAATGGTTTCTCTCTATCTGCCCTATCAACTCCTTTAATCATCTTAAACATGACATTTAGATCACCCCTTAATATTCTGTACTCATGGAAGCATGTGGAAATGGTACAATCTGTCCACAAAATTTAATCCTTTTAGCTTTTTAGTATAATTCTGGTGAATGTGCATTGTAGTCCCTCCAAGGCCAATATATCCCTCCTGAGATGTGGTGCCCAGATCTTAGCACAGTGCTCTAAATTGGGTCTAACCAGAGCTTTATATAACTGTAACAAAGCCTGCTCTCCTTTTGTGTTCCAAATAAATCCAAATATTCCATTAGCCTTTTTAATTTTTTTTTATCTATCCAATTGCTTTTAGTGATTTGTGTGTGTGGATCCCTAAAACTCTCTGCTCCTCCACAGTTCCTACTTTGTCACCATTTAGAAAACACTCTGATCTATCTTTCTTAGATCCAAAGTGGATGAGGCCTCATTGAATTCCATCGGCCACAGTTTGGTCCATTCACTTAAATCGATCAATGTTCTTTATATTGTTATGCTTCCGCCTGCACTGTTTACTGTGAGGACTCAGTTAAGATGGTATCACAGGTCATATCCTCCCAATTTGATTTTATATCCATTATTCCTGCTCTGCCTCCTACCGATTGCTTGCCCATGTCAATGTGTTGTTTCTAATTCCATGCTCCCTCACCTTTATTTACTGTCTCTTAGTTGGAACCATGTTGAATAACATCAGTTCTTAAACAGAAACAAGTTTTGAGATAGGAACAAAAATGTTTATCATTAAAGATATGTTCAACATTTAAATTTCTGCCAGCCACCAATGTATCTAAAAACATACAGGTGAATCCTTGATGAACTGCTTTACTTTCATTAAATTTAATAAGCATCAAAAACTGACAGCACATTGATGAAATGTTTAAAATTCAAAATGTTACCGATTATGTAAGCCACAAGTCTCAGAAGTTCCTACTCAATAATGCTTCAGTTATATTTACTGTTAGTGGAAGAGGCCTACTAGTCTAATAAGGCTGGAGGAGTGCTTTCAGATATTGTGCTTTGATGTAATCAAAGTCCAGTTTCCTGTCAAATGTGCTGAATTTCAAACAAAGATGGACAAGGCTACTTTCAGACAAACTGCCAGTCTTTACCTGCAATTATTAAATAGCGTTTAAATAGATTTAGTTTGGAGCAGGTAGATACATTTAATTGGGTTTTTTTTGTTTACAGTTCTGTGAAATAAAATTAAAAGCCTAAGTGAAACACAGGTAATTAGCTATGACAGTCTTTCCCAAGCTAGCCATGTTACATGAAAGAAATGCTATTGAGTTTCATTCACAGCTACGAAGCAAAAAGACTAATTGGCAGGGACTGTCTCTGAAATGTAAAAAGAAAATGTACTCATATATTCCATGAGTGTTACCCCAGTTTGCAGTTTTCCTTGTTACTTTCAAAATTAAAGGCTCACCAATATGATTTAATTTGCATACCAATGGTGTTGAAATCTTCTGCACTATATTCAAATAATTTCAGTCAGTGCAGCTCAAACTATATCACAGAATCACAGAATTGGTGCAGTGCAGGAGGAGGCCATTCGACCCATCATGTCTGCACCAGGCTCCCTTGTTGCCCTTCTCCTGCATTCTCCCCTTAACCCTGCACGTTCTTCCTTTTCAAATAACAGTCTAATTCCCTTTCGAATGTTTAGATTGAACCTGCACCACCATACTCACAGGTAGTGCATTCCAGTCCTTAACCACTTGCTGCATGAACAAGTTTCTTCTCAACGCTTTTTCTTCCTTTGCCAATCATTTTAAATCATATCTGAGCGCCATATTTAAAAGGCACCTGGACATCAATTTCTTTGTCATGAACCCATCGTGGAAGGAGTCAATGGTTCACCGATCCCAGGGAGCTCCGGCCCCCAGATTCAGCGATGCTTCTTTCGATGTGCTGCTCAATGCAGTGGAGGCCAGGAGGGGAGTCCTGTACCTCAAGGATGGAAGAAGGAGGCCGAGCCATGTGACCAACCCTGCACAGGAGCAAGTCGCCAGGCTGGTCAGTGCCCATGGCCTCCAACGGAGGACTTCCCTACAGTGCCAGAAATGGATTAATGACCTCATCCACGCCGCCAGGTAAGTGAACCCTCAACTGCTCACACTCACCTCACTGAATGGTAGAGGGGACATGGGCCTCTGTGGCAAGGGCACCATCCAGGAGGCACATGCATAAAAGAGCTACTCAACGTGATAAGGTGATGCCTCATAGTCTCACTGCAGTTCACATAGTCTGCAGGTGGAGAGGCAAGGGACCCTACCACACAGAGAGCGCAAATGCTGTCTGGTGGAGGTAGGGGGGGTGAAGGGGATTAGGCATTGAGGGCACCAGCAAGCATTACTAATGACATGCCTCTGTGAGCCTTATCCTTTTATCTGCATGGGCTCACCACTCTGGAGGGTTCTGCCCCAGAACTCTTGTGGACAACCTGCAGTACATCACTCACATGGCACACAATCCAGTGTAAGACTGGAAGCATGAGAAAGGTACCTGAAACCCAAATGCTCTCAACGTCATTTTCTCTCTTTGTGCAGGAAAAGTTACATCACAACAGGAGAGGGAAAGAGAGAGGAAACACGAGGGGCCTGCCTGAACTGAGGAACCTTACAGAGTTGGAGGAGCGGGCAGCCGAGCTGGCAGGGGAGGAACCAGACCGAGACTGTGCAGATAGAGAGATCAGTGGGTGGCCACCATCCAGTAAGGATCCATGCATAAAGTAGTCACATAGAAACTCAATTCCTGCAGGCGTGAAGCCATTCTGCATCCCATTAATGGAAGTGTGCGGGAGGCTTCTTGCACATGGCTTATAAGGGCCCTGGCAAAGACCCTTTCCTCCCTGCATATTTCGGGGGACATAGACCCAACCTGGGGTGTCCCCTGAAGATTGGAGGGCTGGGGGTGGGTGGGGGGTGTGTATGGGCCTAACAACTGCATGCATCTCTGACCTTATGCAATTAAACCACATCAGACCTCATTAAAGTGCAAGTGTAGTCTATTTACAAAAGTGTAAAAACATTAACAATTATAGTGCATCCATCCAACCACATGTGAAATCATAACTTCTTAACCTTGCGTTCCCTGCTACTTCTTCCAGTTGCTCCCCAAACATTTGCAGCAAGGGTGGAGGCAGCCTGCTGACCAGTTTTCCCTTTTGTCTTGGATGTCCTTGATGGGCATCCTCTGGAGACCCGAGGCCTGGAGGGCACTGACTTACTTTGTCTGTCCTGCTGTGGGGCAGCTGCTCCCTCTCCAGCCACAGAGGATGAAGTTCAAAGGTCACAGGCAAGGGGGATTCCAAAGGGCTGGACACCCTCAGGGAGTTATGAGTGGAGGTCCCAGGAGTGTCCAACAGCCATTCCTTCTCTCTTTGAATGCCCGAGAGCCCCTGTCTGATTTCTTGAGGGGAAGAGGCTCCTGGAGGGAAAATGAGGTACTTTGTCCCCCCTCTCATGTCGGCAATGGGAGATCTCAACCATGGCTACAGCAATGGAGCACAGGTTTGTGTGCATTTCTAACAGAAACTTGGCGTTCTGCTGGATGGGGTTCTCCACGGTGTTCACCATCCTCCCCATGGAGACCTCCATGCACGCACAGGACAGAACAGAACAACTTCATTAGAGAGCAGGAGGACAGACTCCTCCACCTCACATACCACTCTGTTGAGGGCCTCCACCACCTCTGCCTGATGTTCCCCTGCCTCTCGCTGCATCTCCAGGATCTCATGCAAGGCCAATCCCAGTGACTCGTCATCTGACTTGGATGTCGCAGATGCCTCTTGCCCAGCAGTCCTTTGAGTGCCAATGAGCTTGACTGCTCCTGCTGCGGGCACGACCGTGCAGTGACTGCCAGAATGTGGACCCTGCCTGAACCAGATCTAGTACCCACTGAGGTGTGTGTGTCTCTGGGGTGGAGGGTGCAAGTGACTGCTGTGATGGATCTACAGGTGCACTTTCTTCCTCCTCCCCAATGTCCTCGGTCGTCTGTGGGCTGGAGCTACTGTTGGACAGGGCTGCTTCATCTGGCCTTCCCCTCTTACTGCTGGCACTTGTAAATGAGAGAGGAGAGAGCAAGTGACTGCATGAGCTGCCTCCTGTAAGATTTAGATAATACTACTAGTTTTTAGGGTTTGTCATTGGTTTGTAACATCTATGGATTGTATTCTTTAACCACTTTTTAAATAAAATAGTTCAGTTTAAATCTCTGCTATTGAGGCAATGGACAGTCAAGGCAGTTGGGATACTTTACAGGATGGCAGCTATTGTTTGTGAGAAACTGCACTTAATGGTTTTATGACTTTAAGTTGCCTGAGAGCCTGGATTCAGCAGCTCTTTGTTTGAAGAAATGGCTGAAAAGTAGCTTGAACTTAGCTTTGCTTAGCTTTGAACATTATCTTTAAACAAAAACCATACATTTATTTAACTGATTACCCATATCTGAAGGGCAGAAAATCTGTAATAGAGGGAAACCGTTCTCTTCTAACATTATGGTAGGAAGTCTTTTTAACATTTGTTCTTAATGACTCTATATCTAAAGGAAATGTGTTATTCGTTTGCAATGGAATGCAACTCTGGGAGCTCAGGGGAACAAGGGATGGACATTTGTCTTTAGTCTACATGACTGTAGTTACAGAGGTCGAATGACACGAGATGACTTGCACCCCCAGGCACTAGAAGATGTGAATTTGGTCCATTTCCAGATAAGGGATTCAGGAATAATGAAAAGTGGAAATAAAAGTTAGAAAATTGGAGTCTTTGTTGGCACAGTTTAACCATGGCTTCTGGGATATGATTCTTCAGGACACAGTTCAACATCACTTCAGAAATAGAAGAGGAGAAAAACATTTCCTATGCTGGCAACGTTCAAGAAATCTTAGGAACTTGACGGATAAGAAACTTCCATCTTGACTTCACTGTTTTTTGTTAAGTACATGTAAAATCTTGTTTAATAAATTCTACTTGATTCATAAATACTGATTATTCGTACCTTGTTAGGTTAGGCACGACTGATGACCCTAATGTTAGAAATTAAGAATTAGAGGTTTTAATTAGGTTTTTATTCCTCAAAATCCCCAAATCTTACACTCCAACATGGAGGAACGCATGACCCTTAGGTTTCTATGTGACTACATTATGCATGGATCCTTACTGGATGGAGGCCACCCACTCTTGTAGGAATGGCGCCCTGCCATGGCAGGTGGGAGCGCACGGTTCCCCCCATCATTTCACGCTGGGTGAAAATCCATTTTTTAGCTCCTGCTGCATTATTCGTTCCCCCCTCCCCCCCACCCACCCACACCTGCCACTAAACCTGCCGCTTTTGGGACTGGACAATCCCAGCTTTCTTATCTCCAAGGAAATCAGCCCCAACTTCTCCAACCTGTCTTACATGAAGAACTTATTGGGCAGAATTTTTAGGTCAGTGTGTGGGCGCACGCCTGACCCGATTGGACGCAAAATTACGTGAGATGACATTGTGCGAGTGTCACGATGTGATTCCGCGTGACATTTCAGTCAGCGGGCATGTGCAAAAGTCAGAAGCGCACCCTCCGACAATTAAGAGGCCAATCAGTGTAATTAAAGTTGCAAATGTCTCCGACTTTTTGTTGTCCATCCAATCTTACAGTTGGCGGACGGGCGAATCGGCCAGGCAGACTTTGAATTTTTCATGAAACCTTACCTCAGGGCAGGATGAGGTTTCCGTTATTAAATAAAAATAAGTAAAATCTATGGACAGCACTTTTGTCATGTATATGTTCAGGTGATTGATTGTGATGCTTGAGCATTTTAATCCTGATTTTAAGAACTTTACTGAATTGTTTTCAAATTTTCAGCTCCCTGAGTCGGATCTCTGCCTTCAGGGAGCTTTCATTCAGCGCTCCCCTGCGCCCATGCTTACATCAGTGCCCGCCCTCCTCCTGCCCCCACCCCGGCAGCACTGAGCATTTCAGCGCACGCTTCACACTGGCTGACCATTAATTGGCCAGCCAGTGTGAAACCGTGGTCGGGGGCCGATTGCGGTGGCAGTCTGTTTCCTGACCAATCCTGGGCCCTTCGATTGCGCCTGTCCGCCAACCTACAAATCCTGCCCATAATGTCAGATACATTAAATGATACAATCAGCATAGAAGCTCCACTCAGATGGGACAGGTTGTGGCAATATGAACTAACTCAGGTAAATCTCATAAATTCTCAGACAAACATTAGCAATTTTTTGTTACATTCATTCATGGGATGTGGGTGGCACTAGCAAACCAGCAATTATTTGTCCACCCCTATTTGCCCTTGAGATGGTGGTGCTGTGTCACAATTTTCAACTGCTGCAGTCCATGTGGTGGTATAGGAACACCCACAGTGTTGTTAGCGAAGGAAGTCCAGGACTTTGACACAGTGACAATGAAGAAACTGTGACATTGTTCCAAGGTACTGAGTGACTTGGAGGGGAAATTGCAGGCGGTGATGTCTGCATACATCTGCTGCCCTTGTTCTTCTCGGTGGTAGAGGCCACAGGTTTGGAAGGTGCTGTCAAAGGAGCCTTAGTGTGTTGCTGCAGTACATCTTGTAGATGGTATGCACTGCTGCCACTGTGTGCCAGTGCTAAAGGGAGTGAATGTTTAAGGTGGTGGACAGGGTGCTGATCAAGCAGGTTGCTTTGACCAGGTTGAGCTTCTTGAATATAGTTGAAGCTGCACTCATCCAGGCATGTGGAGAGTATTCCATGATTTGTGCCTTATAGATGTTGAACAAACTTTGGAGAGTCATGAGGTGAGTTTACTTACTGCAGAATTCCTGCACTCACCTCTATTGCAACCCTTACTTCCTCACACCTCACATCTTACACACTACAGAGCAACTGTTCTATGTGACAGACACATTTTCTAAACACTTCACAAGACTGTCACTTATAAGAGAAGGTCACATATAGCCTGTGCCCAGAGGTTCCCCAGAAAAATTAAACAGAAGCATAGTGGTTGTTACTAGATTAGTAATACGGAAACCTGGACTAATGATCGAGAGTCATGAGTTCAAATCTCAATGGGGAATGTAAGTTCAATGAATTAAATAAATCTAGCTAAAAAACTAGTCTCACTAATTGTGACCATGAAACCATTGGATTGCCATTAAAACTCATCTGGTTGACTAATGGCCTTTAGTGAAGGTTATCTGCTGCTCTTATCTGGTCTGGTCTATATGTGATTCTAGACCCACAGTAACATGGTTGACTCTTAACTACCCTCTGAAATGGCCTAGCAAAGCAATAAGTTGAATCTAAACTACGATGAAAATATAAAACCAGATGGACCACCTGCCAGCAACCTAGTACGAGACACAACAAAGGCTGTTAAGTCCTCAATAAGGTGCCAAAATTGGAAAAGCTATTCCACAGGCTATTCAAGCACAAGTTAGACCAGTCATACTTATCAAATGATACCTTCCACCCAGCATTGCTTCATCATCATTCCTGGGTATGTCCTGTCCCACTGTCAGGACAGATCCTCTAGACGTATGGAAACAGTGGTGTAAAGTCAGGAAGGCAGGGCCCACAAAGTCCTCAGCTTTGACTCTGGAAACCATAAAGTCTCATGGCATCAGATGAGCTTGGACATGGAAACCTCCTGCTGATCATCACCTCCAACCTCCCTTAACTGATGAATCAGTACTCCTCCATGTTGAACGCCACTTGGAGATAGCAAGGGCACAGAATGTACTCTGGGTAGAGGACACCAATACTTTCCTAGCCTGTCCGGAGAGTGCTGTACACATCCGCTCAATGGCCCTCCTGCCCAGTCACTTGCTCAGTACCGATTTAAAGCCATACATCCAACTGAGCCCTCGATGCTCCAGTCTGAATTGTCTAAACAGTCAATTGCAGTGAATCTCTTGATTCTAGCTCTGTGCTGGCCTTTTTATTTGTGTAATGTTTCTTTCTGTTACAAAAGTTATGTCACAATTACGCAATATTTGAGAAAGTCTATCTTTAAGTTTACGGACCTTTTTAAGTTAGTGAATTAAATTCATACAATTTTTCTCCTACGTTCCTCACATGTCTTCTTGGATCCTTTCCTTGATGCTTGAAATTGGTAAGTACGCAAACATTAACTAACTGTTCATTTTTATGGAGTTAGCATTCCTTTCAAAACAATTTGTCATTGCTTTTTAATATCTTGCTGGTTATATTGGCCCCCCAGGGGAATGTGTGTTGTATTAGTTCATCTATTTAATATGTTTTCTAGGAATTACAGGACTCTCACTATAAAGTCCTGTTTTGCTGTTCAAAGCAACACATGACTGAAAACTGTGAAGATGTGCATCATAATGAAAAATGGGAACAAGAAGGGGGAAACCAGAAAATGACTGTACCAGGCTAAGTAGACATAAATCATCATACTGTAGGCTATTTCTTGAAATGAGTTTCCTCTTTTTTTGAGTATTGTGCTTGTATTTGTGTTTTTACTTCTTATTTCTATTTGCATCATCTAGAGGTAAATGTTTAATAGTGCAGGGAGCATGTTCTCAGACACAGAGTACACAGATGCACATGGATCAAACAGTAAATGCATTGGGTTTATAATAAGTGAAGATAAAATGGTTAAATTACTGCATCCCGAAGGAAGTTTAAACATTCTCAGTCATCCATGTGCCTCAAAGGAAGAGATTGAGAGTTTCTGACCATTACACTTAATCGACAACTAGATCTTTAGCAATCGGCTCCACACTACTGACACCAAGTTCTGAGCAGGAGTTGAATCCTAACATACTTTAATGAGGCCTGGGAGTTAAAGTGGCTCAAGCCTTGCTAAAATCGAGGCTAATATTATGTTCTCACCACCGTATCGGTATAAATAAAGAAATCTGGCAATGTGTACAAGCTTCACATAGACAGCATCCCTTGCTGCTTTTTCTTTTTTTTTGTAAGCTTTGAATCTTAGTCTGGCATCAACTGAATTACTTACTGATCTACTGGATTTAAATTGCCTGGGTTTGTCTGATTACATTATTTGGATAAAATATCCTTTTTCACTCAGAGAAAACATGCATTAGACTGATCCGAAATTTAGGGTGATGATTTTTACTTGGAAAGGTTTTTGGCCCCTGTTCAAATCATAAGGCTGGATTTTACAGCCCCAAATCAAGTTGCCCCCCCCACCCCCGCCCCCCACAATCCCATCGCAGTTCAGTAAAATCCAGCATGATGAGGTAGGGTTGGCAATCTGGCATCATCCCGCCAGTTTCCGATAAACAGAAGGCCAGTGGACACTGGAATTGGAAGCCCACCTGCCATTTTGAAAAGAAAGCAATTATCAGGATATTGAGCTTGTTAAAGAGGCAATTGACTGTAATTTCAGCTTGCCCACTCCATTTTTCAGCCGTCGCATGGGTGTGATTTACGCCAGGTATAAGGAGGTGATACAGGGCGGATGAAAAGACCTGCAAACGGGACCATGGCTGCATGTAGCAGCGGAGTCTGCAGCTGAAGGTGGTAGCATTTGGCTGTTAGTAGATGTTATTTCTTCAGTTTTTATAAACTAACACTACAAACAAGGAGAGACTGAAATGGAAGGGGGCCTGGAGACAGGATTATCCCCGGGGGTGAGGACTCCAGCAAAGGAATCAGAAATTGCTGCCCCCATGGGGATTGTGACTCTGGTGGAAGCTCCTTCAGTGAAGAGGAAATGCAGGGAGTGAGACAGAGGAGGCCAGCTATCCAGGTTCAGGTGCGTCCTGCAGTCCAGATGAGGGATCCCTTGCTGCACATGAGCCAGGACAAAACAGACAACAACTATAGCCAGTCTATGGTAAGGAGAAGAAACTATCCTGCGCAGAGAGTATACAGGCAAAGGATGAATTACCTCCAGCTCTCATAGCACCAGTGTCTTCAAAGAGTGTCTTTCTCCAGGGAGATAGTAACTTCCCTTTGTGAATTACAGGCTAGGGAGATCAGTTCAAATTACGTTGATGGCCACTCAATGCCTGTCACTCTCAAGATGATTGTGGTCTTGAACTTTCATACACCAAGGTCATTCAGGCATCAGCTGGAGACATTTGTTGCATACCTCAACTTTCAGGTTATAAAGGTAGTCACAGATGCAATGGTTAGAAGAACAAATGATTTCATATCATTTACATGTCCAGCTGAGAGAGTGAGAGATTTTGCATGAATTACTACATTCCTCCAAGTTCAAGGCGTGATAGATTACACACACGTGGCCATCAAAGCTCCATCGGGTCAGCCAGGGGCATTTGTCAATCACAAAGGTTTTCATTCCATCAATGTCCAACTTGAGTGTGACACCATCAAAGGATCATGCAGCTGTGTGCCTGCTATCCTGGGAGTAGTCATGACTCTTACATCCTAAGGCAGTCTCAGGCACCACAGATGTTCTATCCACCAGAGCCATTGGAGGGTTGGTTTTTTGGAGGCAAGAGGTACTTGTTGAAGATTTGGCTCACGACCTTGATGAGAAATCTGTGGACAGAAGCTGAGATGTGTTACAATGAGAACCGTGCATCTACCAGGGCCATCACTGACACCACTGGTCTGCTCCAAATGAGATTTTGATCCCGTGCAGGTGGCCCTCTGCGATATAATCCGGCTCGTGTCTCACCCATGATTTGCTGCACCTTCCATAATTTCGCACTCCAGAGTTGGGAGGTCCTGACAGAGGATGATCTAATGAGTGAGTCACATCCTCTGATGATGAGTCTCAAGGTGAGTTTGAGGACAAGGAGGAATCCTGGAACAACACCTCCACTGTCCGGGCCAGATTGTGCAAACCCTCTGGAAAATATGTCTCATCTTCATGTATCTTGTGCTTTACATCCAGCACCTGTTACCTGATGGATGACTCAAGGATTTGTCATCAGCCTGGGTCTCAACACCTAGGTCACCTCCAGCAGTCCTCCAAGTGTCAGAGGCCTGCACTTTTTCAGTCTCTGACAGTTGGTCCTGCAACTGTGATGTGCTCGCACTTGTGTGTAACTCTCTGAGGCTCCCTCCTCTTCAGAAGAGGTTAAAGTGGGTCCCTCAGGGCTGGTGCCTATGGTTGCCAAGGTTTCACCTGTTGGGGGGAACAAAAGGATTATGATCATCATTTGAGCTGACATCAGAGATATGCAAAGATTTGGCACTCACCCTTGCTTGTGTAAAAAATCATTCAGCCCCTTACGCATTGTAGCCTGGTCCTCTGGATGACCCCATAGCTTCTGACGTCCTCTCTGACCTCCATTCAGGCTTCCTCAGCATGAGGAGTTCCCACTGATCACTCACAGCTGGAGGAGAACTTGCAAAGAATCATCATCAAACCATGGAGTCATCATGGTCTAAGCCTCTCCATTTGGCCTGGCAGCTGTAAAAGGTGGTAAGAATTTGAAGCAGACACCACTGGAAATGATCAGGTTGTCGTTCAGCCTCTGTGGAGAGACAAATAGATTTAAAGGGTGGAATATGACTCTTTTTCTTAACACTTCTCATTCATAAGAGGAACGGGACAGGTATTCTGAAATGTTATTTCCTCCCTGATAAGGGTCCTGAATGAGACAATGCTGGTACAATAGTCACCAGATTAGAAAAAAACATGCCCTCGCCTGCTGCTGCTGCACTGTTTCAGTGTCAGCTATGGATGCTGCCTTCTTTCCAGACTGATTTCAGCCAATGTGGATCACCACATGTGGATTCCTTCTGAAGCTGCCACCAGCCCAGTACCATCCTGCCATTAAATGCATGGCCATGACTAACTTCCGGTTCACAGCCTAGCTCCTCTTGCTCGAGACATCCTGTCCTACATACCCAATTAGGCACAGAGTTCCCCTTCCCAGTGCCAATTGGCAGGCCTTCCTGCCAAGTTGCTACTAATTGATAAGCTGACGTTTAATTCACTCTGCTTAAATGGCAGAGGTGGGAATAGGTGGACTGTATACTTCCTGTTCCACCTCCCTCACCCCACTGGAAACCCTATGATCCAGCCTATAGTCATTCTTAATATAGTGTGATCATCTGGACTTCCGCACTCCTGAATGGTGATTTATTTCTTTAATTTATTTGAGGTCAATTTAATATTCAAACAACAAACTGCTCCAATATTACAAGAATGATATTCTCAAACCTTCTCACTGGCAGAGACTACAGAAGTATTACAGCTGATCTTCAATGACTTAGCTTGAGCATATAACTAAAATCAGAATGCCCTGTTTGTGGTAGTATATACTACTGCTTCCTTGGCCTGGATTTAGTTCAACCAATAATTGACAATACTCTGAGTTGATAAATGCAACTTTCCATATTTGCATTCAACCTAAGCTAGTTCCAAGCATCAGTTGTGGACACATCATCATCCACTTCCTAATCCAGCTTTAGACTACACCTCTAGGGTAAATAAAGATTTTCAAGTATTTATAGTGTTTCTAGTTGTGAACGATGAGCTTGATATATGTATGTGGAACCGTGGAAAACAATAATACTGGTGTACGTTCTGGCAGTCCAGATCATGACACCCTTTCCATTTGCAGGAGACTAATCCATATGTTGGAACTTAATGGTTTCCTCAAGTCAAGTTTATGAATGTAAAAATGTATAGAACTAACCCACACCTAGTCGCCAGTGACAGTAGAGTTCGATATTGTCATTACAAGTTGTTACAGTGATCCTGGAATGTAAAAGTTTGTTATGATCCTGGTCAAGGTATCCCAAATTGTATGCTCCCAGATGAGGAGGGATGAACTGGGTCCCCGTCTTTATTCAACCCCCTCAGTTGGTTGAAACAAGGTTAATTTAGAAAGGATCCTTTCCCTCATGGATATCTTTTACCAGTCCAAATGTATTTATGTTTTAAAAGGAGTCAATTTAACCAGGCTTTCTTGAGTTAAAGTAAGAGTGAGTTGATTAGTTACTAAAATGCAAGGAAAAGAATAATAAAAACGCAGCACGCAAACACACAAATCGAAATGAGAAGTGAATCCAGAAATAAAAGTTAAAAAGATATATGAATCAGTCTTTGGCTGATCTGTGAGGAGTTGATGATGAAATGCTGCTGCCATTAAGTTGGATGACTCCGGTAGAGCTGACTTTGGGCAGTTGAGCAGTGGGTTTGGAGATTCTTGGTTCTGCAGGTTAGCTGAAAGGAGTTGTCGTGATTCCTTTTTGACTATGGCTTTGCTGACTTGTGACTTGCTTCCAGCAATCAGAGACAGAAGACATTTTTCCTGCAAGCGCAGGGAAGCTTAGTTGATGGTCTTCAGCTGTGACCTTCACAGAGCACCCTTGTACACCAGGCCTGGGGCACAAAAACTAGCCCAAAGCACTAGTGTTGCAGTTGGCTTTTTAACCCCTTTTCTTGTGTATTCCTGGAAGGGAAAAACAAACATGTTTTTCATCCAGATCTGCTTTCTTTTCAACTCACATCATGTCCACAGTCTGGGATATAATTCACAGGAGATGGTTTCTGCTAAGATGGTAATCAGCCTTCATTATCTCCTCAATCACGGGAGATTACAGTTCAGTTTTTGCACTGCATCTTTTCCTTTGAAGTGTCTCTATCTGAATAATACCTTGACACCTTTTTAGGTGTGACATTCCATTCTCTGGACTAGTTGGTCATGTGTAATCCACATAGGAATTTTCCAGCAAGTGGTTACTTTACAGTCTTAGCCAGATTTTTCTTGTACGTCCTTTTTTAAAAAAAAACACATGCCTTACTTAAAAGTTCAATATTTCCCTAAGTAATTCGGAGCTATGATCTGTGATCATGACAAAATCAGGGAAGCATTTATTTGTAATTTGTCAAAATGAGGCTAGGTGGAAACTGCTCGAAAGCATGTATTATTAGGATAATTATCTGTGTTGTGCATCTAATGGAACTGTGTGCAGTTTTGGAGACCAAGGTAAATAACCTGCTTTTTTGTATTGTTTGTGTATACCCACCAGTCAAACTGCACACAGTGATGGAAAATGGAAAGGATTGTGCTATGCCGTGTAACAAAAAATGTTCACTGGAAAGACCCTCAGTTTCCTCTGCTCCCTTTGTATATTTACCATTTTTGTTATTAATATTAAGCAGTGGAGATCAGAACTGGCCATTTGCTGAGTTACTAATGTTTTTTTTTATGTAAGTACCTAATTACTGGTAACTCCTGTTATGGAAGACATAGCAATTGAAGAGTGACAAATAATCTATTTTTGGTGGAGTTTCTTGAGGGAGGAATGCTGCTAAAGGGACTGAGTCAAACCAGCACTTCTGGATGATTAATTCCAAAATCATGCATTTGGTCATTTTGAAATGTGTTTTATTAATTATGGAATGATCATAAATGCTATGGTGTCTATGAGAAACAAAGGTGATCAATTAAAAAATAAAAATTTAATCTTTTGACATTTAGTTTAACATTTCAAGCATCAAGATGAAAATCAATTTTGGATTGTTCCAACAGATGATGTATCATCTAAATATTTTTAAAATTCAATTTCATCATATAAATCACTTGATGCAATTGTTTAGAGAATATTATGTAAGTATAAATAAGGGCCTATAAATGCACACATCTTTTGAAAACAATGAAGGTCCTTCAGTATACAACGGGATAAATCATTAAGATTTTCATTCACTTTTTTATTCCACAAACAACAGGACCGAGTGAAAGAATAGTGCACAGCTGCATTACCTCAGGGTCACTGTTGTCAACACTGATCTTCATTCAGACTGTACTCCAATACCTTGATGGCTGATGTTTGCTGCAAACTAAAGAACATTAAACACTTGCAGTACCAGCTGCATGTCTGTGTTCATAAAGACAAAGAGTCATAATAGTTGAATCATAATGCGATGACAGTTAATGGCTCTTTTGAGGTAAAAATACCATTGCAATGACTGTTGTTTTCTTAATTGTTACAGATGACTTTGATTGAAGCATGGCTATTAAAATTTCAAAGAAGCAAGCCCATCACAGTTCAAGTCATAATGAATCGGACGGAATGTTGATTATAGGTTTGAACTTTGTCTATATATTTATCTATGTATTTATAGCTTTAACACTGAAGACTAAGAATAATATTAAACTGAATAAATTAATGGCACACATTATTCTTATTCAAACTATATTATATTTTAATGTAACACTCTTATACTTTGTGTCTTTACTTTAAATAATAATTCATTTTAACATGCAAATTATAAGGGTTAATTTACCAACACTGCTTCCAGTGGGGAGCCTGGCTTGTAGACAGTTCAGGTTGAAGGTAAAGCTACAATGCCATAACTCAGTATAGGTTCCCTTTAAGTGAGGCTCCACACTGCAGGCATGACATTGATGAACTTATCCTGTAAGTAAGACAAAAAGCACATTAATATTTTGGGGAAGGGAAGATTATAAGGCTATATCTAATTCCTCCTACAGTGATGTGTAGAATTTCGTCTGCACCATCATTTTTAAGTGGGGAATGCCTGAATTCACAAAGACTCAAAAAGATATGTATTGAATAGTGTTTTACAGTGTTGAAAAAGGCTATCCTACTCTTCGGGCTGAATTTTACCGGTTGAGCAGACAGCCTGATGTAGGGTGGAAATACACGTTACAGCAGGCACATGTGGCCGGCAGGCCTTCCCTCTGAATTTTATTGGCGGCAGGTAATTAAGTGGCTGCCAGTGGGGCTACCATCCTATAAGGGATGACATCCCACCTCTGAGAGCTGGCGGCCCAATCAGAGAGCCAGCAGCTCAGCAACCTCAGCAGCATGACCAGGAGCAGTGGCTGAAACAGGCAGGGGCCCTATAGCCTACAGGATGTAGGATAACAAAAAATTGAGGGGCTGAGTACTGAAGGGGAAACCACTTTGAAGATTGCTGGGGTTGCAGGTACCGCCTTCCCTGCCCACAATTCCCTTTTTATTTTATAAACCTTCCCCCTCTCCCCCCCACTCCACTGGGCTCCCACTGGGAGGCTACCTCCATTTTGTTGTTGGCCTCCCCAGGTGGCTGGGGGGTGATCCATTGTTGGCAAAATGTTTCAGGCTGCCCAGTTCTGGTCCTGCCATTGGTAAAATTCCCAACAACAGGACATGGTTGCAGAGCTGATCTGACACAGCGCCCTGTGATTTTACCACCCTCACCATCTCTATTTCCTCATCCTTTGGGCCAGTAAAATTCTGCCTTTCATGCCTGTTATGGTTCTCTGAAAGGGTTTTTCAGATAGTACCTTTCCCATTGTGATATTAGGGCAATGGTATGGGAGAGAGGACAAGTCTGTTGCAGTGTAAGTGAAGGAAAGGACAAAGGTCTGAGGCAGCTGAGTGGACAGCCTTTATCTATAAGCTTCTCACACATGATGTTGCAAATGAAATTGAAAGGATTAGAGGAAGGGGATTTGAGAATCAAGGGTAGAAAGTGTTTGTCCTTACCATCTGGAGTAATCCTTAATTAGTGGGAAGACCTGGATAAAGAAAGGAAAGCATTGTATTGCATTGGGTGATTGGCTTCTGTACCAGGCCTTTCTCAAACATACAGCGATTGAGCCCCTGATTGCATAGAAATTAAATTGTACAGGGGTGGACTATAAGGTGAAGTCAAAATCAGAAGACACCAACTGTTGAGCAGTTCAAATGTGCACCAAACTCATGCAGCTATCATTTTGGTTGTTTTGCCCAGAGACTGTTTCCACAGTCTGTTAATCTTACTTAAATTTGAAAAAAAGAGGAGTACTTTTTAATATTTTCCTCACACATATAGATTTTATAGTGAAATAGATGTATTACTGTTAGGTTAATGCAGTTTATCTGTTATGTATATTTTTGCACTACAAATATACAATTTAATGACTGACAATACACTCAGGTTAATTTAAATGTGTGCTGCCTCAGATTAGAATGAAGATAACATTAGTTACATGTCCATTACATTTCTACAAATGCCATACTTTATTATTTTCATTGTATCTTAAGTAATCTTTATTGTTTTCCTCCAATCTGTTTTTCAAATCCAATTAACTTGTAGAGTAGATCCTTCAGCATAGTAACTGCTCACCCTGATCATATAACTGTAAGAGTTTCTAGAATGTTCAGCCTGCTTTGATATTCATTTCTCCTGGGCTTTTGACTTATCATGTGTTAAAGTGCCTTGCAGTAACATGCCTGGTGCCGGCTGTCAAAGTGTAATTATACTTTCCATGCAAATTCAGAATAAAGAGTGTAAAGTGAGGCATAGTGCATGAAACAATGTCCTACAATATGTTTATCAATCATCTAAATTGATGCATCTATATCACACCATTATCTGTTTGATAACTGTGATTTGTGTTACTTTCATTAATTTTCATTACACTGACTGGCTTTAGATTAGCGTGTGAACTAAATGTGACTAAAGAAAATCCCAGGCCTAGTCTCATGATTCATCACATGCTGCCTGACTCAAATTAATTACATAGCTCTAGAAGCCAAATAATTGCCTTACTTACTGCTATTCAGCCATGTGCAAAAATGTGAACTGGTATTATTTTTTTATCCAAAAACATGCTTATGCTAAGAAATATATGAGTTGTGCATTGTTAGGTAGGTGATAAAATTTCCATGAGGTGGATTACTTCTACAGTTTTAAGGAAAAGGAACAAGACATGTTAAAAAGTGTTATTTTGCCCACTTTACAGCTGGAATGTAACTGAAATTGTTTTGCCATTATCTCATTGACCATTTTCTGTAAATAATAACATTTGCAAATATCTGTCTGACCAATTGAAATGTAATTTTAATACTACACTCTAAATTTCCATAAATATGCTAATCTGGAAAAGCTAAAAAAAAACACTGGACCCCTAATTGAACTGATTATAAACAGCTCAAAATTTCCATGAAAATCTCATGAATATTCATACATAATTAATTATACATGAACGTTCAGTATATCCCATATAATTTATGGTTTGTCATATCCGCCAAAGAACATTAAATTGCATTTTAGTGCATGGTCACTTGCAATACAAATTGAAACCTAAAATACATGAAAATATAATTTAAAAAAATAGGTTTTCATATAATTTTCTGGGTAAGAATCTGTGAAAATCAATTAACTTATTTTGACAAGCAGGACACTACTTTGATTATGTTTTTGTGATTTATCTGTAAACTCCAAAGGCAGAGAATGTAATCTGCCTCTGGTAAAAATTTGTCAGACATAGTCCCTGTTACAATCTCCATAGATACCAATAACTTTTAAGAAATAATTAGAACTTTGAGTTAATAGCTGAAAGGATGGCACAACAAGATTTCACATTTTAAGACTTTTACTGTGGCAAAAGACTAAAGCACTAATACATTAACTCTATCTTTGTAGGCAACTGATACTTTAAACCACAAAATAAAACATTCTCACTTATACTTTTGGTACAACTGAAAACACACTTCACAGATATACTTTACATTGTCTTTTCCATAGACATTCAGATATCCTAGAACCATCCCAAGGTGATTCTTAACTCCCGAGGGTTTAATGCTGTTCTTCTCCTTCATCAGCCTGGGAACTTTTAACCTCAGAACTCTCTTTCACATTGAGCTTTCCCCAGAGTTTCTTCCTCTAGCACAAACTAGGCGAATCTTAACAGATTCGTTTTAATTCCTTATGAATTTGTTCTTCTCAATCTGACCATGAGCTCCCACTTGCATCCCTGGGTGTTATACCACAGTATTGTGCTGCCTATAGGTGCCCTCCATCTCCCAGATCTTGGCAGACGAACTGTGTCTGTGGCCAGGATTTTTCCCCCTTCGGGCAGGCTCGGTGGGGGCGGGCAGGAGCAGTCGGGAAGCTGACCGCCACCCATGATCGGGACTGGACCGCGATTTCACACTGGTGGGCCAATTAAGGCCCACCCAGCGTGAAACACGCACAGCAACGCTGCCTGTGTAGGGGGGAGGAGGGTGAGTGCGCAACGACACACATGCACACGAGTGCATGCTGGAAAAGTTCCCTTAGGCACAGAGCTGCCTCAGGGAGTTGAGGAGTTTAAGAAATAAAAATAAAGGATTTTAAATTGTTAAAAAACATATCCCCTCATGTGACTCTGCAACATGAGCAGGGACATGTTCTGAATGAAATGTTTATACTTTTATTTAATTTTTATTTGCTGTTGGAAACCTCATCCTGCCCGTGGATGAGGTTTCCAAAAAAGGGCAAAGGCCACTTGGCCTTTTCGCCTGCGCACCAACTGTAAGGTTGGGCGGGCAGCGAAAAATTTAACTCAATTGCTTTTTTATTGGCTTCAATAGGTGTTTAATTGTTGGCAGGCACACTGCTGACTCCCATGCACGCCCGCCGACCGAAATATTGTGCGAGTGCACAATGACGTTGGGACGCTCGCCCAATGTCATCGCACGTGATTTTACACTCGGTCGGGTTGGGCATGCACCCGCTTGATGAGCATTATATTCTGGCCTATGAGTTTCCTCGGATATCTTAGAAATCCTTCCCCTCTCTAAGCCCATCTCCATGGCAATGTCAATCACATGGGCCTTGTATCCGGGTAGAAACGCTGATTAACTATTCTTGAGACTGTAACTCACTTATATCTTGGGAGTAATTGGACTGTTTAAAGCACAACTGTTTATAAACTGACATTCTCAACACTTTTCTGGGACTTTAGACTCAGTCTATCTACTGTTAGCAAACAGATCACAGCCATTATCTGAAAATGTAAATGCCTTATATCTTCTTCCCAGTAGAATAATCTGGGCCCCCTTTAATCTCTAACAATCGAACAACCCAGGCTTGCTGCCAAGCAGGTTTCAGAACAGGTCACATGACCCCCTTCATTCTACTTTAAATGAAAGACACACGTTCAAAGCATAACAATCCTATAAACCCCACAATTGTAATAGCCCAGATTTTGCTACCAGTGATAAAACAACAGTTCTCACAGTTTTCCTTGAAGAAAGGCACCCACAAAGATTGAGTAATCTCTGAAGCATGGATTTCACCTTTCCCCAACATAAATTTGAACCTAGCGCAAAGTCAAGGGAATCTCCAGGTATCCAGCAAGGGTGCTGCAATCAACCACAGTAAATAGCCATTACATAAAAATGCAATTATTATAATCATGAAAACAACTGACATTACACAAATATAATTTTAGTTTTCCAGGGCCAGATCTTCTTCAGCAATGGTTATGACCCTAATATGCCATTAAAAACCCAGTTTCACCGCATGAACCGGCATAAGTATTTCAAGATTCTTAAAGAATGATATTCCAGAATAATAGGTTATGTTCAGTGATTTCTAATTGATGTCCATCTGCAGAGACATTAACCATGCAGCCTTTGAAGAAGTATAAAATCGCTGATTACAACTTCTGGATTTCCACATTTAACTGCACATTGCAGATACCAGGGGATGAATTTTCATGGAGTTGGGAAGGCTCTGTGGAACTATAAAAATGGCGGGCAGCACCTGGATGCAGAAGACCACCCCTATTTCCAATAGAACCCAATTTTGCCAGCATGGGGAAGAGGGTGAGGCGTGATTCAGGAGAGAAACAATAGAACTATTTTTTGACATTTCTCCAAAGGCTATCATGATGTCTTCATGAATGTTTGGCTGAGTTTCAAAAGCTACAATTATCTCAGCAGGGGGTTCTGAGTTCACAATTTGATTGACAGCTTAAAAAGGCTGTTAAAGGGTGTCATGACACGGCAGATAATGTGTGCCAGGTGAATAAAATCCATGAGGGAAAGTTGATCACGCAGTCACAACGGTTTTGCACTTTGTATTTTATTTTGAGATGCGCGCCCTGAATTCAGTAGTAATAAGTCCCCCAAGACTGCAGAGATTTTTTTTATAAAACTAAATGAACATTTATTAACAAAAGAAAATATTTCAAGCACGTACATAGTCTACAAATTACTACTATAATAACTCCTAAAACCCTTAATTAATCTGTCTTCCAGTTTTACCTCCATTAAGGCAACAGTAAAAAAATAGGTTTAAACAGGTCCAGGCAAGTCAACACAATAACCTGGGCAGGAGAACTCAAAGTGGCTTTTCCAGTTTCAGTTTCTGTCGACAGCAGCTTAATGTACAAATACTGGAGGCTTTTCACACTTTTGGTAGATATTACAATGCCTTTTCTCCCTGACACTTAGCCTCTTCTCCTTTATACATGTTTCTCCCTTTTATAATACAAATTCCATTGTTCCCATATGTCTTTGGAACTTTACTTTTCTCATAATATAAATCTTTTCATGGTGCTAATACTACCAGTAACCTTTGGGAAAAGTAAACATACTGCTTGGCCTAGCTTCTCTGGCTAGGTGTAACATCCTACCATCTCTTTGAAATTCAAACTATCCTGATTTATCTACAAATGCAAATTCTCCTCACCTCACATTCAAAAACTTCAGCCACGTTCATGTACTTAGCATTTCAAACCTAGCTTCTTTTGATGAGTTAAAGCGTCCATACCAACTGTCTCCAATTCAATTAAATCACATGCACACACATGCACACACACACACAGACACACATGATCCAAACCCCACTATCAACCTGCTTTTACAATAAATTACAATAACATTATAAGAATGATTATATTTTCATGAAAAGGACTAGCTATCTTTGATGTGGGCCAAATAGAAGTTTGTTTGTTTCTTATAACCACTTGAGGAGATTCAAAATCATTGACTGATTTAAGAATGGGAGTTTTTTTCACTAACAAGAGGCAAATTTTAAATCGGGACCGCTGCCATCCTGTGCATGCGTAAAATCCGGTGTGATGATGCCAAGTCACAAACCAGACCTCAACATTCTGGTCTCCAATAATAGAGAAGCCTGTTGGGCACCGAAATGGGCCGCCCATTAAAAAAACTAATTAACAAGCCTTTATGCTTGTTAACAAGACAATTGACCAGAACTTTATGTTGCCCATGCCAGATAACAATGGGTGCACAAACAAAACATTGGGAGGAAATCACACCAGGCAATAATATTTACTGCAAAGGCAGATATAAAGGACCAAAGCAGGGCTGTGGTTGCATTCAGCAGAAGACACTGCTGCTGAAGGTGGGAAACTTTCATGGTTTGTAACTTGTACTTTTCATTGATTTCAACCAGCAGGAGGGCAATTTCTTAGGGGGCGGGGCATTCAGCAAGTGCTACAATCAACATTGTGCACTACAGAATTTGAGCTTAAGGTCATTGTCTCCCATGGGAATTGTTAATTCTGTAGGACGCTCCTCTTCCAGTGAAGAGGAGAAGGAGAAGGAGGGCTAGGGCTAGGTGCACTCTGTGGTCCAGCAAGATGGGAAAATTGCTGCTAAGTAAATGGCTTCAGGGGACAGACCCTGCCAACCATGTCTATAGGGTGAAGATGACATTCCTTCAGATGATTGGAAGACAGTGCCTGAGAAAACCGTGTCTCTCAAGGGAGACAGTCACTTCCCTCTGTGACATGCTTTCTGGGGAGATAGTCTCCAATTGTGTGTGTGGCTGCCCGATCTATGCGGTATTAAAAGTCACTGTGGCCTTGAATTTCTTCACTTCTGGGTCATTCCAGGCATCATGTGGAGACCAGAGAGGAATTTCCCAGCCTGCAACCCATCACTGTAAGAAGGTCTTCATGGATGCCATATTCAGGTGTGCCCATGAATACATCTCCTTTACCAGTGACAACACCAGTCAAGCAGAAAGATCCAGAGGCTTTACAGGCTGGATTTCTGAGAGTGAAAGAGATCAACAATGGTGCACATGTTGCAATAAGAGCTCAATCTTGACAGTTGGGTGCTGGGTATCAATCCATCAATGTCCAGATCATGTGTGATCATAAACAAAGGATAATGCAGTTGTGTGTATGTTATTCATATAGCAGTCACAGTGCATACATATTTAGGCACTCCACGGTACCAGGGATATTCACCAGCCTGGGACATTTGGAGAGCTGGCTTCTGGGATTATAAAGGTTACCCTCTAAGGAGATTGCTAATGACACCAATGAGGAAACCATGCACAGAGGGGATATAATGATAGTCAGGCATTCACCAAGGCCATCATTGAGTAGACCATTGATCTGCTCAAAATGCCCTTCTGATGTTTAGACAGATCAGGTGGCACTCTGCAATATGCACCTGTTAGACTCTCACTAGTGGTTGTTGTCTGATGTGCCTTGCACAACCCAGCCCTCCAGAGAGGGGAAGCCCTTGGAGAGGAGGATCTGATGGAGACAACCCCATTCTCTGACCATGAGCCTGATGATGACGAGGGTTGGCCACGCCAGCCAGCTGCGCATTCTGGTCTGCGGGAGGATCTGGATGCTGAAGTGACACAAGATTCTCTAATACTGTAAAGATTCCAATAGCAATGTGTCTCTTGCTCAATGACACTGATTCGGCCATACTCACCTTTCCCTGTTATCTCCTTCAGCTGAAAGGCCAATGTGGAGTTACCAAATAAGGCCCAGCAAAGAACACAAACTCCCTTTATAGCATGCAGTCAACACAATTCAAAACCATCACATCACACAGATATTATACATGGATGTTACCAGACCATCAAATGAAAAGGACAATCATTTAATAACAAAATGATTCAACAATCTTCGTAACCATCAAATATGAAAGTCACCCATCTGAACCCATATGTGATTACTGTGGGGTTTTTTTAAACTCATTTACATCCTGGTGCTCCCTCCTTGCTGCCAGCTAAGGTGGAGACAGGCTGCTGACCTTATGGCCCTTGTCTGCAATGACTTTGATGGCTATCCTCTGGTCGTCTGAGACCATGTGGGCTATCCTCTGGTCGTCTGAGACTATGAGGGTCCCAGTGTGATTCAAATCTCCTGTACAGTAGCAGGAGGCTCCCCTCTCAGCGTGGCACTCTGAAACACTTGCAACAATAGCAGGGGAGCATAGTAGAGGCTGTCCCCATCTGAAGTCCCCTGAAAGGTGCCCCTCATCGGTGTCACCAGCTACTCATCTGCCACTGTGATGTCCATTTGGCCCTCCCTGCTTTCCTGAGAGAAACTAGGACCTGAATGCGCCTAGACTCTTCGTCCCTCTATCTCACTTGCTCTGGACAGTGGAGCTAAGAGACAAAGTGATGGAGTGCAGGTCAGAATGCATACCCAGAATCCCATTAGTGGGATTAGCTGGGTTGGCCCTCAATGAAAGTCACCAGTCTCTTTCAATGGAGGAAGCCATGAATTATGAAGAGTGGGTCATCTCAGAGCTCCTGGCCTGGAATGGACTCCTCATTTTCTGTGCCAGTGCATGCAACCCCTACAGAATCTCTGCCACAACTCTATGGCCTTTGCTCTCTATGTCCAGCATTTGCCGCCTAGCTGATGACTCCGGAGGCTCATCATTAGACTGGGTCTCAACATCTAGGTTGGCTCCAGCACCCGCCTGAATGTCAGAGGCCTGCTGCATCTGCTTCGAACAGCAAGTTTTGTGACTGTGAAGTGCTCACGCCAGTGTGTGAATTCCTTACAGCCGAGTCGCGCATACTGATCGAGGTGCATGTATCTGAGCTGATGTTAGGTGTGGAGCAAGGATGTGACGCTGCACCCTCTGAGGCTCCCTCCTACCCCTCAGGGGTTATTGATGGATCTTTGGGGTTAGCGGCTGCAGCTGCAGATGTTTGTCCTGTGGGAGAAAATAACAAGGAGAATGAAAGGCACCATCATCATCTGAGGTGACCTCAGAGAGATACGCTTCCTCAAAACAAACACTGGTGACATTGGGGGATGGTAAACAGTGGTTGAGCCTTGAACTGCAGGCTGGTTGAGTACGGTCAGTACTCTGTCTGTTGCGAACAGCCAAGAGGATGTGCTGTTTGGAACAATCCACCAGCCATTGGCACATGCATCCTATGGACCTGGCATCACATCGGTGCTGAAATTCATACACCACATTACTTAATTGTTTGGTTGGCAGAACATCTTTTTGGCTTGATGGCAGCATCCTGTTAGTGGAAAACACCACTTGTGTTGCCACTGCAAAGTAGCAATATGAAATGGCTAGCTTTACCTGTTGCTCAAATTTCTCAGGCACCTTACCCTTCCAGGATAATCTGAGGTAGACTGGGCACTTTTCAGGACTGAAAGTGTTTGCCTTAGGCCCAATCATGAGTTTGATACACAGTGAGCAATGATCTGATTGGGGGAGCCATTATCCTGCAGGATAGCTTTGTTGTGTTTTATTTCGATATCAAGCTTGGACGGTGAGCAAAGACTCTGGCTCAATTTAGGAAGTTGCTGCAATACTCAACTAGCCTGTGCTTACAAACTTAAAATGTAGTGTCCAACATTAGATGTGGTTCCGTGATTGGACAGAACTTACTAAACAATTGTATGAAGAATTACACTAACACCAACTTAATGTTATCAGTCAGGCTCACAGTGTGGCTCACTTATGTGTGGTAGAAAGTACATACATTCACACACAGGGCCCTGTATCTTTGCAAAAATAAAGAACACGTCCAGCCATTGCTCCTCTTTCAACTAAACAAAAGCTTGAGGGACAACTGTTCACTGGTGCATTCCCCATGGCAATGCCCCAACCAATCAAAGTCAACTTGGTTTAAATTTAAACAAAAGCTTCGGGGTTAACTGTTCCTTGGTGAATTCTCCGTGGCAACATCTCTCCCAATCAGAGTCCACTTACTAATGAATCAGCATCCTTTTCTCATGCAGTGTAAATTGTTGTTCCCTTTGAAATTTGGCATTCTTGTGTCTGTCTTGATGTGTGCAAGCCAAAGATCTTCAACAGCATGTCTTCTTTTTTTTTTAACAATACTCAAGTTCTGTACTCCAAGTGACTGTTTTCTACATTGTTGCAATTTAACAAAAAATGAATTGTTCTGATATGTTGAAAAACATTTTCAAAGAATGCATGTACCATATTAATGTTTTAATCATGTTAAAAGGGGGCAATTTTTCCTGTTTCTGCTGCTGGATATATTGGATCATCTAGCTGCAACACAAAGAGAAAAATTGAGTCAGGAGGATTGCATGTCCCCAAAGGGGCCATGTCTGATTTACTTTTCATTCCTGTCATTTCTCTACAGAGTGATCCCTAGAAATCCAATTCACCCAGCTGCAGGAACAGGAAAATTTGATTAACACTTCTCTTACCAAAATTATTGTTTATTTATTATTGATCCCAAAATCTGCATGTAATAGCAAATGGCTTTACTCATGATAAATTGTTAACTTTCTGCTTTTTATGCTGAACTTGCTATATTACTGTGCTACATGACAATGATTTCAGGGACTTTCACCATTTCTATGTTTAGTACAGACATTATAGCACTAAAATCTAAGCTTTTTCAGTGCTTTCCATTGTTATTCAGTATATATAAATTCAGAACAAAATTGGTTGACTTTGAAGTATTTAATGCTGTCCTTACCTTGGCCTGACCTACATGTGACTCCAGACCCACAGCAATGTGGTTGACTCTTAAATGTCCTCTGAACAAGGGCAATTAGGGATGGGCAATAAATGCTGGCCTAGCCACTGACACCCATATCCCATGAATGAATGAAAAAAGAAATATTTAAGTCCGAGATGGACTGATTTTTGGTCTCTCAGGGAATCAAGGGATATGGAGAACGGGTTGGAAAGTAGAGTTGAAGTTGAAGATCGGCAATGATGGCATTGAATGGCAGAACAAACCAATGGGCAGTATGGTCTACCCTTGGTCCTATTTCTTATATTCTTATGCTCTTATGTTCTTAATTACTGTCACAGAAACAGGTTAGCACATGAATTGTCAGGCATTCAGCTCAACTGTAGGCTGACTATCAGGCATTGAGGGAAACAAGAGTTAGAAGTAGAATCCAATTGTTTCATTACATAAAAATACTGATCCTGTTGTCATTGTTGACAAAAAGAATGAATGTTCAGCACTTTCAGAACATATTGGAAGTTTCATGGTCCACTAACATCGATTTCAGGTTTTTCAATCATAGGAATGGGTTGTTTTTTTTTCTGCTTTAAACAAAAACTGGAAAGCTTCTGCATATGATACAGCCTGACAGGTAATGTGCATTGTAGAGTACCTCATGCTGACCCTGGAAGGAAGCACCAGTAGGTGGTAAATGGACAGAAGGTTTACACTGTGTAGGCCCTCAATTTAGGACTATTGGCTCTCATGTTGTACCAGTAAAGCTTTCTTCAGTTTGACATATATCATTTCAAAATGGTATCTGTGCTATAAGGGGTATTGCTGAATTAAAAGTGTTATAAACTGCTCTTTTTCACTTCTTTTTTCTATTCGTGATAGTTTTGCCCAGGTGATGTGACTGTGCATTTTACCTCAGATTAGGTAATACATCCTTTCCTGACTAACAGTGATACGGCTAAGCCCTCAGTGTTAAAGACGTAGTTATCTTGACAGCTGAAATCAATGTTGAACATGATTTAAATTAAAGTACAAATTGCATAATTAGTCATATCAAATTTTTGAAGGTATTGACAGCTGTAATCATAGACTGAATTAGGATCTGACTGTTGTTAAAAAAAGAATTTCTGTACAGTCAAGTCAATTCTATGACAGATTCTTTACTGCTAATTATATGGTAAAATTGATGAGATGGAAACCTACTACTTTAACTGTGCTCTTTTGATGGAAGTCTAGGCAGTATTTTTGGGGTGAGTATAGAGATGGGAAGGCACAAAGATTTGCAGTGCTGGCCAGTGTGCTGGCACCATGCCACCTCAGCATCATTTTCACTGCAAGCAATGGCTAACCAATTAAGGTAAGGCCTGTTAAGGCCAATTATTTTCCAGTTGATTTGTGGGTCTCCCACAGCACAGGGAACAGACCAGCTGCCTGGAAGCAGCCTTATTGCAGTAGATCAGGGGGGTCAGCACTCCAGGCAGGTTTTGAGGTCCACCACAATTATGGCTCAATAGCTGTGGCTAATTTTTAATAGGAATGTTCAAAAGGTTGCTGAAAGGGTATCTCAAGATGGAGGTACCCTCTCTCTCTCTTATGTGAAAGGGCAAGTTGCAACTCCTTTTGAGCTGGAGGGCCTCCTATTGACATTCCACCATTGATAGCCTTAATTGATTGACAAGTACGCCTTCTGGCCATTCAATGGTCAATTCATGGAAAATCACTGCGGGGTGACTGTTCCCAACACAGCAGGGGGTCAGGACACTCATTTGACCCTGACATCAGGGATCTGACCCAAAACCCAAAGTTCTGCCCCTAGTTTAAATTCAGCCCAGGGAGAGAGATGAAGGCTCAATGGTCATGAAATTGGGTTCTGTAGTGTCACTGATGCTGGAGCTTCGAAAGCCCAAAGAGGTTTAATGGCAAATGGAACAGGGTGAGGATGGCATTGCCAGTGACTATTAAGGTCCCCATTGCCCTCAACTTCGATACAATCGGGAACCTTCCAGGCGGGATGCTTCCAACTAGATGGTAAAGCTATGGAAGCTCCGTCACACGCTTATGAGGCCACGCCATGAGAAGGCAGTCTTGAAATAGGAACATTTTATTTTTTCTGCTGCAGGGGGCTATTTAATTATGGTGACATAAACAACATTTCCCAGTGTGCCATCCATCACTTCATCAAAGAGGTGATGGAGGCCCTGTATGTTAGGAGAGGGGATTTCATAGTATTCTTTATTACCAGAGATGAGCAGGAGGAGTGGGAATGTAGCTTTGCTAGAGCAGAAGGATTTCAAATAGTGCAGGGAACCATCGACTGTATGCACATGGCACTGCAGGCCCACATGTAAACATATAGGGGTACTGGCACTACAAGGGCCACCACTCCATCAACGTGCAGTGGGTGTGCAACCATACATAGAACATCATGTTGGTGAATGCCCACTGTCCTGGCAGCAACTATGATGCCTCCACCCTGAAGCTGTCAGCCCTTTCTGCCCTCTTTGGGCTACCACAACAAACCAGCAACTGGCTTTTTGGTGATGAAGGATACCCTCGAGATACCTGACTCAGGACTTCCCTCCACCACCTGGCCATGTGAGAACAATGCGCCTATAACTACACGGCTACAAGGAACATCATTGGGCAAACGACTGAAATCCTGAAACAATGGTTCCACCACTTGGACATCTCAGGGAGCCCACCAGTACTCACCAGAGGGGTCTCCAGGTTTATGATGATTTTTTGCATCCTCAGCAACCTCACTATCATGAGGGTGCAGCCCTTGCCACCAGGTCTTCGGAGGACACATTGGGAGGAGAAGGTAGAGCAGAAGGCAGAGGAGGGAAAGGGGACAGGATATAAACATCTGTAAGTTATTTTTCTCCAGGCAGTCTGTTAGAGAGCAGATATTGAAACTCCAGTTCCCCTAACACATCATCCCATTATCACCACTGCTCTATAATTCCCCACCTTTCTACCCCTCTGCAATGCCCCATCACAGTGTCTTCCTGGCCAAAATCCTGAAATAAAGCGACTAACAATAAAGCATTCCATAACAACGTTCTCCAACAACACTTCCAACAATATGTACAAAACAGAACGATTCATGCTTGTGCATTTTTAGCACCTGTCCTCCGTATGCCTTTGGCTCATCCGCAAAAGCAGTGTATCCCAGTGGCTGCAGGATGACTGGTGGAAGGCAGCTGACTTTCACTCAGGGAGACTCCAGAGGAGCTCACAGAATGACTTTGATCAGCTCTGAGCCAGGCACTGCATCACAGTTGTGTTCACAAGTGCTGTCATGGAATTGGTAACCACTTCGATGCAGGAAAGGAAAGGCTCTGAGCTCTGTGCAAAGCTCATTGCCCCGTTGAAGCCAGACTTCTCCATACACCTTGACAGTGACAATAAGCTGTCTGGCAGGCCTGCCACTGCACCAAGTGGCTCAATGTGTATGGTCATTGTCGTTCTTTGGAACAACGCTCCATCAATGTTCTCATTTGAGTCCTCTGCAGCAAGAATTGCCTATAACTTTTCCCCCTGGAGACAGGTAGCTGAAATGTTCTTTGCCGCGGTCTGGCTTCAGCCACCCATGCCCAATAAGTCACTATGTGCAGATCACGATTTTATACTAACTTGCAAGGTATTTTTCTATTCATTCATGGGATGTGGTCTTCACTGGCTGGGCCAGCATTTATTGCCTCATCCCTAGTTGCCCTTGAGAAGGCGGTGGTGAGCTGCCTTCTTGAACCACTGCAGTCCATGTGGTGTAGGTACACCCACAGTGCTGTTAAGGAGGGAGTTCCAGGGTTTTGATCGAGTGATAGTGAAGGAACAGCGATATATTTCCAAGTCAGGGTGGTGAGTGACTTGGAGGGGAACTTCAAAGTGGTGGTGTTCCCAGCTATCTGTTGCCCTTGTCCTTCTAGGTTATAGTGGTCGTGGGTTTGGAAGGTTTTGTCAAAGGAACCTTAGTGATTTTCTACAGTGCATCTTGTGGATGGTACACACTGCTGCTACTGTGCATTGGCGGTGGAGGAAGTGAATATTTGTGGATGTGGTGCCAATCAAGCGGGCGGCTTTGCCCTGGACAATGTCAAGCTTCTCAAGTGTTGTTGGAGCTGCACTCATCCAGGCAAGTGGGGAGTATTCAATCACACTCCTGACTTGTGCCTTGTAGATGGTGGACAGACTTTGGGGAGTCAGGAGGTGAGTTATTCACTGCATGGTTCCTAGCCTCCTACCTGCTCTTGTAGCCACAGTATTTATATGGCTAGTCCAGTTCAGTTTCTGGTCAATGGTAAACCCCAGGATGTTGATAGTGGGGGATTCAGTGATGGTAATACCATTGAACATCAAGGGGCAATGGTTGGATTCTCTCATGTTGGAGATGGTCATTGCCTGATACTTGTGTGGTGCAAATGTTACTTGCCACTTGTCAACCCAAGCCTGGATATTGTCCATGTCTTGCTGCATTTGGGCATGGACTGCTTCAGTATTTGAGGAGTTGCGAATGGTGCTGAACATTGTGCAACCATCAGCAAATATCCCCACTTCTGACCTTATGATGGAAGGAAGGTCATTGATGAAGCAGCTGAAGATGGTTGGGCCGAGGACACTACCCTGAGGAACTCCTGCAGTGATGTCCTGGAACTGAAATGACTGACCTCGAACAGCCACAACCATTTTCCTTTGTGCTAGGTATAACTCCAACCTGTGGATAGTTTTCCCCCTGATTCCCATTTACTCCAGTTTTGCTAGGGCTCCTTGATGCCATACTCGGTCAAGTGCTGCCTTGATGTCAAGGGCAGTCACTCAACTCACCTCTGGAGCATAGCTCTTTTGTCCATGTTTGAACCAAGGTTGTGATGAGGTCAGGAGCTGAGTGGCCCTGGTGGAACCCAAACTGGGCGTCAGTGAGCAGGTTATTGCTAAGCAAGTGCCACTTCATTGCATTATTATTGACCCCTTCCATTACTTCACTGATAATCGAGAGTAGACTGATGGGACGGTAATTGGCCAGGTTGGATTTGTCCTGCTTTTTGTGTACAGGGCATACCTGGGCAATTTTCCACATATTCAGGTAGATGCCAGTGTTTTAGCTGTACGGGAACAGTTTGGCTAGGGGCGCAGCATGTTCTGGAGCTCAAATCTTCAGTACTTTTGCTGGGATATTGTCAGGGCCCATAGCCTTTGCAGTATCCAGTGACTTCAGCCATTTCTTGATATCATGTGGAGTGAATCGAATTGGCTGAAGACTGGCATCTGTGATGCTGGGGACTTCCAAAGGAGGCTGAGATGGATTATTCACTTGGCACTTCTGTCTGAAGATTGTCGCAAATGCTTCAGCCTTATCTTTTGCATTGATGTGCTGGGCTCCTCCATCATTGAGGATGGGAATATTTGTTGAGCTTTCACTTCCAGTGAGCTGTTTGATTGCCCACCACCATTCACAACTGGATGTGGCAGGATTGCAGAGCTTAGATCTGATCCGTTGGCTGTGGGATCGCTTAGCTCTGTCTATCATTTGCTGCTTATACTGTTTGGCACGCAAGTAGTTCTGTGTTATAGCTTCACCGGGTTGACAACACATTTTTAGGTTCGCCTGGTGCTGCTCCTGGCATGCCCTCCTACACACTTCATGGTAATGGTAGAGTGGGGGAAATGCCGGGCCATGAGGTTACAGATTGTGTTCAAGTGCAGTCCTGCTGCTGCTGATGGCCCACAGTAGCTCATGGATGCCTAGTCTTGAGTTGCTAGGTCTGTTCCAAATCTATCCCATTTAACACGGTGGTAGTGCCACACAACACAATGGAAGGTATCCTCAATGTGAAGGCGGGACTTCATCTCCATAATGACTGTGCAGTGGTCACTCCTACCGATACTTTCATGGACAGATACATGTGTGGCAGGCAGGTTGGTGAGGATGAGTTTTAATAACGCAAGCACCCCTTTCCTCCTCACCATTAGATTGTGGATACCTTGGGGAGCTTTGAAATGAGATGAGGTATTGAAATCCATAATTCCTGGCAAAATGAGTTAAGTATTCATTTGCGAATTGTGAGCTGTTGTCAGACACCACCTGGTCTGGGATGCCATGGATCACAGATTTCTTTCAATCACCTAATGACCGACTCTGAGATCATTGTGCGTAAACACGTCACTTCAATCCACCGAGAGAAGTAAGCAACAATGAGGAGGAAGGACTTGCCATTTTATATGACAGATTCCCAAACATTCCCATGGTCTGGTAAGGAACTATGTAGGGACAAGGGGCTCCCACTGGACTGATCTGAGCAATGCACACACCTGCCAGTTTAAAATCACCTCTTCAATTGCTCTTGATATTCCCAGCCACCACACTGCACTCCGGACTCGTGCTCTACACTTTCATTTTAGAATCTCTGGCAGGATTGAAATAGGAATGACCAGTCGCTCATCATGCACTAGAGGATCATCAATTACAGTGAAGTAATTCTCCTGTTTGAAGTAAATTTTCATAACATTGCCAATGAGATGCTGCAGTGGCCAACCTTGTAGACAGTGCTGACGGATGCAATCTTCATCTCGCATTTGCTCCTGGTGTAACTGTTGAAGCTTTTTGGAGCTCACTGGCAGTTGTGTTGTCACAAATAGGGAATATGACTTGAGCTTGTCAACAATTGCAGGAGGGTCGACTGTAGCCCCGGGCAGTGGGTCCACAGTCAATTGATGTTTCTCCTGGACGTACACTGTATCCTATGCAAAGTGCATGAGAAGCAAGCAGGATCTCTGAATTCTGGGGGGCATTCTGGTGAGTTTTTTCTAGTGAGACCAATGGTTGTGATCTGTCTCAATGAACACTTTCAGCCCAACAATATGGACAGAGAACTTCTCACAGCCCACGTTACTGCAAGGGCCTCTTTTTCAATAACTGCATATTGCATCTCTATGTCTGACAGCCCCCTAGACATATAAGATACTGGTCAATGGCATCTACCCAGCTCGTCTTGGAACAAAGCTGCCCCTAGTCCTGTTGATGAGGCATCTGCCATGATTGTAGTTGGTAGGGATGGTTGTAGTGAGCCAGGATACTTGGTGAGAGCAGCATTTCTTTGATCTGATTAAATGCTTGCTCTTGGTGTCCATCCCAACGCCACACTTGGGCCATTTTGAGAAATTATCACATAGGCTCTGTGACCGGTGCCAAGTTCGGCAGAAATTTTGTCAAGTGGTTCAGCATCCACAGGAATCTTTGGAGGTGTAGAATTGAAGACGGGGTTGGAAACTCACTAATTGCCTTTGTTTTGTGTAGGTCCGCATAATGCCTTTGCTGCTCACAATATGACCTAAGAACTGAATGGAGGTCTTAGAGAACTCACACTTATTATTCAGCATCAATTGTGCTTCCTGCAAGTGTTTCAAGACAACTGTATCTACTGTCGCATTTCTCAACAGTCACATCGTGGACAAGGTCATGATCCATATGGACAGGGATTCCTTTCAGGCCTTATAAGATGCTGGTATCGTGCACTGAAAAATCTCAGGTGCTGAGTTAATGCTGAAGGGCAAACGAATGAAGCTGCCAAATGGGATGCTAAATGTTGTTATCAACTTAGATTTCTTGTCCAAAAGAACCTGCCAGAAGCCACTGATGGCATGAGGTTTCAAGAACACTGCGCTCTTGGAGAGTTTGGTCAAGCTGTCGGCCACCGAGGATTTCCCTCACCACTGCCTTGTTGAATTTATAAAATTGGCACAAATGCAAATGGTCCAGTTTGGCTTCAGAATTGGGACCATCCCAGAACATCATTCTGTCGGCTGAGTGAAGGGGGAGATGACCCCTTGGTCATCTTATCAGGTTGCTGTTGCACTTGTTTCATAAGCAGGAGCAGTATTTTCTGTGATGTAAACAAGCACACAGGTTTGGCATCTTTTCTCAGTGTTATGCTGTATGCAGTCTTCAGTCACCCCAGCCTCATGAAAACTTTTGGAAAATCCTTTTTAAAATTGTAACCAGACCCTTGCTGATCAATCTTGTCAATCTTTTGGATGAGGTTGAGGTCAACATAGGCTTTCCTGCTCAGGAGGAAAAATTCTTGGTGTGGAACACATTTATATTGGAACATTGCTTACAGCGTACCTTTGACCTGGAGCTTGATGCATCTTGGTCCACATAACTGTGCTGTAGGTGGCTTTAACATTGTTTCACTAGCCACAGTTCCTTATCTGACTGGACCGTCACACTGGCTCCTATGACTAATTTAAAATTCATGAGGTGACCATTTACAGATATGTCAGCATTCCAAAATTTGAATATGGGATCCTTAATTTCTCCCTAGCCATAGCCTTCATCCAATCTGTATAACTCATTTATAAAAGAGTCTATAGGTTCCCTGGGCTTTTGGATTCTCTTGTTAAATTTTGCTCACTTCAAAATGTTATTGCTTCTTAGTTTAAAACTAAGGTGTCAAAGGGCTTCATGACCTCTTCAAAGTTATGGGAAGATTCACCTATTCCTTGTTTGGCAATTATGTTGTCGGCTGTTGGATCTATTGAATATAATAGTGTATTCACTTGTTCAGCCTCTGTTTTCTTATTCAAGCCTAATGCTATCATATATCTTAAAAATCTTCTTCTCCATAAGACCCAATGTTGCGCCTGGTCTGGCCCTTCCATCTGCCCTAATTGGTCTGGCAGTGTTGATTTACCATCCATGACTGTTTTCAGCACAGGGGAGTACAGCTTTATTTTTTTTTATATAAATGGTGCCGCACTAATCTTTTTTTGTTTCATCCCGTACCTGTCAGGATTTGGCGGGCTCCCATTGTGGTTACAGAGCTGTTTTAAACTTCAGCAATTCTGCAGAACATCTTTTGAACAAATTGTTTTGGCCAGCTAGTTGCATTCCTGGGCTTGGAGAATCGAATTAAAGCCAATTTTTGCTCTGACTTCTCTTTAATTTTTTTTTCCGTTGGCACGTGGTTGCCATGTGCTATGGCGCTGACTCTGGATCCAGGCTGCAGGGTTCTTCAAGCCAAGCTCATCAGTCTGCCAATGCTGCCTGATTATTGAACCAAATTTAAAAGTTTATTTCGGCCTTTTCTTGGCATTTGCTCACCCTTTTGCTATCTGGCCAGGACCTTTGACTCTGCTTTCAAAGGGGTCTTGCAGCAGACCTCCACGTGCTCTGGTGGAGTCCTTTCATGCTGCACAGGGGATCTTTCTTCTGCCCTTCAATCTCCATGCCTGTAATGGAGCTTCTTAGGCAATCTCCAGCTGCGTATTTGCGGTCTTAAGTTAGGTGCACTTCTCTCAGGTCATGTTGTGTTTTCTTCACTTCTTCGTTCTTAGGGATTTTGGGGTCCTTCCCCTGCTGCCACCATGTTGTAAGGTTGTATGTTGTCTCACTGAGAGGTCCAGAGGCTTGTATCATTGAACAACAACTGTTTATTAATAACACATAACTATATACATAGAAACAGGATATAGTCCTGACTAAGTGCTATCTTCATGCCGACTTCTACCGGTCTCACCACTACACTCTACTACTCCCACATGACTCTCTGCATGATAATGTGGGTGGCACTGTGTCCCAGTCCCACATTAACCCTTACAGTCCCAAACACCCTAATACCACAGTTTCTCTATACTTAATGCAGTTTCCTATTAAGAGGAGCAGGCTGGCTGAAACACACTGGCCACACATGCTGTGAGACTGCTGTTGAGCATGCAGCCATCCAGTAGCATGTTTGTTGCTCGGCAACACACTAAAATCATTGAAATAAGGAGGCAGGATGAAGTGTGTATGCTGCCTGTCTCAATAGAACTGTGTGTGGGGTAATCGCAAATCACAACCCCCACACCTGAGAGTGGAGTACACATTTTCCCCAGTGTGTCTCGGCATCTCTAGTGTCAATATAAGCAATGAAAGGTCACAGTAAAATTTGTCACATCATTAATATTAACCTTTGGAGTTACAAGAATTGGAAATGGTTTAATACAACTGGCATATTTTTTAAATATATAAATTCTCAGAGAAGTCAAGAATCCTGGCTAAAATAATTTTAGATATGAATAAACTGGGGATTTTTAAAAAAAATTATTCTTTCATGGGATGTGGGTGTTGCTGGTAAAGCCAACATGCGTCACCCATCTCTAATTGCCCTTGAGCTGAGTGACTTGCTGGGCCATTTCAGAGGGCAGTTAAGAGTCAACCACATTACTGTGGGTCTGGAGTCACATATAAGCCAGGCCAGGTAAGGATGGCAGATTTCCTTTCCTCAAGGACATTAGTGAACCAGATGAGTTTTTACAACAATTGATGATAGTTTCATGGTCACCATTACTAGCTTTATATTCAAGATTTATTAATTGAATTTAGATTCCACCAGCTGCTGTGGTCAGATTTGAACCTGGGTTCTCAAAGCATTAGCCTGGGCCTCTGTATTACTAGCCCAGTGACATTGCCACTACACCACCATCTCCCCCCATCTTTAAATCATTTCACAGTGTTGCAGAACTGTGCCTGTATAGAAAGAAATGAATTTCATTTGCATGTAGTGAGTGTATTATAACAATTTGTCACAATCTATCCTCTAGATTATGTTATGTAACCCTGGTAGTAAAATTTCTAGTTTGATAGTACCTTTTTTAAGCTACAATACCACAGACATACAGGCAATCATTTTTGTGGACAATAATCAAGCACTGGGGGAGAACTTGAGTGATCTACATTGTGCACTCATTGTATGATTTTAATGGAGTTAGTGTAGTTTCAACCAGAATTGACAGGGAGTAGGAGTGGGAACAGAAGGAGACAGGCCAACTCCTTGAACTCTCAGGGCTGAATTTTTTTGTGGGTGGTGGTGGGGCATACCGCTTGACCCCCCACTCAGAAGAAAAGTCAGACCGATTTTTAAAAAAGGCCATCCCATAGTGATAATACGCTGTGGGCGACCTTAACAAGCGGATTTCAATCCTCAGCCCTGCTCTTGAGAGCTGCGGGCCAATCAGATTGGCCAGCAGCTCTTGCAGTCCAGGCAGTGGAAGAAGAGTGTAGTGGCACTGCTGGAACTGCAAGGACACCCATGAAGAAGTGTCATGGACACCAGAGAAACTGAATCTGGGGTTTCTTGGGCAGGGAAGGATCTGGCACCATAGGGAAGGGGGATGAGGGGTCTGGGTGGGGGGTGGGGTGGTTTTGGGTGCCTGGCAGTGAGGCACAAAGGGGGCTGAACAATCGTAGCGGGGTTATGCCCAATGCACACAAGGCACCCCTGAAGGAGGTACTTCCCCCTTCCTTCCCACCCTTTCACCATCTTTGACGAGAAAACGGCCTTCCAACTCTCGCCTGCCTTCCGCTGCCCAGCGTATTATGGCAGTGCATGCGGATTTAGGTCCTTAACTGCCACTTAATTGGGCAGTTAACAGCCTCAATAGGCCTAAGGGTGGGCAGCTTAGTGGGCACCTTACCCACAACCCCCCCTCCGTATTGTGGGGACTGGGTTGGGAGTGGGCGGAAGAGTTGGGTTACCCACCCAACCTATTTTATGTGCCCCATGCTGGAAACAAGCCTGCTCAGGGGGCTGTAAAACTCCCCCCCTCAGAGTTTTGGCAATATGTCTCTCCACTTAGTTTCCTCACAGTTAGTGCTGAAATTGCACCAAAACATCAGCTGAAACAGAGGAAATGGGCCTTTCATTACTGCAAAATGGAGACCACTTCATTGTGACTCAAATATGGTTGCATATCTGCCTTTGTAAATTCCCTGCAAATACAGTACAGTATTGGGATGCAGGCTGCAACATTTGTAACGCAACTTTTACTAATATGTGCCTTTGTGGTACTGTTTTCATGAGAAGATCTGCATGTTATTGCATTTGAGTGCTTGCTCCTGACATGCAGTGTATTTATGGACGTGGCCACCCAGAGCACGTTTAATTTTGCTCCAAAAGCCAAACATAAGCAGTTCTGGGCTGGATTTTACAGCCTCATATCAGGTGGCTGCCACCTCTCTCCCCGCCCCCCACTACCCCCGCCAACCTCCGTGCCCCCCACCCCCCAACGCTTACAGGAAATATAGTGTGATGACATTGGATTCGCAATCCGCCATCATCCCACCAGATTCCGATAATACGGAAGGCAAGCGAGTGCCAAAATTGGAAGCCCGCCCATCATCTTGAAAAGACCAATTAGCCAGCTATTGAGTTTGTTAAAGGGGCAAATGACTGCAATTTTAGGTTGCCCATTCCATTCTTCAGTAGTCGCATGGAGATCTGGAGGGTGAGCACTCCAGCAGAGGATCCAGAGATTGCTGTCACCATGGGAATTATGCACTCTGGGCGAGACTCTTCCAGTGAGGAGGAAATAGGGAGAAGGAGTCAGAGGGGGCCAGAAGTTCAGGAACAGGTACACCTTTCCATCTCTGCAGGTGAGGGACATGCTGCTGCACAAGGGCCAGAACAAAACAGACAACAATTGCAGCCCTGGTAAGGAGAAGAAACTATCCTGTGCAGAGAGTGTACAGGAAAAGGCTGAATTACCTCCAGTTCTCACAGCGCCAGTGTCTATGCAGTCAGCATCTCTCCAGTGAGACATTGACCTGCCTTTGTGAATTGCTGGCTGATGAGATCAATTCAAATTGTGTTGGCGGCCGCCCTATCATGTTGCTGCCAAGGTGACTGTGGCCTTGAACCTTTAGCATTGGGGTCATTCCAGGAACCAGTCAGAGACCTTTGTGGCATATCTCAAGCTTCAACTCACCGTTGCCTAAAGGTAGCCACGGATTCATTGTTTAAGTGAGCAAATATCTTCATCTCCCTCACCACCAATGATGCTAGTCAGGCCGAGAGAGTCAGAGACTTCGCGTGAATTACTGCATTCCTCCAAGTTCAAGTTGTGATGGATTACACACATGTAGCCACCAAAGCTCCATCGGGTCAGCCAGGGGCATTTGTCAAAGGTTTTCATTCCATCAATGTCCAACTTGAGTGTGACACCATAAAAGGATCATGCAGCTGTGTGCTTGCTATCCTGGGAGTAGTCATGACTCTTACATCCTAAGGCAGTCCTAAGGCACCACAGATGTTCTATCCACCAGAGCCATTGGAGTGTTGGCTTCTTGGAGACAAGGGATACCCACTGAAGAGATGGCTCATGACCCCGGTGAGAAATCAACAGACAGAGGCCAAGATGTGTTACAATGAGAGCCCCGCATCTGCAAGGGCCATCATTGAGCAGACCAGTCTACTCCAAATGAGATTTTGATGCTTAGATCATCAAGGGGGCTCTCTGCAATATTCTCTGGTTCATTTCTCATTCATTGTTGTGGTCTGTGTGTCACACACACCTGGCGCTGCAGGGAAGGGGTGCCCTGGCAGAGATGATCTAAAGGAGCAAGGCAATTCTCTGAAGACAAGCCTCAGGACAAATCTGAGGATGAGCAGAAAGTCATTGTTGAGCAATGGTCCATGGACTGAGCCCCACCATTTGGCCTGACAGCTGCAAGAGGTGGTGAAGATTTGAAGCAGAAAGTGCTGGAAATAGTCACGTGGTCTTTCAGCCTCTGTGGAGAGACAAACAGAGTTAAAGGGTAGAATATGACTCTTTTCCTGAACATTTTTCATTCAGAAGGGGAATGGGACAAGCATGCTCAGGTGTTACTTCCTCCCTAGCAAGGGTCCTGAATGAGACACTGCTGGCACAATAGCCACCAGAAAAAACATGCTCTCATCTGCTGCTGCTCCACTGTTTCAATGTCAGGTATGGATGCTGCCTCCTTCAAAGAGTGCTGTCACCAAATGTGGATTTCTTGTGAAGTTGCTACCAACACAATATCTGTTTGCCTTCAAGTGGGTGGCCGTGACAGACTTCCAGTTCATGGTCTAACCCTACTCCTGCCAAATGTCTCTACACACCTAATTGGGCATTGAGTCCTCCTTCCAAGCACTAATTGACCAGCCTTCCTGGCGGGCAGCTGCTAATTGGCTGGCCCATGCTTGATTCACAGTGCTGAAGTGATGGGGGCAGGAGCAAAGGGAATGCACATTTCCTGTCCCGCCTCTCTCACTCTGCCAGAAACAATAAAATCCCATTGGCAGTATGACCTCAATTAGAATTGGCTGCTTAACAACAAAAGCAATAGGTCAACACTGTTACCTAGCTCAAGACAACTGGAGAGAAGTAAATCTAACTTTGCATAACGCATTTAACAAGAGGAGGCCGAACAAATAAAAATATTAAACAAGGCAAAAGGACAGGGAGAGACAGAGACAAATAAGAGATAGAGATATATAAATAAAATAAAATAAAACAAAATAAAATATAATATAATAAAATAAATAGGGAACTGAAAACAGCAAGAAAGAAGATGACTAACAATGAAGATCTGTTAAAGCAGACCAAGAAAGAAATTAATATGGAACCAATAAAAACCTGACCAGAAGCAAATGGAGAGATGAACTATAAAATGATAAAAATACTAAGTTGAAATGAGAAATATTGATCATCCACATCGCATTTATATTTTTCTGTCTTTAAATTCTATTACTTTTCGTTGTCGAAACTCCAATGTCCATTGTCCAATGGTACTAGTAGTTGGCGCCTAATTGTTAAGTTGTAAAGATTTTGGGCATTCAAAATATTGAGCTTCAAGATCTGAAGAAGAGTCCGAAATGTTAACTCTGGCTGGGATTTTCCAGTCCCATCATGGCAGGACCCACCGCAGGGGATCCAGTGGCCCAGCCAAAAGTCCATTGACTTTCAGCTGGACAGGACAGTCCCAGCAGTGGTCAGGGCCAAAAAATCCCCGCTCTCAGTTTCTCTCCACAGGTGCCGCCAGACCAGCTGAATTTTTCCAGCATTTTCTGTTATTACTTTTGAACTTCAAGTTGTTTGGTTTTATTTGCCTGGAATTTCTTTGCTAATGTTGACATTCATCATATTTTTGGCGCAATAATTAACAATTTACCAGTTATGTTGCAATTCTGGTGATGAGGTTAAGATTAGAATAATACTCATATAAACTGTGGTTTTATGCACTTCTGGCTGGTCTGGCATCATCCATCCTCCAAAAAAATAATCTCATCCAAACTCTTCTGTCTGTATCTTAATTTACACCAAATCCTGATTGTAGATTAAAGAGTTAATGTTTATGTTAATTAGACAATGATGTTAATGATGATGTAGGCATGACATCAGATCAGATGACCAAAGGACTCCAAAGGAACAAGTCATAGAACAGTCTGTGCAAAGGCACTAATTCTTCTTACCTTGCAGTCCTGGTTGTAAATAAATAGCTTTAAGAAAATCTTAACACAGCCAGTGTCCAAGTCACTCAGAGTGACTTGTTCATCCCAAAACCAACATAAAGTATAGGACAACGGTCCAAGCCATGGTAGCAGCGCAGGAGGCAGAAGTTTAAAATAGCTGATGCCACAGATTTGAAACCCATAAGAGACAACCTAGGAACATCAATTTAAAAATAAAAGCTCGACTTTGCACAAAAGAAGAAAAAATATGAGATGTACCTTGGAAAGAGGCAGAAAGTGAACCGGTGAAGACGTCTGCATCGATTGAACAGTCACTAGCCCTTCCACAGACCTTCAAAAACATCAAGGGTCCACAGTAAGGACAATGGTAGGGGCTCTGGAGGTGCCAGGTTGAAAGGTACCGAATAGCCTACAGGAGAAGGCACAAAAACACCAGGTCAGTACCTTTCTGTATGCCATTGGACTTATTGTAGATGATGTTCTGAGGAGGCAAGGAGTTGAGGAGACTTCCGTGTCCTACAAGAGGTTCTGAGGGTGTTTTGTACCTATTTCAGCCCTAAGAAAAATCTGGTAATCTCAGACTATCCTGTAGATGTGGCTACGAAGGCTTAAAACAAGAGTTAATCTATGATCGTGTAGTAGTCAGCATGCTCGATGAGGTGCTATCAGGCTTCTTACAAACTAAAGATGATTTAACTTTTCAAAAGGTTGTGCAATACACAAGGCAGGCAGAGCTGCAGAAGCAGAATTGGGGCGTATTTCAGAGAGACTTGAGGCTCTGGAGGGATTGATCCATTATCTAGGCCCCACCCACTAAAAAGCCTGCAAAGAGACCCGCCAAAACCACTGAAGGAGCAGGAAGAACCATTTCATCCATTTTAAAATGGTCCCGACGTGGTGCCAAAAAACTGCATCTCCGAGAATGTCCAGTAGGGGAAGCCGAATGCTTTCACTATGTTAAGACAGGACATTTTAAACAGTTCTGCAGGTCCAAATATCTATTTAAGGAAAGGAAGTTTGAATAAGCTTCCAACAATTTCAAAGCACATGAAATTGGGAATAAAACAATTGAAGCTGAAGATGTCCCTGCAAGAAATAAAAGATCCCAATAAGAAGAATATATCCCAAGCAATCAGGCATTAATACATTATCATGAGCAGTGGAAACAACCTGACAACCTTCGAGTCTTCAGTGACAGACTGCTAATTATGAAAGCGATGCGGGAAGGCATTCTCCAAAAACTCCATCGTGGTCATTTGGCTATAAAAAAATACAGAGCATGGGCACAATAGTCAGTGTGGTGGCCTGGAATCTCAAAAGCCAAGGAAGAGCTTTGTTTGACATGCCATACTTTTATCATCAACAGTCAAGAACCTACAGATCCATTAATACCATCAACATTTCCGTCAAGATCTTGGCAAAGACTAGGAATCGGTCCATTTGATTTCAGAGGGAAAATTTACCTCATAGCTGTTGACTATTCACCTCGCTGTTTAGCGATCAGCAGATTCCACAACCACAGAAGCCATGATAAAAGCCTTAAAATGTACTTATTTGGACAACCACCTACAGTTCATAAATGAACACTTCAGACAATTCCTTGAAGAATATGGATTTCACTATGTGATCAGTTTGTCACACCATTCACAGGCTAATGGAGAAGCAGAGAGAGGCATGAAAACTATCAAGATACTTATGAGAAAGAATAGTGATCTGGATATTGCCTTACTTAATTACAGGACAACGCCTTTAAGTAATGAATGGACTTTCACCAGAAGAACTACTAATGGGAGAAGGCTAAAGACTCAACTTACTTCATTGCAGCATAAGCTCAGATCTAGCTTCACCTTAGAAGATCATGGGTGAGTATGGCACAAGGAGGAAACTCAAAAAGATAAACAGTCCAGTTGGTATATCACAGGCATAGAGCAAAGACACTATCCAGGGTAGTGCCTGGACAAAAGGTATAGTTAAGAGACTGCTAGGGTGAAGTTACAGCCACCATGATCATGTCTCGTTCAGACACCACTTGGAATTCTCCAGAGAAATAGGAAGGCTCTGATACTGTTAGAAGCCTCAAGAAAATAATCATTTGAGTGCTATCAAGATTGGGATGACAAAACAGGCTCTACATCAAACACCTCAAGAAGTGACACTTGAGTTCAAGATCCCAAAGCAGATCATTATCCTTGACCAAAAGTACTAAAGATAAGATCAGGAAGAGTTGTAAAAGTACCAGACAGGCTCAAATTGTAACATAAAGACTTCGGGATGAGATGGTGAGAATGTAAATAGTTTAACAAAATAGTTTAAGAATTTTTTGATATTACGCTTGGGGGCAGATGTAAAGAGTTAATGTTTATGTTAATTAGCCAATGATTTTAATGATGATGTAAGCATGACATCAGAAAAATGACCAAGGAACTCCAAAGAAGCAGGTCACAGAACAGTCTGTGAAAGACGGTGATGTTTGTTACCATGGGGTCTTGTTATAAATAGTTGTAAGTAAATAGTTTTAGGAAAAACAAAGAACAGCCTGTCACTCAAGTCACTCATTATGTAAGAGGTACCTTATTCAGTCCGAAACCAACACCAAGTACAGGACAATGATCGAAACCAATGATCACTCACCACCCTTGCGCTCGCTGAGGTACATAGGCTCCCGGTTAAGCATGCTTCGATTTTAAAATTCTCATCCTTGTTTTCAAGTCCTTTTGTGGCCTTGAACCTCCTACAACCCTCTGAGATACCTGTACTCCTTCAATTCTGATCTCTTGAACATTCCCAATTTTAATCACTCCACCGTAGTTGGCTGTTCCTTCAGCTGCCCTCGTCTCTGGAATTGTCTCCCTAAAACTCTCTGCCCCTCTAATTCTCCTTCCTCCTTTAAAATGTTCCTTAACTACTTCTTTGACCTACCTTTGGTCATCTACCTTAATATCTTTGTGTATGGTTTAAGTGCAATTTTTTTTGACAATGCTCCTGTGAAGCATTTTGGGATGTTCTACTATGTTAAAGGTGCTACATAAATGTGAGTTGGTGTTAAGGCATATGGTAATACTGGTAGTTACTCATCACAAAGATACTTCAAGGCTGAGGATAGAAAGGCCCTGCATATTAACACCCCGCATCCCTCCCTGGAGGGTGGGTAGCATAACAGGCAAGTGTTCTGCTTTGGACAGGCAGGACAGTTCATTAACAAATTTGAATCAGGCTCCCACATGTGATTGAGGGCCTGATTTAGAAATATCCACAAGGGTGTCTGGAGTTCAAGAAACCTTGCAGTGAAATGAAGATAAGAGCTGCTAGATCAAAATGATGAGTGCCTTTTTCAGTACTCAGGTGTGTTCCCCCAAACCTCTCAAGGGAGCCTTTGGCCTCCCTTCTGCCAATTGTGGCCTTTTACTTCCACCAGCTCCAATTGGCAATAACCCTACCTCCATGCCCTAAATCCCGTGATTGTAAAGAACTCCCCCAAACTCCTCCTTTCACTATGGGCCTCTCCCCACCCCTGCCCCCCGCCCCCCCCCAAGTCATGATCCCCAGCCTCCCCCTGTTTTCAATTGCTGGGACCAACTCCAAGGGTGCCCAGCAGCAGCCTCCTGTCACTAGTTTTCCCACAGCAGCTAGTCAGCTTGTCAGTTTGACAGCAGGCTGCCAGGTGGGAAATGAAAGTAAAAAAAATTATAATGAGGTTATATGCAGCAGGGCCTTTGCACATCCAGCCTTGAAGCGTTCCCTGATTGTTTCCACCCTGCCCTGTGCCTTCCTCATCTCTCAGTAAACATTGGGGCAATGTGTTAGCTTTTACAATTTATATTTCACCTATTTTATGGTTTCTGAGAATGCCGGTGCAGTACACACTGTGGCTATTCGATAAAATGCAGTCAATTTACTCTAAGCATCTTTTTTCGAAAACAAATCCAGCTGAAAATGTATTGCTTCATTAGAATGTGTGCTAAAATTATTCCCCATGCAAAATGTGAAAAGACAGGAAAAAGATATTAAGGCTCCTCAAATTATCTGCAAATCTGCTTCTCATGCATAAACAGGAGACCAGATCAAATTCAAAGAGCATTTACATGTAACGTTTCCGCTAATGCTGCAGATTTTAGTAGTTTATTATCTATTAATTGTGTTAGTGCCAGGCTTGAAAAATTTTGATGCTAAATCTGAAGAGAACATTGCAGGTATGAGGGTGTGTTAGAGATTGAAATCAGATGAGTTTATTTCTCTGCTCCAGGCAGAGTTATTCAGTGTCGGGGCTGAAACATTTTTTTTCTGGGGGTTATGATATTTGGCCATATGAATAAATAGTGGATCCAAATAATTAGAGTCAAGCTGCTAGCCATCTTTCTCATCTGCAGCAATATGAAAATATCTCCCTGTTCCTAAATATAAGTTACGGAGGTTTGTTCTAAATCTGGTCTAATTTAGTCCATCATCTCCCTCATTGCAGATAAATAAGATATATATTCAAATAACTACTTGAATTTCCACTCATTCCATGATTCATTCTATTTTCTTCATTTTTGTCATCTGTAATTTCCATCTTCTAGTCTGGTGTTGAGTTTACAATGATTTTTCTGTTATGATTTGCAACTTCCCTGAAGACTACTAAACTTTGTAAAACTTATGTGGCTCATTTCAGAGGAAATCATTTTAGTCCATTGCACCGTTAAATTAATTTAGTTGCTGCTGAGTTTGAAACCCCTTGAGTAGCAATAACAATAATAAACCATTATCAAATCACTGTGCAACATAGTTTAGAATAGTTAAATACAAATGAAACATTCTGAGCTCCCCAAGGTTTAAGGTACTGTTTCAAGATTTGTTATCTAAATCCCATAATAGTTTGAGGTTACCAATTTCACAGACAAACCTCTGTAAGAGGTGGTTCATTGGTGAAACCAATGAATAATTAAGCCTTTTACATTAAAAAGGCATTTCTCCATTTGAGGATTGCCTTCATTGTATGATCAAAGGAAAATAGGATGCTGGTTGAGTTTGTACTGTTGATTGTCCCAGTGAATTAGAAACAAATACCTTTAGTTTTGTTTTTCTTATATGCTCTTGGATATTAGATTCAATTATATGTCTGAGACATGCTGGGAGATGGGGGTAGGTAGGTTGCTGCCCAATAGCATGTGGGAAAATTGGAACTAAGTTCAGTTGCTTTTACATTCAGCCACCTCATTATTATTTCATTTCTGGGATTTCCATCCAATCAGTGGCAGTGAGCATGATTTGACTCACATGATGCAATTCAGTTCTGTATTTAAAGACACAATCCAGAAATGCAAGTTGAAGAGAGCAAGTATCAGAATGATGCCCAGAAGGGCAAAGACTGTGTGCCACTTCACAGATGCCTGCACTGCTGGGGCATGTGGGTAATAAGAGAGAGGTAATGTTCCCCAGTAGCGGGAGGAAGAAACCTGCAGTTAAGATCAAGAAGGAGTGGTTGGAGGTAGCAGGGGAGGCCACAACAGTAGCATGGTGCCACGCTACTGGATTCAGTACAGAAAGTGAATTGATTACCTAAGCAGGGCAGGAAAGAGTGGTACAGTGTCACGTTCAGCTATATTTGCTGTGAAAATCACCCCACCATCCTCCCCAACTCCACTCTGCCTTGTCAAGCCTACTCCACCATATCACTTCTCATCAAACTCCATCATATCACTTCTCATCTCTTGCCTTGCTGTTGTACCCATCTTTATCTTATTATGCATTTCCTCACATTCCCATCTATCCATCCACTATTTCTGCTCATTCTCATCCTTATGCAATGTCATTCCGCTTCTTCATAGTCATCTTCACAAAATGCACTGCATTGATCAGATGAACACATGCCATTACACCCACTCACATATCTCTTCTTTCTTTCCTTACAGAAGAGAACACAGGACACCAGGTAAAGAGAGAGAACCAGAGAACCTGTAAATCATGTAGCTCACAACTGCAGCGGAGGTGACACTGGAGTTATAGCTCCCTGGCTGTGAGAGATAGAGAGGTTCCAGCTATTGGGTGACACAATTAAATAAAAGGCACCACGGGCACACAGCCAACTTGACTTGGTCTCAACAGTGAGTGAAATATAACCATTTTCTTCATGATAAGTTGCAACATTCTTACCTTGTCACCACTGATTCATATCTTTGTCTCCCAAGGGCTTTGATGGGTGCAACAAGAGCCAGTTGACATGGCAGGTAGTGAGTCCTCAGGAGGAGCTGACTCCCTCTGATGATGCAATGCAGGACTCAGCCAGACCTCACACCAGCTCAGATACTCACACTTTTGGAGGACCAGTAAAGCACATAATTGGGTCTTCACTTTGTGACCCACAGTTCACAAGTGAGCATGAACATGTGGTGGCAGCAAGGACAGCAGTGGAGAGTCCGTGTCAGAGGGTACAGCCCTCCTCCAAACTCTGCTCAGCTGGAAGCTGATGGGGGGGGCATCAATAAAGAAGAGAATTGTTGAACAGCAGCAGACAAGGTTCAATGTACTTACAGGTCAGTCAGTAGACTCTGCACAATTGCAGAGAGATTGGAGATGTCCACTTCGAACATGGATAGAGTGGTCAGTACCATGGCTCTAATCACATGAGTTCATTCACGCCTGGCACACCAGGGTGTTACATCTGGATCCCAACATGTCATGCCTTAAGTAGTTTGATAGATACCTTAACAGTGACCTGTACTAACCTGCACCAAAAGTGTTCTCTAACGCAGTAAGTGAAGTGTGGTTGCACCATGAGAGGGACAATGGTAAAAGGGTTTAAGGAAATGGGGACACCACTCAAAGCACTTCACTTCTCACCCACAGTCTGTAGCCCAATGATGCTTCATCTCCACATGGCCATGTCTGTCCCTTCAAAGTTGCAGATGGAGCAGTCCGTGGCAGAATTCTGACAGGCTCCAAAACCAGGGGGACATCAGCCAAGAGCATCTCAGCAGTCAGATCACAAACTTACTCAACTTGCCTCTACCACTGTTGAAGCCATACAGGTTACATCACGTAGGAGATGGGGGTAAGCAATAATTGAGGATTAGTTAATGGATAGTAAGCAAACAATAGGGATAAGTGGGGCATTTTCATGTTAGCAGGCTGTATGTGACTGGTGGAGCATCTCAAAGATCTGTGCTGGGGCCTCAGCTACTAACAATTTATTTTGATGACTTAGATGAAGTGATCAAGAGTATTGAATCTAAGTTTTCTGAAATACAAACTGTGCAGAGGACACAAAGAGGCTGCAAAGTGATATGGATATGAAACTTGTAAATGTTGATGTTCAAAGGACTTGGATTTACTTGCACAAGGAACACAGAAAGTTAGCATGCAGATACAGCAAGCAACTAAGAAAGTAAATGGCATGTTGACCTTTATATGCAAGGGGATTGGAGTACAAGAATAAAAAAAGTCTTGCTACAATTGTACAGGCTTTTCCTGAGACTATGCCTGGAATACTATGTGCAGTTTTGCTCTCCACATTTAAGAAAGGATAAACTTGCATTGGAGATGGTACAGTGAAGGTTCAGTAATTTGGTTCCTGGGATGAGGGGGTTATCCTATAATGAGAGGCTGAGTAAATTGGGATTATATTCTCTGGAGTTTAGAAGAATGAGAGGTGATCTCATTGAAACCTACAAAAGTCTAAAGGGGCTTTAGACGGTAGATGCTGAGAGATTGTTTCCCTTGTTCAGAGAATCTAAAGCACGGGTGCATAATCTCAGAATAAGAAGCCAAGGATTTAGGACTGAGATGAAGAGAAATTTCCTCACTCATAGGGTTGTGGATGTTCCATCATTGAATACATTTAAGGCTGAGATAGATAGGTTTTTTGTTTCTCAGGAAATTAAGGGATAGGGAGAGCAGGTAGGAAAATGAAGTTAAAGTCCAAGATCAGCCATGCTCATTTTGAATGGTAGAACAGACTCAATGGGCCATGTGGTCTACTTCATTTCCTTGTTATGTTGTTACTGGAGGTGAGGGCGGAGGAGGATAGGATGGTGGTTTAAGAAGATGGTTTGTGGTGGAAAAGAGAGGGCTATCTTTGCATTCCAGGATAATCTTTAAGTAGAAAGCAGTTTTAGAAAAGGAGACTAGGACCCAGCAGTGCCTTATGTGATCCAAACACATCCGTGCCATTGGATCATTAAACCAGTTGTCTCCCATAGGTTCTCAAATCTGCACCCTTGGACTTAAGGGAGTAGAGATAGGTCATGTACCAAGGACAAAGACTAGGGTATGAGAGAGTAATGTTTTTAATTTGGACAAGGGTGTCAAACATAGAGGAAAGGGTCTGATTTAATAGTTCAGTAGCCGCAAAAATGATGAAGAGAAGGCCATGGGCTAGATAGTTGGGAATGTGAATGTGTAGTGGTAAGTGGCTTTTGGAAGAGTATCTTTTTCAGGGATGGAAACAGGAAGAAGTGGAGTTGGGAGGGGGCAGGGGGAATATGGGGATGTTACCAAATCTGTAACTTTTTAATTCATCTTCAACAGGTGCAAAGATTTGGAAAACTGGTGATGACCCATTTCACTGAGACTGGATCCATTTTATATTACCCTGGGAGTTGCAAGGCTTCCCTTAAGAAGGGAAGTGAGTTTGATCGAGATCTCTAGCCGAAGCAGTTGCAGACCTATCAGTGAGATGAAAATGAGGTAGGAGGGGCTAAGAACAGCTGTCTGCCTCATTTTCATAAAGGAATTGTCCCGCTCTGGAGACAGGAAGAAAATTATAAATATATATATTTTATATATACATATATATCTAAGTCAGACTGGCTACTTTCTAAAATTATTTTTTTCTGTTTTTTCAAAATGGGCAACTGCTGGGCTGATAATTTGGCTGCAGCTGATTACATGCTCATAATTCTGGAAGATTCTAAGCTGTTCCAATGGACAAAGACTACTTAATCCTGGAATATGTTGTATTGTTTAAACTCTCCAGCCAAGCCAACACTTGGATATTTCCAAGTCAGGATGGTGAGTGACAAAGGCAGAGCTGTTTGGGACTTGTCATATCCACTCTTGTACTCATGGTTCTTCAGTGACTTGCTCAAAACAAGGTTTTAACAGGGGCACCTCGTTAGCTGAATAGCTCTTCCTGAAATCACCCTGTCACATGACTGAGGCTTGAGCTGTTTGAATTCCTTTAATTAGACAGCTCTTGAATTTTCTCTTCAGTTGCAGTTTAACCTCCAAAGAGAATCGAACTGCAGGTTTGCAGCCTGCCTTTGACCTCCATCTCTCTCAGAGTCTAATTTCCAGAAAGAGCCCTGTATTTCACCTACAGGGAACTAATATGCAGGATACAAGAATACTTTGCTGCATCTTCAACAGACTCAACTGCAACCAAGTTCCTAGGATCAAGAGCAGGAATTCTGTTAGACAAAGCCACCTAAAAGAACCTTCCTTGGACATTCATTCTGATCTTACGTGAAACCATCATTCTTATTTTTACCCTGGTCTTTGCCCTGAACCCCTTTCTGTCCCTTATCCCTCCTTGATTGTACAAATTCAAAAAGGGGCAGATGTTGCAAAATCCCTTCCCACATTTTGTGTGTGTGTAAAATAAACAACCCCTCTTATTTTACCTTACCTCAACTTTGCTGTGGGGATATTAATAGAGGATTGAATAACTCCAAAACTGAAGGGTTAGGGAAACTACACCACCACTTATAAAGGGGGAAATTAAAATTTAAAAACACCTTTCTGTTTACGGACAGGTAGTAAGTGGAAAAATTAGGGTTGTTTAAATGAATCCCCCTCCTGTCCATAACAGGAATACTCACTGGCTGGCCATTCCAATGGTACTCACTCAGCAGGGGTCCCAGTGACCGGTGAAGAAGGAATAATTCTCCCTATGATGTCTCAAGCAAATGGCAGCTTTCTTGCTGCTGATGCCCGTTAGCAACCAGAAATCCCAATGTGAATGGGCCAATACACAGCTGCAGGCCTCAGGCCTGAGCTGTGTCTGCCAATGATCAGACTTGAGCCAGAGATTCTGCTGAGCTATATTAATGGACCTTAACAGAAGCAATATAATCCCTGTCCAAAGTCAGAGTGGAAGCATTTGTTAGAAAAATGGCCCTTTTCTTCGCACTGCTAGATTCAACAGCTATCTGATGCTCAGGATTGCTGTTGATGTTTAGTACCAAATCAGCTATTTTTCATATAGTCTAAAATATACATAATCATGCAGATCTTGTTTGGTTTGAACTCTTGGGGATAAAGGTTTCAGTACTCTCAGATCTAATATCAAAGCATAGTACATCAGGCTCCAATATACCTCACTGGATAAGTAGATGTAAATATAGAATTTTTTTTTTATTCATTCACGGGATGTGGGCATCGCTGGATGGGCCAGCATTTATTGCCCATCCCTAGTTGCCCTTGAGAAGGTGGTGGTGAGCTGCCTTCTTGAACCACTGCAGCCCATGTGGTGTAGGTACACCCACAGCACTGTTAGGAAGGGAGTTTCAGGATTTTGACCCAGCGACAGTGAAGGAACGGCAACATATTTCCAAGTCAGGATGGTGAGTGACTTGCAGGGGAACTTACAGGTGGTGGTGTTCAAAGTCCAATCTCCCAATATTAATATTACATAATTTATTTTGTGATAGATATGATGACTTAATTATAACATAATATTTTGGGAGGGCCTACCCTTTTGCAACTGTTTGCAAGTCTAGATTCCATCCCATCAATCTAATGGTTGTGCATTGGAGGTTGTAATTAAGAGTAATGGCCATAACTTTTACTGGCTGCAACTTCAGCCTTAATATCTAAAAGAGTATTATGTTGTATGGAAAACAATCAATCAACTACATTGAGGATGTCATCAATTTTGCCATGGGTAATTAGCTTTGAGTGCTGGCAGTGAACCATTTACCTCTTCCTGTAGTTTTCTATTGTGTATGTAGAAAGGATTGTTGTCTCTTGGTATTGCTGAACATTGTTAATTATTATACCAACAATTCAATATGCTTGCTGAATTATATTGGCCAGCTTGCCTTCTATTTCAACACCTTCTTTATGCAAGTGAATAGAAATTCCCACATTTATGTTTAAGTACCAATTAGATGAAGAAAGTCACCTTCAATTATATGTTAAATGTAACCATACTTATGAAGCTTTTATGGCTTCACATTTGTTTCTTTTGTTTACTGTTTCTCTCCCTGCTCTAAAATGCTTTGAGATTTTTTTTATGTTAAAAGAGTTATACAATTTGAAGTTGTTGTTGTGTTGTTCAAGTTACAGATTACCACAATTTGTGTAACACTTTCCACTTGTCCAACTAATAATGATCAGATCATGCTCAGACTTCGGTGCTTATGAATGGCATAATAAGAAAAGGAAGGAAAAAATATTGGGTTTAACTGTTACTTATTCTTAACATATTACAATTGTAACATTTATGAACCACATCAATTACCACATTCATCAATGATCTTCCCTCCATCATAACGTCAGGAGTGGGGATGTTTGCTAATGATTGCACAACGTTGAGCACCATTCGTGACTCCTCAGATAGTGAAGCAGTCCATGTCCAGAAGCAGCAAGACCTAGGGCTGAATTTTACATTGATCTGGCATTGATGCCATTGCCCACCCTCCTCCTGCCCCCACCCGGCAGACCTGAGCTTTTCAGCGCATCCTTCAAGCTGGCTGGCCGTTAATTGGTCAGCCAGTGTGAAATCGCGGTCGGAGGCCGATCGTGGCTAGCGCTCTGTTTCCCGGCCGATCCTGAGCCCACCAAACTAAAAATTCGGCCCTGGATAACATTCAGGTTTGCAATCATACGTGGTAAGTTAAAGTCACGTTACACAAGTGCCAGGCAACGACCTTCATCGCCAACAAGAGTCTAAACATCTCCCCTTGAAATTCAATTGCATTACCATCACTGAATCCACTACTATCAACATCCTAGGAGTCACAATTGACCAGAAACTTAACTGAAACAGCCATATAAATACTATGGCAACAAGAGCAGTTCAAAAGTTAAGAATTCAGTGGTGAGTAACTCACCTCTTGACTCCTTAAAGCCTGTCCACCATCTATAAAGCACAGTCTGATGGAATAACCTCCACTTGCCTGGATAAGTGTAGCTCCAACAACACTCAAGAAGCTCAACACCATCCTGGACAAATCAGCCTGCAACAACATTTACTACCTTCAACATTCACAGCATTGATGCATAGTGGCAGCAATGTGTATCATATACAAGATGTACTGCAGCAACTCGCCAAGCCTCCTTTGAAAGCACCTTCCAAATCTGTGACCTCTACCACCTAGAAGGACAAAGTCAGCAGATGCATGGGAGCACCATCACCCGTAAATTCCCCCCAAGCCACACATCATCCTGACTTGGAGCCATTCCTTCGCTGTTGCTGGCTCAAAATCCTGGAACTCCCTTCCTAACAGCATTGTGGGTGTACCTAAACCACATGGACTGCAGCCGTTTAAGGGAGCAGTGTTCAAGGGCAATTAGGGATGGATAAAAAATGCCGGCCTAGCCAGTGATGCCCACATCCTGTGAAAGAATAAAAAGAACAGGTAACAGTAACATCCATACGTGTTTATATTGTCAACAACAATTGTACATATTGATGAAGCTATTGACTTCAAATCCTGTCCGAACTAAACCACACAGTAATTATGATGATTACAAGTATAATCCATACCTGAGGCCAAAAATAAAATGTTGTTTTCACATGGCAGTACTGAGCTGTTTACCTGTAAGACCTGGTGGCCCAGATTTGTAAATGACGATGTTCAACATTTTCCTCTCTTTTGCTCCAAACCCAAAGAACAATCTTCAAAAGCAAAACAATGAGACATTTTGAATGAACTTTTGCAACAAAATATAGATTTTGTTACCAAAACAGGAAACATATGTTCCGGTATCAATTTATTTGGTATGCCAAAATCGGAACAGCCATTGACTATTTTTAAAACCAACCAAAAAATTCTAACCTTTTCCAGGTAGTGCTTTGTAAATTTCAAATCTTACCTCAGGGTTTTAAAATAGTAAACTATTATAAATGTGATTGCTGGTGTGCCTGATCTGCTCTCTCTGGTGGCGAGCTTGGAGAGGGTAAGGGCATTTAATTAGGTAGGATGGTGATATACCGGAACCCAGCCACCTTCCTGCCAGAGTTAAGTTCTGGATGGGAAGGCCCGTGATCAACCTTCCCCCGCCCTCCCCACCAACACCAGTTGAAGCCCTTAAGTAGCCAAATAAGGACCACTTAATGGCCTCATCCCGCCACCATTGGTATTAACCTAGCTGCAGGGAGCCTGTTGTCATGCAGTGTGCATAGCAGCTAAAACCATGCAGCCAGCTTGTTACCTCGGGAGGGGGTGGGGAGGTACCTCAATCAAAGGCACTCAGTGCCTGACCAAGAAACTGGGAATTGGGAAGGGGAGTGGTGGGGGTGGGGGGGGGTGGGGGGGGTGGGGGGGGAGTCTATTGAGAGCCATCTCCTGCCCTTGCTGCCAACCCCGCCCTGCACCCCTCTCCCCACTCTGTCCACCCCACGAGCTCCCCACATTACTTATCTGTCGCCTGGGTCACTCCGTGATCCTGGGACTGCATGCCTATCATCCAGCAGCAGCTATGAACTCCCCAGTAGCACTGCTAAGCACAAGAGCTGCTGCCCTCTCAGTTCTCAGTAGGCAAAACTTCTGCACATAGGGTCTTGATTCCAGCCTGCCGCTAGCCTCGCCACTAGCTCGCCACTGGAGTTCAGTGCCTTCCTGAAAAGAGGCAACGTGAGTCTCTCGTCAATCGGCAGGCAAGACCCCGACACCTCAGCAAGATTCCACCCACAGTCTTCTAACCTTCCAAAATTTCAATAAAACTCATGGTGAAATACTCTTGATTAGAAAATTATCTGAAATTTTAGCATTTGATATTGTAAGTATGATATTATAAATGACTGCTTTTAAAATGGCACACATTTATGACAGTCATGAAACTGTTACATTTGAATTTAGAATGATTGTGTCTATCGTGATGCCTATCACCAGAAGGACATAAACACTGAAGTTGTCAATAAGCACTTTTTCATTTTACATTTAATAAGCCATGTGACACAATACAAAATGGTGATGAGAGTGACTGCCCTTGATATCAAGGCAGCACTTGACTATATATGGCACCTCCGCCGGTTGGAGTCATATCTAGCACAAAGGAAGATTGTTGAGGTTGTTGGAGGTCAATCATCTCTGACCCAGGACATCACTGTAGGAGTTTCTCAGGGTTGTGTCCTCAGCTCAACCATCTTCAGCTGCTTCAGCAAGGACCTTCCTTCCATCATAAGGTCAGAAGTGGGGATGTTCACTGATGATTGCACAATGTTCAGCAATGTTCCCGACTCCTCAGATACTGAAGCAGACCATGTCCAAATGCAGCAAGACCTGGACAATATCCAATCTTGGGCTGACAAGAGGCAAGTAACATTTGCGCCACACAGGTGCCAGGCAATGACCATCTCCAACAAAAGTGAATCCAACCATCGCTCCTTGACATTCAATGGCATTACCATTGCTGAATCCCCCACTATCAACATCCTGGGGGTTACCATTGACCAGAAACTGAACTGGACTAGCCATTTAAATACTGTGGCTACAAGCATAGGTCAGGGGATAGGAATCCTGTGGCGAATAACTCACCTCCTGACTCCCCAAAGCCTGCCCACTATCTACAAGGCAACAAGTCAGGAGTGTGATGGAATACTCTCCACTTGCCTGGATGAATGCAGCTTCAACAACGCTCAAGAAGCTTGACACCATCCAGGACAAAGCAGCCCACTTGATTGGCAACCCATCCACAAACATTCACTCCCTTCACCACCGACGCACAGTTGCTGCAGTGTGTACCATCTACAAGATGCACTGCAAGAGCTCACCAAGACTTCTTAGAAAGCACCTTCCAACTGCAAGGCTGCCACCATCTAGAAGGATGGGAACACCACCACCTGAAAGTTTCCCTCTAAGCCACTCATCATCCTGACTTGGAACTATATTGCCGTTCCTTCACTGTCGCTGGGTCAAAATGCTGGAACTTCTTCCCTAACAGCACAGTGTGTGTACCTACACCACATGGACTGCAGCAGTTCAAGAAGGCAATTCACCACCACATTTTCAATGGCAATTAGGGATGGGAAATAAATGCTGGCCTAGTCATCTCCTGAAAGATAATAGCATGCAGATCTATTATTGCAAGGAGGAGATATTTTTAAAGTGTTTTGTATTGCATTCTGCATCTGCTCGTACGTCTGTTCTCAGAGGGTAGAGGGTTGGCAAATCTCTGGAGGGGATATGGTGTTTTATGAGAAGACATGGTATTTCTTACAGGCAACTATTCTCAAGCTTCTTCTAGGTACCACCTGACAGCCAGGGTTGCAGAAAGTGTCTAGCTTGCAATGCTGCATTGAAGGCTTATGGGACTGAAATGGATTCTCTGTTGGCTGCATCTCTGGAGGGTGGTCCTGGGCAGTCAGGTTATTCCCCCAGATTCCACTTAGATAGAGCTCCAAGAGGGATAACGGGAAGCCTTTTCTGCATTGCTCTCTTGAAAGACAATAGTATCATGCAGCTACAATTCCTAGGTGACTTATTCCTACTTATTCAAACTCTAGTAAGAATAAAACTGAACAAACCACCCAGTACAGACCTAGGCACTGGGTTCAGACATGACCAAGGCACATCTAGCCAAGTCGACCCTGAAAAGTCCTCCTTATCAATATCTGAGGACTAGTGCCAAAATTAATGAAACAACAGCCTGCGTATTCTTACTCTCAGAATCATACCTTTCAGGTAATGTCCTAGGCTCTTTCATTATCATCCATGAGTGTCTTGTCCCATTGCAGAACTGATCCAGCAGATATGGCAGCACAGTGGTTTATGGTTGTAAGGGTGTGACTCTGAGAGTTGCCAGCATTGACTCTGGACCTGATGAAGTCCCATGGAATCAGGTCAATAAAGGACAAGGAAGCATCCTGCTGATTATAAGTATCACCCTCCAACAGTTAATAACTCAGTGCTGCTCGATGTTGAACATCATTTGGAAGAGACACTGAGGGTAACAAGGACACAGAAAGTACTCTGGGTGGGGAATTTCAATGCCCATCACCAAGAGTGGCTCGGTAGCACCAGTACAGACTGAGTTGGCCAAGTCCTGAAAGGCACAGCAGACAGGCTGGGCCTATGGCAGGTGTTGAGGGAACCAACACGAGGGATAAACATAGATGACCCCATCCTCACCAAATATCTGTCATAGATGCATTTGTCCATGATAGTATAGGAAGGAGTGACCACCCCACAGTCCTAGTGGATTCAAAATCTGTCTTCACCCTGAGCACACCCTCTGTCTTGTTGTGTGGCACTACCACTAAATGAGAGAGATTCAGGACAGTTCTAGCAGGTCAAAACTGGGCATCCATGAGGTGTCAAGGGTCATTTTCAGTAGCAGAATTGTATTCCAGCACAATCTGTAAACTCACGGACTTACATATATCCGATTGACCGTTATCATCAAACAAGGGACCAAGCCTGGTTGAATAAGGAGTGCAGAGGATACCAGGAACATACCAGGAACAGAATCAGATGTAGCTAAACATTAAGTGCAGTGAAACTACAACCCAGGACTTCATGAATGTTAAAGCAGCGGAAGCAACATGCTAAAGACAGAGCTGAGCGATCCCACAACCAAGGAATCACGTCAAACATCTGCAGTCCTGCCACATGCAGTCATGAATTGAGGTGAACAGTACAACAACTGATGGAAGAAGGAATTTCCACAAACATCCCATCCTTAATGATGGCGGAGCGCAGCGCATGAGTGCAAAAAGGTTGAAGTGTTGGCAATTATCTTCTCCTAGAAGTGCCAAGTGAATGATCCATCTCAGCCTGCTCCTAAGGTCCTGAGCTTCGCAGATGCCAGTCTTCATCCAATTTGATTCACTCCACGTGATATCAAGAGTTGGCTGAAGGCACTGAATACTACAAAAGCTATGGGCCCCAACAACATCCCAACTGTAGCGCTAAAGACTTGTGGTCCTGAATGAGCTGCAATTTTAGTCAAGCTGCAGAACTAGATGTGACCATAGTCAAACTGTTCTTGTACAGCTATTACACTGGCATCTACCTGACAATGTGAAAAATTACCCAGGTAAGTCCTGTCCACAAAAAACAGAACAAATCTAATCCAATTAATTACACACCACCAGTCTATCATCAACAAAGTGAGGGGAGGTGACATTGACATTGCTATCAAGCACCACTTGATCATCAATAAACTGGTCATCTGTGCTCAGTTTGGGTTCCACCAGGACCACCTGGCTTAGCTCTAGACCTCAAACTAAGGGACAGAAGTGTTGAATTTCACTGGTGAGGTAAGAGCTCCTGCCCCTGACATCAAAGCAGCATTTGACCAAGTGTGTTATCAAGGAGCCCCAATACCACTAAAATCAATGGGAATTAGGGGTAAACTCTCCACTGGTTTGAGTCATACCTAGGACAAAGGAAAATGGCTGTGGTAGTTGGAGGCCAATTATCTCAGCGCCAGGACATCACTGCATGAGTTCCTCAAGGTAGTTTCCTCGGCCCAAACATCTTCAGCTGCTTCATTAATGGCTTTCTCTCCATCAGAAGTGGGGATGTTCGCTGATTGTTGCACAATGTTCAATTCACTTGTAATGCCTTTAATAATGAGGCAGTCCATGCCCTTATGCAGCAAGACCTGGACAACTTTCAGGCTTGGGCTCATAAGTGACAATTAACATTTGTGCCATACACATGCCAAGTTGTGATCCATGGTTTCTTGGTCATTTTCCTCTTAAAACCCCTATGCTGTTTCCCCTCCTTCCTTGACAGATTCTTTAATCTGTTTCCATTGCTCATTCGTGATGGTGGTATCCTTGTCTTTTCTAGCCAGTCTTTGTTAATTTCATTTACGAATTCTTCATTTACTTCTTTCAGCCTCTCTAGGTTCCACTGTCTTCTCTGTGTTCCACCTTGGATCTTCTTCAATTGAAGTATATTCCCATTTGCACAAGATTATGATCTGGGTCTGTGTCAGCTCCCGGCTGAGCTTTCAAATTCTTAACACTATTCCTACATCTTTGTCTCACCATTATATAGCTCATTGAAATCTTTCTTTACGCCAAGCATTTTCCACATATATTGTCTTCTTTTATGATGCCTGAACCAAGTATTTGTTATGAGTCCTGTTCTCCTGCAATTATCAGCTTTTGGCTCACTCAGTTCTTTTCCCAAGGCCAAATGGCTACTTTCTTGTCATCTTTTCTTTCTCCAACAAAACTGTTCCAATCTCCTATAATGATCACATACTCTCCTGTTTGATTAGTTTTTCAATTCTATAAAACATTTCATCAATCTCCTCATCTGAATGTTTGCTTGTGGGTAAATATACTTGAATGATGATGATGTCCACTGGTTGCCCTTTTAGTTTCACTAGCATCAGTCTATCTAAGTCACATTTCACTTCACTCATACATTTGGCAGTTTTCTTGCCGAACATTACTGCTATGCCCCATTAATTTTCTTCTCCTCCTGAGTATATCATTCTCACTGCATCACCCATGAAGTTTCCTTATCATGTCCACTGTATTGTACATAACCCTAGGATGCTTAATTTCTCCTTTCCCATTTCTTACTTTACATTCTCTAGCCTTCCTTTCCTGGTCATTGGTCATACATTCCATGTTCCTATTCTTTTAATATTACTAAGCTTGTACATATGAGGATTTTGCTGGATGGTGGCCTTGGAGCCCTCATTTCTTCCCTTGCCGAGCACAACTTCACTTGTCCTTTTCCAAAATTTCCCACCCACGCCACTGTTGTTCATTTGTGTTGATGCTATCCTGGGCTGTTTTCTTGGTTATTTTCAGTAGTGGTTTGCCATTGCCTTCCGCTGTGCTGTCCATTTAGTCGCCGACAATTCGACCATTGCGACAAATAGTACTGGGCTATGGTAATACCAGAAGCAGACCTCACACATCTGACCTGACAGCTCTTCCTGCATTCTGTCAACCATCTGCAGCCACATAAACCACCAGACAGTTTGGCCAACACTTCTGCATGCACTTCAGTCCAGTTGCAACTCTGGTCTCCCACTCAAAACCCCCAGGCGCGGCTAATGGATCACATGCTTCACTGATCTAGCCCTCCAGCTACCGTACAGCTCCTTTGTCAGAGAAAGAATGCCCCCCTCCCCTGACCATTTGACTAACGGCATCACTGGTGCAGACAGGGGACTGGGGCTCCGACTATTGACATCACCATTGTGAGGAGGGACAAGGGTTCCAATAATGGACAAAAGGAGAAAACGGAAGAATATCAATACTGAAGAAGGCAAGCTGAAATACAAACTCTTATTGAGTTAAGAAGAGAAATGGAAAAGGCACAAGAATAATGATTAAAAGGGCAGTTTGATGTACTTGAAAAATTGGATTGATTAGGAAGGGTGGGCCTTATGTAGGAAAAAGCAAAGGAGATTAGTTGCATTCAGCATAAAGCACTGAAAACAGCAGCAATACAGAGAAAGGAAGGTGTTTTATTAATAAACCCTGATGACATAAGAAAAAGATGGAAGGAACATATTGAGGAGCTATATGCAAAGAATGATAAACGTAAAATGACTGAGCTAGAAGAAGAGTAATGCTGACATCAATTTCATTGGACCAGAAATACCAGAGATTGAGATTAGAGCAGCAATGAGATAAAAACTGGAAAAGCAGCTGGAATAGATGAAATACTTAGTGTTGATTATAACATGGGAAATAACAACATCAAAGTTTACTAAGCTGTGCAAAGATATTTACTTATCAGGAGAAGGGCCAGAGGATTTCACGTTCACAATAATGATCACCCTAAGAAAGAAGCCAAAGGTATGCCAATGTTCTGACTTTCATACAATTAGTCTGATTGCCCATGCATTAAAGGTTGTGTTAAGAGTTGTAACAAAGAGAGTGAGTGAGAAGGTACAGAACTACCTTGGAGATGACTAGTTTGGATTCCAGGGAGGAAGAGGGGCAAGAGAAGCAATCGGCATTGTAAGATTAATGAGTGAACACAGTTTAGAGTTTGGATCGAATTATATTTTTTTTTGTAGATTTTGAAAAATAATTTGATTGGATTGACTGGATTAAGCTCTTGACAGTACTGAAAGACATTGGAGGAGATTGGAGAGACAGATAACTCATAAGAAATCTGTACATGAGGCAAACAACAACAGCGAAAGTAACCAATGGGAAGTCGGATCCATGTGTAATTAGAAGTGGAGTTCAACAAGGGTGTTGTTTATCACCAGTCCTGTTCAATACCAATGCAGAAGCAATGATCAAAGAAGTGTTTGAAGACACAGAATCTGGCTTTAAGATTGGGGGTTGAAATATAATATCAGTTAAGTTTGTAGATGACAAAGCACTTGTAGCAAGCACAGAAGAAGGATTACAAGAGCTAGTCAATAGACCAGTAACAACAGGCATGAACTTTGGAATGAGAGTGAACATCAGCAAAACCAAAGTGATGCATATCTCAAAATCACTAAAACAAATATTCATGTATTCAAAAAAGGGAGAGAACCTGAACAGGTGCAAAAATTCAAGCATAATATCTCCCAATGGAAGATGTAACAAAGAAATAAAAATAAGGATAGCAATGGGAAAGGCCATATTTGGCAAGAGATGAATACTAACCAGAAATCTGAAAAAACAACTCAAAAAGTGACTTGTAAAGAGCTTGATTTGGAGTGTTGTTTTGTATGGGTGTGAGACTTGGACCTTACGGAAGGAGGAGACCAGCTTGTTAAATAACTCAGAAACATGGATTTGGATGAGAATTGAAAGGATCAGTTGGAAAGACAAAGTAACAAATGATGAAGTTGTGGAGAGTGATGAACAAAGAAATTTGTTGAACGTAATTAGGAAAGGGCAGAGAAACTAGGTAGGGCACATCTTAAGAGGAAAGCAATTCGTAAGAGATGTTATGGAGGGAAGAATTCAAGGAAAAAGAGGAAGAGGAAGGAAGAGAATGTCAATGTTCGATAGCTTGAAAACTGAAGGAAGTTCTTGGCAAATGAAAAGAATGGCACAAAATAGAGAGATATGGAAAGATTACTATGAGCTAAGGACCTGCCTTCAGGCAGGGCATATATGATAATGATGAAGTGCCAAGTGATGATCTTCACCAACAAGAGTGGGTCTAACCTCCTCCCCTTATCTTCAATAGCATTACCATTGCTAAATCCCCCACCATCAACATCCTGAGGGGTTATCATTGACCAGAAACTTAACTGCACCTGCCATAAAATAGTGTGGCTACAAGAGCAGGTTAGAGGCTAGGTACTTGTGGTGAGTGGCTCGTGTCCTGACTCCTCAAAACATGTCCACCATCTATGAGACCAAGTCAGGAGCGTGATAGAATACCCACTACTTTCCTGGATGAGCGCAGCTCCAACAACAATCGAGGAGCTTGACATCATCCAGGACAAAGCAGCTCACTTGATTGGCACCACATCCACCACTTAAAACATTCAGCCCATTCACCGTCAGTACACCATTGCAGCAGTGTGTACCATTTAAAAGGTGCACTGCAACAATTCGCCAAAGCTTCTTTGACAACATCTTCCAAACCCGTGGCCTCTGCCACCTGCAAGGACAAGGGCAGTGGACACTTGGGAACACCAACAGCGGCAAGTTTCCCTTCTAAATGAATTTTAAAAATTATCTTCACAATTACCTTTGTTCTCTTGTGTGACTGAGAATGTGGCAGACCTACAGGAAAGGAGGGCAGAAAGAAAGTTTTGGTGAGCATCACTCTTTTGCAATTAATGAGATAAAGAAGTACGTTGAAGGTTGTGAGTAAGCAGATGGAAGCATCTTTTTGGTTGCACATATAAAGCTGTAATGTTCACCCTGATTCCATAGAAAGACTTCAATAAACTTGCAGCAGTCATTTCCTCAGCATTCTCTAGATATCCCTTTAATATAGCATCAGGAAGTTGGGGGCTGTGGGGGTGGAAGCACTGAGAACCACAACGTACACTTGCTGCAACTCCCACCCTCCTGGCAATCCCCACCCATCGATACATCTCCTGCTATCAGTCATCTGCGGCCAGGGTTCCTCAGCAATCTTAGGTGGATGTATTACTGGCAGCAGCCACCATCACCCCGGTGCTGTGGCCTAACAATGAAGAGCTGCCAGTCCCTGATTGGCCAACAGATCTCAACAGGTGGGACCTCCATCCACGGGGTCCATAATCCTAGGGAAGGCCTACCACTGCCCAGTTAAGCTCCTGATTTGGCAATTAATGTGGCATGCCTTCTCAAAAAGTTACAATACAGATTTCTCATTGGTTCTCCAGCTAACAGGCGAGACTCACAAAGCCTATATCAAATTATGCCTTGTGACTTTATGTGACAGGGGAGCTCATTTTACCTCTCTCCTTATAATTGGAGTCATACTAAGCATAGAGGAAGATAGTTATGATTGCTAGAGCTCAATGATCTCAGCCCTGGGAGACATTTTTGGCGTTCCTCAGGGTCAACCATCTTCAGCATTTTTTTATTCATTCATGCAATGGGGGCATCACTGGCTAGGCCAGCATTTATTGCCCATCTCTAATTGCCCTTGAGAAGGTGGGGGTGAGCTGCCTTCTTGAACCGCTACAGTCCATATAGTATAGGTACACCCTAGTGCTATTAGGGAGGGAGTTCCAGGATTTTGACCCAGCAACAGCGAAGGAACGGTGATATATTTCCAAGTCAGAATGGTGAGTGGCTTTGAAGAGGAGCTTGCAGGTGGTGGCGTTCCCATGTCTCTACTGCCTTCTTCTAGATGGTAGTGGTCCTGGGTTTAGAAGGTGCTACCTCAGGAGACTTGGTAAGTTCCTGCAGTACATCTTGTAGATGGTACACACTGCTGCCACTGTGCATCGGTGGTGGAGGGAGTGAATGTTTATGGATCGGGTGCCAATCAAGCAAGCTACTTTATTTGGATGGTGTCAAGTCTCTTAAGCGTTGTTGGAGCTGCATTCATCCAGGTAAGTGGAGAGTATTCCATCAAACTCCTGACTTGTGCTTTGTAGATGGTGGACAGGCTTCGGGAGTCAGGAGGTGAGTTACTCGCCACAGGATTCCTAACCTCTGACCTCCTGTTGTAGCCACAGTATTTATATCACAGAATCACAGAATCACAGTGCAGAAGAGGCCCTTTGGTCCATCGAGTCTGCACTGACACATGAGAAACACCTGACCTACCTACCTAATCCCATTTACCAGCACTTGGCCCATAGCCTTGAATGTTATGACATGCCAAGTGCTCATCCAGGTACTTTTTAAAGGATGTGAGGCAACCTGCCTCCACCACCCTCCCAGGCAGTGCATTCCAGACCGTCACCACCCTCTGGGTAAAAAAGTTTTTCCTCACATCCCCCCTGAACCTCCTGCCCCTCACCTTGAACTTATGTCCCCTCGTGACTGACCCTTCAACTAAAGGGGAACAGCTGCACCCTATCCACCCTGTCCATGCCCCTCATAATCTTGTACACCTCGATCAGGTCGCCCCTCAGTCTTCTCTGCTCCAACGAAAACAACCCAAGTCTATCCAACCTCTCTTCATAACTTAAATGTTTCATCCAGGGCAACATCCTGGTGAATCTCCTCTGCACCCCCTCCAGTGCAATCAGATCCTTCCCATAATGTGGCGACCAGAACTGCACACAGTACTCCAGCTGTGGCCTGGCCAAGGTTCTATACAACTCCAACATGACCTCCATACTTTTGTAATCTAGGCCTCGATTGATGAAGGCAAGTGTCCCATATGCCTTTTTCACCACCCCACTAACATGCCCCTCTGCCTTCAGAGATCTATGGACACACACGCCAAGGTCCCTTTGTTCCTCAGGACTTCCTAGTGTCATACCATTCATTGAATACTTCCTTGTCAAATTACTCCTTCTGAAGTGTATCACCTCACACTTTTCAGGGTTAAATTCCATCTGCCACTTATCTGCCCATTTGACCATCCCGTCTATATCTTCCTGTAGCCCAAGACACTCAACCTCACTGTTAACCACCCGGCCAATCTTTGTGGCATCCGCAAACTTACTAATCCTACCCCCCACATAGTCATCTATGTCATTTATATAAATGACGAATAATAGGGGACCTAACACAGATCCCTGTAGTACACCACTGGACACTGGCTTCCAGTCACTAAAGCAGCCTTCAGTCATCACACTCTGTCTCCTACAACTAAGCCAATTTTGAATCCACCTTATCAAATTACCCTATATCCCATGTGCGTTTGCCTTCTCTTTAAGTCTCCCATGTGGGACCTTGTCAAAGGCTTTGCTGAAATCCATATAAACTACATCAACGGCACTACCCTCATCTACACACCTGGTCACCCCCTCAAAAAATTCAATCAAATTTGTTAGGCATGACCTCCCTCTGACAAAGCCATGCTGACTATCCCTGATCAAACCTTTCCTCTCCAATTGGAGATAGATTCTCTCCTTCAGAATTTTAATAGTTTCCCTACCACCGATGTGAGACTCACTGGCCTGTAGTTCCCTGGCTTATTTCTACAACCCTTCTTAAATAGCAGAACCACATTAGCTGTCCTCCAGTCCTCAGGCACCTCCCCCGTGGCCAAAGAGGAATTAAATATTTGGGTCAGAGCCCCTGCGATCTCCTCCCTTGCCTCCCTCAATGGTCTGGGACACAAAGCATCCGGACCTGAAGATTTGTCCACTTTTAAGCCTGCCAACGCCTCCCATACCTTGTCACTCCCTATATCAATTTGCTCAAGAACCTCGCAGTCCCTTTCCCTGAGTTAGATACTTTCATCTTCCTTCTCTTGGGTGAAGACAGATGTGAAGTATTCGTCCAATACTCTACCGATGCCTTCTGGCTCCACCCATAGATTGCCCCTACTGGGCCCCACTCTTTCCCTGGTTATCCTCTTCCCATTGATATACTTATAGAATATCTAAGGATTTTCCCTACTTTTACCAGCCAGAGCTTTCTCATGTCCCCTCTTTGCTCTCCTAATTGCTTTCTTAAGCTCCACCCTGCACTTTCTGTACTCCACTAATGCCTCCACTGATTTGCTTCCCTTGTACCTGCTAAAATCCTCTCTTTTCCTTCTCATCTTATCCTGAATATCTCTGGTCATACATGGTTCTCTGGGCTTGTTTCACATTCCTATCACCCTAGAGGGAACATGTTGAGCCTGTCCCCTCCCCATTTCCTTTTTGAACGCCCCCTACTGTTCCTCTGTAGATTTCCCCACAAGTAGCTGTTCGCAGTCTACCTTGGCCAGATCCTGCCTTATTTTACTAAAATCTGCTCTCCCCCAATCCAAAACATTTTTTTGCAACTTGTCTATTTCTTTGTCCATAACAAGCTTAAACAGTACCATGTTGTGGTCGCTATCACTAAAAAGCTCCCCCACCACCACCTCAGCCACTTGTCTGGCTTCATTCCCCAGAATTAGGTCCAGCACTGCACCATCCCTTGTTGGACCCTCTACATATTGACCTAAAAAGTTCTCCTGTACACATTTCAAGAAATATGGTTAGTCCAGTTCAGTTTCTGGTCAATGGTAACCCCCACAGTATGTTCATAGTGGAGGATTCAGCAATGGTATTGACATTGAATGTGTTTGCATGGTGCAAATGTTACTTGCCTCTTGTCAGCCGAAGCCTGGATATTGTCCAGGTTTTGCTGCATTTGGGCATGGACTGCTTCAGTATCTGAGGAGTCGTGAATGGTGCTGAACATTGTGCAATCATCAGCGAACCTGACCTTATAATGGAAGGAGGGTCATTGTTGAAGCAGCTGAAGATGGTTGGGCTAAGGACACTACTCTGAGGAACTCCTGCAATGGTTATATGGTAATTAGCAGGAGGTTTCCTTGCTCATGTTTGACCTGATGCCATGAGATTTGATCAGTCGATGTTGAGGACTTGCAGGGCAATTCCCTCCTGACTGTATTGCACTGTGCCACCACCTCTGCTGGGTCTGTCCTGCCAGTGGGACAGAACGTACCCAGGAATGGTGATGGTGGGTTTGGGGCATCATCTTAAGGTATGATTCAACTGCTTCAGCAATGACCTTCCATTTATCATAAGGTCAGAAGTGGGGATGTTCGCTGATGATTGCACAATGTTCAGCACCATTCTCGACTCTTCAGGTTCTGAAGCAGTCCATATCTATATGCAGCAAGGTCTGGACAATATTCAGGCTTAGGCTGATAAGTGGCAAGTAACATTTGTGCCACACAAGTGCCAGGCAATGGCCATCTCCAACAAGAGAGAATGTAACCATTGCCTCATGACATTCAATGCCATTATTATGGCTGAATCCCCCACGATCAACATCCTGAGGGTTACTATTGCTCTGTAACTGAACCGAACTAGCCACACAAATACTGTGGCTACAATAGCAGGTCAGAGGCTAGGAATCCTGCAACAAGTAACTCACCTCCTGCCTCCCTAAAGCCTGTCCACCATCTACAAAGCACAAGTCAGGAGTGTGATGGAATACTCTCCACTTGCCTGGATGAGTGCAGTTCCAAAAACACTCAAGAAGCTTGACACCATCCAGGACAAAGCAGACCGCTTGACTGGCACCTCATTCACCACCTTAAATATTCATTCCCTCCACCACTGACACACAGTGGCAACATTGTGCGCCATTCACAGGATGCACTGCAGCAACTCACCAAGGCTCCTTCGACAACACCTTCCAAACCTCTATCACCTAGAAGGACAAGGTCAGCAGATGCATGGGAACTCCATCATCTGGAAGTTTCCCTCCAAGCCACACACCATCCTGACTTGGAAATATATCATCATCCTTTCATTATTACTGGGTCGAAATCCTGAAAGTCCATTCCGAACAGCACTGTGGGTGTTCCTCCAACACATGGACTACGGCGGTTTAAGAAGGTAGCACAGCATCACCTTCTCAAGGGCAATTAGGATGCGCAGTAAATGCTGGCCCAGCCAGTGATACCTACATCCCACGAACACATAAAAAAATGTAAAATATGCCTAACTCGCAATCATTCAATTTACTATGAAACAAAGTCAAGATTTATCCCAAACTGTTCAAAGTTTACTATAGTTCCTCCTCATCTTTCCATTTCTTAAATGTTACAAATAACTGACACTTTAAGAAGAGCCAGGCAGAATCAAAAGATGATATACTTTAATTTTTGGAAAGCAGTTAGATTGAAGTAATGGGCTTAATTTTATGGCCCCATCGCAGCGGGGCCGGGGATGGAAAATGTGGCGAGCCATTCAAAAGCCCATTGACTTCGTGGGTCCGTAATATCCCGCCACCGTAAAATTCCGCCCCAGCGGGTGAACATGTGTGATCTTCCACTTTTCAGTTCATTAATCATGCATTTGTGAGGAACTCGGCAATTTTTGTGCTGGGGCGGGCAAGGAAATCACCTGCCCTAACGTTATCTCATGGGTTCGAAGGTCTTGGTGCCATATTTAATGGGCACCCCGACAGATATTCACTCATTGAAAGCCAGGAGCTCCGCATTAATCCTCCAGAGCCATAGCTCGTACTGGAGAAGCGACCCCATCCTGGGACATATGAGGGAACCTCCGGCATTGCCTTTCCCTCACCTCTAGATAAGAGCACTGCTGGCGATACACCCATCATCAGGCCAATGCTCACCATTGCAGTGGCCCATGTTTGTTAGCATCTTGATCTTACAGAGGCCCCGCTACCTCTTGCTGCTCAGGCCCTTGCTCCTCATGGTGCTGTGCCAACTGGTGACAGGCCCTCCTTCTTCTCACTTGGATGAGAGCCATTACCAAGGCAGAGTTGCCTGCAGCCTGCATCATCGACGCCTGAATTTGTGGACGAATTGAAGTGATACATTTAGTGAGCATGTCCTACAGGTTTCCCACCATCTCAAAGCCAGCAGGCAAGTGCTAAGCCCTTCACCCGGCCTCTATCTAGGCATGGCATCCCCACCCCAGCCTCCTAGGCAAAGGACATCCTGGAGGACCAGAGAATGTTGTCCTCCCGTTCATACATGAATGTGTATTGCTCTTTGACCAGGGTGATGACAGCCATGTGCAAGAAGCCTCACACAAATACTTTTCTGTTCCTCCTCTCAAGACTCTAAAGAGAGACCATTGCCTCGGTAGCATAGAAAGACTAACCGCATGATCTCTTGTCAGCCATGACCATTCACCCAGGAGGATGGAGGTTTTGAGTCACGAGTTGGCTGCGCTCCACCAACTGTGCCACTTGGAGGCATCCATCTCCCTCTCTCCCTCCCTTCAGCTCTGTCCCTGGCTGCAGCCAGTGGCAAATAGCACTGTATAAATGGCAGCTCCACACTTTGCAGGGATCTCAATGTTATAAGAGCCATGAGTTGAGAACAAACCTGCTGCAAACCGGGCTTCGCCATTGAGAGAAGAACACAACTAAGTGTGGGTGACATCCAGTTGCCTCATAGTTATTAGGGTGTCCCTTTACTTGGCCACTTTTACGGACCTTGAGTGCCACCCGCCTGAAAAGGCCCTCCTCCCACTTCATGGATTCGCACGTATAGAGCAACTGTGTTGTCAAGAACAGCCTTGAGAAAATGGTACACATAACTTTTCAGACATGTCCCACCACCTTCTGTCACCCACCAACTTCCTCCCATCACCATGGACTCACTGAATATCACCATGCCTCTTCCTTCTGTCACCCTTGAACTTCCTCTCATTACCCTGGATGCTATAATGATCCACCTCCACGTGCTTTTCCTCCCCTCAGAGCCGACACCCGTTACCGTCCCCATGTCCACCCTGACCCTGCTCCCACCCATTATTGGAGACACTTGTCTTGTCCCTCTGTAACCCACATGATGGAACCTGCACTTACCAAACTCTCATCCTGGACCTGCCACCCTACTGCATCCCAATTCCCCCTCCGACTGTGACTGTTCCCTCCTACCACCAGTACCCTGCATTCACCCCCAGGATTCCACCGTCTGACCCCATCCTCTAAGACAGTACCCCCCTTCCCTGGACACCCAATGCCCTGCCCCGGACACTCTCCCCATCCTCCCCTGTAAGCCTGCCTCTCCTGTCCAGCCTTGGCACAGCTTGTGATACAAGCACCTGAAATTTTGCAGTACCACTCTTAAAGGTAGGTGAAAGCAGCATCTACGTACCTCAAAAGGAACTGAAGCTCACCAGGTACATGCAACTTATATAGAGTCAGGAAACAGATGGTTCTAACAACTGAGGCACCTTCAACCTGCCATCAAGGTCAGTAGAACAAAATTCCAAACGAATTTCTCACCAGCGGTAAACTGACTTTTTCCATCATGCCATATTTAGTGCACCTGCCCACCACGATTCCTGCCGTTAGCGGAAGTGGAAAATTCTGCCCAATGGTAACGGTATTTGTTGAAGAAATATTTGTTATCCAAGCAAGCCATAAACTTCCAGGATCTGCCTGTAATTATCTTTATGCCTTTCTCCAAATATGTTATTGCTCCATTAGAGTAGGAGCATTTTTTTGTCTTCCAACAGCATCATCCAAAAGCTTTTGAACTACTCAATAGTTTAATGAAACATCTTGACCTTAACCAGAAATTCTCGTAAATAATAAATACATATCTAAAACACATCCATTGTTCATTTAAAAAACATGCAAAGCAGCATGTGGCCTTGAGCATTATATAATGAATGTGAGCATTGCTAATATATATTTGCTGTTGGCATTCATATTAAACAGTGCCAACATTTGATATATGTGATCATTATGCTCCTATGCAGTAAAATTGAATACATTTTGGAATAGTTATTCTATAAAATCTATTTTCACGGAAATGAGGATTGAATATCCCATTGATCACCAGGAAAAGAATCCCTGGACATTTCTGATTGTTGCAAAGCAAGTAAATTCTGATGTTCAGATTCAGGTAGACAGGATTTCGTGACTATACCCATATAGGGGTAAATTCAGAAATAATGTTATGGTGGCTGTGCCCTGCATTAGTGGATTTGTGGTAAATAAAGGTCCTTAAAATTAAATAAAACTATAAAAAAATTAAAGGTAGAAAAATCATAAATTTCCATTCTTAATTTTGATTCCTTTATTGAATCTTCAATAAGGGAGGTGCATCACCCCATCATTGGTGAAGTTACTGTTGTCAATTAATGGTGTCTACTGTGCTTCAGTTGAATTCCAGTCCAGGATTTGAGCACCAAAATCAAAGCTGACTCTTCATTGCAGTGCTGAGTGAGTGCTGTACTGTTGAAGGTGCCATCTTTCAGATAAGGCGTTAAACTGTCTGCCATCCCAGGTGGATTTAAAATATCCTATAGCTCTATTTTGAAGACAAGCAGATGAGTTATCCCCAGTGTTCTGGACAATATTTATCTTTCAATCAACATCACAAAAACAGATTTTTTGACCAGTACCATTTGCTGTTTATAGCGCAAGTTGGCTGCATCCATTACAAAGCAGCATTACAAACGTGACTGCACTTCAAAATTACTTCATTGGCTGTGAAGTACTTTGGGAACTCTGTTAATCATAAAAGGTGATATATAAATGCAAGTCTTTTTTTCGAGTCCAATATGACTCTTCTTCAGAGCCAAAGAAGAATAATTTTGGACTCGAAACATTAACTCTGTTTCTCTCTCCTTAGACACTGCCAGACTGACTGAGTTTTTCCAGCACTTCCCGTTTTAATTTCAGGTCTCCAGTACCCGCAGTATTTTGCTTTTCTTCCATTGTATTGTTTCTTCATCGACTATACCTGTGGGGTGGAGTGCAGGGCAACTTGCAGGCGGTGCTGATCCCATATGTCTGCTGTCCTTGTCCTTCTAGCTGACAGAGCTCGCAGGGTTGCAGGGTGTTGTTGAAGGAACCTTTGTGACTTGCTACAGTGCATCTTGTACATGATTCACACTGCTGCCACTGTGCACAGATGGTGGAGGGACTGAATGTTGAGGGTGCTGGATGGGATGTCGATCAAGCGGACTGCGTTGTCCTGGATGGTGTCCAGCTTCCTGAGTGTCGTAGGAGTTGCACTCATCCAGGGAACCTGGGACTATTCCACCCCACTCCTCACTTGTGCCATGCACATGGCGGTCAGGTTTTGGGGAGTCACGAGGTCAGTGTGCAGCCACAGAATTAACAGCCTGCAGACTGTTCTTTCATCATACATGCTCACAATTCATCTATCTGTCACTATGCAGGAGAAGGCCTACAACAGGAGTGGGAGAGAGAAAACGGGACCGGGGATAACTGAGCTCTGGCCCCTCACTGCGTAAAAACAGTAGGCTGGCACTCATTCTCTCTTCTTTCCATTCTAGTTACCAGCAGGAAGAGGGCGAGGCCAGCCTTGCACTTGCCAGCCCATAGGAGACCTTGAAAGTGGACGAGAACAACTTCTCACCTGTACAGCCATCACAGCGTTCACCTGCACCCTCCATCAGCCTAGAGATATACACCTCAGTGGGTCATATATCTAGTTTAGGCTCAGGCTCACAGTCTGGAGGTCACCTCACAGACATGTGTCTACAGCAAGACGAGGCAGTGAAAGCCGAGGTCTCTGGTGCTCAGAGGACTGCCTGAGAAGAGGCCTCAAGAAAGCCCGAGTCAGATGACAAGCCTCTGGAAGCAATCATGGAGAGGATGTTTGACAAATTTGATCGAATTTTTTGAGGATATAACCAGGAGTGTTGATGAGGGTGATGCATTTGATGTACTCTACATGGACATTAGCAAGGCTTTTGATAAGGCCCCTAATGGCAGACTGGTCAAGAAAGTAAGAACCCATGGGATACAAGACAAAGTGGCATGATGGATCCAAAATTGGCTGAGGGTGATTGTAGATGGATGTTCTATGGCTGGAAATCTGTTTCCTGTGGGGTTCCACAGGGCTCGGTGCTGGGGCCCTTGCTGTTTGTGGTGTAGATAAATAATTTGGGCTTAAATGTAGGAGGTATGATCAAAACACGATGACACGAAAATTGGGAGGGTGATAAATAGTGAGGAGGATAGCCGTAAACTGCAGGAGGATATCAATGGACTAGTCAGGTGGGCAGAGCAGTGGCAAATGGAATTCAACCCGGACGAGTGTGAGGTAATGCAGTTGGGAAGGACTAACAAGGCAAGGGATTAGACTATGAATGGTAGGACTCTGGAAAGTACTGAAGACTGGAAGGATCTTGGTGTGCATATCCATAGATCCCCGAAGGTAGTAGGGCAGGTGGATAAGGTGATTAAGAAGGCATATGAGATACTTGTCTTTATTAGCCGAGGCATAGAATACAAGAGCAGGGAGGTTATGCTGGAACTGTATAAAATGCTGGTTAGGCCACAACTGGAGTACTGCATGCAGTTCTGGTCACCACATTATAGGAAGGATGTGATTACACTGGAGGGGGTGCAGAGGAGATTTACCAGGATGCTGCCTAGGCTGGAGGGTTTGAGCTATGAGGAAAGATTGGATAGGCTGGGGTTGTTTTCCTTGGAGCAGCGAAGGTTGAGAGGGGACCTGATAGAGGTGTATAGGTATGGTGGATAGGAAGCCACTTTTTCCATTAGTAGAGGGGTCAATAACCAGGGAGCATAGATTTAAGGTAAGAGGTAGAAGGCTAAGAGGGGAGTTGAGGAGAACTTTTTTCAGCTAGAGGGTGGTGGGAGTCTGCAACTCACTGCTGAAAGGGTGGTTGAGTCAGAAGCTCTCATAACATTTTTAAAAATATTTAGATATTCACTTGCGTTGCCATAGCCTCCAGGGTTATGGGCCAAGTACTGCAAAATAGGATTAGTGTAGTCAGATCTTTGTTGACCGGTGCAGACACAATGAGCCGAATGGCCTCCTTCTGTGTTGTAGATGTGTGTGAGTCATTGAGTCTATGATGCTGGAGTATCAGCGAGACTCAGGGGAACATCAGGCCTTCAATAGAGTGGCACGAGAGGTGGAGAAATCTGGCTGCATGCTCTCTGATGTTATGATTCTGACATGCGGGTGCATTGAAATCTCCATGGGATGGCATGGAGAACCTGGTCCAGCAAACCCACTTTCTGCTGGAGATGCACTCAGACCGGCACTCCATCACTCTAGCCATGGGTGAGCATTCATAGTGGCTAATCAAAAGGGGAAATGGGGTACCTTGACCTCCCTCCAGGTGCCTCTTCTCCTCAAGGAGTCCAGGACGGGCCCTTGGCACCCCAAAGGGTTTCAGACGGACACCCTGGGGGTATCGACCCAAGAAGTTCCAAGCGTGTCCAAGAGTTCGCAATCCCCTATGCCTGTGATCCCATCAGCTCCTGCTGCTCAAATTGAGGAGGATGCACCTGCCCCTGAGCAGGAGGCACAAAGCAGGCTGAGGACACTTGGACCTCCAGAGGACACCCGCCGAAGTCAGCACAGACAACAGGGCATGATAGTCAGCAGGTTGCCTCCACTTCTGCTGCAGACGTCAAGGAAGTACCTAGACACAGCGGTAGATTTAAGAAGTGTTGAATTAACACTGGTGGCACGGGTGTACGATCATTGTATAAAGTTTTTGCGTTTCTAAATATACCTTGCATTGATTGGAAGTCTCCTGGATTCATTCTTGCTCCTAGTAATTTTAATGGTCGTACACATTTCACCCCTTCTGGCAGGGACCAAGGATAGGTCTCCTCTCACTAATACATGGCTGCACTTGGAGACATCGCTCTTTGACAAGGATGATGACTGCCACGTGTGAGAGGCCTCCCACTCAAGCTATTCAGCTTCTGTCCACTGCTCTATGGAGGGGCCTTGTCACAATGGAAAGACCAACCACATGATCCTTTGTCAGGCAGGTCTATTCCCCCAGGAGGATGGAGGTTTGCAGTCATGACTTGGCTGCCATTCAACTGCATGCCCCTTGTAGGCATCTCTCTCCCTCCCTACCCCACTTCTTCTCTAACTCTACCTGGAGATGTTGGCAAATGGCTCAGAATGAACGGAAGCTCTACACCTTGCTGGGATCTTGTAGTCGTGAGAACCCTCTGGGCCAGATCTGCTGCCATGAGGCCATCACCAAACAATAAAGATTTGCAAAGCAAAAAGCTCCTCCCATGTTTATTATGGTTTCCCTTTAGTTGTCCAGTTGTGCTGACCTTCAACTCCACCCACCTGAGCAGACCCTCCTCTCACCTTGATATTTTGGACTTGGACATCGAGGGTGTTGCCTTGGTCTGGAGCTGGCTCTGTCTCAGGATGGCGCTTGTTGCTTTTCAAATTGTCTCCACCACCTTTTACCCTCCCCCTATCACCCATCAACTTCTCACCCATTACCATCAACTTCCCCAATGTCACCTTCACGCTCCCCTCGATAACCCATGAGCCTCCCCCAATCACCCCTGGGTCCTATCACAGTGAATTTGGACATGCCTTTCATCCCCACTGAGCCCATGGAAGTCACCGTTCCAATGGCCACCCTGATGTTCCCCACTCCCATAATCCGTGCCACCATCCTTGTCCCCTTTAATGAGCCCATCCCCCCCCGATGAGGACAACACCTGCCATACCCGGGCTCTGACCCTTCAACCCTACCACATCCCACGTCCCCCTCTCCCAGTCACCATCCCCTCCTATCACCTGCCCCTCCACTTCTCCCCTCAGGATTCTGAATTGACCGACCTCTCCCTCAGAAACACTGTAGCCCCACCTCACTCACTCACTCCCTCCTCCTTCCCTTTTATGCCTTTCTCCCCCACCACCCTTTATGCCTTTCTTCCCCATCACTCCACCCACACACTACTCCCCCTTTCTTCTCATCTGGCCCCCATCCCTTCTTCCCATCTACCCCCTCCTTCTTCTCCTCTGGACACTCCTCCTCTCCTCCAGACACCTACCCACTTCGTCTCTTCCGGACCTCCGCCCTTTCATGTCTTCTACGCGCACCATACCTGTAGTCAGGTCCAGTGGTGCAGCCGGCTTCGACTGAAAGGTGAGTGTTTTAAAATTCTCCCTCGCCAGGTGTATGCCACAAATATGCAGTCAGATAACAGAACAGTGTATATTCCTGCTGGTGGGGCAGAGGTTTTGATGGGGGTGCACAATTCCAGCCTGTTGGGATTTTAATGAGCATGCGCGAGATGCAAAGTGGGTTCCCACTGAGCTTCAGTGGGAAATCCAACCCGCCATCAACCCACTATGAGCATTCCCAACCTGACTTTCCAACATTAGGAAACCAATTTTTTGTTCCCTGCCATATTTTCAACTCCCGTCTGCCACGAATCCTGCTGATGGGAGGAGGGGACAATTATGCCCTAAGTGTGGTGTAACCGCTTTTATATTGTGGTGTAACAAAGGTTTGATACAGGTCTAACATAATTTTCCCACTTTTCAATTATTTCCCTCTGGAAATAAAGCTTGGTCCTTAAGTTACCTTTTTTAATCACTGTGGTGGCTATTACCCCTCCTCCCCCACCACACTTCCCTCCATTAATTTGGTATTATCAACAATTTAGAAAAGGTCTCTTTAATTCCAAAGCCCAACTTGCTAAAGTAAATTGTGAACAGTAGTAGTGCCAGCATTGATTCTTGTGGAACATCACTTCCCACCTTCTGCCACTCTGAATAACTCCCCTTTACTCCCACTCTCTGCTTTCTGTCTTGAATCCTGGTAGCAATCCATTCTGCCACTTATCCCCTGACCCCATGTCCTCTGACCTTATTCATTTGTCTATTTTGGGGCACCTTATCGAAGGACTTTTGAAAATCCAGGTAAACCACATCTACGGGAATACCATTGTTTTCTCTTTGTGTCACCTCCTCAAAAACCTTAAACAAAATAATTAAGAAATCTGCTGTTGGCCTTCTTGTTGGAAGAAGCAAAATGTGAGTCACATGGTTTAATCTGCAAACAGTGTTTCCATCTACTTCCTTCTGGCTATTCACCAATCCTCTAACATTACACCTTTTTCTAACAAATTATTAAATATATGTTATAATGTCTCTGCTCTAATTTGCCTAGGTTCTTTTAAAATTTGTGAATGCAATCCATCTGGACCAGGGGTTTTAGCCTCTTGGGTTTGGTTAATTTATTTCATTGATCCACCCTTTTTTTTAACATGATTTATCCTATTACCCATCTCATAATTCAATGTCATGTTCACCTCTATATCTTCCTCATAGCTACTGAAGCAAAATAATGATTTACTATTTCTGCTATCTCTCTACTGTTAAAGTGGTATTATCCTGTCCCCCTCCTAATGACCCTATTTCCAACTCAGCCTTCCTTTCTTATTGATGTGCCTGTAAAATATTTTGCTACTTTGTTTTATGTTCCATGACAATTTAATTTTACTGTTCCTTTTTGATTTAATTTCTTTTTTTACTTTTCTCCTAATCTTTTCATATTTTTTCTTATCATGCACTCACTCCTCTGCTCTCCATGTATTTAATGTATGTCTCTTTCTTTACCCTCAATTGTTCCCTTAAGTCTTTATTCATCCATCACTAGGGTTTCATTTGTTCTTTCCTTTCATGGAATATATTTTTCCTACAGTTCATTGAACACCATTTTAAATGCTTCCTTTTGTTATTGTTGCCAACAATGGTAATGGCAATATTTTCCCAAGTTTTGTTCTCATCCTCTCAAAATCAGGTTTTCTCCAATTTACTAACCTGTTTGTGTCATATTTATATACTCCATTATCATCTTAAAGCGTACTATATTATAGTTACTATTGCCTAGATGTTACCCTACCTTTACTTCTCTTCATTGCTCTTGTGCATACCACATTACTAGATCCAAAAGGGAATCTTGCCTTTGTGGGATTTTTACGTATTGGGTTAGAAAGGAGTCCTGTGCACATTGTACAAACTCATTCTCTCATCCCTTTTACCTACCTCTTTTGTCTAATTAATATCAGGGAAGTTGAAATTCCCATGATTATTATTCTATGTTTGTTACTCAATTCCTTAACTTGTCTTCATATTTCATTTCCGCCTTCCTTCTACTATTTGGTGGTCTGTAGACTGCGCCTATTAGTGTGACTGAAACTTGTTCTTTTATCTCTATGAATATGGATTCTATTTTTATCTTCCTTATAGATGTATTCCTTTTCTCTATTGTAATTAAGTTATGCCTATTAAGTACAGATACTCCAATTCCCCTTCTCCTCCCTCTATGTTTTCTAAGTATGTTCTACCCTGCAAAGCTTTATCCCTAATCCTGATTTTACTGTAGCCATATCTCAGTAAAGCTATCATGTCTGGTTCCTCCCAAAGTAGGATGGACTCCAGCTCCCTTGTTTTATTACAGGCACTGTATGTTTTGCTGTACAGAAAGTTAAACTCATTTGAATAGGATTTCCTCTCACTTTATGTTTACCCATCCCCTTAGACTCCTGTTCTATAACTCTATTTATTCCCTTGCCATCAATGTTCTTCCCTAGTTTATTCATTTCTATGCTCTGTTTTCCTGTTTTGTTTACATTTAGGCTGCTTATGCATCCAGTAGATCCCTCCTCCATCTTACTAGCTTAAAATCTTTGCCACCTCCCTATTTATCCTTTCACTAGGGCACGGGTCATACCCCAGTTCAGGTGGAGCCCATCCCATCGATACAGCTCCCTCCTGTCCCAGAATTGATGCCAGTTTCCCATGGAAAGGAACCCCTCTTTCCCACACCAGCCCATTAGCTATGTGTTAATTATCCTGATCTGTGTGCTCCTATGCTAATTTGCTTGCGGCTTGGACAATAACACAAAGATTATTATCCTTGATGTCCTGCTTTTTAATTTAAAGCCTAAATCCTGATCATCTTTCAGCAGAATCTCCTCCCTATTTCTACCTATGTCATTTGTTCCAATTTGGACTACCACAACTGGATTTACCCCCTCCATTTCTAAGTTTCTCTCCAGCCATCATGAAATATCCCTTACTCTGGCACCGGATAGACAACACAGCCATTGGGATTCTTGTTACTGGCTGCAGAGAAAGCTATCTATCTGCTTAATTACAGTGCCCCCTATTAGAATCATATTTCTATTCTGTTCTTCCTCCCCCAACCCTTGGACAGCATTCTGAGCCATGGTGCTTTGGTCTTCACTGTGGCTCTCCTCCCTGTAATCTTTCTTCTTGTCCACACAGATATCTCATTGGACAGGACCAGTATCTGCGTAGGACCTCCTTTGCAAATCACTGCTACCTGACTCCCTAACAGTCACACACTCCTTTACCTGAACTTGCGTATTCATCTGGGGTGTGATTGTATTCTTGATACTGTTCAGAAGTTCCTCTTTCTGTGTCAGTCTGTCCAACTCGCACTCTAGTTCAATGACTCTAAACTGGAGAGATTTGAGATGGAAACATCTCCTGCAAACATATTTGCTTGGGTCAGTCTCACATCCACAAACCCCCACTTTCTGTAGCCCAGAGCTCTGCCATTATCCTAGACAGGCAACATTTTAATTATATAATTAAAGCCTTGATTATTAATTGACTTAACTGTCAATGCTTAGTTATAGTGATATTAACTAGTTAGCCTCATTAAGCTAAAAATTAAATGTAGCACTATATAGTTTCCCAATCCTAGTTTAAACCATTGCCCCAGTTTAGAGAAACAAGCCTTAATACTCACCAATTAGTCATCTACCTGCTGTCCCATGACATTACCTTTTTTTTGGAAACATATCATGAAAGTTAAGGCATCGCTACTGGTCACGTCTGTGTTATTCCCTCGCTCTCTGCTTTCTGCTTCATTGTCAATGATGGTCTCTACGATCACCGCACTGTCCCTCACTCTGCTTTATTCTCTGTTGTTGTTGCTGATGCTTCTGATTAGATCAAGCTATGGATTGTTTCAGTTTGTCAATCTATCATATTTTCTGTACAGCACCACTTTAATTGAGCTTATTGAGATAAAAATTATGAGATGTAAAATGGGCTGCTGATCCGAGACGGACCGATATCATCAACACTATCGCAAAATGTCAAGTTATGCCTCAATACTTCTCGAGATTCTTACTGGATGTCACCAGATTTATGCAGACAGGTAAAATAAGACCTGGGAATGCTCTACTATCTGGCTTAGGTGTCAGCCGTGGCTCAGTGGTAGCACTGTTGTTTTTTAGTCAGAAGGTTGTGGACTCATGCCACAGTGTAGACTATGCTGACACTCCATGGCCTGAAGTTTTCCCTTGGCATGCGTGATCGGTGGGCCCGAAAGCAGATGTAAACTTCACTCCGCCCGAGACCGGCAGCTAATGGCAATCACGTGCTGGCTGGCCAATTAATGGCCACCCAGCGTGAAGCTTGTTCTCTGAGAAAGCCAGTGCTGCTGGGGGGTGTGTGGCGGGAACAGGGTGGGAATCTCCATGGAGTCAGCTGTGGGTGGGGTGTTTAAAAGGACAGAAGGAAGGACACAGTGAAGGTCGTGGGTAGGAGTTTTGGGAGATTGTGCTATGGCAGGAGTAATTCAATTCATTGCATCCAGGTTCAAAGGCAGGAGCAATTTGTGTAAGGAATCGGGGAATGTCATTGTTGGATCCTGGTCCTTGGTTTAGTTGGACTAAAGGATCTGGACTGCACCCTTGTTTCGGGATGACCGAGTTGGTACCGTAGACAGAGTAGATAAGCAAAGAGTTCTTATGTAGAACACATTCTATTTATTTACAAAGGAACTCAGCAGTTACACACATGTGCTTGCAACTCAAACCGTGTCTCTACATTACAGATTCTAACTCTAGACTACTACTGACTACTGAGGTAGCCCGTACTACTCTGTTATTGGAAACTAAGATCATGTGATCTTCCATTATAACATTCTTCTTAAAGGTATATTACACTTCAGATTACCACAGTCATCCAGAGGTTCAAGCCATGGAAGTGTACATGGAAATGGCCGCAGCCAAGCAGCCCCTCCTTTTTCAGATGGCAGCTTGCGGACATTCATGCAGGCAGCAAGTGATCACTGGGAGATATTGCTGCCACATGACAGCAAAAGGAGACCTCCACATATCAGCAAGAAAGCCTGGACAGAGTTGACACCAATAGTCAGCAGCCATAGGGTCATCCGAAGGAACTGGCTGCCATATCAGAAGAGGCTGAATGACTTTCTCCCCTCCAAGGGGGTGAATAAGGAAGCACTTTTGTATCTTGAATGAGTGTTTATGTGTGGGCATGCATTTGGTGAGGCTGGGAGTTTTAAGCCACCAGCTCAAGTTATCACATTTTCCTGTGCCCTACAAGGCTGTCTGGACTATACAGGATAGTCAGCATGCCTAGAAGGGGGAAGTCCTGCAATGTGTTGGGCATGTGGATCCGTGATGCTGGGGAGAAGGATTTAAACTTTTGCCAAGTAAAGGGGGGACTCTTTAATCTGATCTTGCCCTCTCAGGAGAAGAGGAAGCACAATGCATTTGAATGAAGCCGAACTGGCGGTAGTGTCTTGAATCTGGCATTGCTGAATCCGATGCAGGAGGACATATTAGAGTTGGCCTGCAAGCATGGAGCGAGATTCACTGGTTGAGGAGAGGAGGGAGTTTTGGAGGTGGGTAAGAGTGAAGGGGACACACTTTCAATTGTGGGAGGGGCTCAGAAATGGAGGCCAATGGGTCAAAGACTGCAAGGTGGTATTCATTGCTTCTCTAAGTTCTAGCATAAGTAAATGTTTGAATTGCACAGAATGAAGCTGCAGCTACCTACTTTGGCTCTCTAATGCTCATGGATACTCACAACTGCTTCTTATCCATTAGATGGATCATCTTCCAGACCAGCAGAGGATCCGGATGGTCCTCAATTAACCTCGGAGGAGGGACGCTCAGATGCTGTAGTGTCACATCCTCACTTTGCACCTTGCACCACCTCAGATACTGGCACCTCAGTGGGGTTGAGCGCTTCGGCACAGATGGTTGCACATACTGGAGAAGTCACATCACATTCGCCTGAGGAACTGTCAAAGACACAGAGTTCCCAGGCCTCTGACAGTCAGAGGAGTGTTGGAGACCAGGACAATGCTAAGCACCAGGCAGGTGAAGAGCCCCTGGAGTCATCCAATAGGCAGCAATTGCTGGATGTCCAATGGGATGTACGTAGACATTTGGCAGAGATTCCTGAGGGTATGTATGCCCTGGTTCATACAATGGAGGAGTCCATGCAGAGCTTGAGCACTGCAGTCAACCTCAGCTCTGAACATACAGCATTTTCCATTAAGAGACTGGTGACGCTCATGGAGTGCCAGCTCCAGGCGCTCAATCAAGGGTTTCTGGGGCTGCGTTCAGACCTGCAAGCCCACACACTGGCAGTGATCTCAGCAGGGCATTGCCAGTGTGAGAGATGGATGAGGCACCTGGTGACTCGGCTAGCTGCTCATCCTTGTATGCTGAGCAGGTAGGTACAAGCAAACCTCAGGTTGGCAGATGAGTGGCTATCTGCATTTGGGACTCCTCTCAGGGAGCTCCTGATGATGACAGGAGCTCTTCCATCCCTCTGCCCATGACTGTTTCAGCGCCACAATGATTGGGTGCCCACCAACACAGTTGGATGTGATCTCAGGCCCCATCAGATCTCAGGCCCCATCATCTCACAGATGGAAGTCACTGTCTTCCTTGAGAGGTGGATCCTCCTTCTACACTGCACCTTGGTCATGTCCAGGTAGCTGGATCTAACTCTACACTCTCCCAGCAGGGTAATGGCACCTCCACTGCCCCTTCTCCCTTGCAAGCCTTGCTGGCTTTCAACCCCTCCAGGGCGTGCTGCTTGGTCTTGTGGGCAGAAACGCTGTTGATGTCTCCGGCCAACAGGCCTCCTCTCCCTTCTTGCCCTCTCCTCCTCATCTGAGGAAAAGTATCCACCTGAAATGACAATCCCCATTTTTCACCTTCTGGGTTGCTGTGGAGCTCACTTGATGATGCCGTGGCCAGTCTGTAAATGCCTCTTTAAGGATAGAAGCCTCCTTACTTACAGAAAATATGAGCAACATGGTTCACAGAGAAAACAGGACAGTCCAGATGTAGACAAGAAACGTAAACTCCTACATCCACACTCCTCGCATCATCCTCAGCCCTATATCCAGCCCTGGATTTAGAAAGTGCAAATTGTGCATTCTCCACCTGCCCTTTTAGCCCGTGCACCGACCATAAAAATGTGCGAACCTCTTAAAATTGCAGCTCATTGCCTACTTAATTGCCTGATTGGCCCTTTAATTGACGTTGGGCACGCTGCCGACATTCGGGCACACCCGCCCAGCAAAATATCGCGATGTGGCATGATGATGTCGGGAACCCCTCCAGATGTCATCATGCTCTATTTGCCGGGATTGCTGGGCACCTGCACAGGCACCGTGAAATTCAGGCCCATGTTACAGCCTACGTCCCCCTCAAAAATAGATAGTAATTCAGACAGGAATCCAATGATTTGTTAAGCAGGTATTTGATTGGCAGCTCGCTTTGAAGTTAAGAGACAATTATCTCAATTCACTGTCCCCTTGAGGCTGATTCAAAGGTATGTATTTTATTTCAAAACGGTGAGTCAGTAGAGTCAGTAGTTAGGTAGTTATCTGTTTAGTACATGTAGAAGGGCATCTCTATAAAACTGAAAAGTACATCTTTGACAGCAAAAGATTACAGATGTTAAGATGTTATGGCTTACACCAGCCAGATACAAGTGGAGATAAGTATGTCACTTAGCTTTTGTTTCGCTGAGAACATGAGAGGAGAAATTTAAAGCAGCTATTCCAGATACAGCTATCAGTGTGAAAAGTGAAATTACCATGAGCAGAGGATCCAGAAGGACTAGACAGCACTTCTACAGTTGGATGTTTATTACTGTGAGGTCTCAGTAGGCTGACACCACCCTCCCAGAGAAACACAGGAACTCATGGGGTTTAATAATTTCTGGAAACAGTGCTATCTATAAGGGTATACATCTAAATTTATTCAGAAAAGTTGCTATTTTAACTTGTCAGTTATCTTAGAAGTCCAATACTAAATTAATTTCAACTATTTATGTCACAGACATTGATTACAACTGTAAATTTATTATCAGCAACCTGAATTATTGTGACTTCACTGAGCAGCCTTTCAATAACCTTTAAATCTTCTGTTACTTACATCACTGATTGATTTTATCTACTCCTTGTTAACTGAGTACAACTCACTTCCACTATTGTTTCAGTGCAATTCGACTAAAATTTAAGTCATCGTGCAAAAAGATTGCAGAATTTTAACCGCTAATTACGTTCAGTGCAAAGCAAGTTTCTGCAATCTTTCTGTGCTAAACTGCATCGAGCTAGAAGCCAGCCCCACCCCCAAACATCCAGATTGAATTAATCGCTATTGTGAGTTTTCCCGGATTCCGTTCATTTGCAGGCATTTGACAAAACTTCAAAAATTAAGCTATTTTTGGGTGTAAGGACACAAATTGGCACATTTTAAAAGCTTTGAAATGTAACTTTTGTTAACGTACTGAGAAAGTGACCACTGAACCTCCTCACTTTACCTCAATGTAACTAGAAATAGTTTGTGAATTGTAAAGCAATTTTCAGTAATTTAAAATTGTTACTCATGCGGCAGATTGACACTTTGATTAATAATGCTTATTGTTGTGATAAACCCATTTTCCGCTGTATTAATCGAACACTTAAAATATAGCAAAGAATATTTAAATTATCTTCTAATACGTTGACTGATTGTGCAACTTCATGGAAGATTTTGCATTCGGTGATATGCCAATTATTTTGAGCAGAAACCCAATGAAAGAGACTCACTTCTGAAAACAGTCAACTGTAAATATCCTGCTAAAATATCTCGTAATTAGCACATTCTGCCCCAAGGGCCTTCACAAACTCACACATAGTTCTGCCAAGAAAACAGTAATTTTATTTTATTTATTCTTGCCAAAATTGTAAGAGATGCAGCAGAGTGCAAATTATGTATATAAAAAAAGAACAATGAATTTCATTAGTACCCATTACTGATGGGTGGGTATTAAAGCACTTCAGGCATTTAAATAGTGAGAAGTGCTTTCACTGATTGCCAAGGCAGGAACACCAATCAATTCTGATATTCCAGCAGTATGTGAAATACTCAGTCAGGCATTAGTTGGAATTATTCATATCTACCACCTCAGTGAGGAAGAATGGGGCATGTTGTACCTGCTGTTATATTAAAATGAATTTTGCATCATGCACCAGGACACAAAATGGAGCTGAAAACCAAACTGACAAGACACATTTGATTGATTATTCCAGTGAAACAATGCATGAATTATGAAGATGCTTTGCAATACTGCACAAAATGGGTCATAAGCAATCTCAGAAAGGGAAACAAAAACATTTGTGTCAATCAAAGAAAATAAGCTCAGCTTTCCCAAACACAAGATTGGAGGACACAGCAGAACAGTTTAAAACCTTTGGGAAAGAAAATAGTCAAATTCAATAAACAAAAGGTCCAAGGCATGGCACAGAGAGCACTCCACTGCAAAATCGCTCTATATAATTCACAAAGGACTGGGATAAGTTATTTTAAAATCTCCTATTCGGCAACAACAACAACATACTTAAATAAAACCTTTAACATAGAAAACATTACAAGTCACTTGACAGAAGAATGAAGAACATAGGCAGTGAATTAAAAAGGAAAGAGGTGACCAAATGCTTGGTCAAAGAGATTGATGTTAAGAATGGTCTTGACCAATAGAAGAGAAATGGAGAGGTGGAGGTTTATGGGGACAATTCCAGAGAGTGGGAATTGAAATGGCGAAGGCCTGGCAAACATTATGGTGGAGAGGGGAAGGGGATACACAAGAGGAACGGGAAGTTTGAAGATGGAGTCAGGTGCAGGTTAGGGTGGGGTGAGACCATGGATGAATTTAAATCCAAAAGGACAAGAATGAAATGTTAAAGGTATTAAGGGGTTGAGAGTCAATGTAGAAAAGCAAGGAAAGGGGGTGATGTGTGAATGGTATTTAGTGCAGGTTAGGTTATGAGAAAGTTATGAGATTGTTTAAGACCATTCTTAAAATTCAACTCTTTGACCAAGCATTTGGTCACCTTTCCTGATCTTTCCTTTTTAATTCACTGTCCATGTTCTTCATTCTTCTGTGAAGTGCTTTGTGACGTTTTCTATAAAATGTTTTCTAGTGTTTTCAAGTGTTTTCTATAAATGCATGTTGTTGTTATTGCTTAGGAGATTTAAAATTAACTCATCATAACAGCAAAGTCCATGTAAATTTGCGAGTAAAACTATTACTACTATGCTAATCCACAAATCATAAAAATGTTTCCTTTATTACAAGGCATTCCTGATATTTCTTAAAATTGGAAATAGTTAAGTTGGCCTGTGGTGTGTTACAGTTCACTCAGGGAGTCTGAGTTGCTGTGGCAACATACACTTTTACATGCATGTTGTAGTCTGGAGCTGTTGGCCATGTCACGTGCGCACCTTCATTGACCATCAAGTCCTAGGTGGGATGCAAACCCGGAGCATCTGGCTCAGAATGCTACACATTGTGCATCACAAGATCTCCATCCACGCACGCGTTTCAAAAGAAAATCATGCTGGTGCTGGTGTAGCGTGTCAGAGAAAGGAATGGAATATTTTTCTCAATCTCAGCACAATCTCTGACCAGGTATAATGCAGCATAGATTGAGCATAAAGTGCTTGCTGCACTGCACCAATAATGCCTGACATAACTATCAGAAGAGTATCTGCTCTGGATTAGTGTGGCATTTCCTTTGCACCACTCAGGGCTTGTGTTGTTTCTGAGTGATTTTGTAAATTCATATATTATTATGTGCAGCTATGGATGTCTAATGAGGAAAGGGATTGATTCTACCCAAACTAACTTCAGTGAATGCTGAGCAATTTCCTATAGAAACACTTGAGAATGATTTGAAGGATTGGGTGCTTCACTATGATGTAACCATATAATATACAATTTATTATAATACAGTTGTCTTCCATGCCATTCCTCATGGACAAAATAAACTGGCATCTGAAAATTCCCAGCAGAGACACCACAATTGTTTTTGACAGAACATTCCACTGCTCATGCTTGCAGAATAAACAGGAGAGTGTGGGAAATTATATGGTGGGGGAAAGGGATTTGCCCAGACCTTCCTCCCAAGCAATTTCTTTTTTGAGTGAACTTATTAGTTCAGTTCCTAGTATTTAACTGGTTGAATTTAATTAATTCTCATAATGTTAGAGATCGATTTCCACTTCTTTCAGTTGGCGAGAACTAGTGTTAGAGGACCAGCCCACCAGTTATGCGCCCTGCCTGATTTTTCTTTCCATTACAGTTTCAATTTCTCAAAACTGGCAATCTCGGGACCGAAGCTGTGCTGGATTTCAGATGTTGCCATATTTTGGTTCAGGCAGTGCCGGCCATGGGCATTTCTGGTCAAGCCAGGTCAGGTGAAGTCAAGGGTCGTTTGCAGCATGGGAACAGGCCAGCGTACAAATGGAAAAGGGAATAATTAGTCAGGCACCACTCCGTGCCAATGTAGCGCCTAGCCGAATTGTCCAGGTAAGTTATTTCTTTATTTTACTCAACCAAAATTGACGCATGGCACATTGTAAAAATGTCCAGTTTTTGGAAGGCTCTGGTTTTTGAAACACTGTACTGTACCTACAATTGGATAGGATACATAATTTTAAACACTTTAATTTATTCTCCCCTCAGCCTACACTATTCCAAAGGAAACAACCTCGGCTTATCCGTTTTTTTTTGTAGCATTGGGGTGTTTGGCATAGCAAAGGTAAATGTGGGATTGGAGAACAGTACCAACTACAAGATGATGTAGAGACACATGGCAGTAGACAGGCGACTGAATTGTATGGAGACAGTCAAGGAGAAGTCAGCATGAAGTTAGCTCCTAGTTTGGGCTATACTTTGTACATATGTAAGCAGTTATGTGTAACCAATAAACACTACTGTTCAACCTTGCAAGCCTCTGAACCTCTTAGTGAAACCTACTGAACAGACCCTTACAAGATGGTGACAGCTCATGAACGAACCCAGAACCAAAGAAGCCAGTGAAGTATCCTGGAGTGTGAGAAAACTAAAGGAACAGCTGCATCCTGTCCTGACTGAATTGTATCTGAACTGAAGACACAGCTGGAGCTCGCCTAAAAAGAAGATCCAATGCAGATGTGGGGGCTGAAGAAAAACCCACTGAGCAGCTAAAGGACTCCATCAGAGTACTTGGAGGTCCACTGTGAATCCCCATCTACTGCGAGTCAAAGGATATAGCAAGGGGTGAGCAAAAATTCAGTTCTAAGGCGGAACTAGCCTTTAAAAGTCTTCCAGCCATTAATCAGTCAGAACAGTCTGTTTTGTTAATCACCGTGGCCAACTCACTTTCAGAGTCAGCACCATGCTATGCACTATTTATCCATTTAAAAATAGGCTTTTTTAAAACTCAGACAAAGCCGAGAATTGCCTTTTATTCACCCTAACATACTTTGAAATAATTCTAAAGGAGTCCAAATCTTTGATTAAATAATTTGCTGCAAGAAATCACTCCCTTTGAAGTCGGGTCCACGATCACCGAGGGAGCCCACCAAAACATGACAAGCACTGGAAGCAGCATCAAAGAACTGTTACTGGGGTGCCATCTTTAAAAAGGAAACAGCATTTAAAGCTGTACTCCCCTGAGCTGAAAAGCAACCATGGATAATAAATCAATTTGATTACCTACCTGATCAATTTGGGTTGAAACAAGGGCTAGGCCAGGCACAGAATTGGGGTTTCAAGGTTTTCAAGGTACATGACAGCTTCAGGATTAGATAAGAAGACAGAATCTAAACAAGTGAATACGCTACTGTACTCAGTAGGTCCAATAGCCAATGACATAATTGCGAGGCAAGGAACAAATTAATTTTCAGATAAGTTTGAAGATGTTCTGAAATCCTTCGATAGCTATTTTAATTTAAGAAGTAATGAAATTTTAGAGCAAGAAAAGTTCAGTAAGTGAGGCCAACAGCCAGGAGAACCTGTTGACTCTTTCATAAACAAATTGCACAGATTGGCTGAAGGCTGTGTCTACAGTGGTCTTAAGTCAGAGCTCATATGAGACCAAATAGTAGTCAGAAAGGCTGATGATGCCCTTTCGGACAAACTACAGGCAAAAGAAGGTCTAACTCTAGAAAAGGTCATCTAAATATTCATGCAGTCTGAAATTTGCTAATAATGCCAATATATTTTATGTGGCAAGGCTCAGTCATAGTATAGAGCAGCCCCAGCTTTTTTAAAATTTATTCGTGGGATGTGAGTGTTGCTGGCTGGGCCAGCATTTATTGCCCATCACTAATTGCCCTTGATAAGGTGGTGGTGAGCTGGCTTCTTGAACCGCTCCAAGCCTTGTGGTGTAGGTACACCCACAGTGCTGTAAGGGAGGGAGTGCCAGGATTTTGACCCAAAAACAGTGAAGGAACAGTGATATATTTCCAAGTCAGGATGGTGAGTAGCTTGGAGGGGAACTTCCAGGTGGTGGTGGTCCCATGTGTCTGCTGCCCTTGTCCTTCTAGATGGTAGTGATCGTGGGTTTGGAAGGTGCTCTGTAAGGAGTCTTGGTGAGTTCCTGCAGTGCATCTTGTAGATGGTACACACTGCTGCCACTGTGTGTCAGTGGTGGGGTGCCAGTCAAGTAGGCTGCTTTGTCCTGAATGGTGTCAAGCTCACGAGTGGAGCTTCACTCATCCAGGCGAGTGGGGAGTATTCCATCACACTCCTGACTTGGGCCTTGTAGATGGTGGATAGGCTTTGGGGAGACAGGAGGTGAGTTACTCCAGCTGATTCCCAGCCTCTGACCTGCCATTATAGCCACAGTGTTTATATGGCTAGACCAGTTCAGTTTCTGGTCAATGGTAACCCACAGGATGTTGATAGTGGGGGATTTAGTGATGGTAATACCATTGAACGTCAAGGGCGATGATTAGCTTCTCTCTTGGCACATGTGTGCGCAAATGTTACTTGCCACTTGTTAGCCCAAGGCTGGATATTGTCCAGTTCTTGCTGCATTTGGACATCGACTGCTTCAGTGTCTGAGGAGTCGTGAATGGTGCTGAACATTGTGCAATCATTAGCGAACATCCCCACTTCTGACCTTTTGATGGGAAGAAGGCCATGATGAAGCAGCTGGAGATGGTTGCACCTAGGACACTACCTTGAGGAACACCTGCAGTGATGCGCTGGAGCTGAGAGGATTGATCTCCAACAACCACAACCACCTTCCTTTGTGCTAGGCATGTCTCCAATCAGAGGAGAGTTTTCCCCTTGATTCCCATTGACCCCAGTTTTGCTAGGGTTCTTTGATGCCACACTTGGTCAAATGCTGCCTTGATGTCAAAGGTGGTCACTTTCACCTCACCTCTGGAGTTCAGCTCTTTTGTCCATGTTTGAACCAAGGTTGTAATTAGGTCAGGAGCTGAGTGGCCCTGGCGAAACCCAAACTGGGCGTCAATGAGCAGGTTATTTCTAAGCAAGTGCCACTTTTTAGCACTGTTGATGACCCCTTCCATCACTTTACTGATGATCAAGAGTAGACTGATGGATTAGTAATTGGACGGGTTGGATTAGTTGTGCTTTTGTGTACAGGACATACCTGGGCAATTTTCCACATTGTCGGGTAGATGCCAGTGTTGTAGTTGTACTGGAACAGCTTGGCTAGGGGCGCGGCAAGTTCTGGAGCACTAATCTTCAGTACCATTGCCGGATAGTTGTCAGGTCCCATAGCATTTGCAGTATCCAGTGCCTTCAACCATTTCTTGATATCACGTGGAGTGAATCGAATTGGCTGAAGACTAGCATCTGTGATGTTGGGGACCTCTGAAGGAGGCAGAGATGGATCATCCACTCGGCACTTCTGGCTGAAAATTGTTGCAAATGCTTCAACCTTGTCTTTTGCACTGCTGTGCTGGGCTCCCCCATCATTGAGGATGCGGATATTTGTGCAGCCTCCTCCTCCAGTGAGTTGTTTAATCATCCACCATCATTCACGACTGTCCAGGTCATAAGGTAACAAAAGGCCAGGGAAACTCCAGGCCAAAGAAGACAATATCTAAACAGACCACATGATGTTGGGAACCATGCCAGAGCTGTGGAGCCAAAATACCTCACCGGCGAGAGCAATATCCAGCAATCTCTGCACAGTGTTTCAACTGCAACCGGCTGGGACAGTTTGACAAGCTAAGTCTGAGACATCAAGATGTGTGGAGGATCCCAAAACACTCCCCGAGATTGAGGTACCACAAACAGGAAGAAATTCAACCATGCTTCTTTGGTGAGATCAAGAATCCTGGATTCTATTTTTGGAATGCTGGCATCTCTGTAAACAGTCACCTCACCAATTTCAAATTTTACACCAGAACCAGTGTTACGGTCCACTCAGGTGAGGAATCATGGCTAAAGATCTCTGCTTACAATCAACAGACACACCACTATATGGCCCTGCAGGAATCTGACTTCTTGTCATAAGCATGATCCGGGAACCACGCCAGTATGGTGACAAGCAAATATTCAAAATTTTGTATGCCATCTGAAACCGTTCCTTTTTTCTCTTAGGCAAGGATGCCTGTGTTGCCCTTAATCTCCTCAACACGGCAGAGGATGTCAAAGCAACCTCTGATGTCAACTACACGGAACTTCAAGTTCCCAAGAGGTCCATCAGTGAAGAGACTCTCGACTGGGACTTCAGATTTGAATAGTCTTCAGCTTTTGCAGAGTCAGTTTGTCCAACTCCTTTACAGGTGGCAGAAGCTCCTCTTTGGTCAGACCAACCAATCCTTCAGATAAATACCACCATACTTCGAATGGAAGATACATGTGAGAATGACCAGCAACAGTTGGCGATGAGCCCCAACCTCAGGTCCAACGGTTGCCCCCACACAACCGGGGAACACCCTGGCAACGAAACTTCAATTTCCAATAGAAGCCACAGTGGCAAGGCGATGCTGCAGCAGGAGAGTAGCACCGATAAATTCACCAGAGCATGCCTTCATGAGCTACAAGGGACCAGGAAATCACACAGTGTGGTGATGAAATCCAAACTGCAGGTTGAACTCATGGATGAGGAACATTCAAATGGAATGGAGATACACTGCTATGATATTATGATATTCATGCTATGAACACACCCTCCGGAAGGAATGGGACAAACCCATGGGCCAGAATTTTTCCCTTGTCGCACAGGCTCGGCCGGAGTGGGCTGGGGCAGTCGGGAAGCTCATGGAGCAGAGCTATATGGAGCGAATCAAGGAGAAGTTAGCTCCGAGTTTGGGCTATACTTTGTACATATGTAAATAGTTATGTGTAATCAATAAACACTACTGTTTAACCTTTACAAGCCTCTGAACCTCTTAGTGAGACCTACTGAACAAACCCTTACAACATTCCTCATCGCTAAACTTCTCCATTCCTTGCAACATCTTCATAAAATTCTAGTGTGATTACATCTTTCCTGAACTGTACACAGTTCTCTAGCTGTGGCCTAACTAGTATTATACAGTTCTGTATAAACTCTCTGCACCTATATTCTATGTCTTGGCTTCGAAAACAAATTATCCCATACGCCTTCCTAACCACCGTATCTTCCTGTCCTGCTATCTTTCAGAGATCTGTGGACATGCACTCCATGCACTCTGTTTCTCTGCACTTCTCAGTATCCTACCATTTATTCTGTATTCCCTTGCTTTGTTCTCCCAGAATGCATTATCTCACATTTCTCCAGACTGAATTCCATTTGCCACTTTTCTGCCCACCTGACCATTCTATTGATATCTTCCAGTAATCTACTGCTTTCTTCCTCACTATCAATCAGATGGCCAATTTTTGTATAATCTGTAAACTTCCTAATCATGTCCCCTACATTTAAGTGTAAATCATTGAAATATACCATGAAAACCAAGGAACCTAGTATTGGGTGTTACAGAACTCACAGGAAACTAACTGCCTTTCAGTTACAAAAATACCTGCCTATTTGGTTTCTCTTTTAAAAATGCAAAATTAGAGTTGATCAACACACAAGAAACTCATCACATTAGAAACTTGAAAGCCATAAATTATGATACTGCAGTGTGTAAGCCATTTTGGATTATTTTTATTCTTAAAATGTACCACTTTTAGACTAGCTTACCCAGTAAAACTAAAGCAGCCATTTTAGAAGCTAACAGATGACTTAGCAGACATTTTAAAAGGCAATACATTAATTTCTATATTCTGCAACATTTAACAGTTCAGCAAAATTACTGTATGTACTTTACTACAATACAATGTATTGAAACGTGTTTCAGTAACATCAGATTACAAGCAGCACACCTTGTCTAAAGACAGCCAAAGGTTTAACCATTGATTATTAGAACTGGCATTATTAGTTTACCTTTTATAAGTGTGTAAACTTAGCCGTATTATGTTACCTTTCTAAGTTTCACACTCGAGTTAGAATAGTTTCTTTAAACCTATAGGCATATCTATACCTATTTCCTTTTAAGCTCAATGTCCTGACTATAACATATATAAAAAACAATTAAAACAAGAAATTCACCATGTAAGAAACTTGAAAATCATAAATTAGGGTACTGTAGTGTAACCCAACAAGTATGACAAAAACTTATTTTGGGCATGCCTGCTGCGATTTTCTGCTCCTGCATTTATGACCCTTTGAAGTCAATGGACAGAAAGTTGCGGGCTACTGAAGAAATAAGCAGAAAACCCCAGCCACTCTATTCACCGAGTCAGAGAGAGAGATACATTTTGCTACTGACTGTTGTTGGATGTGTGCTGTTCAAAATCTCATTTTTCTATACGCGTTCTCAATTTCACAAATAGGCTCTTGTTTTGACCACTGGGCTTTATAAGGTGGTTATTTTTTAAACTGTCTGCTTTAATTCAAGATAAATGGAATAGTTTGGAGAGGGAGATGTGATCTCCTGTGAAATCTGCCCAGAGACAAGCCCATGTGATCTGGTTGTCATAGGGACATGGGAAGCTCAGGTCAAAACATGTGGAAAGTTTTAGCCCTGGCATCCCTTGAAATCCAGCCTAATGCCTCAAAGGAATTGACAAAATCATAAAATGTAATTATACAGCCTATTCTAGTTAAAATTGCTTAATATAAATTATTAGATAATTTATTTTTAATGCAAGTCACAAAACTATCATATTTTTCATAATATTATTGTAGGGTATTGTAAAGTAGATATATGTTTGTGTGTGTGGATGGTTCTGTCTGTGTGACTGATTTAATTAAATTAGAGACGGATATACTACAATGTTGAAATTATCAGAGTGAGATGTAAAAGGGCATTTGAAATGGTAATGACTGAACTAGGGTAAAGTCTCAGCAGATAGGGTATGAATGAAGTTTGCATTTTAAGATAAGCGGAGAGGTCTTTGGTTTTCAAAGAGACAGGTAGGATGTTTACAACAAACAAGGTAAACAAGGTAAGTTATTACGTTGACTTTCCCAAAAGTGCTGGCCATAATGACAATATAAAAGGTTTTTATATTATGGGAAAAGTAAATTCTAAAGACATGGGGGAGCAATGGGATTTACAGATTAAAGAGGAAGAAATATATCTAAAGAAGGATTGGAAGACTATGAGGGTGTGGCCATGTAATAACTGAAAGATACCCCATATGAAACAGATTTGGGGAAAAACCTCTAGCCACTTTGCAGGAGTCTGCTGCTCCAGTAACCAAAATTGTGTTAAAAGCCTTTGGAATTCCACTGTTGAGTGGGTGCTTGTGGTAACCTCGCTGAATTGTTGCTATAAATTTAAAATCTATCTTGAACTGTTGCCTTAAAGAGGGTGTGTAGTTGAGAGTCTAGTTAACTAGAGATTTTGGGAATTGTTATAATATTAAGTAAATGTGTAATTGTAATCTTGTGTATGTGTTTTATTTTATTTCTTTTGTTAATAAATGTTTTAATTTATTTTTTTAAATTTCAAAAGGTGTTAGTGGACTTATTACCTCTGAATTCAGTGCACAAATCTTCATGTAATAAATATAAATTGCAAAACCATTGTGATAGCATGGCCAAGTTTCCCTTGTGAATCTGGTCAGCCTGGCAAATGCCTCCTGCCATATCATAACAGGCAAAATACAATTAAATATCAGTAAATCATGTACTTAAACACTATGGTTGAACATAGTTTCTTGCTTCTGCTTGCACTTTTTCCCAAAGGTCCTAATTATGAGAAATATGTATTGGAAAAATGGCTTCCTTCGTCATGGTCTTAGCTGTGAAATATAGAATGCATGTTTCTAAAAAAAACACAAAAGACAGCAATGGTATAGAATGATAACACAGAGCTAATATTACTTTTTGAGGCAGGGTAATTTGGTAAATACAATAATGAAGGATAATTGAAATACATTGCAATTAGGTAAGTGTATTAACTTTGTGAATACTCTGTCACTTGACGTGCAGTATTATTCTGTTCTCTTGTTGCATTTTTTAATATCTAGTAACCAATTTGACTAAAAGAGTAATTTATCATGGTAGCGTGGAATTCTAGTTGACTACTTTATTAGGACCATCTATTACATGTCATCTAGTTCCAAACTATTTTTGCCTTAAGTAGTTCTTGCATTCTTTTCAGTTAATAATGCAAGGTGCTGATTTTTTTCCTTTTGGCAATTTATAATAATACCATTGAATTTGTGTACTTTGAACTTCTTTAGTGTTTTTAATCATTTAACCATTCCAGCAATAATATGTTTTAAATTGATTTAAACTTGATTAACTTCTTGCTGTTAAGCATGTTCTCTTATTCTAGTTGTAACAATTCATAAACATGCTTCTCATCATGTTTTTCTTTTAATTATGAGACATGGATATGAAATATACATCATCTATTTATCTCAGCTCATGAGCTATTTTCTTGCCAATGTATGATTTACTGCATTTTCTAAATGTTATAGTAATATTAATAGGGATGGCTAATCATCTACGATACGATATCTCCTATGACTCTCAAATTGCGCACCATGTCTCAATTACAAAACAAGCATTCCAATCATATCAAGTAACCTCCCATATATATATATATATGTATATGTATATACAGCATTGTTAAAGGCCAGGAATTTTATGTGGACAGTAAATGCTGAACTATAGGCATAGAGAGAAAATTCAGGGTGATAGACTGTTCAATATGATATTGAACAAGCGAGTCATGTGGCTTTCTTTAAATTCTTTATTCAATTTCTTATGATTGGGAATAGTTTGTACTAAGGATTTGGAAATAAATATAATCACATATTAAAATATTATCAAATGTGTTGTTTTTGTTTAAAAAGTGGAATGTGGTTTAGTATGACTTTTACCAACCTCCAGGCAAATAGCATTTAATGTAACTTTTAACAGTGGGTGGAATTTTCCGTGCCCGCTATCGTTGGGTATGCTCGGCAGCGTGAGCAGACAATATGGTGAGCAGGCCAGAAATCGGTTCCACGATGTCGTGAAACCAGATTGTGACCATACGCTCAGCCTGTTGATGGCGGGCTACGTTTCCCGCCTTTGGACATCGGGAACCTCATTGTAATATATCTGCATATCATTATAAGGCCAGCCTGCTGGAATCATCCCCCCGCCCCTTTGTTGGATCGTCCTTCCACGTCGGCGTGAATGCACGCTGGTGCAGAACACGTCTTGACAAGTGTGATGTGCAGAAGACGGGACTTACCATCAGAGCCTCGCTCACATCGGGGACATCCAAAGTGCAGAAGATGCTGGAGCCCGAGAGCAACAGCACACTGGAGGAACGTCCATGGCATGCTGGATGGACTCTCAGGACATGGCTCTTCTGCGAAGCAGCCCAAAGAAGTTGGAAACTCACTTTTGAGGGTCTGCTCACAACTGATGATGGTCGAGGGGGTGGAAAGGAAGGTCCAGCTATGTTTGGGAGAGAAGAAAATGTACCGCAGGGTGGGAGAGGAAGGTCTAGGATCAACTGGGCGAGGAAGAGGTGTCAGGATGGGATGAGGTGGGAAGAGGGGGGAATGAAGGTGTCAGGACGGGGTGAGATTGGGAAGGACGTCATGACAGTGTAATAATTCTTATAATATTATTGTGATTTATTGTAAAAGTAGATTGATAGTGGGGATCGGATAGTTTGTGTGTGTGTGTGTGAGACTTAATTGAATTGGAGGCTATGAATCGTCAAAAGAAGCTAGGGTTGAAATGCTAAATACGTAAACATGGCAGAAGTTTTAGAATGTGAGGTGAGGAGAATTTGCATTTTTAGATAAATCAGGGTGGTTTGAATTTCAAAGAGATGGTAGGATGTTATACCTAGCCAGAGAAGCAAGGCCAAGCAGTGTGTTTTACAAAGGTTACTGATAATATTATCAGTAATATTGTAACAGTAATCAGTAATCAAAAAGATTTATATCATGAGAAAGGTAAAGTTCCAAAGTCATATGGGAACAATGGAATTTACATTAAAAAGGAGAAACATGTATAAAGGAGATTGAAGCTATGTGTCAGGGAAGGCATTATAAGATCTAACACAATTGAGAGAAGACTCCAGTATTTGTGCATTAAGCCTGCGGTCTGCAGAGACCAAAGCTGGGAAAAGCCACTTTTAATTCTACTGTCCAGGGTATTGTGTTGACTTGCCTAGATCTGTTTAAATCTATTTGTTTTTACTGTTGCCTTAACCAGGTTGTAACTGGAAGCTAGATTAATTAGGGGTTTTAGTAGTTATTATAGTAGGAATTTGTAGACCTATGTATGTGCTTGAAATATTTTCTTTTATTAATAAATGTTTAATTTAATTTTTGCTGGACTTATTACAACTGAATTCAGGGCATGCATCTGGAAATAAATACAAATTGCAAAACAGTTGTGACAGTGGGATCGAGTTTCGCTCGTGGATTCGATCGGCCTGGCATAAATCATCTGCCACGTCATAACAAATTGGAGGCTCATCGGGGATATTTCCATGATTAGTTTGGAGTTGGTGAAATTTAAGGTCATGAGTGTGAGAAGTATATTGAATTCAGGAGTTGGTGTAAGGGTTTTTAAAGTGGTGAGACTGCAAAAATGGCTGTATCCATGGCTAAAACTTTTTTGGAAGTAGGAGGTATAACTCTGATTGGTTTACAAAAAAGTATCTAAGGGTAAGTTAAGAGAGTTGGCGGATAAGTTGCAGTTGAGGGTACCTGTTGGGGCAAAGAAAGCAGACATAGTTGAAGTGATAGCACATCATTTAAAGTTGGAAGTAATTCCTGCCACCAGTGAGTCACAGCTGGAGGTAGTGAGACTTCAGTTAGAAATGAAGAAGCTTGAATTTGAACAAGCAGAGGAACCAAAAAACCTTGAATTGGAGGAACACGAAAACGAGACATTATTAAAAAAAAATGGAAATGTGAAAACTTGATCTCCAGCGGGAAAAGTTAGTATTGGAGAGAGGAGTGAAGGAAAGGACAGAGATTACCGACTTAAAAGGCTGGACTTTAAAAAAGAGATATCAGATGCTGAGGAAAGTTCTGATAATGAAAAAAACGTTAACCTAAAACCTAGTGGGGAGATGTTTAAATTTGTGCAAGCTCTTCTGAAGTTTAAAGAAAGAGATGTGGAGGCATTCTTTATTTCATTTGAGAAGATAGCTAAACAGATGAAATGGCCACAAGAAAACTAGACGTTATTGTTACAATCTAGGTTTGTGGGTAGAGCACATGAGGTTTATGCTTCACTGTCAGAAGAAATATCAGTGGACTATGATGTGGCAAAAAAGGCTACTTTGAGTGCATACGAGCAGAAATTTAGGAATATAAGAAAACAGCCTGGGAAAACTTGTATTGTATTTGAGAGAGTAAAACAAAGTAACTTTGACCAGTGGATACAGGCATTAAAGTTAGAGACAACATTTGCAGCCCTTAGAGAAGTAATTCTTTTGGAAGAATTTAAAGATTCAATTCCTTCAGCAGCGAGAACTCAAGTTGGAGGAACAGAGGGTTAAAACAGTAAGACAGGCAGCAGAGGTAGCTGATGATTATGAGTTAATTCATTGATCTAAACCTTTTTCTCATCACCCTTTAAAATCAGAGAAGGATAGAAAGTGGGAAGATGAAAGGAAGGTGGGTAGTCAGGGAAGAGGAGTAGGTAGAACTTCCCAGAAAGTTTTTTTCTCAGACTAAAAAGGAAGGAAAGTTTTGATACTCAAAAATTGAAGTGTTTTCATTGTAATTAATTTGACACACAAAGTCAGTGTGTTGAAATTACAGGGAAAACCTGTTGGAATTATTGGGATGCAGAAAAGTTCTGGAAGTAAAAGTTCTGTGGGTTCTGAGGTTCGAGCACCAGAAAAAAACAGTGATTTGTGTTCAGGTAAAACAGGAAGAATCAGTGAAAGGTAAAGAAGTAGGAATGCGTTCACAATTTACCCAAGGGGATTTTGAGGAGCAGGTTGCTGAAAGGTTTAAACATTTTATGTGTGAGGGGGAAGTCTTTCCATGTGTACAGGTGGGGCAGGTAAATATATTAAAATGTTAAGAGGCTAGTAAATCCTTAATGTTGTGGGATAGTGATATTTGTTGTTAAGGGGGAGAATTGCAGGAACAGGTAATAATAAGTGGGGTTCATGGAGATGCTAAACCTATTCCATTGTGGAAAGTAAATTTAAAGAGTAACTGGAAAACAGGTGAGGTGATTGTTGGAGTAGTGGGAAATTGCCCATTGCAGGGGTTCAATTTATTTTAGGTAATGATATAGCTGGGTCACAGATGTGGGTGATGCCTATGGTAGCTGAGCAGCTTGTAAAGGTGTTTTCAACAGAAGTGTAGCGGAAAGAGCTTCTTGGCTTGTTTCTAGACTGTGTGATAACAAGATCACAAGCTCACAGGTTAAAATAGGAAGAAAAGGAAGCTAAAAAGCAGGGAGAAGGTGTGGAAGTTCAATTAGCTGACACTGCTTTTGATAACATTGTTCAGGAAGAAAGGGTGGAAGCTAATCCAGCTAAGGTGTTTGGCTCAAGGCAGTTGGTAGAGCTACAGAAAAAAGATCTACAAATAAAACAGTTATATCAGACAGCTTACTCAGAAACAGATAGAATGTATTCCAGAATGTTATTACCTTAAATGAGAAAATGTGTCAATGAGAAAATGGTGGCCTTATCATGTTTCAGATGATGAAAACTGGAGGGAGTTACATCAGATTGTTATACCATTTAAAATGAGATGCTAAGAATATCTCATGAAATTCCAACGGGGGAACATTTAGGAATTATAAATACACAGGTAAAAATACAAAAACATTTTTATTGGCCTGGATTGCATAGAGATGTAGTCAAATTCTGTAGAACATGTCACACATGTCAGGTGATAGGGAAACCACAAGCAGTGATTAAGCCGGCACCTTTAATTCCAATTCAAGCATTTTAAGAACCTTTTACTAGGGTCATGATTGATTGTGTAGGTCCTCTCCCCAAGACAAAAAAATCAGTACTTACTGACAATAATGGATGTGTCTACAAGATTTCCTGAAGCGATACCTTTGAGAAATATTACAGCTAAGAGAATTGTGGAAGAGTTGACTAATCTTTTTACAAAATATGGTTTATCAAAAGAAATACAGTCAGATCAGGGTTCAAATTTCATGTCACAGCTGTTTAGGGAAGTAATGAACTGTTTGGGGATAAAACAGTTTAAGTCAACAGCTTACCATCCTGAATCACAAGGGGCTTTGGAAAGATGGCATCAAACTTTAAAAACGATGATGATTGCGTATAGTCAGGACTATCCACAGGATTGGGGTAGGGGAATTCCATCCTTGTTATTTGCTGTTAAGGATGCTCCTGATGCATCGACTAGATTTAGCCCTTTTGAATTAGTCTATGGTCATGAAGTAAGGGGACCACTGAAATTGATTCACGAGAAATTGGTGGGTCAAAATTCTGAAACTGTTCTCCTGGATTATGTATCAAACTTCAGAGAAAGATTGTACAGAGCATGTGAGTTAGCCAGGGAACATGTAAAGATATCACAGCAAGTGATGAAAGTGAAGGCAGATAGGAAAGTAGTTTTGTTGCTGGGGAGAAAGTATTAGTTCTGTTACCAATACTGGGTGATTTGTTAAAGGCAAGGTTTAGTGTCTTACAGGATTGAAAAGAAACTAAGTGAAGTAAATTATTTAATAAACACTCCAGATAGAAGAAAGAAGCAGAGGGTGTATCATGTAAATATATTTTAAAATTATTTTGACAGGGAAGAGGACCCACAGAAGGTATTAATGGTGGTAGATAAGCTAAAGAGTTAGGAATGAAGGATTCTGAAATTGATTTTCCTCTAATCAAACAGGGTAATGAGGGGTACTTGAAAATTTAAATGTAATTCTGAGTTACCTTCCAGACAAGTATCAAAGTGATTCGGAAAGGCTACTGCAGTCACACAAACTTATTTGTGGGAATAAGCTGGGGAGGACAAATTTAGCCACACGTGGGGCAGAATTTCACCCATGTCAGGAGGGCTCTGCAGGGATGGTTGGGAAATCAACCACTGCCCGCGATTGGGGCCAGAATGCGATTTCGCACTGGCAGGGCAATTAAGGCCTGCCTAGCATGAAATGTGAGCTTTGCCTGTCCGGGCAGGGTTAGGGGGTGTGTGAGCGGGGCGAGATGAAGTGTAATAAAAAAAAATAAAGGAAATAAAGGTATAATGAAACATGTCCCCAGAGACGTGTTGTTCATGAAAAATTAAAGCATTTGTTTTATTTTTATTTGCTTTTGGAAACCTCATTCTGCTGTGGATGAGGTTTCTAAAAAAGTGCAAAGGCCGCTTGAACTTTTCGCCTACCCGCCAACTGTAAGGTTGGACAGGCAGCGAAAAATTTATTTTAATTAACTGTTTAATGGCCTTAATAGTCCTTTTAATTGTCAGCGGGCATGCAGCCAACTCCAGCGTGCGCCCACCGACAAAAGTATCGCATGAGTGCGTGATGATCTAGGGATGCTTGTCCAACGTCATCGTGCGTCATTTTGCACTCATTCAGGTCGGGCACGCGCCCATCCGCCAGGCTAAAAATTTTACCCATGCTGTGAATGTAGAAGTTTCATCTTCGATAAGGCAGCATCCTTATAGATTAAATCCAGCAAAATAAAGAAACTGAATTCATAATTCAAAATGATACTATTGAGTCTAGTTGCAGTAACTGGAGTTCACCGTTGTGATGGTTCCAAAATCGAATGGAACACAAAGACTGTGTGTGGGCTATCGAAAGGTGAATACAGTGACAAAAGCAGATTCATATCCTAAGTCACAGTTGGAAGATCGCATTGAGAAAGTGGGATAATCAATGTTTATCGCAAAGATTGACATGCTAATAGGATATTGGCAAGTACCGTTATCGGAGAGAGCAAAGGAGATATTGGCTTTTGTGATGCCAGATGGGCTATATCAGTTTAAGTCATGCAATTTGGTATGAAAAATGCACCTACAACATTTCAAAGACTGACAAACAAAGTAACTGCAGGGCTGAACAATTGTGCTGTTTATATTGATGACTTGATAGTTTTCAGTCAAACGTGGGAGGAGCATTTACAACATCTGGAAGAATTATTTATTAACTACAAGGATCTAATTTGGAGATGAACTTGGCTAAAAGTGAATACCATAGGCCATACCATAGGACATGGTGATGTTGCTCCGAGAGATGTGAAAGTCAAAGCTATTGTGGATTTCCCCATGTCTACAACAAAATGAGAAGTTTTGAGATTTCTGGGCATGAGTGTGTTTACTGGAAATTTGTACCAAATTTTAGCAGTCTGGTTGCTCCATTAACTGAACTATTAAAAAAGAACAAGAGGTTTCAATGGACACAGGAGTGTCAAGGAATTTGACAGTTTGAAACTGTATTGACTATGACACCAATTTTGGTAGTACCCAATTATGCCAAGCAATTTAAATTGGCCATTGATGCAAGTGATATAGGAACTGTGGCTGTACTATTGCAAGGTGGAACTAGAATTGAGAAACCAATAGGGTATTTTTCATGGAAGTTGAATATACAACAGAGAAGATATTCAATAATCAAAAATGAGACTCTAGCTCTGGTGTTAGCTTTGCAGCATTTCGATATTTACATTGCAAATAATTAATCAGAAACAATTGTTTATACAGACCACAATCCTTTAAGGTTTCTGGACAAATTTCAAGACTGAAGTGTAAGGCTATTCAGATGGAGTTTATGGCTGCAACCATTTAATATACAGATTATATACACGTGGCTGGACAAGAAAATCTAATTGCAGATGCATTGTCAAGAATTGTTAAGCTCAAGATGAAAATTGAGCATTTAGAACCTGGACACTAGACTGACTTGATTTCTGTTGGTATCAATGATTTGTATATATTATTATGTTAATGCATGCATCTGGAAATGTAATAGTGTGAATATATAGATAAGTATAGGAGGTAGTGTAAGATGCGTTAAGAAAATGAAGCCGTCTTTTTAACTTATGATGGTTCATTTTCTGGGTGTCACAAAAGTATAATAATTCTTATAGTATTATTTTCATTTATTGTAAACGTAAATTAATTGTTGGGTTTGGATAATTTCTGTGTGTGCGTATGCGTGGGATTTATTTGAATTGGAGACAGCTGGTCTGGAGGTTTTGACTCATCAAAAGAAGCTAGGTTTGAAATGCTAAATATGTAAAGATGGCTGAAGTTTTAGAATGTGAGGTGAAGAAAATTTGTGTTTTTGGATAAATCAGAGTAGTTTGAATTTCAGAGATGGTAGGATGTTACACTTAGCCAGAGAGGCTAGGCTAAGCAGTATGTTTATTTTTCTCAAAGATTACTGATAATATTCGCACCATAAAAAGATTTATATCATGAGAAAGATACAGTTCCAAAGACATATGGGAAAAATGGAATTTACATTATAAGGGAGATTGAAGCTATGTGTCAGGGAAAGCATTGTAAGATCTAACACAAGTGTGAGAAGCCTCCAGTATTTGTGCCTTAAGCCTGCGACCTACAGAAACCAAAGCTGGGAAAAGCCACTTTGAATTCTACTGCCCAGGGTATTGTATTGACTTCCCTGGGTCTGTTTAAATCTATTTTTGTTTACTGTTGCCTTAACTGAGTGTAATTGAAAGCCAGATTAATTAGGGGCTTTAGGAGTTATTATAGTAGGAATTTGTAGACCTATATATGTGGTTGAAATCTTTTCTTTTGTTAATATATGTTTAATTTAGTGTTCTAAGAAATCTCTAAAGTCTTGCTGGACTTATTACTACTGAATTCAGGGCACACACCTTGAAATAAATACAAATTGCAAAACCATTGTGACAGCAGGATCGAGTTTCCCTCGTGGATTTGGTCTGCCTGGCACACATTATCTGCCATGTCATAACAGGGGGGAATGATGGTGCAAGGATGAGGTGAGGTAGGGAGGGGTGGAACAAAGGTGCCAGGATGGGGTAAAGTTTGGGGGGGGGCAACGAAGATGTCAGGATGGGGTGAAGTTTGGAGAGGGGGAATGAAGATGTCTGGGGGAGGTGGAGGTGGAGGGAGTATGGGAGGAGGTGGGGGGTAACAGGGGAGAAGACGGCCACTGGAAAGGTAGGTGTAAGGAAAGGAGTTTGAAGGGGAAAAGGAGTGCAGCAAGGGGAGGGAGTCTGGGGGGAGGAAGGAGTACGGAGAGGGAAGGGAGTAAGGCTGGAGGAATAAGTAAGGGTGGAGGAAGGAGTTGGGAAAGGGAGAAAGGACAAAGGGTGGAGGAAGATGTAAGGCGGGAGGAATAAGTAAGGGTGGAGGAAAGAGTCAGGAGGGGGGAAGGACTAAGGGTGGCAGAAGGACTGATAGTGGAGGAAGTAGTAAGAGTGTCTGAAGAAGTCAGGAAGTGGGAAGGACTAAGTGGGGGAGGAATCCAGGAGAGAGGAGGACAAATGGGCAGGAGGGGGGTGGTGGAGGGAAGAGTCTGGTGTGGAGGGCAGGGTTCCAAGGGGTGAATGGCTCTGGAGGGGTATGTCCAGGTGAACTGTAAGAGAAGGCTCTGATGGGTCTATGACTACCCCCTGGGGAGTGAACTGAGGGCTGGCATTTAGCGAGGGAATGGTGAGAATGACCGAGGGCAGAATGAGGTAGTAGGGTGGGAGGGTGTGATTTTCATGGTTGCTTTAGAAGGGATGGTGAGGGTGGTTGGTAGGGACCTGGAGGATTGGGAAGGAGGAGGTCGGAGAGGTGAATGTGGATGGGTATCAGACTTTTGGGAAGGAAGGGAATGCACACGTTCACCTGGACATCCCCAAAGGAAAAGGGTTGTGGCTGGTAGGTCACAGAGGGGAGGTGGTAGTGACGCCAGGGGGATCAAAAGTGATGGGGAAAGGAAATGGGTGACTGGGGGAGTGGAAAAGGCAGGGGAGCGCCTGAAAAACTGAATCTAGACCATGCTGTCTAAATCGAAAGTGAAACGATGGTTGTGGTGGGTGAGGTCAGGTGCTGCATGGGAGTGTGATCATTGGGTGGGCAGAGATGCAGGTCTACTCAGATGGACAACTGAAAGCGATCCCCAGCAGGCAGCATTGAAAATGCTCAGGACATTGAGGTGAGTGTGATACATGAAGGATCCATATGCGTGAGAGAAGGCTTGCACGAGAGTCTGAAAGGCCCTGCCACACACACACTTCATCCTCCAGAATCACTCATTGTCCTTCTACTCCCTCTGTGGTGACAGAGGATGGGGTTGAGGTGCTCACAGGCAAAGGGGACTCGGAGGAAGAGGACAGCCTCTGACATCCCTGAGTGAATGACCCAGGGGTGTCCAGCTGCCGCCCCTCATCCCTTCGGGTGCCCGGGGGCCCTGGCCTGACTCCTTGAGGAGAAGGAGCGTCTGGAGGGACGTTGAGGTGCCCTGTTTACCTCTCGTGTTACCAATGCAAGAACTCACCCATCGCTCCCTCAATGGAGTGCAGGTCTGTACACATCTCCACGTTCTGCTGGACCAGCGTCAACATGGCGTCTGCCATCCTCCCCATAGAGACCACCATACATGTACTTCTGGGCCCAACTTCATCAGGTAGTAGGCAGATGCACTGCGTCGATTCGCATGCCACTTTATTGAGGGCTTCCAGCAGCTATGCGTGATATTCTCACGCTTTCTGCTGACTCTCCAGGATGAGTTGGAAGGATGAATCCAGGCGCTCGTCATCTCATAGATTCCTCTTCCCCAACACTCCACCGAGTGCTGGGGGAGCTCAGCTGAAACTGCCTCCTTCTGCTGTGGATATTTGTCCGTGGGGTGACCACCAGTTTGTGAACCCGACCCAGCTCTAGATCTAGATCCTACTGAGGCGTGCGACCACACCCTGGTGCAGGGCGTGGGTAAGCGCTATGGCCAGTCTTCCAGGCTGCTTATTTCCAGCTACTCAATGGAGGAGGTGTCCTCTTGGCTGGAGATGAGGGCATGGATGGAGCTGATGTCCGGCTGAGGGTGTCGGTCGTGTGGCAGCGCTCCCTATGAATCAAAGTAGAGGTAATTAGTGCATGGCAACAGAGTCAAAAGCAAGGGAGAGAGCGCTCATGTTTGCGTTGAGAGTGGGGTGATGTGGGCAGGATCCTCAGGAGGATGTTCGCCACCGACCTCACCTTCGCCACAGGCACGGTCCACATCCTCACCAGTTAGTGCAATGGCACGCTCCTCAAAATGAGTGAGGGGCCTAATGTGGGCCACTCCACCTCTGGTCTGGAACCTCTCCCTGCTGATGTGAGCAGGCTTCTCCTGCATGGAAACAGGTGGAGAGAGTGTGAGCAGAACGCATGGCACTGTACAGAATGTTTGTGTGGTGAGCGGAGCCATGGACAAGAATGAGGTTACAAGCTCAAGAGGGTATGAGCCTGATGGAGATGTGAGAGTGTGTGTGAGAGTTAGTGGTTTTGTCCCTTGAGCTGTGAGGTCTCTGTGGATGTGCGATGGGCTTGTGAGTGTGCGAATTGAGAGTGATGAGAAGAGTGACTTACTCTGGCGGAACGGATGGCACTGGGTGACTGTCCTCTTTTTCAGGGCATTGGTGCTGCCCACCACTGCCACCACCTCCCATGCTGGATTGGTGATGCAGCTGCCCATTCTGCAGCCAGAGCAGGGGTAGGGGACATCACGGTGGGCCTCCATGGCGTTAAAAAGTTGCTCGAGGGATGCATCACTGAAGTGGGGGGCTGCAATCCTTTTGCCTTTAAGGGCCATCCTGTCTTCCATGCGGCAGTCCTGGGCTGGAAGCGCTGAGAGGTGTGTGGGCGGCTGCACTTTAAATACGGCACCCGGCATGATGAAGCAGTGAGGTGATGGCGTGGCAGGTGAATGAGAGCCCACCTGCCATGGAAACAGCGTGTTTCCCAGGAATGCATAATTATTCCAATGGTTTTGGGATGATATGGTGCAAGAAGCCGCCATTGTGGCTGGTGGGTAAAATGTCATTTTATCCACCTGCTATGTCACTTATTGCAAATTTGGGATGATTCCGCCCAGTCTCTGGGAAAATAGCATTTAATGTGGACAAATGCAAGGTAACGGGGAATGGAAAATAAACACTGGAAATATAAATTAAATGAGTCGAAGCTATAGGACAGAGCAGAGGAAAGGAATCTGAAAGTATCAATGAACAGCTCACTGTGCAGTCCATAGCATGAGTAGGGAGAGCTAACCAGAACCTATGAAGTATAGCCAGAAGGATGGAACATAAATCCTAAGAGGTGATAATAAGTTTGTATGTCTGTATATAGCAAAGATATTCAAGCATTGGCGACAGTGTGGAAAAAGGTAACAAAACTGATAACTTATTTAAGGCAACTTGGCTATCAGGAGAAGTTAAAGATTTTGGGATTGTTTATTCTGGAAAAAAAAATTAGGGACAATCTTATTCTAGTGTTCAAAACCCTTAAGAGAATCGGCAAATAGTGGGAACAATCAGTTCTAATTTGTTAAAACCTGTTGTCAATCTCACCAGGATGCGAAGGTGCTAATAATATACTTTTCAAGCTGAGGCCCTTTACTTAATTATTCAAGGATTCAGGCACATATTTGCGCAGGTTTAGTGAGCACATTCGTGATGAGAATGTAAAATCTTGTGCAATTGAAAATTTGAAGAGATGAAAACAATTAAAAGAGGATTCTTATAAAAATCTTAAAGCCTCCAGTATGGTTCAAAACTCATTAGTAATCTTTATTATGACTGAAGGCACAGATAATTATGAAGTGACAGCTAAAATTGACGGGAAGGAAAAGAAAACTCTAAAGCCTAGAAATTTGATGTTGCCATGTGTGTTTTCCGGGTGCTAAAAAAGTACCTAAGTCTCCAATGTGGCAATCAGGCAGTGTACACACATTACATGGAATAGACAAAATAATGATCTTGAGTATTGCTGAAAAAAGAGACATGCTGTTGAAGCTTTTCATCTCGCACTCATCAGGACAAATGTAAGAATACCAAATTTCAAAGGGAGAAACAATTGATGCTGCATGAGAAAAGGGTGCTGATTGATTAGCAGGCTGACTCTGATTTGTTTAGGCATTGCCATGGAGAATACACCAGGGAACTATTGCCCCCTATGCTTTTGTTTAATTCAAAAAAGGCGCAATGCCTGGACATATTGCTTCTGCTTCCAGAGAACACGGTCCTGCATTTGGTTATATGTGCTTCTAGCAAGCATAAGTGAGCCACATTGCAAGCCTGACTGATAATTTTAAATTGGTTGTTAGTGTAAAAATAGATATTCAGGGTTTGTAGCTGGAACAAATGTTAGGCCTTTTTTCAGATGCAAATAAGGGGCCTCATGATATTTTGGAGCTGAAGGCCTCTGCAGTAGGAACCTGGGAAAAGAATCAATAGCCCTTAGCATTGATTGCATTGCAAATGTACCTGGAGTTCTCACATGGTCCATGGTGACTCAGTGTTGTAAAACCATCATGGAAGACTGTGAACATGTGGTTGCTACAGCTGAACCATCATTTGTAATATACTGTTTGAGATTGTCTCCAATGCCTGCACCAGCACTCAACACCCAGGAACCATCCTTTATTCAGAAGTGGATTCTAAGGACCACATTATTCTATTCTTTCTGTGCTATGAACGTTATCTGTTACACTCCTCTCTGGCTCACTATCTGAATTCCTTATGTTGGATAGATCCAAACTAATGTATAAAGTGAATGAGTGAGTGTTCTATGAAATGCTAGTATGACTTAACATCCTAAGTGGTTGTGTTTCCTGTGAAGAGAAGGAAAAAACAGATTGTAACAGAACCCTTTTGAGTAAACTTAACATATCATTTTCAGTAAAATGGATATAAAGTGTCTCGGTATATGCTCTGATGCCTGTAAGTGAACAAGAGGAGTAAATGAGTGAAGTGAATGAGGAGTAAGAGCAGCAACAGGTTATCATAAATGTTGTACTAGCACCAGATTTCTTATTTCCTGATTGTCTGCAATTTATGCCTTGCCTTCAAAAGATTTCAAGGTCTTCCTCCTCACTAGAGGTTAGAGGTCAAAAGTTAGGAGGTCATTTTTCTGTGCAGCATGCCTTCTCTGTTTTAATGGGCTGCTTTTGCATACAACCAGAGAAGAAATGAGAAACTCCAATTGCTAAGATGATATGTAAGGATGCTTCCTGCCTACCTATACCTACCTACCTATATATATGATGCCAGGATTCTTTTATGCTGAATGTATGAACAGCTGTAATTGAAGGAACACTGTTCAGTATGGTGTTGACATTATCTGCTGCTTCTTGTGGCAGGGTTAGGCAGCATCATTGTCTGAAGTCTGGGAAAAAGTTCCTTAACTGGCTTGATAATAAGGTTAGAAAAAGGGAGAAAGAAAGAGAGTGGGAGAGAAATAAGAGACGAAAAATGGAGGGTAGGGTAGATTGCACATTTAAGATACAAATTTTCTAGTTGATCATGAGCCTGACTGGAAGTGCAGTGGTCTAGGAATCATACTACTTAACATGTAAAAGCCAATTTTCTGAGGATTCCATTGCCTTGGCATTAGACAGATCTGCATACCCAATGCTCCTATTCAACCCCAGAGTGGCTGGGATTTCCCACCCTGTCACACTGTTATCACATCATCTCCAAATTTTAAACCTTCGTAGCTGTTTTACTTGGATAAAAGTTACATACAAAAGTAATTAGCCAAATAAGCATTTTAGTCATTATATCCCCTTTAATATATTAATGATTATTTTAAACAAAGTTAAGTCATTTATGCAACCTACTTCCACAAGGGAGTATGCTAAAATGAGATTCACTGAAACATTGTACAGAAATCAAATATGCCAGGAGAGGAGTAATTAAGTTAAGAAAATGTTATAGGAACCGTGTAGGGAGCTGAGCTAGAAAAAAAAATTAAAGGGTGTTCATTTATAGAAAACTGCGTGAATGGTACAAATTAATCAATAAATTCCATTAATCATTTTGCCTTCAGCAATGGAAGGGTTTTGATTAAACAGTTGAAAAGTGATAGGTTTTTTTTGGTTTTATAAAACTGCTATACAGTAACTGAATTCTACACAATTCCATAATGCTTGATAGATAAATTAATGTAATCTTGAGTGCAAGGTCTGGCTTAAATATTGCTTCAGGTTCTACTCTTTTCTAAACATTGTTTATTGTGCTGACGCAAAGCACATTCTGATGCATGACAATGTGAAAGCAGTGACAGAAGTCAGGTCAACAGACTGCTATATGACCATATTGAAGCCAAGAGGTGTGATACCATATTGAGAAGGGTGTATCACATACCTTAGGCTTCACACTGGATGTAGTATAATTCTAAATCAGTACAAAGACTGGTTTAAAAAGTATGCAGACTACGCAGGGTGGGGTGGGGGTGGTGGTGGTATATTAAGTTATTTCTGATTGTTTTTAATGTGAGGAGCATTCACACTCCTCTATCAGTTTGCTTGCAACATTAAAAATTAATCAGTTGGTGAGCACAGCATGTGCATGCTCTTTTGGTAGAATGCTGTATGTATCAAGAAAAGCTGGATTGCATAATTTAGATTTGTCAGTCTTGCACTACATAGATACCAATCCCACATTTCTATTTGTAGTACATTGGCACCCTGAGTGTCTACAAAGAAAGATCTAAATTAATGATGGTAAATCACAAATTATCACCTCATATATAAACTTTCAGTTGACATTGAATACAGAATGAAAGTAATCAACAGACAGTAGATAGGATCATATCCACTAATACAAAATGTGAAAGAAAATCTTATCTCCACCAATAGAGATCCTGTTTGGGTCCTCTATCTAATTTGTGCAGTGAATAACGTTTTGTGAAAAGGGTTTCACAAAACCACTTATTCCTATTAGGCTGCATGGATAGTATTTCTGAAGATAGTTGCCATTGTCAGAAATGCATTGTCAGAAAGAAATTAGGAAACACAACTTGCCTTATTTAAGATTCATAAATTTATTTTTAAGGATGCAATAAATGCTGATCAGTTTGTCCTGAGTCCTGGAATTATTAAATGTTTAGCACAAGAGTGTCAATACTAATCCATCCTCGACACACATCCATCCACATCCAACCTCAGCCCAGATCTTCCAGACAGTGTCGATGCTGTGAGCCATGCCCCTGCTACAAAGATTTCTGCATTTCGGCCCCATTGCCTTCTTTCAGCCAGGGCTTCTAATCCCAGCTGCAGCAGCGTTGAGTCAGCGCAACCCCTCTAGGGCAACAACGGCAAGCGGAGAAGACAGGTGAAGAGAGGACCTGCCCCCACTTCATGACAATAGCTGCCATTTTTAAAGGTCTTAAGTTTTTTCAGTGGATGAGCAAGTCAGTGGATGAGTGAGTGAGTGAGTGAGTGAGTGAGTGAGAGAGTGGGTGAGAGAGTGGGTGAGTGAGAGAGTGGGTGATTGAATAATTGAGTGAATGGGTGAGTGAGTAGGTGAGTGGGTGATTGAGTGAATGGGTGAGTAATTGAGAAGATGGGTGAGTGAGGGAGTGTGAGAGAGGAGGTGAGTGAGTAAGTGAGAGAGTGGGTAGGTGAGAGAGTGGGAAAGTGGGAGAGTGGGTAATTGAGTGAGTGGGTGAGTGAGAGAGTGGGTGAGTGAGTGATTGAGTGGATGATTAAATGAATGGGTGAGTGAGTGGATGAGTGGGTGATTGAGTGAGTGAATGAATGGGTGAGTGAGTAGGTGTGGGTTATTGAGTGAATGGGTGAGTAGCTGAGAAGGTGGGGGAGTGAGGAGGTGACTGGGTGAGTGAGTGGCTGATTGAGTGGGTGAGTGAGTGAGTGGGTGATTGAGTGAATGGGCGTGTGAGTGGGTGAGTGGGGAATGAATAGGTGAGTCAGTGAGCGAATGAGTGAGAGGTGATTGAGTGGGTAAGTGGATGAATGGATGAGTTAGTGAGTGGGTGAGTGAGTCAGTGGGTGAGTGAGTAAGTGAGCGAATGGATGAATGGATGAGTGAGTGCATGAATGAGCAAGTGAGTGAGTGGATGAGTGAGTGAGTGAGTCAATGAGAGGGTGAGTGAGTGGATGGGTGGGTGAGTAGATGAGTGAGTGGGTAAGTGGGCAAGGGAGTGAGTGGTGAGTGATTGATTGACTGAGTGGGTGAGTGGCTGACTAAGTGGGAGAGAGAGTGGGTGAATGGATGAGAGGGTGAGTGAGTGGGTGGGTGAGTGAGTGATAGTGTGAATGGGTAGGTGGGTGAGTGAGTGGGAAGGAGAGTGAGTGAGTGATTGGGTGAATGGGTGAGTGAGTGGGTGAGTGGATGAGTGAGTGGGTGACTGGATTAATGGGTGAGTAAGTGGGTGGGTACGTGAGTGGGTGGGTGTGAGTGAGTGGGAAGGATAGTGAGATAAGTGATTGGGTAAATGGGTGAGTGAGTGGGTGAGTGGATGGGTGAGTGGGTGACTGGATTAATGGGTGAGTAAGTGGGTGGGTGTGAGTGAGTGGGAGGGAGAGTGAGTGAGTGATTGGGTGAGTGGCTGAGTGAATGGAAGAGAGAGTGGATGAGTGGGTGGATAAGAGAGTGAGTAAGTGGGTGAGTAAGTGGATGAGAAGGTGATTGCGTGAGCGCATGAGAGCGTAGGTGCGTGGGTGCGTGCATGAACGAGTGAGTAGATGAATGGATGATTGAGTGAGTGGGCAGGTGGGTTAGTGAATAGGTGAGTGTGTCTTGTGTCTTTTGTGTGGTTTTACCACAGAAGGTGATTTCTCTGGACATGGTTATCCAGTCTGGAGAAGTGAGACAGACTATCTTTAGGGCACTTTTTCTAGCCCCCTCCCCAGTAGGGTGGTGGATAATAATAAAGTGGATTCTAAAGAGGGCTGCTCAGCCGCAGTCACCCCTGCCTTGTCCTTGTCTGAGTGCGAGATGACCATCTTGTAACTGCCGCCTCCACGCCAGATCATGAGCAGGGGCTTCCAGACAACACAATCCTGCTCCCATCACCATCTGCTGGTTGCCAAAGGGCTTGGGAGATGTGCTCATAAAGAAAACTGCATATGCATGCGATCTTTTAGCTTGGAGAAACAACTGAATATGGCATCTATGAAGACCTTCGTACAGCGATGGGTTGCAGGCTGGGAATTCCTCTCTGGTCTCCACATACTCCATAGGGTATACTGCGTCAAGTCATTTTTCCAAATCCTGTACTTGAGGGACCATACATGTTAATACAGCTTATAAAACCTCATTCCATTCCACACACAGAAAAAAACACTGGAAGTAAAATAATTATGCAATTGGAATTAATTTACAAGCACACGTTCCATGTTTTTAGTTTTCTGTTACGAGCAGTTTGATTATAAGGTGAATGATTAAAACTGGGTTTGATGTACAGGTGACTTGGAGACGCAGAGGCCACACCCCCATAGCTGCTCCTCCCTGTTGCAGTCTGCAGAGCACTTTCCTGTCCTGCTCCATGCTGTATTCATGGTGCTGCCTCTGCTGCATGAGTTGCTGCTGCTGGATGGTGTGGGGTGGGCAAGAGTTGGAGGCCAAGGCCAAAGCCTTGGCAGGGAGCAATACTAAGAACAGAAATGAGGCCAGGATTGAAAGTTTGGCTGAGAGGTGGGATTCAGGGCTTTAAGTGGGAACAGGGCTGGGGAGTGGGGGAATGGGAGCTTTCCCATATCCAGGCAAGATGGATAAATCCAGGTGGGGAGAAGGTGGAAAAGGAAGAGTGGATGAGTGAGTGACTGAGTGGGGATGGGAGGGCATGTGGAAGTGTGTAGCGGGATGCAGGTTGAGAATACAGGTCTATGTGTGCATGAGTGGTGGGGGAGAGGAGCTGATTACTATGTGTAGGGGGAGAGAGGGGTTTCACTGAGTCTTTGATGCTTAATGATTGTTTCTGATATCTGGTGATCACTTCTGATGGCTGATGATTGCTTCTAACATCCAATGATGTTTGCTGATGGCTTTCAAAAGCTTTTGATCACTAATGAATGCTTTTAAGTTCAATTGATTGCTTCTGAATGCTGATGACCTCTCTTGAACACTAATGATCACTTCCAAAAATCTACCAAAGCTGTGATGGTTTTTGAATACTTTGATGATTACTGAGGCAATCAGGCATAATTAACCATGATGATGTTAAAAGAGGGCAATTGAGTACTTTTGATGGCAAATGATGACTCTTTCTGCCATAAAACCTGTTCCAAAATATACCTTTTGATGTAATATGATTTTGCTGTATGTTTTGAGCGCATTTGAATGCAAAATGACTTTTTAAAATTCATTTATGGGATGTGGGTGTCCTGGCTAGGGGGTGAGCTGCCTTCTTGAACCGTGGACTGCAGCAGTTCAAAGCGGCAGCTCACCACCACCTTCTCAAGGGCAATTAGGGATGGGCAATAAATACTGGCCTAGACAACAATGCTCACACCCCATAAATGAATGTAAAAAAGTGTCTAAAATTTCTGGTTGAACCAATGACTTTTCAATCGAGACTGATTATTTTGGTAATTTTGCACAATCATATGTGATGTAGGATAAGAAAAATACATATCCTCATTTATTTGAAAAAAGCACAATTTTAGCCAAGGAGCAGAATTTTCCCAAATTTGTACTAAGTGTAGTAGCGGGCAGGTAAAATGGCGTGCTGCCCGCTGACGGCGATGGTGGGTATTCACACCGTATTGTCCAGAGCCCACCTCATTATTTATGCACTCTGGGAAAACACACCCTTGTCATGGTGGCCGGGTTCCTCACTCGCCCGCACACCATCACCCCCGCCGTTGAATCATGCTGGGCGCCATGTTTAAAGGTCAGTTGCAAGCACAGAGCTCATTGCTTCCAGCTCACCACAGCTCCCCGCGAGACATGGCCTTCAAAGGCAAGAAGACTGCAGAACCCCGGCTTAATGACAGGTCCCTTGAGAGATTGCTGGATGCCGTGGAGGATGGCGGGATGTCCTGTACCCATGCTCTGGCCGCAGGATGGGCAGCAACATGACCAATCTGACTTGGGAGGCGATGGCAGTGGTGGTCAGTGCCAACACCCTTCAGAAGAGGACAGCCACCCAGTGCCGCAAGAAGATGAATGATCTCTTCCATTCTACCAGGGTAAGTCACACTTTTCATCACTCTTAACGCACATATCCACAGGGCCTTCACTCACTGCCAGTTCAAGGGACATCACCATTCACTCTCTCACATTCACCGTCATTGTCCTCATCCCGTCCATGGGACCACTCGCCACCCACACAGGCCGGGCACATTTACCATCTGACCCAGCAGGCATCCAGTTTACACTTTCTCCTTCACTATCCATACAAGACAAGCTGGCACACAAGAGAGAGAGGTCACAGGCCGGTGGTAGAATGCCCGAAATCAAGGTCCTCATGGACTTTCAACATAGAGCCATACAGCTGGCCGGCGAGGATCTGGGCCGATCCTGTGCGGACGGTGAGGTCGGCGCTGCTCTACCAAGTGAGGATCCAGTAGTGCAACATCAATCAGACAACCATGCCATGAGTGATGTGTTCTGTTTCACAGGCCACTACCATGCACTAATTATCTCCCTTGCTTTCGCAGACACATCTGCCAAACAGCCGACAGAGTCCATGACCCAGGGCCTCCAAACAAGCCCCAAAGAAACCTCTGACGAGGAATCTGGAACCCTCCCTGAAGTCCCATCACAGCGCTCACCCACACCCTCCACCAGCGCAGAGACACACACCTCGGTGGGACCTAGCTTTAGAGTAGCCTTGGGATCACAACCTGGTGAGCACATCGCACTTTCTGATGCACTGCAGGTGGCGGCAGGGACTTCCCAGATGTCCAGCACCCGAAGGGCTGCTGGAGGCCAGACGTTTGCTGAATCCAAGTCAGATGAGGAGCCTCTGGACTCGGTCATGTCACAGTTGCTGGGGCTGCAAAGGCAAGCACAGGAACATCAGAAAGGGATGTCCGCTGCACTCCTCAGATTGCAAAGCATGATGGAGAAGTCCATTCACCTTCAATCTGAGGTGATAGCGCCGGCATGCCAACACACTGAGGTCAACACTGGTAGATGTCATCTGTTAGTTCCCTAGACATTCGCAGTCTTCGATGATATTGGCTCTCGGTCATCTGCAGGAATGAAAGGCGGCGCCTATAGACCTCGGGTGTCGCTAGGCTCCGGCCTGCGATGGCTCACTGTGGCTCTTGGGCAGTGTGTGCGGGAGCCCCAGCACACCTGAAGTTTCTGCTCCTGCCTCTGCGCAGCCAGGGGCCTCAGTCGCTCACTCCTCCGTCCTCTTCGCACTCTGTAGGCCACCAGACGTACAGCTAGGTCACCAGGCTCCATGATCCTGATGTAGTTCTCCTGCAGGATGAAAGAGAGAGACACATGGTTAGCATGGGTATACTAAGAACCTGTCCTGGTTAAGTGTGACAGCCCCTTAATGCTTCCCGGAGAGTGCTGGCCACCACTGGGATGGCCAGAGATTAGTGCGCTGCATGTCTGCCCTGTTGGCTTGAACCATGGGGGAGGCTGGTCCAAACTGGGATGCTGACATTGCAAGCAGCTGTGAGCGCCCCCCAGCAGTGACTGCTCCATGGCCAGCTTTAGCGAGGAGATTGTACAACGTGTGCAGTCCAACTACTCTGCAGTCCACTAAAATGCTCATGAATTTGCAGTCTGTGCTGGGGAGCAGGGAAGAGCTCTGGAGAACTTGGTGGCACTTCGATGCCTCTGCGTTGCTTGAGTGGGCAGATAAGCTAGGAGCCTGACCCCAATCATATCAATGTGGCAGCACATGAACTGTCTCAGCTGCAGAGGAATGGTCAATTTCTACAGGTTTCCCGAATGCATAGCCACTTCCCTCACCTACCCTACCCCCCCACCCCGAATGCTTGTGTGCTATATTCAGTGGCAGGGCAGCCCTTGCAACCCCCATCCCAGTGCCAGTCACCTCAACGGCAAGGCTGCATTTGCCCCCCCGATCCCCCTCACCCTCAAAAGTTGCCTCTGAGGCAGGGCGGCACTTAACCCTGACCCTCCGGCGCCCCTGAAGCCTGCAAAGCAACAGGTGACCCTGGCGATCTCTGCAGAATGTTGCTGTGCACTCACCTCCAATTCACCCACAGTGAGGGCCGCCAAGTGCATGCCACCTCTGTGCTGTTGTGAAACATGGGGACGGACAATCCAGCGGGGGTGCAAGAGCCTGGTGGGATGGCCTGATAATGGTCTGCTGATGTATTATAGTTGGCTTCCCAAAGACTGATGGTGGGAAACACAGACCGCCATCGGCGGGCTGAGCGGATAATCGCGACCTACCTTCCCGCTGTTGTGAAACCGATCTCACCATATTGTCCCCTTCATGCGACCCGTAATGCCCGCTGCCAGCAGGCACGGAAAATTACGCCCAAGAATACAGTTTGTGAAGTTTTCTACGGGTGGAATTTAATGGAGCCCATTAGAGCGGACATGACAACAGGAGATGGGCGAGGAAAATCAGACAGGAATCCCTGCTTGTTGGGGAAGAATTTCCACCCAACTCTGCCCTTGGTCCAGTGAGAGGCCCAATGCTGTCCAGGTAAGTGCCTGAATACACTTAAATATCGTTGAGCCTCCTGATGAGAAGCAATGTTGCCTCCCGGTTCTCTAATCGATGAGTGGGATCCCCATTGCACAAACTAAACTCCGCCCTATGTTTCAGCAATTAAGAAGATGTAGTCTTTGTTTAAGGTCTTGCACACAAAGTATAAGGGATAGACTGATATTGATATTTTTTTATGAAGCAATACAACTTTATACCTCTACAGGCATTCATGGAAAGAAATGTTAATAAGTTCATTTTAATAAGACAACAAACTAAATAACTAAATTAGCATTTGATAGATGATGCTACTTCTCCCCCCACACATACATTTTAATCAGCTCCTCTCATCCCACCAATCGTATACACACCTGTCTTCCCAAACTGCCCCCACACACTCAATCATGGCCTTCCTCTCATCCCCATTCAGGCCCACACACTCTCACTCATGCCCTTCCTCCCAGCCCCACTATTAATTAATGATGTTTTAAGTTATATACAGTGATTTGTAGAGCTGCACCAATGCCTGTATGAAGGGGAAATGTTAAACTGACATCATTGATCATGCTCTTATAAATGACTGATAAATTATTTATGTGTAGAAATGACAACCAACCAAATCTATAAAAGTATCTTCATTTTTCGATGTGCTAAACTCTTTAGAAATATAATTAGCCTATGGTGAACCATAGTGATTATAGAATGAAGAATTGGTTTATATAACACTCTGCATCATGCATTTATTAAAGATTGGTTCATTAGCTGCTAAGTAGTTCAACAATCAAGACTTAATTTTCCAGGAGCAATTCGACACTTCAGTAATTAGTAGATAGCTAACTTTAAAATCTGAAGTGGTTATAAATGTTCACAACTATTTGATTGGTAGTTATAAGCAAATAAAAAATGAATAATGGATAAATGCATATGGATAACAAATATAATGAAGACACTGGAAGCAGCAAAGGCCATGGGCCCAGACAATATCCTGATAATTGAAAACTTGTGCTCCAGAACCAGCTCTGCCCCTGGCCAAGCAGTTCCAGTACAGCTACAACACTGGCATCTACCCAGCAATGCAGAAAATTGCCCAGGTATGTCCTCTCAGCAAAAAGCAGGACAAATCCAAATCGGCCAATTACTGCCCCGTCAGTCTACTCTCCGTCATCAGTAAAGTGACGGAAAGTGTCGTCGACAATGCTATCAAGCAGCACTTACTCAGGAATAAACTGCTCACTGACACTCAGGGTGGAATTGTCTCAGATTTGCACAAAGTGCAGCAGCGGGCACGAAAAAAGTTGTTTTACCCGTCAGCTACAATGGTGGTTTTTTTGCGCCACTTCACCCCATTCCCAGCGCATCCCATCTCATTAATCACGCATTAATGGGAAACACTCCGGATTGCTAGTGGGCAGACTCTGTTTTGCCCACCATGCCATGACCTCAGCGTTTCCTTGCTCCGGGCGCCATATTTAAAGTGTACCAGAGTAGCCTACTTCATGTCTACAGACCAGGGGACAGGTGGCTCCCAAAGTAAAGAAGACACAAATTTAGTGACGCCTCTCTGGGGCGCCTGCTGGATGTAGTGGAAGGCTGCCACGATGTCCTCTACCCCCGCTCTGGCTGCAGGAGGTCCACCAGAGCCACCAATCCGGCCTGGGAGGCGGTGGCAGCCGTGGTCAGCACCATCAGAGCACAGAGGTTAGCCATCCCGTGCAGGAAGAGGATGAATGCTCTTGTCAGTTCCTCCAGGGTAAGTCAAACACCTCATCACTCTCAACACACACGCTCATAAACCCATTGCACATCCACTGACTCTCACACACACCCTCACATCTCCAACAGGCTCATATCCTCTGGAGCTCGCGTCCTCATCCCGTCCATGGCTCCGCTCACCACACAAACATTCCATGCAGTGCCATGTGTCCTGCTCACACTCTCTCCATCTGTTCTCATGCAGGAGGAGCTGGCTCACAGCAGCAGGGAGAGGTCCCAGACCAGGGCTGGAGTGGCCCACATTAGGCCCCTCACTCACTTTCAGGAGCATGCTATTGCGCTGACTGGTGAGGATGTGGACCATGCCTGTGGTGACGGTGAGGTCGGTGGTTAACATCCATGTGAGGATCCTGCACCACGTCATCCCTCTCTCAATGAAACTGTGAGTGCTCTCTCTCTCCTGCTTTGGACTCTGCTGCCATGCACTGATTATCTCTACTTTGGTTCACAGGGAGCTTTGCCAAGCGACCGCGCCCTCAGCTAGCCAGTCCCTCAGCTCCATCCAGGTCCGCAGCAGGAGGAAGCATGTTCAGCCGAGCACCTCAGCACTTGGACGACTGCTGGAGAAGAGGCATCTGTGAGGTCCGAGTCAGATGACAAGGCTCTGGATTCGGCCTTCCAACTCATCATGGAGAGTCAGCAGAAGGCGGGGAACATCACACAGAGCTGTTGGAAGCTCCCAACAGAGTGACACACGAGTGGGGCCAGTGCATCCACCTCCTCTCTGATGAAGTGGTGCCCACATCTACATGTATGGAGGTCTCCATGGGAAGCATGGCGGACGCCATGGAGACCCTGGTCCAGCAAAACACGGAGATGCGCACAGACCTGCACTCCATCGCAGTAGCCATGAGTGAGTTCCTGCAGCGGCAATGTGAGAGGGAAATGGGGCACCTCAATGTCTCTTCAAGTACTCCTTCCCCTCAAGGAGCCAGGTTGAGGCCCTCGGGTACCTGAGAGGAGGAGAAGCAGTAGCTGGAAAGCCCTGGGTCATCCATTCAGGAATCTCAGAGGCTGCCCTCTCCCTCCAAGTCCCCTTTTCCTGTAACCCCCTCAACCTCATCCTCTGTCACCACAGAGGGAGCAGCTGGCCCACAGGAGGACAGCCAGAGCAAACTGGGACCTCAAGGCCTCCGCTCTCCAGAAGACCCATGCCGAAGTCATCAGAGCCAACAGGACCAACCATTGCACAGGCTGTCTCCACCCCTGCTGCGGATGTCAGGGCAGCACCGAGAAGAAGTGTTAGGCCTAGAAGAGTTATGAAATTCTGATCACAAGTGGTGGGTTGCATGGGTAAACATATTTTGTCACTTTACCATCTGAAAATATATTCACTTTCACTGAATAATGTGTAATGTTGCATTTTAGCTTTATTGACAGGCTTCATGAGTCCTCCCACTGCATGCCCCCTACGAGCAGTTTAGGTGCAAGCTGCTGGACCACAAGTGATTCTAGAGGAAGAAGATTGTGTGTGTGTGTGTGTGGCCTTTCAGAGCCCTGTGTAAGCACTCTGCCACGCATGTGGAGCCTTCATCTGTCACACTCATCTCAATGTCCTGAGCATTTTCGATGCTGCCTGCTGGGGTTCTCTTTCAGTTGTCCATCTAGCTCAGATGACCTGCATCTCTGCCTGACAACTGACTACACTCCCATGCAGCACCTGTTCCTGTCCAACACGAGGCTCTGCTCACTTTCGATTTTGACAACAATGGGCGTAGTGAAGTTTTTGATCAGCTACACTGTTCCTTCCACTCCCTGAGTCACCTATGTCCATTGCCCCATCACCGTTGGCTCCATGGAAACACCTCTTACCTCCCTACCATCACCTACCAACCTGAAGCCTTTTCTTTCCAGATGTCCAGTGAACATGCATGTTCCCTACCTTCCTGAGAATCCCATCTGCATTGACCTCTCCAACCTCCTCCTTCCCACCCCCAAAGTCCATGACTGCCTCCAAGTCCCCACCAACTACCCTCGCCTTCCCTTCTGTCGATACTGTTGAACCCTCACCCTCCCACCCTATGGGCTTCCTCTGCCCCTCTCATATTCATCATTTCCTCCTACCACACCTACCCTCAGTTCACTCCCGAGGGGCAGTCATTGACTCCATGGACCCTTCCCTTGCACGTTCACCTGGACACCCCACCCCTTGCTCCCTCCTCCCCCTGGACACCTTCCTTCGCCCTTACTTAGTCCTGCTCCCGGACACCTTCCCCCCCTCCAAAGTCCCTCCTCTTACAAACATCTTCCTCCCCCTGGACACCTTCCAGCCTCCAAATGCCCTCCTCCACCCGGACCCTTTCCTCCCTCCTCCAAACTCCTTCTCCCTCCAAGCTCCTTCCCCCCTCCAAACTCGTTCCTCCTTCCCCCTCCAAACTCGTTCCCCACTCCAAACTCCTTCCCCCTCCAAGCTCCTTCCTCCCTCCAAGCTCCTTCCTCCCTCCAAGCTCCTTCCTCCCTTCAAACTCCTTCCCCCCTTCAAACTCCTTCCCCCTCCAAACTCCTTCCCTCCTTTACCCCTCCAAACTCCTTCCCTCCTTCCCCCCTCCAAACTCCCTCCCTTATACCTTACTCCCTCCAGACACCTTTGTCCCCACTTGCAGCATTACAATCTTACAAGCTTACAAAATAGGAGCAGAGTAGACTATTTAGTCCCTCAAGCCTGCTCCGCCATTCAATAAGATCATGGCTGAACAGTTTGTGTTTTGAATTCTTCCCCCGATAACCTTTTGATTTCCTTGCCTCACAAGAATTTATCTACCTTCACCTTAAAAATATTCAATGACTCCGCCTCCACTGTCTTCTGAGGCAGAGAGTTCCAAAGTCGCACAAACCCTCTGAGAGAAAAAAATTCTCCTCATCTCTAAAAGGGTGACCCCTAATTTTAAAACAGTGCCCCCTATTCTGGACTCACCAACAGGAGGAAACATCCTTTCCATGTCCATCTTGTTATTACCATTCAAGATCTTATATACTTCAATCAAGTCACCCTTGTAAACTCCAGTAGAAACAAGCCCAGTCTGTCTAACTTTTCCTGATAAGATAACCCACTCATTCCAAGTATCAATCTAGTAAACCTCCTCTGATCCGCCTCCAATGCATTTACATCCTTCCTTAAATAAGAGACCAAATCTGCACACAACATTTGAGATGTGGTCTCACCAATGCCCTGTATAACTGAAGCATATCATCCTCACTTTTATGTTCAATTCCTCTTGTAATAAAGGACAGCATTCCATTAGCCTTCTTGATTACTTGCTGTATCTGTATACTAACTTTCTGTGACTCATGCACTGGAACACCTAGACCCCTCTGCGCCTCGGAATTCTGCAGCCCTTCCCCATTTAAATAACACTCTGTTTTTTTCACATTTTGCTTCATTATACTCCATTTGCCAGACTTTTGCCCACTCACTCAACCTATCTATACCCATCTGCAACCTCCTTATGCCCTCTTCACAACGTACTTCCCTACCTATCTTTCTCATCTGCAAATTTAACTATCATGCCTTCACTCCCCTCATCTGAGTCATTGATCTAAATTGTAAGAAGTTGAGGCCCCAGCACAGACCCCTGTAGGACTCCACTCATCACATTCTGGCAATCAGAAAAAGACACCTTTATGAATACTGTCTGTTTTCTGCCAGCCAACCTTCTGTCCACGTTAAGATGTTACCCCCTTCATCATGAGCTTTTATTTTGCGCAATAGCTTTTGATGTGGCACCTTGTCAAATGCCTTCTGGGAAAACAAGTACAGCACATCTACAGGCTCCCCTTTATCCACAGCACATGTTACTCTTTCAAAGAACTCAAATAAATTGGTTAAACATGGTTTCCCTTTCACAAAACCGTGTCTTCCCTATTACCTTGAGTTTCTCTAAGTGCCCACCTATAACCTCCTTAATGATCAATTCTAACACCTTCACCACAACAGATATCAAGCTAACTGGCCTATAGTTTCCTGTTTTCTGCCTCTCTCCCTTCTTCAATAGGGGGGGGTTATATTTGTACTTTCCAGTCTGATGGAGCGTTTCCAGAATCTGACAAATTTTGGAAAATTAACACCAATGCATCTATGTCCGCATTAATCGCCTCTTTTCAGACCCAAGGATGAAGTCCATCAGGACCCGGAGACTTGTCAGCCCACAGCTCCATCAGTTTGCTCAGTACCGCTTCCCTTGTGATTCTAATTTCACCAAGTTCTCCTTTCCCTTCCACCTCCTATAACTGGAACATTTTTTTTATCGTCTATAGTGAAGACAGAAGCAAAATATTTTTTCATTTCATCCGCCATTTCCTTTTTATCTTCTATTAACTACCCATTCTCACTCTCTAGAGGACCAATACTCACTTTACTCCCCCATTACACCCTCCTCTCCCCAAACTCCTTGCTCCCACCTCTCAACCTCACACCCCAGACACTTATGTCTCTCCGCCCCCAACCTCACCCCCTCCCCCCCTACCACAGTACACCTGCCTCTCCCAGTCACACCGAGACTTTCCCCTCCCACTCTGCCCCACCCCCTGCTGGTACGCCTTCCTGTCCCATTCCAGCTGGACCTTCCTCTCCCTGCCTCACCGATCATCCGTAGCATCCCACGGCCAAGCCTGTGATGTTCTGAGATATCTACAGAGACCTCCCACCTTCCGTGAGCTGCTTCATGGTGGAGCAACGTGCATGAGGATCCACGCAGCATGCTCAGTAGGGCTCCAGCACCATCTCCTTGGATGTCCACAATCTGAGGAAGGCCCTAAAGGTAAGTCCCAAATCCTACACGTCACAGTTGCCCAGACATGTTCTGGGCCAGCGTGTTTTCTAGCCGGTGTAGTGGGAAAACTAGCATAGGGATATGATTCCAGTCAGGCGTTACTTTACATCCCATTACCGGGATGCAAATCGGGTTCACATTAGCCTCCAGCAGGATTCACATTCGCCCATGGCAGAAACCATCGGATGACCCCACTGTGCTTTCATGTCGGTGTGAAACCGATTTTTGGCTTTCTCGCCATATTGTTGTCTCTCCACTCCCCCCCCCCCCCCCCCCCCCCGCCCGCCATGATGCCCGACGCCACTGGGGTTGGAAAAATCCAGCCTCAGTTTGGGATCCTCCAAGGCCACTCAGCTCCTGACCTCATTAGAGTCTGAGTCCAAAAACGGACATAAGAGCTGAACTCAAGAGGTGAGGTGAGAGTGTCTGCACTTGAAATCAAGGCATCACTTGACTGAGTGTGGAATCAAGGAACCTTAGCAAAACTAGAGTTAATGGGGATCAGGGAAAGACTCTCCACTGGCTGGAGTCATACCTAGCACAAAGGAAGATGGTTCTGGTTGTTGGAGGTCAGTCATCCCAGAACATCACTGCAGGAGTTCCTCAGGGTAATGTTTTTTTTTATTATTCCTTCATGGGATGTCGGCATTTATTGCCCATCTCTAATTGCCCTTGAGAAGGTTGTGTTGAGCTGCCTTCTTGAACTGCTTCGGTCCATATGGTGTAGGTACACTCACAGTGCTGTTTGGGAGGGAGTTCCAGGATTTTGACCCAGCAACAGTGGAGGTACAGCAATATATTTCCAAGTCAGGATGGTGAGTGGCTTTGAGGGGAACTTGCAGGTGGTGGTGTCCCCATGTATCTGCTGCCCTTGTCCTTCTAGATGTTAACGGTCATGGGTTTGGAAGTTACTCTCTAAGGAGGCTTGGTGAGCACCTGCAGTGCATTTTGTAGATGGTACACACTGCTGCTACATCGGTGGTGGAGGGAGTGAATGTTTGTGGCTGGGGTGCCAATCAAGTGGGCTGCTTTGTCCTCGATGGAGTCAAGCTTCTCAAGTGTTGTTGGAGCTGCACTCATCCAGGCAAGTGGAGAGTAGTCCATCAAACTTCTGACTTGTGCCTTGTAGATGGTGGACAGGCTTTCGGAAGCCAGGAGGTGAGTTACTTGTTGCAGGATTCCTAGCCTCTGACCTGCTTTTGTAGACACAGTATTTATATAGCTAGCCCAGTTCAGTTCCTGGTCAATGGTCACCCCTTGGATGTTCATAGTGGGTGATTCAGTGATGGTAACACCATTGAATGTCAAGGGGCAATAGTTAGATTCTCTCTTGTCGGAGATGGTCATTGTCTGGCACTTGTGTAGCATGAATGTTACTTGTCATTTGTCAGTCCAAGCCTGGATATTGACCAGGTCTTGCTCCATTTGGACATGGACTGTTTTAGTATCTGAGGAGTCGTCAATGGTGCTGAACATTGTGTAATAATCAGCGAACATCCCCACTTCTGACCTTATGATGGAAGGAAGGTCATTGAAGAAGCAGCTGAAGATGGTTGGGTCTAGAACACTACCCTGAGGAACTCTTGCAGTGGTGTCCTGAAACAGAGATGATTGGCCTCCAACAACCATCTTTCTTTGTGCCAGATATAACATCAACCAGCAGAGAATTTTGACTCCAGTTTTGCTAGGGCTCCTTGATGCCACGCTCAGTCAAATGCTTCCCTTAACGTCGAGGGCAGTCACTCTCACCTCATCTCTGAAGTTCAGCTCTTTTATCCATGTTTGGACCAAGGCTGTAATGAGGTCAGGAGCTGAGTGGCCCTGGCAAAACCCAAACTGAGCATCTGTGAGCAGGTTATTGTTAAGCAAGTGCTGCTTAATAGTGCTGTTGATGACCCCTTCCATTGATGATCGAAAGTAGACTGATGGGGCAGTAATTAGTCAGGTTGGATTTGTCTTGCTTTTTGCATACAGGACATACGTGGGCAATTTTCTACATTGCCAGTTAGATACTAGTGTTGTAGCTGTAATGGATCAGCTTGGCTCGGGCCGCAGCAAGTTCTAGAGCTCAAGTCTTCAATACCATTGCTGGATTATTGTCAGGGCCCATAGCCTTTGCAGTATCCAGTGCATTCAGCCATTTCTTGATATCATGTGCAGTGAATCAATAGCTGAAGACTGGCATCGGTGATGCTGAGGTCCTCCGGAGGAGGCTGAACTGAATCTTCCCCTTGGCACTTCTGGCTGAAGATTGTAGCAAATGCTTCAACCTTATCTTTTACCCTGATGTGCTGAGTTCCTCCATCATTGAGGATGGGGATATTTGTGAAGCATCCTCCTCCGGTGAGTTATTTAATTGTCCACCACCATTCACGACTGGATGTGGCAGGACTGCAGAGCTTAGATCTGATCTGTTGGGTGTGAAATCGCTTAGCTCTGTCTATCGTATGCTGCTTACGCTATTTGACATGCAAGTAGTCCTGTGTTATAGCTTCACCAGATTGATACCTAATTTTTAGGTATGCCTCGTGCTGCTCCTGGCATGCCCTCCTGCACTCTTCAATGAACCAGGGTTGATCTCGTCTTGGTAGTAATTGTAGAGTGGGGAACATTCCAGGCCAAAGAGTTTACAGATTGTGGTTGAGTCCAATTTTGCTGCTGCTGATAGCCCACAGCCCCTCATGGATGCCCAGTCTTGAGTTGCAAGATCTGTTCTAAATGTATCCCATTTAGCATGGCGCTAGTGCCACACAACATGATGGAGGGTATCCTTAATGTGATAATGTGTCTTCGCAAGGACTTGCGGTGGTCACTCCTACCGATACTATCATGGATAGTTACATCTTAGGAAGGCAGATTGATGAGGACGAGGTCAAGTTTTTCCTCTTGTTGGTTCCCTCACCACCTGCTGCAGATCCAGCTATGTGATTAGGACTTGGCCAACTCATTCAGTGCTACCGATCCATTTTTGGTAATGAATATTGAAGTCCCCCACCCAGAGTACATTCTGCGTCTTTACCACTCTCAGAGTTTCCTCCAAGTGGTGTTCAACATAGAGGAATATTGACTTATCAGCTGAGGGGGGACAGTACGGGGTAATCAGCAGGAGATTTCCTTGCCCATGTTTGACCTGATGCCATGAGACTTCATGGGGTCCAGAGTCAATGTTGAGGACTCCCAGGGCAACTCCCTCCCGACTATATACCATTGTGCCACCACTGCTGCTTGGTCTGTCCTGCCGGTGGAACAGAACATACCCAGGGATGATGATGGTGGTGTCTGGGACATTATCTGAGAGTATGACTATGTTAGGTTGTTACTTGACTAGTCTGTGAGACAGCTCTCCCAATTCTGGCACAAAGCCCCGATGTTAGTAAGGGGGAGTTTTGCAGGGTCAATAGGGCTGAGTTTGCCGTTGTTGTTTCTTGTGCCTAAGTCGACGCCGACTGGTCCGTCCAGTTTCATCCCTTAGAGACTTCATAGCAGTTTGATACAACTGAGTTGCTTGTTAGGCCATTTCAGAGGCATTTAAGAGTCAACCACATTGCTGTGAGTCTGGAGTCACACAGAGGCCAGACCAAGTAAGGATGGCAGATAAAAAAGTAATACGAACATAAGGAATAGGAGCAGGAGTAGGTCATTTGGCCCCTCAAGCCTACCCTGCCATTCAATAGGATTATGACTGATCTGTCCCAGGCCTCAACTCCTCTTTTGTGCCAGCTTCTCATAGGCCTCAACTCCCCAGTATTTCAAAAATCTATCTACTTCCTCTTTAAATATTTTAAGTGATCTAGCCTCCACAACTCTCTGGGATAGAGAATTCCAGACATTCACTACCCTCTGAGAGAAGAAATTACTTCACATTTCAGTTTTAAATGAGTGCCTATTTATTCTGTAACTATGTCTCCTAGTTCGAGATTCCCCCATTGTGGAAACATCTTCTCAACATCTACCCTGTCAAGCCCCGTCAGACTCTCGTACGTTTCAATAAGATCACCCCTCATTCTTCTAAACTCTAATGAATAAAGGCTGTATAGCTGTTCTTGATAAGTCAACCACTTCATCTCAGGAATCACCCTAGTGAATCTCTTTAGAACTGCCTCCAATGTCAGTATATCCTTTCTTAAATATGGGAACCAAAACTGTACATTGTACTACAGGTGCGGCCTCACCAACACCCTGTACAATTGTAACAAGACTTCCCTATGTTTAAACTCCAACCCCTTAGAAACACAGGCCAAAATTCCGTTTTCTTCCTTAATTACTTGCTGCACCTGCAAGCTAACATTTTGTGTTTCATGCCCAGATCTCTCTGTGCTGCACTTCTTTGGAATCTCTCTCCATTTAAATAATAGTCTGCCTTTTGTTCTTCCTACCAAAGTGCATGACCTCACTTTCTAACATTAAACTTCATTTGCCAAGTTTTTGCCCACTCACACAACCTATCTATAATCCCTTGCAGATTCCTTATGTCCTCATCACAACATGCCCTCCCACCTGTTTTTGTAACACCAGCAAATTTGGATACATTGCAAACTGCTCCCTCCTCCAAGTCATTAATATAGATAATAAATAATTGAGGCTCTAGGACTGATCCTTGTGGCACTCCACGAGTTATGTCTTTCCAACTTGAAAAAGACCTATTAATTCTAACTCTCTGTTTTCTGTGTGTTAAACAATCCTCAATCCATGCTTATACATTACTCCCAATACCGTGAGCTCCTATCTTGTGCAATAACCTTTTATGTGGCACCTTATTGAATGCCTCCTGGAAATCCAAATACACTACATCTACCAATTCCCCTTCATCAACTTTGCTTGTTATGTCCTCAAATAGCTCTAGCAAATTTGTCAAACATGATTTCCTTTTCACAAAACCATGTTGTCTCTGATTATGTTAAGCTTTTTTAAATGTCCTGCTATTTCTTTCTTAATAGAGGACTCTAGCATTTTCCCAAAAACAGATGTTAGGCTGACTTGCCTATAGTTTCCTGCTTTTTGTCTCCCTCCCTTCTTGAATAGGTGCATCACATTAGCGGTTTTCCAATCTGCAGGGACCCTCCCAGAACCCAGTGAGTTCTGGAATTTTTCGACCTATGTCTTCACCAGATGGGTTTTTATGACAATCAGTTCATGGTCACCATTAGACCTCTAATTCCAGATTTTTATTGGATTCAAATTCCACCATCTGCCATGGCAAGATTTGAACCAATAGATACCCAGAGCAATATCCTGGGTCTCTGGATTACTAGTCCTTTAAATATACCACTGTGCCACCTCCTGTGTCCTAGAGCCTAGACCCAACCATCTTCAGCTGCTTGATCAATGACCTTCCCCCCATTATAAAGTCAGAACTGGGGATGTCCACGGATGATTGCACAATGTTCAATAACATTCACAACTCCTCAGATACTGAAGTAGCCCATGCCCATATGCAACAAGACCTGGGTAACATTCAGGCTTCAGCTGATAAGTGGAAAGTAACATTTGCATCACACTAGTGCCAGGCAATGACCATCCCCAACAACAGAATCTAACCATCTCCCCTTGACATCCAATGGCATTATCATTGCTGAATCCCCTGCTATCTACCTCCTGGGGGTTACCATTGACCAGAAACTGAACTGGACTAGCCATAAAAATACCGCAGGTACGAGAGAAGGTCAGAGGCTGGGAGCTCTGCAGTGAGTAACTCGCCTCCTGACTTCCCACGGCCTGGCCACCATTGACAAGACAGATGTCAGGAGCATGACGGAATACGTTTCACTTGCCTGGATGAATGCAGTATCAACAACACTCAAGAAGCTCAACGCCATCTAGGACAAACTAACTTGCTTGATTGGCACCCACATCCACGAGCTACAATGTTCACTTCATTCCCCACCAACATATCGTGCCAGCAGTGTGTACCATCGATAAGATGCACTGCAACAACTCACCAAGCCTTGTTCGACAGCATCTTTCAAACTTCTACCACCCACAACATCTACCACCTAGAAGAAAATGGGCAGCAGATGCATGGGGACACCACCACCTGCAAGTTCCCCTCCAAAGCACACACCATCCTGACTTGGAACCATATCACTGTTCTGTGAAGGGATGCAGCTATAAATACACAGTTATAGGAGAATCCAGCTATAAGTAAGGAGCTATAAGATTAAAAAGAGTGATTCCCCTATGAAGTAGGGATTAAAAATGAAAAGCAGAGCTCATCTACTGGACAAAGATTTTGTAGTTCATAACCATGCCTGGGTATTATTGTGTGTTCTAGGACAATAGCAGCCTGTGGCATATCCTCTAACACAAGTTATTTCTGAAAGACAGAAACTGGCCTTTACGTAACCTCAGCAAGGCATTGGTAACTTGTAAGATACTGCAATATAACAATGGATAATCTTAAAGGTGACCCTAAATAACTTGTTAACTGAATTCTGGAAACTGGATGACTACCATCTGCACCTCTCAATATCCTGGTCAATTGGTGGGCATTGATTAAAAGTGAAGGATGCTGACAAAAAAAAAAGTATGGTATCCAGCATGAATGTGCCACATGCTTTCTGCTGGTTTAATTTTTTAAGGGTATAAATATTAGAACTATACAGCATGATTTTTAGAATTGTTGGGTTCACTCCAGCGTCTCTCAAGGTAAAGATAGTTGCTATACTGTAGTGATGATAGTTCTTCACTTAACTGGGATAGAGGTATCTTACCAGACTCGGTAGCTTTCTACTCAGGGATTTAAGGTAAATACTACTTAAATATTGATGGATATCTTAAATATCTCTCTGTAACATTAATAAAACTTGGATTCTCTATTAGAGACAAGATTATACTTTTCCTAGAACTATCAATGTTGCGATAGAATTACCATCAAAAGCGAATTGCATGTCTTTAATAAACTCTTATATAATTTTAAAAATATGTTGTCTAATATAATCTTTTGTATACAAACTTGAAAACCCATCTCTGTACGCTCTTCAGTGTAGAGGTACATTGCTGCGAGATGCCTGATCCCTCATAATATCTGGACGATTATAATCTAGCTAAAACTTGTTAAAAAAAGATTACCAGGAGAACAGTGAGTCTGTGAGGCTGGCCTTTCTCAATCTTAAGTGAAAGTGATCATCTGAAGAGTACACCTGATCTGGAATAGTCCCAAAAAGGGGCTAGGATTATAATCCACTTCAGTTCCTTCACTGTCACTGGTGCAAAATCCTGGAACTGCCTCCCTGACAGCACTGTGGGTGTAGCTATACCACATAGACTGTAGCGGCTTAAGAAGGCAGCTCACCACCACCTTCTCAAGGGCAATAAGGGATGGGCAATAAATGCTGGCCTAGCCAGCGAACCCCACACCTCATGAATTAATAAAAACAATTAATAAAAACAGCATTGCATCAACAGACATGATGGGGTCATCTGACCCACTGGAGGAAATAGTTCCTCAGGCTCCAATTCCTCAGGCTGGTGCCATCGAGAACATTCAGGATGACATTATGTTCCTGCCCTTTTGCAAATCCCACCTCACCCTCCTCCTGTTATCTGGTATGAAGTAGAAACTGCAGATGGTGTCTCCATGGAGTTCTTGCTTTCTACCCCACCCTCCTTCCCTCAGCCCAACACTCCCCTTCTGTATTTATGCTTTTAGATACCCAAAAATTGCCCCCTGCCAGCCACTTCGGTCCCATGATGAAGGATGACAGCTACAACTGACTTCTGATGAAGTTGTGCCATCATTAGATCACCAACTCAGATATTGGCAATGCGCAAATGTTAGAGAGTAGTATAAAGTTGGAATCAGCACATGAGACACCGAGCATGAGTGGCTGCAGTAAGGGGTAAAGGATAGTTTGTGTGCCAGCTCAATGGAGAGAGAGAGATGCTGACAAGTTCTATAGTCAGGGTCTCAGACAAGGACTTTGATGGGGCAGCATACTAGAGAACGCTAATGGTAATGCACACTGAGATGTTTGGTATATTAGCAGGCCATCTAGACAGCCTGTTATCACTGTCAAAGAGGTTATCGGAAGTACTACCACTGGTGCCCTCGCAAAATCTTCCAAATCCAGTGGTGGTCCAGCAATTGCATCCTCTCTGAAGCCAGCCTGCTCAGCATCGTGGCGTTAATCACTCACAACCTGCTTCGCTGGGCGAGAGGCGTCATTCATATGCGTGACGCCAGACTCCCAAAGCAACTGCTCTATTTGGAACTCAGTCAGGCAGGAGGCTTCCAGGATCTCAGCAGTAATGCTTTAGGGATGTTTTCAAAACACCCCTGGAGAAGTCAAAGACTTCCATTGACTCATGGGAGACACTCGTTTATGACTAAAATGGAGAAGGTTCATTTGGGAAGGCAGAGAACACATCAAGGGACTTTGTCAGGAACATGCAGAGGCAAAGTTGAGGCAAAGGAGAGAGCGCACAAACCTCTAACCAACCCATCTACCCAATCCTTCATGTGGCAAAGCCTGCAGATGATACATTGGACTTATCAGCTATCTGAGAACCCATCAAACCAGAATTAAAGTGTTATGTTCCTTCTGTCGGGTCGCTTTGCTCAGCAAACACGGTTGCACACCTATCTTCTGGTGAGTGAGTTGATAAACAATATACTGCAGACGCAGAGACCAATATAAGATGAAGCACATGCTGTTTATTAACACAAGTAACAGAGCACTAACACAATATGTGCTTCTCAAACCAGACCCTATTCTAAACTACCGATTAACATTGTAGCCCGCGCTACACAGCAATTGGGTAATACAGTCACGTGGTCAATCTGCTCACATTCTCTTAAGGGTGTATTGCAGATTACCACAGAAAACAATTTATCCTCGATCCCAAGGGACTGCCTAAGAAGAGAAGAGCTGTCAAGGAGCATGGAAGATGGGTCCAGCTCCAACATGGGGGAGAATATCACACAGAGCTTGAAGCCCAAACTTTGCAGTGTGAAAATGGAGGTCAACTCCAGGACAGCACTTGCAGGCATGGCTATGAAGACACCACAGTCTCAGCTTCCATTAGTGCTTAAGGAGAAGCCACCCAACTTCTCAGTGCTGCAGTGGAAGCTGAGGCTGACGTCATGAGAGACATGCTTGTTTCCATGCAGGCGCAGATTGCTGCCAACATGGTTCTGGATACTAGTTCTCAAAGGACCATGCAGGCTCTTGCAGCAGTCCAGCAATCCAACAGATTATTAGGATTGCTGAGGCACTGCCCGAGGGAATGGCAATGGAGCTGTGGTGCACGAATCTGCTTTCTTCTGTAGGGATGACAACATTCATACTCCCACCACTGCCACATTGCCAATAAGCTTGCTATTGCACTTCAGCAAGCCAGCCCAAACTGCTGCCATATGTATCAAGGTGGAGCAGACCAAAGGCCCAGTGCTACCTCAAGGTTGTCCAGCAAAGCCATCCACTAGTCTTAGACAGGTGCGGTGGTACTTTTAGGATTTTAATATATCTGTTAGTAGATGTTGATAAAATGTTTCCCTTACAATTACATCAGCCTTTCACCAGCCATGCTGCAGTCACTGGTGTAGGACTGTGTAGGAACACTAGGACTGGCAAAAGTACCCACAATACATGCATGAAAAAAATGCACAAGCATGGATGTATTATTGGAATGTTGTTGGCTAACATTGTTATAGATTTTTTTTTTGTTGGGGGCTTTTATTTCAATATTTTGGCCAAAAGGATGCTTTGATGGTAGCCAATGGATTTAAAGGTAGGAAATTTGGAGCAACAGTGATGAGTCTAAGTAGCTCAAACACAGTGAGTTTGCCTAGAGCAAAGATGCTCTTGATGCCTCCTCCCTTCCTGTTCCTCCTCCCAACATGTTCTCTGATGGCCTGTTGACAAGGGCTGTGCCCTCATGATGATGAGGTTGTGGAGGACGCAGCAGACCACCATAAACTTGGAAACATGTTCCATTGGGTACTGGAGAACTCTTCTCGAACAGTGTAGGCATGTTACGGACAGGGGAGAGATGATACTGTGGTTTCCCCTTTCCCCGCCCCTCGACTGACCACAACAGGATGTGTTTTTGGGACAGTATTTTAATCCCCTCGTGTGCTGTGACTTTCAAGAACAGATGCAAGACAGGCTTTCTCGTTGGTTTAGGTTAAAAGAATAAACATTTATTTTCTCAGCACCCAAAAAGTAATTGTGATGGCACCCACTCATATATTCCCACAAGACATGCACACACACAGAGAGACACACAAGAAAAGATTATTACAAAAGATATAACAAGCACTAGATTTCTTAAAGAGTAAAAAAAGTCACTTCTACTATCCATTCTCAAGATTGGAGATGAAAATGTTGCAGGCTGAAGATTCTCTCTTTTTTCACTGAAAACAGTGGAGGTTGGAAATTTATAATGATGAGCTCAGTGGCTTACTCAGTGCAGGTTTCAGGCTTTTCCAGTCAAAGCTGTGTGAAGCCCCTGTAGTGAAGATATAATCTGCAGGTAAAAGAATATCCCCACTTCTCTGCCTATGGTGAATCTCTTAGCAGGAATCTTCCTTTTCCTGGGTGAGATGTATTTCCCTGTGGTCTCTATATTCCTCACTGACTGCCCTGGGTTGTCCTTGTGAATTGATAAGGCATTTCTTAACATAAGCTAGTTTCTGTTATGTGACCACAGCATTGGTGTATTCATTGTCCATACCAATGGTTCCTAATGATGTTAGCATGGATACACAATGATGATTAAATCTTGGCTATTTGCATCTTATTGTGATTAAAATGGGTTTTCTGCACACCCATGTTGGTGTAAGTTCAATTTGTAGACACAAGTTCAGCCAGCTATTGTATCTCAGTTTCTGTAAACATTAGGGAATAGTAACTGTTAATTCCACAAGAGATCCGTTGTATTCCAATGTCGCTTCAATGGACTGTCCCCAAACGATTGTTAACATTTCAATTACCTGTCTAGACCAGCAGGCTACTTTCAGCCTTGGGCAGCTTTTTCATGCATATTTCCTTCACTGTCGCTGGGTCAAAATCCTGGAACTCCCTTCCTAACAGCATTGTGGGTGTACCGACACCATATGGACTGCAGCGGTTCAAGAAGGCTGCTCACCACCACCTTCTCATGGGCAACTAGGGATGGGTAATAAATGCTGGCCTAGCCAGCGATGTCCACATCTTGTGAATGAATCAAAAAAGCAATTGCAGACAAGGGGGAAGGTCACTTGAACCCCCTAAACTCCATTTTGTGTCAAGGCTAATTGTCAATTTTCATTCTGCTTTTTAAAAGTAAAGTATATACATAAATTTGTAGGCATATTACGCAGGCATAATGGGCAGTGGAACCATTGTTTCAGAGCAGTGATTCTGACATTCCTGGTTGCTGCATGGTTCTCAGTGTAGAACCACTGGCCATGCATGGTCAGAATCATGAGTCAAGTCTAGAGCAGGTAACCCACGTTATCCAGCAGCCATGCCCTGGTTCTCCATGGTGGACCTAGGATGGTGGATACAGATGAATACCACAGGATGAATGTGTTGGCGGGAATGTGGAGTTGAGGTTACAATCAGATCAGCCATTTTATTATTGAATGGAATAGCAGGCTCGAGGGGCTGAGTGGCCTACTGCTCCTAGTTTGTAGGTTCATATGTCCATATGTTGTGGCTCTGCCAGGATACCGGGCACTCACGGTAGAAAGAATATTCTAGGTATTAAAGGAATGGTAGCCCTTGCAGTTTTGGAACATTTCCCCATTAACAGGTGGGGCCTGAAGAGCCGTGTGAGCAGCTGATTGCACTTTACACCATTGGGAATCCCACTAGTCATGTACACTCTTGTCCTGCTTCCCTTTAGTCAGTGAGATGATGATGAAGTCCCCTCTCCTTCTATACAGAGCCTCTGTCACAGGATGGATGGTGAAGAGAGAGATATTGCTAATGTTTCCCACTCCCAGCTTGAAGGATCCACTAGTATAGAAATTTAGAGCCCTCTGATTTTGATGGCCACTGGCAGTGCAGTTGCAAGTGAGGTTGTGATGTTGACACAGTTCAGTGATCACCTCCTTGTTCACACACTGCTCCTGGCTGAGATAGAAATAAGAGGTGTTCCCTAAAGACCCTGATGGTTAAGGCCTTCTAATAAGAGCCTTCCTTCTGCTCCTTCTGAACACAGGTTCCCCCCTCTGATGTCCATGTTACATTTCTTAGTCATGCCATAGCTCAAGAGATACAGTTACCATAGTTCCCATTATTGAACCAAGCTTTTTCCTGACAGGTCTCCCAACACCTCTGATCACCTTGCAAAGATCCAGCACCATTCACATGAAAATCCAAAAGGTTTGTGAAACTCCACCAGTAACAGAGAGCACTTCTACTAACTGCACCAGCAATAGAAAGTCAAAAGCACATCACCAGGAAGTTGGATAGTGAGCTCTTAAATAACCCTATTTAGGAGCGACGGAGGTGGCCCCATACAGCCGAATGCACAGGAGTGATTATAAGCAAGCATTAAGGATCAGGTAGGTCAGATTCAGATCAGAAAAATGGAGGTAGAACATTTGTTAGGGATGTTGTGATAGACATGGAGTTACAGGAGAAGCAAAGTTTACAAAGTGTCCAGCAAGGGAAATTGACAGGGTTAAACTGTTTATACTTCAATGCAAGGAGTATTACAAACAAGGTAGATGAGTTAAGGGCACAGGTAGACACAAGGCAGCAGGATGTCATTGCTATAACGGAGACCTGGCTAAAGGAGGGACAAAACTGGTAGCTTAATATCCCTGGTTATAGAGTCTTCAGACACGATAGAGTAGGAGATAAAAAAGGAGGTGGGGTAGCACTAATGGTTAAAGAATCAATTCCAGTTATGAGAAGGGATGATACACAAAATGGGTCAACAAACGAGGCTTTGTGGATTGAGCTTAGAAATAAAAAAGGGGCAGTCACACTACTGGGAGTATACTACAGACCCCCAAATAGTGAAAGGGAGATAGAAGAACAAATATGCAGACAAATTTCTGCTTGTAAGAACAAGAGGGCAATAATAGTAGGAGATTTCAACTATCCTAATATCAACTGGGATTCAAACAATATAAGGGGCACTGAGGGAGAAAAATTCATGCAGTGTGTCCAGGAAAATTTTTTCAACAAATTAGTGACAAACCCAACGAGAGGAGATGCAATTCCAGACCTAGTATTGGGGAACGAAGAAGGGCAAGTGGGTGAAGTGACAGTTGGTGACCATATCGGGGACAGTGATCACAATTCAGTTAGATTTAGCATTACCATGGTAAAGGACAGAGCTAAGGCAGGAGTAAAAATCTTGAACTGGGGGAAGGCAAATTTTGCAGAAATGAGAAGGGACTTGGTTGAGGTGGACTGGGCAGCACTGCTGGAGGATAAAACAGTGGAAAACCAGTGGGAAGCACTAAAAAGCGAGATCCTAATTGGACAAAGTAGACATGTCCCCTACAAAAATAAGAGTGGTACTGCCAAATCTAGAACCCCTGGTTGTCTAAAGGAATACAGGAGAAGATCAAACAGAAAAAGAAAGTGTACGATAGGCACAAAGAACTAAGCACTGCAGATTGCCTAGACAAATATAGGAAGTACAGGGATGAAGTAAAAAAGGAAATAAGGAAATCAAAGAGAGCATGAAAAAAGATTAGCAAGTAAAGTTAAAGATAACCCAAAGATGTTTTACCAATACATTAATGCTAAAAGGTTAGTTAAGGGAAAAGTAGGACCTATCAGAGGTGAAGATGGAAACTTGTGTGTAGATGCAGAGGCTGTGGGAAGGGTTTTGAATGAGTATTTTGTCTCCATGTTTACAAAGGAAAGGGAGGATGTAGATACAGTGGTCCAGGAGGAACACTGCGAGATATTGGACGGGATAGTCATAAGGAGAGAGGAAATACTCGAAGGATTGAAATCCTTGAAAGTTGGTAAGTCACCAGGGCCAGATGGGTTGTTTCTGAGGCTGCTGAAGGAAGTCAGGGAGGAGATAGCAGATGCTCTGAGGATGATTTTCCAATCTTCACTAGATACAGGGGAGGTACCGGAGGACTGGAGAAATGCAAACGTAGTTCCGTTGTTTAAAAAGGGATCAAAGGTAATGCCAAACAATTATGGGCCAGTTAGTCTTACATCGGTGGTGAGCAAATTAGTAGAATCAATCCTGAGAGATAACATTAACTGTCATATGGAAAGGCATGGACTAGTCAGGGATGGTCAGCATGGATTTGTTAAAGGAAGGTCTTGCCTCACAAATTTAATTGAATTCTTTGAGGAAGTGACAAGAACGGCTGATGAAGGTAGTGCAGTGGATGTTGTGTACATGGATTTTAGCAAGGCATATGACAAGGTCCCACATGGCAGATTGGTCAGGAAAGCAAAAGCCCATGGGATTCAGGGTAATGTGGCAAACTGGATAAAAGGTTGGCTTTGTAACAGGAAACAAAGGACAATGGTCGATGGATGCCCTTGCGAATTGAAAGTTGTCTCAAGTGGTGTTCCACAGGGCTCGGTGTTGGGACCCTTGATGTTTGTGTTATATATTAACGATTTGGATGTGAACATGGGGGGCACGATTGGGAAATTTGCAGATGACACAAAGATTGGCCAAGTAGTGGATAGTGTAGAGGATAGCCATAATCTCCATGGTGTGCAGCTGTTTACAAGATGCCACCAAGGCCTGTCTGATCCTTGGAAGAAGCCAGAAGCAAAGATATTCAAGGTGAATTTGATGGCTACCTGCAGGGAATGGCAACCAGTTCTGTGAGGTGCGAGGTCTTTGGTGATCTTATTGAAACATGTAAGATTCTGAGGGAATTGACAGGGCAGATGCTGAGGGGATGTTGGTGGAGTGGACGGTAAAGTGACAGATGGATTTTAACATAGAGAAGTGTGAGGTCATACATTTAGGGAGGTCAAAGAGTTACAGGGATTACACAATAAACGGGAATACACTAAGAGGGGTAGATGAAGTGAGAGATCTTGGCGTACAAGTACACAGGTCCCTGAAGGCAGCAGTTCAAGTAGACAAGGTTGTAAAGAAGGCATATGGAATGCTCTCCTTCATTGGCAGAGGTATAGAATATAAAAGTAAGGATATAATGTTGGAATTGTATAAAACACTGGTGAGGCCACAACTGGAGTATTGTGTGCAGTTCTGGTCACCACATTACAGGAAGGAGGTAATAGCTCTGGAGAGAGTGCAGAGGAGGTTTACAAGCATGTTGCCAGGGTTAGAAAAGTGTAGCTACGAGGAGAGATTGGATAGGTTGGGGTTATTTTCCTCAGAACAAAGAAGGCTGAAAGGTGACTTGATTGAGGTGCACTAAATTATGAGGGGAATAGATAGAGTGGACAGGATAAAATTGTTTCCCTTGGTGGAGAATTCTAGAACCAGGGGACATAGATTCAAGATAAGTGGCAGTAGGGGGGACATGAGGAAGAACTTTTTTATGCAGAGGGTAGTGGGTGTCTGGAATTCGCTGCCCAAGTTGGTGGTAGAGGCAGAAACTCTAAACTCTTTTAAAAGGTACCTGGATCTGCACCTTAAGTACTGTAAGCGGCAGGGCTATGGGCCGGGTGCAGGAAGGTGGGATTAGAAAGGGCACCTGGGTGTCCTCAGGCTGGCATGGACAAGATGGGCCGAATGGCCTCCTTCTGTGCTGTAAGTTTTCTCTGGTTCTATGGTTCTATTAACTGGACCTAGGCGGTCTAAAATGGCAGATCCAGCATCAAATATTTTATTAGTATTAAAGTCTGGTGATGTCATGATCCCGCCCACTCTGCATGCTTTCGCTGCACAGACGGCATAGCGGCACGAGCTGCCAGTCAGGACACCCTGCGTGGGCTGTGCTGGAAATGCCTGCAAGTGTCCTAGCTGACATTTATGCAGTTTCAGGTCTCTGTAGTGCCGGCATCAGGGGTGCTATGGAGCCCAATTTCACAGCAACAATCTTTAACCCAATTTTAAAAAAAAACATTTTCTTGCTTGTATTTTCCTAAATTCCCAAATGCAACAGTGGATGGATCAGGCGCTTCATTCAGTTAGCAAGGTGTCCTTTCACACCTGAGCTTGGAGTTGAACCCAGCTTACATTGACAGAATGAAGGGTGTTCCAGTCAGCTGATGGCATGCTGCATGATAGCCCTGCAAGAAATTAGCTTTAGCTATTTCTATCAACTTGCGAGATGACAGGGAAATATGGTATAAAATCGGCACTAACTCTGGTGTCAAGCTTAAAAAGGATAGAGGGCTGAATTTTTGGGCAATTCCTGGCCCCCATGCCTGAAGTTGGATACAGGGTTGAGAGGGGTCCAAAAGTACTGGTGCCAGGCGCAGTGACAGTTAGAGGACATCATTCCTGCCTGTCAGTTTCTGCTAAGCTGAAGCAGGTAAAGAGTGAGGAGTCAATCAAGGCTGCCCCGGGGCATTATCCTGGCCCCATAAGAGGGTTAGCAGGGCAAAAGGGGACTCGGGACTTGGTAAGGAAGTGCCTTGGTGCTGCATAGATGGCAGGGACAGTGGTCAATCAATGTCTGGGCATTGAATGAGGCCAGGACCCCGCCACCACCAGCATTGCAGGGGCAGAAGAATAGGGGGCAAGGCTGCCAATAACAATTGGGTGGCTACCTGTCCTGAAGGAAGGCTGCAGCAGGCAATGAGCGGACAACTGTCACTTGTTGGGCCAATGGCAATGAGGAGAAAGAAAAGGTGGAACGCTGAGCAGTGGGAGGGCACAAGAGAGCAAAGAAGAGCAAGAAGACAGTGGAAGCCATAAGCTCAACACAGGATCAACTGCCAAAGATGGAACTACCTGGTGCTGACTGAGAACCAGTGCCACAGAAAACTGTGATTCTCCAGGTAGATGGTCACAGGCATCTGTACTCTTATCATAAGCACATAAGAAATAGAAGCAGGAGTAGACCATTTGATGCTTTGAGACTGCTCCACCATTTGATCATGACTGATCTGATCATGACCTTGAGGGGAAACATCCCCTCAGCATCTGCCCTGTCAATCCCCTCAGAATCTTATATGTTCCAATAAGATTACCAAAGACCTCGCACCTCACAGAACTGGTTGCCATTCCCTGCAGGCAGCCATCAAATTCACCTTGAATATCTTTGCTTCTGGCTTCTTCCAAGGATCAGACAGGCCTTGGTGGCATCTTGTAAACAGCTGCACACCGTGGCACCTTTCTGATCACAGATGCCCTCTTTGGCAGAGCTGGACAGTACATCATTTCATGACAGACACAACCTGGATTCGCCAACATTGCTGGAATCTCTCAGGTGCAGGGCACCATCAATTGCTTCTGTTGACACCAAGGCACCCAGTTACTGCCCAATCAGATTCATCAACAGGAAGGGCTTCCACTCCCTCAACATCCAACTGGTCTATAACCACAACAAAAGCTTCCCCTATATGTGCGCTCACTTTCCTAGCAGCAGCTATGAACCCTTCATCCACCTGCAATTCATGCTGCCTCAGATCATCACTCCAATCCCCATTATGCGTGGATGAATCTAAAGGGACAAAGGATAACCCTCAAAGGCATAGCTACTCACTGGTCTACGGGAGCTCCAGGCAGAGGCACAGAGGCAATATAAACAATGTCACCTACTCAGTAGGACATCCATGTTGCAGGCTATTAGACTTCTGGAGAAGAGATTCTGGTGACTGGATTGATCGGGTGGCACCCTCCAATTCCCTCCTGCAAGGCTCTCACTCATTGGGGTGGTCTGCTGCGCTCTCTGTAACAATGCCCCTCCAATGAGGTATGAGCCTTGAAGATAGTGAGGCCTTGGAAGGAGACAGATGACCTGGAGAACAGCAGGAACAGGAAGTGAGAAAGGAGAAGGAAGAAGAGATGGAGGAAGATGATGCCCCTGCTGCACAACAAGGTGACCTCTTCCTGCTACCTTTCAGGAATAGGACGTCCCTCCTCTCCCTCGCAGTCTCCAGCATCATCTCCAGGTTAGCATCAATGAAACGAGGGGCAGCCCTGCTTGGCACCAGGCCTCTGGCTCTTCGATGACATCTTACTTCCCTTTAGTGCTGTGGAAGGCTCTGGTACAATCAGCAGATTTCTTCCTTAGAACAACCAGCAGCCACAATGATGGTTGCCGTGGGGTGTCTAAGTGAGTATCACACCTCATCTGATCCATTTCCATCCCCACTCCACTGACTCTAAGTGGCAGGAAACCCGTCTCGATATTAAGGGCTCACCTGCATGAAATTTGAACTTTCATCAGTTTCCCACCAGAGGCGGGTTTCTGACCCAAAAAACAAGCCCGGCTCCTGTTTCCCTTGTCCGTGACAAAAATTCAGCTCATATAGAGATATTCATTCATTCATTCATGTGTGTTCTGACTGAAGGCAGGTCCTTTGCTCATTGTCTGCTTATGCTTCATCCTGAGCCGTTTTCTTGGCAGTTTTTGTCAATAGTGGTTTGCCATTGCCGTCCACTCTCATGAGCATGTCCCAAGTCTACTCAGCTGAAACGGGGATTAAACCCATACATTTGGCATGATTTTGAACCACATGTAAGCCAACAGACCTCCATCCATAAAGAAATATGATATAGGAAATGAACAAATTTACATATGGGCCAAGAGAGATTCTTGCACGGTTGGGACTAAATCGTTTTTCTGGCACAAGTAGTGTTAACACTGTTTTGCAGCTGGCTATGCTATAGCTGACCAGGAAGTAGTTAATTGAGTGTTTGATACAAGAAAATATTTTGCTCCTTAACATTATATTCCTTGATTCGATAAGCATGCAAATTCACAAAAAATTGATACAGCAGTTTCAAAGCAATAAGTATTCAAACTCAAGCATACAAGAGTCTGGAATGAGAACCAATAATTGACTATTACACTCTCAGAATACCATTTTCGTATGAACAGTCAATCCAACATTAATCCGGTTTGTTCAAGCAACCATATGCATTTACCAGCAGTCTTGTTGGGGTGCACTTTAGGCTCCACTGGGTTTCAAGTTGCCCTTAGGGGCAAGCTAACATTATGATAAATGTGTTTTCTGCTTCTAAGTTATGCCATCCTAAAAAAATGTTAGTTGAACTATTTAATCCTACTTAATTTATATTAAAAAATTAATCTCATGATCCCTATCATGATGTGTGCATAACCCATAATAATGCTGAAGAGTGAAAAACGGCACCCAAGAATAAACATCGATGGTGACCCTCCTCTGCATTGGAGCTATTTGTACTTAGAACAAAATTCAAAAATCTTAAAATTGCTGGAGGTTGGTAAAATCTACCAATAACAGAAGACGTTCAAAGGCATAATAAGTCAATATAAATGCAAAAAGTGTTCAGAAGTCTGTTCCAAATGAAGAAAAGATCTTAAAGGAATTACGCAATTTAAATTTCAATGCAGCAGGCTTTGAAAATTACTGAACAAAAGAGGCAAAGGATATTAAAGAAGTATCTATTATGAGCAAAAAATATTATTGCCACATTGTTCAATCTAAAAAGCAAGGACAAAATCAACTCTACAATAAAATCTGCTGCTGAAACTATCAGTAGGTTTTGAAATATATAATCACACCCCCATCACTCACCAGCCAAGAATCTTAATCAATTAAGATTGAACCCTAACATGCATATGCTTCACCTCACCTTTACACATATTTCACTGTTGAAAGCCTCAAACTCATATCTCACTCTATGCACACTGGCAGCTATCAAACTGGGGAGCATCTGTGATTTTGGGATGCTATCTCAAGGGAACCAGTCTGATTGCTTAAGAACAGCTTGTCCAGAGCAATGGGATACTGGATGTCTCTTCCCTTCCTGTTCCTCTTCTTCCAGTCCAGCTTCTCCTTGCCCTCATTTTGAGCACTGCTTCCCCTCTCTGCAGCCTATGCTCCCTCTCTTAATCATGCTGTAGATGAATAGACACTGCAACGATGGCCCCATTACTGAAGCGGGTTTTCTCTCGAAAAGTTTTCCAACTCCCCTGACCTCCTCATCAATGTCCAGCACCACACCCTGGCAAATCCAAAACATTTGCAAGTCTCCTCCAATAACAATTAACACACTTCCACTAACTCTGCACCAACAAAAGTAAGTCAAAAGCACATCACCTGGAAGTTGGATGGTTGGTCCCTTTAATAGCACTAGGTCCCGCATTCAGTTGAACATGTGTTCAGCTTGGAGTACTTAAGAGAGGGCATTAACTGGACCTGTGCCATCCAAAATGATAGGTTGTGCACCAAATCAGCCTGCGAGGATGTTTGATGCCATGATCTGAGCATTCTTCATGTTTAGATGCACGCATGGCCTGCCAGCACGAGCTCCATCAGTCAGAATACACCACATGGGTGGGGCTGGAAGTGGCTGGAAGCTTTCTTGCCAACATTTTGAGGCTTCAGGGCTCCCATAGCGCTGGCAAGAGCTTTAAGTTGTTGCTTTCTATTTTCCATAATACCCTTGATACAGATGTAATGAACCAAGATCCAACCTGTCTTAGAGCAAGCTAATTTTTATATCATATATTTTCATGGGAATTGGTAACTAATACAGACATTATAATAACTTAAAATGTTTCACTAGTGCTGCAAAGGTTTCTCTCCTTGGTAGATAGGAGCTGCCAGTTCCACTTTTTCCAGCACTCCTCGTGGGCCAGGAGGAGCAGGTTTGTGCCAGGCCTCTCCCACCTGCTGACCACAGTCTCTCTCCACCGCTGCCACGTTATGATTGTTGAGGTTCCCCTCACCCCATCCTTGAGGAAATCTTGCTTCCTGCTGCCATGATCGCCAAAATCCATGGAGGTGATGGTGTAGTGGTATTGTTGCTGGATTAGTAATCTAGAGAGCCAAGGTAAAGCTCTGGGGGCCTGGGTTCAAATCCCACCATGGCAGATGGTGGAACTTGAATTTAATAAAAATCTGGAATTAAACAGTCTAATGATGACCATGAATCCATTGTTGACTGTTGTAAAAAACCACCGGGTTCACTAATGCCTTTTAGGGAAGGAAATCTGCTGGTCTGGCCTAGCCTACACGTGACTCCAGGCCCACAGCAATATGGTTCTCTCTTAAATGCCCTCTGATGGAGATGGGCAATAAATGCTGGCCTAGCCAGTGACACCTACATCCCATCAATGAATAAAAAACCCCCTCCCTTTTAAAGCCCTAAGGCCTCACACTCTAGCATGATCACCTACCCTGCCCTAAGCTATCCCAGCTCGGATTGTCAATGTTCCTTCCCTCCCCACTCCTCCACATTACAGGGTGGCATCCTCAAGAGTCGCAAATCCTGCTGCTGGTTTTCTGCCCTCCTATCAATTTGGCTGGCTTCCAGGTTGGAAAATAAAGTGACAATGAGGTCCTGCTGTTAGATTCGGGAGGATCTCCACATGCGTGGGCTTGCCAGGTTTTCAGCCTTCCACTAAAAATATCATGGCCATTGTGTCCAACATGCACTGAATATTGCTAGCAGAGCTTTAAGTTTTGACCAAAAAGTCAGAGCAGGAACTGCCCTCACATACTTCATTATCCACCCAGTCTCTCTATTACTCTTTGATGCACTCAGTACTTACTAGTAACCAATGTTAAGATCTCATTTTTGCTAATATTTTACTTGTTTTAATGAATCAAAAATCTCATTTGGAAAAATTATACATTTCTTCAGATTTTTTTTTAGTATGTCAATGCTTAAATGGAATTAGAAAAATTTCACTGACTGCTCAACCAACCGTATTATTTTGATGTGTGAAGTGTGTGATGGTTCCTTTTTAGTTTAACGTAAGCTATATACGTTGACACCTAATTTAGTTTGTAGAGTTCTTCAATTATATTATTCAGTTCTGTTGAAGGGTATACTTCTCGTACAAATTTGATGATACATCATGTAGCTTTCCCACTTTTGTCATCTAATACTACTGGAAATGCCATTAGCAATGCTAATGCAGTGTTTATTACTGTTAAGTCACCACAGAGTTCTACAGGGCTTGTTTCAGGACTTCATGACTGGCTTCTGATGTCTTTTTGTTATTTGTGAGCTTGTCGGTTTCCAGACGATGATTCATCCTGGAATGTTTTTTGCGATGATAGAAAAGCATTTGAATGACTTCAATCCTATGTAGAAATCAACACGGAGAATATTTTCTGTGTGGCACATAGGAGCTATTTTGAGCAGAATTGGGTATTTCTGGAGGTAAATAGGCTTCCAGCCTGTTTATTATTTAATTCACATGGCAATAACAAATCTAATGAGCAGTGCAGTGTATTTTTCAAATATACCTTCTTAGCTATTGATAATAAGCCACTGGACCTGGCTGAATTCTTTTACCTTGATATTAAGCAGGAAGATTTGTCGTTAGGCTGAGACACACAGAATAATGTAACTTTTTCCTGGATGGATTTTGCCAAACAATTTTTCTTTTAAAAAAAGGAAAATATTAGCTTCTAGGTGTCAAAAATACATTTCTGCCATATATAGCTACGGCTGAAATGATATGTGTGTTCTGCCTGAAGGCGGGTCCTTGGCAAATTGTCTGCTCGTGCTGCATCCTGAGCTGTTTCCTTGGCAATTTTTGTTGGTGGTGGTTTGCCATTGCCTTTCATTCTCAGGGGCAGAGCGAGGAGGCAGGGTCCAAATCTGCTTCAGCCAGAACAGGAACTGAGTCTCCGCTGCTGCTGCTACTCTGAACCACATGCTAGCCATCTGGCCTACTGAGTTAATTGGTCCCCACCTATGGCTGGAAAATGATTGCCAAAAAGTAAACAATGTTTCAAAAGTTACATGTGCACTTAAGGACTTGAAGAAAGAAGAGCCTGAGAGTCAAAATGGTAAAATGGGTCTTAAAGGATCAGGAGGAACAGAGAGAGCTAGAAGTGCAGATATACAGAGCTAAAAGAAGGTTGCAAATTGAAGAATAAAGGGCACATGACATTCTGGGTTATATGCACATACATTGAATACAAGAGCAAAATGAGTTCTTATTGAATCTGTACTAAAATCTGGCTATTTTGAGAGTACAGTGCATAGTTTTGAGTACATCACCATAGAAAATATATTGGAACCAAGGGGAAAATCCAGTGTGCATTTATTAAAATAGTATCAGGCTTGAGTAAAACTAGAGTTACATATGCTGGAGAAAATTGGTTTAGAACATAAGGAATAGGAGATGGAGAAGTCCATGATCCCTGGTGCCTACTCCACTGTTCAATAAGATTATGGCTGATTTTATAACTCAATTCCACTCCCTCTCCCCATATGCCTTGATTACCTCAGATACTCAAAAATCTATTGATCACAGTCTTGAATATAATTACTGACTGGGCAGTCAAAACCCACTGGGGTAGTGAAGGAAAGATTTAGTAGAGCTAAAAAGCAAATAATCACTCTTTTTTACATTCCCTTAGTGCCTGTGTTATGTGTGCCTTGGCCTGCCCTAGTGCTGCTATGGCATGCTTTCCCAGTGGCTACTGTATCGCTGGGTTTCAGTGGAGAGGACTGCAGATGGTCTTGAAGGGTGATGGTTGGTACGACCATGTGAGGAGGGGTCAAATGGCTTCCGTCTTCGCCGTCTGCTTTTTTTTGTTTGAAAAGGATATGCTTGCCAATTCAATCAGTACTTGACTTTTTACGTGTTATGATCTTAAAATAATGAATAATACAGGTTTTCTTGAGTGTAACAAAGAAAGAGGTTAGCTTTATTATACTTTAACTGATCTAAGTAAAATAATAAAATACTCTCCGACTTTCACGCACACACACGCTTGAAGTCCATACACACACAGACACAGATTACAGAGTGGGGAAGGATAGGTTTGCCAAATTAAAGTCCATAAATAGTATAAAATTTGCAGTTTGGTGACCGGGCTGTCTTCAGGCTGAATTTGATCATCTAATTGCTTCTGATTTAAAGATGTCGATGACTGAGTTACTTGTTCTTTGGGAGACGATAGTGCTGGGTTGAACTCTTTTAAGAAATATATGTCTGCAGCAGGGTGCCCCCCTGGATGATCAAAACCAGCAAACAGAGCTTGAAGCTTACCAGGTGGTTTGGAGAAAGAGAGGCAGGAGGTTCCCCGCTTAGGTCCTCTCCCTAAGCTGTTTGTCTTCAGTTCTGCTGAGAAAACATGAGGTTTAAAACATATCAAGGATGGGCTTGTCATGTGACATTCCTTTTTCAACTGCCAGGGAACTAAAGCAAAAAAATAGTGTCCATGCATTCCATGATTAGCTTATGCCTGGAAGCTAATTTAGCCAGGGTCCCATTGTCTAATCGATTAGTATTAATGGCCTGTCTCCAACAGTTAAATACCTCAGGCGATTGCCATAGATGCCTTGCTAGTGAGACAGGACTTGTGAGTCCCTGAAGTAATTGTCTTGGATGGGTTTTCCAGACACTGATTCCACTTCAATGAATTGGAATGTGGAACATATAGCAATGCAAATTGAGGTTGGCCATCTTGGCTGTGAGTTCAAGTAACTTTAGGCTGTTTTTTCTTTAAAGTTTGTTTTTAAAAGTTCAATTCAGGTATCCAGACAGTGGATTAATAATCATTATTTGGCATAAAGCATATCTTCATTACGCTATTATAACTTGTGCCTTGAAGATATGCAGAGAGGATACACTCCAGGTTGTATACAAAATCTTTACAATGCTTTAAAATGTCTGGCCTCTCATGCTTATAGCAGCTTGCCTCAGTTCAGTCTCTTTTTCTATATAACTACATCCAGGCTTAACTAATCACACACAGTGAACCAAGAACAGATACCAGACACACACAATCAAACACCAAACAATTAAACAATTGAACACTACAGTGATCTCAAACAGCTCTAATCCTAAAAGACCCGGTTGCAGATGGGAACACCTTGGCCTGAGCTGCAGCCGTCTGGACTGACTAGTTGACAAGCAACAGCAGGGACATTGGCAGTGTGGCAGGGGTGGGAGCAAGAATGCTGTCATGCAGGGAGAGAAGAACAGGCTGTACACCCTTGTGCCACTGTCACTCACCCAGGAGGGTGCCCCAGCAATCCTACTGTTCTGCTGGAGTCCAATCATTGTACTGTTATGATGCCCTGGAAGCCCCTTTGATCAGTAGTTTCCAGATCCATGATGACAGCAGTCTGAACTTCCAAGGCAGCAGGTCGAGATTGCATGATACTGGTCTCAGCTTCAACTGAAGTATACAGACACTGGGCGAATGCTGTTTTTGGTAGCTAGGACATCAGTCATCAGACACTGCATCATGGTTGTTTCTACAACTGTGATAATGGAGGTAGCCATCTATTCCTTGCTGGAAATAATGAATCCCAAGTTCTGTGCAAAGCTCTGCGCCAAGTTGGAGCTAGACTCCTCTATGCTCCTTGACCCTGAAAGTAAGTTGTCTGGCAGGCCTTCCTGTACAACAAGGATTTTTCAGCCTTTTTCTATAACCTAACCTATTAAAGTCAATATCTGAGTCCTCTGCAGCAGAAACTAATGTGCAGTCTGAGGGTGGGGTTGTCCCAGGTTTGCACTAAGTGCAGTAGCGGCGTGAGAAAAGACATTTTACCCGCTGGCCGCAATGGCAGTTTTTATGCCGCATCATCCCTTTCCCACATCATAAAATCTGCAGTCAAGGGAAACATGCTGGATTGCTGGCAGCAGGCCTCTGATTGGCCCGCCAGGCCATTACCGCGTTGCTTCCTGACACCAGACGACATAGTTAAAATGCAGCCATGCGCACACTTCTTAATGCTGGCAGTCCATTACATGGCCCCAAAAAGCAGGGAGATTGCAGGCCCCCGATTCAGTAACACAAACCTGGGACACATTCTGGATGCTGTGGAGGACCACTGCTATGTCCTCTACCTCCATCCTGGCCACAGGAGGCCCATCAGTCTCCCCACTCCAGCTCGGGAGGCAGTGGCAGAGGTGGTCAGTGTCAACGCTTCACACAAGACATCGGCTGTCCAGTGCAGAAAGCCGATGAATGATCTCATCTGCACCACCAGGGTAAGTCAACCATCTTATCAGCCACGTCCTCTGTGGGTAGCCCTTGTCCCAAAGGAGCCAACCCTGCAGCTTCTGTGGTCCCTGGAAGATGTCAGGGACCTGAGACCTGCTGATGTAGGAGTTGTGGGCACTCACTAGGAATCTTGCGGATACCTGTGGGATGTGTTTGTGGTGGTCACACACTAGCTGAACATTCAGTGAGTGGAAGTCCTTGCAGTTGAGGTAGTTGACTGCTTGTTGCCACGGAGATCTAAGTGCCACATGAGTGCAGTCGGTGGCACCATGCACCCGTGGGAAATCTGAGATCTGAGCAAACCCCAATGATATTGCTTCCTGGCTTTCCTGATCCCAGTTGAAATGCATGAAGTGCTGTGCCTTCGTGAAGATGAACTCCTGGATACACTTGTGCGTGGAGGTTTGCGAGATCCTGCACAGGTCCTTTGTGAAACCCTGGAAGAGCCACTGGTGTAAAAATTGCATGCCACAGTCACTTTCACGGCCACTGGCAATGGATGTCCTCCATGTCCCTGTAGCGTCAAATCCTGCAGCAGGTGGCATATATGACCGACCAGTTCCCTAGACATGCACAGTCTTCGGTGACACTAATTCTCAGTCATCCTCAGGAACGACAAGCGCCTTCTGTAGACACTGGGTCTAGCGAAGCACTTACGAGCGACAGCTCTCTGTGGACCATAAGCTGCGTGCACAGCAGGCCCTGCTGCCCCTTCATTTTGAGGTTCTCCTCCCTTTGCCGGGACAGGCACCTCCACCGCTCTCTTCTTCTTCTTCTCTGTCCTCTATAAACCATGAGGTATACCGTTAAATCACCAGGCTCCATGATCCTGATGTTCTCCTCTGTCAGGATCAACGAGAGAGACGTGTGGTTTAGCATATGCATCCTAAGAACCTCTCTTGGTTAAGACTGAAGGCCCCTTCGCATATGCCAAAGAGTGCTGGTTTAGGTCCGCTCATTGGCTGCCTGAAACCCCACCCACCTCTATCCCGGCCCACTTGACAGATTGGCGGCAGCTTAGGACTGCATGCTTTGATCTCAGCTCAGGCGCAGGCATTCTCCTGACCCGCGCTGCAAGGCTGCACTGTTAACTTGAACCACGAGGGATACTGGTCCAAACCTTCATAAAGACATTGCAAGGGGCTGTGACACCTCCACCAGTGACTGCGCCATGTCCACCTTTCACATGGGGATTGTACAACTTGCCCAATCGCCCAATTGTTCTGCTGCCCCCTAAAACGCACAACAATTTGCAGTCTGCACTCAAGGGGTGAAAAGTTCTGGAGCATTTGGTGGCACTTTCACGCTTTTATGTTGCTTGAGTGAGTTGAAATGCTTCAGAGGCCAACTCCAAGCATGTCAATGGAGCTGCTGCTGAATTGTCTCAGCTGTGGAAGAAAGCTCACTTTTGACAAGCTTTTCCAAGTGCGTGGCCGCTATCTCCTCCCTGCCCAGCATATGCTCGTGCACTTCCTTCAGTCTGTGCTGCCTTGACCACCCCCCCCATCCCAGCATGTGCTTGGGTACTTCCTTTGGTTGGTGCTGCCTTTCCCCCACTCACTTTCCCCAGCCTCACCCATACTGGAGCCCTTGCCCTGCTTCCACACTGAAAGCCAGCTGGGAAAAAGCGACTTGCCTGCGCGCCCCCTCCCCCTCGCCCCACCCCCCACCGAATGTGCAGCGCCTCTTCCTTGATGCCCTAGGGGTGATGCTTTAAAGCGCTGCACAAGTTTGTGTGCGCTCACCTCCGAGTCCCCCTCGAAGTTCAGCTCACCAGGTGCACGCCTTTTAATGGCAGCCCTGAAGCACGCTGTTCTGAAGTCACACCGACATGGGCAGTAAATTTGATGTGGTGGGATGATTCCAGTGAGCAGGGCTTACAATGAGATGCTAAAGTATTGAAATTAGGTTCCCAGTGTGCAGTGGTGGGAAACATGGCCGCCATTGACGGGTGGAGGGGACGATCGCAAACTGGTTTCATGATGGCGTGAAAACAGATTTTTGGCCTTCTTGGCATATTGTCTGCTTACGCTTGTCATGATGCCCATTGCCAACGGCTCTGGGTGATTCTGCTCTCAGTCTCTGGTGGTTAGGCCCTGCTATATCCATTTCTTTGATCTGGCAGCAGTGTAGTTATGCCCGGTGTCTCTTCACATGCAGATTCCATTTCATGCTATTCTTGAAATGATATGCAGTTTCTGTGTCTGAGCCAGTGGCTGCAAATTTGTATCTTCATCTTAACTGTCATCTTGTTCTTCCTAAATGGCCTGCTCAGGTTGCAGTTCTTGAGTACCCGAAAGGAGAAGAAACAGTAAGAAGTGTATGCTTACATCATCAGCAGCTTCTCAATCAAAAGAGATGAAGAGATGAGGGACACATGGATTATGAGAGGAACGATTAGTATGCAGATACCATGATCTTCAATGGATTCAGCCTCCCAGGTGGCCATGGTCTGAGCAATGGCCCTTCCCATAATTTCCAGCACGATCGTCTCCTTGGGGATCAGAGCATGCAGGTGTGCCTCTTACCTTCCAGTTATTTTCTGCTGTTTCTATTTGTGTGTCACCTTCTGCTGCCAGAGAGAGATGTGTGCCAGTAAGCATCATGCAATCTGTTTGGGCAATGTAGCTGTGATGGTTTGATATTTCATTATGTGAACACACTGGCAGCTGTGAGTTTGAGGCTTTCGTCAGTGCAATATGTGCAAAGATGAGCCAAAGCATATGAATGTTAGGGTTCAATCGTAATTGATTCAGATTGTTGGCAGATGAGTGATGGGGGTGTGATGAACTTGCTTGAAGCTAGTGGTGCAATTGGTGAGATATGACATTTGAAGATGTATTCACTGACCTTGACCACTCATGTAAGATCATTAAACTTCTACCTGCATTGCATCTGTGTTCTTGGAGCTATGCCCCTTGTACTGACTTCTTCTATTATCTCTTGCCATTGCCTTCTGAACATGTGCCTGGAGGGCCTCCAGACTCATGAGGGTTCAGGGCATTTCTCTTTATTTTGACTGATTCAATCAACACCTCCAGTGCAGCATCCAGAAACGTTGGTGCTTATTTTCCCCCATGGTCAGCCATTCTTCAGTCTTTCCCAGATCAGGCTTACAATGATTCCCAGACACAATGCACCTCCCCTTTAAGAGGTGCAAGCTAACATGAGCCACACACAATGTGCTGATACATGCAGCCAATGTAGTGGTGGGAGATAAATCATGATAATAAGCAGGCAATAAGAGGTTGACATATTGCCTGCATTGCACCAAACAGGCATGGGTTAATCTCACATTGCAATCCATGCACCCATTTTCAGGGGTTGCTCAATTTAACTGTATGTTTATATGAAATGATAAATTGCATGCAACAAAAACCTTTTACAGCAAAAAGGATGAAGACAAAAAGGAAAAATGTCAGTCACCAATTTTTCCAAATCAAAAGCAGCAACACGGGTAGAAGAGAGAATAGTCCAAATATTTCACTTGCTGTATCAAATAACACATAAGTTTATCACCAAGAAATGCCAGTATAATATGCATTGCATAATAAATGAGTTCATTTCATCAGTTATCTCAGTTAATTTTCTCTTATTTAATTGAAAATCAGGTATGGCTGAATTGAAAAGTCTAAAATGACAAACATCTCATAGCATTCTGTTTAGTAACTGCTGTTTGGCTTAGGCCTACTTACACTGATGTCATCTAATGTATCTTGTGTGGAAACAATTCAGGGAATGTCCCGCTTTTCCATTATCAGCACTATTTTTGTTACATTATTATGCGGTCTGCAGAACACACTGAGTGACTATTCTAATCAGGCCCTGAACTTCATTGTAATATTGCTTGATTTGTTTCTTGACAGATAAAAATCTGCAGCTCATTTCACTTCAGCTGTCACTTGTTATGGTTATGTATGAATTCACAGCCATGGGTGACCCTGAAACTTGGCAGCCATATTGCATTCAGGGACAGGACAGAGTGCATGTTTTCTATACCAGAATAATGCACTTGCTCTAACAATCCACAAAGCACTTAAGTAAATTATCTGCAGGTGGTAAAGATGTTTAATTGGCCCCCAGTTCTATAACTGACAAGGGCTTTTATAACCAACGAGAATGCATGTCTGCCCCTCATTAATTGAGACTAGGATATTGTAATGATATGTTAATGGCATTTAAATGAGTTCAAAATGAGATCAACAGCTGCAGGCAAGGCATGCTGACTGATTTGAATTGAAGAGGCAACTGTGGAAAACTTGTGTTAGCTTTGCTGATGGAAGGCAACTTCTCATGCTGAAATTTAAAACAGGAACATGAATAGATAAATAAGCAAGTCACTGGAATGAATGTTGACAATGAAACACAATCACATTCCCCATATTCTGGGGTCCTTGGCCATATTAATGAAAAGTCCCCCCAAAAAATGGTGTATGAGGTACTTGAGGTTCATGACTCAGAATACTCAAGAATGCAACACAACTCACATCACTACAGTTTAGTGTAATATTGAACTGCCTTTAAAAAGACAGGGACGATAAAAATCTGCAAATGGAAGAGACAAAGACTGAATATTTCTTTTGAAGGCAATCTGATCAAACAGACAAACTTGTTTGAATATCTTGGTGGTAATAATAGCAGCAGATGTTCCACTAAGTGAATAAATCAGATTATCTGTATAATCTATAATCAACTCCAGCTAAAGAGCTGACAAGCAGGACAAAAAAAGTACATCAACCAGGAGAAGAATAAAATTCTCAAAATGGCAGCAGGACCAGTATTGGATCAAGAAAGTTGGGTAACAAAGTGGGAGATGAAAATATATATTCAGTAAATTGTCTTTAAATAGCTCCTGGCCAGAATTTAGTAAAATACATATTAAAAACGAGAAAGTCAGGAGACAGTCTAAAGTAATGTTGGTGGAAGATAAGATCAGAAGACAGAAGATCAGATGATGCGTGCATGAAATACAGAATGATAATGACATCCCAGCTGTAAGCTTTAACTTCAAAAGGGAGAACAAAGTTATCTACATAGAAAACCAAAGTTGGATCCACTACTCTGTATACGGTAGTACACTTTGGGAATAGCAGATTCACAGGACATCTCAGTCAGAGGGAGAGCAAAGAATCATCATATTTTACATTTATGTGATTGTGGTTGGTGTCATCTATTAGGAAATAAGTCTACAAAATGCTCAACAATTTTACTGCTTCTACAAGGCTACTTAAAGTGTCACTCGTTCCCTGATTCACCAGTTCACTTATGATTATTTAAAAAGGGCCGACACGGTATTTCCCTGGGCTAACAATAGGGAAGATGCCAGCACTGAAACTACTGGAGTTACTGTGCCCAAAGTAGCTTCAAATAATGGAAACATCCACCAAACATGTTCTTGTAATATAGTTTCCTTTATTCTGGATAAAGGTCTTGATCCTGTTCTGTAATAAATAGTGCCTTTATACTGCAGGTAGCAGTTTAGAAGAGGGAATATATTGGTAATATTGCCAGTACCTCACTGCTCTATACTCAGACAAAGTGGAACTCCAATCTTCAATATTTGAACACGTGTGCAAAGTTGGGATACTGGTGAATTTTTAAAATTGGAAAAGATCTGATTCTCTGAAATAACATTGAAGTGGTTCAGTAGGCCACCTGAAATCTTATAAAATTTTAAACATACCAATCAGAAGTTTACTCCTCAAAGTGATCACCGCTTGCCAAAATTCTAATTGCGCTCTCAGTCAGCAAGTTGCATATTAGTCACATGGGCATTACTATAATGTATTGGTTGTTTGTTTCTACTTTCCTCACATCAAAAGAACATTGTAGCTTGCAAAATCACAACAGCTTGGGTTCAGTAATGATTTCACTTGCGGCAATTGACAGTCCTGAGAGAATGTGTTTTATTATAGAATACAGTAGAGAATTGTAATAATCCATTGAATACTTGAACAACTGCAAAAATAAAATTTTTGATTCCCATCTTTAACAATAACAGGCAAATATTTTGGCATTGTTTTAATATCAATTCTAACTGGGGGGTCATGTTCAGTTGTATTGTTTTTGATTGTTTCTTCCTTTATTTCCCAGCAGTAACATTAAAAATTATATTTGGTCAAAAGGTAATTGGATAAAATTACTTACTGATGTGATATTCCAGACCCAAATTGTGTTTTAGACCTGCAATTTATCAGCAAAAACATTTGCCAACATTTTCCACTGCTCTGGCTCTAGGTTACATTTTGACGACTATCAGTGTCATTCTCTGCTAAGTATTAATTGCAGTTCAGTTTTAAACTTGTAAACATGCCTTTTCACAGCCATGATTAAAGAGCCATCAGTTCAAACCATGCACAGACTGCCCGTCCTAATGGCTGAACAATCTGCACAGTGTGCAGTCAGCAACATTTACTACATTATTAGGCTCATTGCCTTGCATAGGTATATATTTGAATACTAAATCCAGAAAAATTACTTCTTTGCTTACTTATTGCTGTTAATTCTATGAATATTTGCCCATTTAGCGACTGTTTTAATGAATAGGGAAGTGTGACGTTGACTTACCATCGACACTCCAAGGAGATAAGTGAATAATCTTCAACATGCCAAAGGAGAATTCCAAAAGGGTACAGACTGCGTGTTCACAACTGATACTTTTGAACTGTAAATGTAATATAACATTTATATTTTGCTAATCTTTGTTTATTGAGACAGCATAAAAACATAAAGAGTGGACAACTGTGCAGTTGCAGAACGTAAACGATTTCAAAAACCAGTGGATTAATGGTTTTAATTAGATTTCCAGTCCTGTGCTGCCTGAAACTAAAACATCTTTCAAAGCAAATATTGCACATCTGCCATTAATGAACCCGGCAATATATTACAGTTTCACGGATTCGAAAAACAGTGTTTGATAGAAGTCAATTTTACAACCACTGTCTCCCAGCAATTATAGAAACTTGGATTTACAAAACATCAAGCATTCAAAATCTTATCTACAGTGGTGAGAAAAGACCAAATGGTTTTGAATGACATTTAAAACATAACTTCAAGTTAAACAATGACTCAGAGTTTCCTGGAGACATGCACTATGACTGTACGAAGCACATCTATAACATTTTATTTGTTTTCTCGTGCCAGAAAACTATACAGTAAGTGAGTTCTGCATGACATTATGAGTTGGGAATGGGTGGGAGTAGTGGATAGAGAATGGCAAATGAGATGGGATTAGGTGCTGACCAGCAGAGGCCTACAGAAATACTGCGAAGTCAATAGGCGCACTTCAGAAGAAATAAGCGTAGAGTTGAAAGGTGACAAAATGTTCAACCAGCTTATAGAATAAAGGGAGATTAAAGATGGGTTGTAACTGGCAGGCTTGAGAGTGGGATTTTTCAATGAGAAAGAGTGACAACTGCAGTTTTGAAAAGGCAAGTGAATGATTCCTGAGGAAAACATGTCACTTCTAATGACAGCTAAGATGAGACATAGACACATCAGTTAATGCACAGAAATTGAGTGTGGAGGGGAATCAAGAGAGTATCAGCTGGTTCTTAGAGAACACAAAAGTTTGGAGAGACCCCATGGAGTCTCATGGCATCAGGTCAAACATTGGCAAGGAAAATTCCTGCTTATTACCATGTACCATCCCCCCCCTCAGCTGATGAATCATTACTCCTCCATGTTGAACACCACTTGGATGAAACACTGAGGGTGGGAAGAGCACAGAATGTACTTTGGGTTGGGGACTTCTATGTCCATCACCAAGACTGGCTTGGTAGCACCACCACAGACCAAACTGGACATAGCTGCTGGACTGGGTCTGTGACAGGTGGTGAGGAAACCAATAAGAAGGAAAAACATACTTGACCTCATCTTCACCAACCTTCCTGCCACAGATGCATCAGTCCATGAGAGTATCGGTAGGAATTACCGCTGCGCAGTCCTTGTGGACACGAAGATTCATCTTCACATTGAGGATACCCTCTATCGTGTTGTGTGGCACCTGCACTGTGCTAAGTGGGAGAGATTTCAAACAGACCTAGCAACTCAAAACTGGGTCACCATGAGGAGCTAGGGGCCATCAGTGGCAGCAGAATTTTACTCAACCACAATCTGTAAACTCATGGCCCAGCATATACCCACTCTACAATTACCATCAAGCCAGCGAATCAAACCTTGTTCAATGAAGAATACAGGAGGGCATGCCAGGAGCAGCACCAGGCATACCTAAAAATGAACTGTCAACCTGTTGAAGCTACAACACAGAACTACTTGTGTGCCAAACAGCATAAACAGGAAGCGATAGACGGAGCTAAGCGATTCCACAACTAATAGATTAGATCCAAGCTCTGCGGTCCTGCCACACCTAGTCATGAGTAGTGCTGGACAATTAAACAACTAACTGGAGGGGAAGTCTCCACAAATATCTCCATCCTGAATGATGGGGGAGCCAGCGCATCAGTGCTAAAGATAAGGCTGAAGCATCTGCAACAATCGTCAGCCAGAATTGCTGATCCATCTCGGCCTCCTCCGTAGGCCCCCAACGTCACAAATGCCAATCTTCAGCCAATTCAATTCACTGCGCATGATATCAAGAAACAGCTGAAGACACTGGATACTGCAAAGGCTATGGGCCCTGACAATACTCCAGCAATGGTACTGAAGGCTTGTGCTCCAGAAATTGCTACGCCCCTAGCCAAGCTGTTCCAGTACAGCTGCAACACTGGCATCTACCCGACTATGTGGAAAATTGCCCAGGTATATCCTGTACACAAAAAGCAGGACAAATCCAACCTGGCCAATTACTGCCCCATCAGTCTACTCTCCATCATCAGTAAAGTAATGGAAGTGGTCATCAACAGTGCTATCAAGCAGCACTTGCTTAGCAATAGCCTGCTCAGTGATGCTTAGTTTGGGTTCTGCCAGGGCCACTCAGCTGCAAACCTCATTACAGCCTTGGTTTTAACATGGGCAAAAGGGCTTAACTCAAGAGGTGAGGTGAGAGTGACTGCCATTGACATCAATCCAGCATTTGACTGAGTGTGACTTCAAGGAGGCCAACAAACCTGGAGATAGTGGGAATCAGGGGGAAACACTGTCAGCTGGTTGCAGTCCAACCTAGCACAAAGGAAGATAGTTGTGGTTGTTGGAGGTCAACCACCTCAGTTCCAGGACATCATTGCAGGAGTTCCTCAGGGTAGTGTCCTAGGCCCAATCATCTTCATCTGCTTCATCAATCACCTTCCTTTCATCATAAGTGGATATTCACTGATGATTGCACAATATTCAGCACCATTCATGACTCCTCAGATAGGGAAGCAATGCATGTCCAAGTATAGCAAGGCCTGGGATGGCAAGTAGCAAGGAACATTTTCACCACACAAGTGTCAGGCAATGACCATCTCCAACAAGAGAGAATGTAACCATCACCCCTTGACATTCAGTGGCATTGCCATTGCTGAATCCATCACTATCAACATCCTAGGGGACACCATTGACCAGAAGTTAAACTGGACTACCCATATAAATATTGTACCTACAAGAGCAGATCAGATATTCAGAATTTTGCAGTGAGTAACTCACCTGCTGATTCCCCAAAGCCTGTCACCATCTACAAGGCACAAGTCAGGGGTGTGATGGAATACTCTCCACTTGCTTGGATGGGTGCAGCTCCAACAACACTCAAGAAGCTTGATGCCATCCAGGACAAAGCAGCCCATTTGATTGACACCCCATCCACAAACATTCACTCCCTCCAAAGTGCAAAGTGGCAGCAGTGTGTACCATCTACAAGATGCACTGCAGGAACTCACCAAGCCTCCTTAGACAGTGCCTTCCAAACCCACAACCACTACCATCTAGAAGGTCAAGGGCAGTAGACACATGGGAACACCACCACCTATAAGTTCCCCTCCAAGCGACTCACAATACTGACTTGGAAATATATTGCCATTCCTCCACTGTTGCTGGCTCAAAAATTGGAACTCCCTCCCTAACAGCACTGTGGGTGTACCTACACCTCATGGACTGTAATGGTTCAAGAAGGCAGCTCACCACTACCTTCTCAAGGGCAATTAGGAATGGGCAATAAATACTGGCTTCGCCAGTGAAGCCTACACCCCATGAATGAATTTTTAAAAAGCATGGAAAGGATAGAAGCCAACTGTGTAACAATGAATCAGGTCAAGAGTGGGTGAAAGACAGAGGCCTGTAACTTCCGATGGAGTGGTAATTGAGTCGGATTGCCACTCCACTCAAAAGTACTAACCTGTAAATCCAGGCATCCTATCTCACATGACCTTCCAACTCAGGCTGGGCAATTCGCTCCCGGGGCCTACCATGAAGTGCAGCTCAGTTGCAGGTAAGTAAGCCACGTCCCCTTTTTTATGGTACTAGCTGCCATAAACCAGTTAAGTTTAAAGGTCCAGCCAGGTTAAAAGACCTTTGACAAGCCAAGGAGAAGGCAATTGCATAAGGTAAGTGGGTAGGATTTAGAAAGGGGGACGGAAGGTTGGGTCGGGTCTTGGGAGGGTGGGGATGTTGGCAGCTAGGCCTGGCTGGGGGTTGCAATCCGGGCAAGAGGAGGAGGGGCGTCGAGCTTGGCAGGGTTGGGGGGCGATGGCCAAGGCTATGGGCCAAGTGCTGGTAAATGGGATTAGGTAGGTAGGTCAGGTGTTTCTCATGTGTTGGTGCAGACTCGATGGGCCGAAGGGCCTCTTCTGCACTGTGTGATTCTGTGACGAGGGGAAGGGTGTCGGGTTGGGGTCGGGGAGAGGAGGGGAGTCAGGCCTGGCCAGGGAAGGTGGGGGAGGGAAAACGGGCCTGGCCGGAGTGGAGGGGTCAGGGGGAAGAAAGGGAATCAGACCTAGCCAGAGTTGGGAGAGGAGTCGGGCCTGGCCAGCTTGGAACGGAGAGGGGAGGGTTGTCCGGCTTGGTCAGGGTGGGTGGGGTGGGTGTGGGGTATAGGGTAGTCTAACCAAGTCAAGGGGACGGGGGGAGGTCGGCAGTCGGGCCTTTGTGGGTATAGGAGACATTGGAAGTCAGTCTTGGTGGGGGTTGGAAAGGAAGTCTGCAGTCAGGCCTTGAAGTTGAGGGGATAATTCCCATTGCGGAGGGGAGTTCCCATATGGGGGTTGTGGGAAAGAGACCCGTGGGGCGGGGGTAATCGGCAGGGGAGGAGAGTCCCCTGTTGGCGGGGGTGGGGAGGGCTAGTCCCGGGGGGTGGGTTGAGGTTTCCCATGGTGGAGGAGTAGTCGGGGTTTGGGGAGAATCACATGGAAGTGGGGTGGGGATTCCTGTAGTAGGTGTTAGTGGGGGAATCCCCTGGAGTTGGGGGGTCCCATGGTGAGGGGTAGCCAGGACAGCAGGGAGTCCTGTGAGGCTGTGGCTGGGAGTCCTGTGGTGGTTTTAGTCGGGGCTGGGGGGCGCGTGGGCGAGTCCCCTAGGGGTTTGACGGAGGGTGGGGGGAGTTTCCTGGGAGGAGTTAGTGTGGGTTATTACAATAGTTACCCAGAAGCTAGAAGTGGAGTTAATTGTTCTAACTTTTACTGAGTAACTATTGATCTAACAGTCAGGGCCATCTGAAGTTTGCGATTTAAATTGCATTTTTTGATGGGTCCTAGTGCAAGACATTTATCCATCAGATGTTTGCACTTCCTGGGCAATTGACATGCCATGGAACATTACCGTGGAACCTCCGGGGTGTTGGTGGGGGGGGTTCTCCAGTGAACGTTTGGGGTACCCCTCAGTTACACTGTCCTGGCGTTTGGATGTAATGGCCCTTCGAACAGAGATAAAGGAAAGGGAAGAGATTCTGTAGTGGAAGATGTAGCAGGATGATTTGTTTGAATTTCAGAGACAAAGAAATGGCACAGTGGTGCAGTGATTACTGCTGCTGCCTCACAGCTCCAGTGACCCGGGTTTGATTCTGACCTTTGGTCTCTGTCTGTGTGGAGTTTGTACATTCTCTGCGTGTCTGTGCGGGTTTTCTCCGGGTAGTCCGGTTACCTCCCACCATTGAAAGATGTGCTGGTTAGGTAGATTGGCTATGGTAAATTGTCCCTTAATGCATGTGCTTGAGAGCATGTGCCCTGTGATGGACTGATGTCCTGTCCTGGGTGTACCCTGCCTAGTGCCCATTGCCTGTTGGGATAGGCTCTGACTTCCTGAGACCCTGAATTGGATGAAGCGGTTCTGGAAAGGTGAATGAGTAAGAGCGAGAAATGGATGAGCTCTTTTCACTTGGTGGAAGGAGATCATTGATGGAAGGGATATTGCAACAGAAGCAAAAAGATATTGGCCTGGATTTTGCCATGCTGGCCTCGAAGAAAGCTACTTACAAAGATACAGAAATCTCTGAGGCATGGTGGGGACTTTCCCTTTCCCAATGTTAATTTCATTACAGCATCCAGCCACAGTGCTGTCATCAAGCAGGCTAAGCAGCCCAACACACTGAGGAATTTGCACAGACAGCAACCAGGAAGAAACAAAGCATTAAAACCATTGCATTTTTAATCATTTTACAGAGGGTGAAATAAAGATTGGGACATATCCATAAGATTAAGGTAGAAGCTGAAATATCAAACAAACTTTAAAAAATGATGATTTTGAAACCTATGGAATTTTATTATAATGAAAAATGTTGACATTCCACAAATATAAAATCAATTTTTCAGGACTAGATTAAATTCCACAGTAATTATGAAATCAGTACACTGTTAAAAACCCAGCTACATCTCATTCAAGAAAGCATAACTTATTCAAGGGTTTTTAACAGCATGACTAATAGAGTTAAAAGTGGAAGTTCATGGGTTTCTTAGATTGCCATGTGCAAGGATTTCAACAGCAAATCCTATGGAGAAGTGGGGAAACACTGACTCCAGCTTTTGGATTTTTGTGTTTAATTGGACATGAGCAGATGAAATAAGTTGTTGACAGTTTCACAAAGTAATGACAGTGAACAATGACAGTTCTGCAATCGTTACAATCGTAAAAATAGTTTTTAGTCTTGGCTATTATTAAAATTAAGGGAAGTTTTAGTAACACTCACATTGATGTCATGAAGCAATTAATGTATAGTGGAACAGATCGCAGGTTAGCACCAATCCCTTTGTCGGGTCGTAGTGCACTAACAAATTTGAAGAGTGCAAGAGCTGTTTTACTTTCATGAAGGCTTCTTCTTGGGGTGACTTCCAAACCCAATGCTGGTTTTTCTTTAGCAGTGAATGTAGAGGGGCTAGAACTATTGATAAATCTGGTAGAAATCAGCCATGATAATTTACCATCCCGAAAAAATTCCATAAAAATGGTTTAAGTTCAGAGATGTTCTTTAGTGCCTCAACAGGGTGTAACCCTTGACCATCTACCCAGTGGCCCAAATAAATTACTTTATATGCCTGAAAAGTACATTTTTCCTTCTTTAGGTGCACTCCTGCTTCTAAAAATCATTTCAGGACTTCCTCTAGATTAGCTAAGTGCTACTTTTCCATGAATCCAGTTATCAGTACATTGTCCAGGTAGACCACAAATTGAGATAGCCCTTGTAGCAAGCTCTCCAACCCCCTCTGAAAAATGGCACAGGCCGAAGAAACACCAAAGGGTAGGCATGTGTATTGTGGGTGTTTATGGTCACAAATTCTCGGGAGGCATCATCCAATTCCAGTTGTTGATATGCATGACTCATGTCAAACATTTTATACGTTGTCCCTCCTGCTAGTTTGGCATAGAGGTCTTCAATCGTGGGAATAGGGTACCTGTCCAGTTTGGCTGCTTTGTTGACCATTAGTTTATAGTCCCCACAGATCCAAATGGCCTGATCTGATTTAAGGACAGGGACTATGGGTGCTGCCCACTCTGAGAACTGAACCGCTTTTCTGACACCCAACCTCTCTAATCGGTTCAACTCAGCATCAACCTTCTCTCTCAGGGCGTATGGCACTGGTCTTACTTTCAAGAAGTGAGGAGTTGCTTCTGAGTCCATGTAAATTTTGGCCTGTAGGCCTTGGATTTTTCCCAGTTCATCCTTGAAGATGGTGTCATTTTTTTTTTTAGCAGCTCCGGCAGTCCTCTTGTTCACAACTGGAAGATTTTGGACCAGCTTAAATTTATCTCTCAACCAATCACGACCTAGAAGGCTTGGTCCTTCACCTTCTACCACCATCACTGGTAGTTGTGCTGTTTGGTGTCTATAATAAACACGTACTCTGGTAATACCTTTTATCTGGATTTCTTCATCTATGTACGTTTTCAACTTGGCAGATGTTTGTTCCAAATTCAATTGTCAAATACCTTTATTTAAATATCTGAAAGTGTGATCCCATATTACAGTGGTAGAAGCACCAGTGTCTACTTCCATTTTTAAGGGTTTACCATTCACTTGTAATGTGACAGTAATTGGCTCTGTCTTCCCAACTTTCATGTTGAATAATGAATGAATGTCAGAATTGGCTGTTTCTGGCTCTTCTACACTATATACTTCATTGGACTTTGTTCGTTGCCTGGAAGCCTGTTTTAATTTCACTTTGCAATGTTTCAATATGTGCCCACTTTTGTGACAAAAAATAAGGCTGCCTTTTTAAATTGCCAATCGTTAGGAGTATGATTGTTTCCACATTGATAAAAATTAGTTTTCAAATTTGCTGCTAAGCTGTTTCCTCTGAGTTTTCTGTTAGCGGGGGCTGTTACTGATTCGCAGTGGCATCCCTGCTTTTTGCACCACTTTTGGCTGACTGTTCCACTTAACTAGGAAAACAGCACCATTTTGCACATCTTGAAACACTTGTGAATCCTTTACAGTGCTTTCCATCGCAGGCACTATTTCTAACCCTTTCTTAAAATCAAGATCCACTTCAGCCAGCAATCATCTTATAGCATCCTCTTGACCGCCACAGACCAAACAATCCCTGTGCATATCATTCAGAGTTTCACCAAAATCACAATATTCCGTTAGTTGTTTTAATTTTACCACATAGGTAGCAATGATCTCCTCCGCAGCTCTATTCCATGAATTGAACTTAAACCTCTGCATTGTGACTGAGGCCTTGGGTTGGAAATGTCCCTTGGTGAGATCCACTAATTCACTGAAGGCCTTCGAATCTGAGGCACTGGGGGCAGTCAAGCTTCAAAGTAAACTGTAGGTTTTGCTCCCACAAATACTCAGGAGAATCACTCTCCTCTTTCCCTCCCTGGTGATTTTGTTGGCTTGAAATTGGAACTCAAGACATTCTATATACTGAGACCAGTCATCTGTGGCTGGCTCAAAGGAATTGGTTCTGCTAACCTGTGGCATCTTGGATGAATATATCCTTTTTTCTTTTCAATTATCTCAGATACTCACAATCACTGGGTGAGGGACAGGACCAGATCTGATTTATCCTCATTGCTAGTTTGCTATAGAGTTGATTTTCCAGGCAACTTTTCTCAGTGGAAACACTAAACTTTATTTACAAGGCAGCAGCAGCAGCTACATATGTGCATCTAACTCTATAACTAAAGAAGAACTCTCTCCTATAGCTTCCCCATGCTGCTAACTTATTGGTTTACACAGATCATGTGATCTTACAACACAGGATTATTTTTAACAGTCCTATGTTTACCAGAACTATAATTACTACGGGTGGGAGGGTCACGGTGCAGATACGGCAAGTATAGCACTCAACAGGGGGGTCATTAAGGGGGACAAGGATGGTGATACAGATTACGGGAGATGGGAGGATCAGCGTGGACACAGGAACAGTGACAGGGGTGGGGCTGGGGGTGGTGGGTGTTCATCGGAGAGGGAAGGCATTTACAGATTATAAGTGATTGGGTCCAGGATGATGGAGGGAGGTTCAAGGGTAACCAAGGGGAGATTGAAAGTGACATCGGGGGGGGTCGACAGTGAAGGCAGGAAGTTGATGGGTGACAGGGGGAGGGTAAAAGGTGGTGAAGACGGTTTGAAAAGAAACATGCACCATCCTGAGACAGGGCCAGCTCCAGATGAAGGCAATGCCCTCGATGTCCAAGTGCAGAACATAGCGGCAGAAGGAGGGTCTGCTCATGTGGGTGGAGTTGAAGGTCAGCACAACTGGACAAATAAAGACAAACCCTAATGATCATGTAGAGAATGTGAGAACTCTTTCATTTTCTACTCCTCACCGTTTGGTGAAGGCCGCAAGGCAGCAGGTCTGGCCCAGAGGGTTCTCACGACAATGAGATCCCAGCAAGGTGTAGAGCTGCCGTTCACTCTGATTCATGGGCCATCTGTTCCAGGAAGAGTTAGGAAAGAAGGAGGGAAGGGAGGGAGAGAGATGCTGGCAAGGGGCATGCAGGTGAATGGCAGCCAAGTCACAACCTCAGCCCTACTGGGGGAATGGACCTGCCTGACAAGGGCTCATGTGGCTACTCTTTCCATTGTGACAAGGTCTCTCCATAGAGTCTGAAGGGCACTGGGTGCAAGCAGAATCGTTTGAGTGGGAGGCCTCTCGCTCATGGCAGTCATTGCCTTTGTCAAAGAGTGATGTTTCCGTGCACAGCCATGTAGCAGGGGGAGGAAGACCCATTCTTGGTCCACCCCTGGAAGGGATGGAGTCCCCATGACCATTAAAACAACTAGAAGCAACAATGAATCCAGGAGACTTCCAAACAGTGCAACATAACATAGATATTTGGGAGTGCAGATACTACTTAAAATCACTGAACATCCATGCCACCAGTGCTCAGCCAATACTTTTTAATTTTCCTTACTCTACCACTACACCTAGGTGCTTCTCTGATATCCACAGCTGAGGTGGAAGCAGCCTGTTCACAACCACACCCCATTGTCTGAGATGATTTTGGCGGGCATCGTCTGGAGGGCTGAGGCCTAGTAGGCCCCAGCCTGTTAGGGTCTCCTGCTCAGGGGCAGGTGCACCCTCCTCGGCCTGAGAAGCTGGAGCTGATGGGGTCACAAGCGGAGGGGATTGGGAACACCTGGACACCCCTTGGAGATTCCTGGGTGGGTGCCCAAGGGCCCATCCCAGACTGCTTGAGGAGAAGCGGCACCTGGAGAGAGGTCAAGGTGCCCTGTCCCCCTTTCGCATAGCCACTGGGGAAGGTCATCCATGCTTACAGCAATGGAGCACAGGTCTGAGCGTATCTCCAGCAGAAACTGGGCATTCTGCTGGACTGGTTCTCCACGGCATCTATCATCCTCCCCCATGGAAACTTCTATGTGCTCACATGTCAGAGCCAAGTCATCAGAGAGCATGTGGAAGGACTCCTCCACCTCACATGCCACTCTGTTGGGGGCCTCTGACACCTCAGCCTGATGTTCCCCTGCGTCTCGTGGATACCCCAGCATCATCTCCATGGCTGCTTCCAGAGGCACATCATCTCACTCAGAGTTAGCAGAGGCATCTTCTCCAGCAGTCCTCTGAGTGATGGAGACATTGGCTGTCACTGCCTCCTCCTGCTGTGGACACATGTCTGTGAGGTGACCTCCAGAGTGTGAGCCTGAGCCTAAACTAGATATAGGGCCCACGAAGGTGTGTGTCTCTGGATTGATGGAGGGTGCAGGTGAATGTTGTGATGGCTGTACAGGTGAGAAGTCGTCCTCGCCCTCTTCCGAGGTCTCCTATGGGCTGGAGCTGCATTCAAGTGCGGGAGCTGACCTTACCCTCTTCCTGCTGGCATTTAGAATTGGCGAGGAGAAAATGAGTGATTGTCTCAGTCTTGTCACTCAGCAATCACCTTGATTTTCTGAGGTTTTCTGGATTATGCATGCTTCCTCACTAAATGCTTGAGGGATGCCAACCTCGCCATTGGCACTGGCAGGGCCACATACCTCCTCTGCCACTGCTTTTCGAATTGTGTGAGGGGCCTGAGCTCGGGCAAACATCCCTCCCATTTTCTCTCTCTCCCTCCTGTTGTGGGCCACCTTGCCCTGCATAAAGACAGATAGATGGATTGTGAGCACGTAAGACATAAGAGCAGCTTGCAGGCTGCTAATTCTGAGGCTGCTAGCTGACCTTGTGACTGCCCAAAACCCGACCACCATGTGCACGGCACAAGTGAGGAATGAGATTGAATCATTTCCACTAGCCTGCATGAGTGCAGCTCCCAAAACACCCTGGAAGCTGGACACCATCCAGGACAAAACAGGCCGCTTGATTGACACCCCATCCGGCACTCTCAACATTCAGTCCCTCCACCATCAGTGGACAGTGGCAGCAGTGTGTATCATGTACAAGGTGCACTGCAGCAAGCCACCAAGCCCATGGAACAACATCCTCCAGTCCTACGAGCTCTACCAGCTAGAAGGACAAGGGCAGCAGGTGCATTACAACTGCAGCACCTGCAGTTCCCTGCTGCGCCTTCACTGCGGCTGGGTGAAAACCCTATGGTTTCCCCACTAATAGCATAGCACATGGACTGCAGGAGTTCAATAAGGCAGCAGCCTTGTTAGGGATGGGCAAGAGAAATGCTGGCCTTGCCAGTGATGCCCAGTTGCCATGAGACAAACACAGATGCTGTGAGGTGGATTGGAAGGGTAGAAGGTTCACTTACCCTAGCGGCGTGGATTAAATCATTGACCTTTTTCCTTCACTGCAGGGCAGTCCTCCTCTGCACCCACTGGGCGCTGACTGCATAGGCTACCTCCTCCCAGGCTGCAGTAGTCAGCTGGGAAGGCTTCCTGCAGCCATCCCCAGGCAAAAGGACATCCTGCTTTTCCTGAACTGAGTCCAGGAGATGGGTCAGTGTAGCGGGGAGCCACGGCTTGCTGCCTTCTCCTACTCATCCTTTCCTTCTTCCCGTTAGTGAAGAGCTGTCCGGGTACCTTTTAAATATGGTGCCCGCACATGATGGCAGGACGTTTGACTTCCTGCCCACCCCGCCTCGATGCAGAATGTGCACGTGCATGACCAATAAGGTGGGGAGCACGTGATTGTACCTAAAAGCCTGCCCCGCTCCGTGGCATGAATTACTCCTGTTTTCTCATCCCACATGCTATGGGCGGAACCTTCCCATAGATTCCACCTACAGATTTCTAACTAATTATGTAGGCAAGTTTCTTTGTGCTATAGAAATGGAATACTACACCTGGCATACATGTACATACTAGACAAACGGGAGTTGCTCTCCTTAGGGAAAAAGAAAGGCTTGCATTTATATAGCACATTTCACAACCAGAGGACATCCCAAAGTGCCTTACGGTCAATGAAGTGCTTCTGAAGTATAGCCACTGTTATAAGGTAGGAAACGTAAGAGCCAAAAACAACAATATGATAATGACCAGGAAATCTGTTTTTGTTCTGACCTGATGAAGAGTCATCAACCTGAAATGTTGGGCTGGATTTTGTTCCAGTGATGCTGGTCCCCCTCACCAGTTGGAGAACAGGCGGCAAACCAGTGCCATGCCGGGCACTGAACTGGGCAGCATCAGTTTCCATGCAATCAAACTCCCAGTGGGGTGGAACTCCCACCCAAGAGCCACTGGCCAATCAGAGGCAGGCAACTCTCCACTGCCTGCAGCTCCATCAGGAGTGGTGGCTGCTGCTGGTGATGCGATGAGGCCCAGCCCCAGGATTGTCATTGGATTCCAGGACACCGGTGAGTGAGGGCAGGGTGGAAGCCACGGGGAGTGGGTCACTGGAGGCGGAGGGCAGGAAGGTCAGAGGCCAGGGCAGAAGTGTGATTTTCAGTGCCCCCTCCTTCCCGATGTCAAGTCCCTCATTCAGGCACAGAGTGCCTGTCAACAAGGGACACAGCTCCATTTGGCTGCAGACAAACCTGACAGGGTTTGCTGGGGGACCTTCAAGAGACATGGGACAGAGACTGTGCCCCTGTGTTCTAGATGGCCCAGCCGGGGGAAACAACCTCTCAGTGTCTACCCTGTCAAGCCCCTTCAGAATCTTGAATGTTTCATTGAGGTCACCCCATGATTCTTCTAAACTCCACAGAAAATAGACCCAATTTACTTAGCCTGCCATCACAGGACAACCCTCTCATCGCAGAAACTAATCTAGTGAACCTTTGCTATACTACCTCCAGTGCAAAAATATCCTTCCTTAAATATGAACAACTGATGTGTCTGCTCGGAAGCGAATAACCAGTGGGCTGCCCTGAATTTTGAGTGTTGCACTCATCTTACTAGAGCTTATTAACATCTTCCTAACTGTATGGCGTTTTTGTCCACCCATGCCTTCTGCTGACTGTGTCAGTTATCGCCAACCAGGCCTGCTTAGTGTGGGGTGGGTGGCCTTGTCACCTGTAGTATAAGGGTCTGGCATATATAGGGTTAACATGGGACTGCGTATAGTACCACCCACACGGTGATGTAAGAGAACACATGACCCGCATCTGCGGGTCAGTCTAGTGTTGGACAGATCCGTGTGCATAAGCAAGCACGGAGCCAACTCCTAGCTTGAACCCTTTACTCTACATACGTACATAGTTCTTGTAGTCAATAAATACAGTTAACCTATTTAAGGCTACGATGGCTTCATTAAGGCCTACCAAACGGAATCCAATACCCTACAACACCACCCTCCAGAAAGTGGACCTTCTCTACCATGGGCCTCGAGGAGGACTTCTGGGTCTGCATCTACAAACTAAAGGGCCGCCCTGTCGCTGTTTTCAGGCCTCTGCCTCGCCTGAGACATTCTGTGATTTGAAAATTCTATTACATTCAATAATGAGGATAAAGCAGTGAAGAGGCAACCACAGTAACGGCTGCAGCGGTCTGTTTCAATTGGGCTTGAACTTGAACAATCCCAGCCCATGAATGGCTAACTGGCCACCAAACCCATCTCCAGGCTAATTAAGGGGACACCCCTATGAACAATTGGTTCCACCCCAGCCGCTGGATTTGGGACCAAAAAAGGTCCTAACTTCTGTTTCCTTCCCTCAGCAGAAAAATTCTGCCCCATATTTCTCATCCACATGAATTCTACAAACACCTATTAGAAGAACACTTGGCATGAAGCCATTAAAAATAAAATGCATCCCACTCATGAGCTGGGATAATCATTTAATTCAACCTAGCAGGCTCATAAGTTACTCAGCGCTCTTCCTAATGGAATTAATTCTGAACTGGATTTCCTTTCATTGAATGTCTAGTGTTTATTCACACGGGATCAGGGGGAAAAAAAGTTATACCAATCAGTTTAAAAATAGACCAAGAGAACAGAAGTAAATGGAAATGACAATGTTGAAGCCATTTGCAATTCACTTTGTTCAGTGAGGGCATGTCAGATTATGCACAAGTGAAATCTGCCAACCGTTTCTATTCTGGCACATTGTAGAATTTATGAGATCAGACACCAAGCTGTTGCAGTTTGAAGGTACTCTTAATTAGTCCAGACCATTTTACTTTCATCCTTTAGGAGAAGTAAGCCAATCTACAGCAAAGCTAACAGTTGGTCAAGCATACAAGATATTTCAGGCAATTGCCACAAGAAGTCCAAGAGAAGTAATTCTTACAGTAAGAGCTAAAAGAAAAAAAAATGCTGTTATATAGCACCTTTCACTCAGGATGCCCCAAAGCGCTTATTGGCTAATTATCTACTTTTGAACTCCTGTTATAATATAGGTAAGGGTTATTGATTCTTTCCTTTTCAGTATCCATTATAAATTAGTAGATTATGTTTAAAAAAGCTTTCTCATGTTATTTATAAATGGTCCGTTATCATTATGATCACAGGTAATGAACTGTTAATATTTCAGAATTGCAGTAACTAAAGTTGTAACTGGCTTTATAACCGTTAATTTGTAAATTGTGTTATGATTTCATTACATATGCAAAAATAAAGTTCAGTTTATTTTCCTAACTGTGTACCCAACCTATTCCCTGGGGAAAAGCAAAGGTAAAATGGGTCGGTTATCCTTCAAGCCTCCTGCGATGCAATGAAAAGTATGCAAAGTTTTTCATCACATTTACTAAATTTGCCCTGCCTCAAATTTCTTTAATGGTTAATTTCTTTGATATTGAAGTGTATTGCTCCTTTTGGATCAAAGTGAATAGCTTACTGACAAATGTTGGGGAGAATCGCAATGTCAGAACTGTTGGACCACACCCTGATTGTTTAGATACCACATTCCTGTGATCTGAGATGGGATCTGTCCCCTTGTGTGCCCAGGGAGCGGCGTCCCATTCCAAGACACTTTCACTGCTGGAAATAGAGCTACAGAATTTCAGGGTCAGAATGTCCAGCATTTGTAAACGTAACTATGCAGATGTCACACTTGGTTACGGAAACAAAACAATTTTAAAACACTGAGTGCTTCGGATCACCATTTCTAATCGACAATCCTAAAGCTGATAATCTGTCAAGCACCTTATCTAAACAATAATTAAACTCTGATCACCTGAGACTCTATGACGTAATAACAACTAAACATTATGCCCTTAAGAAAACACAGGTCTCCTTTAGGAAAGTAATATATCATAGGATTATCAATGTATTACATGTGATATCACTCTAATATTTAAATAAACCCTTAAAGTGTAACAAAAACACTTAATACATTATTGAGTTGTGTTGCTGGCTGCAAATACTCTAACTTTATTGTAACATTATTTACAATTATGAGAACACCCGCTAACACTAGTCTCTTCCCTATCCAAAAATTTTGATGTTATTCTACACGCAACAGTGTTCATTTGTACTCATTCACAGTGATCTGCATTACAAAGTCATCTTTCAGTTGTCATTTGACATCCAATAGCGATCAAGTGAAACCACTAACATGGAATGAAATCACACAGCGCTCAAACTACATCAATTGCAAACATTTATTGGGCTTCAAAAAGTGGTCAGAAGTGATCAACTGACATCATTAGAGCTCAACTAACATCATTGGTGATCAACTGACATGGAATGATGCTAAAACAGCATCATTAGTATCAGCAAAGGGCATTCAGCTGACACCTTTAAACTTAGGCTGTGGGAAATTGCTAGTGATCACAGTTAACAGATATCAATTTTTCTAAGTGCCCAGTGTATAGATTGTTGAACATCAGTGCAAATTCACTGTAGTAATTATTATGGGGCACAAATATGCCCACCTCCCAATTTTCAGGCAATTTCGCCATCATCCCACTCTCAAGCTGCACCGCCCTTCCACCCAAGCCGTGAGCCACTTCTCCCCCCTGCCCCCCACCAAGCCTCAGGCTGCTCTTACTACCCCCAGGTCTCGGGCTACTTCCCCTCCTCCCAAACTTTGGGTCACTCCTCCTCCCCCACAACAAGCCTCGGGTTGCTCCCAACTGCCCTCAAGCCTTGGGCCACTGCTCCCCAACTCAAGCCTCAGGAGAAGGAAAAAACCGAGGTTATGTAGGGGTGGGGTGACTGAGGTGGGGGGGGGGAGGAGTGGCCCGAGGCAAGGGGGGTGGCGGCTGCCTGAGGCTTTTGGGAAGGGAAAAAGGAGTAGCTCAAGGCTTGAGGGAGCGGATGAGCAGCCTGAGGCTTGAGGATGGAAAGGAGCAGCCCGGGGCTTATGGGGCTGTGGAGCGGTCCAAGGTTTGGGGGCAGTGGCACAAGTCTTGAGGAAGAGGTAGCCCAAGGGCTTGAGGGGCAGTGGCAGGGAAGGCAGCCCAAGGCTAGAGTGGGAGGGATGGCTCAAGGCTTGAATGGCTGGTGTGGTGGCCTGAGGCTTAAGGGGGGCTCCAGACTTGGGGGGGGTGGCCAAAAGGTGTGGGGGCTGCCCAAAGCTTGTGGGAGGGCAGCCCGAGGCTTGGGGGCTTGGGGCGGAGGGGGACAAAATCACTAGAAAATCACTGCCATAATAATCACTACAGTGAATTTGCACTGATGTTAATCAATCTACACACTGGAGACTTAGAAAAATCTGATATCTCTTAACTGTGATCACTAGCATTCCCCACAACCTAAGCTTTAAGATGTAGGTTGAATGCCTTTGCTGATGCTAATGATGTTGTTTAGGCATCATTTTATGCCAGTTGAACAATAATGATGTCAGTTGAATGTTTCTGACCGATTTGAAGGCAAATAAATGTTCACAGTTTATGTGGCTTGAGCACTGTGTTATTTCATTTTAGGTCAGTGATTTCACTTGATCATTATTAAATGTCAAATGATGTGACTGAAAGCTCAGAATGCAGATCATCGCAAACAAGTACAAATGAACATTGTTGCATGCAGAATAATGTTAAAAGCTTCAAGTAGGGGCTTAGTGTTGCAGAGATTGAAATATGTCCCCAATACATGACTTCGGCATATATGGTTCTACACTCATCAATTCCCAGGGTAACCAGGATGTTGTCCACGCAGTTGCCTATTGCGTGCAAAAGTGTATTGGCCTGCCACAGTCTGACTTTGCTGCAAGACCCACGGTGTGAAATTGAACAAATCTGTTGTCGCACTTTGGCTATGCTTTGGACTGATTTAGGTCTACAACTTTCTTGAAACTCTCTGGTAGAAGTAGATTTTTCTATAGCCATCTACATACCACTTGCAACCATATATTATTGTGTGGTTGAGTTGGAGTAGTTTCAATGACTCTTGAAGAGTGTCAGCTGCAAACACGCTAAATACATTGTAACATATTTACAGTTATATGAGAACACTCCCTTACATGAGCTTCTTTCCATGTTGCTTTCTCCTAGACTCTCAGACCACATGAGTATATGGCACTTCCTTCTATGATATTGTGGAATAGAGCTTTAGTCAGCTAAAGTGTCTAATGGGTTAAATGATCTAAAAGTGATTATATTGCAGTAAGGAATGATGTAAACTAATCGAGCAGTGTAAACTAATCACGCGGAGTATCTTTGAAAAGTTTGTGGTTACAACTGCGTCCTGTTATGTGCTAGATGAAACAATGGTGCCCTGATTGAATCTGCTGATATGGTAATTTATGTAATCTTTATCTACGTACTTGTAGTTAAACTGTCTCCTGTCTTATTGTGAAATGTACCATCTGCCTGTAATTGTATTACTGCGTTCGCCCTATGTATGTGCTAACCATGACATAACTGTGATTTCCTGATATACGGACCTTATATGGTATGAATTTCCTGTTATGAGCTGTTTAAACAACGCTGGATTCTCTGTTTAAGGTAGTAGGCTGACTAGGAACCACGTGTGGTGTCCTGAGCAGGCTACTCCCAAGCATGCTTGAATAAGTATAGTTTTGCTTCTAGCAAGTTAGTGTTCTCGTAGTTGTGTCGTGATTCGACAATATCGCAAACCATTACAGTTAACCTTTCGTGGGACTTAGTCTAACATACTCTATTATATTATGCACACCAGTGTACTGCTCTTGCATGCACTCTGAGGCATATGGCTCTCCATGAGGTTGACCACACTCTTAACAGAGGAGTTCATACAATCAAAGCCCTGAGCCAATGTCAGGCACATGATCTGATTGGACTCCTGCATTCTCAAACCATGACCGTGCAAGGCCTCAGGGAAGTCTGACATGTGGGACACATCTGTTGCTGCTGGTCAAGTAGAGCCTCCTTTTCTGTGATGGGCATGGCTGTGTGAGACCTCCATCCTCTGAGGGGGATGGCCCACAACTGCCTCTGCTGCTGCGTCACTGGCTAGGCCAGCATTTATTGCCCAACCACAATTCCCCTTGTGAGCTGCCTTCTTGAACTGCTGCAGTCCATGTGGTGTAGGTACACCCAAAGTGCTGTTAGGGAGGGAGTTCCAAGATTTTGATCCAGCAACAGTGAAGGAATGGTGATAAAGTTCCAATTAAGGATGATGAGTAGCTTGGAGGGGAACTTCTATTGGCGGTGTTTCCATGTGTCTGCTGCCCTTGTCCTTCTATATGGTAGTAGTTGTGGGTTTGGAAGGTTCTGTCTAAGGAGCCTTCGTGAGTTTCAGCAGTGCATCTTGCAGATGGTACACACTGCTGCTACTGTGCGTTGGTGGTGGAGGGAGTGGATGTTGAAGGTGGTGAATCAAGTGAGGTACTTTGCCCTGGAAGCTTCTTGTGTGTTTTTGGAGCTGCACCCATCCAGGCAAGTAGACAGTATTCCACTTTTGACTTGTGCCTTGTAGATGGTGGACAAGCTTTTGGGAGTCAGGAGGTGAGTTACTCTGAGCAGGATTCCCAGCCCCTGACCTACTCTTGTAGCCACAGTATTTACATGGCTGGTCCAGTTCAGTTTCTGATCAATGGTAACCCCCAGGATGTTGATAGTGTGGGATTCAGTGATGATAATGCCATTGAATATCATGGGCAAATGGTTGAAATCTCTCTTGTTGGACATAGTCATTGCCTGGCATGAATGTAACTTGCCACTTATCAGTTCAAGCCTGAATGTTGTCCAGGTCTTGCTGCATATGAGCACAGACTACTTCAGTATCTGAGGAGTCATGAATGACTCATAGAGTCTTATAAACTCATAGACGTTTACAGCACAGAAGGAGGCCATTCAGCCCATTGTGAGCGTGCCGGTCAACAAAGATCTGACTATACTAATCCCATTTCCCAACGCTTGGCCCATAGCCCTGGAGGCTATGACAACACAAGTAAATACCTAAATACTTCTTATATGTTACGAGAGTTTCTGATTCAACCACCATTTCTCGCAGTGAATTCCAGACTCCCACCACTCTCTGGGTGAAAAAAATTCTCCTCAAATCTCATCTTAACTTTCTTGACCTTTTACCTTAAATCTATGCTCCCTGGTTATTGACCCCTCCACTAATGAAAAATGTGCCTTCCTATCCACCCTATCTAAGTCCCTCATAATCCCTATACACCTCTATCAGGTTCCCTCTCATCCTTCGCTGCTCCAAAGAGAACAAACCCATCCTATCCAATCTTTCCTCTTAGCTCAGACCCTCCAACCCAGTCAGCATTCTGGTAAATCTCCTCTGAACCCTCTCCAGTGCAATCATGTCCTTCCTACAATGTGGTGACCAGAACTGCATGCAGTACTCCAGTTGTGGCATTTTATATAGTTCCAGCATAACCTCCCTGCTCTTGTATTCTATGCCCTGGGTAATTAAGGCAAGTAGCCCATATGCCTTCTTAACCACCTTATCCACTGCCCTGCTGCCTTCATGGATCTGTGGATATGCACACCAAGGTCCCTCTGATCTTCAGTACTTTCTAGGGTCCTACAATTCATAGTATACTCCCTTGACTTGTTATCCCTCCCCAAGTGCATTATCTCTCGATTTTCTGGATTGAATTCAATTTGCCACTGCTCTGACCAGCCCATTGATATCTTCCTGTAGTTCAAGGCTATCCTTCTCACTATTTACCACCCTACCAATTCTCATGTCATCTGCAAACTTCTTGATCATACCCCCTACATTTAAGTCCAAATCATTTATGTACACCACAAACCTAGCACCGAGCCCTGTGGAACCCCATTGGAAACAGACATCCAGTCACAGAAACATCCCTTTACAATCACCCTCTGCTTCCTGCCTCTTAGCCAATTTTGGATCCAACGTGCCACTTTGCCTTGGATCCCATGGGCTCTTACTTTCTTGATCAGTCTGCCATGAGGGACCTTATCAAGAGCCTTGCAAATGTCCATCAAGTGCGTTACCCTCTTCAACACTCCTGGTTACCTCCTCAAAAAATTTGATCAAATTTGTCAAACATGACCATCCCTTAACAAATCCATGCTGACTATCCCTGATTAACCAGTGTCTCTCCAAGTGCAGATATATTCTGTCCCTCAGAATTCTTTCTAGTAACTTCCCCACCACCGAGGTTAGGCTGATTGGTCTGTAATTTCCTGATCTATCCCTTCCTCCTTTTTTGAATAATGGGATAACGTTAGCAGCCCTCCAGCCCTCTGACACCTCACCTGTGGCCAGAGAGGATTTGAAAATTACTGCCAGGGCCCTTGATATCTCTTCCCTTGCCTCCCTCAATAGCTTGGGATACATCTCATCCGGGCTTGCGGATTTATCTACTTTTAAGGCCGCTAAACCCGCTAGTACCTCCTTTCTCTATGTTAATTTCCTCTAATATTTCACAGTCCTCCGCCCTGATGTCTATACTTGCATTGTTCTTTTCCATTGTGAAGACCAACGCAAAGTATTCATTGAGAACTGTACCCATATCTTCCAGGTCCGCACACAGATTACCTCTGTAGTCTCTAATTGGCCCTCCTTTGTCCCTAGTTAATCTCTTGCTCTTTATATATTTAAAAACCCCCTTTGGGTTTTCCTTTATTCTACCCACCAATGCTTGTCTCATGTCTCTCTTAGCTTTCCTAATTTCTTTTTTAAGTTCCCCCCTGCACTTTTTATACTCCCCTAGGAACTCTGCCATATTGAGCCCTCGGTATCTGCCATAAGCTTCTCTTTTTTTCCTTAACCCTAACCTATATGTCCCTTGATATCCAGGTTTCTCTGGACTTGGCCCCCCCTCTTTGTCTTTGCGGGAACATATTTGCCCTGTACTCTCGCTGTTTCCACCTTGAATGCCTCCCACTGTTCTGACACAGTTTTATCTGCTAGTAGTTGCTCCCAGTCCACTTGGGCCAAATCTTATCTCATATTAGTAATATTAGCCTTTCCCCAGTTTAGAACTTTTATTCCCGGCCCAACCTTATCCTTTTCCACAACTATCCTAAATCTAATTGAGTTATGGTCACTATCTCCAAAATGCTCCCCTACTGATACGCCTTCCACCAGCCCAGACTCATTTCTGAATATGAAGTCCAGAACTGCCCCCCTCCCTTGTTGGGCTTTCTGTGTACTGGCTAAAAAAGTTCTCCTGGATGCAACTTAATAATTTTGCTCACTCCATCCTGCACACTAAAACTAGTCTGGTTAATATTTGGTTGGTTAAAAACCCCAACTATTATTGCTTTATTATTCTTACACTTCTCTGAAATTTGATTACATATTTGATCCGCTATCTCTCCCTGACTGTTTGGGGCCTATAGTACACACCCAACAGCGTGTTTGCCCCTTTTGTGTTTTTCACTTTTACCCATATGGCCTCATTTGATGATCCTTCCAGGATATCATCCTCCTCACTGCTATAATTGATTCATTGATCAATATTGTGAACCCCCACCCCCACCCCACCTCCTCTTCTATCCCCCTCTCTATCTTATCTGAATACCCTATATCCAGGAATATTGAGCTGCCAATCCTGCCCTTTTAGCCAAGTCTCGGTATAGCTATAATATCATATTCCCATGTGTCCTTGCATTAAAATGTATTCCATTTAGCCTTGCTAAACTCACTTCTTTCTTATCTAGCCTATGTTTCCTCTGCCTTCCTGACTCGCTTACTAGCGTTTTAACTTCTAATTCCATCTCAGCTTCCCTACCCTTTGAACTACTTTTCAGGATCCCAACCCCCTGCCAATTTAATTTAAATCTGCCCCAAAAGCATTAGTAAACTTCCCTGCAAGGATGTTGCTCCTGTTCCTGTTCAGTTATAACCTGTCCAACTTGTACAGGTCCCACCTCTCCCAGAAATGGTCCTAATGGCCCAGGAATCTAAATCCCTCCCTCCTCCACCATCTCTGCAGCCACACATTTATCTGCTCTATCCTTCTATTCCTATACTCACTACTGCATGGCACCGGGAGTAATCCGGAGATTGGTTCAGTTTGAAGTCATGCTTTTCAGTTTCCTACCTAACTCCCTAAATTCTGCTTGCAGGACCTAATTTTTCTTTCTTCTTATGGTGCTAAATATTGTGCAATCATCAGCAAACATTACTACTTCTGACCTTATGATGAAAGTAAGGCCATTGATGAAGCAACTGAAGATGATTGGCCCTAGGACACTACCCTGAGGAACTCCAGCAGTGATGTCCTGAGACTGAGATGATTGACCTCCAATAACTACAACCACCTTCCTTTGTGCTAGGTATGACTCCAGCCAGCGGAGAGAGTCTGACTCCAACTATGACTCCAACTAGTGGAAATCTTTCCCCCGATTCCCATTGACTTGAGTTTTGCTTGAGCTCCTTGATGCCACACTCTGTCAAATGCTGCCTTGATGTCAAGGGCAGTCACTCTCACTTCACCTCTTCAACTCTTTTGTCCATTTTTGGACTAAGGCTGTAATCAGGTCAGGTGCTGAATGGACCTAACGGAACCCAAACTGAGCGTCAGTGAACAGGTTATTGCTGAGTGCATGCTGCTTCACAACACAACACTTTCCATCTCAAAACAAAAACAGAATTACCTGGAAAAACTCAGCAGGTCTGGCAGCATCGGCGGAGAAGAAAAGAGTTGACGTTTCAAGTCCACATGACCCTTCAACAGAACTTTCCATCTCTTTGCTGATGATGGAGAGTAGACTGATGGGGTGGTAATTGGCTGGGTTGGATTTGTCCTGCTTTTTGTGGGCAGGACATACCTGGGCAGTTTTCTACATTGCCAGGTAGATGCCAGTGTTGTAGCTGCACTGGAACAGCTTGGCTAAGTGCACAGCCAGTTCAGAAGCACATGTCTTTAGCACTATTGCCTGGAATATTGTCAGGACCCATAGCATTTGCAGTATCCAGTGCCTTCTGCCATTTCTTGATATCACATGAAGTGAATCGAATTGGCCAAAGACTGGCATCTGTGATGCTGGGGAGCACCGGAGGAAGCCAAGATGGATCATCCACTCAGCACTTCTGGCTGAAGATTTTTGCAAATGCTTCAATTTTGTCTTTTGCACTGGTGTGCTGGGCTACCCCATTATTGAGGATGGGGATATTTGTGGCGACTCCTCCTCCTGTTAGTTGTTTAATTGTCCACCACCATTCACAACTGGATGTAGCAGGACTGCAGATCTTAGATCTGATCCATTGGTTGTGGGATCACTTAACTCTAACCATCACATGCTGCTTTTGCTGCTTGTCAAGCAAGTAGCCCTGTGTTGTAGGTTCACCAGGTTGACACCTCATTCTTAGGTATGCCTGGTGCTGCTCCTGGCATGCCCCCCTGCACTCTTCTACACTCTTCATTGAACCAGGGTTGATCCCCTGGCTTGATGGTACTGGTAGTGTGGCGGGTATGCTGGACCATAAGGTTACAGATTGCGGTTGTATACACTTCTGCTGTTGCTAATGGCCCACACTGCCTCATGGATGCCCAGTTTCGAGTTGCTAAATCAGTTCAAATGTCTCCTATTTAGCACAGTGCTATTGCCACACAACATGATGGTGGGTATCCTCAATGTGAAGATGGAACTTCATTCTGCAAAAAGACTGTGTGGCGGTCACTCCTACCAGTATTGTCATAGATAGCAGCATCTGTGACAGGTAGATTGGCGGGGACGAGGTCAAGTAGGTTTTTCTCTCACCACCAGCCACAGACCCAGTCTAGCAGCTATGTCCTTTAGGACTCGGCCAGCTTGTTCAGTAGTGGTATTACTGAGCCAGTCTTGGTGATGGACATTGAAGTCTCCCACCCAGAGTACATCCTGTGCCCTTGCCATCCTCAGTGCTTCCTCCAAGTGGTGTTCAATACAGAGGAGCACTGCTTCATCAGTTGAGAGAGGGTGGTACATGGTAATCAACAGGAAATTTTCTTGCCCGTGTTTCGCCTGATACCATGAGATTTCTTGGGGTCCAGTGTCAATGTTGAAGACTCCCAGGGCAACTCCCTCCTGACTGTATACCACTGTGCCACCACCCCTGGTGGGTCTGTCCTGTCGGTGGAACAAGACATACCTGTGAGCTGGTGATGGTGATGTCTGGGGACATTGTCTGTAAGGTATGATTCCGTGAGTATGACTATGTCAGGCTGTTGGGACAGCTGTCCCATTTCGGCACGAGCCCCTAGATGTTAGTAAGGAGGGCTTTGCACAGTCGACATGGCTAGATTTTCCGTTGTCATTTCCAGTGCCTAGGTCGATGCCTGGTGGTCCATCCACCAGGTGTTTTCATTCCTGTTTGTAGGCCTTGTAGCAGTTTTGATACAAATGCTAAGCCATTTCAGGAGGCATTTAAGAGTCAACCACATTGTGAGCCTGGAGTTACATGTAGACCAGACCAGGTAAGGCTGGCAGATTTCCTTCCCTAAAGGGCATTCGTGATGGGCTTTTACAATTGACAAAGGTTTCATGGTCACTATTACTGAGACTATCTTTTTAAGTTCCAACTGAATTTAAATTCCACCAGCTGCCATGCTGGGATTCAAACCCATGTCCCCAGAGCATTAGCCTGGCCCTCTGGATTACTAGTCTGGCAACTTTACCACTATGCCACCGCCTCCCCCTCATGACTGCTCACACATGAAATGTCCTTCAACCCATGTCACCCTATCTAATCACACGCGGTGCCCACCAAGGTGACTGTATCTGAGCTGGTGGAGGGTGCATATGTGAGACGTGGCTGTGGTTGCTCTGATGCCAGCACTTGCTCCAGTTCAGACACAGGGATCTGTCTTCCCACCATCCCCCCCCCCACTCCTCCCCACTTCCATCAACCCCCGGCCCTGATATCAGAACCTGTGGGAAACTCAAGAAGAGATCATTAGAACTAGCCTTTGAGTGCACTGCACCCACTCTATTTAAGGATTGCAATATCATTTCACACTCTGCACCAGGAATGTCCAACTCACCCTCCCCAACTTGCTCCTAGGAGAGCCATACTGGCAATCTCCATAGATCCCTCCTCCATGGCAGACTTCATGTGCATGTAGGGCATCTCCTCCTGTCAGCACCAATTCTCAAATCCTTTTGTCCTGTAAGGATAAAACAGAGAGAGAGAAGGCACTGCTGGCTCATGTGATCAATGCCATTGGCTTGTTGTTATAGGAAGCTGCATATATCAATTCTGGCAAATCCTTAGCAGTGCAGAACTCTGAGTCTTGTTGAAAGGTGAGTTGGTAACCTGGGCACACAGCTCTCCCATGTTCAGGAACAACATGTGTCCTCAGATTCCTCGGCTGTTGTGTCTGCTGGAGGTTGAATATCTAGAGGCAAATCATGAGGGGTCCCTGAGGATGCTAATTTAAAGTGAATGACAAAAAAGCCAGAGGCAACATGAGGAAAAACTTTTTTGCGCAGCGAGTTCTTAGGATTTAGAATGCAGACCTTGTAAGTGGTGGAGGCAGATTTCAATCGTGGTTTTTGAAACAGAATTTGAGAATTACCTGAAGTTAATTTTCAGGAGTATTGGAAAAAGGAGGGGGAGGAGGACTAGGTGAGATACTGTCAGAGAGCCAACATTGACACAATGGGCTGAATGGCCTCCTTTGCTGTATGATTGCTGGGTGGAGTATACACGCTGCAAAATATTCTCTTATCATCAGCTATTTTGGAGTTTATTGAATAAGATATTTGCAGGGAACATTAAGCTACAGAAACACTTGTAACTTTTACTTTTCTTAAACTTCATCTTCTTGAAATGCTCAACCAAAAACCCTTGCTCCTACTTGTTGCTCCATGGTGCAGATGCTTATGAGTACACTTATGGTGGTCTGCTGCATGGCTACCCTGAGATCAGTATTTCTCTTAACAAAAAGAGGTGGTACATAAGAGAGCAAATGGTGTGTTGAAGTGAGCTCTGTTAGCTTGATTGCATTTGAATTATTGGCCAGGTTGGTTTAGAGGGTGCAAAGTAAGTGGGTGAATTAGAGACAACTCCCAGCTCAGAACCTGTATTTTCCATTTCTTGTTCTTTAACCTCATGGCACTCATATTTACAGGCACTCACCCAAGCACAATATCTTGTGACATGGCACCAGATCAAGGTAAAGTCAGTGCTGGTATGAAGACTGAGCCATTTGGAGACACGAGCCTCATCAGCATATGGCCAACACGCTGCAGATGTTGACTGGTTTCCATGCAGAGCCAACAGGCAGGTCCTGGCTTGAAGAGAGGGAGGGTGATCCTTGGGGAAAGGGACAAGCTTTAATTAGTAGCATAGAGGAGTTTGGGCTCACACAAGAGCCCACCTAGAGCTTTTCCTGAGCAGCTTCTTTAAGGTCCTCTAGTTAGGCCACTCAATAACTTGTACAACTGAATGAAGAATGAACAGTATATTTTTACTTAAAATTGCAAGTGGGGCCCTGCAACTAGCATAGGGCCTTTCCCAGGCAAGCAGTTGAGGTCGCCCCACCCCCAACTCTGATTTTAATTGCTGAACACTCACTTTTCAGATGAGAAATGGATGGCTGGCAGTTGAGATCACCCTCAGCATATTCGCATATGAAAGCTGGATGCAGTGTGTTAAAATATAGTTTGGCACAATGCATTCAATTGACAATAGCATATTAAACTCAAGTTATTTAACAGAACACACATTTCAGAGGCACATTAATTTTCTTCAACATTTCAGACAAGGATCTTTAATTCTTTAAGTTACAAAAATAGCCACCAAAACTTATACTAACCTTGTGCATATTATAGAAACCAAAATAATCTAACTCAGAAAAAAAAATCTATTTTCAACGAATATCATCACCTCTTGATATACCCACTTGAGTGGATATTCCTCCTTCATTTAGTTGCTGAACTGATGAAATATTTTTATTTGTAAAGAAAATTCATCAAAGGATTGAACTGATTATCACTTCTTTCCCTTATATTTTCTTCTCCCTTTCTTTGTCCTGACTCAACCTCTTCACTACTTCAATCTCACATTTCTTCTCTGATCTCTTACACTGCCTCAATATGTATTGAAATATCTCTCTGTGTTACATTGTATCTTAATTGAACCTTGTATACATGAACTAGGGGAGGTGGTGGGGGCATAGTGGTATTGTCACTAACTAGTATTCCAGAGACCCAGGGTAATGCTCTGGGGACCTGGGTTTGAATCCCACCATGGTAGATAGTGAAATTTAAATTCAAAAGTCTGACGATGACCATGACACCATTGCTGATTGTCATAATAAACCCATCTGGTTCACTAATATCCTTTAGAGAAGGAAATCTACTGTCTTACCTGGCCTGACCTACATGTGACTCCAGACCCACAGTAATGTGGTTGACTCTTAAATGCTCTCTGAACAAAGGCAGTGCAGTTAGTGATAGGCAATAAATGCTGCCCTAGCCAATGATGCCCACATCCCATGAATGAATTTTTAAAAAAATGTTCTGAGTTGGTTCATTTGATCACAGTGCTGAATGGCTGGGAGTTTATTCTAAAACTCAATAACATTTGCATGAAATTGTATTTACACCCATAATTGATCTATTAATATGCTTTAAGTAGCCTATTACCAGCATCAGCTTAGAAAAGTATCTCCTAATTCTTGCACAAGTGGTGTGCAATTTAAACTTGTGCTAAAAATAGATTCCAGGTTTGCTTCGACAAAAGGAACATGAAATTCAGTGATGTGTAGATTATAAGAATGGCCACTGTTCAGTGAGCTTTAAATCTTGAAATGCTGATGATCACTGTTTCAAGTACTTAGCAATTCCCTATGCATTTTGTCTGGGTTTCTAATTTGCAAGTATGGCATTTTAAATAAAATGTATAAAAAAAAATATTTGTTAGACTTGCTTCAGTTTCCAATGTTTGCAGGAGCTTTCCAGGTCCATAACAGTAACAAAAGGACATGTCTCCTCTATGTTGAATATTGCTGTAGATTATCATCAGTGATGAGACATAGCCATTCTGCAAAATATAAAATCGAAATGATTTGACCTGGGAAAGATTCCCCACAGACTTTTCCTGTTCATTCTATACTGAGAGCACATTGGAAGGCTTCTTCTTGTATTGGGAATTGCAACATGTTCTTTAATGAGATCTTAATGGGGGGATCATTCAATGTGCAATTTTCATCTTGTTTCTTATTAACACTTCACTTCAGTCAGTATTATCACTAAGCATTAACTTACCTCCATTATTCTCGATGTAGCTACCTGTGGGATTTGTGTCATTTGAATACGACTTTGGCCATAATTTAATGAATAAATACATAGACACATTACACAGACATGTTTTGCTGCTAAATATAATAAAACATACAAGCTCAACTTCCAAAAGATCACGTCTTTTTAATAAGCATTATCACATGTAGAGAATAATTTCTTGTGCAACTTATTATTCATAAGGTCAAATCCCACAAATAAGTGCCTTATATTTTCCATTAGGAAACAAGGCAGCTGTTAACACTGGTGAATGTGAAGTCTTGCTATTTATAAACCAGCAGGTTTAATGATAGTTAATATGGAAGATTAAATCAGGCATCATTAATGCAAAAAAAATTAAGCAGCCATAGAAGTGATTTATTAATACATTTATATTATTAATACATAAGATCATGAGCAACAACAGACTGCCATTACAAAACACACTACAGTCAGAATGTCATATCTGCAGGTATTTACAGCTGCATCATTTACTTTTGGGAGCAAAAAATATACATTTAAAGTATCTGTTCTTCCAAGAATGGATGGATATATTTTGTATTTTTGCATAGTCAGACAAACCAGGAAAGCCTTATGTTTGATAATAGGTCCGTGCTGAAGCATTGCAGCTATTAAACATTGGCCACAAAAACAGGGTTTCCACTTTGATTACCATCCAGTCCTCATTGAATTACATTTTTTACAAAACAGCGTTTGGAGCTCCTGTCTGCATTGATTGTGTTTGGAGCTTCAAATCAATGGGAATTCACTCTTCTGTTCACATCTTTCTAGGCACATCCATTGCATTTCACAGCAAGATCAACGGGTTAAGAGCCAGAAATGTATCGTCTTTAACCTATCCAACCAAAACGTATCTGTTGAGCCTCAACATTTGGTATCAGATCCCTTCAAGCAAGGTCCCATTTCTCAGGCAACAAGAATTTCAAAAGAGAATGCAAACCTGGCCCAATCACCAAGGATTCTGCTTTCTCACCTGAATCCTTAGCTTACCTGCAGGAGTGCATGTTCTTCTGTGTTGCTGGCATTGCATTTGAAAGGATTACAGGATTTCCAGCTGTCTCTCTGAAGTTGGAGTAGGTCTTCTTTTCATTTAAAACTGTGGCATTGGGGCTTTTCGAAATCTCTGACTTTCCACTCCCTACCTATGTTTGAGGAAATGCACCTGTATCTCATTTCATGACATAGCATGCCATTGACTTAACGTTTCTTGATGAACTTGACCTAGCCCAGAATTATTCACATCCTGCTGAAAATCACAGATTTATATATGCAGGAATATCATTGAAATATTTTGTTATAAAGTTGTTATTCCAGATTCAATGTCATTTATTATTTAACATAACTTGTAATTTAGAAATAAGTTACAGTTTCCGAGAATGATAATTTACCAATGCTGAACAGGATGCTGGATCTGAAGCATATTTTTTCTTCTCATTACTCACAAAATGGGGAGGTGATAGCATAGTGATGTTGTCACTGGGTTAGTAATCCAGAGACCCAGGGTAGTCCTTTGGGGATCAAGGTTCAAATGCCATCATGGCAGATGGTAGAATTTGAATTCAATAAAAATATGGAATTAAAATCTAATGATGACCATAAAAACCATTGTTGATTGTCGGGAAAAACTCGTCTGATCCACTGATGTCCCAAAGGAAAGGAAATCTGCCATCCTCACCTGGTCTGACCTACATGTGACTCTAGACCCACAGAAATGTGGTTGACTCTGAAATAGCCTAGCAAGCCACTCAATTGCATCGAACCACTACTAAGCATAAAAGGAATGAAACTGGATGGACCACCCAGCATTAACCTAGGCACTGGAAATGACAATGGCAAACTCAGCTCTGTCGACCCTGGAAAGTCCTCCTTACTAACATCTGGGGACTTGTGCCAAAATTGGGAGAGCTGTCTCACAGACTAGTCAAGTAACAGCCTGACATAGTCATACTCACGGGATCGTACCTTACAGACAATGACCCAGAAACCATCATCGCCATCCATAGAGGTGGTGGCATAGTGGTATACAGTTGGGAGGGAGTTGCCCTGGGAGTCCTCAACATCAACTCTGGATCACATGAAGTCTCATGGCATCAGTTCAAACATGGGCCAGGAAACCTCCTGCTGATTACCATGTACCATCAACCCTCAGCTAATGAATCAGTGCTCCTCCATGGTAAACACCACTTGCAGAAAGCACTGAGGGTGGAAAAGGTGAAGAATGTACTTTGGGTGGGGACTTCAATGTCCATCACCAAAGAATGGCTCAGTAACACCATTACACACCAAGCTCACTGAGTTCTAAAGGACATAGTTCCTGGACTGGATCTGTGGCAGGTGGTGAGGGAGCCAACAAGAGGGAAAAACATAATTGACCTCATTCTCACCAATCTGCCTGTCGTAGGTGCATCTGTCCATGACAATATCAGTAGGATTGAGCATTGCACAATCTTTTTGGAGACAAAGTCCCATCTTCAATTTGTTGTGTGGCACTACCATCGTGGGATAGATTTCGAACAGATCTGGCAGCTCAAGACTGAGCATCCATGAGGCACTGTGGGCCATCAGCAGCAGCAGAATTGTACTCAAGCACAACCTGTAACCTCATTGCCTGGCATATCCCCCACTCTACCATTAACCCCAGGCCAGGGCATCAACGCAGGTTCAATGAAGAGTGTAGAAGGGCATGCCAGAAGCAGCACCAGGCATACCTGAAAATGAAGAGTCAATCTGGTGAAGCTACAACACAGAATTATTTACATGCCAAACAGAATAAACAGCAACTGAACTGGACTAGTCATAGTTCAGAAACTGACCTCCTCACTCCCCCAAGTCTGTCCACTATCTACAAGGCACAAGTCAGGAGTGTGATGGAATACTCTCCACTTGCCTGGATGACTGCAGCTCCAACAACACTCAAGAAGCTTGACATCATCTAGGATAAAGCAACCTGCTTGATTGGCACTCCATCCACAAACATTCACTCCCTCCACCACCGACACATGGTGGCAGCAGTGTGTACCATCTACAAGATACACTGTAGGAACTTACCAAGCTTCCTTAGACTGCGGCTTCCAAACACATGGCCACTTCCATATAGATGGACAAGGGCAGCAGACAAATGGGAACACTACCACCTTCAATTTCCTCTCCCAGCCACTCACCATCCTGCCTAGGAAACATACTGCCATTCCTTCACTGTCACTGGGTCAAAATCCTAGCACTCCCTCCCTAACACCCTCCCTAACAGCGCTGTGGGTGTACCTACACCAAATGGACTGCAGCAGTTCAAGAAGGCAGCTCACATCCACCTTCTCAAAGGCAATTAGGGATGGGCAATTACTGATGGCCTAGCCAGCAAAGCCCACATCCCATGAATGAATTTTTAAAAATCCAGATGATAAAAGCAGTTCAGTCCATCTGAGTTCTCCTTACTATGAGTCCCCAAACACATACCAACTGTCTCTTTCTATGTAATCACCTTTAGGGTGAGGTTTTAACGATAAAGCAAGTGGGTTTGGATCGGATTGTGGGTGGTGGGGGTGGATAGTGGGGGCAGGGAGGGCGGTGTTATGATCCCCAAAGAACCATAAACCAAAATAAACAAATTTGTCAAACGGCTCCCAAATGAAGAAATTATCAAAAGATTTCACTCTTTATAACTTCTCCTTTAACACAAATCAAAACCAACATAACATTCCCATTGATTAAACATGAAACATCAGGCAAATGACATCACAAATAAAAAGGAAAATTTAACTTTAAGTAGTTGATACAACAAACAGCCATCTTAACCAACCACAAGCAGGTGCATCACTTCCCACAGACATGTGGTTCCATGTGCAGTTCCAAAGTTCCCTATCTTGGCTTCTGACACATAGGGAAGAATTTTATATCCCGCGGCAGGCATGCACCTGGCCCGATTGGGTGTAAAATAGTGTGCGATGATGTTGGGCAAGTGTCCCGTGATATTTCGGTCAGCGAACGCACGCGAGAGTCGGCAGTGCACCCGCTGACAATTAAGAGAGAGACTTTTGAGAGAGATTTTCCACTGCCCATCCAACCTCACGGTTGGCAGGTGGGCGAATCGGCCAAACGGCCTTTGCATTTTTGAGGAAACCTCATCCACGGGTGGGATGAGGTTTCTGACATTAATTTTAAAATATTAAAATTTTTTGACATCATTTTTATTATGTTCATGTGAGTGAGTGAGTCCTACGTGGGGACATTTTTTTCCCGAATTTCCATCTGTTTATTTTTGATTTTAAAATCCTTCAGCTCCCTGAGGCAGCTCCTTCAGCACTCGCCCTCCTCCCATCCCCTCCCCAGCAGCGCTGAGCCTTTCAATCAATTTGGCCCTCAGGCCATGTTTGCCAGCAGCTGCATTCCATCTGGGGTCCATGGAGACTGTCGTCACCTAAATGGCATACTGCTGCAGAACCTCCTTAGTTAGTTTCACAACAGTCTTGATGGTACAGATTCACCAGAGACTCCTTTATCAACTCCTTTAATAAACCCCATTAAACAGTCCGGTCAGCTCTGGCAAAACAGAAGCAACAGCAGCAGAAAAATTGTTCAATTCATGATCTCTGATCTAACCCTGTCTTCGGCTTTCTGTCCTGTTTAATTATATGTCTTAAATGGGTAAATGTGCCTTTCCTGTTCTCCCCTCTGCTGCAGCTTTCCTAAGTCTGCAGCTCTCCTTTGTGTCTGCCAGTCACACGAGATTCATATGCTAACATCCTTCCTGTTAGTACTGTTTTCAGGTAAAGGTCCGCATGGACCTGTATTTCTTACTGTTAAAGAAAATTATAATTGATCCCTTTATAGTTGATGAAGAGCCCTTTTCAACCATTCTTAAAACCAATTATAAATTCTACAGACATTTTAAACAAATTATGAATTTTCTTTTCTGTACTGCTTCCAGTTCAAAGGTTGTCACAGGGGTAAGTCTTTAAAAATTAGATTGCCAACTCAAATCCATCCCCAACCTGCCCACTTTTATCTTTAACTGAGGCTGAAAGGTGGACGGGCAGCCTACCTACTGTAATGTGACTGGTTGGAATGTGGCTGCTAGCCTCATTGTCATTCAGATTTTCAACTTTAACACTGGTCTCTGGATTTCCTGAGCATCGAAGAACCTGGCATCTTCACGGAGGTGAGGAATTTGCCGATCCAAGAGGTGAGTATCTCTTGGATCCATTGTAGCTGCCTGGGGAGCTTCCATGATCATGCACCTGCCCATGACTACCCCAAACGCCTCCAATCCCACCATATTGCCTCCAAACTGCACCCTAATCTAGACTGCCAATTTTCTTCTACCACCACTGCCCCCCACCCTGAACACCTGCACACTCGGAGGCCTCAAATTTTCAGCACCCCCCCACAAGGACTATGACTTTTTTTCCATCCCCCCTCCCCCCCAACACCACTATGAGGCATCCAGTCCCCTACCTCAGGCCCCGACCACATACCCACACTCAACCTCGGGATCGACAGTCCTCCTGATCGATTCCCCACCCTCCGCGATCATCCCACCATAACATGGATTTACCTGGCCCTACAAGCTTCACCAACCAGTTTCCATAACCAGCACCCACACACAACCCTCTCTCTCTCTCTGTCTCTTTGTGCAGTCTTTCCCCACATTGCTCTGTTAATGTCGAGGGAAAATAATGTAGAACAAATTTGTGTTTTCACAGCACAAATTGCAAATCCTCAGGTAAGGAGAGCGACATACATCAAAATCTGATTCATTGCAGTGCATCGATAGAAATTCTAATCACTAAGGATGTTTTCTGAAGAGAATTTTTCAAAGAATAATTAGCAGAATGCATCAAAAGATTGTGGTGGGTTCAGCTGTGTACATTTTATTTTAACTAACACATTAGTGATTTAATACTATTTTCAATTTAATTACCTTCTCCTAGACTTAAATATATCTTTAATATTTTAGTAAAGTTGAATTTGTTCAAAAATACAAAAATATTTATTATATTCATGATTAACATTTAAAAGAAAATATTGGGATTTCTTAGTTTCCACATTACAACACTATTATAAACAATTAAACTTCAGCAGTTCTACTAGACACTGACATTTACACAAATTCTGGCGCGGCGCAAAATCAATAGGGCTCGACTGACCTTTGCATCAGGGTAAATTTATTGTAATGTGGGCTAGGTTGAACTTTTTTGAACCTCCATTCCTTGCTCACATTGTATGAATGTCATAAAATGCTCTCAACAGTTTTCTTTAAAGGTTTATACTCAGTGAAACATACTCCTGTGCAGTTTCCAAATCCATTTTTTTTGTGTGTTCATTGGATGTGGGCATCACTGGCTAGGCCAGCATTTATTGCCCATCCCTAATTGCCCTTGAGGAGGTGGTAGTGAGCTGACTTCTTGAACCGCTGCAGCCCATATAGTGTAGGTACACCCACAGTGCAATTCGGGAGGGAGTTCCAAGATTTTGACCCAGTGACAGTGAAAGAAAGGCGATATATTTCTAAGTCAGGACGTTGAGTGGCTTGGAGGGGAATTTCCAGGCGTTGGTGTTCCCATCTATCTACTGCCCTTGTCCTTCTAGAGGGTAGTAGTCATGGGTTTGGAAGCTGCTGTCTAGGTGGCTTGATGAATTCCTGCAGTGCATCTTACAGATTGTACATACTGCTGCTACTGTGCGTAGGTGGTGGAGACAGTGAATGTTTCAGGGTGGGGTTCCAATCAAGTGGGCTGCTTTGTCCAGGATGGTGTCAAGCTTCTTGAGTGTTGTTGGAGCAGCACTCATCCAGGCAAGTGGCGAGTATTCCATTACACTCCTGACTTGTACCTTGTAGATGGTGGGCAGGCTTTCGGGAGTCAGGAGGTGAGTCACTCACCGCAGGATTCCTAACCTTTGACCTGCTCTTGTAACCACGGTAATTATATGAGTAGTCCAGTTCAGTTTCTGGTCAATGGTAACTCTCAGGATGTTGATAGTGGGGGATTCAGCAATGATAATGCCATTGAAAGTCAAGGAGCAATGGTTAGATTCTCTCTTGTTGGAGATGTGTGGCACAAATGTTACTTGCCAATTGTCAGTCCAAGCCTGGATATTGTCCAGGTCTTGCTGCATTTGGACATGGACTGCTTCAGTACCTGAGGAATCACGAATGGTATTGAACATTGTGCAATAATCAGCTAACATCCCCACTTCTGAAGGTCATTGATGAAGCAGCTGAAGATGGTTGGACTGAGGACGCTACCCTGAGGAACTCCTGCAGCGATGTCTTGGAGCTGAGATGACTGACCTCCAACAATTACAACCATCTTCCTTTGTGCTAGGTATGACTCCAACCAGTGGAGAGTTTTCCCCCTGATTCCCATTGACTCCATGTTTGTTAGGAACCCTTGATGCCACACTCAGTCAAATGTGGCCCTGATGTCAAGTGCAGTCACTTTCACCTCACCTCGGTGGTTCAGCTCTTTGGTCCATCTTTGAACCAAGGCTGTAATGAGATCAGGAGCTGAGTGGCCTTGGCGGAACCTAAACCTAAGTAATTGCCGCTTGATAACACTATCGATGACTCCTACCATTACTTTACTGATAATCAAGAGTAGACTGATGGAGCGGCAATTGGCCAGGTTGGGTTTGTCCTTCTTTTTGTGTACATGACATACCTGGGCAATTTTCCACTTAGCCAGGTGCATGCCAGTGTTATAGCTATACTGGAACAGCTTGTTTAGTGGCGTGGCAAGTTCTGGAGCACAAGTCTTCAGTACTATTTACAGCAAGAGAGTGAGAGGGAAACAATGTGGTAATTTACAGTGAGTGGGTGTGAGAGAAACAACATGGTCATTTACAGTGAGAGAGTGTGAGAGAAACAAAGTGGTCATTTACAGTGAGAGAGTGTTTTGGGCTTAGGACACTGCCTGAGGAACTCCTGCAGTGATGTCCTAGAACTATGAACTGAGAACTGTAACTCCTACAGTAATGTCCTAGAGAGTGAGAGAGAAGCTACATGGTCATTTACGGTGAGAGAGTGTGAGAGAAATAACGTGGTCATTTACAGTAAGAGAGTGTTTTGGGCTTAGGACACTGCCTGAGGAACTCCTGTAGTGATGTCCTAGAACTGTGATGATTGACCTCCAACAACCACAACTATCCTTTTTGCTTGGTATGACTCCAACCAGCGGCGAGTGTTCCCCCTAATTCCTCTTGTCTCCAGGTTTTCTGTGGTCCATGATGCTACACTCGGCCAAATGCTGCCTTGATGTCAAGGGCAGTCACTCTCACCTCACCTCTGGAGTTCAGCTCCTTTGTCCACGTTTGAACCAAGGCTGTGAAGAGGTCGGGAGCTGAGTGGCCCTGGAAAAACCCAACTGAGCATCTATGAGCAGGTTATTGTTAAGCAAGTGCCACTTGATAGCACTGTTGATGACCCCTTCCATCACTTTACTGATGATCGAGAGTAGGCTGATGTGACGGTAATTGGCCGGGTTGGATTTGTGTACAGGACATACATTGGACAATTTTCCACATAGCCAGGTAGATGCCAGTATCATAGCTGTACAGGAATGGTTTGTATAGGGGCGCGGCAAGTCCCAGAGCACAAGTCTTCAGTACTATTGCCAGAATATTGTCAGGGCCCATTGCCTCTGAAGTATCTAATGACTTCAGCCATTTCTTGATATCATGTGGAGTGAATCAAATTGGCTGAAGACTGGCACCTGTGATTCTGGGGACCTCCAGAGGAGGCTGAGATGGATCATCCACTCGGCACTTCTGGCTGAAGATTGTTGCAAATGCTTCAGCCTTATCTTTCACACTGATGTGCTGGGCTCCCTCATCATCGAGGATGGGGTTAGTTGTGGAGCTTTCTCCTCCGGTGAGTTGCTTAATTGTCCACCAGCATTCAGGACTGGATGTGGCAGGACTGCAGATTTTAGATCTGATCCATTGGTTGTGGAATCACTTAGCTCTGTCTATCACTTGGTGCCTATGCTGTGAGGCATGCAATTAGTCCTGTGTTGTAGTTTCACCAGGTTGATACCTCATTTTTAGGTATGCCTGGTGCTGCTCCTGGCACGCCCTCCTTCATCATTGAGCCAGGGTTAATCCTCTGGCTTGGTGGTAATGGTAGAATGGGGGATATGTTGGGCCATTCTGTTACAGATTGTTGCTGAGTGCAATACTGCTGCTGCTGATGGCCCACTGCACCTTATGGATGCCCAGTCTTGAGTTGCTAGATCTGATTGAAATCTATCACATTTAGCATGGTGGTAGTGCCACACAACATGATGGAGGATATCCTCAATGTGAAGGCGGGACTTCATCTCCACAAGGATTGCACAGTGGTCACTCCTTCCGATACTGTAATTAACAGATGGATCTGCACCAGCCAGGTTGGTGAGGTCAAGTATGTTTTTCCCTCTTGTTTGTCCCTCAGCACCTGCCACAGACCCAGTCTAGCAGCTATGTCCTTTGGGACTAGCTAGCTCAGTCAATTGTTTTACTTCCGAGCCACTCTTGGTGATGGACATTGAAGTTCCCCACCCAGAGTATATTCTGCACCCCTACCACCCTCAGTGCTTCCTCCAGGTGATGTTCAACATTGAGGAGTACTGATTCACCAGCTGAGGGTTGGGGGCCTTATCAATAACATTAATTAATTGATATGTATTATTGATAAGGCCAATATATTACTGACAGAGTATAGGGTTACAGTACACAGTGAATAAGGCTGTCAATTAACTCTGAATTCAGCCACATTAACTATTTTATAACTTATTGTTACGATAGGCCCTTGAGCGACATTCCCCCAATTTGTTATGATGCTGGATGAGATACCTTGAACCGTTACGCTCCTGGGTGAGGAGGAATGAACTGGCTCCCTTTCTTTATTCAGCCCCCATGGTTGGTCGTAACATGGTTAATTTAAAAGGGATTCCTTCCCCCGAGGATATCTTTCCCCAGTCCAAATGTATTTATGTTTTAAAAAGAGCCAAGTTAACCAGGCAGTCTTGAGTTAAAGAAAGAGTGACTTTATTAGTTACTAAAATGTGAGAAAATAAACTAATAAAGATTCAACACACATACACAGAAATGAGAAATGAGAGTGAGTCCAGAAATACACGTTAAAGAGAGATACGAATCGGTCTTTGGCTGGTCCATGAGGGGAAGATGATGAAACGCTTCGGCCGTTAAGTTGGATGATTCCAGTACAGCTGACTTTGGGCAGTTGAGCAGTTGGGTTTGGAGATGCTTAGTTCTGCAGGTTAGCTGAAAGGGGTTGTCATGTTTCCTTTTCAACTGTGGCTTTGCTGACTTGTGACTTGCTTCCAGCAATCAGAGAAATTTTTTTTTACCTGTAAGCGCAGGGATGTCTAATTGATGTTCCTCAGCTGTGACCTTCATAGCACACCCTCGCACACCAGGCCTGGAACACCAAAACTAGCATGCAGAGACCAGCGTTACAGTTGACTTTTTAACCCCTTTTCTTGTGTATACCTGGAGATGAAAAAACAAACCTGTCTTTCGCCCAGAAACTGCTTTCTTTCAACTCACATCATGTCCACAGCCTGGGATATAACTCACAGGGGATGGTTTCTGCTAAGATGGTAATCAGCCTCCATTATCTCTGCAACTACAGGAGGTTACAGTTCAGATTTTTGCATTGCATCTTTTCTTTTGAAGTGTCTCTGTCTGAAGTAGACCTTGACACCTTTTTAAGTGCGACATTCCATTCTCTGGACTAGTTGGTCAAGTGTAATCCATGTAGGAATTATCCAGCAAGTGGTTACTTTATGGTCTCAGCCAGCTTTTGCTTGTATGTTCTTTTACTTAAGCGTTCAATATGCCCATAAGTAATTTGGAGCTAAGATCCATGGTCATGACATTATATATGACTTGTGTATTAATCTGCCACATGTTAACATTTAAGAATATCTGTCAACTCGAGACCATAATGAGTTATGTTGATAAACCAGGAGCCAGGATATTTTGTCCAGAGACAACACCCATATAAATTGTACAAGATTTCTGTACAACATTCATATATCAAGCTAGATTTTATACTCTGCATTTGGCCTTTCAGTTCAAGGGGTCAGTATTACATTAGTAAGTTGCTAATCAATGGCACCTTATTGCTTTCGAAAATGCTTTCACAAAAACGATCAAGCCTCTTTGCCTGAGTTTTTAAAAATTCATTCACGGGATATGGGCTTCACTGGCTGGGCCAGAATTTATTGCCCATTCCTAGTTGCCCTTGAGAAGGTGATGGGGAGCTGCCTTCTTGAACCACTGTAGTCCATGTGGTGTAGATACACCCACAGTGCTGTTGGGAAGGGATTTCCAGGATTTTGACCCAATGACAGTGAAGGAACGGTGATATATTTCCAAGTCAGGATGTTGAGTGACTTGGAGGGGAACTTCCAGATGGTGGTGTTTCCATCTATCTGCTGCCCTTGTCCTTCTAGATGGTAGTGGGCATGGGTTTGGAAGGTGCTGTCTTGGTGAAAACCCTTGGTGAATTCCTGCAGTGCATTTTGTATTTGGTCCCCACGCTGCTACTGTGCGTCGATGATGGAGGGAGAGAATGTTCATGGATCTTGTGCCAATCAGCTGGGCTGCTTTGTTCTGGACATTGTCAAGCTTATTGAGTGTTGTTGGAGCTTCACCAACCTCCATCCCCATAAACCTCCATGCCCACCCCTCCCCCTGGCCTGGATGTATCTGATCTTGCGGCCTTGAGCGACCGGCTTCTGGCCCAACTGATAGCCAAGCCTGTCGACCAGATTTGACCACCAGGTAGGAACTGGTCGGTGACAACACCCACATGGAGTGGAATAAAAACTCCACAGCATGTTGGGGTGGCCCAACTCCTGGGTCCCCTGTAACTTTCTAACTCACACACTCACATCAGGTCAGGTAAGTAAAAATTCAACCCTTTGTATTTTAACTAAGTGATGGATGCCTAGCTGTGTTGTCAGCATCCCTACTTTGAAATCAGCATAAATGGAAAGTCCCCATATTCCTAGAAAGTTGCGTCGGAAACTCCCATGACCTGTTCTGCACATATCCAATATGCTATGCCTGTACTTCACAGACATGGAGAACTGGAACAGCCTGAGTAGGTGAGGAAAGCTGGGTCAAAGTTGAAATTGGAATTGTAAAGCAGTATCCAAGTGCTAAGCAGACCTACTTCACACCGTAAGTATAAAAATGTAGGGTGGAATTTTTTGTGCCCGCTGGCGTTGGGCGTCATGGCAGGCTTAAGTGGTCAATATGGCGGGGAGGCCAAAAATCGGTTTCACGACATCGTGAAACCAGTTAACAACTGTCCGCTCTGCCTGTCAATAACAGTCGATGTTTCCCACTGTCAGACGTCAGGATCTTGGACGCCGACGTGTTTCATGACAGCATTTAAGGCATGCGCCTGGCTAGTTGCACTTCAAGGGGAACGCGGAGGTGAGCGCACAGTAACATTGCATAGTGCTCGCGAGGGTTGCCTGTTGGGCCTCACAGTCGTGGCGCTGCTCATTCAGGCAAGGGCACAGGCAAGTTGCTTTTTCCCAGCTGGTTGAGAGTGCGGTGCCAGGGCAAGGGCTGTACTGTGGTTAAGGTGGGTTGGAGGATGGGCATGTACTGCTGAACGGTTGAGGCGGGCTGTGGGGTGGGCAAGGGCTGCCCTGCGGTTGAAGTGAGTTTTTGGGGGGCAAGAGCAGTACTGCATTTGAGGAGAGTTGCGGGAGAAAGGGCTGCCCTGTGGTTGAGGAGAATATTGCCTGGGGGAGGGCGGCCCTGCAGTTGAGGTGAGTTGTGCAGGGGCCAGGGCTGCACTGCAGCTGATGTGTGGGGAAGACCTTGTATAAAGTGACCATTCCTCCGCAGCTGAGACAGTTCTGGCACAGCCACCTTGATATGATTAGAGTTGGAACTCTAGCTTATCTGCCCACTCAAGCAACATAGAGGCATGAAAGTGCCACCAAATGCTCCAGAGCTTTTCACCCCTTGGGCACAGACTGTAAACTAATGAGCATTTTAGTGGACTGCAGACCAGTTGTACGCCTGCGCATATTGTACAATCTCTTTGCTAAAGCTGGTCATGGAGCTGCCACTGGTGGAGGTGCTCACAGCCCCTTGCAATGTCATCATTCAAGTTTGGAACAGTCTCCCCCACGGTTAAATCTAACAGTGCAGTCTTTCAGTGTGGGTTCGGAGAATGCCTGTGCCTGAGCTGAGAGCACAGCATGCAGTCCTGTGGGTGAAGCTGCAGCCAATCGGTCAAGTGGAATGGAGAGGAATTGGGATGTGTTAAATGGCCTTCACGCTTAACCAGGAGAGGTTCTTAGTACACCCATGCTAACCCGCGGGTCTCTCTCTTTCATTCTGCCGGAGGAGTACATCAGGAGCACGGAGCCTGGTGACCTAGCTGTATGCCCCATGGCTTACAGAGAGCAGAGAGGAAGGAGAAGAGAACAATGGAGGCGCCTGGCTGCACAGAGGGAGGAGCAGCACCCTCAGGAAGAAGGGGCAGCTGGGGATCCCGCAAATGCCACCGAAGAGCCACGGTGAGCTATCGCTGGTTGACACCTAGCTAGACCCAGGGTCTACAGATACCACATTTCATCTCTGCAGATGACCGAGACCAAGTGTTGCCGAAGACTGCACAAGTCCACGGAACTAGTCGGTCACATCTGCCACCTGCTGCAGGATTTGGCGCCATGAGGACATGGAGGGTATTCACTCAATTTTTACGTCAGTGGCTCCTTTCAGGGCTCCATAGCTCTGTGGGATATTGCAAGCTTCCACCCACAAATGCATCCATTAGGTCACAGACGTCATTCTAACGACAGCACACAACTTTGTGTATTTCGCCCGGGACCAGGAAAGCCAGGAAGCAAGAGCGCCGGGGTTTGCCTGGATCTCAGGTTTCCCATAGGTGCAGGGTGCCATTGACTGCACTCACGTGGCATTCAGACCTCCGTGACAGCAAGCGGTCAGCATTGTCAACAGCAAGGGCTTCCACTCATTGAAGGTGCAGCTGGCGTGCGACCACCAGAAACGCATCCTGCAGGTCTGTGCACGGTTCCCAGGGATTGTCCATGACTCCTACATTCTCAGTTGGTCTCAGATCCCTGATATCTTCCAGGATTCACAGAGGCTGCAGGGATGGCTCCTCGGGGACAAGGGCTAGCCACAGAGGATGTGGCTGATGACACCCATGCGGTGGCCTCGGACTGCAGCAGAGTGAAGGTGTAATGAGGCTCATGATGCAACTCGCACCTCAGTGGAGCAAACCATCGGGATGCTGAAAATGAGGTACGAGTGCCTGGGCCAGCCTGGTGGAGCCCTGCGATATAGTCCACAGAGGGTATCACATTTTATAGCCACCTGCTGCGCCCTTTACAACCTGGCGCTGCAACGGGAAGAGGAGCTGGCTGAGGAGGAGATGCAGGAGCTGGAGATCTCCTCCGATGAGGAGGACGTCAACGGGGATGAGAGTGAGGATGTCCTCGAAGGTGAGGATGATGGCGATGAGGCCCTTGCACTGACCAAATGAGGCAAGTGTGCTTGGGAGGCCCTCAAGGTGCTAGATTCATGGAGGATGGTGACGACATACAGTGAGGAGACACCATAGATTCTCACATTGCACCTTTGAACGTTTGACTCCAGCCTGGCTTATGGCAGCACACATGCCCTCTGTGATAAGGCATCTGTCATGGGGACACAGCGGAGGCCCTAATAGTTGTTGGAATCCAGGAGGACAATGATGACATGGAATGAGGATGCTCCATGGATCTTCACATTGCCCCTGAGAATGTTTGACTCCTGTCTGGCCAAGGACAGCTCACTTGTGCCCTGTGATCAGGGTCATATCATAGAGACGCAGCTGCAAAACTTTAAATGCACCTGATCCTTTGTCATCCTTCAGCATCTGTCCCCTTCAGGAGCACAGTATCACCGGTCACAGATGTGGTAGAGATGGGGGTGCCAGCCCCACCTCAAAGGTGCTGAGAGCACACAGAGAGAATGACAGAACTCTGTGACACTTGCCCACGACATTCTGGTGGCAATGACAAGCACCATTACGGTGCAGGCATCAATAATGTTTCCAGGCAGTGTGACGCCGGACCATCACTTTGGTCTGAAAGCTGCACAGGGAAGAGGCCCTGGACTGAGACACCTGCCATTATCTTGTGCAGGAACCAAGCTTTCACACCTGAGTGAAACGAACACTGCTCATCAGAACAAAGAGCCATGGGCAGGGAGACATTCTTGAGAGTTCATTTTCAATAGTGAACATTATGTACAAGTGATTAACACCTGTGCCCAGGCTGCGCAACTACATCTTCTTCATCTTCCTAACCCTGTTGCTACGTCTTGGTGCTCCTCCGACATCCACAGCAGAGGTGGAGGCAGCCTGCAGATTGCTACTCCTGTGTGTGATGACCTTGACAGGCGTCCTCTGGAGGCCTGAGATCTGGAGGGCCCCAGCCTGTTTTTGGCATCCTGCTGTGTGGCAGTGTCTCCCTCCTCGGTCTGTGTAGTTGGAGCTGCTGGGATCATAGGAAGAGGGGACTCGGATGGGCCAGACACTCCTGGAGTCACCTGGGTTGATGGCCCCGGGGTGTACACCTGCTGATGCCCCTCCCTATGGGTGCCCAAGGGCCCCTGGCTGACTCCTTGAGGAGAGGAAGTGGCTGGAGTAAGGTCAAGCTGCCCCCCACACCTCTCACATTGACACTACTGGGGGCCAACTATGGAGTCAGCAATGGAGTTCAGCCCACGCAGCAGTGCAGGAGCGATGTACTGGACCAAGGTCTCCATGGCAGCCACCATCCTACTAGTGTTGACCACGGTATGCTGGCTTGCGAGCGCTATCACCTCAGACTGAAGGCAGATGGACTCCGCCATTGTGCCTTGCAATTTGAGGAGTGCAGCGGACAGCCCTTCCTGATGTTCCTGAGCTTGCTTTTGCAGCTCCAGCAACTGAGGTATGACCAAGTTCAGAGGATCATCATCTGACTTGGACTTAGCAGATTTCTGGCCTCCAGCCGTCCTCCGAGTGCTGGAAAATTGGGAAGCCCCTGCCCGTACCTGCTGTGGGTCAGACAGTGCGATGTGCTCATCAGATTGTGACCCCAAGGCTACTCTAGAACTAAATCCCAATGAGGTTTGTGTCCCTGCGCTGGTGGAGGGTGTGGGTGAGCGCTGTGACGGGTCTTCAATGAGGATGCCTTCAGATTCCTCTACAGAGGTTTCTTCAGGGTTTGATTGGAGGCCCTGGGTCATGGACTCCCTCGGCCCTTTCCCAGATGTGCCTGTGAAAGCAAGGAGAGATAATTAGTGGATGCCAGTGGCATGGTTGATTGATAGTTGTTGTACTGTTAGATGCTCCCTTTTAGAGCACCGCTGACCTCGCCATCAGCAGAGGAATGGTCCAGATCCTCGCCGGCCAGCTGGATAGCTCGATTTTCCAAGTCTGTTAGACCTTGATGTCGGGCACTCCTCCACCAGTCTGTGACCTGTCTCTCTTGTTATGTATCAGCTTGTCCTGCATGAATACAGATGGAGAAGGTGTAAGCAGGACGCCTACCAGGCCAGATGACAAGTATGCCTGGCATGTGTGGGTGGTGAGTGGTCCCATGGACGGGATGAGGACAATAAGAGGAATGTGTGAGAGAGTGAATGGTGATGTCCCTTGAACTGGCAGTGAGTGAGATCCCTGTGGATGTGTGGTGGGTTTGTGAGTGTGTGAGTTGAGAGTGATGAGAAGAGTGACTTACCCTGGCGAAACAGAGGAGATCATTCATCCTCTTTTGGCACTGGGTGGCTGTCCTCTTTTGCATGGCATTGGTGCTGACCACCGGTGCCACTGCCTCCCAAGCTGGATTGGTGATGTTGCTGCCCCTCCTGCAGCTATAGCAGGGTTAGAGGACATCATAGCGGACCTCCACGGCATCCAAAAGGCACTCGAGGGATGCGTCACTAAACTGGCGGGCTGCACTCTTCTTGCCTTTTTGGGCCATGTCTTTTGTGCAGCAGCCCTGGGCTGGAAGCACTGAGAGGTCTGCCTGGCGTGATGAAGCAGTGAGGTGACAATGTGGCGGGCGGATTAGATGCTGCCCACCATCAAAGTGGCGTGTTTCCTGGGAAAGCATTATTAATGAGGCGGGATTGGGATGATACAGCATGAAAGGCTGCCATTGTGCCGGCGGGTAAAACGTTCTTTTTCCTGCCTGCTACTGAGCTTAGTGCAAACGGGTCAATCTTAGCGCTTGGAAATTGAATTGAACATCAACACATGAATGAACACTTCTTTATACCTAATGGACTATAAAGACAATTACAATAAAAATATGAAATTTGGTCTGCACCCGTTTCATTATATTTATTTGGCTTTCCTCAAAATGATGACTGTGAAATTGGCAAAAGGATATTTTATGTACAAGCGCATAGTTTGTTAAATGTGTGTTTTTTATATTAGGCGTTAATTTGAACATTTCTGAGGCACTTAGTTGTGTGTCCACAATAGGCTTAAGAAGTACACCCTCCGGTTTAGAATGAATTTTTTTTTGGAAAGCACATAATCTCTTTGTATATAGAAGTTCTTGTTATCAGTACCATGCTGTATCATTACAGTGTGTGAATTGTGTATCTATTGAGCTGCTTTTCAAAGCTATTTTGAAAAAGTGATGAATAGACTTGGCTCTCCCATTTAAGACTGAGATAAGAAGAATTTTTTTTCCCTCAGAGTATCATTAGTCTGTGGAACTCTCTTCCCCAGACAGCAGTGAAGGTTGGATCACTGAATATATTCAAGGTTGACTTAGATAGATTTTTGATCAACAAGGGAGCCAAGTGTTATGGGAGCTAGACAGGAAAGTAGAGTTGAGACCGCAATCAGATCAGCCATGATCTTATCGAATGGTAGAACAGGCTCAAGGGGCTGAAACGCCTATTCTCACTTCTAACTCTTTTGTCCTTGTGTGGATAGGAAAAGTATCATGACTGGCATCATCAAATTCATCAGTATTTTCTTGGATAAATATTAACCAGGACACCATGTGAACTCTCCTGTTCTTCAGATAATACCATGGGATATTTATGTCCAGTTGAATAGGCAGATGGGGCCTCAATTTCACATTCCACCTGAAAGATGCCACATATAGGAGAACCAGGAAGCCTTGAAGTAGGGGGTAGGTGGTGGGGCGGTGGGCGGGGGTGGGAGGGGAGGTTGCCAGGAAGACTTGGGAGGTGGGGGGTGGGGGGGAGAACTAGGAGACCTGAAAGGTGGGGGATTGGAATTTGTTCAGTGGGAGGGGTCAGTGCTGTCAATGCTGGAATCTTTGGGGGATGAATGGAGGCTACTGGCGGTGGGAAGGCAGTGTGACTGTGAGAGGGGGCAATAGGATACAGTAGGGTGGGAGGGTGAGGGTGCATGTGTGCTTCCTCATCTGGGAAGTTGTTGAGGTAGATAAGAAGTTTCACATGGATCTGGGGAGTAGGCAAAATCAGGTTGCCTACTATGACAGGTGCGAGCTCAGCAGGGAGAGAAGGTCACAGTGATGTGCTTTAGGGTGATGGTTGGGCGGTTCAAGGTAACCAATGGCAGGGTGAAGGTAACACTGGGGAGGTCGATGATGATGGGGGGTAGAGGGTGGGTTATGGGAGGAAGGTTAAAGGTGTTGGGCACTGTCTGGAAGGTGGCACACACCATCCTGAGGCAAAGGCAGATCAGGGTATCGATGTCTTCGATGTCCAACAGGAAAAATTCCAGGTGGGAGGAGGGTCGTCGGGCGGGTGGAACTGAAGGTCAGCTCAACTGGACAACTGAGAGACAACTTTGATAATCTATTCTGAAAAGGTAAAGGTATTTCTACAGGATCTAGAGGGTAGTGGAGGGAAGGGGACTAATGTGAGTTGGAGCCTTCTTGCACATGGTTCTCATAAGTCTTGGCAAGAATGATGCCTCCATGCGCAGTCTTCATCAAGGGGACATAAACCCAGCCATTGTCCCCTATGGAAGGGTGGTCGGTGAGGGGGTGGTGGTGGTCATATGCGTAACCATTAACACAAAGAGCAGCAAGAAAAATGTAGAAGAACTCCATGAAGTGCAATGTCTCTGATGACTTTGGCGGGAGCCCTCAGGCCTCGGCCTTCTTTGAGTTTCCTGGTCAGGGGCAGGTCTCAGAGGCTGAAGGAGTTGGAATGCATGGAGTCCCTTAGACAGTCTTGGGTTGAACCCCCAGGAGTGTCCGCTTAACTGTCCTCCTCCCTTTGGGTACCCGAGGGCCCTTCCCTGACTCCCTGAGGAAAAGGGGCATCTGGAGGGAAGTTGAGGTGCCCCACCCACTTCTCGCACAGCCACTGCAAAAGCTCACCCATGGCTACAGCAAAGGAGCCCAGATCTGAGTGCATCCCGAGCAGAAACTGAGCATTCTGCTGGTCCAGATTTTCTGTGGTGTCTGTCATTCTCCCCTTGGAGACTTCAATATACTCACATGTTGGACCTGCTACATCAGGGAGCACAGAGGCGGACTCCTCCGCCTCTCGTGCCACTCTGTTGAGGGCCTCTGCCACCTCTGCTTGATGTTCCCCTGCGTCTCGCTGGTTCTCCAGAATCCCCTCTATGGCTGTTTCCAGAGGCTTGTCGTCTGACTCAGACTTAGCAGAGGCCTTTTCTCCAGCAGTCCTCTGAGTGTCGGAGACCTTGGCTGTCACTGCTTCCTCCTGCTGTGGACAGATGATTGTGAGGTGACCTCCAGAGTGTGAGCCTGAGCCTAAACTAGATATAGGTGTGTATCTCTAGGCTGGTGAAGGGTGCAGGTGAGCTCTGTGACGGCTGTACAGGTGAGAAGAAGTCCTCTCCCTCTTTTGAGGTCTCCTGCAGGCTGAGGCTGACTTCGGATGCGGGGGCTGACCTCACCCTCTTCTTGTTGGCACCTAGAATGGAGAGAGGAGAAAACAAATGACTGCCCAGGCTGGCTCCTACATTGTATACAGCCTCACCCTCAGGTTCCGGCTTGCAGAGATTTAGCATGTTTCCTCACTGGGTGCTTGGGGGAGGCCAACCTCACCGTCGGCACAGGCATGGTCACAGTCCTCCTCTTCCAGCTCGGCAGCCTGCTGTTCAAATTGTATGAGGGACCGGACCTCAGGCATGTACCCTTCTGTCTTCTCCCTCTCACACCAGTTGTGTGTTGTCTTCTCCTGCATAAAGATAGATAGATGGATTGTGAGTTCTTCTGATGCACGAACAGGTTGCATGTTACTAATTCTCTGGCTAATACATTTTTTAAAAAATTATTCACGGGATGTGGGTTTCGCTGGCTAGGTCAGCATTTATTGTCCATCCTTAGTTGCCCTTGAGAAGGCGGTGGTAAGCTGCCTTCTTGAACCGCTGCAGTCCATGTGGTTTAGGTATAACCACAGTGTTGTTAGGAAGGGAGTTCTAGGATTTTGACCCAGCGACAGTGAAGGCACATTGATATATTTCCAAGTCAGGATGGTGACTGACTTTGAGGGGAACTTCCAGGTTTGTGGTGTTCCCATCTATCTGCTGCCCTTGTGCTTCTAGGTGGTAGTGGTCGTGGGTTTGGAAGGTGCTGCCTCAGGAGTTTTGGCGAATACATGACCTCCTTACTCTCCAAAGCCTATCCAACATGTACAAGGCACAAGTGAGGAGTTTGAGGGAATACTGTTTTCTTTCCTGGATAAGTGTAGCTCCAACTGCACTCAAGGAGCTGGACACCATCTGGGATGAAATAGGCTGCTTTATTGAAACCTCATGAAGCACCCTCAACATTCAGTCTCTCCACCACCGACCCATTGCCAGCTGTGCCTGCTATGTGAAAGATCCACTGACTTTTGAACATGGCGCCTGGACATGATGGCAGGTCCCGCCACTTTCTGCCCGATGCGCCACAAGACACATCGTAAACGGTGCGTGTGCATAATTGATGTGGCATGGAGTGCACAACTGGGCATAACATCCTGCCCCGCTCATCACGGGGAAATTCCAGCTTCCCGCTCCCGCCACACAACTTAGGGCGGATGGGGGAAATTTCCAGCCATAGTCTGAGATTTTGCAGTCAATGGTGAACAAATGCACCAGCTTTTTTATTAGACTAACATGGGGCCACAGACTTTCCATGGGTTTTTGCACTGGAATCTGAAACAGCATGGCACTCCCTGTGTGAACAGAGTGAACAACTGTTTATTTCCTTAACCAATCATATTGGGGAACTCTTATTAAGACACATAGAGTCTGAACCGGGAAATATCAGTTAGAATAGTTAATTCAATCCCAAATCATATACATCCAGCAAAGAGTAGAAAACAAAGATGGAATTAAGAGAGGATTAGGAGATATAAAGAATAAGTTTTTAAAAAGCTATCCATTTACTTTAAATCTACAACAAACATTTAAATTCTGAAGAATGAGACGCCACACTTGCGAAAGTTACTTTCAGTACCAGAAATGTTGGTTGACTACCCTATTTAAAAATCGTTGCACTTGAATGGACAAACTCATATTCAGAAAATCTTAACGCAATCAGGCAGAGTCAACATGGTTTTGTGAAAGAGAAATCATGTTTGACTAAATTATTAGAGTTCTTGGAGAAAGTAACATGCAATGTGGATAAAGGAGATCCTGTAGATGTGGAGTATTGGATTTCCAAAGGCATTTGACAAGGTGCCGCATCAAAGGTTACTACACAAAATAAGAGCTCATGGGGCAGGATTTTTCACTCAGCGTGCAGGCACATGCCTGACATGCCCGAGTTTAAAATAGTGCGCGATGACATCGGGCAAGTGTCCCGATATCATCGCACACTCGCACAATATTTTGGCCGGCGGGCGCACGCAATAGTCGGCAGCACGCCCGCCAACAATTAAGAGGCCATTAATGTATTAATTAAGCTGGATTTTTTGCTGCCCGTCCAATGTTACGGTCGGAAGGTAGGTGAATCAACCAGGCGGCCTTTGGATTTTTGAGGAAACCCCATCCAAGGGCGGGATGAAGTTTCCGATCTTAATTTTAAAAAAATGTTTGGGCAGAATTTTTGTGATCTGTATGTTTAGGTGAGTGAGTCCGATGTGTGGACATTTTTTCCCGCAATTTAAAATCTTTATCTGATGATTTCAAATCCTTTAGCTCCCTGAGGCAACTCTCTGTCTTCAGGGAGCTTTCATTACGTGATCCCCTGCACCCATGTTTACTGTAAAGCTCACCATCCTCATGCCCCCACCCGGGCAGTGCTGACCCTTTCAGCATACATTTCAGCATGAAATCACAGTCGGGGGCCGATTGTAGGCAGCCGTCTGTTTCTTGGCCGCTCCTGGGCCCGCCCACCGCGCCCACCTGACGACCTCAAAATTCAGCCCATGGTGTAAGGAGTAACTTAGTTGCATTGAAAGAAGATTGGTTAGTTAACAGGCAACAGCAAATGGAAATAAATGGGTCATTTTTGAGTTGGCAAGATGTAACCAGTGGAATGCCACAGGGATCATCTACAAGGCATAAGCCAGGAGTGTGATGCAGTACTCTCCACTTGCCTGGATGAGTGCAGTTCCAACAACACTCAAGAAGCTTGACACCATCCAGGACAAAAAGCCTGCTTGATTGGCACCACATCCACAAACATTTACTCCCTCCATCAACGATGCTAAGTGGCAGCAGCGTGTACTATCTATATGTTGTGGTAGCTTTGACAAATGGACTACAGGAGGCTCAGGTACAGGTTATGATCATTTATTTGAGAAATTGCAAGGAGAGATCCACCTCAAGCAGCTTGAGGTAGCACTCTGCTAAATTAGAAGTATTCAGCATATTTAGACATTACTGGTCATGTACAAGAACATTGTTCAGATTCCAATTTTGTCAACATATAGATACACACATCCCCCTACACCCAGGCAGAGCTTTCTCCCCTAGTCTAAGCTGGAGCCATTTGGCCTTTCCTTATCTGTTGAAAACAGGCTTAATCTTAGTTGTTTTTCAGCCTAAGTCTCCAGTCTGACTCCTAGGAGACCTAATCTATCTTATTTGCATTCCTCAATGTCCAGCCTGGCTCCCAGGACCTTACTGATGATCACAGGCCCCGAGAATGTTCAAGGTTCATATGGTGGTATTTAACTGTTTATGTACTTGCTGGCACTGGCTGTTTGGAGATTCAAGCAATTTCATTCCCTTACAGTAGATTCTCACTGAATTCCTATACTCCCCTAACATACAAGATGCACTGCAGGAACTCACCAAGCCTCCTTCCAAACCCAGGACCACTACCATCTAGAAGGACAAGGGCAGCAGACACATGGGAACACCACTTACCATCCTGACTTGGAAATATATAATAAATTAATTTTTAAAAAAGGCACAGAGGAACATTTTTAAAAAATTCTTTCATGGGACATAGGTGTCGTTGGCTAGACCAGCATTTTTAATGCCCATCCTCAATTGCACTTGAAAAGGTGGTGATGAGCAGCCTTCTTGAACCGCTGCAGTTCATGTGATATAGGTAAACCCACAGTGCAGTTAGGGAGGGCGTTCCAGGATTTTGACCCAGCAACCTCTCAGGGGTACTCAGGCTCCTCGAGCCTGCTCCACCATTTGATAAGACCATGGCTGATCCGATTATGACCTCTACTTTCCTGTCTACCTCTAATAGCCTTGACTCCCTTGTCAATCAAGAATCTATCTAAGTCAGCCTTAAAAATGTTCAATGACCCAGTCTTCACTGCTCTCTGGGGATGAGAATCCCACAGACTAACAACCCTCTGAAAGAAGAACTTGCAGGTGGTGGTGTTCCACTGCATCACTAAAAGTTATTATGTAGGTACAGCAAGTGATTAGGAAGGCACATGGAATGTTGTTGTTTATTGCAAGGAGAATGGAATACAAAAGCAGGGAAGTTTTGATACAGTTGTACAGGGCATTGGTGAGAACACAACTGGAGTACTGTGTACAGTTTTGGTTCCCTTATTTACAAAGTATATAATCATATTAAAGGATTGCAGAGAAGGTTCACAAGACTGATTCCTTTGATGAACAGATTGCCTCGTGAGGAAATGTTGGACAGGTTGGGCATGTCTCCATTGGAGTTCAGAAGAATGAGAGGTGATCTAATTGGAACATATAAGATTCTGAGGGTACTTGAGAGAGTGGAAGCTGAAAGGATGTTTCCCTTTATGGGAGAAACTCAAACTAAGGGGCACAGTTTAAAAATAAGATGTCTCCCATTTGAAAAGGTGATGATGAGAATTTTTTTCCCTCAGAGGGTTGTTAGTCTGCAGGATTCTCAACCCCAGAGAGCAGCCGAGGCTGGGTCATTGAACATTTTTAAGGCTGAATTAGATAGATTCTTGACTGACAAGGGATTCAAGGCTATAAGGGGTAGACAGGAACGTAGAGGTCACAATCGGATCAGCCATGGTTTTATCAAGTGGCGGAGCAGGTTCAAGGGGCCTGAGTACCCCTGAGGGGTTGAGTACCCCTCTCAGTTGTGCATCCTTTTACGGGCCCAACTAGTTGAATGGCAAAACTATGACTAGCTCCCCATTGTGTTGCCAGCTCCTTGAACTTGGACTGTTCCTGATCCATCATGTAACCCATCCCCACAAAACTTCAATACTAGTCCTTGGTGAACAGGCAATAAACGCATTAACAAGCTCAATTGAGCAATAATTTGAAATGGGAAAGTTGCAGGATTCTGCCTTTCCCCCACCGAGCAAAAATGCAGACAGAACAGCGAAGGCAAACTGGCACAATGGTCAGCGATGGTTTACACTTGCCTGCCTCCATCAGCCCAGGTATCATTTTGGTAATTCTACTCTGTACTCCCTCATACTTCAGTATACTGGGGAGGTGGTGGAGTAATGGATCAGTAATCTAGAGACCCAGGGTAATGCTCTAGGGACCTGGGTTCGAATCCCACCACAGCAAATGGTGAAATCCAGAATTCAATTAAAATCTGGAAATAAAAGTCTAATGAAGACCATGAAACCATTGTTGATTGTTGTAAAAATCCATCTGATTCACTAATGCCCTTTAGGGAAGGAAATTAACTGTCCGTGCCTAGTCTAGTCTGGCCTACATGTGACTCCAGACCAACAACTCTTAAACACCCTCTGGAATGGCATATCAAACCGCTGGGGGAGCCCAGTATATTAGTTCAAAGGATAAGGCTGGAGCACTTGCTACAATCTTCAGCCAGAAATGCTGAGATGATCCATTTCGCCTTGTCCAGATGTCCCCAGCATCACAGATGCCAGACGTCAGCCAATTTGATTCACTTCATGTGCTATCAAGAAACAGCTGAAAGACCTGGATACTGCAAAAGCGATTGGTCCTGACAATGTTCCAGCAATAGTACTGAAGACTTGTGCTCCAGAACTTGCTGTGCCCCCTAGCCAAGCTGCTCCAGTACAGCGACAACATTGGCATATACCCAGCTACGTGGAAAGTTGCTCAGCTTTGTCCTGTACACAAAAAGCAGGACAAATTCAACCTGGCCATTTCTGCCCCATCAGTCTACTCTCGATTATCAGTAAAGTGATGGAAGGGGTCATCAACAGTGCTATCAAGTGGCACTTGCTTAGCAATAACCTGCGCACTGAGCTCAGCTTGGGTTCCACCAGGGCCACTCAGATCCTGACCTCATTGCAGTCTTGGTCCAAACATGGACAAAAGAGCTGAACTCCCGAGGTGAGGTGAGAGTAGCTCCCCTTGACATCAAGGCCACATTTGACGGAGTGTGGCATCAAGGAGCCTGAGCAAAATTAGAGTCAATGGGAATCAGGGGGGAAACTCTCCACTGGCCGGAGTCATATCTAGCACAAAGGAAGATGGTTGTGGTTGTTGGAGGTCAGTCATCTCAGCTCCAGGGCATCACTGCAGGAGTTCCTTAGGGTAGTGTCCTTGGCCCAAATATCTTCAGCTGCTTCATCAATGACGTTCACTCCATCCATCATAAGGTTAGAAGTGGGGATGTTCGCTGATAATTGCACAATGTTCAGCACCATTCACGACTCCTCAGCTCTGAAGCAGTCCATGTCCAAATGCAGCAAGAGCTGGACAACATCCAGGCTTACACTGACAAGTGGTATGTAACATTCGTGCCATACAAGTGCCAGGCAACAACCATCTCCAACAAGGGAGAATCTAACCAACTCCTCTTGACATTCAATAGCATTACCACTGCTGAATCCCCCACTCTGAACATCCTGGGGGTTACAATTGATCAGAAATTGAATTGGACTAGCCATATAAATACTGTTGCTACAAAAGCAGGCCAGAGGCTAGGAATACCGCAGCGAGTAACTCACCTACTGACTCCCCAAAGTCTGTCCACAGTTTACAAGGCACAAGTCAGGAGTGTGATGGAATACTCGCCACTTGCCTGGATGAGCGCAGGTCCCGCAACATTCAAGAAGCTTGACACCATCAAGGACAAAGCAGCCATTTGATTGGCAACCCATCTACAAGCATTCACTCCCTCCACCCAGACGCACAGTAGCAGCAGTGTGTACCATCTACAAGATGCACTGCAGAAACTCACCAATGCTTCTTAGACAGCACCTTCCAAATCCAAGACCACTACCATCTAGTAGAACCAGGGCAGCAGACACATGGGAATGCCACCATATGGAAGTTTCCCTCCAAACCACTTACCATCCTGACTTGGAAATATATCACCGTTCCTTCACTGTTGCTGAGTCACAATCCTGGAACTCCCTTCCTAACAGTACTATGGATGTACCTACACCACATGGACTGCAGCTGTTCAAGAAGGCAGCACACCATCTACTTCTCAAAGGCAGTTAGGGATGGGTAATAAACACTGGCCTAGCCAGCGAAGCCCACATCCCAAGAATGGTTAAAAAAGAAACTCTTCCCAAGTGTTGTGCCCAGGACTGCTCACAATACTCTAGGTGTGGCCTGCAGGCTTTGTATAGCAGAAGCATGCCTACTACTCCCTTGTATTTTAGTCCTCTGAATATAAAGGGCAACATTTCATTCGACATCTTGATTATTTTCTGTATGTGCTGTTGACATTTTAATGATCCGTGTACATGGACCCCAAATTTCTTTGGATCTCCACTCTTTTTGGCTTTTAAATTGCAAAGTGGATGTCCTCGCATTTACCACCTAATTAATCCATTTGCCACAGTTTTGCCCATTCACTTTATCTATTAATATCACTTAATAATGTTATGCTTCCATCTACACTGCTTACAAAGTTGCTACATCATGTGGCTTTCTATCCCACTTAGTATGCTGCTAATAAATAAGATGATTTGTTGAGGTCCCAACACACAGATAAGTCCCTGTGGAACACCAACAGTTACATCCTGCCAGTTAGGGTACCAGCCATCATTGTTACTCCGTTTTCTGCTGCTCAGGCAATTTCCTCACCAGGTTAATAATTTGCCTTCAATTCATCATCTTCAAATTGAGATAACTGACTTTATCAAATGCCTTCTGGAAATCCATTTAAATAACATCCATCGACATTCCCCTATCCACTATTGTCATCACCTTTCCAAAAAGCTCAATCGGTTTATCAGGCATGAGAAACCCTTGCTGGCTCCCTTGGATCAGCTGAAAAATTTCAATCTGTCCAGTCACTCTATCTTTAGTTATATACTGTAGTAACTTCTTGATAACAGATGTTGGGCTAGTAATTCCCTGGTTGCTCTCTCTCATTCTCTTTCAGCTGCAGCTCAGTTGGTACACTCTTCCATGAGGGTGGGAGTTTCCTGCCCCGTCATGTCAGGACCCAAAGTGGGAGGTTCGGCAGCCCAGCCAACAATCCAATGACTTTCAGTGGGACCGGACAATCCCAGCCGTGGGTGGGGCTGGAAAATCCTGCCCAGAGCCAGTAAATTGTGGGCTTGAGTCCCACTCTAGGACTTAAGCACAAAAATCAATGCTGACACTCTAGTGCAGTACTTAAGGAGTGTGCTGCAATGTTGGATGTGCCGCCTTTCAGATGAGAAATTAAGCCAAGTTCCCATATGCGCTCTCAGGCGAACGTAAAAGATCCCATGGCACTATTTCAAAGAAGAGCAGGGAGTTAGCCCTGGCACCCTTGCTAATATTTAGCCATTGCCAACATGACAAAAACAGATCATCTGGTCACTATTGTGTCTCTATTTGTGGAAGTTTATTGTGTGTAAATTGGCTGCTGTATTTCCTACGTTATGATCGTGACCATACTTCAGAAGCACTTCATTGACTGTAAACTGTTTTGAGACAACCTCTGGTAATAAAAGATGCTATATAAATACATATCTTTTTAAATAAGAAATTGACATGTGCAATCCGTTCATGAATCAAGGAAATTTTGGAGGTTTATAATTAGGGCATCTGCAATGTCCTGCATCCTTTAAAACCCTAGGATTGAAAGCACCTCATCCTGTGGCTTTGTCACTCATTCATGCCATTATTCTCTTTAATGTTATTTTGTTTATGTTAGTTTTGGTGAGTCCCCATCCCTGACTTCATGTTAATTCTGTGGGCTGTCCAGTATGCAATCCTCTTCCTCTACTGTAAATATTGATACAAAGTAATTATTCAGCATATCCATCATTACCTTATTTTCATTTACAATACCATCATTATTAGTTTCCAAGGGGTCCACAATGCTCCTTAGTACCCTCCTTTTCCCTAATATTGTAAAAGAAATTGTGTTTATTTTGCTATCCCTTACAATTCTTTTCATACTTCCTTTTTGTAGCTCTTATTGCTAACTAAATCTGACTGACTACTCATTACTGAATTTAATATGGCATGCCACTTTGTTTGTTCGAGGACATAGTGTTTGAAAAAACTATTGTCACGACTCACTGGGGATAGTGCACTGTAATATCAAGCCCCACTGCTCCCCGAGACGTGACAAATGTGATAGGTTTGACCAAACCATCAGATTGCCCCAATTCTACCTAACCGTTTAACTTAGGTTAACAGAATACGAGCACCAGGTTTGTAAATTTAATAAGTAAATAACTGTTTACTGAACAAACTGTCGTTAACCATTGGCAAAAGAAAGAATTAAATCCACACACACACACACACACAAAACACATAAGGCACACAAAAATGGATTTTAAGGGTGGGATAAAACAGTTCAATAGCACCAATTCCAGAGTACAGGATTCAATGGGTTGATTTTTAAATTCCTTTCAGCTCTTGTTGATGACATGAGTTGGTCTTCCAGCACTTTCAGTATTCAGTTCAATGATTGAGAACTTGCTTTTCAATGTCTCTAACAGTGATTTTCCCTTTTCCCTTTTTACAGGGGTTTCCTCTGAGAGAGCAGGTTATAGGAATATGAGGAAGAGGGATTTTAGATGTTTTCTCTTCACAGGCCAGGAGTTTTCTGATGCCCTGCTCTTCACACAAGACCTTGGTCACCTGGTCAAGAGCCAATTAAAATGTTGTTGTCAGGCAGCTCCCTTGGTCCAAGACTTCTTTCCGGCTCCATCCTGTCTTTTTAAAAATTCATTCATGGGATGTGGGCTTCGCTGGCTGGGCCAGCATTTATTCCCCATCCCTAGTTGTGCTTGAGAAGGTGGTGGGAGGCTGCCTTCTTGAACTAGTGCAGTCCATGTGGTGTAAGTACACCTATATTGCTGTTAGGGAGGGTGTTCCATAGTGTTGACCCAGTGACAGTGAAGGAACGGTTATATATTTCCAAGTCAGGATGGTGAGTTACTTGGAGGGAACTTCCAGTTGGTGATGTTCCCATCTATCTGCTGCCCTTGTCCTTCTAGATGTTAGTGGTCGTGTGTTTGGAAGGTGCTGTCGAAGGAGCCTTGGTGAATTCCTGCAGTGCATCCTGTAGATGGTACACACTGCTGTTACTGTGCGTCGGTAGTGGAGGGAGTGAATGTTTGTGGATGCGGTGCCAATCAAGTGGGCTGCTTTGTCCTGGAAGGTGTCGAGCTTCTTGAGTGTTCTGGGAGCTGCACTCATCCAGGCAAGTGTGGAATATTCCATTACACACTTGAATTGTGCTTTGTAGATGATGAACAGACTTTGGGGAGTCAGGAGATGAGCTATTCATTGCAGGATTCCTACTCTCTGACCTGCTCTTGCAGCCACAGTATTTATATGGCTTGTCCCGTTCAATTTCTGGTCAATGGTAACTCCCAGGATGTTGATAGTGGGGGATTCCGTGATGGTAATGTCATTGAATGTCAAAGGCCGGTGGTTAGATTCTCTCTTGTTGGAGATAGTCATTGCCTGGCACTTGTGTGGTGTGAATGTTACTTGCCACTTGTCAGTCCAAGCCTGGATATTGTCCAGCTCTTGCTGCATTTAGGCATGGACTGCTTCAGTATCTGAGAAATTTTGAATGGTGCTGAACATTGTGCAATCATCAATGAACATCCCCACTTCTGACCTTATGATGGAGGGAAGGTCATTGATGAGGTAGCTGAAGATGATTGGGCCAAGGACACTACCCTGAGGAACTCCTGCAGTGATGTCCTGGAGCTGAGATGACTGACCACCAGCAACCACAATCATCTTCCTTTGTGCTAGGCATGATTCCAACTAGCGAGAGTTATCCCCCGATTCCTATTGACTCCAGCTTGGCTGGGGATCCTTGATGCCACACTCAGTCAAATGTGGCTTTGATGTCAAGGGCAGTCACTCTTACCTCACCTCTGGAGTTCAGCTCTTTTACCCATGTTTGAACCAAGGCTGTAATGAGGTCAGGAGCTGAGTGGCCCTGATGAAACCTAAACCGGGCGTCAGAGAGCACGTTATTGCTAAGTAATTGCCACATGATAACACTCTTGATAACCCCTATCATTACTTTACTGATAATCAAGAGTAGACTGATGGGGTGGTAATTGGCCGGGTTGTGTTTGTCCTTCGTTTTGTGTACAAGACATATCTGGGCAATTTTCCACTTAGCCAGGTACATGCCAGTGTTGTAGCTATATTGGAACAGCTTGGCTAGGGACGCAGCAAGTTCTGGAGCACAGGTCTTCAGTACTATTTACAGCAAGAGAGTTGAAAGAGAAACAGTGTGGTCATTTACAGTGAGAGAGTGTGAAAGAAAAAGCATGGTCATTTACCATGATAGCGTGAGAGAGAAACAGTGGGGCCATGTACAGCGAGCGAGTGCAAGAGAAACAGAATGGTCATTTAAAGGGAAAGAGTGTGAGAGAAACAGCATGGTTATTTACAGGAAGAAAGTGTGAGAGAAACAATGTGGTCATTTACAGTGAGAGAGTGTGAGAGAAACAGCATGGTCATTTACAATGGGAGAGTGTGAGAGAAACAGTGTGGTCATTTACAGGGAAAGATTGTGAGAGGAGCGGGGCCTTTAACAGTGAGAGAGTGAGAAAATAGTGTGAAACCATTAAAGAGCGTGAGAAGGAAAAGAATGTGGAGAACAGCTGATTCGTGAGTAGGATTGGTGAGTATTTCTAGTCTTTAAAGTAAAGTAAGGTCTTTAGTTTGTGCTTAGATCTCTAGTCTTTTTCTCTCTTTTTCTTAAAGATAGCTTGTTAAGTATACAATCGATACTGGTGTGTATAAAAAATAATTATAATAAAGTGTAAAGAGTGGGAATACTAGAGTAATTAATTAATACATTGAATAAAATATGAGTGATGGCAGGACGGGTGATGTGTTGCTGCTGTAGCATGTGAGAGCTGCCAATCAACAAGGTGATCCAGAGTGAACACATCTGTACCAAATGTTTGCAGCTTGAGGAATTTCGGATCCGGGTTAAGGAGCTGGAGTCCAAGCTGCAGAAATTGCACCACATCAGGGAGGGGGAAAGTTACCGAGATGCTTTGTTCCAGGAGGCGGTCACACCCCTCAGATTAGGTAATTCAAATTTGGTCTGTGATCAGGGACAGGAGGGTGTGACTGCAGGTGAGACAGGTTTGGGGACCCATGGGTAGCGTTTGAGGATCCTCGGCCCCTGCAAGTCCAACAGTTACAAGGCTCTTGCAAGCTGTGTGGACGAGAGTGGGGATTGCAGGGAGGATGAGCGAACTGACCACGGCACCGTGGTACAGGGAGCCATTCAAGTGGGGGGAGGAAATGGGAGCATAGTAGTGGTAGGGAACAGTATAATTAGGAGGATAGATACTGTTCTTTGCAGCCTTGAGCATGAGTCCCAAAGGCTGTGTTGATTGCTCGGTGCCAGGGTAAAGGGCATCTCCTCAGGGCTGAAGAGGAACTTGGAGTGGGAGGGGAGGGATCCAGTTGTCATCATCCATGTTGGTACCAACAACATTGATAGGACTAGAAAGGAGGTTCTGCTGAAAGAATTTGAACAGTTAGGAGCTAAATTATAAAGTAGAACCTCCAATAATCTCGGGATTGCTACCTGAGCCACGGGCAAACTGGCATAGGGCAAATAAAGTCAAGGAGTTAAATGTGCAGCTCAGAGATTAGCGTGAGAGGAATGGGTTTCAATTCATTGGGCACTGGCACCAGTACTGGGGTAGAAGGGAACTCTTCCAGTGAGATGAGCTTCATTTGAACCATGCTGGGACCTGTGTCCTGGTAAACCGAATAACTAGGTCTTTAAACTAAATAGAGGGGGGATGGGTTCTGGATAGGGGATACGTAGGCTTGCAAAGCAAAAGGACATGGCAGCCTTGCAAGGCAGCTATTTAGATAATGATACCTAGAGTGTGACAGGGGGACAGAGTGTACAAACATTAAAAAATAGCAGCAAATAGGGTCAAAGGGGAAAAAGATAGTAAAAAGGCAAAATTAATGTCTCTTTACTTAAATGCACATTGTATTCAGAACAAAATAAATGAATTAATGACACAAAAATAGAGGTTAATGCGTATGCTCTTATAGCCATTATGGAGATGTGGTTACAAGGAGATCAAAGCTGGAAACTAAATGTTTAGGGGTATGTGACTTTTCGAAAGGACAGGCTGGAAGGAAAGGGTGGTGGGGTAGCTTTTTTAGTACAAAATTGTATAAGTACAATAGCAAGAGCTGATCTTGGATTGGAAGATGTAGAATCCATATTGGTGGAGGTAAGAAATAACAAGGGGAAGAAGACACTGGTAGGAGTAGTCTATAGGCCCCCTAACAGTAGCTATACTGTAGGACAGAGAATAAATCAGGACATAATGACGGCATGTAAAAAAGTCAGTACATTAATCATGGGTGACTTTAATTTTCATGTAGATTGGGAAAATCAAATTGGCAGTGGTAGCGACGAGAAAGAATTCATAGAGTGTATTCAGGACAGTTTCCTAAAACAATGAGCAGAATTTTCTCCTCGTCGGTGGGGGGGATGTTTAGGAGCGGGCACGTGGAGGCACGCCTCCGATCAGCGCCCCCAACTGGGGGCGCGCCACCATTTTACGTGGGCGGGCCAATTAAGGCCCGCCCAGCGTGACGTCCACAAGGAAGCGCTATGCGCTCCCTGTGCAGGCAGGGGGGATTGCCTGAGCCGAGAGTGCACTTTCACTCATACGCACAAAAGAGTGCACTCATCTCCCTGAGGCTAAGTGCTACCTCAGGGAGATCGGCACCAAATTTAAAAATGTTAACAATAGAAAAAAAAATTCCCCTGACATGTCCCCTCATGTCACATGATTTGGGGCTTGGCCATCACTTTCATTAACACTTCTATTAAAATTTAAAAACCTGCATGGAACTTCATCCCGCCTGTGGATGAAGTTTCATGATTTTCCAATGCCTGCCAGGGCTCCTGGCCTGCCCGCCAACCTTAAGGTTGGACGGGCAGGTCCATTAAGTACTTTAATTACTTTGTCAATGGCCTCAATTGGCAGGCGCACAGTTGATTCTGCTGAGCCCCCGCCCACCAGAAAATTGAAATGAGGCGGGGTGACATCCAGAGTTCCGCCTGACATCTTCCTGCATCATTTTATGCATCAGTGAGCGGGCCCCATCACCCGCTTGCCGACCAGGAAATCCTGGCCAATATGTTGTGCATCCAGCCAGGGATCAGGCTATTTTGGACCTGGTAATATGTAATGAGGCAGGTTTATTAAATTGTCTCAGAGTAAAAGATCCTATAGGAAACAGTGACCATAACATGATAGAATTTAACATTCAGTTTGAGAGTAAAAAACTTGGTTTGGAAACTACTGTGCTAGACTTAAATAAGGGTAATTACAAAGGAATGAAGGCAAAGTTGGCTGGAGTGGACTGAGAAATGAATTTAGCAGAAAAGACAGTTGATGAACAATGGCAGATGTTTAAGAAAATAGTTCATGACTCACAACAAAGTTATATCCCAGTGAGGAAGAAGGATTTTAGGAAGAGGATAAACCAACCATGGTTAACCAAGGAAATTAAGGATAGTGTCAAATTGAAAGAAAAAAAAACATTCAATGTGGCAAAGATTAGTGGTAAGCCAGAGGATTTGGAAAGTGTTAAAAACCAACAAAAGATGACCAAAAAAGTAATAAAGATGGAGGAAAATAAACTTTGAGGGTAAACTAGCAAATAATATAAAAACGGACAGTAAGAGCTTCTTTAAATATATAAACAGGAAGAGAGAGGCCAAAGTAAACATAGGCCCCGTAGAGAATGAGGCTATGGAAATAATAATGGAGAACCAGGAAATGACAGAGGAGCTGAATAAATACTTTACTTCAGTCTTCACAGTAGAGGATACTAATAGCATTCCAAAAATACTAATTAATCAAGGGGTAAAAGTCAGGGGAGGAAATAAATCCAATAACTATCACTAAAGAAAAAGTACTAGAGAAACTAATGGGGCTAAAGGCTGATAAGTCCCCTGGACCTGATAGGTTGCACCCTAGGATTTTAAAGGAAGTAGCTACAGGGATAGTGGGTGCAAAGATAGTAATCTTCCAAGAATCCTTTGATTCTGGAGAAGTCCCAGAGGATTGGAAAACGGCCAATGTGACACCCTTATTCAAAAAGGGAGAAAACAAACATGTAACTATAGGCCAGTTAGCTTAACATCTGCCATTAGGAAAATGTTAGAGTCCATTGTAAAGGATGTAATAGCAGAGCATTTAAAAATACATAATCTAATCAAGCAGAGTCAGCATGGCTTCATGAAGGGGAAATCATGCCTAACAAATTTATTAGAATTATTTGAGGAGCTAATAAGCAGGATAGATAAAGTGGAACGAGTAGGCGTAATATATTTGAGTTTCCAAATATAAGGTACCACACATAAGGCTACTTAATAAGATAAGAGCCCATGCTGTTGGGGGTATAATATTAGCATGGATAGAAGATTGGCTAACTAATGGAAGACAGAGAGTTGGGATATGGGGGGGGCATTTTCAGGATGGCAACCTGTAACTAGTGGAGTGCCACTGGGATCAGTGCTGGGGCCTCAATTATTTATAATATATATTAATGATTTAGATGAGGGAAATAAATGTACTATCGCCAAGTTTGCGGATGATACAAAAATGGATGGGAAGACAAGTGATGAAGACAACACAAAGAGTCTACAGAGGGATATAGACAGGCTAAGTGAAGGGGCAAAAACTTGGCATTTGGAATATAATGTGGGAAAATGTGAAGTTATGCACTTTGGCAGGAAGAATAGAGGAGCTGAATATTATTTAAATGGTGAAAGACTGCAGAAGGCTGCAGCACAATGGGATTTGAGAGTCCTTGTGCAGGAATCCCAAAAAGCTAGCATAGAAACTCAGCAGGTAATAGGGAAGGCAAATGGAATGTTGGCCTTTATTTCAAAGGGAATGAAGAATAAAAATAGGGAAGTCTTGCTGGAACTATACAAGGCACCAGTTAGACCACACCTAGAACACTGTGAACAATTTTGGTCCTCTTATCTAAGGAAAGATATGCTAGCATTGGAGGCAGTCCAGAGAAGGTTCACTAGGTTGATCCGGAGTATGGAGGGATTTTCTTATGAGAGGTTGAGTAGGTTGGGCCTGTACTCATTGGAATTTAGAAGAAAGAGAGGCAACCTTATTGAAATATATAAGACTCTTAGGGGGCTTGACAGGGTAGATGATGAGAGGTTGTTTCCCATTGTGGGTGAGTCTAGGACCAGAGGGCATAATCTCAGAATAAGAGAGCACCCATTTAAAACAGAGCTAAAGAGGAATTTCTTCTCTCAGAGGGTAGTGCATCTGTGGAATTCTTTACCACGGAGGGTTGTAGAGATTGGGACATTAAGTATATTCAAGGTTGAGAAAGTCAGATTTTTAATCAGTAAGGGAATCAAGGGTTATGAGTAAAAGGCAGGGAAGTGATTTGAGTATTATCAGATCAGCCATGATCTCATTGAATAGTGATGCAGACTCAATCGGCCGAATGGCCAACTTCTGCCCCTATGTCTCATGGTCTTACTGCCGGGATATTGTCAGGGCCCATTGTCTTTGCAGTATCCAGTGCCTTCAGCCATTTCTTGGTATCACTGTTAGTGAATCAAAGTGGCTGAAGACTGGCATCTGTGATGCTGGAGACCTCCAGAGGAGGCTGAGATGAATTATCCACTCGGCACTTCTGGCTGAAGATTGTAGCAAATGCACTGATGTGCTGGGCTCCTCCATCATTGAGGAAGGGGATATTTGTGGAGCCTCCTCCTCCAGAGGATGCCTCCCGCGGAGAGCACTGAAATGTTCTTCCCTGGCAGCCACCATGGAGCTTCCTCTGCCGATTTTAAACCCCTTGCGGCATTGCCATTGACCCGGCTCCTGACAGGCCCCCACCCAGCCCTTCCCAGCCATTGGGAAGACATGTTTCACGCTGGGTGGGCCTTAATTGTCCAGCCAGTGTGAAATCGCAGTCGGGGGCTAATTGCGGTCGAAGGCCTGTTTCCTGACCGCTCCTGGGCCCGCCGATCACTCATGCCCACCGAGGGAAAATTTCGGGCCTCTGTCTATAAATTGCCAGCTCGTCCTTTGCTTGTCCTTTCCCAAGATCAGATAAAACCAAAAGCAAATTGTGGCAGGTATTTCCTTCCTCTTCTTCTGCATAGAGATGTTTTTTTTTACAATATATGTTTTGAACATCTGGTGCCCTACTTATAGTTAATTAGGAGGAATGATATACCGTTCAGTTGTATTTATTACAGGCCAAATTGCTGGGCAGACTGTGGGACTCGTGACGCAGTGTGGTGAGAGGACTGAATAGCAGTTGTTATAGTGTTACTTATTGAAAGAAATACTATTAGGTGTAGTACCATGCAGTATGTTAGATTATGTCCCACAAAGGGTTAATTGTAATAGTCTGCGATGCCATAGAAGGATGTGACATAGGTTCCCATGTGATCTAAGAATCCAGGGGCAGGATTTTCCCATCGGTGAGTGGCGGGGGGGGGCGGGGTCCGCTCGCTGATGCGTAAAATGACACGCGGTGATGTCAGGTGGAACTCCCGACGTTACCACGAAGCAGTTAAATTTTCAGGTAGGTGGGGACTCAGCAAAATCAGCTGTGCACCCGCCGACCTGTCAATGGTCAATTGAGGCCATTGACAGAGTCATTTAAGTAATTAATGGACCTGCCAGTCCAACCTGAAGGTTGGTGGGCAGGCCAGGAGCCCTGGCGGGCATTAGAAAAAGCATGAAACCTTATCCACAGGCTAGATGAAGTTTCATGTAGGTTTTAAAAAATTTAATTAAAGTTTTTTAAAAAGTTATGGACATGTCCCAACTCATGTGACAGTGTCACATGAGGGGACATGTCAGGGAATTTTTTTAATTCTATTTTTAATAATTTGTACCTTAGAGCCGATCTCCCTGACGCAGCACTTAGCCTCAGGGAGTTGATTGCGCTCTTTCATGCGCATGCGCGAAAAAGCGTACTCTCGGTTTAGGGATTCCCCCCGCCCGCACAGGGAGCGCATAGCGCTTCCGTGTGGACGTCACGCTGGGCAGGCCTTAATTGGCCCGCCCAAGTAAAATGGTGGTGCACCCCCGATTGGAGGTGTGCCTCCGCGCCCCTGCACTTCACCATCCCCCCCCCGACAGGGGGAAAATCCTACCCCAGGAGAAAGCAGCATGGAAAGAAGCTCGTATAAGGGAACGTTCTCATAACTGTAAATATGTTATAATAAAGCTTTGGTGTTTGCAGCCAGCAGTCTTTGAGAGTTATTAAAAGTACTGCAACCCAACAACACAATAACATAGTATGCACAGAATGCATGCCACACTCTGTAGCCTTGCCTGGTCAGTGGCACTGATGTCACAAAGATGTTTGGAGTGGATGTCAGTTGTGCCAGCTGGTGCTTCTCTCCAGCCATCTGGAGCCCCAGCCACGGGCTGAGGCAGTTATTGAGGAGGATTAGGGTGCCACCCCTCATGAGGCATCAACATATGCCTTCTTAGCCCTCTAACTGAGGGAACATTTGTGCAGTAAGTCCCTGTGATGGAGACTGCCCATGGAGATGCCCCCACTTGCACCTCTATCATAAAGACGGCCACCACGTGTATCTCATAGTCAAGCAGAGATGAGTAAGCAGGCTGCCTCCACGTCACCTGGGGACACAAGGGCCATCCACATAGAAGTGGCTGAAAGCAGAGGCCACCATTTTGGGCAGACCCCTGATTGGGTCACTAAGGTTTGCCTCATCTGTAAACCTGTATTTCTCTTTTTCAATGCTTTCTACTATTGACTCATGGTGCCAGATTTATGAGTTCCTATTTTGTTTTAGTGCTGGACAGGAAAAGAGGGATGAGGCAATGAAAGAAGCATGGGCCCTTGATGGAGGCTGTGAAACCTCTGGCCAGATGTGCATCATCTGGCAGTAAGTGGATCTATTGCAGGCTGTGTTTTCAATGGATCTGTTCTCACAGGCAGTTCAAAGTGTGTTCCAGACAATGCTATCCTCCTGGGTCACAAAGGTTCAGCTGCAATGTGCCTGGATCAGATGATTCCTGAAGTTGAAGGCATCCTAATAAGACCTTAAGTCCTGCGCTCACCCTGGCTACCACCCTCAGCAGCTGTTCACCTTGGTGTTGTGCATCTTCTTCCCCTTTGATGAGTTGTGTTGTTTTAGGGTCTCACCCTCATAAATGTCCACACCTCTCAGGAGAGTTATATAATAGAGAGTGCAGCAGACTACCAAAATACGTGAGACCTTTACAGAAGTGTACAGTGGGGTGTCACCCTACTGATCCAGGCATCCAGAACTACATCTTCCAAAGCTCGATGGCCTGCTTGATGGTGGTCCTTGTGAGCAGATAGCTGCAGTTGGACTGTTTCTCCGGCTCTGTCTTGTTATCTCATAAAAGGTTGAGTAGCCGTCTCTTCAAGGGATTGCGCTTGTCTCTTAGAATCCATCAATGCAGTTTGGAGAGTGGAATGAAGTGCTGCGGCAGCCTGGACTGCTGGAGGATGAAGGTGTTTTCCCAGCTGCCAGGAAAGTGACCATCTTGAGGAAGCTCTTGCTGTGGTCACAAGCCAGTTGAAAGTTAAGGGAGTGGATCAGCCCTTCCTGTTGGGGAATCTCGTTCACTGGTCACTGGTCCCTTGATGGCCACATGGGTGTAGTTGATTCCACCCTGCACCTGGGGGAGTCCAGCATTGGAGGTGAAACCCACTGCCTTCTGTGCCTGGGAGACCCCATCTGTATGGAATTGAAAGTACTGTTGAGCTCTAGAGAAAAGGGCATCAGTGACCAGTGTTACAAATATGAGGGTTTATAAGGTGGCTATGTTTTGGACCAGCTGTTCAAATTCAAGGCAAAATTACATAAGAAAAGGGACATGTGACCTCCTGCTAGTTCTACCTGACAAGAAGCCAATGTGAGCTGGTTACCATGGTGCCAGGGTGCCCAGGTCAGGTGTTATTGAAATGGATGTGCCAAGTTTAACAGCTGAATACAAAGAGAGCAGCAGTTGTTTTCACTATTGCAGGCTTACTGTCTCAGAGACTTTCGGTGGAATCGTCCCAGGTTTGCAGTGCGGTAGCAGCTGGGTAAAACGCCGGTCGCGATGGCAGGTTTTTACGCGGTATCATCCCAAACCTGCCACATTATTCATACACTCCCGGGAAACACGCTATTTCCATCACCTCACCGCTGCATCACGCTGAGCGCCATATTTAAAGTCCAGCTGCAAGCACACATCTCAGTGCTTCCAGACCACCACTGGTGCACGGAAGACATGGCCACAAAACTGAAGAAGATTGCAGACCCCAGGTTCATTGACGTGTCCCCCAAATGCCTTTTGGATGACGTGAAGGCCTGCCAGGATGTCCTCTACACGCAGGATGGGCAGCAACAGCATTAACCCGGCTTGGGAGGCGGTTGCAGCGGTGATCAGTGCCAATGCCCTTCAAAAGAGGACAGCCACCCAGTGCTGCAAGAGGATGAATGATCTCTTTCACTCTGCCAGGGTAAGTCACTCTTCTCATTATTCTCAACTCACACACTCACAAACCCATCATACATCCACAGTGATCTCACTCACTGCCAGTTCAAGGGACATCACCATTCACTCACTCACCCACCGTCATTGCCCTCATCCCATCCATGGGACAACACACTACCCACACATGCCAGGCATACTTATCATCTGGCCTGGCAGGCATCCTGCTAACACTTTCTCCATCTCTATTCATGCAGGGCAAGATGGCACACAATAAGAGGGAGAAGTCGCAGACTGGTGGCAGAATGCCCGAAATCAAGGTCCTCATGGACTTTAAACAGGTGAGGAACTGGGCCGGTCCTGTGCTAAAGGTGAGGTCGGCGGTGCTCTAACAAGTGAGGATCCAGCAGTGTAACATCCATCAGATGCTGTGAGTGATGTGTCCTGTTTCACAGGCCATTGCCATGCACTAATTATCTCCCCTTGCTTTCGCAGGCACTTCTGCCAAACATCCAACAGAGTTCATGACTCAGGGCCTCCAATCAAGCCCTGAAGAAACATCTGAAGAGGAATCTGGCAGCACCCTCCCTGGAGTCCTGTCACAGCGCTCACCCACACCCTCCACCAGCACAGAGACACACACCTCGATGGGACCTAGCTTTAGGGTAGCACATCACATCATCTGATCCACTGCAGGTGGAGCCAGGGAATTCTCAGGTCCCCGGCACTTGTAGGACTGCTGGAGGTCAGAACTTTGCTGAGTCCGAGTCAGATGATGAGCCTCTGGACTCGATCATGTCACAATTTCTGGAGCTGCAAAGGCAAGCTAGGGAACATCAGGAAGGGATGTTCGCTGCACTCATCAGATTGCAAGGCACAATGGAGGATTCCGTCGCCTTCAGTTTGTGGTGATAGCGCCGGCATTGCAACGCATCGAGGTCAACACTGGTAGGATGGCGGCTGCCATGGAGACCTTGGTCTGGGACTTTGCTCCTGCACTGCTGCACGTGCTCAATCCCTGCAGCTTCTGCGGACTCTGGAAGACTCCAGGGATCTGTGACCGACTGAGGATGTAGGCGTCATGCACAGTCCCTGGAAACCATGCGCACATCTACAGGATGCATTTCTGGTGGTCGTGTACCAGCTGCACATTCAGTGAATGGAACCCCTTGCAGTTGATGGAGTCCATCGTGTGTTGCGATGGAGGTCTGAGCACCACATGAGTGCAGTCGATCACACCCTGAACCTGTGGGAAACCTGAGATCTGGGCAAATCTAATCGCTCTTGCATCCTGGCTGTCCTGGTCCCAGACAAAATGCACAAAGTCGTGTGCCCTTGCAAAGATGGCACCTGTGGCATCATGAAAGCATTTGAGGGTGGAGGCTTGTGAGATCCCACAGAGGTCACCTGTGGAGCCCTGAAAGGAGCCGCTGGCATAGAAATTGAGCACCACTGTCACATTCACGGCCACTGGCAGTGGATTCCCTCCATGTCCCTGTGGCAGAAAATCTTACAGTAGCTGGCAGAGGTGACCGACCAGTTCCCTAGATATGTGCAGTCTTCGGCGATGCTGGTTCAGTCCACAGGACTGAAAGGCGGCATCTATAGACCATGGATGTTGCTAGGTGCCAACCAGTGACAGCTCGCTATGGCTCTTGGGTATATGTGGGAGCCCCAACCGGCCCTTCATCCTGCGGTTGCTGCTCCTGCCTCTGTGCGCTTTATTCAATAGTACAGCTGCCCTTGTCACCTCCCACCACCAGTTGCCTCAACGGCTGCCATTTACTCCAAGCCCCCAATACCCCTGAAGGTTGAAGTCCAACAGGCTACCCTGGTGAGCACTGCACAATGTTACTGTGTACTCACCTCCGAGTTCCCCTCAAAGTGCAGCCCGCCAAGTACACACCATTTATGTGCTGCTGTGAAACGCGTCAGCATGCTTTCGCACTGCTGTGGACCGTGATCCAGCGGGGAGGGGAACAATTCCAGTGGCTGGCCTGATAATGGCATGCTGATATATTACAATGAGGTTCCCGATGCCCGATGGCGGGGAATGTGGCCCCCATTGGCGGGCTCAACAGACGATCGCGAACTGGTTTCCCGCTGTCGTAAAACCGATCGTGCCATATTGTCCACTCACACGACCGATCACACCCGATGCCAGTGGTATGGAAAATTCCACCCTTTGAACTCGAAACATTAACTTTGTGTCTCTCTTCACGGATGGTGCCTGACCTGCTGAGTTTTTCTGGCACTTTCTATTTTTATTTCAGATCTCCAGCATACAGAGTATTATGCTTTCATTTGCCTTTATCTTTTCTGTAGTTTAAAGCATTAGTTGCCTACTAAGTATTGTTTATTGTTTTGTTGTTGGTTTTGTATTGTTGGTTTCAACAAAAAGTATTGTTGGTTTCAGTTTGTTTGTTACGGTAAAACTCTTGAAATCTGAAACCGTCCTGTGTGATTCCTTTAAGTTGGTCACTCAGAATTCAAATTTTTTTTAAAGTTATTGATTTCTACAAGGATCATAACACCAGCATGATACAGTGGTGTGCAGCCATTTGCGAGAAGCCATCAAGGTCTGCAGCTGACCCTTGGATGGAGCCAGTGGCGAGGAAGTTCAAGGCTGCAGTGACTTTGATGGCTACTGGCAGAGCATGGCGAGTAGTGGTGTGAGGTGTGAAATCTTCTGTTGCAAGCCACAAATCCTAGTGACCATCTGTCTGAAAATTCTCAGTCTCCTGTAGCACTTGTTCTCTAACATCTCCGCTAGATTTGTCTACAGTGATAGATCCAATGCTGAGGGTACGACTTCTGTTGCCTTCATGCCTCTTGTTCCACTCCTCTGCCCTCCTTGTGCCCAGGGCTCCTCCTGTCCTGCAGAGATGTTGCTCCTCATTGCCATTAGATGCAAAGTTTGAGAATTGAGCTCCCATTGAGCTCCCAATAATAACTGGAAGCCTTCCCCTCTGAACTTTCTATATTCAGCTGGTTATTACTGGTATAATCATTTTGACAACTGTTATAAACACCCTTCTCAGCTTCATCCAGGGAGCTCTGGCTTTGGTTGTCCTACCTATCCCCTTCATAAGAATATACCTCAACTGTACTGGAACAATCTCCTCTTTAAAAGCAGACCATTGTTCCATTACAGCTTTACCTGCCAATCTTTGATTCCAATTTGCCTGGGCTCGGTCTGTTCTCACCCCACTGATATGGTTGGTACTCTTAGCTGTTTTAGCGGGGTCACTGAACTTTCTTTTCAGTTACAGCTCTACCCTCTGCCTGGTTGACACAGTATTTATGTAGTGTGCCTCCGCTCCTATGCCTTTTGCACAGCCAATATGAATGTTGTCCTTCTATGCTGCATAAGGCCACCCTGCTCTGCCACACTTTGACCAACAGCACCTCTCTAAATGCATTAGTGAACCTGACTGCTCTAATTCTCCTATGCTCTACTTTCTCCAAGCTGCATGAACCGTAGAGAAATTTCATCAACTATGAAACAATCTTTAAACTGATTCTGCAGCCCTTTAAATTGCTCTAGCAGTGCCAGATGTCTTGCCCCCAACTGGTGAGATTTTGATATCATGCATGACTCAGATCTGGATCTGGTTATGATTATTTAAGTACACCTGACCCTAGAAGATGTGTAATTCACGCAGGTACAAATCCCATTAACGTCTATTATTGTTTGCACTGCAAAACTCAAGGTGCATGAGGTTTTGGATGGAAAATAATCTTCTGTGTTTAGGAATCTATCATGTGGCCTCTTGGCATTAAGGTATTTGCATTAACTGAGCTGAGGGCTTGTATTATCCATTTCATGTTCTTGTCATTTCACTCAATGCTTTCAAACGTTCACTCCAAGCATGATGTCATGCGATATTGCACTGTTAAAATGCAATTACCTCTGGTTTGAAAGGAATGCTAGACCTATAGTTATTTTCTCATTACCCAATGTTGTAAAAATGGATGCATATTCATTGGTATTTACATGAACATTCAAGGGGAAATGTATGTATAAATATATGAATGGATTTATTAAACTCTATTTCTTGCTCATAATGCGGTCTGCTCTGCACTAGGGAGACCAAGCATACATTGAGTGACAACTTTGCAGAAAACCTCTGTTCAATCTGCAAGCATGCCCCCACGCTTCAACTACCTATAATTTCAATTCTCTACCTTGCTCTTACCTCTTTGTTCTTGGCCACCTGCAGTGTCCCAATGAAACTCAACATAAGCTTGAGGAGCAATCCTTATCTTTCAACTCGCCACTCTACAGCCCTCTGGATTCAAAATTTGAGTTCAATAATTTCAGACCATAATCCCTGGCCCCATTTTGATTCCTTTTCCTATGCAGGGTACAGTTTTTCTTTAATATTTCTCTTGTTTTTGCTTTCAAAATGGTAGCTGTCCATCATTCTGCCATTCACACCTCCTCTGGACACTTTTTTGCTTCTTTACTTTTCCTGTTACCACTCTCTATGGCCTTCCACCACCAACTCTTTTGCCATTTAATTTCTGCTGTCTTCCATGCTAGCACAGATCTCTCCTTTTGGCCTTATTCCACCCTCTCTCCTTTCACATGCTTAAACCTAATACATTTCTAACTATTCCTAATTCTGATGAAAGTTCATTGACTGGAACTGTCACTGTTTCTCTCTTCACAGGTGTTACTTATCCTGCTGAGTATTTTCCAACATTTTCTGTTTTTATTTCAGATTTATAGCATTTGGTATTTTGCTTAAGAGCTGAACTGCCACCTGATGTCCTTCACTGAATTTCCTCTCTGTTCAGAACTGACGAGTCACTGTTGTTGAGGTCAGGAAGTCACTATGGTGGAAAAAATAGGGAAAAATTATAGTTGTCACTCAATACTGTAGTACCTCAGCATACTGGCATTGCTGATGATCCTAGGTTGTACATTTTAAAAGAAAAGCCTGCATTGCTGCTTCATTTTCAATGTGTGCTATCTCTTTAAAGGTCAGGGTATGTTCCTTCTATTATAAGTACATTTCTATAGTGGTGTGATTCAATTTAAATCCTATCCAGGTTAGGAATTCTATTGCCAAATGATGCCATTCATTGGAAATCCTGAATTCACTTGCTGTAAGTTCCACAAAGTTCTCATTTCTGGTTTTATTATGAAGTATACTATTGTATGCCTGATATCACTTCTTCAAATTTCATTTGCACAGATTTGAATTTAGATTTGATGTACTAATTGAAATAGTTATTGTAACTGTAAATTACAATATATGAATTAAGTCGCAGTGAAGAAATGGTGACAATAATGATTTTAAGACAAATTAAGTATGGAGTATGTCACAAGTTGTAGAATGATCTAGTATGTTCTGTCTCTACTATAGTTGATTTACAGGTTTAATCATCGTGTTATCCATCATATTTTGAAGCAAGTGCGTAAAATTGCCCTCTGTGACATTGGTAACAATATGTATACATGTTTATATGAAGCTCATTTGGCTATCAATACAGCTGAGGCCTTAACCTATTTAATTTGTTTAACTCATTGCCAGGATATTCACCTTACTAGGTGGGCACAGCAGGCGGACCAAAAGCGGTCACGAAGTTAACCGCCGGCCGCGATCGAGCCCCGACATCGATTTCACACTGGTTGACCAATTAATGGCCGGCTAACGTGAAATGCAAACAGCCCAGTGCTCAACGCTGCTGGGGTGGGGGCGGGAGGAGGGCGAGCACGGAGGTTCGCACATGCGCACAGGTACGTGCAATGAAAGCTCCAAAAGGCACAGGGCTGCCTCAGGGAGCGAAAGATTTATAAACTGTAAAATTTAAAACTTAAGCAATGTCAAAAACATGTCCCCTCATGTGGATCTGTCACAATACCAGGGACATGTTATGACTGAAATTTTAAAAAATGCATTTGATTTTTATTTGCTGTTGGAAACCTTATCCTGCCCCTGCATGAGGTTTCCTGAAAAATCCAAAGGCCACTTGGCCATTACGCCTGCTCGTCAACCGTAAGGTTAGACAGGCAGTGAAAATTTCATGTAATTATGACTTTAATGGGCTTAATAGGCTTGTTAATTGTCTTTCAACAACTTAATTATCAGTGTTAATTGTCAGTGGACGTGCTGCCGAATCCTTCGGTCGCCCGCTGATCGAAATATCACGCCAGTGCGCAATGACGTCAGGACGTTCCCCTGATGTCATTGCGTATCATTTCATGCTTGAGGGGGTCGGACACACGCCCGCCTGCTCAGCACAAATTTCTGACCTATGTCTTTGTTAAAGTACCATTTAAAAGAATTCATGCAAGCACGTTCAAATCTTAATGCCCCCACAAAAAGATTTTACTACAAAGGTAGAATGCTCGAGGTGCACAACAGGTTAGCCAGCATCTGAAACATATATTTACTTTAGATGACACCCTTCAGTAGTACTGATATAATCATAAGAAAGGCTACCCAAAAAAAACATAAGTCGTAAGAATAAATATTTAATGGGTCAAAATTAATATCATGTCCTGGTATATTCTAAATTTCAAACTAATTTTTATATTTTAAACTGACTACAAATGGCTGCAAAAAGATGGCCACCCGAGGATCACTTAACTTCTCTTGTGGATTGGAACACCACCCTGTATTAAGAGGGAACAAAAGGAACCTTTCAGACTGATGTTGACTCAATGCCTTTTCCTGAAACCAATTTAATAGGGTAATTTCAAATCAAATTGGACGCTCAAGTAGAAAGATGCTGGCTGTCTCAAACTCTCAAAGTGTGAAATCGTTAACACAGGGTGTATAATAACGACCCACCTTATTTGAAAAAGGACTTTTAGACTTGTAAAGGGTCATGTGATGAAATAACCATGCTTATTATTTGCTTTTAAAATAATAGCAAGATGCTGTTCGGCACACCGAGTTCCATAAGAAAGTTCCATTAGAAAGAACCAGCTGCAAGTCATCCAAACAGCCAAGGCAATAAACAGCAATACCTTGAAAGTGGGAGAAGGACTCCCCAACCTGTTCTAACTTTCAGCTCACCTCAGAACCAGCCTCATAAAAGTTCAACTGTAAGAAGCCTCGCAGCCTAGTGAAAATTGTTTGTTTTATAAGGCATTCAGTTCAAACCAAGCATCCGTTTCATTCAAGAAACTACAGCACTGTCACAAAAGAGATTTAAAGAGTCATTGTAATTGTGTTGCTTTACCTTCAAATGTATCTAATCTTTGCATATGTGATAGCATGTGTGAGACAAGTGAGTGAGACATTGTTTTTTTAAAAAAATGTCTGGGCCAAGTATGTGATAATAAATAATGTTCTTTACCTTAAATCTCAAAGAGCTTGCTGCTGGACTTATTTAATCTGGACAATCACCCTTAGTGTAAGAAAATATACACCCCTTACAAAGAAACATATTGATCACGGACAGGAGGGGATTTAATTTAATTTAAACAGCCCTGAGTTCTCCTCCAACCAGCTGCCGTAAACAGAAGGTGTTTTGATTTTGATTCCCCCCTTTATAAACAGTGGCGAGTTTCCCAATCCCTCAGTTTTGGTGTGATCCGATTTTTATTAATAACCCCACAGCAAACTCAGGATAGGGTAAACTCAGAGGCTTAGTTTATTCACACACACTCGAAATTTGGGAGGAGGTGTTGCTACATAGGCCCCTGTGCATTCATACAATAAAAGAGGGATAGAGAAAAAGATAGGGCAAAGACCACAGTGCAAAGAATTATCGCTTCACATGATTGCAGAGTCCAGAAACAAAGTCCAATGGTACATTCCTTCACAGAGATCGGCAGGTAGAACTGATGCTGGATAATTCATTTTTCCAGTTGAATTAACTTCCACCATGAGATAGGCAACGCATCAATGAATTAATCTTGTAGGTGGTGGAATAGAAGATCAGAAGTCCCAGTATAAACAGTGTAAATGGGGGTTAGGCATTCAAACCTGGACAGAGCCCTTTTTCTGAGCTGCTGCTGCCTAGATGGAAAATGACAGGCTGTCTTGCAACTCCACAAAGCAATAATAGTGGGTCCTGTCACCTGACTCCCAGCTCTCCACTTTGGCTTTGACAAAGGGTGTATATTCCTTTGTCTAGGTTCCTGAAATTGTTAATGTTTCAATCATTAAGAATTACAAAGGAAAGTCGCGGGGCTCTTTGCCCTAGCAGGCTGGTAGGCTCTAGTGGCCAGGCCTGGCTAATGAAATGTAGATGGCTTTTGTACAATTACCTTTGAATTTGGCCTCTGCAATCCACAGATTTATTAGTGTCGCTTTAGAGATAATAAGGCACAAAACTCTTCGATACTGCTGGATTTGCTCTGATTGTTCGAAGGTCACAGCTAGACATGGCTTCATTTTAAAAAGTCATTGTCCAGTTTTAAAATTTTAGGATGTAACATACATGCATTCTCTCATTCACACTGACATGTCAGACACACAGCTAGCAGGGGAAATGTTAACTCACTGCTTCATTTTGTTTTCTGAGGTTTAAACCTAGGTTAGTGCATCAGCAAGGATATTGTGTGGAAGGTTTAGCCGATTTGGGAAGATTCGAAATTCATCTTTACGGGGAAATCTATTTGGGGCTAGAGTTTTAAATTCCCTCTGTTGGGGATCAGGCATAAGCAAAGCCATTGGTTTCGCCTAACTCCCGATTAAGTATCCTCACAAGGGGCTGGGGGTTTTACAGAGTGATTAGCACTCAGAGGATGAGTGGTGGCCAAGTTGCTCTGGGTGATCCACAGGGGAATGCTAGGCATCTCATCCTGTGGGTGCCAGGCCCTTGGATTGTCCAGCTTAGCTCCTGCTAACTTTGGTAACCTGTGGATTCAGCTGTTCAGACTCAGGGACTGTTGTTAGGCTGATTGTCAGGAGATTGGGGGATGTTAAAGAGACATTGGCCTCTTTAGGGGATTCTGGTTCAGTGTCTTGCTCAGGCGCTGGCACAACTAAGGTGTTCCAGCTTTTGTTGCTAGGTGCTTTGGGTTGGGATGGCAACAGTTGGGCAGCCCGTACCTGAACTTGAGCCAGGCTTTCTGGGTCCAGATGATGGGAAGATAGCCTTCTGGCTGGGGCCTCTTCTGAATCCATAGCAGTTAGGGCTACAGTGCTGCAGCCTGGGGGGTTGTTATGGATCATTTTAATTGTAGGGGGTAACCCTGTCAGGTCACCTTGCAATTCTACACGAAGGTGGGTGAGCATGGGGTCCAATCTGGTTGGTGTCTCTCTGCTTGTCAGTTGGGTGGTGGGTTCTGTGTCCTTTGGGGTACTACTGTCCTCTGGCGGATGGTCAACTCTCACTCTGCCTCCTGCTGGCTTTTCATTTAACTTATGCAGGGCATTGGTGAGGCCACGGGCGGAATTTTCCGTGCCCGCTGGCGTCGGGCGTGCTTGGCGGCTTGAGCGGACAAAATGATGAGAAGGTCAAAAAACCAGTTTGAAATCATCCGCTCTGCCCGTCAATGGTGGGCCACATTTCCCACTGTCAGATATCGGGAATCTCGTTGTAATACATCTGCATATCATTATAAACCCAGCTTGCCGGAATCAACGCCCACACTGAATCATCCGAGCATATCGGCGTAATTGCATGCTGACATGTTTCACGACAGCATATATAACACATTCACTTGGCGGGCGGCACTTTGAGAGAGACTCGGAGATGAGTGCACAGTAACGTTGTGCAGTGCTCGAGAGGGTCACCTGTTGGACTTCAAGGTTGAGGTGCCGCGCATTCAGCCAGGGGCACAGGAAAGTCGCTTTTTCCAGGCTGGTGCCGGGGCAATGGCTGCCCACTGTGGTTGAGGTGACTGGGGGGCGGGAGGGCAAGGGCTTTACTTCAGTTAATGGTAGTGCACAAGCATGTGCAGAGTGGGGGTGGAGTGAAGCGGCCACGCATTAGGGAAATTTGTATAAAGTGACCATTCCTCTGTAGATGAGACAGTTCAGGTGCAGCCACATTGACATGCTTGGAGTCGGGCCTCTAGCTTATCTGCCCACTCAAGCAACGCAGAGGCATGTAATTACTACCAAATGCTCCAAAACTTTTCACCCCTTGGGCACAGACTGCAAACTAATGAGCGTTTTAGTGGACTGCAGAACAGTTGGATGACTGGGCACGTTATACAATCCTTGCTAAAACTGGCCATGGAGCAGTCACTGGTGGAGGCACTCAAAGCCCATTGCAATGTCATCATTCAGGTTTGGGTCAGTCTCCCCCATGGTTCAAGCTAAGAGTGCTGCTTTGCAGTGCAGGTTAAGAGAATGCCTGCGCCTGAGCTGAGAGCACAGCGTGCAGTCCACTGGGCAAAACTGCCGCCAATTGGTCAGGTGGAGTCGGGTGGAGGAGGGTGGGGTTTCGGACAGCCATGCAGCGCACTAAACTCTGGCCATCCAAGTGGTGGCCAGCACTCCCTGGGATGCATTAAGGGGCCTTCAGACTTAACCAAGAGAGGTTGTTAGAACACTCAAGCTAACCCACATGTCACTCTCTTTCATCCTGCAGGAGGCGTACATCAGGAGCATGGAACCTGGTGACCTAGCTGTATGTCTCATGGTGTACAGAGAATGCAGGCAAAGGAGGAAAAAGTGACAGAGCAATCTGGCTGGGCAGAGGGAGGAGCGGCACCCTCAGGAAGAAGGGGTGACTGCGGCCACTGAGGAGTCACAGTGAGCTGTAACTGTTATGCGCCCAGCTAGACCAATGGTCTACAGACGCTGCCTTTCATTCCTACAGATGACTGAGAACCAGTGTCACTGAAGACTGCGCATGTCCAGGGAACTGGTCGGTCACATCTGCCACCTGCTGCAGGATTTGCTGCTACGGGGACATGGAGGGCATCCACTGCCAGTGGCCGTGAAAGTGACCGCGATGCTTAAATTTTTACAACAGTGGCTTCTTTCAGGGCTCCACTGGTACCTCTGTGAGATATCGCAAGTGTCCTCCACAAATGCATCTATGTGGTTACAGACACCATCTGCGTGATGGCACAAAACTTTGTGCATTTCACCTGGGGCCAGGAAGACCAGGATGCAAGAACAATGGGACTTGCCCAGAGGTGCAGGGCACCAGATCTCCATCGCAACAAGGGGTCAACTACATCAACCGCAAGGGCTTCCACTTGCTGAATGTTCAACTGGTATCCGACCAATACAAACGCATTCTGCAGATCTGCGCACATTTCCCAAGGAGTGTGTACAATTCCTACATTCTCAGTCAGTCTTAGATCCCTGGTGTCTTAAAGGGTCCACAGAGGCTGCAAGGATGGGACAAGGGCTACCCGCAGAGGATGTGGCTGATGACATTCATGCAGCGGCCTTAGACTGAAGCAGAGCGAAGGTATAACGAGGTTCATACTGCAAATCGCAACATGGTGGAGCAAACCATCGGGATGTTGAAAATGAGGTTCCAGTGCCCGGACTGGTCTGGTGGAGCCCTGCAATATAGTCCACGGAGGGTGTCACACATCCTCATCACCTGCTGCACCCTTTACAATTTGGTGCTGCAACGGGATGATGAGCTGGCAGAGGAGGAGATGGAGAAGCTGGACCTCTCCTCCGATGAGGGCAAGCCAATAGGGGTGAGGGTAAGGAGGTAGATGATGATGACGGCGATGAGGCCATCGCCCTGGCCAGACAAGGCATGCACGCTCAGGAGGCCCTCATAGCTGCTAGATTAGTAGAGGATGATGATAACCATAGATCCTGACATTGCATCTGTGAATGTTTGATTCCTGTCTGACTGATGGCAGCGCACATACCCTCTGGGATAAGGATCCTGTCATGGAGACGCAGTGGAGGCCCCTTTGGTCACTTGATTCCAGGAGGATGATGACAACATGCAGAGAGAACATTCCATAGATCTTCACATGGCCTCTGTGAATATCTAACTCCTGTCTGGCAGAGGGCAGTTCACTTGCGCTCTGTGATCAGTGTCATATCGTAGAGACACAGCCATGAAACTTTACATGCGCCTGAACTTTGTCAGCCTACAGCACCTGACCCCTTCAGGAGCACAGCATCACTGGTCACGGATGCTGGTGTGATGGGGGGCAGCCCCACCTAAAAGGTGCTGGGAGCACGCAGAGAGAATGACAGAACTCTGTGACACCTGTCCACTACATTCTGGCAGCAATGACAAGCACCATTGAGGTGCAAGCATCATTAATGTTTCCAATGTGTGTGAGACCAGACCATCGCTTTGGTCTGAAGGCTGCAGAAAGCACAGGGAAGAGGCCCTGGACCTAGACACCTGCCTTATCATGTGTAGGTTTCACATCTGAGTGACATGAACACTGCTTATCAGAGCAAGGAGCCATAGGCAGGAGCACCTTCTTGGGAGTTCATTTACAATAGTAAACATTATGTACAAGTGATTAACACCCATGCCCAGGCTGTGCAACTACATCTTCCTTACCTTCCTGACCCTGCCGCTGCATCTTGGTGCTCCCTTGACACCTAGAACAGAGGTGGAGGCAGCCTGTTGGCTGCCAAACCCTGTCTTGGTGGGCGTCCTCTGAAGGACCTAGATCTGGAGGGCCCCAGCCTGCTTTCGGCGTCCTGGTGTATGTGGCAGTGGCACCCTCCTTGGTTGGAGCTGGAGCTGCTGGGCTCACAAGAAGGGCATTCAGTTGGGCTGGACACTCCCGGAGTCACCTGGATGGATGATCCTGGGTTGTGGGCATGCTGATTCTCCTCCCTATGGGTGCCCGAGGGCCCCTGGCTGACTCCTTGAGGAAAAAGGGAAGCTGGAGTGAGATCGAGCTGCCCAGCACCCCTCTTGCGTACACACTGTTAGGGGCCAACTATGGCGTTAGCGATGGAGCTCAACCCACGCAGCAGTACAGGACAGATGTCCTGGACTAAGGTCTCTATAGCAGCCGCCATCCTACCATGACCTTGGTGTGTTGGCATGCTGGCGCTATCACCTCAGACTGAAGGCAGACAGACTCCTCCATTGTGCCTTGCAATCTGAGGAGTGCAGCAGACATCCTTTCTTGATGTTTCCTAGCTTGCCTTTGCATCTCCAGTAACTGAGACATGACCGAGTCCAGAGGCTCGACATCTGACTTGGACTCAGCAAATTTCTGGCCTCCAGCAGTCCTCCGAGTGCCAGAGGCCTGGGAAGTCCCTGTTGGCTCCTGCTATGGATCAGACAGTGTGATGTGCTCACCAGATTATGATCCCGAGGCTATTTTAAAGCTAGGTCCCACTGAGGTGTGTGTCTCTGCACTGGTAGAGGGTGTGGGTGAGCGCTGTGACTGCTCTTCAATGAGGATGCCTTCAGATTCCTCTTCAGAGTTTCTATGGGGTTTGATTGGAGGCCCTGGGTCATGGACTCCATCAGCTACTTCCCAGATATCCCTGCGAAAGCAAGGGGAGATAATTAGTGCATGGCAGGGAATTGCGGAACAGGACACATCACTCACAGCATGGTTGTCTGATAAATGTTGCACTGCTGGATCCTCACTTGGTAGAGTAGTGCTGACCTCACCATCAGCACAGGAATGGTTAAGATCCTCTCCAGCTGGATGGGTCTGTTTTCAAAGTCCATGAGGACCTTGATTTCAGACATTCCTCTATCAGCTGCTAGCCTCTAGTTGTGTGCCAGCTTGTCCTGCATGAATACAGATGGAGAGAGTGTATGCAGGATGCTTGCTGGGCCAGGTGATAAGTATGTCTGGCATGTGTAGTGGTGAGTCGTCCCATGGACAGGATGAGGACAATGACGGTGTGTGTGAGAGAGTGAATGGTGATGTCCCTTGAACAGGCAACGAGTGAGATCCCTGTGGATGTGTGATGGGTTTGTGGCTATGTGTGTTGAGAGTGATGAGAAGAGTGACTTACCCTGGTGGAACGGAGGAGATCATTCATTCTCTTTTGGCACTGGGTGGCTGTCCACTTTTGTAGGGCGTTGGCACTGACCACTGCTGCCACCACCTCCCACGTTGGATTGTTGATGTTTCTGCCCCTCCTGTAGCTAGAGCAGGGGTAGAATACATCACGGCAAGCCTCCACTGTGTCCAAAAAGCACTTTAGGGGTGCATCATTAAATCGGGAGTTGGGGGTTGTGGGCAGCAGTCTTCTTATCTTTTGGGGCCATGTCTTCTTTGCGGCAGTCCTGGCTGGAAATGCTGAGAGGTGTTCGTACGGCTGCACTTTAAATATGGTGCCGGCATGATGAAGCGGTGAGATGACAATGTGACTGGTGAATGAGAGCCCGCCCACCATCGAAACGGCATGTATCCCGGAATTGGCTGATTAATGAGACGGGATTGGGACGATATGTCGTGAAAAGCCACCATTGCAACCGATGGGTAAAACGTCCTTTATCCTGCCCACTACTGCACTTAGTGGAAATTTGGGATGATTCCGCCCCACATCTGGAATAGGTGTACAGTATTGGTTTCCTTATTTAAGGAAAGATGTAAATGCATTAGAAGCATTTCAAGAAGGTTTACTAGATTAATACCTGGAATGGGCTGGTTATTTTATGAGGAAAGGCTAGACAAGATATGCTTGTATCTGCTGGAGTTTGGAAGAGTAAGAGGTAACTTGATTTAAACATATAAGACCCTGAGGGGACTTGACAGGGTGATGTGGAAACAATATATCCTCTTGTGGAAGAATCTAGAACTCAGGGTCACTGTTTCAAAATACGGGGTCACCCATTTAGGACAGAGATGAGGATTTTTTTTCTCTCAGAGAATTGTGAGACTTTTGGAATTCTCCTCCTCAAAAGGTAGAGTCCTTGAATGCCTTTAAGTCAGAGCTAGATAGGTTCTTGATAAGCAAGGGGGTGAAAGGTTGTTGGGGATAGGCAGGAATATGAGGTTAAAATCAGGTCAGCCATGATTTTATTGAATGAGGGAGCAAACTTGAGGGGCTGAGTGGCCTACTCCTGCTTCTAATTCATATGTTCGTATGAGATATCACCCTCAATCTTTCTGGGCCAATTGGGAAGTTTTCTGGTCCCTATTTAAATTTACCATGAAGCTGTCAGCGAAACCAATCATTGACTTCCTCGCTGGGGCCTTTGGCTTTGGAAGGGGCACTCTCCTAACTTGTTCCATGTCTCCTGGAACACTTCTGCCCTCAAGAGGAGGTGTGGCTCCAGTCACATTTCCCGGTGGTTTTGCCACTGGGGCAGGCATCTCACTCCCTACCTGCTTGTCTGTTTGGGGACTCCCTTTGCCCCTATTTAATGTCAGAAAGAAGGTTTCTGCTAACCATACTTCATGCAAGTCCTTAATCTTTTCCTTTCCTGGTTTAAAAGCTTCCCTTCCTTCAGACTCTTCAACTACATGAGTCATCTCCCTCACTATCTCTTTCCCTGCTCTGGGACTTCTCTGGTCCCTGTTTAATTCTGGTATACTCAGCATCTATTTTAGATTCTAGTGGCCTTCCTTGGGCCTCTTAAACATATTGGCTTGGCTTTGGCTTTGCAACATTCGAGCAGCCCTTGCTCAATGTGTATAGGCGCAGTCTCACCCTTTTGGGACTCATTTCTTTCTCTGGCTAATATGTCGCTGCCAGCCAAATTGTTCCCAAGGAGGAAATCAATTCCTACTACTGGTAGTTCAGGGACAATTCCTACTGTAACAGGACCTGAAACATGGTCACACTCCATGTGGACCCTGTGGAGGAGTGGAAACACATATCCTCCCCCCACTCCACTGATCAGCGCTCTGGCCTTCAGGGTGAACTTGGCAAGGGGTGGGGGAAACAGGTTTGTGTTTCCCTCCAACATTAAGGACTGAGTGGTCCCTGTTTCCCAGAGCAGTACAATGAACTTGCTCACATTTTGGAACAGGTAGGGGGACACTGTTCCTGAGAGGATAAAATTCCAGAAGCTCTCTGGGAGTTTGTCCGGCTCAGAAAAGTCTAGTGCCATACCCTCCAAGGGGTAAGTTTCTGTAGTGAGAGCCTCTGCCTGCTCTGTTGCACTACCCATTGGGGCATTCTTCGGGCGACCAATCATATGGAGCCCTATTAGACCAACAGGCTTTCTGCGAACTCTCCAGCACTCAGGCCTGGAATGGCCTATTTTGTTGCAATGAGGACATAGCAGTCTCCGGGGGTTCCCCTTTCAGGCTGCAGGGGGTCTTCTCACACTGTCCTCTGAGTTTTCTTTTCTGGGTGGGGGCCTTTCTAGCAGGGCCTATCCAGATCGCCTTGCTCCTCTTTCCAATGCTCGTGGGAATGGTTTGGAAGGAGTCTGCCTGAGTTTCCAGGCCTATGGGTGAGAGCGTAGCTGCTATCTGTGATGGTTGCATCCCTGGCTGTGAGCATCCTCTGCTCCTCTAAGTATATTAACAGGATTGAAGGCAGGCAATTTTTGAATTCCTCCAGCAATACCAACTCACGCAACCCCTCCTAGGTGCGTGGAATTCTTAGGAATCTTATCCATCGGCCGAACACAATTTGTTTCAGCCATTCAGACCCGATGTAGGTTTGTGCTGGTTTCTTACAAGTGTTCTGGAATTGCTGGCGATATGCCTCTGGGACTAACTCGTAGGCACTTAGGATGGCAGCCTTGGTCTGCTTATAATACTTCTTGGACTCTCCCTGACAGCTGCCCTTGAATTAAAAATGTCCAGGTACCTGATGACCACTTTAACCATCCTGCCATTTCCTCAAAAGTGGCAAAAAGTGACTCCACAAATTTGGGAAGGAATCTCGCATACTTGAGGACATCAGAGAGTGATGCAGTGTTAGAAAGCTAGGGGCTGCTACTGGGTAGAGAGAGATTTTCCCTCACAGCCTCCAGTTGTCTGGCCTCTCTGCTCGCTCCCTTTTTAATTTTTGGAGCTGGAATTCTCTTTCCCTTTCTTATTCCCTTCCCTGAGCATCTTTTTCTCCTCCTTGCTCCTTCTCCTTAGCCTTTATTTCTCTTCTTGTCCCCTCTCCTTAAATTCTAACTGTATTCTGAGCTTTTCCAGCTCTAATTGGGCGAGGGGAGAGGATTCGGAGTCATGGTTGAGCTCTATATCTAAGTAACATGAGATCTGAATGTTCCACCAACAACCGGATCAGTTCACTTCTCTTCACTTTACTGGGCAATTTTAACTGTAACTCCCTAGCTACAGCTTTCAGTCCTTCTGTGCTCAGGGTTGCCAAGTTTTCACCATTAAAATTCCCTCGCTGGACAAACATCTGGGCACCAAAAGTTGCCATTTTCTTCGTGTTAGATAAAAGGAATTTGCTGTGGTTAATGACTCGTGTTTTAAAAATTTTCTGCCACTGGGTTTTCTCTCCTTTTGGCTTCCAACTGACTCAGATATGGCTCGTCTATTAACTTGGACTCTGGTCAAATATAATTGGGTTATCCCAGATTGGAGCTCATAATTACCGTTACAGACAGGAGGGGGTTTAATTTAAACAGCCCTTATTTCTCCTCTCACTGTAAACTGGAGGGAGTTTTGATTTTAATTTCCTCCTTTATAAGCAGTGGCATATTTCCCAATCCCTCAGTTTTGGTGTTACCTGATTTTTATTAATTAACCCCACAGCAAACCCGAGATAGGGTAAACTCAGAGGCTTAGTTTATTCACACACGCTTGAACACGGGATAGGGTGTCACTATGTAGCCCCCTGTGCATTCATACAATAGAGATAGAGAAGAAGGGCAAAGACAGGGCAAAGACCAGAGAGCAAAGAATTATTGTTTCACATGAGTCCAGGGTCCAGAAACAAAGCCCATTGGTATATTCATTCTCAGAAGTCGACAGGCTGAACTGATGCTGGATAATTCACGTTTCCAGTAGAGTTGACTTCCACAATGAGAAAGGCATGTAGAGATGAATTAGTCTTGTAGGCGATGGTGTAGAAATTCAGAAGTCCCAGTAGAAACAGTGTAGATGGGGACCAGGCATTTAAACCTGGACAGAACCCTTTTTCTGAGCTGCTGCTGCCTTGATGGAAAATGGCAGACTGAGCTTTGCAGCTCCATGAGGCAATATTACAGGATCATCCAGTTAGGGCGTCATGTTACCTGATTCCCACCTCTCCGCTTTGGCTTTGACAAATGGTGTATATTCCTTTGTCTGGATTCCTGAGATTGTAATTCTTAACGGTTGGGAAACATTAACAAAAGAAGGTTGCAGGCCTCTTTGTCCTCGCAGACTAGTAGGATCCAGTGGCCAGGCCTGGTTTATGAAATGCAGATGGCCTTTGTATAATTCCCTTTGAATTTAGCCTCTGCTGTCCACGTTATCATTAGCATATCTTCAGAGATTACAGGGTGCAATGTTTTCAATACTGCCAGATTAGCTCCTATTGTTTGAAGGTTACAGCCAGGTATGGCTTCAGTCATTTGAAAAGGCCATCATCCAGTTTTAAAATTTTAGGAAGTAACCATGATGATATATATAGATATATTTCATAAAAATATGGTGTCAGATCTTAGTTCCATTACAACAGTAAAAAACATATACATTTTGCCTGTGACTGTAAACTAATTGTTATCATGGAGAGGCATTCAATGCTTTATTAGTCTGCATTTCTGGAGCCTGTCAATCAAGAGAGTGGATTGTGGTGGATGGTGTGGAGTCAAAGCAACTGTGGTCAAGAAGAAACCCAGGGATAGGACAGGAAAGGTCCTATGATTGCATGTGGGCCTGGAGGGCGTTGTTGTATCACTTCAAAGAGAAATGTTTTTTGGCTTGAAAAGAAGAATTACAGTCGGCTCCAAGATGATGGTGGGGAGAGATCCTGGATGCAAGAGAGAAGAAAAAACTTGATGAAAAAACTTGGAATGCATGAAAGTAGAGAAATGGATGAGGACAGAAGGTTGAGTAGGTGGAAGTGAAAGTGAAGGCATTTTGATGACAACGAAAGGTGGAGAGGAAAAGGAAATTAAGTAAAGAATTAAGGGACAGGAGCTGAAGTGATTCTTGGGGAAGGGGTTGAGAGTGCTACTTTGGTGATTGACGTCATCGGATCACAACTCGCATTAACTAAGAGGGAGAGGCATATACTGTACTGGCATCAATGAAAGTGGAGAGAACAGATTGCCAGCTTGTTCTGGAGGGGAGACAAGAGTAACTGAATTAGCAAGTGTATGAGCCAATATGAACTGAGAGGGTTAAAGAAAATAACAGGGGAGAAATTCCTCTACAAGTAGCCTGTAGATACCTGACAAGTGCAGCATGCCTTTGGTGAAGAGGTAATAAATTAAAATGAAGAGATATTGGGGGTTGAAATTCAACTGTAGTGGGAGCACAAAATGAAAAATTACGGATTAACCACGCATTCCACACCCTGTCTGATGTTCCTTTCAGTGAATTGAATAGAGAGGTAAATTTGCCAAGATGTGTAATAGGTACACAACCTAAATATGGTCAAAGTTGAATTTCACCCCCAATTATTGTAGACAGAGAAAACATCAAATAAAGAGGAAAAAAGGAAAAGGAAATAACATAAATTATAAATAAAGGAAATGTGAAAGGTACTGCGATACTGTACCTGGCCCACCCCTTTCCAACTTGCATTTTGCCTTGGCTAGATGCCTGTTTGGACAATTCAAGTAATTAACACAAGAATTAATTCAGGTTCTTAGCTTAACATTTATAATCTCTATCAATTCACCTCAAGCAATAAGCAGAGTTAATGCTGCATGTTCTTGCAGCAGTTTATTCTTACTCTAAACTCAAATGTCAAAGTCAATAAGAACAGCTGTCTTTTGTTATAAGCAAACTGCTAGGTTGGAAAAATATTTTCTGCCAACTTCAGTGTCTCTTCTGAAAAATGGTGGAACAAAAGAAAGGTGAAGACTTTTTGCTGAAATTGTTATCCACAGTAGCTACCAGTAATTGTTTCCACATCTTTAGTCTAGTTTTTTTTTTACACCATTGATATAGCAATACCACTAATGCAGCCAAATGCATATGACTGAATAAACTCAAGAGTCATCGGCAATACTGGTAATGATTTCAAGCCATACTGCATGCCGATCAATGTTCTAATATTACAGTTGACTCTAAATCAAATGGGTATCTAAAAATAGAAAATTGAAATCAGTATCACACTTGACAAAGACAGTCTGTGGTGCATAATCAGATTAAGAAATATATGAAAGCAGGCAAAGAATCAGAAATCAGAGTAACTATATCTCAAATGTTGATAACAGGTTAATAAGAAAATGAAAATTTAAGTGGAGTGAGAATAGAAAAAAATGATGTGATTTTCTTTATGTCAGGCAATAAAATCTGGAAAGAGGTATTTGTTTATTAATGCCTTTAAAGGCCTCACATTCAAGAATGTGGGATTTCCCAATCAGCAGCAGTGTAGTTCTCATCTGACAGGAAGTTAAAGTGTTCAATCAGGGCAGCTACAATAGTCACAGAATGGAGCTGAATAACCAGAAGTGAACCTCATGGCTTCAGTAAGATTCTAGCAAATGTAATTTTTACTTTTGGTTCAGGGTGTGTTAAGATCCTTTTTAAAAACTCTCATTGGGTAGAAGTTAGTGCTTGTTGTGCCCATTTTGCTGGCAGAAAACAGGCACAATGATGCCCAATCATGCAGCCCAGCATCCCAAAAAGCATCTGGCCTGAAATTACCTTGAGCTATATTTCAAGCATCCCTGGCTGCAGCTTAAAACAGACCTGGTAAAAATGCATTGGCAGAGGGTAGATGAACCCTAAGTATTCTTGGGGAAATTGGCATCATTGGGTTTAACCTTGAATTGACACCTTTTACATTGGAGGAGTAAAGATCTTTTTTATTTATGTACATACTGGCTGTAGTAATTATAGTTTTATTTAGTGTGTAATGTATTTTTAAGAATAATATTTGTTAGGCAAAATCACATGATCTGTAGTAGCCAATAGGAGTCAGTGTAGCGATAGAGTTGGAGTTGAAAGCACATGTGTAGCTGCTGCTGAGTATATTGTAAATAAACTTAATGTTTCCACCCAAGAAGTGTCTGCAGATCAACTATATCATTAATAGCACAACTGGGCCACCCTACAACAAACTGGTGATGAGGATAAAACAGGATTGAACAGATGAAATCAAGTTAAAAAGGAAATCAGCACTGTACCTTTCCCAGTGATTGTAAGTAGCAAGCTCCGTTAGAATTGAAGGAGTTATCCCCTCTCAAAATGCCACAGCTTGGGAGAATTGATCCTTCTGAAGCTGCCACAGACGATTGGTCTCAATACATAGAACGCTTCACATTGTTTTTTCAAGCGAACGCGATTACAGGGGAAGAGAAGAGACAAGCGATCCTCTTGCTTACTCCTGATTACTTATGGGAGCGAAACCTACAGTCTGATTTGAAGCTTGATGGCACCCAGTGCCCCAGATTCGAAGAATTTTGATGAATTGGTGGACCCCATGAAGGGTCATTTTCAACCAAAGCCCTCAGTCACGATGCAGAGGTTCAGGTTTAATTAACGAAATAGAGCCCAAGGTGAGACAATTGCATGCTATGTGGCAAATTTGAAGCAGCTAATGGAACATTGTGAGTTTGGTACGACTCTGAATGACATACTTAGAGATTGTTTAGAGTGTGGTGTGAAAAAGGACACTATTCAGAAAAGATTATTGCCCAAAGTGAATCTGGATTTCAAGAAGGCACTAGAGATAGCGCTGGCCATGGAAAGCGCAGTGAGAGATTTGAAAGCAATACAGGGTGCGCAAAATGGTATCGTCCCCCATACTGGGTGGGAAATCTCTACCGAAAGAGGCGCAAGAAAGTGAGACTCTGCTGAAAAGTGGGAAACGGCCCCCGCTAGCCGAAGAATAAAGAAAAATAACTTTGCAGCAAAATTAAAGGATAATTTTAACAGAGGTGGAAACAATCAGCCTTTTAGTGATTGACAGTTTAAAAAAATCGAATGCTACTATCGTCATAGAAACAGACATATGATGAGGCAATGCAAGGAAAGATTCAAGCAGCCTTGTAAACAAAAGAAGAAGCTCAATGAATCCCACAATGTAGAAGAGCCTGAAACAACAAATTCAGACACTTGCTCATTGTTTAATCTGAAAGTTGGAAAGACAAAACCAATGTTTGTCACAGTGAAAGTAAATGGCAAACCTGTTAGAATGGAAGTGGACACAGGAGCTTTCACTACAGTAATTGGGGAGCATACCTTCAGATATTTGAATAATGGTGAACATCAATTAAGTTTAGGAGAAACAGCCGCCAAGCTGAAAACATATACAGGTGAAAACATTCAAGTAAAAGGCATAAGCAGAGTAACTGTCCATTATAGAAGCCAATCAGCAAAGCTACCCTTGATGGTGGTAGCAGGTGAAGGGCCAAGCCTCCTGGGGTGAAATTGGTTGAAGGAGATTAAGTTAGAATAGGCTAACTTTTCCAGCTGAGAGCAAGAGGATTACTAGAGCTACTTAGAAAGTACGCTACAATCTTCAAGGACGAACTAGGGGAAACCCAGGGCCTGCAGGCCAAGATTCATGTGGATCCAGAAGCAACCTCTCACTTCATGAAGGCGAGACTGGTACCATATGCCCTGCGAGAAAAAGTCGACATTGAACTCAACAGACTAGAGAAACTGGGCGTTACACAACCTATTTAGTTCTCAGAATGGGCAGCTCCCATAGTCTCCATCCTTAAACCCGACCAAAGCGTCCGATTTTATGGAAACTACAAACTGATGGTTAACAGAGTAGCTAAACTAGACAGGCACCCCATTCCAAAAATTGAAGACCTGTATGCCAAACTGGCAGAAGGGACAATGTACACAAAGCTTGATATGAGTCATGCTTATCAACAATTAGAGTTGGATAAGGTCTCCTGGGAATTTGTCACAGTTAATACCCACAAAGGGTTGTACCAATATACACGATTGCCTTTCAGTGTCTCCTTCGCTTGTACCATCTTTCCAAGGACAATAGAAAGCTTACTGCAGGGACTGCCCCAGGTTGTAGTCTATTTAGATGATGTATTGATGACAGGATTCACTGAAAAAGAGCACTTGGCAAACTTAGAAGAAGTCTTAAAATGTTTCTTGCAAGCTGGAGTGCGTTTAAAAAAAAATGCATTTACCGAGTGAAGGGAATAATCTATTTGTGTCACCGGGTAGATTCACAGGGCCGCCACCTGGTTAAGGAGAAAGTGAGAGCCATAAGAGAGGCACCTGTGCCAAAGAACACCTCCGAGCTCAAATCATTCCTAGGAATGATCAACTATTATGGTTCTTACCCAATTTGTCTACAGTGCTGGCCCCCCCTGCATTCTCTACTCAAAAAGAACCAAAGTTGGTCTTGGGAGGTGCCCCAGAAAGAAGCTATCATAAAGGGGAAACAATTGTTGCATTCGTCCAACCTATTAGTGCATTATGACCAGATGAAAGAGTTCATGCTGACATGTGATACATCTCCCTATGGAGTGGGAGCATTTCTCTTTCATCGGATGGACGATGGCACGGAATGGCCAATAGATTGCATATCAAGAACGCTCATCACAGTGGAAAAGGGATACTCGCAGATAGAAAAAGAAGGCCTGTCCATCATCTTTGGTGTCAAGAAATGTCACCAGTACATGCAAGGCCGCCATTTTTCAATCAATTCAGATCACAAACCATTGCTAGGATTGTTTAGTGAGGACAAGGCATTACCACCCATAACTTCAGCAAGAGTACAACAATGGGCTTTAATTCTGGCAGCATACGAATATGTTTACACACGTAGGTCTGGAAATCAAATTGCAAACGCTGATGCCCTTGGTCGGAAAATGATGAGCTGGTCCCTGTTCCACAGGAACTTGTTTTACTGTTAAATTTCTCAGATTCCTCGTCGGCTTGTGTTCAACAGATCAGAGACTGGACAAGTCGGGACCCAGCCTTATCTCTCATATAAGAACAAGTGCTACATTGTTGGTCGCAGGAGCCCGTATCTGATTAAATGAAACCATACTTCAACAGAAGACTTGAAATAACCAGCCAGGATGGCATCTTATTGTGGGGAGCACGAGTGATTGTTCATCCAAAGGGAAAGCAGCCACTTTTAGTTGAACTACACAGTGCACATCCAGGAATTTCCTGAATGAAGACCATAGCACACAGCTATCTATGGTGGCCTGGGATGGATTGTGGAATAGAGAGTTTAGTAAAGCACTGTGTGCTATGTCAGCAACTGAAAAAGTTGCTAGTGACAGCTCCGTTACACCCATGGGAGTGATCAGGTAGACCCTTGGTGCAGTTACACATTGATTACGTTGGACCTTTCTGCTCATTATCGACGCCCATTCAAAATGGTTGGACATATTTGAGGTGAAGTCATTAACGTCGGCTGCTATAAATGAGAAACTATGTCAGAGTTTTGCCATTTACAGACTACCAGAAGTAGTTGTTTCCAATAATGGCACAGCATTTACGAGTGCTGAGTTTCAAAGGTTTATCAGCCTCAACGGTATCACTCATGTGAAAACTGCACCGTACCACACTTCCTCAAACGGACTGGCTGAAAGGATGGTTCAAACGTTCAAGGCAGGCATGAAAAAGCAACCAAGCTCGCACGTTTTCTTTTTCATTACAGGACTACCCTTCATACGACAACAGGTGTCACGCCTGCGGAGCTATTGTTGAAATGCTGCCTCAGGACATGATTTAGCTTAATAATGCTAAATTTAGAAGGGAAGTTAGAAAGGGGTCAGGGAAGCCAGAAAACTAGACGTGACTGGAATCATCGTGAGAAGAAATTTACTGTGGGAGAGCCGGTATACGTGAAGAACTTTAGGGATGAACCAAAGTGGTTACCGGGTGAAATAAGTGCGGTGACTGGACCCCTAGCTTATCATGTGGAGGTGGAAGGCCAGATCATCCGCAAACATGTGGACCATTTAAGGAAGAGAGCGACAAATCATCAAGACTTGGTTCCACCAGTGATCATGACGGGGTCTGCGTTTCCTGCTGACGATACTCAACCCAGGACAGACATGTCTGATATTCCCGTAAGTGTTGAGGATACAGAACTGCAAGTGTCCACTTGATGTTCAGGCAACTCTAGAAAAGGAGGCTCCTGACAAAGAATCTGAAGTTGTAGAGCTGCGATGTTCCACATGTACCAGGAAACCACCTGAGAGACTGAACTTGTAAATTCCTTACCCAGAATAAATATTGTGTTGTCTTGAAAAATATGTACTTGTAAATACAATATGTATAGCCGAGTTTTGCTTCGGGCAGTACAAGTTGAGAGGGGACCTGATAGAGGTGTATGAGATTATGAGAGACAAAGATAGGGTGGATAGGAAGGCACTTTTGCTATTTAGTAGAGGGGTCAGTAACCAGGGGGCATAGATTTAAGGTAAGAGGTAGAAGGCTAAAAGGGAAATTGAGGAGAATTTTTTTCACATAGAGGATGGTGGGAGTCTGGATGTCACTGCCTGGAAGGGTGCTTGAGTCAGAAACTCTCGTAATATTTAAGAATTATTTAGATATTCACTTGCATTGCCATAACCTCCAGGGCTATGGGCCAAGCGCTGGAAAATGGGATTAATGTAGTCAGATCTTTGTTAACTTGTGTGAACACAATGGGCCAAATGGTCTCCTTCTGTGCTGTAAACATCCATGAGTCTATGCGTCTTAAAGGGGGAGGAATGTAGTAATTATGGTTTTATTTAGTGTATAATGTACCTTTAAGAATAATACTTGTTAGACAAGATCACATGATCTGTAGTAACCAATAGGAGGCACTGTAGAGATAAGAGTTGGCGTTGAAAGCACACATGTAGTTGCTGCTGAGTACTTTGTAAATAAATCGTCCACCCCAGAAGCATCTGCAGATCAACTATCATTAATAGCACAACTCCACCACCCAAAAAAGGCTAATCAACAGTGCTATCAAGCGGCACTCGTTTAGCAATAACCCACTCACTAATGCTCAGTTTGGGTTCTGCCAGGGTCACTGAGCCTTTGACCTCATCACAGCCTTGGTTCAAACATGGACAAAAGAGCTGAACTCCAGAGGTGAGGTGAGAGTGACTGCCCTTGACATCAAGGCAGCATTTGACCGAATGTGAAATCAAGGAGCCCAACAAAACTGGAGTAAATAGGAATCAGAGGAAACACTCTCTGTTGGTTGCAGTCATACCTAGCACAAAGGAAGATGGTTGTGATTGTCGTAGGTCAATCATCTCAGTTCCAGGACATCGATGTGGGAGTTCCTCAGGGTAATGTCCCAGGCTCAACCATCTTCAGCTCCTTCATTGGTGATCTTCCCTCCATCATAAGGTCAGAAGTGGGGATGTTTGCTGATGATTGCACAATGTTCAGCACCATTCACGACTCCTCAGATGTTGAAGCGGTCCATGTCCAATTGCAGCAAGACCTGGACAATATCCAGGCTTGGGCTAACAAATGGCAAGTAACATTTGCACCCCACAAGTGCTAGGCAATCACCATATCCAAGAGAGAATCTAACCATCGCTCTTTGACATTCAATGGCATTACCATCGTTGAATTCCCCACTATCAACATCCTGGGGGTTACCATTGACCAGAAACTGAACTGGGCTAGCTACATAAATACTGTGGCTACAAGAGCACATCAGAGGCTAGGAATCCTGTGGCGATAACTCACCTCCTGACTCCCCAAAGCCTGTTCATCATCTACAAGGCACAAGACTGGGGCGTGATGGAATACTCCCCACTTGCCTGGATGAGTGCGGCTCCAACAACACTCAAGAAGCTTGACACAGTCCTGTATAAAGCAGCCTGCTTGATTGGCACCACTTCCACAAACATTCACTCCCCCCTCAACCAACGAACAGTAGCAGCAATGTGTACATTAACAAGATGCACTGCAGGAACTTACTAACCCTCCTTAGACAGCACCTTCCAAACCCACAACCACTGCCATCTCGAAGGACAAGGGTGCAGGCACATGGGAACACCACCACCTGGAAGTTCTCCTTCATGCCACTCACCATCCTGACTATTCCTTCACTGTCGCTGGGTCAAAATCCTGGAACTCCCTCCCTAATAGCATCATGTGCTTACATGGTGTACTTACACCACATGGACTGCAGTGGTTCGAGAAGGCAGCTCCCCACCACCTTCTCAAGGGCAGCTAGAAATGGGCAATAAATGCTGGCCTAGCCAGCGACAGCCACATCCCTTTGTTGGCACAAAATTTATGACAGTGGCCAAAGCTGGACAGAAGTTCTGTTTCTGCTCAGTCACCTCATGTAGATATTTAATATAGTAGTTGGAACTTTTATCAACACAATCCAGCAACAACTTGCATTTATATAGTGCCGTTAACTTAATAGAACTTCTCAACGCACTTCACAAGAAGTGAAGAACATATAATCAGGCAAAGACTGAGATCAAGCCAAAGGAGTCATTAAGACAAGTGACCAAAGCTTGGTCAAGGACAGGGTTTAAGAAGGGTCCTGAAAGTAGGGGAGAGAATGGAGGAGAGGTTTACAGAGACAATTTGAGAACTGCAAGCCCAGAAAATGAAGGCACAGCCATCAAAAGAGGAATGGAGGAAGTGAGGAGTTGGCAAAAGGCCAAAGTTTGAGGAATGCAGATTTGTACGGCGAAGTTTTTGATTTTTTTAGCTGATTTGGAGAGCCGGTGCAGACACGTTGGGCCAAATGGCCTCCTTCTGTGCTGTGAAAATTCTGTGATTATGTAGAGAAGTGTAGGGAGGGGAAAGGCTATTCAGTGATTTGACCATGAGAATGAGAATTTTAAGATGAGACGTTCGGGAACCGAGAACCAATGTAGGTCAGTGAGCAAAGAGGTGATGGGCGAACAGGCCTTGATGCAAGTTAAGACATGGGCAGCAGAGTTTTTTGATGAGCTTAAGTATATAGAAAGTGGAAAGTGAGGATCCCGGCCAGAAAGGTATTACAGTAGTTGAGTCTGGAGGTAATGGTGAGGGTTTCAGCAGAAGCTGGGCTGAGGCAGGGTGCAGGCAAGTGATATAATTGAGATGCAAGTAGGCAGAGATGGAGAGGATATGAAGTTAAGGTAAAATAGGATTATGAAATTGTTCTTTGTCCTGTTCAATCTGACACAGTGGTATAATGACCATGTGAGGAGAGGTAAAAATTATTCTCCTATTTTATCACTCCAGGTCTGACCGTAACAGGGTTTTTTCTTGTGAATTTAGAGAGGATGTGCTTTGCTAATGCTGTAGGAATCCTATTATGTATGCTTTCAGATTATAAAGAATTAGCATTCTTATTTTTAAAAAATACAAGATAAGTTTATTGACACTACTTCCAAAATTTAAAAAAAACGAGGTAAATCACAACCACCATTCATATTTCACACACATTTCCTTGGTCCACACTTAGTACAGACGGTGGAATAAGAGGATAGGCTTAAAGATTTTTTACTGTTCGTGAAGAGGACAAACCAACAAAGGAATATACCATTAGCTGTCCTTTGACTGGTCCCAATGCTGTGATTGGGCCATTGTGATGTGGCCATTTTATTTAGTTGTCTTCCTGTCTTACGAAGCAGATTTCCACACTTTGGACAGAAATTTCCCCCCATCGGGGAGTTTCTGCAGGGGCAGGGCGGGGGTGGGCGCGAACCCGATCGGCGTCCCCAATCAGGGACGCAGCACCATTTTACATGAGTGGGCCAATTAAGGCCCGCTCAGCGTGACGCTCACCTGGAAGCGCTGAGCGCTCCCTGTGCGGGCGGGGGGATTCTCTGTGTGAAAGAGCGCAGAGACCTCCCCGAGGCACAGGGTTGCCTCAGGGAGATTTGTTTCAGTGCTGAAGTTTTAAAGAAAGGTTTTTAACACTTTTAAAATACGTCCCCTCATGTGACGCTATCATATGAGCTGGGACATGTCAAAGAATAAATGTACAACTTTTCATTAGATTTTAAAATACTTCATGAAACCACATCTTGCCCGTGGATGAGGCTTCATGAAAAACACAAAGGCGGCCTGGGCTCTTTGCCTGCCCGCCAACATTAAGGTTGGAGAGGCAGCTCATTAAATTGAATTCATTAGGTTTTAAATGGCCTTTGACAGTTCAGCAGGTGGGCAGCCAAGTCAGCTGTGTGCCCACCGAACTGAAAATCTAAATAACGCGCGGTGACATCGGGACGCCCGCCCAACGTCACCGTGCGTCATTTTACGCGTCGGCAAGCATGCCCCGCACCTGCTTGCCGACGGGAAAATTCTTCCCTTTATTCCCAAAAGATCTCAGTTTGCATGGATTTCTCTTCTCCGGGTGGTTACTTTGCAAATCCTAACATGATATTTAAGAGAGGAAGAAAGAGAAAAATATCTTCTTTGCCGCTTTCAGTACAGCATTCTGACCTCTGATCTCCCTGGCTTGGTAAATAGTCCTTAAAGCCTGGTTAGCGGTATATTCCAGAGGAATTTGATCAATCCGTCTGCTTCAGTCATTGTATTTTAGAACAGGGAATTGCATTTTGATGTCTCATCTCTGAAATCTTTGAGGAATTTCAGGGTAGTCTGAAAGCCAATAGGAGATGGGGTATTTCACTCTCCCCAGGGTGGCTTTGGGTATTTGTTCCTTTTTCATCCCACTTGGGTGGAATGTAATTTGTATATTGTGGCTAGCTGGCAGTCTTCCACTGTCTTAATAGGATTGCAGTTTTTTTTTTAAATCCAGATAGAAAAAGAATTAGAAATTATGGGCAGAATTCTCTGTCTGTCGGACAGGCGGGCCCGACCCAATCTCCGGCGGGCGGGGAGCCGATCCCCACTGGAGAAGCGGGCCGCACCACCATTTTACGTGGGTGGACCAATTAAGGCCCGCCCAGCGTGACGTCCAGCGGGAAGCGCTATGCACTTCCTGTGCGGGCGGGGGGGGATTCCCTAAAAGTGAGAGTGCGCTCTTTCGCGCATGCACACGAAAGAGCGCACATCTCCCTCAGGCTAAGTGCAGCCTCAGGGAGATCGCTTCCACTTTGAACAACATTAAAAATAGAAATAAAAAATTCCCTAACATGTCCCCCTCACGTGACAATGTCACATGAGATGGGACATGTTCATAATTTACAGATTAACTTTATTAAAATTTTTTAACACCCTGCATGAAACCTCATCCCGCCTGTGGATGATGTTTCATGTTTTGTCTATTTGCCGCCAGGGCTCCTGACCTGCCCACCAACCTTAAGGTTGGACGGGCAGGTCCTTTAGTTGTTTAAATGATCCTGTTAATGGCCTCAATTGGCCATTGACAGGTCGGCGAGCCCGCAGCTGATTTTGCTGTGGGCCTGTCTTCTTGAAAATTTAAATGGGGCGCGGTGACATCAGGGGTTCCGCCCAATGTCATCCCGCGTCATTTTGCGTGTCGGTGAGCGGGCCCCACCCCCTGCTCGCCAATGGCAAAATTCTGCCCTGAATCTTTTTTTTTAAATAAAGCACCGTCTCATAACAGTGGTCAGGGTGGGAAAATGGAAACAATGAGTGGGAACCAAGTTTGTAACAGTGACCAAAGATAATTGCATTGGCTTTCCCTGTGTTTAATTGGAGGAAACTTCAGCTCACCTAGGACTGGATGTCAGTTGGAAAAGAGGCAATAGAGGGCTCAAGAGATTTGGTGGTGAGATAGAGCAAGACATCATTTGTATACATGTGGAATTGCATGTTTGCATGATTTTGCTGAGACAGCATGGAGATGAGAAATGCATGAGGATCAAGAATGCATGGGGAACTCCAGAAGCAATGAGCGGATACAGGAAGAGAAGCCATTGCAGGAAATTCTTTGCCTACAGTTGGATAGGTAACAGGTCAGCCAAGTTGAGGACAGTTCCACTGAACAATGGATGGAAGGCTTCCATTGAGGAGGATGAATTTGGTCAACCATGTCAAAGCCTGCAGACAGGCTGAAGAGGGTGAAGAGAGAGAGTGCACCACAATCACATAGGATTTTGTCAGACAAGCTATGTGTGACTTTAATTCGGGTCATTTCAGTTCTCTTAGAGTACAATGCAAATCCAACAGAACTACATTCTTTTTCAGAAAAGTAGTGTTAACAACATGACAGAAAATATTTTGCTCATGCATCATTGTCAATAAACCAATACATGTGAAATCAAACTATATCAAATCTATACTGAAAACTGAAATGGTGATCCAAATTATTTTCCAGACTCTTTTATGATGTGCACTGTGGTGTAATATTGACAAGCCATTACAAATAATGTCAGGTGCAGTAGTCACTCATTGTACTACTTTCATGTCACAACTATTGCTATTAAACACAATTTAACCTCTTTCCTGGGAAACTATAAAATAACCTTCTTTGTAACAGATCCCACAGCATTGGAAACCTGTTTACAGTTCTTAAAAGCAGTATTATAGAGCATTTATTAGACAAATCAATGGTACTATATAGCTTGTGAAGTATGTATTTTTGATTGCTTTACACAACAATCTTCAGCATCTAGAAGCTCTTACCTGTTAACTTTTTGCTTTTTATCCTCAAGCCATTAAAAAGACCCACCTGACCGTACTTTGAAGTAATTTAGTTGTCACTCTTAACCTCAACTGACAACAGACCAAGATACTAAACTGCCAATACTATTGTCAGCGCTGTAATCTATATAAAATATATTTACATCCCTTGAGTCTCCCTCTGTAAGGGGATCATTAAAATCAGTTTTTAACCATTACAGATATAAATTCCAGAATTTGTTTGGGATAGTAAATCAGCAAAACATCTTGAATTTTTTGCCACAATGACCTTCCCTGTCCACCCCAGAAAATTCTATTGTTTTGTTATCAGGTTTGGAAATCAGGTGCATCATGTATGATTTCAGCGTGCATGTTTCCTACTGAATAACCAGTGTAGAATTCATTGATGCAATGCACATGGTCTGAAATTTTGATTTTTTTTAATAAAGATCATTGTTAACATGAACAATATTCTTTAAATGTGAATATAATATTTGGATATTGCTGAAAAGAGAGATACATTGCCAATGCTTTTCATCTTGCACACATCAAGACAAATGCAAGAATGCCAAATTTCAAACAAACAATCACAGCAATCAAAACTACAGTAGTATAGGGGTGGTGATTGTTTAGCAAGATGACTCTGATTTGCTGAGTAGAAAGCTAAGGGGAATGATAAGCTCCCCATACTTCCATGTAATTCAAAAAAAGGTGTAAGGCTTGAACATATTTCTTTTGTTTACAGAGAAGGAGTCCCTGTGTATGGATGTATGTCACTTCTGGCAAGCATAAATGAGCCACATTATAAGCTCGACTGATTATCTTAAATTGGTTGTTAGTGTAACTATTAGAGCACTCAAGATTGTTCAGCAAGTGCTGCCCAATCATGCTATCACATCTAACAATTTGCTTTGGGTTTTCAGTGCCAGCGCAATGCCAGGTATGTAGGCAGTAAATCTCAATGATTGGCTGATCAAATGAAACAACATGTTCCTCTTGCTTTGGTTATAGGCAGAGTACAGACTGTACTAAACCAACCCATGCTTGCAAATCCCAGCTGAGTAATGTTATGAAGGTGGAAAAAGGTGGTTTTAGTGATGACATGAAGATGAGATCAGAAGCTTGCCTCATGGTCAAATTTGACACCAAGGTTGTGAATAGATTGGCTTATTCTCAGATGGTTCCAGGAAGAGAGAGATGACGTCAGTGGATATGGAATGGTGTCTGGAGAGGCGTCCAAAAAACAATGGCCTCAGTCCTTCCCAATATTTAATTAACAATTATCAGTCAAGAGAGTCAAGAGAGTTGTTGATGAGGTATAACTGGATGTCATCAGTGTACTTGTGAAAACTAACTGTGCTGTCCTTTCGGAAGATGTCACCAAGAGGCAGCATGTAGATGAGAAATATGAAAGGGCCAAGACAGATTCTGGGGGACACCAGAAATAACAATGCAGAAGCAGGAACAGAGGCCATTGCAAGTGATTCTTTAGCGACCATTAGATAACTTAGAATGGAACCAGGTGACAGCAGTCCCACCAAGCTGGACAACAGTAGAGAGGCGTTGGAGGGGGATGGTGTGGCCAACTGCTTCAAAGACTGTCAGCAGATTGAGAAGGTTGAGGAGGAAAAGTTTACTTTTGTCAAAGTCACACAGGATGTCATTTGTGACTTTGATAAGAGCTGCTTTGGTACTGTGGCAGGGGCAGAAACCTGATGGAAGGAATAAAATGTGGTGGTTCGGGAAAGATGGGGCAGATGTGGGAGGCAGGTAAGTGAATGGAGCTAAAATAGGGGCTAAAAAATTCTACTTGGATTTGGGATAATTCAAACTATTGGTTTGGAAATAGGGGCAGACATCATTTTCATTGACTTTACATTCAAATATCGATATGTACAAGTTTCCAATCATGGTGTGGGCCTTCCCGCAATCTGCTGTCAAGACTCCATAGAGCCATTAAAATAAATATGGATAGTGACATAGTTGCACTGAAATTCTGGTCACTGAAGTTATGCTCACATGGACCAAGGAAAACTTAAAATTGGGTTTATAATACATGAGCCGTGTCAGAATCAGCTCAGACTATCAGAAATGATGGATTTATGAACTGTTAGGTTGTCAATACCTTGAAGCTGCAGAAAGATGTTTATGCTTTGGCCTTAAACTGCAGTAATCTCTGACTGTAGAACTGATGCACCCCTTGATATTTTGTCCCCATTCACAATAGGGGATTCTCAAGATAAGTAATGAAGTTCCCAATGGATATTCCTTGTTTGCCATTATAATGGAAGTGCATCAGAGGATGGAGGAAATAATTTGAGAAGGACATACCCTTAAAGACGTTAACTCTCTCTTATCAAAAAATATACAAGCAACATAAATCCTAAGACATTCAGCCAAGATTGCTTATCTGAACAGCTTTGCCTTTGGCTGTGAAAGTGATGACTGCTTTTAACTTTTATGCCACAGGGGCTTGATCCAAGCAGCCATGGCAGAGATCTGTGCAATATCAATGAGAGCTGCCTTCTGGACATGTATTTATTAGGTAGCTGGCACTTATGCACATAGTTTGCAAATTAGTCCAATTTGGCATCACAGCAACAGCAGTGAGATAGTGTCTTCCAGTTTCATTACTTTGCTGGCTTTCCTAAGATTCAGGATGCAATAGGTGATATCCAGTTGCCTTGTTAACTTTATATGGTCAACCCTTCAACCTCGTGAAAAGAAAGGACTACCATTTAGCTCAATGCTGTGATAATGAAAGGCAGCATTACAGGAAACATCCACTGAAAGGTGAGATTTGCTAGTTTGTTATGATGCATTCATCCCCCGGAGTGTAGCCCTTCCTGATCCCCTTAAGAAAGAAAACCATGTGAATGGATAGTTTTTTTGGGTAACAATGCTACAATGATAATGAGCCCTTAAAGAGTTGCTACAAGCTATATGCTTCAACCTGAGTGGTCATTGGAAGGACCATTGGGGTTGTAAAGGGGTGCTTTCAATGCCTCAATAGCCAGAGGGTCTCATCTATATGCCTCGGCTCATAAGACCTGTATAGTCATAGCTAAATGTGTCCAAAAGGTTCTAGTTATGAATGTTCTGGAGGATGTGGCCCAACCTGTTTTGGAGATGGAACTTCACACAGTACAGCATTAAGATGCCAGTGATTCCTCAGTGACTACCACACTGATCAATGAAGTACTCTCATCTGTTTAGCACAATCTACCCTAGTTACCCCTCCCTTACCCTTTTTTCTCACAACTTTAAATAAATGTTAAATCGATTAACAATTGAGATTCTAAAATAATCTAAATGATCTGCACTGTACATGCAAGCAATAACAGGACGGATGTATTTTTCTTTGTTCATATCATATGGGAATAAACGTTTCTGCACAATTGAATTGATGGATTGAAAGTATAAAGAGAATCTATAATGGTTATTCATACCAGTTCCAAGAAGCACCTAGTACAGATTTCATTTGTACCACTTTGCAGCAGAAAACTTGTCTCATGAATTATAATAGAAAAACAGTTACCAGCCCCTCCAGTTACTGAAACACAAATTATTTCTTCTGTTTTATTATTTCTATTCTTATGAAGCAATTGTCATGCTAAATACAATCATACAGCCAGCAATAATGGGCAGATTTTCCTGACTCCACAGAGCAGTGCTACGAGGCAGGGGGCCCAGGAAAATAGTAGGGATCCATAATGGGATGGCTGCCCCCCACCATGGAAGTTTCCCAGTGACAATGGCTGTCCACCGAATGCACCATATGGGGAGGTCACCAGTTTCACAGAGACGGCCTCCCTGCAGTTGTCACGGGGATCCATTGGAGTAGGAGTGTCCATGAGGAGAGGGGGCCAAAGGTAGGGAAGGCCATCTCCACAGCCTTGGTGGGCCATCTGTAGAGGTCAGTCTGCTTGACCCTTCTGATTTATAATTGTATACTTACCTGTCTGAGGGTGTCTCAAAAGGGAGGCACCCTCGCGTCCTCCAAGTTGCCTCAGCAGTGTCCATCATTCCTGTGACACTGCTGAGATTTCAGAGCTACTGGCCCTCTAATTAGCCGCCAGCATCTCCTTCGCACCCACCATCCTTAATTGGGTGTTGAGCCTGGAGGCAGGCCACCTCCGTGTAGATTGTTGAGCCCAGCCCACTCTGGCAAGTGTGGGCTCGGGGGTTCCATTTGATCCCGATGTCAGAGTAACAAACCCCCAGTAAAACTCAGCCCATTGTGTCAATTTGAATTTGTAATCCTATCCTGAGCAGCATCTTTCATTGGGGGATAAAATGAGATAAACGCTATCCCACTGATATCTAGCACTGAGTCTACTGTGTGATTGCATCAGGAGGGTTTAAAATGTTTATTCCAAATGGTAAATTCACTGGTCCTTTGCAATGTTTCCTGTGGTTTCTGTTAGCTGTGCACAACCTGTTTATGCTCTATGTTACATTCCTGAATGCTGTGTGGCTGCCCACCTACACAGTTTAGAAGAAATATTGATCCTGTGATTTCAGTGAGGAATCAAGCCTGAGGAAGCACAGATAAGAGATAGCTACATTGTCAAATCCCTGTCTCTGACCCATGTTTCTTTGGGCACGCTAGAAATGTGGAATCAGTGAAAAGTTTTCAACTTCTGAAAAACTTAACTCTTTAGTGGCACAATGCACATGTACCTGATGCATTACTGTGTAAAATTATGAGTATAAAAAAAAAGGCCATTTTTGTTCCAATTCTCCCCTATGTTGGGACGGAAAGAAATAAATGAAGATTATCTACCATGTTGCATCTCAACATTTTTTTTAACATTAACATATGGGCAGAATTATCTCCCCGTCACAGGGGTTGTGCAGGGGCGGGTGCGGGTGGGTGCGGACCTGATAGGCACCCCCGAAATGGGTCCGTACTGCCATTTTACATGGGCGGGCCAATTAAGGCCCGCCCAGCGTGACGCATGCCCGGAAGTGCTGTGCGCTCCCAGTGCGGTTGGGGTTGGGGTTGCCTGAGTCGGGAATGCACTCTTTCGCGCATGCAAGTGAAAGAGCGCAGAAATTTCCCTGAGGCACCTCTGTACCTCAGGGAGATTAGTTTTAGGTTCAAAAAGTTTAATGAAGTGACCAGAAAATTTTTATGACATGTCCCCTCATGTGAAACTGTCACAGGAGCTGGGACATGTACATTAATTTCAATAAAAATTTTTGTCAAAATTTAAAATCATTCATGAAACCTCGCCCCGCCCATGGATGAGGTTCCATGAAAAATGCAAAGGCCACCTGGGCTCTTTGCCTGCCCGCCAACCGTAAAGCTGGACGGGCAGCTCTGTTAATTATTTTAATTGAGAGGTAAGTGGCCTTAATAGGCCTTTGACAGTTGGGCACCGGAGTCGGCTGCATGCCCGCCGAACTGAAAGTCTGAATGACGCGGCGTGATGTCAGGACATACGCCCAACATCACCATGCATCATTTTACGCCTCGGTGAATGGGCCTCGCCCCCGCTGCTGAGACGAAGATTCAACCCTATAGGGTCTTACTGTGCAGCACGAGGCCATTTGGCCCATCGTGCCTGTTCTGGCTCTTTGAAAAAGCTATCCAATTAGTTATACTCACCAGCTCTTTCTTCATAGCCTCGCATATTTTTTTCTCCTGATTCAAGTATATATCCAATCCTTTTTTGAAATTTATTATTGAAGTTGCCTCCAGAGTAAATAAGGAGAAATTGTTTCCAGTGGCAGAAGGGTCAGTAACCAAATACCACAGACTTAAGGTATTTGGCAAATTAACTAGAGGCAATAATGAAAAATATTAAATGTCAGTGAGTTGTTATGATCTGGAATGCATCATTGTTTAATATGTTTCTGAGTTTTGCATCATCAACACTTTGAAATTGTGCCCTGTATACCCAAGTTTAAGTCATTAATATATTTCTGAAATGGCAGTGGTCCTTATAGCAAACCCAGGGAAACATCGCTTCCCCTGGCCTGAAGAACAACCATTTACCATTAACTCCTGTTTCGTGGTACCACCGCCTCTTTAATACCATGGACTATCAAGTCTACCATGTGGTACTTTGTCAACCGTCTTTGAAAGTCCATGCACACATCAAACACATTACCTTCATCATCCCTATCCATTACTTTGTAAATAACTTGATCAAGTTCGTTAAGCATAATTCGCTTTTAACAATCCTGGATTTTATTTATTAGCCCATATTTTTCTAAATGCTACTTAATTTTGACCCAGATTATTGTCTCTTTCCCCACCACTGATGTTAGGCTGTAGCTGCTGGCTTTATCCATCAGCCCTTTTTAAAACAGCATGTAATATTTTCAATCCTCCTGGCACCACCCCGATAACTAAGGAATATTGGAAGTTTGTGATCAGAGCCTATCCAATTTCTAACCATACTTTCCTCAGTAATCTAGGTTCTTACTGATCCAGATCGGATGATTTTTCTACTTTGATGACTGCCAACCCTTTAAGTACTTCCTTTTAAACTATGTTATCCTGTACAACATCACTACTGCTTCCTCCTTTATCGCTACATTGCCAGCACCTTCTCTAGTGAAGACAGATGCAAAGTACCCATTTAATAAGTCAGCTGCCCTCTGATATCAACCCCATCCTCCTTTGACTATCCTTTTATTATTTATGCACTTACAAAACACTTTAGTGTTCCCTTTAATGTTAGCTGCTAATCTATTCTCTTACTTTCCCTTTGCCTGTCATTACATTTTTTTAGATTTCCTCTGTAATTTCTGTATTCAGCTTTTTTTTCTACCGTATTATGAACTTGGCCTCCTTTATCTGTCTCAAATTAACATCTATATTTTTAGTCACCCACGGAGCTCCAGCTTTAGATGCCTTTGTTTTTCCCTCTATGCTCTGAACCTGATCCATCTCCTCTTTGAAGGCCTCCCATTGTTCAATTACTGTTTTACCGACTAATTTTTGATTCCTATCCAGCTACACCATATCCAACTCAATGAGGTTTCAATGAAAATAAATTTGAACTCAATGAAGTTAACCCTCCTCCAGTTAAATTTTGCCATGCTTGATTATATTTTGTCCTTTTCTATGACTATTCTAAACATGATACTACAATCACTGTTCCCCCAAATACTCTCCCATTGAAACATACTCCACTTGCCCCACTTCATTCCCAAAACTCAATCCAGCACCATTTCCTTTCTCATTAGAATGGAAACACACTAACCAAGAAAACTCTCTTGTTCATGTTTCAGTTGCCCCTGTAAATGTGGTGATGAGCCATCTCTTGATCCATTGCAGTCTGTCTGATGAGGGTGCTTCCACAGTGCTGTAATTCCAGGGTTTTGAATCAGCGACTAGCCCTACATGATATACCAGTCATGCTGTTCCAAGGTAACTTACCTTGTGACACAAACTTCTGAAAACAACTATTTTGCTATATTGTAACTTTTCCAAGTAGCGCCTTAGTAATTTTGTGCTCACTTGACATTTGCCTGAAACACTTCACCATACCAAAATACTATTACAGTTCTACTTGTGCTGATAGTGTTATCAAGTGTTTGATGGCTTCCACATTTTTCCATCCCGCTTCAGCTTTCAGTATTTCAGTTGCGAATGTAACTGTAACTGATTTTTCTTTCTGAATTTTGAATTGGAGTTTACTTTGTTTAGCTTCACATGGATATCGCTTGCTCATTGTTGGACTTATTCCAATATTTTTTTCGAATTTCTGTTCAATTAATCCTCAAATCAGTATATCACCTATAATCAATTCCAATCCTATAACATCATTTATCATTTCTGAAATTATGCATTGGGAAATTTCTGGAGTGCCTACGATCCGGCTTGAAAGGATATTGGAGAGGGAGGGGGAGGATCCAGTTGTTGTGGTCCACGTCGGGACAAATAACATAGATAGGACTAGGAAAGAGGACCTGTTTGGGGATTATCAGGAACTAGGAACTAAATTAAAGAACAGGTCCTCAAGGGTTATAATCTCCGGATTACAACCCGAGACACATGCAAATTGGCATAGGGACGCGAGAATAAGGGAAGTAAACACGTGGCTAAAGGAGTTGTGTGGGAAAGGGGGGTTCCATTTCATGGGGCACTAGCATCAGTATTGGAACAGGAGGGATCTGTACCATTGGGACGGTCTCCACCTGAACCGATATGGGACCAATGTTCTAGCGAAAAAGGTAAATAGGGTGGTCAACAAGACTTTAAACTAGAAAGTGGGGGGGGGAGGGAAGGGTAAAACTCCAAGAAGTATAACTAATGGGAACAAAGCAGAAGGTTAGCATGTGGGGGGGTGGATTCAACTTCATGGAAAATTATGAAAAAACTGAAAAGAAAGGAGAGCCCAGGAGAGGCTATTAAAGTCACCAGAACACAAAATAGGACAGAGTGTTTGGAAAGGGCTAGGAATCTAACTTCAAGCACATCAGATAAAGGGACGACAATGAGAAAGGGGATGGGAAATACAGGACTGAAGGTGTTGTATCTGAATGCACGCAGTATACAAAATAAGGTAAATGAGCTTGTGGTGCAGATTGAAATTGGCAGGTATAATGTGGAGGGCATCACGGAGATATAGCTGCAAGGGGATCAGGACTGGAGCTAAATATCCAAGGATATACATCCTATCGAAAAGATAGGCATGTTGGCAGAGGGGGTGGGGTTGATTTGTTAGTAAGAAATGAAATTAAATTGATAGCAAGAAATGACGTAGGGTCAGATGATGTAGAATCTGTGTGGGTAGAGTTGAGGAACGGCAAAGGTAAAAAAACCATAATGGGAGTTATGTACAGGCCTCCGAACAGTAGTCAGGATGTGGGGCACAAGATACACCAGGAAATAGAAAAGGCGTGTAAGAAAGGCAAGGTTACAGTGATCATGGGGGATTTCAATATGCAGGTAGACTGGGAAAATCAGGTTGGTAGTGGATCCCAAGAAAAGGAATTTGTTGAATGTCTACGAGATGGCTTTTTGGAGCAGCTTGTGGTGGAGCCCACTAGGGAACGAGGCAATTCTAGATTTAGTGATGTGTAATGAGGCAGATTTGATAAGGGAACTTAAGGTGAAGGAACCCTTAGGAGGAAGTGACCATAATATGATAGAATTTACCCTGCAATTTGAGAGGAAAAAGCTGGAATCAGATGTAACGGTATTACAGTTGAATAAAGGCAACTACAGAGGCATGAGGGAGGAGCTGGCCAGAGTTGACTGGGAGATGAGCCTAGCAGGAAAGACAGTGGAACAGCAATGGCAGGAATTTCTGGGAGTAATTTGGGAGACACAGCAAAAATTCATCCCTAGGAAGAAGAAGCATACTAAAGGGAGGACGAGGCAACCATGGCTGACAAGGGAAGTCAGGGACAGCATAAAAGCTAAAGAGAAAGCATACAATGCGGCGAAGAGCAGTGGGAAACCAGGGGATTGGGAAGCCTACAAAGACCAACAGAGGACAACTAAAAAAGAAATAAGGAGGGAGAAGATTAAATATGAGGGTAAACTAGCCAGTAATATAAAAGAAGATTGCAAGAGTTTTTTTAGACATATAAAGGGTAAGAGAGAGGAAAAAGTGGACATTGGGCCACTGGAAAATGACGCTGGAGAAGTAGTAGTGGGAAACAAGGAAATGGCGGAGGAACTGAATTGGTACTTTGCGTCAGACTTCCCGGTGGAAGACACGAGTAACATCCCCAAAGTTCAAGAGAGTCGGGGGGCAGAGGTGAGTATGGTGGCCATTACCAAAGAGAAGGTGCTAGGAAAATTGAAAGGTTTGAAGGTGGATAAATAACCTGGGCCAGATGGATTACACCCCAGAGTTCTGAAGGAGATAGCTGAAGAGATAGTGGAGGCGTTAGTGGTGATCTTTCAGGAATCACTGGAGTCAGGGAGGGTCCCAGAGGACTGGAAAATTGCTAATGTAACCCCCCTGTTTAAGAAGAGTGTGAGGCAATAGACAGGAAATTACAGGCCGATTAGCCTGACCTCGGTCGTTGGTAAGATTTTAGAGCCCAGTATTAAGGATGAGATTTCAGAATACTTGGAAGTGCATGATAAAATAGGGCAAAGTCAGCATGGTTTCATCAAGGGGAGGTCATGCCAGACAAATCTGTTAGAATTCTTTGAGGAGGTAACGAGTAGGTTAGACAAAGGAGAGTCAATGGATGTTATCTACTTGGACTTCCAGAAGGCCTTTGACAAGGTGCCGCACAGGAGGCTGCTCAGTAAGATAAGAGCCCATGGTGTTAGAGGCAAGGTACTTGCATGGATAGAAGATTGACTGCCTGGCAGGAGGCAGAGAGTGGGGGATAAGGGGGTCCTTCTCAGGATGGCGGCCGGTGACAAGTGGAGTTCCGCAGGGGTCAGTATTGAGACCACAACTTTTCACTTTATACATTAATGATCTAGATGAAGGAACTGAGGGCATCCTGGCTAAGTTTGCAGATGATACAAAAATAGGTGGAGGGACAGGTAGTATTGAGGAGGTGGGGAGGCTGCAGAAGGATTTGGACAGGTTAGGAGAATGGGCAAAGAAGTGGCAGATGGAATATAACGTGGGGAAGTGTGAGGTCATGTACTTTGGTAGGAAGAATAGACTATTTTCTAAATGGGGAGAGAATTCAGAAATCTGGAGTGCAAAGGGACTTGGGAGTCCTAGTCCAGGATTCTCTTAAGGTTAACTTGCAGGTTGAGTCAGTAGTTAGGAAGGCAAATGCAATGTTGGCATTTATTTCGAGATGACTAGAATATAAAAGCAGGGATGTGCTGCTGAGGCTTTTTAAGGCTCTGGTCAGACCACATTTAGAATATTGTGAGCAATTTTTGGCCCCGTATCTCAGGAAGGATGTGCTGGCCCTGGAGAGGGTCCAGAGGAGGTGCACGAGAATGATCCCTGGAATGAAAGGCTTAACATATGAGGAACGTTTGAGGACTCTGGGTCTATACTCAATGGAGTTTAGAAGGATGAGGGGGGATCTGATTGAAACTTACAGAATACTGAAAGGCCTGGATAGAGTGGACGTGGAGAAGATGTTTCCATTAGTAGGAGAGACTAGGATCCGAGGGCACAGCCTAAGAGTAAAGGGAAGACCTTTTAGAACAGAGATGAGGAGAAACTTCTTATCAGAGAGTGGTGAATCTATGGAATTCATTGCCACAGAAGGCTGTGAAGGCCAGGTAATTGAGTGTATTTAAGACCGAGATAGATAAGTTCTTGATTGGTAAGGGGATCAAAGGTTACGTGGAGAAGGCGGGAGAATGGGGTTGAGAAACTTATCAGCCATATTTGAATGGCGGAGCAGACCCGATGGGCCGCATGGCCTAATTTCTGCTCCTATGTCTTATGGTCTCTTATGGTCTGATCCCAAAGGTCATTCTAGTTTATTTATGCTTACCAAATTTCCTGTTAAAGAAACACAGCTTTCACAGATATTTGCCAAATGTCAGGCACCATAATTTGCATTATACAACAACAAACAGCTTGCTCAATAGCATTGTATTTGAAAGTTAACACTATTTCCTCCATGTTCTGTATATTCTCTTTGCAAGGCTTCACTTAAATATTTGGGGCAAGACATGTTTTCACTTATTTGGCTTGAACACTTTCACCATACTGCAACCATACAACTCAATGGTTTGTTTCTTCAGCTTTCTTTATTACACAAAGTTTCTGTATTCAATTTAGCCCAAAAACTTTATCAAAAAGTGCATTTATTGGTATAACGAGTATCATATTTGCTCACTTAGCAGTAATTTTATTTCTCAGTCAGAAGGTTATGGATTCAAAAACAAAATCAGGATTTGAGCACATAATCTCAGCTGATCACTCCTCCATCACTACATTATTTCTTAAATGAACTGTTATGTTGGACCTTGTCTGCCTGTTTGGATGGATATAAAAGATCCCTTATTCAAAAGGAGCAAGGAATTCTTTCAGTTCCTGACCAAACATTTTTGTTCAACCAACAAAATCAAAAACTAGATTAACTGGTCATTCATCTCATTTACTATTTGTCAAACATTTCCTTATGGATTGACTGCCATCACTGCCTACATAATAACAGACACAGAACTTCAAAAGTAAATAACTGAGTGTGAGATACTGTGGGACAGAACAAGGCCCTATGTAAATGTTATTTCTTTGCGTATTTGTCTTCAGTTGTGTGATCTGCATTCACGATGATGATGCATCAGTTACTTTGGCCATTCCTAACTCTCTGATAGCTGGCTACACTCGATGCTCCAGAGTTTGAAATTAATTATTTGATTAATCAAAGACAAAGTACAGTACAGTACCAATATTGCCCTAGATTGTATCAGTGCTATAACCTCTTGTAAATTGAGGTTATTATGCATAATATTACATTGAATTTTCATGCTGTTGGATCCTGGTCACTAGTTTAGTTGGAGTAATGGATCCGGGTTGCACACTTCTTTCGGGATGACCGAGTTGGTACCATAGACATAGCAGATCAGCAGACAGTTCTGATGTAGAACACATCCAATTTATTTACAAAGGAACTCAGCAGCTACACTTGTGTACTTACAACTGTAACCCTGTCTCTACATTACAGACTCTTACTCTAGACTACTCACTACTGACCACAGACTACTAAGGTAGCCTGCGCTACCCTGTCATTGGATAATAAGATCATGTGATCTTCTATTATAACATTCTCCTTAAAGGTATATTATACATCAGATTACCACATTCCTCCCCCTTTACTCAGAAATACATTTTACAGTTACAATCATAATTTTTCTCAAAATATCAAATTATTTACACAGATAAGTAATTTACAAATTCAGTCTTTCTTGGGGTTTCCTTATGTGTGCAGAACATCTCAGATCTACAGCTTCAGATGTTTTGTCAAGAACCTGCTTTTCTGGTGTTGAACATCAAGTTCTTCGGTGGGCACCTGCAAATCTGTTTCCTCAACTCTAGCAGGTACAGCCAATCCTTCAAACACATCTGTACTCAGCTGAGCTCTTTCAACAGGGGATGTTGATGCTGTCATGAACACTGGAGGAATCATTTCCTGATACTTTGTTTCTCTCCTCCTTATATGATCTGTATGTCTCCATATGATTTGGTTTTCTGCTTTCACATGGTAAGAAAGAGGTCCAGTGGCTGCACTTATTTCACCTGATAACCACTTAGGTCCTTCACCAAAGTTTTTCACATATACAATCTCTCCTAGGTTAAATTTTCTGTCACGACTATGCCAGTTATATACAATTTTCTGACTTTCCTGACACCTTTCCACCTTCACCCCCTAAATTTGGCGTTACTAAACTCAATCTCATTCTAAGACGACGATTCATCAACAATTCTGCAGGTGTGACACTTGTTGTCATGTGAGGGGTGGTTCTATAATGGAAAAGAAAACGTGCTAACTTGGTTGCTACAAAGACCCCAGTTAATTTCTTCATACCATTTTTGAATGTTTGAACTACTTGCTCAGCCAGTTCATTAGAAGATGGGTGGTATGGTGAAGTTTTTATATGAGTGATATCATTGAGGCTGATAAACCGTTGAAACTCAGCACTGGTAAATGCCATGCCGTTGTCTAATATAAACACTTCTGGTAGCCCACTGATGGTGAAATTTTGTCGTAGCTTGTCAATTGTAGCAGAAGATGTTGGTGATTTTACCTCATATATATTCATCCATTTTGAGTGAGCATCAAAAATAAGGAGAAACATTGTTCCCATAAAAGGTCCTGCATGGTTAATATGCACTTGCACGCATAGCCTTCCTGGCCACTCCCTTGGGTGTAATGGAGCTGCTGGAAGTAACTTTTACACTTGCTGACTCTGCATAAAACTTCTCATTAAGCTCTCTATTTCTTTGTCCATTCCAGACCACCATTGATAGCTGCGTGCTATGGTCTTCATTCAGGAAATACCTGGATGTGCACTATGTATTTCAGTTAACAAAGGCTTTCATCCTTTTGGAGGAACAATCACTCTAGCTCCCCACAATTAGATACCATCCTGGGTAGTTATCTTATATCTTCTGTGAAAGTATGATTTCATTTCCTCAGATTCCTTTCTTTTGACCAACCGTGAAGAACTTGTTCTCATACTTTGGATAAGATTGGGTCTCGACTTGTCTAATCTCTAATCTGTCTAGCACATACCAGTGATGAATTCAAGAAGTTCACTAATAAAACGAGTTCTTGAGGAAGTGGAACATTCTCATCATTTTCTTTCAAAGGCAAACGACTAAGTGCATCAGTGTTTGCAATCTGATCTCCAGGTCTGTGGATGAAAGTATACCCATAAGCTACCAGAGTCAGCACATTTCTGTATTCTTGCTAAGGTTATGGGTGGTATAACCTTTTCCTTGCTGAACAATCCTAGCAAAGGTGGTCCGAAACGATAGTAAAATGACGACAGTGTACATGCTCGTGAAATTTCTTGACACAAAAGATAATTGATAATCCTTCTTTTTCTACCTGTGAGTATCCCTTTTCCGCTGTGTTAAGCGTTCTTGATACATATGCAATAGGTCATTCTGAGCCATCGTCCATTTGATGAGAGAGCACTGCTCCCACTCCATAAGGAGATGGGTCACATGTCAGAACTAACTCTTTTCTTTGGTCAAAATGTACTAATAGGGTGGATGAATGTAACAGCTGTTTCACTTTTGTGAAAGCTTCTTTCTCTGATGTTTGCCAAGACCAACGTTAGTTTTTCATGAGTAGGTAATACAGGGGTGCCAGTTATGTCGACAAATTAGGCAAGAAGCATCCAGAGTAATTGATCATCCCCAAGAATGATTTTAGCCCGGAGGTGTTCTTTGGCGCTGGTGCCTCTCTAATGGCTCTTACTTTTTCTTCAACCAGATGGAGGCCCTGTGCTTCCAACCTGTGACCTAAATAGACTAACTGTTTCGCTTGGAACGTGTACTTGGCTTCTTTTAAATGCACTGTCACCTGTGAAAAACACTTCAAAACTTCGTCCAAGTTTGCCAAATGCTCCTTTTCAGTGAGTTTTGTCACTAGAACATCATCTAAATAAACTACAACATGAGGCAATCCCTGCCGTAAATTTTCCATTGTCCTCTGGAATATGGCACATGCAGAGGATACACCAAAAGGCAACTGGGTATATTGGTACAACCCTTTTGTGTATTCATTGTGACAAGCTTCTGGGAGGCCTTCTCTAACTCCAATTGTTGATAAGCATGGCTCATATCAAGCTTCGTGTAGGCGGTTCCACCTGCCAACTTAGCATGCAAGTCTTTAATTTTTGGTATAGGGTGCCTGCCCAACTTCACTACTTTATTGACAGTCAATTTGTAGCCTCCACAAATTCAAATACTTTGGTCAGGCTTAAGAACAGGGACTATTGGTACTGCCCATTCCGAGAACTGCACAGGTCATATCACTCCCAATTTCTCTAATCTATCCAATTCGACATCTACCTTTTCCTGCATTGCATAAGGTACTGGTCTTGCCTTCATAAATTGAGGGGGTAGAGTCTGGATCAACGTAGATTTTTTCTTGTAGCCCTTCGACCTTCCCGAATTCATCTTGGAAAACCGAGGTGTATTTTTGTAGTAGCTCAGGTAACCCAGTGGCTCTCAGTTAGAAGATCTCAGCCCAATCCAATTTAATTTCTTTTAGCCAGTTTCATCCAAGAAGAATTGTTCAATACTCCTGCTACTGCCTTCAAGGGTAATTTCACTGATTGACTTCCGTGCTGTACAGTAACCCTGCTTATGTCTTTGATTTTGATGTCTTCTCCCGTGTAAGTTTTCAATTTGGCATCCGTTTCTTCCAATTCAATGTACATTCCCCATGATTCAGGTATTTGAAGGTATACTTACCTATCACCGTAGAGAAAGCCCCTGCATCCACCTCCATTCTGATAAGCCTATTATTCACCCTCACTGTAACATAGATTGGTTCTGTTCTTCCTACCATTATATTATACAATTAATAAATATCTGAATCTGCTACTTCAGGATCTTCTATGTTATGAATCTCAAAGGTATTTTTCTTTTGATTGAAAGTCTGCCTGATTCTATCTTTGCAATGTTTCATGAGGTGTCTGTTTTGATGACAGTAAAAACATCGATTTTTTAAAACTTCAACAAGGTTGTCTGCTTCCGCCTCTGTTCCCATTATTCCATGTTTTTGTTGTAAAGTCATTTCTTTCTATTTGCCTGAAAGTTGTGGCTGCTTCCTGCTTCTCATCAGAGCTGTATATTTTCACACTCTTTTTGGCTGGGGCTCCCCGCCTAACGTGGAGGACAGCGTCATTTTGTGCTCCATGTATGGCTTTCGAGTCCCTCATTGCACCTTCCATAGCCTTGTGCTATTTCCTGCACTTTCTGAAAATCCAAATATGTTTCAGACAATAACCTCTTCTGAATCACATCTTCATTTATACCGCACATCAACCGATCCCTAAGCATTTCATTTATAAATGCACCAAACTCACAATGTTCTGTTAACTGTTTTAAACTTGCCACGTAACAAGCAATTGTCTCCCATGGGGCTCTATTTCTCAAATTAAATTTGAACCATTACATTGTTACTGAGGGCTTGAGCTGGTAATGATTCTTCACAAGGTTCACTGAATCATCAAAACCTTTTGAATCCGGGGCACTGGGTGCCATTAAACTTTGGATCAATCCATAAGTCTTACACCTACACGTGGATAAGAGGATCGTGCACCTCTTCTCCTCCCCCGCAATGTCATAAGCTTGGCAAAAGAACGTGAAGCGTTCAACATAATGAGACTAATCGTCTACCATTGGGTCAAAAGGATCAATTCTTCCAAACTGCGGCATGTTTCGAGGGGACTGCTTCAATGATTAGGACGGAAATTCTACTTACAATTACCATGCAAGATATGGTCCAATTTCGCTTCACCTGATTTCCTTTCTCGGTTCTTTTTTGCTTTTTTTTCTTCGTCTTTTCTTTCTTTTTCTTGCTTTTTTCACCTTGTCGCCAGTTTGTTGGATCCTGGTCACTAGTTTAGTTGGACTAATGGATCCGGGTCGCACACTTGTTTCACAATGACCGAGTTGGCACCATAGACATAGCAGATCAGCAGACAGGTCTTACGCAGAACACATTCTATTTATTTACAAAGGAACACAGCAGCTACACTTGTATATTTACAGCTAAAGACCTGTCGCTACATTACAGGCTCTTATTCTAGATTATTCACTACTTACTACAGACTACTAAAGTAGCCCACACTACTCTGTCATTGAATAATAAGATCATGTGATCTTCTATTATAACATTCTTCTTAAAGGTATATTACACATCAGGTTACCACACATGTCCAGCTTAAAATAAGCCATCCGACTATTTGTCTTGAGCTCATCATCTGCCCATAACCTACTGTCTGATTCAAAACCATTAAATAAAATCTCTCACCCAGCTTTCTTTTTTACTCACCGCTTGTCTAATTTGGATGGCTTTGGCTTTGCAAATATAGCAATTGTTTTATACAATATATATGGTTGGCCATACATTGTATATTTATTCCTTTAATGTAATGTACTAAAATACCTGCCATCTGTGATCTGTTAATCAGCTTGGTTTGAATTTCTGTGTACAAAGTGACATTTCTGTTCCACTCATATTACTTATAGCATGATTAGTCTTGCAAAGATGTGCAAGATGTGTTTTGCTGGCTTCCGCTGCTCTATAAATATCAATATCAATGCTTTCTATAGACCTATATTCTGCTCTTGTATAATCTGTGCCTGACTTGATCATCGATTTATACCAACTTCAATTCTCCCTTTAAGGTGACCATCTATGAAGGATGGATCATCTCAAACTATGTAAGAAATACTGTATTCCAAATTTCAATACGTAACCTGTATTAGTTGAAGGTTATCAGATGAATACCCCATACTAATTTAAGCATATGAGAATACTATATTGTAATTTACTACTGATATGTTTGATTTCATACAAGACAACCATAATAGTTTGCTTTTAGGCCATCCCATTAACGCCAATCTGAACCATATTTATAATTAACAAAACTGGAGCAATTAGCAGCAAAGGTGAAATGCAACTCACTTGTACTTGACAGAATGATCAGGGATTATGCAATACACAGGACTGCATTAACTAATGCTATTTTAAATCTATAACAAGACAACTAATGAAATGGATGGGGGTTGATGATTGCAAGTTAAATGTTCATTAATATCAATCGGAAGAGTTAAAATCATCATTGGTACATTAATTGAAGTATATCACTATACTGCAGTTGGGGTATGCTTAGCAACAGTATAACAATGAAATGTTCAATATCCAAGGTTACTTAGATTCCTATATTCAGTGTATTACTGTAAGTTTCCAGTACTAAGATGGTCCCTTTGCATGTTGTACATTGATGTTCAACCTCCCATTTTGTAATAGGCTGGCCCTGTGAAATTGGGAGTTTTTTTTCAGGATACTTGGTCTTAATGCCTCTTAAACCTTTCATTATTGCCTCCTTTCACTGTGCAATGAAGGCGCATCAAACTAACCTGAGGATGGCAGGATTGTCCTATAAGGAAAGTTTGAGGAAACTGGGCCTGTATTGTCTAGAGTTTAGAAGAATGAGAATTGATCTCATTGAAGTGTACAAAATTCTTACAGGGCTTGACAGGGTAGATATAGGAAGGATGTTTCCCCTGGTTGGGTGTCTAGAACCAGGGGACAAAATCTCAGAATAAGAGGTAGGCCATTTAGGATCAAGGTGAGGAAGAATTCCTCCATTCAGAGAGTGGAAAATCTTTGGAATTCTCTACCCAGAGGGGTGTGGAGGCTCAGTCATTGAATATGTTCAAAGCAGAGGTCAATAGATTTCTAGATACCAATGACATTAAGGGATATGAGGATAATGTGGGAAGCTGGCATTGAGGTAGAAGATCAGCCATGATCTAGTCAAATGGTAGACAGGCTCGAGGGGCCGAATGGCCTACTCCTGCTCCGATGTTCCTATGATCTTTTTCTCATCCCACAGTTAGCTAATCTTTCAGATACTATAATTCTCTATACTGTTATACAGTAAACACAAGCTATTAAAATTAACTGTTATAACTCAGTTTGCAGTCTTTGGCTAAACACAACTTTTCTTTTAATCACAAATTCCACTATAGACTTCTGCTCAACTTTTAAAGGATTAATTCTTAATCTTGCAACCCTTCTGAAATCGACTTTGCATTTTCACAGTTTTCTCTAAAATATCTATCTTGGGTGGGCAACATATTAACTTAAACATCTGAAACATCACAAAGAAAATGTCATTTTGGGCCAAAACCATTAGTGGCTAAACAAGATAATCAATTAAGCCACATGGATTGTTTTTCAAGATGTCAAAGAGATGGGTACATTTCAGAAACTGTAGTTACTAAATTTAAAATAATTTGATAAAAAGACTGCCCATTTGATGCTTCACATCTCTGTCTTTCCGGAGTGTTTCAGTGATGATAGAGAGAACCTTTACAAATATCAAGATTCTCTCAAGGTTTATTAGGACATCCTAATCAGAGACCTTGGAGTGGATTTTCATTCTCAAGGCAGGTGATGGGAAGTGGGAAAATTCCCGGCTCGGCTGGACCACCTGAGGAGAAAGTGCCAGGAGAGACGGGATTATCATTCCACTGGGGTGGGTGCGGGCTGATGTTGGACTAGCTGACCTGGGAAAAAGTTTGAAGTGCAGCCACAGAAATAGTCAGGTATGGAGGAGGGCTGTTTAAAAGGCCGACCTCGATGCTGTGGGATTTTGTCCCGGTTATCATTTTTATAAAGGCCCCCTAGCCCACATCTCTTACACCCCATAACCCCCATACACTCTGCATGCCCCATTCATTCCACCTCATGCCATCCTTCCACCCCCTATGGCTTCTCAGGCCCCATGCCAAATGATTCCCCACCCACACTATGGCTCCTCATGCCTTCCATGCCACGCTGCAAGACTTCCATGCCCATCGGTTCCATAGAGTGTATAGTGAGTCAAAAAACTCTATAGTGACAATAATATGTGGAAAAAAAAACATTAAAAAAAGCAATTAATTCATAACTTTCCACTATGTTAAAAAAACTAATTCCACTAGAAGGAAATGAAAGTGTCGATCATCAAGACTCTTTTAAAATATCAATGACAAAAATCCAGAAACCCTTGAAACCACTTAACCTTATGTAAATAAATATTGTGAAATTGACGTCAGAGATCAGAGGTCCTGAGTTGCCAATCAAACAATATATTTTTCTGGGGCTCACATGATTCAACAAGACTAATGGTTGTCTGGGCTCTCAGCCTAGCCTCATTATGTATGCTTGGCTGAGAGTTCAGATATCCATTACACTTGTCGAAACAGCTGCACCCCGAAGAAAATGTTGCTTGATTGACAGCTCAGACTCTCTGATCACTGCTGTCTCCGTTTTAGGATTAAACTTTTAAGTGAGGGCATACTAAATTATAAGGTACTATATATAGTGCCCTAACAGTGGTCCGTACTAATGACATAGCCCCTACGGAACATCCCTTTAAATTTGTTTAAATATTGTTTTAGTTTTCTGAGATCTCATAATGAGAGGAGACACTCCTAATTTGCTTTTATATAATAGTTAATCTATGAAATGACCTTCCCCCAACTGTACTTGCTACTTAATGAGATTATACAAACAAACCAAATTGCAGCTTTAGCCATAGATTCTAATGTTTCCCTATGATTATAGAAACCCTTTGGGGAGAATTCTCCCCCCATTGGGGGAAAATTTAGGAGCGGGCGCGTGGAGGCGAGCCTCCAATTGGCGCCCCTGATTGGGGGCACACCACCATTTTACGTGGGCGGGCCAATTAAGGCAAGGAAGCGCCTTGCATTCCCTGTGCGGAGAGGGGGGGAATCCCTAAACCGAGGCCAGGATTTCCTGGTCTGTGAGCTGGGGGCGGGGCCTGCTTGCTGACGCGTAAAATGACGTGGGATGACATCGGGCGGAACTCCCGACGTCACCCCGCCTCATTTTGATTTTCTGCTAGGTAGGGGCTCAGCAGAATCAGCTGTGTGCCCGCTGAACTGTCAATGGCCAATTGAGGCCATTGACAAAGTAATTAAATTACTGAATATAACCTAAATGTTAACGGGCAGGTCAGGAGCCCTTGTGAGCATTGGAAAAAGCATGAAACCTCATTCATGGGCAGGATGAGGTTTCATGTAGGGTTTTAAATTTTTAATAAAAGTGTCTTGGTTTAAGGTTTAACCCTAACCCTAACGCCCCCCACTCCCTGCCCGCACAGGGAGCACATAGCGCTTCCTTGCGGATGTCACGTTGGGCAGGCCTTTATTGGCCCACCCACGTAAAATGGCGGCACACCTCCAATTGGGGATGCCGTTCGGAGGCTCGCCTCCACGCGTCCACTCCTAAACATCCCCCCATAACGGGGGGTAAATTCTGCCCCAGGAGTGCGCTCTTTCGCGCATGCACAAGAAACAGTGCACTCATCTCCCTGGGGCTATGTGCTGCCTCAGGGAGATTAGCGTCAAAGTTAAAAATGTTAAGAGCAGAAAAAAAATTCCCCTGACGTGTCCCCTCATGTGACACTGTCACATGAGTTGGGACATGCCCATCACTTTCATTGACACTTTCATTAAAAATTTAAAAACCCTCATGAAATCTCATCCCCACCATGGATGAGGTTTTATGCTTTTTCCAACATCCGCCAGGGCTCCCGGCCTGCCCGTCAACCTTAAAGTTGGACAGGCAGGTCCATTAAGTATTTTAATTACTTTGTCAATGGCCTCAATTGGCCATTGACAGGTCGGCAGAGGCACAGCTGATTCTGCTGAACCCCCGCCTACCTGAAAATTTAAATGAGGCGCGGTGACATTGGGAGTTCTGCCCGACGTCATCCTGCATCATGTTAGACGTCGTCGCCACCCCCCCACTGCCACCTCCGCCCCCCCCCCCCACCACCCCCCCCACCTCACTCGCCAACCGGGAAATCCTGACCATTGTGTTTGGTAGTTTCAGAAAAGATTTTAAAAATATATGACTCACAGAATGATTTTAGCTCTGAATAGAATCTTTATGGCACTATATGAGTGCAAGTCATTAAATGTAACCCCCAGTGTTAAATTTGACCTAGAGGTCTCCACATTGGACATGACTCCCTTGGCTTATTTCTGTCATGCCAAAGCTTTAAAAAAAGTAATTCATTTATAACTTTCTATTATTTCTAGAGGTTACTTCTGATAAAGTCTCCATTTGACTGCCAAAACACATCTTCCATTAAAAGGTAACTAGAAAAGCTGTTACTGTAGCTTCCAGAATAAGGTAGATAGGTACAATCATGCCATGCAGTGTAGCAGAACTTGATATCTGTGCTGCCATTTACTGTAGGTTGTGTAAAATGTTCTCATTAAGGTAATTAATACTCGAGCTCAACCAATTTTATTTTTATTCAGTATCCTCATGATAAAAGAAAGGTATCCAATGTGCTTACGGTAAGGTATGCAGTCTTGCATTTGAAAATTGCTGGGAAGACCAAACTTGAACAGTGGACTCCCCATGGGGGTACCTGGGGATAAATGCAGAATTTGACACTTTTTAACGTAATCTGAGGGAACCTCTGAACCTTGGTTTATTCCATACATCTGCAAAATTCAGGAATGTGGTTCATTCCTATCCGCAGAAGTTCAAAGGAGTCAGGTATCCGCATCTTGCAGCATCCATAAAACATTTCTGTGGTCTTGAGCAAATTGCTACTGTATTATTATACCGCATATCATATGATAGCCACCTTCCTCCAAGCCTTTATTCAGATGCACAAGGTTGATATGGGGCTCTGAGAGGATGAATTTATGAGGTTACTCCTAAAGTGGGAGTTTCCATCTGCTTCATCACATGTATGTACAACAGCCGTGAAGCATCCATACTAATAACTAGCTGACTAATCAAATAAATCTGATACCTACAGGCTGTAGCCAAACGCTGACAGCTCTGTCTCCAGAGTTTAGTCCTCCCCAAAGAAATGGGACTGCAAGCATTTAGGATCTACATCATGGAATGAAGGTAAAATATAAAGTGCATACTGACCAACAAAGATATAGATCCTAGAAAACATTGCTTATTATTCCCAAAAAAAGAAGACAAAGTTGGTGCCCTTAAGGGAGATGAAATTGAATTATGCCATTTGCAATGATACTACCCCAGGCAGCTGACAGGCTATGATTGAGGATTTGTACTGCAGTGACTTGGCTGAGCAGAAATAGTGAATTATATGTTTCAGGTTTAATAGTATCAACTACAGGAATGTATAAATATTTAATAATCCTCACTCAATAGGCACCAAGAGGAAAAAGTTATTTCTAAGTAGGGCTGTTAAGTCCTCAAAACCCAAGGATTATTACCTGTGGAGAGAGAGACACTCTAATTAGATAGCTGATAAGGTCTATTAGAGACTAATTATTTTCAGGAATGTTCACGTGCAATAAAATTCAGAAGGACAAAAAAAAATTCAGAAGGAGAATGATTGATTAGTTTCCTGATGTTTATAGATTAACAGCTACTTGTATATCACCAGCTCCTCTCTCCTTTGGGGCTATGGAGTTGAGAATAAATAGATAAGTATTTTACTACATTTATTGAAAATAATTTACAGAAAAGTTGCTTCATTTCAAATAAAGTATAAATTGGTTTAATCAGATCAATTTTTTTTAAATCTAACTCTTTCTTAAAAATGCCTCTGAAGTTCTGAATATGAATTAATGATGATTTACAGAAACATAATTGGTGCAACTCTAACATTTATTTGTAATACAGAATGGGATTCTTGCCTTACACTGTTTAAAGTTTGATATGAAGAGAAATAGATATTTTCACCTCTTGTCTCTATTGGAATTATAGATCTGATTATTTCCTTGGATGCATCAGACTGGAAACCAATCTTAACACGTTATTAGCTTTTATTTCTTTAACAATATTAGTCTTTGTTCTATAGATATATACTTTTGAATTCTACTCCTTTAGTTTGACCATGGATGTCATAGCCTGCATCTGATTTGATGAGAAGTTTCATACATCCACCTTTAACAGCATTGAGAAGTGTAGAGAATAATTGTCTCTTTTTGTAGCCAGTATATTGTTTACTGGGTCTGTGTCTGAACAACTTATTAGATACCACACACAAATATTGCTTTTAGGTTTCTGAAACATTTTATTTACAGCAGAACTACAGTCTATGGGATGCAGCTGGGGTTGCAAACCCTTCCACAATAGAAAATTGATCTTCCAGGCATTGCTGCTGGCAAGCTGGAGTACACATTCACAAATCATTAAAAGTAGAATGCAAGATAACAAGACCATAAAAATGCAAAGAAAGCACTGGAGTTCTTTTCTAGAGGGAAAGGATTAAAAAATAGGGAAATTATGTAAATCTTGCATGGATCACACTTGGAGAACTGTGTGCAATTTTGGCCTTCGAATTACAAAAAACAATATACCAGCACTGCAGAAGGCGCAAAAAAGACTCACACAGTTGGCAGCAAAGCTGTGAGGTTGTAACTGTTACCTTCTTCTCTTTGACGTAATTGTACCAATCATACACAAGGATTGGTGGATAAGACTATATACAGATAGAGTTAACTGGGAGACTCAGTATATGCATCTCATTCCTACTGCTACCGCTTGCAGCTTGAATACAAGCCATGGGGCTAATATATTACATCCTGTCATGGTTGCAATGACTGACAGCAGTTTAAGATATGCACCTTAAAAATACATGTACCTCATATTACAACACCCACCCTTTTTCTAAACTTAGTTTTGACTTAAAAAAAACTATATGACAGCAAAATAAAATAGTATTAATATAATAACATAAAAAATAGAAGCAGGAGTAGGCCATTCAGCCCTTTGAGCTTATTCCACCATTCAATGAGATCATGACTGATCTTCTACACCAACACCATTTTCCTGCACTATCCCTGTATGGTTTGAAGTTTGTAATATGTAGAAATCTGTCGATCTCAGTCTTGAGCATACTCAATGATTCAGTCTCCACAGCCCTCTGGGATAGAGAATTGCAAAGATTCACCATTCTCTGAGTGAAGAAAGTTCTCCTCATCTCAGTCCTAAATAGCCTGCCCCTTATTCTGAGACTGTGTCCCCTGGTTCTAGAACCCTCACCTGAGGGAAACATCCTTACTGCATCTACCCTGTCGAGCCTTGTAAGGATTTTTTTATGTTTGAATGAGATCACCTCTCATTATTCCAAACTCCAGAAAATAAAGGCCCAGTCCACTTAATCCTTCCTCAAAGGACAATCCCTCCATCCCAGGAATTAACTTAGTGAACTTTCTTTGCACTCCTTCTATGGCAAGTATATCTTTCAATAGGTAGGGAGACCAAAACTGAACACAATATTCCAGGTCTGGTCTCACCAGGGCCCGGGAGAGGGGGACACCGATAGTGCTGGAGGGCCAGACTCGGCATTGTCCAAATGGCATCCAGAGTGAGAAGCCAGAGCTGAAGAAGACTGCTTTAAAAAATCACACCCGTCAGCCTGAGAGTTCCAATGTTTTAAAAGCAGGTTTTTCAGCTTTGCTTCACTGAGCGGCTGTGCTGCTTCTTCTGACCTTCAGGCAACTTTGTGGTTCTGGTTTTGAAAAGCTTGCCAAAAAACCACAAAGTGCCTAAAGGTCAGAAACAGCAATTGAGAGTGTTGATGATTGAAGATCTGTTTGAAAGCTGGAAAATACCTTAATCATTTTAGAGCTAATTGGATGCTAGGGAGTGGTGTGTGTGCGAGGGGTTGGTGGTGTGAGGTGAGGGGTAGGGGGTGTGAGGTGAGGGAGTATGGGTGTGCAGGGTTGAGGTGAGGGGTGGGGGTGTGTGGGATTGGGGGTTAAGGTGAGGGGTGTGTGTGGGGATATGAGGTGAGGAGATGGGGTAAGGTGAGGAGGTGCAGATGAGGGGATGACGTGGGGAGTTTGGGGCGTAGGGAGGTGAGGTTAGGGGTTGTGGATGGGCGAATGAAGTGAGGGGATAGGGAGTGTGTGGGGTGTAGAGGGTAGATTGGGTGCGGGGGGCTGGGTGTGGGGTAGGGGGTTTGGCAATGTCATTTTTAAGGTTTAGTACCACAAAACCAAATACTGTGAATGTCTCAAAATTCTCTTTTGAATTTACATATACAAACATAATATATTTAAATATATAAAAAGGAAGAGAGAGGCCAAAGCCAATATAGGCCCCTTAGAGAATGAGGCTAGGGAAATAACAATGGGGAACCAGGAAATGGCAGGGGAGTTGAATAAATACTTTGTATCAGTCTTCACAGTAGAAGACACTAATAGCATATCAAAAATACTAAATAATCATGGGGCAAAAGGTGGGGGGGAGGAAATAAATACAATAACTATCACTACAGAAAAATTAATAGGGAAACTAATGGGGCTAAAGGTCAATAAGTCACCTGGAATTGATGAGTTGCATCCTAGGATATTAAAGGAAATAGCTGCAGAGATAGTGGGTGCATTTGTAGTAATCTTCCAAGAATGCTTAGATTCTGGAAAAGCCCCATAGGATTGGAAAACTGCCAATGTAACACCCTTATTCAAGAAGGGAGGGAGACAAAATATAGGTAACTAAAGGCCAGTTGGCTTAACGCCTGTCATTGAGATAATGTTAGAGTCTATTATAAAGGATGTAATAGCAGTGTATTTAGTAAGGCATAATATAATCAAGCACAGTCAGCATGGCTTCATGAAGGAAAAATCATGCCTGACAAATTTATTAGAATTCTTTGAGGAGGTAACAAGCAGGATAGATAAAGGGGAACCAGCAGATGTAATACACTTGGATTTCCAAAAGGCGCTTGATAAGGTACCGCATAAAAAGCTACTTAATAAGATGGTGTTCGGGGTAGTACATTAGCATGCATAGAGTATTGGCTAACTAATAGAAGACAGAGAATTGGGATACGGTGTTTGGTGGGGTGGGAGGCATTTTCAGGATGGCAGCCTGTAATTAGTGGAGTGCCACAGGAATCAGTGCTGGGGCCACAATTATTTACAATATATATTAATGACTTGGATGAGGGAAGTAAATGTACTATCACCAAGTTTGCGGATGACATAAAAATATGTGCGAAGGCAAGTGGTGAGGATGATACAAAGAGTCGACACAGGGATATAGACAGGTTAAGTAAGTGGGCAAAAAACTTAGCAGATGGAATATAACTTGGGGAAATGTGAGGTTATGCACTTTGGCAGGAAGAATAGGGGAGCTGAATATTATTTAAATGGAAAAAGACTGCAGAAAGCGGCAGCACAGCGGGATTTGGGGGTCCTCATGCCTGAATCCCAAATAGCTAGCATACAAATTCAGCAGGTAATAGGGAAGGCAAATGCAATGTTGGCCTTTATTTCAAAGGGAATGGAATATAAAAATAGGGAAGTCTTGCTAAAACTGTAAAAGGCACTAATTAGCCCACACCTTGAATACTGTGAACAGTGTGGTGCCCTTATCTAAGGAAAGACGTACTGGCATTGGAGGCAGTCCAGAGAAGGTTCACTAGATTGATCTCAGGTATGGAGAGATTTTCTTCTGAGGAGAGGTTGAGTAGAGTGGGCGTATACTCATTGGAGTTTAGAAGAATGAGAGGTGACCTTATTGAAACACATAAGATCCTTAGGGGACTTGACAGGGTAGATGCTGAGAGGTTGTTTCCCCTTGTGGGAAAGTCTAGGACCAGAGGGCATAACCTCAGAGTGAGGGGTCACCCATTTAAGACAGAGATGAGGAGGAATTTCTTCTCTCAGAGAGTTGTTAATCTTTGGAATTCTTTATCACAGAGGGCTGTAGAGGTTGGGTCGTTAACATATTCAAGACTGAGATAGACAGATTTTTAATCAGTAAGGGAATCAAGGGTTCTGGAGAAAAGGCAGGAAAGTCGAGTTGAGAATTAGCAGATCAGACATGATCTCATTTAATGGCAGAGCAGACTTGATGGGCCAAATGGCCTACTTCTGCTCCAACATCTTATGGCCTTCTGGCCTTATAATTCTGATGACATGCTGTGCTAATATACCAGAGGATTGAGAATACTGAGCCTCAAAACAAATGTATAAGACTAAAAATCGAGAGTGATGCAAAACAAGGTGTTGACACATTATCACATATTGTATTACTCTTGCAATGTCTGGGAATGAAATACCTATTTGTCACTAGGAGATTACTTCAAGAAAGGTTTTACAATCTCTTTACCATCACTGCAAATAGGCTGTAAACTCACAGTGTACAGCACAATTTGTATGACAGCTTCTGGGGGAAGGGGAAACAATACAGTTCTTGAGTTAAGGCCATACTGATTTTTGCACCATATATCATTCTTCTCTGAAAAATTCAGATCTACAATTCAGTGTAAATTTTCCTGAGCTGCTGGTGCATGTCTGATTGGCAAATCCTGGGGATAGTGTTATTAGCATAGAAAGGGCAGATACCATTTATGGTATATTGTGGGTTGGTGCCAGATAAGTGAAAATGGTAAGGTTTTATTAGCTCCAGAGTTGAATTGTTTTGTAAAGGTAGTGATTTCTTTGTAGCCACTTCCTGAGCCGCAGTTGATTGCTCTATAATTAATTATCCCCAGGGATTCAGCAACGAGCCCCTAATTTCACCACTGGTACTGTCACTCTGCCTACTGCATGCAGGTGTAATGAAAGAAACACAAAACCTACATTTACACAGCACCTTTCATGATGTCCCAAATTGCTTTACAGCCAATTCAGTACTTTTGAGTTGTAGTAGTCACTGGTACAATGTAGGCAATGTCAAATGGCAGAACAGCCTTGAGGGACCGAATGGCTTAATCCTGTTTCTAATACATATATTCATATGTCATTTGGATGGATGAGATGAGCTGGGCTAGATGGCCTTTTTCATTCATAATTACCTTACGAACAGAGGATGGAGTCTTGGCTGGAGTTCTATTTATTTTGTTGCTAAGGGATGTTTACTGAGCAGGTTTTGTGGGGTGAAATTGCCAGGACAGGAGTGCGTAATGAGCATATAGTAAATCAGTAACCAGTTTTATACTGCACATGATTCTCAAGAGTATTTTCCATTGACTTCAATCTTGTCTTTTTTTCAATTACCTATTCTCCCACTTTATCTTGGTGCTTTTATGAGTTTTTTGAGATTTTGAAAAATTCTGATAAAGTTGTGCTGCAAAGTAGCCATTGAAAATATTTTGTAGCGAGAAGCAGCAATCAGCAGAGTCTTCAGACTTACTGATCAAGAAAACATAGATAGAATTTTAAGCCGGTCTTTGTGCTCTGGCCTCTTAAAAGTTGTGCAGCACAGAGACACCTGAGGGCTTCAACTGTTCTCACTGACAGTGAAGACTACCTCTTCGACAGAATGGAAAAGATCTTATGGGGCTGAATTTTGCCGGCGGCAAGCAGGGGGCGGGGCGGGGCCTGCAGACCTGTCAATGGCCAATTGAGGCCATTGACAGGATCATTAAAACAATTAAAGGACCTGCCTGTCCAAGCTTAAGGTTGGCGGGCAGGCCAGGAGCCGCAGCGGGGAATAGAAAAAACATGAAACCTCATCCACCGGCGGGATGAGGTTTCATGTAGGGATTTTAAAAGTTTAATTAAGTTTTAGTATAAATTATGAACACGTCCCATGTTGTCACATGGGGGGGACATGTTAAGCATTTTTTTTTTCTAATTTTGATGTTTTTAGAACTGTCAGCGATCTCCCTGAGGCAGCACATAGCCTCAGGGAGATGGGCGCTCTTTCATGCGCATGCGCGAAAGTGTAAACTCTCGCTTTTGGGGAATCCCCCCACCTCGCCCGTACAGGAAGTGCATAGCGCTTCCCAGTGGACGTCACATAATATGGCGGTGGGGCCTGCCTCTCCGGCCGGGATCGGCTCCCCGCCCGCCGGAGATTGGGTCGGGTCCGCCCTCCCGGAAGGCAGAAAATTCTGCCCATGACGTTTATCTGGGTTGCAAGTATTAATCTTCCCACCAAATATGAATCTTCTGCCACCATGTTCATATGGTGCAATGTGCAGAACACGTTACTGAGAGCTGAGGCAGTCACCTAAATCAGTGTTATCATCTGCACAGCGTTATAATTAACCACTGGGTTATTTTCCTGTGAAATTGCATGATGCTGTTAAAGTAAAATTTGCACTTTCTGATTTGTTTAATAGTCACGGCGGGATCATCTATAGGAAGCACACAAGCTAACATTGCATTATATCATTGCTGCTCTTAATAATAGTGACCCATGCAGCATATATGTCGGATGATATTTGTAGCCAAATGCCAACAATGAGCGGTATCATTTTACGAGGACCTTTCTGTGATTGTTTGGCGAAATGATTGATGAATCTGGAAAAGGAAAAATATCATGCATGATTGAAGGAGAAGGATAAAGGGGCAGTTGGGAGGATTGGGGTGGGTGGTGGAATTAGGGGCCCGGAAACAGGAGAAGCACAAGGGCCCATGATTTCTCTCCCTGTCCCTGTCACCAAAGATCTATGTAACTTCAGTAAGACACATTTACTCCTATACACAAATCTTCTTGCAATAAAGACCAACATACCTTTTGCCTTGTTATACTTCCATGTTAGCTTTCAGTAGCTCACGAACAAGGACACCCAAGTCCCTTTGAAGTTCAACACTTCCCAGCCTCTCACCATTTACAAAATGCTCTCTGTGGCCAGAATTTTCCCGTCAGTGATTTCGAGGTGGGGCCCGCTCGTTGACAGGAAAGTGATGCGGAATGACGTTGGGATGAGCCCCTGACATGATCCTAGTCCCTTTAAATTTTTAGGAAGGTGGGCGGACAGCGAAACCAGCTGTCCGCCCGCCGACCTGTCAATGGCCAATTCAGGCCATTGACAGGCTAATTAAACTCATTAATGACCTGCCCGCCCAACCTTAAGGGTGGCGGGCAGGCCAGGAGCCGCAGCGGGCTCCTGATAATACATGAAACCTCATCCATTGGCGGGATGAGGTTTCATGTCCGTTTTTAAAAAGTTTAATAAAGTTTATGTCATATTTATTAACATGTCCCATCTCGTGTGACATTGTCACATGAGTGGGACATGTTAATAATATTTTTATTTTTCTATTTTTTAACTTTTGTGCTAATCTCCCTGAGACAGCACTTAGTCTCAGGGAGCAGTGCGCTCTTTCACGCGCATGCGCCAAAGAGTGCACTTTGACAGATGGGGAATCCCTCCCCCCTGCACAGGAAGCACATAGCATTTCCTGTTGGGAAGGCCGCTGGGCAGGCCTTAATTGGCCCGCCCACTCAAAATGGCGGCGGGCCCCGTTTTAGCGGCGGGGGTCAGCTGTCTGCCCCTGCCGAGCCAGTGGGATCTGCATGCCCACCAAGGGTAAAATTCTGCCCTGTATTTCCAATTTTCCTACCAAAGTGGATAACCTCACATTTGTCCACATTTTATCCCATCTGCCAAATTTTTGCCTATTCAATTTGCCTCTCCAAATCCCCTTAAGTTTTCTTTGGATCCTGCTCATACCTCACACTTCCACCTAATTTTGAGTCATCTACAAATTTGGAAATGTTGCATTTAATCCCCACATGCAAATCATTGATTAAGATTGTGAATATCTGGGACCCAAGCATTGATTCTTGCAGTACCCCACTAGTCAAGGCTTGCCAACCTTAAAATTACCCATTTATTCGCACTCTCTGTTTTCTGTCCATTAACCAGTTCCGAATCCATGCCTGTATATTATCCACAATCACATAAAATAATTTGATTTACTAACTTCCTGTATGGGACCTTATCAAAAGCTTTCTGAAAATCTAAATATACCACATCTACCAGTCCCCTTTATCTATTCTGCTTGTTACATCTCCAACAAAACTCCAAAATGTTTGGTAAACATGATTTTCCTTTCATAAATCCACGTTCTGCTCAGTCCTACCACCGTTTTCTAAGTGTCCTGTTATTACATCCTTTATTATAAATGCTAGCACTTTCCTTACTACTGCTGGCCATGGACATCTTTTATCTTCCCCTGTTTATTGAGTAAGGCACATCATATGGCCCTTGTATCTGAATCTACATATGAATTGATCAATGATCTCTGTCGGTTGTTGCCTAAAGGATATGAATTCCAGACTATTATGACACAGCCAATGGTAAAGGCTGAGTTGCTCAAATCCCAGAGAGACACTTGAAATAACTGTAATAACCCATTTTTTGCAATTTGTATGTTTCGAGATACAAGCTTTGAATTCAGTAGTAATAAGACCACTGAGTCTCAAGAGGTCTTTTTATAAAACTAAATTAAACATTTATTAACAAAATAAAAATTGTAAGCACATACATATGTCTACAAAATTACTACTATAATAACTACAAAAATCTCCTAATTAATCTGTCTCAGTTGCATCCCCATTAAGGTAGTAGTAAAATTCATAAATTTTAAAAGACCCCATGCAAAGCACATTTGACCTTATGAATTCAAAATGAGGCTCTTTGCAGACACAGTTGCAGGTTGGTTAGATTTAAAAACCTCTGCCTTACGCACACACACTCCTTTCTGCTTATATCTAGCTTTTCCTTTGAATGTAAATTTCCCAGTGTACTATTGGGTTTTAACATCACATCTTCTAACAATAACATTTTCATCTCCCTAATTTTATTAGTAACATAAACACATTGCTTGACGTCTCCTAGCTAGGTGCAAGATTTAACTCCCACTCTTGAATGCTTTATTCAACAAATGCAAATATACACTTAACCTTTTAAACTTCCTTACTGTTTATCTAATTAACATCTCAAAACTATATACATCAAACCACCCAGACTAGCTGGTTTTAATCTAATTAAGACACACACATACACCCCCATAGGCACAGGCACCACTAAACACTATTTTTTTAAAATTCCAATAACATGATAGACATTAACCTCTTCATGACACAGATGATGTATTCTGAAGTTCAGCTTTATTCATAATTGATCTTCGTTGACCATATTGTATGTGGATTTTTAAGATGGTTGTTGGACAGATCTGATGCATTCAGTCTGTGGAGGTCTTCATTGACTATAGCTATTTTCATTTTTATGGCTCGTTTATCTGGGTCTTAAGTACTGAGGTCCAGAAAACACAGCTCTACACATTGTTGGAACAAAATAAACTCATATGGAAATTCCACTGCCTTCCACTTGAGTGCTGGAAATTCTGTGGTCATCCTGTTGCTTTTTGCTGAGTTATTAGGACCTTATCTGAAACAGGACAGCTATCTAGGCTGTTTGTCTCCCCAAGTTGTAGTACATTTAATGGCCCCACCTTGGCTTGTCATGGTTTACTGCTTGAAAGCAGTGGTGGTGCAGTTGACCTCTGTATGATTTTTCCCAGGCTTACCAAAGCACTGCCCACAAAACAGTGATTTTGGTTTGAATAGTGTCAGATCAAACAGCACTGTTTTCCTCTTACCACCTGTCCGTAAACAGAAGGTGTTTTGAATTAGTTTCCTTTAAAGAAAAACTGGTGGCGTATTTTTTCTGAATTCTTGAGTGATTCAATATTATTAATAAACCAGAGCAAATACTAATCAGGATGAACTCAGAGGGTTAGTTTATTTCACATATTCAAAATCTGAGAAAGGAGTTTCCTGCAATGTCCCACTCTGCGCTCACACAGCAAAGGGAGGATAGAGAAAAGGAAGTTTACATTACAAGGACCACAGAAAAATCTGAATATTTGTTCCTGTGAGGTCCAGAGTCTCAAAGTCAGAGTCCAATGAGGCATTGTTTCACATAAGCGTTTTGAGTTTGGCTGGATGGAGTTGTAAGATTCAGGTGGTGTTGATATCACAAGATAAAGTAGGCACGTAGTGACTGAGTCGGCTCTGTAGGTGGTGGTACAAAATTACATTATTGTTATATTTTAAAAACTGGACTTTTTCTCCAGAACAAAAGAAGTCTCTTCTCAATTTCTGGAATGTCACAACCATGCTGTGTGGCCGCCCACCTACACAGTTTAGAAGAAATATTGATCCTGTGATTTCAGTGAGGAATCAAACCTGAGGAAGCCAAGATAAGAGATATTTACATTGTCAAATCCCTGTCTCTGACCCATGTTTCTTTGGGCACGCTAGAAATGTGGAATCAGTGAAAAGTTTTCAACTTCTGAAAAACTTAACTCTTTAGTGGCACAATGCACATGTACCTGATGCATTACTGCGTAAAATTATGAGTATAAAAAAAAGGCCATTTTTGTTCCAATTCTCCCCGATTTTGGGATGGAAAGAAATAAATGAAGATTATCTACCATGTTGCATCTCAACATTTTTTTTAACATTAACATATGGGCAGAATTATCTCCCCGTCACAGGGGTTGTGCAGGGGCGGGTGTGGGTGGGCACGGACTTGATCGGCACCCCCGAAATGGGTCCATACCGCCATTTTACGTGGGTGGGCCAATTAAGGCCCGCCCAGCGTGACGCGTGCTTGGAAGTGCTGTGCGCTTCCTGTGCGGTTGGGGTTGGGGTTGCCTGAGTCGGGAATGCGCTCTTTTGCACATGCAAGTGAAAGAGCGCAGAAATTTCCCTGAGGCGCATCTCTGTGCCTCAGGGAGATTAGATTTAGGTCCAAAAAGTTTAATAAAATGACCAGAAATTTTTTATGACATGTCCCCTCACATGAAACTGTCACAGGAGCTGGGACATGTACATTAATTTCAATAAAAATTTTTGTCAAAATTTAAAATCATTCATAAAACCTCGTCCCGCCCATGGATGAGGTTCCATGAAAAATGCAAAGGTCGCCTGGGCTCTTTGCCTGCCCGCCAACCGTAAAGCTGGACGGGCAGCTCTGTTAATTATTTTAATTGAGAGGTAAGTGGCCTTAATAGGCCTTTGACAAGTTGGGCACTGGAGTCGGCTGCATGCCCGCTGAACTGAAAGTCTGAATGACGCGGCGTGATGTCAGGACATACGTCCCGACATCACCACGCATCATTTTACGCCTCAGTGAGTGGGCCCCACCCCTGCTGCCGAGCCGAAGATTCAGCCCTTTAGGGTTTTACTGTGCCGCACGAGGCCATTTGGCCCATTGTGACTGTTCTGGCTCTTTGAAAAAGCTATCCAATTAGTTATACACACCAGCTCTTTCTTCATAGCCTCGCATATTTTTTTCTTCTGATTCAAGTATATATCCAATCCTTTTTTGAAATTTATTATTGAAGTTGCCTCCAGAGTAAATAAGGAGAAATTGTTTCCAGTGGCAGAAGGGTCAGTAACCAAATACCACAGACTTAAGGTATTTGGCAAATTAACTAGAGGCAATAATGAAAAATATTAAATGTCAGTGAGTTGTTATGATCTGGAATGCACTTATTGTTTAATACGTTTCTGAGTTTTGCATCATCAACACTTTGAAATTGTGCCCTGTATACCCAAGTTCAAGTCATTAATATATTTCTGAAAGGGCAGTGGTCCTTATACCAAACCCAGGGACTTATAGCATGATTAGTCTTGCAAAGATGTGCAAGTTGTGTTTTGCTGGCTTCCGCTGCTCTATAAATATCAATATCAATGCTTTCTAGAGACCTATATTCTGCTCTTATATAATCTGTGCCTGACTTGATCATCGATGTATACCAACTGCAATTCTGCCTTTAAGGTGACCACCTATGAAGGATGGATCATCTCAAACTACGTAAGAAATACTGTATTCCAAATTTCAATATGTAACCTATATTAGTTAAAGAGTATCAGATGAATATTCCATACGAATTTAAGCATATGAGAATACTCTATTGTAAGTTACTACTGATATGTTTGATTTCATACAAGACAACCATAATAGTTTGCTTTTAGGCCATCCCATTAATGCCAATCTGAACCATATTTATAATTAACAAAGCTGGAGCAATTAGCAGCAAAGGTGAAATGCAACTCACTTGAATGATCTGGGATTATGCAATACACGGGACTGTTTTAACTAATGCTATTTAAAATCTATAACAAGACAACTAATGAAATGGATGGTGGTTGAGGATTGCAAGTTAAATGTTCATTAATATCAATCGGAAGAGTTAAAATCATCATTGGTACTTTAATTGAAGTATCTCACTACACTGCAGTTGGGGTATGCTTAGCAACAGTATAACAATGAAATGTTCAATATCTAAGGTTACTTAGATTCCTATATTCAGTGTATTACTGTAAGTTTCCAGTACTAAAATGGTCCCTTTGCATATTGTGCATTGATGTTCAACCTCCCATTTTTTAATAGGCTGGCCCTGTGAAATTGGGAGTTTTTTTTCAGGATACTTGGTCTTAATGCCTCTTAAACCTTTCATTATTACCTCCTTTCACTGTGCAATGAAGGCTCATCAAACTAACCTGAGGATGGCAGGATTGTCCTATAAGGAAAGTTTGAGGAGACTGGGCCTGTATTGTCTAGAGTTTAGAAGAATGAGAATTGATCTCATTGAAGTGTACAAAATTCTTACAGGGCTTGACAGGGTAGATATAGGAAGGATGTTTCCCCTTGTTGGGTATCTAGAACCAGGGGACAAAATCTCAGAATAAGAGGTAGGCCATTTAGGATCAAGGTGAGGAAGAATTCCTCCATTCAGAGAGTGGAAAATCTTTGGAATTCTCTACCCAGAGGGGTGTGGAGGCTCAGTCATTGAATATGTTCAAAGCAGAGGTCAATAGATTTCTAGATACCAATGACATTAAGGGATATGGGGATAGTGTGGGAAGTTGGCATTGAGGTAGAAGATCAGCCATGATCTAGTCAAATGGCATTCAGGCTCGAGGGGCCGAATGGGCTACTCCTGCTCCGATGTTCCTATGATCTTTCTCTCATCCCACAGTTAGCTAATCTTTCAGATACTATAATTCTCTATACTGTTATACAGTAAACACAAGCTATTAAAATTAACTGTTATAACTCAGTTTGCAGTCTTTGGCTAAACACAACTTTTCTTTTAATCACAAATTCCACTATAGACATCTGCTCAACTTTTAAAGGATTAATCCTTAATCTTGCAACCCTTCTGAAATCGACTTTGCATTTTCACAGTTTTCTCTAAAATATCTATCTTGGGTGGGCAACATAACAACTTAAACATCTGAAACATCACAAAGAAAATGTCATTTTGGGCCAAAACCATTAGTGGCTAATCAAGATAATCAATTAAGCCACATGGATTGTTTTTCAAGATGTCAAAGAGATGGATACATTTCAGAAACTGTAGTTACTAAATTTAAAATAATTTGATAAAAAGACTGCCCATTTGATGCTTCACATCTCTGTCTTTCCGGAGCGGTTCAGTGATGATAGAGAGAACCTTTACAAATATCAAGATTCTCTCAAGGTTTATTAGGACATCCTAATCAGAGACCTTGGAGTGGATTTTCATTCTCAAGGCAGGTGATGGGAAGTGGGAAAATTCCCGGCTCGGCTGGACCACCTTAGGAGAAAGTGCCAGGAGAGAGGGGATTATCACTCCACTGGGCTGGGTGTGGGCTGCAGTTGGACTAGCTGACCTGGGAAAAAGTTTGAAGTGCAGCCACAGAAATAGTCAGGTATGGAGGAGGGCTGTTTAAAAGTCCAACCTCGATGCTGTTGGATTTTGTCCCAGTTATCATTTTTAAAAAGGCCCCCTAGCCCACATCTCTTACATCCCATAACTCCCATACACTCTGCATGCCCTATTCATTCCACCTCATGCCATCCTTCCACCCCCTATGGCTTCTCACGCCCCCATGCCAAGTGATTCCCCACCTATCCTATGGCTCCTCATGCCTTCCATGCCACGCTGCAGGACTTCCATGCCCATTGGTTCCATACAGTGTTTAGTGAGTCAAACAACCCTATAGCGACAATAAGATATGGAAAAAAAACCTTTAAAAAAAGCAATTAATTCATAACTTTCCACTATGTTCAAAAAAACTAATTCCACTAGAAGGAAATAAAAGTGTCGATCATCAAGACTATTTTAAAATATCAGTTACAAAAATCCAGAAACCCTTGAAACCACTTAAACTTGTGTAAATAACCATTGTGAAATTGACCTCAGAGATCAGAGGTCCTGAGTTGCCAATCAAACAATCTTTTTTTCTGGGGCTCACATGATTCAACAAGACTAATGGTTGTCTGGGCTCTTAGCCAAGCCTCATTATGTATGTTTGGCTGAGAGCTCAGACATACATTACACTTGTTGAAACAGCTGCACCCCAAAGAAAATGTTGCTTGATTGACAGCTCAGACTCTCTGATCACTGCTGTCAATTTCACAATGTCCAGTTACACAAGGGTAAGTGGTTTCAAGGGCTTGCTCTTTTTTGTTATTGGTGCTTTAAGTGGTCTTGATGATTGACATTTTTAGTGGAATGACTTTTTAAAAACATAGTAGAAAGTTAGGAATTAATTATTTTTTAAAGCTTTTTACACATCCAGCCCTATAGGGTTTATTGGTGCTATACAGTGTATAGTGGGCCAATGGAATTGTCATAGCTCAACATGGGGGCATGAGGGGGTTGGGTGCAAAGGCAGAGCTTTGCATTGGGTGTATGACAGGCCATAGGGAGTGGAAGGAAGGGCAAAGCATGGCAATGCGGGTGTGAGGGGACATGGGGGATTGGTGGGGGACATAAATTGGCATGGGGGCATGAAAATGACATTTACAACTAACGTTTTAAATGGTCACCTCATACAGACTATGATCCATGAAGCCTCTGAGGGGCCGTGGATCACGACTCCAAAACCTGGCCCGACTCTATGAAAATTGCAGAGGAGTAGGATATGCTTATCTACGCAATGGAGCTGGCCAGGTGGGGAGTGCCGGATGTGGGCTTTTGACAGGAACCAGCTTGCACCCTTTCAAGTCACTCCAGAAAATTCTACAGTCTGGGAACGGGGTTTGGAATCCCGGAACCGGGTTCTGCCCATCATTTTTAAAGGGCTTCCAAGTCATCCAGATTCAGTAAAATCCCAGGCCCTTATTTTATTAACGAGTCTATCTGTCTGACTAAACTGAAGCTGCTATCAGTGTACTAATTAGAGATACCTGAATCTATCTCATCTATCCGAATATATAGAAACTTTGGGTTTGACTTTACGTGCCTCCGCCAGGTGTATTTTTGGAGGAGAGCACATACGATAGGGCAGATGCCCAGCCCACCACCTATTCACCCACCCTCTGAGCTCTCCCTCAGAACACTGTAGATGGGCAGGCACTAAAATCAGTAGTTGCTCACCATTTGTGAATAAATAATTAAATGACAATTGAGCTTGTTAACAAGCCAATTGACGCTAATAATACACTGCCCTGACCCTAATATGGTTGGTATGGGTTGGCAGATGGAAGTGGGCAGGCCATTTTTAAAAAAGTTTAAAAGGACTGGAAGGAAGTGGGATACTATCTTTGTGGGTGCCCTTTGTGCATCGGGAACAGGCCCCCCAAAGGTAGTACCACCGACTTCTTTCCTACACATCTGCTCGCCACAACCCATCTCCCCATCCCCTCCCCTAAGCTGGCCAAACACACCTTAACCAATACCCCGGACTTATCTCATTCTGGGATATTTTGGCCGCCTTCTTTGGACTGGTTATAGTCCTGGCAGCAGCTGTTACTGAACTCTTGGCGCTGCCAGGGCTGCAGGAGCTGCTGGCCAATATGGTCGCATAGAGCAAGTCAACTTTCAGCCAACTTTCCTTCTGGGGATGCATGCCGTCAGCGCCCCTGTACCCAACCCGGAAAATGCAGCCCCTTGTCTGTTACATTTTAGGATTAACCTTTTAACTGAGGGCATCCTAAATTATAATGTACTATATATAGTGCCCTAACAGTGGTCCGTACTAATGACGTAGCCCCTACGGAACATCCCTTTAAATTTGTTTAAATATTGTTTTAGTTTTCTGAGATCTCATAACGAGAGGAGACACTCCTAATTTGCTTTTATATAATAGTTAATCTCTGAAATGACCTTCCCCCAACTGTACTTGCTACTTAATGAGATTATACAAACAAACCAAATTCCAGCTTTAGCCATAGATTCTAATGTTTCCCTATGATTATAGGAACCCTTTGGGCAGAATTCTCCCCCCATTGGGGGAAAGCTTAGGAGCGGGCGCGTGGAGGCGAGCCTCTGATTGGCGCCCCTGATTGGGGGCATGCCACCATTTTACGTGGGCGGGCCAATTAAGGCAAGGAAGCGCCTTGCATTCTCTGTGCGGCGAGGGGGGGGAATCCCTAAACCGAGGCCAGGATTTCCCGGTCTGTGAGCTGAGGGCGGGGCCCGCCTGCCGACGCGTAAAATGATGTGGGATGACATCGGGCGGAACTCCCGACATCACCCTGCCTCATTTCGATTTTCTGCTAGGTAGGGGCTCAGCAGAATCAGCTGTGTGCCCGCTGAACTGTCAATGGCCAATTGAGGCCATTGACAAAGAAATTAAATTATTTAATACAACCTTAAGGTTAGCGGGCAGGTCAGGAGCCCTGGTGAGCATTGGAAAAAGCATGAAAACTCATCCATGGGCAGGATGAGGTTTCATGTAGGGTTTTAAATTTTTAATAAAAGTGTCTTGGTTTAAGGTTTAACCCTAACCCTAACCCACCCCCCCCCACCCCCTGCCCGCACAGGGAGCACATAGCGCTTCCTTGCGGATATCATGTTGGGCAGGCCTTTATTGGCCCACCCACGTAAAATGGCGGCACACCTCCAATTGGGGATGCCGTTCGGAGGCTCGCCTCCACGCGTCCACTCCTAAACATCCCCCTCACAACGGGGGGTAAATTCTGCCCCAGGAGTGCGCTCTTTCGCGCATGCACAAGAAACAGTGCACTCATCTCCCTGGGGCTATGTGCTGCCTCAGGGAGATCGGCGCCAAATTTAAAAATGTTAAGAGTAGAAAAAAAAATTCCCCTGACATGTCCCCTCATGTGACACTGTCACATGAGTTGGGACATGTCCATCACTTTCATTGACACTTTCATTAAAAATTTAAAAACCCTCATGAAATCTCATCCCACCCATGGATGAGGTTTTATGCTTTTTCCAAAGCCTGCCGGGGCTTCCGGCCTGCCCGCCAACCTTAAGATTGGATGGGTAGGTCCATTAATTAGTTTAATTACTTTGTCAATGGCCTATATTGGCCATTGACAGGTCGGTGGACGCACAGCTGATTCTGCTGAACCCCCGCCTACCTGAAAATTTAAATGAGGCGCGGTGACGTTGGGAGTTCTGCCCGACGTCATCCTGCATCATGTTAGGCGTCGGCGAGTGAGCCCCGCCGCCCCCCCCACCCCTCCACCACCTCCCCCCCCGCACCCCCCCCAACACCCCCCACCCTGCTCGCCAACTGGGAAATCCTAACCATTGTGTTTGGTAGTTTGGGAAAAGATTTTAAAAATATATGACTCACAGAACGATTTTAGCTCTGAATAGGATCTTTATGGCACTATATGAGTGCAAGTTATTAAATGTAATCCCCAGTGTTAAATTTGACCTAGAGGTCTCCACATTGGACATGACTCCCTTGGCTTATTTCTGTCATGCCAAAGCTTTAAATAAAGTAATTCATTTATAACTTTCTATTAATTTTAAAGGTTACTTCTGATAAAGTCTCCATTTGACTGCCAAAACACCTCTTCCACTAAAAGGCAACTAGAAAAGATGTTACTGTAGCTTCCAGAATAAGGTAGATAGGTACAATCATGCCATGCAGTGTAGCAGAACTTAATATCTATGCTGCCATTTACTGCAGCATGCATCAGAAAGAATGTGTAAAATGTTCTCATTAAGGTAATTAAGACTCTAACTCAACCAATTTTATTTTTATTCAGTATCCTCATGATAAAAGAAAGGTATCCAATGTGCTTAAGTGAGGTATGCAGTCTTGCATTTGAAAATTGTTGGGAAGACCAAACTTGAACAGTGGACTCCCCATGGGGGTACCTGGGGATAAATGCAGAATTTGACACTTTTCAACGTAATCTGAGGGAACCTCTGAACCTTGGTTTATTCCATACATCTGCAAAATTCAGGAAAGTGGTTCATTCCTATCCCGCAGAAGTTCAAAGGAGTCAGGTATCAGCATCTTGCAGCATCCATAAAACATTTCCGTGGTCTTGAGCAAATTGCTACTGTATTATTATACCGCATATCATATGATAGCCACCTTCCTCCAAGCCTTTATTCAGATGCACAAGGTTGATATGGGGCTCTGAGAGGATGAATTTATGAGGTTACTCCTAAAGTGGGAGTCTCCATCTGCTTCATCACATGTGTGTACAACAGCCGTGAAGCATCCATAATAATAACTAGCTGACTAATCAAATAAATCTGATACCTACAGGCTGTAGCCAAACGCTGACAGCTTTGTCTCCAGAGTTTAGTCCTCCCCACAGAAATGGGACTGCGAGCATTTAGGATCTACATCATGGAATGAAGGTAAAATATAAAGTGCATACTGACCAACAAAGACATAGATCCTAGAAAACATTGCTTATTATTCCCAAAAAAAGGAAGACAAAGTTGGTGCCCTTAAGGGAGATGAAATTGAATTATGACATTTGCAATGATACTACCCCAGGCAGCTGATAGGCTATGATTGACGATTTGTACAGCAGTGGCTTGGCTGAGCAGAAATAGTGAATTATATGTTTCAGGTTTAATAGTATCAACTACCAACTACAGGAATGTATAAATATTTAATAACCCTCACTCAATAGGCATCAAGAGGAAAAAGTTATTTCTAAGTAGGGCTGTTAAGTCATCAAAACCCAAGGATTATTACCTGTGGAGAGAGAGAGAGACACTCTAATTAGATAGCTGATAAGGTCTATTAGAGACTAATTATGTTCAGGAATGTTAACGTGCAATAAAATTCAGAAGGAGAATGATTGATTAGTTTCCTGATGTTTATAGATTAACAGCTACTTGTATATCACCAGCTCCTCTCGCCTTTGGGGCCACGGAGTTGAGAATAAATAGAAAAAGAAAGGTATTTTAATACATTTATTGAAAATAATTTACAGAAAAGCTGCTTCATTTCAAATAAAGTATAAATTGGTTTAATCAGATCAATTTTTTAAAAAATCTAAATCTTTCTTAAAAATGCCTCTGAATTTCTGAATATGAATTAATGATGATTTACAGAAACATAATTGGTGCAACTCTAACATTTATTTGTAATACAGAATGGGATTCTTGCCTTACACTGTTTAAAGTTTGATATGAAGAGAAATAGATATTTTCACCTCTTATCTATATTGGAATTATAGATCTGATTACTTCCTTGGATGGATCAGATTGGAAACCAATCTTAACACGTTATTAGCTTTTATTTCTTTAACAATATTAGTCTTTGTTCTATAGATATATACTTTTGAATTCTACTCCTTTAGTTTGACCATGGATGTCATAGCCTGCATCTGATTTGATAAGAAGTTTCATACATCCACCTTTAACAGCATTGAGAAGTGTAGAGAATAATTGTCTCTCTTGTAGCCAGTATATTGTTTACTGGGTCTGTGCCTGAACAACTTATTAGTTACCACACACAAAAATTGCTTTTAGGTTTCTGAAACATTTTATTTACAGCAGAACTACAGTCCATGGGATGCAGCTGGGGTTGCAAACCCTTCCACAATTGAAAATTGATCTTCCAGGCATTGCTGCTGGCAAGCTGGAGTACACATTCACAAATCATTAAAAGTAGAATGCAAGATAACAAGACCATAAAAATGCAAAGAAAGCACTGGAGTTCTTTTCTAGAGGGAAAGGATTAAAAAGTAGGGAAGTTATGTCAATCTTGCATGGATCACACCGGAAAACTGTGTGCAATTTTGGCCTTCGAATTACAAAAAACGATATACCAGCACTGCAGAAGGCGCAAAAAAGACTCACACAGATGGCAGCAAAGCTGTGAGGTTGTAACTGTTACCTTCTTCTCTTTGATGTAATTGTACCAATCATACACAAGGATTGGTGGATAAGACTATATACAGATAGAGTTAACTGGGAGACTCAGTATATACATCTTATTCCTACTGCTACCGCTTGCAGCTTGAATACAAGCCATGGGGCTAATATATCACATCCTGTCATGGTTGCAATGACTGACAGCAGTTTAAGATATGCACCTTAAAAATACATGTACCTCATGTTACAACACCCGCCCTTTTTCTAAACTAAGTTTTAACTTAAAAAAAACTATATGACAGCAAAATAAAATAGCATTAATATGATAACATAAGAAATAGGAGCAGGAGTAGGCCATTCAGCCCTTCGAGCTTATTCCACCATTCAATGAGATCATGACTGATCTTCTACACCAACACCATTTTCCTGCACTATCCCCGTGTCATTTGATGTTTTTAATACGTAGAAATCTATCGATCTCAGTCTTGAGCATACTCAATGATTCAGTCTCCACAGCCTTCTGGGATAGAGAATTGCAAAGATTCACCATTCTCTGAATGAAGAAATTTCTCCTCAACTCAGTCCTAAATAGCCTGCCCCTTATTCTGAGACTGTGTCCCCTGGTTCTAGAACCCTCACCTGAGGGAAACATCCTTCCTGCATCTACCCTGTCGAGCCTTGTAAGAATTTTTTTATGTTTGAATGAGATCACCTCTCATTATTCCAAACTCCAGAAAATAAAGGCCCAGTCCACTTAATCCTTCCTCAGAGGACAATCCCTCCATCCCAGGAATTAACTTAGTGAACTTTCTTTGCACTCCTTCTATGGCAAGTATATCTTTCAATAGGTAGGGAGACCAAAACTGAACACAATATTCCAGGTCTGGTCTCACCAGGGAGAGGGGGACACTGATAGTGCTGGAGGGCCATACTTGGCGTTGTCCAAATGGCATCCAGAGTGAGAAGCCAGAGCTGAAAAAGACTGCTTTAAAAAATCACACCCGTCAGCCTGAGAGTTCCAATGTTTTAAAAGCAGGTTTTTCAGCTTTGCTTCACTGAGCGGCTGTGCTGCTTCTTCTGACCTTCAGGCAACTTTGTGGTTCTGGTTTTGAAAAGCTTGCCAAAAAACCACAAAGTGCCTAAAGGTCAGAAGCAGCAATTGAGAGTGTTGATGATTGAAGATCTGTTTGAAAGCTGGAAAATACCTTAATCATTTTAGAGCTAATTGGATGCTTGGGAGTGGTGTGTGTGCGAGGGGTTGGTGGTGTGAGGTGAGGGGTAGGGGGTGTGAGGTGAGGTGGTATGGGTGTGCAGGGATGAGGTGAGGGGTGGGGGTGTGTGGGATTGGGGGTTAAGGTGAGGGGTGTGTGTGGGGATATGAGCTGAGGAGATGGGGTGGTGGGTTAAGGTGAGGAGGTGCAGATGAGGGGAAGAAGTGGGGAGTTTGGGGCGTAGGGAGGTGAGGTGCGGGGTTGTGGGTGGGGGAATGAAGTGAGGAGGTGGGGAGTGTGTGGGGTGTAGAGGGTAGGGTGGGTGTGGCGGGCTGGGTGTGGGGTGGGGGGTTTGGCAATGTCATTTTTAAGGTTTAGTACCACAAAACCAAATACTGTGAATGTCTCAAAATTTGTTTTTGAATTTATATATACAAACATAATATATTTAAATATATAAAAAAGAAGAGGGCAGCCAAAGCCTATATAGGCACCTTAGAGAATGAGGCTAGGAAAATCATAATGGGGAACCAGGAAATTGCAGAGGAGTTCAATAAATACTTTGTATCAGTCTTCACAGTAGAAGACACTAATAGCATATCAAAAATACTAAATAATCATGGGGCAAAAGATGGGGGGGAGGAAATAAATACAATATCTATCACTAAAGAAAAATTACTAGGGAAACTAATGGGGCTAAAGGCCAAAAAGTCACCTGAACTTGATGGGTTGCATCCTAGGATATTAAAGGAAATAGCTGCAGAGATAGTGGGTGCACTTGTAGTAATCTTCCAAGAATTCTTAGATTCTGGAAAAGCCCCACAGGATTGGAACACTGCCAATGTAACACCCTTATTCAAGAAGGGAGGGAGACAAAATATAGGTAACTATAGGCCAGTTGACTTAACACCTGTCATTGGGATAATGTTAGAGTCTATTATAAAGGATGTAATAGCAGTGTATTTAGTAAGGCATAATATAATCAAGCACAGTCAGCATGGCTTCACGAAGGGAAAATTATGCCTGACAAATTTAATAGAATTCTTTGAGGAGTTAACAAGCAGGATAGATAATGGGGAACCAGCAGATGTAATATATTTGGATTTCCAAAAGGCGCTTGATAAGGTACCGCATAAAAAGCTATTTAATAAGATGGTGTTCGGGGTTGTACATTAGCCTGCATAGACCATTGGCTAACTAATAGAAGACAGAGAATTGGGATACGGGGGTGGGGTGGAGGCATTTTCAGGATGGCAGCCTGTAATTAGTGGAGTGCCACAGGGATCAGTGCTGGGGCCACAATTATTTATAGTATATATTAATGACTTGGATGAGGGAAGTGAATGTACTATCACCAAGTTTGCGGATGACACAAAAATAGGTGGGAAGGCAAGTGGTGAGGATGATACAAAGAGTCGACACAGGGATATAGACAGGTTAAGTAAGTGGGCAAAAAACTTAGCAGATGGAATATAACTTGGGGAAAATGTGAGGTTATGCACTTTGGCAGGAAGACTAGAGGAGCTGAATATTATTTAAATGGAAAAAGACTGCAGAAAGCTGCAGCACAGCGGGATTTGGGGGTCCTCATGCCTGAATCCCAAATAGCTAGCATACAAATTCAGCAGGTAATAGGGAAGGCAAATGTTGGCCTTTATTTCAAAGGGAATGGAATATAAAAATAGGGAAGTCTTGCTAAAACTATAAAAGGCACTAGTTAGCCCACACCTTGAATACTGTGAACAGTGTGGTGCCCTTATCTAAGGAAAGACGTACTGGCATTGGACGCAGTCCAGAGAAGGTTCACTAGGTTGATCTCAGGTATGGAGGGATTTTCTTATGACGATAGGTTGAGTAGAGCGGGCGTATACTCATTGGAGTTTAGAAGAATGAGAGGTGACCTTATTGAAACACATAAGATCCTTAGGGGACTTGACAGGGTAGATGCTGAGACATTGTTTCCCTTTGTGGGAAAGTCTAGGACCAGAGGGCATAACCTCAGAGTGAGGGGTCACCCATTTAAGACAGAGATGAGGAGGAATTTCTTCTCTCAGAGAGTTGTTAATCTTTGGAATTCTTTATCACAGAGGGCTGTAGAGGTTGGGTCGTTAATATATTCAAGACTGAGATAGACAGATTTTTAATCAGTAAGGGAATCAAGGGTTCTGGAGAAAAGGCAGGAAAGTCGAGTTGAGAATTAGCAGATCAGACATGATCTCATTTAATGGCAGAGCAGACTTGATGGGCCAAATGGCCTACTTCTGCTCCAACATCTTATGGCCTTCTGGCCTTATAATTCTGATGACATGCTGTGCTAATATACCAGAGGATTGAGAATATTGAGCCTCAAAACAAATGTATAAGACTAAAAATCGAGAGTGATGCAAAACAAGGTGTTGACACATTATCGCCCATTGTATTACTCTTGCAATGTCTGGGAATGAAATACCTATTTGTCACTAGGAGATTACTTCAAGAAAGGTTTTACAATCTCTTTACCATCACTGCAAATAGGCTGTAAACTCACAGTGTACAGCACAATTTGTATGACAGCTTCTGGGGGAAGGGGAAACAATACAGTTCTTGAGTTAAGGCCATACTGATTTTTGCACCATATATCATTCTTCTCTGAAAAATTCAGATCTACAATTCAGTGTAAATTTTCCTGAGCTGCTGGTGCATGTCTGATTGGCAAATCCTGGGGATAGTGTTATTAGCATAGAAAGGGCAGATACCATTTATGGTATATTGTGGGTTGGTGCCAGATAAGTGAAAATGGTAAGGTTTTATTAGCTCCAGAGTTGAATTATTTTGTAAAGGTAGTGATTTCTTTGTAGCCACTTCCTGAGCCGCAGTTGATTGCTCTATAATTAATTATCCCCAGGGATTCAGCAATGAGCCCCTAATTTCACCATTGGTACTGTCACCCTGCCTACTGCATGCAGGTGTAATGAAAGAAACACAAAACCTACATTTACACAGCACCTTTCATGATGTCCCAAATTGCTTTACAGCCAATTCAGTACTTTTGAGTTGTAGTAGTCACTGGTACAATGTAGGCAATGTCCAATGTCAATTGAACAGGCTTGAGGGACCGAATGGCTTAATCCTGTTTCTAATACAAATAATCATATGTCATTTGGGTGGATGAGATGAGCTGGGCTAGATGGCCTTTTGCATCCATAATTACCTTACGAACAGAGGATGGAGTCTTGGCTGGAGTTCTATTTATTTTGTTGCTAAGGGATGTTTACTGAGCAGATTTTGTGGGGTGAAATTGCCAGGACAGGAGTGCGTAATGAGCATATAGTAAATTAGTAACCAGTTTTATACTGCATATGATTCTCAAGAGTATTGTCCATTGACTTCAATCTTGTCTTTTTTTCAATTACCTATTCTCCCACTTTATCTTGGTGCTTTTATGAGTTTTTTGAGATTTTGAAAAATTCTGATAAAGTTGTGCTGCAAAGTGGACATTGAAAATATTTTGTAGCGAGAAGCGGCAATCAGCAGAGTCTTCAGACTTACTGATCAAGAAAACATAGATAGAATTTTAAGCAGGTCTTTGTGCTCTGGCCTCTTAAAAGTTGTGCAGCACAGAGACACCTGAGGGCTTCAACTGTTCTCACTGACAGTGAAGACTACCTCTTCTACAGAATGGAAAAGATCTTATGGGGCTGAATTTTGCCGGCGGCGAGCAGGGGGCGGGGCGGTGCCTGCCGACCTGTCAATGGCCAATTAAGGCCATTGACGGGATCATTAAAACAATTAAAGGACCTGCCTGTCCAAGCTTCCCCGCCCCAGCGGGGAATAGAAAAAACATGAAGCCTCATCCACCGGCGGGATGAGGTTTCATGTAGGGATTTTAAAAGTTTAATAAATTTTTATTGTAAATTATGAACATGTCCCATGTCATGTGACATTGTCACATGGTGGGGACGTGTTAAGCATTATTTCTTTCTAATTTTGATGTTTTTAGAACTGTCAGCGATCACCTTAAGGCAGCACATAGCCTCAGGGAGATGTGCGCTCTTTCGTGCGCATGCGCGAAAGAGCACACGCTCGCTTTTGGGGAATCCCCTCCCTCACATAGGAAGCGCATAGCGCTTCCCGGTGGACGTCAGGCTGGGCAGGCAGTGCGACCCGCTTCTCCGGCCGGGATCTGCTCCCCACCCGCCGGAGATTGGGTCGGGCCCGCCCACCCGGAAGGCAGAAAATTCTGCCCATGACGTTTATCTGGGTTGCAAGTATTAATCTTTCCCCAATATGAATTTTCTGCCGCCATGTTCATATGGTGCAATGTGCAGAACATGTTACTGAGGGCTGAGGCAGTCACCTAAATCAGTGTTATCATCTGCACAGCGTTATAAATAACCACTGCGATATTTTCCTGTGAAATTTCATGATGCTGTTAAAGTAAAATTTGCACTTTCTGATTTGTTTAATAGTCACGGCGGGATCATCTATAGGAAGCACACAAGCTAACATTGCATTATATCATTGCTGCTCTTTATAATAGTGACCCATGCAGCATATATGTTGGATGATATTTGTAGCCAAATGCCAACAATGAGCGGTATCATTTTACGAGGACCTTTCTGTGATTGTTTGGCGAAATGATTGGTGAATCTGGAAAAGGTAAAATAACATGCATGATTTTAAGGAGAAGGATAAAGGGGCAGTTGGGAGGGTTGGGGTGGGTAGTGGAATAAGGGGCCCGGAAACAGGAGAAGCACAAGGGCCCATGATTTCTCTCCCTGTCCCTGGGTCTCACCAAGGATCTATGTAACTTCAGTAAGACACATTTACTCCTATACACAAATCCTCTTGCAATAAAGACCAACATACCTTATGCCTTGTTATAACTGCATGTTAGCTTTCAGTAGCTCATGAACAAGTACACCCAAATAGGGAATGTAGGGATAATACATGAAACCTCATCCATTGGCGGGATGAGGTTTCATGTCCGTTTTTAAAAAGTTTAATAAAGTTTATGTCATATTTATTAATATGTCCCATCTCGTGTGACCTTGTCACATGAGGGGGACATGTTAATAATATTTTTATTTTTCTATTTTTTAACTTTTGTGCTCATCTCCCTGAGACAGCACTTAGTCTCAGGGAGCAGTGCGCTCTTTCACGCGCATGCGCGAAAGAGTGCACTTTGACAGATGGGGAATCCCTCCCCCCTGCACAGGAAGCACATAGCACTTCCTATTGGGAAGGCCGTTGGGCAGGCCTCAATTGGCCCGCCCACTCAAAATGGCGGCGGGCCCCGTTTTAACGGCGGGGGTCAGCTGTCTGCCCCTGCCGAGCCAGTGGGGTCTGCATGCCCACCAAGGGTAAAATTCTGCCCTGTATTTCCAATTTTCCGACCAAAGTGGATAACCTCACATTTGTCCACATTTTATCCCATCTGCCAAATTTTTGCCTATTCAATTTGACTCTCCAAATCCCCTTGAGTTTTCTTTGGATCCTGCACATACCTCACACTTCCACCTAATTTTGAGTCATCTACAAACTTGGAAATGTTGCATTTAATCCCCACATGCAAATCATTGATTAAGATTATGAATATCTGGGACCCAAGCATTGATTCTTGCAGTACCCCACTAGTCAAGGCTTGCCAACCTTAAAATTACCCATTTATTCGTACTCTCTGTTTTCTGTCCATTAACCAGTTCCGAATCCATGCCTGTATATTATCCACAATCACATAAAATAATTTGATTTACTAACTTCCTGTGTGGGACCTTATCAAAAGCTTTCTGAAAATCTAAATATACCACATCTACCAGTCCCCTTTATCTATTCTGCTTGTTACATCTTCAAAAAAACTCCAAAATGTTTGGTAAACATGATTTTCCTTTCATAAACCCACGTTGGCTGTGCTCAGTCCTACCACCGTTTTCTAAGTATCCTGTTATCACATCCTTTATTATAGATGCTAGCACTTTCCTTACTACTGCTGCCCATGGACATCTTTTATCTTCCCCTGTTTATTGAGTAAGGCATCTCATATGCCCCTTGTATCTGAATCTACATATGAATTGATCAATGATCTCAGTCGGTATGCTTCAGTTCTGCCGAAGGGCCATGAAGTCTCGAAACGTTAACTGATTTCTTCTCCGCCGATGCTGCCAGACCTGCTGAGTTTTTCCAGGTAATTCTGTTTTTATCTCAGTCGGTTGTTGCTTAAAGGATATGAATTCCAAACTATTATGACACAGCCAATGGTAAAGGCTGAGTTGCTCAAATCCCAGAGAGACACTTGAAATAACTGTCATAACCCATTTTTGCAATTTGTATGTTTCGAGTTGCAAGCTTTGAATTCAGTAGTAATAAGAGCACTGAGTCTCAAGAGGTCTTTTTATAAAACTAAATTAAACATTTATTAACAAAAATTGTTAGCACATACATATGTCTACAAAATTACTACTATAATAACTACAAAAATCTCCTAATTAATCTGTCTCAGTTACACCCCCATTAAGGCAGTAGTAAAATTCATAGATTTTAAAAGGCCCCAGGCAAAGCACATTTGACCTTATGAATTCAAAATGAGGCTCTTTGCAGACACAGTTGCAGGTTGGTTAGATTTAAAAACCTCTGCCTTACGCACACAAACTCCTTTCTGCTTATATCTAGCTTTTCCTTTGAATGTAAATTTCCCAGTGTACTATTAGGTTTTAACATCACATCTTCTAACAATAACATTTTCATCTCCCTAAATTTATTAGTAACATAAACACATTGCTTGGAGTCTCCCAGCTAGGTGCAAGATTTAATTCCCACTCTTGAATGCTTTATTCAACAAATGCAAATATACACTTAACCTTTTAAACTTCCTTACTGTTTATCTAATTAACATCTCAAAACTACTATACATCAAACTACCCAGACTAGCTGGTTTTAATCTAATTAAGACACACACATACACCCACATAGGCACAGGCACCACTAAACACTATTTTTTTAAAATTCCAATAACATGATAGACATTAACCTCTTCATGACACAGATGATGTATTCTGAAGTTCAGCTTTATTCATAATTGATCTTCGTTGACCATATTGTATGTGGATTTTTAAGATGGTTGCTGGACAGATCTGATGCATTCAGTCTGTGGAGGTCTTCATTGACTATAGCAATTTTAATTTTTATGGCTCGTTTATCTGGGTTTGAAGTACTGAGGTCCAGAAAACACAGCTCCACACATTGTTGGAACAAAATAAACTCATATGGAAATTCCACTGCCTTCCACTTGAGTGCTGGAAATTCTGTGGTCATCCTGTTGCTTTTTGCTGAGTTATTAGGACCTTATTTGAAACAGGACAGCTATCTAGGCTGTTTGTCTCCCCAAGTTGTAGTACATTTAATGGCCCCACCTTGGCTTGTCATGGTTTACTGCTTGAAAGCAGTGGTGGTGCAGTTGACCTCTGTATGATTTTTCCCAGGCTTACCAAAGCACTGCCCATAAAACAGTGATTTTGGCGTGAATAGTGTTATGAACAGTAGGGGGATCAGATCAAACAGCACTGTTTTCTTCTTACCACCTGTCCGTAAACAGAAGGTGTTTTGAATTAGTTTCCTTTAAAGAAAAACTGGTGGCGTATTTTTTCTGAATTCTTAAGTGATTCAATATTATTAATAAACCACAACAAATACTAATCAGGATGAACTCAGATGGTTAGTTTATTTCACATATTCAAAATCTGAGAAAGGAGTGCCCGCAATATCCCACTCTGCGTTCACACAGTAAAGGGAGGATAGAGAAAAGGAAGTTTACGTTACAAGGACCACAGAGAAATCTGAATATTTATTCCTGTGAGGTCCAGAGTCTCAAAGTCAGAGTCCAATGAGGAATTGTTTCACATAGGCATTTTGAGTTTGGCTGGCTGGAGACCGGTGCTATAAGATTCAGGTGGTGTTGATATCACAAGATAAAGTAGGCACACAGTGATTGAGTCGGCTCTGTAGGTGGTGGTACAAAATTACATTATTGTTATATTTTTAAAACTGGACTTTTTCTCCAGAACAAAAGAGTTCTCTTCTCAATTTCTGGAATGTCACACCCTGTTATGCCAAGGGGGTTACTAACAGACAACCTTGGACTGTACAGACCAATTTCAAAGAGAGCTACAGGAATGCCATTTGCTTTTGATAAGCCAACCTTGCTAGCAGAGACAGTGGGCTTACTGAGAAACCAGATTTCCATAAGCCTGACACTTAGCATAAATGGCACCCCTTTCAATCCATAATAGCTAAAACAATTATAATGGTACAACTGTGCCAACAAAGACTCTGATTTTCCAACTTTTATCACTATTTATGACTGTTCCCCTTCCTTATTAGGAAATAATCCAAATTAACCTCTTTCGTTGTCTTAGGGTGAGTGTCATCTGGTGTCACCCCACCTCTGTAACTAGAGTCATGTGGAATAAAGGAAAATATCCATCTCTTATTCCCTGGCCCCCTGATGTACATTCTATAGTGAACAAACTACACACCCTTGTATATACAGAGCAGTTGTACAAACAATGTTACATCCTCTGATCAAAAATCCCAACCTATCGTAAACAATTCATATCAACATATTACCCAATTCCCACAGATACAAAGACAATTAAGAATAATAATTCCTACCATAAAGTCAAGGAAATAATGTCTTTATTTTAAAATATAGGTGTTCTGTCCTAGAAATATGGTTAATTAATTAAGCCAGTTAGTAAACCAGCATCTAATAATGCATGATTTTTCTTTAAAGAAAAGGTGTCATACTAAGTTCAACCTGCTGAGTTCAAACCTTTTTCTTATTTCATTAAAGCTGACAGTCTCCAATTGCACATTGGGTGGAATATTCCATGCCAGCTGGCGTCGGGAGTGCTTGGTGGCATGAGCAGACAATATGGCGAGAAGGCCAAAGATCGGTTTCACGACATCGTGAAACCAGTTTGCGATCATTCGCTTAGCCCGTTGTTGGCGGTTCCCGCCGTTGGATGTCGGGAATCTCATTGTAATACATCTGCATAAGGTTAGCCCGCCAGTCTCATCACCCACACTGGATATGCCGCATCATGCCGGCCTGTTTCACAACAGCACATGAGTGACATGCGCCTGGCGAGCTGCATTTCGCTCGGGAATTCGAGGTTTTTTTTCACTATCTTGCTTTGGGCAGCACTCACAGTCATCAGCGCCAGGCTTTGCATACAGCACCACATCACTTTTAGGGGAGCTCACGGGCAGGTCTCTACCTACCAGACCAGCCATAATGTGGGGATGGCTTTGTATGGCTGCGGGGATAGGGCTTGCTTGGGAAAGGGGGAGAACTGACCTCAGGAAAGGGAAGAGGCTGCAGGGTAAGGGCTGTACTGAGGAAGGGTCATCCCAGGGTTTGCGTGGGGGCACAAGTTAATCTGTGCAAGTGGCCACAAAATGGTGAGGGCTGAGGAGGCATTCTCCAGAGTAAATGAGGCCAGATGGAGATGTGAGGGTATGTGTGAGAGATTGAGTGGTGATGTCCTTTGAGCTGGCATTGAGTGAGATGCCAGTGAATGTGTGATGGACATGAGTTTAAAGTGATAAGATGGTTGCTTTTCCCTAGCACCATGGATGGGATCATTCATCCTATATATGCATTGGATGGCCAGCCTCTTCTGTGCAGCATTGGCACGAATCACCACTGCCATTACCTACCAAACTAGAGTGATAATGTTGCTGCCCCTCCTCTGGCCAGAGTGGGGATAGAGGACATCACAGCAGGCCTCCAGAGCATTCAAAAGGCGCTTGAGGGACACGTCACTAAACCTGGGTGCTGCAGTCTTCTTGCCTTTCAGGGCCATATCTTATTTGCAGCAGTCCCAAGCTGGAAACACTGAGAGGTGTGCGCCTGGCGTGATGAAGCAGCAAGGCGATGGCATGGTGGGCGAATCAGAGCCTGCCTATCATGGAAATGACATGTTTCCCAGGAATGCATAATTAAAGCATAATTAATGCGGCAGGTTTGGGATGATATGGTGTGAGAAGTCGCAATTGCTGTCGGTGGGTAAAACGTTGTTTTACCTACCCACTACCACACTTAGTGCAAACCTGGGACAATTCTGCCCATAGTGTAATTAATACAAATACAATTGTTTGAACCCTTTACCTTAATGGTACCTTTAAGGTCGTTAAGTGAATTAAGACCAATTCCTGGCAAACAGATGCTTTAATTATTAACTGTCTCACCAGCAGAAATTCAAACTAAACTGTTTAAAATTTGATTAAAATAAGATCCATAAATGTTTCTTCATACCAACATACAGCCCTAAAAAACAATAATACCATCAAAATCTTACGACTGGATGAATGTTTTCTGCCCAGACCAGTCTGCAGTATTTTAATTTCCCCTGACCCCTTGTGGGTTCGGTAAGCAGCAATGTTGGAGCCTCTCCTGTCTATGAGGTCTGCTTATGTTTAGAGTTTCCAAAGTCAGCCATTTAATTTCTGTTCCTGCTTAAACTCCACAGCAGATGGACTTATACTCATTAAGCGCTCCCAAATTTCAGCAATCTTATCAGGACCTGGGGTGCCTGCTGGCTGGAGCGAGGTGCAATCCCAAAATGAAGATACAATGTGTATGATTCATACATTCATACAGAATTACTTACACAGTGTGAGTTCTTTATAGTTGTTTCACTTCCACGCCAGTTGTTCTTTTGCTGATATGGAAGGGTTGCAGCTTGTATATTTCTCAGTCAAATCTTCAAAAACTATGCTGCCACCATGTTACATTTTTCTCTTCATCAAGAATGTATCAATCATATTCAAGGTTTGGTGAAACAATGGTGTGGGTTCTTTATTCAAAGATAAGACACCATATACAGATAGAGTTAACTGGGAGGCTAAGTAAATGCACCTCAATCCTACTGCTGTTGTTTTCAGTCGCAATACAAGTCATGGGACTAATAAATCACATCCTGTCAAGGTGATAGGGATTGACAGCAGTTTAAGATATGTACCCTTAAAGGTACATGCACTTCATAGCACAACAGTAACTATTTAGAAAATACTGAACAGGTTGTGGTCCTTTTCTCTACAAAATAGGAAACTAAATAATGCCCAGTAGAAGTCTTTAAAATTATAAAATTATAAATTATAAAAAAGGTTTGAAAGGGTAAATGTAAAGATGATGTTTCCATTTGTGGGGGAGTCCAAAAATAAGGGATATAAATATAAAGTACTTGCTAATAAATCCAATAAGACATTTAGGGGAAACTTGTTTACCAAGATAGTGGTTATAATGTGAGAACTTGCTACCACAGGAAACTGTTGAGGTGAATGGCACAGAGGCACATAAGGGGAAGCTAGACAATTAATTGATGGAGAAAGGAATAGAGGATATGTTGATATTATTAGATAAAGTAGAGTAGGTTTGCATGGAGCATAAACATTGGCACAGACAAGATGATCTGAAAGGCATGTCCCATGCTGTCAATTCAATGTAAATCTCTGAAAATCATTTCACATTCATGCTTCATGCCTGCGCATTTTCACATTTCAGGTTGCCTCTAGCTTTGCCTGCAGGAAGTCAGAACATGGTGGTCATGCAGCACATCATGGAGATGACATACTACAACCTCATTGCTGAGCAGGTGAGACTAGTGCACATGTACATGATCAATTACCGTGCAATGACATGCTATTCCTGAACCTCACCAAATCTATGCTGACCTACTCTGTGGCTTGGAAACAAAGGGATTGGTCTTACATCCAGAACCTATATGCAGGAGGAAAGAATTAAAATCAGAAACTTTCAGCATCTTACAAACAATATAAACACTTTGGACCTGACATCAGGCACACCTCTTAATGGATCAGCATATATGTGAAGAGAATATTTGAAGAGGAATTCTTCCTCCTCAGCATCATAACTTCCCTTCCAAAGAACATTTATTTTTTCTTCTCTTGTCATATCTTGAAAGCACTGACTTTTCCTATCATATAGTTCTCCTGCCGCAGACTGCTGATGGTCTGTGGTTCCACTGACACTTACCCTTATCGGATAGAATTACCCTGATGCTGACTCTCATTGTGGTACTTTTCCTCATGTGCTTACTCTTGTTGTATAGACCCTCAGATGCTCACTTTTGCTGGGATATAGTTTACTTGGTACCAATGCTTGCTGTGGTACAATTCCGCTGGCGCCAGCTCTGGGTACACTTTCCCTCTCATTGACTCTCACTAGAGTACAGTTTGCCTGTCACCGACTTTCACTGGTGTGCAATTCCTCGAGCACTGATCCCACTGGGGTGCAGTTTACCTGGCCCTCTCACTCGGTACAATTTCCCTTGCACTGAGTTCCACTGGGGTATGATTTATCTGGCACTGACTCTCAGTGTTGAATAGTTTGCTTGGCACTGCTTCCCACTGGTCTATAATTTCCCTGGCATTTACTCTCACTGGGGTATCCTTCTCCTGGCATTTACTCTCACTGGCCAACAGTTCACCTGGGACTGTCTCTCACTGGATATATACCAGCACCAGCTAGAAACCTTCAAATGCGCCCCATGATCAAATGTCACATGATTGAACCTCAGGAACATATTAAACCAGATTTTCAACCTTAGGTACAGCTTATGTTCTGATTACAATCTGACTTGATGCAGGAGCCCAAGTCCACCCCCACAGACACCCAAACCATTGTCTGTTGATAATTCATTCTGAGCCATCCTTCTTGGCAGTTTTTGTCAGTGGTGGTTTGCCTTTGCCCTCAGGTGTAGGGTGAGGAGCCAGGTCCCAAGTTTACCTCAGCCAGAATTAGAACTGAACCTGTGCATTTGGCATTATTTGAACCACACATAAATATTATATATGTATTATTTTTATAAATATATTTTTTGAGAAAAGAATTTTTCAAAAATACTTCAGACTCACTGTTGGGGGCCACCAACCTGTTTGCAATTTTCACTATAGCTCCTGCCTAGCTACTGTAGGGATCTTAAGAGCTGAAAGGGAAGATAATTAAGCACTGGATAACTGCTCACAAAACCATAAACTTGTAACAGACACTAAAACTCTACTTAGGCTTCCTGAATAGCACTAGAAATGGCAGCTCTTGGCTTCAGACATCAGTAAATTCCAGTGCTAATGGCTCATAGCCTTTGAAAGCCAGCAAAGATAACTGGTTGCTATAAAGCAGGTCCTTGGAATTTATAAAAGGCAAGAGGCAACATGTGCCACACATAGCATGATGTCGGGATGCAAATTGTTAGGCACTTGCTTAGCACTTGGTTGCCTCAGAAACAACCATGGGTGGCCAAGTTCCTATGGTGTGTGAAATATCCGTAAATTATAGTGAATGTTGAAATTCACTGCAGGTCTACCAGCATCTAACGAAGAAAGATAGGTTAGCATTGCAGTTGGAACTCTTCTATTCCCGAACTTAATATTACTAAATTATTTTTAATTTTCAACTATTTGATACATAAATTATAGATATGGACCAATCTAGTGCTTCCCAAATTAAGGGCCCTTAAGCTTTTTACGATGCCCTCATTACTTTGCCAACAAATGAAAGTGGTTGAAATGTCAGTTCTGCAGATGGCTTACATTAAAGCAGGATTAGTAATGAAAGAATCAGTAAAAAGCTTTAGGCTTGCTAATTGAGGAAGCACTTCGATTAGTTCATATCTATAATTTATCAAATAGTTGAATGCAAAAAATAATTTAACAATACCATGCCAGGGAATAGCACAAGATAGAGCCAAATAAGCAAATCAATGGAAATGTAAAATAATGCTGGTTTGAAAAAATAATGATAAAACAAAAGTGGTTGATCAATCCTGGTTTACAATTATTCCATAATAACAGAAATACCAATTATGAAACACAAAATTCTTCCTTCAATTGATGACTCGTATGCTTGTAACATTTACTTTCTCAATCCATAATTTTTTGCAAACTTTATCCCAAACGGACAATATTTAATAAACCCATATCCTCTGCAATCTGATTTCTTTCTTTCCTTTCACTTCTAACTTTGATTTCAAATTATATTAATACCAAACTGTAAAATTAATCAGTTTTATTTAACAAAGAGAATACACCTGAAATAATTTTTAAAAATATTTATATGAACTAAAAAATAACTAAATACTTCTAGCCAAGCAACCCTCGTAATACAAATTCAAATATGTGTAGGTAGTTTCTTGGGTTTAGTGATATCAGCCGGCCTTGTAAGCAATCTCTACATCTTGCTTTTATGGGAGTTAACACATGCTGCCTGATATCTACTTCCACAATATTATAACCTAGGGGTGTAACAATATGCTCCCTGATGACCCGAACCTGATACTGGTACCTTGCACACATGCCCTTCTTTAATTTCTGTAAAGACAGATTGAGCAAATACTGAGTGAAGAGAGCCTTGACAGGAATCATTAAGCTCCTTTATTTCACAGCAAGTGAGCATACAGACCAACTGTTAACAGATTTGCTTAGATCAATCAGTATAACCTACCTTCATGTAATGCTACAGAACTCACCATGCACAGATCAGTGAGTCATCTTACTTGACTTAAAAAAAGGTTTTCTAAAAATATTCTGCAGGATCACAATATACTCATAGATATGGAATGTCATTCAGCCCATCTTAATTCATCGTTTCAGAACACCTGTACTTCCCATATTGCTGAATCTAATTGATTTTCAAATTATTTCATAACGTTCTCCTCCAGGAATCTGGCCAGAAGACGATTCAAGTGTTGGTTATTCTCAGTCTGAAGAATGTGCTCCCAGTACTAACACTTAGGACTGGACTATCTCAATGACAGAGAGCCTTTTGTGGGGCAGGAATGAGGCCAGGTCAGGATTTGGGATGCACATTTCGCAGAGGCAGCTGCCCATATAAAACTGCAGCTGCCTCCAATCATGCCTGATATTCATTAGCCAAGGGAAAACTATGTGTACAAATTGGGCATGGTAGGGGCAGGTCTCAAATTTGAGTTGGAATACCTTTCTGAGAGATAGGTACCCTTTTGGATATGATCCCAGTGCACCCTTGGTGAAAGTCAGGTGCCTTTAGGGAGAGGTAAGCTGCCCTCTGGGAGAGGGAAGGTGCCCTTTGGGATTGTTAAAAGTGGATATGAGCGTGTGTAGAAAGTGCATAAACTCATTGGAATTGTCAAGAGAATTGTCAAGAGGAACTGTCAAAAGTGTGAATAGCAGCTGTGAAGCTGTGAAGGCATTTAAAACTCCTGCCCCTTAAATCTTTGAAAACACTGAGCTGGATTTTACGTGCGACCATTGGGTTTGGTTTTGGTGGGAGGGGCATATAAAAATAGGGCAGGTGCCCACTATACCGCCTACCCCACCCACCCCCAAGCTCACCCCCATAACATGGTAGGTGGGTGGGTGCCTAAAATGGCAGCCCACTACCATATTTAAATAAATAATGAAGGGCCAAATGAACTTATTATCAAGCCAATTGATCCTGACAATACTCTGCCCATGCCATAATTGAGTATGAGTGGGTAGTCGGGTGGGAATAAAAAGGCAATTTTTAAAATATTATTGCAAGTTTTTAAAAGGCTAGGAAGGAAGAGTGGGTACTCTCTTTGGGGGGTGCCTTTTACGAATGGGGGCAACCCCCCAATATAGTACCTGCCTTTCTTCCTACTCGCCTGCTCACCAAAACTCACCATCCCCACCCACCTTCCTAAGCTGGCCAAACCCTCCCTGCCCAATACCCCGGGCTTACCTTACTCTGGGATCCATTAGGCCTTTTTAGCACTGGTTGCTGGCCCGGCAGCACCCAATAATGAGATCTTGGCGCTGCCAGGACTGCTGGATTGGCCGGCAGCTCCCGAGGGCATGAGGTCCTGCTGTCAGGCAATTTAGCCCACCCACAGTGCGTTATGACTGCGGGGTGGGCTGTCGTGGAACGAGTCAGCTTCACAACAACTTTGCTTCTGGTGGGGGTGATGGGCGGCGATGCCTGACCCAAATCCCAGAGAATCCTGCCACCCCAGAATTAAAATTGTAACTTCAGGGGCACTTTCTCCCAGGTCGGTTTTGCAGAGCCGGGAAATGTCCGGTGGGCATGAAGGGTATGAGGGGTAGTGGGGTGGGTAGAAGGGCATAGGTTGGCATGGGAGGTATGAAGCTTTATGGAGGGTGGGAAGGGAGCATAATTTGGCATAGGGGCATGAGGGGCCATGGAGGTGAGTAGAGGAGCATAGGTTGGCATGGGGCATGCGAGGACCATGGGGATGTGGAAGGGGGCATGAGGTGGTATGGCATTGGATGAGGTATGGGGATTGTGTGGAGGAGTGATGGGGTGAGGGCTGGGGGGTTGCTTTTTGTTTAATGCTTTTAAAAATATCTTAGATACAGTACCTGTGCACCAAGGCCAGCTCAGCTCCACACTCAACAGCTTCTGCCCTCATTCCAGGGTCACCCGGCCTGACTCCTAGAAAATCCTGCCACCTTGCAATGAAAATCCCGACTTCTGGGGCAATCTCACCCAGGTTGGGTATGCAGAGCTGGGAAATGTCCTGACTCTGCGCTGCGACCTGGGAGCAAGTATTCAGGTCTTAGAGCACAACACTCTGTATATTCCTGCCTAAGTCTCCTAACATTACCTCTCTGACCAGTAAATATTCTTTTCCTATCCTTCAACCAATTTCTTATTCATACCAAAATCTTACCCTAAATGCATACAACTCGCACTCTAGGGGCAACATTTTTCCCCCATCGGAGGGGGAGCGTGGAAGCGGGCGGCCCTCCGATCGGTGCCCCCAATCAGGGGTGCACCACCATTTTTTGTGGGCAGGCCAATTAAGGCCCGCCCAGCGTGATGTCTGCATAGAAGTGCTGTGCGCTCCCTGTGCGGGCGGGGGAATGCCGAATGCGGAAGTGCGCTCCTTCGCGTATGCGCGGGAAGGAACGCTCCGATCTCCCTGAGACTAAGTGCTGCCTCAGGGAGATCAGTTCCCAAAGTGAAAAAGTTGTTCTGTCCCAAATTTTATTTACCATTCATGTCCCCTCATGTGACAATGTCACATGAGTTGGGACATGGACATAACTTTAAATAAAAGTGAATCTTAATTTTTAAATTCAGTCATGAAACCTCATCCCACCCATGCTTTTTCAGGTGGCCACCAGCACTCCAGACCTGCCCGCCAACCTTAAGGTTGGACGAGCAGATCCACCAATTGGTTTAATTGTTTTTTGAATGGCATCAGTAGGCCATTGACAAGTCGGCGGGCGCATAGCTGACTCGGCTGTGCCCCCGCCAATCTGAAAATGCAAATGAAGCGGGATGACGTCGGGAGTTCCGCCCGACGTCATTCCGCGTCAATTTACGTGTGGGCTAGCGGGCCCCGCCCCCGCTCGCCGATGGGAAAATTCTTCCCTAGGTACATAGGTCACCATCCCATGAGCTTTAACTTTTTAGCATACCAATTCTGCTTAAAGGTCACAAACCTGGAAGGTTACCTTTGTTTCCCTCTCTAGGAGGTTGCCAGACCTGCTGAGTATTTCCAGTGTTTTCTGTTTTTATTTCTTATTTTCAGCATCAGCGATATTTTGCTTTTGTATTTAGCTATCTAATTTCCCAAGCATGGAAACGCTTACAGATTACAACTTAGACCAAGCAGTCTAAGGTATATTTTACCTACCTCCCCTTTTGGACCTTTTGCAGCAGTGAATATCATGCCCATATCTATTCATCATAAGGTACTGATTGCATGTTTTCTTCCATTTCTGCTTCTTCCTCAAACTTAATACCAACATCCCTGCTTGCTTTCCCTTCACCACAGTCACCAAATGACCGCAACTCTGTGTCTGATTAAACTGGTCTCTACTTCACTCTTAACCTCTAATATGTGCGTGTTCAATAATTGCTCAGTTAAGCATAATACCACCTACTCACCTTCCAAAGTTTTATCACTGTTGGCTGCCACTTCCTGTACCTTGCTCTCTAAGCTCATAACCCTTCTTTTAAGCTTAATAATCACAAGAAATCACAGCATAATAACAAATAAACCAAGTGTTATGAACAGGGTTGGGAGTGAACTGAAACACTTTACCCTTTCACTTACTGATCCTAATGTGTGTTTTTGGAAAAGATTGTGTGTATATTTCTCAACCACTGAGTGTGTGGTAATTTTTTAAATAATCAGCAGAAAGCTTTCTTGGGTTTAATAAAGAGGATTATTTATTCACACATTCACCTGAAAGTCTAAATGCTATGTCACGCGTACACACACAAACGCACACACGCACTCGAGAAAGATGCAGTTAAAGAGGATAGTACACTTTTCCAAGTTGTAAACAAAAGGAAGTTCATAGTTCACATGTTTGGCTCATTGTAGAAAAAGCAGTCATTACAGGCTGATTGAAGTGTTTTCACTTTGAAAGGATAACTTAGATGGGTTCAATAGTTGAAGCTGTACATCAGGATTATTGCAGGATTCCCTTGAAGAGGTGGATGTTCAGCAAGTCACAAAGTGAGTCACTTGTAGTTTTCTTACCAGGAGGTTAAGTGTCTGTTGTGGTGGAATTTGAAAAAGGAACAGGCTGGGAGACTTTTAAGTTGTAACAGTCTTCAGGCTTTTTTAAAAAAAGCATGGATCTTACTGCCTTTGGCTGGTACTGATGTTCTCTGCAGATGGTGTTCTTGAGTAGACTGCCCAGGTTCTCTCTGGTTATTGGAATAATAGATTTTTTATCTGCAGGCTCTTTTGGTCACACAATGGTGAACTTCAGTGCCTTCTATTGTCCATATAACAGGTTGGAGCCAGGCCTTTGATACACAAGGCAGAATGAGGGAAAATTCTACAGCCCATTATAAAGGATGTGATAACAGGACAATTAGAAAATATCAATGGGATTAGACAAAGTCAACATGGATTTATGAAAGGGAATCATGTTTGACAAACCTACTGGAGTTTTTTGAGGACACAACTCGCAGAATAGATAAGGAAGAACCAGTGGATGTGGTGTATTTGGACTTTTAGAAAGCTTTTGATAAAATGCCACATAAGAGGTTAGAGTGCAAAATTAAAGCACATGGGATGGGGTGTAATACGTTGTCATGGATTGAGAATTGGTTAGCAGACAGGAAAGAGAGAGGAGGAATAAATGGGTCTTTTTCAGAGTGACAGGCAGTGTCTATTGGGGTGCTGCAGGTGTCAGTGCTTGGGCTCCAGCTATTCAGAATATCTATCAATGGTTTGTCTGAGGGAACCAAATGTAATATTTCCAAGTTTGCTGACAACATGAACTTGGTGGGAAGGTGAGTGGTGAGGAGGATGTTAAAAGGCTTCAAGGTGATTTAGACAGGTTGAGTGAGCAGACCTATACATGGCTGATGCAGTATAACGTGGATAAGTGTGAAGTTATCCATTTTCATAGGAATAACAGAATGGCAGAGTATTATTTAAATGGTGATAGATTGGGAAATGTTGATTTACAAAGGGACCTGGGTTTCCTTGTACACCAATCACTGAAACCAAGCATGCAGGTGCAGCAAGCAGTTAAGGCGGCAAATGATATGTTGGCCTTTGTGGCAAGAGGACTTGAGTACAGGAGCAAGGATGTCTTACTGCAGCTGTACAGGGCCTTGGTGGGACCACACCTGGAGCACTGTGCGCAGCTTTGGCCTCCTTACCTAAGAAAGGATATACTTGCCATAAAGGGAGTGCAGCAAAGGTTCACCAGACTGATTCCTGGGAGACAGGATTGTCGTATGAGGAGAGATTGGGTCGACGAGGCCTGTATTCACTGGAGCTTAGAAGAATGAGAGGGGACCTCATTGAAATGTATAACATTCTGACAGGGCTGGACAGACTGGATGCAGGGATGATGTTTCTTCTGGCTAGGGGCGGTGAGGGGGTTGGGGAGGTGGGGGAGAGGGTAGAAGGTCGTTTCTAGATTAAGGGGTGACAGTCTCAGGATATGGGGTAGGCCATTTGGGACTGAGATGAGAAATTTCTTGACACAGAGGGTGATGAACCTATGGAATTCTCTATCACAGAGGGCTATGGAGGCCAAGTCACTGAATATATTTAAGAATAGACTTCTAGACTCTAAACCCACCAATGGGCATGGGGAGAGTGTGGGAGTATGGCATTAAGATAGAGGATCAGTCATAAACATATTGAATGGTGGAGAAGGCTTAAAGGGCTGAATGACCTACTCTTGCTCCTATTTTCTATGTTACTAAGTTTCTATCAAAATAGCAGCTTTGATTCGCGCACTGGAAAACTTTATTTGATGTTTCATCCTCACTGCTCTGACAGGTCTGGCAGTCATTATTTGTTATGTCTCTTACATTGAGCTGGGAAGAATGGTACCCTTTGCACCTGAGAAACCATTTGCATTTGAGAACTTTCCAGAGGTATTTTCAGACTTGAGTTAATCCATTGTCTGTGCAGAAATTGCAAAGATCACCAGACCCTTGGCAGCCATCTTAGTAGCCATTTAGTGTACATTTTTTAAAGCAATACAGTTCCAGAAAATTATTCCCTGAACCCAGTCCACATTTAAAGATAGGAATAGGACATGCCTTCACTGGGCATGACAAAAGCCACTCAACTCATCCAGAGACACCCTAACATTGTCTGCAGCATCCAATTATTTCTTAATGATCGTGATGTTTTTACCCCCATGGCTCCACCTGGAAACTAATGTCGCTTGTTGATCATTTTATCTGAAGATGAAATTCCTGATATTTTCCTATTAGTCTCCTTCTCTAGCTTGAACCTGTATTTCCTTGTTCTACTGCCAATTTATGGCTGCTTAAGGGCCTCAAAACGCTGCCACCAGTATTTTACCCATGGCAGGAGGAGGACCACTCCATATGGGAAGACCATGGGCTGGTGTCAGGCAAGGAAGGGGGAGACCTCTTTTGCGGGCCCCCTGGACCCATTGAAGGCATCTCCGCCAGGTCATCCCCCCTTTAACCCTCCACCCTGGCTTCTTGAACCTGGCCACCCCAACCCCTCACCGAGACCTCCAGCCCCAGGACTTACCTGGAATCCTTGGCTTGGTGGGACTGCCAGTAGGCCCAGCAGTGGCCACTGCTCCTGGCTGCCGCTTTTGGGACTAGGGAGCCGCCAGCCATCTGATCGGCGGGCAGCTTTCTAATGTGGGACTTGCTCCCAAGAAAGGGGCGGAAATCTCGCGTTAAATTGCTGCAGGGCAGCTGTCAGGATTGTAGGTGGGCTCCCCCGACTTTTAGCTTGGGGTGGCGGAGGGTGGGTGGGGGGTAGGTTGGCGGGAAGATGTGTGCCCAGTAAAATTTAGCCCCGTATCTCATTTCCCAGGATGGAAAGCTTCAAAGTTTCTGCACAAAACAATTACAGACGTGGGTGCAGTTGTATGTATCACTCTTGGAAAGAGAAAATGAGCAGAGGCATCACAAAGCAGCATAACCTGTTTTAAGAGGGAGGAGGAGGAGAAGGAGATTTCAGCAGGAGGCCATATTTGCTCAAGGAGAAACTCTCCAACCTCAGCCACAGCACGAAACAGTATGTTAGACATCTCTGCTTCACTAAGGAGGTGCTCACTGAAATTTGTCACCTGTTGTAGCTACAAATGCAGCCTCAGTGGAGGGTGAGGATGGCATTGCCAGTGGCTGTGAAGGTGACTGTGGCCATGAACCTCTATATATCTGCCTCCTTTCAGGCTGGAACAGGTAACATTTGCAACATCTCCCAGTTTGTGATTCACTATCGAGAGTGATCACTGAGATTCTGTATGTAGGTGCTGCTGTCTCCAGTTATGTAGCACTTTGTCCTGCAAGCGAGATTGAAGTGTGCCAGTGATAGTGGTGCAATCTGTCTCGATGATGTGGGTAGCATGATGCAATGTGTGCAAACTGCGAGATGTGGATGTGAGGCTTGCAGCAGTGTTAACAGTTCAATGAGGAGTAAAGGAGAGCATGTCAGGAGCAGTACCAGGCATATCTAAACATGAGGTGCCAACTTGGTGAAGCTACAACACAGGACTACAAGCATGTAAAACAGCAGAAGCAGCAAGTAATAGGCAATAACCACTGGATCAGATACAAGCTCTGAGCTCTGCAACCCTGCCACATCCAGTTGTAAAAGGTAGTGGACAATAAACAACTAACCAGAGGAGGAAGCTCCACAAGCATTCCAAATCCCAATGATGGATGAGACAAGCATGTCAGTGCAAAAGATAAAGCTGAAGCCACATTCAGCTAGGAATGAAAAGTCGATGATCCAACTCCTAAGGTCCCCAGCAACTCAGATGGCAATCTTCAGCCAATTCGATTTACTCTGTGTGATATCAAGAAACAGTTGAACGTATTAGATACAGCAATGGCTATGGGCCCTGACAACACCTCGACTGTAGTACTGACGTCTTGTGCCCCAGTGCTGGCTGCGCCCCTAGCCAAGCTGTTCCAGCACAGCTACAACACTGGCATCAACTGGACATTGTGGTGAATTGCCCAGGCATATCCTGTCTACATAAAGTAGGACAAATCTAATCCGGCCAATTACTAGACCATCAGTCTAATCATAATTATCAGCAAACTGATGAAAGTTTTGTTGACAGTGCTATATCAAGTGGCACTTACTCACCAATAACCTGTGCACCAGTGCTCAATTTAGGTTCTGCCAGGACCACTCAGCTCCAGACTTCTTCACAGTCTTGGACCAAGCATGGACAGAAGAGCTGAATTCAAGAGATGAAATGAGAGTGACTGCTCTTATCATCTAAGCAGCATGCGATCAATTGTGGCATCAAGGAGCCCTAGCAAAAGTGAGACCCATGGTTTAGTTGGTAGGGTATAGCATTTGAAGATGTATTGACTGACATCGGTTACTTGTGAGATGTCATTTAACTTCTTGCCACACAGTATCTGAGTCCTGGCGATTACACTGCTGCATTGACCACACGGTTATCAGATCCCACGTTCATTACAGTATCTGACCAGAGGGTCTTCTGTAGGGCATCTCTCCTCCTCTCTACCTCCTACTCCAAGGCTTCTGTTGCTATGCCTGAGAACCTAGGAGCACACTTTCTCTTCTGTTGTACCATTAATCACTATTCTTGCAGCTCAAGCATTGCTTCTCAGCGATTTCCAGCACCTGCTCCAGCCAGAATGCAACTTGCCAAAAAGAGGTGAAGGCTGGCTTTAAGTAGTGTTGGCTAGCCTTAAATGGTGTTAGCCTCACATGAACTTGGGCTGGGTCTCCTGCTGAGGCACGCAGCCACTCAAAGGTGTGTTTGCCTGCAAGCTACATTCATTTAGATAGCAGATGGCATGAAGTTTGCATACTGCCTGTATCAGAAGGAACAGACAAGGGTTTATTGCATATCATGATCCTTGCATTCCTTTTCAGGGGCTACCAAATCCCCACCGCCACCCCCCCACCCCCAACCCCAGTTTCTCCAGTCCTTTTTTGCATGTCAGACTATTGACATTAGGGTTCAGCTTCATGATATTTCTCTACACTGCCTCCAGCATTTTAATGTCATGTTTCTTAGTGACCAGAATTGGATGTATTCTTCAAGGTATGATCTAACTAGGGCATTATGAACTTTGATTATTAAGCCCTCTGACTTACACTCTACTCTTTTGGCTATGTGATTAAACACCCCAACATCTTATTGGCTTTGTTGTTTTCTGCTCTGCATTGTTTGATCATAATTAGGATTTGCTAAAGATGATTTTGTGACAACAGAATATGATAGCTCTGAAAAAGACTCCTGTGGAAGTTTCTGTGAAAGGGTAATTGAAGAATGGCTGTGATGCTGCTGATAGCCCATGCAGGACTTCACTTCTCCTCCTCTTCTGTATCAGGGTCATCTGCACCAGATAACTGGTTTTGTAGATCCTGTTTTTGGTTCTCAAAATAGATTCCTTTCATTTGCTATGCTATGAAGGATGCAACAAACAATTTCCAGACTGGTTCAACACTACATGCCCTGACCAATTCAAACAGTGAAGTGTTGCTTCAAAATACAAACTGTGTTCAGTAATGGCTTGTGTGGAGGTGTGGATGATTCGAAAAAGAACAGCAGAGTTCTCAGGCTCTTGTTTCATTCAGTTTCAAGTTATCCTGTTCAGATTTACATAGAATGCAGCATACATGGCTGTGTATTGTTGTGTCTGATTCTGACACCTTTTATCTGGCCTGTACTGATCATAGGCACACAAGGAAGAAACGTTAAACTGATTTGCTTTCTCCAGCTGCACCCAGCACTCCATCAAAACCTGATGATAATAATAGACTCTGAGTCTACTGTTAAGTGTCACCCTGAAGCGTGCAGCATCCTTTATTACATGATATGACCATGTATAAGATGAGAATGATTATACAGACTGTATTGGTTTTAAAATATACCAACTCAAGAAATTTATAATTATAAAAATGAAGATTAAAGCAGTCTTTATGATTAATATCTCACTGTGGTGTAAAATGATTTGTAGATGCTGGAAGGCTATAACTGTTAAATCATATCATGTTAGTTGACACCGATAGTCATTCACTTCAATGGAAGTTTTTTTATGAGGAGAGGACAGATAATCAAATTCAAGTTTCTTCATTCTTTCCTACTTTGGGTTGTTTTTGTTCTGTCTCCTACAATCAACTATGCCGCTGTGGAATATAAGGCACACAACACTTGGGAATAGCAATAGGATGCAATAAAGTCTAGTTTTTGTCTGTAAGTGTTTCATAGAATTACATTTTGCCCAATTCTATTCCCTGTGTACTGTCTTTTCATAAATAGAAAAGAGCATTTTCAAATGTTTTACAAAAATAAAATGTATTACTGTAGAAATGAACCATTCTTCTGGACAAGCTATTCTATATGAACTTACTAATGTATTTCAACTATTGTATCAACCTTAAATAATTATGTCTACTAACAGAACAATGCTGTAATGAATTACCCTAGAGAAGCAAATAGACATTAAATTCTTGCCCATGTTTGACCTGATGTAATGAGACTTCATAGGGTTGGTATTGGGACCCTTGCTTTTCCTGATATGTATAAATGATCTAGATCTTGGTGTGCAGGGCAAAATTTCAAAGTTTCTGGAAGGCTCAAAACTTGGGAGAATTGTAAACTTTGAGGAGGACAGTGTAGAACTTCAAAAGGATATTGGCACATTGGTGGAGTGGGCATATAGGTGGCAGATGAAGTTCAATGCGGAGAAGTGTGAGGTGATGCACTTTGGTACAAAGAACATGGAGAGACAGTATGAAATAAAGGGTGTGCAGGAGCAGAGAGACCTGGGTGTATATGTACATAAGTCATTAAAGGTGGCAGGACAGGTAGAGAGAGCTGTTTCTAAAACATACAGTATTCTAGGCTTCATTAATAGGGACATGGGGCAGGATCTTCAGGTTGGCGAGCGGGGGCAGGGCCCGCTCGCTGATATGTAAAATGACACGGGATGGAACTCCCGACGTCACACTGCGTCATTTCCATTTTCAGGTCGGCGGGGCACAGCTGAGTCAGCTGCGCGTCCGCCGACCTGTCAACGGCTTATTGAGGTCATTGAAAAACTAATAGGTTGATTAATGGACCTGCCCGTCCAACCTTAGGGTTGGCGGGCAGGCCGGGAGCCCGGGCAGGCTTCGGAAAAAGCATAAGACCCCATCCACGGGCAGGATGAGGTTTCACGAGGGTATTTAAATTTTTATCAAATCTTTCAATAAAAGTTATGGACATGTCCCAACTCATGTGAGAGTGTCACATGAGGGGACATGTCAGGGAAATTTTTTTATCATTTCCATTAAAAATTTTAATTTCGAGCCGATCTCCTTGAGGCAGCGCTTAGCCTCAGGAAGATCTCTGCGCTCTTTCGTATGCATGTGTGAAAGAGCGCATTCCCAGCTGAGGGAATCCCCACCCCCCACCCGCACAGGGAGCACTCCCTGGAATACGTCACGCTGGGCGGGCCTTAATTGACCTGCCCACATAAAATGACGGCGGGAGGCACGCCCGCCTTCGCCCACTCCCACACTTCCCCCCCAACGGGGGGAACATTTTTCCCATACAGTACAAGAGCAGGGAGATTATGAGGAACTTATATAGGGCACTGGTTAGACCTCAGCTGGAGTATTGTGTACTATAGGAAGGATGTGAACACATTGGAGAGAGTGCAGAAGAGGTTTACAGGAATGGTTCTAGGGATGAGACACTTCAGTTATGAGGAAAGATTGGAGAAGTTGCGACTGTTTTCACTGGAGAAGAGAAGGCTAAAAGGAGACTTGATAGAAGTTTTCAAAATCATGAGGGGTCTGGACAGAGTAGTTAGGAAGAAGCTGTTCCTGCTCGTAAACAGATCAAGAACCAGAGGGCACAGTTTTAAAGTTTTGCAAAAGAAGCAAATGTGAGGTGAGAAAAAACTTTTTGACACAGTGAATAGTTAGGGTTTGGAATGCACTGCCTCGAAGTGTGGTGGAGGCAGGTTCAAGTGAGGTATTCAAGAGGTCTTTGGATGATTATTTAAATAGAAACAATGTGCAGGGTTATGGGGGAAAGGCAGGGGATTGGCACTAAATTAAAATGCTCAGAGAGCCGGTGCAGACATGATGGGCTGAATGGCCTCCTTCTACACTGTGAATAAGGTGCACCCTCTGATCCTGCAATGACCACATAGGCCAGTTGAAGAGGAGAAGTTACACTCTCCGATCCCACAGCGACCACAGAGACTCAGGCTTCCTTTTAACCGGTTTTATTCAAGTATATGCAAGGGAGCTGCAATCATTCTGAAGAATGAAGACCCAGCTCCCAGAATGATTACATTTCATTACCTTTGTACTTTTTCTTATCATTATACATTTGAGTACATTTGAATACATCCAATCGGTAACCGACACACCAGTCCCATGCTAACTATCTTACTGAGTACATAAACATGTGATTTTGCTAACCAATTATTCTAAAGGATGTAGACATAATTATATTATCCAATCAAAATTAAAACACATACGCAAAGACCTTGGTTCTCACAACTCAAGACTGTTTGTGTTTCATCAAAGTCCCCTCTTTGTCCATTGTATGTCTTCCCATATCTAAGCTAAAATCACCTGCCCCTTCCTTATGTGAGTGGGGAGTACACTTAATCTAATTTATGTCCTACTTTTGTCTCCAGTCTGACTCTCAAGGCTGTGCAATGTTCATCTGATAATCTTCAACTCTTAATATGTTTAGCAGCCATGTCTGCCTGGAGATTTTAAGGGGTTTTCAGTAAATTCTTACTTTATTCTCTTTTAGCATTTTTAATTTCCCCCTAACAACCATAACAATTTTGTGATACTGTAATTCTATGGGGTCGGGAGTTAATGTTGAAGACTCCCATGGCAATGCTCTCCCGATTGTATACCACTGTGCTGCCATCTCTGCTGTGTCTGTCCTGCTGGTAGGACAGGACATACCCAGGGATGGTAATGGTGGTGTCTGGGACATTATCTGTAAGGTGTGATTCCATGAGTATGACTATGTCAGGCTGTTGCTTGACTAGCCTGTGGGACAGCTCTCCCAATTTTGGCACGAGCCCCCAGATGTTAGTGAGGAGGACTTTGTGGGGCTGACAAGGCTGAGTTTGTTGTTTTCATTTCCGATGCCTAAGTCGATGCCAAGTAGTCCGTCCGGTTCCATTCCTCATAGACTTTGTAGCAGTTTGATACAACTGAGTGGCTTGCCAGGCCATAATGGGGCCTCCTTGGCTATCATGAAGCTCTGCTTAACACAAATTTGTGGGTGGATCCCCAGGTTTTGAGTCATCCGAATTTTACTATAATTCTATGTGAGTTGGTCTTTTGTGCAAAGGGCAATTGTCTATATTATAGATAACCCTGCGCACCATCTATAATCGGTCTTCGATTATCAGTTTTTTCAGGTATTGTCTGTGAAAATGAATATTTTGCTTTTGTCTGGAGACAAAAATAATATTAAAGAGCTCTCTGTCTTCTTGCAAAAATCAAGAATATTAAACATTATCTGTAACGATGTTCATTGTTTTTGAATTAGCCTTGAATCTGAAAATGTAATTTTGGCAGTGGCACAGTGGTAATGCTAGTAATCCAGAAACCCAGGCTAATGGTCTGGGGATGTGGGTTAAAATCCCAGCATGGCAGCTGTTGGAATTTAAATCAATTTATAAAATCTGGAATTAAAAGCTGGTCTCAGTAATGGTGACCACGAAACCATTGTCATTTGTTGTAAAAATCCATCTGTCACTAATGTCCTTTCAGGAAGGAAATCTGCCGTCTTTACCTGGTCTGGCCTAAATGTGACTCCAGATCCATAGCAATGTGGTTGACTCTTAACTGCCCTCTGAAATGGCCTAGCATGCCACTCAGTTCAAGGGCAATTAGGGAGGGCAACAAATGCTGACCTTGCCAGAGACACCCACATCCCATGAAAGAATAAAAAAATTAGATTAATTTAACTCCACATTATTTTTTGAGATTATATAGCAGTTTAGTACAACATAATAACATAATATTAGCTGAACAAACCACTTTTGGATCAAAGAATATTTTAGGTACTATGTGATCTACTTACTAACATTGCCTTTGGTGCTGAACCAAGCATCAGCAACAAATTAGTTAGAATAGCCATTTTAAAAAAAAATAATAATCCAAGAAACGAAGCATCAACTGTATCATCAAAGAGGAATGCATCATCTCTTGTGCTGCAAGAAATTTTATGAAGGCTTAAAAATTAGCAACTAGTGAAAATATTATGCAATAAAGGGCTGAATCTAAATGTTACGTCTTAAACACTCACTCCTCTTTACCCAAAACTAATGCTAGGATTTGACTTGGCTGCTGGCTCAGAGAATATACAGTGTATACAGAATTGGTATGGAATGATGTTTCTCTTTCAAATTTTACAGCTGTTGAAACATCCTGCCAGGATTATATTAAAGTAATCCTGTGAGAAGAAGCTCAAGCGTTAGAAGATTTCACTTTAGAAAATAAAATAACACAAGTTTCTGGTATTTTATCTTAAATTGCTACAATTGCATATTTAAACCAGAAGCTTAATTCTGATCTGGATTAACTGAACCATAGCTGTTTAGGTTGATGAAGCCCATGAATCCTGTTTATTTTAATGCTTGGTACCTGTATCTATTGCTAGGAGAAACCTACTAATGCGAAAACCCCTGTGATGAGCAAATCAGAAATCTTCCTTTAATCTCTCCTACTGTTAGTTCCCTTGGTGCTGACCCCAGCCAGAAGCAGAAAATTTATAAAATTAGCCAATTGTTTTTCTCAAATAATCAGCATGGAACTGTAAGTGTGTGTGTTCTACTTATCTGGTATACAACACTTTTTAAAAATTATCTAATTTGCTTGCCTGTTAAGCAAACAACATCTAAATATGTATATATATCCCAGTTGGCAATGCTGTGTCCTGTAAATACCAATAAAACTAGTAATTAAACCATCTCTAACACAGGTTTTATTATAAGTAAGGGAATGTAAAACTGGCTCCAATGTATAGAAATAGCAGGAGGTTACGCAAATCTATTCATGTTAGCTGGATGCTGCCTACAGATAGACTGTTTAGAAGAATGAGTAAGCATTTAATATAGATAATTATAAATAAACAAACAAAACAAATTCTTACATTGCTTTTGCATAGCTACTTGAACTGCATTTATGGATTTGTAGATTATCCCTCCAGGTAGAATATTTATATTGATGTGAACTTGCACATTATTAAACCATTTAAGTTGAAGTATTACATATGAAAGAACTCCATGTTTGACATGCTAATAAGTACAAATAATTTGGAACAGATACCCCTGTTATACTTAACTTTTTGGGATTGGTATTAAGGTATTTTGTCTTGTGCCAACCTTAAAAGCACAGCATAGTGGAATTGTGTTAGCTGGACTTCTCACCTACAGCCCTCAGTAAAACCATGTTTAAGGGGAGAGTCTGCATTAATTTTTCTTGCCAACGTTAGGCAGCAAGCACATTCCTCATCTTTTAACTTGTGTTTTTATTTTAAATTACACTTCTGAATTTAAAATTATTATTTTATTTTGATTGAGAAGAACTGTCTGTTTCAGCAGCAATGCAGGGCCCTGCATAAATCATGATTCTGTATGTGCATTTTTGAGCAAGTATATGCAGAATGTTGCTCTGTACTGCCCCCCTCCACCCCCACTGAGCAGCAAGCAGCTTGTACAACTCAATAGTTCCTGCTTGCACTTCTGAAAAAGTAGAGCTGAGGCTGCACTGGCAAAAATAGTCCTACAATCTTTAAATGGGTCACAGTGCTTACAATCTCCATCCAAAAATAGCACCCGAAAATAGATAAGAAACATTTATAGGTGCATAAACTACAAACAATACTTAAGGCAAATAATGTGAGAAGTAATTAACTGGGAAAGCAAGTATTCAGTTATTATGTATACCATAGATTATTGACAGCCTTACAGATCTTCTTACTTGTCAGACTGTAAATTGTTCACAGGAAATGCAGATAAAAATTCAGGTTATTTTTGCTGACAACATTCCTAGCACAGATATTACATGAAAAAATACCCCAACAGGTTTAAGCTGTCAGTCATAGCACTCCTAATCTATTAATGCCAAGTAATGTAAATCCTGTTACTGAACCTCTGAAGGTCACAGAATGAAATTTAAACTTGAACTGAAACATGAAAGGTTACTATAATTTGAGAAGGGAAATTATATAAAATTGGGTTAAGAAAACATATTGTTAATTTGCTATTAGTCTTGTAAATACGAAACAAGCTTATTTTATTATTTAGTTATTCTTAGGAACCCTTGCTTTTACTAAGAATCTCCATCCTGAATATGATTTAACTTCAAATTGTAAAGAATCATCCCTATTGCACTTTAGATGCGAAAGGCTGTTAATAATCTATTTTATACATAACTGAATGCTTACTTTCCTAGTTAATTACTTCTCACATTATATGCCTTAATTATTGTTTGTAGTTGATGCATCTATAAATGTTTCTTTTTTATTTTAGGGTGCTATTTTTGGATGCAGATCGTAAGCACTGTGATTGTAAGTGACTTGTGAATAAACAGACTGAGAAATTTCAGGTTAGGTGCAAAGGCCTCAAAACTTCATTCAATTCATGGAGTTCAACTCAATTTCAATTTAATGTCCATATGGAAATCCATTTTGGGTACATTGCTCGTTCATTAAACAAATTACATAAATATGAATAATGACTCTAAAAAGAAAGGAAATTATCCTATCACAAAGATCAAACCTTGATAAAAATATATTAAAAACTATTCTGGTACACTAAAACAACCAGTCGGAGAGTCTCATATTGAGGGCATGTCCTCATCCATTCATCAAACTCCTGTTAAGAGTCCTTATAGAGGAGGCACAAACAAGTTCAAGAACTGAGTTGTCCTGTATCTGAGGGAATGTAGCCTCAGCCTTGGATATGATAACTATTTTAATTTACAGAAATGAAGGTTTATTGAATTCACTACATTAAACATGGCATTTAGAAATTACTTCCATTGTTTTGTTCCTATGCTTTGTGTCTAAAGATTAAAAGAATAGTTTCTTTTTACAATAATATTTTGCTAAAATGTAATCCAGAAAATACAGATTTTGGCTTTAGAGAGGAAACACAGAACACATTTATGTCATTCCTATACTTATTTAATGCAAACATTTTAATGCAGCTCCAACAACACTCACGAAGCTTGACACCATCCAGAACAAAGCAGCTTGCTTGACTGGTACCCCATCCGCCACCTTAAACATTCATTACCCCCACCATCTACATGCAGTAGCAGCAGTGTGCATCATCTACAAGATGCGCTGCAGCAATACACCAAGGCTCTTTCGACAGTGCCTCCAACCCGCAACCTCTACCACCTGGAAGGACAAGGGCACAGATGCATGGGAGTACCACCACCATGAAGTTCTCCTCCAAGCTACACACCAGCCTGACTTGGAAATATATCGCCACTCCTTCAATGCCATTGGATCCAAATCCTGGAGCTCCCTCCCTAAAAGCACTGTGGGTGTATGTACATCACGAGACAGCAGCGATTCAAGAAGGCAGCTCACCAGCAGTTTCTCGAAGGCAATTAGGGATAGGCAATAAATGCTGGCCTAGCCAGCGATGCCCACCAGCAGCGCCCATATCCCATGAATTTTTTTTTTTAATTCCCACATGAACACATTGCTATATAAGTTGATATGCCTGCAAACACTATGTCAAAAGCAACAGATTTAACTGCCAAATGAAAACACAGTAAAGCAGTAAGTATGTGAAAAAGTCTTTATTTAATTTGTTCATACCGTCTGATCTTGTAAAAAGCCAAGATTTGCATTGAAAAATATTGGGAGTTGGATTTGGAAAAACTCTGTAATCTTTTCCGGCTTGGTGTGCTATCTTCAGATGTGTGTGACACAGCCCATCATTTCGTCAATACAGTCAAACATGTTTTCAGTGTTATTGTGCTGCAGTGCGAAATCCCAGAGCATCTCAATGGCCTTTGCGGCATCGGCTAGGGAAACAGGCAGGGGTGCAGGCCGGCATTCATCAGACTCTTCAGGGGTTCTATGGGTTCCTCAGTTGAATACCCGTACTGCATCTACAAATGGCATTCTCTGTCAATTCTGTCATGCAGCAAATGGCATCATCTACCTCTGCGCCAGTTTCTGTTGTTATTTCTGTTGGAATTTCCATACCGGCCTCCCACAGGTAAAGGCAAAGTGCCTCGTCATCTGGCTGATTGGCCGCATCCTGCTCCTTCTCGTTCTTGGTATCTTGTGCAGCTGTAGGCCACGGTGGATGTGGTGGGTCTACCAAAAGACCATTGACTTCAGCGGCACTGGTAAGTCCTTCCAACAGAGCTGGAAAATCTAGCGGTAACCTGTTTGAACTCAGCATGATGTTGTCAATTGTGGCTTCAGTCACCACCTTCCACACCTTCTTCATCATGAACATGGCCTCAAGAATAATTAGATTGTATTCTGCTTCTTATCGATGACCTTGAAAACCTGAGATATTAGTTGCTGTTGGCAGTGGGTTTTCAGGCTCCCAATCATCCCCTCATCCATTGGCTGGAGCTTGGTCATGGTATTGGGAGATGTTATGATCTCAGCTGAGGTTAGCCTTGGATAAGCCTGATTGCAGAGTGGAACCCTTGATAGCTTGATAGATCCTAACTTTTATTAATTTGTTTAGATACATGGAGAGTGGCTACTGAACAGAGTCACTGGAGTCAGCTAATGAATTTTTAACAAAAGCATAAAACATTTTTTAAACAAGAAAAGATGAACTATATTACAATACTCCTTCACCCACAACTAGACCTTTACAGATATATACATATTTGTAAGGTAACACAAGTCACAAAAGCTACCTTATACTTTAACGTTCACAGTAAGTGCACAGTCCATGTAAAACAATAGGCGACCTGTGTTCAGGCATACCACACTCTGAAACCTAGTGACAGATGCCACCCCACACTGATACTATGGATCTCTCCTCAATTTCCCCCAGGCGTTGCCACACCATGAGCCAACCGGTCTCACTGCAACCCGTCTTTCACATGAAGGTTTCCAATTTCCACTCTCCAAGAACTCGGCTTGGAATCTTCTCCCAAATGACGCTCTCTCTCAGACGCCTTCCGCAAGGGTTCACCTCCAGGGTTTTGAACTCTTCTTCTGATGCTCCTCTTCCCTGGGTCACCACATGCATTCAAGCTGTCTTCCACGCACTCTCTCACACTGACTCAGCTGTCAACAGTACCATTGCTTCACATGCCCATAGCAAAGAGTTACAGACTTCCTGTTGTCTCTTTGGACCTTTTTGCCTCTTGCAAGCTGTTGTTGCTTTAAATATGCTTTCTTCAGCTTTTGTCTCTTTAAATCTGAAGCTTGGAGCCTTTTTCTCTGCCCCTCACTCTTAACTTCACTTGACAAGACCTTTTCATGGTTCCTGTCCTTCCTTTGACTAGAAGGCCCTCTTGCGACTTTCTCCTGTTCCACTCTCCTGGATTTTGGGGTCTTTTCTTTAGCTTGGGATTAGCTATCTGTCCCCTTTGCTCTAGTCTCTCCTGGCAGCTACTTTCAAAACCAACTGAACTCAAACAGCTTCCAAAATCATACTACTGTTTTTCTTCTTCTCTGTGTGTCTGTGGGAGGGACCTTCCTCTCTGGACCTCTGATGCTATGCAACAGCCCAATTCCCCTACTCTTGTTTGTTTAACCTAACTGCAACAGTTGTAAAAACCTCATTACACATGCAAACACCTTTTAAAGTGAAACTAAAACTCATTTTGACCTTTCTTAACACACAGATACAGAAATACAAATCAAACTAAACTTTAAAACTAAAACTCATTCCTAACACCTACAAATACCAATATAACTTACTTAAACTGTCCCTATTTCATAACAGGAGGCAAGAACAAGGGCTTGAGGGTCCTGAGGCCAGCAATGTCAGGGTGTGCGGGGCAGTTGTCTATAATGGTGAATAATCTTCCATTGCTTTTTCTGATAGGTTTTGTTCACTTTCCTGACCCGTGCCTCAAGTGTTCTTCAGGGTAATGTTCCTAGGCCCAACCATCTTCAGCTGCTTAATCCATGACCTTCCCTCCATCATAAATTCAGAAGCATGGATGTTCGCTGCTGATTGCACTGTGTTCAGCACCATTTGCAGGTCCTCAGATAATGTCCGTGTCTATACGCAGCAAGACCTGGACAATATTCAGACTTGGGCTGATAAGTAGCAAATAACATTCACACCACACAAGTGACAGGCAATGACCATCTCCAACAAAAAAGAATCTAACCATCTTCCCTTGACATTCAACGGCATTACCATCATTGAATCCCCCACTATCACCATCCTGGGGGTTACCATGGACCAGAAACTGAACTGGACTAGCCATATAAATACTGTGGCTACAAGAGCAGGACAGAGGCTGAGAATTTTGCAGAGAGTAACTCACCTCCTGAGCCCCGAAGCTTGTCCACCATCTACTAGGTACAAGTCAGCAGTGTGATGGAACATTCTCCAATTGCCTAGATAAGTGCAGCTCCAAAAACACTGACGAAGCTTGACACAATCCAGGCCAAAGCAGCCCACTTTATTGGCACCTCTTTCACCACCTTAAACATTCACTCCCCCCACCACCAGCAAATCGTGGCAGCAGTGTGTACCATCTACAAGATGCACTGCAGCAACTCACCAAGTCTCCTTCAACAGCATTTTCCAAGCCTGCAAGCTTTACCGCCAAAAGGGCGAGGGCAGCATTTATATGGGAATACAAATCCCAACTGATGTTAAGCTGCACAAGCCTGATCCCAGGATGGAACCAGTTTGATAGATCCTAACTTTTATTTGTTTGTTTAGATACATGGAGAGTGGCTACTGAACAGAGTCACCAGAGTCAGCTAAGAAACTTTTAATGAAAAAATAAAACATTTATTTAACAAGAAAAGATGAACTATATTACATTACTCCTTCACCCACCACTATACCTTTACAGATGTATACAGATGTGCAAGGGTAACACAAGTTACAAAATCTATCTTATACTCTAATGTACATAGTAAGTACACAGTCCATGTAAACCAATAGGCGACCTGTGGTCAGGCACACCACACTCTGTACCAAGTGACGGATGCCACCTCAAACAGATGCTATGGATCCCTCATCAACTCACCGCAAACCCCCAGGTGCTTGATACCATGAGCCAACCGATCTCCTGAACTCTGCCTTTTACACAAGAGTTACCAATCTTCACTCTTCAAGAACTCATTTTGGAATCTTCTCCCAAACTGACGCTTTCTCCCACAGACCTTCCCAAGGGCTCACCTCCGAGGTTTCAAACTTTCCTCCTGATGTTCCTCTTCTCTGGGTCACCACATGCATTCAAGCTTTCTTCCACACACTCTCTCACCAACTCAGCCGTCAACATTACCACTGCTTCACATGCCCATAGCAAAAAGCTACAGACCATCAGCCATCTCTTTGGACCTCCTGGCCTCTCACAAGCCTTTATATCACTTTAAATCTGTTTTCTGCAGAATTTATCTCTTTAAGCTTGAAGCTTGGAGCCTTTCTCTGCTCCTCACTCTTAACTTTGCTTAACAGGACCTTTTCCAGGTTCCTATCCTTCCATTGACTAGAAGATTTTCTTGGGACTTTCTCCTGTTCCACTTCCCTGGATTTGGGGACTTCCATCTTTAACATGGACCTGCTATCTGTCCCTTTTCATGTACTTCCTGCCTTGACACCTTCTTCCAACTGAACTCAAAACTGCTGTTTCTTACATTTTTCTCTGCATGTGTAGGTGGGACCAGCCTCTCTGGACTCCTGCTGCTAGGCAACAGCACAGATTTTTCTAATCTTGTGTTTGCTTAACTTCTCTATAGGAGATGTAAAACTCATTAGTAATGAGTTTTCATCTTTTAAAATGAAACTAAAACTCAACTTGACCTTTTCTTAACACGCAAATACAGAAACACAAATCAAACTTAAACTTTAAAGCTAAAACTCATTCTTAACACCAACAAATACAAATATAACTTACTTAAACTGTCTCTATTTCCAAACAATACTACCACCTGCAAATTTCTCTCCAAGTCACACTGACTTGGAACTATATTGCTGTTCCTTCACTGTCTCAGGGTCAAAATCTGAAACTCCCTTCCTAACAACACTGTGAGTGTTCCTACAACACATGTACTGCAGCAGTTCAAGAAGGCAGCTCACCTCCACTTTCTCAAGGGCAATTAGGGATGGGCAATAAATCCTAGCCTACCCACATCCCATGAATGAATAAATTTCAAAAAATGCTGGAGGCCATCCAGCTGGTTTTGTTAGCCTTGTACTGGGTGGGTAGTGTCTTGACATTCATGAAGTAACATGGCTTCTTGGACTTTCCTATCATAAGAAACAACAGCTTTTTGATGCCATCCATGTTGGCACAGACCATGGCAGTGACATATTCCTTGCTCCACTTTCCACCATTACATGTTTCACCTTTAAACAGCAAAGAGCGGTCTTGAAAAAAACGGTAAAACAGTCCAGCTTCAAACACGTTAAAAATATGTCATGGTACATACTAGTTCAAGACATGGGTGAGACCATTTTAGAGCCAATTACCTGTTATTGCTGCTGTAACCACCTCACCCACACTGCTTACCACATGGAAGGTGATGCTGTGTCTTGTCTTGAATTGGTCCAGCCATCCGTCTCTGCAGGTGAACTCCATGTGGCCCAACATCTTTTCTGGGGCAAGTCCCCTTTCCTGCAGGATTGTACTGGAGATGGAACGTTCTCTGCTTAGGCTGCCTTGAACCATGTTAGCAGAGCTTCTTCAGCATTGGGATAAGCAGCCACTCTCATCCTCTTCTTTGTTGGAGAGCATGCCTGCTTGTCGAACTGTTCCAAGATGTTGCCTTGTGTTTCATAATGATGGATGAGCTCAATGATGGAATCTCCCACTCCTTTGCTATGTCCACTTTCCATTTCATTCCACTGCGTTCCACTTGCTGCATCAACTTCACTTTCTCTCCAATCAACAACACATTGAACTTTCTCACATGTTTAGCCATACTCACAGGCTTTGCATGCCCTTTCACAGGGAGATATTGATGTCAAATGATGGCTTGCCCAGCACTCCATGATTTCACATGCTTGTGTGGCCTAACTCTGATTGGTCAGCACAGTCATATGACAAGCTTAGACAAATGCAGCGAATCCAGAGTTACTGGTACAAAATTTCAGCTCATCATGGGCACTGTTCTATGGGATTTTCATTCAGCTAGCGGGATTGGTCGATGACTTCAGCATAACCAGAATATGTTATCATCCAAGTTTGACTCATTGCGATTTCACTGTAATTGAAATTCAGACGTACCCTCTAAGTTTGCAACTATAATTATACAAAGCCTGGGCTTACCCCATGGCCAAACCTTTCTGCAGGTATGTGCAAATTAAATCTAATGGAGCTCAAATTTGAATTTTATGTATCATAAATGTGGTCAAATGAATGCAACATAAACATATTTTGAAAAAAATACATTCAACTAGCCAGATGCCTAAAAATCAGTTCTGAGCTCTGGTTGAATATGCATTAAGTTTTGTATGCATGTGTGTGTAGCTGCACTATAGAAATCAAATATGGATCTTGTAAGTGTATCATTAATAATGTACATTATGATGCCAAAATTAGATTTCTGTACATCATTAGGAACTGAAATTCACATTTATACCTGAAATGTTTCTCTTTGACTAGGAAGCAGAGGATCAGGCCTTGAATTACTACAGTGCTACAAGAGGGAGCTTAGTTTAAAGTGTTATTGTTACTTTCAAATCAATGCTAAGTGGTTTTGGGTGTGCATCAATGTAAATGTTATAGTATACTCTGAAAACTATGAAATGCATTAAAGCACTGAGCCACCTCCTAGAGTTTTCAGTTTGTACAGAGCTTAATGTAATTACAACCTTAAATTGATTGTTGTTGACTGTGCTATACCTGACCCAAAATTCCTTGATGCTAACATTGAATTTCTGAAATACAAACTTTTCTATTCCTCAGTGCTAACTTTTCTCACCTGGATAACCACAAACAAAGTCAAAAATAAAATCTGTAGATGAAAAGAACTTGGAGAAAATAGCTCCACAAGGTCATTGTGGCACAATTAATGTCGAAGAAAAAAAGATATTGAATAAAGAATGTAAATTAAAAATTAAAAGATGAAACCAGCAATAAATGTCAGGAAATTATGATCAAAAGCATTATTGTAATTACTGCAATAAATAGATTCCCTACATATCACTTAAATAACAATAATAAGGATGATTATGTGTGGTCAATAGGTTCCATAGGTAACAATTGGATAAATCAATGGTCAAATTTATCATCATTATGATTCATTTTGAGAAGAAAGCAAAGAAATGTGCCATGCTTCCTGACATTGTAAATGTTTTGCCACCTCAGGTACTATCTATACCCCTCTATTTCAAATTCACTGTCAATATCCTTCTCAAAATAAAAATGCTCTTGGCCTCAATGTCTTTGACAACTGCCTCCTTTTCCATTGTATTTCCTGCTGCAAAGTCCCATATTCTTGCTTTCCAAATCCATTCCCATCTTTCCCATGGCTCAATGCTGAATCTCTTCAATCACACTTCTATCCCTGCCATTGCACCAAAATCACAAATAAAATTTCTGTGCAATTGTGGCACATTATTCCTGTTGGGTTTTGATAAGGTATTGTCATATATCCTTACCCTGACTACAAGTTTGAGGACTGAGAAATACTGATAAATCTGACTGACTTGATGAATAAAAGATATTAATGAAACGATAATGGCTACACTTCAAAAATACCTCAATGGCTGTAAAACAAAGTGATTGTGCAAGGCAATACATAAATGCAAGTCTTTCCTTTTTCTTCTTTCTCCTAACATGATGCTATTACCTCTCCTTCCTAGATTCAGTTAATACTTCAGTACATTAACCTATTATCATGTCTAGTAACATTCCTTACATTTCTCCCTTCAGCGCATTTGCACAGTACCATCTATCTTTTGTTTATTTTTCTCTTGCATGAGTAGGCATGGCTATGAATCTTCTTTATCTCTTTAGTAAATCTCTATTCAGTCTTTGTATACTAGACATATATACTATCTTCTAACTTTCTGGCCTTATGTCTAGTATCTTTCTCATTTCTTCCCATAAAATGTTAGTGAGTCATTTATGCCATTACACCAGGCCTTAACATTGTCTTGCATGTGACCTCCTAAAACTATTGTAGTTTAATGTGTGAATGTTTTATATTAGAAAATACTTATTAGAACAATGAGAGTGATTTTTACTTTGCTACTTGGCCTAAAGTTTCTTACAGCTTGTACTCATCCTCTTTGAGTTTTTGAAATGATTGACTGCACTATCCTGAATCAATACCTCTCCTTTATTTTCTAGTTCAGTGGAATTGCTCTTTTCTACAGGCAGAGCATCTTCAACAATGGCATCTCTCCAGCCCCTGCATAATTACTTCAGGAGTTTCCCAAAAATCTATCCTCAACCCTCTCCCCATCTTCATCTACACGCTGACCCTTTGCAATGCTATTCACAGACATGAGGTCAGTTTCTACATCAATGCTAATGGGGAGTCTGAAAACAGCACGAGAGGAGAGGCAGTCAGGAATCTGAAAACAGGACATGAGGGGAGGCAATCAGGAGATTGATAACAGCGCAAGTGGTGGAGCAGACAGGAATCTGAAAACAGCGCGAGAGAAGTGGCAGTCGGGAGATTGAAAACAGCGCAAATGGAGAGACGGTCGGGAGGTTGAAAACAGCGCAAGTGGAGAGGCAGTCAGGAGATTGAAAACACTGAGAGTGGAGTGGCAGTCGGGAGATTGAAAACAGTGCGATTGGAGAGGTAGTCAGGCAATTGAAAGCAATGGGAGAGGAGAGGCAGTTGGGAGATTGAAAAAGCACGAGTGGAGTGGCAGTCAGGAGATTGAAAACAGTGTGAGAGGAGGGGCAGTTGTGAGTCTGAAAACAGCTTGAGAAAACAAACAGTGACAGTATGGCAAAGAAGCAATCTGATTGATTGGAGAAGAAGCTGGCTGTTTGGTGAGTATCTGGTGAGTGTCTATTAAGTGGTTAAGGCTTATTCTATTCCTAAAATTTAAAATAGAATAAGCATTGTACTTTTGTAAATTGATTGGCCACTAAGTGTTTAGTTTTAGGGACAGTGTATTAATAGCCAGCTAAGGACACAGGTAGATCTATAAAAAATAACTAAAACTTAAAAATTAAAATAAAATAATTAAAAGAAATATCTAAAACACATAGCTGTGTAGTTAAGAAATGTATAACTTTTAGTTATCAGTGGTATTGGCATTAAATAAGCACAGTAAATTGTAGCATACATAGGAATTATTTTAAGTTAATAAAAAAAGTAGTTAAATTAAATTAACTAAATAACCTAAGTAACAATGGCAGGACAGGTGTTATGTTGCAGCAGTGGAATGTAGGAACTTTTGATTGATAAGGCTATCCATGACAAACACGTCTGCAGAAAGTGTAAGCGGCTAGAGGAATTCCAGATCAGGATTATTGATCTGGGAGCCGAACTGCAGACACTGCGCAGCATAAGGGAGGGGAAGAAATACCTGGAAATTTTGTTCCAGAAGATGGTCACACCTCTTAGAATAGGGTCATCTGTTTTGGTCAGCAGTGAGGGACAGGAGGGTGTGACCGTTACTGAGGCAGGAAAAGGGACTGAGCAGGCAGTAGTGGAGGAGCCTCAGACTTGGCAATTGTCAAACAGGTTTGAAGTGTCCACAAACTGTGTGGATGAAAGTGAGGTCTGCAAGGTGGATGAGCTGGCTGGCCATGGCATCATTGTACAGGAAGCCGTTCAAACGGGGGGAGCAAACAGGAAGGAAATGGCAGCAGGGGACAGTATAGTGAGGGAGATTGACTCTGTTCTCTGCGGCATAGAGCGAGAGTCCAGAAGGCTCTGTTTCCTGCCCGGTGCCAGGGTTCAGGACATCTGCTCATGGCTGGAGAGGAACTTGCAGTGGGAGGACAAGGATCCAGATGTTGTGATCCATGTGGTAGCAATCACATAGGCAGGACAAGGAAAGAAGTTCTGGATAGTTTGTATGCGGAGCAAGGTACCAAATTAAGAAGCAGAACCTCAAAGGTAATAATCTCTGGATTATTGCTGAAAAAAGAGGCAAGTCTTTGCTTTTCATCATGCACTGATCAGGACACCTTGCAGGCTACCCAGATCAGATCATTTCATGCTGCATATCACGCAAACTCGTGAATGGGCCTAAGGCCACCGCTTTCGGTCCTGAAAAGTGCCCAGTCTACCTCAGATTACCCTGGAAGGGCAACGTATCTCAAAAATTTGAGCAACAGGTGAAGCTAGCTGTGTGAAACAGCGTGAAGCTGCTACTATGCAGAAGGAACATGAGTGGTATTCGCCACTGACAAGATACTGCTGCCAAGCCAAAAAGATGTTCTGCCTATCACACAAATGAGTAATGTGGTATATAAATTTCAGTGCCAACATGATGCTAGGTACGTAGGATGTATGTCCCAAAGACTAGTGGATCATATCAAACAACATGTTCCAGCCACTGTTCCTGACGGGTAAGGTACAGACTGTACCCAACCAGCCCGTGCTTGCAAAACTCAAAACACAGTGTCCAACATTAGATGTGATTCTGCGGTCAGACAATATTTGCTAAATAATTCTCAGTGTGCTAAGAATACGAACAAGAAGCAGGAGGAGGCCATTCGGCCCCACGAGCCTGCTCTGTGATTTAATAAGATCATGGCTGGTCTGATAATAACCTCAAATCTGCACCCCACCCACCCCCGATAACCTATAACCCCCTTGCTTACCAAGAATCTATCCACCTCTGCCTTAAAAATACCCAAAGACTCTGCTCCCATCGCCTTTTGAGGAAGAGAGTTCCAAAGACTCACAACCCTCCAATAGAAATAATCCGCCTCATCTCGATTTGAAATGGGTGACTCCTTATTTTTATTCAGTGATCCCTAATTCTAGATTCTCCCACAAGACGAAACATTCTCTCCACATCCACCCTTTCAAGACCCCTCAGGATCTTATATGTTTCAATCAAGTTGCTTCTTACTCTTCTAAACTCCAGTGGATACAAGCCTAGCCTGTCCAACCTTTCCTCATAAGACAATTCGCCCATTCCAGGTATTAGTCTGGTAAACCTTCTCTGAACTGCTTCCAACGCATTTGCATCCTTCCTTAAATGAGGTGATCAATACTGTACACAGTACTACAGATGTAGCCTCACTAGTACTCTGTATAATTGAAGAATAACCTCCCTACTTTTATAATCAATTCCCCTCATAATAAATGATAACATTCTATTAGTTTTCCTAATTATTTGCTGTACCTGCATACTAGCCTTTTGTGATTCATACACTAAGACACTCATATCCCTCTGCACCTCAGAGCTCTGCAATCTCTCACCACTTAGATAATATGCTTCCTTTTTATTCTTCCTGCCAAAATGGACAATTGCACATTTTCCTTCATTATACTCATTTGCCAGATCTTTTCCCATTCACTTAACCTATCTATATCTTTTTGTAGCCTCCTTATATCTTCTTCACAACTTACTTTCCTACCTATCTTTGTGTCATCAGCAAATTTGGCAACTATCCCATCCATCCTTTCATCCAAGTCATTTGTATAAATTGTAAACCGTAGAGGTCCCGACATTTATCCCTGTGGCACACCGCTCGTTACATCTTGCCAACCTGAAAAAGACAGTGTGGCGCATTTGCCTGTACTGGAAGATCCATATATTAATACACAGAGCCCTGTTTTTTGCAGACAGAAAAAAAATGTGCACTTATTGTGCCTGTTTCAGCTAAATAAAATAAGTGACAGCCAGTCGCTGACTCATCCCTCAGGGCAATGCCTTGACCAATCAGGGTCAAGCTGCCTGGTTTAAATTTCAAACAATGCTTGACAGTTAACTGCCGATCACGACCGCTGGTGCATTCTCCATGGCAAAGCCACTGCCAACCAGTCGGCACTCTCTTCATATAAAGCATATTGTTGTTTCCTTCTTATATTGGTATTCGTGCGAGGTATCTTGATGAGTGCAAGATGAAAAGCTTAGACATGTCTCTTTTTTCAGCAATACTCAATTCTGTACTACCAAATGTCTAATCTCTGGATTATTACTTGAGCTATGTGCAAATTAGCATGGGGAAAATACAGTTAGAGAGATGAATGCGTGGTTCAAAGACTGGTGTGAGAGAAGTGGGTTCTGATTTGTTGGGCACTGGCACTAGTGCTGGGAAAAATGGGGCTGTATCATTGGGACGGTCTACACCTGGGCCATTTGGGATGAGTGTTCTTGCGAATTGCATATCTAGGGAAGTATAGTATTTTAAACTAAATAGTGGGGTCAAGGGATCAAACGTGAGAAGATGTGGAATATCAAACAGTAGAGACAAGGTAATAGTGGAAGGTAGAAATATGGGAAATGATAAACAGACCATGACAGGAAGGGACAGAGAGTACAAGTCTAAGATTAAACCAACAGATAAGGCTAGAGATTACAGAAATAATAAAAGGACAAAGCTTAAGGCTTTGTATCTGAATGCATGTCGCATTCAAAACAAAACAGAGGAACTGATAGTACAAAGAGAGATAAATAAGTTTGATCTAACAGCCATTACAGAGACATGGCTACAGGATGGGATAGATTGGGACCTGAACATTGAAGGGTATATGACTTTTAGGAACATTAGGAAGTTAGGAAAAGGTGGAGGGATAGCTCTGTTAATTAATGTTGACAATAACACAATAGAGAGGGATGGCCTAAGTTCAGGAAACCAAGATATAGAAGCAGTTTGGGTAGGGGTGAGGAATGATAAAGGCAAGAAGTCACTCTTGGGAGTGGTGTACAGGCCCCCTAACAGTAATCACATGGTATGATGGGGTATCAAAGAAGAAATAGTGGGAGCTTGTCAGAAAGTGACGGTGATTACCATGGAGGGTTGTAATTTATGTATATACTGGAACTAGATGGGAAAAAGTAGCATAGATGACAAATTCATAGGATGTTTTCGGGATAATTGCTTATATCAGCACACTCTGCAGCCAATGAGGGAGCAGGCTATACTAGACTTGGCATTGTGCAATGAGATAGGATTAATTAATGACCTCATAGTAAAAGCGCTCCTAACTAGCAGTTATCATATGACTGAATTTTACATTCAGTTTGAGGGAGAGAGGACTTGGGCCAGAATCTCCGGGTCGGCGGGCGGGAGTGGGGGCGAGGGTGGGGCCCGCTCGTCAAAGACTAAAATGACGCCCGGTAACGTCAAGTGTGCGTCCCGATATCACCGCGCATCAATCAGATCTTGAATTTGGCGGGTGCACACCAGAGTCGGTTGCGCGCTCGCTGAACTGTCAAAGGCTTATTAAGGCCATTTAAACAGCAATTAAAATAATTACCTGAGCTGTCCGTCCAACCATAAGGTTGGCGGGCAGGCGAAAAGCCAGGCGGCCTTCGCATTTATCATGAAACCTCATCCACGGGTGGGATGAGTTTCATGAAGGCTTTTAAACTTTAATTAAAATTTTCAAAAAAATTCATAGGCATGTCCCACCTCATGTGGCACTGTCACATGAAGGGACGTGTCTTAATTTGTTTTTTTCCTTTAATTACATTTTTAAATATCAAACTGATCTCCCTGAGGCAGCTCCGTGCCCCGACTCTCCCTCCTCCCCCTGCACCTCCCCCCCCGCCTCACCCACCGCCGCACAGGGAGCACTCAGTGCTTCCGGGTGCACGTCATGCTGGGTGGGCCTTAACTGGCGTAAAATGGCGGTGCGCAGCCAATCACGGGCAGCGATCGGCTGCGCGCCCACTCCTGCCCCCGCCCAACCCCCCTGATAGGGAGAAAATTCTCTCCTTGGCTTAAGTATTTTAAACTTAAATAAGGGCAATTACAGGGCATGAAAGCAGAGCTAGCGAATGTGAATTGGCAATTTAGGTTAAGGGGTAGGTCAATAGAGATTCAGTGGCAGATAGTTAAGGTGATATTTCAGAAAACACAGAACAGATACATTCCTTCAAGAAAGAAAAATTCTAAGGGAAGGATCCACCATCCGTGGTTAACTAGAAAAGTTAAAGATGCATCAAACTTAAAGGAAAAGCATATAATTGTGCAAAGACTGGTGGCAGGTCAGAATTTTGGACAGACTATAAAAAACAGCAAACAATGATGAAACGATTAATAAGGAAGGAAAATTTAGAGTACAAGAAAAAGCTAGCTAGAAATATAAAGACAGATAGTAGGAATTTCCATAGGTAAATAAGAAAAGAGTTAACAAAGTGAGCATTGGTCCTATGGAAAGTAAATCTGGGGAATTAATAATGATAAATAAGGAGATGGAAATTGAAATTGATTTTTGCATCATTCTTCACAATAGAGGATACAAGTAACATCCCAGAAGTAGCTGAAAATCCAGAATTGGATAGGAGGGAGGACTCAAGAAAAGTACAATCACCAGGGAAGTGGTAATTAGCAAATTGTTGGAACTGGGATTTGACAAATCCCTTGGTCCTGATGGGTTTCATCCTCAGGTCTTAAAAAATAGTTGAGATAGTTGATGCGTTGGTTTTTATTTTCCAAAATTTACTAGATTCAAGGAAAGTTTCATTAGACTGGAAAATAGCTAATGTAACTCCTTTATTCAAAAGGAGGGGGAGACAAAAAGCAGGTGTTATGGCACAGTAGATGGTAAATGCCGAGCTGCTTAAATCCCAGGGGGAAACTTGAAACAGCTGCCACAACTGTTCTGCAATTTGTATTTTGTTTTGAGATGCATGCCTTGAATTCCGTAAAATAAGTCCACCGAATCTTAGTGGTTTTTTACAAAACCAAATTAAACATTTATTAATAGAAGAAAAGATTTTAAGCACATACTTAGGTGTATAAATTACGATGATAATAACTCCTAAATCCCCTAATTAATCTGACTCCCAGTTACACCTACATTAAGGCAATAGTAAAAACAAATAACTTTCAACGGACCCAGGCAAAACACACAGGGCAGAATTTTCTGCCTGTCGAGCGGGCGGGCCCAATCTCCGACGGGCGCAGAGCCAATCCCCACCAGCGAAGCGGCTCGTACCGCCATTTTACATGGGCGGGCCAATTAAGGCCCGCCCAGCGAGACGTCCAGCGGGAAGCACTCTGCGCTTCCTGTGCGGGCGGGGGGAATCCCTGAAATTGAGAGTGCGCTCTTTCGCGCATGCACATGACAGAGTGCACGTTTCCCTGAGGCTAGTGCAGCCTCAGGGAGATCGCCTAGACTTTGAAAAATATTAAAATTAGAGAAAAAAAAATTCCCTTACATGTCCCCCTCATGTCACATGAGTTGGGACATGTTCATAATTTACAGAATAACTTTATTAAAATTTTTAAAACCCTGCATGAAACCTCATCCCGCTGGATGGGCAGGCCTTTTAATTGGTTAAATGATCCTGTCAATTGGCCATTGACAAGTCAGAGGGCCCGCAGCTGATTTTGCTGCGCCTCCGCCTTCCTGAAAATTTAAATGGGGCAGGATGATGTCGGGGGTTCCACCCTACGTCATCCCATGTCATTTTACATGTCAGTGAGTGGGCCCTGCCCCCTGCTCGCCGACAGCAAAATTCTGCCCACAATACCCTGGACAGTGATATTCACAGCGAGTTTTTTAGCTTTGGTTCCTGTAGACAGCAACTTGATGCACAGAGGCTGGAGGCTTTTCACACTTGTTAGATCTTAGAATCCTTCCCCTTTACACATAGCCTCATATCCTTTATACATATTTGTCCCTTTTTAATGTAAATTCTATTGTTCCAATATGTCTTTACAACTTTACTTTTCTCATAACCTACATCTTTCATAGTATTCATATTATCAGTAACCTTTGGGAAAAACAAACACACTGTTTGGCTTGGCTTTTTATGGCTAGGTGTAACATCTTACCATTTCTTTGAAATTTAAACTAACCTAAATTATCTAAAACTGCAAATGTTCCTCACACCTCATAAATTAAAACTTCAGCCATGTTTATGTATTTAGCATTTCAAACGTAGCTTCCATTTTGATAACTCAAAAGTTCCAGACCAGCTGCCTCCAATTCAATTAAATCCCCCCCACCCAAACACACATCCACACAGAGAAACTAATCCAAATGCCACTATTAACATACCTTTACAATAAATCACAATAATATTATGAAAATTATTTTATTTTCATGACACAGGAAACTGCAGGCCAGTTAGCTTAACATCTGTAATAGAGAAAATGTTAGAAGCTATTATTAAAGGCATTATACCAGGACACTTAGATAAATTCAAGGCAATCAGGCAGTGCCTACATGGCATTATGAAATGGGAATCATGTTTAACTGATTTGTTGGAATCCTTTGAAAAAGTAACAGGTGCTGTGGATAAAGGGGAACCGATGTACTTAGCTTTTCAGAAGGCATTTGATAAAGTGCCTTATTAAAGGTTATTGTGGAAAATAAAAGCCCATGGTGTAGAGTTTAACATATTGGCATGGATAGAAGATTGGCTAGCTAACAGGAAATATAGGGCAGAATTTTCTGCCTGTCAGACGGGCGGGCCCGACCCAACCTCCGGCAGGTGAGGAGCTAATCCCCACCGGAGAAGCAGGCCCCGCTGCCATTTCAAGTGGGTGGGCCTAGCATGATGCCCGGCGGGAAGTGCTATGCGCTTCCTGCGTGGGCACTGGGGGGGAGGGGGATTCCCCAAATGCGAGAGTGTGCTCTTTCTCGCATGCACACGAAAGAGCTCACATCCCCCTGAGGCTAAGTGCAGCCTCAGGGAGATTGCTGACGGCTTTATAAACTTTAAAAATAGAAAAATAAAAAATTCTTAACATGTCCCCCTCATGTGACAATGTCACACGAGATGGGACATGTTAATAAATTTCACTGAAACTTTAATAAACTTTTTTAAACCCTACATGAAACCTTATCACGCCAGTGGATGAGGTTTCATGTTTTTTTTATTTGCCGCCGGGCCTCCTGGCCTGCCCGCCAACCTTAAGGTTGGATGGGCAGGTCTTTTAATTGTTTTAATTATCCTGTCAATGGCCTCAATTGGCCATTGACATGTCGGCGGGCGGACAGCGCTGTGCCCCCACCTTCCTGAAGATTTAAATGTGGCGGGATGACGTCGGGGGTTCCTCCCGACATCATCCCGTGTCATTTTCACGTCGGCAAGTGGGACCCGCCCCCTGCTCGCTGACGGAAAAATTCAGCCCATAGAGAAGGCATAAATGGGTCATTTTCTGGTTGGCAGAATATGATGGGTGGTGTGCCACAGGGATCAGTGATGGGGCCTCAACTCTTTACAATTTATATAAATGATTTGGATGAAGGCACCAATGGTATGCTTGCTAAATCTGCTGATAACACAAAAATAGGTAGAAAGTAGGTTGTGAAGAGGACATAAGGCTGCTACAAAGAATGTAGATAGGTTCTGTGAGTGGGCAAAGATCTGGCAAATGGAGTATAATGTAGGAAAATGTGAGGTTGTCCATTTTGGCAGGATGGATAAAAAAGAGGCATATTATCCAAATGGTGAGAGATTGCAGAGCTCTGAGATGCAGCGAGATCTGGGTGTCCTAGTGCATGAATTGTAAAAGATTGTTATGTAGGTGCAGCAAGTAATTAGTAAAGCTAATAGAATGTTATTGTTTATTACAAGAGGAATTGAACACAAGAGTAGGAAGGTTATGCTTCAGTTATACAGGACATTAGTAAGACCACATGTGGAGTACTGTGTACAGCATTGGCCTCCTTATTTAAGGAAAAATGCAAATGCATTAGAAACAGTTCAGAGGATGTTTACTAGATTAATACCTGGAATGGGCAGGTTGTCTCACGAAGTAAGGCTGGACAGGCTAGACTTGTATCCGCTGGAGTTTAGAAGAGTTAGAGGTGACTTGATTGAAACATATAAATCCTGAGGGGACTTGACAGGGTGAATGTGGAGAGAATGTTTCCTCTTGTGGGAGAATCTAGAACTCGGCATCACTGTTTCAAAATAAGGGGTTGCCCATTTAGGACAGAGATGAGGAAAAAATTCTCTCAGAGGGTTATGAGACTTTGGAATTCTCTTCCTCAAAAGGTGGTTGATGCAAAGTCCTTGAATATCTTTAAGCAGGGGTAGATAGATTCTTGATAAACAACGGGTTGAAAGATTATCAGCGGTAGGCAGAGATGTGAGGTTAAAATCAGATCAGCTATGATCTTATTGAACAGCAGAGCAGCTCGAGGGGCTGAGTGGTCGACTCCTGCTCCTAATTCTTATGTTCGTATGACACCCAGTTCCAGCACTCCAAAATTTCTTTTGATTCCCCCCTCTGCCTCTGTGTTATTACACTGCTTGTCTGATATCCAGTCTTGAATGGTCCAATATTGCTTCCAGTGAGACAGTGGCAAAAATAAAACCATCACCTTGAGCTCCAGATTCCATTTTTCTTTACTCTTTTATGGGATATGGGTATCACTGGCTAGGCCAGCATTTATTGCCCATCCCTAATTGCCCTTGAAAAGGTGGTGGTGAACTGCCTTGTGGAATCACTGCAGTCCATGTGGCATAGGTACACCCACAGTGCTGTTAGGGAGGGAGTTCCAGAATTTTGGCCCAGTGATAGTGAAGGAAAGGCAACATACTTCAAAGTCAGGATGGTGTGTGGCTTGGATGGGAACTTCCAGGTGGTGATGTTCCCATGTGTCTGCTGCCCTAGTCCTAGATGGTAGTGGTCGTGGGTTTGGAAGGTGCTGCCTAAGGAGCCTTGGTGAATTCCTGCAGTGCATCTTGTAGATAGTACACACTGCTACCACTGCATGCTGGTGGTGGAGGGAGTGAATGTTTTGGAATGCTTCTTGAGTGTTGTTGGAACTGCATTCATCCAGGCAATTGGAGAGCATTCCATCACACTCCTGACTTATGCCTTGTTGATGGTAGACAGGCTTTGGAGGGTCAGGAGGTGATTACTTGCCACTGAATTTCTAGCCTCTGACATGTCTTGTAACCACAGTATTTATATGGCTAGTCCAGGTCTGTTTCTGGTCAATTGTTGCTACCAATCCCACTATCCTTCCTGTATTTGGGAATTAATTCTGCTTTAAATCAAATATTGAGCTATAAAACCAAGTCAATCCCAAATATCTTAGAGTAGGCACAAACTATGGACATTATATATCTGCATTAAAATTGCACAACAAGCCAGTTCATGCAATGTCATGGCTCACTGCCTATTTCAAATAAAGACAATGAGGATAAATTATAAAGTAGAAATACAGCTTGCAGTTCATTATCAGGAAATCCCAAAGTATAGTCACTGTTGTTATGTAAGTAAGTACTACAGCTAATTTGTGTGCAGTGAGATCCCACGAACAACCATAGAAATGGCCAATTAATTTGTTTTTGGTAATAGTTGAGGGATGAAGGCTGGCCAGGGGAAGAAGAACGTTCAATTACTGCTTAGTTTGCAAGAGCCATATGGTGGATAGAAAACAAACAGCTTGGTCACAATTCTCAAGGAACATAAACAACCTGACTGTGTCAATAAAGCCCAAATTAAATTATTCCTATCAATTAAGAAAAAGAGTTGAGTGTCTTGATAAAGGCATCATGAGGTAACTAGCGACATTTGGGAAAGGAAGTGGAAGAACCCTACCAGTACTTTTGACAAGAGAAGGGGAGTGGAGGCATGTGGCTGCAGTTATGAGTCTTATGCTGAGTATATAGGAATAGTCCTTGGGTAGACAATTACAGCTACAGCCATCTTCAACAAAAGAAAAATATGGATTTTTTTTCCTTTGAAAAAATTGAATTTACAACAGCACACACAAGTTCTTTCTTAACAGAGATATGAAAAATGTTCCACTCTATGGCAACTGAGGAGCAGCAGCTGGAGCATTGCAGTGGTCCCAGGCATCAGATTGTTTCAATCCTTCCTTATCTGAAGTGAATGGGCAGGTTAACATTTTTTTAAAAGTAGGGACACTGGATAGAGGAGAACGATAGTAGAGCTCCACTGGTGTGCACCCGGCTCCACAATGAACACAAAACTGTTTCAAAATAAAGGGATGAGGATTGGACTGAGTCAGCTTTATATACTACAACACTAATATAATATACAATGTATAAGGGAGCTGTTTCCAATCAAAAGCTATCAAATAATTTATTCCAGCCAAGGGCTAAATTTCTTGATATGATTTTGACATTCATAGAGGACGTGAGGTTGCAGATGGATATAAATCGGTTGAGTGAGTGGGCAAAGATCTGAAAATGGAGTTTAATGTGGAAAATGTGAAGTTGTTCACTTTGGCAGGAAGAACAAAAAAATCAGAGTATTACTTAATGGAGAACGACTGCATAATTCTGAGGTGTAGAAGGATCTAGGTGTTCCAGTACATGAGTCACAAAAAGTTAGTATGCAGGTACAGCAAGTAATTAAGAAGGCTAATGGAATGCTATCCATTATTATGAGAGGGATTGAACATAAAAGTAAGGATGTTTTGCTTCAGTTATACAGGGCATTGGTGAGACCGCACCTCAAATACTGTGTACAGTTTTGGTCTCCTTATTTAAGGAAGGATGTAAATGCATTGGAAGCGGTTCAAAGGACGTTTACTGGATTGATACCTGGAATGGGTGAGTTGTCTAATGAGGAAAGGTTGGACAGGCTGGGCTTGTTTCCACTGGAGTTTAGAAGAGTGAGGAGTGATTTGATTGAAGTGAACAAGATCCTGAACGGCCTTGAAAAGGTGGACATCGAAAGGATGTTTCCTCTTGTGGGTGAGTCCATAATGAGGGGGCACTGATTTAAAATTAGGGGTTGCCCTTTTAGGACAGTGATAAGGAGAATTTTTTTCTCTCAGATGGTTGTGTGACTTTGGAATTCTCTGCCTCCAAAGGTGGTGGAGGCAGGGTCATTGAATATTTTTAAAGCAGAGGTAGATAGATTCTTGTTAGGCAAGGGAATCAAAGGTTATCGCGGTTAGATGGGAACGTGGAAATTGAAACACAAGAAGATCAGCCCCCTCCCACAATTCTTTCTCCGGTACATCGTTGATTACTTCGTTGCTGCTTCATGCTCTCATCGGGACCTGGAAAAATTTATTAATTTTGCTTTCAACCTCCACCCCTCCATCATTTTCACATGGTCCATCTATGACACTTCCCTTCCCTTCCTTGACCTCTCTGTCTCAATTTCTGGTGATAGACTGTCCACCAATATCCATTACAAGCCTACCGACTCCCACAGCTACCTTGACTACAGCTCCTCACACCCCGCTTCCTGTAAGGACTCCATCCCATTCTCTCAGTTCCTTCGCCTCCGTCACATCTGTTCTGATGATGCTACCTTCAAAAACAGTTCCTCTGACATGTCCTCCTTCTTCCTTAACCGAGGTTTTCCACCCACGGTCATTGACAGGGCCCTCAACCGTGTCCGGCCCATCTCCCGCGCATCCGCCCTCATGCCTTCTCCTCCCTCCCAGAAACATGATAGGGTCCCCCTTGTCCTCACTTATCACCCCACCAGCCTCCGCATTCAAAGGATCATCCTCCGCCATTTCCGCCAACTCCAGCATGATGCCACCACCAAACATATCTTCCCTTCACCCCCCCTGACGGCATTCCGTAGGGATCGTTCCCTCCGGGACACCTTGGTCCACTCCTCCATCACCCCCTACTCTTCAACCCCCACCTATGGCACCTCCCCATGCCCACGCAGAAGATGCAACACCTGCCCCTTTACTTCCTCTCTCCTCACCGTCCAAGGTCCCAAACACTCCTTTCAAGTGAAGCAGCATTTCACTTGCATTTCCCCTAACTTAGTCTACTGCATTCATTGTTCCCAATGCGGTCTCCTCTACATTGGAGAGACCAAACGTAAACTGGGTGACCGCTTTGCAGAACACCTGCGGTCTGTCTGCAAGAAAGACCCAAACCTCCCTGTTGCTTGCCATTTTAACACTCCACCCTGCTCTCTTGCCCACATGTCTGTCCTTGGCTTGATGCATTGTTCCAGTGAAGCCCAACGCAAACTGGAGGAACAGCACCTCATCTTCCGACTAGGCACTTTACAGACTTCCGGACTGAATATTGAATTCAACAACTTTAGATCTTGAACTCCCTCCCCCATCCCCACCCCCTTTCCGTTTCTTCCCCCTCCCTTTTGTTTTTTCCAATAATTTATATAGATTTTTCTTTTCCCACCTATTTCCATTATTTTTAAATCTATAACTGTAATGCCCTGTCAGTCTTTCCACCCCACCCCCACTAGAGCTGTACCTTGAGTGTCCTACCATCAATTCTTAATTAGCACATTCTCTTAGATAATATCACCACCTTTTACATGTCTTTGTTCCTTTGTCTGTGACATCTTTTGATTATCTGCTCCTATCACTGCTTGCTTGTCCCTACTACCACCACCCCCCCAATTTCTCTCCCCCCACCCCACCCCGCACCTTAAACCAGCTTATATTTCACCCCTCTCCTAACTTTACTCAGTTCTGCTGAAGGGTCATGAGGACTCGAAACGTCAACTCTTTTCTTCTCCGCCGATGCTGCCAGACCTGCTGAGTTTTTCCAGGTAATTCTGTTTTTGTTTAAGATCAGCCATGATCTTATTGAATGGCGGAGCAGGCTCAAGGCGCCAAACAGTCTACTCCTGTTCCTATTTCTTATGTTCTTATATTCCAAATAAAATGCCAGTTCACTTTAGAAAGAAGTAGCTGGTGTCAATGTAATGAAAAAGCACTCTTTAAATTAAGCGACCTTGGCATTGAATAAGCAATAAGGACCATAAAATGTTGTCATGGAGAGCATTGTTTATTGGGTCATGGTGACTTTTAACAGTATAGCAGGTCACCTTACTAAAGTTACCAAAAGCTGACAATTACAACTCGCTAAGATATGCTGGTGTCCTTGAGCAGTATCGTCAGAATGGAGTTAGTTAACAAAATTGGCCTTTGATTGGGCAGCTGAAGGGGAATGATTTGATGTCTCTGAAGTTGAAAGAGTTTAAGATTTCAAGGGTGCTGATATTTAATGGAACAGGATTCTTGAGTAGAGTGGTGTGTTGGTGGGGGAGGATGTGGGAGTTATGTTTCAGCATGTGGAAATTTAACTCCACAGCCTTTGTGTTTATTCTGAAACAGATGCCCTGCCTGGTAGCAAACCTGATTGACAGCAGGCACCCCAGTAAGTGGAAAACGTTACAGAGAACGGCATAACCCAGGGGCAGGTTAAGTTTTAGGGTTATTCAAGATGGCAGGAGGAAGGGTGGGAGAGTATGGTTGGGTTGGGGACGATTGTGGAGGGTCAGGGAGAGGTCAGGAGTGGTGGAGACCTGATACAAATTTGAAGTGGTTGGGGTAGAGCCAAAGATCGAGTAGGGCAATGCAGAGAGCGTTGGGGCCAGAAATACGAGGAGCGGAGATGGGTTGGTAATGGAAGAGTGTCAAAGGAGACCATGAAGATGGAGGAATGCTTACAGGTTTGCTTGTTAGATTTGGAGTCAGCAGTCTTGCCCCACCTTGGCCACACACATTACTGCAAAAGCACTTACCTCATAGATCCAGTCCTTCTACATAGGAACATAATATAAAAAAATAGGAGTGGGAGCGAGCCTACTCCACCATTCAATAAGATCATGGCTGATTTTCTACCTCGATTCCACCTTCCTGCTCTATACCTCTGTATCCCATTATTCTGTTAGTAACCAAAAAAAACCAATCTTTTTCTTGAATATACTCAACAGCTGTGTCCACAGCTCCCTGGGGCAAAGAATTCCAAAGTCTACAACACTGAATGAAGAAACTTTTCCTCATCTTAGTTTTACATGGCTAACCTCTTACCCTGAGACTGTGGCCCCTTGTTCTAAAACAAAAGCAAAATACTGCAGGAAATCTAAAATATAAACAGAAAATGCTATAAATACTCAGCATGTCAGCAGCATCTGCGGAGAGAGAAACAGGGTTAATATTTTAGGTCTATATGACCTTTCATCAGAAGTCCCTTGTCCTAGACTCCCCAACCAGATGAAACATACTCCCAGCATCTATCCAATAAAGTCCCTTAAGGATTTCATATGTTTCTATTATATTACCTTGCATTTTTCTAAATCATAGGGAATATAGGTCCAGTCTACTCACTCTCCCCTCATTGGGCAATCCCCTTATCCCCTCTAAGGCAAGTATATCCTTCCTTAGGTAAAAAGAACAAATCTGTACATAGTACTCCATGCGTGGTCTCACTTGCATAATTGTAGGAAAACATTTTTACTCACATGCTCTCATCCCTTTGTGACAAAAATTAACATTTGCCTTCCTAATTTTGTGCAGTAATTACATGTTAACTTCTGTGATCTGTGTACACTGACACCCAGGTCACTGAATACCACCACTTCCCAGTCTTTTACCATTTAAAATATATTATTGTCTCCTATTTTCTGCTGGGATTCCTGAATCACAAGTCACAAATAGAAATCCAGTTTAAATGAAGCCTCTTTAAATGGTTTCAACAACTGACCCAATCCTTCAGAGAAGATTGGTCACGCACCCCTTGTCCTGCCTCCATTGAAACTGGAAGTTGACGGGTTTGAGGCTGCTGCATTTAACTTCACAACTGATTCAACCTACCTGTTTCACACTGAGATGAGGATGAATTTCTTCACTCAGAGTGTGGTGAATCTTTGGATTGCTCTATCCCAGAGGACTGCGAATGCTCACTTGGTGATTATATTCAAGACTGAGATCAATAGATTTTGGGGCAGTTAGGGAAATAAGAGATAAGGAGCTAGTGCAGGAAAATGGAGTTGCTGTAGAAGTTGATCTAGCTAAATGGCGCAGCAGGACCAATGGACCAGATGGCCCACTCCTGTTCCTATTTCTTATATTCTTAACTGGCTTGCAACTCAAGGAGAGATTTTATGGGAGATGCTTTAACCCAATCTGCTTGGCAGAAGATGAGTCGGTGGGCTAAATAAATCCCTGGATTACTTTTCCACTGGAAAATTATCTGGATCCCATCATTTGAATTTGAAGTGACACTTCTAGAATCTAGATAGATGGCTCTTGTTGCCCACCACAGCCAGCTGAGTCCTAATTTACATATGTTAATCACAATCCAGCGACATGATCATGGCCCAACAGCAACTCTATTGCTGCCTGAGTGGGGAAGCCATTGCAGCCTTCATGTCAGGTGAAAAGGTTCAGGAAAATAAGAGGCTTCCCTGGATAAGTTTCTTTTTAACTTTCCTTTGGGAGGCCAGAAAAAGCAGGAATGCTCCAAAAGAAGGGCTTAGGGCTCATCTGTCGCAAGCCTCCCTGTCTTCCTACTATCGGCAGGCTGGGAAATTGGGCTGATCTTATGCTTGGGAGTTTATTAATTATGCATCAGCGAGTAGCTCTCTGAAGCACATGCCCCATGAAAGCTAGTGATTCATCCATCCCACCATAACCGAATGGGGTCTGAGGTCCTGGCACCATTTACAAACAGCAGCCAAACATACATATTACTCTCTGGAGCCCAGCTGTGTGGATGACCAAGGCACACTTGGATCCAAGCGAAAAGAAGGCAGTACCAAGGTTCAGCAATGACTCCCTTGAGGCTCATGTTCATGGCGTCTACATGAGGGATGGTTCCAGGAGGCCCACCAACCTCACCCCTTTGGCCTAGGAGGCAGTTGCAAGGGAGGTCAGCACGTCGGGCACCCACCTGAGAAATGCCATCCAGCATAGGAAGAGGATGAATAATCTCATCCTCACCTACAGCATAAGTCATCATTCAACTTACTCCAAATGCACACTCCTAATGGCATTATGCACTCAGAGCATCTCTCAGCTCAGGGATCTCACAAAACATTAGTGGGGGGAGATATCAGCAATGAAATCCTATTCACCAGCATCTCATCTTTCATCTTGCACAAACTCCACCCTGAGTCCTTACTGGAGAGGGCTCAGCACACAAAGCAACATGCATGCTTCCCAACCTCTGCTCCATCCCTTCTCTTCATGCAAGCCAAGCTTGCCCAGAACAAGAGAGAGAGATTCCAGATCAGAGGAAGGACAGCAGGCATCCAGGGTCGCTCCAAGTTTGAGGAGGGTTCTGTCGAGTTGGCAGGTGAGGACAGAGATCACTTCTGTGGGAGAAGAGAGATTGACTTCTCCCAGCAACCCAGTACAGATAAGTCCTCCATGAGTTGATCAGATTCTGACATTCACAGTGAGTGACATGCATTATTATATTCAGCCTGCTCATGAACTAAATCTATCTTCTCTTTCTTACAGGCAGCATCAGGTCCAAACAGACCAGCACATGCAACATAAGCCCCAGCCCCCAGGACATCGCAGAGGAGGATGCTGAGGATCCAGTTGAAGAAGACCCATCACAGCATTCACCTGCACCACCCACCAGTGCATAGCCACACACCCCGGTGGGTTATAGTTCTAGATAAGGTTGGGATCATATTCTGGGGAACACCTCACTGATCCATCTCCGCAGCATGTGGAGGCAGTGACAACCCAGCGCTCTAATACTCAGCGGACTGCTGGAGAACAGCCACCCGCTGAGTCCGAGTCAGATGATGAACCTCTGGAAGTGGCCGTCACTAACATGCTGGAGATACAACAACAGGCGATAGAACATCAGGCAGAGTTGCAAGAGGCAGTCAACAGATTACAGTGAAGGGTGCAGGAGTCCGTCTGCATTCTGCCTGATGTCGTGGCTCCAACTCGAGTGCCTCGAGTTTTCCATGGGAAGAGTGGCAGCCACCTTGGAACCTTGGTCCAGCAGGCTTTGCCGGATTTGCGCTTGGACCTTCACTCCATCATTATAGGTTTTGGTGGGTTCCATCAATGGCTAGGCGAGAAGAGGGGCAGGGCACCTTGATCTCCCTCTAGTTGCCCCTTCTCCTCAAAGAGTCAGGTAAGGGCCCTTGTGCACCTATTGGGAGGAGGACCAACAGCTGAACACCCCATGGCCACCACTCAGGTTGCTCCATGAGTGTCCAACTGATCCCAATCTCATCTGCCTGTGACCCCATCACCTCCAGGCCTCGCGGCTCCAGAGGACACTCACCAAAGTCATCAAAGACAACAGGGGGTAGCCAGCAGGCTGCCTCCACCTCTGCTGCAGAAGTCGAGGATGCACCAAGACATCGCGATATGGTTCGAAAGATTAAGAAACCTTGATATCACTTTTGGGTCACAGGTGTTCACTCACTGGAGATACCATGCACCTTTGTAAATACATTTGCTGTTCATGACAATGGCCTCGTCATTTGAAAACATTGTGCATATGTATCTATGTGGCCTCGTATTGAGATGGTGACTCCAAGCTCCCACTCTGTGATCGACTCCCTTTATGAGCCTCATATTCATGTGATGTTTAGCTGACTCATGTTAGTTACTCGTCCCTTGTCTAATGTCAGGGAAATGTGTCAACCTCTATTGAAAGTGACTGCAAATTGCATTAAGAAGTGATATTCAATAAGTGACACCATGGATTGACACGTGCTCAATTGTGTTGCAGGATTACCCATCATCTCCCCCTGTAACCCTGGATGTCATTGTCATTGTCATGGACATTCCTGCCCGCCCCCAAACCCATCACTGTCAATCTCCTATGTGGACCTCATGGCTCCCCATCATGAGGCTGTGTGCACGGTCACATACAGAGGCGACCCCCCCCAAACACCACAGGATAGCGTTGAGTAGCCCCCCACCATTACATTTTCCACATTTACAGGCTGCAGATAACTCCCCTGACCATGACTATCCCATCTGCAGCCCAGTATCGAGTCAGACACCCTCATCACCACCGACTGTGAGATTATGACCATATCCTGCACACCAAGCTGTGCCTGACCCCAATTGAACACAGGCCTTGCCCCTCCTTGGAACAGTAACACGACGTGCATGCCATGCATAACCCCATAGCATGGCCCACGGGGCCCCAGGATTGCCTTTAATCTCTCAGACCAACCTCCTGGCATCAGTTCTGGGACTATGACTATCTCTCACTCAGCTCTCCTGCTACTTAATGAATGGCCACAAGACCGTTTCTCCCCAATACCCTCCATGAGACTCTGTGCAACTCATTCCTTATGTGGAAGACTACCCCCCACCAGCCCACACCCACAGCCCCTCCCCACACACACCACTCAGGAGTCCCTGCACAACCCTTCCCTCTTTTGCCACATTAACACCCCCCCAACTTTTGTACTTTAGAGTCTGTGTGCATCCCCTACCATTCATGCAAATCAAAGCCCATCTACCCCCTTCTGCGGCTGCGCTCTACTGTCCCATGTTGGGCTCCTGCTTCCCCATCCCCAATCTTCCCTCTGCCTGCCATCCAATCTTACAAAACCCCCTTTACCCTCATGTCTCTGTAGGTGAGTGAGCACAGGCATAATGGGTGGACAGGATTTGGTGTGGGTTAGGACAAGGGCAACAGAGCTTTGGATGAACTGAAGTTTCTTGAAGGTGCTGGGTGGGGGTTGGTGGTGGGGGGTGGGGGGGTGGGGGGGGTGGGTGGGGCGAGGGGGGTGGAATGAGCATTGGAATAGTTGAGTCCAGAGGTAACAAAGGCAAGGATGGGTTTCATCAACAGATGAGCTGAGGCAAGAGAAGAGATGGGTGATGTTTCAGAGGTCGAAGTTGACAGTCTTGTTGATGGAGAAGTTATGGAGATGAAAGCTTACCTCAAGGCCAAGTAGAACGATAACTTGTGAGTAGTCTGCTTCAGCCTTTAATAGTGGCAAGTGAGAGGGATGGAGTTGGTGATTAGGTATAGAATGATTGAGCCCTATCTAATTCTTGGATGTGTAAATATATCCGTGGAAGTTGTGGAAGATTCATCTGACACTTGTTCACTAATACAGCAAATACCTTGGGATTTTTCAATAACTTCGATACATTGGGTCCTCTCCAGTATTTAGCATGTGTCTGATTCTACTTAATAACGTTGCTAAACAAGAGCATTTTACATCGACATGAATTAATCAGGGGGAGATAACCCAACCTGGAACTGTGACCTTCGGACAGAAATCAGTGAGTCCCTTTCAATTATGGTGTTACCATCCTGAAATGCCAAAAGGCTGTTCTTGTGCTATTTATGACCACTGTAAACAGCAACACTAACTGTAAAACAAATACAAATCCTGTCTGCGTCTACTAACAAAGCAATGTTTTCTTTCTTGAGGATTCAATATTGCACTACTGCTTCAAGCTTGGCTTCTATTCTTCCATCTCCTGTATCTGGTTTCTGCAGACACTCTTATTGATTTCACCAAGCTCTCCATTATTCTGGTATAAGCTCTAAGGACATTCAGCTTAGTGATTACAGTAGGCTCAGTGGACAGGATACTCTGTTGGCTGCCTGTCAACAGTTTTGTCCTTGCTATCAAGCGTTGTAGTTATACCCGACAGCAGTAGTTCTCTACTTCAGTCAGAGAAGTAGACTCTTCTACTTCTTACTTACACCGTAATTCCAGCTTTCAGATATACCTTCAAGAAATATTAGCTTTAATATTAACGCACAGCACTGTGGAAATGTGTGACACCTTTATTTTTTTAAATTCAATCATATTCCAGATGTTTTTCTCCATGTTCCTTGGTTATTGCAGCTTATTTTTTTCATAGTTGACACTTACAATAGAATATAAAGCCAAAGAAAATGAAGATATAGGGGATCTCTGATCAGCAGCGCTGACTTCTGAGAGATGAGTGACTGAGTGTCATACGTCTAACAACTAACAATCACCACAGGAACGAACGTGTTGTGTCAGCTGCAATATCAATGGTTTATTCTACATAATGTCTTGCTCCCTAAGCTGCATCCTGTTTATATGACACATGATTATGAATGTTTTTTACATTATAATATATATTTTCAAATCCTAATTATTTCACCGATTTTGGGTAATTAGCAGTGCAGATGTGAAGAGAGACTCACAGTGACCCACATTTCAATGTCATGTAACACAATTATTAATAGTTGGTTAATTTACAACATCGGTTGTTATCTGGACATCTCCCAAATAAAGATATATGGGAGATATAATGAATTAAACTCAGCAGTGTTTTGCCATAGCGTTACAGTGCATTTTACTTGTTGGAGTTGTGATTTTTGCAAAATTTACATTAAATAAAATGACCTTGGTTGTTCATTAATTTCTAAAATATAAATATATGGCAAACAAATGATTTCCTAACAGTTTTAACAGAAGCGAAGTTAGAATGCTCTTTCTTGTCATTGATGAAGAAACAAATTATTAATCAAATGGTAATCAAGAATGGCTAGGAATCCTGCAGCGAGTAACTCACCTCCTGACTCCCCAAAGCCATCTACAAGGCACAAGTCAAGTGTGTGATGGAAAACCCCCATTTGTTTAGATGGGTGCAGCTCCCACAACACTCAAGAAGCTTGATACCATCCAGGGCAAAGCAGCCCACTTGATTGGCACCCCATCCACAAACATTCGCTCCCTCCACCACCAATGCACAATGGCAGCAGCGTGTACCATCTACAAGGTGCACTGCAGGAACTCACTAAGGTTCCTCAGACAACACCTTCCAAACCCACAACCACTACCACCTAGAAGGACAAGGGAAGCAGATGCATGGGAACTCCACCACCTGTAAGTTCCCCCCCACAAGCCACACACCATCCTGACTTGGAAATATACTGCCATTCCTTCACTGTCGCTAGGTCAAAATCCTGGAACTCCTTCCCTAACAGCACTGTGGATGTACCTACACCACATGCACTGCAGCGGTTCAAGAAGGCAGCTCACCACCATCCTCTCAAGGGCAATTAGGGGTGGGCAATAAATGCTGGCCTAGGTAGTGATGCCCATATCCCATAAATGAATATTAAAAAAAGAATCTGAATGGCTTGAGTAATCCCAAGAACACAGACATGATGGACTGCATCCAAGAATACTTGAGGAAGTGAGGATTCAAACAGGGACAAACATAGTTGAATGTTTTCTATTGCTCATTAGATGCCATATCAAGTGACTGGAAAACATGTAATGTATTCCAAATCTGAAAGCGTCAATAAGCTAAGCCTAAAGTAAGGAATTACTTTTTGATTATATTTATTGATTTAAAGAATACAATACCACTTGCTGCAGTAACTATCAACTTAGGTGAAGTATTCAATAGGTAATTAAATTAATGCTGGACTCAACAAAAAGTAGACATGTATGTATGGATTCAAAAGTAGGCTGAGTGCATCTTTTTCATTTTACTTTGGTCTAGATTTTGCGATGAGCAATGAAGGAATGGCAGAAAGCTATCCGCAAAGAATTAGCGGGCTCTGTGGTGTAGATTTCCCCTATTATTATGTCACTTTCATTTTGATGCCATCCAGAGGGGATGTCCAGCATTCAGGAACAGTGAGGTCGTCAAGCAGGTTGAGCAGCCAATCAGACTGAAGAATTCTCAAAGACAGCAAATCAGGGAGCAAAGAAAATAAGTGTTTTACAGCCAATGAGATGTAGTCACTAATTTTATGTGGGGAAATGCGACAACCAACTTGTGCACAGCAAGCTCTTACAAACAGCAATGTGTCAATCACCAGATATTCTATTTATGTGATGTTGATTGAGGGATTAATATTATTCAGGACACTGGAGATAACTCCCCCACTCTTCTTTAAAATAATGCCATGGGATGTTTTAAGTCCACCTGCGAGGTCATACGTCCATCTGAAAGATGGATAAAGCTCTGGTTATCATTCACTTCTTAATCATGTTCTAGAGAAGGAAGTAACAATTGGAGTATACTCATAGAATTAAAGCTGGAGTTGAAATATCAAAAATAAACATTAATGAAAATATTATTTATTTATTATTTTAAAACTCTAAGGAATTTCTATCATGGAATAAAAGGAATGCCAGTGCAGACATCCAGAAAAGGGCCAGAGAGGTTGTTTGGCAATAATTATGACTCAGTATGCCATTAACAACTCAGTTGCATTTCATTTCGTTCAACAAGGATTAACCTTTTCAATGGTTTTTACAGATAGAATAGTGCATAAAACCTTTGTTGTGTAAATCTCTATATCCAGCAACTGGTAATGCTAGGATTTCATAATGCACTGAATGATTTGCGATTTGTTTAATGGCTATTTTCAATCATTACTTCAATAGGTCGTTGATTTTATTCAATCCTATGGATGTGCTTACAACTATTGACCACATTCAGGTTAAGAGAGAGTGTAGCATTGACTATTGGAACTGTTTTTAGAGAGACCTTGTGGCGTAGTGGGTAGCATCCCTCTCTCTGAGCCAGTAGCTCCAGGTTCAAGTCCCACTTGAAGGTGTTTTCGTAATATGGTCAAACAGATTGATTATCAATCTGCAAATCCTTCTAACATATGCCAATGACAGGTGGTGACAGCAGGAGAGATTTCTGGCCACCCATGTGATGGAAAGGAAATTGGGGCCTCTACCATCATTGTTTATGTAAAAATGCATGTTGCCACTTGGATTCCTTGGCCGGACCAGATTGGTGCCAACAAGGGTTCAACCCCCATTCTTGCTGGGCTAGATTCGGGACCCACCTCCTTGCCCTTACCTGCAGTGGAGATCGCAGCATTGTGTGGTGGACCTACTTTCAAGCAGAGAACGGAAGAAGGTTGTTTCTAGGCATATGTCTTTCTATATTTGCTCATGGTTGTTGAGCCTCTTGTACTCTCAATAACTGCTGTGCCTTGTGAATTAACTGGGTTTAATTGTAGATATATCATTTGGTTTCCATATTTTTTGTGCTTTTTACATTTTTAGTTACTGAGTACTGTATGTAATTGTGAATTGTGGGCTCCCTGTCAATATTTTGTAAAATTGAGTATGGTGTCCAGACTCACTTGGGGAACTTTCCAGCTGGGTACCCAACAGGCACAATATCAGTGATATACCCACCACTCATGTCCAATTGTACACTCAGGAAGACTGAACCACTTTCGGTTTTGGGCCTCATTGACATTTTCTTGTCAAGCTCTGAGCGCCAAAATGGTGCCGCACAGCAGATTGTCAGTTCCCTTGTTAGGTTGGTAATTGCAGGTGGGGTGGGGGAAGGTGGGCACAGGATGCCATGGAAGCAAAAGTGGAGGCCTCCAGCAATTCCTTTGAGGAGTTAGGCCTCTGAATGCCTGATGGAGAAGAAATAGTGTGCACCCTGAATGGCTTGGTCATTTATTGGTATCCTGCAATAGGTATAGGGCACCAATGAGCATATTTAAACAGCACCCCAAATGCTGGGTTCCTATTTAAAGTCCTGCCTGGCAGCTGTTTCAGGTGAGCAATGGTGAACAAGGTTCAAGCAAACAGCAATTGAATGCCTCCCTGTTGGTTTCTGATAGGATGGAAGAAATTTGTCAGAATTCTATTTATTGCGCTATTATGATTTCTTTTCATGCCTTAGTTCAATGCAATCTGCTAGAAGGGTCTTGTTACTTGGATATTTTTATTTAGGTTGTTCTATAGAAATTACCTACATCCTGATATATAACTACTTTAGTTTTTGTTTGAAGTTTCACATTTTCTTTATTGTACTGACATTCTCCATTCTTGTGATTTGTGTGGCAGTTTGTTCATGTATTGCTTGCAGCTCATTTCCAATAGTAGGTAGCTTCATTGTTAATATTTGTATCTGGCTTTGTCTCATCAGTAATTCTAACATCCTTGTACAGATTCATTTTGTTCTACTTCTGCACCCCTTTGTTCTTTGTTATATTTCCTGGAGTATTGAATCCCAGTATTCCCTGCTAACTGCAGAATAATTACCCTGCAGGTATCGAGTATTAAAGTTCGTTGTCATTGTATTCCATATAAATACTTTATGATTCTGAAAGACTGGGCTTAAGAGAATAAAATTGATTATGGTCCACTTTCAGAGTGCAAGCCCCAAAAAGTAATTTAAAGCTTGCCCAATTTGGGTGAACAGCTGGCATTTGTTGTGCCCCTAGAGGTTAGCATTCCAATTCAGACCTCCTGCCTTGCCAACAGCAGCCTTCAGGAAGTCTTGGGACGGGGAGGTAGGGTACTAGAGGTGGGAATGATTACCAACAGAGGCAACTCTCAGGAGTGCCATGCAACCCTCCTGATTTCACAGCAGCTTTTTAAAAAAAGTTTTGGTGGCAGAAACTGCCTAAGCCGGAGGAGCAGCTGAAGATTCCTGAGCAGAGCATACCGAAGCCTGCATTACGCAATAATATAGTGCAGGGTCCAGAAGCAGGTGTTAGGCCCCTCATTTACATATATAAGTGAGCTTATACTTGTTTGATGTGGGCATCACAGGCACCCACCTAAAACAATATCTCAGTGCCCACATTCCTGGCACTGATTGGGTGAGAAATGTTGCTTCTCGAAATTGGGGCTCACAGTGGCTATTTTACATAATGTGGTCCAAATTCTACCCCAAGCTGTTTAGAGAATTTCCAACCAATTTTATTTGTTTGGATTATGGTGCTGTATGGGTGAAATTAGCTACCACAAAGTTCGGTTTAAGTTTATAAAAGAAAACTGCAACAGCACAATGTGCTTTTTCAAATTAGAACATAAGTAATAGAAGCGGGAGTAGATAATATGCCCCCTCAAGCCTCCTCCGCCATTCAATATGATCATAGCTGATCTTCTACCTTCATCTGACCCCTCCCCAATTCTGTTAGCCTTAGTTATACGATTCATCAGGACGTTGATACTAATCCCGTTTAAGTAGAGTCTAACCCAATGGAATAGCATCCTCTTCCCCCAGTAGTGGTGTTAGTGCCCCATGAATCAAAATTCTCTCTTTCCACAGCCTTCTTTGAGCCATGAGTTTAATTCTGTCATCTACATAGCCATATGACAATCAGTGCATCAGGTAACAGTCCAGAAATTATTACCTTGGATTTTAATTTGGGCCCTAAATTCCTCAATCTCGCTCAACAGAACATCATTCCTAGGTCCACCTATGTTGATGGTTCCCACATAGATGAGAACAACTGGTTGCTCTCCCTCTGACTCTAAGTTCACCTGCAACCATGAGATGTCTTTAACCCTGGCACTAGGCAGGCAATGCAACATTCAGAACTCCCAGTCACGTATTTACCTTCTTGACTCTACTGTCCCCTATCACTACCACATTCCTTTTCACTCCACTGGCTTGAATGGCTTCCTGCGCTCTGGTGTTATAGTTGACAATCTATCCTACAGTCCTCATTCTCAATCACACAGTTAGCAAAAAGCTCATTCTTGTTGGTCAAAGTCAAGATATAAAGCTCCTCCATAACTATATGTTGGATCTCCATAACTGCCTGACTTGCAGTCACACCCTCTTGTTCCTGACCATTAACCAACTCTAAAATTCTAATTAATAAGGGATGTGACTGCATCCTGAGACAAAGTGTCCAGTTAGCTCTCCCCCTCCCTGATGTCCCACAATGGCTGGAATTCGGATTCCAGTTCAAAACCTCTGAGCCAACGTTGCTCATGCTGCAGACACTGACCACAAATATGGCTGTCTGGGATCGCAGTGCTCTTGACAACCTCTTACATATTGCAGTTACAGCACACCATGGACACTGTCATGTCTGTCTAACTTGATTTACTTACTTGATTACTTACTAAATTAGTAACTACTTAACTGAAGTAATAGCAAGTTACAGTCTCCTAGCTTGGAGGCAGAAGAGGAACACTCACCAGCTACTGAAGGTAAAATGAAAAGAATGAACCTGCTTTTCCCTCTGTACCAAGTTCCCATGTATATAAATTCCTGAATTTAGCAATTGGTTTATGAAGCACTCAGTTTCCCCACCACTATGCGCGTCACACTCTGTGCAGTTACAAACATTGTCCACTTATATAGAGAGCTTATGATTCACATGCAAGCTACAACTACTTAGGGCTGAATTTTACGTCCAGCAGGCTGGCATGTACCTGAACCGATCGGGCATAAAATTGCGCGAGAAGACATTGGCCAATTGTCCTGACGTCATCGTGCACTCACGCAATATTTTGTTCAGTGGGTGCACACAAAAGTAGGCTCGCCCGCCGACAATTAACAGGACAGTTAAGCCCATTAACAGCGGAATTGTCTCCGATTTTTCGACAGCCTTCTGGTTGGTGGATGGGCGAATTGGCCAGGTGGCATTTGCATTTTTCCAAGGGCAGGATGAAATTTCCATTATGAAATAAAATAAAAAGAAATATCTGTGGGCAGCATTTTTATCAGCTTTATTTTCAGGTGATTGATTATGATGCATGGACATTTTTTTGCAGCTTTTTAAACCTTTATTTTAGCATTTTCAGGTCAGCAGCTCCATGAAGCAGCTGCCTGCCTTCAGAGAGCTTTCTCGCGGTGCTCACCCATGCCCGCAGAAACAACATTACCTGCCCTTTTCCCACCCCCACCCCAGCAGCACTGAGCTTTTCAGTGCACATTTCACTCCGGCTGGCCACTGGTCAGGCCTATGTCAGCTTCCTGCTACAGCAATTAACAGATTTGGACAACCGCTTTCAACTCATTGATGGTTAGCTGCTGCAGCCTGTACTGACAAGTAGTTTCTGTTAATCTGGTAACTTAATTTGTTTGCAGTTTCTTTTGCGGTTTTAAAGCTCCAAGTGAAATTCCACACGTTAATCTAAATGACGGTTGGTGGGAGATCCCACTTACACCCAAATTCCCATTTGGTTTATAAATCACTCTGGGCTGAATTTTGCCTATGTTGGACAGGCTGGGCGGGGGCCGGTGGGGGCTGGCATGGAGTCAATTGCTGCCCGCAATCGGCTGTGCGCCGCAATTTTACGTGGGCTGGTCAATTAAGGCCTGCCCAGCATAATACGCATTCCATAGTGTCAGCACTACCTGTGCGGGTGGGGGGAGGAGGGAGAGTTGGGGCCTGTGCTCTTAGCGCGCAAGTGCATGAAGGAGCGCAGCAATCTCCCTGAGGCATGGAGCTGCCTCAGGGAGATTGAATGGGCAATGAATGTTTTTAAAAATTCAAGTAAAAAATTATTTCAACATGGTCCCTCATGTGACAGTGTCACATGAGCTTGGACATGTTTGTCAAGTTCACCAAATTTATTTATTAATTTTGTAAAACCTTTAGGAAACCTGACGGGCAGCGGTGCTAATGACATTAATGACTTTCTTCATGGCCTTAATAGGCCTTTGACAGCTGGGCGGGCGTGCAGCCGCCTCCAGCGCCCACCTGCCGAACGCAATATCGGAATGACGTGCGATGACGTTAGGACAAAAGCCCAATGTCATCTCACGTCATTTTGCGCGTCAGCGTGTTGGCCCCGCACACCAGCGGCAATATTCTGGCCTCTGTTCCCCAATTACACTGTGCTTCATATTCCTAAAGCTGAAACGATATTGATGCGATGAATAAATATTTGCTGCTGGAATGGCCTCTACATGTTAGCTATACAACCCTGGTTTTGAAAATATCTCCACTAGTGACTACCGGAGGTGTAAATTGGAACTTAAACCAAACGTATCATCAGAAATTATAAAATATGAAGTAGGATCTTCAATATTTTTGTCCATAATTTCTATTTAGAAGCAATATCAAAAAGGAAACAATAAGGCAATGCTAATTACTGCATATGAAGCATCTGGAGGGACACAGAATTCAAAAGTAAACTCTGGCGAATATACAATAAAAACTTTATGAGTAAATCTGAGTTACTACCTTGTAACCACTGGATATCCAACTTTAAAGTCAGCTCAGACAGACTACTGAAAGGATTGCAAATGACTTGAAGTGTGGCAGTTTATATTGTGAAATGAAGATTGGGACACTGCTCACTTTATTCCCATTATAGTTGTTGTGCACTCACATCTGAGATCAGAATTGAAAAGATTAGGAAGTGAGCATCTGGTGTAGATCAAGATGCTTCTTTTTGATTGATTCTGAGGTTGCATATGCAGCCATTAGCAAGAACCACCTGGCCTGGGCCATACCTGACTGAAAAAAATCTAGAATTTGCTATTGCCCTGTCCTTTTTTGGAACTTTTTCAGTCTTCACCCTATGAGCATGGATATGAGAATCCTGCAGGATTCAGTGATAAAACCAAAATTGTGAAAGACAAGGACTCAAAATTCGTTTCCGTAGCATCTTTGATGTTGATGATATGGAAGGCTGGAAATCTGAAAATGACAACCGATTTGCTTCTTACCACTTCCGATGTGGCCCTCGTGGAGCGGCATGATGTAATGTCACTAGCCCGAGCATGTCATGCATGCTCTGGAAGCATGCAACGTGGGCAGATTGTAGCATCATTCAGTGTGTATCACTGGTTTGGCATATGATCTGCTATTTTAGACCTCACAGGTCCTTTTTACACCATTTCCTAAACGCCATCAGCTGAACATGCTGAACACACCCAAACCCCCAATAACTTTCAGGAGGGAGGTGCTTTTGACGTTGTTTTGAGTGTCATGATCCAGTTTGGGATCGTTAACATTTAAAAATAAATCTGAAGACCTCATAAGAAACAATTGAACTATGCCACAAGATTTCACTTTTTTTTAACAAACCACACTTTATTGTATGTAAAAGACTTAAACAAAACAAACACTATTAACTTAACAACGTGGTTTATAATGATATATGTTATACACTCAGGTTTATTTCCTACTTCTCCCAAGAATTCTCTTATGAGGCACATCGATTTTAACGTTATTTACTTCTGCAGGATCCCACCCAAAACTAAGCCACAGTCCTCTGGACTACTTTCCTCAACACCAGCTATTCTCAGAGATAAAACTTTCATTTACTCTCTCTTGACTGTGGCAAAAGTCCTGAGCTCCTCTGACAGGGAGTTCAGCCACCACTGACCCACCAGGAGTCCAGAACATTTCTCCCATTTGATCCTAGTGTAGGGCGCCATGGACTAGACCTTCTGATACTCGCACGTCCTTCATAGGTCAACAGGATCTGCAAACATGAGGAGCACATCATCAGTATAAGCCAAGAGGATGACCTCCATGCCCGGCCCATGCAGAGACAGTCCCGTCAACTTCTGCAAAAGGCACAGGAAAGGCTCCACGCAGATGACATACTACTAGCTGGACATGGGGGACCACTTCTTTCCCAAGGCCAAGGGGCGCTATCAATGACCCATTAACCTTAATCAGACATTCTGCAGCGGCATACAGAAATCCGATCTGGGCGACAGAATGCATTCCGAACCCAAATGCCTGCAGATTCCCTAATAAGAGTTTATGATTCACCCTGTTGAACACCTTCTCCTGATCTAGGAAAAGAAATGTGACCAACAGATTTGCCCTCTGGGAATGGTGGACCAAACGGATGTTATCATGGATTGTCTGGCCCAGGGCCACGTAGGACTGGTCAGGGTGAATTATGTAGATTAGCACAGTGCCAAGGCAAGCTTATATGACCCTAGCAAAAATCTTGCAGCCTGTGCTGAGGAGGGAGACTGGGCACCAGTTCTTAAGCAGGCGAAGATCACCCTCTTGCTCAGCAGGACAATACTTACCCTGTGCCATGGTAGGGGCATCTGTAAGATCACCAGACTTTCCACCAAAGCCTTAGTGTAGTTGCCCCTCAGGACATCCCACAATGCCATGTGGAATTCCACAGTCAGCCTGTCCAGTCCTGAGGACTTGCCCCTCAAGAGCCAGTCGAGGATTCCAGTCATCTCCTCCAGGTTAAGCAGAACATCGAGCTTCTCGATACCCACTGGAGTGACCTCGAGCAGGTCTTCTCAACCCTGGAAGCATCCTTACTGCACAGATCCAGAGAGGAGAGAGCACCATAATAGGCTTGGGCCTGGACACTGATGCTCTCCGGACCCATGGTCGGCCAGTGGCCTCTTGAGCTGCTTACAGAACCCCTGCCTTTTTTGCAGTGAGTAGAAGGAGAGCTGTAGTCCAGGTTATGGAGGATCTGGAATCTGTAACTTCACAAACACTCTTGGGTCCCGGCATGCTGCAGGGCCCTCAGTGCACCCTTCTTCTCTTCATACTCCAACTGTAGGGCCGAGTCTTTGACAGTCTGACCAAGGCAGGTCAAGGCAACCACCATCAACATCCTACTGTGGAAGGGAGCAGAATCACTCATGATCCTCCATTTCCTTAGCAGCCAATGAGGAACGCCTTCAGCTGGCAGAGCTTGAGTTGGCGCACATCTTGGCTCCTCCTCATGGCCTTTACACCAGAGCAGACGGACCCGATGAGCTTCGCCAGCACTGATCATCAGCCAAGTGCCGGCTGAACCTTGTCATGGTGACCCAAGCTATTGGCCAGGAATTCCCAAGGGATGAGGGGGGAAATTAGTAAGGGGGCATCCACCAGCTCACAGATGATAGATTCCAAATCATCCCACTGTCCTTCACTGAGCTTCCTTACTCCTCCAGGTTGTCACCACTAGCAACCGTCCCTCTCACCACACAGAGTACAGCAGGTAGCCCAGCCACACCAGCCAGTCCTACCTCTGACACCATCCCACCTCCTGGATGCATGGTGACTCAAGGAAAATCTCCATCTCAGCACCAGTGCCTCCAGTGCCAAAGTCAGAGACAGAGGGAGAGGCCCTTCTCCTTCCCCTCCATCGCCCAGTGACTCAGTTTGCGGGGCTATTTTATGCAAATCTTCCACAAGGTCACAGGTGACCGGGCAGACTCAGCTTCATCAACTTCACCTGCATCAGCCTCCAAGATGGTGGGACACGCAATGTGAGACTGGGTTATTCCAGATGGATCTCTACCCTCCCCTCAGGCAGGGAACCCCACACATCCCCGGGAGGTGCCGGGTGGACAGGAGGATCTGTCTCATCCTCCTGAGGGATGGATGAACTCCACTGATAATGCATGATGGCGAGATGAGGGGAGGGGCAGGATCCAAACCTTCATCACTGATGGGCACCCATCTTGCAAAATACTTTACTTCTGCTTTTACTTCTTGCAGGAAGAGGTGATGCCAAAGCCACACACGGTTTTCTTTTTGGCAGGTACACAACCTGTGTTCAGATATCCATTTCATTCTTTCACTGGTCATGTAGTTGAGGCTCTGAAAATACTGGGCGGAATTTTCCCAAATTTGCACTAAGTGCGGTAGCAGACGGGTAAAATGGCGATGGCGGGTTTTCAGGCCATATTGTCCTGAGTCCACCTCATTAATTATGCACTCCTGGGAAACACGCCATTTCCATGGTGATGGGCTCCTCATTCGCCCACCCGCCATCACCCCGCCGTTGCATTACGCCAGGCGCCATGTTTAAAGGCCAGTCACAAGCACAGTGCTCACTGCTTCCAGCTCACCACTGCTGTCCGGGAGACATGGCCCTGAAAGGCAAGAAGGCTGCAGTCCCCCAGTTTAATGACAGGCTCCCTGAGAGACTGCTGGATGCCGTGGAGGCCCGCTGGGATGTCCTGCCATTTTAAGGGACATTACCATTCATACTCTCACCGTCATTGTCCTCATTCTGTCCAAGGGATCACTCACCACCCACACAGGCCAGTCACATTTGTCATCTGGCCTGGCAGGCGGCTTGCTTATGCTTTCTCCTTCTCTATTGATGCAGGACAAGCTGGCACAGAACAAGAGAGAGAGGTCGCAGTCTGGTTGCGGAATGCCCAAAGTCAAGGTCCTTACGGACTTTGAAAACAGAGCCATCCAGCTGGCCTGCGAAGACCTTGACCGGTCCTGTGCTGATGGTGAGGTCAGCGCTGTGCTACCAAGTGAGGATCCAGCTGTGCAACATCAATCAGACAACCATGCTGTGAGTGATGTGTCCTGTTTCACAAGCCACTGCCATGCACTAATTATCGCCCCTTGTTTTCACAGGCACATCTGTCAAACAGCCGATAAAGTCCATGACCCAGGGCCTCCAATCAAGCCCCAAAGAAACCTCTGAAGAGGAATCTGAAGGCACCCTCCCTGAAGTCCCATCATAGCGCTCACCCACACCCTCCACCAATACACAGACACACACCTCGGTGGGACTTAGCTTTAGACTAGCCCCGGGATCACAATCTGGTGAGCACATTGCACCGTCTGATCCACAGCAGGCGGTGGCAGGAACTTCCCAGGTATCTGGCACAGAAAGGACTGCTGGAGGCCAGAACGTTGCTGAGTCTAAGTCAGATGAGGAGCCTCTAGACTCAGTCATGTCACAGTTGCTGGAGATGCAAAGGCAAGCTTGGAACACCAAAAAGGGATGGCTGCTACACTCCTCAGATTGCAAGGCACGATGGAGCAGTCCGTCACCTTCAATCTAAGGCGATAGCTTCGGCATGTCAACTGAAGTCAACACTGGTAGGATAGCAGCCGCCATGGAGACCTTGGTCCAGGACTTCGCTCCTGCACTGCTGCTCAACTCCATCCCTGACACCATAGTTGACCTCCAACAGTGTGTATGCGAGAGGAATGTCCTCACTGTATGTCGTCATCATCCTCCTGCAATCCAACGACTATTAGGGCCTCGACCACCTCTCCATGGCAGGAGCATTCTCACAGAGGGTACTTGCGCTGCCATAAGCCAGACTGGTGGAAAACTTTCACAAATGCAATGTGAGGAACTATGAGTTCACCTCACTGCATGTCGTTATCATTCTCCATAAATCTAGCAGCCATGAAGGCCTCCCGAGCGTGCCTGCCTTGTCTAGCCAGCGCAAGGGCTTCAGCCCCATCATCATCGCCTCCGAGGATCTCCTCAGCCTCATCCCCGTCGGTGCCTTCTCATCGGAGGGGACGTGCAGCTCCTCCATCTCCTCCCAAGCGAACTCGTCTCCCCGTTGGAATGCCAGGTTGTAAAGGACGCAGCAGAAAACGGCGATGTGTGACGATCCAGCGGGGGCAAGAACCTGGTGGGATGGCCTGATAATGATCTGCTGATGTATTACAATGAGGTTCCTGATGACCGATGACGGGAAACGCGGCTTGCTGTTGGCAGGCTGAGCGGACAATCGTGACCTGCCTTCCTGCCATCGTGAAATCGACCATGCCATATTGTCCGCTCACACCACCTATCACGTCCGTCACTAGCTGGCACAGAAAATTCTGCCCATTGGATAATAATCATACCCCAACAATTTATGTTGCTTTCTTTCATTTTCCACAATAAACTCTAGAATTTTAGTTTTCTATCTGATTTTTTTCTTAGTTTCCAACCTTCACCTTTCGGCAATCATTCCCTGTGATCATATTGTATTCCAAAAGCAGTTGGCAAAGGATAAACCTGGGGCAAAGCTTTACACACTTTTATGAGCATTTATTTACACAGTTACAGATTTCAGGCATGTATCTCTTAACCTAACAACCTTAATTTCAGTGTAGGTCTATTTATAGAGACACAAGTGAATCCCAGTTAATGCCCACCACCTTCACACAATTAAACACAATTCATATACAAATAACAAAGATCTGGCACTTGTAACATGCATTCACTGATCTTGACCATTCCTGTGAGGTCATTGAGTTTTATCCTGCACTGTAACCATATCCTTGGGGCCAGACTTCTTGAATTAACCAATGAGGCTACATGTCGTCTTTCCCTTCACAGTGTGTGCCTGGAAGGCCTCTCGGTAGTAACATAAGCTCTATCTTCCTTTTCATCTCCTGGACTAAGACCTCCAGTGCTTCATGCAAGAATCTGAGAGCCCTCTTTCTGGTCTGTTGCTCCACGGGTAGTCTTCTTCATTGTCTGATTGACTTTTATAAATAGTTCCGCCAGCTGCGGCAGTATGAATGCGCTCACCCTTTAAGAGTGCAGGCTGCCTTTTAAAACTGCTAGCCAGGCACATACCTGTGCCCTCTGTTAATTCTGCAGCCAGTCAGAAGTGCTTTTACTACTCAGATGATGAGCAAGTAGTGAGAAGTTAGTGTGCTGTCTGCATCATCACAACCGGGGAGCAAGGTAATTGCACATCGGGCCTTATCCAAACTTTAGCCCAAGGATTGAACATAGCAGTCCTTTTGGGTTATGGACTTGCAAGTTGATGTGCATTCTGGGTTTAATGTAACAAAATAAATTAGGCAAATTTCTATTTCACCAATATTGGTAAATCAAGACAAAAAATCATTACACCAACTTTCTAATAGAATTTGCCATGGCTTTTTTTTTATGTTCTGGGGCTCCAACCATTTCACAGAACAGTTCTGTATTGCATCATTATAGCAGATGTTGATGAGTAAGGTTACAGAGTGTGAAATTGTTTTATCGATAGTTTAATCCACTCACTGAAGGTAATTATAAAAGAGGTGAGTCTGAACTATTATCAAGGTGCTTGTCTAAGATCAATTCAGGGGTGATTACACTTCTGCCAATTCTTTTCATTGAAAAATTAAATACAATAAATATTAAATATAAAAGTTATTCAATATGTCAAAATCCTACCTTTGAATATCAGTAATGCAATTGTCAGGAAGTATTGGATTATTATTAAAATAACCTTAACATTTTAGATAGAGATGCACAGGAGATCAATTGTTCATGTGACTTCCACAAAATTGAGCCATATTATGCAAACCTAGTTGCTGAATTAAGCTTGTTCTGTTATTTCTTCAGCAGCTTCAGTGAGGAACTACATTTCATTGGGAGTTAAAATCTGTTCAAAATGAATTAGTCAACAGATTTGTGCAAAGTCTCTTATTCCCATTGTTTTGGTCTCTCCAAATATAGCATTTGTGGTTAGAGCAGTAATGAACACCTAGGCAAATTGGGTTAGAGGAAAGAAGGTTTGAGTAGACACATGAAATTAAGCTGGTGAAATATGTCAAGTTAGAAACTCAGAGTTATGGTGGAAATGTGAAGTGCGTAGAGTGAAGATGTGATTTCTGTGAATTTGTAGCAGCATGGGTGGATAGATTACTAAGGAGGCTGGCATGAAAGGAAAATCAAACTGATAATATGATGAAGAGAAGAGGGTATTGAGGAGAATTGTGAACCATCCCATTTGAAATGCTTCTGCTAATACCCCAGCTGACTAACAGCGCCGAGGCTGAACAATAATGTTGCATGGACCAATTTTCCATGTGGCCAGACACTATTTGATCACATGTATGGCAGAATGTTTCTTTATTTTTTTTAAATTCATTCACAGAATGTGGGCTTCGCTGGCTGGGCCAGCATTTATTGCCCATCCCTAGTTGCCTTGAGAAGGTGGTAGTGAGCTGCTTTCTTGAACCGCTGCAGCAGATAGATGGGAACACCACCACCTGGAGGCCCCCCTCCAAGTCACTCACCATCCTGACTTGGAAGTATATCACCGTTCCTTCAATGTCACTGGGTCAAAATCCTGGAACTCCCTTCCTAACAGCACTGTGGATGTACCTGCACCACATGGACTGCAGCGGTTCAAGAAGGCAGCTCACCATCACCTTCTCAAGGGCAACTGGGGCAGGCAATAAATGCTGGCCCAGCAAGCGAAGCCCACATCCCGTGAATGAATTTTTAAAAATGTGGTATAGGTACACCCACAGTGCTGTTAGGAAGTGAGTTCCCTGTCCTTCTACGTGGTAGTGGTTGTGGGTTTGGAAGATGCTGTCTAAGGAGTCTTGGTGAATTACTGCAGCGCACCTTGTGGATGGCACACTGCTGCCACTCTGCATTGGTGGTGGAGGGAGTGAATATTTGTGGCTATGGTGTTGTTGGAGCTGCACTCATCCAGGCAATTGGGGAGTATTCCATCACACTCCTGACTTGTGCCTTGTAGATGGTGGACAGGCTTTGGGGAGACAGGAGGTGAGTTACTCATCATACGATTCCACAAGACCTGCTCTCGTATTTACAGTATTTATATGGCTAGTTCAGTTCAGTTTCTGGTCAATGGTAACCCCCAGGATTTTGATAATGGGGATTTCAGTGTTGGTAATTCCATTGAACATAAAGGGGTGATGGTTAGATTTTCTCTTGTTGGAGATGGTCATTGCCTGGCACTTGTGTGGCGCGAATGTTACTCACCACTTGTCAGCCCAAGCCTGGATATCGTCCAGGTCTTGCTGCATTTGGACATGGACTGCTTCAGTATCTGAGGAGTCGTGAATGGTGCTGAACATTGTGCAATCGTCAGTGAACATCCCCACTTCTGGCCTTGTCATGTGTTTGAGATGCTACATAAAAACATGCAGGTACAGAAAATAAGCAAACATTGGGTGAATTCTCCATGCAGCTGCCATTGGGCGTGTTTGGCGGTGTGAACAGACAATATGGTAAGAAGGCCAAAAATTGGTTTTACAACGTCGTAAAACCAGTTTGCGATCATCCGCTCAGCCCGTCGATGGCGGACCGCATTTCCCACCACCGGACATTGGGAACATCATTGTAATGTGTCTGCATATCATTATGAGGCTAGCCCACTGAAATTATCCCTGGATTGTTTGCCGACATCAGTCTGATTGCATGCTAACGTGTTTTGCAGCAACATATATAAGGCGTGCACTTGGCGGACTGCGCTTTGAGGGGAACTCAGAGAAGAGTGCACAGTAACGTTGTGTAGCGTTCATGATGGTTGCCTGTTGGACTTCAAGGTTGAGGCGACTTGGGGGGGCAAGGGCTGCCCTACAGTTGAAGGTAGTGCACAAGCACGTGCAGGCTGGAGGGGAGGGAGGCGGCCATGCATTACGGAAACCTTGTATAAAGTGACCATTCCCCTGCAGCTGAGACAGTTCAGACGCAGCCACATTAACATGTGTGGAGTTGGGCCTTTATCTTACCTGCCCATTCAAGCAATGCAGAGGCATTAAAGTGCCACCAAGAGCTCCAGAGCTTTTCAATCCTTGGGCACAGACTGCAAAGTAATGAGCATTTTAGTGGACTGAAGAACAGCTGGACAACTGGGCACATTGTACACTCACCTGGACATGAAGCAGTCATTGGTGGAGGTGTTCAAAGCCCCTGGCAAAGTCACCATCCCAGTTTGGACCAGTCTCCCCCATGGTTCAAGCTAACAGTGCAGCCTTGCAGTGCAGGTTAGGAGAATGCTTGAGCCTGAGCTGATAGCATAACATGCAGTCCACTGGGCAAAGCTGCCGCCAATCAGGTGGAGTGGGGCAGAGGAGGGTGGGGTTTCAGGCAGCCATGCAGCGCACTAAACTCTGGCCACCCAAGTGGTAACCAGCACTCTCCGGGATGCATTAAGGGGCCTTCTGACTTAACCAAGGGAGGTTCTTAGAACACCCACACTAACCCACGTGTCTCTCTCTTTCATCCTGCAGGAGGAGTACCTCAGAAGCATGGAGCCTACTGAACTAGCTGTATGCCTCGTGGTGTACAGAGAGCGAAGACAACGGAGAAGAGAGTGAAGGAGGTGCCTCACTGTGCAGAAGGAGGAAGAGCACCCTCAGGAAGAAAGGGCGGCTGTGACTCCTGCACACACTGCTGAAGAGCCACAGCGCGCTGTCGCTGGTCGGCATCTAGATAGACCCAGGGTCTATAGATGCCGCCTTTCATTCCTGCAGATGACCGAGAACCAGTGTCACTGAAAGCTGTGCATATCTAGGAAACTGGTGGGTCACATCTGCCAGCTGCTGCAAGATTTGGCACCTTGGGGACATGGAGGGCACCCATGCCTGTGGTCATGAAAGTGACTGCAACGCTCAATTTTTAAGCCAATGCTCCTTTCAGGGCTCCACAGGTGACATCTATACAAGCCTCCACCCACAAATGCATCCATGAGGTCGCGGATGCCACCTTTGCAAGGGCATACGAATTTGTGCATTTCGCCTGGGAGCAGGAAAGCCAGGCTGCAAGAGGGATTGGATTTGCCCAGATTGGGTTTCCCACAGGTGCAGGTTGTGATCTACTGCAGTCACCTGATGCTCAGATCTCCGTCGCAACAAGGAGTCAACTATGTCAACCGCAAGGGGCTTCCACTTGCTGAATGTGCAGCTGGTGTGTGCCCACCACAAACACATCCTGCAGGTCTGCGCATGATTTCCAGGGAGTGTCCACAATCCCTACACTCTTAGTCGGTCACACATTCCTGACATCTTCCAGGGTCCACAAAGGGTGCAGGGATGATTCCTCAGGGGCAAGGGCTACCCACAGAAGATGTGGCTGATGACTCCCATGCGAGGGCCTCAGACTGCAGCAGAGCGAAGGTATAACAAGGCTCATGCCGCAGCTCGCAACTTGGTGGAATAAACCATCGGGGTGTTGAAAATGAGGTTCTAGTGCCTGAACAGGTCCAGTGGAGCCCTGCAATATAGCCCACAGAGGGTGTCACGCATCATTGTCCCCTGCTGCACTCTTTACAACCTGGCGTTGCAACAGGGAGAGGAGCTGGCTGAGGGGGAGATGTAGAAACTGGAGGTCTCCTCTGAAGAGGAGGATGTTGATGGGGATCAGGGTGAGGAGGCCCTCAAAGGCGACAATGATGGCAATGAGGCCTTCGAACTGTCCAGTTGAGGCAGACACACCCGGGAGGCCCTCATAGCTGCTAGATTTGTGGAGGATGATGACGAGATGCAGTGAGGAGACACCAGCGATCCTCATGTTGCATCTGTGAATATTTGACTCCAGTCTGGCTTATGGCAGCATATATACCCTCTGTGATAATGCTCCTAACATGAAGATGCAGTGCAGGCCCTAATAGTCACTCAATTCCTGGAGGATGTTGACAACATGCAGTGAGGACATTCCAGAGATCTTCACATCGCGTCTGAGAATGTCTGACTCCTATCTGGTGTAGGGCAGCCCACTTGCACTCTGTGATCAGGGTCAGATCATGGAGGTGCAGCCATGAAACTTTAAAAACACCTGATCTTGTCCATCTTTAGCACCTGACCACTTCAGGAGCACAGTGTCACTGGTCACAGGTGCTGACGAGATGGGGGCGAGCCCCACCTTAAAAGTACTGAGATCACACAAAGAGAATGATGGAATTCTGAGACGCCTGCCCACGACATTCTGGCAGCAGTGACAAGCACCATCGAAATGCAGCATCAGTAATGTGTCCAGTGAGTATGAGGCCAGTCCATCACTGGTCTGAAGGCTGCACAAAACACAGGGAAGCCCTGAACTGAGACACCTGCCTTTATCTTGTGCAGAAAGGTTTCACATCTGAGTGACATGAACACTGCTCATCAGAAGACGGAGTCATTGGTAGGGAGACATTCTTGGGAGTTTATTGACAATAGTGAACATTATGCGCAAGTGATTAACACCCATGCCCAGGCAGTGGAACTACAACCTCTTAACCTTGTTAACCTTGCCACTATGTGTTGGTGCTCTCCGGAGATCGACAGCAGAAGTGGAGGCAGCCTGCTGACTGAAACACCTAATCTGTGATGACCTTGGTGGGTGACCTCTGGAGGGCCAAGACCTGGAGAGCCCTGGCGTGCTTTCGGGGTCCTGCTGTGTGGCAGTGGCACCCTCCTCGACCTGTGGAGTTGGATTTGCTGGGGTCACAGGGGGACAGGATTCTCATGGGCTGGACCCACCTGGAGTCACCTGGGTGGATGGCCTTGAGGTGTGCACCTGCTGATCCTTCCCCCTATGGGTGCCCGAGGGCCCCTGGCTGACTCCTTGAGGAGAAGGGGAAACTGGGGAGAGATCGAGCTGCCCAGCATCACTCTCGCATACCCACTGTTGGAGGTCAACTATGGAGTTTAGCACGTGCAGCAGAACTAAAGTCTCCATGCCAAACGCCATCCTACCAGGGTTCACCACGGTGCGTTGGCATGCCGGCACTATTACCTCAGCTTGAAGGTGGACGGACTCCTCCATCATGCCTTGCAATCTGAGGAGTCCAGTGGACATCTCTTCCTGATGTTTTCGAACTTGCCTTTGCAGCTCCAGCAACTGAGACATGACTGAGTTCAGAAGCTCATCATCTGGCTCAGACTCAGCAAATTTCTTGCCTCCAGCAGTCCTCTGAGTGCCGGACACCTGGGAAGTCCCTGCCACCACCTGCTGTGGATCAGACAGTGTGATGTGCTCACTAAATTGTGATCCCGAGGCTATTCTAAAGCTAGGTCCCACCAAGGTGAGTGTCTCTGCGCTGGTGCGAGGTGTGGGTGAGCACTGTGATGGAACTTCAAGCAGAGTGTCTTCAGATTCCTTTTGAGAGGTTTCTTTGGGGCTTGATTGGAGACCCTGGATCGTGGACTTTGTCGGCTGTTTCCTAGATGTGATTGCGAAAGCAAGGAGAGATAATTAGTGCATGGCAGTGGCCTGCGGATGGATGCTGCACTTCTGGATTATTATTTGGTAGAGCACCGCTGACTTCACCATCAGCACAGGAACAGTCCAGATCCTCACCGGCCAGCTGGATGGCTCTGTTTTCAACGTCCATGAGGACCTTGATTTCAGGCATTCCTCCACCAGCCTGTGACCTCTCCCTCTTGTTGCGTGCCAGCTTGTCCTGCATGAATAGAAATAGAGAAAGTGTAAGCAGGATGCCTGCCAGGCCAGATAATACGTATGCCTCGCATGTGTGGGTGGTGAGTGGTCCCTTGGGTGGGATGATGACAATGAAAGTCTAGGTTTGAAAGTGAATGATGATGTCCCTTGAACTGGTAGTGAGTGAGGGCCCTGTGGATGTGTCATGGGTTTGTGAGTGTGTGAGTTGAGAGTGATGAGAAGAGTGTCTTACCCTGACAGAACAGAGGAGATAATTCATCCTCTTGAGGCACTGGGTGGCTGTCCTCTTTTGCAGGGTGTTGGCGCTGACCACCACCTCCACTGCCTCCCAAGCTGGATTGGTGATGTTGCTGGCTCATCCTGCGGCCGCAGCAGGGGTAAATGACATCATGGCGGGCCACCACTGCATCCAAAAGGCGCGTGAGGGATGCGTCATTAAACCTGGGCCTTCAGTCTTTTTGCCTTTTGACGCCATGTCTTATCTGCAGCAAACATGGGCTGGAAGCACTGAGAGGTGTGCGCGAGGCTGCACCTTAAATATAGCACGCAGTCTGATGAAGTGATAAGGCGATGGCATGGCGGATGAATGAGAGCCTGCCCGCCATCGAAATGGCATGTTTCTCAGGAATGCATAGTTAATGCAGTGGGTTTGTTTGAGATGATACAGCATGAGAAGCTACCATTGCGGCCGACGGGGAAAATGTCATTTTTCCTGCCCGCTACCACACTTAGTGCAAATCTGAGATGATTCCGCCCAAAACCTTGCACTTGTTTTCTTGTATTCTCTGAATTGAAATGAGCATTGTAGCATTATATATCATAAACCAACATAATAATTACGCAATATGCTAGAAAAAAGAACTCTGTTGAAAATGGAATGAGAATGATAAAGTAGGTGAGCGATCAGGTCTGTTGTAATATGCTTTTAAGGGATATCAGCATGACATCACTAGATGTGTCATGTGAACCAGTCTTAGTTTCATGTTTGCTTTGAGCAGAGCATGCACACAGCTCTGATGTCTTCAGGCATTCCACATAATCTTAATGATAAATCTGCAATGTGTTTACCCAATCACTTATGAGTAGTTGGTGCCTTGTGCCTTATACAACAAATAATCTCAAGGATCTATACCATTATAAAAACATGACAGGGTTAAATAGGATACATTGCTAGAGCAGAAAGTTACTCATCTTTGTCTTTAGTAACATGGATACAAACAATCTGGGGAAGCAGATAAAAGACCTTGCTCAGGGCTGAATTTACACCCTCTAATGATGACATGAGTGGAGGCAGGCAGGCGTGAAAATTCACAAACAGTGGGTAGTCAATTCATGGGAATAAGAGGCCAATTAAGGCCTATTGTTAGAGGTCAAATGGAATTTCCCGAGATGTTGAGACCAGGCTAGCTGCCTAGATGTGGCCTCCCGGCAGCAGATCAGGGAGCCAGCGCTCCAGACAGGCTTTAGAGCCCTCTTTTGTCTTCTTGGCTTCAGCTGTGGCTGCAGGCCATCCTGTGGAGAGGTTCTACCTTCACAATGGCGGCCTGGCTGCTAAGACCATTTTTAAATTTAAAGCGTTGACGAGAGGGCGCCTCAACATGGAGGCCTCTCTCTCTCGCTTACTTGAATTGCAGTCTGCTGCTTTTTCTGTGCTGGAGAGTCTTCTAATGGCCCTCCAGCTTCAAAAGCCCCCCACCCCTCCATCCTTAATTGAATGGCGAGGCTGTCCTCAGGCCATTAATTGGCCTATTCAGAGAAAATCACTGCTGAGTGACTTTCCCAATTCATGGGAGGTTGTCACAGCCATTTGAACCCGACGTTTTGATCCTGACCCAAAACACAAAATCCTGCCCTCAGTGATGCCTGATTAGAATTGTAAATGAGATGAGTTCAATCAGTCTCAGCTTAATTCTTCCAAAAGCATTAAGTCTCATGGATCTGATACCAATATCGTCAATCAAACCCCATGCCATTTTTCGGTAATGCTTCAACAGTTCCTTTTATTAATCATGATAGCGTTGTACCCCAAAGATTTCTCTGTGAATTGTTCTTCACAGGATTATTCTGGTAGAATTCTGTACAAAGCATTTACATAACGTAAAGGCGAACTTGTCATTGTTGTCAACTTATACTATATTTAATCTAAGAATGTGGTTTAGCTGGTCCCTGAATAATTGTTTCATTTCCTGACACTATGCTTTCATGAGCACAAAAAAATGATTAACTATAAAAGTTTCAATTACCAACAAGTATGGTCAGCTTTTCTGCTTTCATTAATATTTAGGTTACATAAGAAACATGGCCCCAGAATTAACAATCTTAAATGAAAACTAACATGTCAAGGCAAAGGACAATAACAATTAGTAAAATGGAATGTCTTTGGTGTCCGTCCTTTGATACTGGAGTTAGGAATAATAATCTATTCTGTTTGAGTAAACAAAGGGTAGATTCTTATTGAATTGTAATATTCTGTGATGAATTTTCTGCATACTAATTAATATCAAACATTTAATGTGTTGTTTGTATTTGCCAGTATTATATTAATACCAGTAACCAAACGTTTTTGTTCAGTGTATTTAAATTAAATTAAATTAATTGTCTATGAATTATTAATGCAGAAATAATTTGATAACTATATTAAACTTGTCTTAATTCTATTCATTTCATTTATGTATTAGCTGTCAATCTTCTGACTTTGGTAACATCATCTACATGCTAATGAAATATCTTTATATTCCTGCTACAATGTGATAAATGGAAGCTTATCTGGATATTTTAATAAAACATTAAAATCATATTTCTAATAAACATTTTCATTGCATTAATATTTTCATATTTCCACATATAACCTTAGCATTGAATTAAAATTCAGAGCAATTTATTTCCTTTTCAATCTCAATGGTAAACTTGAATAGCCTTTTTACAAAACTTGTCTTCCTTCTTTAAACATTTGAACCTTTGCATCCAAAGTTGTAAATCCTTCACTTTGTAAATTCAGAACATGTTGAAAAAATACGAGACAATGTTATGGTTCAATAGAGCACTGATTCTCAATTATTTACTTGGAAGGGATTACAATTATTCACTTCAAAAACATCATGGATTCTAATAGTCACAAATTTCCACCAACATGTACTTTCTGAAATGTTTAAATTCTCTTGGACTCTTCCAATTTCCCTGGGGCACTCATGGGCACCCTCAGATAAAAAGGATTAGAGAAAGACGTGTATAACCATATGATGTAACATGTATTGAATAACTTATTGCTCCTTAGTTCAATGCAGCAAAAGATGTATAATACTGTAACAGTGATCATGAGATATCACATGCTTGCAGGTCCTAAATTATCCTTGTATTTCACCATGTGGCATGATCAAGCTCAGTGCACTTGCTAAGAGCATTACAAAACAACTAATTCCACACTAAATGATTTAACAAAATTATAAAATCAAGTCAATAAGCATGTGGCTTGGGAAAGAAATTCAACTTTGTCTTTCTGCTAATTTTCAATAATTACGTAATGGGAATGTCGCACTGTCACCCCAAGACGCACCGGTCCCGTAGTTGCTGTGGTGGCTTTTGACCAGGTCCCTGTCAGCATGACAAGGGAGAGCACTTAGCAGGCGGTGTGGAGCCACAGGCCACAAGCAGCAGGTTGAAGCAGGGGCCGAAAGAACAGGAGCCGGAGCGAGTGGCCCGAGGACTATGTCGGTGCCTGAAGAGCCAGCGAGGGGAACTGCAGTGGGCATCCAGCTGCTAGGGACCAAGAAGGACAGTCTGCATAGCATGGAATTCCCGCTGAGTCTGAGAAGCCCTGAGATGCTGGAGATACTGCTTATGGTCTAGATTGCAAGGTTTGAGGGGAACTAGCAACAAGAGTGTCACAAGCCTGCAGGATCTCAACTTTGTTGCTTTGATGTGCTTCAAGGCCAGTTTTAAGCTCAAATCCATTTTATGAAGAATGGGAATAGGAAATAAAGGAGAAAACTTCAGGATCACTACCCTTCATTCCTGTTGAATGCAAGGCATTTCTGCTCCCATTAATTAACAATAAATAAGTCTATAACACTGCTGATTCGAGACAAGGAGAGCTCACGATGGCTTTGTGTTTCTGAGTGTCGAGCAACGGTCATCCACCGTAAAGGGTTTGTTTCTTTAGGATAAGCTTTTTCATAAATGTACTTATATGTTGGTATCAGTGGAATGAAGGATGACTGAGCTGGAACATTTGTACATTTTGTGTGTTTTTTCCTCTGTTACAATTGCTTACTGTTCACTTTTCATTTTATAATATTTCTAAAACTCTTTCATTGACTATCTATTAGTTTCTGTATAATGTTCTTAAACTATGATTCCAAGATAAATTATCCCAGCCCATGTAACACTATCATACAGATCTTCTGCACTATAAATTACTTTTGAAGGTTAGCAGGTCAGAAATGTGCTTTACTAGTACACACATAACAGAAACAATCATATTTTTGTTTTAATATTGTAATTATATTTAATGTATAAAAATATTCCTATGAATTCTCATAATGAGTTTATGAAATATATTAACCCATGAAATTTTGTTGCCATCAAAGTCATGCATATTAGTTGAACTTCACACACAAAACATTGGTTTAACTCTCTCTCGAAAGAAAGATTTAAGTGAATAAGACCCTTTGGTTCATTTCATCCTCTCCTTCCAGGACATCATCTTCCCGTACTAACTTTCCTGTTCATCTATACCAGCAAGCACAAATTTGGTTTCATCTATACCTGAAGGATAGAATCTCTGACAATCAATTGTTTTGCAAAGTCAGTCTGGATTGTGAGCGTTCACAAGAGCAGAGAGAACAAACTAGGGAGCTGGAGATGCTCTGCCATTGGGCACATTCAAGACAGAGATCAACAGATTCTTTTGGCCCTAAGGGAATTAAGGGATATGGGGTAGTGCGGGAAGATGGGGAGTTGAGGTAGGAGGTCGGCGTGATCTTATTGATGATAGAGCCGGCATGAGAGGCTAAATGGCCTTTACCTGTTCCTACTTCTTACAGTCATATGCTCTTATAATAATAAAGCCAATATCATGTTTTGACCAAAAACTGAGATGATAAAAACAAAACAGGAATGCAGATTTCAGCCAATGTATGATTTTAATTTGCTAATATGTCAAGTTTTCATGTTATATTAGCTTTGAATTGGTTCAGTCAATGAAGGTTTGAGCAAGGTGACCTTGTTATTGTGTTGCCAGGAATTGCTAAAATATTTGATCTAAAATTAAACCATTAGTAAATTCCTCCAAATCCATTCAGTTTGCCAGCTACTGTAGATGGTGCATAGGTGACGAATACTTGTTTCCTAGCAGACTCCTGTGTATCTGTTTAAGACTGTTCAACGAGGTAACATCCATGGCCTCCAGGAAAGTGCGCCGTGCACTCTAGGAGCAGAGTCAGCATTTGTCTGACCTCCATTAGGCTGAACTGCTGAGTATTGTAAAGTTCTTCCCATTCTCCTCCTGACACTTAGTGCCATTTGAGAGTTGTGCCACCTGGAAACCCAATATGAACTCTGAAAATACAGACAGATACAATTACCTTTGAGTGCCCTGGATTGTTTGTTTGATATTTTAATCAATGGCACAAAGCTGAATTTTAAGTGTTTACGCCAGGCTGACACAATTACATTAGCTTTTATCTTTCCATTAGTCAGAATAATTCAGAAAAAAAAATGTTCTCATTAAATTATTAATGATCCTGGGTTTCAGTCCCAGGAAATTTCACATCTAATGGACAACCTTGTAAAAAATGTGATTTGCTTGTTTGGTGGAACTTTCAGCCAAGAGAAAAGCACCCTAGCGGATTACCAGAAAGACTATCCTAGAGGGGCAAAGAGTTCTTCTCTGCGTTATGCTGTTACGACCGGTCCCCGGATGAGCTTCCCCCAATTTGTTTGCTCCTGGATGAAGAGGGGTCATAAATAAATTGGGGAAACCTCGCATGGGGACTGGTCGTAACAAATTGGGGACTCAGTGCCGGAATGGTTCCCACAGACGAAGCGAATGAATTAGAATGGAGAAAGTAAATTATTTCTTTGAAACCAATTTTAAAAACTGCACAAAGATTGTTCTACTAAAGCGTAGAAATGTCCACATTTGATGTCAGTGCTTTTCGAGGAGAACCAGGGGAATTTACTTTTGAGGATTTAGATGTTTTGCCTCTTGAACAGTTAAAAGATTTAGTGAGGCACTTAGGATTAGAATTTTGCCCAAACCTGAAATTTTAAAAGGGGTGGCCAATGGTCTATGGGTGGAAATTGAGGACGATGAAATGGATAGAGTGGCGGTATGGAGCAGCGGAAATTAGAATTTCAGGAAAGAGAAAAGGGAAGGGGAAGCGAAAGAGAGAAAAAGAGAGAAAGATGAAAGACAGGAAAGGGCACAGAGAGAAGAGAGAGAATTTCAGGACAGAGAGAAGGAAAGGGAGTTTAAACTAAAACAGCTTGAGCTGAGGGGCAGGAATTCTACTGTGTCCTTTGAAGACACCACTAGCTCAGACTTAAAGGCTGAGGCAATCTGGTTTGCTCACTTAATCCCTAAATTTGATGAAGCAGAGGTGGAATCCTTTATCTCTCTCAAGCTGTTAGCACAGCTTTTAAAGTGGCCAGTTCAATATTGATTCTTATTCCTGCAGAGTAAGCTTTCAGGGAAGGCTCACGAGGTTTACTCCCTCCCGCCTGAGGAAAGTGCCACTGACTATGAGGTAGTAAAAAGGGGCTATTTTAAGTGCGTACCAGTTAGTGCCGAGACGTACCGTCAGAAATTCCGTACCCTCAGGAAACGGCCTGACCAGACGTACCTGGAATTTGAAAGGCTTAAGAAACTTGTTTTTGACCAGTGGGCGCGGGCACTTAAAACAGAATCCACTTACGAAAACCTCCATGAAATTATTCTCCTTGAGGAGCTTAAAAACTCCAAACCCTTCCCAATAACAACACACCTAGAGGAACAGAGGATAACAGGGTTCAGACAGGCAGTCACACCAGCTAATGATTATGAGCTGATCCACAAACCCTTGTTCCAGAAGAGACCCTCCCCAAGTCACCCCCAACCAACTGGAAAGGATGGAGATGGAGAGAGTGATAGGAAACTGAGCACCCATGAGAGGGAACAAAATGCTGGGGGCCCTCCTCAGGACAGAAAGGGTGGTGCTGAAATGAAAAGTGGGGCCAAGGAGCCTGTGTGTTTTAACTGCCAAAAGGCAGGGCACCTCCGGGCCAATTGCTGGAGGTTACGGGAAAAAAAACAGTGGGATTTATCGGGGTCTATAAGCCCCAAGCAGAGAATAGGAGTCAGTCAGTGAACATAGCAGACCAGGCTATGTCTCTGACTGCAGCTGTGAATCCCTGCAGATGCACTCCTGAGAGTGCAGACGAATTTAAACAAACCCCTGAGAGTTACAAGGATTTTGTATCTGAAGAAAGGGTGGCCACACAGCCCCAGGGTGAGGTGAGTAAGCCTGTAGTGATGCTGAGGAATACAGGGGCCAGCCAAACACTTCTGCTGGGAAAAGGCAAGACCTTCCCACCAGAGAGTGCAGTAGGTGCTAAGGTGTAGGTAAAGGGAATCGAAGGAGTACCTGCCCATGCCCTTATATTGGGTTCATTTGGAGCATTACCTTGTGTCAGGACGGTGATCGTGGAAGTCGTCCCCAGTTTGCCTGCGGACGGGGTCGACCTGTTCCTCGGCAATCACCTGGCGGGATCAAAGGTAATAGCATCCCCAGTGGGCTCAGAGAAGCCCACTGAGGTCAGGGAGATAGAGCAGCTGCAGGAAAAATTGTCTCGCATTTTCCCTGACTGTGTGGTAATGCGGTCCATAGCCCGACCAGCTCCGTCAGTGGAGGCTGAGGTGGCACTGCAGACAGAAGACCCTCTGGTCTGGTTATCTAAAACCTTTTTTGAGAGTTTAGAAGACTCTAAGGAGGTAATAAATAGATTTAGCTTGGTAGCACCCCAGCAAGCTGACCCCAGTTAAAAACATTAGCTCAGACTGCACACACTGAAGCTGAGGCAGAAGCAGTCCCTGAATGTTACTACATTAAAAATGAGGTGCTGATGAGGAAATTGAGATGCCTCACAGACCTGCAAACGAGGAATGGACAGTGATCCACCAGGTAGTTGTGTTGCCGAGGTACCGTAGGGAAATATTATGGCTAGCTCACGAAATTCCGATGGCTGGGCATGTCGGTCTACGCAAAACCCAAGTCCACATCAGCCAGCACTTTTACTGGCCACACTTCCACAGGGATGTAGTAAGGTTTTGCTGAACCTGCCACACCTGCCAGGTTGTGGGAAAACCGCAGCCTACAATAAAACCTGTACCTATGATTCCCATGCCAGCTTTTGGGGAACTGTTCAGCAAGCTATTAGTAGACTGTGTGTGGCTGCTGCCCAACACAAAAGGGGACTATCATTCTATCCTTACCATCCTGGACGTTCCTACCTGCTTCCCAGAAGCTGTTCCCTTGAGAACCATATCTGCCAAAACAATGGTGGTTGAATTGACCCAATTCTTTACCAGGTATGGTTTGCCCACTGAGATCCAGTCAGTCAGGATTCAAATTTCATGCCCAAAATATTCCAGGAAGTCATGGGTAACCTGGGTGTGACCCAGCTGAAGTCAGGAGTGTATCACCTGCAATCACAGAGGGTTCTAGAACAGTACCACCAGACCCTAAAAACAATGATCAGGACATACTGCCATGAGTACCCCCATGACTGGGATAAAAGACTAGATTTTCTTCTGTTCGTTACCAGGGGCTCACCCAATACGTCCACAGGTTTTACTCCGTTTGAATTAGTTTATGGACAGCAAGTGCAAGGGGCTCTGAAACTAATCAAGGAGAGGTTTTTAGAACAGAAGGAGGAAATCTCCATGTTAGACTCCATAACTGTGTTCCGGGAGCAACTCATGAGAGTCTGTGTTGTGGCTCAAGAACACTTGAAAATCTCCCAGGCAGCTATGAAGAAACAGGCAGATATACATGGCAGGGCCCGAACGTTTGAGCCAGGAGACTATGTGTTAGTGCTCCTACCAACACCAGGTGAACCCTTAAAAGCCCAGTTCAGTGGCCCATACAGCGTAGCAAAGAAGCTCGGGAAGTGAACTATTTATTGAGACCCAAGATCGGGGGACAAAGCAAAGGCTGTGTCATGTCAGCATGATAAAGTAATATCACAGCTGAGAAGGGGACAAGCAGGTAATGGTCTGTCCCATTGCCACCGACCTAGGGGATGAGGGTAGCAGTGAGGATGAATTGGAGGGAGGTGTGGGTGAGCCCCACGTTGAACCCCCAACTACCCGGCTAACCAACGCCGAGATATTAGTGAACTTAGACTATTTATTCACACAGCTAAGCGCAGAACAGTGAACAGACTTGACAAGGCTGCACACTGCATTTAAAGGCTTGTGCAGAGACAAGCCAGGCTGCACCATCCTAGACCTACATGATGTGGATGTGGGAGAGCTCCCTCCGTAAGGCAACATCACTACCGTCTGGGCCCAGAAAAGTTGGTCCAGGTTCAGGAGGAGATTAACTGCATGCTAGAGCAACAACTAATAGAGCCTAGCAACGGTAGCTGGAGCTCCCCAGTTGTGCTCATGGCCAAGCGGGGCAGCTCCACAAGGTTCTGCATTGACCACCAAAAAGTTAATGCAGTGACCCGAACCGAATCCTACCCAATATCCTGGCTGGAAGACTGTGTAGATAGGATAGGTAAAGCAGCTTACATTACAAAGATAGATTTACTCAAGGGATACTGGCAGGTTCCCTTGACTGCCTGCACAAAGGAAATCCCCGCCTTTGTAACTCCAAATAGATTATGTCAGTGTTGAGTCATGCCATTTGGACTCCAAAATGCTGCAGCCACCTTTCAAAGGCTGATGAACCAGTTAGTGGCAGCTTAGCCAATTGCATAGTGTACCTAGACAACCTCCTAGTGTACAGTGACACCTAGGAAATTCATTTAGAGCAACTGAAAGCCCTCTTCCAGAGAGTACAGTCAGCTGACCTATTGGTCAATCTCGCAAATAGTGAGTTTGCTAAGGCTCAAGTGACCTATCTAGGACAGCTAGTAGGTCAAGGACATGTACTGCCCAGGGCTGCAAAAAGTCATGATATGGCAGATGGTAATTGCTGGGCTGACCAAATCCCAGAGGGAAACTTGGTCAAGCTATCACAATGATTTGCAACTTGTATTTATTATGAGAAAGTATGTGTACTGAAGTCAGAAGTAAAGATTCTACTACCACCTTTGGCGATTTTAAATATTAAATTAAAACATTTATTAACAAAGGAAAAGAAAACTTAAACATACAAGATTACAGCTACACACTTAAATTTAGCCTAACAACATTTTCCAAAAAAATTCTACTTAGCTAGACTCACAAATAAACACCCTTTTCCAGGCAACAGCTCCAATGGATTCGCAATCTATAAAATATCCAGTAGTATTACCGCTAGGCACCCACTGTTGCTAAAGGGGAGGTATCTCACAAGGTTTCTTTCTCACTCTCATTCGACAATGGAAATACAAGGCTTGTAACAAAACCTTGCTTTCTGGAACAACCAGACACTTGTCTGGGGCAGCTAGATGCTTCTTCTTTCACAGGTCTGTCTTCGCACAACACACTCATCAAAATCTCACTTGGCCCCATCCCATACAGCTTTCAATATTTTCTTAAGTTATGTTTTTCCCTTTCATCTTTAAACCCATTGTTCTTAACTTTTTTGAAGTTACCTTTCCCAGAATTTAAAAATCTTTCATGTTGTCTTTATGGCCACATAAACTTAATAACTTTGCTTTATTCATTTATCTTTGCCAGTTGTAAAACTTTCTTCTTTCTCTCTTTGAAATTCAACAGTTAAAAATTCAACCCCCTATTTTTCTCCTAATGCAAATTCCTATTCATGCTGTATTCACTTGTATCCCATTTTAGCTTGTCCATTCCCACTTCAAAATGCTTGCTTTTACACTTAATTCTTTGATGATTTAAACCTTGCAGTCTAACTGTCTTCAGTTTAATTAAATTAGTCACATACACAGACAAACACACACACACACAACCCCCACAAGCATGTTTCACAGTATCCCACAGTAATATTGGAACAAATTATATTTTCTTAACTAAAGGTACAAACAGTAGAACAGTTCCCCATTCCCACATCAAAATGAGAAATCATGAGATTCTTGGGTATGTGTGGGTTCTACCGCAAGGTCTTCCCAAACTTCAACACAGTAGCCGCCCTGCTGACAGACCTAAAACAGAAAAAAGCAAAGGTAGTATGGATGAGAAATGCCAGACAGCTTTTGAAAGGCTGAAAGCCATTCTAGGAGGTGAGCCTGTGTTTGCAGCTCTGAACTTTAACCAAGCATTTAAAGCAGCCATCGATGTGAGTGACATCAGGGCAGGAGCTGATCTCCTCCAGGAAGATGAATCATGGATAGAGAGACCAATTGAGCACTTGTCAAAAAACTACACACGTATAAGAAATGGTACCTCACAGTAGAGAAGGAAACCCTTGGTTTATTAGTAGCGCTCAAACACTTTGAGATATATGTCCGAAATGGATACAAAGAGACCACAGTCTATACTGACCATAACCTGTTAACCTTTGTTGAAAATTTTAAGACACAGAATGTCAGGTTATCCCACTGGAGTTTGCTTCTCCGATTGTACCACCTAAAAATAACCCACATTGCCGGGAAATCAAATGTGATTGTAAACACCCCGTCCAGAACTTAAAGAGACCCGATTAGAACTGAAGAGATAATATTGACCAAGTCTAGGAGAATGAATGTGTGTGTTAGTGTGTTTGTTGTTTTATATTTGTTTATTTTTCTTCTTTTATAATGAAATGAGAATGAATCTCATTTCATTCATTTTGTGGGGGAAGTGTCATGACCGTGGATCACAGCCCCAAATTACTTACGGACATATTGAGCTTTTAAGTAAGACATGTGTTTTTTTGAAAAAGGACCAACAAGCAAAAGCTGGCTGAGACTGTAAAGCAATTACTTACTATTCCTATGTGGATTACACTTGACCAACTAGCCCAGAGAATGGAATGCTACACCTAAGAAGGTGTCAAGGCCTACTTCAGAAGAGACAATTCAAAGGAAAAGATACAATGCAAAATCTGAACTGTCATCTCCTGTGGTTGTGGAGATAAAGAAGGCTTATTACTATCTTAGTAGAAACTATCTCCTGTGAGTTATATCTCAGACTGTGGACACGATGTGAGTTGAAAAGAAAGCAGATCTGGGAGAAAGACATGTTTTTTTCCCCTTCCAGGAATACACAAGATAAGGTGCTAAAAAGCCAACAGAAACCCTAGTTCTATGTGCTAGTTTTGGTGTTCCAGGCCTGGTGTATGAGGGTGTGCTGTGAAGGTCACAGCTAAAGAACATCAACTAGTCATCCCTGAGCTTGCAGGTAAAAAAGCCCTCTCTCTCTGGTTACTGGAAGCAAGTCACAAGTCAGCAAAGCCATAGTTGAAAAGGAAACAGGAAAACTCCGTTCATAATGAGGCTTGCAATCTCATTGTCACATTTGAAGTGCCAATCCACCTCTATGGAGTAGCTTGACTGCCCACCCACTTTACTGCCTCAATTAAAGCCAGAAATGGGCAAGTCACCACCAAGGCCCTGGGGGGGTGTGGGGGGTGCACATGGTGCAAAACACTGGGGCTCAAGCCAATGATTCCTGTAGTAGCAGAAGAAGGAAGAGGAAGTTACATTTCAATTGAACATGGTCGATGTCGCCGGGGAACAGGAATCCCTAAGACACAAGAAGTCTGTGTATTCGGTGAACTGGTTGCAGGGTTGTGTGACCCTAGGATCTCTCAGGCAGCTCTGACATTCATGGCACTCCTGCTGTGCTACTTTGTTGCACTCTTACAGGAAGTTACAGCTGAGGAAATTCCCACCAGGAGCTGAGTGTAAGAAGTTTCAGTATTAAGTTGATTTTATTGGTGTTTCTATCTCTGATTTGAATGTAAATTGGTGTTTTGACAATCTACCGTGCAATATATTACTTAGCAGAAGTTAGGCTGGAGTTACTAAATGTTTCATGTGTTTTTCCATGGAACATTACAAAGCTTGAACTATGGGGGAAGCGTTTACATTCCAGTTAGAGACTGCTTAGATGCAGGTATTTATTTTTGGAGGATTTCCCTCTGAATTAGGGTTAGCCCTAGTTTGGAATTGGGGGGAGATTTCTCGGCAAGATTAAACTCTGCTGCACTACAGTTGATTATACAGCAGCGGGTTTGTGTTATAAAGTGATCTGATTTTATAACCCATAATGTAGATTTTGTAATAACTTGAGGCAGGAGCAAGTTTGGTGCAGAAAATCTTAACTTTTAATGAGGACACATGTTACAATGCTTACCTGCTTGGTGCCCTCTGTCTACTGGAAGTCACGGCCCTTTGCGCTGACCGTCGGTTGTTAGACAGGAGGGAGGGACAACCAATCCAATTACTACATTTCCTCCCCCTTAAGTTCCTTATATGTTTACTACAACAATGTGTCTGAAAACTAACAAAACATTTGTAATAAAAGCAAAATACTGCAGTTATAGAAATCTTAAATGAAAACAGAAAATGCTGGAAAATCTGAGCAGGCCTGATAGCATCTGTAGGGAGATGACGCAGGTCATCAGCTCTGAAGAAGGGTCATACAGACTCAAAATGTTAACTCTGTTTCTCTCTCCACAGATGCTGTCAGGCCTGTTGAGTTTTTCCAGAATGTTCTGTTTTTATTTTAAAACATTTGTAATGTCTCTTGTCTTTAACTTCCTTTGGCAATCACTTCTAGGCTATGACTACAGATTAAATCTCTGAGGTGCTCTGTGAGGACGGTTGGAATGACGCAGCTCTTCTGAGGGAGGTTCTGGAACAGGAACAATGGGGTCTTGAGCTGCGCAAATAGAGGCGTCATTGGAACTTGGTGGTTCTACATTCAACAGCTTGTTGGATGTGTCAGGAATAGCAGCTGTCGAGCAACCACACGCTTCAGGGGTTGGCAGCGAAACATCAATCATGGCTTGATCTTGCATTCATTGAGATGTTTCTCTTGCTCAAATGTGATCCATATGTTTGCACACGACTCTTTTCGCAACTTGAACTCGAAATGATAATGGACCTGTTTCTGAAATGTTGCCACTTCCAAAGTTCCGCACCTACACAGGGTCAACTACTTTGGACAAATGAGCGCTGCTGTGTAGGTTGTGGTTCAGTTTCTGAGTAGCTTGTTTCTGTCTCATCTTCCCCTCAAAATTGGGAAATACCAATTCCAGACAGTGCGCAAGCGGCGCTCCATCAGCAGCTCTGAAGGCGTGGAGCCCGTAGTGGCCTGTGGCGCTCGGCGGTAACTCAGAAGGAATCTGGAAAGATGAGACTCCAAAGTAGCTCCAGAAAACTTCTTCATACTGGTTTCAAAGGTTTGGACAGCTCTTTCTGTGAGACCATTTGATGGAGGATGCCAAAGAGCAGTCTTTATGTGCCGGATACCATTCAGGCCTGTGAACCTCTGAAATTCGACACTGGAGAAAGCTGTTCCATTGTCAGAGACAATAATCTCAGGCAAACCGCGTACACTAAATGAGTGATGCAGCTTCTCAATACTTACAGCTGGAGTTGGCATGTTCACCTCGTAGACATCAAGCCACTTTGCATGTGCATCAATGAGCAACAGGAACATAGTGCCTAGAAACGGTCCCACATATTCAATATGCAGTCTGAGCCAAGAACAGCCAGGACATTCACATGGGTGAAGAGGGGCTGAAACAGGTAGCTTGTGGTATTGCTGGCAAAGGGAACAGTGTTTAACCATGTTTTCAATGTCACTATCTATTACTAGCCACCGGACATAACTACGTGCTAACATCTTCATCCTTGATGTGCTTGGATGTGCACTATGGAGCTCTGCCAAGAATGACTCTCTGCCCTGGGAAGGGACCATGACTCTGGAACCCCACAGCTAGATTCCGTCCTGACAACTCAGTTCAGTGCTTCTGGAATGAGGGACGCAGGTCATCAGACACACGTGTACTTGGCCAACCTTGTAAAACAAAGTCTTTAACTTTTGACAGTACTGGGTCCCTGCTCATCCAATTCTTGGTCTGTTTAGCACATGCAGTTGATGAATCCAAAAAATTTAACCAGAACATTAACTCTTATGGAACTGGCGTGTTAGCAGGACTGCCAGGTAATGGAAGATGACTGAATGCACCTGCATTGGCTATATACGAGCCAGGACAGTACATGAAGGTGTACTCATAAGCTGATAGCATCAGGGCCCTATGCTGGATTCTCAGTGAAGCTATAGCTGAAATAGCTTTGTCTTCGCTGAACAAGCCTATTAGCAACTTTTGGTCGGACACAATTGCAAAATGTCGCCCGTGTAGGTATTGGTGAAACTTCTTGACACCAAACATAACCATCAGCCCTTCTTTCTCCAGCTGGGAGTAGCCATTTTCAGCCTGGGAAAGTGTTGTTGAAACATAGCCAATAGGCTCCTCTGACCTGTCCTCCATTTTATGTGACAAATACAGCTGCTATGCCATAGGGAGAAGCATCACATCTCAACACCAGCTCTTTAGCTGGGTTATCACCAACAAGCATGATGAATGAAGCAGTTTCTTCGCTGCTGCAAAGGCTTTTTCTTGCTGTGAACCCCATGACCAGCGGTGGTTCTTCCTCAGCAACCGGTAGAGTGATGCAAGCATAGTGGGCAGATTAGGTAAGAAACGGCTGTAATAAGTTATCATCCCTCAGAATGACTTAAGTTCTGTCACATTACAGGGTGATTGTGCATCTTTAATGGCTTGGATTTTGTCTTCAACAGGATGTCTGCCCATAGCGTCCTACCTGTGACCCAGGTAGGTTACCTCAGATGCCTGGATGTACATTTTTCTCACTTGAAGTGCACACCTGCTTCCATAAATCTTCTCAGCACTTCCTCAAGGTTGGCTAAATGTTCAGCTTCAGTCAGTCTAGTGACGAGGACATGTAAACAACCACACGTGGAAGTCCCTGCATGATTCACTATAGTTCACTGAAAAATAGCATGTGTGGGTGAAACTCCAAAAGGCAGTCAGGTGTACTGGTAGGGGCCTTTGTGATTGCCACATATTCCCTTGAGGTGCCATCCAATTCCAACTGCTGATAGGCATGACTCATGTCTAGCTTTGTGTATGACTTGCCTCCTGCTAACTTGGCTTACAAGTCATTGATTTTGGGAATGGGGTATTTGTCTAACTTTGCTGCTCTGTTGACTGTCAGTTTGTAGACACCACATAGACGTATGGTCTGGTCTAGCTTGACATCTGGGATGATGGGTGCGACCCACTCAGAAAACTAGACAGGCTGAATTATTCCCTACCTACACAACTCTGCTTCCACTTTTTCTTTTAGTGAGTAAGGCACCGGCCTGGCCTTGAACGAGGGTGGTGTTGCCGGGGTTTTGATGTGTATTTTAGCTTACATGCCCTTCAGCTTTCCCAATTTGTCTTGAAAAACATTGTCAAATTTCTTCAAGAGCTCTGGAATTCCATCGGACTTCATATGGAATATTTCTGACCAGTCTATTTTTATTTTTTGCAGCCAAGCTCGACCCAAAAGGCTAGGTCCCTCTTCCTCTACGACCATCACAGGAAGCTGGGGTGTCTGCTGTTTGTAGCAGACTGGAACAGCAGCAATGCCTCTGACATGAATGGGCTCTCCACTGTAGGTTCTCAGCTTGCTGGATGTGTGCTCTAATGGCAGTGGCTGACTCTCTTCACTGAGGCACGTAAGAACATAACATAAGAACAAGGAGTAGGAGTAGGCAATTCAGCCCCTTGAGCCTGCCCCGCCATTCATTACAATCATGGCTGATCTCATTTTGGCCTCAACTCCAATTTCCCGCCCTCTCCCCATAACCTTTCAACCAGTTACTAATTAAAAATCTGTCTATCTCCTCCTTAAATTAATTCAGCGTCCCGGCATCCACTGCATTCTGAGGTAGTGAATTCCACAGATTCACAACCCTTTGAGAAAAGTAATTCCTTCTCATCTCTGATTTAAATCTATCCACCCCTTAGCCTAAAACTATGGCCTCTCAAACTTGAACTTGTACTTGGTACTTGAACTTGTGCTCCCCAACAATAGTAGCTGAAACACCAGTGTCCGTCTTCACCTACAATTGCTTGCCATTCACCTGCACTGTTACTGCAATGGGCTTAGTTTTGACAGCAGTCATCCGATACAGAGAGTATGCATCAGCAGCATCAGCTTCTGCGGTGCCAGTTAACTCATGTAGATTCGCTCTCTGCTTTGCTGATTGTTTATTTTTTGTTCTGCACTACTAGCCAGGTGCCCTTTCTTGTGGCAATAATTACACTCTGCCTCTCTAGATTTGCAAACATCTGCTCCATGATTTCCACCACATCTACAACAAATGCGTACCTTGTCAGCTGATGCATTGTTGTTAGGCTTCCTGATTTGTTTGGCAGACAGGGAATCATGTTGAAAATCTACTGTGCCACTTTATGCACTACACACAGTGGCAGGCCTCCACCCAACATCGTGCGCCGCGTCATTATTCATGTGCTGTAAATCCTGAGAACCTTTTGCAGCACTCTCCATAGCGAGAGAAAGTTCCAGAGCACGCTTAAAATCAGGATCCAATTCAGCAAGCAAATGGCACTGTATGGCATTGTCATTCATCCCACACACAAGTCTGTCCCACAGCATATCATTCAAGGCATCCCCGAACTCACAGTACTCGGTCAGCTGTTTCAGATTCGCCACAAAGGTAGCAACAGATTTCCCTGGAATGCAAATTCTCATGTTGGACTTGAAGCGCTTCATAATTACAGAAGGCTTTGGCTGAAAATGTGACTTCACAAGCTCCACTAACTCATTGCACGATTTAGTACTGGGCTCATTCGGGGCACTCAGGTTTCTGATAAGATTATACATTTTGCTTCCACACACACTCAGGAGGATAGCTCTATGCTTATCTTTATTAGTAATTTCATTCGCAGTGAATAGAAACCAAGTCTCTCGACATACTAACTCCAATCCTCTGCATCTGCATCGCAAGGATCAATCTTCCTGAACAACGACATGATTGGTAAGTATTTCTCAACATTGTGTTACTCACAGTAACCAGGGCAAAATATGCAGCGTAAGTCAGTTTTATCCTTGTCGCCAATTCTAATAACTTGAGGTAGGAGCAGGTTTGGTGCAGAAAATCTTAACTTTAATTGAGGACACAGGTTACAATTTTTTTTAATTCATTCACCCACAGTGCTGTTAGGAAGGGAGTTCCAGGATTTTGACCCAATGACAGTGAAGGAATGGCAATATATTTCCAAGTCAGGATGGTGAGTGACTTGGAGGGGAACTTCTAGGTGGTGATGTTCCCATGTATCTGCTGCTCTTGTCCTTCTAGATGGTAGTGGTCATGGGTTTGGAAGGTGTTGTTGAAGGAGCCTTGGTGAATTCCTGCAGTGCATCTTGCAGATGGTACACACTGCTGCTACTGCGCGTTGGTGGTGGAGGGAGTGAATGCTTGTGGTGCCAATCAAGCGGGCTTCTTTGTCCTGGATGGTGTGAAGCTTCTGGAGTGTTGTGGGTGCTGCACTCACCCAGGCAAGTGGGGAGTATTCCATCAGACTCCTGACTTGTGCCTTGTAGATGATGGACAGGCTTTGGGGAGTCAGGAGGTGAGTTATTCATTGCACGATTCCTAACCTCTGACCTGCTTCCAAGCTTGGCGCCCTCTGTCTACCGGAAGCCACACCCCTTAGTGCCAACCCACAGTTGATAGACAGGAGGGAGGCACAACCAATCCAAATTTGATGCTGCTTTTGGGTTTGAATGAAGCTGTTATCATTTCTGCCAAATATGACTGTTTGGAAATGTACAGTGCTGTGGAAAGGGAGGAAAACAACCTTGGTTGAAGGCAAAGAGGTGAGTAAACTCAGGAACTGGGGAAAAGGGTGTAATATTAGAGAAAGATGGTGCAGCTAGACATGGACTGGCTGGAAGAAGGAAATTCAACAGTGTATCTGATCATCTGGACGGAGGGTTGGGGGCATGTTAATGAAGCTGGGAGATGCTAGAAGAAATTGAGAATGAGGCGGTGACATATAAACAGCAAGAAATGGAGAGACTGGGAATTGAGAGAGGGAAGTCCTTGTGAACAATATCCAGTTTGGACATGAAAATGACTGACATTCCTGTTAGACCCCTGAAACAGCCTGGGTGGAAAGTTAATAGCTCTGGAGTATTGCAGTCCATGCCATCTACTTATCCTGTGCTTAGGACTTCCATGAGTTATGCAAACACGTTCATTCTTTTATTACTCATTCTTATTTCATTTAGCAAGATAACTTTTTTACCGTCTTTAAGTATTTTCCTCTCTTTCATCTACAAATTATGATCTTCAATTGTAGGGCATCAGTTTTGTAAATGGGGATTTTGCCCTAATTTTAATAAAGTGTCACAGTACTATTGAAATCTATGGGCACTGGTTTCTTAGGTCGCGATCCTGCAATTGTCTTGTCCCTTTAAACATTGAAATTAGGAGGGATTTGGGGCATTTATCAATGTGACAGTGCCAGCAATATTCAAAAGTGAAACCTTGATCCGTGTACTGGATTGGCAATGGATCAGGTGCTGATCAAGCCTGAATAAGAACTAAAATTAGAAATTGACTCCTAGTAACAGATCATCACACATCAGGTTGAGTTCGCATCCGGTTTCACCCTCTTATTTTCAAGTTTAAAAAGTGACGGTTAAATGTGGAACAGCAAATAACTGCGGAGCCCCTTGTTCCACTTGTTGCTCATCAACATGAGCCATCAGGGTAACGGAGACCACAGTACGTTCCAGGTACATCACTCCTATTTTTTGGTTGGGGATGGGAGTCTCCTGACAAAAGTTTTTGACGCTGCTGAAAGAAGGTATGAACTGTTCTAAAGGAGCCTGGAAACAGGAGAAGCACCAGAGCCCGTGATTTCTATCCTGGGTAAAAGCAAAATATTGCTGATGCTGGAAATCTGAAATAAAGGCAGAAAATGCTGAAAAAGCTCAGCAGGTCTGGCAGCATCTGTGGAGAGAGAAACAGAGTTCACATTTGGAGTCCATATGACTTCTTCAGAGCCTTCAAAACAAACTGACCATAATTGCAGAGAGGTTGGAGCAGTCCACCCTAAACATGAGGGGTCTGATGTTTTTTCCACAGCTACCTACGTGAGCCATCAAATGCTCCAATCAGATGAGTCCATGTACATCTGGAACACCACCATGCAGACTCTAGAAGCTAACATGTCTGCCACATGCAATAGGTTGTCAGGTCCCTTAGACTTGACCTTACAGGGTCAGGACGATCTGCTCCAAAATGCTCTCCAGCAGATTGGTAAGTTTGAAGTACAGTTGGTCTATTGGAGGGATGATGGAAAATGTAATATTTTGATAAGTTCTATTCCTTATTTACATCATATAAACATTATTCATGTTCACTACTTTTCCGTCGTGTCTATTTTTGGATGCTGGGTAGCAAATGGCCATTTAAATTGCCTGTTGATGAACATGAGGACATGAATTAACAGGGAAATTGTTGAAGGAGTGGTTGGTTGTAAGGCTGCTTTGTATCAGTGACATTGCTGGTGAGGGAATGTGGTGCAGGAAGAATGGCTGTTGAAATCCCTGGTGAAATAGGTCCACGAGTGCAATCTAAGTGAACCTTGTATCAATGAAGACATAAAAGCAAAATGCTGCAAATGCTGGAAATCTGAAATAAAAAACAGGAAATGCTGGGAAAATGCAACAGGTCTGGCAGCATCTGTAGGGACAGAGCATTAATGGCCAGAATTTTACATTCGGCATGTGGGCTCGGTAGGAGCGGGCGGGAGCGGCCGGGAAGCTGACCGCCATCCGCGATCAGCTCCGCACTGCGATTTTACCCAGGCTGGCCAATGAAGGCCTGCCCAGTGTAAGACCCGACAGCAGCAACAGTGAGAAGGGGGCAGGCGGGGGCAGGAGCTCAATGTCCGCTGGGTCCAATAGCGACCCGGCAGCCGATTCAAAAGTGGCCGTGGCAACCATGTGAAGGCTGCCTGTGAAGCACACACACCTCGTCATGGAGCTTGTGAACACGACAGGTGGGAAGGCAGGTTGGGGGGGGCAGTCAGCCCTGCGTTTTTCTGATGAATATCTCGCTGCCCTCCTGGAGGAGTTGACAGCACAGAGAGAGATCCTTGTCTCCAGGAATGGGAGGAGGAGGGTCCTCCACCTCACCAAAAATGCCCGGGAGGAGGTAGCATCCAGGGTGAGCTTCCATGATGTGGTGAGCTGCACATGGGTGCAGTGCCATAAGCGCTTCAATGATCTCCTACCATGTTGGCATGGATGACTTAGCACAGCAGTTAGGAGCTGCCCATCACTGACCCCTCCAACCTTGGACCTCAGAGGTCTTAGGGCACGAGTGGCAAATATCAATGAGGCAGCATCTCGGCAAGGGGGTGAGTCCTGGCTGCTTGAAATGAGTGTCCTGCGGCTCCAGGGTCACGAATCAGCTGAGCCCTGCGAGGTATTCCTCAGGTGGGGTTGGCCAGGCTGCAATGGCAATGCAGGTACAGAGTGGACTAATCAATGCTCCTCTCTCCTTTCAGGAGAAGACATCCCATAATAATGCCGAGAGGTTATGGACTGGCAGAGGACTGCCCCATCTACTCATCTTGACCTGATATGAGCAGGACGCCCTGGAGCTGGAGAGGCACCATGCACCTAGGTCAACCGCCTGCGGTGAGGTTGGGGTGCCACAAGATGGTAAGAGTGCAGCGCACTGAGGTCAGAATGTCTGTCGTTGCAACCATTAACTGTAGTTTCTATACTGATGTGAGCCTCGAACATGGAATCCCCATTGATAATGGAAAGATGAGGGAGCCCTGATCCGGGTGCCAGGCATGCACAGTAACAGTCTAATGACTTCAACTAATCACATGTCCTTTTTCTTCCTTTCAGGCTCACCAGCAGCCATAGGGGTGAGGAGCCTGAAGGCCCACCACTGACCCCAGAGGACCCCATCACAACGCACCTACATCACACCCTCTCTGCCAAGCAGGCACCACTGCAGATACCAGCACCTCGGTGGGCATTAGATCAGCTGCTAGTATCTCGGTGCACAACGGTGAGGGTACTTCACACTCTCTTGAGGTGCAGGCAGAGGCAGAGAGTGCCCAGGGCACCGGCAGTCAGAGGACATCTGGGGACGAGGAACATGCCCAGTTGGTGGCTGATGATGTGCCTCTGGAGTCGTCCCTGAGGCAGCAGATGCTGGAAGCCCAGCAGGGTGTGCGGGAGGATCTGGCGGAGACACATGAGGGAATGCATGGCATGGTGCCCGTTGTGGAGGAGTCCTTGTGTGAGCAAGTGTGAGCATTGCAATGACCATCATGGCCGAGCGCAATGCCTCCCCCATGGAGAGAGTGGCGACTCTCATAGAGAGGCTGCTCCAGGGGCTGAATCAGGGCTTCCTGAGGATGTGCTTGGGCCTGCAAGCCCTCACAGCGTCAATGACCTCAGGCGGTCAGTGTCATTGTGGGAGATGGATTGGGCACCCAGTATCCCAGCAAGGTGCCCTTCTATCAATGGTGAGCAGGGAAGTCCAAAGCGATCTCACATTGGTGCACGAGCTGCTTGTTGTCTCTACGGGCTCCTCTCAGGGCACTCCAGGTGATGGCAGCAGCTCCTTCCCCCCTCTGCCAGCGACCATGGCATCCAAAGAGGCTGTGGCGACTGGGGAGATGCCAGCCATGGCAATGGCCGCTCCCTCCCAGACCAGGCCAGCACAGGCTCCATGGGCCGGAGGACATCTGTCAAGGTCATCAAATCCAACAGGACAGCAGAATGAGCAGGCTGTCTCCACTGCCAGTGCCAGCGATGGGGGAGCACCTAGATGTAGCACCCACAAGCAAAAACTTAAAGTACCTTAAGCACAACATGGGCTTATCGCTGGTGATATTTTTTCTCCCACTTTTATGTTGAATGCTATTTGGTGTGATGGATAACACCTATCAATTTCATTTTTATTATATATGCCAGGCACCACATCATTAAATGTGTTTCTGTTCAATAAGCTTCTGGGGTGCTTCATCAGTCCTGCAGGTGCAGGGTAACCCATGCTGTTAAGAGTGACTTGTTTGTCAGTGAACTTTATTGAAATGGCACATAGTGCATGGTGTTCAAGCAAATGTTCTTGTCAGGTATCGAGTATGCAGCCTGCAGCCTTGGCATGTGGTGTTGGTTCTTATTTAGTAGACTAGCTGAAGGAGCTTTGGATCAAAGTCTCCTGGGTGTCCCTGCCTTCCTGGAGGTTGCCCAGGTCAGCGTCTATCCCCTCAGCGTTCCCCTGACCGTGCTCGTCCTCAGACTCACTACTGGACTAATCATCTATTGCCAGAGCAGCTGCGTCAACATCTTCCTCCTCGACTGCTTTCTCCTTCCCAGTGCCAGATTGTGGAGAGTGCAGCATGCAACCACCATCAGTGACACACAATCTGGGGGGTACTGGAGTGCGCCCACTGAATGGTCCAGGCATCAGAAGCGCATCTTGAGAAGACTTATGGCTTTCTCTACCACCGTCCTTGTGGAGGAGTGCTCCTGTTGTACCGCTGCTCGGCCTCTGTTCTTGGATGGCAGAGAGGCATCATGAGCCATCTTTTAAAGGGATAGCCCTTGTCACCCAGCAGCCATCCATCCAGCTGGGCTGGAGCACTGAAGAGCCTTGACACCTGGGAGTGTCTGAGGATGTGTCATGGGAGCTGCCTGGGTACCTTGCACAGACTTGCAGAATCAGCATCCTGTGATCACACACTATCTACACGTTCAGGGAGTGGAAGCCCTTCCTGTTGACGAAGGCATCGGGCTCACCTGCTGGCGCCTTGATGGCCACATGTGTGCAGTCTATAGCACCCTGGATGGGGGGGAAGCCAGCAATCGCTGCAAAGCCCCAGGCTCACTCTGCCTGTCTGGCCTCGTCCATGCAGTAGTGAATGAAAGTCAATGCACGCCTGAACAGAACGTCTGTAACCAGCTTGTCACAACTGGACAGCTGACTGGGAGACCCAACAAAGATCACCCATCAACCCCTGGAAAGAGCCGCAGGCATAGAAGTTGAGGGCCACTGTGGCCTTCAGAGCCACTGGCATGGAGTGTCCACCCACACAGTTGGAGCTGATCTCAGAGCCAATCATCTGACAGATGGAGGTCACTGTCTCCCTTGCGAGGCGGATCCTCCTTCAGCTTTGCACCGCAGACATATTGAGGTAGCTGCATCACCGCCTGTAAACCCTGGCATCAGGATAGTGGCATCATCTGCAGCCCCTTCCACCTTGGACTTCCTGTTGGTTCTGTGCCCCTTGTGCTTGTGCCAATCCTCCCTCAGGCGGGTCCCCTGGAGGCTGAATAGGGACACCTGGCTTCCTCCCCCTTCTGGCCCTCTCTTCCTCCTTAGAGGAGGTACCTCCAGCAGAGACCACAATCCCCATTCCCAAGGTAAGGGAAGGCTGCCTGATACCTGGAAGGACCCAAGTGTTATGACTCCTCCGGAGTCCTGAACTGAAGCCTCTTATTTCTATCAAAGCAGTTCTGAAGCGAAATGTCCTGTTCACACAAGCAAGTAGCAGCAACTTATAAGCTAAAGTAAAAACAACTCGCATTAGCAAGCCCACTCACCCATCTTATCCCGCCCATGGATGAGGGTTTTTGAAAATGTGGCCTACCCACATGCCCATTGCGCCTGTGCGACGCCCTGAAAATTGCATGGGCTACGTAAACTCCGAGACAATTGGTGTCTCAAGGGCCTTAACTGGCCCTTTAGTTAATGGCGGGCGCGCTTCCGTGTTCATTGCGTGCCCGCTTGGCGAAATATCGCAAGGGTGCGCAGTGATGTCAGGATGCATGCCTGACGTCATCGTATGTCATATTACGCTCAGCGTGTCGGGTGCGCGCCTGCATGCCCAACGCAAAATTCTGGCCAATGTTTCAAGTCCGCATGACTCTTCTTCAGATCAATAAGGGCATCCCTGGCACTCGAGTGTGCCTTGCCTTCATCATTCTCCTCCTCCCCTTCCAAAAGGCCCAAAGAGGATGTGAGCTCTTCACCTTGTTCATCCAGTAGATTCAACCCTCGCTATTATGCAGTGGTGAGCAGAGTACAGCAAACTACAACCATTATGGACACCCTGGCTGGTGTGTACTAAAAAAAAACCTCCAGATCTGTCTTGTCACCTGAAACACATTTACAGCATGCTGATGACCTATTCAATCACATATCTGATGGTGATATGGCATTCATTCAGTGGTCAGGTTTCAGATAAGCCAAGTTTGCAGTGCATATCCTTTGAAACTTTGCAGGTATCCCTTGAGCCTGCTGCAAGTCTGACAAGAGCAAGGGGCTTGGACTGTCAGGGGATGAAAACATCATAGCTGCTGCCCGGGAATCTTGCACACACCTCCATAAACATTTGTTTGTCGCTGCACACTTACTGCACATAGATAGATTGGCAGCCCGGGTGGTTGACGAATACTCCTAAATTAGGACATCAAGGCCGCATTTGTTCGAGTGTGGAATCAAGGAGCACTAGCAAAAATGGAGTCAATGGGAATCAGAGGGAAAATTGATTGGAGTCATACCTAACACAAAGGAAGATGGTTGTAGTTGTTGGAGGTCAGTCATCTCAGCTCCAGGACATCACTGCAGGAGTTCCTCAGGGTGGCGTCCTCCGCCCAGCCATCCTCAGCTACTTCACCAGTGACCTTCTTTCCATCGTAAGGTCAGAAGTGGGGATGTTCACTGTTGATTGCACAATGTTCAGCACTATTTGTGACTCCTCAGATACTGAAGCGGTCCATGTCCAAATGCAGCAAGGCCTGGCCAATATCCAAGCTTGAGCTGACAAGTGGCAAGTAACATTCGCGCCACACAAGTGTCAGGCAATGACCATCTGCAACAAGAGAGAATCTAACCATCACCGCATGGCATTCAATGGCATTAGCATCACTGAATTACCCATTATCAACGTCTTGGGGGTTACCATGGACCGGAAACTGAACTGGACTAGCTATATAAATACTGTGGCTACAAGAGCAGGTCAGAAGCTAGGTATTCTGTGATGAGTATCTCACTTCCTGACTCCCAAAAGCCTGTCCACCATCTACAAGGCACAGGAGTGTGATGGAATATTCTCCGCTTGCCTGGATGAATGCAGCTCCTACAACACTCAGGAAGCTTGACACCATCCGGAATAAAGCAGCCGACTTGATTGGCACACATCCACAAGCATTCACTCCCTCCACCACCGATGCACAGTAGCAGCAGTGTGTACCATCTACAAGATGCACTGCAGGAACTCACCAAGGCTCCTTAGACAGCACCTTCCAAACCCATGACCACTGCCATCTAGAAGCACAAGGGCAGCAGATAGATAGGAAAACAACCACCTGGAAGTTCCCCTCCAAGTCACTCACCATCCTGACTTGGGAATATATTGCCATTCCTTCACTGTCACTGGGTCAAAATCCTGGAACTCTCTGCCTAATAGCACTGTGGGCGCACCTACACCATATGGGCTACAGCGGTTCAAGAAGGCAGCTTACCACCACCTTCTCAAGGACAATTAGGATTGGGCAATAAATGCTGGCCTAGCCATTGAAGCCCACATCCCTTAAATGAATAAAAAAAATGGGAGTGCCCAGATTGTTGTAATGTGCCTTTAGGGCATAGCAGCATGACATCACTAGAAGGGAAGTGTGTCACAAGATCCAGTCTTCATTTCACTTTTGCCTGTGAGCAGAACACAGCTCTGCTGCTGATGCCTTTAATATTTCTACCTATGTATAAATGTTCCCATGTGCTGAGTCTAAATAAATGAACCCACAATGTGTTTACACAAACCCATATGAGTGATTGGCGTTTATATCATTATAATAACATGATATAGTGTTCAGAAGACTTAGATCATGCTACATGACATGGGACAGCCCTTGATGTTCTGGTCAGGGACTGTTGAAATCACAGTGTGGTAACTGCACAGAAAAGATTTGAAGACATAGTGCAGAGATAATGATCAAATAAAGCGCTGGTAAGCAGATAGGCCCCTCATGGTGAGATTGCAGCGCATAGCCTGTCAGTTCAGTGAGTTGCACAATGCTTCGAGAGGACCAGCTCAGTCGAGAAAGGTGAGTTACTAGGGTGTGGGCTGGATCAATAGCGAGGGAGAGTCAAACAAAGAAAAACAAATAAAAACGTCATAAAAAGCGGGCCAGAGAAGGTTGCCATTATAACAGATGGAGCTTCGGAAAAGTGTGTAAAAGTGGCTACAGCGACACTCATCGCAGGTACTATAAGGGAAGAAAGGTCAAAGGGATATTGTCAAAATGTCCATAAAATTCTTCAGTTTGAATTGGGATGCAGTTGACCTACTAACCAAATTCAAAATGCTTAAACAGCTTACAGAGCTATGGTTCCTTGATTCAAATGTATCAGAACCAGAAAAGCAAGCCATAGCAATTGGAAATGAAGGTCTACACAGGCTGAACATGTCAGGATTAACAGCAGAAAAGCTAAAGGATCCCCAGAAGGTATGCACTATGTTGGAAGACTAGTTCAGAATCAATTTAAACTTCCATATTCATCGATTAGAGTTCATGTCATTTCAAAAACAGCCTACAGAATCCATAGGCCACTTTGTTAGCAGATGCAAAGACAGAAGTATGTACTGAGATTATTCAAAGGCAGAACTAGCAGACAGAATAGTTGAGCTGGTAATTGCATCGACTCCCTTGGAAACATTCCAGCAAGATCTGCTAGACAAGCCCGAAATGTAGAACATGCGATGTGCTCAAGGATGGATGTAAGTCGAAAGCAATCCTCGCAGGTCAATGAAACTTATAGGTGCTAAACACAATCCCAATTGTTGATGCTCTCAGTAGAATACCCAAACCTAGCAAGACATATGGAAGGTGTGGCCTTCTGCAAGCACCAAGGAAGTGCCAGCTTTTCATCAGTTCTGTAAGGCATGTGGCAGAAAGGGCCATTGGCAGTGGCATTGTACTAGGGCAAAGGCTGATGCAGCTACAAAAAGCCATGCACTGATCCAAATGGACCCTACACAATGGGCGCCTTCAAGCTGTAAGAATGGCCATCCGGTATCCTGTCAGAAAGATATACTTGAGGCAATTGACAAACTAGAAAATGACGATGATGTGCACAAAGAGATGAAGAGTGGTGAACATATGTTTCACAGCATCAATCTCGTGGAAAACTTAAGTGCTACCACACCACCTGAAGATTGGAATTAGAATGCCAAGATTGGAATTATTTGCCCTAAGAAAGTGGGAAGCTATTCATTATTGGCCAAGATTGAATCAGGGGCAAGTGCCAACATACTACCTCTGCAAATCCTAAAAGACAGATAACCACAGACATGGAGGGCCATGGTGAGACCTACAACTTTGCAATTTTCAGCATAGAACACTTCTCTAATTCCATGTGCAGAATCCATAGTACTGGAGTGCAAGTACAATCAATCTCCCTGTGTGTTATAGATGTTCTACACCATGGAATCCAAAGGCCCAGTGATTGTAGGTCTACCAGCATGCCGTGACATTGCACTAGTGACAATCCATGGAATCAGCCAGTCTGCACAAGGAAGATCAACTTCAAACCACTTCTATCACCTCAGTTCCTGACCTAACATTGAAATATCCAGACTATTTCAGTTTCAAGGGAGGTGCAACATTACACTTGCAGGACAATGCAAGCCCATCATTTGATCCACCATGTAAGTGCAGCATCCACTTGCAAGACAAATTGAAGGTCAACATAGACAAAATGGAGAAAGATGGAATCATTAGAGTACCACAGCACACAGATTGGTGCAGATCAATTGTGTGTGTCATAAAGAAGAAGGGATCATTGACACTTTGCCTCAATCCATGACATTTAAACACAGCTTTGAAATGTCTTTACAAAAAATACACACAGAAGAGTTAAATTTGAGATTGTAGGTGCAAAATTCTTCTCAAAGCTTGATGCAAAGCATGGCTACTGGTCAATGCACCTCACAGAGAATTCCCAAGAGTTTACTACATTTTGTACCCCATTAGGACTATGCTGTTTTCAATGTTGGCCAGGATCTCTTTCAAGCTCACATTGGCCACATTACATGCACTGTGCCAGGATGCATCTGTATTGCTGGTGACATAGCTATTGTGGGAAGATCAGAGCAAGAACATGGCCATAATCTGCACTTATTATTGCAAGTGGCATTTAATGAAAAATTGATGTTCAACAGTCTGAAATGTGCCATCAATGTGCAGTAGATCAGTTTCTTCTGTTCGATTTATTCCAGTGCTGGCATATGTCCTGATCCAAGTAAAATAGAGGATATTAATGCCAAGCTGATTCCTCAAGATAAGGATGATCTTCGAAGATGTCTAAAGGTGTCTTTAATTTCTTACCTCCATACATTCGCAATTTCACTCAAAAATCATCCTCACTAAGGGAATTGTTGAGAAAAGATGTGTCTTTCCTGTGGCATGAAAACCACCAATACCTCTTTGAAGCACTGAAAGAGTCATTATCAGAAGCATCAACATTGCAATTTTACGATCCTAGGGAGACAACTACCCTGGAGATAGATGCCTCACAGAAAGATCAGGAGTGTGCATACTACAAAAAGGCAAACTGATTGTATTTGCTTCAAAATCTCTGTCTGTAACGCAATCCAACTACTCCAACATCGAGTGGGAAACATTAGTTTTAGCGTTTGGAATTGTGCGTTTTCATACCTATCTCTTTGGCGAAGGATTTGTGATAGAGACCCTACCCCTGGTAGGGTTAATTGAATTGATAAGCCTCTGGAGATGATTTGGCGAAAACCATTGATCAGTGCACCGCCAAGATTACAATGTCTCTTGATCAAGATTCAAGGTTATGACTGTAAGATCAGGTACAAGGCAGGTAACTTGCTGGTCATATCGGATACACTTAGCAGATTGCCTAACCCAACAAAAACAGAAAATGTATCCTTGGATATAGATGTTGACTTCGTTAACATCGAACTTGAAGATGTTCTCCAAATTAATCTGGTGCATTTTATGCATCACAAATGAAATGGCAAAAGATTCCACACTGCAGGAACTGTGGAAAACTGTCATTGAAGGATGGGCTGATTCAATTCAGCATGTTGATGAACACGTGAGACCATTTCGCCCTCACTAGGATGAGCTAGACATTTCCCAGGGAGTAATTTTTAAAGGCAGGCAGGTCTTCATACTGGAATCTTTGCGACCTGATATTCTTCAACAACTTCACTCATGCATTGGCCTAGATTGGACAAATAGACTCACAAGAGAGACAGTTTATTGGCTGTTTTTGAACAACAACATTGAAATCATCATCAAGAAATGCGAGGCATGTCAAGAGCATATGCCAAGTCAGCACTAATAACCATTGATTCCATTTGAAGTTCATACCCATCCTTGGTCATCGTCGACTACCAAGTACCCCATTATTCGACAGTTGCACAAAATGTCAAGCACAACTTTCACGCATAGGCTCTTAAGTGCTGTTTTCATTGGTGACATCGGGCACTGATAATGCATGTCCACTAAGTTCAGCAACGCTACTTCTATGAGGCCGCGGATGTCTGCCGCCACTTAGTGTGACATGCGTCTCCTGAGACACTGGTGTCACAAGTGTTGAGGAAACTTAGCCTCTGCTTGTAGACCTGGTTTCATGGGTGTTGCTTCCTGCAAACTGTGTCTGTTTGCTGATCCTCCCTCTGCTGTTCCCCTCCTCTGTTGCTGCCCTCCCTCCTGTGGACCTATAAGTCTGAGCCTCAGGCTGCTGTGGGTGCTGTTGCTGGTGATGTACTGTGTGCAGTTTTTGTCTCCATATTTAAGGAAAGATATACTTACTTTGAATGCAGTACAGCAAAGATTCACAAGATTAGTCCTTGGGATGAAAGAGTTGTGTTATGATGAGAAGCTGAGTAAACTGGGCCTATACAGTCTGGAGTTTCGAAGAATGACAGGTGACCTCAATGAAACATCCAAGAATCTGAAGAGGCTTGGCAGGGTAGATACTGAGAAGCTGTTTTCCCTTGCTGGAAAATGTAATTGAATGCAATTTAATGATGCCTTCTGAATTTAGTGCATGGCGAACAGGGATTTTGGGCTGTCTATTGCCCACCCAATAATAGTTGGCAGTTTTCAGGAAAGGTTAAATCATTGACTGGAAGGTCAGCCATTTTACAGTTGCAATTTCTGTAATCAGTTAGAAAAGAGAAGCTGTAAGAAGCATAGCAGGGGAGGGGCTACTCCCAGAAGCTGAGAGGCAGAACTGTGTTGAGGAGGGGCTGAGCAGAGCGATGAAGTCTCTGAAGGTGGTATCTTCAAAGAATGGGAAGCATATACCCAATATTACTGGACCCACAAAAGGTGGAAGGATGACACAGAGAAAGAGGGCTCCAGGCACTTGAGACTGCACAACCAGTTCAGCAGGAACACCAAGAGTACTGACCAGGATCCATCAGGATGCCACGGGGAGCCAATCCAAGTGACAGGCAGAGGATGGAATGTCCCTTGTTCAAGTATTTGTAGGACTGAAATCCCCTCTAACTGGGGAATTTATGGAACATAATTTCAAACCCACGGGCATGTTTTGACCTCACGATTGTACCCATAAATTTCCAAAAGATAAGCTGCAGTCAGCAGTACAGGGCTGAGCATCAAGGGGTTAATTCGGACATTTAGTAAAAACACAGTGACTCATCAAAAGGGTTTGGACTTTGACTAACATGATCAAGATGTCTGATTACCCAATACAATAGCACAAACGGCATATCATCACTACAATACACACAAGGAATTATTCAAACTCCATAGACAATAGCACTGGAATAGGGTCATTCAAACCCTTATTAACCTTGGAGCCAGGTGCTGTTACTGTGCCACCTCGAACAGCAGGAGAATTGCTCATGCAATAAGAACTGATACATCTTCCATGGAAAAATCCTGTATTGTTTCAACCTACAGGAGCTAATGACATTTGTCTGGACTTTACATGGAATCAATTAAATGGACATTGGAACAACAGGAAATATGTTTTGACATGCCTGAGTTAAATTATTATAAAAGAACAGATCTGAGTATCTGGGCTGCAGTCAGAAGGAAAGAGTCCCTTCGGTCCATCGTGTCCACCCCGGTCATCAAGCCCCTATCTACTCTAATCCCATTTTCCAGCATTTGGCCCATAGCCTTATGTGCTATGGCATTTCAAGTGTTCATCTAAATACTACTTAAATGTTGTGAGGGTTCCCGCCTCCACCACCCTTTCAGGCAGTGAGTTCCAGATACCCACCATGCCCCGGGTGATAAAACTTTTCCTCAAATCCCTTCTAAACCTCCTGCCCCTTGCCTTAAATCTATGGCCCTTGGTTATTGACCCCTCCACTAAGGGAAAAGTTTCTTCCTTTCTACCCTATCTATGCCCATCATAATTTTATACATCTCAATCAGGTCCTCCTCAGCCTTCTCTGCCCTAAGGAAAACAACCCCAGCCTGACTAGTCTCTCTTCATTGCTGAAATGCTCCAGCCCAAGCAGCATCCTGGTGAATCTCCTCTGAACCCTCCAATCACATTCTTCCTATAGTGTAGCAACCAGAACTGCACTCAGCACTCCAGATGTGGCCTAACTAACGTTTTATACATTTTATAACTGCCCTGCTCTTGTATTCAATGCCTCGGCTAATAAAGGCAAATATCCCGTATGCCTTCTTAACTAGCTTATCTACCTGACCTGCTGCCTTCAAGGATCTATGGACATGCACGCCAAGGTCCCTCTGATCCTCTGAACTTCCTAGGGTCCTACCATTCATCGTGTACTCCCTTGCCTTGTTAGTCTTCCCAAAATGCATCACGTCACACTTTTCAGGATTAAATTCCATTTGCCACTGTTCTGCCAATCCGATCAGCCCATCTATATCGCCCTGAGTCTAAGGCTTTCCTCCTTGCTATTCACCACAACACCAATGTTTGTGTCATCTGCGAACTTACTCATACCTCCTACATTCATGTCTAGATCATTAATGTATATTACAAACAGCAAGGGACCCAGCATCAAACCCTGCAGCACACCACTGGATACAGGCTTCCAGTCACAAAAACAACCTTCAACCATCACCCTCTGCCTCCTGCCACTAAGCCAATTATGGATCCAATTTGCCAAATTGCCCTAGTTCCCATGGGCTCTTACCTTCTAGACCAGTCTCCCATGTGAGACTGTGTCAAAACCCTTACTGAAGTCCATGTAGACTACATCAACTCCACTACCCTCATCTACACACCTAGTCACCTCCTTGAAAAATTCAGTCAAATTTGTTAGACATGATTTCCCTCTGACAAAGCCATGCTGACTATCCTTAATTAATATCTGCCTCTCCAAGTGGAGATTAATTCTGTCCCTCAGGTTTTTTTCCAAAAGTTTCCCTACCACTGATGTTAGACTCACCGGTCTATAGTTCCGTGGTTTATCCCTACCACCCTTCTTGAATAATGGTACCACATAAACTATCTGGAATTTTAATTGGACACTCTGAGGTGAAACCCCAATGGCATTCATGCCAGATGAAGACAACGGGAAAAAGAATTGGCATCTGGAAATGCCTAAGCAAGTAACCAGGAATAGCAGCTCTTCTCTGGGCCTCATAAGGAAAGTTTAGGTTTCCTCTGTCATGGATGGAACCCCATCTTACTAATTGCAAGTCCCCTCACAAACTGCTGAAGAGCCACAGCAAGCTGTCTAGGGAACTGGTTGGTCATGTCTGCCAGCTACTGCAGGATTTGTGGCCATGGGGACATTGAGGCCATTAACTGCCAGTGACCATGAAAGTAACCGCGGTGCTCAATTTTTGTGCCAGTGGCTCCTTTCAGGGCACCACAGGCGAACTATGCGGGATATCACAGCCTCCACCCACAAATGCATCCAGCAGGTCACCGATGCCATCTTCACGAGGGCACACAGCTTTGTGCATTTTACCCAGGACCAAGAGAGCCAAGATGCAAGAGAAATTAGACTAGTCCAGATCTCAGGTTTCCCACAGGTGCAGGATGCAATTGACTGCACTCACGTGGTGCTCAGATCTCCATCTCAACAAGGGGTCAACTATGTCAACCATAAGAGCTTCCATTCGCTGAATGTGAAGCTGGTGTGTGACCAACACAAACACATCCTGCAGGTCTGCGCAGTTTCCAGTGAGTGTCCATGACTCCTACATTCTCAGTCGGTCACGGATCCCTGACGTCTTCCAGGATCCACAGAGATTGAAGGAATAGCTCCTCAGGGACAAGGGCAACCAGCAAAGGATGTGGCTGATGACACCCATGCAGCAGCCTCAGACCGCAGCAGAGCGAAGGTATAACTAGGCTCATGCTGCAACTCACAACTGGGTGGAGCAAACCATTGGGGTGCTGAAAAGAGGTTCCAGTTCCTGCACCGGTCTGGTGGAGCCCTGCAATACTGTCCACAGAGGGTGTCAAACATCATCATCGCCTGCTGCACCTTTTACAACCTGGCACTGCAATGGGGAGAGGAGCTGGCTGCTGAGCAGATGCAGGAGCTTGAGGTCTCCTACGATGAGGAGGATGTCGAGGGTGATGAGAATGAGGAGGTCCTCAAGGGCGACAATGACATCACTGGCCAGACAAGGCAGGGGTACTTGGGAGGCCCTCATAGCTGCTAGATTTGTGGAGGATGGTGACGACATGTAGTGAGGAGACACCATATATCCTCATAATGCATCTATGAATGTTTGACTCCAGTCTGGTTTATGGCAGCACACATAGCCTCTGTGATAATGCTCCTGTCATGGAGACGCAATGGAGGCCCTAATAGTCGCTCGATTGCAGGAGGATGATGATGACATGCAGTGAGGAAACTCCATAGATCTTCACAAAGCCTCTGTGAATGTCTGGCTCCTGTTTGGCTCCTGTCTGGCCGAGGGCAACTTGCTTGCGCCCTGCGATCAGGATCATATTATGGAGACGCAGCTATGAAACTTTAAAAGCCTCTGATCCTTTGTCCATCTTCAGCACCTGACCCCTTCAGGAGCACAGAATTACTAGTCACAGATGTTGAAGAGATGGGGACAGCCCCTCCTTAAAGATGCTGAGAGCACACATAGGGAATGATGGGACTCTGTGACACCTGCCCACAAAACTCTGTCAGTAATGACAAGCACCGTTGAGAAGCAGGCATCACTAATATGTCCAGGGAGTGTGAGGCCATGCCATCACTTTGAAGTTTGAAGGCTCCATAAAGCACAGGGAAGAAGCCCTGGACTGAGGCACCTGTCCTTATCTTCTGCAGAAAGGTTTCACATCTGAGAAACACGAGCACTGCTCATCAGAATAAGGATGCATAGGCAGGGAGACAGCCTTGGGAATTTATTTAAATAGTGAACATTATGTAGAAATGATTAACACCTGTGCCCAGGCTGTACCACTACATCTTCTTAACATTTCAAATCCTGCAGCTACGTCTTGATGCTCCCTGGACATCCACAGTGAGGATGCCCTCTCGCGTACACACTATTGGAGGCCAACTATGGCGATGGAGTTCAACCCGGGCTACAGTGCAGGAGTGACATCATGGACCAAGGTTTCCATGGCGGCCACCATCCTACCAGTGTTGACCTTAGTGCGTTGGCATGCCTGTGCTATCACCTCAGACTGAAGGTGGATGGAATCCTCCATCATGCCTTGCAATCTGAGGAGTGCAGCCAACATCCCTTCCTGATGTTCTCAAGCTTGCATTTGCAGCTCCAGCAACTGTGACATGACCAAGTCCAGAGGCTCATCATCTGACTCGGACTCAGCAAATTTCTTGCCTCCAGCAGTCCTCCGAGTGCCGGACACCTGGGAAGTCCCTGCCACCTCCTGCTGTGGATCAGAAAGCACGATGTGCTCACCAGATTATGATCCCAAGGCTACTCTAAAGCTAGGTCCCACCAGAGTGTGTGTCTCTAAGCTGGTGGAGGGTGTTGGTGAATGCTGTGATGGGACTTCAAGGAGAGTGCCTTCAGGTCCCTCTTCAGATGTTTCTTCGGGGCTTGATACAAGGCCCAGGGTCAAGGACTCCATCGGCTGTTTGGCAGATGTGCCTGCAAAAGCAAGGGGAGATAATTAGTGCATGGCAGTGGCCTGTGAAACAGGGCACATCACTCTCAGCATGGTGTCTGATGGATGTTGCACTGCTGGATCCTCACTTGGTAGAGCAGCGCCGACCTCACTGTCAGCACAGACCGGTCCAGTTCCTCACCGGCCATCTGGATGGCTCTATTTTCAAAGTCAGTGAGGACTTTGATTTCAGGCATTCCTTCAACAGTCTGCAACTTCGCCCTCTTGCTGTGTGCCAACTTGACCTGCTTGAATAGAGACGGAGAGAGTGTAAGCAGGATGCCTGCCCGTCCAGATGATAAGTATGCCTGGCATGTGTGGGTGGTGTGTAATCCCATGGACGGGAAGAGGACAATGAAGGTATGCGTGAGAGAATGAATGGTGATGTCCCTTGCACCGGCAGTGAGTGAGGGCTCTGTGGATGTTTTTCTTTAATTCATTCATGGGATGTGGGCTTCGTGGTTGAGACAGAATTTATTGCCCATCCCTAGTTGCCCTTGGGAAGGTGGTGCTGAGCTGCCTTCTTGGACCGTTGCAGTCCGTGTGGTGTAGGTACACCCACAGTGCTGTTAGGAAGGGAGTTCCAGAATTTTGACCGAGCAACAGTGAAAGAACGGCGATATATTTCCAAGTCAGGATGGTGAATGACTTGGAGGGGAACTTCTAGGTAGTGGCGTTCCCATCTATCTGCTGCCCTTGTCTTTCTAGATGATACAGGTCGTGGGTTTGGAAGGTGCTGTTGAAGGAGACTTGGTGAATTCCTACAGGCATCTTGTATATGATGCATACTGCTACAACAGTGTGTTGGTGGTGGAGGGAATGAATGTTTGTGGATGTGGTGCCAATCGAGCGGGCTGCATTGTCCCAGACGTTGTCAAGCTTCTTGAGTGTTGTGAGGGCTGTACTCATCCAGGCAAGTGGAGAGTATTCCATCACACTCCTGACTTGTGCCTTGTAGATGGTGGACAGGCTTTGGGGAGTCAGGAGGTGAGTTACTCCTCACAGGATTCTTCGCCTTTGACTTGCTCTTGTAGCCACAGTATTTGTAGGGCAAGTCCAGTTCAGTTTCTGGTCAATGGTAACCCCCAGGATGTTGATAGTGGGGGATTCAGTGATGGTAATGCCATTAAACATAAAGGGGCGATGGTTGGATTCTCTCTTGTTAGAGATGGTCATTGCCTGACACTTGTGTGACACAAATGTTACTTGCCACTTATCAGCCCAAGCCTGGATATTGTCCAGGTCTTACTGCATTTGGACATGGACTGCTTCAGTATCTGAGGAGTCACAAATGGTGCTGAACATTGTGCAATCTTCAGCAAACATTCCCACTTGTGACCTTATGATGGAAGGAAGGTCATTGATGAAGCAGCTGAAGATGGTTAGGCCGAGGACACTACTCGGAGGGACCCCTTCAATGATGTCCTGGAGCAGAGATGACTGACCTCCAACAACCACAACCACCTTCCTTTGTGCTAGGTATGATTCCAACCAGCAGAGAGTTTTCCCCCTGATACCCATTGACTCCAGTTTTGCTAGGGCTCCTTGATGCCACACTCGGTCAAATGCTGCCTTGATGTCACGCTCATTTCACCTCGGGAGTTCAGCTCTTTTGTCCATGTTTGAACCAAGGCTGTAATGGGGTCAGGAGCAGAGTGGCCCTGGCAAAACACAAACTGGACGTCAGTAAGCAGGTTATTGTTAAGCATGTGCCACTTGCTAGCACTGGTGATGACGCCTTCCATTACTTTACTGATAATTGAGAGTCGACTGATGCGGTGGTAATTGACCGGGTTGGATTTGTCCTGCTTTTTGTGCACAAGACATACCTGGTCACATTTCAACATAGGCAGGTAGATGCCAGTGTTGTAGCTGTACTGGAACAGCTTAGCTAGGCACACAGCAAGTTCTGGAGCACAAATCTTCAGTACTATTGCCGGAATATTGTCAGGAGCCGTAGCCTTTGCAGTATCCAGTGCCTTCAGCTGTTTCTTGATGTCACGTGGAGTGAATCGAATTGGCTGAAGACTGGCATCTGTGATGCTGGGGACCTCCGGAGGAGGCCGAGATGGATAATCCACTTGGTACTCCTGGCTGAAGATTGTAGCAAATGCTTCAGCCTTATCTTTTGTACTGATGTCCTCCGTCGCTGTGGATGGGAATATTTGTGGAGCCTCCTCCTCCAGTGAGTTGTTTAGTTGTCCACCACCATTCATGACTGGATTTGGCAGGGCAGCAGAGCTTAGATCTGATCCGTTGGTTGTGCCATCGCTTAGCCCTGCCTAGCATTTGCTTCTTATGCTGTTTGGCATGCAAGTACTCCTGTGTTATAGCTTTACCAGGTTGATACCTCATTTTTCGGTATGCCTGCTCCTGGCATGCCCCTTTGCTCTCTTCATTGAACCAGGGTTGATCTCCTGGCTTGATGGTAATGGTAGAGTGGGGGATATGCTCAGTCATGAGGTTACAGATTGTGTTTGAGTACAATTCTGCTGCTGCTGATGGCCCACAGCACCTCATGGCTGCCCAGTCTTGAGTTGCTAGATCTGTTTGAAATCTATCCCATTTAGCACGGTGGTAGTGCCACACAACACAATGGAGGGTATCCTCAATGTGAAGGCAGGACTTCATCTCCACAATGACTGTGCGGTGGTCACTCCTAACGATACTGTCATGGACAGATGCATCTGCGGTAGGTTGATGAGGATGAGGTCATGCATGTTTTTCCTTCTTGTTGGTTCCCTCACCACCTGCCTCAGACCCATTCTAGCAGCTTTTTCCTTTAGGATTCAGCCAGCTCAGTCAGTTTGGTGCTACCAAGCCACTCTTGATGATGGACATTGAAGTCCCCCACCCAGAGTACATTCTGCACCCTTGCCACCCTCAGTGCTTCCTCCAAGTGGTGTTCAACATGGAGAAGCACTGATTCATCAGCTGAGGTAGGTCAGTACGTGGTGATCAGCAGGAAGTGTCCTTTCCCATGACCTGATGCTATGAGACTTCATGGGATCTGGAGTCGATGTTGAGGACTCCCAGGGCAATTCCCTGCTGACTATATACCACTGTGCCATCACCTCTGCTGAGTCTGTCCTGCCGGTGGAACAGGACATATGCAGGGATGATGATGGTGGTGGTTTCTGGGACACTATCTGTAAGGTATGATTCCATGAACATGACTATGTCAGGCTGTTGCTTGACTAGTCTGTGAGACAGCTCTCCCACTTTTGGCACTAGTCCCCAGATGTTAGTAAGGAGGACTTTGCAAGGTCGACAGGTCAGAAATTGCTGTTGTCATTTCCAGTGCTTAGGTTGATGCTGGGTGGTCTGACCAGTTTCATTCCTTTTTTGTGACGTTGTAGCAGTTTGTTACAACTGAGTGACTTGCTAGGCCATTTCAGAGTCAACCACATTGTTGTGCATCTGGAGTTATATGCAGGCCAGACCTGACCAGGTAAGGATGGCAGATTTCTTCTTTAAAGTGAAGCAGATGGTTTTTACAGCAACTGATTTTTATTAAATTCAAATTCAAATTCTACCATCTGCCATAGCAGGATTTGAACCAGGGCCCCCAGAGCATTACCCTGGGTCTCTGGATTGCTAGTCCACCAACAATACCACTACACCATTGCCTCCCCCTCCTCCCATGTATGATGGGTTTGTGAGTGTGTGAGTTGAGAGTGATGAGAAGAGTGACTTACCCTAGCAGAACGAAGGAGATCATTCATCCTCTTGTGGCACTGGGTGGCTGTCCTCTTTTGCAGGGCTTTGGCACTGACCACCACCTCCCAAGCCGGATTGGTGATGTTGCTGCCCATCCTGCGGCCAGAGCGGGGGTACAGGACATCAAGGCGCTCCTCCATGGGGGCTGCAGTCTTTTTGCCTTTTGGGGCCATGTCTTCTGTGCAGCAGCCCTGGACTGGAAGCACTGAGAGGTATGCGAATGGACGTGGCTGTGCTTTAAATATGGTGCCCGGCATGATGAAATGGCGAGTGATGACGTAGCGGCCGAATGACAGCACACCCGCTATGGAAATGGCATGTTTCCCGGGAATGGATAATTAATGCGGCTGGTTTGGGACAATACATCATGAAATGCCGCCATTGCGGCCGACGGGTGAAACGTTGTTTTACCTGCCTGCTACCGCACTTAGTGCAAATCTGGGATGATTCCATCTGTTACCTTGATTCACCAAGTAGTGAGGATTGATACAAGATTAAAAAATGTATAAGTACTGCTTACTTTCGGTTTGGTAATGACAACACATTGAGGTCACAAAAGAGAGTTGTAATTCCGTGTAAAATAGCTGGACTAAGCCGTTTGTAAGCACTGATGTTGTCTCTAGTGAGAGACCTATGCTGTGCAGTAAACCTTCTATGAAGAAGGCACAAATGAAACTTGACATGGAGAACAATAAGGCAATTATTTTTGTCAGGTCAGTGGATCTGTACTTTACCCAGTCAGGACGTTATCATTTTCCCCCTAACAAAAGCTAATGTTGTTCAGCAAAGTGTTAGGCTGTTATTCATGGCACCGAGTAAAAGGAATCAGAGAAAAGAAAACATTATTTTTCCATTACATAATCAATTTGCGCACCTTATGTAAGATTTGAAATCCTGTTAAAAGATGTAGGCAGAGCTGATGAAGAGTATACAAGGTTAATAGAAGAGATTAGTGAGTAGAAGAGATTAGTGAGAAGTATGAAATCATGTCCTGTTGTAAAGCTTCCGATGCCATGTGACCTTAACAAGGTAGTTGCCATGGATCGAAAGGCATAGAACAGACAGGAATATTTTCAGTCTATAGACCTGTGACTAGATTTGGTCTTTCTACAAGAATCCATAATAAGGACAAAAGGGTTATAATATACAAAATCATGGAGAATTAGACACGGGCCAGACTGATCATAGAGGGGAATTTGTCAATGATGAGATTAGAGATATCTGTGGGGTTAAAAGAATGCAAGGAATTCACTGCAGAGAGTTGTCAAGTATTTTCTTCCATTATGTAATAAAGTGAAAAAAATTACATTTATGCTAATATGCCAGATAATTCACAATCCAGCTACAGATTTAAAAATAAAACACATCTATGGCCGAAACATTTGGCTCTGTGGCACCATTGAAGCCATTGCGACAAAAGCCAGAGTTGGCAAAAACAGTGGGCACACATTTCCAGCCACCTTGAGTGCAGTCTGCATTGGAAGCCATGCTGGTAAGAGCACTAACACATGTATGCCTCTCAAGCTGATTTGACACACATTGCCAATTTGGACCACACAGGTCCAGTTAATGCCGTGTCCTAAACAACCCCAACTAAATAAATATTCAGCTGTATGAGAAACCCCCCCTCCCACATCCGCCTCATTTGCATTATTACAGGGCCAACCATCTAACTTGCAGGTAAGGTGTTTTTGCCATTTGGTTTTGTAAAGTTTGCAAAAGAACTGTGGTGTGTATTTGGAGGTGTTTTGGTGACTTATTGGTTTTTGAAGGCAGCTTGTTGCTGCATCCTGATCAGACAGGCAGAGGAGGTCATTGCTCTGTGTAAGGAAAGCCTTTTAGAGTTATGGGGGCTATAGTTGTAGTTTCTCTTCACCTGCAACATGGCAATGACATGGGGCACAGGTTGTGGAGCAGGGAAGCTTTGTGCAAAGGGTGAAGGAGGACAAATCTCCACAGAAAACCTCACCCACCAAGTAATTCAAGAGAGTATTTCTCTACACCACCTCAGCCAGTTGCAATATGTGAGGCACTGATGATTCAGCAAGGAGGTGATCACTGACCTGAACCACCTCCCTCAACAGGAACTAGGGCCACACAGGGTGCGGACACCACTGCTAGCAGCCATTAAGGTCACCATCATTCTCAACATCTGTGCAAGCAGATCCTTCTATGCAACAGCAGGCAACATAGACAACATTTCTCAGCTCACCATCCATCACTGCTTCAGGGAGGTGACAAAGGTCCTACACACCAGGAAAAGACTTCATTATCTTGCTTACCAGAGAGAAGCAGGAGGAGCGGGCATGTAGCTTTGCCAGGGTAGTGTGTTTCCATTTGGTGCAGTGATCTATTGACTGCAAGCATTTAGCTCTGCAGGCCCCATGTGTAAACATAGGAACTACTAAGGATGCCACCCGATTAATATAGTGTATGGCCATGGCCAAAGCGTCATGACTATAAATTACAAGTATGCTGGCAACAGCCAACATGCTTTCACTCTGAGGCACTTAGTCATTCCCTTCATCTTTAGGCCACCATGATAAACCAAAGGCTGATTGCTTGGAACAAGGGATATAATTTCTGCACATGGCTCATGACTCCCTTCCAATACTCGGCAATGTGTAGACAATAAGCCTAGAATGACAACCAAGCAGTTACAGGAAATATCATGGAGCAAACCATCAGCATCATCAAGAAATGGTTTTACTGCCTGAACCACAGTGGGGACGGATGGTGGGGCAAGCCTTCCATTACTCACAGTAATGCGTGTCCGAGGTCAGGGTGGTTTGCTGGGTTTTCCAAAATCTTGCTATCATGGGACATCTGGAGGCCTCCAAGGGGATGGAGGCAGATGGAGGAGGAAAGGAGGGGAGCAGAAAGCAGGGAAAAGACATCCAGGCTCCTTTGCTCTGGACGGACTATCCATGAGCAGCTACTGAGATCCTATTTTTCCTAAGACATTGTCCCATCATCACATTTGATTCATAATTACACCACCCTTTTCAATCCATCTGCTACATCACATCAAAATTCTGAAATGAAAGCCAACAAATAAAAAGAAACCATTCCATAAAAACGTTTTCAAACAATACATTCACTAATTGATACAAAGCTGAACTATTCAGCCTTGTGCATCTCCTTAATGTCTGTCTTGTGGGTGCCTTTACTTGGTCTAGTGCTCCTTTTCAGTCCTACCCCTATGGCTGGTGGATGGCTGCTGAATTTCACGGGACAGACTGCAGATGGGGGAACTGTGAACTAAAATAACCAAATTTACCAAAGGACCCCCTAATGAAGAAACAACCAACAAGGTTTCACTGTTTGTAATTTTTACTTTAACACAAATCAGACTCAATGTAGGTTAAACATAAATTAACAGGCAAGTGATACTTCAAATAAAAGGTAAATTTCACTTTAACTAATCGATTCAACAAAGATACGCCCTGTAAAACCATAAGCACTTGCATCACTTCAGGCAGACAAGTGGCACATTTGCAGTTCAAACTCAGCCTCTGGTACATAAGATCTCACTTTCCCCCTCAATCAATTCAGACCTCGAATCACATTCACCAGTAGCTGTACTCCATCTGAGGTCTCAGAAACAGTCATCACCTGAGCACCATGTCCCTGTAGAACTTCCTTAGCTAGGTTTTCAATAGTCCTGATGGCACAGACTCTGCAAGGACTCCTTTATCAAACCCTGTTAAACAACCTGGTCAGCTATGGCAAAACTATAGCAGCAGCAGTAAAATTTTCAAATTCACAATCCCTGCTCTAACCTTGTCTTCTGTGTTCTGTTCTGTTTAACCGTGTCATACACACACATCTCCTTGTAAATGTGCCTTCTTTGTTCTCCCCTCTGCTACAGATCTTCTTTATCTGCAACTCTCTTTGTGTCTGGCCACACAGCATTCATATATTAACTTCCTTCCTGTTGGTATTGCTTCCAAGTCAAGGGTCGTCAGATCACATGGACTAGTTTTTTTTTTCACGGGATATGGGCTTCACTGGCTGGGCCAGCATTTATTGACCATCCCTAATTACCATTGAGAAGGTGGTGGTGAGCTGCCTTTTTGAACCGCTGCAGCCCATGTGGTGTAGGTACACCCACAGTGCTGTTAGGGAGTTCCAGGATTTTGACCCAGCGATAGTGAAGGAATAGTGTTATATTTCCAAGTCAAGATGGTAAGTGACTTGGAGGGGAACTTCTAGGTGGTGGCATTCCCATCTATCTGCTGCCCTTGTCCTTTTAGATGGTAGTGATTGTGGGTTTGGAAGGTGCTGTTTAAGGAGCCTTGGTGAATTCCTGAAGTGCATCTTGTAGATGATACACACTGTTGCTACTGTGCATCGGTGGCGGAGGGAGTGAATATTTGTGGATGTGGTGCCAATCAAGCAAACTGCTTTGTCCTGGATGGTGTCAAGCTTCTTGAGTGTTGTGGGAGAGGCCCTCGTCCAGGCAAGTGGGGAGTATTCCATCACACTCTTAACTTGTGCCTTGTAGATGCTGGACAGGCTTTGGGGGGGGTCAGGAGGTGAGCTACTCGTTGCAGGATACCTAGCATCTGACCTGCTCTTGTAGCCACGGTATTTGTATGGCTAGTCCAGTTCAGTTTCTGGTCAATGGTAACCCCCAGGATGTTGATAGTGGGGGATTCAAGTGATGGTAATGCCATTGAACGTCAAGGGGTGATGGTTAGGTTCTCTCTTGTTGGAGATGGTCATTGCCTGGCACTTGTGTGGCATGAATGTTACTTGCCACTTGTCAGCCGAATCCTGGATATTGTCCAGGTCTTGCTGCATTTGGACATGGACTTCTTCTTACTTCAAAAAAAAGCGTTTCTTTTTCAAGAAAATTCCAATTGATCACTTTACAATTGATGAAAAAACTTAGAAGTCTTTTTCAAACATTCTTACAGATTCCATAGACATTTTAAAGAAATTACAAATTTTCCTTACTGTACTGCTTCCAGGTCAAAAGTTGCCACACTGTAGAAAAACTATATATTGATTATAAATGTTTTAATTATTTGATTATTTTTGATACATCTTGTATGATTTTCTCATTCTATTGCCTAGATGTGTTTTATTGTTATAATTTTTCAATTTTATGCAAAAAAAGTTAGCTTTTCCAGCTATTCCTTTACACCCTTCCAGTATTTCTAATGGTGCTCAACATTTCGAATTTAATTAGTTTGGTGTCAGCAAAATGATAACTAACTAGATTGATTTCAACTTGATGGTTTTTGCTTCAATATTTTATATTCTATTAACATCAGAATGACAAATAGAACATTATGCCATTTTCAGTTTGTTGAAGAAGCTTTTACACTTGCATAAATGACCAAGAGAAGTAACATTTGCATTTAATGTTTCTTTTCTGTCACAGGCACAATAACTCACTTACCCTTATTTATTGTATATAATTTGGATCAATGTTGCCTTAAAAGGTATAATTTCAGCTATTGTGAATATTTCTGTCACCCGTCAACAGCTCTGATTTGTAATTGTTATGTAAATGTAACGATTATAAAGCTGTATAGTGAAATGATATGAGAGCTGAAATTCCTGCTTATTTGCACTGAGCAACACGTATAATCTGGTTAAAATAAATAACCTGTGTAAGAGACCAAAGAAATTCTGGTACAAGTGTAATCACATGCAATTACACTACATCCAAATTTCCTCACTTTTTTGCCTCTATTGATCCTTGCCACCAAACTCATTATAATGGCTTCACCTCCAGACTAAAGAATATATATACATGGATTTCCTGAAAGTACACTGATTCAAGTCAGGTGGAAAATTAAGACCTGAATTTTAATTGCAGCAGATTGCAAAGTCATTTTTCTGCCTTGTTGCTATTTGTTGAGCAGCTGTTTAAATTTATTCGCAATGAGTTGTGCAATGTACTTTCTGTTTCTTTGAATGCTGTTTTATGGCTTCAGTATAAGCCACATTAAAAACTGAAAAGCTTTCATGATTGTATGACCGTAGACATGCTGAGCCTAATGTGCATGAATGATGGTCAATTAGGTTGAAACTTTTCACATGCATATATAAAAAGGAATGCATGTGTGAGTTTGGTGCTCGGCTGTTTACACTGATTTTAGCTTGTTTACATCCAATTTTAAATTCCAGTGTATGCTGAAGAGATTATATTCAAATTTCCTGTCAATTAGACATTAGGAGAATGGGCATTATTTCGGGCGCAAATTGTGTCCCCACAGGTAATTTGTGGGTTAAAATATCAATCTGCATTACTCACCTGATGGCAGAGCCTGTGCATTCCTGAAACTTTGTACATTCTTGTCTTGAGCCGAAACATGTGTTGGCCTTTAAAAGCGGAGTTTATTTAACTTATTCCAACGGTGTAAAATGGCTGATATTGAATTAGCCACCAATTTTCCACCCTACCTGACCTTCCCTTCCATTGAGATGAATTGAAAACAAAATAGGCCTGGTGTACACTGAGCAGCTAATTCAATAATGCCCGATTTACACCCACTGTTAAAATTACCCCAACTGTTTCTTCAGTAAATCAGTACAATAATCTATTCAAAAGCATAACAAACAAGAGAATCTAAATGCCAGATAAGGTTTGAACATTACTAACTTAGCCCTTTATGCACATTCTGAACTATACCATTAGCTGGAGTTTTCTTCAGTCTAACTCATATTATCTGTTTGCTAATTACCAAATTAGCTTCACCTCCATTACCTTTTTCTCCAAAGAAAACCGCCCTAGTCAAACTCTCTCCTTATAATTTAGGCCCTGAAGATTTTGAATTCAACAAATAAACCCTAATGCTTTAAGCAGAAAAAAAAAGCACATTGTGCATTATTTTCAGCTTTTCAGCAAGGTTAAGAGCAGACTGCGTTTTTGGTCCTGTGATTGACATTAAAGTCTGAGAGCTAAATCAATCTCATTCAGTGATCTCAAAGCATTGATTCAAGGATATCTTATACATTGCCAACTTAAAGTGGTTTAAGTCAGGGTGCTAAGCTGTGCAATTTGAAAAGAAGAAAAACTCCTACAAAGCTGAAACATCAATCCTGTTCATTTACTTTTCTTTTATTCAAAGGATATAACTGTTGTTGCCAAGGCAAACATTTCTTACCTATCCTTAATTGCCCTTGAGACCATGGTGGTGAGCTGCTTCCTTGAACTGCTACAACCTGTATGGGTAAGGTATTTCCGATGTTCTGTGAGGTAAGGTGTTCTAAGATTTTGACCCAGCGACGATAAGGAATTGAAGATTGTACTTCCAAGTCAGGACGGTGTGTGCCTTGGAGGGAAACTTGGAGAGATGGTATTCCATGCACATGCTGCCCTGGTCCTTTAAGGTAGTAGAGACCGCAGGATTGGAAGGTGCGCCCTAAGGAGCCTTGCCCCACAGCATCTCATCCCTGCCCAGTATTGTGCTGTTACATCTGTTCTGAATCTAGTCCATTTAACATAATGGTAGTGCCACACAACATAAAAGAGAGTGTACTTAATGTGAAGATGGAACATCATCTTCACAAGGTGGTCACTCCCACCAATACTCTCATGGATGGATGCATTTGTAACAGATAGATTGGTAAAGTCTTTCACTTGTTGGTTCTCTCAACACCTACCACAGACTCAGTCTGGCAGATATGTGCTTCAGGACTCAGCTGGCTCGGTCAATAGTGGTGCTACTGAGACACCCATGGTGACAGACATTTAATGACCCCACCAGGAGTACATTCTATTGCCATTGCTACTCCCAATTCTTCTTCCAACATGGAGGAGTTATGATTCATCAGTTGAGAGAGGGCAATAGGTAGTGATCAGTGGGTTGTTTCCTTGCCCATGTTTGACCCAATGCTATGAATCCTCTTGGGGTGCAGAACCTATGATGAGGACTGCTAGTTTTGGTACAAGTCCCCAGATGTTAGTGAGGAGAACTTTGTAGGGTTGATTGGGCATGATTTTCCTTTGTTTCCGTTGTTTCCATTCCCAGGTCTGGTTGCCCGTTCAGTGTTATGCTTATTTGGCTTTTCCATGATGATTTGACACAACCGAATGGCTTACTAGGCCATTTAGAGGGAAGTTATGGGTCAACTACATTGTTGTGCGTCTTGAGTCTCATGTGGACCAGACCCATTGAGGACAACAGATTTCCTTCCCTGAAAGGCATTAGTGAACCATTGGTTTTTCTGACAATCTGATAGTTTCATGACCATTATTGCTGAGAGTAACTTTTTTAATTCCAGATTTATTAATTAATTTAATTTAATTTCCCCCAACTGGTGGGATTTGAACACAGTTTTCTGCAGCATTAGTAACCCAGGTTATTTCAACCCAAGTGACCCAAATAGCATGTAAGAAATCAAGTTGTAGCCTCCTCGAATGACACTGATCATAACAATTAACAAACCTGGAAAAGAACAGATGCACAAACTCAGGACAAGTTTCAAAGGAATGAGGAAAGACTGGAACAATCCAGGAAAGGATAGTCCTCGTGCATGAAAACCTCAATTGAGAGTATATGGAATATTTTTAAGAAATAGACTCCTGAGCATATAGAATAAATATACCAACAAGCTATCACAACATAAATGAGTGTGACTTAAACTTACAATTCAGCAAGAAGTGAAATTAGTCAAAAAATCTAACTTTCAATGTCTATAGAACAAAACAGGGACCAAAAGATCATGTTAAAACCTCCACTATTTTATATGTATATATATAATATATATATGTAAATGACTTGGATTTAAAAGTGCTGCAAGTTGATGAAATTTGCAGTGGAAATTAAATGCTGGGGTGGAAGGCAGGTGGGGGAACAGATGAGGATAGAAATCAAATTCGATGAAGCAGCAAAGGAATTACAAAAGGCTCTAGACGTAATTCACAAGTGTGCCGAATTATTGCAGATGAAGTTCAATATAGATAAGAAAAATGTATTATACATGAAAATAAAAGTGGAGTAAAAGACATGGCTATGAATCAATTGTTGTTAACTTGTCAAGGGGACAGACTAGAAGAGATTGAGTTGCGATAGTGCACTCAACACTGATCACATTGAGCAACTGCGGTGCAGAAATCAACAAAACAAACAGATGCTAAGCTCTATTGCCAAAAAGCAGAGTGCAGCTTTGAGGTGCTCATGCTGAAGTTGAATGGTGCTCTGGTCTGCTCGTCTTGAGTGCTTTGGTCAGTTGTCATCCCAAAACACCAGGGTCTGTAGAGAATGTTACAGAGATGATCTTTGAGGAAAAGGATTTAAACACTTTAGTCTTAATAGGAGGTAAATGGGAGGAGCCCTGCCAGGTCCTGCTTTGTCAACTGTCAAATGGCCAACATTCCAGAGGAGAGCAAATAAACCACATAAGACAATATGAAGTTCTCCTTGAAGTGCAGTGGCTTTGACTTTAATGACCGGAAGGATCTTGCTATCAATTGTTCAGAATGGTGACAACTTTTCTACCAAGCTGCATCATGCTTTGAGTCCCAATGCCTTAATGATGAAGCCGGGAAATAGCAGAGAAGGAAAGAAAAGGAAGCAAATTCTGGACTCCAGCTCTCACTACCTCATGGGACATCCTGCTACATGTGCCCAAAGATCTGTGGGTTGAAAATTGGTCTGCTTAGTCATATGAAGACCAATGGCAGAAACTCTTGACCCTGAGCTGACATCATCCTTGAATTTAGGGACAGATAACAACAAGAGGGGTCTTTTAGAAGTGCACATTTTATACACTGAAAGGAATAGAAAAGATTGATTCAAAGGACTATTTTAAGGTGAACCATAATTATAGGATAAAGAGACATTAGTCTAAAACATTAAGAGTCAACAAGCTTGTCACCTCATAAAGGGGCCCATTTAACCTTCTTGGTTTCATTGACAGGACCTCAACAAGATGTTCAGATGAAAAACAAGCCTACCAGTGAGTGCAGTAGAGTGGGTGGTATAAGTGATTTGGAGCACTATTTTAAAGCAGCATTCAACTGAAAACCTTCACATCAGTGCATTTATGCAGTTACAAGCTTTTCTTGATTCAGTGTCAGGATTTCATGTGGAAAAGGTATTTTCATTGCTTTATCATTCAGGAGACCCAGAGACCTGCATAATACTCTGAAGAATGGGAGTGGTTTTGGCAACTCTCTTCTATTTGGGGGGAGACAAGCAGCAACTGGGGAGATGGTTTGCAGCTGCAGGAGAGCCACAGAGCAGGCCAAAGAGGAGAGCAAAACATTCCCATCACATAAGGCATATAGGTCAGAGAGACATACCTACAGTTTAATGAGGGACAGTGTTTGAGGAGACTGCCCTGCACTAGCTGCTACGGCATGATCCCTACAGATAAGGTATGCAAATGCCTGGGTGTCCTTGTATGGATCATTTCTCACTAAATGTTCAGCAGCAACAAGTACAGAATCTCACTCCCCACCCTTCCCAACCAAAAAAGGCTCACCTCAGTTAACAACTGCAACTTCAATTTAAATAACTACCAGGTCCATCCATCCTTCTTCTAGACAAATTACCCATCAGTGCTGGAAAATACATGACAGCTTGCCAATGAAGTTCAATTGACGCCAGACTATCAAAATGGAAGGTCATTCACCTCATCCTTCCATTGAAACCTATGCTACCATCATAACTGTGGCTCAGTAGCACCAACTGGGTGAGGGTGTCTGGTTAGGAAAAGGGGAAGCATTCAGGCTTGTTGATGAAGCAGCCATGGAATTACTGAATCCATCAAGCAGATGGCCATTCACCCTGTTTACTGAATGCCGAAAATAGTGCCAGGAGTGAAAATTAACCCCAAGGAGTGATTTGCATTGTAATAGTCTTTGAAAGGAAAACGACCCTGGTAACTTATGAGGGAGTTGGATATTGTGGTGGTGTGAGTATACGTTTCTATGAAAGATTGCTAGATGGGTCAAAATGACTTTCTCAAATGTTCTGAGCTTTATATGATCTTTACCTTCTGTGCCTAGATTTTAATTGCCTGTTAGAAATTGCCATGGAGAGTTAATTACCTGCAGTTATGGGTGGGAAGTTGGCGGGACTTGGCAGAAAATCATGGGGCTAGGTACTGGCCACCCAATGACACCAAGTAGGACCAGCTGCTGGGGCCATCTTGCAGGGTCTTGCAATTAGTAAAATGGGGTTCCATCCATGGCAGAGGAAACCTAAACTTTCCTTATGAGGCCCAGAGAAGAGCTGCTATTCCTGTTTACCTGTTTAAGCATTTCCAGATGCCAATTCTTTTTCCCGTTGTCTTCACCTGGCAGGAATGCCATTTTGGTTTCATCCAAGAGTGTCCAATTAAAATTCCAGTAATGTAAAAAAAAATGGCGCCAGCTTTAGGCAGGTGTTCTTGCCACATACGCTATAGAAGAGGTTAAAACACCGGTAACAGTTGACTCCCTGTGGCTCCAGAACATGTACGTTAACTAAGTAATTTTAACTTCACCCACCTGGTTTCTGCTGAGTTGGTAGGGTTATAAGACATCTCTATGGTCTTATTAAACTATATGTTGGGACTTGCACTCTTATAAAGACTCGTGTCTATATTCACGACTTACATTTAGGCTTTATTGACTCCATAATACTTTGAATATATTTTACCTGCATTATTCATTAAGTCAATGCAACTTAGCTCAGAATAATGTTCTCCTTCAGAAATAAAAATCAATTGATGTTAATTACCATTGTGTTATACAAAACTGTTCATTAAAATTTCACATACAACTCAATGCTGATCTTTTATTTCATAAGCATTTTGTTTTTATTTTGTTTTGTAGAACCAAAAATAGAAACAAGTGAGACAAATGATTGAGATCAAATCTCAACATGATGAAATGTATAGGTTTTAGAAATTGCAGTTCAATGGTTAGTATATTTAGCTTTCATGTACGACCAAAGCCAGTTCATTTATCCCTATTTGCTGCTCAATTCTTATGTTCCTGGGTTAGATTATACCATGTATTTCTCAATAATATGCTGTCAAAAACCTGGTGCTAACATATTGTGAAACAAAATCATATGATGCTATATAACTCAATTCCAAAGTCACTGTCATCTCCATTAACCTTTCATATGTGCTAATGCCACTTCTACAGTACAATAGTCACAACAAATAGTAAAAAGTAATTAAAATTCACAACTTCAAAATAAATTATATATGTTATAAACAAATGTTCAGTAATGTGCTTAAAAGTTAATACCGTCTGGCAGTTGTGCTGATTCTTATAAACCAATTGCTGTTGTAACTCATGATGAAACCAGAACCACTCAACTGACTTATAACACATTTTCTGTCATCCATTACTTTACATGTATATAACCGTGAATAATAGTATAGTTTACTCTGCCTTCAATATTCATATATCAACTATTGAGCCATAAATTCGGGGCAACCTGTGAAGTTATTGGGATGATATCACCTGGAAGTCTTATCATAATAAACAAACAATATTTATTTCATTGTCAAACCTATGATATGCATCTCTGTGTTTCAGTATTTTTAGTTTTGGGTAAGTATAAAGATTATAAAATTAAGAGCTGTCAATAATCCATCCTGGAACATTTTTCTATTTTATGTACCTAATACCAACAATAAATATGCCCAAACAATGTTTAATAGAGCATGACCCAGAAATAAAATAGCATTGGGAGGAATCTTCTGCTCCCACCAGTGGCAGGAATCATGCTGGGCAGGGACACTAAGTTGGGCGTGATGGAAAAGATCTGTTTCCCACCGGTAGGAAATTAGGTTGCAATTTTGTTCTCCTGACTTTGATGGCGCGCTTAAGGTGCGCCGAGTTTCACGCTGATCTATGTCGGGAACCATATGTGCATACATTTGCATCTCATGAATGGTCATTAAAAGGCAAGCTCACTGGAATTACATTTCCCCTGCAAATGAAATGCCCTACCTGTGGGTAATTAGAATGGTCCATTTCCCGACTGTATAGAAGTGGTGTGCACCTAGCGAGCTTTACTTCATCAGCGACTCTGAGATCTGTAGATGCTTCTTTCACCTACCTTTAAGAGCGTTGCTGCGAGATTTCCAGTGCTTGTACCAGAGACTGCCCCAAGACTGGACATGGAGGGAATACCAATGGGAAGGGGAAGACAGAGGCAGGACTGGGAGGGTTGGTGGAACACAGGAGGGAAGGGGGAAGTTGGAGGCAGGACTTGGGGAGTGGGGTCAAGGAACAGAGTGGAGTAGGGAAAGATTGTCCTTGGGCAAGAGTTATAAGACTATCCAAGGAGGAGGCCACGCTTTCGGAGGCATGTTGAAGAGATAGGCCTGGGGTTGTGCGGACCATGTTAGAGGGCTCTGCATGACAAGCATGTTTTGGTCCTGGTCTTGGGCGGGGGGAGGCTTCCCTGGGCAGTGACTGTTGTTCACAGCATGGTGTGCAGGACATGGTGAATCACCCAAGGAGTTTGGTCCTGGGGGTTAACGTCATGGTACTGTGATTCAGTTGGCACAGTCACGGCCAGGGAAGGTATCTGTCTCCTGTAAGTCGGTAGCTGAAAAATCATGGGGGGGGCCCACTGGATGGTGTCATGGGGATGGGGGGATGGGAGGAGGGGTGGTTCAGGTCACCAAAGGCATGGGGACATCAACATTAAAGGGTTCGGGGAGAGGACAGGAATTTCAACATGGATAATAATGGGGTTAAGGGTAACAGGGGGAGGGTGGATAGTGAAAGGAAGATTGGGAATTAGGAGGCGGTGAGTATGGTGGAGGATGGGAGGAACTTGGTGGGTGATAGGGGGAGGTTGGAAGTTGCTCTCATTCAAAATTCAACAGCACCATTTTTGCATTCCCGTAAGAATGACATAGTTTGAAAAACAAGGGAGAAAATATCAGTCAGGGTAGAGTCTCGGCACGTGGGAGGAGTTCAGCTCCGTAAATCTTCGTCGATTGAAGGAGCACCCTATAACTGTCTCGCTTAAACCATGGAGAGCATTGCTCAACTGACTGCTGTACTCGAGGGTCTCATGCACAATCAATGAGCTTATCTCCTTTTCTAACGGTGTACGTTCAAGCGACAATCCATTAAGTTTAGGTGCTGTGTTGCATATGGTCTAAATTGGCATCTGATCCTCACTGGAGCATGTCAAAATGGATGCATGCTCCAAGAATCAATGACCGCATCTGCTGCTCAGAAGCAGCATGGGCCCTACAAGCCTCCATGTTACCAGTGCATTGGCCATGGCATTCAAGGCACCATGCTTGCAGTCAGGACATGAGTACAAAGACCAGGTATCCATGGTTATTGTAAAGGCCACTGGAGGACAACCAACATAAGGCTGACTGTGGCTCCTAGGACTTGGAACCTCTGACCCTAATGAACACCTCGTTGTGAATGCGCATTCATGTCTGAGGGAAAGATCAGGCACCTGTCGTCCTCCAGGATAATATCATCCTGCAAGGGGTGGCCTTGATATATGATGTGCAGACTAAGTGAAAGTCAAGGGCTGGGAATGCACAGCTGCCTTGTATATGGAGGAAGATAATTCAATGGGAACTAACATTGATTCTTCAATTTTATCTGTTCATAGAAACAAGGAGAAGTGGAGAATGCAGGTTGCAGGCAACACCACCTTCTTGATAGTTTTGATGTGAATGAGGAGATGAAGGGCCCACCGCCAATTGGCACAGCTCAGGGAAGACCATCGCCCTGAGGAACAAGAGCCAACGGGGCCCCAGGAAGACCCAGGTGCAGACAAGAAGGTGCCAAATCCACAAAGACGTTTGGCACGACCAAGGGTCTACAGAAGACAGAGCTCATACATGGAGATGAGAGGAAGGTAGTGACACAGAAGCCTTCACTTGTTTAGAGATGTGGTAGCTCATATTTGCCACATTCTCCGTGAGGAACTTATGCCGCACAGATTGGAGGGCATCCAAAGTCAGTTGCTCTGAAGGTTACCACTGCACTAAACTTTTTGCCAGCAGATACTTCCAGGGCTCTTTAGGGGGAAGTAAATTTATTGAAAGAAGAATATAATAAGAATTCATTGGAAATACTAAAAATCTCCAGGCAGACATGGCTGCTAAGCATATTCACAGTTGAAGATTGCCAGATGAAACTTGCACAGCCTTGAGAGTCAGTCTGGAGACAAAAGCATGACATCAAGAATAGATTAAGTGTGCTCTTCAGCAGATAGGAAAGGGGCAGATGGTCTTAGCTTAGATATGGGAAGATGAACAGTGGACAAAGAGGGGGCTTTGGTGAAGCACATGTAGTCTTAAGTTGTAAGAATCAAAGTCAATGTATACGTGCCTTAATTCTGATTGGATAGTATAATTATGTATACGTATTTTAGAATAATTGGGTAGCAAAACCACATGTTTATGTACTCAATAGAATAGAGATAGTATGGAACCAGTGTGTCGGTTACCGATTGGATATATTCAAATGCACTCAAATGTATAATGATAAGAAAACAGTACAAAAATAATGGAATGTAATTGATCGGGGAGCTGGGTCACCATTTTATGGAATGGTAGCAGCTCCCTTGCATATGCTCGAATAAACTGGTTAAAAGAAGCCTGAGTCTTATGTGGTCGTTGCGGAATCGGAGAGTGTGACAGCTCCCCTTCAGCTCCAATGGGATTCTTCATGGGATCTGACAATTGACGTTACATAATAGCATAAGGGAGGTGGCTGAGGCCCTTTTCAATAAAGGTCACCATTATGTGAGTTCCACATGAATGAAGCAAGCCAGCCTGCCAGAGCTGTGGGATACACTGCAACCTCAGGCTTTCTGAAAGTGCAGGACACCATCAACTGCACACATGTGGCCTTGAGAGCTCCCTGAATCAGCCTGTGAGATTCATTAACAGAAAAGGATTTCACTGTCTAAACATTCAGTTAATCTGTGATCACAGACAGCAGATCATGCAAGTTTGTGCTAGATACCCAGGAAGGTCACACAACTCATACATTTTGAGTCAATTCCAGATGCCAGAGATATTTGAGGGAGCTCAGCGCTTAGAGGGTTGGCTCCTCAGTGATAATGGGTACCCCTTAAAGAGATGGCTAATGATGTCCATTCGTCATCCACAGAGTGCATCTGAGGAGAGATACAATGCTGCACATTCAGCCACAAGGTGCTTAATAGAGCAGACTATTGGCCTCTTAAAGATGTGTTTCAGATATTTGGACTGATCTGTCAGAGCTCTCCAATACTTACCACAGACAGTGTCCCACATCATCGTTATTTGCTGTTCCCTGCACAACCTAACGCTGCAAAGGGGGAATGTTTTGCCACAGGGAGACATGGAAGAGCCTCACGTATCCTCCGACAAGGAGGATATTGAAGGAGGTGAATTTGAAGAGGGCGATGATTCAGACAAGTTACATGATGATGCCATTGCACAGGCATGACACAGAAGACATGCCCATGACAACCTCATTAGCTACAAGATTCCATGAGGAATAAGGTGAAGACAAGTTGTTATGAGCACAGTTCTCTTCAAAGCTTCGAAGCAGGGGAGACAACAAAACCTTAATCATCTTCAGCGTCTTAGGAAAAGTCATCAATCTCACAATGATCACAGAGGAAGCATAAGTTACCTTCAACCATAACGATGGGGTCATTCTTGGAAGGCGCAGTAGCCTAGGAAACATGCAACCACTGTAAAATGGGATTAACACCCACTAGCGCACATCCTTAAACAATGATACAGTGCAGTCCTTTCAACCATGGCACCAAGAAAGTCAGTGGTCATGGCATCCTTCAAGAGGCAGAAACGCCAGTGCACACATATATGCACTCATGCCAGTGTGACAGCAGCATAGCAAAGTGGCTCTAAGAGGAAAAATATTCATCCATGTTTATCGCTTGACTATCTGAAGATGGAGCTACACCTGGACAGCAGCATCCATCCAAATGTCAGCTCCTATGCATGATTAATGCAGAGGCTGCATCTTGATACTGAGACCCAAAATGCCATTGGACATCAAGATGCAGTGATATGTCACACAAAGGCATGGACACAAAGCTGAGAGTGATTTGTCCTCACAAAGAGTAGTTCAGCAGGACCATTATTGTCAAACACTCATTACCCTGCATTCATCAGAAGCCTGCCAGGTTTACATCCTGCATTGCTTTACCATCTAGGAGAGATGTAGCCCAGTCAGTTTTGACACATCAGTCAATGGTAACTTAGTCCCTTCATTGATACTGATGAGCACTCAGGAGATGTGCCGGAGCATCACTTTCATACCATTACAGTCCTCGACATTGTCCATCTCACAAAGGTCAATCCTTGCTATGAACCCTAGTATACTGAGTGCACAGTCAAATAATGAATTCCATATCGATTGGAGTTCTGTGGCCTTACAAATCAATTCCACCAAGCAACACTAGGCAGCCATTCAGGAGCAAAGTAAAATCCTCACAGATATTTGGACAGCTTCATCAGGATGAGCACACACCTCTGATATCACACACTCATTCCCGTCTAGCAGAAATTTTATATGTCACCAAGTGGAACCAACTTCCATTGCTCAGCATCATGCATGGGGAGAGTGGGAGCTAATAAGGGAGTAATGTTCAGCCTTAAAAGCAGAGACGAAATAACGCTGAAGGAAGGCATGAAATGCTGTGGTGCTCAACGGTGAAAAATACTTTTCCAAAACCTCTCAGTCATAAAATAAAAGCCATTGCAAAGTGCATTTGAGTGTAAAGACTCCAACGTTGATCACAATAAATACTTATAACATCTATAAAGAATAGACTTCAGTGTGACAGCATCAGGGTAATCACTAAATTTGACAAACAATTCTCATGAGGCCACATAATGTGCACCTTAGATGCAAGGGTTACATAAAATAAGAATCACAGAGTCACAGAATTGTTATGTGCAGAAGGAGGCCATTCAGCCCATCATGTGTATTGTCCATCAATCATTTTCATATATGAAGTGCCTTTGTTTATGTTGCTGATGTGGAACTAAAGGCGATTCACTGTGATGAGATTTGAGTGACTCTTAATGGAACTGAGGGACAAGATGGGAGACAATGGTGGGGGTGGGTCATTTGGTATCCTTGAATGAATGCAGGTCCTTGCATCACATCCTTCAGCCATTTGATACCTGAAACTTGGAGAGGGAAAAATGCAAAATATATTTACAATATACAGATTATACACAGTGAATAAACACTCATGACACCATTGTGCATTCAAAACTTCTTAATTTTCCTAACTGTACTGCCACATCTAGGTGCAACCCCGATATCTGCAGCAGAGGTGGAGGCAACCTGTTGACTGCTATGCCATCTTGTCTGAGATGACTTTGGTGGGCATCCTCTGGAGGCCCAGAGGTTGGAGGGACCCAGCCAGCTAAAGGCCTCCTGCCCTAGGATAGCTGCACCCTCCTCAGCCTACCCTGCTGGAATTGATGGAGGGGATTCGGGGCAGCAGGACACTCTTGGAGGCTCCTGGGTGGATGCCCCCGGGGTAGCTGGCTAGTGACCCTCCTCCATTTGGGTGAGTGAGGGACCCTCCCTGACTCCTTGTGGAAAAGGGGCACCTGGAAGGAGGTCAAGGTGCCCCATCCCCCTCTCACCTGGCCATTGTTGGAATCCACCCCTGGCAGGAGTGATGGAGTGCAGATCCGAGGCAAATCCGGCAGAAACTGTGCATTCTGCTGGGCCTAGATCTTCGAGGTGGTTGCCACCCTTCCCATGGAGACTTTGATGCGCTCACATGCCAGAGCCACAACATCAGACAGATGGGCTCCTCCATCCTTCATTCCAGTCTGGTAGCAGCTTCTGACAACTCTGCCTGATGTTCCCTACCTGTCTCTGCATCTCCAACATTTCTCCCAGACCTGATTGCAGAGGCTTGTATTGGACTCGGGCTCAGCAGGGACCTCGTCTCCAGCAGTCCTCCCAAGAGTCAGAGACCTAGGCTGTCACCGCCTCCGCCTGCTGAGGACGCATGTCCTTGAGGTGATCATCAGATAGTGACCCCGAGACTACTCTAGAACCAGGGCCCACCAGGTTGCAAGTATCTGCGCTGGCAGAGGGTGCAGGTGAATGTAGTGATAAGTCTTCATTGATAGTTCCTCTGTCTCCTCATCTGAGGTGGTCTGGGGACTGGGGCTGAGGCACTTGCTGGAACTCTTCCTCCGCCTATTCTTGCTGGTGGCTGGAATAGAAAGAAGAAGAGATAATTAGCGATTGACTAGATAGGCTCCTACACTCTAGGTCACTCACAGTCATTGTCCACATATTGTTGATGTATACTGTATGGAACCTCACAGGCTTGTTGGGGGAGCCTGATTTCGCTTTCGCACAGGAACAATTTCTGTCTTCGCCTGCCAGCTCTGCCATCTGCTCCTCATGGGAGGAGGGTTTCCTCAGCTCCAGGGTAGCCCCGCTGGTCTTTGCCTCTCTCATCAATTGTGGACGAGCTTGTCCTGGATAAAGGCAGATAGTTTGATTGTGAATACTACAGATGAAAGAGCAGTTCAGAAACATGCACGCCTGCTATGTGTGCTGAACTCTCCCAAGTAAGAGATTAAAGATGCTGTTTACGCAGGATTGTTCATGACCTGGAGGTCTAAAAATGGCTGGTAGACATTCAGTGCTAATGTCCCATCTGCTGGTAGTGTGTGACATCCCTGCAGACATTAACCCTTAGAGTGCCTGATGCCCTTATGAGAGTGTGAGTTTGGAGTAAGGAGATGGGTCACTTACCCTGGCGGAGCACATATCAGATCATTCATTTGCTTCCTGCACCGCAGGGCTATCCTTTTTACTGCTCATGGGCGCTAACCCCCCTGATGGCCTCCTCCCGTTCCGCATTCCGCCCAATGATTCTATTTTGCCTGAAGAATGAACTTCAATCTCACAAAATTGCTACTTATTTCAATGGGACAAGTTTTAAACTTTCCACACCAGCAATCACAGAATCACAGAATCACACAGTGCAGAAGAGGTCCTTTGGCCCATCGAGTCTGCACCGACATGTGAGAAACACCTGACCTACCTACCTAATCCCATTTACCAGCACTTGGCCCATAGCCTTGAATGTTATGACGTGCCAAGTGCTCATCCAGGTACTTTTTAAAGGATGTGAGGCAACCCGCCTCCACCACCCTCCCAGGCAGTGCATTCCAGACCTTTACCACCCTCTGGGTTAAAAAGTTTTTCCTCACATCCCCCCTAAACCTCCTACCCCTCACCTTGAACTTATGTCCACTTGTGAATGACCCTTCAATTAAGGGGAACAGCTGCTCCCCATTCACCCTGTCCATGCCCCTCATAATCTTGTACACCTCAATCAGGCTGCCCCTCAGTCTTCTCTGCTCCAACGAAAACAACCCAAGTCTATTCAACCCCTCTTCATAACTTAAATGTTTCATCCCAGGCAACATCCTGGTGAATCTCCTCTGCACCCCCTCCAGTGCAATCACATCCTTCCTGTAATGTGGCGACCAGAAATGCACACAGTACTCCATGTTAGTTGTAACATGTTAGTTACACCCACTAACATGCTCCTCCGCCTTCAGAGATCTATGGACATACACGCCAAGGTCCCTTTGTTCCTCAGAACTTCCTAGGATCATGCCGTTCATTGAATACTTCCTTGTCAAATTACTCCTTCCAAAGTGTATCACCTCACACTTTTCAGGGTTAAGTTCCATCTGCCACTTATCTGCCCATCTGACCATCCCGTCTATATCTTCCTGTAGCCCAAGACACTCAACCTCACTGTTAACCACCCGGCCAATCTTTGTGTCATCCACAAACTTACTAATCCTATCCCCCACATAGTCATCTATGTCGTTTATATAAATGACAAATAATATATCATTGTGACTCAATCCAAATAAGGGGCCAAAGTTTCTTCTTTATGTTCAACTGCGAATACGGTGCTTGAAATTGTGTTATTTTTCCAAAGTGGCCATGGTTCATGTTTCTGCTCAAACTTATTTGCATAATCACACATAAAATCTTCCATGAACCAGTGCAATCAAGCAGCAATTTAGAACATAATAGTTTATTTTTGGTCTCCTTACGTTAAAAAAAATCCTTAATGATGACTCATCCTTTATGAGTAATAACCTGGTGCAGTTTTATTAATACAGCTGAATGAGTGCAGCTCCAACAACACTCAAGAAGTTTGACACCATCCAGGACAAAACAGCCCACTTGATTGGCACCACATCCACAAACATTCACACCCTCCACCATGATGCACAGTAGCAGCAGTGTGTACTATCTACAAGAGACACTGCAGAAACTCACCAAGGCAGCACCTTCCAAACCCACGACTGCTACTATCCAGAAGGGAAAGGGCAGCAAATAGATGAGAACACCATCACCTGGAACTTCTCCTCCAAGCCACACACCATCCTGACTTGGAAATATATTGCCGTTCCTTCACTGTCGCTGGGACAAAATCGTGGAACTCCCTTCCTAACAGCACTGTGGGTGTACCTACACCACATGGACTGCAGCGGTTCAAGAAGGCGGCTCACCACCACCTTCTTAAGGGCAATTAGTGTTGGGCAATAAATGCTGGCTTTGCTAGTGATGCCCACATCCCATAATCAAATAAAAAAAATTAAAAATGCAATTTTTTTGAGATGAGTGGCTTGTCCAACACAAGTGACTAACCTAATTTTAAATAACAGGTTATTTTAAAAAATATACAAAACCATTTACTAGTTTCCTTGGTGTACACTAGTCAACTTCTTAGTAAATTAGGGGCAGGATCTTTGGGTCTTCGGGCAGGTCCAGTGGGCAGGCCCGGGAGCGGCCGGGAATCGGACAGCCACCCCCAATTGGCCCTCGACCGCGATTTCATGTTGGCTGGCCAATTAATGGCCAGCCGGCGTGAAAGGCACACTGAGAAGCTCAACGCTGCCAGGCTGGGGGCAGAAGGAGGGAGAGCGCAAAAGTCTGCACATGCGCGGGGTGGGTGCACTGAGAGCTCCCTGAAGGCAGGGGACTGCTTCAGGGAGCTGAAGAAGTTTAAAATCAAAAATATAGCTTTTGAAAATTGGAAAAAAAAGTCCCCGCACAGGAACAGAAACATTTGAAAAATTATCAAAACCTTTCTTTTATATTAATTAATGTCAGAAGCCTCAAACCGGTTTCCTAAACAATCCAAAAGCCGCCTGGCTGATTTGCCTGCCCGCCAACCGTAACATTGGACTAGCAGCGAAAAATACAAGTTGATTAATGAATTAATGGCCTTAATAGGCTTCTTAATTGTCGATGGGCCGCTGCCGACTCTTGCGTGTGCCCGCCGACTGAAATTTCTCACGAGCGCACAATGACGTTGGGACGCTCGCCTGACATCATCACACGCTATTTCACACTCAGGCGTGTCAGGTGCATGCCTACATGCTGAGCGCAAAATCCTGCCCTAGGTCTTTTTAAAAATTAAAAACTTTGAACTCTAAACACATTATCTAGCTAGATGCTTTGAAAATATGCAGAGCAAGGCTACAATTGGATATGTAGGAATGTAACCAAGTAAGTGTAAGCTCACTGAGCTGGACAATGGAGTCAAGTGTAGTCAAAGAAGGGTGTGATTAGCTGTGTTTAAAGTTGCAGAGAGGATAAGGGTGGATAATGTACCAGGGTGACAGTAAGATAGAATGGTATTTGTGACATTTAGTTGGGCTATTTTTGTGCTATGGGAGAGGTAGAATCCTGATTAGAGGCATTCAGACACTGAATGTTAGAGACATGATCACTCTTCTGGAAGACAACAGCATATTCAAGGTGTTCAGAGAAGAAAGGGAAGTTGGAGATGTGGCAATAGTTTTGAAAGGACAGGCTGTTCAGTTATTTGTTTTTGAGAAGAGGGTTGATGATATAATTTTGCAAAGGAGGAGAGTGTGAGAGGAGAAAGAAAATGTTTAAAATATCAGTTGGCAGGTGGTTCCAGAAGGGAATTGGATTGTTCGCAGTATAGTCAGGCGAAGGAAAAAGTTGGTAAGATGGTCTTGGAGAGGGAATGACGCTAAATGGAGGAGATATTAGAAGGAGAAAGATGGTTTTCAAGGCTATGGTAATAGGAGACAGAGTAGCAGTTTGGCTTGGTTGGCAATAGGACGGAGAGGGGAAGTAGCAGAGGCAACTAAATAGACATCTTCTATTATGTTGTTGATATCCATTAGCTTTTCATGCTCATTAAATAGCTAAGCCAAGTACATTCAGCAGAAGAGATCCAAATATCACAAATTATAGATGGAATTTAATGTAGGCGATGGAGGCAACAGAGCCAGCAAAAGCTCTGTGTCACCTCTTTTCAAGAAGGCCCATCACATCATGTGCCAATCAAGTATTTAACTGGGTAGCAGCAGGCCTTTCCCAGGATCAAGGACCCCAAAGGCGATGGTCTCGCCCATAGGAAGCTTTTCGCTAATCAGAAGTCAGCAGCTCTTCATTGCTCGGTAGCACCATCATGGAGGTGATGGCTGCTGCTGGCAAGGCACTTACCTGATGCCCAGGATCACCAAGGGACCTAGGCCACAGGTTAGTGGTCACAGGAGGGGGATCACGGGGTGGGGATCGTGGTGGAGGTGGGGGTCAACAGGGCAAACTGTAAGCTCTCAGTATGCCCCTCAACTTCCTGAAAAAAGACTCCCCGATCAGGAACTGGGTGCCTTTGAATGAGGGGCCCCATGGAAGCTTGCAAACAACTCCTACATGGTTTGCTTTTTTGGGCTTCCCGCATGGCATGTCCCTTGCCTGCTGTTGGGTGAATACTAACGATGGCAGGATTAGGCCGTTAAGCAGGATGGGAAGGCCATCCACCAGCCTTTCCACCACAAACTTAATCGGGGCAATGGTAGGAAGGCAGTAGGGTCCCAACCCGCCACACTCCCACCCGATTAAATACCCCCTGCCACCAAACTCACCATGGGGGAAGGCATTAAATCCTGCTTCATGTCTTATTCATGACTTTGGGCAAAGGCTAGAACCATCTTTGGGCCAACCATAGGGAAAAGATGCTGCTAAAAGGTTCTCTTTCTCCATGGAACAGCTCAGAACAGTTACTGCTATTTCCCATCATCTTTAGGCTCCAAGCCCCACTGCTATCTTTTGTGAGAGCCCATGGTGTTGAGCTGTGCTTTTCCTTTCCTCACAACTGGCCCATCTAGCATGCTTTGCTCATTTTTTCTCTTTTCATTTCAAACCTGCTGATGAACAGTTGGAGCTATTAACTCGAGTTTTCCTTCCCTTCTTGTGTGTGCGCTTATGTGGTTCTCTCCTGAGTCTTTTCCCTCATGCAGTAAATTGCACCACTTTCCTTTCCCTCCCATCCTTTTTTCTCTCTTTTCCCCAACCTAATCAAATATCTTGTTACCTTTCAGTCTTCAGTTTTTATATGTATATATAGAAATTGCATAACCTGTCTTTGTAGAGATGTTTATGATTTGTGTGTTTTCTGTTTTTACTGGAGTGTTTAATAAGTGGTGAGCTTTAAATATATCAAGTCATCTTTTTTCCTCATCTTCATTGGCTGTCAGGATTATTATTCTCTTTGTCCCAAAATCCAAAAATATTCTTAAAGCTGTCCGCTGATGTTCCAAAAACTTTTTTTCAAAAGCCTTGCCAAAAACATTTTCCTTTAGACGAATGATGTTTACTCTCAAATGCCATAAACTACTACAGCTGAATATCATTTCAGAAAATCACATCAAATAATTTCATCATCATCATCAATCATTAAAAGAGGTAATTCTGCCAGAAAAAATAAATGCTAAAGTGTTATTATAGTGGCATACTAATAATACACAACTATTTTGCTTTGTTTCATGAATTTTGCTACATCGTATCATCAAATCATTACTCTCTATCTGAAAGGATCATGCATGTACAGCTATGGAATAATAACATTCAAGAGTTAAATCAACTGCTTAATTACTGGGCATACTTCAACTTTTATAATGCAGCTTGAATTGAAAAGGAGGGTTTTATTTTAATCAACCTATAAACAAATGCAGTGGCTGTTGGAAGTAAATATCTCCATCAAATTATAGAATTACGCTTCTCAAAAATAATATTACAGATGAAATTGAAGACATTTCTGAAGTGTTTTGTCACTTCTTAACAATTAAGAGTATACACACAACTATCAGCTTCTGAACTCCAACTTCCTGTACGAAAAACAGAAGATTCCTTTATTCCTTATTCTTCACCAGAGGGCAATACATCCGGGACTTAGCACACCCTACTGGCAGGTAATATATAACAATTATTTTTAACTAAAATGTCCTTTTACAAAAAAGCATAAACATTAAACACAAACATTACATCTCCTTCCCCTTTAGCCAGGAACAAATTGGTCAGGCAGTTTGCAGATTCGCTTTGGTCTAGAGAGGAATGTTGGCTTAGATATCTCAGTTTGTTTGCTTAGAAGTGGAAGGTTCAACAGTTACAGTTACAGGTGCTACAGTTTGTCGACTGAATCAGCAGATGTTTCCCAGAAGTCTTCCACTGTGACTGGAGATCCCTGGAAATTTGGTTTCTTTGATTTGGCTTCTCTAATCTGTCTCTTCCAGATTCCACAGGAAGATTCAACATCATAGGTCAGTGGTCCTCAACGTTTGAAGATTCTTCCCAGGAGCCACTTTGGTGTTTCACAGTAATTTTGGACCCAAACAGACTGATCCAGATTAAACGCATGAGCCTGTTTACTTGTGTCATGTGACATTTTCTGATCAAGTTGCCTTGAACCAATCTTTCCTTTCAAATCCAGACAGAGCAGATCCATTCTGGTCCACAGTCATCTTCCAAACATCAGCTCAGCAGGAAATATGCCTGTTGTTGAATGTGGAGTTTTACAATACATCATCAAAAAGTTCTTCAGCTTCAACTTCCAATCTGTTTGCCCTTCAATATGGCCGTTTTGAATGTCTGGACAAAATGCTCTGCTTCACCATTTGAGGATGGTTGGTAAGGCGGGATGAGAATCTGCTTGATTCCATTGTTTTTCAGGGATGTTTCAAATTCACTTGATGTGAACTGTGTGCCATTGTTAGACTTAATCTTCTCCGGCAATCCAAAAGCAGTGAACGCATTCCGGAGAGCATCCATGGTCTTTGCTGAAGTAATCGACTTCATGGGAATAACATGAGGTTAGTTTGTGTGGGCATCCACCACAATCAGGAATGTGTGTCCTAGAAGTGGTCCGGCAATGTCCACATGAAGTCTCTGCCATGGGTGGTCAGGCCAAGCCTACGGATGTAATGGGGCAGGTGCAGGAGAAGACTTCATTTCTTGGCATGGAAGGCAACCATAGAGTCATGGAGGTCTACAGCACAGAAAAAGGCCCTTTGGCCTATGGAGTCTGTGCCGGTCAAACAAGTACCTAACTATTCTAATCCCATTTTCCAGCACTAGGCCCATAACTTTGTATGCCGTGACATTGCAAGTGCACATCCAAATGCTTCTTAAATGTTATGAGGGTTTCTGCCTCTACCACCCTTTCAGGCAGTGAGTTCCAGATTCCAACCACCCACTGGGTGAAAAAATTCATCCTCACATCCCCTCTAAACCTCCTGCCCCTTACCTTAAATCTATGCCCCCTGGTTATTGATCCCTCCACCAAGGGGAAAAGTTCCTTCCTGTCGACCCTATCTATGGACCTCATAATTTTATACACCTCAATCATGTCCCCCCTCCATCTCCTTTGCTCCAGGGAAAATAACCCCAGTCAATCCAATCTCTCATCATAACTAAAACTCTCCAGCCCAAGCAATATCCTGGTAAATCTCCTCTGCACTCTGGCTAGTGCAATCACATCCTTCCTGCAATGTGGATTCCAGAACTGCACGCAATACTCTAGCTGTGGCCAAAGCAGCTACAGTTCCAGCGCAACCTCCCTGCTCTTATATTCTATGCCTCGGCTAATAAAAGCAAATATCCCATATGCCTTCTTAATCACCCTTAAGGGTCCGGTGGACAAACACACCAATGTCCCTCTGTTCCTCAGTATTTCCCAGGGTCCCTCTGCCCTCGGTACTTCCCAGGGTCCTATCATTCATCGTGTATTCCTGTACCTTGTTTGTCCTGCCCACCTCACACTTATCCAGTTCAAATTTCATTTGCCACTGATCAGCCCACCTGACTAGCCTGTCTATATCCTCCTGAAATCTAAGGCTATCCTCCTCACTATTTACCACCCCACCAATTTTCGTGTCATCCACAAACTTACTGATCAACCCTCCTACATTCAAGTCTAAATCATTTATATATACCACATAGAGCATGTGAGCCAACACCGATCCCTGTGGAACCCCACTGGACACAGGCATCCAGTCACAAGAACATCTCTCGACCATCACTCTCTGCTTCCTGCCACTCAGCCAATTCTGGATCCAATTTGTCAAATTGCCTTGGATTCTATGGGCTCTTACCTTTGTTATCAGTCTCCCTTGCAGGACCTTATCAAAAGCTTTGCTGAAGTCCAAGTAGACTACATCAAATGCATTGCCCTCATCTACACACCTGGTCACTCCTTTAAGAAATTCAATCAAATTGGTCAGACATGACCTCCCCTTAACAAAACCATGCTGACTCTCCTTGACTAATCCTCGCCTCTCCAAGTGTAAAACCACTGACCATGCCTTCAATGTCTTTATCCAGGTGTGGCTACCATACATGTAGATGAGCTAATCCTTGCATTTTGACGATTCCCATGTGAATGAGGTGAAATTCTTCTTACACTCGTGTTTGGAATTTTGGAGGAATAACAACTCTGATTCCCCATAACAACCGTCTTGCAGAGTCAGCTCAAATCTATGCATGTAGTAAGGTTTAAGCTCAGTATTCACTTCTTGAGGTACACACCAACCCTTCAGTGTGCACAAGTAAACTTTGCACAGCATCCCTCTGCATTTCAAGTCTAATTTGATCCGCTTTAACAGATAACATGTCTTTCTGGTTCCCATTGAAAGCAATGACTTCACTTCAGGTTGTGGAGTTGTGGTGTAACGGAAGTCTGGAAAGTGCATCCACATTTCCATGATTGTCAGTCGAGCGAAATGTAATTTTGTACTAGTAAAGCAGATAAGATCAGTGTCCACCTTTGTAGGTCCATGGCCTGCTGGAATAAGGCTGGGTATGAAGCGATTGCGAATGGCAGTTGTTTGTATTGATATAGACCTCTGTTTGTGCTGATGGTTCTATACTTCCTGGAATTTTCATTCAACAGCATTTGCAAAAATGCCTGTGATAGGTCAAGCTTTGTGCAGTGGCAAGTGTTGGGGTTTGTGACTTCGGGGTAAGCAACCAGGTCAAAGGGTTGTGGTCTGTAATTAACATGAATTTACACCAATACAAATATTGGTAGAACTTCTTGACTCCATAGATTAGTCTAAGAGCTTCCTTCTCAATTTAGGCATAGTTTTGTTCTGCTTTGGACAATGGGCATGAGGCGTGTGCAATGCGCCTTTCATTGCCATCAGGAAATGTGTGGGAGATGACAGCTCCAACACCATATCCAGATGTATCACAAGCCGGGCTGACAGGTAACTTTTCATTGAAATGTGCCAGTACTTTAGCAGAAGCGAACTCTTGCTTGAGTCCTTTGAAACATTCCTCGCAGGCTTGTGACCAATTCCATTTTGCATTCTTCTTCAGCAGGTTATTCAGTGGTGCTGCCTTGGCAATGAGCTTGACGAAATAATTCACAAGTCTCAAAAACGAACAAAACTCCGTAGCATTTTTAGGCTATGGTGCATTCACTGCTGACCCCACCTTTCTGGGTGAGATTGAGAGGCCAGTTTCGTCGATCACTTGTTCCAGCTACTCCACTGAGGGCTTCAGGAATGAGCATTTGCATTACTTACAGCAGATGCCATATTTTTCCAGTCTATGCAGGACCCTGCCTAGGTTCTCTAAATGAGCTGGGAGGTTTTTTCCGGTGATGAGCATGTCATCTTGGAAATGGGTTACACAGGGAGACCCTGCAGTACTTGGTCCATCGCCTGCTGGAATAAGGCTGGTGATGACGTGATTCCGAATGTTAGTCTTTTGTATTGATATAGATCTCTGTGTGTGCTGACGGTTGTATACTTCCTGGAATTTTCACTCAGCAGCATTTGCAAAATTGCCTGTGATAGGTCAAGCTTTGTGAATAATTCACCTCCATTCAGAGCAGTGAACAGCTCCTCAATTTTCAGTAGCGGGTACTGATGCAATTCCAGGAAATGATTAATGGTGATTTTATAGTCACCACCTATTCTTATAGACTCATCATCCTTCACTACTGGGTCTATTGGAGTTGCCCACTCTGTATAATCAATTCTCTCAATTATCTGAAAGTTTTCAAGTCGTTCTAGTTCCTGCTCGATTTTCTGTCACATTGTGTAGGGAACTGAATGTGGTTTGAAGAACCTTGGAAAAGATTTGGCCTTCACAGCAAGTTTGGCTTCAATGTCTTTAATGACTCCAAGACCTTATTTGAAGACATCAGTATGCTTGTCTAACAAGGACTGCAACATGGGGTTGCAATGCTATTTATTTATTTTATTCCAGTCCAGCTGAATTTCTTTTAGCTGGTTCCTGCCCATACGTGATGGACGATCCCCTTTCACAATGATAGGTGGCAACCTTGCTATTTGATCTCCGTATTTAGCTTGGATGGACATTTTTCTAAGTACATTCACAGGCTCACCAGTGTAGGTGCTAAGCTGGAGAAGGGTTTTCTCCAATGGGCATTTCTTGAAATTTTTCTCCCATGCCCTCTCTAAAGAAATAGAAACATATACCCCAGTGTCAACCTCCATTTCAACCATTTTACCATTTATGGTATTGCCAACTTTTAGTCCTTCATCTAGTTTCAGATCAGACTGAATGCAATGCGATTGCTCTTCCTCATTGTCACTGTTAGTTTCATTCTCTTTCTCATCTGAACTCGCATCACTTTTGCATTTTGTTTCCAAATAATGCATCTTTATAAACTGCCTGTTTATTTTCAAGTGTGATTTGTCCGTGTGCTCTTCCTGATGCCCTTTTCTTGGCGGTACTGCTTCACTGTGATCAGTCTTTGATCTACATGCATGCTGTATATGTCGTTTTCTTCCACAGTAGCGACAGTCAGTGGTTTTCCACTTACAGGCTTTTGCATTATGCCCTGTTCCATTACAGTGGTAACATGTTTGAGAGCAAGTATACCCTGACTTTACTATTTTAACTTCAGCATTATTAGAATGTGCCTTCAAATCTCCAGCTTGTTTCCCTGCCATTTCAATGCTTTGTTCAATCTTGAACGCTTTCTTCAGTGTCAACTCTTGCTCCGCTAACAATCTACGCTGAATTCTTTCATTTCTTAATCAACAAACCAAGCGATCATGCTACGCTTCTTCCAGATAACCTTTAAAGTCACAATGTTCTGCTAATTTTCTCAACTCAGCCAGGAACCAGGAAACTGACTCACTCTCATGCTGTTCTCTTTGGTGAAACTTGAATCTCTCGGCAATAATTGTTGGTGCCATTTCAAAACATCACAAGCTCTTTAAAGCTTTTATCTGCTGGCTTGTCAGGAGTGATGATATTTCTCAGTAAAGTGAAAATTTTCACTCTGATGACTGTAAGAAACACTGAAGCGGGCTTTTCCTTTTCAATCTCATTTGCAATGAAAATCTATTCCATTTGCTCGACATAAACTACAAAGTCCAAAGTAACTGGATCAAAAGCCTCTGAAGCCCCTAATAATGATGATCCCACCCTCACCACCATTTGAAGTGTTTTGTTACTTCTTAACAATTAAGAATACACACACAGCTATCTGCTTCTGAACTCCAACTTCCTGCATGAAAAACAGAAGGTTTCATTATTCCTTATTCTCCACCAGGGGGCAATACACCCAGGACTTAGCACACTCTACTGGCAGGTTTTATATAATAATTCTTTTGAGCTAAAATGTCCTTTTACAAAAGAGCATAAACATTAAACACAAACATCACAATTTCTTTTTTATTTCTTCCAGCTGCAACCCATCATAAGCTTGGAAAAATAATTTATTCCTTCTGTAGTAAATATTATAGAAAAATGCCAAATATTTATGACACTAAGTTTCACGAGGCTTCTTTCCTACCTTATTTTCCCTTGTGTGAATTGGCTAGCAATGGCTCCTTAGTCCCAGTATTCAAGCAATGCATGGCCACTGCTGGACTACAGCCAATCCCCAAAGAAGAGGTTATGGAGGCCAGACCAAAGTTAAGTCCCGTGTATCGGCAGGCCCTGACTCGCAGGCCCCAGTGAAAGGCACGAGGAGAGTGTTGGGGGGTGGGGTTGGGGGAAGTTTGAAGTAGGGCACGACCTGTGGGGTGGCGGGGGGGAGATGGCTCTGATGAACATAGGTGATCCCCAAAGGAAGTCTCTCCCATTGCCAGCCTGACACCAGCTCGCCCAGTAAAAGCTGTGAGGCTACCCGCTCGGGTCTCCCTCTGCCACAAGTAAAATAGTGGAGGAGGTAGAATGAGGCACTTAAGTGGCCATTAATTGCTTACTTAAGAGCTTCAATAGGCCGAAGGGCGGAAGCCCACCTGACACCTCCACCTTCTCCTGTAAAATGGAAGACAGGTCAGGGGCAGATGGGTAGGCCGTGGGATGGTCATGTGCTGAACTTTACAAGCCCCCCTGCCTTCAAATGCATTGTGGCGGTGAAGTGGGGTGGGGGAGTGGGATGGGGATGCGAGGTGGGGGATGGGGTGGGGGCACGGCGTAAAATCCAGCCCAATGTTTCAGGCCTGCAAACTTCCATCAGGTTGGACCAAGACTGTAATGAGTTCTGGAGGTGAATGATCCTGGCAGAGCCCAAAGGCTTATGGTGACTAAGTGTTTCTTGATAGCACAGGCAAAAACACCTTCCATCTCTTTTCTGATGATTGAGAGTAGGCTGATGGGGCAGTAATTGGCCAGTTTCCATTTGTCCTGCATTTTGTAGACAATACATGTCTGGACATTTTTTTCATTTTGTTGGGTAGATGCCAGTATTATAGCTGTACTGGAAATGTTTGGCTAAAAGCGTGGCTAGTTCTGGGGTTTAATTCCTCAGCACGACAGCTGGGATGTTGTTGAGGCCCATGGTCTTTGCAGCACCCTGTGCACTCAGCCATCTTCTGATAGTGTGTAGGGCGAATCGAATTAGATGAAGATTGGCATCTGATGGTGAGATCCTCTGGAGGAGGCCAAGATGGATCATCTACTAGGCACTTATGGTTGAAGATAGTTGAAAAGGCATCAGCCTTGCGCTGACTTGCTGGGTTCCACCATCATTGAGGACGGGAATGTTCATGGAGATTCCTCCTCTCATTAGCTGTTTAATTGCCAACCACCATCCACAAGTAGACGTGACAGGATTGAAGAGATTTCACCTGATCTGTTGGTTAGCTCAATCAAATGCTGCTTCTGCTCTTTCACATGCGTGCAATCCTCTTTTGTATCTCCACCAGGTTAATTAGCACCTCATTTTCAGGTCTGCCTGGTACTGATCCTTGCATGCTCTCCTGCACTTCTCATTGAATCAGAATTGATCCCCTGCCTTGATAGTAATAGGGTGAGGGGTATGTTAGGCCATGAAGTTAAAGAATGTGGTGAAATACAATTCAGCCACTGCTGATGGCCCAGAGCACCTCATGGTTGCCCAGTTTTGGTGAGGGTGAGGCCAAGTAGATTTATCCCTTGCATTAGTGCTCTCACCACCTGCAGCAAATGCAGTCTGGAAGCTATGTTATTTGGGTGTATCAGATTGACCACACTTAGCAATTATTAGGTATTCAAATAAGGCTAACTAGTCTCATTGTCCAGATATCTGGATGCATCATTTGTGAATGTGGTTTTCCTCATACTCTAATTTCAAATAATAGTGTATTTACTGAAGGACCTAGCAAATTCATATAAAATAATATAGACATTATTTTGGCTTGAATTGTCATCAAGCCCCTAATGGTTACACATGTATCACTGAACTATAAAATCTGCATTCTCACTTTCGCTAATTTATCCAGGGCTAAAATGCGGAGGGATAACAAAGAAAACATCAGATCCCAAATCACTGCCTTCTTCAGAGTCTGGGTAAAACTGAAATTACATTTTTTTAACCTAACCCAATCTATTACAACATAATCTAGAAATGTAGCAATGTGAAACAGTTTCTTGTTGATAGGATCTTATTTTCAGTGGTCTAATTTATTCTGCCACATCCAGCATGCTTCCAACACAATGAGCATTAAATCCTTCAGCAAGCAAGGCAGACACGAAAAATCCATGGGCAGAATTTTCTGCTCGTCGGGCAGGCGCGCACCTGACCCGAATGAGCGTAAAATGATGCGCGATGATGTCGGGCGAACATCCTGATGTCATCGCGGACTCGTGCAATATTGCGGTTGGCGGGCACACGCGGGAGTCAGCAACTCACCCACTGACAATTTACAGGCCTATTAGGACCATTGTAAATCTAATTGATTTAAATTTTACGGTTGATGGGCAGGCGAAAAGGCCAACCGGCCTCTAGATTTTTTGCAAAACCTCATCCACGGGTGGGATGTAGTTTCGGTCCATCATTAAAAAAAATAAAACATTGTCAAGCTAACATGCCTCTGCTCATGTGACAGAGCCACATGAGGGGTACATGTTTTTAACATTTTTAAATTCTTTCTTTTGTATTTTTCAAAATCTACATCTCCCTGAGGCACAGAGCTGCCTCAAGGAGCTTTTCCTGCATGCACCCGCGTGAATGCGCTAAGTTCCCCGCTCGCCCTTCTCCCCACCCCAACACAGGTCGCGTGCATTTCACACTGGGCGGACTTTAACTTAATCAGAAATATTTGGCATTGTTCTATAATATTTACTACAGAAGGAATAAATTCTTTGTCCAAGCTTATGATGGGTTGCAGCTAGAAAGAATAAAAAAGAAATTGTGATGTTTGCGTTTAATGTTTATGCTCTTTTATAAAAGGACATTTTAGTTCAAAAGAATTGCTATATAAAACCTGCCAGTAGGGTGTGCTAAGTCCCGATGTATTGCTCCCTGGTGGAGAATAAGGAATAAAGGAACCTTCTGTTTTTCACACAGGAAGTTGGAGTTCAGAAGCAGATAGCTGTGTGTGTACTCTTAATTGTTAAGAAGTGACAAAACACTTCAAACGCAAAGTTGCAGTCAGCTTCCTGGCCACTCCCGCTCACCCCTACCGAGCCCGCCCGATGAAGGCAAATTCCTGGCCCATGTACAAATCTTATAACATGTCACTTGAAGCTTCTTACGCATAAGTTTCTGGGAATTTAAGAAATTTGCTAGTTTTGAGTAGTTGCAATCATTATATTATTGGGTCGTAAATTCGGAGCTCACCAGCGTCAGCTTGGGCCGGGGGGTTGGCGATGGTGGTGAACCCAAAGACACACTGGGGTGACCCTTTCGGAACTTCACAAGTAAGGGTTTGCATGCCAATCACCCAAAAGTGCAGACATTCTCTGGGCAATTGCCCTGCGCTGGGAACCATTCGAAAATGCAATTTAAATCGAAAACTTCGGATGGTACAAGCAGAATTACATCAATAGTTACTCAGAAAAAATTAGGAGAATTAAAACCTCTTCTAACTTCTAGGTAATGAATGTAAAGATCCCTCCCACCCCACCCACAGGACTCCCCCTACACTCCCAACCCCCCCAGGGAACCCCCTCACACCCCAACAAACCTTCCCCCGCCATGACATTCCCCGAACCTCTGACCCCCCCCCGATGGAATTCCTTCCACCGGATAGGACTCCTACCCTCCACATCCCTTTGACCCAACCATCCCCTCCCACAAGCCCGATCTGACCTGGCCAACAACCCCCACCAAACCGACCCAATCCCCCCTGCAGGTCCAACCTGACCTGTCCTGACCTTGCCCATACCCAGCCCCTCCTTGATCCAACCCCTCCACCCCCACCGTCACCCAATTCCCCCACCCCAAACCCCTGAGGTCCGACCTCCCTAACGTGACCTGACACCCAACCCCTGGCCAAGGTCCGAATGTCCCCACCTCTCCGAGGTCCAAACAGCCCCCCTGAGGTCTGACCCACCCCCAACCCCCTGCCACAGAGGTCTGACCAGCTGCTTCCCCCCAGAGTCCCAATTAACAATGGTCCGCCACATTTGCTCCCCTTTTCTCTTCCCCTCCTCTTCCTTTCTTTAACTTTCCTTCACTCCTCCGCTTTCCTTATTTCTTTCCCTTCCCTCCCCTCTCATTTCCCTCTTACCCTTCCATTCTCTCTCATTCTCTCTCATTTTCTTCTGCTAGTTTTCCCTTCCCCTTTCTTATCTGCATCCTAACTAGCTTGCTCTAATTATCCATTTGTCCTCTAATCCTGCTGGAGCAAACTATTACACTTAGTCAATGAGATCAATTGGTTGTTACTTAAAAAAATTGGAAAGAGTTACTAAACTTAAAGTAAGCAAATAAATCTGAAATGAATAAAAACAATAAAATTATTTTAAGGTTTTAGGATTATAAAACAGTAAAGCTGCCACATGAAAAAACTGCTTAGAATACTGACTTAGAATGTTTTGAAACTATTCACAGTCCATTGCAATATGCAGCCAACCGCTGGAGGCTGTAATTGCATGCTGCTATGAGGTGAGAATGCACAATTTGGAAAATTTACAAGGCTGCTTAATACTGGAGCACTGCATTCATTTTGATGTGAACTTGTCAGTAACAGCAGGGAACAGCTTCAAGTGTCAGTCAACTTTGGAACTCAAACCAGAAATCTCTAGGTTGGAAATTGAGTATTCTGATTCCATTTTATTGAAATTATTTAATGTTGTATTCTTGGTTTCGTGCAACATAATTTTCTGTTCTATAATGAAATATGAAGATTATAAAAATGGTTAAACTAATATTGCTACCTAGAGAAAGCAAAGTGCCTGACTGTAGCTCTAGGCAATTTGGGCCATTTGGTTTATTTTAAATTGTATTTTGAAGTGATTGAGAGACCAAAAAAAAACATTATTACATGCTGCTTTTCATCCTTGGAGTTTATATCTTTCTAAGGAGTAGAAGTTGTATCTTTCTCTACCAACATACAAAAGTTTTCCTTTATCAAGGTAGTCCTTCATGAAGGACATGAATGTTCGGTTTATTTACGTAACAAAAGATCCTGGACAGAATTTTGCCGTTGACGAACAGGGGGCGGGGCCCGCTCGCCGACACGTAAAATGACACAGGATGATATCGAGTGGAACCCTCAAAGTCATCCCGGCCCATTTAAATTTTCAGGAAGGCGGGGGGGTGCAGCAAAATCAGCTGCAGGCCCGCAGACCTGTCAATGGCGAATTGAGGCCATTGACAGGATCAATTATACAATTAAAGGACCTGCCCGTCCAACCTTAAGGTTGGCGGGCAGGCCAGGAGCTCTGGCGGCAAATAGATAAAACATGAAACCTTATCCACCGGTGGGGTGAGGTTTCATGCAGGGTTTTAAAAAGTTTAATAAACTTATTATGTAACATTGTCATTGACATTGTCACATGAGGGGGCCATGTTAGGGAATTATTTTTTTTTCTATTTTTCATATTTTTAAAAGTGTAAGCGATCTCCCTGAGGCTGCACTTAGCCTCAGGGAGTTGTGCGCTCTTTCGTGCGCATGCATGAACGAGTGCACTCTCACTTTTGCGAAACCCACCCCCCCCCTGCCTGCACAGGAAGTGCATAGCGCTTCCCGCCGAATGACACGCTGGGCGGGCCTTAATTGGCTCGCCCACGTAAAATGGCGGCGGGGCCGACGTCTCCAGCGGGGATCGGCTCCCCGCCCGCCAGAGATTGGGCCGGGCTCACCCGCCCGACAGGCAGAAAATTCTGCCCCCTCTGATTTTCAGGCAGTCACACCCTTGGAAATCTATTGGATAGCTGACAATGTTTCATCTATGGTTCCTTTAGGGTTGCCAACTGTGCTTAAATGTATTCCTGGAGGTTTAATTACATGACTTGCCCTGCACTCCAACCATTAGTCGGCCAATGCTTCCATCCTTGTGACGTACTGCCTTCCCATGCCAATTGGAAAGCAGGAAGACTCGTTACCCAATTGCATGATGTTTGACTGTCAGCCAAACAGCCTATGCCTGGCCTCGTGCTCAATATTTTTGTATCTGGTAAAAAGAAATGTTCAAAGAAAATGTTTTTTTTTAATTTTAATGTCCCTATGGTTTTTCTACTGGATTGCAGTGTCCTTGAGATTATTCTTCAATTTCTGGAGACTCCAGGTCAATCCTGGAGGTGCGGCAACCCTAACTGTTGCAACACAACAGTGTCTTTACTGAAAATGTAAATCAGACTATATCCCATTCAACTTCTGATCATTAAGCTTTCCCTCCTTGTAACTGCTCGCTAACATTGCAAATGGTTTCCCCTCCCTTTCAAAACTGTATGTCCTCAGAATAAAAAGCACAGCCTCAACAGACCTGTAACTGCCCCATTCTTCCAAGAATTTGTAGAACCAGTAATACCACCTCTTAAATATGTTCATACTGATGGCATCCAAGCTTTGAGCTCCACCAAAGCCTCCAACCTGGACAGACTGGGAGACTGAATGAATAAGGTCATGGATTGGATCATGGATTTCCTACAGTATGTTTTATATTCTGAGCCACAGCCTGATACACAGGGCAGTAGTACGATGGAAGTGAAATGTGCTGCTCTCTTTCATCATGATTGGGTGGATTGGGAAAATACATTAAACGGTATGACTGTACATAGGCAATAGATAGCCTTCAAAGAACTATTACATAGCTTACAGCACCTACACAATCTTTCAAGGTGCAAAAACCCAAAACCCGTTAAGGATTTATAAGATTAAAAGAAAAGGCTTATAAAGTTGCCAGAAATAGTAGTAAACCTGAGGATTGGGAGGTTTTTAGAATACTGCAAAGGAAGAACAAGGAACTGGTAAAGAAAGGGAAAATAGAATATGAATGCAATCTAGCAAAAACATAAAAAATGGACTGTAAAAGCTTCTATAGGTATGTAAAAAGGAATTGTTTGGCTAAGACAAATGTGGGTCCATTATAGACAGAGTCAGGAGAATTCATAATGAAGAATAGAGAAATGGCAGAGAAGCTTAATGATTACTTTGTGTCTGTTTTCACTGAAGAAGATACAGGAAATCTCCCAGGTTTAGAGATCTTAGGGACTATGGAGTTGAAGGAAATTAGTATAAGTAAGAAAGTTGTATTGGAGAAATTAATGTGACTGAAAGTTGATAAGTCTCCGGGACCTGAGGGAGAATTTTCAGGAGCGGGTGTGGGCATGCGCGCAGCTGATTGCCGCCCGAGATCAGCTGGGCACCGCCATTTTACATGGGTGGGCCAATTAAACCCAGTGTGACACGCACCCGGAAGTGCTGAGTGCTCCCTATGCGGGCAGGGGGGTTTGCCTGAGTTGGGGCCCTCGCTTATTCACTCATGCGCACAAAAAAGTGCAGAAATCTCCCTGGGGCACAGAGCTGCCTCAGGGAGATTAGTTTAAGTTTAAAAAATTTTAATAAAGGGAAAAAAAGATTTTTAGGACATGTCCCCTCATGTGCAACTGTCACACGAGCTGGGACATATCTATGAATTTTATTTAAAAATTTTTCAAACCTTTAAAAACCTTCATGAAACCGCATCTCGCCTGTGGATGAGGTTCCATGAAAAATGCAAAGGCCGCCTGGGCTTTTCACCTGCCCGCCAATCTTAAGGTTGGACGGGCAGCTCAGTTTATTGTTTTAATTAATAGTTAACTGGCCGACTCGGCTGTGTGCCCACCAAACTGAAAATCTGTATAACGTGCGCCCGACATCATCGCACGTCATTTGACGCCTCGGCGAGCGGGGCCTACCCCCGCTCGCCAAGCCAAAGATTCTGCCCCTGATATTCTGCATCCCAGGGTGTTGAAAGAGGTTGCCATAGAGATAGTGGATGCATTGGTGATCATTTTCCAAACCTGTACAGATCCTGGAATGGTTCCTGAAGATTGGAAGGTAGCAAATGTCACCCCCATATTTAAGAAGGGAGGAAGAGAGAAAACAGGGAACTACAGACCTGTTAGTCTTACATCAGTAGTAGGGAAAATGCTAGAATCTATTATAAAGGATATGATAAACGGATACCTGGATAACCTTGCTATGATTGGGCATAGTTAGCATGGATTTGCGAATGTGAAATCATGTTTGACGAACTTATTGGAGTTTTTTGAGGATGTTACTGACAAAATTGATAAAGGGAAGTCAATGGACGTAGCATACTTGGATTTTCAGCTTTTGATAAAGTTCCCCACGGGAGGCTGATTAGCAAAATAAAAGCACATGGGATAGGAGGCAATATACTGCATAGATTAAAGATTGGCTAACAGACAGAAAACAGAGTAGGAATAAACGGGTCATTCTCATGTTGGCAGGCTGTGATGAATGGGATACCACAATGATCAGTGCTTGGGCCTCAGCTGTTCACAATATATATCAATGATTTGGATGTGGGGACCAAATGTAATATTTCTATGTTTGCGGATTATACAAAGCTAGACGGCAATGTATGTTATGGGCAAGATGTAAAGCAGCTACAGGAGGATTTGGACAGACTTAATGAGTGGGCAAGAACATGGCAGATGGAATATAATGTGGAAAAATGTGAGGTTATCTACTTTGGTAGAAGATACAAATGTGCAGAGTATTTCTTAAATGGCAAGAGATTAGAAAGTGTAGATGTACAAAGGGACCTGGGTGTCCTTGTCCATAATTCACTGAAAGCTAACATGCAGGTGCAGCAGGCAATTAGGAAGGCTAATGGAATGTTAGCATTTATCGCAAGAGGATTTGAGTACAGGTGTAGTGAAGTCTTGCTTCAATTGTATAGAAGCTTGGTCAGACCGCACCTAGAGTACTGTGTGCAGTTTTGCTCCACTTACCTCAGAAAATATATTACTATCATAGAAGGAGTGCAGTGAAAGTTCACCAGACTTGTTCCAGGGATGGCAGAACTGTCTTATGAAGAGAGATTGATCAAACTGGGCCTGTATTATCTAGAGTTTCGAAGAATGAGGGGTGATCTCATTGAAACCTACACAATACTTAAAGGAATAGATAGGGTAGATGCAGGTAAGATGTTTCCCCTGGTGGGGGGGTCTAGAACCAGGGGACACAATTTCAAAATAAGGGGGAAGCCACATAGGTCTGAGATGAGGAGAAATTTCTTTACTCAGAGGGCTGTGGAAGCTCAATCATTGAATCTGTTTAAAGTAGAGACTGATAGATTTCTGATTAACAATAACGTAAAGGGTTATGGGGATAATGTGGGGAAAAGGCATTGAAGTGTTCGATCAGCCATGATTGTATTGAATGGTGGAGCAGGCTCGATGAGCCGAATGGCCTTCTCCTGTTCCTATGTTCCTATGATACAATGTCTGCATCCTTGACACTTCCACAACCAATGCCAATCCTGCTTCCAGAAAGCCAACTGGTCTTTATGTATTCTGCAGCTGTGCCCTCTCAGATATGAACTTCTTGAAGTCACTGACAAGAAACATATCAAACATCTGCATCAGAGCCACAGCAGTCTCCCAACTTCTACAGTCTATTCCAGTAGGAGCTGGCACCACGCTAGATGGCATGAATGTCAATGTTGGTCTTTGCCCAGATTTTTTATGTGTGGAAGAACTGGGAGAGGTGCTTGAAATATTTGTTTTTTTCAGTGGATCAGTGGTTGTTCAGCTGAGACAATCTGCTGCTGAAGAGTTCTGGCTGAACGCAGGTGCTGGAGTCCTTGTTCTGTGAAGAAATTTAAAGGTGCTGCACATTGAAATGAACTGACTGCATACAAAAAAGATGGAACATTGGTCCCCATCCTCATCAGCCCAACTAACAGATACGATGTTAGGATTCCTAATTTGGTGAACAAATTCCATTATCAACCAGCAAACAAAATGCTTGAAGCTCCAAGGTGGGCGCCACACAAGCATTATTTATAGGGCCAGGCACCCAAATTGCAAATATTGTGATTATTTGCAACTTTGTTTATTTCAAAGTGTCTGGAAGTGCTCTGCAGTGTTTTTGGAGATGTTGTGGTGAATTCCTGGATTTACCAAAGAGTGTTGCTGCATCCTTGGAGGGGCGGGGGTGGTGGTGGATGGGGTGGTGTGGGTTACGGCAGGGTGGCCAGGGGACTAGGTAGCCAATCCACATTAAGGACTGAATTTTCTTGGCCCATTAATGATCGGTTGGGAGGCCATGCTTTTGCTTTCTTTCCAACTCCTGGGGCTACTGTGACTGGGCAGGTGGTAATTCTCAGGTATCTGAAAGCAGGAAATCAGAAGGGGAAGGTTGATGTGAGGGGAGGATCGTGTGGTTGGGGTGGGCTGGAGCAGGCCTGTGAGGGTTAGATGGATGTTAGATGTTAGGCCTGAGTTCAGTGCCACAGGGTGCTGCTTGGTGGGTGATGGATGCTATGGCACATCTTAAAGTGGGTGTGGTTATGTTTTCTGTATACATCATGTGGGAAAATTATGCAACGTATCATGTGATCCAGGCTCAGTCTGTTTGTTCTGAGGAAGTTATCATTTCAGACATGCACACAAGTTTTCCATCTGTGTAATACTGCTACCAACCTCTGAAATCCTTAATAAATGACCCTAGGTATTTTTGTGTTAACCAATCCCTTATGCATAGTTGAGGCCTTGATGTTTTCTACTAAGTAAACACAATATGGGGGTTGCGGTGCATTGAACAGCATGAGAGGCTGGTGTTGTGATGGGTAGGCATGACATGTGAAGACACATTCACTGACCTATGCCATCTGCTTCAGGTCATTAGACTTGTGGCATGGCTGCCAATTGTCGGCTCCAGAATCTCAGAGTTGATCTCCCTTGGTCATCTACTCCTACTCCTTTAGTTAGAAGGGGGAAGTTGAGGGTGTCTGGATCCTGTTGGGCCACAGTGTCTCCAGCACTGCATGCATCATTCTGGAACCTACTGTGTACCATGGTGTTCACTTTGCAAATAATTTACATTGCAGCAATATTTTTGTGCAGCTTCCCTTTAAGAAGAGTGGGCTAGGTGTGCCATTTGGCCAGCAAACAACTCTGCCAGCCACCACCACTCCCCCACAACTGCCATGTGTGGAGGGAGATCTGCCTAGGCAGATTACAATTACCGTGAATTGCTAAACTGCAGCCCCCCACCCCACCCCATCTCATGTAATGATGTGTAAGTTGTTCTGTGTAGCATTATCTTGCAGTTTAAAGCTGATAAACAGCAAAAACATTATAACCGAGTGTGTTGTGCAGAGGGCCAGTACTTAGTGATATGTATTTTCTTCTTGAATTATGCCTTGGAAAATATCAAGTGGTATTTGGTGGTTGAGGTTGTGGGTTAAGTTTACATACAAATTGTTCACTTTATTGTGATGTGAATAGTCCACTAGATGCTGATCATTAAGTAGATGGTTATAAGGATCACAAAGCATTAATACTATTATTTCACAGTTCAGAATAGCAATTGACAAAATTCATCATTAAAACATGTATCACTCCCATTATTTATTTTGATTTCCTATCACGGTCAGCTCAGAATAATCCATATAATTTACGATTTCAAAGGTCAGCAACGTAGTGGAATGCTTAATTTGACAGCATTCGCATTTGGAGTGGAATCTCTCATTATAAAGTGGACTTCATAAGGGAAGCATTCATCAAGGTCAGGATGTCCAGCACTGCTACTTTAGGGGCAGCATACTGCTCATTCCCCGGAAGAAAAGCTGGTCCAGAATCTACCCACTGTAAACAAAGCCACCCCACAGCCATAACCCAGATGGAAAAACAGTAAAAACTGGGAAATGAGAATACTGGTCTGAACTGGTCTTGTGTACCTTAAAGTGGAACACCAGTAAAATTTGGAAATAAGAGTACTGGTCTGAACTGTTTTTTTTACTTCTGGGAAGGCAGCCTTAACAAGGTGCCTTCTGCCCCTCAATGGAAGGAAGTCCCACCTTCAGTAGCTGCTAGCCAATCTGATTGTCAAGCAGTCCCCAGAATGAAGAGGACATGAGGAGGGATCGGGGAGCCTAGGGAGGGGGGGTGGGGGCACGAGGGAGGTGGGGGGTGGGTTTTGAAGGCCAGGCGGGAAGGTATAAATGGGGCTGGGATTAAGATCTCTGGTGACATGCCCCAGATGCGTACAGGGCACCCCACAGAGGAGGTAACTCTTTTTCTTCCCACCCTTTCACTAAAGCTGGTGAAAAAGTGGCCTGCCCACTCTAGTTCATCTTTCGCCGGCCAGCGCATTATGCGACAGAGGCAGATTGAAAGCCTTAAGTGGGAAATAATTGACCACTTAAGGGCTCAATAGACCTAAGGGCAGGCAGCCTAGTGGGCGGTTTACTCATCCCCCATAATATGAGGACCAGGTTAGGAAGGCAGTGGGTTACACAACTGACATATTTTACGTGAGCACCTCACCATCACCCCGACCCTTGCAGCCAAAAACGCACCCAGTGGGGAGGTAGTAAAATCCAGCCCCCATGATTCTGATTTTGTTTTGGAGTGGTTCATCAATAGTTTTACAAATTCATAGAGAGAAATAAAACATGGACAATCAGATTAATTTTATGTAGTACTAACGTGAACTGTTCCTAGCACAAACACACAGATAGCAAGAACAATGCCTTCTAGATTTCTTGATGTCAGCACAAGAAACTACAGCTGTGACACAATTCTGAGTTCAAAAAAGAGCAATAATTTGTTAAAGTTTACACCAAATTGCTATGGGAATAGAAGCAGGCAGTGGGACTGCTTAGATTGCTGTACCAAAGAACCAGTATGGCCATGATGGGCCTCCTGCTGTGCTGCATATTCTATGATTATGCAGCAGCAAAGTACAGCTTTGCAACACTTACTTTTTTTGAACATAGATAGCAATTTAATTTAAGATTATATATAATCCACTCTTACTGAGGAGTAAATTATTTTAAGGTTTAAAGCATATACTTCACATAATAGGCAGGGCCATTGCAATGCTGTTCTATTCAGCTATAAAACCTAGGTTTTCTCCATCATTATTTTAACATGTTACTGACAAATATCAGGAAAACAAACAAAAAGATTGGACTTCTGGACTTTTCTCAAGTAAACCTATCAACTTTGTACTTCACTCAATTGCTCAATCAGACACTGCAGACCTGTACAATGTCTCTTCCTGATCTCCTAGCCCTGCTGATCACACTCCAAAGCCCAGCTATTCCTCCTCCAGCCCCCATCAATCTTATCGTTCACATACCTGAACATTAGCTCCTAACACTGCACCTCCTAGACAATAATGAGATGCAAAATCCGTGTTCTTCGGACCTCCCTATTTGAGCACCAATTGTTAGCACCACTGGGGAGGCAATTGCGAAGTAGTATTGCTACTGGACTAGTAATCCAGAGGCCCAGGTTAATGCTCTGGGACCCGTGTTCAAATCCCACCATGACAGATGATCGAATTTGAATTCAATAAAAAAATTTGGAATTAAAAGTCTAATGATGACCATGAAACCATTGTCGATTGTTGTAAAAACCCATCCTGTTCACTAATGTCCTTTAGGGAAGGAAATCTGTTGTCCTTACCAGGTCTGACCTACATGTGACACCAGACCCACAGCAATGTGGTTGGCTCTTAAAAATGCCCTCTGAACAAGGGCATTTAGGGATGGGCAATAAATGCTGGCCCAGCCAGCAATGCCCACATCCCATGAATGAATAAAAAAAAGGCACCCAAACATAAACACTGCTGAATTTCTAGGCCATCAGGTTTTCAAGTTTCCATGTGCAAGACCAACAAGGATAAGTTTGTATCTTACAGGTGATTTCTGTAACAAATTTGGCAACTCTACCTTAGAGATTCCATCATTTAGTGTTTATTTTTAGAAAAAATAATGCAGAGTAATTCCACAAATTTGGATTTTTCAAGTAGTGAGAACATAAGAATAATTTTAGGGAGACTAACTACACCAATGCTTCACAAAAAATAAGCCAAAGGTTGAATTGAGTATGTCAGACACTTTGGACCAACTGACTGAAGTGCAGGCAATCAGTTAACTGGTTGCACTAACACAAGTGTTTACTAAAAATGAAATACTTCAACATAAACACAACTTCAGCATATCACATATCCTTTTAGGAAGGAAATCTGTCATCCTTATCTGGTCTGGCCTATATGTGACTCCATACCAACACCAATGTGGTTGACTTTTAACCACCCTCTGAAATGGCCCAGCACGCAGCTGTATCTAGTGGCTACAAAAAAATCAAATGTGAATAAAACTGGAAGGACCAGCCAGCACTAACCTAGGCACTGGAGATGACAAAGGCACAACCAGCCCCAGTTGATCCGGCGAAGTCTTCCTTATTAACATCTGAGGACAGCTGACCCACAGACTAGTCAAGCATCAACCTGACGTAACAATACTCACTGAGTCAAACATTACAGCCGATGTCTCAGACTCATTCATCATTTTTCTTGGGTATGCCCAGTCTCACTGGCAGAATTGACACACCAGAGGTGGCAACACAGTGGTATACAGTGAGTCCTCACTTAAAGTTCGGTCAGGTTCCCTGAAAATCACAACTTTAAGTGAAACAAAACAAATATTAAAACATTATGCCTTCTAAATTGAAATATTTTATATTGCTAAATTCCTACACTGGTAAATGAAATAACTTTTAAAATAAAATAAGTTTAAAAATATAAAAGAAAAATGTAAGTTTCTACTTACAGTACCTCCTGCTCACCATGGATCCGGCTTCGCGAGCCTCCTGCTCCCTGATCCTCCTGGTCACTGTAGATCCTTCCCCTCCCCAACCTTCGAGTTGTAGCCTCTCCCCCTCCCCCACCCACACTCCCTCTGAATCTCCCACTCCCTGAATCACATCTCGCCGCTTCCCTCTCCTGGACCTGCGTTTCCATCGAAGATCCAAATCGGATCTGAAGCCAGAGTTCTGATGTTGTGAAAGGGTGAGTCCTGATGGTGCAGAAGTGCCGAGTTGGGGCTGCTAGAATCTAGGTTTTTTTAAAAAATGCTCCTGCTCGCCAGCTCCCTCTCCTGAACCCTCACTGTGAGTGAGAACTCAGGAGAAGAGCAGCGAGGCAGGAACAGCTTCGACAGTCATTTTTTAAGAAACATGGATTGTAGGAGCCCAACTTGATACTTCTGCAGCATCAGGACTCACACTTCCACAACAGATCTTCAACATGGCTCAGTAGCACCAGTACTAACCGGGCTGGTCGACTCCTGAAAGAGATACCTGCCAAATTGGGCATTTGGCAGGTAGTAAGAGAATCAACACAAGGGTAAAACCTACCTGACCTCACCCTCACCAATCTTCTATCACAGGTGAATCTATCATGGCAGTATTGGTATGAGCGACCACTGCAAAGTCTTTGTGGGGACAAAGTTCCATCTTTACACCAAGAACATCCTACATAGTGTTACGGAACTACCACCGTGGTAAATGGGATAGATTCAATTCAGCTCTAGCAGTTCAAAACTGGGCCTCCATGAGGAAATGTAGGCCATCAGCAGCAGCTGATTTGTATTCAACTACAATCTTCAATCACATGGCCTGGCATATCCCTCACTCTACGATTACCATCAAAGCAGGGAACAACCTTGGTTCAATAAGTACCGTAGATGTAGACATGCCAGGAGCAGCACCAGATATACCTAAAAATGAGGTGCCAACCCAGGGAAGAAATAATATTGAAGTACATGCAGGCTAACAGCAGAATCAGCATGCTGTAGACATTGGGCGATCCCACAACCAAAGGATCAGATCAAAGCACAGTAGTCCTGCCATATCCAGTTGTGAACAGTGGTGGACAATTAATCAACTAATGGGAGGAGGAGGAGGTTCCACAAACATCCCCACCCTCAGCAATGGTGTTTCCCAGCACCAGACTGGAAAAGACAAGGCTGAAGAATTTGCAGTCATCTTCAGCCAGAAGTGCTGAGTGAACGATTCATTTCAGTTTCCCCCTGAGGTTCCTGACATCAGAGATGTCATCCAATTTGATTCACTCCAAGAAATATCAAAAAACAGCTGAGTGCACAGAATATATGGTGATGGACCTGGACAACATCCCAGCTTTAGCACTGAAGTCTTATGCTGCAGAGCTAGCCAAATCTCTAATCAAGCTGTTCCAATGCAACCAAAGCACTGGAATCTCCCAGGAAATGTGGAAGTTGCCCAGTTATGTCCTGTTCATGAAAAGCAGGACAAAACCAATTGGCCAGTATACCTCCCCTTCAGTCTATTCCCAATCATCATCAAAATGATGGCATATGTCATTGACAGTGCTATGAAACAGCACTTACTAATAACTTTCTCACAGATGCTCAGTTTGCGTTCTGCCAGGACCACTTGGCTCCTGACCTCATTAGAGTCTTGCCCAAAGAGCTGAATTGCAGAGATGAGGTGAGAGTGACTGTCCTTGTCATCAAAACAGAATTTGAGTATGGCATCAAGGAGCTCAGATAAAATTGAAAGCAATGGAGATCAGAGGAAAACTCATTGGCTAGAGTCATACCTAGAACAATGGGCAATGGTGGTTGTTTGTGGCCAAACATCTCAGTTGCAAAACATCACTGCAGGAGTTTCTCAGAGTAGTGCCCTAGGCCCAATCATCTTCAGCTGTTTCATCAATGATCTTCACTTCATTATAAGTTCAGTTGTGGAGATCTTCGCTGGTGATTTCAATGTTCGGTTCCATTTACAACCCCTCAGTCCATGTCCACATGCATCAAGACCTGGACAACATCCAGGTTTGTGCTGTTAAATAGCAAGTAACATTTGCGCCATACAAGTGCCAAACAATAACCATCTCCAACAAGAGAAATTTAACTATCACCCTGCCCAACAGTATTAACACCATTAAATCCCCCACCATCACTATCCTGGGGAATCATCATTATCAGCCAGGTAAATTTTGCAGCTACAAAAGCAAGGCCACAAGGCTGGGCATTCTGTGATGAGTAACTCCCTAAAGCCTTTCAACTATCTACAAGGCACAGTCAGGAGTGTTATGGAATACTCCCCACTTGCTTCGATGGCTACAGCCCCAACAACAATCAAGAAACTTAAGACACAATCCAAGGCAAAGCAGCCCACTTGATTGGCACCCATTCACCACCATAAACATTCATTCCCTCCACCACTGGTACACAATGGCAGCAGTGTGCACTATCTAGAGGATGCACTGCAGCAACTCACCAAGCCCCCTTTGACATCATCTTCCAAACTCGCATTTCTACCACCAACAAGAAGAAGGACAGCAGGCTTATGAGAACACCACCATCTGAAAATTCGCCTCCAAATCAGACACTACCCTTACTTGGAACTACATCGCTATTCCTTCATTGTCACTGGGTCAAAATCCTGGAACTCCCTAGCTAACAGCACTTGGGTGTACCTATGACACATGGGCTTCAACAGGTCATGATCTGCTCAAGGGCAATTAGGAATGGGCAATAAATACTGGCATTGCCAGCGATGCCCACATTCCACAAGTGAATTAAAAATACCGTCTTGATAGTCCTTTAGAGGTAACAATCACATCATTATTTGATAAAATGTACGTATTAACCTTTTGACTGCCCTATGAAACTTTAATCATCAACTACAATATGAAATCTAAGCCACTAGGTTTTATTACTTTCTATACAAAAATGGGTAAAATGGTTTGAAACCCAATTTCCCACTAGATTTCATATTTATAATAAGAAACTGGTCAATAATTGTATTTTAATAGAAGCCTCAGCTTCACTCAGTAGCACTCCACACAAGAAAGTCAGTAGGTTGTTGATTCAGAGACCCACTCCAAGATGTGAACCCATGATCTGGGTTACTGTTACAATGTAGTGCCATGAGTAATTATTGTGTTGCTGGAGGCCTTGTCTATTTGATAAAACATTAAACACAGGCACGTTTGTCAGATCAATTGATTCAAGTGGATACAAAATTCCATTGCCTGATTCAAAAGAAGGAGGTAGCTCTTCTGCTGTCCTGGCCAACAACTTTCCTTCAGTTAACACCAACACAAAGATTTATTGGTCATTCATCTTATTGCCATGGAAATGTTCTATGTACATAGTAACTCCTCCATTTATCTAAATAACACAATGATAGCACTTCAAATTAATTCATTATATGTGAAGGACTTCGGGATGATTCTGAGAATATCCCAATATATAAATGGGGGTTCTTCCTTTCTCATGTTGACAGAATTACAGTGGAAATACAGATAGTGTTCTTAGTTTAAAGACTGAATAGCCTGACAAACATAATGGGAAAGAAAATCAGGCACGCTGTAAAATGGGCTGATGATTTGCTTTTGCCCATTTGCACCATTGATTACCTTTACCTCAAATTTAGCTACAAGAGAAAAAGAGGCAATTGAAAAGCTCTATCACTAAAAATTGCAAACAAAGGACTGCTGAAAGATTATTTTATTTTGTCTTACATATTTTTGTAAATTAAAAACTGAAAATGCTGGAATTATGCAGCGGGTCATGTATTGCCTGTGAAGAGATAAACGGAGCTGAAATTTCACAGCCTCTTGGGGTCAGGCTGCGAGATAGGAGGGCTGGCAATATGGTGGGGGAATCCAAATCTTCCCACCGCCATGACATATTGCCAGCAGTGAGCACCCCAGCAGCTCAACTGCCCATTGGGTGGCCAGTTGAGTCATTTAATGGTCCAATTAAGGGTCACTTTCTACCCTCATCATTGTGCCTGTGACAGAAGGGCCTGTTGCCAGGTGACAAGACTGCCTAGTGGATTCCCAGAGTGTTCCCAAGAGGCTCCTCCTTTATGGGCGCTCCATGACTCAAGGAAAGGCACCCCAGCAAGAATAGCTGCTCACGCAACAACGACAGTGCCGATGCACCATGCCTGCCCCATCACAATCACCAGGGCCTGACTACCTGCCTGGCTCCACCTTCCTTCCCAAAACCTATATGCTCTTCCAGGGCACCTAGCCTGGAGATGCAATCTCAACAGTGACCACCCTTAGTGCTGGTGCTACTGAGCTGCCAGTCCTCTGATTGGATGGCAGCCACACTGGCTGCATGTTAATTGGCTGCTGCCAGCAAAATTCCACCCCAGGGTCCTGCTTGCCACTGCAGTGGGGTTGGCGGCAGAACTTCAGATTTCCAGGAAAAATTCAGCCCAACATTTCAGGCCTGTGACTTTTTGTCAGAACTGGGAAAAGTTGCCGATAGTTTCAAGCAGTTTCAAGCAAATAGAATGGAACCGAAATGGGGAGAAAGAAGAAAAGGGAAGGTATATGCATCCTCTATAGTCTGGAAACCTAATTATATATTTATTTAATGTCAAATAGGAACATAGGAACAGGAGAAGGCCATTCAGCCTCGGGTCCCACCACGGGCGAGGCGACGCCCCAGCCAGAGGTCCATTGACTTGCGGCGGGACCGAAAGACCACGGCAGTGGGCAGGGGCGGAAAATCCCACCTATTGTAAATAATTGTGGCACCAGCACTGATCCCTGTAGCACTCCACTAGTTACAGGTTGCCATCCAGAAAATGCCGCCTTTAACCTAACTCTCATTCTTCTATTAGTTAGCCAATACTCTATCCATGCTAATATACTATCCTCAACAACATGGGGGTACCTTATCGAACACCTCTTGGAAATCCAAATATATTACATCTACTGGTTGCAGGGGCCGCAGAGGAGATTCACCAGGATGTTGCCTGGGATGAAACATTTAAGTTATGATGAGAGGTTGGATAGACTTGGGTTGATTTTGTTGGAGCAGAGATGACTGAGGGGCGATCTGATCGAGGTGTACAAGATTAGAAGGGGCATGGACAGGGTGGATAGGGAGCAGCTGTTCCCCTTAGTTGAAGGGTCAGTCACAAAGGGGCATAAGTTCAAGGTGAGGGGTAGGAGGTTTAGGGGGGATGTGAGGATGGTGACGGTCTGGAATGCACTGCCTGGGAGGGTGGTGGAGGCGGGTTGCCTCACATCCTTTAAAAAGGACCTAGATGAGCACTTGGCACGTCAAAACATTCAAGGCTATGGACCAAGTGTTGGTAAATGAAATTAGGTAGGTAGGTCAGGTGTTTCTCACATGTCGGTGCAGACTCGATGGGCTAAAGGGCCTCTTCTGCACTGTGATTCTGTGATTCTGGTTCCCCTTTGTCTATCCTGCTTATTACCTCCTCAAAGAATTATTAAAAAATTGTCAGGCATGATTTCCCCTTCATGAAGTCATGCTAACTCTGCTTGATTATATTATGTATTTCTAAATGCTCTGCTATTACATCCTTTATAATAGACTCTAACATTTTCCCAATGACAGATGTTAAGCTAACTGGCCTATAGTTACCTGTTTTTTGTCTCCCTCCCTTTTGAATAAGGGTGTTACATTGGAAGTTTTCCAAGCCTCTGGGACTTTTCCAGAGTCAAGGGATTCTTGGAAGATTACCACCAGTGCATCCATTATCTCTGCAGCTACTTGCTTTAACATCCTAGGATACCACCCATCAGGTTCAGGGGGCTTATCGGCCTTTAGCCCCATTAGCTTCCCTAGTACTTTTTTTCTCTAATGATAGTTATTATATATATATTATTTCCTCCCCAGTTTTCACTCCTTGATTATTTAGTATTTTTAGAATGCTATTAGTGTCTCCTACCATGAAGACTGGTGCAAAGTATTTATTCAACTTCTCTGCCATTTCCTGGTTCCCCATTACTATTTCCCCAGCCTCATTCTCTAAGGGGCCTATGTTCACTTTGGCCTCTCTCTTCCTTTTTATATATTTAACGAAGCTCTTACTGCCATTTGTTATATTACTCGCTAGTTCACCCTCAAAGTTTATTTTCCTCCATCTTTATTACTTTTTGGTCATCTTTTGTTGGTTTTTAAAACTTTCCCAATCCTCTGGCATACCACTAATCTTTGACACTATCCTTAACTTCCTTGGTTAACCATGGTTGCTTTATCCTCTTCCTAGAATCCTTCTTCCTCACTGGGATATAACTTTGTTGTGAGTGATGAACTATTTTTTTAAGTGTCTGCCATTGTTCATCAGCCATCTTTTCTGCTAAACTCCTTTCTCAGTCCACATCAGCTAACTCTGCCCTCATTCCTTTGTAATTACCCTTAGTTACGTCTAGGACAGTTGTTTCCAACCCAAGTTTTTCACTCTCAAACTGAATGCTAAATTCTACCATGTTATGGTCACTGTTTCCTATAGGATCTTTTACTCTGAGATCATTTATTAAACCTGCCTCATTACACATTATCAGATCCAAAATAGCCTGATCCCTGGCTGGATCCACAACATATTGTTTTAGGAAACTGTCCTGAATACATTCTATGAATTCTTGCTCGTGGCTACCTCTGCCAATTTGATTTTCCCAATCTACATAAAGATTAAAGTCACCCATGATTAATGTACTGCCTTTTTTACATGCCCTCATTATCTCTTGATTTATCCACTATCCTACAATATAGCTACTGTTAGGTGGCCGATAGGCTACTCCCACCAGTGTCTTCTTCCCCTTGTTATTTCTTACCCCCACCCATATGTATTCTACATCTTCTGAACCAAGATCATTTTGTGCTATTGTACTCATTCAATTATGTACTAACAAAGCTTTCCAGCATCCGCAGTATTTTGCCTTTATCTTAGCACTCTGAGTATCATTACCTAAATAACTGCCCTGCAATGCTGTCCTATCCTTTTGCTTTGTAAGCCTATGTGTCCCCTCTCCAGAACCCACCCTCACCCCCTCCATTTATTTTAAAGCCCCCTCTATAGCCTTAGTTATTCGATTCACCAGGACACTGGTCCCAGCATAGTTCAAGTGAAGCCCCTCCCACCGGAACAGCTCCCTTCTCCCCAAGTATTGGTGCCAGTGCCCTTTGAACTGAAACCCATTCCTCCCACACCAATCTTTGAGCCATGCATTTAACTCCTTGATTTTATTTATTCTATGCCAGTTTTCCCATGGCTCAGGTAGTAATCCCAAAATTATTACCTTGGAGGTTCTGCTTTTTAATTTAGCTCTTGCACTATTATGATAAAAATTTCCATTTTTTTTAATATAATAAAAATTACTTATTTTCAAGTTTGTTATATTTCAGTTTCTAATGTGTTTGTCCAAATCTTTGTTTGACCTTAGGCTTTATCTATAAAATGTGAAGGGTAATCAGTTCATTTTACTTCCTGGTTTGCAGTCTGTGAGAATTCTTGAATGTGATTGCCTGCTTACCCTTCTTGGATTGTTATTGGATTCCAGGAGATCACATTGACTTGCAACCAGATTCAAACTCATTTTGAGGGGAAAGGTGAAATCCATGCCTCAGAGATCACTGGATCTTTGAGGGCAACTTTCCTCAAGGTCAGTGACAGATATCAACACCGTGACTGACTGCACAATCGAGGCCATTAACAAGAGCTGCTGTCTGAAAAAATGGAGGCAGAGGTTATGATGAAATTTTACTTATTTCTGAGATCCCATCCCCCTGTCCCAATTCTTGCAATCCATTGCTCAGCAAATTCATTCACGTACTGGTTATGTCGTACAGATCCCAGGAAGGATCAGAAATTTGACTCTTAGGAGGCTTGACATTAACTTTGGCCAGTTTTGGCTGGACGAATAATTAGCAATATCAATTAGAAAATTTCTGGCTGCCACCTCATTTAAATTCCATACCAGATGGGAAGGCGGCAGGAATCGAGGGGTATAGAGATAGGGCAGGCAACTGGATGTTGATGTTGAAGTTTAGTCATGATCTTATTGGATGACAGGAAATAGTAGAGGGGTTGTATGTCCTATCCATGCTCCTATTTATAAAGTTCTTATGGGAAGTAACAGAAAACACATAGCCTGGAGGCTTCTTGCCAAGACCAGGTCAGTGACAGAATTGGCTCTCAAGGCCATTCCATGTGGATCTCGTGATTGGGAAAGATGTGGAAATGGACATCAGGGGAGGCCTAAGCTTTCCTTACAGCATTGCTGAAAAGAGAGGCATCCTAAACTCATCAGGCAAACCACAGGAATGCCAAATTTCAAATGATCACAACACTTTATACTGCAGGAGAAAAGGGTGCTGATTGGTTGGCAAGTTGTTTGGTTGAGGCATTGCCGTGGAGAAAGCGACGGGGAATTATAGGCTACCCATGCTTCTGGGTAGTTCAAAATATTCCTTATAGAGTCTGGAAGGGTACTCCTGGTTCCACAAGGAAAGTAAAGAAAACGTTTAAAAACTTACCTTTCTTGGGATTCTTCTGAATTGCTGCTCTGTTCACATTACAAGGCAAAACTATCTTGATTCAAAACATTCACTGTTCATAAGAATGATAGCACCATAGAACTCAGAGATTACCATCACAACTTAGGCTATAAACAGCGGCCAGTCATTTCGGCACAACAATTTGCTTTTTGCTGCTTGCTATTATAATTATAGCATCAAATATAAAGCAAAAACAATCAGAAGGAAATAATGAAAGCTGAACAAACTTACTCAGATGAATTTATTGCACAAAAAAGTACCATCAAGTATAAAATACTAATGATAAGCAGATTTTTCTGATGTATTTAGAGCAATGATGCTTTATATATCTTTTTAATGTTTTATGGTATAATTACGCACTTAGGTAATCCAATCTAGCATATAGGTAGGTGAGTTCACAGTTGCAACTGTCCTTGAGTTTTAGGATTGCACGAAACAGAATAAAGGAAATAATAATTTCGCAACGTAGGATAGCGTGTTCAAATGTAATTCCCAGTGCATCTAAATTGGTTAACTTCTCATATTTTAGGAATTTATCATGCAAATGTTCCTTACACTGTTATTCCCTGGGTGATGTTACAATACAACACATGAAAATTAAAAATGGATTAATTGGGATTACATGCATGATTATATGCTATCTCATTAAGTTGCAACTGCAGATCCGTTTCAAAACGGACTGTTGCTACCCTCATTTAAACAAAAGCTGTTGTCAATCAAACTACTTGAATGCACTCATAACATCCCTTTAATATAATCCTGTTTTGAAGAAGTTCAAACCAGTCGAGTACTTATATGACATGGAGCATTAAACATTTAAAGGCTGCATGCCATTACATCGCAGAATCACAGAATTGTTAAAGTACAGAAGGAGGCCAATTGGCCTATCGTGTCTGCACTGGTTTTCCGAATGAGCAAATTCACTTAGTGCCATTCTCCCACTTTCTTGCAATAACTTCGCATATTTTTCCTTTTCAGATAACAATCTGATCCCCTTTTGAATGCTTCGACTGAACCTGCCTCCACCACACTCTTAGGCAGTGCATTCGAGACTTTAACCAATCACTGCGTGAATTTTTTTTTCTCATATCGCTTTTGCATTTTTTGCCAATTATTTAAATCTGTGCCCTTTCATTTTTGACTCTTTCACAAGTAGGAACTACCTACCTACCTGTCCAGACCCCTCATGATTTCGAATCTACCTACCACGTCTCCTCTCAGCCTTCTTTTCTCCAAGGCAAGCAGACTCAACTTCTCCAATCCATCTTCATAACTGAAGTTCCTATCCCTGGAACCATTCTCCTGAATCTTTTCTGCGGTCTCTTGAATGTCTTCATATCTTTCCTAAAGTGTGGCGCCCAGAACTAGATGCAATTATCCAGCTGAGGCCGAACTAGTGTCTTACACAAGTTCAATATAACCTCCTTGCTCTTGTACTCTATGCCCCTATTAATAAAGCCTAGGATGCTGTATGCTTTATTAAACACTCTCTCAAGCTGTCCTACCACCATTAATGGCTTATGCACATATATGCCCAAGCCCCTCTATTCCTTATATAGTGAAAACCCTTCTTCCTTAGTAACCCATCCCAGTATTATTGATGTGGTGCCAAGACCCAAAGAGACTTGTACAGAATAAGATCATATTTCAAACACTTGGTTCACTTACACTTCAAAAATATCCCAGTTTATTGAATTTGATTTCAGAATACTTTATGTAATTTGTCATATTTCTGTCTTTGTCATATCATTTGCATTTTCACTTTAACACCAGCAGACCTTCTCTAGTGTTGTTCATGGTAAGTTAAAGGCTATACTGTTTGTAACAATAGAGGTGTTTATACCATGGAGCAGATGAGTTGAGGATAACTGATTTACTGTGATTCAATAAATCAAATGCTATTTTTATTACACGGAACCATGAAATTTTTACTGGCACTTTGGAAATTGTATTCCATGATTCTGTCCATTATTTTCTGTAAACCATAAATCAGTGACATTTATTTTATATATGGTCTTTTACCTACGCATTTAAGTTTAGTCCCTTACAATGTAATAAAAAATAGACTGCTTGGCAAGATGGTGGGTGGGATTTTCCCCTCAGTGCACTATGTGTGGTGGTGGGCCCGCCGGTCGCAATGGTGGGTTTTCGCACCCTATTGCCTGCTTCCCGCTGCATTCATTATACATGCACAGGAGACACACTGGTTCGCAGGTGGGTGGCCTCTGATTCACCCGCCCCACCGTGAGCTCACTGCTTCATCACTCCATGCGTCATATTTAAACTGAAGCCGTGGACAGCGTTCTCAGTGTCTGCAGCCCAGGGCTGTTCCACTGAAGCCATGGGCCAGAATCTTCGGGTTGGCGAGCTGGGGGGTGGGACCCTGGGTCCCGATTGCCGACACGTAAAATGACGCGCGGTGATGTCGGGCGTGCGTCCCGATATCACCGCGTACCAGTTAGATCCTCAGTTCAGCGGGCAGGCGCCCGGTGAACTATCAAAGGCCTCTTAAGGTCAATTAAACACCAATTAAAATAATTAACTGAGCTGCCTGTCCAACCTTAAGGTTGGTGGGCAGGCGAAGAGCTCAGGCGGCCTTTGTATTTATCATGAAACCTCATCCACGGGCGAGATGAGGTTTCATGAAGTTTTTATAAATTGAATGAAAGTTTTTATTACAGTTCATTGACATGTCCCAGCTCATGTGACACTGTCTTTTTCTTTATTAAAATTTTTAAACATCAACCTAATCTCCCTGAGGCAGCTCTGTGCCTCAGGGAGATTTCTGCACTCGCGCAGACCCCGACTCAGCCTACTCCCCCCACCCGCACAGGGAGTGCTCAGCGCTTCCGGGTGCGCATCACGCTGGGCGTGCCTTAATTGACCCGCCCACATAAAATGGCAGCATGCAGCTGATCACTGGCAGTGATCGGCTGCGTGCCCGCCCCCACCCGCTCCCGTTCAACCCCCCCAATGGGGAGAAAATTCTCCCCATGATGTTGAAAGTCAAGAAGACAGCAGCCCCCAACATTAATGACACCTCACTGGAACGCCTGCTGGATACTGTGGAGGCCCACCATAATATCCTCTACCCTGTGATGGCTGGAGGAGGTCCACCAACATCACCACTTGGGAAGCAGTGGCAGGGGTGGTCAGTGTTCATGATGCACAGAGGTGGTCAGCCATGCAGTGCCAAAAAAGGATGAATGGTCTCAATCGTTCCACCAGCGTAAGTCAACCATCTCATCACTCTCAACTTGCACACTCACAAGCCCATCACACATTCATAGGGATATCACACACTGTCAGCTCAAGGGACACCACCACTTATTGTCACACACATCTTCACATCTCCATCTGGGCTCATCTCTTCTGGAGTTTGAGTCCTCATCCTGTCCATGGCTCCACCCACCACCCACACATTCCAGGCATTCTTATCATCTGCCTTGACACACATCCTGCTCACACTCTCCATCTGTCTTAATGCAGGACAAGCTCACAAGCTCACACACAATTGCAGGGCGAGGTCTCAGACCGGTGCAGGGGTAGGGAGCTGGGGGGGTGGGTGTAATGCTGGAACTCAAGGTCCTCAGTGACTTTGTGCCATCGAGCTGGATGGAGAGGATGTGGCTGTGCCTGCGGTGATGGTGAGGTTGGCGGCAAACGCCCACGTGAGGATCTTGCACCAGCTCATCCCTCAGACAACGATACTATGAGTGCATTGTCCTGTTTTACAGCTGCCTTCTATGCACTAATTATCTCAACTTCACCTCTGCAAACAACCAGGCCCTTAGCTTGAGCCCTGGCAATGCCTCAGATGAGGAACCTGAGGGCAGCACCATTGAAGAGCCGACACAACGCTCCCACAACCTCCAGCAGCTCAGAGACACACACCTTGGTGGAACCTAGTTCTAGAGCAACCTCAGGTCAATCTGGTGAGCACAGCGCACAATCTGGTCCATAGCAGTTGAGGGCAGGGACATCTGAGGTCGTTGGCACTTGGGGCACTACTGGAGGCCATGATTCTGCGGAGTTTGAGTCAGATGATGAGCCTCTGGACTCAGTGCTAATTCAGCTGGTGGAGCTGCAGTGACAATCATGGGAACATCAGGAAAAGATGTCAGCTGCATTCCTCAGATTGCAACAGACAATGGAGGAGTGCATCTGTGTTCAGTCTCAGGTGATAGCACTGGCATGCCAATGCTCCGAGGTCAAGACTGGTAGGATGGTGGCCACCATGGGGAACTTTGTGCAGAACATTGGTCTTGCACTGCTGCAGGAGCAGCACTCCATTGCTGTAACCATTGATGACATCTGTCAGTAGCTACCTTGATCTGACTCCAGCTGCCCCTTCTGCTCAAAGAGTCAACCAGGGGCCTCAGGCACCCTTTGGGAGGAGTACCAGGAGCTGAACACCCCAGGACTATCCACCCAGATGACTCTGGGACTGTTTGATCGATCCCAATTCCTTCTTGCTGTGACCCCATCACCTCCAGCTCCAAGGCCAAAGAGGGTGCTCATGCCCCACAGCAGGACACCCAAAGCAGGCTGGGGCCCTCCAGAGGATGCCCACCAAGGTCAGCACAGGCAACAGGGCATAGCAATCAGCAGACTGCCTCCACCTCTGCTGAGGGTGTTGGGGATGCACCCAGATGTAGTGGTAGGTTTAGGAAAGTTTAAAAAATTTAGCAGCACAGCGGTGGCACAGGTGTTCATAACATGTATATAATGTTCAGAAATGTAAGTAAAATCACACCCATTTCACATCGCCTCCTGTGTCTGCCTCCTTTTTCTGCTGAGCTGTGTTGCTGTCAATCAGATGATACCATGGTCTCTCCCCCCACTTATCGCAGATGTCGCTATCATGGGCCTTTCATCTACATAGTGTGTTTCTACATCACCACAGTGTGTGCCCCTTTTTCAGATCATTATCGACATCAGTGATGCCTCGTCCTTAATGTTAAGTGTGATTGTGGAAGGAACCTCGTTCACATGCTTTGCTGGGTCATGTCATGTTTATTCTTGGCTGTGTATGATTGAGGCAGAAATGTTCTCCTATCTCATCTGCATTCTTGAAAAGTGAAGGTATAGTCTACAAGGAGAGATGCGTTTACGCATGGAGAAGGGCCATGTATAGGGTAACTCCATGTGCTCCCTCTCAGCAAGGTTTCCATGCGATGAGCCCATACTCAGAACTCGTGTGCACTCTTGTCTGCCAATTGCATTTCCGACTTTCTGAATATACAGTTGCTAAGCTCACCAATAAGTGGGAGCACCCTGCCACCTCAAGGTGCTGAAGCCTGCCCCTCTCAGCCACATCATTGCCCTGGTGCTCAAACCGGAAACCTTGAGCGTTTCTCAACCTGTAATTGTCTGGATTGTGGCCACAAGGTTCTTGTCACAGTGTTGATGCTGCGCTGTGCGTCCCATCACCTAAACACTCGCTGAGACGAGTGGTGCTAATTGCAAATGGTGATATTTGGCGGTCAGTAGAGCCTTTCAGCATGCTCTGGAAGCACACATCATAGCTTTAGACAATGTTGACGGAAGCAATGGTATAAGAACGAGGATGTACTGAAGCTGAAGTCTGCTCTTTATTAGCAATGACTCATGACCTTGAGGGCTCCATGGTGTCTGAGAATTTTGGAGTTCACAAGGACCAGTGCTGGCCATGCGAGCACAATGTGTGCCCTAAAGAGGAGGCATTTTAATGTCTGGCACACAAATGGTTGAATGTCGTCATCCTCAGGTGGTCCACAAGCATAGCAAGGTGAGGATAAAAGTGGGTCAGCATCCCTAACTGAGGGTGCTGGATATTAATGTGATAGAGAAGAAGGTGACACAGAGGATGGAGCCGTGTCTGATTAGATACACACCTGCAGAACATCCTCGACTGCCTTCAAAAACCCTCAAAAATTAAAACAGACCCGCAGTCTCACAAGAGGGAGAGGATTAAACTCAAATCACCAAAGGCTGAGTGAAAATGCCTTTGCCCAAGGGTCACCTATCAGTTTCACTATCGATGTTACACAGAATGCATTGTCCAGTTGCTGGAGGTCGATCTCCTTGAGGATCTTTGTCAGATGGAAGACATACAGCCACGAGCCCACTGAGGATAGTGGAACAGCTCCTGGCTCTTGTAGGCTGTCATTGCGACTGGGATGCTGGGGAGATGCTTGAAGAGTCAGCACCTTCTGACATCTGATCAGGACTCCCTCCTCCAGTTAGCACCTTACCTCAGCAAGGACACATGCTCCCGAGTCTTCATCATCCTTCAAAGGATCAGGACAATATAAGCCTGCTGTGTAGCTTCACTCTCATATTCAAGTTCATGGTTGAAATGAGAGGACTAGCAGCACTAGTGTTAATGTTGTCCCATGAGGGTACTTACTGTAGCTCGTCATCTTCCTCATGTAATCTGGTGGCTATGAGGGCCTCATGTGCTCGCCTGCCTCTTGGCACATGCTATGGCTTCTTCCCCTGCAGCCTCAGCTTTCTCCAACTCAACGCCCTCGTCCCTTTTGATGTCCTCGTCATTGGAAGAGACGTGCGACTCCCCCATGTCGGCATCTGGCAAGTCCTCCCCCCTTAGCAGCGCCAGCGAGCCACAATGATCTGTGAGACCCTCTGGGACTGTACTGAAATGCTCTGTCAGATCTGTCCAGACACCAGTATCACATCTTTAACATGCCAATGGTCTGCTCCATCAATGCTCAGGATGCTCAATGCTCATGAGCATCGTTGTACCTTCTCTGCAGGAGTCTGTGGCTGCTGCACAGGCATCATCAGCCATGTCCTTTACGAGTACCCCTTGTCACTGAGGAGCCAACCCTGGTTCCTGTGTGGTCCCTCGAAGATGTCCAGGATCTGCAATCTACCCAAGATGTATGAGTCATGGATGCTTCCTGGGTATGGGGTGTAAACCTGCATGATAAGGTTCTTATGGTCGCAGACCAGCTGTACATTGAGCGAGTGAAAACTTATCCTGTTTTTGTGTCAGAGTGCTTGTTGCCAAGGAGCTTTTATAGCCACATGAGTGCAATTGATGGCACCCTGCACCTGCGGGAATTTGGAAATTGCTGCAAAGCCCAGTGCTCTGGCATCCTGCTTGCTTGATCTCTGTCAAAGTTGACATAATTGTGGGCCTTGGTAAAAAAGAGCATCTGTCACCTCATATACGCATTGGTGTGTCGATGCTTGAGGGACCCCGCAGAGGTCCCCAGTAGACCCCTGGGGGGAGCCACTTGTGTAGAGGTTCAGAGCGGCTATTACTTTCACAGCCAGTGGCAATGGATGCCCTCCCAGTCCCCGTGGTGCCAATTCCTGGAAAATATGGCAAATTTGAGTTACCAGATCCTTGGACATGCGAAGGCGTCGGCAACATTGTCTCTCGCTCACCTGCAGATAAGACATCCAAGATTTGCACACCCTCAGTCTTGTGAGGTGCCTATGCACAATGTCTATGTGAGCCTCATCCTCTGCGTCTGGAGGGGGCCCTGCTGCCCCTTGGCCTTGAGGGTTTAGCTCCCCCCTTTGGCGAGCCCGGCGCCTTTGTTGCAATCTTCTCCTTCTTCTCTCCTGCCTGTTTGTAATTATGCAGACAGCAATAAATCCAGCATCCATCTTCCTGATGGTTTCCTCATCAACGAGAAACATACATGAATCAGCATGAGCCTGCAAAGGTCCTATTTCTATCAATGACTCGTCAGTGAATGTGGATTCAAAGGCTTTGTTCCAGTGGTGAAAACTAATCGTCCCAGAAATCCAGGCCAGTGCAGAGTTCACTTCAAGGTGAGCCTTTTTTGGCAGAGTTTGGCAGAACTGCAGTAAGGATCCCGAGGCTTAGTTGCATTGCAGTGGGGCATATTGGGATCCTTTGATCTGATAGCACTGTGGAGGAGGACCTGAGGTTTGATAGAACTGTGCAGAGAGGAGGAGAGGCAGACTTGACATTTGGAAGAAGCGGAGTGTAATACATAGGGTTTGGTTCACTGACATCCCCTGGGGTTTATGAGCAGTCTCGAACCACAGATTTGTACATTTCTCAAAGGTCTCTGCAAACATTAAATTTAATCTTTCTGTGTGGCCATCTCTGTCTTACATAAAACTTAAAGCACAGATAAAGACCATTTGCTGTCAATGTTCAATTATTTGTGTGTTGAACAATAGAATCATACACACTTACAGCACAGAGGGAGGCCGTTTGCCCCATCATGCTATGCTGACTCTTAGAAATAGCAGTCATGCTTAGTTCAACATCCCCACATTTTGCCCATAAACCTGTAAGTTCCTCATCATGAAGTATCTGGCCAACAGATTTATGGAATTATTTATGGAATCAGATTCCATCATCTTTACAGGGACAGCATTCCAGATCCAAATCAATCTCAGAGTGAAAGCATTTCTCCTCATATCCCCTCTGGATCTTTTGGCAATTATTTTGAATCTTTGGTTCTTGGTTATTTGGACCTTTGGTTATTGACCCACTCACCAGAGGAAGGAGTTTTCCTCTGTCTACTCTATCAAAACCTCTCATCATATTCAAAACAGCTATTTGGCTATCTCTTAACCTTCTCTGTTCCAAATTGAATAAACAAAACTCTTCGAACCTGTCCTCACAATTGAAGTACCTTCATGCTGGTAATATCCTGCTCAACTTACCCTGTAACCTTATTAGGGCTTTTATATCTCACCTGAGGTGTGGTGCCCTGAATTATCTACAGTTCTCCAGCTGAGACCTAATCAGCTATAAAGAGCTCATTTAGAATGAGGATAAACCTTCTCTTAGTTTAATAAACTTCCTGAAGTTTATTGACTGGTGTGTAATCAGGGGCCTGATTTTCCATCTGGGGTCAGGAAGCAGAGACTGGGACTGTTTCAGGGCTCCGACACTGCCCCAGCATGGAAGAGGGCTGAGAAGCAGTTACAGCCTGATTTTCTTGAAGGCAGGGTGCTAATTGATGGACGGTGGCCAATTAGTTGCAGTATGGGTGGGAATGGAGGCAGGGCTGTGTAAGTGCAAGCCCAATTTAAACTGACCACCGCAGCCATAACTGTGGCTATCATTTACTGAAGGAATAAATGCAGTAGTGATGGAAGAGCAAAGGCAGAGGGCTGGCACCTGGGGAAGGGCTGCCTCGCGCTTTGACAACGCCAACCTGGAGATCCTCCTTGAGGCCATGAGAGTGAGGAGGGGCGTCCACTTTCCAGACAATGGCAGGAGAGTCCCACCCTCCCAAACCAAGCATGAATGGATTGAAGTTGCTGAGGACAGCAGCACATGAAATGTGGTCAGGAAAATCTGGGTCCTGTGCCGGAAAAGATTCAATGACCTTATTCACTTTGACAAGGTGAGTGCCAGGACCTCATGACAGGCCTCTGGGTATTCAACATACAGCAGCCACTCCAGCTAAAGAACATTCGGTGCATGAGCTCTTGAACATGGGAGAAGTGTGTGCCAAGGATACTTGCTGGCCCCTCAGCAAGGCTTGGAGCCTTAGCACTATCGAACACTTTCCAGCACTAATACATGCAGTTTCTTTAGTCAAGGGTCATTGACAAAGGCCACAGAGGCCAACAGTGTCTTATCTCTCTCTGTTTTGTCTTTACAGGAGAAGAGGGCTCATTACACTTGAGAAGGAGCTCTGACGGGAGGAGGAGGAGTGCCCAATTTGCACATTGTCACTGCCATGGAGAAGGGAGCCATGGAGGTCAGGGTCATCCCACAGCAGCAAGGTGAGAAATATAAGATGGGAATTCCTGGTGGAGAGGGTGAAAAGATATCACAATCTGTAGGTGAAGGGGTCAAGTGCAGTCCTCCTCCTCCGACAACATGCCAAAGATTCAGCTGCACTTGGAAGCCTCAGTACTACAGAGATTTCTGCTCTCATCTTGTCCCTCCCACAGATTCTAACATGGAGAGGGATGAACAGGGTCCTGTGGTGGCACCAGGGCCAATGCTAGAAGTAGAGACATCTCAGCAATCACCATGACATCTTGCGAGCACATCCTCCACAAGTTCAGAAACAGTAACCTCGGTGGGTCCTCATGTGTGGTAAAATAGGATGGCACTGGGTAAAGAGCACATCACAGGCGTGCAGGATGAAGTGAGGCAGCTATGGTCAGCTAACTTGGCGGATGTAGGATAGTCACAGCCCTGCTCAGCTGGGCACAGATGGAGGACTTAAGGAGTCACAAAAAAAGAAGCTCTACTTTGACCAGCAGCAAGAGATATATGTCCACATGTCAGAGTTCCTCGAGGCAGTGCGGGCCCATGCACTGAGAACGGAGGAGTCTATTCAGCTTGTGCACCACCATGGTTCTGGGCTTCATGCACACTAGCTTCTCCATTGAGAGAGTGGCCAACCTCAAGGAGAGAAATATGCAGCAGCAGTCTGAGTGGATGCAGGAGGAGCACACTGACTTGCACAGGCCGCATGCCACACTCTGTAGCATTGACTGGTCAGTGGTACTGGTGGTGCAGATATACATGAAATCGATGCCTGTTGCACCACAGCTGCTGTTCCCCTCCAGTCATTCAGAGCACCATCCAAGGGCCAGCCCACCTCCATTCCCACCCCCAGCTGCAGGTGCCCTGCCCCAGTTGTCTCTTTTTCTCCTTCACATACACAGGCTGCAAAGTTGGAGAGGGTCTGAAAATGGGTGCTGGGATCACGATGCGGGTTACCCTGTGTCAGTTGTTTCCAATGCAGGCAGCATGTAAACTTTGAGGTACCAGCTAATTTAAATGATTTTAGCATGCAATTGGAGTTAAGCGTGCTTTTGTGTTGCTGCATGTCTGAGCAGGGGACACAACATAATGCCAGTGCTCTGACATTACACCTTTTGCCAACAAATTATTAAATATATGTTGCAATGTGTTGCATTGCCTCTGCTGTCTCTTCCCTAGATTCTTTAAAAATGTGGAGCAATCCATCCAGACAAAGGGTTTTGTCCTCTTTGAGTTTGATGATTTTATTTAATACATCCTTTTTTTTAATGCACTTGTCTCATTGCTCATCTCATCTCAGAAACTGAACCGGACTAGCCATATAATACTTTGGCTACAAGAGCAGGTCAAAGGCTAGGAATCGTGTGACAAGTAACTCACCTGCTAACTCCTCAAAGCCTATCCACCATCTACAAGGCACAGGTCAGGAGTGTGATGGAATACTCCCCACTTGCCTGGATGAGTGCAGCTCCAACAACGCTCAAGAGGCTTGACACCATCCAGGACAAAGCAACCCACTTGATTGGCACCACATCCACAAATATTCGCTCCCTCCACCACCAACACACTGTTGCAGCAGTATGCATTGTATACAAGATGCCCTGCAGGAATTCACCAAGGCTCTTTCAACAGCACCTTCCAAACCCACGTCCATTACCACCTAGAAGGACAAGAGCAGCAGATGGATGGGAACACCACCACCTGGAAGCTCCCCTCCCATCCTGATTTGGAAATATATCGCCGTTCCTTCACTGTCGCTGGGTCAAAATCCTTGAACTCCTTTCCTAACAGCGCTGTGAATGTACCTACACCACATGGACTGCAGCGGTTCAAGAAGGCAGCTCACTACTGCCTTCTCAAGGGCAATTAGCAATGGACAATAAATGCTGGCCCAGCCAGCGAAGCCAACATCCCGTGAGTGAATTTTTAAAAAATTATTATTCAATGTAATATCTACCTGTAAAATGTCCCTGGTAAATACCAGAGTGAACTAATTAATTAATATTTCTGCAACCTCTATCATTATCTGTGTATTGTCCTGTCTATACCTTAATAGCCCTATTTCCCTCCCAACCTCCTTTTTTTACAATTGTTCCACATGTAAAATTTTACATTTTGTTATATTCCTAGATAATTTAATTTCATTGTTCCTCTTTGCCTTCCCAACTTTTCCTTCAATTCTCTCCTAATCTCTTTGTATTCCCTCTTTTCATGCACTCCTCTGTTCTGCACTAATGTATCCTTTTTCCTTAACCCTCAACTGTGCTCTTGTGTCTTTATTCACCAATGGAGTTTCATTAGTGTTTAGTTTGTTCTTTCCCTTTAGCAGGATATATTTTTCCTGCACCCTGTTGAATATTGTTTTAAATGTTTTCCATTGTTGTTCTACATTGTTGTTTTCCAATATTTTTCCCAAGTTCTATTCTTAGCCCCTCAAAAATCAGATTTTCTCCAAGTTGTTGCTCATCATTTTTATTTCATAGGAGAGGATCTTCCCCTTGTCGGGTGAACGCGGTGGGCGGGCCCAGAAGCTGCTGAGCAACAGTCTGCTGCCCGCGGCCCCAACCGCGAATCATGTGCTGAAATGCTCGGCGTTGCCTGGGTTGGGGTGGAGGAGGGCGAAGGCGGAAGTCAGTGCATGCGCTTGGTGCACTGACAGAAAACTCCCTGAAGGCACAGTGCTGCCTCAGGGAGCTGAAGATTTTCCACATTAAAAGTGAAGTTTTAAAAAATAAGGGGCATGTTGCAAATGAGTTCTGACAACTTTTATTTTATTTTTAATTAGCATCGGAAACCTCATCCCATCTGTGGATGAGGTTTCCTCAAAAAGCAAAAGACCACTTGGCCTCATCACCCACCTGCCAACCATAAGGGCAGGGAAAAATTGTATTTAATTAACGATTAATGGGCTTAACAGCCCTCTTAATTGTCAGCAGACACGCTGTCGACTCCCGAGCGTCCCCATCAACTGAAATATGGCGCGAGTGCACGATGATGTCGGGACACTCGTCCGATGTCATCATGTGCTATTTCACGCTCGTGTATGTTCACCGTACATCCACATGCTGAGGTGAAAATTCAGCCCATAGAATCATAGAACAGTTACACACAGAAAGCAGCCATTCTGCCCATCGTGCCTGTGCTGGTTCTCTGAAGGAGCAATTCACCTAGCGCCACACCCCGCCTTCTCCATGTAGCCCTGCAGATTCTTGCTTTTCAGTTAATCCAATTTCCTCTTGACTGCTTCGATTCAACCTGCCTCCACCACACTCTCAGGCAGTACATTCCAGATCCTAACCATTCGCTGCATGAAAAAGTTTTTCCTCATGTTGCCATTGTTTCTTTTGCCAATTGCCCTAAATCAGTACCTGCTGGTTCTCAATCCTTCCACCAATGGGAGCAGTATTTTCCTATCTACTCTGTACAGACCCCTCATGATTTTGAATACCTCTATCAAATCTTCTCTAAACTTTCTCTTCAAGGAAGACAGTCCCAACTTCTCCAACCTATCTATGTAACTGAAGTTCCTCAGCACTGGAATTATTTTTGTGAATCTTTTCTGCACTTTCTCTAATGTCTTCATATGCTTCCTAAAGTGTGGTTCCCAGAACTGGATACAATACTCCAGTTGAGGTCAAACCAGTGTTTTATACAAACTTAACATAACTTTCTTGCTTTTGTACTCCAGGCCACTATTGATAAAACCCAGGAGCTGCATGCTTTATTAACCACTCTCTCAACTGGTCCTGTCACCTTCAATAACTAATGCACATTTAAACCCTAGACCCTCTGTTCCTGCACTCCCTTTAAAATTGTACCCTTTATTTTATAATGTCCCTCTGCATTCTTCCTACCAAAAAGAATAATTTCATACTTCTCTGCATTAAATCTCATCTCCGACTTGTCTTCCCATTCCACCAACCTGTCTGTGTCCTTTTGAAGTTCTACACTATCCCCCTGACAGTTGACAATACTTCCAAGGTTTGTATTACCCACAAATTTTGAAATTGTGTCCTGTATATCAGGAAGGAATGTATATCAAGAAAAGCAAGGGTCCTAACACCTTTCCTGGGGACCTCCACTATAATCCTTTCTCCAGTCCGAAAAACAAATGTTAACCATTACTCTCTGTTTTCTGCTTCTCAGCCAATCATGTTGTTCCTGTCCCTTTTATTCCATGAGCTCTAACTTTGCTCACAGGTCTATAGTGAGGCACTTTTTCAAATGCCTTTTGAAAGGCCATGTACACCAGTTCGATATCAGTACCCTCATCAACTGTCTCTGTTATCTCATTAAAAAACTCAAGCAAGTTAGTAAAACACGATTTTCCCTTAACAAGTCCATGCTGGTGTTCCTTAATTAATCCGCATTTGCCCAAATGACTCTTAGTTTTGTCCCGAATAATGGTTTTTAAAAGCTTCCCCACCATTGAGGTTAAACTGACTGACCTGTAGTTGCTGGACTTATCTTTACGCCGTTTTTTGAACAAGAATGCAACATTTGCAATTCTCCAGTCCTCTGGCACACTCCGTAGTCTAAGGAAGATTGGAAAATTATGGCCAGTGCCTCCACAATTTCCACTGTCACTTCCCTTAGTATCCTTGGATGCATCTCATCCAGTCCTGGTGGCTTAACAATTTTAAGTACAGAAAGCCTATCCAATATCTCCTTCTTAACAATTCTAAACCCTCCGTGAGTTGGAATTATCTCATCTTTCAACATGACCTGCCCATGTCCTTCTCTATTATCATCTTGAAGCAGGTCTGTAGGAGAACTGCTCTCTGAAGAGCCTGCGCAGATATGACCACCTGTTGACAGCACTTCCCCTCCCACCCCCACTCTCTCCCTCCTCCAGAAAATTGTACTGCTCTCTGTTGCTTCTGCTCATTTTCTCTGTCACGCTGTAACCCAAGGGAAGGTAAATTACTGCACCCATGACTGGGAGCAACTAGTTTGTGCAGAATCTTGAAGCTAGAACAAAGTCCTACAGCAGTTGTCACACTACTCCCTGTAGAGTTTCACAAATTTAAAGAACCCTAGAATCCATCAAACACTTTCACAATTGCAGCAGCAGCCAGTAAAAATCAATCAGCAACTAGCTTGAAAGTAGTTGAGGATCCATTTATAAAGCGCTGTTGGGCAGCAGTGGATGGCTGGGGCTGTAACGTTCACTGTGCATTTGCATATGTCCTCACCAAAAAAGCATCTGTTGCAACTTGCATCAGAAAAGTATGAACATGGTGCGGATGTAATTTTGGAGGTACAACGTCGCTTGTAGAGCCAAAAAAATGGGTGTTCAGGATCCAAATTTCATTGCCACAGATACTTAAAATAAAATACATGAAAATATTTCTTATGACCAATCTCCAAGATTTTGCAGTCAGTGGTGAACAACTGGCCCCAGCCACCCAAAAGGAAAAAAATAGCTCAGACCAATACTCTTATGTTTTTACTGGTGTTTCATTTTAAGGTATACAAGACCAGTTTGGACCAGTATTCTTGTTCCCCGGTTTTTATAGTTTTTTTTCCTTCTGAGAATACACTTTTACATGCTCATGGACTTTCTGCAGGTGTTTACACGGAACTATAGTAATTTGGGGGTCACAACAGCACAAACCCTCCACAGGATACCTGGGACCATTGGAATGGGGTGAGCCATAACGTATCTCCTTTGCCAATCAGTTTGAAGGACCCTGTTGGATCCAGTGCCCTGGTTTGTTGGGGCTAAAGGATCCAGGTTGCATTCTTGTTTCAGGGTGACTGAGTTGGTACCAAAACAGAGAAGATCAGTAGATCGCTCTCAGAAGAAACACATTCTGTTTATTTACAAAAGGAACTCAGCAGCTACACTTGTGTGCTTACAACTTAAGAATCTGTCTTTACTCTTCAGATTCTAACTCTAGACTACTGACTACAGAGGTAGCCTGTGCTACTCTGCTATTGGGTACCAAAATCATGTGATCTTACATTACAACATTTGCCTTAAAGATATATTACACATCAGATTACCACACCTCTCCCCCTTTACTCAGAAATACATTTTACAATTTTTCTCAAAATATCAAATTATTCACATAGATAAATAATTTACAAAGTCAGTCTTTCTGGGGGCTTTCCTTATTTGTGTAGAACGTCTCAGCTCTACAGCTTCTGATGCTTTTTCCGGGACCTCCCTCACTATAGTCATCTGAGCATCTGGTTCTTCAGTAGGTACCTGCAAAACTGTTTCTTCAACTCTTTCAGGTACAGTCGGCCCTTCAGGCACATCTATACTCAGTTGAGTTCTTTCAACAGGAGGCGTTGATTCAGCCACGACACTGGTGGAATCATTTCTGGGTATTTTGTTTTTCCTCTTCTTATATGACCCACATGTCTCCGTATGACTCGATTTTCCACTTTCACATTGTAGGAAAGAGGTCCTGTTACTGCACTTATTTCACCAAACAACCATGTGGTCCTTCTCTAAAATACTTCACAAGTACTTTCTCTCCCACATTAAATGTCCTGTCATGACTGTGACAGACGTGACCAATTTTCTGACTTCCCTAACTCCTTTCCATCTCCCCACTCCCTCCAAGTTTGGCATAATTAAGCTCAATCTCAATCGGAGACGGCACTTCATCAACAATTCCTCAGGTGTGACACCTGTTGTTGTATGAGGGGTGGTTCTATAATGGAAAAGCAAATGGGTTAATTTAGTTGCTAAAGAATCTTCAGATAATTTTTTCATACCAGATTTGAACATCTGAACTGCTCTCTCGGCCAGTCCATTTGAAAAAGGGTGGTATGGTAAAGTTTTCACATGAGTAATACAGTTGAGGCTAATAAATCAGTGAAATTCAGCACTCGTAAATACTGTTCCATTGTCTGATATGACCACTTCAGGTAGTCCATTGATTGCTAAGCTTTGTCATAGCTTGTCTATTGTAGCAGAAGATGTCGGCGATCTCACTTCATATATGTCCATCCATTTTGAATGTGCATCGATGATTAGTAGAAATATTGTTCCCATAAATGGACCCACATAGTTGATGTGTACTTGCACCCATGGCCTTCCTGGCCACACCCAGGGGTGTAACGGAGCTGTCGCAGGTAATTTTTGTACTTGCTGACACTGCATACAACTTCTCACTGAGTTTTCTATTTCTCCATCCCTCCCAGGCCACCATAGACAACTGCATGCTATTGCCTTCATTCTGCAAATTCTGAGACATGCACTGTGAAGTTCAGATAACAATGGCTGTTGTCCTTTTGGAGGAACAATCACGTGTGCTCCCCACGATAAGATACCTTCCTGGCTGGTTATTTTGTATCTTCTCTGGAAATAAGGTTTAATTTCATCAGATTCTTGATCTTGTGACCAACCATGAAGAACTTGATCTCTCACTTTGGATAAGATTGGGTTTCGATTTGTCCAATCTTTAATCTGTCTAGCACATATCAGTGATGAATCCAGGAAGTTCAATAATAAAACAAATTCTTGAGTAATTGGAACATCCTCGTCTTTTATTTGCATGGGCAAACAGCTGAGGGCATCTGCATTTGCAATTTGACCTCTGGGTCTATGAATGAAAGTATACTCATACACTGCCATGATCAATGGTATTATTTGTGCTTCTGTGTCTTTCTTCGATGGACATTCTTCTTTCTACGCTGACTTTATTCTCGGCCTTCTTTTCAACTTCCATATTGGCCAGACTATTCTCAGTAAGCTCGACTTGAGTGAACTCAGTAGCTTTCCAGAATTTCCTTATCTGTCTACTTGGAAGATTCTGCAGCTTTTGCCTACATAGCCTCTTCGGTTTCACGTAGCTGATTTTTCAGCTCTTCTATCTCTATTTTGCAATGGTGTACAGCCTCCTGCAAATTAAGCATCTTCGTGTCTTCTCTGCCAATTCATCCTTCATTTTATCCAGACTCTTTCTGTTTCTCGTCATACTTTTCCAGAGTTACATATTTAGACAGGAGGGAAGCTGGTAGTGTGTGAAAGTCTTTTGGCAGTTTTCCACTTTTCTTTTGGAATCTTTGTGACAAATCAGGGCTGCTTTCCCTCAGCCAATTTCGTGCTAGTATGCTTGGTCCTCTGCCTGCTACCACCATCAAGGGTAATTTCACTTTTTGACCTCCGTAGTGTGCTGTGGTCTTACATATGCCCTTGACTTGTATACCTTCTCCCGTATAAGTTTTCAATTTGGCATCAGTTTCTTCCAAAGTTAGTTTACGTTCCCCATGATTCAGGTATTTAAAAGTATGCTCAGCTATCACCATAGTGGCTGCTCCAGTATCCACCTCCATTCTGATAGACCTCGTATTCACTCTCATGGTTACATGGATAGGCTCTGTTCTTTTTACCTAATAAATAAATATCTGAATCGATTAGTTCAAATAACAAAGAAAAGTACAGCCCAGGAACAGGCCCTTCAGCCCTCCAAGCCTGCACCGATCATATTGCCCGTCAACTAAAACATTTTGCACTTCCGGGGTCCGTATCCCTCTATTCCCATCCTATTCATGTATTTGTCAAGCTGCCTCTTAAATACCATTATCGTACCTGCTTCCACCACCTCCTCTGGCAGCGAATTCCAGACACTCACTACCCTCTACGTAAAAAACTTGCCCCGCACGTCTCCTCTATAGTTTTCTCCTCTCAACTTAAATCTATGTCCCCTAGTAATTGACTCTTCCACCCTGGTAAAAAGCTTCTGACTACCTACTCTGTCCATGCCACTCATAATTTTGTAAACTTCTATCAAGTCGCCCCTCAATCTCTGTCGCTCTAGTGAGAACAATCCTAGTTTCTCCAACCTTTCCTCATAGCTAATAACCTCCAGACCAGGCAGCATCCTGGTAAACCTCCTCTGCACCCTCTCCAATGCCTCCATATCCTTCTGGTAATGTGGCGACCAGAATTGCACGCTATATTCCAAGTGTGGCCTAACCAAGGTTCTATACAGCTCCAGCATGACTTCCCAGCTTTTATACTCAATACCCCTGCCAATGAAGGCAAGCATGCCATATGCCTTCCTGACTACCTTATCCACCTGTGTTGCCACTTTCAATGACCTGTGGACCTGTACACCCAGATCCCTCTAACCGTCAATGCTCTTAAGGGTTCTGCCATTACTGTATAATTCCTGCCTGTATTAGACCTTCCAAAATGCATTGCCTCGCATTTATCCAGATTAAACTCCATCTGCCATTTCTCCGCCCAAGTCTCCAACCAATCTATATCCCGTTGTATCCTTTGACAATCCTCTTCACTATCTGCAACTCCTCCAATCTTAGTGTCGTCTGCAAACTTACTAATTAGCCCAGTTACATTTTCCTCCAAATCATTTATGTATACTACAAACAGCAAAGGTCCCAGCACTGATCCCTGCGGAACTCCACTAGTCACAGCTCTCCATTCGGAAAAGCACCCTTCCACTGCTACCCTCTGTCTTCTATGACCAAGCCAATTCTGTATCCATCTTGCCAGCTCACCTCTGATCCTGTGCAACTTTATCTTCTGTACCAGTCTGCCATGAGGGACCTTGTCAAAGGCCTTACTGAAATCCATGTATATAACATCCACTGCCCTTCCATCATCAACCATCTTTGTCACTTCCTCGAAAAACTCGATCAAGTTAGTGAGATACGACTTCCCCTTCACATAACCATGCTGCCTCTCACTAATACGCCCATTTGTTTCCAAATGGTAGTAAATCCTGTCATGAAGAATCTTCTCCAATAAGTTCAGGCTGTTCAACATTGTTAATCTCATTGGGTTTTTGCTTTTGCCTTAAAGTCTGCCTGATTCTACCTTTACAATGCATCATGAGGTGTCCATTTCAATGACAGAAAAAACATTTGATCTTTTTAAACTGTGATTCATTACAAGGTTGTCTGCTTCCATCTCTGTTAACATTATGCCATGTTTTTGCTGCTAAGTTATCTCTTTTAATTTGTCGGCTAGCAGTGACTGCTTCCCGCTTCTGAGTAAAGCTTTGCACTTTCGCACTCTTTTTGGCTGAGGTTCCCCACCCAACATGGAGGACTGCACCATTTTGCACTCCCTGTATGGCTTTCCAGTCTCGTATTGCACCTCCCACGGCCAGAACGATTTCCAATGCCTTCTGAAAATCTAAATTTGTTTCAGACAGTAATCTCTTCTGAATCGCATCATCATTATACCACACACCAAACGATCCATAAGCATATTAGTAATAGATGTACCAAAGTCACAATAGTTGGTTAATTGTTTCAGACCTGCCACATAACAAGCAGCTGTCTCCCCCGCGGCTCTATTCCTTGAGTTAAATTTGAACCGTTGCATCATCACTGACGGCTTGGGCTGGTAATGATTCTTTACAAGGCTCACTAAGTCATCAAAACCTTTTGAATCTGGAGCACTGGGTGGCAACAAATTTTGAATTAATCCATATGCTTTACTCCCACACGTGGATAAGAGGATCGCACGCTTCTTCTCCTCCCTCACGATGTCGTTCGCCTGGGAGAAGAACGTGAGGCATTCAACATAATGTGACCAGTTGTCCGAGGTTGGTTCGGAAGGCTCCACTCTTCCAAATTGCGGCATGCTCTGAGGAGATTGCTTCGACAAGCAGGAAGGAAATTTTTCTTTATTTACAACAACCGTGCAAGGTATGGCCCAATTTTGGTTCTTCTGATTTCTTTTGTTATTTCTTGCTTTTTACCTCATCCTTTCATGTCTTTTCTTGCTTTTTACTTTCGTCATCAGTTTGTTGGATCCAGTGTCCTGGTTTGTTGGGGCTAAGGGATCCGGGTTGCATGCTTACTTCGGGGTGACCGAGTTGGTACCATAGACATAGCAGATGAGCAGACAGTTCTTAGAAGAAACACATTCTGTTTATTTACAAAAGGAACTCAGCAGCTACACTTGTGTGCTTACAACTGAAAACTCTGTCTTTACTCTTCAGGTTCTAACTCAAGACTACTGACTGCAGATGTAGCCCGCGCTACTCTGCTATTGGGTACCAAGATCATGTGATCTTTACAGCATTTGTCTTAAAGATATATTTCACATCAGATTACTACAGACCCTTACTGAGAAATGCAGGCCCTGATGTTTATTGGGCTAAGATTTCCAAGTGCAGAGGAGTTCTGGTTAGGAAGTCTGAATTTCCCTGAGCATCTTGAGTTTCAACTCTCAAGCATTTGTAAGTTTTAATACACATTCCCCACCTGGAAGCTAGCTTAGTTGACAGGCTTGGCTCCCTGTTGGATGGGGAGTGCTGTCGAAGAGGCCACAGTCCAGGCACAGGGAAGTTTAGTGCTGTTGTGAAGAGAGAGCTTTGGGGGGTTGGGGGGAGGCAGGGGGGTGCATGAGGTGGGTTGTGTACAGTGTGCCAAATACAAAAGCAAAATACAACAGGTACTGGAAATCTGAACTGTAAAGTGCTGGAAATATTCAATAGGTCTGGAAGCATCTCTGGAGAGAAAAACAAAGTTAATGTTTCAGGTCGATGATCTTTCATCAAAATTGGAAAAATTTAGAGATTTAACAGGTTTTAAGTAAGTAAAGAGGCAGGGAAAGAGTGGGCAAAAAAGAACAGAATGGAAGGTCTGTGATAGGGTGATAGGGCAGAAGAAATTAAACAACAACAGGGATGATAGTGCAAGGCAAAAGGATATGGTAATGGATAAGTAGAGAAATAAAAGATGGGTCTGTAAATTATCATAACAATATTGTTACCAATAGCTGTTTGCCTGAAAAAAGGGGAGCAGTAGTTATGATCTGAAATTGTTGAACTCAATTTTGAGTCCTGAAGGCTGTAAAGGGCTTAATTGAAAGATGAGGTGTTGTTCCTCAAGCTTCCATTGATCTTCAATAGTACAACATAGGAAACTGAGGATAGAGAGGAGAGCGGACTTGAGAAATAAAAAGGACAGGCAACTGGAAGCTCAGGTGCACACTTAAATATACCACAAAACTGTCACCTAACCTGGACTCCCCAATGTAGAGGAGAATGCATCATAAGCAATGAATCAATTATACAAAATTGAAGCAACTACAAGTCTGAGGAGAGATTGGTCAGACTGGGCCTGTATTCCCTAGAGTTTAGAAGAACTAGAAGGGGGTCTCATTGAAGTGTATAAAATTCTGACAGGGATGGACAGACTGGATGCAGGGATGATGTTTCCTCTGGCTGGGGGGTCTAGAACAAGTGGTCAGAGTCTCAGGATACAGGGTAGACCATATAGGACTGAGGTGAGGAGAAATTTCTTCACTCAGAGGGTGGTGAATCTATGGAATTCTCTACCACAGAAGGCTGTGAAGGCTAAGTCACCGAATATAGTTAAGAAGAAAATAGATAGATTTCTAGACTTTAAAGGCATCAAGAGATATGGGGCGTGTGCGGGAGGATGGCATTGAAATAGAGGATCAGCCATGATCATATTGGATGGCAGACCAAGCTCAAAGGGCCGAATGATCTACTCCTGGTCCTATTTTCTATGTTTCTATGCTTCTACAAATGTAATAATTATATGATTCATAAAACACCTTATGCCAAAATGTATTAAATTGCTTGAAACAATGAATTGCTTTTGTTGTCCAGTGATGTTATGATAGGAAATGCAGTTACTAAATTTGCATTCAGGAAGTTTGCTCAGTATTTAGATTACTCAGTATTTACTTAAAGCATGATAGTGACATTTTTCCTGAAGTGAAGCTCTGTAAGTAGTTTATTCAATTTCTAACAAATCATTAAAGGAAAATTCTGCCTCAGGACTGAATAGTTCAATAAAGCTTTGTTAATTACCTACTATTTTTGATAGGAGAAGGGCAACTCGAGGCTCTCACACATATAGACTAGTTAACTAATGGCAACTTGATTCCAAAGATACTGGCACGGTATTTTGTTACAGAAAGCACAAGTTGCTGAGCTCTATGCGACATAACTTTGGCGTGAAATGTTATCTCAGTCCTCAAATCATCACATTCATTTCATAGCTGGGTCACATGTAAAAAGAGAGAAAATGGAAAGAGAGAGTGAGAAGAGCAGGTCAGAGCATGGAATTTAATAGAAAGAGGCTTTCAAAATAGAATTCAATTAAACAAGGTTTTCATGGGCAAGTATTATGCAGATTGTACAAGTCCACCTGAACATCTCCTCCAAAGAAATTCTCCACAAACCCCAACCCTATACATTTCCAAATTCCATCACCATGGTGATGGTAGCTAGGTGTAAAATAGGCCAGAACTTCTAATGTAATTGCTTTATACTCCCTCCATTGACTATTTTGACTTCATTAGCAGCTAAATATATTTGTTATTTCAAAAATCAATTATTAGATGTGATTGTTATAGAATTTTATCATTTTTAAATACTCTATTTCATAAATATTAAAATGCATATTTCAAAGCAATAATACATGTATCATCTTCAGAAAGGCATCAAATAAAGAGAAAACATTTGGTGGAGTTGAACACATGTTCCCATGTGATTATTATTGAAAAATAATAAAAAAAAAACTCTTACCTGTCTCAAGAGTTGAACTTGGAAGAATTGGAACAGATCTCATGTGCAACTCAAAATTCAGGTTGATATTTCTCTTCTGCTTTCAAGTATTTTGGTACATTCTTTTATATATCAGTTCTGAAATTCTCTGGCCCTGTTATAAACAATCTGGATTCATTATATACTTGCTAACAGAAAATCTACTTGATCGCAATGCTTCTTAGCATCAAGAGAAGGTCAAAAATGCATTCCTACAGGTTCTTCAATTCAATAAAGTTACCCGCAGAGTGCTTCCTATCGGAAAATATCATCTAATCTTGTATTAGATTTAGGGAGAACGTTTCACCAATGGAGCAATAAGATACTTGATAGTTTTCTTTCATAATCACACTTCTTCACATAGGGCAGAATTTTCTGCCTGTCCGGCGCAGGCGGGCGCAGTGCTGATCGCCGCCCGTGATCGGCTGTGCGCTGCTGTTTTACTTGGGCGAGCCAATTAAGGCCTGCCCAGCGTGACACACACCCGATAGCACTCAGTGTTACCTGTGTGGGCAGGGGAGGAGGGAGAGACTGGGCCTGCACTCTTTTGAACATGTGCGCGAAAGAGCGCAGAAATCTCCCTGAGGTACGGAGCTGCCTCAGGGAGATTAAGTTCAGATTGACAATTTTTAATAAAGAAAGTTAAAAATTCATTTACACATGCCCCCTCATGTGACAGTGTCACATGAGCTAGGACATGTTTATCAAATGAGCTAAATTTATTTATTAATTTAATAAAACCTTCATGAAACCTCAACACATTTCATGAAAAACGCGAAGGCCGCTTGGGCTCTTCGCCCGCTTGCCAACCTTAAGGTTGGACGGGTAGCGTTGAGAATTAGTTTAATTGGTTTATTAATGGCCTTAACAAACCTTTGACAGTTTGGCGGGCGTGCAGCCACTTCCAGCGCGCACCCGCCAAATGGAAGACCTGAATGACGCGTGGTGACATCGGGACGTATGCCCGGCATCACCGCACGTCATTTTATGTGTCCGTGTGTGGAGCCTGCTCCCGCACGCCGACATTCAAATTCTCCCCATAATCACATAATTAGGCAAACTGATCAATTGGAAACCCAATCCAAAAAGATCTTCTGTCTTAAAGACATTATAAGGGCAATTGTTTCTCTCCTGGAGACATGGATTCATGACTATGAATCCTAAAATTCAATATTTTTGGATTGTAAACTTCATTCATCTTTGTAATGCCCTCTAATTTATAGAATTTTATGGTTACCTACGAGCAGGTTTACAGGCAAGGGGAGCTTCCAAAATTCCATAAGTGGCTTTCCTGCTGCCTACTCGCTTGCTCCTGACCTGGTCGCGTTTAAGAGGTGGTGAGTGAGGACTCAGGCGGCCCATTCTCCCTTGCACCAATTGAGGCTCTTAAATGGCTAATTAATGACCACTTAAGGGCAATTTTCCACCTACCCATAATTTGTTCACCCGTAGGTTGAGGTCGACAACAGGTGGGAAACTCAGGAAACAAGCCTGCTTGGGCCTCAGGTGAGAAAGTAGGGAGGGTGCCTCCTTCACAGGCCCCCTTTACTGATCAGAGGCCCCACCCCTGCAAAGTTGTTTTCCCCCACCCCTCCACATGACCCCTTCATCATCCCCCACCCCCACCAGCCTGTGCACACCAGCCCTCAACCCCTGATTCCCCTCCCGGGGCCTCCTCTTCTAGCGACACTGAAAACCAGCCCTCCCTACGTACCTGTCATCCTGCTTCTGTCTCTTCTTTTCTGGTACTGGGTATAGTCCCAGCAGCGGTGACTGCTCCTACTGACCCTTCTGGGATTAGAAAGCTGCCAGCCATTTGATTGGAAGTCTTGCCCTGACACTCTTAACAGATTAACTGGCTGCAGGGCACCCCACCAGAGCTGAGGCTTCACTATGACTTTTCTAGCTGCAGGCAGTAGACCCTGCCACATATGAAATCCTGCCCAATGAACTTAGGTAGTCACCAGTTTGATTTGAGTTTGGTAACTGAGATTTCTGAAACCACCTATATTGATTTTGATGGGTTATACTTCATGAAGTAAAATGGGTACAATTTTATAAATACAATCATTTTTATAATCACAAGAGAAAACAGATTTATTTAAAACCTAAATTTAATACATTGCTTGATGCTGAGGTAAGAGGGAATAACTTATTGAATAGCTTTTTTCCACTGTCAATAATAGTAAGCAGGCCTAAATCTAATCAAATTGTCTGTATTAGCCATTAGTGCAATACAATTCCTTTCAAGCTTACAAATTAATTTCCCTTATTATGAATAAACCATTATTTTGATCAACTATTTCAAGAAGAAAGATCTGATTTTACAGTATATTGATTTCCAAAGGGGGGGAATTAGAGACATTCCTAGAGATTTATTGCCATAAGCATTGATAATTGGATTTGAGCAAATGGAAGAAACTCCTGAGGAGGATTTGCATTTTTCACCTATGATTGGTAAGCAGTTGGGGTGTTTGCTACACCAGCTCAATGATTTGGTTACGAAGCACAAACCATTTTCAAGGTTGTAACTTATTACAATATTCATAGTGACCTCCTAGTAATCACACACTCTTGGCAGCTCAACTATTACAGTGAAGGATGGGGTATAAGGCCAATAAATCTGGCAGAGCTAGTCTCTCTTAGCAGTCCCCATAGGCTGTCCATCAGTTTGAATGAGCGGAGCAGCTATGGAGGCCACCCCGCTCAGGAGCTGGCCTAAAATCCATCAGACTCTCTCATATATAAATATTAATGAAACTTTTGCCAGAGTCCAGCGGGAGACTCAGAAACGACCAAAAACAATGGTGGTAAAATTGCAGATCAGCAGGAACAAAGTAGGAAATGGAAATGCTACACTTTTAGCTGCTCCCCTGCCCTGGTCATGCTAATCAGAGTGAATATTTTCCAACACAGTCTCCTCAGCCATTAATGGAACCAGTGTAGTTGATTTTGAAAGTGGATTTTTGATACTTGTGGTAATCTGATGTGTAATATACCTTTAAGAAGAATGTTATAATGGAAGATCACATAATCTTGGTATCCAATAGAGGTGTAGGACGGGCTACCTCAGTAGTCAGTAGTCTATAGTTAGGGTCAGTAGTGTGGAGATAGGGTTTGAGTTGAAAGCTCAAAAGTGTAGCTGCTGAATACCACTGTAAATAAACAGAATGTGTTCCACCTAAGAAGTGTCTTCTGACCCACCCTATCTATTGTACCAACGTGGCCATCCCAAAACAAGTCTGCAACCCAGATCCATAAGGCCCAAGAAATTGGTAGCCAGGATCCAACAAACTGGCAATGGGGAAAGAAGCAAGAGAAAAGCGAGGAAAATGGCGAAGATACAATAAACTGGCTTTGTGAATAAAACAAGTTATGGAAGAAATCAAGAGAAACTAACTCAGGCTTCACCTGGGTCAATAATTGTAAGTAGACTTTCCATCCTAATCGTCGAAGCAATCCCCTCACAAAATGCCGCAATTCGGAAGAATTGATCCTTTCAATCCAGCCATGGATGATTGGTCTCATTATATTGAACCCCTCACATTCTTTTTCCAAGCAAATAACATTGCGAGGGAAGAGGGGGCGAGCGATGCTCTTATCCATGTGTGGGAGTAAAACCCATGGATTGATTTGAAGTCTGACGGCACCCAGTGCCCTGATTTGAAAAGTTTTGATGTTGGTGGACCTCGTGAAAGGTCATTACCAGCCAAAGCCCTCGGTAACGATGCAATGGTTCAAATTTAACTCATGAAATAGAGCCCGGGGGAGACAGTTGCTTGTTATGTGGCAAGTATTATGACATAGCCGATGGTAAAGGCTGAGTTGTTCGAATCCCAGGGGGAAATTTGAAACAGCTGCATAATCCATTTTTGCAATTTGTATTTTCAAGATGCATACTTTGAATTGATTAGGAATAAGACCACCGAGTCTCATCGTTTATATATACAACTAAATTAAACATTTATTAATTTAACAACAAACTAAACACATACACATGGCTACAAATTACTACTATAATAACTTCTTAACAAATCCCCAAATTAATCACCCCCCGGTAAATCTCCACTGAGGCAAAAGTAATCCATGGGGGAGAATTTTCCCTATGGTGGGCAGCTGGGTGGGGGTGGGTGGGGGCGGGCATGGAGCTGATCACCGCCCACGATCAGCTGTGTGCCGCCATTTTACACGGGTGGGCCATTTAAGGCCCGCCCGGCGTAACGCACAGCCAGTAGCAGTCAGCGCTACCTGTGCGGGTGGGGGGAGGAGGGAGAGTCGGGGCACAGAGCTGCCTCAGGGAGATTGAATGGATTATAAAACTTTTCAGTAAATAAAGTGAACATTTATTTAAACATGTCCCCTCATGTGACAATGTTACATGAGCTGGGACATGTTTGTGAAGTATGGAAATTTTATTTATTTTATGAAACCTTCAGGAAACCTCATCCCGCCCTTGGAAAAGGTTTCCTGAAAAACACGAAGGCCGCGTGGGCTCTTCGCCTGCCCACCAACCTTAAGGTAGTGTCCTAAACCAGTTTAATTACTTTTTTAATGGCCTTAATAGGCCGTTGACATTTTGGCAGGTGCGCAGCCGCCTCCGATGCGCGACCACCGAACAAAATATTGAAATGACGCACAATGACATCTGGACGCATGCCTGATGTCATTGCGCATCATTTTACGCATCGCCTGTCAGGCCCGCCCCCACACACCGACCGGAAGATTCAGCCCGTAGACTTTGAATAGACGCCAGGTAAAGCACATTTGACCTTATGAATTCCAAATGAGGGTCCTTTGCAAGTTGATTGGAGGTGTACAGGCTGGTTAGGTCTTAAATGCTTCTACCTTACAGGCACAAACCCCTTTCTTTATATACCTAGCTTTCTGTTTGAATATAAATTTTCCATTGTATCACTCGGTTTTTTGAACTTCAGCTCTTCTAACAATAAAACCCCTTTCACAGCACCAATTTTATTAGTAAGCTGAAAAAATAAACACATTGTTTGGCTTCTACTAGCTAGGTGCAAGATTTTACCCACAGTCTTGAATGGTTTATTCAATAAATGCAAATGAACACTTTACCTTACTGTTCTCCTTACTGTTAACCCAATTAACATCTCAAAACTACTATACAAGAAAACACCCAGACTAGCTGGCTTTAATTCAACTAAGACACAGACAGACACACACCTAGACACAGACCTCCCCACCCTTTAGAATTCCATTAAAAAAAATAATTTCCAATAACATTATATACATTAATATCTCTTCACGCCACAAGTTTGAAACAGTTAACAGAATGTTACAAGTTTGGTCCACCTTTAAATAACATGCTCAGAGATCGTTTAGTACGCCATGTAAATAAGGACATGATTCAGAAGAGGTTACTGTCTGAAACAAATTTGGATTTAAAGAAGGTGCGAGAGTTAGCAGTGGCTATGGAAAGCTCAGTAAGCAATTCCAAAGCCACACAGGGTGCGCAAAATGGCACCGTCCTCCACATTGCGTAGGAAGCTCCAGCCAAAAGGGTGCTAAATGCTGTGAAGTGGGAAACAGCCACCCCAGCAAATAAAAAGAAGTGACTTAGCAGGTGACTAAGTGACTTAGTGACTTATTTCAAAACATGAAATAATGGCAACAGAGGTGGAAACAGACAACCTTTAAATGATTGGCAGTTTAAAAAATCAAATGTTTTTATTGTTATCGAAACAGGCACCTAATGAGACAGTGCAAGGAAAGAGTCAGGCAGACTTTCAAACAAAAGAAAAAACCTTGTGAGATTTGCAAAATGGAAGAGCCTGAAGCAACAGATTCAGATATTTATTCATTGTATAACTTGAAAGCTGGAAAGACAGAACCAATATATGTAACATTGAAGGTAAATGACAGATGTATTAGAATGGAAGTGGACACAGGAGCTTCCACTACTGTGATTAGTGAACACATCTTCAAATATCTGAAATATGGTTATCATAAATTCAATTTTGGAGAAACAGATACCAAATTAAAAACTTACACAGGAGAAGACATGCAAGTCAAAGGCATAAGTAGAGTTACCGTTCATTACGGAAGCCAATCGGTAAAACTACCCTTGATGGTGGTAGCAGACGAGGGGCTAAGCCTCCTTGGACAAAACTGTCTAAAGGAGATTAAGTTAGAATGGGCTGAAATTTTCCAGCTGAGAGCAAGTGGGTTACCAGAGCTACTACAAAAGTACGCCTCAGACTTCAAGCACGAACTTGGGAAGATCCAGGGGCTGCAAGCAAAAATTCACGTGGGCCCCTAGGCGACCCCCCCCAATTCATGAAGGCAAGACCAGTACCATATGCATTGCAGGAAAAGGTCAATACCGAGCTGGTCAGATTAGAGAAACTGGGAGTTATACAACCTGTGCAGTTCTCCGAATGGGCAGCATCAATAGTCCCCGTTCTTAAACCCAACCAAAGCATTCAAATTTGTGAAGATTACAAATTGACAGTTAATAAAGTGGCTAAGCTGGAGAGACACCCCATTCCAAAAATTGAAGACCTATGTGCTAAGCTGGCAGGTGGAACCACCTTTACGAAGCTTGATATGGCTCATGCTTATCAACAATTAGAGTTAGAGAAGGTCTGCTGGGAATTTGTCACAATTAATACCCACTAACTGTTTTACCAATATATCCATTTGCCTTTTGGCGTCTCCTCAGCTTGCGCCATCTTCCAGAGAACAATGGAAAGTTTACTGCAGGGACTGCCCCACATTATATTTAGATGATGTTCTGGTGACAGGATTCACTGAAAAGGAGCATTTGGCAAACTTAGAAGAAGTCTTAAAATATTTCTTGCAGGTTGGAGTGAGTTTAAAAAAAGAAAAGTGCACGTTCCAAGCGAAGGAGGTAATCTATTTGGGTCACCAGATAGATTCACAGGGCCTCCACCTAGTTGAGGAAAAAGTGAGAACCATAAGAGATGCACCTGTGCCAAAGAATACCTCAGAGCTCAAATCATTCTTAGGGATGGTCAATTACTAAGGCATTTCTCCAGACTCCAAAATTCCAGAAAAGGAGGTTCCTGACAGAGCATCTGAAGATGTAGATCTGAGATGTTCTACACGTATAAGTAAACCCCAGAAAGACTGAATTTGTAAGTTACTTATCTGTGTAAGTAATTTGATATTTTGAGAAAATTGTAATTGTAACTGTAAAATGTATTTCTGAGTAAAGGGGGAGGGATGTTGTAATCTAATGTGTAATATACTGTTAAGAAGAATGTTATAATGGAAGATCACATGATCTTAGTGTCCAATAAAAGAGTAGCGCGGGGCTACCTCAGTAGTCAGTTGTGTATAGTTAGGATCAGCAGTGTAGAGACAAGGTTTGAGTTGAAAGCACACAAGTGTAGCTGCTGAATACCTCTGAAAATAAACAGAATGTGTTCCATCTAAGAAGTGTCTTCTGATCTGCCCTATCTATTGTACCAACTCAGCCATCCCAAAACAAGTGTTCAACCTGGATCCATAAGTCCCAACAAACTGGTGACCAACAGTAGGTAAATGTTTAAACGTTTCTTTTAAAAGTAAGAATATAGTGGAAGGTCCAGAGAAATGTTCAGTTTAAAGAATAATTGGTAACTATTGTGGAAGTTTTAACAGAAAGAAAACATTCAGCAGTTTAATAGGTTCTTTGTGCTCCCGAAAATCTCGCTTCTTTGTCACTATTTGTCAAAATCTTATTCATTTGACTATGTTTACGGATCAGAGAGGCCGGTCTTCTTTTGTCTGATGAAAGCAATGGGGAACAATCTGACTATGTCAACCTTCTTAGAGCTGTTCATGATCAATATTTTTAGAACTGTGTCTCCAGTAATGCAACTTCTTTCTCTCACCCCACACCACCCCTATCATAACTCTCTCTGTCTTGATCGTTTCTCTTCTACTGACTGCTAAATGTGGCTTCAGCAATTGAAAACCTTGTTCTAGGCTGTCTTGTTAGAAACAAGTCACTTGGGCATTCAACTGGAAGTAGTGTGAGGTGTGTTACGATAAATAAACAGAAAATTTGTCAGTCAGTGATCCAATGAAAACTGACATTTCTTCAGATTTGTAGCTAGCATTTTCTTAAAAGAGCACATTTAACAATTTGTGCTATGCATTCAGGGTGCACCATTAGAAGCAGAATGGTGTGGCGAAATTCTAGTGTTTGTTACCCCATTCAACCTCATGAATTGTGCAAACTCTTCTCAACAAAACAGAGGTCCATTGTCATACACAATTTCCTCTGGGAACCCATAAGCACCAAACAAACTGTGTAAAATATTTAGAGCTTTTCTAGTTGTTGATCGATTCATCGAGAACCCCTCAACCCAATTCGAATGGCTATTTATCATGATGAATAGCTGTTGGCCTTCAAGTTCTGCGAAATCTATGTGCAGCCTCTGCAACACTAGCTGGCTAATTTCATGGTTACAAATTGCAGTTTCTTCTCTACTGCTTGACATTCTCTGCACTGTTTCAATGTGTCATCTATGTACTTAGCTAACTTTGACCACCAAAGATAGCTCCTCTCTAGAGTCTTTGTCAAACTCATCCCTAAATGTTGCTCATGTAGATAACAGCAACTGTACTTCTCAGGAATTATGGGGAGAATTTTCGCTCCGTCGGGGGGGGTTATGCGGGAGCGGGCACGGAGCCGATCGGCTGGGCACTGTCATTTTACGTGGGCGGGCCAATTAAGGCACATCCAGTATGACACGTGACCGGAAGCGCTGAGCGCTCCCTGTGTGGGCGGGGAGGGGGGTTGCCTGAGTCGGGACTGTGCTCATTCGTGCATGCGCGCGAAAGAGTGCAGAAATCTCCCTGAGGCACAAAGGTGCCTCAGGGAGATTAGTTTTAAGTTTAAACAGTCAAATAAAGTGTTGTGAAGATTTTTATGACATGTCCTCTCATGTGAAACTGTCACAAGAGCTGGAACACGTGCATTCATTTTACTAAAAAATGTTCTGAAAATTTTAAACCATTCATGAAACCTCATGCCGCCCATGGATGAGGTTCCATGACAAATGCGAAGACTGCCTGGGCTCTCCGCCTGCCCGGCACCCTTAAGGTTGGATGGCCAGCTTTCTCAATAGACTTAATTAGTTCTTAAATGGCCTTAACAGGCCTTTGACAGTTTGGTGGGCGCGCAGCCAACTTGGCTTGGAAAACCTAAATGATGCGCGGTGACTTTGGGACGCACACCCGACGTCACCCCGCATCATTTTACGCCTCGGCGAGTGGGCCCCGCCCCTGCTCACCAAGCCGAAGGTTCAGCCCCACATAAAAGCAAAATACTGAGGATGCTGGAAATCTCAAACAAAACCAAAAATTGTTGGAAAAACTCAGCAGGTCTGACAGCATCTGTGGAGGGAAAGACAGAGTTAACATTTCGAGTCCGTATGACTCTTCTTCAGAACTGGCCAGAGGACGTCCGCCAAGGTCATCGAGGCCAATAGGACAGCAGAGAGAGCAGGCTGTCTCAGATGCCAGTGCCAGTGAGGGGGCACCACAAAGACATAACACCCGCAAACGTAAAATTAAGGCACCTTAGGCACACCCCGGGTTCATCACTGGTGGTTTTTTGTTGGCCCCTGCACGCCGATGGAAAGGTTCTGCCCTATATCTCTGGCTCGCCATATAACACATGAGTTCCTTCTGTTTGTGTTTGCAGTGCGACACCATTTTACTTGTGTTATGTTGAGAGTGGATGGATTCCTTAGATGTTATGAGTGATTTGTGTGTCATTGACTGAGTCCACCATCAATGCTCCTATCCTGACAGATTTGGCACTATTGTCTCCAGTATGGAAGCTGCAGCCCAGGCTTGTGTTGGAAGTCCATATGTGCTGTGCCAGCTGAAGGTTCCTTGGATTAGAGCATCCTGGGTGTCCCTGCCTCCCTGGAGTATGCCTGAGTCAGTGTCTGCCGCCTCAGCATTTCCCTGTGCGTGCTCATCCTCAGACTCACTGCCGCAGCCACTCCGTCTACATCTTCTTCATCCACAGCGTCCCCCCTTTGCAGCGCAAGATTGTGGAGAGCGCAGCATGCAACTACTATCAGGAACACTCGATCTGGGGGGTACTGGAGCGCGCCCCCAGAAGGCTCCAAGCATCGGAAGCGCATTCTGAGAAGACCGATGGCTCTCTCCACCACAGCCCTTGTGGAGGTGTGACTTCTATTGTACCGCTGCTCAGCTTCTGTTCTTGGATGGTGGAGAGGCATCATAAGCCACCTTCTGAGGGGATAGCCCTTGTCACCCAGCAGCCATCCATCCAGCCGGGCTGGAGCACTGAAGAGCCCTGGAACCTGGGAGCGTCTGAGGATGTAGGCGTTGTGGGAACTGCCTGGGTACCTTCGGCAGACTTGCAGAATCAGCATCCTGTGATCACACACTATCTGCACGTTCATGGGGTGGAAACCCTTCCTGTTGACGAAGGCACCGGGCTCACCTGCTAGCGCCTTGATGGCCACATGTGTGCAGTCTATAGCACCCTGGACATGGGGGAAGCCAACAATCGCCGCAAAGCCTCTGGCTCGCTCTTTCTGGCTGGCCTCGTCCCATCGGTAGTGGATGAAGGTCAATGCACATCTGAACGGAGCGTCCGTAACCTGCTTGACACAAGTGTGGACATCTGATTGGGAGACACCGCAAAGATCACCCACCGAGCCCTGGAGGGAGCCAGAGGCATAGAAGTTGAGGGAAGCTGTGACCTTTAGAGCCACAGGCATGGGGTGTCCACCCACACAGTTAGCTGAGGTCTCAGGCCCAATCATCTGACAGATGTAGCTGACAGTCTCCCTCGACAGACGGAGCCTCTTTCAGCACTGCACCTCAGACATATTGAGGTAGCTGATTTGCCACCTGTACACCCTGGCAGCAGAATAGTGGCGTCTTCTGCGGCCCCTTCCATCTTGAACAACCTCTTGGCCCTGCGCTCCTTGTGCCTGCACCTATCCTCCCAAAGGTGGCTCCCCTGGAGGCTGAATGTGCACTCCTGGCCTCCTCCCCCTTCTAGCCCTCCCTTCCTCCTCAGAGGAGGTGCCTCCAATGGAGAGATCACCTCCCATTCCCAGGCTCAGGGAGGTTTCCTGAAACCTATAGGTCCCAAAACAAATCCTCACTGTAGAGTGCTGACCTGAATGTTGAGTCCTGCCCAAGCAGCTGGTATGAGATTTGTACTTTTCCAGCTCACACAGGCAAGTTTCACTAACTTTGGAACACTAACTTTTAAATCTGTAGAATCGCGAGCCCGCTGAGCCATCTTTTCCCGCCCGCGGATGAGCTTCATATAAATTTCTGCTAGCCGCCTGCTCGTTGTGCTTGTGCGACAAGCCGAAGATCGCACTTGCGATGCAAAATCCCCGTCAATTCAAGCCCCAAGGGCCTTAAGTGACCCATTAATTATGGTGGGCGCGCAACAGACATCGTCGCGCGCCCACCCACCGAAATATTGTGATGGCGTGTGGTGACGTCGGGACGTGCGCCCGACATCACCACGCATCAGCGTGCTGGTCCCGCCGATGGAAAGGTTCTGCCCTATGTCTCTGGCTCGCCATACAACACAACCTTTACCAACTGACACCTCATTCTTACACTTAAAAAATGGCCTGATTTCTAAATCCACAACTCCCTGAATTCCTTGCAAAATTTGGAAAATTCCGAGGTCTGAAGAAACCAAAAGATAGCCCATGGAATTCAAATAGACCCCTGTGTGTATTAATAGTCAAATATGACTTAGACTCCTCATCTAACTCAAGTTACAGATAGGCAGATCAGAGCTGTGCATGTGCTCTGCTCAAAGCAAAAGTGAAACTAAAACTGGATCACATGACACATTCCCCTTCTGGTGATGTCATGCTGGTCAGGTCTAATTTTGAAAAAATCTGGCCTCCTGACAACATTGTGAACAGATCCTCCATGTTTGGCAAAGTATAGGGTGGACTACATTCTAGTACCTGATTTACAGTTAGCTTATACTCATCACATATTCTTACACTATCATCTGACTTTGGTACTACCACAAAGGAGCAGCCCAATTACACTGTTCTACCTTAGAGATAATGTTCTCGGAGTCAAGTCTTTTCTCAGGGTGCTGGGCTGCTCTTGCAATGAACTGCTCTTGCATTGCTCTGAACCCATTCGTTAGTCTTGTATCCTTGAATCAGTTTGCCAGTTTCACTAACCAACTTAGGGTTCTTGACAATTACATTATTGTGCGGTGCAAATTGAGTTTCAATGCAAAAATGCATGTTCCATTTTAAGTGCTGCCAATCAGTTTTTTTAATCCCCAACAAGGCTGGTTTTTCACTCTTCCCCACAACAATGGGCAATTTTGCACATTGCCCATTGTATGTTGCTGGAACCAACATATTTCCAATTATAGGAGTTTTCCCTCTTCCGTAACTGTATAACTCTATTCCTGACATTTCCTGTTGATTTTTTCACGATACAGCAACTCAGGAATCATGCTAACCAATGCCGTAGTGTCAACCTCCAGGTGTACCAGAACTCCATCCAATGCTACTTGGATCACGATACTCTGTGAATTTCCACTAGACATCTTTATGTTTCTGATTGTATGGATCTCCTCATTGACCTGCTTCTGTTTGACTGCTGTTTCCTCTAGCCAGTGTTCTCTTCATTTATTTTTTTGCAACATGTCTTGGCAAATTGACCCTTCTTCTTGCAGCTGTAGCACTCTGCCTTCACAAAAATGATGATTCTGTGCCCAGTGTAGGCTTAAGTACAGGTCATAGGGCATTGTTGTACCACTGTGACTACTAACTGCCTTTGTTGGGGCCTTCTATTTATTCATATGCAGCTTATTTGTGTCATAATATGCCTTTAAGGAATACCAGCATGACATCACTAGAAGGGAAATGTGTCATGTGATCCAGTTTTGGTTTCACTTTTGCTTTGTGCCGAGCACATGAACAGCTCTGATGCCTTCATGCTTTATACCTATATATAACTGTTCCCATGTACCTAGTCTTAATAAATAAACCCACAACGTGTTTACCCAACCCCTTATGAGTGATTGGTGCCTTGTGCCTGGTACAGTAGATAAGCCCAAGCTCATTATGACATGGCAATTCACTTCAACAGACACCTGATGGTTGGTAATTCTGACTTATGTCGAGTCACATTCCACCATGTCCATGGACAAAGCTGTTTGGAAGCTATTTTGGAAGTTAACTTTGGCAATGTCATCAGCTTTTTGCAAATGCGTTCACTTTTTAAACTGTAAGCCCTGCAATGATCTTGAATATCTTCAGAATTGCAATGGATGGACAGCTTTTTCAAGGTCACAATAAACTGTCCAGTGTTCTCACTGGCCAACTGACTCCTTGTTCCAAACTGTTAGCTTTCTGCAATCACAACAGCGTGGGATTGTAGGGCTGCTCGGGCTTACGCAAAATGTCTGACAGTAGCATGTCTTTTAGCTTTGCAGGGCCGAGCAAATTCTTGAACATTTCATACACTCCTGGGACTGCTTTAGTCAAAAATATCCCCTCTACCTTGCTCCACTACCTGTTTGATATCTGAATTATCAGGATCTTCAAAGATTTGTTAGCAGTGAAAAACACCTCTTGCTGCTCCACCGGGGAGGCAGTGTTGTCACTGGACTAGTAATCCAGAGACCCAGGGCAATGCTCTGGGGACCTGGGTTTGAATCCCACATTTGAATTCAAGAACAATCTGGAATTAGAAGTCTAATGGCTATCATGAATCGATTGTCACCACTAACGCCCTTTAGGGGAGGAAATCTGCTGTCCTTATCTGGCCTAGCCCTCATGTGACTCCAGACCCACAGCAATGTTTGTGATTCTTAAATGGCCTAGCAAGCCACTCAGTTGTATCAACCCACTACAAAACCTAAAAGGAAGGAAACTGGACAGGACACCCGGCATTTATCTACACATCAACAATGTTGACCATGCAAAATCCTCCTTGCTAATCCTCCCACTACTAGTACCAAAATTAGGAGAGCTATCCCACAGACCAGTCAAGCAACAACCTGGAATCATACTTTACAGATAATGCCCAAACAACACCATCACTATCTCTGGGCATTTCCTGACCCACCTGCAGAGGTGGCAGCACAGTGATATACAGTCCAGAAGGACTTGCCTTGGGAAGTCCTCAACATTGACTCCGGACCCCATGAAGTCTCATGGCAACAGGCCAAACATGGGCAATGAAATCTCCTGCTGATTAACGCGTACCTCCACCCTCAGCTGATGAACCAGTGCTCCTCCATGTTGAACACTCCTTGGAGGAAGCACTGAAGGTGGCAAGGGTGCAGATTGTACTCTGAGTGGGAGACTTCTATGTCCATCACCAAGAGTGACTCGGTAGAACCTCTAGAGATTGAGCTGGTGGACTCCTAAAGTACATAGCTGCTAGACTGGATCTGCGGCAGGTGGTGAGGGAACCAACAAGAAGGAGAGACATACTTGACCTCGTCCTCGCCAATCTACCTGTCACAGATGCATCTGCCCATAACAGTATTGGTAGGAGTGACCACAGCAAAGTGGTCACTCCTACCAATGTGGGGACAAAGTCCTGTCTTCACATTGAGGGTATCCTCCATCGCGTTGTATGGCACAACCACAGTGCTAAATGGGATAGATTTCAAACAGATCTAGCAACTCAAGACTGGGCTTCCATGAGGCGCTGTGGGCCATGGGCAGCAACAGAATAGTACTTGAACACAATCTGTAACCTCATGGCCCAACATATCCTCCACTCTACCATTACAACCAAGCCGGGGGATCACTCCTGGTCCAATGAAGAGTTCAGGAGAGCATTCCAGCAGCAGCACCAGGCATACCTAAAAATGAGGTGTTAACCTGGTGAAGCTACAACAAAGGATTACTTGCATACCAAACAGCATAAGCATCAAGTGATAGACAGAGCTAAGCGATTCCAAAACCAAAGAAGCAGATTTAAGCTCTGCAGTCCTGCCTCATCCAGTCGTAAATAGTGGTGGGCAATTAAACAACTAACTGGAGGAGGAGTCTCCACAAATATCCCTATTCTCAGTGATGGAGGAGCCTAGCATATTAGGGCAAAAGACAAGGTTGAAGCATTTGCAACAATCTTCAGTTGGCCAATTACCGCCTCATCAGTCTACTCTCCATCATCAGTAAAGTGATGGAAGGGGGTCATAAACAGTGCTATCAAGTGGCACTTGCTTAGCAATAACCTGCTTACTGATGCTCATTTTGGATTCTGCCAGGACCACTCAGTCTCTGACCTCATTACAGCCTTGGTTCAAGCATGAATGAAAGTGCTGAACTCCAGAGGTGAGGTGAGAGTGACTGGCCTTGACATCAAGGCAGCATTTGACTGAGTGTGGCATCAAGGAACCCTAGCAAAACTGGAGTCAATGGGAATCAGAGAGAAAACTCTTCACTGGTTGGAGTCATACCTAGCACAAAGGAAGATGATTGTGGTTGTTGGAGGTCAATCATCTCAGTTCCAGGATATCACTGCAGGAGTTCCTTGGGGTAGTGTCCTGGACCCAACCATCTTTAACTGCTTCATCAGTGACCTTCCTTCCACCATACGGTCAGAAGTGGAGATGTTCACTGATGATTGCACAATGTTTAGCACCATTCACAATCCTCAGATACTGAATTAGACCATGTCCAAATGTAGCAAGACCTGGACAATATCCAGACTTGGGCTGAAAAGCGGCAAGCAACAACCATGCCACACAAGGGCTATACAATGACCATCTCTAACAAAAGAGAATCTGACCATCACCCTTGACATTCAATGGCATTACCATCACTGTATCCCCCACTATCAACATCCTTGGGGTTACCATTGACCAGGAACTGAACTAGACTAGCCATATAAATACTGTGGCTACAAGAGCAGGTCAGAGGCTGGGAGTCCTGTGGTGAGTTACTCACCTCCTGACTCCCCAAAGCATGTCCACTGTCTACAAGGCACAATTCAGGAGTGAGATGGAACACTGTCCACTTGCCTGGATGAATGCAGCTCCAATAACACTCAAGAAGTTTGACTCCATCCAGGATAAAGCAGCCTGCTTGATTGGCATCCCATCCACAAATATTCACTCGCACCACCACAGATACACAGTGGCAGCAGTGTGTACCATCTACAAGATGCACTGCAGGAACTCACCAAGCCTCCTTAGACAACACCTTGCAAACCCACAACCACTACCATCTAGAAGGACAAGGGCAGCAGACACATGGGAAAACCACAACCTGGAAGTTCCCCTCCAAGCCACTCACTGTCCTGACTTAGAAATATATTGCCATTCCTTCACTGTCACTGGGTCAAAATCCTGGAATCCCCTCCCTAATTTCACAACATGGACTGCAGCGGTTCAAGAAGGCCGCTCACCTTCTCAAGGGCAATTAAGCATGGGTAATAAATGCTGGTATACCCAGCGATGCCCACATCCCATAAATTAATAAAATAAACATACACACTGAAGTCACCCAGTCACCTGATAATATCCATTGATACAGCCATCTTTGTAGGTCAGTCCACACATGTGTGCAACACACTTTTATCTAGCCTATACTTTTAACCCTTTCTCTCATAGAAAGGAACTAACAAGTTTCTCTGCTAGTTTGCTGGAAGCTTCTCCCAACCGAATTTGCTCAGCTAGGGAATCCGCAATCCCATTCTGTCACCAGTCTTGAATATCTTCCCAGAGCAAAAGCAATTGTGTGTACAGCATGATGTCTGATACAAAAGGTGAAACAGGTTTAATCTGGTTGGTTTATATACATACTTGCATCCACAAATGGCTTCAGTGGGCACTATTGCAGTGGAGCAGTAAGGTCAAAAATGTCTGTGCTGGTGTCAAACCAGCATTACATGCTGACTGATAGCATGATTGGGCTGCACTACATACCTCAGCCATATGCTCCTAATGTCCACGTGACTACCCTCAGCAAAGTGGTGCTCAGTGCAGCCTGTATCAGAAATGTGCACACATAGCACAGATGGCATTTTGTTACCGAAACAGTATCCATAGTGCCAAAACTACAGGACCATGGAACCAAATTGTGTGGCCATAAAATTTTTGCTTGACCGGTACAGATTGTATATTTGCTCACATTGGACAAATGATATTTAACTTAGATTAGTGCAATGTTATTCCCATGCGCAGGATCAACACTTAGGATACTCCTTACAGGGAATAGAACTGAAGCCTGCAGAGATAGAAAGAAATAGCTCATAATTCTTTAATGGTACACAAACAATGCCGAGAAGAAGAAATTGAAAGCAGTAAGATACTGGGCTGCATTCACATGAGTATTCAATATAAAATAAAACCTATTAGAGCAAATCTTCCAGTCTCCGGATCATCAAAGGCTGGATATATGACTGAGACGCGCTTTGGGACCCTGTGGAAATCCTGACACCTTGACCTCCGTAGGAATTGCTCGGAAAGTTTCAACTTCCAATCGGCAATTCTTCTGCTTCCCGGGACTATCTGCGAATACCTCCGACTCCGAGTTAAACTTGGAGACTTGGGACAGATCTGATGAGCTTGTCTGAGTGGTCACCAAGAAATGTTAGACAGATTAAAATTTAGTCTAACTCCTGAGTAACTCCAGAACTGACCACCCAATCATTCACACTGAACCCCCCCACCGATTTCCTCTCCTGAACCCCCGACTACCCTCCTGACCACCCCTTCTGACCACCCAACTATCTTCTCGACCAGTACCCAAGCCCCAGACTACCCCCTCCAACTGCCCAACTACCCCCAACTCCCCAACTGCCCACGCAAACCATGGCCACCCCCCCCCACCAACTAAATTCCCAACTCCTGACTACTCCCCACCAGCCAACTATTATCCTGGCCTGACCTGACTAACCCCTGACCTGACTACCCAGTCACCTACCTGCCTCCATCCCACATACCCACTTTACCCACCTGCCCCTACGCACTTACTCATCTATCCATTTCACCCAGGTACCCATTTCACCCATCTACCCTCTACCTCGGAAGATCCGCGCCATCATTTTTGAGGATTAAATGTACCCCATTCAAGAGCGAAATCAGGCACCAATTTGTCACACAAAGGGGAGTGAAAATGTAGAATTCTCTTCACCAAAAGACTGTGGATGTTGAGTCAATTAAAACTTTCAATACTGAGATCAATAGTTTCTGTAAGGGTATCAAGGGATATAGATCAAAGGAGGATAAATGGAGTTGAGGTACAGATCAAATATGATCTAATTGAGTAGCAAAATAGGTCAAAGGGCTGCCTGACTTGTGTCAAACCTCCTAATGCCCAACGATTTTTCCATGAATACAGCCAGTGCCTCACAAATTTCCTCCCTGATTAATTTCAAAATCCTGGGATGGATACCATCTGGCCTCGGAGATCTTTTAGTTTTAAATCCTTTTAACTTGTCAAGTACCTCTGTATCACTGATCACCGATCAAGATTTTTGTCTTTATAAGGACATAATTTAATTCAGCACTTTTCACATAGCCATTTTTGTTAAGCTCTTAGATACAGATTGCTGATTCTATTTATATATGTGATGCAATATCCTCATATTGTTTTGTTGCCAAATCATACACTAGCTGTAAGTGCTTTGGTATCACAGTCAAAGATAATATCTAAGAAGAGGGGGAATGCAAGGCAGATTAAATGTATTTTGAGTACACATGTGTAAATGCTCAACTTGTGGTAAAAAAGATTAATGAGCTATTGGCACAAGTAGCCACATGGGAATATGATATAATGGAGACCTGAATCAAACAATGGGAGAAATAGGCACTCAACCCATGAAATTGGGCTCCATCACGCCATTGGTGTCAATGCTTCAGAAGGCCCAAACTCAAAAAATGGCAGCAAGAAGGCTTCCAGCAATTTGAAACAGGGCCCCTACAGCGTACCCTGACTGAAGGGTGCTAGTGCAGGCATGCTATACATGTGCCTGAAACATGGAGAGTGGGCTGATTATGATGTCAGACAGCTTCTAACATTGATTTGACATACAATCTGCCATTGATTCCACATCAACACCATCCCTTAGTTCCTCCCAGCTGAACATGCCTCCAGCTGCAAGAGGGATTTCTCCCAGTAACGTTATTTAAAGGGTCGCGCTTTCGATTTCCAGTGGAGGTTCTTTTAACAAACTTTTGCTATTTCAGAGTTAGAGGAAGTTCTATGTTCTCTGTTATTGCAGGAGTTTTGAAAGCCTTCTAGATTTTCAAGGGAGTGGTGTTGGATCTTGACGGGTGACTGCCTGAAAGGGTGGTGGAAATGGATTCAATAATAACTTTCAAAACGGAATTGGATAAATACTTGAAGGAGAAAATCCACATGGCCATGGGGAAAGAGCCGTGAAGTGGGACTAATTGTATAAATGTAATTCAAAGAACTGGCACAGGCAAAATGGGTCAAATTGCCTCCATTTTTGTTGTATCAGCCTATGATTCTAAGAATATTGTCTGTCCACTTGCCTTTTCTTGTCTTTTCAGCAGCTTCTCATTCATCAGAAAAGTAATTGAAGAATTAATCAGCTGTGCCTTCAAACATATTGCACTGGCTAATAAACTGCTCATCAACAGCTTTGATCCAGGCATAGACACACAAGCTGAATATCAGTGCAGAGATGAGTACTGCCCTTGACATTGAGGCAACATTTGATTGAGTATAGTACCAAGGAGCTGTAACAAAATTTAGGTTAGAGAGGCAGAAAGGGAAAATATTCCAGTGGCATGAGTCATTCATAGTTATTGAAGGCCAATCACAGCAGCCCCCAGGACATGGCTGTCAGAGATATTCAGGGCAGCATACTCAGGCCAACCATCTTCAGATGTTTCATCAATGACTTTTTCTCCATTGTAAGGTCAGAAGAATGGCTATGGAACTATGGCAGTATTGTGCTGTATTCACAGTTGCTCTGACAATGAAGCAGCCTACGACAGCCTACAAAAGGACCTGCACAACATGCATCTTGGGATGACATGTGGCACGTAAAATTTGTGTCACATAAATGCCAGACAATGATGATCTAAAACCACCTTCCCTGACCTTCAATATTATCACTATCGCCAAGCCACCATTGTCAAGATATTGAAGATCACCACTGGCCAAAAGCCATATAAGCACTGTAACTACAAGAAGTGGTTACTCTTAGGCATGTGGTTAATTTTCTGACTCTTCCAAGTCTCTTTACGATCTCAAGACTCGCATCAGGAGTGCAATGGAATATTCAACATTCCGCTGAATGATTGCAGTAACATGAAAGCCTCAAGAAGCTCAATAGTAGTCAGGATAGAGCACTTTACTTAAACTAGTGAATTTCTACCCCATTCACCTTCAGGACAGCATGCCTGCAGCATGTACCATCAACAGGGTGCACTGCAGCAGCTCACCATCGTAACTTTGACAGCACCTTCCAGCTTTGTAATCTCCACCACCAAGAATGATCACAAAAATACCAACACTTCCAAGTTCCCATCTAAGTAACTCACCTTTCCACTTGAATTTATAGGGCTGAATTTTTCTCACTCTAGTAGGTTAGCAGTAAAGTTGCTCATGCAAATTGGCTGCTAAACAATTGAAATTTCCTGGCATTGTCAGCAGCCCTCAGGTCATGTTATGTAGAGGGGGAGGTGATTCGCAGGAGGCTGAGCAGGGGCAAGTAATGTCTTTGGGACTGCTGCAGACCTGAGCTCTCCTGCACCTTCTCAGCACCATATTCAGTTAATTTTGTTTTTAAACTTCCATTTTTGGTGGAGTCCTGCTGCGGTCCCTTTACTGGTTAAGCTGCTCAACGTCTCATACATACGTACTCCACATAGAGAAGCAGATCTTTAATCTATATTTATTTTCTTTTCCATGTCTTTGATCCTGCAGAAATCCTCTTACTCTTTTGCTAAACAACCACCAGCTGGTCTTTCTTTCAAAAACTCCTAATCACTCTGATGCTATAAGATTGCAGGTGCAGTATAAATCAGAGTAGTTAACGGCACATTTTAGCACTGTGGCTACAGTAATAATTTAACTTTATATTTGTAATATAGAAACAACCTATTAAGGTTTTAAAAAGTTAATTTCTCATTTCAGCAAGAAAAGAATCAGAATTTAAATGTTGAAGCTAAGAATATAGTGGAGGTAATTATGAACTTCACCACTTGGGGTGAGACACTGGCAGATTGTATTATCCGTCCTTTGCAAACCCACCCAATTTTCATTCCTATTGATTTCAATGAATTTCAAAGAGAAGAATTTTTCCACTTTTGTAACTCAGCACTATTCCAACATTCGCCACTTGTGAATTATACTGGTGACCTTGCTGAGGCTATGATATCATAAAGTCATGTTTGTGGAGCTTTTAATCAGCTACAACTTTTGTTTTGTTTTGATATTTTTCCCTCTGTCAAAAGAGTGGAGCACAAAATCCCAGCACTACCGTAAAACAGTACAATGGGCATGATGGGCCAAATGGCCTCCTTCTGTGTCATAAATCTATGTAAAACATAACTTCTTTATTTGACAAGATTAATACTCTCACACACAGAAATGTTCTTTGTCTCAGGAGTTAATTTGTATGTATCTGTACAATAATACTGAAAACTAAAATTTGATTACTTGAATTAAACATATATATAACTATAAATTAGTTAGATCCTATTCCTTTCATCTACATAATGAAATCTCGTCACTAGTATGCATTTATAATGCTTATAAAAGCATATATAAAACTTCAAGAACTTAACACATGCCATGTGCTTCTAATACACATGTTTGATCCAGCCTGAATCCACCTGTTAATGCCCCACCCCTGCCATGCTCCCAACTAGCACCCACGAGAAACCCACGACATTCCCTATAAGTTTCCCCCCCCACCCCACCCACCCTGCCCAGGCAATCCTCAAACATAGTAACACAAGCTCCACATCCAATGTATGAATTGGATCACCTTTGCCAGAGCTTGCAAGATAATTTGCTGTCATTCTGGAAGGGCTAACTAGGCACATTGGAGTGCTACAAGATGCCAATAAAAACAAAAATTAAATTTGTTTCAATGCTAAGGCAAGAATTTCTACTCAACTGTTTCAGTGGATAAACTATGTTAAAGATTAGACATTGAGAAAGACCTGTAGTTGTGGATCCATGGTTCACAAATCTTAATGATGCAACCTGCTGTGACTTGGTAAGTGCTTGGCAGTATCAAAATAAAACATTCCCCACACAATTTATATTCCTCTATCCATCAACAATAATTCGTCATAGTAGCCGCATTGTTTTGGACTAAAGAATTATAGGGAGAAAAGTGTGTTTTTGAAGTGTGTTTTGATGTGTTTTAAAATACTTTTGATGTGATCTTAAAAAAAAAATTTGTGAAACATATAATGAAAGAGAGGGGTATTAATGTGTCTGAGCCAAGAGGGAACAATTGGATTCCTATTTTGGAAAGTTAACATGAAGAATTGAGGGAACTCAGTTATTAGTTATCAATTGTCAGACTGTATATCTTGTTTTTGTTTGAGAAAATGACATAATTGGAACAAGGAAGACTGACTAAGCTTTCAGAGCAGGCAACACATAAAGTGTGAGGTCAGTTTTGTTCTGCAAATAGTTGATTATAAACCTGTGATTGTAGCAGTCTCCATTCTATTTTGGAGAGTTCAATAAGTTTCAATGTCATTCGCATCAGTTCAAAGAGATGCTGTGGACAGTGTCTCTGTGTAAGATTAAACAATTTTACGGCATTCTGATTATAAGGCGTAAAGTTCATGTTGCAAAAATTGCATTTTTGACAAATGACCATTTGATAATTTCTCAAAACCCTGTTGAGTTATTTAACGCAGAACTCTATACATAAGAAACATTTTAGACATTGAATAAAACAAACATTGTAACATGTAAATATTTGGTGATAGCTATAAATATATATTAAGGATTACCCATCATTTTTCTTGAAATGAATAGCTAAATAAGCAACATACCTCACAGCTACACAATGTAATTCAAGGACTACTAAATAGTTCTTTAATGCTTTGTATGAAAATCACAACCTTAAAGGGCAGTATTGTTACTTTGCAGCATGGCTATGACATACTGCAGAACACAATGCTCACTGAATATATTAAAATTTACAGGCAACCTATCAGATTTATTTCTGATTTAAAATTATTGTATTTAATTTTTTATCATTAGCAATGATAAATGATGTTCCAATACACAATTAAACTGTCATCTATAAAGTTGTTTCCACAAGAGGGAGACTTTCTATCTCTGAGTTGTTCAGACCAGGAAGGTCCAGGATTGAAACTCCTGCCTCTGTTGAGACAGGTTACCTGGATTGGGACAGTACAGGACATTTGATAGTCAAAGGCTGCAAAATTTGACTCTGAAGCGTCATTGGTTTTGGCAACATGGAAGCCGATTGTGGGAAAAAAGGGTAGAGGCGCAACTCCCAACCGCTCATGTCATGGCCCACACCAATTGCCATGCTGTGGAATACAATAGTGCGGAGGTCCTATCTGTGCACCAGAAGTAAGCAGAGGGGGCAGATTGTGGAATCAGTTAGGGTACAGTGCTGATTTGACATCTCACCTGCGATTTTGGTGCTCACCATTCTTGTTATTCTCCTGCCTTATGCATGCATAGCTGAACATGCCTCCAGCTATATGAGGGCCCCCCACCGCGCCCCTCCCTCCACACCCCCACCAGTGTTATTATAAAGGCATCACCATCCAACTTGCAAGTGAGGTGTTTTTTACTAAATACTTGCTGTTGCAGAGTACCTCAGTTGCTGACAACCATGACGGCAATAGTTGCAGTGCCCCTTTGTTTGCAGTGTCACAGGGAAATGCAGCAGAAGCAGCAGGGAAAATACAATACTTAGAGAGGGAGGAGGAGGTCTCTCAGCAGGAGGCCTCACCCATGTAGGGTCTTCAGGGAACACTTTTCCTGCATCCATCAAAACAAGGAGCCATGTGTTTTGTGGCTCTACTTCACTAAGGATCACAGAACTGTGCCACCGCATTCAACCAGAAATATAGCCACAGACCATGGCAAGTATGGCACTGCCAGTGGTATCCAAGCTTGAATTATTATGCCAGTCAATCCTTCCAGGCTAGAACAGGTGACATTGTCAACATACTGCAGTTCACTGACCGTTGCAGTTTCTGGGAGGTTACAGAGGCAGTGTATGTCAATGGAGGGGACTTCATTGTCTTCTCTCTAAATAGAGAGAAGCAGAAAAAGTGGGCATATGGCTTTCTCAGGCTAGTGGGCTTCATGGTCCAAACACCCATCTGCTACATGCAAATGGTCGTGCAGGCACCACATGTCAAGGGGATGATGTAACAAAACAGCAAGGAATACCACTCATTCAACATGCAGTTGGTTTGCGACCACACTCTGAACGTCATATTGGTGCCTGCTATTTTGACAGTAAACATGCTGTTTTCATCCTGCAACAGTTCACAATTCCAGCCTTTGTCAAGCCACCAGGTGGTGGCTGCTCAGCAACCTAGGCTATTCACTGTACATGTGGCTAATAACAACCCCAATCCACTACACATGGTCAGCGCTCCCACAATGACAGACATGCATTTACAAAGAATGTTGTAGAGTAGACGATTGGCATCGTGAAGCAATGGTTCTGCTGCCTGGTGTCCTCAGTGGGTAGTGCACCAGTCCTCATTGGATTGGGTCCCTCAATTCCCAATGATATGCTGTGTCCTCCAGAAGCTGGCTATCATGATCCTTGCTACTAGGGCTTAAGCGACCACTGCAGGAAGAGGAGGAAAAGAAAGAGGAAGAGAAGGAGGGGATAAGGCAGCTGGCACATCTGTGGACCAGACAGGCTGTCCATGAGTATATCATCAGACTGTAGTTCCCCTGAATCTATTTCCAGAGTCTTCTTGCTGAACGCTTCCCTGCTTTCTAATTCATCTGTTGTGGACCATCAGATTGTCCTCTTGGCCACAATCCTGAAATAAAAGGCACACAAAATAACAATTCCAAACTAACTTTATTCAATAACACATCCAATACTCTATGCAATACTCAACTAATCACCCTTGTTCATTCCTTTAGTGCCTGTTTTCCATCTGTCTTTGTCTGGCCTATTTCGCTATAAAGTGTTACCCCAGTGGCAGCAGCTGGGCTGGTGGAAGGCTGGTGACTTTCAAAGAGGTAGACTCCAGATGGCCTTGCGGGACCCCATCAAACAGGTTTGGACCTCGAGGGATCAGCTTGGGACTGCACCGCCTCAGCAAGGGCGACAATTGGCTTGGTTCACTGGTTGAGGAAACAGAAGGGGTACTGGTGATGTAACAGTGATGGGAGCTTGAATGATGTATTCCCTCATGAAGACAGCAGGCTCTTGCACCAGGGAGCTACTGGCACTGTGTTTGGGCAGTGCCTCAGCAATCCTAGTAATTTGCCGGAGCACAAACTGATGGACTGTGGTGAAACACTACAAGTCCCTTTCAGCTACCATCATAGCTGTGGACACAGTCTGAGCCTGCAAGGCACCAAGCTGGTTTTGCATGGTAACAAGCACAAATCTCATGATCTTAGTTTGAGCTTCCACTGCAGCACTCAGATGTTGAATGGCTTCTATTTTAATGCAAAGGATCTGCAATAACTATCAATTCTGCATCTTGGCTGAGTCCACAAGTATTATTATGGAGTTGATCACCACTTTCACAATGGAAGGGATGGGCTCCAAGTTCTGTGCAAAGCCCTGTGCCAGGATGAAGCCATACTCCTCCATGCTCCTTGAGAGTGACAACAGGCTCTCTGGCAGGTCTGCCAATGCACCAAATATTTCTTTGTGCAAGTCAATCAGCCTTTCCCTGTATGGTGCCCATCAAAGTCCTCATCTGAGTCCTCTGCAGTGGAACTCTTCTGCAACCTTTCCCCACCATGAGCTGCCCCCTGCGCTATCCTTTCCCCTGGCCTGGTTGCAGCCCACCTATCCCTGGTGACTCACCATATCCTAATGCCGCCTCTCTACTACTTGCTAAAGTTCACACAATGCCAGTACCTAAGCTGGTGACTGAGTATGTAAGAGTTAGTGATAGTGTTCCTTCCTTGGAGGTCTGTTTTCCCTCTGGGTCTTCATCCTCAGCATTGGCTATCTTGGTTATCTGAAAGCGTAAATGAGCAAGGGTGGAGAAGTGGGGTGGGAATAGAATGAAAGTAAAAGCTGCATGGTAGCATGATCATTGGTTTGTACTTCATGCCAGGTTGTGCAGGCTAGCTTTAATTGGTGCTAGCCTCACAAAAACTTGGACCCCCTGCTAAACGTGTAGGAAATGTGCTGGCAACAAGATATTTTCTGTGTTACTTTCAACAGACATATGTTAATTGCAAATCACAAGTCCCCAGCCTGTTATCAGATATTATCAATTTTTTTAGCCCATAGCGTTCCTGCATGAGAGAAGAGAAAATTGCACTGGGTTCCTATTCCTGATCATTCTCCTGAATCCAACTGGAAGTGAAAGTGCTTGTTTGCTATATGAGGCCAAGGTGATGATCAGACTTGGCTGAAATGCTGTGCATATCAGGCTCAATATCACTGCTTGCACATGAATGTAGACCACTTGGACAAGGAACAAAAGAGTGACCTTGCCCACAGTTAAGGAACCTGAAAATTCAGAACTGGTGAAGTGGAGAGAGAGTTATAAATATTAGCTAAATTTAAATTTCATGAGTTCCTTGTTAAAATGCATAGAAATGTACACTGCATTGCTTGAATATATGAGTGATTAGCCATTTAATCACTGAGGAACAATGGCCCAGAAATTGCTGGATGAATAATGGCAAATGAATGGCACCCACCAATATTAGTCCGCAATAAATTGCTGGATGATTTGTGTCACCCAGCTGTTAGCCTTGACAAAACCAAAAAAATTAACATCTTACTTTGTACTTCTCTGCTGAAAATAATTACATATCATGTAATTACTGGATTTGTACTTTTCAATCTCAGCCCTGCCTTTTAGGGTCGGTAATTCACATTGTAAGGACTATGTTAATGATGTGACTTATGGTCCTGACATGAAATTATGCAGTCTCACTCCAGCGGATAGACAATTGTTTCTGGAAGTTTTTTAAAAAATTTTGATCTGTCTTGGGAGCATGTCCATGCCCATCTTGCCATACAAATTCCTGTTACTATTGGAAGGTAATAATTTTCAGGATGCAAAGCTGCTTTGTCTTTCAAAAATGGAAATGAAATAGATTTCTTTCAAAAAAATAGTTTTGGGATTCAATATATGGGGAAGAATGTTTGGGCAGGATTTTCGTTTTGGGTTCCCATCCCAATCCCGCAATATATCGGCACATGGTTGCCGGTGCCCTTTTCAATCAGATAGCCAATAGTTGTCAGATAGTGCATTCACCATCAGCGAATGCAGTGAAGAGGCAGGAGCTGGACAGGGCAGGCCCAGTTTAAAGAGCTAGTGGCAGCCATCATTGTGAGAGCAGAGTTAGTGGTGAATGTATGGAGGAGAAAGGAGAGCAGCAGGCCACCAACAGAGCGGGCACTTGATGCAGGTCAGCCCAATGCTTTTCAGATGCCTTCCCTGAGTTTCTCCAAGAGGCAGTGGCTGAACGGCAGAGCATAGTTTTCCCAGGGAGCAGCGGGTCAGAGAGGGCAAACTGGTCTTAGTACCCTTGCTCTTGACCTTGCAGAAGAACCAAGCTCACAACTTCAGGGAAAAGGCACAATCTTGTTATTCTACCTTCAATATAGGAGGCGACCCTTGACATTGTCGGGGTGGTGGCCAGCCAGGGGATTTGGAGATTATGAGATGGGAGTCTGTCCAAGGGAGCATGGACTGATCTTACCATCTCCTGCTGATGGGAATGGAGCTCCCTCCTCCTAGATTTCCTCCAACATATAAATTAAATCTAATGCAATGCAGCATATCTGCATACTCATCTGATGAAATCGATGAGTTATCCTAACCAGCTTTTTATATATCTGGTAGGGCCAGTTGCGGAGGGGAAGCTAAGGCAGGAACGAGTTACACTGATGTCTTTTTCATCAGAGGAAGAAGCAATTGAGCCACACTGTTCACCAGCACAGACACACTCACCTCAGAGCAGCCTCAGGCGCATTTAGAAGGGTGGTAAAGGGTGCCAAACACATCACAGAGGAGGTTAGATAGGGTAAGGCATCCCTCAGAGGATGGTGGACAGACACAGCCATATTCAGCTGGACAGAGATGCAATGCCACAGGTGTCACACACAAGCAGGTCTTCCTGGAGCAGCAGTGGGAGATGTGAGCCCAGATGCCAGAGTTTTTGAGGGATTGAGTTATGGGCAGAGAATGGAGCAGTCCACCCATGATATGCGCCAAGTCTCAGGCATATGAGTGCATGAACTTATACAAAGAGATCGTGGCCAACCTCTTGGAGAACCATATGCGGCATCATGCTGAGTGGATGCAGGAACAACACTTCAGGAACAGAATGTAGACCACATTCTGTAGCATTGACCTGTCAGCGGCACTGATGGCACAGAGATGCATAGAGTGGATGCCAAGTGTGCCCCAGTTGGTATTTCGTCTGTGCCTCCATATAGCTGTTACCGTGCCACATCAAAGGGTTGAGGCAGGCCGCAGTAAGGTGGAGGGGGCCACCCCTCATGGAGCATCATCACCATCTACATCACTGCATCTCTTGGCCCCTCTGACTATGGCATCATCAATGAAGGAGGGCTGGAGCTGCGCCTGCATCAGTGCAGGTGAAGCAGCCTGTTGTGGTGCCTACAATGGCATTACGGCAACAAGGTTGACAGCCATGGGCATCTCAGCCTGCTTCCACTTTATCCTCAGCCATCACGTGAGCACCCAGTAGGAGCTTCTAATGATATGTGTGCAAATTATTGTTGGCTGTACCTCTGGTGTCTGGTTCCTGGGGTGATGTTGCCTCTCAGGGGAATGTTGTTGCCGTGACACGTGTTGCTGCTATGGCAATTGTTGCTGCTGATCCATTGCATTCGTTGGGGAATGGGTGACCTCTGGGACTGATGGTCATTCAGTTCCTTGTTCAGTTGGCAAACTCTTCCTCATCTGCTGTCTGTTGTGAAGGAGCAGCTTCTCCAGTTGCACATATATGCCTGCAGTTGTAATGATAGATATGGTCATTCACTTTCACTGTGTATGATTGAGGTAACAAATTCTCTACACAGATTCCAAGTTGCCAAGTGGGCTGATTTTTGTTGAGTGAGTTGAGTGTTTGTACTCTGACTGGCTCTCCGACTCTCAGTTTTACATCCAATTCTTTGGCCTTGATCTTTCTCCTGGACCTTCTGTAAATTGTCCTTTCTTTCAATCATTCCCATGTTGTTTGGAAGACTTGGATTGCCTCTCAGCAATTCAGTTGATTTTGCACATGTCAATAGCTTTCTTGAGTGTAAATTTCTCTTCTCTCAGCAGACATGCTCTCACGACGCGATCTCCTGTCCCTAAGACAATCCTATCTCTGACGAGGTCATTGTCTGTTGCTCTAACTCACAAGATTCAGCCACACATCTTAATGCAATTGTATACTGATCAGTATTCTCCATTTCTTCCTGGGCTCCAGTGCTAAACGCAAAGCGTTCATAAATAACATTAGCAGAGAGTTCAAAACGGGTTTTCAAGGCCTCAAAACTTTCACAAGCCTGGCTTTTCTGCTCCTGAGTGAGATCTCAGGTGCAATACAGACTCTAGCACTCTTTTCCATCACTGTTAACTGAGTTGTTACTCTCATTTGCTCAGGTTTTTTGATCAACTCTGGCAGCCTCATAATTCTGCCCTCAGTGCCCTCAATGAGAAGAATTTCCAATTCAGTCTCAAATCTCCCTTCATCTCCATAACAGCAGGTACTGGAATAGTCAAAGCCATAATGACTCACCCAGCAGTTGTTGTCCTGTAGAGAGCTGCAAACTGAAGTTTTAAATATTCTCTACTGTTTCTCCACAGCTGCTGGCTCTCTTAGAGCAATGAAAATCCACTCAATCCCGGCGATACACTTCTGACACCATATTCCATGCGGTGCCTAAAATGGCTCCTGTCCAAAACCTTTATTTACATAGAATATCATCAAAGATCACATGAGTATGGTAAGCCACATTGTCCAAAGGTATTATATCCCCTGTTGGGTCACCACCCTCCCCCCACCTCCACCCCCACCACATATAGATCCAGTTCATGCACAGCTACCTCTATACGGCCTCTGCACACTCAGTGGCCAATTTGGGCCACTGCTTGAGCCCTTCTCTGAGCCTGCCCATTTTTTGTGCAGCGAAAACAAATAGGCCAGCCTCCACAACTGGGTCCCCTGCTGCGATACCACCACCTACAGAGAGGTGGCTGTGACTCTTTGTGGTCCTTATGCCTCCAAGCAAAAAATCATTTTTGTCCTATAACGAGCTATTAAGTGGCTTGTTTGCATGATCAGCTGCTGAACCATCACATTTGGATGGGTTGCCTATATACAGGTCACAACGTCTCTTCCAAAATTGCAGGGAGATTGGACGCATCAAAAAGCTGGCACTCCACTCGGGGATCCCAAATTGTGGCTTTGCTCATCCCTGGTCCCGCCTCCTCAGTCAAACAAAAATTCAGCCTTTGTACATTTTGTACACCTACCCTGACTCCACTCATTATCAACTTCTCGAGGAACAATACCACAATTCCCCAGAAACAACTCCTTTAGTAATTATTGTTTCATTTAATGTGTAATATACCTTAAAGAATAATACTTGTTAGGCAAGATCACATGATCTGTAGTAACCAATAGGAGAGTAGCGCAGGCTACCTCAGCAGTCAGTTTAGAGATAGAGTTGGAGTTGAAAGCACACGTGTAGTTGCTGCTGAGTATATTGTAAATAAACTTAATGTTCCCACCCAAGAAGAGGCTGCAGATTAACTCTATCATTAATAGCACAACTCGGCCACCCCACAACAACTGCATTACAATGTCCTCTTTTTTCGCTAATTCTTTTGAATTTTTTTGATTATTTACCTTTCTGTCTTGTTTTTCTCTTTGTTAATCCACTTTCTTTCATTCCTTCTCTTTATTTTCCTTTCTCTATCAAATTTGATTTTAATTCTCTTTTATTCACTGTTTTTTCTCTATCCTTAAATTTCATTGGTTAAGAAGATGGACATTCATGAGAACCCAAGTGCAACACTGACATTGCTGCTCATTATTGATTTGCATTTTCAGCAATCTGCAGGTAAATAAAGTGTGATCAGAAGGCTGAAGTAAAAGTCTAGTTTACTTTTCTCACTGCAAAAGGCACCATCCCAGCAATTTCAGGCCAATATAATGTAATTGTTAAAATGCATTCCATTCATAGCTACATATGCAAAACATTAATTCCACTTGCTTTATTTCAAGATACAGAGCATCTAAAATTATGCATAGATGAAATCCTGTCATTTATACTACACAAACAGGTAGACCCATTAAATTGTGCATGAATATAATGAACGTTAATACGTTTAATTTAAGAAAGATTCTCAGTGGCAAACAACTAACAAACTGCTATTTATTCAGGTGTTAAGATTTAGCTAAAATCTGTCTGAGATACCCAACATATTATGCTGTATTCAAATCAGTATGAAATGGAGCACAGAGATAGGTTTTTTTTAGCTTTATTTAATAATGCTTGCCCATCTTTTGCATAGTTTAGTTTGCATAATGAAGAATTGCATTTTCAAAATGAATGGATATTAGAAATGTGAAGAAAGTATCTGTAGATGAACAAAGCATAATCACAAATATGTAAATCAATATAAAATTACTTTTGATACATGCAGTATATAAAAATATTTACAAATTAAAATCACTGGGCTGAATTCTCCCAGATCTGCACAAAGTGTGGTAGCAGGTTTTACCTGCTGGCCGCAATGGCGACTTTTCACACCGTATCATCCCATTCCTGGCGCATTCCTCCTCATTAATACTGCCTTCACAGAAAACATGCCAGATCGCTGGCAGGGTGGCCTTTGATTCATCTGCCCTGCTCTCACCTCAGACCTTCATTAATCTGGGTGCCATATTTAAAGGGTGTCCCTGCACAGAGCTAGCTCTCTCTAAGGGATCAGAAACTGCTGGAAAGTCATGGCTGCCAAAGGGAGGAAACATGCTGCCCCCAAATTTAGCAACGCCTCCCTCAAACGCCTACTGGACACAGTGGAGGCCTGCTGTGAAGCCCTCTACCCCAGCTCTGGATGAAGATCAGCAAGCAAGGTCACCAATCCAGCATGGTAGGCAGTGACAACAGTGATCAGTGTCAGTGCCCTGCAAAAGAGCACAGCCACCCAGTGCTGAAAGAGGATGAATGATCTCCTCCGTTCCATCAGGGTAAGTCACTCTTCTCATGACTCTCAACTCACACACTCACAAATCCAGCACGTATCCACAGGGATCTCACTCACTGCCAGTTCAAGGGCCATCACCATTCACTCTCTCAGACATACCTTCACCTGCCCTGCGAATCATGCCCGTATCCTATCCATGGCACAAGTCACCACCCACACATGCCGGGCATTCTTCTCATCCAGTCTGGTAGGCGTCCTGTCCACACTCTCTCCATCTGTATTCATGCAGGACAAGCTGGCACACAACAAAAGGGAGAGGTTGCAGACTGGTGGAGGAATGCCCAACATGCAGGGTCCTTATTGACTTTGAAAATAGAGTCCTCCAGCTGCCCGGTGACAGTTTGGACGGTTCCTGTGTCGACAGTGAGGTCGGCAGTGCTCAACCAAGTGAGGATCCAGCAGTGCGACGTCCATCAGACAACCATGCTGTGAGTGATGGTCCTGTCCTACAGTCCCCTGCCATGCACTAATTATCTCTCCCTGCTTTCGAAGACACATCTGGGAAAGCAGCTGATGAGGCCCTCAACTCAAGCCCCAAAGAAACCTCGGAAAAAGTATCTGATGACACCCTAATTGAAGACCCATCACAGCGCTCACCTACACCCTCCACCAGTGCAGAGTCACAACTCAGTGGGACCTAGTTCTAGTATAGCCTCAGGGTCACCATCTGGTGAGCAGATTGCACTGTCTGACCCGCAGCAGGCAGCAGCAGGGACTTCATAGGTTTCCAGCACTCAGAGGGCTACTGGAGACAAGAAGAATGCTGACTCCGAGTCAGATGATGAGCCTCTGGATTCGATCCTATCTCAGTTGCTGGAGCTGCAAAGGCAAGCTCAGGAACATCAGGAAGGGATGTCTGCTGCACTCTTCGGATTACAAGGCACAATGGAGGAGTTCATCTGCATTCAGTCTGAGGTGATAGCTCCAGCATGCCAACACACTGAGGTAGGATGGCAGCCACCATGGAGACCTTGGTCCAGGACATTGGTCCTGCTGCATGGACTGAACTCCATCGCTGACACCATAGTTGGCCTCCAGCAGTGTCAACGCGAGAGGGGTGCGGGGAAGCTCGATCTCACTCCAGCTTCCCCTTGTACTCAAGGAGTCAGCAAGGGTCCATCGGGCACGCATAGGAAGGAGGACCAGCAACTCGACCCAGCAATTCCGGGAATCCACCTAGGTGACTCCGAGAATGTCCAACCAATTCAAATCTCCTCTTCCTGTGACCCCTGCAGCTCCAGCTCAACAGGCCGAGGAGTGTGACGCTGGCCCTCAGCAGGAGGGCCCACAGCAGGACACCCAAGGCAGGCTGGGGCCCTCTAGTTCTTGGCTCTCCAGAGGGCATCCGCCAAGGTCATCACAGACAGGGCGTTTCAGTCAGCAGGCTGCCTCCACCTCCACTGTCGATGTCGGGGGGAGCACCAAGACGTAGTGGCAGGGTAGGAAGGTTAAGAAAATATAGATGAACAGCCCGGGCATGGGTGTTAATCACTTGTACATAATGTTCACTATTGCAAATAAGCTCCCAAGAATGTCTCCCTGCCGATGGCTCCTTGTTATGATGAGTAGTGTTCATGACACTCAGATGTGAAACCTTGGTCCTTGCACAAGATATGGGCAGGTTTCTCAGTTCAGGGCCTCTTCCCTGTGCTTTGTGCAGCCTTCAGATCAAAGTGATGGTCCAGTTTCACACTCCCGGGACACATTAGTGATGCCTGCATCTTGATGGTGCTTGTTATTGCTACCAGAATATCATGGGCAGGTGTCACAGAGTTCCATCATTCTCTCTGTGTGCTCTCAGCACCTTTGAGTGGGGCTGGCCCCCTATCTCTTCAGCATCTGTGTCCAGTGACACTGTGTTCCTGAAGGGGTCAGGTGCCGAAGGCTGACAAAGGATCAGGTGCATTTAAAGTTTCAAGGCTGCATCTCCATTATATGAGCCTGATCACAGAGCGCAAGCGAGCTGCCCTTGGCCAGGCAGGAGTTAGACATTCACAGAGGCAATGTGAAGATCTATGGAGTGCCCTCACTGCATGTCGTCATCATCCTCCTGGAATCTAGCGACTATTAAGGCCTCTGCTGTGTCTCCATGACATGAGCCTGAGCACTGAGGGTATGTGCGCTGTCATCAGCCACACAGGAATCAAACATTCACAGATGCAAGGTGAGGATGTCAGGACAGTCATCACTGCATCTCGTTGTCATCCTCCACAAATCTTGCAGCTATGAGGGTCTGCCAAGCATGACTGCCTCATCTGGCCAGTGCGATGGCCTCGTCTTCGAGGACATCATCATCATCATCCCCGTCGATGTTCTCATTGGGGGAGACATGCAGATCTTCCATCTCCTCTTCAGCCAAGTCCCCCCCCATTGTAGCATCAGGATGTGTAGCACACAGCAAGTGTCGATGATGCGCAATACACTCTGGGGACTGTACTGCAGCGCTCCACCAGACTTGTCGTGGCACCAGAACCTCATTTTCAAAATACCTATTGTTTGCTCCACCAAAGTCTGGGTCGCGGCATGAGCCTCGTTATACCTTCGCTTTGCTGCAGTCTGAGGTCACTGCACGCGCATCATCAACCATGTCCATTGTGAGTAGCCCTTGTCCCTGAGCAGCCAATGCTGCAGCTTCTGTGGACTCTGGAAGATGTCAGGGATCTGAGACCTGCTCAGAATGTAGGAGTTGTAGACGCTGCCTGGGCATTGCGTGCAGACCTGCAGGATGCTTCTATGGTGGTCGCACACCAGTCGAATATTCAGCAATATTCAGCCCTTGCAGTTGACATAGCTGACTGCTTGTTGCATAGAGATGTAAGCACCATTTGACTGTAGTCGATGGCACCCTGCACCTGTGGAACACCAGAGATCTGCGCAAATCCCAGTGCTCTTGCTTCCTGGCTGTCCTGATCCTGGGTGAAATGCACAAATTTCTGTGCCTTTGCAAAGATGGCATCTGTGACCTCCCGGATACACTTGTGCACGGAGGCTTGTGAGATCCCGCACAAGTTATAATGCATCAGTCAAAATTAGACTGTGGGCAGAATTTTCCAGAGCCCCCTGCAGGCAGAGGGACAGTGTGGCGGGAGCTGAAAAATCGGTTTCCCACCAGCATGAAATGACGATGGGAACGTGCACTTCCACCCGCCATGGTGGGTCACCATTCCCGCCAGAGGCCAACGTGAAACCGATTTTCATCCTGTTAATGGGATGCAGATGAAGGCCCAGTTAGAGTCTCCTCCACCACCACCCCGCCTGCCCAATCATGTCCACCGCCAGCAGGAAATCACGCCAGTCCAGAACACATCTGGACCAATATAGCATGTATGTGTCGGCATTTACCTGAAGAAGACCTGGGGCAGCTCGCAGGGATCCAAAGGGAAGATGGAGGCCCTCAGCAACTGGATCCTGGTACACCACGTGCAGCAGTGGGCGGGTGGAGCATCAACCACGTGGATCTTCTCTGTGCAGCAGCATCCAGGTGACAGTTGTTCTCGACACAGCCACTTCTTCCAGGGTTTGGATCTTCAAGCAGCAACTTCTTTCGGAGATGGGCCTTTAAGCAGCTGCTTCTTCCAGTCAGTGGATCTTCTAGCTGCAGGTGGACGGCTGCAGGAAATACTGTTGGGCAGCGATAGTCTGTGCTGGGGATGGGGAGGGAGTTAGATAGGGAGCAGAGGAACAAAAAGGTATCTGTGCAGTGATCACCCGAATGTGAGACCTATCCTAAACTAGGAACTAATACCCACTGAGGTGTGTGACTGCTGTGACGCCTCTACAGGTGCACTTTCTTCCTCCGCAATGTCCTCGGTCCTTTCTGGTCTAGTCTGAGTGCTGGACAGGGAGTAATTTCTTTTGGGCCTTGCCCTCTTCCAGCTGGCACCTGTAGAGAGGCGAGACCAAGTGACTGCATGAGCTGCCTCCAACATGGTGGGACGTGTAACCCTTAGTTTTCCATGACATGCATGGATTCTTACTGGATGGAGCCTGCAAGCTCATCTCTCCATCTCTGCAGGCTCTGACCTACTCAACTCTTCTCAGCTGGGCAGCCCGCTCCTCAAAGTCGGTGAAGTCTTTTGAATATCGCCAGCCCCCTCCCACCTCCTCCCTCTCTCTCCTATTATGGCTTAACTTTTCCTGTACAAAGAGAGAAGATGGTGTTGAGAGCAGTTAGGTTTCAGTGATCTTTCTCATGCTTCCAGTCTTACAAATAACCCACTGGGCTATGTTCCATGTGATTGATGCACTGCAGGTTCTCCATGGGGATTCTGGGGCAGCACCCCCCCCAGTGCAGTTAAAACATGCAGGTGTAAGGATAAGGCTGGCAAGGCATGTCATTAGTGAAGCTTGCTGGTGCCCTCAACACCTGACCCCCCTTCCCCCCGCAGACAGCATGTGAGCTCTCTGTGTGGGTCAATGACCCACAGTGGCCTCTCCACCTGCAGAGTAGATGAATTGCATTGGGGCTATGAGGCACCACCTTATCACATTGTCACTGAGGCCCATGTCGCTTGTACCATTCAGTGAGGTGAGTGTGAGCAGTTGAGAGTTCACTTACCCTGGCGGAGCAGATGAGGTCATTCATCTGCCTCCTGCACTGCAGGACATTCCTCTGGTGCACACCTTGGGCACTGACTGCCCTGGAGGCTTCCTCCCATGCCGGGTTTGTTTTTCTGCTTGGCCTGCTCCTCTCATTCTCTGGATAGAGGATATCCCTCCTGGCCTCCACTTCGTCGAGCAGGATACCGAGGGAGGCATCTCTGAATTTAGGCGCCAGAGCTCCCTGTTCTCTTTGGGCCATCTCCTCCCTCAATGTTGTGTAGGTTGCTGTCCGGGTGTCCAGATATAATGACGGCAAGTGCACCATCCAGCTCGCCTCGACGTGCACTACATTGGGAAGCCTCCAACTGCATAATTAATGAGGCTGGAGTTGTGTGATATTGTGCGGATTCCCAACAGCCTCCGCGGCAGGAAACACTCCAAATTCTCACCGCCGCCTTGGGACTTAGTCCCAGAATGGAAAATTCTGCCCTGTATCCCAGAGCTGCGCAAATGGACAATTGTTACTTGTTTAATGTGTCGCATCAATGTTTTTACTTCATTTATATCAGCTTGCTGCACCTTGCACAACCAAACCAGACGAAGAGAAGCCCACATTTGAAGGGGGCACAATCCTCATCTATGAAGAAAACTAAGGGGAAGATGGGCAAGAAACAGCAGAGGATGATAGGCCTCCTCAATATATTACAGCTATAGAGATATGAGGGGTGAATTCATTGCTTAATAATTCCAATGACTTGCACATTCCCCCAACCTGAAATCTTACACAAATGCTCTCTGATTAACAGTTTATGTCAAATACTTTCCTACTCCCTTAATCTTGCACTAAACAACATTTAAACCATTCAGTCAACTTCCATATCAATGACAATTGACAATGCAGATCCAGAGGCTGTTCTAAAACCATGCTGCAGATCAAAGTGCAAAATGCCAAAGAAGTGATTAATTTAATGGCAAACATAATAATTCCCTTCTTCTGGAGGCTGGTATGCTTCATATTACTCTATAAGCAAGTCTCTCGTGTTAAGCCAGGGAAGTGGGAATCCCCATTACAGAGCATGCCATTTCATTAACTCCACCCCCTTTGATTTGGCTGATCTAAGGAGCACAAGGAGGCTCTGTTTCTCAAAAGATCTAACAGGATTTCCCAGCTAATGTAACCTGCTCCAGAACTTTTCCAGAGCAGTGCTGCTGGACTCCCACCGGAGTCATAGTGAGCCTAGCAGAAATGCAGAGGAAATTAGGTTCCATAAATTTAGAAACTCAATGCAAATTTATCCAATTGGTGAACAATATCAAAATAGGAGGAGCACTTTGATTTATAAAAGCAAATTAAGAACTGAGAAATGAGCGAGATAATGCAGTCTTGGCACACAGACACAACCACTGCTCCTCATGCAGACAGCTAACCTCAAACGATATTGAGAGGGGATCTCATTTGAACAGCTTTTTGGATGGCATGTGATGTACTGGGGATACCCTGGGAGTTAGACTGAGGTGAAAGCAGCCAGTCAGTTGCTATTTGGAATTAACACTTTATAGCTGGAACAATAGAATTTCATCATTCTAATTAATGAAGTACTATTTATGGGATTAAAAAGAACCAGTGTCAATGTGAGTCAATTTATATTGTAATATATTTCAAATATCCAATATCAGTGTCACAAATCTGAAATTAAACATTGATTACTTTATAAACATTTCTGAAATTAGAGAACACATAAAGCTGAAAAACTTTTTCACAATTATTTACTTGTACCAAACAAGAAAAAAAATTGAAGCAAATCAACTTCACTCCAACATAAACTGTAATCAGCATCACATTTGCAGGCACTGACATGTGCTGTAATATGCATTAGGAGGTTGTGTTAATAGAGAATTCTCAGCAGTGCAGCTGCAAACTGTGAAAGAAGCAACACTTATGTTCTTCAGTGAAATGGTTTGGAGTGCTATGCTGCAGATACACCATCTACAACCCAATGTATTTTCCTATTTCTAACCTAAATTCCTCAGCTAGTGGTGTTCCAAAGTGATTACTGTTGTGAGCATTTTACTTTATGGAGATTGGTTCATATGCAATAAGTTACAATGCAGCACTGATATCAGTGAACTCCAAAGTGATTACTTACCTACCAGCAGAGTGAAAATGTGTGGACATGCACAGAGATTATAGCAGACAAAATCAGAATGTCTAAAACTCATTCAGAGTAATATGTTTGGTTCTATCTAACAATTCAATTACTTACTTTAGTAGCTTTACTTTTTGGTGTTCTGGTGGGAAAACTTTTTCTACTTTGGTATGTATGGTTCATTGAAAGATTCCTCAATCATTTCCTTTATTGTAATAAAAACCTTTTTTCAGCAGTGTTTATTGGCATAGAGATTCGAGTTGACTTTCTTCTCAATTCAGGTGAGGCCCAAGTGAGACATGTCGTAAACTGTAAGCTGTCTCAAGGTCATTCAGGTCATGGATGTTTATTAACATGTTTAGGCATCTGAAGGGGTTAGAAGAATCGCATATAAGTGACACTATCTTGAGAATCAAACTCATCATGCAGACATACAACTTCCAGACCACTAGTGTTATGCATCAGTTTTATTGTACCATTGATCATCATGAAGAAAAGTTGACTGATTTTAATCAAGTTTTCAAAGCACTGAGAAACTACCCTCTCCATCCTGGTACATAAGTTGCCTATGCCGTGGCTGACATGCTAGCTGCTGGAATTGTCCTTAGATCCTCTACAGATCACCCAACTTCTATTTATTGTTTCCATTTTATCTGATATTATTAATGGACCCTCTCCCCTTCAAATCTGTTGTCATTACCCCTTCCTCAAAAAACATGTTTTGGCTCCCACTGTCATTGCAAATTACTTCCATATCCCCAACCTCCCATTCTCTCCAAAGTCCTTGAATATGCTATCACTTCCCAAATTCATGCCCATCTCTCCCCTAACTTCATTTTTGAACTACTCAAATTAGATTTCAGTTCCTGCCACAATACCAAAAAAGCTTTTATAAAAAGCACAAATGTGACTGTGATCATGGTATAATTTTCTTCCTCATTCTTCTTTACCTGCCTGTGGCTTTTGACATGGTTGACCATGCCATTCTCCCCAAATGCCTTTTCTTTGTCATCCAGCTAGATGGCACTGCACTCAACTGGCTCCATGCTCACCCAGTCATGCCCCTAGATTCATCTACAATGGCTTAACTTCCCACATCTATAACATTGCCTCTGGTGTTTCCCCAATCCATCCTTGCACCCCCCCACCCACGGACCCCACCATTTCTCATCCTACCTGCTGCTCCTTGGGAACATCATCCAAAAACACAATGTCAGGCTCCATATGTACACTGACAACACCAAGCTCTGCCTCACCAGCACCTCTCTCGACACCTTCGCTGTCTCCAAATTGTCAGACTGCTTGTCCAATGCATAGAACTGAGAGAACAGAAATTTCCTAAAACTAAGTTGTGAGAAGACCAAAGTCATTGCCTTCAGTCCCTGCCACAAACTCCATTCCCCATACAATGACTCCATTCCTCTCCCTGACAACTGCCTGAGGTTAAATCAGGCTGTTTGCAACCTTGCTGTTGTATTTGACCTGCGAGAAGTTTCTGATCACATATCCATGCCATCACTAAGGCTGCCTATTTCTACCTCTGTAACGTCGCCTGACTCTGCTCATCTCAGTTTATCTGGTGCTAAAGCCTAGAAGATGGTGGTGTTGTGGTATTGTCACTAGACTAATAATCCAGAAGCCTAGGTTAAATGCCCAGGGGACACAGATTCAAATCTCATCATGGAAAATGGTGAAATTTAAATAAAATCTAGAATTGAAAGCTAGAGTGGGATTTTCTGGCCTTGATACTGGTGGGAATTGTCACAGACAGGGAAATTTGGGGAGCCGTTGACTTTTAAAGGATCTCCAAATTTTCCCATCCAGCCAGTCATGATGCCCGCTGGTGTCGGGGCTGGAAAATCCTGCCACAGTATCAGTAATGGTGACCATGAAACTATCATCGATTGTCATAAAACCCATCAGTTCACTAATGTTCTTTTGGGGACAAAATCTATTATCCTTATCTGGTCTGGCCTACATGTGACTCCAGGGGCATAGCAATATGGTTGACTCTTAACTGTCCTCTGAAATGGCCTAGCAAGCCATTCAGTTCTCGGGCAATTAGGTATGGGCAACAAATGCTGACCTTGCCACTGGCACCCATATCTCATGAAAAAATAAAGAAAAAAACTTATTCCATGCCTTGTCATCTTGAGCCATGACTATTCTGATGCATTCCTGGCCAGCCCACTATTTTTACCCCTCAATAAACATAATAAAAATGCTGCTGCTCTTCTCCTTGCTCACACCAAGTTCCGTTCCCTAGCACCCATGTGCTCACTGACCTACTTGGCTCCCAGTTAAAAAACAACCTGATTTTAAAATTCTCAAGGTTGTTTTCAAACCCCTTTCTGATCTTGCACCTGCCTCTTTCTCTAACCTCCTCCAGCCTTACAACCCTCTGAGATAATTAAGTTCCTCAGACTCTGGTCTCTTGTGTATCCTTTATTTTAACTTATTTTATGTCAATCATTCAAACACTTTAAAGTTTCAATAGCAGAAACTGCAAACACTTAAAACCTTTTTATCTTGTGTAAATACACATTGTAAATTTGACAGCAGAGATAAGAGAGCCAGAACTGTCAATAAAGCAATGCTTTCTCTGAGGCTCAAATGTTTTCACACTCTCATGGATGTCTGGGCTCTCAGCCAAGAATACATAACGAGGCTAGGCTCAGATGCCAGGAATTCATTAGCCTATTGAAACACCTGAGTCACAAAGAAACCATTGCCTGGTTTACAGCTCTGGCTCTCTGATCTCTTCTGTCATACACCAGATAAAGAGGTTTCAAGCACTTGTAGTTTCTGCTATTGAATATTTAAAGGGTCTGAATGATTGACACTTTTATTGAGCTGTAGTGAAAGCCATTTTTATAAATGTCACTATTTTTAAAGACTTTTTTTTTACATATCCTACTGTTACTATAGGGTCCAGTGCTCTGTAGAGTGTGTAGTGGGTAAATGGGTATGGAAGTGTCATAGCTTGGCATAGGGAGCATGAGGACTATTGGGGTTGTTTGGGGGTATACCTTGGAATAGGGGCATGAGTGGCCATTGGGATTTTTTGGAGGGCATACTTTGTCATAGCAGGATGAGGAGGTTATTTTGAACTTATCTTTCAGAAGGTTGCCTCATGCAGACTATGGTTCATGACACTTCTGTCTGACTGACTCCATGAAAATTGTGGAGAATTAGAACATGGCTGTCCCCACAATGGAGCTGACCAGGTCAGGAGTGCAGGGTGTGGGATTTCGACCCAAACCAGATGGCACCCGCAAAAGGCACTCCTGAAAATCGGAAACTCGGGAATGGGATTAGAAATCCTGGAACTGCCATTTTTAAAGGGCTCCTGAGTCAACCCAACTCGAAGAAACTCTAGGCCTAAATCTCTGCACCTCTCTTTCCTCCTTTATGATGTCCCTTAAAACCTATCTCTTTGACTAAACTTTTGGCCATCTGTCTAAATAACATCCCTTCTGTGACTCAAAGCTAAATTGTGTTTGGTAATGCTCCGTGAAACACCTTGGGATGCTTTACTACTTTAAGGGCACTATATAAATGCAATTTGTTGTTGCTCAGCGGGAGCCTTTGCTGTACATCATTCTGGACCTGCCACATGCTCCAAGGTCAACTGCAGGAATGTGCATATTTCCATAATTGCGCTACTGTTGCATTGAGTGGACACCACCATTTACCCCATACGCAAAGATACCTTCTCAAATGCCTTGGCATGAGCTTTTCATTCAGCATGCATGCATCTATTCAATGCTGGATGCCTGAGGTCTCAGCCCTGTGCCTTCACAGCCCAAAACAGAATTTTGCTGTCCCTCTAATCTGCAACTCCAAGCTCTCCTCATCCTTTGTTCCCTTTGCTTCACCAGTGATCTGTCGTTCGTCTGAATAATCAATCCCTCCAAGTTGGCTGCTTCTGCCCTGACTCCTGCAAAGGGGAGTTGCAATGATGAGTGCATCAATTCAATCTCCTAATGAAGCTGCAGGCCCCAGTTCATACAGGATCTCCACATGCAAACATATAAATATATAATTTCATCTTATTTTTTCATGAGTTAAGCTTGAATTTCTCTTCATTTACTCTTTCTTTTTTTACTCTTATGCTTTGACTTTCACCAACATTGCTTTATTCCCAATACTGCTTAAAATATAAAGGTACAATTATGCATCATACTGCATATTCTGAAGCTACATAATAGCACAGATTTTTCAAATATATATTGAAATCCACATATAAAAATCATGACTAAACTATCATGACTAAACTAGAAGAGTCTTTTTTATCTTCATTAATGTTAAAATTGGAGGCCTATTTATTAAAGAAGTCTGTAGTACTCCTTTCATCCTGCAATGAGGTATTTTAGTGCACTTTCCAGCTCACTTTTTCTATACTCTCTGCATTACCTCTTATACATAACTACAACTAACTGATTACTTTGTTCATTGCCGCCTGCCTTTCATATCCTGTAACTCCTCTCCAGTGCCTCCCAAACCAACTCTCCCTTTCTCCTCCCACTAGTGAGATCTACCTCACGGCATTACCACACAATACTTCCCTTCACCAGCCAGGCCCAGCTCACCACTACCCACGCTTTCAAATTGGTGCCCAAGGCTTCCTCATCTCCTTGTGTCTTCCACCCTCTGAGTGAAACATTGCACCCAGTGCTGAAGCAACAATTCTACAAATCCGCACACAATGATTTCAGACCAGTCCTGAAGACCAAAATGTGCAGCAGGACCAGCTCTGAATTTAGAAAACAGAAAGTTCTATACAGTCATATACAATGCACTTACCCCCAACAACAGCTTCGAAGTAGATACCTAATTATCTTAATTTTATATCATCTCCAACATCTTTACCAAAAAAAAACTGAGATCTAACATTTTGGAAGCAAATGAAAATCATTCACACCAACTCATAAGCTTGTCATATTTACTTAGTAGCCGGACCTTCAGAACAGATTTGCATTATACATTTCAACCAAACTTAATCACTTTGTAGGTCTATTAGTTACAGATAAAGGGACCTAGAGGTTTACAAGAAAATACACAAGACCACAGAGATTTATTGCACAAATTGAAACAAAAAAAACATAACAGATCAAGTCTTCATCACCCTGAATAAAATTTGCCAAGGATGTCAAGTGAACTCAGAGTTACATGCATTATTGGTTTCCATTTTTTGCCTTACCAAAATTAAACAAATCCAAATATGACAGTCTTATTTTGCCTCATGACAAGACCCGTCAGCTTGCTATTTAGTTGCTGAAAGCTGATGTTACTACCAGCAGCATCCTCAGAGATACTGGGGGAGAATATATCCTGGGGACCATGTTTGCTGCTGTTTCTAAGACAGATAACAGATGTGTAATATTTTAACAGTCGCCAATGCTTTGGTAAAATATTGAGTTAGCTGAATGGACAGAAAACATTTCATTACATAGAATGTACCTGCAGATCACAATCACTGAAATTTCTCTGGTTTTGTTTGTCCATTGGATGTCTATTCATAATTAGTTTTAACCTATTACCTATAATAACAAATGCACCATCTCACACTGGTGAATTTTTTAAAAATTAGATTAAACACAAATCTTTTCCATAGAAAACTAACTTGTATTTAAATTAAAAACAGAAAACACTGAAAATATTCAGCAGATCGGTCAGCATTAGTAAATAAAGAAACAGGTATCATTTTAAATTGATAAATTTTTGTTAGAACTGGAAAAAGTTAGAGATGTAACAGGTGTTAAGCAAGTACAGAGTGAGGAAAAGAGGGCAAGAGGAAGAAAGAACAAAAGGGAAAGTCTGTGATAGGATGGAAGGTAAGAGAGATTAAATGACAAAAGGATGGTGGGATGAGCAAATATGGGTGGTAATGAGACAAGTGGAAGACAAAAGATGCATCTAGAGGAGCTGTAAATGGCAATAGCAAACCATTCTCAGCACTTGCTGTCTGAAAAAGAGGAGCAGTCATTATGATCCAAAGTTATTGAATTCAATGTTGAATTCAGAAGGTTATAAAAGATGAGATGCTATTCCTGAACATTTTTAGCCTTGTGAGTCCTTTGGAGGGGCATTGTATTTTTGGAGCAGGGTGTACCTAAACCGGTATAATACAGTAAAATTTTAAATGTTATGAAAAAGGGTCTATATCCTTCCCTTTTCGCAAATGCTGATGAATCCCACGTGCATCTCTCATAATTCTTGTTTTAAACCTTGAATATACTAAACCAAACTCAATTTCCCTTAGGACAGAATATTGCGCTCGTCGGGTGGGTGCGCACCTGACCTGAACGTGTGTAAAATGACCCGCGATGACGTCGGACGAGCGTCCCAACACCATTGCGCACTTGCACGATATTTCAGTCAGTGGGCGTGCGTGGGAGTCGGCAATGCACCCACCTACAATTAACAAGCCTATTAAGGCCATTACAGTTCTAATTAAATGAAAATTTTCACTGCCCGTCCAACCTTACGGTTGGCGTGCAGGAGAAAAAGCCAAGCAGCCTTTGGATTTTTTGTGAAACCTCATCCATGGGCGGGATGAGGTTTTGATCAGTGAATAAAAAAAAAAAATTTCAAACTAATTTCTAACACGTCCCTGCTCATGTGACAGAGTCACATGAGGGGACATGTTATTAATATTTTTAAATTCTATATTTTTTATTTTCAAAATTCTTCAGCTCCCTGAAGCAGCTCTGTGCCTCAGGGAGCTTTTATTGCACGCACCCCCACACATGCGCACACTTCCGTGCTCGCGCTCCTCCTGCCCCTACCCTGGTAGCGCTGAGTGCTGCAGCGCAGGTTTCACGCTGGCTGGCCGTTCATTGGCCAGCGAGTGTAAAATCCATGTCAGGGCCGATCGCAGGCTACAGTCGGCTTTGTGACCGCTCCCCGGCCTGCCCAGCGGGTCCGCCTGATGAGGGAAGAATTCTGCCCCTAATCACAGCAGTACCATGGTGGATATTTTAATGTATTGTGCTCCTATATGCTATGGAGAATTGGACAAACTACAACAGGAGCTTCGTAGCCCTGGAAAGTACCCCCAGCGGAGCCTTCACAAGATCCTCCAAATCCGGTGGCAAGAAAGGCAGTCCATCAGCAACGTCTTCTCTCAAATCAACATGCTCAGCATTGAGGCGCTAGCCAATCAAAGCCACCTCTGCTGGGCGGGGCATGCAGTTTGTATGCCTGACATCAGACTGCTGAAGCAACTGCACTACTCAGGACTCAGTCACGTCAGGTGACTCCTAGGGAGACAAGGGAAACACTTTAGGAATATCCTCAAAACACCACTGTATAGGTCAAAAATCCTTGCTGACTCATGGGAGTCTCTGGTTTGCGACCAACCAAGTTTTTAAAATTCATTTACAGGATGTGGGCGTCGCTGGCTGGACCAGCATTTATTGCCCATAGCTAGTTGCCCTTGAGAAGGTGGTGTGAGCTGCCTTCTTGAACCACTGCAGTCCCTGTGGTGTAGGTACACCCACAGTGCTGTTAGGGAGGGAGTCCCAGGATTTTGACCCAGTGACAGTGAAGGAATGGCGATATATTTCCAAGTCAGGATGGTAAGTGACTTTGAAGAGAACTTCCAGGTGGTGGTGTTCCCATCTATCTACTCCCCTTGTCCCTCTGGATGGGAGCGGTCTTGGGTTTGGAAGGTGCTGCCTAAGGAGCCTCGGTGGGTTTCTGCAGTGCATCTTGTAGATGGTGCACATTGTTGCCACTGTGCGTTGGTGGTGGAGGGAGTGAATGTTTGTGGATGTGGTGCCAATCAAGTTGGTTGTTTTGTCCTGGACGGTGTCAGGCTTCTTGAGTGTTGTTAGAGCTGCACTCATCCAGGCAAGTGGACAGCATCTTAACATATTCCTGATTTGTGTCTTGTAGATGGTGGGCTGGCCTTGGGAAGTCAGGTGGTGAGCTACTCGCCTCAAGATTCCTAGCCTCTGACCTGTTCTTGTACCCCAGTATTTACATAGCTAGTCCAATTCAGTTTCTGGTCAATGGTGACCCCCAGGATGTTGATAGTGGGGAATTCAGCGATGGTAGTGCCATTGAACGTCAAGGGGCAATGGTTAGATTCTCTCATGTTGGAGATGGTCATTGCCTGGCACTTATGTGGTGCGAATGTTACTTGCCACTTGTCATCTTGCCGGGTGAGGTTATTTATATGCTTCCTGCACTGCAGGGCAGTCTTCTGGTGCACACCTTGGGCAGTGACTGCCCTGGAGACTTCTTTGCACAATTTGATTCATTCCATATGACATAAAGAAACAGAATCACAGAACTTTAATGGCACAGAAGGAGGCCATTCGGCCCATCGTGTCTGCACCGGCTCTCCAAATGAGCATTATGATCTTGTGCCATTGCTCTGCCTTTTCCCCATACCCTTGTACATCATTTCTATTCAAATAATCATCTCATGTCCTCCTGAATGCTTCGATTGAACCTACCTCCACCACACTTCCAGGCAGTGCAGGCCAGACCCGAACCATTCATTGTGTGAAAAAGTATTTTTTCACATCACACTTGCTTCTTTTGCAAACCACTTTAAATCTGTGCCCTTTTGTTCTTGATCCTTTTACGAGTGGGAACAGATTCTCCCTATCTACTCTGTCCAGCCTCCTCATGATTTTGAAGGGATTGAATACAGCATAGGCTATGGGCCCTGACAATACTCCAGCTGCAGTATTGAAGACATGATCCAGAACCAACTGTTCTCTTAACCAAGCTGTTCCAGTACTGCTACTACCCTGGCATCTACCTGACAATATGGAAAATTGTCCAGGTATGTACTGTCTACAAAGAGCATAACAAATCCAATCTGGTCAATCACCATCCCATCAATCTACTCTCAATCAGCAGTAAAATGATGAAGGGCATCATTGACCGTGCTATCAAGTGACCTTTCGTCACCAATAGCCTGGTCATCGATGAAAGGTCATGACCTGAAATGTTAACTCTGTCTCTCTCTCTCTCCACAGATGCTGCCAGACCTGCTGAGTATTCCAAGCATTTTCTGTGTTTATTTCAGATTTCCAGCATTCGCAGTATTTTGCTTCTATGTACATCAAGATTTTTGGTGCATTGGCAAGTCTGCCAGACAGCCTCAAGAATCTGGCTCCAACATGGTCAAAGGGCATCATGCAGAGCTTAAAAGTACAGCCTTTACAGCATAGATGTGCTGGCCAACTCCATGACAACACCTGTGGACCAGCCATGATGCAGTCTCTGGTGGCCGCTGTCTCAGCTTCCACTGCATCACAAGGGGAAGCCACTTAACATCTCAATGCCCCATTGAGAGTGGGACGGCGGGGGAGGCAGCTCCAGGAGCAGAATCAGGGGTTCTGCGCTCGGACCTGTAAACCTTCACACAAGCAATGACCTCAGGTGATCTGTGCCAGTGTGGGAGATGGATGAGGCACCCAGTATCCCAGCTAGGTGCCCATCCATCAATAACGAGCAGGGAGGTCCAGAGTGACCTTACATTGGCACACGAGTTGTTTGTCGTCTCCGCGGGCTCCTCTCATGGTGTTCTGGATGATGGCAGCAGCTCCCTCACCCCTCCATCGGTGATCATGGCATCTGATGAGGCTGCAATGACTGGGGAGCTGCCAGCTGTGGCACTGGCCGCTCCCTCCCAGGCGGGACCAACACAGGCTCCACTGGCCAGAGGACAACAGCTAAGGCCATCAAGACCAACAAGGCAGCAATGTCAGCGGGCTGCCTCCAATGGCGCTGCCAGCAAGGTGGGGTGCACCAAGACATAGCACTAGGAAACATAAGTTAAAGGTACCATGAGCACAAGAGGGACGGTTCATGGGCAATTTTCTGTTCATTTGTGTTTGGTTTATGTCTGCTGGTGTGGACATCAAAACCAGTAATGGTAATGTCATTATGCATTCAATGTGACAATAACATTAAATTTGCTTTTGTTCTAATGGCCTAAGTACGCTTCACCTTTTCTTTTGTTGCAGGGTATGCCAGTATGTAATGCTGGACGTGAGTGGCTTGATACTTTATTGCACAGGCATTGAGTGGACTTTGGGTTCAAATGAAAGGGTCATTTCAAGCATCCAGGATGGAGGCAACAGCCCTAGTATGAGGTGGAAGCAAATCTTTGGCAGTCTAGCTGAAGGAGTGTTGGATCAAAGGGTCCCTGGTGTCCCTGCCTCCCTGGAGGTTTCGCCTGTGAAATGAGCACGAAATCGCATGGGCAATATAAAATCTAGCTTAATTGCCTCTTTAATGGCCTTAATTGATGGCAGGCACGGCTCCGACTCCAGTGCACACCCACTGACTGAAATATTGCACGAGTGAGTGATCACATCTGGACGCTTACCCAATGTCATCCCGCACTATTTTACGCTCGAGTGGTTTGTGTGCACGCCCACCCACTCAGTGAAAAATTCTGCCCTATGTAAAGGCACTCCCTGACTGCCTGTGCAGTGAAAGAGTCCAAGATTCCTCTTATAACCAATGCATCCACTATCTCTGAAGCCACTTCTTTTAAGATCCTTGGATGGCGTTGTCAGGTCCAGGGGCTTAGGGTGACCAGACATCCCAGTTTAGTCGTGACAGTCCCAGACTTTCATTAAATGTCCCAGTGCCCTGGCAATTTCCTCAAAAACATTCAAATATCTGGGTTTTCAGCTTTTCCCTTTTTGGACAACCTTTAAGCTATTCAGACTGGCAAAATATAATCTGCATATACTTTTTATAATCAATCCCATCAAATAGTGTAAAAAGGCGATAATCCTGGCACTATGTTTAACATGGGAAAGCGTGTGGTCAGTGTGCAGTTCTTCAAAATGTACAGCATTGACTTTGCTGGGAACAGAGGTGAACTTGAAACTTTTCACTTCCACTCCCTCACATTACTTGAAATAATGAATTACAATGGGTATCAAACTAAGCAGATATATAATCACTGTTGCTCATGTCACTCTTCAGGTCATCCATTGCCAGAGGGTCTAATACATTAGTGACCAAGGCTTCGGTCTTTGTACAAGCACAATAGAACTTTTCAGTGTACAATTTTGGAATCAATGTAGATGTACTAAAGTACTATATGCTTTATTAACTGCTCTCTCAACATGCCCTGCCACCTTCAATGACTCATGTACATATACACTGAGGTACCTCAGTTCCTGCACCTCCTTCAGAGTTTCTCCCTTTATTTTATACTGTCTCTACACATTCTTCCTGCCAAAATGAATCACTTCAAACTTCTCTGCATTGAACTTAATCTGCCGTTTGTCTGCCTAATCCACCAATATGTCTATGTCCTTTTTAAGTTCAAGACTACCTCATCACAACGCTGCCAATCTTTGTATCATCCACAAATTTTGAAATCATGCCCTGCGCACCATAGTCTAGGTCATTAATATATATCAGTAAGTGCAAGGGTCCCAACACTGACCCCTGGGGAACCCCACTACAGACCTTTCTCCAATATGAAAAACAATTATTTATCACTAATCTCTGTTTCCTGTCACTCAGCCAATTTCCTATCCAAGTGCCTATTTTCACTTTTATTCCATGAGCTAGAATTTTGCTCAAGTCTGTTGTGTGGCACTGTATCAAAGCCTTTTGACATTCCATATACACCATATCAACAGCATTACCCTTATCAACCTTCTCTGTTACCACCTCAAAAAAAATCCAGCAAGTTATTTAAACATGATATTCCCTTAATGAACCCATGCTGACTTTCCTTAATTATCCTGCACCTGTATAAGTGACTATTGATTTTGTCCTGAATTATAGTTTCCAGAAGTTTCCCTCCCACTGAAGTCAAACTGACTGGTCTGTAGTTGCTGGCATTATCCTTGCACCCCTCTTTGAACAAGGGTGTAACATTCGCAATTCTCCAGTCCACCGGCACCACCCCTGTGTCTAAGGAAGACTAATACCTCTGAAATTTCCACTCTCACTTTCCTCAGTATCCTTGGATGCATCTCATCTGGTCCTGGTACCTTATTTATTTTAAGTAAAGATAGCCTAACACCTGTTCTTTCTCAATTGTAAGTTCCTCAAGTACACCAGTTACCTCCTCTCTCACCTTGGCCTGGGTAGTATCCTCTTCCTTTGTAAAGACATGCAAAGTATTCATTTAATACCTCTGCTATTTCTCCATCCTCCACATGCAAGTCTCCTTTTTTATCTCTAATCGGCCCAGCCCTTTCTTTTACCACCCTTTTATTATTTACATGCTTATAGAAGATCTTGGCATTCCCTTTTATGTTAGCTGCTAGTCTTTTTTCATGCTCCCTCCTTGCTTTTCTGATTAGTTTTTCACTTCCCCTCTGGTCCTTCTATATTCAGCCTGATTCTCCACTGTATTTTCTACCTGACATCTGTCATACGCGTACATCTTCCTTTTCATCTTCACCTCTATCGCTCTCGTCATCCTGGGTGTTCTAGATTTATTTGTCCTACCTTTCCACTTCAAGGGAATATATCTTGAAAGTGTTTGCAATACTATCTCTTTGAAGGTAGCCCATTGTTCAGCCACTGTCTTTTCTGCCAACACTTGATTCCAACTCATTCGATTCAGATGCATTCTCATCCCATCAAAGTTGGCTTTCCCCCACTTAACTATCCCTGCTCTGGAGTGCTCCTTGACCTTCTCCATGGCCAACCTATACCTTATGATACAATAATCACTGTCCTCTAAATGCCCTCCCAATGATATTTGATCCACTTGGGCCAACACATTCCCCAGGTCCAACAGTGTCTGCCCTCTCATTGGACCGGAAACATACTGCTGCAGAAAATTATCTTGAACACATTCCATGAACTCTTGCCCCTCTTGTCCCTTTGTACTATGCCTATCCCAGTCCATATTTGGATAATTGAAGTCCCCCATTATAATTACTCTATAATTCTTGAACCTCTTTGTAATTTCTTTACAAATTTGTTTCTCTCCATCTCTTCCACAAGTTGGTGGTCTAAATATTACACCAATCAATGTTATTGCACCTTTTTTCATTCCTGACCTCTAGCCAGAGGAATTCCATCTTTGAACTCTGTAGAACATCCTCTCTCTCCAGTACTGTCGTACCACCTATGATCAATATTGCCACTCCCCCCACGCCCCCCTTTTCTTCCTTTCCTGTTTCTCCTAAACACCTTGTACCCGGGAATATTTAATGCCCAGTCCTGCCCTTCTTTGCAGGAAAAGTTTTTTGCTGACAACGCAAAGACAAACTTTGGGGGCAAGGTCAGAGCAGGAAAAAGCAATGTCTTCTGCAGGGTCAACTACGCAATCCCTGTCAATAATGTAATTGGAGTCCGGTATGCAGCACATATTGTCCACAATGCAGTAAAAACTGCTGTTGACAGGCTGCCCTTGACATTGTCATTTTTTGGGAAGATTTTTAAATATCTCCATATCTACACCATTCAAACAGAACAATTGAAAGCATTCTTTGACTTTGTTGATTCGTCCAATCTATATGAAGATTAAAATCGCCCATAATTATTGTTGTACCTTTCTTACATTATTTCTTGATTTATACTGTAGATCCTCTCGTTGCCTGCATACAGGAGGCTGTAGGTCCTGTTGAAAGAAGTGGCACAGTTCAGTGACCACTTCTGTGGTGAATCTCAGGTGCCCACCCATTCATCCTAGCTGAGGTGGAAGTAGGAGAAGTGTTCCCTCAAAATCCTTGATGCGTCGCCCCTTCTCTGGAAAACCCTTCTCCACCCTCCCTCTGTGCAGAGCTTCCCTTCTTTGCAGCATCAGCTCCATCTACCTGTCATGTTGCAGATCCAGAGTTACTGTAACTACAATCCCCATACATGTTGCATCCTTCATGTGGACAGGTCCCCAAATCCTGTACCCTCCTGTATGGACGCAGCAAAACTCACTTAAAAATTGAACAACTCACCACAACTTCTCCAGAAACACTCCTCAGTACTTCCACAAAATTTGCCAGAGCAGAAGTAAATCAAAAGAACCTCACCTGCAAGTTGCATGACTGGGGCTTTAAATAGCGCTGGGGGAGGTCATCCTTCCTCTTGCTGAACACTTGTTCAGCTGTGAGTGATTAGCAAAGGTGCTCACCAGACCTGTGCAGTCTGAGTTTCCAGCGAGTCCGCCAGATCAACTGACTGCCCACTGCAAAAGCTTCCAGCACACAAATGGAATACCCACGCTAGTGTTCTTTCCAGCACTGGGTGGCACACATATCTCGCTGGAATTGGATAAAAGTTTTTACATGTAATTTCCTCACATCAGGTCTTCCATAGCACTAGCACCAAAGGTGCTATAGAGCCCAATTTTGCAGCCCTGGAGCTCAGCACTCAAGTATTAATGAGAAGCAATTTTCATGGAGCAGTGTGCTCTTGCTGACTCACAGCAGTAGGTTTACAATCGCTTAGGGACCGAGTGAGAGGATAAACAGATTCTCGAACATGACACGGGAGATCCTGGTGGAGGCAATCCAGAGGAAGGATGCCCTGCACCCTCAGGGAGGAAGGAGTCCATCCTGCCCTCCTGTCGCTCCTCCCCCTCTCTCCTGCAGTCCCTGGTGCTGATTTGTCTGACCTCATGTCCTCTTTCCATTCCTTCTGAAGACCAAACTGGATCCCTAGGAACAAGCACTCCCTATCTCACGTGGCACTATAAATTAGAGTAACACAGAACTCACTAATTTTAGCTGGTTCTCAGAGATTTTCCGCAATAAATATTGAAAGAGTGCTGGTGAAGTCTTGAAGAAATGTTTCAGAAAGTTTTCCAATGTGTTTCAGAGTTTTCTTCAAACCTCCAGTATCAAGTCAACAGTAAATGTTCTAAAACTTTAAATCATCCTCAAAATCCTCTACGCCAACTAGTTTTCTCCCAGTCATCTGGTCGGCGATAAGAGAGAGTACAATTCATCAAAATGTCCTGCAGTCTCATTAGTGAGCACTAGCAGACAATTTTATGGCAAAACCCCTTTGCCAAGATGACCTCTTTCTCTAAATGCAAGTTAAACTGCCACTTGGCTTAAGGCCCTATCTTGGCCACCCAAAGTATCCAGAGAAATTGTCTTCTCTATGTCTAACTTAGGATTCTTCAATCTGAAAATCCTTGCTGTTTCTTGCCCAGCTCACAGATGCTACAGATCTCCTGTCAAGGGTGCCACACTTAAAAAGACATCCTAAGACAGTTGGCGGGATTTTCCACTCCCACCAGCAACGAGCATCATGGCACGTGGGATGGGTAAATTTGGAGTGCGGCCAAAAGCCAGTTTCCCGTCGGGAAATGAAACTCTCCACTTCCAAGTTTCATGTCCAGTCAGGTAGGCCACTGTGCATTATTTATTCATTCATGGGATGTGGGTGTTGCTGGCTAGGCCAGCATTTATTGCCTACTCCTAGTTGCTCTTGAGAAGGTAGTGTAGCGCTGCCTTCTTGAACTGCTGAAGTTCCTGTGGTGTAGGTACACCCACAGTGCTGTTAGGGAGGGAATTCCAGGATTTTGACCCAGCAACAATGAAGGAACGGCGATATATTTCCAAGTCAGGGTGCTGAGTGGCTTGGAGGGGAACTTCCAGGTGGTGGTGTTCCCATGTATCTGCTGCCCTTGTACTTCTAGATGGTAGTGGTTGTGCGTTTGAAAGGTGCTGCCTAAGAAGCCTCGGTGAGTTCCTGCAGTGCATCTTGTAGATGGTACACACTGCTGCTACTGTGCGTCGGTGGTGGAGGAAGTGAATGTTTGTGGAGTCAGTGCCATGACATCAGATTGAACGTTGACGGACTCCTCCACCTTAATTCTAATCTGGTGACAGCCTCTGACAACCATTCCTGATGTGCCCCTGCCTGTCTTTGGAGATCCAACAACTCCCTAAGGGCTGAGTCCAGAGGCTCATCACCAGATTTGGACTTAGCAGGATCCTGCGCTTCAGCAGTCCTCTGAGTGTCAGTGACCTTGACTGTCACTGTCTCCGCCTGCTGTGGACCCGAATCTGTGCTGTGCTCACCAGATGGTGACCCCGAGCCTGCTCTAAAACTGAGTCCTACCGAGGTGTGCATCTCTGCACTGGTGGAGGGTGCAGGGGAAATGCAGTGACAGATCAATATCTAGTGGGTCCTCAGAATTCTCATCTGAGGTGGTCTGGAGGCTGGCTGCCGGTGGGCTTCTTTCTTTTCTTGCTGATGTCTGTTATAGAGAGAAGATATAATTAGCATTTGGCTGCATAGTTACCATTACAAAGCACTCACAGTTTCGCTAGGTGGCCAATGAGTTGTTGATAGGATCTCACTGGCTTATTGGGGGACGCCGATCTCTCCTTCGGCACGGGCACAGTCTCTGTCCTCACTGGCCAGCTCTGTTACCTGCTCCTCATGGTGGGTGAGTAACCTGAGCTCCGGCATCCCCCCACCGGTCTAGGATCTCTCCCTGTTGTTGTGGGCGATCTTTTCTGCATAAAGACGGATGGGCAGGACAGATGCCAAAGCAGATGGTATACACGCCTGCCTGCTGTGTGTGCTGAGTGAACTTATGTAAGGACTGAGGACACTACCAGTGCAGGATGTGACAAGAGATGAAAATGTAAATATATGTGTGAGAGAATCAGTGATGATGTCCCTTGTGCTGGTAGTGTGTGAGATCCCTGTGGACTGTAACCCTGCAAATGCCTGATGGTCTTATGAGAGTGTGAGTTGAGAGTGAGGAGAGAGTCACCTTACCCTGGCGGAGCAGATGGGATCATTCATCCTCTTCCTGAACTGGATGGCAGTCCTCTTCTGCAACGTGTTGGCACTGACTGCACTGGAAACCTCCTGCCAGGCCATTGTGATGAGGTTAGTGGACCTCCAGCTCCCATCAGGAGGGAAAAGTATCTCCCACCAGTCCTCGACTGCCTGGAGCAGTGCCGTTGGAGCATTGTCGCTAAACTTCGGAGCTGTGGGCTTCTCCCTTCTCTGGGTCATTCTGGTGTTTGCCACAACGAGTCCTGGGCTGCCGAGAATAAAATGTGTGTGTGGGTGCCGTTTAAATATGGCACCCGAAAATATGAACCAATGACGTAATAAATCCCAGCCCTCCCTGCCACGAGATGCGACCTTCTGCACATTCGTGCATGCATAATGAGCTGAAAGGCAGACAATCTGGCACGGAAACCTGCCACGCCAGTTGGCGGGAACTGCACCACCTTTCCCACCCTCCACCATACTTTATCTCTGGAGCGGGACATCTGGGCCATTTTAATCTGATTATGAGAGGGGACTATTCAACATCGTGGACATAGGTGTTCAAAGCTGGAAAAAACTTGCATGGAAACATGGATTCTTCCTTGTAGAACTCTTATCTAAAATTTCTTTCAAATAATACTGGATGTAGATGATCCATCATATTGGTTTTCTATTCATACAATCGGTGATAGTAGCAAAGTAAGCACATGAGGATAATTCAGAGAAGGCAAGAATCAAATATAAAGTTGCTCTGACATTTTATGGATTTCTGGAAAAGAATACCAATGATTGAGTCTCAGAACTGCTACAATTTGAAAGCTCTTCGTTGTTATGGGATTTGGAGAATTTAGCACTGTGGTGAGCTTCTGCATACAGATTACAGGAAAATAAAATTACTGCACAGCATTTTCAAAGATGGGACTATACTAAAAACTTTAACATTTTGTTGGGGAGTTTCATGTTTCATGTTGAAATGTTAGCACATTGGAACTACCATCATTTCGTTGATTTATGGATTAAATGTGTACCGGGATGCTGATATTGCCACATTCAAACAAACCATTGACATGAGAGATGACAGTGCCAAATCCTGGAAACTCATGACCAAATATGATTGTAGTGGTGAGTTTAATAAAATTGCTCTACCATAACATTAATAGGGAGGATTTTCCCCTCGTCGGGCGGGCACAGTGGGCGGGCCCGGGAGCAGCTGTGCAACGGTCCGCCACCCGCGATCAGGCCCTGACCGCAATTTCACGCTGGCTGGCCAATTAACGGCTAGCCAGCGTGAATCGTGCGCTGAAACGCTCAGTGCTGCCTGGGTTGGGAGGGGAGGAGGGTGAGCACGGAGACCATTGCATGCACGCGGGTGTACTCAGTGAAAGCTCCCTGAGGGCACAGAGTTGCCTCAGGGAGCTGAAGATTCCTAACATCAAAAATAAACATTTTAAAATTAAGGTAAACATGTACCCTCATGTGACTCTGACATATGAACAGGGATATGTTAGAAATGAGATTTAAACATTTTTATTTTGTTTTTAATTGACATTAGAAACTTCATGGATGAGGTTTCCTCAAAAATCCAAAGGCCGTTTGGCCTTTTCGCCCACCCAACAACCATAAGGTTGGACGAGTAGGGAAAATTTCACTTTAATTAATTTGTTAATGGGCTTAACAGCCCTCTTAATATCGTGCATGTGCGTGATGACATCAGGACGCTCGCCCAACGTTATCATGCACTATTTCACGCTCATGCATGTCAGGCACGTGCTCGCACGCTGAGCTGAAAATCCAGTCTGGTATGTAGAATACCCAGATTTCATTTCTAAATCGTATAGCTCCACTTCTAACATTATCCTCCCTTGTTCTAGATTTTCATATGAGCCTAGAAGTTAAATTACACCAAAGTATCTAATACAGCAGGCAAATTGTGGGTGCACATTCTGCACTGGAAATACAGCACTTGGCATTCTGGTAATTAAGTCATCAAAAGAGGCATCCAGTGATCACGCCTGAAACAGGCACACACAAAGCCTCTTTGAAGCCCCCTTTGCTAAATAGGATTTCCCTGAAAGCAGCCATGAATTTGGCTATATTCAGGAAAATTAAGTTTGCATGCAGACAAACCAGCTTAAAGGAACCACTGCAGGCCACCACTGAAAAGGTAAGGTTTGAAAAAGCACTGGTCTGATTGTGAAGCTGTAAGGTGCAAGACTGTTTCTCTTGGATCAACATTAAAACCATGGGCTACTGCTGGCCAACAATTGACCATCCACTCTCACGATCGATGCCTCCCTCCCAATTCCTGCTTCCTTCTTGATCACTTCCCCTCTTGTCCCAGCAGGCCCCTTCCCTTCCGATCGCATGCAACCATCTCCCAGTCACCACCACCACCACCCCATTTGTTATTTCCCTTTGCCCAGTTGTTCAACCCTTGCCCATTTGCTTACCCTCCTCTTCTGACAGCCTCTTTGCCTTGCAAATACTTATCCCTCTCCTCCTTCTCAATTGTTTCCTCTCTATCAAGTCCAAGGCCAATGCATATTTTCTGTAGTACCACAATAATTAACTATTAGTTCTTAGAGTGTTTCCCACATTTATCTAAAAGGCCAATACAATAGATTTTCTTAAAATAGGGAAGGTTTTCAAGAAAATCTTATTAGAAAGTTCTTTTGTTTAGATTATGTGAAAATATAGAGGAAGAGAAAACAACTGTCCTAATAATCAATCAATCCAATCTCTTTTAACAGCATAGCTTGGCTTTAATTTGAAACTAATACACAGTCTAAAAAAGGTGATCAAGAACAGGTAAGAATTTAGCTCTTTGAGATTTCTTCACATCCTCTGAAGGTAATGAAACAACATTCCAGAATATTGGTCCAGCTACAAAATCCACACTCTTGTTCTCTGCCCAGTTGACATGCACAGATGACTCATCCATGACCTCTGGTGCATGAAAAGCATGAAGATTTGTAAAGATTTTCATCATCTATGTTATCCATATAACCTTCAATCTTATTCATGAACAAATATTGATCAAATGTTTTTATTTATAATTGATGTAGCAGAAGCTGCTTACGCCAGAAGTATTTTCTTCATATTCAGTACTTTTGTGATAGTGGGGGAGGGGGATTCCAAATCTCCAACCTGAGGTGCATCAATTTTTTTCTCATAGTCTCTAATACTACAATCATAGTCTAAATTAAATAAGCTGCTTACATCTACATTATCCATGTCTGCCATCATTTTAAGCGCCTGGATCACGTACTTTTCAATCTCCTTTCCTTCAGCCAAAACAAGTTCAATGCTCTGTGACACTCTTCTTAACGTCAAGCACTAAGCTCTGGAATTATCCTAGTTGTTTTTTTCTCTTCCCTTTTCAATGCATAAAATTTAATTTACAGATAAGAGGGGAGAAATTCGTATGCATGCAGACTTATCTCGATTTTCTGAGGGCAGGCAACACTGCAGGCCACTACCTGCACATCCCAGATGGCGTTCTTCAATTATATCAATGAAGGACAGCACATGGGCTGGTTAAGCAGTGGCTCATGGCACTACCCGCTGCCGGGAAATCAAGCTAAGTCTGCTGTTATGATCCCCATGGAGACCAATAAATTTTCAAAAGATATTTAAATTCCTAGTGACTGACTCAAAGCATCAGACAACAAGATTTCATGTTTTAAGACTTTTACTGCAATACACAAACTGAAATCAACATGGACCAAACATTACTTAGTAGGCAACTAATACACTAAACCACAGGAAGGATATCCCCCTTAACTTCCTAACACAACCAAAAACTGCACACTGGGTCTATTCGTTACACTGCACTCACCACAGATTTGTTGTCTTTACAGGAACCAATCCAAAATTACTCCCAACTTCCTATAGACTCGCTTCTCCCCATGTCACTGAATGGTAACATTGAGTGTCTATCAAGAGTCATTTCCCACAGTCTTCTGGGAATTGTCAAACCATCTTCCAGCAACAAGTCCCACTTCAGTAATTCCCTCTTCCGGTAACACCAGGGTAAATCTCCCAGTGTCCTGAAATTTCCACAGAACCTGTCTCTTGGACCAGGGAACAAGCTTCCACTAGCATTCCACCTGCTTGTTTATAGATCACAACATTTTCCCCCTGCTGTTCACAACAGCTCCTGTTTTCCTGTCTCTCTTGAACTCTCTCTCTCTGGGACTCTCTCCCTTTGTCCAGGGTCACTGAATGACTGCAAGAGAGTCTGTAAGTCTTCTCAAAGTAAGGCCAATTTCACCTTTCTTTGTGTCCAGGTGTGAAAGTTGGCACTTGAGTTTTAATAGAACTTGACCTCAGCCTCTGGTCCCCAAGGCAACTATATCACATAGTTTTACCTTTGGGCAGAACTAGTGGGAGGTCACATGATATTACACCATTTTACTTTGAATTAAAGAGACAGTTTAAAACATAACCATCTTATAAAACCATACATTTATAACACTGCATTTCTTCTCCGAGAGTCAAGAAGTGGGATTGTGCTGAGCCTGTTATTCAAGTATGAAAGAGGCTCCTCTGGATCCACTATCATGCACAGTGCCCGCTCGCCTATCCCATGCTGGCTGTGCACCACACAACATATTGAACTGGACTCCCCCATTGGCATCCAGGGCAGTACTATTCTAAAAATCTAATTATCATATTAAAATAACGATGTATCGGTTGCAGCACCTGGCTCATAACATTTTATTTTATTCATTCAAGGGATGAGGGCATTCGCTGGCTATTGCCCATCACCAATTGCCCTTGGGAAGGTGGTGGTGAGCTGCCTTCTTGAGTCGCTGCAGTCCATGTGGTGTAGGTACACCCACAGTGCTGTTAGGGAGGGAGTTCCAGGATTTTGACCCAGCAACAGTGAAGGAATGGCGATATATTTCCACGTCTGGTTGGTTTGTGTCTTGGAGGGGAACTTCCAGGTGGTGGTGTCCCCATCTATCTGCTGCCCTTGTCCTTCTGATGGGAGCGAATATGAGTTTGGAAAGGGTTTTCTAAGGAGCCTTAGTGAGTTCCTGCAGTGCATCTCGTAGATGGTACACACTGCTGCCACTGTTCGTCGGTGGTGGAAGGAGTGAATGTTTGTGGAAGGGGTGCCAATCAAGCGGGCAGGTTTGTCCTGGATGGTGTCAAGCTTCTTGAGTGTTGTTGGAGCTGCACTCATCCAGGCAAGAGGAGAGTATTCCATCACACTCCTGACTTGTGCCATGTAGACGGTGGACAGGCTTTGCGGAGTCAGGAGACGAGTTACTCACCACAGGATTCCTAGCCCCTGACCTGCTCTTGTAGCCACAGTATTTATATGGCTAGTCCAGTTCAGTTTCTGCTCAATGGTAAGACCCAGGATGTTGATAGTGGGGGATTCATTGATGGTAATGCCATTGAATGTCAAGGGGCAATAATTCGTTTTTCCCTTGTTGGAGATGGTCATTGCCTGGCACTTGTGTGGCATGAATGTTACTTGCCACTTGTCAGCCCAAACCTGAATATTGTCCAGGTCTTGCTGCATTTGGACATGGGCTGCTTTGAAGCATGACAAAATTTCCAAGCAATCATGACACTAGCAGTCAGTAAGGGTCCTACAGGAGTGCTATTTAAATGGTTGATCTTCTTCACACAGGTTGGTTGCTAGTTTGTCCTGTTAGGCTGCTGGTAAACTCCTGGGTCCTTGTGGCTGTTTATTCCATTCCACCACTGTTGAGGCTTCTAGGAACAATTTTTTGCTGGTGATGAAAGGTTTGATGAAAGGTCATTGACCTTAAATGTTAACTCTGTTTCCCTCTCCACAGATGATGCCAGACCTGTTGAGTATTTCCAGCATTTTATGTTTTGTTTCAGTTTTCTGGGAGCCGGAGTATTTATCCTTTGAGCTTTTTGCTGGTGTTGGGCTACTTACCAGCTTTGCAACAATTAGTTCATTGATGTCTGTTAGATCTACCTTTGGAGATGGAGGAGGGGAAGCAACAAAGAAGAGAGCAAGAGGAACTGGGAGGAGAGAGAGGGGGAGGGTGCTGCGCAGGTCTCCTAGAGAACATTATTAACAATTTCCACCTGACCAAGTGCCTATACTGCAGTAGTGAGGCTGTAACCAAGCTCTGTCACATTTGGGAGCCACAGCAGGAGCCCCAACCAGAGCATGGACAGCTCTGTCAATGGCTGTCAAGGTCACCGTGACCCTTAACTTTGGTACCATGAGTTCTTTTCAACCTGCAGCAGCTGACATCAACAACTCCGAGTTTGCTGTACACTTCTGCATCAGGGAGGTGACCATGCTCTCTACTTCAGCCTAAATCTACCTATTACCTAACTACATCTCCTTTCTCACACCCAAATGAAGTAGGGCAAGACAGAAACAGGCTTTCATGGGATACAAGGTACCATACACTGCGCTCAGCTTACCTTACATGCTCCCCAAAACCAGCCTTGTATACATCACGCCAAGTGATACTACGCCTTGAACATGGAACTCAGTTGCAGTCACCGAAGTCCATAATGCAGGCCTTATCTTCAGGCTGCAACCGTGATGTTTTCATGATATGTTAGTTCTTTGACACACCTCTACTCCAACTAAACCATCAAGTCATAAGGTGGGTGAAAAGGATAGTGTCTCCAAGCATGGCTCATGACTCCTGTCAATAACCTGGGCACAGGACAGAGCTTGCTTACAATGAGATGCTTTGAAAAGTCAGACAAAATGAAAAAGGAGGTGGGGGGTAACCCTGATAATAAAGGATAACATAAGGGCAGTTGAGAGGAGGGGTCTTGGCCCAGATAAGGACAGGAAGTGGAATCAGTCAGGGTGGAGATAAAAAAAACAGGCAGAAACACTGGTCAGAGTGGTCTATATATCCCCTAATAGCAGCTATGCCATTGGAAAGAGCTAATAACTAACGGGATCTTGTAACAAAGGCAATGCAATAGCCTAGGGGACTTTAATTTTCATATAGAGAGGGCAAATCAAACTGGCAAAAGTAGTTTGGAGGATGAGTTCATGGAATGCATTTGCAAAACTTTCCTAGAACAATACATCTTGGAACAAACCATGGAAGGGGCTATTTTAGATCTTGCCTTGTGTAATGAGATGGGGTTAATTATTAATCTCATGGTAAGGGATCCTCTGGGTAAGAGTGATCATGATAGAATTTCACATTAAGTTCATGAGTAATGTAATTAAGTCGGAAACTAGAGTATTAAACTAAAATAAAGCAAATTACATAGGCATGAGAAGCAAGTTGGCTCAGGCAGATTGGGAATTTTGATTTAAAGGTATCACGGGATATAAGTATTGGTAAACATTTAAATACGTATTCCATAATTTGTAGTGAATCTGCACTCTGTTGAGAAAAAGAAACTTCACGGGAAAAAAAACATCCATCTGTGGCTAATCAAAGAGGTTAGGGATAGTATGAGATTAAAAGAAGAGATTTATAATATTGCCAAGAGGAGTAATAACCCTGAGGATTTGGAAAGTTTTAGAAATTAGCAAAGGATGACCTAAAAATAGATAAAGTAGGAGAAATTAGAATATGAGTGTAGAGCAGCATGAAAAATAAAAACATATTGTAGGGGCTTCTATGAGTATATATAAATGAAGAGAGATGGAAAGCTGCTGAGCTTCTATTAAGAACATTTTAAGTGCCCATGATTGAAACCTTAAGCAACTCTGGAACTTTAGGGCCTGGCTGCCAATTGCAGCAATTCAATGTGGGCCAGAACAGTCCAGTTGACTGGTGGTGCCAACAAAGCCACAAGCAGAACGAGTGACAGCACAGCAGGTGCCTTTCCCATTTAGCCAAAGCCACTTTTCTGGGGTTGCACCTCAGCACTCCAATGGCACCATGCAAGAATACAATGCAGGTGTCATACGATACTCTGGAAACCCTTGTTAACAGAACCAGTTTGTTGGAACTGTCACCAGAGGTTCCATCAAGGTGGGCCCCAAAGCCATATTTGGAGGTATTGGCTGGAGATTGTTTTACGCCCCCAGGTGGATCAGGATCTTCCTTCTCTAATTGATCACATGCACAAGGGCCTCCAAAGCTGCATGTGAGAATCTGTCTACATTTTCTGCATGCTTGCAGCCATTCCTGTTCACAGTGCACTTCTCCTTTAAGAGGGGAAGAGTGTCTTGAAGTGATATTCGTGACGCCTAATTCTCCGCATCCCAAACAAATGCACAGCCAATAAGGTGCACCTGTAGTTCTGCCTGCATGTTTGGCTGAAGATAATGACCTCTCAGTACCAATTTGACATGGTCCCATTCACATTGGCATGTGATACACACTTCACCCTCTGTGTTCCTGTTTTTAGGATCAATAGAAGTTTTAGACCAAGGTCTATACAAGCTTAAAATGAACTGCTTTGGTGTAAAACACAATTCACTTACATGCATTTTAGTTTTTCAATAGCTTTGTTGGTATACCTACACATTAACTGGATAATTTTAGTGTGCAGTTAATAATCATGGAGGAATCTGTTTTTAATCTTTGCAAATAGGCACCCATTAATTCTGTATTTGCTGAGAGGAGACTTGATAGAGGTATTCAAGATCCTGTGAGGTATGGACAGGATAAATAGTGAGAAACTGTTCCCACTCAAGAGAGCATCAAGAACTAGAGGGCACAGATTCAAAATAATTGGCTAAAGGAGTGACTGATGTGAAGCAAAATGTTTTCACCCAGAGGGTGGTTGGAGTGTGGAACAAACTTCCTGGAAGGGTGGTGGAGCCAGGTTCGACTGAGATATTCAAAAGGGAATTGGATTGCTACCCGAAAAGAAATAATGTGCAAGGTTACAGGGATAAGGCAGGGCAGTGGAGCTAGGTGGAATGCTTTATTAGAGAGCCAGTGCAGACTTGATGGACTGAATGGCCTCCTTCTGCACTGTAAAGATTTGTGATTCTGCGATTCTGCTACATTGCTCTGAGCAATGAGTCAGCGAATGGTTGTCACTTATTTTCTTCTGAAACAGGTGCAATGTTTATACATGTTCTTTCTGCCTGCAAAGAACAGGGCCCTGTGTATTAACATATGTAACAAACCAACATATGTAGTACATGCAAATGTGCCACACTGCGAGCCGGGCAAGCAATTCTAAATTGGTGGTCAGCATAATTCTTAGCACACTTAGCAAATGTCCAATCGCGGAATCACATCTAATGTTGGACACTGTGTTTTAAGTTTTGCAAGCACGTGTTGGTTGGCTACAGTCTGTACCTTACCCTTTGTGAACAGTTGCTGGGACATGCTGTTTGATATGATCTGCCAGTCTTTGGGACGTACGGCCCACATACCTAGCATCACACTGGCAATGAAATTCATACACATTATTCATTTGTGTGATAGGCAGAGTGTCTTTTTGGCTTGACAGCAGCATCCTGTTAGTGGTGAATACCACTCATGTTACTACTGCACAGTAGCAGTATGAAACAGCTAGCTTCCCCTGTTGTCCTTCTAGGGTAATCTGAGGTAGACTGAGCACTTTCCCGGGCTGAAAGTGACAGCCTTAAACCCGTTCATGAGTTTGTGTGATATACAGCGTGAAATGATCTGATCAGAGTAGCCATTATCCTTTAAGATGCCTTTGATGTGCCCTATTTCAGCATCAAGCTTGTATGGTGAGTAAATGGCTCGGCCCCTATTTACAAAGCTCCCATTAAGACCAATATCATAGCATGTGGAACTGTAAGGATCCCAATTAGTATATTAACAAGTGAAGGTAGGCTTGCGGTAGATCGTGGTAGAAAATCCCTTGGCAGGCTTCTCAACTAGTGCGTTAAGGAAAGGGAGTTCATTTGACTGCTCCATTTCCAAGGTGAATTTGAGCACAGGATGGAACCCATTAAGACATGCAAGGAAATTATTACATGCAGCTGTGGATTTAAAAATAGCAAACTTATCATCCACATATCGGAAATATGCGAGGGGCAGGAAGTTAGGTGTTACTCCATGGAAAACACATTTCTCATGGAACCCAACAAAGATGGTTGCAAGAGCTGGGCCTAGAGGCAATCCCATGGCAACACCATCTATAGTGTAATGCTATGTATGTAGGCCATATGTCCCAAAGACTGGCAGATTGCATCAAGCAACATATCCCAGCCGCTGTTCGCAACATGTCTTTGATGGAATGACACCTGACTTCCTATCCCTTGCATATTTTCAATATATGGATGATATGCTTGCTATAAGACATAGGAGCAGAAATTAGGCCATTCGGCCCATCGAGTCTGCTCTGCCATTCAATCATGGCTGATAAGTTTCTCAACCCCATTCTCCCACCTTCTCCCTGTAACCTTTGATCCCCTTACCAATCAAGAACCTATCTATCTTGGTCTTAAGTACACTCAATGACCTGGCCTCCACAGCCTTCTGTGGCAATGAATTCCATAGATTCACCACTCTCTGGCTAAAGAAGTTTCTCCTCATTTCTGTTCTAAAAGGTCTTCCCTTTACTCTGAGGCTGTGCCCTCGGTTCCTAGTCTCTCCTACTAACGGAAACATCTTCCACTCTATCCAGGCCTTTCAGTATTCTGTAAGTTTCAATCAGATCCCCCCTCATCCTTCTAAACTCCATCGAGTATGGGCCCAGAGCCCTCAAACGTTCCTCATATGTTAAGCCTATCATTCCTGGGATCATTCTCATGAACCTCCTCTTGACCCTCTCGAGGGCCAGCACGTCCTTCCTGAGATACGGGGCCCAAAATTGCTCACAATATTCTAAATGTGGTCTGACCAGAGCCTTATAAAGCCTCAGCAGCACATCCCTGCTTTTATATTCTAGTCCTCTCGAAATAAACGCCAACATTGCATTTGCCTTCCTAACTACCGACTCAACCTGCAAGTTAACCTTATGAGAACCCTGGACTAGGACTTCCAAGTCCCTTTGCACTCCAGATTTCTGAATTCTCTCCCCATTTAGAAAATAGTATATGCTCTATTCTTCCTACCAAAGTGCATGACCTCACACTTCCCCACATTGTATTCCATCTGCCACTTCTTTGCCCATTCTCCTAACCTGTCCAAATCCTTCTGCAGCCTCCCCGCCTCCTCAATACTACCTGTCCCTCCACCTATCTTTGTTTCATCTGCAAACTTAGCCAGGATGCCCTCAGTTCCTTCATCTAGATCATTAATGTATAAAGTGAAAAGTTGTGGTCCCAACACTGACCCCTGCGGAACTCCACTAGTCACCGGCTGCCATCCTGAGAAGGACCCACTTATCCCCACTCTCTGCCTCCTGCCAGACAGGCAATCTTCTATCCATGCTAGTACCTTGCCTCTAACGCCATGGGCTCTTATCTTACTGAGCAGCCACCTGTGTGGCACCTTGTCAAAGGCCTTCTGGAAGTCCAAGTAGATAACATCCATTGGCTCTCCTTTGTCTAACCTACTCGTTACCTCCTCAAAGAATTCTAACAGATTTGTCAGGCATGACCTCCCCTTGATGAAACCATATATTTAGATGTACAGCTGCATGTAATAATTTCTTTACATGTCTTAATGGGCTCCATGCTGTGCTCAAATTCACCTATGAAATGGAGCAGTCACATTAACTCCCCTTCCTTGACGTATTAGTTGAGAAAACTGCCAGTGGGTTCTCTATCACAGTCTACTGCAAGCCTACCTCAAAAATGCATTGGAATTCCTACAGTTCCACACGCTATAAGTGTGGCAACCTTGTGAATAGGGTCCGAGCCATTTGCTCACAATGCAAGCTTGATGCTGAAGTAGGGTGCATGAAAGGTATCTTGCAGGATAATATCAGATCATTTCACATTGTATATCACACAAACTCATGAACAGACCTCAGGCCATCACTAACACAAAGGATTCTAACCTTTCTTCCTTGGCAACATCACACGATCCAGCAATTCATTCTACAATGCAGACATCTTGGTGAATGGCCATCGGACCAATTTTAAACTGGACACCAACACCGGGGTAACTGCCCTGTCCGACAAGGTACAATGGCTTAAAGGCCTATGGCTCCAACCAATGGACACCCAGCTCCACACAGTAGGAGGACACCGCCTAATGGTTAAGGGCTCCATGCCGGCTATGCTCCAATAGGGGGCCAAGACAATCCACGCAACCCTCTCCATGGTCTATAACAAGACTACTCACTATTAAACTTCAACACCTGCATGAACTAAACCTCCTACAACATATCAACGAGGTTAAACAGCTACAGCCAGGCTTGAAATACAGGCAATTGTTCTCGACCCTCTTCATGGGACTAGGTTGCCTTAAAAACGTCTAGGGCAGAATTTTGCCCTTATCAGGCAGGGTCAGCGGGGGTGGTCGGGAAGCCGGCCTCCACCTGCAATCAGGGCAGGACCATGATTTCACGCTGGTGGACCAATGTGGGGGCTTGGGGTGAGGGCGAGCACGAACTTCACGCGTGCGTGTGTGTGCGTGTGTGTGCGTGTGTGTTTGAAAATCTCCCTGAGGCAGCTCTGTGCCTCAGGGAGATGAAGAGTTTTAAAAATTAGGAATAAAGATTTTAAAACTGTTCTAAAACCTGTCCCTTTATGTGACTGTCACATGAGTATGAACATGTCATTAATTAAATTTTAAATATTTTAATATATTTTTATTTGCTGTTGGAAACCTCACCCCGCCCGTGGATGAGGTTTCCTAAAAAATGCAAAGGCCGCTTGGCCTTTTCGCCTGCCCGCCAACAATAAGGTTGGATGGGCAGTGAAAAATTTGTTTCACTGACCTTGTTAATGGCTTTAATAGGCCTTTTAATTGTCAATAAGCACACTGCCGACTCCGGCAGGTGCCCACCAACTGAGATATTTCGCTAGTGTGCAATGATGCTCACCCGATGTCATCACTTGTCATTTTACGCTCAGTCGGGTCAGGCGTGCACCCGCCCGCTGAACTAAAATTCTCCCTCTATAAAATTTGTCATGACAGCGGATCACAGCCTGAATTAATTCCGGACATATTGAACTTTTTAAAGAAAGAGATGTGTTTTTTTTTTAAGAAAAGACATACAAGCAATGGCTGGCTAAAAATGTAGAGTAACCACTTTCTGGAAAAATCCTATGTGGTTTATACTTGACTGACTAGTTCAGAGAGAACGGAATTTCACACCTAAAAAGGTGTCAAGGCCTACTTCAGACAGTAACACTTGAAAGGGAGAGATGCAATTCAAAAGGCTGAACTTTAATCTCCTGCGGTTGCCGAGACAATGGGGACTGATTACCATCTCAGCAGGAACCATCTCCTGTTGGGCTATATCTTAAAATGTGAAAACAATCTGAGTTGAAAGAAAGCAGTTTCTGGGTGAAAGACATGTTTGTTTTTCCCTTCCAGGAATACACAAGAAAAGGGATTAAAAGCCAACTGCAAACCTGATCTGTGTGTGCTAGTTCTGCTGTTCTAGTTCTGGTGTGTTGTGAAGATCACAGCAGAAGAACAGCAATTAAGCATCCCTGCAGCTTACAGGTAAGAGTCTGTCTTCTTTCTCTGTTGCTGTAGGAAAGTCACAAGTCAGCAAAGCCACAGTCAAAAAAGAAATAGAACAGCTCCTGCAGCTAATCTGCAGAGCCAAATGTCTCCAAACCTACTGCTTAACTGCCAAAGTCAGCTCTACTGGAATCACCCAACTTAAGGGCCGGGACGTTTCCCCACCAACTCCTCACAGACATGTCAAAGACTGATTTGTATATAAAAGCAAAATTGAGTTCAACAACTTCAGATCATGAACTCTTTCCTCCATCCTGATCCCCTTTTTTCTAATAATCATTGTATTTTTTTTATATATACATTTTTCTTTTCCCACCTATTTCTATTATTTTTAAAATTTATTTCCATCCATTGTTTTATCTCCACCTTTTAACCTATTTCGATCCCTTCCCCCCACCCCACCCCCACTAGGGCTACCTGTCACTTGCTCGTCCTGCTTTCTACCCTTAATGTCACCATTAGCACATCCTTTAGCTAATATCATCACTGTCAACACCCCTTTAACCTTTTGTTTATGACATCTTTGGCAATCTCTCCTTTGCCTCCACCTATCACTGGGGCTCCATCCAGCTCCACCTGTCCCACGCCGCCCCCCCCCCCACCCCCCACCCCCTCCCAAACAGCTTATATTTCACCACATTTCTATTTCTCTTTAGTTCTGATGAAGAGTCAATCGGACTCGAAACGTTAACTCTGCATTCCTCTCCACAGATGCTGTCAGACCTGCTGAGTTGTTCCAGCAATTTTTGTTTTTATTACTGAATTATATATCTGTTTTACTTTTATTTTTGGACACAATTTCTCATTTCTAATCTGTGTGTATATGTGTTGCATTTTTTTATTTTTGGGTTTTAGTAACAAATAAACTTACTCTTTCTTTGACTCAAGGAAACCTGGTTAAATTGGCTCCTTCTAAAACATAAATACAAAGGAACTGGGGAAAAGGCATCCACGAGGGAAGGCATCCTTTTTAAATTAATCATGTTATGACCAATCAAGGGGCTTGGATAAAGAAGGGGAGCCAGCTCATTCTTCCTCACCCGGGAGCACAACAAAATTGGGGTCGAGTTCGGGAAGTTAATACTTTGGGATATCCCATCTGGGATCATTAAAAACTGGGGAACCTCACCCGGGGATTGGTCAGAACAAATTGGGGGCTCATCCAGGATAGTTCCCACAGACAAAATTAGAGCAGGGCAAGTTAATTGTTGCTTTGAAACCAATTTTTAAAAATGCAAGAAGGCTTTCCTGAGTCTGCAGTACAAAATGTAGAAATGTCCATATTTGATGCCAGTGCTTTTCTAGGGAATTAGCGGAAGTTACTTTTGAGGCTTTAAAAGTTTTATCTCTCGAACAGTTGAAAGAGCTACCAAGGCACTTAGGATTAGAATTTTGCCCGAAAGCCAGAAAACCCAAAATTTTAAAAGGGGTGGAGTTCCAGGGAGTTCCAGGATTTTGACCCAGTGGCAATGAAGGAACAATGATATATTTCCAAGGCAGGATGGTGAGTGACTTGGAGGGGAACTTCCAGGTGGTGGTGTTCCCATGTATCTGCTTCCCTTGCCCTTCTGGATGGTACCAGTCGTTGGCTTGGAATGTGCTGCCTAAGGAGCCTTGGTGAGTTCCTGCAGTGTAATTTTGTAGATGGTACACACTGCTGCCACTGTGCGTTGATGGTGGAGGGAGTGAATGTTTGTGGATGGGGTGCCAACCAAATGGGCTGCTTTTATCCTGGATGGTATCAAGCTTCTTGAGTGTTGTTGGAGCTGCACTCATCCAGGCAAGTGGGGAGTATTCCATCACACTCCTGACTTGTGCCTTGTAGATGGTGCACAGGCTTTGGAGAGTCAGGAGGTGCGTTACTCAATGCAAGATTCCTAGCCCCTTAACTGCTCTTGTAGCCATAGTGTTTATATGGCCAGACCAGTTCAGTTTCTGGTCAATGGTAACCCCCAGGCTGTTGATAGTGGGGGATTCAGCAATGGTAATGCCATTCATTTTCAAGGGGTGGTGGTTAGAATCTCACTTGTTGGAGATGGTCATTGCCTGGCACTTGTGTGGCACAAATGTTACTTGCCACTTGTCAGCCCAAACCTGGATATTGTCCAGGTCTTGCTGCATTTGGATATGGACTGCTTCTAATGCCCTAGAACATTTTCCTAATGTGGATAGTAGGGTTAGTTGGCCTTTAAGGCCTCAATTTACATCACACTCTCTTTTAGTTACAATGACATTATGTGCAACTGGTTTAATGATGAATTTCAATCTAATTTGTCATTTTTATCACATCAGTCATTTCATAGAATCATAGACTAACACAGCACAGCAGGAGGCTGTTCAGTCCATCATGCTTGTGTCTGTTCCAGTTCTTTGGTAGACCTATTCAATTAATTCCATTACACTACTCTTTCCCCATAGCCCTGCAAATCCTTTCAAGTATTCATCCAATCCTTTTTTGAATTTACTATTGAATCTGCTTCCAGCATCCTTTCAGACAGTGCATATCAGATCACAACAAATTGTCATGTAAAAAAGGGTTGAATATTAATTCCCAAAAATGGGTGGGTTGGGGTCATGTCGGAGGTTAAATTTCAAAATATCTGAAATGGGAAGCAAATCTACTTTGAACCATCTTACCTCCTGTTTTAACAAAGGCATTACTAACAAACTTGGGAGGGAGGCATGTTAATCATTTAAATATTACAATGAGGTTTCCTGCCATCATTTTTGCTTTCATTTTATTTTTAACAACTCTTGATACATTCCTAACTTAAATGTTACAATCTCCAGTCAACCAAAAGTGATCCCCACAGGTGTTAAGTTACAAAAACACAGGCAAAAATCCAAAAATACATGTTCACTCACACTTTCCTTAGGAAAAAGAACGCTTCACAGTAGTGAATGTTTCTTTACAATAATTTTACCGTTTCTTCGCAATACCAATTCTTTACAAGGTCTTACCATCATAAACTTTTAACAAATAGCTTATTACATACTGTACAAGTAACCTTTTCATATTTCACAATTACACATATTGTATTTACAAAATTATAGGAGCTTAACCAAAACAAAAGCAAGTACATGCCATAGGTAGGATCAGCAAAATTTAAACATCATACTACGGTCATAACTCAGAGCCTACACTTTTTTCAGTGCTCTTTTTTTAACTCTGCAAAGAATGTCTCAGCTAAATCCACAATCAAATCATCACCCTCTTCTTTAGCTGTAGGAATAATCCCATTTTTATGTTTTTGTTCTAAACTCAAACATATTAAATTCTTGTTTTGAATCAAGAAGTTCAAAATGGCTTCTTCGTGTGCCAACAACTCATTTCTTCTCTGATCAAAACCCCTTTTAGCTGTTCCAAGAATGTCATTGGATGCTTTTTGTGTTCAAATGGAGGCTTTTGATATTCCTGGTTGGTTTGATCTTTGAACATTTTAAAATCTTTCAGTTTCTCCTGATCTCATTCAGAACATGTCATATTTAATTCTTTTTGAGCGATGTCAACAACTTTCTCATCCTGAACTTTTATTTTCCTTTCTAACATTTTAAGCCTTCCACGCAATTCATGAACTACATCATTCCAATCCTCTTGGTTTGTTAAATTGTCTTTTGTGAACTGCCCACTTGCCTGGATTTCTGCTGCTGTATCCTGTGTCTTAACACTGGCAAGCACTCCTGGTTTACTGCCAGGCATCATTAACCCTTAAGATCACTTTGAGGTCTCAGTTTTTCCCATTGAAAATTTTTATTTTGAAACTCAGCAGAACCCTCATACCAGTTAGTCAACTACTCATGGGGATTTTGCTATATTTCAGAATCTTTCTTCCATGGTTGCTAACTGCTCCTTAGACTCTTTCAATTTATTCATTAGATTCCCAGTTTGGTTTTCAAAACAGAACACAGCCTTGAAGCTGTAATTCTACCTGTTCAGAGTAGTGCCTACCACAATCTATGCCAGAGAGACATGGAAGAGAGCAGCAAAGGTGTCACATAAATTGGACATCTTTCACCAATGCTGCCCACATAAAATCTTGAGCATCACATGGAGAGACAGCATCACCAATTAAGAAATGCTACAGAGGGCTGGTCAGAGGTTTATAGGAGTCATATTTTGCTTCCCGGACACACACCCTGCCAGAGAGGCAGTAGAATGGATACCACCCTATAGAAGAAGAAGATGGGACCGGCCAAAGATGACTTGGTGAAGTATATTTAAGGAAAGCCTTCAAGAGAGGGACACCACCTGGGCTGGAATGAAATTCATTGCAATGGACCGCAGTCCATTGTCCCGCATTCAACCAGAGAAACTAACTCTAAGTCTATTTTTAAAATATGTCAAGTTTCCCAATCTAGGTGGAAGGAGGCAAGAAGTGCTCTAATTGTGAATGTGGATCAGAAGGAACAGTTGTGTTTCTCCCAAGTCTACAAGCTAGCTCACCTCCATCCCTACGCCCTCAACCCATGTCCTGATTTTTGTGCTCCCCTTTGTACTTTTAGACCACCTCAACCATCATTACTGCCGCTACCACCATTGGACTCCCTCTCCACACCGCCCCCAACCCATACCAAGAATCGGGCACCCTTGCAATTGGAATTATACTCCCAGAGTCGGGAACTTGCACAATCTAATCTGGAACACCAGTCCGACTAGAGCCACCTGTGGCCTTGTGTTGCAAGCTTCCTGCTCACTAACCTCTAGTTTGTCAATCGGACTGTCTGCGGGTGGGAAACCCGCAAAAAAAAAACATAAAAATAGCCCTGCAGTAAAAAAGTTGCACAATATTTTGGAACCCCTTTCTTGCAGGTTTTGCAACGTCAAAACTGCCCACCTCCTCCCGCCCCCATATGGAACGTGTGATTGATCTAAAATCCAGGCCAAAGTATTTCCTCGTGTTGCCTCTGTTTTTTTGCCAAGCATTTTCAATCTGTTTCCTTTACTTACTGAAGTCTCTGCCACTTGAAACATTTTCTACTTAATCACTTGATTAAATCCATTAATGAATTTGAACACCTCTGTCAAATCACTTAACATTCTCTGCTCCAAGAAGGACAATCAATTTCTCTAGTCTCTCCACAAGTCCATCATTCCTGTACCATTTTAATAAATATCTTCTGCATCTCCCCCAAGGCCTTGAAATCCTTCCTAAAGTGCGGTGCCCAGAAATGAACACAAAACTGCAGCTATTGCTTAACCAGTGCTCTGCAAAGGTTTAGCACAACTTCTTTGTTTCTCTACTTTAAATAAAGCCAACGATCCTGTAGTGATTGTAAGTAAAACCTTTCATACTATTTTGGGGATCATGTGACTGTGCAGACGAATCAGCCCTAAGCGTGGGTAATCTTAGGGGTGGAGCTTTTTAGCCTTGGTCTTGGCTTAAGCATGTGGCTTCGTCAGGAGCTCTGTAAATAAAGTTTGCTGTTTCTAACAAGAAACTTGTCCTGTACTCAAGTTTGTTACAATTAGCAACGAGAATAAATAGCTCCAACACTGCACCTCACCTCGCGAATGTGAGTATTTCGATTTTTTAAGGGAAGGAAGAAAAATACACTCACCAGTCATGCCACTCTTCAGTAGAATCGACCCATATGACTCATCCATGAAATACTGGAGTCAGTACATAAAGCGCCTAAGTTTCTACTTTGTCACGAACAAAATAACGGCGGAGGAGAAACAGAAAGCAATTCTTCTATGTGTCTGCAGGAACAACACATATAACCTCATCCATAATCTGATAGCCCGAATGCGCCAAATTCCCAATCCTTTAACGAGCTAGTAGACCTCGTGAAGGCATATTTGCAGCCTAAGCTATCGGTGATTATGCAAAGATTCAGGTTCAACTCCAGAGTAAGGGCCCCTGGTGAGTCAATCGCAACGTATATTGTGAAGTTAAAACAGTTAACTGAGCACTGTGACTTCGGAAATACTCTAAACGACATGTTGCGAGATCGTTTGGTTTGCAGTGTACACAACAATGCTGTTCAGCACAGTTTACTTGCAGGAGCTAATACTGACCTAAAGCGCGCCATGGAGATAGCGCTACCAATGGAGAGTGCTGAGAGAGACTCGCAGGCTTTGCAGAGTGTGCAACATGGCGCTGTTCTTCAGCTGGGGTGGGTACCTACTGCAGGGCGTGGCGCAAAAATCAGGGAGACAACCATGAAGCAGACACAGTCCCTACTGCTTGAAAAACAAAAAGAAATACTGGAAGTACCTCACCAGCAATTCAGAAATTAAATTGTTACCGATATGGGAGTAATCATGTACAAGAGACCTTTAGATTTAAAGTGGCAGACTGCCACTACTATCACAAAAATGGGCATGTAATAAAGCAATGCAGGGTGAAATCAAGAGATGGCAGGCCAAGAAGATTGAAGTGCACAATATAAATGAACCAGAAGCTGCTGATACTGATATCTATTTACTATACAATCTCAAGGCCAGGAAAACTGAACCAATCACCATTACCCTTCAAGTAAATTGGAAGCCTCCGGTCATGGAGATTGACACAGGAGCATCGACCAGAGTGGTGGGAGAACACATCTTTAAATATCTAAGTCAAAGTGCCCAGCCACTGAATCTGAAGGAAACCATGGCTCCGCTGAAAACGTATATGGGAAAGACAATACGGGTAAAATGCATCGCCTCTGTACCTGTATCCTACAGGCAACAGACAGCCCAGCTGCTAGTGATTGTTGTAACAGGCGAAGGACCTAGCCTTCTGGGCCACGATTGGTTGAAAGAAATTAAACTCATCTGGTCAAAAATTTTTCAAGTTAGAACAGGAGTTCCTGAACTTTTAAAAAAATATGACAGCATATTCCAAGATGAGTTGCGAAAGATAAAAGACCTACAAGCAAAAATAGAGAATTCAGAAATCTGGAGTGCAAAGGGACTTGGGAGTCCTAGTCCAGGATTCTCTTAAGGTTAACTTGCAGATTGAGTCGGTAGTTAGGAAGGCAAATGCAATGTTGGCATTTATTTCGAAAGGACTAGAATATAAAAGCAGGGATGTGCTGCTGAGGCGTTATAAGGCTCTGGTCAGACCATAGTTAGAATATTGTGAGCAATTTTGGGCCCCGTATCTCAGGAAGGATGTGCTGGCCCTGGAGAGGGTCCAGAGGAGGTTCACGAGAATGATTCCAGGAATGAAAGGCTTAACATATGAGGAACGTTTGAGGACTCTGGGTCTATACTCAATGGAGTTTAGAAGGATGAGGGGGGATCTGATTGAAACTTACAGAATACTGAAAGGCCTGGATAGAGTGGAGGTGGGGAAGATGTTCCGTTAGTAGGAGAGACTGGGACCCAAGGGCACAACCTCAGAGTAAAGGGAAGACCTTTTAGAACAGAGATGAGGAGAAACTTCTTTAGCCAGAGAGTGGTGAATCTATGGAATTCATTGCCACAGAAGGCTGTGGAGGCCAGGTCATTGAGTGTATTTAAGACCGAGATAGATAGGTTCTTGATTGGTAAGGGGATCAAAGGTTACGGGGAGAAGGCGGGAGAATGGGGTTGAGAAACTTATCAGCCATGATTGAATGGCGGAGCAGACTTGATGGGCCGAATGACCTAATTTCTGCTCTATGTCCTATGGTTTTATACATAGATTTGGAGGCAACACACCAGTTCTTTAAGGCCAGACCTGTGCCTTACGCCCTTAAGGAGAAGGTGGATGCACAGAATCACAGAATAGTCAGAAGTGCAGAATTGTGAGGCTTGGAGAAGTTGGTAATAATCCAGCCAGTCCAATTTCAGAATGGGCAGTGCCCATAGTGTCTGTGATGAAACCAGATCAAACCATTTGCATTTGCTGAGACTACAAATTAACTGTGAACAAGGCTGCTAAATTAGACAAAAATCCAATCCCAAGGGTTGGAGGAATGTACTCTAAGCTTGCAGGAGGAAGAGCCTACACCAAACTCGACATGAGCCATGCATACCAACAGCTAGAGCTAGACAGCACATCTAGAGGGTATGTAACCATCAGCACACACAAGGGCCTGTACCAATATACACGCCTACCCTTTGGTGTATCATCTGCCTGTGCAGTTTTCCAAAGAACCATGGAAAGCCTACTGCAAGGACTTCCCCGAGTAGTAGTGTACCTGGATGATGTCCTGATCACAGGATCAATGGAAGCCAAACATTTGGCCAACCTAGAAGAGGTTTTAAAAAGATTTTCGGAGGCTGGCAAACATTTGAAAAAAGAGAAGTGTACTTTCCAAGCGACTGAAGTCACTTACTTGGGTCATCGAGTAGATGCCCAGGGGTTGCATCCAGTAGAGGAGAAACCCAGGACAATCAAGGAGGTGCCCTCTACTACCGGTGCCACTGAACTCAAGTCTTTTATCGGCATGATAAATTGTTATGGTCACTTCTTGCCTCATTTGTCTACAGTGTTAGCCCCTTATTATTGAAGAAGAACCACAAATGGTCTTGGAAGGCATAACAAGAAGATGCTTTCATAAAAGTCAATAAACTTTTACACTTATCTTGTCTCTAGTACACTATGACCCATCAAAGGAATTAATATTAACCTGTGATGCATCTCCCCACAGGGTGGGAGCAGTATTGTCACACAGAATGGAAGATGGTTCCAAAGGGCCAATAGGTTATGTCTCCAGAACCCTCTCTGCAGCCGAGAAGGGTTCCTCTCAACTTGAAAAAGAAGGTTTATCTGTAATATTTGGAGCAAAGAAGTTCCATCAATATTTATATGGTTGATATTTCACCATAGTTTCAGATCACAAACTAATAATGGGTTTATTTAGTGAAGATAAAGCAATTCCGCCGATAGCCTCTGCTAGAATTCAAAGATGGGCTTTGATTTTTGTCGGCATGTGACTACACCTTTATGCACCATCCGGGTGTGCATATTGCAAATGCAGACGCCCTCAGTCATCTTCCTTTGCCAGATAGTATTACACAGGCTTCAGTGCCCTGAGAAGGTGTACTTGTGTTGAATTTCCTGGACTTCTTGCCAGTCTGTGTGAAGCAGATAAAGAATTGGAAAAACTGGGATCCAATTTTTATCAAGAGTCCGAGAACAGGTATTTCAAGGATGGTCAAATGCACAAGTCTCTGAAGAATTAAAGCCTATCTTTGAGAATTGGTTAGCAGACAGGAAACAGAGAGTAGGAATAAATGGGTCTTTTTCAGAGTGGCAGGCGGTGACTAGTGGGGTACCGCAGAGGTCAGTGATGGGCTCCAGCTATTCACAATATATATCAATGATTTGAATGAGGAAACCAAATGTAATATTTCCAAGTTTGCTGACAACACGAAACTTGGTGGGAATGTGAATGGTGTGGGGGGAGGGGGATGGTGATGTTAAGAAGCTTCATGGCAATTTAGACAGCTTGAGTGAGTGGGCAAATATATGGCAGATGCAGTATAATGTGGATAAGTGTGAAGTTATCCACTTCGGTAGGAAAAACAGAATGGCAGAGTATTATTTAAATGGTGATAGATTGGGAAATGTTGATATACAAAGGGACCTGAGCATCCTTGTACACTAATCACTGAAAACAAGCATGCAGATGCAGCAAGCAGTTAAGAAGGCAAATGGTATGTTGGCATTCATTGCTAGAGGACTCGAGTACACAGCAAGGATGTCTCGCTGCAGCTGTACAGGGTCTTGGTGAGGCCACACAAGGTGTATTGTGTGTAGTTTTGGTCTCCTTACCTAAGAAAGGATATACTTGCCATAGAGGGAGTGCAGTGAACATTCAGCAGACTGACTCTTGGGATGGTAGGATTGTCGTATGAGGAGAGATTGGGCCGACTAGGCCTGTATTCACTGGATTTTAGAAGAATGAGAGGAGATCTCATTGAAACGTATAAAATTCTGACAGGGATGGACAGACTGGATGCAGGAATGATATTTCCTCTGGTTGGAGGTGTCTAGAAAAAGGGGTCACAGTCTCAAGATATGAGGTAGGCCATTTGGGACTGAGATGAGGGGAAACTTCTTCATTCAAAGGGTAGTGAACCTATGAAGTTCTCAATCACAGAAGGCTGTGGAGACCAATTCACTGGATATATTTAAGAAGGAAATAGATAGATTTCTGGACTCTAAAGGCATCAAGGGGTACTGAGAGAGTCTAGGAGTAAGGCATTGAGATAGAGGATCAGCCATGATCATATTGAAGGGCAGAGCAGGCTCGAAGGGCCAAATTACCTACTCTTGCTTCTAGTTTCTATGTTTCTATTCTGTGCCCGTAAACCTGAAGTAAGTTGTCAAGATGGTATCTTGTTGTGGGAAGCAAGAGTCGTCGTCACTTTACAAGGAAGAAAACCACTTTTGACAGAGATTCGCAGTGTGCATCCTGGTATTTTGAAAATGAAGATGCTCGCATGAAGTTAAATGTGGTGGCTAGGTGTAGACAGTGGTGTAAAAAAAATGGTTAAACACAGTCTCCAGTGTCAGCAACAACAGAAATTGCCTGTTTCAGCTCCACTGCATCCATGAGAGTGACCTGGTCGACCCTGGCGTCGACTACCTATAGACTATGTAGGTCCATTTTTAGGTACCATGTGTTTAGTGATCATTAACGTGCATTCTAAGTGGATGAATGTGTCTGAAGTGAGATCACCTACATCATGTGCAACTATTGAAAAGCTGCGCTAATGTCTCAATGTATATGGCCGAGTGGAATTCATTGTTTCAGGTAATGGTACTGCTTTCGCTAGTATGGAATTCCAGAGATTCATGAACTTAAGTGGGAGTAAACATGTCAAAATGGCACCGTATCATCCCTCATCCAATGGGTTAGCAGAAACATCAGTACAGGCTTCTAAAACAGGCATGAAGAAATTTCTTGAAGGAACGCTAGAAACACGAGTTTCAAGATTTCTTCTCAACTATCGTATGACTCCTCACGCAACTATGGGTTCAACACCATCTGAATTACTAATGAAATGCCTCATTCGTACAAGATTGAGTCTGGTATTCCCTAATACAGAGGAGAAGGTGGAGAAGAACCAGAGTAATCAGAAAGTGAATCATGATGTTCACAGTAAAGGTCAAAAATTTACCGTGTGTTTTTGTGTGAAAATTTGGAACCTATGGGTCCCTTGTATAATTGTCTCTGAACCTGGACCTCTGTCATTCCAAGTATAAGTGGGAAACCAGATTGTTTAAAAACATGTGGATCATCTAAGGAGTAGAGAGACACTCCAACAATCAATTACTCCACCTGAAATTGAAGCCGAACCTTTGGTCCCTGAGGGGCCAGACTGACAAAGAATAAACATACTTGATGTCTCTGTTGAAGTAAATAATTCTGAACTGCAATTGTCTAAGGATGTCCCTGATGCTGCAGTTCTTGGTCAAGGCGGTCCAATGGAAGAATCTCAAGTTGTAGAGTTACATTGCTCCACCCGAATCAGAAAACCACCTCAAAGACTTAACTTATAATTGCCTGAACTGTATGGCCAGAATTTTATGTCCTGTGGGCGGGTGCGTGCCCGACTCATCCGGCCGTGAAATAGTGCGAGATGACATCGGACGAGTGCCCTGGCCCACATGCCCGTCGACAATTAAAAGGGCAATTAACCCACTAAGGAGGCAATTGAAAGCGATTTCTCGTGGCCCGTCCATTTTCACAATCGGCAGATAGGCCAGTCAGCCAGGCGGCCTTTACATTTTTGCTCAAACCTTGATCCAGGGTGGGATGAAAGCTTCATGTGGAAATAAAATAAAAGGAGATATTTGGGAACTGTTTTTTTATAAGGTGTGCTTTCAGGTGCTTGATTGTGTTGCATGGCATATTTTTCAGCATTTTTTGTTGTTTCGTTTATTCCTTGGAGGTCTGCAGCTCCATGAGGCAACTGTCTGCCTTCAGAGAGCTCACTGGGAGTGCTCACCAGCACCCGCCTGGCCACTTCCCACCCCCATCAGCAGTGCTGAACCTTTCTCAGCGTGTGTTTCATGCTGGCTGGCCATAAATTGGCCAGCCGGCGTGAAATCGAGGTCGGGGGCCTATTCCCTGTCCACTCCCCGGCCCTCCAATCGCGCGCATCCAACAAGCGAAAATTTCAGGCCTATATATTTGTATATGTTATGGGTTAAGATATCCTTGTAAATAAGAGAGGTAAAACAAAATTAAAAGGGGAGGAATGTAGTGATTGTGAGTAAAGCCTTTTATACTGTTTTGAGAATCATGTGACTGTACAGATGAATTAGCCCTAAGCGCTGGTAATCTTAGCAGCAGAGCTTTTTAGCTTTGGTCTTGGTTCAAGCATGAAGCTTCATCAGAAGCTCTGTAAATAAAATTTGTTGTTTCTAACAAGAAACCTGTCTGGTACACCAAGTTTGTTACAGATCGTCTTTGAAAAGTTTTCTCAACTTATCCTACCACCTTCAGAGATTTGTGTGCATACATACTCAGATCTTTCTTCTTCTGCATCCTCTTTAAAATTATACCATTTACTTCATATTGCTTCTCCTCATTCTTCCTACCAAAACGTCGACTTCTATCCTTCTCATTCCTTTTCTGAGCTTCATATCATCCACAAACTTTGAAAAACTTAATTCTGCTGACACTAAAAAAAGCAAAATCCATCATTTGCACTGTGCATGTAAAGCATCTGAGAGAAGCAAAGTTTTCATTCGCACATTTAAACAACCAGAAATTTTAATTAACACCCCTACAGGAATATAATTCAAACTAGATAGATTTGCACCAAAACAAACTAAAAGATAAAACAAGGCTTATAAATCAACATGACCACTTGTTTGAGAAACCATGTAGTTAAACTAACTTGCATCAAAATAACACGTTTTACCTCACTGCTGGTGTACACAATGAACCTGCATGACATGACAGCACAGGAAACCCATTTCTGCAACAACCATTGCTTTTAGCACTGTTTCTGGAAAGGTCTCCTACTGTGAACATTTGACCTGTAGTATTCAATCGTCTATTATTTCAGATGAAGAAACCCAATTCAATTTATTCCATTTTTTCAGTACAACAAACCATACACCTTATGTTTAACCTGCTTATTGACTTCCTGCTAATATTATGTGGATTTTATTTGACAGCAGACTATAACTCTGAACCAGTGGCTGTATTTGAACAAACAGACTGCTAGAGAAATGCTTTTATTTCCCAAACAAAAATGAAACAGAAAGAGGTAGATGAAAAAAAAAAGGTCCTTAATGAGGACCCATGGGACATCAAGCAATGGTGTTGAGTGAATATTAGTCAGGTACAGGAGTAGGGTATAACTTATACTTCACTGCTTTTGTACCTTTGCTATATTTACCCTGTATATACCACGTTGATAGACCAATAGAGGCTGGGGACAGGATCAAGTTACAATATTTCAGTAGTGGGTTTTATGGGTAGAACACGCTGACATTGAGGGTGCAGGCAGGGAAATCAAAAGATTAGCATGAAATTAATCTGGGAGCAGCCTGGAAATAGCAAAGAGATGTTACCAGGAAGCACTGATCAATGGAAGAATATCAGCAGGGTCAATGACAGGAGAGATTTGATGGCAATGTGGATCTCTCGAAACAATATGATCAATAAAAATTAGGCAAACAGACACAAGTAGGCTTGCTCAAAGAATCTCGTTAGTCACCAGATTTACTGAATTCACTTTCATAATGTGTCATGATGGAAAATGAACTCATGGCCTTTGTGTTCTTTGGCTAGTACAATAAACATAACACTACTATATCTATTTTCATGAGGACACATTCTAGCACACATTATAATCCTAATCAATCTTTAACCCATTTGGTTGGACCATGAGACAATTACTTTTTGACCTCCTCCTACAATTCAACATCTTGTCTTTGTTCATGACCTGAAAAGAGTTCCCTTCAACAGTATCGGAGTGGGAAGGGGTGGAGGGGTGGGGGAGGGGGGGGGTTGGTGATGGTGGTTGGTGGTAAGGTTCAATGGGCAGAATCTTGGAGTTTCATTGAGTGTCCCAGTGGCAGGACTGGAAATGCGAGGGATTTTCGCTCAGAAATGGGATGGCTGGCCACACACCATCACGTGGCAGCCAGACAATTAGATATTCAGGGTTGAGGGGCCCAGCCAATAGTGTGGCAGGAGCAGGCAGGAGGTTGATGACCCTACTGTTACCTCATGGGGTTGGAGGTCTGGGTGCCATATTTAAAAGGCACGCAGAATGGCACACGCTTCCAGTAATTGAGCAGCATCAGTCTGGCTGTGTGAGTGGGCATTTTTAAAGTACAACTGCTGCTGCAACCATCTGCCTTTTTTGAGAAATGTCTCAGTGCAGAGAACAAGTGGCCCCACAGTTTAGCGATGCCTCCCTGCAGGTTCTCCTCCAGGCCATCTGGGAACGGCGGGTGGTCCTGTTTCCCAGTGATGGTTGCAGGAGGCCCTCTTATTTGGCCAAGGCGGCCTGGATGGAGATCGCAGCAAAGGTTAGCAGCCTTAGGGTCCACAAGCGAAACTGGATCCAATGCTACAAAAGGGTCAGTGACTTCTCGTGCTCTGCAAGGGCATGTGGCGTGGTGTAGTCACTACAAAGGGCCAAGAGGGATTCAAGCAATATAGATCTATGAGTGTAGAGCTATGCCAGGCAGCAGCTTGGGATTCAAGGCTTTCGAACCAGATGGAACATATGGACTGGATGTGTGGGAGCCAGTTCATGCTGTGAAAGTTGTACTGCTTGCAGGAGAATGCATGTGTAGAACACTTACTAGGAAGGTGACATTACCTGTCATAGCCTGCATGTCCTTAAAGGGGTTTGCTGTCCACTGAGATGATACTCAATCTTTCTGTCTGTCTGCTGCAGGATGAAAAAGCGCATAATGTCAGGGAACACTCAAAGACTGGTGGCAGTGTCCCTGCCCCCTGCAGAGGACGAGGCGGTCAAACTATCCAAGAAGCAGAGTGGACACTCATGTGTGGATGGCAAGGCCAGAGTGCCTAGGCAACAGAGTGAGGATATCTCCAACCTGGTGTCGAGAACTGGACAGACAGGAGACATGCATGACACAGAAAATGTGTGACATTGTGCTAGGAAAAGGGTTTGCACATAACAGCAAGCTAATTCTTGTGTTCTCCATGACAAGTCCTCGTAGTCACAAGACATATCAAACACAGTCTACAACGGGCCAGAGGTTCACCTCTGAGGATAATGACACAGACCTCTCAGAGAATACACCGTCACGTCATTTCCTGCACCCTGCACCATTGCAGAGAAATTCACCTCAGTGGGAATGCGTTTGTGATTAGGCTCGGGGTCATAATTTGGTGAGCACATCACAGATATGTCGCAGCAGCTGATGGAGGATGTGGCAGCCGAGGTCCCTACAATTGGAGGATTGCTGGAAACCAGGCCCGTGCTGAGACCCACACTGATGACAGGCCTCTGGGAACAGCTGCAAGAAACTTGCTGGAGATGGAGATGCAGGCAGGGCACATCTGGCAGAGATGCCTGATGTTACGCACAGCCTTGGGTGAATGGTGGAGGAATCTATCCAACCTATGAGTTAGGTCATATCCCCTGCAAGTGAACACATATCTTCCTTGATGGAGAGCCATCTTCTGCTATGAAGAGCCAGTTCCAGCAAAGTGTCAGGTGTGCTCTTGTATCTGCATTCAGTCACTTTGACCTGCTCTCAATTATCCTTGACTTGCCCAACCTCACCACTGACCTGCCCTGAATCACCCTCGGTCTCTCCTCTATCATTCTTTATCTGCCTTTGGTAGAGATTGACTTTCCCTGCGTCATCCAGCTCCCTCCCCCTTTGTCCCCCACAACCCTTTAGCCTGCCACGACCCAACCTCCCTCCTTTGGACATCCATGCCCTGACCTCCCTAGGCAGCCACCATCATCCTTTCCACAGGCAGCCATACCCCGACCTCCCTCCATGTGTCTTTTCTTCAAAGTCCAAAATTTTAACTGATACACTATAGAGACAAACTCATAAGCATTGAGCACCACAGTTTTAGCCATTTCTTAATTGGAAGACCACTCATCTAAGAGACTTGAATAAACATCCAGTGCATTCCCCACTAAGGCACTTTGCAAAAGATCGGCCCACTTTTCTTCTGGCCAAGCTAGTTTTGTAGCAATTTTCTCAAAGAACACAAAGCATCATTCAACTCCGTCCTCACTAAATTTGGGAATGAGACAAATTTTCCTAGCTAAATCAAAACCCAGAGATGAGTTCAAATCATCATTCAATCTGCTGGTTGTTCCCTGTCTATGTAAACAAAGCTTTTCTCTTAGCCAGTTCTAGGTTTATTAATTTTTTTTCTCCTTGAAACTCTAATTTAGGTTTCACAATTCTCTTCCTTTTTTCTCTCTTTTAAGTTCAAGTTTTTGCTAACTTTTTTCTCTTTCAAGTTCGAGCTTTTGCCTTTTTCTATCTTTCCAATTCAAGTTGCTTTATCTGCAACTGAACCTAGCTAACTCAAGCTGCGGTGCATATGGATTAATCTTTTCTCCCATGACTTTCCAATGTTGAGCCAACACCTCAACTATTTCTGCTTTTTTAGCCCCTGCTTTTAACTCTATCTTCAGTTTTTTTCTGACAATACTATTAACCTAACCTCTGCTAATTGTTGCAAATCAATCAAGGATAAATCTTCCCTCAGCAATTTACAAAAACATTCTGCTTTCCAATAAGCACAATAAAATTGACCATTCAATCTTGTCAGCCTAAACTTTAGCAAATCCCAGCACCCGTCTTCGTCTGTTGATTCAAAATCACAGAAAAGCCCCAATTTTGTTATGATATCGGTTGAGAGCAGTGACTTTTAAAAAAAAAAGATGAAATCTGAAATCCAGTTATTTACTGAAAGAAAGAAGCCACAAGATTCCAAGGTTAAAACAAAATAATTTTTACTATACAAGAGTCAAACAAAGCAAAATCTAAGTACTATCTCAAGTAACCACCTATACTTTAAAGTCCAGAATCAATGTAAGCTAAACCTGAATTAACATATTAATTGTGGTTGATTATAAAATATAAATTATACATTAGACATCAGGTCCAACTAAGACAGATCTTACAAATTGGCTCAGCAGTCCACTCAGCATACATGTCATCCATCTCAGTCACAAAGTCCTTCAAAACTCTGTCTTCTTCACAAAGAATTTCAAATCCTCTTCTTCTTGGACTTAGCTTGATCCTAGCTGACAGCAGTGCACAACTAACTCAAGGTCCATGGGCACTGTCTTCCTCAAAAATGGCATATGTCTGCAGAATCTCCTCAAAATTGCTTATTATGGTCTGGATGGCATATATCCACCAATGTTATCTTTAAGTAACAGAAAAAGCTGCAGCATCTGTATATTTGCCTCTTCTCAGCTTCTGGATCTAGCCTATGTCTCCTTCAGCCTGCCTGCACTGCACCACCTGGATCATCATCTATTCTTTTATATGGTTTCAATCGGCTTCAGTTTCCCCAGAGGTTTTGGTTTCCAATCTCAGTTTCAGTCTTAGTTTCCTTAGGGCAGAATCGTCCCAGGTTGGCACTACGTGTGGTAGCAGGCGGATAAAACGATGGTTTACTTGTTGGCCACAATGGCGCTTTTCACTCTGTATCATCCCAAACCCACCGCATTGATTATGCATTCCTGGGAAATATGCCATTTCCATGGCGGGCACGCTCTCATTCATCGGCCATGCCCTCACCTCGCTGCTTCATCATGCCAGGCACCATATTTAAAGTGCAGCTGTGTGCACACCTCTCAGCGCTTCCAGCCCAGGGCTGCTGCACAGAAGACAGGATGGCCCCAAAAGGCAAAAAGACTGCAGTCCCCAGGTTTAGTGATGCATCCTGTGAGTGCCTTTTGGATGCCATGAAGGCCCGCCGTGATGTCCTATACCCCCACTCTGGCTGCAGGAGGGGCAGCAACATTACCACTCCAGCTTGGTAGGTGATGGCAGTGGTGATCAATACCAATGCTGCACAGAGGAAGTTGGTCATCCAATGCAGATAGAGGATGAATGATCTCATCCAGGCTACCAGGGTAAGGCAATGATCTCAACACTCTAAACTCACACACTCAAGCCCATCACACATGCACTGGCATCTCACTCACTGCTAGCTCACGGGACATCACCATTCATCCTTTCGCATACACCTTCACATCTCCATCTGGTTTCATCTGCACTGGATACTGTCTCCTCAGCCCTCACCATCTTGAGGCCATTTGCACAGATCAACTTGTGCCCCCACAGAAACCCTGGGAAAGCCCCCTTTCCCAATGTAGCCCTAACCCTGCAGCCTCTTCCCTTGCCTGAGGCCACTTCTCCCCCTTTCCCAAGCAAGCCCTAGCCCCTTCCTTATGGCTGGTCTAATAGGTAAAGACCTGCCCGTGAGCCCCCCTAAAGGTGACGTGGTGATGTCTATGAAGCCTGGCACTGATGATGAGTGCTGCTCGAAGCAAGGTAGGCAAACAAACCTTGAAGTCCAAGCAAAGTCCAGCTCGCCACATGCATGTTGCTCATGTGCTGTTGTGAAACACATCGCCATGCAATCCCGATTCCACCCTTAGAAACTGGAAGGTCAGTTTCCTTTCTCAGTTTCCCTTTTCCACTAAGATCTGTCTCAAATTATACAAGCTTTGAAATCATGGATTCCATCACAGTATTTCAAACCTTATACTCCTAATTTTCTAGTTTTAAAGTTTCTTTTGATTGTCTTATGCTGTTAATTTTATTTGATGTTTTTATTATGCTTTTCTTCCCTTAAGAGAAATTTTAGTGAAACTTTAAAAACTTAATATTGTCTGTTAGTACACTGGAAAGCTGATTGCAATCTGAACATTCCTGAAACTTCAGAAGAACAAAAAGAGCTCAGAAAGATCACGAGAAAGGAGCATTTACAATACAAATGTGAGAAGTGCTCAGGGAACAAATATTTCATTGAAGGTCCCTATGGTGGTTTCTACAGCTTTTAGAATTCTCATTCCACCTAAACCTGTCCTTCTGGCCTCTTACCCTCTCAGGATCTTTTCATTGAGAACTTTGGTGTGACATTGGCCATCTCAATTTCTCTGCTTCTCTCACTCACTCTAACCTGTCTACCTCTGAACTTGCAGCACTTAATTCTTGTAGGTCTAAACCTAACATTGTCATCAAAGCTGCTGACAAGAGTGGTGCTGTTGTTGTCTGGAGTCCCAGTCCTACTTTGCAGGAGCTGAATGCCAACTTTCTGACACTTCCTCCTACCACCTTCTGGACCTGACCGCACCACCGAACATCAAGCTATCATCTCCAGGACAGTCTGTGACCTCATATCCTCTGGAGGTCTTCTTTCCATGGTCTCCAACCTCATAGTTCCCCAACCCTCTACAGCTACCTCTTTCCTAAGATCCCAAAAACAGGAATGTCCTGGTTTCAACCAGTTCCTGCTGCACTGAACTGATTTCTTCCTAACTTAGCTCTATTTTTTCTCCCCTTGTCCAGTTTCTTCCCACTTACATCTGTGACTCTTCTGATGTTTTCCATCATTTTACCAATTTCTAGTTTCCTAGCCCTAGCTGTTTCCTTTTCACCATGGACACCCAATCCCTCTACACCTCCATCTTCCAGCAGGATGATCTGTGAGTTCATCACTTCTTCCTTGCACAGAGGCCCAACCAGTGTAGATCCACCACTACTCTCCTCCACTTGGTTGAACTTGTTCTGGCACTGAACAATTTCCCCTTTAACTCCACCCACTTCTTCCAAACAAAAGGTGTTGCTATAGGAACCCATTTGTCCTAGCTATGTCTGCCTTTTTGTGGGATATGTGGAATATTCTTGTCCAAGTTCTAGTCAGGTTCCCTCCGTCTCTTCTTTTTTCCAGTGCATTGCCTGTATGGGTGTCGCTTCCTGCTCTCACCCTGAATGGAAAAATTTCATCAACTTTGCTTCTAATTTCCACCCTTGTCTGGTCTTTGCATGGTCCATTTCTGACTCTTTCCTTCACGTCCATTCCTCAACTTCTCAGTCTCTATTTCTGGGCCAAGCTGTCAACCAATATTCGCTTTAAACTCACTGGGTCTCACAACTATCTGGACTACACTTCCTCAAACCCTGCTTCCTGGAAGGACCCTAATCCATTCTCACAGTTTCTTTATTTCCATCGCATCTGTCTGACAATGCAACCTCTTATACGAGTGTTTCCAATATGGCTTCCTTTTCCCTCAACCAGGGATTCCCCCCACCATGGTTAACAGGGCCCTCGACCATGTCTGTTCCATTTCATGCACTTCTGCACTCTCCCCCTCCGAGAGCCACTTCTCCTTACTTTCCCTTCTCCTTACTTTCCATCCTACCAGCCTCTGTATTCAATGGATCATCATTTCCATCTCCAGCCAATAAATGCTTCTTCCCCTTCTCTCCCCTTTCAGTCTTTTGAAAGGATCATTGCCTCCCTGACACCCTGGTCCACTTCTCAATCACTGCCAACACCCCTTCCCTTCCCTTCCCACAGCACCTTCCAATGCAAGGGCAGGAGAAGAAACACTTGTTTGTTTACCTCCTCCCTTCTTACTTTCCAAAGATCCAAAAACTATTTCAGGTGAAACAATGATTTACTTGTACTTCTTTTAATTTCAATCTTGTGTTCTGCATTTTCTGCTCAGAATGGGGTCTGCTCTACACAGGGGAGGCCAAACACAGACTGGGTGACCACTTTACAGAACATTTCATTCTGTCTTCAAGCGTGACCCAATGCTTCCAGTCACCTGCCATTTCAATTCTCCACCTTACTCTCACTCTAATGTTCTGTCCTCAGCTCCTGCCGTTTTCTAATGAAGATCAATGCAAGCTCAAGGAACAACACCTCAGTTTTCAATTAGAGACTTTAAGGTTTTCTGGACTCAATGCAAAGTTCAACATTTTCAGATTGTAACACCTGCCCCCCCCCCCCACCCCCACCCCTTTTTTTTTTCCCTTTTTCTCTCCTAGTTTTGGATTTTCTTTTTTGTTTGTTTTCAGACAGCAGCTATTCAGGATCCTGTATTCACATCTCCTGTAGACACATCTACTGTTTCATTGCTTATCCCATTCCCAATTCCTCTACTTTCAACTCTTTTGACATATAATCTCTCTTGCTATTCATCCTATTTTTGTGTGTGTTTTTTGTTTCCATCCTCCCCCTTTCCCTGCCTCTTTATTTGCTTTAAACATGTAACATCTATAAATATTCCCTGTTCTGATGCAAGATCATCTTTCTGAAACATTAACTCTTGTTTCTCTCCCCAGAGATGTTGCAAGGGCTGTGGTAGTATTTCCAGAATTTTCTGCTTTTATTTCCTCATGTTGCCTCTGGTTCTTTTGCCAAATACTTTAAATCTGTGATTACTGACCCTTCTGCCATAGGAAACAATTTCTGTTTAACATTCTAGTAAATCTACACTGCAACCCTCCCTGAGGTCTTCACATCCTTCCTAAAGTGTAGGACCAGAATTTATCACGATATTCCAGCTGGGTTCTAACCAGTGCTTTATAAAAGGGGCAGAATTTCGCTCTTGTCGGGCAGGCTTGGCGGGGGTGGGCGGGCGGGGGGAGTCGGGAAGCTGACCACTGCCCACGATCGAGGCCGAAAGGTGATTTCACACTGGCAGGCCACTTAAGGCCCGCCCAGCGTGAAACATGAGCAGCAATGCTCAGCACTGGCAGGGGGAAGGAGGGCAAGCGGAGCAAAAGCAGGCTTTGTGCATGCGTGTGAGTGAGTGCTTGAAAATCTCGCTGAGGCACAGAACTGCCTCAGGGAGATGAAAAGTTTTTTTAAAAAGTAAAGAAATTAAAAACGTAATAACACATGTCCCCTCATGTGACTCTGTCACATGAGCAAGGACACATTATTAATTAAGTTTTAAAATTTTTATTTGCTTTAGGACACCTCATCCTGCCTGTGGATGAGGTTTCCTAAAAAGTGCAAAGGCTGCTTGGTTAATTGATGCTTTAGTGGCCTTAATAGGCCTTTTAATTGTCGGCGGGCATGCTGCCGACTCCGGCGCGTGCCCGCCGACCGAAATGTTGCGTGACTGCACATTGACGTCAGGACACTCGCCCGACATCAACACGCATCATTTTATGCTAGAGCGGGTCGGGTGCGCGCCCGCCCGCCGAGGTAAAAATTTTGCCCAAGGTTTAGTATAACATCCATGCTTTTTTATTCCGTGACTCTTGGCATGTCTGCCTATATTCTGAACTCCAAGCTAATTTTTATATTTTAACCTAACTACAGATCACTGAACAAGATGGCCACCTGGCTTCTCTTATGGATTAGAACACTCCCCTGTCTTAAGAGCGAACAAAAGGGACCTTCCAAACGGATGATGACTCAATGCATTTTCCTGAAACTAATTCAAAAAGGCAATTTCATATTGAATGGGTGATTTGGCTGTCTCAAACTCTCGAGATGCGACAGCCACCACATAGGATGTATAATCAATCTAACCACTCCCCTTATTTGGAAAAGGGCTTTGGATTTTAAAAAGGTCACATGATAGCTATACTTTATGTTTGCTTTTAAAAACAGCAGAAGCTGCTCTGAAGACACAGTTTTGTCAGAAGGTCTTCTGAACCAACTGCAAGTCATCTAAGCAGCCAAGGTAACAAACAGCAATACCTTGAAAGTGGGAGAAGGACTCCATCCATCCTTTTCCAACTTCGAGTTCACCTAAGAGCATCCTAGAAATTCAACTACAAGTAGCCTCACAGTTTACTGAGAATCCTCTGCTTTACAAGGCCTCTACCTCAACTAAAGCATCAGGCCATCTAAGAAACTACTGGCATGCCACAAAAGAGACTGAGACAATCATAAATTGCAATTGTATTGTTTTACCTTCATCAGTATCTAATCTTCATGATTGTGATAGTGGCCAGGATTTTCCAGTCATCGGGTAGGCTCAGTGGGAGTGGGCAGGGGCCTGCGATCGGCTCCGCACCAGGATTTCACGCGGGTGGGCCAATTAAGGCCCGCCCTGCGTGGATCGCGAGCAGTAACACTGAGCACTATCTGTGCGGGCGGTGGGAAGAGGGAGAGTTGGGTCCAGCGCTCTTTCATGTATGCGCATGAAAGAGCACTTCAATCTCCCTGAGGCACGGAGCTGCCTCAGGGGGATTGAAACGCTTTTTAAAAAAATATATAAGGACCTTAAAAATTTAATGAAACATGTGTCTGTGTCACTTGTGATGGGACATGTTTTTATTTTCAAAATAAAGGTTTTATTTCATCAGTATTAGCTTTAGCAAACCTCATCCCGCTCTTGGATGAGGTTTCCAAAGCTGATTGGCCTTTTCGCCCGCCCGCCAACCTTAAGGTTGGACGAGCAGCGTAAAATTCAACTTAATTACCTAGTTAATGGCCTTAATAGGCATTTTAATTCGCAGCGGGTGCGCAGCCGACTCCGGCACACGCCCGCCAAACTAAATATCGCATGGGTTGGCAATGACGGTAGGACGCATGCCCAACGTTATCATGCGTCATTTTACGTTCTGGCATGTCAAGCGCATGCCCACACGCTGAATGTAAAATTCTGCCCAGTGTGTGTGAGTCAACTGGGTGAGACATTCCGTGTTAATTTTTCAGAGCAAGTATGTGATAATGAATAACCTTCATTCTTTTAAAACTCACAAAGTTTGCTGCTTGAAAATATTTCATTTGGACAATCACTCTGAAGGTAAGAAAACACACACCCCTGACATACAAACACATTGATTATGGGCAGAAACAAAGAAAACATAAATTTTGTCCATGACACTCCATTTTCAAAGCCAAGGATTCCCTATGCTCTTTTAACAGCCTTCTCAGCTTGTTTGGAAGCATTCAACGATTTGTGAACATACACCCTCAGGACTCTCTGTTGCTGCATCTGCTTCAAAATTGGATCATTTAATTTAAATTGGCTCTCTTCATTCTTCCTACCAAAATGAATCACTTCACACTTCACACTGCAGTAAATTTCATTTGTCGTGCATCTCCCCATTTCACCAGTTTATGTCTGTCTGAAGTATCCTATATACCCAAGCCCAGACCATCAATGCCTATCAAAAGAAAAGTGGTCCTAATACTAACTCGTAGGAGATACCACTGAGCAGTCTGTAAAACAACAATTCACCATTACTCTATTTTCTGTCACATAGCCAATTTTGTATTCACACAGACATTGCCTCTCTAATCACATAGACTTCAATTTCACTAACAAGTCTATTGCATAGCACATCATCAAATGCAATTTGAAAGTCTATATACACAACAAGGACCTTTTCCTTACCTAGATAAAAGCAAAAACCTCGCAGAGGCCGAGCATCAACTCACAGACACTTCCTCCTACCTCCCCCTGGGCCATGACCCCAAGCCATTGTTTCCAGGACTGTTATTGACCTCATCTCCTCTGGAGATCTTCCTTCCACAGCTTCCAACCTCATAGTCTCCCAACCTCGGACGGCCCGCTTCTACCTCCTACCCAAAATCCACAAACAGGACTGTCCCGGCAGACCGATCGTGTCAGCCTGTTCCTGCTCCACGGAACTCATTTCTTGCTATCTTGACTCCATTCTCTCTCCCCTTGTCCAGTCCCTTCCCACCTACATCCGTGATTCCTCTGACACCCTACATCATATCAACAATTTACAGTTCCCTGGCCCCAACCGCCTCCTCTTCACCATGGACGTTCAATCCCTCTACTCCTCCATCCCCCACCGGGATGGTCTGATCGCTCTCCATTTCTTCCTCGAACAGAGGCCCGAACAATCCCCATCCACCACTACTCTCCTCCGTCTGGCTGAACTTGTTCTCACACTGAACAATTTCTCCTTAAACTCCTCTCACTTCCTCCAAATAAAAGGTGTGGCTATGGGTACCCGCATGGGTCCCAGCTATGCCTGTCTCTTTATGGGGTATGTGGAACATTCCTTGTTCCAATCTTACTCCGGCCCCCACCCACAACTCTTTCTCCGATACATCGATGATTGCTTCAGTGCTGCTTCAGGCTCTCGTCTGGACCTAGAAAAGTTTATTAATTTTGCTTCCAATTTCCACCCCTCCATCATTTTCACATGGTCCATCTCTGACACTTCCCTTCCCTTCCTTGACCTCTCTGTCTCAATTTCTGGTGATAGACTGTCCACCAATATCCATTACAAGCCTACCAACTCCCACGGCTACCTCGACTATAGCTCCTCACACCCCGCTTCCTGTAAGGACTCCATCCCATTCTCTCAGTACCTTCGCCTCCGTCACATCTGTTCTGATGATGCCACTTTCAAAAACAGTTCCTCTGACATGTCCTCCTTCTTCCTTGACCGAGGTTTTCCACCCACGGTGGTTGACAGGACCCTCAACCGTGTCCGGCCCATCTCCCGCACATCCGCCCTCACAACTTTCTCTCCCTCCCAGAACCATGATAGGGTCCCCCATGTCCTCACTTATCACCCCACCAGCCTCTGCGTTCAAAGGATCATCCTCCGCCATTTCCGCCAACTCCAGCATGATGCCACCACCAAACACATTTTCCCTTCAACCCCCCTGGCGGCATTCCGCAGGGATTGTTCCCTCCATCACCCCCTACACCTCAACCCCCTCCCACGGCACCTTCCCATGCAACCGCAGAAGGTGCAACACCTGCCTCTTTACTTCCCCTCTCCTCACTGTCCAAGGGCCCAAACATTCCTTTCAAGTGAAGCAGCATTTCACTTGCACTTCCCTCAATTTAGTTTACTGCATTCGCTGCTCCCAATGCGGTTTCCTCTACATTGGAGAGACCAAACGCAGACTGGGTGACTGCTTTGCGGAACACCTACAGTCTGTCCGCAAGCATGACCCAGACCTCCCTGTCGCTTACCATTTCAACACTCCACCCTGCTCTCATACCCACATGTCCGTCCTTGGCCTGATGCATTGTTCCAGTGAAGCTCAACGCAAACTGGAGGAACAGCACCTCATCTTCCGACTAGGCACTTTACAGCCTTCCGGACTGAATATTGAGTTCAACAATTTTAGATCATGAACTCTCTCCTCCATCCCCACCCCCTTTCCGATCCCCCTTTTTTCCAAATATTTATATAGATTTTTCTTTTCCCACCTGTTTCCATTATTTTTAAATGTATTTCCATCCATTGCTTTATCTCTGCCTTTTAGCTTATTTTGATCCCTTCCCCCCACCCCACCCCCACTGGGGCTATCTGAACCTTTATTATCACATTAGATAATATCACCTGCTTCAACACCTCTTTGTCCTTTTGTCTATGACATCTTTTGGTTATCTCCACCTATCACTGGCCCTCTATCCAGCTCTACCTGTCCCAACCCCCTTAAACCAGTTTATATTTCACCTCTTTTCTATTTTTCCTTAGTTCTGTTGAAGAGTCATACGGACTTGAAACATTAACTGTGTTCCTCTCCGCAGATGCTGTCCGATCTGCTGAGTATTTTTGTTTTTGTTTTCTTTTTCCTTACCTTCTTGAAGAACCTTCTCTGTTACTTTTTCAAAAAACTCAATCAAGTTAGTCAAATGCAATTTGTTAAATATGTGCTGATATTCACTTATTCATATAAATTTACATAACGTAAGAGCATAAGAAATAGGAGCAGGAAGAGGCCATTTGGCCCCTCAAGCCTGCCTGACCATTCAATAAAATCGTGTCTGATCTGCCCCAGGCCTCAACTTCTTTTTCGTGCCAGTTCCTCATAGCCCTCAACTCCCCGATATTTCAAAAATCTATCTACCTCCTCTTTAAATACGCTCAGTGATCTAACCTCCACAACTCCCTTTGGTAGACAATTCCAGATATTCACTACCGTCTGAGAGAAGAAATTCCTTTGCATCTCAGTTTTAAATGAGTGTCCCCTTATTCTGTAACTCTGTCCCCTAGTTCGAGATTCCCCCACCAGTGGAAACATCTTCTCAATATCTACCCTGTCAAGCCCCCTCAGAATCTTTTACGTTTCAATAAGATCACCCCTCATTCTTCTAAACTCTAATGAATAAAGGCCTAACCCCTTTAGCTGTTCTTGATAAGCCAACTCCTCCATCCCAGGAATCAGCCTAGTGAATCTCTTTTGAACTGCCTCCAATTCTTAAATATGGGCGCCAAAACTGTATGTAGTACTCCAGGTGCGGCCTCATGAACACCCTGTACAGGTGTAACAAGACTTCTCTATTTTTAAACTCTAACCCCCTAGCAATACAGGCCAGAATTCCATTTGCCTTCTTAATTACCTGCTGCTCCTGCACGCTAACTTTTTGTGTTTCATGCACAAGAATACCCAGATCCCTCTGTGCTGCACTTTTTTGGAGTCTCTCGCCATTGAAATAGTAGTCTGCCTTTTGATTCTTCCTACTAAAGTGCATGACCTCACATTTTCCTACATTAAACTCCATCTGCCAAGTTTTTGCCCACTCACTCAATCTATCTTGCAGATTCCTTATGTCCTTATCACAACATGCCCTCCAACCTTTTTTTGTAGCATCAACAAATTTGGATAAATTACACTCTGCCCCCTCCTACAAGTCATTAATATAGATAGTAAATAATTGAGGCCCTAGGACTGATCCTTGTGGCACTCCACTAGTTATGTCTTTCCAACCAGAAAAAGATCCATTAATCCTGACTCTCTGTCTTCTGTATGTTAACCAATCCTCAATCAATGCTAATGCATGACCCCCAATATCGTGAGCTCTTGTGCAATAACCTTTTATGTGGCACCCTATTGAATGCCTTCTGGAAATCCAAGTAAACTACATCTACCGGTTCCCCTTTATCAATGCTGCTTGTTATACCCTCAAAGAACTTTGAAGATAATTGTCAAATTTTGTCAAATCAATGATTTCCCTTTCACAAAACCATGTTAACTCTGTTTGATTGTGTTAAGTTTTTCTAGATGTTCTATTATTTCTTCTTTCATAATGGACTCTAGCATTTTCCCAATGACAGATGTTAGGCTGACTGGCCTATAGTTTCCTACTTTTTGTCTCCCTCCCTCCTTGAACAGGGGCATCACATTAGCAGTTTTACAATCCATTGGGACCCTCCTGGAATCCAGTGAGTCCTGGAATATTTTGACTAATGCCTCCACTATCTCTGCAGCTACTTCCTTTAAAGTCCTTGGATGCAGACCATCAGGTCCTGGTAACTTGTCTGCCTTTAGTTCCATTAGTTTGTCAAATATTTCATCCCATGTGATGGAGACTGTTACAGTCCAAATTTGACGTGACTGCCTCCTAAAACGGTGTCCAGGTAACTCTCCCCCTTCCTGATGTGTCATAGTGTCCGCAACTTGAACTCCAGCTCAACAACTCTGAGCTGAAGCTCCTTGAGCAGCCAACACTTGCTGCAAATGTGGTCACCATGGATTACACCAACATCCATCGGCTCCTACATACTACAGCTGCAACACATCGCCTACCCAACCATCTTATAGGAAGGATGTAATTGCACTGGAGGGGGTGCAGAGGAGATTCACCAGGATGTTGCCTGGGATGAAACATTTAAGTTATGAAGAGAGGTTGGATAGACTTGGGTTGTTTTCATTGGAGCAGAGAAGACTGAGGGGTGACCTGATCAAGGTGTACAAGATTATGAGGGGGATGGACAGGGTGGATAGGGAGCAGCTGTTCCCCTTAGTTGAAGGGTCATTCACAAGGGAACATAAGTTCAAGGTGAGGGCAGGAGGTTTAGGGGGAATGTGAGGAAAAACTTTTTTACCCAGAGAGTGGTGACGGTCTGGAATGCACTGCCTGGGAGGGTGGTGGAGGCGGGTTGCCTCACATCCTTTACAAAGTACCTGGATGAGCACTTGGCACGTCATAACATTCAAGGCTATGGGCCAAGTGCTGGTAAATGGGATTAGGTAGATAGGTCAGGTGTTTCTCACATGTCAGTGCAGACTCGATGGGCCGAAGGGCCTCTTTTGCACTGTGTGATTCTGTGATTTTGTGATCTCTATTCTATTAAATTAATTAATTTGGATGTTAAATATTTTAAAGTGAATTTTTTAACTGTACTCTTCAGCTGTAATAACATCTCCTGATTTAAACCACTTGGCTAATCAAAAGAGACACAGAAGAGACACACACCCATCATCTGCCTGTTTTCTTTTGGCGTCACACTTCGGCTCTGACAAGTAGAAATAGGTTGAAGGGCTCTCTGCCCCCGGTTTTTATCTCCCGTCGCCGCTGCCCTTCTCACGCAGGTCTGCTTTCTGTGTGCTGGGCCTCCCTCTCTGCCGCCGGCTTTTATCCCCCACCACCGCTGCCCTTCTCGTGCAGAACCACTTTCTGTGTGCTGGGCCTCCCTCTCTGCCACTAGTTTTTATCCCCCACCACCGCTGCCCTTCTCGTGCAGGACCACTCTCTGTGTGCTGGACATCCCTCTCTGCCACTAGTTTTTATCCCCCACCACCCTTCTCGTGCAGGACCACTCTCTGTGTGCTGGACATCCCTCTCTGCCACTAGTTTTTATCTCCCGCCGCCGCTGCCCTTCTCACACAGGTCTGCTCTCCTCGTGCAACTGTCCAAGTATCAATTAACTGTCCAAGATTAATGTCTTTAAAAGTTTTCCCACCACTGCTGCTGGACTGAAATTGCCAGATTTATCCACCTCCTCTTTTTTGAAAAGGGGTGTAATATTTGCAATCCTCTGGCACCATTATAAGGAGTTTGGAAGATGGTGGCCAAAGCCTCTGCCTTACGTCCCTCAAAAATCAAGGATGCACCCTAGCCTGACAAAGTGACTTCTGTCCTTGGAGTATTGCCAATCTTTTTAGTACGATGTCTTTATTTATTTTTATTTCATTCAATTTCTCGACTACTTCCTCTAAATTACACAGATACATTTACCTCCTTATTTGTTACAGAGTGGAAATGAATGCATGTTGCCAAAAACAATCATTGCAGCAATAATGTTCTTACAGAACGGCTAGTGACAAATATTAGCATTAATATCTTGGAAAAGGTATTCAGACAGAAAATTAAAGTCAAATTATTCCTCAGAATTAGTCTCTGTGCTTCCTGCAGCAGGTATTTCATGACCCAAAGCAGAATTTTATGGATGACGCGCAGGTGGCGGAGCCGCACATCAGCGCTTAAAATGTCGTGCGCTAACGTCGGGCGAGCATCCCGACGTCAGTGCACAGCATTGTGATATTTAGGTGGGCGGGCGCGCTATGAAGCACAATGTGCGTCCGCCATTAATTAAAGGCCTTGTTAAGGCCCTTAACTCGGCAATTGAAGCCGATTTTGAGGAGCCCGTGAGATCTTCGCCTCGGCCACGGGCCCAACGGTCAGGCAGGTAACTGATTTTTTAACAAACCTCATCCACAGGCGGGATATGTGGGCTCAGAGGGGTTGTTAATGTTTTATCTGAAGTATTTATTGCAGAAAGTATTTTAAACTTGCCTGTGTGATTGTTAGCAGTTCAGATCAATTTCCAATAGCTTTCTCTGTACTTTGAAGCTTCAGCTCAACACTCTGCAGACAGTAATCTTTATCGGGCCTGCAGCTTTCCAGAAGCCTTCATTTAGCCTGGGGGAATGGGTTCCGGCATCTCCACTGGAGGCAGCTCCTCTGAAGAGGAAGGGAGGGATAGAATAAGGAGGAGGCCAGGAGTGAACAATCAGCCTCCAGGGGAGCCACCTTTGGGAGGCCAGGTGCAGGCACAAGGGGCACAGGGCCAAGAGGTTGTCCAAGGTGGAAGGGGCTGCAGAAGACGCCACTATCCTGCTGCCAGGGTATACAATATGACTGAGGTGCAGTGCCGAAGGAGGCTCCGACTATCAAGGGGGACAGTCAACTATATCTGTCAGATGATTGGCCCTGAGATCTCCCCTAACTTTGAAGGTGGACACCCCATGCCAGCGGCTCTGAAGGTCACAGTTCGCCTCCACTTCTATGCATCTGGCTCCTTCCAGGGCTCGGTGGGTGATCTTTGTGATGTCTCCCAATCAGCTGTCCACACTTGTGTCAAGCAGGTTACAGTTCAGACGGGCATTGACCTTCATCCACTTACGCTGCAACCAGGCAAGTCAGACACAGCGAGCCAGAGGCTTCGCAGCCATTGCTGGCTTCCCCCGCGTCCAGGGCGCAATAGACTGCACACATGTGGCCATCAAGGCGCCAGGAGGTGAGCCCGGTGCCTTCATCAACAGGAAGGGCTTCCACTCCATGAATGTGCAGATAGTGTGTGATCACATGATACTGATTCTGCAAGTTTGTGCAAGGTACCCAGGCAGCTCCCACGACGCCGTCATCCTCAGACGCTCCCAGGTGCCAGCACTCTTCAGTGCTCCAGCTCGCCTGGATGGTTGGCTGGTGGGTGATGAGGGCTATCCCCTCAGAAGGTGGCTCATGACGCCTATCCGCCATCCAAGAACAGAAGCTGAGGAGCGGTACAATAGGAGACACGCCTCCACAAGGGCTGTGGTGGAGAGAGCCATCGGTCTTCTCAAGATGTACTTCTGTTGGCTGGACCGCTCAGGGGGCACACTCCAGTACTCCCCAGATCACACCCCTGTGATAGTGGTAGCATGCTGCGCTCTCCACAATCTTGTGCTGGAAAGGGGGGACGCAGTTGACGATGAAGGCCTTGACGCAGTGGATGAGGCTGCACATGATGAATCCAGCAGTGGCTCAGAGGATGAGGAAGCACAGGGCGATGATGAGGGGCAGCACGCCGACCCGCTACTACACCAAGGAGGCAGGGACATCGGGACACTTTAATACAACGAACCTTCAGCAACTCCACACACATGGATCAGCAGGACCAGCATTGCCTGGCATTTCCATACATGGCTACATCTTCCGTCTCATCAGCTGCAACTAAGGTCTTAGTACAGAAACATCAATGTCCACTCAAACACTCATGATATGTCTGTGAAACAGACAAATGCAGCATAAAGGAAACACCCTCAGCCATGGTCACAAATGTGGACTTTATTGCCACCAAAATAACGTCGCTCTGACGTAAATAATGAAACATTCCCTTATCTAGGGCCAACATAAAATCACCAGTGACATACCCGTTGAGTGCCTAACGTGCTTTATGCTTACGTTTTCGGGTGCTACGTCTAGGTACCACCCCATCGCTCGGAGAGGCTTATGAGACAGCCTGCGCTGACTCTGCTGTCCTGTTGGCCTTGATGACCTTGGCGGGCGTCCTTTGGCCTGTGGAGCCTGTGCTGGCCCTGCCTGGGAGGGAGTGGCCAGTTCCAGGACTGGCACCTCCCCAGTTGACGCAGCTTCAACGGATGCAACGGTCACTGGCAGAGGGACGGAGGAGCTGCTGCCCTCATCTGGAGTGCCCTGAGAGGAGCTCGCAGCAACAACAGGCAGCTGCTGCGCTGACGTGAGGTCACATTGGACCTCCCTGCTTACCGCAGATGCATGGGCACCGAGTGGCGACACTTGGTGCCCAGAATATCTCCCACATTGCGAATGACCACATGTGGCCATTAGCGCTGTGAGGGCTTGCAGGTCAGAGCGTAACCCAATCAGAAGATTCTCAATCTGTTGGAAGCCCCTCTCCATGAGAGTCGCCAATCTCTCAGTGGGGGGAGCCTGAAGCTCTGTCCTGAGGTTCATGCCATCACTGACATTCTGCCTGGATTCCTCCACCACAGAGACCAAGTGAAGCACACCCTCATGCAACCCTGCCAGATGCTCCCACGCACCCGGCCGCTTGTCCTGCAGCTGCTGCATGGCTGACATCTCCAGAGGCACATCATCACTACCAGACTCAGCATGTGCCTGGTCCCCTGCAGTCCTCCGGCTGCTAGCGCCATTGGCACTCTCTGTCCATGCCATCTCCTCTAGCGATTGTGAAGTGTCCTCTCCACTGTGCCCCAGGACACTAGCTGACATTATAATCCCCACCGATGTGGTAGTCGCTGCGCTGGTGCCTGGCTCGCTGAAACGATGTGATGCAAGTTGCAAGTGTTGGCCCTCAGGTGTGGAGGAGGGGCTCTGGACGTGTTGGTGGCGGCCATGTGGTGGTGATGCTGAAATTAACAACAAGGACAGTCCATCAGTTAGCGTTCAGTCAGTAACACCTTTCACCCCTTTCCCCCCCAGCCTCATAATGCGCTCAATCTTCAAGAAGGAAGGGGATGAACATTGGTGGGGTGGTAAATAGTCAAGAGGAGGCTTTACACATTACACGCGCATACAGACAGGCTGGTCCGATGGCCTAAGGAATGCCACATGGAATGTTATGTGCAGCACTTGGGCAAGACAAACTTCCGTACCAGGAGTACATGAGTAATGATAGGACCATGGGAAGTCACGACGATTACAGGAACCTTGCTGGGCAGAACTGCTAAGGTAGCAGGACTGGAACATAAGGCGTTTAACAAGGTAAAAGCCAGACTTGCCTTTATTAGCCGAGGAATAGAATGTAGGAAAAGGGAGGTCATGTTGCAAGTGCAGAAAACGCTGTCAAGACCACATCTACACTTCTACCTTCACTTGTGACCTGCGCTTCATGGGAGGGGTGGCATTGGAGTGGGGAGAGTGCAGAGGTTCCTGACCAGGATGCATGCTGGCCTGGAGAGTCAGAGTTATGAGGAAACATCGCAAACACATGTGACATTTGCCGTGGAACACAGGAGATTGACAGGTCACATTATTGACCTTCATACTGTTATGAGGGGCATAGAACGGGTGGACAGAAGGCAACATTTCCCCTTGGCGTAGGGATGACTAACGTGGTGGCATTTATTTAAGTTGTGTGCCATGAAGGTGACAGGTGAGGTGGACAGAGTAATGTGGGACACACTGGCTGAAAGGGTGGTGGAGATACAAACCCTCCTCACATGTAATAAGTCTTTGGATGTGCAGCAGCGATGCCATGGCATGTTAGGCCATGGGGATAGTGGTCACAAATGGGATAAGGCGACTTTGGAAGGTGCTAGAGACGCGCATCCTCAAGGGGCCGAGGGACCTTTGTGTATGACCCACACGTCTGACTGTATCAGTCTGTGAATGAGCAGTGTTACTGCATTAACAATTGCAGCAATCATCAGTGATTTGGATGATGGGGAGACAGAGTGGATGGGACTATGGCCCTCAAATACCTAACCCCTGCACCCCAGCCTCACCGACACCTGCTGACCTGGCTGCCTGCCTCCTCCCCAGCTCCATGGGCTGCTCCTCATAGTTGGTGAGGTACTGCAGCATGATGTGCCCTCCACCAGTTCACAGACCCTCCCGGCTATTGTTCTCTGTTTTGGCCTGCAGACCAGAGAAAACCATTTATTGGGGCTGATCGCTCATGTACTCTGCACACACACGCTGCACCCCAACCACAGTGGCCCATCTGAGGCCTCCAGCGGCTCCTGTCCACACTACTGGTGATCAGTCACCAGAAGATAGTACGGCTGGTCCCAACCCCCTTCCCCAACGGCCACTTGGACACATTCGGCGTCCATCACTTTGAATAGCACAAGGGTCTTAGTGCCCATGACAAAGAGGCGCAACTAGGTGCGGCACCGAGGCCAGCAGATGGCACTTGGCCACCACACCTTGAGGCTCCCCTTCCGCCATCTCATCACCATCAATATGACATGTGTTGGAGTTCTGAGTATGTGTCTAGCTGCCTCCCCTACAGGTTGCCCCCAGACTACTCAAATGCAACAAACACCAACATATGCTGCAGGGAGAACCCAGGCTGATGTAAGCATGGTCACTATCTGTTTGCCCACCCAGCGTGCGCCAAATGCCCAATGCAGTAATGACACTAAGACGTGGCGGGGGGGCACCTCAAAGGCTAAGGCTACCTGCTGGGTAAAATGGCCAAGGCCGACATGGTACTCACCCTTCCAGAGCGCAACAAATCATTGAAGCACTTGCGGCACTGCGTTCCTGTGCGCCGCACAGCATCATGAGAGCTTTCTGCCTCCGCCACTTCCTGCCACACCTGCCTGGTCCCGTGGGGGGCCCTCCTCCTCCCATCCTCCAGAAACAACACCTCCCGATGATTTGACACCTCTTCCAGGAGGACAGCAAGGCAGGCATCGGAGGACCGAGGGGCACAGTGCCCCCCCACCCCCCCCACCCGCTGGCCTACCCTGCAGCCTGCCCCCCTCCTCCTCCTCTGCCCTCACCTCCTCTGGAGCCCGGTCGCTGGCCATGGTGAACAGCCTAAAGGAGGCTGCCTGGCCTATCTTTATACAGACTGCCTGTTCCCCATTCGAACTGGTGGTCCGATCACGCCCACTGCAGATTTGAATTTCCCGCTGTACACGGGAGTCTGAAACGTGCTGGGCGGGCCTTAATCGGCCCACCCACGCAAAATGGTGGCACGGCCCGTTTCGCCGGCAGCGATCGGCTCCACGCCCGCCGCCGATTGGGTCGGGCCCACCCGCCCGACAAACAGAAAATTCAGCCCTTAATATGTCCTGAGCTAGAACTAGGTTACGATACAACCCTCTTAAAGGAATTCACATTGCAAATTTCAGATGCGTTATGAAGTGTTAATTAGGATAAGTTAAATTATATTAATTATATAAATTAAGTTACATTCAGGGAGATTAGGATAATTACAAAATATTCCTTACACTATGATTAAACATATATTTATTTTAGGGTAATATTGTATTAATGAAATATGTCACTTACATGAATTTGAACATTAACTTCTCCCTAATTAGAAAATGGATTTTTCTCCAGAACTAAAAACCAATTAGTTATCTTTATGAAAGTCAAAGGGCTATAAACTGATCTGAACTCCATTTTCAGACAGGGAGATGCAACTTGCAATCCATTCTGCCCGGTCCCATCGAGACAGGCAGCATGAAAGCTTGGTCCTGCCTCCACATTTATCTAATTGTAACATTCAGCTGAGCATGACCTGCACTGCTGGCCAGCTGCACACTCAACTGAGGTCTCCAGCTCTTAAAGGTAGTTCGTCCCTCTTAAAGGGGAGTTGCACTGAATGAAAGAAAATTGCTGCTGACTGCTAGTATTGCAATTGGTTGAAAGAAGAAACAAAGCCAATGGAACACTAGAGTAGAGAGGGAGAGTCACCAGGTTCACAAATGCTGAAGGTCTCAGTAATGGAAGTCAATGGGAGGAGAGCGGCCATGCTTGCATCGGATGGGGAGTGGGGAGGTGGAGGCCTTCAAGGACTGTCCTCCAATTGGAATGGAGGCAGGCAAAGAAGTCATTGCAAGGAGCCTGGTCCCAAGGGCTTGACAACAGTGCTGGAGAAAGTTCAATGACCCCAAGTGGTAGTAAAGGTCATCTTTACATGACGCCGCATATCCACCACACCACCAACCTCTCATGCTACTCAATGCACCACATCCCCATCAGACACCCATCAATAGTCCCGAGCATTCAGGACTCAGGCCTTACATTCAGATACCTCACATACCTCACGCATCTTCCAAAGATGCCAGCCTCACACCCATCTCCCACTGATTCCATATAACTCCAGTTATTCATCAATGCCAGACACTTCACCTAACCACAGAGCGACACAATTACTGACTTTCTTCCCCCTCTCTAGCAGGAGAAGGTGGTAGGAAATGGAAGGCAGGTGAGCAGAGGTGGCAAGGGTGAGGCACGCCTTCATTAACTGAGCCTGATGGAGGAAATAGTTCTCCTTAGCGAGTCTGGCTGTGAAAGAACCGATTGTGTCTGGCATCGCTTAGAATATGGAGGATGGTGACATGTTACTGCCTTATGCTTTTGCTCAATTCCCAATTCATCCTAATCTCATGGTGTGACCATAGATCTATTTCTTTCTTGCTGCATCCTACCTGCCTCTTCTTCTTCCTCTTCCACTTCTTCCACCTCCCAAGGAGGCTTCTGGATGCCTAGTGACAATGACTGAGCCGTCATAATAACAAAGTTGTGGAGGAAGTAGCAGTCCACCACAAACTTAGAAACACTTCCTAGTATGTACTATAGGGCCTCCCCAAGATAGTCCAGGCATCAAAAACATTGTTTTAACATGCCAATTATCTGCTCCATGATGTTTCTGTTATTTCTATGGCTTGCATTATATGCCTGTTGTCCTTGTGTAGTCCTATGGTGCAGGGGAGCCATCAGCCGGGTGTAGAACGGGTACCCGGTCTACTACCAACCATGCTCTGGTTTGCCATGGTGGCCAAAAGGCGGAGAGAATGGCTGACGGCCTCAAGGTGAAAGTTTTGTGGTTGTTGCAGGATATAGGGCATTCACCATCATTATTATTTGTTCATGGCTGAACATCAACTGCACATTGATGAAATGGTAGCCTTTGGGGTTTTTTTTTACCGAATGTCTTCAATGGATCCGTGCACCATTGGGAATCCCACCACCCCGGCAAAGCCATGTGCCCTCTCAGTCTGTTTCCTTCTGCTTAGAGAGAACACAATGTAATAGCATCTCTTCGCTATGTGGCCTCTGTGACCTCCCAGATGGATAGCATACTGGGAGATTTTCACCATGTTGCTTTCTCCCACCTGAAATGATCCAGTCGCTTTAAAGTTTAATACAAGTGTGACCTTTGTGGGCACTGATATCACTATCCCTGCCCCGGTGTGATCCTAGGTGGTACAGTTTTATGACCGCCTCCTTGCTGAACGAAATCCAGGTCAGGCATTGTTCCTGGGCGAGGTGGCTGTATGAGAAATACACCCTGAAAACTCATGCTGGATTGATCCTTTTGTGGAGAGCCCTGGTCCTTCTCCCTCTGCACAGAGCTTCCCCACAGCCACTGGTCCATTTATCAGTCATATTTCAGACCCAGAGACATTGCAACTATGACCTCCATACCTGTTACAGAGTTGAAATGCACAGCTGACCAAATCCCCTGCTCAACTTGAACGGATGCACCAATTGAGCAAGAACACTCCGCAGTATTTCCACAAACTTTCCAAAAGCAGAAGTAAGTTAAAAGATCCTGTAATTTGGATGGTTGTCACTTTAAATAGTGCTGGTGGGTTGTGAGGGGGGGATGCTCCCTCATACAGCTAAATGCATGTTCTACTGTGACTGATCAATGCAGGCATTCACTGGACCCAAATAGTGGAAGTTATAAAAACTCATTTCACTGCACTGTCAAATCCTCAGAATGTGTCAGCTTGATGCAAAGTATGAATTTACTGTTTAACTATAGTTTATTTACTAGCAACGTGCTACTTGTTGCACACCCCATCAAATTTTCCTTCAGGAAAATTTATGTGGGACACAGAGGGCTGAATTTTTCCGTTGGTGAGCTGGGGGTGGGGCCCGCTCACCGACCTGAAAATGACACGGATGATGTCGGGCGGAACCCCCGACATCATCCTGCCCCATTTAAATATTCAGGAAGGCAGGGAGACAGCGCAATCTGCTGTCCGCCCGCCGGCCTGTCAATGGCCAATTGAGACCATTGACAGGGTAGTTAAAACAATTAAAGGCCCTGCCTTTCCAACCTGAAGGTTGGCGGGCAGGCCAGGAGCCCCAGCGGGCTTCAGAAAAAACATGAAACCTCACCCACCGGTGGGATGAGGTTTCACGTCGGTTTTAAAAAAGTTTAATAAAGTTTTTGTGTACTTTTTTAACATGTCCCATCTCGTGTGAAATTGTCACATGTTAATGATTTTTTTATTTTTCTATTTTTAAACTCTGAAGCACTTTCAGCGATCTCCCTGAGGCAGCACTTCCCGTCGGGCCTCACGCTGGGTGGGCCTTAATTGGCCCGTCCACTTAAAATGGCTGCGGGGCCCGTTTCGGCGGCGGCGATCGGCTGCCTTCCCGCTGCCGAGTGGGTCAGGCCCACCCACATGTCAAGGGCAAAATTCAGCCCATAATTGGTGGCCAATCTGATACTGGCAGTTCTCTGCCCTTGCTGAAGTTGAATATTACACTTCTGGGCATCTTGCTGCATACAATTGCGCAGTTCCTATCATGCTAAATTACCATATATAAAAGACTAAACGGCATGTGTCAGCTGATTATTCAACTGCAGATGGGATTAGAACTAAGCCAGCTCTGGTCATTATCTGGTATTCACACATGTACACCCTCAGCAAGAGTTCTAGGATTGAGGTTAGTAGAGGGAACCATGGTTAATTTTTCCATTCTGAACTCGCTAGCCTGCATGCCTCATTACTGCCCTGTCTGAGATCTGTTAACACAGCACAGTCAAGGGGCCAAAGTTAGGACTTTCATAGTATATTGTCACAAACTTAGGTTTGGTCATAACATTTTGAATAGGCTTCACCACTTATTAGATTAAAAGTTAAAGTTCTTGGTGTCTGAAATCAGGAGCTGAGAAAGGGAAGGTTGGTGTGAGGCAAGGGGTGTGGTGTGGAAAGCATGAGGTCCATGGTCACATGATCTGCAGCTTGCTCATTATGCTGGATAACAAAATGGGGGTGTGCTGGGAGTTACGGAGGAGCGTGTGCCAGGAAGATGCCATCATCCTCAGTGTTTTCAGTGACATGCTGTGGGCCCTGTCACAGTTAATTCCATAATGCAAAGAACCATCTCCTTTGTATGGCTCAAGAGATGCAGGCATTCTTGTCCCCCTGCCGCTCTATGCGGCTCTCTTCTATTTTGTGCCACTTCCTGCAAAAGAGGGCAGAACGTCAGCAGTTGTGTAGTGCTGTGTTTGGGTGTTGTGCCTGTCCTAGCTGAATAGCTGGAAATATGTGGAGGCAGTGGGAGGTGGGTGTGAGCCTGGCAGCATTGATGGATGTGTGAGGGTGAGCTGGAGTATCTGGATATTAAGTACGAGCCCCGAGTGCCAGGGAACGCTGCTGGGTGAGTGAGGGGTGTGTGGTGCATTATGCAAAATGGAGTGTGGATGTATCAGCAGACAAGAGATATCATGATGTCGACCATGAGTGTTAGCTTATTAGAGCTGTTGTGACACTGCTGCCAGATACTTTGGCCCAGACAACAGGAATTGACCTTCCTGGCCATATGCTCCCAGCTAAGCGTGTTCTCCCCACATCCCCGCACCTTGACTCCAGGAGCCACACCTAAGTTGTTGAACCTGTAGCTGGAGGACAGCGTCAGAAAATGGTTCACAGAGCGGAGTTGTTTGAGGCCCAAATGTGGCAGGCAAAGTGGGGGCAGGCAGCTCACTCAACGGTGTCACTGAACTTCACGTGCTGGTGAGCAGTGGCTTGAGCTAGGGGGACTTGGATAGCAACAAGGAATCCTGGAGTGACCTGTGTGTTGCGCACCCAGGGAGTGTATCCAGTTTGAGAAGACCTACTTCATTACTGGAAGGGGGTGGAGAGGTGACCTGTGGTAAGTCTGCAGCTGTAGCAACAAATGCTGTCGATCATATGATTCCCAGATACATGACTGGCCTACACCCAGTTGCTGATTCATTCCAAAGCTTGGATCCCATTGAAAGCAACAGTATGGATGAGGGCTGAGAAGGTCATCTTGACTGAATCCTGGATATCATCCCAACCCTTACCATTTGCCATAATCAATGCTGTCATAAAGAAAATGCTGCCGTCAATGTGGATTCTAACGTGCTAACTATCATAGCTCAATTGAATCAACTGATCACACGATTGCTGAGCAAAGCATCACCATGTGGTTTGCGTAGTTGCTGGGACGACAACTTTAAAGCAGGGAAGTGTGCAGTGAGAGAGGTGAGCAGGCCCTCGGTGTTCCAACCTCTGTCTTCTGGAGGCCGGGCTCCCCAACCCCACGAGCAAAAAACTTTGGCCGTGAGGATGCAGGCAGGGGGAGGTGGGTCAAGTAGCCTGGGGGCTCCCCTCAGAGCAGGAGCCAAGGCCCTGAAGAAGCCAGGGGGTGGTGCCTAAGCCCAAAGCATGAGGTGAAGATAGCTAGAGGCAGAGCCTGAGTTGGGAGCACAGGCTGGAGGAGAAGGAGGCTCCAGAAGCCTTGTGAAGAGAGAGACAGAGCAGGACTGCAGCCAGGAGCTGGGCAGCTGAACAAGACTGGTGAGTCACTGCATTGAGGAGTTGAGGCCCAAAATAAGACAGAGATCTGGAGCATCAGGATGAATATTCCCTGCAAATAGTTTGTTTCTTGGAGTTACACTTTTCCTTGAAGTTTATACAGTTTGAATGCCGGTAGAATAAAGGAGCCTTGTTTTTTTTTTAACCTTTGTGCAGTCCGTGTACTTAAATCCCACGTTACATATGTCTGGGATCAACTGGTTTGTGCAGAATTCTTGCAGTCAGTACAAAGTCCTTTATTACCTGCCACACCAATCCCTGTAGATTTTAGCAACTTTAAAAAACTCCAGAAAGTACCAAAGGCTTTTACAATCAGCAAGTAACCTGAAAGTGGTTGATGATCCATTTAAATAGCTCTGGTGGGGATTCTTGCTGCTGCTGAATGCATGATTCAGAGACAGAGTTAGCTCCAAAATGACAGCAGTGGTGTCAAATCAGGATTTTGACTTCTTTGCATACTTCAAACTGACACTCTACATCCTCTGATGTCCTCATCAGGAGGACAGGAAGTTAAGAAAAGGTAGAGGGGTGGCTTTGTTAATTAATGATGGTATCAGTACATTAGAGAGGGATGACCTAAGTCCAGGAAGCCAGGATGTAGAAGCAGTTTGGGTTGAGATGAGGAATGATAGAGGCAAGAAGTCATTTGTGGGAGTGGTGTACAGGCCCCTTAATTGCAACTATATGGTAGGATAAAACAAGAGATAATGGGAGCTTGTCAGAAAGGTACAGCAATAATCATGGGGGATTTTAATCCACATATTGACTGGAAAAATCAGATGGGCAAAGGTAGCATAGACGAGGAGCTCATAGAATGTTTTCAGGATAGTTTCTTAGAACAGCATGTTCTGCAGCCAGCCAGAGAGCAGGCTATACTAGGTCTGGTTTTGAGCAATGAGATAGGATTAATTGATTGCCTCCTAATGAAGGCACCCCTAGATAGCAGCGATCATTGTATGATTGAATTTTCCATTCATATTGAGGGAGAAAGAGTGCGTCCAAGATTAGAATTTTAAACTTAAATAAGGGCAATTATTTGGGCAAGAAAACAGAGGCACTAAAATGAACTGGCAAATGAGGTTAAGAGATATGTCAACAGAAGTTCAGTGACAGACATTTAAAGGGATATTTCAGAATACACAGAATATATACATTCCAATGAGAAAGAAAAATTCCAAGGGGAGGGCCCACCATCCCACCAACTAAAAAATTAAAGACAGTATCAAACTTAAAGAAAATATAATGACGCAAAGGCAGGTGGCAGGTCAGAAGATGGGAAAGAATATAAAGAACAGCAAAGAATGGCAAAAAGATTAATAAGGAGGGAAAAATTAAAGTGTGAGAGAAAGCTAGCTAGTAATATAAAGACGGATATTAAGACTTTCTATAGGTACTTAAGTAAGAAAAGAGTTGACAAAGTGAGCGTTGGTCCAACAGAAAGTGTGTCTGGGGAATTGATAATGGAAAGTAGGGAGATGGCGGATGAATTAAACAGGTATTTTGCTTCGGTCTTCACCATAGAGGACAAAAATAACATCTCAGAAATAGCTGAAAATCAGGAAGTGAAAGGGAGGGAGGAACTCAGGAAAATTACAATCGCCAGGGAAGTGGTATTGAGCAAATTGTTGGGGCTGCGGACTGACAAATCTCCAGGTCCTAATGAACTTCACCCTAAGGCCTTGAAAGAAGTGACTAGTGAGACAGTTGATGCATTGGCTTTAATTTTCCAAAATCCCTTCGATTCATGGAAGGTTCCATTAGATTGGAAAATAGCAAATGTAACTCCTTTATTCAAAAAGAGAGGGAGACAGAAAGCAGGAAACTATAGGCCAGTTAGCTTAACATCTATCATAGGGAAAATGTTAGAAACTATTATAAAGATGTTATAGCAGGGCACTTAGAAAAATTCAAGGCAATCAGGCAGTGTCAACATGGTTTTGTAAAAGGGAAATCATGTTTAACCAATTTATTGGAGTTCTTTGAAGGAGTCACATGTGCTGTGGATAAAGGGAAACTGGTGGATGTACTGTACTTAGGTTTCCAGACAGCATTTGATAAAGTGCCACATCAAAGGTTATTGTAGAAAATAAAAGCTCATGGTGTAGGGGGTAACATATTGGCATGGATAGAAGATTGGCTGGCTAACAGGAATCAGAGAGTTGGCATAAATGGGTTTTTCTCTGATTGGCAGGATGTGACGAGTGGTGTGCCAGAGGGATCAGCACTGGGGCCTCAACTTTTTACAATTTATATAAATGACTTGGATAAAGGAACCAAAGGAATGGTGGCTAAATTTGCTGACAACACAAAGATAGGTAGGAAAGTAAATTGTGAAGAGGACGTAAGGAGGCTACAGAGTGACATAAATAGGTTAAGTGAGTGGGCAAAGGTCTTTTACAGTCAGAGCGCTTGTGAAAAGCAGCGGGGTCATTTACAGAGAGAGCCTTTTGAGAAAAGCAGCGAGAGTGTGAGAGAAGCAGCGGGGCCTTTAACAGTGAGAGAGTGAGAGGAGTGTGGCTTTTAATAGTGAGAGAGTACGAAGAATGTGGCCTTTAATAGTGAGTGTGCGAGAGGGGTGTGACCTTTAACAGTGAGAGAGTGCGCGAAGATTGAGAAACCATTAAAGAGCGTGAGAGGGAAAAAAAATGCAGGGAGCAGCTGATTGGTGAGTAGGATTGGTGAGTATTTCTCTTCTTTAAAGTAAAACTAAGGTATTTAGTTTGTGTTTAGGTCTCTAGATTTTTTTTGATTTTTTTTCTAGATAGCTTGTTAAGTATAAGGTCGATACTGGTGTGTATAAAAAATAATTATAATAAAGTGTAAGGAGCATGGATACTAGAGTAATTCACTAATAATTTGAATAAAATATGACAGCGATGGCAGGATGGGTGATGTGTTGCTGCTGCAACATGTGGGAATGCTGGAAAACAAGGTGATCCAGAGCGAACACATCTGTACCAGGTGTTTGCAGCTCGATAAACTTCGGATGTGAATTAAGGAGGATGAGCGAACTGACCAAAGCACCATGGTACAGGGAGCCATTCAAGTGGACGGAGGAAATAGGAATGTAGTAGATGTCGGTGATGGTGTAATTAGGGGGAGAGATACTGTTTTGTGCAGCTGTGAGTGTGAGTCCTGAAGGCTGTGATGCCTGCTGAGTGCCAGGGTTAAGGACATCTCCTCAGGGCTGGAGAGGAACTTGGAGTGGGAGGGGAGGGATCCAGTTGTCATTGTCCATGCTGGTACCAACAACATTGATAGGACCAGAAAGGAGGTTCTGCTGAAAGAATTTGAACAATTAGGAGCTAAATTAAAAAGCAGAACCCCCAAGGTAATAATCTTGGACATCTACCTGAGCCATGGGCAAACTGACATAGGGTAAATAAAGTCAAGGAGTTAAATGCATGGCTCAAAGATTGGTGTGGGAGGAATGGGTTTCAGTTCAAGGGGCACAGGCATCAGTACTGAGGTAGAAGGAAGCTGTTCTGGTGGGATGGCCTTCACTTGAACCATGCTGGGACATGTGTCCTGGCGACCGAATAACTAGGGCTCGATGCCGCTCGATGACTTTGTGGGGACAGGATCCTAGACATTCTATATCTTAATCCAACCCCTGGCTTCCTGCTCTGAGGAATACTTTTGTGCCGATCAGAAGGCCCACCTTGTCAGTCTGTGATCATGAATCATTTTTATTTACTGCATTTCTTTCTTGGTCCTCTTGATCACTATATTGAACACCTGGCTTAGCCCCATTTTATGCTTGGCAATCTGTTCATCAACTTGGCCATCTCCATCCGAATGTGTGCTGAGCCCAAGGAGATGATCCACAGGAAGGACTGGGTCTCTTCCAAAGAAGAGATGGTGTGGAGAGTAACCTGTGGAGGAATGTGTGCTACTACTATAAGCATAAACCAGCTCCAAAAGATACTCAGGCCATTTACGTATGCTCTTAGCAGGCAAGTTGCACAATTGGTCATGCAGAGTATGGGTGAATTGTCCATACTGTCCATTACCCTTCAGATGGGATAGTGTAGCTCTTGACAATGTCATACACCTTGCAGGGCTTCTGTAAGATCTTGCTCTCAAAATTGCGCTCTTGGTCACTGTGGATCTAGCAGGGGAGATTGAAACAGATGATCTCATTGTGTAGTAGCACTCTGACTATATTTGAAGCTAGTTGGTCAGGGGTGGGAATAGCCTGCGTAAACCTGCTGAAGACATCCGTGAGCATGAAGATGTGCTTGGTCCCATTACTACTGGAGTCGAGGACCATAAAATCCATTCCAAGGACTCCAGGAGCCTAGTGGCAACCAGGGATCCAGTTCTGAGGTGAACCCGCTTCCCTGCTTTGGCCAAAGCACACCTGTCACAGTTCTAACAGTAGTCCTCGATATCAGCAGTCATCCTGGGACAGCAACAACACTCCCTGGTCAGCGCAGCTGCCTTCTCCGATGCCTGGTGCCCTGCCTGATCATGAACTGCTGTCAACACTTGATGCTTGAGACTGCCGGGCAGGGTGAGTTGCTTCACCTCTCTCTCATTGTCATGAAGCAGCCGATAGAGAACTTTACCCTCCTCCCTGATCCTCTTCCAGCACCTCAGCAATTTTCATGCCTGTTTGGTCTCCTTCATCAGATGGTGCCAGGTTGGTGGATGTTGGACTTAAAGTGGTGAAGTCTACTGATGCCTGCATCGACCAGCTGGGGCTGCCTGAGGTTCTCTTTTGAGATTGATGGCAAAAGTGAAACCACAGGTGGTTCCTCCTCTCTGGGCCTGGTTTGGATCTCATAAGTGTCTCAGTGACGTTGTGCTGAATCCTAGCCCAGATGCCATGAAGAATCAGGGTTTGAATGCTGATTTGGCTTGTGCCACAGGCATAACATCAGTTGTAGCCTACTCTTACCGTGGTCAGTTACCGGTTAAAGGCACCAGCATTTGCATTACTTTTGCCTGATCTATACCTGACCTGCAATTGGAACTGAGCGAGTTTGGCAGCCTATCAGATTTCTGCCTCTCCAAGCTTGGCGGACGTTTGAAAGTAGCTGAGTGGGTTGTTGTCTGTAAACACTTCAAGCTCTGCACCAATCAAAATGTCTCTGAACTTCTGGCAAATAGCCTACCTCAAAGCTAGCAATTTGAGCTTCACTTGGAGGCTCTGACTGGCATAAATGATAACCACTCTTTTTTGCCCTGGAACCTGGGACAGTCCACTCCGAGGCCAAGAAAGCTGTCATCGGTTTCCAGTATGAAAGGGAGATGGAAATTTAGGTAGCCAAGAACAGGTGATGAGATAAACTTGTGCTTGAGAGTGCAAAAGGAGTCTTCTCATGCTGGGATCCATCTCCCTGATGGTCCCTGAAGTCCAATGCCTTGAGTGGCATTTCTCCCCTGCCCCTTTGTCACTATCTAGTTTCCTCAGCATGGACTGGAGTGGGGCGGCCAACTGTGCACAGCCTTCCACAAACCTCCTATCGTAGCCAGCCAGACCAAGAAATGCATATAGTTCCCTCTATATCTTAGCCCGGACCCATTCCCATACTGCTTGGATTTTCTCATCGTCTGGAGCAATGCCATCCCTGGTGACAAAGAACCCAAGGTATCACACTTTTGCCTGAAAAAGTTGGCACTTCCCTGGCTTGATTTTCAAGCTAAGTTTCGACAAGCAGCTAAGACAGCGTCTAGTCATTCAATAGTCTCTTCGAAGATGAGGATATCATCCAGATACACAAGGAGGGGACCAGGAATTAAGGTTGCCAAAAGCCTTATCCATCACAAGCATGAAGGTGGCCGGGACATTACAAAGCCCAAATGGCATTCTTGTGTATTTGTAGGCTCCTCCAGTGCCTGTTTAGAATGCTGTCTTTTCAATGCCTTCTTTAACAATGGGTAGCTGGTTATAACTGTGGGCCAAGTTGAGACTGTAGAAATACTTTGTACCTTTGAGGACTTGTAATGCTTTCTCAATTCCAGGTAGGGGGTACATACCTCCGAGCCTTTGCGCTGAATGCCCGGTAATCAACACAGATTCTCAGTTTTCCATCTTTCTTCTGTGCACGGATTATGGGGGAGGCATACAGACTAGACAACTCCTGGATGACACCACATTCCAGAGACTTCTGCAGATACTCCACGACTTCCTCCCAGTGATGGGTGGGATCCAGCAGTGCGGTCTCTTTACTGGGCGGTCATCTGTCTTTACAATCCTATGGTTCACCAGGTCACAACACCCAATGTTATCTTCATCCTTATTGAAAGTTGTCCCATACTTGGTAAGAGTAGAAATGAGCTGCTTCTCTGGGTCTCATCCGACTTGCCGATATCCATCCCTGAAATGAGGTTACAAATGTCTTCCCCAGTCAGTCAGCTTTCCATGATATGGTGTGTTTAAGGAAACATATAGGTGTTCTTGGTTAAAGGTAAATATCTTTGTCGCTGGAATTGGCAATCTGCATGGGTACCCTACCCTTTACTCCCATAGTGACGAGGGAGGGGAGGCCCCCAGAGTTACAACAAGTGGTAGGTCTGCTACATGTGATGCTCTAGCAAGGCCTGATGTCGGCCAGGTTGGGGCAGCTGGCATGAGCCTTTAAGGACAGTGATGATGCAGGTGGGTAAAAGAAGAATCCAATTCCCTGCTACTCGAACAGTTCTAAGGTCCAGTGCAAGCTGATACACTTTGAGTGTATGGAGCAAGGTTGAGGACTCTTGACCCTCCGGCCAACTTTGTAATCTCCTGCTTATACTGGTCACCATACAGTGCCATCCAAGGATGCTTTATCATTCACTATGATGACAGTTGCCCATATATTTTTGCAGGCTCTTGAGCGGCAACTTGCCATCACTAGGAAGATCCTGCCAGTGTGCGGGGCTGGAAAATTCTGGCCTATGTTTTAATTTAAAATGAGAGCAGGTGCAGTGTGTCTTTACGTGGGGTGGTGCTGGACATAATGGAGGGGATAGAATAGATTGAAGTGTTAGGGAGGGTTGCTGCCTTGCATTCTTGAGGAAGTTGGAGAAATGAAAAGTTTTACTCGCCATGCTCCATTAGTGACGTCAGTGGAATAGTTCCTGCCCTGGATCCATGTCTTAGGGTTTACATTCTCGGAGCTTCAAACCTCTGCCTTAATAAAAAGGGGGGAAATCATTAGTTGCATGAAAACAGAAATGACATTCACATGATATTCTAGCACCAAGCAATACCTACTCAGCCCATTTAATATTATGTCACTGGGTCACTTCTAATTATATCCTACTGTTAGTTGCCCCTTGGTGAAAAGATGATGACTAACTGCAATAAAAAGAACAAATAAATTAAATCAAATATGCAGCTTGTATGACTGATAAATTTCAACAGACTTCAAGCTAACAACAAAGAGCGTGAAGCTTTCTTTTCTGCCTGAATATAAACTAATTTGATATTAATCACTAAATTGTTGAATGATCCCATATTAATGATGACGGGTTTAAACTTGTCACATCCCTACTCTTTGCTGTTCTACTGATTATCATGATTGCTCTGAAAAATGTAGATGGACTTATCATATTATTTATTAATGTAACTACTTAGTGCAAAGTTACTAGAGCCAACAGAATGAGATATTAATTCTTAGTCTCACATTATCAATGCTATTTCAGTCTCCAGTTTCCTCCCACTCAAGATCTGATAAAGTTAGTACATTGAGGAAGATTTTTTATCATACTGTAAGACTCTGTCCGTGGTCTAAAGGTTCTTGTCTTGGATGTCAACAGCGCACAACAACTTGGATGAAATTTCAACAAAGGTGATACACCTTTATTAAACTGCTAAGTAATAGTACATACTTACGATAATACTAGTTGCTTAGCTTCCCTGCAAACTGGAGTCCACCTCGGTGGTCAATCCAATGACAAATCCTCCATGCATGTCTTCTGAGCAACTGACCAAATTGCTCTAACCACTGCATGCCAGATGGTTCTGAGGACTCTTCCTTTATATCTTTCTTTGCTATGGCCCTGTGCCACCTAAGGTAAAGCCTGCTTTTAGTCCATTTAATTGGTTTTCAATTAAATTATTGTACATCTCCATGCCTTCTCCAGATGTTCCCTGGTTAGGCCCCTTTTGAAGGTAGCATAGCCAGCTTGACTCTGCTTTGTTATCTCCATCACTGTTATCAATCTCCAGAGTTGGGAGAAGGCAGCACATTTAGTGCCACTTTAAAAAACTCAGCCAGTTTATCTTCCCTGGTACGAGCCCTCCTACAATTTAAGTCATTTTACAGATCTTGCTGATTCTAGCAAGGCTTCCACTTGACTCAACTCACCATCATCATTTGTATTTTGAGCCCACAGTGCAGTTCGGTACAGTTCCTTACATATTCTTAGGGAATAGAGATAGTTTAAGTAAGTTATATTTGATTTTTAGATGTTAGAAATGAGTTTAGCTTTAAAATTTAAGTTTGATTTATATTTCTGTATTTGTGTGTTAAGAAAGGTCAAACTGAGTTTAGTTTCACTTTATAAGGTGCCTGCATTTCTAATGAAAGGTTTACTACCGTTGTAACTAAGTTAAACAACAAGAGTAGAGAAACTGGGCTGTTGCCTAGCAACAGGGGTCCAGAGAGGCAGGTCCCTCCCATAGACACACACAGAAAAACTAAAGAAACAGCAGTTTTAAGTTCAGTTCGACGACAGTTGCCAAACAGGAGCCACCAAGAAGGGACAGATAGCCAGTTCCAAGCTAAAATTGGTTGCAAGTAGCTGTCAGAGAGGGGCTGGAAGAAAGGGTCAGACATTAAGTCTCAAGCTAAAGAAAAGACCCCAAAATCCAGGGGAGTGGAACAGGAGAAAGTCCCAAGCAGATCTTCTAGTCAAAGGAAGGACAGGAATCTGGAACAGATCCTGTTAAATGAAGGTAAGAGTGAGGGGCAGAGAGAAAGGCCCCAAGCTTCAGATTTAAAGGCACAAATGCTGCAGAAAGCAGATTTAAAGTGAAAAAAACTTACAAGAGTCGGAAGGACCAAAGAGGTGCCTGTAGGTCTATAACTCTTTGCTATGGGCATGTGAAGCAGTGGTGTACTTTGACAGCTGAGTCAGTGAGAGAGGGTGCATGGTAGACAGCTTGAATGTATGTGGTGACCCAGGAGAGAGGGACATCGGAAGGAGAGCTCAAAATCCTAGAGGTGAATCCTTGTGGAAAGTATCTGAGAGAAAGCATCGGTTTGGGAGAAGATTACCAAGTGAGTTCTTGGAGAGTGGAGGTTGGAAGCCCTCATGTGAAAGACAGAGTTCAGTGAGACTGAAATAGCATCGATAATGTGAGACTAATACTTAATATCTCATTCTGTTGGCTCTAGTCACTTTGCACTAAGTAGTTATATTAATAAATAATATGATAAGTCCATCTACATTTTTCAGAGCAATCATGATAATCAGTAGAACAGCAAAGAGTAGGGATTTGAAAAGTTTAAATCTGTCATCATTAATACGGGATCATTCAACAGTTTAGTGATTAATATCAAAGTAGTTTATATTCAGACAGAAAAAAGAAAGCTTCACGCTCTCTGTTGTTAGCTTGAAGTCTGTTGAAATTTATCAGTCATACAAGCTGCATATTTGATTTAATTTATTTGCTGGCTCATAGTGTGACAAGCATCTGAGGGGCAGTTGGTGAGAGATCCATAGCATCTGTTTCGGATGGTATCTATCACGCAGTTTCAGAGTGTGGTGTGTCTGACCATAAGCTGCCTATTGGTTAACATGGACTGTGTACTTACTGTGAACATTAGAATATGAGAAATCTTTTGTAATTTGTTATCCTTTCAAATCTGTATATATCTATAATGGTATGGTTGTGGGTAAAGGAGTATTGTAATATATTTCATCTTTTCTTGTTTAATAAATGTTTCATGCTTTAGTTAAAAGTTCATTAGCTGACTCCTGTGACTCTGTTCAGGAGCTTCTCTTCACATATCTAAACAAACAAATAAAAGTTAGGATCTATCAAGCTGGTTCCACCCTGGGATCAGGCTTGTCCGGTAGTAACCTCAGCTGGGATCATAATAATATCTATAGTCTGAGGCCTTGATGTTCCATGTTACCAACTTGAGACAAACTCCACACATAGGGTTACACCACAACCCATCTAAATTAATTAATATAAAAGAAATAAAGAAACAGTTACATAGTTTGAAAAGTGATTGTATATTAAAAAGGTAACTAATACGTTGGCTTACAATACAAACATGCTCAAGTAAGAAAATATGGGTGAGATGCTCATCATCCTTTATCATGGATGGCAGATTGCTATTTTCAACTCTGTGCTAAAGATATTGTTACAATCTCAGTAGAAGCCAGGGATGTGTTTATTTCTTTTTAATCCAAAACCCCAGGTATATACTAAAAGAATGAAGCTACAAGGTTCACAGTTTAAATCAACAGAATTTTACTACACAATAATCAAAGGACTTGAATACCAATTACTACAGTTACATTAAAGATATTAAAAAGTATGATGAATACAGATGCCTATACTTTAAACAGAACTTCTTAGCTCAAGTTTTCTTCCACACCCATTTTACTTACACCCCCAAAACTCAAGTCAGATACTTAGCAAAATTTGGAAGATTAACTACTTGGTCCGTGTACTGTTTCAAAGATTTGTATAAGGGTTGAGAATTCTCGGGCCTTCCTCTTACTTCCAGCAAGGTTGTCCCTTCAAATCTCCACCAACTGCCCCACAGTGGTAGCCTCCCAGTTCTACGCAGGTGTCGCTAATGTCTTAAGTGTAGCCACCTTGGATCAGAACTCTCCTGGTTCTAATGTTTTTTAGTTCTGGAGCCTTGCATCTAAAGCTCTCTCCCTTCTCACCTTGGCTATCCCAGAAGTCAAACTCTCTGTTAGGAGTCCTTCCTTTTAATAAGAGGTTTAAACACTTTTAGCTAACACCCAGAATTTTAATTGAGTTCTGCTAGAAATAGATGTTCCTTGCTCTGCAACCAGATTATTCTAAACTAAAACTAAAACCTTGCTTGAGACCAGAGTCAGACCCAAGGACCTACTCACCTCTATAGTTAATCTCTTGTTGAGCATTTTTCTATTGTTTATTTCCCAGGCAGATTAGTCACATGATCGGTCCCTGGCAGCCATGTCCTTTACAAGAAATCTGTCAGGCAAACCTAGCTCTTAAAGGGACTATATGTATGTACAATATATATGAAACATCACGGGGAGGATTTTCCCCTTGTCGAGCGGGTGGGCCTGGGAGCGGCTGTGCAACGCTCTGCCGCCCACGATTTGGCCCTGACCATGATTTCAAGCTGGCTGGTGGCCAGCGTGAATCGCACGCTAAAATGCTCAGTGCTGTCTGGGTGGGGGGGTTGGGGGGTGGTGGTGGCTGAGGGCGAGCGCAGAAGTCAGTGCATGTGCACAGGTGTGCTCACAGAAAGCTCCCTGAAGGCACAGAGCTGCCTCAGGAAGCTGAAGATTTTCCACATTAAAAATAAAGTTTTAAAAAATAAGGAAAACATAACCCTTCATGTGACTCTGCCACATGAGCAGAGACATGTTGCAAATAAGTTCTGAAAACTTTTATTTTATTTTTAATTAACATCAGAAACCTTGTCCCGCCCATGGATGAGGTTTCCTCAGAACTGAAAGGCCACTTGGTCTATTCACCCGCCCGCCAAACATAATGTTGGACGGGCAGGGGAAAATTCTATTTAATTAATCGATTAATGTGCTTAACAGCCCTCTTAATTGTCGGAGGGTGCGCTGCCCATTGATTGAAATATCGAGGAAGTGCGTGATGATGTTGGGACGCTCGCCCGATGTCATCGTGTACTGTTTCACACTCGTGCATGTCAGGCACGTGCCCGCATGCCAAGGTGAAATTTCAGCCCCATGTGTTCTATGGGATAAAAAGAAATAATTTGCCCTTGTTTAGTACTCTATCCCATTCTCAGATATTCTCAGCTGTTCCCATTTTAAACTGGAGACACTTCCTAGCGCCTATACCTTAGCGCATTCCCAGTTGCCACTTAGTTGATCAAGATGACATGGCTGGACATCAGCTTCCTTGTCCTCATCATTATCTGATGATACCTTGCACTCCAAAAATTCCTCAGTGACCAGGGCCTCCCTCTTCTACTGTGCCAGAACATGCAAAATGCAGCAGACCACCGTGATCCAGGAAACCCTTGCTGAGACATTTTGAAGTGTCCCATTGGACTGAGCCAGGCACCTGAATCTTATCTTGAAGAGGCCAATGGTCTGTTTGATGGTGGCGGGGTCACTGCGTGGCTTATGTAGTGTTCCTCTGCCCCCGTGTTGGAATTCCTCACTGGTGTCAGCAGCCATCTCTTTGGTGGGTATCCCTTGTCAGTAAGAATCAATCCTAGCAGGGGTGCCAGGATTCAGGATGGTGGGGGAAGCTATGGGACCTGGGAGTGTCAGAGTATGTAAGTGCTGTGGCTGTTCCCAGGGTGGTGAGCACACCTGCACAATCCACTGGTGCTGGTCACAGATGAGCTGGATGTTGAGGCAATGTTGAGAGAATGAAATCCCTTTCTGTTAATGAAAACCACTGGCTGCTCTGTGGGAGCCTTGATGGCCAACGTGTACAGTCCATGAGACCTTGCACCTGGGGAAACCATTAATTGTGCCAAAGCTCTGGTTCTGTTGGCTTGACTGTCTGCATCAATTGAATACTGGATGAGCTGGTCGGCCCTCCTGAAGAAGTCATCAGTCACCATCTGGATGCTATGATATGCGGTTGATTAAGAGATGGCACACATGGTTCCAGTGGGCCCCTGGAATGAACCAAACACGCTGAAATCTTGATGGCCACTGACATCGGGTGGCTGCCAATGCAGCTAGTGCTCACCTCCTCTGCCAGCATGGCATAAAGGTCGGTCATGGCATCTCAGGAGAGGTGCACTGTACGACAGCACTAATCCTCTGACATCTGCATGGGTCATCCTTTGATTGTATAGGCTCCACGCTGGTGCCAGCTTGTGGTCCCCCAATCTGCAGCCTTCTGCCACTTCCCCATCAGCAGGCTAACACTGCAAGTGGCCATGAAGGTGCTGCTGTCCTGATCTGTGTGGGCCCCAACCTCCCTCCCTCTCAGGTTTTCCTCCTCACTGGAGAACCTTCCTCCTAAAAGGATAATGCCTATAGCACTTGGGCACTTGTGGTCTGAAGGGCCACTCTGCCAGTAGCTGCTACAATGCTGCCCACTCCACTCTCCTCTCAGGCCTCTCTTGATTGAGCACCATGCCAGGGCCTCAATGGCATTAAGGAGTGCTCGGCCCCAAATCCTTCCTACCTATGAAGGGAAATTACCCAACTCCATGGCTGCCTATTCCAGCAATGACAACAGCTGCCACCCCATTACCACCTTATAAAAGCTGCCGAGGTTCCAACATCTTGTGTCCGCCTTCAGCCCCCAGGAGACACCCATATAATTACAGTTAACAATGTTACATGCGTGTAAATTGCCTGTTTCGAAAACACAAATGGCATCCCTATGAGGCTTCCTGTAAAATGTCTCCCTGCATGATGACATCAGAGATCTGACCCAATGCCATGCCACACAATTTTACCAACCCCTGGCCTCCATTGCCATTGATTTCAGAGGTGTAAAGTCTCAGACTTTATTGTTGACAACAATGTAAAGCAACCAGTCACACCAATTGCATCTGCATTATATTACCAACCAGGGTGTGTTTATATAGTGCTGCTCACAAGCTGGAGATCAGAGAGTTTTCCACTACAAGAGGAAAGGATAGGGAAATGGTGGAAGGGTAGTCAAAATAAGTTAACTGCCAAAGTTGATCACAGAAGTTTTTGCAAATGTTTTCTCTTTTCTGTAAATTTAAGACACATCTTTCAATGGGTTAACCACTTTCACAATTAAGCTATCATGTTAACTCTTGGTGAAATGGTGTGTACCAGATCTGTTTTGCATACACAATTTCATATATGAGCACCATGTCTCAGTTTTAAAAAGTCATTGAAGTATATGAGAAACTTGTTCAACAAATATTACTTGTATCCACTCTAAGAGCTAACTGTGCTAGTTTAGTCAAGAACAGAATTTTTGGAGCTACGTTTTTCATTAATTAGATATATTGTACTGTAGTTTTGGAAAACTAATTTGTTTTGATAATTACACTAGTTTACTATATTGCTATAAACAAAAACAAGCTCAAATAACAGGTGAAGGATTGCCCCTGTATTCTTGGATCATAAGTTGGCACTATTAAGCTGTCACCTAACCACAATAAAATTCCAGACCCTCTGTATTTATGATGTGAAGCAGTTTTGTCCAATGGAAGTTGCTGACTAGACACAAATGTTGCTGTGGCAACACCATTTTAGTCACAGGCACCAATTTTAAAAGAAAATATCTTGACATAACGTAGGAGAAGGTATTTCACATGTGTACATTTTACATTTTGGGCAGAATTTTGCCATCGGCGAGCAGGGGGCAGGGCCCACTCGCCGACACGTAAAATGACGCGGGATGATGTTGGGTGGAACCCCCGACGTCATCCCGGCCCATTTAAATCTTCAGGAAGGCGGGGGCACAGCAAATTCAGCTGCGGGCCCGCCGACCTGTCAATGGCCTCAATTGAGGCCATTGACAGGATCATTTAAACAATTAAGGTTGGCGGGCAGGCCAAGAGCCTCGGCAGCAAATAGAAAAAACATGAAACCTCATCCACCGGCAGGATGAGGTTTCATGCAGGGTTTTAAAATGTTTAATAAGGTTTAAGTGTAAATTATGAACATGTCCCATCTCATGTGACATTGTCACATGAGGGGGACATGTTAGGGAATTTTTTTTTTTCTATTTTTAATCTTTTTCAAAGTGGAAGCGATCTCCCTGAGGCTGCACTTTGACTCAGGGAGATGTGCACTCTTTTGTGCGTATGCACGAAAGAGCGCACTCTTGCTTTTGGGGAATTCCCCCCTGCCCGCATAGGAAGCGCATAGCGCTTCCCGCTGGACCTCATGCTGGGTGGGCCTTAATTGGCCCGCCACATAAAATGGCAGTGGGGCCCGCTTCTCGGACGGGGATCAGCTCCCCGCCGCAGGAAATTGGGTTGGGCCCGCCTGCCTGACAGGCAGAAAATTCTGCCCAATAAGCGTCTACTATTATTTTGTAATTAAGTGACTAAAAACTGATGAAAAATACTGGCACACTTTTCATTTTAATATTTTACCAACAAATACACAAAAACTTCAAAGTGCACATGCTTACACCACTATTTCCATGAATCTCAAAATCACATGTCCAAAAATAATTTCTATAACTCATTATTTTTTCATTTATTAATCAGAAATTGGATTAGGTACATCTGAGGTCAAATTTTCATTGTGTGCTGGGATTGGTAATGGAGGCGGATAGGCCTGAAATTTCGTATCACCAAGTGGGATGACAGCTTCCTAGAATGATGCAGGTAAGCAGCGATTTTGGAAACAAAGTCGGAAAGCAAGACTCAGCACCGGCCATAATATGGCTGATGATTTATTGATCATGTAAATGAGCTACTTGTCAGCTCATTGAGGACCAGGTTGCAATTTTTGGCAGGGGGCATGTGAAGTAAGAAGGTCTCAAGAACGCCTATGGAGGAGGCTGCAACGAGGCAGGGAGCCAGTCAAGGCCTTGGGAAATAATCAAAAGGCAACGTAAAAGGGAAAAGAATAGACAGGCGCTCGTGCATTGGCACACAGTTGTCATCGGGTGTGCAGAGGTCACTAAGAATTTGGACTGGAGGCGCTGAGGCATTTGGCAGGTGGTGGGGTGGTGGGTAGTAAGCCTCCAGGAAACCCTGATAGTGGAGCTGGCAGCATGCCAGACTAGTCCTGGAAATAGGAAAAAAGCTCCTCTAAGATAGGGATGAGTAAAAATAAGGAGTAGCATTTGTAACGGTAGATGCAGACTCCTGGGCACAAGAAGCATACGGATGGAATGAGGGACAGGAAGGCAATGAAGGCAATACCCTCAGCATAGGGTGTCCTGCTACCTTGATATGTCAGAGCATCAGTGCCACAGTAGTTTTCACCTATAAAGGTGGAAGGGCTCTGACATGTGTCTTTATTGAGGCTCATCTCAGAGCTCAAAGGTCTCAAGGGCATGACCTGCCAATAATGGTCAAAGTCAAAGTGGCATTGAACTTCTTTGTCTCTGGATCTGTCTAAGAATCTTGTAATGGATTCTATGATTCCAAATCTTGTATTTTTGAGACAAACCCGAATTTTAAAGGGAAACAGAAAAGGGAAAGTGAAAAGGGAAAGTGAGAAAGAAGACTGACCCTTCCAGTTTCTAAGGAAATTCAGACTGAAACTGAGATTGGAAACCAAAACTTCACGGAGACTGAAACTGATTGAAACCATATAAATGGAAACAGAGCCATCGGAGCTCAGGTGTTGATTCCAACCGTTCAATAGAGGTATGTCGAAGAAGACAGAGGCTAGATCCAGAAGCTGAGAAAAGGCAAAGATATAATTGTTGCAACTGTTTTTGTTTCATGAAGATAAGATTAGTAGATCTACACTATATAGTATGTCGAGTTGAGAAGGTTCTACAGATGTGTACATTTTTTGGTGAAGACCATGCTCATGGAACTCAGGTGGGTTATCAGCTAGGGTTCAGGCTAAATCCTGGAAGAACAGAAGCTGAAATTCTTTGTGAGGAAGACAGAGTGTTTGAAGGAGTTTGTGACATAATTGTGCTGAATGAACTGCCTGGACAATTCAGAAGATCTGTCATAGTTGTATCTGCTATTTAATTTGTAATTTATAGTTTACAATTGACTGCAATTTACCTGTTAATTCATGTTTAACTTATGTTGATTCTGGTTTTAGAGTATAAGTGGTTACCCAAGATAGTATTTAGTGTTTGCTTTGTTTGATTCATGTCTAGTAAAAATTCCTTTGTTTTACACTATGGAAATTTGTGGCTTCCTTCTTTAATGTAAATAACTGAGATTTCAGATTTCTTCTTTCATAAAAAAAATACTGGTCTTGACCACGATCATAACAATCTGCAGTGGACCTCAATGAGATTTTTCAGGCAGGCAGCACATCATTGCCTCAGGCAGGTCATGGGTGCACTGTTTAGGAGGGCAGCAGAATAAATAGGTTTCCAAATGGATAGGGAAACACAAATACAGAGAACAGTGGGATTTACCTCCATTGTTGGATTCCCTCAGGAGCAGCAAATCATCAGTTGCACCCACATGCCCATCAAGGTACTGAGTAAGCCATCAGGTAGATTCCACTCCCTAAACTGATCTACAACCAAAAGTGCTTTATTCAGGTCTGGGCATGCTATCGTGGCCGCTGCATGATGCCTTCATCCTTGTACAATCATAGGTGCTGCAGTTCCTCAAGGCACCGGCGAATATCCAGAGTATCCATTGATGACTGCAGGGAATAAGGGATATCCATTGAAGAGATGGCTTCTGACATCTTTGCGTTACTCTGCTTTGGAGGCAAAGAGACAACAACTAATGCCATCTGGTCACAAGGACCACCATTGGGCAGGCTCTCGGTCTTTTGAAGATGCGTTTCAGGTGCCTTGACTAGTCTGGTGGTGCCCTACAGTACATGCCCTCACAGATCTCATGCATTATGGTGGTCTACTGAGCTCTCCATAACATGGACATCCAGAGAGACATGGACCTTGAATAGAAGTACTGTAATGGCACAGTTCCTCAGAGGACGTTCATTCATTCATTTTCACCTTAGTCTGAGTGGGACCAATGACATCATCCTGCTTCTCCTCTGGCTTTCTTCAAATCTTCCCCAGTCTACATCTCAATGTTATCCATCCATTCATTTTTTTTTCTCCCCCTTCTGCTTTTACCTTCAATTTCTCTTTCGTTTGTTGCCAGGGCAAGGCTGTCAGATCTTTGTTTCCAATGTATGGCTACCTTTCTCTCTCTAACTGTACTTACTACCCTTTTTGATTCCTGAACTTCTACTCTTGATCTAACCCACTAATTTGCCTTTTTGTCTATCCTCTTGATTCAGAGCATCCTCTGCCAAAATCACATTTCAAAAGCTGCCATCCTCTTCTCATTCACTTTCTTCAAAGTCCAAATCTCGCATCCATCAGAGGAAGACAAAAAGGTAAATGCAGTGGACAGCAGTGTCCATGCTTCGCAGGGAGTGCACTGGGAATGCCGCAGGAGTAAAGGGAGTCATCAGGATGGGAGGGACACAAGAGCCATGTCTAGTAGTAAGCTGGGGCACTGCATCACCTGAGTGAATCCTCTCTCTAACCTTTTCTCTTGCGAGGTCAAGATAAAGAGAGTTAAGACAAGGCTGCCCTCCCTCACCACTTCCAGTGGAACAATCACATGAGATGTTAATCTTCAATGTTGCCTCTGCAACAATAGCACTCGGGTTATAAGTTTTGCCCATGGTTCAATAATGCTTCTGGGCACCCATTTCTTCTTTGTTTAGGATCACTATGTTGCTCACTATGTTGCTCAAGTTGCTCATCTCATGCGTATGCTGATGACTACAAACTTGGAGGTCTCTTATTTTGTTGCTGTGATGCATTCACTTTGCCAAACCTGAGAAGGTCCTTGAAACACTTGTGGCACTGAACCCAAGTCCTTCTCGCAATGCATTAGCCACCTTCAGCCAGGCCTTTTGTGTCTGGCTGGCTGACATTTTCCTGCCACTCTCTGGTAATTGCTAGAACACTTCTCCACGTTGCCACCATCTCCAAGAGAACCTCAAGGAAGGCACCTGAGAAATGTGGGGCTGCCTGACTTGGTGCTAACTCTCTGTTCTACTCTCTCTGCCGTTTCTGCATGAAACAGATACCACAATAATGGCTTGTTTGCCACTTAAATTGGGCTTGCTTAGAGCAACGCATACCTCCTCCCTGTGCTGCTGCACTAAATGGGTGGCCATCTAAATGTGGGCCAATTGGTGGTCTTTGGTTTCAAAATTGTGTTGCATGTCTAAAGCTGTGTGGCACAGTGTCAGAACTTGGAAGCACTCACAAAATTGGCGTCCTGACCCCAGAACAAAAATCCTGTCCTTGGTATCCCAATTAACCACATGTGGCCAGTAGTTCGTGTATTGGGCAACAGTGATGTGAAGTACATAAATACATTAGCCTTTTTCCAGCTGTACTCTACCAGTTTTTCTTTATGTATGAGAGCAGAGGTAAGAATGTTGATGGGAGGGTCAATGTGCCTTACTCTTCTGACTTAGATTACTTTAGTGAAAATTGTTTCCTTAAATTATTGATAGGCATTCAAAACCTCAGCCTGATGAAAAAGTAGGTTTATCAGAAATACCTGTGATCCCATGAGTTAAACTTTGCACATTATTGGCCAGGAAAAGTGTTTTGTTTTAACTTAGATGTAAACCTGTATTGCAGTTGTTTTTTGGCCATAACTCTATAAGCAGTATATTTTTGAGGACAATTAAATAGTAATTGTAAAACAGTCAATTAATGATCTCTATGATAAAAGCAAAAAACTGTGGATGCTGGAAATCCAAAACAAAAATAAAAATACCTGGAAAACTCAGCAGGTCTGACAGCAGCTGTGGAGAGGAACTTAGTTAACTGTGTTCCTCTCCGCAGATGCTGTCAGACCTGCTGAATTTTTCCAGGTATTTCAATTAATTATCTCAATGAGTTAGAAATTATCACAGTGACATTTTGTAGTAGTGTCTCTACTGGGTAAAAGAAACTGAGCTGAAGCTGCTGGTGAATTGGGTTCGCTAATGTTGCCAAATCAATGCTGGACTCAAAAAGAAAGCATCAAATGGAAACTGCATTCATGAAGTGTATTAAGATTTATCCAATTAAAGTCCAAAGAATTCCAAAGAAAAAAAAACAAATAAAATGTTGATTAACAACTACAAATAAAAGTGCTCAAGGACATTAAGAACTACTTAGACTAGAAGATATTAACATTCATAAGCAAGAAGAATGTTGAATGGAAAAGAGTCAAGGTCACAAGTTTGAAGGAGGAGGAGAAAGAGAAAAATGCAAAAAGAAAACAGAGCCATGTATTACACAGTTGATTAATGAGCAGGGTAATCTCCTGCAATTATGGCTGATGACAGGCACAAGAGATACTATCAGATCCATACACTACAAGAAGAGTCTCAGACTGGGGTCCAGGAAATGTCATGTCCCATCTTAGATACTTAGGTATATATGATGGAGTTTTATAACATAGTCCAATTAAATTCTCATGGACCATTGTAGCATGCTACATTTTGCATATCAACACGATGAAGGAAGTCTTACACCTTCTGAAATCTGAAGACACTGATATTGGAGAGAGGCTACAAGTACTATCTTTCTCACAGGAGAAGGGTGCACAGGATAGAGCAGACATTAGTCGACTGTCCCTCCCACATATTCTCAAAACATCCCTGTGCAAAAGACTCCTGTCAATTACTATCATAAAACAGGAGTCAACGTTTCTCCTGATATCTTTGCAATTCCAAATGCTGAAAGCTGAAAGCTTTAACTTTTTGGTGACCGACTATTGGAGCTGCTGGCCAGTCACCTGTAGACAAACAAAGAGGTAGCTGTGATTTTGGGGTCCCAGCCTCAGTTAAATAGGGCTGGTTGCCAGACAGCTTGGCAGATAGCTCACAAGGTTGAGGGCTACCTTGGGCCACAATATTGGGCCACAACATTGGGCTGTCAGCAAGATAGGTTCTCAGTGTGGGATTTGGGGAATGGGGGTGGTGTATGGGAGGTGTAGTGATTGCAGAAAGGATTTTCAGGGTTACAAAGACCTAGGTTATTTCTAAAAGGGCTCAGAAGTGTATTGTTGAACTTTTGATTTAGTAAACCTTAATATGTGTTTGAACAGTTGGCCATTATTCCTGTGTGAGCCTTGCTACCATGTGACAGGCTAATTAGCCACCCTGGGTGGGAGGCTGGGTAGAGGAATAACCATTTCAGTTAAGCTTCACCTTCCATTGATCAGATATACATACATACACACAGTTAATGGTGCTAATTCATAGAAATAGGGGGCTAGAAATTGCTCTGTGCTGGTTTCTTTGGGCATAGAGTTCACAATTTGCAACCTGCCTGTGCCAATTACTGCGGAGATAGGCAGCATGCAAACTTGGTGCAAGCTCCTTAATACTTAACTTATTGTAGTGTTAGTCTGAATGGGATCCACACTGGCTGCCTGTCACAGAGAGCATATGGTGCTGACAGCCTGCTCCTCTTAAAAGCAGCCTGTCCCTCCTAAAGGGAAACTGCACATTACATTGTGCTGAATGTTATTGCTGCAATTCTTAACAAGAAAAATGGAACACCAGGGAAGAGAATGGGCTTCCAGATTCTTAGACGTCATGTTGAAAGCCTTAGTGGTGGAGCTGGTCAGGAATAGAGATGCTATGTTTCCATGGGGGGCAGGAGGTCCTCAAGGAATGCCCTCAGAAGAGAATGAGAACAGGTGACCAGGGAGTTTACTTCCTGGAGTCTGGCTCCAAGGACCCTCAAGCGGTGTAATGACCTCGCATGGGCGATCAAGGTCAGTGGATGCATCTTCACATGATATCTCTTATCTACCACTTCAATAACCTCTCATGCTGCTCAATCCACATACCCCGATCACTCACCCAGCAACGCTTTCTGGCACTCAAAACTCAGGCATAATATCCAGATACTCCTCTACCTCACCATCACACACATTCCAATAATGCCAGCCTCACATCCTGCTCCTGCTGTGGCAGGCACATCACCCAAGCATAGTACAACACAATACAAAAACAGAATTACCTGGAAAATCTCAGCAGGTCTGGCAGCATCGGTGAAGAAGAAATCAGTCAACGTTTCGAGTCTTCATGACCCTTCGGCAGAACTGAAGCATAGTTAGGAGAAAGATGAAATATAAGCTGGTTTAAGGTGGGGGGTGCGGGGGGAGAGAGAGAAGTTGAGGGTGTGGTGATTGTGGAGATAAGCAAGCAGTGATAGGAGCAGATAATCAAAAGATGTTACAGACAAAAGGATCAAAGAGGTGTTGAAGGTGGTGATATTGTCTAAGAAAGGTGCTAATTAAGAATGGAAGACAGGGCACTCAAGGTACAGCTCTAGTGGGGGTGGGGTGGAAAGACTAACAAAGTTTTAGTTTTAGATTTAAAAATAATGGAAATAGGTGGGAAAAGAAGAATCTATATAAATTATTGGGAAAAAAAAGGGGGAGGGGGGAGAAACGGGGTGGGGATGGGGGGAGGGTGGGGGGGAGTTTAAGATCTAAAGTTGTTGAATTTAATATTCAGCCCGGAAGGCTGTAAAGTGCCTAGTCGGAAGATGAGGTGCTGTTCCTCCAGTTTGCGTTGGGCTTCACTGGAACAATGCAGCAAGCCAAGGACAGACATGTGGGCAAGAGAACAGGGTGGAGTGTTAAAATGGCAAGCGACAGGGAGGTTTGGGTCATTCTTGCGGACAGACCGCAGGTGTTCTGCAAAGCGGTCGCCCAGTTTGCGTTTGGTCTCTCCAATGTAGAGGAGACCGCATTGGGAGCAACGAATGCAGTAGACTAAGTTAGGGGAAATGCAAGTGAAATGCTGCTTCACTTGAAAGGAGTGTTTGGGCCCTTGGATGGTGAGGAGAGAGGAAGTGAAGGGGCAGGTGTTGCATCTTCTGCGTGGGCATGGGGAGGTGCCATAGGTGGGGGTTGAGGAGTAGGGGGTGATGGAGGAGTGGACCAGGGTGTCCAGGAGGGAATGATCCCTATGGAATGCCGTCAGGGGGGGTGAAGGGAAGATGTGTTTGGTGGTGGCATCATGCTGGAGTTGGCGGAAATGGCGGAGGATGATCCTTTGAATGCGGAGGCTGGTGGGGTGATAAGTGAGGACAAGGGGGACCCTATCATGCTTCTGGGAAGGAGGAGAAGGCGTGAGGGAGGGAGCTCCCCACTAGAGCTGTACCTTGAGTGTCCTGTCTTCCATTCTTAATTAGCACCTTTCTTAGACAATATCACCACCTTCAACACCTCTTTGATCCTTTTGTCTGTAACATCTTTTGATTATCTGCTCCTATCACTGCTTGCTTATCCCCACAATCACCTCACCCTCAACTTCTCTCTCTCCCCCCGCCCCCCCCCCCCCCCACCTTAAACCAGCTTATATTTCATCTTTCTCCTAACTATGCTTCAGTTCTGCCGAAGGGTCATGAAGACTTGAAACGTTGACTGATTTCTTCTCCACCGATGCTGCCAGACCTGCTGAGTTTTTCCAGGTAATTCTGTTTTTGTTTTGGATTTCCAGCATCCGCAGTAGCTTTTAGCTTTTTGTTTTTATCTCTAGTACAACACAATGACTGACATTCCTCCCTCTTGCATGGTGGTCAAGAACAAGAGGGAGCAGAGCAGAACTGGAAGGAAACAAAGACACCTGCATCTACTGAAACCTACAGAGGAGATGGCATTCTGCATACAGAGCCAACTTAAATAGAGGCTATAGCATCCACCATTGCTGAGAACATTGAGGATGACAATACATTCCTGCCTTATGAGCTTCTCAACTCCCAACTCACCTTTATCCTGCTACCTGACATGAAGTGCAAGCTGCAGATGGTGTAACCATGGACCTCGTGACTTAGCACCTCCCCCTACCTACCCTATATTTCTCCTTTCTGAATTCCTGCTCTCAGACACCCAAAAGCTGCTGACTGCCCAGCCACAGCACACCTGGGAGGAAGAAAGAGAGAGCACCAGCACAGCACAGATGAAGAAGTGCTGTCACTCGATCTGACCCCATCTCAGATTCCAGCACTGCATGAATCTTAGAGGTTTGTATAGAGTTCAGATTTGCATGTGCTGAGTCACCAAGCAGGAATGGGCTACATTCAGGCCAGAGCGAAAAGATAGTTTCTGTGCCAGCTCACTGGAGGGTGAGATTGCAGAGCTGTTCTGCTACAGGAGATGCTGGTGAAGACTTCAATGGGCAGCATACCAGAGAACGCTAATGATGATGCACACTGAGATGCTGGGTGCATTAACTGGCCTGCCAAACAGTCTCCTGTCACTGCCAAGGAGCATGGAGGAGTCTATCTCCAAAATGGCAGGGAGCATATTGTAGAGCTTGCCCTCTCCACAGTCTCTGCTCCATCTCTCTGTCCTAGACTCAGAGGCTCTGCAACTACAACCCCCATACCTGTAGCAGCCTCTGTATGGACAGGTCACCATATCACCTAGTCTCCTTGTGAGGTTGCTTCAATACTCAGTGCCAAACGCTAGAACTCACCACAACACCCCACAAAATGCTCCACAGTCCTTCCAGGGACTTTACAATAGCAGGAGTTATTCTAAATTGCCTTACCTACAAGTTAGGTGCCTGTCTCTTTAAACAATGCCAGTGCTGTGCCCCCCTTGCAGCTAAATGCATGTTCTTCGGTGAGTGACAAGTGAATACTTTGAATGAACCTACGTAGCTGGCTGTCACAAATAAAGCATCAAATCAGCCACAAACACTAAATGATGTCATGACAGCACCTGTAGGGAGGCTTCCAGTGCACAAAGGGGGTGCCCACATGGGTGCATTTCCTAGCATGGGTGTGCCATGTAGCTAGAGGCACAGTGTGCACCATTTGAAAGGCCCCTGGCTTCCTTTGCACCATCTCCAGTGACTTTAAAGATCCAAATTTCATGCCCAGGAGTACAAACTTATTGTTTTCACATAAATGTGAGGACACTGCATTAGCTGAAGCCAGCTAAGTCAACATCAAGTGGCATAAGACTTACTGGCCTGTAGGATGTAATTGCTGCCCAGATAACTTTACTGGGCACTGCTGTTGCTGCTATCTTTAAGTATACCGTGGGGTAGATTTATTTTGTACTTGGCATATGAGAACAGCACAAAGTGGAAAATTCCGACAGAGAAGTTCACATGCTCATACCTGAGTTCACCACAATCTGCCTAATTGTCTGTTTAATTCATTTAAACTGACAGAAAATCAAATGGAAGGGTGGGAGGTGCTGCAATATTTGTGTGTAATCCTTGACTTATTCTTCCTCTTCACCTTGTGTCCAGTGATTTCTTAATAACAGGATACTATGCCCTAATAACTGTCCCACATGACAGTTTTATACTATCTCAGTGCATGAACTTCTTTGGGTACCTTTAAAGATTTCAACCATGGTCTGTAATTACCAGGCTGCTCCAAACAGATCCACAAATTAGTGTTTCCATTAGTCATTGTGAACTGCATTAGTGGCATACATAATGTCATAATACTCCCTTATTAAGATCTCAAGTGGCTCTCAATTAGACTTGAGTTTGGAATTCATGTTTGTTTAATACACAGTTAAAATGTGGACTAGCAGTAATGTATACAAATTGGTCTAATTAATAATTTTCAGAGGAAAAGCAAGTCATATCACAGATACTAATAATAAAGCTAAAATATTATTGGCAAGTAGAAAATCTATCTCCATGTGTTTTAATCACTTGACTATTTAACTTTCCCTATTAAAAATTGGTGTTGTGAAAACAATTAAATTATGAAGCTTATTTTCATCCATAGCACTGTGGCTCATTGCCGTATGTAGTGTTATTATAAAATTTACAGCAATGAATGTGTAAACACTGAAACTTATCAAAATATGTTAGATGAAAATGTAGATGTACATATGTATATACACATCTATATATGCATATATATGAGTGCTATGTGATAGTTTGTGTGAGAAAAATAGTATAATTCAGAAAAATGTTATTTTAGGATTAACAGCATATTGAAGATGCACTTCAATATTATTACTTATTCATAGCTTACCTGTGTTATGATGCATTTTATACCCATCCTTACAACTTCAGTTTTAATGTTGTCCTTTTCAGGTATAATTGATTATTATGTACAGTTAACTCAAAGTCTAAGTTGGTACCATTTTTATGTAAGCTCTTCATTAATGTAGGTTACAAAGGTACTCATCTTGGGTGGAGTTATCCTCTCCGGAGACTAAGTACAGTGGCGCACGGGATGGATTGCTGCCTGAGACGTCTGCTTTTCACCTCATTATGTATGCTTAAATGAGCAGCACATCGTATCTTGTTGTGTGGCAGGCTGGGACTCATTCGCCCGCCATTACCTCACCGGGTCAAAGTTCTGGGTGCCATATTTAAACAGCACCCGTGCACACATTTACTGCCTGCAGCCCAGAACTTGTTGTGGCAAACAACAGAATGGCCTCGAGAAGAAGCAAACCTTTTGCCCCAAAGTTCAGCAACAGGTGCCTGGAGGCAATCCTCCAGACAGTCGAGGACCATCGGGAGCTCTTCTATCTCCATGATGGGAGCTGGAAGTCCATCAAAACCTACAACGAAGGGCTGGAAGGAAGGTCAGGGGGGTCAGAGCCTGCAGTCCACAGAACAGGACCGCTCTCCAGTGCAGGAAGAGGATGAATGATCTCATTCGCTCTGCCAGGGTAAGCTAACCTCCTCACTCTCAACTCAGACCCTCATAAGGCATCAGGCATTCGCAGGGCTGCAGTCCACAGGGACCTCACACACTACCAGCACAAAGGACATCACCATTGATTCTCTCACACACAGTTTTACATTTTTGTTTCTTGTGACATCCTGCACTAGCCGTGTCTTCATTCCTTAAATACTCAGGCCCACTCAGCAGGCAGTCATGCTTATCAACCGACTTTTCATCCGTCCTGTTCACAGTCTGTCCATCTGTCTTTATGTGGGAAAAGATCACCCATAAGAAGAGGGAAAGATCTCAGACCAGAGGGGGGATGCCAGAGCTCAGGCATTGCACCCACTTTGTGGAGCAGGTGGCAGAGCTGGCTGGTGAGGACAGAGACGGTTGCTGTGCCGAAGGCAAGATTGGCATCTCCCCACAAGCCAGTGAGGGTCAATCCAGTAGTTTTCGCCCACCTGCCGACACTGTGATTACTATTTTATGTAGGTGACTCTCCAGCCAATCACTAATTATCCCTTCCCTCTATTACAGCCATCAGCAAGAAAAGGCCATGAGAAGCCAGCACATCAGCCCAAGAGCACCTCAAATGAGGATCCATCACTGCGTTCACCTGCACCCTCCACCAGCACAAATACACACACCTCAGTGGGACCTAGTTTTAGAGCAGACTTGGGGCCACCATCTGGTGAGCACAGCACAGAAATGGGTCTACAGCAGGCAGAGGCAGTGGCAGCCGATGTCGCTGTCACTCAGAGGACTGCTGGAGGCCAGGCTCCTGCTGAGTCTCAGTCTGATGAAAAGCTTCTGGAATCTGCCCTCAGAGAAATGTCGGGGCTCCAGCAGGGGTACAGCAGGCAGGATCATCAGAGGCCGTCGCCAGATTAGAATGAAGGATGGCTAGGCCAGCATTTATTGCCCATCCCTAATTGCCCTTGTTCAGAGGGCATTTAAGAGTCAACCACATTGCTGTGGGTCTGGAGTCACATGTAGGCCAGACCAGGTAAGGGCAGCAGATTTCCTTCCTTCCCTACAGGACATTAGTGAGCCAGATGGGTTTTTACAACAGTCGGCAATAGTCATCATCAGACTTCTAATTCCAGATTTTAAAAAAAATTATTGAATTCAAATTTCACCATCTGCCGTGGTGGGATTCAAACCCAGATCCCAAAAGCATTACCCTGGGCCTCTAGAATACTAGCCCAGTGACAATACCACTACACCACCACCACCACCCCTATCTAGGGCCCTCATAATTTTGTACACCTTAATCAAGTCACCCCTCAGCTTCCTCTGTTCTAAGGAAAACAACCCAAGTCTACCCAATCTTTCCTCGTAGCTGCAATTCAGGCCTTGGTAACATTCTTGTAAAGCTCTTCTGTCCCTCTTCAGAGCAATTATGTCCTTCCTGTAATATGGTGACCAGACCTGTACACAAAGCTCCAGCTATAGCCTAACCAGAGTTTTATACAGTTCGGGGATTACATCCCTGCTTTTGTATTCTATACCTTGTGCAATATAGGAAAACGTTCCATATCCCTTCTTTATCACCTTATCCACCTGTCCTGCCGCCTTCAGGGACCTGTGGACATGCATTCCAAAGTCTCTCACTTCCTCTAACCCTCTCAATATCCTCCCATTTATTGAGTGTTCCTTTGCTTTGTTTGCCCTCCCAAATAACCTCACACTCCTCGAGATTGAATTCCATTTGCCACTTTTCCACCCACTTAACCAAACCATTGACATAATTCTGGAATCCACAGCTATCCTCTTCACTATCAACTACATGGCCAATTTTTGTGTCATCTGCAAATTTCCCAATCATGCCTGCCACATTTAAGCCCAAATCATTAATATGTAACGCAAACAGCAAGGAACCCAACATTGAGCACTGTGGAACGCCACTGTTTGCTAAAACATCCGCCGATCAATGCCCTTTGTTTCCTGTCACTGAGCCAATTTTAGATCAACTCGCTACATTCCCCTGTACCCCATGGGCTTTTACTTTTCTGATCAGTCTGCCATGTGGGACCTTGTCAACCCCCCACCTCCCCCCCACCCACAACAGCCACCTTGGACACATTCTGTGTCCATCGCTTTCAGAAACACATTGTCTTAGCTCCCATGGCAAGGAGGCACAACTACATACAGCTTCGAGGGCACCAGATGGCTCTGGGCCACGAGACCTTGAGGCTCCCCTTCCACAATCTCATCACCATGAATAGGACATGTGTTGGAGTTCTGAGTATGCGCCTAGCTGCGTCTCCTGCAGGTTGCCCCCAGACTAGTCATGTGCGACTAAGAACAACACGTGGGGGAGAAGTCATCTCATTATGAACCACTCAGGCTGATGTAAGCATGGGCACTACCTGCTTGCTCACCCAAATGCCCAACATGAGTCAATGCAGTCACGACAGTAAGACTTCGGGTGGGGGGGGTAGGGGGGGTGCGGAGTTGTGGGGGGTGCCCTCAAAGGCTAAGGCTATCTGTTGGGTTAAATGCCCAACACCAACATGGTACTCACCCTTCCAGAGCGCAACAAATTGTTGAATTGTTTGCGGTACTGGATCCAGGTGCGCTGCACCACCTCGGGGGATCTCACCACCTCCGCCACCTCCTCCCAGGCACGTTTTGTCATGTGGGGGGGTCTCCTCCTCCCATCCTGGGGAAACAGCACCTCCCGCTGTGCTGCCACCTCTTCGAGAAGGGCAACAAGGCAGTCATCAGAAAAGCGAGGGGCACATTGACTCCCTGCTGGCTTGCCCTATAGCCTGCCCTGCTCCTGGGCCACACCCTGAAGCCTGCCCTGCTCCTGAGCCACACCCTGTAGCCTGCCCTGCTCCTGGGCCACACCCTGCAGCCTGCCCTGCTCCTGGGCCACACCCTGCAGCCTGCCCTGCTCCTGGGCCACACCCTGCAGCCTGCCCTGCTCCTGAGCCACACCCTGCAGCCTGGCCCTGCTCCTGGGCCACACCCTGCAGCCTGCCCTGCTCCTGGGCCACACCCTGCAGCCTGCCCTGCTCCTGGGCCACACCCTGCAGCCTGCCCTGCTCCTGAGCCACACCCTGCAGCCTGCCCTGCTCCTGGGCCACACCTTGCAGCCTGCCCTCCTCCTCTGCCCTTCCCTCAACATTGGCCTGCTATGCAGACCCCCTGCGGTATCACCTACAGCTGGCCATAGCAGACAGCCTACAGGAGGCTGCCAGGCCTTTTTTTAAACAGACTGCCGGGTCGCCATTGGACTCGGTGGTCTGTACACGCCCACTGCAAACTTCAGACTCCCACTCTCCACGGGAGTCGGAAATGCGCTGGGCGGGCCTTAATTGGCCTGCCTGCGCAAAATGGCGGCGCGGCCCCAATCGGGTCCACGGCCGCCCGTGTCAGCACCTGCTCTGCCCGCCCGCCAAATGGAAAATTTTGGCCTATGTTAAATCTAAGTGTATTATGGTCACTATCCACAAAAAGGTTAACCACTGCTACTTCATCCACTTGCCCAGCTTCATTTCCTGAGACTAAATCTAGATTTGCACGCCGTCTCATTGGGCTTATTACGTGCTTGCTAAAAAACATCTCAGATAACTGGGCGTAGCAGTCAGCAGGGTGCCTCCATCTCTGTTTCGAATGTCAGGGATGCATCTAGATGTAACGGTAGAGTAAAGAAAATGAAGAAGTACTGAGAGCACAAAGGGGGCTCGGGAATTCACTCACTGTATATACTTTGCACATCTGTAGATATCTTTTGCTTTTCTGAAAGTCTCATCTCATGAATGGCTCTTCTATCTGACGCAATGCTCCAAGGTCATGCAAGTGTGAGAGTTGCCCCCCTCCCACCCACCCAGCCACCACCCTCCCCCCACCACCCCCCGCCACCACCCCCCGCCTACCCCACTGATCGCCCACGTGTCCCTTAGCTCTATGTTGTTTCGCCCAATCTCAGTTCAGTAAGTTGCTTTTATGTCCACAGAAGTAACATGAACAAAGCAAGTTTGCTCTATCAACATGGTAGTTGGGCAATGCATATCTTAGGTTTGCCTCAGAGGATCATATCACGTGGCCTCATGTATAGATTTTGCAGTTTGTTTATTCTCCTGATGCTGCTGCACTGAAGCCTGTTCTCTATGGATCTTATAGGTTTAAGTGGCGAGCATATTGGAGTCATTCCAAACTAGTGCATTTTTCAATGGCCTCCAATTAATGTCTGTCAGGTTTGAGTGTGGGTTACAGTTTAAGTAATAGCTGGGGACCTTAGCTGTTCATTGCAGCCTGCAGCATGATCTCGTGACTGCGTTTACAGATAAACATTACTTCTATAATAGTTCCCATTCTCCACCTGTAGAATACAGTGCTATGCGCCTAGCTAGCACTTGGTGACCTCTGAATTTTTTTTTTTATTATTCATTCACGGGATGTGGGCTTCACTGGCAAAGCTGGCATTTATTGCCTATCCCTAGTTGCCATTGAGAATCTGGTGGTGAGCTGCCTTATTAAACTGCTGCAGCCCCTGTGGTGTAGGTACATCTGCAGTGCTGTTAGGAAGAGAGTTCCAGGATTTTGACCCAGTGACAGTGAAGGAACGGTGGTATATTTCCAAGTCAGGATAGTCAGTGACTTGGAAAGGAACTTCCAGGTGGTGGTATTCCCATGTATCTTCTGCCCTTGTCCTCCTAGATGGTAGTGGTCGTGGGTTTGGAAGGTACTGTTTAAGGAGCCTTGGTGAATTCCTGCAGTGCATCTTGTAGATGGTACACACTGCTGCTACTGTGTGTTGGTGGTGGAGGGAGTGAATGTTTGTGAATGTGCTGCCAATCAAGTGGGCTGCTTTGTCCTGGATGGTACCAAGCTTCTTGAGTGTTGTGGGAGCTGCACTCATCCAGGCAAGTGGGGAGTATTCCACCACACTCCTGACTTGTGCCTTGTAGACGGTGGACAGGCTTTGGGGAGTCAGAAGGTGATTTACTCGTCGCGGGATTCCTAGCCTCTGACCTGCTCTTGTAGTTGCAGTATTTAAATGGCTAGTCCAGATCAGTTTCTGAACCCCAAGATGTTGTTATCACAGAATTACAGACTCTTAACAGCACAGAAGAATCAGAGAATCACAGAATTTTAATGGCACAGGAGGAGGTCATTCCGCCCATCATGTCAGCACCGGCTCTCCAAATGAGCATGATGACCTAGTGCCATTACCCTGCCTTTTCCCCGTACCCATGCACATTGTTTCTAATCAAATAATCGTCTAATGCCCTCTTGAATGCCTCGATTGAGCCTGTCTCCACTCTTCCATGCAGTGAATTCCAGACCTGAACCATTCGTTTTGTAAAAAAGCTTTTTCTCATGCCACATTTGCTTCTTTTGCAAATCACTTTGAATCTGTGTCCTCTCGTCCTTGATGCCGCCCTTTCATTCTTAATGGGGGTAGTGGGGGATTCAGTGATGGTAATGCCACTAAATGTCAAAGGATGATGTTTAGATTCTCTCTTGTTGGAGATGGTCATTGCCTGGCAATTGAGGAACTCCTGCAGTGATGTCCTAGAGCTGAGATGATGTGACCTCCAACAACCACAACCACCTTCTTTTGTGCTAGGTATGACTCCAACCAGTGGAGAACGTTCCCCCTGATTCCCATTGACTCCAGTTTTGCCAGGGCCCCTTGATGCCACATTCGGTGAAATGCGGCCTTGATGTCAAGGGCAGTCACTTTCACCTCACCACGGGAGTTCAGCTCTGCTAGACAGCCATGACTATGTGATGTTATAGGTGCATGTCTAGCCTCATGATGCCAGCCTATTACATGTGACGATACTGGTTTGTACCTGAAGTTCTGGCTAGCGTGGCTTGGCAGAATCCCTGTGCTAGCTTTCAGAAGGACAATTGATATGGTTATCTGACTGTAACAGTGCCATCAACTCCAGGCTTCCTTGGGCAGAAATTTTTGCTCGGCAGGCAGGTGCTCGCCCAACCTGCTCAAGCGTGAAATGACACCCGTTGACGTCGGCCAAGTGTGCCAATGTCAACGTGAGGTCGTGCGATAGTTCAGTCGACGGGTGCGCGTCGAAGTCAGCAGCGTACCCGCCAACAATTAAAAGGCCTGTTAAGGCCATTAAGTAACCAATTCAATTAAATTTTTCGCTGCCAGTCCAAACTAACGGTTGGCGAGCGGGCGAAAAGGTGAAGCAGCTTTTGCATTTTTTTGGAAACCTCAACCAGGGCCAGGGTGAGGTTTCCAAAGGTAGGTAAAAATAAAAACTTTAATTTTTCATTATTTACATATCCCTGCTCATGTGACAAAGTCAGGTGAGGGAACATGTTTCATTACATTTTTTATTTATTTATTTTTTTTCATATCTCTTCATCGCCCGGAGGCAGCTCCGTGCCTCAGGGAGATTGATGCGCTCACTCACGCACATGCACAAAGGTCGCGCTTGGCCCACTCACCCTCCTCCCCCCCGCCACAGGCAGCGCTCAGCACTGCCCCTCTCGTTTCACGCTGGGCAGGCCTTAATTGGCCCGCCAATGTGAAATTGCGGTGCAGTGCCAATCACGGGCGACGGTCGGCTTCCTAACCGGGAGTGAGCACCCCCACCAAGGGCAAAATTCTGCCCCTTAATCTGCTGGAAGGAAAATATGAAGGCCTGAAATGGGATCAGAGCAAAAATCCAGTCCATCTTATGTGTGCTCTTTCTTATCAACAAAGTTACTAAGTAATGCTTAAATGTGGCATCGAGATTGGCTGGGCCACCTCACTCCCAGATACCAAGGCAATGCTGGACGTGAACTTGGGAAGTTCCCGATGAAGGATGGGTCATGAGTGCTTGTCAATAATCAGAGGATGATGCTGCTGAAATTCTCTCTGTGCACACAGAGGTTACCTGACTCGCAGGCTCACATCCATGATTAGCAGTGACAGCGCCCTAAGGAATGAGGTCGTGCAGGAGGCTCAGTATGAGGATGAGGCCAGATCGTTATTCTTGAATGAGAGTGGACTTGGAGAGATGTTGCATCTCGGATACAGGTCAGTCCTCAGACGGTCAAGCGAGAACCAGTGATTGATGATTGTCCTCCTTGAGGTGCTTTGCAACTCTCCAGACATACTGCCATGAATGTGCTGAGTTTGCAGTGCTGCTCCTGCCTCTTGAAGGCTGCTGTAGGCAGTGAAATGCTGGCACGATGCCTGAAAGGGCTGAAACATATCTCCTTGCTTCATCGTAAGCACAGGTGGAGATCTTATCCCATTACAGAATGCCACATGCTCCAGAGGCTGCCTAGCTTCCAAGGATGAGGCCATCGTCATATAGGATTGTGACTACTCATTCTGCGGTTGATGTCCTTCATTGAGATGTTGAGGAAAGCAAAGAAGGTGTTAATGTCAAGGCTAAATGGAGGGCACAGGTGAAATAAGCTCTTATGAGCTAGTTGTCTTCATCGTCCTGGAACCTTGTCGCTATAAGGGTCTCACATGCAAGTCTGCAGTGTTTGCCCATGCTATGGCCACTTCCTGTGGGGTGTCAACATCCCCGCCCTCTTTGAGGTCACCTATTTTGAAGTCAGGAGACGTGTAGCTCCTCCATCTTTCCATCTGGCAACTCAACTCCCCTGTGGAATGCCAGGTGGCGTTGAACGCAGCAAACCAAGGTGATTCAGGAGACCCTCTGGAGACGGTACTGGAGGCCGCCATCTGATTGGTCCTGACTTCTGAAACGCATCTTCGACATGCCAATGGTCTGCTCAATCAAGGAGCATGTTGCAGGATGAACCCTATTGTACCACTCCTCTGAAGCACTCTGTGGCTGCCAAACAGGTGTCATTAGCAAAGCCTTTTGGGGGTAGCCTTTATCACCAATGAGCCAACCCTGAATGAGCTGAGCACCCTCGAAGATCTATGACACCTGCAAGTGACTCAAGATGCAAGAGTCACCTGAGCTCCCAGAATGCTCATACAGATCTGCATAATCTGTCTTTGGTGATCACAGATCAGCTGCACGTTGAGAGAGTGGAAGCCTTTTCTATTGATGAATCTTTGTGATTGCTGCAAGGGAGTTCGTAATGCCACATGTGTGCAGTCGATGGCACCCTGCACCCATGGGAAGCTGGCGATTGCTGCAAATCCCACTGCTCTGGCAGCCTAGCTGATTTCACCCAGGGAGAACTGGACGTAATTGAATGCCTTACTGTATAGGGGGCAGAATTTTTCCGTCGGTGAGCTGGGGGCGGGGCCCGCTCGCCGACGCGAAAATGATGTGGGATGATGTCGGGGGGAACCCCCGACATCATCTTGCCCCCTTTAAATATTCAGGAAGGCGGGAGCACAGCACGATCAGCTGTCCGCCCGCCAACCTGTCAATAGCCAATTGAGGCCATTGACAGGATAATTAAGCCAATTAAAGGACCTGACCATCCAACCTTAAGGTTGGCGGGCAGGCCAGGAGCCCCAGCGGGCTTCCGAAAAAACATGAAACCTCATCCACCGGAGGGATGAGGTTTCATGTCAGTTTTTAAAAAGTTTAATAAAGTTTATGTGATATTTATTAACATGTCTCATCTCGTGTGACACTGTCACGTGAGGTGGACATGCTAATAATTTGTTTTTTTTTCTATTTTTGAAGTTTATAAACCTTTCACCGATCTCCCTGAGGAGGCACTTAGTCTCAGGGAGATGTCCGCTCTTTTTCGCACATGCGCAAAAGAGCGCTCTCTGACAGTTGGGGAATCCACCCCCCCTCCCCCCGGCATAGCGCTTCCCGTCAGGAATGGGAACACTTAAAATGGTGGCAGGGTCAGTTTCGGTGGTGGCGATCGGCTGCCCGCCCGCCCATCAAGGGCAAAATTCTGCCCAGGGTGTCGATGATTTCTCAGGTGCATTTATAAGCAAAAGGTTGTGATATTCCACTGAAGTTCCCAGCGGAGCCCTGGAACCAGCCACTCGCAAAAAAGATGTGGGTGGCAGTCATCTTTAAAGCTACTGGCAATGGTTGGTTTCCCAGTCCGTGCGGCATCACGCCTGAAGAATGTAGCAGATGTGAGCCACTGCATCCCTTGATAAGCGAACGTGCCTTTGGCACTTTCTTTCTCTCATCTGCAAATATACGAGGCATCCTCAGTACTCCCTGGGTCACGCCAGATGCCTATGTGGAAGAGGTCTCTCCTCCTCATCTTCTGGGTCTTCATGGGGCCCTGCTGGCCTATGTTCCTCAGCAAGGCTCTTCCCTTTGCCCTTCCAGATGACAATGGGCCCTTCTTCTCTTCCTCGGTTGCATGAAAGCCATAAAAAAGGCAGTGTTGCCTGCTTCCTGCATTCTGCACTCTTCCTTGTCTCTGTGGAAAATTAGTTCAGAGACATGACTGAACATTTCCTGCAATGATCACCTTCCATCACCAAGTGAAGGAGCCATTGTAAAGCCCTTGGGCTTCCCTCATTCCAGGCACTCCATTCCCAGATCCTCCCTTGCAGCTGTAACACAGCCTTAAGGATCACTGGAAGCTGAATTGCTCCCCCAACCCCTCTACACCCCAGGCATGACAAATAGGTTTGGATCTGGATGAACAGCCAGGTGCTAAAAGCCTCAGTCAGGGCATTGTCAGGCTGCCTCCTTTAGAGTACACTGGAGCCCAGCTTTGCACTAATGTAATGACTGTAATCATTGAGCTGTGTAAAGTCTGAACCTCTCGGCTGTATTGAGTAGTGTTGTTTGGAGTATTTTACATATGTACTTTAACCGTGGCCTGTTTATAGTTGGATCCTTCTGATCTTTGCACGTTTCAATGACAGGGACAAATGGTCATTCAAACATAATCAACATTTGGCCCCAAGCCCTATGGATTCTCGCAAGAATGTGCAACCTGAGTTAAGGTGCCCACTTCCTTCAATTGACATTTGAATCTTCCTAACTTGTCTCAGCTGAGCTTTGCTCTCCATGTCCTGAAGTGGAAATTATTAGGATGCCCCTTCAGTTGTTGCACAAGTGCAGTAATCGACTTCTCCCACAAGCCCTCAGACCCCTTCCCTTGCAATTTATTTTTCCAATGTTATTTTTCAACTGTCATTCCATCAGCTGTCGAAATGGTGCTGCTCCACTTCTATCATGAGACCAGCTTCAAACATCCCCCGTCACCATCCAAGTCCCATCTATCATCCTGGAAGAGCATCATGTGCAAGGTTCCCTCCTTCCAATCACTCTCTTTCTTCCCACTCTAACCCAGGAGCCCATCGTGATTCTGATAGATATCCCTGTCCTCACCCCTGAACCATTTTCTGTGGATGCTCCCATGCCCCATGTTGACCTCACCCCACCCCCAGTACCAAGCTGCCAACCCCAGGATGCAAATGTATGAGGGACTGACCACACCTTGCGCACAATGCTGTGCATGATCAACAGAACACAGACAGGTCCTCCCCCTTCCTGCACTGGAACTATGCCAGGTATAGCCTTGTAGCACGATGCGCACTGCACTAGACTGCCTTTACTCTCTGGTCCTGACTACATGGTGCACACTGCCCCGGACTGCCTTTACTCTCTGGCCCTGACTACATGGTGCACACTGCCCCGGACTGCCTTTACTCTCTGGCCCTGACTACATGGTGCACACTGCCCCGGACTGACATTACTCTCTGTTCCTGACTATATGGTGCGCATTGCCCCGGACTGCCTTTACTCTCTGGCCCTGACTACATGGTGCGCATTGCCCAGGACTGGCTCAGACTTACCCCACCACCACTCCCATCTTCTTTTAAGCGCCACCCCCCCACTTATCATGTGTCTCTGTCTACCCCTCCCTCCTGTGCTCTAGTCACTGTCCACCCCCACCTCCCGAGTCAAGCTTGTGCTTTCCAGCCTTTCCCTGCTGTGCTCCAGTCACCCCACCCCCGCCTTTCCTCCCACTGGCCTTGCCTGAGAAGCCTTGGAATGGAATCGGAGCAGGTAGGCGAACACTCCACATACAAGCCTCAAAGTCACGAGTGAAGTGCAGTTCGCCAGTTGCATGCCAGTTATATCCAGCCCTGAACCAAGCCATTGTAATTATCCGCTGGCAGGCCGATTAGATTGGGAGTGCGAATGCAATTCCAGCAAGCTGGGTTTTTATTAAGCATTCATAAGATGCGAATGGAATGGAAATGTATTTCCCAAAGTGGTGCAGTGGGAAACCTGACCCGCCTTGAATGTTGGGAGGGGAAAATTGCAAACTATTTTCCCACTGGCAGAAAACTGACTTTTGGCTGCACTCGAATTTTCCAGTCCCACCTGCCACAATGCCCACCATTGGCAGGACTGTAAAACCCAGCCCTTTATCTGAGAGTGCTAATCATGGCCCTGAACTGAATCAATGTTTAGAGGTATTTTTTTAAATCAACAACTTTGGTTTTAATAAATTTACAGCATGGTTACCAAAATGTTACTTATGCTCATCTTATTATTCCTTTGGGCTGTCTGTACTCCCTCAATGGTCACAGTAATTAGAGCTCCATGATCTTGTTAGTTGTTAACCAGCACTAGTGAACCTTATCATAGCAAACTATTTCTATTTGATTTCTAATTTCCACTTCAGAACCTGTTGGAATCTCTAATTCTCCTCAACCCTAATGCCCAATCATTTTGACCTCAAAATCATACTTCCCCCAATTTTCTCCCAAGGTTTTGCCTTCACTACAATGGAATTCCATTAATAGATCCCCATAATCTTTTGTTCTTCAGAACCCCCTGAATCAAAATCTGCTTTTCTTTTAGTGTGAATATTTTCAGGGAATTAATTTGCTAATTTAGCATGTACTTAATATACTATTCCTCTATGCATACAGCTTTATGAGGAAAATGCAAGATAGTTTCCATTACACCTGCATCAAGGAAAGTCAATGTATCACCCCCATTTAAAATGATTTGGGATTCAAGTTAGAAATCAAACAAACCAATTAAACAGCTATAGATTAATTTGATTTCCTTAACTTATTCAAATATCTTACATTCTATTAAATATGGGGAGACGGGGCATAATAATAATGTCACTGAATTAGTAATTCAGAGGGCCAGGCTAATGCTCTGGGGGCATAGTTCAAATCTCACCACAGCAGTTGGTGGAATTTGAATTCAAATGAATAAAAATCTGGAATTGCAAAGCCAGTCTCTGTAATGGTGAGCATGGAACTATCATCGATTGTTATAAAAGCCCATCTGGTTCACTAATGTCATTCAGTGAAGGAAATCTGCCATCCTTACCTGGTCTGGCCTACATGTGATCAGACCCACAGCAACTTGGTTGACTCTTAAATGCCCTCTGAAATGGCCTAGAAAGTCACTCAGCTCAAGGGCAATTAGGGTTGGGCAATAAATGCTGGCCTTGCCAGTAACGCCCACATCCCATGAAAGAGTAAATAAAGTTAGTTAAAGGAAAAATATAATATGGAATAATGAAAAGGTTAAACCATAGCATTATTTTTAAATTATGCCATAACAGCAAGATAAGAACATAAGAACTAGGAGCAGGAGTAGGCAATTCAGCCCCTCGAGCCTGCCCCGCCATTCATTACGATCATGGCTAATCTCATTTCGGCCTCAACTTCAATTTTCTGCCCTCTCCCCATAACCTAAGGGACATAGGTGTATTAATTGGTAAAAAATCAAGTTTACTTGTATGCATAAAGATGGCACTTTGGGAGGGCAAAGTCATTCACTTCTGGGAGTGATGCAGAGGACAAGAGAACAATGAAACTTGCAAGACAACTTGAGCAATTACAATGATAGCTCATCAAGTGATTGTGGAAAAATACAATCACAATCTTGAAAACTTTTCATCCTAGATTACTTGAACCATCCAAGTTAAGCATTAACTGATCTGGTGACAGCCAAAACAAAAAGCAAAAATAGGACTTGAAGGAACATCATTCTAAACTAACAAATTACCCAAGTACTTGGTTTACCACATCTTATAGCTAAACTGCTGGATAAATAAGGGGTGAATTTACTGGGCCCACAAGTAGGCACATGTGATCACCTGATTGTAGAAAATATTGGAAAGTCAAGAGTGCCTGCCTGTGAAAGAAAAAACACAAATCTGCAACATTAATTTTCTTCAGGCAAAATGTAAAATTATTTTTTCAAGGCCATAGAGGGTGTTTGTAGTACTTATCATTTATTATGCCATTTAAAGCACAGTTACTCCTGATTGCACTAGCTCTAATGTTTTCATCCCTCTTTAGTACAAGACTAGTGGATAATTAGTCTTAGTTAAGGCCATCATAGTGGTCTTGGTGCTGATTCCATCAGCAAAGACTCCAACCACACAGCCTGTGGAAGAGTAGGGTATGACTGACAGCAACTTATAGGTTTCCATGTTTAATTATGTGTGTGTGTCGATGCCAGAAGGTTCTGCCAGTTTTACTCTGTAATAATGGTGAGCATTGACAGCCTCAGTACTATTATCCAGCAAAATCCAGGTCACTATTGTTTTCACCTATATGAACCATTTTCCTTTTGCTTTATCTCTGCATGGGCAACAGCTTATCAGCAGCTCCCTTGGGTCGCAGTGACCAGCACTGTACAAGGCAGTCAAGATGTGGTCTCAAAAGCAGGCTGTTCACAACTTCTAGCTAAATGAATGCACAAATGGGTGCAATTCTAGAGCATGGGTTTTACAAAGACGTGTACCTACTATGAAATAAAACTGCAGTTACTGAGCAATCAAGGCTACTTTGTAGAATCAGCATGGAAACATAGCATAAGAAATAGGAGCAGGAGTAGGTCAGTTTTCCCTTCGAGGATGCTCTATCATTCAATAAGAACTACCTCAAGTACACCTTTCTGCACTATCCCTTGGTTCTCTTGCTACTCAAAATATACTCAACAACTGAACATCCACAGCTCTCTAGGTTAGAGAATTCCTAGGATTCACAGCCCTTTGAGTGAAGAAGCCTCTCCTCATCTCAGTCCTAAATTGCCAACCCCTTATTCTGAAACTGTGACTCCTAATAGATTCCCTGCCAGGGAAAACATCCTCCCCGCATCTACCCTGTCAAGCTCCTTAAGAATTTTACATGCTTCAATTAGACCACTTCTCATTCTTCTAAATTCTGGAAATATAGGCTGCATCTATCCAACTTATCCTCAAAGAACAATCTTTTGAGTGAACCTTTGTTTCACTTCCTCTGAGAAAGTATATCCTTACTGCACACAATACTCCAGATGTGGACTCACCAAGACATTGTATATTGGTCGTAAGATTTCTTTACTATTATATGCCAATTCCTTTGTAATAAAGCCTAAGACACCATTTACCTAGCTCATTATTTGCTGCACTTGCATGGCAATTATCTGTGATTCATTTATGAGGATGCCCAGTTCTCTCTGAATACCAACATTTCCTAGTCTCTTGCCATTTAAAAAATATTTTGTTTTTCTATTTTCCCTACAAAAATGGATAACTTCACACTTCCCCATATTATACTCCATTTGTTCTGTTCTTGCCCACTCACACAACTTGTCTGTGTCGCTTACAGTCTCATTGCTTACTTTCCTATTTAACTTTGAATCAGCAGCAAACTTGGGTACATTACACTTGGTCTGCTCTTCTAAGTCATCACTACAGATTGTAAATAGTTTAGGCCCAAGCACTGATCTTTGTGGTACCCTGCTAGTTACAGCCTGCTAACCAAAAATGTTTATTCCTACTTTCAGTTTTCCATCCGTTTGCCTCAATGCATGCTAATATGTTACACCCAATACCATGAATCCAAATTCTGCACAATAATTTATTGTGCGGTACTTTATCAAATGTCTTTTAAAAATCCAAATTCACCACATCCACTTGTTCCCCCTTATATACCCTGCTACTTGCAATCTCAAAAAAACTCTAATTGATATGTTAAACACAATTTTCCTTTCATAAAACTGTTGACTCTGCCCAATCATTTTATGATTTCCTCAATGTTTTATTCCCCCGTTCCTTATAATAGATTCTAGCATATTCCCAACAATTGATGTTGTCAGGCTAACTGACCTATATTGCCCCATTTTCTTTCTCCTTCCCTTCTTGAAGAGCAGGGTTGTGTTTGCAACCTTCAATCCCTGAGAACTGTTCCAGAGTTTAGGGAATTTTGGAAGATTAAAACCAATACATCCATTATCAACTCTCTCCTCCATCCCCACCCCCTTCCCCAACCCTCCCTTTTTCCAATAATTTATAATTTTTAAAATATATTTCTCTTTTCCCACCTATTTCCATTATTTTTAATTTTTTTTCCATCCATTGTTTTATCTCCACCTTTTAGCCTATTTCGATCCTTTCCCCCCACTAGGGCTATCTGTCACTTACTCGCCCTGCTTTCTACCCTTAATGTCACAATTAGCACATTCCTTAGCTAATGTCACCACCATCAACATCTCTTTGTCCTTTTGTCTATGACATCTTTGGAAATCTCTTCTTTGCCTCCACCTATCACTGGCCCTCTATCCAGCTTCACCTGTCCCACCCCCCTCAACCAGCTTATATTTCACCTCATTCCTAAATTTCCTTAGTTCTGATGAAAAGTCATACGGACTCGAAACGTTGACTGTATTCCTCTTCGCAGATGCCGTCAGACCTGCTGAGTTTTTCCAGCTATTTTTGTTTTTGTTTCAGATTTCCAGCATCCACAGTATTTTGCTTGCATCCATTATCTATGTGTCTACGTCCTTTAAAACCATAAGATGTGGACCATCATGCCCAGGCTACATGTTAACTTTTAATCCCATTAATTTCTTCAATACTTTTTTTCATTAATACTAATTTCTTCAAGTTACTCATTCTTAAACCCTTGATTCCCCACTATTTCTGGAATGTCTTTTGTGGCTTTACTGTGAAGAGCAATGCGGCTGTATAAACCATGGACTACATAGTAGCACTGTCTCCTCTGAGTCACAGGTTCTGGGTTCAAGTCTCAGTCTAGGGGTTAAGCACAAAAATCAAGAATGACACCCCAGTGCAGTATTGAAGGAGGTGCTATCTTTCAGATGAGATATTTAACTGAGGTCCCATCTCCCTGCTTAAGTGGATGTAAAAGATCCCCTGGGCACTATTTTGAAGAAGAGCAATGGAGTTATCCCTGGTGCCCTAGTCAATATTTATGCCTCAAACAATATCACAAAAGTAGACTACTTTTACTTGGTCATTATCAAATTGCTGTTTGTGGGAGTTTGCTGAGTTTACGTTAGCCACGTTTCTTAGCATTACAACAGTGACTACACTTCAAAAGTGCTTCCTTGGCTATAAAGGCTTTGATACTTCTGGTGGTCAGGTAAAGTATTATATAAATGCAAATCATTCTTTCTTTCATTTCAAAGCACTGAACCTTTGGGCCCCAATAGGGGTGAGTGAAAAGGTGGGCGGATGGGTGTTTAAATTTACGGCACTGGCTGGAGTGCCACTTCTCCAGCAATCTGGCCATTTTGCAGGAGGTAGGATGAGGGAGGCGGGGGAGTGAACATTAGGGCCACCTGTCTGCAAGCAGCAGGTATAGGGTGACCAGGTTTTCAAATGTCAAAACCAGGACACACTAAAAAGTCTTGGGAAGGCAGTGCTCCATGATGATGCACATTATGACAGGAGTTTGGGGGAGGCACAGGTGAAGGTAAGGGGTCATGTGATGACACTTTCTGGAATATGTTCAGCCAGAGTTGGCAATCCTATTACTATTACACCCAATTACTAAAGACGCCAGTTACGAACCACAGACTTTCATTTCAATGACATTTCTGTGTCTTAAAAACAACTGAACCAAGGCTTTGTTTGTCATGCACAAAACCCAGAATTCTCTATTCTGCTGGGGCCAACCAAACCGGTGGGACTGCGAAGTGATTGACAGCTCCCTGCAGCCACACAGATGACACTCAGCAAGGGTGACTTCCGGAGGGGAAGCCAATAGGGTTGCCAGGAGGAGGGCTGAGGGGCGGAATAGTTATGCAGTACCAGCAGCAGGTTCAGTTGAACAGCGCATGCCATGATGCCAGGAAAGTGGGTGGGTGACGCAGGAATGGCGGTTTGAACTTTAACCGTCGCAACTAACTTTCCAACCAGTGCTTTAAAAGGCTTCATCGCCACAATGGAGCCGTCAGCTCCAAAAGGGTAGTGACAACCCCCTTGGGGGTTTCAAGAGGGCAGTAAGGTGGAGTGATACAAACCAGTTTGCATGCAATACAAAGTGATGGGTGTTCACAGGAAGAAGGACAAAATTTCATGGACCCCACCCATTTATATTTGTCATAAAGTGAAAAGCTGGAAACTGGGACATTGAATGATTTTGAGGAAATTGTTGGGATACCAGAATGTTTAATGAAAATCTGGGCCTGTCCCAGCAAAACCAGGATGTATAGTCACCCTAGGCAGGTACTCAACTGATATTAAAGGCCTATTAAGGCCTATTGTCAGAGGCTGACTGGAATTTTCCAATTTGCCTCAAGGCCCCCAGAAGCATCAGGGAAAACTGTAGCTACCTGGAGGTGACCTCCTGGCAGCAGCTAGGCTGGGGAGGCCAGCACTCCAAGCAGTCTTAGAAGCCCTCCCCCTGCTGCCAGGGTTCACTTTTAGCCTCAGGCCACCTTCCCCCTCCACAATGGTGACTCAGCTGCTGAGGCATTTTTAAATTTAAAGTTAAAATTTTGGAGAGAGGGCGTTCCATCTTGGTGCATCTTCTCCCTCACTTACTTGAATTGCAGCCTATTGTTTTTCCAGTGCTGTAGGCCCTTCTATTGGCCCTCTAGCTTCGAAATTCTGCCTGCCCTCTGACAAATTCACAGAAAATCACATCCAGGAGGCTGTTCCCCACATGTTGTTGTCTTCGGACTCCAATTTGACCATGACAGCCAGGCTCTGAATGACAGCCCTGGGGAAAGTCCTGCTCCAAATATTTTTTTAGTGTCTGTCATTTCCTTATTTCCCATTATAATTTCTCCTGTCTATGCCTCAATGGACCCACATTTACTTTTGCTAATCTTTTCCTTTTTACATACCAATCAACACGTTTATAGTCTGTTTTTATGTCTCTTGCTAGTTTGCTCTCCCAGTTTCTTCTCTCTTTCTGTATTGCTTGTCTTCTTTGCTGAATTCAATAATCCTCCCAATCCTGAGGTTTCCGACTCCTTTTGGCAAAACATAAGTTACTCTGCTGTAAAGCTTTGGTGTTTCTCTTACTGCTTTTCAATCTACCCTTATTACTTGTGCGATTTTGCATTTTAATTTAGACTCTAATTTGAACAGTAACTGTCACCAATACAGAAGTGACCAGAGATCATATACCCTCCTCCTAACATCTGTCTAGCAGCTACAATGATTTCCTGGACTAATCGCTAGGTTCTTCCTCACTTTGTGCACTGCCTCCCTGCAGATGTGTGTTTTGGACTCATCAGCACAGTGGGAGAAGATACTGTATCCACTGCCTGCATGTAAGAACTAGTTAATGGAAATCTGAAAGGCCCAGCATGATGTACATGCACAGTCGGTGACCTGCAATGTGCATGCCTGGCAAGATTGGAGTCCTGTGTGTACGTATCAGCAAAAGAGGAAATTCTCATTCCCTGTCAATTTTCACAGTATTAGTTGAAATATTCCACGAAATGTCAATAAGATCCTGCCAGGAGAAGTCCTGCAAAGATTCTTTTCTCACAGTTTCCTCAGACAATAATGGTCACATTTACCGGCAGTGATTCTCGAAATTGACCTCTTTGCTCTGTTATTAGCTGCATGTTCTTACTTTGTGTATTCCGTTAATGGACTATGTAATATCTCTTACCTTGGAATTTCTTAATTAATCAATAAAACCTACGATCATGTTATTTTAATACAGACTGCTTAAATTAAATAAAACAAGAAAATGTTGGAAAAATGAAGTTTCCCTTCCACAAAGATGATAATCATTCCCTATTTATCCTTATGGATGGAGCAGCTGAATAAACAGGGATCTGGGAGTGATGGTAGCCACAATGATTACCATATCCAGCCTTTGCAAATTAACAGAGAAAATATAATATTGAGCTGCATTGTTAAATCAGAATATAAATCTGAGATGATTGTACAGAGGTCAGCACAGAACCAACATCTGTGCCATGGAAGTCATGCAGAGGAGACTGAATTATGAGGAAAAATGAGAAAAACTTTAGCTTTTCACTTCATAAGGTCACTTATAAGAGGCACCCTATATAAGAATGTAGGATAGTAAGTCAAATTGAAGGGTCAATTCAGAGCATTATTTTAATTTTATCCACAACTGCAGGACAAGGCTGCATGGCTGATCAGGGCCGATGTCAGAAGCAGTACATTTACACATTATTTATTTGCTTGATAGTGGGAAGTCAGATGTCTAGTTCAATTTTTTTTTTAATTCTTGGAATGTCATGTTTCATATAACAATAACTTGCATTTTAATTTGTAGACTTTAAAGTAGAAAGTGCCCCATAATTCTTCATGGGAGGGGGGGAGGGGGCGGAGAGATAAAAGTTTTCCCAGAAGGAAAAAAAACAGTAGAACTATAAAATGATTGGCATTGGTCCGAACTGTAGTTCCACTTTAAGGGATACAAGACAAATTTGGGCCTACATCAGTCATTTCCCAAGTTTTACTGGCTTTTCCTTCTGGGTAGGTGCTGAGGCATGGTGGAAGAGTTAGGAGAGGTGGCCAAAACTTGGTTGAAAAGGTAAGTTTGAAGAAAAGTTTCATAAAGGTGGGGAAGTAGAGCAGTTTAGGCTAAAGTGGCTAAAAACTGTCACCAATGTTGAGGCAAAGAGAGGAGGATTTCCATAAGCTCAGAACTGGGTGAAATAAGGCTGAAACATGTTTCAAGCTGAGAACAAGGAAAATAACATTTAATTCAATGCATTGGGGTTCAAGGCCCAAAAGAGGCCAGCGAGAATGATGCAAGATATTGTATGCATAACACATTTTCTGTCTGGATTTTATACTCCCCAAGGGGTGAGTGGCAGGCGGGCAGGGGGTAAAATTGGACACAATGCCATGGGCGCTGTTTCTAGTGCCTAACCACATTCCCCTGCCCCCACTACAACTGGGCCAATTGAGGCACTTAAGTGACCAATTAATGTCTATTTAAGGCCTCTTCTCACTCACTACAATTTTCCCCATAGCAGTGCCAAGTTGGAAGCCGGGCAGGTTTCACTGCTCTGGCTGTATGATGTGGGCAAGGGATGGGGGTATCTCCCTTACAGGCCTCTGGGGCCCATGGGAGGCCCTCAAATTCCCCCTGTTTTCCCTCACATTGGCCTGTCCACCCCGGCCCCCCACCCTGCTTGCCCTTTGCCAGGCCTGCCAGCCTGGCCCCCATGAAACCTCCCTCCACTTACCTTGGTGTCCAGCTACAGCAACGATCACCATTGGGGACTGGATCCCAACAGTGGCCACCACTCCCATCGGCACTGCTGGGATCAGAGGGCTGCCAGCATTTCATTGGCTGGCAACTCTCAGAGGCACAACCTCCTTCCCTAATGGGTGAGGTGGTGGGGGGGCATCTCTCCTCAAGTCACTTAATGGCCCACCGATTGTTAAATGGCTACAGGACAAGCCGGGTTTGGCACCAACATTTACGCCAGTGAGGATGGGGGTGGGTGGGGTGTGGGGACATGTGGGAGCACAATAGTTCCACCTCTTTTCTCTGTTATGTTACAGAACAAATACAACTGGCAGCAGTTGGTCTTGTGTATTAGGACGCATTACATAATGCAACATTGTTGACAAATGCATGTGTGATTCTGGCACTGGACTTTGCATATTCATAAGCAAGGGTCTTCAAAACCACCATAGAAAACTACAGTAAGAAAAATGCTTAATTTATCTTCTAATTTATCTGCTTGCCCAAGTGAAGCTGCCTGGAATACAAAGGGTGCAATAAGTAAATGCTCATTAAATGATTAGTGACCAAAGAGAACTCATTTCCAAATTAGTACAGCAAATTGAAATGTAATGTACTCAAAGAAAATGTTGAAAGTCCAACATAAGATCTGAATAATGCTGTTGCATTTTCCTACTGTAAGGCAGACAGTCAGACAAACTGCAGTGGTAAATGTTTAAAAAAGAGAGAAATCACATTTGAACGTGGCGCAAATTAAGAGCATATTTTCAAAGATTTTTTATGTACACCGCTAGTCCTAGCACATCGTCACAATCTTTTCAATTGGCTGTTTTGCCCATTATCATGATTTGGTTAATTTAAGAAAACTTGGGGCAGAACTTTACGCCTTGCAGGCGGGCATGCGCCCGACCCGATCGGGCATAAAATAGCACGAGAAGACATCGGGCGAGCGTACTGACATCACCCCACACGCGCACAATCTTCAGGTCGTCGGGCGCGCGCAGGAGTTGGAGTCACGCCCGCCATCAATTAAGAGTCCACTTAAGGCCATTAAAACCCAATTGAACCCAACTTTATGTTGCCCGTTCGATTTTGCGCTCATCACACGGGCAAAATGGGCAGGTGGGCAGACCACATGTTGCAAAACCTCATCCAAGGGCAAGATAAAAAGAGTCAGCAGCATTGTCAGTGTGAGTAGTGAGGAGTCTAGGAGATAGTTTGCTGCTGGTTGCTTATCTGAACTTGACAGTTTCACCTCTGTTCTGAGCTTCATTCTTAGCATTTCTAGGCTTCATTTCAGGACTCATTCATGTCTTCAAGGCCCCCGGAAGATTTTGATTGTGTGGACCTTTCCAGGTATCAGACAGCCTTCCCCTGCCCTGGTAATGGGGATTGTGCTCTCCGCTGGTGGCACCCCCTTTAAGGAGGAAGAGAGAGCAGAAGGGAGAGGAGGCCAGGTGTCCCAATGCAGCCTCCAAGGGAGCGACCTGTGGGAGGAGAGGCACAGGCACAAGGGGCGCAGGGCCAGCTAGTAGCCCAAGGTGGAAGGGCCGCAGAAGATGCCACTATCCTGCTGCCAGGGTCTACAGGCGGCGATGCAGCTACTTCAATATGTCTGAGATGCAGTGCCGAAGGAGGCTCTGTCTGTCAAGGGAGAACGTGACCTCCATTTGACAGATGATTGGACCTGAGATCACGCCTAACCCCATGCCAGTGGCTCTGAAGGTCACAGTGGCCCTCAACTTCTATGCCCCTGGCTCTTTCCAAGGCTCAGTGGGGGATCTGTGTGGAGTATCCCAATCCACTGTTCACAGTTGCGTCAAGCTGGTGACAGAAGCTCTGTTCAGGTGGGTTATGACATTTATTCATTTCCATACAGACAAGGCCCGCCAGGCTGAGCGAGCCAGAGGTTTTGCAGCATTTGCTGTGTTCCCCTGCACCTAGGTGCAATTGACTACACACATGTGGCCATCAAGGTGCCAGTGGGTCAGCCGGGTGCCTTCGTCAACAGGAAGGGATTCCACTCGATGAACATGCAGATAGTGTGTGACCACAGGATGCTTATCCTGCAAGTCTGTGCATGGTAACCTGGCAGCTCCCATGACGCTTATATCCTCAGACACTCCCAGGTGCAGAGCCTATTCAGTGCTCCAGCCTGACTGGATGGATGGCTGCTGGGTGACAAAGGCTATCAGTTGAAAAGGTGGCTTATGACACCTCTGCGCCACCCAAGAATAGAGGCAAAGCAGCGTTATAATAGGAGTCATGTCTCCACAAGGGCGGGGATAGAGAGGATCATAGGTCTTCTCAAAATGCACTTTTGATGCCTGGACCATCCAGGGAGTACACTACAATATCACGCAGAGCGGGCATCGTTGATCATGTTTGCATGCTGCACTCTCTACAAACTGGCACTGGCCAGAGGGAACCCACTAGAGGAACAGGATCTTCACACAGCTCCACAGGCCACAGAGGATGAATCCAGTAGTGAGTCAGAAGAAGAGCATGGTGAGGAGAACACTGAGGGCATGGAGACAGAAATCTGTATCCTTCAGGGAGGCAGGGACACCAGGGACACCTTGATCCAACGCTCCTTCAGCTAGGCTATCAAAAATCTGCTTCCACCTCATGCCAGGGCTGCCACCTCCATCCCGGATGTATGAAATTACCCTTTCATTTGAACCCAAAGTCCAATCGATGCCTGTGCAATGAAGTTCAGAACCACTCACGACCAGCATTACATACTGGCGTACCCTGCATCAAAAAAATACACAGATGAAGCATACTCAGGCTATTAGGTCGAAAACAAAATTTATCTCATTTTGACAGTCAAAACTAATTTACATCACCTCTGGTCTTAATTACCAGACCAGAAAATATAAACAAAACATTACACAACGGGATATCACCTGTGAACAGTCCCTCTTGTGCTCATGGTGCCTTAAACTTACGTTTGCGAGTGTTACGTCATGGTGCCCTCTCCTCACTGGCAGTGGCATTGGAGACAGCCTGCTGACTCTGGTATCTTGTTGGCCTTGATGACCTTGGATGTTGTCGTCTGGCCAGTGGAGCCTGTGTTGGCCCCACCTGGGAGGCAGCAGCCAGTGCCACAGCTGGCATCTCCCCAGTCATAGCAGCCTCATCAGATGCCATGGTCACTGGCAGAGGGGCGGAGGAGCTGCTGCCATCATCCAGAGCACCCTGAGAGGAGCCCGCAGAGGCAACAAGCAGCTTGTGTGCCAACGTGAGTTCACTCTGGACCTCCCTGCTCGCCATTGATGAATGGGCACCTAGCTGGGATACTGGGCGCCTCATCCATCTCCCACACTGGGACGGACCACCTGAGGGTATTGTCTGTGTGAGGGCTTGTAGGTCCGAGCGCAACCCCAGGAACCACTCATTCTGTTCCTGGAGTTGCCTCTCCATGAGAGTCGCCACTCTTAATGGAGGAGGCAGTGCACTCGGCAATGAGGATCAATGCAGAGCTCATGCTTCGCATGGACTCCTCCACAACAGCGATCATGGCATGCATGCCCTCATGAATCTCCGCCAGATCCTTCCATACATCCTGCTGGACATCCAGCATCTGCCGCCTAACAGATGACTTCAGAAGCTCATCATCAGCCTTCGAATGAGCATCGTCCTGGTCTCCAGCAGTCCTCCGACTGCCAGTCCTCTGCTTCCATCTGCTCCTCAAGCAAGTGTAAAGCACCCTCACCTCTGTGCTCCGACAGTCCCCTCGCATCAGGGGTTGCTCTTTGAAATCCTGCGATTGAGTGCGAGCTGGCGAACAACAGCTCTAAGGGAGAACAACAACATGTCATTAGTTTAAGTCATCACACTGTCACTGTGCATGCCAGGCACCCTGGTGAAACAATTGAGATCAGCATCATCGTGCCATCATCTTTCAATGATTAATGGGGGCTCCAGGTTTGAGGCTCCCATCAATGATGAGACTACACAAGAATGTTTGCACCATCCGAAACTCTCACCTCTGTGCATTGCACTCCTACCTTAGTGTGACAATCCAGCTTCTGTGCAGCCGGTTGACCAAGGTGTATCATGCTTCTTTAGCGCCAAGGCCTCCTGTTCGAGTCTGGATAAGATTAGGAGGTTTGTGGGGCCTCCGTTGGTCCACGACCTTCAATGTTGTTATGGGTCACCTTCTCCTGCAAGGACAGAGGAGCATTGATTAGTCCACTCTCTACCTGCAGCACCATTGCAGCCTGGCCAATCCCACCTGAGGAACACCCTCAGGGCACATCAAAGTCATGGCCCTCGAGCCACAAGGCACTCAGTTCACACAGCCAGGACTCACCCCCTTGGCCAGCTCCGGCGTCATTGACAGTTGGCACTCAGACTCTAACACCCCTGAGCTCCACAAGGGGATGGCCAGACCTTAACTCTTCAACACAATGATCCATGCCAGCATGGTACACACCCTTCCTGAGCACAGCAGGTTGTTAAACCTTTTGCGGCACTGCACCCATGTATGCCGCACAACATCGTGGCTGCTGAACTGCATGCCACCTCCTCCCAAGCTCTTTTTGTGAGGTGTGGTGGCCTCCTCCTTCCATCCCTGGAGACAAGAATGTTCCTCTTGGCAGCCACCTCCTCCAGGAGGCCCATGAGGCACTCATCCAAAATCCAAGGAGCCGAGTGCCCACCCGATCTGCCTTCCCGCCTGTCGTCTCCAGCCGCAGTTGATGCCATAACTTCAGTGTTCACAATGCAGGAGATACATTCTTCCCTGACGGCCTCCAAGGAGCTGCCTGTGCCATTTTTAAATGGGCCACCAGGTCACCGCTGACCCAACGGCTGACAGGTCCCCGCCTGCCCCCTCCCAACCATTGGGAGGACGTGTTTTACGCTGGGCGGGCCTTACTTGGCCGGCCAGCGTGAAGTCGCAGTTGGGGGCCAATCGCAGGCGATGGTCCATTTCCCGACCGGTCACGGGCCCACTGATTGCGCCCACCCACCAAGGGTAAAATTCAGGCCTTGTAGTCTATGAAAATGTGAGCAAATGGTAGGTTGCATGTATCAGGCTCTGTCTGATGAGTATTTGACATGTCACTGTGTATTGACATTTTGTATTTTTGATTTGGAAGATAGAATTTTACTTGTCTGTCTCTGTTTCATTTGTTTCAAAATATATATAAAAATTGTGAGTAGTTTTACTCTAACCCACCTAGCACCACTCCACCCAGCTGCACCCAATAGGTAACACCTTTTGTGTAGGAACGTAGAACTAGAGGGAACAGTTAAAAAAGGGATCTCCGGTTTAAGACTGAGATGAGGAGAAATTCTTATTCTAATGATTGAACACATAATCTAGGTTGACACTCCAGTGCAGTACTGAGGGAGTGCCATACTGTCGCAAGTGCCGTCTTTCAGATGAGCCAGTAAACTCAGGCACCGTCCTCCCTCTCAGGTGAATGCAAAAGGCCTTTTGGCACTACTTTGAAGATCAAGGGCAGGATTTCCTCCCCATCAGGGGTGAGGAGTTGAATTGCGGGCACGCACAGGCGCACCTCCAATCAGCGCCATTTTACGTGGGGGAGCCAATTAAGGCCCATCCAGCGTGACGTCCACACGGAAGCGCTATGCGCACTCTGTGCGGGCGGGCTGGGGGGATTCCCTAAACCCGGGAGTGTGCTCTTTCACGCATGGGCATGAAAGAGCGCACTCATCTCCCTGAGGCTAAGTGCTGCCTCAGGGAGATCGGCTGTTCTGTCACAAATATTAAAAATAGAGAAAAAAAAAATTCCTGACATGTCCCCTCATGTAACACTGTCACATGAGTTGGGACATGTCCATAATTTTTTTAAGAACTTGAATAAAATTTTTAAAAACCTACATGAAACCTCATCCCACTCGTGAATGAGGTTTCATGCTTTTTCTACTTCCCGCCGGGGCTCCTGGCCTGCTCGCCAACCTTAAGGTTGGATGGGCAGGTCCATTAATTAGCTAAATGACTCTGTCAATGGCCTCAATTGGCCATTGACAGATCGGCGGGCACACAGCTGATTTTGCTGTGCCCCGCCTACTGGAAATTTTAAATGGGGTGCGGTGACGTCGGGAGTTCTGCCCGATGTCACCACGAGTCATTTTATGCTTAGGTGAGCGGGCCCCGCTCCCCACTCGCCGACGGGAAATTCCTGCCCAAGAGTGTTCTCATTCGTATCATAGAGTCATAGAGTCATAGAGGTCTACAGCACAGAAAATGGCCCTTCGGCCCATTGAGTCTGCGCCAGTCAAACAAGTACCTAACTATTCTAATCCCACTTTCCAGCACTAGGCCCATAGCCTTGTATGCCATGGCATCGCAAGTGCACATCCAAATACTTCTTAAATATTTTGAGGGTATCTGTCTCTACCACCCTTTCAGGCAGTGAGTTCCAGATTCCCATCACCCTATGGGTGAAAAAATTCTTCCTCACATCCCCTCTAAACCTCCTGCCCCTTACCTTAAATCTATTCCCCTTGGTTATTCATCCCCCCACCAAGGGGAAAAGTTCCTTCCTGTCTACCCTATCTATGCCCTCATAATTTTATACACCTCAATCATGTCCCTCCTCAATCTCCCCTGCTCCAGGGAAAATAACCCCAGTCTATCCAATCTCTCCTCATAACTAAAACTTCCCAACCCAGGCAACATCCCGGTAAATCTCCTCTGCACTCTCTCTAGTGCAATCACATCCTTCCTATAATGCGGATTCCAGAACTGCACGCAATACCCTAGCTGTGGCCTAACCAACGTTTTATACAGTTCCAGCACAACCTCCCTGCTCTTATATTCTATGCCTCGGCTAATAAAGACAAGTATCCCATGGGCCTTAATCACCTTATCTACCTGTCCCTCTACCTTAAGGGACTGGTGGACATGCACACTATGGTCCTTCTGATCCTCGGTGCTTCCCAGGGTTCTACCATTCAGCGTGTATTCCCGTGCCTTGTTTGTCCTGCCCAAGTGCATCACCTCACACTTATCCGGATTAAATTCCATTTGCCACTGATCAGCCCATCTGACCAGCCCATCTATATCCTCCTGCAATCTAAGGCTCTCCTCCTCACTATTTGCCACCCCACCAATATTCGTGTCATCCGCGAACTTACTGATCAACCCTCCTATATTCAAGTATAAATCGTTTATATATACCATAAACAGCAAGGGACCCAACACCGATCCCTGTGTAACCCCACTGGACACAGGCATCCGGTCTCAAAAACACCATTCGACCATCACCCTCTGCTTCCTGCCACTCAGCCAATTCTAGATCTAATTTGCCAAATTGCCTTGGATCCCATGGGCTCTTACCTTCGTTATCAATCTCCCATGCGGGACCTTATCAAAAGTCATGCTGAAGTCCAAGTAGACTACGTCAAATACATTGCCCTCATCTACACACCTGGTTGCTTCTTCGAAAATTTCAATCAAATTGGTGAGACATGACCTCCCCTTAACAAAACCATGCTGACTGTCCTTGATTAATCCCTGCCTCTCCAAGTGTAGATTAATTCCTACTCTCAGAATTGCTTCCGATAGGTCCCCCACCATTGAGGTTAGACTGACCGGCCTGTAGTTCCCTGATTTATCCCTTCCTCAATTCTTGAATAATGGTACCACACTGGCTGTCCTCCAGTCCTCTGGCACCTCTCCTGTGGCCAGAGAGGTATTGAAAATTATTGCCAGTGCTCCTGCTATCTCCTCCCTTGCCTCACTCGACAGCGTGGGATGCATTTCATCCAGGCCTGGAGATTTATCTACTTTTAAGCCTGCCAGACCACTTAGAACCTCCTCCCTTTCTATGCTAATTTATTTAATTAGTCCCTCTGCCTGATTTCTATACCCACATTGTCCCTCTCTCTTATGAACACCGACACAAAGTATTCATTTAGAACCCTACCTACATCTCCCGGATCCACACACAAATTACCACTATGGTCCTTAATGGGTCCTACTCTTCCCCTAGTTATCCTCTTCCTCTTAATGTGCCTGTAAAATAACTTTGGATTTTCCTTTATTTTACCTCCCAATGTTTTTTCATGCCACTTTTTGCTCTCCTAATTTCCCTTTTAAGTTCCCCCCTACACATTCTATACTCCTCTAGGACTTCTGCTGTTTTGAGCCTTGGTATCTGCCATAAGCCTCCCTTTTTCTCTTTATCCAATCCTGTATATCCCTTGACATTCAGGGTTCCCTGGATTTGTTGGTCCCACCCTTTGTCTTGACTGGAGTATATTGGCCATGTACTCTCCCTATTACCATCTTGAATGAATCCCGCTGCTCTAACGCAAATTTACCTAAAAGTAGCTGCTCCCAGTCCATTCTGGCCAAATCATATCTGATCTTGTTAAAATTAGCCTTCCCCCAATTTAGAGCTCTGATTTCTGGCCCATCCTTGTTCTTTTCCATAACAACCTTGAATCTAACAGAGTTATGATCACTATCTGCAAAATGCTGCCCCACTAATACCTCTACCACTTGTCCGGCTTCATTCCCTAAAATCAAGTCCAGGATCGCCCACTCTCTTGTAGGACCTTCTACGTACTGGCTTAAAAAGCTCTCCTGGATGCATTTTAAGAATTCTGCTCCCTCTAAACTTATCACACTATGACTAACCCACTTAATGCTGGGGAAGTTAAAATCTCCCACTATTACTACCCTATCATGTTTACACTTCTCTGAAATTTGCCTACATATCTGCTCTTCTATTTCTCTATGACTGTTTGGGGGCCTATACTACACTCTCAGAAATGTGATTGCTCCTTTTTTGTTTTTCAGTTCTACCCATATGGCTTCATTTGAGGAGCCTTTTAAGATGTCATCCCTCCTGTAAACTGCTGTAATTGATTCCTTGATCAATATTGTGATACCCCCTCCTCTTTTACCTCTTTCCCAGTCTCGCCTGAAGACCCTATATCTTGGAATATTGAGCTGCCAATCCTGCCCCTCTCTCAACCATGTCTCTGTGACAGCAATTACATCATACTTTCATGTGTTAGTTTGTGCCCTCAACTCATCTGCCTTATTCGTCAGACCCCTTGCATTAAAATAAATACCATCCAACCTTGCCAAACTCCCTTGTGCCTTAACTGGCCTATAATTTCTATGCCTTCCAGAATCATTTGCTCTCTCTTCTAATTTTGGCTGTTTACCGCACCCCCCCACCTCCCCGCCCCCCTCCCCCCCCCCCCCCCACCGCCTCCCACCACCACCCCCATCTTGCTGAACCTCCTCTCAGGATCCCATCCCCCCACCAAGTTAGTTTAAACATTCCCCAACAGCACTAGCAAAGCTCCCCGCAAGGATGTTGGTCCCATTCTGGTTCAGGTGCAGCCCGTCCACCTTGTACAAGTCCCACCGCCCCCAGAAACGGTCCCAATGTCCCAGAAATCTAAAGCCCTCCCTCTTGCACCATCTCTCCAGCCACGCATTCATCTGGACTAACCTTCTATTTCTATACTCACTAGCACGTGGCACTGGAGGTAATACAGAAATTACTACTTTTGAGGTCCTGTTTTTTAATCTATTTCCTTGCTCCCTAAATTCTGTTTGCAGGACCTCATCCCTCTTTCTACCTATGGCTTTGGTACCAATATGTACCACGATCTCTGTCTGTTTACCCTCCCCCTTTAGAATGCCCTGCAGCTGTTCAGTGACATCCTTGACCCTGGCACCAGGGAGGCAACATACCATCTGGAGTCACGTCTATGGCTCCGCAGAAATGCCTGTCTGCTCTCTTTACTATTGAGTCTCCTACCACTATTGCTCTTCCCCTCTTTTTCCTCCCACCCTCCCCCCACACCTTGTGCAGATGAGCCACTCACAGTGCCATGAGCATGACTGCGCTCCCCAGAGGAACCACTACTCTCACCGTTTTCCAACACAGAAAAATGGTTCTCGAACGAGATGCACCCTGGGGATTTCCTGACTACCTGCCTGACACCTTTCTTTTGACTGATGGTCACCCATTCCATCTCTGTCTGCACTTCCGTAAGCTGTAGGGTGACCACGTCTAAAACCGTACTATCCACGAAACTCTCAGCCTCGCGGATGCACCTCAGTGCCTCCAGCTGCTGCTCAAGCTCCGAAACTCGGAGCTCAAGTAGCTGCAGCTGGTAGCACTTCCTGCACACGTGGTCGGTCAGAACGCAAGGAGCATCTAGGACTCCCCACACGTTGCAGACAGTACATAAGACAATACTGAGCTGCCCTGCCATGCCTCTAGTTGAAAAAAAAACCCTTACTTTAAGTTAAGTACAGTAAAAAAAAGTTAAATTATTTATGTACTTTAAATAAAAACTAGAACCCTTACCTTTCCTTAGCTTAATCTATTTTAAACTGGAGAGAAAACCTGGAGAAAAACACTTACCCACTACTCACCAATCAGCTCTCACCTTTGTGCTGGCATTACTTTTTGAAGCTTCCCCACACTCGCACTGACTCTGATCTCTCCGCCGCTCTCTCACGCTGTCTTATGATGTAACTCTTGTTATTTTCAACAAGAACTGTCTGCAGGATACTCTTCCCAGACTGCTTCACCGCGATGCTGACTGCAGGACATTCTTCCCAGACAAATATCCTTGACAATATTTATCCCTCAGCCAAAACCTGATAGACGATCTGACCATTGTTGCACAGGCAGCCGATCCCAACCCATCAGAGTCATTAGCCTTTGGAATTTTATTCCCCACAGAGCAGTGGAGTCTCTGCCATTGAATATGTTGAAGGCTGAGTTAGATAGATTTTTGATCTACAAGGGAATCAAGGGTTATGGAGGCAGGCAGGCAAGTAGAGTTAAGGTGAAAATCAGATCTGCCATGATCTTATTCAATGGTGGAGCATGCTCAAGGGGCCGAATGGCCTTCTCCAACTCCTGTATCTTATGATCTTATGATAAACTCATGGGATCAGATCAGCCATCCAATTTATACCCTGCCTCATTATAATTTCCACTGACTTCAATGGAAAGTAAGAAAACAGGTAGCCGATCCCGACCCATCAATTACTCATCAGGTAGGTTGGTTAAAGCACAGCACATTGACCCAAATCTGATCAGGATCAGAACTCCTATTTCCAACCCTGATCAGACAAAAAAAAACCCACTTACCTTCCTCCAATTCGCTGGTCAATATTCTGATGGAGGATCCTTCCAAACTGACTCAGCACAGGGAACCTCCGATATCTGCAAAGGGAATCTGTACAGAAGCCACATCCAATTTTTAACAGAAAGTAAAGCAGAGAGTTTAAATAAAGCTCCTTTGAAAAACTATGGATAGAAGGTAAGTATTTAAAGAGGTAGGGTGGATGAAGTAAAGAGGTAAGGGGGTAGGTTAGGTGAGGCAATTGTGTAAAGGGTTTGGGTGGGTGAGGTAAGGGGGTACGGGATAGGGTAGGTGAGGTAAAGGGGTAAGGGGGTAGGGTGGGTGAGGTAAAGGGGTAAGAGGATAGGGTGGTTGATGAGGTAAGGGGTAGCGTGGGTAAGGGGATAAAGTGGTAGGGTGGGTACAATAAGTGGGTAGGCTGGGTAAGGGGGTAAGGGGATAGGGTGGGTATGGGGATAGAGTGGGCGAGGTAAGTGGGTAAGCAGGTAGGGTGGGTAAGGGTTGGCATGGGTAAAGTAAATGGGTAAAGGGTTAAGGGGTAGAGTGGGTAAAGTATATGGTTAAGGGTGTAGGGTGGGTGAGTAGACAGGTTGGCAACCGGGTAGGGTCATGAGGTCGGGCCAGGTTAAGTCAGAATAGTCGAGGTTGTTGGGGGTAGACAGGGTTTAGGCTGGGACTTGGGGATCAGTGGGCAGTTTGGGGTGTCAATGAGGAGTTGGGTGATGAGATCAGATCAAGTTAGGTAATGGAGGAGTCAAGGGATTGGGGGTGTCGGAGGCTCTTTCAATGCTGTGACTCGAATCAGTTTGAGGGTGCCCCTGAACGGGCCCCTTAGTCCAGGGATGGGCTTCTCCCACACTGCCTCGGACCCCTCCCGTGCAGATTCTTTTCCAGTTTTGATTTCAAACTGCGCAACAACTTTGGGATTTCAAGATAGTGGTGCTGCATTTTTATTTTGAGACCAGCTTTGACCTCCCACTGACAGTGCTCAGGTCCCTCCAATCTCCCTGGAACTTCACAACGTGCAGGCTGAGCTCACTCCAGTTATTCTCCAGCTTCCCTCAATAACCTGAATTCCATTTTAATTGTTTTGGACGTTCCAGCCCTCCTTCCTCAACACATCACCATTGATGTCCATATCCCATAAATAAATTTTAAAAAAGTATCCGGGTGGAATTTTCTGGCCCTGCCAGGGTGGAATTCGTGGTGGGAGGAAAAGGAAAATTCAGAGAGAGGCCAAAAATTGGAATCCCGCTGGTAGGAAATCAGTTCCAAATTTTTCCCTCATCACTTTCATGGCAGGCTGATGGCGGGTCGGGTCTCCCATTGACCATGTCAGGGAATGCCATTCGCATGCATTACCATGTCATGAATGCTCATTAAAAACGCTACTCGCCAGAATCACATTCCCCTCCCCGTGCAATGCCAGCAGGAAGTTGCACCAGTCTAGAGCATGTTCGGATACAAGTGGCGGAGAGCTGTGACCCTCACTTCACTCCTGACTTCGAGGTGAGTGCAATAATCAAAGCCTTCCTACAACATCATTCTCTGGTTTCTCACCAATGCTAGTGAGACGCCACACTGGTGGGGGTGTCGGGTCGGTCTGATCACTGGCTTCCTCCATACTGCAGGAGAGTGTACTCTGTGGGTCTGAGGCAGGGCTGCACTCTGAAACAGAGACCAACATTGAGACCGAGGGGGTGGGGGGGGAAGGAGGACGGAGACATGGGAGACAATGGGCTATTGTGGGGTTGGAGGGAGTTAAGGAGAACGGACAATGGGCAATCGTGATGTTAGAAAGCGGGGTAGATGATGGCAGGTAGAGGGGAGACCGAGGGTGGGGCAGCTGGACATTGACATGGAAGACTAGGACACAGACACAGAAGGGGATAGATGGGAATCGAACTGTATGGGTGGAATTTTATGGCCCTTCCCACCAGCAGGATTTTACGGTCCTGCCGAAGTCAATGGAGTTTTGAACAGCTCGCTGCATTTTACCGGCCCATCCTCAGTGCCATGGGGACGTAAAATTCTGCCATGCATTTTTTAAAAATTCATTTACGGGATGTGGGTGTCGCAAGATGGGCCAGCATTTAATTTCCCATCCCTAATTGTCCTTGAGAAGGTGGCGGTGAGCTGCTTTCTTGAACAACTGCAGTCCATGTGGTGTAGGTACACCCACAGTGCTGTTAGGGAGAGAGTTCCAGGATTTTGACCCAGCGACAGTGAAGGAACGGCGATATATTTCCAAGTCAGGATGGTGAGTGACTTGGAGGGAAATTTCCAGTTGGTGGTGTTCCCATCTATCTGCTGCCCTTGTCCTTCTAGTTGGTACCGTTCGTGGATTTGGATTTGGAAGGTGCTGCATAAGGAGCCATGGTATGTTTCTGCAGTGCATCTTGTAGATGGCACACACTGCTGTCAGTGTTCGTCAGTGGTGGAGGATTGTGGATGGGGTACCAATCAAGCTGGCAGGTTTGTCCTGGATGGTGTCAAGCTTTTTGAGTGTTGTTGGAGCTGTACTCATCCAGGCAAGTGGAGAGTATTCCATCACACTCCTCACTTCTGCCTTGTAGACGGTGTTCAGGCTTTGGAGAGTCAGGAGGTGAGTTACTTGCAGCAGGTTTCCTAGTGTCTGACCTGCTCATGTAGCCACAGTATTTATATGGTTAGTCCAGTTCAGTTTCTGTCAATGGTAACCCCCAGGATGTTGACAGTGGGGAATTCTGCAATGGTAATGCCATTGAATGCCGAGGGGCGTTGGTTAGATTCTCTCTTGTTGGAGTTGGTCATTGCCTGGCACTTGTGTGGCACAAATGTTACTTGCCACTTGTCAGCCCAAACCTGGATAGTGTCCAGGTCTTGCTGCATAAGGACATGGACTGCTTCAGTATCTGAGGAGTCGCGAATGTTGATGAACATTGAGCAATCATCAGCGAACATCCCCACTTCTGACCTAATGATGGAAGAAAGGTCATTGATGAAGCGGCTGAAGATGGTTGGGCCAAAGACACTACCCTGAGGAATTCCTGCTGTGAAGTCCTGGAAATGAAATGATTGACCTCCAACAACCACAACCACCTTCTTTTGTGCTAGGTATGACCCCAACCAGCAGAGAGTTTTCCCCCTGATTCCCATTGACTCCAGTTGTGCTAGGCTTCCTTGCTGCCACACTCGGTCAGGTGCTGCCTTGATGTCAAGGGCAGTCAGTCTCACCTCATCTCTGGAGTTCAGCTCTTTTGTCCATGTTTGAACCAAGGCTGTATTGAGGTTAGAAGCTGAGTGACCCTGGCGGAACCAAAATGACGTCAATGAGCAGGTAATGGCTAAGCAAGTGCTGCTTGATAGTCCTGTTGATGGCTCCTTCCATCACTTTACTGATGATGGAGAGTAGACTTATGGGCGGCAATTTAGATTTGTCCTGCTTTTTGTATCTCTATGCCTGTCTTAGGGCATGTCAAAGAACATTGCAATGTGAATTTGTGTTAACACTGAATTAAATTTTAAAATTATATTTTTCTTAACTGATGTTATCTAATTGACATAATGCAACAAAAATTCCTTTTAAAAATTATGTTATGCCAAAAATGGAATTGAATGCACAATTCTGCACTCTTAATTTATAGGTAACCGGATTGGGACTGTCTAAATAATTTCTCACAGAATGTTCAGACAGCAGAAAAAAAAATAGACTTTCATGTCTAGTCTGGGTTAAAACCCGAGATCAAAGGATAAAAGTTGAATTTTCAGGAACTGAAATTAGAACTGGCAAATCACAATAGGTAGATTGTTCCAAAACTCTGGGACTCCAGTTTTCAAAATCTAATGTTGCGTATTCGCAGTCATACTTGGCTGTTGTATCCTAATGAGTTTTTCATTAAATTATTTTCAGAGCCAAGTGTGTGCTGGATTCCAATGCTACTTAGAGCCTAATGACATGATCAGTGCATCAATGTACCAGGCACACAATTCCCATGCCAACAGGAACATTCACATGACTGTGCTTGTGGAGTATCCCACAGCTTGGTGACATTCAGAGAAAAAAACATAAAAGCAAAAAAATAGCCTTATGACCTGTATCAGGTTACTGGGAAGATGAAAAGACCTTTGAAAATACTTTTCTACATTTAAAAAAGTATTAAAACATATTTTCCATTGTGTGCTTTACTGTTCCCTGTTGTAATGTTGAAACTGGACCATGCTACACTGAGAAGTCCAGCTTTAAAAAAAAATCTATACATCATACAATACGAATGTTCCACTGCAATGTGCTACAACATTCTGACACCAAAGCTCAGGAGGAAGTGGGTTTTGCGGAGGCAAGGCCGGAGGTCTTCAATGTTTATAGCTTAATGGCCAGATGAATATTAGATGGAATATTACCCATTCGAATGGAATACTGCAATCTGTGTATTCTTATATAGTTTTAACTTGGTAGTAAATGATGATGTGTCAAATATAATGTTTAAATTTAGCTAACTAAGAACATGGTAATAATGGACTAGAATTTGCAATAAAAAATAATGATGAGGTTATCAGTGCTCTTGTGAAAGATTAAAGTAAATAGCAACTTCCAAAAACTGTACATGTGCCATTAAACATGGAAATCAGGGAGTTGCTGTCTCAATTGCCCTGCTGCTACATCAGCTTCATCTTGGCATGAAACACATGGAATTGTGTGAAGTTGCTGTACTCATATGATAGATAGCATCATTCAATGAGAAAATTAATATTTTCATTTTCCAATTGGTGTAAGAAGGCAATGCATCACAAAGATGGATATGTTGGCCGACTAATGGCTGAAGCGTGGGGGGCAAGTCATGTGATGAAACCTCCAGGAATACATTGAATCACGGTACCCTGGAGGGAGGATGGGGTCTGTGGTGCGGGTGATGGGGGGTGGATTTTAGAATACATCAAAAATTAGCATGTTTTTAGTTCAACGGAGAAAGGAGTAATGCTTGATTTTCTTCTGTAAAACAAAATCTGATCTGGTAATACGAAAATCATTGAGAAACAGCCACCACAAGAGAGTCAGGTTCAATGAAAGGATAAACAAAGGCTAATAAAAAGTCAAAGATACAAATGTTGAGCTGGGAAAAGGCAATCTTCAGAGGTATTAAAGTGGATCTGTCCAAAGCTAACTGGGCAGTAAAGTTAACAAACAGTTCAACTCATAATATGGAGATCCATGGAAAATAGAGAGATTAAATGAAATTTAAATTTAAAAGGAAATTATAGGATAAAGTTAGAGCAAACAACACTAAAGATAATCATGAGGGATATAAAAAGTATAGTTGTTAGAACTAGAAGTTATAAGGACCAAAAGGACTGCTTTGTTTTGCATGGGGTTGTCGGTACATTACTCATCCAGCCAATTAGAGAGCAAGAGAATATTCCATCACACACTTGACTTATGCCTTATAGATGCTGGACAGGTTTTATGGAGTCAGGAGATGAGTTGCCTGTCACAGAATTCCCAACCTCTGACCTGCTTATGTAGCTACAGTATGGTCTCCAATTAAGATTCTGATCACTTGTAAACCCCCAGGATATTGATGGTAATGCTATTAACATTAAGGGGAGATGGTTAGATTCTCTCTTGTTGGAGATGATCATTGTGTGGCAAGAATATTACTTGCAAATTATCAGCCCAAACCTGAATGTTGCCCAAGTCTTGCTGCATATGGACAGGAACTGCTTTATTATCTGAGCAGTATGATGCTAAACATTAAGCAATCATTGTGAACATCCCCACTTCTAACCTTATGATGAAGGAAAGGTTATTGACGATGCAGCTGAAAGTGGTTGGGGCCTAGTACACTATCATGAGGAACTCCTGCAGCAATGTCCTGGGCATGAGGTGATTGGCCTCCAATAACAAGTTCCTTTGTGCTAGGTATGACTCTAGCCATGGAGAGTTTTCCCTGATTCCCATTGACTTCAATTTTGCCAGGGCTCCTTGGTGCAACACGTAATCAGATTCTGCCTTGATATCAATGGCCGTAACTCTCTTCCTTTTAAGAGGATAGAATGACAACGTTTGCGGAGGGTGACTGTGAGGAATGGGTGTGAGATGTCAATAAGAAGAAGGTGAATGCCAGTGGTGGCTCTCAGATTGGGATATGAGGAGATGCCTCGAGGGAGGGGAATGGGTGGAGCTGTGAGGCGTGTTGGTCTGAGGAATGCTGTGCAGGAGAATGCCGGGGAAATGAATGTCACTCACCTTTCCTGTCTTGACGGGGCAATTGAACTTCTTTGGGCACTGCATTCATGTACAAGTTACCACACTCCTGCTGCTGACCTCCTGAGCCACTTCCAGCCGCAACTGTTTGGTTTCAGAGCCTGGCCTCTTCCTCCCGACTACTGGGAACAGCCTGCAACATGACCTCCTGGGGTCCTACAAGAAACTGGGGGCGGGGGGACGGGGAAGGGGATGGGGGCAACCTTCCTAAATTGAAATTCTAACATTGAACTTGCTCTCTCTGTCTTGAATGTTCTATAGAAGATCCATTCTAATCCCTGCCAGGATCCTTTTAAATAATGAGCATTTAGCTCTCAGGATCACACCCAACTGCTCTGGTTGAGAAACCCGGACATGAGATGCTAGGCTGTCGATGAGTTAGAAGGTCATGGCAAAACACGCTCCAGTAATTTTAGGGTTCCCAGCCCACCAGCCACCCCCACTGCAAGTGAGCCTAAATGTTAAAATTCTGCCCTTTGTGTCTTCCTCACAGCTTACTTTCCCACCTACCTTTGTATCATCAGAAAACCTGCACTTGGTCCCTTCATCTAAGTTATTAACATATATTTTAAATAGCTGAGGTCCTGGCATTGATCCTTCCGGGACCTCACTAGTAACAGCTTACCAACTTGAAAATTATCTGTTGATTCCTATTTTCTGTTTTCTGTCCTTTAACCAATCCTTTATCTAAGATATTACAGTAGCCTGAACTCTAAAATCTATTTTCTTGTGCAACAACGTTTGCATAGTATCTTATTAAATGCCTTATAAAAATCCAAATATACTATATCAACTGTTTCCCCTTTATCTACCCTACTACTACAATAGATTTGTCAAACACAATTTCTCCTTCATGAAACTGTATTGACTATGCCTAAGCATATTTGCCCAGATCCTCCGATCTCAATAACAATGAATACTAAGATGTTTGCTGCTATTGAGGGTTACCACGGCATTGGAAGTTCTGGGGAGTAGATTTACACTGGAACCAGGAATTCCAATACTTCAGAAATAGCTCTGTGGGAGTCCTCATTGATGGTGTTCCCCTCCCCCTGCCCCCACACCCCCCTCCCTGGGACCTATAAACATATAAACTTCGGCTATTTGCCCTATACTTATCATGGTTTTTACCCCGACTTACTTAGAGTTGTTCCTAGCAGGTATAAAGTCTGCTCAGGAGTGTACTTCTAAGTAAATCAGGTGGAGTGTTAAAGTACTCCAAGACAACGGCAACCCCAACCCATCTCACCACTGCTCAACAATGCTTAGCCCCTCACACTAGACAATCCTCAACCAACTGCACCCCCACTCACCCCCGCAATTCCAACAATGCTCACCGTCCACATCTCCAACAATGCTCAACGCCCCACCCTTCCGAAACGCATGCCCCCCACTCCACCCTCCCCCCCGATAGCCTCTGAAAATGTTCACCCTCCCCAAAGCCCCGATAATGCTGACCCAGGCCCTGCAATTCCAATGAAGCTCACCACCCTGCACCCCCCCGACAATGCTCACCCTACCTCATAATTCTGACAATGCTCACCACACCCCTGCACACCCTGACAATGCTCACCCACCCCCACAATTCCGACAATGCTCACCACACCCCTGCACACCCTGACAATGTTCACCACACCCCTGCACACCCTGACAATGCTCACCACACCCCCACAATTCCGACAATGGTCACCACTTTCCCACTGCACCCCCCCGACAATGTTCAGCACACCCCCTGCACCACCCCCGACAATGCTCACCAACCCCCCTGCACCCCTCGACAATGCTGACTCAGCCCCCAATTCTGACAATGCTCACCACACTCCCACACCCCCGACAGTGCTCAGCTATCCCCACAATTCTGACAATGCTCACCACACTCTCGCACCCAACCAACAATGTTCACCCATCCCCACAATTCCAGAAATGCTCAACACAACCCCTGCACCCCCCAACAATGCTCACACACACCCACAATTCTGACAATGCTCACCACTTTCCCACACCCCCCAACAATGCTAACCATTCCCCCACCCCAGCTTATCATCCCATTAATTTATCTAGTACTTTATCTGACCAATATTAATGACTTTAAACTCCCGACTCTTATTCAATCCTAGTTCCCTAATATTTCTGGTACTTTTTAAAAAGACAAGCACAAAATATTTCAACATAACACTAACATTTCCGTAATAAAAGCAAAATACTGCGGATGCTAGAAATCTGAAATAAAAACAGAAAATGCTGGAAAAGCTGAGCAGATCTGGCAGCATCTGTGGAGAAAGAAACAGAGTTAACGTTTCGAGTCCATATGGCTTTTCTTCAGAGCTCTGGCAAAGAGTCATATAAACTCGAAACATTAACTGTTAACTCTGTTTCTCTCTCCACAAATGCTGCCAGACCTGCTGAGTTTTTTCAGCATTTTCTGTTTTTGCTAACATTTCTGTGATTTTTAAAAAATTCCCATTATAAGTTCTCCTGTCTCAGCCTCTAAGGGACCCACATTTACTTTTGTTACTCTATTCTCTTTTCACATACTTGTAGAAGCTCTTACAATTTTGCGAGTTTTTTCACTAGTTTTCCCTCAGATTCTATTTTCTCACCCTATCAATTTTGAATCACTTTTTTGCTGATTCCTAAAACTCTCTCAATCTTCAGGCTTCCTACTCTCCTTGCCAAGAGTATAAGCCTCTTCTTTTAATCTAATATTATTCATAACCCCTTTATTTAGCCATGCATGGATCACTTTTCACACAAAGCTTTTTTGATTTTGCAGCAGAATGCATATTTGTTGAAAAGTATGACATATTTCTTTAAATGTTTGACATTACCTATCCACTGCCATATCCTTTAACCTGGTTTCCCAATCTCCCTTTGCCAACTCACCTATCATGTCCATGTGATTGGCTTTGTTTAAGTTTAATACTCAACTTTCGGACTTAGCGACATCACTCTTGAACTCCACGTGAAACTCTATCATATTATGAACCCACTTCCCCAGAGGATTCTTTACTATGAGATTACTAATTAGCCCTGTATGATTCCACAAGACGATATTTAAAATAGTTTTCCCCGTACTTGGCTCCATGATTTATTTGAATTATTTGGGAGCTCGGGGAGACTATAATTCCCCTTCACTTTCTCCGAAGCAATACCTTGGCCAATCAGAGCCAATTCGCTAACCACTGGACCAGGATGTAGTCAGGGAACAGTCCCTTTGGAATGCTGAAATGGGAGGGGAGGGGAGGTGTTTGGTGGTTACGTCATGCTGGAGGTGGTGGAAATCATCCATGAGAACAGAAGAAATAGGAGCAGGAGTAAGTCTTTCAGCCCCTCAAGTCTGTCCTGTCATTCAATAAGATTATAACTCCACTTCCTGCATTACCCCCGCTAACCATTGGGCAATTCTTTTCCCCGTCGGGCGAGCTGGACATGGGCAGGCGCGCAGCTGATCGCTGCCCGCGATCGACCGGGCACCGCCATTTTGCTTGGGGTGGCCAATTAAGGCCCGCCCAGCATGACACACACCCAGAAGCGCTGAGCGCTCCCTGTGCGAGTGGGGGGAGGAGGAAGAGTCAGGGCCTGCGCTCCTTCGCGCATGCACGTGAAAGAGCGCAGAAATCTCCCTGAGGCAGAGCTCAGGGAGATTAAGGAAAGTCATGAAAATTTGATAAATAAAAAAATAAAATTATTCAGACATGTCCCCTCATGTGACATTGTCACATGAGATGGGACATGTTTATCAATTCACATGAAACAATTTATTAAATTAATAAAGCCTTCATAAAATCTCATCCTGCCCGTGGATGAGATTCCATGAAAAATGCGAAGGCCGCCTGGGCTTAATAGTTAATTATTCAATTGCTATTTAAATGGCCTTAATAGGGCTTTGACAGTTCAGTGGGCACGCAGCCGACTCCGGTGTGCGCCCACTGAACTGAAGATCAGAAGACATCACCGTGCTTTATTTTAGGCGTCGGTGAGCGGGGCCAATGGGCTACAAGCTAGGCTATGGCCTAGTGCTGGAAAATGGGATTAGAATGGTTAAGTACTTGTTTGACTGGTGCAGACTCGATGGGCCGAATGGCCTTTTTTCTGTGCTGTAGATCTCTATGACTCTATGACCAGCATCCCAACCAGAAAATTGACCCCCTTAGCAATCAAAAATCTGTCTAACTCAGCCTTGAATATATTCAATGACCCAGCCTCAACTGTTCACTGGGGAAGAGACTTCCAAAGACCAACGACTTTCTGAGAGAAGAAATTTCTCCTCACAACCTCACATCTTCCCATATTATACTTCATTTGCCAAATTTTTGCTCTCTCACTTGAGGTATCCATATCCCTTTGCAGACTCTTTGTATCCTCCTCACAACTTGCTTTCCTACCTATCTTCATATCATCAGCAAAATTTGCTGCAATACAACTTGTCCCTTCATCTAAGTTATTAATGTAGATTGTAAATAATTAAGAAGCCAGTATTGATGCTTGTGGCACTCCATTAGTTACATTTTGCCAACCTGAAAATGACCCATTTATCCTGACTCTCTGTTTCTTGTTAGTTAGCCAGTTCTCAAGTTGTCTGCCCAAAAGCAGGTCTGACCTCAGTGCCACAACCTCCACCATAGGTAGTGAACCCCAGCCAGAATAGGAATCCAATATCTTGGGGTTGGCACCAATCTGATCCACACCCATTATCCAGCCAACTGGTCCCCCAAGTAGTCTGAGTTGCAGCGGTAGCATACACTTATACATGTAGTAGCCTGGAGCTATGGATAGTGATGGTAGAGGCTCCAAATTCTTTCCATCATATGGCTGACCAGGAATCTCTCACACTTTTACCGCCTGCCATGGGTGCAAGTTGGAAGGATTTACAAGTTGGTACTCAATCTGTTTGACCATCAAGTCCTAGGGTAGGATTTGAACCTGGAGCTTTGGCTCAGAGGCAGGAATGCGACCCATTCCACCACAATACTTCCCAGCCAGTTCTCTATCCATGCTAATATATTAATATATCATTCCCAACACCATAAGCTCTTATTTTGTGTAGTAATCTTTTATGTAGCACCTTATTGAATGCCGTTTGGAAATCCAAATAGTATCCACTCTGCTTGTGACATCCTCAAAGAATTCTAATAAATTTATCATACTTAATTTCCCTTTTACAAAGCCATGTTGACCCTGTCTGATTGTTGTATGATTTCCTAAATGTCCTGCTATGAGGGGCAAAATCTTCTGGTAGTGAACTTGGAGATGGGAAAGGCATGTAATTAGGTGAGATGGTGATGTATTGGAACCCTGCCACCTTCCCGCCACTGCCAGAATTAAGTTCTGGGCGGGAAGGCCCATGATTGATCTTCCCACCCTGTAGCCTTTGAGTGGCCAATTAGTGACCATCTAAGAGCCTTACCTCAGTGTTGCTGGTGTTAACCCAGCTATGGATGGGTCTGTTGCCATGCGGAGTGCACAGCAGCTAAAAACAGGCAGCCAGCTTGTCACATCCAGTGCGGGGGAATGGTGGGTGGTGGGTCCTCCTAATCAAAGGTACTCAGTGCCTGATTGAGGGAAGTGAGAGGCACACCCCTGTCCTTGCTGCCAAGCCCCGAACCCATCCCATGAAACACCCCCACCCCACATTATTTACTTGGGGACTGTCACTCCGTGATCCTGGGACTCCAGTGCCAGTCCTTCTGGCAGCAGCCACGACCTCCCCAGTGGCACTGCCAAGCACAAGAGCTGCCAGCCTCCGATTGGCCACTGATTGGCAACAGGGACAGGAAGTTGATTGAGGTTCATGGAACAAAGACTCAGGGCAAATGGACATTGCTCTATTACCTGATGCAATATGGATTGATGTTTCATTTGAAGCTGATTCTGGTTTGCCAGAAGCAGTATAGTGAAATTAACATCTTGTGAGCTGCATTGAATTTCATATTATCACTTCAATATCAATAATGCTGAAATCTTTCCATGGATACTCCACAATAACAAAAAATAATAGTCAAGCAGATAAATAGCATTTGTTCAAGCATTGGTCAAATTAAATAATTTCAGCTCACATTCACTGGACGCCTTAACTTGGTACCAACAGTTAATTGTGATGCAACAAATCATAATATGTCTAACATACCTTTACATTTGACAGTCTGAATATTTGTCACAAAATTCTTCTTGCTACACCACTTATAAATTCTAAGTATTTAACTTCTTAGGTGATACAAGAAATATGCGCAGGTATATATAGAATACAAATGAAAATGCAGCCTCAATCTAATTCAACTTGACACAAGGAAATAGAATCAAGCTAGGTCTAAACTCTAGATTTACACGAAACAAGTTTAGTGCTGTAACAATACTCAGACCTGTATATTGACCTATAATGGATCCTTAAGTCCATGACCAGAACCTTTCAGCAGTGGAATAGTTCACTTATCTCAGCAGCACAATCTCTTGAGCTGTCTATATTGATGACAATGAGACAAGTAAGGTAGTGTGCCTACCAAACTGAAAGTCCATAGAGAAATAGTCTAGCCCACTCTGAACTATCCATATGAGACTTGGACTTTGCACGTCATGCCAAAAAACTCAATCACTTTCCTTTGAGCTGCCTTCGGAAGCTTCTGAAGATCAGAAAGCCAGACAAAATACCAAACACAGGTGCTCACCTGAGCTGTCATGCCAAGCACCTACACCATATCAAGACAGTCACAACTGAGTTGGCTTAGGCATGTTGCCAGAATACTTGACACTAGGTTACCAAAGCGAATCTTTTATGGAGAGCTTGAGTCTGCAGCAGCACTCTCATAGCAGTCAGAGAAATCACTGTAAGGGTATTCTGAAGACATCACTTAGGGTTTTTGATATTGATTTTGAGTCCCGGGAGAAGCTTGCCCAGGATCACGGCACCTGGCACAACCAAATGAAAAAGGGTGCGGCCTCCTTCGAAAGCAAGTGCATATCAGAGGCAGAGAGAAAATGTAAGGAGAAAAAAGTTCCAAGCCAAGATCTCATCCAAAACTCAATTGTTTGTGATCTCTTGTCCTATTTGCACCAAAGAGAAATTTCTAGGCACAGATTAGCCCTAGTAATCACCTATGTACCCACTGGAACCCTATCAAACAGCGCAAATGGGGCTGGCAGTGGTACGGGGGCAATGTCACCAGACCAGTAATCCAGAGGCCCAGGCAGTGCTGTTATGTAGCTGGAGCGCACCAGAGTGCTGCTCTATTTAAAGCAAGCTTGTCGGACTCAATGTGGCCCACCAAACTTGTTGGACATTCAACTGACTTATATTTGAAAAATGCTGTAAAGCTGCTCATCCAATAACAGGCTGGTTCTTTCCTGCATTTGCTGTTGATAGGCTCACTAGGCAGGTGCCTCTCTTTTGGCTCTCACTTACTCCTCAACTAGGTGGAGGCCCTATTAGTATTTTTGTATCTTCTTTCAAAGTGCTTTTTTCTTTATAGCACAAACTTTAATCTCGGCCTTATTTTTGACTTCACTGTTGGCCAGACTTCTCTCAGATGCAAACTCAACTTATCTGAGCTCAATGGCTGAGTCTCCCAAAATTTCATTATCTGTCTGCTTCTTGGCATCCAAAGCCTCTTGGGTTTCATTCAGCTGATTTTTCAGCTCTTTGCTAGACAGCTAGCATTACTGAGCTGGCACTGCCTTGGAGTTTCTCTGAACTTCTGTCCCCTAGCTGTATCCAGCTATATATGACTCCCAGGCTTCTTGTGCACGCTCTTCAATCACCAAGACTTCCCCTGAGCCCTCTTCACATTTCTTCTGCTGTGCTTCGATTCTACTGTTTAAGAAAGTCTTCATTTCTTCATGTTGCTGTATGGTGACACATTCCTTTTGCATTTGATCTTGAAGGACAATCAACTGTTCTCTCAACTGTTTAATTTCTTGTTACCTTCCCTCTGGGGTCTCTTGTTGCCCTTGGCAGAGTTGCACTCTCTCTGGGGACTCTTGTTCCTTTCAACAGAGTTGCCCTCTCTCTCCGGGGTCCCTTATTCCTTTCGTCAGAGTTGCCCCCTCTCTGGGGTCTCTTGTTGCCTTCTAGAGAGTTGCCCTCTCTCTGGTGTCTTTTGTTGCCTTCTGCAGAGTTGCCCCCTCTCTGGGGTCTCTTCTAATTTTCTACCCATAGCCATTTTTCTTGTATTTATCACTTTAAGTGTGTTGCCACTTTACGAGCAGTCACCGTTTTTTTTAAACTCGGGCTGTTTTAGCAGCTGTTGGCTTTTCTCTGTTGTGTTTCCCGTGCTTTTTGAGTTTTGGTGGGATCCCTGTGATCGTGAGTCTTCTTCCCTTTTTTAACTTTGTAAAACTTGGTTCTGGTTCAAAAAACAAGAACAACAGCGATTTCTTCTCCCTTTCCTGGGCGATTCTGCGGCATTTTTTCCTTTTACTCCGCAGGCTCTTTTGATGTCTGAGCGGCTTCGTGGTCCAAACGGGCGGGTTTGTTTTGTTTAATTTTAAAACTGAAGCACTGTTTTCTGCTCTTATTGCTGCTCCTTTTCTTTAACTTGCAACTGTGTGCCAGCCTCTCCAACCCACTGAACCTGTGGGGCTGCTGCCCACTCCACAATGTAAGTACAGTTTCTCTCCCTTTTCTAATGCTTTTCTCACCTGTCCTGTGGACTCTCACTCAGAGGTCCTGCAACCCCGGTACTATTCTTTCAATGTCGGGAGTGTTCTGGGAGATTTCTCAGCCATTTGAATTGGGGGCCCATTTCTTCTTTAACCTAAAGCAACAGCATACCTGGTGAGTATATCTTCCTTTCTTGTTAACTTGATTTCTTCTATTCAATCTTGTTTTATTCTCATCACCAGTTTGTTCTGGGGGGCCGAATTGTGCTGTTAATGATAGAGTTGATCTGCAGATTCTTCTTTGGTGGAAACATTGTGTTTATTTACAATATACTCAGCAGCAACTATACATGTGGTTTCAACTTCAACTCTATCTCTGCACTGCCTGCTGAGGTAGCCCGCACTACTCTCCTTTTAGTTACTACAGATTATGTGATCTTCCTTAACAAATATTATTCTTAAAGGTACATTGCACACTAAATAAAACCATGATTACTACACCCAGCTTTGCCAATCTATCCACATAACTGAAGCCTCTCATCCTACAAGCCATTCATGTAAATCTTTTCTGCATCCTTTCCAAAACATTGACATCCTTCCCGTTGAGGCTGAACCAGCATTTTATGAAGGTTCATAACTTACTTGCTTTTATACTCTATGCCCCTATTTATAAAACCCAGAATTCAGTATAATTTATTAACTGCTTTCTCAATCTGCCCTGCCACTATCAATTATTTATGCACATGCACATCCAGGTCCCTCTGCTCCTGCATTTCCTTTAGAATTGTACCCTTTATTTTATGTCACCTCTCCTCATTCTTCAGACAAAAGTGTATCATTTCACACTGCTCTACATTAAATTTCACCTGGCATGTGTCTGTCCATTCCACCAGCCTGTCTCTATCCTCTTGAAGCCTCACTATCTTCCTCACAGTTCACAATACTTCCATGTCTTGCATCATCTTCAAATTTTGTAATTGTGCCCTGCACACCCAGGCCTAGGTTATTATTATAAATCAAGGAAAGCAGTGGCCCATCTATACCATCCCCCAGTCAGAAGTAAGTAAAGTTTTCTGTAATTCATGTTTTAATAGGTTTAAATTAAATAATTAAAGTATTGCATGATGAAATTCTAGCTAACTAAAGACTAATGATTCTAAAGGGACTAAATTTTGACTGCCAGCTACCTGATTTTCACCTGAAGAATGGGCACCTTGGACAGAAAAATTTGATGGGACATCACACACCTGATTCAATTCTGAGGGGCATCTCTAAATGGATATACAGCACAAAGCAGCTGGAAGTATTTTTGAATAAGTAAATAGGGGCCTTACAGCAGTTGTAGGGACCCAATAGCAATCTTCATGAGAAAATAGGTACAGCATACAAACTGCAAGCTAATCCCACTTTTCCAGGCATTGAGAGGTCACACAGAAAAGATAAGATTTTCCTTTTTTGGTGGAATTGCAATGGAATTCATAAAAATCCTCTGGTTTTCTGCAAGCTTAATCTTACCACAACTTACCTCCCCCAGCAAAAGACCCTATCTGTCAACTGGATCTGTGTAGAAGGAAGTCAGTTTCCTAAGGTCAAAACTGGTGAGCTGCAGCGAAACAGCACTTGAGATTTCAGTTTAACCATGAGCAATTGGGATACCTGTAGCCAATATGCATTGTACATAATCATGGAATTTTGTATATATATTTAACATTGCTATAAAATAAACTGTAGACACGGGACATTTACAATAAACAAATTATGAAAATTAGACGTTACCTGAATTAATCTTCTTATCCAGCTGATGCTGTTTCTTGAAGTTTAGTGGTGATCCCACTAAAAAATCACAAGTGAATAATTTGGTAACCAGTGAACTTTTCAAATATGATATGTGGATCGCAAATGGCCTCTGGACATGCTGCGGACCTTTTACAAAGGCCGTTCCTCTGCCTCAAGTCTCAATGGAAAAACTTGAATGTATTTCTTTAAACGAAGCAGGTATATCATAAATTGTTGAATGGCTTGTGAATGCCAAAATGGATCAGATTTAACCTCAATTTCAGACTCTGCTGTCATTCAGATCTTCTTTCATTTATCATTGTACCAACAATAATATGTGTATTACAACTATTTTACTTAGAAAGAGAATTATGTTGTGTAAAAATTGAATGTACCACTTCACTGATTAACCAACAATTCACTGTCATGAAATGAACAATGAGTTACTTTATTATTTTTAGATGCATCAGTCATCACATTTGTTATTTTTGCGTTAGTGTATAGAATGTCCATATTCAGCCTGATTGTAACAGCCATGAATACAGAACAAATTGATTCTTGAATTAGTTTTCATGAACAGCTCGGTAAACACAAATGACTTTGCATAGTCTAAATATATCCCAACCAGTGTCTATACAATTAACATTTTCTTGACGAGTATGTGAAGCCTACCATAGGATTACATTCATTTATTTTTTTTAAACAGGAAGGCAGCATTTTTGAGAGTCCTTGGCATGACAGTTGGCAACATCATGAGATTAGTCAAATTTATTTTAAGTTAACAGATGAAACTGCTAATTAAGGATTAACATTTAAATATTTTAGTATTTATTTATATTTGATTCGGGCACTGTTGAAAGTTTCATTTAAATATTTATAAACATTTAAGGCAACCATCTGCACGAAAGAATATGCAGGTTCGATAAGTAATTTAAGATAAACTAATTCACTAGCCTTGATTGTAACCCAGTTTGCCCAGTTCAAATTGGCCAGCCATATATTTAAATAGGTAGCGAGGTGACTTCACACCGTGTTCCCGACAAATTTGTGCCCACTGCCATTTTAATCAGGGATATTTCAGGCACACAAGGGCTGCTTATCCCAGGCAAACAGGCACATACTTAACATGCTGAAGTCATAGCCCCATGATGTCATCGGCACTGTAAACTAGTTTTTATTTGAAATCACAGGAGGGTTGCACAGCACACAACCTGCCAACAAAGCCTGATGCAAGGCAATATGCTTCCCATTCCCGACCTTCCCTCTCCCTGCCACCATCAGAAGCCCTTAGGAGATCCTCTACTCTCTTAGCACAAACCTTATCTTGTTCCCCTAGGCCCGTTTGCAGTGTCATCCTCCCACTGGATTTCCCTCTTGCCTGCTGGATTTGTTGTCATTTCCACAAGCTTTGGGCAGGAGATTTTGCAGACATATTTAAATGAGATCAGACAGTTGAAATAGTCGAGGCCTCACACTGATGTGTAGGCACTGGAAAAGGCTTAGAAGCAGCAGGTTTATGTCCCACTCAGAAGATACAATGACATTTGTCCTCGGACTTTGCAGCCTACCACTGTTAAATAGGTTCAGAGAAGCTACTGACCTGTGTCAGTACAGACAAATAATTCCAATCAGACCTTGCAAACCCTGTGAATGTGTCCACTTCAAAACATCTATGGCAGCACTTTAAGGTCGCACTGTGGGTCATCAATGTCATATACTTTCTTTCTCACATCTTGACACTACAGAATCTTGCGAGATTGTTACAGTCTTAAGGGATGTTCTCCAGTTAAAGGGACTTGCCACAATGTATTGCAGATATGGTTATTGGATTCTAATCTATTTGTCCACCATCTTAACCATATACTTGGATACAATCTATACTGTTTGCACATTAGACTGATGACCGATATTCATAGCTATTTAGCAGACTGAAACTTGTTTCCCAGGCTTCACAGTCATGGGCAGCCATTTCTCCATCTTCCACAAAGGAACAGCATGATCTCCCTCTTCCAGTTCCAGATTTGCAGTGCCACTAGAGAAGGAGGTAGTACCATATTAGATAGCAGCAAACTAAGAAAGACTCTGAGGAATACAAGGACAGGTTTAGATGGCATGTATGTAAATGCACAAAATGTGGTGAACAAGGTTGATGAGCTACAAGCACAAATAGCAATTTGGGAATATGATGTATGCCAATAACGTAAACATGGTGAGGACTAAGCATTTAATACTTATGGATACAAAGTGCCCAGAAAATATAGAGAAGGGAAAAGTGCAGGCGGGGTGGCAGTATGATTAGGGAAGACATTGTTGTGTTGGAAAGAGAAAATGCCCTTGAGGGAGCAAGGACAGCATCCCTTTGGTTAAAGTTGCGAAGCAGAAAGGGTATGATCAAACCTGTGGGTATGATCAAACTAATTATATAGACTTCTAGTTGGTAAGGGAGAGTTAGAGGAGCAGATTTGCAGAGTGTAGGTTGTTTAACATCTGTGCACATTCACTGTAAAGATTATTATGGGGGTGGGAACACATTCATCTCCCAATTTTCAAATGATTTTGTCCTGAAGGGTGGAGTAAAGTGAACTCAGTATCGTAATGCAAAAGGTGTGCTGAATAAGGACAAATTAACAGGTTTTAAAATTAATTGGGATTCGTACTCCAGGGGTACCCCAGAAGATGTGCTGGGAAACACCCCAATAGTCCACTAGGCAAGGATTAAACAGAATTTCCCACCAAGTTTAAGCTTCCAGTGGGCAATTGCCCTGTGCCTGGAACCCTCCCAAACCAAATTTAAATCAGACTTTGGATGGTTTGAATAGTCAACCAGGAAAAGTTAGAAGGATTAAAACCATGCCTAATTCCTGGACAATCATGGTACTAGACCCCCTGACCACCCCCCTCGGACTAGCCCCCACCCTTCCTGACTACCCCCACTGACCTCACAATCCCCCACAATCTCCCCAGCCCCTCCTAAACCCCCCTGATCCCCAACCCTTCCTGACATCCTGACTTTTGCCAATCTCACTGACCCCTCCTGACACCACCTGAACTCTCCTTACCTCCCCACCCAGATTGCAGCAGGCTCCACCCCATTCCTTTCCCTCACCCTCTCTCTCTCCACTCCACTGCTCCAGAGAGCTCAGGTCATGGGGCCAGACAAAACCAGAAGTGGTGCCAGCTCTGCCACTTTCCAGCCAACGTAGGACCAATGATGATGGTGGGAGGAAGGTAAGTGACTGGGGTAAAGGTGGGGGGGTTACAACCCAAGGCTTGCAGGAGGCAGGAAGCTGCCTGAAGCTTGAGAGAGGAGGGTGAGGTGGAGAAAAGCGGCCTGAGGCTTGAGAAGGGAGTGGGGAGTAATCTGAGGCTTCAGGGGGTTGGGGGGGGGGTGTGGCCAAGGCTTGAGGGTGGGGGGAGTGCCCAAGGCTTGAGGGGGGAGCTGCCTGATGCTTGGCGGGTGGGAGGAGTGCAGCTAGAGGCTTGTTGGCGGGGGGTGTGGCCGAGGTTTGGGGTGTATGAGAGGGTAGTCACTGAGACTGGGGCGGGGGCCAAGCAGTTACATTTCTGGCAGGCCTAAGGGGCCAGGGGAGGGGTCCGGCTCTGCCTGACAGTTGGGTGTTGCCAACTCTGGCAGGGAAAGCTCAATCAGGGAAAAATTAGAAATGGTGGGGGGTGAACCACAAGATTGTGGTTCTGAACCACACATTGGGCAGTATATTTTTTCGATAAAAATCCTTTATTCACAATTTTTTAAACTTTTTTCTGATCCTGCACTCCAGGCATAAATCTTTCCGGGATGTCTGGTTTTCTTGGGCAGTAGCATGGCCTGGATGTTGGGGAGTACCCTGCCCTGGGGTATGGCGACTCCTCCCAACAGCTTGCTGAGCTCGTCATCGATGCAGATGGCGAGCTGCAGGTGACGGAGGATGATGTGGATGTTGTTGTCCTGGGCTATTTTGCTCGCCCGCTCTAGGATCTCAGTGGTTAGCTGCTCGAGAATAGCGGTCAAGTAGACGGAGGCTGTTAGGATGGGAGTGAAGCGTTCTCAAAATTCCCTCATTTTTCATATCATCAACAAGGATATGACTTTTGGACTTTTACCTGAAACCAGACAACGAGAGGAGACAGAATACGCATTCTTCCCTTTAAAACAATCAACATGAAACTAAAGCCCATCAAAATCGTGCATAAATAATCACTACTAACTGCTAAGGCAGGAAGACCACAATCAATGCAATTATGCGAACCTATCAATACTCAACACATACAATGGCTTTCAGTTCAAGACTAGTTACGGGGGCAGGAAGGCAATGATGAACATCATGCGAGCCCATTAAAAACAATGAGACAACAACCACCTGGGGAAGCCCACCAAAATCAAACAAAGAACTAAACTTGATTTGGATTGAGATAAGAAATTTAAAAAAAAACAGTATAACTGGGCCAGGAGATCTGAAGTGAGTTGTTTTTGGGCAATGACACAGAAGGGTGAGCAGGTTTGAAAGCTGACACAGGGCAGTGAGCAGTTGGAAGCAGTTGAAGCCGAGTTTAAGCAGGGAGCTGAGCCAAGCAGAGGAAGGAGATCTGGAGGTTTGCAGGCCCACAGGCAACATCACGACGAGGGACACAAGGTGGCAGGTTCAACCGAAGACAACCGCAACCGCAGCCCTCCACGAAGATCGACCACCCACAACTGCACCCTCCACCCAACTGAAGAACCTTCGCAGATTCCACAGACCAGGACCACGTGGGAATGGCAGGCCCCAGAGGACACAAAGAGCGTACCCCAAAACTGCAACCGGCTTACCTGGCTGGATTTCGAACTGTCAAGGAACACTGGCTGGTGAGCATGATCCCTGACCTCTCCTAGTTCAATTTAGTTAGGTTTTGGGGGTGGGACAAGGGTAAGGGGATTAGTAGCGTGATTTTCCCTCGTTATGCCGTGTGTTCCCCATTCTTAACTAAGTGTACTTTGTAAGTTTGTATAATCTCAGTGTAATCCTAATGTTACAAGTTCATAAACCCAGTCTTTTTCTTGCACCAAAACTAGTTGTCTGTTGCACTTTGTCACAACCCCCAAATAAGTCCAAGGTCTAGAACCCAGGGAGAGGGAGCGATTCGAACCACTCAGAAGTCAGAGGTGAAGCTGACACAGACACCACCACCCCCTACAGGAGTTCCAGGTTATTGACCCAGTGACAGTGAAGGAACAGCGATATAGCTCCAGGTCAGAACGGTGCATGGCTTGGGGTGGATCTTGCAGGCAGTGGTGTTCACATTCATCTGGTGCGCTTGTTCTTCCAGGTGGCTGAGGTCAGGGTTTGAAAGGTGTTGTTGAGGAGCTATCGCGGGTTGGTGAGTTGCTAGCTTTCTTATTTCATTATATACTTTTAAATTTAATTCCACTGCATTCTTATATCTCACTGGTTCCACATTTACTTTGTTACTTATGTGCTTTAACACCACCACCAACACCCCTCCTTGCCACCCGGTGAAGTGTCCCTTGTTTCTTCCACAGAGTTGATGAACCTGGTGGAGTTGGCACAGCAGAGGTGCCAGAGAAGGATCGGAAGGAAGTGGTGTAACATGCCAGCAGAAATGGAAGGGATGGGGGAATTTCTTGGGAAAAATTTTGAAAATAAGCAGTAAGATTTGTTTATTTTTCCCATCTTAACATGTAGGAAGCTGCACTGTTATCCTCCTGATTATTTTGATGCCTAATGATTGCTTCTGAACATGAATGATTTCTTCTACAAATTTAACAATCTAGGGTGGCTTTTGAATGCTTTTAAGTGCATTGATGTCTTCTGGAGCAGGATCATGATGTTAATTGAGCACTTAGTTGATGACAATGAGCACTGAATTTGCGATCAACTCTCATTTCAAGTTACATTATTTGATATCAGTTGATGGATTGACAGTTTGGAGCACAATTGAATGCAGAATCAATGTCAAAATCTTCTGGTAGGGACTGTTCAGAACGTGATGCTTCTCTTTAGCTGATCAAAGTTTTTTTTTAGTGATTGCATTCGAACTGTATTCCCCTTCCTATCAGTGTCAGTAAACCTATCAGCAATAGTATTGTCACTCCAAAACTAGCCGGATTAGCAAATGAGGGCTCTAGGAGAAAATTGCAGCAGTTACCATCAGACTCACATTGATGGAATGCATTTCCATGCTGCCACTCAAATGCAAATGAGAGGAAAATCTGGCCTGTGACTCTCAAGCCATGTCCTCACAACATAGTCAACTATTTGGGCATTGTAGAGAAATGGTTACGTAAGCTTGGGCCCAGCTGAATGGCTGCAAGTCAACTGTGCCTTCTGGGTTTTGCAGATCTGCGGGGAAATTTAATTAGCTGTCACAAATTGCTGGTGGTGGTGAAAGGCACATGAGTCCCTAGCTTTTATGCCACAGGGACCTTCCGAGCATTTACAGCACTGTAACAGGAGTCAGCCACTTTCCTTCTTCCTATTTACTCTCCTTTCAATGCACACTGCTTTATAGTAAGCTTTCTGAAATCTTTTGTGTTTACTTAATCAATTTTTCTGACATTTTTTTTCACATTCTGGAGGTTAAGGGCAGGCATTCATTTACCACTAACATTTTCCACCATCTCAGGTGTATAACTAATGCTGGAATCAAGTTATAACTGTTTTTCTGACACCTCTAACCACAAACTGGATTTAAAAAGTCTTGCCTTGGCTTTATAAGCATCATCTATTGATGTTCCTTCTCCCATTTCATTTTAATATATTTCTAATATTTTAATTAAAATCCCCAGAATTATTATTAACTCTGCCTTTTCTTAATATGGCTTTTGATATTGGCCTTCAAATTATTGTGTTCTAATGTTTAATAGGTTTGCATGACATTTCTGGTATTTTAGCTAAAGTTTACTTTATCTACTTACTTTGAATGGATTATTGCCTCAATTTGACTGAACACTTCAGTCTTTGCACACAGACAAATGCATTATTTCAAGGTCATTGTGTCCTTGATAGTCTACAGAATTTAAGATCAAATGCAGCAAAATAAATTAATACACACATGACGAAAAGAATATTTTTAATTGCTTTACATCAGTCAATAAATCTAGAAATGAAGATCTTCTATTTTTTGTTGTGAGATTTCAAAGCACCTCTGTGGCCTGTATATGGTTCATATCATGCTGGTGTGGTAATACCTTGATACATTCAATTTCCGGTTATAAACACATGGTGTAAAAATCATTTATGTAATCTGTCAGTGCCTTTCAGATTAATGATTTCTGCTGGCTGCCAGCCAATTGTGAATACTAGCTCTCAATCTGTAGTTAACTCTTTCAATTTATAGATCCTTACCATCCTCCATGCTTTTTCTGTGATTTCAACAGGAATTCAAAAATTTCTACATTACTTGTATGTTTTTTCTCCGCATCAATTTGTTGCAGTCTTTGTATTTTTAAAGAAAACATTTGCCTGGATACTCTCCTAATTTCCTACCATAACTTTGGTAACAATCGGCAGAAGCTCTGGAGAAATGGTGTAAATGGTGTTTTATGCTGTTTCTACAGTGAGATCCCACCAAAGTAACACTGGAGATTCAGAGCACCTCGAAGGAAAGTTGCCGCCATTATTTTGTATGTTTGAACGTAGACTTGAACAACGGCAAAAATTTGCATTTTTTTCCCAGTAAATTAGGTATTTTCTATCAGCTAATCAGCAGCATACTGTTAAAAATCTTCCATTTTGATGCAAAGCTGCATGGCAGAATTCAGCAGCCTCTGGCTCCCCTGAGGTCTCAACTGGGCAAATATGACATCTTTTGTAGTACTGAGCCCTCCACGGAACCAAGTTTCTAGCTACAGGGCAGGGAACTCACTGCCTCTGCTCACAAATAAGGAATGGTGTCTTGGGCGAGCTTCTAGGGAACTGCCAGTACCTATTGGATCTGTATTTATTTTACAATCAAAATTCAATAGAATGATGTATGTTCAGTGAAGGTGATATATAAATGCCTACGTTTAGAAGGCTAATGACATATACACAATAACACAATTCAAGCTCTGGGCTCAAAGTTTTCCCAGTTCTAACAGAAAAGAGCCATGAATATAAACGCCGGTATCACATGTCAAAGCGCAAAACATATCCGATTATACGAGATGTATTTTTCATTAACAGGCCGAGTTCTGTATGAAAAGCAGTGGCAGTTCTTTGTGCATTATAAACAGTTCCCCAATTAGTACATAAACGTTCCCAAGTTCTGGCAGCAATCCTATTGTACGGAACAATTTTAGCAGCAGCAATATTAATGACAAATAAATATTACGGCCCAAGGAATGGGTTTTCTGCTATACAAAGTAAGCTCTACATGCTAAATTTTACAGTGGTGAATGAATCCGAGCTAGGCAATAATAACATTTCACATGCACTATTGTTGCTAAGTTCAGTGAAATCCTAATTCTGTCAGTGACTGATACATAATTTTTTTCTGGGTTTATTGTTTAATGACATCCCTGAATCATTGGGCAGCATTTTCCCACTCGCCGACGCATAAAGTGATGCGCGGTGACGTCGGGCGGGCGTCCTGACGTCACCGCGCGTCATTTAGATTGTCAATTCGGCAGGCGCACAGCTGCCGAACTGTCAAAGACCTATTAAGGCCATTTAAAACCTAATTAAGACAATTAAATGAGTTGCCCGTCCAACCTTAATGTTGATGGGCAGGTGAAGAGCCCAGGCAGTCTTTGCACTTTTCATGAAACCTCATCCACAGGCGGCATGAGGCTTCATGAAGTGTTTTAAAATTCAGTAAAAATTATTTTGAAAATTCATTGAAATGTCCCAGCTCATGTGACACTGTCATATGAGGGGGCATGTTTTAAAAGTTTTTTTTCCTTTATTTAAATTTTAAAACATTAAACTGATCTCCTTGAGGCACCTCCACGCCTCTGATGTGTGCAAAAGAGCGCAGGGAACCACTCAGCTAATTCCCCTCCCCCGCCCGCACAGGGAGTGCTCAGCACTTCCGGGCGCGTGTCACGATGGGTGGGCCTTAATTGGCCCGCCCACATAAAATGGCGGCGCATCCCCAATCGGGGGCGCCGATCGGGTTCGCGCCTGCCCCCGCCCCGCCCCCGCACAATGCCCCCGATGGGGGGATAATGCTGTCCATTAAGTAAAATTGCACTATACGCTGCAACAATGTGCTGCTACAGAAGCAATTTTCACAACACAAATTACAAATGTTAGTGCAGAACTAAATTCTAAGAAGCCAGGGATATTTTATTCTTCTTTGTCTACTCTGGAGATATGGCAACTGCTGCCTCTGAATTCCCATTGCACCATTCAAACATTGAAATTGTTCTTTAATGCATCTAATAAAGCTGTAGATGGCATAGTGTTTCCATCTTCCTATGAAGGCTGTTAAAGTAACTACACTAATTGCACCACATGTTTTTTAATGTTATTTGCTGGACTACATTCAATAGAAGTGTAGCAATTTCAGCTGCAACAAGATCCACTGATCTTTTAAATGCACGTCTCTCTGATTGTACATTGGTGCAGCTACTTGTAGCAAAGCCAGTTTAACCAAAATTTGATTGCTTTGTCATGTATCAAATCTATTCTGAAATCCGTAGTTTCAGTATATTAACAGTCAATACTTGTGATTTTATTTATACGTGTCATATACATAAACTTAAGCATAAAGGCACACCTACTGTATCTCAGCTCAATATTATATTTTCATATTGGGCACTGTACAGGATAGCATTAAATGGTGATTTCAATTAGATCGGTTTAGCTAGCATCCACATTGAGAATGAATAACAATAGAATTCTTTGTGTAAGCTGAATCATTCCCTGTGCATTGAAAGAGTTAGTTTAAAATGTATATTTATGATATTGTTATGGCCAGGCGAGAAGGAGTGAATTGGCTCCCCTCTATCCAACCTCCTCAGTTAGTCACAACAAAGGTTTAAGTTTCTTTTTACGAGGATATCTTTTTTCAAATCAGAATGTATTTAACTTTTTAAGCAGTGAGTATTAAAGAGCCAATTTCTTGAGTTTAGGAAAGAGCAAATTTTAATCTGAGGAAAACAATAAAAACGTGGCATCAAGCATTCGGCCCTCATACAGTCATTCAGTCCCAAAAACACACACACAAATACACACACAAACACACACACACAAATACATGCACACAAATGCACACACATACACACACACGTATCAGAAATAAGGGAGCTGAGTCCAATAAAAAAGATAAAGAACATATGGACAAATGTCCTTTGATTACCCTTGAAGCATAGATTTAAAACATTGTGGCTGATTTAGGTTAGCTAGTTTTTGGATACAGTCAGATGCTGAAGATGTTGCAATTATTGCAAAATCTCAATTTGTTGGTAGATTTCTGGTGGAATTGGCTTCTCGAACCGGGAAACGCGCTTATCCCAAAAGAGAGACAGGGAGAGAGTGAGCAACCCTCAGCTTGTTGTCTCTGCTGAAGGCTTTCTGGATATGGCCTGTGTAAATTGCAACCTCTCTGTAGTGACCGGGCAGCCTTGCCTTGAAATACTTCACCCATTGTGTACTTCCAAGACGTTTTGGATGGGTGTGCCTGTGGCAGCCATTGTTTCAATATCCAGTACTTTGCATTTTTAATGTCCCTTCCTTAGACAGTTACAAATTTTGATGGGTGTCTGGATTATAGGAAATGTCCCTCTCTTCACACTCTCATGGGGGTGATTTGTTTGTTTCTCACCTTCACCATGGAATGTGGCCTTACATTTTTAAGCTGTTTGTTCTCAGTTCAAATTGCAAAATTTATAGTCAGTTGAAAGTTGAAAAATGGCATTTTCAAAAATAAAGGGGCATAGCCTCCTAACAATATACAGTTAAATGTCCTTTGATTGTCCTTGAGGAGTGAATTTTAAACACTGCTGCCGATTTGAATTAGCTGGTTTGTTGGATGTGGCCAGATATAAAAGATGTTGCAATTATTATGAGCCTCAGTTCGCTGGTAGGTTTATGATATAGAGTTGACTTCTCAAACCAGGTGACACACTTGTTCCAAAAGAGAGAAAGGGGGAGAGAGAGCAGCCTTCTGCCTGTTCCCTGTGCTGAAGACTTTCTTGACACCGTCTGTGTCACTTGCAATCTCTCTCTAGTGCTTCTTTAGCAATAGAACTGTATTACTAATGGTTTAGGGGCTCTTATGGTGCAGAGGGTAGCATTTCTGCCTCTGAGACAGAGGGTAGAATCTTACCTATGTTGGGCAGGCTGGGTAGGAGTGGGCGGGGGTGGGCACAGAGCTGATTGGCTGCGTGCCACCATTTTACGCGGGTGGGCCAATTAAAGCCTGCCCAGCGTAACGTGCAGCTGGTACCGCTCGGCGCTACCTGTGCGGAGGGGGGAGGAGGGAGAGTCGGGGCCTGTGCACTTTGGCGCGTGAGCTCTGTGCCTCAGGGAGGTTAAGTTGATAATGAAACTTTTCAATAAATGAACTAAAAAGTTATTTAAACATGTCCCCTCATGTGACAGTTTCACATGAGCTGGGACATGTTTGTGCATTTTGCAAAATTAATTTAATCATTTTATAAAACCTTCAGGAAACCTGAATGAGGTTTCCTGAAAAACACGAAGGCCACTTGGGCTCTTCACCTGCCCACCAACCTTACAGTTGGATGGGCAGCGTTGTTAATGACGTCAAATACTTTTTTAATGGCCTTAAAACGAAATATCAAAATGACACACGATGACACCGGGATGCACGCCCGATGTCATCGCGCATCATTTTACGTGTCGGCGTGTCGGGCCCGCCCCCACATGCCAATGGCAATATTCTACCCAGAAGCTCTGAGTTTGAGTATTACTCCAGAACTTAGCAGCCAATTCATAACATAGCCAAAGAGGTTGAGCATCAGCTTGCAAATCCTTCCAACACAAGGAATGGCAGGTGGTAAGATCAGGAGAGATTCCTGGTCAGCCATATGATGAAAAGAAAGTTGGAGCCTCGACCATCATTATTCATAGCTCCGGACTACAGCATGCATGTAAAAGTGCATAATACCACAGCAACCCTGACACCCTGAGTGATCTGTAACACACCACCAGTAATTGTCTTGATTATTTTTTCTGAATATGTCACAAAAACAGGTCCATGATTAATATTAATAGCATACCGAGAGCTGTAAGAAAAGCTGCAAACAAACTAACACTATCAGGCTAATTTCTACCAATATTTTGGTACTGGTACTTGGAGGTCTGAACTATTGTCCCTAGATAGATTGTCCATGATGAGAAAGAGCTTGTATAGATTGAGGATTCTACTTTGTATAATTAGTTGGCCATTAACAATAAATAGTGAAACAAGAAGATTCACCATCGCCTTCTCAGGACATCTACTCTTGGGTGATAAATGCCAGCATCTTACTCATGTTCCAAGAACAACAAAAATAAAAAAAAATCTTAAGCTTTAGAGTCAAATTTGATGATCATACTGTTCATTTTCAATGCTAAGTCTTAAAACTATATATTGGTGACGTGTAAAATGGGGTGTTGATTCACCATTACTTATTTTATGCTATAGTCATTAGTTAAGGTGATTCACTCTCCAAGCAAAAATGTGATGAGTTTAAGTTGTCTCAATCCAGTATCAATTTAGTCTGAGTCCATAATTTCAAAGCTAACCCATTATTCCAATAGGCACTGACCTGATAGTCTCAAGTTTAAGCATAATTTGATTCTAAAGGCACAGTGGTAACCAATGTTGGAACATCAGTCCAGTATAATAAAGAGCTCCAAGTTTAGTATCAATAATGTCTTGTTAGATAGAGGTTTATGTTGTGTCTGAGCTGCACTGAAGATCTGGGTAGAATATAGAGAAAAACCTTCATTGCCGAACACTGACATCCATCATCTGACTGCATGACAAAATTTCACACAAACAGGATGTAAAGATCAAGGGCTATACAGTGCCAATGCATATTTATTTCATTGGCACTTCAATAGGTATTCTTAAACATTTACCTTTACTGTTTGTCACTGAAGATCTGTCCCAAACTCAAGATCTGTAAACATCAAACCTTATGCAGTGCTGAAACAGCTCTTTGCAGATATGTCATCTCTAGAATAAACCCTTACCGATTAAAGTGTATTATATTAATGCTGGTGGACATTACTAAGTGGTTTACTATATAAAGTTATTCTAATATAATGAAATTCATTTGCACTCAGACTGACATTTGAATCTCAAACCAAAATACTAATTTTCGAGTAGTTTAGCCTGGATTTTTTGCTTCAGGTACAATCAGCAATCTGGAAGCAAATTGCCATCAAAATTGCATTAGTTTTCAGAAGTGTTATTTCCCACAAGTTTCCATTAAGCTTATTTGTAGTTAACCGAACATAATATCTTCCATGCACCAGTGCAATTGGGCAGTGTTTTAGAACATATATTTGTTTTATAGTGCAGAACTTAAGTATTGCTGAAAAAAGAGACATGCCATAGAAGCTTTTCATCTTACAATCAACAAGACAGTGACGCAAGATAAACCAACAGTAATGGGAACAACAATTTATACTGCATGAGAAGATGAGAATCAATCAGCACTCTCTTCTCGTGCAGTATAAATTGTTGTTCCCTTTAGCGTCAATTTATTTTGCATAGCCTTCCTGATGAGTGAAAGAAAAAAAGCTTCAACAGCATGTCCCTCTTTTCAGCAATATATTCATTTAAGATTATGCATGAAAAAAAATTCCTTGATGTATTTAAGAATGGTAACCTGATAAAATTGCATCAATGAAGCTGAGAATGAATTTATGACCACAAATAAGCATTTATAGTCAGAATGTTTAGTCAACCCCCTGTGAGTAACCTAATTATAAGCAACTGAAAATTACTTTTAAAAGTCTATACAGGCTCATTTACTATTATGTACTATTTTTCTTAGGGAAAAGTTCTCCCCCCGTCGGGGGCGTTGTGCGGGGGTGGGTGAGGGGGGTTGGGCGTGGCGCGAACCTGATCGGTGCCCCCAATCGGGGCCGTGCCACCATTTTACGTGGGCGGGCCAATTAAGGCCCACCCAGCATGATGCTCGCCCGGAAGTGCTGAGTGCTCCCTGTGCGGGTGGGGGGAAGATTCCCTGAGTCGGGGCCTGCGCTCTTTCGCGCATGCACGTGAAAGAGCACAGACATCTCCCTGAGGCACAGAGCGGCCTCAGGGAGATCAGTTTGATATTTAAAAACTGAAATAAAGTAATTAAAAACTTTTAAAACATGTCCCCGCCTGTGACAGTGCCATATGAGCTGGGACGTGTCAAAGAATTATTTATTATTTTAAAAATTTTTATTGAATTTTAAAACACTTCATGAAACCTCATCCCGCCCACGGAAGGCCACCTGGGCTCTTCGCCTGCCCGCCAACCTTAAGGCTGGACGGGCAGATTATTTAGTTGCTTAAATTAGTTTTTAACAGGCCTTAATAGGCCTTTGATAGTTTGGCTGCGCGCCCACCGAACTGGAAATCTAAATGACGCGTGGTGACGTCGGGACGCCCCCGCTAGCCGACTGGAAAATTCAGCCCTTAGTAATTAGTTAAAAATGCTTTTAAAAATGCTGATTAGTGTTGCTGTGCTGAAAGAAAGCTTAATTTGAAAAATCTTCTGGAAGGCCCAGAAATAAGTGCGATCAGCGAAAACAAGTAACAGCGATTAATTTGACCTGGGTTCTGCTTTGCGGGTAGGGTCATCTTCTAGCGCAGTGTTTTTTAAGCTAGCACCAAGTTCACAGAAACTCAATTTGCGTTAGACATAAAAAAATTGTGCTTGAAATTCCTCTACCCTTTGCACTAGTCCAACTTTGGGAATATTCCACCGGAAAGACCAATGGAACGAAGCTGAAACTTCAGGCTTTGTCTGAGTTCTATCAGACCTCCATTTCTATTTCCTATGTCATAAAACTCCCACTCAATTCAATTAATGTAGCTTTTCACTGACTCATCTGATACCTGTTCCATAGCCCGTGTCATGAATCAGTGCTCCCTTGCCCAATAAGCCTTCTGTCTTATTTCAGGCTCCAAATCCGAGATATTTAGTTCTGTCTCCTTTGATCATATGTATGCTGTGAACTAATAGAAATTCATGCAGCATTAGAATATGGGATTTTAAAGGTATTTCTAAGTATCAGGTATATCTAAGCATCAGGTATTGCAAATAGTTAATTTTTAAAAAAACTTAGATCAAAGTAACCCACTGAAATGCACTTTTGCTGACTGTGAGGCTTGGGTTGCTTTATAAGTGGCCTTGTTATTGCAAAATTAGACTTATTAATGCTAGGAAAGCAAGGGAAAAGAACAAGAGCTGTCTACAGTTTTATATCTTAGCTCATTCTATCTGTAGGAATGCTCCAACTTTTATGAGTCATTGAAACATAACAAACCATAAATTCCTTTTACTATATTGAGCATTAAATCTGTAGTTTAGCACTATGCTTGCCAGTTTATAGTTTTATTAATATAGTCTTATTTCTCCTCTGTCAAAGTAAGGGAAAAACACACTAAAAAAGTAGCTTTTAATTACAATTAGAACTCACTGACCCCAGGGTGCTCACTTGTACTGTCACCATGGGAACAGAAAAAAAGCACAGATAGAGCCTGAGCTAAGGTTTAAAAGCAGGTAAAGAAGACCAAGGCCTGTGCCTGGTCACAGAACCTGCTGGAAAGATTCTCTGTAATTCCAATTTTTGGAGTATATCCTAGTGAGTTTGGGTCATTTTCAGTGTAGAAGGGCCAGGAAGTGCACTGATATGGACAGGTGCAGGCACCTAAGTGGGTACAAAGAACAAGAAATGCGCCATAACAAAAATAAAAATACTCTGTTGAAGAGTCATACGGACTCGAAACATTAACTGTGTTCCTCTCCACAGATGCTGCCAGACCTGCAGAGTTTTTCCAGGTATTTTTATTTTTGTTTTGGATTTCCAGCATCGGCAGTTTTTTGCTTTTATCTTAGTAAGAAATGCGCCATGCCTGCCCAAAGGACAATTATGGGGAAGCTAATTCTCAATTCTTCTTTGTAAACTGTTGCTTGAATATTGTAATATGTTACGTCCCACTTAAGCGCAAATTAAATCATCCTGTTACCAATATGGAACCACTGAGCCACAGGGACTAAAATTCAGGTGAACTTCAAAGAGATACAACAGTGGTTTCTGAAATATTCCATAAATGGACTGCAAAGATAGGATACAGGAAAGCAGATTCACTTAGTTACCAATCAATTCATGGTGCATCTGAAGATAATTAAATTAATAAAATTTGCAATTCTGTCAAAGCTAGTAATGTGATTACACAATTTTTGTTTTTTTAAAACTATCTACAATCTTTCGAGCTCCAGGGTATCATATTTGTGGGGGGGTACACCAAAGACGTGCTGAGGAGCCCCTCCTGGAAGTTCACAGGTAAGGTTTGCATGGCAATTGCCCAGAAGTACATACTTCCTATGGGCAATTGCCCTGCACTGGGAACAATCCAAAAATGTGATTTAAATCACAAACTTCCAATGGTTCTGACTCTATTATATCAATAGTTAACTAGAAAAAGTTAGAAGAATTAAAACCGCTTTTAACTTCCGGGTAGCTATTGCACAGACACACCGACCTCCCACAGAAATGCCCCCACCCCCTTAACTACCTCCTATGGGGTTTCCCCCACCCACACAAGGAATCTTGCCTCCCCCCACCAACCCACGGCCAGGCCCAACTCTCAACCCCAACCCCCCAAGGCACTACCAGACCTGACCATCATTCCTCCACCCGAGACCCGACATAACCTAGCCCATCTTGAGGCTCGACCCAACCCCACCAAGATCTGACCCAAACTCCCACCCTCCCACCCCGAGGCCCAATACCTAATTGAAGCCCACCCTTCGAGGCTCGACCAACCCCATCCCAAAAGCCCAACCTGATCTGACCTCCCCCCAGGCCTGATCCTACCTGGCTCTGCAACCCCCCGAGGCCCAACCCAATCCGACCAACCCTCCTCGAGGCCCATTCTGAACCGATCCCCCTTCCCCACCTCCGAACCCTGACCCAACCCACCATCCCCACTCCAGGTCCAAACTGACCCCAAATCCCCACCCGAGGTCCGACACCTGCTCAAGGTCCGACCAGCTGTCCCCCCTCACACCCCGAGGCCTGAACCATCCACCCAACCCGAGGCCCAACCCTACACCCACCCAAGGCCCCACCTGATCCACCTCCCGAGACCCGAACTGACCCCCACTGAGCCCTCACTCGGTCCCTGACCCAAGCGCTGACCCAACCCCCGACCGAACAAAACTGCAGCCCCTGCCCAATTGTACCCATATACCTTATACACTTACCTTGTCAAAGACTTTTAAACCTGACTGGACCTTTAAATTTACCTGGTTTATGGCAGCTAGTGCCGTAAAAAAGATGGGGCGTGGCTTCCTTATCTTTCAACTCTACAGCCCTTTGACGCTAGGCCCTGGATGGGTGCTGAGCTGCCCAGATCCCATCCGGCCTGAGTCGGAAGGCTGGGCCGATAGGATCACTTGGATTTTAAGGTAAGAACCATCGAACAGAGTGGCAATCCGACTCAATTGTCACTCCATCGGAAGTTACAGCCCAATGAGTTGGGCCCAATCAGCTCAGCAGACCCTTATCCTCCCCCAGAACACTTGAACTTCACAATCTACATTTATTATAACTTCAATAAATGATTTTACTTTAGATGTTGCATCTATATTACACAAATAGCAAAAAATATTGCTTCCCCTGCAAAGCAACCTGTCCTTTGCTCCCCAGCATCATCACAGTACAAGCTTCTATAGCACTATGCTGAGCTACAGTAGGAATACAAGGTTTAAAGTTAAATATTTTATTCATTAACTTCTTTGCCCTTACATAAGTTTAACAAATAACTTACTTTTAGAGCCTCAAGAGGAGAATTTGTATAGCACCGGCCTGCTGTCACAGGCTGAACGCAGGCCAGCTTTATTAACATTAGAGAAATGGGAAGGATGTCCTGCAGTCAGCATCGCTGTGAAGCATTCTGGGAAGAGTGTCCTGCAGTCAGCATCACGGTCTGCACTGGAGTGCTGCTTTGGGAGTTTGGCGAAGAGAAGCGCGAGAGGAGTTGGGAGTTGAAGAGGAGTATGACAGGAGTCGGGAGTCGAAATGGAGCATGAGAGGAGCCGGGAGTTGAAAAGGAGCTGGGAGAGCAGAGGGGGCTGAGGGATTTCAATGAGGAGGGAACAAGGTGATCCTTTGAGTACTGTGAGTACGGTTGGGTAAGTATTTACTACTTTTATCGCTTATAGTTTTTAAGGCCTTATTTTGTGGTTCATCGTTTGTAAGGAGTATGTTCTGTAACAACGAGGAGCAGGGAAGAAAGATCCTAGAGTAATTGATATTATTTGATATTAAGTATCTTCCAAAAGGTTTAATTTAATTTAAAGGGGTAAGTCATGGCAGGAGAGCTCAAAGCCGTGGTGTGCTCCTCCTACTATATGTGGGAAGCCGGGAACATTTCCAGCGCCTGGGGGCAGCATGTGTGCGGGAAGTGTCTGTAGCTGCAGTTCCTGGAAGCCCAGGTTTCAGAGCTGGGGCGGCGGCTGGGGACACTGTGGAGCACCGGTGAGGCAGAGAGTATCGTGCATAGCACCTATATAGAGGTGGTCACACTGCAGGCTCAGAGTCCACAGGCAGGAAGGGAATGGGTGACCACCAGGCAGAGCAAGAGGACTAGGCAGACAGTACAGGAGTCTCCTGTGGCTATTCCCCTGCAAAACAGATATGCCGCTTTGGATACTGTTGAGGGGAATGGCCTCTCAGGGGAAAGAAGCAACAGCAAAATTTATTGAACCATGGTTGGCTGTGCTGCACAGGGGAGGAGTGAAAAGTATGGGACTGCAGTAGTTATAGGGAATTCAATTGTAAGGGGAATAGATAGGCTTTCTGTGGCCGCAAACGAGACTCCAGGATAATATGTTGCCTCCCTGGTGCTAGGGTCAAGGATGTCTCAGAGCGGCTACAGGACACTCTGAAGTTGGAGGCTGAATAGCCAGTGGTCGTGGTACACATTGGTACAAACGACATAAGTAAAAAAAGGGATGAGGTCCTAAAAGCAGAATATAGGGAGTTAGGAAGTAAGTTGAAAAGTAGGACCTCAAAGGCAGTGATCCCAGGATTACTACCAGCGCCACGTGCTAGTCAGAGTAGAAGTAGCAGGATATATTGGATGAATACGTGGCTGAAGAGATAGTGTAAGAGGGAGGGTTTCAAATTCCTGGGACATTAGGACCGGTTCTGGGGGAGGTGGGACCAGTACAAACTGTGCGGGTTACACGTGGGCAGGACCGGGACTGATGTCCTAGGGGAAATATTTGCTAGAGTGGATGGGAGGGTTTAAACTAAAATGGCAGGGGGATGGGAACCTATGCAAGGAGTCAGAGGAGGGGGAGTCAAGGACAAGAACAAAAGACAGAAAGGGGAATAAGAAAAGTGATAGGCAGAAAAATCAAGGGTAAGAATCAAACAGGGCCTCAGTGAAAAATAGTGGGAACGGGACAAGTAATGCTAAAAAGCCTTAATGCTTTGTGCCTTAATGCGAGGAGCATTTGCAATAAAATGGATGAATTAACCACGTAAATAGATGTAAATAGGTATGATATAGTCAGGATTACGGAGACATGGCTGCAGGGTGACCAGGGATGGAAACTGAACATCCAGGGGTATTCATTATTTAGGAAGGACAGACAAAAAGGCAATGGAGTTGCATTGCTGGTTAAAGAGGAAATTAACACAATTGTGAGGAAAGATATTAGCTCCGATGATGTGGAATCTGTATAGGTAGAGCCGAGAAACACTAAGGGGCAAAAAAACGTTAGTGGGGGTTGCATATAGACCCTCAAACGATAGTGGTGATGTTGGGAAGGGATTTAACAGGAAATTAGAGATGTAAGCAATAAAGCATTGTAATTAAGGGTGACTTTAATCTGCATATAGATTGGGCAAATCAAATTAGTAACAATACCGTAGAGGAGGAATTCCTGGAGTGTATACGGGATCGTTTTCTGGACCAATACGTTGAGGAACCAACTAGAGAACAGGCCATCCTGGACTGGGTATTGTGTAATGAGAAAGGAATAATTGGCAATCTCGTTGTGCCTTGGGGATGAACAACCATAATATGATAGAATTCTTCATCAAGATGGAAAGTGACCTAGTTGATTCTGAGATTTGGGTCCTGAATCTTAATAAAGGAAATTACGGTGGTATGAGGCGCGAGTTGGCTATGATGGATTGGGAAACGTTACTTAAAGGGTGGATAGGCAATAGCAAACATTCAAAGAGCACATGGGTGAATTGCAACAATTGTTTATTCCTGTCTGACGCAAAATTAAAACAGGAAAGGTGGCCAAACAATGGCTTACAAGGGAAATTAGAAATAGTATTAGATCCAAGGAAGAGGCATGCATATTGGCCAGAAAAAACAACAGACCTGAGGATTGGGAGCACTTTAGAATTCAGCAAAGGAGGACCAACGGATTAATTAAAAGGGGAAAATAGAGTACGAGAGTAAGCTTGCAGGGAACATAAAAACTGACTGTAAAAGTTTCTATAGGTATGTGAAGAGAAAAAGATTTGGTAAAGGAAAATGTGGGTCCCTTACAGTCTGAAACAGCGGAATTTATAATGGGGAACAAAGAAATGGCTGATCAACTAAATACATACCTTGGTTCAATCTTCACAAAGGAGGATACAAATAACATACCAGAAATGTTGGGGAACACAGGGTTTAGTGAGAGGGAGGAACTGAAAGAAATCAGTATTAGTAGGGAAATGGTGTTGGGGAAACTGATGGGATTGAAGGCTGATAAATCCCCAGGGCCTGATAATCTACATCCCAGAGTACTTAAGGAAGTGGCCCTAGAAATAGTGGATACATTGGTGGGCATCTTCCGAGATTCTATAGATTCTGGAACAGTTCCTACAGATTGGAGAGTAGCTAATATAACCCCACTATTTAAAAAGGGAGGTAGAGAGAAAACAGGGAATTATAGACCAGTCAGCCTGACGTCGGTAGTGGGGAACATTCTAGGGTCCATTATAAAATAATTAATAGCTGAGCACTTGGAAAATAGTGGCAGATTTATGGATTTATGAAAAGGAAATCATGCTTGACAAATCAACTGGAATTTTTTGAGGATGTAACTAATAGAGTTGATGAGGAGGAGCCAGTGGATGTGGTTTATTTGGACTTTCAGAAGGCTTTCAACAAAGTCCCACATAAGCGATTAGCGTGTAACATTAAAGTGCATGGGATTGGGGGTAGTGTATTGAGATGGATAAAAAAATTAGTTGGCAGACAGGAAACAAAGGAGTAGGGATAAACGGATCTTTTCCAAATGGCAGGCAGTGACTAGTGGGGGTACCGCAGGGATCAGTGCTGGGACCCCAGCTATTCACAATATATATTAATGATTTAGATGAGGGAATTAAATGTAATATCTCCAAATTTGCAGATGACACAAAGCTGGGTGGGAGGGTGAGCTGTGAGGAGGATGCAGAGATGCTTCAGGATGATTTGGACAAGCTGAGTGAGTGAGCAAATGCATGGCAAATGTAATATAATTTGGTAAATGTGAGGTTATCCACTTTGGTAGCAAAAATAGGAAGGCAGATTATTATCTGAATGGCTATAAATTGAGAGAGGGGAATGTGCAACGAGACCTGGGTGTCCTTGTACACCAGTCGCTGAAGGTAAGCATGCAGGTGCAGCAGGCGGTAAAGAAGGCAAATGGTATGTTGGCCTTCATAGCGAGAGGATTCGAGCACAGGAGCAGGGATGTCTTGCTGCAATTATACAGGGCCTTGGTGAGACCACACCTGGAATATTGTGTGTAGTTTTGGTCTCCTTATCTAAGGAAGGATGTTCTTGCTATAGAGGGAGTGCAGCGAAGGTTTACCAGACTGATTCCTGGGATGGCGGGACTGACATATGAGGAGAGATTGAGTTGGTTAGGATTATATTCGCTGGAGTTCATAAGAATGAGGGGGGATCTCGTAGAAACCTATAAAATTCTAACAGGGCTAGACAGGGTAGATGCAGGAAGGATGTTCCCGATGGTGGGGGAGTCCAGAACCAGGGGTTTCAGCCTGAGGATATGGGGAAGATCATTTAGGACTGAGATGAGGAGAAATTTCTTCACCCAGAGAGTGGTGAGTCTGTGGAATTTGCTACCACAGAAAGTAGTTGAGGCCAAAGCATTGTATGTTTTCAAGAAGGAGTTAGATATAGCTCTTGGGGCGAAAGGGATCAAAGGATATGGGGAGAAAGCGGGAGCAGGCTATTGAGTTGGATGATCAGCCATGATCATGAAGAATGGAGGAGCACGCTTGAAGGGCTGAATGGCCTACTCCTGCTCCTATTTTCTATGTTTTCTATGCAATTGAAGGGATTCTAAACAACTTTGACTTAACTTTCTGATATTTTCTACATAGTCAGTGTAATGTACTTGGCAATATTGGGCCAAACTCTGTCTCTAAGCAAAATTCACCAAGTTTGGCACCCAAGGAACAGCTTTAGCATAGACAAATTACAAGATATTACCAAGGAACAATGACCAATGAACTATTAGGGCCAAAGGAGAGACTGGTGGTCATATCCTTTCAATGGATAGACAGATATAGAAAAATACACTTTTTAAAATAATAAATATATAAATAGGTTCCCAAAGGTTACTTTTATAATGGGGTCAGGTTAAGAAAATACATGATTGGAAACCAGCACAAGAAGGTTAGCCCCTAATATTGGAACTTAAGAAAGATAAGTACAAAAGCACCTTTAAACATGTTGATAGTGAGGTCAACTGAAGTTAAAATAAAGAGATTACACAGGCATTAAGCTTCTGCTGAAGGTCTCAAACATGGAGACAAATCTAGGCCAGCCGTTTATTTTATGTTAATTTCCCTTGCCTAAGGTTGAATGAATGGAATTGGTTTTAAATGTAGCTGGTACATTAATTACAGTAAGCAATACTTGGTAGTTCAAGATAGAAGCCTGTGGTACTAATGGAGAGATTGGAGGCCTCCAGCAATTCTGTAGCCTGTTAAATTAGTGTGTATATACCCATTAAGATTAAAAACCAGCAGGCTCCATATAAAATATTTCAATCAACCTTACTGACATTGCACACAGTTCAAATTATTTGCTCTGCCTTGATAAGAAAGGTTCTGACTGTACTGAATTTAACTGGTCACTCAATATCTTTTGTTTGTTTAATCTGGATTTAAATGACTCTACTTCATTAGTAATATAAACTGGACAACAGGATGAAGAATAATCTATAATAAAGCCTTCTTTAGCTAAAGGTTCTTACAAATGATGTACTATAAAATTATTTGAAATAGCAAAGCTTTAAGAGATAATGCTTAATCTCCTGTTTATTTCAATGGAAAGCAACTAAACAAATCACAGAACCATTTTATTCAAGCCCTTCAATATTTGGAATTTAAAATATCATGAACCTTCTTTTAATGGGCACATAATTATTCATCTGTTGTGTATGCCATTTATGGAGTTTATGAAGATTTGCTTTAATTTATTTTGTGGACTGATACAGATTGCCATGAGCTACAGCTATATTTAATATTGCTAAAAAAAAAATGCCTGTTGTGATTGCAGCTTTTGAACTTTGGCATTTTTTAAAAATCCTGTGATGGCTCTGTGAGAACAAAGTGGTTGAAAAATATAATCCGAACCTGATGTGTGTTAACTGTGGTTCATTGGTCTACAGTACACAGGAAATAAATGATGAGATACATAGAATACAATATAAATATATTCATTGAATGCGATAAGGGCATGCATCAAAAAATAAAGCTGTTGATAGAGAGAATCAAATTGAAATTAAAATGAAAGAGACGCGATAACATTAGGGCCAACAATACTATGAAGCATAGCAGGGAAGTGAAAATGGAGATAAGAAGGATAAAAGAGATTACCAACAAAGGCAAAGTGACAATATAAAAGGGAATAGCAAGGGCTTTTATAGACATTTCAACAATTCACTTAACAGTTAAAGTGGAGGTAGAATCAATCAGAAATTAGGAAATAGTCGAATTGTAAATGACGTGGGTATTGACAAAGAAATTAAAATAATGGGTGGAATTGTCCAGTCCGGTTGGCGGCGGGCGTCATGGCGGGCATGGGGGACAGTTCAGCGTGAGGGGCAGAAATTAGTTTCATGCCAGCGTCAAATCACAGCGGAATCATCCGATGGTGTCCGCCATGGCAGATCGCGAATCCAGCTGGAGGCCGGCATGAACACAATTTGCATCCCGCTAATGGGATCATTCCCCCCACACCTGATTTGCCGGTACGCTGGCGGGAAAACACGCTGGCCCAAACCACATCTAGACAAGCAAGGCGTGCAGAAGTCGGGACTTATCTTTAGGGCCTTGCTCAGGTCACAGACAACCGAGGAGAAGAATATGCTGGAGACCTACAGCTACTGGACCCTGGAGAAACATGTGTATTGCATGCTGGGTGGATCCTCATGCACATGGCTCTGCCACAAAGCAGCTCTCGGAAGGTGAGAGGTCTCCGTTGATGCTTCTGTCCTGCTTCGAAACGTCACTGCCTTCACCATGCAATCGAACCACCTTCCATGGCCTCCATTGATGTTTCAGGTCCGCTTCAGAATATCATGGTCTTGGCCATAGGCTGCTATAGGTGATCAACAAAGTTAGTGGGGAGAGGAAAGTCTGGGTGTGAGTGGGAGAGGAAGGTGTGCTGGCGGGGTGGGGGTTAGGTTGTGGCAGGGGTCACAAAGTTGTCAAGGGGGTAGTGAGGTTGTGGGGAGGGGGCCAAAGGGTTTGGAGGGGTGAGATTGGGAGGGGGAATGAAGGTGTTGGTGTAGGAGAGAGTACGGGTGGGTGGAGGATGTAACGGGGGAGGATGCTGCAAGTGTGGAGGTAGGTATAAGGGGGTAGGAAGGCGTAAGTGAGGGAATTTGGAGAGGGGAAGGTGTCCAGGAGGGAGGATGGAGTTCAGAGAAGGGAAGGTGTCCGGGGGGAGGAGGGAGGAAGGCTGGAGGAGGGAATAAGGTGTGGTTGAGGGGAATATCTTGGTGAATGTGCAAGGGAGGGGTTTGTGGAGTCAATGACTGCCTCCTGGGGAGCAAATTCAGGGTGGGCATGGTAGGAGGGAATGCTGACTGTGAGAGGGGGCAGAGGGAGCCGGTAGGAGAGGGGGGCGAGGGGACACAGCGGCAGACATGGAATCTGGGGGTGGGAAGGAGGAGGTGGGGTTCTCCGGAATGTGGGGAATGTGCATGTTCATCTGGACATCCTGAAATGACAAGGGTTCGAGTTGGAAGGTGATGGTTGAGAGGTAGAAGGTAATGCCCGGGGATCCACAATGATGGGGGAAAGCAAGCCAAAGTCATTAGAAGCGACAAAGCCAACCATTATACAGGCTGTCTCCACCCCTGCTGCAGCTGTCAGGGCGGCACTTTGAAGAAGAGGTAGGCCTAGAAAAGTTAAGAAATTCTGATCACAAGTTGTTGCACAGGTGAACTAATCTTGTCACTTTATATTCTGAATAATGTGTAATGTAGTCTTTCATCTTCATTGACAGGCTTGGCGAACCCTCTCCCTGCATTCCCCGCCACTAGCAGTTCAGCTGCACGCAGCCAGATCACAAGTGATTCTGGAGGAATAGGTGTGTGTGGCAGGTGAACGTGCATGTTCCGTATCTTCTGGAGTACCCTACCCCATCCACATTGACTTCCCCAACCTCCTCCTTCCAACCTCTAGGTTCTGTTTTTGTATCCCAACAACCACCCTCGCCATCCCTTCTACAATTAGTGACATACCCTCACCCTCCCACCCTCTGGAGAGCCAAGGCCTTGAGGGCCCCAGCTTGCTTTGGTTGTCCTCTGTGGGCCAGCTGCTCCCTCTGCAGTGACAAAGGATAAGGTTGAGGGGGATCACAGGCAAAGGGAATTCAGATGGAGTGGACAGCCTCTGAGATCCCTGAGCGGATGACCCAGAGGTGTCCAGCTGCTGCTCCTCCTTCCTTCAGGTGCCTAAGGGCCCTTCTTGAGGGAAAGGAGCACCTGGAGGGACATTGAGGTGCCCCGTTTCCCTCTCATGTTGCCACTGCAGGAATTCATCCATGGCTACCACGATGGAGGGCAGGCCTGTGCACATCTCTGCATTCTGCTGGACCAGGGTCTCTATGGTGTCTGCCATCCTCCCCATGGAGACCGCCATGCATGCACATGTGGGCACCACTTCATCAGAGAGCAGGCGGACGGACTCCTCCAACTCTTGTGGAGCTTTGTTGAGGGCTACCAACAGCTCTGTGTGATGTTCCCCTGCCTTCTGCTGACTCTCTACGATGAGTTGGAAGGCCAAATCCAGAGGCTTGTCATCTGACTCAGACCACACAGATGCCTCTTCACCAGCAGTCCTCTGAGTGCCAGGGGGCTCGGCTGAACCTGCCTCTTCCTGCTGTGGACACATGCCTATGTGGTGACTACCAGATTGAAAACCCAAGCCTGCTCTAGATCTAGGTCCCACTGAGGTGTGTAGGTCTGCGCTGGTGGAGGGTGTCGATAAGCACTGTGACAGGTCTTCCAGGCTTCATAGAAACATAGAAACTAAGAGCAGGAGGAGGCCATTCAGTCCTTCGAGCCTGCTCTGCCATTCAATATGTTCATGGCTGATCCTCTATCTCAATGCCATATTCCTGCTTTCTCTCCATACCCCTTGATGCCCCTAATCTCCAAAAAATTATCAATTTCTTTCTTGTATATACTCAGTGACCCAGCCTCCACAACCCCCTGTGGTGGAACATTCCACAGGTTGGCCACCATCTGAGAGAAGAAAATTTTCCTCATCTCAGTCCTAAATGGCTTGCCCCATAGCCAGAGGCTGTGGCCCCCAGTTGTAGACTCCCCAACCAGGGGAAATATCCTCCCTGCATCTAGCCTGCCTAGCCCTCTTAGAATTTTATATGTTTCAATTAGATCCCCTCTCATTCTTCTAAACTCTAGTGAATACAGGTCCAGTTGACCAATCTCTCCTTATATGTCCTGCCATCCCCGGTATCAGCCTAGTGAACCTTCGCCACACTCCTTCTAAGGCAAATATATCCTTTCTTCACTAGGGAGACCAAAACTGCACACAATACTCCAGGTGTGGTCTCACCAAGGCCTTGTATAACTGTAGTTAGACATCCCTACTTCCTAACTCAAATCCTCTTGCACTGAAGGCCAACATACCATTTGCTTTCCTAATTGCTTGCTACACCTGCCTATTTACTTTCATTGACTGGTGTATAAGGACACCCAGATCCCTTTGCACATCCTCATTTCTCAATATATCACCATTTAAATAATACTCTGCCTTTCTGTTTTTCACACTAAAGCATATAACTTCACATTTATCAACACATACTGCACCTGCCATGTGTTTGCCCACACACACAGCTTGTCTAAATCACCCTGAAGCCTCCTTGCATCTTCCTCACAACTCACAACCCTGCCCAATTTTGTGTCATCAGCAAACTTGGAAATATTGCATTTGGTTCCCTCATCCAAGTCAATTATATATATTGTGAATAGCTGGGGCCCAAGCACTGATCCCTGAGGTACACCACTAGTCACCGCCTGCCATCTGGAAAAAGACCCATTTATTCCCACTCTCTGTTTCCGGTCTGTCAACCAATTCTCAATCCATGCCTGTATATTATCCCCACCAATCCCATGTGCTTTAATATTGCCCATTAACCTCTTACGTGGGACCTTATCAAAAGCCTTCTTGAAATCCAAATACACCACATCCACTGGTTCTCCCTTATCCATTATACTAGTTACATCCTCAAAAAACTTCAGTTAATTAGCTAAGCATGATTTCCCTTTCATAAACTCATGATGACTTTGTTTAATCCCATTGTTCTGTTACCACGTCTTTTATAATAGACTCTAGTATTTTCCCCATTACTGATGTTAGGCTAACTTGTCTGCAATTCTGTTTTTCTCTCCCTCATTTTTTAAATAGTGGGTTTACATTTGCCACCCTCCAATCTGTAGGAACTGCTCCAGAGTATATAGAATTTTGGAAGGTGGCCACCAATGCATTCAATATTTCCAGGGCCACTTCCTTTAGTACTCTGGGATGTTGATTATCAGGCCCTGGGGATTTTTCAGCCTTTAACCCCATTGATTTCCCTAGCACCATTTTTTTACTAATACTAATTCCCTTCAATTCCTCCCTCTCACTAGATTCTTGGTTCCCTAACATTTCTGGGAAATTATTTGTGTTCTCTTTTGTGAAGACAGAACCAAAATATGTGTTCAATTCTGCTATTTCTTTGTTCTCCATTATAATTTCCCCCGTTTCTGACTGTAAGGGATCTACATTTGTCTATGCTAATCTTTTTCCCTTCACTTATTTATGGAAACTTCTTATTTCCAGCTCTTCAATGGAGGAGGTGTCCTCTTGACTGGAGGTGAGGACCTAAATGGAGCTGAGGGACTAGCTGGCTGAGGGCGTCGGTCACTTGGCAGAGCTCCCTGTGAACCAAAGTAAGATTAATAGTGCTTGGCAGCAGGTGAGGGAGCACTCACAGTTGCATTGAGAGCACTTAAAGCTGCGTTGAGAGATGGATGATGTGGTGCAAGACCCTCATGTGGGTGTTCACCCCCAACCACACCATCGCCGCAGGCATGGTCCATGTCCTCACCAGCTACCGTGAAGGCATGCTCCTCAAAGTGAGTGAGGGGCTTAATGTTGGCCATCCACCTCTGACCTGGGACATCTCCCTGCTGTTGTGAGCCACCTTCTCTTGGATTAAACCAGATGGAAAGAGTGTGAACAGAATACATGGCACTGCATGGAATGTTTGTGTGGTGAGCGGAACAATGGATGGGATGAGGATGCGAGCTCCAGAGGATATGAGCCTTATGGAGATGTGAGGGGGTGTGTGTGTGAGTTAGTGGTGTTGTCCTTTGAGGTGTGCGATCCCAGTGGATGTGAGATGGGTTTGAGAGTGTGTGCTGAAGGCGATGAGGTTGTTGACTTATCCTGGCGGAACGGATGAGAGCATTCATCCTCTTCCTGCACTGGATGGCTGACCTCCTCTGTGCTCTGGTGGTGCTGACTGCTGCTGCCACTACCTCCTAGGCTGGATTGGTGACTCTGGTGGACTTCCTGAGGCCAGAGCGGGGGTCGAGGACATTGCAGCAGTCTTCAAAAGTGTCCAAAAGGCACTCCAATGAGGCCTCACTACATTTGGGGGCTGCCATCTTCCTGACTTTTAAGGCCATCTGTTGCCTGGAGCAGTCCTGGTCTGTTGACATGAAGAAGCTGTGCTCTGGTGCGCTTTAAATATGGCGCCTGGAGCGAGGAAGTGCTGAGGTCACGATGTGGCGGGACTGGAACTTGGACTGTAAAATGAAAATCCAGCCCAATAAGTCAGTGAGGATTCTTCAAGCTGACTAGTTGAAGAGCCTCGCTGCTGCTTGACCTGCTCACAGACTGGGCAGATCCCTTGTAATGGGGGCCAAATTCAAACCTACTTTAGGTGACTGGAAGTCTCCACTGACAATTCTGTTAGTGTGACTCTAGCTGCTGGCAGAGTAGCTGCTTTCCTAACCAAAAGCATATGTTTCTCACAGGGCTAGTTGTGGAGGGAGAGCGTCAGCGTGCCAGTATGATGTCAGCATCCCCTTCAGAGAAAGAAATGCATTCAAGATAGCATGATCACATCAGACAAGTGCACCCTCCATGAGCACAGGTATACTCACCTCAATGGGGCCTCACACAAGTGTAGAATAAGTGGCACAGGGTGACCAATATGTCATGTGTGAGCAGGAAGAAGTGAGGGAGGCAGAGGCAGCTGTGGCCAGTCTCCCTCAGAGGATGGAGGACAGATAGAGACATGCTTAGATGGGTGGAGATGTACAACTTCTTCATCACAGGAAACAATCTGGTGAACCTTCTCTGAACTGTCTCCAATGCAAGTGTATCTGTCCTCAAATAAGAAGACCAAAACTGTACTCAGCACTCTAGGTGTGGTCTCATTCATACTGTAAATCACAGAATCACAGAATCACAGTGCAGAATCGACCCATCGAATCTGCACCGACACGTGAGAAACACCTGACCTACCTAACTAATCCCATTTACCAGCACTTGGCCCATAGCCTTGAATGTTATGACGTGCCAAGTGCTCATACAAGTACTTTTTAAAGGATGTGAGGCAACCCGCCTCCACCACCCTCCCAGGCAATGCATTCCAGACCGTCACCACCCCCTGGGTAAAAAATGTTTTTCCTCACATCCCCCTAAACCTCCTGCCGCTCACCTTGAACTTATGCCCCCTTGTGACTGACCCTTCAACTAAGGGGAACAGCTGCTCCCTATCCATGGCTCCCTGTCCATGCCCCTCATAATCTTGTACACCTCAATCAGGTCGCCACTCAGTCTTCTCTGCTCCAACGAAAACAACCCAAGTCTATCCAGCCTCTCTTCATAACTTAAATGTTTCATCCCAGGCAACATCCTGGTGAATCTCCTCTGCACCCCCTCCAGTGCAATCAGATCCTTCCTATAATGTGGTGACCAGAACTGCACACAGTACTCCAGCTGTGGTCTCACCAAGGTTCTATACAACTCCAACATGACCTCCCTACTTTTGTAATCTATACCTCGATTGGTAAAGGCAAGTGTCCCTTATGCCTTTTTCACCACCCCACTAACATGCCCACTTACTAACTAACATGCCACCCCACTAACATGCCCCTCCGCCTTCAGAAATCTATGGACACACACGCCAAGGTCCCTTTGTTCCTCAGAACCTCCTAGTGCCATGCAGTTCATTGAATACTTCCTTGTCAAATTACTCCTTCAAAAGTGTATCACCTCACACTTTTCAGGGTTAAATCCCATCTGCCAATTATCTGCCCATTTGACCATCCCGTCTATATCTTCCTGCAGCCCAAGACACTCAACCTCACTGTTAACCACCCGGCCAATCTTTGTGTCATCCGCAAATTTACTAATCCTGCCCCCGACATAGTCATCTATGTCGTTTATATAAATGACAAATAATAGGGGACCCAGCACAGATCCCTGTGGTACGCCACTGGACACTGGCTTCCATTCACTAAAGCGTCCTTCTGTCATCACCCTCTGCCTCCTACAACTAAGCCAATTTTGAATCCACCTTATCAAATTACCCTGTATCCCATGTGCCTTTGCCTTCTTTATAAGTCTCCCATGTGGGACCTTGTCAAAGGCTTTGCTGAGATCCATATAAACTACATCAACTGCACTACCCTCACCTACACCCCTGGTCACCTCCTCAAAAAATTCAATCAAATTTGTTATGCATGACCTCCCTCTGACAAATCCATGCTGACTATCCCTGATCAAACCTTGCCTCTCCAAGTGGAGATAGATTCTCTCCTTCAGAAATTTCTCCAACAGTTTCCCTACCACTGACGTATGACTCACTGGCCTGTAGTTCGCTGGCTTATCTCTACAACCCTTCTTAAATAGCAGAACCACATTAGCTGTTCTCCAGTCCTCTGGCGCCTCCCCCGTGGCCAGAGAGGAATTAAAAATTTGGGTCAGAGCCCCTGAACAAATAACCAATTTTTTCTCACAGCTTAGAGAACTGTAATTTAGATAGAATTTTCAGTGCTTACCCTACTGCCTAATTCATATTTCTTATTCGTCATTTAAAATTTGAGTCCTGCACCTACCCCATTCAAGACCCAATATTTTGCATCTGGTGGAATATTGGAAGCATAAGATTCCCACTCAATCCAAATCAACAACAAATAAATTTGATAAGGGGGTGATCTGCAAAAAGAGAAATCAACACCCTGTTCATTTCCACAGTCTGATGTGTAGCAGAACATGATTTGCACTCAGTGCCAGTTGAATATAACAGGTGGTGGGTGATAGGGAAGGAAAAGAAGGGTTGCATTGTTTAAGGTCAACTTCGCTCTTTTTATAATTTACCTCCATGATATATCATGGAAAAGAGTATCCTTTTCTAAAATTTTGTCATGGGATGTGGGTGTCACTGGCAAGGCCAGCGTTTATTGCCCATCCCTAATTGCCCTTGAACTGAGTGGCTTGCTAGGCCATTTCAGAGACAGTTAAGAGTCAAACACATGACTATGGGTCTGGAGTCACATGTAGGCCAGGTCAGGTAAGGACGGCAAATTTCCTTCCCTAAAGGACATTAGTGAACCAGATGAGTTTTTAAGACAATCGACAATTGTTTCATGGTCACTATTATCAACACTATCTTTTAGTTCCAAATTTTAATTAAATTTAAATTCCAATTGCTGCCACGGTGGGATTTGAATCCATGTCCCTAGAGCATTAGCCTGGGGCTCTGGATTACTAGCCCAGTGAGATTACCACAACGCCACTGTCCCTCTAGAAGCTTGTAACTGTGCCAGCCATTTGCTATTAGAGTATTCCTTTAAAATAGTATTGTTACCTGATTTACTGGGATGTAAAGTGGGACCTGGGTGCATCTTTGCAAACCTTGAGAACCCAGCAAGGTTTCCTTTAATGGCTTCCAAGGCATCATCCCAATTCTTTTCCCCCATCTTAGGCTTAATACCCTGTACAGTTGTAATAAGACTTCCCTACTTTTAGACTTCATCCTCCTTACTTTAAAGGCCAATATTACATTTGCCTTCCTAATTATTTTTGTACTTGCATACAAACATTTTGTGTTTCCTGTACAAGGACACCCAGGTTTTTTTTTGAAGTCAATCTTTCACGGGATGTGCGCGTTGCTGACTAGGCCAGAATTTATTGCCCATCCCTATTGGCCTTGAGAAGGTGGTGGTGAGCTGCCTTCCAGAACCGCTGTTTAAGTCCATGTGGTATAGGAACACCCACAGTGCCGTTAGGGAGGGAGTTCCAGGGATTTTGACCCAGCAACGATGAAGGAATAGCAATATCATTTCAAGTCAGGACAGTGCGAGACTTGGAGGGGAACTTCCAGGTGGTGGTGTTCCCATACGTCTGCTGCCCTTGTCCTTGGTGGTAGAGGTCGCAGATTTGGAAGGTGCTGTAGAAAAAGCCTTGGTGAGTTGCTGCAATGCATCTTGTAGATGGTACACATTGCTGCCACTGTGCGTCAGTGATGGAGGTAGTGAATGTTGAAGGTGGTGGATGGGGTGCCACTCAAGCGAGCTGCTATGTCCTGGATGGTGTCAAAGAGTGTTGTGGGAGCTGCACTCATCCAGGCAAGTGGAGAATATTCCATTATACTGCTGACTTGTGCCTTGTAGATGGTGGACAGGCTTTGGGGAGTGAGGCAGTGAGTTTCTGTGAGTTACTGATCTCTTTGTCCCACAGAATTCTGCAGTGTCTCTCAACTTAACTAACATTCTGCTTTTTTATTCTTCCCACCAAAGTGGACAAGTTCACATTTTCTCACCTTATACTTCATCTGCCAAATTTTTGCCCACTCACTTAATCTATTTATGTCCCTTTTCAGATTCTTCATCCCCTTCTCACAATTTGCTTTCCTACCTATCTTTGTATCGCCAGCAATTTGGCTTCTATATATTTGGTTCCTTCATCCAAATCAATAATATAGATTGTAAATAGTTGAGTCCCCAGCACTAATCCCTGTGGCACTCTACTAGTTACAGCTTGTCAACCTGAAAATGACCCATTTATCCCAACTGTCTATTTCCTGTTAGTTAGACAATCCTTTATCCATGCTACCCCAACACCATGAGCTCTTGTGCAGTACCTTTTATGTGGCACATTATCAAATGCCTTTTGGAAATCCAAATACACTCCATCTACTGGTACCCTTTTACCCTGCTTGTTACATCTTCAGAGAACTCTAATACGTTTATCAAACACAATTTCCCTTTCATAACACTATGTTGACTCTGCTTGATTTTATTTTGAATTAAATGTCTTGCTACTATTTCCTTGATAATGGAAACCTTTGTCACAGTCACATAGAATGTCATTAGTGCAGCAAAATCTGAGCCATCATAAATATAGATGATCTCCCATGGTATTGATTGCAGTATTTGTAATGAAATGCTGTTTCGTAATGATATAAGATGCGTATGATGAAACTATTGCTTTAATCAGCAATATTACACATACCAAAAAGATAGACAAGAAGGGACTTACTGGTCCATCCACCCTGTCTCTCACAGCTGAAATTTTTTGTTATCACAGTACTTCCACTTCCCACTCCACACCCTACACCCTACCTGGAACCAGGTCAATTAGGCAGTTCCATCTCTGCCTCTTTCAGCCTGTTGAAGTGTGAAGGAAGTTTCCAACTAAAATTAGTGAAAATAGTTGTTGGTGCAGGCCTCATTTAGTTTATGCAGGTGAGCTGAGATCTTTTCAAATCCACGTCTAGCTGTCCTGGTAACCTACATCGCTGTTCAGCAGGTTGAGAGAAGCAGAACAGATAATTTAAGTTTATGGCTGAAAATTCTATTTATTACCAATTTGCTCATTGTCTTTTCTCACTTTTGTTCATCTGTTCCTTGATGTTAACCTCCTCTCTTCTATTTGTTTCACAGACCTTCTATACTTTGCTATTTATTAATAAAAATTGGCTGTGTTTCCTAAATTACAGTAACTGTAATGACAACACTCAGACAGATTTCATTGGCCGGGGTTTTCCGATCTCGTCAGTGGCGGGAATTGAAACTGGTGGGACTGGAAAATCCCACCTATTGGCTGTAAGGTGTCTTGGAATGTCCAGAGGTTGTGAAAGGTGTTATATGAATGGAAATCCTTGTAATTCTCTCTCTGTATTTATCTTTACGATCATGTCTAATACAACATACTCCTTTTGTGCTTTTTTGCTTACATTGTATGTCCCTCTTCCTAACACCCATTTTTCAGCCTTAATTTTAAATTGGCCTGGATGAAGAACACTCCTGTTATTGAAGCACAATCTATAAATTTCTGGTGACTGTCACTTCCAAGCTTCTCAGAAGAACAGGTTAAAATAGGAAACTGCGGAAAGGGACAGGATGTTGACAAGTATGTTTCCAGGATGATTATATCTGCCTATTGGAGATTTAAGAAACCTAGTTGCAATAGATTACTAATCAGTAATCCCAATAAGGCATTTCTAAACGTTAAACATTTTCATGACTTGACTATGAACCCTATCTAGAAAGGCCAGTAAAATCTTCAATTATGCTCAGCGGGCCACCTATTGATTGCAAGCAATCAACTGCATTAATGGTTTGAGCAAATTAGAAATTTAAATCAATGTACTAAGGTTACCCAGAGTAAGATGGGATGAGCTTGATATGTATCAGTCCTAGCGAAATAATGAATTCAAAATAAATTTCCTTGCTATTGGCCATAGCATGGAACGAGGATGCCATGTATTGTATTAAAGAAGGTACATGGAGCTTATCTTTTGAAAGGAGGAAAAATAATATTTGTGAGTTTGGTGAGATGTTTCACTGTTCCTTAAATGGGATCTTTGCATTTTATTAGTACATATGCCATTTCTTATAACAAGCCACAATACAGAGACGTTTGCGTTGTTCCACAGAAACACATGTCAACAAAGTTGAACAGCTGATTACCATATAACCTTGTCCTGATTAAATCAATGGGGAGATTCAGTTTGTTAATTTAATACCACTATAATTGCCACAACATCTTAGACCATTGCAGACTGACGCTGGAGAGCTCAGAATCAGTAAAATATTCAGTCAACCAACAGGGTGCCTAAAGGTAATATTTTAATGGCCTGTTAACTTTGTTGAAATCCTAAACCTCAATTAGGTAATAAATATGGCCACGACAGTGCCTTGATGCCACTGGTGCCGGTGCTGATGAATCCAAAATCCTGAAGATGTTAGCCAAAACATTTCTGGTCACTTCCAGCATGGCCCACTTGATGCACCTTTACTGTAAGGGTACTAATGCAGATGTGCTGTGCGTGTGCTGGATGCATATAGAGTGAGAAGATCGTGGTGCTCTTGTAGCATCTAATGCTGACTTGGTACCCAATCTACCATTCCAGACCTTGCAGGTCCTGTACACATCCTCCCTTAATCATTCCCAGCTAAGCATGCATTCAGCTGCACAAGGGACTGCCCCACAGCCCTCACCACCCCTCACCCCCAGCCCACCCACTTCTGCCCATCCCGGCTGCGTTAGTGCTATTTAAAAGGCTTTAAATGCTCACTTCCAGGTGAGGTGCTTTTGCTTTTCTTTTGCTGCAGCAGGGTTAGTGGAAGTACTTTGTTGAGTATTATTGGAGGAATTGTCAGAAGCTTTTGGATACAGAAGAGAGTGGTGTTGGACTCTGAGGAAGAAGCCAGAGGAGTTGGAAGGCCTGTCAGTAGAGAACCTGCTTTCAGTGACTTCAGCATGATTTATTAGCATGACGTATTAGAGTTCTCTGAAGATGTAACAAGCAGGGTAAAGGGGTACCAGTTGATGGAGTGCAGTTCTGAAATTGCAGTCTGCCTGCGGCTCTCTATCAAGAGGGAACTAAATGTATTCAACTGTTTCGGAATACAGAACCCAGAGACCTTCCTCACGCAATAATAGACAGCAAACTGAGATGTTGCAAGTATCTCCAGCTCCAGCCTGGAAGGAGCCCATGCATAAAAGCTCATGACCACATTCATTTTTACAATGATGCAATGTGGTTCACATCTCACCCTGCTCTGAGCCTGCAGTTATGGCTGTAGCAATTGGCAGATATCAATGAGTACGCCTTTGAGAAGTGCAAGACATTTCACGCTAAATGTGGTTCAGCTAAGAGGATTGCTCCCTGAACACCCTGGGTAGATATGGCCTCCTGTTGAGTGCTCTTTTTCCCATCCTCCTCCTCCCACTTCTAGTAGTTTGCCCTGCTTTGCATGTCCTCCACTCAATCTCCCTGTCATGCTGTATTCCAAGGGGAATGACAACTGCTGCACCCATGTTTGGGAGCAACTGGTTTGTGCAGAAGCCTTGAAGTCAAGACCAACTGCTTCAGCATGTACACTACTCCCTGTAGACTTTAATAACTTTAAATCATAATAAAAACATTAAACGCATGTACAATCATAGCAACAAGCAGTGGAAATAAATCAGCAACTAACCTGAAAATAATTGATAGCCCCTTTAGATAGCACTGGCAGGGGCTGCTTGCTGCTCCTGAACGTGTATTCAGCATGATTGCAGGACAGCATTCATTGGAGCACCACTGGCATTAAATTATTGTTGCACACCAACATCATGATTCAACTAGCCTGTATATTTCCAGTGGACACTCACTCCTATTGCACTCACCCACATGATGTTCAGCATGACTCACACCAGAAATGTGAATGCGCACCTCGAATGCCATTTTGGATCTCTGAGGCCAGTTGTAACACCCAAAAAATGAATTTTACTTATCTGAAAGATGTGCCGACTATCTGAACATTCTGTGACCCATCTCCATATTGTCATACCATTGCTCCCAAGCAGATCCCTGTTAAATAAGGTACATTTCTATTCTGTGTTGGGACCTAGCTAGGTATCAGATATTGGCTACTTAGCCTATTCTAATTGTTTTTCCAATAAATGTTCTCATAAATTTGCCATGGGAGGATCAGGGAGCACAAATTATGCCATCCATCAGCAACTTCTAGTCCATACTATTTGTGAATGTGAAGAGGTTTTGGTGTTATTCCCTTTAAGTATGTAGTTCTCACTAAAACACTGGTATAATATCTTCCACACTTGTGCATGATCACTTACTGCTGGAGATAAGCAAAGAAAAGCACATTTGGAATAATTGGTTTTATAGGGCTTTGACTCCAAAATGTTATTGCACAATAACATCAAGGGCTTACTGATGCAGAAAATGAAATCTTTATTCAAAACTGGTTGAAACTTTGCAATTGCATAAGTCATTGGTGAGCTGTGCTACCTGGTGCATCTCAAATTTAGAAAAATGGGAAAATCAGGAAACCCTCATGAGTTCTCTATCGTTAAGCTTTTCAACACTGTAATAATCTCCTGCTGCCTGTAAAGTCCTTTTGCATTAAAATTCATGGTTGCTTTTACCTTCACAGTTAGTAGTGATAAAGTACCTATCAAAGAGGTTGATTGAAGGTCAGCATGTAACTGATAGCATTTTCATTAAGCACATCTCCACCGAGTTGAAAATGGCACCAGCACTGTTGCTCTATCAGTGCAAAATAGTTTGTCCTTGATCTGTAAATTCTCTGAGAGGGATAATCCCTCAATCTCATTCTGATGCTGCACAGTGCCAGGAACTAAAACAAAAACTAGACTTACATGAAAATTGTTACAGTTCCATAACACAAATAAAAGAATAAATGTATGCACATGGGCCTGAATTTCCTGCTGCAAATTGTGCTCAAAATGGTGCTAGTTTCAGGAAATATTAATCTATCATAAACCAACTCAATCCAACAGCATGTTAGAATCTAATTTTTATTTAAAATTTGCTTTAAATAATACTCCTTGATATATTTAAGGATTTGTATCCGGGTTAATTAATTTGTTTCAGCAAGTACATGATTTGGCATTACTCGATATGCTTATAAACTATAATTTTCATTGCATCTAAGTGCTTTCATGCAAAATTGAAGTACTTGGACAGCACATTCTGTTACAATATAAGGCAAGCATGGGATTTGGCTTGAAAACTTGCACAATGCCAGAAATTGCACACGAGGGTATTTAATGATGAAAAATCCTTAGCTTTGCTTAATTTATGTTCACCCCTATTTACTTGTTTTATTTAATGCTTTTCTTCATGTGCATTAATTTAATGTAACTATATTTAACCATAAATAATGTACACTTGTGGTAACTTATGGCAAAACAAGGTCACTGCATATTAGTGGTAACCAGGAAGTTACTTTAATAGGCATTCTGACATACTGATCACTCTGATATTAATTTATTAATTTTCAATTAATGCAAAAGCCTGGTGCTATTGCCATGGTGCCATCAAAAGCTAATAAGCTGTTTCCCTCCTCAAATTATACTGCTTTAAAAAATAAACTTCCAGCCAGTGTCCATTAAATGTTTAAAATAAATGTAGTGACATACAGCAGTTCAAATGTTTTTGAAAGACAGACTCTTGTAGTGGTTAACATAGCATTTTCAGATCTGGGAATTAGGTTTAAATCCAGTTCAGATGGTTGGATGAAAATCTCCTCATTGCTGGTTCACAGTGTTCTGAGTGAAATAGATTTGAGCAGGTTCAATCAGTTTCTGGCCAATGCAGATTCTAGTACAGATGTGCCCATAATTGATACCATTTTGAAATTTTACTCAGGAATTCTTTAAGGATGACTAATCTGGCAAGTACAAAACATCGGCCTGGATTTTGCAGTCAGTGGCAAAAAGAATGGTGTCAGCTGTTTATTACACTTACCCACAGATTTTCTATGGGATTTTGCACTGGAATGAAATGTGATATGAGAGCCATTTTGGTGCAACACCCTCTACAGGCAACCTGTGCCCTGTGTGAACGGGGCAAGTAACTAAGCATCTCTTTGACCAATCACATTGAAGAATCATTAATTTGATGTGCAGAGAAATAATCCAGGAGTATAAATAGAATATTTAACTCAATGTCAAATCAAGTACAGAAAGTTAAATTTAAGAAGTTGGGATTAAGAGAAAGAGAGAAATAAAAACACAAAGGAAAAGTGAAAAAAATTACTTTAAAAAAATCTCCAACAATAATTAAAAGCTGTTTCAGTGCCAGAGATGTTGTTTTGCAGTAATTTTTTTAACATCTTTTAAACAGTTACAAATTTACTTACACTGGAATGGACAAAGCCCAATTATTCCTGGCGAGTTCAACAAATATCTAGGATGGAAGTACCACAGTTTCTCACACTTCAATGTATTTCAATGCCTTTAGTTAAAGCAAAACTTCTGGGGCAGAAATTTCCCCCCGGTAGGGGGGAAGTTTAGGAGCGGGCACTTGGAGGCGTGCCTCCAATCGGCGCCCACAATCGGGGGCATGCCGCCATTTTATTTGGGCGGGTTGTATTAAGGCCCGCCCAGCGTGACGTCCACCAGGAACACTGTGTGCTCCCTGTGCAGGCTGTGGGGGGGGGGGGAGGGGGGGGGGGTGGTGATTCCCTAAACCCGGGAGTGCGCTCTTTCACGCACATGCACAAAAGAGAGCACTCATCTCCCTGAGGCTAAGTGCTGCCTCAGGGAGGTCGGCTCCACAATAAAAAATCTGAAGAATAGAGAAAAAAAAATTCCCTGACATGTCCCTTCATGTGACACTGTCACATGAGATGAGTTGGGACATATCCATCACTTTCAAGTGCGCTTTTATCACATTTTTAAAAACCTACATGAAACCTCATCCCGCCCATGGATCAGGTTTCATGCTTTTTCCAATGCCCGCCAGGGCTCCCAGCCGGCTCACCAACCTTAAGGTTGGACGGGCAGGTCCACTAATGACTTTAATGACTTTGTCAATGGCCTCAATTGGCCATTGACAGGTCGGCGGGTGCACAGCTGATTCTGCTGAGCCACTGCCTTCCTAAAAATTTAAATGGGACACGGTGACGTCGGGAGTTCTGCCCAACATCATCCCATGTCATTTTATGCATCGGCAAGCGGGCCCAGCCCCCCGCTCACCGATCGGGAAATCCTGGCCCTGGAGGAGTGGGAACTTGGACAGCAACTTCCTGATTTTCATGTTTAATTCTGCATGTACGGGTACTGGAAGCTGCTGTCTGATTTACACTTTAATAGTGGTGAGCAGAGTTGCCAGCTCTCCAGGATTGGCCTGGAGTCTCCAGGAATTGAAGATCAATCTCTGGGATATTGCTATGTGCAAATCTGAAGAAAGATCATCGGGACATTAAAAAGATTATTTTTTTGGACGTTTTATTTGAAAACCTCACTTTACCAGATATAACATATTGAAAATAGGAAAGAAAAGGCTGTTTGGCTGTCAGCCAAGCATCATCCAATTGTGTATTGCGTCTTATTGTTTTCCAATTGATGTAGGAAGACAGGAGATGTGCTAAGTAATGGCAAGAACATGGGGGAAAATCATGTGATGAAACCTCCAGGAACACATTAATTGTAAACTGAAATAGTGAATGCTTTTGGCCTCCCAGTCATTTCTACACCAGCATCTGGCCCATTGTTTTGGTGTAGCCAGAAGTTCTTTTTTGAGGTTGGATCAATGTAGAAGAAGCTTTATGTATCATTTGTCCATAACTATATCAGGATTGGGGCTCCTTATGCAAAAATTATGTGACAAAAAAAGGTTCCTATTTCAGTTATAGACATTTCTTATCTTGAAGAGCATGAAAATGCCATCAAAAACATAAACACAAAAAGAACATAATTTAATTGTATGGTGCCAAGGTAAGTTTATGCTTGTCTGAGAGGTGTCTGGACATCTTTGCGTATCCATTAAAATCAATGTAAATGAAAATTGGGCATGTTCTGTAACGGTTAATGATCCACCACCAGTTTATCATCCAAGCAGTGAAAATGAACGCTGATGCCATTTTGCATTTCTGATGCCATTGCATAGAAATTATCATGATTGTGCAAATTAGACAATGGCCCATAACTTCCGAGCTCCGGAGACATTGTACCTGGGGGGACCCCAAAGATGCATTGGGGAAACCACCGCCCACTTGGGAGGTATCAGGTTTTCCCGGGAAGTTCAAACTTGCCTTGGGCAATTGCCCTGCAATGGGAACTGTGCAAAACTCCAATATTTTCATAAACTTCAGATGGCTCCGACTGTCTTACAGTAATAGTTACCCAGAAAAAGTTAGAATTAAAACCACTTCTAACTTCTGGGTAACTATAGTACTGGCAACCTCCCACCAAACCGCACCCCCCACCACGAGACCCTGCGACTACACGCCAACCTCCCCCCTGACTAACCCCAACCCCCTCAGGAACCCTCTGACTACCCCACAGGACCCCCTGACTGCCCTCCTCAACCTCCAACTAAACCCTCCTGACTACCTCCCAAGGGACTGCAAGGCTGCCCTCCTCACCCAACCCCCAAACTGCAGGCCCCCTGGACTATCCCACCGACAACCCATTCTCCCCTCCTATCTCCCTACTGCTCCAACTACTCACCCTCCCTCCCCCACTATCATCCTAACTCCCAAGACCAACCAGGCACCCCCCCCTCCCACGCTGATTACCCCCCTGGCTACCAGACCCCACCACTGACCACGCTCCCACTGATCACCCGACCCACCCCCAATGATCACCTGTCAATGAACACCCGACCCCCTTGACCACCCCACCACCCCCCACACTGACCACCTGACCTGACTGAACACCCCCCCGCTGACCACCACCCCTCCCACTAGCCACCCCCACCCCACTAACCACCATCCCATCCTGACCAGTCCCTGACCACTTGACCCACCAACCCCAATACTGGCCACTTCGTTTATACACTTACCTTCTCCCTGGCTTCTCAAAGTGACTGGACCTTTAAACCTATATGCTTTAGGGCAGCCAGTGCCATAAAAAAGGGGCATGTCTTCCTTAACTTCGACACAAGGCCTCAGGAACCAGCGGCACTACACTGTTCTCACCCGGCCTGAGTCGGAAGGCTGGACGTAAAAGGAGAGCTTCATTTCCAGGTCAGTAACTAAGGGTGGAATTTTCCATTTTTGAAACATAGTGCCATGGTGGGTGGGTTCCACGGCATGTTTCCCACTGGTCAGAGTGAGGGGAAATCTATCATGCTGCACAGACTCCATCCTCAGCCCTTACTGGGGATGGCTCACCCACACACAGTAGGCATGCATGCTTCCCAACCTCTGCTCCAACCCTTCTCATTGCATTCCATCCATTTGTCTTCATACAGGCCAAGTTTGCCCACAACAGGAGGGGAAGATCCCAAACTGGAGGAGGGACAGCCAATGTCCAAGAGCTCATTCCCTTCGAGGAGGGTTCTGCCAAGTTGGCTGGAGAGGACAGGGACCATTCCTTTGGGGAAGGTGAGATTGGCCTCTCCCAGCAACTCAGTACGAATGAGTCCTCTGTGAGTTGATCACATCCTGACATTTACAGTGAGTGACATGCAATCTTGTCTTCAGCCTGCTCATGAACTACATCTATCTTCTCTCTCTTACAGGCACCGGCAGGTCCAGGCAGAGCAGTGGGGGCAACATAAGCCCCAGCCCCCAACCCACCTCAGAGGAGGATGCTGAGGAGCCATCAGAGAAATATCCGTCATTGCGTTCACCTGCATACTCCACCAGCGAAGAGACACACACCTCAGCGCTCATAATATTAGGTTAAGTTCTGAGTCACTTTCTGGAAAACACCTTACTGGTACATCTCCACGGCAGTCAGGGGCGTTGAAAGTCCAGGTCTCTGGAATTCGGAGCACTGCTGGAGATCAAGCTGAGCCCCAGTCAGAAGATGAGCCTCTGTGAGTGGCCGCCAAAACAATGCTGGAGATGGAATGTCAGGCAGGGAACATTAGGCAGAGTTGCGAGAGGCAGTCAACAGACGAGACTGAATGATGGACGAGTCCATCCATGTTCTGGCTGATGTCGTCGATCCATCATGCGAGCGCTTCACCATAGGAAGGATGAAGTCTGCCTTGGAGACTTTAGTCCAGCAGGTTCTGCCAGATATGTGCTCGGACCTGCACTCCATCACTATGGGCATTGGTGGGATCCATCAGTGTCTAGGCGAGAGGGGGTTGGGGCCCCTCAATCTGCCTCCAGGTGCCCCTTCTCTTCAAGGAGACAGGCAGGGGCCCTTGGGCATCCACAGGGAGGATGAGCATCAGTGGGAAACTGCGTATGCCTCCACACAGGACACTCCAAGGGTGCCCAGCCACTCTGAATCACTGCCTGTGAACCCATCAACTCCAGAAGGTCAGGCCAAGGAGGGTGCATCTGCCCCTGAGCAGGAGACCCGCCTCAGGCCTCCAGAGGACGTCCGCCAAGGTCATCACAGACAACAGGACATAACAGCCAGCGGGCTGCTTCCACCTTTGCTGTGGATGTCAGGGCTGCACCCAGGTGTAGCAGTAAGGTTAGGAAAATTAAAAAATTTTGACATCAATTCTGGGTGACGGGTGTTCAATCACTTGCACTTTTGTAAATACATTGGCTGTTCAAAGATCTTGTCATTTGAAAGTGTTGCGCGTATGCATCTACGTGTCCTCGTATTGCAAAGGTGAACACCCTCCCACTCAGTGATCACTTTGCTTTGTGAACTACACATTCATCTGATGTCTATCTGACTCTTGATAGTTACTGTACCCTTGTGTTATGTAAGGGAGATGTCTCAAACTCTTCATTGTAAGTGTGTGTTAAATGCATTAGTAACCTCTACTCCTTACAGGACAACATGCAGTTAGGCATACTCAATAGCCTTGGAGGGTTGGCTGTAATTGTTTTTCAAAATGAGATGGCTGTCTTCATTGGTAGTGACAAAGCACAAGACCTGCAGCCATGATGGTCTCTCCAACCATGCGTGTATCTCAGTGTCCACTAAAAGCTTCTCATTAAGGTGGCAATGACTGCATCAAGTTCTTTGACACAGTCTTTGCACTGTTGTGCTGACTTTCTCTTCCTAGACTGCATGAATGTAGTGTTCACTGCTAACCTTTCCAAAGATCAGGGTCTGGTGAATCATAAGGTTTGAAGGTGCAAGTCCAAATGTTGCACTTGCTCTTGATGTTACTGGTTGGAAAGGCCTTTCACTGCACTGACATGGCACCAAGGGACAGGAGGAATGTGGCTGTGTCCTGTTTCCTGCACCTTACTCCTCCCTGAATCTTGTGGCTATCAGTGTGGCATAGGCACTTCTTCCAAACCATGCTTCTTTGACAGCATCATCACGTGGAAGCTGACCCTCATCTCCCTCTTCAGGTTCCTGCCCTTCCTGCTTTTCATTGTCTGAGGAGCTCTCAGCCTCCTCCATCTCTCCCACTGGCAAGGGATCCCCCACGTTGAAGCATCAGGTTTTGAAAGGCTCAACAGACCACCATCATGTGGGACACCCTCTCTGGAGTGTACTGCAGAGACCCGCCTGAGTGGTCCAAAAATCTTCAGGATGCCAATGGTCTGCTCAATGATGGATCATGTTGAGTTATGCACCACGTTGTATTCTCTCCTCAGAGACACTCAGAGGACACACATAGATGTCATGAACCATTGTTTGAGCAGGTACCCCTTATCCCCAAACACCAGCCTTGTATTCATTGATGCCCTTCGGATATGTGAGGCATCTGGGGGTGACCCAGGATGTATGAATCACAGGAACTCCTGGGGTACCAGGGACAAATGTGCATGATGTGTTTCTGATGATCAACACTAGTTGAATGTTCAGGGAGTGATACCCGTTCCTGTTAATGAATATCAGGGGCTGCTGCTGAGGAGCTCTCAAAGCCACATGTGTGCAACCTGCAGCCTGTACTCTAGGGAAACCTCAGATAGCTGCAAACCCCAGAAATCTAGCAGCCTGGCTAGCATCATCGAGTGTGAACTTCCCATAATGATGAGTCTTACTGTCAAGGGCATTTATGTGTTGAAGACTGTGAGATGCTGCACAGGTTCCCTGGAACAATCCACAGGCAAAAGAATTGAGCACGGCGATGTCACTGGCAGGAGATACCCTCCCACAGAATGTGGCAGTTATGATCCACCACATCTCTGGACGAGCGCAGATGTACGTGACATTGTCTTTTGCTCATTTCTGGATAGAAAAGTCTTCCTCAGTAGACACTTAGTCATGCAAGTCATCTCCATGGGAGGGGTCTAATCTCCCCATCCTCTGGTTTATGCTGGAACTCCCTTGAACCATGGACCTCAGGTGTGGCTCCCCTTGAAGCTGTACCAGGTGGGCCCCTTCTTCTCTTCCTCTGGTGGATCAGTACCATCAAAGAAGGCAGCATTGAGCCCAGGAGCCTCTATTATTTCCTCCTTCTCCATGTGAACTGATAGATGCAACAATTTAATGAATACTGGCATATATATGAAAGCTCCCACTCGCTAACAGAAAACCACTGTCATGTTCTGGAAGTGTGTCTTTACTACTGGGGTGTCACTGATACAGCCTTATAGCTGAGGCGCAAATTCACAGATCGAGGTGACCAAGATTCCAATCCTGACACTTAACACCTCAATCCCACAGGGGTTGGAAAAGGTTTGGAAGCATTCACGAAATGCACCACCTTACCAAACTCACTTCTGCAATCTCTGATCTTGAACACTGATTAAGTTTAACGTGCATTATCTGGATGCCCTTTGGCCCATTATCCAATTGGAGAAAGCACATTAGAGGTTTTTATTAATGATCTGGCAGATATGCAGCAGCTGCGCCTCCTAAATGGCTGCCTGTATTCTCAATTATCATATTCCTGTCTGTTAATGCTGAAATGGAGCAAGTGTATTGTGAAGTCAATGACTCCTGCAGTCTCTTGTTAATGTGCAGCAAAAGGCATTGTCTCTAAAGGCACCTTCTCAAGGTGGTCTTCCTCTTCTCTCTCAGTTCGGATTCTATTTCAATGTTGTGACTCTAAGAATTTTATGGGTGCACCCTGAAAGGGCTCCTTAGTCCAGGCGTGGGCTCCTCCTACACTGCCTCAGACCCCTCCCGTGCAGATTTGTTTCCAGTTTTGATTTCAAATTGTGCCATTACATCGATTCAAGATGGTGGTGCTCCATTTTTATTTTGAAACCAGCTTTGACCCTCCCCCAGTTAGTGTTCGGGTGCCTCAAATTTTCCTAGAACCTCACGATGTGCAGCTAGAGCTCCGGCCAGTTATTCTCCAGCCAATCCCTGTAACCCTGGATCCCATTGTTACTGTGGTGGATATTCCAGCCGTCCCCACTGAACGCATAACTGTTGATGTCCCCATTACCCATGTTGACCTCAAATCTCCCCAGACCCTGTGTGCAATGACACATACAGAGGAGACCCCCTAAGGAGAGTTTTGAGAAGCCCCCCTTTATTACATTTTCCCCATTTACAGGCTGCAGATGCCTTCCCTAACCATGACCATCCCATTAGCAGCCCAACAGTGAGCCAGGCAATCCCATCGCCACTGACTGTGCTGTGAACATGCCCTGTACACCATGCTGTGCCTTATCCCAATTGAGCACACAGGCCTTGCCTCTTCCTGGAGTAGGAGTATGGCATGCATGCTATGCAAAGCCCTGTAGCATGGTCTGCAAAGCCCGAGGACTACCTTTAATCTCTCACCCTGACTGTGAGGTTCACAGAGCCCCAGGACTGCCTTTAATGTCTCTCTCTGACCTGTTGACCCCAGACCAGCGACTATGACAGTCTTTCAATGAGCTCCTCTGTTCCCTCATAACTGATCACAACATAGTCTCCCTTCACACCCACTCCCCTTGCCACAATAAGACACACCTCCCACTTCCTATTCCAGAGACTGCATTTATCCCCTCCCATTCAAACAGTTCAATTCCCACCCTCCCCCTTGTGTGTCTGCGTTCTAGTCTTCCATGTTGGACTCCAGCCTCCTCAACCTCGGTCTCCCCCCTGTCTGCCATAGTTCCCCCTTCAAATCCCTTCGTACCTCATTTGCTCCCCATGTATCCATCATCCTTCCCCCCTTTCCAACCCATTCATACTCTATTGCCCACCATGTGTCCATCATCCATCCCCACGCATCCCCTCCCCACCCCCACCCCGGCTCCCAATTGCAATGCTTGTCTCTATTTCAGGGTACAACCCTGCCTAAGAGCCACTGCACAGTGGAGTCCTCCCAGAGTATGGAGGCACTCACTGTGAGCAGACCAACCCTACACCCCAGCAGTGTGGTGTTCCACTGCCATCGCTAAGAAACCAGGGAAGCGCCGTTGCAGGTAGGCTTCGAATGTTACATGCTCTAAGTTAGGGGTGAAGTGAGGGCTGACTGATGCACACCACTCATTTTCAAACATGTTTCAGGCCGGTCTGGCTCGCTCGCAAGTTTGGAAGGCGGAACGTGATTCCAGCGAGTAGCATATTTAATGAGCATTCAGGAGATGGTAATTAATGCAAATGGTGTTTTGACACTGATCAGCGGAGTACCCGACCTGCCATCAACTCACCATGAGAGAGGTGAGGATGCGATTTTTGGCCTCTCTCCAAATTTTCCTGCCCACCACGAAACCCGTCACATGCAGGAGGGGAAAACTCCGTCCCAGGAGTGGAGCGACAACCCGACTCCAATTGCTACCCCATGGAAGATTCAGACCAATATATATATAAGCTGTGTTTATGCTGTAAGAATAGTTCACCCCTAGGCTTAGGTACATTTATAAACAAAAATTGTGAATAACACATGTGATTCCATATTTAAATATAGAAAGCAAATAAAAAATTGAGATGGCTCACACATGTCTGTAATTATTGACCAGTCTACTCCATCGAAGTTGACGTTTCAGTTTGGCCTGAATGCTTACGGGACCGGCTACAATGAGGGCATAGCGTTTGTTTGACAATGTTCCCATTGAGTCCGGAAGATGCAGCAGGAGCATTGTTGATGAAATTTCTCTAGCGTTCTAGCGCCCATTCATGATCTATGTCAGAGTAGATTTTAGGATATGAACTGGATTTAGCTCAGGTGCTGTGTATTATTGTGTAGGGGAATTTTCCCAGAACTGCACTAAGTGCGGTAGCGGGTGGGTAAAATGAAGTCCTACCCGCCGATGAAAATGGTGGGTTTGCATGCCGTATCTTCCTGAGCCCACCTCATTATTTATGCGTTCCTGGGAAACACGCCGTTTCCGTGGCGGGCAGGCTCCCATTCACCTGCTCGCCATCAGCCCGCTTTTGCATCACACTGGCTGCCATTTTTAAAAGGTAGCCGCCAGCTAAGCACTCAGCGCCACCAGCTCACCACTGCTGCCTGGGAGACAAGGTCAGCAATGGCAAAAAGACTACAGCCCCCTTCTTCAATGACAGGTCCCTCGAGCAACTGCTGGATGCGTTGGAGGCCCGCCGGGCTGTGCTCTACCCCTGCTCTGGCCGCAGGATGGATAGCAAATTCACCAACCCAGCTTGGGAGGTGGTGGCAGTGCTGGTCAACACAAAAATGCCCTTCAGAAAAGGACAGCTATCCCGTGCCGCAAAAAAGGATGAATGATCTCCTCTGCTCCACCAGGGTAAGTCACTCTTTTCATCACTCCCAACTCCCGCTGACTGATGGCGGGAAACGCGGCTCGTTGTCGGTGGGCTGAGTGGAAGGTCATGACCTGCCTTCACACCGTCGTGAAGTGGGTCCCGCCATACTTTCCACGCACATCACCCATCACGCCCGCCACCAGCGGCCTCAGAAATTCCACCCTAAATCTTTGTAAGTGTGTCAGCTGTCGTGCGTCAATTTCATTAGCATTTTGTTAAATTATTGAAACGATTTTGATTTTCTGATATCTGAGGTGCACTTGGTGTAATCATGTTGCTTCGTGTGGGAAGTTTGTTTCTTTTTTGTTTCACTCTCTGTTGCCTGCTTTCCTAGTGTAATGCTGTGGTTGCCAGCACATTCCGAGCTTCTCCACAATGATGAGTTCAACAAAATAACACTCCAGAACACATTCTTTGCATTTAAATGTGTGCATGTGGAAAACTTTTCAGGATAGCTCGATGGTGCAGTGTGTTTGTGCATAAATGAACTTCATCCTTAGGTTGTGGGTTTGCTTTTGTCATTGTGCACACAGCAGGTTCTGAATCTCAGCTGGTTCATCAGTGGGAGGTGTAAGTATGGAAGCTAAAAATGTCCCTGCAGAATAACTGGAAAGGCAGCTACTCACACATTACCTGGCAACAAATTACTCAGTTGAATTGCCAAATGTGTGGAAGTAGTCTCCTGCCTGTTCTGTCAGCTGGCAAAGATCTTAGAAGTGGAGAAAATAGCTACAAAAGAAAGAAAGATATATTGCAGATTTATGATTGAAGTGCTGATGATAAACTGATTGAGGTGCCTATCTTGTATTATGGCCTTCAACATACCTCTCGTTCATTTAACACTCATGTAACGTCGTGTCCATCTACAATACAATCAGGAGTTCTTATGAGTTGTCTTTATTGTATTGATTGATGTCACGTTGAAGAGAACACATTACAGGATTAAATAGTCATTGACCTTAGAGCAATAAAGTCACTTGAATTTTTACCATAGTTCATGTCGGTTTGAAAGTATTCCGTAGGAAGATGAGTGTATGAACACTTAATATGTATTTCTGCAATTTTCTTTTCTGCTGCTTTATTTGGATATTTTAAATCATTTTATCTTAACTGGATTAATACCTCTGTTAAAATTTAATAACAAAGAAATTACAAACAAATGCACTGGGTCAGCAATGTGCTTTTCTGCAGGCACTGAACATGCCTCTAGTTTCCTGCAGACTTGGTGTGCAAGTTCAGCTCGTTAGGATAAACATTCAACACAACACAACAGTGTACAATGTGCTGTAGTCATTAGTGGTAGTGACTGCCCCTTAATTCAAGCATGATGTCTACTCAGGATCATGAATTTCTGCCATGGGTTCAGGTGACTGAACAGGCCAATTCTTGACCCACAGATATTTGAGCACATGAGGCAGGATGTCCCATGAGATATGGGATCCAGAGTGTATATTTGGCTCCTTTTCTTTCCTTCTCTGCTGCCACTCTGCCTAATCATTGAGATGTTGTGACTCAAAGCGTGATGCAGCTTTTTTTTTTGGTTTGTAAAATGATATCAATTTATAAACAGGCCAGCTCACGGATCCATACATCATTTTAAAAAAGTCTTAAATGACCTAAATAAATCCTCTGAACACAGAACCCCACGTCTATTATGTACATTTAAAACAGGGTTCAAACCACTGACTGGTGCACAAATTGAACAATTGGTAGCAAGCTCCTCCCAGTCATTAATGTCAAGGCTGCTGTGCTTCAAGGAGATCTTCAGGAGTGTCTTTGAAGAATTTTCTTTGTCCTCCCATAGAACTATGGCCATCTGAGAGTTGACAAAACAGAACCTGGCTTTTCAGCCATCCAAACACAGTGTTCAGCCCATCGAAGGTGATTTTGTAGGAGTTTTGCCTGAATGCTTATGGAGTTGACTTTGATGAAGGCACTAATATTTGTTCGATGGTGTTCCCATTGAATCCGGAGGATGTGGCAGAAGAATCGCTGATGCTCTTAATGTGTTGCTGACACAGTCCAAGTCTCACTGCAGTACAGGAGTGTGGTGATGCCAACTGCTCTGTACAGTAGGGGCAGAATTTTACTTCCTATGCGTGAGTGCGCGCCCAACCCGATTGGGCATAAAATAGCGCGCAATGAATGTCGGTTGAGCGTCCCGACGTCATTGCGCACTCGTGCAATATTGCGGTCGGCAGCACAAGCAGGTGCCAGGGCCATGAGCACCATTAATTAAGAAGCCACTTAAGGCCATTAAAAAACCAATTGACGCTGATTTTTTGTTGCCCGTGCGATTTCACGCTCGCCGCACGAGCAAAATGGGCAGACGGCCAGCCAACATTTTCAAAAACCTCACCCATGGGTGGGATGAAAGGGGTGAGCAGTCTTGCCAGTGTTAGTAGTGAGGAGTTTGGTACATAGTTTGCTGCTGGTGACTTATTGGCATTTAGCAGCTTCATCTCTGTCCGGGGATTCGTTGTTAGCATTTCCAGGCTTCATTTCACGACTCATTCGTGTCTCCAAGGTCCCCGGGGGATTCAGACCGTGTGGATCTTTCCAGGTATCAGACAGCCTTCTGTAACCCTGGTAATGGGGATTGTGGTCTCTGCTGGAGGCACCTCCTCTGAGGAGGAAGAGAGGGGCACAAGGGAGAGGAGGCCAGGTGTCCCAATGCAGCTTCCAGGGGAGCGACCTGTGGAAGGACAGGCGCAGGCACAAGGGGCGCAGGGCCAGCAGGAAGTCCAAGGCGGAAGGGGCTGCAGACGACACCACTATCCTGCTGCCAGGGTTTACAGGCGGCAATGGAGCTACCTCAATATGTCCAAGGTGCAACGCCGAAGAAGGCACTGCCTCTCAAGGGAAACAGTGACCTCCATCTGTTAGATGATTGGGCCTGAGGTAACCTCCGACTGTGTGGGTGGACACCCCATGCCAGTGGCACTGAAGGTCACAGTGGTCCTTAAATTCTATGCCTCCTGCTCTTTCCAGGAGTCCGTGGGGGATCTGTGTGGAATGACCCAAACAGCTGTCCACAGTTCTGTCAAGCTGGTGACAGAAGCTCTGTTCAGGTGGGTACTGGCCTTTATTCTTTACCGTATGGATGAAGCCAGCCAGGCTGAGCGAGCCAGAGGCTTTTCAGTGATTGCTGGCTTCCCCCGTGTCCAGGATGCAATAGACTGCACACATGTGGCCATCAAGGCGCCAGCAGTTCATCAACAGGAAGGGATTCCACTCCATGAACCTGCAGATAGTGTGTGACCACAGGATGCAGATTCTGCAAGTCTGTGCAAGGTACCCAGGCAGCTCCCATAACGCTTACATCCTCAGACACTCCCAGGGGTCGAGGCTCTTCAGTGCTCCAGCCTGACTGGATGGATGGCTGCTGAGTGACAGGGACTATCCGTTGAAGAGGTGGCTCATGATGCCTCTCTGCCACCCAAGAACAGAGACAGGTAAGTGTTACAATATGAACCATGCCTTCACAAGGGCAGCGGTAGAGAGGACCATAGGTCTTCTCAAGATGCGCTTTCGATGCCATCATTGTTCATGGGGTGCACTACAATACCCCGCAGAGCAGGTGGTTGCACGTTGCGCTCTCCACAATCTGGCACTGGCACATGGGGATCTACTGGAGGAAGAGGATCTTGACACAGCTGCACAGGACACAGATGATGAGTCTAGTAGTGAGCCAGAAGAGGCGCACGGTGAGGAGAATGCTGAGAACCCAGGAGGCAGCCTGCTGTAAACTTCAGGGAGGTGGGGATGCCTTGATCTAATGTTCCTTCAGCTAGACGACCAAAGATCAGCTTCAACCGCATGCCAGGGCTTTCGCTTCCATCCTGGATGTCTGAAATTACCCTTTCATTTGAACCCAAAGTCTACTTAGTGCCTGTACAATAAAGTTTAGAGCCACTCATATCCAGCATTACATGCTGGTGTACCTGGCACCAAAAAAAATGAAAAGGTGAAGCATACTTAGGCCATAATGACAAAAACAAAATTTATCTGATTTTGACAATCCAAAAAAATTTACATAACCTTCATTCCCAGACCAGTAAACATAAACCAAATATAAATGAACAGAAAATCACCTGTGAACTGTCCCTCTCGTGCTCATTGTGCCTTAAACTTACGTTTCTGAGTGTTACGTCTTGGTGTCCTCCCCTCACTGGCAGTGCCATTGGAGACAGGCTGCTAACTCTGCTGTCTTGTTGGCCTTGATGACCTTGCCTGTTGTCCTCTGGCCTGTGGAGCCTGTGCTGGCTCCGCCTGGCAGGGAGCGGCCAGTGCCATGGTTGGTATCTCCCCAGTCATCACATCCTCATCAGATGCCATGGTCACTGGTGGAGGGGCGGAGGAGCTGCTGCCATCATCCAAAGTGCCCTGAGAGGAGCCCATAGGGATGCCAAGCAGCTCGTGCACCAACATAAATTACTATGGACCTACCTGCTCACCATTGATGGACAGGCATCTTGCTGGGATACTGGGTGCCCCATCCACCTCTCACTCTGACACTGACCACCTGAGGTCATTGCCTGTGTGAGGGCTTGCAGGTCCAAGCGCAACCCCAGGAGCCCCTCATTCTTTGCCTGGAGCTGCCTCTCCATGAGAGTCGCCACTCTCTTAATGGAGGAGGCAGTGTGCTCATCCATGACAGTCAACACAGTGCTGATGCTCTGCATGGACTCCCCCAAAACAGAGACCATGGTACGCAGACCCTCATGGATCTCCACCAGATCTTCCAGCACATCTCACTGGACATCCAGCATCTGCCGCCTAATGGGCAACTCCAGAGGCTCATCATCAGCCTTCGACTGAGCATTGTCCTGGTCCCCAGCAGTCCTATGACAGCAGTCCAAGGCCTGGCTCTCTTCCTCCGCCTGCTTCTCAAGCGAGTGTGAAGTGACCTCATCCATGTGCACTGACATTCTACCACTGATCTAATGCCCACTGACGTGCTGGTATCTGTGCTGGTGCCTGCTTCAGAGAGCGGGTGTGATGCAGGTGCAAATGAAGCCCGCAGTCCTCTGGCATCAGGAGTGGCTCTTCAGGGTTCAGTGAGCGAGTGCCTGCTGGAGAATCTAAAAGGGAGAACAAGGACATGTCATTAGTTAAAGTCACCACACTCTGTCACAGAATGCACAGCGGTCTTACCTTCATCTGGCACCCCCGGCTCTCCACGCCCGATTGCATGGAGAGTGTGCCGGCTCTTGGGCTCTTGGGCGTCCTGCTCAAACCTGCTGAGCAGCAGCAGGTTAGGCGGGCCTCCGCCTGTACGTGCCTTCTCTGCTTGGTTGTGGTTTGTCTTCTCCTGAAAGGACAGAGAAGCATTGACTAGTCCACTCTCTACCTACAGTGCCATTGCAGCCTGGCTAACCCCAACTGAGGAACACCTCTCAGGGCACATCCGTATCATGGGCCTCAAGCTGCAAGCAGCCAGGGCTCACCCCCTTGGCCAGCTCTGGCGTCACTGACAGTTGGCACTCAGACTCTAACACTCCTGAGCTCCACGGGGGGATGGCCACACCTTAACACTTCTGCACACTGACCCATGCCAACATGGTACTCACCCTTCCTGAGCGCTGCAAGTCATTGAACCGCTTACAGCACTGTACCTATATGCGCATGAGGAGCCACATTTCACACTGGGAGGGCCTTACTTGGCCCACCCAGCGTGAAATCATAGTCAGAGGCTGATCGCGGGCAGCGGATCGTGTCACGGCTGCTCCCGGGCCCGCCCACCGCACTCGCCTGATGACCTCAAAATACCACCCTAGGACTTTCGCTGACTTGCAGAGGTCTGCGCTATCAAACACTTACTGCTGTAGTTTGTAGAAGGCTGAGCTGCATAGCTGATCTGGTGTTGAATCGCCTCGTCGATGGTGGCTTTTTGAGAGAGGCGGCTGGCAAAGTACTGGAAGTGTAAAACATATTCTGGAGTCTCTCCTTCAACATATCTGGGTGGTAGAATATTTGTCTGACCATGTTGAGTTTTGTTTTGATGATATCCAAGGACAGGCCATGTTTCATTTACGCAGAATTGAAGAGGTCGAAAGTGGCTTGCAAATCTGGTGTGGAGTGGGTAACAACACAATCACAAACTATAGATCATGTATGCCTATAGTGGTCAGTTCAGTTTTGACACGGAGATGACTGAGGTTAAAGAGTTTTCCATCTAGGAGGCATTTAATACTGACACTAGAGGGCAGCTGATCTTTGATGAAGTGAAAGCAGGCATTGAAAATAGTATGAGGGCTATCACACAGCCTTTGCTTGAGCCTAACCCGGATTTTGAAAACATCTGTTTCAGATCTCCCAACTCAGGCAGTTGCAGCCATATCAACATGAAGCCACTGCAGGATTGTGAGAAAGTTTCTTAGACAACCAAATCTTTGGAGTACAATGCACAGAGCCTGGTGATTTACTGAGTCAAATGCTTTTGGTCAGGTTGATGAATGTATACAATGAAGAGCAGCATTGCAGAGTCTGGATAGCCTGTCCAATGAGGTTAGCTATGAAAGGGCTGTTGGTTGACCTTAAAGCTTTCGTGGAAACAAGAGGAAAAAAATAGGTGGAGATGGACAAGGTGAAAAGAACATGGCACTATTTAGGGATCCTGCAAAAAAAAATATGACTTGTTTAGGAAATGAGAGCCATCTTGCAATAAAGAGAAACAGCAAAGGCTAAGATGACAAAAGAATGAATTGCATCCTTGGATACTTAAATAAATTAGGGAGGAGGTAGTGGAGTGTAGTAATTATGGTTTTATTTAGGTTTTATTGAAATGTACCTTTAAGAATAATACTTGTTAGGCAAGATCACATGATTTGTAGTAACCAATAGGAGAGTAGTGCAGGCTACCTCAACAGTCAATGTAGAGACAGAGTTGGAGTTGAAAGCACAGGTGTAATTGATGCTGAGTATATTGTAAATGAATCTAATGTTTCTACCCAAGAAGTGTTTGCAGATCAACTTTATCACTAATAGTACAACTCGACCACCCTACAACAAACTGGCAATGAGGATAAAACAAGATTGAACAGAAGAAATCAACTTAGAAAGAAATCGGCACTGTACCTCACCCAGTGATTGTAAGTAGCAAGCTCCATTAGAATTGAAGAAGTTATCCCCTCTCAAAGTGCCACAATTTGGGAGAATTGATCCCTTTGAACCTGCCACAGGTGTTTGGTCTCAATACATAGAACTCACTTTCTTTTTTCAAGCGAACGAGATTATGGGGCAAGAGAAGAGGCAAGTGATCCTCTTGAGTACTTGTGGGAGCAAAATGTACAGTTTGATTCAAAGTTTGATGACACCCAGTGCACCAGATTTGAAGAATTTTGATGAAGTAGTGGACCTTGTGAAGGGTCACTTTCAACCCAAGCCCTCAGTCAGGTGAGACAATTGCATGCTATGTGGCAAATCTGAAGCAGCTAATGGAACATTGTGAGTTTGGTATGACTCTGAATGACATACTTAGAGATTGTTTAGTGTGTGGTGTGAAAGACGATTTGTTATGATCAATCAGTTGATAGAGCCGAGTTATTTAAAAATCCCAGACAGAAACTTTAAACAACTGTCATAACCTATAATTTTAAGTGTTATGTTTGAGATGCAACTTTAAATTCAGGAATCAGACCACTAGTTCTCAAGGTTTTACATTAAACTAAATGAAACATTTTATTAATTTACACAGATTACAATATATATACACATGGCTACACATTGCTATGGTCATAACTTTTACAAATTCTCAAACTAATCTTCATTAAGGCAACAGCAACCCATAGACTTAACCAGACACCAGGCAAAGCATTTTCACCTTACAAATTCAAAATGAGGTTCCTTTCACTTTGGTTCCTTGCAGACACCGTGGTAGGCTTACAGGCTTTGATTTTACATTACCTCTGCCCTGCACACTACAGAACTGCTGAAGTTATACCTAACACCACTCATTGAGTGTAAATTCTCATTGTATCACCAGCCTCTTTGAACTCCACCTTTTAACAATAAAACCCCTTTCATAGTACCACTTTTATTAGTAATATAAACATATTGTTTGGTATCTGCTAGCTAGGTGGTAGTTTTCACCCCACTTCTTGAATGCTGTATTCAAAAAATGCAAATGCACTCTATCACTCCCTCAAATCAAAACTAGTACACATTAGAGCACCCAGACTAGCTGGCTTTAATCCAATTAAGACACACTCACAGACTAAACCTCTATTTTAAATTTAAAATATTTTCCAATAATATTATGTACATTAATAGTTACATGACATCCCCCTCTCTATCGAAAAATTAACCGTCAAAATTCTAAAAGATGGCTTCATTTTAATGACCCATTTCACACTATCTCCTATACTTATTACACTATTACATTACCAGATGCATGTATTAACATAACAATATATGTATATATACACACAAGTCCTTAGTATCAACAGGAATCACTCCAGTTCAGTGTCCAGGTTTTTAAAAAAATATCCCATTTTCCTTAAAGCTTCAAACTCTTGATAACAGATCTGCGAGCAGGTTTCCTCTTCCAGCAATATGTGTAAACCGTATATTAAATGGTTGTAATAATAGACTCCATCTGAAAAACCTTGCACTTTGTCATGAAATTTGTCCAAAAACTTCAAAGAATTATGGTCTGTATAAACAATAGCTTCTGATGAATTGTTTGCAACATTAATTTCAAACTTCTGCAATGCTAACACCAAATACAAAGTGTCTTTTTCAATCGTTGAATATCTCCTCTGTTGTACATTCAGCTTCTGTGAAAAATATCTTAACGGTTTTTTCAATTCCAGTGTCATCTTCTTGTAACAGTAAAGCCCCAATGCCTATATTGCTTGCGCCAACGGCCAACTTGAATTGCTTTGTGTAACTGGGTACTGCCAACACTGGTGTCATACTTAATACAGTTTTCAAACTATCGAATGACTTCTGACACTCCAGTGTCCATTGAAACTTCTTGTTCTTTTTTAATAGTTCAGTCAGTGGAGCACCCACTTGGCTAAAATTTGGTACAGATTTCCGGTAAAACCCACTCATGCCCAGGAATCTCAAAACTTCTCGTTTTGTTGTAGGCACTGGGAAATTCAAGATAGACTTAACTTTCACATCTCTTGGAACCATCTTACCATGTCCAATAGTATGGCCTAGATATGTAACTTGCACTTTTTCAAATTCACTTTTGGCCAGGTTCATCACAAAATTAGCATCTTGTCATTGAGTAAATAATTCTTCCAGATGCTGTAAATGCTCCTCCCATGTCTGACTGAAAATGATTAGATCATCAATATAAATCACACAATTGCTTTGACCTGCAATTGCTTTGTCAATCTTTGAAATGTTGCAGGTGCATTCTTCATACCAAATGGCATGACTTTAAACTGATGTAATCCACTTGGCGTTACAAAAGCTGATATCTCCTTTACTCTCTCTGACAACAGTACTTTCCAATATCCTTTTAGCAAATCAATCTTTGTGATAAATTTTGATTGCCCCATTTTCTCAGTGCAATCCTCCAACTGTGCTATGGGATATGAATCCGTTTTTGTCACTGTATTCACCTTTTGATAGTCTACACACAGTCTTTGTGTTCTATTTGGTTTCGGTACCAGTACAATAGGTGAACACCAGTTACCGCAGATAGACTCAATGATATCATTTTGAAGCATGAAATCAATTTATTTTTGTACTTGTAATAACTTTGCCGGATTTAATCTATAAGGTTGTTGCCTAACAGATGGTATTTCTATACATACATCACGTAAAGCTAAATGTGCCTTTCCCAACTTATTTTCACAAATAGGTTTGTGTGACTGCAATAACTTTTCCAAATCACTTTGACACTTGCTTGGGTAACTCAATATTTCATTTAAGTTTTCAAACACCTCCCCTCATTATCCAATTTGATTAGAGGAAAATCAATTTCAGAGTCCTGCACTTCTGCCTCTTTCTTATCATCCACCATCACTAACACCTCTTGTTGTTCCTCTTCCCTGTCAAAGTACTTTTTAAGCATATTTACATTACACGCCCTCTGCTTCTTTCTTCTATCTGGAGTGTTTAATTAATCACCTAATACTGGTAACAAAACTAATACTTTCTCTCCAGAAACAAAACTATGAATTTTAGCCTTCTTATCTGCTTTCACTTTCATTACTTGCTGTGATATCTTTAAAAGTTCCTTAGCCAACTCACATGCTCTGTTCAATCTTCCCCTTAAATTTGATACGTAATCCAAGAGAGTAGTTTCTGCATTTTGACACACCAATTTCTCATGAATCAATTTCAGTGGTCCCCTTACCTCATGCCCATAAGCTTGTTCAAAAGGGCTAAAACCAGTCGATGCATTAGGAGCATCTCTAAAGCAAATAACAAAAATGGAATGCCTATTTCGCAATCCTGTGCATTGTCATGATAGTATGCTTTTATCATAGTTTTTAAAGTTTGATGCCATCTTTCCAAATCTCCTTGTGACTCTGGATGATAAGCTGTTGACTTAAACTGTTTTATCCCCAAACTGATCATTACTTCCTTAAACAGCTGTGACATGAAATTTTACCCCTGATCTGATTGTATTCCTTTGGTAAACCATGTCTAGTAAAAAATTTAATTACCTCCTCCACAATCTTCTTAGTTGTAACATTTCTTAAGGGTACCGCTTCAGGAAACTTGGTAGACACACCCATTATTGTCAACAAATACTGATTTCGACTTTTAGTCTTTGGGAGGGGTCCTACACAATCAATCACGACCTTGGTAAAAGGTTCTTCAAATGCTTGTCTTGGGATTAAAGGCACTGGCTTAATCACTGCTTGTGGTTTTCCTGTTATTTGACATGTATAACAGGTTCTACAGAATTTGACTACATCCCTATGCAATCCTGGCAAAAAAAACCCTCTGTATCTTTTCCTGTGTTTTCCTAATTCCTAAATGTCCCCCCATTGGAATTTCATGAGCAATCTTCAGAATCTCATTTCTAAAACCTAATTGGATAACAATCTAATGCGCCTCCCTCCAGCTTTCATTTGCTGAGATATAATCCAACCTCCATTTTCTCATCAGAATACCCCCCTGAAGATAATAACATACTGCAATACATTTTGCTTCGGTTTCTGAATAAGCTTTCTGATATAGCTGTTTTAATTGCAATCAGTTTTCCATAACTCCACCAACCTCTTTGAGTTAAATATTTCAACTGAGCTGTCCTGCATTCCTTCCTCCTGAACAACGTTATCAAATACAGTACCAGCTAATTGGATTTCGACACCTTCTTCTTGCCTTTGAACTGCCTGCTTATCTTGTTTATCTTCCTGATGAGCCTTTGATCTCATTATAACACAGTCAGGAAACAACCCAGGATGTTCCTTCTGTAACACCTCTGTTGAAAACACTGCTACAGGCTGCTCAACAATCATAGGCATCACCAAAATTTGTGATCCAGCTATATCATTACCTAGAATAAATTGAACCTCTTTATTTGGCAAATTTTCCACCACTCCAACTATAACTTCACCAGTTTCCATTTGGTCTTTAAATTTACCTCCCACAACAGAATAGATTTCGCATCTCCATGAACCCCACTTATTATTACTTTCTTCTGCAATACTCCCTTTGAACAACAAATATCACTATCACACAACATTAGGGATTGACTAGCCCCTGTGTCTTTTAAAATTTTAACATCTTTACCTGCTCCACCCTGTACGCATGGAAAGACTTTCCCTTTACATACAAAATCTTTAAACATTTCTGCACCCAGCTCCTCAGAATTCTCTTGAGTAAACTGTGAACACTTTCTCACTTCTTTACCTTTCACTAATTCTCCCTGTTTCACCTGTACACAAACCATTGGTTTGTTCTGTTCCTGAACGTCAGCACCCACAGTACTTTTACTTCCAGAGCTTTTCTGTACCCCTACAATTCTTACAGATTTTTCCTGCAATCTCCAACACACTGACTTCGTGTGCCCCACTTTATTACAATGAAAATACCTCAATTTTTGAATGTCACTTCTACCTTCAGCACCTTTTTTTTACTCTGAGAATAACTTCCTGGGAACTTCCAGCTACCCCTTCTCTTCCCTGACCACCTATCTTCCTTTCACCTTTCCACTTTTTATCCTTTTCCAATTTGAAAGTGTGATGGGAAAAAGGTTTAGCTTTATGAACTAACTCATAATCATCAGCTATCTCTGCTGCTTGTCTTACAGAATCAACCCTTTGTTCTTCCACATGAGTTCCCACTACTGAAGGGATTGAATCTTAAAATTCTTCCAAAAGAATAACTTCCCTAATAGCTGCATAGGTTGTCTCTATTTTAACACCTGTATCCACCGGTCAAAATTACTTTATTTTACTTTTTCCAACTGAATATAAGTTTGCCCAGGCTGTTTTCTCATATTCCTAAATTTCTGCCTTGTGTTTCAGGATCCAACTCATATGCACTCAAAATAGCTTTTCTCACCACATCATGATCCACCAACATTTCTTCTGATAGCAAAGTATATACCTCAAGCGCCCTACTTAACAACTTAGACTGTATTAATAACGTCCAGTTTTCCTGTGACCATTTCATCTGTTTAGCTAGCTTCTCAAATGAAATAAAGAATGCTTCAATATCTTTTTCCTCAAACTTTGGAAGAGTTTGTACAAACTTAAACATATCCCCACTGGGCTGTACTCTAGAAATAAATCCTTCCTCACCTACTGATATCTCTTTTCCAACTTAAAACATTTTCAGTTAGAATTTTATCTCTTTCTCACTTTACTCCTTCTCTATCTTCACAATTTGTAATTCACGTTATAAATCAATTTCTGTGTCATTTACTTCTAATTCAAGTTTTTTCATTTGCAACTGAAGTCTCACGACCTCCAGCTGTGACGCACTAATATCAGGTTTCACTTCCAACTGTAGATGCTGTGCTATACTTTTAACTATATCTGATTTCCTAGATCCAGCAGGTAACCCCAACTATAACTTATCTGCCAACTCTGTTAACTTACTTTTGGTTATTTTCTCCAACCCAATCAGAGTTATCCTTTCTGCTCCCAGATAAGTCTGCATCTTGCAGTCTCACCATTTCTAAAAAAATCTCCCCAACTCTTGAATTCAATTGCCTCTCATATTTGCAACCTTAAGAGTCACCAATTCCTAACCAATCAAGGAATTAGAAAAATAATTTATCCCCGATGAGCCCCCAATTGTTATGACCAATCAGTTGGTAAAGCTGAGTTATTTAACAATCCCAGAGAGAAACTTTAAATAACGGCGATAACCTATTTAAGTGTTATGTTTGAGATGCAACTCTAAATTCAGGAATCAGATTACCAGTTCTCAAGGTTTTACATTAAACTAAATGAAACAGTTCCCTATTTTACACAGGTTAAAATATATATACACATGACTACAAATTACTATGGTCATAACTTTTAACATATTCCCAAGTGAATCTCCATTAAGGCAACAGCAACCCATAGACTTAACCAGACACCGGGCAAAGCATTTTCACCTTACAAATTCAAAATGAGGCTCCTTTCACTTTGGTTCCTTGCAGACACTGTGGTAGGCTTACAGGTTTTGATTTTACATTGCCTCTGCCCTGCACACACAGAACTGCTGGAGTTATATCTAGCACCACTCTTTGAATGTAAATTCTCAATGTATCACCAGCCTCTTTGAACTTCACCTTTTAACAATAAAACCCCTTTCATAGTACCAATTTTATCAGTAGTATAAACATATTGCTTGGTATCTGCTAGCTAGGTGGTAGTTTTCATCCCACTTCTTGAATGCCCTGTTCAAAAAATGCAAATGCACTCTATCACTCCCACAGATCAAAACTAGTACACATCAAAGCACCCAGGCTAGCTAGCTTTAACCCAATTAAGACACACCCACAGACTAAACCTCTATTTTAAAAGAAAAATATTTTCCAATAATATTATATACATTAATGGCTTCATGACATGACTCTATTCAGAAAAAATTATTGTCTGAAGTGGATTTCAAGAAGGCGCTAGAGATAGTGCTGGCCATGGAAAGTGCAGTAAGAGATTCAAAAGCAATACAGGGTGTGCAAAATGGCGCCGTCCTCCACGTCGGGTGGGAAACCTCAGCCGAAAGAGGTGCACAAAAGCGAGACTCCACCGACAAGCTGGAAACAGCCGAAGAATAAAGAAAAATAACTTAGCAGTGAAACCGAAGAATCATTTTAATCGAGGTGGAAGCAATCAGCCTTATAGCGATTGACAGTTTAAAAGAATCAAATGCTACTATTGTCACATAAATTGACATGTAATGAGGCAGCACAAGGAAAGATTCAAGCAGCCTTGTAATCAAAAGTAGAAGCCCAATGAAATCTACAATGTAGAAGAGCCTGAAACAACAAATTCAGATGTTTACTCATTGTTTAACCTGAAAGATGGAGAGACAGAACCAATAATTGTCCCAGTGAAAGTAACTGGAAAACTTGTTAGAATGGAAGTGGGCACAGGAGCTTCCATTACAGTAAGTGAGGAACATATCTTCAGATATTCGAATACTGGTGAACATCAATTAAGTTTAGAAGAAACAGCCGCCAAGCTAAAAACATACATGGGTGAAGACATTCTAGTAAAAGGTATGAGCAGAGTAACTGCCCATTATGGAAGCTAATCGGCAAAGCTGCCAGTGTTAGTATTGAGAGGCAGAGGACTAAGCCTTCTCAGGCGAAATTGGCTAAGGGAAATCAACCTTGATTGGCCACTGAGATTCCAAAAAGAAGCTGGAAGTGTTCCTGTTTTGAAAAAGGAGTGTGTAAAGACTCAGCAACCTGAAGAAATGCAGGCTGTCCAAAGCCAACACCTGGAAGAACAGCAGAAGGAACTCCAAGAGACCCTGCTTAATGACAGAGCCCAAGATGAGGTGAGCAACCTTCGAAGAGAGAAAGATAACCTGTTGAAAGACTTTCACACACTACAAGATTCCCTCAGGTCAAAGTTTGTACCTCTGGAAAAGTATGAAGAGAAGCAGAAAGAATTCAGCACCTCTCTGAACAAACTGAGGAATGAGTTGGCAGAGAAAACACAACAATGTACAATTTTCCAGGATGCAGCAAACAGGTACAAATAGGAAGTGCTGAAGAATCACTAAATGATGCCAGAGAGACTTTGGAAGCAAAAGTCACAGAATTTTCCAAGAAGCAGACAGATAATGAAATTTTGGGAGATTTAGCCACTGAGCTCAGACAAGTTGAATTTGCATCTGAGAGAAGTCTGGCCAATAGTGAAGTCAAAAAGAAGGCTGAGATTAAAGCCTGCACTAGAAAGAAAAGTGAGGGAGGTAATCTATTTTGGTCACCGGGTAGATTCACAGGGCCTCCACCCATTTGCGGAGAAAGTGAGAGCCATAAGAGAGGCACCTGTGCCAAAGAAGGCCTCAGAGCTCAAATCATTCCGAGGAATGATCAATTATTATGGGTGGTTCTTACCCAATTTATCCACAATGCTGGCCCCCCTGCATTCTCTACTCAAAAAGAACCAACTTGGGAGGTGCCCCAGGAAGAAGCTTTCATAAAGGTGAAATTTGTCCAATCTATTAGTGCATTACGATCAAATGAAAGAATTGGTGCTGATATATGACGTATCTCCCCACGGAGAGGGAGCAGTGCTTTCTCATCAGATGGACGACAGCATGGAATGGACAATAGGTTACGTATCAAGAACACTCACCAAAGCAGAAAAGGGATACTCACAGGTAGAAAAAGAAGGCTTGTCCATCATCTTTGTTGTCAAGAAATTTCACCGGTACATTCACGGCTGCCATTTTACAATTGTTTCAGACCACAAACTATTGCTAGGATCGTTTATAGAGGACAAGGCTATACCATCCATAGCCTCAGCAAGAATACAATGATGGGCTTTAATTCTGGCAGCATACAAATACACTTTTGTACATAGGCCTGGTGATCAAATCGCAAACACCGATACCCTTCGTCGTTTGCCTTTACAAGAAAATGGTGAGCATGTCCAAGTTCCACAGGAACTTGTTTTACTGTTAAATTTTTTAGATTCCTTGCTGGTATGTGCTCCACAGATCACAGACTGGACAAGTCGGGACCCAGTCTTATCTCAAGTACGAGAACAAGTGCTACATGGTTGATTACAAGAGCCCATATCTGACGAAATGAAACTGTACTTCAACAAAAGACATGAAATAACCGGCCAGGATGGCATCCTATTGTGAGGAGCATGAGTGATAGTTCCTCCAAAGGGAAGGGAGTCACTTTTAATTCAACTACGTAGTGCCCATCCAGGAATTTTCCAAATGAAGACCATAGCATGCAGTTATCTTTGGTGGCCGGGGATGGATGGTGAAATAGAGAGTTTAGTAAAGCACTGCTTGCAATGTCAGCAACTGCAAAAGTTGCCAGTGATAGCTCTGTTATGCCCATGGGAGTGGCCAGGTAGACCTTGGGTGTGGTTACACATTGACTACGTTGGACCTTTCCTGGGAACAATGTTTCTGCTCATTGTTGATGCCCATTCAAAATGGTTGGATGTATATGAGGTGAAGCCACCAACATCGGGCGCTACAATTGAGAAACTACGTTTTGCCATTCACGGACTACCAGAAGTAGTCAATTCTGATTATGGCATTGCATTTGCGAGTGCTGAGTTTTAATGGTTTATCAGCCTCAACGGTATTTCTCACGTGAAAACTGCACTGTACCACCCTTCCCCGAGCAGACTGGCTGAAAAGGCGGTTCAAACGTTAAGGCAAGCATGAAAAAGCTAACTGGTGTTTTCTTGGCAACCAAGCTAGCATGCCTTCTTTATCATTTCAAGACTATTCCTCACACAACAACAGGTGCCACACCTGCGCAGTTATTGTTGAAACACCATCTCAGGACGAGATTGAGCTTAATAATGCCGAATTTAGAGGGGAAGGTGGGAAGGAGTCAGGGAAGCCAGAAAATTAGACACAACTGGCATAGTTACGAGAAGAAATTTACCGTGGGAGAGCCGGTGTAAGTGAAGAACTTCGGCCAAGGACCAAAGTGGTTACCGGGTTAAAGAAGTGTGTGACTGGACCTCTATATTACCACATGGAGGTGGAAGCATGGATCATCTGTAAATATGTGGACCATTTAACTAAGATAGAGACAAATCATCAAGATATGGTTCCACCAGTGACCATGACCAGGCCTGTGTTTCCTGTTGAGGATACTCAACCCAGGACTAACATGCCTGATGTTCCTGTGAGAGTTGAGGATACAGAACTGCAAGTGCCCACCCAAGCACCTGATGTTCAGGCAATTCTGGAAAAGGAGGTTCCTGACAAAGAATCTGAAGTTGTGGAGCTGCGGTGGTCACACATACCAGGAAACCACCTGAAAGACTGAACTTGTAAATTCCTTACCCCGTGTAAATATTATGTTGTCTTGAAAAATATGTACTTTTAAATATAATATGTATAGCCAAATTAAAGGGGGAGGAATGTAGTAATTATGGTTTTATTGTGTATGAAATGTATCTTCAAGGACATTACTTATTAGGCACGATCACATGACCTTTAGTAACCAATAGGAGAGTAGTGCAGCAGTGTAGCGATAGAGTTGGAGTTGAAAGCACACATGCAATTGCTGCTGAGTATATTGTAAATAACTTTAATGTTTCCACCCAAGAAGTGTCTGCAGATCAGCTCTATCACTAATAGTACAACCTGGCCACCCTACAACATGGAGGCACTAGTACCCATATATATATATTTTTAAATCACCAAAGGATTAGTTCCAAATGACTGACAAGCAACGAATGCAATTCCTTTCTTCAAAAGGGGAGATAGAACTAACCCAAGAAAATTTGGACTAGCTATCTTAACATCAGTGGTAGAAAAGCTACAAGAATATTTCCTAATAAAATATAACAGGAAAAAAAAAGAGATGGAGAATGTTAGTAAAAAAGCAATGCAGTGGATGTGTAGAAGACCTTCACACTGGTGTTACATAAGAAACTCATGACAAAGATAGGGGCATATGGCATCAGGGGCTAGATAGAAGAATGGATTGAGAGATGGCTACAAAACAAAACAAGAAGAGTAGAGGTGAAGGGAAGTTTCTGAGGCTGGCAGAGAGTAGGATGTGTATCATAGGGATGCATTCTGTGATAACACTTTCACCAGAAACAGAAAGAATCAGGACTCAGAAGTTGAGGTGTGATATCAGCATTTGCAGACAATACTAAACTGGGAGGTATTGCTAATAGTGTGGATGACTGCACCAAAATAGAGAAAGTATAGATAGTCTTGCAGACTGGGCGATAGACGGCAAATTCAATATAACAGTGTTAAGTGAAGCATTTTGGTAGGAGAAATAAATTATTAATGTTCTTATGTTCCTTGGAAGAGAAGAAAATTAATTAGGGCAGAGAAGCAAAGAGACCTGGGAATACAGATACATGAATTGTTAAAGTAGCAGCCAAGCTCTTAAGGCCGTAAGAATGCAATCAAAGTAATGTGGCTCCTTTCTGAGGAGTAAAGTATAAAAGCAGGGAGGTAATGTTAAATTTATATAGAGCCTTGATTGTACTACACTTGGAGTGCTATACGCAGTTTTGGCCTCCATGCTGCAGAAATGAGACTGACACACTGGAGAAAGTGCCGAAAAGATTTTTGAGCATGTTACCAGAATTGAGAGAATGCCACTATCAAGGAAGCTGGGGCTCTTTTCTGGAAGAGGAAACAAAGGCAGATCCGACAGTAGTCTTTAAAATTATAAGAGATTGAATAGAGTGGATATGAATAAATTGATTTCACTTCTGGGTGAGCCCAGAACACTAGGGTATAGGTAAGCTAAGATGAAATTTAGGAAGAACTTCTTCACAAAGAGAGTGGTGAGGATGTGGAACTTGTTTCTGCTTAGACTGGTTAATGCGATAACATTACATTTGAAGGGGAGACTTGATACAGAAATGAAGGAGAAGAGAATAGAGGGATACGGAAGCAGGATGGGAAGAGATCATTTGAGTGGGAGGAGTACAATGGAGGATAAATAATAGCACAGACCAACTGGATCAAATGGCCTGCCGCTGTGCTGTACATTATATATAATATAGTGAACACTGCCTCACTTTTGACACAAATCTAGGAAGAAACTTGCAAGGTTACCAAGGTAACATGTTGACCCATGCCCTGATGTTCCAAGGTTGACTCAAATTACATCTAAACAATACATCACCCTAAACATGGTACAACATCACAGTGGGAGAGTGCACTGCATTTCAGCATCTCTTATATGCATTATAAATGTATAGGTATGCTCATGTTGTGGCAGATCACTATGAAAGATCAGTGTGTTTACCATATTACTTTTTAAGTGTAATGTCCACACAAGCATGCTGCCCATATATGTTACCTAAAAACTGCATATTCACATATTGCCAGAAAGTCAGTGGTGGTCTGGGCACTTGGCTGGTATAAATCTTCTGTCACATTTCCCACAACATATCTTTTATACCTGTTTACAGGAAAAGGTTGTGCATAAGAATCTGCCTACGCAGACAAGAACAGAGTGGGGATTACTAAAGGTGTGACTTAAGTCCTAATGTAGAGACAGCCTTGGAGATTCTGGGCATGTGAGCAATAGCAAAAATATTTGCAGGTTATGGGAAAAAGGCAGGGAAATAGGATTAGAGGAATTGTTCTTTCAAAGAGCTGGCACGGGCATGACAGGCCGAATGGCCACCTCCTGTGCTGCAACCACTGTATGATTCTAATAGAAGTGATATTGGGAGGGCTCAATGTTTGCTTTTCATTCCTTACCTTACTCACTTCACTAACTCACAAAAAGCCATATATTACAATTTAATATACTGTGATGTCTTTGTGCTTTAAGGCATGTTTTATGCTCTTATAGGTGCACAAGTGGTGGCAGTGTCATTGACCATTGACCAACCTAAAACAGGCTCTTCACAGCATTCTGGGTTGCTCATTCCCCATAGTGAAAAGTAGAAACACAAATGTATCAAATCCAGAAAAGCGCTTGATTGGTATCAACAGCTCACTGTAGAATCAGTTTAGTACAGTTCCTGATGTGAGTTTAACTACCTTAATGAGCAGAAAATCATGGACTGGAAGTAATTTTGTGTCATGTATTCATGGAGTGTGGCACGGAATGGTGCACAAGAATTTTTACTGCTATTTTTCATAGATGAGCTGGTACCTCAGGAGATGTATACCTGATTCTAAATGAGAAGATCATAAGGGCCATTTTCAAGCCTCAGCTTGTCAAGTTTCAGCAGATTTTAATCAGGTCACCATTGTTTTGATTTAAAAAGGTTGCCGATGAAGATGCTGACAGTGTAGAAAATGGATAAGAAATTTAACATATAAAAAAAAATTCTGAGTAATGCACTGAAGAACTTTGGCACCTTAAAATTCTCAGGCCAGAATTTTCCACCCCCATTGGCGTTGGGCATCACATCTTGGCATGAGTGGACAATATGGTGGCAAGGCCAAAAATTGGTTTCATGCAGTCGTGAAACAAGTTTGCGATCGCCCGTTCCACCTGTCAATGACGGGCTGCGTTTCCCACCACCGCACATCGGTATGTCATTTTAATACATCGGCATCTAATTATAAGCCCTGCTTATGGGAATGATCCCTGCACACTGGATCGTCTAGGCACGTTGCCGTGATAGCACGCCGATGTGTTTCACAACTGTACGTCAGCGGCGTGCTCCCGTCGAGCTGCACTTTGCTCAGGACTTCAAGGTTTGTTTGCCTACCTTTCTTCGGGCAGCACTCACGGTCATTAGCGCCAGGCTTCACAGGCAGTATCGCATAACTTTTAGGGGGGGGCTCACAGGCAGGTCTCTACCTACCAGACCAGCCGTAACACAGGGGTGCCTTTTCAATGGCTGCAGGGCTATGCCTTACTTGGGGAGGGCAGAGATATGGCCTCAGGCAAGGGAAGAGGCTGCAGGGTGAGGGCTGTATTGGGGAAGGGAGTGTGTGTGTGTGGGGGCACGTGTTGATCTGTACAAGAGGCCTCAAGATGGTGAGGGCTGAGGAGGCAGTTTCCAGAGGAGCTGAGGCCTGATGGTGATGTGATGTCTTGTGTGAGAGAGTGAGTGGTGATTTCCCTTGAGCTGGCAGTGAGTGAGATGTCAGTGAATGTGTGATGGCCTTGTAAGTGTGTAAGTTTAGGTGAGATGAGATGGTTGCCTTACCCTGGCAGCACGGATGAGATTATTCATCAGTTTTCTGCACTGGATGGCCAACCTCTGCCACCGCCTCCCAAACTGGAGTGGTGAGACTGATGAGCCTTCTGTGGCCAGAGGAGGGATAGAGGACATCGTGGCGGGCCCCCATGGTGTCCAGAAGGCATCCAAGGGAGCTGTCACTGAATCAGAAGGCTGCACACTTCTTGGCTTTTGGGGCCATGTCTTCACTGGTGCCGTCCTGGGCTGTAAGCATTGAGAACTGTGCGCACGGCAGCAGTTTCGATATGGCACCCTGCTTGAAGAAGCGGCACGGCAACAGTGGCCATCTGCCACAAGATGGTGTGTTTGCTGTGGCTGCATAATTAATGAGGCAGGAATGGGACGATACAGCGCGAAAAGTTGCCATTGTGGTCGGTGGGTAAAACGTCCTTTTTTGCGCCCTCTACCACGCTTAGTGCAAATCTGGGATGATTCTGCCCTCAGGGTTTGAGGCACTTGCACCAGAAGGAATGGGGCAGTGATGCCCCAAAAATGATGAATAATAACTAATTGATCTTCAACTGCTGTTAACATCTATTACAACCTTCCAAAGTTGGCGTGTTAAGAATCAAATAACAGCTCAGAAAAGTAACAATAGTCTACTCCTGAATTTTAATCTTCAATTTGAGCATCAATTGAGACCTGCATTGTCCACAGTACATTGTAAACACCAAAACCAAAGAAAAAGATATTGTGATGAACAAAATATTGCTCTTAACTGTTTTAACTTCACATTTCATCATTAGGTCAGCAGTCAGATTATTCACTGATATTTTTGCATATCCATTTATATATCCTCACATAATGAAGCAATTCCTGCTAGTTTACAGCAGGATTTGGATAATATCCAAACTTGGGCTGACAGGTGGCAGATAAAATTTGTGCCATTTAAGAATGGGCAATGCCCACCTCTAACAAGAGAAACCGTGACTGCCTCCTCTGAATTTCAACAGCGTTATCATCATCAAGTCCCGCAACATCAATAGCCTGGAGATCACTACTGATCAGAGGCCTAACTAGATCAATCATCTCAATACGAGAGTTAAGAGAGCAGCCAGCGCAGACATACTTGCCAGTATGTCTGTGCTGGTGCTTATGGAAGGTAACATATCAGAATGAAGTTGGTTACAAAGTGGCAATAGTTGTTCATCTGAAAGTGTCCAGGGAGTATCGGAGTTGCTGGTCTTTTCTTCCAAGGCCCCCATTATAATATGAAAGACAGAAGGCATATTTTAACTGTGCACAGAGTGACATGTACCCTTCAAGGAAAAGCAGCTAAGTGTAAGGACACTACAAGAAGCTGAAACTAGACAAGATAAACCTCACACAACCTTTATAAAACTTATTTTAGTAACTTACCAACAACCTTGTCCTCTTCTATCGGCTCTGCTATCCATTTGTCTGCTAAAATGAATGCTCTTCTTCCTGGGGGAATTAGGGATTTCTGTGATGCTAGTTTTCACCCAGTACAACATGATTTAAAGCAAAAAGATAAAAGCAAAATACTGCGGATGCTGGAAATCTGAAACAAAAACAAAAATTGCTGGCAAAACTCAGCAGATCTGACAGCGTCTTTGGAGAGAAAGACAGAGTTAACATTTTGAATCTGTATGACTCTTCTTCAAAACTAAAGAGAAGTAGAAATGTGTTTTTAGATCTGCTATGATTTAATGCAATTGACTTCACGTCAAACTACAATTTGAATTGAACAAGCCTCAATTAACATGCACCATCTTTCTTCTTAGACACCAATTGCACACCTTTTTAATTCATAGGTAGAGAAGGCAAGGACTAGATTTTAACTTTCATTGCTGAGTGGAAAATATGCAAAAATGTCTCCTATCGACTTCTGTGAAAAGGGGAATTGGGCAAGGTGTATCATGGGTAGTTGGTCACGACTGCCAATTTACCCCTGGCTGTAAAAGTTAAAATTTATTCCAAAGTCACAGGCCTGTAAATGTCATGAAGTGTCATGCAGTCTTGTACCATATGAATTCAAGCATACTATAACAATGAGATGGGAAGGTTCCTTCTCCCTTTGGAGACAAACAGAAATCTTCATGATTTCAGCCAAAGTGAGTTGAGAGACTACTTTTGAATAAAGGAGGTGCTTAAGTGTTTTGAGAACTTGTCCTTTGCAGAAATGAATTTACCTGTAAGCCAGGGCATTGTAGGTAACAAGGTGAGTGAAGCTGTGTAAATGGCGGAGGATATGTATCGACACCAGACCTTTCACTTATCTTGAGCACTTCTGACAGGTCACTGAACCTCTTTATGCACTGGACTTTCTTGGGGAGGTGGTGATAGCACTGATTGTCTCTGCCACCTCCAGGCAGACAGACTCAGTTCTACCAGGCACATCTTCATTTACTCATGGGGAAATTGCAAGGTGAGTAAAACTGCCCGGCCACTGCCTTGCCAAGGTGAATAAAATCTAGATGCACCTTTGGAAGAGCTCTTTACAAAATGAAATAAACAATGGCAATGGATTAATATTAACTGGCCAAGCCAGAAAGAAAACACTCCTTCTATATATTATATATATATATATATATATTAAGTACATATGGTCTTCATCCAACATTCCCTAGCTGGAACGCAAAATAAAATGGGTGTACACAAGATAAATAATTAACAGATCTTGGGTTGGATTTTACAACCCACCACCAAGCGTGTTTTCGGGGGGGTTGGGGGCTAGGGTGGGGGGCTGGAGGGAAGGGTGCAGGTGGCATGTAAAATTTGATGGGTGGCTAGCCCACCACCTTCCCACCAACCCCCAAACTGGTCCAATTGAGCTTAATTGTTACCAAGCCAATTGTCCCAAATACTATGCTGCCCATGTCATAATTTGGTTGGCATGGACAGGTGGGCGAGAGTGTGAAGTCTGCTTTTTCAACATCTCGGGTGAAAAAGCGAGAAGGAGGGGGAGTGCATCTTTTTGGAGAGTGCCCTGTGCACATCAGGGGCACCCTCCCCACCCCCCAAAATTATATTCCTCCCTTTGTGCCTCCCCGTCTGCCTAGTCCCCAAAACCTGTTGCCACACCCACTGCCCCTTCTCTTTAGGGTGCTCAATCCCTTCCCACTCTACAAAGCACATGACTGACTTTAGCCCAGGATCTACTGTTCTTCCTCCTGGGGCCTGCTTGCAGTCCCAGCAGCACCCACTACTGGGCTCTGGCATGGCCGGGACTGCTAGAACTGCCAGCCAATCAGATTAGCCATCAGCTCTTGAGGCCAGGACTCCCCCCCGCACCCCCCCACCCCCCCCACCTCACTCTCTGCACGTTAAGGTTGCCGGCAGTGTGTTATTGCTGCGGGATGACCTTTTTTAAAGTCAACCAATTTGGAACTGACTTTTGTAATGGTGGGTGAGCAATAACCCCCCCACGCACCATAAAATTCAGCCCCTTGTTAAGACTGGTGTGCATGGAGAATGTAGGAAATCACACTGTCACCAGGTTTATCATAAGCAAATATGCCATATGTCCTCAGCTGCTAATCTTAAAAAGACTAAATCCTCTTCTTAAGGGCCAGGCTAATCCACTATTGTAGATGTAGTATTTCAAAAATATGCCAATACTATTGTATGATTTAGTGCAATGTCACTTTACTGTAACCTGCAACTCACACTGAATAAGCCTCGATTAACCTGCATCATCTCCCATGAACAACTATCCGCAATTGAACTATTTTTTTTAAAAATGGGCCTTCTTTAAATCTGTGGAACTGGAGATAATCATTTCACATTAGTATAGCAAACGTGGAATAAATTGAAAGGCCCCCTACATGAATAAAAAATGCCCAGAGGGATAGGAAGCTTTGCTGTTGAATACATTCTGAAACTATTTAACGCCAAAGTAGAAGCTGTAAGAACAGTTGCGTAGTGTGTGTGAACTATCACTCCAATCTGATTGTTTGTTTGAATGCTCACTTCTTATTGAGTTCTGCATGTAACCTTGATTTTCTGATAGGCCTGCTTTTCTGATAGGTTATTCAAAGCATCTATTCAAAATAAGGCCACTTTTGAGCCAGTAAATCAAATCAGCGGTGCCTGCTGTACTTTCAAGATCCAAGACCACAACAAAACATTTACTAGTTCATTGAACTTGACCTGGATAATCAAACCAAAAATAATCATCAAGCCTATTTTTAAATGTATGTTTATTTCACGATGGTATGTTTCTGTGTAAACAGCGCAAATAAACCTTACCTCCGCAAGGGAATTCCAGTGCCAGTGAAGCCCCCCCCATACCCTTGAGCTTGTATAAATTAAGCAAACTTCCCTTTTATTTTCTAGGGTCTGCTTAACTAAGTAATTGCTTCAAGCTGTGAGGATAGCATCTTGTACAGTAAACTCACCAACAGGGTGATGCATAAGAATACAAATCTGTATTCTTAAAGGTCACAGCTCAAATTTAGAAAGGAATGGGAGAAAATAAATCCATGCATCTTTGTAAAGGCTCCAGGTGGTATTAAAATAGTTTGCCAAAGCTGTATGGAGTGTGGTGGTGGAAGAGGAAATGAAAAGTAAAATCAAACAAGGCAAATCCACTGACGCAAATGACAGAGTGCTGTAACACTCACCCCTTTCTTTGATAACTGGCAGAACTGAATGCTGCTACATGGTACAATGGAGGGTTGGCCTGTTATACATACTGGGGGTACAGCTTCCTGAAGAATGGCACTGTACCAACTGGCCTCAATGTAGTGTGCATAAGTGCAAGATGTAGGAGAAGCCAGGAAACCTTAAGGAGTCTTGTAAAATAAGATTATGCAGCAGTGATATGTATCAGATAAATGCTCAAGTAAGATTCCCCAACAGTACCATATGTCAGGTAAATGGTCCAAGATTTGTCAGTCCTGTATTAGGTGATAGCACTCATCTGAGTCAAACGGTTTTAGATTCAAGTCCCACTCTAGGACTTCAGCACAAAAATCAAGGCTGACACTTCAGTCCAGTACTGAGGGGGTGTTGCATATTGGAGATGCTGGCCAGGACTTTACAGCCCCATCCTGACAGATGCAACGAGCCATTTAAATCTCCATTCGGTTTGGTGGGACTGTAATATCCTGCTGGGCAGGAGGGAGCACAAAATCCTGGCCACTGTCGTTTGGATGAGACCTTAAACTGAGATCCAGTTGACAGCACTCATCTCTGAGCCAGAAGGTTGCAATTCAAATCCCACACAGGACTTCAGCACAAAAGTCAAGGTCAACACTCCAGTGCAGTACTGAAGAAGTTCTGCACTGTTGGAGGTGCTGTCTTTCAAATAAGATGTTGAACGGAGGTCCCACCTGCCCAAGATCACAGGTGGATGTAAAAGATCTCATGGCACTATTTCAAAGAAGAGCAGGAGAGATAGCCCCAAGTCCTGGCCAATATTTATCCCTCAATCAACACTAAAATAGCAGATTTACTGGTCAATATCTCATTGCTGTTGGTAAGATTTTGCTGTGCACAAATTCCTACATTGCAACAGTGACTACTCTTTAAAAGTACTATATTGCCTGTAAAGCCCTTTGGAATGCCCAACGATCATGTCAGGATCTAGATAAAGGCAAGTTTAGGTTCCGCCAGGATCATGAAGCTCTTGACCTTACATGGCCTTGGTCATACCACCAAGACAGGATGTGATGTAGTAACCCCATGACTCTGTATTTAAACTATAGGAGTTGAGGTCAGATGCCTCACAGCCTCCCAGTTAACACTATCTGTATATGGTCTTATCTTCTAATAAAGAACACACATTATTGCTTTACCAATCCTTGTTGTATGATTGGTGTGTTTATGTCAAATAGAAGAACGTAACATGGTAGCACTGTGGCTTCTGAAAATTTGACTGAAATGTATACATGCTTTAAACCCTTCACATGCAGAAGAACAATTTATGTGGGAGTGAAACAATCATTAAGTGCTAAATCATCTTGTGTAAATGATTCTGCAGCACAGTACAGATCCTACAAACTGTACTCTTCATTCTACAACATCACACCATGCTCCATCCAGCCAACAGGTATCAGGTCCCAGTAAGAATGTTCAAACTCAGGAAAGTTTAAGTAGTTTAAAACTTTCTGTTGTGAAGCTTCTGCAGGAACAGAGATAAATGGCTGACTCTGGAGGGGCTACTGCTCGCTGTCCCTTCAGGAGGTTGAGCGGTGATAAAAACACTGCAGACTGGGCTAGGGAAAAAGAGTTCATCCAGTAACAGCTCCCAATAGCTCCCAACAGCTAAAAGAAGACTTCAAAAAATCTTTCTTTCACTGTTTAATTTTACTTTTGAAACCCTGAAGTCCATTTTTCCACCAAAATCACTGTTGTGTGGGTGCAGCTGAACTTAAACCTGGGAAAATAGAAACACCATTGCAGACAAGCAACACCCTATGACCAACTAAGGCAGTTGCCACTTAAGGTCATTTTTAAAAATTCATTTGCAGGCTGTGGGCTTCGTTGGCCGGGCTAGCCTTTATTGCCAATCCCTAGTTGCTCTTGAGAAGGTGATGTGAGCTGCTTTTTTGAACTGCTGCAGTCCATGGGGTGTAGGAACACCCACAGTGCTGTTAGGGAGGGTGTTCCAGTATTTTGACCCGGCGACAGTGAAGGAGAGGTGGTATATTTCCAAGTCAGGATGGTGTATGACTTGGAGGGGGAATTCCAGGTGGTGGTGTTCCCATCTATCTATTGCCCTTGTCCTTCTAGAAGGTAGTGGTCGTGGGTTTGGAAGGTGCTGTTGAAGGAGCCTTGGTGAATTCCTGCAGTGCATCTTGTAGGTGGTACACACTGCTGCTACTGCGTGTTGGTGTTGGAGGGAGTGAATGTCTGTGGATGTGGTGCCAATCAAGTGGGCTGCTTTTTCCTGGATGGTGTCAAGCTTCTTGAGTGTTGTGGGAGCTAGACTCATCCAGGCAAGTGGGGAGTATTCCATCACACTCCTGACTTGTGCCTTGTAGATGGTGGACAGGCTTTGGGGAGTCGGGAGCAGGATTCCTAGCCTCTGACCTGCTCTTGTAGCCATGCTATTTATATGGCTAGTCCAGTTCAGTTTCTGGTGAGTGGTAACCCCCAGGAAGTTGAGAGTGGGGGATTCAGTGATAGTAATGCCATTGAACATCAAGAGCAATGGTTAGGTTCTCTCTTGTTGGAGATGCTTGTTGCCTGGCACTTGTGTGGCATGAATGTCACTTGCCACTTGTCAGCCCAAGCCTGGATATTGTCCAGGTCTTGCTGCATTTGGACATGGACTGCTTCAGTTTCTGAGGAGTTGCAAATGGTGCTGAACATTGTGCAATCATCAGCGAACAACCCCACTTCTGACCTTATGATGGAAGGAAGGTCATTGATGAAGCAGCTGAAGATGATTGAGCCGAGGACACTACCCTGAGGAACTCCTGCAGTGATGTCCTGGAGCTGAGATGACTGATCTGCAACAACCACAACCACCTTCCTTTGTGCTTGGTATGCAACTGCAACTCAGGGCTCTGAAAAGCCTGAATAGCTATTCCAGATACTCTTAATAATCCTGGAAAAAGCTATAGGATGACCACAAACTTTGTAACACTCAACTAGAAGGCAACAGACCTCTTATCTGAATTTACTTTATTCCAATAGCACATCGAACTATGTTTTCTGGACCTCATTATCGTAAAACCAGATAAATAAGCCAAATTGCAATAGCCTGCAGAGACTGAACGCTTCAAATCTGTTGGATGATGACCTTAAAAATCCAGATAAAGCATGGTTAACATTCAAAAATCAATAATGAGTGAAGCTTAACTTCCGAATACAGCATCTGGAATTCATGTCATTTAGGCAACAACCACTAGAGGCCATTGATTAATTTTTAAATAGATGCAGAGACAAGGGGCGTGATTGTGACTTCACAGTAGCAGAGCTAGCTGACAGAATAATCAAGCTCGTGATAGCATCCACCCAATAAAAGCGTTCCAAAAAGACCTCTTGAATCTATCAGAAATTTACAGCATAGAAGCACTACAGCAAAGCAGACATAAGTATGAAGCCATACTACTGGGTAGACAGAGTCTACAGGCAGTGTGTAATTCGCCTACCATGGGCACGATAGACAAACTTAATAAGCAATGCAGGCAATGCAGCCTCAGACATATACCTAGAAATTGCCCAGCTTTTAACTTTGCATACAAGGCATGTGGCACCAGAGGACATTGGAAGCACTAGTACACAAAGCAAAAGCCGGAAGATGAAGGGTCAGCATAATCTATATGCAAAACTGGATCCCGGAGCAGGTAGAAACATCCTTCCACTTCGCACACTGAAATGTATGTACTCATAGATGTGGCAAGCAATGATTCAACCAACCATTGCCAAAATCACCTTGAACAATGGCTTGGAGATTCCATCCCTGGGATCTATTACATTCAAGTATTGCTACAACAACTCACCTTTGTCACCCAAGATGTTTTATACTGTGGACGCCATGGACCTAGTGATTGCAGGCTACTGACGTTCAAGGGCCTGTACTTGGTCACTCTCCAAGGTATTGCCAAGATCACAGACAACAAGGAGCACCATTGGAAATCCCATGCTTATGCTGGGACAAGACAACATAACTTTGCAATGCAGATCATAAGCCAACAGGCTGCGTAGTACAGTTGGAACCAAATATGTGCAGACAACCCTCCCCAGTCATCATGCGTCAATACTCCTAGGAGTACAAGATGCATTATTGAAAAACAATGGAAAGTGAAAGATGCACATGACCAGCATGCAGGTAATAAATTACTCAATTCTAACATTGATCAAAAAATTTGAATAAAACATCCAACTGATGGCACAAGGAATCCAGCAGAAATTGCCACGTATACCAAGAACCAAGATCGTAAATAACCCAATCCAATCCAAATGGTATGACAGTGCGATGAAGCAGATGCCAAACCAGAACAATGCCACAACCAGAAACATTGAGTAATCCTATTGCATATAGAACAGTCTAATATGCAACACAAATATAGCACCCCTAACCAGCATTCTGAAACCATATAGTAGCCTCTAGACAAGATCACCATAACTAAGTCTGGATGGATAAGAAAACTGCCAATAAGTTTCAGAGACTTCTAAGTGTATTGCTTTGTATAAAGATATATCAGACACAATGTTATTTTCTATTATCGTCACGTAAATAATTTAATTCTCTAGTTTAGAAAAAAAGGGGATGTTGTGATATGATGTACATATGCTTTTAAAGGAGTATATTTTAGACTGCTGTCAATTAATACCACCGAGACAGGATTTGATATAGTAACCCATGACTCTCTAATCAGTCTACAGAAGCAGCAGTCAAGGTCAGATGTGCCTCGCAGCTTCTCAGTTAACAGTATCTGTGTATCATCTTGTTGTCTAATAAACAACCCACATTATTGTTTTACCAATCATTCTGCGTTTGATACGATGGAAGGATATAACAATTGTAACAAACTGCATACAATTTAGAGCAGACCTGGGCAAACAACAGCCTGCAGGCCATACCTGGCCAATGGGAGCTTACAATCCGGCACTTGGCTACAGCAAGGAAACTGGTGGATGCAATGTGAGCTGAGTGTGCATGCACAACTGTTCCCGGCGTCAATTAAAAAGTTTTTCCAGGTAATTCTGTTTTTGTTCCCGGCCTCTTTCTGACTAGTTTCAGAAGCTGTTAAAGTAAAATGCAGGCCATGGAGAGCTTCAAGGGAAGTACTTCAAGACCGAAGGAAATACTTCCAGGTAAATTGGACTTGGCCAATGATTGGAGGCCGGAGTAGGGCATTTCTTGGCGAGTGCACGTGGCTGCCATATCAAAGGGCCGGGCGCATATGTATGAGCAGTGAGCACAAGCTAAATGTACATTTAAGGGTCCTTATTAGATTACTGCAGTTTTGATCTGGCTTTTGGTTTTGCAGGTATATATACTCCAGCTTCAAAACTCAAACTTATTTTACATTGACGTTTTAATATTCTTTATGAAAACTCAAGATAACTCTTATATAGTTCTGTTTCCCCATTTTTCTCATTCCCTGACTGAAAGTGCTGACTCTTGCTGATGTCTGGTGCCATGGGTGCTGGCAGTTCAGGAATCGAATCTGGTACCTTCAGATCTGCATTGGCATAGTAACACCCTGAAAACTGCCTTCACTCACTAGAATGGTTATGTATTTATAACCTATTTTTAAAAAATTCTTGCATCTGTTTGTGCATCCTGTCAATGTTTTACATTATAAATTCCTATAGCCATCATTGATAATGATACCAGGGATGTGGAACTTGAGTTAAGTGGGGAGATAAGAAAAGCTGGGGTTATTCTCCTTAGGGCAGAGAAATTAAGGGTAGGTTTAATATAGGTGTTTAAAATCACGAAGGGTACTAATTAGGTGAGTATAAAGAAACCAGAAGGACGGGTAACCAGAGGACTCAGATCTAAGGTAACAGGCAAAAGAACCAGAGTACAGCAGATTTGTAGACCCAGCAAAAACTTGACTTACAATTCTGCTGGTGGACAAGGGATTGAAATAGCGAAACATAAATGCAGCCGCCTGCAGCGAATTCCAAGATATCTGTCTGACAGGCTCCACAAGGAATCTCAGTTTAACATTTTGAGATGGGTATCTCAGCAATTAGTTGTTTATGCACTTCCAAGAAAAAGAGTTGGAAAAGCATCTTCTGTCAGAGGTGTAGCTAGGGTTTAGATTTTTAGAAGAAGGATGATGAATCTAATAGAAAGTGAAGAGTGTGTGGTTTCAGGTTAGGGCTTTGTGTTTTGAGAAAATTGAAAATTAGGAACATGTTCCTTAACAGATGTGGAACAATCATTTGCTGCTTGGACATACTCAAACAATGAGGAGTCTACCACACGCATAGAACAGACTACAGATGCACTTGGTAGCATCTCTTTTAAAATGTGCCATGAGGTTATTAAATCCCAGCTCTAGGAATGAGAGGTAGAGAGAGGATAAAAATCACTGTACTCCCCGCCAGATATGGTGACTGCCTCTGATGCCTTTTGGTCTTTCCAAATTTTCTTTCTGTTACTGTTTTTCGCTTGGTGGTTCTTGCAACACCTTATTGTAGATCATAGTAAATCAGCATTTATATTGGCAAGACAAAAGCAAAATACTGTGGATACTGGGGAAAAAAAACAGAAAATGCTGGAAATACCCAGCAGGACAGACAGCATCTATGGAGAGAGAAAAAGAGTAACTACCAGACTTTGATGCCATTGTAAACTGGGGTGACCAACTGTATTATTCACATGAATCCAAGGGGGCATGAAAAATAGGGTACGTTTCATTTTGTTATCGTGTGTAATGCATCATTTTGATGGTATAATTATCATAATAATAATGATTTTATCTTTATTTTACCAAACTTTATCTTTATTATAATTGTTCATTTGTTGAACATTTAAGGCCATTTCCCTCTGGCCAAAATGTTTGCTCACCCCACTTTAGAGAGTAGTTTACAGGCAGGATCTGTATGTGGAGACAATGGGTATAAGTGGCCTGCAGCGATGACAGAAGACAAAAATAAAACAAGTGTCAGCTCCCCAGAAGGTAAGATCACACACAAGTTCTATTGCAGAGGACTTAGCTGAGAACCTTGTTGAGGTGGCCTACAGAAAAAAGGCTGATGGAATGCACATAGGATCCATGGTGCATTGGTTGGCTTGCAAAGAACCCTACGGTCACTTCTGAGGAACATGAAGGAGTTCAGCCCCAATTCAGCCCAGGTTTTGCACATAGTTTGGAGCATATCCCTTCCAATGTGGACGTTTTGACCAGGTCCATGGAAACACTTGCAGACCCACCCACAACACAGCATTAGATGGCCAAAGTCCTCACTTCCATTGCAGCACAAGCAAAAGCCATTCAAAAACTGATTGTTGCAATAGAAGCACAGACTGAGATCATGCAAGCTCAGACTACTAACATTACAGGTGCAGCCACCAGTGCAAAAGGGCTTGCAGGATCTCATATCAATACAGGGTTCTTTTCTCCAGGAGAGTGGCAGTAGCTCTTTGGAGCACAAGCTTGTTGTCCTTTCTAAGAATGACAGCATTTGTCCTTCCACCACTTCAGTGCCCAGAATGCTGGCACCTATGCCAAGATGTGCAATGTGAATGTGGGCCTTCTACATCCAGAGCTACTCAGTATTGTCCTACAAAGCCATTTACAGTGGAGTCCCCAACACTGTAGGTCAGCAGCCTTCCGCCAGCCATCTTGCAGCTGGTGGGGTAGCAGTGCATATGAGTACTATGACAGGCAGAGAAACACACAGAAGACCGTTGCTAAGGAAATGCACAAGGGTTATGGTTGACTTTGTATGCAATATTGGATGATTTACATTATAAAGTTGGTCAGAATGTTTGTTTTGTGCTGGCTTTTATTTCAGTATTGTAAACAAGAGGATGCTGTGATGGTCGGCGTCAGAGGGAAGGTAAAGTGTGAGACTGTTGGTGAATGGGGAATTGATGTAACTTTCATTTCTACTGCAGTCAGATGAGTTGATCATGGACAGCCCAGTCAGAACATAGCGTGCCAACTTCCTGACTCCGTTCCCGACATCAACCATTTTGGCCTACACGATTTTGGGGCCCAAGAAAGCCACTCGTTCCCTTGAGGAGGACAGGCAATTAAGCTTGTTAAGAGGTTTGTTGAACAGGAATTAACGAGGCTGACTGGAATTTTCCAGTCAACTTCCAGCTTCCCAATGAGACAGGGGGCAGATCAGCTGCCTAGAAGTAAGCACCCAGTAGCAGGCTGGAGTGCCAATGCTCCTGCAGCCCTACAGGCCCTCCATGCATGAGTTAGGGTACAGCCAAAGGCTGCATTGTAGAAGGGCTCCCCCTCACTCTTCACAGTGGGAGCTTGGCTGTTTTTTTGTGTTTTTCAATGAAAGTTTTTTAAAGTGGCTGAGAGGGCACCTTCTTGTTGAAGCATCCTCTTAGTTATTTACCGTGTATTGCAGCCAGGTATTTCATTGAATTTGGAAGACCTCTGATAGACCCGCCAGCTTCAAGAGCCCATTGACTGCCTTTAATTGGATAGGAAACCTGTCTCCAGGATAATTAAGGACTCACCCACATGAAAATCTTGACTTTCATCATTTTACCACTGTAAAGGCAGGTTAGGAACACAAAAACAGTCACAACGCCAGTTTCCAACCACCATAGGAAAGGTTCAGACCACTGTTTCTCCAGATGTTGAGGTAGGAGAATTGCTCCCTGAAGATCCTGAGTGGATATGATCTCCTGCTGAAACCCATTCCAATCATCCCTCTGAGAGCAGCTTGTCCTCCTCTTTGTTTCCTCTGTTTATTCTCCCTGTCATGCTGCGGGGCATACAAAATACCTGCATCCATTTCTGGGAGCAAATGGTGTGAGAAGAACTCTTGAAGGCAGAAACACGTTTTTCAGCACGTGCCATGCCACTGCCTGTAGACTTCCACAGGGAGCCTGAAGTCCTATACCCAGCAGTACGAACCATAAAGCACTTCTATATCGCAGCAACAGCCAATTGAAATCAACCAGCAACTAATCTGAAAGCAGTTGATGATTCCTTTAAATAGCACTGGTGGGAGGTCCTTCCTGCTGCTGAATGCATGTCCATCAGGGCAAGGTTAGGAGAGGGTGTTAGTTGGAAGATTAACTCAAAAATGACACTGTGGCATCAAACCAGCATTATACGCTGACTGATGGCACAATCTGCCTACCCTGTGTACTTTGTGCACACATTTCCAGCACCCATACATACGTGGAACCATAAAAAAATAGGCACGCTTAATTAAGAGATATCTAGTGCAGGCAGCACCAGAAGTCTGTACGTGCACTACAGACCAAAATGTACCCCTCTCCCTCATTGCTCTGAAAAAATTGGCATGACACAAATTTTGTGACACCAGGATCTAGAATATTCATTTGCATTCTGCAAAGGTTTTAGCAGCTGTGAAATCATGTTCAAGATACCCAACAGATGGTACTGTCACATAAAAAATCCTTTTGACAGTATATATGAGTAATACTGAAAATTGGATTTTAGAGTGACCTGAATAATTCAATTAACTAAGACGAGCTTGTGTTTCATATCCAAGGATGTATTGTTCCATACAAAATGAATCAACCTGTTTGCTAATTCAATGAAATGTTATTTCTGTGCTGAAAATATAGCAAGGATATAATAGCAGCTTTTGAAAGTATATAAAAAAGTGTACGAAAAACTTTACAGTTCTTGATTTCATTCGTCACATGTTTCTTTTTCTCCCTGAAACATACTTGGCCAGCTAAAGCTTACAGTGATACTCAATTGTCATCTTTTGTGGCTACATACTACTGCTGCTTGTTCACCTCAGCAATGCAATGAGTTAGCAACCTTCAACTCAATCCAACAATACATTAGTGATGTAGTAAAAAAGACTTGTGTAATAAGATGTCAACTTATAAAGTAATGTCACATAATTAGGACTACACAAAATGCTAGCAGGCACATCAACAGACCTCATTGTGGCAGGCTAATTTCGTCATATTAGCTTGCATAACAATCTATAGAAAATGTCCAATGGCAAAGAAAGAAGAAATAATGTTGTAATATGTCATGATTACGTAAGAATTGATTCAATGTTTATAATAATAGCCCTGAACCATTCATGGGATTAGGAAAGGAAAAATAAACACTTGCATTTATAAAGCACCTTTCATGGCCTCAAGACAACTCAAAGCACTTTACAGCCAATGAAGTATTCTTGAAGTGTAATCTTATAATATTGGAATGTAAAGAAAACTGTAAATTAAACAATGTAGAAATAAAACAATGTTTATATCATCTTCTGTTCTCAGTATGATCTCCTTAGGATCGATTTTAACTCAGCTTACCTTGCGGATGTGGAGAGCCAGTGCTGCAGCCTTCTGCCAGGCAGCCGTGTGCCCAGTAAATTGGGGTCCTATGATATACAAAGGACCCTGATGCAATTTCAAAGGATAACTGGGAGGAGCTCCACTAATTTTGAACCGAGCAGTGGCAAAGAAGAGGCAGAGGCTCCAAAACCTTAAATACGTAATTATTTTTGTAGGTTCCAGCAGAATAATGTGGGCTGCAGCTGCCACAAGCTGTCTTCATGTCCAGCCCTCATCCTGGGATCAGTCCCTTTTCTAGATCAACCTGTCTGCCAGCTGAGTCTGCAACCCTTTCATTCAATATTGCATCTGGCTGCAGCAGCAGATGCTTATTCGGGGGTGAAGCTCACTGGTGATATGTTATTGAAACCCTGCTCTTGAGATGGCTCAGGCATTCACTGGCAGGAATGGGAAAACATTCTGCCTACTGCCCACATGTTCCATGCTTCCAGTTAAAATCTATTCCCCTGACTCTGAATTGAAATTTAAAAGCATCATTCCTATCTAATCACCATTGGGCTAAAAATTGATTTACACCTCTTTGGGCTCAGGGGTTGCAATTTGCAATCTGCCCGTAGCCATTTTCATTGAGGCAAGCAGCAAAGGCACAACGTTTATGTTGCCTCCTCATTTGAATGTTTTTTGTGAACAGCCCAGTGTGACCTGTGCTGCTGGTTGGCTGCCTGCACTCACAATGGAGGATGAACAACATATGAGGCAAGCAGGTGTTCCAGCTAGCCTCCAACTTTTAAAAGGCAGTCTGTCTATCTTAAACAGGAGCTGCACTGAATGAAAGGAAGCTGCTACTGACTGTAAGTCCTGCGATTGGAGAGAATGGAAATCTAGCACAAGGGTGACAGAGAGTTCTGCTATTCACAGCTGTGGTTCTAGAGGTCTAAGTCATGGAGGTGAACAGGAGGAGAGATGTCATGTTTCCAGGATGGGCCAGGAAGTCCTCATGGAACACTGTCCACTGAATGGGAGCAGATGGCGAGGGAGATAAAGTCCTGGAATCCTGAAACCAAGGACCTGGCAGAGAACTGAAAGAAGTTTAATGATTTCATGTGGGTGCTCAAGGTCAGCGAATGCACCTTAAAAGGAGATCTCATACTCACCATGCCCCAACATTTCACGCTCCTGAATCCACCACATCCCCATCACCCACTGATCAACAAACCCTAGCAATCAGGATTCACACCTAGCATTCAGATACTCCCCCTCACTCTCACAATCTCACACCCACCTCCTGCTGCCTCCACATATCTCCACTATTTAGCAAACACACAGTGCAAGGCAATCATTAGCATTTTGCCCTCTCTCTTGCAGGTAAGGTTGCCCACAACAGAAGTGAGAAAAGTCAAATCGGCAGGGGGACAGACACATCTTCATCTCCTGAACTTGATAGGAGAGACAGTGCTGTGCATCATGGGGTTGGCTGCAACAGAGCCCATAGCACTCAGCATCACTGAGAACATTCCGGATGACAGTATTTTGCTGCCTTATGTCCCTTCTCAATTTCAACCTCACTCAGCCTGCTATCTGGCATGAAATACAAGCTGCAGGTGGACCACTTGTTTTACACCCAGCCACCATCCCCTTCCTCTCCCCACTTCTCCCCTCAATGCTTCTAGATACTCAAGAACTGCCACATGGCCTGCTATAACAGCCCCAAGAAGAAGAGAGACAGCAACACCACATCACTGATGATAAAGCACCATCACTTGATATGAGACCAGCAGCCACTAGCTCAGATACTAACTAACACAATCTTTAGAGGGTAGTATAGAGTCAGGATGTGCATGTGGCAAGTCACTGAAGTGGCTGCAGCCATGTTGAGGGAAAGGATAGTGAAGGTGCCAGCTCACCAAAGGGACTCAGATGAGGAATTCATTGGGGCAGCGTACAGGAGAACATTGATGAATGTGCACACTGAGATACTTGGTGCATTTACAGGCCTGCAGCAGAGGGTCCTGTTATTGTCAAGATGCATGAAGGAGCCTAGCTCCGACATGGCAGAGGGCACCACGCAGAGTTTAGAGCTTATCCTTGCCAGCATGGAAGTGGTGACCAATTTCATGACATCACTTGTGGACCCAACTGTGATGCAGCCTCTGGCGACTGTGCTCTCAGCTTCCACTGCAGCACAAGTGGAAACCACCAAAGGTCTCAGTGCTACAGTGGAAGCTCATGAGATCTATTCTTGCTGCCATGCAGGCTCAGACTACTGTCTTCATGACTGCTAATCTCAGTGCTCAAAAGCACATGCAGACCCTCACAGAAATTTAGCAACCTGTCCTCCAACAGATTACTAGGATTGCTGAGATGCCGCCTTGTGCAAGTGGCAGTGTAGAGCATGAACTTGCTATCCTCACTCATGATGACAGCATTCATGTTCCTGCCACTTCCATTTCACCAGTGCCCTTGCTATTGCCTCTCAGCCAGCCTGCCCATGGTATTGCCGCATATGCTAATGTTGTGCAGTCCAAAACCAGGCCCTCAAAGGCCTAGAGCTGCTCAAGATCATCTTGCAAGGGCATCTGCAGTCTCCCCCAGTGAAAGCCAGCTGCCTTCCGCCAGCTATGCTGCAGCCAGTGGGGTAGCAATGCGGAGGAGCACTATGACAGGCAAAGGCATATGGAAGACAGGCAGACAGGCACTAAGGGAATGTGCAAGGGCGAATGGTTGATTTTGGTTCATCTAAATGGGTGTGTTTTTGGATAAAGGTATTATTGGAAAGTTTATGTCCAATAACTTTTACAAACTGCACCACAGCAGAAGTGGGGTGAAAGTGACTTCTCTTGAGGTCAAAGCACCATTTGACCCCAGTGCAGCATCAAGGAGCCCTAGTCAAATTGAAGTAAATGGAATGCAGGAAAAAGCTTCACTGACTGGAATAATACCTTGCACAAAGGAAGGCGGTTGTGCATGTTGAAGGTCAATCAACTCAGCCCCAAGATATCCATGCAGGAGTTCTTTGGTGTAGTATACCAGGCCCAACCATCTTCAGCTGCTCCATGAATGACCTTCCTTCCATCATAAGGTCAGAAATGAGGATGATCGCTAATGATTGCACTGTGCTCAGTTCCATGCATAACTCCACAGACAATGAAGTAATTTGTACTTGCATGCAGTAAGACCTGGAAAACACTCAGTCTTGGTATGATAAGTGGCAAGTAACCTTCTTGACACACAGTGCCAGACAATGGCCATCTCCAACAAGAAAGAGGCTAACCAACTCATCTTGACTTTCAAAGAGATTACCATCACTGAAAGCTTCAGTGTCAACAACTTGGGTGTTACCATCAACGAGAGACTTAATTGGACAAGCCACATAAATACTGTACTGCAAGAACAGATCAGAAGCTGGGCATTCTGTGGTAACTCATGTTCTGAACCCTAAAAACCTTTCCGCCATTTTTAAGGCAATGTGCCAAGGCTTATTTGACAGCATCTTCCAAACCTGTGATCTCTACCCCCTAGAAAGGCATGGGCATCAGTGGCATTGAAGCACCAACACCTGCAGGTTCCCCTCCAAGTCACACACCATCCTGACTTAGAAATATATCACTGTTCATTCATCATCGCTGGGTCAAAATCCTGGAACTCCCATGGACTACAGCAATTCAAGAAGGTGGCTAAGCATCACCTTCTAAAGGACAATTAGGGATGGGCAGAAAAACATTCACTCCCTACACCACCAAGGATGGGCAGAAATCTGGCCTTATCAGCAACATCCACTTCCTTTGAGCGAATAGAAAAAAACACACCTCATCTATAGGTCAGGTGCCTGTCCCTCTAGATGGAGCTCATGGATGGTGTTCCTCATGGAAATAAATGCATGTTCATAAGTGTGATTAGCACTGGCATTCGGTGGACCCACGCAGATCATGTTTTAATAACATGCGCCAAATCAGTCAGGATGGCTGATGGACGTCACTATCTAACCTCTCCTCATGGTGTTTACATATTATGCCCACCTATCACCCTGCCCAGCATTGGGTACTATGCAAGACATGCCAACAGCATTCAAGAAACTGAACCATCCAGGACAATGCAGCCCACTTGATTGGCAACTCATCCTAAGTTTAAGGACAGCCATGTTTCTTCAGCGCTTTATCATTGTAAGTTTTTATTGAACTGCCTGTTAAGATGTCTGGCTCCAGAGAGCCTTATAGCATAGTTATATGGCTATGGAAAGCCAGATGTAACATCAGACTAATTACATTTCTAAACCCAAATATCCCCATTTTCATATCGAACAAAAAGTACAAGCATTCCCCTTTGCCTAGCGAGCAGAAGACACACTTGCATACATGATCCTGTGTGATTGAGAGTTACCCGAGTTACGCACTATGCACCCACTGTTCTCATGCATTAACATTTACTAGTCTGTCACTGCACATGCATTTCACACATAGTCTTTAAGTCATGCAGGTCTCTTAATGGTACACAGTGTTGACATTGGCAGTTCATCTGGGTGATGTTTCTTGTCTGGAGAGTGTCGTTTCCATAGCCCTTGTTGCCTTGGTGACTGTTGTTGTTCCATTGCAGTTGTTGAGAACATTTGGACTTCCAGGATTGATGTTAGTTCTGTACTCAGTACAGTTGGTGAGATCCCTTCTCCCTGACCGACTGATTTCAGTGAAAGAACAGCTTCTCTAGTTGATCATATATGCCTGCGGTTGCACCGGTATATTTGGTTGTTCACTTCCACCATGTATGATCAAGGTGACAATTTCTCTACACATGTCCCGAGTATACACATGGGTTGACACCTGTTGAGGGCTTTGAGGGCTTGTATCCTGACTGGCTCCTCATGTTTTTCCATGGCTACGAATTGGTTCTTCATGGAATCTTTCAAAGTTACTTTCAATCTTCTTTGCATGCCTTTCATGCCTGCAGTTTTGCCTGGCTGCACTTCTGGTTAAGTTTTTTCAACTCACACTTTGAGTTGCCTACTGTGGAATTGAGGGCCATTATTCCCTCCTGGTACCTTTGTGTTGTCTCTGAAATTTATTTGTTCAAATCTTGCACAGCTTTGTTCATTGAGGACTTTGGTTTATCGTGTGTTGTCAACATTATATGCTCAGTTGGAATTTTGCCCTTCAAACCTTCTAGTTCAGATCTGATGTGTATATTTTCATGGAGAACTGTTTAATTTACCATTGATTCATGCATTTCATTGCACTGATGTGTTTGGCAGCCATCTTGTGGTTTACTTAAATATTGTCTCCCTTTCTCTGGAACCTTTTGTTTCCCTCTGGGGTTTTCTGTTGCCTTCTCTCTGGGGTATTTTGCTGTACTTTCTCTGTTGGCACATCCAGGTTTACCAGCTCCAGCTTTAGACTTGCTTCAGCTCAAAAAAGTGGCTGTTGTGTCCCATCTATGATCTGGAACTCTAGGGCCTGAATTTTCCCGTCGGCGATTTGGGGGGCGGGGCCCGCTCGCCAAGGGGAAATTGACATGGGATGACGTCGGGAGGAACCCCCGACGTCATCCCGGTCCCTTTAAATTTTTAGGAAGGCGGGCAGACAGCGAAATCAGCCACTGACAGGTTAATTAAGCTAATTAATTAAAGACCTGCCCGTCCAACCTTAAGGCTGGCGGGCAGGCCAGGAGCCCCAGCGAGCTTCTGATAATACATGAAACCTCATGGCGGGATGAGGTTTCATGTCCATTTTTAAAAAGTCTAATAAGGTTTATGTCCTTTTTATTAACATGTCCCATCTCGTGTGACATTGTCACATGAGAGGGACATGTCAATAATTTTTTAATTTTTCTATTTTTTGACTTTTCTTACCCGTCACTAATCTCCCTGAGACAGGACTTTGCCTCAGGGAGCAGTGCGCTCTTTTCGCATGTGCGAAAGAGCACACTTTGACAGATGGGGAATCCCTCCCCCCCCCCAACCCCCCCGCACAGGAAGCGCAAAGCCTTAATTGGCCCGCCCACTCAAAATGGCGGTGGGCCCCGTTTCGGTGGCGGGGGTCAGCTCTCCACCCACCACTGAGCCGGTGGGGCCTGTCCACAAAATTCTGTCCTAGATCTTCCTTCTTGCCATTGCATTGGACTCACAGACTAATTTGTCCTCTCGGTATGAGTATCATGCCATCATATAGCCTTAATCTCACTTTTGAGGGCTTCACTTTCGGATCACCACGTTGTGTCACTTTGCACAGGTCTGTGAAGGTCACTATTTTGCATGAAGCATCAGTGTCTATCTGACATTTCTAGTTCACTTGATACTCCCCCTCTGCACTCACTGTAACAGCCACAAACTATTTTTCACCTATAGACTTGACAGAACCAATCTGTTGCATTTTGTATAGTTCTTCATCAGGCTCTTCTGCTGATATCGCTCCAGTTGCCGTCTGTATAGACTTGTTTTGCTTATTTCTAGCTGAACACTTGTGTGTGAAATGATTCTGCTTCTTACAGTTAAAACATTACCTTCCCCATGCTGGGCAATCCTTCTTTTCTTTTGTATGATGTCCTCCACAGTATTTGCATCCTGCCCTTTGTCTGTGATTGCTCTGCTCTTTTGGCCAGGACTGTCTCCCAGCATAATGTATCTTCTGGTCTGCTCTGCCATGTATATGCTCTAGCTGACGTATCACAACTTCCACATTTCTACACGTTTATTGCTTTCTTGAGTGTCTGCTTCTCATCTTTCAGTAGACTTGCTCTCACCGAGGGGTCTGGAATGCCTAAGACTAATCTATCTTTAATCAGGTCATCTTTTAGCTGTCTGAATTCACATGATTCCGCAAGCTTTGCAACTGCAGTCACATACTGATATATGATTTCTGTCTCTCCATGAACTCTCATGTTGAATACGTAGCATTCATGTGATATTCACTTGGGGTTCAAAATGTGCTTTCAAGGTGTTCTAAATCTCTGCTGTCTGTTTTCTTTGCTTGTCGGTTAGATTTAGGGTGGTATACAATTTTTAGCAGTACCTCCCCAGCAGCGTTAGGAGTGTGGCTACTCTTTTGCAATCTCATGATTTTGCCATTGCAAGTGGTAAAATTGCCAATTTTTCCATGTCTCCCCTTTTATTTCTGCTGGAGATGAAATTGGAAAGTTTACTGCAGCTATGTTACTCAGCATTTTATTTGCAGCCTTCGCTTTGTTTGCTTTCCTTTTGTCCTTTTCAGCAGCTTTTTCAGATTTAAACATTTCTTTGTGCTGGTCTGAGCTGTGTCTTCTGTGCAACATTTCCAGGGTTCAAAGATCTATTTTGCTCCACTTCTGACAGTTTCAAGTTTAGGGTCAGCCATGCTTCTTCAGTGCTTTATCATTGTAAGTATTCATTGAACTGCCTGTTAAGATGTCTGTCTCCAGAGAGACAGCCTTGTGACATAGTCACATGACTACTGAAAGCCAGATGTGACATCAGTCTGATTACATTTCAAAACCCAAACACCATCCACCATCTAAACATTCACTCCCTCCACCACCGACTCACAGTGATAGCAAAATGTACCATTTACAAGATGCAATGCAGCACCCTTCATACCTGTGACCTCTGCCACCTCGAAGGTCAAGGACAGCAGATCCATGGAAACACCACCACCTACAAGCTCCCCTCCAAGCCACGCGTTATCCTAACTTGGAATTATATCGCCATTCCTTCACAGTCGCTGGGTTAAATCCTGGAAATCCCTTCCTAGCAGAGCTGTGAATCTATTAACACCACATGGTCTGCAGCAGTTAAAGAAGGCGGCTCACCACCACCTTCTCAAGGGCAATTAGGGATGGGCAATAAATGCTGGCCTAGCCAGTGATGCCCACATCCCATGAACGAATAAATGAAAAAGTGGCTGGCAGTGCAGCATCGTCATTTTCTTCCTTTGGTGTTTTTGTAGTACTTGCACCAGAGACACTACAGAGCTCAATTTTGTAGCTTTCGGGTTATTCATGAAATTGCAACTAATGCTGCATTCATTAACAATAATAGTAGAGATCATTATTTAAATTAATGCTCCGCTCTCATAGAAATCTTAACAATGCTCTTTGTCTTAATGATTGTATTGTGTGTCAAAAAGTGTTTAAAACACGTAACACACTGGATTGTAGCATATAAATCAAAAAGCACCTTCCCTATGATTAAAAGAACAGTTAAAAAAGGCCTATATTATGATTTGAAGCTAATCATGATTAAGAATTTTCCTTTCCAATCTTTTGTCCAGCTGTCCTGAAGACATTGAATTGTGGGCTATCACACCACAGAAATCAGCTGGTCTCTGGTACCAACTCAAATTGGCCACTCTTTGAAGGAACTAAAATTGTAACAGTAGATAATTGGCTGTGGGGTCATTAGAGCTGAGCCCAACACTGTCCTTACCTCTTGTCCACACATTTCCCAGCAGAAATACTGTAGAACAAGCAAACCCTAGCACACTGGCTTGATTCTCTCTTCAACCCATGGATGTTGAGGCCAGTTGTGGTACCTGCATTGCTACCCCAAATGTGATCAGTTAACTAAACCGATTAGGGAATCAACCTTGGAGTTCCAGATCAATATGGATCAGTTCCACATAATGCTTATCACTCATCAACTGAATCATCAGAGAAACCATCTTCTCTATCTTTCTTTTGTTGGAAATGGAAAAGACTACAAATTAATAGAACTCAATCTGGTGACCTACTAATTGAGTGGCTTAGAAAATATAGATGGCCTTTGTATAATTTCCTTTGAATTTGATCTCTGTACCCATAGGGGTCATTAGCATCTCTTCAGAGAAAATGAGGTGTCCGTTTCTCTGATATCACCAGAAAGTTCACTTTTTTCAGCGTTATAGGCTGAAGCTGTTTGCCTATAACACTGAACAAAGGGAACTTTTAAAGTCTTTGCTCAGTTTTTTTTTAATTTTAGGAAGTAGCCATGTTAATATATATACTTCATACAAATATAGTGTGACACTACATATATTCACATTGGATGGACCTGTCCTCTGCAGGCAAAAGGAACATATCCAGGCATTGCACCTTTTTTGAATTAAATAAAAATGTGGGGGTCAATAGCTCCCCGATGCATTCTCCATGGCAATGCCTCGACCAATCAGAGTCGACTTGTCAACCAATCAGAACACTTTTCTCATGCAGTATAAATTGTTGCTCCCTTTGGAATTTGGCATTCTTGTGTCTGTCCTGATGAGTACAAGACAAAAAGATTCAACAGCATGTCTCTTTTTTCAGCAATACTCAAGTTCTGTACTACCAAGTGATTAGTTGTCCTTAGGTGATGTGGAGAACCACTTATTTTCAGATAACGTTGAAAGCAATCAATGCATCTTTGATTAAAATATGGATACAGCTGTTCAATAAGTATGGCCTTCTCCATTTAAACACCTGAAAAGAAAAGCACGAATACAGCTATCATTCCCCAAACAGACCTTGGAATCATCCATCTGTTCACCCTTTTAGTTGAAAGTCAATCAATAAATTGCAATCCATTCCTGCAGTCAGAATCCTTTCGAAGGTCTAGGGCAGAATCATCCCAGATTTGCACTAAGTGTGGCAGTGGGTGTGAAAAACAATGGGTGGAATTTCCCATGCCTATTGGCAGTGGGTGTGTTTGGCGGTGTGAGCAGAAAATATGGCGAGAAGGCAAAAATTGGTTTCACGTCATCGTGAAGCCAGTTTGCAATTGTCCACTCTGCCCATCAATATCAGGCTCCATTTCCTGCCGTCGGATGTCAGGAACTTCATTGTAATCCATCTGAATATCATTATAAGCTCAGTTTGCAGGAATCAACCCCCCTATGCTGGATCATCCGAGCACATCGACGTGCTTCACAACAGCATAAATAAAGCATGCACCTGGCAGGCTGCATTTCAAGGGGAACTCGGACATTGCACAGCGCTTGCAAGGATCACGTGTTGAATTTCAAGATTGAGGTGCACATTCAGGCGAGGGCACAGGCAAGTTGCTTTTCCCCGGCTGGCTGGCAGTGCAGTGCCAGGGCAAGGGCTGCACTGCAGTTGAAACGAGTTGCGGGCAGGTAACAGCTGCACTGCGGTTGAGGCGAGTGGAGGGAGGGGCAAGGCCTGCACTGCAGTTGATGGTAGTGCACAAGCACCTGGGGATGCAGGAGAGGGAAGCAGCCACACATTAGGGAAACCTTGTATAAAGTGATCATTCCTCCGCAGCTGAGACAGTTCAGATGTAGCCACATTGACATGCTTGGGCAGACTATCTGCCCACGCAAGCAGTGCAGAGGCATAGAAGTTCCACCAAGTGCTCCAGAGCTTTTCACCCTTTGGGCACAGACTGTAAACTAATGAGCGTTTTAGTGGACGGCTGGGCACATTGTACAATCCCATTGCTAAAGCTGGCCATGGAAGGAAACCTGCTGTCCTTACCTGCTCTAGCCTACATATGACACCAGACAACCCCCACAGCAATGTGGTTGATTCTTAAATACCCTCTGAACAGGGGCAATTAGGGATGGATAATAAATGCTGGCCTAGCCAGTGACGCCCACGTCACATGAATGAATTTAAAAAAGGGGCCCCCGCACATGCCGCTGAAGAGCCATAGTGAGCCATGGCTGGTCGTGCCTCACTAGGCCCAGAGTCTACAGACGCTGCCTTTCATTCCTGAAAATTATCAACAACCAATGTTGCTGAAAACTGCGCTTGTCCAGGGAACATCTTCCAGCTGCTGCAGGATTTGGTGCCAGGGGACATGGAGGGCATCCACTGCCAGTGGCCATGAAAATGACCACGGCATTCAATTTTTAAGCCATTAGCTTCTTTCAGGGCTCCACAGGTGACTTCTGAGGGAGGCCTTCAGCACCTTACTCCTTCAGGACAGTGTCACCGGTCACAGATGCTGAAGAGATGGGCGGCCATCCCCACCTCAAAGGTGCTGAGAGCACACAGAGAGAATGACGGAACTCTGTGACGCCTGCCCACTACATTCTGCAGCAATGATAAGCACCATCGAGGTGCAGACATCACTAATGTGTCCAGTGAGTGTGAGGCCGGACCATCACTTTGGTCTGAAGGCTGCACAAAGCACAAGGAAGAAACCGTGGACTGGGACACCTGCCTTTATCAAGTACAGGAACCAAGGTTTCACATCTGTGTGACATGAACACTGCTCATCAGAACAATGAGCCATGGGCAGTCATTTTTGGGAGTTTATTTACAATAGTGAACATTATGTACAAGTGATTAACACCCGTGCCCAGACTGTGCAACTACATCTTGCTGTGGCTCAGTTCATAGCACCCTCGCCTTTGAATCAGAGGGTTGTGGGTTCATGTCCCACTCCCGGAAACCAAGAACTGTGAATGTACTCGAAATAGTTACAATCTGTGACTGTTGATAACTCGAAAGAGTTACATCTTCTTCACCACCCGGTGTGGAAGGGGCTCGGGAAGGAGGAGGACCTCCTCGTGAACCTGCTCCTGGGTCTGGCCAAGTTGGCCATCAACAGGTCCAGGCAGTGGGCGATCGACGGGGGAGTCCCGCCCGATTGTTTGTCCCTCTTCCGCGGCTACGTTCGCGGCCGGATGTCCCTGGAAAGGGAGCACGCGGTGTCTGCCGGCACCATCGAGGCCTTCCGTGCTTGGTGGGCACCGCGGGGTCTGGGGTGTTTTGTTGACCCCTTTAATCACATCTTAGTTTGATGTTTGTAAGGTTCCTTTAAAGTTTTTCCTTGATTTTACAGCTGACCTGACTTAGGGGCTGTGCTTGATTTCTCCCTTGTTCTTTTTGCTCAGTTAGTTTATTGTTTTGACTCAAAAGAGTTACATCTTGCTGTGGCTCAGTTCATAGCACCCTCGCCTTTGAATCAGAGGGTTGTGGGTTCATGTCCCACTCCCGGAAACCAAGAACTGTGAATGTACTCGAAATAGTTACAATCTGTGACTGTTGATAACTCGAAAGAGTTACATCTTCTTCACCACCCGGTGTGGAAGGGGCTCGGGAAGGAGGAGGACCTCCTTGTGAACCTGCTCCTGGGCCTGGCCAAGTTGGCCATTAACAGGTCCAGGCGGCGGGCGATTGAGGGGGGAGTCCCGCCCAATTGTTTGTCCCTCTTCCGCGGCTACGTTCGCGGCCGGGTGTCCCTGGAGAGGGAGTACGTGGTGTCTGCCGGCACTCTCGAAGTCTTCCATGCCCGGTGGGCACCGCGGGGACCGGGGTGTTTTATTGACCCCTTTAATCACATTTTGGTTTAATGTGTGTAAGTTTCCTTTAAACTTTGTCTTTGGTTTTACAGCTGACCTGACTTAGGGGCTGTGCTTGATTTATCCCTTATTTTGTTAATTTAGTTTATTTGGTTGACTCCTAAAAAGAGTTACATCTTCTTCACCTTCCTAACCCTTGGCCTTGATGCTCCCCCAACATCCACAGTGGAGGTGGAGGAAGCCTGCTGACTGCTATGTCCTGTCTCTGATGACTTTGATGGGTGGCCGCTGGAGGGCCAAGACCCTGGAGGGCCCTGGCCTGCTTTCAGGGTCCTGCTGTGAGGCAGTGGCACCCTCCTCCACTTGTAGAGCTGGAGCTGCTGTGGTCACAGGAAGAGGGGATCTGGATGGGCCGGACACTCCTGAAGTCATCTGGGTTAATGGCTCTGGAGTGTACACCTGCTGATCCTCTTCCCCATGGGTGCCTGAGGGCCCCTGGCTGACTCCTTGTGGAGAAGGGGTAGCTGGAGTGAGATTGAGTTGCCCTGCACCCCCCTCGCATTGACACTGCTGAATGCCAACTATGGCGCCAGCGATGGAGTTCAGCTTGTGCAGCAATGCAGGACCGATGTCGTGGACCAAGGTCTCCATGGTGGCTACTAGTGTTGACCTCGGTGCATTGACATACTGGTGCTATCACCTCAGACAGAAGGCAGATGGACTCCTCCATCGTGCTTTGCAATCTGGGGAGTGCAGCGGACTGCCCTTCCTGATGTTCCCGAGCTTACCTTTGCAGGTCAAGCAATTGAGGTGTGACCGAGTCCAGAGGCTCGTCATCTGCATCAGACTCAGCAGATTTCTGGCCTCCAGCAGTCCTCTGAGTGCCAGAAACCTGGGAAGTCCCTGCTGTCACCTGCTGTGGATAGATAATGTGACGTAGTCACCAGATTGTGATCCCAAGGCTACTCTAAAGCTGGGTCCCATTGAGGTGTGTGTCTCTGCGCTGGTGGAGGGTGTGGGTGAGCACTATGACGCGTCTTCAATGAGGGTGCCTTCAGATTCTTTTTCCGATGTATCTTCAGGACTTGATTGGAGGCCCTGGGTCATGGACTCCCTCGGCCGTTTCCCAGGTGTGCCTGCGAAAGCAAGGAGAGATAATTAGTGCATGGCAGCGGCCTGCGAAACAGGGCACATCGCTCACCTCATGGTTGTCTGATGGATGTTGCCCTGCTGGATCCTCACTTGGTAGAGCACCGCCAACCTCACCGTCAACCCAGGAACAGTCCAGATCCTCGCTGGCTAGCTAAATGACTCTATTTTCAAAGTCCATGAGGACCTTAATTTCAGGTATTCCTCCACCAGTCCACTACCTCTCACTCTTGTTGTGTGCCAGCTTGTCCTGCATTAATGCAGATGGAGACCCAAAGCATTCCAGCACCACTTTGCTGAATGGCATCATGCTCATGGTATGAGGTGTCTTGGAATGCCTAGCACAGCACATTTTGCAAATGTCACTCAAATTGAGGATGCAATATCCTTGTGGGCGAAACTGAAACAATCAAAGGCAGCAGAGAGATGGCAGCCAGGCACAGAGGTAGAATATGAAGATTCAGTGGAAATGAAGTTAACAAGAAGACCTACAAATATTTAAAGCAACAAGGGCTGCTCTAAAATGTAGTTCCTTCCAGGCCATTGTTTCATATCTGCAATGGTAGTTATCATTATAGATACTTTGTTAGTTTAAATTATTTTCTTTCTCATTAATTCAAGAGCCCATGCCCTATAATGCCCAAAGTCCTTATTTTACTCAAAAGGCTGCGAAGAGAACTCATTGTTTGGTAAATTTGCATAATTCTGTATCTGAAATAATTAGCTTTGCAAAACTTGCATATTTCATAACATTTTGTGGGTATTGTGATATATCTTTAAAAAAACGAGTATGGAAGTTAACTTTCTCTCTCGGGGCGTGAAAATAGAAACCCTTGATGGAAGCATGGGTCTCTTGGTAGTGGATCGAGACATCTAAGATCAGGCTTAAATTTATCAAAGGAGAATATAATTTATGCTAAACAGTAATCTTTGTTTAAAACAAATAGTGTGATCCTGTATGTTTTTTGTTGTGGTCTTTCCCACAATTTCTGTACTTCTGACATTCTTTCACATTTTAATAAAGCAAAATTATGATTTACAAAAAAAATAGAGATGGAGAAAGTGTAAGCAGGACGCCTGCCAGGCCAGATGATAAGCATGCCTGGCATGTGTGGATAGTGAGTGGTCCTATGGGTGGGATGAGGACAATGAAGGTGTGTGTGAGAGAGTGAATGGTGATGTCCCTTGAACTGGCAGTGAGTGAGGGCCCTGTGGATGTGTGATGGGTTTGTAAGTGTGTGAGTTGAGATTGATGAGAAGCGGTACAGAGAAGATCATTCATCCTCTTTCACACTGGTTGGCTGTCCTCTTTTGTAATGTGTTGGCACTGACCACCATTGCCACCACCTCTCATGCTGGATTGGCGATCGTCTTGCAGCCAGAGTGGGGGTCAAAGACATCATGGCAGGCTCCCGCGCCATCCAAAAGGCGCTCGAGGGATGCGTCACTAAACTGGGGCGCTGCAGTCTTCTTGATCTTTCAGTGCCATGTCTTCTTTGCAGCAGTCTTGGGCTAGAAACACTGAGAGGTGTGCTTGCGGCTGCACTTTAAATATGGCGCCTGGCGTGATGAAGCAGCGAGATGATGGCTTGCCGGCGAATTGGAGCCCGCCCACCATCAAAACGGTGTGCATCCTGGGAATGTACGATTAATGAGGCGGGATTGGGATGATACGGTGTGAAAAGCCGTCATTGCCTCTGGTGTGTAGAACATTCTTTTAGCCGCTTGCTATCACACTTAGTGCACACTCTGGGACGATTCCACCCAAGGTTTTACCCACCGGCCACAATGGTGGGATTTTATGCCGTATCGCCCCCTTCCCCTCATTGATAATAGATTCACGGGAATCACCGGATCATTGGCAGATGGGCTGTGTGACCTCATCATTTATTCCCTCGCTTCAGGCTCCATATTTAATGAGCACCAGAACACAGCCTACTACATGTCCATAGATCAGGACTGCTCCAGGCAACAGATAGCCCCGAAAGCCAGGAAGACATCAGCCCCCAAATGTAGTGACACCTCACTAAAGTTTTTTTTGCATGCCATTGAGGTGATGTAGTCTACCCCTGCTCTGGCCACTGGAGGTCCACCTGAGTGCTCTGGAGGCATTGACCTGGGAAGCAGTGGCAGTAACGGTCAGCGCCTCCAGAGCACGGAGGAGGTCAGCCATCCAGAGCAGGAAGAGGATGAATGCTCTCATCCACTCTGTCAACCACCTCATCACGCTCAACACACACTCCCAAACCTATCACACATCCACAGGGATCTCACACCTCAACACCACTAACTCTCACACACACCCTCACACCTCCATCAGGCCCTTATCCTTTGGAGCTCACGTCCTCATCCTGTCCATGGCTCCGTTCATCACAAAAACATTCCACGCAGTGGCATGCATCCTGCTCACACTCTCTCCATCTGTTTTCACATGGAAGAAGCTGCCTCACAACAACAGAGAGAGGTCCCAAACCAGGGATGGAGTGGCTCACATTAGCCCACTCACTCACTTTGAGGAGCATGCCATTGTGCTGACTGGTGAGGATGTGGACCATGCCTGCGGCAACGATGAGGTTGGCGGCAACCACCCACCTGAGGATCTTGCACCACATCATCCATCCCCTAACGCAACTGTGAGTGCTCTCTTTCATGTTTTTGACTCTGCTGCCATGCACTCATTACCTCTACTTTGGTTCACAGGGAGCTCTGCCAAACAACTGACACCCTCAGCCAGCCAGTCCCTCAGCTCCATTCAGGTCCTCAACTGCAGCCAAAAGGACATCTTCTCCATTGAAGAGCTGAAAATAAGCAGCCTGGAAGACCCATCACAGCGCTTACCCACACCCTCCACCATTGCAGAGACCTACACCTAGGTGGGACCTAGATCTAGAGCAGGCTTGGGTTTACAATCTTGTGGTCACCGCACTGACATGTGTCCGCAGTAGGAGCAGGCAGGTTCAGCCAAGATCCCCAGCACATGGAGGGCTGCTGAGGTAGAAGCATCTGTGAGGTCCAAATCAGATGACGAGCCTCTGGATTTGGCCTTCCAGCTCATTGTGGAGAGTCTGCAGAAGGCGGGGGAATATTATGCAGAACTGTTGGAAGCTATCAACAGAGTGACATGTGAGTCGGAGGAGTGCATCCGCCTGCTCTATGGTGAAGTGATGCCCACATGTGCGTGCCTAGAGGTCTCCATGGGAAGGATGGTGTATGCCATGGAGACCCTGGTCCAGCAGAACACGGATATGTGCGCAGACCTGCACTCCATCACAGTAGCCATGGCTGAGTTGCTGTAGTGGCAATGCAAGAGGGAAACGGGACACCTCTACACCTCTCCAGGTGCTCCTTCCCCTCAAGTAGTCAGGCTGGGGGCCTTGGGCACCTGAAACGAGGAGGAGCTGCACCTGGACCCCCTGGGTCATCCACTGAAGAATCTCAGAGGCTGTCCTCTCCCTCTTAGTCCCCTTTGCCTGTGGCCCACTCAACCTTGCCTTCTGTCACTACAGAGGGAGCAGCTGGCCTATAGGAGGACAGCCAAAGCAAGCCGGGGCGCCCCTAACCCTAACCCTCCTCCTCCTCTCCCCCTGATTCCCCCCCTCCCCTCCCCTGCCTGGATCTGTACAGAAAAGGTACTCCCAGATGACACATAAGGCCAAAGTGAGATTAGTAGGAAGAGGCTTTGAAGAGAGACTCTGGGATCAGGATGTCAGAATTGAACTTCTACTGTGGGGAAAGTGAACTTGCAGATTTTTTAGCTATTTTGACATTCTATTCCTGGAGTGCAAATCAATTGACATAAAGGCTATATTTTTACAGGGGGAGAAGTTTCAAAGGGAAGTTTTTTTTTTAACTACCCAAAGAAGCTGGTGATGTAGAAGGAAAGCTGTAGAAATTGAACAAGTGTGTTTATGGATTGAATGATGCATCAAGAGTATGGTATTTTTCCGTGAGGTCTGTCTTGTTGAAAATAGGTTGTATTCAGTTAAAGGCAGACCCCATGACGTTCTACTGGCGCCATAAGGAGAAACTAGCTGGAATCTTTGGAGCACTGGATAATCGAAGATAAAGAAGGAATTCAAGGTAGGAAGTCTGGCTTTAGGGGCCTTTAAATATATAGGGTTAGACAATAAGCAGAGCAAGTTGGGAGTGACACTAAATCAACCATCTTATCTAGAAAATTTTAATCGCATCCCAATAAGTTGGGTTAAATCATCACAAAAGGAGGATCCTGCTACCAAGGAAGAAACAGAACAGTTGAGAAGTTTGATTGGGCAGTTGAATTGGTTGTGCACTCAGACTAGACCTGACACTAATTATGATGTGTTGGAGCTGAGTACCATGACGAAACAGTTGAATTTCTGAGAACTAATAAAGCACTAAAATTAAATTCAGAGATGTGTGCTCAAGTTTCCATCTTTGGTGAACAAGAAGGTGAGGTTGGTCATTTTTAGTGATGCTTCACATGTCAATCATCCAGATTGGTATTCTAACACAGCAGGGTATATCATATTCTTGGTGGGAAAATTGATAAATGTTGTCCACTTGGGAGACCAAGAAAATAAAAAGGGTAGTAAAAAGCACATTAGCTGCTGAAACACTAGCATTAGTGTTAGGAAATATTTTAAGTAAGCTGTATTTGTAGGTGTTGGAAATGAGTTTTAGCTTTAAACTTTAAAGTTGGATTTGTATTTGTGTACTGAAGGTCAAATTGAGTTTTAGTTTCACTTTAAAAAGGTGCTTGCATTTCTAATGAGTTTTACAACCATAAGCTAGGTTAAGCAAACAAGAGAAGAAGTATTGGGCTGTTGCCTAGCAACTGGGAGGGTCAGAGGCAGGTCCCTCCCACAGAAACACAGAAAAGCTAGAAACATCAGTTTCTTTTTGAAGATGTTTATGTTCAGTTGGTTTTGAAAGTAGCTGCCAGGAGAGACTGGAGCCAAAGGGACAGATAGCCAATCCCAAGCTAAAGAAAAGATCCCAAAATCTAGGGGAGTGGAACCAGAATCCCAAGCAGATCTTCCAGTCAAAGGAAGGGCAGGAACCTGGAAAAGGTCCTGCTAAGAGTGAGGGGCAGAGAAAGGCTTCAAGTTTAAAGCTTCATGCTGCAGAAAGCAGATTTAAAGCAAGAATGGCTTGCAAGAGGCCAGGAGGTCCAAAGAAACAACTGAAGGTCAGTAAATCTTTGCCATGGGCATGTGAAGCAGTGGTACTGAGAGTGTGTGTGTGGAAGACCACTTGAATGCATGTGGTGACCCAGGGAAAAGGAACATCGGAAGGAGAGTTCAAAACCCCGGAGATGAACCATTTGCGGAAGGCATCAGAGAAAGTGTCACTTTGGGAGAAGATTCCAAGGTGAGGTCTTGGAGTGGGGATTAGAAGCCCTCATGTGAAAGCTGGAGTGCAGTGAGACCAGTTGGTTCATGGTGTGACAAACATCTTGGGGGAGTTGAGGAGTGATCCATAGTGTCTGGTTGAGGTGGCATCTCTCACTTGGTTTCAGAGTTTGGTGTGTCTGACTACAGGGTGCCTATTGGTACCTGGACTGTGTACTTACTGTGAACATTAGAGTATAAGATAGCTTTTGTAACTTGTGTTATCCTTACAAATCTGTATATATCTGTAAAGCTATAGTTTTGGGTGAAAGAGTATTATAAAATAGTTTACCTTATCTTGTTTAATAAATGTTTTATTCTTTTGTTAAAAGTTCATCAGCTGACTCCTGTGACTCTGTTCAGTAGCTGCTCTCCATGAATCTAAACAAACAAAAGTTAGGATCTATGAGCTGGGCTGGGGCTGGGCTTGTCCAGTGGTAACTTCAACTGGGAATCATAACATTGGTAGAAGCGATAGATAGAGGGGTTAACTTATCCAATATACTGACAAATGTTATATAAGGGGCAATGTGAGAAAAGTTTGCCCATAGAATTTTATATTGATAACCGGTATCTTTGGGATAATGTTCAGGCAACAAAGTGTCGCTGAAAAAGGCTAAGATTAGACCTAGCCAGAATAAAATAAATGTTAGAGAAGAGAGATCTCCAAGATACAATGGTTGGGATTTTATGTGATTTTATTAAAATCGCATGTGATACTTCAGTCAGCAGGTGCACGCGAGAGTCGGCAGCACGCTCGCCTACAATTAAGAGGCCTATTAAGGCCCTTAATCAATTAAGGTAAACCTATTTTTCGCTGCCTGTTCATTCGTTTGGTTGGTGGGCGGGTGAATCAGCCAGGCGGCCGATTTTTAGGAAACCTCATCTGCGTGCAACAGTAATTGGCAGTGGTGGGGTTGGTGGGGGGAGGAAATTTTGGACATCATTTTTTAATATGTCCCTGTTCATTTGACTGAGTCACATGTGGGGGCATGTTTTTCTCATTTTTAAAATCTTTACTTTTTAATCCACAATTCTTCAGCTTCCTGAGGCCGCTGTCTTCAGAGAGCTTTCTGTGCACGCTCCCCCGCACATGCATGCACTTCAGCGCTCCTGTTTCCCCCACCCTGGCAGTGCTGAGCTCTTCAGCGCACCTTTCTCATTGGCTGGTCATTAATTAGCCAGCCAGTGGTCAGGGCCCTGATCACGGGCAGCGGGCTGTTTCCTAGCCGCTCCTCGGTCCGCCTGCCTGACAAAAGGGGAATCCTGCCCAATGGGTTGACAAGTCACCAATTATCAGACTGTTTTACAAAAAGAAGTGCCTGCTCTAAGAAATTACTAAATGTATTGGAAGAGAGGCCTCTATGATAATGAAATGGGGGGAAAAAATCTTTGTTTTATAACTGTTTATATATATTTGGTAAAGGAAATATGGGATCTATAAATGTGGAAATATGTGACATTATTTCCTTTTGTTTGTTTCCAAATGTTTTTAATTTTTTTTTTAAAGCTTTAATTTTTAAAATAAAGGAAGGGAATCTGCCAATGCCATGCAGTGTGATTACTTATACAATCACCTTGTTAAAGACAATTGCTAGTTAAACAAGTGATGGGCAGTGATTATTCCATCTAAACAGAATAAAAAGATACAGCTGGAACACTGTGGAAGCTACTAGGAAGTCAGTAACACAAAGGAGCTGTCTTGAAAATAAACCAGCTTGAACCAAAATTCTTCCACCACATCCACTTATTGTGAGTAACAAATGATGCACTGCACTGCCATGCAGCATCTGTGCCCATCCAATCTACCAACCCGAACCCTTTTCTTTCCAGGATGTCCAAGTCAACGTGCAAGTTCCCTACCTTCCTGAAAATCCCACCCCCATCCACATTGACCTCCTCCTTCTTCCCACCCCGCCAGGGTCCGTGTCTGTCTCCGAATACCCACCAATCACCCTCAGTGCTCTTTCTACCAGTACCGAAGCACCCTCTGCCCTGTTTCTCACTCGCCTTTCCCTCCTACCAAGTCCACCCTCAGTTCGCTCTCCAGGAACCCCCAACCTGCCTTGCATGTTACCTGGACATCCCCCCCATCCCCCTACCCCAGACACCTTACCCCTCCAAACACCTACCTCTCCAAGTTGCAGCATTCTCTCTCTTTTGCCCCACTCTTCCAACCCAACCCGTCCACCCCCTGCCCCAGTACACTTTCCTTTCCCACTCACAGCTAGACTTTCCTCTCCCAACCCTTCGTCGATTATCTGTAGCAGCCCATGGCCAAGGCTGTGGTGTTTCAAAGCAGACCTGAAGCATCAACAAGACATCCCACCTTCCGAGAGCTGCTTCACGGTGGAGCCATGTGCATGAGGATCCACTCAACACGCGATGCACATGTTCTTCTCGGGTCCAGTAGCTGTGGGGTTCCAGCATCATCTTCTCCTTGGATGTCCACAGTCTGATCAAGGCCCTAAAAGTGAGTCCTGACTTCTGCACATCTCGCTTGTCCAGGCATGTTCTGGGTCAGCGTGTTTTCCAGCCAGCATAACTGTAAATCGGGTGTAGGGGGACGATTCTAGTCGAGCCTTTGCATCCCATTATCGGGATGAAATACCTGGTTCATGCAATCCTCTAGCAAAATTCGTGTTCTGCAATGGCGGACACCATCGGACGATCCTACTGGCATGACACCGATTTTCTGTCCTTCCTGCTGAATTGCCCCTCCCCATCCGCCTTGATGCCTGCCGCCAATGGGACTGGATGATTCTGCCCTAATAACTGTCTACCTGCGCTTAATAGTAAATTAGTTTTCTCAAAGGGTCATGAATCTGTGGAATTCACTACTTCAGAGTGCAGTGGATGCTGGGGAGGCAGTGGCATAATGATATTGATACTGGACGAGTATTCCAGAGACCCAGCTGGGGACTCAGGGTTCAAGTCCCACCACAGCAGATGGTGAAATTTGAATTCAATAAAAAATATAGAATTAAAAGTCTAATGATAACAATGAAACCATTGTAAATTGTTGCAAAAACCCATCTGGTTCACTAATGCCCTTTAGGGAAGTAAATGTGCTGTCCTTACCTGGTCTGGCCTACATGTGACTCTAGACCTACAACAATGTGGTTGACTCATAAAAATACTCTCAATGAGAGCAATTAGGGATGGGCAATAAAAGCTGGCCTAGCCAGCAATCCCCATGAATGAATAAAGAAACTACATTTGAGGTACTTGGGTTACATAGTTGAAATTATGCCTCTTCTGATAGTAATTAATGTTATTTGGACCAAAGGGTACCTGCACAGGTGAAAGCTCTCATATTACAGTATATAACCATATGGAATTTTTAGTTGTATTGGTATTGACAGAACTCAGACGTGGAAAGTATAAAGCTTGAACTCAACAGCCCTGTTCAAGAAAAGCACTGAATTAAGCTATAAAAAATGAACTATTTCTTTATCCTTGTGTTTGAACAATAATTGTTAAAGCATTTGCAATGTATATTTCCCTAGCTGAATTTCTTGACAGTAGATGACCCTAAAAGAAAATATAAACCTAATATCTAACTGGCAGTTAGAATTATGATTCTTGTCTTACTACAAACAGTCTCTTCTCATGAAAATCAAATAAACAAGCTATGAACTTCCTCTTAAACTGTGCTGGTTTGGCATTGGAATAGTTATTTCACAAACATACATCCTGTGGGCTATAACTGACAGGAAGTCAATGCTGAAGCTAAAAATGTATTTCTAAAATAAACAATTTTCCACATACCCACAGAGATATTTTGACCCTTTATCTTCATTGAGTGATTTTTTTTTGCACCACAAGATCATTCACTTTATCAAGTTTTTGTAAAAAAAGATAAAAGAATCAATAGAGAACATTTATTTACATTTTATTACAGCTATAATTATCACCGTCAGCATTTAGACTGGTAGCATATGATATCAGCAATAATTTTAGTTTCGGTGAGCACCCATAACTTAATGATAAAGCTGCTTATTGCAGCCTGTTCTGCCACCATCATTGATATGTGCACATATACCTTCAGGTCCCTCTGCTCCTGTACCCACTTCAGAATTTTACCCTTTATTTTATATTGTCTTTCCTCATTTTTGTACACTTCTCTGCATTAAGTTTAATCTGTCAGGTGTCTGCCCATTCCGCCAGCCTGTCCTTTTTGAAGTTTCAGTGTCCTCCTCCTCAGCCCAGTAGAGGGCATTGATCATCACTGCTTTCTCTTCACATGATGGGCATTGTCATCTGTTGCTGAATAATCTGTACACAGCTGCTGGATAAATGATGGTTTATGCTGTAAATGTGAGGTTTACCACTGCATAACACTTTCATGGCAATGCACGCTACCAAGCTGATTCAGAAAACATCTGCCACATCAGGCAGCCTGGAGAAGCACACATTGATGAGCAACATGATAACACTATGTTTACAAGAAACATCACCATCATCTTTCCTCTTCAAAAGAGATATCTGGTGGCCGAGGTTAGGTTCCTTGAGGTGCAAAGAGTCAAACCTGGAACCAAGACCTTCACATACAATTAATTTAACCTAGCTAGCAGAAACTTCATGGAGCAGCAATTAACATGAAGTGATTATACACGGTAGCAACATTCTGTGAAGCTATTCACTGAATCCAGGACTCCTGACGTCATTGAGAAACTCTACTAAAAGCAGAGGACGACTTTGGACTGGGAGCCAAGACATCTGTTTGCAGATTCACATCTGCCACTGCCACTTGCAAGAAAGTATGTTTCAGCTTGGCACAATGAAAGAGTATGTGCATGTAATAGCACCCTCTTGTAGCCATTTGTGTATGTATGCATATAAGCAAATCAGAATAAACCAGTATGAGTTGGGCACTTGACTTCCATTTGGCACACAGTCTCTTTTGTCCTGCAAAGATATCATAGTCTGGCAACAAGTTTGGATTGTGGATCTTCCCTAGTCAAACAAATTTTGGCTGGAGTAGCTCCCAGTAAACAAGAGGAACTGTGAGTTTTTGTTGCTGAGAAATAGGTTTAAAAATCCAGTCTTAGAAAAAAGGTTGTTAGTACACATTGTGGATTGACCTTCAAAAATGGCTGCATCAGCAGGTATTATTTGATGCCTGGAGAGTATAGCCATTCCGAGAATCTTTTAGTGCATATGTGGAATGGCTTCAGATGTTTTTCACCGCAAATAATATCTGCAAAGATCCTGATAATCCAGCTTTATTCAGGCATTGGGGGAAAGGAAAAGGACAATATTTTTAATGGAAGTAGGCCCAGAAGCATATGAAATGTTCAAGAATTTGCTTGCCCCAGTAAAGCAGAAGCCCCACTGTCGAACATTTTGTGTAAGCTTGAGCAGCACTACAGTCCCAAGCTGTTGGAGATTGCAGAAAGTTATTGGTTTAGAAGAAGGAATTAGTTGCCCAGTGAGGATATTTGAGAGTTTATCGTGGCTTTGTAAAAGCTGTCCAATCCTTGTTATTTTGGAGAATTTCAAGTGAGAACATTGCAAGACAGATTTGTATATCATTCAAAAAGTGAACACATTTGCTGTAAGTTGCCAGCACTGTCAAACAAAGTTAACTTTTGAGGTAGCTTTCCAAACAGCATTATCCATGGACATTTAGGAACGTGGCTCAAGAGAAGTCAGAGTTAATAACTGCCAGCCATCTGCTGAAGTTAATAAGCTGCTGGTGAGTAAGCAGAATGTGCCGATGACAGCAGTTAGTAGTAGCAGAGGTAGGACAAGATTCTATTACATTATTTATGCCAAAATTGGCACAGAATTGTCCATTTGTGAAGGTAGAGTGCTACAGTTGCAAGAAGGGTCGTCTTGCTAAAGCCTGTCAAAAGAACGTAAATGGAGAAAACACTGGCTGGAGGAAATGGCAGCCACTGCATACAGTTGTCGAGCAACCTAGGTTGCCCGAAGCACAAGGATGTCCAGTGGAAATTCACAGGGCATCAAAATCCAAGTTGTATAGGATAGAGCTCTAGTAAACATGGAGGTCGGCACAGGTTCATCAGTCAGCATGATTTCTGAATCGCTATGGCATCCAAAGCTGAGTCAGCATAGCTGGAAAAATCATGCATAGAATTACAACGTTATGGAGGTGAGAAGATCCCCATAATGGGAAGTGTGCTGGTTCCAGTCACATACAAGGAACAATGTACAAAATTGTCCATCATTGTAGTGAAAGGTGAAAACCCAGCATTGTTGTTAGGAAGAAACGTGTTAGCAGTGCTCAAAGTAAACTGCAAAGAGATTTTTCACATAGAGGCGAAATTCATAAGGCAAGATGACAAGATTGCAAAGTTAAGTCAGGTGTTTAATGAAACTGGAAAACTGATTCAAAGATATAAAACCAAGGTAAGGGTTCAGGGGGACGCAAGACCAGTTTTCTGCAGGCCTCATTCAGTGCCCTGTGCTCTAGGAGAAAGTAGAGCAAGAGCTGAAAAGACTTGAAATTTTGAACATTATCTCTGAAGTAGACTGGAGTAATTGGGCTACTCCCATGGTGGTAGTATCAAAGTCAGGTGGTAGTGTAAGAATATGTGGGGATTATAAGGTAACTGTAAATTAGGTACTGGAATGTAATTCACCCAGTTGCCAATGTTGATAAATATGGAGGCTCAATTCACAATGTTGTCAGGAGGCCAGATTTTTCAAAATTAGACCTGACAAATGCCTATCAGCAACTTGAATTAGATGAAAAGTCTAAGTTATATTTGACTTTTAATACACACATGGGTCTATTTCAGTTTCATAGGCTGCCATTTGGTGTTTCTTCAGCCTCCAGAATTTTTCAAGGGGTAATGAATCAAATTTTATAAGGAATTCAGGAAGTAGTGGGCCATTTGGATGACATACTGATTCCAGCTCCAAACAGGATGACCGATGATGATAGGTTGAATAAAGTGCTCCAACATTTGGAAAAGCATGGAGTTCGGATGAAGGTACACAAATGTGAAATGTTTCAAAATTCTGTAGAGTATTTGAATCAAAGGGCAGACAGAGATGGGTTACATCCTATCAAGAGTAAGGTTCAAGCAATAAGAAATTTGTCACACCTTCAGAATATCTCTTGAGCTCGGATCTTTTTTGGGCTTGTGTATTATTTTGGTAAATTCATACCAAATATTGCAATCTTACTGCATCCATTGAATGAACTCTTCAGGAAGGGTGTTCCGTGGAATTTTGCAACTGAGTGTGACAAGGCATTCCAGTTGTGTAAAAGTAAATTGCTAGATGGCACAGTGTTTGTAGATTACAATGTGTCCAAAAGGATTAAGCTAGCATGTGTTGCCTCTTCATACAGAGTAGGTGCAATGATCTCTCATGTGTCGGATAATAGTAAGGAGAGGGCAATTGCAGTTAGCTCACACACATCTCAGTGTCAGTGAGTGAAGCTACATTCAGAACATGAAGCATTGTCTTTAATTATTGGAGTAAGAAGATTTCATAAATACTTGTATGGTCATAGTTTCATGATCAAAACTGATCAAAAGCCACCGACGGCTATTTTGAATTCAAAGTTAGCTGCAGCCTGAATGCAGAGATGAGCTTTGATTTTGTCTGCTTATCAGTAAGATATTCAATACAGATGATCGGAAGATCATTGTAATGCCAATGCGATGTCTAGATTACCAGCCCCATCCGAGGTCAAGCCCAACATGGAGGATGTATTTTATTTTTCACACATAAATGATGAGGATCTTGGTAGAACAACTTGCCAGGATTGGTTAGGGTATACAACTATATTGCAAATGGGTGACCAACACAGATACTGGATTTAGAAATCAGGCCATTTATTATGTATAAGAATGAGTTAACAATAGATAAATGTTGTATTTTGTGGGGAGCCAGAGTGAGAATTCCCGAAAGGTACAGATCACAGTTGCTCTGTGATCAACACTTGGGGATAAGATTCTCAGTCTAGTGAGAAGCTCTGTTTGGTGGTCAAGGTTAGGTAAGGACATTGAAGACACAATGAAACAGTACAGTGCAAAGTATGTCAAGCAGTAGAAAAGAAACCACTATCCGTACCTTTGCAACCAGGGAAATGGCCAGCTCGAGTGAGGCAGAGGCTATATGTAGATTTTGCGGAATTTGAAAGGCAACATCTATTCATTGTGATAGATGGTCATTCGAAGTGGGTTGAGGGGTTTCCAATAAATTGTAAAACTAGCAAAAATCTAGATTTTTGCATAGTTTGCTGCTTATGGGTATTGTGTCCAACAATGGACCTCCGTTTTGTTCAGAAGAGTTTGCAAATTTCATGAGAATGAAAAGGATAAAACACACGTTCCACCATACCATCCTGCTTCAACTGGAGCAGCAGAGTGCACAGTATAAATTGTTATGCATGATCTTGTTAAGCAAATACTAAATACAAATTGGAAGAAACATAAATTGTCATTGAATCATCATTTTTTTCTTGCTTTATTTACCGTAACACACCTCCACACTGTAACCAGCAGAATGCCAGCTGAATTGTTTCTTAGACAGCTTAGAACAAGGTTTTCATTGACTGTGCTAAATGTGGCTTCAGCAGTAGAAGAGAAACAATCTAGGCAGAAAGAGAGTCATGATAGGGCTAGAGTGAGAAAGAAGTCTGAAGTTGACCCAGGAAGTTATGGTGAAAGAACATCATAAATGGTTGAAGTGGCTACCAAGAAGAGTTGTGAAAATATGTGGTCCTCGCACACATTTGGTCAAAATATTTGGTAATGGAAAGGTTAGGTTTGTACATATAGATCATGTTTTCCCTTCAGAGGTTCATGAAGAAGAAGGAAGTTGGCAAGAATCAAATTAGTCTGATGAATGGGATAGCTTGGATACAAGTGGAGTACCAATAGTTACTGCAACACAAGTGACTGAACCTAGTTCAATCTGAATCAGAGTCAGACAGACATGTATAATTAAGTGAAAATTTCAATTGAAGGTCGAGGGAAAAATCAGTCTTTGTTGGAGAAAACTTCTCCTCAGACTCAGGCCCAGATGGGTCAAGGTCCTTCCCCAAGTTTGGGTCAAGAAAGGAGGTATCAGTTAAGGAGTAGGCGATAAGTGGTTAAGTTGGATTTATAAATAAGTGAAAAATAAGAAATGTGTATCAGTCATGCGGAATTTGAACTTTTGTGTAACTTTTTTCATTATGGAGGGAGGGGTGTAATAGCACCCTCTTGTGGCCCTTTTGTGTATGTGTGTATATTATATATATATAAGCAAACCAGAATAAACCAGTTTCAGTACTTGACTACCTCATGGCACACTATCTCTTTTTGGCCTGTAAATATATCATAGTGTGAAAGGCTAATGGTTGTCTACAATGCTTAAAATATTTCTTCCCTGTGACTTGTTTTTATTGTTACAGTGAATTAAATTTAAAATGCACTTTGGTACCAGTGAAGGACTTTGGAACATCCTGTGGATGTGAAAAGCACTACCTAAATGCAAGTTCATCCTTCCTTTTCTTTTTATTTCTGAAATTCCAACCGGAGTGTTTCAGGCTTGGTACCAGCCTCAGCAAAACCCCTGCTGCACCAGTGTGATAATGGTAAATATCACTGCAATAATTTCTCTGTCAGATTGCCCTAGCCTCAGTTATAACAGAGTGGGAATTAAGTGGGAGGCAAACCACCTTCCCTCCCCTCCCTCCCCAGTGATGTCACTAGGGTCAGGCTGGGCAATTTTAAATAAAGGCAAAATACTGAGGGTGCTGGAAATCTGAAATGAAAACAAACTCAGCAGGTCTGAGTTTTTCCAGCATTTTTTGTTTTCGTTTCAGGCAATTTTAGATATCATATCTCCTGTTAGTAAGTTTGCCATTCTGCCCACCCAGTTATGAATGGTTTCATGGCCACTATTATCCTAATAATTGAATTTAAATTTCACCAAACACTACAGTGGAATTTGAACCTATGTCACCAGAGCATAAGCCTGGGCCTCCGAATTGCTAGCCCAGTGACATTACCACTATGCCACCATCTTCCCTTAAACAGGTCCCATTCATACCTTGTTACAAGGCAATGAGGTGCCCCTCCTTTCTGCTATTTTCGCCACAGCAGAGAGCTTCTCTATTGTGTTGGAGATCTGGGCCCAGGTCTCATTTATTCAATATTGAGCTCATTCTAAAATATTTTAAAATAATTCACATAGAGATAAAACTAGCGTATATAAAAACACGACAATAACCAATTTGAGTCCCTGAATTAGTGTAGATTTGAGCATTAAAATGCTATAGCAGCTGCAACATTAGGCTGGCAGATAGCCCAGGTAGTACAGGGAGACTTGCAAGAAAAATGTTTGTCGTCTTTCGAAGCTTCTAATCATCTGTCAGTAATTTGATGGAAGACAGCCTGCAACAGCTACACAGAAATAGAAAACTCTTCCCTTATATTCAAATGTAGCTCCTCTCCATCTCTTTGTCATTGAGTCATTTTCATGTGACATTTTGGGCTTAAACTATAAAACACAAAAGTTTTGGAATGTTATGAAAGTTATCACAATTGAATCTTAAGCTATGGAATCATTAATAGGCTGATTTTCCAGTGCTCCAAAGCTAAAAATGAAACCAGTAAAGGTTTCACTAAAGTGTGTTTTGTATCAAGCTGCTGTTGTGCTGCTATTCATGCTCTTGTCACCAATGGTCATTGTGACATTTTAGAACAAATATTTTGAAAATAATATGAACTAGGTCTTTGCAATTAATATACTTTGTTATAACAACAATGCAAAGTTCTTGGGAAGAAACAGTAAGATTCAGTAAGGGGCATTCGGAATCAGAACTGCAAGTGATGTGAAAACATGGATACTGTTCATTCTCCTTTTAGACTCCCTCTGCTGGTATATGTATTTGGTAACCTTAAGTGGACAAAATACACAATGCAATTTTCAGTAATTTTCATAAACTATTGGTGCTTCTCACTGGTTATGTCTGTCTTTTAACAACTTCCCCCAATACCTCTCCATGTTTCAAGCAATCAGAGAAGAAGGACAGTTTGCAAGATTAAGCACTTGCAACTTAGGAAGAAGAGAGGAAAGTTCAGAGGAAATGTTTCTACAAGTGTATCAATAGAGTAGAGAAAGAGAAACCTTGTGTTGAGGAAGCAGATTTTTTAAATATTCATTTATGTGATGTGGGTGTCACTGGCTAGGCCAACATTTATTGCCCACCCCTAATTGCCCTTGAGAAGGTAGTGGTGAGCTGCCTTCTTGAACTGCTGCAGTCCACGTGGTGTAGGTACACCCACAGTGTTGTTAGAGAGGAAATTCCAGGATTTTGACCCAACGACAGTGAAGGAGCGGTGATATATTTCCAAATAAGGAAGGTGAGTGGCTTGGAGGGGAACTTCCAGGTGGTGATGTTACCATGTATCTGCTGCCCTTGTCCTTCTGGATGTTAATGGTCATGGGTTTGGAAGGTGCTGCCTAAGGACCCTTGGTAAGTTTCTGCAGTGCATCTTGTAGATGATGCACACTGCTGCCACAATGCATTGGTGGTGGAGGGAGTAAATGTTTGTGGATGTGGTGCCAATAAAGCAGGCTGCTTTGTCCTGGACATTGTCAAGCTTCTTGAGTGTTGTGGGAGCTGCACTCATCCAGGCAAGTGGGGAGTATTCCATCACACTCCTGACTTGTGCCTTGTAGATGGTGGTCAGTCTTTGTGGAATCAGGAGGTGAGTTACTTGTCACAGGATTCCTAGCCTCTGACCTGCTCTTATAGCCACAGTATTTATATGGCTAGTACAGTTCAGTTTCTGGTCAATGGTAATTAAAATTTGTGATGATGTCTTTTTGCAAGAAGGAAATACACAATTTCTGGTCTATCTGTCTTCAAACTGCTCAGAAGAAGCTTTACTTCCTAATCAACAAATTGAAGCTGCTACTTTTGAGGAGAAGAAGAGCAGGTTGTCAGCCATTGAACATTGCACTTGGTTCAGCTCTGGTACTTCAATTTCTGATACACTGGCACAAATGTTTGCTTTAAGAAATCTATTGACTGTTGAGGGATGCAACATTTAAATTGCAATACTCTGTACTCTCTTATACCACCCTTCACCAACAAGAAGTAGGAAGAAGCTAGGTTTGAATGAAGAGATCATAATATGGACATCATGTCATTACAGATGCTTTACTGAGTGAAGTGAAAATGAAGTACAATAAATGTGAGGAAATGTAATGTATGGTTTACCATGTTTACTGTTAATTTAGAAAGATAGGTAAGATTACATTTTTAAACCAAAGTTTTGAGACAATTGCAGTAATTATAATTTACTCAGGTAAATTTTAACACAACCTACAATTACAGTGCAGACTTGCCTTGTAAGGATATTGGCATCAGGCTGTAAAATAAGTCTCAAAAGATAGCACAGAAGCAACAAATAAATACCTGTATTTAACATTTTTTATTTAAATTACCAGCTTTTTAAAACCTAATATTTCTATATTTTTCACCTTTGTTTTAATATTACAACTGAAAGAAATATATAACGCTGAATTTTAATTATACAACCTGCTCACAGCGGGGCAGCAGCAGGGTAGCGTGTGGGGAACATGGAATTTTCAGCAAGTGTTTGTCAGTGGCTTTTAACCCAGCTAATTAGAGTGAGCGGGCATGATGACCCGCATTTCAGCTTAACTCTTTAAATGGACACTGCTGTGAACAGACTTAAAGCATTGTAGATATCTTTCGACATATCCAGAACCTGGTGCTATGGTGACACAACATGTCAAGGCAACACCATGCTTCAACAGTATTCTGTGGAGATGCTATGCAATGTACAATGCAGAGAGCATGTGTTCACAGCTGACAGGAGGAAAGATGCCTGCCCCAGAAACAAAGAAGGCATGGTCAGCAGTCTCAGTGGTCAGCAGGAGTGTCATGCTACGTTGCTGGATACAGTGCCAGAAAAGTTTTAATGTTAACAGTCATTGAGAAACCATAACTTGCACAATGATTACTTAGCACCATTTACCTTGACAATTCAAATTCATGTCTTTCATCTCCCACATGTTCTTCAAGGGGACCACAGGAGGTGGTGCAGAAGAAGAATGAAGACTCATCGGAGGAGGTCATTCACTCTGAGGATGCAACATCACGCAACTCATGGCCGCCTTTGTGGAAAGACCAAGAGTTAGTTGTGTTGTCACATAGTGAAGCACACATCACAACCAAGCAACAGCAGGTGGTGGAGATGGGGACAGCAATGGAGGGAGACCAGAGGGTGCAGGATCCAGATGCAGATGTTGAGACTTGGGAGCTGAAGATGAAAATGACAATTCTGGAGTAGCAGCAGAAAACGCGTAAGATTCTGTCAGCCTTTCCAGTTGTACTATACACAGCTGAAGAGATTGCTGGAGTTTGTCTCCAACATGAGTGTCATGATGTTTCGGACCATTGCAATGCTGCCTACATCCATAGAAAGAGCAGCCACCTGCATGGAGCATCAGATGCAGCAGCTCAGCGAGCGCATGCTGGCCGTCACACTCAGAATGACACATTAAGAGGATTGACGAAAACCTCGCCTTACCATTCAGCGCCTCAGTAAAGAGCAGCAAAGTGTTCTCCAGTTCTTGGCTAGCAGGCAAGTGCGGACGGACCAGTAAATTGAAGATGCATAAAGGGGACATGAAGTGGGCATTCTGCTCAAAGCACTTTCAGGTGTGTGCCCTGTCTTTTCACTTTAGCGCCCCAGATGCTGCCTCCTGTCCAGATGGCCCGTGTGCCTGGTGAAGTTGGGACCCGCTTTGGGTCCAAAACCCAGAGGATATTAACCAAGAGTATCTGACCAGTCATAGCAGGAATCTGAACAGCCTGTCTCGACCTCTGCTGAAATCACAGGGGTAGAACCAAGTAGGAGTAGTCGAAACAGGAAGAGTAAGGCATTGTAGTTGCACCAATGTATGCACATGGGTATTTAACACTGTTACAGTTTTACATTTCTGTTTAATTTTTCTGTACTAGAAATTCATTTGTGGAGTGTTAGTTAGCTCAGTTGGCTAGATGTCTAGCATTTGATGCAGAATGATGCAGCAGCATAGGTTGAATCCCTGTACCAGCTGTGGTAGCTTATGGAAGCCTGCCACCTTGCCTTGCCCTACACTTGCAAAGTGGTGCCCCTCAAGCTATATATAACCAATTGTCTGTCTCTAATGAAGAGAGATGTCTTTGGTCCTTTGTGGACTATGGCTCATTACCTTACTTTATAAAAAATATTTGATTTTGATATATTGTTCAATCTGGCACACTTTTGCTTGTTGTCTGGCAAGTGGCCTTCTGCCTTGCGAAGATTAAGACAAGAGCTAAATACAAGTAATTAGCGTTTGTGGAAGGAGTGAATGGTTGATTGTAGATCTGGTTTTTCCTGGGGGTTGAGGGACCAAGTAGGTTCAGAATTTATGTATCAAATAGGTGTACTGCCTCAGCCTCAGTGAATCATTCCTGGATCAGGCCATCCAGGGCAATATTGTATGTAACTACTGGTGCCCTCAGCACATCATCATGCTCCTCTTCCTCCTCCTTCAAAGAGGCAGTGCTCCACACCTCGCTGCAGACTGTTGTGTGCAAGGTGCAGCAGACCACTGTCCTCTGGCTACCTTAGCTGGTGGTCAGGTAACTTCTATTGTCACTTTCCTGGGTATCATTGTCTGGTCTCTTCTCAAGCCTCATCAGTTACATCTTCAGAGGGCAACCTTTGTCTCCAAGAAGCCATCTGCCAATTAAACCTCTCAGGGAGGTTTAACTGATGCAGGATGAAGTCACCTGGGCAGCTCCCTGGGAATTTTGCACAGATATGCATGATAATCATTTGCAGTTGCAGACAAACTTAACAATGATGGATTGGAACTCCTTTCAGTTGATAAAGACTCCATGGTGATCTAGTGTCATCCTGATTGCCATCTGCGTGCAGTCAATCACTCTCTAGACCTAAAGGAAGTCAACCAGAATGGCAAAGCCAAGTGCCCACTCATCCGGCTGACTTCATCTGTTCATAAATGTGCAAGTGCCAGCCCTGATTGGTCATGTCCAGGAAGCTTATCCTCTGCCTGTAAACCCTGCGTTGAGGATATCATCTTGAGCCATGATCTGTGAGCTGGAATTCTGTGGTCATCCTTCTCTCCTTTTGGAGCAACAGGTGGCGGAAGAGCTCCTGTTCCTGCTGATGCTGTTCCTGCTGTGGGTGGTGTTGCTGATGCTGTTCATCTTATTCCTCATCTGAGGTCCAAGGTAGAACAGCTCCCATGCTGATGTGAAAGTGGCAGTTGGTAAATGCAGACCAAACAATGTAAACTCCAAAGTAGTGGAAATTACCTCCTAAATTAGCACTCTCTTAACAAATCCTTTGAGTAAATCCCTTTTACCTCGACATGGAAACAAGTGAAAGATCTCAGTTTTTGAAGAATTTCTTGCCTGTCACTTGCTCAGCCTCCTCAAATCGTGTTATCCTTTCACCTTGATTCACCCTAGTGAGTACCACAAAGCCTGGCAAACCTGTGCACACATTGTTAAAGTCAGAAAAGAGGGTTAAAGAAGCTGATAATGAACACAACATATATAAATTGCCAACTTGCCTGCCCCACAGGGATTTTCCACACACTGCAGATTGCGCTGAATTTAAAGATGGCAGTTGACGGGTTGTTGATGGCTTCTTGACACCCCAGCAGTTTCCGCCATTGTAACCTTGGCTTGCTTGCATATCCACCCACCTTGTCAGGTAAAAATTCCCCTAGAGATTCATACAGAACATGCAGCACAGAAACAAACCAAAATGGCCCAACTATTCTGTGCCAGTGTTTGTAGTTCACGCAAATATCCTCCCGTTCTATCTACCATATCTTAGCATTTCAGCATTTCTTTCTGTTCTTTTTTATTTCCCCCATCTGTTCATCTAGTTTCCTCTTGAAAGCATCTAAGCTATTTGCCTCAACCTTTCCCTGTGATCATAATTTCAACATTCTAACCCCTCCCTGGGTAAATAAATGTTCTCCTTATTTGCCCATTGGATTTAATGGTAACTAACTATTTTGTATTTATGGCCCCTATTTTTAGATTTTCCCACAGATGGAAACATTCTCTGCACATCTACCCTGTCCAAATCATTCACAATTTTTTGGAACTTATTCAGGTCACCTCTTCTCTATAGGGAAAAGAAACCCTAAGCCATTCAATATTTTCCAATACCTGTAGTCTTTCAATTCTGGTCAATCCTTGTAATTCTTCCTTGCTCCTTACCAGTGCTTCTATGTCCATTTCATAGCCTGGAGACCAGAACTGCTCACAGAACTCTAACTGCAGCCCGACTGCAGTCCTATACAAGTTTTCATAACTTCAGTGCTTTTGAAAATGTCTCAGTGCTTTGTTAGCATTTTTAATCATTTTGCTGACTACTTTTAATGATTTGTTCACCTGTGTCCCTAGATCCCTTTGCTCTTCTTCTCCCATCTCTTACTTATTTCTGAAGGTGTAGGTGATGTGTTTTATTTTTCCTACCAAAGTGCATCAACCCACATCTACCCATGCTTAGATTCCATTTGCCATCTAACTGCCCAGTCTACAAATTTTCTAGTGATCTCTCGTATTACGTTGCATTGTTCCTCCGTGTTAGCTTTTTTACTAGTTTGTAAATCTGCAAATTTTCATATTGAGTGACTTGTTCCCAAGTCCAAATCATTATTGATAAGATTGGTCCCTGCACTGGTCCTTGTGGAGCACTGCTTTCTAACTTCCTTCAATCTGAATAACTTCTTTGTTCTAATTGGCTGCTTTCAGTTTTTTAGCCAGTTTGCTATGCATTCATTTGCTAATTGTCCCAAGTTCACATGCCCTTAACCTTCATCATTAGCCTATCGTGTGGTACCTTACAGAAGTCCTTTTGAAAATCCATGTATTTACCATCTCATACATTACCCATGTCTAATCTTCCTGTTACCTCTTCAAAGAATACTCTCTGGCTTCGCCTTCCTTCCTTCTACCCACCTGCCCAGTCCTGCTTTATTAACCTAAGTTTTGAAGGGATTTGATGGAATAAATGGGTAGAAATTGTTTCTATTTTCAGGAAGTTTAATAACAAAAGGGTACATACTTAAGGTAATTGGTAAAAGAACCAGGGTGAGATGAGGAGAATTTTTTTTTTTTTATGCAGCCAGTTGTTATGACCTGGAAGGGGTGGTGGAAACAGAATTAATTGTAACTTTCAAAAGGGAATTGGATATATATTTAAAGGAAAAAGTTCAAGGCTATGGAGGAATAGCAAGGAACTTGGACTAATTGAATAGTTTTTTCAAAGAATCAGCACAGGCACGATGGCTGAATGGTCTCCTTTGGTGTTGCATGATTCCTCAGTCGGTCAAAGGCTGAGCTGACACATTAGACACGATGATGAATGTCGTCATCTATGTCTGCCTTCATTCAGAGCAGGCCCCCAAGATGCAGGAAGTGGGGCACATTTTCCAGGATCTCATGGTTGATCTTAATCAACGGAGGAGGTGTTGTGCTGTGGGAGCTGGTTGGCAGAGGACCTTAGTTTTCTGGGTGTTTAGTAAAAAGCCCATTTTCTCATGCTTCAGAGAAGGAGTCGGCAATGACCTGGCGTTCAGTTTCTGAGTGAGCACACGCAAAAATATCATCTGCATACTGAAGCTCAATGACTGAAGTTGGAGTGATTTTTGTTTTGGATTAAAGGCAGCATACGTTGAATAGTTTCCTATCTGTTCTGTAGATTATCTCCACGCCCATGGGTAATTTGCTGGAGGTAAGGTGCAGTATTGCAGTGAGGAAAATGGGGAAGAGGTTTGTGCAATGATGCAACCTTGTTTGTACCCAGGCTTCTGGTGGTTCCATTGGTGAGGATCAGGCTTGCATATCATTGAGGAGTAGGCGGATGGGGACAAATTTCTGGAGGTAGTCAAATTTGAGGAGAATACTCTAAGCATTTGTGATGGACAGAGTCAAAGGCTTTTGTGATGTCAAAAACAGCCATGCACAGTGGTTACATAGTAAGGCTGTGGTGCCTCTTGATGGACAAAAACCACACGGCCTTTGGAAGGAGCTGTTTAGCCACTGGGAGGAGGCGATTGAGGTCATTTGCAAGGATCTTCCCTGTAGCTGACAGCAAGGTAACTCCTTTGTAGTTATAGCAATTAGACTTGTCTCTCTTCTTGAATACAATCACAGCATATTCCAGCATATAAAAGGTATTTTAGGACCAGGGTTTCGAACATGTAGTAAAGGTCATGGTTTCCTGGGCAACAGTGATCCCTGTGCTCCCATATGCTTCAGAAACTTGGGCAACCTACAGGCAGGCAAATCAAAGCACTGGAGAAGTACCATCTTTTGAGAGATCCTCCAAATCCAGTGTCCCAACAACAACGTCCTCTCCCAAGCCAACATGCCCAGCATTGAGATGCTAATCACTCAAAACCGGCCCTGCTGGGTGGGACATGTCATTCGTATAGCTGACCCTAGTCTCCTAAAACAACCATTCTACTGGGAACTCGGTTGCAGCAGGAGACTCCTCGGAGGGCAGCGGAAATGCTTTAGGGATGTCCTCCAAGCATGCCTGAAGAGATCAAACACCCCCACCGACTCATGGGAGTCCCTGGCTTCTGACTGACCAAAATGAAGAAGGTTTATTCAGGAAGGCACTGAACACATCAAGAGACTTTGTTACGAGCAGGCACAGGCGAAGTAGAGGCCTTGGAGAGCTTGCGCAAACCTCCAAACACCTCACCTACCCAACTCTTCAAGCACCACCTGCAAATCATCCTCATTCCCAAGGGACTGCCTAAGAAGAGGAAATGTATGATTCCTTGGATCAATTATATGCTGACCTATTAATATTTACTTTTTTTGACGTGCTTTATGAGCAAGGTTGTCAAGGCCCCAGTCAAAGGACGAATTAGTAAAACATTGAAATCTCTTCAGTGGCCAGGATTTTACCTATGGCAGGCAGGCTGGGCGGGAGCGGGCACGCGGCCAATCACCGCCCACGATCGGCTCACCCAGCATAAATTGAAGCTCCCGAGATCAGCAGGAAGGGGCGGGCAGCGGCGGGAGGCCAATGACCGCTGGGTCCAATGGCAACCCGGCGGCCTATTCAAAAACAGCACAGGCAGCCATCCTGAGGCTGCCATTGATGTCGGACAGGAGGATGTTGGATAGCGCCCTCGGAGAGTAGGCCAGGTCGGCAGGGAAGTCGGCCCCGAAGTTTTTGGATGAGTGCCTCACTGCCCTCCTCGAAGGTGGTAGTACGCGGCGAGATCCTTGTGCCAAGGGACGGGAGGAGGAGGCCCCCCCACATAACAAAATGTGCCTGGGAGGAGGTGGCAGAATGGGTCAGCTCCATGATGTGGTGAGACGCACCTGGGTGCAGTTCCGCAAGCGGTTTAATGACCTCTTGCGATCGGGAAGGGTGAGTACCGTGTTGGCCTGGGACATAGGTTGCTGCGCACCCACCCCCCCCTCCCACCCCCCACCCCCCACCCTCCACCCCCCCCCCCCCCTCCCCTTCCTCCCCCCAAACTCAGCATTTTGTTTTTGTATTCATTCATTCACCGGATATGGCCTCCGCTGTCTGGGCCAGCATTTGCACATCCCTAGTTGCCTATGAGAGGGTAGCGCTGAGCTGCTTCTGTATCCGCTGCAGGTGGTGCAGGTACACCCACAGTGCTGTTTGGGGTGAGTTCCAGGATTTGGACCCAGTGATAGTGGAGGAGCGCCAAAACATTTCAAAGTCAGGATGCTGAAAGACTTGGAGGGGAGCTTCCCAGAGGCAGTATTCCCATCTATCTGCTGCCCTTGTCCTTGCAGATGGTAGTGGTTGTGGGTTTGGAAGGTCTTAGGTTGTGAGTGGCAAATGTGATGGAGTCAGCATCTGGGCAAGGAGGTCAGCCCTGGCTGCTTGGGGTGAGTGTATGGTGGCTCCAGGGTCACAAATTGGATGAGCCCTGTGAGGTATTCCTCAGGTGGGGGTGGCAAGGCTGCAATGGCGCTGCAGGTACAGGGTGGACTAATCAATGCTCCTCTCTCCTTTCAGGAGAAGACAGCATACAATATTACAGAGTGGCTGCGGACTGGCAGAGGGCAGCCCCACCTTCTCATCATCACCAGATATGAGCAGGAGGCTCTTGAGCTGGAGAGGCGCCATGCGCCCAGGCCAAGCAGCAGCTGTGAGGTTGAGGTGTCACTGGGAGGTAAGATCCCGTGCACTGAGGTCATAATGTCTGTCAGTGCAAACGGTCCACTGTTGACTGTATATTGATTTCAGCCTCCAACATGGGATCCCCATTGATAATGGAAGGAGGAGCACATCCTGATCCAGGTGCCAGGCATGCACATTAACAGTGTAATGACTTCAACTAATTAAACGTCCTTGTTCTTCCTTTCAGCCTCACCGGAGCATGCCTGGACTCAGGAGGCAGAGGGACCTCCGCTGAACAATGAGGCTGTGGCACCTGGTGAGATGCCAGCTGTGCCACTGGCCACTCCCTCCCATGCGGGGCCAGCACAGGCTCCACGGGCCAAAGAATGCCCGCCAAGGTCATCAAAGCCAACAGGACAGCAGAGTGAGCAGGCTGTTTCCAATGCCAGTGCCAGCGAGGGGGGAGCACCTAGACATAGCACCCGCAAGCGTAAACTTAAATCATCTGAGGCACAACACGGGCTTATCACTAGTGGTTTTCTTTTGCGCCACGTTTAAGTTGTTTTTAAGTTGGTGTGCTGTTCAACACATTTTAATATACTTTGATTTCTGTATGCAAGTTGGTAATCATTAAATGTTTTGGTTCTCAACAAGCCTCTGGGTGCTTCATTAGTTCTGCAGGTGAAGGGGAACCCGTGATGTTATGAGTGAAATTTTTGCATTGAACTTTATTGAAATGGCACATAATTAATGTTCCTGACGAGGCAAATGGTAGCCTCAGGTATCAAGTATGGAGCCTGCAGCCCTGGCATGAATTGGTGATTCTTATTTGACAGGCTAGCTGAAAGAGTATTGGATGAAAGCTTCCCAGGTGTCCCTGCCTCCCTGGAGGTTGCATGGCTCGGCGTCTATCCCCTCAGTGTTCTCCTCACCGTGCTCATCCTCGGATTCAGTGACTGCAGCCAGAGCATCTGCGTCTACATCATCTTCCTCCGCTGGGTCCCCCCTTTCTAGCGCCAGATTGTGGAGAGCGCAGCATGCAACTACTATCAGTAACACATGATCTTTGGGGTATTGGAGTGCGCCCCATGCAGGGTCCAGACATCGGAAGCATATCTTGAGAAGACCAATGGTTCTCTCTACCACCGCCCTTGTGGAGATATGGCTCCTATTGTACCGCTGCTCGGTCTCTGTTCTTGGATGGCAGAGGGGCGTCATGAGCCACCTTCTGAGGGGTTAGCCCTTGTCACTCAGCAGCCATCTATCCAGTCGGGCTGGAGCACTGAAGAGACTCAGCACCTGGGAGTGTCTCGGGATGTAAGCGTCATGGGAGCTGCCTGGGTACCTTGCACAGACTTGCAGAATCTGCATCCTGTGGTCACACACTATCTGAACGTTTATGGAGTGGAAGCCCTTCCTGTTGATAAAGGCTCCCAGCTCACCTGCTGGCGCCTTGATGGTCACATGTGTACAGTCGATTGCACCCTGGACATGGGGGGACCCAGCAATCGCTGCAAAGCCTCTGGCTCGCTCTGCCTGGCTGGCCTTGTCTGAGCGGTAGTGAATGAAAGTCAATGCAGGCCTGAACCGAGCATCTGTCACCAGCTTGATGCAACTGTAGACAGCTGACTGGGAGACTCCGCAAAGATCACCCACGGACCCCTGGAAAGAGCCAGAGGCATAGAAGTTGAGGGCAATTGTGACCTTCAACACCACTGGCATGGAGTGTCCACCCACACAGTTGGAGCTGATCTCAGGGCCTATCATCTGACAGATGGAGGTCACTGTTTCCTTGAGAGATGGAGCCTCCTTTGGCACTGCACCTCAGACATATTGAGGTAGCTGCAGCAGGATAGTGGCGTCTTCTGTGGCCCCTTCCGCCTTGGACTTTCACACAAGCAAGTAGCAGTAAGTTAAAAACTAAAGTTATAACTACTCGCATCAGCGAGTCCGCCTGTGGATGAGGTTTTTAAAAACGTGGCCTACCCGCCTGCCCATTGCACCCGTGCGACACACTGAAAATCGCACGGGCTGAGAAAACTCATTGTCAATTGCTGCCTTGAGGGCCTTAACTGGCCCATTAATTAATGATGGGCGCGCCTCGGAACTCATAGCACGCTCGCCTACCGAAATATCGCGATGGCGCATGGTGACATCGGGACGTCATTTTACGCGTCGGCATGTTGGGCCCGCCCCCGCATGGCAACCTGAAAATTCTGGCCGGTATATTGGAAACTATAATCTTTCCCCTTCATTGCTCAAAGGACAGGCAGAAGTGCCATTCCTGATGAGGCCAATCGGAAAATCCTGGCAATGAACTTTCTGCCATTTCCTGAGTTCCACTAGCCTCATGCAAGAGTTACAATGTGAGATCTGACAGAATCTGAGGAAATTCAGGCCTCACATTGAATTAGTAAAGCTTTGCTGCTTCAACATGAAAAGTGAAAAACATTGCCCAACACAATCTGCTCCCATTCGAATTATCACTATATAGCAATAGAAGTGAGGTGATGAAAAATTAAGGAACATCAATATGAAATTAATTCAAATTCAAATGATAATATTATAAAGCTCCACAATTATTTAGTGCCTCAAGGATTGCTATCATTTGATACAGACATTCAATTATTTTAAAACATTTTTAACTATGCAAAACAAAAGCACTATGTGCTCTATGAATCCTAGCCCTTGCATCATAGATAATGAAAGTTAGATGGAAGCAATATCTAAGAAGATTAATTAGTTTTCAACAAGATGAGTTGTTACAAACACATTTTTGCTTCTAACAGAATAATCTGAAGTAGAATTTTTAAAAATGAAGTTTAAAAAACCTGGAGAATTAGAGAATATTACAAAAACTCATTCATATTAACTGATAATCTTGCAAATATGACAATGGAAAATTCTACTAAATGTTTCTGCGTTGTGTGAGGCAGCAGTAATTTTTCTTACATTCTTCAATTTATCTGTGCAGGAAAAATATTAAAGAAGGACTGTTTACCATCAAAGCCATATACTTTGCTTTCATAGTCTAATTAAGTTCATAACATTCATGGGAACTGCAATGTAGCTCAAAATCCAGGGTACCATAGCAACCACAAGGCTAGCTTTATGAGCTCGCCTTCTTGGCACATAAAAAGGCTCATAGGCTGGTGAGTGAAGCATCTTAACAAAATATATTTTCTTTAAAATTAAAGGAAATGCCTTCTGGTTTTTCTGCTATTAACAGTTAAACATGAATTCAATGATCGTGCTTTGTTTTTTAATGAGCATATATGCTTACCTAATAATTTCCTCAGGTGTCAGCTGATGTTCCTTGTGATAAATTTACTCTACTTATTGATTCATTTATAGTCTATGTACAGTAAGCCAGTCTTAACTTTATGTTCATTTTTGAACATCTTGGAGAATTATTTTCCAGATGCCATTTTTGTAGCATCACAATTAGCCAGCGTTCGTGTTATGGTATTACCCAAACACTAAGGTTAAAACACAAACGTTCCTTCTGTTTTTACTAAGAGCACTTAGAAGATACAAATGGGAGTAACAGCCTTAATTATGCTACTTGTACAATTTCCCAGCTGCAATGAAAGCAGTAATTTGTAACATAATTAAGTCATGCCTGCAGCATTATGAATAGGACAAACTGAAGCACACTCAGGACCATTTTCTGTTTAATAATGTTACCAGAAATGGAAACTTGAAAAAAGGGGTGTAATATTGTCAATGGACTATACCATCGTATTTAGCATTTTTCTAGGGATTTCTAGCTTGCCAAAAATAGATTAGAGATCAGTAAAGTAAGAAAAATAGCCATTTTTTCTTGTTATGGTGATTAATGATGAACTTATACAGCTTTTCTCAGCTGTAGAATCAAATTGAAAAGACTCCCGGTCAGGTCTGATGTTAGTGAACTTAATGAAGAAGAAGATTTCCATGTCCCACATGTTGGAGGCAGTAATAGTACCTGAAACAGAACAAGTTCCAAAAACCAAGGAACAGTTCAGTGAGGGGAAGGATGGAGGAGACATCACAGCCCCAGCATTAATGAGGAGTGTTGCAGTCATGTCACATGTCCATAAATTGTATTGGGAGATCAAAACTTTATTTTTAAAAAGCAACATGGAATATTGACATTGTACCTCCGAAAAAATGGACTCCAGGAGAGTCAGATGAGTTAATTTGTGGTTTCTGGGTAAAGACAAATATGACCATATATCTCTGGGATGTTACTTAAAATGTAAATGGCCTTCCCAGGTGTTAATTGACTGCCCTTCTCCATGTCAGTGGAAGGGATTTAAAATGACAATGGTTGATAGACCTGTTGGCCCCATGAAGATGGGATTTAAATAAAGTCATTCAGTGAGGATGATCAAAGCTGGAATGTTGGTGGGATATCAAATGTTTCCCCATTGTGTGTCAATTACAATTGGCTTCAATCCATGGTGTGGACAATGGAATACGTTGATACTGTCATCACATGACTGAAACTGGCACGAGAGGTGGCCAATGTCTTATTCAACCACAAGGGCAGTCCAGCAAGGCAACCTGGGACCAGCACCACAAAGAGAGATCTCACCCAGTAAAAAGAAATAACCCTGCTTCAAAAACAAAGTTGTCTCAGATAGATGAAATTAGCGTTACCTTCAAGATTACATTCCTTCACTACAGAGGCTTGATCACAATTTCAAATGAAAAGCCAGAAATTTCCAACCTCCATTTTTCTTCAAGGAAGCAGGAGTGCAACATTCAGGCCTGTAATGTTTTTAACTACCATCTTAAGGACTGTAAAGAAGTGACCTGTTTCTGCTTGACCCTTCTAGCTAGCTAAGTGCATGTTACATCTTCCAGAAATCATCTTTTCTTGTGTGTTTGGGGAGTGGTTGTTTGTTGTGCTTACATTTTGGGTGTTCTGAAAAAACATGTTTATCCTTTCCTTTGATTTAAACTTACAAGAAAGCCTGTGTGTGTCTGTTCTTTAGAGATACAGCACTCAAGGGGTTAAAACACTCCTTCTCAAAAATGCATTCTGTTGCAGTCAACCAAGAGGTGATAAGAAGGCATAAAATTATTCCAAACCTCTCCCTGTCTATATCAGAATGTGAAGAGGGCATGAAGAAGCATGAGGGAAACCTAGCAGGGCTCCTTGTAGCTAAAATCCCTCATCCATGGAACCATTCTGGTAAATCTCCTCTGCACCCTCTCATGGACCCTCACATCCTTCCTAAAGTGTGGTGTCTAGAACTGTGTGCAATACTCTAGTTGTGGTCTAACCAGGCCTTTATAAAGATTCAGCATAACTTCACTGGTTTTGTACTCTACCTATATTTATGAAGCCCAAGATCACATATACTTTGCTAACCACTCTCTCAATATATCCTGCCACTTTCGAAGATCTACATAGATGTACCCTCAGGTCCCTCTGTCCCTGCACACTCTTTACAAATGTGCCATTTAATCTATATTGACTCTCCCTATCCTTTCTGTCAAAGTGCATCTCTTCACACTTCCCTATATTAAATTATACCTATCACTTGTCTGCCCCATCTGGTAGCCTATCCATGCCCTGTTGCAGTAAATTTTCACCATCCTCACTGTTTGCCACTCCTCTAAATTTGGTACCATTGGCAAATTTTGAAATTTTGCTCTGTATTCCAATATCTAAGTAATTTATATTCCTAAAAAAGCAGTGGTCCTAGCACTGACCAATGTGGAACACCACTGTCTATTGTCCTCCAGTCTGAAAAATAACCATTTACCATGACTTATTTTTTTTTTCTTTCCTTAAAGCAATTCATTATTCAAGCTGATGCTGATCCTTCTATTTCAAGAGCCAAAGCATTTGTTAACCAGCCCTTTATGTGGCACTTTATCAAAAGCTTTCTTAATATCCACTTAGACAATATCCATTGCCTTCACCTCATCAAACTTTTCTATTGCCTCATCAAAAAATTTAATTAGATTAGTCAAGCACAATCTTTCTGTTACAAATCTGTGATGGCTCTCCTTAATTAATTCAAATCTCTCCAAACGTCTGCTATTTTCTAATCCTGATTATTGTTTCTAAAACCTTACCCACCACTGATGTTAAATTAACTGGTATGTAGTTAGTAGGACTATCCTTACACCCTTTCTTGAATAAGGCTGTCATATTTGCCACCCCCCAATCCTCCTGCACCTCCCCTGTATCTAGGGACTGTGCAATTTTCATTTTCATTAACACTGATATTAATGGAAATCAGGGTCTCTAAAAATGGTGGCCAAACTTCAATGCCAGTTTTACACACAGGTGGAAAGTTGTAAACTTACTGCAGGAATTCAAGTTCAGGTGAAACAGGGTTAGAGCATCAGGAACAATTCGACCAGGATGTGCAAACATAATTTAGTCCCCAGCAAGATCATATATTCCATGCCTATGTTACATTTTCATTGTAATTTCCAATGTCCACATTAGTACTGAAAATTGTCCATGTAAACTTCCCATGTGATAGCTGCAACGTTTCCACTGTTAGCAAGGCGTAACTTCAGTTTAAAGTTTATATAAGCTATTTTCATTATAATTTGTAAAGGAAAGTTGACAGTGAGATACATGAGATGTTTCGAGTTTTAATACATTATGAGTAAATGTCTCAATGTTTTTCATATTAATTCTCTGTACTATCATATGGATGAATGATAGAATTTGCTTTATGTTCCAAACTTAATCCCATGTCAATGTGATTATCAGAGAAAGATATGTGCTAAACTCAGAGGTTGGCTGGAACAATGAAGTTTCTTTACATCCAGTCTTCATTGGCTTTATCTATCTGGGATTCCCAGGGCATCTCCTGTCCATTTGTATTGTTAGACAGGGGACATCAGGTTAAACTGATTAGCAATTAAACTATCAAGATGACCATTATGTCAGCGTTTGAAGGTTTGGTGAGAAGGGACCTCACTTCAATGTTATATGTGTGATGACCTACATTAAAGCAAGGTCATAAAGAATAAGATCATCTAGGGTCTGCAGGAAACCAGGTTTATGAGATTACTGGATAACTGTAATAGTTATATTATTGGTGTATGAGTAATAAACTTACACTTGAGTAATAGACTCAAGCCTGAACTACAAGAAATAATTTAACTGAGTTTAAGAGGTTTTTTTACAACATTTATGCCACGTTGGAGATAAATTAGAGCAATTTATAGGAGAGCTGGGAATTGATCAACTTTTATATCACCACAAAGCAGTGGAGAGATAGGGTAACCCAGTTTTATGGTTTGGCTCTAAGTCCAGGGAACCAACATTACTTTGCAGGGTCTTACATAAAACCCCCTCAATGTCTTGAATAGAGAGTTTTCACACCATAAATTTGCAGATTGTGTATGACATGGAAAGGAGATTTTCATGTCATATTCACAATTTAGCCCTCCTTGGCCCATTCAGGGAAGAAATCTTGAAAATGCATTGTGGAAATCCTTGGCTTGCGACTGACCAAAATAGAGAAGGTGCACCCGGGAAGGCACTGAACACATCAAGAGACTTTGTCGGAAATGTGCAGAGATGAAATTGAGGCATTGGAGGGAGCGCACAAAATTCCGAACAGCCCATCTGCCCATTTTTTCAAGAACCACCAGTTCCACATGTGACAGGGTCTGCAGATCAAGCATCAAACTTGTCAGCCATCTCAGAACTTGCCAAACCAGAGTGGAAGCATGTCATCCTCGATCACAAGGGACTATCTAAGAAGAATGACAAAGCTACCACTTGCTGTCATATGTACCCACTAAGTGTGGCCTAAATAGCATCAGAAAAACTTGACAAGGCACATGCCGTATCAGACAGTCACTGAGAGAACCATGAGGTTTTCAAAGGGGTACTTTTACTAGAATGTTCAGGAATATACTCACTGTTTCTTGTATGACTCTAAACTCTAAATAACAAAGCACAATGTAAATGCACATTCTACAGGTATTTCAATACAATAAAATCCAAAACTCCCACATCCAACCTATTCTTCCCTAACATTACGCTATTCCTGTATGGCTAAAAGTGCCTTTATTTAATCTATTCTAGTGTTATCTCTATGTGTAACCTGCATGGTTAGTATCTCATAGGTCACAGGATTGAAGCAGCCCTCTTCTCATCACAGCTTGTTCCGGGGAAGGAACTACTCTTGGCTATGTAAATGTTTCTGGACATTCTGATGTCACTGCATGCATTCCACTGATATTGTGATCTGAGGAGAAAGACCACTAAAGTGAGCCCTTTTGGATGTGCTCTGATGGGGATTGTGATTAGAAAAGTGCAGGTAAGGTCCAGGTTTCCCTGCGGGGTTCCAGAGGACCATTTCAGCTTTTCCTGGCCCACAGTGAAATATAAAGAAAATGAAAAACAACCTGCTTTGTTGGCACTGTCCCCAGCTTGTTGGTGTTGTGCATGATCAGTTGCGTTCAAAGGGCTTGGGGAGAGGAGTCCATTTGGCCCTTCAAGCCTGCTCCACCATTCAATAAGATCATGATTGATCTGGTTGTGGTCTCAATTCCACTTTCCTGTCTGCCCCACTTAACCCTTGACCTTCTTGTCTATCGGATTCATGCACAATACATTCAATGCGCAGTACATTTAAAATTTTTTGTATGGCTTGGCACGTCCATTATCTTAAAAGGAATGAATTGTGAGTAATTTACATGGCACTTTCTGGATTGCTGTGTATTTGCACATGTAAGAACCTTAGAGGGAACATTGCTTGCTGGGCTTTGCTGGCACTGGCTCCTGGCCCTATCAGGCTTTCCCTTGTGAGGAAACCGTCATTGGTCTATTGCTCATGCCTCAGTTCACATAATGGAATGGGCCTCGATGATCTCACCAGAGCCTGATCTGCATATTTAAGCAAGGGCTTGCCAGTTTGAGTCAGGTTACCTTGCTGCCTGCAATTTAATATTGCAGTTGTCCAGGTCAGGGCAGGAACTGAGTGAATAAGTCACCCATTACATTTTAACTGACCTCCAACCTGGTTTTTGCCTTGCAAGTGGAGTTAAAATTGATCCTTCTGTATCTGTATTTCAGTTTTTCATTCTCTATCTGTGTCTCTCCGGGCAGAATTTTGAGGCCTTCCGGCTGGCGCGACGGGCGGGCCCGGGAGCGGCTGGGAAATGGTGCACTGCCTGTGATCGGCCCCCAACCACAATTTCACGCTGGTGGGCCAATTAGGCCCACCCAGCATGAAACGCAGCTCTTCACTGGTCGGCAAGCAGGAGGCTGGAGCCTGTCCAGGTCCAATAGCGATCCAGCGGCTGGTTTAAAGCTGGCACAGCCAGGCCCTGGGAGGCTGCCAGCGACAAGGAGAACTCGCGTTGTGAGCAGGCGAATATAAATTATGGAGAGTAATGCGAATGCAGACACCAGGTGGGAGGACAGGCCGGGTGGACACTCGGACGCCCCGGTTTTCTGATGAGTGCCTTGCAGTCCTCCTGGAGGAGGTGGCTGCCAGGAGGGTCACCCCTTTCCCCAGAGGTGGAAGGAGGAGGCTACCACACCTAATGAAAAGAGCTGGGAAGGAGGTGGTCGTGCTGGCCAGCGGCCATAATGTGGTGCGGCACACCTGGGTTCAGTGCCGCAAGAGGCTTGGCAACCTGCTACGCTCAGGAAGGGTGAGTACCGTGTTGGCATGGATCAGTGTGTTGGAGTGTTAAGTTCTGGCCATCCCCCTGTGGAGCTCAGGGGTGCTAGAGTCTGAGTGCCAACTGTCAATGACGCCGGAGCTGGACAAGGGGGTGAGCCCTGGCTGCTTGGATTGAGTGCCTTGTGGCTCGAGGGCCACAACTCAGGTGTGCCCTGCAAGGTGTTCCTCAGGTAGGGTTGGCAATGCTGCAGTGGCGCTGCAGGTAGAGGAGGGACTAATCTATGCTTCTCAGTCCTTTCAGGAAAAGACCACCCATAACAACATAGGAAGGTCACGACCGGTGCAAGCCCAGCTAACCTCCTAACTCTTTCCAGATACGAGCAGGGCGTCTTGGACCTGGGGAGGTGCCACACACCTCAGTCAACCATCTGCAGAGAGGCTGAGGTGTCAGATGAAGGTAAGAGTGCAGTGCACAGAGGCAAGAGTTTCAGATGCAGCAAACATTCTTGTGTAGTCTCATCATTGATGGGAGCCTCCAAACTGCATTCCCATTGATCATTAAAAGATGATGGCACCATGATCCAGATCTCCATGGTCTCACCAGGGTGTCTGGCATGTGCAGTGACAGTGTGATGACTTAAACTAAGGACTTGTTGTTTTTCTCCATTAGGTTTGCCACCAAGCACCCAATCAGAGGACCCCAAAAACCCGCCCCTGCTGCCAGAGGCCCACCAGGCTCCAGATGCACCTGCATCACACCTGGACACTGAATTAGGCACCAGCACAGATGCCAGCACCTCAGTGGGCATTAGATCTTTGGCTAGAGTGTCAGTGCACAGCGGTGAGGGCACTTCGCACTTGCTTGAGGAGCAGGTGGAGGCAGAGAGTGCCCAGGGTGCCAGCAGTTGGAGGACTGCTGGAGACCAGGATGATGCTCAGTCAAAGGCAGGTGATGAGCCCCTGGAGTCACCCATTAGGCGACAGATGCTGGATGTTCAGCGGGATGTCTGGTAGGATCTGGTGGAGATCCATGAGGGTATGCATTCCATGGTCTCCATTAGGAGGAGTCTATGAGGAGCATGAACACTGCATTGATCCTCATGGCTGAGCACACTGTCTTCTCCATTGAGAAAGTGGTGACTCCCATGGAGAAGCAGCACCAGGGACAGAATGAGGGGTTCCTGGGGTTATGCTCAGACCTGCAAGCCCTCAAACAGGCAATGACCTAAGGTGGTCAGTGTCCATGTGGGAGATGGATGAGGCACCCAGTATCTGAGCTCAGTGCCCACCCTTCAATGGTGAGCAGGGAGGTCCAGAGCGACCTTACGTTGGCGCACAAGCTGCTTGCCATCTCTGCAGTCTCCTCTTGGGGCACTCTGGATGACAGCAGCAGCCCATCCGCCCTTCTGCCAGTGACTGTGGCATCTGATGAGGCTGCGGCAATTGGGGAGATGCCAACCGTGACACTGGCCGCTCCCTCCCAAGCAGGGCCAATACAGGCTCCACGGGCCAGATGTCGACCACCAAGGTCATCAAGGCCAACAAGACATCAGAGTCAGCAGGCTGTCTCCAATGGCGGTGCCAGCAAGGAGGGAGAACCAAGATGTAGCACTCGCAAATGTAAGTTTAAAGTGCAATGAGCACAAGAGAGACAGGTCACGGGTGATCTTCTGTTGTGCAATGATTTGCTTATTTTAACTGTTGTGGTGCTGAAGACCAGAGAAGGTTCTGTTAATTTGTTATGAGTGTCAACATGAGATAAATTTTCTTTTGCTGTAATGGCCTGAGTATGCTTCACCTTTTTCTTATTTAATGTGGTGCAGGGTATGCCAGTATGTATAGCTGGATGTGTATGGTTCAATTTTATTGCACAGGCACTGAATGGACTTTGGATGCAAGTGACAGGGTCATTTCAAACATCCGGGATGGAGACGGCAGCCCTGACGCATGGTTGAAGCTGATCTTTGGTAGCCTAGCTGAAGGAGCGTTGGATGTGTCCCTGCCTCCCTGGAGGTTACCGAGGTCTGCCTCCATGCCCTCAGCGTTCTCCTCACCGTGCTCCTCTTCTGACTCCCTATTGGACTCATCACCTGTGGCCTGTGCAGTCATGTCAAGGTCCTCTTCCTCCACTGGGTCCCCCCTTGCCAGTGCCAGACTGTGGAGAGCGCAGCATGCAACCACTATCAGTGACACCCACCCTGGGGGGCTATTGCATTGCAACCCCTGAACGGTCCATGCATCGGAAGTGAACCTTTAAGACATATGGTCCTCTCTATCAGCTCTTGTGGAGGCATGACCCGTATTGTAGCACTTCTGCCTCTGTTCTTGGGTGGTGGAGAGGCATCATGAGCCACCTTTTAAACGGATAGCACTTGTCACCCAGCAGCCATCCATCCAGTCGGGGTGGAGCACTGAAGAGCCTTGACATCTGGGAATGTCTCAGGCTGCATCATGGGAGCGGCCAGATTACCGTGCGCAGACTTGCAGAATCTGCATCCTATGGTCACGTTCATGGAGTGGAATCACTTCCTGTTGATGAAGGCACCCAGCTGACCTGCTGGTGCCTTGATGGCCACACGTGTCCAGTCGATGGCACCCTGGACGTGAGGAACCCAGCAATCGCTGCAAAGCTTCTGGCTCGTTCAGCCTGGTTGGCCTCGTCCATACAGTAAAGAATAAACGTCAGTGCCTGCCTGAACAGAGCTTCTGACACCAGCTTGATACAACTGTAGACAGTTGATTGGGAGACTCCACAAAGATCTCCCACTGACCTCTGGAAAGAGCCGGAGGCAGGGAAGTTGAGGGCCACCGTGACCTTCAGCGCCACTGGCATGGGATGTCCACCCACACAGTCAGAGCTGGTCTTGGGGCCCAATCATCTGACAAATGGAGGGCGCTGTCTCCCTTGAGAGGTGCAGCCTCCTTTGGCATTGTGCCTCAGACATGTTGAGGTAGCTGCATTGCTGCCTGTAAACCCTGGTAGCAGGATAGTGGCATCTTCTGTGGTCCCTTCCGCCTTGGAATTCTGCTGGCCCTGCGCCCCTTGTAACTGCGCCTCTCTTCCACCGGTTGCTCCCCTGGAAGCTGCACTGGGACACCTGGCCTCCTCTCCCTTCTGCCCCTCTCTTCCTCCTCAGAGGAGATGCCACCAGCGGAGATCACAATCCCCATTACCAGGTAACAGAAGGCTGCCTGATACCTGGGAGGATCCACATGGTCTGAATCCTCTGGGGGCCTTTGGAGACACCAAGGAGTCCAGAAATGAAGCCTGGAAATGCTAACAATGAAGTCCCAAACAGAGATGAAGCTGCCAAGCACTAATAAGTCACCAGCAACAAACTATCTACCTAACTACCCACTACTTATTGGCAATGCTGCTGACCCTTTTTATCCCGCCCTTGGATGAGGTTTTGAAATTGTGGGCTGCCCGCCTGCCTGTTTTGCCCATGTGATGAGCACGAAATCACGAAATGAGCACGGACATCGAAAAATTGCCATCAGCTGGCTTCTTAATGGCCTTAAGTGGCCTGTTAATGGCAGGGTGCGGTTCCGGCAGCTACTTGCACCCGCCGACTGAAATATCACGTGAGTGCACAATGACGATGGGACGCTTGCCTGATGTCATCGCGCGCTATTTTGTGCCCGATCATACCGGGCACGTGCCTGCCCGTGAGACATAAAATTCCACCCTTTGTGTTTGACACCTTTTTTCCCTCCTATGAGCTGCTTCAAACATGAGGTGAAACCGGCTAGTGATAGCCATAAATTGGGACATTTTGTTACATTAAAGTTGCTGTATAAATACAGGCAGTTGGTCCTCGAGCCATATTGAAGGAGAGAGGAAAGCACTTCCAAGGCTTCAGGTGTAAAACAAAGCTTCCTAAAACATAACTGGCCTGACCACGAATGTGTCTGAATTTAGATGATGTAATTATATATCAATAATAGAGCATATGGGTTTTAATAGCTATGCTATCCCAGATCCAATCCAAGTGACCTCTATTATCACCTTCTGTACCATTGGCACATTTTTAAGCTCCATCCACAAAACTATTCATGTAAATCATTTCAGCAATATCCAGAGTAATTTCTCAAGTAACTACCGCATTGCTGAGAACACCAAAAATGAAAATTTATCCTAAAATTTTGACAGCAGGGGACAACCAATGAGAGACCTCTGCTCTTGCAGATTTCTCTGAGTTTTAATTCTCTTAAGTTTTAATTAACTGCGTTCATAAATGTATCCATTTGCTTCATGTATAGATATAAAAGACTTAATGTGCAGATGGTATCTTTATACAATGTCATCATCACAGGCACATGTGCCAATTACCCTGGCATGATCTATGATTGGCTTGCCCTTGCTAATTCTGAAATAAACAGATGTTTTCTGAAAATATGGTTGCTAACTAATAAATTAACCCGTAATGTATGTTTTTTTTTTATTTAAGACCACAATTTTGCCCTACAGCATCTGTTGATTTTCTTCCAGCAGCCTTTCTCTGAGCCATTTTTCATCCGTTGCTTGACTTCTTTCAAATTTCCTTATGAACTTCAACTTGCTACTTTTTCTGCCTTTTTAATGGCCTCCCTTTAGCATTGTTATTCAACTTATTTTCTTTTCTGCAAATTTATTTATCACTTTCAAAATGATTAGAATATATCTGGTGAAACTCTCTCTGGGGTGGCTGTGGCAGTGGAGAGGAGAATCCTTCCTTGGCGGGGAAAATAATGTGCATTGGCTCTGCAGAATGTCGATGGCTGCTTGCTATGTGAAATTAATTATTGTCCAATGAATTATATATTATAATATGGTAAAAAGATATTCAGCTAAGTCAGGCTGCATAACATCCAAAGGTCAGTTAATTCATGCAACTTTCAACAGCTTAATATACCATCTGTTTCTTTCATGCTGGTAATGTTATTAAAACTGAAATGAACAAATTCTTTAATTATTTCTATACTTTTAAGATTCATAGTTAACAAAGGCACCATTGGCAATGGTCACTACTCAAGAAGAAGTGACGGCACCTTTCTAGTTCAAAAACTGAGATGGGAAGCATACGACTAAACCAAGGCTTGTCTTGGTTTTTAAAACAAATTTATTTATAGTGAAACACTAAACAGCATTTTGCTTTGCTTCAGCAAGTCTTACAAAGGGATGTGCAATCGCCTGAACAAACAATAAAGGCAGGACTTCCTTGAAATGGCAGGTCTTTGACACCCATTAGGATTTGGAGTCCGCCAGTCTTTCAGTGGACAAATGAATGCAGGATGCGTGGGTCTAATAGGCAGCCCTCACCAATTGCACCAGCATTCATACAAAGCAAATGATAGGACCATATTTCTCTATTTAAACATTCTGTGTATGCACCTGCTGACACAGGGTGGGTGCAGTTAAAACCTTAGCTCTGGTTTCTGGAAAGTGGGAGGAGGCAAATATAGCAGAGCAGACACCTGAGAAAATTTCCACAGACATGTCCCATAGTGGCTGAAAAATCATTGGAGGTGGGAGTTGAAAAGTCTACCCTGTAAATTCCAATTATAATCACGTGACTAGGTGATTTTCTTACAATGGAAATGCATTATTCTCACATTATCCTGCTTTTTGAGCTAATTAAATAAACATGCTAACCAAACTTTGGAATAGACTACTCTAATCTGACAATAAATAAGGTGATTATTTTGCCCTTGCAGAAGTTTTAGTTCTGCCCTGGAGCACTATGTTGTTATTATCCAACTATCACCATTATTGTTGCAATGGTGTTGGTTAACAGTGACTGTTAAGGAAGTCTTTGTATTCTTCTTTATGTTAACAGCAAGTCTTTATTAACTTCTTGAAATTATATACATATATACAGTAAAGTCTACAGGCATGGAGCAATCTCTATGTCTCGATCTTAACACGTCCCTGGCCAACACCACGGGCAGAATTTTCTGCCTGTTGGGCGGGCGGGCCCAACCCAATCTCTGGCAGATGGGGAGCCGATCCCCACCAGCGAAGTGGGCCACACCGCCATTTTACGTGGGCGGGCTAATTAAGCACTATGCACTTCCTGTGTGGGTGGGGGGGATTCCCTAAAAGCGAGAGTGCGCTTTTTCACGCATGCGCACGAAAGAGTGCACATCTCCCTGAGGCTGCACTTTGCCTCAGGGAGATCGCTTCCACTTTGAAAAATATTAACAATAGAAAAAAAATTCCCTAACATGTCCCCCTCATGTGACAATGTCACATGAGATAGGACATGTTCATAATTTACAGAAAAACTTTATTAAAATTTTTAAAACCCTGCATGAAACTTCATCCCGCCGGTGGATGAGGTTTCATGTTTTTTCTATTTGCCGCCGGGGCTCCTGGCCTGCCCACCAACCTTAAGGTTTGGACGGGCAGGTCCTTTAATTGTTTAAATGATCCTGTCAATGGCCTCAATTGGCCATTGACAGGTCGGCGGTCCTGCAGCTGATTTTGCTGCACCCCCGCCTTCCTGAAAATTTAAATGGAGCGGGATGACGTCGGGGGTTCCCCCCAACATCATCCCACATCATTTTACATGTCAGCGAGCGGACCCCGCCCCCTGCTCACCGACAGCAAAATTCTGCCCCACAATCACCCTAGGTCTTGGTCATGTGCCTTCTTACAGCACTGTGTGAGCGGTACTGTACTCAGCCCCACATTAACCCTGTATATACCAGACCCAAGTCTTTATCCCATGGATATAGAGTTACATTAGTTTACTTCAAGTCTTACATTGTTAAGCCTTATGCATTTACCTCATTGTTACAACCTTAATGCTTTTCCAACATCAATGTTATTACAGTATTAGCATTACCAACATTCTTGTTACCCCATCTCCCCCCTTCAAGTCCTTGAAGTTAGAGGTTTAGGCGGCCCAGAAGCCTGATAACCCTTCCATATCTTGTTCGCCATTCTGTTGGAAGAGTGGCAGGCTCTATTGATTCTGGTTCTTGTTTTTGGCTTAGAGTTTGGATTGGCATTTAGGTATGCTTCCATTCTTTTCTGCCATTGTTTAATGTTGACTCATGCCTGGTAGGTTAAGCTGTTGAGTTGATCAATGGTTACTGTTACTCTTGATCGTTTCTTGTGGGGTGGACAAGCATGGTATTTGTCTCTTTGGTACTGCTTTTTCTTCTTCTTTCTGTGTGTGGGCTATCTCAAAGCCCTCTGAGGCTGAGGAAGAGTGTTCCTGTGGCAAGAAGAAAGTTGGTGGTATGCTTACCTCTGCATTTCGCTGTCAATAGTGAGAGACTGCAACAAGGTTCCAGCATCTTTTGTGGTTGTGGCATGCTGGCTGAAAGTTACAGTGTGTGTACAGTGGTTGCCATGTCGACCAGCTGTACCACCGTCATAGTTGGAGGCAGAGGCTTCTCAGATTGCTGATCATCCTCCAGTTCCACTTCCACCAGAGATGCGATGGTGATTTTGTGGGCAGTAGGTTAGTCTGACCATTGGAGGCCTTCCGGAACCTGCAACGATAGTGGATAAACCTGCTCTGCAAACAGAAGGGCGATCGAAGGTGAAATCTGAGTCTAAATACTCTTTAGTTTTTGAGTACTAAGAACCGTGCTGTTCTGGCTGACTAACAGTGGCAGTCTTGACACCCTCCGCCATCTGGAGGAGATCCAAGCCGGCACAGGCATCTCTGCTCAGGAGAGAGAGAGGCTAGTTACCGATGACGCTTATCACTGCAAAGATGTGTTTGCTGCTCCTTGCTGTATTCTCTCCACTGATCAGTTTTTCCTTGGCAGAGTATAGTTCCTAGGTGCTACCTTCCAAGCTCCCATTCTGTAACTGAACTTCTTCCAATTGTTTTTGAAAGACCTCATGCTCTTTGGTGAGACTTCTACCTTCGATTGCTATTCTAAGTTCTTGATTTTTATCTCTACATTCCCAGAAAGACATACATAATGTTTTTGCAAGGTTCCTTCCAAATGCGCAACTGTTTCCTTCAGCGCTGCAGTCCCATGCTTATACCTCTTGGCTTCCTCCAGAATAGTGAAGTCTGAGTCTTCTCTGAAAACTGGGTCATCAGTTCTTTCAGAGTAGCATTAAATTCATTTTGTTTTGCTTCGTAATGTTCCTGAGGGGCACAGTCGGACCTGAAGGATCTTTGTAGAATGTGAAGGTCCTTCATTGCGTTTCCCTTTTCACTGCGAGGCTCAAGTACTTCACCTCGAGTTTTCTTGTAATTTACCAGAGACTTGTTGAGTTTGTTCTGCTGTTCAGCAATTCTGCTGCTCAAGGTATTCTTTATTCCGTCATGTTGCCGATGGACTTTTTAAAAAATCTGATCCTGAAAGATAATTAGCTGCTCTTTCAACTGTTTATTTTCTTGTTCAGCACTGTCTTCTCATCCTGTGCATCAGTGTATAGCTTTGTCATTGCTGATGGCTCTATATCAGCTTTTTCTGAAGTAGCACTCAACATCTCTTCCCAACTCTTTTTTTGGGCATGTATTGGTTCTTTAAAGAGCCTTTCAAGACAATGATTTCTGTGAGTGCCTTTCTTGTCTGCTGTCATGACTTCATACTTCAGGCTGAGTTTTTCCAACTCAGCTGTAAAACAAACATTCTCAGATTGTACTTCTGCTTTTTCTTGATCCACCTACTGCAGGACTTTTTTCCTTGTCATTCACTACCAGCTGCTGGTACAGCTCTGGAAATGTCCATGCTTTCGAATAGTCAGTCAGTTGGGACTTCTGTCTTGGCCTACCCATAAAGAGATATTACTGGGGCTTCCGGAAAATTCTGTGCCTCTCGGGCACCCTTATGTGGTTTGTTCAGGTGTTGTCTTTTGCCTTTTCACTATTTTGCTGGGGGTATTCTATGCCTCTTTTTAAGCTCTGCATGCTTCTGCATGCTCCTTCATGTTAAGATTAAAACATTTGTCAAGGGCTGTTTTAATATTTTATCAAAGCTGGTTGAGGACTCGTCAATGCACTGCATTAGGATTATGTCCTCAGCAAGTTCAACAAATGAGGATAATAAGGGGTTAATCTGGACTTCTTCTGATTTCTTACTGAGATTTGATGTTCTCCCGTAGTTTAAAAATTCTGTTCTCCAGGACTCCCAATTAATATATTTTATGCAGTCACAGCTTTAAATGTTGTTGGCCTTTTAGGAATGGCTCTGCAGTAATCTTTTTTTTTGTTTCTCTCCGCTTTTCTGCAGTTACAGCTTTAAATGCTGTTGTCTTTTTAAGAACGGCTGTGCAGAAATCTTTTTTTTCAAAATGTTTCCGCAGCTGCTGTTTTTTATTTCTCTCTGATAACCCCACGTTTTGTCGGGTTCAGCGGGCTCCCGATGCAATTGTAGGCCTTTTTTAAAAAAAACTTATCAACTGCTTAACTTTGAAAAAGGAAAGTGTTAAACTAATTGTGTTTGCCAACAATTTGTCCTCTTAGCTTTGGAGATCGATTTCAAGGTGATTTGTGCTCTGCCTTCTGTATTTTTTTTCGAAATGTTTTTTTAAACGGAGCTTGTTTCAGCTCTCTGGATTTCAAGGTGGTGGTGCGGGTCATTTCGGAGACATAGGAAAGTTCTCGTACTTGCTGGTTTTGGCGGGGTCTGCAAAATGGCAGCAACACTCCTCTGCCTGAAAAAGTTTTTAACAATGACTGCATGGGTCGGCTGTCTGCCAACTTCTTTCATTCAGTCATTTACTATCATGAATTATGAGGCATTCAAAGTCAACACAGGCTTCCTGTTTAAGGATTAAATGGTCACGAGGTTCCCGAGAGTTGAGTAAGTAATTATGAATTTTTTCTTTGTTCTGAACTTAGGAGTCATTCGTTGAGACTTGGAGTCGGGGATTGGGGTCAGTGATGGATTTCATTCAAATGGTGCTTCTGACTGAATTAGTAAAAGGGGTTTCTCAGGACTGGCTTCAGCCTGGAAATTAAAAAGCATTAGCTCACCCTTGTAGGGTATGGACTCTGTTTGCTGAAGCTGGACTTCCAAGGGAAATTCTATGGAGTCTTCTGCTGCAGTAAAACTTCTGCCTTTAGCTTCCAGTCTCTTCACTCTAGAGCTTTTTCTGACCAATTTTCTCCATGTCTGTAGCTTCAGTTGGGAGTTTCTTTCAGTTCAGAATCCGCTGAAGATTTTCTTTCTTAGTTTTTCAGCATTCTTGTGAGGTTGAGGGCTTTTTAATCCCTAACTGCCACCATGTTGTAATGGTGGCAGCTAGGGATATATATATATATATTTTACATATATTTTTCTTTTCCCACCTATTTCCATTATTTTTAAATGTAATTCCATCCATTGCTTTATCTCTACCTTTTAGCCTATTTCAATCCCTTCCTCCCACCCCACCCCCACTAGGGGTATCTGCTTTCTACCCTTAATGTCATCATTAGCATATTCCTCAGTTAATATCACCACCATCAACACCCCCTTGTCCTTTTGTCTATGACATCTTTAGCAATCTCTTCTTTGCCTCCACCTATCACTGGCCCTCTATCCAGCTTCACCTGTCCCACCCCCCTCTACCAGCTTATATTCCACCTCATTTCTATATTTCCTTAGTTCTATGAAGAGTCATACAGACTCGAAACGTTAACTGTATTCCTCTCCGCAGATGCTGTCAGACCTGCTGAGTTTTTCCAGGTATTTTTGTTTTTGTTTCAGATTTCCAGCATCCGTAGTATTTTCCTTTTATCTTTATGTTGTAATGGTGTTGGTTACAGAATATGTCTATTAAGAAAAAGTTCATAATCTTCTGTATATCATCAGAAAGTCTTTATTAAGTAGCAAGCAGAATCTATACCCATAAGGATGAGCTAAACCTTTTAAATTCCTGGCTGCAGCCAGTCCTGAGAAGACCCTTTTTCTAATTCAGTCAGAAACACCATTTGAACAAAACCCATTGCGGACCCCAATCCCAGACTCAGAGTCTCATCATGTGACTCCCGAGTTTGGAACACCAAAAAAAATCATAATTAACTCACTCAACTCTTGGCAACCTCACAACTGTTTGAATTCTGAGGGCAGAATTTTCTGTCCCCGTTGGCGTGGGGCCTCATGGTGGGTGTGAGCGGACAATATAGTGGGAAGACCAAATATCGGTTTCATGCCGTTGTGAAGCCAGTTTGCAATCATCTGCCCCACCCATCAATGGTGGGCCGCATTTCCTGCCACGACATGTCAGGGATGCCATTTCAGTACATCTGCATATCATTATAAGCCCTGCTGACCAGAATCATTCCCCCATGTCAAATTTACCGCTCATGTCAATGGGATAACACGCCAGTGCAGAACATGTTTGGACAAGTGTGACATGCAGAAGCCAGGACTTACCATCAGGGCCTTGCTCACATCATGGACATCCGAGAAGCAGAAGATGCTGGAGCCTTACAGCAATCCTGGAGAAACATGTGCATCGCATGTTGGGTGTTTTTATATAGATATGACTCCTCTGCAAAGCGGCTCAAGGAAGGTTGAATGTCACGGTTGAAGATCGCAGTTGAGGGTCTGCTTCAGGTCATCAGTGTCTTGGCCATGGTCTGCTATAGATTTTATTTTAATTCTTTCATGGGGTGTGAGCTTCACTGGCTGGTCCAGCATTTGTTGTGCATCACTAGTTGGCATTGAGAAGGTGGTAGTGAGCTGCTTTCTTGAACCTCTGCAGACCATGTGATGTCGGTACACCCACAGTGCTGTTAGGAAGGGAGCTCCAGTATTTTGACCCAGCGACAGTGAAGGAATAACGCTATATTTCCAAGTCAGGATGGTGAGTGACCTGGAGGGGTACTTACAGGTGGTGGTGTTCCCATCTATCTGCTGCCTGTATCCTTCTAAATGGTACTGGTCGTCGGTTTGGAAATTGCTGTCAAAGAAGCCTTGGTGAATTCCTGCAGTGCATCTTGTAGATGGTACACACTCCTGCTACTGTGCGTCGGTGGTGCAGAGAGTGAATGTTCGTTTGCTGAGATGATTGACCTCCAACAACCACAACTATCAAAACAAAAATAGAATTACCTGGAAAAACTCAGCAGGTCTGGCAGCATTGGCGGAGAAGAAAAGTGTTGACGTTTTGAGTGCTCATGACCCTTCCGCAGAACATTGCGTTCTGCGGAAGGGTCATGAGGACTCAAAACGTCAACTCTTTTCTTCTCCGCCAATGCTGCCAGACCTGCTGAGTTTTTCCAGATAATTCTATTTTTGTTTTGGATTTCCAGCATCTGCAGTAGTTTTTTGTTTTTAACCACAACTATCATCCTTTGTGCTAGGTATGACTCCAACCAGCAGAGAGTTTTCCCCCTGATTTCCATTGACTCCAGTTTTGCTAGGGCTCCTTGATGCCACACTTGGTCAAAAGCAGCTTTGATGTCAAGGGCAGTCACTCTCACCTCACCTCGAGAGCTCAGCTCTTTGTCCATGTTTGAGCCAAGGCTGTAATGAGGTCAGGAGCTGACTGACCCTGGCAGAACCCAAACTGGGCTTCAGTGAGCAGTTTATTGCTAAGCAAGTGCCGCTTGATAGCACTATTGATGACCCCATTCCATTACTTTAATGATGGCCGAGAGGAGACTGAAGGGATGGTAATTGGCTGGATTTGTCCTGCTTTTTGCATTCAGGACATCCCTGGGCAATTTTCCACATAGCCGGGTAAATGCCAGTGTTGTAGCTGTACTGGAACAGCTTGGCTAGGGGCGAGGTAAGTTCTGGAGCACAAGTTTTCATTGCCAGAATATTGTCAGGGCCCATAGCCTTTGCAGTATCCAGTGCTTTCAGCCATTTCTTGACATCATGTGGAGTGAATCAAAGTGGCTGAAGACTGGCATCTGTGATGCTGGGGACCTCCAGAGGAGGCTGAGATGAATCATCCATTCAGCACTTCTGGATGGAGATTGTAGCAAATGCTTCAGCCTTATCTTTTGCACTGATGTGTTGGGCTCCTCATCACAGAATCACACATTGCAGAAGTGGCCCTTCAGCCCATCGAGTCTGCACCAACATGTGAGAAACACCTGACCTACCTAACTAATCCCATTTACTAGCACTTGGCCCATAGCCATGAATGTTATGACGTGCCAAGTGCTCATCCAGGTGTACTTTTTAAAGGACGTGAGGCAACCCACCTCCACCACCCTCCCAGGCAGTGCATTCCAGACCATCACCACCCTCTGGGTAAAAAAGTTTTTCCTCACATCCCCCCTAAAGCTCCTGCCCCTCACCTTGAACTTATGTCCCCTTGTGACTGACCCTTCTACTAAGGGGAAGAGCTGCTCCCTATCCACCCTGTCCATGCCCCTCATAATCTTGTACACCTCGATCAGGTCGCCCCTCAGTCTTCTCTGCTCCAATGAAAACAACCCAAATCCATGCAACCTTTTTTCATAACTAAAATGTTTCATCCCAGGCAACATCCTGGTGAATCTCATCTGCACCCATTCCAATGCAACCCCTTCCTTCCTATAATGTGGTGACCAGAACTGCACATAGTACTCCAGCTGTGGCCTCACCAAGGTTCTATACAACTCCAACATGACCTCCCTACTTTTGTAATCTATGCCTCGATTGATAAAGGCAAGTGTTTCATATGCCTTTTTCACCACCCCACTAACATGCCCCTCCACCTTCAGAGATCTATGGACACATACGCCAAGGTCCCTTTGTTCCTCAGAACTTCCTAGTATCTTGCCATTCATTGAATACTTCCTTGTCAAATTACTCCTTCCAAAGTGTATTAGCTCACGCTTTTCAGGGTTAAATTCCATCTGCCACTTACCTGCCCATTTGACCATCCCGTCTATATCTTCCTGTAGCTCAAGACACTCAACCTCACTGTTAACCGCCTGGCCAATCTTTGTGTCATCCGCAAACTTACTAATCCTACCCCACGCATAGTCATCTATGTCGTTTATATAAATGACGAATAATAGGGGACCCAGCACAGATCCCTGTGGTACGCCACTGGACACTGGCTTCCAGTCACTAAAGTATCCCTCTGTCATCACCCTCTGTCTCCTACAACTAAGCCAATTTTGAATCCACCTTATCAAATTACCCATGTGCATTTGCCTTCTTTATAAGCCTCCCATGTGGGACCTTGTCAAAGACTTTGCTGAAATCCATATAAACTACATCAACTGCACTACCCTCATCTATACACCTGGTCACCTCCTCAAAAAATTCAATCAACTTTGTAGGCATGATCTTCCTCTGACAAAGCCATGCTGACTATCCCTGATCAAACCTTGCCTCTCCAAGTGGAGATAGATTCTCTCCTTCAGCATTTTCTCCAATAATTTCCCTACCAATGACTCACTGGCCTGTAGTTCCCTAGCTTATCTCTACAACCCTTCTTAAATAGCGGAACCACACTACGGATAGTGACATTTGTGGAGCCTCCTCCTCCAGTGATTTGTTTAATTGTCCACCATTATTCATGACTGGATGTGGCAGGACTGCAGAGCTTAGATCTGATCCATTGGCTGTGGGATCGCTTAGCTTTGTCTATCACTTGCTGCTTATGCTGTTTGGTATGCAAGTAGTGCTGTGTTCTAGCCTCACCAGGTTGACACCTTTTTAGGTATGTCTGGTGCTGCTCCTGGCATGGCCTCCTGCACTCTTCATTGAACCAGGGTTGACCCCCTGGCTTGATGGTAATGGTAGAGTGGGAGATATGCCAGGCCTTGAGGTTACAGATTGTGTTTGAGTACAATTCTGCTGCTGCTGAATGGCCCACAGTACCTCATGGATGCCCAATTTTGAGCTTCTAGATCTGTTCAAAATCTATCCCATTTAGCACGGTGGTAGTGCCACACAACATGATGGAGGGTATCCTCAATATGAAGGCTGAACTTTGTCTCCACAGTGACTGTGCGGTGGTTACTCCTACTGATACTGTCATGGACAGATGCATCTGTGGCAGGCAGGTTGGTGAGGATGAAGCCAAGTATGTTTTTCCCTCTTTTGGTTCCCTCACCATCTGCCGCAGACCCAGTCCAGCAGCTATGTCATTTAGGACTCTGGCAGCTCGGTCAGTAGTGGTGCTACTGAGTCACTCATGGTGATGGACATTGAAGTCCCCTACCCAGAGTACATTCTGTGCCCTTGCCACTCTCAGTGCTTGCTCCAAGTGGTGTTTAACATGGAAGAGCTGAGGGAGGGCAGTAGGTGGTAATTAGTAAGAGGTTTCTTTGCCCATGTTTGACCTGGTGCCATGAGACTTCATGGGGTCCGAAGTTGATGTTGAGGAATCCCAGGGCAACTCCCTCCTCACTGTACATCACTGTGCTGCCACCTCTGCTGAGTCTGCCCTGCCAAGGATGGTGATGGTGGTGTCTGGGACATTATCTGTAAGGTATGATTCCGTGCGTATGACTTTGTCAGGCTGTTGCTTGACTAGTCTGTGAGACAGCTCTCCCAAGTTTGGCACTAGCCCCCAGATGTTAGTAAGGAGGTCTTTGCAGGATCAATAGGACTGAGATTGCCGGTGTCGTTTCCGGTGCCTAGGCCAATGCCAGGTGGTCCATCCAGTTTCATTCCTTTGTTGTGACTTTGTAGTGGTTTGATACAATTGAGTGGTTTGCTAGGCCATTTCAGAGGGCATTTAAGAGTCAACCATATTGCTGTGGGTCTGGAGTCACATGTAGGCCAGACCAGGTAAGGACAGCAGATTTCCTTCCCTAAAGGGTATTAGTGAACCAGATGGTTTTTTACAACAATCGACAATGGTTTCATGGTGATCATTAGACTTTTAATTCCAGATTTTTACTGAATTCAAATTCCACCATCTGCCAAGGTGGGCTTTGAACCCCAGTCCACGAAGCTTTACCCTGGGTCTCTAACAGGGGATAATGTGGCAACTGAGGAGGTAGGTGTAAGGGAGAGGAAGGTATAAGGGAAGAAGTTTGGAAGCGGGAAGGGTTTCAGAGTGGGGGAGGAAGGAGTTCGATTTTGGAGGAAGGAGTTCGGGGGGCGAGGAAAGAGTAAGGGGGGGGATATTCAGGTGAAAGTGCAAGGGAAGGGTCTGCGGAGTCCATGACTGAAATGAGGGTGGGTGTGGTAGGAGGGAATGGTGAGAATGAGAGAGGGCAGAGTGAGCCAGTAGGGTGGGATGGTGACGGTGCGACGGTAGCAGTAGAAAGGATAGCAAGGGTGGTTGGAGGGGACTTGTAGGCGGATTTGGACCCTGGGGGTGGGAAGGAGGAGGTCAGGGAGGTCAATGTGAATGGGGGTGTGATTCTCAGTAAGATGTGGAACGTATACATTCACCTGGATATTTCGGAAAGAAGTCCTTTTATTTAATATTTTTCATAGAGATTTTTAAAATCCTTTCTTATCCTTTTTCCCCAACACCCACTTCCTCAGAGGGCCATCTGTCACTTGTTTCTATGTCGTGCTTTCACAGAGAGCTGAACCTTGTAGTGCTATTAACACATTCTGTTATTTTACCTTTATACCACTCTAAGCACCACCTTTAGTCCTTAACATTACCATTAACACTCCCTTTGTCTCGTGTCCATGACATCCTTGTTGGGGGCCTCTCCCTGCTGCTCTGAGCCAGTTTCTCCTGCATGAAAACAGGTGGAGAGAGTGTGAGCAGGGCGCATGGTACTGCACGGAATGTTTGTGTGGTGAGCGGAGACATGGATGGGATGAGGACACGAGCTCAAGAGGATATGAGCCTGATGGAGATGAGGCTGTGTGTGAGAGTTAGTGATATTGTCCCTTCAAGTGTGAGATCGACGTGCATGTGTGAGGGGTTTGTGAGTGTGAGTTGAATTTGATGAGAAGAGTGACTCACCCTAGCCGAACGGATGAGAGCATTCATCCACTTTCTGCAATTTTTGGTTGCCCTCTTTTGCAGGGTGTTGTCACTGACCACCGCTACCACCACTTTCCATGCTTGATTGGTGACCTTGCTTGCTTACCTTCGCCCAGAGCAGTGGTAGAGGACATTGTGGCGGGCCTCCACCACATCCAGTAGGTGCTCGATGGAGGCATCGCTAAATCTAGGGGCAGCATGTTTCCTCCTTTTGGCAGCCATCAGTTCGCAGCAGCTTCCTATCCATTGAAGACTGCTAGCTCTTTACAGGGGCTGCCTTCAAATATGGCACCCAGTTTACTGAAGTACTGAGGTGATGGCGGGGCGGGTGAATGAGAGGATGCCTAGGCAGTGCCCAGGCCTGTTTCTCGGGAATGCATGATTAATGAGGCGGGATTGGGATGAAACAGCGTGAAAACCCACCATTGCGACCAGCGGGTAAAACATCCTTTCTCCCACCCACTACCACACTTAGTGCAAATATGGGGCCATTGAGCCCTTCTCACCAATGAGAAGGACTTAGCGGTTGATTTGTCTAGGGAAGAGTGTGCAGATAGCCTGGATCATTTTGAGATCAAAAAAGAGGTGTTAGGCGTCTTGAAGAATATTAAGGTGGATAAGTCCCCAGGGCCAGATGGGATCTACCCCAGAGTACTGAGGGAGGCAAGGGAGGAGATTGCTGGGGCCTTGACAGAAATCCTTGTATCTTCACTGGCTACGGGTGAGGTCTCAGAGGACTGGAGAATGGCCAATGTTGTTCCATTGTTTAAGAAGGGTAGCAGGGATAATCCAGGAAATTACAGGCCGGTGAGCCTTACGTCAGTGGTAGGGAAATTATTGGAGAAGATTCTTCGTGATAGGATTTACTACCATTTGGAAGCAAATGGCTGTATTAGTGAGAGGCAGCATGGTTTTGTGAAGGGGAGGTCATGTCTCACTAATTTGATCGAGTTTTTTGAGGAAGTGACAAAGATGATCGACGATGGAAGGGTAGTGGATGTTATATACATGGATTTCAGTAAGGCCTTTGACAAGGTCCCCCATGGCAGACTGGTACAGAAGGTAAAGTCGCACGGGATCAGAGGTGAGCTGGCAGGATGGATACAGAATTGGCTTGGTCATAGAAGACAGAGGGTAGCAGTGGAAGGGTGCTTTTCTGAATGGAGAGCTGTGACTAGTGGAGTTCCGCAGGGATCAGTGCTGGGACCTTTGCTGTTTGTGGTATATATAAATGATTTGGAGGAAAATGTAACTGGGCTAATTAGTAAGTTTGCAGACGACACCAAGGTTGGAGGAGTTGCAGATAGTGAAGAGGATTGTCAAAGGATACAACAGGATATAGATCGGTTGGAGACTTGGGCGGAGAAATGGCAGATGGAGTTTAATCCGGACAAATGCGAGGTAATGCATTTTGGAAGGTTTAATACAGGCAGGAATTATACAGTAAATGGCAGAACCCTTAAGTGCATCAACGGGCAGAGGGATCTGGGTATACAGGTCCACAGGTCACTGAAAGTGGCGACACAGGTGGATAAGGTAGCCAGGAAGGCATATGGCATGTTTGCCTTCATTGGCAGGGGTATTGAGTATAAAAGCTGGGAAGTCATGCTGCAGCTGTATAGAACGTTGGTTAGGCCACACTTGGAATATTGCGTGCAATTCTGGTCGCCACATTACCAGAAGGATATGGAGGCGTTGGAGAGGGTGCAGAGGAGGTTTACCAGGATGCTGCCTGGTCTGGAGGTTATTAGTTATGAGGAGAGATTGAAGAAACTCGGATTGTTCTCACTAGAGTGACAGAGATTGAGGGGCGACTTGATAGAAGTTTACAAAATTATGAGTGGCATGGACAGAATAGATAGTCAGAAGCTTTTTCCCAGGTTAGAAGAGTCAATTACTAGGGGACATAGATTTAAGGTGAGAGGAGAAAACTATAGAGGAGATGTGCGAGGCAAATTTTTTACACAGAGGGTAGTGAGTGTCTGGAATTCGCTGCCGGAGGAGGTGGTGGAAGCAGGTGCAATAGTGGTGTTTAAGAGGCAGCTTGACAAATACATGAATAGGATGGGAATAGAGGAATACGGACCCCGGAAGTGCAAAATGTTTTAGTTGACGGGCAATATGATCGGCGCAAGCTTGGAGGGCCGAAGGGCCTGTTCCTGTGCTGTACTTTTTTTTGCTCTTTGTTCTCTTTGTAAATAACAAGTCTGCCTTGACTTTGAATGCCTCGCCATTCATGATAGTAAATCACTGAATGAAAGAAGTTGGCAGAAACCTGACCCATGCAGTTATTGTTAAAAAAAAATTATAGCTATAAACATAGATACAGTAAAGGGTACAGGCACGGGGCTATCTCCATGTCTAGATCTTAACACGTCCCTGGCCAACACAACCCTGATCCTAGGCATTCCTGTATTCAGTCCCACGTTAACCCTGTATATCAGACCCTTAATCTACAATTATATATTTCCTCCCAATCCGACCACTGGGAGACTCTTGCTTCAGGCTTTGCTTGCACCATAAAACAGTTAACACACCTACAATGATAACATGCTTTTAATTTTTTAAAATACCTATTGCTGGCATGATCTCAAATCCATCCTGTGTCTTAATAATTAACTCTTCGGGTACCTAACAGATAGTCATAGAGTTTTACAGATGGAAAGAGGCCCTTCAGCCCATCAGCCTAACATGTTCATGCTGATCATCAAGCCGCTATCTACTCTAATCCCATTTTCCAGCACTTAGCCCGTAGCCTTGTATGCTATGGCGTTTCAAGTGTTCATCTAAATACTTCTTAAATATTGTGAGGGTTCTCGCATCTACCACCCTTTCAGATACCCTCCACCTTCTGGGTGAAAACACTTTTCCTCAAATCCCCTAAACCTCCTGCCCCTTACCTTAAATCTATGCCCCCTGGTTATTGACCCATCCACTAAGGGAAAAAGTTTCTTCCTATCCACCCTATCTGTGCCCCTCATAATTTTGTACTCCTCAATCAGGTTCCCCTTCAGCCTTCTCTGCTGTAAGGAAAACAACCCCTGCCTAACTAGTGTCTCTTCATAGCTGAAACGCTCCAGCCCAGGCAATATCCTGGTGAATCTCTTTTGTATCCTCTCTAGTGCAATCACATCCCTCCAATAGTGTGGTGACCAGAACTGCGCACAGTATTCCAGGGGCTGAATTTTCCCCCCATTGGGGGCGAAGTTGAAGGTCGGGCCCGCACAGGCGCGCTTCCGATCAGTGCCCCCGATCGGAGGCGCGGTGCCATTTTACGTGGGTGGGCCAATTAAGGCCCGCCCAGCATGACGTCCACACGGAAGCGCTATGCGCTTCCTGTGCGGGCGAGCAGGGAATCCCAAAATCGAGAGTGCACTCTTTTGCGCATGCGCACAAAAAAGAGCACTCATCTCCCTGAGGCTAAGTGCAGCCTCAGGGAGATCAGCCCTAAATGTAAAAAACCTAAAAATAGACAAATAAAATTTCCCTAACATGTCCCCTTATGTGACAATGTCACATGAGTTGGGACATGTCCATAATTTTCGCAAAAACTTGATTAAAATTTTTTAAAACCTAAATGAAGCCTCAGCCCGCCCGTGGATAGGGTTTCATGCTTTTTCTAATTCGCACTGGGGCTTCTGGCCTGCCCACCTACCTTAAGGTTGGACGGGCAGGTCCTTTAATTACTTAACTGACACTGTCAATGGCCTCAATTAGCCATTGACAGGTCGGCGGGCACAGAGCTGATTTTGCTGCGCCCCCGCCTCCCTGAAAATTTAAATGGAGAGTGGTGATGTCGGGAACTCCCCCTGACGCCTCCGCGCATCATTTTACGTGTCGGCGAGCGGGCCCCTCCCCCATTCACCTACGTGTAAAATCCTGCCCCAGATGTGGCCTAACTAATGTTTTATACAGCTCCATCATAACCTCCCTGCTCTTGTATTCAATGCCTCAACTAATAAAGATAAGTATCCCATTTGCATTCTTAACCACCTTATCTACCTGCCCTGCTGTCTTCAAAGATCTAAGGACATTCTCACCAAGGTCCTTCTGATCCTCAAATCTGTTTGCGTAGTTGATAACTAAAAGTTGATATAATTCATCAATGTTTTGCGGGGAGGAAGCGTCCTAATATCCTCATCTTTTGGATGAGATTTTAAACTGATGCCAAACCTGCACTATTAGCTGGACATAAAAGATTTATTTTGAACAAGAACATGTGAATTTTTCCCAGTGCCCGGGCTGATATTTATCCCTCAACCAATATCATCAAAACATGTGATCTGGTTATTGTCAGATTGTTGTTATTGAGAATTTGCTTTGTCCAATAACATTTCCCACATTACAACGGTGACTACACTTCAAAAGTGCTTCATTGACTGTAAACTGCTTTGGGGTGTCCTGAGTTCATGAAGGACACCACATAAATGCAAGTTTTTTCTTTATCTTTTAACTTTACTTACTGGTAGTTGAATTCCATGTCTGCTAATGAACTTTACAATATATTCCGGCCTTGATCACTTAGTGTGATGGACAATTTCAATAAACCCTGAGGACAAAATTTCTTTTGGTGAAATGCAAGAAGGATGAAAATGAATGGATAGCTATTTTACAATGTTCAAGTTTTCTTTTTTATCAATCATTTCCTTGGCCTTTTGTCAAAATGGCAGTGCCAAACGTATGGCTTGTAATGAACAAACATAGAAACTAGGAGCAGGAGTAGGCTATTCAGCCCTTCAAGCCTGCCCCACCATTCAATATGATCATGACTGATCCTCTATCTCAATGCCATATTCCCACTTTCTCTCCATACCCCTTGATGCCCCTAATCTCCAAAAAATTATCAATTTCTTTCTTGAATATACTCAGTGACCTGGCCTCCACAGCCTGCTGTGGGAGAGAATTCCACAGGTTGACTACCCTCTGAGTGAAGACATTTTCCTCATCTCAGTCCTAAATGGCCTGTCCTCTATCCCGAGACCTTGGCCCCTGGTTCTAGACTCCTCAATGAGGGGAAACATCCTCCCTGCACCCAGTCTGTCTAGCCCTGTTAGGATTTTATACGCTTCAATCAGATCCCCTCTCATTCTTCTAAACTCTAGTGAATACAGTTCCAGCGGAACCAATCTCTCCTCATACGACAGTCCTGCCATCCCCAGTTTCAGCCTAGTGAACCTTCACTGCTCTCCCTCTATGGCAAGTATATCCTTCCTTAGGTAGGGAGACCAAAACTGCATGCAATACTCCAGGTGTGGTCACCAAGCCTTGTATACCTGTAGTAAGACTTCCCTACTTCTGAACTCAAACCCCCTTGCAATGAAGGCTAGCATACTATTTGCCTTCCTAATTGCTTGCTGCACCTGACTATTTACTTTCATTGACTGGTGTACAAGGACACCCAGGTCCCTTTGAACATCCACATTTCCCAATATATCACCATTTAAATAATACCCTGCCTTTCTGTTTTTCACACTGAAGCGTATAACTTCACATTTATCCACATTATCTTGCATCTGCCATGTGTTTGCCCACATACACAACTTGTCTAAATCGACCTGAAGCCTCCTTGCATCCTCTTCACAACTCTCAACCCCACCTAGTTTTGTGCCATCAGCAAACTTGGAAATATTGCATTTGGTTCCCTTATGCAAGTCATTTATATATATCATGAATAGCTGAGACCCAAGCACTGATCCCTGCGGTATAAGACTAGTCACCACATGCCACCCAGAAAAAGACCCATTTATTCCCCGACTCTGTTTCTGGTCTGTCAACCAATTCTCAATCCGTGCCAGTATATTACCCCCAATCCCATGCGCTTTAATTTTGCCCTCTAGCTCTTACATGGGACCTTATCAAAAGCCTTCTTGAAATTCAAATACATCACATCCACTGGTTCTCCCTTATCTATTCTACTAATTGCATTCTCAAAAAACTCCAGTAGATTAGTTAAGCATGATTTCCCTTTCATAAACCCGTATTGACTTTGTTTAATCCCATTAATGCTTTCCAAGTGATCTGTTGCCATGTCTTTTATAATAGACTCTAGCATTTTCCCCATTACTGATGTTAGGCTAACTGGCCTTTAATTCTGTTTTTTCTCTCCCTCCTTTTTTAAATAGCGGGGTTACATTTGCCATCCTCCAATCTGTAGGAACTGCTCCAGAATCTACAGAATTTTGGAAGGTGGCCACCAATGCATCCTATATTTCCAGGGCCACTCCCTTTAGTACTCTGGGATGTAGATTACCAGGCCCTGGGGATTTTTCAGCCTTTAACCCCATTAATTTCTGTGGCACCATTTTTTTACTAATATTGTTTTCCTTCAATTCCTCCCTCTCACTAGACCCTTGGTTCCCTAACATTTCTAGGAAATTATTTGTCCTCTTTTGTGAAGACAGAACCAAAATATGTGTTCAATTATTCTGCTATTTCTTTGTTCGCCATTATCATTTCCCCCGTTTCTGACTGTAAGGGACCTATGTTTGTCTTTGCCAATCATTTTCTCTTCACATATTTATGGAAGCTTTTACAGTCAGCTTTTCTGTTCCCTGCAAGTTTACTCTCATACTCCATTTTCCCCTTCTTGATCAATCTTTCTGCCTACTTTTGCTGAATTCTAAACTGCTTCCAATCTTCAAGCTTGATGTTTTTTCTGGCAATTTTATATGTCTCCTCTTTGGATCTAATACTATCCCTAATTTCTTTTGTAAACCATGGTTGAGCCACCTTTACTGTTTTACTTTTGCGCCAGACAGGAATGAATAATTGTTGTAATTCATGCATACATTCCTTGACTATTCACCATTGTCTATCCACTGTCAATCCTTTTAGTAAGGTTCCCCAATCCATCATTGCCAACTTGCACCTCATAGTCTCGTAGCTCTCCTTATTTAAATTCAGGACCCTAGTTTCAGGTTCAATTTCTTCACTCTCCATCTTAATGGATAATTTTATCATTTTATGGTCGCTTTTCCCCAAGGGTACAACAAGATTGTTAATTAATCCTTTCTCATTGCACAATACCCAGTCTAGGATAGCCTGCTGTCTAGTTGGTTCCTAAATGTATTGGTCTACATAACCATCACATACACACTCCAAGAAATCCTCCTCTACAGTATTATTGCTAGTTTGGTTTGTCTAATCTATATGTCGATTAAGTGACCCATGATTATAGTTGTACCCTTATTGCATGTGTCTCTAATTTCCTGCTTAATGCCTTCCCTTACATATCCATTACTGTTTGGGGACCTATAAACAACCTCCACCAATGTTTTCTGCCCCTTGGTGTTTCTTATCTCTACCCAAACAGATTCCATATCATGATTTTCCAAGCCAATATCCTTCCTCACTATTGCATTGATTTTCCTCCTTTACTAACAATGCTACCCCACCTCCTTTCCCTATTTGTCTGTCCTTGCTAAATATTTAATATCCCTGGATGTTCAGTTCCCATCCTTGGTCACCCTGCAGCCATGTCTCCGTAATTAATTCACCTACCTTATTGCAAATGCTCTGGACATTAAGATACAATGCCTTTAGACTTGTCTTTTTAACCTTGTTAGTCATCTTAGCTTTATTTTGCACTATGACCCCATTTGTTTCTCACCCTTGTTTTTTCTGCCTTCCATTTTTGCTGCTTACTTTTCTGTCTTTTGTTTCTATCCTTGTTTCCCTCTCCTCTGTCTCCCTGCTCAGGTTCCCATCCCCCTGCCATTCTAGTTTAAACCTTCCCCTAGCAAACACCGCCCCCAACGCCCGCCCCCCCCACCCACCCCGCCGCCCCCCACACCAAGGACATTAGTCTCGGTCCTGCCCAGAAGCAACCCGTCCTGTTTGATTTGGTCCCACCTTCCCCTGAACCGATCCTTTTGTCCCAGGAATCTAATTCCCTCCCTCCTACACCATTTCTTTAGTCACATATTCATCTGATATATCTTGTTATTTCTATTCTTGCTAGCACGTAGCATTGGTAATAATCCTGAGATTGCTACCTTTTGAGGTCCTACTTTTTAACTTATGTCCTAACTCCCTATATTCAGCTTGTAGGACCGCACCCCTTTTTTTACCTACGTCATTGGTACCAATATGTACCACGACCACTGGCTGTTCGCCGTCCCCCTTCAGAATACTCTGCAGCCTCTCCGAGACATCTTTGGCCCAGGGAGGCAACATACCACACTGGAGTCTCTTTTGCGGCCATAAAAATGCCTGTCTGTTCCCCTTACTATTGAATCCCCTATCACTATAGCCCTGCCACTCTTCTTCCTCTCCTCTTGTGCAGCAGAGCCACCCGTGGTGACATGGACTTGGCTCTTGCTGCTTTTTCCTTGAAATTGTCTCCCCTAACAGTATTCAAAATGGTATATCTGTTAGAGAAGGGGACGACCACAGGGGACTCCTGTACTACTTGCCTTCCTCTACTCTGCCTGGTGATCACCCATCCCCTTTCTGACTGTTCTGTCTTCATCTGCAGTGTGACTACCTCACAGAACGTGCTGTCCACAACAATATCAGCATCGTGGATGCTCCACAGTGAATCCACCCGCAGCTCCAGCTCTGAAATGCGCTTAGCCAGCAACTGGACATGCTTCCTGCATACATAGTTGCCAGGAACACTGGAAGTGTCCATGACTTCCTACATAGCACAGGAGGAGCATATCATGGGTGTGAGTTCTGCTGCCATGACTTCCCTTTAGATTAAGCTCATTAGTTACTCCCTTTAAAGAATACTAATTATGCTAGGGGCCTTGTTCCACTCCAAACACTCCCACTACAGCCCAAAGTCCTCCCCTTATTTTGCTTAAGCTAATGGTCTGCAGCAGTTTAGTTCGTAGAAATAATAGAAGTACTCACCTGACCCTACTTACCAATCAGCTCCCTCCCCTGTGTCGCGTCACTTTTTGAATCATGATGTCCTTGTGCTGCTTTCAGCCCTGAGTCTCCCCGGAACTCTCGCTCTGTCCTCACGCTGCTTTCCGCCCCGAGTCCAGCTCCCGCTCTTTTTAAATCTCCGCTCTGACTCTCAGCTCCTGCTCTTTTTAAATCTCCGCTCTGACTCTCAGCTCCCGCTCTTTTTAAATCTCCGCTCTGACTCTCAGCTCCCGCTCTTTTTAAATCTCCGCTCTGACTCTCAGCTCCCGCTCTTTTTAAATCTCCGCTCTGACTCTCAGCTCCCGCTCTTTTTTAACCTTACCAAGGCCTCCACTTCTCTTGCACTGCCTCCCAGTCCTTCTCTGGGGCGGGGGGGGCACCAGCTGTTTTATCTGCTCCCTCCTGTCGCGCTGTTTTATCTGTTCCGCTGCTCTTGAGCAAACACTTCCTGCCTGGTATATTGGAGACTTAGATGACAATTTATACCCAAAACATTAGTGCCACATGGTTACAATTTTTTGCTAGACTAAATTTAGGTAGGCTGGGTAGTTCTGTTTTCTATGGATAGTTGCAGCATTTTATTTGAATTCCATCACTTTACTGTATGATTGGCTTGTCATGGTTTTTAAGCAGATTTATTTATCAGAAATTAAATAGTGTTTGGCTTTACTTTTACAACATTCCCACAAGAGAAGTAAACAATGAACATTTCAGACTCCGTCATGAGATGATTTTCTGAAATAGCAAATATATCCTCATCAGAAGAATAAAAGCAAAATACTGTGGATGCTGGAGATGTGAAATAAAAACAAATTGCTGGAAGCACTCAGCAGCTTTGGTAGCAGCTGTGGAGAGAGAAACAGAGTTAACATTTCAAATCGAATATGGCTTTTCTTCAAAACCGGAGAAGAGTTATTCAACTTGAAACATGCACTCTGTTTCTGTATCCACAGATGCTGCCAGATCTGCTGAGTATTTCCAGAACTTCCCGTTTTTATTCCCAGCGTAGGAGCTGTGATCATGGTGATCCTGTTTTCTTTATATTTACTCATGTTATCATCCGGCATCTGCTACAGGCTCGGGCATGTGCAGGGAGATGGACTGTTCTTGCTGAATGGCAACCCCAAGTGGGGAATTTGGTTCCCCATTTGTTTGTGACAATCTTTTTAGCTATTGTTTCTTTGAATCTTTCCAGGCTGTGTTCACCTCCTTACCTCCTCTCTTCACTTTGGCTTTAATGCCATTTTTGACAATGTTTTCATTCTAATTTTCAGAAAATGGGTTACCACTCTTGTTGAAAAACATTTCTTTGTATATTGTGACATCAGTCAGAGCTTCTGTTTCAACCTATGCTTGATTTAAATTTTCTCAGAATTATGTTCTATAGCCTCAATGTTGCTTCCTTATTGTTCTACATGATGAATGTGAATAAATTCTGTTATCTGAAGCCCATTCAAATTTGTACTGAATTGACAAATGCAAACAACTGGCACAGGGAAAAAAGATACTAAAAATTAATTGCGGTGCAGTTGCAAAATACATTATTGCATTAGCATGTGCTACATGTGTGATATTTACATCAGTACAGCCACAATTAATTGAATGTGGCCCCTTGTGATTTGATGGCACTATATAACCAAACTTAATAGGATGGAATCCAATTCAATTGAGTGAGCAGGGCTGTTTTAAAATGCTTTCATGCTTTAAAACTCAAAAATTTGCTGCTTAGACTTTTAAGAATTAATACCAAAATTATTAGCTGTCAACACTGAATGCCATTTCACTGGGGCCATGTTGCTTTCATTTGAAATGTAGAGCATGCTACTTTCAATAAATGGTCACCTTGCCTTAGCATAGCAATCTTATTGTGTTTTAAATGAAATTCACACAAGTGAAGTATTTGATCTGATCTCTCATACAGCAATATATATTGAAATTAAATATCTAACCTTGTGGCATTCTTCCTTTTATCTTTATGTTATTCAAGTCATTGGACATGTATAGCCTGTCAGAGTACAACTACTCTGTGATTATTTTTTCCCAAGGACAGTTGTATCAAATTGATTTTTCTATGCTGACAAGTAATTTTGTAATACTTGGGGTACTTGCCAGCTTGAGCATTTTACCAATGAAATAAAGGTCAAGTGATGAGTATAATTTGCATATTGTGAAAAGGAAAATTAATGGCACATGATCGCAATAATTCATCTTTCATTTATGAAACTGATTAATTTCTAGTTTGTTGACTTTTCAGCAATAACATTTCCTTATAAAACTGAAAGTATTGTAGTAGCCCATTGCCTAAACATATTAGTGCCAGAAAGAGAGATTTAGAGTCGAGAACAAATAAGCTGTGTGAAAAGCAAGGAGTTCTTTATACAGAGAGGCAAATAGGGTTTTGAACCATAGGAGACACTTATGCAGTCAAATACGATGACAGTGGGTTTGGTGCAAGTAGCATAGCCAGCCAGCCTCACCTGAAAGGAAGTCATTTATATCGTATGAACATGCTCCCTGTGTACATTAGCTCAGATGCATTGGAACCTAGCAATCCTTAAGGTTGCTAAGAAAATTCAAAGAAATTTAGCCACTTAAAGGTGATTGACTGAATAAGAGGACAAAAAACTGCTCAGCCTTTGGAAAGATTGAGCATAGTTAAAAACTATTTGCCAGGCTTTTAAAAAAGGCTGCATAACATGGTCCTGGATGGGAAATGTGTCAGGCCAAAAACAAAAACAAAAACTGACAACCCCATAGCAATGACACATGGCAGAGTGGTGCAACATCCCAATCTTCTCCCATTGCGGTCTCCCAATGCGGCTGCTCCCAATGTGGTCTCCTCTACATTGGAGAGACCAGACACAGACTGGGTGACCGCTTTGAGGGAACACCTTCGCTCAGTCTGCAAGCATGACCCAGGCCTTTCTGTCATTTGCCATTTCAACGCGCCATCCTACTCTCGTGCCCACATGTCCATCCTTGGCCTGCTGCAATGTTCCAGTGAAGCTCAATGGAAACTGGAGGAACAGAACCTCATCTTCCAACTAGACACTTTACAGCCTTCCGGAATTAACATTGAGTTCAACAACTTCAGACTATGAACTCTCTCTTCCATCCTCACCCCTTTTTATCTCCTTTTTTCAATATTAATTTTTTATTATATATATATAATATATATATATTTCCGCTTATTTTTATTATCGTTATTATTTTAAAAATTTATTTCCATTTTTATTCACTGTTTTATCCCCACCTTTTAGTCTATTTTCTGTCTTTTTTCCCACCATCGTTCCCTTCCCCCACCCCACCCCCACTAGGGCCATCTGTCACTTGCTCATTCTGCTTTCTACTCTTAATCTCACCATTAACACCTCCTTTAGCCAGCACCACCATCGTCAAGATCCCTTCGACCTTTTATTTATGACATATTTTGCAATCTCTCCTTTGCCTCCACCTATCGCTGGCCTTCTATCCAGCTTCAGCTGTCCCACCCCCCTTAAACAGCATATATTTCACCACATTTTTACTTCTATCTAGCTCTGAAGAAGTCATACGGAATCAAAACGTGAACTCTGTCTTTCTCTCCACAGATGCTATCAGACCTGCTGAGTTCTTCCAGCATTTTTTGTTTTTTGATCCCAATCTTCTGCTTGCCAGCTATCTAAATTTATGGATTGCAGCATGTGAAAGATACACAAAATAATTTCCTGTTTGGCACCCCAAGTTAATAGTGCCTCATGCCAGACAGGAGGTGCCAACCAGGCTCAAAGCTTTCAGCAGTACCTGCAGGACACAAGAACAAATACAGGCAAAGACAGTACGTTCGGCTTTGACTTGAGACCCTTGTCCCAGTCGCACTTTCCAAAGCCTTCACACCGCAAAAGATTATATGGGGGAGGATTTTAAGGCCCCACAGGGACCGAGAACAAAGCTGAATGGGCGCAGAATTTCACACTTCCAGCTGAGATGCTGATTCCCTGACTTCATTCCACCCCTGGGCCATTTCCAAGGGGCGGGATGGGGGGTTTTGTGGGGGCAGTGGGGCGGCAGGTAGGCAGCAGGGGTACCTGCCAATGGAGATAGCTTAGGGTCTACTAAAACCTATTAATGGAGGCTAACTGGGATTTTCCAGTCAGTTTCTGTGTTCCAGGAGCTGTCTGGGATAGATTAGCTGGCTGGAGGTGGCCTCCTGGCAGCATACACTGGTGAATGCTCCAGACAGGTTTACAGGCCCTCCGTACCTATCTCTGAGCAACAACAGCCACAGGCCACCCAGTAGAGGGATTCCTCCTAACAGTGTTGAACTGACTGCAAAGGACATTTTTTATTTTAAATTTATTGGAAGAAGTTGGAGAGAGGGTGCCTCCATCCTAGGGTACCTTCTCAGTTACCTGCCATGACATCCTGCTGCTGCTCTGATTGGCCCTCCAGCTTTGAGAGCAGTGGTCTTTTCTGTGACTCCTTGCATATGCAGGGGTACTAATGCAAAGGTACTAACTCCTCTCTTAGGTGCAAGCCTTAGATGCCTATCTTTTTTCTCCTATATGAGTATGGCGAATGTCACTTCCATCTTATAAGACACATATGTTTCCTACCCATCAAATCAAAGGCTTAGGTGCCCTGTCATCAGAGGTTCTAGGCTACTGTCTTTTGTATGTATAAAAGAACTTGGGTAAGTCAAATAGGAAATGAAGGATGAGCTGCCACCACTGATAAATTAACTTATTTAAGTAGTGAGAAAGCAGCAATGATCCTCAGGGAAATAACATCTTTTTAAACAATTCAGAGAAGGATATTGAAGCCAATGTGTTGTTTTTCACAATGTTGTTAAAATATTTTGCAGCCAAATATGTCCTGGTATAAATTATTTTTATCATATTAAATGTCAGAGCTTAACTTTTTATATCAACACACGTGTATAATGCTTGAATGCCTTTCAGAAGATATAAACAAATTTAGATTGTGGTGTGCTCAGTAGCTCTCCGGTTACCTTATATTTTACCCAATTGCCAGACCCCCTAGGCTACACATATATAAAGAATAATAAAACCCTATCCAATTACTGGGGTTCATTTGGTTTGCTTGATGACATTACAAGTTCACTTTTAGTTGGTCATAAAACAATCTTTTTTTCATTGTGGGCATCACTGGAAAAACCTGCATTTGTTGCCCATCCTTAATTGCCCTTGAACTGAACAATTCAGAGGGTAGCTAAGAGTCAATCACATGGCTGTGGGTCTGGAGCCATATTTGCTTCCTTAAAGGGCATTATTGAACCAGGTGGGCCTTTATGATAATCAATGCTAGTTTAAATTTCACCATTACTGAGACTAGCTTTTATACTCCAGATTTATTAATTGAATTTAAATTCCGCCAGCTGCCATGGTGGGATTTGAACCCATGTCCCTAGGGCATCAGCCTGGATCGGCCAGTGACACTGCAATTATGCCACCATCTCCCCTTAATGGCTGACTGACTTCAAGGCCAGATGCATCATTTTGGACCTAAAACTTTCATTTGAAGAGCTCCCTTATGTCAAGAAAAGCTCAATATTGAACATTCAAAGACATCCATAGAGATGAAGCAGCAGGGTATTACCTAAACCAACCAAAACCTTCAATAGTATATCTAATTCTGAATCACCTTTCTAAAATATTCTGGCACACGCTTCATTGTTAAAATCACCTGGGGCAGAATTTTACAATCAGCGTGCGGGAATGTAAAATGACGCGTGATGATGTCGAGAGTGCGTCCTGAAGTAACCGTGCACCATCGCAATATTTCACTAAGCGGGCGCGCTATGAGGATGGAGGGGCGCCCGCCATTAATTAACGGGCCAGTTAAGGCCCTTGAAGCACCAATTGTCTGTGATTGTTCGCAGCCCGTGTGATTTTAAGGGCGTCGCACCGGCGCAATGGGCAGGCGGGTAGGCCACATTTTCAAAAACCTCATCCACGGGCGGGATAAGAGAAGTGAGTGGGCTCGCTCATGTGAGTTGTTAGTACTTTAGCTTATAAGTTGCTGCTGCTTGCTTGTGTGAACAGGACAACTTCATTTTGCTTCAGAGCTGCTTTGACAGAAATAAGACGCTTCAGATCAGGACCCTGGAGGAGTCATACAACTTGGGGCCTTCCAGGTATCAGACAACCTTCCCTTACCCTGGGAATGGGGATTGTGTTCTCCGCTGGAGGCACCTCCTCTGAGGAGGAAGAGAGGGCCAGAAGTGGGAGGAGGCCAGGTGCGCCAATGCAGCCTCCAGGGGAGCGACCTGTGGGAGGACAGGCGCAGGCACAAGGGGCGCAGGACCAACAGGGAGTCCAAAGAGGAAGGGACCACAGAAGTTGCCGCTATCCAGCTGCCAGGGTATACAGGCGGCGTTACAGCTACCTCAATAAGTCTGAGGCACAATGCCGAAGGAGGCTCTGCTTTTCAAGGGAGACCGTGACCTCCATCTGTCAGTGGTCAGCCCTGCTCCGATAGCGTGGGTGGGCACCCCATGCCAGTGGCACTGAAGGTCACAGTGGCCCTCAACTTCTATGCTTCTGGCTCTTTCCAGGGGTCGATGGATGATCTTTGTGGAGTCTTCCAATCAGCTGTCTACAGTTGTGTCGAGTTGGTGACAGATGCTCGATTCAGGTGTGCATTGACTTTCATTCACTACCGCACAGACGAGGCCAGCCAGGCAGAGCGATCCAGAGGCTTTGCAGCGATTGCTGGATTCCCCCGCAGCCAGGGTGCAATCCACTGTACATATTTGGCCATCAGGGCACCAGCGGGTGAACCGGGAGCTTTTGTCAACAGGAAGGGATTCTACTCCATGAACGTGCAGATAGTGTGTGATCACAGGAGGCAGATTCTGCAAGTCTGTGCAAGGTACCCAGGCAGCTCCCACGGCTCTTATATCCCTAGACACTCCCAGGCGCCGAAGCTCTTCAGTGCTCCAGCCCGGCTGGATGGTTGGTTGCTGGACGACAAGGGCTATCCCCCCAAAAGGTGGCTCATGACGCCTCTCCGCCATTCAAGAACAGAGACCAAGCAGCGGTACAATAGGAGCCAAGCCTCCACAAGGGCAATGGTAGAGAGAACCATCGGTCTTCTCAAGGTGCACTTCGAGTGCCTGGACCGTTCAGTGGGCGCACTCCAGCATCCCCCAGATTGTGTGTTACTGATGGTGGTTGCATGCTGCGCTCTCCACAATCTGGTGCTGGAAATGGGGGACGCAGTGGAGGAAGAAGATGTTGATGCAGCTGCTCTGGCAGCAGACGATGAGTCCAATAGTGAATCCGAGGCTGAGCATGTTCAGGAGAATGCTGAGGGGATAGATGCCGACCTGGGCAACCTCTAGAGAGGCAGGGACACCCAGTAGACTTTTATCCAATCCTCCTTCAGCTAGTCTACTAAATAAGAACCATCACCACATGCCAGGGCTGCAGGCTCCATACTCAATACCTGACAGGAACATTTGCTTGGTAAACAACATGCACTATGTGCCATTTCAATAGAGCTCAATGAAAAACAAGTCACCCATAGCATCATGGGTTACCCTGCACCTGCAGAACTAATGAAGCACCCAGAGACAAACAGATTTAATAATGTGGTGCCTGGCATACATAAAACAAATTAAGGGGAAAGGTGTTCTCCAACACACCTAATAATAATTAACTTAAAAGTGGGGGGAAAAAATATCACCACTAATAAGCCCGTGTTGTGCTTAAGGTGCTTTAAGTTTTCATTTGCTGGTGTTACATTTAGATGCTTCCCCCCTCGCTGGTACTGGCATTGGAAACAGCCTGTTCATTGTGCTGTCCTGTTGGCCTTGATGGCCCTGGCGGGCGTCCTCTGGCCTGTGGAGCCTGTGCTGGGAGAGCGCGGCCAGTGCCTTGGCTGGCATCTCCCCAATGCAGCAGCCTCATCGGATGCCATGGTCACTGGCGGAGGAGCTGCTGCCATCGTCCAGTGTGCACTGAGAGGTGCCGGCAGGGACAACAAGCAGCTCGTGTGCCAATGTCAGGTCGCTTTGGACCTCCCTGCTCGCCATTGATGGATGGGCACCTAGCTGGGATACTGGGTGCCCAATCCATCTCCCACACTGACAGTGACCACCTGAAGTCATTGCCAGTGTGAGGGCTTGCAGGCCCAAGCGCATCCTCAGGAACCCCTGATTCAGCTCCTGTGGGAGCCTCTCCTTGAGAGTCGCCACTCTCTCCATGGAGGAGGCAGTACGCTTGGCCATGAGGGTTATTACATTGCTCACACTCTGCAAGGGCTCCTCCAACACGGAGATCATGGCGTGCATTCCCTCATGTATCTGCGCCAGATCCTCCTGCTCACCCTGCTGGATTTCCAGCATCTGCTGCCTCAGGGATGGCTCCAGGGGCACATCATCAGCCACCGACTAAGCATGTTCCTGGTCCCCAGCAGTCTTCCGACTGTGGGCGCCCGGGGCACTCACTGCCTCCGCCTGCCCCTCAAGCGAGTATGAAGTGCCCTCACCGTTGTGCACCAAGATACTATCTGTTGATCTAATGCCCACCAAGATGCTGGTATCTGCGCTGGTGCCTGCTGGTTCAGGGGGTGTGATGCAGGTGTGTTTCTATGGTTGCTGTCCACTGAGGTGAATGGTGGGCCTTCAGGCTCCTCACCCCGATGGGCTTCTGGTGAGCCTGAAAGGAAGAACAAGGACATGTCATTAGTTAAAGTCATTAGACTGTTACTGTGCATGCCTGGCACCCAGATCAGGGTGCCCTCATCTTTCCATTATCAATGGGGATTCCATGTTCGAGGCTCACATCAATATAGAGACAACAGTGGAATGGTTGCAATGACAGACATTCTGACCTCAGTGCACTGCACTCTTACCTCCCTGTTGCACCCCAACCACACCACAGCCGGTTGACCTGGGTGCATGGTGCCTCTCCAGCTCCAGGGCCTCCTGTTTGCACCTGCTCAAGGTTAGAAGTTGGGTGCGGTCCTCTGCCAGTCCGCAACCTCTCGGCATTGCTATGAGATGTTTTCTCCTGAAAGGATAGAGGAGCATTGATTAGTCCACTCTGTACCTGCATTGCCATTGCAGACTGGCCAACCCCACCTGAGGAACACCTCGCAGGGCTCAGCCAATTCGTGACCCTGGAGCCGAAAGGCACTCATTTCAAGTGCCCAGATGCTTCCCCGCCACAAATTCCATTCCCTAACCACTGATTCAATCCTTCTCCCAAACCTCTAGCTAAGGCTGAACCAGACCATTCACAACCTATTTGTCCCTAAGATGAGCTTCTAACCACATGTTAGGCTGCCTGTCCAAATATTCCCTTTTATGGCTCAGTATCAAATTTTGTTAATTTTTCTACCTTGGGATGTTTTAAAGATTTTCAGAGAGACATGTAAAAGATAGTACTGAATGAGGATAGAAATAGGTACAACCATTGAAAAAGAACATTCTTGGTATGGATGGACCCTAAACTGTTAAAGGGAAAATAGCAGGGGTTCTGGTTACAAATTTTTATTTGCATTAGTTATGCAAATTGTGTCATTGGATTGGAGAATAGTCAAGATCAGACCTTTGCTCATGAAGAGTTAGAAAGATAAACATGTCAGAAAATATAAATTATTGCATTTAGAACATTAAATGCATGTAAAATCTATAAAATGGAAAAACCTCAGGAAGTTTGTTAAAATACTTTTAATAGACAAGACATTGTAGAAAAGTAGAAACAAAACTCCTTTTCAGGTTTAGATTTCCTTCCTGCCATGACATGTAATCCTTACTTGAACCCATAGATTATTTTCCCATTATTAGGCAACAATTGTAGTTTGAGCTAGGTATTTTCAGCTTTCAATGCCACTGATCCTAAGATTAATTAAATCTGCTCCAGTTTTCTAAAAGAGTTATCCAGCAAGTCCCATTCTGCAGTTCTTTCCCCAGTTATTTTTTTAGATATTTATCTGCTGCCCTTTTCAAAGGTAAAATGGATTTTGCTTCCATCACTTTTTTGCATAAAATAATTCTCTGAACCTCTCCAATATTTATTCTTTTGGTTAGGCTCTTAATTTTATGACTTTCATTTACTGACTCAGTGATCAATGTAAATAATTCAGCTCGATTAATTAAAAGTTCTCATAATTTTGAACATATATCTAATCTCCTCTTAACCTTCTCAGTTTTAATGAAAAGCGCCTCAGTTTCTCTGGCCTTCCCTCACATCTAAAGCCTTTCATCCATGTTATAATCTTAGTGAATCCCTTCCACACGCATTCCAAGATATGAGATCTTATGGAGTAAACCCACAGGAGGCTAGTGAGCCCCTGTTCTAGAAATGTTGGGACTAAACTATGAATTTTTGAGTCAACAGTTCAACTTCTTGAACAAATGTTAACCAAATAAAATACAATGTGAACAGAGGCAAGTAGCCTGTAAAGAGTTATTAATCTAGGCAATTTAACAAAGACACAAGATGTAGATCAGTGTTACATAATGTCTAGAAATAGGCCCATGGTGCTGTTATTTAATTGATCTAATATTGTTAATGGAACTACAAAGAAGGAAACATGTAACTAATGAGGGAAATTAGACAGATGACTGAAGTTAATGACAGAACTAAAAGAGAGAGTAACTTGGAATCTCTGTTCTTTATTTTCCTTTAACTATATAGTTATCCTGTCTAATCCAGTAATTTAGCAATATGGGACAAGCAGCAGTAAATTGAAGTGATACAGGTGCTCTCAACATGGGAGCTTCAGATATTCTTTTCTTATCTTCAAAGTCATATAGGTTTGTCTTTCTCAGTTAATAATTTATCAATCTGGCGGAAAGAATAAGAATTTTAATGCTCTTGATTTGGCCCAAGCTTGGATTTATTTTGATGGGAAGCAATGTATTTATTTCAAACAATTGGAATATAGATTTTTTTAAATGATCTGGAATGTTTTGTGGTTGAAAGGGAAGATGGAATTAAATGGAAAATCAGTGATTAAAAGCATAGCACAGTTCAAATTTGTTAAATTTGTTCTCTGTAAGTTCTCTTAAAATGTTAACAGCTTTATTAGTATCTACAACACATAGAAATGTGCACTTTATCACTTTACCTGCTAAACTGTCATTAAGGGTGTAAAAGGATTAAGCATCCCATTAAGTATTAAAAAAAAGTTGATGTACTTAAGATCACTAAATTGTGTTTTGGCACAACAGCAAGAAATGCAAATTAAAATGTTACAGGCTTACAGTGCTGAATTTAGCAGTTCCAGTTGATCATTTATTTCCAACTGGAACTGCCTGGCTGGCATGGTCTTGGTGTCAACTGTATGTTGTGTAAACTATTACTAGGATAATTTTTTATGTGCACCATACCACAGGAGCCAATGTTTGAGTTCCAGGCAAGCTGTGTTGTGGATAGAAGTGCCAATATAAACTTGTTTAAATCATCAGATAGCTAAAGCAGCTATCTAAGTGATATGCATTTCTCATAAGTAGTGCCTGAGCAGTGTAAAGCAGGTCCTGTGTGATACACCTAACAATACATGAATATGTATGATCTTTGATGCCTTCAAAACACCCATGTTGTTGTTGGTGATTTTAGTGAAATATTGGCAACTATTCTGCATTAATGATCAACTGTTATCCAGTTTTAGAAGACATTTCACTAAACTAACTTAAGAACAAAAGAATATAAGAAATAGGAGCAGGGGTAGGCCATTTGGTTGCCACAAGCCTGCTCTATCATTCGATTAGATCATAGCTGAACTGACCATGGCCTCAACTCCACTTTCCTGCCTGCCCCTCATAATCCTTGTCTCCCTAGGAGATCAAAAATTTGCCTAACACAACTTTGAATATAACCAATGACCCAGCCTCCACTACTCTCTGGGGTAGATCATTTGAAAGATTAACAACCTCTGAAAGAAGAAATTCATCCTCATCTCTGTCCTAAATAAGAGACCCCTTATTCTGAAACTGTGCTCCCTAGTTCTAGATTCCCCCTTGAGGGGAAACATCCTCTCAGCCTCTATTCTGTCAAGTCCCCAGAATCTCATATGTTTCATTAAGATAGGCTCTCATTCTTGTAAACCAATAAGTATATGCCCAACCTGCTCAAGCTTTCTTCATAAGACAACGCCTTCATCTAAACAGTCAACTTCGTGAACATTCTCTGAACTGCCTCTAATGGAAGTACATCCCTCCCTAAATAAGAAAACCAAAGGTTGGATTTTGCTCTTTGAGACGGGAATCGGAAGTTGGATGATTTGCCAACGACATGATCCTGTCCCCTGCCCAGTAGTGCCCACCCTAGCTATTTTCAAGGTGGGGCGGTGGACGTAGACTGGAGTTGGGGCTGCTGGCCCCCGAAGCAGGTCTAAGGCAGGAACGACAGCAGGCGGATAGGTTAGAAAGCCCTCAGCTGTTTGTTGAGATATCGGCCTAGCTCTATACATGAGTGTTGGACATTCTAACCCTCGACTCCCCATCAACCTCCCTCACCACCACCCCCCCACCCCCGTACACCTGTACCCCCATCATTTCCACATATGCTCACTAAAGTGTCAAACAAACACATCCATTCAAACTCCACTTGAAAATCTTTAATCCTATTGAGTGGCCATAAAACTGTCAAATTACAGAAACATCCATTCAAAAACCACTTCATAAACTATAATTCTCTTAGAAGCTCATAAAACTGCCAATCTAATCAAAACTCATGGTCCCTTGACAGCCATATCAAGGACCTCTACTGAGCTGAATCCATTAATGGGTTTTGGAACTCAGCCAAGCATTCACAATGAGATTCCATTGCATTGTCAATGAAACCTCCAGAATGGAATACATTAAAGCCTTTCATGTAGTGAAACAGATGGCCATATGTCCCACTGCTTCAAAGGTTGAACAAATGGCTGGTGTGTCAATCAAATAATTCATCCATCTCTTGCACTGCTTTAAAGGCTGTACAGTTGGCTGACCTATCAATCGATGAAAAGATCAAAGCATAGATGCAACTTGAACCACAATACTGTTCAGTGCAGAACAGCACTTTATTCACTGAATAAATTAATCTAATACATTTGAAGACTTTTCCACTTTCGCAATGCTGATCAATTTAATGGCTACTTGCCTTTTCTAAACAAAACCCTATCATCAATCATTGCATTTAAAAACATACTTAACTTATCATACGGCATTAGATTATGACATGTCAAAAGGTCCCTGACTCCAGAACAGGTTTCCCCAATGGTTCATGATGCTTCTGAGTTGGTGTCAACCACGTCACCTTCAGAAACCAGCTCTTCTCTATAAAAATTGCAGGAGATCTGAAATCACTACCTCCACAATGGAGCTGCTGGCATCGGGATTGTTGCATGCAGGCTCGCGACCCGCAACATTATCCTACATCCTTAAAAATGCCACACATCAGGAATGGTGATGAGAATCAGGAAATTTTTAGTCCGGCGGGAGGGTGGGGGCCCGACCCGACCGAGCGTGAAATGACGCGTGAAGATGTCGGCCGAGCGTGCCGACGCCGACGCCAACGCACAACCATGCAATTGTTCGGTCGGTGGGCACGCTCGGAGCCGGCAGCATGCACGCGTCAGAGCTGGCAGCATGCACGCTGGCAACTAAAAGGCCTATTAAGGCCATTAAGCTATCAATTGACATTAATTTTTCACAGCACATTCCACCTAGTGGTTGGCGGGCAAGTGAAAAGGCCAAGCAGCCTTTGTATTTTTTTGGAAACCTCATCCATGGGCGGGGCAAGGTTTCCAAAAGCAAATACAAATAAAATTAAAAACTTTATTTTACAATTAAAAACATGTCCCATGAGTAGGGACATGTTTTATTACATTTTTCTGCTCTTTATTATTTTTAAAAATATCTCTTCATCTCCCTGCGGCAGCTCTATGCCTCAGGGAGATTATTCAGCGCTCTCTCGTTTGCATGTGTGAAGTGCGCACCACGCCCTCCTCTCCCCCACCCACATGGGCAGCGTTCAGCACTGCCGCTCGAGTTTCACACTGGACTGGGTGGGCCTTAATTGACCCGCAAGCATGAAGTTGTGGTGCACTCTCATTTGCGAGCGATGGTCATCTTCCCGACTGCCCCCGCCCACCCCTGCTGATCCCGCACACCAAGGGAAAAATTCTGCCCTGTAATTGGGTCCCACCCACCTCTTTAACACCCACCCACCTCTTTAACACCCACCCATTGTGGGTTTTCCCCATGTCAGGGCAATAAAATCCAGCTGCAAAACTGTGCACAGTATTCTAGCTATGGTCTCACCGACATCATGCACAGTTGTAGCTACTCTTTCCTAACGTTATATTCCATCCCCCATGTAATAAAGGCCCACATTCCATTTGCCTCCTATTTACTTGCTATACCTGCATGCTAATGTTTTGTGATTCATTCATTTCTCCCTCTATTATTTTATCATCATTCTTGCTGGTTCCTAAAATTTTCCCTATCTTCTGGCCTACCAATAACCTTTACAGCATTGTAAGCCTTTACTTTCAATTTGACATCCGCCTTAACTTACTTAGTTAACCACATATGGTTCACCCTTCTCATTAAGTCTTCTTTCTCATATATCTTTGTTAAGAGTTATGAAATATCTCCTTAAATGTCTGCCACTGCTTATCTACCATCTTGCCTTTTGACCCATTTTTCAGCCCATTTTATCAACACTGTTTTCACAACTTTGTAATTTCCTTTATTTAAGTCTAAGACATTAGTTTCAGACCCAGGTTTCTCTTCCTCAAATTGAATGTGAAATTCTGATATGTTGTGATTATTCTTCCATAGAAGATCATTTACAATGGCCAGGATTTTCCCGTCGGTGAGCGGGGGGGGCGGGGCTCGCTCACCGACGCGTAAAATGACGTGCGGTGACGTCAGGCAGAATTCCCGACATCACCGCGCCCCATTTAAATTTTCAGGTAGGCGGGGGCTCAGCAAAATCAGCCATGCACCCGCCAACCTGTCAATGGTCAATTGAGGCCATTGACAGTGTCATTTAAGTAATTAATGGACCTGCTCGTCCAACCTTAAGGTTGGCAGGCAGGCCAGGAGCCCTGGCAGGCTTCAGAAAAAGCATGAAACCTCATCCATGGGCGGGATGAGGTTTCAAGTAGGTTTTCAAAGATTTAATTAAAGTGTTTTTAGAAGTTATGGACATGTCCCAACTCATGTTGAACTGGGGGAAGGCAAATTTTACAGAAATGAGAAGGGACTTGACTGAGGTAGACTGGACAGCACTGCTGGAGGATAGAACAGTGGAAAACCAGTGGGAAGCACTAAAAAGCGAGATCCTAATTGTACAAAGTAGACATGTCCCCTACAAAAATAAGAGTGGTACTGCCAAATCTAGAGCCCCCTGGTTGTCTAGAGGAATACAGGGGAAGATCAAACAGAAAAAGAAAGCATACAATAGGCACAAAGAACTAAGCACTGCAGATAGCCTAGACAAACATAGGAAGTACAGGGACGAAGTAAAAAAGGAAATAAGGAATCTAAGAAAAGGCATGAAGAAAGATTAGCAAGTAAAGTTAAAGATGGTCCAAAGATCTTTTACCAATGCATTAATGCTAAGAGGTTAGTTAAGGAAAAAGCGGGACCTTTCAGAGATGAAGATGGAAACTTGTGTGTAGATGCAGAGGCTGTGGGAAGGGTTTTGAATGAATATTTTGTCTCCGTGTTTACAAAGGGAAGGGAGGATGTAGATATAGTAGTCCAGGAGGAACACTCCGAGATATTGGATGGGATAGTCATAAAGAGAGAGGAAGTACTCGAAGGGTTGAAATCTTTGAAAATTGATAAGTCACCAGGGCCAGATGGATTGTTTCCGAGGCTGCGGAAGGAAGCCAGGGAGGAGATAGCAGATGCTCTAAGGATGATTTTCCAATCTTCACTAGATACAGGGGAGGTACCAGAGGACTGGAGAAATGCAAATGTAGTTCCATTGTTTAAAAATGGATCAAAGGAAATGCCAAACAATTATAGGCCAGTTAGTCTTACATCGGTGATGAGCAAATTAGTAGAATCAGTCCTGAGAGATAGGATTAACTGTCATGTGGAAAGGAATGGACTAGTCAGGGATGGTCAGCATGGATTTGTTCAAGGAAGGTCTTGCCTCACAAATTTGATTGAATTCTTTGAGGAACTGACAAGAAGGGTTGATGAAGGTAGTGCAGTGGATGTTGTGTACATGGATTTTAGCAAGGCACTTGACAAGGTCCCACATGGCAGATTGGTCAGGAAAGTAAAAGCCCATGGGATTCAGGGTAATGTGGCAAACTGGATAAAAGGTTGGCTTTGTAACAGGAAACAAAGGGTAATGGTTGATGGATGCCCTTGCGAATGGAAAGTTGTCTCAAGTGGTGTTCCACAGGGCTCGGTTTTGGGACCCTTGCTGTTTGTGTTGTACATTAATGATTTGGACATGAACATGGGGGGCACGATTGGGAAATTTGACACAAAGATTGGCCGAGTATTGGATAGTGTAGAGGATAGCCATAATCTCCAAAACAATAGAGAGGAGTGGGCGGTAAAATGGCAGTTGGATTTTAACATAGAGAAGTTTGAGGTCATACATTTAGGGAGGTCAAAGAGTTACAGGGATTACACAATAAATGGGAATATATTAAGGGGTAAATGAAGTAAGAGATCGTGGCGTACAAGTACACAGGTCCCTGAAGGCAGCAGCTCAAGTAGACAAGGTTGTAAAGAAGGCATATGGAATGCTCTCCTTCACTGGCAGAGATATAGAATTTAAAAGTAAGGATATAATGTTGGAATTGTATAAAACACTGGTGAGGCCACAACTGGAGTATTGTGTGCAGTTCTGGTCACCACATTACAGGAAAGACGTAATAGATCTGGAGAAAGTGCAGAGGAGGTTTACAAGAATGTTGCCAGGGTTAGAAAAGTGTAGCTACGAGGAGAGATTGGATAGGTTGGGGTTATTTTCCTTAGAACAAAGAAGGCTGAGAGGTGACTTGATTAAGGTGTACGAAATTATGAGGGGAATAGATAGAGTGGACAGGATAAAATTGTTTCCCTTGGTGGAGAATTCTAGAACCAGGGAACATAGATTCAAGATAAGTGGCAGAAGGTGTAGGGGGGACATGAGGAAGAACTTTTTTATGCAGAGGGTAGTGGGTGCCTGGAATTTGCTGCCCAAGTTGGTGGTAGAGGCAGAACCCCTAAACTCTTTTAAAAAGTACCTGGATTTGCACCTTAAGTGCTGTAAGCGGCAGGGCAATGGGCCGGGTGCAGGAATTAGAAAGGGCACCTGGGTGTCCTTGGGCTGGCATGGACAAGATGGGCAGAATGGCCTCCTTCTGTGCTGTAATGATTCTATGGTTCAATGGTTCTATGTGACAGTGTCACATGAGGGGACATGTCAGGGAATTTATTTTTCCATTTTTAATATTTTTGACGAGTATTGTGTGCAGTTCTGGTCACCACATTACAGGAAGGATGTAATAGATCTGGAGAAAGTGCAGAGGAGGTTTAAAGAATGTTGCCAGGGTTAGAAAAGTATAGTTACGAACTGATCTTCCTGAGGCAGCACTTAGCCTCAGGGAGATGAGTGCGCTCTTTCATGCTCTTTCTAAATCCTTTCACATTTTGGAACAATTTCTCCCTTTCTACCCTGGACAGATCCCTCATGATTTTGAATACCTCTATAAAATCTCCTCTCAGTCTTCTTTTCTCCAAGGAAAACAATCCTAATGTCTCCAACCTTCTCTGTGATGACTTCAGCGGGCGTCCTCTGGAGGGCCAAGTCCTGGAGGCCCCCAGCATGCTTTGGGTGTCCTGCTGTGGGCCAGGTGCACCCTCCTCTGCCTATGGAGGTGGAGATAATGAGGTCACAGGAAGAGGGGATTCGGATTGGCCAATCATCCCTGGAGTCATCGGATAGTTGGCCCCAGGATGTCGAGCTGCTGGTCCTCCTCCCTTTAGGTGCCCAATACCACTGGCTGACTCCTTGAGAAGGGGAAGCTGGAGTGAGATCGAGCTGCCCTGCACCCCTTTCGCGCTGAAACTTTTGGAGGCCAACTATGGCAACAGCGATGGAGTTCAGCCCGCACAGCACGGCAGGATCGAAGTCCAGGACCAAGGTCTCTATAGCGGCTGCCATCCTGCCAGTGTTGACCTCGGTGCGTCAGCATGCCAGCACTATCACCTCGGACTGAAGGCGGATGAACTCCTCCATCATCCCTTGCGCTTTGAGGAGTGCACCAGACACCCCTTCCTGATGTCCCCGTGATTGTCTTTGCAGCTCCAACAACTAATTGAGGACCGAGTCCAGAGGCTCATCATCTGACTCAGACTCAGCAGATTCCTTGTTTCCAGCAGTCCTCTGAGTGCCGGCGACCAAGGATGTCCCTGCTGCCGCCTACTGTGAAACAGATTGTGCCCTGTACTCACCAGATTGTGACCCCAAAGCTGTTCTACAAGTAGGTCCCACCGGTGTGTGTCGTTGCACTGGTGGAGGTTGTGGGTTAGCGCTTGTCAAGTCTTCAATGGTGCTGCCCTCAGGGTTCTCATCCAATGTGCTCCCAGCACTGCGGTCGGGGTTAAGGTTGCCTGAGGGCGACGTGGCAGATGTGCCTAGGAGAGAAAGTGGAGATTATTAGTGCTTGGCAGCTGCAATAAACACAGAACAGTGGACTCAGAGTAGTGTTGAGAGAGGGATGCTGTAGGGCAGGATCCTCATGGGTGTTCGCCGCCGACCTCACCATCACCGCAGGAATGGTCCAACTCCTCTCTGCCCAGCTCCAATGCATGACTGTAAACTGGAGTGAGGACCTTGCTGTCCGGCACTCCACCCCCAGTCTGGGACCTCTCCCATTGATTTTGCATGTTCCTGTCCTGCATAAGACAGAGGAGACAGTGGGCACATGCCAGGCCAAATGAGAAGGATGACAGGTGTGCGTGTGTGCTGAGTGGAGCCATGGACAGGATGAGGAGGCAGTCTCCAGAGGAGATGAGGCAGATGGAGATGTGAGGGGGTGTATGAGAGAGTGAATTGTGATGTCCCTTGAGCCGGCAGTCAATGAGACGACAGTGAATGTGTGATTAGTTTGTGAGTGGGTGAGTTGAGATTGATGAGATGGTTGACTTACCCTGGCAGCACGGATGAGATCACTCATCCTCTTTCTGCACTGGATGGCAACCTCAAGAAAAGCAATGGTGCTGGTACCATTCCCTGGGGAACCTTATTGTATATCTTTCTCCAGTATGAAAAACAACTGTTCACCACTATTCTCTGTTTCCTTGATGGATTCTCCCATTGCATGCACAATTGAGTGTTCAGCAAGTAAAGCAAAAAAACCAGTGTACAGCCTAGGCTGATGTTGCCTCATGTGTGATGTTAGACCAAGTCTCGATTTCCATAACTGATTGTAAACACTGCGTGTTGGGGGAATGGATGGTGGTTGTTCAAGCCTTGCATCCATAGGGCAGGATTTTACATGTCGGCGAGTGGGGCCCACCCCTGCTCACCAATGCGTAAAATGACGCACGGTGACGTCAGGGGGAACTCCCGACGTCACCGTGTCCCATTTAAATTTTCAGGAAGGCGGGGGCACAGTGAAATCAGCCAATTGAGGCCATTGACAGAGCTAATTATGTATCTAAAGGACCTGCCCATCCAACCTTAAGGTTGGCGGGCAGGCCAGGAACCCTGGTGCAAACTAGAAAAAGCATGAAACCTCATCCACAGGCGGGATGAGGTTTCATGTAGGTTTTTAAAAATTTTAATAAAGTTTTTTGTGAAAATTATGGACATGTCCCAACTCATGTGACATTGTCACATGAGGGGACATGTTAGGGAAATTTTACTTATCTATTTTTAGGTTTTTGACATTTAGAGCCCATCTCCCTAAGGCTGCACGTAGCCTCAGGGAGATGAGTGCGCTATTTTGTGTGCATGCGTGAAAGAGCACACTCTTGATTTTGGGATCCCCCCCCCCCTGCCCAGACATGGAGTGCATAGCGCTTCTGTGCGGACATCATGCTAGGCGGGCCTTAATTGGCCCACCCGCGTAAAATGGCACCGTGCCCCTGACCAGGGGCACCGATCGGAAGTGCACCCGCCCTTCAACTTCCTCCCCAATGGGGGGAAAGTTCAGCCCATAAAGTTTTTTTTTTATTCATTCATGGGATGGGGGTATCACTGGCTAGGCCTGCATTTATTGCCCATCCTTAAATGCCCATGAGAATTGCATAGCATGCTAGGTCATTTCAGAGGGCATTTCAGAGCCAATCACATTGCTGGAGTCACATGTAGGCCAGACCAGGTAAAGATGGCACATTTCCTTCTCTAAAGGACATGAATGAAACAGATGGGTTTTTATAACAAATGACAATGGTTTCATGGTCATGTCCAGAATTTTTTTCTTGAATTCAAAGTTCACCATCTTCCGTGGTGGGATTCAAATCTGGGTCCCCGAAGCATTACGCTGGGTCTCTAGATTACTAGTTCGGTGACAATGCCACTACGCCACTGCCTACCCAAAAGTGATGTAAGAACGACTACCTGGTAGGCTTTGATCTTTGTTCTGAGGCAAACTTCATGCTTTTCCCAAAGTCTGTGAGAGACCCTGCCAAACGCTGAGCTTGCTTTTGCCAGTAATAGATGATTTTGCCATCCAGTATAGTGTTATTAGAGAGGATATCCCAAGATAGCAAAACTTTTGTATTGAATGGAGGGTTGTGTTGTTGATGGTGACTGTGGGGTCTTGGAGTACCTGGTCAGGGATGTGTTGATACAAGATCTATGTCTTCTGCAGAATTATTGTCAGGCCAAAGTATTCTGAGGCTAGGGAAAAGTGCTCAACAAGCAGCTGAATGTTCTCCGGAGTATGTGCTATGAGAGCACAGTCATCCACGAACAAAAGTTCACTGGATAACTGCTCAGCAACCTCTGTACAAGCCTTGAGCCTTTGCAAGTTGAATAGGTTGCCCTCTATCCCGAATTGAATGTGTATCCCTGTATCAAGATTTTTGAGTGAGTTCTCTGTTCCCTATCACTCAGCCAATTTCATATCTATGCTCCCACTGTCCATTTTATTCCACGGGCTTTGACTTTGCTGACAAGACTGTTAATACAGCACTTCGGCAAACAACTTTTGAAAGTCCATGCAATCCACATCAACTGAATTACCCTTATCAATCTTTTCCATTCTCGCAACAAAAAACTTCATCAAGTTAGCTAAACAAGATTTGCTTTTAACAAACCTGTGCTGGCTTTCTTTAATTAATACAAATTTGTCCAAGTGATATCTTTAGAGAGACTGTCAACTTTAAAATATTTCTCATTGAGTCAATTATGTATATAGAAACTCATCCAATATAACACATAAATATTCTTCAGGGTTCATGTTCAAATTAAATTAAGTATTTTTTTAAAGTATACTGCAGTTCCACAATATTACTTAAAACTAATTTTTGGGACAAGATCAGAGCTTTTCTGGTCAATGGCAAAATCTGATTCAACTGAACAATGCACCTGATCTCTTAGAAAGGCATGATGGAAGAGCACATGACACCTTTTCCTTTCCTTTTGCCACACTACCATCCATGACTTATTGAACAGAGAGAGAAAAGAGTCTCAATAGATTCTGGGGGACAAAGCTGATAATCCACTGATACTCTGGCTGATGACACCATTCCACATCACTAGCCATGGAAAATATGAGATACAACTGTGCAGAGAAAGCAACGGAGCAAGTAATGGCGAGGGTGATTAGGGTGCTTAATGCATGTTTCCAGCACCTTGATAGGCTGGAGATTGTGTTACATTAAACACATGAAAAGGCAATGAAGATTGTAGTACTCACTACATGATACACAATTTTACCCATAGGAAAGGGTCACCCTGGTTGGTGGTCTCCAGCTGGAAGACAAGGTAGCTGCAGCTAGAATTCATTCTGGGGTAGACCAGGAAACAAAGCACTTGCGGTACTAATATGATGCCAACCTCAGACTGGCCCAAAGTTGAAGCGTCATGGTATCTCTAGAGCTGCAGGTCTTGTCCTCATGATGAATGAGTTTTCTTAAAAAGGAGATTTCATGCCCAATTCATGCATGCTGTGTTTTGTGTTATGCAGCAATTTGTCCTGTGGGCAGAAAACAGAGAGAAGGATATGGGGGCTGTTGTACAAGAGGTGCATGTATCAAAGTAACATGGTTGTTTTCAGGCGCTGGAATAATTTATTCAATGGGGAGATGATGACATAGCGGTAATGTCACTGGACTAGTAATCCAGAGGCCCAGGCTAATGCTTTGGGGGGCAAGGGTTCAAGCCCAACCATGGCAGCTGGTGGAATTTGAGTTCTGTTAATAAATCTGGAATATAAAGCTAGTCTCAGTAATGGAGGCCATGAACCTATCATCAATTGTTGTAAAAACCCATCTGCTTCACTAATGCCCTTTAGGGAAGGAAATCTGCTGTCCTTACCTGGTCTGGTCTACATGTGACTCCAGGCCCATAGCAGTGAGGTTAACTCTGATATGGCCCAGCAAGCCACTCAGTTCAAAGAAATTAGGGACAGGCACAAATGCTAGCCTTGTGAGTGATGCCTACATCACATAAAAGGAATAAAGAAAATAAACAGAAAGTTGAAGCTGTCAAATCCATTAACTGCCCACTCTGAAAAGTCTGTCTCTCCCAAGAGTTTTTGAGAAATTTTTTCCTGGAATTCTGAGCTCTGAGCTTACCATCTCATCAAGTCATTGCAAATTTTGCAGAACTACCTATTTTTGGCCAAAACAGCTCTCAGCACTTTGCCACCTCTCTCCACATCACTTGGTTCAGCTTTCCGGAGCCCTCAGCCTTGCAGCCCGCAGCAGCCAATTTCACTGAGGCTTCACATCATCCAAGGAGGCATGCAGGTTTTCATCCAGAAAATTCTGAGACTTTTATTTTTCAACACAACCTGCAAAATCTCAGTGAAAAAGAGTACATGCAGACACTGTAAATGTCTTTATGTAGCATTTAACAACACCCTTCAATTGAAATCAACTTTTGAAAGTTGGTTTAATGTGATTTCAGAAGTTGTAGCTCACTTACCTCCCAATGTCAGGCCTCTTCTGAATTATGGGTCTTTAATTAGCTTTTTATCAGTCCCTATGGTTGTCAGTAGGATAAGCCATTGGTAGCACTAGTGAATGGTGGCGCTGATCCATCAGAGAGCTTGCAGTGTCATAGCCAGGTTGATTTTCCAGCAAAGTTTGGCATACCTATAGTGCTGGATGAACAGAAAGCGCAAATGTCTGATTAAAGCTGTATGATGCCAATCACTGTTCTAGAAAATTCCAGCCAATTATATTTTCAATTAAGTTTTGCACTGAGTGTGAAATCTCAAAAAAACACAAGCAACTGAAATTCAGTTGTATCACAGAGCAATTGCATTACACAGAATAATACAAGTTGAACTAATCTTTTGCCAACATAGGAATACAAAATGAAAAAGATGAAAGTCATTGAATGTTGATGAATACTTGCACTCGCTTTGAAGAATTTCATTTTGAATTAAAGTCAAATGTTCTCGCTCTTCTGCTCTCTAATGGTTTCATGGGAGATTCTTTCCCAGAAACATCTATCACACTTGTGTTGATCACCTTAGAGAAGGGAAAAAAAGTAATAAATTTCAAATCAAAGTAGTGTTGGCATCCTGTTTAGAGGCTTCTGTGGCTTTTTGCTGTTTAATGCAAATAGCCACAAGTAATGCAGCCTCCAGCTGACTCAATTTAATTACAGGCTCCACATTTGTATGCTACTTGAACTCAGCTAAAAAAATTGCAATTCTTTTCTTATTCATGAGGTTTTTATTAATCAGAGGCATTTCACACTTACAGCCTCTTTAATTAATCCTTCTATTTCTGACGCAAGCACAATTTATAATGTGCTGCAGTGATAATGGTCCTAGGCTTTCTTGGTGAACTCGGTCGGTTTTCTGCTAACTAATGAATTTTGAGAAATTTGCAATGACTTAAAGCTGATTTTTTTTTATGTCTTAAAATGCAGGAAAGCAAAATAATTTCTTGAGTTGGTGAAATTTCAATATTTATACTTTTGCTTTTTAATTTGTTTTAGAGTTTATGCCTCCAAGCTCCATGTATCTTCCCTTTAATACACGATTAAAGCAAGTCTGAGAAATCTTTCATGACTTCCAGCAAAGACATTTTATGCTTAAGGCAGGAGGCATACATATGTTAAAACACATTCGACCTACAATTTTTTTTTTCTGCCAATGTGGACAGGCTATCTCACATTAATACCAAGCAACAACAAAATTCAGCTAATGAGTGACTGGTGGATTTTATCACTAGTTGCATCAGAAACTTCCACACATTTGAAAGGAGGCACAGGTCATTTAACTGTTGTATTACCTAGAGTATTTTGGCATTTTTACTTACAGTACCATCTTCTTGTGTATGCACTTTTACAAAATGACGAATGATTGGTTTTACTTGGAGAGGAAGGTTAACCAGTTTATAAAAACAGTTACAGGGGCAATGTATCTAACAAATGTTAATCATGCATAGCAATACTGAAGTGGTTAACTGCAATCACTAATCTGTTTAAAAAAAACAATCTGCCCCATAAACTTCAATTAAAAATGAAAACTGTTTACCTTCTAGCCCTTGCCAGATTCTGACCTGTCATAAAGTCCCTTTCAAAACCTTAAGCATAGGTTGTGAGCTTGATTTTGCTGTGGGCTTTGGGACCTTAATGTTAGGACCAAATAGAGGTCTTGAGCCTGCGCTTGCCAGCACTGGGACTGGTTTAGCGATTTTATCAAAGGCAGGCTCCTATTTGACCATCTCTGGGTTTGTCATCCAATTAAAGATGGTGGGTGGACTTCTGATACCCAGTGAAAGGGACAGCAGCTCAGAAGCCTCAGCCATGGCACTGGGAGGGGTCTGTACTGCTGAGGCAGGGAGGAGACTTTGCGCCTCAGAGAGGTAAGCTGAAATAAAAAACTTAGGGGGCCATGGCAGAAGACCCCACTGATTGGTGGGGAAAGCACTCCAAGGGAATCTTTGGGGCCGAGGAGGCTGGCTTTCCTGCTTACGGCCTCTTCTGTGGGCGATGGCTCCAAAGGTTTGGTACAGTGCCATACAGAAGCTGTCTCTATGGAGCTGGCAGCCTTACCATGTAGTGGAGGGAGGTGGTGCACCGCAAAATATTGGCAGCCCCATCTAATGGCCCCAACTGAATCCTTTAACATGCAAATCAGCTGCTCGCCTCCATGGCCAATAAAATTCAACCCTGTGTTGCTAACCCTGACAGAGAATGTATTTTAGGAAAGAAAGAGAAATGGCTGATGATTTATTAGATTGAAGCCATTTACAATTAAATGAAAATAACAAAGAATATTGGGTGGTAACTTTAAACATCAGGAGAACATTAAAGCGAGCTATATCAAATCAACTACATATTATGCACCCCATCTCAGTTTTCTTTTGATTGATGGAATTTAAAGTCAGACGGTGTGAAAAATGGACAGGCAATCTGACATGGACATCTTTACACACTGCTGAAGTTTAAAGTTTCACCCAATATGATCACATCAAAATTAAAAACATAGCACTTGTGTTGCTTTTATTTAATTATTATTTCCTATCTATGGGTTAATATGTGAAAATGTTGAGTTACTTTTCATGTTTAGGAATGCAGCTGATTTGCTAGAGCACTTTAATTTTAATCCTTTTGATTTGTGATGGTTTTGATGTGCTATAATGGAGCTATAATTGGACAGCCAATTATATTGTGGCTACAGTAATGTTGCGCATGTTCTCTCATGATGAAAGTAGCCATTTGTCTTCTAGATTTACGCATTGCCTTCAACTGCATCTATTGCCAGAAAAAGCTGTAGGCAAATGGCATGAAAATCAGGAAGGACTTCCTCGAGTGCAGATTCAGGTGAAGTGGGACCATGTCTTCATATAGAGTGCTCACAAACACACAGCTGATCAAACTTAACAGAACTGCAAAAAAATCTAGCAGTTAAGCAACAGGTGATGGTACCAGTTTAAAATATATTTAAGATATTGGGCAGAATTTTACATTCGGCGTGCGGGTGCGCGCCCAACACGCCCGAGCGTAAAATGACACGCAATGGTGTTGGGCATGTGTCCCGACATCATTGCGCATTCCGGCACACACCCACCAATAATTAAAAGGCCTATTAAGGCCATTAACAAGCTAATTAAATTAAAATTTATGCTACCCATCCAACCTTACAGTTGGCAGGCAGGCGAAAAGGTCAAGCAGCCTTTACATTTTTTAGGAAACCTCAACCACGAGCGGGATTAATAAACACTAAATAAAAATTTTATTTTGGAACTAAAAGCATGTCCCATCTCATGTGACAGATCCATATGAGATGGGACATGTTTTTAAAAATTGTTTACTGTCTTTATTATTTTTTTAAAAGTGCTTCAATCTCCCTGAGGCAGCTTCGTGCCTCTGGGAGATTGAAGCGCTCTTTCGCGCGCATGCGTGAACTGTGCACCAGGCCTGCTCTCCCTCCCCCCCCCCGCCCACACAGGTAGCGCCATCGCTTGCGATCCACGCAGGGCGGGCCTTAATTGGCCCGCCCACGTGAAATCACAGTGCAGAGCCGATTGCAGGCGGCAGTCGGCTTCCCGACCGCTCCTGCCAAGCCTGCCTGATGAGGGAAAAATTCTGGCCATTGTATGGTAACACCATTCTATCTTCACTATTAGAGGGAGTGAGCAGCCTGCATGTTCCACCAATGCAATGTTCACTTTTTAATGATGCTATTTTTCTCTTCTATTCTCAGGCAAATCTACATTCAGGTGCCAGGAGTTGAAGAGGCCAGTAGTGGAAAGTACAAAGTGGAATGTACAAAATCAACAAGCAGCTTCCAAGGCATCCAAAGTGCTTGGATTCCATCAGTCTTCAACTACATAAAGTACACAAGTATTACACAAAGGGGAAATAGGAAGGTTAAATATTAGACGTGAAATGGGAAGCCTTTGGGTGGCAGCCAATGGAATAATGGCCCAGTTTCTCAGTCAGTAGCTAAGCAATCTCTTTGGAGTGAATTTCTGTCTCCGTGGGCAGAATTTCATGCTGACCGGTCGGGCGTGCTCCCGACCTGATCGGATGTGAAATCGGGCGAGCATCCTGACACCATCCCGCGCTCGCACAATATTTCGGTCGGCAGGCAGGCACAAAAGTCGGAAGCACGCCCACCGTCAGTTAGGAGGACAATTAAGCCCATTAACGGTGCAATTGTCTGTCATTTTACGTAGCCCGTCCAACCTTACGGTTGGCGGATGGGCAAATCAGCCAGGCGGCCTTTACATTTTTCAACAAACCTTATCCACCAGCAGGATAAGATTTCCGTGATGAAGTAAAATAGAAGTAAATTTCTATGGGCAGCATGTTCACAAGCTAAATATTCAGGTGACTGATTATGATGCATGAAAAGCTTTTTCAGCATTTGAAACCTTTATTTTTGCTGTTTCAGGTCTTCAGCTCCCTGAGGCAGCTCTCTGCCTTCAGGGAGCTTTCTGTCAGCGCTGGCCCACGCCCACATTGACACCATTGCCCACCATATTCCTGCCCCCCACCCCGGCAGCGCTGAGCCTTTCAGCGTGCATTTCCTGCTGGCTGGCTGTTAATTGGCCAGCCAGCGTGAATTTGCGGTTGGGGGCCGATCACGGTCAGCTGTCCATTTCTCAGCCGATCCTGGGCCTGCTGATTGCACCCGTAACCAAGCTGAAAATTCAGGCCCTGATGTCACTTTGAATCAGGCATCAAGTAAATGCAATCTCCTGGCACCCAGCAACAGTGATGTCATCAAACAGGGTAAGTAGCAAATCACTTCCAAGCATTCTTACGTATAGTGATCTGGAACGTAAAATGCACTGAACTTTGCACTTTTAATGAAAAATTTTACACAGAGCAAAATAAATGATTTGAGAAATGCACATGGGATTAAGGTAAACACTGAAATATAATCCTTAAAAATTATTTTAAATATGTGGATTTTTATCATAATGGAGAGATTTGACATTACACAAATATAAAATTAGTTTATCAGGGACAGTGAGACTGTTTAGTAGTAATTATGAACTTAGTACTTCATTAAAACACAGCTACCCCTCATTCAACAAGCTGCAACTTTTTTAAAGGATTTTACAGCAAGAGAAGCAAGCTTCCATAGATTCAGTGATTTCTACATGATGACAGTCTGGGAAAGACTTCAGCATCCTGTGAGGAAGTGTAGAAGCAGAGCAGCAATGGCAGTAAACATCGACAGGTTCGCTATCATTACTACTGCAAAAATATGGGCCATTAGTATGTTTTAAGGAGGCTTTAGAAAGTAATGAGAAATATAGTGAGGCTTAAGGAGAGAATTCCAGAGTTCAGGATCATGATGGTCAACAGAGAAGGAGGAGGAGATGAATAAGAGAGCAGAGTTGGCAAAGTAGAGAATCCAAGCAGGGAAAGAAAAATAGACTGGAAGAACAGTAGATTGGTTTAGTTGACGTCACAAGCAGATTTATAAATGAAGATTTGAAAGTCAGTGCACTGGAAGAATGGAATCCAATGATGTTTGGATGTAGGGGGTGTTACAAAAATGGATGCAGGATGTTCTCATGATGGATAATTTTGTGATATATGAAGCTCAGGTCATAGTCACATGGGATGCTGAGGCTGCTCATCACTGAGGGTACCCTAAAAAAGCAACTAGGGTAAGAACATGTGAACACAAGAAGTAGGAGCAGGAGGACAGCATTTGGCCCATTGAGCCGGCTCCACCATCCAATATGATCATGGCTGATCTTGGGCTTCAGCTCCACTTTCCTGCCCACTTCCCATTTCCCTTGATTCTCTGGGAGATCAAAAATCTGTCTAACGCAGCCTTAAATGTATTCAGTGATGGAGCAACTACAATGCTCTGGGGTAGAGAATTCCAAAGATTCAAAACTTTTTAAGTGAAGTCTCTTCACTGAACTTCAGTCCTAATGATCGGCCTCTTATCTTGAGACTGTGGCCCCATGTTTTAGATTCCCCAAACAACACAAACATCTACCCTCTCAAGCCCCTTCAGAATCGTGTATGTTTCACTGAGATTGCCTCTCATTCGTCTGAACTCCAGAAAATATAGGCCCAATTTACTCAGCCTCTCATCACTGGATAAACCTCTCATCCCAGGGAGCAATTTAGTTAACCTTTGTTGCACTGCCTCCAATGCTAGTATATCCTAGCTTAAATATTTAGACCAAAACCACACACAGTATTCCAGATGTGGTTTCACCAAAGCTCTGTACAATTGTAGCAAGTTTTCTTTATTCCTGTACCCCAATCCCTTTGCAATAAAGACCAACATGCTGTTTGCTTTCCTAATTGCTTGCTGTATCTGCATGCTAATTATTTGTGCTCCTTGTATGAGCATACCCAAGCTTCTTTGAGCATCAACATTTACAAGTTTCACACCTTTTAGGAAATATCCTGCTTTCCTATTCTTATGACCAAGGTGAATGATTTCACATTTCCCCACATTCTACTCCACCTACCATCTTGTTGCCCACTCACTTAACCTGCCTGTAACTCTTTGCAGCCTCTTTGTGTCCTCCCCATAGTTTACCTTTCAACCTAGCTTTGTATCATCAGCAAACTTAGATGCATTACTCTCTGTCTCTTCATCTAAGTCTTCATCTAAATGCCTTGTTACGCCCACTCCCTTCTTCCTCTCTATTAACCAATACTCTATTCATGCTAATATATTACCCAAACTCCACGAGCTCCCATCTTGCCTATTAGCCTTTTTTGTGGCACCCTATTGAATGCCTTTTGGAAATCCAGGTATGCTACATCTACTGGTTCCCTTTTATCAATGCTACTAGTTACATCCTCAAAAATGTCTAATAAATTTGTCAAACAGAATTTCCATTTTGTAAAACCATGTTCACTAGATCTAATCATACTATACTTTTCTTAGTGCGTTGTAAAGGCTTCCTTAATAGTAGATTGCGGCATTTTCCCAATGACTGATGTTAGGCTAACTTGCCAGTCATTCCCTGTTTTCTCTTTCCCTCCTTTCTTGAAAAGTGGTGTTACATTTGTCAACTTTCAATTTGATGGGACCCTTCCCAAATCTCAGGAGTTTTGGAAAACCATAGTCAGCACATCCACTATGTCTGCAGCTGTCTCTTTCAGAACCCTAGGGTGTAGGCCTTCAGGTTCTGGAGATTTGTTGGATGTTAGTCCCTTAAGTTTTGCCAATAATTTTTCTCTGCTGATATACATTACCTTCATTTTCTCATTCTTTTCATCCACTAGGTTACCGTCTATTTCTGGTATGAAGCTTGTGCCTTCTACTGTGAAGACAGACACAACATTTTTTCAATGCCTCATTATTTCCTCATTCCCCATGATAGTTGCTCCTGTCTCTACTTCTAAGGGACCAATGTTAACTTTAGCTACCGTCTTCCTTTTATTATACTTATCAGAGGTCCTACATCTGTTCTTATAGTCCTATCTAGTTTACTCTAAATTTTTTCCTTTTTGTCAACTTTTTGATGCCCCTTTGCTGGTTTCTAAAATATTCCCAATCTTCAAACTTGCAACTGTTCTTTGCAACATTATGAGTCTCTGCCTTTAATATAATCCTATCCTTAACTTCCTGAGTGAGCCACGGATGGGTCTTTCTTGCTGAGTTTTTGTTTCTCAATGGAATATATTTTTGTTGAACATTTTGACTTGTTTTTTTCATTCACTGCCATACCTTTTAGTCTATTTACCCAATCAACCATAGCCAGATTTCCCCTTATACCTACGTAATTCACTTTAACTTTAAGATTCTTGTTTGTGATTGGAGTATGTCACTTTCAAACTTAACTTGGAATTCAATGGTATTTTGATCACTGCTTTCCAGTGGATCTTTTATTATGAGATTACTAATTAACTCTGCCTCTTACACAGTACTAGATCTAAGATACCTTGATCCTTAGTTGGTTCCACAATGTATTACTCCAGGAAACTGTCACAAAAACATTCTACAGACTCATCATCTAGATCAGTCTTGCTAATTTGATTGTCCCAGTCTATATGAAGATTGAAATCCCTCACAAATACCAATAATTTCTTGCTTAATGCTCTGTCTACATTATAACTACTGTTAGGGGTCCAATAAACTATTCCCATTAGAGTTCTTTGATTCTTGCTATTTCTAATTTCCACCCATTCTGATTCTATTTCATGATCTTCTGAGGCCAGCTCCTTTCTCACTAATGTCCTTATGTCATCCTTTACTACCATGGCTACCCCTCCTCCTTTACAATTCTGTCTGTCTTTCTGAAATGTTGGGCAGGATTTTACACTGGCAGGATTTTATGGTCATTTTGAACAGCTCGCCGCATTTTACAGCCCCACCCTCACCACGACTGTGCCATAAAATTCTGGTCGTTATGTACCCTGGAATATTTATTTCCCAACCTTAATCACCTTGCAACTATGTCACTGTAACGACAATTAAATCCAGGCCATTTATCTCTATTTGAGCCATTAGTTAATCTATCTTATTGTAGATGCTTCATGCATTCTGATAAAGAACCTTTAATTTCAGGGTTTTTTTACTTCTATTCCCTTCAATTACCTTATTCACTGACGCACAATTTATGTTAAACTCTCTGTTCCTTCCTGACCCACTCTCCTTGTCTTTGCTCACATTGCTACACCGTTCCATTGCCTCAAATTTTCTCTTTCAGTTTCTAAATCTCCCTTCACCTGAACCCTTCCTCCCATACACCGCCCCACCCTTCATCCCCTCAACTCCCCACCCCCGACCGTCATCTTAAAATTCTGTCCACAGCCCTAGTTATAAGATTGCCTAGGAAACTGGTCCCATCCCGGTTTCAGTGGAGCCACCCCAACAGAAGATCTCACTCCTTTGAGTACTGATGCCGCGGTACCCCATGAATCAAAACCCCTCCTTCCAACATCACTGTTTGAGCCATGCATTTAATTCTCTAATCTTCGTGACCCTGTGCCAATTGTTTTGTGGCTCAGGTAACAATCCAGAGATAGTTATTTTTGATATCCTGCATTTAAATTTGGATCCCAACTCCTCAAACTTTCTTTGCAGAGCATCAGTCCTGCCTCTACCTGTGTCATTGGTTCCCACGTGGACCACGACAACTAGATCTTTCCCCTCCCACTCCCAGGTTTCTCTCCAGCTTCGAGGAGATGTCCTTAATCCAGGCACCATGCGGGCAACACAATCTTCGGAGCTCCCAGCCGCGGCTGCAGAGAGCAGTATCTATCCCCTGACTATATTGTCTCCAATCAGTTCTACGCTCCTTGTGGCTGCCCCACACTTGAATGGCATCTGCACCATGGTGCCATGGTCAGTCTGCTCATCCACCCTGCAGTCCTTCTCATCATCCACAAAGGTAGCAAACACTTTGTACCTGTTGGAAAAAGTCAGGGGCTGAGGCTCGTCCAACACTACATACTGATCCCCCATACCTGCCTGACTCACAGTCACACCCTCCTGTCCCTGACCATTGACCAACTTTAAAGTTCTGCCTAACCTAAGGGGTGTGACAACCTCCTGGAACAAAACATCCAGATAAATCTCCCTGATGCCCCGCAATCTCTGCAACACAGACTCCAGCTAAGCAACTCTGAGCAAAAATTGCGCAAGCTGCAGGCTTTTACTGAAAATATGGTTGCCTGGGATTCCACAGATTCCCATATGCTGCAGTCACGGCACATCACCAGCCATTTCTGTCCAACCTTATTAACTTAATTAGTCAATTCGTTATTTATTTACACAGCGAAAGTAGTAGAAAGTTACAATCTCTTAGCATGGGGACAAAAGATGAAGGCCCACCAGCCAAAGGAGGCTGAAGATAGAAAAAGGAGTACTTCTTCCCCCCTCTGTACCTAATTCCCACACAAACCAAATCCCCAACTCCATACTCAGTCTATGTCACACTCACGAGTAGTCTCCTTTCCATTCGTCCCCTTATTCGCAATTGTCCACAGATAGTTATTGCAGTGGATAGTTCCAAACTAACAGCGTGAGTAGCACTGGCAGCCTGCCTAATTTAGTTTAATGAATTAATTTGAAGTCTTCTTTGCAGCTACATGATCAGGCATGCACTCCCAACGAGACAACCATGCTGCACACAAAAACACACTCAAAGCAATTACTACCTCTTTGTCTCACTTACAGAGACACCGCTCATACTTCGCTGTTTTTCATCTGTCAGAAGATACACTGCATATTTATGATCACTAGCAGATGTCCTGTAGTGTTGTTCATGGTGAATCAGAAGGTATGTTAAATGTGCTCTCTGAAGTGCGACAGTTCAAGTTTGACAAGGAAATACGGTAAGTCTAATATTTAAAGACAAATATATATAAAAATAAAGTGTAATAATTGAAAAGGAAATGCACACAACTCACAAACCTTTTAATTCATTATTAGTTATTTAGTCAAAATTAACTGTTTCAGCAGCTATATGCAACTGAATGCATTTATACTTTCCTATATTAACACTGACATTTTACTCTATAAAAACAATTTAGCTGGTATCACTATCAACTGCACCAAGCATAAAGGAAATTAAAAAGCAATGTTACAACATCGAATTGAAAGTAAAACAATGACAATTAAAGTTATAAAGCAAGGTCATGATAATGGAATAGTACTGATTAACCAAATGTTTCTAATCAGAATTACAAATAGTCATTTGGTAGTATAGAATTGGAGTATTGCTGAATTGGCATTCTTGCAAAGTGTCCTGATGAGTGCAAAACAAAAAGCTTTGACATGTCTCTTTTTCAGCAACATTAGAATTACCTTTTGTGTTATTGCTTTTTTACAAGTAAAAAAAGCATGCAATCAGAACAGAAGCATGCAACTAAATATGTTGACTGTAGTGCTTCCCTGCAAATAAATATTAATAAAATGAGAAAAATGGAACAAAATATAAGCCCCATTTTTAACCAGGGGGCAATTTTCATTGGGTAAATTTAAGCAGCTTAAAAGAGGCTCGGGGTGCTTTAATTTTTGGGCTTCAGTTAAGAAGCAGTGCTGGATTTATCATCAAGTGTGCATAATAAGCAGCATAAATTTGTGTAGCTCAGAGATTGCTTGATGAAACCATGCAAGAGGCAGGCAAGAGCTCACCTTCCTGGCACAATGACCTGGAAATTTGGATGAGTTTTGGGGACATGGGTGTGGGGAGCACAGGGCTTTTCCCTGTGCATGAATGGGGAGTCGCAGGAACCCTCAAAGTTGGGTCGTGGATTGCATTTCCATCAAGCTAATAAAATGTAAATATCCTGCCATCAAAGAGAGAATAAAAATTAGACCACCTCTTGCATCACAGTAGTACTCAGATAAGTGAAAGCCAAGGGAAAGATTGGTAGGTTGGTGGTCAGGGAATGAGACTGGAGTACAAGTTAGGAGAAAGACCAAGGCAGGAATGGGGGGAAGAGGAAGAGGGAATGAAGGCTAGGGTTTGTACAAGGTCAGTGGCCATATCAGTGGGAGTGGCAGTGATTGGGAAAGGGAGAGCCCCTGTGTTGTTTAAATGTGGAACTAGGAGGGGTACTTCTGCTCCTCCTGGCTCCAAATTTAGATAAGTATATTTCAAAAACTTACCTTGTTAGTAACAGTGCAATGCATGGTTTTGCTAAGTGCACCTGGCACCAACTGTCTTAATTAACCAATGTTGCAGTAAGGACCTCAAACAGGAATTAGGTCCCTTATTTGCATATTCCTAAATCTTAAAATATTACAATGTATTTACAACACAGGGACATGCCATTCGACCCAAAAGGTCCATGTCAGGGTTTATGTTCCACACAAGCCTCCACTCTCCCCCTCCTCATCTCACCTTATCACCATTACCCTCTAGTCCTTTTCTCCTCATGTAGTTATCTAGCTTCCTCTTAAATATGCCTATATCAAGCCAGGGGATCAACCCTGGTTCAATGAAGAGTGCAGGAGCACATGCCAGGGGCAGCACCAGGCGTACCTAAAAATGAAATGTCAACCTGGTGAAGCTATAACACAGGACTACCTGTGTGACAAACAGCATAAGCAGCAAGTGATAGACAGAACTAAGCGATCCTACAACCAACAGATCAGATCTAAGCTCTGCAGTCCTGCCACATCCAGTTGTGAATGGTGGTGGACAATTAAACAACTCACTAGAGGAGGACCCTCCACAAATATCCCCATCCTCAATGATGGAGGAGCCCAGCACATCAATGCAAAAGACAAGGCTGAAGCATTTGCTACAATCTTCAGCCAGAAGCACCAAGCGGATGACCCATCTTGGCATCCTCCAGAGATCCCCAGCATCACAGATGCCAGTCTTCAGCCAATTTGATTCACTCCACGTGATATCAAGAAACGGCTGAAGGCACTGGGTACTGCAAAGGCTATGGGCCCTGACAATATTCTGGCAATAGTACTGAAGACTTGTGCTCCAGAACTTGCTGCACCGCTAGCCAAGCTGTTCCAGTACAGCTACAACACTGGCATCTTCCGGGCCATGTGGAAAATTTGTCCAGGTGTGTCCTGTACACAAAAAACAGAACAAATCCAACCCAGCCAATTACCCCCCCCATCAGTCTACTCTCAGTCATCAGTAAAGTAATAGAAGGGCTCATCAACAGTGCTATCAAGTGGCACTTGCTTAGCAATAACCTGGTCACCGACGCCCAGTTTGAGTCCCGCCAGGGCCACTCAGCTCCTGACCTCATTACAGCCTTGGTTCAAACATGGACAAAAGAGCTGAATTCCCGAGATGAGGTGAGGTGAGAGTGACATGCCCTTTGACTGAGTGTGGCATCAAGGACCCCTAGCAAAACTGGAGTCAATGGGAATCATGGGGAAACTCTCCACTGGTTGGAGTTATACCTAGAACAAAGGAAGTTGGTTGTGGTTGTTAAAGGTCATTCATTTCAGCTCAGGACATCACTTCAGGAGTTCCTCAGGGTGGTGCCCTCGGCCCAACCATCATCAGCTGCTTCATCAATGATCTTCCTTCCATCATAAGGTCAGAAGTGGGGATGTTCGCTGATTATGTTCAGCTCCATTCGCAACTCCTCAGATACTGAAGCAGTCCATGTCCAAATGCCGCAAGACCTGGACAATATCCAGACTTGGGCTGACAAGTGGCAAGTAACATTCGTGCCTCACAACTGTCAGGCAATGACCATCTCCAACAAGAGAGAATCTAACCATCGCCCTTGACATTCAATGGCATTACCATCACTGAATCCCTCAAGATCAACATCCTGGGGGGTTACCATTGACCAGAAACTGACTAGCCATATAAATACTGTGGCTACAAGAGCGGGTCAGATGAATCCTGCAACAATTAACTCACCTCCTGACTCCTCAAAGCCTGTCCACCATCTATAAGGCACAAGTCAGAGTGTGATGGAATACTCTCCACTTGCCTGGATGAGTGCAGCTCCAACAACACTCAAGAAGCTTGACACAATCCAGGACAAAGCAGCCCCCTTGCTTGGCACCACATCGACAAACATTCACACCTTCCACCACTGACACACAGTAGCAGCAGCATGTACCAAGTTGCACTGCAGGAATTCACCAAGACTCCTTCGACAGCATATTCAAAACCCACAATCACTACCATCTAGATGGACAAGGGCAGCATATAGATAGGGACACCACCACCTGGAAGTTCCCCTCAAGCCAAACACCATCCTGACTTGGAAATATGTCGTCATTCCTTCGCTGTCGCTGGGTCAAAATCCAGGAACTCCCTTCTTAATAGCACCTTGGATGTATCTACACCACATGGACTGCAGCGGTTCAAGAAGGCTGCTCATCACACCTTTTCAAGGGCAACTAGGGATGGACAATAAATGCTGACCCAGCCATTGAAGCCCACCTCCCATGAATGAATAAAAAGAAAATTATTCACCACATATACACTTGTGGCAGTGAGTTTCACATTCAACAACTCCCAGGGTGAGGAAGTTTCTCCTGAATTTCCTATTGGATATATTTGTGTTAAAATGTCCAATTTCATATGTTTTAGGACTATAATTTTTCGTGGGGATTGAAGTTTTAAATGTGAGCAACCTCTGGTAAGAAGCGTAGTATAAGGGTGTTAGCATAGCAAGGGTTAATGTGAGACTGGAGAGCAGTACCACCCACATTGTGATGTAGAGAGTCACACGACAGTAGACTGTGTGTAGAGGAGTCTGAGAGAAGTAGGCATGGGGATAGCACCTAGGAGGGGCTATGCCTTGGAGATATAGTTGTGTGTTAACAATAAGCAGTTTATGTTCAACCACACAAGCCTCCAGATTTCTTGATGAGTCACCAAACAACCTTACAACAAGAGGCTGGTGAACAGACCTGAAGTAATTGACATTCAAAGGATGGCCTTTGTTTATTTAATAAGGTCAGGGTTGAAAGGGGGAAAACATTAAACCTCATTTAAAACATTTAACCTAGTACCCAAGTACTAATGAGATGTAGGCAGCAGTCTAATTTTTATTCACTCTTTGAGAGACAGTACTTTATGTTTCCCTGAGCTGGCAGCAGGAGGGCCTCCTGTTTGACAAAGGCAGCCTGGGTGAAGATCGCAGCATGGGTTTGGCCTAGTGAGGCCCACTCCAGAACCTGGGCACATTGCAGGAAGAGCATGAATGACCTGCTGCGTTCCACCAGAGTAAGTCATTTAATCACTGCAAAGTGACACTTAGGGAGGCATCAAGCAGTGTAGGTGTGCAAGTGCAGAGGAATGTCAGATATGGAGTTTGAGTTGCAGGCTTCAGCAACAGATAGAACACGTGGGCTGAATATGTGGGAGCCACTTCATGCAGTGAATGTTGTACCAGTTGCAGGACAGTGTGGGTGTCAAACACTTAGGGGACAGGGCTCAGGAGCTGGCATGGTCATGCATGCTCATGAAGTGGTTATGCACACATTGGGATGACACTCAATCAACCTGCCTATCCATCTGCAGGAGAAAAGTGCTCATAATCGCCTGGAGCACAATATGATTGGGGGAGGGATCCCAGATGTAAAAATCCTTACTCTGTTTAAGAAAGAGTCTGTGGAACCTGTCGGGGAAGAACAGGACTGAGCATGCGTGGGTAGAGAGGCCAGAGTGTCACAGCCATCAAGTGATGATGTCCCCATTCTAGTGTTGACAAATGGATATACAGGAGTAACACCTGAAATATTGTGCAGAAAAGGGGATGTGCATAGTCATCAGCAAATTCCTTTTGTTCTCCACTGCAGGTACTTACAGACAGTCAAAGAACAATAAGAGGAGGCAGCATTCCCCAGCTCCAGCTCCACCTCGAGCACCACCTCTGAGGTTGCCTCAGAACCCTCAGATAATGCACTGTCATGGCACCCCCTGTACCCTCCACCAGAGGCATTCACTTCTGTGGGTATTCATTCCAGATTAGACTCAGAGTCACAATCTGGTAAACACATCACTGGCACATGCCCACAGCTGATGGAGGATGTGACAGCTGAGGTCTCTGACATTCAGAGGGCTGTTGGAAACCAGCCTCACACAGATGGCTAGCCTCTGGATTCAGTCATAAGAGACCTGATAGGGATGGAGAGGCAGGCAGGGGAACATCAATCAGAGATACCAGAGACCTGTGCAGACTTGGGCAAAGGCTGAAGGAGTACATCCATGTTATGAGTACTGTCATGGCTCTGGCATGCGAGTGCTTGTCTTTCTCCAATGGAGAGAATGGTAACTACCATGGAGGGTCTGCATTCAGGCAGAGTACTCAGTGGCTGCCGGGCATGTGCTCGGACCTGCACTCCATCCCGCTAGGCATGGGTGCAGTGTAGCAATGGCTAGGCGAGAGGGGAATGAGGTACCCTGACCTCCTTCCAGTTGCCTCTTCCAAGGTGTCAGGGAGGTGCCTTCATGAACCAACAGGGAGGAGGGGCGCAAGCAAGGCACCTTGCAGACTTCATCCCAGGACACTCCAAGCCTGCCATGCCTCTCCACCTCCCCTCTGCCAGTGACCCCTTCACCTCCACCAGACTGAGGAGGATGCACCTGTGCAGAAGACCCTCAGAAGTACAAAACACCAGAGGATGCCAAGGTCATAAGCAATGGGGCACAGCAGTCAGCAGGCTGCCTGCACATCAGCTAGGCACAGTAATAGAAAAAGAAAGGTTAAAAAATTATAAGTGCACAAAAGTAGCACAGGTGAATAATCACTGTATATATGAATATATGAAACTCACGTGTAAATGTGCATTTAATTCCACTTTATTCATGTATGCTGCTAGTTGCTGCAATGAACATGGGATGTACTAGGAATGGTAGTCCTGAGGTCCAGAGGCCTGAGCGTAACTGAGGGAAGCTCAAGGATGATGAGGGGGTGCATAGGATGATGGATGGCAGTTTGAGGTTTAAGGAGAGGGGCACATTTTTAGCAGCCTATCATCTGCTCTATTGTTGCCCTTGTTGCGGCATGGATGGCATTGTCTCTCTCCTCTGTGGGTTACTCACTGACATCACAAGCCAGGTCCCCTGTGGGTAAACCCTGGAGTAAACACCTGTGGCACCTGCAAGTTCTTCAGGATGTAGGCACCCGTGAGATCTCCCTGTGTAGAGTGCACGCACCTGAAGGATTTGTTTCCAGTGATCACATACCAGCTGCACATTCATAGAGTGAAACCTCTTCCAGTTAATGAATGCAGCAGGTTGATCCCAGGGAGCTCTCAGTGCCACATATCAATTCCCTTTGCACTTGTGGGAATCCTGCGATTGCAGCAAATCCCAATGCCCTAGCAGCCTGAATGTGACAAAATCATTTGCTTTTCTGAAGAGGGCATCTGTCTCCTCCCGGATGCATTTGTGCATGGAAGACTGGAATATTCCGTATATGTCACCAGTGGAGCCCTGGAAAGAGCCACCGGCAAAGACGTTCAATGCCACTGTCACTTTTAACGCTAATGGCATTAGATTGCCTCCCAGTTCTTGTGGATGCAGGTCTTCATGGAGCAGCTGGTATTTGTGAGTTCCACATTCCATGACATCCTAAATCATCTCTGGCATTGCCTCTCAGACATCTGCAGGTAGCTGAACCACCTGTGGTATAAATGATTTCCCGCCAATGCTTGCCATCGCACTGGCCCCTGGTTGCCAGCATCCTGTTCTGCTTGACCTTCTGTTCCCTCTCCCCATTGATGTTCTGGCAGCTGCTCGGCACAGTCCTGGGCCACCCTCCAGCAGTTCTTCCGCAGCTGCAACATTGCTATCAGAAGTTCAGTGTTGACTTGGCCCATCATCATCATGTCTGCCTGAAGTTATCTATGAACGAACTGCAGAGATCGATCTGGTCAGCAGATTCATTCAGGCCCTCCCTCTTGTCCTGAGCATTTCTGCCCAATGGGAAGTCCTATACTTAGCATCAGACAAACTCTGGTCTCCACCCACCCCACCATCCTGGAGGATCAATGCCATGATCTCTTCTTGTTGATACAGCCAACTCAAGGTTCCCAACCAGCTTTGTGCCCCCTCTCCTTAAATCTCAATCTGCCATCCATCATCCTGTGCACTCCCTCATCATCCTTGAGCTTCCCTCTTTTACCCTTGAGCTGCAGGACATCAGGAATACCATTCCTAGTACGTTCCATGCTCTTCCCACTGTCATTCTGGACCTGCGGACTTCCGACTTCTCAGTTCTCTGCATGGTCCAGTATCCTCCCTATGTTTCCACCCATCCGCATCTGCCTGAGGGCTCGTGGTGCTGCCTAGTCCCTCCCTACCTTCCTCCGTGCCTCGATCGGCAGAAGCTGCCCTTCAGTACATACTATCCTTCAGCTCCCAACGTTGCTGGGATCTCACTGGAAGGAGACCCCTGGGTCAGGCATCAATGCTACTATGTTTGTAGGGTGACCATACGGAGATGAATGTACCTGAGCATGGTTCTCATCAGCTGACTCATGATTATTATGGTATCCCTTTACAGAATTGCAGAATTGTTATGGCACAGAAGGAGGCCGTTCAGCCCATTGTGTCTGCACTGGTTCTTCTAATGGGCAACTCACCAAGTACCATTCCCCCACCTGCTCCCTGTAACCCTGCACATTCATCCTTTTCAGATTACAAGTCTAATTCCCTTTTGAATGCTTCACTTGAACCTGCCTCCACCACACTCTCAGGCAGAGCATTCCAGACCCTAACCATTAGCTGCACAAAAAGGTTTTACTTCGTATCATTTTTGCTTCTTTAACTAATTACTTTAAATCTGTGCCCTCTCATTCTCGATCCTTTCATGAGTGGGAACAGTTTCTCCCTATCTACTCTGCCCAGAATCCTCATGAATTTGAATACCACTATCAAATCTCCTCAGCCTTCTTTTCTCTAAGGAAAACAGTCCTAACTTCTCCAATCTATCTTTATAACTGAAGTTCCTCATCCCTGGAACTATGCTCCTGAATCTTTTCAGTACCCTCTCTAATGCCTTCCCATCCTTCCTAAAGTGGAAGCCCAGACCTCAATGCAGTACTTTAGCTGAGGCCGAACTAGTGACATATGCAAGTTCAACATAACCTCCCTGATCTTGTACACTAGCCCCTATGAATAAAGCCCAGGATGCTGTATGCTTTATTAACCGCTCTCTCAATCTGTCTTGCCACCTTCAATGACTCATGCACAGGTATACACCCAAGTCCCTCTGCTCCTGCAACCCTTTTAGAGTTGTACTTTTATTTTATATTGTCTTTCCATGTTCTTCCTAACAAAATGAATTATTTCTATGTTCTTTTGAAGTTCTGCATAATCCTCCTCACAGTTCACAATCCTTCCAAGTTTTGTATTATTCACAAACTTTGAAATTATGCCCAGTACACCAAGGTCTACGTCGTTAATATATCAGGGAAAGCAGGGTTCTCTGGGGAACTCCACTGCAAACCTTCTTCCAGCACGAAAAGCATCCATTTACCACTACTTTTTGTTACCTGTCACTCAGCCAATTCTGTATCCATGTTGCTACTGTCCCTTTTATTTCATGAGCGATAACTTTGCTCGCAAGTTTGTTATGCAGCACTGTATCAAACACTGGCCAGTTGTGCTCACCTTTAACTCTGCCCAGCTGAAAAGACCCTCCTCCCACTTTAAGGGATCACACTATCACAGAAGCTGCACTGAGACTAAAAAAATTGTGCGTGTCAGCTTTCAAACATACTCCACCATCTTCCCCCATCCACCCTTGACCCACCCAATAAAACCATTCCTCCCCCCTCTTCTACCCTTGACCCTCCTGCTTTACCCTTGATGCTATAACCATCGCCCTCCACATGCCTCTCTCCCCTCTGAGCCTACACCTGTTACCATCCCCATGCCCACCCTGGCCCTGACCCCTCCCATTATCCGCGCCACTAGTTTTGTCCATTTCCATGACACCCCCACGAGGCTATTTGCTACCCAAACCTCGCCCTGGAACTGCAACCCTACAACATCCTACTCCCACCTCTCACTGTCACTGTTCCCTCCACTGCCTAGTATCCTCAGTTCAATCCACAGGACCCCACCATACACAGCACCAAACCAACCTTTAGGGCCATCCCTCTCCCACCATCCCTGCACAGAAACCCCAGTTTCCTATCCATTCACAGGACCCCCACATATAACATGCAAGGCCCTTCCCTCCCTCTCATCTCTCTACATTCTTGCCTTCCCTCCCTGTCTCCCTCCCTGCACCAGACGCCCTACATCTCTGCCCGGATTCCCTGCCTCCCACACTGCCCCAGACACCCTCCATCTCTCGGCCAGCCTCCTTGCCCTGTGCCCCTTATAAATCCACCTAATCCAATTCATTGTATTATTGAACAATGCCCCCCAAAGAGCAAAAAAGCAGCGGCTACTCACTCCAACTCCAGTAAGTTGACTACCTTGCCTTCTGCATGCCGCTTCTTTGCAATCGTAAATCATTAGGCATGTTTTGCTTGCTCGTGGATAACTTAATTGGGAAAGGAAACTTAATTCTGGCCAAATTTCCTTTTAATGACCATGCATGAGAAACAAATGTGTGCAAAAGGGCTTCTTGATGCATACTGTTGGAAAATGTGACCCGCCTTTAAACTTCCCTGAACTTAACTGCCCTGCCATCGGGAAGCTGATTTTAGGCCTTGCCCTCAATTAAGTTCCCCTGCCCACCTTGCTTCCGGCTCATGGGAGCAGCAAAAAATTCCGCCCTAAGTTTCTAATGCACTGCAGGCAGGCGGGCAGATGGGGAGTACTTCTTGACCTATTTTCCTGTCTTGGTTTCAACCCCTCAATTGCTGCTTTCTTCTTGCCTTGCTTTCACTGGCAAATTCCAGGAAACCTACGGAGCCAAAGATAAACTCCAAAACCCACGTTAATATCTCTGTAACTGACTGATTAACATATTGAAATTGACAATCCACCTCCCCCGAGGGAGTTTCTTGTATGCGCCCTAATGTGCTCTAGTTAAATGCTGATGTTAGTAAGTTGGAGCCGGCCTCAAATTTTTCCAGCTCTTCATCATCCCACCGTTCCCAAACCATGTTAAAATTCCTTACATCTTCTCTACATCTACCCTATCGAACCCTTTCAGAATCTTGAAGATCTCTTTCAGATCACCCCGAAGTCTTCATTCTTCTAGAGAAAAACATCCCCAAGCTGTTCAATCTTTGCTGATAGGTGTAACATCCCTGTTCTGCTGTTATTCTGGAAAATATTTTTTGCATCTGCTCCAGTGCCACTGTATCCTTTTCATAATTCAGAGACAGAACTGTTCACAGTACTCCAGGTTTGGTCCAATCAAGTCTTTAATATAACTTCTCTGCTTTTCAATTCTATCCCTCTAGAAATGAACCCCAGTTTTATGTTTGCCTTTTTATGGCTGTATTAACCTATGTTACTTTACTTAATGATTTGTGTATCTGTACTCCAAGATCTCTGTCTTTCTCTACCTCATGTGAAGACTTATTCTTCACTCTCCTTATGGCCAGAATTTTCTGACCCTATTGGCGTCTGGCGTCATGGCGGGCACATGGTGCCAATGTGGCAAGAAGGCCAAAAATTGATTTTACGCCATCGTGAAACCAGTTTACGATCGTCCGCTCCACTTGTCAATGCTGGGCCGCATGTGCCACTGCCGCATGTCAAATATGTCATTTTAATACATTTGCATCTAATTATAACCCCTGTTCACTGGAATCATCCCCCCACATCAAAATTACCACCCATATCCACATGACTTCAGAACGGTGTGCTTCACTACTGCCTTTAAAAGGCGTGCACCTGGCAACCTGAACTTCAAGGGAAACTTGGAGGTGAGTGCACACAACCTTGCGCAGTGCTCGTGAGCATTGCCCATGGGACATCAAGGAAGAGGTGCCGCGCATTTGGTGGGGATGGGGGTCACAGACAAGTCGCTTTTTCCCAGCTGACTTCAGTGCAGTGCCAGGGCAAGGGCTCCAGTGCAGGTCAGGCTGGAGCAGGTGGCAGGGGAGCGAGGCAGCACAGACAGACTGAAGGAAATACTCAAGCACATGCCGGGGTTGGTGGGGGGAGGGGAGTGAGGGAAGTGGCCACGCACTTGGAAAAGTTTGTCAAAAGTGAACATTCTTCCACAGCTGAGACTGTTCAGCTGCAGCTCCATTGATGTGCTTGGAGTCAGGCCTCTGAAGCTTTCCTGCCCACTCAAGCAACACAAAATCATGAAAGTATCACCAAATGCTTCACCCCTCGGGCGCAGACTGCAAATTGATGTGTGTTTTAAGGGGCAGCTGGGCAATTGGCCGACTGGGCAAGTTGTACAATCCCCTTGCAAAAGGTGGCCATGGAGCAGTCACTGATGGAGGTGTCACAGCCCCTTGCAATGTCTTTTATTAAGGTTTGGACCCAAGATACATTATGGCTCAAGCTAACAGCGCAGCCTTGCAGTGCGGGTTAGGAGAATGCCTGCACCTGAGCTGAGAGCACAGCATGCAGCCCAATGGTCGAAGCTGCTGCCAATCGGTCAAGCGGAGTGGGGCAGAGGTGCCTGGGGTTTCAGAAAGCCAAAAAGCGCACTACACACTGGCTATCCAAATGGTGGCCAGCATTTTCCTGCATGCATGAAGGGTCCTTCATTCTTAACCAAGAGAGCTTCTTAGTGCACCCATGTTAACCCACATGTCTCTCTATTTGATCATGCTGGAGGAGAACATGGAGCCGGGTGATTTAGCGGTATGCCTTATGGCTTACAGAGGCCAGAGAAGAAGGAGAGGAGAGCAGCAGAGGCACCTGGAACATCAAAAGGAGGAGGATTTCCCTCAAGGTAAAGGGCAGCAGGGCCTGCTGTGCATGCAGCTGAAGATCCACAGAGAGCCATTGCTCATAGGTGTCTCACTAGACCCAGGGTCTATAGACGGCGCTTTTCATCCCTGCAGATGACTAAGAACCAGTGTTGCTGAAGGCTGCATATGTCTGGGGAACTGGTCGGTCACACCTGCCACCTCCTGCAGGATTTGGCACCACGGTACTTGGAGAGCATCCACTGCCAGTGGCTGTGAAAACGACTGTGGCACTCAATTTTTTACACCAGTGCCTCCTTCTAAGGCTTCACTGATGACCTGTGTGGGATTTCACAAGCCTCCATGGACAATTGCATCCAGGATGTCATGGGCATCACCTTTGCAAAGGCATAGAAATTTGTGCATTTTGCCTTGGGTCAGGAAAGCCAGAAAGCAAGAGCACTGGGATTTGTGCAGATCTCTGGTTTTCCATGGGTGAAGGGTGCCATCGACTGCACTCACGTGGTGCTTAGATCTCCATGGCAACAAGCAGTCAACTGTGTCAATCGCAAGGGTTTCCACTCGCTGAATGTTCAGCTGGTGTGCAAACCCACAAACACATCATACAGGTCTGTGCATGATTCCCAGGGACTGTCCACGACTCCTACATCTTTAGTAAGTCTCAGATCCCTGACATCTCCCAGGATCCAGAGAGGCTGCAGAGTTGGACAAGGGCTACTCACAGAGGATGTGGCTGATGATGCCCATGCGGTGGCCTCAGACTGCAGCAGAGCGACGGTACAATGAGGCACATGCCGCAACTCGATCTTTGGTGGAGCAAACAATAGGCATTTTGAGAATGAGGTTCTGGTGTCTCAACAGGTCCGGTGGAGCACTGCGAAGCAGTTCCCAGAGGGTGTCGCACATTATCGTTGCTTGCTGTGTACTGCAAAGTGGGCAGGACCTGGCTGAGGAGTCAATGGGGGAGCTGCACGTTTCCTCTGATGAGGAGGACGTCGAAGGGGATGACGGAGATGACGTTATCGAAGGCGAGGATGCCGGTGATGAGGACATCACACTGGCCAGAAGAGGCAGGTGTGCTCGGGAGGCCCTCACAGCCACAATATTTGTGGAGGATGATGACAAGATGCAGTGAAGACAGTCCTGACATGCTCACCTTGCATCTGTAAATGTTTGATTCCTGTGTGGCTGATGGCAGCGCACATACCCTCAGTGCTCAGACTCATGTCATGGAGGCGCAGCAAAGGCCCTAATAGGTGCTAGATTCCAGGAGGATAATGACGACATGCAGTAAGGACAGCCCTGACAGCCTCATCATAGATCTTCACATTGCCTCTGTGAATGTCTAACTCCTGTCTGACTGAGGGCAGCTCACTTGTGCTCTGTGGTCAAGGTCATATCATAGAGATGCAGCCATGACACTTTAGGTGCTCTTGATCCTTTGTCAACCTTCAGCACCTGTCTCTTTCAGGAGCACAGCATCACCTGTCACAGATGCTGTCAAGATGGGGGCCAGCCCCAACTCAAAAGTGCTGAGAGCACATGGAGTGAATGATGGAACTCTGTGATGCCTGCCCACGACATTCTGGCAGCAATAACAAGCACTATCGAGGTGCAGGCATCACTAATGTGTACAGTGAGTGTGAAGCCAGACCATCACTTTGACCTAAGGTTATACACTGCACAGGGAAAAGGCCCTGGACTGAGACACCTGGCTTTATCTTGTGCAGGAACCAAGGTTTCACATCTGGAGTGGCACGAACACTGCTCAACATAACAAAGAGCCATAGGCACGGAAACATTCTTGGGAGTTTATTTACAATAGTGAACATTAAGTACAAATGTTTAATAGCTGTGCACACGCAGTGCAACTGCATATTCTTAACCTTCCTAACCCTGCCACCACGTCTTGGCGCTCCCCGACATCCACAGGGATGCGGAGGCAGCCTGCTGACTGCTATATCTGTCTCTGATGACCTTGGTGGGCGTCCTTTGGAAGGATGAGACCTGGAGGACTGGGCTGGCCTGCTTTCGGGGTCCTGCTGTGTGGCAGCGGCACCCTCCTCGGCCTGTGGAGCTGGAGCTGCTGTGATCACAGGAAGGGTTGATTCAGATGGACCAGACATTCCCCAAGGAATCTGGATGGATGGATGGCCTTGCGGTGTGCACCTGCTGATCTTCCTCACTATGGGCGCCCGAGGCCCTCTGGCTGACTCCTTGAGGAGGAGGAGAAGCTGAAGTGAGATTGAGCTGCCCCGCAACCCTCTCACATTGACACTGTTGGAGGCCAACTATGATGTCAGCGATGGATTTCAGCCCATGTAGCAGTGCAGGACTGGTATCCTGGGCCAAGGTCTCCATGGCAGCCTCCATGACCGAGTCCAGAGACTCATTATCTGACTCGGACTCAGCAACGTTCTGGCCTCCAGCAGTTCTCCGAGTGCTGGAAACCTGGGAAGTCCCTGCTGCCGCCTGCTGTGGGTCAGATAGTGCAATGTGCTCACTGGATTGTGACCCCCGAGACCGCTCTAGAACTAGGTCCCACCGAGGTGTGTTTCTCTGCGCTGGTGGAGGGTGTGGATAAGCACTGTGACAGGTCTTCATTTAGGGTGTCATTAGATTCTTCTTCTGAGGCGTCCTCAGGGCTTGAGTCTAGGACCTGGCTCATGGACCCACTTGGCTGCTTCCCAGGTGTACCTGTGAAAGCAAGGAGAGATCATTAGTGTATGGCAGGGGACTGCAGAACAGGGAAACTGGCTCACAGCATGGTTGACTGATGGATGTTGCACTGCTGGGTCCTCACATGATTGAGCATTACTGACCTCACCGTCAGCAAAGGGATGGTCCAGATCCTTGCCGGCCATCTGGATGACTCTATTTTCAATGTCTGTGAGGACCTTGATGTCAGGCATTCCTCCATCAGTCTGTAACCTCTCCCTGGTCCAAACCAGGATGCTGAGATTGCAGGGGGGTGTGAGCACCTCCAGCAGTGACTGCTACATGGCCAGTGTTGGCGAGAAGATTGTACAACGTGTGCAGTCCAACTGCTCTGCGGTCCAATAAAGTGCTGGCAAACCCGAAGTCTGTGCTGGGGGTGGTGTTCATGGCGGGGGGTAAGGTGTGGAGCACTTGATAGCCCTCTGGTGCCTCCACATTGTTTGCATGGACGGGCAGGCTAGGAGCCTGACCCCAATCATATCAATGTGGCTGGGCCTGATCTGTCTCAGTTGCAAAGGCATGGTCAGTTTATACAGGTGACCCTAATGCGTGGCCACTTCCCTCGCTTACCCTGACCCCCACCTCGATTGTCTTTGTGTGGGATGCAGCACTAGGGCAGCCCTTGACCCCACCAGCAGTCACCTCTGAGGCTAGCCAGCACTTGCCCCTGGACACCATCCCTCACCCTCAGCAGTCACCTCAGGGGCCAGGCATAAGTTGCCCCCACCCCCCCGGTGCCCCTGAGGCCTGTACACAATGGGCGAGCTGTGGAGAACGCTGCTGCTCACTCACCTCAGTTCCCCCAAAGTGAAGGCCGCTAAGTGCACATCGCCTGCGTGCTGTTGGGAAACACGTTGGCGTGGATGGACGATACAGCGGGGTTCCAAGAGCCTGGCGGGATGGCCTTTAATTATATGCTAATGTATTATAATTAGATCCCCGCTGACCGATGGTGGGAAACGTGACCCACCGTTGATGGGCTGAGCGGACAATCGCAACCTGCCTTCCCAGCGTCGTGAAGCAGGTCATGCCATATTTTACATGCACGCCACCTATCACACTTGCTGCCAGCAGGCTCAGAAAATCCTACGCCAAGAAGTGCTATCTTTATGTTACATACATTATTATAAGGAGCCATAGAGATGAGAAAAGATATATTCAGGTGTTTAATTGATTATATTTAGGCACTTGATAAGGTGAAAGATGAAGAACTGATGAGGATGTTGGAGTCTCTTGACCTTGATGGCAAGGATCTTGGATTGGTCAGAAATCTTTATTGCAAACAAAGTGCAGCTGTAAAGGTAAGAGCCATCTAAGCAATTTTGTGAAGATTAAAAGGAGCCAGATAGGGGTGTGTTTTCTCCCCAGATTTATTCAATTTGTGTAGTGGAAATATTCCTCGAGAGGTTGAAGACCTTCCTGGATTATTAGTTGGAGGTTACAACATCAATAACATAAGATATGTCGATGACACCGCTCTTAGTGCCGACGCTGAAGAGAAGCTGCAAAAGATTTTGGACAGAGTAGTGAATGAAAGTGAGAAGAAAGGGTTGAGCATAAATTGAAAGAAAACAAAATGTCTCACAGTGTCCAAAAAAGGTCATACCAGAATGTAAAATCACAGTGAAGAATGAAAAGGTCACACAGGGAGATAAATTTTGTTGCCTAGTAAGTATATTAACATCGGAGGGAAAGTGCGACCAAGAAACACAATGAAGAATTGGAAAAGCCAAAGATGCATTTCAAAAAATGAAGAAGATTATGATCAACTCAAAATTAACCATGAAAAAAGAGCTGAGAATCCTGGATGCTACATCACACCAATTTTGACATATAGAAGTGAATGTTAGACGTTCAGTGTAGCAATGCAGAGAAGAATTGAGGTTGCAGAGTTGTGGTTTTTGAGGCAAATAATGAAGATATCTTGGACAAATCACACTACCAATGAAGAGATGCTAGCAAAATCTGAGACCAACAGAGCTCTGCTGACCAAGATCAGGAAGAGACAGTTGGAATTTCTTGGGCACATAATAAGAAATCATGATTTAGACAGTCTGATGCTGATGGGAAAGATCGATGATAAAAGTGATTGAGGTAGACAAAGAACGATCTTTCTAAGGAACCTCACAAACTGGATGAATGTACCACCAATGAAGGAGATCCACACCTCCAGAGCAAGATTAACATGGAGGTCCATGGTCTCCAACGCCCACTTAGGGCATGGTACCTGAGGAAAGGGGGAGCTTTACGGCAAGCTGGTGCCGTAAAAAGGGGATAAAAGCAAAATACTGCAGATGCTGGAAATCTGAAACAAAAACAGAAAATGCCTGAAAATCTCAGCAGGTCTGGCAGCATCTGTGGAGAGAGAAGCAGAGTTAACATTTTGATTCCGTATGACCTGAAGAAGGATCCTCCAGACTCAAAATGTTAACTCCGTTTCTCTCTCCACAGATGCTGCTAGGCCTGCTGAGTTTTTCCAGCATTTTCTGTTTTTGTGCCGTACAAAGGGGGCTTGGCTTCACTCCTCCTGCACTGGAAGGAGTCTATAGCTGCTGCACCTGCACATTTCTCAGCAAGCCCGGTTTGGAAGTCTGAGCAAGAAATGTGCAGCTCCAGACTTAGGTAAGTAAAGAAAAACGGAGTGGCAATCCGACTGTAATTGCCACCCCATGGATGTTCTGGTCCATTGACGTCTGTGGCTATCTACTCCCAATGCCTTTTAAGCAGGTGCCTGGAGGAACTTCTGGCCCCCATCAGATACAGTAAATATCTATTATTATCCACCCCCTCCACCAAGGCTCTAGTGCAGTCTCTATAAAGCACCTCATTCTCCATGTTGTTTCAAACTCCACAGTTTCCCAGGTAAGATTCACAACCTGTATGGCTGCCAACACCTGCTCTAGTCACAGTGCGCCTTCCCTTGAAGAGGTACAGACTGGCTTTAAGTGCTGCTAGTGTGTTGTGTTTTTGAGCCCCCTCTGATGTATGCAGCCAATCACTGCACACAGCAATCATTCAAATAAACAGGCAGCACAAAGTTGGTATGCTGCCTACACTACACTAGTGGGAGAGGGTTAATCGCACTCCCTGTCCCCATTTTTGGGAACTATCTAATTTAGCTGCTAGTGACTCTGCTGATGCTTGGTTCAGCTCTTGATTTATTAGGATTGGTCTGTCAGAAATAACATGGCTCTGAACAAACTTAAATATAAAACATTTGACTGAGATAATCACAGGGGTTTACAGAGGAGGGAGCCATCATATGTTCTACAGTTATCAGTTTTCAGGGCATTCTGTGTTTACTGTATTTTGATGTTAAGTAGAATTTATTACAATTTTAAAGAGATAAAATTTGGTCACAGCCTAAGTAGAATACTGTAGATGAGTTGTGCCCAAACTCCTGTTGTGGCCAAAATTCCATTTTATAATCAACACCACTTTTCATGATGTCATTACTAACTAGATGGTTTGCAAAATAAAATGAACAAAGAGAGTATTTTATATTAATTCAATTAAAGCATTCAAACAAATTTCTCTAAAATAGCCATGTTAAGCAAACTAGGTGAAATGACTCTGGACCCTCATTTAGTCATTAGTCCAAGCCTGAATTAACTCTCCACAAATGGTGTAGTATAATTAAAGTGATTTTTTTTGTGCTTAAAAAAGTGGTGAATTAAGCAGTGTAAATAAAAGGACAAAGTGAGAACATAGTGCTAAAAAAATCAATGAACAACCAGATAATTCAAACTAGTGGCTGAATTAAAGTACTGATCCTAAGGTGTGATATATAAAGATACCTTTACAACAATACTAATTTTGTTTCTGAGGGACTTGTGTTTGAGAGTCAGTCTACAGCATCTATTCTGTGCCCACTCCTTTATTCCCAGAAGCATAAACATGACGATGCTGGCCTCCTCAAATCCCTGATAATCTGCCGGTGTTGCTTGCGACACCCCCATCCCTGTGAAAACCTGTTTATAAAAGGAATTCAGCATTTATTGCTAGCTGCTAACAGGAAGAAATTAATTGAAGAGCTGTCTTGTCGCGATCATTAAATTACTATTAACGTGCTTGTGAATAATTGCTGGGAGTATTTTTTTCCATCTGAAGATTGCGGCATGCCTCAACATTGCTTCCAATGCTTTAGGGCTTCCTTTTTATGTACATTCATTCAACAGAGTAACTAATTGATTTGTAATTCCTTGCTGTTTAAAAAAAGAGGAGCAAGAGGCATCTACAGCACATGGTGCTTCTGGTTTGACTTTGACAGTAATAAGCAATACACAATAAGAATGTAGTGCTTCGCTGGAGAAGCTGTACAGGAGTTGTGCCACTTGCTTGCCCCAGATCTGAGCCCATCTCTGCCAGAGGCATTGTATTACAAGTGTCTATGGAAATTTCTATCTCTATGGCACAGGGTAATTTTAGCCTGGTTTAGAAGGCGTTTGGTCTGTCAGTCAATTGGCAGTACACTGCTGCATTGAAAAAGTAACCAGTACGTTGTTTGTTCAAGTTGACCAGTTCATAATCTTCCCCATGAACATTGTTCCTCGCTGGAAACTGTCAATTTTACAGTGTGGCACAATTTTCCCATGTGCAAGGTGTAATTGACAGCGCCTTTGTCACAATGTGTTTTCTTTCCAAACTGCCATTAGCTCTATCAATAAGCAAAGCTTTCACTCAGGTTGCCCACCTATACTCCTGGGCTTCATTTCTTCTTTCCACGAGAACGTGCACAATTTTGTCAGTTACAGTGGAGCGTTATCATGGGCTTTCAAGATCAGCAGTGGGATAAAGCAGATTTGCATCCCAGCACCAAGTCTCTTTTGCATATTTTTCTCCATGCTGCTATCACTTTCGGCGACTCAAACGAGGGTGTCTACCTGCATGCCAGGGCTGATGGCAGCTGTTCAACTTGGCAAGGTTGCACATCAAGACCGAATTGTGTAATGTCCTAGCCCATGAGTTGCTGTTTGCTGACAATGCCATGCTGGCATCCTATACTGACGTTGACTTGCAACAGCTTGTAGATCGGTTCTCCCGGGCCTGCAAGGAGTTTGGACTGAGAATCAGCATCAGGAAAACCAAAGTTATGGCCAGGACATAAAGAGTCCATCTTCCATCAACATTGACAACCTCATTCTGGAGGTTGTCAATTGCTTCACATACCTTGAATTAACAATTACAAACAACCTGGTCCTTGATGCCAAAACCAACACCAGGATTGCAAAGGCTGCAGCCGTTATGTCAAAGTTGAGAAGCTGAACGTGGACCAACAGTAAACTAACCAAAAATACAAAGCTCTGTGTGTACCAGGCTTGTGTTGTCAGCATCCTCCTTTACCCTCCATGCAAGGCATGGACAACTTATGCAAGCCAAGAAAAGCGGCTGAACAGCTTCTGCCTCTGCTTTCTCAGATGAATATTGGACATCTCTGGGCAAGACAGAGTGCTGAACATGGAAGTACACCAGTATGCAGGGATCCTAGCATGTTTTACCTCTTGAGTCAGCAGCAGTTCTGTTGGCTGGGTCATGTGAGCTGAATAGATGATGGTCGCATCCCCATAGACATGCTCTGAGACGAGCTTGCTATCTGCATAAGACCAATTGATTGCCCACGTCTGCGGTACAAGGATGTCTGTAAGCGAGGCTTCAATTTGGCTGAGATTAGAGTCAATTCATGGGAAGTTATTCTACTGACTGGAGACAAGCAGTCAGGAAGGGTGTGGAAAAAGCAGAGGACAATAGAAATGACCAGATGGCGAAACAGAGAATCAGCCGGAAGGAAAAAATATCAGTTGACCTTGGGCCAACAACATTCATCTGTGCCAGCTGCGGAAGGGATTGCCACTCACAAATCGGTCTCTATAGCCACAACAGATAATGTTCATTACATAAGTGACATACATCCTGGGCACAGTCCAAAAGATGGACGGATGCCATCACTCATTCGCTCAGCCAACACTCAGCAGGTTAAGGACCACCAATCCCTAATAACGTATGTGAATGTTCACTATCCATGTAGCAGCCTTGATTTCTTCATCAGTACACCATATTGCCAGTATTTGCTACTAACAGGCAAAAAAAAACACTGAATGGCTCCTTGGAGGTGAGGGTTACCCTGTGCAGCAGTAACTGTTGACCCCAGTGTGATTCCCTCAGACACTGGATGAATACCAATATAAGAAGGTTTGTGGTGCCACCAACATTCTTATTGTGCAGACACTTGCTATTCTGAAGGCATGCTTAGGTGTCCTAATAGATCCAAGAGTGCTCTTCAGCCTGGCCTTTTGTATTATTGTGATGTTCTGCATGCTGCATAATTTTGCAATTGAAGGGAAGTGCCACAATGGCAGAACAAAAATTTGGAATTTATGCAAAAACTTCTGGGACAAGCACATTCCTTAACCATCAATTGTTGCAACAATAAATATTGGACATAAATTCTACAGCAATTGAAATTACATTAACATTTTGCCACCAGTTCACATTAGACAGAAATAAGCTTCAATCCTTTGCCAGTTTAAGTATCAAAATAATTTAGACAATAGTCACACCATGGATATTTGCCTGAGAAAAGTGAAGATCAGCAGGGAAAAGAGTCAGTGCAAATGTGAGATTTTGACCATGTTACTATTTTTTAGAGTTTGTTGTTGGTCGGTAACATCTATGGATTTTATTGTTAACCACTTTTTAAACAGTCCAGTTTGAATTTCTGTTAGTGAGACAATGGACAGTCAAGGCAGTGGGGATACTTTACAGGATGGCAGCTGTTGTTTGTGAGAAACTACACTTAATGGATTTACGATTTTAAAGTTGCCTGAGAGCCTGGATTTAGCAGCTGTATTTGAAGAAATGGCTAAAAGGTAGCTTGAATTTAGGATGACACCTGGTCTTTAAACAAAACCCATGCATTGATTTAATGAATTAATTATATTTGTAGGGCAGAACATCTGTATTGGAGGGAAATTTCTCTTTCTGTTTTGACATTATGGTAGGAAGGGTTATTTACATTTGTTTGTAACTGCTCTGTATCTGAAGGAAATGTGCTATTTATTTGCAATGGAATGTAAACAGGGGAACAAGGGATGGACATTTGTCCTTCGCTTACATGATTCTTGTTACAGAGGTGGGGTGACACAAGATGACTTGCACCCTAAGCCAATGGAAGAGGTGAATTTGGATGACTTCCAAATAAGGGATGCCGGAATAATGAGAAGTGGGGATAAAAGTTGGAAAATTGGAGTCTTTGTTGGCACAATGTTACCATGGCTTCAGGGGTATGATTCTTCTGGACACACTTCAAAGACAGAGAAGAGAAAGACATTGCCTGTGCTGGCAACACTCAAGGAATCCTAGGAACTTGAGAGATGAGGAACTTCCATGTTGCCTTTGCTGTTTTTTGTTAAGTATTTATAAATCTCGCTTAATAAATTCAACTTGATTCATAAATACTAGTTATTCATACCTTGTTAGGTCAGGCATAGCTGAGGAACCTAGTGTTAGAAATTAAGAGTTCATAACTTAGAGGTTTTCGTTAGAAGGGTTTTATACCTCAAAACCCTAAAAGCTTACATGAAGCACTAATAACATATACAACTTGCAATTGTATAGCTTATTTAATCCTAAAGTGCTTCACTGGAGTCTTATCAAACAAATTTTGACACAGAACCATATAAGGAGATATTTGGACAGGTGACCAAAAACTTAGTCAAAGAGGTAGGTGTAAAGGAATATCTTAAAGGAGGACAGGGAGGCAGAGAGGTTTAGGGCAGTAATTCCAGAACATAGGGCCTTGGCAGCAGAAGCCGTGAGTAGAAATGGTGGAGCAATTAAAATTAGGGATGTGCAAGATGCCAGAATTGCACAAGCGCAAGTTCTTGGCGATGTGGGGGAAGGGGGGGTGGTTGTAGGAACGGAGGAGGTTACAGAGATAGGGATAGAGGATTTGAACATAAGTTCCAAACAATAGCAAAAACAACTTGTATTTCTATAGCCCCTTAAAGGTAGTAAAAGGACCCAGGTGCTTCACAGGACTGCATTGTCAATGAAGGCATTGCCAGACCCAGAGTCAATGTAGGTCAGCAAGCATAAGGGTGATGGGTGAATAAGTTAGCATATGGCAGCAGTGTTTTGGATGAGCTAAAGTTTATATAGGGTGGAAGATGGGAGGGCAGCCAGGTAAGTATTGTCAAGAATTGTCAAAATAGTCCAAGTCTAGAGTTTAAAAAAGGCATAGATGGGGGTTTCAGCAGTGGATGAGCTGTGGCAAAGGAAGAGATAGATGATGTTATTGAGATGAAAATTAGCAGTCTTGGTGATGGAGCAGATTTGGAATTGCAGCTCAGCTCAGGGTCAAGTAGGACACCAAGGGAAGAATTTTCGCGTCAGCATGCGGGGGCGGGCCCCACACACCGACACGTAAAATCACGTACAGTGACGTCACCGCACGTCATTCAGATCTTCCGTTCAGCAGGCATGCACTGGAGGTGAACTGTCAAAGGCCTGTTAAGGCCATTTAAAACCCAATTAACGTCAGTATCAATGCTGCCCGTCCAACCTTAATGCTGTCGGGCAGGCGAAGAGCTGAAGCGGCCTTTGTGTTTTTGATGAAACCTCATCCACAGGCAGGATGAGGTTTCATGAAGGTTTTATTAAATTAATAAATACATTTTGCTCAACTCATAAATATGTCCCAGTTCATGTGACACTGTCATATAAGGAAACATGACTGAATAATTTAAATCTTTCTTTTTTTCAAACTTTCAATCTGAAATTAATCTCCCTTTAAATTTGCGCTTGTGAGTGCTACATCTAGGTGCCACCCCCCCTCACTGGCACCAGCATTGGACACAGCCTGCTCACTCTGCTGTCCTGTTGGCCTTGATGACATCGACAGGCGTCCCCTGGCCCGTGGAGCCTGTGCTGGCCCCACCTGGGAGATAGCAGCCAGTGCCACGGCTGTCTTCTCCCCAGCCGCCGTAGCCTCGTTGGATGCCACGGTCACTGGCAGATGGGCAGGGGGAGCTGCTGCCCTCATCCGGAGCGCCCTGAGAGGAGCCCGCAGAGACAACAGGCAGCTCGTGCGCCAATGTGAGGTCACTCTGGACCTCCCTGCTCACCATTGATGGATGGACATCTAGCTGGGATACTGGGTGCCCAATCCACCTCCCACACTGACACTGACCGCCTGAGGTCATTGCCAGTGTGAGGACTTGCAGGCCCAAGCACATTCCCAGGAACCCCTGATTCAGCTCCTGTGGGAGCCTCTCTATGAGAGTCGCCACTCTCTCCATGGAGGAGGCAGTGCGCTCGGCCATGAGGGTCATTGCATTGCTCACGCTCCGCAAGGGCTCCTCCACAGTGGAGACCATGGCACACATTCCCTCATGTATCACCGCCAGATCCTCCCGCACACCCTACTGGATTTCCACCATCTGCTGCCTAATGGACGACTGCAGAGGCTCATCGTCAGCCACCAACTGAGCATTGTCCTGGTCCTCAGCACTCCTCCGACTCCCAGCGCCCTGGGCACTCTCTGCCTCCGCCTGCACCTCAAGCAAGTGTGAAGTGCCCTCACCAATGTGCTCTGAAATACTAGACGCTGATCTGATGCCCACCGAGATGCTGGTATCTGCACTGATGCCTGCTTGGCAGAGCGGGTGTGACATAGGTGCGTTCTGTTGGGTGCTGTCCTCTGGGGTCAGTGGCGGGCCTCAGGCTCCTCACCCCTACAGCTGCTGGTGAGACTGAAAGGAAAAACAAGGACATGTCTTTAGTTGAAGTCATTACACGGTTACTGTGCATGCCTGGCACCTGAATGAGACAGAGATATGCTTCAAGGTGCCCTCATCTTTCCACTATTAATGGGGATTACAGGTTCAAGGCTCAAATCAATATAGAGACTACAATGGAATGGTTGCAATTGCAGATATTCTCACCTCAATGCGCTGCACTCTTACCTCCCTGTGGCACCCCAACCTCACCGTGGCCGGTTGACCTAAGCGCATGGTGCCTCTGCAGCTCCAAGGCCCCCTACTCATATCGGGTCAAGATGAGTAGGTGGGGCAGTCCTCCGCCAACCCACGACCTTTCAGCATTGTTATGGGATGCCTTTTCCTGAAGGGATAGAGGAGCATTGATTAGTCCACCCTGTACCTTCATTGCCATTGCAGCCTGGCCACCCCCGCCTGAGGATTACCTCGCAGGGCTCATCCGATTTGTGACCCTGGAGCAACAAGACACTCAGTCCAAGCAGCGAGAGCTCACCCCCTTGCCCAGATGCTTCCTTTTTGACATGTGCCACTCACACTGTAAGACCTGTGAGGTTCAAGGGGGGGATGCTGTGCTAAGTGACCCATGCCAACACGGTACTCACCCTTCCCGATTGCAGGAGATCATTGAAGCGCTTCCGGCACTGGACCCCTGTGTGCCTCACCACATCAAGGCTGCTGACCCAGGATGCCACCTCCTCCCAGGCCCTTTTGGTGAGGTGTGGGGGCCTCCTCCTCCCGTCGCTGGGGGCAAGATTTCTCACCGTGCTGCCACCTCCTTCAGGAGGGCAGCGAGGCACTCGTCAGAGAAATGCCGGGCCGACTGCCCCACCGACCTGCCCTCCCGCCTGCCGGGTCCACCAGTAACTGGATCCACCATGACGATTTTGTGTTCCTCCGTGGCAACCTTCCAGGGGCTGCCTGGGCCGTTTTTGAATCGGTCGCCGGGTCGCCATTGGACCCAGCAAATATTGAGCTCCCACCTCCACCCGCCCCTTCTCGCTGTTGCCGTTGCCGCGTCTTATGCTGAGCGGGCCTCAATTGGCCTGCTCGCACAAAATCGCGGTGCAGAGCCGATTGCAGTCAGATTCCCGACTGCCCCCTACCCCCAACTGCGCCCAGCGAGCCCGCCCAACGAGCAATAAATTCTGGCCCACGTTTATCATAGGCAGCCACTGGTATCAGACAAATGGTGCTAACCATTTTCCATATCCCTTACCAAAATGCAGCTTTAAGTGCACTAAGCACACCAGCTATTTTGGGCAGTTCAATAATTTCTACATGGGCAGGGCTTTACATACCGCGGGCGGGCGTGTGCCCGACCCGATTGGGGGTAAAATAGTGCGCGATGATGTCAGGCGTGCGTCCCGACATCATTGCGCACTTGCGCAATATTTCAGTCGGCGGGCACACGTGAGTGTTGGCAGTGTGCCCACCGATAATTAATAGGTCTATTAAGACCCTTAATCAATTAATTTAAACCTATTTTTCGCTGCCCACTCACCCTTACAGTGGGCGGGCAGGCAAGTCAGCTAGGCGGCCTTTTGATTTGACAGCAAACCTCATCCACGGGCAGGATGAGATTTCCATGATTAAATAAAAAATAAATAGAATTTTTTTTAGGCAGACTTATTATTCTGCTGATGTTATTGTGAGTGAGCCCTGTGTCTGGACATTTTTTTCAGCTTTAGAAGATATTTATTTTTGATTTTAAAGTTGTTCAGCTCCCTAAGGCGCTCCCTGCCTTCGGGGAGTTTTCAGTGAGCGCACCCACACATACGCAGACTTTGGCGCTCGCGCTCCTCCTGCCCCCACCCCGGCAGCACTGAGATTCTCAGCGTGCGTTTCATACTGGCTGCTCATTAATTGACCAGCCAGCCTGAATTCGCGGTCGGGGGCCGATCGTGGGCAGTGGGCCGTTTCCGGCCGCTCACCGTGCATGCCCGACGACCTGAAAATCCTGCCCTATGTCTCATTGACCCCCCTGTGTTTACAGATTTACATAAGAATCATAACACTTTTGGGAGATTTTTGTGATAAACTGTTTCAAGTTAAAGAGGAGGTGGACAGCCAGAGAAACAAAAATATTGGGATTAAAATAATTCAAAAAATCTCTCAAATATCATGCATTACAAAAGCCAGAATTCGTAGGCGGAGCACATATCTTGAAGTTGCTTGATCTGCCCATAACAGCATGCATGAAGGTCAGTGAAAATATATTAGTATTTTAATTTAAACCTCATACTTCAAAGCTTCATAAAAAAATGTAGAAAAATAAAGCAAATGTTGCCAGAACCGTTCCTCATTTATTAAATAAAGCATGATGCAGGAAAAATGTATACAACAGTATTCTGACCTTGGCAAGTATATTCATGAGATCTAGCAATAACTTGTCTAAAATTCAGAAATTAATTGTGTGGTATATAAGCCAGAAACAATGAGATGAGGAGGAGCAAAGCTGCCTACTCTGACTCCACGATATGTCTCAATCCCAACATCCAAAGTGCACCCCTTCTCCATCAGTGTGATTTTTTTTCTACTTCCTGCCCATTACGATCTTTCTGAATGAGACACTAAATTAGTGAAATTGGGCTGTATTGCTACTTTGTCTGTGTTGTGGATTCATGCTCATCAGCAACTTCATTGACCCAGCCTGGTACTGAATGAGGCTTGTATCTACTTGACCTGAGTCAGATTCAAGCTCAAATCCCAGTAGCGAAAGCATTGTGTGCCTTCTAGTCTCCATAGACATCCATTTTATTAAAATTAATGAACGAACACACACGTTAAATATGGAATTTTTAAAAATGTATTCATTTACATGGTGTGGGCATCATTGGCTAGGTCAGCATTTATTGCCTGTCCCCAAATGCCCTTGAGAAGGTGTTGGTGAGCTGCCTTATTGAACTGTTGCAGTCCGTGTGGTGTAGGTACACCAACAGTGCTGTTATGAAGGGAGTTCCAGGATTTTTACCTAGCAACAGTGAAGGAATGGCGATATAGTTCGAAGTCAGTGTGATGTGGCTTGGAGGTCAACTTGCATATGGACACAGATTGTTTCTGTATCTGAGGTGTGAGGAATGGTGCTGAACATTGTACAATCATCAGTAAACATCCCCACTTCTGACCTTATGATGGGCGGAAGGTCATTGATGAAGCAGCTGAAGATGGTTGAGTCTAGGACACTACCCTGAGTAATTCCTGTAGCAATGTCCCGGGGCTGAGATGTTTGACCTCCAACAACCACAATTATATTCCTTTGTGCTAGATATAATTCCAACCAGTGGGGAGCTTTTGCCCTGATTCCCATTGAGTTCAGTTTTTCTAGGACTCCTTGATGCCACACTTGGTCATATATGGCTTTGATGTCAAGGGCAGCCACTCTCACCTCACCTCTTGAGTTCAGCTCTTTTGTCTATATTTGGACCAAGGCTGTAATGAGGTCAGGAGCAGAATGGACCTGGCATAACCCAAACTGAGCGTCAGCGATGGTACTGTCAACGATACCTTCCATCATTTTGTTGATGATCGAGAGTAGACTGATGGGGCGGTAATTGGCTGGGCTGGATTTGTCCTGTTTTTTGTGTACAAGGCATACCTGGGCAATTTTCCACATTGCCGGGTAGATGTCAATGTTGTAGCTGTACTGGGACAGTTTGGCTAGCGTCACGGGTAGTTTTGGAGTATAAGTCTTCAGTACTATTGCCGGAACATTGTCAGGGCCCATAGCCTTTGTAGTGTCAGTGCCTTCAGCCATTTTTTGATATCAAATGAATTCAATTGGATTGGCTGAAGACTGGCATCTATGGTGCTGGGGGCCTTTGGAGGAGGCAGAGATGTATCATTCACCTGGCACTTCTGGCTGAAGATCATTGCAATTGCTTCAGCCTTGTCTTTTGTATTGATGTGCTGGGCTCCCCATCATTGAGGATGGGGATATTTGTAGAGACTTGTCCTCCTGTCAGTTGTTTATTTGTCCACTACCATTCACGACTGGATGTGGCAGGACTGCAGAGCTTAAATCTGATCCGTTGGTTGTGGGATTGCTTAGCTCTGTCTATTGCATGCTGCTTCCACTGTTTGGCATGCAAGTAGTCCCGTGTTATAGCCTCACAAGGTTGACACCTCATTTTTAAGCACACCTGGTGCTGCTCCTGGCATGCCCTCCTGCATTGTTCATTGAACCAGTGTTGATCCCCTAGCTTGATAGTTATGATAGAGTGGGGGATGGGCCATGTGGTTACAGATTGTGGTTGAATACAATTTTGCTGCTGTTGATGGCCCACAGCACCTCATGGATGCCCAATTTTGAGCTGCAAGGTCTGTTCGAAAGTTATTCCATTTAACATTGTGATAGTATCATATAACATGATGCAGGATATCCTCAATGTGAAGGCAGGACTTTGTCTCTACAAGGACTGTGCGGTAGTCACTCCCACCAATACTGTCATGGACAGATGCATCTGCCACAGTTATATTGGTGAGTACGATGTGAAGTAGGTTTTTCCTTCTTGACCCAGTCTAACAATTGTGTCCTTTAGGATTCGGTCAGCTCGGTCAGTAGTGGTGCTACCAAGCCACTCCTGGTGACGATCATTGAAGTTCTCCCACCCAGAGCACATTCAGTGGTCTTGCCACCTTCAGTGTTTCTTCCAATTGGTGTTCAACATGGAGGAGCACTGATTCATCAGCTGATGGGGGTGTGGTACATGGTAATCAGCAGGAGGTTTCCTTGCCCATGTTTGACCTGATGCCATGTGACTTCATGTGGTCCAGAGTCAATGTTGAAGACTCCCAGGGCAACTCCTACAGTGGGGCAGAACACACCCAGGAATTGTGATGGACGAGTCTGGGACATTGGCTGTGGTAAGGTATGATTTGGTGAGTATGACTATGTAAGACTGTTGCTAGACTAGTCTATGAGACAGCTCTTCCAATTTTGGCACAGGCTCCCAGATGTTAATAAGGAAGACTTTGCAGAATTGACAGGGCTGAGTTTGCTGCTCTTGTTTCTGGTGCCAGGGTCAATCATCTGGTATCATTCCTTTTAGGCTTTGTAGTGGTTCAGTACAACTGAGAGGTTTGCTAGGCCATTTAATAGGGCTTTTAAGAGTTAACCACACTGCTGTGGCTCTCGAGTCACATGTAGGCCAGACCAGGTAAGGATGGTAGATTTCCTTCCCTAAAGGGCAAGGTCCTTAGTGAACCAGGTGGGTTTTTACAACTGTTAACAATGGTTCCACAGTCACCATTACTGAGACTAGCTTTTAAGTCCAGATTTATTAATTGAATTTAAATTCCACCAGCTATCATGGTGCGAATTGAACCCACATCCTCTGGGTTACTATGCAGTGACATTACACTACACCACCACTGACTCCATTGGAATGCTTATGTTTTGCCTGGATAAGCATTTCTAGTGACAGGAAAGTAGAACTATACATGAACTTTGCAATGCATTAACTGCAATATTTTTTAAATTGGCATAACCTTTAAAAATAGCAAACTCGCCAGAATCTGCAGAAACTTTGGAGCTGTGCTCCCTGTCTGTGCCGAAGAGCTCAACAAGCTTCATGTTTCCCTGGAAAGTGGCTTTGCAAAGAATAATCCCCCTTAGGCACTACATCTCATTTCACGTATACAGCCTTTTATTTATGAAAAAACAAAGAGAAGATTAATTCATTGATATTTCTATATTGTATGCCAGTTAGAATCGAACTGAAATGAGGAAGTTAGCCCACTGTCGGTTCCACCATTATTAATTTAAAGACCCATATGAACTTGGTGATATCCAACGCTATCAAATATTTTAATTAGTTTCAGTCTGACCTGAAATCATAGAATATGCTTATATGCATAATAAATACATTGAATCAATTCCAGGAGAACAACTTTAGCTGAAACAGGGCAGAATGTGCTGAAACAGGCACATCATTTGTAAGCATGTCAAGCTACTGGTGTCCAATAACAAACTGTGCTGGCAATGATACTCAATAGGCAGCAATTACCTGAGATAAAGCAAAGTTGTTATATGTGTCCAATGGTTACTCTCAAATTGCAGCTGGCCTTTAGTTTCCAAACCTTTCTTGAACTGCTGGCTGAACTCATCAGCGTTAGGGCTCAGTAATCATATAGGGCCAAATCTTCCAGTGTCCGGATCTGGATCATCTGAGACTGCACATACAGCTGAAGTCCTGATGCACTGACTTACATGGGAATTTCCCAGGAAGTTTAAATTTCCAATGGACAATTCCTTCTTCTGACTCTGAGTTACATGAATAGCTACCCAGGAAATATTAGACAGGTTAAAACCTAGTCTAGCACCAATCACCACTACCACCACCCTCCCCCCACCAACCCTGGCCCAACAACCCCCCAGCCCAATCTGACTAACCCCCAACCACTAGACTAACCCCTGACCACCTACCCCACCATCCTATCTTTTTAATTGGTTGATGTGATGTGCCAGCATTTATTGCACATCCCTAATTACTGTGGAGAACAGAATGGTTTGTTAGGCCATTTCAGAGCCAACCACATTGCTGTGGGAGTGGGGGTCTGGAGTTACATCTAGGCCAGACCAGGTAAGGGACAGCAGATTTCCTTCCCTAAAGGGCAGTGAACCAGATGGGATTTTAATGACAAAGGTTTCACTTCTAGATATTTTATTGAGTTCAAATTTCACCATGGGATTCGAACCTGGTATCTGGAGTACCAGTCTAGTGACAATGCCACTAGACCACCACCTCCCCACTACCCTACCCACTCATTCAAGTACCCAACTCACCCACCTACCCGTCTACACATTCACCCATTCACCCACTCACCATTCATCCACTCACCCATTCACTAACATTCAAATGCTGGACCTTTAAGCTTTCGCACAGAATCCAGCTTCCCAAAATACAGGGTTTAACATCACAACCCACATCAGAAACTCTGCTTGTCTACTTATAACGGTTACATGAGTGAGAACATCTAGCTTTATTATAAGTTTAAGGGCTAGTGAAATTTCAGGTTAAAGTAGGTTAAAGAGGATATGTATGAAGTTATAAAGTGTGCCACAAAACATTGGATTGTATAACAATATCAAGTCCTGATAAACAATTATTTGGTGACATAAATTATTTTAAAAACTGTCAAACATCCTTAAACAATATCAAATTAGCAGTAATTTTATAAAACAAAATATTCATGTGACAAAATCTCATCCCTTGTGTGCTTTATGCCAAATAAAAGACTTGTGTACTAGTTCTGTCAAGATTAATTATATTGACCTTGTCCAGTTAATTAATGGTGGACGAGTGTCCCGACGTCACCACGCGCCATCGCGATATTTAGGTGGGCGGATGTGTGTTGATCACTGATGCGCCCCCGCCATTAATGAACGGGCCACTTAAGGCCATTGAGGCAGCAATTGATGGTGATTTTTCAGGGCCCGTGTGATCTTCAGGTCGTCGCACGGGTGCAATGGGCAGACAGGTAGGACACATTTGTATAAACCTCATCCATGGGCTAGATAAGGGGGGGTCAGTGGGGTCGCGAGTGTTATTTGTTAGATATTTAATGCTTAAAGTTACTGATGCTTGCCTGTGTGAGCAGGAATACTTCAAAACCCTTCACAGCTGCTTGGACAGAAGTAACAGGCTTCAGGTCAGGACTCTGAGTAAACATTATTCTTGGGGCCTTGCTGGTTTCAGGAAGCCATCCCTTAGCCTGGGAATGGGAGATGTGCTATCCACTGGAGGCACCTCCTCCTCTGAGGAGAAAGGGGGGGCCAGAGGGGAAGGAGGCTAAGAGTCCACATTCAGCCTCCAGGGGAGCCACCTTTGGGAGGACAGGTGCAGGCACATGGGGCGCAGGGCCAACAGGAAGTCCAAGGCGGAAGGGGCAGCAGAAGACGCCACTATCCTGCTGCCAGGGTTTACAGGCGGTGAAGCAGCTACCTCAATATGTCTGAGGTGCAGTGCTGAAGGAGGCTCCATCTCTCAAGGGAGACAGTGACCTCCAGCTGTCAGATGATCAGCCCTGAGATCTGCACCAACTGTACAGGTGGGCACCTAATGCCAGTGGCGTTGAAGGTCACGGTGCCCTCAACTTTTATGCCTCCAGCTCTTTCCATGGGTCGGTGGGTGACCTTTGCGGAGTCTCCCAATCAGCTGTCCACACATGTCAAGCAGGTGACAGATGCTGTGTTCAGGCATGCATTGACTTTCATCCACTACCGCTGGGATGAGGCCAGTCAGACAGAGCGAGCCAGAGGTTTTGTGGCCATTGCTGGCTTCCCCTGCATCCAGGGTGCAATAGACTGCACACATGTGGCCATCAAGGTGCCAGCGGGTGAGCCCAGTGCCTTCATCAACAGGAAGGGATTCCACTCCATGAATGTGCAGATAGTGTGTGACCATAGGATGCAGATTCTACAAGTCTGTGCAAGGTACCTAGGCAGCTCCCATGACGCTTACATCCTCAGGCACTCCCAGGTGCCGAGGCTCTTCAGTGCTCCAGCCCGGCTCGATGGATGGCTGCTGGGTGACAAGGACTATCCCCTCAAAAGGAGGCTTATGACGCCTCTCCGCCATGCAAGAACCAAGGCTGAGCAGCGGTACAATAGGAGCCATACCTCCACAAGGGTGGTTGTAGAGAGAACCATCGGTCTTCTCAAGATGCGGTTCTGATGCCTGGGCCATTCAGGAGGCGCACTCCAATACCCCCTTGATCATGTCTTGCTGATAGTAGTTGCATGCTGTGCTCTTCACAATCTGGCGCTGGAAAGGGGGGATGCAGTGGAGGGAGAAGATGTAGACACTGTTGCTTCGGCTGCATACGATGAGTCCAGTAGTGAGTCTGAGGATGAGCACGGTCAGGAGAACGCTGAGGCGATAGACGCCAAGCTGGGCAACCTCCTGGTAGGCAGGGACACCCAGGAGGCTTTAATCCAATGAACCTTCAGCTAGCCCACCACAGATGGACCTTCAACACGTGCCAGGGCTGCAGGCTCCATACTCGATACCTGAGAGCAGTATCTGCCTGGTTAGGAACATTAACTATGTGCCTTGTCAATAAAGCTCAATGTCAAACAAGTCACTCATAAGATCATGGGCTCCCGTCCACCTGCAGAAGTAAGGAATCACCCTGAGCCATGCTCACATATCAACATTTAATGATTTAACGAAATAAAGCACAAAAGAAAATAATTACAAAGGTGTTAAGCATCACGTCATGTGGTCATGAATTAATAATGGGGCAACATAAAACCACCAGTGAAAAACACATGGTGTGCCTAAGGTGCCTTAAGTTTATGTTTCCGGGTGCTACGTCTAGGTGATCTCACCTCGCTGGCACTGGCATCTGAGACAGCCTGCTCACCGTACTGTCCTGTTGGCCTCGATAACCTTGGTGGGTATCCTCTGGCCCATAGAGCCTTTGATGACCCTGCCTGGGAGGGAGCGGCCAGTTCCACGGCTGGCATCTCCCCAGTTGCCGCAGCCTCATCGGATGCCATGGTCACTGGCAGAGGGGCAGAGGAGCTGCTGCCCTCATCTGGAGCGTTCTGAGAGGTGCCCACAGAGATGACAGGCAGCTGCTGCGCCGACATGAAGTCGCTTTGGACCTCCCTGCTTACCATTGATGGATGGGCACTGAGCTGGGATACTTGGTGCCCAAACCATCTCCCACACTGGCACTGACCAGCTGAGGTCAATGCCGCTGTGAGGGCTTGCAGATCCAAGCGCAACTCCAGGAGGCCCTGATTGGTCTCCTGGAGGAGCCTCTCCATGAGAGTCGCCACTCTCTCCATGGAGGAAGCATGGCGCTCGGCCATGAGGTTCATTGCATCGGTGCTGCTCCGCGTGGACTCCACCAGCATGGGCATCATGTCACTCATTGCCTCATTTATCTCAGCCAGATCCTCCCACATTCCCTGCTGCACTTCCAGCGTCTGCTGCCTCACGGACGACTCCAGAGGCATATCATCAGCCATCGACTGAGCATGTGCTTAGTCCCCAGCAGTCCTCCGACTGCCAGCGCCATGGGCATTCTCTGTCTCCGCCCACACCTCAATGGAGTGTGAAGTGCCCTCACCCCTGTGCCCTGGGATAATAGCCGATGATCTAATTCCCACTGAGGTGCAAGTATCTGCGCTGGTGCCTGCCTGGCAGGGATGAGTGGTCATTGCACTCCCGCCGCTGCCCACCCACTTCCGTTATCCTCGAGAGCCGCACTTCACGCTGGGCGGGCCTTAACTGGCCTGCCCACATAAAATGGCGGTGCCGAGCCAATTGCGGGCGGCGATCGGCTCCGCACCTGCTCCTAAATGGCCCACCTGACAGGTAAAAAATTCTCCCCTATGACTGATAGTTTCAATGGGGCTCTCTATGGAGAGATTGATGGTACTCCAGGGAATAACATGTAAACAGCTCCATAACAGGCATTTATGCCATTTTTTCACGGATTACACCAATCTTCCATTGAAGTCATGTTGGGGGATGTGGAGAACCCTTTGGAAATTCCACTTTCCCAACTCCATGAACGATAATTTACATGAAACTTCTGAATGTGTACTTTCTTCAGAAATATTGTTACGATCCCCATGGGGAAACTACAAACCAAAATAGGCAATTGTACAGAACAATCTCCAAATGAAGGAACTACCAACAAGATTTCACTTTTTGTAACTTTAACTTTAGCACAAATCAGAATCAACACAAATTAAACATGAATTAACAGGCAAATGATACTTCAAATAAAAGGGTAAATTTCACTTTAAATAGTCGATGCAATAATGATATGTCTCCCACAATCATAATGACCCGCATCATTCCCCAGAGACATGTGGCACCACATGCAGTTCCAAAGTTCTCTAACTTGGTATGGGTTTGGAAGGTGATGTCGAAGAATCCTTGGAAAGTTCCTGCAGTGCATCTTGTAGATGGTACACACTGCAGCCAGTGTGCACCAGCGTTGAAGGGAGTGAATTTTTAAAGTAATGGGCGCGGTGTCAATCAAGAAAAATAAACCCACTGTTTGGCTTAGCTTCCTATGGTAGTGCTATCAAAAACACATTCTATCACTTTGCTGATGATTGAAAACAGGCTGACCTGGCAGTAACTGGCCACATTGGATTGGTTCTTCTTTTTGTGGACAGGTATATCTGGGCAATTTTCTACTTTGTAAAATACCAGTGGATCCAGGTTACAAAGAAATGCAACAGCCATTTTACCCTTCCCCTGCTCAATGCTACTGATACAGAGCGGTCCTGAAAGCAACCAACCACCTCTTGAATATACCCCCATTATTCCCCATCAAATTCATGTCTTCCCATTTAACTACAAAGCTTATTCCTCCTTTTCCTACAACTCCTGTGTGTCACAGCAACTGTGACTTCAGCAGAGTTTCAGGCAGGCTGCTCAGATCCTTGTTCTAACTGTTGAGATGCTCTTGACTGATACCCTCTCAGTTATCAAAGATTGCTCCACCTGTGCAGGGCAAGACTTCCTGTGAAAGAATTTTTTAAAAACTTGCCATCATGAGACAAGTCAGCATGTGGGCTACTAAATGGGGATTTGGGGGGACTGGGTGGAGAGGTTGGGGTGAGGGCAACAGGTGAAAAGTGGATGTGCTTTTCATGAGGTTCCCACTTCCATTTATTTTGCCATCATTCTTCTCATGGCCCAGTCACATTTTAATACAACTACTGTGATTGGGAGCAGTTTGATGTGATCCATGGAGTGCTGTAGGGCCAAGGCTAAGCTATCTGTCATCCTATTGAAGGTAGCAGGCATGTTGATATCCAGGATCTGCATGACTGTAGTACAGGAATGCTTGGCCTCATTTGATTGGACCATTTGATGTTCCATGGCTCTGGCCACTCTATCCATATGAGCACACATCATCTTAATGACCTGTGACATTAATTCACTTATGCTCGAGGTGTACCCCTCCCTTCTCTCTGCAATTATGATGAGTGGGATTCAAAGGCCTGTCAGTGCCTCGTACATTATCTGTTGTTGCTCAATGATGTTCCACTTCATTGATTGCCCAAAGGGTACAGCACCTTTGCCCAGCTGAACAGGTCTTGGAGAAGGCTGTGCCCTCCAATGCAGACTGTCCACTGCTGTCCCTACCAACACCATCTGTTCTGGAGTTGAGATCACGTCATGTGACTCATGGTCACACCAGCACCTTGGATTGGACAGAAAACATGAAATAAGATACAATCTTATGAATCAGTTACAAAGCCACTGGCAGATATGCTGAACATGCTTGTGGATTTCCCACGCATAGTTGACAGTCCCAACCCTTGCGCCCAGCATGAATCCCAGGTTATATCAAGGCTATCATTATAATAATTACTGAAAAGGAAACAGGTAAAATCTGGAGGTTAAGAGGAACAATTTGTCCACATCTTTTAACAGAAGGGTTGTGGGAAGCATTGCAAATACCTGACTGGCTAAGTCCGAGGTGGATGTAAAATTTGGCCTTGGGCAAACTGTCATTAAACTAGTGAGCTCCGGACATAACCAGGTAACTAACCAGAGAAATGGTCTTGATAAACATGGTGCTACATTGCTGGCAGACGCCTCAGGCAAGTGTTTAAATGGGGCTGGGAGAGGGAAAAACAAATGCGTGGCAACCAGGAGAAGGGTGGCAACTAGTATAGAGTCAAGTGAGAGAGGGAGATAGCCAAGAGAGAAAGCAGCTGGGATGGGGTGACTGGGATCAGGCATGGTGGCAGTTGTGCTTGGGGACAATTGAGATCATAATAGGGCAGGAAGTCAAGGGGAGTGAGCAGCATTTGGCAGTGACCCCCTTGCTGTGAACATGAAGCCAGAAGGACCATGCATTTTCCATCCAACTGTGCAATCAGAGTGTATTTTAAAATGTTACCTTTTTGGTTCCTTTTACGGGCTACCTGTTAGTCTGCATGGAGTCTTCCTCAATGCAGCTGGCTCATAACCAAATATTGCAGAAAGGCCCTCAAACTGACCATAAGTCAATTATTTGCCCATGCAATGGGCTAATGCCTATTTCACATGTGGGCCCTGGCTGCTTATTTTTTGCATATACCAAAATGGCGTACAAAACACTTCCAGCAGCGTTTCCAGCCAGCTAAGTTGGAGACTTAGGCAGTTTAGGGCCCTAAACACAGGAAAGTTTTTCAGCCCAAATCACCTTTAAAAAATTAGGATGAACTACTTTAATAATTGCCTTTCTTTATGTTTTTAGCTCGGGCAGTTATACATTTCTTGGTTAGTTTTTAATCATTTATATAACTATGAGAGTGCAGCCATATGAAATAATTATGATCAAAAACAGCATTAAATATTGCCAAGAAGAGTTAAGTAAAACAGTAACTGAATCCCAGTTTATCAACTGTATTGTTATCACATAATTACATGATTTAATAATGGAGCCATAAATGTAATAGTTATACTATTATGGTGACACATGCAGCTGCTGATTTCCCCTTAGATACTACACTGGCAGAAAAGGAAAGTGGCAAATAGGTAAAATTCTCCACTGCCTCTGGTTTTCATGTAGTTTTTTTCTGATATTGGATCAGCTCTACACAAGGAGATTAGCTCAAGTTAAATCCTTGTGAACTGCATATTTATTTTGAAGGAGTCTTTATTCTAGACGGATTAAGATGTGCACAAATTCAAATAAATAATTCTTTAGTGAGATTTTCCCCACGGCTGTAGTGTATAGGCAAACCACCAAGTTCTCACACAATTCTTCAGCAAATATGCTCCATGGAAATATTTTAATCCAGTTATTAAGTCTGACAAGAACTGTTCCTATTCTGACATCTTGAAAACACAAATGATTTGGGCAAAGGCATTCATATAGAAAATTCATACATTTATAAAAGCTTCTCAAATTCAAACAAAAATTCCCAAAAGTAGACAACTCTTTCAATTAAAATTATGTAACTATGTAATAAATAACAGCACTGAACTCTACTTTTACGATTATATTCAGTGGTACTCTAAAATAACATACCAAATTGTATTGTATTTAGGTTGTGGTTTTATAGTTGAAGACAATTTGTAATATATTAAACAAATTGAAATTTCAAATTAATAAGTAATATGAATAATGGAGTAATGGGTGCTTATGAGATAAGTATTCAGTTCAATTGTTAAAAACCTGAAACCAGAAAAAAATACAAACTTTATTTAAAAATGTAGATTTAAAAAATTGTAATTGTTGTCAATATATAAGGATAATGTTATGAAATGGAAGCAATAAATGCTGGCATTTGTAGTGTGGTAATTTGAAATTTAGCAAAGTACTGAACTGTCAGTAAACCCCAATGAATACATTAAGTGCTACAATGCTTTCAAATAAATCAGCCTCTGTTCTACCAGAACAGAGAACTTGAAGTGAGAGGAGAATTATTTATTTTTCAGTCATTTAAACCAATACGATGCAACATTGCATAGTGTCCATTTTTAGGGAATTAAGAGTGGCTTTACAGGTCCAGAATGGCATCCACAGCATACTTTCTCACCTCTGAAGCAACTCACACTGGATGCAATATTGGTGAAGCCTTTTGCATATGCACGCAGTATCTGCCAGAAGTATAAAGATAGGCAGATAGGCGATGTCAACATAAAATGCTGATTTGATGCCAGGGCTGCTATTTTGGAGTTCAATGCACCAGCTAACACCCTCGCTTAATCATACATGGTTGAACACGTATTCAGCAGCTGGAAGGAACCCCCAGCAGTGTTATTTATAGGGATCATGAACGGCTTAGAGCTTATTTATTAATTCGCTTCTACTGCCTGTTGCTCCAATTGTACAACTGTTTGGTGCTTTCTAACAGGGAGTGGTGTGTCACATACTGAAGGATGTTGTCCTGACTTCAAGGCTTCTGCATAAGCCAGTTTCTCCTAGATATGGGTGCAATAGTAGCCATTCCACTTGGAGTACTGAATGACGCAGAGAATGAACAGAGGTCAAGCAGGCCAGGGAAAACTGCTGGAAAAAGGAGGAGGAGGAGGGGAAGAATGGATCACAGCAGGAGACTATGTCTGTCTAGTGTGTGCAGGGTGAAATTCTCCTACCTAAACCTCAGCTAGGAACAGTGTCTGGGCTGTCTGAGCCTCACTGAGGAGGTCCTCAATGAAACTTGCTGTAACCAAATATGGAATGTCAGAGCGTGTTGAGGACTGCATTACCAGTAGCGATGAACTTTTATATGTTTGGCTCCTTCCAGGCTTGATTTGGATATATTTGCAACATCTTGCAGTTTGCCATCCAGTGCCAAGGAAGGTCACTGAGGCTCTATGTTTATTCAGAGCTAGTTGCATTTCATTCTCTTTTGCCAGAGAGCAGCAGGGATACCAAGCACGTGGCTTTGCGAGGATTGCTGGCTTTCCCAGGGTGCAGGATTGCATTGACTGAATGCACATTGCTTTGCAGACATTGCATGGCAGCTAGTTTTTCCAGCATTTTCTGTTTTTATTTTACATTGACTTTGAGATGTGCAAGAATTCCATTCCCTCAACATCCAATTGGTGTGTAACCATACAAAGGAGTACAGGCAGGTAAATGCCAGATATCTTAAACAGCAGCTTTCATTCCTTCACTTTGTGGCAGCCTGTTCTGCCAGCTACATTTAAACCACCATGGCAATGGGTGGCTACAGGTTAATAAGGACTATCCACTGATCATATGGCTCATGGCTCCAGTGTGCAACCCATGCACCCGTGAGCAGCAAGCATACAATGAAATCCATGCTGCTACATGAAATATGTACGCAGTATTCTGTAATCTGTTGGATGACAGAATGCTGGACTGCTGTGACAATCCGCAAATCCCTTTGAATACTTGTGGCCACAGCCATAATGGCAGCAGAGTGGGTTTGCATGGCAGTAAGCTGGCCTTGCACAACAGAACTCTGAGCTCTCAGATATTAGGGGCAGAATTTTTCCCTTGCCTTGCGGGCTCGGTGGGGGTAATCAGGAAGCCAACCACTGCCCACGATCGGGACCGGACCACAATTTCACGTGGGTGGGCCAATTAAGACTCACCCAGCGTGAAACACGTGATGCAGCACTCAGCGCTGCCTGTGCAGGGGTGGTGGAGGGTGAGCAGGGAATTTCGCACATGCGTGTGGATGCACACTGGAACAGTTCCCTGAGACACAGAGCTGCCTCAGAGAGTTGAAGAGTTCTGAAAACAACAATAAAGAGTTTTTAAATGTTAAAAAACATGTTCTTTCATGTGGCTCTATCACATGAGCAGGGACATGTTATGAATGAGATGTAACATTTTTTATTTCATTTTTATTTGCTGTTGGAAACTTTATCCCACCCATGGATGAGGTTTCCTAAAATGCGTAAAGGCCACTTTGCCTTTTCGCCTGCCCACCAACCGTAAGATTGGACGGGCAGCAAACAATTTAGGTTAATTAACACTTTAATGGCCTTAATAGGCCTTCTAATTAGCACGCTGCTGATTTCCACGATTGCCCGCCGATCGAACTATCACGCAACTGCGCGTTGACGTCGGGGCGCTCGCTTGACGTCATCGCATGTCATTTCGCACTCGAGAGGATCAGGCACGTGCCCGCTCGCTGAGGTGAACATTCTGCCCTAGGTGTTTATACGTTCTGCTTGTGCTGCAATGTAAAATCAACCATCAGACGCTGCATCAGAATTGGACCCATAAGTGTGTGACTGGAGTTGGCCACCACTTCCATTCTGGAAAGGATGGATTCCAAGTTTTGCGCAAATCCCTGTACAAAGTTGATGTTGAACTCTTTCATGCTTCTTGACATTGTATGCAAGCTTTCTGGCAGACCAAGCATTTCACTGTGGATGCCTATCAGCCTTCTTCTGTAGCCCAGCCCATCGAAGTACACGTCTGAGTCCTCAGGAGTGCAACTCATGTCAACCTCATCCAAGCTGGTTCCTGCACAAACTTTGGCCCCTGTTCTAGCTGCTGGTCTGGTGTCTCATCACATACAGATGGCATCTCTGTGGTTGTTCTCTAAGTTATGTGCAATGTCAGTATCTGGATGTGAGATCAAATGACAGTATTTCTTCATCACCATTGGCGTCCTGCTCTTCCACCTCTTGCTCTTTCAATATTGCTTGGCCAGGCTGCAGCCCTTGGGTATCTGAAAGAGAAAAGGCACGCAGGTAAAGTTATGAAGAAATTAAGGGGGTGGGGAAAGCAATATATGCATGATTACACCATCTGCAACCTGTACATCAGAATAAAGTGTGGGTGAAGGGCAAGCGGAATGTGAGGAAGAGGATTAAGTATGAGGATAATGTCGCCTTGTAAGATTTCAGCCCCACTGCTGACACGGCCTCAACATTGGGTGCTCGAAAGATGGCATGCACCATCTCCTTCATAGGCATAAGGAAATGCAGGCTGTCTGTCCCCTTCTGATTAGCTCCTGCTTCTCTGATTGTGGATCACCTTGTCTTGGAGGAGAGATGGAAGAGTGTTACTGAGGGCCAATCTATTTGGCCAATGTGCATGGCTGTCATAATTGAATAGTTGGCAGTATGTGCAGGCTATGAGATGTGGGTGTGAACATTGCAGCAATGCTAAGTCTGTGATGGTGAGGTGAAGCATATGAGTCACTTTTACTTAAGAGTCCTGATAGAGGCTGTTAATAGGTGAGCAATGGAGATGTGGTGATTAAAGCAGCGTGTGAGGCTAGTGGTGCAGTTGGTAGGATATGGCATTTGAAGATGAATTCACTGACTTTGATCATTCATGTTAGGTTATGGAACCTTTTTCAGCAATCCATCTAGGTCCTTGGATCTTGACTCCTGGGTTTGACTGCTATGACTATCTGGTCCCACTTCCGTATAATTATTTGCTGGATACAGCGCTTCTCTCCTTTGCAATTCCTTTACCAAGGCCTTTCGTGCAGTGTTTGAGAACCCTGTAGAACTCCCTTTCCCGTGTTCTGCAATTATTGAAACTTTCCCTTTGTCAGGGTGACTTGTAAAAGGGCTTCCACAACCTGATCCAGCCACAATGCACATCCCATTTTAGAGATGCAGCCTGATTTTAAGTAGTGCAGGCTAGTTTTAATGCATACTCACCTCTCACAATTTTGGGCCCTCTGCTGACGCATGCAGCAACACAATTAGCATTGGCTGCGCCCCACAATCATGGTAATGAAGAGGTATCACAAAGTTGGTGTGCTATCTGCATCACATTGAACAAGGTAATCATGCATCCTATCCCCATGTCCGATTTTGAGGGCTGTCCAATTTAACACCTTTACATTTCTCTATTTGTCTGTAAAGACAACAGTATCTAGGGATTTATGATGAGAATAATTCTCGTACACAGGAACACACTTAGAACAGAAGTCTCTTTGTCCTTTCTAATGATAATTGCTTATTTAATTCCTTTTTTATGGGATGTCGGGATTGCTGGCAAGGCCAGCATTTTTTCTCCACCCTTAATTACCCTTAAACTGAGTGTTTTGCTAGGCCATTGCAGAGGATAGTTAAAAGTCAACCACATTGCTTTGGATCTGGAGTCACATGTAGGCCAGACCAGGAGAGGATGGTAGGTTTCCTTCCCTAAATGGCATCGGTAAACCAGATGGGCTTTTACAACAACTAATGATAGCTTCATGGTCACCATTACTGAGACCAGCTTTATAATTCCAAATTTATTAACTGAATTTCAAGCAGTTGCCATGGTGGGATTTGAACCCATGTCCCCAGAGCATTAACCTAGGGCTTTGCATTATGAGTCAAGTGACCATCTCCCCTTTATAAAGCTTATCATCCTTAGCTTGTTTTTGCATCATAAAAACAGAAAGTGCTGTAAAACTCAGCTGGTCTGACAGCAGCTGTGAAGAGAGAACCACAGTTAACGGGCAGGATGTTTCGCTCAGCGTGCGGGCGTGTGTCCGATACACCCGAGTGCGAAATTAGGTGTGTTGAGGTCAGCTAAGCATGCCGACGTCAACGCGCACTCTCGTGATAGTTAGGTCGGCAGGCACGCACCAGAGCTGCCAGTGTGCCCGCCGACAATTAAAAGGCCTATTAGCGCCATTAAGTTAACAATTGTGCTGAATTTTTCACTGCCCATTCAACCTAACGGTTGATGGGCAAGCAAAAAGTCCAAGCAGCCTTTGCACTTTTTAGGAAACCTCATCCACAGGCAGGATGAGGTTTCCTAAAGCAAATAAAAATAAAATAAAAATTTTACGCTTGTATTAAAAAAATGTCCCTGCTCATGTGACAGAGTCACATGAGGGGGCATGTTTTATGACATTTTTATTTTGTTCATTAGTTTTTTAAAACAGCGCTTCACCTCCCTGAGGCAGCTTGAATCACTCAGAGATTGAAGCGCTCTTTCGCACACATGCATGAAGTTCGCATTAGGCCTGCTCACCCTCCTCCCACCGCCCACAAAGGCAGCGCTGAGTGCTGCTGCTTATGTTCCATGCTGGGCAGGCCTTAATTGGTCTGCCCGCATAGAATCGTGGTGCGGTGCCGATTGCGGGCGGTGGTCAGCTTCCCGCCCACCCCCACCTGCTCCCGACAAGCATCTCCACCAAGGGCAAAATTCTGCCCAATGTTTTGAGTCTCATATGGCGCTTCTTCATTTCTGAAGTCATATTGGACTCGGAACGTTAACCCTGTTCCTCCTTGTTCCTCCCACTACAGATGCCACCAGACTGGCTGACCTTTTCCAGCACTTTCTGTTTTTATTCCAGTACTCACACATCTGCAGTATTTTGCTTTTGCTTCTTGTTTTTGTGTCTTAATTTAACTATATTTCTTTATTTTTAACATTAGTGAAAATGTGATTTCCCTGAATTTGTTTTCCCTGAGAAGTATAATGCCTTTTTAAATTCCAATGTAGTATGCTATCAGATGCAGCAAATAGAAAGGCACACTAGCTATATCGTCGTGGGATGAAGGTTAGCAGAAGTTGAGAGAAGAGAGCAGTGTAACAATATTACTGCAAGGACATTTGCAGGTCACTTTTAGTTTAGCCTCTGGTATGACTAATTTAATAGGTTCCAGGATTCAGACAAGTAAGCCATGGAAGAGTATAAGGCATGTAACAGAGAATTCCAAATTATTTGAATTAACAGACAGTATTAGGTAAACAAAGTGGATTAGATTGCAAAAGGGGTGAGGCCTTGTGTAACTATGTGCAGCAATATCACAAATGTGCTGAAGGTGTCTTTTACTGTGTGCTCATTTTGAATGTATTTACAATACCACTATATAAGCAAGGAAATCTACATAAATAGACTTGTGTGCCCTGTACATAACAACGAGAACTATTCTTCCCCCAAAATGCCTTACTATTCAATGCCATTCCTATTACATTTCACAAAGTTGTTTAATGAAAGGTGTGTGTGTGTGAGCCTGGATTTTTCTGAATTACTATGTAATTCAAAATGTTTGAGAATAGATCCATCTGTATGCTTAATAATATTTCTCAATCCTCATTCATTGGTATGATTTATACTTTAAATCTCTTGATTAGAAAGTGATGGAAATGGATATTTTCATGTGTAGCCTTCCTGCAGAGTGACCTGCTGAAAATGCACTTCAATCACAAAGCAAACAAGGAACAGAATGCACTCAGGGGGCAGTGGGTTTGGAAAAGCTCTCATTATTCCTAATGTTATGGCAAAATTTCAAGATGTAACTGCAAGACAAATCTTGCAGAAAATGTTTGTTCTCTGATGAGTGAGGCAAGAGTTTTGAAGTTTAAACGCAACAAAGAGCGATCAGCATGTATTTTTTTTTCCTTTATGGCTTTCAAGGTTACACAGCACTTGACATAAATATAATTAAATACCTCCACATCTTCAGTAGGACAGGAAGCATTGTTGCCTACATGTCCTCAGTATGACAATGTCAACACTGTGAGCCACCACCAAAGCTTCTGCTTCAATGGAGAGCTGTAGCCCTTTTGCATTCATCGACCAAGTGTACTATAACCTGAAGTCTCTGGGAACCCTTTCCTGAGTAGGCATACTCTTTAAGTTCAAGTGCAGGCCCCCCACTGTAAAATTTGGACTTGTTTAACCTTACATTACAGACATGTTTTGGTCCATGACACTGATGGAGGGATGCCAACTCTGCTAGACATATTCCTGGAGGTTTCATTATATGACCTCCTGCCTCTAATCCCATTTCTCACACTCTTGCCATTGACAATCGGGCATATTCACACTTTTCCGCCTATGACATTTGTTCGCACTGCTGTAATTTTTATAGATTATAAACATACGAACATATAAACATGGAGCAGGAGTAGGCCACTCGGCCCTGCTTCGCCATTCAGTAAGATCACAGCTGATCTGATTGTAACCTCCCACACACCCCCAATAACCTTTCACTCCCTTGTTAATCAAAAATCTATCCAGCTCTGTCTTAAAAATATTCAAAGACTCTGCTTCCACTGCCTTTTAAGGAACAGAGTTCCAAAGACTCACTACCCTCTGAGAAAAAAAAATTCTCCTCATCTCTGTCTAAATGAGTGACACCTTATTTTTAAACAGTGACCCCCAGGGCTGCATCTTCCAGTCGGCAAGTGGGGGGTGGCGCCCGCTCATCGATGCGTAAAATGACATGCGGTGATGTCGGGCATGCCCCCGACATCACCCCACGTCATTTAGATTTTCAGTTTGGCAGGCTCGCAGCTGGCTCAGCTGTGCGCCCGCCTGTCAACGGCCACTTAAGGCCTTTAAAAAAGTAATTAACCAATTAATGGACCTGTCCGTCCAACCTTAAGGTTGGCAGGCAGACGAAGAGCCCAGGCAGCCTTCAGAAAAAACATGAAACCTCATCCACGGGCGGGATGAGGTTTCATGAGGGATTTAAAATGTTTATAAAATGTTGAAATAAAAGAAATTGACACGTCCCAGCTCACATGACAGTGTCACATGATGGGACAGGTCAGGAATGTTTTTTGTGTCCTTCCAAAAATTTTACAACTTCCACCAATCTCCCTGAGGCGGCACTTTGCCTCAGGGAGATCTGTGCACTCTTTCATGCGCATGCGCGAAAGAGCGCACTCCCAGCTCAGGGAATCCCCCCCTGCCCGCACAAGGAGCACACAGTGCTTCCGAGCAGACGTCAGGCCCACCCAGGGCCTTAATTTGGCCCGCCCATGTAAAATGGCGGCGTGCCCCCAATCGGGGGCTCCGATCGGGAACCCGCCCGCCCGCACCCGCTCCCGCACATCCCCCCCAACAGGTTGGAAAATGTTGCCCCTAGTTCTAGATTCTCCCACAAGAGGAAACATCCTCTCCACATTCAGTCTGTCAAGACCCCTCACGATCTTAAAGGTTTTGATCAAGTCACCTCATACTCTTTTAAACTCCAATGGATACAAGCCTAGCCTGTCCAACCTTTCCTCATAAGATAACCTGCCCATTCCTGGTATTAGTCCATTAAACCTTTTCTGAACTGCTTCTAATACATTTACAACTTTCCTTAAATAAGGAGACCAATACTATACACAATACTCCAGATGTGGTCTCACCAATGGCCTGTACAGCTGAAGCATAACCTCCCTACTTTTGTAATCAATTCCCCTCACAATAAACAATGACATTCTATTAGTTTTTCTTACTTGCTGTACCTGCATACTAGTCTTTTGTGATCCATGCACTAGACACCCAGGTCCCTCTGAATCTCAGAGCTCTGCAATCTCTCACCATTTAGATAATATGCTTATTTTTTATTCTTCCTGCCAAAATGGACAATTTCACATTTGCCCACATTATACTCCATTTGCCAGATCTTTGCCCACTCACTTAACCTATTTATGTCACTTTGTAGCCTCCTTACATCATCTTTACAACTTAATTTCCTACCTATCTTTGTGTCATCAGCAAATATAGCAACCATGCCATCTGTCCCTTCATCCAAGTCATTTATATAAATTGTAAAAAATTGAGGCTCCAGCACTGATCCCTGTGGCACACCACTCATTACATCCCACCAACCAGAAAAAGACCTGGCTACCCTCTGTTTCCTGTTAGCTAGCCAATTTTCTATCCACACCAATATGTTACTCCCTATACCATGAGCTTTTATTTTCTGCAATAACCTTTGATAAGGCACCTTATCAAATGCTGTCTGGAAATCTAAGTACAGTACATCCACCAGTACCCCTTTATCCACAGAACATGTGACTTCTTCAAAGAACTCCAATAAATTGGTTAAACATGAGGCAGGGCTTTACAGATAGTCATGTGCCCAACCCGATCGGGCATAAAATAGCGTGCGATGATGTCGTGAAAGCGTCCCGACGTCAATGCGCACTCATTGACAATTAAGAGACCGACCAAGGCCCTTAATCAAATAATTGAAACCTGTTTTTCACTGCGCATCAGTTTACCGTTGGCAGGTGGGTGAATTGGCCAGGCAGCCTTTAGGTTTTTTAGGAAACCTCATCCATGGGCAGGATGAGGTTTCCAACAGTAATTTTTTTTTAATTAAAATTTTTGAACATCATTTTTAATATGTCCCTGTTCATGTGATTGAGTCAAATATGGGGACATATGTCTATCATTTTTGAAAGCTTTATTTTCGTTCGTACAATTCTTCAGCTCCCTGAGGCAGCTCTGTGCCTTCAGGGAGTTTTCAGTGTGTCCTCCCCTGCACATGCGCAGACTTTAGCGCTTGCACTCCTCCTGCCCCCACCTCAGCAGCGCTGAGCTCCTCAGCGTGAGTTTCACACTGGCTGGCCGTTAATTGGCCAGCCAGCATGAAATCGCGGTCGGGGGCCGATTATGGGTGGTGGACCATTCCCCGGCCGCTCCTGGGCCCCACCGCCCGACGATTGGAAAATCCTGCCCATGATTTCCCTTTCACAAGACCATGCTGACCTTGCCTCATTGCCTTAAACTGTTCTAAATGCCCTGCTATAACATCTTTAATAATAGCTTCTAACATTTTCCCTATGACAGATGTTAAGCTAACTGACCTGTAGTTTCCTGCTTTCTGTCTCCCCGCCTTTTTGAATAAAGGAGTTACATTTGCTATTTTCCAATCCAATGGAACCTTCCCTGAATCTAGGGAATTTTGGAAAATTAAAACTAATTATTTCACTAGCCACTTCTTTCAAGACCCGAGGATGATGTCCATCAGGACCCAGGGATTTGTCAGGCCGCAGCTCCAACAATTTGCTCAATACCACTTCTCTGGTGGATTGTAATTGTCCTGAGTTCCTTCTTCCCTTGCATTTCCTGATTTACAGTTATTTCTGGGATGTTACTTGTATCGTCCATAGTGAAGACTGATACAGAATACCTGTTCAATTCATCTGCCATCTCCTTACTTTCCATTATTAATTCTACAGACTCACTTTCTATAGGACCAACGTTCACTTTGTTGAATCTTTTAATTAAATATCTATAGAAACTCTTACTATCCATCTTTATATTTCCAGCTAGCTTTCTCTCGTACTCTAGTTTTGCCGTCCTTATTAATCTTTTTGTCATTCTTTGCTGTTCTTTATATTCTTTTCAATCTTCTGACCTGCCACCCACCTTTCCACAACTATATGCTTTTTCTTTAAGTTTGATAGTTAGTTAACCAAAGATGGTGTGTCCTCCCTTTGGAAGTTTTATTTCTCATTGGAATGTATCTATTTTCTGTATTCCAAAATATCCATTTAAATGTTCGCCACTGCATCTCTGTGGATCTATCCCTTAACCTCATTTGCCAGTTCACTTTAGCTAGCTCTGCTTTCATGCCCTTGTTAAAATTAAAGTAGCATAATAGGAGAGCATGAAGTAGAAAAAATGATGGACTTCCCAAAAGGAATTGTCACCTTTATGGGAACAGGAATTGGGAATAAGAAGGGAAATTTTATCATGTGGGTTGGAAATGTTTGGACAGGTACAAAACCAATTGGAATATATCATGTTAATCAAATTTTTAGGTTCTATGACTTTCATTATATAACACCAGTCACTGAGGAAGAACCCATTATCATCCCACTTGCAGCAAATGCTCACACAGTTCTGTCCCTAGTGACAAATGGAAAGAGATAGAAAGAAATGTTTGCATTTATATAGCACTTCTTTTCGCCAGGATGTTCCATAGCACTTTACAGCTAATGAAATACTTTTGACGTGTTTTTGTTACAATTCAGGAAATGTGATGACCAACTTGGAGATATCAATGTCCCATGGACAGCAATGAGATAAATGACCAGAAAATATGTTTTTGAAGGATAAATGCTGTCCAGGACACCAGGGAGTTCTCTTCTACTGTTCTTTAAATAGTCCCATGAGATCTTTTACATCCACCAGAGAGGGCAGATGGTGTTTCTGTTTAAAATCTCAACTGATCAATAGCACCTCCAATAGTGTAGCTCTCCCTTTGTACTGCACTGAAATGCCAACCCTGGACTATGTGCTCAAGTCTCTGAAGTGGGACTTGAACCCACTGTCTTCTAACTCAGAGGAAAGAATGCTCACTCTGAGCCAGAAGGCTGATGAACAGTGAAGCATGGAGCACTCTGATACCTACTATTAACTCATGCTACTTTCTGTGCAAATTGACACTGCAAGGAAATATATCTTTGATTTATTATTTCTTCATTTAAGTTTGCTCATATTACTTGACTAGGAGATGGGATATATTATAAGACCTCTGAAATTAAATTAAAACCATTCTAATAGATTTTTGGTGAAAGAAAGCTTAATTCATATTTGCATTATTTATTTGAAGTTTAAAATTGCTCATATATATTCATCATTATAACCTTAGCGGTTGCATTGTTCTTATGTAGTGCTGTGTTTTTATATAGAAAATTTGATTTAATAGCAAGTAATCTTAGAAATAAATTTGTACATATCCAAGATATACATCAGTCATTTAGTTCCACATAAACTGAACAAAATGTAATTGAGACCACAGGGAGTTCGGTCACAACAAATTTTTCAAGGAAAGGTATATTCATTTTCAGTTATACGGTTTCTATTTTCCCATTTATTTGCTAATGTGGGAAGCAAAGAAAAATGGAGCAAATGTTAGGCTTTTTGTACAAATTTAGTTCATTTTTCCACCATTCTTCATTATCATTTCTTGAAATGAGTGCAGGGATTTGATTCCATGACACTGGAAATCCTCCATGACAGCATCCATTCATATGCCAGATAGACAGTCAAGAACAAATTCAACAAGTACACCATCCCAGCATGGAGTTTAGCCCATCAGGAGCATGAAGTATGTTGCACTTCTCATATTTTTCAGTCCATTAGTTTTAGTGGTGAAGCCTGGAAACAGCACACAGGATTTTACTCTACCTTTCTAAAAGGTTTAACGGCAGATCTAGGGTGGCTGGATGTGGAAAATGAAAGAAGATCTATTATATCCAATCCCCACCTATTTTACCTTTATTGTGTTTCCTGACAAAGTGATATCGAGCAGCAGAGGTTTCTGCCCAGAAACATATGGGCATATTAAAATAAGATCATTACTCATTACTGCATGATAGTTTCTATCACCACCCTTTTGTTGTAATAATAAAATAGATACTCAGTCAGCTCAAAGGTGATGACAGATTCTTTAGAAAGTTGGACTTTCAAAAGACATTTGATACACAATACACTTGTGAACAAAGTAATAGCTCATGGAATAAAAGGGATAATAGCAAAATGAATACGAAATTGGTGGAATGATAGGAAATAGAGTAGTGTTTAATGGAGGTTTTCCTGACTGGAGGAAGACTTGCAGTGGAGTTTCCCAGGGGTCGGTGTTGGGACCCTCCTGATATATATTAATCACCTGGACCTTGGTGTTCAGGGCACAATTACAAAGTTCGTGGTTTGCGGATGATACAAAATTTGGAAGCTTTGTGAACTGTGAGGAGGGCAGTGTAGAACTTCGAAAGGACAAGGACGAATTGGTGGAATGGGCGGTCAAGTGGCAGATGAAGTTCAATGCGGAGAAGTGTGAAGTGATTCATTTTGGTAAGAAGAACACGAGAGACACAATATAAAATTATAAAATATATAATATGTATATAAAATATATAAAGTATAAAAAGAGAGAGGTGTATAGCAGGTATAGGCAACAAGAAGCAAATGAGGTACTTGTAGAGTATAGAAAATGTAAGAAAATACTAAAAAAGGAAATCAGGAAGGCAAAAAGAAGACATGAGGTTGCTTTGGCAGATAATGTGAAGGTAAACCCGAAGGGTTTCTACAAGTATATTAAGAGTAAAAGGATAATAAGGGACACAATTGGTCCCCTTGAAGATCAGAGTGGTCATCTATGTGTGAAGCCTCATGAGATGGGGGAGATCTTAAACAGTTTTTTTGCATCAGTATTTACTCAGGAAACTGGCATAGTGTATAAGGAAGGAAGGGAAACAAGCAGTAGTTTCATGGAACATACAGAGATTAAAGAGGAGGAGGTGCTTGCTGCCTTACAGCGAATAAAGGTAGATAAATCCCCCGGGCTTGACATGATATTCCCTCGGACCTTGAGGGAGAATAGTGTAGAAATTGCAGGGGCCCTGGCAGAAATATTTAAAATGTCCTTAGCCACGGGTGAGGTGCCGGAGGATTGGAGGGTAGCTCATGTTGTTCCGTTGTTTAAAAAAGGCTCCAAAAGTAAACCAGGTAATTTCAGGCCAGTGAGCCTGACGTCAGTAGTAGGTAAATTATTGGAAGGTGTTCTGAGAGATTGGATATATAATTATTTGGACAGCCAAGGGTTGATTAAGGATAATCAGCATGGCTTTGCGCATGGTAGGTTGTGTTTAACGAACCTTGTAGAGTTTTTCGAGGAGGTTACCAAGAAAGTAGATGAAGGAAAGGCTGTGGATGTTGTCTACATGGACTTTAGTAAGGCCTTTGACAAGGTCCCACATGGGAGGTTAGTTCAGAAGGTTCAGACACTTGGTATCCATGGAGAGGTTGTAAACTGGATTCGAAATTGGCTGTGTGGGAGAAGACAGAGAGTGGTAGTGGATGATTGCTTCTCAGACTGGAGGTCTGTGACTAGTGGTGTGCCTCAGGGATCTGTACTAGGACCATTGTTGTTTGTTGTCTATATCAATGATTTGGATGATAATGTGGTGAATTGGATCAGCAAGTTGGCTGATGACACTAAGATTGGAGGCGTTGTGGACAGCGAGGAAGGCTTTCAAAGCTTGCAGAGAGATCTGGACCAACTGGAAAAATGGGCCAGAAAATGGCAGATGGAATTTAATGCGGAAAAGTGTGAGGTGTTACATTTTGGAAGGTCAAACCAAGGTAGGACATACACAGTAAATGGTAGGGCACTGAGGAGTGCGGAGGAACAAAGGGATCTGGGAGTTCAGATACATAATTCCCTGAAAGTGGCGTCACAGGTAGACAAGGTTGTAAAGAAAGCTTTTGGCATACTGGCCTTCATAAATCAAAGTATTGAATATAGGAATTGGGATGTTATGGTGAGGTTGTATAAGACATTGGTGAGTCCAACTTTAGAGTATTGTGTGCAGTTCTGGTCGCCTAACTACAGGAAGGATATCAGTAAGATTGAGAGAGTGCAGAGAAGATTTACTAGGATGTTGCCAGGTCTTCAGGAGTTGAGTTACAGGGAAAGATTAACCAGGTTAGGACTTTATTCCTTGAAGCGTAGAAGAATGAGGGGAGATTTGATAGAAGTTTACAAAATTGTGAGGGGTATAGACAGAATAAATGCGAGTAGGCTCTTTCCACTTAGATTAGGAGAAATGAACACGAGAGGACATGGCTTTAGGGTGAAAGGGGAACGGTTTAGGGGGAAAATTAGGGGGAACTTCTTCACTCAGAGAGTGGTGAAAGTGTGGAACGAGTTACCATCTGATGTGGTAAATGCGGGCTCACTCTTAAGTTTTAAGAATAAATTAGATAGATTCATGGATGGGAGAGGTCTGGAGGGTTATGGACTAGGTGCAGGTCAATGGGACTAACGGAATAATATTTCGGCACAAACTAGAAGGGCCGAATGGCCTGTTTTCTGTGCTGTAGTGTTCTATGGTTCTAAAATAAATTTTATATTTATATTGTATTCTAATGCAGTGCAGAAGCAGAGAGAGCTGGGTATCTGTATGTGCACAAGTCATTGAAGATGGCATGTCAGTTGAAAAAGCGATTAATAAAGCACGCAGTATCCTAGGCTTTATTAATAGGAGCACGGAATATAAGAGCTAGGAGCTTATGTTAAAATTGTATAAAACAGTGGTTCAACCTTAACTGGAGTATTGTGCCCAGTTCTGGGCACCGCACCTTAGGAAAGATGTGAAGGCGTTAGAGAGAATGCCTTCATGAGAATGGTTCTAGGGGTGAGGAACTTCAGTCACATAGACAGATTGGAGAAGTTGGGACTGTTTTCCTTGGAGAAGAGAAGACTGAGAGGCGATTGACTGAGTTATTCAAAATCATGAGGGTTCTGGACAGAGTAGATAGGAAGAAGCTATTCCAACTCTTGGAAGGATCAAGAACCAGAAGGCACAGATATAATATAATTGGCAAAAGAAGCAAGGGCAGCATTAGGAAAAACTTTTTAACGCAATGGGTGGTTATGCTCTGGAATGCACTGCCTGAGAGTGTGGTGGAGGTAGGGTCAATCAAAACATTCAAAAGTGAATTAGTTTGTTATCTGAAAAGTAAGAGTGTGCAGATTACAGAGAGAAGCCAGGCAAATGGGACTAGATGAATTGCTCATTTGAAGAGCCTGTGCAGACATGATGGGCCAAATGGCATCCTTCTGTGCTGTAACAATCTGTGATTCTTTTAAGAGCCTTCTTTCACCACTATTTTTGCTCTCTTTCTTTTGCAAATGGTTAGTGCTTTTTCTATGGATGGAATTTAATCAGCGGCGTGCCATTCCTGATGGCAGGACAGGAAGAGTGCATCACTTCCATTTTCGTGTCAGGAGCCGGCAACCATGCGACTGAAATGAATATTTAAAAGGCCGGTGGCGGGCAGGTGAAACATGTGCAAATGCGTGATGGGGATGGGTTTCCAAAGGAGGATCTTATCATCAGGTGATAGTTCAGCAGGTCCGATCATATAGGGTTGATGTGGGACTGAGCAGAGTACTGCCCACACAGCAAGAGAGCACATGAGCTGCACCCAGGGTTAGTTTAGTGTTGGACAGAGCTGTGTGTAGCACTAGCATGGAGACAGTTCCTAGCTTGTACCTTTACTGTATAAAGAGTCAATAAGGACTTACAGTTAACCTATATATGACTACGAAGACCTCTTCAGACCTGCCGAACTGTAACCAACACCCTACAATATGGTGACAGCTTAGGGAAAAACCCAAGATCTTGCAGAAAATGCAGAGAAAAACTATAATGCTGGAAGACTGAGAAAAAATTCAGCAAAGCAGCCTGACCTGATAAGAAGCTCCAAAAGCAGAGGGGTAGCATAAAAATACCGGGCAAAAGCTCCAAAAAAGGTTTAAAAGCATGAAGGGGAGGGTTTCAGATTCCTGGGGCATTGGGACCGGTTCTGGGGGAGGTGGGACCAGTACAAACTGGACGGGTTACACCTGGGCAGGACCGGGACTGATGTCCTAGGGGGAATATTTGCTAGAGTCGTTAGGGTGGGTTTAAACTAAAATGGCAGGGGGATGGGAACCTATGCAAGGAGTCAGAGCAAGGGGAATCAAAGACAAGAACAAAAGACAGAAAGTGGAATAAGAAAAGTGATAGAGAAATCAAGGGCAAAAATCAAACAGGGCATCAGTGAAAAATAGTGGGAATGGGACAAGAAATGTTAAAAAGACAAGCCTTAAGGCTTTGTGCCTTAACGTGAGGAGCATTCACAATAAAGTGGATGAATTAACCGCGCAAATAGATGTAAACAGGTATGATATAGTCGGGATTACGGAGACATGGCTGCAGGGTGACCAGGGATGGGAACTGAACATCCAAGGGTATTTGGTATTTAGGAAGGACAGAAAAAAAGGAAAAGGTGGTGGAATTGCATTGCTGGTTAAAGGGGAAATTAACGCAATAGTGAGGAAAGATATTAGCTCCGACGATGTGGAATATGTATGGGTAGAGCTGAGAAACACTAAGGGGCAAAAAACGTTAGTGGGGGTTGTATATAGACCCCCAAACTGTAGTGGTGATGTTGGGAATGGCATTAAACAGGAAATTAGAGACACATGTAATAAAGGAACATCTGTAATTATGAATTACTTTAATATGCATATAGATTGGGCAAATCAAATTAGTAACAATACCGTAGACGAGGAATTCCTGGAGTGTATACGGGATGTTTTTCTGGGCCAATTCTTTGAGAAACCAACGACAGAACAGTCCATCCTTGACTGGGCATTGTGTAATGAGAAAGGAATAATTGGCAATCTAGTTGTGCAAGGCCCCTTGGAGATGAGCGACCATAAAAAGATAGAATTCTTCATCAAGATGGAGAGTGACGTAGTTGATTCTGGGACTTGGGACCTGATTCTTAGTAAAGGAAACTACGATGGTATGAGGCGCGAGTTGGCTATGATGGATTGGGGAATGTTATGTAAAGGGATGACGGTGGATAGACAATGGCAAACATTCAAAGAGCACAGGGGGGAACTGCAACAATTGTTTATTCCTGTCTGGCGCAAAAGTAAAACAGGAAAGGTGGCCAAACCATGGCTTACAAGGGAAATTAGAGATAGTATTAGGTGCAAGGAAGAGGCATACAAATTGGCCAGAAAAAACAACAGACCTGAGGATTGGGAGCAGTTTAGAATTTTGCAAAGGAGGACCAAGGGATTGATTAAGAAGGGGAAAACAGAGTACAAGAGTAGGCTTGCAGGGAACATAAAACTAACTGTAAAAGTTTCCATAGGTATGAGAAGAGAAAAATATTGGTGAAGACAAATGTAGGTCCCTTACAGTCAGAAACAGGGGAATTTATAATGGGGAACAAAGAAGTGGCTGATCAACTAAATACATACTTTGGTTCTGTCTTCACAAAGGAGGACACTAATAACATACCAGAAATGTTGGGGAACACAGGGTTTAGTGAGAGGGAGGAACTGAAAGAAATCAGTATTAGTAGGGAAAAGGCGTTAGGGAAATTGATGGGATTGTAGGCCTATAAATCCCCGGGGCCTAATAATCTATATCCCAGAGTACTTTAGGATGTGGCCCTAGAAATAGTGAATGCATTGGTGGTCATCTTCCAAGATTCTTTAGACTCTGGAACAGTTCCTAGAGATTGGAGGGTAGCTAATGTAGCCCCACTACTTAAAAAGGTAGGCAGAGAGAAAACAGGGAATTATAGACCAGTCGGCCTGACGTCGGTAGTGGGGAAAATACTAGAGTCCATTATAAAAGATTTATTAGCTGAGCACGTGGAAAACAGTGGCAGAATTAGACAGAGTCAGCATGGATTTATGAAAAGGAAATCATGCTTGACAAATCAACTGGAATTTTTCGAGGATGTAACTGGTAGAGTTGATGAGGGGGAAGCCAGTGGATGTGGTTTATTTGGACTTTCAGAAGGCTTTCGACAAAGTCCCACATAAGAGATTGGCGTGCAAGATTAAAGCGCATGAGGCTGGGGGTAGCGTATTGAGATAGATAGAAAACTGGTTGGCAGACAGGAAACAAAGAGTAGGAATAAACGGGTCTTTTTCCGAATGGCAGGCAGTGACTAGTGGGGTACCGCAGGGATCGGTGCTGGGACCCCAGTTATTCACAATATATATTAATGATTTAGATGAGGGAATTAAATGTAATATCTCCAAATTTGCAGATGACACAAAGCTGCGTGGGAGGGTGAGCTGTGATGAGGATGCAGAGATGCTTCAGTGTGATTTGGACAAGCTGAGTGAGTGGACAAATGCATGGCAGATGCAATAGAATGTGGATAAATGTGAGGTTGTCCATTTTGGTAGCAAAAATAGGAAGGCAGATTATTATCTGATTGGCTACAAATTGAGAGAGGGGAATGTGTAACGAGACCTGGGTGTCCTTGTACACCAGTCACTGAAGGTAAGCATGCAGATGCAGCAGGCGGTAAAGAAGGCAAATGGTATGTTGGCCTTCATAGCCAGAGGATTTGAGTACAGGAACAGGGATGTCTTGCTGCAATTGTACAGGGCCTTGGTGAGACTACACCTGGAATATTGTGTGCAGTTTTGGTCTCCTTATCTGAGGAAGGATGTACTTGCTATAGAGGGAGTGCAGCAAAGGTTTACCCGACTGATTCCTGGGATGGCAGGACTGACATATGAGGAGAGGTTGAGTCGATTAGGATTATATTCACTGGAGTTCCAAAGAATGAGGGGGGATCTCATAAAAACCTATAAAATTCTAACAGGACTGACAGGGTAGATGCAGGAAGGATGTTCCCAATGGTGGGGGAGTCCAGAACCAGGGGTCACAGTCTGAGGATATGGGGTAGACCATTTAGGACTGAGATGAGGAGAAATTTCTTCACCCAGAGAGTGGTGAGCCTGTGGAATTCATTACCACAGAAAATAGTTGAGACCAAAACATTGTATGTTTTCAAGAAGGAGTTAGATATAGCTCTTGGGGGCGAAAGGGATCAAAGGGTATGGGGAGAAAGCGGGAGCAGGCTATTGAGTTGGATGATCAGCCATGATCATAATGAATGGCGGAGCAGGCTCGAAGAGCCGAATAGCCTACTCCTGCTCCTAATTTCTCTGTTTCTATATGGTTAAATTTTCTTACTGCAGTAGAAGACTCCGGTGAATATCCTTTGGAAGTCCAGCTTCAGATCCCCGAAAGCAGAGTCAGCTGTTCAAGCAGGGGTAGGCTAAGTCTGTTAAAACTCCAGGCTACTGAAAGTCCTGAGAAATCTTTAAATAATTCAGGGCCAGAAGTGCAGTTTGAAAAAAAAAATCACTAAAATCCAGATGCCTGAGTCGGCGCCCAAACATGTGGTGTCTGAATTTGCTCTGAAAGGGAGCATAAGTAATGAAATAAATAATCTGGGAGAATTACGGCTTCTAAACTCATCTGAGACCAATCAAAAGCCAGGATTTGACAAATTCATGACATTAAAGTAAAACGCCAAGCAAGAGATCTCTGTAGGCTGCCAATCTGGACAGCCATTGTTGAAAATTTTTTCAAGCTGAGCGTGATCACCATTGTAGTGGAGCCGCAAAAACCAGGAAGCAGGCTAAATCCCTTTGTCTCCAAGTGAATGGTGATGCCATCCTGAAATTTAAAAAGCTCTTAAAGCAGAACCTACACTTTAAAAATTTAATCATGGATCAGAATTGTACACTTCCAAATCAATTCAGTCTAATCCAAGGCCCCAGACCAATCACATAATTGGAGACTTTGGAGAAAATGATTCCTTAGATATATGATTGTTTCAATTGCTAAAAAGACAGAAGCTGAGCAGGTTAACACTTTACTCAGTCGGCCTGATTGTGGATGACATTATTGTAAGAAAAGAAATTAATGAATTATTTTCTAAATTTGAAGAAGTGCTAAAGTCATTCAACATTTATTTTAATCAAAGAAGGAATAAAATACTTGGAAGAGCTAAATTTAACAAGCATGGCCAGTAGCCAGGAGAACCTGTCAATTCTATTATCAATGACTTGTACAGGAATTCAGAATGTTGCAAATATGGTGACTTAAAATTTGAACTCATCAGAGATAGAAAAGTGGTAGGAAGAGTACACGGTGCCCAAACTGACCTTGTGTAAACAAAGGAAGGTTTAACCCTGGAAAAGGCAATCCAGATAGCTAGGTAGTCAGAACACCGTGGGCAGCACAGGACCATTTTAAGGGGAGAAAATAAACTGTAGTGCAGAGGCCAACCCACAGTTCAGCTAGTTAAGCAACAAAGACACAGGGACACTCCAGACCCGGAAAAGCAATATCCGAACTCATCAGCAAAGTGACCATGCCAATGATGTGAAGCAAAGAAACCCCACAGACGAGATCAATGTCCTATAATTTCAGCCCAATGATTTCAGTCCAACAGGATTGGACACCATGGCAAACAGTGCAAGAATAAAACTCTGAAATTCACAGAAGGCCCAAAGATCATCCGCGAGGTCGAGACTGCAAGCCTGGAAAAGTGGCAGCCATGCTTCTTGGGTGAGGTTAAAGGTCTTGGTTTCTTATTTTGGAATGCAGATGTTTCAGTCAATGGTCATTTAACAAAATTTTAAATCGTCGTTTGGTAGTACAGAACCTGAATATTGCTGAAAAAAGAGACATGTCTAAGCTTTTCGTCTTGCACTCCATAAGACCATAAGACATAGGAGCAGAAATTAGGCCATTCGGCCCATCAAGTCTGCTCTGCCATTCAATCATGGCTAATAAGTTTCTCAACCCCATTCTCCCGCCTTCTCCCCGTAACCTTTGATCCCCTTACCAATCAAGAACCTATCTATCTCAGTCTTAAATACACTCAATGACCTGGCCTCCACAGCCTTCTGTGGCAATGAATTCCATAGATTCACCAATCTCTGGCTAAAGAGGTTTCTCCTCATCTCTGTTCTAAAAGGTCTTCCCTTTACTCTGAGGCTGTGCCCTCGGGTCCTAGTCTCTCCTACTAATGGAAACATCTTCCCCACGTCCACTCTATCCAGGCCTTTCAGTATTCTGTAAGTTTCAATCAGATCCTCCCTCATCCTTCTAAACTCCATTGAGTATAGACCCAGAGTTCTCAAACATTCCTCATATGTTAAGCCTTTCATTCCTGGGATCATTCTCGTGAACCTCCTCTGGACCCTCTCCAGGGCCAGCACATCCTTCCTGAGATACGGGGTCCAAAATTGCTCACAATATTCTAAATGTGGTCTGACCAGAGCCTTATAAAGCCTCAGCAGCACATCCCTGCTTTTATATTCTAGTCGACTCGAAATAAATGCCAACATTGCATTTGCCTTCCTAACTACCGACTCAACCTGCAAGTTAACCTTAAGAGAATCCTGGACTAGGACTCCCAAGTCCTTTCGCACTCCAGATTTCTGAATTCTCTCCCCATTTAGAAAATAGTCTATGCCTCTATTCTTCCTGCCAAAGTGTATGACCTCACACTTGCCCACGTTGTATTCCATCTGCCACTTCTTTGCCCATTCTCCTAACCTGTCCAAATCCTTCTGCAGCCTCCCTGCCTCCTCAATACTACCTGTCCCTTCACCTATCTTTGTACCATCTGCAAACTTAGCCAGGAAGCCCTCAGTTGCTTCATCTAGATCATCAGGACATTGGCAAGAATACCAATATAAGGGGAAAATGACAATTTATACTGTATGTGAAAAGAGTGCAAGCAGTATTGCCAAGGAGAATGCACCACTGATGGTGACTGACAGTTAACTGCCAAGCATTGTTTGAAATTTAAACCAGGCAGCTTGACCCTGATTGGTCAAGGCATTGCCCTGAGGAATGAGTCAGCGAATGGCTGTCACTTACATTGTTTAGCTGAAACAAGCGCGATGTACGTACATGTTGGGTGGGATTTTCTGTGCCTACCGGCGTCGGCCTTGCTCGATGGCATGAGCAGACAATATGGCATGATCGGTTTCACGACAGCCTGAAACCAGTTCGCGATTGAACGCTCAGCCCACCGATGGCAGGATGCGTTTCCCACCATGGACATCAGGAACCTCATTGTAATACATCTGTATAACATTATTAGTCCAAACCGCCTCTATCGTCTCCCATATATAGCACTCCTCGCTAAAACTGGCCATGGAGCAGTCACTGCTGGAGGCGCTCAGAGACCCTTGTAATGTCAGCATCCTGGTTTGGACCAGTGTCCCCCATGGTTCAAGCTAACAGTGCAGCCTTGCAGTGCAGGTTCAGAGAAGGCCTGCACCTGAGCTGAGAACACAGCATGCAGTCCAATGGACAAAGATGCCGCCAATCAGTTGGGTGGACTAGAGTGGAGGTGGTGGGATTTCGAGCAGCTATACAGCGAACTAACCTCTGGCCATCCAAGTGGTTGCCAGCACTCTCCGGGAATCATTAAGTGGCCTTCACACTTAATCAGAACAGGTTCTTAGTGCACCCATGCTAACCACGTGTCTCTCTCTTTCACCCTGCATAAGGAGTACATCAGGATCATGGAGCCTGGTGAACTAGCTGTATGCCTGATGGCCTAAAGAGACTGAAGACAATGGAAGATAGAGCGACTGGCTGCCCAGAGGCAGGAGCAGCAACCTCAGGAAGAAGGGGCAGCTGGGGCTCCCACACATGCCACTGAAGAGCCACAGCGAGCCATCGTTGGTCGGCGCCTAGCAATATCCAGGGTCTATAGACTACTCTATATATATATATATATATATATATATATAGCATGATGCCACCACCAAACACATCTTCCCTTCACAGCCCCCGGTGACATTCCGCAGGGATCATTCCTCCGGGACACCCTGGTCCACTCCTCCATCACCCCCTACACCTCAACCCCCTCCCATGGCACCTTCCCATGCAACCACAGAAGGTGCAACACCTGCCCCTTTACTTCCCACCCCCTCACCGTCCAAGGGTCCAAACACTCCTTTTAAGTGAAGCAGCATTTCACTTGCATTTCCCTCAATTTAGTCTACTGCATTCGCTGCTCCCAATGCAGTTTCCTCTACATTGGAGAGACCAAACGCAGACAGGGTGACCACTTTGCAGAACACCTTCAGTCTGTCTGCAAGCATGACCCAGACCTCCCTATCGCTTGCCATTTCAACACACCACACTGCTCTCATGCCCACATGTCCGTCCTTGGCCTGCTGCATTGTTCCAATGAAGCTCAACGCAAACTGGAGGAACAGCACCTCATCTTCCGACTAGGTACTTTACAGCTTTCCAGACTGAATACTGAGTTCAACAACTTTAGATCATGAACTCTCTCCTCCACCCCCACCCCCTTTCCGATCCCCCCTTTTTCCAATAATTAATATATTTTTTCTTTTCCCACCTATTTCCATTATTTTAAAATGTATTTCCATCCATTGTTTTATCTCTACCTTTTAGCCTATTTCGATCCCTTCCCCCCACCCCACCCCCACTAGGGCTATCTGTACCTTGCTCGTCCTGCTTTCTACCCTTAATGTCACCATTAGCACATATCTTAGCTAATATCACCACCGTCAACACGTCCTTGTCCTTTCGTCTATGACATCTTTTGGCAATCTCCACCTATCACTGGCCCTCTATCCAGCTCTACCTGTCCCACCGCCCCCCCCCCACCTTAAACCAGCTTATATTTCACCTCTTTTCTATTTTTCCTTAGTTCTGGAGAAGAGTCATACGGACTTGAAACGTTAACTGTGTTCCTCTCCACAGATGTTGTCAGACCTGCTGAGTTTTCCCAGGTATTTTTGTTTTTGTGAAAATAGACACTTCCTTTGATTCCTGCAGATCACCGAGAACCAGTGTCGATGAAGACTGTGCATGTCTAGGGAACTGGTCGGTCACATCTACCAGCTACTGCAGGATTTGGCGCCTCGGGAACATGGAGGGTATCCACTGCCAGTGGCCTTGAAAGTGACCACGTGCACAATTTCTATGCCAGTGGCTCCTTTCAGGGCTCCACAGGTGACCTCTGTGGGATCTCTCAAGCCTCCACCCACAAATATATCCATGAGGTCACAGATGCCATCTTTGCCAGGGCACACAACTTTGTGCATTTCGCCCAGGACCAGGACAGCCAGCATGCAAAGGCGATTGGATTTGCCCAGATCTTGGGTTTCCTACAGGTGCGGGGCGCGATTGACTGCACTCACATGGCGCTCAAATCTCCGTCGCAACACGCAGTGAACTACATCAGCTACAAGGGGTTCCACTCACTGAATTTACAGCCGGTGTGCAACCGCCAGAAATGCATCCTGCAGGCGTGTGCATGGTTTCCATGGAGTGTCCACAACTCCTACATCCTCAGGCAGTCACAGATCCCTGAAGTCTTCCAGGGTCCACAGAGCTGCAGGGTTGGCTCCTTGGGGACAAGGGCTACCCGCAAAGGCCGTGGCTGATGACGCCTGTGCGGCGGCCTCAGACTGCAGCAGAGCGACGGTATAATGAGGCTCATGCTGCAGCTCACAACTTCATAGAGCAGACCATCGGGATGCTGAAGATACAATTCCGGTGCCTGGACTGGTCTGGTGGAGCCCTGCAATATAGTCCACAGAGGGTGTCACGCATTGTTGTCATCTGCTGTGCCGTTTACAACCTGGTGCTGCAACGGGGAGAGGAGCTGGCTGAGGAGGAGATGGAGGACCTGGAGGTCTCCTCCGATGAGGAGGATGCCAATGGGGATGAGGGTGAGGAGGTCCTCGAAGGCAATGATGGCGGGGCTGAGGCCCTTGCACTGGCTAGACAAGGCAGGCATGCTCGGGAGGACCTGATAGTTGCTAGATTTGTGGATGATGATGACGACATGCAGTGAGGTGACCCCATACATCCTCACATTGCATCTGTGAACATTTGACTCCAGTGTGGCTTATGGCAGCATGAATACCCTCTGTGATAATGCTCCTGTCATGGAGACGCATGGAGACTAATAGTCACTCAATTACAGGAGGGTGATGACAACATGCAGTGCGGACACTCCATAGATCTTCACATAGCCTCTGAGAATGTCTGACTCCTGTCTGGCTGAGGGCAGCTCACTTGCGCTCTGTGATCAAGATCATATCATAGAGACGCAGCCATGGAACTTTAGAAACATCTGATCCTTTGTCCTCCTTCAGCATCTGAGCCCTTCAGAAGCACAGCATCAGTGGTCACAGATGCTGAAGAGATGGGGCCAGCCCCAACTTAAGTGTGCTGAGAGCACACAGAGAGAATGAGAAAACTCTGTGGCACCTGCCCACTACAGCAATGACAAGCACCATCAAGGTGCAGGCATCAGTACTGTCTTCAGGGAGTGTGAGGCTGGACAATCACTTTGGCCTGAAGACTGCGCAGAGCACAGGGAAGAGTCCCTGGACTGAGACACCTGCCTTTATCTTGTGCAGAAAGGTTTCACATCTGAGTGACAAGAACACTGCTCATCAGAACAAGGAGCCACAGGCAGGCAGACATTCTGGGAGTTTATTTACAATAGTGAACAGTATGTTCAAGTGATTAATACCCGTGCCCAGGCTGTGCAATTAATTCTTCTTAACTTTTCTAACCCTGCTGCCATGTCTTGGTGCTCCCCGGACATTGACAGCAGAGGTGGGGGAAGCCTGCTGACTGCAACTGTCTGTGTTGCCTTGGCTGGCGGCCTCTGGAGGGATGTGTCTTGGAGAGCCCCAGCCTCCTTTTGTAGTCCTGCTGAGTGGCAGTGGCACCATTCTCGGCCTGTGGAACTGGAGCTGCTGAGGTCACAGGAAGAGGGGATTCGGATGGGCTGGATACTCCCGGAGTCACCTGGATGGATGGTCCTGGAGTATGTACCTGCTGATCCTCCTCCCTATGGGTGCCTGAGGACCCCAGGCTGACTCTTTGAGGAGCAGGGATAGCTGGAGTGAGATTGAGCTACCTGGCACCCCTCTCACATGAACACTGTTGGAGGCCAATTATAACATCAGCAATGGAGTTGAGCCGGTGCAGCATTGCAGGAGCGATGTCCTAGACCAGGGTCTCCACGACGGCAGTCATCCTACCAGCGTTGACCTTGGTGTGTTGGCATGCCAGCGCTACCACCTCAGAGTGAAGGTGGATGGACTCCTCCATCGCCCCTTGCAATCTGAGGAATGCAACAGACATTCCTTCCTGATGTTCCCGAGCTTGCCTTTGCAGCTCCAGCAACTGTGACATGACCAAGTCCAGAGGCTCGTCATCTGACTCGGTCCCAGTAAATTTCGGACCTCCAGCAGTCCTCTGAGTGCTGGACACCAGGAAAGTCCCTGCTGCTACCTGCTGTGGATCAGACAGTGCAATGGGCTCACCAGATTGTGATCCTGAGGCTATTCTAAAGCTAGGTCCCACCCAGGTGTGTGTGTCTGCACTGGTGGAGGGTGTGGTGAGGCTGTGATGGAACTTCAAGGAGGGTGTCTCCAGATTCCTCTTCAGAGGTTTCTTTGGGGCTTGAATGGAGGCCCTGTGTCATGGACTCTGTCGGTTGTTTCCCAGATGTGCCTGCGGAAGCAAGGGGAGATAATTAATGCATGGCAGTGGCCTGTGAAACAGGGCACATCACTCACAGCATGGTTGTCTGATGGATGTCGAACTGCTGGATCCTTACTTCATAGAGCACTGCCGACTTCACCGTCATCACAAGACAGGTCCAGATTGTCGCCGGCCAGCTGGATGGCTCTGTTTTCAAAACCTGTGAGGACTTTGATTTGAGGCATTCCTCCGCCAGTCTGCTACCTTTCCCTGTTGATCTGTGCCAGCTTGTCCTGCATGAATAGAGATGGAAGAAGTGTAAGCAGGATGCCTGCCAGGCCAGTTGATAAATATGCCTGGCATGTGTGGGGACTGAGTGGTCCCATGGACAGGGTGAGGGCAATGTTGAATGTGAGAGAGTGAATGGTGATGTCTCTTGAGCCAACAGTGAATCAGGGCCCTGTGGATATGTAATGGGTTTGTGAGTGTGTGAGTTGAAAGTGATGAGGAGCGTGGCTTATCCTGCAGAACGGAGGAGATCATTCATCCTCTTGCGGTACTGGATGGCTGTCCTCTTTTGAAGGGCATGGGTGCTGACCACTGCTGACACTACCTCCCAAGCCTACCTTTACTGGGCAATATATTCATTGGGATTCTTACAGATTCTTACATGCTATAAGATTGGTCTTATCAGCAACCTTGTAATTAGGGCCTGAGCCTTTGCTCACCATGCAAGCTTGATGCTGAAATGAGGAACATCAAAAGCATCCCGCAGAATATTGGCTACCCTGATCAGATCATTTTGCGCTGTATATCACAAAAACTCATGAATGGGCCTAAGGCCATCACTTTTGGCCCTGAAAAGTGCCCAGTCTACCTCAGATTACTCTGGAAGGGCAAGATATCTCAAAAATCTGATCAACAGGTGAAGCTAGCAGTTTCACACTGCTACTATGCAGTAGCAACACGAGTGATATTCGCCACTATCAGGATGCTGCCGTCAAGCCAAAAGGACGTTCCGCCTATCTCACAAGTGAGTAATGTGGCATATGAATTTCAGTGCCTGTGTGCTGCTAGGTTTGTAGGCCGTATGTCCCAAAGTTGGTGGATCATATCAAACAGCCTGACCCTTCCACTGTTCACAAGGGGCAAGGTACAGACGGTACCCAGCCAGCCCATGCTTGCAAAACTCAAAACACAGTGTCCAACATTAGATGTGATTCCGTGATCGGACAACATTTGCCAAACAATCCTCAGTTTGCTAAAAATTATGCTGACAACCAATCTAAGTCAGTTGGGCTCACAATGTGGCACATTTGCGTGCACTGGAAGCTACATATATTAATACACAGGGCCCTGTTCTTTGCCGACAGAAAGAACATGTACATATATTGCGCCTATTTCATCTAAACAAAATAAGTAACAGCCATTCACTGACTCATTCCTCAGGGCAATGCCTTGACCAATCAGAGTCAAGCTGCCTGAGTTAAATTTCAAGCAGTGCTTGGCAGTTAACAGTCAGTCACCATCAGTGGTACATTCTCCATGGCAATACCACTTGCCAACAAATCAGCACTTTTTTCACATACAGTATAAATAGTTGTTTTCCCTTTATTTTGGTGTTCTTGCCAGTGTCCTGATGAGTGCAAGACGAAAAGCTTAGACATGTCTTTTTCTTAAGCAATACTCACAACAAATCATTGGAGAGGGCTCTCCCCTCGTCACGCAGGGGCAATGGGCCCCGACCGCGATTTCACACTGGCTGGCCAATTAACTGCCAGCCAGCGTGAAATGCTCACTTGAAGCCTCAGTGCTGCTGGGGTGAGGGTGGAATGAGCGCAAGCACTGAAGCTTGCACATGCACGGGGGTGCTTTCACTGAAAGCTCCCTGAAGGCACAGAGCTACCTCAGTGAGCTGCAGATTTTTAAAATGAAAAATGAAGATTTTCAAAATAAAGAAAACATCTGCCCACATGTGACTCTGCCACTCGAACAGGGACATGTAGAAAATTAGTTTAAAACTTTTTATTGTTTTTTCAGTCATCCTGCCCATGGATGAGGTTTCGCAAAAAATGCAAGGACTGCCTGGCCTAGGGCAGAGAAAAATTTGATTTATATAATTGATTAATGAGCTTAATAGCCCCCTTAATTGTCGGCGAGCACTCTGCCAACTCTCACGCATGCCCGCTGGCCGAATTGTTGTGCAAGTGTGCGATGATGTTTGGACACTCACCCGACATCATCGCGCGCTATTTCACGCTCGTGCACGTCAAGGCGCACACTCATACACCATGTTGAAAATCCTGCCCATTGATTCCTATGTTGTTTCCATCTGTGAAGGCTTTAACAGGCACATTTGGAAGAACACCAACAGCTACCTGTAAATTTTAGTGTTTAAGCATGCACGTGCAGACATTAGAAGGAAGGGCACAAGATTATGTCTCTTGTATCCTTGGACAGCCCACGGCCCGGATGTTCGGAGCAGCGGCAATGGTTGTGGGAGGTTAGTTGGGTCTGGTCGGCGGTAGTCGGGTTGAGATGCAGTCGTGTGGTTGGGGGATAGTTGGATCAGGCAGGGGGAGTAGCTGGACAGTCAGGGGAATATTCGGATTAAATCAGGGGGTAGTCAGGGGAATGATGGGGGTGCAAGTTGTGGAGTTAGCAGGTCTTAGACAAAGTTTTAATTTGTCTAACCTTTCCTGGATAACTATTTAGTTAAGTACCATGGAACTGTCCAAAGACTTCGACTCTAATTTAGAGTTGGAGGCATTCACAGAGCGTCCCAGGGAATGGGGAATTGCCCATTGGAAGTTTAAGCTTCTTGGGAAATTCCCACATTGGTTCACACGTCAGGACTTCCACAACAATCTGGAGACCCGGGGCTGAATTTTACATCCCGCGGGCGGGCACACGCCCGATCCGATCGAATATAAAACCACACGAGAATATGTCGGGCGAGCATCCTGAAGTCATCATGCACTGCACGATATTTCGCTCAGTGGGTTCACGCGAAGGTCACAAGCGCACCTGCCAACAATTAAGAGAGCAATTAAGCCCATTAACGCTGCAATTGTCTCTATTTTTTGTGGCCCGTCCAACCTTATGGTTGGCGGACAGACGAATCGGCCAGGCGGACTTTACATTTTTCATCAAGCCTCATCCAAGGGCAGGATGAAATTTCCGTTATGAAATAAGATAAAAATAAATATCTGTAGACAGCACTTTTATCAGTTATATTTTCAGGTGACTGATTGTGATGCATGGACATTTTTTTGCAGCGTTTTAACCCTTTCTTTGAGCATTTTCAGGTCTGCAGCTCCCTGAGACAGCTGTCTGCCTTCAGGGGGCTTTTCTCACAACGTTCACCTGCACCTGCGGAAACGTCATTATCCGGCCTCTTCCCACCCCCACCCCGGCCGTTAATTGGCCAGCCAGCGTGAAATTGTGGTCAGGGGCCGATTGTGGTCAAGGGTCCGTTTCCCAACCGCTCCCAGATCCGCCAATCGCGTGCACCCGCCAAAGGTAAACTTCAGGCCCTGAAGATTTTGCCCCATGAGTAGTGCCATGGGGGATGATACATTCTGTGAAATACTTAGCACTAGCACTGTAGATAGTGCAGGATATATTTTAACTGGCAGGGAAACCAATCCATCATATGATGCACATTTGTTAATAAAAATGAATATTTGGGTTTTTCATGTTTCAGAGTTCAAATCAATAAAAATTTACACTGAAGAAAATTAGTGTTATTTGGAAAGTTAAAGTTGAATTAGCAGAGCTAAAGTAAGTACTATTATATACAAGGGTAAATTCATTGATCCTACACTCTCTGTGGGAAGCCGTGCTCAAAGACAGCTTGGAGAATTGACACAGTAGCAGTGTGGCCCTACTTCAAACTTTAAGCTATACGCTTCCTGCTTGGAGTACAGGATCAGTGAATGGCTTGTATAGCCCTCTTAGTCCTTTTACATTTCTTCACACATAAGTTTATACTATTGCAATAATCGATCTTACTGTACAGAATATGTATTTCACTACACTGTACACACATTTGACCGTATAAGGTGTCCATTTTGTTAAATAGAGGACATGGTGTTGTTTCATATATAATATAACTCTGAAGAGGTGTCACACGAACTGGAAATATTAACTCTGTTTCTCTCTCCGCAGATGCTGCCAGACCTGCTGGGTTTTTCCAGCATTTCCTGTTTTTATTTCAGATTTCCCGCATCTGCAGTATGTTGCTTTTATTATACTGTTGTTTCATATATTCCTTCAAAAAGTTTTCTTAAAACTGGTGAATAATCTATGCAGACTATACTACTGGTTTCTTCCAACTGAGTCATTTGTGAGCCAGCATTTGCACTGTTACTTCTGAAAGGTTAGTCACATCTAAACAATTTGCTTCAAGGCTTGAGTAATCCCTCAAAATAATGAAACAAAAATATGCAGAAAAAAATTGCATCTGCTATGCAACAATACAGGTAAAAAGGCAAATTAAATGTGACAGTGCTTATTAATTGAATAAATATGAACCAAAAGAGCACAATAAATAGAAATGAATTATCACATGGAGACTAAGAAAGGGAGCAGGGAATAATAGGCTTATCATTTCAATTTTCAGACAATGTAGTGAAGCAATTAAGAAAGATTATAAATGCTAGAACTTTTAGACAGATCATTTGAGCACAAGCCTTCAGAGATTATACTTATGTTTTGTAATGCATTACTCAGACACATTTGGAGTGATTCTAATCAATATGCCTCAAAAAACAATTACTTGCATTGAGAGAATATAGAAAACAGCAACAAAGATGATCCTAAGGATGATAGCTAAGAAAATCTTAAAGAATTTTAAATTGGACAGAAAGAAGACAATTAATGAGGGACCTGACCAATTGACATAAAATATTTTTTTAAAAGCTCAGAATATTACTTTAAAATAAGATAGGAAAGTGGGACCAGAAGACATAAACTTAATGAAAAACATATTTACAACTCAGATTAAAAGAAAAATTCTGTGGCCAGAATTTCCTGAGGAGAACTTTTGGGTCAGATTTATGGTGTGGTGGAACTTCCTCATACCCATGGATGTGTCACAATCTGTCCCAGATCCTGAGATCAGATCAATTAGCATAAGGCAGGTAGACACCCATATAATTTTCAAGACTATTTGTATGTTTATTTTGAAGTTGGAGGGACTTCACTGAGGTACTTGCCTGCAGCACGCTGGCTGTGCTGATCAAAGCCTTTTAGAGACGTGATGGGTGGATTTTCCGTTCTGGGGACTAAGTGCGGTGATGGGTGGGAAAGTCAGTGTGATTCACGCTGGATGGCAGGGTGGATTTTCCTGCCAGATCGTCTGCTTTTCAGCTCATTAGTTTTGCATCAGCGAGGAGTTTGCTGAATCTCGTGGCAGGACAGGCAGTGATTCGTCCAGCCCGCCATTATGTCATGGAGGCAAAGGTCCTGGTGCCATATTTAAATGCCAACTACACACACATTCACTCACTGCAGGCTAGGTGTGGGTTGATTGTCTACCTTAGCATGCTGTCCAAATGTAAAAAAACCCTCTGTTCCATGCATCAGTGAGGCCTCCACGGGCATTTTCCTCCAGGCCAGACAGGAAAGGCAGGAGGTCCTCTTTCCGAGGGATGGAAGCAGGAGGTTCACCCATATGACCACGGCAACGTGGGAGGAGGTCGCCAGGGAGGTTAATACCTGTGGCCACCAAAGGCCCAGCTGCAGTGCCGGAGAAAGAGTGAATGATCTGATCCATTCCGCAAGGGTAAGTAAATCTTCTCCTCACACCAAACTCACACTCTCATAAAGCAGGCAAAGGGTTAGAGTCCATATGGATGTCACAAATGACCAGCAGATGGGACTTCAGCACTGCATGTCTGCCAGCCACTTTAAGATCCCCATCTCATGTTAGATGCTGAACAAACGGCATCTTCATCCCTTACTGGGTGGGCTTAGCACACACAGCAAACATGCGTACTTCTGAACTGCTCTTTCATCCATAGTGCCCACAGTCAATCCATCAGTCTTCATCCAGAACAAGCTCGCACATAATTGGAAGGAGAGGTTGAAGACCAGAGGGTGACCCCAAGTTGAGGACACTCTCCCCGTATGAGGAACAGGCTGCAGAGCTGGCTGGAGAGAATATGGAGCATTCCTGTGTGAAAGGCAAGACCAGCCTCCCCCAACAAGCCACATGTGGACAATGACTTTGAGTGACCTATAATGTAGGGCACTGCCTAGTCATTCACTAATTATCTCTTCTCTCCTTTCTAGCCACCAGCAAGGAAGGCGAAGTACATCCTTCTCCAGCCTCAGCCACCAGGTCAGCTCCGATGAGGAAGCAGACCTCCCATCTGATGAAGAACTGTCACGACGTTCACCTGCACCTTTCACCAGCACAGGTACACTCACCTTGTGGGAGCTAGTTCTAGAGTAGGTTCACAACCTGATGATCACCTCACGGATGTATGTCCACAGCAGGCGGAGACAATGACAGCTGAGGTCTTTGACACTTGGAGGTCTGATGGAGACCAGACCCCTGCTGAGGCCAAGTCTGATGATAAGCTTCTGTAATGGGCCCTAAGAGAAATGTCGGAGATGCAGAGACAGGCAGGGGAACATCAGGCAAGGCTGTCAACAGACTGGAACAAAGGATGGAGGAGTCTGTCCAAATTCTGTCTGATGTCATAGATCTGGCATGCTGGCACATCAAAGTCTCCAAGGGTAGGGTGGTGGCTATCTGGAAGACCAAGGTCCAGCTGAAAGCCCAGTTTCTGCTGGGTTTGAGCTCGGACTGCACTCCATTGCTCTAGCCATGAGTGTGTTCCAGCAGTGGCTAGGTAAGAGCGGGAAGGGGCACCTCGATCTCTCTCCAAGTGCCCCTTCTCCTCATGGAATCAGGGCGGGGCCCTTGGGCACACAAAAGGAGGACAAGCATTAGCCAGACAACCCAGGGCATCCACCCAAGAGTCTCCAAATGCCCTCTGCCTGTGACCCCATCAACTCCAGCAGGTTAGGCTGAGGAGGGTGCACCTGCCTGGAGCAGGAGACCCTTAGCAGGCTGGGGTCCTCCAGGCCTCGGGCTGCATAGGACGCCTGCCAAAGTCATCTCAGACAACAGAGCATAGCAGTCAGCAGGCTGTCCCCATCTCTGCTACAGATGTCAGGGCTGCACCTACACATAGCGGTAGAGTTAGGAAAGCGAAGAAGTTTTGAATGCACAATGATGACATGGGTGTTTATTTATTGTATATAATCTGCACTATTGTAAATATATCTCACTTATATCCTTCTCCAAATCTCAGGTGTTGAATGGCTCACCGATGCGATGCAAGGTCTCATGTTCATTGAAGGCTACCAAATAACAGCCACCCTGCCCCCACCAATTATCTCCCCTTTTTCCCTCAGTTCCATGAAGCCTCACTCAATCTCATCACAGTCAAGCGCCTTTAGTTCCACATCAGTGACATGAACAAAGGCACTTCCGATATGAAAATTATGGCTGGACAATGCACATGTAAGCTTATGCACATGTAAGCTTTGCATCTGAGGCTCACATGATGTGACCTCATGAAGTTTGTTCATGGGAGGTTAGTGATTATCCTGATGCTGTCACACTGAAGTCCGTTCTGTGTGGATGCTATAATTATTTATCACTTCCCACATTAGGGCCTCTTCACCCAATTGCACTTTGCAACTGCCTTTATTTTATGACTGTGGGGTTTTGATAAAAGTATTGTTCATCATTGAGCACCACAGCATTTCATGCCTTCCTTCAGCGTTATCTCTGCTTTTAAGGCTAAACATTACTCCTTTATTAGCTCCCACTCTCCCCAGGCATGATGCTGAGCAATGGAAGTTGGTTCCACTCGGTGACTTGTGAAATGTCTGCTAGACGGGAATGAGTGTGTGATATCAGAGGTGTGTGCTCATCCTGATGAAGCTGTCCAAATATCTGTGAGGATTTTACTTTGCTCCTGAACGGCTGCCTAGTGTTGCTTGGTGGAATTGATTTGTAAGGCCACAGAACACCAATCGATATAGAATTCATTACATGACTGTGCACTCAGTATCTTAGGGTTCATAGCAAGGATTGACCTTTGCAAGATGGACACTGTTGAGGACTGTAATGTTATGAAAGTGATGCTCCGGCACATCTCCTGAGTGCTCATCAGTATCAATGAAGGGACTAAGTTACCATTGACTGATGTGTCAAAATTGACTGGGGAAAGTCTCTCCTCGATGCCAAGGCAATGCAGGACATAAACCTGGCAGGCTTCTGATGCTTGTCTGGTAATGAGTGCTTGTCAATAATCATATGATGATCCTGCTGAACCACTCTGTGAGTACAATGCTAACATAACCTGCAGGTTTGCACCTGTGCTGTCGTGTGACAGGTCACTATGTCTGATGTCCGATGGCATCTTGGGGCTCAGTATCGAGGGCAGAATTTTTCACTCGGCTGGTGGGTGCGCGCCCAACCCACGCGAGCATGAAATAATGCATGATGACGTCGGCTGAGCATGCCAACGTCAATGCACACTCTCGCAATATTTAGGTCAGCGGGCGCGTAATGGAGACAGAGGCGCACCCGCCATTAATTACGAGGCCAATTAAGACCCTTGCCACACCAATTGTATCTGAGTTTACGTATTCCGTGAGATTTTTTGGCCATCGCACAGGCAAAACGGGCAGGCGGGCAGGCAAAAATTAGCAAAAGCTCATCCACGGGCGGGATAAGAAGGGTCAGTAGCAATGTCAATGTGAGTAGTGAGGAGTTTTGGATCAAACTTGCAGCTGTGAACTGGACAGCTTCATCTTGCTTCAGAGCTGCATTCTGAGCATTTCTAGGCTTCATTTCAGGACTCATTGTTGTCTTCCAGGCCCCTGAAGGATTGAGGCTGTGTGGGCCCTTCGAGGTTTCAGACAACCTTCCCTTACCTGGGAATGAGGATTGTGGTTTCTGTTGGAGGCACCTCCTCTGAGGAGGAAGACAGGGGCAGAAGGGAGAGGAAGCCGGGTGTCCCAATGCAGCTTCCAGGGGAGCGACCTGTGGGAGAAGAGACGCAGGCACATGGGGGAGGGCCAGCAGGAAGTCCAAGGCAGAAGTGTCCACAGAAGATGCGACTATCCTGCTGCCAGGGTTTTGCAGGCAGCGATGCAGCTACCTCAATATGTCTGAGGTGCAATGCCGAGGGAGGTTCCATCTTTCAAGGGAGATAGTGACCTCCATCTGTCAGAGGATCGGGCCTGAGATCAGCTCCGACTGTGTGGGTGGACACCCCATGCCAGTGGCTCTGAAGGTCACAGTGGCCTTCAACTTCTATTACTCCAGCTCTTTTCAGGGCTTAGTCGGGGATCTGTGTGGAGTTGCACAATCAGCTGTCCACAGTTGTGTCAAACTGGTGACAGAAGCTCTGTTCAGGCGGGTATTGACTTTCATTCACTACTGTACGGACAAAGCCAGCCAGGCAGAATGAGCCAGAGGCTTTGCAGAAATTGTTGGGTTTCCCCGCCTCCAGGGTGCAATCGACTGCACACATGTGGCTATCAAGGTGCCAGCAGATGAGCCCGGTGCCTTCGTCAACAGGAAGGGATTCCATTCCATGAACGTGCAGATAGTGTGTGACCACAGGATGCAGATTCTGCAAGTCTGTGCAAGGTACCCTGGCAGCTCCCATGACGCCTACATCCTCAGACACTCCCAGGTGCCGAGGCTCTTCAGTGCTCCAGCCCAACTGGATGGATGGCTGCTGGGTGACAAGGACAATCCTGTCAAAAGGTGGCTCATGACACCTCTCCGCCACCCAAGAGCAGAAGCAGAGCAGCAGTACAACAGGAGCTATGCCTCCACAAGGGTGATGGTAGAGAGAACCATAGATCTTCTCAAGATCCGCTTCCGATACTTGGATCGTTCAGGGGGTGCACTGCAATACCCTCCAAAGCGTGTGTCACTGATGCTGGTTGCATGCTGTGCTCTGCACAATCTGGCACTGGCAAGGGAGAATCCAGTAGAGGAAGAAGATATTGACACAGCTGCACAGGCAACAGGTGATGAGCAGTGAGTCCAAAGATGAGCAGGTGAGGAGAACGCTGAGGGCATAGAAGCTGACCTGGGTAACCTCCAGGGAGGTGAGGACAACAAGGACGCTTTGATCCAATGCTCCTTAAGCTAACCTACCAAATAAGAACCACCACCACATGCCAGAGCTGCAGGCTCCTTACTTGAACCCTGACAGGACCATTTCATTGGCCAACAACATACACAATGTGCCTGTGCAATAAAGTTTCAGGAGACACACGTCCATCTTTACATAATGGCCTACCCTGCACCTACAGAACAAATGAAGCATACAGAGGCCAATAGCACAAAATAACATCCCATTTAATTGTGAATATGAAGCATAGCTGATATATAAACATTAACCAGTGTTTTTAATCGCTCCATGAAAGAATTTAAAGCAAAATTGGGGAACAAAATATCACCCGTGGTAAGGCCGTCTTGTGCTTAAGGAGCTTTACATTTATGTTTACAGGTGCTATGTCTAGGCGCTCCCCCCACCTCGCTGGCACCGGCATTGGAGACAGCCTGCTGATTCTGCTGTCTAGTTGGCCTTGATGACCTTGGCAGTCGTCCTCTGGCCCGTGGAGCCTGTGTTGGCCCCACCTGGGAGGGAGCGGCCAGTGCCACGGTTGGCATCTCCCCAGTCGCCGCAGCTTTATCAGATGCCACTGTCAGTGATAGAGGAGCGGAGGAGCTGCTGCCATCATCTGGAGCGCCCTGAAAGGAGCCCACAGAGACGACAGGCAGCTCGTGCACCAACATGAGGTCGCATTGGACCTCCCTGCTCACCATTGATGGATGGGCACCTAGCTGGGATACTGGGTGCCGAATCCATCTCCCACACTGACACTGACGAGCTGAGGTCATCGCCAGTGTGTGGGCTTGCAGGTCCGAGTGCATCCCCAGGGACACCTGATTGAGTCCCTGGAGCAGCCTCTCCATGAGAGTCACCACTTTCTCCCTGGAGGAGGCATTGCGCTCGGCCATGAGGGTCAACGCAGTGCTCATACTCCGCATGGACACCTCCACAACGGAGACCATGGCATGCATTCCCTCATGTGTCTCCGCCACATCCTCCCACACACCCTGCTGGACTTCCAGCATCTGCTGCCTAATGGACGACTCCAGAGGCTCATCAACAGCCATCGACTGAGCATTGTCTTGGTCCCCAGCAGTCCCCTGACTGCCGGCACCCTGGGCACTCCCTGCCTCCGCCTGCACCTCAAGTGAGTGTGAGTCGCCCTCGCCAATGTGCACCGAGATACTAGACGGCGATCTTATGCCCACCGAGGTGCTTGTATCTGCGCTAGTGCCTGCTCGACAGAGAAGGTGTGATGCAGGTGCATGCTCAGCATGATGGTCCTCCAGGGTCAAGGGTGGGCCTTCAGGCTCCGCATTGTGACCATCTGCTGGTGAGCCTAAAAGGGACAAGAAGGGCATGTCATTAGTTAAAGTCATGACACTGTCACTGTGCATGCCAGGCACCCTGATGAGACAGAGATTTGCATCACGGTGTCCTCATCTTTCCATTATCAATGGGGATTCCAGGTTCCAGGCTCACATCAATATAGAGACTACACTGGAATGGTAGCAATAACCGACAATCTCACCTCAGTGCACTGCACTCTTGCCTTCCTCTGGCTCCCCAACCTCACCGCTGCCGCTTGACCGAGGTGCATGTTGCCTCTCCAGATCCAGGGCCTCCTGCTCATAACGCATGAGTATTAGGAGGTGTGGGGGTCCCCTGCCAGTCCATGACCTCTGAATGTTGTTTTGGGATGTCTCCCCCTGAAAGGATAGAGGAGCATTGATTAGTCCACCCTGTACCTGCATTGCCATTGCACTATGGCCAACCCCACCTGAGCAATACCTCGCAGGTCTTAGCTGATTCATGACCCTGGAGCCGCAAGGCAGTCAGTCCAAGCAGCCAGGGCTCACCCCCTTGGCTAGCTCCAGCCTCATTGACACATTTGCCAATCACACTCTAACACCTCTGAGGTCCATGGGGGGATGACCAGCTCTTAACTGTTCTGAAAAGTGGCGCATGCTGACATGGTACTCACGCTTCTCAATCGCAGCAGATCGCTGAAGCGCTTCCAGCACTGCACCCCTGTGCGTCTCACCACGCCATAGCTGCTGAACTGGATGCCACCTCCTCCCAGGCCTTTTTGGTGAGGTGTGGGGGCCTCCTTCTCCTGTCTCTGAGAATAAGGTTTTCCGTCCTAGCTGCAACCTTCTCCAGGACAGCTGGGAGGCACTCATCTGAGAAACGCGGGGCCAACTGCCCCGTCAATGTGGCCCCCCGTCTGCTATGTCCAACCGCAACAGAATCCATGGAGACTTCAGCTTCCTTCCATGGCAGCCTTCCAGGTACTGCCTGGGCCACTTTTGAATCAGCCGCCAGGTCAACATTGGACCTGGCGGACATCATGCCCTCGTCGCCTCTTCTCGCTGACTCTCCAGCCGCCTTTCATGCTGCGCAGGCTTTAATTGGCCTGCCAGTGTGAAATCACGGTACGCTGTTGATTGCAGGCGGCGGTCAAGAGCAAAATTCTGCCCCAAGATGCGGCTTTTGCATTAATCATGCATGACCAAAGACCATAAGACATAGGAGCAGAAACTAGGCCATTCGGCCCATCGAGTCTGCTCCGCCATTCAATCATGGCTGATAAGTTTCTCAACCCCATTCTCCCACCTTCTCCCTGTAACCTTTGATCCCCTTACCAATCAAGAACCTATCTATCTCGGTCTTAAATACACTCAATGACTTGGCCTCCACAGCCTTCTGTGGCAAGGAATTCCATAGATTCACCTCTGTCTGGCTAAAGAAGTTTCTCCTCATCTCTGTTCTAAAAGGTCTTCCCTTTACTCTGAGGCTGTGCCCTCGAGTCCTAGTCTCTCCTACTAATGGAAACATCTTCTCCACGTCCACTCTATCCAGGCCTTTCAGTATTCTGTAAGTTTCAATCAGATTCCCCCTCATCCTTCTAAACTCCATTGAGTATAGACCCAGAGTCCTCAAACGTTTCTCATATGTTAAGCCTTTCATTCCTGGGATCATTCTCGTGAACCTCCTCTGGACCCTCTCCAGGGCCAGCACATCCTTCCTGAGATACGGGGCCAAAAATTGCTCACAATATTCTAAATGTGGTCTGACCAGAGCCTTATAAAGCCTCAGCAGCACATCCCTGCTTTTATATTCTAGTCCTTTCGAAATAAATGCCAACATTGCATTTGCCTTCCTAACTACCGACTCAACCTGCAAGTTAACCTTAAGAGAATCCTGGACTAGGACTCCCAAGTCCCTTTGCACTCCAGATTTCTGAATTCTCTCCCCATTTAGAAAATAGTCTATACCTCTATTCTTCCTACCAAAGTGTATGACCTCACACTTCCCCACATTGTATTCCGTCTGCCACTTCTTTGCCCATTCTCCTAACCTGTCCAAATCATTCTGCAGCCTCCCCGCCTCCTCAATACTACCTGTCCCTCCACCTATCGTTGTATCATCTGCAAGCTTAGCCAGGATGCCCTCAGTTCCTTCATCTAGATCATTAATGTATAAAGTGAAAAGTTGTGGTCCCAACAATGACCCCTGCGGAACTCCACTAGTCACCGGCCGCCATCCTGAGAAGGACCCCCTTATCCACACTCTCTGCCTCCTGCCAGACAGCTAATCTTCTATCCATGCTAGTACCTTGCCTCTAACACCATGGGCTCTTATCTTACTAAGCAGCCTCTTGTGCGGCACCCTGTTAAAGGCCTTCTGGAAGTCCAAGCAGATAACATCCATTGGCTCTCCTTTGTCTAACCTACTCATTACCTCCTCAAAGAATTCTAACAGATTTGTCAGGCATGACCTCCCCTTGATGAAACCATGCTGACTTTGCCTGATTTTACCATGCATTTCCAAGTATTCTGAAATCTCATCCTTAATAATGGACTCTAAAATCTTACCAACGACCGAGGTCAGGCTGATCAGCCTGTAATTTCCAGTCTTTTGCCTCACTCCCTTCTTAAACAGAGGGGTTACATTAGCGATTTTCCAGTCCTCTGGGACCCTCCCTGACTCCAGTGATTCCTGAAAGATCACCACTAACGCCACCACTATCTCTTCAGCTATCTCCTTCAGAACTCTGGAGTGTAATCCATCTAGCCCAGGTGATTTATCCACCTTCAGACCTTTCAGTTTTCCTAGCACCTTCTCCTTGGTAATGGCCACCATACTCACCTCTGCCCCCCGACTCTCTTGAACTTTGGGGATGTCACTCGTGTCTTCCACTGTGAAGACTGATGCAAAGTACCTATTCAGTTCCTCCGCCATTTCTTTGTTCCCCACTACTACTTCTCCAGCGTCATTTTCCAGCGGCCCAATGTCCACTTTTGCCTCTCTCTTATTCTTTATATATCTAAAAAATCTCTTGCAATCTTTTTTTATATTACTGGCTAGTTTACCCTCATATTTAATCTTCTCCCTTCTTATTTCTTTTTTAGTTGTCCTCTGTTGGTCTTTGTAGGCTTCCCAATCCCCTGGTTTCTCACTGCTCTTCGCCGCACTGTATGCTTTCTCTTTAGCTTTTATGCTGTCCCTCACTTCCCTTGTCAGCCATGGTTGCCTCGTCCTCCCTTTAGTATGCTTCTTCTTCCTAGGGATGAATTTTTAATGTGTCTCCCAAATTACTCCCAGAAACTCCTGCCATTGCTGTTCCATTGTCTTTCCTGCTGGGCTCATCTCCCAGTCAATTCTGGCCAGCTCCTCCCTCATGCCTCTGTAGTTGCCTTTATTCAACTGTAATACCGTTACATCTGATTCCAGCTTTTTCCTCTCAAATAGCAGGGTAAATTCTATCATATTATGGTCACTTCCTCCTAAGGGTTCCTTCACCTTAAGCTCACTTATCAAATCTGCCTCATTACACATCACTAAATCTAGAATTGCCTGTTCCCTAGTGGGCTCCACCACAAGCTGCTCCAAAAAGCCATCTCGTAGACATTCCACAAATTCCTTTTCTTGGGATCCACTACCAACTTGATTTTCCCAGTCTACCTGCATATTGAAATCCCCCATTATCACTGTAACCTTGCCTTTCTTACACGCCTTTTCTAACTCCTGGTGTATCTTGTGCCCCACATCCGGACTACTGTTCGGAGGCCTGTACATAACTCCCATTATGGTTTTTTTACCTTTGCGGTTCCTCAACTCTACCCACTCAGATTCTATATCATCTGACCCTACATCATTTCTTGCTATTGATTTAATTTCATTTCTTACTAACAAAGCAACCCCACCCCCTCTGCCAACCTGCCTATCTTGTCGATAGGATGTATATCCTTGGATATTTAGCTCGGGGTCCTGATCCCCTTGCAACCATGTCTCCGTAATGCCCACCACATCATACCTGCCAATTTCAATCTGCGCCACAAGCTTATTTACCTTATTTCGTATAATGCGTGCATTCAGATACAACACCTTCAGTCCTGTATTTCCCGTCCCCTTTCTCATTGTCGTGCTTTATCTGATGTGCTTGAAGTTAGAGTCCTAGCCCTTTCCAAACACTCTGTCCTATTTTGTGTTCTGGAGACTTTAATAGCCTCTCCTGGGCTTTCCTTTCTTTTCAGTTTTTTCATAATTTTCCATGAAGTTGAATCAACCCCCCCACATGCTAACCTGCTACTTTGTTTCCCATTAGTCATACTTCTTGGAGTTTTACCCTTCCCTCCCCCCCCACTTTCTAGTTTAAAGTCCTGTTGACCACCCTATTTACCCTTTTCACTAGAACATTGGTCCCAGATCGGATCAGGTGGAGACCGTCCCAACGGTACAGATCCCTCCTGTTCCAATACTGATGCCAGTGCCCCACGAAATGTAACTCCTCTTTCCCAAACTACTCCTTTAGCCATGTTTTTACTTCCCTTATTCTCGCGTCCCTATGCCAATTTGCACGTGGCTCGGGTAGTAATCCGGAGATTATAACCCTTGAGGACCTGTTCTTTAATTTAGTTCCTAGTTCCTGATAATCCCCAAACAGGTCCTCTTTCCTAGTCTTACCTATGTTATTTGTCCTGACGTGGACCACAACAACTGGATCCTCCCCCTCCCTCTCCAATATCCTTTCAAGCTGGTCAGAGATGTCCCTCACCCTGGCACCGGGCAGACAACATACCATGTGGGACTCTCAATCCTGCTTACAAAGGAAGCTATCAATTCCCCTAATTATAGAATCCCCTACAACTACCACTTGTCTTTTTGCTCCCCCCTCTTGAATGGCCTCCTGTGCAACGGTGCCGTGGTCAGCTGGCTCATCCTCCCAACAGCCCTCTTCCTCATCCACACAGGGAGCAAGTACCTCGTACCTATTGAACAAGGTCAAGAGCTGAGGCTCCTCTGTTCCTGAACACAGGATCCCTCTACCTGCCTCACTTGCAGTCATACCCTGCTGACCCTGATGGACTTGAGGTACTTAATCTACTAGGTGTGACCGCCTCCTGATACAAAGCATTCAGGTAACTCTCCCCCTCCCGGATGTGCCGCAGGGTCCGGAGCTCGGACTCCAGCTCATCAATTCTGAGCCGGAGTTCCTCCAGCAACCAACACTTGCTGCAGATGTGGTCACTGCGGCTCACAATGGGATCTGCCAGCTCCCACATCATACAGCTATAGCACATCACCTGCCCAACCATCTCTACTTAGATAATTAATTTATTAATTAGCTTTGCAGTGTTTTTTTTTCAAATTTGGTGCAGATTTCCTACCAACCAACCAATCAGGTCACAGCTTTCCTGTGACTTTACTGAGAGCTGATATTTGGAGAGATGGTGCTGTCCGGATGTAGCTCCATCTTCAGATGGTCAAACGATTACCATTGATTGATATTTTTCCTCTTAGAGCTGTCTTGCTAAGCTGCTGTCACACTGGCATGAGTGCATCAATGCGTGCAATAGCATTTCTGCCTCTTGAAGGGTGCCATGGCTACTGACCTTTTCATGCCATGGTTGAAAGGACTGCGATATGTAAAGTTGTTTAAGGATTGTTTAAGGATATGCGCTAGTGGAGTGCTTATCCCATTGCGCAGCAGTCACATGCTCCCTAGGTTACTGTGCCTTCCAAGGATGATCCCACCATTTGGGTTGAAGGTGACTTATGCTTCCTCCATTATCATTTTGCAATTAATCACCTTTTGTGAGATGTTGAAGATGACAACGAAGGTCCTATTGTCTCCTCTGCATCAAAGAATGAGGAAAACTACACTTGTATCAACTTGTCTTCACCTTATTCCTCCTAGAATTATGTAGCTATGAGGTTGTCAGGGGCACGTCTTCCACACTGTGCCCATGCAATGGCATTCATATGTGGTTCAACATCCGTGTCTCCCTGTGGAAAAACATCCCCTCTTTGCAGCGCTAGGTTGTGCAGCAAACGACGATGATGCATTACACCCTCTGTGGTAAGTATTGGAGAGCCCTGCCTGGTTGGTCCAAACATCGGAAATGCATCTTTAAGAGGCCAATGGTCTGCACTATTAAGGAGCTTGTGGCTGAATGGGCAGCATTGTATCTCTTCCCAGATGCACTCTGTGAACAAAGAACGGGTGTCTTTAGCCATATCTTTAGAGGGTACCCCTTATCGCCGAGGAGCCAACCCTCTAAGCGCTGAGGGCCCTCAAAGATCTCTGGCACCTGGGAGTGACTCAAAACGTATGAGTCATGTGGCTCCCTGGGTAACTAGCACAAAAAATGCATGATCTGCTTCCTATGATCACAGATTAGCTGGATGTTTAGAGACTGAAATCCTTTTCTATTATTGAATCTCACAGGCTGTTGCCAGGGAGCTCTCAAGGCCACATGTGCACAGTTGATGGCACTCTGCACTTGCAGAAAGCCTGAGACTGCAGCAAATCCCACAGCTCTGGCAGCCTGGCTTGCTTCGTCCATGATGAACCGCATGTGGGCTTTATTGAAAAAGGCATTGGTCCACCTCCCTTATGCATTTATGTGTCACAAATTGTGAGATTCCACAGAGATCCCCAGTGGAGCCCTGGAAAGATTGCTGGCAAGAAAATTGAGTGTTGTGGTAACCTTAAGAGCAACCGGCATTGGATGCCCTCCCAGACCATGCAGCGTGAGATCTTCACTGAAAATGTGGCAAATATAAGCAATCACATCCTTCGACAAGCCTGCGGCACCGTCTTTCGCTCATCTCCATGTAAGAGCAGCATCTTCTGTTTGGTTGTATCAAATATCTTTGTGAATTTGGCTCCTCTTTGTCAGCATCTATGTCTTCCTGGAGCCCCACTGGCTCTTGATCCTCAGAGCAACAGTCTTCCCTGAACTGTGCTAAATGGCAACTGGCCTTCTTCTCCTCATTCACAAAAAGAAGGCAAAGTTACATGCAGCCTGCATTCTCAACTCATCCTTGTTTCTGTGAACAGATACAATTGAGCAATGTTAATTCCTGTTGATTTGTCTTCTGTGGTATACAAGGCAGCTATGCATTCTCCAGACTTTGACCTTCCCTTAGTCTGCACATTGTGTACCAAGGCCACTCCTTGCAGGATAATATCATCCTGGAGGACGACAGGTGGCTTATCTTTCCCCTCAGAATTGAATTCACATTTACAACGAGGGTATTCATTAGGTTCTAAAGATCCAAGCCCTGGGAATCACAGTCAGCCTTGTGTTGGTTGTCCTCCAGTGGCCTTTACAACAACTATGAATACCCAGTCCTTGCACTTCTGTCCTGACTGCAAGCATGGTGCCTTGAATGCCATGGCCAATGTACTGGGAAGATGGAGGCTTGTAGGGATAATGCTGCCTCTGCACAGCAGCCACATGGCCATTGATTCTTGGAGCCTGCATCCATTTTGACATGCCTCTGTGAGGATTAGATTCCAATTAAGACCATATGCAGCGCAGCACCTAGACTTAATGGATTGTCACCTGAATGCACACCATTAGAAAAGGAGACAAGCTCATTCATTGTGCATGAGATCCTCGAGTCCAGCACTCAGCTGAGCCATGCTCTCCATGGTTTGAGCAAGACAGCAATAGGGTGCCCCTTCAATCGGCTCAAAATAGTTGTGCAGAACTCCTACCACACATCGTGCGACCTCTCCCATTTTTTTTTCAAGTTTGTTTTACCAGTTGCATCATTAATCACTGAAGGCTGTTGTAGGGTGTTGGTTACAGCTCAGTAGGTATGAAGAAGTCTTTGTAGTCATATGTAGGTTAATTGTAAGTCTTTATTGACTCTTAGAAGTATTACAAATATACAGTGAAGGGTACAAGCTAGGTGCTGTCTCCATGTTGCTGGTACACATGGCTCTGTCCAACAGTCGACTGACCCTGGCTGTAGGTAATCTGCTTTCTTACATCACTATGTGGGTTGTACTGTACTCAGTCCCACATTAGCCCTATATGTGCCAGATCCTTACACTACAAAGGCAAACATGATGTTGATTACATTTCTGAGTGCGACCAGCTTCCAGCCTGCCCCTATCATCCACCAAGTTCCTCCAATCCTCGTCCATAGTCACTGCCTCCTAATTCCAATTCCTCCTGTCACTAACTAAGCCTCCCCTTGGTCCCCTTGACCCCATCATTATTCATGTTGATATTCCTGTCCTGTCCTGTTCGATGAACTCTACAATGTTGATGTCCCCATACTCTTTGTCGACCTGACCCCTCCCCTACTCGCATGCACCCAGACTTTCTGGGACTATTCCCATGAGGCCATCCAATACCCTTCCATGACTTTTAAACTCCCAACATACAGGATGCAGATGCCTCCCCTGACCATGACTGCGCCATCTGCCTCACAGTACCATGTCTCTAACCCCAAGGACCAAATTCCTTAGGTGACTGACCATGCCCTGCATGCCACACTACGTATGATCAATATGCCCCCCAAAACATGGCCTCGGCCCCAGAACAGTCTATACAATATGCCCCTGGCAGTGTGGCCTCAGCCCCAAGACAGTCTGTTCAATATGCGCCCCAGAGTGTGGCCTCAGCCCCAGGACAGTCTCTAACTCCTTCTTGGACAGTCATAACTCTTGCCTAGAGACAATCTTTCTCTACTCCACTCTGTTTCTTGATGCCCCCACCCTCCCAAGTCCTGCCTCTGTCCCTCCCATGTTCCTCTACCCCACTCCCCAGTCCTGACTCCATCTTCCCCCTTACTTCTCGTGTTGCACCACCACCCCTAGTCTTATCTTTGGCCTGGACTTTCCATCCCGTCATAGCGGGACCCACCGCAGGAGAGTCGATGGCCCAGTCAAAGCGTCTATTGACCTGACCTGACAATTCCGGCGGTGAGTGGGGCTGGAAAATCCTGCTCTCTCCCTTCCCTCTCGTGTTCCACCACCAAACCCCGACATCCTGCTTCCATTTTCCCCCTCCCTACTGGCATTGCCTCCCGTGCCCAAGCACCCAAAATCTCATGGCAACTGTCTTAAAGGTAGGCAAAAGCAACATCTACAGACTTCAAAGTGATTGATAAAGTGAAGCTCACCAGATGCACACCACTTATATACAGTTGGGAAACAGACTGTTCTAATTACCCGTTGGCAGGACACTTAATTTGGAAGGAGAATGTAATTCTGCTGAGTTTGCCTTTTAATGAGCATTCACGAAATGCAAATGTAGTTCCCGACAAAGGTAAGCGGGAAACTCGACCCGTCTTTAACGCACCATCAAAGTTGGGAGAACAAAATTCCAAACTAATTCCCCACCAGCAGGAATTTGACTTTTTCCATCACGCCAAATTTTGCTCCCCCACCTGCCACTATTCCTACTTCTGGCGGGAGTGAAAAATTCTGCCTGATGTGTTCACATTTTAGCTTTGCTAATTTTCCAACTGGGATAGTGCTATAAGGAAGCTTACCTTGGCTAGATTCAGGGGCCCTACTTTCACCAGGATCATATCATAGAACTATAGAACCATAGAAAAGTTACAGCACAGAAGGAGGGCATTCAGCCCATCTTGACCATGGCAGCCTGAGGACACCCAGGTGCCCTTTCTAATCCCACCTTCCTGCACCCGGCCCATAGCCCTGCAGTTTACAGCACTTTAGGTGCAGATTCAGGTACTTAAAAGAGTTTACAGTTTCTGCCTCTACCACCAACTTGGGTAACGAATTCCAGACACCCACTACCCTCTGTGTAAAAAAGTTCTTCCTCATGTCCCCCCTACACCTTCTGCCACTTATCTTGAATCTATGTCCCCTGGTTCTAGAATTCTCCATCAAGGGAAACAATTTTATCCTGTCCACTTTATCTATTCTACGCATAATTTTGTACACATCAATCAAGTCACCTCTCAGCCTTCTTTGTTCTGAGGAAAATAACCCCAACCTATCCAATCTCTCCTCGTAGCTACACTTTTCTAACCCTGGCAACATGCTTGCAAACCTCCTCTGCACTCTCTCCAGAGCTATTACCTCCTTCCTGTAATGTGGTGACCAGAACGGCACACAATACTCCAGTTGTGGTCTCACCAGTGTTTTATACAATTCCAACATTATATCCTTATTTTTATATTCTATACCTTTGCCAATGAAGGAGATCATTCCATATGCCTTCTTTACAACCTTGTCTACTTGAACTGCTGCCTTCAAGGACCTGTGTACTTGTACGCCAAGATCTCTCACTTCATCTTAGTATATTCCCGTTTATTGTGTAATCCCTGTAACTGTTTGACCTCCCTAAATGTATGACCTCACACTTCTCTATGTTAAAATCCATCTGCCACTTTACCGCCCACTCCACCAACCCATCTATATCATTTTGGAGATTATGGCTATCCTCCACACTATCCACTACTCGGTCAGTCTTTGTTTCATCTGCAAATTTCCCAATCGTGCCCCCCACATTCACGTCCAAATCGTTAATATATAACACAAACAAGTGTGCCTTCTCCATGCCGGTGCACATTGCCTTGGAGAATAACAGGGGTTGTTATGGCCGGAATTTTGATGGATGATATCATCTCTCCAGTTCTACGAGTTTCAATGAGGGAAAGTGACAAGTGCTGCCCCCAGAGGAATTATAAAACTGACTAAAAAAGAGCAGAAACTTGGTGTAACTGTTGGGAATGTTCAGAATGAAGTTGGCTGCTAAAATGAAAGAGTTAAGAGTGCTAGGTTAATCAGCCTTAATGAATCAAATCTTTTCTTCCTCTCTTTTCCTTGACTTTCATTATATTTCTATGCCCAGTTTTGATATATTACAGCTCCATTTCACAGGTTGCATATATAAACTCTATCATTCTCCTGGAATCAATTTTTAAAAAGCTAAATACTCTTTCTGATTGCAGCAGATACCTTATTCATTGTTTTACACTGTTTCCTAAGGAAATTACCTGGAGTTGCATTAATACCAATGAAAGAAATTACGCATTACAATTAAACCAAAATAAGCCTCTTAAACATCTGCAATGCAAAACAAATATTTCTCAAATATATGTCACAGCAGGAAGTATGAGCTCAATTATGCCGGGCGCCTTATACCCTGCCCCCCTCCACCCCCCACCTCCCCTGCCCTGACTAAAAAGTCAGTCGGGACCCTGCCCACCAACAAGTCGGCTTTCCCACTGCCATTTTATGGTCGGCGGGGCTTTAATTGGCTCAGGCTACAACTTCTGCTTCCATCTGGGGAGGAATAAATCCTGCCTTAGAGAGCTGCCGGACAATCAGATTAGCTGGCAACTCTGTCGTCCAGCAGCTCCTGGTTTGAGCAATAGCCACTACTAGGACAATAGCCAGTCCTTTGAAGAAGATGAGGTTATGGAGGCCGGACTGCAAGTAAGTCTAGGATATCAGTGGGGCTTGGCTGGCAGATCCTGCAGGGGGTGTGGGGGGTGGCTGTGCAGGTTTGAGAGGCAGGGAAGAGAGTTAAAGGATGTTGTGACCTGGGGTGGGGGAGGTTTTGCCCCTCAAAGGAAGTCACCCCCGCTTTCTTGCCTGACACAAGCTCATCCAGTAAAAGCTGCTGGGCTATCCGCTTGGCATGGGACTCCCTGAGCCATGGGTAATCTAGTGGCAGGGGTGGGATGAGGCACTTAAATGACGATTAATTGGCCACTTAAGGACTTCAGTAGGTCGAAGGGTAGAATAGATGGCCGATGCCTCCACCACCCCCCGTAAAATGAGAGACAGGTCACGCTTAGTTGGCAAGGTGGTGGGCAGGCCACATGCTGCATTTTATGAGACTCCCTGCCTTCAAACATGCCGACGGTGGGTGGGGGGGGGGGGAGGCGGGGGGTGGGGGGTGCGCGTAAAATCCAGCCCCATGTTTCTAAGGGAGGAAGCAGTACAATAAAGGTAAAAGCAGAGTTTACGGAGTAAACTTAGAACATGGCTTCTAATTTTCATTCATAGAATCCAGTACAATTGGAAAGATTTTTTTTTTAATAGATCTACAAGTATTGAGTTTGCTGTTAAAGCTTGATTCTCCAAATGCATATTAATGATAAAGGGATTATTTTTAGTTAACTTATTTTCAAAAATTTCACCTTATTCACATCAAATGTTTGCCCCTCATAGATGAAAACAGTTAAACAAAATAGGTTAGATACTGTTCACAATAAAATGTAGCAGCAATATTTATTTATTTCTAAATTTTAGATTCTGTTTAGGTCAAAACTTCAATATCAAATCATGCTTATAGTGAACTCATCACAGTATAATTCTATTGTATCCTAACAGTTTTTGAACTTATCGATCAAGCATTTTTCTGAACATTCCTGTATCATTGAACAATCATATTGCAGTTGTTCAATCATCTTAGCAACTGTCATTAAAAGACAATTATACGATTATTAAATTGTCATAGTGGACAAGGTCTGCATTTTACAATCGTAATAATAATGAAACTATCAACATTCATTATCATTACTCAACTGAAGCTGACAGCAATTTCTGGAGTCTGCACATGCACAGTTTAGCATGGAAATCGAGAAATTGTTGTTGTTCATTCTACACTGTTGAGGTTCTCCCAGAATTGAATCAATTAAAAACCATTCAACTGATGTGAATCTTAGTCTCACTGCAAAAACCCTTGAAAAAGTTATAATTTGAATGAGGTATAACTGGATTTTCAACAGCGTATTAACTTTATATTTACTGCTAAACAGCCTCACTGACTGAAAGAGTTGTTTTAAATGTGTTGAATGTCAATTTTTTTGCATGATTGTAAGAAATTCCACCTTCTTTTAAAATATATTTTTTCTAAATTGACTTATCATATTTCAGCTTCCAACTTAATCCCAAATGTATGTCCAAACATTTACTTCACTATTTGTAAAATTTAGAAGTTACAAGTGAAGGGATTAAATGTTTTTTTTTCAATTTCCCCTGCACTTTTTTCTATTCTGCCTGGTTTTCTACTGTATCCTATACCTGACATTAGTCATAAGCCTCCTTTTTCCATTTTATTCATGTTGGAATGAGATGACATCTGCAGATGTCCAGCTGCTATTTTTTGCGCACGATCCTAATACTTTGTTTTAGAGTGGGATTCAGAAAAAATGCTGTACGTAGGTAAGTGGGGAAGCATACAGATTTTCAGTGGGAAAAACTTTAAAATAAAAAAAATAGACACAAACAGGTGGAATTCAATCTGTTGAGTAAATGACTTGTGAAAGGAGGATAGCATAAATGGTATAAAATAATTGTTTAATTGAATGCTTTATATTTATTAACAGCATAAATAAACAAACATTAGATTTCAATATTCATTGAAATTTTGTACTTCTTATAGAACACCCAAATGTTATTGGCAGAAAAAGACCCTGTGATTGAGCCTGTGATTTCTCATTCAGAGGTCCCAATTTCACAAATGTGGAAAAGTGTGTTATTTCTTGTACACCTTGATGAAATGTTATGTTTAGTTCTAATGACAATACTTAATACTTCTACAATTTGAACAAAGCGTGTGTGCCCAATTGAACTTACTTTTAATGCATTCTTTTGTGTTATTTTTTCCAGAGGTCAACACCAGCAAAAAACGTCTGTGAAATTTGGGAAAAGGGAAATCCCTTGAAGCTCCTGAGTTGGATTGGTAGCTTAAGGATGATAAGAATAGTAAAGCACCAGCACGCAGTAAAACAGTACCATAGCATCCAGAGGCAGTCTTTAGCCTGAATTAATCATTAGTGCTGGAATGAAATGACATCTACAGCAGAGATCCAGCAGCCAATCACATAAATCTGTATCCTTATATTACTGACCTGAGCAACAGCTTCTCTTTATAAAGTAATGAATTTGAACACGCCTACAAAATTTCCTCTTAAACTTCTCCGCTCTTAGAGCAATCGTAGCGTCTCCTGCCTCTCCACATAACTGATCGATTGTACCATTCTACTAAATCTCTTTTGCACCCTCTTCAAGGCCTTGACAGCCTTCCTAAAGGGTGATGCCCAGAATTGTACGCAATACTCCACCTGAGGCCTAACCAATGGTTTATCGTTTTGCATGTACTCTGTTCCCGTATTAATAGAGCTTAGAATCTCATATGCTTTTTTTAACAGCCTATTCAATTTACCCTGCCATTTTCAAAGACCTATGTACATACAAATAAGGGGCTGAATTTTACCAGCCCTCTGGAAACTGGCTGGGAGGCCGGAGTCCTCATAAAATAGTGGCAAAAGCTTTCCGATGTGCCTGCACAACCCCATTTATAAAAGCAATAAGCAATTAACTCAGCAACCACAGGCCAGTCAACCTAAGCCGGTGAGAAAGCTCTTTCAGCCACTAATCCGGAATAAAATTAATTGGCATTTAGAAACGTAAATAAATGAAAGTCAGGATAAATTTGTTAAAAGCAAATCACGTTTGACTGACCTGATCGACTTCTTTGATGTAGTAATAGAGGGGTTTGGTGAGGGCAGTGTGATTGATGCATATATGTACTTTAAGAAAGTGTTTAGCAAAGTACCCCAGTTGTTAGCAAAATTAGAGCCCATGGGATTAAAGAGACAGTGGAAGCATGGATCCAAAATTGGTTAAGGGGCAGAGAGCAGAGAGTAGTAGTGAACTGTTGCTTTTCAGGCTTGGGTGAAGTATACACTGATGTTCAGCGAGCAGGGTTGCGTGTGTAGGTGTGTTGCCAATAGAAAAGGCACTCCCTCATAAAATTACTTTGCAGCTTTAAAATTATACCCTGCTGTACAAAAATATTGATTAAAAAGTTCTTGCCATATTGGGAATGTTAATGCATAGTTATATAACCACAACATTTGTGAACTCATTATTTTTTCCCTACCTCTGTATAATCACCTCCAGCCCCACAGTCCTATGAGATATCTGCGCTCATCTAATTCTAGCCTCCTGAGTATCTCCAATTTTATTTGCACCATCATTGGTGGCTGTACATTGGTGGTTCAGTTGCCCAGTCCCTAAGCTCTGAAATACTCTCCCTACACCTCTCTGTTTCTCTATGCATTTTCATCTTTTAAGATACTCCTTAAAACCTGTCTCTTTGACCCAGCTTGTGATTATCTGACCCAATAACATCTTAGCTGTCATACTTTGTTTTATAATGCTCCTGTGACGTGCCTTCGGATATTTCATTACATTAAAGGCACTATATAGATATAAGTTATTGTTTACAATGTAATATGAAAAAGTGATGAAGTATTCTAGAACTTTCATTACTTGGAGCCAACGTCTGCACATAATTTTTACAAATGATGGGTATATCATTGCCTATGAATACAGCTGTGCTCAGATATCCTCTTTGGTCATCAATTTGTATGCCTGTATTGTATGAAAAGTAAAATTCAGTCACGCCATATCAATAGTAGAGCGAGCATCAGTTTATGACAGTTGTATTAACAACATAAGGTGGAATTTTCTGTGCCCGCTGGTGGCAATCGTGCTAGGTGGCATGAGCAGACAATATGGCGCGATCAATTTCACGATGGTGAGAAGACAGGTTGCGATTGTCCGCTCAGCCTGCTGACGGTGGGCCGCATTTCCCACCATCGGTCATCGGGAACCTCATTGAAATACATCAGCTTATCATTATCAGGCCATCCTGCCAGGCTTTTGCTCCCCCCGCTGGATCGAACGTTCACATCGGCGGGAAAGCACGCCAACATGTTTCACAACAGCACAGAGGTGGCATGCACTTGGCGGCCCCCACTGTGGGTGAACTGGAGGTGAGTGCACAGCAACATTCTTCAGAGATCGCCAGGGTCACCTGTTGCTTTGCAGGCTTCAGGGGCGCAAGGGGGTCGGGGTTAAGTGCCGCCCTGCCTCTGAGGTAACTTTTGAGGGGGAGCGGGGTGGGGGGGCGGGCGGGGGGGTGGGGTAAGTGCTGCCCTGCCTTGGGGGTGACTTGTGAGGGTGAGAGGGAAAGGGAGGCAGGCTCAGCATTTCGCCCAGGACCAGCATAGCTAGGATGCAAGAGTGACTGGATTCACCTTGATCTTGGGATTCCCACAGGTGCAGGGTGTGATTGACTGCACTCATGTGGTGCTCAGATCTCCATCGCAACACACGGTGGACTTCATCAAGCGCAACGGCTTCCATTCGCTGAATGTGCAGCTGGTGTGCAACTACCAGAAATGCATCCTGCAGGTGTGCGCACGGTTTCCAGGGAGTGTGCACGATGCCTACATCCTCAGTCGGTCACAGAGCCCTGAGCCTTCCACAGTCCACAGAAGCTGCAGGGTTAGCTCCTCGGGGACAAGGGCCATGGCTGATGACACCCGTGCGGCGGCCTCAGACTGCAGCAAAGCGACGCTACAATGAGGCTCATGCTGCAGCTCGCACCTTGGTGGAGCGACCCATCAGGATGCTGAAGATGAGGTTCCGGTGCCTGGACTGATCTGGTGGAGACCTTCAATATAGTCCACAGAGGGTGTCATGCATCGTCGTCATCTGCTGAGCTCTTTGTAACTGACGCTTCAATGGGGAAATGAGCTGGCTGAGGAGGAGATGGAGGAGCTGCACGTCTCCTCCAAAGAGGAGGACGCCGATGGGGATGAGGTGCAGGAGGTCCTCAGAGGCGACAATGACAGGGATGAGGCCCTCACACTGGCTAGATGAGGCAGCCACGCTTGGGAGGCCCTCATAGCTGCCAGATTTGTGGAGGATGACGACAACATGCAGTGAGGTGGCCCCATAGTTCCTCACATCACATTTGTGAATGTTTAACTCCAGTCTGGCTTATGGCGACGAGAATACCCCCTGTGAGAATGTTCCTGTCATGGAGATGCAGTGGAGGCTCTAATAGCCGCTCAATTGCAGGAGGATGATGGCGACATGCAGTGAGGACACTCCATAGATCTTCACACAGCCTCAAAATGTCTGACTCCTGTCTGGCTGAGGGCAACTCGCTTGCGCTCTGTGATCAGGGTCATTTCAGAGACACAGCCATGAAACTTTAGAAGCACCTGATGCTTTGTCCGCCTTCAGCACCTGACCCTTCAGGAGCTGGAGCACACCATCAGTGGTCACAGATGCTGAAGAGATGGAGGCCAGCCCCTCCTTAGAGGTGCTGAGAGCACACAGTGGGAATAAGAGAACACCGTGGCGCCTGCCCACTACATTCTGGCAGCAATGACACTGCCGAGGTGCAGGCATCAGAAATGTCTCCACGCAGTGTGAGGCCAGACCATCACTTTGGCCTGAAGGCTGCCCACAGCATAGGGAAGAGGCCCTGGACTGAGACACCTGCCTTTTATCTTGTACAGAAAGTTTTCAAACCTGAGTGACAAGAACACTGCTCATCAGAACAAGGAGCCATAGGCAGGGAGACATTCTTGGGAGTTTATTGACAATAGTGAACAATATGTAAATATGATTAACACTCATGCTCAGGCTGTGCAACTAATTCTCCTTAACTGTCCTAACACAGCCACTACGTCTTGGTGCTCCCCGGACATGCACAGCAGAGGCGGAGGCAGCCTGCTGACTGCGACACCCTGTCTGTGATGACTTTGGCAGGCATCCTCAGGAGGGCTGAGACTTGGGAGGGCTCCGGCCTGCTTTCCAGGTTCTGCTGTGTGGCAGTGGCACCCTTCTCGGCCTGTGGCGCTAGAGTTGTTGAGGTCCCGGGAAGAGGGGAGTTGGATGGGCCGGACACACTCGGAGTCACCTGGATGGATTAGCCTCGAGTGTGCACCTCCGGATCCTCCTCCCGATGGGTGCCCGGGGGCCCCAGGCTGACTCCTTGAGAGCAGCGGTAGCTGGAGTGAGATCAAGCAATCCGGCACCCCTCTCGTGTACACACAGCTGAAGGCCAACTATGGCATCAGCGAGGGAGTTGAGCCCAAGCAGCAGTGCAGGAGCGAAGTCCCGGACCAAGGTTTCCGTGGCGGCTGCCATGCTGCCAGTGTTGATATCGGTGTATTGGCATGCCAGCGCTATCACCTCATACTGAAGGTGGACGGACTCCTCCATCGTGCCGTGCAATCTGAGGAGTGCAGCGGACATCCTTTCCTGTTGTTCCCAAGCTTGCCTTTGCAGATCCAGGAACTGCGACATGATCCAGTCCAGAGGCTCGTTACCTGACTCGGACTCAGCAAATTTCCGGCCTTCAGCAGTCCTTCGAGTGCCGGACACCTGGGAAGTCCCTGCCGCCCACCTGCAGCAGGTCAGGCAGTGCGATGTGCTCAGCAGATTGTGATCCCAGGCCTACTCTAAAAGTAGGTCCCACCAAGGTGTCTCTGCGCTGGTGGAGGGTGTGGGTGGGCGCTGTGACAGTACTTCAGGCAGGGTGCCTCCAGATTGCTCTTCAAAGGTTTCTTCGGGGCTTGATTGCAGGTCCTGGGTCATGGACTCTGTCAACTGTTTGGCAGATGTGCCTGTGAAAGGGGAGATAATTAGTGCATGGCAGTGGCCTGTGAAACAGGACACATCACTCACAGCATGGTTGTCTGATGGATGTTGCACTGCTGGGTCCTCATTTGGTAGAGCAACACTGACCTCACCGTCAGCACAGGGCCGGTCCAGATCCTCGTCGGCCAGCTGGATGGCTGTGTTTTCAAAGTCTGTGAGGTCCTTGATTTCGGGCATTCCGCCACCGGTCTGCGGCCTCTCCCTCTTGTTGTGTGCCAGCTTGTCCCACATAGATAGAGATGGAGATGCAGGGCGCCTACCAGGCCAGCTGATAGATGTGCCTGGCCTGTGCAGGTGGTGTGTGGTCCCAAGGACAGGGTGAGGCCAATGATGGTGAGTGCGAGAGAGTGAATGGTGATGTCCCTTGAACTGGCAGTGAGTGAGATCACTGTGGGTGTGTGCTGGGTTGTGAGTGTGTGCGTTGAGAGTGATGAAAAGCGTGACTTACCCTGGTGGAACGGAGGAGATCATTCATCCTCTTGCAGCACTGGGTGGCTGTCCTATTCTGAAGGGCGTTGGCACTGTACACTGCTGAAACTGCTTCTCAAGCCTGATTGGTCACATTGTTACCCATCCTGAGGCCACACTGGGGGTGCAGGATATTTCCGTGGGCCTCCATGGCATCCAGCAGTCGCTCGAGGGACTTGTCGTTAAACAGGGGTGGGGGGCTTCAGTCTTCTTGCCTTTGAGGACCATGTCTCCTGGGCAGCAGTGGTGAGCTGGAAGCAATGCTTGCGACTGGCCTTTAAACATGGCGCCCAGCGTGATGCAACAGTGGGGTGATGGCGGGCGGGCGAATGAGGAGCCCGTCTGCAATGGAAATGGTGTGTTTCCCGGGAGTGCATAAATAAGGAGGCAGGTTCGGGATCATGCAGCCCGAAAACCCGCCATGGCCGTTGGCAGGCAGCATGCCATTTTTCCCGCCCACTCCCGCACTTTGGGAAAATTCTGCCCATAGTATATGCACAATACAATCTGGTTATGTTATTTTGGCAAGTTTCTCTTCAGCTCTGCCTTCTAATATGGTGGCATCATTTCCAGCCATTGGGCTCAGTCTCACTGCTGTAGAATGTGTGAGAATTTGCAGGGAAAAATGGCACATTCACACAAATAACTTATTAGATGTACGTAATAGTTACTGACAATATTATAATCCAGTAAAATGTTTGCCAGTAAGGCACTGTGCACTGTCCTTTTCCATTTGGAGTAGGGTCAGATTGGAAGGGTAAAAAAGTGAAACTCTGAGCTCTTTTTTATGTTTCTCAAAATTATTTTCTTTTTTTGATATTTTGACTTTTTGCGTATCCATAGAGAATGCTTTACTTTAAAACAAAAATAGATGAATGTTTGCAAAATCATTGGTAACATATGAAGGATTTATATGACGTTAGTAGAAATAGGAAGAGGCACGATAGATGTTGAGAGGCCAGGGCTGGAGTATCTAGAATTATGGATTACAGTCTCCAAATAAGGGGTTGGTCATTTAGGATCAGGATTAGAAGAAATTTCTTCCAAAAGAGGGCTATGAATATTTGGAATTGGTTATGCTAGAGAGCTGTGGGTGCTCAGTTGTTGAGTAAATTCAGGATTTTTGGACACGAAGGGCATCAAGGAATATGGATGATTAGAGGGGCAGGAAAATGGAGTTGAGATAGAAGATCAGTCATGACCTTCCTCACTGGTGCAGCAGGCTCGAGGGGATGTATGGCCTATTCCTGTTCATACTTCTTATGTTCTTAAAATAAGTGGAATGTATTAAGGAACTCTTACAATATAAACATTCATGAGAACTCTGTGCTTAACAAAGTTTCTAAATACAAGAAGCAAAAGTAATGGAGGCCATGAAATCAAGTTAAAGTTAAAGAAAGGGGTCAGTTTTATAATAAAAAGATATACATCATGGTTGAGGGCTTTCAAATTGCATGTATTAGCCATATCCCTTTAATTCTGGCCTGCAGTCCTGTAAGGCTCTGTTGTGAGGGTGGCCTGGTTGCTACTATTGATAACAGAGTTAATCTGCAGACATTTCTTGGGTGAAAACATTAAGTTTACTTACAATATACTCAGCAGCAACTACACGTGTGCTTTCAACTCCAACTCCATCTCTACACACACTAACTTCTGAGGTAGCCTGCGCTACTCTCCTATTCATTACTACAGATCATGTGATCTTCCTTAACAAGCATTATTCGTAAAGGTACATTACACCAAATAAAACCATAATTACTACATTCCTTCCCCTTTAACTAGGCTATACATGTTATATTTACAAGTACAAATTTTTCAAGACAACATAATATTTACACTGGGTAAGGCATTTACAAGCTCAGTCTTTCAGGTGGTCTTTGGATATGTGTGGAACATCGCAGCTCCACAACTTCAGATGCTTTGTCAGGAACCTCCTTTTCCAGAGTTGCCTGAACATCAGGTGCTTCGCTGAGCACTTGCAGTCCTGTATCTTCAACTCTTACAGGAACATCAGACACGTCTACCTGGGTTGAGAATCCTCAATAGGAAACGCAGACCTGGTCATGATCATTAGTGGAACTAAATCTTGGTGATTTGTCTGTCTCTTCCTTAAATAGTCCACATGTTTACGGAAGATCCAGCCTTCCACCTCCACATGGTAAGATAGAGGTCCAGTCACTGCACTTATTTCACCCGGTAACCACTTTGTTCCTTCTCTGAAGTTCTTCACGTATGCTGTCTTTCCCACTGTAAATTTCATCTCATGACCATGCCAGTCGTGTCTAGTTTTCTGGCTTCCCTGACCCCTTTCCACCTTCCCCTCTAAATTCAGCATTAAGCTCAATGTCATCTCGAGATGATGTTTCAACAATAACTCCACAGGTGTGACGCTTGTTGTTGTGTGAGGGGTAGACCTGTAATGAAAAAGAAAACATGCTAGCTTGGTTGCTAAGGAATCACCAGTTAGCTTTCTTGTGCCTGCCTTGAACATTTGAACTGCCTTTTCAGCCAACCCATTTGAGGAAGGATGGTGCAGTGAAGTTTACATGAGTGATACCGTTGAGGCTGATAAACCAATGAAACTCAGCACTTGTAAATGCCTTGCCATTATCGGAAACAGCCATTTCTGGTAGTCCATGAATGGCAATTGTGAGTATTGGTGGGTATGAATTGTGACAAATTCCCGTAAGGCATTATCCAACTCTAGTTGTTGATAAGCATGACTCATCAAGCTTTGTGTACATTGTCCCTCCTGTCAGCTTGACATACGGGTCTTTGATTTTTGGAATGGGGTGCCTGTCTAGCTCAGCTGCTTTATTAACCTTCAATTTGTAGTCTCCACAAATTTGAATGCTTTGGTCTGGTTCAAGAGTGGGGACTGTGGATGGTGCCCATTCTGAGAACTGACCAGTTTCTCTAGTCTGTTCAGTTCAGTGTTGACTTTTTCTTGCAGTGCATATGGGGCAGGTCTCGCCTTCATGAATCAAGATGTTGCTTCTGGATTCACATGAATCTTTGCCTGCAGGCCCTGGATTTTCCCAAGTTCATCCTTGAATGCGGTAGCCCACTTGCTCTCAACTGGAAAATTTCAGCCCATTCTAACTTAATTTCCTTTAACCAATTTCACCCCGGGAGGCTTGGCCCTTCACCTGTTACCACCATCAAGGGTAGCTTAGCCAGTTGGCTTCCATAGTGGACAGTTACTCTGCTTATGCCTTGAATGTCTTCGCCAGTATATGTTGTTAGCTTGACGGCTGTTTCTTCAAAGTTTAATTGATGTTCACCATTATTCAGATATCTGAAGGTATGTTCCCCAATTACTGTAGTGGAAGGTCCCACCAGGTGGATGGTGTCCACCTCCATTCTAACAGGCTTGCCATTTACTTTCACTGTGACAAATATTGGTTCTGTCTTTCCAACTTTCAGATTAAACAATGAGTAAATGTCTGAATTTGTTGTTTCAGGCTCTTCTACATTGTATATTTCATTGGGTTTCTTCTTTTGTTTACAAGTCTGCTTGAATCTTTCCTTGCACTGCCTCATTATATGTCCATTTCTGTGTCAATAGTAGCATTCAATTTTTTCAAACTGCCAATCGCTAAAAGACTGCTTGTTTCCATCTCTATTAAAATTATTTTTGATTTCACTGCCAAGTTATTTTTTGGCTAGCGGGGGCTGTTTCCCGCTTCTCAGCGGAATCTCGCTTTTTTGCACCCTTATCGATTGGGGTTTCCTGGCACGTGTGGAGGATGGCACCATTTTGCACACCCTGTTTATTGCCTTTGAATATTTTACTGTGCTTTCCATGACCAGTGCTTTCTTGAAATTCGAATTCACTTCGGACAATAATCTTTTCCGAATAGTGTCTTCATTCACACCACACACTAAACGTTAGCCTCTTCAAATTTGCCACACAGCATGTGGGCTCTATTTCGTGAATTAAACCAAAACTTCTGCATCGTGACTGAGGGCTTTGGTTGAAAATGACTCTTCGTGAGGTCCACCAATTCATCAAAATATTTTGAATTGGGGGCACTGGATGCCTTCAATCTTTGAATCAAACCATAGGTTTTGTTCCCACAAGTTCTTAAGAGGATCACTCACCTCTTCTATTTTCCCTTAATCTCGTTCACTTGAAAAAACGTGAGGCATTCTATGCAATGAGACCAATCATCTGTGGCTAGTTCAAAAGTATCAATTCTCCCAAATTTGAAAGAGGATAACTTCTTCAATTCTAATGGAGCTTGCTACTTACAATCACTGGGCGAGGTACAGTGCCAATTTCTTTCTAACTTGATTTCTTCTGTTTAAACCTGTTTTATCTTCGCTGCCAATTTGTTGTAGGGTGGCCAAGTTGTTATTATTGATAATAGAGTTGATCTGCAGACTTGGGTGGAAATATTGGGTAGAATTTAGCCCTTGATGGGCGGGCAGGCCCCACTGGCTCGGTGGAAGGCAGGCAGCTGAACTGTCGCCGAAACGGGCCCCACCACCATTTTAAGTGGGCAGGCCAATTGTGGGCTGCCCGATGGGAAGTGCTATTTGTTTCCTGTGCATACGCGCAAAAGAGCACACTCCCTGGGACAGCACTTAGTCTCAGGGAGAAGAGCGCTGAAAGGTTTGTAAACTTAAAAAAAAACAGAAAAATAAAAAAAATATTAACATGTCCCCTTCATGTGACAATGTCACACAAGATGGGACATGTTAATAAATATCACAAACTTTATTAAAGATATTTTAAACAGACATGAAACCTCATCCCGCCAGTGGATGAGGTTTCATGTTTTTTCTCCTTCCTGCTGGGGCTCCTGGCCTGCCCGCCAACCTTAAGGTTGGACAGGCAGGGCCTTTAATTACCTTAATTATCCTGTCAATGGCCTCAATTGGCCATTGACCGGTCAGCGAGCGGACAGCTGATTTTGCTGTCCGCCCGCCTTCCTGAATATTTAAATGGGACGCAATGACATCGGGGGTTCCTCACGACGTCATCCCATGTCATTTTCCCGTCGGCGAGCGGGCCCCACCCCCTAATTACCGACGGGAAAATTCTGGCCATTAAGTTTATTTACAATGTACTCAGCAGCAACTACGCATGTGCTTTCATCCCCAACTCTATCTCTACACACATTAATGCCTGAGGTAGCCCATGCTACTCTCCTATTGGTTACTACAGATCATGTGATCTTCCTTAACAAGAATTTATTCTTAAAGGTACATTATACAGTAAATATAACCATAATTACTACAGGCTGATAATGCATTATTTTCTTATGCCCTTTCCCTTTCTTTAGTGAAATCCTACCTATAGGCCCAATCCAAGCCAGGAACTCACTGTGTATTAAATGAAAGCTGATGCCAGATGATCCAATAGAGTTATCCCTTCCCAATTTGAGAGAGTCAAAAGTCTGTAGCGTTCCAATCCTTTTACTTCAACAATGTAAATGGGAAAGAAGATGATATGTAGCAAGCCAGAAACTTACCAGTGGCCTGATCATCAGCAGTAAAATGTCACCTATTCACTTACATGCAGGCAATTTCACATAATAAAATACTTTCCCTTTGGAACATTGCAGCTTTCTGTATTCTTGTTGTCACCCTATACACATGCCCCTTAGCTTTTCCATTGCACGCATGCTGGTTCTGTCTGTCTTGGATCACTGGATACGACTGAACATTCCTTTCATTAACACCAGTTGACAGGCAGGCATCGCATACCCATTTCCATTTGAAGTCAAGCTTGAGAGCAAAGTGCTTCAATTTTTAATTAACAAGCTGTAACAAATGAAAAATGTTAATGGATGATGCGTGTTAACATGTAATACAGCTATGTATTTCCAGAAGCAACTTTTAAGCATAGGTAAATGATCATTCCATTTTTGAAAATGCACAAAACTGCAACTTAACATATTTATTGTTTGCATTAGCTTTAACACGCAGATGTATTTCATTCCCTAGGTTGGATATTTGATCACTATCAATTTAATGCATTCAGCAGTGGACATTTCTGGAAAGCCACTAAGTGAAAGAAAATTATTTTAAGAATATTTCGATACATTTAGAACACGCTCAGGGATTTGTGTTTTTTTATGGATCCCAAAGGGCTGAAGTTTAATGTCCTTACAGGATGGGGTTCAAAAATACCGGTGACAGCTTGCACAACAGTTTTCCGATGCTGTTCCTGGCACCAGCATGTTTCACCAGGGTGGGGGAGGGCAGCCCTGAGATCCCACGCAATTCATTACAAATGGCAATTGCATTGTTAAAGAGCTCATTGAGAGCTCGTTCAGAGCCATGTTCTGATCTTAACAGGGGCACAAGGGCTGCACAGTCTGGGCAGATCAGTTGAACGGAGTCAGACACACAGCTGGGAGCCAGTCAAGGCTGCCCCAGGGAATTAGGTAGGCCTTGTAGAGAAAAGGGTTAACATCAGAAACATACATGATGCTGGTGCAATAATGATACCAGATCACATGACTGGGAAAAAAGAAAAGAGATCTGGAGGAGAAGCTCCAACCTCATGTAGAGGTCCAAATATGTAATTGCTTCCTGCAAATGAAGAGTAATGTTTTAAGAAGCTGCAGACTCAAGCAACATACTTTGGGAAAATAAACAATCCCCAAAGCCCCTGTCTATACACCGACCACACAATGAAACATGGTGGCAGCGAGTAAAAGACCCAGCCAACCTCAAAAAGAAGATACAGGACGGACAACAAAATAGACCCTCGAAGGAAGGACAAAGGAAATAAATTTAGGACTCAAGATGTTGGAAGATCACAGGAACAGATACAAGCTGAGATACAAACCTGGAGACAGACAGCAGTAAGCATAGGTTGACACAACAAGCAGCAGCACAGACGCAGGAACAATTCCAGGGCTCAGTAGGAGCATGGAATCCATACTACCACTTAGAGTGCAGGAGGCTTGCAACAAGCCCAGAACTGGGACAACTGGAGAAAAATGTTCACAAGGTATAGGACTGCTTCAGGGTTACACAAAAAAGATCAAAATGACCAGGTCAGTACACTACTTTATGCAGTAGGATGTATCATTGATGAAATGATAGCAAGGCAGGGGGTTGATTAAATTTTGGCTGGAATTTTCCAGTCCCTCATGCCGGCAGAATCTTCCGGTCCCATCGATGTCAGAGATTTCAATGGCTTGCTGGCCCTGCCATGGATAAACCCACTGCGGGCAGGGGAGATGGAAAGTTCCAACCCTCAAATTCTTATGAAAAATTCCTGAGAGCTTTTGATTCTTATTTCAGCGTCCATCAGAATTTAATAATAGAGGGCTAAATTTAATACAAGAATGCAAAGAGCGGGTGAAAGCATGGATTTGTTCAAATATCTCTACAGGCTGGCAGAGAATGGCAATTACTGAATCTTAAAGGGCGAACTGATTCGCGGCAGGATCACAGTCGAGATCCTAGACGAAGCATTATCAGATCACATACGCCAAAAGAGGATTTAACACTAGTGAAAGCAATGCAGATTGCAAGGCAAGAGGAACTCAGGAAACAGAATTGCATGTTTGTTCACATAGAGAAGATCAAATGAGACCATTCCATTTGTAGGCTATATGAGAGAAAGCGTGCCAAAGTCTAAGCCTGCCAAAATGGAGTAAAGCATGCCAATTTTGCCATTTTGAAATATCTTCGTTGTAGCAGGAACAAACAAGAATAATGCCTCATTGGAGGTTGGAGAGGGGTGGAGGGGTGGCAAAGTGCCACAACTGTGGAAACATAGGCCACTTCAAAACTGTCTGTTGCTCCAAAACAGTGACAGCCTGTAAAAAAAGGGAGAATATTTTAAAAACAGCCACATACAAGAAATGGAAGAACCACAAGCAAAGGAACTAACCACCCTTGGGAAGGTAAATCATACTGAAAACAAGTATTGGAGTATTAAGCTCGAAGTGGGTGGACACCCCACAAGTTTAAACTAGACACAGGAGCAAGGGTTTCTGTTTTGTCAAATGAAGTCAAATTGCTCAATTAGATTACATTGCAATTCTCATCTAACAAATTACAAGGTCCTGTTGGGACAACTTTAAAAGTCAAAGGTTGAAGCTGAAATATAAAGACCAAGAAATCCTTGATTTTGAATGACAGAGGTTTGAGAATGCTCTCTACCAAGCAGAAAGGCATGTGTAAAACTGAAATTAATCTATAAAGTGGATGAAATTGCCGATGAGCACTACAGCAGTACATTTCCAAAGGAATTTCCAAAATTGTTTACAGGCATAGGGAAGTTAAAGGCTGAGTATTATGTCACCCTGTGAGCTGATGCTAAACACATTTGCTTCTTTGCGTTGAAGAAAGTCCCTCACCCACTTTTGGACAAAGTCAAGGGTGAAATTGAAAAGATGCAGCAGCAAGAGGTTATCTCACTGGTCACCAATCCAACAAAATGGTGTTCAGGAATGCTTATGGTCCCAAAGCCAAAAAGCTCCATACAAATCTGCGTGGATTTAACCCAATTAAACAATTCTGTGAAACACGAGATCCACCCAATGGCCTCAGTGGATGAGAACCTCGTTAAACTAACCAAGGGTACTTTATTCTCCAAAATGGCAGCGAACAGTGGATTTTGGTAGTTGCCTCTGGACAAAGAATCCAGGTTCCTGACCACATTTATTATTCTATTATTTGGTCATTGTTTTAATAGATTGCCTTGTGGAATTGCGTCTACTCCAGAAATTTTCCAGAGAACAATGGGCGGGATTTTCTGTCAATTGCACTAAGTGAGGTGGTAGGCATCAAAAATGACATTTTACACACTGGCTGCAATGGGGCGGGGGGGGGGAGGGGGAGTGGTTTTGCACTGTATCATCCACTTCCCAGCATGCCCACCTCATTTAAAATACATGCACGGGAAGCACGTTGGATCGCTGGCAGGGTTTGGTGGACAAATCCATGACCACATCACCTCAGCACTTCCGGCACTATATTTAAGGCACACTAGAGCACAGCCTACTTCATGTCAACAGACCAGGACTTCTCCAGGCGACAGATGACCCTGAAAGCTAGGGAGAAGGCAGCCCCCAAATGTAGTGACACCTCACTGGAGTACCCTTTGGACGCCGCAATGTCTTCTACCCCTGCTCTGGCTGCAGGAGGCCCACCAGAGTCACCAATCTGGCCTGGGAGGCGGCAGCAGCAGCGGTCAGCACCAATGCAGCACAGAGGTGGTCAGCTGTCCAGTGCAGAAAGTGGATGAATGATCTCACCCGTTCCACTAGGGTAAGTCAACCACGCCATCACTCTCAACACACACTTCCAAACCCATCACACATCCACAGGGATCTCACACCTCAAGGGACAACACCACTAACTCTCACATCTCCATCAGGCTCATATTTTCTGGAGCTCACGTCCTCATCCCATCCATGACTCTGGTCACCACAGAAACATTCCACGCATCCTTATCATCTGCCATGGCATGCATCCTGTTCCCACTCTCTCCATCTGTTTGCATGCAGGACATGCTGGCTCACAACAAAAGGGAGAGGTCCCAGACCGGGGGTGGAGTGGCTGATATTAGACCCCTCACTTTGAGGAACATGCCATTGCACTGACTATTGAGGACAAGGACTGTTCCTGCGATGATGGTGAGGTTGGTGGCGAACACCCACATGAGAATCCTGCACCAGATCATCCCTTTCTCAATGCAACGGAGAGTGCTCTCTCTCCTGTTTTTGAGTCTGCTGTCATGCACTAATTATCTTTACTTTGGTTCACAGGGAGCTCTGCCAAGCGATCGACATCCTCAGCCAGCCACTCCCTCAGCTCCATCCAGGTCCCACCTCCAGCCAAGAAGACACCTCCTCCATTGAAGAGCTGGAAATAAGCAGCCTGGAAGACCAATCACAGTACTTATCCACAGCCTCCAGCAGCACAGAGACCTACACCTCGGTGGGACCTAGATATAGAGCAGGCTCAGGTTCACAATCTGGTCATCACTGCACACCTGTCCACAGCAGGAGGAGGCAGCTTCGGCCGAGCTCTCTGGCACTTGGAGCACTGCTGGGGAAGAGGCATCTGTGAGGTTGGAGTCATATGACTAACTACTGGATTCGACCTTCCATCCTGGAGAGTCAGCAGAAGGCAGGGGAACATCACGCAGAGTTGTTGGAAGCCCTCAGAGTGGCACGTGAGTTGGAGCAGTGCATCCACCTGCTCTCTGATGAAGTGGTGCCCACATGGATGTCTCCATGGGTAGGATGGTGAATGCCATGGAGACCCTGGCCCAGCAGAATGTGGAGATGTGCACAGACCTGCACTCCATCGTGGTAGCCATGAATAAGTTCCTACAGTGGCAACATGAGGGAAACGGGGCAACTCGATGTCCCTCCAGGTGCTCCTTCCTCTCAAGGAGACAGGCCGGGGCCCCCAGGCAGCTGAAGAGAGGAGGAACAGCAGCTTGACATCCCTGGGTCATTCGCTCAGGGATCTCAGAGGCTGTCCACTCCCTGAGTCCCCTTTGCCTGTGACCCCGTCAACCTCTATCACAGCAGAGGGAGCAGCTGGCCCTCAGGAGGACAGCCAAAGCAAGTCGGGGCCTTAGAGGCCTCTGCTCTCCAGAGGATGCACACCCAAGTCATCAGAGGCAACAGGGCCAACCACTGCACAGGCTGTCTCCACTCCTGCTGATGTCAGGGCAGCACCTAGAAGTGGTAGGCCTAGTAAAGTCAAGAAACTTTGATCACAAGTGGTTTCACAGGTGAACACATTGTCACTTTATAATATGAAAATATATTCATTTTCATTGAATAATGTGTAATGTTGGCTTTCAGCTTCATTGACAGGCTTCATGAGTCCTCCCCCTGCCTCCCACCAGCCCCCACCCCTCCTACTAGCAGTTCAGCTGGACCAGGAGTGAACCTGGAGGGTGAAGTTGGTTTGTGGCAGGGCCTCTCGGAGCACCGTGCAAGCACTTTCCCATGCACATGGAGCCTTCATCGATTACACTTATCTCACGGTCCCTAGCATTTTTGATGCTGCCTGCTGGGGTTCTCTTTCAGTTGTCCATCTGAGCTGATCTGCATCTCCAACCACCCACTGATTGCACTCCCATGCAGGACCTGTGCCCATTCAACACGAGGCTCCACTCACTTTCAATTTGTGCGAAATGGTAGTCTTAAGCTTATGGTCAGCCCCTTCGTCCTTTTCTCTGCCCCAGTCAACCATGTCCTTTCCCCCATCACAGTGGACCCCCCTGGCATCACCTTCTACCTCCCCACTGTTACCCTACAGTCTGCACCCTTCTTCAGGAATTTGCAGGTAAACGTGCACATTCCCTACCTTCGTGAAAATCCCACCCCCTTCCACATTGACCTCCCCAACCTCCCTTCTTCGCACCCCTGGGGTGCATGTTTGCCTCCATGTCCTACCAACAACCCTCACCTCTCCTTCTACTGCTACCGATGCACCCTCACCCACCCACCCTATTGGCTCCCTCTGTCCCCTCTCAAATTCACTTATTTTCATAAAACAGCCTGATAGTTGGTGACTTGGTGTATTCTTAGCCTTTTCTCAGTGACACTTTGTTGCATGAACATTATCCCAAAGAGAACAGTTATCAAAATAACATCCTATGGGCAAACTTTTCTCACATTGCCCCTTATATAATATTTCTGTCAGTATATTGGATAAGTAAACCCCCATATCTAATGCTTCTACCAAGGCCAGTGTTTCAGCAACTAAGGTGCTTTACACTACCCTTTTTATTCTCTTGGCCTCCCAAGCCAGCAGGTAACATTTATCATTCTTTCCCACCAAGAACCTGACAAACCCTGCTGTGCTAGAGTACCCATCTGGAAGATTGGCATGTGAATCATCGCTAAAAATGACCAACCCCATATCTTCTGGATCACCCAAGGCCGGAAACTTGAGCACATATCTCTCAGAATTTAATTTTTTTAGTGCTTTAATTGTTCTCATAACTCCCTCAGCTGTAGCATGTTTAAACATGGTACTCAGCTCCAATACATAACTAGCATTAGGCCCAGTCTGAGTGCACAACCAGTTCATCTGCCAAATCAAACTTCACAACTGTTCTGTTTCTTCCTTGGTAGCAGCATCCTCTTTGTGAGGATGTAACCCGAGTTATTGGGATGTGATTAACATTTTCTAGATAAGATTGTTGATTCAATGTCACTCCTAACGTGGTCTGCTTAATGTCTAAACCTATGTATTTAAAGGCCCCTGAAGCCTGACTTCCAACCTTGAATTTCTTCTTTATCTTCTCAATTACCTTTTGCTCAAATTCTACAGAGCCTCCCCACAGGAAATCATCAACATGCATGATGAAGATTCCAGCTAGTTTCTCCTTATGGCACCAGTAGAACATCACGGGGTCTGCCTTTAACTGAATGCAACCTATTTTCAACAAGAGACCTCACGGAAAAATACCATACTCTTGACGCATCATTCAGTCCATAAACGCACTTGTTCAGTTTCCAAAGCTTTCCTTCTACATCCCCGGCTTCTTTGGGTGATTTAAAAAAAAATTCCCTTTGAAACCTCTCGTTGTAAAAATGCAGCCTTGATATCAATCGATTTGCACTCCAGGAATAGGATGCCAAAATAGCTGAAAAAACTCTTCAAGCTCACTTTCCCCACAGTAGGCGAGTCCACTCTGACATCCTGATCTCGTCTCTCTTCAAAGCCTTGGGCTACTAATCTCGCTTTGGCTTTATATGTGCCGTTTGGGATTAACTTTTCTGTACAGATCCATCTGCAAGATAAAGCTGGCTGTCTTTCAGAATATACCCCAAATTCTTTCCAACTTTCTAAGTCTTTCCATTTGGCTTCCTTTATCAGCTTATTTTCCAATTTATTAGCAGCTACTAGAATCTCTCAGTCATAAGGACTTCGACTTCTGTAGAGATTCTTAGCTTGCTCTCTAGTCTTCATTCTTGCTAAGCTACAGCCTCTGCTCACATTCCTCTACCTTTCTGGACTACGACTAGATGATCTTTCTCCCATGCAAGCAGAATCCTGTTCGGAAGTCTGTGATTTTCTCCTAGGGCCATGACCACTTTCTGGTCTACTGTCAGAACTCATACTGCGCTTTCTGAGTTTCCACATCTTTACCTCACTTTGCCAATCCATAAGTCTTGTTTCCTGTCCTCCATCCTGCACATTCAGCCATTGTTTGTATTTATCAGTGGCCTTTCCTGCTCTCCCTTCTGGCATGTGTGTAACCTTTGTTCCTACTTTGGGTAGTTGCCCTTTTAGACGAATAGCGTTATCCTGTACCTCAGTGTTACTTTGTTCATAGTCAGTCACCCCTGTATCTGCCGTTGTCTGCTCATCATAACTAGTGTGTGTGCGCGCGCGCGTGTAGGTAGTGCATGGTGCTGCCTCGCGTTCTATGTCCTGTTCAGAACCTGTAAAGTTATAGTCAGTACCAATTAACTGTGAAGAATGTACCCTAACAGTTTGATTGCTGTGTTGCACAATTACTACTTTCCTATCACTCTTAGCTTGGCGATCCTTTCCACTCTTTCCGGCCTTGCCTTTTATAATATGCCATGTCTCCTTGTCTAATCTGTATTCCCAATAGTCTTATGTGGTGCCATAAGGCCCTCCGAAACCTCAGCTTTAATGAAAAGCTTTTCTGCCCACATGCAAAGCGTTCAGATGAGTAGAAAAGATGGAGCTAATGTTAGTCCCTTCTAGAGCAGGGGGAGCATCCAATAACCCTGAAAGTAACTTCAGATTTATTCCACACAACAACTGGTATGGATTGTACCACCCAACCATTTGTAGAGAGTTCTTTGTGCGATGCTAGCACCATTTCCAATTTACAATTTGGTTGATCAGCCAATATTTTATGTAACATGTCATCTATTACCACATGGTTTCTTTTGCAGAGACCATTGCTAAACAGGCCTTCATCTGCAGTGTGCATTACTATGACATTTAAATTTTCACACATATCTCAAAATTCCTCATTGGCTAATTCCCCTCAATTATCTGCGAGAATCTTCGTTGGTGTTCCTAATCCTGTTCCTACCCATTTTTCCATGACCTTATTGACAATGGCCTTTTTGTCTTTACTATGTATGGCAGTGGATAGGCTAAATCTGGTTCCATATCTATGAAGTGTGGTAAAAGTAGTACCCCTATCTTTGTCCCAAACTTTCAAGTCCATTGCCACTGCATCGTTAAACTCCCTGGCTAATGGCAAGCTCACAACAGGACACGGTGGTGTCTCATGATATTTAAGACAAATTTCACACTGAGCAGTGATTTGTTCAATAAGATCATTGTATCCTTTATCAACCACTCCCACATCTTGAAGTAGAATCTTCACTTACTGTGGTGCCAGATGTGCAAACCGTCTATGTAATTTCCAAATGATCTTCATTTTGTCTACCAAATTCTTATTCTCAGCAGTTAACAAAACTTCATGAACTTTTTGATCAGAAATCTCTGGCTTCCTTAGTGGCTTGCAGCAATGGCCTAACCAAGTAAAACGTAGATCCACATTTTTTTTCCTCCCAAACACGACTGCTCTAACGTTCTTCATATCTAGCATCATCTGAGCCTTTTTCATCGCAGATTAACTTAACAAAAACAGTATCTCACTAGAACCCACATCAGTACTGATAAACAGATTGATCCATGCTATCTTAAAAGGGAGAACCACCCTTTTGGAGGACGTTAATGTATTGTCATCTCTGAACCGGAAGCAGGTAGAGCTTTCATACTCCTTGAACTTCCAGTTTGCCTCGTCGACAGACTCCAGATAGCAGTCAAGTTAGTCCATGCCACGCAGTGTAGAAGTGCAACCATTGCCCTGAACTGCACAGTTGAAGGAATCTACCATAGAGATACTAATCACTGGATTCAAATTCAAGTGATCAATACAATTCCAGCCTGACAGTCACCATCGTCATTTTCAATTTCAGAGGAATCCGTCTCATGGGTCACTTCAAAACCCTTGATTCCTTCGCTGTGGACAGTTCATTGCTTAATGATACTGGGAATTGCACAAAAAACACCAGTTAACCATTCCCTGTGCATTTTTTGGGGTTTAAACACCTATGGTCACTGTTCCAGGCACATATTTTGTCCCAACTCTCAAATTGGCTAGGGTTACGACCATTTTCAGACTTCTTATCATTAATCGCATCTTTATATTGGAATCTTCATCTAATACTTGGCTGACCTTGAAATTCAGTCACCATTGAATCCTCTATCCTTTGTTTCACAGCATAGCTGTTCTCATTTGCTAAGAAAGTGACAGGGAACAACTACTTTCCCAGAAATGTTTTTAGGGCATCAGCCATTTGATCTAGCAGAGATTCTTTCCCTTGGAATTGAATCTCTGTCAATACTAAAAGACCATCAACATGGGAAATGCAAGCACAGTCCATTAATTCAAATACCAATACTAATTCAAGAATTTCAAGTTCAAATCTCTGTCGTGTCCTATACCATTTATCAAAATCCATGATATACTCTTCCATGGACTGATCATCTGATTTCCTAAACCTATCAAAGATCACCCAAGCTTTGCATACTTCCATTAACTCATCCTTTTTGTAAAACTTATCCAAAAATAGTATCAGAAGCTTCAATCCCTCTTCATGATCCAAATCATCCACTTTCCACTCTGAAAATATCTTACTCCTTATCTTACTTTTGGCTGGTAATGATAACACCAAAGCCATACCTTGCTTCTTCTGGGGTATGGCAGAAACCCAGGTCCACATTTCAACTTCAGCCTTGCAGTGCTGATAAGGTTCAAAGTCAGAAAAAAATTGGTGGATAGCCAAAGCTTGTGATTTTGCACTGTCCCTCTACCATTCCATAACTTATATTGTCAGCAACAGTACACTTCTTGTCCCTCAGAGAATTGAGACAAAAAGCTTGATATACAGCAATCAATCACCAAAGCGTAAAGTTCATCCTCTGCTACCATGCTGCTCACAGCTGTTGCAGTGGAAGAATTAATCCAAGCTGATTCAACCAGGTTTATTTTCAAGACAGCTCCTTAGTGCTACTTACTTCCATACAAAGTGGTCCAGCTGTATCTTTTTATTCTGTTTAGTTGGGAATCAATGCCCATCACCTGTTTAACTGGCAATTGTCTTTAACGAGGTGATTGCCATGCAGTGTGATTATTTATACATCAACATCTGTGGGTAGGTGGAGATGCAGGTGTTTTATCCCCACCTTTTAGCCTATTTTTGATTTTTTTTCCCACCCTCATCCCCTCCCTCCACCCCGCCCCCACTAGGGCCACCTGTCACTTGCTCAAGTTTCTCTTTCCAGAGCGCTTACCTCTGTCCAGCTGTTATCACATTCTGCATTCTATCCTTAATGTCACCATTAGTACCTCCTTTAGCCAGTACCACTACCATTAACACCCCTTTGACCTTCTGTTTATGACATGTTTGGCAATCTCTCCTTTGTCTCCACCTATTGCTGGCCTTCTATCCAGCTTCATCTGCTCTACCCCCCCTTAAACAGTACAAATTTCACCATAGTTTTACTTCTCTTAGCTCTGAAGAAGAGTCATACAGATTCAAAACATTAACTCTGTTTTTCTTGCCACAGATGCTGTCAGACCTGCTGAGTTTTTCCAGCATTTTTTGTTTTTGTTTCAGATTTCCAGCATCCCCAGTATTTTGCCTTTATCTCCATAATATGACCCTGATCACAGACTGCATGCGAGCTGCCCTCGGCCAGACAGGAATCAGACATTCTCAAAGGCTATGTGAAGATCTATGGAGTGTCCTCATCATCCTCCTAGAATCGAGTGACTATTAGGGCCTCCACTGAGTCTCCATGACATCAACCTGAGCACTGAGGGTATGTGCGCTGCCATCAGCCACACAGGCGTCAAATGTTCACAGATGCAATTTGAGGATCTATGGTGTCTCCTCACAGCATATCATCATCATTCTCCATCAATCTATCAGCTATGAGGGCCTCCCAAGTGCACTTGCTTCGTCTGTCCAGTGCAATGGCCTCATCACTGTCATCGACGCCTTCAAGGAGCTAGTCTGAGGACTTCATCGGAGGAGATGTCCAGCTCCTCCAACTCCTCCTCAGCCAGCTCCTCTCCCCGTTGCAGCACCAGGTTGTAAAGGGTGCAGCAGATGACAATGATGTGTGACACTCTCTGTGGACTATATTGCAGGGCTCCACCAGACCGGTCCAGGCACCAGAACCTCATTTTCAGCATCCTGATGGTTTGTGTCACCAAGGTGCGAGTTGCAGCATGAGCCTCATTACACTTTCGCTCTGCTGCAGTCTGAGGCCACCACATGGGTGTCATCATCCACGTCCTCTGTGAGTAGCCCTTGTCCCCAAGCAGCCACCCCTGCAGCCTCTGTAGACCCTGGAAGACATCAGGGTTCTGAGACCTACTGAGAATGTAGGAGTTGTGGACACTCCCTAGGAACTGTGCGCAAACCTGCAGGATGTGTTTGTGGTGGTCGCACACCAGCTGCACGTTCAGAAAATGGAAACCCTTGTGGTTGACATAATTGACTACATGTTGCCATGGAGATCTGAGCCCAAGGTGAGTGCAATCAATGGCACCCTGCACCTGTGGAAAAGCTGAGATCTGGGCATCCTGGCTTTCCTGGTCTCAGGTGAAAGGCGCAAAGTTGTCTGCCTTTGTGAAGATGATGTCTGTGGTCTCATGGGTGCATTTGTGTGTGGAGGCTGTGATATTAGAGAAACGGATACCTCATTATCTCTGAAGAGACACTAATGATCCTATCACCTGTTTAACTAGCAATTGTCTTTAACAAGGTGATTGCCATGTAGTGTGGCTGTGGCTCAGTTCATAGCACCCTCGCCTTTGAATCAGAGGGTTGTGGGTTCATGTCCCACTCCCGGAAAAACCAAGAACTGTGATTGTACTCGAAAGAGTTGCAATCTGTGAATGTTGATAACTCGAAAGAGTTTTACACTCACCTTCCCCCCGTCTTACACTTTTACCCCTTTGTGCACCACCCCCCCCCTCCCTCCGTAAACTTTCCTCCCCACTAACAGCATTCTCTCTCGTTACATCTTCTGCCCCACTTACACCTTCCTCCGGCCTTACACTTTCCTCCCCACTTACACCTTTACCCTCCCTCCCAACACATTTGCTCCCCAACCCCCAACCAGTTCCCCAATACCCTCGCCCCGTCCCAACTTCACTCCCCATCCCCAGTACACTTTCCTCTCCCATCACCCCCAACCTTCGCCGCTCATCCATACCTGCCCATGGCGAAGTCCATGGAAGATGTTACAAGCCCATGGTGAAGTCCCTGAAGTCCCAAAGCAAAGTCCATGAAGATCCGAAGTCTCGGCGAAGTTGAAGCTGTTGCATGGAGACCCCCCCCCCCATCTTTTGAGAGCTGCTTCGAGCTGGAGCCGTGCTCATGAGGATCCACCACTATTCAATATATGTGTTCCTCCAGGGTCCAGTGGCTGTAGATCTCCAGCATCTTCTTCTCCCTGTATGTCGGCGTTCTGATCAAGGTCCTAAAGGTAAGTCCCAACTTTTGCATGCTATACTTGTCCAGGCGTGTTCTGGACCAGAGTGTTTTCCCGCCAGCAAAATGGTAAATCGGGCATGGGGCACGATTCTGGTCAGGCCTGACTTTGCATTCCATTTGTGGGACTCGCGATCTGCCATGGCAGAAATCATCAGATGATCCCGCTGTGATTTCACGCCGGCATGAAACCGGTTTCTGTCCCTCCTGCTGAATTTTTCACCTCCACCTGCCTTGACGCCCACTGAGAATGGGAGCGGAAAACCCTGGCTGATGTCTCACATTCTAAAAGACATGGAAGGGGGAATATGCCATATGGATGACATACTTATACAAGGCTCCATAAGAGAACAGCATGATCGCAAAGTCAGATCAGTCCTGAGAATCTTACATGATGCAGGCCTAACACTGAATGAAAAATGTGAGTTTGCCAAACCTATGATCAAGTCCCTAGATCAACATAGTACAAGCCACTAGAATCACAACTGACCCACGAAAAATGAAAATAATCAGCAAATTTTCACAACCCAGGAACATAAGTGAGCTCCGAAGAAGAGTCATACAGACTCTAAATGTTAACTCTGCTTTTTTCTCCACAGATGCTGTTAGACCTGCTGAGTTTTTTCAGCATTTTCTGTTTTTGTTTCAGATTTCCAGCATCCGCAGTATTTTGATTTTATATTTGAGCTTCAAAGATTCCTTGGGATGCTCACCTTAGGAGACAAGTTCCTACCAAATTTGCCAGAGGTCAACGAGCCCTTGAGACAGCTGTTGAATAGTCATATTGAGACCATTTTGGCTTGATATTCTCCAAAGGCTTCACCAAGGTCATCAAGGAATAGCAAAATGTCCTGCGAGAGCATAGCAATTAGTCTGGTGGCCACGTGTTACTTGACCTATAGAAGAAATTATTTATAACTGTCCTACTTGTACCATAAGCAGTCAAGAACAAAAACTCAAACCCAATATCACCATGAACAACCATGAGAAGGTCGAACAGTGTGAGGAAGAACAGTGAAGCAACTGGGTTCAAAACTTTAATCACAGGCATTAAGCACAAGTTACGAGTACTGAAACCCAGGGAGAGATTATAGGTCTGAGATCAACAGAAGGAAAGCACAACCATTGAAAAAACTCCATTAGCAAGATCATACAGGATTGAGACAGACCAGGGGAAACCACAGTGCCTCAATATCCTTGGAGAGAAAGGAATGGAAACTTGGGCTTACTACTCCGATCCTGATGAAGAAGACTCATTACAACCTCTACAGTCGCCCAAGACAAGGGCATCACACTGACAGAAGGGAAAGTACTGAATATACTCAACCTCAAAAGGAGATCAGAGCGAGATCAGGGAGATTGGTTAACATATCTCAAAGGCTAACCCTATGAAGTATGTGACTTTGGGGGGAGATGTAGAAGAATGTAAATATGATAGAGACAAAGGCTTGGGGGGGAGATGTAGAGTAAAGGGTTAACACCAGAAGCAGACATGATGTTGACGTAGTAATTATATCAGATCACATGACTGAGAAGTAAGAGAGATCTGGAAGGAGCAGACGCTCCATCCTCAGGTAGAGCTCCAAATGTGTAAATACTTGCTGTAAATAAAGAGTAATAGTTTTGAGAAAACAGAAACTCGAGCAGCATACTTTGGGAAAATAGACAATCCCCTAAATTCGCCTCAAGACCCCAACCACACAACAAAACAGGCCCCATAAATGGGTGAATAGCACAGAGATGGAGTCAGCCATCGACACAAAGCTGCCATCAGGTCAGCACAGGTTGAGGCGAGAGTGGTCAGTAAGCACTTGGGCAGTGCAGAAGGTCATCAGCCTGTTGGCATGGCAGAGGCATAAGAAGATGAGGCAAGGCTATCAAACACAATTGGAGGGGGCATCTGAGCACAAGGAAGGCAGCAACTGGCAATGGGGACATGATTCAGGTTTTGGTTCAAGTGGTGATGAGCAGCAACACCCACTGCAGGAAAGGCAGAGCCCCTGATATCAGGAAGGCAGAGGAGAGTGGCGAGGGATAGGAAGGACACAGAGACCATATGCTCAGCATAAGACCTGCCACCGAAGATGGGGCTACCTTGAGATGACAGAGAACAAATGACACATGACTGCGATTGGGGAGATGGTCACAGAAATCTGTATCTTCATTGCCGAAGACCTCACACCTCACAACATTGCTCGCCATGTCCTGCCAATAGCTGTCAAGTCACTGTGGCCTTGAACTTCTTAATTTCTGGCACCTTCCAAAAGTCATCTGCGGATTTTAGTGGCATCTCACAAATGGCTACACTACACTGCATCTCGCAGGTACTGATGCCCAATTTGCCAAATGCTAATATCCCTGCAGAGACTGATAACTTTAAGCAAGAAATTTGAATTCCCAGTGGCCAACTTAAAGGAATTGCACAACAAGATTTCAAGCTTTAAAACTTTTTCTGTGACAAACCACCTAAAAGCAAAATTGACTAAACATTACCTAGTAAGCAACTAATGCTCTAAACAATCGAAAAGTTATCCTTATTAACGCTTTAACGCAACCAATAACCTCACTTCTCACACATATACATTAAAACACGCTCTCCATCGAATTGGTCTTTGTCAAAAACAGTCCAAAGTCACTCTCAGTTTCCAATGGGTCAGGTCTCCCCATTTCACCAAGTTGTAACGTCGAATGACCATTGAACGGTGCTTCCCTCAGTTTTCGGAAAATTTCCAAATGGACTACCAGCAGTAAAATCTACTTTAGTGATTTTTCCTCCAGGCCTTGCCAGGGCAACTCCTCCAGAGTCTTTAGATGGCCACAGGATGTATCTCTCTGACCAGAGACCGTCCTTCTTCTCGAACTCTTTTTTTAATTCATTCATGGGATGTGGGTATCACTGGCTAGGCCAGCATTTATTGATAATTGCCCTTGAGAAGGTGGTGATGAGCTGCTTTCTTGAACCTCTGCAGTCCATGTGGTATAGGTACACCCACAATGCTGTTAAGGAGGGAGTTCCAGGATTTTGATCCAGTGATAGTGATGGAATGGCGATATATTTCCAAGTCAGGATGGTGAGTGACTTGGAAGGGAATGTCCCGGTGATGGTATTCCCATCTATCGGCTGCCCGTGTCCTTCTAGATAGTAGTGGTCATGGGTTTGGAAGGTGCTAACTAAGGAGGTTTGGTGAGCTCCTGCAGTGTATCTTGTAGATGGTACACACTGGCATCACTGTGTGTCAGTTGTGGAGGGAATAAATGTTTGTGGAAGGGGTACTAATCAAGTGGGCTGCTTTGTCCTAGATGGTGTCAAGCTTCTTAAGTGTTGTTGGAGCTGCACTCATCCAGGCAAGAGGAAAGTATTCCATCACACTTCTGATTTGTAGATGGTGGACAGACTTTGGGGAGTCAGGAGGTGAGTTATTCACCACAGGATTCCTAGTCTCTGACCTGCTTTTATAGCCACAGTATTTATATGGCTTGTCCAGTTCAGTTTCTGGCCAATGGTAACCCCCCAGGATGTTGATAGTGGGGGATTCAGCAATGGTAATGCCATTGAATGTCAAGAAGTGATGCTTAGATTCTCCCTTGTTGGAGATGGTCATTGCTTGGCACTGGTGTGGTGTGAATGTTACTTGCCACTTGTCAGCCCAAGCCAGGATATTGTCCATTTGGACATAGGTTGCTTCAGTATCTGAGGAGTTGCGAGTGGTGCTGAACATCTTACAATCATCAGTGAACATTTGCACTTCTGACCTTATGGTGGAAGGGTGGCCTTTGATAAAGCAGCTGAAGATTGGTTGGGCCTGATAGCTTGCAAAGAACTTGCAGCCTTCTTTTCTCTACTGAGTCCTTTGTGTCTCTGGGGGACCTTGCACTCTCTTTTTTCTGCCCAAAATTTGAAGGCTGAAAGTCTATGCATAGTCAACATAGCTGCTCTTGCCTTTGTTTCCAGATGTGAACATTTTACACTTAAGTATTGCTGAAAAAATACATTTTGTTGAAGCTTTTTTTCTTTCACTCATCAGGACAATCACAAGAATACCAATGTCAGGGGAAATCAACAGCTTTATACTGTATGAGAAGAGAGTGCTGATTGGTTGGCAAATGGACTCTGATTGGTAGAGATGTTCTCATGGATAATGCACCAGTTAATGGTTACTGACAGTTAACTGCCAAGCATTGTTTGAAATTTAAGCCAGGTAGTTTGACTCTGATTGGTTAAGGCATTGCCCTATGAATGACCCAGAAAATGGCTATGATTTATTTTGTTTAGCTGAAACAGATGCAATGTGTGTACATGTTCTTTCTGTCTGCAAAGATCAATGCCTTGTGTATTAATATATGTAGCTTCCAGTACATGCAAATGTTTCACACTGCGAGTCCGACTGGCAATCTTAAATTGGTTGTCAGCATAATTTTTAGCACACTGAGGATTGTTTAGCAAATGTTATCCAATTGAGGAATCACATCTAATGTTGGACACTGTATTTTGAGTTTTGCAAGCACTGGCTGGCTGGTTACGGTCTGTACCTTGCCCATTGCGAACAGCAGAAGGGACTGTTTGATATGATCCTCCAATCTTCCACTGTTCGCAACGGGCATGGTACAGTCCCGGCTTCCATTTCCTGCCTTGGGAAATAAAATCTTGAATATTGCTGAAAAGAGGGACATGTTGGTGAAGACTTTTGTCTTGCACTCATCAAGACAAATGCAAGAATGCAAAATTTCAAATGACCCCAACAATTTATACGGCAGGAAAAAAGGTTGCTGACTGGTTGGCAATTCGACTCTGATCAGCCGAGGCCTTGTCATAGAGAAAGCAACAGTTCCCCAAGTTCCTGGGTAATTCAAAAAAGCACCAGGTTTGAACGTATTACTTTTGTTTTCAGAGAATGGGTCCCTGCATATGAACCCACGTCACTTCTAACAACTATAAACTAGCCAAGTTACAAACTTGGCTGATTATCTTAAATTGATTGTTAGTGTAGTGCACTCAGGATTTTTCAACAAGTGCTGCCCAATCATGGAATTTCATCTAACAGTAGATGTTTTGTTTTTGGTTTTGAAATCCTTCCCCAAAACCTTAGAATTCCAACCAGAAAATAAACTGTAGTTTTCTCATTGCTCCAACTGCTTCAAAGAGCAGCTTATTGTTGCGCAATCCCCTTGATACACTAAATGTGCAAACTGGTTTATTCCAATAACATTGCTGTGCGAATCTGGAAGATGTACGCTACATGGCATTTGAAGGTAGTTGTCACTTTGTCACCATCCATGCCTGGGTCCCAGCTGTATTCAATGTCAAACTCCTGCTGGAGATTCACATGTATGTATTATACATTTAGAAGACAAATAATGGCCACTGCTATGTAATAAAGAAGTTCCCTCTGGTCATTCTTTAAAGATGATTTGTGGATATATTTTAAGGCCAAACAACAGCAGGCAGCAAATCTTTTAATCCCTACAACTCAGAGATTTGGTTTGAAAATAATACATTGCATTGGAACAGACAAATAAAGAACTTTTCAAAAACATGCTGTAAATTTCTGCTGTAGAATAGTTGAAGGCTCAACTTAAAATTAATACTCCTCATGTGATATCTGCAATACCAGTGGAATCTGTAAAAACACTTCCACTGTTAAACATCTTCAGTAATTGTGTGTCCAGATTTCAGTAAGTTAATGTTCTGAATTTTGGTAGTCAATGCACTGTTTATGTCTATTATGATGCAAATTTTACATCTTTTACAAAAAATGTCTGCCAAATACTTAATTAGTCAGAGGCAACACAAAACATCAGGCATGGAATACTCAAGATAAGGTGAAGCCTATTTGTACTTACTGGTACCGTGTAAGAATACCACTCTAGTCCTTTGAAAGTTGATGAAAGTCAAGGCAAGATTAATGAGAAGCAAAAACTGAATTATTTTTATTGCTCTTTAGTAATGTTGTGTCTTATAATGCCTTTTACATATAATAAATAGAGCATTTTTACGTGACAGAGGTCCAAACCAGATCCAGCGAACATTTTAAGATGAATATAACAGAATCCTCAAGTTCTCAATGCTAGCAAAGCATGACTTGCCTTCTACAGCTATCATGAACTTGAAGTAGGCAGGCAATAGATGTTTAACTTTCTATAATTGGAACAAATTATAGATAGGCTAAAAGAAAACATCAAGAGACATCAGGGGAATTTTTTGAAGGGCAACCTTTTGTTGTGAACGCTTAAGCACACTGTCATCAAACCATCAGCTCTATTTTAATCCAATGGGTTAGCACCTTAAGATCTCTAAAGTACTTAAGAAATAAAAGTTTACCCAACAAAAAAGTCTTTTTATAATTTATTTAACAAATAGCATTCACAAAGCAACCTTCTGAAAAATTATAACAATCCTGATGAGAATTTCTAGGCTCTTCTGTTCTTAAGAAGATACTCAGAAAGCATTAATGAAGAAACTGTTGGTTTGCGTGATTTTTGTTTCTTATTTCACTTATGATACTTGAAAGGCCAACAAGCAGTGCATGATTGTTAATTTGGTCAATATAAGAATCTTGCTCAAAGTAAATGTTCTGCTGTTGTATGTAAAAGCAATAGGAATGCAGAGGTTAGAAAAACTGTTGACCTTTGTCTGGTCAAGCTTGGAAAGAAATGCTTGGTATGTACTGACCAGAGGTAAGCAGGAGTGGTGAGACGCCATGGATCTGGCAGAAGCAGAGAGAAAAGTAAGCAATATCAGTTTAAAACACTTTGAGATTTTTGAGGAAAGCTGTAAAGGAGACATCTCTATCCTAAGAGCTCATGGATAAACAATAAAATAATTACAAGAAAAGCCATGTTTAGTAATTAGTTTATAGTTTAGCCACATTTAATGATTAGGTGATCAAGATATTTTAATCAATTAACCTTATATTATATGTTGTGTAATTGTGGTCAATGTAGGCCACTATTACACTATAAAAGCATCTGACTGCTGAGGTATCCATCACTGATGGGTAAAAATACACCACATAACCCTAGGCTGGTACAAAGCTATACTTTTGTTTTAATGTGTAGCCTTAAAGAAAGTGATTATTTTCTTTCAAAATGCTTAACAAATTTATGTACGCTTGCTATCTTAGCTTTAACACACTGATTGTTGTTATGCACTGATATTTATATATTTTGTATATATTTTAGGTATGAAGTGAATTTGTAATCTCTGAATCAGGGCAAGACTGTTTGTCACGTTATACTTTTTTAATTAACTTCGCTCCAAGCACTAACAGTAACTATGAGAACATACATCAGCAAGATACTGATAAGCATCTGCCTTAATGGAAATTCTACAGGATACCAACATACCAATTAGACATTTGGGATGATGAGCCCAGAAGTTAATTATTAGTATATTTACACTTAGAGCCTCTCTTATCTCACATAAGCAAATATCAAAAATACCTTGAGGCGTCCCATCATCTCTGAAGAAAACCAGAAAGCTTAGTGAAATAATGAAAAAAAACTATAATGAGAGGGACATCCCACAAGTAACTGACACCTTAGGGAATCAGTCAGGATATAATAGGAAATGAGTTCAGGAGAAGACCATCACCCTTAAGAAACCAGTCAGATATGCTGCCTGAACCAATGAGAGCTCAGGAACACCATTGATCATGCACATGGGCTGGATCTAAAAGAGTATACAGAAAGAGTTCTTGGGACTTTCCAGCATGCAGGTCAAAGAAAATGAGCAGGAAAAAGATAGATTACAGTCGACAGGACACAGCAAGAGTCAGCGCCACAGTGAACAAGAGGATCACAATGAACTGACTATATATCGCTGCCTTTGTTTAGTATCACATTTTTGTACTTACTGTGACTAACTTAATAAATTTTGTGAAGCTTGTGACAACATACTTGTACCCAGAGTGGTCTGTAGCTAGTTTGCACTAAGGTCCCCTTTAATATCAGCTCTCCCAACTCAGTCTGAGAATTGTAATTGACATGCAATCTTACAAAACTATTTGGTCTCTCTGGATCATTCTCCCATAGAAACCTATAGCCTCCCCCTTCCTCTATCAGTCTCTAAATACAGTTCCTCCTAGCCTCTCAAAAGTCTGAAAAAATACTAAAAAAAACATTTTGGAGAGGCCTCCAGCAGTCCTCCTTTTCGACCTCTTGAGTAATGCACACTTGTATGCCATTCATGCCCTACTCATTTCTGTTTTAATTGAGTTTGTAATATAAGCATGGGATTCAATTTACATAATTAAATACCCTCCCAATTGTATGCCCATTTAAAAGCATGCTAAGATTGATTCAACCGGTCAAATGGCTGCATAAGGTCTCCAGACTGCAACTGTCTATTGTACGAGTGAAAAATGGGGGGCAATCTAATTCAAAGTCTCCACCCCTCCCACTGTTAGCTAATCTCACACAGGACAAGAATTGAGATACCACCATTGGCCCTAATGCTCATTGGAGTTAAAGGAAAGCATTTGACTCCTCTGTGAACTCAGTACGCATATGTGGATACCTAACAGGGACTCTTTATGATGCTCTCCATGGTGAAAAAGGCCCGCTAGCATTAATTGTCTAGTGTAATACATGAAAAATGGTCACTAGTGCTGCCCATCAATGCAGCTGTACATTCACAGGTGGCAATACGTATGAAATGTAATCAATGCTAAGAAAGATAAAATCAAACAATTTATGAACACTACCTGAATGGTAATAGTATTTTATACCCTGAGCACACTGTCAAGCGTTTTCTATTATATGACAGATTCATGTGGGGGGAGCTAACGATCTTCCAATGTGGTCAGAACAGAAACGCTGGTTTAACCCACATTTAGTGCATGATGCCATCTTACAGGCATTGAAACCAATACCCAGAATGGTCACCTGTAGGCTTGTTGAATAGTTGATCGTTACTTAAAATGCTCACTGGCACTCACTAAAGAGATGCATGATATTTTGGTGGCTAGTGCTTCAACTAACACCCTCCCCAAACACCAAGAGTAAATGCTGTGCTGCTCCACCTTATTAGGCATCTTACTAGAGTCACCAGGAGAAAGGGAGTACTTAGTGATGGACATTTTGTTAGGGGTCCCAATTAGCATGAAAAGAAATGTGAAGAAGGTATGAGGCCAGGCACCTGGCTGCTAGACACAGGGTCCAGTGGGTGAAGAGGGTGAAGTGTTGTCCTTCCCCCTGTGTTTATGGGACTTCCCTCCTCCCCTGGACCTCCTCCAACAGTGCCATACCTGAGAACCAGAGCACCCTCTTCCTTGATCCCTGAACTATACAGCAAAGTACAATGGTCTGCCAGAGGGCGTCACACCTTTAACAGTAGTAGGGGTGAGGAGGCCACTTAAATTGCCCAATGAAAATTGTGCTTAATCATGCTTGAGTGCTAAACTGCAAGTTTCTGGTTTAGCACCTCCAGACAAGTTCAAATTATGGCACAAAATGGACTAAAATACTGTGGCTGCTGGAAATATGAAAAAAAAACAACAGAAAATGCTGGAAATACTCAGGAGGTCTGGTAGCCAGACATGCTGATTATTTCCGGTCTTTCCTGTTTTTATTTCAAATTATGATAATCAGCAATTAGGGCCAAAATTGTGTGGTAAACCCAAACTTTCAAATAGGCTTAGTCACACTAGTCTTAATCATACTGCATCCATTTAGCTCCCATTTTCACCCTATGACCAAGATAACTCCCTTTGGAGTTCTGTGATTTTTCCAACTAAAATTGTTCAAATTGTATTGCCCTTTATCTATTTGTTAACAATCTACTTTTGTAACAGACAAAGAATGAAAAGGACCACGAATTGGATGTTGGCCTAAGTTCAGCCCCCTTCTGAGTTAGAAGTTTATGGATTCAGGCCTCACTCCACATTACACTATCTCGGCTGGCACTTCAGTGCAGTAACCAGGAAGTACTGCACTGTTGAAAATGCCAACTTTTGGAAAGTATCAGTTAAAATATGGCTCGGTCTTCCTTTCTAGGTAGGTGTTAAAAATCTCACTGTACTGTTTGAAGACAAGCAGACTCTTCTCTCAGTATCTTGTACAGAATTCATTCCTTAGCTATCACTAATACAACAGGATACAGGTTACTTATCTCAATGTTTGTGGAGCCTTGCTGTGTGCAAATCGGCTGCCACATTTACCTGCACTTCAAATGGAATTCATTAATTATGAGACACTTTAGAATGTCCTGAGGACTTGAAAAGCACTATGGGCAGGTTTTTCCAGTCGGCGAGCAGGGGCGGGGACCGCTCGCCAACGCATCACATGATGCGGGGATACATTGGGCGTGTGTCCCAACATCACCCCGCATCATTTAAACTTTCAGTTCAGCGGGTGCGCAGCCGAATCAGCTGTAAGGTCATTAAAAAACTAATTAACTTAATTGATGGACTTGCCTGTCCAACCTTAAGGTTGGCGGGCAGGCCGGGAGCCAGGCAGGCCTTGGAAAAGGCATGAAACCTCATCCACGGGCGGGATGAGGTTTCATGAGGGCTTTTAAATGTTTACCAAATGTTTCAATAAAAGTTGAGGACATGTCTCATTTTATGTGACAGTGCTTTGCCTCAGGGAGATCTGTGTGCTCTTTCGCGCGCATGTGTGAAAGAACTCACTCTCGGCTGAGGGAATCCCACTCTGCGCCCGCACAGGAAGTGCATTGGCCCACCCACGTAAAATGGCAGTGCCGACTGCGGGCGCCGATCGGAAGGCCGGCCACCGGCACCCGCTTCCGCACTTCCCCCCCCCAACGGGGGAAAAATGTTCCCCCATATAAATGAAAGCTCTTTCTTTATCATTGAAAGTGTCTCAAATTTGTGAAATTGACCTGCACTATTTTGGAGAAGGTACAGTGCAGATTGCAAAGCTTTCAAAACACAGCCATGGTACATTTTACAAAGCAGTTATCGACAGACTTCAAGCAGACTATTATACTAACTCTCTGCAGCTTACAGCTTAATAAATTTAGACAACTTGGGAATTTTTTTATCCATTTAAAGTTGGCAGTGATCTGGAGTTGTACTAAACGCAATGCATATTGAAATCAAACAAGGATATCTGTTGGGTGGAAAATAGTTTTGCACAGATAAATCACAAGAGTGTGCCAAGATTTAAGAGTAGTTGTAAATTGTTCCTGCTGCTCTTAATTCCTTGTTTGTCACTGTATGCTACCATTTTTGTCAAGGCTCCAAAAATAAATGCTTTGCTACAGCAGATAGATATTCAGTACTATATACAGAGGATATATCACCAGAGCAGCCTCCTGCCAAATTTATTCCACTAACCCAATCAATTAACCCAGAATAACTACCCAGCAAGCAATTGTTTTGAGGTCATGATCATAGAGGGAGGAATCTGCTTTTAATTCAATTGCAGCTTTTGTGATGCAACAATATAGAAAGACTATAAGCAAGTGATTAGTGCAGTGGCTAACGATTTGAGGTAAATAAGAGGTGAATATCTTAGCTGGTAAAGTAGCAAGCTCCAGAAAGTAATTTCAGTGAGGTTACCTCCTGCTCGTCTTAAAACACTAAACCTGAATCCATTTTGCAAGCCCGAGAAATACTTGCTGCACCCATGCAGCATTCAGGAGAGCTGCCATGCTGTTATCTCATGCCAGAGACTATGTGAAATGTTGAGCAGCCGGTTAATGGGCAAGCGACAGCAGAAGTGCAGTTATTGTGCCATGGTGTGCACAAGAAACAATAGCCATTATTAATTATAAAATCTCATTTTTGGTGCAAACTTTACAGAAATCTGTATGATTTAAATATATCTCCAATATAAGTATGTTAATTGTCTTTGAATTTTAAGTAGCATAAAGTATCTGTGAGAATTGCTAATTTGTAGTAAGTTAAGGTTTAGAACCATCAATATTTAGTAATATTTTAATGTTCAGTACATTTTAAGTGTGTATGAGTGCACAGCAGTTAACCAGACTGATCAATAAATGGGCATGGAAAGAGAAGTTGATTTGATTAATGCATTTTGCCAAGATTATCAAACAAATTATCAAACTCTACCAGCCAGCAATTACTTGAACTTAAAAAATATAGTAATCAATTTAATTTTCATAATACGACAATTTTGCTCTTCTACGTGGTCTCGGTTTAAAAACCTGGAAACAGTTGTCATCACAGACTTGGAACTGCACTTAAACAGACTGTCTAAACTAGATGGCAGTTTTTGTTAATTTGTAAATTAAAAGGATACAGAAGAGAGCAACTAGAGGCTCTGTGGGGATGGACTGATTGGATTATGAGGAACAATTACCAGATCGCAGCCTATAAGTCGACCTTTGAATTTATGAAAAATCCTCCCAAAAATGGGGGTCGACTTATACACTGAGAATAAAATGTGAACCGCAGGTTTTTGTGCAGGTGGTCACCAATTTGTAATGTAAAAAATGATACTGGTAATTCAAATTAAATCAATGTGTCACATTTTATTTAATGAAATAATCATACAAGGATAATTTGAATCGCAATCATAATATTTTAAAAACGATCAAATTCATCGTCTTTGGCATCCGACGCAGAGCTCATCAAATTCACTATGAGTCACTTTGGCTGCGGCACCTTTGTAACCATCTCACTCTGGATCAGACGGGATTTCATACTTATGAATGTATAAGGGGCATTCATGTTTTTGCCGCAGTTTGATGATGAATCACTGGAAACTGATCATTTTGGCATCGAGATCATTTGGCATCGAGAGTGATATTTGCCTTCTGCCGCGGCGATGCTTTTTCATTTCATAAAGCAACTACACCAACTAGCTAATATAAAAACAGAAAATGCTGGAAAAACTCAGCAGGTCAGGCAGCATCTGTGGAGAGAGAAACAGTTAACATTTTGAGTCCATGACTCTTCTTCAGAGTTTTCTTCTTATACCAACTAGCTGTTGCTCTGAAATCTTTGCTGGACTCAGGATATGATTTGGCCCACATAAGTGTGTATATCTACACATTGCCTTTCTGATAATGATATCACCATTCTGATGATTTCTGAGGGCCTGTTCTGATACATGTTTCTAAGATCAGACCAGTGGCTGGTCCCTGTTCAGAAAGTGCATTTGGTCTCAGGCGTCTTCTTCAGTGTGGATTTCTCCTTCTTTCATTCTCGCACCAGTTTTCCACTAACAACAAATTCCCTTGCTGCAGCACAGTTATTTGACAAGTTAGCAAATGTGACGAATTTTAGCTTGAAACCAGCTTCATATGTTACTCGTTTTGCAGGAGGATCAATTTCTCGTCATCAGTCGCCATGCACAGTCTGGTCTGTGTGGGCATGTCCCACACATCCTCTTGGCAACATGATCCCTATCGCCTGCTTGATCCCATGGACTGAGTTATAAGGTGAGCATAACCATAAACACGTATTTCTAGGCTGAAAAATTGAGGCTGACTCCTAATGTGAGTATAGCCGTAAACATGGATAATTAGTTGAAAAGTGGGAGTTCAATTTATAAGTATGGGCCTAAACATGCATTTTGGGGGCGAAAAAAATGAGATAATTTTATATGCTGGGTGGACTTACACAGCATGATCTATGGAATGTAAACCAGAAAGGGGAAAGTTGAGGTGATATAATTGCTGTTCTTAGAAAACAGACAACAAAACTTGCATTTGAAGGGGGAAAAATTCAAAATTAATCTGCGGAAACAGTGGGGTCCCAACCTGCCCACTTCTGCTTTCAACAGAGGTGGGTTGGGGGCAGGGGACATCAACCCACTTTCTGGAGGTGGGCCAGTCAGTAAAATCTTTTAAGGAGGCTGTCTGCACTCATTTTAAATCACATTTTTATATTTAACCCATGGACACCAGGTTTCTGCCTACTATCTCTGACTTTTGCAACATTCCTGTAATCTCTGACTCCACATTCCCCGCAATCACCCATGTGCACTGCCCACCCCCCATAACCCTAGTCACAACAACTTCATTTTATATAGCATCCTTAATGTAATGAAGCATCCCATGGTGTTTCACAGAAACATTATCAAATAAAGGTTGACACCAAGCCAGATAATGGGGTATTAGTTTAAACAGGTAGATTTTAAGGAGAACCTTAAAGAAGAAAAGAAAGGCAGAGAATTTTAGGGAAGGAAACCCAGAGATTAGGATCTTGGCAGCTGAAGGCAAGAACACCAATGATGGAGCAATTAAAATCAATGATGCTCAAATGACCAGAATTGGAAGAGTGCAACTATATCAGAGGGTTATAGGACTGGAAAAGATTACAGAGATTAGAATGGGTAGGTCATGGAGGAATTAATTGAAAACAAGGGTATGAACTTTAAAATCAAGGCATTGCATGGTTGGATTTTGTTTTATTAATTCACAAGATGTGGGCTTCGCTGGCTGGGTCAGCATTTATTGCCCATCGCTAGTTCCCTTGAGAAGATGGTGGTGAGCTGCCTTCTTGAACCACTGCAGTCCATGAGGTGCAGGTACACCCACAGTGCTGTTAGGGAGGGAGTTCCAGGATTTTGACCCAGCGACACTGAAGGAACGGTGATATATTTCCAAGTCAGGATGGTGAGTGGCTTGGAGGGGAACTTCTAGATGTTGGTGTTCCCATCTATCCGCTGCCCTTGTTTTTCTAGCTGGTCGTGGTCGTGGGTTTGGAAGTTGCTGTGGAAGGAGCCTTGGTGAATTCCTGCAGTGCATCTTGTAGATGGTACACACTGCTGCTATTGTGCATTGGTGGTGGAGGGAGTGAATGTTTGTGAATGTGGTGCCAATCAAGTAGGCTGCTTTGTCCTGGATGGTGTCAAGCTTCTTGAATGTTGTGGGAGCTGCACTCATCCAGGCAAGTGGAGGGTATTCCATCACACTCCTGACTTGTGCCTTGTAGATAGTGGACAGGTTCTGGAGAGTCAGGAAGTGAGTTACTCCTTGCATAATTCCTAGCCTCTGACCTGCTTTTGTGACCACTGTATTTATATGGCTAGTCCAGTACAGTTTCTGGTCAATGGTAACCCCAAGGAAGTTGATAATGGGGGATTCAGTGATGGTAATGCCATTAAACATCAAGGGATTCTCTCTTGTTGGAGATGGTCATTGCTTGACACGTGTGGTGTGAATGTTACTTGCCACTTGTCAGCCCAAGCATAGATATTGTCCAGGTCTTGCTGAATTTGGACATGGACTCCTTCAGCACCTAAGGAGTCATGAATGGTGCTGAACATTGTGCAATCATCAGCGAACATTTCCACTTCTGACCTGATGATGGAAGGAAGGTCACTGATGAAGCAGCTGAAGATGGTTAGGCCATGGACACTACCCTGAGGAACTCCTGCAGTGATGTCCTGGAGCTGAGATGACTGACCTCCAACAGCCACAACCATCTTTCCTTGTGTCAGGTATGACTCCAACCAGCAGAGAGCTTTCCCCCTGATTCCCATTGACTCCATTTTTGCTAGTGCTCCTTGAAGCCACACTCGGACAAATGCTGCCTTGATGTCAATGGCAGTCACTCTCACATCACCTTGGGAGCTCAGCTCTTTTGTCCATGTTTGAACCAAGGCTGGAATGAGGTCAGCAGCTGAGTGGCCCTGGCAGAACCCAAACTGGGCATCTGTGAGCAGGTTATTGTTAAGCAAGTGTCTCTTGATAGCACTGTTGATGAACCCTTCCATTACTTTACTGATGATCAAGAGTAGACTAATGGGGCGGTAATTGGCCAGGTTAGATTGGTCCTTCTTTTTGTGTACAGGACATACCTGGGCAATTTTCCACACGGTCGGGTAGATTCCAGCGTTGTAGCTGTACTGGAACAGCTTGAATAGGGGCACAGCAAGTTCTGGAGGACAAGTCTTCAGTACTATTGCCAGAATATTGTCAGGGCCCATAGCCTTTGCAATATCCAGTGCCTTCAGCCATTTATTGATATCATGTGGAGTGAATCAAATTGCCTGAAGACTGGCATCTGTGATACTGGGAACCATTGGACGAGGCCAAGATCGATCATGCTTTCAGCACTTCTGGCTGAAGATTGTAGTAAATGTTTCAGCCTTATCTTTTGTACTGATGTGCTGGGCTCCTCCATCATTGAGGATTGGAATATTTGTGGAGCCTCCTCCTCCAGTGAGTAGTTTAATTGTCCGCCACCATTCATGACTGGATGTGGCAGGACTGCAGAGCTTAGATCTGATCTGTTGGTTGTGGGGTCGCTTAGCTTTGTCTATCACCTGCTGCTTATGCTGTTTGGCATGCAAGTAATCCTGTGCTATAGCTTCACCTGGTTGACATCTCATTTTTATGTGTGCCTGGTGCTGCCCTCCTGCACTCTTCATTGAACAAGTGTTGATTCCCTGGCTTGATATTAATGGTAGAGTGGGGGATATGCTGGGCCATGAGGTTACAGATTGTGCTTGAGTACAATTCTGCTGCTGCTGATGGCCCACAGAACCTCATGGATGCCCAGTCTAGAGTTGCTAGATCTGTTTGAAAACTATCCCATTTAGCATGGTGATAGCGCCACACAACACAATGGAGGGTATCCTCAATGTGAAGGCGGGACTTTGTCTCCAAAATAACTGTGTGGTGGTCACTCCTACCAATACTGTCATGGACAGATGCATCTGCAGCAGGCAGAGGATGAGGTCAAGTATATTTTTCCCTCTTGTTGGTTCCCTTACCACCTACCGCAGACCCAGTCCAGCAGCTATGTCATTTAGGACCCGGCCAGCTCAGTCAGTGGTGTTGCTACCGAGCCACTCTTGGCGATGGACATTGAAAACCCCCACCCAGAGAGCATTCTGTGCCCTTGCCACCCTCAGTGCTTCCTCCAAGTGGTGTTCAACATGGAGGAGCATTGATTCATCAGCTAAGCGAGGGTGGTATGTGGTAATCAGCAGGAGGTTTCCTTGCCCATTTTGACATTACACCATGAGGCTTCACGGGGTCCAGAGTCAATGTTGAGGACTCCCAGGGCAACTCCCTCCCAACTGCATACGACTGTGCCGCCACCTCTGCTGGGTCTGTCCTGTCGGTGGGACAGGGATGATGATGGTGGTGTCAGGGACATTATCTGTAAGGTATGATTCCATGAGGATGACTATTTCAGGCTGTTGCTTGACTGGTCTATGAGACAGCTCTCACAATTTTGGCACTAGTCCCCAGATGTTAGTAAGGAGGGCTTTGCAGGATCGACAGGGCTGAGATTGCCATTGTCATTTCCAGTGCCTAGCTCAATGCTGGGTGGTCCATCCAGTTTCATTCTTTTTGTTGGATTGGGGGAGAGTGGATTTTAATAAAATAAGGCAGGATCTGGCCAAGGTAGACTGGGAACAGCTACTTGTGGGGAAATCTACAGAGGAGCAGTGGGGTGGGGGGGGGTGTTCAAAAAGGAAATGGTGAGTGTACAGGCTCAACATGTTCCTTCCAGGGTGATAGGAAGGAGTAATAAGCCCAGAGAACCCTGGATGACCAGAGATATTCAGGTTACGATGAGAAGGAAAAAAGAGGCTTTTAGCAAGTACAAGGGAAGTAAATCAGCAGTGGCATTAGTGGAGTACGGAAAGTGCAGGGTGGAGCTTAAGAAAGCAATTAGGAGAGCAAAGAGGGGATATGAGAAAGCTCTGGCTGGTAAAAGTAGGGAAAATCCCAAGATATTCTATAAGTATATCAATGGGAAGAGGATAACCAGGGATAGAGTAGGGCCCATAAGGGCCCAAGGGGGCAATCTATGGGTGGAGCCAGGTGATGTCGCTAGAGTGTTGAATGAATACTTCACATCCATCTTCACCCAAGAAAATGAGGATGAAGGTATCGAACTCGGGGAGAGAGACTGCGAGATTCTTAAGCAAATTGATATATGGAGTGACAAAGTATTGGAGGTGTTGGCAGGCTTAAAAGTGGACAAATATCCAGGTCCAGATGATTTGTGTCCCAGACTGCTGAGGGAGGCAAGGGAGGAGATCGCAGGGGCTCTGACTCAAATTTTTAATTCCTCTCTGGCCACGGGGGAGGTGCCAGAGGACTGGAGAACAGTTAATGTGGTTCCGCTGTTTAAGAAGGGTTGTAGAGATAAGCCAGGGAACTACAGGCCAGTGAGTCTCACATCAGTGGTAGGGAAACTATTGGAGATATTTCTGAAGGAGGGAATCTATCTCCATTTGGAGAGGCAAGGTTTGATCAGGAATAGTCAGCATGGCTTTGTCAGAGGGAGGTCATGCCTAACAAATTTGATTGAATTTTTTGAGGAGGTGACCAGGTGTGTAGATGAGAGTAGTGCGGTTGATGTAGTTTATATGGATTTCAGCAAAGCCTTTGACAAAGTCCCACATGGGAGACTTTTAAAGAAGGCAAATGCACATGGGATACAGGGTAATTTGATAAGGTAGATTCAAAATTGGCTTAGTTGTAGGAGAGAGAGGGTGATGACAGAAGGATGCTTTAGGGACTGGAAACCAGTGTCCAGTGGCGTACCATAGGGATCTGTGCTGGGTCCCCTATTATTTGTCATTTATATAAACGACATAGATGACTATGTGGGGGGTAGGATAAGTAAATTTGCGGATGACACAAAGATTGGCCGGGTGGTTAACAGTGAAGTTGAGTGTCTTGGGCTACAGGAAGATATAGACGGGATGGTCAAATGGGCAGATAAGTGGCAGATGGAATTTAACCCTGAAAAGCGTGAGGTGATACACTTTTGAAGGTGTAATTTGACAAGGAAGTATTCAATGAATGGCATGACGCTAGGAAGTTCTGAGGAACAAAGGGCCTTGGCGTGTGTGTCCGTAGATCTCTGAAGGCAGAGGGGCATGTTAGTGGGGTGGTGAAAAAGGCATATGGGACACTTGCCTTTATCAATCAAGGCATAGATTACAAAAGTAGGGAGGTCATGTTGAAGTTGTATAGAACCTTGGTGAGGCCACAGCTGGAGTACTGTGTGCAGTTCTGGTTGCCACATTATAGGAAGGATGTGATTGCACTGGAGGGGTTGCAGAGGAGATTCACCAGGATGTTGCCTGGGATGAAACATTTAAGTTATGAAGAGAGGTTGGATAGACTTTGGTTGTTTTCGTTGGAGCAGAGAAGAGTGAGGGGCGACCTGATCGAGGTGTACAAGATTATGAGGGGCATGGACAGGGCGGATATGGAGCAGCTGTTCCCCTTAGTTGAAGGGTCAGTCACAAGGGGACAGAAGTTCAAGGTGAGGGGCCGGAGGTTTAGTGGGGATGTGAGGAAAAACATTTTTACCCAGAGGATGGTGACGGTCTGGAATACGCTGCCTGGGAGGGTGGTGGAGGCGGGTTGCCTCACATCCTTTAAAAAGTACCTGGGTGAGCACTTGGCACGTCATATTATTCAAGGCTATGGGCCAAGTGCTGGTAAATGGGATTAGGTAGGTCAGGTGTTTCTCATGTGTTGGTGCAGACTTGATGGGCCGAATTGCCTCTTCTGCACTGTTTGATTCTATGATTCTGTGATTCTGATTTTGTGACTGTAGCGGTTTGATACAACTGACTGGCTTGCTGGGCCATTTCAGAGGGCATTTAAGCGTCAAGAAAATTGCTGTGAGCCTGGAGTCACCTGTAGACCTGACCAGGTAAAGATGACAGATTTCCTTCCCTAAAGGACATTAGTGAACCAGATGGGTTTTTACAACAATCAATAATGGTTTTATAGTCATCATTAGACTTTTAATTCCAGTTTTTATTGAATTCAAATTCCACCATCTGCTATGGCAGGATTTGAACCCGGGTTCCCAAAGCATTACCCTGGGTCTCTGGATTACTATTCCAGTAAAAATACCACTAAACCATCATCTCCCCCTAACCTCGAATTCTGCCCACCTCCGCAATCTCTGAGACCTCCACACCCACAGTCTCTGTTTCCCCCCCGAACCCAACGGTGTCCAAATCTCCCAACCCCACAATCTCTGACACCCCCCACCGTATGCCAGTTACCTGGCATCCGCACCCTGACTGCTTTCCTGCCCAATGGGTAGCTAGCCTGGCTGGTATTGTGTGGGAAACATGTTAAGGAAAGTTAAAAGATGGCCTAAAGATAATTTCTGCAGGACATTAAGGAAACTCAAACTTCTGGGTATTACATGCCAAAATTCTCCCCCAACTCTCTTCACGGGCCCAAATAAATATCACTTCGTATTATTTTCATGCAAATGGAATTTACATAGGTTTCTGTCAAGAAATAATGTTTTGGGATACAGTATATTAGTCATTTGAGGCATGACATGAGGTAAGTGAAACATGTTTTGTGGAAGTATAAAGGTGATTTGAATCTATGGTTCCCAAAGCTCTCCATCACTGGGGCTTTTCTCATGTATCTGTGTTGAATCTGTGTTGACTAACTGACAGAAATGAGTGTTATGATTATCCATCATCTCCATTATTATTTTTTCATCGGACTACCAATATAATGGAAGGCAAACTAGAGGGACTTTGTTCTTTTTTCCTGATATTTCCTATGTTTTCTAGATTACAATCAAAATCATACAAGTGGCCTTGTAAAGAGTTAATATCTTTAAAAATAATTTAAATAAAACAAAAGTCATTTAAAAGGTTAGAAATTTAATTCTTATTATCCGATCCAGATTCCAGTTTGACTGGGAAGGATAAATTTCAGACTCTTTTAGTTCTATCTGTAAGAAAAGATTATTGTACATATAACAAACTGAGTGATGCATCAAGATTACTTAAGAATTTAATCCTTATCTGCATCTATCAAAGATATTTTGATTTCCTTAAATCTGCCTTCCAGGCGTGGCAATATTTTACTAAAAAGTATTGTTTCTTGGTAAAGTGCTGCTATGTCTGAGAATGCATATGCAGGGAAATTAAGACCTGTTTGAAATTCATGATCAAATTCTCCTATCAATTCCAAGGTTATCATACAGTGCAAGGATAATCCCAAGATACTCTCCTTCACTACTAACCATTTCCTCTAATCTACCTCCCTTGTACTATTCTACTTCACTTCTGATACTAATTGAGAAGAGCTCAAGGACTTCTTTTTCTAAATTAAAACCAGCTGTTCAGCTGTCCCCTTGCACCCCACTTTCCTTAATCCCTTCTTCAACCAGCTTTGTCTCTATGCTCTGCAGACTTTCTCCAATTCTCTCTCTGGCCTAGATGAGAGTTATTTCAAATTCATGTGAATATCATGACATCAACGGTAACCCCTTTCAACATCCTGGTCACCATTGACTAGAAACTTAACTGGACCAGCCATATGGCTGTAAGAGTAGTTCAGAGGCTGGATTTTCAGTAGCGAGTGACTCACCTCGCGACTCCACAAACACTTTCTACCATCTACAAGGCACAATTCAGGAGCATGAAGGAATATTGTCTACTTGCCTGGATGAGTGCAGCTCCAACAACACTCAAGAAGCTCAATGCTATTCAGGGCAAAGCAGCTCACTTGATTGAGATCCCACCTATCACAGTAAATATTCATTTCCTCCACCACTGAAAAATGCATCTGTAGTGTGTACCATTTACAAGATGCACTGCAGCAACTTTGCAAGGCTTCTCCAACAGCACATTCCAAACCTGCAACTTCTACCACCTAGAACGAGGGCAGCCAATGCATGGGAATATGACCAACTGCAAGTTCCTCTTCAAGTCACCATCTTGACATGGAAGTATATAGCCATTCTTTCATCATCACTGGTTCAAAATTCAGGCATTCCTTCTCTACCAGCACCATGGGAGTAACTTCACCAAATGGATTGCAGCAGTTCAAGAAGGTGATTCACCACCACTTGCTCAAGGGTAATTATGAATAGGCAATAAATTCTGGCCTTGCCAGCAATGGTCATGGTAAAGGGTTAGCATCAGGCGTTTTTCCAAGGGACATCACTTTCCCCATGAGCAATTGCTCTGTTTAGCTCCCTAAGCTAAGTCTGTCGCGCTATTTGTACTGCCTTTGTGAGAGTTAAATCTTCGCTCGTTTGCAAAAGATCTGATAGGGTTTTACCTACGACCAATCCACTATACAATTGCGTATTCATTCATCTCTGAGGATCTCATAGTCGCAATTCTCCACAAGTCTGTACAGGTGATTCGTAAATGAATCCATGGGTTTGCTCAGTTTTTGCCTCTTATTAAATTTCTCCCGCTCAATTTTTTTTTTTAACACTGAAGTACAAATCGAATGCCTGGAGGACTTCCTGTTATGAGTTCTAAGCCTCATTGACACCCTGTCTTGCAATAACATTGTCTGCTATGGCCCTTCTGCATAAAGTACTAACCTGATCCTTCTGGTCCTTCTTATGTAAACATGAAGCTGTTCTGTGTCTGGGGAATTGCTTTCTCCAATTATCCCAGTATTGAAACTGTTGTGAGCCATCAGCACTTTGGAACAGTTCTGGGAATGTAGACGCGATGTTTACCCTAGCATGGAACTGTTGCTACTTCAGTAGTTTGGCTTGCAGATTGTGATTAATATCACTGCTACCTAGACTTTACTTCTGCTTCATTCTCAAAGCTCCATTTCCAGGTGAGTCCCCACTTTTCTTCCTGTCCTTTTCCAAGGATTCAGAGGTCTTTTAGGTCAGCTATCTTCCCCTGTAGTTTTTTCGGGATCTTTACGCTCTGCCCACTGCCTCCACCACTGCCACCATGTTTTAGATGGTGCACATAAACAGTTGACAGAAACTACCTGCTGCCACCATGTTTTGTCTTAGATTCGGGGTCTAGATGGAGTTTCTTCAGGGTTTGCCTGTTACCCTAAGAATGCTACCATAGACTGTCATTCGTACAAACCATTCTTGTTTATTTACAGGTCTATGTACATCTCAGTACTCTACATGAGGTTGTACATTTGCTTCCCACCAGATCTCAGTCTCTTAGTCATATAACATTACATCATAGCTAAATCAGTAGTTACATCGGTATCAAGTGCTCCTGATGTTAACCCTTTACTCTACAGCACACATCCCATGAATGAATTTTTAAAAATGGAACTCAGAGCATAGTTTAATGCAGCTCAATCATTTTTCAGAGAGATGATATGCTTTACTTTCTTTTAAGAAAATAGCATGCTGGAATTATTTGAATGGGAAAGACTAGAATGTTAGCTTTTGGGAGACACTGGGACACCACTGTAGGCATGGCAAATGATACCTGTATGTTATCCATGAGTAGCAACATAATATAAGTATAATGAGCCTTATGTGGTTGGGATGCTATGGATATTTGAATTAGGTGGAGGAAATATTATATTGCAACTGCCCAGGACTTCTGAAGTCCTTGTAATAGATTTCATATTGCACAATTGCACCCTTCAGTGATGCCTTATGATGGAAGATGGTGCGGAGCATGAAACAAACATGACAGATAAGACACAAGAAGGTGAGAAAACAGCTGCAGGCCAACAAATGAAAGAAGGTAGTCTGTTCTTTGAGAATCTTGCCATTAATACTTGCTGATTTGCAATTATGGCTTTTTTTTGTTGCCAAAGTCTCTATACACCTGAGACAACCTAACTTTACTTTTTCTGTTGCACCATATTGTGGCAGGATGATACCTTACTAACGCTCCTTGTCTTGTTTTGATTTCCACTAAACACTATATTGTAATTAAAATGTACTTCAATAGAAGTTCTGTTTACTCTTAATCCTGATGCAGTGCAGTAAGAAAAATTTGTAATTTCTTTAACAGGTCCGAGGAATAATAGGTTTAAAAATGGTTGAAAAGGAAGAACTTGCATCAATTGTAAAGGGATCGATTGTATTTTTTTTGGATAATAAGAAATACTTTTGCATGGGTCCTGGCGACCTTTGTCCTGCAAGTAGTGCCAGCAAGAAGGAAGTCAAGACCAGGAACCGTGTTACTGGCAACACAAAGGAGAGCTGCAGACACAAAGGATAAATACAAGCAGAGGAGTTGGAGGGTGAAGGGAGCTGGAGGGTAAAGATGATCAGCACACGATGCAGGCACAAACAGAAAACAGAGACAGAAAGAGGAACACAGAGAATTCTTATGAGGAGAAGAAACAAATCACTCTCTAGAAGGTGTCAGTTTTTCTGCTTGGCAGAAAAGGAAACATGAGCTCTTGGAGGTACTGTACATGCTGGCTAAAAAGGTCTAAAATTTAGAAAGCCATGTGAATAGCTCAAAGATGCTTAAGAACTGGGTGTTTTACCAGAAGTTGCCAAACCGTGAACCAGGGTGTTATTGGTTGGTCGATTGAAAAGGAACTCCGTAAAGCTACACCATCAGGACTTTCATGACCCAAAGGAGAGAGGGTACACAGAAATGTCCCTTGCTGATGATAATTGTACCTGTGTAACTCGAAGGTGAAAGCTGTTATCAGATAGATTCCTGACCAAGTCTAAGTGAATAAACAAGAGAATATTGTGGATCAGAGTAGCTACATAATGCCACATATCTGCAGGGAGTGATGTGGGTGCTTGTGGTCCTGTAAAACACAACTTTGCTACATCGAGTATTTAAAGTGAAATTAACCTTTTAATTTTAAGTTATTTACCTGTTAATTCAGGCTTAATTTGCATTGGTTCTGAATCATGTTAACGTAAAAGCTACGAAAAGTGGAACCTTGTTGGAAATTTCTTCATTTGGAGGTCATTCAATAAATTTGGTTATTTTAGTTTACAGTTCTCCCACGAGGATCATGACAAAGTAGTTTCAGTTTTATTTGTCAGTAGTGTATGCACTGAATATGATAAACATAATGTGCCATTGTGCTTTACCTATATTGCCTTATGCATGACATAATGGGCAGAATTTTCCGAGGAGTAGCAATCACTATCTTTTTGCCCTAAGATGGAGCTCCGCATTTCTGACCCGGACTTCCGAACCTAGCCTCTTCAGAAAAGCAGAGCGTATCACCTCTGGGAACCCCCTTTTATAGTGCAGGATTGTCAGGGTAAGCCAAGACATGCTCCCTTTTTACTGCACTAGCTGCCATATTCCAATAAGTAGAGAGTTTAAAGATCCCAAAGCCACTTAGAGAAGCTACGGACAGAAGGTAAGTTATTAAAGTAAGTGGGTGAGAAAGTAGGGTGGCAGGTGGATGGGTGAGGGGGTAGGGTGGCAGGTAAGTGCGTGAGTGGGTAGGTGAGGAGTTGGGTGGGTCAGAGGATTGTCAGTGGCCCAGAGCAGTTATGTGGTTGGGGAGGTAGTCAGGACGCAGGGATAGTCTGCTGGTTGGGAGGGCAGTCAGGGGGTTGAGAAAGTAATCAAGGGGTCAGGGGGAATAGTCAGTTGGTCTTGGGGGTTAGTTGGGTTAACAGTGTAGTCGGGTAATCGCAGGTGGGGTCAGGTCAGTGGGGTAATCGGGACTTCAGTGAGTAGTCAGGGGTTGGGAGGGTAGTTGGGTTGGGGAGGTAGTCACATGGTCAGGGAGGTAGTCAGCGGGGTCCAATGGGAAGTGGGGGGGTCAGTAACATAGTTACCCAGGAGTTAGAACTGCTTTTAATCCTTCTAATTTTTCCTAGGTAACAATTCTGGTGAGTGAGCTGGAACCATCTGGAATATTGGACTCAAGTCAAAGTTTTGGAGGGTTCCAGAGGCAGGGAAATTGCCCATCGGATAACCAAGCTTACCAGGCAATTCCAACATCATCAGTGCTTCAGGCCTTCCTAGGGTCCCCTAGCACATCCTCCTCAATGATATGACCATCTGGAGATCGGAAGTCTGAACCAATATAATTAGTCTATTACTACTGAGTGATTCCCTAATGAAATAAGTAGTTTTTCTAGCTGGCCGAGAAGTATTCAATCACCAGTTTAAGGATTTTGATGGCACAAGACATCTACTGTATGTAATGTGGACTTAGAAGGCCCAAAAGTCAACTTTTTCCAATGTTGTTTCAGCTGTGTGGCTGAATTATTTTGGCACATTTACTTTCACTTATATAAAGGCACTTGAAAGCCAGGGTTTGATGTTGACTTGATAGTAAATTCAGTGTTCTCCCAGACCTGAACCAAATTTTCCAAATTTGCACTAGTGGTGAGGTCAATTTGTATTTGAAAAACATTGTTATTATCATTCATGGGATGTGGGTGGAACTGGCAATCATTTATGGCCCATCCCTAATTGCCCTTGAGAAGGTGATGGTGAGCCACCTTAAATAGTTGCAGTCCTAGTGGCATTGGTACACCCCTAGTGCTGTTGGGAAGGGATTTCCAATATTTTGACTCAGCAACAATGAAGCAATGGTGATATATTTCCAAGTCAGGATTGTGTGTGACTTGGAAGGGAACTTGCAGGTGGTGGTGTTCCTTTGCATCTACTGCTCTTGTCCATCTAGGTGATAGAAGTCACGGGTTTGAAAGGTGCTGTGAAAGAAGTCTTGGTGGGTTCCTGCAGTGCATCTTGTAGATGGTACACACTGCTGCCACTGCGCTCAGTGATGGAGGGAGCGAATGCTTAAGGTGGAAGGTGGGGTGCCTATGAAGCGGGCTGTTTTGTCCAGGAATGTGTCAAACTCTTTGAATATTGTTGGAGCTGCAAGTATGGACTGTTCCTCCTGACTTGTGCCTTGTAGATGGTGGACAGACTTTGAGGAGTCAGGAGGTGAGCCACTTACTGCAGAGTACCCAGCCTCTGACCTACTGATCCTTGCCTCATGGTCTATGTTGCTAGGCCAGTTAAGTTTCTGTCAATGGTGATCCTCAAAACATTAATGGTGGGGAATCAGCAGTGGTAATGCTGATGACTGTCAAGAGTGGAGGTGGTTAGGCCTGCTCATGTTGAAGATGCCATTACCTAGCACTTGTTGCAAATGTCAGTTGCCACTTAGCAACCCATACTTGGATATTATCCATGTCTGGCTGCATGCAGGCGTGGACTCTTCATTATCTGTGGAGTTGTGAATGGAACTGAACATTCTGCAATCGTAAGGAAATATCCCTACTCATGACCTGATGATGCCAGGAAGGTCATTGATGAAGTAGCTGAAGATGGCTGGGCTTAGATCACTACCCTAAGGAACTCCTGCAGCGATATCCTGGAGCTGAGATGATTGGCCTTGAATGACCACAACAATCTTCCTTTGTCCGGCCAATTTTTGCCTGATTCCCATTGTCTTCAATTTTACACAGGCTCCTTGATGCCACACCCAGTCAAATGTTGCCCTGATGTGTACGGCAGTCATGTTCACCTCACCTCTGGAACTCAGCTCTTTTGTCCAAGTGATTCTAGCAGAACCCAAACTGAGCATCAGTGAGCAGGTTATTGGTGTGTGAATGCTGCTTGATAGCACTATCAATGTCACCACCCATCACTTTGTTGATGATTGACAACACACAGGTGTTGAGTAATTGAACAGGACATGCCTGGGCAATTTTCTACATTACCGGGTAGATGTCAGTGTTGGAGCTGTAGAGGAACAATTTGGCTAAAGGCACTATTAGTTCTGTAAAGCAAGTCTTCAGCACTACAGCTAGGATGATGTCAGGTCCCATTGCCTTTTCTGTACCCAGTACACTCAGCATTACCTAATAAGACATGGAGTGAATCAAATTGGCTGAAGTCTGGCATATGTGAAATGGTATTCCAGGAAGAGGCCCAGGTGGATCATTCACTTGGCACTTTTGACTGAAGATGATTAGACATGCTTCAGATTTTTCTTATGCACTTACATGCTGGGCTCTGTCTTCATTATGGATAGGGTTGCTCTTGGATCCTCCTTCAGTTAACAGTTTAGTTGTCAACTACCTTTCACAACTTGATGCAGCAGGACTACAGAGCTTTGATTTGATCTGTTGGTTGTGGAACCACAAGCTACATCTATTACATGCTGCTTCTGCTGTTTAGCATGCACATGGCCCTCTGTTGTTGCTTCATCAGGTTGATACCTCATTTTTATGTATGCCTAGTGCTGCTCCTAGGACGACCTTCTAAACTCCTCATTGAATCAGCGTTTGTTACTTGACACTGAATGATGTGCAAGACCATGAGATTACAGATTGTGGTGAAAAGCAATTTTCATGTTGACAATGACTCACAGTGCATCATAGAAGCCCAGTGTTGAGCTGCTAGATGTGCTCTGAATCTATCCCATTTAACACGGTGACAGTGCCACACAACATTATGGTGGGTGTCCTTAGTGTGAAGTTATGACTTCATCTCCACAAAATCTGTGCAGTGGTCACTCCTACCAATACTGTCATGGATAGATACATGAGGCAGATTAATGACGATAAGGTCAAGTAGGCTTTCCCCCCACGCTGGTTTGCTAAACACCTGTCACAGACACTATGTCCTCAGGACTCAGCCAGTTGGTCAGTACTGAGACATTGAAGTCGCCCAGCCACGGTACAGTCTGTGCCCCTGCTACTCTCATTGCTTCTTCCAAGTGGTATTCAACATGGAGAATCTTTGATTCATCAGCTGAGGAAGGGCAGTAGCTGGTATCAGCAGGAAATTTCCTTGTCCATGTTTGACCTGATGCCACAGTACATCACGGAGTCCAACGTCAATGTTGAGGAAATCCCTGCAGTACCATCACCTCTGTTGGATATGTCCTACTAGTAAGATAGGGTGCTAGTGATGGTGAAAGAGGAATCTGGGACATTTGCTGTAAGGTATGATTCAGTGAGTACAGTATGATTATGTCAGACTTTTGCTTGACTAGTCTGTGGAGAAGTTCTCGCAATCTCAGCACAAATTCCCAGAGGAAAAGGAAGTGAGGAAGATATTTCAGGGTCAAATCTGCTGGGTGTGCTTTTGTTATGCCTGGTGCCTAGGTCGATGCTGGGTAATCTGTCTGGTTTTATTCGTATTAGACATTTTTGCTGCGATTTAATAGAACTGATGGCTTGCTGGTCCATTTCAGAAGGCAGTTAAGAGTCAACCACATTTCTGTGGCTCTGGAGTCACATGTAGGCCCAAATGCACTAGGACAGCAGATTTTCTTCCCTAAAGGACATTAGTGAAACAGATTGCATACTTGCAGTATTGCAACATAAGGTGGAAATGTATTTTGCCATTACTATGATTTTGGAAAATTTACCCCAATGATTTCTCTTTTCACTATCTGTGATCGGTTTGCTGCACTATACACTTATGAGGGACGAATGCGGTTCTCTGTCCCATAAATTATCGGTCCATATTTCCTTTTGCCTTAAAGGCTAAGTCATCATAATAGTTTTCTTTTAATTTCCTACACTCCAGTCTGTTCTCAAATTGCTTTTGAAACAGCTGGATGGTATGTGATTAGTTTACACATTAAACAGGTGCTTGCTAGGATTATTAGAGATCTAATCACATTAACTGTTGAATTGTGTAATCATTAGCTCACATAGGATCTCTCAGAAATCCATGAATTAGTGAGTGAATTTTTTTCCTCAGAAAATAAGTTACACTGATTTAATGCTTTGTACCACAATGCCAAAAACTGGTATTTTCGCAGTTTTACTGAACAGTTGAATATCACTGTACTCATAATCAACAGAATAAGTGAAACGTTTTTGATTGCGATTTGTCTTCCTTAAAATTGGTGCATGCAATACTTGTGCAATGCCATCCATTCTGTCACTGAAAGTCAACACCTCTGTGTATTTTCAACTCGAAGTTGTCCATCTACTGATTTCATGAAATCCCATTTGCTGTGAAAGATTAAATACAGTTGATGTGAACTGAATTTATTTATTTAATCTTATCATTCATCCACTTTGAATCTTCAGATTATCTTAAACAGTGGCAGGTAGAAAAAGAGGCCTATAAATATGAGGATAATACTAACAATGAATTATCCTCCCCTTTGACTGCAGTTGGATAGGAAGGTTTCAAGAATACATGATACTGCTAAACAGTTCAATATGTCAAACTGCATTGCCCTGTTGGAAGTGCTTTACAGCATTGATTCATATCATCTTTAGGCACCCAACTACCTCTGAATCTTTTGCATTTCAACTAAAGGTAACTTTCTGATTTGGATGGCAAGCTCTTTCTTTTATAATTCTTTAGTTATTGCACAGAAGCCTGTCAAGCCGAGTTGCTCTTCACTGAGCATGCGGGCAGGTCCTAGGGCAGAATTTTCCATTGCAGTCTGCAGCGGGTTTCGTGTCAGGCAGGGCTGGAAAATTTGGAGAGAGAGGCCAAAAATCGGAAACCCGCCGGTGGGAAAACAGATTGGAATTTCCCCATCACCACTTTCATGGCGGGTGGATGGTGGGTTGGGTTTTCAGCTGATCCATGGCGGGAATCCCATGTCACGAATGCTCCCTAAAAATGCTACTCACCAGAATCCCCCTCCAAATCTGCAGTGGCATTGAGGGTTCCATGGCAAAGGCCCTGATGTTCATTAACAGGAAATGGTTTCACTCCCTGAACATTCAACTGTTGTGTGATCATCAGCAGCACGTCATGCACATTCGTGCCAGGTACCCTGCAAGCTGCCATGATTCATACATCCTCAGTCACTCACAGGTGCTTCACAAATTTGAAGGGCCTCAGCACATACAACGATGGCCGCTTGGGGATAAGGGATACCCGATCAAATGATGGCTCATGTCACCCATTCGTCATCCTCTGAGTCACTTGGAGGAGAGATACAATGAGGCTCATAAGGCAACATGATCCATCATTGAGCAAACCATTGGCATCCTGAAGATGCGCTTCCAATGCTTCGCCCACTCAGATGTGTCTCTTCAGTACTCTCCAGAGAGGGCGTCCCACACTATTGTGGTGTGTTGTGCCCTTCACAACCTGGCTCTTCAAAGGGGGGGATCCCTTGCCAGAGGGAGACATGGAAGAGGCTGAGAACTGCTTGGACGATGCCCTCGAAGAAGAAAGATGTGGAAGACATTCCCATGACACACATATAGCCACAAGCTTCCAGGAGGGGTAAGGTACAGGCAACAGCACACATCCAGATTGCTTCCATCCCTTATTGCCATGCCTCTGGACTGAAAGGCCTTTACAACCAGTGACACTAAGAGCAATCTCAGCATTCGGCCTTGCATCTTCAAACCTCATGATTCACTCGACCCTGTTCATTGGAAAGGTTAGCAGCGGCCCCTCCATTGGTGCTCTGGGGGAAGTGATAGTGGCTACAACAGCACAGATGCTGTGTCAAAAGCCTTGATGCAGTGGTGGCCATCTTTCTGGGAAGTTTTTTGCGGACACTGAGATGTGCACGTGGTTGGAAAGAGCATCATGGCTGCAGGTCTTGTGTTTTGGCACCACCAATGAAGGCAGCCTTCTCCACTGGAAAGACACTTACAGCTACCCCTCTAAGGCTAGTGAGAATGTCTAACTCCACACTGTCTAATAAAGAGTATGGTTGCTAGCACATTTTGCAGAGCTTTCAGTAAACAGTTTCAGACATCTCCCTGACACAACAGAAGGATAGGATAAGAATCATGACTCAGCTACATATCTATGTGAGGCTTACAAAGGGAGGTGAACATTGAGTGGGAGCATGGATGACCCTTGCAAGAAGAGGGCATATAGATGCACACGCATGATGTTTTCAACTAAATACCCCATTCTCATCAACAGCATATGTATTTACAAAGGTGCATGATATTTACAATGATTTAACACCCGTGACCCAGAAGTGAAATCAAAGCTTCTTACTTTCCCTAACCCTACCGCTATGCCTAGGTGCAGACCAACATATGTAGCAGAGGTGGAGGCTGACTGGTACACCCTGTTGTCTTTGATGACTTTGGTTGTCATCCTCTAAAGGGTCAGGAGCTGGTGGGCCCCAACCTGTTTTGGGTCTCCTGATGTGGGGCAGATGCATCCACCTCAGCCTGTACAGCTGGAGGTGATGGGGTCACAGGCAGAGGAGACTGGGATCGGCTGAACACTCTCTCAATAATCTGGGTGGATGGCTGCGGTGTGTCCATTTGCTTGTCCTCCTCTCTGTGGGGCCCCTGCCTAACTCCCTGAGGAGAAGGGGCTTCTGGAGGGAGATGAAGGTGCCCCATCCCCCTCTCGCCTAGTCACTGATAGGTGGGGATAGGTGTCACGTATGCCTATAGGGTTGGAGTGCAGGTCCAAGCACATATCCAGCAGGATTTCCTGGACCAAGGTCTCCAAGGCAGTCGCCACCCTCCTCATGGTGACCATGAGGTGCTCGCATGTCAGAGCCATGACATCAGCAGAACGCGGACAGACACCTCCATCCTTCGCTCTAGTCTGCTGCCTGCCTCTCGCAACTCTACCTGATTTTCTGCCACCTATTGTTGCATTTCCAGCATGTTTTACAGAGCCGTTTCCAGAGGCTCATCATCTGACTCAGACTCAGCAGGTCCCTGTTCTCCAGCAGTCCTCTGATTGCCAGAGAGCTGGACTGTCACTGCCTCTGACTGGTGTGAAGACGTGCCTGTGAGGCATTCCCCAGAAAATGACCCCGAGCCTACTCTACAACTAGGACCTGCTGAGGTATGTGTTTCTGCACTGTTGGGGGGTGCAGATGAATGCAGTGACAGGTCTTCATTAAGAGGAACCTTAGTATCCTCGCCTGAGGTGGCATGGGGGCTGGGGCTTATGTTGGCTCTGCTGGTGTGTCTGGACTTGCTGCTGCATTTAAGATAGAGAAGATAGATTTAGTTCATGAACAGACTGAATACATCATTGCATGTCACTCACTGAAAATGTCAGGATGTGATGAACTCATGCAGGTCGGATGAGAAGCTCGGAAAAGCCGATCTCACCAACCCCACAGGAGTGGTTCCTGTTCTCCCCTGGCAACTAGGCAGCATCCAATTAGTCAGGTCCACTATATCTGCCCTCCCTCCTCCGGTCTGGGATCTCTCCCTCTTGTTGTGCAAAAGCTTGGCCTGGAAGGAGACTAGTAGATGGAATGTGATAAGAAGAGATGGAGGAGAGGTTGGGAAGCATGCGTGCTTACGACGTGTGCTAAGCCCTCCCAAGAAAGGGTTGAGGGTGGAGCTTGTGCAGCATGATTGATGAGATGCTGGTGATGCTAAAGTGCCTGTGAGACAATCAGTGGTAATGTGTCCACTGCTAATATTGTGTGAGATCCCTGAAAAGTGTAACCCTTTGAGTGCATGATGCCATAATGAGAGTGTAAGATTGGAGTGAGGAGAAGGTTGCCTTACCCTGACAGAACGGGTGAGATCATTTGTCCTCTTTCTGCACTGGATTGTGTTTCGAGGGCAGCTGCCCGATGCGCTTACCTCCCAGGCTGGCAAGGTGAGGTTGGTGGGCTTCCTGGAGCCATCCCGAGGGTAAAGGGTATCTGTGAGTTGCTGCATACCATCTACAAGAGCCTCCAGGAAGTCATTTCAAACCTAGGAGCGGTTTCCTTCTTTGCAGCAGCCACTTCCACTTGAGCTCTTCTGAAAGCTGGGCCGGAGAGGCTGAGGGTAGTGTTTAAATATGGTGCCAGGCCTTCAAGCCCATTAGGTGATGGTGGGGCGGACAAATCATTTCCCAGCCCGTCATGTGATCTGAGAGAAACTCGCCTATACATAATTAATGAGTTTCTGAGTGCAAAATTGGGCGAGATTTCCTGCCACGCCACCCAATGGGAAACACATTGCGGAACCCACCCGCCACTCTACTTACTTTCAAAAATGGAAAATTCCGCCCATAGGAAGGAATAATCAGATTAGTTGTCTTCATTGTATCCAGGTATTCCCAGAAACCCATCCTTTACTTGTTGCTGCTCTTAACTTTAAATCTAAGAGTTGTAGATTCAAGTCCTAGGCCAAAACTTCAATACATAATCTGGATTGACACTCCAGGGCCCTCTGTTATATTGGTTAACACCTATTTCCTAATCTTTTCTTTTGGTGGCAGTGTTTAATAGCTCATCCATCCCACTGGTATTGGTGGGACTCTGATGTGCAAAATAGCTGCTGTATTTGTCCACATAACTTTTCAAAACAATACGTTCTATGCAAAACAGTTTAGGATGTTTCTGACACATGGTAAAGTTATACATAATGAAAGTTCTCTGTTCTACTAAACAAAAGTAAAGCTGTCAAGAAGATGAAGCTCCTAATTCTCTTCCTGATCCCCTAAAGAATCTTATAAATCTAAAAGGATATCAATACTACATATTTTGCTTGTAATAATATACTGTTTTATTCCTATAACTGTTTCTGTGTGAAGAAGGATAAAATTTGTTGTCTGTGAGATTTATATACAGCGCAGATGCACAACGCTGTATTAACATATGCACAAGATGTAAGTCCTACCACTGGAGCATTCTTCAGAATTCTTTAGGTATTGGTCTCAACTTCTTTCAGAATATTTACTTGTGTATACTTGCTGATATCTTTTCTGAAGGAAACTGATAATCTAATATTCTGGAGATCTGCAAGATTACAAGGGGCATGGAGGAAGCCCCAGCCACTGAGCTTCTGCTGTTAATGTTGGAGAACGTTGTTGAGCAAAGGCTAAATTCCATTGAGAAATTGGTTAGCAAGGTATCAATACCACTTGTATAATCACAGAATCACAGAATTGGTATGGTGCCGGGACCATTTGGCCCATCGTGTCTACACCAACCCTCCGAATGAACAACTCACCTAGTTCCGTTCTCCCACCTTCTCCCTGTAACCCTGCACATTCTTCCTTTTCAGATAACAGTCTAATTCCATTTTGAATGCTTCAGTTGAACCTGCCTCCACCACAATCTCAGGCAGAGCATTCCAGACCCTAACCACTCGTTGCATGAAAAAGTGTTTCCTCATATCACTATTGCTTCTTTTACTAATTACGTCACCTGTGCCCTCTCATTCTCAATCCTTTCACAAGTGAGAACATTTTCTCCCTATCTACTCTGTCCAGACCCCTCATGATCTTGAATACCTGTATTAAATCTCCTCACAGCTTTCTTTTCTCCAAGGAAAACAGTCCTAACTTCTCCAATCTATCTTCATAACTGAAGTTCTTCATCCAGGAACTATTCTCATGAATCTTTTCCGCACTCCCTCCAATGCCTTCACATCATTCCTAAAGTGTGATGTCCAGAGCTAGACACAATACTCAAGCTGAAGCCAAACTGGTGACTTATACAAGTTCAGCATAAGCTCCTTGCTCTTGTACTCTATATCCCTATTAATAAAACCCAGAATACTGTATGCTTTATTAACCAATCTCTCAACCTGTCCTGCCACCTTCAATGACTTATGTGCACATACACCCGGGTCTCTCTGCTCCTGCACCCCCTTTAGAGTTGTGCCCCCTATTTTATACTGTCTCTCCATATTCTTTATACCAAAATGAATCACTTCACATTTTTCTGCATTGAACTTCATCTGCCACCTGCCTGCCCATTCCACCACGTTATCTATGTCCTTTTGAAATTCTACACTATCCTCCTCACAGTTCACAATACCTCCAAGTTTTGTGTCTTCCACTAGATTTGAAATTGTGCTCTGTACACCAAGATCTAGGTCATTAATATATATCAGGAAAAGCAAGGGTCACAACACTCTCTCCACTGCAAAACTTCCTCCAGCCCGAAAGAATCCATTTACCACTACTCTGCTTCCTGCCACTCAGCCAATTCCGTATCCAGGTTGCTACTATCCCTTGTATTCCGTGAGCTAGAACTTTGCTCGCAAGTCTGTTATGTGGTACTGTATCAGACACCTTTTGGAAGTGGCAGATGACGTGTGCCAGGCGGATTGAATCCACAAGGGAAACTCGATTCTGCTATCACAACAATTTTGCAATTTGTATTTATTTCGAGATGCGTGTCCTGAATTCAGTAGTAATAAGTCCACCAAGACTTCAGAGTTTTTTTTAGAAAACTAAATTAAACATTTACTAACAAAAGAAAAGATTTCAAGCACACACACAGGTCTACAAATTACTACTATAATAACTCCTAAAACCCCTAATTAATCTGGCTTCCAGTTACACCCCAATTAAGGCAACAGTAAAAAATAGATTTAAACAGATCCAGCAAGTCAACACAATACCCTGGACATTAGAATTCAAAGTGGCTTTTCTCAGCATTGGCTTCTGTAAACAGCAACTTAATGCACAAATACTGGAGGTTTTTCACACTTCTGGTAGATCTTGTAATGCCTTCTCTAACACATAACCTCAATCTCCTTTATACACGTTTCTCCCTTTAAATGGAAATTCCATTGTTCCCATATGTCTTTGGAACTTTACTTTTCACATAATATAAACCATTGCATGGTGCTAATATTATCAGTAACCTTTGGGGAAAAACAAAAATACTGCTTGGCCTAGCTTCTCTGGTTAGGTGTAACATCCTACCATTCTTTGAAATTCAAACTGCCCTGATTTATCTAAAAATGTAAATTCTCCTCACCTCACATTCTAAAACTTCAGCCATGTTTACATATTTAGCATTTCAAACCTAGCTTCTTTCGATGAATCAAAGCCTCCAGACCATCTGTCTCCAATTCAATTAAATCCCACACACACACACGCACAGAGAATCTATCCAAACCCCACTATTAACCTACTTTTACAATAAATCACAATAATATTATGAGAATTATTACACTTTCATGGCAGAAGTAAATTAGAAGACAATACCCTACCAGCTGACCAAATAGTGTCACAGGCAGAGGCCTGGGAATAGATCTCATACAATGCTTTATTTTGTTGAACCAGCAATCACTTTATTTATCCTTTGGTGCCTTTATTCCTAATTTTTTTTCTTTCTTCTTAGTTAACTTTCTTTTCATCTTCTTTTATTTTTCTATTTTCTTTCTTCAGTTTTATTTCCCTTTTTTATGAAAAAAAGGCGGTGGAGGCAGAACCTTTGAATATTTTAAAGGCAGAAATAGATAGATTCTTGATAAGCAAGGGGGGTGAAAGGTTATCAGGGGTAGGCAGGAGTGTGGAGTTGAGCTTAAAATCGGATCGTCCATGATCTTATTGAATGGCGGAGCAGGCTCAATTGGCTGACGGCCTACTCCTGCTCATAATTCGTACGTATATATATTTGTATGATGTAGCTAAGTGTTTCTCTCCATGATCCTGGCAAGTTCCATGCAATTGTTGGGCAGATATTTACCCACTTTTGTGTTAATTTCAGACAATAAAATGAAAATGAAATTGATGAATGGTCTTGTCCTGGAGCATTCTGTGTTCTGCAGAATGCTTTATCATGTTGGCATCATCTTCTTTTCAGACCTTCACTTGTGTATGTCTGCTGATATCCTTGATATCATGTTCAATGATTCTGTTACAGTGGTACATCATGTCCCTTAACTGTGCAACTCATTTTAAATTGATGTTATCATCCTTTGTTACACATATAATCAATAAGAAACACATGCAAGGGACAATTTTAGAAAAATGTGTTTTTAGAAAGAAACTTTACATGAATCAGAAAGTTGCAGGATGCATCACACAGGTTTCTAATTTTATGAGCTGGTTAGGGACCAGTGACTTTTTAAAAATTAGACGACATTTGAAATTCCAAGTATTTACCAATAGAATAATGCCATAAGATTCCACAGTTTAAAAACAACAGAAGAATTTTAACTACATGTGAGTCAACAAAGCAAACAGTTGGTACTATCTATCCTATACTCTAACATCCAGAATTAACATAAGTTAAACATGAATTAACCAGAAAATGGTAGTCGAATGTATACCATAAATTGCACATTATATGCCAAACACAACCAAAACAGATCCCATGGGCAGAATCTTCTGCCTGTCGGGCGGGCCAGTCAGGAGCAGGCACGGGCAGGCGCAGAGCCAATCAATGCCTGCGATTGGCTGCGTGCCACCATTTTACGTGGGTGGGCCAATTAAGGCTCGCCCAGCATGACGCACACTTAGTGGCACTCAGCACTACCTGTGTGGGTGGGGGAAGGAGGGAGAGTTGGGGCCTACACGCGAAAGAGCGCAGAAATCTTCTTAAGGCATGGAGCTGCCTCAGGGAGATTAAGTTCAAATTGAAAGTTTAAAATAAAGACAGATTAAAATTATTTAGACATGTCCGCTCATGTGACAGTGTAAAAAATTTTATTTATTTAACAAAACCTTCAGGAAACCTCAACCTGTCCGTGGATCAGGTTTCCTGAAAACGCGAAGGCCACTTGCATTCTTCACCTGCCAGCCAACCTTAAGGTTGGACAGGCAGCCCTGTCAATTACCTCAATTTGTTTATTAATGGCCTTAACAAGTCTTTGACAGTCCATTGGGTGCGCAGCCACTTCCGGAACACCCGCCGAACGAAAGATTGGAATGACGCACGATGACATCAGGACACATGCCAGAAGTCACCGCATGTCATTTTACAGGTTGGCATGCGGGGACCACCCCCGCACACCAATGTGAAAATTTTCCCCTATGAATTTTCTCAGCAGCCCACTCAGGCATTATTGATCACTGTGAGTTACAACAATCCTTCAAACTTCCTCATGGTACACATCAGCTCCTCTCCTTCACGGATTGAGCTTCTGATCTCCCTTCAACAGCTCAGCCTGGAGGCCTTCTTACTTCTTCTGCCTGCAATGGGTTGTTAGGCAACAGAACTCAAACTCAGAATTTCCCAATGACTGCTCACCTCTCAGTTGTTCAATCTCTTCTCAGAAATTGCATCCCACTGGGTTGAGTGGGCTGCACTTCAGCCTCTAACCACTCCCAGCTATCTAGCTAATCTGAGCAGACATCCCCTGCTCACAGGCTACTCTTTGCCCCAACTCTTCAGCTTCACAGGGCAGGTATCTACTTCAGCTTCATTGAGGCGGGTAGATGCCAGTGTTGTAGCTGTACTGGAACAGCTTGGCTAGGGGCGCAGCAAGTTCTGGAGCACAAGTCTTCAGTACTATTGCCGGAATATTGTCAGGGCCCATAGCCTTTGCAGTATCTAGTACCTTCAGCCATTTCTTGATATCACATGGAGTGAATTGAATCTTCATGTAGATTGGGAAAATCAAATTGGCAGCTTGAGCAAGAATTCATAGAGTGTATTCGGGACAGTTTCATAGAACAATATGTTGTGGATCCAAGCAGGAATCAGGCTATTTTGGATCTGGTAATGTGTCAGGTTTAATAAATGGTCTCAGACTGAAAGATCCCTAGGAAACATTGACCATAACATGGTAGAATTTAGCATTCAGCTTGAGAGTGAGAAACTTGGGCCGGAAACAGCCATGCTAAACTGAAATAAGGGTAATTACAAAGGAACGAGGGCAGAGTTGGCTGAAGTTGACTGGGAAAGGAGTTTAGCAGAAAAGACTGTGCATGAAGAATGGCAGATGTTTAAGAAAATAGTTCATGACTCACAACAAAGATATACCCGGTGAGGAAGATGGATTCTAGGAAAGGGATAAACCAACCATGGTTAACCAAGGAAGTTAAGGATAGTATTAAATTGAAAGAAAAAACATACAATATGGCAAAGATTAGTGGTAAGCCAGAGGATTGGGAAAGTTTTAAAACCCAACAAAAGATGACCAAAAAAATAAAGAGGGAGAAAATAAACTTTGAGGGTAAACTAGCAAGTAATATAAAAACAGACAGTAAGAGCTATAAAATGGAAGCGAGAGGCCAAAGCGAACATAGGCCCCTTAGAGTATTAGGCTGGGAAAATAATAATGTGGAGCCAGGAAATGGCAGAGGAGTTGAATAAACACTTTGCATCAGTCTTCACAGTAGAAAACACTAATATCATTCCAAAAATATTAACTAATCAAGGGGCAGAAGTGGGGGAGGAAATAAATACAATAACTATCAGTGGAGAAAAAGTACTAGAGAAACTAATGGGGCTAAAGGCCGATAAGTCCGCTGGACCTGATGGGTTGCATCCTAGGATGTTAAAGGAAGTAGCTACAGAGATAGTGGATGCACTGGCAGTAATCTTCCAAGAATCCTTAGATTCTGGAAAAGTCCCAGAGGATTGGAAAACTGCCAATGTAACACTCTTATTCAAAAAGGGAGGGAGACAAAAAACAGGTAACTATAGGCCAGTTAGTTTAACATCCATCACTGGGAAAATATTAGAGTGTATTATAAATTATGTAATAGCAGAGCATTTAGAAATACATATAATCGAGTAGAGTCAACATGGCTTCATGAAGGGGAAATCATGCCTAACAAATTTATTAGAATTTTTTGAGGAGGTAACAAGCAGAATAGATAAAGAGGAACCAGTAGATGTAATATATTTGGACTTCCAAAAGGCGTTTGATAAGGTACCACACATAAGGTTACTTAATAATATAAGCGCCCATGGTGTAAGGGGTAGTATATTAGCATGCATAGAGAATTGGCTAACTAACAGGAGACAGAAGTTGGGATAAGGGGGCATTTTTAGGATGGCAACCTGTAACTAATGGAGCGCCACAGGGATCAGTGCTGGTGCCACAATTATTTACAATATATATTAATGACTTGGATGAGGGAAGTGAATGTACTATTGCCAAGTTTGCGGATGACACAAAAATAGGTGAGAAGGCAAGTGGTAAAGATGACACCAAGAGTCTACAGAGGGATATATACAGGCTAAGTGAGTGGGCAAAAACTTGTCAGATGGAATATAATGTGGGAAAATGTGAGGTTATGCACTTTGGCAGGAAGAATAGAAGAGTTGAATTTTATTTAAATGGAGGAAGACTGCAGAAAGCTGCAGCACAGAGGGATTTGGGGGTCCATGTGCATGACTTACAAAAAGTGAGCATACAAGTTCAGCAGGTAATAGGGACGACAAATGTAATGTTGGCCTTTATTTCAAAGGGAGTGGAGTATAAAAATAGGAAGTCTTGCTAAAACTATACAAGGTACTAATTAGACCACACCTAGAATACATGAACAGTTTTGGTCCCCTTATCTAAGGAAAGATGTACTAGCATTTGATGCAGTCCAGAGAAGGTTCACTAGGTTGATCTCAGGTATGGAGGGGTTTTCTTATGGGGAGAGGTTGAGTAGGTTGGGCCTGTACTCATTGGAGTTTAGACTAATGAGAGGCGACCTTATTAAAACATATAAGATTCTTAGGGGCTCGACAGGGTAGATGCTGAGAGTCTAGGACCAGAATGTATAATCTCAGAGTAAGGGGTCACCCATTTAAGACAGAGATGAGGAGGAATTTCTTCTTTCAGAGGGTAGTTAATCTGTGGAATTCTTTACCACAGAGGGCTGTAGAGGCTGGTTTGTTAAGTATATTCAAGGCTGAGATAGACAGATTTTTTAATCAGTAAGGGAATCAAGGGTTCTGGGGAAAAGGCAGGAAAGTGGCGTTGAGGATTATCAGATCAGCAATAATCTCATTGAATGGCAGAGCAGATTCGATGGGCCAAATGGCTCTTGCATCTTATGGTCTTATACTCATTGGAGTTTAGAACAATGCGAGGTGATCTTATTGAAATATATAAGTTCAGAGGGAGCTTGACAGAGTAGATGCTGGGAGGATGTTTCCCTCCTGGGGGAATCTAGAACTAGGGGACACAATTTCAAAATAAGGGGTTTCCCAGTTAAGACTGAGATGAAGTGGAATTTCATTTCTGAGGGGGTCTTTAGACTTTTGAATTCTATTCCATAGAGAGCAGTGGAAGCTGAGTCATTGAATACATTTAAAACTGAGTTAGACAGATTTTTGATCCACAAGGGAGTTAAGGGTTGTGGGGGACAGACAGAAAAATGGAGTTAAGGTCATGATCAGATCAGCCATGATCCTAGTGAATTGCACAACGGGCCTAAGGGGCCAATTGGCCTACTCCTGATTCCTTATGATCTTGTGATCTTTTGAAAATCCAGATATATTACACCTATTGTATTATCATTGTCTACTCTCTCTGTTACCACCTCAAAAAATTCAATAAGATTGGTCAAGTAGGATTTTCACTTTTAAAATCTATACTAACTATTCATTGTTATATTTCTCATTTCAAGATGTTGTAACGACATCTTGTGCACCACACAAGTGCCAGGTAATGGCCATCTCAACAAGAGAAAATCCAACCACCTTTCCTTGATATTCAATGGCATTACCATCGCTCAATCCATCACTATCAACATCCTGGGGGTTACCATTGACCAGAAAATGAACCGGACTAGCCATATAAATACTGTGGCTACAAGAGCAGGTCAGAGGCTAGGAATTCTGCAGAGAGTAACTCACCTCCTGCCTCCCAAAAGCCTGTCCACCATCTACAAGGCACAAGCCAGGAGTGTGATGAAATGCACCCCATTTGCCTTGATGAGTGCAGCTCCAACAACACTCTAGAAGCTTGAATCCATTCAGGAGAAAGCAGCCCACTTGATTAGCACCCTATCCACCACCTTCAACTTTCACTCCCTCCACCACTGAGGCACAGTGGTAACATTATGTGTACCAGCTACAAAATGCACTGCAACAACTCACCAAGGCTCCTTCAACAGCAACTTCAAACCCATGATCTCTACCATCAAGAAGGACAAGGCAGCAGACGAATGGGACCAATGCAAGTTCCCCTCCAAGCCACACACCATCCTGATTTGGAACTATAGCACCATTTCTTCAGTGTTACCTGGTCAAAATCCTGGAACTCCCTTCCTAACAGCATTATATGGGCTGCAGCAGTTTAAGAAGGTGGCTCACCACCACCTTCTTAAGGGCAATTAGCAATGGGCAATAAATGCTGGCCTAACCAGCGATGCCCACATTCCATCAATGGATATAAAAAAATAGCACAAGGCAAATGGTCAGGTGGGTCCTGAAACAATTGCAATCCTGTATTGGGAGGGTTAAGTGCCTCATGAGAGGCTCAACCTTTCCTTGAGGGGATATGAGGAGCAATCCTGATTTTACTAATTTCTTCTGGCCCTGTTGCTTTTCCCCTACACTGGGACACTAGTGGTCCAGCACTGGGCATCACTGCATAATTGGCAGTTAATATCATGTCCAGTTCTGAATGACCCCAACATTCAAATATTAATATGTTCCTTGCCCTAGCATTGCAGAATGTGGCACAGTTAACGTGGCTGCAGGCATGTGGGCACAACCATATTGGGAATGCAGTGGGCAATAGCTGGTTGTCAATTTAACTGACCACCCTTCCTAGTCTGACTAGGCAGCCAGCTTTAAAATTGGTCTTTATGTAGTTCAATCTGGCAAACTGCATATTAATTATTATGGTGATTACTACAACAAAAATAATAAGGAATGAAATTTATCAAAATAGGTAAATTGTAAACAGAAAAGATGAATAGCATTACAGTACTAATGTTGAATTTGCAAATCAAAGCAATAGTACACCATTACTCCTCCTTTAATCCAATTTTCAAGTCATTATTTGTGTTTTAGGGTCAAAGGTCTTCATTGACACAGAAGGTTGATCACATGACAAGGCAAATGACTCTATTTCCTTCAAAAGCATTGCTTAGTACTTGTATGTAGAGCAAAATGTAAATACATTTGAAGCAAAGAAAAAAGACAGAAAATAGTTCATCATTATTGGTATTACACTTCAATGCTTAGATAACTTCAATTTTATTTGGGCTGTTACTATAATCAGAGCCTCATCTGTGATCTCACTGGGCAATTCCAGGTCTCTGTACATCAATTCTTTCCATATCATTTGTGACTAACCTCAAAATAAATCCGTTTTAGAGATTTACATTCAATTTGAAGTTCATTTATAAGATGACAAACCATAAAGGAACGCTTATAGGTTAATCCATAGACTTGCATTGAAATAGTGCTTTTTTAAGCTCTTTATCCTTTCACTCTCATTTTACGGGCTGGTTTTCCTCTGCATTCTGCCAACGTGTGCCAGATCCAACCTCATCTGTGGCACTTAAAAAACCGAAAACATCATTCATTGTGTCAAAAGGGAAAAACTACAGATAATGAAAACCTGAAATAAAAATAGAAAATGCTGGAAATACTCAGCAGGTCTTGCAGCATCTGTGTGGCAAGAAACAGCGCTAATGAGCTATAACTTCCGAGCTCCCCACCATCGAATTGGGGGAGTACCCGAAAGACGCACTGGGGAATCCGCTTCGGAAGTTCCCGGATAAGGTTTGCATGGCAATTGCTCAGAAGTGCAAACTTCCCCAGGGCAATTACCCTGCACTGGGAGCCATCCAAAAATACAATTTAAATCGCATGGTTCCAACAGGGTTACACCAATAGTTACCCAGAAAAGTTAGAAGAATTAAAACTACTTCTAAATACGGGGTAACTATTGTGCAGACCCAGACAAACCCCCCACAGGACTCCCCCAACACCTCCAACTACCCCACTCATGGGACTACTCCCTCCCCCACCATGGGACCCTCCCAGCCCCACTGACCACCCAGGGGTCTCCCCCACCACAGGAATTTGCCCCACACCCACGGGGACTCACCCCACCCCCAGCAGGCCCGACTCTCACCCCAAACCCCCCACTCCAGGCCTGACCTGTCAACACCATCCCCACACCCTGCCCCCTCACCACCCACCCAGGCACAACCCGGCCTGAAGCCCAACCACAGCGTCCCTCACCCCAAGGCTCGACACCCTTCACCACAAACTTTGGGCCAAATACAACCTGACCTGAGGCCCGACCCCACCCACCATCACCGCCTCGGCCTGACCCGGCCCAGCCTGTGGCCCTACCCCCCTCAACCTCTGATCCCTGAACCCCCTCCAACACCCTGACCTCTGACCCCTGACCTCCGATCCCACCCAGCTCAGATCCCCCCCAACCCCAAATCCTATCCATTTTCCTTAGACACTGTCGCCCTGGCCTGTCAAGGACCTTTAAATTTCAGTGGACCTTTAAACCTACCTGTTTTATGACAGCTAATGCCGTAAACAATGGCTTCGCTGCCTTCCCTTCAACTCTGTTGCATTTCGATGCTACGCCACAGGGACACACTGCACTGCTTGGATCTTGCCCAGCCTGGGTCGGAAGGTCAGGTGAGATAGGAACACAAAAATATTAAGATCATAAATTGGGCCTGGAGTGGCAATCCGATGCCGATTGCCACTCAGAGGAAGTTCAGGCCCATTTTCAGCTTATGGCCTTTCATCAGAACTAGGAATAGTTAAAAATGTAATAGGCTTTGAGCAAGTGAAAGAGCAAGTTGGAGAAAAGAACAAAGGGGAAGGTCTGTGTTAGGATGGAGAACAGCAGGGATTAGATGACCAGAGTTTCATGGTGCTAGGCCAAAGGGAGTCGTAAAAGGACAAACAAAGGAACAAAAGATGAGGATGTATGACTGACAGGATCCTGAATAGCTGCTGCCTGAAAGTAAAGGAAATGAGGGAGAAACAGGGTGAAAAAAAGTAAAGGGAAACAAAGCAAATTGGAGACAGGGGTTATGACTTAAAATTGTTGAACATAGGACAGAATTTAGCCCTTGTCAGGTGGGGGCGGGCAGGAAGCCAACCACTGCCTGCGATTGGGGCTGGACCACAATTTCACACTGGCGGGCCAACTAAGGGCCGCCCAGTGTGAAACACAAGCGGCAGCGCTTAATGCTGCCTGTGTGGGCGGGGGGAGGAGGGCGAGGGGGGGGGGGGGGTGGGGGAGGGTGTGAACTTCACGCATGCATACGAGTGCGCGCTTGAGAATCTCCCTGAGGCACAGAGCTGCAAGTGAAGTGTTACAAGTGAAATTTTTAAAATATTATTTTATTTTTATTTGATGTTGGAAACCTCATCTTACCCACGGATGAGGTTTCCAAAAAAATGCAAAGACCACTTGGCCTTTTCACCTGTCTGCCAACTATAAAGTTGGACAGACAGCGAAAAATGTAACTTTATTGAGACTTTAATGGCCCTAACAGGCCTTTTAAATGTCAGTGGGCGTGCTGCCGATTCCCCCGCATACCTGCTGATTGAAATATCACGTGACTGCGCATTGACGTCCGGACACTCGCCTAACATCAATGTAACTAATTTTATGCTTGAGTGGTCGGGTGCCCACCTGCCTGCCGAGGTACAAATTTTGCCCATAATGTTGAGTCCAGAAGGTTGTAAAATGCCCAACTGAAAGACGAACTGCTGATCTTAAAGCTTGTATTAAGCTTCATTGAGACACTGGAAGAGGTCAAGGCCAGAAAGATCAGTGGGGGAGCAAGGTGGAGAATTAAGATGACGGACAGCCTCCTGCAGCATGGGGTCATGCTTGCGGACTGAAGGGAGGTATTCCGCAAAGTGGTCACCCAGTCTGCATCTGGTCTCCCTGACGTAGAAGAGACTGCATCGTGAACAGTGAAAATGGGAAACTAAATTGAATGAAGTACAAGTAAATCACTATTCCACTTGGAAGGAGTGTTTGGGGCCTTGGAGGTGAGAAAGGAAGAGCTAAATGGAAGATATTGCATCTACTGCGCTTGAATAAAGAGGTGTCAGGGAAAAGGGAAGGGGTGTTGGGGGTAAATGAGGAGTGGACCATGGCATCACAGATGGAATGGTCCCTTCAGAATGCTGACAAGGGGATTGAAGGATTTTTTTGTTGGTAGCATCACGCTGGAGGTGGCAGAGAATAATCCGTTGCATACAGAGGATGGTGGGCTGGAAAGTGAGGACAAGAGAACCCTATTGTAGTTCTGGGATGGAGGGGAAGGGATAAAGAGCGGAATGCATCAAATATAACAGTCATGGTTAAGGGAGTCTTGTCAACCACAGTGGGGAAGTTCCTCGGTTGAGGAAAACAGAAATCTATCGGCAGTGCGAGTATGGAAGGTTAAATGTTGTGAACAGAGGTGATGAAGCCAGAGGAACTAGGAGAAATCAATAGAGTCCTTAGAGAAAATGGGATGTGAGCAAGTGTAGTCAAGATAGCTAGGAGAGTCAGTGGGCTTAGTGAATATTTGTCAAAAGCCTATCCCCAGAAATGGAGACAGGGAAGTAAAGGAAGGGAAGGGAAAAGATGGAGATAGACCATGTGAAGGGAAAAGAAGGGTGGAAATCAGAAGTAAAACTGATTAAATGTTCCACTTCAGAGTGAGAGCAGGGAATAGCACCGATACAGTCATGAATGTTCCTCAGAAAGAAGTATGGGAGGGGGCCCGAGTAAGACTGGAAACTGAAAGAGTTTTCCACAAATCCCAGAAAAAGGCAGGCATAGTTAAAACCCACGTAGTACCCATAGCAACCTGTTTTATTTGGATGACATGAGTGGAGTTGAAGGAGGAATTGGTCAATGTGAGAATAAGTTGAGCCAGGCAGAGGGGCATGGTCCTGGATAAGGACTGTTTGAGCCTCCATTCATGGAAAAAATGGAAAGCTCTCAGACCGTCCAAATGGAGGATGAAGGTGTAGAGGAGTTGGATGCCTATGGTGAAAAGAAGATGGTTAGGGCCAGGAAACTAGAAAATGTTCAAGTGATGGAGGCATCAGAAGGGTCACGGCTATAAGTGTGAAGAGACTGGACAAGAGGAGTAAAACTTGAGTCAAGATAGAAAGAAATAAGTTAAGTGGGTTGGAACAGGCTTAAAGAATGGTCCACCAGGGCAGTCCTGTTTGTAGATTTTAGGAAGGAGGTAGAAGTGGGCTGTTCAGGGTCGGAGGACTATGAGGTTTGTAGGCTGTGGAAGAAATACCTCCAGATGAAATGAGGTCAGTGACAGTCCTGGATGGCTTGATATTCAGTTGTGGAGTCAAGGTCTAGGAGGAGATAGGAAGAAATGTCAGAGAGTTGTGTTAGACCTCTGAAGATAGAGATCATGATACCAGACAACAACAGCATAATCTTGTCAACAATGTCATCACCTTGGTGAAATTGTTTTTTTTTTAATTCATTCATGGGATGTGGATTTCGCTGGCTGGGCCAGCATTTATTGCCCATCCCTAATTGCCCTTGAGAAGGTGGTGGTGAGCTGACTTCTTGAACTGCTGCAGTTCATGTGGCATAGGTTCATCCACAGTGCTGTTCGGAAGGGAGTTCCAGGATTTTGACCCAGTGATAGCGAAGGAACGGCAATATATTTCCAAGTCAGGATGGTGAGTGACTTGGAGAGGAACTTCTAGGTGGTTGTGTTCCCATCTATCTGCTGCCCTTATCCTTCTAGGTGGTAGTGGTCGTGGGTTTGGAAGGTGCTGTCAAAGGAGCCTTGGTGAATTCCTGTAGTGCATCTCCTGGATGGTACACACTGCTGCCATTGTACATCAATGGCGGATGAAGTGAATGTTTGTGGATGTGGTGCCAATCAAGTGGGCTGCTTTGTCTTGGGTGGTGTCAAGCTTCTTGAGTGTTGTAGGAGCTGCACGCATCCAGGCAAGTGGGGAGTACTCCATCACACTCCTGACTTGTACCTTGTATATGGTGGACAGGCTTTGGGGAGTCAGGAGGTGGGTCACTTGTTGCACGATTCCTAGCCTCTGACCTGCTTTTGTAGCCATGGTATTTACATGGCTAGTCCAGTTCAATTTCTGGACAATGGTAACCCCCAGGATAATGACAGTGGGGGATTCAATGATGGTAATGCCATTGAACATCAAGGGACAATGGTTGGATTTTCTCTTGTTGGAGATGGCCACTGCCTGACATTTGTGTGGCTCCAATGTTACTTGCCACTTGTCAGCCCACGCATGGATATTGTCCAGGTCTTGCTGCATTTGGACATGGACTGCTTCAGTATCTGAGGAGTCGTGAATGATGCTGAACATTGTGCACTAATCAGCGAACATCCCCACTTCTGACCTTAGGATGAAAGGTAGATCATTGATGAAGCAGCTGAAGATGGTTGGGTCCAGGACTCTACCCCGAGGAACTCCTGCGGTGATGTCCTGGAGCTGAGATGACTGTCCTCCAACAACCACAACCATCTTTCTTTGTGCTAGGTATGACTCCAACCAGCGGAGGGTTTTCCCCCTGATTTCCATTGACTCCAATTTTGCTAGGGCTCCTTGATGCTACATTCTGTCAAATGCAGCCTTGATCTCAAGGGCAGTCACTCTCACCTCACCTTGGGAGTTCAGCTCTTTTGTCCTCGTTTGAACCAAGGCTGTAATGAGGTCAGGAGCTTTGTGGCCCTGGTGGAACCCAAACTGGGTGTCAATGAGCAGGTTATTGCTAAGCAAGTGCCACTTGATAACACTGTTGATGAGCCCTTCCATTACTTTACTGACGATTGAGAATAGACTGATGGGGCAGTAATTGGCCGGATTGAAATTGTCCTGCTTTTTGTGTGCAGGACATACCTGGGAAATTTTCCATATAGTCAGGTAGATGCCAGTGTTGTAGCTGTACTGGAACAGGCTAGGGGCACAGCAAATTCTGGAGCACAAGTCTTCATTACGATTGCCGGAATATTGTCAGGCCCTTAGCCTTTGCAGTATTCAGTGCCTTCAGTTGTTTCTTGATATCATGTGGAGTGAATTGAATTGGCTGAAGACTGGCATCTATGATCCTGGGGACCTCCGGAGGAGGCTGAGATAGATCATCCACTCAGCACTTCTGGCTGAAGATTGTAGCAAATGCTTCAGCCTTGCCTTTTGCACTGATGTGCTGGCCTCCTCCAACATTGAGGATGGGGATATTTGCAGAGCCTCCTCCTCCAGTGAGTTGTTTAATTGTCCACCACCATTCACAACGGGATGTGGCAGGACAGCAGAGCTTAGATCCGATCTGTTAGTTGTGGAATCGCTTAGTCCTGTCTATCATTTACTGCTTATGCTGTTTGTCACGCAAATAGTCCTATGTTATAGCTTCACCAGGTTGCACCTCATTTTTAGGCATGCCTGGTGCTGCTCCTGTCATGCCTTCCTACATGCTTCATTGAACCAGGGTTGATCCCCTGGCTTGATGGTAATGGTAGAGTGGGATTTATGCCAGGCCATGAGGTTACAGATTGTGTTTGAGTACAATTCTGCTGCTGCTGATAGCCCACAGCACCTCATGGATGCCCAGTCTTGAGTTGCTAGATCTGTTCAAAATCTATCCCATTTAGTACAGTGGTAGTGCCACACAACACGATGGAGGGTATCCTCAGTGTGAAGGCAGGACTTCACCTCCACAATAACTGTGCTAGGGTTGGACCCAAGAGAACAGAGCTCAGCAAATTCATCAGGAGATAGTTTAGAGTGAGTAAGTGGAGCAGAGAAGTTAAGCAGACAAATGTAATGCTAGCAATTCTCAAAAAAAAGATCTAGCGAGGGTAAGAGGTCAAAGGTTGGGCTCCAGATGAAGGGAGAATATTAGAGACAGACGAAAGGGTCCACTGTGTAGGGAGAACACTTCTGGTCAAATAAGTGGCGCAGAGGCAAAGGCATGGAAGAAGATCTCAGTGTCATGCCAAGCTCGATATTCATTGAGATGAGGATAAATCTGAAGCCTTTGCTCAGAACACATCGTTTAAGGTCAGAGAGAAGCAGATCGAAGGGTACTGTGAATACGTGACAAGGGGTGAGATCGATTTCTTCCTATCTCAGCTCTATTTTTCTCCCCTTGTCCTGTCTCTTCTCATCTACATCTATGACTCTTCTGATGCCCTCCATCACTTTAACAGTTTCCAATTTCCTAGCCCTAACCATCTCCTTTTCACCATGGATGTCCAATCTCTCTACACCTCCATCCTCCATCAGGACAGTATAAGAGGGCTTTTGCTTCTTCCCTGAAGAAAACCCAATCAGTCCCTAGCCAACACTACCCTCTACTGCCTGGCTGAACTTGTTCTCACATTGAGAAAATTCTCTTTCAACATCACTCACTTTCTCCAAATAACAAGTGTTGCTAGGGGCACCCACATAGGTCCTAGCTATGCCTGCCTTTTAGTGGGATGTGTGGAAAATCTTTTGTTCCAATCCTATTCAGGTCCCCTCCCTCTGCAGCTAGAACAACTCTGACTCAGAGTTGTTGAGCTGAAATCCAAGCTGCAGATATTGCAGAAGGTCAAGGAGGGAGCTAGTTACCAGACAACCAGGCCGCACACATTGTTCCAGGAGGCAGTCATACATCTTAGGTTAAGTAGAACTTTATAGTTGGTCAATGGACAGGGACAGGAATGTAACAGCGAGTCAGACAAGTATGCGGATCGAGGGTGTAGAGATGGAGGAGCCTCAGCTCTTGACTTTGACCAAAAGGTACAAGGTACTTGCTACCTGTGTGGATGAAAATAAGGGCTGCGGGTGGATTAGTAAACTGATCATAGCACCATTATGCAGGAAGCTATTCAAGGGAATAAGTGAAAAGGAGTGTAGCAATGACAAGGTGGACACTGTTCTTTATAGCTGCAACCAGGAATTCTGGAGATTTTGTGTCTCCCTTCCCAGAATTAAAGACATCTCCTTGCAGCTGGAGATGGACTTGGTGTGAGTTGTCGTGGTCCATGTAGGAACCGATGACATTGGTAGAACTATGAATAGTGTTCTGTTGAGAGAGTTTGAGGAGTTAGGATACAAATTAAACTCAGAACCTCAAAAGGTTCTCTGGATTGTCATGCATCAACAAGCATAGGGTCTTGCAGATTAGAGAATTAAACATGTGACTCAAAGAATGGTGTGGAAAGAAGGGGTTTTGATTCATGAGATACAGGCACCAGTACTAGGGAAAGAGGAAGATGTTCCACTGGGATGAGTTCCACTTAAACTGGGCTGGGACCAGTGTCCTAAGAATTAAATGAAGTGAGTTGGCACACGTGTCCAGCAAGCAATTAGGAAGGCAAATGGTAATTGGCCTTTATTGCAAGGATATTGGAATACGATCCAATAAGTAAGTTTTGCTACAATTTTACAGGGCTTTGGTGAGACCATAGCTAGAGTGTTGTATACATGTTTAAGTAAGGATAGATTTGCATCAAGTGCAGTACAGCGAAGGTTCATTAGATTCATCCTTGGGAGGAGAGGATGGTCCAACGGCAGGAGGCTGGGTAAACTGGGTCTATATTATTTGTAGTTTAGGAGAATGCAAGGTGGTCTCATTGAAACATCCAAGATTCTTAAGGGACTGCTTGGCAGGGTTGAAACTGAGAGGTTATTTCCATTGGTTGGAGAATCTAGAACACAAGGGCAAGGTCTCAGATTAAGGGGCTGATCATTTAGGACTGAGATGAGGAGAAATTGCTTCACTCACAGGGTTATGAATCTTTGGAATTCTCTACCTCAGAGGGTTATGGACGCTCCAACTTTGAATATATTTAAGCTGAGATAGATAGATTTTGATCTCTCAGTGCATCAGGAGATATGGGGAGAGGGTGGGAAAATGGAGTTGAGGCCAAAGATCAGGCATGATTGCATTGAATAGTGGACAGGCTTTGTGGGCCGTATAGCCTACTGCTGCTCCTATTTCGTTTTTTCCTTGCATTTACGTTAAGCTGCAGATACCTACTGCACATATGGTCATCCAAACATATGAACATATATACATGCATATGGACAGATGAAGTAGGAACAGATCATTCAGCCCCCCGTGCTTGCTCTGCCATTTGGTATGATCATAGCTGATCTGATTGAGGCCTCTACTTTCTCATCTAGCCTATGTCATTTGACTCCCTTGTCAATAAAGAATCTAGCTAATTCAGCCTTAATGACCCAGCCTCCACTATTCTCTTGAGAAGAGAAATCCAAAGACTAACGACCCCCTGAGAGAAAAAAAATTCTCCTCATCTCTGTCTTAAATGGGGGACCACTTATTTTTAAACTGTGTTCCCTAATTCTACGGCAGAATTTTCCTGTTGGCGTGCAGAGGCGGGCCCCACACGACGACGCGTAAAATGACACGTGGTGACGTCGGGCGAGCGTCCCAACGTCATGGCGCGCCATCGCGATATTTCAGCGGGTGGGCACACAATGATCTCCGATGCACACCCGCCACTAATTAACGGGCCAGTTAAGGCCCTTGAGGCACCAATTTACGACGATTTTTCGGGGCCCCTGCGATCTTCAGGTCGTCACATGGGTGCAACGGGCAGGCAGGTGGGACACATTTGTATAAACCTCATCCACGGGCGGGATAAGAAGGGTCAGTGGGGTCGCGAATGTGCTCAGTCAGATATTTAATTTGGAAAGTTACTGATAATTGCCTGTGTGAGTAGAAATACTTCAAAACTCATACCAGCTGCTTGGACAGGACTCACAACCTTCGGGTCAGCACTCTACAGTGAAGATCCTTTTTGCGGCCTGCAGGTGTCAGGAAGCCTTCCCTTAGCCTGGGAATGGGAGTTATGCTCTCCTCTGGAGGCACCTCCTCTGAGGAAGAAGGGAGGGCCAGAAGGGGGAAGAGGCCAGGAGTGCACAGTCAGCCTCCAGAGGAGCCATCTTTAGGAGAAGAGGCACAGTCACAAGGGGCGCAGGGCCAAGAGGAAGTCCAAGGCGGAAGGGGTTGCAGAAGACACCACTATCCTGCTGCCAGGGTATACAGGCAGTGAAGCAACGACCGCAATTTGCCTGAGGTGCAGTGCCGAAGGAGGCTCCATCTCTGAAGGGAAACAATCAACTAAATCTGTCAGATGATAAGCCCCAAGATCTCCGCAAATTGTGTGGTTGGACACCCCATGCTAGTGACTCTAAAGGTCACAGCTGCCCTCAACTTCTTTGCCTCTGGCTCTTTCCAGGGCTCAGTGGGTGATCAGCTGTCCACACTTGTGTCAAGCAGTTGACAGACGCTCTGTTCAGGCGTGCATTGATGTTCATCCATGACCGCTGGGACCAGGCCAATCAGACAGAGTGAGCCAGAGGCTTCGCAGACATAGTTGGCCTCCCCCGCATCCAGGATGCAATAGAATTGCACACATGTGGCTATCAAGACGCCAGCAGATGAGCCCGGTGCCTTCGTCAACAGGAAGGGCTTCCACTCCCTGAACGTGCAGACAGTGTGTGATCACAGGATGACGGTTCTGGAAGTCTGTGCAAGGTTCCCAGGCAGCTCCCATGATGCCTACATCCTCAGACACTCCCAGGTGCCGGGGCTCTTCAGTTCTCTAGCCTGGCTGGATAGATGTTCGGTGACAAGGGCTATCCCCTCAGAAGGTGGCTCATGACATCTCTCCACCATCCAAGAACAGAAGCTGAGCAGTGGTACATTAGGAGACACACCTCCACAAGGGCTGTGGTGGAGAGAACCATCGGTTTTCTCAAGATGCGCTTCCGATGCCTGGACAGTTCAGGGGGCGCACTCCAGTGCCCCCCAGATCGTGTCTCGGTGATAGTGACTGCATGCTGCACTCTCCACAATCTTGCGGTGGAAAGGGGTGACGCTGCAGACAAAGAAGATGTAGACACAGTTGCTGCAGCTGCACATGATGAGTCCAGCAGTGAGTCTGAGGATGAGCATGCACAGGGAAATGCTGAGGGGGTAGACGCTGACCCAGGCATACTCCAGGGAGGCAGGGACACCCAGGAGGCTTTAATCCAATGAACCTTCAGCCAGCCCAACACAAGCCTGTGCTGCAGGTCCAAACTCGATACCTGAATGCTAAATCTGCTTGGATAGGAACATTAACTAAGGGCCAAGTCAATAAAACTCAATGTGACACAACCCACTCATAACATCACGGGTTCCTGTACACATGCAGAGGAAGAGTCATCCTCAGCCATGGTCACATGTTTAAATTTAACGATATAACAAAATGAATTTAAGGAAACAAAATGACAAAGGAGTTAAATAGCACACCAACTTATCATGACCTCATTGCGGGGCAACACAAAAGCACCAGTGAAAAATCTGTTGTGTTCCTAAGGTGCCTTAAATTTATGCTTTCAGGTGCTACATCTAGGTGCTGTTCCCTCGCTGACACTGGCATCTGAGACAGCCTGCTCACTGTGCTGTCCTGTTGGCCTCGATGACCTTGGCGGTCGTCCTCTGGCCCGCGGAGCCTTTGATGGCCCTGCCTGGGAGGGAGAGGCCAGTCCCGCAGCTGGCATCTCCCCAGTCATTACAGCCTCATCGGGTGCAACCGATCACTGGCAGAGGGGTGGAGGAGCTGCTGCCCTCATCCAGAGCACCCTGAGAGGTGCCTGCAGAGACGACAGGCAGCTGCTGTGCTGACGTGAGGTCGCTTTGAACTTCCCTGCTCACCATTGATGGATGGGCACCGAGCTGGGACACTTGGTACCCAGGCCATCTCCCACACTGGCACTGACCAGCTGAGGTCAATGCCAATGTGAGGGCTTGCTGGTCTGAGCGCATCCCCAGGAAGACCTGATTGGTCTCCTGGAGGAGCCTCTCCACGAGAGTTGCCACTCTCTCCATGGAGGAAGTATGGCGCTCGGCCATGAGGCTCATTGCATCGGCGATGGTCCCTGTGGACTCCTCCACCATAGAGACCAAGCCAAGTATAGCCTCATGTATCTCCGCCAGATCCTCCCGCACACCCTGCTGGGCTTCCAGCATTTGCTGCCTCATGGACGACTCCAGAGGCACATCATCAGCCATCGACTGAGCATGTGCCTGGTCCCCTGCAGTCCTCTGGTGCCATGGGCACTCTCTGTCTCCGCCAGCTCCTCCAGTGACTGTGAAGTGCCCTGACCGCTGTGCCCTGGGACACTAGCCAATGATCTAATTCCCACCGAGGTGCTAGTATTTGCGCAGGTGCCTCCGTGGTAGAGATGGTGTGACACTGGTGAGTCCGAGGCTTCAGGGCCCTCAGACGTGAGAGGGGGCCCCTGTGCCTCTTCCTCCCGGCCCTTCTCCGGTGATGCTGAAAGGAAGAACAAGGACATTTGATTAGTTAACGTGGAGACAATGTCAATGTTCATCCCTGTCCTCCAGATCATTATCCTTCCATAAGCAATGGTCAAGCCATGTTGCAAACTTCAATCACTGAACATTCAGCTGTGCCATGGTTGCTGGGACACTAATGGTGATCTCAGTGCTGGGCAAACATACCTGCCCGTGGCACCCCAGCCTCACCGACACTGGTGGACCTGGGCTCATGGCGCCTCTCCATGTTGAGGGCCTCCTGCTCGAACCTGCTAATGATTGCCAACTGGGCCAGCCCTCCACCAGTCCTCAACTGCTCGGCAGCATTATGAACATTATTCTCCTGAAAATGAGAGAAGAGCATTGATTAGTGCAACTTGCACCTGAATCTCTTCTGTGCTATCCCACCCCAACCAGAGTGGGACATTGCAGGGCTCCAGTGTCTCCTCACCCCATAGCTGCCGCACACTCACACAAAGATGCCAGGCCTGTCCCCTGCACTCCCGCCTTGGCCAAATGCTGCCTACATCATATTTGGCACCACATGGTCTAACCTTGCAAAGTAAGGAGGCGCAAGCATGTGGAACGCAAAGGGCAGCAGGTGGATCACTGCCCTACCACCTTGAAGCTCCTCTCCCAGCATGTCAGAACCCTGATTTTGACATGTTTTGCAACCAGCAACCTATGTCCCCAGAGCATTAGCTGAGCCTCTGGATTACTAGTCAAGTGACATTACCACTACCCCACCATCTCCCCCGTTCATGAAGGGAGGCCACCAGATATGCCCATGGGGTCTCCCCATGAGCTTAGGGGGTCCCTCCTGATCGGCCACTCTGTGCCTTACGGACGGCCCAGTAGACATCAAGTGTCACCCGTACTGATCGTCCCCCCCATCCCCCCATCTAGTATCTCTGTGTAGGTCACCACCCCTCTTCCAGCTTGCTGGGGCCTGCCTGACTGGCCCTGGTGAGCCTACTCTCTTACCTCTCTTCTACTGCCTCCATTATTGCAGCTGCTCTGGGGCCTCCTGCAGCCCCAGCAGTGGGTGGCGCTGCTGGAACTGAAGGCCTGTCAATGCCCTGATTGGCCAGCATTTCTTGGAGGGGGGCTCTGCACCATTAAAGGCATGGGAACACCAACGTTCGCAGCCGCAGCCGAGCAACAACCACACAAATGGCCCAGAATCAATGCTGATGCCATAGCTTCACAGCTCCAAATAGCTTCAGTGGGTCTAACAGACCAATACGGCTAGGGGCAGATTTTTACAGCCCTGTTGTGGCAGGGGTGGGGCCATAAAATGCAGCCAAGCCGTTTAAAACTCCATTGACTTCGGCAGGACCGTAAAATCCCCGACCAGGTTTCAGTTCGGGCACTGGGCAGGACTTCTGTGGTTTAGCTTTGAAACAACATTATGGTCCTAATTATATCGTAGGACCCTGACTGTTTGTATTCTTGAAAGCCATGCTGGTCACTGACAAGTCATAGACGACTTAAAAAAGTACACATTGAAGGTGGCAGCAGGCTGGATTGCATCGGGAATCCAGCAGCATGAATATAACCATCTACCCTGCAAGTTAAAATTGGGTCTAAAGTTTAAAAAGTTGCACTCATGTTAGAGAGGATGTTGCATGTTAATCTGGGAAAATCTCTCTGTTCTGAGCTATTTTTGTCGGTATTATTGTCATAGAAACTCCAAGTGACAATGTCATAACATATGTGCAGCAGTACTGCCCAACTAATTTTTCAGGCAGTAATTCTGCCTGCAAAGCAAGTGCTTGTGTGTGGTTTAATTAATACCTTATGCATAATTAGTATGTATTGTAATATATTTGCAACAGACGGTTACATTCAGCACTATTATTAACTCTAATAATATCAGTCAAGTGGAAAGTATTACTTTCAAATGATCAGTGACTGGACAAAATGGAGCAGGGAGGCTCATTGTTCATTCCTTGTCCCAAAACCTGCCTTGTAAATTTTCCTTTGTTCTCACTGACTATGGACTTCAATGACCTCTGCTTGTCTGCCCAACTGCACATAAAAGATGACGGAATAGCTTTCCTTAACTTAAATTCCTTTACCCTCCCTTCCCACCCAAAGAGTGGTGAGAAAGAACACCTCACTGAAAATGGCTTTTAAGCCTGCTCTTCATGCAAAGCTGATGCGAAGTTGCTTGCTCCAGGAGAGTATTGTACACTTTCTTCAGAGCTGCAGATGCCAGTAAATCTTTGATAATGGTATTTTTCTTTTTTTTTTAAAGCCTAACATTCCAGACTGGGCCTTATAGGAAGCAAAGTGGACATCATTGGGTCCCGGCCTTGTCCTTCTGTATTGGCATGGAAAGAGGAAGAGGACAAAGAAGTTGATTGTAGAGCTGCCAAACTGAACAGGTATCACGTGTAGCAACTGGACACTACTTGTTGGTGTCCTTTCCTTCCTGTTTACAGATTCAGATGAGGATAATTAACAATGACCTCTCAGCTGTGCTTCAGAAGACTGTCTTGAAACAATAATTGATTTGTGCTAGTTGCCAGGCAGCTTCACACGCAGCTCATAATAGAAATCTTCAAAAGCCTCCAAATACCTCCCGCAGCATAAAGCTCATTCAATCACACGTGACTCAATCAAGGGTCCTACTTGGAGATCATTCTGCTACTCCTTCAATTAGGCATGCCCCCATTTTGCCTCATATCATTCTGTGCATATCTCAATCATAAAAACATAATTGAAAATAAATTTGAAAACTTTCCAACTCCTTAACAACATCCTGGCTTCCCTTGGCTCCCACTATTGTGTAATGGACTCCTGCAGCAACCGAGCTTCTAAATGGCTGCCTTATAGATTTATAATTGGAGCCTTCAGAGATTGAGATGGGACCTCCTTATCATTTGTTAAGGGTTACCTCCCATTCAGGAAGAAAGGAAATGGAAAGCATTGTGTGTGTCATCATATGAAATGTAATCAAGGAATCAGAAGGTACTGTATTCCTCAATGGAGCAAGAGCAAGTGTTGGCAATCAAATGTGATCACTTCATTTCTATATGTTTCCTTCCTTGTTTCCTTGGTTGTCTCCCATGCCTGGCAGCACATGAGGCAGATGAAGCATGTTCTTATGTTTTGTTTCCTTGGTTAGCTTCTCCTGGAACAGGTCACCAACCTGTCACCCAAGGCTGTAGCTGAAGGGGTACCACTCTGCGTCAAGCATGGCTGACCAGGAGACTCTCCCTCTCTTACTGCCTGCCATGGGAATGTTTGAGAACTGACTGCATTACAGTTTTCAGTTATGTGCAAATAACTACAATTCGTATTCAACTGCATCACTCCTTTTTTGGTCATGCCTGGCATATTGGAAGGATTTCCAAGTTAATAATCTGAAAAAGAGTCATATGGGCTCGAAACATTAACTCTGTTTCTCTCTCCATAGATGCTGTCAAACCTGCTGAGTTTTTCCAACATTTTCTGTTTTTATTTATTATTGATAATCAAGCTGTTTGGCCACGTTATGATGTATCTTCCATGGCCATCAAGTCCTGGGGTAGGACTCAGAGACAGTAACTCTACCCACTCTGCTGCAAGACCTCCTATCCTACATGTTTAGCTGTGAATTTTAAAAAACGCTTGCACGAGGAAGAATGGGTGAGTTATAGGTGTCAGAGAGTATTTTAATACAGTTAACCTGAATAATTCCGTCACTTCCTGAAAGTATAGTTTAAAGATAATAAATGTATGTGGTAGAGAACTAGGACAGCAGAGCCAAAAATGGAATGATGCAGTTGAGTATAAATAGCTGACAACTGTAATACAGTCAGCTCTCAAACATTCTCACAAACCTTCTGTAGGCAAGGTACTTAATATTCACATAAGCTATGCAGACATAAAATAGTACTGCTCCAGTAAAACCATAGCAAAAAGTTATTCTCTTTCCACACAAAAGCTGCATTCAACAAGCATATTGTGCAGATGAGTGGCAAGTCAGCAGGCTAAAGCTGTAATCCTCTTAAAAGACTCTATCAGCTAATCAGATGGGAACAAATTATTGGACAGTGTTACTGAGTGTTGAGAATATAATTGCACACCTTCTCTGTGCAAATGTGTTTTAATAGGTGTAAAACACTGACTTAATTGTAGTGGAAAACATGTAAGCATACTGCAACATGAAAACAACAATTTAACTAAGTATGCACATTGACTTTTCAGCCTAATATTTTCAAATACAAGCTGGCAGTGAAGAATTTCCAAGGCAACCGTTCGGAGAAGTCCCTACAGACAATCAACATCCATAGCTTATATGAAAGGTTATTCCTAGTAGAACCAACTTGCAGTCAAACAACATCTTTAATGTACAAAAATATTCCAAGGTGCTTCAAAGGAGCATCATCAGGCAAAAACTAATACTGAGCCAAAAATAGGAGATATTAGGAGGGGTGGTTAGTAGCTTAAGCAAAGAAATGGGTTTTCAGGAGGGTTTTAAAGGAGGGAGACAGAAAAGCTGAATAGTTTGGGATGCAAATTCCTCCAGAGCTCAGGACCAAGACTTTTGAAGGCATGGTCGCCAATGATGGGACAAAATTCATGAGTGATGCTAGAGTTGGAGAAATAGAGGGCTATTGGGCTGAAGTAGTTTAGAGAGATGTGGAGGAGTGCAGCCTTGATAAGATTTAAACATGGGGATGAGAATCTCGACTTAGAGGGGGCTGGGACACAATGTAGGTCAGTAAGCACAGGGATGATAGGCGAGAAGGTGGTGGTATGGGATAGGATACGGGTAGCAGAGTTTTGGAGAGTGAATGATGAAAGGCCAGTCTGATTCAACCTGAGTCCATGGTGAGAGGGTGAAATTGGTGGCAATTGTGGTGGGAGCTGCAGGGCCTGAATTTTTCCCTCGTCGGGCACGTGCAATTGGCGGGCCCTGGAACCGCCAATTAACAGCCAGCCAGTGTGAAATGCACACTGAAAAGCTCAGTTCTGCTGGGGTGAGGGCAGGTGATGACGTCACTGCCGGCGCCGTTGAATGTTTTGAGAGAACTCCCTAAAGGCAGACAGCTGCCTCAGGGAGCATACCTGCAAATAATGAAATGAAGCACTAAAAAGTTGCAAAAAAATGTCCATGCATCACAATCAAGCACCTGAAAGCATACCTCATAAAAATGCTGTCCCCAGATATTTATTTTTATTTTATTTCCTAACAGAGATTTTATCCCACCTTTGTGTGAGGTTTCATGAAAAATGTAAAGGCCACCTGGCCGATTTACCCATTCACCGACCATAAGGTTGTACGGGACATGAAAAAATCGCAGACAATTGCGCCATTAATGGGCTTGATTGCCCTCTTAATTGTTGGTGGGCACGCTTCTGGCTCTTGCACATGCCCACCAAGCAAAATATTGTGCCAGTGTGCGATGTCATCTTGCGTGACTTTATGCCTGATCAGGTCGGGCACACGCCAACCTGCGGGACGTAAAATTCTGCCCCAGATGATGGTTTCAGACTTCCCAGTGTTTAACAAGAGGAAATTCTGACTCATCACAAAACTGTATGTCAGATAACAAAAAAGGCATTTGAAGAGTCAGGAGAAGTGGTACAGCAGTAGAGCTGGATCTGATCAATGTGCATGTGGAGTTTAACCTATTTAGATTTGGATCAAGTAAGTAGCCATCTGAATCATAGGCTGGTTCATAATAAGCCTTTCTGGGATCTTCACATCTGCTCTTTCCACCATAAAGGGGTAGTACTGTAGAAATGTCATAGCATAACAGTTCATGCATTGTAAGGGGCAGAAACATATATGTCACATTAAACAAAGACTATACATTCACTAACATTTTCAGTAAAGATATAACGTTCAAATGTGCATTTGCTATTTATGTTGAAAACACATTAATATTCTATAAATGCTGATTCACCAAATCATTTCAAATTACTGAATACATGACATATGTAGAACTTTAGCAACAGAGTAAAGTCACCCCTTTGTTTATTCTAAGTTCATCATATTTGTTACTTTCTTACACAGTTCAGTAATTCTTCCCATCTCCTCCACAGCCTCTGCAAACAATGTATAACTCACAGCAACAAAATACAGACAACTAACACGCTTCCTATTAATATTAAATCTTCTGTCTCTAGTACCACTGATTGGCCATTTCAGGACAAGGACTAGAAAGATATTGTAGCAGGGCCTACTGATGTGTAATAGCTCAAAATAATTGTGTAATTGGCAGGTTCCTCCCATCAAGAACAAAAATCTTTTAGTGAATGAACTTGACATCACGCTGATAAAGCTGAACAGATTTCCCATCCTATTCAAAAGTTCAGTTGGTGTATTAATAATGCAAAATAAAACTCTGTCTGGCAGGCAATAACTGTGAGGCTTTTTACATTTATCCCTTGTAGAAAGGAGATTGGTGATTAACATTTAATGATGTCAATCAGATTTACTGTTTTTATGAAGCTGCAGACAGCATTGTGCCTTTTACCATAGATAATTAAATCTGTGAATACACAGCTTGGGCTGTTACAACATGCAGTCTATAGTCAGTTTGTGACCCAATGGAAAAACACACAGCAGCTCTCAAACTTTTGCATAATGCTACTCAATGTGTAAAAGATGGAGTTAATAGACCACCCTCAAAATAAGTATTTTTTTATTCTTTCACAGGATGTGGGCGTTACTGGCTAGGCCAACATTTATTGCTTATCCCTAATTGCACATGAGAAGGTGGTACTAAGCTGCCTTCTTGAATTGTTGCAGTCCATGTGGTTTAGGTACACTCACAGTGCTGTTAGGGAGGGAGTTTCAGGATTTTGACCCAGCGACAATGAATAAATGGCAATATATTTCCAAGTCAGGATGGTGTGTGGCTTGGAGGGGAACTTGCAGGTGATGGTGTTCCCACTCATCTGCTGCCTTCGTCCTTCTAGGTGGTAGAGGTCATGGGTTTGGAAGGTGCTGTTGAAGGAGCCTTAGTGAGTTGTTGCAATGCTTCTTGTAGATGGTGTACACTGTGCGTCAGTGGTGGAGGGAGTGTTGAAGTGGTAGATAGGGTGCTAATCAAGCAAACTGCTTTGTCCTGGATGTGTTCAAGCTTCATGAGTGTTGATGGAGGTTCACTCTGACTTCTGATTTATAGATGGTGGACAGGCTTTGGTAAGTCTGCTGAGTTACGCTCCGCAGAATTCCCAGCGTTGGATCTGCTCTTGTAGCCACAGTATTTATATTGTTGGTCCATTTGAGTTTATGGTTAATGGTAAACCCCAGGATGTTGATCGTGAGGGGTTCAGTGATGGCAATGCCATTGAATGTCAAGGGAAGATGGTTGGATTCTCTCTTGTTGAGATGGTCATTGCCTGGCACTTGAGTGGCACAAATGTCACTTGCCACTTAACAACCCAAACCTGAATGTTGACCAGATCTTGCTGCATATGGGGACAGAGTACTTCAGTATCTGAGGAATCGTGAATGGTGCTGAACATTGTGCAATCATCAGCGAACATGCCCACTTCTGATCTTATGATGGAGGGAAGGTCATTGATGAAGCAGCTGAAGATGGTTGGGCCTGGGACACTACCCTGCAGAACTGCTGCAGTGATGTCCTGGGACTGAGATAATTGACCTCCAACAACCATCTTCCTTTGTGCTACATATGATTCCAACCAATGGAGAGTTTTCTCCCTGATTCCCATTAACTCTAGTTTTGCTGGGGCTTCTTGATGCCACACTTGGTCAAATGCTGCCTTGATGTCAAGAGCAGTCACTCCCACCTACCTCTGGAGTTCAGCTCTTTTGTCCATGTTTGAACCAAGGCTGTAATGAGGTCAAGAGCCGAGTGGTCCTGATGGAACCCAAACTGAGCGTCAGTGAGCAGGCTGAATAAGTGTCGTTTGATAGCACTGTTGCTTCAACCTTGTCTTTTGCATTGATGGGTTCCCTCATCATTGAGGATGGGGATATTTGTGGAACCTCCTCCTCCAGTGAGTTGTTTAATTGTCCACCACCATTCACAACTGTATGTGGCAGCACTTCAGAGCTTAGATCTGATTTGTTTGTTGTGGATTGTTTAGCTCTATATATTGCTTGCTGCTTTCATTGTTTGGCGTGTAAGTAGTCCTGTAGCTTCACCCAGGTTGATATCTCATTTTTAGATATCCCTGGTGCTGCTCTTGGCATGCCCTCCTGCACTCTTCATTGACTCAAAAGTTCTTATGCACATCTCTGACATGTCAATTTTTTTACTCATTGCAGAGATGCACCCTGATCTTCTAGCAATGAGATCACTTAAATATTTTTGGTGAGTCCCATGGCTTTGATTCGGAGGTTTACTGGGAGTAATTTACCCCAACAGTTCTTGAAGGCCTGACAGAGCACAGAAGTCATCCGAGCTGCCAGTATTACTTTAAAAAAATAATCAAAATGTTTGTATTTGGACTGAAGCCTGTGTAATTTATATTTCTATAGATCAATTACACAGTTCTTAAGGATTTCAAATGTTAAATTTCCCTCTCCAGTGCAATAGCAACTGGAGTCCAGGAACGAACAGGTGTGCCTTTTATCCAACATTCCTTTGGATCAAATCATGCTCAATTCCTGGTCCTGGTTAAAATCAAGGCTTATATTTCTTCTTTTATTAATAGTTCAATAATTCTCAATTCTCCACTGTCTAAGATAATGGCGTCAGGAGAGCATGGCCTGCTAATTCTATTTCCTTTCATATTTATTCAAATTTCTCCAGCTTTCTCTGAAGTATATATCAAAGCTGAACAAATATAAATGTGTGATAATTTTGTAGAAGACAGTGGATAATGGATTACTTTGACATGTACTTCAACAGAAGACAATTACCAATTGATTTTAAATTGGTATGGATAGAAGTAGAATACATGCAGAGAGCGAGAAGTTCAAAGCTAAAACAGTGCCCCCTTTAGGATGTTTGAATAGATAATTACAGCAGGCAAATAGAGGCTTAGTCAAGAGGATGTGTGGCCAATTGCCTTTATGTGTGGCCAATTGCCTTTTCTTCCAAAGTAGTGTATTGCATTCATCATTATGTTGCATGTGAGATAATGCACAATTCACTGTGTGGCTCTTTGGCAGTCAACATTATGAATAATAGCAAGGGTTTTACAAGCATAAAAGAATAGACAAAGTAAGAATAACATTACTTAAAGATGAAAGAAGCCATCTTTGTATGAGAATGAGAGAATAGTGCAGAATCTTAGCAAATATGCTGTCACAATTATCAGAAGAAAAGTGAAATAGAATGGTAGGAATAACTGAGTATGTAAAAGAGCCATTCTATCAAAGGATCAAGGGACTTAAAACGGGAAAAAAAACCATCAGGCCCAGATGGTATAGATAGAAGGAGTTGGAGAAGACACTAGTCATAATTTCCAAATATTTTTGCTAACGAGAACTATGACAAAGGATTAAAGGAGGGAAGGCACTTATTTAAATAAGAGGAAAAAGATAGGGATTATTTTGTTAATTAGTTTTGGTTATGGGTAAACTTTGAAAGAGTTAATTTTTATGAACAAACGCTGACAGCAAGGACCCTCACGATACCCCCTTACCCCCTCCCACCCTCCAGACTCATATGGTAGGTATGCATAATGTATTAAAAATTATATGTTTCATGTCCATGATTCTATTATGTTTGGCCTGCAGCAAAAGCCTTGCCGCTAGTAACACATATTTGTAAAATCAGCCACCTAGAGTTCATAATATGATTTGACATTATTGAACATTGAGAAAAGCATAGACTAACAAGGGACATTCATAGATTTATAAAAGGCAAGTCATGCCTGACTAATCTAATTGAGTTTTTTGAGGGAATTAGTGGATAGACAAAGACAAAATTCTAATGAAAGGTCACAGACCTGAAACATTGGCCCAGAACTTCTGATGTCCTGAGCAACAAAATCTTGGACTTAAGTCTGTGTTCCATGTTGGGACCCTGCAGAAGTCCTGACACACACACATGCACAGTAATTTCCCGTGAAGTTTAATCTTCTGATAGGCTGATTTGCACAACCCTCGGCCCTCCACGGAAATCTCCGACACTGAGCCCAGGGTCAGAGACTTGGGACAGATATGCGGGATTTACCTGGGTACTTATTCAGGAAATTTTATGCTGGTTAATACCTGATCTAAGAGATTAGCCAGCGTAACTGAACTGAGCATCACAACCGACCCCACCAATCATCCACCTCCCGACCTGAGTCGACTCTCTCTCCCACCACCACATCCTGACCTGACTACCCACCCGACCTGAATACCCATCCAACCTGACTGCCCCCTTGAGCCATCTCCCTACACACCAACCCACTCACTCATTTATCCATTTATTAACCCACACTCACTCAGTAAAAGACTTAAGACCTTTAAAAATCTACTTGAATACAGTGGCTAGTGCCATAAAAAAGGGGGCATGTCCTCTTCCTGTACTTGATGGGCTTACCCTGGAGCAACTGCACTGGTTCATTTCTTCCTCAGCCAGGGTCAGAAGTCCACACTGAAAATGGGCAGTTCTGTCGGGGTATAGAAAACTTTGTGGGCAGCAGCAATTCATCTAGCCTTGACGCTGACTGGAAGGTCTGGGCCATTAACTCTGTTTTTCTTTCTCCACAGGTGCTGCCAAACTTGCTGTGTATTTCCAGTATTCTCTGTTTTTGTTTCAGATTTCCAGCATCTGGAGTATTTTGCTTTTAATAAACTATCTATTAACATCATTATTTTTTATAATGCACAGCTGAAATAAATATTTTAACTGGATATTAGATCTCATATGGAATTAATGTAAACACATGAAATGAAAAGGTAAAACCCACATTAAAGCTTATACACCTAATCATTATTTAATTGTAAGAAAAATCACAAAGCTTATGTGTTATATGTGTTTTGGGATTAAGAATACACACAGCATAAAAGGCAATTACTGATAAGTATTTCATACAGGAACTCTATGTATGTTGATGGTGACAGCCATCATTTGTATAGAAAATATGGGAACAATACAACTAAAAACTAATTGCAAACTAAAATTTTAATTTTTTGAGGGATCATGGTTGCATCCACTGTAAGCAACAATAAATGTGAATCATGAAACATATCCCAAGGCGTTCCTAGCTACAGTACGTGATAAATAAATAAAATTATATCAACTGGCTTCAACAGGGTGGTAAGTACCTTAAAGATGGGGTTGGTAGGCTTACTGCCCTGTTAACCCCAGTGATTACCCACTGGAACTTTCAGAATCCAAGCCCTGGATGGCTGTGGGTGCTGCCTGAAACAAGATAGGCCTCCTTCCATACAAATTGAGGTCCTAATGACATTGATTGTAATTCCGACTTTCCTTGTGCTGCCAGAAGAAGCAGGAGGGTTCCTCTAAGCTCTGCAAAAATACCTTGGGTAGCTGTCAGCCTGGACTCACCCCACTTCTGCAATGTCAATACCTCACACACACACCACCCCCTGACGTACCTAACTATGAGCCTTTTCCAGAATCCTAATTGGTTGACATTCCTGACCCTGGAGAGCGGGGAGTTGGATCTTAAGATAAAAACAAAAAGCTAAAAGCTACTGCGGATGCTGGAAATCCAAAACAAAAACAGAATTACCTGGAAAAACTCAGCAAGTCTGGTTTAAGGTGGAAGACCACCACCTTCAACACCTCTTTGACCCTTTTGTCTGTGACATCTTTTGATTATCTGCTCACACCACACCCTCAATGTGTCTCTTCCCCCCCCCCCACCTTAAACCAATTTATATTTCTCCCTTGTTGAAACTATGCTGCAGTTCTGCCGAAGGGCCATGAAGGCTCGAAACGTTAACTGATTTCTTCTCCGCCGATGCTGCCAGACTTGCTGAGTTTTTCCAGGTAATTCTGTTTTTGTGTTGGATCTTAATGCTTGTTTGGCATCCACAGTTTGTTGGGCAGGTTCAAATGAGGGAGTAGATGGCATAGTGGTAATGTCACTAGACTAGTAATCCAGAGACCCAGACTAATGCTCTGGGGTCTGGGGGACCAGAGCAAATAATGGAATTTAAATTCAATCAATAAAAATCTGGAACTGAAAGCTAGTCTCAGTAATGGTGACATGAAAAATATTGTCCATTGTTGTTTAAAAACCCATCTGGTTCATTAGTGCCCTTTAGAGAAGAAAATCTGTCATCCATACCTAGTCTGGTCTACATGTGAGTCCAGACTATCAGCAATGTGGTTGATTTGTGACTGCTCTCTGAAGTGCCCAAGCAAGCCACTCAGTTCAAAAGCAATTAGGGGTGGGCAACAAATGCTAGCCTGGTCAGCGACACCCACATCCTAAGAAAGAATAAATAAAAGCAAAATTAGGTTAGGGTCTCAGTTCCCTTCACCACTTGAACACAAGTGTGCTGTGCAGGCCAATCATCAGAAGGTCAAAACTGATCCCAGTGAATGGTGATAAACAGAAAGCACTAAATGATGAGAGCTACTTAATATATGTTTCAGAATACTTTCTGATTATAATATAAAATATAGAATTGTTTAATTGAAAGCCATTCTAATTACTTTTATTCTTGGTCTACAGGGAAAATATATGAAGTTAAATTCAGGAACATGGATGCTTGGTGCTCTGGGGAGGGAACTCTTCAGTTACCAAGTTGAGTGCTGATTGCTTCCCAGCATCTGAAATTGCACACAATCTCTGAAATCAATGTGTTACAGCCTTAACAATAAAATTACATGAAAGACATCAATTTTATATTGAAACAGGAATCATATTTCTTGCCATATTTTTCCCCTTTGCTGTTCAGTCTTACACTGAGAGAAACAAAATCAAGTAAACGCTGTCTTTATTTCCATTTTCATTGAAAATCTTAGTGTCCTGGGCCATTGTAATAATATTCCAAATAAGAAATCCTGAGCACAATTATCTTTCTCAACGTGTTTTGTTTGAAATGGAATGCCTGTCAATTATGCTAATTAACTATATGATGCCTGAGTTAATATGGAAGTTTAATGGATTACAGTAGGATGTGTTTACTGATAAGTTTCTTGTTTTGGAAGATTGTTCAAACAGGTGTGTGACTGCCTGCAGTATTCCAGCAGATACTGCATCAGCAGGGCCATGATGCTAGTTAGGTCTCTTGTCCGAGAATAAACACTGATTATTCACATTGGAATCATTGTATCGCACAGTTTCTTTCTCTGTAATGTTCACACTTGCAACAGTATAAAACTCACTAGCCATACTTTGGGGAGTGAGTGCAGATCTTTTAAAATAAGTAAACACAGGAATACTTGGGCCTGAATTTTCACCATAATGTAGAGGGTCACCAGCTTATGTAAAATTGCACCGCAAGCTCAAATCTGGAAATCCCACCCCCGAACTTGCCCCTGCACCCCCAACATTTTTGCTGGGGGTTGGTGGGGGGGTGGGGGGGTGGGAACAGAGGCAGGTTGCACTTTGACATGCATGTTTCATGGAGGCAGCTGCACATATAAAACTGCAGCTACTTTCGCTCAGAACTGATTTTCGCAAAGAAAGAATGGGAAATACGACTTGTGCACCTTAGATCGATGAAGGAAAGATGTGAAGTTTGCGGAGTTTTTTGGAAAGGTAAGGTACCCTTTTGGATAGGTTCAGGGATCCATTTGGATAAGGCTGAAAAGTTGCAGTAAAAGCCACAGAAATAACAAAAAAAAATCAATCGCAGGTGTCTGATTTTAACCCACAATTGTTTGCCCTTACTGACTCGGACATCCAAGTGGCAGGAAGAAGAGTGTGCCAGAGAAGGGAGCATTACATACCAAAGAAGAAGATGGGGATGGCACCTTCACACATTGGCACCATAGAGGCCAATGAATGTGATCAAAATGAGGCCAGAGGGAGGGTACCAGGCCAGGAGGCAGAGGCAGCACAGTGCACACCAGAAAGGGGGAGAAGGAGAAGGAGGACAACTGGTTTTACCCGGAAGTAAGAGCATACAGAGATCCAACAGAGGGCGCTGGTGAGAAATGACTGAAGCATTTTGGGAGAAGTCATCGCAGCCACCACGACTCAGGAGGGAATCGAGGAGGACCCACTGTCAAAGAACGGAATAGCCACAAACATTACATTGCTGTAGTGTTTCCATCCCTCCCTCCTCCTCAAACCTAAAAAAAAAGAGGAAGAGGCAGTGCCTTCAGGAGTGCACCAGACCTGCGAGGGACACTCTTCTGAAAGGGGATTTTAAAGAAAAAGTAGCTGACTGGTGAGTAATCCTGGGAGCAGACTTGGAGGGAGGAGCACCGAAGCGGTGAGTATAAATCTGGCTTACCTCGGGGATTCGCGGCCTTGTCTCCAGGGAGGAGCACCGGAGCGGTGAGTATAAATCTAGCTCACCTCGGGGATTCATGGCCTTGTCTACAGGGACAGACTCGGGGGGAGGAGCACCGGAGCGGTGAGTATAAATCTAGCTTACCTCGGGGATTTGCGGTCTTGTCCCCAGAGAGCAGACTCGGAGGGAGGAGCACCAGAGCGGTGACCTCGGGGCACAGAGTAACTGAAGCCAAAACTGAAAAAGTGACATCACAGGAAAGCTGTGACCTGATTGGTTGGTAGGAAATCTGCACCAAATTTGAAAAAAAAACACTGCAAAGCTAATTAATAAATTAATTATCTAAGTCGAGATGGCAGGGCAGGTGATGTGCTGTAGCTGTATGATGTGGGAGCTGGCAGATCCCATTGCGAGCCGCATTGACCACATCTGCAGCAAGTGTTGGTTGCAGGAGGAACTCCAGCTCAGAATTGATGAGCTAGAGTCCAAGCTCCGGATGCTGCGGCACATCCGGGAGGGGAGAGTTACCTGGACGCTTTGTATCAGGAGGCGGTCACACCTGGTAGATTAAGTACCTCAAGTCCGGTCAGTGGTCAGGGTCAGCAGGGTGTGACTGCAAGTGAGGCAGGTAGAGGGATCCTGTGTTCAGGAACAGAGGAGACTCAGCTCTTGACCTTGTCCAGCAGGTACGCGGTACTTGCTCCCTGTGTGGATGAGGAAGAGGGCTTTTGGGAGGATGAGCCAGCTGACAACACCGTGGCACAGGAGGCCATTCAAGAGGGGGGAGCAAAAAGACAAGTGGTAGTTGTACGGGATTCTATAATTAGGGGAATTGATAGCTTCCTTTGTAAGCAGGATTGAGAGTCCCGCATGATATGTTGCCTGCCCGGTGCCAGGGTGAGGGACATCTCTGACCGGCTTGAAAGGATATTGGAGAGGGAGGGGGAGGATCCAGTTGTTGTGGTCCACGTCGGGACAAATAACATAGGTAAGACTAGGAAAGAGGACCTGTTTGGGGATTATCAGGAACTAGGAACTAAATTAAAGAACAGGTCCTCAAGGCTTATAATCTCCGGATTACTACCCGAGCCACGTGCAAATTGGCATAGGGACGCGAGAATAAGGGAAGTAAACACGTAGCTAAAGGAGTGGTGCGGGAAAAAGGGGTTCCATTTTATGGGGCATTGGCATCAGTATTGGAACAGGAGAGATCTGTACCGTTGGGACGGTCTCCAACTGAACCGATCTGGGACCAATGTTCTAGCGAAAAGGGTAAATAGGGTGGTCAACAGGACTTTAAACTAGAAAGTGGGGGGTGGGGAAGGGAAGGGTAAAACTCCAAGAACTATGACTAATGGGAAACAAAGCAGCAGGTTAGCGTGTGGGGGGGTGGATTCAACTTCATGGAAAATTATGAAAAAACTGAAAAGAAAGGAGAGCCCAGGAGAGGCTATTAAAGTCTCCAGAACACAAAATAGGACAGGGTGTTTGGAAAGGGCTAGGAATCTAACTTCAAGCACATCAGATAAAGAGATGACAATGACAAAGGGGACGGGAAATACAGGACTGAAGGTGTTGTATCTGAATGCACCTAGTATACGAAATAAAGTAAATGAGCTTGTGGCGCAGATTGAAATTGGCAGGTATGATGTGGTGGGTATTACGGAGACATGGCTGCAAGGGGATCAGGACTGGGAGCTAAATATCCAAGGATATACATCCTATCGACAAGATAGGCAGGTTGGCAGAGGGGGTGGGGTTGCTTTGTTAGTAAGAAATTAAATTAAATTGATAGCAAGAAATGATGTAGGGTCAGATGATGTAGAATCTGTGTGGGTAGAGTTGAGGAACCACAAAGGTAAAAAAACCATAATGGGAATTATGTACAGGCCTCCGAACAGTAGTCAGGATTGGGGCACAAGATACACCAGGAGATAGAAAAGGTGTGTAAGAAAGGCAAAGTTACAGTGATCATGGGGGATTTCAATATGCAGGTAGACTGGGAAAATCAGGTTGGTAGTGGATCCCAAGAAAAGGAATTTGTTGAATGTAAACGAGATGGCTTTTTGGAGCAGCTTGTGGTGGAGCCCACTAGGGAACAGGCAATTCTAGATTTAGTGATATATAATGAGGCAGATTTGATAAGGGAGCTTAAGGTGAAAGAACCCTTAGGAGGAAGTGACCATAATATGATAGAATTTACCCTGCTATTTGAGAGGAAAAAGCTGGAATCAGATGTAACGGTATTACAGTTGAATAAAGGCAACTACAGAGGCATGAGGGAGGAGTTGGCCAGAATTGACTGGGAGATGAGCCCAGCAGCAAAGACAGTGGAACAGCAATGGCAGGAGTTTCTGGGAGTAATTTGGGAGACACAGCAAAAATTCATCCCTAGGAAGAAGAAGCATACTAAAGGGAGGACGAGGCACCCATGGCTGACTAGGGAAGTCAGGGACAGCATAAAAGCTAAAGAGAAAGCACACAATGCGGCGAAGAGCAGTGGGAAACCAGAGGATTGGGAAGCCTACAAAGACCAACAGAGGACAACTAAAAAAAGAAATAAGGAGGGAGAAGATTAAATATGAGGGTAAACTAGCCAGTAATATAAAAGAAGATTGCAAGAGTTTTTTTAGATATATAAAGGGTAAGAGAGAGGCAAAAGTGGACATTGGGCCGCTGGAAAATGACGCTGGAGAAGTAGTAGTTGGGAACAAAGAAATGGCGGAGGAACTGAATAGGTACTTTGCATCAGTCTTCACAGTGGAAGACACGAGTGACATCCCCAAAGTTCAAGAGAGTCGGGGGGCAGAGGTGAGTACGGTGGCCATTACCAAGGAGAAGGTGCTAGGAAAAATGAAAGGTCTGAAGGTGGATAAATCACCTGGACCAGATGGATTACACTCCAGAGTTCTGAAGGAGATAGCTGAAGAGATAGTGGAGGCGTTAGTGGTGATCTTTCAGGAATCACTCGAGTCAGGGAGGGTCCCAGAGGACTGGAAAATTGCTAATGTAACCCCCCGTTTAAGAAGGGAGTGAGGCAAAAGACGGGAAATTACAGGCCAATTAGCCTGACCTCGGTCGTTGGTAAGATTTTAGAGTCCATTATTAAGGATGAAATTTCAGAATACTTGGAAGTGCATGGTAAAATCGGGCAAAGTCAGCATGGTTTCATCAAGGGGAGGTCATGCCTGACAAATCTGTTAGAATTCTTTGAGGAGGTAACAAGTAGGTTAGACAAAAGAGAGCCAATGGATGTTATCTACTTGGACTTCCAGAAGGCCTTTGACAAGGTGCCGCACAGGAGGCTGCTCAGTAACATAAGAGTCCAAGGCATTAGAGGCAAGGTATTAGCATGGATAGAAGATTGGCTGTCTGGCAGGAGGCACAGTGTTGGGCTAAGGGGGTCCTTCTCAGGATGGCGTCCGGTGACTAGTGGAGTTCCGCAGGGCTCAGTGTTGGGACCACAACTTTTCACTTTATACATTAATGATCTAGATGAAGGAACTGAGGGCATCCTGGCTAAGTTTGCAGATGATACAAAGATAGGTGGAGGGACAGGTGGTATTGAGAAGACGGGGAAGCTGCAGAAGGATTTGGACAGGTTAGGAGAATGGGCAAAGAAGTGGCAGATGGAATACAACGTGGGGAAGTGTGAGGTCATGCACTTTGGTAGGAAGAATAGAGGCATAGACTATTTTCTAAATGGGTAGAGAATTCAGAAATCTGGAGTGCAAAGGGACTTAGGAGTCCTAGTCCAGGATTCTCTTAAGGTTAACTTGCTGGTTGAGTCGGTAGTTAGGAAGGCAAATGCAATGTTGGCATTTATTTTGAGGGGACTAGAATATAGGCTCTGGTCAGACCACATTTAGAATATTGTGAGCAATTTTGGGCCCCGTATCTCAGGAAGGATGTGCTGGCCCTGGAGAGGGTCCAGAGGAGGTTCATGAGAATGATCCCAGGAATGAAAGGCTTAACATATGAGGAACGTTTGAGGACTCTGGGTCTATACTCAATGGAGTTTAGAAGGATGAGGGGGGATCTCATTGAAACTTACAGAATACTGAAAGGCCTGGATAGAATGGACGTGGGGAAGATGTTTCCATTAGTAGGAGAGACTAGGACCCGAGGGCACAGCCTCAGAGTAAAGGGAAGACCTTTTAGAACAGAGATGAGGAGAAACTCCTTTAGCCAGAGAGTGGTGAATCTATGGAATTCATTGCCACAGAAGGCTGTGGAGGCCAGGTCATTGAGTGTATTTAAGACCGAGATAGATAGGTTCTTGATTGGTAAGGGGATCAAAGGTTACGGGGAGAAGGCGGGAGAATGGGGTTGAGAAACTTATCAGCCATGATTGAATGGCGGAGCAGACCCGATGGGCCGAATGGCCTAATTTCTGCTCCTATGTCTTATGGTCTTATACGAACCTCAGAGGTCATATCTCAATACGACTGGAAACCAATGTAGATGGCGGCTGAGGTTAAGCCGAGAAGCGGTAACCGTCAAATGTGACAATACCATCTTGAACCACAATCTGTCGATCCTCATACCCTGCGAGTGGCTGTGATGGCTACCATGCCTCTGAATTTTTATGCATCAGGTTCTTTCCAGGGCTCAGTTGGAGACCTATGCGGAATCTCACAGTCAGCTACACACAGTTGCATCAAGGCAGTAACTGATGCCCTGTTTGATCAGGTGAGGACTCCCCGGTTGATGTAGCATCTCAGAAGCAGAGGCCCACAGATTTTGCACTAGTGGCAGGCTTCCGTCAGGTGCAGGAGGTTATCGGCTGCACCCACATTGCCATAAGAGCGCCAACTCATCAACTGGACACCTCTGTGAACCAAAAGTCATTCCACTCCCTGAATGTGCATGTAGTTTTTGACCACAGCAAGGTTATCCTGCAAGTTTGTACAAAATTCCTTGGTATCTGCCATGACTCATTGACTGAAGAGTTCCAAACTACCTCAGCTTTCTCAGCCACCTACACAGATGTGTGTTTGGCTTCTGAGGGACAAGGGATGCCCCTTAAAGAGGTGGCTAATGGCCCCCTTTAGGCAGCCGCAAACGGAGCCTGAGATGAACCATAACAGCAGTCATGTGGTGATCCCAGAGTGCTTTAGAGCATGGTTCTGGCATTCTGATAATGTGCTTCAGGTGTCTTGGCCACTCAGCTGGAGCTCTACAGTATTCCCCTGCAAGGCTATCCTGAGTAGTACTGGTGTGCTTCATGCTGCACAATATTGTGCAGTGGAGGTGCCTACAACTGAAAGGGGAGTCTCCACATTTGAGGAGGAGGATGATGATGAGGAGGTGAAGAGGGTGGCAATGGCAGAGCAGCTGAGAGGCATGCCCTTATAGCCATGGGTGATTCCGTGCAGGAGGGGGTCATTGTCAAAAACATACTAAACCAAAATAGATTCACCTGGGGTCCTGAAATTCATACTTACCATCAGCCAGTCCCTGGTGAGCAGCTTCCACATAATAAACTTTTTCACATGGAAGCCAGTTACACATGGAAATGCCCATCCTCAACAACAGATAAAGCCAACATCAATGAGTTTGACTCAATTACATAAATATTGGTGAAAGCATCACCAGCCTCAACATATTGCAAACACACATCTTGAGAAATCTTTCATAATCTGATCCTTTCATATTACTACCAATGGCTGTCAATGAGGCACAAAGCCACCATGTTGTGCACACTCAAACCATGCCCACATTGCTGAGAGTGTCAGTATGAATCCTGGTGTGCACTGGAGTGTTGTTTTGGGCTGCATTAGAGTGCTTATGTTGGAGTTTGGTGAGAGAGGAAAGGAAGTGATCCTTTCATTTTTTACCTTTCCTTAGAAAGAAGAACAGTGGCCTTTTTAAGTAGGACCTTGTGAGTATTTCTCCTGCCCTTAATATTCTCTAAACTAGAGGAAGTAAAAGTAAAGGAAGCAATTTAAGGGTAAGTCATGGCAAGGTAGCTTGGCCAAGTGGAATGCACCTCCTATGTGACATGGGAATTCAGGGACACTTCCAGTGTCCAGGGTGACCAGGAAGTTTCTCCAGCTGCAGTTACTCAAAATCCATTTTTTGGAGCAGGAGCTGCGGTTGGAGTGACTGTGGAGCATCCGCAAGGATGAGATCTTCGTGGATAGCATGCACGGTGAGGTGGTCACACCGCAGGTAAAGAGTGCACAGGCAGAAAGCAAATGGGTGTCCGCCAGACGGAGTAAAAGCACTAGGCAGGTAGTGCAGGAGTCCCCTGGGTCCATCTCCCTCTTTAGCAGATTTTCCATTTTGGATACTGCTGGGGGGATGATTTCTCAGGGGAATGCAGCAAAAGACAAGCCCATGGCACAATGAGTGGCTCAGCTGCACGGGGGATGGAGAAAGACAGTGGGACAGCAATAGTGATAGGGGTTTCTATCATAAGGGGAACAGATAAACTTTACTGTGGCCACAGACATGATACCGGGATGGCATGTTGCCTCTGTGGTGCCAGTGTCAAGGATGTCACTGAGCGGCTGCCGGACATTCTGAAAGGGGAGGGTGAACAGCCGGAGGTCATGGTCCACATTGGTACGAACGACGTAGGTAAAAAGAAGGATGAGGTTCTGAAAGCAGAATATAAGGAGCTAGGAAATAAATTAAAAAGCAGGACCTCAAAGGTAGCAATCTCAGGATTACTTCCAGTGCCATGTGTTAACGAGATCAGGAATAGGAGAATAGACCAGATGAACACATGGCTGGAAAGATGGTGTAAGAGGAAGCGATTTAGATTACTGAGGCATTGGGGCCAATTCTGGGGATGATGGGACCTGTACAAGCTGGACGGGTTGCACCCCAAAAAGGCTGGGACCAATACCCTCGCAAAGGTATTTGCTAGTACTGTGGGGGAGGGTTTAAACTAGAGTGGTAGAGTGATGGGAACCTGAGAGGGAAGACACAAGGGGGCGAAACAAAGGTAGGAATGAAAGACAGAAAAGTAGAAAGCAAAAGTGGAAGGTAGAGGAAACAAGGTCTGGCAGGAAATAGGGCCATAGTACAAAAAACGATTTGTAAAAATGTTAAAAAGACAAGTCTGAACGCGTTGTATCTGAATACATGGAGCATCCGCAATAAGGTAGACGAATTAACAATGCAAATAGATTTAAACAGGTACGATATGATTGCGATTATGGAGACATGGCTGCAGGGTGACCAAGGCTGGTAAGTGAATATCCAAGGGTACTCAATATTTAGGAAGAAAAAGCAAAAAGGAAAAGAAGGTGGGGAGGCATTGTTAGTTAAGGATGAAATCAGTGCACTAGTGAGAGAGGATATTGGCTCGGAAAATCTAGATGTAGAATCAGTCTGGGTGGAGATAAGAAGAAACAAGGGGTGGAAAACATTAGTGGGGGTTGTCTATAGGCCTCCACACAGTCATGGTAAGCTAGGGGATGGGAGTAAACAGGAAATTAGACATGCATGTAACAAGGGTGCTACAGTAATCATGAGTGAATTTAATATACCTAAAGGCTGGGCAAACCAAATTAGCAATAATACTATAGTAGGTGAATTCCTGAAGTGTGTATGAGATGGTTTTTTAGACCAGTACATTGAGGAACCAACTAGGGAACAGGCTATCCTAGATTTGGTAATGTGCAATGAGAAAGGGTTAATTATTAATCATGTTGTGTGGAGTCCTTTAGGGAAGAGTGAACATAACATGATAGAATTCTTCATTATTCTTATGAAGGTATGAGGCATGAGTTGGCTAACATAGATTGGGGAACTTCATTAAAAGGCATGGCAGTAGATAGGCAATTGTTAATATTTAAGGAACGAATTTATGCATTGCAAGAGTGAAACATTTTTTTTGGCACAAAACACAACGGGAAAAACAGCCCAATCATGGCTAATAAAAGAAATTAAGGAAAGCATTAGATCCAAAGAGGAGTCATATAAAGTTGCTAGGAAAAGTAGCAAGCCTAAGGATTGGGAGCAGTTTAGAATTCAGCAAAGGAGAAGTAAGAGATTGATTAAGAGCAGAAAAATAGAGTATGAGGGTAAACCTGCAAGGAACATAAAAGTGGAATGTAAAAACTTCTATAAATATGTAAAAGGAAAAGATTAGTGAAGACAAATGTAAGTCCCTTACAGGCCGAATTGGGGGAATTTATTATAGAGAAGGAGGAAACTGCAAGGCAATTAAACAATTACTTTAATTCTGTCTTCACGGAGGAAGACGCAAATAACTTCCCAGAAATGCTAGGGAACCAAAGGTCCAGTGAGAAGGAGGAGTTGAAGGAAACTTGTATTACTAAAAGATAGTGCTGGAGAAAATAAAAGGACTGAAAGTCGATTAATCCCCAGGGCCTGATAATCTACATCCCACATTATCCATTTAGCTCCATGGTCCAGTTTTAGGAGTGGCTACATACGCAACACGAAATGCTGCCATAAACCTCGGCTCCCTTACAAACCACAGCCTCTGCCATTTGGAAGACAAGGGCTTCCAAAGTAATGGGGAGCATACACAAGCATTCTTCAATGCGGCATAAATGGCATCTTAACCCGCGGAACCTCCACTTAGTTGGCTGAAGAACACTGATGTGTAGATGACTGCCTTGCACCCAGCATGCTTGAGGTGCACCTGATCATTGAGTCTGATCATTGAGCCTCCTTTAAAGTCAATCATAGATGGACAATAAATGATGCAAGGAGCATCTCATTCCTTGACCCTTTGTTCAATACTGCTTTGCATGAGTGACTGGAGAAGGAAGAAGCCAGAAAAATATGGTTGCACCCTTGCTCCTGATGAAGTCAATGCAAGTTAACATGCAGTCTTCAGTGTCACTGGTAAGAATATCCTTCATTATGCTAACATTCTCATTGAGTTTTGTAGTGTAATAACGCACAGAGACATTATAGAGTGTATTGACATGTATTCACAAAGTGCTTAATTGTGATATTTACAAAGTTAAAAATGTAACCATGGTGAATCCATTAGTACTCTAAGCGTGCACTTGCACGCATTCCTATGATGTGACACTGCCCTCACCCCCAGCCCGTGAAGCCTCGGAGGAGATGGAGCCAGGCTTCTCACATCTCATTCTGTATGGGACTGAGGAGCATAGCAGCCAGCCTAGTCATGCAGGAGCCTGTTGGTGGCCTCCTTCAGACTATGGCCTCAGCACTTCCGCATGGGCAGCTGTGGTCATTGGCACCTATGGAGCAGACAAGGGCTCTGGCGGATGGGCAAGGGAGCTGGAAGAAGATGAGTGTGTAGAGAAGCTCTCAGTACCTTCATCATTATCAGTAACCTCCACAGCCCTGGGTTGGCCTTCAGGTGGGGTTCCCACAACCACTATGCCAACAGCGCAAGCGTGCAGGGAACGCAGCTCCTCTTGTATTCCATGGATGTCAGTGCTCATACACTGAGTGAGCTACTCCAGGTAACTGAGTGAGTCTTGCATCCTTTCCTGGCCAACATGCTGCTCTTGCATCCACTCCAAGTGCTGCTGCATGTATCTGCAAGAGAGTGGTCATTTTCTCATGGTTGGAGCTCATGCAGCTGAGCCCTGAGACAATGTGGTCATGGGAGGGCTGCACCAACCAACTGGACATAAGATATCTCTTCTCCTCTGCATCTCCTCCACCAGAATCTGGAGGTTCTGTTCGCTGAACCTCCCACTCCTTCCGCACTCTCAGCTCTGTGTGGCATTCTGGCAACACAAATTTAAAATGAAAAGGGTTGCAAAGCATGCAGCTTACAATACTCTCAAATACATTTGTGTGTTTACATGCACAAACCAATTTCTCCGTGTACTGTGTGGGTGGGGGATGGGATGGTGGGGGAAGGAAATGGCTCTGCACAGATGCATGATTTTGCTGCCATCAGTCCCAGATGTCATGCTGTGCTCCCGACCACTAACTAGCCTACTGGCTCACTCCCTTTGAGTCACACTGTTCTGCCATGTCAGTGCGCAGCTGTGAGGGACCTGGTCAAGGGTCAATTGAGTGGGCACATCCTGATAGATGGGTGGCAAGAGGGCAGATGGATGGGCAAAGAATTCACGCATTTACAGTGTGCATTAGACATCCCCTGAGACATAATAGTAACCTGCATTAATGCAGAATATCATTAGCAGTTATTGGTGATAGGATGCTGCCATCTCCATGGCGATGTCTTGTGACGCCTCTCCAAGCTTTATGTGGCTCAGTATACTCCTTCAGTATGAAGGGTTCTCAAAATTCCCACATTTTTCATGTCATCTACAAGGATATGACTTTCGGACTTTTATGGCAGAGGACCCAACTGCTGAGTTAAGTGTAGAACCCTGCAGCCAGGAGGCAGCCCATGAAGGCCTGGGACTGGACATGCCCGGGCTTGTTGAGTGCAGTGTGGATTGTTGCCTGTAACCAGACAACGAGAGGAGACAGAATACGCATTCTTCCCTTTAAAGCAATCAACCCAGAGAAAGACTTCATCTTACACGAAACTAAAGCCCATCAAAATCTTTCATAAATAATCGCTACTAATTACTAAGGCAGGAAGACAGCAATCAATGCAATTATGCGAACCCATCAATACTCCACATATACAATGGCTTTCAGTTCAAGACTAGTTATGGGGACAGGAAGACAACGATAAACATCATGCGAGCCCATTAAAAACAATGAAACAACAATCACCTGAAGAAGCCCAAATCAGACAAAGAACTAACCTTGATTTGGTTTCAGATAAGAAATTTGAAAAAACAGAATAATTGAGCCACCAGTTACGAAGGTGAAGCAGATACAGGAGGGTGAGCAGTTTTTGGAGCTGTTGAAGTAGAGTTTAAGCAGGGAGGAGATCTGGAGGTTTGCAGGCCCGCAGGCAACATCACAGCGAGGGGCACAGGGTGGCAGGCTCAACCAAAGACAACAAGGCCGTAACCGCAGCCCTCCACGAAGATCGACCACCCACAACCGCAACCTCCAACCAACTGAAGCACCTTCACAGATTCCACAGACCGGGACCACGTGGGGACGGCAGGCCCTAGAGGACACAAAGAGCCCTTTTACTCCAAAACTGCAACCGGCTTACCTGGCTGGATTTCGAACTATCAAGGTACCCTGGTTGATGAGCACCCTGACCTCCTAGTTCAATTTAGTTAGGTTTTGGGGGTGGGACAAGGGTAAGGGGATTAGTAGCGTGATTATCACTCGCTGTGCCGTGTGTTCCCCATTCTGAACTAAGTGTACTTTGTAGGTCTGTATAATCTCAGTGTAATCCTAATGTTATAAGTTCATTTGTGACTTCAATAAACCCAGTTTTTTTCTTGCACCAAAACCAGTTGTCTGCTCCACTTTGTCACAACCCCCAAATAAGTCCAAGGTCTAGAACCCAGGGAGTGGGAGCGATTCGAAACGCTCAGAAGTTAGAGGTGAAGCTGACATACACCACCACCCCCTACATAATGGCGACCGCGACAGGACCTTGGCAAAAGAGATGTGATGCAGTGGACACTGATTTGAAAGAGAGAACTGTAATGGAAGAGAGGATTTCAAATTATGTGTTCAGTAAGATGAATATGGAAAAAAAATGGGTCACTAATCTGTTAAAGGCTGGGCGCCCGGTAGATGCTGCAGCTAAATGGACAGAAGGGAAGGATCATAAAAAATCCATAGAAAAGGCAGCCTGGCTGATGTGCTTCAAGAAACAGATCCAGCTTTTGGACAGGCTTGTTGAAGCACAGGCAGCTGAGATTCAGGAGTCAGCCCTGGAAGTCCAAACAAAGGCCCTAGCAGGGGAGAAGTTACTGTTAGCATTGCAGGCTCTGAACCAGGAAAGGGTGTAGTTAGTGGGGGAGCATAAGACCCAGCAGGAATATTTACAGTGTCAGGTCACCGAGGCCAAGAACAATGAGCTGGGGTTGCGGGAAAAGAATGCCCGCCTAGTAAGCCAAGTAAGAGAGCAGCAGGAGAAAGTAAAAGGCTTATAGGCAGCCTATAAGATAGTGAGCACACAGCAGACCATGGCCCCTGCCAGAAGCAGATAGAGAGCCTGAACCTTGCTCTAAGGACGGCTAAAGGCATGGTGTGCCTCATAAGCCCTAGTGCAGCCCAGGTCGACTTCACAGGGAACTTGGGGAGGACAGTTCAGACATCATAGGTAGTGCCAAGGGACTATCTGGTTGAGGAGCAGGAGGGCCCATGACCACCACCCGTAGTGCCAAGCTTTAGCAAAATCTGGCAGGGGGGGTGGGGGGGTTGAATTAGCGGCAGAAGCTGAGGAGGAAAACGGCCAGCAAGAGAGGCTGGGACTGGAGCCGATATGCCCAGCCTGGCAGCAAAGGTTCTGCCCGCCCACTGATAACGGGGACGAAGGACCCCTCCAAAACCAGTTCGTAGTTCCCCACGGCACCCAACAGCTTAGGGCCATGGTAAGCCATTTAACTAAACTTGCGGCAAATCGGGATCCTTCAGGGAAGTGGAACAAGCAACAAGCATCAACGAGTGCAATGATGCTGAATAGGCCAAAATGCTGCTATTCTCCCTGGAGAGTAAGCTCTTCCAGTCCCTCTCTGACCAATGTAAGATGGGACAGTGTGATTATGGGGAGCTCAAAGAGGAAGTACTTGAGGCTGTAACTGTACACTACCCACACTGAGTACTTTGGCAATGCGGGGAGACAAAGAAGGGGAACCTGGAATGATGTTTTCACAGCATATAATACAGGATCCTCTGTGATAAACAGTCTGGATGACATAGAATTGCAGACACAAATAAACGGCTTAAAAACACAATTACAAAAAATCTTAACAGAGGAGAACACAGTGATAGGCTCAGAGCTACACGAGGACCAGGCCATGGCGGTCCGTTTAAAGGAGATTATTGCTGAGTTGGAAAGGCACGCCAAAATAGTGAATGCACTCATTCGAGAGGATAGGAATGCATCGGACCAGGCTGCACAGAATGAGGTGTGCATGCTGTACGGGGCATGGTTGCTGGGCGAGGGCCGTAGCAACATGGAGGATTTAAAGCAAGGTTTCGTCCCCTCCTGGATCAGCAACAAGCACCTCACAGCCCTCCACCCATTTGAGAATTCACTAAGCCGTGTCAGTTCCGCCTAGCCTCTGAAGCCTACCCTGACCCAGTAGATTGTGGGCGCTCCAACCACACCATCATGGGTATAGTAGTGAAGATGCCGGTCATGGGTGGGACAGCCCGACCTGCACTGGTATATAGGGTGGAGAACATTGGAGTCATTCAAGGGGGTGCACACGTCCGTATCTCATTGGTCCCACCTTATGTCATAAAGTGGGAGCACATGATGACAGGTACAGACCTCTCTGGGTGCTGGAGCCGGGGTGCACATGTAGTACTGTGTCCCCAGATCACAGTGCGAGTTTAAAACTGCAGGTGCATGGCCTATAAACTGTACCATGGAGGTAATGGCACAAGGCCATGTTCCCCCACAGGTAGCATATATAGGGGGTGGGACATATTGTGTCACCACAAATGCGCCACATTACCAGCTTGGACAGCACATCCGGTGCCCGGAAAGTGACAGCAGTTTTTGTTTTAAACCCGAGGCAGAAGTTCAAGTGGCCCAGGAACAGATTGTCCCCATTCCTGAACCCTCCACTGTTCACCTCACCGTTCGGGAAAACATTACCAACCCGCTGAGCTCTGTCACACATTTCAGTTACGAAATTCCCCCTCTACCAGAACATCTTACTAAACTACTAAAAGCTGTAGAGTTATCACAAAAGTATTTCTATACTTTAGAACAGAAAACACACGAGATAGAGGGAGAGATTCAAGGTTTCACAGTCCTACCCTGGTGGGACATTTTCAAAAACATAGAGGTCCCTTCATGGGTCAGAATGGCTTCCCACATCCTCGTGGTTGGCCAGCTGGGAATAGTGTTGTATCTGTTGTGCTCTCAGTGCAAGGGAAAAGGCAAAATCCTGAGTTCCAAAACGAAAGGACCTGGAAGAAGCATTATGAACAGGTGGAGAGAGATACACCTGTTTGAACCTTTCATATTTTTTTTTTTGTGTTCCTGAATAAAGATTGTTGTTTTTTTTTGTGTTCGGTTATTTTTAAGAAAAACTTTAACGTGTTGTTTTCTTTTAATAAAGATGTATGTGCACCAAGTGGGGTGTTGGACCCCCTAAATGTTTGGATGTATGTAAATAACTGTATTTTGCCTATGCATGCTGAAGTACACCACATTATAAAGAATGGGGAATGTATGTGTCATGAGATCTTAGATAGGTAATTACAAGGGAAGATTAACTATGTAGGGTCAGGAATTTTGTTTTTTTTTTCCCGTATGATACTTGAAGCAAAGTTTAAGTATCACCGGGGGAGCCGAAGGGCTCTCAAAACTCCCACATTTTTCATATCATCGACAAGGATATGACTTTTGGACTTTTATGGCAGAGGACCCAACCGCTGAGTTAAGTGCAGAACCCTGCAGCCAGGAGGCAGCCCATGAAGGCCTGAGACTGGACATGCTTGTTGAGTGCAGTGTGGATTGCTGCCTGTAGCCAGACAATGAGAGGAGACAGAATACACATTCTTCCCTTTAAAGCAATCAACCTAGAGAAAGACTTCATCTTACACGAAACTACTCCAAAACTGCAACCGGCTTACCTGGCTGGATTTTGAACAGTCAAGGTACCCTGGTTGATGAGCATGATCCCTTGCCTCTCCTAGTTCAATTTAGTTAGGTTTTGGGGGTGGGACAAGGGTAAGGGGATTAGTAGCGTGATTATCACTCGCTGTGCCATGTGTTCCCCATTCTTAACTAAGTGTACTTTGTAGGTCTGTATAATCTCAGTGTAATCCTAATGTTATAAGTTCGTTTGTGACTTCAATAAACCCAGTTTTTTTCTTACACCAAAACCAGTTGTCTGCTCCACTTTGTCACAACCCCCAAATAAGTCGAAGGTCTAGAACCCAGGGAGTGGGAGCGATTCGAAACGCTCAGAAGTTAGAGGTGAAGCTGACACACACCACCACCCCCTACAAGTATCATGTCAATAGGCAGCAACAATGAATATTTTTTCCTATGGAAAGTCTATGATGGGCCATCTGTTCCAGAGCCAGCAACCAGTTAGACAACATTCAGAGAGTTTGCACTCATCTGACTACTCATTTATATCTCCTCCAAGGCACAGCAACAACAGCATAAACGTTCAGTGCTCAGCAAAGGACTCAGTTTCATACCCTTATGCCCTCATCTCAATGAATTTCGGGCTCGGCACGATGCTGAACTCTTCTTCCGCCGCCTTCGTCTCCGTGCTCACTTCTTTGGGCAGGGGTCCTCTCCCCGTTCAACCTTTTACCCATCTCCAATATTCTCCCTCCACCTGGACCCCTCCCCTCTGGATTCTTACCTGCTCTTGATCTTTTCATTGAGAACTGTCGGCGTGACATCAGTCGTTTCTCTGCTCCTCTCACCCACTCTAACCTGTGTCTTTCTGAACTTGCCACACTCCGTTCTCTCAGGTCCAACCCTGACATTGTCATCAAACCTGCTGACAAGGGTGGTGCTGTTGTTGTCTGGCACACTGACCTCTACCTCACAGAGGCTGAGCGTCAACTTACAGACACTTCCTCCTACCTCCCCCTGGACCATAACCCCACCACTGAACATCGATCCATTGTTTCTAGGACTGTCACTGACCTCATCTCCTCTGGAGATCTTCCCTCCACAGCTTCCAACCCCAGTCTCCCAACCTCAGATGGCCCGCTTCTACCTCCTACCCAAAATCCACAAACAGGACTGTCCTGGCAGACCGATCGTGTCAGCCTGTTCCTGCCCCACGGAACTCATTTCTTGCTATCTTGACTCCATTCTCTCTCCCCTTGTCCAGTCTTTTCCCACCTACATCCGCGATTCCTCTGACACCCTACATCATATCAACAATTTCCAGTTCCCTGGCCCCAACCGCCTCCCCTTCACCATGGACGTCCAATCCCTGTACGCCTCCATCCCCCACCAGGATGGTCTGAGGGCTCTCCGCTTCTTCCTCGAACAGAGGCCCGAACAATCCCCATCCACCACTACGCTCCTCTGTCTGGATGAACTTGTTCTCTCACTGAACAATTTGTCCTTAAACTCGTCTCACTTCCTCCAAATAAAAGGTGTGGCTATGGGTACCCGCATGGGCCCCAGTTATGCCTGTCTCTTTATGGGGAATGTGGAACATTCCTTGTTCCAGTCCTACTCCGGCCCCCTCCCACAACTCTTTCTCCGGTACATCGATGACTGCTTCGGTGCTGCTTCTTGCTCTCGTCTGGACCTGGAAATATTTATTAATTTTGCTTCCAACTTCCACCCCTCCATCATTTTCACATGGTCTATCTCTGACACTTCTCTTCCCTTCCTTGACCTCTCTGTCTCAATTTCTGGTGATAGTCTGTCCACCAATATTCATTACAAGCCTTCCGACTCCCACAGCTACCTCGACTACAGCTCCTCACACCCTGCTTCCTGTAAGGACTCCATCCCATTCTCTCAGTTCCTTCGCCTCTGTCACATCTGTTCTGATGATGCCACTTTCAAAAACACTTCCTCTAACATGTCTTTCTTCTTCTTTAACTGAGGTTTTCCACCCATGGTGGTTGACAGGGCCCTTAACCGTGTCCGGTCCATCTCCCGCGCATCCGCCCTCACACCTTCCTCTCCCTCCCAGAACCATGATAGGGTCCCCCTTGTCCTCAACTATCACCCCACCAGCCTCCGCATTCAAAGGGTCATCCTCCAGCATTTCCGCCAACTCCAGCATGATGCCACCACCAAACTTCCTGACTAACAGACTTCCTTACCTGCCTACTTTTTCCCTTCACCCCACCCCTGGCGGCATTCCGCAGGGATCGTTCCCTCTGGGACACCCTGGTCCACTCCGCCATCACCACCTACACCTCAACCCCCTCCCACGGCACCTTCGCATGCAACCGCAGAAGGTGCAACACCTGCCCCTTTACTTCCCCTCTCCTCACCGTCCAAGGGCCTAAACACTCCTTTCAAGTGAAGCAGCATTTCACTTGCACTTCCCTCAATTTAGTCTACTGCATTTGCTGCTCCCAGTGTGGTCTCCTCTACGTTGGAGAGACCAAATGCAGACTGGGTGACCGCTTTGCGGAACACCTTCGGTCTGCCCACAAGCATGACCCAGACCTCCTGGTCGTTTGCCATTTCAACACACCACCCTGCTCTCATGCCCACATGTCCGTCCTTGACCTGCTGCAATGTTCCGGTGAAGCTCAGCGCAATGTTCCAGTGAACAACACCTCATCTTCCGACTAGGCACGTTACAGCCTTCCAAACTTAATATTGAGTTCAACAACTTTAGATCATGAACTCTCTCCTCCATCCCCACCCCTTTTGCGATCCCCCTTTTTCCAATAATTTATAATTTTTAATATATTTTTTTATATATTTTTTTTTTTCTTTTCCCACCTATTTCCATTATTTTTAAATGTATTTCCATCCATTGTTTTATCTCTACCTTTTAGCCTATTTCGATCCCTTCCCCCCACCCCACCCCCACTAGGGCTGTCAGTTGCTCGTCCTGCTTTCTACCCTTAATGTCATCATTAGCACATTCCTCAGCTAATATCACCACCGTCAACGTCCCTTTGTCATTTTGTTTATGACATCTTTGGCAATCTCTTCTTTGCCTCCAGCTATCACTGGCCCTCTATCCAGCTCTACCTGTCCCACCCCCTTCAACCAGCTTATATTCCACCTCATTTCTATATTTCTTTGTTCTGATGAAGAGTCATACGGACTCGAAATGTTGACTGTATTCCTCTCCACAGATGCTGTCAGACCTGCTGAGTTTTTCCAGGTATTTTTGTTTTTGTAACAGCATAAACTTCCTGACTCACAAACTGATTTCCTTACCGGCCCACTTTTTAAACATGACTGTGTCACCTAAACCACACTGGACCTGCCTCCACCTGCACACTATTCCAAGTTGATGGGAACTACTCCCAAAAGGCAACAACAAGTGTACTGGCAGAGTGGCAGTAATGGGAGCATAAATGCTGCCATTTGAAGTTTGCGTGCTGCCTGCCTCAATAGGATCGGACACAGGGTAATCAGGCATCACAAGCCACGTACCCAATAACGGGCCTAATCGCATTTTTCCCCCTACATAGCTACTTCTAATGTGTTACATGTCGATGTCCATCTTTCTGAATATATGGATCTTTGTGAAAGGTAAAAGATAAAAATTAAATGCACAGGTAAAGGAACTTAGAACTAAAACCTAGGCCACATATTGTCAGTGTTTACTAAAGAAAGACAGTCAAAGAATTTGATCACCAAATAGTGGTAAAAATTTCAGAATCATATATAATGAAAATTTAATTTGACATATCCAGTCTCCATAAATCAAAGACCCTGTGGTACATGGCACAACAGCCTCTGATACACAGGAGTAATGTCAAGCGAGGTCTGCTGGCCATAGATTAGAAACAGTAATATAGTGCACATTTCCTGCCTGTCATTTCTACTCTGAGCCACACTTTGGGTGTCATCACTTCTTAACAGGCTCAAATTTCATATTCACAATATGTCAACAAATCAAAACGCAAATGTATGAATTGAAAATAGGCAAACTAATGGAAACCTACCAATCTGACATATTATGGCTTATGGCAAAAAGGATATAATAATCAGTCAGGAAACCAATGAAAGAAAGGAAAATGTGACTCAAACAAACTGTTCAAAATATTTATGTTAAAAAATTGTTTATCTGATTTTGTTTTTATTCAAGACTCAAGTAAATATTTAATGTGGCGTATAGTCAACATGGAAAAATGTAGGAGGTTTCAAAAATATTTTATCTTCCTCAAAAGTTGCTTAGTTTCTTTTTGAAATCAATCAATTTAGTTTTGCCTCCTGAGGTCTAACCTCATCAGTGCCAGGGTCTAGAATTTGCAACTCATTACAACATGCCCCCAGCCCTTTTTGATCCCAAGCTGTTAGACACTCCTGTTATGTCCTGGTCAACAGGTGTCCCTCCTCCCAAAATACACCCAAGTAATCACTCTACTCTCAGCTTAGTCAGTTTCCCATGTGAAGTTTGCTTTAGTGCCATATTTGCCAACCTACCTGCCAATGCTAATTAACAAATAGAGTTTTAAAATGCATTTTATTCCAAAATCTACAGCTGGAAGTTGAAACTGAGGCACAGCTGGAAATGGATTGTGGGCAGGCAACCCACATTCTCTCAGGCCCCTCCCTCTCAGTTCTTCCAGATCCTGATCCCTTCCTGGAGCAAAAAGGGTCAGGGATCCCTCTCTAGCTTAAAATAAACTCAACTTCTCTGTAACAGCAACTGACTTTCATTACTCATCAAAGTAATGCCAGGGAAGATCAGTGAGTTTATATCACATGGCAAATGTCACACTTCTTGTACAAAACAACAAACTGCAGCTGTACAATACTTTAGGGGGAAAAAGTATACAAAAAGAGAAAGAAATCCAGTTATTGCACGTTAATGTCAATTACAGGTTGGTAAAAAAGTTTGCAGGTTAATTTGGAGACAAAAATTTAGAAGTGGCAATATACAAACCTTCAACTTCAATACCAATTAAATCTGATTGTCCTGAAGACTTACTTAAACCTCTTCTTCATTGGCAGTATTTGAATAGTAGCTTGAAATGACAAACCAGATCAATAACTAAGAATCATAACCATGCTCCAAATCCAGGCTACCCATGAGGCTATGATATATCAGCTAATATACATAAAAGCAATAACTTAAGTTACAACCATGCTGCAGTTGTTGAACAATGTTGATTGTCGCTATGTTATGTGACGGTTAAGTTACATCAAAAATATTTATTTTAAACCCAGATCAGCTATTCCCTCCCTGCTTATTTTCTCTATAACAAATATATTTCCCTTCCCGTCTGTTGCCATTTCAAAGTAAGCACAGGGTATCACAAATCTTACAGGAAGTGATAACAGCTGGTAAAGATGTGAACCTCTCACATACTAGCAGTGATAACCGGATTAACAAGAATAAATGTCTCTTCTGTGATAACAATTGTTGTCATCTGAGAAGACATTGAAGCTCGACATCAGAAATAAACACTTATCAAACAACACATTGATTTAATATTGTGCGTGCTTCTTTGGAAATCCCAAGGAGCAAATGATTGATCCTGGAGTGCAGTAGATTAATTATATACCGTGAGGTGAAATTAGACACAAAGGACTGTAGAAAAAAACATTAATATGAACAGTAGAATAAAAAATTGCACTTCAACTAAAGTTTTTACAGTTTGTCAGTGTTCTATTAGAATATGATGAAGTTTCAAATAAATTTAGAACCCATCTTTCCATAGCATCATTCTTGAAGTCAGATTTTAAAAAGTGTATCATAACAAGGTCACGGAGAAGCTGTGTTATAACGTTTAGCTACTAGACAGTGAGGCACAAACAATGAATTCAATAAAATTATGTTTTGCATTCTATCTTCTGGCTGTGTTCCATTTAAAGATTTGTTTCGAATCAATACCATCAGGAATTGAATATAGTAATGTTCTTGCAACACTTTTTTGATATTTGTTAAGTTTTAATTTCATGTTTAAGTTTTAAGTGCTCAATGAGTTTTAATGCGATCACATTTCTGCCAGATACAAGATGGAGCATGCTATCGCCTGCTGAATCTGTCCAATGAATTGATTTAGATCTAGACACCTGTTGATACTTGGACAGATGATATGAATTATGGGTGTAGCGCAGTATTAACTCAAGCACCAAAAATACATTTTCAACACAGTGGGAGGTATTATCCTGCATGGGCAATGTGGCTTTCTGCCATTCCTTCCTAATGTTACACTTGGTCTGAACTTCATTTATCTGTAACCCATATGTATGATACACAATATAAAATAACATCATTTACCATTGGCACATTTGCAGTAGCCTTTGCCCACTATTTTATCAAAATATCAAAATATGTTGTAGCGAAGACAAGCTGCATCCATTAGATGAAACTATGACAATCCTGAGATCCATCTAAATTTCACAAATACAAAAAAATGCTTATTTGTTGATATTTTTCTCCCAAAATAAAAGACCCAAGAATTGAATATGTGACATTTTAGTTCAAACTTCTCTCTATGCAGACACCATACTAAAAACTCAACCCTTTCTGATTTTGGGAAGAATGTATACATTGAAATTAACACTTCTGAATTAAGATGACATAGATATTGAGTGGGATTTTCCAGACCCACCAGCAGTGGGCAACGTGGCAGGGAGGCTGGAAAATTTGCTGCAAATTTGCTGGGAGTGCTGCAAAAAGTCAGTTTTCTACTGTCATAAGAACAGATTGCAATTTTCCCCTCCCAACTTTCATGGTGGGTTGAGTTGCCCACCATGCCATGTTGGGAACCGTATTTACATACCTTTTCATCTCATGAATGCTCATTAAGAACCCAGCTCATCAGAATCACGCTCCCACTCCAAATCTAATCGCCATGCCGGTGGATAATCAGACTAGTGTGAATCACAAATGGATATAACTGACGTGCACCTGGCAAACTAAACTTCACTCATGACTTTGAGGTACACGCAGCAATCACCTGCCTTTCAGTGTGCTGCTCCGAATGCATGCCAAGGCTGCTCAGGCAAGGCCAGCAGGAAGGAAGGGGTGTTGGAAGGCACATGCTTGACCAAGGAGAGGGTAACTAGGCAGAGGCAAGGGAAGGGGCTGGCAGACACATATTTGACAGGGAGGGGGTGGGACTACACAGAGGCAAGGGAAGGGGTTGCCAGGCATGTGCTTGATTGGGGGTGGGAGGGTGGGGGGGGTTGACTGGAGCACAGGAGGGAAGTGGTGGAGAGGTGGACGGGTGGATGGAGACACATGACTGGGGGTGTGACTGGAACACAAGAGGGATGAGGTTGACAGAGACATATGACTGGGGGTGGTGGTTAAAGGAAGAAGGGGGATAAGTCTAAGGCAGTCCTGGGGCAGAGTGCACTGTGCTACAAGGCTATGCCTGGCACACATGTCTTGGTCCCAGTCCAGGGAGGGTCCATGTTGGTCATGCACAGCATGGCGTGCAGGGCGTGATCAGTCCCTCATACATTTGGGCCCTGGGGGTTGGTGGTTTGGTATTGGGCAGCAGATGGCACAGTCACATTCAGGGGTGGTATCTGCAGCCTGTCAATGGGGAACTGGTAAGTAAGAGGGGGGCACTCGAAAGTCTCATGGTGGTGGGGTGGGGTTCATGGTCAGCCACAGCACATAGGGCCTCAATACAGGGAGGGGTGAGGTTGTCATGGGGCATGAGGAAATCCACAGAAAACATTTTGCGGGGAGGACAGAAGTATCTACAAGAATAATGATGGACTCAAAGGGTTAAAGGGGAGGCAGGAGAGTGATCAGAGGGAGGGTAATTTGCACATGCTGCTCTTTCAGGGTGATAGGAGGGACTTGGACAGTGACGGGAGGTGCAGATTGGAAGCTGGTCTCCAAATAGAAGTGGAGCAGCAACATTTCGACAGCCGACATAATGAAGCAGTTGAAAAATAACCTTGGAAAAAACCTTCAGGGGAGGGGTCTGTGGGCTTGGGGGAAGGGTCTGAGGGCTTGTGGGATGAGTCAACTACTGCACTTTTGGAACGACTGAAGGGGCACCTTAATAATTTCCACTTCAGGACATGGAGAGTAAGGCTCAGCTGAAACAAGTTAGGAAGATTCAAATGCCGATTGAAGGATTTGGGCACCTTAGCTCATGGTGTGCATTCTTGTGAGAATCCAGAGGGCTTGGAGCCAAATGTTGATTGTGTATGAATGATGTTTCAATCTTTGACTAGACCCAGGGACATGGTGGGATATCCGATTAGGGACCAATAATGTTTTGCTTAATGTAGGTAAAGGTTGAGGTTCAAGCCACCTGCTTTTGGAATAAAGCCACAAGATTCCACGGGTTTTGAACAAACAAATCCAAACTTTACTATAGAAGTTCAAAAAGATAAAACAATTTACAATATGCATCTTATACTCTAACATTCAGGGTAAGTATGAGTAACATGTGAATTGACAGACAAACTGTGGTCTGACACAAATCATGACAGAGTAAATGACAGATGCAACCAAAACAAATTCCATAGATTTCTCAACAAATAGCTCAAATGTTAATCCCACTGCGAATCAACCAATCTCACTGAAACTTTGTCTTTCTCGTGAAGGTTTCCAATCTCCACCTTTGAAGATCTCTCCTTGGAATTTGCTCCAGAAGTCGCTCCCACTCAGACAGCTTTAACCTCACAGGGTTTCAGTTTCGCCTTCTGAGATTCCTTCTCCCTGGATTCCCGTGTCTGCACTTCAGCCTCTACTTACCAGTGGCAATTTCAGCACTATGCTTTCTTCAACATCTCAATGAAGGACATCAATCTCAGAATGAGTAGTCACAATCTTGTGTGATGATAGCCTCAATCTTGGAAGCTAGGCAGCCTCTGGAGCATGTGGCTGTTCTGTAATGGGATAAGAACTCCACCTGTGCTCACTGCGAAGCAAGTAGACATAGTGCATTTCAAGCATTGCGCCAACATTTCTGCTATGGCAGACTTCAAGAGGCAGGAACAGCACTGCAAACCTCAGCATACTCATGGCATTATGTCTGGAGCATTGCAAGACATCTCAAGGAGGACAATCATCGATCACTGGTTCTCGCCTTACCATCTGAGGACTGATCTGTATCAGTAATGCAGCATCTCCCCAGGTCCACTTCTCATGCAAGAATAGCGTTCTGGCCTCAACCTCATACAGAGCCTCCTGCATGATATCGTTCTTTAGGGCGCTGTGATCTGCCACTGCCAATCATGGATGTGAGCCTGCAAGTCAGATCACCTTTGTATGCAGAGAGAGAGCTTCAGCTGCAACATCGTCTGATCATTGACAAGCACTCATTACCCAGCCTTCGTCTGGAGCTTCCCAAGTTCATGTCCCACATTACCTTGGCATTTGGGTATGAGGTGGCACAGTCAATCTCAACACAGCATTTAAGCATTACTTAGTAATTTCATTGATAATAAAGCATACACATCAGATATGCTGGAGCTTCGCTCTGACCCCGTTTGAGGATTCCACATTTTCATTCCAGCAGATTAAGATATACATAAGGAAGCCTGGAACTGATGGCGCTGTCACAATCAGGTAACCATGTTAATTGGCCTTCTGAGATCTAGCACAGAGATTCTGTCAAGCCACGCTAGCCAGAACTTCAGGTACAAACCAGCACTGTCCCATGTAATAGGCCTGTATCATGAAGCTAGATGCACACCTCTAATTGCGCATAGCCGTTGCCATCTAGCAGACATTTCAGGAGTCACCGAGTGCATAGGTCCATGGTTCTGCATCCTTCAGGTGGAGAGTGGGAACTATTATAGGGGTAATGCTTAGCCATAAACGCTGTCACGACGTCACACTACAGGCCACCATGAATGGCTAAGGTCCCTGACTATGACTTGAAATAAAATCCACACCCAAGCCTGACATGGAGGCCATTGAAAAATGCATTGGGTTAAAACGATTGCAATGCAGGCCGTCATTAAAATCTATAACATCCACAGACAATAGACTTCAGTGCAGCAGCATCAGGAGAACTAAAAAATACTGCAAAATCTACATTCATGAGGCCACATGATATGATCCTCTGAGGCAAGTCTAAGATATGCATCGCCCAATCACCATGTTGATAAAGCAACTGGCTTCATTCATGTCACTTCTGTGGACATAAAGGCTACTCATTCTACTGAGATTGTGTGAAATACATAGACCTGAGGGACATGATGAGAGGTAAGTGAGGAGGGGGGGGCATACGTAACACTTGTATCACCTCGGAGCATTGCATCAGATAGAGGAGCCATTCACTAGCTGAAAAGAAAAGCAAAATATATTTACATATGTGCATATTATACACAATGACTGAACACCCTTGCCACTATTGTGCTCTCAGTGTTTCTTAACTTTTTTACCTTACCGCTACGTCTAGGTGCATCCCCAACATCCGCAACAGAGGTGGAGGCAGTTTGCTAGCTGTTATCCCTGTTGTCCATGGTGACCTTGACGGGCATCCTCTGGAGGCCCAAGGCTTGGAGGGTCTCAACCTGCTTTGGGTCCCCTTTTGTGGGGCAGGTGCACCCTCCTAGGACTGAGCAGCTGGAGTTGCTGCAGTCACAGGCAGAAGGGACTTGGAGCGGCTGGACAGCTCTGGAGAGTCCTGGGTGGATTGTCCCAGGGTGTCCGGCTGACGCTCCTCCTCTGTGGATGCCTGGGGGCCTATCCCTGACTCCTTGAGGAGAAGGGGCTTCTGGAGGGAGTTAAAGGTGCCCCGTCCCTCTTTTGCATAGCCACTGATGGATCCCACTCACCATCATAGTGATGGTGTGCATATCCAAGCACATATCTGATATAAACTGCTGGACCAGGGTCTCCCTGGCAGACGCCACCCTTCCTATGGTAACTTCAATGAGCTTGCATGTTGGTGCCACAACATCAGACAGAATGTGGACAGACTCCACCATCCTCTGTTCTAATCTGCTGACAGCCTGCTGTGTACCTGCCTGTCTTCGGAGCTCCAAGATCACTCTGAGGGCTGATTCCAGAGGCTCGTCACCAGACTCAAACTTAACAGGAGCCTGGCCTTCAGCAGTCCTCTGAGTGTCAGTGACCTTAGTTGTCACGGTCTCTGCCTGCTGTGGACCCAAATCTGCCGTTCTCACCAGATGGTGACCCCGAGCCTGCTCTAAAACTAGATCCCACCAAGGTGTGTGCCTCTGCGCTGGTGGAGGGTGAAGGTGGACGCAGAGGCAGTTCTACATCTAGTAGGTCCTCAGGCTCCTCATCTGAAATGGTCTGGGAGCAAGGGCTGATGGACTGATTGGCTGTGTCCCTCCGCCTTTTCTTGCTGGTGGCAGTAATAGAGAGAAGAGATAGTTAGTAATTGGCTGGAGATTCACCTACATTAAAGAGCACTCAAAGTGCCGGCGGATGGGTAAAAACTACTGGATGGACCCCCACTAGCTTGTTCAGAGACACCAATCTTGCCTTTGGTGCAGGAACGGTCTCTGTCCTTGCCGCCAGCTCTGCCGCTTGCTCCTCAATGGTGGTGAGTGGCCTGAGATCCAGCATCTCCCCCTCCTGTCTGGGATCTCTCCCTCTTGGTGTGGATGCTCTTGTCCTGCATTAAGACAGATGGTCAGACTGTGAGCAAGATGGATGCCAAAGCAGATGATAAGGATGTCTGCCTGCTTGAGTGCCGAGTGGACTGATGTAAGGGCTTAAGGTGCAATTTGTGCAGGATGTGACAGGAGATGAAGATGTAAAAGTGTGTGTGAGAGATTTAATGGTGATGTCCCTTCTGCTAGTAGCGTGTAAGATTCCTGTGTACTACAGCCCTGCAAATGCCTGATGGTCTTATGATTTGAGAATGAGGAGAAGGTTGACTTACCCTGGCTGAGCTGATGAGATCATTCATTCTCTTCCTGCAATGGAGAGCAATCCTCCTCGGACGCTGACTGTCCTGGTAACTTCCTGCTAGGCCTGGGTGGTGAGGTTAGTGGAGCTCCAGCTCCCGTCACAGAGGTAGAGGGCCTGACGCTGGTCTTTGACTGCCTAGAGGAGTCTTTCCAGTGCCTTGTTGCTGAATTTCAGAGCACAGCATTTGTCTCTTCTTGGGGCCATAACTCGTCACAACTCCTGGGCTGCAAAGAGTGAATGTGAGTGCAGGTGCTGTTTAAATACGGCGCCTGGAGCTTCGACCCAATGAGATAACGGCGAGGTGGATGAATCCCAGCTATCCCACCACAAAACACGACACACTGCTCATTTATGCATACCTAATGATGTGAAAGGCAGACAATCTGGCGCAGCAATGTGCCCCGCTGGCCAGCGGGAGCCAAGCTGACTTTCCACCTACCACCACACTTAATCTCTGGAGTGGAAAATTCCACCCATTGAACTGTATACTTCCCTGTGTTTCACATATGTAGGATCCATCATGGAAATACCCAAAGGCAAATCACATCACAACCCAATGAATTTCAGCTCAATAATGAGCTTTGTGACAATTGAACCAACCATTTGTTAAAAGGTACAAATCTAGAAAATGACACTTGTACATCAATCAACTGAGCACAACTTTAATTTTTGAAGAGCCCAAAGAAAGATGCTGTTTTTCTGGTTGAAGTAGCTATGTTAAAATATGTGCTTTACAGCCCACACCACACCCAGTTGGGAACTACCTCAATTAGTGCAAAGCAGCACTTGTTAAGTGCAATGAAAAGGCATTCAAACCCCTGAAATGGCACAAAGGCAAAGGCAGCTGTAATCACAGTAATTCTGTAAAGACAGCAATTTCCAGACAGTTTCATTAATTAGGCTACAGAAGAATTGCTTAGTAAAGCAGGATAAGGAGAGTCTCCAGTCCCTTCCGGACTCAGTTGAGGGCCATGTCAACCTCCGTGGGTGGGAAACCTTGGTTAAGGAAGGCATGTCAGAAGTGCCATTTTGGAAAGTGGCATCATCGGTTCAGATGCGACTGAGGTGAAGGAACTGAAAGAATGGGATGGAGTCCTTACAGGAAGCAGGGTGTAAGGAGCTGTAATTAAGGTAGCTGTGGGAATCGGTGGGCTTGTAATGAAAATTGATGAACAGTCTATCACCAGAAATGGAGACAGAGAGGTCAAGGAAGGGGAGGGAAGAGTCAGAGATGGACCATCAGTGAAGATGATAGATGGATGGCAATTGGAAGCAAAATTGATCAATTTTTCCAGGCCCAGGTGAGAGCATGAAGTGGCACTGAAATAGTCATCAATATACCGAAAAAAGAATTGTGGGAGGGGGCCCGAGTAGGACTGGAGCAAGGAATGTTCCACATAGCCCATAAAGAGACAGGTATAATTGGGGCCCATGCGGATACCTATAGCCATACCTTTTATTTAGAGGAAGTGAGACAAGTTAAAGAAGAATTTGTTCAGCGAGAGAAGTAGTTCAGCCAGTCGAAGGAGAGTCAATTTTGCTGCTATTTTTCCTCAACTATGCACAAAGTATCACTTCAGACATAGAGTTCCTTATGTGAGCACTTATACTTTTGTTTTATGAAGAGGAGGAGGATGACAACTTGTACAAGACTAGATTAGATGGGTTTAGAATCAGACTGTATTGTTACAAATGCAAATTTTTTTAAGATTCTTATGTTTTGGAATTGTATCTATAATTTAGTGTAAAATGGAGGAATGAAGGGGATCATGTAACCAGTTCTCAATTTTGCTGACAAGAAGCCTGGGTGGCATGGTCGTTTTACTGGGAGGAAGGTGCAAAGTGTTCATGCCTGTTCACAATGACTAAAGCATCTATGCTGACAGTGAATAGATTGTTAGTCTCCAAAGTCCCAGAAAGGTATTAGGGATGACAGGTTTTGTAAATGGTTGTACATAAAACTGTCTGTTTAGTTTCACAATAGAATGAAGTTGAGAGCCTAAAGGATAGCTGATTAACATTTCTACCTGGATACAAGGTCTATGTGATTCAAGTTGCCATGGAGATGGGCTTTGAGAGGGTCGCATCCATAGGAAGCCATTGTAGGATCGGGTAACAGGGTGTTTTCTTAAAATATCACTTAAACTCATTTTCAATTTCAGTCTGCAAGGATCCAAGAATGAGAGAGAGAGAGAGAGAGAGACAGCAGAAAGATGGAGATGGAAAGCCTCTATGGTTCACTGTGAAAGCCAGTTCAGGGATTAGAAATTATCCAGCTGGAAAGGGAAAAGAAGAGAAGCAAGCGCTCAGGAGCTAATAATCATTTTGGACTGGTTCCGGGAGAATAAAGTGTCTACTTAAGGGACAGAATAAAGTATAACCATGGAGGGAAATTTTCAGTCAAGTTGAAGCATTAACAAAGGAATCTTTCTGTAGTTTAGAGTATAACCTGCCTACAAAATAGTGTTTAGTCTGCTGCTTTTCGTTTATTTGTTACAAGATAAATTTAAAATCTTGACATGCAATTCCTTTGAGTTGGTGTTATGGAGGGACGTTTAATTTAAACAGCCTTGGATTTCTCCTCTCACCACCCGACATAAACAGAAAGGTGCTTTTTGATTTCTCCCTTCTCTGTGATGGCGCATTTTCCCAACAAACTCTAATTTTTGGTGTGATCCAATTCTCTATTAAAAACTCCACAGCAAACTTGAGTTAGGATGAACTAAAAGGGTTAGTGCATTTTACACACAGTCAAAATGTGGGAGGAGATGCCACTACGTAGTCCCCGGTACATAGATACAATAAAATAGGGATAAGGGGAAGAAAGAGGTACAGGGGCAAAGATCACAACAAAGATAAGAATTATTGTTTCATGTAAGCCTAGAGTCCAGAATCAAACTCTAATGGTATATCATTTCACAGAGTCGGCAGGTTGAAGGCGGATGCTGGATAATCCACTTTTCTAGTAGAGATGACTTCCACGATTGGAGAGGCATGTAGAACCGGTGCAGAAGTTCCAACAGAGAACAGTATAGGTTGGGAGCCAGGTATTCAAAAACCTGGACAGAGCCCTTTTTCAGCTACTGCTTGCTAGATAAAAAATGGCAGTCTGCCTTTCTTCAACTCCACAAGGCAATAATTACAGGTTCCAGCACCTTGGGGAGGGTGTCATGTGACATGACTCCCACTTCTCCACCTTGGTTTGGACCACGGATGTATATTCTTAATTTGGATTTTTGAGATGGTTAAAGTTCCAGCCATTAATAAGTTCAACAGAGGTTTCCGTGTCCTTTTATCCTCGCAGAAGGATCATCTCTGTTGACCAGGGGCCAGGCCTTAGAAACGTAAAGGGACTTTGTACAATTCCTTGGGATTTGATCTCTGCAGTCACAGGGGCATTAGTGCCTCTTTAGAGATAACGAGGTTGCTGCTGTTCTGAAGGCCAGAAATTCCTTTGGCGTGAGTCATAACCAGTCATGGCTTCAGTCAGTTTAAAGCCTTTGTCCAGTTTAAAACAAATAAATTTATAGATTAGCCAGGATGCTGTATTTATATACATTTTATATATATATGTATATTTCAAAAAAATATAGGACTGAATCATCCCAGATTTGCACTAAGTGTGGTAGCAGGCAGGAAAAACGACGCTTTACCCGCCGGCCGCAATGGTGACGTTTCACGCCATATCATCCCAAACCTACTGCATTAATTATGCATTCCCAGGATACACACCGTTTCCGTGGCGGGCAGTCTCCGATTCGCCTGCCACCCTATCGCCTTGCCTCTTCATCACGCCAGGCACCACATTTAAAGTATAGCCATGCTCAGTGCTTCCAAACCAGAACTGCTGCAAAGAAGACATATCCTCAACAGGCAAGAAGACTGCAGCCTTTGAGCTCCTTTTGGACATCATGGAGGCCTGCTGTGATGTCTTCTACCATCACTCTGGCCACAGGAGGGGCAACAACATTACCACTCCGGCTTGGCAGTGGGGATCAGTACCATTGCTGCACTAGAGTTTGGCCATCCAATGCAGATAGAGGATGAATGATCTCATTCACGGTATGGCAACCATCTCATCAATCTAAACTCACACACTCAAGCCCATCATATATTCACTGGCATCTCACTCTCTACCAGCTCAAGGGACATCACCACCCATTCTCACACACACACACCCTCACATGTCCATCTGGCCTCATCTCCTCTGGAAACTGCCTCCTCAGCCCTCACCATCTTGAGGCCACTTGCACAGATGAACATGTGCCCCCACACACACCCTGGGATACCCTCCTTCCACAGTACAGCCCTTGTCCTGCAGCCTCTTCCCTTGCCTGAAGCCACTTCTCCCCCTTTCCCAAGCAAGCCCTAGTGCTGCAGCCGTTGAAAAGCCACCCACATATGATTTATCTGGTAGGTAGAGACCTGCCCGTGAGCCCCCCTAAAAGCGATGTGGTGCTGTCTGTGAAGCCTGGCACTGATGACTGCGAGTGCTGACCGAAGCAAGGTAGGCAACCAAACCTTGAATTCCCGAGCGAAGTGCAGCCCACCAAGTGCACATCTCATATATGCTGTTGTAAAACACGTCAGCATGTTTGCCTGCCAATGTGAGCAGACAATCCAGCAGGGGGATGTGTCCGGCGGGCAGGCCTTATAAAGATATGCTGATGTATTACAATGAGGTTCCCAATGTCCGATGGCGGGGAACGCGGTCTGCCATTGGCAGGCAGAGCGGAGATCGCAAACTGATTTCATGACGTCGTGCAACTGAATTTTGGCCTTCTCACCATATTGTCCACTTACACCATCGAACATGCCCAATGCCTGCAGGTACGGAAAATCCCGGCCATAGAGTGAGGTCTTAGCCCCCTGACAGTTGGTCACTGGGAATTTGGATTTCTTTTTAAAAGTTATTAGTCTCTACAGGGATTATAACAGCATAAAAGCTGTCTCCTCCCTAAATGTGGAAAACAACTTCCATTTCTATATCATCTTTTACATAGTAAAACATTCCATGACACTTCACAAGGGCATCATCAGTCAAAATTTGACAATGAGATACATAACGAGATATTAGAACAAGTGACCAAAAGCTTGGTCAAAGAGGTAGGTTTCAAGGAACATCTTAAAAGAGGAGAGGTGGAGTGCTGTGAAGGTTTAATAAGTGAATTCCAGAGCCTAGGGCATAGACAGCTGAAAGCACAACCACCAATGAAATGGCAAAGAACATTGGGAATGCACAAGGGGCCAGAATTGGAAAAACAGAATTTTTTCAGGTGCTTGTTGGGCTACAAAGATATGATTGGGCAAGGTTTTGGAGGGACTTGAACACAAGAATGAATACTCAGATATCAGGATCTATTGAACAAAACATTTCTGCAGGAGATAAAAGGATAATGAGGCCTATGATCTACATAAATTTTTAAAGAGCAAATAATTGGCATATTCTGGCTGTTGATAAGCTTGGGGGATCTCTGCAATGCAAAGAACAAGGGTCTTGAATCATCATTGAATGCTGCATGTAAGATGAGGAGGAGGATGAAGGAAGAGGCCCTGCATTACACAATCATGGATAAATTGAAGAGGAGATTCGGTTAAATCCATCGCCAGTTGCTCATGAAAAACAGCAGCAAATAATTACCTATTGTTTCCAATAAACATCATTCATTACATTTGTATTCAACTATGGCACACTGAATAAGCCTATTGACTATCCTATTCTGAGCAGTATTCTTTAACACAATAAATCTTAGGTGATTTCAAGAAAAGTCATTGGCTGGGAATTTCCCACCATGGGTGAGGCAGCACCCCAGCCGGAAGACCATTGACTTACTGCAGGACCGGAAGATTCCGGCGGCGGGCAGGTGTGGAAAATCCTGCCCATTCTCTCACAAGGAATGAAGAGCTGCACCTTCCAACAAAATCACACACTTCGGTTGACAAATTGCAAGCTTATTAATTGCAATAAATCATCTCAAATAACTTCTATTTCTTATCACCATGTCTGTCTATCTATTGTGACTACCATCAATGTGACCTGTACTCTTAAGTTCTTATTTTTATGTGACAGTTGAAAGGAGGGTAACTGGTGTCTCAATAATCTGGGGTGATATTTGACAATGTTGGAAATGCATGTCTCTTTAACAATAAACCAGGACAAGGTTCAAAGTGAATTGAGAGCAGCTGCTGCTCATTGAAACCTGTACTTAAGAGCTAGGTTTTTCCCTAGTAGTGGGTGGGGAGGGGTTTATCTGGATAGGGAAAGGATCTACAAGGGAAGAGTGGAAACTGGTATTTGTATTTATAATGAATTTTTTATTAACAATAAAACAGTTGTGATTCACAGAATGTCTTCTGCTGCCTGATTCGATAAACAGGTATCCACCTATTAGACATCGTATCAGAGGACTGACCTCAATCACTTCAGGTGGGAAGATAAAGAAAACAGAAAGCAATCCCTGTTTCTGACAAAAACAAAGCTCCTGGCAGCTTTTAAAGTTAAATGGCTGAGTCACGCTGCAGGATCACAAGCTATTATCACCCACTAGTCTTTTCGGAACTGGAAGCATATGAACAACGGAAGAATAAGGCGGAGATGTGGACTCGGGTCACATCTCTAGCCAAAAGGAAGCAAGGTATGGCTTTGGCCTTGTCTTTATAAGGAAGAAGTAAGATTAGAAATAAAGTATTTTCGGAACTGAAAACTTAGATACCGAAGATGGACTGCAGATTCTACTACAACTTATGGACAGAATTTACAAAACAGTTGACTTCTTAGAAACCTATGAGGTATGGTCAATATTTGATAAATTTAGGAAGATGGACAATCAGTCCATAGAAGAATGTCAAGGATTTTGAGAGGTCATATACAAGGCTGAAGAAATTTGATCTGGAAATTCCAGAGTCTGTACTTGAGTTCAAATTGTTAGATTGTGCATAAATCTCACACAAGGGTAGACTTTTGGTTTTGACAGATGTTCAATTTCATGGCGATGACGTTTTTGAACAAATAACAGCGGTTCTTAAAACATTTTGGAGGAAACAATAGTTTCCAGCTACCTTCACGAGAGATGTTTGAAATTCTGCAGTGGTACAGCGAATGGAGGACTCCATGATAACTGACTCTCCAGACTGATGGGGGCTGAGTCGCAGGTGCTTGTACAGAGAAGGAATTGCTGCAAGGCATTCTGAGGTGGGTCGTACTGGACCAAGGCAAAACGCAAGATCAAGGTAATAGCCAATAGCGAATGAACCCCAGAAATACACGACAGAATAGGTGTTTCTGGTGTAACTCTAAATATAACTCTATGTAAGGAATTGTCCAAAAATCAGATATCAAGTATTTGAAGCAACACATGAAACAGACGGTTCTGATGATATGATAAGGATGAAAGGCAAGAAAATATTGTATTAGTGACCAAAAACTTAAGTCAGCCCATGAGTATCTTGGTTCCCAATTCATTCAATTTTGCTGTACTAGAAGGTGACTGTACCTCAACAGTATGTGGGGTCAATTGGCTAAACTGTCATTTGGAAACCCTTGACAAAGCAGATTAAAATATATCAAGGAATATGAAAGTACTACCTGCTTTCGATTCAGGGATAATAATACATTAACGTCTTTAAAGAGAGTGGTCCTCCCATGTAAAATTGCAGGAATGTGTCTTTTCATCAGCACTGATGTGGTTCAGAGTGGCATACACATATTGCTGAGTAAGTCTTAGATGAAAAAAGCAAATATGTGGTTGGACATGGAGAATGATAAAGCATTTGTTTTTGGTGAAGCAGTGAATTTACAGTTCACTGGATCCAGACATTATTGTGTTCCATTGAGGAAACCAGGAGTTTCCCATCAAGCAGTACTGTTGGCCTCTGGAGATGAGAGTCTGGCAAACTAGAAGAGAATTGTCTGGAAATTGCATAAACAATTTGCCCATCCTTCATCACAAAAGTTAAAGCTAAAAGATGCTGGAGTTGTGGATAAAGAACACGAACCTTCAACAATTTTTCTGCAGAGCCATTCCTCTTAGTGAAACAATCCAATAGTTGATGACTAGTATCTACCTAATCTCCTCCCTCATGGAAGATAATCAGCAAGAAATATTATCTTCTTCCAGATAGCCTTTTAAAGATAATTATCAGCTAACTTATAATTACCCAGATATTTTAAGGATCCAGTGGTCTCTCATCAAAAATGTGTCTCCCTACTTAGGAGCATTCATAGAGGGGTTATTTAAAGTTGTATACAGAATACAATTCAATATATTATTTTTAAATAACTTATTTAAAAGTTTAATAAAGAACCAAAACATGCAATACACTTTAAGTGGGTAAGTACATCGCAACGTTAAAGATGGAAAACATAATCTTAGTTCTAATATAGAATCCAAAAGTCAAAACTCTACAACGCTGCAGTCAAAAATGTCTTAGAACATCCATCAAAAATCTAAAATATTACCGTAATTCCCAGAGCAGTAAGCTGTCTGACTAATAGGACACCCCTTCTCAATCAAGATTAGAATTGTCCAATATTCAGTCAGCTCTAGCAAGAAGCACTGATTAAAAAATTTCAATACTTCTGAGTTTTCAATGATAAAGTTCCTAGCTTTATACAGCTTCTAATTGATTAGATCACCTTCAGCAAATGTGGATGTTGCCTCTCTGTGTAAGCCCCACCCCTTTTTAATTATCCTTATAAGGTTATATCATTCCTTATTATTGGTAAATTATTTAACTGTTGAGGATTGCCTTATTATGTTTTGTGAGCATTTATCTGGTCAATAGGTGTTTGTAATGTCTTCCAGTAGCAACTCTTACACTAGTTTCACTTGCTTCTTACATTCGTAATCTGTATTTTTATAAAATGGTTTTTACGTTTCTCGCTAGTTTACTCTCATGTTCTATTTTCCCTTTCTTAATCTTTTTCTTGGTCCTCCTTTGCAGAATTCTAAAATGTTCCCAATTCTCAGGATTACCATTTTTTGGCAACTTTATACGCCTCTTCCTTTGATCTAATGCAATCTTTGATTTCTTAGCCATGGTTGGAACACTTTCCTTACTGGGTTTTTGTGCATCAAAGGAATGTATTTTTGTTGTAAACTATGCATTGGTTCTTTAAGTTCATTGCCTGTCTACCATCATACCTTTTAATATAGTTTCCCAATCTACCATAGCCAATTTGCTCTTCATACCTTCATAGTTTCCTTTAAATTTAAGACTCTAGTCTCTGATTGAACTACATCACTTTCAATCTTGATGTAAATTTTTATCATATTATGGTCACACTTTCCTAAAGGATCCTTTATAAGATTTGTTAATTAGCCTTTTTTTTAATTGCACAATACTAGATATAAAATAGCCCATTCCTTATTTGGTTCCTCAACATACTGCTCTAGAAAACCATCTTGTATACATTCCAAGAATTCATCCTCCACGACATTACTATTAATTAGGTTTACCCAGTCTATATGTAGATTGAAATCCCATGATTACTGTATTACCCTTGTTATACACACCTCTAATTTCCTGATTTATACTGTGATTTACATTAATGCTACCATTTGATAGCCTATAAACAACTACCACCAATGTTTTCTGCCCCTTGCTGTTTCTTAGTTCCACCCAAACTGATTCTACGTCTTGATCTTTAGAACTAAGATCATCTCTCATTACAGTACTAATGCCCTCTTTAATTAACAGAGCTACCCCATCACCTTTTCCCCACTTCCTGTCCTTCCTGAATGTCACATACCCTTGGATATTCAGGTCCCAGCTTTGGTTTCTTTGTAGACACATCTCTATAATGGCTATCAGGTCATACATTTTAAATTCTGTGTGAGCTGACAATTCGTCTTTTTGTTGCAAATGGTGTGGACATTAAGAAACAGAGCCCTTAGTTGATTTTTTTTTTACTGTTTTTATTAACTCTGGCCCTATCTGCTGGCACACTCTTAAGTTTGAAATCACTATCCCTTCCTGCCATTCTCTGATTATCATTACCTTTATTGCTACCTTAATCTATTGCCATGTCATTTCCCTTAATTTACTCAATCTTCCCCTACATGATCCCTCGCCCCCCCAAGTTAGTGTAAAGCCTTCTCTATTTTCTTAGTTATACGACTCACTAGAACACTGGCCCCAGAACAGTTCAAGTGTAGAACGTCCCAATGGTACAGCTCCCACTTTCCCCAGTACCAGGTGGCAATACCCCATGAATTGAAACCCATTTCTCCCTCACCAATCTTTGAGCCACACATTCATCTCTCTAATCTTATTTATCCTACACCAATTTGCATGTGGCTCAAGAAATAAACTAGAGATTATTACCTTCGAGGTTCTGCTTTTTAATTTGGTGCCTAGCTCCTCATACTCTCTATGCAGAACCTCTTTCTTGGTCTTACCTATGTCATTGGTACTTACATGGACCATGACCACTGGATCCTCCCCCTCCCGCTGCAAGTTCCTCTCCAGCCCTGAGCAAATATCCCTAACCCTGGGACCGGGCAGGCAGCACAGCCATCTGGACTTACACTCTCGCTTGCAGAGAACAGCATCTATTCCCCCAAATATACTGTCTCCTATCACTACCACATTTCTCTTTTCTCTGCCCAATTGAATGGCATCCTTCACCATGGTGCCATGGTCAGTCCGCTCATCCACCTTGCTGTCCTTCTCTTCATCCACATAGGTAGCAAACACCTCATACCTGTTGGACAAAGTTAGGGGTTGAGGCTTCTCCATCACCATATGCTGGCTCCCCTTACCTTCCTGACTCGCAGGCACATCAGAGCCACCATGCCAAGAGACGCAACATCTATTACCATTTCTTCTGGCCCACTGGTGCTGGGAACAAGCTCAACTGAGCCAATGGTTAGCTGAGAAATAGACTGAGTAGTCCCAGTTATTTCCTAGAAGCTCTGGCCTATAATTCTGTTAACTGAGTCTTGTAAGGAAGCTATAGAGGTTGTCATAACCACTAGTTCATAAGGTACAACTCTATTTAAAATATCTTCATGTCTTGCGGATGCAGAAAGCATCTGATTTGCCATATTCACCAGGCAAGCTACCTGCAAATTGTTGCATTTGTGTCAAATTTGCGAAAGGACTAGTTCAATCTCAGGTAGTGACCAAGGAAGGGGATTAAATCAGAGGCAAGACTATAGAGTAGGTGGGGATCTGCTGAAGACAAGGTTTTATTCTTCCCAATGTCCAACTGGAAGCAATTATGGCTTATCCAAGACTCCTATGTAGGTAAGCAACAAAGAGGGATGTGGGGCAGTGAATAGTGAGCAGCAGAGGCAGTTGAAAGGATGATCTCAATCTTATGGTCAGAAAAGTCTTGAGCTTCTCACACTTGTTATTGAGAGTGAAGGTGAGCAGACATTGGAGAGGGGTTTAGGAGTGGTTGCTATTAGAGAAAATAAACTGGGCTTATCATTGCAGTTCAAGATAATTCTGCAGTAGTGGGTCATTCTTGCATGAGGGGAGAGGGGTCTAATAATGCCTAACATTCTAACCACATCTGGTGCAAGATAATTAAACTTGTTATGTATCAGAAATGTTCAAATTTGTGTCACTTAGTCCAGAGGAAGCAAATATAGGGCCGTAACAGAGAATGACTGGATTGGGAGACAAGGGTGTTAAAGGTGGAGTTAAGAGAGTTGTTGAGCAAAATTACAGCAGCAAGAGTATTATGGGGCACAGAGGGCCAAAAGCTCGACAGTTGGCAGTTGGAATCTACATTAGTAAGACTTAGAAAAGTTCTTTCCAGGGGTAAGTGCAGAATTAATTGGAGTTGGAAGAAAGTTGAGGAATACAATTAGTGAAAGATACAAAAAATTAACTGGAGATAGCCCCGTCAGTGACCAAGACCATGGAAGATGTTAAGGTCGAAGGGATGGCTATGAATATGGGTAACAGAGTTTATATAGAGCAAGAGATTTTGTGAAAACAAAAGGGAAGAGAATTGAGGAAAAAGGGTAAGAGGAGCTGAAGTGAATATTGTAAACATAAATAATGAGTTGCTTAATGCAGATATTGAGAGAGGAAGCGGGTGAAGATATCTCCGAGATAAACTTGGGGTGTTGTCTGGGGCACAGTAGATGAGGGGAGATGTGGGAGGAGGTGAGGAGCTAGAAAAAGGAGCAGGTAACATAGAAGTAGGGAGAACAGTGCATGACTTGGTGATGAGGACCACATCTCTATCTCAACAGTTTTGGCAGGGCAGGTGCTGGCAGGTTTGACAGAGAAAGAGGCTTTGGTAAGGGGCAAGTTGTTGCCACCCATGAGTTAAGTTTCAATCAACATCAGGATGTCAATGCAATTTTCAACAATAGGGTGGTGGGAGCAAGGGTCTTGCTCAAGGGTGAATTACCATTCTGGAGGAAAATGCAGGTGGGATGGTTACTGTTCCAGTGGCAAAATCCAAGGGTGTAGTGTTAGCTGGGGTGAGTGGAGCAGGAAGAAGGTTGACAGAAGATCAGTGAGAGAGAAGCACAGGACATTGGGCCTGCTGCCTGTACTGAGGCAGTGACTAGTGCCTTGATAGGTCCTTCAGACAATGCCAACAGAGGCACAGAAGATAGCTGTGGACCTATCCAAGGAGGATTGAAGCCAGGAACAGTGGCAGAATAATGTCAAGGCAATAGAGTAGTGATGGATTGGTGGGAGATAAAGTAGGTAGGTTGGGGGATGGTCAGTGGGGGGGGATGGTTAGTAGGGGGTCAAGTGGTCAGAGGGGTGAGGAGGGTAGTTGGAGGTTGCAGGGGTAGTCAGGGATGGGCATGTAGTCGGGGTGGGGAAAGTGGTCACGAGGTGGGGAGGGCAGTCGGGGAGGGGGAGATGGAGGTTGGGGCTTACGGGGGCAGTTGGGGGGAATGTAGTCAGTGGTGAGGGTGTGTTGGAGGATGGGGGTGTAGTCAGGGGTTAGGGGGGCAGTTGGGGTGTAGGGAAGTAGTTGGGGTTCCCATGAGGGGTTGGAGCTATCCTGTTGGGGATCATGGGGTGGTCGGGGTGGCTGTGGGGGGTGCTCGGTGGGGGGAGGGTCCCATGGGGGTAGTCGGCAGGAATTGGGTGGTAGCAGGGGTATTGTTACCCAGAAGTTATGTGGTTTTAATTCTTCTGACCTTTTGTGGGTAATTATTGCTTTAGACAGCCGGAACCATCCAAAGATTGCAATTTAAATCAGAGTTTCGGATAGTTCCCATTAGAGGGTAAGTTTGACTTTCCCGGTCAATTTTCATGCAATCCCTAGGTGGGGACTTCCAGGTGGAGTTCCCTCAGTGCATCTTTGGGGTACCCCCCAATACACTGCCCCGGAGCTCAGAAGTTATGGGCCAATTGTCTTCCAAAAGCTACAGACTAAAAGGAAGATTTAGAGCAGCTTGTTTACAAATAGTTGTTGAAATGAGCAAGCCTCAGAATGTGGAGCAATAAATATGAAAAATGAGTGACAGCTTAGGGAACTGAATGAACCCAACTGAAAAGAAGGATGGCCGCTAAACAGAGAAGACATAAGACCAACAGAATAGCTGGGCAATGGACCAAAATCAGGTCAGAAATGAAGACAAAAAACATAGACAAGAATATAGCTAATAGAAAGACGATCTAGCAATAAAACAATAAGGGATAAATATTAGGGCTCGACCCTCCCAGTGCAGAATTTCAAATAAGCATTTCACATAGTCTTCCATGTGGGTTATAGAAGCACTGACCTGCATGCCCAAATTCTAGATACACGCTTCCTTCATGTGAAGTTCTAAAACCTAGTTTTAAGAGGCAATAAACTTTAAAAGAACTAAAGCGGGAAAGCAAATGAAACATTGAGAGAGGTAATATGAAGAAAAGAAGTAAATTTTATGAGTGAGTGCCTCTGGCACAGAGGCATGTTCAATATCAGAACAGAACAATCACGTGCTCAAGTAGCCAATTTTTTTCATCACTAGAATTAATAACTGGATTTGTGAGAAGAAGCACAGCCGGGCAAGTGGTAGAGAAAACAGTGAGGGAGCATTTTGCAGTTAGTGATCATAACTCCGTTAGATTCAAGGTTGTTATGGAAAAAGACAAGGATGGGCCAGAAATCAGAGTTCTAAATTGGGGGAAGGCCGATTTTAATAAGATCAGATATGATTTGGCCAGAGTGGACTGGGAGCAGCTATTTAAAGGCAAATCTGCATCAGAGCAGTGGGACTCATTCAAGAAGAAAATATGGAGAATACTGGGCCAACATATTCCAGTAAAGATAAAGGGTGGGACCAACAAATCCAGGAACCCTGGATATCGATGGATATACAGGATTGGATAAAGAGAAAAAGGGAGGCTTATGACAGATACCGAGGGCTCAAAACAGCAGAAGCTCTAGAGGGGTATGGAATGTGTATGGGGGAACGTAAATAGGAAATTAGGAGAGCAAAAAGAGGGCATGAAAAAACATTGGCAGGAAAAATAAAGGAAAATCCAAAGTTATTTTACAAGTAAGACCATAAGACATAGGAGCAGAAATTAGGCCATTCGGCCCATCAAGTCTGCTCCACCATTCAATCACGGCTGATAAGTTTCTCATCCCCATTCTTACATTAAGAGTAAGAGGATAACTAGGGAAAGAGTAGGACCCATTAAGGACCATAGTGGTAATTTGTGTGTGGAGCCGGAAGACGTAGGTAGGGTTCTAAATGAATATTTTGTGTTGGTGTTCACAAGTGAGAGGGAAAACATGGGTATGGAAATCAGGCAGAAGGACTGTGATATAATTAAAGAAATTAGCATAGAAAGTGAGGAGGTTCTAAGTGGTCTGGCAGGCTTAAAAGTAGATAAATCTCCAGGCCCGGATGAAATGTATCCCAGGCTGTTGAGTGAGGCAAGAGAGGAGATAGCAGGGGTGCTGGCAATAACTTTCAATAACTCGCTGGCCACAGGAGAGGTGCTAGAGGACTGGAAGACAGCCAATGTGGTACCGTTATTCAAGAAAGGAATGGATAAACCAGAGAACTGCAGGCCAGTCAGTCTAACCTCAGTGGTGAGGAAACTATTGGAAGCAATTCTGAGGGACAGAATTAATCTACACTTGGAGAGGCAGGGATTAATCGAGGACAGTCAGCATGGTTCTGTTAAAGGGAGGTCATGTCTGACCAATTTGATTGAATTTTTCGTAGGGGTGACCAGGTGTGTAGATGAGGGCAATGCATTTGATGTAGTCTACTTGGACTTCAGCAAGGCTTTTGATAAGATTCCGCATGGAAGACTGGTAACGAAGGTAAGAGCCCATGGGATCCAAGGCAATTTGGCAAATTAGATCCAGAATTGGCTGAGTGGCAGGAAGCAGAGGGTGATGGTCGAGGGGTGTTTTTGTGACCGGATGCCTGTGTCCTGTGGGATCGGTGTTGGGTCCCTTGCTGTTTGTTGTATATATAGACGATTTAGACTTGAATGTAGAAGGGTTGAGCGGTAAGTTCGTGGATGACACAAAAATTGGTGGGGTGGTAAATAGTGAGGAAGTTAGCCTTAGATTACAGGAGGATATAGACGGGCTGGTCAGATGGGCTGATCAGTGGCAAATGGAACTTAATCCGGACAAATGTGAGGTGATGCACTTGGGCAGGACTAACAAGGGCATAGATTTAAGGTAAGGGGCAGGAGGTTTAGAGAGGAGGTGAGGAAGAATCTTTTCACCCAGAGGGTGGTGGGAATCTGGAACTCACTGCCTGAAAGGGCGGTAGAGGCAGAAACCCTCACAACATTTAAGAAGTATTTCGATGTGCACTTGCGATGCCACGGCATACAAGGCTATGGGCCTAGTGCTGGAAAATGGGATTAGAATAGTTAGGTACTTGTTTGACCGGCGCAGATTCGAATACATGATGAACGGTAGGACCCTGGGAAGTACCGAGGATCAAAGGGACATTGGTGTGCATGTCCACCGGTCCCTTAAGGTAACAGGACATGTAGATAAGGTGGTCAAGAAGGCATATGGGATACTTGCCTTTATTAGCCGAGGCATAGAATATAAAAGCAGGAAGGTTATGCAGGAACTGTATAAAACGCTGATTAGGCCACAGCTAGAGTATTGCATGCAGTTCTGGAATCCACATTATAGGAAGGATGTGATTGAACTAGAGAGAGTGCAGAGGAGATTTACCAGGATGTTGCCTGGGCTGGAGAGTTTTAGTTATGAGGAGAGATTGGATAGGCTGGGGTTATTTTCCCTGCAGCAGAGGCGATTGAGTGGGGACATGATTGAGGTGTATAAAATTGAGGGGCATAGATAGGATAGACAGGAAGAAACTTTTCCCCTTGGTGGAGGAATCAATAACCAGGGGCATAGATTTAAGGTAAGGGGCAGGAGGTTTAGAGAGGAGGTGAGGAAGAATCTTTTCACCCAGAGGGTGGTGGGAATCTGGAACTCACTGCCTGAAAGGGTGGTAGAAGCAGAAACCCTCACAACATTTAAGAAGTATTTGGATGTGCACTTGTGATGCCACGGCATACAAGGCTATGGGCCTAGTGCTGGAAAATGGGATTAGAATAGTTACATACTTGTTTGACCGGCACTATTTCGATGGGCCGAAGGGCCTTTTTCCGTGCTGTAGACCTCTATGACTCACAAGAACACAAGGATGAGGAGTAGGAGTAGGCCATTCAGCCCCTCAAACCTAATCCGTCATTCGATAAGATCATGGCTGATCTGACCGTGGCCTCTACTCCACTTTCCTGTCTGTCCCCCATACCCTGATTCCCTTAATCGATCAAAAATATATCTAACTTGATCTTAAGTATATTTAATGACCCAGCATTCACTGCTGTCTAGGGAAGAGAATTACACAGGCTAACGACCCACTGAGAGAAATAAAAATCTCCTTATCTCAGTCTAAATGAGAGACCCCTGACTTTTAAACTGCCTTCTAGTTCTAGACTCTCTCACAAGGGGAAACATCCTCTTCGCATCCACCCTGTCAAGTCCCCTCAGAGTCTTATATGTTTCAATAAGATCACCTCTTATTCTTCTAAACTCCAATGGATAAGCCCAGCCTTTCCTCATAAAATAATCTCTTAATCCTAGGAATCAGTCAAGTGAACCTTCTCTGACTGCTTCTAATGCGATTATATCCTATCTTAGGAGACCAAAACTGTACACAGTACTGCAGGTGCGGTCTAACTAAAGCCCTGCACAACATAAACATAACTTCACTGCTTTTATACTCAATTCCCTTTTCAATAAGCACCAACATTCCTTTTGCCTTCCTAATCACTTGATTTGCCTGCATACCAATTTTTTGTGATTCATGTACTAGGGCACCCAAAACCGTCTGTATTGTCGAGTTCTGCAATCTCCCACCATTCAAATAATATCCTGCTTTACTTTCCTTCTGCCAAAGTGGACAAGTTCACATTTTTCCACATTATACTCCATCTGCAAATGTTTTGCCCACTTGCTTAACCTATCTAAACCCTTCTATAGACTTTACGTCCTCGCGACAACTTATTTTCCTACCTACCTTTGTCTCATCAGCAAATTTAGCTACCATACAATGGGTCCCTTCATCCAAGTCATTTATATAGATTGTGAATAGTTGAGCACTGATCCCTGTGGCACTCCACTCATAACTGCTTGCCAACTTGTATCTTCATAGAATGCAGTTCACCAGAGAAGCGTTATGGAGTTGTGTTGCATACTGGAATCTGACCCTCAATCAGATATTGCCACAAGCACATCACTATCAGCAATTTCACCACCAGCTCTTTGCACTTTACGAGAAGACCCTGCACATTTTCTAAATAGCAGAATTTCTTCAAGGTTTAAGTAGTTATTGGTGCAACCATGTGACCCCCACCCCCCCCCCCCCCGCTGCCCCCACCACCCCAACAAGGGCTTCTGTACGTTATGGCTGCACATCATTGAATTGTAGGAGCTATCATTCCATAATTTGTGTTCAGCTGTGACCAGCAGTGTATGATTATTCAGGTCAACACCAACTTCCCAGGCAGCAATAATGATGCATTTATTTTAAAGTACTACATCTCCATTAATTGACCCATACAGAAAATTGCAAGGTTGACTCTTACAAAACCAAAGCTACTCTCTGTCATATATCCATGACAGCCATGAATAAGTGAAAAGTACATATAAGGTAGAATTAACTACCAAAATCATTATTGCACACATCATAATCATGTTGAAACAAAGCTAAGCAGTGCTCCTGGCACCTTGACAATCTGGAAGCCCATAAATTGGTCCAAAGTCTCCAATAACATTGTAATCTGACAGATAGCTCAACTTTTCCATCCAAAGAGGCACTATAATTATGGAACATGACTAATCATACCAAGAAGAAGCTCATAAGAAGTAGGAAACAGAAGATTTTGTTGAAGTAAAATACTCATATAGTCACATTTTTCATAGCCCAGACCATTATCAAAGTGACCAAACTGCAAAATGCATGAACAGTTCTCTCTATATTTTCACGATACCTTGATTAAATACACCTTCACTAACATTATAGACATGTTGAACATAATTACTGGTTCTTCCCCCAGTCGATTGTGTAGCTCTCTTTAAATAAGAGCAGTGAAATACATGAAATGAATATTTTATTTCAAATTTTAATGACACATAGAAACCAAATAAATCGGCATTTATTTTTAACTAAAATCTTCCTCACTTAAAAAAAGAGGTTTGAGCACAGCTCTGGAGAATTTAATAAGTTGTTAAATCTATGCCAGTCTTATACATTCTTACAACACATAATTATCTATGCTTTCCATGTAAAAACAAATTCTCAGTACTTCATGAGGTGAACCATTAGCAGGAAATGAGGATTTTTTGAGAAGGGGATTAGAAACAGAGGGTGCAGTCAGAAATAGATTTTGGGGCACTTTTTTTAAGGCAGATAAGGTATAAAAAAAGGTGAAGTGATATTGGAAGAGAAGTACAGAATACAAGGACTGAAAAGACTGCAATATGGATTTCAACAATGGAGCAGAATGTGATGAATGAACAAGTAGTAGACTAGAGTCAGTGGGACAGATCATTTGGGCTGGAAAAATTTCCCTGGTGAAACAGAGGTCAGCAAGGAAGGGCTTTGAAAATAAGGATCATGGCTAATCTGTATCTCAAATCCATTTACCCAACTTTGTTCCATATCCCTTGATGTCCTCACCTAACACAAATCTCATCTTGAATGCTCCAATTGTCTCAGTACCCACTTGGTGCAATGTATCAGAGAGATAGACTATGTATGGCAGAAAACAGAGGAGAAGGGAGATTAAGTGGAGGAGTAAAGCAGGATGGCAGGGGAGCTTGGGTCTGAAGCAACAGCTTTGCTGGGAATATACTGCAGATTAAATTTATAGAACAGTAATATTACCATGAATTCCTTAAACATTTGTAACAGATACATGTTACAATTCATTGCTGCAGATAGCATAATAATGGGGTAATATAAATAAAATTAAATTTTGAGGGCCTAGTTGATAAACTGCAAGGTTTCCTTATTAATCAATGCTGTGCTCAGTCCTCTTCTCATTTTAAGCAAGGAGGGCTTTAGTTAAAAATAAATACTTATTTTGTTGGTGTATCATTAAAATTTAAAAACAATGTTCATTTCTTGTGGCTCAGTGGGTAGTGCCAGAAGCTCCAGGTTCAAGTCCCATCATACATATGCCAGATGTACAGCCCAAAATGGTTGGGAGCAAGTGGAAGTTATGGCAAATGATGGGGTTAGGATTTAGGGACTTCATTTATAATTCTATGTTATTCAGTCATTTGGTAGTTCCCTGGCAAGGCAGAGCAATGGCCAAAACATGACATTGTGGGGCACTTGTCCGACAGCACTGAATCCCACACTGAACTGCCTATCTTTCAGACCCACTTCTTCTTATCTAGCGCAAGAGCAGATATCCCAGACAAAAAGTAAAAAATACCTGGAAAAACTCAGCAGGTCTGGCAGCATCGGCGGAGAAGAGTACAGTTGACGTTTCGAGTCCTCATGACCCTTCAACAGAACTAAGTAAAAATAGGAGGGGTGAAAAATAAGCTGGTTTAAGGTGGGGGGGGGGGGGGGGGTGGAGAGAGAAGGGGGGTGGTGGTTGTTGGGACAAGCAAGCAGTGATAGGAGATAACCAAAAGATGTCACAGACAAAAGAACAAAGAGGTGTTGAAGGTGGTGATGTTATCTAAAAGAATGTGCTAATTAAAAATGGTTAGCAGGACAAGCAAGGTAACTCTAGGGGGGTTGGGGTGAAATAAGACTAAAAGGGCATAAAAGGTATAGATAAATGATCGGTGGAATACATTAAAAATAATGGAAATAGGTGGGAAAAGAAAAATCTATATAAATTATTGGAAAAAACAAGGAGGGGGAAGAAATGGAAAAGGGGTGGGAATTGGAGGAGGGAGTTTAAGATCCAAAATTGTTGAACTGAATATTCAGTCCAGAAGGCTGTAAAGTGCCTAGTCGGAAGATGAGGTGCTGTTCCTCCAGTTTGCGTTGAGTTTCACTGGAACAATGCAGCAAGCCAAGGACAGACATGTGGGCAAGAGAGCAGGGTGGAGTGTTAAAATGGCAAGCGACAGGGAGGTCTGGGTGATGCTTGCGGACAGACCGAAGGTGTTCTGCAAAGCAAATCAGTGTGTATTTTGTACAAAAATAGACCCAGTCATTCCGAACAATTACTTTAGAACCGACTTGTTTGTGTCCTTCTAAAAAAGCTGTTTTCTTTGCTTTAGTGTTATTCTGTCTAAATAGCGTCACTATTCCTCTAACATGTCTTCACGGATGGCAGGCCTGAGTGTACACCAATCTCATTCTAACTGAATCCAGGATAGTTCAGTGCAATCACAGTTAATCTTTGATTCCCACGATTACCCTGGCAATCCATCGGAATTAAGTTGTAGGCTGCAACAACCCTAGAAAGCATTTCCGCTTTTCCTTCTCTCTGTTTACCCCCTTCCTTCTCTCCTGGTCGGAATCTGTCTGCGCTTTCTCTTCACGATGCATGTTCTACATCCACCCATGGGCTGCAGAACGTGCACAAACCCAGCTCCTGCCCGCGATGTCGCCAGGGGCAGCTGTGGGTGGCGCGAGGAGACGGGGGGTGGGGTGAGGGGAGGTGCACGCGAGGCGAGGGTGGGGGGAAGTGAGAGTGCGAGGAGGAGGAGGGTGTGTGCGCGCGTGAGGAGAGGGTGGAGAGTCTGTGTGTGCGCGCGGGCGAGGAGGCGGGTGCTCGTGGGGCCGGTGCGCATGTTTCGGCGGGGCCGCGAAGGAGCTGACGGCGGGTCCTCTCCTCACTTGACCGGGACCGAGCAGAGGGGAGCGGGGCTGTCAGGTAAGTTAGCGACTGTAACCCGGCGCGGGCGCGGGGGAGCGGTGCAGAGAGAGAGAGAGACTCGGTTCCTGTTTATTATTATTGCCGCTGCTTTCGCTGTCACTTTGACCAATTGTAAGGACGGTGCGCAGAAAAGTTTTTTTTAAACGGTTGAAAATGTCAGATCGCCCTTCCAGCGGCTGCTGATGGAGAGCCGGTGGGGAAGCTGCAGGCGGACGGAAGAGGGAGACTTATTGCCTATAACTGTCACCATAAAGCGCACCCGGGAAAGTTAAACACAAGCTTTACTGTGGGATCGTACTGTGCCTCACCGGGGTGGGGGAGGAGTGTGTTGCCCAGCAACCCTGCCTTTCATTGGGAACCAAAAGTGACGGGTGGACTTGGACCATTTACGCTCACGGTTCAATGCTGCACAAGAGTTCAGCCTCCAACCCAAAGTTACTGTATTGTTGATTTCACCAGCAGCGGAGCGAAATCTAAAGTGATAACAAGTACTGTGAGCTCAGTTTATTTACTGTACTGTGTTTGGAACAAACCTTCGTGTCTCGTTTGCGGAAACTGATGTGCAATGAAGCGCACAAATATGTGTATTTACACAAAATACGTGGCTAGATTTTCAAGCAAAAGTGAAACCAGTGTGGTGAAACACAAGATGAATGATAGAAACATTAACGGGCGATGCTGGACAACTTTGTACAATATTGCCAAATGTAATGAACGGATCTGTTTTTGGCAGCAAATTGAAAGTTAATGCTGATCAGCATTTCCTCTTTCCACATTTACATTCCCCATCAAAACATTACTTAAGTGATTTTCTAATAAAAAGGTTTGGAATGAAATTTATAAAGCTTGCAAACATTTATAATTAGTTTTGCCACTGCAATAATCCAAATAAATTACACCGCATTGATTTTTATGTTGGTATGAATCTTGGAGGTGCTGTTGTGGCGCAGTGGATAGTGTCCATACCTCTGAGCTAGAATTGATGGTCACGGCAGGTGCGTTCTTAATGAGGCCAAACAGGTTGAGTATTAACCTGCAAATCCTTCCTACAGGTCTGTGACAGGCAATAAAAGCGGGAGCGTCTCCTCGTCAGCCGTGCTTGATGTGGAGTGGTGCCCCTCAAGCTATATATAGCCTCTGCCTTCAGGTTGGCAACCTGTTCCTGGAAAAATGAATTAGGGAAAGAGACGTAAGTGTTTGCTTCATCTGCCTCATGCGATACTAGACGTGGGAAGCTGAAAAAGATCTTGTATGCTAAAGGAAATTATAACTTAAATAGATTATAGTATAATATTAAGATGAGTGATTTTCATTCAGTAAAACATTAATTCTCATCTTTAGAAGGTAAAAAACAAATAAATTGCAGTATCCTTGTCAACTTTGTGAGCTGCTAGTCTGCAGAAATCGTAATGAGGTGCATACACAAATGGTTGAATTGTTATGTTAAATAAAATCTGAGATGCTGACAGGCTCACTGCAAGTCATTAGGTCTTCCTGAAGGAGTTACCTTTTTGTCCTTTCTTATATTAGTCTAACTTTCCATTGTGCTAAATTTGATAGCTTCCACCAAATTAATGGGTCTGTAATTGGCCTCAGTATCCTGATGTAGTTGGAAAAAGCGGCCAGAGTTCCTGCTCTTAATTACATATGACGCGTTTTGCTGGCAATGGTGCATGAGAACCTCAATTCTCTGTGAAGTAACCTGCCATCCAATAGCCACCCAACACACAATGTCTATGCTCCCACATAAAGAATGGTTACTTGAGTGAGGTATTGGAGGGTGATCACTGTGGTGCCTAATATGATTAACGGTGACATAACTGAACAGTTTGTGTTATGTATGGTTTGTTCGCGAGCAGTGTTCTATATATTGGAAAGTGGTGTGACAGTATTGGATAGTTCAAAAGGGTGATTGCAATAATCTATAAATGTGTTTGTTTTGTAAAGTCTAGAATCTTGTTGGTAATTGATATAGTATAGAATGATTGACTCATAGAATGTTACTAAACAAGTCTTTCAGTCTAACAAGTCTGCTCCAGTACCTTTCCCGCTTGTTATCCAGGGGTACTGCTACATTTTGCTACCAGTGTATATTGAATTCTGTCAGGCGACTTGACCATTGGCTTCTGTGGAAGATTAATTTTAAATTGTAATGTGGGACAAATATGTAAAGCAAATTTCCAAATCTCAAGTATATTTATGTTTGATTGATGGCAAAATAAAAAATGCACCAAAAATGCTGGCACATTGTGTTTTAAATTTAAAGATCAGCACAGACATAAGGTGGTAATTACAGCACTATGCAAAAAAAAAGTTTCTATTCCTCTCTATCCTGAATCTCTTACTCGTATGTTTGATCTTATTTCGCTGCCCTCTTGTTCTGGAATCGTTAACCACTCGAAACATTCTGTTACTATGGATCCAATCCCTGACATTTTAAAAACACCCATCAAATTATCTTATTGTTAGAATCCAGAAAGCCAGGCTATGAATGTTAGAGCCAATATTTAGACAATTTCATGAGAATTTATTAACAGTGTCATGAAATCATTGACCTTCCTGTCGCTGGGTGCTATATTAGCAGTCTGTGGAGACTGTAACATTTAAGGTACAGGATGTTCCAGTGCTTGTTACATTGGTTCCTGCCTAGTAACAAGGCTGGGACCCTCTGGGATTGTTTTGATAGGTCCCCAGATCAATTCAAGGGTCAGTGAGCAACCCTTCTTGAGGCAGTCTGCTAGCCAACAAATGTCACAAAGTAAGAAAGGACAGAAACAGGTCCCTGTTAAAGAAAGAGCGGTGGGGAGCAGACTTTAAGTAAAGAGGACCTTTGGGCAAAGATACCCCTTTGGAGCAGTGGTGTTCTGCTTGGCATGGCCATAGATCTGAATGTGTGCTTGGAAGTTAGTGTTTGAGTGTACTTGGGAATCCAGGGAGAAGGAATCTCGGAAGGCAAGATCAAAACCCTGTGAGGTGGACCATTGTTAAAGCCGTCTGAGTGGGAGCGACCTTTGGAGAGACCTTCGAAAGTGAAGTTGGGAGTCCCTCGTGACAGAGTTTCACTTGGTGTTTACTGATGTCTGGGTGGGTTCTTGGGAAATCCATGGACTCTGTCCTAGTAGCACCTGTCATTTACTCTGTAGTGTGCTGTGTTCAACCATAGTTCATCTGTTAATTCACATGTACCTCATACTTACCCTGAATGTTAGACTATAAGATACGTTTGTAAATTGTTTTATCATTCTGAGCTTGTACAGTAAAGTTTATTTTTGGTTTTTTTTCAAAACCCTTGTTTTGTGGCTTTATTCCAGAAGCAGATGCCTTGAATCTCAACCCCTAACTACTTTAAACAAAATGTTATTGATCACTAACTGGATATCCCCCCATGCCCGGGGCCTGGCCAAGGATGTAACAAGAGACAACTGTGTACCTCCTAACCCAATAGCCACAGTTTCAGTCAGTTCCTTTTTTATAGGAACACAAGTGAATCCCCAGTTATTGTCCACTACCTGTACACACCTGCACCCGTAGCCAAGCTGTCCCAGTACAGCCACAACACTGGCATCTACCTAGCATTGTGGAAAATTGCCCAGGTATGTTCTGTCCACAAAAAGGACAAATCCAACCCAGCCAACTACTACCCCGTGAGTCTATTCTTGATCACCAGCAAAGTGATGGAATGTGTCAAGGTGCCATCAACAGTTCTATCAATCAACACTTACTCAGCAAAACATGCTCACTGATACTCAGTTTGGATTCCGCCAGGGCCACTCAACTCCTGAGCTCATTACAGCATTGGTCCAAGTTTAGACAAAAGAGCTGAACTCGAGATGTGGTGAGAGTGACTGCCCTTGATATCAAGGTAGCATGTGACTGAGTGTGGCATGAAGGAGCCCTAGTAAAAGTGGAGTCAATGGGAGTTTGGGGGGTGGGGGAGGGTGAGGGGGGAAACTCTCCATTCATTGGAGTCAAACCTAGCACAAAGGCAGATGGTAGTAGTTGTTCGAGGTCAGTCATCTCAGTTCCATGTCCTCGCTGCAAGAGTTCCTCAGAGTAGTGTCCTAGACCCAATCATCATTAGTTGTTTTATCAATGGCCTTCTCTCCTTCATAAGGTCAGGATTGGGGATGTTCGCAAATCGTGACTCCTTAGAAATTTAAGCAGTCCGATTCCATATGCAGCAAGACCTAGACAACATTCGGGCTTGGGCAGATAAGTGGCAAGCAACATTTGTGCCACACAAGTACCAAACAATGACCATCTCCAACAAAAGAGAATCTAAATATATGCCCTTGTCATTTAATGACGTTGCCATCACTGTATCCCCCATTATCAGCATCTTGGGGGTTAACATTGACCAGGAACTTAACAGGAGCAGCCATATAAATACTGTCGTTGCAGGAGCACGAGAGGCTGGGAATTCAGTGGTGAGTAACTTGCCACCTGGCGCCCCAAAGCCTGTCCAACATCTTTAAGGCACAAGTCAGAAGTGTGGCGAAATATTCTCCACTTGCCTGGATAAGTGCAGCTCCAACAACACTCAAGGAGCTTGACCACATCCAGGACAAAGCAGCCCGCTTAATCGGCACCCCATTCACCACCTTAGACATTCATTCCCTCTACCACCGATACACAGTGGCAGCAGTATGTACCATCTACGAGGTGCACTGTAGCAACTCACCAAAGCTCCTTCATAGCACCTTTCAAATCTGTGATATAGTTCCAAGTCAGAATGGTGTTTGGCTTCGAGGGGTACTTGCAGGTAGTGATGCAGTTACTGCCCTTGTCCTTCTTGGTGGTGGGGGTCATGGGTTTGGAAGATTCTGTGATTCACATTAGTTTCAATCATTTCTTGACTTTTCTTGGGAACATGCAATGAACAAGTCCAAATGGCAGTATTTCTTGCCCATTCTCTAGAGCATAAGTTAAACCTAATCCTTGAAACAATGGGAAAAACAAGGATGCAGTAAGAAAATAACTGCTGCTATCTAGAATTGTAAAATACTTACCGCTTAGCACTGACAAAATCACTCTTACATAGTATAGATTTGATTGCATTAATGAGCTTAGTTAATAGGCGTTATCTCTTTACTTATGAAGATAATAAAGCAATGTGAGATGTGACTACTGTTCTTAGGTTGGCTTTAATTTATAAATGTACAAACCAGCAACCAGTAGTTTAGAGAACACCTCTTCAATAGAAAGGTGTTATGACATAAATTTAATAACACTTTCAAATCAAGCACAGCAAAATCAGGATTTTGAAAGGAAAACTTTATAATATGGATTACAGTTGCATTCACACTGTAGTGAAATCCACTTGCACATAAGTATGACTTGAAAAACACTCTCATCACATGATTTCAAATTGCTTGCTATTGCATCCATTTTCTGCTCTGTTTATATGTTGCAGTGATGCTGTACTAATGATGTAAGTTAGGGAGCTCAATAGTGCTATAATTGTGTACTGGCATGATAATCTTATTGTGTTTACCCAGATTGAGATGCAAATGCCTTCCATCTCTCTGAAATTAAGAAAACAAAACATGCATTCACAACTTAATTTTTTTCCTCACATAACAGTTATCAGTTTCTTTGCAATAGGTGAAGTGGGATTGAGGATTCTAACGTTTATATGCAGTACCTTTTACAGGTTCCAGGGATGAGGAACATCAGTTATGAAGATAGATTGGAGAGGTTGGGACTATTCTCCTTCGAGAGGTGAAGGCTAAGAGGAGATTTGATAGAGGGGCTCAAAATCATGAGGGGGCCGGATAGAGTAGATAGGGAGAAGCTGTTCCCGCTCATGTAAGGAGGGCACAGATTTAAAGTGATTTGCAAAAGAGGTAAATGTGATGTGAGAAAAAAAATTTTCACACAGTGGTTCGAGTCTGGAATGCACTGTCTGGAAGTGTGGTGGAGGCAGGTTCAATCGAGGCATTCAAGAGGGCATTAGATGATTATTTGTATAGAAACAATGTGCGAGGGTACAGGGAAAAGGCAGGAGAATGGCACTAAGTCATAATGCTCATTTAGAAAGTCAGTGCAGACATGATGGGTTGAATGGCCTCCTGCGCTGTAACAATTCTGTGATTTACAGCACTCGATAAATGTTTGTTCTTCAGCTCATTGCATCTGGATCCTTCCCAGCAAAACTAGAAATCAATTGAAGTGCAAAAAGTTTTGGAAGCCCCCTTTATCTTTTTGAGTAAAATTCATTCAAGTCCTGTTTCTTCTTAAAGTTCACCATAAGAATGATGTTGAAAAACATGGGGTCAGCCCAACACTACTATGCAGTATAACACCTCTTCTTCCCAGCGTGCCTTTTAAAAGTTGAGTAGCTTTATAATGAAGCCCATACCATTGTAAGTATGCAACAATAAAATCAAATTTTTAAAAATGCATTTTCTCAGAGCTAAATTCAACTAATCTTAAAACTGAGCTAGAATACTAAGTATAAGAGCCTAAGTGTGTTCTTTCTTATATATTTCATATTATTGTCTCCCATATTTACTTCAATATTTGTAATGAATATAGTGCTATAGCTGCTTATTTACTATATTCCAAAATAGAAAATTAATCTTGTTTATAATACATTGGAACCACCTTATATGAAACCCTTCTATTCTGATGTTCTGATGGAGAAAAAGATGAATTGTAGCGTGTGATGCAACTGGCAATGAAATTACTACCTGATGATGGAGAAAAAGGCAAAGTAACACATAAATGACCTACAACGTTAATCTGTTTAACAGCCGTCTGTGGCGCACAATTTGTTTTCAGATGCCAGAACAGCATGAGACCATCATTAGTGTAATATCTGTTGGCTCCAAGCTTCAAATGACTTTTAGGGCCTGTATTTCACAAGATGTTTGGACACCACAGCTTCCAAAATGCATAATGCTTGCCATTTTTTCACTTTTTCACTTGGCTATTCCAGTTTTGCCATTAAAACAGGTTCAGGCTTATAATCTTTTGAAGTGTGGAGTCTGTAATGCCCGGATCTCCTTTAGATTAATGTAAAACATAACTCATTTTTTGAATCCATTTTAAGACTGCAACAACTTCAGACTGAGTAGACTTTATTGTAACTAAACATTGTGATTTTTTCTATCAGTAGGCAATGCTTAACTCCTAATTGAGGGTGGGGTAGAGTAACAAAGACCTTAACACAATTCCACTATATCATGCAAGCATTCTGGTTACAATATAGGAGTCTTTCCTTGGTACTAAAATGTTGGATAAAATATAATTTTATTAAATATACAGTTCTGATATATCCCATGTAATTACATTGCAAATCACTGTTTTGACCTAATATAAAGATAACATTTTTTTTTTGTTTACACTTAGGAGTTCTTGTAAGCCTTTTATAATTCTGTCAAATATAAGGAGGAATTTTAACTAGTTAAAATTAATACACTTAAGCCTGATTATCCTTATGTACTTGATTCTGTTTACCACGAAGTACTTAAGGCAGCGGGGACATTGTTTGTGAGGCACTGTCTCATATATTCAGTAACTCATGCTCTTGTGCTTCCAGTTTTAAGAATTGAGAATTGGAAGAATTATACCCTGAGAATTAAAAGTCTGCCAGTTGTAGAAAAGCTACTGTGAGTGATTAACTTGATTAACTTAATTGAGTTTTTTGAGGCAATCAGCCAGAATAGTCTTTAGAATGATGGATGATTTTTTTTTTATCTAAAAGTTTGATTTCCAAAATGCCTTTAGGTTGGGTCAGGAAGATTAGAAAAGATCAAATGAGATGAGATTATTAGACAGATGGGTAATAGGTTGACCTCTCGTAGACAGAGTTACAAATATGAGAATGGGTCTGAATAGGCCTAGTCACGAGTAAAGCTTCATATGGCTCTACATTGGGATCATTCATCATTTTTGTTAATGATTTGGCTAAGCACATTAAAGGAATCATCAATAAATTCATAGGTGGCACAGAATTAATAAATCTTAAGCCGATTTACATATATTGAAGAATTGGGCCTGTAAGTAGCAGATGCCCTTCAAGTGGGGAAGTATGATGTAATGAATTTAGGGTTGGGAAACATTTTAGTATGTTTATACCCTGCAGGGGTATGTGTTAAAGATAAAGAAAGAGACCAATGAGTAGTAGTGGATAAGGCCATTTAAGTACACAAGCATTGTTAGATGGCTGCAGAGACGGGGCATAGCACATTACGTTGTATTGCTTGGATCATTTAGGTATAAACTAAAAAAAAAGGAATACTTATGCCGTATAAGATTTGGAATGTCTGCCCTTGGAATTTGTGCCTGTATGGTTTCTGCACATGGTGAAGAATGTTGAGCGTCTGGAGAAGGTGCAGAAGGGGTTGTCCAGAACGATACCAGAAATACTAGAATGAGCCTTAGGGCTCTTAGTTATCAGGATAAACCAAGAGAGTCCTAATATTAACAGGGCAGGTTCAGTGAAGCGCAGTAGCATGAGGAAAACTGGCAGTGTCAAACACAAGAAGACCAAATGATTTTAACAGCTGGATCTCATATAAATAATTGTACAGATACCTACTTGACAGCCAGCCAGATTGACAGTCTTCCTGATGAGCGGGAGCACAAACAAATTGCAGGAGATGACAGCAGGCAACCTGTGGGGTGGGGGACAGAGGAGAGAGGGGTGAAGTGTTATGTCTTCTGCTTACCATAAGTTAGAAATAATCACACTTGTTTAGGTTTGCAATCATTTCTACATGTCCTATCTGGCTTGCTGTAGTCATGTGACTATGCCATGAGGCGGTCTGTCTGGAGGTTGCTGTCTTTAGATCAGTTCAATAAATACCTACAATAAGAAAGCACTGAGAAGCTCTGCTGTCTTTAAACACGAAACAATACTTTAGACTCAATAGAGTTTCATTGAGTGCTATTTCTTTCAGCTTTCTGTGGTTGGTGGACTGAGACATTGTTTCTCAGCACTTGACTGCAGTGCAACAGTGAATGTTGCACCCTGAGATATGTATATTCATATAACAATTAGTTCCTAACTCTTTACGAATAACATAACAATGTAACATCCCGCTTTCTTTTAAAAATATATAATAGTTCTATATCAAATTAACTGTTCCAATCATTAACTTTTTTTCTAAACTAAAGAAGATTTACAATCGACTTTTATGGCTTAAAAGCAAAATACTGCGGATGCTGGAAATCTGAAACAAAAACAGAAAATGCTGGAAAAACTCAGCAGGTCTAACAGCATCTGTGGAGAGAGAATCAGAGTTAATGTTTCGAGTCCATATGACCCTTCTTCAGAGCTAAAAAAGGCTTTTATAGCTTGTTTTCTTTTCTCAGAAAAACAATATTGGTGGTATTGCTTTGGCAGTAGGATGTTGTGCCTCCATCTTGTAGATTTGGCATTCATCACTTTCAGCGGTGAGTCAGCACACTGTACAGGCGATGTTGTGGCTGGTGCTCCTGGTATTTCAGGAGTCTTACTTGATGTTGCTAATGTTGTCACATGCTGGTGACATTGTTGGTGTTGCACCACTTGTTAGTGTTGCGGTTGATGTTATCTGACCAGTTAGTGATGTTGCTAGTGTTGTTGATGGTTGTTTCTGCTTTTCCAGCTCAGGTGTAGGTCAAATATGGACTCTACTCCTTGCATTTGCTTACCAGCTTCTACCTCAATGATGTATGACCTGGGAGTCTTAGCTTCACCAACAACATTTGCTGGGTTCCAAGTTTTCATGATTGGACCCTGTACATGTACAGTTTGTTCTTTCAACAACTCAGACAGGGATTTAGCATAAAAACAAAATACTGCAGATGCTGGAGATCTGAAGTAATAAGTGCTGGAAAAACTCAACGGTTCTGGCAGCATCTGTGGAGAGAGAAACAGAGTCAATGTTTCGCTTCCATTATGACTCCACGTCGAAATGTTAACTCTGTTTCTCTCTCCACAGATGCTGCCAGACCTGCTAAGTTATCCCAGGGACTTAGTATGCTTGTTGAAGTGCTGGCATCCTTCTACCTGTGCATCAGTGAATTGCTGTCTTTCTTTCTCCTGGTCATTGGAGGAAGTATCTTGCTTGGCAAGGTTGTCTTGTACAAACAAATGAATTAGGAGCAGGAGTAGGCTACTCGGCTTCTCGATCCTGCTCCGCCGTTCAATAAAATTATGGCTGACCTGAATGTAACCTCAACCCCACATTCATGCCTATCCCAAATAACCCTTAACCCCCTTGTTAATCAAGAATCTATCTAGCTCTGCCTTAAAGATATTCAAAGACTCTGATTCCACCACCTTTTGAGGAAGAGAGTTCCAAAGACACTTAACCCTCTGAGAGAAAAAAATTCCCCTCATCTCTGTCTTAAATGAGCAACCCCTTATTTTTAAACAGTGACCCCGAGCTCCTAGATTCTCCCACTAGAGGAAACATCCTCTCCACATCCATCCCGTCAAGACCACACAGGATTTTAAAGGTTTCAATTAAGTCACCTCTTACTCTTCTAAATTCCAGTGGCTACAAGCCTAACCTGCCCAGCCTTTCCTCATAAAACACCTACCCATTTCTGGTATTCGCCTAGTAAATCTTCTCTGAACTTCTTCTAATGCATTTACATCTTTCTTTAAATAAGGAGACCAGTACTGTACACAGTACTCCAGATGTGGTCTCACCAATGCCCTGTACAACTGAAGCATAACCTCCTTACTTTTGTAATCAATTCCCCTCAAATAAATGATAACAGTCTATTAGCTTTCCTAATTACCTGCTGTACCTGCATACTAACCTTTTATGATTCATGCACTAGGATACCCAAATCCCTCTGAATCTCAGAGCTCTGCAATGTCTCACCATTTAGATAATAAGCTTTTTTATTCTCCCTGACAAAATGAATGATTTCACACTAAGATAAAAGCAAAACCCTGCGGATGCTGGAAACCTGAAACAAAAACCGAAAATGCTGGAAAAACTCAGCAGGTCTAACAGCATCTGTGGAAAGAAAGAAAAACAGAACTCTTTTTTTCTCTCCATTGATGCTGTTAGACCTGCTGAGTTTTTCCAAACAGCATCAATGGAGAGAAAAAAAGAGTTCTGTTTTTTTTTCTTTCCACAGATGCTGTTAGACCTGCTGAGTTTTTCCAGCATTTTTTTTGTCTGTTTGTGTTGAATGATTTCACATTTGCCCACATTATACTCCATTTGCCAAATCTTTTCCCACTCACTTAACCTATTTATGTCACTTTGAGAAGAGGATGTAAGGAGGCTATAATTTACTTTCCTACCTATCTTCGTGTCGTCAGCAAATTTAGCAACCATTCCTTCAGTCTGTCCATCCGAGTCATTTATATATTCTTATATATACTTACTTACACTTTCTTCCATTCAACAGCTCTGCAGGCAGTCATGTCAGCCTTGAGAGGTGTAGATTGGAGTGACAATAAGGCAAGGTTTGGGTCCTCCTTTGTCTCTCAGCATTTTGTGAGGATTCTCTTGACTACCTGGATGTGTCTTTCTATTTATCCGTGGCCCCTTGGGTAACAATCCCTTGCTCAGCGAACAGAACTCATACTATTGGGATGATTGTGGTAGCTCTCAAATCTTTCACCTTTCAGGTAAAAGGGAATTTTGTGGTATAGCCACCAACTATGAGATTCCATTTGTATATGTGTGTGAATAAATCTGCTCTCTCAGTATGCCATGGTCTGTGTGATACTTCAGTAGATATCATCTCCTCTTTCTGCTGTATATTTCTATACTTGTAGCATACGTTGCATGTAGACACCATTCTTTCAATATCTTTGTAGAAGTCTATCCAGCACACAGTTTAGCTGGCTCTGAGCTTATATTTTTCCATTTCTGTGTGGCCTTCATCTATCTTCTGGATAAGTTCCGCCTGTGTCTTTTTGAGTATTGTTATTCTGGATCCAGCTGGCAAAACACCACCTTCTAGTGAAATGTCATCCCTGATAGACTAGTACTGTCGTACTGCAGGCCTGTGCTTGCTGTACCTTATCAGGCCATCCCTGGATCACTTGCCAAGAGAGCATCTGTAACTCTTCATCTTGGCTGGTATGATCTCTAATTTGACTCAGTTTTGGTGGTGTTACGTCCACTAGGTGATGGATCTTTATACCTAGATCTTTTATGATGTGTTTCTCCTGTGGCAACAACCAGAATAGAATATCTGCTAGAATAATTTCTTTTCTTGGCTTGTATTTCAGAGTGAAACTCTGAAGCCTCAAGAGCAACCTCTCCATCTTGCTGGTGCTTTACACATTTTTTTTTTGTGGATCTGCTCCAATTGATGATGATCATTCTTCACTATGAACTTTCTTCCATTGAGATATGTATGGAATTTCTTACATCCGTGCATGGCTGCCAAAAGATCTCTTTCCATGTTGACATATCTGGTCTCAGCTGATGCTAGAGCTTTGGATATGAATGCTATTGCTTTTCCCTCTTGTACTAGGGCTACACCCAAACCTTTTGTAGAAGCATCTATTTGCAGAGCAACAGTTTTTTTTCTGTTGTAGTATGACAAACTTTTCTCCTTTCATACTACTACTTTGAGTTTGCTGAAACTCCTTTCACATGACTTTGACCACTGGTACTCAACATCTTTCATTTCATGGAGCTCTCTTCCCAGCTTTCCTTTTAGTTCTATTGGTTCTTTACATGGGGCATGAATCACTGGCTTCATCACTGGGTCAATAGTGATGATACTCAAAATCTTCAAAACAGCCAACCCTCAGTACATTTGTGCCAGATATTTCTTGCTTTTCAATGTGTGTACTTGAGTACTTCCTTCAATCTTCAGTATCACCTCCTTCATCTGATGGTTTACTGAGATAAGTTGCAGCTCTTCACAACTGTTCAATCTTAGGATAGCAAGGCCATCTAGTTCAGTGACATGGAACATACAGTTGACATCTTTCCCTTTGTGCATCCTTCTGATTTGGATTGTTCCTGGTTGTTGAATTTCAGTTGTCCCATAAGCCGCCAGGATGATGTTGTTCACTTTCAGAGCATCTATCCTGGGGTAACCATTTTCTTTCAAGATTTCAGGAAAGATCTTCTGCAGGGTGATGTTACTTTCTACTCTGGTATCTATCTTCAGCTTCAGATTTTTGGTTGTGGGCTTATTTATCATCCTCCTCCTGATCTGAATGATTGTATGAATTTCTTTTCTCTGTGAACTGTCACATCCAGTCATTTCATGAAGTTGTATAGTTCCTATGTTTATTGTGTTCTCAAATTCATTGTCATCTTCCAAGATATGGATGTTTTGGTTCTTTTTACTTCTCATTCATCCTGTTGCTCTGTCTCCGATACCTTGTTTACCACCACCTTTCTTTGTTCTGCATATCTTGTCTCAGTGATTGGGCATTCCACAAGGCCTGCAGTTTGATCGAGATGCAGAACATTTCCTTCTGTCTGTGAACTCACATGGTTGTCCAGAGCTCTTGCACATCTTTCTCCCTGTCTGATGTGCATTCATTTGTTGCTGTTTAACTGTTGTGTCTTCATCTGTCTGCACATAGTTTCATGTACTCTGGCAATGTCTACATCTTGCAAAATTGTGAGCTTGTCCTTTCCGATAAATTCTTTTTGTACTTCTGAGTGTGCAGAGCCCCAGATGAGCTAATCTAGCAGTTTTCATCTGTTGCCTTGAATTTATATTTTCTGGTTGCATTTTTCAATCGCGTTATGAAATTGTCAACAGGCTGACACGATTCCTGTCTCAGATGTTGAAATTCATATCGGTAGTTTTGGCTGGAGCTGTGTGCTAAACTTTTAAAAATTTTGCTGGGATTCTGCTGTCAGCTTCGCTCAGCTCCCAGCTAGTAAACAAAGTTAACCCTTTCTCTGCTGCCTACAAAAGGATGTAGCTGAACGTTTCCTTTACCCTGGTGCCTTTTTAGAAAACTACTGAATGCTTCACTGTACTTTCGTTTAAAGTTCTCAATGTCTATTCGACATCATCAGCCTCCCAGTTCATCATGGGCGAGAATTGTGTCTTTATTGCAACGGCAACCATTTCGTTTTCCCATAATTCACTCAGTTTTCCTCTCCCTAGCTCTCTGGCACTAATTCAGCATTAAATTTGTTTAAAATGTCTGGGTTTTTACTCATAGACAACCACTGCCACCATGTTACATCTTCTAGTTCCCATAAGTTCAAGGTTCAAGAAGGCAGCTCACCACCACCTTCTCAAAGACAACTAGGGATGGGAAATAAATGCTGGCCTAGCCAGTGAAGCCCACATCCCTTGAATGAATTTTAAAAAAAAACTTTAGACTTATAATGCTGTAGTTTCATTGAGCGTATTTCTTTCAGCTCTCCATGTGGCTGGTGAACTGACATACCAATACATCGTTACTTGACACATGACTACAATATGACAGTGAATGTGGCACTCCAGGATATATATTCACATAACATTTAGTTCCTATCCCTTTATGAATAATATAACAATATATGTGGAAGGAATGAGAATGAGAGCATCAGGGCTGAGTGGGGCTGAAGGCTTCCCTGTGAAGCCTGAGATTTGTAAAAGCAGGCGACCTCCAGCACTTACCTTGGCAAGTCAGCACCTCCCACCTCAGATTTGCTGTCGGGAATTCCACAGATTAGGCCTTCCCTTCACTTACTGATAAATATAAATTGCAGTGATTATGATGTCAGCCAGTATAACATTTGATGTTAATAGACCTCCTGCCCTTTAAAGCTATTTGATGAGATGATTTCTTTTTTGTTAAATTTTAAATGGGTGGAAAGGGTTTGGGTTGCTCGATACTGACAGCTTAATCCCGACAATTTGCCTCCTATTTGTGTGGGGGCTGGGAGGTATATAAAATAGAAACCCACGAGTTAGGTCTATTTCGAGAAACACAAGCTTTGTGGAAATATGATTGAGCTTTTTAAAATGCTCACAATATTGGATAGGTTGTCAGAGATGGAAGGGGATGATTTATTGTACAAAGTTCTTAGGTGAACAGTTAGTCTTTTTGTACAGAATCATTGCCCTCTGGAACAGACTACCTAAACATACAGTTCTACTATTTGACCAGGGCTTGTTCAAGCCATAGAGAATCCCATAAATGATTGAATCATGTATTTTAGCAGGACTCTGAATCATTTCTAGAGTTTTCAGAAGAAGCTGGCCAAACACAGACTTCCAAGTTGTATGTTTTATATATTAACACCTTGTTATAATGAAGATATTCAATGTTTGCTGTGATGCTTTTCCTTTTCCAAATTGAAAGGAGATGCCATGGACATCTTTAATGGATGTAAATAAACTTGCCAGTGGGAACTGGGATTCTTCCAGCTAGGCTCTAGATAATCTTACAAATGAGTGCCTTAATGAGAAGGATGCCCTAGTAAGGAAAGAAAAAAATATCAAAAAAGTTACCAGTTCTGTTCACTTGTATGGCTCCATGCTTCTACCTGGTTAATCTTCAGCAGTATCATACACACACTTGGCGATCTTTAGTTTGTGCTAATCTATGGCTAAACTCTTGGGAATTTGATAAATGAAGCATTCCCCATGGACAGGGAAAGTGCACAGGGAAAATCTACATGTGAAGATTTCTAAGTACTGGTAGCTTGATTTGGAGATTTTCAAGTCTTTTGATGTGTTGTCTGACAACGGCTAACCAAATAAATTGTTTTCTCGAAAATTGTATACACATACTTTGCAAAGGGGTACAATTTAGTGGCATCTACTGTTAATATAATCCAAACCGGTTGATGAAGTTCAAACCAAGCCATAGAGCGTTTCTTTGTTGAGGTGGTTTATTGACTTTGTTCAGTTTCATACCTCTCCTCCCACACACCTAGTGTCCCAGCTATTGCCTATTTTATGTGCTCAAAGTACTTAGTTCAGCAAAGCCCCTTCACCTGTGTATCCTAACAATATAACTAACATACCATTAACATTATTGTTAGGTTACGTATATATGTCACAGTGACAGATTCTGTATATTTGATATAAATCTTGCAATATTGGAGGACAGGGTAAACTTTACTGATAATTGAATCTGTTCATTTCATAATGCCAAGACAAATGGAACATCTCTGTGGTTGGCATCCCACATCTAAACACTGTAAGTTTCTTGAGATGTACAACAATACCAGCTTTTACAGGAGAATGCATGTTATTGGGCCTTCTCAAAACAATTAGCGATGGGCCGTCAATGCAGTCTGGCTAGCATCCCAATGAAAAAATTTAAAAGTTATGTACTTTGTATCGATATATTAAGTTAGCAGAAATTTTACTTATTTGCATAATCATGCTCTCATTTGCATTTTTTGATGCTCACACCATTGTATTGATGGTATTGATATTCTGTATATATTTCATCAAAACCACCAAAGTCCTTTGTACAAATGATCAGATTTGTCGCCAAATTGATCTGTTACATGCTGCAGAGTAGGCTGCTCTGGACCTAAGATTTACACATGGCAAATTATGAATGAATATAGTTATTTTATATGTATATTCAAAGCAACAAAATTTATATTTTGGATGCTTTTTAACAATAAGATGAATGTGATCTTGTCATTTTCACTTTTTAGACCTGCATACAATCAATCATGAGACTCAAAAGGCAACCAAGCTTTTTAACATGCCACATAATACTGCTGTGGCTTCTTCTGACTCTGCAACCTCTCAGCAGTATTCCAAGTGAAGAAGAGCTGGTGATCACAACTAGTCAAGGAAAAGTAAAAGGAACTCCATTAGACGTCCTTTCGGGTTCAGTCACTGCTTTCCTGGGTATACCATATGCAGAACCACCCATTGCTGAACTTCGATTTAAGAAACCAGAACCCCGAAGACCCTGGTCTGGGCTGTGGAATGCAAACAAATATCCAAACACATGTTATCAATATATCAACAACTCTTACTCTGGTTTCTCTTGGGAGGAAATGTGGAATCCTAACACAAAACTTAGTGAGGATTGTCTGTATGTTAACGTGTGGGTTCCATCGCCAAGACCAAATAGAGCAGATGTTATGGTATGGATTTTTGGTGGGGGCTTTGCTTCAGGTACCTCTTCCCTAGCAGTTTATGATGGAAGATATCTATCTTACGTTGAAAATATAATTGTAGTTTCTATGAATTACAGGTTAGGTGCTTTCGGTTTCCTAGCTTTGCCTGGTAGCCACGATGTTCCTGGGAATATGGGATTATTTGACCAACGTTTAGCACTTAAGTGGGTTCAGGATAATATAGTAGCATTTGGAGGGAATCCCAGAAGTGTGACCTTGTTTGGAGAGAGTGCTGGAGCAGTTTCAGCCCATCTGCATATTCTTTCACCTAAAAGCCATCCTCTGTTTACAAGAGCCATAATGCAAAGTGGTTCTTCCAATGCTCCCTGGACTGTTTTACAAGCTGCTGAGGCAAAACATAGGACTATGATTTTGGCCAAACGCCTTGAATGTCCTTACAGTAATGATACAGAGCTAGTGAATTGTCTTCGTGATAAACATCCCCAAGAAATAGTTGACAAAAGTCTAGGAATCTTAACCAAAAGTCTTTTGTCTGGATGTGTTTATTTACCTGTAGTTGATGGGGATTTTCTCACTGACCACCCTGAAGAATTAATTAAAATGGGGAGCTTTAAACAAATCCAAATTTTAGCAGGTGTGAACAAACATGAGGGGAGCTACTTTTTGCTGTATGGGGCTCCTGGCTTCAAGAAAGATACAGAAAGTCTCATTACTCGTGAAGAATTCCTTCAGGGTGTAAGGATGTCTTTTCCTGAAGCTGGTGATATTGGACTAGACGCTATTGTTTTCCAATATACAGATTGGACAGATGAGAACAATGCAACGAAGAATCGTGATGCTTTGGTTGATGTGGCTGGAGACTGCAATTTTATATGTCCACTGATGGATTTTGCTAATAGTTTTGCTGAATATGGAAATACTGCTTATGTTTATTTGTTTGACCATCATGCATCTAATGCAGATTGGCCTGGGTGGATGGGAGTTATGCATGGCTATGAGATTGAATTTGTGTTTGGAATTCCTCTTGGCCAATGGCTCAATTACACTATGGCAGAGCAAACACTCAGCAGAAACATGATGCACTACTGGGCAAATTTTGCAAAAACTGGGTAAGTCATCAGTTTGCACAAGCTATATGCACATTTCTTCATAAGTAAATACAATGTTGCTTCTATTGATACATTTTTCCTCTTAACTTATGCATTGAGCTTGTACTTTAGTGATTATTTCAATACTAATTCGTAACACAGAACACAATCGTAGAGCTGGGTGGGACTGCAATCGCCTTGATCCATTCTTATCTTAACATCAACAGAGAATCATTGTCAATAACTCCTCTTCCCATTCCTGCGCCCTCACCTCTGGTCTCCCACAAGGATCTGTTTCTCTCCTCTGTGCTGCCTCTCGGTGACACCATCCAAAAGCACACCAATTTCCACATGTGCACTTTTTTCCCATTGGCAATCCTAGTCAAGGCCTGTGATGAAATTCATTTTGTAGTGATAATACCATTCTTTCTGTCATGATGTAGTGGATATATGTATGTGACACTTCAGAACACAGAATTAAAGATTGATATTGTTGCATCATACATGTAACCAGATCAATCCTTTGTGCACATAAGTAGATCATATACAGATGGGCTGTACTCACAAATAAACTCACTGACAACCTTAGAAGGATTAAAGCATTTGACACTTATGTTTCTTGAAATATCAGCACAAACACAATCCAACATTTTACTAATGTTTTGGCAATTATGAGTTCCAGTTAAATTATGGTTGTTTTGCAATATATTCTTCATGTTGTGTTATTGTTTTTTTTTGTAACGGATGGATTTAATTTTTTTTTTTCCTATTCTTATTCCAAAGTAACCCAAATGAACCCAAAATGCAAGGAATGAAGTGGCCTGAATACACACAATTAGAACGAAAGTATATAACTTTAAACACTGATACACCAAGAATTTATATGAAGCACCGTGCTCAGCAGTGTGCCTTCTGGAATCAGTTTCTTCCCAAACTTCTTCAGAGGACAGGTATGAAAAACGTATTCCAAAACACAATTTGATATTTTTTAAATTATTTTTTCATGGGATGTTGCCGCCTTGAACCATTGCAACCGCAAGTCCATCTAGTGTAAGTACACCTACAGCACTGCTAGGGAGGGAGTTCCAGGACTTTGACCCAGTGACAGTGAAGGAATGACAATATAATTCCAAGTCAGGATGGTGTGTAATTTGGACAGGAATTTGCAGGTGGTGGTGTTGCTATGCGTCTGCTGCCTTTGTCCTCCTAGATAGCAGAGTTTGTGGGTTTGGAAGGTGGCGTTAAGGGAGCCTTGGCGAGTTGCTGCAGGGTGTGTTGTCTATGGTACACACTACTGCAACTGTGCATCGGTGGTGGAGGGACTGAATGTTCAAGGTGATGATGCATGGAGTGCCAATCACCATTTTTATATACAAAATTTTTTCTTGGTGTTTGCGTACAGTATAAGCACATACTTATTCTATGTTTTCCCATCAGTTCGGTATCACAGAACACAATGAATATATATGTCTATTAAGTTTACTCCATAGAAACATATTTAGAGATTTAATATAAGGGTTTTAAACAAGATTGAGAGATAAATGCAACAAAAACTAATAAAGCTTGGAATATTGTCCCTAATAAGAATAGATGTTTAATTCATAATTATTATTACGTCCTTGGCCAGTCTCCGGGACATGGGGGGATATCCGACTGGGGACCAATAATGTTTTGCTTAAAGTAGATAAAGGTTGATGTTCAAGATATCTGCTTTTGGAATAAAGCCCCAAGAATCTATGGGTTTTGAAAAAAACAATCATAAACTTTACTGTACAAGTATAGAAAGATAAAACAATTTACAATATGTATCTTTTACTTACCCTGCATGTTAGAGTATGAGGTACATGTGAATTAACAAACGAACACACCACACTACAGAGTAAATGACAGATGCAACCAAGACAGCGTCCATGGATTTCCCAAGAACCTGCCCAGACATCAGTAAACACCAAGTAAAACAGTCTCATTGAAATTCTGTCACGAAGGATTCCCAACTTCACTTTCGAAGACCTCTCCTTGGAATTCTCTCCAAAAGCCGCTCCCACTCGAATGGCTTTAGCAATGGCCCACCTCAGCGTTTCAATCTCACTTTCCGAGATTCTTTCTCCCTAGATTTCCAAGTACGCTCAAACACTAGCTTACAAACACACTTTCAGATCTATGGGCATGCCAAGCAGAACGCCACTGCTCCAAAGGGGTATCTTTGCCCAATGGCCCTCTTTACTTAAAGTCTGCTCCCTGCAGTTCTTTCTTTAACTTAACTCAACTGGGGCCTGTTCTTGTCCCTTCTTTTTTTGTGATACTTGTTGGCTAGCAGACTGCCTCAAACTGACTGCCTCAAACTGACTGCCTCAAGAAGAGTTGTTCACTGACCCTTGAAATGATCTAAGGATCTATCAAACACTTGCAGAGGGTCCCAGCCTTGTTACTAGGCAGGAATCAATGTATCAGGCATTGTACCTTAAATGTTACAATCTTCACAGACTGCCAATTTAACACTCTGGGACACACTGATCAGTGGATTTAGTGGCATTATTCTGCATGAAATTGAACGTATTGTACAAACATGAACAAAGACAAACAACAACAGAAAATGCTAGAAAAACTCAGCAGGTCTAGCAGCATCTGTGGGGAGAGAAACAGAGTTACATCTGTTGTCAGCATCTGTTTCTCTCTCCACAGATGCTGCTAGACCTGAGTTTTTCCAGCATTTTCTGTTGTTTCAGAATTCCAGTGTCAGCAGCATTTTGCTTTTATGATAGAAGACAAACTAGTTTAGTTCAATTAATAAGCATTTCATAATATTGCTCTATTTTGCTATTTTCATGAATCAAGGACTAATTACTTTAGAAATCAACACATCACATTTAACATTGAGAGTGCAATTAGTTTCACGTTTTTTGTTAAATGAATGCCAACTAATTGGGAACTATCTAAATTATTTCTACTGTCATAAAACTGGGAAAACCTCATTTTTAAAAATCTAGCTGTGGATTTTGAAAAGTGTAGGAACGGGGACTTCTTCATTTTTATTCCTTCGTGTGTGGGCCTCAATTTCTGCTGAGGTCAACCAAGATGCCTATCTTCCCATTTTTAGAATGAGTAATTCCCTTTCACTGCCTGGCCACCACATCTAGTACCACAGCAACAGGATTTAAAGGCTGGCAAAAAGTTGAGGATTCCTCTTGTTGGCAGGAGTCCAACTGTGAGCCTGCAGTGCACATAGGATGAACCATAACCCACTTTCCAAGGTCAGGATTCCAGTGGTATCAGAGCATGGGTGCCTGAGTCCTGCAACTGGATTATCCCAGCCCATGCCTCACCACCTCAGTTCAGTTAAATCAGTTATATCCCAAAACAATGTGCTTGTCAACTTGCTTGACTCCTACTGCATTTATATTTAATATAGTATCCATTTCTCTGTTTCAATTACCTCACCAAATCAATCAGGTTTCTTTTCAGGTGCCAATTTAATATGATGTCCCCACTAGTTCACTCTGCTGAACAGGAAATTTATCATACTTTTTGGGTTCTCAGCAAACAAGTCTAAGTCAAGTGCTGTATTACTTCAGCTGACAGCACAATCACCGTATTCGAGTTAGTGCTTCAAATTCTGACACAGGAATTTAGAGCATAAACTAGATTAGTCCTCTAGTAGAGTTGTGTAGGAAATCATCTGAGTTGTCCTGTTGGTGGGATGTTAAACTGGATCCCATCTACCTAGCCCTCAGGAGGATGTCAAAGATCCCATGGTACTATTTAAAAGATACTGGAAAAAAGCAGCGTAGTATCTTTCCCTCAAGCAGCACAATCAAAAAACTAATTAACTGATCAATACAATGATTGTTTTTTGTAAGATCTTGCTGTAAGTAAAATGGCTTCTGTATTTACCTGAATAACAGTCACTACACTTCCAAGTAGTTAATTGCCTATAAAGTGCTTTGAAACATTCTGAGATATAAGTTGTGTGTGTGCATACAAATTATTGTTTAACATTAAGCTGATTGCCCACTAAAATTTGCAGATAAATGGATAACTGTTACCATAATTGAACCCGTGCACAATGAAATTGATATTTGCAAAAGATTTTAGCAAAAACATTAAGAGATTTGAACAAAACATTTTTATATCCTCCACTTGCATGCAGGATCAGTAAATATGCTGGGAGGATCAGCACAAGATGCTGATCATTGCTGATAATTACAACACACTGCAACTGATCCCAGTATGCAAGTGGAGGATAAAGAAAGTTATTTGCTTAATATTCCTTCTGTTTCAATTAGAATAATTATTGTTCAAAATTCACACATCCTAAACATTTTGTATAGAAAAATTCAACTAGAACTCAACTTAACCTGACCAAGCATATCACCCCAACAATAAGTTGACCATTTTTAGCCATTTTTTTTGATAGTTAATGTTTGAGGTTCAAGTTTCTGTATTTGTTTTGGTGTATCATTCATTCGTTAATAGTTACCCCTGCTACAGCTCGGTTTAGCTCTGTATTTTTGGCTGTTTTGAAGTAAAGTATGAGCTTATGATAAGTAGTGAAGCAAATAAAGCTAATATTTGTTCTGCTTTGTTTTTGTCTTCCATTTTTAGAATAGTAATGGGAAATGTGCCAGGAATCTTGTGCACTACTTGGTGTGCATTAAAATCAGCTTCAAGCTAGAGATATTTATGCAAGTCATTTGACACAACCAAAAAAGGATAAATTCCATATTGCACTGACATATTTCTTTGCTATTATGTTCAGAAATGAAATTAGCACACACAGCTTTATGCCTACGTGATGACATCAGTGGAAATGCAGTGGACATAAAAATTAGCACAGTGCAGCTTGTGGTAATAAACCTGCTTTAATTAAAATGTGTTGTGCTGCTAAAACTTGAGTTTTATAAATTTTGTTCCGTGTTGTAAATGTTTTAAAAATTGGTTATAAATCTCTATTCAAGAATAGCTCTGTATATTAAACTAAGTTCCTTACTGTGAACTGCCACGTAAAAGGACTAATTATGAATTGCAATTTTTTTTTCAGAGCACATGGATGAAACAGAACAACAGTGGAAGCAGGAATTCTATCGATGGAGCTCTTACATGTTAGACTGGAAAAGTAAATTCAATGCTTATAACAGCAAAAAAGATAATTGTACGAGTACTTAGGCAATATGGTTTACCTCTGCAAAGTCACTTGTACAGTTTAAATGGCATACATACTATGTGACAAATAGAAAAGGCTCTATTTGGCCTAAATGTTTGCTATCTCTTCAGTGGTAAAATAGCCTTAAAATATTAACTCCCAAGTGCAAAAACATGTTATACAGTATCTGTATGGCAACTAATATTCCACACTTATAAGATGCATCATATGCAGGTGCCCAGCTATTACTTCCAAGACCACTGCAAAGACTTTGTTATATTTTGTCCAATACTTTGTTTTTTCTCTACCTCACTATTTTCTCAATCCATCTCTCCTCCTCATGCTTTGCTTTCCTTTTCCTCTAGTAATTTTGTCCTCCTGCTTTTATCCTGTTTCCTGTTTCCATTTCACTTAGAATGTACTAACTTCTCAGCTTGAATCTTCCACCTCATTTCTGTAACTCCAGTTGATGTAGAGCACAATGCTGTATACTGTTTCACCTGAATCTGACCTGCCTTTTTATCCCTATACTTCCACAAAATAATCTAAAACAGGTAGAGCAATCAATAAAATATAAAATTATAATTTACTGTCAAAATAACAGTGAGACTAATAGCATTTGCTGTGATATGTACAAATAGTACAGCAACTTTAGACAATGGAGAATGCACAGTTAAATGTGAATAGCTCACCATTGCAAAATATCGATTGGGGTGTAATTGCTGTACTTACATGAGGTATACAAACTAAACTCGCTACAGAAAATTAGAGTTGGTCTGAAGTGACTCAAGGAGCCTCTTTTGGAACCAGTACATTTCATTAACTCTGTATTAGCTGTCAAACATTCTTTTAGCATTCTGCTAGTTGTTAATTACTGTCAATGAACTTCTCTGATGAAAATTACTATTATAAGTGTGGAGTCTCATTCCTTCAGATTTTAACAACCATTGGATCTTTTAAAAATGTGAAATTTAAAGTGATTTATTTTACTCTTCCTTTCTATCTCCCTTTCTCGCTGTCCAATCTTTTTTTTCCTCACTTTATTTCATTTTCTGATTTGATGTTGAATTCACCCATTCTATTTTATACTTCTTACTCAGTCTTTGAGCTGTTAATTTCTCAAATTTCCCATCCAATTGGTTAAGGAGATGCATAGTTGCTAGCTTTGCTCACGCTCAAGTCACTCTCCAGGACTTGTTGGTTACAGAAGAAGCATTGATGAGATGGTTCAACAGGTTGATAATCAGCCTACTAATTGTTCCAACACTTCCTTACTACTCACCAAAAGAAAAAAACATGTGTTAAAATGCAAAGCAAGCAAACAAATTCTGGTCCAAGATGTCTTGAATCTCTCATGGTGCCTTCATCACCTTGTATTTTAGCAACTTCTTTCACAAAATATCGTTGAAATGCCTAACTAATGGTAAACACAGTTGGATTCAATATAGCAAATTAATACCGCTTTATGTTTGGAAGGACTTACCTTCCATATATTAACTAATGGAGTCTGAAAGTTATGGAAATATAAACCCCCATATGCAAGACTGCAAGTCTATTTTGTAGTCTTATGCATTGTGGTAGTTTATATTTCCACAGTTTACTAATTTGAAATTGCTTTGCAATTTATTTCTTGGTGAAGGACTGCTTCCACCATTATATTTTGCATTTATTATATGCTCAGCTGTTGTGCTGCACTTGTTATCAACAGATATATGAAATTCAGGAAGGGGTCTTGTATTTTAAGAAAGAGAATATTAAATCTCCATTAATTGTAAGTTTCTCCATGAGATGCTGTTCATGTCACAGATTTCATCAAATTTGAGAATGATGATACATTTATGGCAGGCTTTTCAAAAGATTAAGTTGCTTTTGCATGAGCAAATTTGAGCACAGACCTCCATATCAACAAAATATCCTGTTAACTCTGTGAGAGTAACATCAGGCAGAGGCTTAGAATTAGAATAACTGGTAAAGGACATTTTTTGAAATTTGCTATTCGAGGTAAAAGATCAAACTCTGTTCTGCCAGCTGCAGGAATATGGTACATCATTTCTTGAAATACTATTCACTCTATGCCTTCCCATCTTAATAGTAGAGGAAAGCATTTCAGCCAAACAGGTCATGCATTGGTATTCCAGTACCTCACATGTACAAATTCACCAACAAATTTGTTGCATGGAACCATTCACATTTAACTTGCTTCTTAAACCTCATGTGTTTGTGTGAAATAAAAAGAAAATGCTGGAAATACTCAGCAGGTCTGGCAGCATCAGTGGAGAGAGAAACAGACTTAACGTTTTGGGTTGAAGACTTTTCTTCAGAACCTGGAAATGTTGGGCAAAATTTAGTCGCCCCGGCTCAGGGCAGAACTTCTGCTCACAGTAGGAACGTGCTGGAGGTGCAGAGGCAGGCAGGAAGTCACCAGGCCTGCTATCAGCTGATGGGGTTGGAGGCCTGAGTGCCATTTTTAAGCAGCATCTGGACATGCACTCAGTGCATACAAGCCGACAGCATCTGTTTTGCAGAGTCTGCTACAGAACTCCAGGATCATCACCTTGACCTCCAGATTCAGCCTTCCTCTCAAACACAGAATCCTCAGGATTAGAGTTGAGATCATAATCTTAGTGAGTCAGATCACAGGTATGCTGGAACAGCTGATGAAGGCTGTGACAGTCGAGGGACCTGACAGTCAGAGTACCCTTGGAGGCCAATAGCACACGGATTCAGGACAGTTTCTTAGAACAATATGTTTTGGGACCAACCAGGGAGAAGGCTATTTTAAACCTGGTAATGTGTAATGAGACAGGATTAGTTAATGACCTCATAGTAAAGGACCTTCTAGGCAAGATTATAACATGATAGAATTTCACATTTAGTTTGAGGGTGAAAAACCTATGTCTGAAGCTAGTGTCTTAAACCTAAATAAAGGCAATTGCAAGAAGACAGTTTTGACTAAAGTGGAATGGGTGAATAGGTTAATAGGTAAGACAGTAGAGAAACAGTGGCAGACATTTAAGGAGATATTTCACAACTATCAACAAACATATATGCCATTGAGAAAGAAAGACTCTACATGGAGGACGCACCATCTGTGGCTAACTAAGGAAGTTAAGGATGGTATCAAATTGAAAGAAAAGAAATACTGTAAAGATTGGTGGCAGATCAGAAGCATGAGAAAATTTTAGAAACCAGTAAAGGATGACTAAAAAAAGAACAATAGAGGGAGAAATTAGGGTATGAGAGTAAACTAGCAAGAAATACAAGAACAGACAGTAAAAGCTTCTACAAGTATGTAAAAAGGAAAAGAGCAGCTAAAGTAAACGTTGGTCTCTTAGAGGATGAGGCTGGGGAATTAAAAGAAAACAAGGAAATCACAGAGGCTTTGAGCAATTAATTTGCATCTGTTTTCACAGCAGAAGATCTAAAAAGCATCCCAAGAATAAGAATCAAGAGACAAAAACAAGGAACTTAAAACACTCACTTTCACTGGAGGAAAAATACTGGGAAAACTACTGGGACTAAAAGCTCATGACCCTGCATCCTAAGGTCTTAAAAGAAGTGGCTGCTGAGATAGTGGATGCATTGGTTGTAATCATCCAAAATTCCCTGGACTCTTGATTGGAGGCATTCAATAAAGTGCCATATTAAAGATTACTATACAAAATAAGAGCTCATAGTGTTAAGGGTGATATATTAACATGGATAGAGGACTGGCTAACAAAACTGTTGAGATAAATGGGTAATTTTCAACTTTGCAAACTGTAACTAGTGGAGATCCACTGAGATCAGTGCTGGGGCCTCAACGATTTACAATCTATATCAGTGACTTGAATGAAGGTGATGATATAAAGATAGTAGGAAAGCAAGTTGTTAGGAGGACAAAAAGAAGCTGCTAACAGATATAGATAGGTTAAGCAAGTGAGCAAACATTTGGCAGGTGGAGGATAATGCGGGGAAAGCGAGGTTATCCACTTTGACAGGAAGAACAGAAAAGCAGAATATTATTTAAATGGAGAGAGACTGCAGAATGCTGTGATACAAAGGGATTTGGGTGCCCTTTTGCATGAATCACAAAAACTTAGCATTCAAGTACAGCAATTAATTGCGAAGGCAAATGGAACATTGGCCATTATTGTAAGAGCAAGTAGGGAAGCCTTGCTGCAATGGTACAGGGCATTGTTGAGACCACATCTACAGTACTATGTACAGTTTTTGGTCTCTTTACTTAAGGTCATAAATACTTGTATTGGAAGCAGTTCAGAGATGGCTCACTAGGTTGATTCCAGGGGTAAAGGTGTTGGACGTTAGAAGAATGAGAGGTGATCTTATCAAAACATGCAAAATTCTGAAGGGGCTTGACAGGGTAGATGCTGAGAGGATGTTTCCCTCATGGTGGAACGTAGAACTAGAGGACACAGTTTAAAAATAAGGGGTCTCCCATTTAAGGTGGAGACCAGGAGGAATTTCTTCTGAGAGTCATTCATCTTTGGAATTCCCTTCCCCAGAGAGCAGTGGAGGTTGGGTCACTGAATATACTCAAGGCTTAGTTAAACAGGTTGTTAATTTAGAAGGGAATTGAGGGTTATTGGGGGGCAGGCAGGAAAGTGCAGTTAAGGATCAGATCAGTCATGATGGGTTGAATGGCTTCTTCCTACTCCTACTTCTCATATTCTTAGAAGCCCCAGGCTGACAACAGACCTCTGGGCATGGGCACACAAAATCTACTGGAGGTGGAGCGACCGGTAGAAGAATATCTGGTGGAGCTGCCAGAGGCATTGTGTAGACATGAGCAGATGATGGAGGAGTTCATCCAGGCCATGAGTTCTACCATGTCCCTGGTGAGTGAGCACTTACTTGGCTTCCTGCATGGGGAGGTTGGTGACCATAATGGAGAACCAGATTCAGCATAACAGTAATTCAGCTGCCAGATATGGCTTGGACCTTCATGCCATCACTCTGGCCATGGGCTGTATATAACAGTGGCCAGACAAGAGCTGGACAAGGTGCCAGGACCTCCCTCAGGTGCCCTTTCTCCTCAAACAGCCAGTGAGATGCTATTTCACACTGAGAGGAAGAAGGAGTGCCAGGCTACTCTTCTGGAGCTCCTTTCAGGGCACTCCGAAGGTGAGCAGTCACTTCTCAGCCGATCTGCCAGTGACCCCTGTGCCTCCAGTAACTGAAGCCAAAGAGGATGCACCTGAACCCATGCAAGAGCCGCTGAGCATGCTGGGGCCCTCCAGGCCTTAGGCAACCAGAGGATGTCTACTGAGGTTGCCTCAGGCAATTGGCATTACACTCAACTGCCTGCCTCCACCTCAGCTGCAGTTGTTAGGATTGTACCATGGCATAGTTACTGAAAATGTAAACGAAAGAACATGCTGGAACATGATGGTGGCATGGGTGTTCAAATATTAAAATGCAGTTTGTGTTAGTGTGTGGTTAAATAGCCTTGATCACTTTATTCATGTGTGGTGGAAGGTCTTGTTGCAACCTGTTTAGCAGTGCAATCACTTTGCATAACAAGTTGCAGACCTATATAGGTGAAGGGGGAGTATTGACATCACTGCGATTAAGTGACAAGGATGGAGTACCTTGTCGGAGTACACTGTTGAATTGCTGTTGAGTGGAAATGAGAGGGAGGGAGTCAAAATCCTGGAGCTCCCTCCCTAACAACACCATGGCTGTGCCTACACCAGATGGACTGCAGCGGTTCAAGAAGGCAGCTCACCACCACCTTCTCAAGCAAGTAGGGATGGACAATAAATGCTGGCCTAGGTAGTGACGCCCGGGAATGAATTTTTTTTAAAAATGCACCAGGATACAGTAATTTGGCATTATCCTGTCATCACACAGCCCAACTGGCTGATGTAACACCAGGATCTCAGTTTGGGTTACAAATGTGCAGGCATTGTCTACATTGTGCAATCATAAAAAAAGAAGTGTGAAGCTCCAAGATGGGCCCTTCAGGAGCATTATTTAAAGACTCAGGTACTGTGATTCAGGTAAAGTAATTTTTTTGGAACTTTGTCAACTGCAAAGTGTTGGGAAACTCCCCTTTGCTTTTCGAAGTGTTTTGGTGAGTTCCTGCATTTTCCAAAGAATGTTGCTTCATCCTCACGGATGAAAGAGGGGTAGGTGACCTGTGCAGAAAAAGGCTGCAACAAGTACAGCAGCAGCCGTCGCAGTGCCTCTGGGTCTGCAACACAACAGGAATTTGGAGCAGAGCCAGTTGAGAGGCCAAGCTCTGCGTCAGCCCTTCTGCTAATTTGGAGTTGATTCGACCATGCTGCTTGACACTGACAGGAACCTGTCCAGAAGGCCAGCCTATGCACCCAGCATCTGTATATCCTGTATGCTGCCCCATTGAGGTTTTTAGATGAGTCCACTGTAGCTGTAGTCATCTGTCACGTCACCCTCCGAGGTAGAAGCACAACAGGGATTAACAGGGTTGTGACAGTAATAGGCTGGGAAGCTTTTAAATGATGATTCAGAACAGCTTCTTTGTGTAAGTGAAAGGCTTTTGCTCACAGGACTTTTTCTGAGAGTGTGTTTTCACTACTTTGCAGCTGATTCCCAAGCTTTGGAGGCCGTTTCTGTTGCCTTTGCCATTTTTGACTTCGATTTGCACTTCCTTGCTGCCAGCCTTCACAACAGCATGGGAGCAGCTTATACAGCTCTACCTTGGACCTCTGATGAGGATCAAGAGGAGCAACCCCAGCAGGAGTTACACCAGCAGGAGCAGCAACTATCTTCTCTGCAGCTTCCAGCCTGTCCACAGGACAGAGGGGATGAACACAAAGTTCACATGGAGGCAATATTCCTAACACAAAGTTTACTGGGGGAGGATCAGCTTTCTGGGCATGACTGAGGAACAGTGCCTCAGGAGGTTCAAACTTTCTTGACAGTCATTGCTGGAACAAGACCTTCCAAGTGGACCAGATGGACATGTGTTGCCAGTGGTGGTCACCACAGTTCTCAATTTATTTTCTTTTCTCTCCTTCCAAGGATCTGGTAGTGAATTCAGCAGGATTTTGCAATCTGCTGTGCAGAAGTGCATCCCCCAGATAGCCAATGCCATTTTTGCCAGGGCTGCCACTTAAAGAGTGATAGGAATTTCCAGCTATAGCTAAATATCCAGAAGTTTAGGGAGTCATAGACTGCCCTTGTGGCAAACAAGTCACCCTCAGATAAACTGGGAGTATTTGCTAATCGAAAGGGATTTCTCTCCATTAATACTCAGCAGGTATGTAACCATTGGAAGACACTTGTGCGTGAATGTGTAAGTATCCAGAAAGCTGCCATGATGCCATAACTCTGCGCCATTCAAGTAAACATACAAATTAGGAGCAGGAATAGGCCACTCGGCCCCTCGAGCCTGTTCTGCCATTCAATAAGGTCGTGGCTGATCCGAATGTAACCTCAACCCCACATTCCTGCCTACCCCTGATAACCTTTCACCCTCTTGTTAATCAAGAATCAATCCAGCTTTTCCACCACATTTTGAGGAAGACAGTTCCAAAGACGCTCAACGCTCTGAGAGAAAAAAAATTTCTGCTCATCTCTTGTCTTAAATGAGCGGCGCCTTATTTTTAAACAGTGACCCGGAGTTCTAGATTCTCCCACAAGAGGAAACATCCTCTCCACGTCCACCCTGTCAAGATCCCTCAGGACCTTAAAGGTTTCAAAAAGTCACCTTCTTACTCTTCTAAATTCCAGTGGATACTAGCCTAACCTATCCAGCCTTTCCTCATAAGACAACCCACCCATTCCTGGTATTAGTCTCGTAAACTTTCTCTGAACTGCTTCTAATATATTTACACCTTTAAAGAAGAAGACCACTACTGTACATAATACTCAAGATGCAGTCTCACCAATGCCCTGTACAATGGAAGCATAACCTCCCTACGTTTGTAATCAATTCCCCTCACAATAAATGATAACATTCTATTAGCTTTCCTAATTACCTGCTGTACCTGCATATTAACCTTTTGTGATCCATGCACGAGGACACCCAGATCCCTCTGAATCTCAGAGCTCTGCAATCTCTCACCATTTAAATAATAAGCTTTTTTATTCTTCCTGTCAAAATGAACGATTTCACATTTGCCCACATTAAACTCCATTTGCCAGATCTTTGCCCACTCACTTAACCTATCTATGTTACTTTGTAGCCTCCTTATGTCCTCTTCACAATTTACTTTGCTACCTATCTTTGTTTCGTCAGCAAGTTTAACACCATTCCTTCGGTCCCTTCATCCAAGTCACTTATATAAATTGTAAAAAGTTGAGACCCCAGCACTGATTCCTATGGCACATCTCTCGTCACATCTTGCTAACTTTAAGAAGATCCATTTGTGCAACTCTCTGCTTCCTGTTAGCTAGCCAATCTCCTATCCATGCCAATATGTTACCCCTCCACCATGAGTTTTTATTTTCTGCAATAACCTTTGATGTGGTACTTTATCAAATGCCTTCTGAAAATCTAACTGCAGAACATCCACCGGTTCCCTTTTATCTGCAGCAAATGTGACTCCTTCAAAGAACTCCAATGTTTGGTTAAACATGATTTCCCTTTTACAAAACCATGTTGACTCTGCCTGATTGCCTTGAATTTTTCTAAATGCCCTACTATAATATCTTTAATAATAGCTTCTAACATTTTCCCTATGACAGATGTTAGGCTAACTGGCCTATAGTTTCCTGCTTCCTGTCTGTCTCCCTTTTTGAATAAAGGATTTATATTTGCTATTTTCCAATTTAATGGAACCTTCCACGAACCTAGGGAATTTTGGAAAATTAAAAACAGTGCATCAACTATCTCACTAGCCACTTCTTTCAAGACCTTAGGGTGAAGTCTATCCGGACCTAGGGATTTGTAAGCCTGCGGCGCCAACAATTTGCTCAATACCACTTCCCTGGTGATTGTAATTTTCCTGAGTTCCTCCCTCCCCTCCATTTCCTGTTTTACAGCTATTTCTGGGATGTTACTTATGTCCTCTATAGTGAAGACTGAAGCAAAACACTTGTTTAATTTGTCCGCCATCTCCTTTCCATTATCCATTCCCCAGATGTGCTCTCTATAGGACCAACGCTCACTTTGATAACTTTTCTTATTTAAATATCTGTAGAAACTCTTACTACCTGTCTTTATATTACTAGCTGGCTTTCTCTCATATTCTAATTTTTCCTTCCTTATTTTTATGTAATTCTTTGTTCTTTATATTCTTTCCAATCTTCTGACCTGCCACCCATCTTTGCAGGTCTAGACCCAGTGGATAGCTCCTCAAAGACAAGGGATACTCTTTAAGGACGTGGCTGATGGTGCTTGTGAGGAGCCCTAGCACTGATATCTAGGGGTGGTACAACGAGCCACACAAGTACAAGAATGGTTACTGAGCAAGCTATTGGGATTTTGAAAATGCGACTCAGGTGTCTCAACAGATTTGGAGGCACCTTTCAGTATGTAACAGCAAGGGCGTCCCCAATGATAGTTATTTGCAGTGCCTTGCATAACATGGCACAGCAGAACGGACTACAGGGGCATATGTGATGACTGTGCTGCATCTTCACAGGAAAAAGAGGAGGAGTAGCAGGAGGAGGATGAGTCTCTTATGACAAGGATGACTGTAGCTGCACAACCAACTGCCATTTATGTCCCAACAGTCCCAACAGGCTGAATTGAGATAGCCTGAAACTCTTCAATGATGAACCCAGTGCCCACCCCAACACAAAGCTTTCCGACAGTCAATCCTTACACTTTTCTGACACCCACTGCTCACTTTCTATACCTTTAATACCATTTACCTCAAGGTTAGCAGGTGAGCGGCGACAATAGAGACTTGGTATAACGTTTATGGTGATGAGCAATTACAATAAACTAGACACATCAAACAGGCATTTTCTTTGCACAGCTAGAAATCTCTTCCTTTTTTTTACTACTCCTGTGGGTACAACCCATGTGGCTTCAGCAGAGATGGAGGGCTTGTCAGGTCAGATGTGTGAATTCTGCTACTGGCATCACTGTAGCTCAGTACTACCTGTCACAGTGGTCGAGTTATTGGCAGCTAAACAGTCAGAGTGGAAGACAATGGCAAACCACCACTGAAAATAGCCAAGAAAACGGCTCAGGATAGCCTCAGAACCTGAGCTTTTTTCTTGTGTTTTCAGGGTGTTTTGCCATCGCCTTCCACTCTGGTGACTGTTTAATCACCGACAACTCAACCATTGCAGCAAGTAGTACTGGGCTACAGCGATAGAAATAGCAGACCTCACACATCTGACCTGATGGGCTCTCTAGCTCTGCTGAATGGCCTAGACCTGAGCCCCTGTCAGATGATGCACTCAGTAAAGGAGGGAATGAGGTTTCCCAGGTCACCATCCAACAAAATCCTCATATATACAAGTTGAGCAGTATGAACATAATAGGAACATGGGAAGCACAAACAATGAACAGAAAAGGAAAGCTAGAGAATCTAAAATAAGATATGGGAAAGGAGAAATTAAGCATCCTATGGTTATGTGATATACAGTGGACATGAAGAGGCAACTTTATGAGTGATGAAGTGAGAATGATATACTCAGGAGGAGAAGAAAATTAATGGGGCATAGCAGTAATGCTAGACAAGGAAACTGCCAAATGTGAGAGTGAAGTGAAATGTGACTCAGATAGACTGATGCTAGTGAAACTAAAGGGGCAACCAGTGGACATCATTATCATTCAAGTATATTTACCCACAAGCAAACATTCAGATGAGGAGATTGATGAAATATTTTATAGAATTGAAAAACTAATCAAACAGGAGAGTATGTGATCATTATAGGAGATTGGAACAGTTCTGTTGGAGAAAGAAAAGATGACAAGGAAGTAGCCATTTGGCCTTGGAAAAAGAAATGAGTGAGGCCAAAAGCTGATAATTGCAGGAGAATAGGACTCATAACAAATACTTGGTTCAGGCATCATAAAAGAAGACAATATACGTGGAAAATGCTTGGTGTAAAGAAAGATTTCAATGAGCTATTTAATGGTGAGTCAAAGATGTAGGAATAGTGTTAAGAATTTGAAAGCTCAGCTGGGAGCTGACACAGACTCAGATCATAATCTTGTGCAAATGGGAATATACTTCAATTGAAGAAGACCCAAGGTGGAACACAGAGAAGACAGTGGAACCTAGAGAGGCTGAAAGAAGTAAATGAAGAATTTGTAAATTAAGTAAGCAAAGACTAGCTAGAAAAGACAAGAATACCACCATCATGAATAAGCAATGGAAACAGATTAAGGAACCTGTCAAAGAAGGAGGGGCAAACCGCATAGGGGTTTTAAGAGGAAAAATGATCAAGAAACTATGAGTTACGACTGCAATGTTGAAAAGATAGAAGAAAGGAGAAAATGGAATTTTGAAGAAGTTAAGCTGAAATACAGACACTTGAATAGTGAGTAAAGGAAGAGAAACAAAAGGCAGGAGAACAATAGTTAAAATAGCAATGTGATACACTTGAAGAATTGGATTGATTAGGAAGGGTAGGCCTTATGTATGCAAAAGCAAAGGAGATTAGTGACACTCAGCATAAAGCGCTGAAAACAGCAGCAATAGAGAGTAAGAAAGGTGTTTTATTAATAAACCCTGATGGCATAAGAAAAAGTTGGAAGGAACATATTGAGGAATTATATGCAAAAAATGGAAAACCTGAAATGATTGAACCAGAAGGAGAGTAAGTTGACATTGATTTAGTTGGACCAGAAATACCAGACATTGAGGTAAGAGCAGCAATGAGATAAAAACTGGAAAAGCAGCTGGAATAGATAAAATACTTACAGTGTTGATTAAAACATGGGAAAGAACTTAACATCAAAGTGTACTAAGCTGTGCAAAGATATTTACTTATCAGGGGAATGGCCAGAGGATTTCACGTTCACAATAATGATCACCCTAAGAAAGAAGCCAAAGGTATGCCAATGTTCTCACTTTTCATACAATTAGTCTGATTGCCCATGCATTGAAGATTGTGTTGAGAGTTGTAACAAAGAGAGTGAGTGAGAAGGTTCAGAACTACCTCGGACTTGACCAGTTTGGATTCCAGGGAGAAAGAGGGGCAAGAGAAGCCATCAGCATTGTAAGATGAATGAGTGAACGCAGTTTAGAGTTTGGATCGAATTATGACATTATGATGCAAGGATAATTTCAGCAAGTTATGAGTTCGCATAAGAGAAATTAAATTGATATATGTGGGTGAACTTGAGGCCGAGCACTGACAGGCTTTGTAACCTCCAGAGCTAAAGAAATCTGAATCTCAAGGAATCTCTGGGACCAGCCTCAGTTTCTTTCCAACAATCTGCACGTGGATCGAATTATGTTTGTACATTTTGAAAAAGCATTTGATCGGGTTGATTGGATTAAGCTCTTGACAGTACTGAAAGATATTGGAATTGATTGGAGAGATAGACAACTCGTAAGACATCTGTACCTGAGGCATTCAGCAACAGTGAGAATAACCAACGGGGAGTGGAACCCTGTGGAATTTGAAGAGGAGTTTGACAAGGTTGTTGTTTATCACCAGTCCTTTTCAATGACTATGCAGAAGCAATGATCAAAAGTGTTTGAAGACAAAAAATCTGGCATTAAGATTGGTGGCGGCGGTGGGGTTGGATGGGGGTTAGCAAATGATAACTTGAAGCAAGCACAGGTTTAAAAGAACTAGCAGATAGACTAGTAACAGCAGGCATGAACTTTGGAATGAAAGTGAAGATTAGCAAAACCAAAGTGGTGCATATCTCAAAATCACCAACAAATATTCATATATTGATAAAAAGAAGAGAACTAGGACAGGTGCAAGAATTCAAGTATTTAGGAAACATAATACCTGCAGATGGAAGATGTAACAAAGAAATAAGAACAAGCATAGCAAAGGGAAAGGCCATATTTGGTAAGAGACGGTTGCTAACCAGAAAGCTGAATAAACAATTCAAAAGTGACTTGTAGAGAGCTTGCTTTGGACTGTTGTTTTGTATGGGTGTGAGACTTAGATCTTATGGAAGGAGGAGACCAACTTGTTGAATAGCTCTGAAATGTGGGTTTGGCTGATAATTGAAAGCATCAGCTGGACAGAAAAAGTAACAAATGATGGAGTGTTGAGAAGAGTGATGAACAAAGAAATTTGCTGAACATAATTCGGAAGAGGCAGTGAGACCGGGTAGGGCACATCTTGAGAGGAAAGGGCCTTGTAAGCAATGTTATGGGGGGAAAATTTCAAGGAAGAAGAAGAAGGAAGAGAATATCAATGGCGGATGACTTGAAAATTGAAGGAAGTTGTTGGCAAATTAAAAGAATGGCACAGGATAGAGAGATATGGAAAAACTATGAGCCAAGGACCTTCCTTTGGACAGAGCACATATGATAATGATAAGAGCTAAAGGCTGGCTGCTCAGTTTCCTGCTCTGACTGCTCAGATGCTCGTGGTGAATGCCTCCTTGACTTTGGAGCCTGTGAGTGCCCCACCAAAGACTGTCCCACACTCAGTCATCAGGATAGAAGTCAACACGTGGGCTATCTGACTGAGTGGGGAGGCAAGTAGGGAGGAGTAGGAATGCATTGAGCAGAGTCCCCACTTCGATGCTGCCCATCTCCATCTCTCGGCCCACGCACACTTTCCTGCTTAAAGATGAAGAGCACTTCACTGTGCTTCAGTGAGGTGCTGAATGGCCAAGCCAAAGCTTTCCTCCAGCCTATTTAACATGGCAAACTGAATGTGCAGACCACTCATTTGGGCCAGCATTCAGTTGGTTGCCTACTGTAGCTGATGCCCCATACATATGGCAACTCTTTCCATGGAAGTGTACATCAGTGTAAGGCCCGGGACACCATAGCACTCATAATGGAGATAGACTCATCAATCTTACTCCAAATGTGCACAGTGCCTTTGGAAATGCTGAAGGAACCTCAAATTTTTTGCTACTGCCCCATATAGTCCTTTTGGCTGATGACTTGGAAATATATCACCATTTCTTCACTGTTGCTGGGTCAAAATCCTGGAACTCTCTTCCTAACAGCACTGTGGGTGTACCTACACCACATGGACAGCAGCAGTTCAAGAAGGCAGCTCACCACCACCTTCTGAAGGGTAACTAGGGATGGGCAATAAATGATGACCCAGGCAGTGAAGCCCACATCCCATGATTGAATTTTTATAAAAGTACATCTCCTCTGACATGCCCAAGTAGTTGTAGCAGGGTCTTTGGATTTGCCTACTTGGTCAGTGGAGTATTTGTGCAAGCTGCCTCAGGTAAAGATAGACTTCCTCCTGATGAATTCTCTGGAAACTTTTATTGTCTCCTCGCTCCTAGAGACAAGAGGCTTTCCAAAAGGAATGCAACTCCTGGGTTGGGGAGAGGGTATCAGGATGTTGAGTGGGATGGGTGGATGCTATCTTTTGGAAACTCTTAGGAAAAAGATTAAATTAAATTAAAATGTAAAAACAAAATGCACTTCCTCCAATTAAATATTGGGAAGACTGAAGACATTGGGCTGAATTTTGCCGTGGCGAGCAGGGGGCGGGGCCCGCTCGCCGATGCACAAAATGATGCGGGATGATGTTGGGGGGGACCCCCGACAACATCCTGCCCCATTTAAACCTTCAGAAAGGTGGGCCCGCAGCAAAATCAGCTGCAGGCCATTGACAGGATCATTAAAACAAATAAAGGCCAGGAGCCCCGGCGGGGAATAGAAAAAACATGAAACCTCATCCACCGGCGGGATGAGGTTTCATGTTGGGATTTAAAAAGTTTAATAAAGTTTTAGTGAAATTTATTAACCTGTCCCATCTCGTGTGACATTGTCACATGAGGTGGACATGTTAAGGATTTATTTTTTTCTATTTTTAATGTTTATACAGCTGTCAGCGCTCTCCCTGAGGCAGCACTTAGCTTCAGGGAGATGTGCACTCTTTCGTGCGCATGCGTGAAAGAGCGCACTCTCGCATTTGGGGAATCCCCCCCCACCGCCCACACAGGAAGCGCATAGCACTTCCCGCCGGACGTCACGCTGGGCGGGCCTTAATTGGCCCGCCCACGTAAAATGACGGCGGGGCCCGCTTCTCCGGCTGGGATTGGCTCCCCGCCCGCCTGGTAGGCAGAAAATTCTGCCCATTATCTTTGGTTCCTGCCGCAAACTCCATTCCCTAACCACTAATTCTATCCCTCTCCCTGGCAACCGTCTGAGGCTGATCTAAATTGTTCAGAACCTTGGTATTACATTTGACCCCAAGATGAATTTTCAACCCCGTATCCTTGTCAGCACTAAAACTACCTATTTCCACCTCTGTAACATCGCCTATATTTGCAGCTATCTCATCCTTGCTGCTGCTGAAATCCTCATCTACGCCATTGTTACCTCCAAGCTTGACTATTCTAATGCAGTCCTAGCCGGCCTCCCACATTCTATCCTCCATAAATTTCAGGTCATCCAAAACTCTGTTGCCCATGCCCTGGCTCGCACCAAATGTCATTCACTCATCACCCCTGTGCTCGCTGACCTACACAAGCTCTGTGTAAACAATGCCTCGATTTTAAAACTCTCATCCATGTTTTCACATTCCTCCATGACCTTGCCCCACCCTACCCCATCCGTCTCTGTAATCTCCTCAAGTCCTACAAACCTCCAAGATATTTGCATTCCTTTAATTCCGACCTCTTGCGCATTTCCAATTTTAATTAGTGGCTGTGACTTCAACTGGTAGGCCCTAAGCACTGGCATTCTCTCCCTAAATCTCTCTGCTTTTCTCCTTTAAGGCACCACTTAAAATCTAACTCTTTCACTAAGCTTTTTATTGAATGCCCTAAAACTTCCTTACGTGGCTCGGTGTCATATTTCATTTTATATTGCCTCTGTCAAGCATCTTGGGACATTTTATTACATTAAAGGCATTATATAAATATAAATTGTTCTTAAGCAATTGCAGTAAAAGGAAAACATAAGAGTAAAGCTAAACATTAAGCAAACCCCTTGATAGCTTTAAGAATACGAGGCAAGATTCCTACCAGCTGTAATTCTGTTTATGCTGGGATGGAAGTCCACTCTGCATTCACGTGGTTTCTTGGCATATAATGATCACTGCCCAGTTAGTGCTTTTGTTCTGCACTGTATAGCTCACATGTGCAATTAGAAAATATATGTTAAAATGTCCTTGGCACTTTATTGATATGGATTTTGATCTGTACTTTGCAGTGTAGCCAAAAGAAATGCAACTAGGTAAATGAAAAAGCTGAATGGGTCTCTAACATTATACCGTTACAAAATATGATTGGATCATCACAAATGCATTATTTCTATCATGTAATGAAATTGAATCTAGTTTTGTAAAAATGAAAATGGCAGTTCCCCACTTGAAGTCCATTGAGGCTCCATGTTTGATTCCCTGTCTGTAATGAGTTAGCAGTTCTCAGCTTGGGTGACATTCATAGTGTGATAATTGGTCCTAACAATTGTGGTTAGTGATGAGAAAATAAATCACAGTTCCTGTTTCTGATTGTGACTCCTCCTTGAAATGTATGTGTATGTAAGCTGGCATAAGCATGTTGAATAAGAATAGTGTTTGATTATGATGACTTCCATGTTCTGTTCTCTATTTACTTCCAACACTTGTATGAGAGCAATATACGTGTCACCTACCCAGTCCAAACCAGTTACTTTGATTTACACAATTAATGTTCTTACAGTTTTATTTCAGAGGTTTAGTAATTCATTCAATGTTGTATTTATATTGTAGGGCAGCCACTGGCAGCTCCCAGTTAAGTGCCAGATAAATTGGGGTGAGACTGATACATACAAACATATGAATTAGGAGCGGGAGTAGGCCTGATGATGAGACTTGTGATTGAGTTTGACTAAAACAGGAAACGGGGGTTGGGAAATGGAAAGGACTTAATGCTGGGACTGAAAAAAGGACTACAGTTGTCAGTGGAGCTGAGCTGTTGAATTGAAACCTGAAATGGGATGGGAATAGGAACAAGCATCAATGATTGGGAATTAAACATGGAATTATGTACTGGGGATGGACCTGGGCCTGTAATTTCCTGGGCTGGGAGTGGAAATAGATACAGGGATAAGGACAGGGACAAAGCTGTGGAAAAATGATGGTTTGCACTGCCCGCCATTTGCAAGCTCTTTTTTAAATTTACTATCAATTTGCATACACTTATATCCTCTGCAAGTTTCAAACATTTTACATTAACAGTGGTCCACCTGAATCATTAACCCTAGATGTTGCCTTGCCCTATTGAGTATTTACAGTGTTTTGTTTTAATTCCATTGTGTTTGTTTCAACCCTCAATTTAATCTTTCAGTGTTGACCATGGATAAAAATAAAAATTGCCTTTCAACTGTCTATATTTTTCTCTGGCCATGCGCTCTTCATGACTCAATCATTCTCATTTGAGTCTTTAATTTCTGTTTCTCTTGAATCTTTTTCTTATTCTTTCTGTCTCATTGGGGTCAATTTTGACTTAATGGCTAACAGGAGATGCGCGGAAACCTGCCACCCACACCGACGGCAGAGCAGCAGCTGCTATTTGAAAACCTCAGCCTGATTCGAATTTGTCACACAAGCAGCGGATGTAAACCTTCTTCCCAATGCAGCTCGCCCTTCCTCGACCTCAGGAATTGAGGTCAACCACGTCAGCGGAGGCTCACAGTTCCTGAGGGGCAGTGTCACCAGAGTGAAACTGGCATCTGCCCACAGTTCTTAACCTTTAAGATTACATTTTTTGGGACAGCAGAGAGTTAATGAAAGTCATAGGAACAAACTAAAACATCTATTTTGGTGAAATTTATTTGCAGGAACCAACAGGGTTGTCAGTTAAATGGCAACTACTGTGGAGGTAGATGTTAAAACCACTATCAGAGATAAAATTGGCAGTTTTATCATTTTCAGCACTACCCTCAGTTCTCTGCCCATCAAAAATAATTAATGAAATGTTTATGATAATATCTTGGAGGCATTAACTTGAAAGTTGTTAAAGGCGATAAAGGCTTTGACAAATATCTGGCAATAAAAACCTATGTTATTTGCTGCTGATTTTTAGAAAAAAAGAGCATGGTGCATTGGGCTTACCTGCTGATGTGCTGAAGTTACTTCAACAACAGGCTTCCTCAAAGATTGAAATAGGAACAACATGCACACAGTGAATGTTCAAGACCAGATGCACACCCACACAAGTTGGGAGAGGTATCAGCAACAAATAACATCACTTCTAATTCTTTTTGTTATACAGTAGAATCCCTATTAGTCAATCGTCAGCAGGATTAGTCAAAAGTGGTAGACTCAGCAAAGCGTCAGCAACAAGGGACTTAAATGGTGCTTAACACCTGCAATGAAACACAAATTAATAAGAAAACTTTAGTTACAGTGCTGAAAACTTAGCAGTGAAGCAGTTGACTGCAATAACTGATTAAATGTACTTTGCTTCTCCAGCCCTGTGATATTTATGTAGAAACCTTGAGCAGAATCTTATCATCTTAGTACCTACGGTTATGATATGGCAAATGGTAATTGCCGGCCTGATCAAATCCCAAAGGGAAACTCGGCCAAGCTATCACAACTATTCACAATTTGTATTTTAATTACAAGAAAGTGTGTGCACTGAAGTCGGAAGTAAAGATTCCACTACCACTTTTGGAGATTTTAAAAATTAAATTAAAACATTTATTAACAAGAGGAAAGAAAACTTAAACACACAATATTACAGTTACATGGTTAAATGTAGTCTTACAACATTTGCCAAAAGATTTCTACTTAACTCAACTCCCAAATAAACACCCTTTTCCAGGCAACAGTCCAAATAGATTCTTAATCTATAAAACATCCAGTGATATTACTGCAAGGCACCCACTGTTGCTATAAGGGGGGGTATTTCACAGCTTCTCTCTTCCTCTCACTCGACCCTGAGAAAATCCAAGGCTTTTAGCAAAACCTTGCTCTCTAGAACAAGCAATCTCTTCTCTGGGGTGGATAGGGACTGATACTTCACAATACACTCTTCAAGATCTCACATGGCCACCCACGTACAGTTTTCAATCTTTCCTTAAATATATTTCTCCCCTTTGATCTCTAAATCCCATTGTTTCAACCTTGCTTTGGAAGTTACTTTTTCCAGAATATAAAAATCTTTCATTTTGTGCTTATGGCCAGCTCTTTTGGGAAAAATAAACTTAATAACTTTGCCTTATTAATCTATGATTTTGCCAGTTATAAAGCATCCTTTCATACCTCTTTGAATTTCAAACCGCTCTCAACTTATCTACAAATGCAAATGTTAGCTCTAACCTATTTACTTGTCTTACTTAGCTCGTCCATTTCAATTTCAAAATGCCTGCTTTTTCACTGAACCGTTTTGATGATTCAAACCTTGCAGTCTTACTGTCTTCAGTTTAATTTAATTAGTCATACACATACACACACACACAAACATACACACACATACAAGCCTGCTTCAGTATTCCACAGTAATATTAGGGAAAAATGACATTTCCTTTACACTACCAAAACAGTGGGATCATTTTTGGGTTGAGAATCCAACTCTCTGAACAGCAGTTGCTCTTTACCTGAGTAAAGCAATTGTCATCCCACCTCCAGGACTCCCGACAAATTGAGGAGAGCTGGTGGAATGATGTGTCCATTCTTCCAAAGGAAGGATTTCTAATGAAAGGGACAGTGACTGCAAGAGCAGGTCAGAGGCTAGGAATTCTAGTAGCAAGTGGAGCAGTGCAGAAGACGTTTACAAGAATGATTCCAGGGATGAGAAACTTCAGCTATGAGGATAGATTGGAGAAGTTATGACTGATCTCCTTGGAGAGAAGAAGGCTGAGAAAAGATTTGATAGAAATGCTCAAAATCATGAAGGGGCTGGACAGAGTAAATAGCAGCTGTTCCTGCTCGTAAAAGGATCAAGAACGAGAGTGCATAGATTTAAAGTATTTGCAAAAGAAGCAAATGTGACGTGAGAAAAAACTTTCTCACACAACAAGTGGTTCAGGTCTGGAACGCACTGCCTGGAAGCGTGGTGGATTCAGGTTCATTTAAGGCATTCAAGAGGGCATTAGATGATTATTGAATAGAAACAATGTTCTAGGGTACAGGGAAAAGGCAGGGCAATGGCACTAGGTTATAATGCTCATTTGGAGAGCCGGTGCAGACACAATGGGCTGAATGGCCTCCTTCTGCGCCATTAAAATTCTGTGATTCCTTGAAGTAACTCATCTCCTGACTCCTCAAAGCTTGTCCGTCATCTATGAGACACAAGTCAGGTTTATAATGAATACTCTCCATGTGGATAAAAGGGCTGGATAAATCTAGCTCCCGCAGCACTCAACAAGCTTGACATAATTCAAGCTGCTGTCCATGAGATCCAGTTCCTCCACCAGCTGCATTGTTACAGTCTTCACAAATAGAATCAAAACAGAAGTCACTGCAATGGAATGAATCTAGTCTCGCACTAAAGACAGATAAACAGGTTTTAGTTACTGCAATCTGAGGCAAATGATTTTTTAAACTGCATAGTTGGTGATAATTCCTGCTGAACAACCCCTCTGTCCCTGAAAAATTAATTTTTCAAGTGAGTCTCTTTCATGAGAAGAAAATTACTATTTTTCAACATAAGTAACTTTTTTTAACTTTTTCTGTTCTCTTTATATCCCTTAATCCCATCCGTATATCCCAATCTTTATTTTGCTTTCTATACAATGACTTTAAATGTAATTTATATTTCCTGCTTTTTAGTTCCTGAATTTCAGTTTGTATATCTCAGTGAGAATTCTTCACTAATTGGTTGAAAAGCCTCCCTGCTTCTTGATCTGCTCACAGACAGCACAGATTGCTGTAGAACATCCCACATCGGATCACATGGAAGATTATTAGAAATTCATGCTGAGAAGCCCATGAAAAGTGTCTGGACAACTGTATGCAAGGTGAATGTTGAAAGTCGTTCCTTCGCTACTCAGAGCAAAATCTGGGCCATTGTCAATTAATCACTGCAAAATAGGTAGGATATTGTCTGACCATTCAGGAAGCAGAAAATATTTGCATACGAACTTACGAAATAGGAGCAGAAATAGGCCATTGGGCCCCTCGAGCCTGCTTTGCCATTCAAAAGATCATGGCTGATCTATTTGTGTTTCGAGTTCCACATTCCCATCTATCCCCAATAGCTTTTGATTCCCTTGCCTAACAAGAATCTATCTACCTCCGTCTTAAAAATATTCAATGACCCCACTTCCATCACCTTCTCAGGCAGAGAGTTCCAAAGTTGCACAACCCTCTGAGAGAAAAAAAATTCTCCTTATCTCTATCCTAAAAGGGTGACCCCTAATTTTAAAACAGCGCCCTCTATTTCTGGAGGAAATCACAAGAGGAAACATCCTTTCCACGGCCACCTTATCAATACCATTTAGGATCTTATATACTTAAATCAATTCATCCCTCACTCTTCTAAACTCCAGCCTGTCCAACCTTTTCTCATAAGACAAACCGTTTATCCCAGGTACCAATCTGGTAAACCTCCTGTGAATCCTGTCCAATACGTTTACATCCTTCCTTAAATAAGGGGAATAAAACTGCAGACAGTATTCGAGATGCGATCTCACCAATGCCGTGTATAACTGAAGCATAACATCCTTACTTTAATGTTCAATTCCTCTCATAATGAAGGATAGCATTCCATTAACCTTCTTAATTACTTGCTGTAGAATGCAGAAACTTGGACAACATCAAGAAGAGACAAACAACAACTGGATAGTAATGAAATGCAGATGTTGAGATTGATGTGTGGAGTAACGAGAAAGGATAAAATCAGGAACCAGCACATCAGGGGTCAGTGAAGATTGTGGGAGCATTGAAGAAAGTAGCTGAGAAGGGATTGAAATGTTATGGTCATCCCCATCAGGAAACTACCAGCTTTGAACAATTGGCTGCCAAATTTTGCTTTGAACCCACTTTTATCTTCTCTATTTTTGGTCACATCTTCTCAAGAACCCCATTACCTTTTCAAGAAAAAATTGATTTTTTGCCAACACGGAAGTTTGCAAAGACTTTCGCAAATATTTTCCTTGTTTTTTCCTTTGCTTGTGATAGCATTAAATCAGATGATCTCAAGATGTTGTATTCAGTATTTTGCATGGATATACATTGCACCCATGCCCGGTTTCAGAGAGACTAAGGCTTGGATTTTTGCTCCTGAGGCGAGTGTGCAGAGTTGGGAAATCTCCCAGTTTGTTGTACCAGCCTCGGGGGGAAAAGTGTCCAAAATGATCTTTGTTCCAGACGGATTACTGCAGGATGGAGTCGGGCCTTCCAACACCCAGATGCAATCAGAGGTGGCCACCAAGGTTGCTGACTGCTGAGGCAGGCTGGTTGAAAGCCTGCGTTGGTTCTCCAGGATTTCGCCCCAGTTGTTTTATTAAATATTCAGTCCCCTTGCCTTCACTCCCCACCCACCCATTGTCTATGCCTACTCATGTCAACCCACTCGCATAGCCCCTTATAGCCTCTGTGCCTACTTAGTGCCAATCATGCCAACTCACAACCCTCCACCCACCCCTATTGCCCCTTATAGCCCCATGCCAATGTAGTGCCAACTCATGTCCCCCACCCACTCTCATGGTCCTTTATAACCCCTATGCCAACTTAGTGCCAACTCATTCCCTCCACCCACCATCCTTTACTCATACATGCTCCATGCAACTTACACAGTATCCACCATAGGCAGACCTCAGAAGCCAGGTGGAAATGAAGTAAAATAAAGTTCTGCACATTTATTACAGGCTTCACTTTATAAAGAGCACGATAATTAATGAAAGCCCATTCAATACATTTAAATTCCCTCCAGTGCTTAATCCCCTATAAAAACAAGCATTTATATCCATAACCCTACATCAAAGACAGCTAATCCTTCAATAACATCTTGAAGTTGTCAATCAAACTGTGAACTCACAGCCCCCCAATGTGACAACAATAGGTTGTGGAAAGCAGTCAAGCAGTAATAATGCTATAATGATAGCACGTATGGTTATGTCAAAAAAGAGCTATTAAAAATGCAAGCACAGTTTTTTTAACTCGACACAGGCAGGCCATTTTGTCAAGTTTTAAAGGGCAAGCTAATTAAATAATTTGACAACTTGACAGTTCCACAGACCTTTATGAGCATTTACACCCAGTCTAAAATTTCATAACACACTGTGAGATAGGGCCCTTGCTCCAGCGAAAGTAGACTCTGTTTGAACTCAGCATTGATTTCAAATGGCCCTGCTGAGCTTGGGTTCCACCATTCATGTGTGAATCACATCCTGCCCCATTCCCCTACCAGTAAAAATAGCATCAATCGGAAATAGAGGCATGACGCCCACATCCGGGTTTCCAGCGCCATTTGGATATGCCATGGAGTCTCTATGACTCTGCAAAAATCTAGGTCCATGTGTGCATTTTTAATGCCTTTTACCTTGCAATGTGATGACACCAACAGAGAACTTTACAGCATAGCATATGTGCCTGCTATTTTTACTGGTAAACTACAGCCAAACTTTGCAAATTTCAGCTTTAAGATTATGTAAAAACAAATTTTCTCAAATTGCAATTAGGATATAATGTGGAAAAAGCCTTGAAAATTTATAATGTGTATATAACAAACTTATGTTTACTAAATAGATATTAAAATGGCCAATCTCCCATTGTAATTAATTATATGTTGGTACATAACAACAGGGATGTAGCACTATTTAGCTTTGATTATTCTTTTACCAAGATGCAACTATGTTTAAACTGGCCTATTCATTGTTTTGGAAATAGAGACATCCTGAATTTAATTTAATTGGAAATAAAAAAAACCCCAGAAAATCAGAAATGACAAAAGCTCCTTGGTCTGAAAAATTAACTGTTTCTCTCTCCACAGATGCTGCCTGAGTGTTTCCAGCATTTTTCTGTTTTTATTTCAGATTTCCAGCGTTCACAGTATTCTGCATTTTGTTTAATTTAATTGGGACATTTGCAGATTGGTAGCTTCTTGTGAATTTCCAGTTGCAGGCTAGAAGAACCTAAATATGAAATGACTACCTTTTCCCTCCTCTATACTTTTGATGCTTTGGCGTATGATGAACTCAAAATGTCTATAGATAGATAAGTAAATTAGTTAAAAATGATGAATTTATGTTCCTATAGAGGCAGTGTTTTTCTATCATCCATGAATAATGAATGCAAGTGTGATTTGCTAACAATTTAATGTTCAATATAAAGGTGAGTTTCAGTTAATATTCTTGACAAAAACCTGCATTAAACCTCAATGTAGGAGGTGATGCAAAAGCAATAAATCAGTGTGCTTTTTAGACCTCTGATACAAGTGGACAAATGCTAAAACTAGCCACCTATTTTATTCTACACAGTATTGTGCTTTCTCTTTTAAGAATGTAGTAACATTTGCTATTATGTATTTCAGTTAATGTGCAATTTAAAGAAAATTCTATGGTGAAATCAGCTTGTGCATACTGCTATAATCAATTTTGAATATCACCATATAAATTGTCATTTTTTAAAAATTGTTTTTAATTCATAGTTTTAATCATTTTTTTAAAATCCACTTTTTTAAAATGTTGGCTGAAGAGCCCAACAAAGATATAAAAACAAGATTATATTACATACTATATTATGTAAGCTGTCTCTGATATCGAAGATATATTCACCACTCAACTGAAACCAAATATATATATTTGATTTCCATCCCCACAAACCTGTAAAACATCAGTGGTACACTGAAGAAGTTAAAAACTTGACCTGGATGCTAACTTGATTCTGTAAGTGCACTTATACACTCAGTTTCATGCATAGGCACATTTAATTTATATAGAGTTGCTGTGATCTCATTCATGTTGTTGTATATAATTTTCAAGAGTTTGAGAGAACCTTATTTCTTCCCTTTGTAAAAGTAAATTTTTCTATACATTTTCCGAACTCTTAATTTGTGTTCCTGCTGAGGATTGATTTTCTTAAAATGAATAGATTACTTTGTAGAGCACAATAAATTGTGGCAAGGGAATGATGTGTAAGTTTTTCTCATCATCTATCATTGCAGCACAAACAATTGATGCAATTTTTGGACTAAAACAGATTAATATTAAATGCATAAAGTATCGAGATGTAAATGTAACGAAAGAAAATATGATTGCACAATAACCATTTTTTCCATTTTTCTTTTGATTCATTTCCCATGAACTTTGTGCATTGTATACTCAGAAGATGGGCATGCATACATAGGAGAAGAATATAGTTTCTTCTGAAGTCATTAGTCCAACTCTATACTATTTGAAATTACTGTGGATGACTTCTTGAAACACAGGTAGGTTACAGAACTTCAGTACAAGAAAGAATTGTATATAATGGTGAACTCAGAATGCAGATTGAATCAAGTCAGTACCGGTATGAGAAGCATTTAATAAAATTCACTCAATAGTACCAGGAATACTTATTGTACCAATCAGGGCTGCTGTTCTGACCCCTCTTTTAGCAGTATTTAGGAATCAGACTTATACTTCTTGCTTTGAATTGGTGCTAAATAAGGTTAAAGATGATAAGTGCCCAAACTACACCCAAATCTAAAAGCATGGCCAGCCTCCCAATGGAACTATATCGCCTACTTCACTGTCGCTGGTCAAAATCCTGGAAATCCCTCTAAAGGGTTCTCAAAATTTCCACATTTTTCATATCATCTACAAGGATATGACTTTTGGACTTTTATGGCAGAGGACCCAACTGCTGAGTTAAGTGTAGAACCCTGCAGCCAGGAGGCTAGGCCTATGAAGGCCTGGGACTGGACATGCCCGGGCTTGTTGAGTGCAGTGTGGATTGTTACCTGTAACCAGACAACAAGAGGAGACAGAATACGCATTCTTCCCTTTAAAACAATCAACCCAGAGAAAGACTTCATCTTACATGAAACTAAAGCCCATCAAAATCTTGCATAAATAATCGCTACTAACTACTAAGGCAGGAAGGCAGCAGTCAATGCAATTATGCGAACCCATCAATACTCCACATATACAATGGCTTTCAGTTCAAGACTAGTTACATGGACAGGAAGACAACGATAAACATCATGCGAGTCCATTAAAAACAGCGAGACAACAATCACCTGAAGAAGCCCACCAAAATCAGACAAAGAACTAACCTTGATTTGTATTAAGACAAGAAATTCAAAAAACAATATAACTGGGCCACCAGTTACGAAGGAGGGGGGTGATCGGTTTTGGAGCCGTTGAAGCGGAGTTTAAGCGGGGAGAGGTAGCTGAGCCAAGTGGAGGGAGGAGATCTGGAGGTTTGCAGGCCTGCAGGCGACATCACGGTGAGGGGAACAGGGTGGCAGGCTCAACCAAAGACAACAAGGCCACAACCGCAGCCCTTCACGAAGATCAACCACCCACAATTACGCCCTCCACCCAACTGAAGAGCCTTCGCAGATTCCACAGACCAGGACCACGTGGGGATGGCAGGCCCCAGAGGACACAAAGAGTGGACTCCAAAACTGCAACCGGTTTACCTGGCTGGATTTCAAACTGTCAAGGAACCCTGGTTGGTGAGCATGATCCCTGACCTCCTAGTTCAATTTAGTTAGGCTTTGGGGTGGGACAAGGGCAAGGGGATTAGTAACATGATTGTCCCTCGTTATGCCTGTGTTCCCCATTCTTAACTAAGTATACTTAGTAGGTCTGTATAATCTCAGTGTAATCCTAATGTTATAAATTCACTTGTGACTTCAATAAGCCCAGTTTTTTTTTTCCTCGCACCAAAACCAGTTGTCTGCTGCACTTTGTCACAACCCCCAAATAAGTCCAAGTTCTAGAACCCAGGGAGTGGGAGCGATTCGGACCGCTCAGAAGTCAGAGGTGAAGCTGACACACACCACCACCCGCTACACCTCCTTAGCAGCACTGTGGGTGTATCTACACCACAAGGGTTGCAGCAGTTCAAAAATGTGGCTCACCACCACTGGTGGAAGTAGTATTGTCACTGGACTACTTTTCCAGCGTAATACTCTGGGGGCCTGGGATGGTGAAATTTGAATTCAATTTAAAAAATCTGGAATTAAAAGCCTGATGATTGTTGTAAAGACCCATCTGGTTCACTAATGTCCTTTAGGAAAGGAAATCTGCTGCCCTTACCAGGTCTGGCCTACACATGATTCCATGTGGTTGACTCTTAAATGCCCTCTGAACAAGGGCAATTAGGAATGGGCTATAAATGCTGGCCTAGACTGTAACGCCCACATCCCATGAATGAGTACATTTTTAAAAATGGAGGAAGCAGAATCTTGAGTTACAATCTGCTACTCCAGAGAGAGAACCACATTCTCCGGATTGTCCTAATGACCTAGTAAAGAAAACCTTATGAATTCTTTCCGTTTTCAAGGTAATATTCAAAATCAAATGGTTATTGAACCTACTGGGATTAATTAGCATTCATTAATTAATTAGCATTCATGGAACCAAGCTGCTGTTGTGCCATGAGTGAAGGCAACAGATGTACTGAACCCGACTTTGTCAAAATTCATTGTTGCCAAACTAAAGGAGAAGAATCCGGGCAGATCCAGCTTCCATCCCAAATTCTGGTGCCATCATTGGTTCTGTATCCAAATCCATCCTGGAGTGAGCAGAATTTGTGTGCCGCAGATACAATTTAGTTTTGGGCTATGTGTAGCTGAACAATTTTCACAGTGTACATGGAATGTAAAGAAGCTGATAAAAATATATGGTTATGTCCAGGAGACATTTTGTGAGATTCCGTTGAGGAGGAATCTGTAATGGGTCATGTTGGCAGCAGTTGCTGTTTCTCGTTAAAATAAACATCTAGAAATCACAGAAAGACAGAAATATAATTTGCCAGGAGAGGACATGTAAAAGCATCGAAGTGTGGTTTATGTTTATATAAAACCTCCAGATAAATTTGATTTCAATGAGCCACAAACCAGTATAGATGAATATAGCATTTTATAAGATTTAGAATCCCTTCAGGCTTAGGTCAGAAAGAAAGAATTGAATTAAATTAATACAGTGATATTTTATGGCTGAGGAAGTGGAAGACATTTTATGCTCTTTAAAATTGTTCAAAAATTATGATTATATTTATTAAATATTACAAGCTTGATTCAAAAAAGGTTTTATTGTCTGTAGGAATCCAATTTTTGAAAGAGCTAAAGTTAGTGAAAGGAATTGAAAGAAAGAAAATCAGTGGACGGTTTCATAATAACTTAATACTTTTCAAATGACCATTGTGCCTATACTAGTCTGCACAAAGAAATGATTTGTGATTGTTTTTGCAGTGGAACAACAGAATGAAGGACTCTGTGTGTTTACGGGTAAACCTGAGTTAGTCCCTGTTAAAGCAATAGACAGGACAGATGGAGGTTATTGATTGGTGCTCCACAGACCAATGGGCGAAGATATTGAAGGGACCCAAAAATGCAGAGAATAAACCAAGCAAATCAAATCATAGTCAGGCTTGAACAAGTAGTTTGAACAAATTGTTATGCTGTGCAAAGCTGAGAATAAGCAGAAGTTTGGGTGGAGGTTTTCCACTTCCACCTACCATGAGCACAATGTGCAATGGTGCAGTTGGTAGAATTGCAATGCCCAATAGTTTGTGACAGGGTAGCGCTATTGAAGTTAGGGCTAACACTTTTGGAGTGTGCACGTCTCATTAGATGTTCAAAGAATATGTAAATGAAGATGAGGCCATCCGGCCTTCCATTTTCCTCTGACTTGCTCCACAAGAACAACAGCATGTATTCATATAGCCTCTATAATGTAGCAAAACATGCTAAAACACTTCACAAGAGCATTATCAAACTAAGTTTGACACTAAAACACATATTAGGATTGTTATGATATGGCAGGTGGTATTTGCTAGGCTGACCAAATCCACAAGGGAAACTCGGCCACGCCATCACAACAATTTTGCAATTTGCATTTATTACGAGAAGGCTAGTGCACTGAAGTCAGAAGTAATGAGTCCACTACCACTTTTAGAAATTTTAAAGATTAAATTAGAACATCTATTAATAAAAGAAGAAAAAAACTTAAACACACGCAAGATTACAGTTGTAACAGTTCCCAAAATTCCTACTTAACCAGACTCCTAACTACACACTCCCTTTAAGGCGACAGTCAAAATAAATGCCAAATTTACAAAGTCATCCAGCAATTTTACCACCGGACAATGGACTTCCAAAAGACTTTAACGCAACTTTGGTTACTTTTCCCAGAACATAAAAATCTTTCAAGTTCTCATTATGGCCAGCACTTTTGGGAAAAATCAACATAATCACTTTGCCTTATTTACCTTGTCAGCTGTAAACATTTTCAGTGGGCAGGATTTTCAGCTTTGTGTGGGTGTGCGCCCAACACACATGAGCGTAAAATAGTGCGGGCGAGCACCCTGATGTCATATTTCAGTCGGCGCGTACATGCGGGAGTCAGCTGTGTGCCCGCCAACAATTAAGAGGGCTGTTAAGACCATTAATCAATTGATTGAAGTGAATTTTTCCCTGCCCATCCAACCTTTGGATTTTTGAGGAAACCTCATCCACGGGCGGGATGAGATGTCCGATGTTAATTAAAAATAAAATAAAAATGTTTGTGCTGCATTTTTATTATCCACGTGATGGAGTGATTGGGTCTGCTATGTGGATAGTTTTTCAAGATTTTAAAAACTTTATTGATTGATTTAAAATACTTCAGCTCCCTGAGGCAGGTCTCTGTCTTCAGGGAGCTTTCACTGTGTGCTCCCTCGCACCTGTGCTAACTTCCACGCTCGCACGTCTCCCCTCACCAAGGCAGTGCTGAGCGTTTCAACGTGCGTTTCATGCTGGCTGGCCATTAGTTGGGGAAAATTATAAGGGGGAAAAACTTGCCTCATGACCCTTTGAAAATCAAACACTTCTCCACTTGTCTAAAAATGCAAATTCCATTCACACTGTATCTACTGACCTCACCCTAGCTTTACTCATCTCCATTTTCAACATCTGTTTTATACCTCACTTCTTTGATAATTTAAACCTTGCAGTCTGCCTTTTTCCAGACCAATTAAATCAGCCACACACACACAACCACACACACACACAAACACAAATCTGCTTTAAAGTATCCCACGATAATATTAAGAAAAATATGGCAATCCCTTGACATGGTAGACGACCAAAAGCTTGGTCAGCGAGCTAGGTTCATGAAAGAGTGTCTTAAAAGGAGAAAAGAGCGGTAGAGAGGTGGAATGGTTTAGAGAGAAAATTCCAGAGCTTAGGGCCTAGGCAACTGCAGATATGACTACCAATGGCGGAGTGATTAAAAATGGGGATGCTGAAGAGGCCAGGATTGGAAGAGTACAGATATCTTGGAGAATTATAGAGCTGATGGAGATCACATAGATATGGAGGGACGGAGCCTTGGGGGATTTGAAAACAAGGATGAGAACTTCAAAACTGTATTGCTTAACTGGATCCAATGTAGGTAAGTGAGAATAGGGATGATGGGAGAGTGGGAATTAGTGTGGCATGAAACAAGGGCATTTGAGCTTTGGATATCTTAGATTTACAGTAAAAATTGCCATGAAATAGCCAAGTTTAGAGTTAACAAAGGTATGAATGAGGATTTCAGCAGCAGATGAGCTAAGGCAGGAGCAGAGTAGGTAACAATACAGAGGTGAAAATAGGCAGTCTTAGCAATAGTGCAGATATATGATCATAGCTCCCCTCAGTCAAATGTGACACCAAGGTTGTGAAGGGTCTGGTTCCGCCTCAGCTAGTTGTCCTGGGGAAGGATGGAGTGGTAGCTAGGAGGCAAAGTTTGTGGCATGGTCCAAAGACAATGGCTTTGATCTCCTGTATATGTGGATGGAGGAAACTTCTGCTCAACCAGTAGCGGCTGTTGGATAAGCAGTCTGACAATTTAGAGACAGTGAATGGTTGGAGAGAGGTGGTGGTGGTGAAGAAGAGCTGTTTGTTGTATCAGCATACATTCATCTCTGTGCTGTCATCACAGATGCACTCCCGAGAAAAGTAATTGCCTGATCTTCTTACAGTTGTGCTTCCACTGATTTTGTGAAGATTGCACATTTTTTGGTCTTTTTGATTTCCTTTTGATTTATTTATTCAGGCACATGCACAACACTGCCTTTTGGTTCAAATTTATATTTCACTTTACTTTTGCCTACTACTTACCATTGAAGTGAATTTCATGGATTTGCAATAGCACGGCTGGTAAAATGTTCATTCCTTTTGGAGAAAGAGTAGGTGAGTGAGACAAATCTTTCATAGGACCAGCACAGCCATGATGGGCTTATTGGCCTCTTCTGTACTGTGTGATTCTATGATTCTATGAATTTATCTGGACCACAGGGAAATAGACAATGAGGGTTTGAGAAATGATGGGAACAATGTCTTCTTGTACCTGAGTTGGGTTACACAGACCTACAGTTACCTGCATAACCCTGTCCACAGCTGCTCGCAAGTCAAAGGATGTGTGCTATTGTTACTTATGCTTGCACAGGAAGACCTTTCTCTAACTTAAGATCATGCATTCAAGGTGCCTTCTTGCTGAACAAACAGAAAAGTTGTCTTGAGATGCTGGAAGTTGAAGGAGCAGGTGTGCAATGACAAAAAAATCATAACTTCATGCCAACCTGATGATGTAAGCGCCTATACAATAAGCAGCTAAGTTACTTGAAGGGTTTTAGTCATGGAAGACGTGAAATGGCATGGTTTTTAATTGTATTTTTTTTCTGTGAAAATGTGCTGTACTAAGGCATCGGTAGACATTGCATGTAATAAAAGAGTTGGAAAGTTTTGTGAGCCCTTGAACTGGGTGAACATTGAATGTGTAACACATTGAAAGGAATCAGTTTGTGGCATGCAACCTTGGACCACTTGTCCCACCAAGATGGCACAAAGAAAAATATCTAAAATAAATTTATTTCCCTTCCATTTTCTCTTGTTTAAAGCTTTTTTTTTTCAAATGGACAAATGGCTGAATTGATAAAATGACCTCCTGGACCACATGATGATAGTTCTGGAAGTTTCTGTCCAGTTTAGAAATGGACAAAGGCTAACACATCAAACCCCTGGAATGGAACTCTCCTTGCATTGTATAAACATTCCAGCCAAGCCATCACAAAGGATAGCAGATGACACATGTGCACCAGCCAGCTATGGACAAAGGCCTCCTGGCAGAAGTTTCCAAGCCCGATGGCGGCGGGCGTGATAGGTGGTGTGCGTGGAAAATATGGCACGACCTGCTTCATGACGGCGTGAAGGCAGGTCACAATCGTCCGCTCAGACCACCGATGGCAGGCCGCATTTCCCTCCATTGGTTGTCAGGGAGCTAATTGTAATACATTAGCATATAATTAAAAGGCCATCCTGCCAGGCTCTAGGAACCCCGCTATATTGTCCGTCCACATCGGTGGGAAAGCACGCCGACGCATTTCACAACACTTGGTGGCCTTCACTTTGGGGGAACTGAGCTGAGTGAGCAGCTCGCCCATTGTTCATAGGCCTCAGGGGCGCCAGTTGTTGGGGGCAACTGATGCCTGGACCTGGATGCGACTGCTGAAGGTGGGGGATGGTGTCCGGGGGCAAGCGCAAGCCAGCCTTGGATCAACTGCTGAAGCGGGGTGGGGCGGGGGTCAAGTGCTGCCATGGAGCAGCATCCCGCGCACAGGCAATTAAAGTGGGGAGCAGAGTAAGCGAGGGGATCCGCCACGCATTAGGGACACCTGTATAAACTGACCATGCCTCTGCAACTAAAACAGATCAGGCGCAGCCACAGTGATATGATTGGGGTCAGGCTCTTAGCCTGCCCACACATGCAAGCATTGCGGAGGCACCAAAGGGCCACCAAGCGCTCCATATCTTACACCCCCAAAATACCACTCCCCCACCATCCCCCCCGACCCTCCTCCAGCACAGAGTCCACCACCACTCTATTGGACTGCACACATTGTACAATCTCCCCGCCAATGCTGGCCATATAGCAGTCACTGCTGGCGGCACCTTGCAACCTCAGCATCCTGGCTTGGACCAGTGTCCCCCATGTCGCAGGTTGACAGGGCAGCCATGCAGCACACTCATCTCTGGCCATCCGAGGGGTGACCAGCACTCTCCAGGAAGCATTAAAGGGCGGTCACACAGGGCCAGGAAAGGTATTATGTACAGCCATGATAACCACGTCTTTATCTCTCTTTCACACTGCAGGAGGACCACATCAGCCTCATGGATCCTGGTGACCTAGCTGTATGCCTGATGGCCTACAGAGGCCGTAGAAGACTGAGGAGAGAGCGATTGAGGCACCTGGCCATGCAAGGGCAGGAGCAGAAACCCCATGAAGAAGGGGCAGCAGGGGCTCCCGCACACACTGCCCAGGAGTGACAGCGAACTGTGGCTGGTCGGAGCCGAGCAACACCCAGGGTCTATAGACGCCGCCTGCCATTCCTGCAGATGACTGAGAACCAGTTTCACCGACAACTGCGCATATCTAGGGACCTGGTGGCTCACATCTGCCACTTACTGCAGGGCTTGGCGCCAAGGGGACATGGAGGGCATCTACTGCCAGTGGCGCTGAAAGTGACCACGGTGCTCAATTTTTATGCCAGTGGCTCCTTTCAGGGCTCCACAGGTGACCTCTGTGGGATTTCACAATCCGTCACCCACAAATGCATCCATGAGCTCACGGATGCCATCTTCTCCATGGCACACAACTTTGTGCATTTCGACTGGGACCAGGACAGCCAGGATGCAAAGGCCATTGGATTTGCCCTGATCTAAGGATTCCCACAGGTGCAGAGTGCAACTGACTGCACTTATGTGGTGCTCAGGTCTCCATCGCTGCACTCAGTAGACTTCATGTACCGCAAGGACTTACACTCACTGAACGTGCAGCTGGTATGCGACCACCAGAAACGCATCCTGCAGGTATGCGCATGGTTTCCAGGGAGTGTGCATGATGCCTACATCATGAGTCACTTGCAGTCTTCCAGGGTCCACAGAAGCTTCAGGGTTGGCTCATTGGGGACAAGGGCTACCTGCAGAGGCTGTGGCTGAAGACACCCGTGCGGCAGCCTCAGACTGCAGCAGAGCGACAGTATAATGAGGCTCATGCTGCAGCTCGCAACTTGGTGGAGCAAACCATCGGGATGCTGAAAATGTGGTTCCGGTGCCTGGACCGGTCTGGTGGAGCCCTGCAATACAGTCTGCAGAGGGTGTCACGCATCGTCATCATCTGCTGCGCCCTTTACAACATGGCACTGCAATGGGGCGAGGAGTTGGCTGGGGAGGAGATGGAGGAGCTGCACATCTCCTCCGACGGGGATGAGGGTGAGGGGGGTCCTCAGTGGTGACGATGACGGAGATGAGGCTCTCGCACTGGCTAGATGAGGCAGGCGCACTCGGGAGGCCCTCACAGCTGCCAGATTTGTGGAGGATGATGACAACATGCAGTGAGGTGTCCCCATAGATCCTCACATCGCAGTTGTGAATGTTTGACTCCCGTCTGGCTTATGGCAGTGCCAATACCCTCCATGAGAATGCTCCTGCCATGGAGATACAGTGGAGGCCCTAATAGCGGCTCAATCGCAGGCGGATAATGGCAACATGCAGTGAGGACACTCCATAGATCTTCACATAGCCTCTGAGAATGTCTGACTTCCGTCTGGCCAAGTCAGCTCGCTTGCGCTCCATAATCAAGGTCATCTTAGAGATGTGCCATGAAACTTTAGACACACCTGATGCTGTGTCCACCTTCAGCACCTCAGTCCTTCAGGAGCTAGTGCACAGCATCACTGGTCACAGGTACTGGTGTGATGGGAGCCAGCCCCACCTTAAAGGTGCTGAGAGCACACAGAGAGTATGAGAGAACTCTGTGGTGCTTGCCCACTACATTCCGGCAGCAACGACCAGCACCGCCGAGGTGCAGGCATCAGTAATGTTTCAAGGGAGTGTGAGGCTGGACCATCACTGTGGTCTGAAGACTGCACAAAGCACAGGGAAGAGGCCCTGGACTGATACACCTGCCTTTTATCTTGTGCAGAAAGGTTTCACATCTGAGTGACAAGAACACTGCTCATCAGAACAAGGAGCCACAGGCAGTGAGACATTCTTAGGAGTTTATTAACAATAATGTACAGTATGTACAAGTGATCAACTCCTGTTCCCAGGCTGTGCAACTACTTTTACCTAACTTTCCTAACCTTGCCGCTATGTCTTAGTGCTCCCCGAACATCTACAGCAGAGGTGGAGGCAGCCTGCTGACTGTGACGCCCTGTCTGTGATGACTTTGGCGGGTGTCCTCTGGAGCGCTGAGACTTGGAGGGCACCAGCCTGCTTTCATGGTCCTGCTGTGTGACAGTGGCACCCTCCTCGGCCTGTGAAGCTGGATCTGCGGAGGTCACAGGGAGATAGGATTTGGATGGGCCAGTCACTCCCAGAGTCAACTGGGTGGATGGCCCTGGAGTGCACCTGCTGATCCTGCTCCCTATGGGTGCCTGAGGGCCGCTGTCTGACTCCATGAGCGGAAGGGGTAGCTGCAGTGAGATCGAGCTGCCCAGCACCCCTCTTGCATACACACTGTTGTAGGCCAACTATGGCATCAGCGATGGAGTGAAGCCCGCGGATCAGTGCAGCAATGATGTTCTGGACCAAGGTCTCCATGGTGGCCGCCATTCTGCCAGTTTTGCCCTTGATGCATTGCAAACCCGGTGCTATCATCTCAGCCTAAAGATGGACGGACTCCTCCATTGTGCCTTGCAATCTGAGGAGTGCAGCGGACATCCCTTCCTGATGTTCCCGAGCTTGCCTTTGCAGCTCCAGCAACTGTGACATGACTGAGTCCAGAGGCTCATCATCTGACTCGGACTCAGCAATGTTTTGGCCTCCAGAAGTCCTTCGAGTGCCAGGGGCCTGGGAAGTCCCTGCCTCTGCCTTCTGTGGATCAGAAAGTGCGATGTGCTCACCAGATTGTGATCCCGAGGCTACTCTAAAGCTTGGTCCCGCCCAGGTGTGTGTCCCTGCGCTGGTGAGGGGTGCGGGTGAGCGCTGTGATGGGACTTCAGTGGGGGTGCCTTCAGATTCCTCTTCAGAGGTTTCTTCGGAGCTTGATTGGAGGCCCTGGGTCATGGACTCTGTCGCCTGTTTGGCAGATGTGTCTGCGAAAGCAACGAGAGATAATTAGTGCATGGAAGTGACCTGTAAAAGAGGACACATCACTCATGGCATGGTTGTCTGATGGATGTTGCACTGCTGGATCCTCACTTGGTAGAGCAGCGCCGACCTCACCGTCAGCACAAGGCCGGTCCCAGTCATCACCGGCCAACTGGATGGATCTGTTATCGAATTCTGTCAGAACTTTGATCTCTGGCATCCATCCACCTCTCTGCGACCTTTCCCTCCTGTTGTGAGCCAGTTAGTCCTGCATGGATAGAGATGGGGAGAGTGTATCAGGACTCCTGCCAGGCCAGATGATAAGTATGCCTGGCCTATGTGGGTGGTGAGTGGCCCCATGGACAGGATGAGGACAATGATGGTGTGTGTGAAAGAGTGAATGATGATGTCCCTTGCACTGACAGTGAGTGAGGGCCCTGTGGATGTGTGATGGGTTTGCGAGTGTATGAGTTGGGAGTGACAAAAAGAGTGACTTACCCTGGCAGAACGGAGGAGATCATTCATCCTTTTGCGACACTGGGTGGCTGTCCTCCTCTGCAGGGCATTCATGCTGATCACCACTGCCACCGCCTCCCAAGCCGGGTTGGTGACATTGCTGCCCATCCTGCGGACAGAGCGGGGGGTAGAGCAAATCCCATCGGGTCTCCACGGCATCCAGCAGTCGCCTGAGGGACTCGTTGTTGAAGCCGGGGGACTGCAGTCTTTTTGCCTTTGCTGGCCATGTCTCCCAGACAGTGGTGGTGAGCTGGTGGCAATGAGTCCTTTGCTGGCGGCTGCCTTTTAAAGCTGATGGCCCATATGTTGCAACAGTTGGGTGATGGCGAGTGGGCGAATGAAAGCCCCCTTGCCATGGAAATGGCATGTGTCCCAGGAATGCATAAATAATGAGGCAGGGTTGGGAAGATACAGCATGAAAACCCGCTGTTTTCATCAGCGGGTAGGACTCCATTTCACCTGCCTGCTATTGCACTTGGTGCAATTCTAGAAAAATTCCACCCTCTATTTGTGACCCTTCATCTCCCACGTTGTGCTAATGGTTCTACTGTTACTTGCTCAAAACACAATGCGTCTTAACAAAGGCCTCATTAGCTGAATAGCTTGAAACCACCGTCATATGACTGAGACTTGAGCTGTTTCAATTGTTTTAATTATATCTTCAATTTCTGTTTAACTGCAGAAGAGAACCAGGACTCCAGGCTAGCAGCCTGCCTCTGTCTGCCACCTTCCATTAAATGTAGCAGCAAAACCAGAGCTCTGTGCAGGTTTAAAATTGCCTGGCCATCATCTACACTGTTTTCTACTAGAACATCTGAACTTCTGTATCTGTGCCTACCAGACTGATTCATCTCTATGTGCCTTCTCCCATCATGGAAGTCATTGCTTTTGGAAAAGCAATCGCCCTGCAATAGTTTCAGCCTAACCTCTGAAGTAATTCACCATTGGACTTTTTGATCCTGGACTCTGGACTCATGTGAAACCATAACTCAGTTTTATTGCGGTCTTTGCCCTGAACCCTATTCTTTCCGTTATTTATTATATGAATGCAAAAAGGGGCAGGTGTTGCAAAAACTCCTTCCCACATTTTGCGTGTGAAATAAACTACCCCTCTTATTTTATCTTATTTCTTGAGCTTGCTGTCGAGTTATTAACAGAGGATTGGATTACTCCAAACCTGAAGGGTTGGGGAAAATTCACCACCACTTATAAAGGGGGAAATCAGAACAACCTCTCTGTTTCTGGATAAGTAGTGAGTGGAGAAATCAGGGCTGTTCTAAATTAAACCCCCTCCTGTCTGTAACACCACCTATGAGCTGTGGTTGGGCTGCCTTTACTTACCAGATTTCACAAGGTTGCTATCCTCTTCAGAATAGGGGACGGAAAGGTAAGTAAAGGCTTCCAAAAGGCTTCCAAAAGAGCAGTAACATCCTTATTAAATACCCAGGAAGACCAAAGCCAATGTTTTCGGTCCCAGCTTCAAATTTCATTCCCTTGCTACCAGCACCATTCCTCTCCTTGACAACAGCCTGAAATTAAATGAATCTGTTTACAACCTTGGTGTAGCATTTGATCCTGAGATGAAATTCCAAACTCATATTCACGCCTACCCCTGTAACATCCCTGTAACATTGCCCAACTCAGCCCATCTCAGCTCATCTGCTGCTGAAACCCTCATTCATCCTTACATTACCTCCAGACTTGATGATTACAATGAACTCCTGATTGCCACATTCTACCCAGCATAAAATTGAGGTCATCCAAAACTCTGCTGCCTATTCCTTTACTCATGCCATCACCCCTATGTTGCTACATTGACCTACATTGATTTCCGGTCAAGCAGGTTGATTGTAAAAGTCTCATCCTTGTTTTCAAATCCCTCCATGACCTCACCCCTCTCCGCTCTGTAATCTCCTCTACCATCAAACAACCTACCCAACATCTTAAACATTCACTCCCTCCACCACTGACGCACAGTGGCAGCAGTGTGTACCATCTACAAGATGCACTGCAACAACTCACCTAGACTCCTTTGACAGCATCTTCCAAACCTGCGACCTCTACCACCTGAAAGAACAAGGGCAGCAGATGCATGGGAACACCACCACCTGCAATTTCCCCTCCAAGCCACAGACACCATCCTGACTTGGAACTATATTGTCACCCCTTCATAGTCTCTAGGTCAAAATCCTGGAACTCCATTCCTAACAGCTCTGTCGGTGTCCCTACAGCACATGAACTGTAAGAGTTCAAGCAGGTGGCTCACCATCACTTTTTCAAGGACAATTATGGATGGGCAATAAATGCTGGCCTAGCCAGGGTCACCCACATCCCGTGAAAGAATAAAAAAAACACTACAACCAGAATTTTCTGGCCCGGTTGGCATAGGGTGTCATGATGGGTGGCAGGGGGACAATATGGCAAGAAGGCCAAAAATCGCCAGCATGAAAGCACAGTGGGATCATCTGATGGTGTCCAACATGGTGGAATGCAATCCCTCTGGAGGCTGGCGTGAACCCACTTTGCATCCCGCTACTGGGATGTAAAGTAAGGCCCAACCGGAATCATCCCCCCACACCAGATTCCCTGTTACGTTGGCGGGAAAACATACCAGCCCAGAACACATCTGGACAAGCATGATTTGTAGAAGTCTACTTATCATTAGGGCCTTGCTCAGACTGTGGACAACCAAGGAGCAGAAGATGCTGGAGCCCGTGCATCGCATGCTGGGGGGATTCTCATGGACATAGCTCTGCCACGAAGCAGCTCACGGAAGGTGGGAGGTCTCCGTTGGCATCTCAAGTCTGCTTCGGAACATCATGGTCTTCGCCATGGCCTGCTACAGTTGATTGGCCATTGGGGGAGAGGAAGGTCTAGGTTTTATCTGGGAGAAGAAGGTGTACCAGGAGGATGAGGGGGGGTGGAGGGGGGGAACAAAGAGGCAGGGGAAAGTGTCAGGGGAGTGAGGTTGAGGGGCAATGAAGGTGTCAGTGGAGTGTGAGGTTGGGGGGCGCTAATGAGGAAATATTGGGGTAGGAGGCTGTAATGGGGAGAATGTGGCAAGTGGGGAAGTAGGTGTAAGAGGCAGAGGAAGGTGTAAGGGAAGGAGTTCGGAGGGGTCTGTGGAGTCAATGACTGGCTCCTGGGGAACGAACTGAGGGTGGGTGTGGTAGGAGAAAATGGAGTATGAGAGGGGGCAGAGTGAGCGGAAGTGTGGGAGGGTGAGGGTGCGATGGTAGCGGTAGAAGGGACGGCAAAGGTGGTTGGTGAGGACTCAGAGGCAGACACGGGCCCTTGGGGGTGGGAAGGAGGAGGTTGGGGAGGTCAATCTGGATCGTGATGGAATTCTTAGGAAGGTAGGGAATGTGCACATTCACCTGGACATCCTGGAAAGATAAGGGTTCAGGTTGGTAGGTGACGGTGGGGAGACCTAAAGTGATGCCAAAGTGGGTGGCCACTCTAATGGGGAAAGGAAATGGGTGACTGTGGGAGGGGAAAGGAGGGGGGTGCTTACAAGAAACTTGACAATGACCATGTCTTTCAAATCAAAAGTGAGCAGAGCCTCATGTTGGATGGGCACAGGTGCTGCATGGGAGTGTAGTCAGTGGTCAGGCGGAGATGCAGGTCAACTCAGATGGACAACTGAAAGAGAACCCCAACAGGCAGGATTTTAAATGCTTGGGACATTGAGATGAGTGTGATTGAGGAAAGCTTGGCATGCATGGGAGAGTGCTTGTACGGCGCTCTGGAAGACCCTGCCACATGCACGTACACATTTCTCTCTCCAAAATCACTCATGATCCAGCTGCCTGCAGCTGAACTGCTGGTTGGGAGCTGGGGGTGCATTGGATGCAGGGGCAGGACTCATGAAGCATGTAAATTTAGCTGAAAGACATTACGCATTGTTCAGTAAAAGCGAATATGTTTTCAGATTATAAAGTGAAAATGTGTTCATCCGTGCAACCACTTGTGATCAGAATCACATCCACAGCAGGGGTGGAGACAGCCTGTGCAATGGTTGGCCTTGTTGCCTCTGTTGACTTTGCATCCTCCGGAGAGCCGAGACCTTGAGGCCCCAGCTTGCTTTGGCTGTCCTCCTGTGGGCCAGCTGCTTCCTCTGTGATGACAGAGGATGAGGTTGAGAGGGTCACAGGCAAAGGGGACTTGGACAGAGAGGATAGCCTCTGAGATTCTTGAGTGGATGACCCAGGGGCGTCCAGCTGCTGATCCTCCTCCCTTTGGGTGCCTGAGCTCTGGCCTGACTCCCTGAGAGGAAGGAGCACCTGGAGGGACATCAAGATGCCCCATTTCCCTCTCGCATTGTCACTGCAGTAACTCACCCATGGCTACCACGATAGAGTGCAGGTCTGCGCACATCTCCGCATTCTGCTGGACCAGGGTCTCCATGGCATCCGTCATCCTTCCATGGAGACCGCCATACGCACACACGTGGGCACCACTTCATCAGAGACCAGGTGGATGCACTCCTCAGACTCGCGTGCCACTCTGTTGAGGGCTTCCAACAGCTTTGCGTGATGTTCCCCTGCCTTCTGCTGACTCTCCAGGGTGAGTTTGAAGGCACAATTCAGAGGTTCATCATCTGACTCAAACCTCATAGATGCATCTTCCCCAGCAGCCCTCCCAGTGCCTGGCAGCTCAGCTGAACCTGCCTCCTCCTGTCATGGACATGTGTCCATGCGGTGACCACCAGATTGTGAACCCAAGCCTGCTCTACACCTAGGAGCCACTAAGGTGTCTGTCTCTGAGCTGGTGGAGGGTGTGGGTAAGCACTGTGATGGGTCTTCCAGGCTGCTTATTTCCAGCTCTTCACTGGAGTAGGTGTCCTCTTGGCTGGAGGTGAGGATGTGGGTAAAGCTGAGGGACTGGCTGGCTGAGAGCATTAGTCCCTTGGCAGAGCTCCCTGTGAACCAAAGTCAAAAACAGGAGAGAGAGCACTCACAGTTGCATTGAGAGAGGGATGATCGGGTGCAGGATCCTCACGTGGGTGTTTGCCTCTGAAACACCGTCACCGCAGGCACAGCCTACACCCTCACCAGTCTGCACGATGGCACACTCCTCAAAGTGAGTGAGGGGCCACTCCACCCCCGGTCTGGGATCTCTCCCTGTTTTTGTGAGCCAGCTTCTCCTGCATGAAAACAGAATGCATGGCACTACATGGAATATTTGTGTGGTGAGTGAAGCCATGGATGAGATGAGGATGTGAGCTCCAGAGGATATGGTGATGTGTGTGAGAGTTAGTGGTGTTGTCTCTTGAGGTGTGAGATCTTGTGGGTGTGTGATGGGTTTGTGAGTATGTGAATTGAGAGTGATGAGGTGGTTGAGATCATTCATCCTCTTCCTGCACTAGATGGCTGACCTCATCTGTGCTCCAGTGGCGCTGACCACAGTTGCCACCGCCTCCCAACCTGGATTGGTGAATTTGGTGGACCTCCTGTGGCCAGAGTGGGGGTAGGAGATATTGCGGTGGCCTTCCACTGCATCCAGCAGGCGCTCCAGAGATGTGTCACTAAATTCGGGGGCTGCCACCCTCTTTGCTTTCGGGGCCATCTGTCGCCTGGAGTATTCCTGGTCTGAATACATGAAGTAGGCTGCGCGCTGGTGCGCTTTAAATATGCCACCCGAAGCGAGGAAGCGCTGAGCTCATGGCATCATAGGCAAATCCGAGTCCATCAGCCAGCAATCTGACGTGTTTCCCGTAATTCATGAGGCGGGATGCGCAAAGAATGGGATGATACGGTGCGAAAAGCAGCCTTAGCAGTCGGTGGGTAAAACATCCTTTCTCCTGCCCGCTGCTGCACTGGGTGCAAACCTGGGACGATTCCGCCCTATAAGTTGTTGTTCTTAATAACAGCGACAAGAAACCTCCATACTTTCATATGTTATAAATGATGTAACAAGAACAGACACAATTTTATTCAGATAACCAAACCAACTGGAACATTTATAACTAAAACAAAGAAAGCAAAAGCATTCCATAACTATTTCAGGGACTGTTTTATCCTTTTGAGAATGGGAAGGCAGAATTGCTCCAGAATATTCAGGAGAATCTCCCTCTAGAAAGGCTGGGTTTACAACTCTAAATCTAAGAGGGTGAAATTAATTGAATATTGTTCGAAATTATTCAAGCGAATGTACACACATCAGTGAAACCAGGATCCTATTTCCTTTGAAATATCTCTTAGAAAGAGGTTATGCAAGGTTAGATACCAAGTTGTGTAAGTATACTATATTAAAGGAAAACAAGAGGACTGCTGAGCCACTGTTACAATAGAGAAAGTAGGCATAGTCCAACTTGGAGCATTATGTTTTCATGGTCTAGCTGGATGCTTAAGGGCTCCTGCAAATGTCCATAATATATATTGGAGATTTCTTGCATCAGACTACATTTGAAAAGAAAACAATAACTAATCATTGCCCGCTGAGAACCAGTTACTATAACCGAGGGTTTGGAATTGGAATTGGAGTGCTTCAGGGTCAGACAGTTTGTAAATATAATGTAATGTAAATAAGTGTGAAGCCATTCAATTTGGCAGGAAGGCAAAGGGTGGAAGTATACATTTAATGTTAAGACACTGATGAGTGTTGATGAACGAGATCTCAGATGTTGAAATGTGCAGCTCCCTTTAAGTGAGTGTCGGTTGATAAAAACAGAAAAAGACCAAGGGCAGAATTTTCCGCTCGTTGGGTGGGGAGGCGCCCTCCTCGAACGAGCATAGATTTTGGTTGGTGGACACAGGCAGGGGTCAGCAGCACACCCGCCGACAATTAAGAGGCCTATTAAGGCCATTAAAGAACTAATTGAATTAAATTTTTCGCCGCCCGTCCAATCTTACAGTTGATGGGCAGGTGAAAAGGCCAAGCGGCCTTTGGATTTTTTGCAAAACCTCATCCATGGGCAGGATGAGGTTTCGTTCAGTGATTTTAAAAAAAAATTTTAAATTTCAAGCTAAGTTCTAACATGCTCCTACTCATGCGACAGAGTCACATGAGGGGACATGTTATAAACATTTTAATTCTTTATTCTCATTGCTCAAAATGTTAATCTCCCTCAGGCAGTTCTGTGCCTTAGGGAGCTTTTCTTGCACGCACCCGCACACATGTGTGAACTTGCATGCTCACGCTACCCCCCCCCCCACCCCCCCACACAGGCAGCGCTGCAGCATGCGTTTCACACTGGGCGGACCTGAATTGGCCTGCCAGTGTGAAATTGCGATTGGGCCCCAATTGCGAACGGCGGTCGGCTCCCACTCACCCCCCACTGAGCCTTCCCGACGAGGGCAAAAATTCTGCCCCAAGAGAATTTATGGGCTGAGTTTTCCCTGAAATCAGCAAAGTCCAATACTGGATACCGGGGTTTGACCCACCAATGGCAGTGGCAGAGTTTCATCCCGTATCGTGGAACATCATTAAAAAAAATCAGAGGCATGGGTTTTACGTTGGATCGTTGGCGGAGTGGCCTCTGATTTGCCTGCCCCACCATGACCTCAGAGCTTCAGTAATCCGGGTGCCATATTTAAAGGCCGCCCCTGCACAGAGCTGACAGTCTCCAAGGGATAGGAAGCTGCTGAGAACTGATGGCTGCCAAAGGGAAGCAACATGCTGCCCCCAAATTTAGCAACATCTCCCTTGAGTGCCTACTAGAAGCAGTGGAAGCCCACCGTGCTGTCCTCTAATCCTGCTCTGGGAGAAGACCAACAAGCAAGGTCACCAATCTGGCATGGGAACTGCTGTGTAATAAACTTCAAATGCAGGACTAGTTTCTTGTAAGAAACAGTTAACTTTATTTACAGACCTGTACAAGAAGGACGGGTTACACCTTAACAGGACTGGGACTAGTGTCCTTGCGGGGATGTTTGCTAGTGTTGTTGGGGAGGGTTTAAACTAAATTGGCAGAGGGATGGAAACCTGGGGGGAAATTCAGAGTACATAGGAGAAAAACTGGCAGTAGGAAGTAGTGAAGTATCAACTGATAATGAGGATATATCAGAGAGTTGCATCAAGATAGATAGAATACTTGGAGAGTTTGATAGAATTAGAATAGGCAACAGTAAGTTACTAGATGGGTCAGAATAAGTGGGAAAGTAAAAAAAAGCCTAAATCAGGGCTATGTAAGTGAATTCATGGAGTGTGAGTAATAAGATTGGTGAACTGCAGGCACAGGTTGACAAATGGAATTATAATATTATTGCTATAACAGAGACCTAGCTCAGAGGCAGGACTGGGTGTTAAATAACCTTGGCTACAAGGTGTTTAGGAGAGACAGGAAAGTAAGTGGGGGACTGGCAGTATTGGGTTAAAGATGGCATCACAGTACTGGAGAGAGAGGATGTTCCAGAGGGGTCAAGGACAGAATGTTTCTGGCTAGAAGAAAGGAATGGGAAAGGTGCAATAACATTGATTGGTGTAGTATATAGACCACCAACTAGTGGAAGAGATGTAGAGAAACAAATTTGCAAATAAATTAGGGAGAGGTGCAAAAGATATAAAGTAATCATAATGGGGGACTTCAATTATACAAATACAGACTGGGATAGGAATAGCACAAAAGGACAAGAGGAGTAAGAGTTCCTGGAATAAGAGGGAAAGTACGCATTTGGATAAGAAATTGGCTGAGTGACAGGAAATAGACAGTAGTGATAAATGGTTGTTTTTCAGGTTGGAGGAAAGTTTGTAGTTGAGTTCCTTAGGGTTCAGTGTTGGGATCCTTCCTCTTCCTGATATATGTTAATGACCTAGACTGTGGTGCGCAGGGCATAATTTCAAAATTTGCAGATGATACGAAGATTGGAAATGTTGTCACCTGTGATGGGGATAGTCTTGAACTTCAAAAGGACATAGACATGTTGGTAGATTGAGCAGACAAGTGCAACATGAAGTTCAATGCAGAGAAGTGTGAGGTGATTCATTTTGGAAGGAAAGATATGGTTAGACAGTATAAAATAAAGGGACAGCCTCTAAAGGAAGTGCAGGAACAGATGGACTTTGGTGTGTTCATTCATAGATTACTGAAGATGGCAGGACATGTTGAGAGAGCAGTTAACAAAGCATATAGTATCTTAGGCTTTATTAATAGGAGCATTGAGTACAAGAGTAAGGAAGTCATGTTGAACTTGTATAAAACACAAGTTAGGCCTCATTTGAAGTATTGCATCCAGTTCTGAACACCATAATTGAGGAAGGATGTAAAGGCATTGGAAAGAGTACAGAGAAGATTCACAGGAATGATTCCCAGGATGAAGAACTGTAGCAATGAGGATAGATTGGAAGGGTTGGGACTGTATTCCTTGGAGAAAAGAAGGCTGAGAGGAGGCTTGTTAGAGGTATTCAAGATCCTGAGGGGTATGGACACGGTAAATAGTGAGAAACTGTTCCTACTCAAGAGAACATCAAGAACTAGAGGGCACAGATTCAAAATAATTGGTGAAAGGAGTAAATGTGATGTGAGGAAAAAGTTTTTTACCCAGAGGGTGGACGGAGTCTGGAGCAAACTTCCTGAAAGCGTGGTGGAGGTAGGTTTGATCGAGATATTCAAAAAGGAATTGGATTGGATTCCTACCTGAAAAGAGAGAATTTGCAAGGTTGCAGGGATAAGACAGGGGAGTGGGACTAGGTGGAATGCTCTTTCAGAGAGCCAGTGCAGACTTGATGGGCCTAATGGCCTCCTTCTGCACTGTAAAGATACTGTGACACTGTGATACTATGATTCCTGATGAGGCTATCTGCTTGTTCCAAGGCCAAGGCTAAAAAAGCTCCACCCTTAAGTTTCCCTGCGCTTAGGGTAGATTTGTCTATACAATCACATGATCCCCATAACAGTAAGAAATGGTTTAACTTACAATTACTACATCCCTCCCCCTTTAATTATGTTTTTCCCTCTTATTTATGAAAACATCTTAATCCATGTTACATACAATTATATACAGTCCATGCCATTATAGATTTAGTCTTTGAGGAGGTTTTTGGATTCGAGTAGAGCAACGAAACTCTACAACTGGAGGTTCTTTCATTGGATAGACTTGCACAGGAACTGCAGCTTCAGGGGCATCCTCAGAGAATGACAGTTCAGAATTACTTACTTTACAGAGACATCCAGTAAGTCTATACTTTGTCGATCTGGCACCTCAGGGTCGCAGTTTCGACTTCGATTTCAGGTGGATTAATTGGTTGTTGGATGATTCTCGACTTCTGAGATGATTCACATGTTTCCTAACAATCCTGTTTTCCACTTCTACTTGATAAGATAAAGGTCCTGTTTCAGAGACGATTGTACCAGGGACCCATCTCGGTCCAGTTGCAAAATTTCATACAAAAACTGTCTCTCCCACAGTAAACTTTCAACCTTTACTGTGAATGTTATGATTCACTTTCTGATTACCCTGGCTTCCCTCCACCTTCCCCTCTAAATTAGGGAATATGAGACTCAATCTTGTATGAAGCTGGTGCTTCATTAACAATTCTGAAGTTTGTTAAACTAGTGGTTGCATGAGAAGTTGTGCGATAGCTGAACAGGAATCTTGAAATTGTTGTTTCCAATGTTCCTTCTGATAGTTTCTTTGTGCCTTTTTTAAAGGTTTGTACTGTTCTTTCTACTAACCCATTGGCGAGGGATGATACGGTAGTGTTGTGATGTATTTAATCCCATTTAGGCTCCTGAATCTTTGGAATTCAGTGCTAGTGAAAGCTGTACCATTGTCTGACACAATAACTTCAAGTAAGCCATGAACACTGAAACTCTGGTGCAGTTTTTCAATGGTTGCAGATGAAGTAGCTGATCTCACTTCAAACATGTCCATCCGCTTTGAATGTGTGTCAATAATCACCAGAAACATGGTACCTAGAAATGGACCTACGTAGTTTATATGTAGTCTAACCCAGGGTCGATCAAAATACTCCCACGGATGCAGCGGAGCTGAAATGGGCAACTTCCGCTGTTGCTGACACAGGAGACAGTGCTTCACCATTTTTTCTATATCACTGTCTCTACCTGGCCACCAGATATAAATTCCTGCGAGCATCTTCATTTTTGAAATATCAGGATGTGTACTATGAAGTTCTTCCAATAATGGTTCTCTTCCTTGCACAGGGATAACAATTCTTGCTCCTCATAACAAGATACAACCTTGACAACTCAGTTAGGATCGACGTACAAAGAATGGTTTTAATTCTTTAGGGACTTGTGCATTTGACCATCCTTGTAATACCTGTTCACCAACTCTTGCTGAAATTGGATCCCAATTTGTCCAATTTTTTATCTGTCTCGCTGAGACTGGTGAGGAGTCCAGGAAATTCAATGCAAGTACTACCTCTTGAGGTACCGGGTGAGGGGAGGTTACTGAGTTTGCTATATGCACACCTGGATGGTGCATAAAAGTTTACTCATATGCCAACAAAATTAAAGCCCATTTTTGAGTTCTAGCAGAGGCTATCAGTGGGATTGCCTTATCTTCACTAAAGAATCCTAACAGTGGTTTGTGATCTGACACTATGGTGAAGTGTCAAATGTGCAAATATTGAAGGAATTCTTTTCACCAAATACGATAGATAAGCCTTCTTTTTTAATTTGCACGTATCCTTTCTCGGCTGCAGAAAAGGTTCTGGGTACATATCCTATTGACTTTTCAGATTTGATTTCTGTTTTTCCTTTTTGTGTTTGCCACAGGGCTTTATCTCATCCTCTATTTTGATTTCACAGTTGGCCAAATTTCTTTCTGATGAAATCTTAACTTGGTTCCATGACATTCCCTCCTAATGCCTGTTTTGGCTCAATCAACTGATTCCTCAGTTCTTTTGTCTCTCTTTTGAATCTTTTGGCTTCCTCTTGGAACATAAAACATAGTTGGGTTTTTTCTTCCAACTGTTTCTTCAGTTGGTTCAGAGTGGCACTGCGTTTGTTTAGCTTCTTTCCATGATTTTCATGTGGAACCAACTCTGACCGGAGGGATCCTTGCCTCCTGTGAAGGTCCTTCAGTTCTTCTATCTCATTCCAAAAGACACCATCATATTCCCTTGTCAACTCAGGATTTCTTCCTGCTCAGACTTGAAAAATTTCTGACCAATTTAGTTTGATTTCTTTCAACCAATCACAGCCCAGAAAGCTAGGTCCTTCTTCTGTTACAACAATTATTGGCAGTTGAACTGTCCGTTTCCTGTATGATACAAGTACAGAGGTGGTGCCTTTCTCCTATATTGCTTCTCATGTATATGTCTTTAACTGAGCAGCAGTTTTCTCCAAACTCAATGACTGGGTACCTTCTCTGAGGTCAATGATCCTGTGTCAACCTCCATGAGCAGAGACTTCCCATTTACTTGAAGTGTAACAGTGATTGGTTCAGTTTTCCTGACCTTCAGATTGTGTAGGGAATAAATGTCAGTCTCAGTAACTTCTGGCTCATCTACATTGTGCACTTCATTTAACTTGACCTGATGTCTGAATGGCTGCCTTGATCTAGTGCTGCACTGTTTTACAACATGCCCTTTTTGGTGGCAATAGTGGCATTCTGCCTCTTTAAATCTGCAAACTTTGAGTGCATGATTTCCCCCACAACACTTTAAGTTCTGGATTAATGGTGAGTTACTTCCAGTATTTTTATTTTTCTAGCAGCATGGACCATGTCCCGCTTCGTGGTAGCCTTCCTGGTCTTCGTGCCACGCCCACCGACAGGTTCCCACCCTAACTGCAAAACGGTGCCATGTTGCATACCCTGCAAAGCCTGCAAACCCCTCTCAGCACTATCCATTGTCAGCGCTATCTCCATGGCATTCTTCGAGTCCATCTTAACTTCTGCAAGCAAATGGTGCTGAATGGCATCGTCATTTATGCCGTAAACCAAACGATCTTGCAACATGTTGTTTAAAGTATCACCAAAGTCACAGTGTTCCGTTAACTGTTTAACTTTGCTATGTACACCAGAGGCCCTTATTCGAGAGTTAAACTTGAATCTCTGTATGATCACTAAAGGTTTAGGCTGAAAATGTCCCTTCAAAAGGCCTGCTAGCTGGGTGAAGGATCTGGAATTTGGCGCATTCAGAGCCGTCAAGCTATGGATTAGGTTATAGGTTTTGCTCCCGCAGACACTTAGAAGAATTGCCTTCTGTTTCACTTCCGCCGTTATTTCATTAGCTACAAAGTAGAAACCTAATTGCTCAATGTATTGACTCCAGTACTTGATGGATGAGGTATATGAGTCAATTCTGCCAAAGAGGTATCGCTGGTGAGTGTATTCTTTTTCTTTCTTCCCTTAAAATGTCAGAATACTCACAGTTGTGAGACAAGGTGCTGCATCGGCGCTATTTATCCTCATCGGGCTAATTTCTTGTAAGAAACAGTAAACTTTATTTACAGATTCCTGATGAGGCTACATGCTTGTTCCAAGACCAAGGCTAAAAAGACTCCGCCCCTAAGATTCCCCACACTTCAGGTTGATTCCTCTATACAGTCACATGATCCCCTTAATAGTAAGGAATGGTTTAACTTACAATTACTGCACAATGGCAGCAGTGGTCAGTGCCAAAGCACTCCAAAAATGAATAGCTACCCAGTGCTGAAAAAGCATGAATGATCTCCTCTGTTCCGCCAGGGTAAGTCACCCTTCATCACTCTCAGCTCACACACTCACAAACCCATCACACATCCACAGGGATCTCACTCACTGCAAGCTCAAGGGGAATCACCACTCACTCTCTCACACACACTTTCATCTTCCCTGTGAATCATGTGGGCTGCATCCAGTCCATGGCACCACTCACCACCCACATGTGCCAGACATCCTTCTCATCTGGCCTGGCAGGTGTCCTGCTTGCACTCCCTCCATCTGTCTCCATGCAGGACTAGCTTGCACACAACAAAATGGAGAGGGCTCAGATTGGTGGAGGAATGCCAGACATCAAGGTCCTGACAGACTTTGAAAATAGAACCATCCAGCTGACCGGTGACGATGTGGACCATTCCTGCTCTGACGGTGAGGTTTGCGGTTCGCTAGTGAGGATCCAGCACTGAAACATCCATCAGACAACTATGATGTGAGTGATGGCTCCTGTTTCACAGACCCCAGTCATGCACTCTCCTTTCTTTTGCAGGTACACCTGGGAAGCAGCCGAGGGGGCCCATGAGCCAAGTCTTCAACTCCAGCCCCGAGGACACCATGGAAGAGGAATCCACAGACATCAAAATTGAAGATCAGCCACAGTGTTCACAACACCTAGTTCTAGAGTAGCCTCGGGGTCACAATCTGGTGAGCACATCACATTGCCTGGCCCACAGCAGGCGGAGGGAGGGGCATCCCAGGGTGCCGGCACTTGGAGGATTGCTGGAAGCCAGGAATCTGCTGAGTCTGAGTCAATTGAGGAGACTATGGACTCGGTCATACCTCAGTTGCTGATGCTGCACAGACAAGCTCATGAGCATTGGAAAGGGATGTCTGCTACACTCCTCAGAGGATTCCATCCACCTTCCGACTGAGGTGATAATGAGCTGGTATGCCGACACATTGAGGTCAACAATGGTAGGGTGGCAGCCACCGTGGAGACCTTAGTCCAGGACATATTTGCTGCACCACTACAGGAACTGCACTCCATCACTGAAGCACTTGCTGGCATCCATCAGTATCAATGCAAGAGGGGGCGGCGCATCTTGAACTCACTCCAGCCACCCCTTCTCCTCAAGGAGACAGTGAGGGGCCCGTAGGCACCCATAAGGAAGAGGAACAGCAGCTGCACACCCAGGTGATTCCAGGAATACCCAGCCCATCCAAATCCCCTCTTCCCGTGACTCCAGCAGCTCCAGCTCCACAGGCTGAAGTGGGCGGGAATGTCATATAGTGGGACCCTGAAAGCAGGCTGGGCCCTCGAGGTCTCAGTCCTCCAGACAGCCACCAAGGTCATCACAGACAACAGGGCATAACAGTGAGCAGGCTGCCTCCACCTCCGCTGTGGATATCATGGATGCACCAAGACATAACGGTGGGGTTAGAAAGGTCAAAAAGATGCAGTTACACAGCGTACGCACAGGTGTTAATCACTTGTACGTAATGTTGACCATTGTAAATACATCCCTAAGAATGTCTCCTTGCCCATGGCTCTTAGTTATGATAAGTAGTGTTTGTGTCAATGAGATGTGAACCCGTGGACCTTGCACAAAATGAAGGCAAGTGTCGCAGTCCAGGGCCTCTTCCCTGTGCAGTGTCTAAGCTTCTGAGCACAGTGATTGTCCAGCTTCATAGTCACTCTCCAAATCAGTGATGCTTGCACCTTGATGTGACTTGTATTTGCTGCAAGAATCTCATACCCAAGAGTCACTGGGTTCCGTGATGTTCTCTGCACCTTAGAGACGGGGATGTCCCCCGCCCCATCTCATCAGCATTCCTGACAAGTGAAGGTGTGGTGCTGAGAGGAGCAGGTTATAAAGCCTGCCACAGAATCATGTGCTGTTAAAGTCCATACAGCCTCTGTATCTCAGCAGTGTCTCCAAGATGTGACCCCCTTCACAGAGCATATGTGCACTGCCCTCAACTAGACAGTTGTCAGACATTCCCAGATGCAACATGAAGATTTCAGGAGTTTCCTCACTGCATCTGATCATCATCCTCCTGGAATCTTGTGGCAATGAAGGCCTAACGAGCACGCGTGCCTCACCTGGCCAGTGCAATGGCCTCATCACCTACATCCATTCATTCCAGGACCTCATCACCCTCATCCCTTTCAACTTCCTCCTCATTGGAGGAGATTTGCAGTTCTTCCATCTCCTCCTCATCCAGGTCCTCACCCCTTTGCAACATCAGGTTGTATAGCGCACAACAAGCCACTATGGTGTGCGACACTCTCTGGGGATTGAGCTGCAGTGCCCCACCAGATCCGTCCAGGCACTGGAATCTCATTTTCAGGATCCTTATGGTGTGCTGCACCAAACTCCAGGTTGTGGCATGAGCCTCGTTGTACCTTCTCTCAGCAGAAGTCTGAGGGCGCTGCACAGGCATCATCAGCCACGTCCTTTGTGGGTAGCCCTTTCCCTGAGAAGCCAACCCTGTAGCCTGTGTTGTCCCTGGAAGATGTCAGGGATCTGAGACCTGCTGAGGATGTACAAGTCGTGGATGCTCCCAGGGACCTTTTGTTATGGTCGCAAACCAGCTGAACATTGAGAGAATGGAAGCCTTCACTTCGCCAACCCACACACTGGGTTGATTGCTGCTAGGGAGATTTAAGAGCCATGTGAATGCAATTGATGGTATCCTGCATCCATGGGAATCCGGAAATCTTAACAAATCCCAATGCTCTTGCTTCCTGGCTCACCTGATCCCTGTCAAAGTTGACAAAGTTGTGCCCCTTGGCAAAAATGGTGTCCATGATCTCCTGGATATATGTGTAGGTGGAGGCTTGTGAGATCCTGCACAGCTCCTTAGTGGATCCCTGGAAGGAGCCACTGCCATAGAAATTGAATGCGGTGGTCACTTTCACTACGACTGGCAGTTGATCCCCTCTGAGTCCCCAAATCCAAATCCTGCAGAAGGTGGCATATGTGAGCGACCAGTTCCCCTGACATGCGCAGTTATTGGCGACACTGGTTCTCATTCATTTGCAGGTAGCACATGGACCGTCTATAGACCCTGGGTCTGGTGAGGCGCCTACAAATGATGGCTCTCTGGGGTTCATCCTCTGCATGCAGAGGAGGCCCCGCCGCCACTTGGTCTTGAGGGCTCTGCTTCTCCCTTTGGCGAGCCAGGCGCCTCCATCACATTCTTCTCTTTCTTCTCTCCTGCTGAGAAGCAGTGAGGCAGACAGTGAGATCACCGGGCTCCATCATCCTGATGGTCTCCTCACTGCAATATCAAAGAGATAGAGATGTGAGGGTCAGCAATTGTCACCTAAGGACCACTCTTGGTCAAGTCATCGCCTGCGGCTGCCTCTCCAGGCCCCTTCACGCATGTCGGAGAGTCCTGGCCACCACATGGATGCCCAGTGTTTACTGCACATGATGGTTGACCAAAACCACACCCACCACTTCCCGACACCACATGAACGAGTGGCCACAGCTTTGGCCACTGGACTGTATCCTGAACTCTCAGCTCGGGCGCAGGTGTTGTCCTAACCTGTGCTCCAAGTCTTCGCGGTTTCCTTGTACCATGAGGGTGACTTTTCAATGTCTACTTAAACATAATGCAAGGGATTAGGAGCGCACCCCTCCACCAGCGTTCCATGGCCAAATTTACCAAGGGGACCCTCACACTTGCCCAGTCGCCCAATGGTTCTGCAGCACCATAGCACTCATTCGATTTTGAAGTCTGCGCGTGAGGAGTTAAAAGTAGAGGAGCAATAATTCTTAGGATTTGGCGCTGCTTGAGTGGGCACAGTTGCTTGACTAGCCTGACTCCAAGCATGTCAATTGTGCTCAAACTAAACATTCTCAGCTGTGGAAGAGTGCTCACCTTTGACATGTTTTTCCAATTGCCTAGCTGTTTTCTTCCCCTGCACCTGCCCCCACCCACCCCAACCCTGGCATTTGTTTGTTTACAGCCTTCAGTCTGTGCTGACATGACCTCCCCTTGCAATGTAGCCCTTGCCCAGCAGTTGCCTTCTCTCTGGCACTCTTGCCCTTGCTCCGAGGTTGCCTTCTCTCCCGTCTCTCTGGCACTGTTGCCCTAGGCCCGAGATTCCCTTCTCTCTGGCACTGTAGGTCTAGCCCCAAGGTTCCCTTCTCTCTGGCACTGTTGTCCTTGCCCTGAGGTTCCCTTCACTCTTGCATTGTTGCCCTTGCACCAGCACCACAAGCCAGCCATGAAGAAGCCGCTGTGGAGACTTGCCTGTGACTGCCTCTGAATCCGAAGAGCCACTTCCTTGCATTGAGATCCTCAAGAGCACTGTGCTAAGTTGTGTGCACTCACCTCCGAGCTCCCCTCAAAGTTCAGGTCACCAGGTACACACCTTTTAAAGGCAGTTGTAAATCACACCATTGTAAAATCATCCCAATGTGGGATTTAAATTTGATGTGAACGGTGATTCCGGCGTGTGGCCACAATAATGAGATGCAAATGTATTCAAATTAAGCTCCCATGGTTTGACGGTGGAAAATGCAACCTGCCATTGATGTGGGGAGAGGACAATCACTTCCTGGGTTTACCTTGCCGGAAAACGCACCTTAGGGCCTACTCGCGACATTTTCCGATCTCACCACTGAACACGTCCATCCCAATTGGGTGTGGAAAATCCTGGCCAATGGGTTTTATAAATAAACTTTATGGAGGCAATGTAGGTCAGCAAACACAAAGGTTAACTGGACTTGGTGGAGAAAGGACACGGGCAACAGAGTTTTGGTAACCTCAAGTTTATGAAGGGCAGAACGTGGGAGGCCAGTCAGGAGTGCATTGGAATAGCCTTGTCCAGATATAAATGAGGGCTTCAGCAGCAGATGAACAGAGACAGGGGCAAAGTCAGGCAATGTAAAGAAGGTGGAAGTTGACAGTCATAGTGATGGTGCAAATATGTGGTCGGAAACTCATCTCAGAGTCAAATACAACAAATATGGGTGCAGTCTAGTTTAGTTGCTATGTATTGTTAGGGAGAGGGATGGATTGAGTAACTAGGGAAAAATAGTATTCAGGAGTAGTACATAAGAAGACATTTTCTATTGAAATTTTTTTCAGTAATTTCCAGCAACTGGCAGGGATCCAAAACAAAGCACACAAAGTGCAAACAGGAAATTATAAATTTGCAGCTTCTGTCTCCCATCTGTAACAAATGAACATTGCCCTGAAAGAGAGTATGAGCTCTTCTTAAATACAGATGGGTGTTCTAATTGTGATCATAGAACCAACAATTTGCATCACAGTTACACAAGTAAATGGATCTTTTCTAAGCAAGGTTTATGACCCTACTTCAATTTTTGCAGAACCTTTTAAGTAATAGACTTTCCATTAACATAAGTGCCAAGTTGATTTCTGTCCCATAAAGATGGTCAGTTCAGAGATCATTTGGCTCCTGTAAGAAAGTTTTCATAAACAGAGTTGATAATTGCTTGAAAAGAAGGATAAAATGGATTTAAATTAAATTAAGGAGATGATATCAAACTTAGGACTGATGTAAGGAAGTTCCTTTCTGCACGTTGTTCAAAGATGGAATGGACTTCCAGATTGGGAAGTAAATGGCTAAAACATTATAATAATTTAAGAAGCAGCTGGATGTTTTTTTTTTCAGGATTGCCAAGGTAGAATGTGCCAAATGACCTTCTTGAATATATCTTATCATCACATCACCTCCTACCTGCCTACCCATTGCACCTATGCAACGACCTGAAGATCGCATGGGCCCCGAAAAATCAGCATCAATTGGCGTTTCAAGGGCCTTAAGTGGCCTGTTAATTAATGGCGGGCGCACATCGGCTATCATTGTGTGTCCACCCACCGAAAAATCACGATGGCACGCGGTGACGTCGGGACACTCACCTGCCCCCGCACGCCAACGGGAAAATTCTGCCCCAGGAATTTAAGCTAGGATGTTCTGGTCCATCCAACTTAGTATTACACAGATGTATTACATTAATGATAGACTGGAAATAAAGTTTACTTTGGTTGATTTTTCTGAGAAAATGCTAGAGGATTGGGCTAAGAAAGACCAATGGCTTCGTGGAGCAATGTAACATACAATGGTTTGGGGAGAGTGTACGGCAGCAGGATTACTTTAAGATTGCTCTAGCAAAGGTGCAGACATACGGGCCAAATTGCATCCTGTACTATAAATTTCAATGCATCTGTGAGTGAGGCCTCAATATTTCGTGGCTATTGTATCTGAATAAAGCCAATATACTTCAGTGAGTATATTGAACCAATGGGTCTAGGAGAAAATTAATGCAACATATTCATAAAAAGAAAATGACATTGGCTTATGTTGCAAGATAAATTGTAGTTGGAAAAACATTAATGCATTATTTACTTGAATACAGTTGATTGCATGCTTCTTGTTACATAGAAAATAAAATTATCAACACATTTAAGCATAATTAATCATGTAGGAATATTAAAGCATTCTGATTAGAGTCTGCAAGCTCACTGCTGGCTTATTTAATAACCTGAAATGTAATATATGTGTATTGGGGGCAGAAACTAATTTGCTTGGATCCTAGAAGATTGCATTATTGTAGTGGAACAATTACAATTTTGGCTGTTTATAATGACACGTTTGTTGCAATTAAAGTAATAAGTGCCCTAAGCTTGAACAGCAAATGTGGGAGACTAATACTGTAATAAGTCATGTTAAATAATTGTATTCCATATTAGTAAATGGTTGAAGAAGAATTTTTTGATTATTATCCATCACCTCAAACCTTCACATGGAAAGAGAATGAGAAGATTAAAGGTCCGTTCTTGTCCTGCTTTTATAATACCACCAGTTCAGCTCCAGCAATGGCAAATTATAAGCTGAATACTTGTAAATTGTTAAATAACATTTAATATGTGCTGCTTAATTTGAATTACTTGGAGCAGGTATTGTCATTAACTGGTTATATAGGTTGAAAGAAGTGATAATTTTGCTGCCTTAATTATCTACTTTGTATACACCAGCATAACAATTATGTGCCGATCTGTGTGAAGTATTCAATTATTGAAAGTGGTTAATAAGGAACTGAATGGTGAACAAACTTTATGTGGCAACCATGACTCGTGAATATAGGTCTTGGTCTAATGCTAAGATCATATTTATAATGGTAGAATAGTGTCTCAATCTTAGAATTTAACATGAACAATTGCATGGAAGTGGCTTCCCTGAGTGTTTACTATGACTCTTTGGGCACCGATGCTGGCTCATTTTGTTTTTTTATTTTTTTTGTTTTGTTGGTAAGATGAATTTCTGGAATACAGTAACATCATGGCTTATTCCCTTCAGGGCTGAGGTAAACGATTGCATGCTGTATACTTTAGCGGCATCAGATTTATGATTACTCTGTTCTATAAATTGCATTCATATCTCTTTGGAGCTCATTTGGGGAATTAGTAAAGCAGAACATTGGAAGATTGCTATGAAGCACAGATCTTCAGACATGGTTTTTGAAAAGTAAACAAATGACCATTTAACAACATCAGTGAGTGAGATTCCAAGTGTGTCAAATTATAGATCTAATTCAGCAATCTAAATTAAATCTGAATGCATTTCCAATGCAATTTTAATGACATTGCAAATAATTTTCTTCTGTAGAGCAAACTAAAGTCGAAGCATAAATCTTGGATTAAGGAACAACCAACTTTGGGGAGAGACAGTGCAAAACCTCCGGAAGGAGGTGTTCTCACATTAACTTGGCTTACACTGTATTGGGGAGCGGTGGCGTAGTGGTATTGTCACTGAACTTGTAACCCAGCGACCAAGGGTAATGGTCTGGGGACCTGGGTTTGAATCCCACCATGGCAGATGGTGGAATTTGAATTCAATCAATAAAAATGTGGAATTTTAAGTCTAATGATGACCATGAAACCATTGTCAATTGTTATAAAAACCCCTTTGGTTCACTAATGTCCTTGAAGGAAGGAAATCTGCTGTCATGGTCTGGTTTGGCCTGTCCTATGTGTGACTCCAGACCCACAGCAATGTGATTTACTCTGAAATGGCCTAGCTAGCCATTCAGTTGTATCAAACTGCTAGAAAGTCACAGACTGTAGTAGTTCAAGAAGGTTGCTCACCACTGCCTTCTCAAGGGCAATTGGCAATGGGTAATAAATGCTAGCCTACCCAGTGATGCCCACATCCTATGAATGAATTTTAAAACAGGGGCTTGGGGAAGGGTTGAATTTTCATAGGAGTTCTTCCACTTGTGTACTGTATCTTTGGGGAAAAAATCACAGAAACCATGGAAAAACAGAATTAATCCCATTCATGCATTTTTTACAGGGTTTCTATGACTCTCATCACAAAACGGTGAAGAATCAGGAAAACCCCCACAGCATTTGCCCCATTGAGTGCAAGTCCAGAGTAGTGCAAACCAGGCTTTTAAAGTGTTCAGAGTATCCTTCAGATTTTTTTTCTGAAGGCCAATCAAACCTGTGGAATATTTTAAAATTATTACATAAGTTCTCAAAACATATTCATTTTAACTGCTGTGAAGAAGTCTACATATGTCTGCAACTTGGGCAGGAGAATTGAAGCTCTAGGTGAACAGTGCAAACACATTACTTGTTAATTTTATATTAATTGTGTTGAATTATATGCAGGGGGTGAGCATTAACTGGGAATTCACTTGAGCCCCTAAAATGGACACAGACTAAAACCATTATTTTTGGATTAGGAAATGTATGCTTGTAAAATGTAATACTGCAACTAAATATATAAGTGTATAAAACTTGACTGTCGTTCTTTCTCCGAATGGTTTTCTGGAATGGAACACTATTACTTGGCTTGAATGTACTTCATAGCTACAGGTTATGGGCCATCTGTCATTGGGGAAATACTGGAATCCATTATTAAGAAACTTGTAGCAGGACATTTAGAAAATCATAATACAATCAAGTAGAATCAACATAGTTTTATGAAAGAGAAATTGTGTTTGGCAAATATATTAGAGTTTTTTGAGGATGTAACAAGCAGGGTGGATGAATGGGAACTAGTAGGTGTAGTGTATTTAGATTTCTAAAAGGCCTTTGATAAGGTGGCACATAAAAGGTTACTGCAGAAGGTAAGAGCCCATGGTGTTGGGGGTATTATATGAGCACGGATACAGGATTGACTGATCAACAGAAAACAGGGATTTGGGATAAATGGGTCAATTTCAGATTGGCAAACTGTAACTAGTGGGGTGCCATAGAGATCAGTGCTGAGGCCTCAGCTATTAAAATCTAAATTAATTATTTTCATTATGGCATTGAGTATATTGTAGCCAAATTTGCTGATGATATGAAGATAGGTGGGAAAGCAAGTTGTCAGGAGGACACAGAGACTCTGCAAAGGGATAGAGATAAGTTAAGTGAGTAAATAAAAATTTGGCAGATGGAGTATGATGTGGGAAAATGTAGACATTGATAGGAAGAATAGAGAAACAAAATATTATTTAAATGGAGAGAGACTACAGAATGCTGTGTAAAGAGGGATCTGGCTATCCTCATACATGGAACACAAAAAGTTAGCATGATTATATAGGAAATAGGCTCCTTATGTGGCGTTATAATGCTAAAAGTAATAAAAGGTAAGTGGAATGTTAGTCTTTATTTCAAAGAGAATGGAGTATAACAGTAACAAAGTCTTGCTACAACTTTACAGGACATTGGGTGGAAACTTCCCAGATTTGCACAAAGTGCAGTAGCAGGCGGGAAAAAAGTCATTTTACTCACCGGCCGCAATGGTAGGTTTTCATGCTTTATCGTCCCATTCCCACCTCATTAATTATGTAGCCACAGGAAGCATGCCGTCTTGCTGGCAGGCGGCCTCCAATTTGCTAACCACACTGTTACCTTGCCGTTTCCTCACGCAGGGTGCCATATTTGAACTGCAGCCACACACACACATTTATCAATGCCAGCAGGACAGCTCCGGTGAAGACATGGCCCCAAAATCCAAGAAGAGTGCAGCCCCCACCCCCGCCTAACCCCGATTCAGTGATGCATCCCTGGGACACCTTCTGGACACTGTGGAGGCCCAGCATAACGTCTTCTAGCCCCGTTCTAGCTGCAGGAGACCCATCAGACTCACCACTCCGGCTTGGGAGGCAGTGGCAGAGGTTATGCTGAATTTATATAAGACATTCATTAGACCTCAGCTGGAATATTGTGTACAGTTCTGGGCACCATATTATAGAAAGGAAGTGAGCACATTGGAGAGAATGCAGAAGAGGTTTACAATAATGGTTCCTGGGTTGAGAAACTTCAGCTATGAGGATAGATTGGAGAGGTTGGGATTATTCTCCTTGGAGAGAAGAAGGCTGAGAGGAGATTTGATAGAGATGTTCAAAATCATGAGGGGCCTGGACAGAGTAGATCAGGAGAAGCTGTTCCCACTCATAAAAGGATAAAGAATAAGAGGGCACAGATTTAAGATGATTTGCAAAAGAAGCAAGTGTGAGAAAAAAACTTTTTCACACAATGCGTGGTTCAGGTCTGGAATGCACTGCTTGGAAGTGGTGAAGGCAGGTTCAATTGAGGCACTCAAGAGGACATTAGGTGATTATTTGAATAGAAACAATGTGCAAGGGTACAGGGAAAAGGCAGGGCAATGACACTAGTTCATAATACCCCGGGGACTTATATCCATGTGATAAAGCACTTCTATTATGCCACATCTAAATGCAGAGATGTAGCTGCAAAGGGTTCCACTCCCTGAATGTTCAGTTGATGGTGACCAGGCTCAACACATCATGCAGGTGAATGTCTGGTATTCTGGCAGCAGGCATGATACCTTTATTCTGTGCTAGTTCAATTCTGCCATCAGTATTTCATTTGGAGAGCCGGTATAGGCATGATGGGCCAAATGACCTCCTTCTGTGCTGGTAAGATTCTGTGATTCTGCGAGCTCACACACTCACAATGCCATCACACCTCACTGGCATCTCAATCACTGCCAGCTCAAGGGATATCACCACTCACACTCTCACGCACACCCTCACATCACCATCTGGCCCCATCTCCTCTGGAGACTGCCTCCTCAGCTCTCACTGTCTTGAGGCCACTTGCATAGATCGACATGTGCACCCACAAACACCCTGGGATAACCCCTCTTCCCCATTACAGCCCTTGCCCTGCAGCCTGTCCCTTGCCTAAGGCCACTTCTCCCCCTTCCCCAAGCAAGTCTTAGCCTTGCAGTTGTTGAAAAGCCACCTCTGCCTTACGCTGGTCTGGTAGGTAGAGACCTGCCCATGAGCCCCCCTAAACATGATGCGGTGCTGCCTGCGAAGCCTGGTGCTGATGACTGCGAGTTCTGCCCAATGTAAGGTAGGGAAATAAACCTCGAAGTTCCAAGCGAAGTACAGCTCACTAGGTGCATGCCTCTTATGTACAGTTTTGAAACACGTCAGCATGCCGAAGTGCCCAGATGATCCTGCAAGGGGGGGTGATTCCGGCAAGCGGGGCTTATAATGAGATGCTAAAGTATTGAAATTAGGTTCCTGGTGTGCGACGGCAGGAAACGCGGCCCACCATTGACAGGTGGAGCAGACAATCTCAAACTGGCTTCACAATGGCACGAACCAATTTTTGGCCTTCTTGTCATATTGCCCCTCCTCCCCCCCGCCCGCCATGATGCCCAATGCCAATGGGGCTGGAAAATCCTGGCCATTAGTGAGACCACACCTAGAATACTGCATACAATTTTGGTCTCCTTATTTAAGGAGAGATATGCTTGCACTGGGGACTGTTCAGAGAAGGTTTGCTATGGTGAATCTCAGATGAAGGGGTCGTCTTCCAAGGAAAGATTGAGCAGTTTGAGTCTATACTCATTGCACTTTAAAAGAATCAGAGGGAACCTTATTGAAACATATCAGATTCTGAGTGGAACTAACAGACTAGATGCTGAGGAGATGTTTCCTCTTACAGCACAATCTAGAACTAGGGGGCATAGTTTCAGAATAAGGAGTTGCCCAAAGATGGAGATCAGCAGAAGTTTCTTCTCTTAGATGGTTGTGAATCTTTGGAATTCTCTACCCCAGAGAGCTGTGGAGGCTGAGTCATTGATTATATTCAAGGCTGAGATAAACAGATTCTCAAGCTGTAGGGGAGTCAAAGGTTATGGGCACAGGCAGGAAAGTGGCAGTGAGACCAAGATCAGGTTGGCCATAATCTTCCTGAAAGACAGAGCAGATACAAGGGGCTTTATGGCCTATGCCTGCTCCTATTGCTTATGTTCTTATGCTCTTATGGTCTGTGCATATTATCTGTCACATAATAGTAACATAATAAGAGTCTACATCTTTGTAAAATTGGAAATTTGTGACCAGAGAAGTTAGAAGACATTCATCCCCATGTAAAGTATATATATCCTTTGAAATTAATTGAACACATGTTCAACTTTGCATAAAAGCCTCCAAATTCACCAGTTCCTCAATTACCTTTGGGAGCTATGGTCAGGGAGTATAGCCCAAGAATCAATGCTACAATGTTGTAACCATACCTCCAGCTCATGATTCTTTCATACAAATTTAATGCAGTGTCAATCCAAAGGTGGTGAGTCATACTGACATAGAAACATATCCCTCTTACTCTAGTTTCCATCATAGCATCACATTATTGTTGGTGGATTGTACTCATTTGTCTCCAGTATGATATCAAAGCTAGTTTTTGATTGCTTCCTAGGCTCATAACCTCAGGAGACATCATTGCACAAGTAATGCGACACAAGCTAGCCACATAATACTTGAGCACTGAAGTTGTAAATATTTCAATTTATTGTAACTACAGAGACTATACCCCTGGGACTTATATCCATGGGATAAAGCACTTCTATTGTGCCACATCTAAATGCAGAGATGAAGCTGCAAAGGGTTCCACTCCCTGAATGTTCAGTTGATGGTGACCAGGCTCAACACATCATGCAGGTGAATGTCTGGCAGCAGGCATGATACCTTTATTCTGTGCTAGTTCAATTCTGCTATCAGTATTTCAGCCACTACATCAAACCAAAGCATGGCTACTGAGTGATAAAGGTTACCTGCTGACCATCTGGCTCATGACCCTAGTGCACACAACATGTACGTGGACAGCATCAATATAATGAAAGCCATGCTACCACATTAAATGTCATAGAGCAGATCACTGGGGTGCTTAAACAATGCTTCTACTGCCTGGACCACTTTGAAGGAGTCTTGCAGTACTCGCTAGAACATGTATGTTGTTGTTAGCTGTAACCTGCGCAAAAGCTAAGCTGGTGGCTGCAAGTGTGAGATTGAGTGATGGTGTTTCATTATTATTTTTTATTCTTTGCGTGGCATGTTGGTGTCACTAACAAGGTCAGCATTGGTTGCCCATCCTTAATTGCCCTTGAAAAGGTGGTGGTGAACCAGCTTCTTGAACAACTACAGTACATCTGGTGCAGGTACACCCACAAAACTATTACGAAGGGAGTTCCAGGATTTTAATCCAGCGACAGTGAAGAATGGTGCTATCGATCCAAGGCAAGCTGTGTGTGGCATGATAGGGAATTTGTATGTGTCATTGCTCCCATGTGTCAGCTGCCCAGTCTCTTCTTGCTCTTTCCACCTCATGCTCATTCATCACTGCTTGGTTAGGTGGAAATTCATGGACACCTGAAACGAGAGAGGCATAAGGATCAAATTGAGGGGACAGGAGCTGGGAATCAGAAGAGATTGTGGGATCAGGGTAAGTGAGATACGAGAAGGAGGATTAAGTATGAGCGTACCATCACTTTCGATCCATTCAGTCCCAACATTGGCCATGGCCTCAGTCATATTCTCTCCAATAATGGTGACTACTGACTTCTCTATGAAGATGAGGGCATCCACCCATGTCTGTCCCTCACTGATTAGCTGCTGCTGTATTTGGTTGTGTGCTAGCCTGTCCAGCAAGAGAGAGGGAAGCATGTCAGTGAGTGTGGTGCGATATGCTTTGATGATGTAGCATGTGGCTGTAATGGTTAAATACCTGGCAGTGTGTACAAGGTGTGAGATGTGGGTATGAGGATTGTACCAGTGCAAAGTGTGTGTGTGGATGAGCTGAAGTCCTGAATCATAACTCTGTTTTTCTTTCCACAAATTTCTGCCTGACCCGTAGAATCATAGAGTCATAGAATGGTTATAGCACATAAAAGAGACCATTCATCCCGTTGTGTCTGTGCTGGTTCTCTGAAGGAGCAATTCGCCTAGTGCCACTTCCCTGTTTTTTCCCCATAGCCCTGCAAATATTTCCTCTTCCTATGATGATCCAATTCCCTTTTGAAAGCCTCAATTGACCCTGCCTCCACTATACCCTCAGGCAGTGTATTCCAGATCCTAGTGCCTGTTTTCCATAAACCGTTTTTTGTCTAGGATACATAAGTGTTTCTGTAATGGTGGCAGGCTGATGACCTTCAATCCATGAGACTGCAGATGGCCTTAGATTCACCTTTCGCTGTTCTGGGCCTAGAAGACTTGACTTCAGATTGCACCATCTCAGACTGGGTTGCGGCATTGGCTGCCTGCCTGATAGGCAGCTGGGAAATGTTGGTATTCAGAGAGATCTGAGTGTCCTTGTATGAATCACAGAAAGCTAACATGCAGGCCTAGCATGCAATTAGGAAAATAAATGGTGTATTAGCCTTTATTACAAGGGGATTGATGCATAACAGGAAATAAATCTTACTGCAGTTGTTCACAACTTTGATGAGACCATGCTTGGAGTACTATGTACCATTTTGGTCTCCTTAGCTAAGGGAGAATATTCTTGCCTTAGAGGTGGTGCAACAAACGTTCATCAGACTGATTTCTGGGATGACGAGATATAAGGAGAGATTGAGTAGCCTAGTTCCATATTCCCTATAATTTAGAAGAAACATATCAAATTCTTAATGGGCTTGAGAGGGTAGATGCTGGAAGGATGTTTCCCCTGACTGGGAGGTCTAGAACTAGGGTCACAATCCCAGAATAAGGGGTTGACCATTTAGAACTGAGATGAGGAGAAATTTATTCACACAAAATGTTGAGGACCTTTGGAATTCTATGCTCCATAGAGCTCTGGATGCTCAGTCATTGAGCATATTCAAGTTAGTGAACAATGGATTTTTGGATACTAAGGAAATGAAGGGGCATGGAGATGGTGTGGGAAGGTGTAGCTGAGGTAAAAATGATCGGTCATGATCTTAATAAAAGGCAGAACAGGCGTGAAGGACTGAATGGTCTATTTCAGCTCCTCTTACATTCTTATTGCTTTTGAAGTATCAGACGTGGGAGCATGAATGCCATTATGCTGAGAGATAACAGAAAATTCATGCTCCATGGAACCACTGCCACTCTTCCAGGGCATCATCTTAGCAATTCGGGCAATTCGTTGAAGATGAGTTTGATGGACTGCTGTAATGCCCTGGAAAACCCTTTGAACCATGTCATCCAGAGTTATGATGGCAACAGTCTGAGCTTCCTCTGCAGCAGTCAGACCAGTGATGGAACCTGTTTGTGCTGCAGTAGAAGCTGTGACATCAGCCATTAGATGCAACATCATGGAGAGTTCCATACCTGTGCTGTTGGAGGCAATGACCCTTCTATGTTGGAAAGAATTGGCTTCAAGGTCCACACAAAACTATGCTCCAAGTTGTTCCTCCGTGCTTCTTGACATTGAATGCAGGATTTCTGGCAGGCTTTCTGTGCACAAAGTATTGGTTATATGCACCCATCAGCCGTTTTATGCAACAGAGCTGGTGTGCAACCACACCCTCCAGTGAACTGGCATCTAAACTCTCCTTTCCACCTGCTCCAGCTCCTGTGCGCTTCTGCCCAGTGTCTCATCACTTGAAGATCCCAGCTCTGTCCAATTGTCTAAAGATTGCGCAATGACAGTGTCAGAGCTGGTGGCTGTGAGTTTAAGATCAGGTAATTGTGTCTCTTCATTAGCACTGACTTATTCCGCTTCCTTCGCTGACTGGGATAGTTCCAGTTCTTGGATATTTGAAAAAGGAACAAGGGTTGGGTTCTGGTGATGGAAGAAAATAAAGTAACAAGTGCACACTTACATCCTCTGCATCCTGTGAGTCAGAAGAGATTGTGGAATGTGGGAGAAGTGGGATGAGAGAAAGTGTATCCTATATCTAGATATCTTCATTGTCTATCCCACCAGCCCTATCAGTGGCCATGACCTAAGTGTTGTCCTTTCTGATCATGGCCAGCACTGTCTTCTCTGTGGTCATTAAAACATGCAAGCACGTCCTCCTCTGGTCCTTTCCTGCTGCCTGCTCTCATGCACCAACTTCTCCTGCAAGAAAGTGGAAGTGTGTCTGGGTGCCCTGCAATGTTTGGCTCACATGGCTGCCATGGTTGAATAGCTGTCAGTATGTATAAGCTGTGAGTTGTGGTTGTGAGGTTTGTGGGAGTGCTAACTTTATGAGAATGTGTAAAGCATTGATTGGAAGCTTTAAATACAGGTTGTGGGTCGATGGATGATGTTAATTGTATATGAATTGTATTTAATTGCGTGCAGGAGGTGGACTTTAACTGGGAATTCACTTGTGCTCTCATAATCGATTGAAACTGTGGAGGTGAGGTTAAGAGGTACACGTTTGTAACGTGTATCTCTGTAAATTAAGCTTATAAAGTATGTAAAAATTAACTCCAGTTGTATCCTTCACCAGCTTGTTTTCTAGAATAGAACAAGTGATGAGGGAGAGAATTGAGCAGTGGATGATGTTAATGGTACAGTTGGTAGAGGAAAGTTGGTAAGCTGTGCTGTTTGAATTTGAACTCACTCACCTCTGCTGCTACTTTTACACTGTCTCCCGAGCGCAAGTCTGGAGGGTCTCCTGCCCCTCTGTGGATAAACAATGGGCTGGATTTTATGGGGAGCCATCTTTCCCAGCACCCCCCCACCCTCCACTACTGAAAGGTCGGTCATCAGCCTGCCCACCTGAAACCCAGCTGCCCCGCAGTGATATTATGCTGGGAGCAACCTTAATTGTTTCAGAGTGAGACTTCTGCCCCCATCAGGGAGGAAGTTCCACCCCAGAGAGTTGCTCACTAATCAGTTTAGCCGGCAACTCTGTATTCCCAGCAGCGCCAGGTTCAAAAAGTAGCCACTGCCGGGAGTAGATGCAGACGGCAAGGAAGAAGACTGATGGAGTCCAGACTTAAAGGCAAGTCTGGGATTTTGGATGGGCCTGGCCAGCAGACCCCAAAAAGTTGGGGGGATGGGGGAGGGTTAAAGGGGCATATGATCTTGGGGGTATGGGGGGAATGCCCGCAATGGGCACAGGGGACCCCCTCCCAAAGGAGGTACCCTACCAACAGCAGCCCGTGAAACGAAAGCTGCCTGGCTACCCACCTTGCCTCTGTCTTCCCCTGCCACATGTAAAATAGTGGAAGAGGTGGAATCAGCTAAAGGGCCTCAATAGGCCTAAGGGTGGGCAGGATGCCTGATGCCTTCCACACCAACAGTAATATGGGCGACGTCAGGAATGTACAGGAAGGCCCTGGTAAGGCCATCTGCTTAATTTCATGAGGTCTCCCGCCTTCAATTATGCCAGTGTGAATCCATAAAATCCAGTGCAATGTCTTCTTTCTTTCCACCAAGATTCCCAGTGCATTGCCTGAAAACCTTGATGCATGCTCCCCACTGTGTATTCTCAAAGTATCAGAGCCCAGATTGGCTTTTGAAAAAACTCCCGTTGCTTATTGCAATCCCAGTGCACTTTCATTCAAGAAGTGTAAGTAGTGCTTTAAGTAGCACTGGTCACTGGTGATATTGGGCACCCTGCAGAAGCATGCAGCCAGTGAGCTACATGGGGAGCATTGGTTGCACACAGATATCACTTACAAGAGTAAGCAGCATGAACATGCTGCCTGCAACACAAGAAACAGGCGTGACTAATTGTGTATTATGATCCCCATGCCCATTTTGTGGCGGGGGTGGGGGGGTGGTGTTGGGGGGTGGGGTGGGGTAGGTTATCCAATTTTCCCGCCATGATTTTTCATTACGGTAGTCTCTTTCCTCCACTTGTCTCACCTCCTTTCTTTGGTAGAGATGGGTATAAAATAATGAGAAAGACAGTCGTCAGAAACGAGTGAACATCTTATGCATTATTTTCCATGAGCAAAGCCAGAGGAGAACTGCTAATATATTGTAGAAATGAAAATGGTTACAAATTATAACAGTTTGTAACACACCGCCAGAATTGGATGACATGCATAAATCAATTGAGGGTCACTCTCCCAGTTTTCAACATTATCTGATTTTTCTTACATATGTTACACTAAGTTATTTGTCATTCTGTATGTATTACGTGGAAAGAGTTCTATATGTAACCTGAAATTATTTTCAATTTTTTCTTATTTAATTCCATCTTGAATGCTTTGAACCTATTTGCTGTGACAAAATTTTTCACTCTAGGTCCAGGTTGCTCCAATTATAAGGAGCTGTTACTTCAGTTTGAAATGATGGCTATCATTTCACATCTTTAATCTGATGTCTGAAATCTTTCATTTCAACGTGAAGCAGGCAGCCCTCTGCTCCCTATGGATTCATTATCTGGCTTTTTTTTTATCTTCAAGTTTTTCAATCCACAAAATGTTGCAGCTCCCAAAAACCTACATATTAAAGTTGTCATGGACCAATAGCTTCTTAACACTTGAGAGACTCTATCTTTCAATGAAAAGAGATCAGATTTAGTATTTATGTTTGTTTTGATGGCCACTTGGCAGAGTGAATGCTAATTCATTGCATGCATGAATGAGTGAAAAAGCCATTGTTGCATTTATATTTTATAATGCATTAAAGGGTTTTGATTAAATAGTGAAAAGCCAAATTCTATGTAACATTGACAAGCTTGCAATATAATCTAAATGTAACAATTTGTTTCATATGTATCAGGAAAACATTGGAGTGTAATGTGTGTGTATGTTTACCAGTTTTCCATCCATGATCTGACTTCGACTGCTTCCGCTTTTGAAAATACTGAAGACATTCAGGCCACTTTCATCTGGGCAATTTAGTTCATTTTAAACAAAATTCAGAAAGAGGTAGGTTATATTGTCTATTCAAGAACCAAGATATATTTTATGAATAACATTTCAGTACTTCTTAATAATGCTGCAATCATTTCCACACATGAGTACACATTGAATTCACCAGAGTAAATCTTCAAAGGTGAGGCAAGAGGCTTTGATTTTATCTCTGGAGCATAGATGTTTAATTACAGGAATATGGCTTTTTGCCAAGCACTCCCAAACCCTCAAAGGTTCTTTCCATGCAATTTTATGAGTCTTTAAAAAACAAACACCAAATTGTTTGCTATAGTGATAATGTTAATTTTGTTTGCATATTCTTGTCCTTTTCTCAGCCTAATGGGGAGCCAGTGTATGATAGTATATAATTATTTGTATTTTTATTAATTAAATGATAAGTTGCCCAAGTTTCACAAAGGAACAATGGCTTCCATGAACTTGCTGCTATTTATAAAGATCTAATCACCGATGGATACTTTTAAAGAGATTTTATGGAAGTTTAAACATCATCTGGATAAGTTAAACTTCTTATGCTATTCTTTGAAATATCCATCATTATGATCCAAAGATGAAAGAACATTGTTGCAGTAACATTTTAAATCAAAATGAATTTTTAATTAATGTTTGTAAGATAAACATTGATAGTAAAGCAATGAAGCAGGAGTGAGAGGCTTATGAACCAGAGTGGGCCATCTAACATGTTGATAGCAATTCTATATCCATTCCACAGCAGATCCTAAACATTTCTGACAAAGCTGATGAGCTTTTCAGCTAAAAATATTAAAAGTGTTTTATCTGTCATTTCAGAATCCATGAGCTATATATCCTGGACCATGTGACTAAAACACTGCTCTTCATATCGGTCGATTTGGATTGGAATATCATCTAACTGTCAAGTCAGTATTGCAAAAATAGATCTGTGTAGATGATGTACTATACTGCCCACACTTGTAAACAATCTGTCACAAACATCAAAGCACCAAAGTGATTCTGAAAATACTTTCAGAAAAAATGCCATAAAGTCTGTAACTAAAAGAATAAGAATACTGCCTGTATTTATTAACCTCTTAACTATTACTCTTAAATAGGGGAGAAGCTCAGGGGGCTAAAAACTAGTGGATAGTGCCAGTTTTTGGGCATGAAGATTACCAATGCTATCTTCAAGCTATCTGCTCATCAGCGTGAATATGGTATGCAACCCCGTGTGAAATGCACTGCTGACTGATTACAAGCTCAGCAAGGATCCCAGATGCATGTGTGGCTAACACAAGGTGAAATGAGTCTGCACTTCTTAAAGGGGAGGTACATTCAGGCTACAGCAGCTGTCAGAACTGCTGGGTGATGGTATGTTCCTACCTTATGAACCTTCTCAAATTCCACTTCACTCACATCCTGGTGTCTGACATGAAGTGCAAGCTGCAGATGTTTTTACCATGGACATCTTGCTTTCCATCCCTCCCTCTTTCCCTCACCTCAACCCTCCCTTCTGCATTTTTGCTTTCAGATACTAAAGAACATCCGTTGTCCAGAAATAAAAACAGAAAATGGTGGACAAACTCAGCAAGTCTGGCAGCATCTATGGAGAGTGAAACAGAATTATTGTTTTGAGTCCAATATGACTCTACTTTGGTACTGGACCCAATTGTCCAACCAGTGAACAAGCAAGATTACACATCTGATGAAGAAGTGTCATCACTTGATCTGACAGTTGCAGTCACCAGCTCACATAGTGGTTCTCCAAGTATTTTAGAGGGTGTATAGAGGCGGAATCAGCATGTATTGATTGGGCTGCAGCCACTCCAGGGACAAGGGAAGCATGCATGCCAGCTCCTTAGAGGGTGAGGTCGCAGCTATGTTGTGCTACAAAGGACTCAGGTGAGGACTTCGATGGGGCCATATACAGGAGAAAGCGGATGGGCATGCAGACAGAGATTCTTGGTGTATTGGCTGCCACAAAGCCTATTGTCACTGTCAAAGAGCATAGAGGAGCTGGCTCCAACTTGACACAAGACTTCACGCAGTTCTTTGAGCCCATCTTTTCCAGTGTGGAAGTGGTGGCCAACTCCAAGACAGCACCTGTGGACCCAGCTGTGATGCAGTGACTGGAGACCAATGTTGCAACTTCCATTGCAGCTTAGGCAGAAGTCACCCAACATCTAAGTGCTGCAGTGGAAACTCAGATTGATGTCATGAAATCTCTGCTTATTTCTATGCGAGCCCAGCTTAGTGTCATGCAGGGTCAGACTGCTGTCATGATGGCTGTGGATGCCAGTGCTCCAAGGGCCACACAGGCTCTCACAGCAGCCCAACAATCTGTGCTTTAGTAGATTACTAGGATTACCGAGACACTGCCTCAAGGGTTGTGCAGTGGCTCCATGGTACACCAGCCTGCTGGCTTCTCTCAAGAGAACAGCATTCATTCTCCAAACACCTCCATTCCACCAGTGCCCTTATTGCTGCCTGTCAGCCAGCCGGCACAGACTGCTGTCATCCATGCTAAGGTGGGCAGTCTCAAGCTGGACCCTCAAAGCCCAGAACAATTCGAGGAGATCCTGCAGGTCATCTGCAGCTTCTCCCAGTGTAGATCAACAGCCTTCCACCATCCATTCTGCAGTCTCTTGGGTAGCACTGCATAGGAGCACTAGGACAGAAAAAGACATTTGCAAGACAGGCACTAAGGAACTACACAATAGTGAATAGTTCAATTTTGCATGGATTATTGGAAATTGTTGGAAAAGGTTGTCATGGAAAGCTCTTTTTGGTGTGGCTTTTAATTCAGGCAAAGTAGACGCAATGATGATTCATAGCAGAGTGTTTGAAAGCTGAGAAGTTGTGGAGCAACAGTGATGTGAGGGTGATTTTAGTGGAACTGGAGTCTGGATAACTACTGATCAACAGCTTGCCTGGAGCAATGGTGTCTTAGATGCCTCCTCCCTTCTCCCTCCTCCTCCTCCTTACTGAAGACCTTGGAGAAAGGGCTGCACTCTCATGAAAGCAAGGTTGTACAGCATGCAGCAGACAACCATGAGTTTGGGGACACGCTCCAGCACATACTGTAGGGCTCCACCTGAGCATTTCAGCCACCAAATCCATTGGGCAGAAATTTTAGGCTGGTGGGTGGGCGTGATCGGCAGGTCAGGTATTAGACGGGGAACGGACCGCCAACCACAATTGCACCCCGACCGCGATTTCACACTGGCTGGCCATTTAACGGGCCAGAGGACAGGCGCTGACATAAGTGCAGGCACAGGTGAGCGCTGAATGAAAGCTCCCTGAAGGCAGATCGCCTTCCAGAAGATTTGAAAACAATTAAATAAAGTTTTTAAAATCAGGAGAAAAATGTCCAAGTATCACAATCAGTCACCTGAACATATACATGATAAAAATGCTGTCCAGAGATTTCTTTTTTATTTAATTACGGAAACCTCATCTCGCACTTGGGTGAAGTTTGATGAAAAATTTAAAGTCAGCCTGGCCATTTCACCGTAAGACTGGATGGACCATAAAAAATTGGAGACAATTGCAACTTTAATTATATTAATTGGCCTCTTAATTGTTGGCGTTTCCGATGTTTGCGTGCGCCCGCCAACCGAAATATGGCCCAAGCGCGGGATGACATTGTGATGCTCGCCCGACGTCATCCCACGCGATTTTGCATCCAATCAGGTCAGGCACGCGCCCGCTCGCCCGCCAGCCAGCCTAAAAATTCTGCCATTTGTTTAAGAATGCTGATGATTTGATCCACAACGCTCCTGTTGGCAGTGAAAATGTTAGAAATGCAGGCCCCTTTAAGGATAAACCAGGGCAAGCTTCAGAGTGAATTGAGAGCAGGTGATGTTTATTGAAGCCTGTACTTAAGAGCTAGGATTTTCACTAGTAGGAGAGTGTTGCTTCTGGACAGGGAGAGGATCCAGAAGGGAAGAGTGGAGACTGGAGACTGGTATTTGTACTGAAAAATAGCTTAATAATAAAACAGTTGTGATTCACAGAATGTCTTCAGCTGCCTGATTCGATAAATGGGTATCCATATATTAAACATGGTATCAGAGGACTGACCTCAATCCCTTCAGGTGGCAAGATAAAGAAAACAGAAAGCAATCCCTGTTTCTGACAAAAACAAAGTTCCTGGCAGCTTTTAAAGTGAAATGGCTGTGTCACGCTGCAGGATCACAAACTATGATTACCCACCAGTCTTTTTGGAACTGGAAGCATACGAACAATGGAAGAATGAGGTGGAGATGTGGACTTGGGTCAGTTCTCTAGCCAAAAGGAAGCGAGGAATGGCCTTATCTTTACAAGGAAGAAGTAAGATTAGAAGCAAAGTGTTTTGGAACTGAATGTAACTGATTTAGATACCGAAGAGGGATTGCTGATTGTACTACAATATATAGACAGAATTTACATAAAAGATGGCTTATTAGAAACCTATGAGGCGTTATCAATATTTAATAAATTTAAGAAGATGGATGATCTGTCTATAGAAGAATAAGTCATGGATTTTGAGATCATATAAAAGACTAAAGGAATTTGATCTGGAAATTCCAGAGTCTGTACTTGCATTCGAATTATTAGATTGTGCACAAATCTCACACCTAGATAGACTTTTGGTTTTGACAGGTGCTCAATTTTGTGGTGATGACTCTGTTTTTGAACAAATGACTGCTGCTCTAAAAATTTGGAGGAAGCGATCATTTACAGCTACCTTCATGAGAGATGTTGGAAATTCTGCAGTGGTACTGAGAATGGAGGACTCCATGATAACTGACTCTCAAAATTGATGGGGGCCTAATCACAGGCACTTGTACAAAGAAGGAGTTGCTGGTAGACGTTTTGAGGTGGGTTGTACTTTTATGGATCAAGGCAAGATTGGGGTGATGGCCAACAGTGAATGAATACCAGAAACAGGGAATAATTAGTAGGTGTTTCTGGTGTAACTCTAAATATCACTATGTAAGGAATTGACCAAAAATCAGGAATCAATATTTGAAGCAACTCATGAAACAGGCAGTTCTGAAGAGATGATTAGGATGAACAGCAAGAAAACATTATATTTGTGACCGAAAACTTAAGTCAGCCCATGTGTATCCTGGTTGCCAATTCATTCAATTGTGCTGTACTAGAAGGTGGCTATACTTCAACTGGCTAAACTGTTTTTTGGAAACCCTTGACAAAGCAGATAAAAATAAAGTCAAGGAGTATGAAAGCACTACCTGCTTTCGATTCGGGGACAATAATACATTAACGTCTTTAAAGAGAGTGGATCTCCCATGTGAAATTGCAGGAATGTCTTTTCATCAGCACTGATGTGGTTCAGAGTGACATGCACATATTGCTGAGTAAGTCTTAGATGAAAAAAGCAAAGATGTGGTTGGACATGGAGAATGACAAAGCATTTGTTTTTGGTGAAGCAATGAACTTACAGTTCACTGGATCCGGACATTATTACATTCCGTTGACAAACCAGGAGTTTCCCATCAAGAGTATTGCTAACCTCTGGAGCTAAGTGTCTGGCTAACTAGAAGAGAATTGTCTGGAAATTGCATAAACAATTTGTGCATCCTTCATCACAGAAATTATATATTGGAAGACACCACCACGTCCAGTTGTAGGGGTCCCACTAGCCCTGGAATTTAATGGAGTGGTAGCTATGGACCTGAAGGTATGGGACAAGGATCAGAGTATATATCTGTTACATTTTGCAGATATGGCAACCAGGTTCAGCATATCTACGGTAATAAACAATAAGGACAAATGGACAATAGTGGATAAAGTCATGGAAAAATGAGTCGACACAGGTTCTTGGATCACTAACAAAATTCTCATGAGATAATAGAGGTGAATTTGTGAACGATGAGTTTAGGGACATGTGTGAGAACTTAGTCATGCATTGGTCGAACAAGTACCTAACTATTCTAATCCCATTTTCCAGCACTAGGCCTATGTATGCCATGACATTGCAAGTGCACATACAAATACTTCTTAATTGTTGTGAGGGTTTCTTCCCCTACCACCCTTTCAGGCAGTGAGTTCCAGATTCCCACCACCCTCTGGGTGAAAAAATTCTCCCTCACATCACCTCTAAACCTCCTGCCCCTTACCTTAAATCTATGCCCCCTGGTTATTGATCCCTCCATCAAGGGGAAAAGTTCCTTCCTGTCTATCCTATCTATGCCCCTCATAATTTTATACATCTCAATCATGTCCCCCCTCAATCTCCCCTGCTCTAGGGAAAATAACCCCAGTCTATCCAATCTCTCCTCATAATTAAAACTCTCCAGCCCATACAACATCCTGGTAAACCTCCTCTGCACTCTCTCTAGTGCAATCACATCTTTCCTATAATGCAGATTCCTGAACTGCACACAATGCTTCAGCTGTGGCCTAACCAGTGTTTTACAGCTCCAGGCCAGGGGTCATAGATTTAAGGTAAGGGGCAGGAGGTTTAGAAGGGATGTGAGAAATAATTTTTTCACCCAAAGAGTGATGGGTATCTGAAACTCACTGCCTGAAAGGGTGGTAGAGACAGATACCCTCATAACATTTAAGAAGTAATTGGATGTGCACTTGCGATGCCATGGCATACAAGGCTATGGGCCTAGTGCTGGAAAATGGGATTAAGATAGTTAGGTACTTGTTTGACCGGTGCAGATTCGATGGGCCGAAGGGCCTTTTTCTGTGCTGCAGACCTCTATGAGTCTATGACTCCAGCATAGCCTCCCTGCTCTTATATTCTATGCCTCGGCTAATAAAGGCAAGTTTCCCATATGCCTTCTTACCACCTTATCTACCTGTCCCGCTACCTTAAGGGACCAATGTACATGCACACCAAAGTCTCTCTGATCCTCATTACTTCCCAGGGTCCTCCATTCATCATGTATTCCTGTGCCTTGTTTGTCCTGCCCAAGCGCATCACCTCACACTTATCCGGATTAAATTCCATTTGCCACTGATCAGCCCATCTGGCCAGTTGTCTATATCCTCCTGTAATCTAAGGCTATCCTCCTCACTATTTACCACCCCACCAATTTTCGTGTCATCCGCGAACTTACTGATCAACCCTCCTACATTCAAGTCTAAATTGTTTATATATACCACAAACAGCAAGGGACCCAACACTGATCCCTGTGGAACCCCACTGGACACAGGCATCCAGTCACAGAAACACCCCTCGACCATCACCCTCTGCTTCCTGCCACTCAGCCAATCCTGGGTCCAATTTACCAAATTGCCTTGGATCCCATGGGCTCTTACCTTCGTTATCAGTCTCCCATGTGGGACCTTATCAAAAGCCTTGCTGAAGTCCAAGTAGACTGCATCAAATGCGTTGCCCTCATCTACACACCTGGTCACCACTTTGAAAAATTCAATCAAATTGGTCAGACATGACCTCCCCTTAACAAAACCTTGTTGATCCCAGCCTCTCCAAGTGTAGATTAATTCTGTCCCTCAGAATTGCTTCCAATAATTTCCCCACTACTGAGGTTAGACTGACTGGCCTGTAGTTCCCTGGTTTATCCCTTCCTCCCTTCTTGAATAACGGTACCACTTATATTCAGTATTATTCATTTTTTAAATATTTCCATTTTATTCATTGTTTTATCCCCTGCTTTTAGCCAATTTTCGATCTTTTTTCCCACCACCATTCCCTCCCCCTACCCCACCCCCACTAGGGCAATATGTCACTTTCCAGAGTGCTTACCCTGGTCCGGCCATTATCACATTCTGTTTTCCACTCCTAATGTCACCATTAGCACCTCCTTTAGCCAGGACCACCACTATTAACAACCCTTTGACCTTTTGTTTATGACATCTTTCGCAATCTCTCCTTTGCCTCCACCTATCGCTGGCCTTCTATCCAGCTTCACCTGTCCCACCCACCCCCTTAAACAGTGTATATTTCACCACATTTCTACTTCCCTTCAGCTCTGAAGAAGAGTCATACAGACTCCAAACGTTAACTCTGTCTTTCTCTCAACAGATGCTGTCAGACCTGCTGAGTTTTTCCAGCATTTTTTGTTTTTGTTTCAGATTTCCAGCATCTGCAGTATTTTGCTTTTATCCATAGATATCAAAGCGGCTTTCCTACAGGGTAACCTGCTCAAGAGGGAAGTATTTTTACAGCCTCCGAAGCAAGCACCAGGAATAGAGGGGAAGCTCTGGAAATTGAATAAATGTGTTTATGGGTTAAATGACGCTTCTCAGGTGTAGTATTTTCGGTAAGGGCAGTTCTGTTAAAGTTAAGATGTTTGCAAGTGAAGGCGGACCCAGCCATGTTCTATTGGCACTGTAATGGAAAATCTTCGGGTATCTTTATGATGGATGTGAATGATTTTTTGTGGGGGGGCACTAGGGGATTAAGCAGGGTGAGTCAGATGTAATTTTACATCCATCTTACTTGGACAATGTCAATCACATCACAATTAGTTGTACCAGATCCAGACAGAAAGACACAGCTACTACCAAGGATGAGATGGAACAGCTGAGGAATCTCGTCGGACAGCTCAATTAGTTAGGCACACAGGCAAGAGCAGATGCAAGTTTTGATGTGCTGGAGCTTAATCTTGTCATGAAAAACCCAAAAGTGGAGGACATCTTGAGAAAAAATAAAACTTTTTAAAAATTAAAAATAGAGAAGTGTATGCTGAAGTTCCCAGCTTTGGGTGATCCCAAATGAAATGAAACATTTTTCGTGATGACTCACATGCAAACATTGGCGATGGATTTTCCAGTGCAGGAGGTTCGTGATATTTCTTGTGGGAGAGAATGGGAAAAGTTGCCCCTTGGCATGGGAGGCAAAGAAAATATGAAGAGTAGTGAAGGGCACACTAGCTGCTGACAGTCCTGCTGTCATTGTTGCTGTTGACATGGCGTTCTACTTGTCCAAGATCTTGGAGGAAATACTGTGTAAAAAAGAAACTGAAAGAGCAATACCAATGGAATGTTGCATAGATAACCGATCTTTGTGGGATAATATACATTCTATAAAGTGTAAATGAAAAAATGCTTAGGATAGATATAGCGAGTTTAAAGCAGATGTTGGAGAGGAAAGATATCTCTAAGCTAAAGTAGGTAGATACTACTCATCAACTGTTGGATTGTTTCACCAAAAGGAATGGCTCTGCATAAAAATTGTTCAAGGTTCTTGAAGGATGTCTGGCTATGTAACAGTGGGGAATCTGTAATTATTTTTTTCCTCATACTTAGCCATGTACCTTTTTCTGAATATAATTGTCAGGTTCCCTTTGTTATTTTTTTAAAAGAATGTTAGAAATGCAGGTCCCTTTAAGAGTAAACCAGGACAAGATTCAGAGTAAATTGAGTGCATTTGCTTAAGAATTAGGTTTTCCCCAGTAGGGTTTTTTTTTGCTCTGGACAGGGAAAGGATCTCGAAGGGAAGAGTGGAAACCAGTATTTGTTCTGAACTACAGTTTAACAATAAAGCTGTCAATCACAGAATGTAAATGGATATCCACCTATTAAACAGGCAGCATAGCTGTTCTTGTGTATACGCTGTCCACAAGTGGTCAAATGCTCAGCTATGAGTGTAGCAGGGGTGGCCCTCTTATCAAGCAACCACCCATTGTTTCATTGTGGTAGTTGGAATATGGTGGTAAGAGCTGACTGGTGCAGGACGAAAGCAGCATGGCTGTTGCCTCGGTAGTGGACATTTACAGAAATGATGTTCTGTGCATGGCTATTCACCAACTATACCCTCAAGGAGTCATAGCCTTTGGCCTTTGTGGTTTTCATTGACATAAGGAGCCACATGTGTGCAGTCAATGTCTCCTGTATCATTGGGAATGATGCTATCCTGGAAAAAGCTTCAATGAAGACGCCCCTCCTTGTCTATAAGGCCTCTGCTCACCCCCTGAAGCAGTGACGAATGATGAACTGATAATTGACAATGTCTCAGGTTTCATCTTGAAAAGAGGCATTAAGGCCACAATGATCTTCACAGCCACTGGCAAATCTGTCCTTGTTCTCCTCTGCAGCTGCAGGTCTGGTTGTAGAAGGTAGCACAGTTCACTGACCACTTTCTTGTGAAATTGTAGCCACCTCAGACACTGCTCCTGCAGCTAAAGTGCAAGTAGGAGAATTGCTCTCTGAAGAACCTAGTGGTACAGCCTTCTAATAAGAATCCTTCTGCTTTACACTGTAGTAAATTTGGAACTAAAATGATTAATATAACATGTAATAAACAATATTAAACAGCAACTATCAAGACCAAAAGGAAAATATAGAACTTATTTGAACACTTAATAAAATGTATATGGGGCCTATGAATCCAGAAAGACACTTTTCATTTCTCAATGTGAGCCTCTCTATAACCACCAACAACCATCAATTACTGTGAAAGCAACAAATTAATTTGAAAACAGTACTCATTTTGCTCTGCACCATTCACTAATAAGTGCAGATATCAAACACTTCTTAATTTTTTTTATTAGAATTCAGTTGCTTATCAAAATGTCTTAATGACAAACTACAACCACAGACAGAACAGGGTGCTTGTCAATCAATATTTCTTTCCTTTTTAGACTGCAGGATAGGTTTTAAATTATTTTGTGGATTTTGGTATATTTCTTAGCCATGTAACAGCACTGTAGGTGTAACTATACCAGATTCAAGGTGGTTCATCACACCTTTTCAAGAGCAATTGGGGATGAGCAACAAATGTTGGCCTTGCAAGTGATGCACATACCCCATGAAATAATTCGGAAAAAAAACCTTAAAAACAATGGTTCTTTTATGTATGGACGTGACTTTGAAGTTTTCACAAAAATGGCAGATATAAGATTTTAGTAAAAGTAAAGAATTGAAGTAGAATCAGTCAGAACGTATTCATTAAAAAACATTCAAAGATAAATGACACGCATATTACGGTTGAACAAGAATTTCCTGCAGTAACTCTTCTATGTATGAATAAAATACATATATTGTTGAATAAGCCTAGAAATTACTTGCGTTGATGTTGATAGACAAACACACAACATTTTTTATGATATTCGTCTGTTCACTATTTTATTGGAGATGTTTATCTATTTATGCAAGTAATTTAATACCTCTTAAACTAGCAGATAGAAGCATATTTTATAATGTGTTCATTGTTCGTCTGCTGATGTCATCAATTGTAATTATAAGCTATAGTCTTTTCAGATCATATCTGCCCATGGCAAATAGTGAGAGAACCAATTTGAGGGAAAACCCTACTTAATTTCATCCTCACCAATCTACCTGTTGCGAGTACATCTGTCCAGGACAGTATTGATAGAAGTGGCCATGGTATAGTCCTTATGAAGACAGTCCCATCTTCACACTGCAGATACCCTCCATCGTGTTATGTAGCACCATCACCATGCTAAATGGGATAGATTCAGAACAGATCTAGCAGCTCAAAACTAGGCATCCATAAGGCACTGTCACCATCAGCAGAGGCAGAATTGTATTCAACCACAACTTGTAACCTCATGGCCTGGCATTTCCCTCATTCTACCATGACTATAAAGTCAGGGATCAACCGTAGTTTCATGAGGGTTAAGAGACCATGCCAGCACCAGACATATCTAAAAATTAGACGCCAACCTAGTAAAGCTACAACACAAGACTAGATGAATGTTAAACAGCAAAAGCAGCAGGCAGAGCTAAATGATCCCACAACCAATGGAGTAGATCATAGCTCTGCAGTCCTGCCACATCCAGTTGTGAATGGTGGTGGAATTAAACAGCTAACTGGAGGAGGAGGCTCCATAAATATCCCCATCCTCAATAATCAGGGAGCCCAGCACATCAGTGCAAAAGACAAGGTTGAAGCATTTGCAACCATCTTCAGCCAGAAGTGCCGAGTGGATGATCCATCTCTGCCCCGTCCTGAGCTCCGCAACACAGATACCAGTCTTCAGCCAAATTGATTCACTCCACAAAATGTCAAGAAACGTCTGAAGGCATTTGTTAAAGAAAAGTCTATTGGTCCAGAAACATCCCAACTGTGCTACTGAAGACTTGTACCCCAGAACTAGCCATACTCCTAGCCAAGCTATTCCAATCCAACTGTAGCACTGGCATCTACATAATAATCTGTAAAATTTCCCAGGTATGCCCTGTCCATTAAAAGCAGGAAAAGTCTAATCCAGCCAATTATGGCCTCATCAGTCTACTCTCAATCATCATCAATGTGATGAAAGTGTGATTGACTGTGTTATCAATAGTTAACAATAACTTTCTCACTGAAGCTCAGCTTGCATTTTGCCAGGCCACTCAGCTTCTGATCTCATTACAGCTTTGGTCCAAACATGGACAATGGAGCTCAATTCCAGCGTGATAATGACTGCCCTTGTCCTAGGTGGCATATGACCAAGTGCAGCATCAAGGAACCCTAACGAAATTGAAGTAAATGGGGATCAGGAAGAAGACTTTCCACAGGTTGGATTTATACCTAGTGCAAAGAAAGATGGATGTCCCAGGACATCACTGCAGGAGTTCCTCAGGGTAGTGTTTGAGGCTCAACCACCTTCAGCTGCTTCATCAATGACCTTGCCTACATCATAAGGCCAGGAGTGGGGATGTTCAATGATGATTGCAGCACCATTCAGAACTCCTCAGATGCTGAAACAGTCTGCACCCACATGCAGCAATACCTAGACAACATTTAGGCTTGGGCTGACAAGTGGCAAGGATCTTTTACGTCATAAAAGTACTAGGTAATGGCATCTCCATCAAGAGAGAATCTAACCATCTCCCCATGACATTAACGGTTTTACCAATGCTGAATCCTTCATCAATTTCCTAAGGATTACTATTGTGAAAAAAAATTAACTGGACCAGCCATATAAACACTGTATCTACAAGAACAGATCAGAGCCTGAGAATTCTAAGGGAATAACTCACTTCCTGACTCCCCAAAGCCTGTTCACCATTTGCAAGTTACAAATCAGGAGTGTAATCCGCTTGCCTGGATGAGTACAGCTCCAAAAACTTTTAAGAAGCTCAACACCATCTAGGACAAGGTAGCTCACTGGTTTGGTACCCCATCCACTACCTTAACCATTCACTCACTCCAACACCGACGCAGAGAGGCTGCAGTGTGTACCATCTAAAGATGCACATCAGCGTGTACCATCTGCACAATTCACTGCATCGATTTTGCCAAGGCTCGTTCAACAATACCTTTCCAAGCCCACGACCTCTACCTCCTAGGAGGACAAGGCAGCAGCTGCATGGAAACACCACCACCTGCAAGTTCTCCTTCAAGTCATTTGCCATCCTGTCTTGGAACTATATCACCATTCCTTTACTGTCGCTGGGTCGAAACCCCTCTCTAACAGCATTGTGGTGTACCTGTACCAGTTTGCAGTGGTTCAATAAGGCTGTTCATTACCACCTTCTCAGATGCTATTAAATACTGCCTTGCTAGTGATGCCCACATCCTGAGGATGAATTTTTAAAAATCATGTGGCAAAAACTTCAATAAAGCTCTGTGAATCAGTTCTATAGAGTTATTTAAGCATATCCTTTCTGAAAACATGATTGGGGCCATTACAACATTTCCTTGCCACATAACTATGGGAAATATTTTATATGATGTTTACTTAGCAAATTTTTTAAAAACATTTTTGTTTTATTTGTTGATTTCAAAGCAATTCAAATTTATTGTTTAAATGTATTTAAATGTATTTATGTAGTTCGCACAATTTTGTGGAAAACTTCATTAAATATCTTTTACTGCCTCACTAAATCTTTATTTTCAAGATTTTATCTGAGATGGATCTCTCATTTACTGTGCCCTGTCTCTACTAGTGCCTTGGGATGAGAAGACCCCAAGCAGGCCTCAAATTAATGACAACTTTTATGTCTAGCAGTCAGAGATCTACCATTTAAAGCAATTGACATGTTGGCAGTAGTTTAGTGACTGCAGCAGTTCCCTTGTTAGCTCACTTTATAGTGATGATTTTATAAAATTACTGCACAAATCCAAGAAATATAATGTTAAAAGAATCTTAAGGGAGATCCCCTCAAAGTTCTTCTTGACTGAAATGGCATTCAACACAAATCCAATAAAGAATTTACCTTCGCCCAATCTGATTTACTGCTGGTTAATGTGTATTAAAAATGTAATGTAATTACAGTAGTACATGCAGAAGGTAATACTTTTCAAAAGCTCATTGGGGCAATTTTAGTCAAATACTTTAGACACTTAAAAGATGGTCAAGATGAGATCTGAAGCTCTAATGTCTAATGTTTCGTGCAAGATGCCATCTTGGCAACGGAGTTGAAATGTACTCTAGGAACAGCCACCCAGAGTTCATAAAGGATTTAATTGACAATTAAATTATCTGCTCATGCTCATTGGAGAAGCTGCACATGATTGTTATGGATAACACTTCATTTAAAGACCTCTCTTAACAGTGACCAGATGAAAAGGGGTAAATAAGGCATTGCTGAGTTTCGCATGTCACTTAAAGCCATGTTCAACTTTCAATGTTCACTTTCGATTGAGACCAACTTACTGATTGCATTTGAAGAGGACTTTTGACACATCAGGATACTTTCTGGGACACTGGAGCATAAAGATAAAGAGTGAAGCATATGACAGACATCGAGGGCTCATCGCTGCAGAAAACCTGGAGGAGCATAATGAGCTTAGGGGTGAGATTAAAAATGAAATTTGAAAGTAAAGAGAGGCCATGAAGACATATTGGCAAGTAAAATCAAAATAAACCCAAAGTTTTTGCAAATACATAAAGGAAAGAGAATAACGAAAGAAAGAGCAAGGGCTATTATGACCATAAAGGTAGTCTGTGCATGGAGGTGGAGACATCAGTATGGTTCTTATTGAATGCTTTGCATCTGTTTTCACATTGGAGAGTAATGATACAGAAATTGGTGTGGATTGTGCCTTTGCAAAGAAGGTCTGGAGAGAGATGCAGTGGCTTCTGTCGAGGTTCATCCCGAGCAGTTCTGTGACACAGGACTCTGTGCTCTACGGGCTGTTCCCAGGGACATACACCGAGACAAACATCAACTGCAGCTGGAGGATCATCAATTCAGTGAAAGACGCTCTTTGGTCTGCCCGAAACTTGTTGGTCTTCCAGAGCAAAGAGTTGTCCCAGACCGAGTGTTGCAGACTGGCACATTCCAAGGTCCAGGACTACGTGCTGAGGGACGCACTAAAGCTTGGGGCAGCCGCCGCAAAGGCACAATGGGGAAAGGTCGCTGTCTAAGACCTTTCTGTCACAGAGCACTGAGGGGCTGGGAACTGTTGAGAGCCCCTTGGGCTGTACAGCTCAAAATGAATGTCTGCATTGAATACTAATTGTATTATAATTGTATTGAAGCACCTCAGAGTGCATCATGATGTGTGTTGATCACTCCAATACCATTGTCTGATTGTCTGCATTGACCATATTGAAATGATTGTAATATTCATTGATTGTGTTGATGCACCTTGTGATCTATGTGTAAAATTGAATCTGATTGTACTTTTGTGATTGTGATTTTGAAATGTTTTGGAATGTTCTTCCAGATATTTTATGAATAAAGTATATTTTTCAAAAAAAAACATACAGATATTGGAATTAAGGAGGAGGAGTCCAAAATATTAAGGTGAAATTAACATAGTGAGAGAGGAAGTATTAAGGGGCTTAATATCTTTGAAAGTGGATAAATAACCAGGCCCAGATGAAATGTGAAATTTATCCCGGTGTAAGATTTCTGGATGCGGGCCCACAGATACCTAAATAGGCAGTCGTATGTAATTTAAAGATAGTTTATTGAGTTTATTAAAAAACAACAGTTTAGATATGATACATTAACATATTAGACAGAAAAAAAAGTATGCGACCATAACAGTTTGTGATAACATCATTCCATTCTTGAGTCGAAGTGTTAGGAAACTCTTCCCTTGATCTCTTGACCTTCCTCCTCCGCCTCTGGTCCATCTTCCATCTGAAGAAGGCAGCTGCCCAATGAGCATTGCCACCTCGCCAGCACCTCAGCAGCCCCTCAGCAGCACTTCAGCAGTACCTTAGCCCCTACCACCAGTATGACACCAATCTACATACCTTTTTGTGGGGGGGGGGGGAGTCTGGTAGCTTGCCCAGTGTCAATCATCTATCTAACTATTCTGACTACTGGATACAGGACAGGTACTCAAAACGTCAGGTGGTTACCATATCCCCTTGTGCGTCATCCCAATCGAGGTCAGTTTTAGTTTACATCACACTAAGGGTCATATCTTGATCTTTTCTAAACACTTGGGAGATAAGGGGGTGCACAGGGAACCATCTAACAACTCAAGAATGTCAACATGACAGCCTAAAATAAGACTGTCTAGAGATCAAAGTGTTTAGGAATCCTTTTTCCAGAGAGAAAACCAATGTTGCTTAGCTAATCCTGTAAAATGCCGAAAATGCCCACTTATTAAAGACCCCAATTTCTTACACTGGGTTGTTAAGGGAAGCAAGGGAAGAAATACAGAGGTTCTGACCATCATTTTCCAATCCTCTCTGCAATGTTGTACCATTCATTAAAAAGGGATAGACTGAGTAACTACAGGCCAATCAGCCTAACCTTGGTGGTGGAAAAATTATTGTAAAAAATTCTGAAGTACAAGATAACTAGTCATTTAGAAAGACACAGATTAATCAAAGACAGTAAGCATAGATTGGCTAAGGGATGACTGTGTCTGGATAACATGATTGAATTTTTTTGAGGAGGTAACAAGGAAGGTCGATGAGGTAGTGTATTTGATGTAGTCTATATAGGTTGTAGCAAGGCTTTTGACAAGGTTGCAGTGGCAGACAGACCACAAAAGTAAAAGCCCATGGGATCCAAGGCAAAGGAGATCCAAAACTGGTTCAGAGGTAGGAAGCAAAGGGTAATGGTTGATGGGTGTTTTTGGCTGTTTCCAGTAGGGTTCCACAGAGATCAGTAAATGGTCCCTTGATTTTTGTTGTATACATCAATGATTTGGGCTTGACTGTAGGCATATGATGGAGAAGTTTGCAGATCCAAAAATTTGCCTTGTGGCTGTTAATAAAGAATTAAGCTGTCGACTGCAGGAAGGTATCAATGGACAAGTCAGGTAGTGGAACAATAGCATGGCAAATTGAGTTCAATCTGTAGAAGTGTGAGGAAGGCTGACAAGGTAAGGCAATACACAATAAACAATAGAATACTGAGAAGTGCAGAGAAACAGAGGGACCTTGGTGTGCACGTTCATAGATTCCTGAAGTGTCTGGACAGGTAGATAAAGTGGTGAAGAAGCTAGATGGGATACTTGCCTTTATTAACTGAGACATAGAATATAAGAATAGGGAGATTACGCTGGAACTGTATAAAATACTGGTTGGGTCACAGCTGGAATATTGCATGGAGTTCTGATCATCATACTATGAGAAAGAGGTGAATGCACAAGAGAGGCTACAAAAGAGATATATGAGAACATTTTCTGGACTGGAGAATTTTAGTTTAGAGGAAAGATTGGATAGACTAGGGTTGTTTTCTTTGAAACAGTGAAAGCTGATGAGAGACCTAATCAAAGTGTATAAAATTCTGAGGGCTCTAGATAGAGTAGATAGGAAGGCCCTATTCCTCTCGGTTGAGGGGGTCCAGAACCAGGGGACATAGATTTAAGGTAAGAGACTGGAGGCTTGGAGGGAATTCAAGGGGATTTCGTTTCACCCAGAGGCTGGTGGGCTGTGGAACTCTTCCTGAAAGGGGAGTAGAAGCAGAAACCCACATAACATTTAAAAAATAATTAGATGTGCACTTGAAGTGCTGTAACCTGCAAGCCAAGGACCAAAAGTCGGAAATTAGGATTTAGCTGGATGGTTACTTGTCATCAGGCATGGGCATAATGGACCAGCTGGCCTCCTTCCATGGGGTAAATTTCTATGATTTCTCCTCGTTTGAAAAGGATAATTCAGGTGCCCTCCTGGAATGCCCTCAAGGGGCAGTGGGCTGTGATAGCACCACCGCAGACATCACCAACTCAGCATGGCCTTCAGTGGTTTTGGCCTCCTGCCTGATAGGTAATGACAGGGGCAACAGTGCAGTAGTAGCAGAGGGAGCAACAATGCTGCCATAATTTCCACACCAGCAATCTATGGACATTGGAAACACTTTGCAAGTCTCTTCAAACAAGGACCCCAGAGCCACCATGATGCCTTCTTCAGCATTCATTGCAGCAGTTTTCCATTCCACAAAAGTTGCAATGACTGCAGTGGAAATTGCAACCTCAGTAATCAGATGCTGCATGATGTCTGGCTCCACAGGTCACTGCTTGGAAGTCACCAGCCTCTCCATGCTCTTGCACCTAGCCATATGCCAAGGTGGAGGCAGACTCTTCCATCCCACTAGACACAACCCGGAGACTTTCAAGCTGGCTGTCTGTTGCACCAAGCATTTTGTTTGTCGCTTCCAATAGTAATCTTTCGAAGTTTGGTTCTGTGAGGTCCTCTGCTGCAGCAGAGGTAATTTGCAACCCTGTCCCAACCACCCCCTACAAGAAAGGTGATACCTGTGGTGTCCCTGCCACTCTGCATTACTGCTGCCCGCTAGTATCCCCATGCATCTCACTGTAAGCTAATCTCTAAGTTATGTGTGGTGTCAGCCTCTGAGCTGGTGCCTATGATAGTAGTAGTCATTGGCACTTGATGAATGCCCAATACCCATGATGCATTTATCCTGCATCAGTCTGCAGTAACTATGATCTTCAAGCCTCAAAGATGTGCCACTGGATCACTGCTCAGCAACAAGGGACACACCCTCCACATGTAGCTGATGACCCCCTTCTGCCATCCCATCATGCGAAGTCAGAAAGCCTTTGATGAGAGCTACAGTGGGACCTATGATACCATGAAGCAAGCCATCAGTCTCCTCATGCAACAGTTTTGCTGCTTGGATTGCTCGGGATGAGGGGTCTCTAAAATATGCAGCCGAGAGCCTGTCCATGCTTGTGGTGTGCTGCATCCTCCACAATCTTGCCAGCTATTACCTCCTGGGATTGAGGAGAAGGAGGAAGAGGATGAAGAAGAAACAAGTGGGAGACCACATCAGCTACTTGCAACTAGATACAACTGAGGCTTCACTTCAGTTAAGATAAACTTGCTCACCACAGCATAGGACAACCATTTCCTAACAGTACATTCATAACAGACTCCCCATCACAAAATTCCAGTCAATAAAGGCCAACAGCAAAAACCTTCACTCAACTGCATAACCCAGAACAAATCACCCTTGTGCAAACCCGCAGCATTTATCTTGTGGGTGCCCTAGGTCCTGCGCTACCCCAGTGGCTGCAGCATGTATGGTAAAAGGCTGCTGATTTTCACTGAGGAAGACTTTAGATGGCCTTGTAGGATGGACCTCAAGCAGTTCCGGGCCTTGAGGGCCAGGCTTCGAGTGCACCACCTCAACATGGATGGCATCAGTATGGGCTCCTAGCCCAGAGTCAACAGCAAGGGCATTGGCAGAGTGGCAGTGTTGGAAGCACAAATGCTGTCATTTTGAGGGGACAGCAGGTTCATTCCCTGTGCCGCCACTGTCACTCCCACGGATCGGCATATCAGCAATCCTCATAATCTGCTGGAGTGCAGATTTTTTTCTTTATTCTTTCACGGGATGTGGGTGTCACTGGCTAGGCCAGCATTTTTATTGCCCATCCCTAATTGTCCTCGAGAAGGTGCTGGTGAGCAGCCTTCTTGAACTGCTGCAGTCTATGTGGTGTAGGTACACTCACAGTGCCGTTAGGAAGGAAGTTCCAGGAGTTTTACTCAGCGACAGTGAAGGAACAGCGATATAATTCAAAGTCAGGATGGTGTGTGGTTTGGAGGAGAACTTGCAGGTGGTGGTGTTCCCATGCATTTGCTGCCCTTGTCCTTGATGGTGGAGGTCGTGGGTTCAAAAGGTGCTATCTAAGGGACCTTGATGAGTTGCTGCAGTGCATCTTGTAGATGGTACGCACTGATGCCACTGTGCATCAGCGGTGGAGGGGGTGATTGTTGAAGGTGATGGATGGGGTGCCAATCAAGCAGGCTGCTTTGTCTTGGGTGGTGTCAAGCTTCTTGAGTGTTGTTGGAGCTGCACTCATCCAGACAAGTGTATTCTATCACACTCCTGACTTCTGCCTTGTAGATGATGGACAGGCGTTGGGGAATCAGGAGGTGAGTTACTTGCCACAGAATCCCCAGCCTCTGACCTGCTCTTGTAGTCACACTATTTATATGGCTGGTCCAGTTCAGTTTCTGATCAATGGTACCTCTCAAGATATTGATAATGGGGGATTCAGCAATGGTAATGCTATTGAATGTCAAGGGGTGATGGTTAGATTTTCTCTTGTTGGTGATGGTCATTGCCTGGCACTTGTGTGGCATGAATATAACCTGCCACTTATCAGCCCAAGTCTGAACGTTGTCCAGTCTTTTTGCATATGAACACGGACTACTTCAGTATCTGAGGAGTTGTGAATAGTACTGAACACTGTGCAATCATCAGTGAACATTTCCACTTCTGACCTTATGATGAAGGGAAGGTCATTGATGAAGCAGCTGAAGTTAGTTGTGGCTCCTCAGACACCACCTGAGGAGCTCCTGCAGTGATGTCCTAGGACTGAGATGACCTGCTTCCTTTGTGCCAGGTGTGACTCCAACCAGGGGGGCGTTTTCCTCCTGATTCCCATTGAGTCCAGTTTTGCTATGAATCATTGATGCCACACCAGATTGCTGGACTGCTGTCAGAGCCTATATGCCCTCTAAAGCACTCAAATTCACACACATGATGATAGCTATCTGAGCCTCCTTGTCATCCACCATGAGTCTAATGACCTCTGCCTAAGCTTCGACAACAGCAGTGAGACACTGGGAGGCCTCTGCCTGTACTGCAGTGGAAGCTAAGGAAGAGGCCAACAAATACTCCATCACCAGTTGGTCTGGCAGTGTTGCCAGGAGTTGTCCACAACTTACACAGTGGAAAGCTTGGGCTCCAAGCTTTGTGTGATGCCTGCCACATTTTGGAGCCAGGCTCTTCCATGCTCCTTGCTCATGACTAAGGCTATCTGGCAGGCCTGCCAATGCACCAAACATCTTGTTGTGCATTGTCATTGATATTTTCACTTCGTCTGCCCCAATGAGGTCCTCACCTGAGTACCCTGCAGCAGAACACATTAGCAACTTCACCCTGTGAAGAGGTTGCACATGAGCTATCTTATCCCCCTGTCCTGACTGGAGCCCATTTGTGCCTGGTGACTCACCACATGCTGATTCCAACCAGCTTCTAATGTTTGCGCAGTATCTGAGCCAGTGGCTGTGAGTGTAAGGTCAAGTGACGGTGTCTCCTCGTCACTCTCATGGACTTGCCCTTCCTCTTCCTCATGGATCTTTGAAGTCTGAACAGCCATCAGTTCTTGGCGATCTGAAAGCACAAAAGCATAATGTGACGGGGAGGAAAAGCAAGAGTTTCACAGTCACAATATCAGCATTTTCCATTTCATGGCAACTTTCAGGATGAGGGTAAGGGGTCAATGAAAGTGGTATCTAAGGCAGTAACTTCTCATCCTCTTTGATGACCTCGGCAGCGCTGGGTGCCATTGACTCTGTGGCTTCGGTCCCCATGATTCACTGGACCACCTTCTTGAGGGCACTGACTGGTGTAGTCTAGCACGTTAGAGTCCTGGCACTAGGGTGTGCTGCTGAGTGAGTGATGAGATGTGGTGCATTGAGCAGTGTGAGAGGTGGGTGTTGTGGTGAGTCTGAGAAGGAATGTGCAGATGCATTCACTCATTTGACCATCTGAGTGAGGTCATTAATCTTTTTCTATCCTGCTGCCATGTTCTCGGAGTGGCACTCTGGGCATCAATTGCCCCTGCCACCTGTTCCCATTCCCTTCTAAGATTCTACCTTGAAGGCTTCCTGTTTCCCACCACACTCCACTTCTCCACTACCATCTCCCCTTGAGTCCATTTATAACTCCAGGGCAGCATCAATTGAGCCCTTTCCCAGGCACTCTGACATTCCCGTTGATTCTGAATGCTTCAGAGTGATTATCCAGCAGCTTGCAATCTATTAATGTAGTTTCCCTTTTATCTGAACTGTGCCTTTAAAGAGGGAAGGCTTCCTGGAACATGTGGTTTTCTCAAGTTGCTTAGTCCTCTGTGAAAACCAGAAACCATTGACAATGCTGTAGAGAGGAGTGCAGTGCAGGATCTGCTTGGGCCATGCTACAACAATGGAAATGAGATGGGTGCACCAGTTTTATGTGGTGCATTCAGAAGCAGTACAGGCAAGCTGTGAACCATGACCCATATGTCCAAAAACTACAGCACATCAATTTCTAACCCATGTCCTATACATATATATATACATATATATATATAGAGAGAGAGAGAGAGAGAGAGACTTAACTCTTTTATTCTCCAGCATGATGATTACACAGTGTTCAGTACCATTCACGACTCCCCAAACCTGGACAACATCCTGCTTGGGCTGGTAAGTACAAGTGGCAAGTAAAGTTCATGCCACACACATACCAGCAATGCCAGGTATTTCCAGCAATGTGATGGGGAGTCTGTTATTCAATGGCATTACCATTATTGAACCTCCCACTATTAATATCCTGGGGGATTATCATTGACCAGAAACTGACAGGAACAACCATAAAAATACTATGGCTACAAGAGCATGTCAGAGGCTGGGAATTTGGCGGCAAGTAACTCACCTCCTAACTCCCCAAACTCTGTCCACCATTTACAAGGCACAAGCCTGGGGTATGATGGAATACTCTCCACTTGCCTGGATGAACGAAACTCCAACAACACTCAAGAAGCTTGACACCAATCAGGACAAAGCAGCCTGCTTGGTTGGCATCATATCCAGCTCTTTAAACATTCATTCCATCCACCACTGATGCACAGAAGCAGCAGTGTGCACAATATACAAGATGCACTGCATCAACTCACCAAGGCTCCTTCAGCAGCACTTTCCCAACCCATGACCTCTACCACCAAGATGGACAAGGGCAGTAGATTCATGTGAACACCATTGCCTGAAAGCTCCCCTCCGAGGCATAGACCATCCTGACTTGGAAATATATCGCCATTCCTTCACTGTCGCTGGGTCAAAATCATGGAACCCCCTCCCTAACAGCACTGTGGATGTACCTACACCACATGGATTAGTTTCAATAGGCAGCTCACCAGTACCTTCTCAAGGGTAATTAGAGATGGGCAACAAATGCTCACCTTGCCAGTAATGCTCACATCTCATGAATGAATTAAAACAATTTATTACTTTAACAAACTGAAATAGTGTACACAAGTGGATAGTCTAACTTCCTTTGCATTCTACATTCAATTCTGAAAGATTTATATTGAGAAAGAAAATCTGCTGTCTCCAGCACTGAGAATTTCTTATTTTTGATTTTCAATTGTCAATTGCATCATACATACTGTTTGTATTTTTTTGAAATGCCACATAGACAGATATCACTTTGACCCTATCAATGTGAGATGTTGCTACATCTCACTTCAAAAATAACCTTTCCGCACAATATCCTTCCTTGTAATATTTCACTGTGATAACTAACATGTCAAATGCTGAGGAAACTGCACAGATCAAGGATAATTCTTGATAGTAATGTCACTTCTAACCATTTGATGGAGTGTGGAACATGCTGATTCTGGTGCCAATTTCTTTGAAACTCAGGGTTCCTGGTGTTACTGTGGATTTACAGCTCTCAGGTAGGAGTCTTATTTTGCCTTTGGGCATGTTATTACTGTGTTTAGAAAACTGCCCAGAGGTTCAGTCTAACTAAAGCATTGTTGCATTCACTTCAAGCTTTCCCATTACTATTCAGGGTGGGGTGATAATTGCAAGATTGAGAGAGGTTACAAATTCCAAATATCAAGATCAATTTATTTTGTAACAGCATCAACATCTTTACCATCTCAAAACAGATACTGAATGGTTTAAGTCATAGCAAGTTTAAGACTTACACATTTTGGAGCAATGGATTTTCATCATTGTTATGCAACTGAATATTCTTGTCTTTGGTGTCTCAAGTTCAGGGCAAGCTATAATCACCTTACTATTTCCAATAGCATCACTACCATCATTACCAAGATTGGATGGAATGCTAGAAACAAAGCATTAGATAGAATATACTGAACAGAAACAGGCCATTCAGCCAAACAGTTCAAGCCATCATTTAAACTCCACTTGCCCTTCCTCCTATCCTTTCTCATCTAACTCTATCAGCCTAACTCTCTGTTCCCTTCTCCTTCCTATGCTCATCCAGCCTCCCATAAGAAAATAAAAAACATAAGAGATAAGAGCAGGAGAAGGCCTTACAACCCCTCATGTCTGGTCTATAGAAAGCATGGCTGACCCCTAACCTTCACCCCCCTTCCCACCCAATCCCCAAATCCTTTTATTTCCTTAGAGTCCAGAAATCAATAGAACTCAGCTTTGAATGATCAACAACTGAGTATCTGCAGCCCTCTGAGGTAGAGAATTCCAAAGATTCACAACTCTCTGAGTGAGGAATTTTTTCTTCATCTTAATCCAAAATGGTCGTCCACTTATCCTGAGACTATGTCCCCTTGTTCTAAGCACCAGTTAGGGGAAACAACCACTCAGCATATACTCTGTCAAGCTCTCTCAGAATCTTATTTGTTTCAATAAAATCAATTCTCCTTCTTCTAAAATTCAGAGAGCATGGGACCATTCTACTCAATCTTTTCTCATAGTACAATCATCTCAGCCCAAGAATCTGGTGAACTTTTTTAGCTTTAGCCTTTAAGGCAAGTATACCCTTCCTTCGGTACAGAGACCAAAACTGTACACAGTACTAAAGCCCTGTACGAAGGTAGCCAGACTGCCTTGTTCTTGTGCTCTAACCCCCTTGCAATAAAGGCCAATATGTCATTTGCTTTCCTAATTGCTTGCTGTACCTGCATGTTAATTTTTGTGTTTCTTGAACAAGGACATCTAAATCTGTCTGAACACCAACATTTAATATTCACAATTTTCAAAACATTCTGTTTTTCTATTCTTCCTAGTAAAGTGAATAACCCCACATTTCCCATAAGTACATCCATACTATTCGCTTAAGCATTCCCTGTGGTTCTGCATTCTCACCACTCTCTGGGTAAAGATGTTTCTTTGAATTCTCTATTTGATTTCTTGGTGACTATCTGATATTGATGGCCTCTAGTTTTGCTCTCTTCCACAGTGGAACATCTGGTCTACCCTATTAAAACCTTTCAGAATTTTAAAGACTTCTATTTGGTCACTTCTCAGCCTTCTCTTTCAAAGAGAAAAAAGACCCAGCCTGTTCAACCGTTCCTGATAGGCATAATCCTGCATTCCTGTGATCCTTCTAAATCTCTTTTGTATCCTTTCCAGTGCCTCAGTGCCTTCTTATAATTTGGCTACTAGAAGTGTACACAACATTTCAAGAGGGGTCTAACCAAGTTTAACAATAACTTCTCTACTTTTCACTCCTATCCCTCTAGAAATAAATCCTAGTACTTGGTTTGCTTTTTATGTCCTTTTAGTGATTTATATATTTGTATTCCCAGATCTCTTTGTTCTCCTATTCCATTTAAATAATTATTTTCCAAGTAGCATGTGACCTCCTTATTTTTGTTTTTTTTTAAATTATTTATTCATGGGATGTGGGCATCACTGGCTAGGCCAGCGTTTATTTCCCATCCCTAATTGCACTTGTTCAGAGGGCATTTAAGAGTCAACCACGTTACTGTGAATATGGAGTTACATGTAGGCCAGACCAGGTAACGACAGTAGATTTTCTTCTCTAAAGGGCATTAGTGAACCAAGTGGGTTTTTTTACAACAATCGGCATGATTTTATGGTTATCATCAGACTTTTAATGTTCCCCAAAACATTGCCCTGGGTCTCTGGAATACTAGTCTAGTGACGATACCACTATGCCACCGCCTCCCCTAAAATATAAAGCCTCACACTTAACTGTGTAGGAATTTATTTGCTAATTATATGCTTATTCTTCAAGTTTATTAATGTCTTCTTATAATTTGTTGCAGTCTTCCTGAGTATTGTCTGTCTGCCTCCCCCCATCTCATCGCATCATACCCCACCCCCACTGACACCCCCCTCCCCAAACCATTTGGTGTCAACTGCAAATTTAGAAATTGTGTTTTTGCTCCCAAAGCCTGAATCATTAATACAAATTGTGAACAACAGTGGTCCCAGGACTGATTTTTCTGCCACCCTACCTTCTACCATCTGCCAATCTGAATAGCTATCCTCTACCCCTACTCTCTTCTTTCTGCCTTACAGACAGATACTGCTACTTGTCCTCTGACTTCCCACTGCTTTGGCCTTATTCATTAGTCTATTATGTGGTACCTTATCTGAAGGCCTTTTGGAAATCTAGATAAATTAAATCAACTGCATTACCTTTGTTTACTCTCTCTGTTGCCTCTTCAAATAATTCAATCAAATTTATCAAACATAACTTTTCCTTTTGAAATCCATATTGATCATTCGCTATTTTATTTTTGGTTTCTAAATGCTTTTCTCCTTCAGTAGATTCCATTTTTTTCCTATCACTAATGTTGGGCTGATGAGTGTATAATTCCACAGACACATTATATCTCTCTTCTTAAGTATAAGTATAATGTTAGCTAATCAACTGTCCTCTGGCACTAAACTTTTTCTAACAAATTATGTGTAAAAGTGCCTTTGCCATCTCTTCTCTAGGTTTTTTAAAATGAGCGGATACAGTCTGTCAAGATCGTGGGGAGGGGGAGTAGAGGGATAACTCTTTAAGTTTGATTAGTTCATTTAATATTTCCCATTTTTTATTTTAAATATGGTTATACAATTGATACAAAAATAGCAATTTTATGTAACTTACCCCGACTCCCCAAAGACTTCCCACCACCTGCAAGGCACAAGTCAGGAGTGTGATGGAATACTCTCCACTTGCCTGGATGAGTGTAGCTCCCACAACACTCGAGACATTTGACATCATTCAGGACAAAGCAGCCCGGTTGATTGGTACCACATCCACAAACATTCACTCCCTCCATCACCGACGCACAGTGTGTACCATCTACAAGATGGACTGCAGGAATTCAACAAGGCTCCTTAGACAGCACCTTCCAAATCCATGACCAATATCATCTAGAAGGACAAGGGCAGCAGATAGATGGGAACACCACCATCTGGAAGTTCCCCAAGTCTCACACCATCCTGACTTGGAAATGTATTGCCAGTCCTTCACTATTGCTGGGTCAAAATCCTGGAACTCCCTTCCTAACAGCACTGTGGGTGTACCTACTCCACATGGACTGCAGCTGTTCAAGAGGGTAGCTCACCATCACCTTCTCAAGGGCAACTAGAGATGGGCAATAAACGCTGGCCTAGCCAGCGAAGCCCACATCCCATGAAAGAATTTTTAAAAACAAGTGAGGTAATGTAATTTATACTTATTTAACCTAGACCACAAGTCTCATAGCAATCCACGCAGTCATGTTATTCACAGGGTTGATTACATCAAATAAATTGTCAAATATGATTAGAATAGTACAAACCAATTGCTTATTTGCAAATGACTTCAATCCCTTACTCTAAGACTCTTAAATCAGTCAGGCCATTTAACCATAGCAGCATATTACTTAACCTCTTATTCACCCATGTATTTGTATCTTAGCCCATGCTGAGAGGCAGTAACTTCTTCTTTCATACATTTAGTAAAAGGCATCACAGGTATTAGAGTTCTACCTGGCTATAACATGCATTTCCAAGCATGTTAATGGGATATCCTAGCACATGGATGGCAATCTGTTGGAGTAGAATTCTTGTCCATTATATAACCTTGATTCAGTGGTATGAAAATTGGACTGGAACCAATGTCCTATTGAGTCGTATAATGAGGGCCCTGAAGAAGGCTTCAAACTAAATAATGGGAGGGGAGGGATCACGTGAGGGGAGATTTGGAAAGTTAAAGAGAAATGACAAGGCAATAGTGCAGAGTAATGATATGGATATTGGCAACCCAGAGTGTGACAGGAAGGGAAAGTGTGTACAAACATAAGAGTACACCAGAAAATATGGTCAGAGTAGGGAAAAATGGCTTTAAACTAATAGAGAGGGAGGAGGGTTTGGGTGAAGGGTGATTTAGAAATCCAAAGATAAAAGTTTAGGCAATAGAAAAGTATATCGATGTGGGTAATGACAAGCTGAATGGGACAGGAAAGAACAGAGAGTTTAACAGTGATAGTGCATCAGAGAGAAAGTTACAAGCAGAGAATAGTCATAAAAAAAAGAATTGAAGCCACTCTATCTGAATGCGCAGAACATCCTCACTAAGATGGATGAAGTAGTAGCGCAAATAGAGATAAATGGTTTCAATATAATTGCCAGTACAGAGACATGGTTACAAGGTAACTGTAGAGTAAAGGGTTAATATCAGAAGTATACATGATGCTGATGAAATAATGCTGTCAGATCACATGACTGAAAAGTAAGAGAGATCTTGAAGAGAGCAGAAGTTCTTACCTTGTGTGGGGTCCAAATGTATAAATACTTGCTGTAAATAAATAGGTTCTAATTGAAAAGGCTGTGGACTCAAGCAGCATACTTTTGGGGGACTAGACAATCCCCAAACCCCATCTAATCCTCTGCCATGCAACAAAACATGGTGGCAGCAAGTGAAAAACCCAACAAAGACTGAAAGAAGCTGCAGGGCTGGCAATGAAAGAGAACGTTGAAGGAAGGACAAATGAAAAAAATTCCAAGACTCACCAAGATGGCGGAACATCGCGGCGGCAACAGAGGCAAGCCATGACACAAACCCAGAGACCAGGCCGCAGTGGGCACAGACCCAAAACAGCAAGCAGCAGCAGAGAAGCAGGATCAAATGCAGGAACAATTTCAAGACTTAGGATAAGCATGGAATCTACCTCATCTCTCCCACATCCAATTCAGAGAGTGGAAGGCTCACATCAAGTTGAGAAGCGGGACAACTGGAGAAAAAGGTTCACAAGGTACAGAACTGCTTCAGGATTACATTAGAAAGACCAGGTCCATACCCTATTTTATGCTGGAGGAACTATTATTGATGACATGATAGCAAGGCAGGGGATTGATGAGACTTCAGTGTCTTATGGAAAAGTCATGCAAGCTTTCAACTCTTATTTCAGTGTCTGTTAAAACTTAATAATTGAGAGGGTTAAATTTAACAGAAGAAAACAAAGGCTAGGTGAAAACATGCGGCAGAATTTTGCCCTTGGCAGGCGGGCTCGGCGGGGATGGGCGGGGTTGGTTGGGAAGGCGATCGCCGCCTGCGATTGGCACCGCACTGCGACTTCACGCTGGCAGGCCAATTAAAGCCCACCCAGTGTGAAATGCGAGCAGCCAAGCACAAACTTCGCGCATGCATGCAAGTGAGTGCTTCATAATCTCCCTGAGACACAGAGCTGCCTCAGGGAGATGAAGAGATATAAAATGAAATAAAGAAAATAAAAATGTAGTAAAACATGTCCTCTCATGTGACTCTGTCACGTGAATAGGGACATGTTATTAATTCAATTGTAAAACTTTTATTTTATTTTTACTGGCATTTGGAAACCTCATCCTGCCTGTGGATGAGGTTTCCAAAAAAATGCAAAGGCCGCTTGGCCTTTCCACCTGCCCACCAGCCATTAGGTTGGATGGGCAACAAAAAATCTAGCTTAATTGATTATTTAATGGCCTTAACAGGTCTTTTAATTGTCGACAGGCCGCCGACCGAACTATCGCATGACTGTGCATTGATATCGGCACACTCGGCCAATGTTAATGCACGTCATTTCATGCTCAAGTGGGTCGGGCGTGTGCCCACTGCTGACCAAAAATTTCTGCTCATGGATTCATGCTTCAATGCCCTTTACAAGCTAGCATGGAATTGCACTTATGGGGCAGGATATTACACGTTGGCGAGCAAGGGCGTGGCCCGCTCACCGACGTGTAAAATGATGCGCGGTGACGTCGGGGGGAACTCCCAATGTCACCGGGCCCCAGTTAAATTTTCAAGAAGGCGGGGGCACAGCAAAATCAGCTGCGCACCCGCCGACCTGTCAATAGCCAATTGAGAGGGTCAATTAAGTAATTAAAGGACCTGCCCGTCCAACCTTAAGGTTGGTGGGCAGGCCAGAAGCCCCAGCAGGAACTAGGAAAAGCATGAAACCTCATCCACGGGCGGGATGAGATTTCATGTAGGTTTTTAAAAATTTTAATAAAGCTTTTGCAAAAATTATGGACGTGTCCCAACTCATGTGACATTGTCACATGAGGGGACATGTTAGGGAAATTTTATTTTTCTATTTTTAGGCTTTTTACTTTTAGAGCCGACCTCCCTGAGGCTGCACATGCATGAAAGACCACACACTCAGGTTTAGGGATTCCCCCCGCGTCTGCACAAGGAGCGCATAGTGCTGCAGTGCGGATGTCACGCTGAGCGGGCATTAATTGGCCCGCCCACATAAAATGGCGCCGCGCCTCCGATCGGGGTGAAAATTCAGCCCATGGAATTTTAAAATACGAGCTGATTCAAGACAGAATCGTAGTTGGAGTCCTAGATGAAACATTATAAGATCTCTTACAGACAAGGGAGGATTTAGCACTGGTGAAAGAAGCACAGATCATGAGACAAACAGAACTTAGAAAACAGAATCGGGTGTTTGTTTGCGGTTCCATGCAGAAGATTGAGCAAGACTGTTCAATTTGTAGGCCATAAAATGGAAAGCATACCAAAGCCTAAGCCTGCTAAACAGGGAAAAAGCATGCCAGCAGCCATTTTAAAATGACTCCAGTGTAGCGGGAACAAGCCACACAAATGAAATAAATATCAAGCAGTGTGGGGGGTGGGCGCGGTGTGGGGTGCAAAGTGCCACAACTGTGGAAAAATAGGCCACTTGAAACTTTGTTTGTCGTTCAAAAACACTGACAACCTGTAAAAGGAGGGGGAAAAAAATTAAAGCAGAGTCATGTATAAGAAGTGAAAGAGCCACAAGAACTGAAAATTAACCTTCCTAGGGGAGATAAATGGCACTAAAAACAAGTATTGGGGTTTTATGCTCGAAGCGGAAGGACACCCCACAGAATTTAAATTAGACACAGGCACAGGAATTTCTATTTTATCAAATTAAGTAAAATGTCTGAAACAGATTCCATTGTCACCATCATCTATTAAGTTACAAGGTCCTGGGGGAACCACAATAAGAGTGGAAGGCCAGCTCATGGCGAAGATGAAATATAAAGATCGAGAAGCCTTCAAACCTCTATATGTCATTCAAAATCAAGGACACCTTAGTCAGAAAAGTATGCCTAAAACTGAAATGAATCTGTAAGGTTGCTGATGATAATTACAGCACTACAATGCAAAAAAATTCTCAAAATTATTTACAGGGCTTGGAAAATTAAAGGCAGAGGACAACATCATAATTCAAAACCAATTTTCCTCTTTACCCTGAGGAAAGTCCCTCACCCACTCTCGGACAAAGTCAAAGTTGAAGAGATGCAGCAGCAAGGGGTTATCTCACTGGTCACCATGCCAACAATGATTGCAATCCCAAAACCAAATGGCTCTACATGAATCTGCCTGGATTTAACTCAGCTAAATGAAGCAGCAAACGTGAGATCCACCCGATGGCCTCAGTGGATGAGAGCCTAGCCAAACTAGCCAAGAGCACTTTATTTACCAAATTGGACACGAGCAATGGATTTTAGCAGTTGCCTCTGGACAAAGAATCCAGATTGCTGACATTTCTAATGCCCTTCAGTCATTATTGTTTCACTAGACTGTCCATTGGAATCATGTCCTCTGCAGGAATTTACCAGAGAAAGATGTCCAACACTTTAGAAGGCATGGAAGGAGTGTTATGCCATATGGGCTATTAGGTCAATATGACATGAAAAGAAATCCATAACTGTATGTATCAAAACTTTATTCATTTTGATATCTTTTGCCCTTTGTTCTGGAAGCTACCAACAGGAGTTACAAGAACAGAAGAATCCTCCTCTTATCATTGTGGAATCTCACACCCAATTGTAAGGACATTATAATCAAAAAACCAGGGGACTCACAGATAGAAACTCGTTATGCCTGCAGAGCTGTTAAGAGATTCATCTCATGCCTGGAAATGTCCAGGTCCATTTTAAAAGGGGACCATTGACATCATTTGTATCTTGATAAGCTTACCGCTGTACTGGAGTCAGAGGGTCTGCCTAGACAATAACTTCCCGACTCAAGACCTTCAATATGGATGGTAACTCTTTCAAAAGCTAATGGGTGGCACATTACCAGTCGTGAAATCAAAGCCAGTTCCAGACATTGGATAAACATCCTTTTTGTAATCATTGTGGAGTAAGTAGGTCCACATGAATTGAGTTAAAAGCAAAATATTGCAGATGCTGGAAATCTGAAACAAAAACAGAAAATGCTGGAAAAACTCAGCAGGTCTAACAGCATCTGTGGAGAGAAAAACAGAGTTAATGTTTCGAGTCTGTATGACTCTTCTTCAGAGCTGAAGGAGAGTCATACTTGAAATATTAACTCTGTTGTTCTCACCACAGATGCTGTTAGACCTGCTGAGTTTTTCCAGCATTTTCTGTTTTTGTTTCACATGAATCGAGTGACTATTTTGAAATCTCTATATTCCTTTGAGAACTGAGAATTCCTCAGTCTGCTGTTTAACATCCAACGGGTGAATCCCCAAGAAGCAGGACTCCAGGCAGAGCAACAACCTAGTCCTTGAAGCCTGTCCCTACTGGTAGATTTTGAACCATCACCTGCAGAACCAACCCACTCTCTGTGTATCTACTTCATTTTGTGGTATCAGCACCAACTGTAAAGTAAACTCTAAAACCTGGCCTTCAGCCAGCTGAACTCGAACTCCTATGTGAAAGAGTTCCTCATTGGACTCTGACTCTGAACTCTGTAAATCACATGAACTAATATTAATTTCTGTGGTTCTTTTACTGTTACTATCCATAGTTGTAAAACTCATTTTTCTATCCACCCCCCAACCCCGCCAGCCACTCCCCCCCAACCCCCCACCCCCCGCAACATTACTATGCATTTGTGTGTAGTGGAGTGGGAAGTTGTGAACATCCTCCAGGTTTTGAATGTGGAATAAACTAAACTTCTGTGTTAATCATAATACGTGTTTTCCGCAGTTTATTAGTAAATTGGATCATACAAAACGAGGGTTTGGGAAAACATGTCACCGTATACTCTAAAAATAATTCAAACACCTTGGATAGTTGATGAGAGGAAATAAGACAGTTTGACTGTCTCTCTCCTGTCCATAATAACACAATATACATATACATAGGGCAGAAGCCTCCCCACACTGGTGGGTTTTGAGGGGGCGGGCGGGGGTGGGTGCGAACCCGATTGGCGCCCGCGATCGGGGCTGTGCCGCCATTTTACATGGGTGGGCCAATTGAGGCCCTCCCAGCGTGACATGTGCCCGGAAGCACTGAGCACTCCATGTGTGGGCAGGGAGGATTCCCTGAGTCGAGGCCTGCACTCTTTCCGGCATTTGCGAGAGGTGCCTCAGGGAGATTAGTTTAAGGCTTAAAAATGTAAATAAAGAAAAGGAAATGTTTTAAGACATGTCCCCTCATGTGACAGTGTCACATGAGCTGGGACATGTTCATGAATTTTGAAAAAAAATTTTATTTAATTAATGAAACCTTCATGAAACCTCATTCCGCCCGTGGATGAGGTTCCATGAAAAATGCAAAGGCTGCCTGGGCTCTTCGCCTGCCCGCCAACCTTAAGGTTAGACAGACAGCCCTGTTAATTGTTTTAATGACTCTTTAAATGGCCTTAACAGGCCGTTGACAGTTCGGCAGGTGCCTGCCAAGCTGATAATTTAAATGACGCGGGGTGACGTCGGGACGCCCGCCTGATGTCACCGCTCGTCCTTTTACATGTTAGCAAGTGTGCCCCACCCCAGCTTGCCGACCCGAAAATTCTTCCCATGGATCCATGAGAGAGGAGCACGATTGCAGAGTGAAAGCAGTCCTGAGAGTCTTGTGGGATGCAGCCCTAACACTGAATGAAAAATGTGAGTTTGCCAAACCCTTGATTAGGTCACACAGTACAAGCCACTGGAATCACAGTTGATCCGCAAAAATCAAAAATTATAAAAGAATTTCTGTTGAGCTTCAAAGCTTCCTTGGGATGGTGAACCAAGTAGGCAAGTTCCTACAGAATTTAGCAGAGGTTAATGAGTCCTTGAGACGGCTGTTGATACAGGGCCAACAGTGGTGCTGGAGCATGAGCCAGCAAAATGCTTTTGAAAGAATTAAACAACTTTTAATCTCTTCTGAAAGCTTGGCACATTACGACACAGACATACCAACCATAGTAGCAGCAGGTGCATCATCTACAGGTCTGGGGGCAGTACTATTTTAAGTGCAAAAAGAGGCTAAGCTTAGACCAGTATATTCTGCCTCTAGGTCACAACAGAAACAGAACAACATTACGCCACGATAGATAAAGAAGCTTTGGCAGCAACGTGGATGTGTGAAAGATTTTCAGACTATGTTATGGGATTACATTTCACAGACTACTAGTCACCCATCTGAACATGAAAGAAATTGTGAAGATGTTGTCCAGAGTCCAACAGTTCAGAGTAAGATTGATGAGATCTGACGCCATCACAGAGTATGTGCAAGGAAAATGTCAAACATGGCAGACACACTGTCACAATTACCATTAGAAGGAACTGAGCAAGATGATTTAGACTTCATTGAGGAGGTTGAAGCATATACATCCTTAATCACTCAGCACTTACCAGCTACTGCAAGAAAGTTACAGGAAATAAAGCAAGTCCAGAAATGGGATGAAGAATGTCTTCAAGTCCGAGAATATTGTCTGGAAGGAGGGCCATACTATATCCCCAGTAACCTGATACTATACCAGTATTTTGAATAATGCAAGCACCTCACTGCCATTGAAGACTTACTATCAAATTGAGAGCCCTTCAGTTTGATATTCTTCAAGTATTTCACCAAGGTAATTTTGAAATCATCAAGGACATTTCACAGGTGCAACAGTCTGGTGGCCAGGTATTACTCGCTCTATAGAAGGAAACAAAAAGAACGCTATTATCTCTTTTTTTATCCATTAAGGCTGAGGGAACACCTGGGAGTGGACTTATTTGAATTTTTGTTATTGATTATTATACATGGTGGATTGAAGTAACCTAATTGCATAGTATCACAGGAGTCCTTCAATTCCTCAAGAGAATTTATTCAACGCATGGCATTCAGGACATTGTAATATCTGACAATGAGCTGCAATTCACAAATGAGCAGTTCCAAAATTTTGCAAACAAATATGACTTTGTTTATGTAACCAGTTCACTTTACTATCCTCAAGTAAATGAAGAGTCTGAGTGAGGGGTATGAACCATGAAGGAATTATTAAAAAAAAATGAAGACCTTAATCTAGCTCTTCAGAGTTATCAATCCTCACCATGACAGAATGGTTTCTCACTACCAGAGTTACTAATGAGTAGGAGATTGAGAACACAGCTTCCAACTCTGACACAAAAATTCAAAACCCAACATCACCACGAATGACCATGAGAGGGTATAACAGCATGAGACCTCAAAAGAAGATCAAAACAAGATTATGGAGATTGGTCAAGGCACCTCAGAGGCTAACGTTGTGAAATCTGAGACTTTTGGGGGAGATGTAGGAGGGTGTAAATATGATAGAGAAAAAGACTGGGAGGAAGATGTAAAGTAAAGGGTTAACATCAGATGTATACATGATGCTAATGTTGTAATGATGTCAGATCACATAACTGAGAAGTAAGAGAGATCTTGAAGAGAGCAGAAGCTCTTACCTCGTATGGGATCCAAATGTGTAAATACTTGCTGTACATAAATAATTTTGGTGAAAAAGACTATGGACTCACGCAGCGTACTTTTGGGAGACTAGACAATCCCCAAACTCCATCTAAACCCCTTCCAGGCAACAAAATAGTGACCAAAGCCAGGAAATAAATATTCCAGGATGCACAACATTTTGAAAAGAATGGCAAAGGAGGAGCGGTACCCCTGATAATCAAGGATGACACAAGGACATTAGTGAGAAAGGACCTCGGCTTAGAAAATCCAGAAGTAGAATCAGTATGGGTAGAGATTAGGGATAGCAATGGTCAAAAAACGTTGATGGAGCTAGTTTATAGGCCCCCTAGTAGTAGTTATGCCATTGGACAAACAATTAAACAAGAAATAATTGGAGCTTGTGACAACGGCAATGTAATAGTCGTGGGGGTTTTAATCTTGTTATGGACTGGACCAATGAAATTGGCAAAGGTGGGCTGGAAGATGAGTGTATAGAATGCTTGTTGGACAGTTTCCTGGAGCAATATGGTGGAGAATAATGCTAGTTTAGATCTAGTATTGTGCAATAAAACAAGGCTTATTAAAAATTATATGGTAAAAGATCCACAGGAATATAGTGATCATAATATAATTGAATTACACGTTAAGTTTGAAAATTATGTTCGCCAATCACAAACGAGAATCTTCAACTTAAACAAAGCAATTACACAGGTATGAATGAAGAGCTGGCTATGGCTGATTAGGTAAATAGACTAACATGTATGGTGGTAAATAAACAGTCGGAAATATTTAAAGAAACAATTCAAAACGTTCAACAAATATATTTTGTTGAAAACAAAGACTCAACGCAAAAGATCTTACATGTTTTACTAGAGAGGTTAAGGATAGTATTAGGTGAAAAGAGTCTTCTAATGTTGCAAAGAATAGTAATAAGTCTGAGGATTGGGAGTGTTTTAGCAACCTGCAAAGGACCATCAGAAAGTGATTTTAAAAAATTTAAAATAGAATACAAGAGTAAACTAGCCAAGAATATAAAAAAACAGATTGTAAGAGCTTTTACAAATATATAAAAAGGAAGAGAGTAGCTAGAGTAAACATTTGTCACTATGCCCTTCTGCTCCTATTTCTTATGTTCTTAACTGTTAACAGGTGCACGATCCACTCTCCAAATTACTACTCACGTAAGGATGAAAATTTGCAACAAGTAGGAATTTATTTTCCTATTTATATTCTAGCACCACTTTATTGTATTTATTCCATTGTATTGTATTTACAAGGCATCTTTTTGTGCCTCTATATTCTGGATATATAACTAATAATCACAGTTATGCATTATACTTATGTGAATGATTGCCCTGAAATAAGCCATGCCTTTATTCAGTGAAACCTCCAGGTAGAGGTACAGCCAGACTTTTTCTTTTCCATCATCCTGACTTCTCCTAATCTGCTCTACTTTGCATTTCTGGCTGTTCTCAAACTGATGACCTTCTAAATTCTGACAGCTCGTGATCCACTTTTGTCTACGTTCCTAGTTGCTGCTTTTGCTTCATTCTTAGCTGTTTTGACCCACATTTTTCATGATCCATAAATGCCCTTGACCTTTTTTGTTATGTGTCCCTGGTTGTTCCTGACATATTTTCCCCTTTGTAAAGTCATATTCTTAGTATTGATCCCTCATATCCACCAATGAAGATGCCCCACTAACAGCCATTTTTGAGCATCCCAGTCTGTGTAACTCAAATGAAAGAAACCAATGGTTTCTTGTTGTAAATTTGAATTTTAAAATGGCAAATTTGCAAAAGACAAAATGCTAGTTTCTGATTGGATACCCCCCACCTACACACTCTCATTTGCATATATTAGTACTTTATATCTGGAGGGCAGTAATCATAATTTTCACAATGTTATGGCATAGCGAATGGTAAACGCCGACCTGCACAAATCCCAGAGGGAAGCTTGAAACAGATGCCACATCTGTTTTGCAATTTGTATTTTATTTCAAAATGCATGCCTTGAATTCAGTAGTAATAAGTCCACCGAGACTTGAAGTTTTTTTACAGTTGTGGTAGCTTTGACAAACGGACCACAGGAGGCTCAGGAACAGATTACGGTCATTTATTCAAGCAATTGCAAGGAGAGAGCCATCGCAAGCAGCTTGAGGTAGCACTCCACCAAATCACAAGTATACAGCTTACTTATACACTACTGATCACATACAAGAACATTGTTCAAATTCTAATCTTGTCAGCATATAAATTACATCATACATCCTCTTTCACGCCGGCAGAGACCTCTCCCCCTATCTAGGCTGGGACCATCTGTCCTTTCCTTATCTGTTGAACAGCACATTTAATCTGTATTATTTTCAACCTTTGTCTCCAGTCTGGCTCCCAAGGCCATTCTGTTGTTTGCAGGCCCTAAGGCTGTGCAAGGTTCATCTGGTAACTTTTAACTGTTAACGTGCTTGGTAGCACTGGCTGCCTGGAGATTTTAAGTAATTCATTCCCTTTCAATAAATTCTTACTGTACTTTCCCTAACAGTCCCCCCTTTTGGCCCTTGGCCTAGCCCAAGGTAGCCAGCTACAGTGATACTGTCCATCCCTTTATGTACCGTCACCCATTGATACTCGCCAAGTATCCAACTTTGGATTGTAAAGGTACTAGGTCAGACCATCTGTATCATCTGGCCCTTCAATTCAGGCCTTTGACTTGCTAAACCTCTTCCCCACCTGTTAAAATTCCCCCAGCACCACCTCTTTTGCGACCTTCGGGTATGATGAATCAAGTATGTTAAATGTTAGCTAATATCAGCTGAATCACAACCAGGGCATGGGAGATAATCTGAGTCTATGGGTATATTTGTACATTTGAGCCCCAATTCCACCACCACCATGTGGAGGAATCTATTTGCTCAATATCCTCTTTTAAGGCTCTAACCTGTTGCTGCAGTGTATAGTAAGTTCTATATATATGCTGAGCCTGTCTCCGAATCGCGGTTAGGTGCTCTGGTCATAAGGGGATTTCATAGGTGAACTGGTTCAAATACTGTGTCAGGTTATCCTTTATGAATAGTAATCGTTCTTCTCTTGTATATTTTGACCAATTCCACCTTCCTCACCCTTGTCGGCACCTGTGGATGTAGGCACACCGAATGATTATGGATGGGGGACATCTGATTGCTCCCGTATTGGATCTTTTGCTGCCACATGGTAATACAACATCTCCCATTCCCCATATATGCAACATGGGTTGATTCTTTGGCAGTCCATATAGTTTCCATTGTACAATTTGCTGCTGCTTTAAATCCGCACCTAGCTTCTTCCATCTCATATATTGGATGTGCGCATACTACTGCGGTGGCCTCTATACTACACTCTTCTAATGTGGTGCTAACTATACTCCCTTCTCTGTCTACTGCATATGGCGGAATGTCATGGTACCTAATATAATAATCCCCCTGTATCACTCTAATATTTTATACTGTATATAATGTTCTGCCGGGTGTTGACATAGGTACAACAGGCATCACTAAGACAATGCCTATTAACATATTATTATTCACTATACATTCAACATTCATTCTATATACATGTGTTAAACCTCTGAGCTGGCAACTAGTCAAGCCATGATCCTTATGTCATGAAAGATTAAATAAATGTTCGTTAATTACCCATAAAGGAACCACCCCTTCATTAATCTGTCTTAAATTCTCTTGGACTTATTCCAGTGCCCAGGATCCATAGGTGCTGCAAGCATTATTTCTGCTTGCTTTGTCTGAAATATTTTTCCCTATCCCAATCAGTTTATTGATAGCTCCCGCATGACTTTCGAGCATGGTAGTCAGGTTTTGAATTAACTATGTCATGTCTGGTCTATATTTAATTGGGTGTTATGAATTCCCTGTTCCCGTTCTAAAATTTCCTTAAGCTTAGAGCTCAAGGCCCAGACCTTCTGATCAACAGTTGCCAGGTCAATACTGTTAACCATTGATGTCCCAGTATTACATATCGTAGCAGCGTCATTTATCAGGCTGTGCTTAACTTGGCTCGCTCCTAAGCCTGGAGGTATAACCATTGATCGCATTCTGCCATTAAACTGTCCCGCTTCAGTCATTAACTGGCCCATTAGGGCCATATAAAGTGCTCAAATATGGATTGAGCACCACTGGGGCAGGGCTAAACTGGATATGTTCAAGACAATGGACACCAGCTCATGATGTACGTTATCATACAAAACTTTATTATGATTAACCAATACGAGACCATGCATCGGACCTGGACTCATAACCGGACAAGATGGGTCGGTTGGCGTGGTTTGAGAGGCTTCAATTGCCTCTGCTCGGATTGTGGATACAGTCGTGGGAGGTGGCGCTTATCTTCTCTCTAGGGTGTATCTCCCATGTCCATTTACCATTGGTATTTCCCCAAGTCGGTACATCATTATCATTTGGGCTGCAAAAGTTCCATTTAGAATTCTTAGGGTGGGAATGAGTAACGATCGATGCCTACATCGTCAAACATGCTACATAAACATGACTTTCTGTTTCACAGACAACTCGAACTCCTCCGCCCACCCCTTATGTTTAAAACACACAGTAGTTAGATTTGGGAACTTAACGTAAGAGTCAGCTTTTCCGAACAGCCCCCACCTCCCGCTTGTGCGTGTCATATCACTGACACTTCCACGCCCGATCTGAAGCAAACCCTTGCTACAATACAAATCCACTTGTTCTTCTATTGTTACATTCAGCATTCCCCATTGTGTGTCGCATTCTGCACTGCCCGTGCTGTACCAAAGTCCCTCCTATGGTGCGGGACGAGCCATGATAATTCCCAATCTTGTTGCCAGTGCTGACACGCCCACGACCAGGATGGTGGACCTGTGGAGACATTTAACATCGGCTTCCGTTGTTCAGGTTACCGCTTGGTGATTTGCCATGTATCTTTAACTGTGTGTAATGCCTCCATTTACTTCCCATTTTCATATCTGTAAGTGCACACGTATCGCCTGTCATAATTATCCCGTATGGTCCATGCCACCTGGAGTCAAACCCTGTTCGCTCCGGGCTTACCTTGACCATCACCTTATTCCTCACTCTGGGGGGGTCCATTGTTGCTCTTTGGATTTGCCTGTTTCCTTATCCTTAATCACCTGTTGGTCTCTGACTTCCTTCCTTAACTCATGCAATTGCTTCCTCATTTCCCTCATATAGGGCAGAATTTTGTCCTTGGTGGGCGTGCGGGTCCCACCAGCTCGGCGGCGGGCTGACAGCCGACCCCCGAAACGGGGCCCGCCGCCATTTTGAGTGGGTGGGCCAATTAAGGCCCGCCCAGTGGCCTGCCCGACAGGAAGTGCTATGCACTTCCTGTGCAGGGGAGGGTGGGGGGGGGGGGCGGTGGGGAGGGATTCCCCAGCTGTCAAAGTGTGCTCTTTTGCGAAAGAGCGCAATGCTCCCTGAGACTAAGAGTGCTGTCTCAGGGAGTTAACTGACAGGTAAAAAAACGCCAAAAATAGAAAAATATTAAAATTATTAACATGGCCCCCTCACGTGACAATGTCACACGAGATGGGACATGTTAATAAGAAACACATTAACTTTATGAAACTTCTTAAAAACGGACATGAAACCTCATCCCGCCGGTGGATGAGGTTTCATGTATTATCAGAAGCCCGCTGGGGCCCCTGGCCTGCCCGCTAACCTTAAGGTTGAACGGGCAGGTCTTTAACAATCTTAATTAGCCTGTCAATGACCTTAATGGCCATTGGTAGGTCGGCGGGCGGACAGCTAATTTCGCTGTCCGCCCACCTTCCTGAAAATTTAAAGGGACTGGGATGACATCGGGGGTTCCTCCTGACATCATCCCGCATCATTTTCCCGTCGCCAAGCGGGCCCCACCCCCAAATCGCCAACGGGAAAATCCTGGCCATAGCCTCACACCCTTCATTTCAGTGGTCCTACATCTCCCCTCCTACTATGATCCCCTTGGGCAACTGCATTGCTCTCCTTGTCATTAGTTCAAATGGGGTGAACCCAGTGGTCCTGCTTGGGGTAGCCCTAAGGCACATCAGAACAATGGGCAACACTGTCGCCCAGCTGTTCCCTGTCTCTTGAATTGCTTTTGTTATTGATGTTTTAAAGTTTGCTTCATCCTCTCCACCATCCCCGAGCTCTGTGGGTGGTAGGGAATGTGGAGTTTCTGTTTAATACCCATAAATTTAGACATTTCTTTCATTCTGTGAAATGAGTTCTCTGATCCGAATCCATCTGGGTAGGCCCCCATCGCTCCTTCCAGTCTACTATTTCCTGCTGCAGTCCCACGTTGGACCTCAATTCCTTAAGCTGTCTACACAACTCTACAATGCACCTTCTTATCCTATCTTTCAATGGCTCAGTATCTTCACTTTCAGTGGCAGTTCTCTCTCGGAGCCGCTTAACTCTGTCTGTCATCATGGTGTTAATCCTGTGGTCTTACCTTTTGTAGCTCACAGGCACATTAATATAGTCAGTAATACACCTAATTAGCCTTTATCCAGCTTTCCCTTTACCTGTATCCATCTTGTGGTAAATCGTTGTTATGTATTATTTCTCCTTACCCTTCAATTGCCTCAACTACAGATTCCACATAGTTTTACCTCTGAGGTTTGTTTTTTCCTGAACATGATCATCCTAAGATTCTCTTGAGGTCAGTTTCTCTATTGTCTTGATCGTTTAAAATGTTTCCTCACTCTTTAGGCCATATTAACTATTCCATGTCAATGAGGATCCCCATCTCTAGATCTTTGCTTGTCCCCTCCTGCGTAGTTCCAATGTCTCAATTGATAGCCAGATTATCAAATTCACTTCCCTCAAAACAGTTTGTATGTTGTGTCCTCTTTCCCTAACTCCTTCTCCTACCCTTAATCCTTTCCTCGTACCATTTTACACATGCAATAGCTACCATCTTATCTTGTTCAAGTTGTCTGGAGAGACTTTACAGTCCAATAAAGTATTCTCATAGCAGTTTTAAAACATAAATCAGGTATTGACATGTTTTGTTTCCTTATTTTCTTCTCAAACAACATGTTATTGTCTCAAAAGTAACCCACTAAATTATGTCTGACCCTTTTTTAAAATTATCCCAGATTCATTAACTCGGCCAAAAATTGGATTTCTTCCAAACTTTGTCAAGGTCCTGAGCTTAACTTCATATTTTGGGAATTGACTTACAAATACAAAAGCTTGCAGCATTTGAATTAGTGCCAATTGTTGTCAAAAACCCCTTTAAATTGAAAATTCCCTTTTGAGAACTTTATCAGGAACCAAACCTCAAATTTTTAAACTTTGTAAGAACTGTAATTTACACCATCAAAATTAAAACAACCACTTTCTCATGTGTATAAACTTGTATCCAGATTAAAGGTCCCATATCTTTATCGAAACATGCTTTATCTCAGATAGCATCCTAGTTATTCAAAAGTAACCTGCTAAATTACATTGCACTTTACATCTCAAGATTGTCCCAAATTCAAATAATAGCGCTGTTGGGATGCAGATTTCCTTTCCTATTTAATTCATCTCTTTAAAAGAAACCCCTTTTTATCCATTGGAACCACCTAGACCGCATTTATGCCTTTTGGTTTTCCTAGAATCCTTTGAACTCAGGGTAATTTTTTTCCTTCAGAATTTAGAATACCAACTCGTATGTATCAATCCCAACCAGCTTGGAAGCTAGTGATAAGGGTTATTCCCTACTGGACTGCAAGGGGATGATACAATGGTTGGTTCATCTCAAACAAAGGCAAACCCTGTTTTAGCTTTCCAAACCTTCAAATTGTGACTTTTGCCAGAAATCTCAACTCGAACCTTATACTCAAAACTTTGGAATATTTGATTATACTTTTCCTTTAATCTAATATGGGGCTTTCGACTCTAAAGTGCTGAACTACACACACAAATGACAATTTAAGGAAGGAAACACATTAAAGCTCACATACAAACAAATGTTTCCTTGCACACAAACAAACAGATATATAAAGGTATGTATTTAATTTCCTATAACATGAGTTTAACGACTTAAAACTCTCATACTCTAAACGAAACTTCAAGTAGCAGTGGGGAGAATAAACGGATCTTGGAGGTTCCATCTATAGGGACAATCAAACTGGCTGAAGCTCACATTTCCTCTGCTCCTGCCTGTCACTGCTCATTAAACCCCGCTAGAGATACCCTAATTCTCTCTCTCTCTCTCTCTCTCTTCAGCACCAACAGCTCTTGTAACTTAGACCAATTAATTTTTTAAGTTGCAGAAAATTCAGTAGGGGACCTTTTAGGTCCCGATCATCCTTCCACATTTTCCTGATTAATTTTGACTGTTGCTCCGCAATGAATCTCGTGATGGAGTCCACGGCTCCCCAGTCGACTTCCATAGCACTTTCCTGTTTTCCTGATGGCATTCTATTCTTCTATTCCGTCTGTCTCTGTGCAGTTAGCTCATGCGGCCCTGACAACTTAGTTTTTTGCAGTACTTGCAGTCTACTTTTTCTCCAGGGGTCTAGCCTCCCTGTGCAGCTTCAGCTATGGTTTTATTTCAAACCGCAGCCCGCCAGCACGGCTCAGCCTCCTGCATCTCTAACCAGGGCTCTGGCCTCCCTGCGTGGCTTTGGCACTGCTAGCCCGCCAGCATGGCTCTCCCTCCTACCACGGTGCCTCCCATCCTGAGTCCTCCTCCCAATTCTTTTGATACTCGACTGGACCATTCTCGGGTAGGCTTACTGCACTAACTACGGGTGGTAAATAAAGTATACTCACCCACTTTTCAGAGCCGTCCCGAGGATCCGATCCCAGTATCTTGACTACACCAAACTGTTGTGGTAGCTTTGACAAACGGACTACAGGAGGCTCAGGAACAAATTACAGTCGTTTATTCGAGCAATTGCAAGGAGCGAGCCATCTCAAACAGCTTGAGGTAGCACTCCACCAAATCACAAATATACAGCTTATTTATACACTACTGATCACATACAAGAACATTGTTCAAATTCTAATCTTGTCAGCATATAAATTACATCATACATCCTCTTTCACGCCGGCAGAGACCTCTCCCCCTATCTAGGCTGGGACCATCTGTTCTTTCCTTATCTGTTGAACAGCACACTTAATCTGTATTATTTTCAACCTTTGTCTCCAGTTTGGCTCCCAAGGCCTTTCTGTTGTTTGCAGGCCCTAAGGATGTGCAAGGTTCATCTGGTAACTTTTAACTGTTAATGTGCTTGGTAGCACTGGCTGCCTGGAGATTTTAAGTAATTCATTCCCTTTCAATAAATTCTTACTGTATTTCCCATAACATTACAAAACTAAATTAAAGATATATTAATAAAATAAAAGATTTTAAGGCCATACATAGGTCTATAAATTGCTACTTTAATATCTCCTAAACCCCCTAATTAATCTGGCTCCAAGTTACACTTCTGTTAAGGCAACAGTAAAGCAAATAGAATTAAACAGACCCAGGCAAAGCACACAATACCCTGAATGGTGATATTCAAAGTGAATTTTCTTAGTTTTGATTCCTGTAGACTGCAGCTTAATGCACGGAGGCTGGATACTTTTCACACTTGTGTTAGATCTTAGAATGCCTTCTCCCTTACACATAACCTCATCTCCTTTATACACGTTTCTCCATTTTTAATGTAAATTCTATTGTTCCAATATGCCCTTGCAACTTTATTTTTCTCATAATAATAATCTTTGATAGTACTCATATTATCAGTAACCTATGGGAAAAATAAACACACTGTTTGGCTTAGCTTCTTTCAACTGTTGGCATCTTACCATCTTTTTGAAATTCAAACTAACCTAATTTATCTAAAAATGCAAATGTTCCTCACACCTCACAATTTAAAACTTCAGCCATGTTTATGTATTTAGCATTTCAAATGTAGCTTCCCTTTTGATAACTGAAAAGCTCCGGACCAGCTGTCTCCAATCCAATTAAATGCACCCCCCCTCCCATACACACACGCACACCCACACAGAAAAACTGATCCAAATCCCACTATTAACCTACCTTTATAATAAATCACAATAATATTATGAAAATTATCATATCTACATGACAACAATGTCATGAGCCACATAATAGAACGCAGAAAGCTGAAGCAGCAGCATCCATTCTACCTTGAAGTAAAGAGGATGCAAAAACCTATTTCAAACTCATTTATTGTCATATCAGAGGTCTTGTGTCTCAGCTGGTAGCACTCCTGCCTCTGAGCCAGAAGGTCCCAGGTTTAAGTCCCACTCCAAGAAGTGATACCCACAAAAGGGGAGTTCACGACATGGTTCAACACGTTGTTAGTCAGCCTGCAAACCCATCCAACACTCCACACCATCCTGAAGAAATGTGAAGATACACAAAACAAACAAACTGTCATGCCTCTTGAGACATTATTTACTTATTTATCATGCATTAATGTCATTTATGCAACATATCTTTAGGTATAAAAGCTCTGGTGAAATTTCATTTGATTTCAGTTAAATCTTTCCAAATACCTCTTTCTAATCTACATTCTATGGAACACATTGCTAATTCATCCAGACTCATACACGGTGCCAATGCACATTAGGTGCAATATAATTCATTAACAAAACTGCCAGTGTGTGTGTGTGTGTGCCCTTTGATCTCATTAAATCCTATTATTCTTGTCAATGAGTTTTTCAACATCTGTGGTGAGCTGGGCACTGCCAGTTGGTGCCTTTCAACATTAGCAACAATAACAAGAGTTAATGGTTAAGGGAGTAAACCCAACACAAATTCTGGAGTGAGTCCCATTGGACGGTTGGTGTTTCCTTCAAGTTAGCACCTTGCAAAAACTCCTGCAGCTGACTAGGCCCCAGACATATAGGCTTTCACCATTCTTCTGGATACCAGCCCATGAGATTGAGAGGTGGGTACAGATGCTAGGCAAGTCTGCACCTCCTAAATCCATGCCTAGGCTATGCAGCAAACAAAAAATATAAGCTTTTGGCTTGGAAGCTAGAATGTGAGGACTTTGTACCCTGGCATGAGCAACGGCCCACATTCCACAGCAAGATGGTCCTGATTGACCATGAGCTAAACCGGCTTGGTGTTGACATTGCCTCTCTACAAGAAACCAAGTCAGCCAACACAGACTCTATTTGTGAGACTAATTACACCTTCCAGTGGCATGTAAAGACCACTGAAGACCACTGTGAGCATCACGTAGGCTTTTCAGTGAACAACTGGCTGACACAATCAATTGAGTCATCTGTAGCAATCTCAGAGTGCCCCATCATCCTGCGATTATCATCTGATGGAGGTGCAGCCAACATCATATGCGTCTACATACCAATTCTGTATGCCAGGATCTCAAAGGGCATTCCTACGACTCCCTAGGTGATGTTCTGAGGAACATTCCAAATTGTGAGAGGCTGTTCATCCTGGGTGATTTCAGTCCACATGCTGGGGCAGAGAGTGATCCATGGCCGACATGCCTTGGTCATCACGGGGTGGATAAGATCAACGATAATGGCCTTCTTGAACTTTGTTCTCTGAGTGAACTCTGCATCACCAACGCCTTCTTTCAGGGCAGACATCGCCATGAAATATTATGGCATCACCCAAGGTCTGGACATTGGCACCAACTAGCCCTGGTCATGAAGAGATGGCACAATCTGCTCAGTGTTCTCCACACCTGCACTTACCACAGCTCAGATTGTGACACCAATCACTCTCTTGTCTGCAGCAGAGTGTAGGTGCACCGCCAAAAGTTTCACTGTTCCAAACACAATGGGCATTGCACATTAACATCCCTTGCACAAGTAATGATGCCAAACACCAGCACTTCACACTGTCACTAGAACGATTTCAACTGACCAAAGATATACCAGAAAGTGATTATGTAGGTATCGATGGAGCTTGGAAGCCACCCACTTCAACCATCTGTGAAGCAACAGAAGCATCATTTGGTGAAGGCAGAACCCGCAACAAAGATTAGTTTGAGACTTACTCAACTGAGATGACATCAGTCATTGATGAAAAAAACAAAGCCTAGATGATGCATAACATAAAGCCAACAGCTAAAACATTGCACCATCTGAAAGTAGCCAAGGCAGCCATGCAAATGTTAAACACAAATAAACACTGGACCAACTTTTGTCAAGAAATCCAAACTGCCTCTGACAATGGAAATCTATGTGACATGTATGAAGGGATCAAAAGGACATTTGGTCCTACCATCACTAAAATTGTCCCCCTGAAGTTGGCAGATGGTGAAGTACTCACCCACAGAAGTAAGCAGATGCCCTGCTGGGTTGAACACTACAGTGAGCTGTACTCTTGTGGGACAGACATCTCCCAGTCTGTGCATGGGCCAATTGGCCAGATGGCCTTCACGTTTTTCATTCTGCATCCAGGGTGTAATTGAAGATCATTTGTGTAGATCATTTATATACTATATATGTTTATATAGATATAGATCAATTTTGGAATGTTTTTGATAATTCCAGGAGGGTTAAACACTTGCAGAAGCTTTCTGCAGGAGGACCACTTCAGTGCTGAAACATGTGCAACTATCAGGCCATACATGGGGATTTGTGTATTCAGCAAGAGGACATCCTCAGAAGAGGCGGACAGGGCCAGAAGGCAGAGGAGGCCAGTTGCCCACACGCACCATCGCAGAGTCTGGCCCCTGGACTGAGAGACGGACCCAGAAGGGTAGAGGGCCTGCAGGTTTTGCAAGGGAAAAGGATCAGGAGAAGATGCCAATATCCAGCAGACGGAGTGCACAGGCAGCAATCATGCCACCTGGACATGACAGAGGTTCAGTGCCAAAGAAGGTCCCGCCTCTCCAGGGACACTGTCACCTTTATCCACGAAATGATCAACCCTGAAAAAGCCTCGAGCTGTGTCAGTGGCCACCCTAAACCAGTGGCTCTGAAGGTAACAGTGGCCCAGAACATTTATCCCTCAGAATCATCCCAGGGCTCAGTGGGAGATCTCTGTGGAGTCTCACAATCCGCTGTGCACTGCTGCAACAAGTTAGTTACAGATGCACATTTCCAAAGGGTTAGCACCTTCATTTACTTCAGGACAGACAAGGCTAGCCAGGCAGAGTGAGACAGAGAGTTTGCTGCAACAGCAGGATTTCCGCAAATTCAGGGAGCCGCTTACTGCATGCATGTGCCCATAAAGGTGTCAGCAGGTGAGCCGAGTGCCTTTGTCAATAGAAAGGGCTTCCACTCTCTAAACATCCAGATTGTGTGTGACCACAAGAATGAGATACTGCAGGTTTATGCCAGGTATCCAGGAAGCTGCCAAGATGCCTAAATCCTGTGTCAGTCCCAGGTGCCAAGGCTCTTCATCGTACCAGCACATTTGGATGGCTGGCTACTAAAGAGTCAAAGCCTATCCCCAAAAAGAGGTTGATGACACCGCTAAGGCACCCAAGGACTCCTGCTGAGGTGAGCGACAACTGCAGTCATGCCTCCACAGGGACAATAATTGAGAGGACGATAGGCTTGCTCAAGATGAGATTCCACTGCTGGACTGCTCAGGGGGATCACTGCAATATTCTCTGTAACACGTCTGCCTTATTGTTGTTGTCTGCTTTGTCCTGCACAATCTGGCTCTCTCAAGGGGGAGCCCTTTGGAGGATGAAGATAGCGATGCTGTTTCAGATGCCACAGGTGACTAATCCAGTGCTGATTCTGAAGAGGAGCCTGAACAGCCCCAGGTTGAGTAGCAAGATCCAGCATTCAGGATGTTTATGGGAGGCAGGGAGACCAGGGAGGCCTTGATTCAGAGGATTTTCAATTAGGACTCCAAAGCCAGGAGTCTAAATGACGGCAAGGAGACTGCCACCTTACTGATCTGTGCTAATGGGGCTCTCCTGACACCCTTCACTTATGTCCTTATGTCTGAAATAAACATTGCAACCCAGTCTATGTATAACACACAGCCCCAAGGCTTCCTCCCTAGCAATTGCACGGAGCACACTAAGGCCATTGGAGATGATCCCACATTTTAATATGAAGTGTGGGACATACATGCACCATTACACACATGTCACTGAAAAATTATTCACCCATGAGACCCTTATGTGATCATTGTACTTCAATTTCTGCTTATGGGTGCTACATCTTGGTGCTTCCTCCTTGCCGGCAGCTGCATTGGAGGCCGGCTGCTAATTCTGATGCCCCTGTGTAGGCCCTGACTGGGCGGCAGAGTCCAGCTTAGCACTCCTCAGTCATTGTGGTGTCCTCAGATGTGATGGTCACTAGCAGAGCAGAGGAGCTGCTGCCGTCATCAGGACCACCCTGAGAGGAGCCTCCAGATGCATGGAGCTGCAAGTCATCCGTAAATATGAGGCTTGTTTGAACTTCTCTGCTCACCAGAGATGATGGGATGCCAGCAGAGTTACTAGATGCCACATCTATCTCTCACGTTGAGGTCACTGCCAGTGTGTGTCTCACAGGTCTGAACACAACTCGAGAAACCCCTGATTGAGTTCCTGGGGCTGCCTCTCCATGAGAGTTGCCACTCTCTCTATGGGGGAAGCTGTGCTTTCAGAGCTCTGAGCTAATGCAGTGCCCATGGTCTGCATGAACTCCTACAATACAGAGGCCATGGCACACAGACTCTTAGGAATCTCTGCCGGATCTTTCTGCACATCCTGCTGGGCATCCAGCATTTGTCACCAAATAAGCGACTCCAGAGGCTCATCAACTTGCCTGGGCACAGCATCATTCCAGTCTTCAGCAATCCTCTGCCTGCGGCATCCTGGGGACTCTCAGCTTCCACCAAATCCTCAAGCGAGTATGACGTGCCTTGCCCAGTGTACCCTGCCAACTGTTCCAAAACGCTTATGCCCAGCAATGTGCCTGTATCTGCGCTGGTGCATGGTGCAGAGGATGGATGTGATGAGGGTGCATTTGGTTGCTGGTCATCCTCTGATATCAAGGAAGGGTCCTCAGTGTCCTTCTGCAGTCTAGAGGACCTTCCATCTGAGGGAGAGGAAACATATATAAGTCTTGAGCAGCATTACAAACTCAGAGTGCATGCAGTCTGGTTGCTTCTCAGAATGAACATCTAGCTGAGCAAACACAACTGAACGGACAAGCAGTGGGGATTAGTAAATTTCACATGTCAGTGTTACAACTGTTACCCTACCCTCCCCCAATAGCTACCTTGTCCACTGGACTCTTCTTACCCTCCTCTGAGACCCCTGCCTCTCCACGATCAGTGGACATGCGTCTACATTCACACACCATCTCAAGGATCTGCTCCTCCACCTGACTAAATATCAACAGATTAGGGACATCTGTACATCCTCGCTCCCATGCATCATGACTCCTTTTCTCCTGTAAGGCCAGAAGTGCTTTCATTAGTCCCCCCTCTACATGCCAGAACATACCAGCCTCCCCCCCTCCACACATTGCGGCACTCCATCCTTACATACATGGGAGCCATCCTGTCTAATCACATGCAGTCTTTATCAGCACAGGGAGATGAGCCAATTTAAGCTTGGGATTTCACACCCATGGACCCCAACAAGTGCTGTCATATACAAACACGTCTCTCCATGGATACATCTAGAATCAGTGCTCACCCTGGCAGAGTTCCGAAGGTCATTGAAGCTCTTCCGGCACTGTATCCAGGTCCTTCGGACTACATCATTTCTGCTGATCAGAGTTGCCAAATCCGTCCATGCCTTCTTAGTTAAGTGTGTTGATCTCGTCTTGCTGTTGCGTAGCAGCAATATCTCCCATTGTGCACTGACAGCCTCCAGTAGGACCCCCAAGCACTTATCTGAAAAGCAGGCAGCCAACTGGCTCCGACCATTTCCATCCCGCCTGGCATGCGGAAGACATATTCCAGCCACACTTTACAGCACAGGTTCTCAAAACAGTAGTCTGACCCTTGGGAAATCTCAGCAGCTCTCTGAAGCAGTTCCACAATGATTGTCACCCTCCAGGGAGCTCTTTTTATACCACCTGCCCACATCCTCATTTATCCTGGTACTGCCCTCTTCCTGTCCTCCTCTCCCCAAACTCCAGCAGTGCCAAGCCTCTCTCAGCATGTGTTTCACAGTGGCCGGCAGTTAATTGGCCAGCCAGCGTTAAATCACTAAGATAAAAGCAAAAAACTGCGGATGCTGGAAATCCAAAACAAAAACAAAAATACCTGGAAAAACTCAGCAGGTCTGGCAGCAGCTGCGGAGAGGGACACAGTTAACGTTTCGAGTCCGAATGACCCTTCAACCGAACTAAGTAAAAATAGAAGAGAGGTGAAACGTTAACTGTGTTCCTCTCCGCAGATGCTGCCAGACCTGCTGAGTTTTTCCAGGTATTATTGTTTTAGCGTTAAATCACTGTTAGAAGCCGATCGCGGGTGGGAGTGGATTTCAAGTCCTTTTCTGGTCCTGCTGATCGCGATGGCCTGGCAAGCTGAAAATTCTAGCCTTAGAGTTTTACAGAACATGAGAAATCAAACTGAAGTAAAAGATAGGACCCATGGTTCAAAGGTCTTTCTTTTGTGAGATTTGCTGGATGAGAGATACACAAAAGACATTTGCATTTTACAATTTCCTTTTCCTTGTTGCAATCAATCCCCGGTTCTATACTATAAAATGATTTTAAAATTGAAGAACTTGCATTTTATTCTGCTCAGAGTATAATATTGCACCACTGAGGGATCACATGACACTTCTTGTGCCTAAAACATTACAATGCAAAAAACTGCTTTAATGTTCCTGAAATTTAAATTATAGGTAGATTTTTCAATCAGTTATATATGTTTTTATTTCTGCTTATTTAAACCTCACCCAATTTTCCATTTAGGTTTTGTACAGGTTTCAGATGTATCACCAGTTTGCAGTTTAGTTGCATTAAAATAAAGGTCTAATGTTGTCATTTAGGCTTCCATGCAATTTCCAAAATGTTACACCAGTGATTGACACAGCCAAGACATCTTCAACAACTAATTCTCTTCCTGCCCCTACAAAGTTGCTTCCATAGATCCCTAAGAATATATTCATAATTCTCTCTTCTTCATCATCTGCAGTGATATACAGATAGAGGATCAATTTTTTACATGTGCTAGAAATGTCCAAATTTATCTCTTCTCTTTCACTCGACCCCATCAGCATACCCCAATGCTGTTCAAATGTCTGACCATTCATGGATGATTGAACATTAAGAGGGCAGAAACCATTAAATGTGCCCACAAAATGGAGTTTTACCTTAAATGTGCCGTCAAACTGGAACCAATAAAACCATGAAGGCTTGTACAACCAATATATTATTTGCCATTCTCCTAAGTAACCTAGTTTATATGCTGATGGCTGTGCCTAAATGAGTTGGTTTAAATCTCACTCCTTGGTTTTAGGGAATTTGTGCATTTGACCTGACCTGACTTCTGCCTTGTGGATGGTGGACAGGCTTTGGGGAGTCAGGAGGTGAGTTATTCATCGCACAATTCCCAGCCTCTGATCTGCTCTTGTAGCCACAGTATTTATATGGCTGAACCAGTTCAGTTTCTGGTCAATGGTAACCCCCAGGATATTGATAGTGGGAGATTCAGCAATGGTAATGCCATTGAATATCAAAGGGAGGCGGTTAGATTCTCTTTTCTTTGAGATGATCATTGCTTGGCACTTGCTTGTAGCATAAATGTTGCTTACCACTTATTAGCCCAAGCCTGAATCTTTTCCAGGTCTTGCTGCTATTTGTACAGATTGCTTCAGTATCTGAGGGGATGCAAATGGTACTGAACATTATGTAATCATCAGCAAACTTCCCACTTCTGATCTCACAAATGGAAGGAAGGTCATTGATGAATGACAGCTGTAGATGATTCAGCCCAGGACACTACCCTGAGGAACTCCTGCAGCAATGTCATGGGACTGGGATGATTTGCCTCCAACAACTACAACCATCTTCCTTTGTGCTAGGTATGACTCCAATCCGTGGAGAGTTTTCCCCCAATTCCCATTGTCTTCAATTTTGCCAGGGCTTCTTGTTGTCACATTCAGTCAAATGCTGCCTTGCTGTCAAGGGCAGCCACTCAAATGTTCAAATTCCCTAAAACCAATGAATGAGATTTAAACTAACTCATTTAGGCACAGCCAGCAGCATGTAAAGTAGGTTGCCTGGAAGAAGATTGAAGAGGCATAGATAACAGTTCTACAGGCAGATGTTCATTCTGATGTCTCAGAAGGCTAATACTGCCATCATGGAAGAAGGCAATGCAAGCAGTTTCCAGTGTGTCAACTCACAAGGATGGCATCACATAAATTGTTGAAGCATTGCTAAGAGCATATGGACCTTAATTTAGTCGACAGGGTCTCCATCTAATGCAGTTAACTTATTAACCATCTAAGGAGACTGATATTAATAAATAATTTCACCAATCGATTAAAATCTATATCAATCTCAGACATTAAGCTCTTCTTAGATTATCAGTCAGTAAGCCAGTTAACCCTGTGAAGTAGTGTGACATAGGTGAACTACCTTTGTAATCTCTGCTATTTTTGTCAGTTAAATTTTTCTATGAATAATTTTTACATTTTAAATGCTGCCTATAATGTATTTTAGATTAATAAACCTAGTCTTCATTATTTTACAGGGTTTCCCAATGGCTCAATGAGTACCTGTACAATGTGGTATGATACTAAACCACACAGAACAGGGACCTCAGCTGTGGTGCTTGGTTTTATTGAATCAGTTGACTGTAATTTCAGCAGTAATGCCCAAAAGGGAAGTATTAGTCAGGTTTCTCATTCCTGATTGCTGTCTAGTGCCCCCTGCTGCAAAGTGCAGCTGTGTGGTAGCTGAATAATGACGAGACCCAGCTCAGCTATAAAAGCCCTATGGTACAATAGCCCAGTTAAATGGCATCTGGGTTTCACTTAAACAATAGTTGTTTGTATGTGGTACTGGAGAGCTTACAGAATCATAGTCTGCATGAATCACCTCCTTCAGGAGAGAAGAGAAGAAAAATTGGTTAAATTTTTTTTTAAGATACTCAAAGGTTGGGTAAATTGCCTCAATATTAATTACTGTATAATTGGACTTTAGTGGCATTTATTTTCTCATTACAATTAAGTTCAGCCAAACACTAATGATGATCTATCAGGCAGCCTTTATATAATTGATAAATTGTTTCTCTTATTCACCAGACTAAAGTCAATGGAATTAAAATTGGGCAGGCTCTATAGGGCCGGGTGCCCACTCTGCCAGATTACCACCCAATTAGTAAAGACAAAAATCTACCTGATATGGTGACTAGAAGAGCACAATTCACTTCACAATCTTACCTAACCTAAGTAACACTGACAATCAGGATTTTCTTCCCCCATTTTATATCAATGTTTTACAATCTTTCTATAAAGGGAATTGGAAAGGTAAAAAGCACAATTAAAGCCAATAAAGGCAGCAAAATTATGGGCAGCATGTCAGCATGCAATTCTCTGTGATTCTTATGCATTTATTACATATTCTAGTAAAAGGCTGTGGAGTGGGCGCATGTAATTTGAGCAGACCAGTCCATGATTTAGTTCTTGTTACCATTTTGTCATTTTACTATTTTACTGTACTCAGTAAAAACAAACTACAAAGTGAAGATTTTGTTCCTACCTGCTAATAGCCATTAACTGCATTGAAAAGGTCATTAGCAGGTTTTTAATACCAAATGATGATGTTGCAGATACCTGCTGTTGCCTAATATATAGGAAATTAGGAGCTCTGTGCCTTTTTAATGAGATTTCTTCATTTCTCAGCAGTGTACAGTAACTATTAGCATTTTGAAAACTCTAATTTATTCATTAGCAAAATCTATTATTATGAAATTTTCACATTGAAAAAAAGTCTATTGTTGGTAATTGTAGTTACCTATGTGTTGAAACCAGCAGCAGGCAGCATGCTGATGCCATTATCCAGTGTCAAAACACTACTAATGATTTAAAATTATCCTTTTTCTCCTTTTTCAGTGTATATGAGTAAAAAATAACAGAGTCTACATTTCTTAGGGTCTCATCAGAGAATTCAGCACATTGCAGGCGAGGCCTTCTTGAATTTCAGCTGGCCTAGAGCTAGAGGTAAGTCTGAGGAGGAGGAGCGAGAGGTAATCATAAGGCCCATCTTCCAAAGAAAGCCTGCTAAGAAATTGTTGTGGCATGTCTAAAGATTTGGAGGAATCCACTTTCAACTTATGTGGTGTCCTGATGTATGGCATCAGCACTCTAGCATGATACACGTGGCCATAACAACCATGGATAAGGCAGCCAAGACAACTTTGTTGGAAGCACAACTGCTGCTATTCCTGCTCTGGTCTCCAATGTGTGCTCCACCTTGGAAAAGCTAGTGGACCACATACATAAGGGTTTTAAAAGGCATCACAGGTCTCCTCAATTCAGTGAGAATTGGGTTGCCAACTCTGGTTGAAGGCATCCTGGAAGTTTGATCTTGTGATATTCTGATCGTTTGATGAGGGCACCGAGAGTGGGAAAGAAGGAAAATCAAGGACTCGGGAAAGGGAAAAGTGGGGAGGAGGGGATATGATTCACAGTAGGGGAAACCTGATGTAACAGGAACTTTAACTCCACCAACTTTAACTAATGATAGCTCACTGAAATTGAACAGATAACTAATTGCAAAGTAGCAACACTCAAATTCCCCTCATAACCAACAATCATACAACAACATACTGATAGCCCATATCTAGTTGGTAGTAATAGGTGTAAATCCCTGATAGCCTACTTGTAAACATTAGTAATCTTATGGTCTGTAGAGTAAAGGGTTAACTCTAATGATAGCTATTGAGCATGTGCATAAGCAGCCGTGTCTCAGTTATGTCACTCACTGAGAGAAGATGATTGAAAAGCATCTTAGAGAGTAGCACTTTCTAGGTATTGGTCTTACTTAACCTTTGTAAATAGTATGTAAAATAACTGTGTTTTCAACAAAAGACCATTGTTTCCTGCAAGAGCACCCTTAGAGTAAGAAGCTAATGAATCCCAAGATAAACAATAACAGATGGTAGCAGCAGAGTCTACACCCATAGAGAAACTGTGGGAAAAGCCTCAAGTAAAGCCCAGCAACAGTGCAGCTCAGTGGGTAAAGAACTTCAAGGCCAGCCCAACAACCACACTGGAAATGACAAAATTACTAGGGCAGCCCAGTGACTGGGCAGACAAGCAGCACAGGAAACAACAACCTCTAATCAGGGCGAGAAATAGCTACTACTTTGTCCCGACCAGAGTCATTTCAAAACATAGAGGGCCCAGACAGGGTGAACAATGGCAACATTGGGGAAGGCGTTTTGCCCAGTACCGCAACACCTCAGGTCTTGTGAGTAAAGAGAACAAAGGTCAAGTTAACACTTTATTATACGCTTTTGGGAGCATAACAGACAACATGGTGGCAAATGAAAAGATAACCTCCTTTGAGGATGTCATCGGAGCCTTTGATGCGCACTTCAGTTTTTTTAAAATTTTGCCATTAAGGAGGTGAAATTTAACTGGCTCAGTCAATAACAGGATGAAGGGATTGACTCATTCATCAACAATTTTTACAGCCTAGCCAAAAATTGTGAGCATGTAAAACTGAAAGACAACCTGATCAGCGATAGAATAGTTGCTACCATTTTACAGGAGATTCTCTCTGACTTCTTGTAATCTTGGGAAAACTTACACTTAAGCAAAGCTGTACAACTGGCCAGACAGGCCGAAGAGCAAAGGCAAAATAAAGCTTCTGTCAGAGATGAGAGGGAAATTTCCCAAGAACAGCCTGATTAAATTGTTCAGTTTGTGAATTGCAAAACCGAAAATACAGCAAGGTAACAATTAGGGAAATGCCCTGAAAAGGTGGCAATTGCCATTTTCCAACATTCCCACTGTAGCAGGAAGAAGGTCCACAGGCAGGAAGAATGCCCCGCCAAAATTGCACAGTATCATGGGTGGGGTGAGTTAGCCATTTTAAAGTGGTCTGCCATCCCAGGAAATCTGTCTTTACACGATCAAAGGAAAAATCTGTTAAAGGAGCCTCCGTTCAAGATATTCAAGATCTTGACAACCAGGGAAACACCTTCCTAGGAGAAATAAAGGAAAAAACAAAGCGGTATTGGAGTGCTAACATTGATGTAAATGGTTATCAGGCCAAATTGAAGCTAGACACAGGAACTGGTGTCTCTGTGCTATCTGACTGAGTTTCATGGCTGAATAAAGTGACACTATAACCGTCCTCTACTCAACTCCAAGATCCGCGGGGGATGAAGTTAAATATTCAAGGATAGCTAGATCTGACACTGAATTACAAAATAGAAAAATTTCTGACACATGGTACATTATCAAGAATCAGCAATGTTCTTTGTTGAGCAGAAAAGCCTGCATTGCTCTGAACCTGCTTCTAAATTTGGCAAAAACATATGATAATGAATTTGGAAGGAATTCGGCAGATTTTTTACAAGCTTGATGTTATAGGATGGCTGAGTTGTGCTATTAATAATAGAGTTGATCTGCAGACACTTCTTGGGTGGAAACATTGGGCTAAATACTCCCCTTGTCGGGGGGGTTGTGCGGGGGCGGATGGGAGCGAGCGTGAACCCGATCGGCACCCCTGATCGGGTTCACGCCACCATTTTACGTGGGTGGGCCAAATAAGGCCCGTCCAGCATCACGCCCAGAAGTGAAAGAGTGCAGAAATCTCCCTGAGGCATAGAGGTGCCTCAGGGAGATTTGTTTAAGTTTTAAACATCTGAATAAAGTAAGTTAAATCTTTTAAAACATGTCCCCTCATGTGAGCTGGAACATGTCAATGAATTTTTTTTTAAATTTTTATTGAGTTTCTAAACCCTTCATGAAACCTCATCCCGCCCATGGATAAGGTTCCATGAAAAATGCGAAGGCCGCCTGGGCTCTTTGCCTGCCCATCAACCTTAAGGTTGAACGAGCAGCTCATTTAATTATATCAGTTAGTTTTGAATAGGTCTTAATAGGCCTTTGACAGTTCAGCGGGCACGCAGCCGAGTCAGCTACACACCGGCCGAACTGAAAATCTAAATGACACGCAGTGACACGCACACGGCATTTTACACGTCAGCGAGCAGGCCCCGTCCACGCTCGGCAACCGGAAAATTCTCCCCATTAAGTTTATTTACAATATAGTCAACAGAAACTACACATGTGCTTTCAACTCCAACTCCATCTCTGCACTGACCACTAAGGTAGCCTGTGCTACTCTCCTATTGGCTACTATAGATCCTGTGATCTTGCCTAACAAGTATTATTCTTAAAGGTACATTACACACTAAATAAAACCATAATTTCTACATTCCTCCCCCTTCAACTCAAGGAGTTTACAAGTTCAGTCTTTCAGGTGGCTTTCTGGTACGTGTGGAACATCACTGCTCCACAACTTCAGATTCTTTGTCAGGAATCTTCTTTTCCGGAGTTGCCTGAATATTAGGTGTTTCAGAAAGCACTTGCAGTTCTGTGTCCTCAACTCTTACAGGAACATCAGACATGTCAGTTCTGGGCTGAGTATCCTCAAAAGGAAACGCAGACCCAGTCATGATCACTGGTGGAACTAAATCTTGGTGATTTGTCTCTCTCTTCCTTAAATGGTCCACACGTTTACAGATGATCCAGCCATCCGCCTCCAGGTAGTAAGATAGAGGTCCAGTCACCGCACTTATTTCACCCGGTAGCCACTTTGGTCCTTCCCCGAAGTTCTTCACTTATACCACTCTCCCATGGTAAATTTCCTCTCATGACTATGCCAACTGTATCTAGTTTTCTGGCTTCCCTGACTCCTTTCCACCTTCCCCTCTAAATTTGGCATTATTAAACTGAATCTTGTCCTGAGACGGCGTTTCAATATTAACTGCGCAGGTGTGGCACCTGTTGTTATATAATGGGTAGCCCTGTAATGAAAAAGAAAGCATGCTAGCTCGGTTGCCAAGGAATCGCCAGTTAGTTTTCTCATGCCTGCCTTGAACATTTGAACCTTTCGGCCACTCCATTTGATGAAGAGTAGTACGGTGCAGTTTTCACATGAGTGATACCATTGAGGCTGATAAACCATTGAAACTCAGCACTTGTAAATGCCGTGCTGTTATCGGAAATGATTACTTCTGGTAGTCCGTGAATGCCAAAACTCTAACGTGGTTTCTCAATTGTAGCAGCCGACGTTGGTGACTTCACCTCACATATGTCCAACCATTTTGAATAGGCATCGACAATGAACAGAAACATTGTTCGCAGGAAAGGTCCAACGTAGTCAATGTGTAACTGCTCCCAGGGTCTACCTGGACACTCCCATGTGCGTAACACAGCTGTCACTGGCAACTTTTGTAGCTGCTGACATTGCACACAGTGGTTTACTAAACTCTCTATTTCGCCATCCATCCCAAGTCACCATAGATAGCTGCATGTTATGGTCTTCAGTTGGGAAATTCCTGGATGGGCACTGTGTAGTTCAATTAAAAGTGGCTCCCTTCCCTTTGGAGGAACAATCACTCGTGCTCCCCACAATAAGATGCCATCCTGGCTGGTTATTTCATTTCTTCTGTTAAAATACGGTTTCATTTTGTCAGGTATGGGCTCCTGTGACCAACCTTGTAGCACTTGTTCTCGTACCTGAGATAGGACTCCAATCCGACTTGTCCAGTCTCTGTTCTGTCAAGCACATACCAGCGAGGAATCTAAGAAATTTAACAGTAAAACATGTTCCTGTGGAACTGGGATGTGCTCATCATTTTCTTGTAAAGGCAAATGACTAAGGGCATCAGCGTATGTGATTTGATTGCCAGGCCTATGTACGAAAGTGTATTCATATGCTGCTGTATTAGTATTCCTGTATCTTCTTTCCACGTGCCTTCTTCTTTTTAGCGCAGACTTTAATCTCGGCCTTCCTTTTGACTTCACTGTTGGCCAGACTTCTCTCAGATGCGAGCTCAACTTGTCTGAGCTCAGTGGCTGAGTCTCCCAAAATTTCATTATCTGTCTGCTTCTTGGAAAATTCTGCGATTTTTGCTTCCAAAGCCTCTTTGGCTTCATTTAGCTGATTCTTCAGCTATCCTGTCTTTTGTATTTGTTTGCTGCCTCCTGGGAAATAATACATTGTTGTGTCTTCTCTGCCAACTTATTCTTCAGTTTGTGCAGAGAAGTGTTGAATTATTTCTGGTTCTCTTCATACTTTTCCAGAGGTACAAACTTTGACCTGAGGGAATCTTGTAGGGTGCGAAGGTGTTCCAACAGGTTTTCTTTTTCCCTTTGAAGGTTGCCCTCCTAGTCTTGAACTCTGTCATTAAGCAGGGACTCTTCAAATTCCTTCTGCTGTTCTTCCAGGTTTTGGCTAAGACAGCCTACATTTCTTCAGGTTGTTGAGTCCTTACACATTCCTTTTTCAAAACAGGAACGCTTCCAGCTTCCTTTTGGAATTTCAGTGGCCAATCAAGGTTGATTTCCCTTAGCCAATTTTGCACTAGAAGGCTTGGTCCTCTGCCTCTCAATACTCACACAGATAGCTTTGCCGATTGGCTTCCAGAATGGACCGTTACCCTACTCATGCCTTTAACTTGAATGTCTTCACCCATATATGTTTTTAGCTTGGCTGCTGTTTCCTCTAAACTTAATTGATGTTCACTATTAATCAAATATCTGAAGGTATGTTCCCCAATTACTGTAATGGAAGCTCCCATGTCCACTTCCATTCTAACAGGTTTGCCATTTACTTTCACTGTGACAAATATTGATTCTGTCTTTCCAACTTTCAGATTAAACAATGACTAAATGCCTGAATTTGTTGTTTCAGGCTCTGCTGCATTGTAGATTTCATTGGGCTTCTTTTGTTTACAAGCCTGCTTGAATTTTTCCTTGCATTGCCTCATCATATGTCCATTTCTATGACAATAGTAGCATTCAAATATTTTTAAACTGCCAATCGCCAAAAGATTGCTTGTTTCCACCTCTATTAACATTATTCTTTGATTTCGCTGCTAAGTTATTTTTCTTTATTCTTCAGCTAGAGGGGCTGTTTCCCGCTTCTTGGCAGAGTCTCACTTTTCTGCGCCTCTTTCAGTTGATTTTTCGCGCCCGATGTGGAGGACGGCGCCATTTTGTGCACCCTGTATTGCTTTCGAATCTCTTACTGCACTCTCTATGGCCAGTGCTATCCCTAGTGCCTTCTTGAAATCCAGATTCACTTAAGACAATAATCTTTTCTGAATAGTGTCCTCATTCACACCACACACTAAAACGATCTCTGAGCATGCCATTCAGAGTTGTACTGAACTCACAATGTTCCATTAGCTGCTTCAAATTTGCCTAAAAACATACACTTGTCTCAGCCAGGGCTCTATTTCATTAACTAAACCTGAACTTCTGCACCATGACTGAGGGCTTTAGTTGAAAGTGAACCTTCACGAGGTCCACCAATTCATCAAAATCTTTCGAATCTGGGACATTGGATGCCATTAAATTTCGAATCAAGCTGTAGGCTTTCCTCCCCCAAGTACTCAAGAGGATCGCTCGCCTCTTCTCTTCTCCCATAATCTTATTGGCTTGAAAAAAGAACGTGAGTCATTCTATGTATTGAGACCAATCAACTGTGGCTGATTCAAAAGGATCAATTCTCCCAAATTGTGGCATTTTGAGAGTAGACAATGTCTTCAATTCTAACAGAGCTTGCTACTTACAATCACTGAGTGCCGATTTCTTTCTAACTTGATTTCTTCTGTTCAGTCCTGTTTTATCCTTAGTGTCAGTTTGTTGTAGAGTGCCCGAATTGTGCTATTAATGATAGAGTTGATCTGCAGACACTTCTTCAGTGGAACCATTGAGTTTATTTACATTATACTCAGAAGCAATTACATGTGTGCTTTCAACTCCAACTCCATCTCTGCATTGACTGCGGCGGTAGCCCGTGCTACTCTTCTATTGCTTACTACAGATCATGTGATCTTGCCTAACAAATACTATTCTTAAAGGTACATTACACACTAAATATAACCATAATTACTACAGCCTGACAATGCATTGAGTAAGCTGAAAACTGTGTATCACATTACACTCAAGACAGATGCTAAGCCCCTTTGTCTATTCACTCAAGGAAGGTCCCACACTCTCCTCTGAAAAGATTCAGGAGTGAGATTGAGGTGGTGTTGCAACAAGGAGTAAGTTTGCCAGTCACTAAATCAATCAGGTGATTCTCTGGCCTGGTACAAAACCCAAAGCCTAATGGCTCCATTCGTATCTGCGTTGATGTAACACACCTCAAAAAGGCAGTTGAAAGAGAAATATATCCAATGGCATAAGAACTTGGCCAAACTTTCAAAAAGCACCACCTTCACCAAACTTGATGCCATCAATATGTTTTTACAATTGTCATTGACCAGGAGTGCAAACTGTTAACTACTTTCTTTACACCCTTTGGACAATACTGTTTCAACTGCCTGCCATTTGGCATCATGTCAGTCCCTGAAATATTCCAAAGGACAATGTCCAATATACAGCAAGGCACTGATGGTGTTATCTGCCACATGGATGACATCTTGATCCATAGGTCAACAAACAGAAACACAACAAATGGGTCAGGGAAGTGTGATGGACCGTAAGAAAAAGAAGGAAACTTACCTGAAGTTTAAATCGGAGATTGGTGACTGGGAACTAGTTTTCATTCGGCCTGGGTGTTTCTGCATAGAATGGCTGCTCATGTGCAGCATTTTCTTTTACAATTCTTGACTTTCTGCGCATGGGCCACTGGAGAATACCTGCACATGTGCAGTTGGTTGATTTTCATGTCTTTATTCTGGGAACTGGTCCTGTGCACATGCGCAGTCATTTTAAAGAAATTTCTTTAGATTGGGAACCAGCCCTGCACCTGCTTAGAAGGAAGAAAGTGAAACAGCGTGAAAAATGTCAGGTGGGCTAGAAGAGCGGGCCGTTCATAAGAAAATGCCAGAAGAAGCTAGACACAGGAGAGGGACTGGAAGCACATCCCAAAACAAAGAAGAAGGTCCCAAACCAGGGTGTAGGAAAGTAAGAGGCCCTAAGAAGACTTTCAAGTCAAGGGACAAGAATAGGAATCTGAAACAGGTCCTGTTAAGTGTAAAAACAAAAGGCTAAAAGCTACTGCGGATGCTGGAAATCCAAAACTAAAACAGAATTACCTGGAAAAACTCAGCAGGTCTGGCAGCATCGGTGGAGAAGAAATCAGTTAACGTTTCGAGTCTTCATGACCCTTCAGCAGAAGTGAGTATAGTTAGGAGAAAGGTGAAATATAAGCTGGTCTAAGGTGGGGGGGCGGGGGGAGAGAGAAGTTGAGGGTGTGGTAATTGTGGAGATAAGCAAGCAGTGATAGGAGCAGATAATCAAAAGATGTCACAGACAAAAGGATCAAAGAGGTGTTGAAGGTGGTGATATTGTCTAAGAAAAGTGCTAATTAAGAATGGAAGACAGGATACTCAAGGTACAGTTCTAGTGGGGGTGGGGTGGAAATACTAACAAAGTTTTAGTTTTAGATTTAAAAATAATGGAAATAGGTGGGAAAAGAAGAATCTATATAAATTATTGAAAAAAAAGGGAGGGGGGAGAAACGGGGTGGGGATGGGGGGAGGGGGAGTTTAAGATCTAAAGTTGTTGAATTCAATATTCAGCCCGGAAGGCTGTAAAGTGCCTAGTCGGAAGATGAGGTGCTGTTCCTCCAGTTTGCGTTGGGCTTCACTGGAACAATGCAGCAAGCCAAGGACAGACATGTGGGCAAGAGAACAGGGTGGAGTGTTAAAATGGCAAGCGACAGGGAGGTTTGGGTCTTTCTTGCGGACAGACCGCAGGTGTTCTGCAAAGCGGTCGCCCGGTTTGCGTTTGGTCTCTCCAATGTAGAGGAGACCGCATTGGGAGCAACGAATGCAGTAGACTAAGTTAGGGAAATGCAAGTGAAATGCTGCTTCAGTTGAAAGGAGTGTTTGGGCCCTTGGACGGTGAGGAGAGAGGAAGTGAAGGGGCAGGTGTTGCATCTTCTGCGTGGGCATGGGGAGGTGCCATAGGTGGGGGTTGAGGAGTAGGGGGTGATGGAGGAGTGGACCAGGGTGTCCCGGAGGGAACGATCCCTACAGAATGCCATCAGGGGGGGTGAAGGGAAGATGTGTTTGGTGGTGGCATCATGCTGGAGTTGGCGGAAATGGCGGAGGATGATCCTTTGAATGCGGAGGCTGGTGGGGTGATAAGTGAGGACAAGGGGGACCCTATCATGTTTCTGGGAAGGAGGAGAAGGCGTGAGGGAGGATGCGCGGGATATGGGCCGGACACGGTTGAGGGCCCTGTCAACGACCGTGGGTGGAAAACCTCGGTTAAGGAAGAAGGAGGACATGTCAGAGGAGCTGTTTTTGAAGGTAGCGTCATCAGAACAGATGCGATGGAGGCGAAGGAACTGAGAGAATGGGATGGAGTCCTTACAGGAAGCGGGGTGTGAGGAGCTGTAGTCGAGGTAGCTGTGGGAGTCGGTAGGCTTGTAATGGATATTGGTGGACAGTCTGTCATCAGAAATTGAGACAGAGAGGTCAAGGAAGGGAAGAGAAGTGTCAGAGATGGACCATGTGAAGATGATGGAGGGGTGGAGATTGGAAGCAAAATTAATAAATTTTTCCAGGTCCCGACGAGAGCATGAAGCAGCACCGAAGCAGTCATCGATGTACTGGAGAAAGAGTTGTGGGAGGGGGCCGGAGTAGGACTGGAACAAGGAATGTTCCACATACCCCATAAAGAGACAGGCATAGCTGGGGCCCATGCGGGTACCCATAGCCACACCTTTTATTTGGAGGAAGTGAGAGGAGTTAAAGGAGAAATTGTTCAGTGTGAGAACAAGTTCAGCCAGACGGAGGAGAGTAGTGGTGGATGGGGATTGTTCGGGCCTCTGTTCAAGGAAGAAGCTAAGGGCCCTCAGACCATCCTGGTGGGGGATGGAGGTGTAGAGGGATTGGACATCCATGGTGAAGAGGAAGCGGTTGGGGCCAGGGAACTGGAAATTGTTGATGTGACGTAAGGTGTCAGAGGAATCACGGATGTAGGTGAGAAGGGACTGGACAAGGGGAGAGAGAAGGGAGTCAAGATAACGAGAAATGAGTTCCGTGGGGCAGGAACAGGTGTAATTGAAAGTAAGGAGCAGAAGAAAGAAAAAAACTCTTAATTAAAGACACAGAGTTGCAGACTTAAGCAAAGTGGGCTTGAGAGAAACCAGAAACCAGAAGATCCGAGGAGACAGCCGAAGGTTGGTGACGACATACTACATGCTTTTTAAGCAATGGTGTTCTGCTTGGCATGGCTGAATACCTGTGAGAGTGCATGTGGAATGTGAAGTGTGAATGCATAAAAAAGATCCAAGGAAAAGGAACATCCGAAAGAGAGGTTGAAACCCTGGAGGTGGATCCTGGTTGGAGATGCCCAAGTGAAAGTGTCGTTTGGGAGAGGATTCCAAGGTAAGTTCTTCGAGCATTGATATTGGAAACCTTCATGAGAAAAATAGAGTTTCAGTGAGGCTGGTTGGCTCACGGTGTGGCAAGCATCTTTGTCAGGGGGGTGGGATGTGCGGTGGTGGTGGAGGGGGTGGTGGTTTGATGAGAAATGCATAGAATCTCCTTAGGGAGGCATCTGTCACTTGATGTTTGGAATGTGGTGTGTCTGACCACTGTTTGCCTATTAGTTTACACGTGCTGCATACTTACCATGAACATTAGAGTAAAAGATTTTGTAACTTGTGTTATCTTTATGAATTTGTAGATACCTGTAAAGTTATAGTTGGAGTGAAGGAGTATTGTAATATAGTTCATCGTTTCTTGTTTAATAAATGATTTTTTTGTTAAGACTACACTAGCAGACTTCTGTGAATGTGTTCAGTAACTGCCCTTCCACAGTTTATAAACAAAACAGAATGAAAGTTAGGGTCTATCAAGCCAAACTCTGGGATCTGACTTGTCCAGCATTAACATCAGCTGGGATCATAACAAACTTGGGTCTCATCTGGGACATCGTAGAAGATGGGATCTCTGGTGGAATTGGAAATCCTTGAATTTCAGTGGGATCTGAGAATCCTGAAAGAAATGACTACATGGAGGTACATGGGTGCACTGGAGGGGTGCAGAGGAGATTCACCAGGATGTTGCCTGGGATAAAACATTTAAGTTATGAAGAGCGGTTGGATAGACTTGGGTTGTTTTCCTTGGAGCAGAGAAGACTGAGGGGCGACCTGATTGAGGTGTACAAGATTATGAGGGGCATGGACAGGGTGGATAGGGAGCATCTGTTCCCCTTAGTTGAAGGGTCAGTCACAAGGGGATATAAGTTCAAGGTGAGGTGCAGGAGGTTTAGGCGGGATGTGAGGAAAAAACTTTTTACCCAGAGGGTGGTGACGGTCTGGAATGCACTGCCTGGGAGGGTGGTGGAGGCGGGTTGCCTCACGTCCTTTAAAAAGTACCTGGATGAGCACTTGGCATGTCATAACATTCAAGGCCATGGGCCAAGTGCTGGTAAATGGGATTAGGTAGGTAGGTCAGGTGTTTCTCACGTGTCGGTGCAGACTCGATGGGGCGAAGGGCCTCTTCTGCACTCTGTGATTCTGTGATACTGAGGCATAGGGTCAGGATTTGCTGTGAAGCATATTACACAGGTTGGAATTCAAAAATGGCTTTCACCATTGCTAAGACTTTTCTGGGAGTAGAGGATGTAACAGTATAATACTCAAAATCCTTGACTAAAGCTAAACTGAGAAAGTTAGCAGATAAATTGAAGTTAGAAATAAAATCAGGATTTTGTTAGAATGATATGATTGAAGTAATTTTCCAGCATTTAAAATTTAAAAATGAGACGCCTGAAATTGGTGTGTCACAGCTAGAGGTATCAAGAATTCAGTCGCAAATGAGGCAGTTTGAGATAGAAAACAAAAGAGAGATGAAGAAACTTGAATTGGAGGAAAAAGAGAGAAAAAGGGAAATGAAAAAAATTCAACTAGAAAGAAAGGAGAAAGAAAAAGAAAGAGCAAAGGAGGCGGAAATGAGAAAACTCAAATTGGAAAAAGAAAAAAAATGTAAATGTAAAAGCTTGAATTGGAAAAAGAGGAGAAAGAAAAAGAAAGATTGAAAGAAATGTAAGTGCAAAAGCTTGAGCTTGAGTTTTAAAGAGAGAAAGAAATCAGACAACGTGCCTTGGCTAGAGAAAAGCTTAGAATAAGGGAAAAAAGAAAAGATAGGAGTTCAGGGAATTATTCTGATTCCCCTGAGGAATTTGATTTAACTGAAAATCTTCATTTAGCACCTAAATTTTCAGAGGATGGAGTTGAAAGATATTTCACCTCATTTGAAAAGAAAGCTGTGAAGTTGAAGTAGCCAAAAGGTGCTTGGGCTTTAGTGCTACAAAGTGTCCTGTCAAGTACAGCTATGAATATGTACACTAGTTTGTCAGAAGAGCAGTCTGCAGACTACAAAGTGGTTAAAAAGGCAATACTAAATGCTTATGAGCTTGTCCCTGAAGCATATCAATTAAAGTTTAGGACTTTAAGAAAGAAACCTAATCAGACATTTGTAGAATTTGCAAGAGAAAAAGAAATGCTATGGGATCATAGTGGTTTCAGTCACTGAAGTTAGAAAAGCTTTTGAGAACGTGAGGGATATTATGATTATAGAAGGGTTCCGAAATAATATTCCAATAGCCATTAAGACTTATTTAGATGAGCGTCAAGTATCGAAGAAATGATGTCTCACACAGTTACATGGGAGGAAATGGTTTTATGAGAATCAACAGGAGGATTGAAGGAATAGAAAATCTGATGATGGAAAAGATAATAGTTCTAGAGAGCAAATAGAAACACGCCAAAAGAATAGAGGAGATAGGCTAGAACCTAAAAGTGATGGCAAAAAATGGTATGTTTCTATTATAATAAAACTGGAGATACTAAAGCTAATTGCTGGAAACTAAATGGGAGACCTATTGCAGTAATACAAATGCCTAAGGAATCCTCAGAAAAGGTGGCACCAGGAAAAGAAATGGTTATTAAAACCATAGCAGCAGTAAAGGTGAAACATGTTCCCTCAAAATCTACTAAAAAGGGGGATATGGCTTAGGGTAGTCCAGAGAATTCTTCTTTGATTACCACTAAAGAGACTCAGGCTTCTGGAGGTTCCGGATGTTTTGTCTCAAAGGGAGAAGTGTTCCCTTACTCCTCCAACGAAATAAGTAAACAAATTAAAAATTTGAGAGATGCTCGGGCAGGTCTATCATTGATGACCGATGATACAATTTGTGTTCCAGACAGTTTTATGAAGGAAAAAATATTAATAAGGGGTATTAGTGGAATTTATCAACCTGCTCCTTTGTGTAAAGTCAATTTATGAAGTGACTTCATAAACAGAATTGTTACAGTGGGAATTATTCCTCGATCACCTATGGAACGGGCAGATTTTATTCTGGGTAATGATTTGACTAGCGGGGACAGTAATGTGGGGACGAATGTATTGCAGCAAACATTTCATCATGCTGTTCTTAACCAATGCATAAAAATTACTGTGGCCAAAATGAGACACTTCATGCCAATACCAAGCAATTGACAGAAAAATCTAATCAGTATAGAGAACCAACTTTCACACACAAAAGCTTTGCTAATGAAAAACAAGAATTGACAGGAACAATTGAGCATCAGTCACAGAAAGTAGAACACTTGACTGAGGATTTGAAATGTCTAAATGATAAACGTGCAGAAGCAAATTTGATAGAGGTCAATCTTCAGTTAAAACATAATGAACTTCAAGCATCAGAAGTCTCTATGAAGTATCAAGAAAAATGCCTTGAACAAGAAAAAGATGAAACAGTGCAATTGGTTGAATGCAGAGTCAAAAATGAAAATTAGGAAGCTGTTAGAACTTCATTGTGAAAAGCGCAATGAGGTTTTTGAATCTTGATGCAATCTGGAGAAAATGAAAGGGGATACGTGTGGTGTAAAGTATCACAGTTCCGAAGTTGTTCCTGTGAATAAAAACTCCTTACCGAATTGTGATCCGGTTGAGCAAAGAACTGATCCAAGTAACATTACTGTTTATCAACTTCAGTAATGGGCAGGGCTGAAACCATTAAATGATCTGGAAGGGTCAATGGCCAAAGACATTGATTTACAGGTACTTGCCAGTACTAACACACAAGATATAGCAGTTGGAAACCAGGCAAATGGACAGTTTGCAAACGACCATTCAGAATCTGCAGAGGAGTGGAATGATATTGTTTGTGAACTATGTAAAAAAATTTAAGGATTAGAATGAACCATAAAACTCTAAAGGGAGGAAGTGATTGACATTGCTCAAAGAGAATTGAAAAAGAATCATTTTAAATGGGATTGGGCGAAGCAACAAGATCGTAAAACGTTCCAAGATTAAACCAAGCAGGAATATGAAACCCTTTGTGTGAACATAAAAAGCATCTCAATAACATCTTTGAAACAGATAAAAGATGTTTTGACCAGAGGAGAAATGAATTGTTAACACACAAATATGCCTTTTTGACCTTATGATCTCGAAATGAAAATTTACCTCATGTGAGTACAGAAAATAAGCTTGAGGATGGAATTACACCTACAGCTAATGAAGAACATGATTGGACTGTGGACTTCAATGAAACATTCTTTGTTGTGTTAAAGACTGTGAATAAGAGAAAAAAGAAACATAAGGTTGAGTTATGATAATTCTATTACATGTAAATTCTGCTAATCTTACTTGTTACATTTGTTGGCCTTTGTTTCGGTTAAATCTTTGTATTTGTATGATATGATGTGTAGTTATGAAACAAGATGAAAAGTTATTGTATAGTAGGTCATAAGTTATTTGTTAGAAGTTTATGATGTTAAGCTCTGGTAAAGCAGGCGTAAAGCCATCTGTTGTGAAGCTTTCTTTCTTCTCAACGGGTGGGTGTGATGAACCCTAAGGAAAAGAAAAGAACCTACCTGAAGCTTAAATCAAAGTTCAGAGACTGGGAACAGTTCCCAGTGGGCCTCGGTGTTGCTGCGTATGCATCAGCCGTAGAATGGCCACACATGCACAGTTGGTTGATTTTCATTTTTGCGAGCTGGCCCTGAGCACATGCGCAGTCATTTTTTAAAAATTTCTTTAGATTGGAAGCCAGCCCTGCACCTGCATAGAAGGGAAACAAGGAAGAAAATGAAATAGCGTGAAAAATGTCAGGTGATCTAGAAGAGACAGCCATTCAGAAGAAAGTGCCAGAAGAAGCTGGACACAGGAAAGGGACCAGGAGCAAGTTCTAAAATAAAGAAGAAGGGAACAGAAGTGGGGCAGAAAAAGGTCTCAGGAAGACAGTCAAGTCAAGGGACAAGAACAGGGATCTGAAACAGGTCCAGTTAAGTGGAATTGAAAGTAAAGAGCAGAATAAAAGACTGAGTTAAAGAGACAGAGCTTCAGGGAGCAGACTTAAGCAAAGTGGGCTTGAGAGAAACAAGAAGATCCAAGGAGACAGCTGAAGGTTGGTGACTACTTACTATGTGCTTTTTGAGCAGCGGTGTTCTGCTTGATATGGCTGAATACCTGTGAGAGTGCATATGGAAGGTGAAGCGTGAATGCACAAAAAGATCCAAGGGAAGAGAACATCAGAAAGAGAGGTGGATCTTGGTTGGAGACGTCCAAGTGAAAGTGTCAATTGGGAGACTATTCCAAGATGAGTCCTTCAAGCATAGAAATTGGAACGCTCATGAGAAGGACAGAGTTTCAGTGAGACCAATTGGCTCACGGTGTTAGAAGTGTCTGGGGTCAGTTTATGAGAAATCCATAAAATCTGCTTTGGGAGGCATCTGTCACTTGATTTTTGGAGTGTGGCGTGTGTTTGCCTATTAGTTTACAAGTACTGTATATTTACCATGAATATTAGAATTTAAGATAGATTTTGTAACTCATGTTATCTTTATGAATTTTTAGATACCTTTAAAGGTATAGTTGGGGTTAAGGAGTAGTGTAATATAGTTCATCTTTTCTTATTTAATAAACATTTTGTTCCTTTGTTAAAAGTGTACTAGTGGACTATTGTGAATGTGTTCAGTAACTGCCATTCCATGGTTTCTAAACAAAAAATAAATAAAAGTTAAGGTCTATCAAGCCTGGCTCCTCTGGGACCTAACTTGTCCAGCATTAACATCAGCTAGGATTACAACAGAAGTCTCAGTCATACTGCAAGTGGCTGACTTGATGCTCAATGACAAATATAAGTTTTCTAGGCTCAAGGTAAAATTCCTAGGGCACATTATACAAGCAACTGGGATTACAGCACACCCACAGAAAATGAAGTCAATAAAGGCGTTCCCCCCACCTCGAAATAGAACAGAGCTACAAAGGTTTATGGGCATGGTCAACCAACTAGGCAAATTGCTGCCTCACTTAGCCCAGATCTATGAACCCCTCAGACTCTGTTACGACAGGACCAGGTGTGGTGCTGGACTGAGCATTAGCAGCAGTCATTCAAACGAATCAAAATAATGCTAACATCTTCAGAGGTCCTAGCCCACTATGACCAAGAACTTCCCACTCTTGTGACAGCAGATGCATCTGCAATAAGACTGGGAGTAGTGCTATTCCAGGTTCAAAGTGATTGCAAAAGAAGACCTGTTTACTATGCATACAGGTCATTAAACAAGACTTTATGCTGTGATCGAAAGGGAAGCCCTCCCAGTGATATGGGCATGTGAGAAATTCTCTGATTATGTACTGGGCCTGCTCTTTAAGATTGAGACCGATCACAAGCCATTAGTAATGTTGTTGAACACAAAGGAAATAACAAAGATGCCACCCAGGATTCAACGATTCCAATTTAGACCCATGCAATACAACACTACTGTGAAGTACATACTGGGTAAATATCAGACTATGATCGGTGCACTGTCCAGGACGTCCACCATTTACCTAGTACAGGAAAACAAAAGCTTCATAGCAGAAGTTGAAGCCTTTACAGCCTTGACTATCAAATACTTGCTGGCAACAGACCAGAAGTTGTGTGAATTTTGTACAGCCCACAAACAAGATAAAGATTTCCCCCAGATTTGCACATACTGTCTGGATGGATGGCCAGAGTACATCCCAAACAACCCTGTCTTGAGGCAATGTTTCAAACAGTGGCCCCACTTCAGTGTTGTAGGTGACCTCCTGGTATATGTTGCAAAAGTGGTGGTACCACAAGCTTTCTGCCTGGATGTCCTCCAGAAGATCCACCAGTGCATCTTGGTATAACAAAGTGTCAAGCAGTCTACATTGTGGCCAGGGATTTTGCACTCTATTGAACAGATAGTCTCCAGCTATGTCATCTACGCCATCCACAGCTAGGAGCAGAAAGCCCCTCTTCTGCCCACCTCAAGGCCTTGGGAAAGCCTTGGCCTGGATTTGATTGACTATAAAGGTAAAATATTTCTTATAGTCATGGATTATTATTCCTGCTGGATAGAGATGCAAAAGCTACATGTCCTCACCTCTGAAGCCATTATTACCTCCTTGAAGAAAATGTTTTCTAAACAATGTATTACTGATGGTGCCATCTCTGATAATGGATCACAATTCAACAACAAGTGCTTTCAATCTTTCGCAAAGTCATAAGGATTTGTGCATGCCACAATCTTCCCAAAATACCCACAGTCTAATGGAGAAGCTGAGCGAGGAGTACGCATTGTAAAAGACCTCCTGAAGAAGAATGACAACTTTGAGCTTACTCTGCTTAGTTATCACTCGACAATATTACATAATGGGTTTGCCCCCTGCGAACTTCTGATCAGCTGCAAGCGAAAGACCCAACTTCCTTTCCTGCCCCACACCTTACTACCAAATATCATGGTGGAAGATCATCACCGAGCTAGGGGGAAGCCTATTGAGTGAATAAAGCTCGTACATTTAACCAGAGGCATAGGGCTCAAAATCTTACAATTCTTAGAAGGGGAGAGAGGGTATGGATTTAAGACCAGAACCGTGCAGGAATGGTAATTGAGAAGCTACGGCAACCGAGATCGTACCTGATCAGGACAGTCAGGCATCATTCGAAGAAACAGGTCTGCTTTAATCTCAATGGACAGAAAACCTTTAACAGCGTACCCTGAACCTCTAGAGGCCATCACAGCTATTGAACTATAACTGAGAGAAACTAGGAGTGACAACCCTCAGGAACTGACCTCAGAGCAATTGGATTCCTATCTACCTCAGAAGGAGCTCTGTACCCATTCAGGAAGTCTGGTGAAACCAACAAAAAGACTTTCCCTTTAAGAGAAGAGAATTTGGGGGGAGGTGTAGGAGAATGTGTGTATAATAGTATAGGGATAAAGGCTCAGGGGAGATGTAGAGTAAAGGGTCAACTCTACTGATAGCTACAGAGCATGTCCGTAAGGAGCTATGTCACAGCAATGTCACTCACTGAGAGAAGACGACTGAGAAGCAACTGAGAGAGTAACTCCAGCTCGGCCTTGGTCTTACTTAACCTTTATAGTTAATATGTAAATGAATGTGTTTTCAACAAGAGACCATTGCCTCCAGCAAGATCTCTTCTAGAGTAATAAGCTAACAAATCCCAAGATAAAACCATCCACTGGTATTCACCCTAAAACTATAGCCTAAGTTCTCCAGTATTGCATAATGTGCAGCTAGGCTCTCCACCCACCCACTTTTAACAGGTCTGACCATTCTCTCTCTCTCCTTGTACTCTGGTATGGACTCCAGTTGCATGTGGAGGTGGCAACTCTGAAATGCAACGGTTCAGAGTTCATACACATTTGCACTTCACATGTTAAATCCAGGCAGCTTTGACTGACCTGAATCAAACTGAGAGTTTTCAGATAAGGCAATGAATTCAGTGTTTAGGGCACATCTGAGGACACATTGTCCTAAACTCAACTCAGCACCAACATTTCCAAACCACTCCTTGATCTCAAATGCGATAAAACAACTATAGAGATTAAAGCACAGGCGGAGGTCATTCGATCCTCAATAGTGGCACACTCTCCTGTAACCCAATTCCCACCCTTCCATAGATGGTTTTGTATTTCTCCTTTTCAAATATATACATCCCAACCCCTTTAAAATTAAGTTTTAGTCTCTACTTAATAGCCACATGTGGTAAAGTATCCCATGATATAATAATAAGAAACTTTCCACCTCCCTTCCTTTTTGTTTCATCCAGTGAGATCCTGGGTTTCTGTCCCCCGTTTCCCCATTGACCCATCAATGGATATAGCCTTTTATTGCTGCCCACAGTAAGGTCTCTGGGTTTCACTTACTCCTTTACTGGCTACACCTCTCTCAGTGTCAGTCCCACTTGCTCAATCTGCTGTTGTTGCTCCTGGTTCTGTGGAAAAACAACAAACGTTTTGGAATGTATGTATAAGGTGTCAGCTCTATTATTTTGCATAAGGTGAAACTTTATACACTGCAAAGGCTATCGGCCCTGACAACATTCTAGCAATAGTACTGAAGATTTGTGCTCCGGAGCTAGCCACGCTAAGCTGTTCCAGTAGTAACACTGGTATCTACCCAACAATGTGGAAAATTGCCCATGTATGTCCTGTTCACAAAAAGCAGGACAAATCCAATCCAGCCAATTACCGCCCCATCAGCATATTCTCGATCATCAGCAAAATGATGGAAGGCGGCACTGACAATTCTATCAAGTGGCCCTTCCTCAGCAATAACTTGCTCACTGTTGCTCAGTTTGGGTTCCTCCAGGGCCACTCGGCTTCTGTCCTCATTACAGTCTTGGTTCAAACGTGGACAAAAGAGCTGCGATTAAGAGGTGAGATGAGAGTGACTGCCCTTGACATCAAGGCAGCATCTGACCGAGTGTGACATCAAGGATCCTGAGCAAAATTAAAGCCAATGGGAATCAAAGGAAAAACTGTTCACTGGCTGAAGTCATACCTAACACAAAGGAAGATGGTTGTGGTTGTTGGAGGTCAATGGTCTCAGTTTCAGGGCATCACTGCAGGAGTGCCTCAGGGCAGTGTCCTAGGCCCAACCAGTTTCAGCTGCTTCAATTACCTCTCCATCATAAGGTTAGAAGTAGGGATATTCGCTGAAGATTACACAGTATTCAGTTCTATTTTCAACCCCTCAGATATTGAAGCAGTCCATGTCCATATGCAGCAAGACCTGGACAATATTCTGCTTGGACTGATGAGTGGCAAGTAACATTCGTGTCACACAAGCAGCAGACAATGACCTTCTCCAACAAGTGAGAATCTAAACATCACCCCTTGACATTCAAAAACATTACCATTGCTGAATCCCTCACTATCAACATGTTGGGGGCTACCGTAGATCAGAAACTGAACTGGACCAGCCATATAAATACGTTGGCTACAAAAGCAGGTCAGAGACTGGGAATTTTGTGGCGAGTAACTCACCCCTTGACTCCCTAAACTCTGTCTACCATCTACAAGGCACAAGTTAGGGGTGTGATGGAATACACTCCGCTTAACTGGGTGAGTACAGCTCCAACAACACTCATGAAACCATCCAGCACAAAGCAACCCGTTGATTGGGACACCACCCACCACCTTAAACATTCATTCCCTCCACCACCAACATACAGTGGCAGCAGTATGTACCAGTGTGAACAGCAGCAACTCAGCAAGGTTCCTTTGACAACACCTTCCAAACCAACAACCTCTGCAACGAAGAGGGACAAGGGCAGCAGGACCATGGGAACACTACCACTTGCAAGTTCTCCTCCTGACTTAGAACTATATTGCCGTTCCTTCACTGTTGCTGGAACTCCCTTCTTAACAGCACTGTGGGTGTACCTACACCGCATGGACTGCAGCAGTTCAAGAAGGCAACTCGCCAGCACCTTCTCAAGGGCAATTAGGGATGGGCAACAAATGCTGCCCTAGCCAGCAACACCCACATCCCATGAAATAATATTTTTAAAAATGAGGCCCTCATTTCTCTGAAGATCTTCTGAGTGGAAAATATAAACATAACTTTAGGGCAGAACAATTATATTAATCTAATTTTTACTCACTCTTGTAAAGTGTTGGATGCTGGCCATGTCCGCATTTACTGCCCGATGTTAATTGCCCTTGAGATGATGCTGATGAGATGGCTCATTGAACCACAGCAGTCTGCCTGTTGTAGGCACAAGCAAAATGGCAGTGAGTTACAGGATTTTAACATTATGATGATGAATGAACAGTGATATATTTCAAAGTTAAGATGGTGTGTGGCTTTGAGAGGAACTTCCATGTTGTGAAGATCCCACGTGCTTACTGCCCTTGTCCTTCCAGTGCTAATGGTATCAATTGGTGTACATATAGGTGGTGGGCATTGACTGGATGCTTACTTGAGCACATCTCAAAGGACACTGACACAGTAAGTGGAATCAGAATTTATATACCTGTAATGTTTCACTCTGTGAATAAATCTATCCCAAGTAAAGAATGACTTTGGGTTCTTCCTTTATCAACTGGCTATCAGGGGTATGACATCTAAGTGGTAGAGTTCATGGGTTTGGGTGGGGTAGTTAAAGAAGCCTTGGTGAGTTGTTACAGTGCATCTTGTGTATGATACACATTGCAGCCATGGTGCATTTCTGGTGGAGGGAGTGAAAGTTTAATGTGGTGGATGCAGTGCCGATCAAGCAGGGTCCTTTGTCCTGGATGGTATCAAGCTTCTTGATTTTTGAGGGACCTGCACTTATCTAGGCAAGTGGGGAGTATTCCATTGCACTCCTGGCTTCTGCTTTGTAAAAAGGAAAGGTTTGGGGGAAACATAAGGTAGGTCACTTGCTGCAGAATTTCCAGCCTCTGACTGTAGCTAGATTATTTAGGAGCTGGTCCAATTAAGTTTGTTGGTCAATGGTGACTCTAGAATTTTGATGGTTGGGCGTTTGACAATGAAAATCTGAAATATGAGAAAACCGCATTGGCCATGCTAAAGCAATACATGTTCAATACTAATATAAAGCTCAATACTGCAGATGCTGCAAATCTGAAATCAAAACAGAAAATGCTAGAAATACTCAGTAGGTCAGTTAGCATCGATGGAGAGAGAAACCAAGTTATCCTTTCAGGCCTGTGACCTTTCTCATGAACCTTACTGCTGGCCACTCATGTCCAGTGACTCATCATGGGCAGATGACCCTTGGCTACACACTAATGAATGTGCAGTGTCAATATCTGTGCTGGTGACTGAAAGTGTGAAATTGAGTGATGTTGTTCCATCATCATCAGTCTCTTCTTCTGTCATTTCATGCTCATCCACCACTATCTGGCCAAGTGGCAATTCCGGAGTATCTGAAATAAGAAAGGTGCACTGAGAGGGTTGAGATGATGGAAGCAAGGGAAAGCAAGAGGTGCATCGATCTGCAGCTTGACAATCAGCTGGAATTGTGTGATAAGGGAGAAGTAGGATGTGAGAAGGAAGATTAGGTGGGAACATATTGTCACCTTCGATCCTTTCAGCCCTGCCATTGGCCAGATCCAATGATGGCGACCACTGTCTCCTTCATCAAGGTGCTGAGATGCAGCTGTGCCTGTCCCCAGATGGTTAACTGCTGTTGTCCTTGGTTATGCGCTAATGTGTCTTGCAAGATGGAAGTGTGCCAGTGGGTGTGGTGCAATGTGTTTGTAATGACAGGATTGAATAACTGACAGTATATGCAAGCTGTGAGATGTGAGTGTGAGGCTTGCAGCAGTGTTAAGTGTGCAAAGTTGAGATGAGTACGAAGGTAAGGTATGAGACTTGACTGATGGAAATTATTGGCAGTTGTGAGATGTATGATGCATTGAACAGTGTGTGAGACTAATGATGCAGTTGGTGGAATGTCACATTTGAAGATGCATTCACTGACCTCGACCACACATGTAAGGACATTGAACTTCTTTTTGGCACTGAATCAGGTTTTCCGGTTACAATGATGGCATTGACCTGCCTGACTATCTGTTCTTTTTGCCTTCTCAAGAATTTGTCTGGAGAGCATCCTTTCCCAGCGTGGAGCTCTCACCTCTTGTCTACCTCTTACATTATGGTCTCCAATGCTATGCTGGAGAAACTTGGACCTCACTCTCTGCCATTCCTGTTCCTTTCCCAGGTTCAAGTGACTTCTGCAGGGAATTCCAGCATGTACTCCAGCCAAAATGCACCCCAACTATAAGTGGTGTAGGCTTGCTTTACGTAGTGCAGGCTAGCTTCAAGTTGTGTTAGCCTTCAAGATTTTGTGCTCCCTACCCAGGCACGCAGACAATCAACAATGTGCTTGGCAATGGCTGGAAGCTCCAATCATGTGCACAAGCGGGCAGTAGGAAGTTTGTGTGTCGCCTGCATCAAAACGAATGAGCACACATCAACCACATATCATAATCCCCGCACTCATTTTCAGGCCTTATTCAATTTCTTTTCCCCGATATATGTAAATAAACTGCACACAGGTAGGAGATAAAAAAATAATTGATCCTGTTCAAATGAGTACTTGCATTGGATGTTACATGGCATTGAACACCACTGCATTCTGAACCTGGAATTACCACATAAAACCTGCAAGATAAATCAATGTTCTGTTGACTGGTTGATTACAGTTAAACAACAGCGCACATGGATATTGAAATGAGCAGAAATTTAACAAGTACAAAATATAATTGAATGCTGCCAAATGAATAACTAAATTGCAGGAGTTGTTGCCATTGGATCAGAATTGTTCTGTATGCTGACAGTGAATAGAAAATAAATTACTTATATGTTTACAATTGCTCCAGTGCAATTGATATACCTTTGAGTCTCCACTCAGTTCACTCAGTTCTCTTATGTACTAGTTCTTCCCAAACTATTAGAATTAATTATTTCAACATGCATGTACACTGTTGTAACTTGGAGCCTTTAACTGGAATTCCATGGTTAAAAATACATTAGAATTAACAGGCAATTTCCCTTGATGTTCAAATTAAATAGATTTTCTTGTGTAAGAGTATCACCATCAATGGTATCAACAGCATTTCTTGTGTTTTCAGCCATTAACAGGTTATATTCACAACTGTCTTACCTGCTTAAGTGCATTTTGACATGTCCACAACCTATCAAGTTATCTTCAAGTGATAATGTGTATGAACAGTTACTATTCAGGGAAGCAATTTAATCCAACAGCTTTTAGCTACTTGGTATAGTGTGACTCAGTGTGTAACAACCCATAGACTGAAATTTTGCTACCAGAGATATAAACCTAAAAATTATGCCAAGTCATATCATGGGAATAGCAATATATTAAAGAACACACACTATGTAGCCAGTATGTAGATATATTTACTTGATTGTGAAGCAATAGTAAAAAGCAAACCAATGAATGCTGAGTTGATTCCCTTTTTCTATAAATTCATATTAGTGCCTTTAACATAGATAGGGAAAGGGATGAGTTGCTCCTGCAGACAGATTTTAAGGAGCCATGTAGGAAACTAACAAGGAGGACCTCAAAAGTTGTCATCTCCAGTGGTCATAGTATCATTAGGTTTAAGTCAACAATGCAAAAGGACAAAGAAAAATACAGAGTTAAATATTTAACTGTGGTCGGCCAAGTTCAATGGGATGAGAATGCTGGTAAATTGGAATTAAAGATTGGCCAGCAAAACTTAACAGAACAATGGGCTGCCTTTAAGGAGGAAATAGATCGGGTACAGTCAAGGTACATTCCGACAAAGGGGAAAGATATGACAAGTACATCACAGCTCTCTGGATGATGAAAGAGTTAGAGAGTAAAATGAAGCAGAAAAAGGGTGAGTATGACAGGTGCCAGATTTATGATACAATTGAGAACCACGGTAAATATAGAAGGTTCAAAGAGGAACTGAAAAAAATCATTGGAACAACAAAGAGGGAATATGAAGAGAGGCTGACAGCCAACATAAAAGGGAATCCAACAGTCATTTATATTCATATAAATGGTAAAAGGGTGATAAAAGGAGGAAAAGGATCAATTGGGTACAAAAAAGGGGATCTGCACATGAAGGCAGAGAACATGGCTAAGGCACTAAATGAATACTTTGCATCTGTCTTTACCGAGGAAGAAGATGCTGACAATGTCTTAGAGAAAGAGGAGGTGCTTAAGACACTGAGTGGGTAAAAAATTGATAAAGAGGGGTTATTGGAAAGTCTAGCTTTACTTAAAGTTGATATGACACCTGGATTACATGAGATGCATCTAAGGAAACCGAGGAAAGTAAAAATGGAAATTGCGGAGACAATGTCCATAATTTTCCATGCCTCCTTAGGTACAGGGGTGGTTCCAGAAGAATGGAGAACTGAAAATGTTACTTGTTCAAAAAAGGGTGCAATAATAAACTCAGCAAATACAGGCCATTCAGTTTGCCTCCAATGGCAGGAAAGCTTTTAGAATGATAATCCAGGAGAAAATGAATAGTCACTTGGAGAAATGGTCATTAATTAAGGAAAACCAGCATGGGTTTTAAGGGCAAATTATGTTTAACTAATTTTATTGATATTTTTGATGAATTAAGAGAGGGGTGATGAGGGTAATGAAGTTGATATGGCATATGGACTTCCAAAAGGCATATGATAAAGTGCCATGTGTTATTACTACTAGCCTTAATAAACCGCTGTGCTTTAAACTGTCTGTTTAATTCCAAGGTAGAATGGAATTGGGGTCTAGAAGATAGCTAATTAGTATTTCTTCCTGGTTACAAAGCCCATGTGATTTGCATTGCCATGGAGATGGACTTTAGGAAGGGAAAAGTCAGTAGAAAGGCCAATGAGGTATTGGGTTGCAGTTTCTGGTTTATTCCAGAAACTTTCAGACAGACACAAGCAGTCTGCAGTAGTCTGAGAGACAGGAAGAGCAGACAGACATAGCCACTGAAGCAGAGAAAATGCTGTTTTCTGTTAGTCACCTTGTAGAACTTGGAACGGAGCTTGCACTCAGATTGAAGAGACTGAGTTTGTGAGGACGTTAAGGAGGCTGTAAAATTCACCTAGATTAACTAGAGGAAGAAATCTCCAGTGTGTATCTCACGGTGAAAGTCAGTTCTGGGATTAGAAATTACACTGTGGGGAAGTAAGACAGAAGCAAGCCATTGGGAGCTGATAATAACTTTGGACTGGTTCCTAATAAATGAAAGCATCCAGTATAATATATAAGCATGGACTTGGGGGACAAAATTTTTACCTCGGCAGGTGGGTGCACGCCCGACCTGCTTAAAAGTAAAATGACGCGCGTTGACATCGGGCGAGCGTCACGCGATAGCTCGATTGGCGGGCATGTGCAGGAATCGGCAGTGTGCCCACTGACAATTAGAAGGCCTATTAAGGCCATTAAAGTATTAATTAACTTAAATTTCGCACTGCCCATCCAACCTTACAGTTGGCGGGCAGGCAAAAAGGCCAAGCAGCCTTTGCACTTTTTAAGAAACCTCATCCATGAGCGGGATGAGGTTTCCAACAGCAAATGAAAATAAAATAAAACATTTTACATTTCATTTCTAACATGTCCCTGCTCATGTGACAGAGTAGGACCGCTCATGTTTCATGCTGGGCGGGCCTTAATTGGCCCACAAGCGTGAAATCACGGCCCAGCTTCCCGACTGTCCCCGCCCGCCCCGCCGAGCCCGCCTGACAAAGGCAAAATTCTGCCCGGGTTTTTGGTTGTGTTAAAACTTAAAAACTAATAATACATTATAGTTGATTCTTTTTCAGTTAGTTGTCTGTCAAGTAATTGTAATCCACATTTGAATGTTACAGTAAAAGTTTTTAAACATGAAACTTTGTCATGTGATCCTTTCAGCTGGTTGCTGGGAATTCAAATATCTTCTTTCAAAATTGTCGGTCTCTACAGGGACCATAACAGACACAATGGGCTTGTCAGCAAAGTTGGAGCCATGGAATAAAAGGGACAGTGGCAGCCTCGATACAAATCTGGCTGACTAACAGAAAGCAAACAGTGGTGGTGAACAGTTGGTTTCCAGTTTGGCAAAAGATATATAGTGCGATCCCCAGGGGTCGGTATCAGGACAACTGTATTAAGGACCTAATTTTGGGTGTGCCAGTTACAATTTCAAAATTTAAAGATGATGCAAAACTCTGAAGTATTGTGAATTGTGAGGAGGACAATGATAGTCTTCAAAAGTGCAAAGGTATTCTGGTGGAATTGGTGAGCATGCAGCAGATGAAATTTAATGCAGAGGAGCATGAATTGATACATTCTTGTGGAGGGATGAGGAAAGGCTACATAAATAAAAGGTACAATTCTAAAGCAGGTCCAGGAGCAGAGGAACCCAGAGATATATGTGCACAAATCGTTGAAGGCAACCAAGCAGGTTGGAAAAGCGGTATCAACTGAAATGTTGTGTCCCATTCTGGGAACCACACTTTAGAACAGATGTGAAGGTGCTGGAGAGTGTGCAGAAAAGATTTACGAGAACTGTTACTGGGGTGAAACATTTCAGTTATGTGGATAGAATGGTGAAATTAGGGCTGTTTTCCTTAGAGATGAGAAGGGTGAGAGATTTGATGAAGGAGTTCAATATCATGAGGGGTCTAGATAGAATACATAAGGAGAAATTGTTTCTGTTGGCAGAAGGTTCCAGAATCAAATGACACTGATTTATGTTGATTGGCAAAAGAACCTGAAGTGATATGAGGAAAACTTTTCATGCAGCAAGTATTTAGGATGTGGAATGTATTGTCTGAGAGTGTAGTGGAGGCAGATTCAGTTGTGGTTTTCAAAAGGGAATTACATTTCTTTTATATGTTTACAGGGTTTGGGACCACTGGCGAGGCCAGAATTTATAGTCCATCTCTAATTACTCTTGGGATTGTGGTGGTGAATTGCCTTCTTGAACTGCTGCAGTCCATGTGGTGTCAGTGCATTCAAGGTGCTGATAGGAAAGGAGGTCAAGTTTTGACCCAGTGAAGGAATAGTGATATTGTTCCAAGTCTGGCTTGGAGGGGAACTTGCAGATGGTGGCGTTCCCATGCCTCTGCTGCCCTTGTCCTTCTAAGTGGTAGAGGTTGTGGGTTTGGAAAGTGCTGTTGAAGGAGTCTTGATGAGTTGCTGCAGTGCATCTTGTGGATGGTATACACTGCTGCCACTGTGTGCCCATGGTGGAGGGAGTCAAGTCTGAATGCTATGCATGTCTTGCTGAGGGAAGGCAAGGACTACTTCATTATTTGAGGAGTTACAAATATAATCAAACATTGTGCAATCATCTGCAAGCATTCCTACTTCTGACATTATGATGGAAGGAAGGTAACTGATAAAGCAGCAGAAGATGCTTAGACCTAGTACACTACCCTAATGAAAGCTGGCAGTTATCCTGGGGCTCAGATGATTGGCCTCAAATAAGCAAAACCATTTTCCTTTGTGCTAGGTATGTTTCAAACCAGTGGAGAGGACCCTCTGCCCCCACAACCCCTGATTCTCATTGGCTTCACTTTTACTAAGACTCCTTGATACCACACTTGGTCAAATGCTGCCTTGATGTTAAGGGCAGTCGCCTCACATAACCTTTTGAGTTCAGCTCTTTTGTTCCTTTTTGGACCAAGGTTGTAATGAGGTGTAGAGCTGAGGAGCTCTGGTGGAATCCAAACTGAGCATCAATGAGCAGGTCATTGCTGAGCAAATGTCGCTTAATAGCATTGTTGATGATAATTTCCATAACTTTGCTGATGATCGAGAGTAGACTGATGGGGTGGTAATCAGCCAGATTTGATCTGTCCTGCTTTTTGCAGACGGCGCATAATTGGGCAATTTTCCACATTGTCAGACAAATGCAAGTGCTGTGGCTGTACTGGAACAGCTGGACTAGGGGCACGGCTAACTCTGGACCACAAGTGTTCAGCACTACAACTGGGATGTTATTGGGGCACATATGATGTTCTCGCTGCCCTATCATTGGGGGTGGGGATGTTCATGAAGTTCCCGCCTCACATTAGTTTTTTTTATTTCCCACACCATTCATGACTAAATGTTACAAGGCTGCAGAGCTTTGATCTGACCTGTTGGCTATGGGATCACTTAACTTTGCCTGCAGCATGCCACTTCCACTGTTTATCATACATGTAGTCCTGTCTTGTAGTTTCACTAGGTTGGACCTCAGTTTTAGGTATGCCTGGTGCTGCTCTTGGCATGCTCTCCTGCCCTCTTCATCGAACCAGGGCTGGTGCCATGACTTGACGGTAATGGTGGGGAGGGATATACGAGGCCATGAGGTTACAGATAATGCTGGAGTACAACTCTGCTGCTGCTAATGACTCACAGAGCCTCGTGGTGCCCAGTTTTCAGCTGCTAGATCTGATCTGAATCTATCCTATTTAGTATGGTATTGATGCCATGAAATAGAAAGGACACTATCCTCAGCATGAAGACAGTGTGATCTCCACAAGGACTGTGCAGTGGTCACTCCTACCAATACTATCATTGACAGATGCATCTATGACAGGTTGATTAGTGAGGATGAGTTCATGTAAATATTTCCCTCATAATTTTTTGCTGTATCTCTAAGTATGGATTTGGTACAGTGCTTCTTTGGATGTTGTTGTTTAAGTCATTTACTATAACCTGTTTCTGTAAGACATTGGGTATTAGGCCTCATTATAATGGAACCAATACAGTATCACAGTCGTCCATATGTTGGGTAATACTGCTGCAAGCATCGTATTGATGCTCAAGTAAATGGGCCTGGGAGTAGGGATTTGGGGTTGGATCTGGGATTGGGTCAGGCTGGGGGTCAGGGCTGGGTTTAGTGGTCTGGCAATCATGGGGCTGATTGGCAGGTCGGATCAGGGTTCAGGAGAGGGGGCTGAGAGTTATGGGGCAGATACTCGTACGTCAGGAAAGGAGGAGATCAAGAACTCAAGGTTATGAGTGGCAGCGATCAGTTCCTTTAATGTGGGGTTAGGAAGAGGAGTGCTCTTCCCAGCTCCACATTCACGTACATTATTTATCTTCCCGTTTTGCAGGTGGTCCTGATGACTAGATTCACTGAGTGCAGCCGGCAATACTATGGACTGCTTCAGAACAAACCAGTCTTGGAGAGGGGCCTAAAACAGGCACTGGGCCCATTATTTGCATGTAGAAAGGGACTAATTCCTGATCAGGCATGAGAAAAACATGCATGAACTTTTCAATTTCCTAACGTGGCTTATTAGGTCAATTTGAACCCAATAAATAGGCGCTGTGTGACTGAATCATGGAAGAATCACAGTTTTGTTACAGCACAGAAGGAGGTTTTTCAGCCTGTTATATCCGTGCCAGGTCTCTGGAAGACTAATCCCACCACCTGTCTTTTCCCCATAGTCCTGTAATTATTCTTTTCTTTTCAAATAATGTAATCTAACCAAATGCCAGCCCATCAATCTACTCTCAATCATTAGCAGAGTGAAGAAAGGTTCCATTGACAGTGCTATCAAGTAGCATTTGCTCAGTAATAACCTATGCACTGAAGCACAGTTTGGGTTCCACCACAAGCACCAGGCTCCAGATCTTATTACAGCCTTAGTCCAAACATGGCCAGAAGAGCTGAATTCCAGAGCTGAGGTGTGAATGACTTCCCTTGACATCAGGACATTTGACCAAGTGTGGCATCGAGGAGCACTAGCAAAACTGAAGCCAATGAGAATAAGGGGGAAAACTCTCCACTGGTTGGAGTCATACCTAGCACAAAGTAGAATGGTTGTGGTTGTTGGACGTCAATCATCTCAGCCCCAGGACATTGCTGCAGGGTAATGTTCTGGGCCCAAACATCTTCCATTACTTCATCAATGACCTTCCCTGCATCATAAGGTCAGAAGTGGGGATGTTTGTTGAAGATTGCATGGTATCCAGTACCATTTGCAAGTCCTCAAATGCTGAAGTCTGTACCTGGATGCAGCAAGACCTGCACAACATTGGGCTTGAGCTGTTAAGTGCCAAGTAACATTCACACCACACAAGTGCCACACAATGATGATCTCCAAAAAGAGAGAGTATAACTATCACTCCTTGATAGTTTGATAACATTGCCATCATTGAATCCCCAACTATCAATATTCTGAAAGTTACCATTGACCATAAACTTCACTGAATCAGCTGTATTAATGCTATGGCTACAAGAGCAGGTCAGAAGCTGGGAACTCTGCAGCAAGCAGCTCACCTCCTAACTACCTATCCATCATCTACAAGGCACAAATCAGGAGTGTAATGGGATACTCTCCACTTTCCCAGCTGAGTGCAGCTCAAACAACGCTCAAGAAGATTGACACCATTTGGGCCACTTGATCAATACCTCATCCACAATCTTAAACATTCACTCACTTCACCACCGACGCACAATGACAGCAGGGTGTACCATCTACAAGGTGCACTCCAACAACTTGCCAAGGCATTTTCAGCAGCCCCTTCCAGACCTGAGAGCTCTATCACCTGGAGGAACAAGGGCAGCAGGGCATTGGAATATAACCACCTGATTCACACACCACCCTGAATTGGAAATATGTTGCTGTTGCTTCACTGTCACTAGATCAAAATCCTGGAACTCTCTCCCTAATAGAATTGTGGATGGATCTGACCACATGGATTGCAGAATTCAAAAAGGTGACTCACCACCACCTGTTCAAGGGTAGTTAGGGATAAGCAATAAGTTAGGCCTTGCCAGATGCCACAATCCTGGAATGATCATAAAGAAAAGATTTTAAAATACTACAGCCCTGCAGCAGGTCATATTTGCCTTTGCTTGTTGCTCGAAAAGCAATTGTGGCCCTGAATGTTTGCACCTCAAGGCATTCCAGGCATGAGGTACCATCGATCAGGTAGACTTTTCTGCCTGCATCAAGCACTCATAGCTAGGACAAATAATTTCTTCACCTTCCCAATGGAGGCCATGAAGTAAGAAAACCGGGATTAGCCAGAATTTACAGGGTTCCCCAGTTGCACACTTTTAGCCATTCATGGTCCAATTCAAGCCCTTAGATATAGGCTTCCACTTACTGTCTGCTCACCTGCTATGTGACTACTTGCAGCACATTATGTGGTATTCTGGTACCCTGGTACCCAGAATACCCTGGTATTCTGACAACTGACAAGATGTCCTAATCCTGTTCAGAGTTTGAAGAACATCAGTCTAAGCTTCCATTGAAACTTCATCTGTTATTGGCTCCATAACTGAAGGCCCCATTGCAGTGTTCATAGAGCTGACAACATGCTCTCTGGTTGTCTGCATTGCCTTGATGTCACATGCTTATGGTGCTACACAAGTTTCAGGTGGGCCCTTCCACAATGCCTGACATGCAGAGACTCTCTAGCAGGCCATTTAAAGCTTTGAATCATTGCTTGTTTTATAGGTATTGATGTTCTCCACCTAACATGGATTCTGGGTCCTGCTCCTCTTAGTGCTTCCTACAAGTGATGTTAAACATGGTGGAGTACTGATTTGGTAGATAAGGGAAGCTCCAGCTGGTGATCAGCAGGAGGCTTCCTTAGCCTTTTCTTACTTAAGATGATAAGACTTCATGGGGTTCAATGTCAATTTTGAAGGTTCCCAGGGCTACTTTCATCAAATTGTATATGATTCCTATTCAAATATGGCCTGGACACCTCTGACAATAGCATCTTTCCCACCTCCGCAATATCACCTCAGCTGGCTCTAGGATCTTCCATGATCCCTCCTCTTCCTCATTTATACATGCCTGGGTGACATTATCCCAATACATATGGGCAGCTTCCATATGAACACTGATAGCATTCAATTCTACACCTCCACTACTTCTCTTGACCTTGATACTTCCTCCATGTTGTCCAACATCCAAAGAATGAAGGTTCACTCACCTCCAATATCAAATTTTCCTGCATCTCCAACCTTAGGAATACTAGGGCTTAGATGTATTAAAACTAGATTTTGCATCACAAATGCTATAAGAGAGCAATTTCCCATTATTCCTGATGTTCATAACCATTGGCTAATGATTGCAAGCTGCTACAGATGAAGCCTCTCTGTTAGACAGTGAACTTTGCTAATGAAACTGCATATTCTATTCCAGTGTGAACTCTCACCAGCCAGAATGAACATTTTAATGTTGTGAAAGACAAATTTGGATCAGCCGCCTCAACCTTTGTTTCGCAATCATTTAATTTCCAAATATTTGAGTTGACATTATATAGATCGAGGTTTCTACTCAATCAGAGTCAAAGCTTTGCTCTTTTGTGGCTTATGACTTTAACTGATACATTAATCCATTTAAAATAAATATGCTAATGCCTCCACTATAATAGAGAACAGAGGAATTTGTTATGAATACATCAATCTAGTAATATTGCATAGAATCATTTTTAGTCCATAGTTTCTATGTAGAAGCAATGTAGCGTAGATCAAACTTGGGCAGGATTTCGATGTAAGGGGCTGAAGTAGGCAACAAGCCATCTGCACTTCATTCCATTTTGTCAATGCATGAGGCCCAATCCTCATGCACTGAATTCCATTCAAAGCCAGTGGAAATTACAACCTTTTAATTCTGGTAAATATGTGCTATACCCCTTCCTAAGCTAATATATCTTTCCCAGGTTCAGTGTCCAAAACTGAATGCCGTACTCCAGATGGGGTCTGACCAAGGCTACAATAGAGCTGAAACACCGCTCCTCGTTATTGAAATCCAAACCCCTTGAGATGAATGGCAACACCCCTTTTGTCTTTTTGATTACTTTCTGTACCTGTGCACTAACCTTTAGTTGTTTGTGTATATGGGTGCCTAAATGACCTAATCCTCACCATTTAGAAAATACTTAGATTTGACTTTCTGAACTTTGATGGGCTGCATTTCCTTTCTCAACATAGTACACTGTCTTTTTGTATGTATGTCACTTTACTGCTATACTAAATGCTGACTAGCATGCACGACAGTAGTCTTTGGTCTTCTGTGCACCGAGTGCCTTATTTGATTTTTCACGATGCCATACATTGGGACAATACTTATCAATAATTACTAGTGTATTTTTCCATCAATGCAAACTAGACAATAAAACAAAAGGCAAATTGCTGCAGATGCGGAAAACCTGTAATGATAACAAAAAATGGAAGCACTCTGTGAGTTAGGCAGCATCGGTGAAGAGAGGAAGATAGGGTTAAAAATTGGTTGGAAAATAACCAATATGGTGGCAAGCTGTTTTAGACAGAGACGATATTAGTCGTACAGAACCACCTGGTGCCCAGGTTCTGAAATTGCTGTTTATAATTGCATTTGTGGCAGTTGAGAAACAGCTTTTCAATATTAAATTTGGACATAGGAATTAATATTGTGTATTTTTTATTGGGGAAAATTAACTCAAAAATATAACAAAAGACCTAATGACATTTAATAAGGTTTGTGGACGTGAAGTCTATGCCCCTTTGCAAAAAAGAAATATGGATAGTTGTGCAAGTTTATATTGTTCTCTATTTAAGTACCATGCCCTAAGATGGCATTAGCAACCATGGACTTCCATTGGGTTTGCCCATGATTATGCTTGACAAAGCACTGCAGTTGTTAGCCATTGATTTCTGCAGTATGGCTGACCAGAAACTCTCATGCTCTTACCACCTGCCATCAGGTGCATTAGAAATATTCACAGGCTGATAATCAACCTGTTAGGCCATGTTGTAAAGACACCTTCCATAGGAATCAAGTCCTGGAGTGGGACTTGAAATAAGCACATCTGGCCCAGAGGTAGGGATTTTACCACTGTGCCACAAGGCCTCTGTTTATATTATTGCTATTACATTATATAGAAACTATATGATGTGGTATTGCTTATTGTAAAGCTACCATAAATTCTCTACATTCTTGCTAAACATGCAATCAGATTAATGAGATATATATGTCCTTATTACAGTTGCAACTTGCTATTATTCTGTACAATGTAAACTGTGAACATTTAGAAGCATGTTCCAAAGTCACAACATGACTTTTGAAAAAAAAGTTTGAAAAAAATGATATTAAACTATTTAGTTTAAGCTCTGATTGTTTATAATACATCCATGTATAATGCTTTGCAATGCTGGTAATCTATCACCTTATCAATGACATTAGAAATTTTGCTAGCAGACTGTCCCATTGACCTAATGCATAAATGAACCTTAGTAAGACAAAGTTACATATGCAGGAAGGTTTCAAGTTTGATTTTTGTCCACATTGAGTTAATTCATTTCAAGTGGGCTGGTGGTGGGCAATCAAATATAGTGTTCATGTGGAAAGGGAAAATTGGGCAAGTTTCCCATTCCTAATCAGTGTCCAATGGCAATATAATGCTTTTTGTACAGTTGGCTTGGACTAATACCCGATGCCACTTAGGGTTGCCAAATCTTCTTGGACGTATTCCTGGAAATTTCATTTTATGATCTCGTGTCTCCAATTGCCCCACCAGTCAAACAGCCCCTATCCAATGTTATCATAAGTAACTAATAAAAATGGTCAAAGAAAATGACAAGGAAACACGTTTCCTTTAATGCATCTGTGATTTTTTTTCTGTCCAGGTGGCACCCAGTAGCACCCAAAAGACCAATCTTTAATTTCTGGAAATGCTAGAACAACTTTGGAGTGTTGACAACCAGAGTGTCACTCTACTCACACATATAAATCAGTCAGTGACTCCTGCTGGTCAGAAGTCAGGGGCTGTCAGAGGAGAAACTCGATCAAACTCTGCAGCGTCGTCCTTCGCCGTTAGAAGATAATTAATTTACAGTCAGAATGCAGACTCATGAGAATTGTCCACTTGGACTGGAGGTTGACTGACGCCTGTAGAACCATAATCCTAGCATGAGTGATGGCCTTCAGGAGGAGATTGGAGAAAAACTTCCTCAACCAGCTCAGAATGAAACACGTGAGGAAGTGGGAATGTATCCGAGTTGAAGCACCGGTTAGCCGTATAATGTCATGACTCATGTCCGTCATAATAACAAGACTGTATTTATAATTTATGACCAATTTTGCAACTATTACTAACCACCGTGTTGCAGCAAAAAAAAAAATGGGTAGCTATTAACTGGCGTTTTCGGTTTCATTAGTGTGCAACCACACATGAATGTTTGAGAGAAGGGAGATATCGTCATTTACAGGTCTGAGCGCCAGTGAAGGTTTGGGTCTGTGCACGCCAGTCAGCGTTTAGTCTGGGACTAAAGTAACGTACACAAAGACAGTATGCTCTATTTAATTTGATGTCTAATTCTGAAAATAACTTCTTTTTACAGCGGGCTTTGTAGTTTGTGTTCCGTGGGCATTTCGCTGAAGGGATATGAGAATAAACTTTTCCAGACAGCGAGTGATTAAGGTCTGAAATGCACTGCTTGAGTGTGGTGGGGGCTCGTTCAATGGAAGCATTCAAAAGGGGATGAGACTGTTATCTGAAAAGGAAGAATGTGCAGGCTCACCGGGAGAAGGTTGGAGAATGGAACTAAGTGAATTGCTCATTCGGAGAGCCGGTGCAAACACGATGGGCCGAATAGCCGCCTTCTGCACAGTCAAAATTCTGTGATTCTGTTATAAGGAAATTCTGATAATGGTTTCCCTTTAAAAAAGCATCATAGGTATTGTGCAAAGCTGGGCAGAATATGTGGGTGTGATTTATTGAATCCGAAGTGAATGTATGATGAGATCAGCTACCGAGGGCTTTGGGGCCTCCTTTTAAAAAACAGGCAGCATCTTAATTAACCCCAGTGCGAATAAACCATCACCTCATGCTGTAAATCGGGGATTCCTGAGAATACGCCATTTACTCTGTAAGAGTGCTTTTGGGCCACATAAGTCTCGGCGTTCAGTGGAAAACCCCCTTTAGATTTAATTGTAAAACATCTGTACAGTAACAATTATAGGCCCCTCGATTATCGATTTCATATCAGCAATGTTCTGAACCGGTACAAAGGATGATTTCTTATTCATAAAACACATTATTAAGATGTTTTTTGCTTGGAACTGCATTATGTCTAGTTGCATGTGTGATGTTGCAGAAATGTTAAATCACCGGTCATCTCATTGCGCCTTCTGTACCTGTCCGTAACAAAAAAAGGCAGTTAGGAAGAAATGATTTACCGGAGCCTTCGAACGTGAGCTCTTCCCCGAGGTTACTAAGTATTACCAATATGCAGCCACTCTGAAATGGACCGAGCTTAATTCCAAGACAGATTTCTTAAATCAAAAATAATAAAGTCGAAAAGATTCCGTTTGAAAGGTCAAATAATGAAAAGATCTTGACTGTGTTTAGAAAGGTCCACGCAAGCACATAAAGCAACGCTTTATGAAATCTTTGAAATGTGAGGTAGTCTGTTTCCCGATTACAGATGGCTCGATGCTGAATCGTGCTCTATTGACGAATCGTCCGTTATTCACGACTCGTGTTCACCGTCGTTTAGTCGCCCATATATAGTGAATGTGGAATGAAAAAATGAATGTCCCACTGAAAAAGTGTTCTCGCTTTCGGGAATCGTTTACTCAGCGGCAGAACTGAGTACTCCGGGTTTTGGTTTGGACTCATCTGACATTTCACAGAGCCCCACACAATTCAGGGTAAAGTTAGAAATATGACTCTGGCCTTACCGAGACATGTTCTGTTATTCTCATCACACGAGCGGATCGTCCTTAGCAAACGTCATTGTACACTCCTAAAATTCCCAAATGTTCCCAAGGCTCGACAAAGGTTTATCATGTGTACATGTTTTAGTCTGCAAGATACATGTAGCTTTTAAATCCTAAACAAGTATGAACTATTTTCTGGAACGTCGGCAACTGCTAAACATTGGCTCAGTGTAGTTGTGTGTGAGGCTTTAACAAGCCCCCATGAATGTATTAATTACCACTGACCGTCAGCATTCCGAGCGGAGTCTGCCCGCTTGTGAACGTGTTTCTCTGACTGAACGCTGCAGAAGCCAACAGTTTCTTGAATTAGGAAGATGCCCGGGTGACCTTGTGATCAAGTGGAGTTGCTGCTGACCTCGTTTCCCAAGTCAAAAGTGGAGGGAGGTTTCTGCAAAGATACTCAGGCCCATCCACCAAGTGGATAGCTCAGACACTGCAGCTTCTGCAGCTCTTCATTGGGATCTTACGTCTCTCCTTAACCGGAGTCTACCACCTCAAAACTATGAATACGAGATGCCAATTACAACAGAAAGCGCTAGCGTGCAAAAAGAATTACATTGTTTGAATCAAACATAGAAGCTTCATTTAATATGGGAAAGAGATTGACATTTAACTACTCTTTAAAACATATTTTAGTGAATCGAGGGTGAGGACGCAGATGTTGACAAACTTTGACACTCCAGCCAATAAACTGTTGGTGACGAGTAGGTACCAGGGAAACACTGCAGTTTCCTGAATCTAGAGTACAAAATGACAATTTAAAAATGATTACTGCCAGGTATTTTCAGTTTGTTATTAATGAACTCTTCTTTCGTGAAGGAGGAAGGCTGGGGTGTGAAGTTGTCCTTCGTCTAATGCAGTTTTGTGGCCTGAACAATTGGGGTATAAATACTACGGTAGAAAGTGAGTTTTCACTTTAGTCTGCGTTAACATGGTAGAACGCTAAGCTGCTACTGTTGAATTCCGATGTTACGCACAGGGGATAAGTGATAATCGCCAGGTTGCTGACAGCACTAAAACATCACATGCACATTGTGTAAGTGTTTGTTAGCTGATATACTTTGGTCGTGGTACACAACTGGATGTGACTGTGTCTCGTTATTTGGTATTTTTGTTTCTTTATTTGAGGTTATTAATTCTGAGTATGATCATACATAAAGGTGGGTTTGGGTATAAAGCTCTTGAATTACGAAATAATCTTTCCAAAATTAGCCTTTACTTTTTTAGGAACAATTGCTACTTCACCTACACTGGTAGAGAATACATTAGAATGGTGATTAAGATTAGTTTTTTAAAAAAGAAATTGCCAGCAGTTAACTGAGGAGACTGAACTAAAAATAGAAAGTGCTGGAAAAACACAGCACACCAGACAGCATCTGTGAAGTAAACCAGGGGGTGACCATTAGTTGGAAGCCGGTTGGTTCTCATGGAAGGGTTAAATCCCAAACTGGTTCGACCGTCTCCGGTAAATTTGACTTCCCTTCTGAAAGTCAGAAGTTATCAGGCAGATCGAGTTCCCATTCCAATTTCGGTACAGCTAAGGTTATGTTTCTTTTGGCATGGAACAATAAGTACAAAGATGCCGTGTTGTGCTATTCCTTGTGTTTGGCGAACAGAATTAGTGACGTGACTAAATGCACGAAACAGGCCACACTGTATATATGCTGTATTAGAGGAAAGATTCGGAGCTGTACAATGTGTCATGTATACGGCTGATCAGAGTCACGGAGCACACTGTATTCGTGTGTGCTGCCACTCCCACCAGCAGTTCCAGGGAAATGAACCCTGCTAAGTACGCCTCCTTTCGGCTTTCTGAATCTGCTGTTATTCACATAAGCCGATAAAGTGGCAGGAAACGGTAATGTCATTCAAATAAAAGCAGAATAACGCTGGAAACACTCAGCAGGTCAGGCAGCATCTGTGCAGAGAGAAACGCGGCTAACATTTCAGGTCGATAATTTTATATCGTGCAGCTGAAGGTCAGATCCAGCAGGGATAGGTGCAGTTCTGGCTGCTATTAGCCTCGCGAATTTGAAAGTCAATAACTAGAACAATGAAACCTGTCGACCCATACAGAAAAGAATGAAGACTGCGTTGCGTTGGAAGGTGGAAAGTAAACGCTTGTTAATGTGTTGTCTAATGAAGTGCTGGATTTTTTTCGCGGTTTGGTTTATTTGCAAACCTCCAGGGGATCGGCGTCCTAATAAAGCGCACATCTGTTGTTTGTGAAATCACTGCCTACTTTACAACATTTCCCTGTTCTTATGCTGGGCTTCCACAAAAATGTAAATCTCCATGTCCTGCATCACTGCATCCTTTCATTCGCCATTTGTTAATTTCTTAATCACTTGGATTGCTCCTCATAGGAAGCCTGATAGCCATCCCTGTAGTTTGCAGTGCTAGTTAGAACATGCAGTTGCTATTGGGTGTATGTGCTGGCGAAGAGTTATCAAATTACATAATTTGGTGAAGTCGCTTGAGATACGGGTAGGACAAACGCATTGGGACCAGATATTATTTACACAGTTTTACAGAATCACAAGGCTTCTATTGGTTAAGACCTCTACAAGGCAACCCAAGCAGCACACGCAGTGAGGCGCTGGATGCGCCTGTCTGTTCCTCAGGACTGAAAAAAGGAAAACTCGTGTTGATGAAGACAAATTCGGAACTACGAATCTATTTGCCAAGGTGAATGTTTGTTGCTGCCCGCACCTAGTGCTTTCTGCTTTGAAAGTGCCGAAGTAATAACTTTGATCATTTACTGTATAATTCTATAAAATTAACATTGACAACAATTGAAGGAGAAAATGAGGGTAAAACAGAAGAGGAAGGAGAAAAATCGGATGGGTGGACTGAGGGGTGGTTGAAGAAAGCCAGAGAAGAAGCGATACGATGTCAATGGTCCCACGAAGCCCACAGTGATAGCGAACGAACACTGAAAAAGCGGCAATATCGTAGCTGAGTTCCAGCATGTACATCTGATTTATGCCTTTGCGAAATAAGAACAAATATGTTATCAGGCGAATGGAGAATAAATATATCTCACTGGAAACCATGTTTAGCATAGTGTTCTGTTGGGTTGAAAATGCAGCCAATATGACCAATCCGGGTGGTGGGCTGATTTACGACCCCAACTCAAGTAGTAAAACTGACTTTTCAGTTTCTGTTAGAGTTAGCATTTCTATAGCACTACCTGAAGCCATTACAACCTTTAGGATTGAATGGTTTCAAGCAGCGTTACGCATCCTGCCCCAAAGGATACTATTGAAAAGCACTGAACATCTATAAAACACAGCTTCATAAACAGGCGCCTGCACTTTTTGCCTCCAATTGCCAACTCTGGTTGCACGTGTTCCTGGATATTTCAAGACGTGACCTCATTCACCCCCACCCCAATCCATCGCTAAAACATCGACCGTCCGTGACTGCATTGTCCGGTTGTATGACTGACCGTCTTTTCCCAATTGCCAATATTTTAAACAAATGAAATGTAATTAAAGAAATTGGTGTGTGTGGGTGGGGGGATTGGACGCTGTTTAATGTCCCGATGTTTTTCTCTTCGGTTGCTCCCTGCAGTTACCTGGGGATTAATCTTCAATCTCTGGAGCCACCAGGACAATCCTGCAGGGTTCAGAACTCTATCTGTGCCACTCCTCACTTGTGCCAGAGCTCAGCAAGCACAGTGCAGAGTCGGACCACTTTGGCTGTTAAGGAATGTAAGGTTTATTAGCTTGTAACTTGTGTACGCTATGTAACTGCTATTTAAAACGGAAGGTGAACATTGGAGAAGGAAGATTGTCTTCAGTGCTTTTTGGAGTGAGGGCATTAGCTAGCCCACGTTAATTGTGTCTTTATGTTTGGCATGTTGCCCATTTCAGACACATGGATGGCGGTTCAGTTCATTATTGTCGGATCACTGTCGAATCTGGTCAGCACGATTGTTTAAGTCTACGCGGCTTGCTGGTGGGGAGATAAAGCCAGAATGACCTAAACAAGAGACGGCGGGGACCTTCCACAGTAGCATGGCCCCATTACAAATTGATTATTCACCGGCGACTTCAGCTGCGTCAGTCTGAAGTCTTATTTGTCAAACTGGCAGGGAAATGCTTGAAAAAAAGGGCAGTAAAGCTTCGCATAAAGATCGACGCAGACATTTCGCAGCTAAAACACGCATAAAATGCTGGTTATATCTGCGAATGTAAACCTTGCCCGTCACTGAAGCCTGACACTGCTGTTGGAGGTAGAGGATGAGGCCGGTGAGATTTGCTTCAGATGGTCAGTGTATTTAACATCTGCAAGTCAGATGGCCCTCGAACCCAGTGTGCGCGACACAGCGCCATCTGTCCACATCGGCAGTCTGCTCACTATATTCAATGTGTGTACCCTCGTCCTCTCCCGGCTGAGCCATTCAAATCGTTTGAAGCACTTGCTATACATTTCCTTCGAAAAATATATATAAAAAACGTGCTTTACTCAAATCTGCACATCGGACTTATGGAATTTAAAATAGGATATCGTTGCACTAACTTTTTAAATAGTTATGTAGCACACCGCTAATCTCACTTCACGAGCCACAAGTACTTGCCGCCTAAGAAAGAATGGGGCAATTCAAGTTTTGCTTTCTTGGTGAGTAATTAATAGGGGTAAAACAATATAACCTGCCCCTGCCTGTTTCCCTGTCCTTCTGGGGCTGTGCGTGAAAACTCAACAGTAAGTTCGAATCTGTTGAAATAAAAGGGTTTTTTTTTTAACAGTGAAATATAACGAGTGACCCTCGCCGCTCGAGTCATTCACACTTCTGTACCAATAATTTCTTCAATTCGTAACTGCAGAGCCAGCTCACCGCGGACAGCGTGGGAAGGGTGGGGGGAAGAAGGGGGAGGTTTAAAACTAAAATAGCCGCATATCCCCAGCACTCTGAAATCATCGATCTCCCACTGATAGCTTGTTCGCTTTTATGTCCTTTTCAATGCACAGAATGCCTTTTGTAGCACAGCGGATTATCCGCGCAGACTCCGCGGCGCTGCCCTGCTTGAAAGTAACTCGTCAAACTGGGAAATCACCGAAATCGTGAGTGAGGCTTGCCGCGCCTTTTGTGATAAACATATTTGCCGGAATGTGCCAGGGCGTCGAGTGGCTCAGTGAGTCCCAAAAGGGGCGTATGACATTTATTTTTGCTAAATTGTTTCGCTAATGTACACATTTAGCCTTTGAACTCTTTGAACATTAGCCCCGCCTGACCACTGCTGCTCATCTGAAGCTGCGATTCCACCTAATATTTTACAGATAGGGTCTGTGGATGCCTGATTTGTTAATTTAAAAAATGTCCAAAAATAAAAGATCCGAAGGGGCAGTCGCTGTCCGGTGAGCTCCGGTTCACTATTCTCCAGCACACTCTCATACATCGCTTGACCAACGTGCAATAAGTAAATATTTGGAAAGCGCGGCGGATGGATCATATTTTGCAGATACGCGGGGTGAACTTTGATTTATGCAAGCCGTATGCTTAAAGTCACGATTCCATGCGATCATTAACAACAGGATTTCCCTCGCCCGCTGATCATCGCATTCAATTGCTTTCTCTTCCCCCCACCATCCCCCTTTTTTTTAAACCGGGGAGGGGGGGGCGATCGAGATCGTTATCCGCCTGAAAAGCTGAATACTAATCGGCTTGATCAGGGCATCAGTAAGTTGGAGATGGTTCTTTGCCAGGACTGTACTGGAATGGGTCCATGCTCCCAGTGAATGAGCTCGTTTCAGTGGCGCTGCTGCGTCCTGAATGGTGCATCACATCGAGAGCTATGGCACTGGCTCAGACTGCTTGCAGTCGGGCCACTTACCGCCATTCTTTGGCATATTGGCTTCGGAGCAAGAAACAGTGCGACTCGGGAGGCCTGGCCGGCGGGTTAGCGCCAGAATGCGATTATTGCGGGGCCGGTTCCTGGCTCAGTGTCTCCCCTTAAGGAACAGCGTGTCCTGGGGGCGGGGTGGGGGAGAGTGCTGAACAGCGATTCACCCGCCAGGAATGGAGCACACAGGAAGGTTTTCAGTCCTTGCAGGCTACTCGTGTGTTGCTAAAACAAACTAAATCTTAAACGCGGTGCAGCAAGTGCCCACCATCTTGATTTGAATTCCTCTGTCACACTTCTTAACCTCCGGAGCCGCTTTCTCTGATTCTGCACCTTTATTTGGCGGGGGGGTGTGGGGGTGCGTCCCGCTTTTTGGGGGCGGTTTGAATTCATGATGACCGCTGGGACCACGGCGCGGCCGCTTTAAGCCTCTCTGACTCTTGTCAGTGTTTGAACAGAGAGAATGGTAAAGGGGGAGGGGGTACAAACCTGCTGCTGTAGCCAAATTGAGCCCGAATCCCTGAGCAGCCGCCTCATGTTTGCCTGTTGAAGGCAGGGGGAAGCGGGCTTTTTATTTTATTTATTTTTTAGCGAAGACGGCGTTGAACTGTCACGGTCTTTGTTTTGAAATGGTGAGTGTCTGGTGCAGGGGAAACCAAGCAGCGCGCCAGTGTGAAAGAAATAAATCCGATTAAAAGGCGGAATAGTGCGGTGCTGCGGGCTGCCTCCTGTCGTCACTCTGCTGTTGAAAGTTGAGGGGGCGTGGGGGGGGTGGATGGGGGATGCTGAAGCCGCTTTAACGGGCGGGGGAGTGAGATCCAGGGGAATGATTGTTAAAGCGGTGAGTGGCGATACCATGAGAAGAGCGGCTCGGCGTCGGCCTATTGGACAATGCATCTAATCTCTAGTCAAGTGTCTTGGTGGAAGCGCAGCATCTGTGCCTGACTGTATGTGACTGCTCCAGTCGAGCAGGAACCGTCCGTGACCCATTAAACAGGATGCTGCTCTAGGAGCTGCTGTCTTCTTGCCGCTCCTTCGCTGCGAACTCTTCTCCCAGGGAGGAAAAGAAGGGACCGAGCCGATGGAATCCGATCCCACCTCCCCCCCCCCCTTGACAGAAAGTGAGAAGTGAAGGCGCGTCCCCGGATTGTGCCAGGCGCACCCCCGCCCTCCACCCCCCCCTCCCACCCCTCCTTCCACAACGCACTCACTCACACACTCACTCACTCACACACTCCTCCAGGCTCGTTCCAGTCACCCGTGAGTCCTCAAAGCTCATCCCATGACGTAAAAAGAGAGAGAGAGAGAGAAAATCAAGAGCCTGATCGGGGGGCAAGTGGTTCTCCGATGCAATCGAGGATCCCAAATGTGCTGGTGCACTGGCTGACAGCAGCAGCCTCGAACGGTCCTGTCCAGCTTGGGGTGAGCGAGAGGCAGACTTTTCACAGCCATCATTGAGGAAGGCAGAGAGACGGGGAAAGAGAGAGAGAGAGAGAGAAAGAGATCAGGAGGGAGAGCGAGCTGCATTCTAAAGATTCACTTACATTCCTATCACGTCGGCATTTTCCTCAGACTCTTCAACAGCGGGAGTGGAGGCAGCTCGAGCAAATCTTCAACTCTTTTTCACTTCTTGCACTAAAATCAACTACGGAGGGTGAGTAGACTGCTGTATTCGAGACTTTATGCACGGTTTAATTATGTTAGAAGATTCCCTTGATTGGGTGTTAAACTGGCATTTTCGGGAGGTTTCTTGAAGGCGTTGCAGTAATGGAATAATGTTATGATTGTATCTGGCTGTTAAGACAGTAACAGATTGTTAAAATACCTTTACTGAAATCGCGTCTTTCCCGGTTTCCATCCCTCCCTCCTCCACTCTGTTCCTGTACCACACTTGATCAGTTATCTCCTTATCTAAATATCACCGGAGGAATTTCTATTTTTAAACTTCCCTTTCCATTGTCCTGATTTTCCAGTCTTTGTAATTAACCTTTTGGGTTTATTTATTGAGCTGTCAGTGCTCTCCAGCGCAGGTCAAGGGATTTCCCCCCCTTTTTTTTGTTAGCCCAGAACTTGTTCAACTGGATATCGTCTAGGTCAGACAAAGATGATAAAAAGACATCTATATAATGTTTATCCCGACGAACTGTGAGCGTTCCACCTTGATGTTGAGGGACCATAATAAGCAAATTCGTGATTAAATTAGAGACACATGCAATGCCATCTTTATGCGCAAAGCCGGCTTTTCTCTAATTCTACCCAATAAAATCGGCGGGCAGACTCGGCCACTACAGCACCTATAGATGCAGTTCAGCCCGTCCTTTCGAGGCTGGATCCCGATTGACGGCCCTTGTCGATGCGTTTGTACCAGGATAATCCGTCAGATTATCAGATTTTGGCTCGATGATATTCACCTATGTTTTTCTTCCAGGCTTTCCACACTTAGGGCGGTTATGTGGGAATGTTTATATGTTGCAATTTATAAACCTCCAAATTGATAGACCCCCGCCCCGCCCCAAAGTAAATGAGTTTTCACATAAGCAATCAGACGGGTTGTGTCTGCCACTCTGGTTTGGAGAGTGCAAATGATTGGATTCGGTTCTGAAATATCAGAGTGCTTTATACAAGGAAAAAATGAGGGCAACACGGACTTGTGTGTTCGCAAAACACGATGTAACCCAATTCTCTGTGACACTCTCAACTGAATATCATAAAACATCGAGACGTATTTTTCTCTCAAAGGGAACAGCAATTCGCCTGTTTCCCCTTTGCCTCTTTGAAAAGGAAATGTAAAAATATCATTCAGTTAAGGAAACGAGGAACACTAATCAATCTTCAGTCACTGGCACTGCAGAAATGTTATTATCATCATATGCGCGGCGGATACTGTCAAATGCCTTTCATATTTCCAGGGAATCGCTGTAATATATTGGTGTGCTCTTTGTTTTGTAGATATTGGTACAGGTGGATAGCATTCTTCCATATGTAGAATTATTTGCTGCGAGTTAATGGGATGGATGTATATTCGGGGTATATATATACATTGACAAAGATGAATCCAATTTGTTAGGACACACTCGTTTTCTCACGGGAATTCTAAAATCTAATGCCATTTTCTACGTGTCTTCTATGTACAGTCATTGCATCTCCAGGAGGTCCCGTGCGGCAACCGTAAGAGCTGCTGTACCTCCAGCTGAACAGAAAAAATAAGGATGTTCTGGATAACCCTTGTAAGCACAATAGCTCTAGGATGGAGTACGTCGATTCCACTGATGGAGGACTCGAAAGAGTTAGATGAACCTTGCATGGAGCCATGTTACTGTGAGGAAAAGGAGAGCTTTTTGCAAATACACTGTGAAAGTAAAGGTTTTACAAATATCAGTCAGATCACTGAGTCATGGAGAAGACCGTTTAAACTTTACCTACAAAGAAACTCCATGAGGAAACTCTATACGAACGGGTTTCTATTTTTAACCAACGCAGTATCCATTAACCTTGGAAACAACGCATTGCAGGACATTCAGGCAGGGGCCTTTAACGGCATGAAACTTCTAAAACGTTTATATTTACACGAAAACAAACTAGAGGTTTTTCGAAATGATACATTCTTGGGTTTGGAGAGTTTGGAGTACTTACAGACCGACTATAACGTGCTGAAGAGGATTGACGGCGGTGCATTTAGGAACCTCAATAAATTGAAAGTGTTGATTATCAATGACAATCTGATACCCCTCCTCCCACTCAATCTCTTCAGGGCGGTTTCCTTAACCCACATCGATCTGCGTGGTAATAGGTTAAAGTCACTGCCTTACGTGGGGACGCTCGAATATATTGGCAGGCGCCTCATGGAGATTCAACTACAGGAAAACCCATGGAACTGTACCTGTGACATTGTGCCACTAAAATCTTGGTTAGAAAGCATACCATACACAGTCCTTGTAGGGGAAATTACTTGTGAAACGCCGTTCCATCTCCACGGCAAGGACCTGAGGGAGATCAGGAGGAGTGAATTGTGTCCAATCCATTCTAATGTGGAGGTGGAAGTCAGTTTGGGGATTCCGCAGCTTGCTTCCAGTAACGACAATGCGTGGCCTACCAAACCTTCCTCTATGTCCTTATCTGTGACATATACCGCTTCTTCTGTTGAATACAAGACATCAGGTAAATTACCAAAAGCAACGAGGAGTCCGAACACTTTAAAAGCACAGCCAACTCTGCGCAGCGTTTATTCGGGGCAAACTCAGCAGAGAGTTGCAGGCTACCAGACCAGACCGCCCATCCCTATCATTTGCCCTGCTGAATGCTCGTGTAGCCTACATATAAATGACTTGGGTTTGACAGTACAGTGCAAAAATAAAGCGATTCAAAATATGTCTGAACTAATACCAAGACCGTTGAACGCTAAGAAGTTGTATTTAACCGAGAATCTAATTCAGAAAATCTACAGGTCGGATTTCTGGAATTTCTCCAGTTTGGATCTATTGCATTTGGGGAGCAACAGTGTGTCATACATTCAAGATGGTGCTTTTATGAATCTTCCGAATTTAAAAACCCTATATCTGAACGGTAACAAAATCGAACGTCTCACCCCCGGCATGTTCAGGGGGTTACAAAGTTTGGAATACCTGTATTTTGAATACAACCTCATCAGAGAAATCCAGCCGGCGTCTTTCAGCCTGATGCCCAATCTCCAACTATTGTTTCTTAACAATAATGAGCTCCAAATTCTACCAACCGATGCTTTCACGGGCACCTCGCTGGGGAGGCTAAGCCTGAGGAACAACTACTTTCTGTATCTGCCGGTGAGTGGAGTGCTGGAGCATCTGGACTCCATTGTGCAGATTGACCTGAACCAGAATCCGTGGGGTTGTTCCTGCGATTTGATTGCTCTCAAGCAGTGGGTGGAAAAGATCAGCGCTGTTAAACTGGTTGGCAGCGTGTTGTGCGAGACTCCGGAACTCCTGCGCGGGGTGGATTTGAAGATGGTAGACTATGAGGTGTTATGTCCCGAACTAAAGCATGCCGCCGCCTCTCCGCCCCTCCCTGGCTCCGGAGGGAATGCTAACGTGATATCCACAACCAGGGGGTTTGGTTTCTCTTCGCAAGGTGGCGCCATTCCTCTTTCAGTCCTTATTCTGAGCCTTCTGATCATTTTCATTTCCGCTGTATTTATTGCAGCTGGTCTCTTCGCTTTCGTGCTTAGGAGGCGTAAGAAATCGCCCTTCAGGAGACGGCAGGACGTCGATTTGACTGGTATGCAAATGCAGTGCAGGATCTTCGAGGACAGAGCTGCCAACTCACCCGAGAAGGCAGCCAGCCACGTCTACGACTACATCCCCCACCCCGTCACGCAAATGTGCAACAATCCCATCTATAAACCGCGTGAGGGAGAGATGGAGGAGGAATTCTCAGAGACTCAGGAAAATAATACCAATTACAAAACTCTGGAGAAAGACAAGGAATGGAAAATGTCACTGTCCAACAGCAACCTTAATACCATAGTTACCATCAATCAGACTAACGATTTTGTTAATTTTCCAGAAAATGGGGTGATTTACCCCTGTGTGTTGGACAGAGAAAGACCAGCTCACACTGTTGGCTTTGTGGACTGCCTCTATGGCACCGTGCCCAAGTTAAAAGAGCTGCATGTCCACCCTCCTGGCATGCAATACCCTGACTTACAGCAAGATGCCAGGTTTAAAGAAACGATTTTGTTTGGCTCTTCTGGACGGGGATATCCTGACCAAACCCAAAGCGAATACCTCGAGTTAAGGGCCAAACTTCAAACTAAGCCAGACTACCTCGAAGTACTAGAGAAGACATCATACCGATTTTAGATACCACATCACAGAAAAGAACCGCAAACACAGCATGTTTAGAAGGTAAAGGGAAATTATTCGCCGTCCCCTCATTAGGTTGCTTTGGACGAAAGGCCATATTCAAATCATACTCAATGAAGTGCCTTTGCAGACTTTAGCCAGCAATGATATCAATCATATTTTTTTATGGAAACGAGAACTGACTGCGCCATCTATGATCATATAGAGGCCTGGTTATCGATGGTCATACAAGAAAAAAAACCCTATTCATTACTGGCAGCGACTTTGTTCACTTTATTTGGCAGGAAATGATGGCTCTCTCTTGCTCTCTCTCACCGAAAAGAACGCCGAGGGCATATTCTGTGAAACATTGACTGCAGTTTTGCTGCATGTGTAAAACTGCCGGGGTGTAACTCGCTCAAATGACAAGAAGTAAACTTGGTAATTAAAGTGACTGCAACGCTTTATCGTTCAGTGTTATTTAATTTTTTATATATATTATATATATATAAATATATATTATATTCAAGAGGGGAGTATAAAAACTCTACGACGCATCTAAGGATTTCAATTTGTGAATATGACGCCAAGATTTTATTATAAACAATGCACTTTCTTAAAAAAAAAGCTCGTCAATGTTGATGCTTACACCACTAACAGCTTTGTAAGAAGCACTTTTAATGTTTTCTCTCTCTCAGACACACACAAAGATTTCAAAGTGCGCATATTTATTCTGTAATTTCTGTGAACAATCATTGTAAAGGTAATAATGTTAACCCAATGTAGTGACTGCGTCTGGTAAAGCTTTCATAATAAAAGGTGTTAAAACTATGCAGTGACATGGAGAGATTGTATGTTGGTAGCAGGTCGGCAGGTGAAGGAAACAAAGGAAGCTTTGGAAGCAGTTACATGTTAATTTGCAAAAAAAAGCCTGATTCCAGAACTAAATCCAATTTAACATGTTGTCTTACAATGAGTCGCTCTCCTCCACCCCCACTATTTATATTTGGAAATGTTGCCTGAATACAACCTACTCTCTCTGAAATGGCATCAGCAGTTTCTAAGACTTCAAGCACAGCAGGCGAATGAAGTCTTGCAAAATCAGTAGGAAATGAACGCGATGGTTATTTTATTCAGCTACCTTTTGGAGAGTTTCATTTTTTAAAAAAAAGTATTTTGTTTTATTCTTAACAATGCATCCAGCTTTTGCAGCAAGCACATCCAATTGGGATCGGGTAACACTGTGTCATCGTCAGATTATGGATACAGTACAGGGAAGCCAGAAGCTAAAAAAGGAAACTGGATCTTAATGTAAATAAAGTTGTCCTTGATAAATTGTAAGTAATGCTTCTTTCAATAAATAATTCCACTGAGCAACCTGACGATATGTTCAAATTTAAGGTTATTATTGTGTCACAACAATTCGTAGAATAAGCTTCAGACGCTGCTTCAAATCATGGCAGATCTTAAGGTCTTTCTTTTGTGGAAAACGTGCTCCGACATTGCAAAAAAAGAAACCAATGAATTGAACACTAGCCGGTAGTTAGCCGGTTGTAACCTCTTGGAAAGGGTACCTGCAGCGGGAGCCACGTTGCCAGATGCAATTGTTGTGGAACTGACATGAGATGGCGATGCTATTTCCAGCAGAGGGCACCATAATCCAATCACAAATCTGATTTGACGCAACGGCTGCAAATCTTCAGTGAAAATGCAATCGGCTTTATGCACCCAGGAGGCTGAATCTTATTCGCAGTAAATTGCTGACGCATTTCTATTTTATCCCAACTGAGTTATGGTACACAAGTGAAATTGTTTTCGAATTCCGTTCGAATTTGAAAACCTGTTGGTTTCTAACATTAATTGGAAGTTGTGTTTTGTTCATAAACCTACCGGCCAAATTACCGCCTTAAATGTTTGGCAGCTTATTACTGCGTTACCGACGGCGAGCCTCATAGTCGTGATCAAATGAACCTGTGGATGCAATGTTTCAGATTTTCATATGGCCCTACCTCCGCTGCAGGCACCTTGTAAACTGGTAAACATAAATCAGTTTCCAAGCACAAGGACAAATATGGTTTAATGACATTAATCAGGTGGTTCTATTTGCTAAACATGCACGTCTCCGCGATATAACTGTGCTTGTCCAGCACGCAAAACAGGATTTATCTGTCTAACTTAAAAATGAGGCAGAAGCTGCATTTACATTTTCCTGTCCCGGAGTCCGACCCGCACATTTGACGGCAAGGACTTTATTTTTCTGATTAAGATAGAATGTTGTTGATAATAACTCGGTGTGCACTGCGTGTTTGTTATTGATAAACGCCATTTTTAAAGGGGTGGCTATATTTTAACTCATTACAGCTTCTGACTGTCCTGCATGGGTCTGAAATGTACGTATTTGAAAAGGTTACTGTTGCGTGTAGTGATTGAGGTGTTTGAATGTCTGAACTCCTCGCACTAACTGTGGAGAACGGCACGATTCCATGACACATTACGGGCGAACTAATGCACAATAGTTTGGTGTGAGCCCAGCAACAGTACCACTACTCCTCTTCTGAAATTGTTAGAATTGTGGGACCAATTGTTTAATGACTTATTGTACTTTTTTTAACTTTGTATGATCAGAAGGTCACTCGTGGTGGGAGGGAAGGGGGTGGAGGGAGGGAATAGAGATGAGCGTTTATTTTTTTCCACTTGTTATTGTAAAGCAATTGCTGTCAGACGAATTGTTAAATCTGCCATTCAAATAGAATATTTTCCAATCGAACTCTTAATAGAGCCAAGAAAAACTTAACGCCTCAACATGGCACGGAAGAGAAAGTGCATTTTTTGTGACCTAATCGCATTGTTTTCCCCTGCTCCTCTTGCCTTGCACCATTCACCCTTTTGTCATTTAATCTCTCCCGTCATCCACCCTATCACAGAACCTCCCCCCGCCACCTTTTTTTGTTCTAACCTCCCCTCCCCCACTTACCCCGCCTCTATACGTGTTTAAAACTGGTCACATTTCTAACTTTTTCCGGTTCTGACCAAATGTCATCGACCTGAAATGTTAACCCTGTTTTGCTCTCTCCATAGCTGCTGAATGATCTGCTAAGCATTTTCAGCATCTATTTTTATTTCAGATTTCCACCATTCCAAATACTTTGCTTTTTTTATTGCTCCCTCCCAAGTATCAATTAAAGGGAAAATCAGTGGTCCCGGTGGTAGGGAAGGGGTATATTGGGCAGAAATATACCTCTCCTCCACCACTAGAAAGAGTGTAAAATCATTGCTAAGAGTGCCGGTCAGGTTCACCACTAGCTGCCATTGAGCTGATTGGAATTGACTGGCACCCATATCACCCTTGAATACCTATCTGGAGACTACATGCATCTAGTTAGATTAAAGCCTTTCAGTAACAAGCTGATTTCTGCTGAAAACTTCAGGTGTATTCCAATGGTGATTTCCTTTTAAATGTCTTCTTATAACAATGCTAATAAAATATTAATAACAATTTTACATTTGAGGAAACAATGTTCTTATGTTTTGGAGGGTTTTCAACAAGCCTAGCCCTGCAGCCACCATTTACAGCTCGTTATGAGAAATCCTCTTGCAGCATTGGGCCATGAAAGAAATTTTCACTGTATGGTTGACATATCTGCAAACCTTAATACACAAACGTTTTAAATCAATTCTTTAGTGTGTATCTTTGTTATTATTGGTTATATAAAAATTTAATTTGCTCTGAAAAACAAAGGAATAGTGGATTACCAGCTATATTGTTGGTACTTGTGTAAATAAATATCTTCAGAGGCACTTTACAACAATGTTCTTTTAAGCACAAAAGCAAAACATCACAGATGCTGAAAATCTGAAATAAGAATTGAAAATGCTAGAAATACTCAGCAGATCTGGTAGAATCCGTAGAGAGAGGAACCGAGTAAACTTTTCAGGTCAGTGACCTTTAATAGCTTGGATTTTTAAAAATCGATGGGTCTTAACATTGGTGCTCTGTATGGTTATGGGCGATGGCCACTAGGTTTTTGTTGTTGTTGAGTTGATTTACTTGGTAAAATTTGATTTCATTGTTAAAATTTTACATCTGTTGTTGACTCTTACCATGCAAGTTTTACAAAACGTATTGACATAAGGTGAGTATAAATCCTTTTTGTACTCTATTAAAATAATTACTTATTTTTCAAAGCTGATATTTTTGGATGGATTTGGGATGCAGGGACTGATTACTAATTAAAACAAAGATTTGTTTAAAATGTCTTACCTGAAAATATATTCACCAGCAGTTATGATTCCAATGAATTGTTTCTCTACTGTAATTCATTTTTAACGTTCTTTTTCCATAATATCTATAATGGTATAGTCATATCAGAACAAAATAGCAAAATACTGCGGATGCTGAAAATCTGAAATAAAAGCAGAAAATTCTGGAAACACACAACAGGTCTGGCAGTATCTGGGGAGAGAGAAACAGAGTTAATGTTTCAGGTCTGTGACTGATGAAAAATTAGTCATATCAGCGTGTTGAATTCGATTTGTTGTAATTTACTAGATTAGCAATGTACAAAACTGTAAAGTACAGGCTTTTTGTATCATGGATAATTAGATTTTTATTCTGTTTAAATATTTCAGTGCAATTTATACTCCAGCGATACAACAGTATCCAACAAAACATTCAATAATCTAAAATTAATCATGAATAATCAGAAATGATTAATTTATTTCTACTTTGGTCTCCAGATTAATATGATTACATAAAGAATCATTACACAAGCAAATAGTTAAAATAAATTCCACTAACTAATGCCAATGAACAGTAGTCTTCAATTGATGACATTAACTAAAAAAGTCTTGCTGAGTGACATTAGAAGCTACAAATTTGCAAAATACAATACGCATGCAAAGGTTTCAGAGATTTTAACTTGCTGATGCCCATTCACTAAATTGAGCCACCATACTGTGAAAATTACTGCACTGTAGGTCTGGACTGCTGATTGCTGTTGAAAGATCAGAATGTGGAAAATTTGGATCCTCTTCTGTTTCCATGCTTGTCACTCCTTATCCTCTGTTGCATTTTGAAATAATTATAAGTACAAAGGCACAATACAATAAGAATTGATCACAGTTTTCAACCTATAAGGCATATTGTATAGATGTGTATGTGACTGTGCAGGAATGCTCCAGATTTCAGCTTCACCATTTATGTGCTTCAATAATAAGCACATAAAATCTTCTGCTGCTTGTGACTTTTGGTGATTTCGAAATGCTGAAACCAAAAGTCTATTTATGAAGTGTTCACATGTAGACAATTTTTATGTACATAGGTCACTTTGGTCACAGTGTACAATCACTTTTATCCATATAACTCACAACATTGAATTGAAGTTGCAGGAGTACAGTAAGGCCATCTATTTATTTTATAGTTTGCCTAGGATGTTGAATAGAGATTGTGGTTTATTCATATATATGGCTTTGCGTCAAATATAATTTTTAAAAGGAAATTGGATATATACTTGAAAAGGGAAAAAAATACAAGGCTGTGTGAAGTGAATGGGTGAGTGGCTTGAATTGGATAACTCTTTCCAAGAGTGACACAGTACAATTCTTTGTGGAAACCTGCATGCAACTACTCTCACAATGCATGGTCCAGGTTGTTGTAGATGAAATAATGTTGAAATAATAACAGAAAATATTTGGAACACTCAGCCGATCAAGCAACATCTGTAGAGACAGGAAGTTAGGGGTAATATTTGAATTTTTGTCTGAACATGATACAAACTCCTGCCTGGCAATTTCTGGGCATATTGCTGAAATATTGGTGTCAAATTCTAGAACTCCCTCCATAACAGCATTGTGGGAGTATCTTCAGCACACAGTCTATGGAGGTTCAAGAGGATCGTTCACCTCCACCTTCTCAAGGGCAATTGAGTGATGGGCAATAAATGCTGATCCTGCCAGTTATGCCCACATCCTATAATTTAATTTTTTAAAATGAGCATTCAGGAAATGTTAGGGATAAGATCTGTATGATCAAGTATGATCAAGGTAATTGTAGACCTGTTTAAACATGGTGCTGTATTTATCTTTATGATTGAAATCCAATAAAATAGGCCACGTTTTTAAAGCAAAATGTATCAGTCTCACTTCAGATGATGTGAGAGTCTGCTATTGTCAGTCGCAAAGTGCACTGCAGGAATGGGAATCATTGTAGAATTTAAAGTCCGTTGTGTTATCTCTGCCTTGCAAGTTTACTTTTTCTCCTCAAACATCATTAATATTTGATGTTTATGATTCCATAGTAAACATCAATTTGCAGCTTTGCAATCCCTGTACATTTCACACTTTGAAGTGTGCAAAGTGTGAAGTGATGGATATTACCTAATTCTCTTGATCAGAACTCATAAACCAGCTGGTTTTGCAGAGGCACTAATTGTGGAATACGAGGATAATAACATAGTGCAAATTAACAGAGATGAAAAGATTGGTTTAAATTGAAACTATTACAATTCAGAATTTCAACCATTTGTATACCAGATATTGGTTGACTATAATTTAACAACTGACTGCCACATCTTGCTAGGTCAACAGTTACATGAAAATCATAATAAACTGCTTTAAAGTAATCTAAAATTTGCAATTTTTCTAAAGCAAAATCATCAGTTCAGTCCCATTTTTATCCACAATTTGACATTGTATATATAATAAATATTTTTCAATGTCTTCAAAATTTGACCATGCTTCTTGCAGAATTTGCATTCTTAGATTACTGGTCTTTAGGAGCATCTATTTTAACTATAGTGAAGCACAAAAATCATTGCAAAATGTTTCTTTAGTGCTGGAAGATATTAGTATAAATGTACTATATATACTGTTACTGTATATTTACAATCACACTTTTTATTTCATGGCTTGTGGGCGTTGCTGGCTAGACCAGCATTTTTATTGCCCATGCCTAATTGCCCTTGAGAAGGTGGTGGTGAACCACTGAAGTCCATGTGGTGTAAATACACTGTGCTGTTAGGGATGGAGTTCCAGGATTTTGACCCAGTGGAAGTGAAGGAACAATGATATATTTCCAAGTCAGGATGTGATCAGTGTGGTTTGGAGGGAAACTTGCAGGTGGTTGTGTTCCCATGCATCTGCTGCCTTGTCTTTCTAGGTGGTAGCAGTTGTGGGTTTGGAAGGTGCTGTCAAAGGAGACTTGGTGAGTTGCTGCAATGCATCTTGTGGATGGTACACACTGCTACCACTGTGTGCCCACAGTGGAGGGAGTGGATGTTGAAGGTGGTGGATATGGTGCCAATCAAGTGGGCTGTTTTGTCCTGGATAGCATTGAGTTTCTTGAACCTTGATGGAGCTGCACTCATTCAGGAAATTGGAGCGTATTCCATGACGCTTCTGACTTGTGCCTTGTACATGGTGAACAGGCTTGGGGCAGTCAGCAGGTGAGTTACTCGCCGCAGGATTCCTAGCCTCTGACCTGCTCTTGTAGCCACAGTATTTATATGGCTGGTCCAGTTCAGTTTTTGGTCAATGGTAACTCCCAGAATGTTGATAATGGGGGATTCAGTGATGTCAATGCCATTGAATGTCAATGGAAGATGGTTGGATTCTCTCATGTGGAATATAGTCATTGCCTGGCACTTGTGTGGCAGGAATGTTACTTGTCACTTAACAGCCCAAGCCTGTTCAAGTTTTGCTGAATATGAATATGGCTGCTTCAGTATCTGAGGTGTTGCAAATGGTGCTGAACATTGTGCAATCATCAGCGAACATCCCCACTTCTGACCTTATGATGGAGGGAAGCTCATTGATGAAACAGCTGAAGATGGTTGGGCCGAAGACACTATCCTGAGGAACTCCTGCCATGATGTCCTGGGACTGAGATGATTGACCTCCAACAACCACAACCATCTTCCTTTGTGCCACATATGACTCTGACCAGCAGAGAATTTTCCACCGATTTCCATTGACTCCAGTTTTGCTGGGGCTCTTTGGACACTCGGTCAAATGCCGCATGATGTCAAGAGCAGTCACTGTCACCTCAACTCTTGTGTTCAGCTGTTTTGTCCATGTTTGAACCAAGGCCATAATGAGGTCAAGGGCTGAGTGGGCCTGGCGAAACCCAAATTGAGTGTCAGCGAGCAGGTTATTGCTGAGTAAGTGCCACTTGATAACACTGTTTGCTGATGATTGAGGGTAGACTGATGGGGCGGTGATTGGCCAGTTGGATTTGTCCTGCTTTTGGTGGATTGGACATTCCTGGGCAGTTTTCCACATTGCCGGTAGATGCCAGTGCTGTAGCTCTACTGGAACAGCTTGGCTTAGGGCACAGCTAGTTCTGGAGCACAAGTCTTCAGTACTATTGCAGGAATATTGTCAGGGCCCATACGCTTTACAGTGTTCAGTGCCTTCAGCCATTTCTTGATATCATGTGGAGTCAATCAAATTGGCTGAAGACTGGCATCTGTGATGCTGGGGACCTCAGGAGGATGCCGAGATGGATCATTCACTTGGCAGTTGTGGCTGAAGATTGTAGCAAATGCTTCAGCCTTAACTTTTGCACTGATATGCTGACTTCACCATCATTGAGGATGGGAATATTTGTGGAGCCTCCTACTCCAGTGAGTTGATGAATCATCCACTACCATTCACAGTTGGATGTGGCAGGACTGCAGAGCTTAGATCTAATCCGCTGGCTATGGAATTTCTTAGCTCTGTCTATTGCATACTGCTTTTGCTCTTTGGCATGCAACTAGTCCTGTGTGTAGCTTCACCAGATTGAAACCTAATTTTTAAGGTATGCCTGGTGCTGCTCTTGGCATGCCCCCCTTCACTCTTCATTGAACCAGGATTGATACCCTGGTTTGATGGTAATGGTAGAGTGAAAGCTGTGCCTGGCCACGACATTACAGATTGTAGTTAAATACAATTCTGCTGCTGCTGATGGCCCACAGCACCTCATGGATGCCCAATTTTGAGTTGATAGATCTGATTGAAGTCATTTGGCATGATGGTAGTACCACACAACATGATGGAGGGTATCCTCAATGTGAAGGCTGAACTTCATCTCCACAACTACTGTATGGTAGTCAGTCCTACCAAAATTGCCATGGAAGGATGCATTGCAACAGGTAGATTGGTGAGTACGAGGTCAAGTAGGCTTTTCCCTCACCACTTGCTGCAGACTCAGTCTAGCAAATATGTCCTTTAGGAATCAGCCAGCTCCATCTGTACTCGTGCTACTGAGCCACACCTGGTGATAGATATTGAAGTCCCCCACCCAGAGTACATTCTGTATCCTTGCCACCCTCAGTGCTTCCTCCAAGTGGTGTTCAACATAGAGGAGTACTGATTCATCAGCTGAGGGAGGGCGGTAGGTGGTAATCACAGGAGGTTTCCTTGCCCTTGTTTTACCTGTTGCCATGAGACTTCATGGGGTCCAGATCGATGTTTACAACTCTCTGAGTAACTCCCTCCCTACTGTATACCACTGTGCCACCACCTCTGGTTGGACTGTCCTGTTGGTGGGATGGGACATACCCAGGGATGGTGGCGGTGGTGTCTGGGACATTGTCTGTACGGTATGATTCCATGAGTATGACTATGTCAGGCTGTTGCTTGACTAGTCAGTGGGACAGCTTTTTCAATTTTGGCACAAGACCAATGTTAGTAAGGAGGACTTTGCAGGGTCGACAGGGCTGGGTTTGGTATTGTAATTTCCGGTGCCTTGGTCAATGCTGGGCGATCCGTCTGGTTTCTAGACTTCGTATTGGTTTGATACAACTGAGTGGCTTGCTAATCCATTTAAGAGTCAACCACATTGCTGTGGGTTTGGAGTTACATGCAGGCCAGACCAGGTAAGGATAGCAAACGTCCATCCCTAAAGAGAATTAGTGAACCAGATAGGCTTTAATGACAATTGTTTCATGGAGACTATTACCGAGACTAGCTTTTGTTTTAAATTCCAGATTTATTAAATGAATTTATATCCTACCAGCTGCCATGGTGGGATTTGAACCCATGTTCCCAGAGCATTAGCCTGGGCCTGTGGATTACTAGTCCAGTGATATTACCATGATGCCACCGCCTCCCCTAATTTGCACCAAACTGAAATCATGGTGCAAATAACAACCTGATATTAAGGTCAATCATATGCTACTTCCCATTTGAACAGTTTCTAGTATTCATAGGCATTTGATTGACACCTCCTGCAACTAATTATCTTATATCTTGAGGCCAGTACAGGAGGTGGCAGTGAGGGTGAGATCACACATGACAAGTGCCACCACTTGAGGAGACACAAATGTTTTGTTATTCAGGATTGTCATTTTCTGTTGTGAATAATTAAGGGAAAATTGGATCACAATTATTTAGCCAGTGCAATGCAATCTATTAGATATAAATATTAAGTACTTCCCTATTTGAAGGATAATTAACGTTGTAACATGCATATGATGGCAGACTACAATGAGGATTTAGAATTGGTTTATCATTTGTGCTATGTATTCATTTTTGTAGTGGTATATGAGTATATAATACAATTGCAAACGATATGTGTTGGTATAAAGAAATGGTTAGTGAAGGGAGCATATATTGATGAGGAGCTTGAGATATTTTAGTCATAACAAACCAATGTATTTATTTTGTATAAACAAAGACATGTTAAGTGCTCAGTTTCAATATGGCATCTTATGCTTTAGTTCTGAATCAACCTCAAACCTTTTGTGAGTACTTTACGTGAACTCTTATTAGATTCATTTTATTGCAGTTTCTGCTCCAAAATCTACCAACTTGGACATAATGATGGATCCTAAATGCATTCCCTTATATCTGTGCTAGCTTATTTGCGTAATTTTTCATTTAGCAGTACAAACCTGTTAATATTCTTTGCATGCAGTGATAACTGTTTTGCAAATTATTTTACTGATTCAGTTTTCCTACAAATAAGTCTACGAGAACCAGATGGTATAGTTGGTTATTGAACTATCATTTTATCTTTGGACCTGTATTTCTATATTTGAATCTAGCCCAAACAATAGAATAAACAAATTCTTGTCACTGGTGGAAGTAAAAATGCTATGAGGTTGTCCAAACTCTGCAAGGTATGAGTTCACAGTGTAATTTCCCCCATGATATGCTGATTGGCACTAAAGCTGCAGTCTAATTCAAGAGACATGAAGCATGGATGGTATGTAATGGTCATACTCATAGCTTAAAGATGCTTTTATGAGGATGAGGCTGAGTTGAAGATATATTGTTGGGATATGATTGAGTGTGATGTATTCCTCATTTAATACACTGAAATCGACCATAGACTGCTTGTTGCTGATATTAGAGTGAAAATTTGAAAATACTCCATTCTACAGCAATTACCTCCATGAACACACATTCTATGTCCCTCATCGAAAAGAAAAGTTACTAGCTTAGCATTTCTTTGCATAGAAACATAGAAACCTATGCACAGAAGGAGTCCCTTGGGTCCATTGTGCGTTTGCTGGCTCTTTGAAAGAGCAGTTGTGCTTAGCCTCACATCCCTGCTTTATGCCCATAACCCTACAATGTCCTCCTCCTCGAATATCTGTCCAGCTCTCTTTTAACATTATTTATAGAATCAGCTTCTACAACCTTTTCAGTCTGAGTTTTCCATATCCTGACAACTCTCCGAGTAAAAACATTTCTCCCCAACTCCTTTCTAGATCTCGTAAATGATTTTGAATCTGTGACCTCTAGTTACTTTTTAAAATTCATTCATGGGATGTGGGCATCGCTGGCTAGCCCAGCATTTATTGCCCATCCATAATTGTCCTTGAGAAGATGGAGGTGAGCTGCCTTCTTGAACTGCTGCAGTCCATAGCAGAGGGAATATTTTTTCTCTATCTACTATATCAAACCCTCTCTTCATTTGGAAATACTTGTTTAGATCACTTCTTAACCTTCTTTGCTCCAAGGAGAACAGTCTTAACTTTTCAACCTATCCTCATAACTGAAGTCCCTCACCCTTGGTAACATCTTGGTAAACCTCCTCTGTACTCTTTCTAAGGTCTTTACACCTTTTCTAAATTGTGATGCCCAGAATTGACCACAGTACTCCAGCTAAGGCCTAACTAATGATTTATAAAGTTCTAGCATGACCTCTTTGCTTTTAAGTTCTATTAGTAGACCTTAGCTCAGTTGGCTAGCTTGTGGTTCAGAATAATGCCAACGAGTTTGATTCCTATTCTGGCTGCAGTAGATCTTGGATCTGTCACCTAGCCCTGGCCCTGAGATTGGAAGGCAATAGCAAACCATCACTGAAAAAACAGCCAAGGAAACAGCTCAGCAGACAATGAGCCAAGCACCTGCCTTTAGGCAGGGCACAGATGAATGAATATATAAACCCAATTAACCTATTTTTTAAACTATCAACTAGCTGTGTCACCTTTAAGGATTTCTGTTCATTTATGATACCATTTTGAGTTTGCTGTATTTCCATATTAGTCCTCCCAAAGTGCATCACTTCATACTTTTCCACATTGAACTCCATCTGCCATGCTTCTGCCCATTTCACTATCCTCTATGTCCTTTTTTTTAACTTGGCTGAATCTGCTTTATTATATCTATTCAGTATGCATTTTCATTTCATTGTATCTTTTTATCACTATATCTTCCGTGGAAATGTGTTCTGCCAAGTGGAAAGTAAAGGCAATTATCATTCATAATGCATAATTTTACAGTCCATACATGCCCATGCTTAATCAAACAATATTGACCCAAAGTCACCTTTACAAATGGCAATCAAATTCAAGTATCTGGATCAGCCTAACACCTCAAGCACTATTTATTATAGTGGAGTGACTGAAAATCACAAGATAAATATGATTACTCCATATTATTGTAAATAAGTAGTTGTTTCGTTGTACGGAACTTGAGTATTGCTGAAAAAATTAAAAATTGCATGTGATCAATATGTTCTCTTATTATGTATAGGAGTCAGAGTGCTGTATTGTTTAGACATTTCAGGTATTCATTCAACACTGATTTTAGAACTAATTGGGGCTTTCCTCCAAAGAAATGCTAACAGTAATTTTCCTACATGTTATGCATGAAAGACCTTTCCCAACCTCAGGATGGTAGCATAGTAGTAATGTTATTGGACTAGTAATCTAGATGCCTGGACTAATACTCCAGAGATGCATGTTCAAATCCCACCATGACAGATAGGGGAATTTAAATTTAATTAATAAATCTGGAATAAAAACACTAGTCTCGTTAATATGGCATCATGGAGTCCTAGACAATTTAAAACAATGGGAATCAGGTGGAAAACTCTACACTGGATCGAGTCATATCTAGCACGGCGGATGATGGTTGTTGCCGTTGGAGGCCAATCATCTCAGCCCCAGAACATTACTGCAGACATCTTCAGCCGCTTCATTAATAACTTTCTCCCCAATGTAAGGTCAGAAATGGGGATGTATGCTGATGATTGCAGTGTTCAGTGTCATTTTTACTTTTCAGAAACAGAACCATGTCTGCCTGCAGCAAGATCTGAACAACATTCAAGCTTGGGTTGATAAGGGGCAAGTAACATTGGCGCCACACAAGTGCCAGGCAATGACCATCTCCAACAAGACAGAATCTAACCATCACCCCATGATGTTCAGTTATCATCACTGAAACTCCTAGCATCAACATTCTGGACTGTCACCATTAACCAGAAACTGAACGGGACCAATCATAAATACTGTAACTTCAAGAGCAGGTCAGAGGCTGGGGATTGTGTGACAAGTAATTCATCTCCTGACTCTCCAAAGCCTGTCTACCATCCACAAGGCACAATTCTGGAGTGTGATGGAATACACTCCATTTGCCTGGATGAGTGCAGCTCCAACAACACTCAAGAAGCTCAACACCATCCAAGACAAAGCAGCCCACTTGATTGGCACGCTATCCACCACCTTAAACATTAATTCTCACTATCATCAGCACACAGTGGCAGCAGTGTGTACCATCTACAAGTTGCATGCAGCAACTTGCCAAGGCTCCTTCGACAACACCTTTCAAACCCTCGACTTCTACCACCTAAAAGGACAAGAACAGCAAACACTCGAGAACACCACCATCTGCAATTTCCCCTCCAAGTCACATACCATCCTACCTTGGAACTATATCACTGGTCCTTCACTGTCACTGGGTTAAAATTCTGAAACTCCCTTCCTAACAGCACTGTGGGTGTACCTACACCAGATGAACTGCAACAGTTCAAGAAGGCAACTCATCACGATCTTCTGAAGGGAAGTTAGAAATCGACAATAAATATTAGCTTTGTCAGTGGCCCTCACATCTCAAGAATGAATTTTAAAAAGTGCTTTACAGCAAGTGGTGCACTTTTTTGAAATGTAGTCAATGCTGTAATAAAGGATACATGACAGTGAATTTTTTCACAGCTAGATTCCACAAATGGCAACGTGATTATGAGCTGAGAGATGTCCTTTTCGAGGGATAAATATTTCTCAGGACATGGAGGAAAACTCCCCTGATCTTCTTCAAAATGCCAAAGGATCTTTTGCATCGAGCTGAGGGCAGACAGAACCTCAGTTTAACAACTCACCTGAAAGACAACACCTCTTAGAGTGCAGCACACCCTTAGTACTACACTGAAGTGTCAACTGAGATTTTGTGCTAAAGTCTCTGGTGTCGGACTCGACCCCATAACCTTGTGACTCAGAGGTGCAAGCGCTACCCCTGCACCACTGTTGGCAGCATTTCATCTACTTGATCACAACATCTTTTGCAGAAAAACATAAAAACCCTACAGGGTGACCATTGTTGTTATATTACAGTTTATTGCCTACTTATTTTGACAACAAGCAGAAGGCTTTCCTTGGGGGAATGTAGTCATGTTAGCAAAATATACCCACTGGCCATCCTTAACTATCTGTATGGAAGCATCTACTGTTTGTGCTGAGCATACAACATTGTTTTGACAGTATTTATCATTGTGCCGTAAACCCGAATACATAAGTGTTTGTTCTATGGCAGATGCAATTCTGACTTCTTTAAAAAAATAAATCACTTTGTCTCCAATATGACAAGAACTAGTTTTGATTTCCTGCTGAAAATATGAAATATCCCAGAAAATTGCAGGCGGAAAGAAATAATCCTGGATAATAAATAGGGTGAAAATGTACCCAGTTTTTGGTTAATGTTGAAAAACAAGCAGGTTAAAATAAAGCTACTCTCTGATGAACTCAGTTTTGCTCAACAAGGCTTAAGGAAACACGTAAGCCCTAGAACAAGTTTAAAGAAGAACCACGTTTTTAAAGAAACCAGCAGAGGGCCACCAAAATGTTGATAAAAAGGGAAAAAAATAGAATACAAGGGTAAACTAGTCAGAAATATAAAAACAGATTGTAAGAACTTTGTAAGTATATAAAGAGGAAGAGAGTAACTAAAGTAAACATTAGCACCTTAGAAGCAGAGACAGGAGAAATTATGTGGAATGAGAAAATGACAGAGGCATTGAACAAATATTCTGTGTCTGGCTTCACAGTAGAAAACATAAGTTTTATACCAGAAATAGATGGTAACCTAGGGGCTAAAAAGTGCGGAAACTAAGGTAATTAACATGAGCGGTGAAAAACTATTGGCAAAGCTTAAGGGACTAAAATTTGACAAATCCCCAGGACCTGATGGCCTACACCCTAGGGTCCTAAGAAAGATAGCTACAGAGATAGTGGATGTGCTGGCTGTGATTTCCTTGGATTCGGGAATGGTCCCGTTAGATTGGAAGTTGGCAAATGTTACATCACTTTTCAAGAAAGGACGGAGAGAGAAAACAGTGAACTACAGGCTAGTTAGCCTAACATCAGTTGTTGGGAAAATGCTGGAATCTATTATTAAGGAAGTCTTAACAATGCATTTCGAAAAGCATAGCGTGATTTGAACAAGTCAACACGGCTTTACTCAAGGGAAATTATGTTTGAAAAATCTATTAGAGTTTTTTGAGAACGTAAATAGTATGGCACATAAAAGGGAGCCAGTAAATGCGCTATAACTGAATTTCCAAAAGGCATTCGATAAGGTGCTGCACAAAAAGTTAATAGGCAAGATAAGAGCTCATGGAGTTGGGATAATATTTTAACATGGATAGAGGATTGGTTAATGGATAGAAAGCAGAGAATGGACATAATGTGGGGCTTTTTCAAGTTGACAGGTGGTGAATAGGGGAGTGTTGCAAGGATCAGTGCTGGGCTTTAGCTATTGGCAATATTTATTAATGAATTTGATGAAGAGACAGCGAGTAATATATCAAAGTTTGCTGATGATATCAAGCTAGGTGGGAAGGCATGCTGTGGGAAGGACACAGAGAGGCTGGAAAGAGATATAGACAGGTTAAGTGAGTGGACAACAAGAGAGCAGATGGACTATGGTGTAGGGAAGCCTGAAATTATTCACTTTGGTCGTAAGAATAGAAAAACATATTTTTCAAAAAGGTATGGAACATGTAAGTGTTGATGTTCAAAGATACTTGCAGATACAGCAAGTAATTACAAAGGCAAATAGCATGTTGGCCTTTATTGTAAGGGGCTGGAGTACAAGAATAAATAAGTCTTGATACTGTTGCACAGAGTTTTGGTGAGACCACATCTGGAATACTGTGTGCAGTTTTGGTCTCCACATTTAAGAAAGGATATACTTGCATTGGAGACAGTACAGCAAAGGTTCACGAAATTGGTCCCTGTGATGAGGAGGTTGCCCTGTGATGAGAGGCTAAGTAAATTGGGCTTACCTTCTCCGGAGTTTAGAAGAATGAGATACGATCTCATTGAAGCCTATAAAATTCTGAAGGGGCTTGATAGGGTAGGCGTTGAGAGCTTTTTTCTGCTGGTTGGGGAGTTTGGAGGCAAAGTCTCAGGATTAGGGGCCAATCACTTAAGACTGAGGTGAGGAGAAATTACTTCACTCAAAGAATTGTGAATCTTTGGAATTCTCTACTCCAGAGGGTTGTGGATGCTCCATTGTTGAGTACACTTAAGGCTGGGATAGACAGAATGAAGGGATATGGGGAGCTGGCAGGAAAATGGAGTTGAAGCCTAAGATCAGCCGTGATCTTATTGAATGGTGGAGCAGGCTGGATGGGCATATGGTCTGCTCCTGCTTCTACTTCTTCTGCTCAAGAGGCAGATCCCCAGTGTCAGAAGACTAAGCCACGCAGAAAAATAGAGGATTTGGGGCTTGGCTTAGTGGTGGCATTTTCCAAAGGCCATGGTTCAAGTCCCACTCTAGAAACTTGAGCACATAGACTATATTGGCCCTTCAGTGCAAATCTGAGAGAGTGCTGCACTGTCAGTGACGCTGATTTTAAAATAATATGTTAAACCCTTTTTGCCCTCTCCCAGCTAACACCACTTAATCAAGTTAACTGGTGATTATTTCATTGTTGATGTGAGACCTTGCTGTGTGCAATTTGGCTGCTGTGTTTTCCTACATTGCAGTGGTGACTACACTTCAAATTTGGCTTTACTTATCCTCGGTATCTTTCTGTTATACAGCTTCAACATTTTGAAACATACACCCAGTGTTCAAAGCAACAATGAAAATTTTAATTAGAGTTAATGTTGGCTTCTATACTCAGCTCATTACATTTGTAATGGGTGTAAATCTTTATTTCCATTTGATTATGTTATAGCATTTCATATTTCCAAGGACGTTGCAATGTTACACTACTTGTACTTAATTAGAAGAATATGTCTTAAATGTGCTCTTTTTACAGGTATGAACTCCAAAAATGGAGGAAGCTAATAAAACTTTTGAATGATATTTTATAGATACCAATTATTATCCCAATCACCAAATCCTTCACTTAATAGGTTTGATTACTATTCTTTTTGACAGCGATTCCTGTTCTCTACATGCTTTTTTTTTCATACCGGCATCTGTTTATATGGTGATAATTATCACTATTGCATTTCAACTATATGAGTTTTGTTTTATTGATATATTTATATTGGGAATAAATCAAAATAATCACCAGCAGATTTAACTGGTAAACAGCCCATTTACAAGAGTGTACATTGACAAGACTATGGCAGTGAGAATACACAAAATCAATTGTTGATCCATGCCAAGCTAACTAAATAAGCCATAAAAGAAAGAGATATACATCTGTAAGGAAATATGTAGATAACTGCAACCATCAGGCATAGGCACATTAAAAAAATCTATTATCTATTAAATGTCTGGGGCCTTTACAATTCTTTCAGCAGTTGGTAATGGGTTACCACTGGCAGTAAATCACTTACCTAATGCTTGTGTCTAGCTGCCAGGAGCACAGTCACTACCCACAGTAAACAGAGTCTGAAAAGCTGATAAGCATGAGCTGAGTTACAACAAGGAATATTTCATTTTGTGTTAGAAGTGATAGATCATTTATTTGAAACAGAAGTTTGAGATGGGTAGTTGCACAGGTAAGGACAATCTATAGCAAAAAAAATCAAATTGTTATGTGTGTTAGTAATGTCCAAATCACTCTGTGCTTACCCTTTAGGAAAAAAAGCGTTACCCCAAAAGACTTGCATTTATATAAGAGTCTTTCATGAGCACCAGACATCTCAAAGTGTTTTACACCCAACAAAGTACTTTTGAAATAAAATCAGAAAGTGCTGCAAATACTCATCAGGTCTGGCAGCATCTGTGGAGAGAGAAACAGAGTTATGAAGCTTTTTCAGAACGGAATTGGAAGGTAGAAATGTGATGGGCTTTGTGCCGTTGAAGGGGGTGGGGCGTAAGGGAGGAAGAACAAAGTGGAAGGTCTGGAATAGGGTAGAGGGTGGAAGAGATTAAATGACAAAGATGTCATGGAACAAAAGGCAAAGGATTATGATCGTAGTAAAGGAACAAAGCATTTGTCCAGAGCGCGTGTGAATGACAGAATAATGAACAGCTTTGTCTGAAAGCAAAAATATGCAAAACAAAATTAAGACCGGCACATGACAAAAAGCAGAATCATGGTCTGAAGTTGTTGAATTCAGTGTTGAATCCAGGAAGCTGTAAAGTGCCTAATCGAAGGATAAGGTTCTGTTCCTCAGGCTTGCTTTGAACTTCACTGGAACACTGCATGAGAGTGAGGTGGTGAATTAAAATGACAAGCAGCCAGAAGCTTGGGCTACGCTTGCGGACTGAGCAGAGGTGTTCCATAAAGCGGTCACCCCATCTGAATTTGGTTTCTCCACTATGGAGGAGACCGCATTGTGAGCAGCGAAAATAGTATGTTAAATTGAAAGGAGAACAAGTAAATCGCTGCTTCACCTGGAAGGAGAGCTTGGGGCCTTGGACGGTGAAGAGAGAGGAGATAAAAGGACAAGTGGTATTCATCTTGCAATTCATGGGAAGATGCCGTATGTGGGAAGGGGCCAAGCTGTTTGGGACGATTGAGGAGTGGACCAGGGTGCTGTGGAGGGAACAATCCCTTCGGAATGCTGACAGGGAAGGGGAGGAAAAGATGTGCTTGGTGGTGGCACTATGCTGGAGGTAGCGGCAATGGCAGAGGGTGATCCTTTGAATGTGGAGGCTGGTGGGATGAAAAGTGAGGACAAGGGGAACCCTAAGGCGAAGGAGGGGAAGGAGTGAGAGCGGCAGTGCGGGAAATTGGTTGGACAGGTTGAGGCCCTGTTAACCACAGTCGGAGAGAACCCTCAGTTGAGGAAAAAGGAAGACATATCAGAAGTGTTGTTGTGGAAGGCTGCACCATTAGAATAAGTGCAATGGAGAAACTGGGAGAACAGAATGAAGTCCTTATAGGAAACAGGATGTGAGGAAGTGTAGTCGAGGTAGTTGTGGGAGTCGGTGGGCTTATAATGAATATAAGTAGACAGCCTAACCCCAGAAATGGAGACAGGGAAATTGAAGAAGGGATGGAAGTTGGAGATGGACCATGTGAAGGTCAGAGAAGGGTGAAAATTGGAAGCAAAGTTGATGAGGTTTTCCAGTTCTTGGTGAGAGCAGGAAATAGCACTAATACCATCACTGATGTACTGGAAAAAAAGTTGGGGGGAGCGGGACTGAGTGGAACTGGAACTAGGAATGTTCCACATACCGCACAGAAAGACAGGCAGAATCAGGACCCATGTGGTTACCCATAGCATCACCTTTTATTTGGAGGATAGAGCAAAAGTCCTTGTTGCAGGTAGTCCAGCTACAAGTCACAGTCAAATGCTGAAACCTGTGCAGTATTAATTCTGATGTATTTTCTTCTTTGCTCTCTTTCTCTTTCCTCTCACTCAGTCACCTTTCTTCAGCCTCTTTGGTATCCTGATGCAGCATGGACCTTCAGTGTGGGCTGCTGTTAGCCATGTCTTTCCAACCCATGTTATCAGAGTGTGGGTCTTGTCCTGCTGCAGCAGTAGAGGCTACAAGGGAAAGGAATCACTGGTAAGTGGTGGGTAAGATATTTACTACTTTAATCGCTTATAGTTTAAGGCCTTTTTGTGGTTTATAGTTTGTATATTCTCCAGTAATAAGGATCAGGAAAGAAGGGCCCTAGAGTAATTGACTTAAAAGGATTAATTTAAAGGGATAGGTCATGGCAGGAGTGCACAAAGCCGTGGTGTGCTCCTCGTGCTCCATGTGGGAAGCCGGGAACATTTCCAGTGCCTGGGACCAGCATGTGTGCAGGAAGCATGTCCAGCTGCAGCTCCTGGAAGCTCACGTTTCAGAGCTGGAACAGCAGCTGGGGACACTGTGGAGCATCCGCGAGTCTGAGAGCATCGTGGATAGCATGTTTAGAGAGGTGGTCACACCGCAGCTGAAGGGACTTGAGGAAGGAAGGGAATGGGTGACCACCAGACAGTCCAAGAGAAACAGGCAGGTAGTTCAGGCGTCCCCTGGGGTCCCGCTTGCAAATCAGTATTCAATTTTGGAGGCTGATGAGGGTGCTGGTTCCTCCAGGGAGTGCGGACAGAGCCAAGCTTCTGGCACCACAAGCAGCCTGTCTGTACAGGAGGGGAGGAAGAGCAATAGTAATAGGGGATTCTATAGTCAGGGGAACAGATAGGCGCTACTGTGGCCATCAATGTGACTCCAGGATGGTACGTTGCCTCCCTGGTGCCAGGGTCCGGGGTGTCACTGAACTGCTGCAGGGCATCCTGAAGGGGGAGGGTGATAAGGCAGAGGTCATGGTACATGTTGGTGCCAATGATATAGGTAGAAAGAGGGATGAGGTCTTGCATCAAGAATTCAGGGAGTTAGGCAGTAGACTAAAAAGCAAGACCTCTCGGGTTGTAATCTCTGGATTACTCCCAGTGCCACGTGCTAGTGAGCACAGAAATAGGAGAATAGCGCAGATGAATACGTGGCTTAAGAGTTGGTGCAGGAGGGAGGGTTTTAGATTCCTGGATCACTGGGACCATTTCTGGGGAAGGTGGGACCTGTACAAGCGGGACGGTCTACATCTGAACCAGAGTGGGATTAACATCCTTGTGGGCGGGTTTGCTAGTGCTGTTGAGGGCCCTGTCAACCACCGTGGGTGGAAAACCTCGGTTAGGGAAGAAGGAAGACAAGTCAGAGGAACTTTCCAAACTTTCCTTCTTCCTTAACCGAGGTTTTCCATCCACAGTGGTCGACAGGACCCTCAACTGTGTCCGGCCCATCTCCCTCGCATCTTTCCTCACACCTTCCCCTCCCTCCCAGAACCATGATAGGGTCCCCCTTGGCCTCACTTATCACCCCACCAGCCTCCGTGTTCAAAGGATCATCCTCCGCCATTTCCGCCAACTCCAGCATGATGCCACCACCAAACACATCTTCCCTTCACCTCCCCTGGCGGCTTTCCGCAGGGATTGTTCCCTCCGGGACACCCTGGTCCTCCATCACCCCCTACACCTCAACTCCTGCCCATGGCACCTTCCCATGCTATCGCACAGGGTGCAACACCTGCCCCTTTACTTTCCCCATCCTCACTGTCCAAGGGCCCAAACACTCCTTTCAAGTGAAGCAGCACTTCACTTGCACTTCCCTCAATTTAGTCTACTGCATTCGCTGCTCCCAATGCGGTCTCCTCTACATTGGAGAGACCAAACGCAGACTGGGTGACCGCTTTGCGGAACACCTTCGGTCTGTCCGTAAGCATCACCCAGACCTCCCTGTCGCTTGCCATTTCAACACTCCACCCTGCTCTCATGCCCACATGTCCGTCCTTGGCCTGCTGCAATGTTCCAGTGAAACTCAATGCTAGCTGGAGGAACAGCACCTCATCTTCCGACTAGGCACTTTACAGCCTTCCGGACTGAATATTGATTTCAACAATTACAGATCATGAACACTCTCCTCCATCCCCACCCCCTTTCCGATCCCCCCTTTTCCAATAATTTATAATTTTTTTTACAAATATATTTTCTCTTCCTGCCTATTTTTAAATTTATTTTGATCTATTGTTTTATCTCCACCTTTTAGCCCATTTCGGTCCCTTCCCCTCACCCCACCCCCACTAGGGCCATTTGCCACTAGCTTGTCCTGCTTGCTACCCTTAATGCCCCCATTAGCACATTTCTTAGATAATATCACCACCGTCAACACCCCTTTGTCCTTTTGTCTATGACATCTTTGGCAATCTCTTCTTTGCCTTCACCTATCACTGGCCCGCTATTGAGCTCTACCTGTCCCACCCCCCTGTACCAGCTTATACTTCACCTGATTTCTCTATTTCCTTAGGTCTGATGAAGGGTCATACGGACTCAAAACGTCAACTGTATTCCTCTCCGCAGATGCTATCAGACCTGCTGAGTTTTTCCAGGTATTTTTGTTTTTGTTCTAGATTTCCAGCATCCGCAGTATTTTGCTTTTATATTATGGTACAGTTTAAGTTTGTTATGGACAAAGAAATCAACAAGTTGCAAAAAAATGTTTTGGATTTGGGGGGAGTGGATTTTAGTAAAATAAGGCAGCATCTGGCCAAGGTAGACTGGGAACAGTAACTTGTGGGGAAATCTACAGAGGAGCAGTGGGGGGTGTTCAAAAAGGAAATGGGGAGGGTACAGTCTCAACATGTTCCCTCTAGGGTGATAGGAAGGAGTAACAAGCCAGAGAACCACGGATGACCAGAGATATTCAGGTTACGATGAGAAGGAAAAGAGAGGCTTTTAGCAGGTACAATGGAAGTAAATCAGCAGAGGCATTAGTGGAGTACAGAAAGTGCAGGGTGGAGCTTAAGAAAGCAATTAGGAGAGGGGATATGAGAAAGCTCTGGCAGGTAAAAGTAGGGGAAATCCCAAGATATTCTATAAGTTTATGAATAGTAAAAGGATAACTAGGGAAAGAGTAGGGCCCATAAAGGACCAAGGGGGCAATCTATGGGTGGAGCCAGAGGACATTGCTAGAGTGTTAAATGAATGCTTCACATCTGTCTTTACCCAAGAGAATGACGATGAAAGTATCGAACTCAGGGAGAGAGACTGCTAGGTTCTTAAGCAAATTAATATAGGGAGTGACAAGGTATTGGAGGTGTTGGCAGGCTTAAAAGTGGTCAAATCTCCGGGTCCAGATAATTTATGTCCCAGGCTGCTGAAGGAGGCAAGGGAGGAGATTGCAGGGGCTCTGACTCAAATTTTTAATTCCTCTCTGGCCACGGGGGAGGTGCCAGAGGGCTGGAGAACAGCTAATGCGGTTCTGCTATTTAAGAAGGGTTGTAGAGATCAGCCAGGGAACTACAGGCGAGTGAGTCTCATGTCAGTGGTAGGGAAACTATTGGAGAAAGTTCTGAAGGAGAGTATCTATCTCCACTTGGAGAGGCAACGTTTGATCATGGATAGTCAGCATGGCTTTGTCAGAGGGAGGTCATGCCTAACAAATTTGATTGAATTTTTTGAGGAGGTGACCAGATGAGGGTAGTGCAGTTGATGTAGTTTATATGGATTTCAGCAAAGCCTTTGACAAGGTCCCACATGGGAGACTTATAAAGAAGGCAAATGCACATGGGATACAGGGTAATTTGATAAGCTGGATTCAAAATTGGCTTAGTTGTGGGAGGCAGAGGGTGATGACAGAAGGGTGCTTTAGTGACTGGAAGCCAGTGTTCAGTGGCATACCACAGGGATCTGTGCTAGGTCCCCTATTATTTATCATTTATATAAATGACATAGATGACTATGTGAGGGGTAGGATTAGTAAGTTTGCGGATGACACAAAGATTGGCCGGGTGGTTAACAGTGAGGTTGAGTGTCTTGGGCTACAGGAAGATATAGATGGGATGGTCAAATGGGCAGATAAGTGGCAGATGGAATTTAACCCTGAAAAGTGTGAGATAATACACTTTGGAAGGAGTAATTTGACAAGGAAGTATTCAATGAACGACATGACACTAGGAAGTTCTGAGGAACAAAGGGGCCTTGGCGTGTGTACCCATAGATCTCTGAAGGCAGAGGGGCATGTTAGTGGGGTGGTGAAAAAGGCATATGGGACACTTGCCTTTATCAATCGAGGCAGAGGAGATTCACCAGGATGTTGCCTGGGATGAAACATTTAAGTTGTGAAGAGAGGTTGGATAGACTTGGGTTGTTTTCGTTGGAGCAGAGAAGACTGAGGAGTGACCTGATCAAGGTGTACAAGATTATGAGGGGCATGGACAGGGTGGATAGGGAGCAGCTGTCCCCCTTAGTTGAAGGGTCAGTCACAAGGGGATATAAGTTCAAGGTGAGAGGCTGGAGGTTTAGGGGGGATGTGAGGAAAAACTTTTTTACCCAGAGGGTGGTGACGATCTGGAATGTGCTGCCTGGGAGGGTGGTGGAGGCGGGTTGCCTGACATCCTTTAAAAAGTACCTGGATGAGCACTTGGCACGTCATAACATTCAAGGCTATGGGCCAAGTGCTGGTAAATGGGATTAGGTAGGTAGGTCAGGTGTTTCTCATGTGTCGGTGCAGACTTGATGGGCCGAAGGGCCTCTTCTGCACTGTGATTCTGTGATTGTGATCAATATTGAAATGTTTCAAGTCCCTCTTTGCCGATGCTGCAAAGACTATTCGCCCTGACAACATTCCAGCAATAGCACTGTAGACTTGTGCTCCAGAACTACCCCCGCCCCTAGCCAAGCTGTTCAAGTACAGTTACAACACTGGCACCTGCCCTGCAATGTGGTAAATTGCCCAGATATGTCCTGTACACAAAAAGCAGGACAAGTCCAACCTGGCCAATTACCACCCCATCCGTCCACTCTCGATCATCAGCAAAGTGATGGAAGGGGTCACTGACAGTGCTAACAAGTGGCACTTTCTCAGCAATAACCTGCTCACTGATGGTCAGTTTGGGTTCTGCCAAGCCCACTCAGCTCCTGACCTCATTACAGCCCTGAGTCAAAGGTGGACAAAAGAGCTGAACTCAAGAGGTGAGGTGAGATTGACTGCCCTTGACATCAAGGCAGCATTTGACCGAGTGTGGCATCTAGGAGCCCTAGCAAAACTGACGTCAATGGGAATCAGAGGAAAAACTCTCCACTGTTGGAGTCATACCTAACACAAAGAAAGATGGTTGTCGTTGTTGGAACTCGATCATCTCAGTCCCAGGACACCACTGCAGGAATTCCTCAGGGTAGTGTGCTAGCCCCAACTAACTTCAGCTGCTGCTTCATCAATGACCTTCCCTCCATTATAAGGTCAGAACTGGGAATGCTCACTGATTACTGCACAATGTTCATCATTTACAGCTTTTCAGATGCTGAAGCAGTTTGTGCAAGACCTGGACAACATTCAGACTTGGGCTGATAAGTGGCAAGTAACATTTGCACCACACAAGTGCCGGGCAATGATGATCTCCAACAAGAGAAAATTTAACCATCTCCTCATGACATTCAATGGCATTACCATCACTGAATCCCCTGACTATCAACATCCTGGGAGTTACTATTGACCAAAAACTGAATTGGACCAGTCATAGAAATACTATGGCTACAAGAGCAGGTCAGAAATTGGGAATTCTGTGGCGAATAACTCACATCCTGCTTCTGCAAAGCCTGTCCACGATCGACAAGGTACAAGTCAGGAGTGTGATGGAATACTCTCCACTTGCCTGGATGAGTGCAGCTCCAACAACACTCAAGAAGCTTGACACCATCCAGGATAAAGCAGCCCACTTGATTGGCACCACATCCACCTCCAACCAGGTCCTTTTAGTCTTGTGAAGTTTATTTTTCTCACCGGAGGCCAGGAGCAAAATCTCCCACCTCTCAGCCACAGCCTCAGTGAGGACCAGGAACTGCTCCGGAGGCAGGTTCCCAACATACAATTGAAAATCAGCCCTATGTGTTTGATGAAGTTAAGTTGATAAAACTAATAAATTGTTTGAATCATAGATGCATCCAACATCTTTATCATATAAGATGAATGGAAAATGGGCCTATTCCAAAAGATTTCTTAAACTATTTGTGTTAATCTAAATTTGAAGTGTTATTTGATAGCTCTATCCTCAGTTAAAGGGAATGGAGGAAATGTGCGCTGTGGCTCTTCTGCCAAAGCCATCCAAGGTTGTGCTGATATGCTTGCTGAGTTGCCTGAGCTCTCACCATCACCTTCTTCTTCTTGTTACTTCTCCAGGCCCTGCATCTGATGACCCACACAGTGCATGGAACAACACAGTCATCCTGGGGGGGGTGTGGGGGGAAGGGGGGGGGGCATTGGAGTTGAAGGGGTGTGGGGAAGCAGTAAGACTCCACAGAGCCTACACCATCATGCTATGCTTTCACACCATGCACCAGTGCAGGCATGCACCTTTATGGAGCCAAAATCTAGCTTACAACAGGGAGCAATAGGGTGAATATAGCACATCACCAGTGAGCAGGAGGAGGAGAGTGAGGCAAAGTCAGCTGTGAGCAGCCCCCTCAGGACACGGAGCACAGACGCAGCCATGCTTCATGGGGGAAGACCTTAGGCCTTGTGTGTCACATAAAAAGAGTGTATTTCTGGATGAGCAGAGATAGTTGAGAACCCTGAGGCTTTGTGGGGCCATGGGCAGACAATGGAGGAGTCCATGCAGTGCCTGTGCTCCATTATGAGTCAGGGATTTGAGCACATGAGCTCCTCCATTGAGAAAGTGGCCACCCTCTTGGAGAGCTATTTGCACTCTGAGAGGTGCAGGAGCAGTGCACAGACACACTCAGGAAGAGTGGAATTCTCTCTGCTGGGAATAGATGCCAGCTGCGTTCTAGCTGGTGGCCTCGTCCAGCATTGAAGGGCTTCAGGAAAGGGTTGAGGTAGTCAAAGAGGCTGATGAGGCGGTCATCTATCGGGGGCACTGGCTTCATCCCTTGCCTCCTTGGCCTTTCTGACTCAGGAACCATCCCTGCACAAGGCCCTGTGACAGAGGCTGCCCCTTCAGGTGCACAGGCACAAGCACAGCAGCCAGTTGAGATTCCCAAAACAGCCAAGGCAAGGATGGAAACCATTAGCATCTCAGCTGGATGCAGGCACAACGGAGCAGGCTGCCTACATCTCATCCTCAACCACAGGGAGAGCACCTCTAGGACTGAGTATGAGTACAAGGTGCCATGCCATTAGTTACACTTGATGGTTCACCTTGGTGAAGTTACCCATGTTTCTTTTCTCATTTGAATTATATTGCTGCAATGATATTGTTTGATGATATCAGTCTTTTGTGTGTTGATGGTTTGTGATGGAGACTGAAAAGGAGACTGAGGGGGAAGGCAGGAGGCCTGGAGCGTGGAGCATGGCCTTGTTGCGGGTGCTGGGTCTGTGATGTGGAGTGATAGTTGCAGTGGAGACCCATGCTTCATGTCTTTAGGAGGCAGTGATATTACCCAGCTGTTGTGCTTGCTGGATAATTTATCTCTGCTGAAAGTTGAGTTTTTCAGTCATCTGTCATTGGCCTGGGAGACCCTCAATTAAAGTATTGCTGAATCACTAAGGCCTTTGTGGTCATGCCAGTCTGCCAATTACCATGAGACCTGCGACAGTGTTAGTGGTCTCTCTACATACGTGGGCACTGGGCTCTTCCTGCATACTCAACTTCATCTTCCCATCCTCCTCCTAGGAAGACTTGTCTATGATCCCCTCCTTCTCATCCAGCTCCATTTCTCTTTGAATGATCATGTTGTGCAGTGTACAGCAGGTGAACACAATATGGGACACCCTGGCTGGCTCTTACTGCAGAGCATCACCTAACTGGTCAAGGCAATGGAAGCACATTTTCAACATGCCAATGGTCTTCTCAATACAGCTTTGTGTTAAGAGATGGCTCTGGTTATAGTGCCTCAGTCCATTCATTTCTGGGTACCGAACAGGGGCCAGGAGCCACTTCCTCAGGGGATAACTGTTATACCCAGCAGCCACCCACTGAGACTGGATGTTGCCCTGAAGAGGTGCAGCACCTGGGACTCTCACAGTATGTAGGAACCGAGTTCAGACCTGCAAAATGGGCCTCTTGTGGTCACAGACCAGTTGGACGTTCATTAAATGGAAACTTTATCTGTTCAGGAATCTGACTGGCTCATCTGTCAGTGCCTTGATGGCTACTTGGCTGCAATCGATGACCTCCTAGACCTGAGGGAGTCCGCTGATGGCGGCAAAACCCAGTGTCCTCTGTGCCTGCCCTCCTTCATCTAACTGTCTCAAAATGTATGTATTCTCCTGCCCTCTGGAAATAGGGCATCCGTGACCTGCCTGGTGGCATGATGAGCTGCTGACTGCGAGATGCCAGCCAGTCCGCAGTTAATCCTTGCAATGATCTGCATGCATAAAAGTTCAGGGCAATTGCAACCTTGATGGCTGCAGGTAGGGAACTGCCTTGGGGACCAGGAGGCCTCAGGTCATTATAGACCAGAGCACAAATGCTTGAGACCAACTGCCTGGAGAGGCGCAGTTTCCCCTTGGCACTAGTGCTCTGTCATTTAAAGGTAGCTGACTCATGGGCGTCACCCTATATCTTAGCTAGTGCTTTCTTTTCCTTGCAGCACATCTCTGTGCTCCTCTGCCCTGCTGCTTACCATGAAGATGCATCTGCTGAGGCTCCTCCTCACTACTCAGCGCAATGTCAACTAGCCTGCCCCCAGCTCCAGTCACTGAGCAGCAGGGCTCCCTCTACCAGCCTCTACTACCCGGGTGATGGCAGCAGCCTGACGCCCCTCTCAGGACTCCCACTTCTCACTGCTAAGAAATACAATTCTCTCAGCACCATTAGTTGAGCAACTGAGCATCATTATCCACCTTTTATGAAATGACCAGTAGCTCCATTAACTCTGATGAATCCCTATTGTGTGCACACCAGGTCACCCTGATGTGTCCCAGATGTTGCATGTTCCCTGTGCCGGCCGATTGAACATCCAAGGCTGATCAGTGAGATCTTTTAATTTGCTCGACAATTAGCTTAATATGCACTAATTGGAAGCATGGTAGTTTCCAAACACCACATCCACTTCTGCCCTCCCATTGAAAATTGCACTGTGTTCTGGAGGCAGCGGAATCAAGTGCCACCCAGGAATGCAATTTACAAACCTCGCCCATACCCTTTCCCACCCTCACGAGCAATTGAAAATCCAACTGTTCGTACCTGAAAATTTAACTTCTCACTTGATATATAGAACAAAGAGAAGACAGTGATATGGAAAGAGTTCAGCCTTCTCTCATACCAGCTGTAAGTGGTCATAGTCTTAGTAGCATTCAGAATGGATGTTCAGTACACCTGCATATTGTTGGTCAATGCTGGTTTCCTGTTACTCCACGCAAGCTTAGCCAATTGGCTAAAAGTGGATGCTTTGCTAGGTGAGAAATTATCTTAGTAAATGTATGTAAGTTTTATGATACAGTAGATCCTAGGCAACAGAATTTGTGTTTGCCTTCTAGCTTGGCACTATTTACTGAAACATCTGTGTGCAACCATCACAGCATAATTGGTCTCAAGCAACAGATATTTGATTTTACACTTTGCTTTTAGACATGCAATATTAAAGGATTTTCCATCTGATCTTGCATAAAGTAAAATAGCTTCGGCATCAGGTGCATCAAGCAGCAGAGAGAAGAATACACCAAAGAGTAATGATGCCAAAACGTTTCCTTGTTCAGTGTTATCGCTGCTCTTGATGTTCCTCTTGCAGCTGCCTGATTGAAAAAAATCCTACTGATAGTAGATCTACTGGCATTGAAACCACAGTGACTCTCTGGATAAACACTTTTATAAAGCACTTGCAATCTTTTGCCAGCACCTGCTTCACCAGCAACATGAAGGAGCAAAGTTTCTCCATACTTGTCACTCCAATATCCTTTGCTTTTGCACAATGGAATTATGTTGGGATTTTCATGTCCTGTGGTGCCCTCTCCTTCCCTCCAGCAGACAAGACGTTGTGCAGATATTGAAGCACAACCAATCTTCCTTGTTTCTGTAGTTGAGTTGGATTTCATATTTTCCTGCAGTCTTTTGTTTTACTGAAGAGCTGATTACCTTCTCAAGCTGATTTATAGATCTATATTAAGCTCCCAGATGGTCTGAAACCTGGGAATCACATTCAAAGCTACTTCAGAAACAGTAATTTCACCTGAATAAAGATTGTAATAATATTCTCCCCGGCATTGCAACTGTTTCTCTTGACCAGCGATTATGTTTCCATTGAGGAATTTAAGTGGTGTAATCTTCTTGACTAAGGACCTATTACTTTCATACAGTTTAAAAAAAGAGAAGGTTGAGAGGAGATTTGACAGAGGTGTCCAAAATCATGAGGGATCTGGACATAGTAGATAGGTAGAAACTGCTCCAATTGGTGGAAGGATCAAGAATGAGAGGGCACCAATTTAAGGTGATTGGCAAAAGAACCAGAGACAACACGAGGACCAACATTTTTACACAGTGTGTGGTTAGGATCTGGAATGCACTGCCTGAGATTGTGGTCAAGGAAGATTTAATCATGGCTTTCAAAAGAAAATTGGATAATTATCAGAAGACTATAAATTTGCAGGGCTACAGTGAAAAGGCAGGAGAGTGGGACTGGCCAGCACAATGGGCCGAATGACCTCCTTCTGTGCTGTACCATTCTATGATTCTATGTGTACCTTAGGTTTCCATTTTCAAAAGATATTTGTATCGTCTCGCACAGATCTAGCAATACGATTTCTTTTTGTTGCAATTTGTTTTGGTTGTAAACCAATCTTTATGTTATTCTGTGTTTTTACCATAAGCTATTGCAGCTATATGGATATTAGTTCTGAAAGTGTTCCATGTTGCATCAGCATTCAGGGGTGGAACTGATCACATAGCTTCTTCAAGATTCACAGTAAATTGAAGACACCGTTTTTGGTCTTTCATGTCTTCAATATTAATACATGGGCATTTCCTGAGTAAAAGGTTTGTGTTTCAGCATATACATGTTATAAACTGTAAGTACAGAGAATAAGTTGTAGGTGCTTCTGATGATGATAATTTAATCTAGTTGGTACCAATGTCCTCTTTAGGGGTGTTTCCATCATCTGGAGGTGAGGGTCTTGGAATTCGATATTGTTAATAACACAGTCAGTAGTGTGTGCAGAGCTCAGGTAGTCTTTGCTCATTGTCATTCATTTTCCCCACTCCATTGTGGCCAATGCAAAGTGATCAGAGCCAATTCTAGCATTCAAATCCTCTAATAGATAGAGACACTCAGCTACTGGTGGCTTTCTGGTGATATCATCAACTTGCTGATCAGAGGAGGAGGGAAGTGTTGGATCACACATGCTGATAATGTTTGTAAAGCCCCCTGTAGTAGATATTCTGAAAGACATGAAGCATTATGGTACTGCAAGAGGACATTTGACCATAGATAATACTAAATTTTAAACTGTAAAACCCACCATGTGTTCACAGCACCCATTAGCATTTATCAACTAAAAGAGGGCGTAATACATCTTGTGTAAAGATCCTGAATCAACTAGTCTGGTCTCTGAGAGCGTGAATATATCAAGGTTCAGCTTCAGCAGCTCACCGTCAATGATGGCAGTCTTTCTCCCGTCTCTTACAAACTCTAGATCATTTGACGTTCCAGTGCACCTTGCCTTCATGTTCTTTTCTAACACCGTCCCCAAATTGGACAAGCAGTCCACCCCTAAAGAGGACCATTTGGCCTTTAGGGTTGCCAGCAGATTCTCATTGTGCTTCATACTATTGTAAGTGACTGTTATTCCAAAAATTAAGGCACATAGGCTTAGGCAAAAAATAAGGAATCAAAGCTAATTTCATGGTGTAAATAATACAAGTGTGTTCAGTCTTTAGATTGGAAAATTATATAAGAGCTGAAAAATTAACACTTATTATCTAAAATAGGACTAACAGTACATTAGTTAGGGTGCCCATTGACATCCTGAAATTATCCACTATTTAGTTGATTTCTTAACTTTTTAGACAGTTTATTAATGGAAGGTGTCTACAGGGAAAATTTAAGAGGGATATTTGTTTTAATGAATTTTAATTTTAAAGATAAATAATTAAAGTCCAGGCAGTGAAGATGGTTTGTTTAAAGCAGATTTCAGAAATGGCCTTACTACATTGATTAAAATGCTGCCATCTGTGCATATACACACTTTTAGCTGGTTGTTATTTAAAGCAAGTTTATCTAAATAAGTAGTGATGAAGCCATAATAAGTGGTTGCATAGCACTTTTAGTAATTTTAACACCATAAATGTCTTTTCAGCTTCAAAATGGTGTCCATGCTGGCTTTGCCAGATGCTATTTTGGTCAGAGCAGTAGCGCAGGGAGCATGTGCTGGAACAATACAGAGTAGGCAGATCATGACCTCAGTCAGTGCGTAATGCTGTTTCTTTTTTGACCTGAATGCTCCAACTAATGCCAACTCAACCTTAGACAGCTGATCATGTATTCAGCAGTAGGAAGGAACCCCCATTAGCACTATTTAAAGGGATCATCAACTTCAGGCTGGTTGCTTTCTGTTGGCTACTGCTGAGTTAGAAGTGTTTAGGGATTTGTACTTCTACTTAAAGTTGCTGAAATCTAGTTTTTTTTTTAAACTCGGTTGTGGACACTGCTGGCTAGCATTTATTGCCCATCACTAATTGCCCATTTAAGAGTCAACCACATTGCTGTGGGTCTGGAGTCACATGTAGGCCAGACCAGGTGAGGATGGTAGATTTCCTTCCTTAAAGAATTAGTGAACCAGATGGGTTTTTACGACAATCGACAATGGTTTCATGGTCATGATTAAACTTCTTAATTCCAGATATTTATTGAATTCAAATTCCACCATCTGCTGTGGTGGGGTTCAAACTGGGTCACCAGGGCATTAACCTGGGTCTCTGAAATACTAATCCAGTGACAATACCACTACACCACTGCCTCCCCTTGTGACACATGGTGAATGTCTTGGTTCTGATTGCAAAGGTTCTGCTCAAACCATTTGCTCCCAGTCATGGGTGCAGTTGTTTCTATCCCCGTTGGCCTGCAGCACGACAGGGAAAGCGATTAAAGCTTGAAGGTGGTGGAGGAAGAAGAGGAGGGGGAGGGGGGACAAGGCCATATTGATCCAGGATCCAAATTTGTTGTTCACTGTTGCTTAAAGGAGGTCACTGAGGTTCTCCATGCAGAGAGAAATGGATATGTTTCATTCTCTTTAGCCAGATAGCAGCAGGTGGAATGGACACACCGCTTCATCAGAACTGCAGGCTTCCCCCTAGTGCAGAATATTATTGACTGGACACGTGCCACTTTGCAGACATCACATGTAAATTCTGAGGCATACGGCACTTCCTCTGCATCCAACTGGTGTGTGGCCATACTCTGTGACTTCTTCTTAGGCCATCCTTTGGGATTGAGGATGCCTTGCTCTCACTCCAATTTTATAGGGTCTCAGAAGACTAATAAGTCCAACATGTGATCTGCAGATTCTGTGGTGATGCTTGAAGGGTCAGGCAGATGAGATGCTTGGAGGTTTTTTTACGCTCTCTCCGAAGCTTTGACTTTTCTTCTGTGTGTTCCCTATAATGTTGTTGATGAGCTCGTTGCCTTCCTGAATGATCCTTCTCCATTTTGGTCAGTCACACGCCAGTAGCTCTCATGGGTCAGTGGAGATGTTTGATCTCTACAGCAATCTCTCTGAGAATATCCCTAAAGCATTCCTGCTGTCCTCCTAGGAGTCCCCTTCTGCAACTGAGTTCCGAATAAAACAATTGCTTCATAAGTCTAGTGTCAGGCATATGACCAACATGTCCCATCCAGCGAAACTGGTTTTGAGTGTTTAGCACCTTGATGCTAAGTATGTTGGCTTGGGAAAAGATGCTGTTGTTGGAGGTCAAGTTGGCTTATTAGATGCATCATGCAGGTCAATGCCTGGTTTTCTGCCAGCAGTCAAGGTGCCTTCATTCAGCATCAGTCTGCTGTGACTGTAACATTTGAGCCAACATGACAAATCAGAGGGAGGCTGTTGAGTGACAAGGGCTCATGATTTTCATGCATGACCCATGAACATGTGCAGCATACACGCAAAACCACTCTGCCACACAAAATATCAAGCAGACCTTTTGGATGCTTCAACATTGCTTCCACTGCCTGGACTGCACTGGAGGAGCCCTTTGGTATTTGTTAGAGCATGTGTCATGGTTTGTTGTGATCTGCTTCACCCTGCATAACTTCATCATAAAGGCACTGTCACTCCCTTGGGGCTAAGAATGTAAGAATAGGAGAAGGAGAAGACCATATCGAGCCTGCTCCAGCATTCAGTATGATCATGGCTGAACGTGGGCTTCAACTACATTTTCCTGCCCACTCCCCATCTCCCTTGATTCCCTGAGATACCAAAAATCTGTCCTAGCTTTAAATATATTCTATGATGGCCCATTCATAAGCCCCTGGTGTAGAGAAATTCAAAGCTTAACAACCCTTTGAGTGAAGACATTTCCCCTCATCACTGTCCTAAATGATCACACTCCTATCCTGAAACTGTGCCCCCTTGTTCTAGATTCCTCAGCAAGGAGAAACAAGGGGCGGAATTGTCCCAGATTCGCACTAAGTGCGGTAGCGAGCGTGTAAAATGGTGCTTTACCTGCCGGCTGCAATGGCGGGTTTTCACGCTGTATCATCCCAAACCCGCCACCTTATTTATGCATTCCCAAGAAAAATGCCATTTCAATGGCAGGCAGGCTGTCATTCGCCCACCTGCCATCACCACGCTGCTTCATTATGACGGGCATCATATTTAAAGTCCAGACACGCGCACACATCTCAGTGCTTCCAGCCCACGACTGCTGCAGGGAAGACATCCACGAAAGGCAACAAGACTACAGCCCCCAGGTTTAGTGACGCATCACTGGAATGCCACTTGGACGCAGTGGAAGCCCGCCATGATGTCCTCTACCCCCGCTCTGGCTGCAGGAAGGGCAGCAGCATCACCAATTCAGCATGGCAGGTGGTACAGTGGTAGTCAGTGCCAATGATCTGCAAAAGAAGACAGCCACCCAGTGCCGCTACAGGATGAATGGTCTCATCTATTCCACCAGGTTAACTCACTCTTCTCATCACTCCCAACTCACATACTCACAAATCCATCACACATCCACAGGAATCTCACACCTCAAGGGACAACACCACTAACTCTCACACACACCCTCACATCTCCATTAGGTTCATATCCTCTCGAGCTCATGTCCTCATCCCATCCATGGCTCCACTCACCACATAAACATTCCATCCAGTGCCATGTATCCTGCTCACACTCTCTCCATCTGTTTTCATGCAGGAGAAGCTGGCTGACAACACCAGGGAGAGGTCCTAGACCGGGGTTGAAGTGGCCCACATTAGGCCCCTCACTCACTTTGAGGAATGTGCTATCGTGCTGACTGGTGAGGATGTGAACCCTGCCAGTGGCAACGGTGAGGTCAGTGGCGAAACCCACCTGAGGATCCTGCATCACATCACCCCTCTCTCAGCAAAACTGTGAGTGCTCTCTCATCTGCTTTTGACTCTGCTGCCATGGAGTAATTATCTCCACTTTTGTTCACAGGGAGTTTTGTCAAGCGACCGACACCCTCAGCCAGCCAGTCCCTCAGCTCCATCCACATCCTCACCTCCAGCCAAGAGAACACCTCCTCCATTGAAGAGCTGGAGATAAGCAGCTTGGAAGACCCGTCACAGCACTTACCCACCAGTGCAGAGACATGCACCTCGGTGGGACCTAGGTGTAGAGCAAGCTCAGGATCACAACCTGGTGGTCACCACATGGAACTCGTGTCCGCAGCAGGAGGAAGCAGGTTCAGCTGAGCTCCCCGGCACTTGGAGGACTGCTGGGGAGGAGGCATCTGTGAGGTCCGATTCAGATTATGAACCTCTGGATTTGGCCTTCCAACTCATCCTGGAGAGTCAGCAGAAGACGGGGGAACATCACATAAAGTTGTTGAAAGCCCTCAGCAGAATGGCATGTGTGTTGGAGGAGAGCGTCTGCCTGCTCTCTGATGCAGTGGTGCCCACATGTGCATGTATGGAGGTCTCTGAGGGGAGGATGCCATGGAGACCCTGGTCCAGCAGAATGCAGAGATGCATGCAGACCTGCATTCCATCGCAGTAGCTATGGTTGAGTCCCTGCATTGGCAATGCGAAAGGGAAACAGGGCACCTCGACATCCCTCCAGGTGCTCCTTCCCCTCAAAGAGTCAGGCCGGGGCCCTCGGGCACCCAGAAGAAGAGGAGGACTGGAGACACTGTACACCCCTGGGTCATCCACTGAGGAATCTCAGAGGCTGTCCTCTCGCTCTTAGTCCCCTTTGCCTGTGACCCCCTCAACCTCATCCTCTGTCACCACAGAGGGAGCAGCTGGCCCACGAGTGATTCTGGAGGGAAAAGTGTGCATGTAACAGGGCCTTTCAGAGCCCTGTGCAAGCACTCACACACACGGGGATCCTTCACTCATCTCAACGTCCTGAGCATTTTGAATGCTACCTGCTGGGGTTCACTTTCAGTTGTCCATCTGAGCTGACCTGCATCTCCGCCCACCCAATAATCCCAAGCAGCACCTGATCTCGCCCACCACAACTCCTGTTTCACTTTTGATTTGGACAGCATGGTCTGGATTCACTTTTTCGCCAGCTCCACCTTCTTTACCTCTCCCCCAGTCACCCATTTCCTTTCCCCCATCACAGTTGACGCCCCCCTAGGCTTAACCTTCCACATCCCCTCCGTTACCTACCAGCCACAGCCCTTTTCCTTCAGGGATGTTCAGATGAACACGCACATTCCCTTCTTTCCAGAAAATCCTACCCCCATCCACATTCACCTCCCTGAAGTCCTCCTCACACCCAACGTCGTCTGCCTCCGGGTCCCCAAAAACCACCCTTGCTGTCCCTTCTATCGCTCCCATCGAATCCTCAACCTCCCACCCTACCACCTCACTCTGCCCTGGGCCATTCTCACCCTTCCTCCTTACCACTCCCACCCTCAGTTTGCTCCCCAGGAGGCAGACATAGACCTATCCGAACCCTCCTGTGCACGTTCACCAGCACATCTCCCCCTCTGCACCCCTTCCCCACTGGAACCCCTTCCCCCCTGGAACCCCATCTCCACCAGTCCTCCCACCGAACTCACAATGTTCCATTAGCTGCTTCAAATTTGCCATGTAACATGCAATTGTCTCACACGGGGCTCCATTTCGCAAAATAGATCTGAACCTCTGCATCGTGACTGAGGGCTTTGGTTGAATATGACCTTTCACAAGGTCCACCAATTCATCAAATTTCTTTGAATCTGGGGCACTGGGTGCCGTCAAACTGTGAATCAATATGTTGGTTTTGCTCCCACAAGTACTCAAGAGGATCGCTCACCTCTTCTCTTCCTCCGTAATCTCGTTTGCTTGAAAAAATAATGTGAAGTGTTCTATGTAATGAGACTAATCATTTGTGGCTGATTGAAAAGGAACAATTCTCCCAAATTGTGGCATTTTGAGAGGGGATAACTTCTTGAATTCTAATAGAGCTTGCTACTTACAATCATTGGGCGAGGTACAGTGCCAATTTCTTTTTAACTTGATTTCCCCTGTTCAATCCTATTTTATCCTTGTCACCAGTTTGTTTTAGGGTGGCCGAGATGTACTGTTTGTGACAGAGTTGATCTGCAGACACTTCTTGGGCGGGAACATTGTTTATTTACAATACACTCAGCAGCAACTACACGTGTGCTTTCGGCTCCAACTCAATCTCTACACTGACTGCTAAGGTAGCCCGCGCTACTCTCCTATTGGTTACTACAGATCATGTGATCTTCCTTAACAAGTATCATTCTTAAAAGTACATTACACACTAAATAAAACCACAGTGACTACACTATCCAACTTCCGTGTGCTGTTTCACAGCAGAACCATGTCCATGAGAATCAACCCAGCATCCATGGACATTCCTCCAGTGTGCCATTGGTGTCAGGCTACAGCATTTTCTGCTCCTCAGATGTCCGCATTGTGAGCAAGGCCCTGGCGGGTAAATCCCGACTTCTGCAAGTCACACTTGTCAAGACATGTTCTGCACAGGCCTGTTTTCCTGCCAATGTGGGCGGATGATCCTGCGGAGGAGGGAAGATTCTGGCGTACTGCCCTAATAATGATATGCTGATGTATTACAATGAGGTTCCCGAGTTCCGATGGCAGGGAACATGGCCCGCCATTGGCAGGCTGAGCAGACAATCGCAAACTGATTTCACCCCTTTGTGAAACTGATCGTGCCATATTGTCTGCTCATGCCACCGAACACGCCCGACACCGGCAGGCATGGAAAATCCCGGCCAATGTCTCAGTATCCACCCTCTCAAACCCATCCATAATCTTGAATGTTTCAATGAGATCATCTCATTCTTTTAACTCCAGTTAAACTCACAATTTACTGAGCCTCTCATAGGACAACCCCTTCATCCCAGAGACCAATCTAGTGAACCTTCGCAGTACTGCCTCCAAGGCAAGTATGTCCTTCCTTAAATACGGGGACCAAAATTGTACACAGTATTCCAGGTGTGGTCTCACCAAAACCCAGTACAATTGTAGCTAGACTTCTTTATTCTTGTTCTTGCGATAAAGGCCTACATGCCATTCGTTTTCCTAATTGCTTGCTGTACCTGTATGCTAATTATTTCTGTTCCTTGTATGAGTATCCCAAGTCTCTCCGAACATCAACATTTACAAATTTCACACCTTTTAAAAAGTATTCTGCTTTTCTATTCTTACAACCAAAGTAAATAACCTCACACTTCTGCACATTATATCCTTCTGCCACCTTGTTGTCCACTCATTTAGCCTGCCTATATCTCAATGAAGCCTCTTTATGTCCTGCTTAGAGCTTGCATCCCCACCTATCATTGTGCGTCTTGTCAATCCTAGCCCAGGATTGTAGCAAACAGGTGAGGAGGATGAAGGGAGGAGGATGAAGTGAGGAGGAAAAAGGGAAGAGGCAACCAATATATCTCTTTTGTGGTCAGGCTATCTTTTATTGTCTCATCCAACTGTGGTACCAGTGAACACAACCCCATTTTTTTCATTCATTCATGAGATGTGGGCTTCGCTGGCTAGGCCAGCATTTATTACCTACCCCTATTTGCCCTTGAAAAGGTGGTGGTGAGCTGCCTTCTTGAACCGCAGCAGTCCCTGTGGTGTAGGTACACCCACAGTGCTGTTAGGAAGGGAGTTCCAGGATTTTGATCCAACGACAGTGAAGGAGCGGCGATATATTTCCAAATCAGGTTGGCGAATGACTTGGAGGCGAACTTCCAGGTGGTCGTGTTCCCATGTATCTGCTGTCCTTGTCCTCCTAGATGGTAGTGGTCATGTGTTTGGAAGGTGCTGTTTAAGGAGCCTTGGTGAATTCCTGCAGTTCATCTTGTAGATGGTACACACTACTGCTACTGTGCATTGGTGGTGGAGGGAGTGAATGTTTGTGGATGGGGTGTCAGTCATGTGGGCTGCTTTGTCCTGGATGGTGTCGAGTTTCTTGAGTGTTGTGGGAGCTGCACTCATCCAGGCAAGTGGAGAGTATTCCATCACACTCCTGACTTGTGCCTTTTAGGTGGTGGACAGGCTTTGTGGAGTCAGGAGGTGAGTTACTCATTGCACGATTCCTAGCCTCTGACCTGCTCTTGTAGCCACAGTATTTATATGGCTAGTCCAGTTCAGTTTCTGGTCAATGATAACCCCCAGGATGTTGACAGTGAGGGATTCAGTGATGGCAATGCCATTGAACATCAAGGGGAAATAGTTAGATTCTGTCTTGTTGGAGATGGTCATTGCCTGGTACTTGTGTGGTGCGAATGTTACTTGCCACATGTCAGCCCAAGCTTGGATATTGTCCATTTTACAACTAACCACAAGGGTGATTGGTTGACTCTTGTATTGAGTATTGTATTGGGCATTTTGACTGATAAAGCTGTTTGGAAGTGTTTGTTTTGTAGTACCTTTCTGGCCAATCTGAGGCCATGATGGTCAGTAACAGGGAGAAGTGGTGGAATCGTGTTGAGGCGTTGGAGGTTTCACCTGCAAGCTGGAGAGCCAGTGAGAGACTTGTGCTGCCTCTTTTCCGGAAGGTCTGCTGAAGGACATGCCAATCAGGCAGCTGCAAAGGCAACGGCTGGCGTTCCCCTGGAATAAAGACCCCAGGGGTGGATGTCTCACCTAGGAACAACTGCCAGCCAATCAGAGGCCAAATGGGACCCTTGTCCCATTTTTCAACAGTCCCTCATCTTCGGTGAACTCTTATACATTGATTGGTGGGGAATTTGGAGGCAGAAATGACAAGTAATTAGGGGGGATAGTTGCCTACCTGAACACCACGAGCTTCACGCCTCTGCTCAAATTAAGTTATGGGTGCGACAGCCCATGGTTGACCTTCCTGCCCTGCCATGAATTGAGGTCCTCAAGTGGCCCATTACAGACCATTTAAGGGCCTCATCCCATCATTACTGGGATTAATATAGCTGCCAGCGGGTCTATCGCCATGTGGCCTGCACGATAGCAGCTACCCGGCGGGCAGCTTGTCACCTCCGGCGGGGGCCTGTTGGGTTCCTTGATCAAAGACAGTCAGTGCCTGGCATTGGGAAGGGGTGGCCATTGAAAGCCACCCCCATGCCCTTGCTTCGCCACCCCTACCCTTATTCCTATGACCCCCATCCCAGGAATCCCCCACCCCACCGTCCTGGGTTGCTCTGTAATTCTGGAGCTCTGGGGGTGTCTTCTGGCAACAGCCATGGCCTCCTCCGTGGCACAGCTGAGTGCAAGAGCTGTCCACCATCTACAAGGCACAAGGCAGGAGTGTGACGGAATACTCGCCACTTGCCTGAATGAGTGCAGCTCCCACAATACTCAAAAAGCTTGATACCATCCAGGACAAAGCAGCCTGCTTGATTGGCACCCCTTCTACAAACATTCACTCCCTCCATCACTGATGCACAGTGGCAGCCATGTATACCATCTACAAGAAGCACTGCAGGAACTCATCAAGCCTCTTTATACATAACCTTCCAAAGCCACGACCACTACCATCTAGAAGGACAAGGATAGCAGACACATGGGAACTCCACCACCTGGAAGTTCCCCTCCAAGCCACTCACCATCCTGACTTGGAAGTATATCGCTGTTCCTTCACTGTCACTGGGTCAAAATCCTGGAACTCCTTCCATAACAGCACTGTGAGTGTACCTACACCACATGGACTGCAGCGGTTCAAGAAGGCAGCTCACCACCACCTTCTCAAGGGCAATTTGGAATGGACAATAAGTGTTGGCCTAGCCAGCGATGCCCACATCCAATTAATGCAATTTTTTTAAATGCCCACTGCTTAACTATGTGCAGACTATGCCTTTAAAATATCCTCTAAAGTATGCACAGTGTCAATATCTGAGCTGATGGCTGTGAGTGACAGAGTGAGTGACAGTGTTTCTTCCTCATTATTGGCGTCCTGCTCGGCCAACTCTTCCTCTTCCACTATTTCCTGGCCAGGTTGCAGTTCTTGGATATCTGAAAGAAGAAAGGCACAACATAAGGATGTAGTGAGGGGATGGAAATGAGTAAGAAGTGCACCATCTGTAGCTTGTAAATCAAAGGAGATTTTGGGGTGAGGGGGAAGTGTGATGTGAGAAGGAGGATTAGGTCTGAGGATGCCATAATATTCAATGGTTTCAGCCCCACCACGGGCTCTGTTATTGCTGCTTCAGTGATGGCGAACATGGGGCCACAACTTCCGTGGAGTGGCAATCAGAGTCGGATTGTCACTCCGCTTCTACTTATATACCCTAAAATGAAGCTGCACCTTTCTTGCCTGACCTTCCGACGCAGGCCAGGTGAGAAAGGTGTAATGCAGTGGGTTCCTGAGGCCTTGTCAAGGGCAGCTGAGTCAGAGGTAAGGAAGCCACCGTGCCCCCCATTTTTTTACAGGACTAGCTGCCGTAAAGCAGGTAGGTTTAAAGGCCTAGGGAGTGGATGGCCAACCATGACCTGCCCCCGATTGCGATTTCATGCTGGCTGGCTGGCCAGTTAATGGCCAGACAGCATGAAGCGCGCGCTGAAATGCTCAGCGCTACTGGGGTGGGGGCGAGAGGAGGGCAGGCGCTGATGTAAGCGCTGGCCAGTGTGGAATGAAAGCTCCCTGAAGTCAGACAGCTGCCTCAGGGAGTTGAAGACTTGAAAGCAATTAAATATATTTTTTTTAAATCAGGAAAAAATGTCCAAGCATCACAATCAGTCACCTGAACATATGATAAAAATGCTGTCCATAGATTTTACTTTTCCTTTCATTTAATAACGGAAACCTCATCCTGCCCTTGGATGAGGTTTCCTGAAAAATGCAAAGTCTGCCTGACCGATTCACCAGTCACCAACCATAGGGTTTGACAGACCACGAAAAATCAGAGACAATTGCAACTTTAATTACACTAAGTGGTGTCTTAATTGTTGGTGGGCACGCTTCCGGCTTTAGTGCGTCCCCGCCGACCAAAATATTGCGAGCGCGGGATGACATCAGGACGCTTGTCTGACGTCACCTTTGTGATTTCACGTCCAATCCACTCAGGCGCATGCCCACCCGCTGACCTAAAAAATTTACCCCAGAGCTCGAAGTGTTTTGAATTATTCTAACTTTTTCTGGGTAACTATTACTATAAGTTGGTCGGAACCATCCAAAGTTTGCGATTTCAATTGCAGTATTGGATGGTTCCCATTGCAGGGCATTTGCTCAATGGAAGTTTGAACTTTCTGGGCAATTGCTATGCAATCCTTACATGGGAACTTTCATGGGGTGGGGGTGGGGGGTTGTTCCCTAGGGCATCTTTGGGGTACCACCCGGTACGATGCTCCGGAGAACAGAAGATACGGCCCAATGTTTCTTCTGCGGGTATAAGGACATGTCAGTGATCCTGCCTTGTGCTGGTTAGTTCCAACTGCCTCCAGTTATGCACAATCTGTTTAACTGATGTGCCTTTCATTGTTGAATAGCTGGAAATCTGTGCCAGCTATGACGTGCGGCGGTGAGACTCGTAGCAGTGCTAAGAATGTGAGGGTGAAGTATAGCTATGAATTTGAGGCCTGAGTCTTGGTTGATAAAGATTGTTGACAGATGAGCGAAGGGAGATGGGGAATGGATCAGTGTGTGAGGCCTGTTGTTCATTTACAAGGGTGTGGAATTTGAAGATGCATTCACTGAACTTGATCACTCAAATTGGGTCACTGAGCTTCTTGCAGTGCTGCATCCAGCTCCTTGGTGCTAGACAGCTGGCATTGAGCACAGTGGCTATCTGCTCCCACAGAATTTGAAGTGCCTGTCTGGAGGACCTCCTGGTCCCCTGTGGATAGAGCACCTCTCTCTGCCTGTCTATCCCTTAAACCAGAACTCCAGTGTTGTATCATAGAACCACAGAGCATGCTTTCTGCCCATTCTTGAATGTTCCTCCTGCTCTTCTCCAGACACTATCAACCTCTGTTCAGCCACAATGCACCTTCTGTTTAAGAGGTGCAGGCTGACTTACAGTAGGCCAGGCTAGCTTTATGCGGTGCTAGCTTCTTATGATTTTGTACTCCCTGCTGAAGTGTGCAGATATTCAGCAGTGCGATTAGCACTGGTTTCATATGATTACAATGATAATGGAAAGGCAGCACAAGATTTGCTTGCTGCCTGCCTTGGTGGCACCAGGCATCGGTTTATCATGATTTGCAATCCCTGAGCCCGATCTTGGTCATCTCCAACCTCCCCCTTCTCTCCAAAGTTCTTGAACATGATGTCACCTCCTAATCCTTGCACATCGCTCCCGGAACTCCATATTTGAATCCTGTCAATTAGATTTTTGCCAATATTGAAATGATCTATATCAAAGTCACAAATGAGATCCTCTGTGACTGTGACCATGGTAAATTATCACTCGTCATCCTTTTCGACCTGTCTGCAGCCTTTGAGATAGCTGAATGAACATCCACCTCCAACACCTCTCCTCAGTCATCTAGCTGGGTGGGACTATCCTTGCCTGATTCCATTCTAGGGAGATGGGTATGTGGGTGAGGTGGGTGAAGTGAGGTGAGTAGGTAGGTGAGGTGGATGGATGGTGAGTGTGTGGTTGGGTTGGGGGTTAGTCAGGTGGTTGGGGGGATAGTCAGGTGGGGGGGGTTAGTTGGGTCAGGTCGGGGATTGTTATCCAGGTGGCCAGGGGCTTAGTCGAGTGGTCGATGAGGCTAGTCGGAGTAGTTGGGTTGGGATGGGTAGTCTTTGTTGGGTGGTCAGGAGCTTAGCTGGGAGGTCATTGGGGGTCGTCAGATGGAGGGGGCAGTCGGGTGGTTGGGGGAGTAGTTGGGTTTGGTCAGAGAGGCAGTCGGCGGTCGGGAAGACCGTCGGGTTTTGAGGGGTAGTCAGGTCACATTGGGGGGTAGTTGGGTGGTGATGGGGCTAGTTGGGTGTTCAGGGGGGTGACTGTGGGGGGTTGTTGTTGTGCTCAGTTGAGTTCCACTGGCTAACCACTGAGTTAGACAAGGTATTAAACTGTGTAACACTTCTAGGGTAAGTATGCAAGTAAGTCTCGTGTTTCTGGCCCAAATCTCCTCCCTGAACTCAGGGCCAGACACTTTTGTAGAACATCCCGGGCAGCAGAAATCAGTCCATTGGAATTTTAAACTTCCTGAGCAATTTCAGTGCATGTGTATGTGTCAGGACTTCCGCAGAGTCCTGACGTGCATCTCCCAACTTATGTCCCATCTCCGACATTCCAGAGATCAGAAGATTTGGGCCATTCTTTCCAGTCCCTGCCATGATCTCCATTCCCGAGCCACAACTCTATTCTCTGCCAAATATTTGAGTTTGAACCAGGCTGTTTGAGACCATGATGTCATATTTAACCCCAAGTGGAGTTTCTGACCACATACCTGCTCTATCACCAAGACTGCCTACTTCCACTTCAGTAACATCATCTGACCTGCCTCAGGTTTTGTTACCTCTAGACTTCATTGTACCAATGCTGCTGGCCTGCCTATTTTCCTCACTACAAAAACTTGAGCTAATCCAAAACTCTGCTGCTCATATCTTAACTTGCACAAAGTCCTATTTTACCCTTAACCACTATGCTTGTTGATGTACCTTGGCTTCTGATTTGCCAACACTTTGATCTTAAAATTCTCATCTGTGGTTTCAAATCCCTCCATGGCCTCACTGTCGTCTATCTCTTTAACCTCATCCAGCTCCACACCCATCAAGGTCTCTAGGCTCCACCAATTCTGTCCTCCTGCGCATCCCTAATTTTATCACTCAATCATTGGTGACTGTGCTTTTAGCTGCTTAAACCCTTAATGCTGGAATTTCTGACCTAAACCTCTGTCTCTTTTCCCTTCTCTCCTCCTCTAAGATGCTGTTTAAAATTTACCTCTTTGACCCAGCTTTTGGCCATCTGTCCTAATATCCCTTTATGTGGCTTGTGTGAATGAGAGCTCACACTACTCGAGTATCTCAATGTACTTGGCTATTTGTGGCACCAGTACACAATGAATTAAAACGGCTTTCTGCTGAACATAGGATGCATTCTGTAAATGGCCTAAGGCAAGGATATCTTCTCGAGATAAGGAGGATGATGAAATTTGTGAAACTCAGTCATGTCTATGATTATCTGGGATATGTTAACTTGGTCACTTGTGTTTATTGTCAATGGGAAGAGTTTCTAAAGACAACACAACAATGATGATACAATGATGGGAATTGCTTAAGAGGGCAACACAATCATGGTAACAGGATGATTGGAAGATATTGAAAAGAGCTAAATACAATTTGCTGGCTCCATGTTGTAATTCTGATGTAATTTTCATGTTTCTTTGATGTACAATATACATTGGTTGTCTTGGTTGAAATATTGATATCAAAGGTATTATTTGAATTATGAGTAGGATTCCTTATGCTACACTGATACTGAAATTAAGTATGATGTTTAATAAAGACCTGACCTTTTATTGTTACAACTGTGCTCTGGTGTTTAAAATAGCAAAACAAAGTAGAACAAGAAAGCAGAGCAACATGGCTCAGTGTCAAATTTTGTTTGACAACGTTTCTGTGAAATGCCTTGGAACATTCTATTATCTTAAAGACACTATATAAATGCAACTTGGTGTTGTTAAATATATGTTTTCCAATATTCAATAAAAATAGATATTTGATAATGAAAAGAATATCCTTTGATCTGCAATTCTATGTCTTTTTATATGAAAGATGTTGAAAGCATAAAACAAACATTGAAGATCTATATACAAATCGGCAACTTGCAAACAAATGAAGCGTCAAAATCTTGACATCCACAGAGCACAAGGCTAGTGATTCTATAACAACATTATACTTAGGGTAATTCAATAAAATTGTAGCACCAACAAAAAGCAATGGCATTTTAACCTGTGTCCTGTACAGCTTCACTAAAAGCTAGTAGACAGGTTCACAAATTAATCAAAAAGGCTAATAAAATGATGGCCTTCTTCTCAAGAGGTCTGGTACAAAGGGGTAGAAGTTATATCACAGCTGTGCAAAACTCTAGCTAGATCCCATCAGGAGTCACTGCATTCAGTTCTGGGCACTGCCCTTTAGGAGGAATAGATAGGCCTTGGAGAGGGTACAGCACAGATTCAGCAGGATAGGGTTAAATTATGAGGACAGATTGTATTGACTAGGCTTACATTCCCTTAAGTACATTTCGGAGCTCTTTTGGGCAAGACAGCTGATGATGTAGATTATGCTGTTCTGCTCCATAAACTAACAGGTTATTGTGACAAATTCCAGATTTCCCTTATTAAAAACTGAGATAAAAACAAAAAACTACTGTGGATGCTGGAAATCCAAAACAAAAACAGAATTACCTGGAAAAACTCAGCAGGTCTGGCAGCATCGGCGGAGAAGAAAAGAGTTGACGTTTCGAGAGGACTCGAAATGTCAACTCTTTTCTTCTCCGCCGATGCTGCCAGACCTGCTGAGTTTTTCCAGGTAATTCTGTTCTTATTAAAAACTCATGCATTTTACCATGAGCTTCAAAAATAATTCAAAGCATTCTACATACATTATGTTGAATTACTTTTGAAGTAGTGTGTCTGTTTTTATGTAAGCACACGGAAGGATCCAGCAAATGACAATAAGATGAATGACTAGTTAACCTGTTTTTGGTGATATAGGTTACAAGAATGTTGCCAAGAACACTTGATGAGAGCAGTGGCTCAACATTAGCACCCTCAACTCTGAGTCCGACTTCGGAGACTTGAACACAATCTAGGCTGACACTTCAATGCAATAATGAGAGAGTGCTCAGAGGCACTGTCAGAGGTTCCATCTTTTAGATGAGGCTTTAAACTGAGGCCCTCTATGACCTCTCAGGTGGACATAAACGATCCCATGGCACTATTCGAAGAAGAACAGGGACATTCTCCTGGTGTTGTAGCCAAAATTTATCCCTCAGAAGAAAACATTCAAAATGATCTGATCATGTTTCTGATTGCTATTTGTGGATCTTGCTGTGTACAAATTAGCTGCTGTGTTTTCTACATTACAATAGTTTTTTTTTTGGATATTGTTATGACCAGGTGAGAAAGGTTGAACTGGCTCCCCTCTATTCAACCTCCTTGGTTGGTCACAACAAAGGTTTAAGTTTCTCTTTCACGAGGAAATGCCTTTTCCAAATCAGAATGTATTTAACTATTTAAGCTGTGAATAATAAAGAGCCAATCAAACATGGTTTTCTTGAGTCAAAGAAAGAGCAAATTTATTAACCACTAAACCCAAGAAAAGTAATAAAAACACAATGTCAAGCATTCTGCCCTCATACAATCATTCGAGCCCACACGCATGTACGCACACACACACACAGGTATCATAAGGAGAATTAGAGTGCATTAGAAAAAAGGTAAAAGAGTATGTTGTTAAGCGTCCTTTGATTGTTCTTGAGGTGTAGATTTTAAATGCTGCTTAGATGTGGTCAGATGTAAATGAGGTTGCAATTATTACAAGATCTTGGTTCGCTGGTAGGTTTCTGGTAGAGCTGACTTCTTGAACCAGGTGGCACTCTTATTCCAAAATAGAGAGAGGGAGAGAGAGATCAGCCCTCAGCCTGTTTCCTCTGCTTGACACCGCCTGTGTCACTTGCAAGCTCTCTCTAGTGACCAAGCAGCCTTGCCTTGAAATACTTCACCTATTATGTATTCCCAAGAGGTTTTGGATGTGTCTGTCTGTGCTGCCATTGTTTCAATATTCCATAACTTTGCATTTTTAATACCTCTTCCTTAGACATGAGTTTCAATGGGTGTCTGGATTACAGGAAAATCTCTCTCTTCACACTCCCATGAGGGTGATTTGTTTGTTTTTCACCTTGGAGTGTGGCCTTGCATTTTTAAGCAGTTTGCTCTGTCTCAGTTAAAATTGCAAAATTTCCAGTCAACTGAAAGTTGAAAAATCATATTTTCAAAAAATAAAGGGGCATGGCCTCATAACAATGGGCAGAATTTTGAGTTCGGCAAGCGGGCATGGTCGACGGGCACGGGAATGGTCAGGAAACGGCTCGGCACCCGCGATCAGCACCCGACCTCGATTTCACACTGGTGGGCCAATTAAGGCCCGCCAAGCAAGAACAGCAGCTCCCCAATGGCCGGGAAGGAGCCAATGGGGGTGGGAGTCTGTCAGCCGCTGGGTCCAATGGCGACCCGGCAGCCAGTTTAAAACCGACACAGTCAGGCCCTGGAAGGCTGCCAGCAACGAAGATATCTTTGGTGTTGTCAACAGGAAATTATAAATTATGGATTCAAATGCGGCTGCAGGTCAGGTGGGTACTCGGGCCCCGCCGGTTTTCTGATGAGTGCATCGCGGTCTTCCTGGAGGAGAAGGCTGCCAGGAGGGACTCCCTTGTCCCCAGGGATGGAAGGAGGAGGCCACCACACCTTACAAAACGAGCTTGGGAGGAGGTGGCAGCCTAGGTGAGCTGCCATGATGTTGTGTGGCGCACCTGGGTCCATTGCTGCAAGAGGTTTAACGACCTGCTGTGCTGAGGACGGGTGAGTACCATGTTGGCATGGATCAGTGTTTTGAAGTGTTAAGGGCTGGCTATCCCCCTGTGGAGCTCAGGGGCGTTAAAGTCTCAGTGCCAATTGTCAATGACGCTGGAGCTGGCCAAGGGGTTGAGCCCTGGTTGCTTGGACTGAGTGTCTTGCGGCTCAAGGGCCACAACTCAGATTTGCCCTGCAAGGTATTTCCAAAGATGAGGTTGGCCAGGCTGCAATGGTGCTGCAGGTCGAAAGCGGATTAATCAATGCTCCTTCGTCCTTTCAGGAGAAGACGGCCCATAACAACATTGAAAGGTCGCGGACCGGCGGAGGCCCCACAAACCTCCTAATCCTAAACAGATACAAGCAGGAGGCCTTGGAGCTGGAGAGGCCTCACACACCTCATTCAGCCAGTCGTGGAGAGGCTGTGGTGTCAGACAAAGGTAAGACTGCAGTGCACAGAGGTGAGAGTTTCGGATGGTGTAAACATTCTTGTGTAGTCTCATCATTAATGGGAGCCTCAAAACTGGATTCCCCATTGATCACTGAAAGACAATGGCACCATGATGCAGATTGCCATGATCTCCCCAGGGTGCCTGGCATGCACAGCGACAGTGTGATAAGTTAAACTAATGGCATGCTGTTGTTCTTCTTTAGGTTTGCCAGCATGCACCCAATCGCAGGACCCTGAAGCCCACCCCTGATGCCAGAGGACCGCCAGGCTCCAGATGCACCACGTCATGCCTGCTCTCTGAACCAGGCACCAGCGCAGCTACCAGCACCTCGATGGGTGTTAGATCTTTGGCTAGAATGTCGGTTTGAGGTGCAGGCAGAGGCAGAGAGTGCCCAGGGCACCGGCAGTTGGAAGGCTGCTGGAGACCAGGACGATGCTCAGTCAAAGACAAATGATGAGCCTCTGGAGTTGTCCATTAGGCGGCAGATGCTGGATGTCCAGCGAGATGTGCGGGAGGATCTGACGGAGATCTATGAGGGTATGCATGCCATGGTCTCTGTTATGGAAGAGCCCATGCGGAGCATCAGCACTGCGTTGACCCTCATGGCCGAGCACACTGCCTCCTCCATTGAGAGAATGGTGACTCTCATGGCAAGGCAGCTCCAGGAGCAGAATCGCGAGTCCCTGGGGTTGCGCTCGGATCTGCAAGCCCTCACACAGGCACTGACCTCAGGTGGTCAGTGTCAGTGTGGGAGATGGATGAGGCACCCAGTATCCCAGCTAGGTGCCTGTCCATAAATGGCGAGCAGGGAGGTCCAGAGTCAACTCACGGCGCACAAGCTGACTGTCATCTCTGCGGGCTCCTCCCAGGACACTCTGGACGATGGCTGCAGCTCCGCCGCCCCTCTGTCAGTGACCGTGGCATCTGATGAGGCTGCAGCAACTGGTGAGATGCCAGCTGTGGAACTGGTCACTTCCACCGAGGCAGGTCAGCACAGGCTCCACTGGCCAGAGGACGACCACCAAAGTCTTCAAGACTAACAGGACAGCAGAGTCAGCAGGCTGTCTCCAATCCCAGTGCCAGCAAGGGGGGACACCAAGACGTAGCACTCACAAACATAAGTTTAAGGCATCATGAGCATAAGAGGGACTGGTCACAGGTGATCTTCTGTTGTGCAATGTTTTGTTTGTGTTTCCTGGTCTGGAGTTGAAGAACAGAGAAGGTTCTGTTAATTTGTTTGGACTGTCAACATGAGATAAATTTTGTTTGGTCATAATGACCTGAGTATGCTTCCCCTTTTTTATTTAATGTGGTGCAGGGTACACCAGTATGTAATGCTGGATGTGAGTAACTCAAAACTTTATTGCGCAGGCACTGAGTGGACTTTGGGGTCAAAGGAAAGGGGCCTTTCAGTCGTCTGGAATGGAGGCGGCAGCATTGGCATGAGATGGTAGCGTTTATTTGGCAGCCTAGCTGAAGGTGTATTGGATTAAGTCATCCCTGGTGTCCCTGCCTCCCTGAAGGTTAGCGAGGTCTGCCTCCACATCCTCAGCGTTCTCCTCATCATGCTCCTCATGACTCACTACTGGATTCATCATCTGGAGCCTGTGGAGCTGTGTCAAGATCCTCTTCCTCCAGTGGGTCCCCCCTTGCCAGTGCCAGATTTTGGAGAGCGCAGCATGCAACCACTATCAGTGACATCCGCTCTGGAGTATATTGTAGTGCTCCCCATGAATGGTCCAGTTATTGGAAGCGAATCTTCAGAAGGCCTATGGTTCTCTCTATCACCATCCTTGTGGAGGCATGGCTCCTGTTATACCGCTGCTCTGCCTCTGTTCTTGGGTGGTGGAGGGGCATCATAAGCCACCTTTTCAAGGGATAGCCCTTGTCACCCAGCAGCCATCCATCCAGCTGGGCTGGAACACTGAAGAGCCTCGGCACCTGGGAGTGTCTCACGATGTATGCGTCATGGAAGCTGCTAGGGTACCTTGCACAGACTTGCAGGATAAGCATCCTGTGGTTATACACTATCTGTACGGTTCATGGACTGGAACCCCTTCCTGTTAACAAGAGCACTCGGTTGACCCGCTGGCACCTCGATGGCCACATGTGTGCAGTTGATTGCACCCTGGACGTGGGGGAACCCAGCAATCACTGAAAAGCCTCTTGCTCGCTCTGCCTGGCTGGCCTCGTTCATACGGAAATGAATGAAAGTCAATACCCACCTAAACAGAGCTTCTGTCACCAACTTGACACAACTGTGGACAGCTGATTGGGAGATTCCACAAAGATCCCACACTGAGCACTGAAAAAAGCCAGAGGCATAGAAGTTGAGGGCCATTGTGATCTTCAGAGCCACTGGCATGGGGTGTCCACCCACACAGTCGGAGGTGATCTCAGGCCCAATCATCTAACAGATGGAGGTCACTGTTTCCCTTGAGAGGCACAGCCTCCTTCGGCATTGCACCTTGGGCATATTGAGGTAGCTGCATTACCGCCTGTAAACCCTGACAGCAGGGTAGTGGCGCCTTCTGTAGCCCCTAATGCCTTGGACTTCTTGCTGGCCCTGCACTCCCATGCCTGCGCCTCTCCACCCACAGATCGCTCCCCTGGAAGCTGCATTGGGATGCCTGGCCTCCTCTCCCTTCTGCCCCTCTCTTCTTCCTCAGAGGAGGTGTCACCAGCAGAGACCACAATCCCCATTACCAGGGTAGCAGAAGGCTGTCTGATATCTGGAAGGGTCCACATAGTCTGAATCCTCCGGGGTTCTTGGAGACACCAAGGAGTCCTGAAATGATGCCTGGAAATGCTAATAATGAAGCCCCAAACAGGGATGAAGCTACTATATACCAGTAAGTCACCAGCAACAAACTATCTACCAAAGTCCTCACTACTCACACTGGCAATCCTCCTGAGCCCTTTTATCCCACCCGTGGATGAAGTATTGAAATTGTCGGCTGGCTGTCTGCCCATTTTGCCTGTGCAACAAGCGTGAAATCGCACGGTCAACAAAGAATTATCAATTGCCTTTTTAATGGTCTTAACTGGCCTCTTAATTAATGGCAGGAGTGGCTCAGGCATCCGCTGACCAAAATACCGGGCAAATGTGCAATGATATCGGGACGCTCCCCCGATGTCATCACGTGCTATTTACGCTTGAGTGGGCCAGGTGCGCACCTGCCCGCTCAGCGAAAAATTCTGCCCAATGTGAAGTGCTTTGTGATATTACATGGTTGTGAAAGGCACTATAGAAATGCAAGTAGTGCCATGTGATCTGTATGATCAACTTGAACCACCAAAACAGGCAGATGGTGCATTAATTTTACTTTTCCTATAAAAGGTAAGATGTCTACAGTGCTATATGCTCAGCACCGTATAAATTGCCATCTTACATTATGAGTTCCAGTCCTGGAGAGACAAGAAACCACAACCTTCTGAGCCAAGTTGACACAGAACTAAATGTTCAAAGGGGTCTTTGATCTTAAATAAAATCAGTTCATCACTGAATTTGCAACATGCCTCATTGACTTAAGTATCAGATTTTGCTATGATAAAAATCAAATGAACTCTTTAGCATATGATTACCAATTATTAGAATCATATATTTATATAATGAAATCAGTCCACTATGTTTAATTGCATTTGTGCACATGGCAGTGTTATATTTATTTTAGCAATTTTCCATATTGATCCGAAAGTTGAAGAGATATTGTTTGATTTTATGCAGGAAAGGCAACGCTGAGTACTACCCAGAAATGTTTGATACTACGGACTTAAAAGCCTAGGGATTCTTTTGAAGTTGATGATTTGGAGTGATAGTAAATTATGGTTCCACAAGAGTTTTGCAAAGACAGATAGAATTCATCGTACAATGAGAAGAATGTTATTTGTCATGTTATAGAGAATCTGGACCTAAATTGGAAGTCATACTTGCAGATGGTAATTAACCGAGCATCTTTGTTCTGTAAATCCCTGATCGCCTTTTTGAAGACAATTGGCCAAAACAAAATCTAAGAAGCTGATTACATGGATAATTTTTCACATACACCTCGACAAAGGCAGACTATTAAAAAGTTACAGGTTCCAAGGTATGGGGGAAGAATGTCTGTTTATGGGAACTGCTGTTTGACTGCTGAGAGCAACGATGGTATCGTAAAAACCAGAATAATTCAAGAAGCCCCTATAAGTGTGCTCCAACCTTACATAACAAATCACTTGGAACTAATTTAGAAACATTTCCCAAATGCAGGACAATCTGCACTGAAACCGAGCATCCAGATGTGATGCATTATTAACCGGCATCTGCAGTTTCTGACGCAGGCAATACTCAAATTTTGTGCTGCCTTCTCATTTAAATGATTTTTACATGCAGCCAGCTCTAAGCACACTGCGGAGTGGCTGCACCCCTGAGCAAGGGGCACATAGCATTAGAGGCTAGCCAGATTTAAAGCTAGCCTGCTCTACTTAAAAGCCAGCCTGTGACATGGCTAAAACAATTGAAGCTGATGGTACTGGATCCTCCCTCTTAAATCATCCCACAATCTCTTCTGATTTGCAAACTATAAATGGTCTGAGCATGACACTCTTACTTCTGTGTTGCTCTTCCCGCAGCCCTATCTTGTGCATTTCTCCTTTTAAATACCTATGAATATCCACTTGGCCGGACTATGGTGCAGGAGCAAGACATCGAAGAGGAAGAAGGGACTAATAATGCAGAAATTTTGTCACTCAATCTCACACTTGCAGCCACCAGTTAAGACAGTGAGACTGTGCATGCCTCAGAGAGTAGCTTAAAGGGGAGATCTGCACATGAAAGAAAAGGGGCAGGGCAGAGAGAAAGGGTAGTGCAAGTGCCAGTTTGCTGGAGGGTGAGGTCACACGAGTTCTGTTGCAGATAAACTCAGATAAGACAGGGCGTCCTACAGAAAAAGGCTAATGTGTCTAAGTGTATATATATATATATATATATATATATGCACATAAAAATGTTTGGTGCTTTAGCAGGCCTGCTAGTACTTCATGCTCCATACTGCTGCTGTCCATGTTGAGATTGTGTAGTCCAAAGTTGGGCTTTCTAGGACCAGAGCTGCTCAAGATACTCCTGCAGCCTTCCCCACTGAAAGTCAACAGCCCTTCATTAGCCAAGCGACCGCCACTCGGGTAGAACTGCTTGGGATGACTAGGACAGGGAAAGACACATGGAAGACTGGCTCTAAGGGAATGCACAATGGTGATTAGTTGACTTTTGTATGAAGCATCGGATAATTTGATTTATAATGTTTGTTTGGAATGGATGTTTTCTGGTGGCATTTATTTATGCCTAGCATTCTGGCCAAGTGGATGCTGTGATGAGCAGTGACAGAGGGTAGGTCAGATGTGGGACTGCTCTTGAATTGATTTTGCATTCACTGCAGGGTGACCAACTTTCAGGGAATAAAATAAGGGACACTTTGGCAAGGGGGACTGTAGGAGTGGGGGTGGGGTTAATGGCTGGAGAGATTGTGATGGGGGAGGGGCGTTGCTGTCTACATCATGGGAGTAGTGGGGGGGGGTGGTTGCTGTCTAGGTGGGAACAGGGTGGTGGAGGTGGCCACCTTCCTGATGCTGGTGGTAATTGCAGGACAATTGGTCATGCTGCTTCCCTGGTACTTCAGTCAGGTCAGCTGATCACAGAAATCCCACCTGGTAAGGGGTTGTGTTGATGACCTTCTTCCATGCCACTTCCTCCATTCCCCCCTCTTTCTCCTCCTCTTTCTCATCTTCTTCCTTCTCATGTTCCTGAGCTGCTCAGCATTTACCGGGTGCCAAGGCTGCACTCTGATGACACTGAGATTTTGGAGGAGACAGCAAAACATGATAAATTGGCTCACGTGCTCTGGTGAATACGACAAGGCTTTTTCAGGCTGGTCCAGGTAGCAGAGGTGTTGTGTAAACATCCCAGTGTTCGGCTCAATCAGAATGGCCCAGAATTTTCATTCCCTGGAAGGTTGTACATTGGAGGTACCCCAGAAGATGCACCGGGGACACCCTGGAAGTCCCAAGGCAAGGACTGCATGGAAATTGCCCGGGAAGTTCAAACTTCTGTTGGGTAATTACCCTACACCGGGCACCATCTGATACTCTGAATTAAATTGCAGACATCGGATGGTTCTGAATTTCTTAGCAGAATGGGTCTCCAGGAAAAGTTGGAAGGATTAAAACCACTTCTAATTCCTGGCCCTTCACTGACTGCCCCACTGACTATCCCTGCACCCCCTACTACACCCCCACGACCACCCCCACCCGACCCACTCAACTACCTTCCGACCACCTCCTGATTCTCCCACCACTGACCACCCAATACCCCAGACCATCCGATCCCCCACCCCCAAACCACCAACCCCACTGCCCCGACCCACCCCTCCAACCCCTCCCTGACCACCCAATCAGTCCCACAGACCACCCAACCACCCTGAACACCTGACCGCCCCCACTCCTCCGCGAACTCCCCCGACCCATCCTACCCACTTACTTTACACACTAACCTTCTCTCTTGTCAAAGTGGCTGGGACCTTTGAACTTACTGCTTCATGGCAGCTGGTGTGGTAAAAGGGGACGTGGGTTCACTTCCCCAAATGCTGCTGCCCTGGACTGAAAGGTCCCTGGAAATGTTGTGCTGCACATTTCTCATCAGGCCGGTATGGAAGATTGGGTGAGATATGTGCAGCTTCCATTCCAGTGTAAGTAAAAAGGAATGTAGTGGCAATTCGATATTGATTGCCGCTCCACGGAAGTTCTGGGTCATTTTGTGTGGCAACATGGCTTTCACTATATGCTTACTGCCCATGTTGCTTGCGTTGCACAGCCCTGTAGTCACCTTATGGTCTCTCGTTATGGTTGAAATGCTGATACAACAGACTGCTGCAGAATTAAAGTACCATGACTGCTGCCCAGATTTTGGCCATTGATCAGGATGATGCATTGACTTTGTTGCACACCAGCTGGACACTGAGGGAGTGAATAACCCTTCTGGTTATAGTACATCTTTGAATTTGCATGTGGCACTGCAAAGCGATGTGTGTGCAATTAATGACACCCTGCACCATCGGGAAGCCTACTATCTTGGTGAAGCAAGTTGCTTATTTCCCTTTCTTCTCTCTGTCAAGAGGAAATGTGATGTACTTATCTTCTTTTGTATATGTAGCTTCAGCAATATCCCCTATGCAACAATGGACAGTGAACTGAGAAATGTTAGAAAAATGATCTAGCCCAGCCTGGAAAGAGCTCAATGCAAAAACCTCATGGCCACAGTCACTTTCACAGTCACTGGAAGTGTGGGGTCCTTGCCCTGCTCTGAGGCTGCAGGTCTGCCTTCTACAGGTGGTAAATTTCAGTGAGCACCTCTATAGTGAAGTGGAAGACATCACGCATACTGTCCGTCCGTAAGGTTGAGATGGGACAAATGCTCCCTTGAAGACCCTGGATGGGTATGGCCTCTGCTTCCTCCCTCTTCAATTAGCATGTCATCTTCTGCATTACCTCTGCTCATTCTCCCTGTCATGCTGCAGTTCAAATGGGGATAGAAACTATTGCACCCATGGTTGGGAACAAGTGTCGGAGCAGAATCTTTGAAATCAGAATCTTGACCTTCACCAGCCAATGTAGACTTCAGCAACTTTCATTAGGGTAATCCACAAAACACATCTACTAACTTAGCAGCAGTCAGTAGAAATCAATCAGCAACTAACCTGAAAGTAATTGATGATCCCTTTTAATAGCACTGATGGGGTGGTTCTTCCTGCTGTTGAATGTATGTTCATCTGTGCAATGTTAAGAATGGGCATTAGATGCAGCATTCATGTCGAAAATGGTACTGCTAGTGTCAAATTATGTAACACAATAACTGAAATCACAATTCAGAAGAGTCATATGGACTTGAAATGTTAACTCTGTTTCTCTCTCCATAGATGCTGCTAGACATGCTGAGCTTTTCCAGCATTTTCTGTTTTTATTTCAGATTTCCAGCTTACGCAGTATTTTGCTTTTAACTGAAATCACAATCTGCTTATTCTGCACACTTATGGTGCATGGTCACAGTGTCCACTCTAAAGACCTAATCAAAATGGCATCCAGTGCAGCCAACACCAGAAGTGTGCATGGCGTTTCACACTTCAAATGGCAGCAGCAACTCTGAAAATACTAGCTCTTTGTAACTGAGTTTTGAAACCCTGATCCTTAAAGGTTTGATAACTAGTGTCTTGGGTATGATGTGGAAAAGGTGACTTGTAAGGAAATCAAAAAAACTGTTATGCCCCTGTAAGTTTAATGTTGGATTAATTTACAAATAAATTGACATATAAGAATTTAACATGGGCTTGGGGAGTGCAACAATGTGAGTTGTTACGGCTTAAATTACAGTTAAAATCTACTTGGAGACTGTTTTAGTCATTATGTTGCTAGAGTATTAGACTCCCCCTTAGGCAAATCAAGTTCAAATTCCAGCTTCAACTGACATCCATCGCTGGACTTCCTCCAGAGGATGCATTTGCCAATTTGAACCATTTCATCTGAGGATGGGAACAAGACCGGTTTGGAAGAGATATCTTTGTTCACTGCTTAAGTTATTTAGCCGGAGAACTGTATTGATTTTTCCTGCGTAAATGTTTCCTGACTGAGGGTAATGACATGGATACAGTAGCAGAGTGAAATAGAAACAGAGAAACAATGAATGCAAGTTAAGACATTTTGCCATGGTAATATTTCAAAATGTTGTTTATAATCCTGTACTGACAAATTCATAAATTTATTTAATTTATTGGTCACATTTACAGTTCAATGCTTGGTTAATGCATCATATTGAATGAGAAAGAGGCTGCTTATAGATTAATAGGACTAAGGAAAACCAAATTTTGACATTTACATAGAATTTCTTCTTTTAAAGGCAATTTCATTCTCATGCAATTATTTTTCATGTCTGTTCATTTTTGGGTCTCATGCAGCAAGCACCAGTCTAACTATACGTAGCATAGTGGTTGTGTTGCTTGACTGATAATCCAGAGGCTTGGATAAATGAGATTCAGATACGAGCAACGGATGACCAAAAAAATTGATAAAGAAAGAGTAAATAGAATGAGAATAAACTAGCGAGAAAAATAAAAACAGATTGTAAGAGTTTCTACAAGTATGTAAAAGGGATGAGTGAAAGTAAACATGGCCCATTTAATGGCTGAGATACCAAAAATTATAATGAGATACAAGGAAATAGCAGACACATTCATCAAATATTTTGTGTTTGTCTTCACAGTGAAAGACACAGAAAACATACCAGAAATAGTGAGGAACCAAAGGTCTAATGAGAGTGAAGAACTTTAATTAATATTAGTAAAGAAAAAGTATCGGAGAAATTAAAAGGACTGAAAGCCAACAAATCCCCTGGACCTCATGGCCTACCTCTGAGGGTTCTAAAATAAGTTATTGCAGAGATAATGAATGTACTGATTATGATCTTCCCAAATTCCCTACATTCTGGAATGGTGTCAGTGGATTGGAAGGTAGAAAACATAACACCACCAGTCAAAAAAGAAAGAGAAATCAAGGAATTACGGGCAAGTTAGCCTGATGTTTTTTGTCAGGAAACTACTGGAATCCATTATTAAGAAAGTGATAATGGCTTTTAGAAAATCATAATCTCATTAGGCAGAGTCAACAAGGTTTCGTGGAAAAGGAAATCATGTTTGACCAATCTATTAGAGTTATTCTGAGGATGGAATGAGCAGGGTAGATAAAGGGGAAGCAATGGATGTATATATTTGGATTTTCAAAAGGCATTTGATAAGTTGCCACAGAAAAGGTTAGAAACATAGAAAATAGGAGCAGGAGTAAGTCATTCGGCCCTTCAACCTTGCTCCGCCATGCAATATGATCATGGTGATTCTCTATCTCAATGCTGCACTCCTGCACTCTCCCCGTGCCCCTTGATGCATTTAGGAGCAGAAGTAGGCCATTTGACACATCGAGTCTGCTCCACCATTCAATGGGCTGGATTTTACCATTGGCGAGCGAGGACGGGGTGCGGTGACGTCGGGTGGAACTCCCGACGTCACCGCGCCCCATTTAAATTTTCAGGAAGGTGGGGATGCAGCAAAATCAGCTGCGTGCCCGCCGACCTGTCAATGGCCAATTGAGGCCATTGACAGAGCAATTAAAGTAATTAGTGGACCTGCCCGTCCAAACTTAAGGTTGGCGGGCAGGCCAGGAACCCCGGCGGGAAGTAGAAAAAACATGAAACCTCATCCACAGGCGGGATGAGGTTTCATGTAGGATTTAAAAAATTTTAATAAAGTTTTTTTGGAAATTATGAACATGTCCCAACTCATGTGATATTGTCACATGAGGGGACATGTAAAGGAAATTTTTTTTTCTATTTTTAATATTTTTGAAAGTAGTGGCGATCTCTCTGAGGCAGCACTTAGCCTCAGGGAGATGAGTACGCTCTTTCGTGCGCATTCGCGAAAGAGCGCACTCTCAATTTTAGGCATTCCCCCCCCGCCCGCACAGGAAGCGCATAGCGCTTCTGTGTGGACGTCACACTGGGCGGGCCTTAATTGGCCTGCCCACGTAAAATGGCGCTGCGTCTCCGATCGGGGGCGCCGATCAGAAGTGCGCTTACACACACCCGCCCATCAACTTCCCCCCCAACGGGGGGAAAATTCAGCCCAATGAGATCATGGTCTGATAATCCTCAACTCCACTTTCCTGCCTTTTCCCCATAACCCTTGATTCCCTTACTGGTTAAAAATCTGTCCATCTCAGCCTTGAATAAACCTAATGACCCAACCGTTACAGCCCTCTGCGGTAAAGAATTCCACAGATTCATTAGCTCGGAGAGAAGAAATTCCTCCTCAACTCTGTCTTAAATGGGCGACCCATTACTCTGAGATTATGTCCTCTGGTCCTAGACTGTTCCACAAGGGGAAAAGCCTCTCAGTATCTACCCTGACAAGCCCCTTAAGAATCTTATAAGTTTCAATAAGGTCGCCTCTCATTCTTCTAAACTCCAATGTGTACAGGCCCTACTCAACCTCTCCTCATAAGAAAATCCCTCCATACCCGGGATCAACTTAGTGAACCTTCTCCGGACTGCCTCCAATGCCAGTATATCTTTTAGAGCCCAGAAATCTATCTATTTTCTTCTTAAATACATTCAGTGACCTGGCCTCTACAGCCTTCTGTGGTGGAGAATTCCATAAGTTCACCACCCTCTGAGTGAAGAAGTTTCTCCTCATCTCAGTCCTAAGTGGTCTACCACATACCCTAAGCCTGTGACCCCTTGCTATAGACACCCCAGCTAGAGAAAACATCATCCCTGCATCCAGTCTGTCGATCCCTGTCAGAGTTTGATACGTTTCAATGAGATCCCCTTTCATTCTTCTAAACTCCAGTGAATACAGGCCTATCGGCCCAATCTCTTCTCATACAACAATCCTTCCACCTCTGTGTTACTGCTGGATGCCTTCTGGAAAAGGCTACAATCCATCAGGTGTAAGACAAATCAGTTCCTGAACTCGATTGTGCACTTCTCTACAAGAAGTTTTAACAGGACTTTGATGCGCGGACGATGATATGTAATCAGGGTGGGACTCGCTGAGTGATTATTTTATTTAGTTTTTAATACTTACTTTAATTAAAATTAGATCTCTATCTAATCTGGGGTGATTTTCTTTCTTTTGTGTTTTATTATTCATTTATATGTAGTTTTTTAACATGCGAGCAATGTACCCAAAATAAATCTCTGTGTGGACAATGAAATTGAAATTGAAATTGGAAGGAAATTGAAAAAGAGAATAAATAATCCTCTTTATTTCAACCCATGAGAAGCTTGCTGCTGGTTACTCAAACTGTCCACACACTGAGGGTTTAAAAAACACACACCTCTTCCCTTTAAAAAAAACACATTATGGACAGTAAGGGAAGGGAACAGGAGTTTCAGTTCTCTCTCATCCCTGTCCGTAATAGGGTTAAGAAGGTAGCTTACCATCACCTTCTCAATGGCAATTAAGGATGGACGATAATATATGCTGACCATGCCAGCAATGCCCACTTCCTGTGAATTAATTTTAAAAATCTGTTACAATGATAAACTGGCAACAGCTTGCAGTTTTATAGCGCGTTTTATAAACTGATTGTCTCAAAGTGCCTCATAAGGAAAAATGGTGCAATCTAATTAGAACATGAGATTTAAAGGACTTAAAACACAATCATAGACAAACTATTGTTGGATTTCTGCCTATGCCATTCTACAATTGTCTGTTATTATCATTGTGACAATCATGGCTCTGGACTTACAGACAATGCTGGAGGCTAGGCTGTTGATAAACTTTACATTTTTTTGAGCATTAGGTGAACGATGTACAATACAGACTCAGCAAGAGGCTCTACATAGAACTACCTCTCTCCATTCTCAGTTCTCAGGTGATCTCTTCACTTCTTCTCTGTTTGTGGTTAGGCACACTGCAACTTCTATCTGCTATAAACTGGACTGCATCAGCTTTATTTTTTCTATGAGATTTCTTTATCGCCTCGAATAAAGATTTTGTTTTGTGTTCTCTCTTCTGCTTGCCTTGTCATCTGCATAGCTTTTGATAAGGTCAAATCTTCTCTCGGCTGTAGAAAATCTGATATTGTTTCTTCTATGACTTCCACACCAATGCAATCCCAAATTAATTTGTCTTTCAGGGCTCCATATTCAGTATTTTCAGTTAATTGCTATAGCTTGTTAATAAAGGAATTTATGCTCTCTCCTGGTCTTTGGGTATGTCTATTGAATTTTCTGCTCTCAATTGTGGCATTTTTTCTAAAAACAAAAACAAGTATCATAGGCTTTGATAACTTCTTCATGTCATGCAATGTCTTTGTTAATGCCCTGTTTGACCATTATATTGTCTGCACTACTACCTATAGCTTAGAGTAAGGTACTGCCCTGCTCCTTGCTAGCCTTTTCTGCTAGTCCCGGTGCTGTTCATTATCTGGTAAACCTGTGATGCCAGTTCTGCCACTTCTCTGAATGAACTGGGCTTTCCACATGGCTGAAGCACTATGGTAAAGCTAGGATATTTTTCCAAATCTTCCTTTTACTATTGTCTTCTCTGTTGTTCATTTGAAGATTTTCCTGCACTGTTCTTGTCCTGCAGTCATTTCTCTTTCTGCTTCTTCCTGTGACTGGGCTCTTCACTGTTGCTCCTTTTGTCGTGTTTTCCACTGTTGCTATCTGTTATTATCGTTGTGGGTCTTAGATGTGGTAGTCGTGGGTCTGGGCTTAGACAATGCTGGAGGCTGGGCTGTTGGTAAACTTTACCTTTTATTGAACAATAGGCTATCTATGTACAATACAGAATCAAAAAGAGTCTCTACATAGAACTATCTCTTGTCATGCTCTGCTGTCATGTGATCTTACATCACTTATGTAGAATATATATTTGCACATTTAACATTAACCCTTTATACTACAAACTAGGAGAGTTTAGGAGAGCATGACAGCAACTTTATATGCGTTTGGTTCCCGCTCCAATCTCTGTTCCCTAGCTACCGGCTCCATCCGTCTCCCTGGCAACATTCTGAGATTAAGCCAGTCTGTTCACAGCCTTGGTGTCACGTTTGATCCCAAGATGAACTTCTAACCTTATATTTTCACTAAGACCACCTATTTCCATCTCTGCAACATCACACAACTTTGTCGCAGTCACAGCTTATCTGCTACTGAAACCCTCATTTATGCCTTTATTACCTCTAGACTTGACTATGTCAATGCACTCCTAGTTGGCCTCCCATATTCTACCCACTGTGGACTTGAGACCATCCAAAGCTCTGCTGCCTGTGTCTTAATTCGCAACAAGTCCCACTCCCGTATCACCCCTGTGCTCATTGACATACATTGGTACCTAATCAATTAAGTCTTGATTTAAAAGTTCACATCCTTGTTTTCAAATCCCTCCATGGCCTCACCCCTCCCTATCTCTCTAATCTCTTCTAGCGTGACAAACCTCCGAAGTACCCGAGCCACACTAATTCTGGCCTCTTGTGCATCCCAATTTTAATTGTTCTGCCATTGGTGGCCTTGCCTTCAGTTGCCCAGTTCTCAAGTTCTGGAATATCCTCTCTACACCCTCTGCCTCTCTATCTCATTTGCTACCTTAGAATCCACTTCTTTGACCAAGATTTTGGTGATCTGACCTAATATGGCTTGGTGTCATACTTTGTTTTATTATATTTCTGTTGAATGTCTTGAGACAGTTCATTATGTTAAAGGTGCTATGCAAGTTACTGTTGTTGCCTTTTCTTTGGATCATATCTCTCCTTCTACCATAGATCAGTAATTGTATCTACCCTAGTCACGGCTGAGGTTGGGTATTTGCCATATTTGATATCATGGATATGATTGAAATGGAAGATTCTGTTAACAGCCATAGAAAACATCAAACAAGGATTGAAAGGTGTCATTCTTCGTTTGCTAACTTTCTGTGAATCATTATAACTATTGCTCAATTAAAGAGGTAATTGGAACTCATCTACAATGATGCTGCTGAACCAGTTGTTAAACTGCTGATTTCACAATTGTTGAACTCAAATCTGCAAAGGTTACATCTTGTTATTGTATGTATAGTGTATGTCCCTCCAGTGCTTTTTGTTCTGATTGGTTCAAGTAAAAGTATGGGAACCCAATGTTGTTGGAAACTCTGCATTGTTTCATACTCATAACACCAAGTATTCTGTATATAAAATAATAGTCTGTCCTTTCCATATGCTTAACAAGATGAAAATGTTGGAGAATAGCCAGCTGCTCAGGCAGTATCTGTAGCAACAGAAACAGATATGATGACCTAGATTCTGCTATCAGCAGTGGTGATGGGGCTCACTGATGATCTCAAAGAAAGCTGCCCACAAAGACCTAGCGATCTCTATGACATGGGTGCCCCTTACTTAATGTTATTTTGAATCTGGCACCAAGTCTAAGGAATCTCCAGGAATCTAGCAACAGCGATGCCATCAAGCATGGTAAGCAGCCAAACACATTGATGAATTTTCATAAATAATAAACCAAGAGGTAAAAATGCACTGATTAATGCACTCCGCAGGGGCTTATCAGAAGAATGTCGCAATGTTCAAGAGCACACACTACGGAGAAGGGTAGAATCACCGACATCAACTTTGGGATTTCTGCATTTAACTGCGTATATGTTTCAGAGGATTAATGATGGAAAACACTGCCTACTATCATTATTAGCTGCAAAATCCATACCAATATTCCATGGCCTTTCATCAAAACTGGAAGCTGTTAGAGATTTAACAGTTTTTAAACACATACATAAGGTTTTGTATCAGGCACACAGCAAAGTTCAATTTGTGATAATGCTGACCATATAAGTTGTGTAAAACAATGCACTAGATAAAAATAATACAAAAACAGAAAATGCTGGAAAAACTCAGCAGGTCTGACAGCATCTGTGGAGAGAGAAACAGAGTTAATATTTCAAGTCCGTATCATCCTACTTCAGAGTGTTCTGAAGAAGGGTCAGACAGACTTGAAACATTAACTCTATTTCTCTCTCCACAGATGCTGTCAGACCTGCTGAGTTTTTCCAGCATTTTCTGTTTTTGCTTCAGATTTCCAGCATCCACAGTATTTTGTTTTTATCTTAGATAAAAAGAATATGTTAGTATACATAGACATGTGTATGCTTTGTATATGTCGATGTATATGTAAAACAACTGAAATGATTGGCATTAATTCTGATATTATGCCCTGTTAAGAGATCTTCAGGGTGGATTACTCACAAATGAAGTGTTTTTGGACAAATAGTTTTCCTGAGTTTGGCAATGGAACTATTAATATGCAAGCACAGGCTTGGATATCCACAAGGAATAATGGTAGCAGGAACCTAGTTCTCCAGCATAATGTCACCGCTCCTAGCTTTAATCTGCAGGAAAGCAAATGGCCACAAGACAGAATGACTTTTTCTGACATAACATTTAATTTATTCTTCAAAAAGTTCAACTTTGCTGGTCGACTGGCAATTACTTTATACTTTGGAAAATTACAGAAAATTTCCAAATCTTAGCTTCAGAAAAGATAGTTGTTTTAATCAAACATAGAGGCATTATGCATCCTATTCACTGCAGGAGCCACAAATCAAACAAGAATGGGAAATGTCAGTAATAACTTACATGTAAAGAGTAGTTGTATTCCTGCTGCGTTCTATGAAGGTCTGTATTTATTAATAATATATACATTAGTGGATTTCATGCAGCATTGTTGACGAGTTGGAGAGGAGATCAAACTTGACAAGACTAATTATCTGAATGTGACAGGACTAATTATTTCCAAATGAACATTCTGTAAATTAGTTTACAATTTTCCAAGTGGTCATTGTAGTAGTAGGGTCTGGTACATACAGGGTTCATGTGGGACTGAGTACAGTACCGCCCACACGGTGATGTAAGAAGGCACATGATCCAAAGCTAGGGTCAGTCTAGAAATGGACAGAAATGCGTAAAGACCTAGGATGGAGTCAGCTCCATACCTGTGCCCTCTACTGTATATATGTATATAGTTATGAGTTGTTAATAAAGACTTGCTCTTAATATACTCAAGACTACAAAGCGTACTTCATGATGTCCAAAGCAGGATTCTTCAGTCATCTTCCATTTCATTCTTAGGCTGGGATTTTATCGACACCCAATTTATGTCAGAACCAAAAGTGGATGGGGTGACTGTGGGGCAGGGGGCAGAAGTGGGAAAGTGATATTATTGGGCTGATCAACTAACAGCCTGCAGTGTGGGAGTCAGCCAGTTAGGAGGTGTGGGCGGGGGGAATTACCAGCTCAGGCAAGGCTACTGTCATTATTAAAAGGCAGCTAGCAGTGATTTTAATGGCAGCAGCCCCAGAGGAAACTGAGAGGAAGCCCTGGCAACCACAGACAACAGGAAATGGCAGGAGGCAGAGCAAGGGTGATGCCTAGGTTTTCTGTGCTCGTCAAGTTTGGTAAGCCTCCAGATTGCTCCTGCTGCTGTTTACTAATGCCATGCTACTTCTCACAATGGCTGCTGCCTACAGCCAAGACTGACCTTCCACTGAGTCTCCACTTCCTAATAGCTGGCGAGGCTCTGAAGCTCCGTTGTTTTTGTATGCCCTTCACATAAACGTTGGTAAAATCAGCATTAATTACCTATTCAACAGGCTTAATTACCTTCCTGTTGCTTTCAATCATAGCCTTCAGCTGCCAGCCCTAGGCCTCCAGGAACATCCACTCGCAGTGTAAATGCATCATGCTTCTCTCCTGATACCACCATTTTGCCATGCCTCCCATCTCCCAGCCTGTCTCCAATGCACTGACAAAACTCCACGCATAGTCTGGGATTTTCCATGCCCGCTGGCGTCAGGCATCTTTGGTAGCATGAGCGGACAATATGGCGCGATTGATTTCACGATTGCGTGAAACCAGTCCGCGATCATCTGCTCAACCCACCAATGGCAGGTTGCAGTCTCCACCATCGCACATCGGGAACCTCATTGTAATGCATCAGCATATCATTATTAGGCTAGCCTGCCAGAATCGTCCATCCCCGCTGGATCATCCGCCCGCGTCGGCGGGAAAGCACACCAGTGCACAACACGTCTCGACAACTGTGACATGCAAAAGTTGGGACTTACCCACCAGGGCTTTGTTCACATCACGGACATCCAATGAGCAGAAGATGCTGGAGCCCGACACCAATGGCACACTGGAGGAATGTCGATGGCATGCTGGGTGTACATGGATGTGGCTCTGCTGCAAAGCAGGCCACGGAAGCTGGAATGTCACCGTTGATGCTCACAAGGGGTGATGGTTGAGGGGGTGGGAGAGGAAGGGCTAAGATCGGTTGGGAGAGGAATGGGTGTCAGAGGGGTGAGGTTGGGAGGGGGGAATGAAGGTGTCAGGATGGTATGAGGTTGGGAGCGGAAAAATGAAGGTGTCAGGATGGGGTGAGGTTGGGAACGGGGAAATGAAGGTGTCAGGATGGGGGGAGGTTGGGAGCAGAGGAATGAAGGTGTTGGTGGGGAGGTTGGGAGGGGGGAAGAAGAGCAGGGCGAGGAGAGGGTAACGGGGGAAAAGACGGCAACTGGAAAGGTAGGTGTAAGGGGGGGTGGAAGGTGCAAGGGAAGGAGTGCAGACAGGGGAGGGTGTCCTAGGGGAGGAAGGGGTGCAGAGAGGAGAGGGAGTAAGGGTTGAGGAAGAAGTAAAAATGGAGGAAGGACTCAGGAAGGGGTAGGTGTAAGGCTGGAGCAAGAAGTGAGACTGGAGGAAGAAATGAGGCTGGAGGAAGAGATAAGGCTGGAAGAGGGAATCGGGAGGGGGAGGGACTAAGGGTGGTGGAAGAGGTAAGGGTGGAGGAAGGAGTCAAGAAGGGGAAGGGGGGACTAATTGGGGTGGGGGGGAAGTCCGGAGGGGAGTGGGAGGAATGCAGGGGGGAAGGGGTTCCAGTGTGGGCGGGGGGGGCGAAGCGGAACCAGGGTGGGAGGTGGGGTAGGTGTGCGTTGGGGGTAAGGGGGCAGAGGCGGAAAGATGTGCGAAAGGGGAAGGGGTACGTAGTGGGGAAGAGTTATGAAGGGGGGAAGGGATGCAAAGGGGGAAGGGGTGCAAATGGGGGAAGGGGTGAGGGGGGGGAGCGGTGTGCAGGTGAACATGCATGGGAGGAGTCAGATAGGTTCATAGCTGCCTCCTGGGGAGCGAACTAAGTGTGGGCGTGGTATGGAGGGAGGATAAGAATGACCAAGGGCAGAGTGAGGCAGTAGGGTGTGAGGGTGAGGGTTTGACGGTAGCGACAGAAGGGGCAGTGAGAGTGGTTGGTGGGGACCCAGAGACGGACACGGACACCAGGGGTGGGAAGAACGAGTTCAGATAGGTGAATGTGGATGGGGTGGGATTTTTGTGAAGGGAACGTGCACATTTACCTGGATACCCCTGAAGAAAAGGGTTGTGACCATTACATAACGGAGGGCAGGTGGAAGGAGATGCCGGGGTGGGGGGTCAACTGTGATGGGAGAGAGGAAATGGGTGACTCACAGAATCACACAGTGCAGAAGGGGTCCTTCGGCCCATCGAGTCTGCACCAACACGTGAGGAACACCTGACCCACCTACCTAATCCCATTTACCAGCACTTGGCCCATAGCCTTGAATGTTATGACATGCCAAGTGTTCATCCAGGTACTTTTTAAAGGATGTGAGGCAACCCACCTACACCACCCTCCCAGGCAGCGTATTCCAGACCGTCACCACCCTCTGGGTAAAAAAAAGTTTTTCCTCACATCCCCCCTAAACCTCCTGCCCCTCACCTTGAACTTATGTCCCCTTGTGATTGACCCTTCAACTAAGGGGAACAGCTGCTCCCTATCCAACCTGTCCATGCCCCTCATAATCTTGTACACCTCGATCAGGTCGCCCCTCAGTCTTCTCTGCTCCAACGAAAACAACCCAAGTCTATCCAGCCTCTCTTCATAACTTAAATGTTTCATCCCAGGCAACATCCTGGTGAATCTCCTCTGCACCCCTTCCAGTGCAATCACATCCTTCCTGTAATGTGCCAACCAGAACTGCACACAGTACTCCAGCTGTGGCCTCACCAAGGTTCTATACAACTCCAACATGACCTCCCTACTTTTGTAATCTATGCCTCGATTGATAAAGGCAAGTGTCCCATATGCCTTTTTCACCACCCCACTAACGTGCTCCTCTGTCTTCAGAGATCTATGGACGCACACGCCAAGGTCCCTTTGTTCCTCAGAACTTCCTAGTGAAATGCCGTTCATTGAATACGTCCTTGTAAAATTACTCCTTCTAAAGTGTATCACGTCACACTTTTCAGGGTTAAATTCCACCTGCCACTTGAGATGGGGGACCGCACAATGCAATGAAAACAATGCTTACTAAACTGAAAGTGAAACAAGAGTCGTGGTGGGTGAGATCAGGTGCTGCATGGGAATGTGGGTGGGCAGAGATGCAGGTCAGCTCAGATGGACAAGTGAAAGTGAACCCCAGCAGGCAGCATTCAAAATGCTCCGGACATTGAGATGAGTGTGAAACACGAAGGATCCACGTGCCTGTGTGAGTGCTTGCACGAAGCTCCGAAAGGCCCTGCCGCATTCGCACTTTTCCCTCCAGGATCACCCGTGGGCCGGCTGCTCCCTCTGTGGTGATGGGTCTTCTGGGCTGCTTATCTCCACCTTTCCACTGGAGGAGGCGTCCTCTTGGTTACAGATGAGGACATGGATGGAGCTGAGGAACTGGCTGGCTGAGGCTATTGGTCCCTTGGAAGAGCTCCCTGTGAACCAAAGCAGAGATAATTAGTGCATGGCAGCAGGGTCAAAAGCAGGCAAGAGAGCACTGACATTTGTGTTGAGGGAGGGATGATGTGGTGCAGGATTCTCAGGTGGGTGTTCGCCGTCGACATTACTGTCGCCGCAGCCATGGTCCACATCCTCATGAGTCAGCATGATGGCACGTTCCTCAAAGTGAGCGAGGGACTTAATGTGGGCCATTTCACCCCCAGTATAGGATCTCTGCCTGCTGATGTGATCAGGCTTCTCCTGCATGAAAACAGATGGCACTCACAAAAGAGAGTGTGAGCAGGACACTGCATGGAATGTTTGTGTGGTGAGCGGAGCCATGGGCAAGGATGATGGTGTTGTCCCTTGATGTGTGAGATCCCTGTGGATGTGTGATGGGTTTCTAAGTGTGTGAGTTGAGGGTGATGAGAAGAGTGAGTTATCCTGGCAGAACAGATGAGACCATTCATCCTGTAGCGGCACAGGGTGGCTGTCCTCTTTTGCAGGGCATTGGCACTGACTACTGCTGCCACCACCTCCCAAGCCTGGTTGGTAATGCCACTGCCCATTCTGCAGCCAGAGCAGGGGTAGAGGACATTGTGGTGGGCCTCCCCGGCATCCAAAAGGCATTCCAGTGATGCATCATTAAACCTAGGGGCTGCAGTCCTTTTGCCTTTTGTGGACAACTTCCCTGCAGTAGTTGTGGCCTGGAAGCACTGAGATGTGTGTGAGTGGCTGGACTTTAAATATGGCACCCGGTGTGATGAAGTGGCAAGGCGAATGACAGCCCACCCGCCATCGAAATGGCGTGTTTCCTGGGAATGCATAAATAAGGTGGTGAGATTGGGAGGATACAGCTTGAAAACCCGCCATTGCTACCGCACTTAGTGCAAATCTGGAACGATTCTGCCCATAATTTTTCTCATTGCGGGCTCCGGCCTCAAAGCTCTTTATGTCAATATTTTTTGATAATAAGTTATTTTAGATATTTCTGCTTTTCCTCTTTGAAGCTTTCTCATATCACACATCATGCTCTGACTATATGGACGGACCGTGCAGCTCCTGCTACTGTCTGTATGTGTGCGGCCATTGGGAGGAGCCTGAGAGTGACATGAGGTAACTCTAAATTTTTCTTGTTCCCTATGGCAAAGTATCTGATCTTTCGTTGATACTTTCACATGGCAGCACAACTGAGATTAGAAACATACACTTCAAGCTTCGTTCACAAATATTATCCACACCAATGTTCCCTACTATTGAACCAATTATATTATTGCAGTTGTGCACTGATTTCCCTTATCACTTGAACATTTCTTACCTTATAGTGTTGCTCTAAATGTAAATAAACTGGTAAAATCTAATGATGTTGGTATAGTTTTTATTCTTGTATACCGCACAGGTTTTGTATTGTTGAAAACATTGAAACACAACAATCATAAATCATTTATGTGTAAGAGTAATCTCATGTAAAATTTGACCCCCTGACATTAGGCCAAAAAAGCCTTAATTTTTCACATACTTCGCGTCGAAGTCAACCCCAGAATTTCAGGGAGCAAACCGTGTTATGATTATTAATTACTCTCCAATAATCACTACGCTTCATAAATTTAAAGGCACACATGGCAATGTTTAGACCTTTCCTCCACCAATTCTATCAGCAACCTCTCACTCAATTAACAAGATTATATACTACATGGTCTGTCACGATGCCTTTGAGGATGAATAACAAGTATGCAGCTCAATTTAAAATGAAAGTTGTGGCATTTGCCGAGAAGATTAATAATTGCACAGCGTCAGAGTTCAATGTTTCCAAGAAAATAATTGGAGACTGGAGAAATATATCCAATAAACTAGAAATAATGCTGAAGAATAAATGCAGCAACAGAGGAAGCCCAAGCAAGATGCCTCACCTGGAGAAAAAAGTGGCAGAATGGGTTAACGATCATAGGCAAAATGGTTATATTATCACCCTCAAAACTGACCCAATGCCCTCAGAGAAGCAGAGAAAGATGGTATTCCAGAATTCAAGCTCAGTGCCACTATGCAACCACTTGGTGAACTAGGTGGTCACCTAGGGTTGCAAATTTGGGGGGACTGGGGAGCGTGTGGTGGGGTGGTGTCGGGGAGCATAAAAACTGCCAGCTTTAAAAAAAATCCAAACTGAAAGCCAGCCGGAAACACACAACGCTATTCGAAGGCTGGAAGCAGCAGTTCCCACTCTGTCAGTTTCTGACAGTTGCTGAAAGCAAGAAATAACTGCAGAGTTGTGATTGGAGGATTCTGTCTATCTAGGTTTGGTGTGTTGCGGTTGTGTTTGAAGGAGTTGCCTGCTCTGTCACAGCTTCTCATAAACACACAGCACTTGAACATATTGGTAAAGTTAAATGAATGCAGGGAGGCGGCAGGTTTGCAGTTACAGATTAGCAGCTTGGAGCAGGCTGGAACCGAGCCAGAGGGAGAGAAAAAATACTTTCCAAGGGAAAAAAAACTTTATCCTGGGGTCAGCGAAAAACCAATGCCAATTTCCTTAGGCAGCAATATCCATTAAGCTGCAATGCCCGTTCCCTGGCCACATATCCTGGTTGTAAGTGTTATAATATTTAAAAACCTGTTGTCTCTTGTTTCAATTTTTGTAATTAATTCAGCTTTATCTTGTACTGAAACTCATTGTACCTTTTTCTTTAATGTTTGTTCAAGTGGATTCAAAAGCAGGAATGCTAGTTTTGTATATGTGAAAGGCAAGTCAAATAATGAGCACAGCATTGGAAAAATAAATCAGTTTCTGGTTGCTTACTTCACATGGTAGGAAACTCACTGCATGCCTATGAGCTATGCTGGATGTCACCACCAACATAGCACCATTTTTAACATCTGACAGCTGTGTAGCTCCACAAGATCCCTAATGTCTCCAAACTTTCTCCTGACAACTGACTCTGTCAGTTAAACAAGGTGCCAGCTGCCAGGCTCCATTGAGTCCAACCATACACTTAGCAAATTCAACATAATTTCAGATGTACCTGCATAATTTTACTCAGATTTTAAAATGAGTGTTCTATTTCTATAAACGTTTGAGAAATGAACTGTGTGAGTGACCCCCAAATGCACATTGTACATTTAACGCTGCAAACATAGTTCCTTTAAATAAACGTCACTAAGGCTGAAAGTTAAAGTTTATCCAGCCAATGTTTCATCAGAGTGGACTGCAGTGCACCATCCAAAACACAATCTTAATCTCTGAAACCATAAAGATGCCATCTTGTTTCTGGCTAACTTTAACATTGTTAATATTGTTTTAATTTCATTTCTCATAAAATTAAGGGGGCATTATTGTACTTGAGGCATCAGAAAAGACATTTACTTTTTACGGTAGACAATCATTATTCTTAGGAGGAAATGTATTCGTTTTTTTTTACCAAACTGGATTATTGTGCTACAATGATTGAATATGGGTAGAAATGGGCACAATAGTCCTGTCCTGTGGTTTGCATTTGGATGTAGTTAAGCACCGAGGGGAAGGTTGCTGTATTAATAACAGGATATGCAGTCTCTCTCTACATGCACAGGAGAGAAGGAGACATAGGAAGAAAGGCTTTGTCATCCATGTTCATGAGAATGGTTCGAAGGATGAAGGCAGTTGCAAGAAATGCGTCAAAGAAGTGTGGAATTTGAGACCAGGAGGACTGCACAAAGGAAAAAAAGTGCTCATCTGAGATATGTTCAAATCACACCTCATCGACGATGTAGTCAGTGGTATGAGAGCAACCCGCGCTGATGCGGCAGTTATCCCTGACTTCTTACAAGTGTTGTTCAGCCCTTGGGTGTTTTTATAAATAACCTGTCAAGGACAATATCCGAAAGATGTGGAACAATTGGATGTTGGAAGGTGATGAACATTCGCTAAGGGCTGAAATATGCAAACACCCTCACTAACAACATTGCATCAATGGATTGTAGATGTGTGGAATTAACTTTATCCCAATAATGTCAAAAAATTATTTCTAAAATGTGGAATATTTAATGTGCTCAACGGTACCAAGAATGATTACTTGTGAAATGATGATGCTGACGTTGCTGATACTTCCAATGATGATGATGATGATGAAGTTGAGGAAGATCCATCCAATGATGTTATACAACCAGACAATGGGATAAATTGTACAGCAATTCAGATAGTGATCTGAGTGATTTTGAAGGATTTCAAGAAGTATTAGTTAGTTAGTTCATTATGGTATATATTTATATTGTGTTGGTTGAAATGTATAGAGTTTGTAATGTTATACAATAAATAAATGTTAGAGCATTAAAATGAATTCTTTAGTGTTGTTGGTTTTTACTTCATTCCATTGTGATGGTTTCTTTTGGATTTCACTTGGGGCCAAATCAAACACGTGTGTCAACCCCTTGAAAACATTACCCATGTAAAAGTCAACTCCTTGACTTTTGGTCTAAAAAGTTGGTCACAATTTGACATTTACACAAGTCTATACGCTATTCCATAAGGAGCTCTGAGTTTTATGAGACAGGAAGGCCAGGATTTGCCTACCCAACGTAATGAAGGATATAGTCTATTATTCCATATATTGTGAGACAGCAATAGCTCGTGTGTGTGTGTGTGTGTGTGTGTGTTTGTAAAGATTCTGGTCTTCTGTGTATTATTGTGCAGCACAAAATATACTACAATATTGGTGCAGTGCTTATCTCAGCTCTCTGCCACAAGTCAGTTGAGCAGGGTGGATAGGCAATATGGATATTGCTTTATTGCCTCTTGCTGAGAGATAACCCCATCATGCATGTTAGCAGCAGGTATTCCTTGGTTCTCCCTCAGCATACTCAAACATCTGGATGGGGCAGATGGCCGGGAAGCAATTAAGTTGCTAAAGTCTTGCATTATGGCTGCCTTAATCTGATTTTGAATTCAGACAGTGGTGTAATAGATCCCCAGTCAGGGCATCTGTGCTGGAAGCTGTGACGAAGCTTAGCATTTTAGTCAGGGATTATATTGTGGGGGAGGGTGTGGAGCGTGGTTTGCTGCAGAGAACCTGGCCACATTGTCTAAAGTGATCTGCAGCTGTCAGTGCGCAGATTCCTGTACAGATGTATAATCTCTACAGGCTATTTCGCACACTCTCAAATGACTCCATGAACTGATGCTAAACTACCAAGTGATGTTTATAGGCAGGGCCTGTAAACTCCAAATTCTGAAGCTTGCTGCTGAAAGAGCTTACACCTGACACTTTAGCCAACAGGGTGAAGCCTCTCTAAATCCATTTGCACTCCAGGAGGAACTTGGGAGGTGATGTCACTGGACCAGTAATCCAGAGACCCAGGGTAATGCTCTGGGGACCTGGTTTTGAATCCTACCATGGTAGATGGTGGAATGTGAATTTGAATTGAATTGAAATCAATTGAATCCAATAAAAACTCTGGAAAAGTCTAATGATGACCATGAAACCATTGTCAATTGTTATAAAAACCCATCTGGTTCACTAATGCCCTTTAGAGGAGGAAATCTGCCTGGTCTGGACTACATGTGATCCCATATCTGTCATGTTGACCCTTAAAGGCAATTAGAGATTGGCAATAAATGCTGGCCTAGCCAGTGATGCCCACATCCCAAGAATGAATTAAAAAAACTCCCTGCTCCCTCATGTAGCTATGCTGGTGATTGTCATAGTGTGTTGGGAGTTGCTAAGTTAAGAATGGTCATTAGGCTTGGCTTAAGAGCCTGGAGAACCAGAAAAAGACATATTTCAGGATGTTAAATGCAAGACATCCTTTCAAACAGTACTTAGATGATGTGACATTTGGTTGCCTACACTGCAACATGAGAGCATATGTGTATATGAGAGGGTGAATGAATGTGTGTATATGAAGATAAAAAATGAAAAACAATGGATTATATTCACTATCGATTTGGGGGAAATCTCCGATGTCACCCTCCTTCAGTCCTTTCAGGTTCATAATTTTCTGTGCTATCTCCTAAGGTCAACATTCTAAGATGATGTGAACCGCCATTGGTTTGCATGCATTGCTACCTGCTCTGAGCAGCCATCCAGAAGCAATTACAAAAACTAAGTATAAGAATGGAGAGTATGAGAGAAAATGTCCATCACCAAGGTGCACAACCCAGCAAGCAGTGTGCAGGTATCTTATGTTTGCAGCTTGGAATTTATTGATTACTACATTTAATGAAGCACAGGGCAACACACATAGATACACCATAGCTGAAGATGGCCTTGCTAAAGTATATTGAAAATAGGAACAGAAGTAGGTCATTCGGCCCTTCGAGTCTGCTCCGCCATTCAATATGATCATAGCTGATCCTTTATCTCAACGCCATACTCCCGCTCTCGCCCCTTGACACCTTTAGAGTCCAGAAATCTATCTATTTCCTTCTTAAATATATTTTGTGACTTGGCCTCCACAGCCCTCTGTGGTAGAGAATTCCATAGGTTCACTGCTCTCTGGGTGAAGATATTTTTCCTTATCTCAGTATTAAATGGCCTACCCCATGTCCCGAGATTGTGACTCCTTGTTCTAGACCCCACCCCCCAGCCAGAGGGAACATCATCCCTGCATCCAGTCTGTCCAGCCCCGTCAGAATTTCATATGTTTCAATGAGATTCCCTCTCATTCTTCTAAACTCCAATTAATACAGGTCCAGTTGACCCAATCTCTCCTCAGGAATCCCAAGAATCAGTCTGATGAACCTTTGCTGCACTTCCTCCATGGCAATGATATCATTTCTTAGGTAAGAAGACCAAAACTGCACACAATACTCCAGGTGTGGTCTCACCAAGGCCTTGTACAGCTGCAGTAAGACATCCTTGCTCCTGTGCTCAAATCCTCTTGCAATGAAGGCCAACGAACCATTTGCCTTTTCAACTGCTTGCTGCACCTGCATGTTTGCTTTCAGTGACTGGTGTATGAGGACGCCCAGGTCCCGTTGTACATCAACACTACCCAATCTATCACCATTTAAATAATGCTCTGCCTACCAAAGTGGATAACTTCATACTTATTTTCATGATAATGCATCTGTCATGTATTTGCCCACTCACGCAACCTGTTTAAATCGCCTTCAGGCCTCTTAACATCCTCCTGACCACTCACATTCCCACCTAGTTTTGTGTCGTCAGCAAACTTGGAAATATTACATTTGGTTCCCTCATACAAATCATTGATATATATTGTGAATAGCTGGGGCCCAAGCACTGATCCCTGCAGTACCCCACTAGTCACCCCCTGCCACTCCAAAAAAGACCCATTTATTCCTATCTCTTTTTCCTTGCTGTTAAGCAATTCTCAATCATGTCTAACTGTATGTATAAATGTTACAATGTATGCATTCATTCCTTAAATATTAGCAATTGCCTCTCCACCAACATGCCTTTTAATGAAGTTCCCCAATTTATCATAGCCAACTCACCCCGCATATCTTCGTAGTTTCCTTTGTTTGGATTTAGGACCCTAATTTAGGATTGGATTACTTCACTTTCCATCCTAATGAAGAATTTTATCATGTTATGGTCACTCTTCTCTGAAGGACCCCACACAACAAGATTATTAATTAGCTCTTTCTTATTGCACAATACCAAATCTAGGATAACCTGTTGCCTAGTTGGTTCCTCGATGTACTGGTCTAAAAAAATATCTTGTACACACTCCAGGAATTCATCTGCCACAGTGTTATTGCTATGTTGGTTTGCCCAATTTATATGTAGGTTAAAGTCACCCATGATTACTGTAGCATCCTTGATATATGCATCTCTAATTTCCTGTTTAATGCCATCCCTTACCTTACCACTATTGTTTGGAGGGCTACAGACAACTCCCACTAATGTTTTCTGCCCCTTGTTGCTTCTTAGCTCCAGACTGATTCCAGGTTTAGAATTTTCTAAATTTTCTAGAATTTAGATTTTCTGAGCCAATATTTTCTCTCACTAATGTACTGATTTCATCCTTAACTAACAACGCCACCCCACCTCCTTTTCCTTTTTGCTTGTCCTTCCTAAATATTGAGTACCCTTGGATACTCAGTTCCCAGCCTTGGTCACTCTGCAGCCATGTCTCCATAATTGCAATCATACAGTACCCATTTACATCTATTTGCGCTGTTAATTTATCTACCTTATTGGGAATGCTCCAAGCATTCGGAGACAGTGCCCTTAGACTTGCCTTTTTAAAATGTTTACACATCCTTTTGTACTATGGCCCTATTTGCTGCTAGCTCTTGTTTCCTCTGCCTTCCACTTATGTCTTCTACTTTTCTGTCTTTCATTTCTCTCTTTGTTTCCCTCCCTTGTGTCTCCCCACTCAGGTTCCTATCCCCCTACCACCCTGGCTTAAACCCTCCCCGACAGTACTAGTGAATACTCCTGTGAGGATATTGGTCTCAGTCCTGCTTGTACAAGTTCTATCTTCCCCAGAATCAGTCCCAATGCCTCAGGAATCTAAATTGCTCCCTCTTACATCATTTCTCCAACCACGCATTCATCTGAACTATCCCCCTATTCCTGATTTTGCTAGCACGTGGCACTGGGAGTAATCCTGAGATTACTACCTTTGAGGCCCTGCTTTTTAATTTATTTCCTAGCTCCCTATATTCTGCATTCAGGACCTCATCCCTCTTTTTGCCTATGTTATTGGGACTGATATGGACCACAACCTTTGGCTGTTCACTGTCCCCCTTCAAAATAGCCCCTTCCTAGCCGCTCAGTGACATCCTTGACCCTGGCACCAGGGAGGCAACATACCATCCTGGTGTCACGTCTGTGGCTGCATAAAGGCCTATCTGTTCCCTTTATGATAGAATCCCCTATCACTATTGCTCTCCCACTCTTTCTTCTCCCCTGCTGTGCAGCTGAGCCACTCGTGGTGCCACGGACTTGGCTCTTGCTGCATTCCCCTGAGAAACCATCTCCCCCAGCAGTACCCAAAACGGAAAATCTGTTAGAGATGGAAATGGATCCAGTGGACTCCTGCATTACCTGCCTAGTGCTTTTACTCTGTCTGGCGGTCACCCGTTCACTTTCTGCCTGTGCACTCTTTACCTGCGGTATGATCACCTTGTTGTACATGCTACCCACAAAGATCTCAGCCATGCAGATGCTCCACAGTGACTCGAGCCACAGCTCCAGCTCCAAAAGGTGGATTTTGAGTAGCTGCAGCTGGAGACACTTCCTGCACATGTGGTCGCCCTAGACATTGGAAGCGTCCCTTCCTTCCCACATCGCACGGGGGAGCATTCCACAAGGCCGAGCTTCCCTGCCATGACTTACCCTTAAATTACTCCCTTTACTTGTACTTGATCCAGTTTAATGAATATTAAATATATACCAGGGACCTTACTTTTTATACTTTAAACACTACTTATTCTAAACTAAAGATCAGCTTTTACTTTAAAGGCTGGACAGTAGAAATACTCACCAAGCCCTACTTACTAAGGCCGCTGCTCTTCTCGCGCTGGCTCCCGGTCCCGCTCTGGTCTCGGGCCTGGTTCCCCTTCGCTCTTTTAGGCCACCGCTCCTTTCGCATTATCAAATGTCTAAAGCAAAAACAAAGGAGCACCTCTTTCCCTTCCTCCCCTAACACCCTTAATCACCCAACCCCCAGCACTTTATTCTAAGTCACACTCAAGCATGGACAAGGTTGTGCATTTGAAAAATACATGAACAGTTGCCAGAGTGCTACACATTCTTCACCAGAGATGCTCCACAAAACCTACAATGGATTGCTTTTAAAATGCATTTTAAGGGAACATTGTAAAACAAAATGAAATATGACCATAATTACCTTAGCAATGTTCCTTAGATTAGTAAATTTCTTCCTTACCTGCTGCCAGTTTGATGCAGATTCAAAGCTACATTCACTCAACACTTTCAGCCAGCGAGCTCTGGCACTGCTCTTAACTGAAGGCTGTCCTTCAGCTTCAAGGGACCACCCTTCCTCGGCCAGTCCAAACAATATACAGCATGGTGGCAGCAGCAATGGTTCACAAAACTTAGGAAATTCTGTTTAAAGAAGATTGCAAGTCTGACCTGGAATGGTGGTGCCAAAATTGGTAATGCACAGTTGCAAAACTCCAAAGTTGCCCCATAGACAGAGTGGAAGCAGGAAGAGTCAGAGAATCAACTGTTCAAGTCATTCAGAGCTGCACCACAGCACTTGGTGGTCCGTGAAGCAAATCTCCATCCAGTGTTCATAGGCTTTCAAATTGGAGAACTAAGCAAAGATCATGGAACTGGTGAGAAGCCCTTAAAACATGGTAAAAAAGAACTTGATTTTAACAGTGCACTAAGCAGGTAGTGTTGTATTATGATGCGCGGTAGTGTCTCAATGATGAGACCTTGAGACTTGCATATTTAAATGTGAACCGTTTATTATTAATCTTTCATTATTTACAGATCCCAGGTTACTGTCATGCATGGTGCTGTTACCTCCATGCAGGCTGGTTCCAGAGTGTTCTCTCTAGGCTGTTCTCTCAGTCTATTACCATGTGACTCTTTACGTTATATCGTGAGCGGTGCTATTCTCCAGTCCTACATCAACCCTTGCACTGCTGAGCACCTTTACATGACAGTGGCATGTAGGCACATCATACTACATCCCCCTTTCTTCTCCGAAGAAAACTTTCCTTTCCAACAGAGTATAACTATTTGTAATACAATCTTTATTTGCTATCCCTGCTTCCCCATCTCAAGTCACTGACTTTATAAATTCAGATGGTCTTGAGGCTTGACAGTTCTTCCACATCTCAGTCTGTGATGTTTGGAGGAATGGTAGTAGTACTCTGTGTTTCTGGTACTTGGCTATCTCCTTTTGATTCACTTTTGTGCTCCTTCAAGTTGTGTTTTTCTTTATTAACAACTTGTCTATTTTTTTGGACAATATGGGTTTGTCTCATTCCTTCCGAGGGGAATGTGCACCCCGTTCATTCCTAGAGTGGACTCGAATTTTCTTTTTCCGTGGTGTCCTCCACATTCATGCTGGAAGCATACGTTTCGCTAACTTGTTTTGCAATGTCATCCCAACATTTGTTTGCTGTTTTATTTTAAAACCATTTTGCAAGCTTATGAATCTTTTCATTTAGCTCAATGGTTCTCGGTACATCTAAGACATCCAGTGCTCTTTCTTCTTCTAGTGCCTTGCACTTCAGTGCCAGATTTATATTTTCCAATCTAATTTCTGACTTTTCTTTCTCTGTCTGCAACAGAACTTTGTCCTTATCTTTCAGTTTGGTTCCACTGTTAGCTAGGTCTGTCTCCAGCAAAGCCTTAACTTGTTTCAATGCTGTAATTGTGTTACCCATGACTTCATTATTTGCTCACAGTTTGTAAAGTTCAGTGGCATTTCCTTTCAAAGCCTCCGCTTTTCCATTCAACTGCTTCTTCAGGTCTCCAGTCTGTTTCTCGTAGCTTTTGGCTTCCTTCTGGAATATGGAATATTGCTGAGTCTTCTATGTCAACTGGTTCTTCAGTTTGTTCAGGGTGACATGAATTTTATTTTGCTTCTCTTTGTAATTTTCAAGAAGAATAAACTTTGGCTTGAGGGATTTTTGTAACATGTGAAGGTCTTACAACTTTTCTTTGCGAAGCTCACTTATTTTATCTTGAGCTTTCTTGTAATTGAATAGAGTCTCTTCAAGTTTCTTCTGCCGTGCTTCCATTCTGTTGTTTAAGACTGTCTTCATTTCTTCATGCTGCTGAATGGTTATGCATTCCTTTTCATTTGATCTTGAAGGGCAATCACCTGTTCTTTCAACTGTTCATTTTCTTGTTGACCTCTTGCCAACTCACTCTAGGCTTCAGTGCATTGTTTTGTTGCTACTGATCATTCCGATGCAGTTTTTCTCAAGTAATATTCAACATCCTATGTGGCTCCTCATATCTATCGATGGCTACCTATTGATTCTGCAAGGAGTCTTTCAGGGTTACAACTTCGTTACATGTCTTTTCTGCCTGCTGTATGGCCTGGCTGTACATCTGGCTGAGTTTTCCCAACTCCTGCTTTGATTTGCCAACTGTGGAATTGAGGATTGTTATTTCCTCCTGGTACCTTTGTGTCATCTCTGAAATATGTTTGTTCAGGACCCAAACAGCTTGATTCATTGAAGATTTCAGTTTATTGTGCATTTTCAAAGGTATATATTCAGCTTGAATCTTGTGCTTTAAATCTTCCAGTTCAGTTCTGATGTGAACATTTTCCTGTAGAACAGCTTCATTTACTTTTTGCATGTTTTGCTTCTTTTGAGTTACCTCAGATAGCTTTCCTTCATTCACAGCCATCTGCTCACTCCGCAATGCTATCTGTCTCCCTTGCTCTGTGGTCTTTTGGCTCCCTTTCTCTGGGGTTGTCTGTCAACTTTTCTCTGGGGTCTTTTGCTGCCCTTTCTCTGGGGTCTTTTGTTGACCTCGGTGCTTTATTGTGAGCTGCCCTCTCTCTAAGGTCTCTCGTTGTTTCGGCGTTTTATTTGGAGTATGCTAGACCTTCTAGGCTCTGTGCTCTCTACAACTTGGAGTTTAAAATATCTGTCAAAGCCTTTAAATATCTCACCAAATGTTGTCAAGTATTGATTTATACATTGGCTGTGGAAAACTTCACTGGCAAATGAGCCAAACATGAATAAACACTTGTCAATTTGTACTTCTTCTGATTCCTTACTTAATTTTGTAGTTCTTCTGTAAACTAAAAAATGTCTTCTCCAAGACTCCCACTCTTGGGTCTGATTTAGCCCTTTCCATAGAAGAAATAAATCTGTCTCTTCTAATTTGCTATCCATGGCTGTTTGTTTTTTTCTTGTAGTCACAGCTTTAAATTTCATTACCCCTTTGCAACTTGTCAGTGAGGTAACCATTTTTTTCACCCAGGCTGTCTTCAGCTCTGGGCTTTCTGCGCTGTGAGTTTTCCGTGCTTTTTGAGTTTTGGCAGGCTCTCAAGTGATCGTGGCTGCTTTTGTTTCTGAACTTGTCTAAGGCTATGTTCCTTTACTGCTTAGAAATCTCTTTTAGTTGAGATTTTAAGCTAGCAATACGTTTGAGGGAATAGGCTTACCTTGCCGGAGGTAGCAGGGGGAGGAGAGCGGTGGGGAAGGGGTGGGGGGGGTAAAGATAGAACCATTAACACTAAACTTTCAAGGTAGGAGTATTGTTTTTCTCTGCAATTCTTTCCTCTTTTTCTGCAGGCCCCCTTCTTTGGAGTTTTGACGGGCTTGTGGTTTGATCAGGGTATTTTTTTTAACTTAAAGCAACAGCACTTTTCTCCTCTGCATTGCCTGCCCTTTGTTTTTTTTCTCTCTCAGGTAACCTTCTCTCTTCTCAGCAGCTTCTTCTAAACAGTGCAGTTTTTTCTTTTTAAGTTTTGACTCTGCCAGCTGATCTTTATTTAACTTCTTTTGTTTTTAATTTCATTGTAGCATTGCTACCACGGCTGCAATCTGTTGAGCCTTGGGACTACCACCTATTCTATAATGTAAGTGCAGCTCCTTTTTTATAACTTTACTCACCCTCTTGTAAACTGTTCAGGTTCTTTGACTCAGCGTTACTCAGGATCTTGCATTTTTTGTAGTTTTGTGCACTATCTTGTGAGCTAACTAACTGTCTTAACCCAGCGTCACTCAGGATCTTGCAATTTTTGCAAGTTTTTTCCCCCTTTTTACTCTGCGTCACTTTGGGGTCTTGCAATAAACTTCCACTCACTCTGGTGGAGTCCTCAATGTCTTAGGCTGTAGCGAAGCTTGTTCAATTGTTTCTTTAATTTTCCTTCATAGGTGCACTTCTCTCTCGTCCAGTTCCAGCTGCTTTTAGTTTTTCATACCTTGGGATACTGATCTGGGTTCATTGTTTAAAATGTTGCCACCTTTCAGATCACCGCTATTGTGATATCTCTTAGGAGCTCCCACCCCTGCCAACTATGTTGTAATATTATGCATGGCGGTGTCTCAAAGATGAGATCTTGAGACTTATATATTTACACATGAACCGTTTATTATTAATCTTTAGCTATTTACAGATCCCAGGTTATTGTCATACATGGTGCTGTTATCTCCATGCAGACTAGTTCCAGAGTGTTTTTTTCTAGACTGCTCTCTCAGTCTATTACCATTTGACTTTATACATCATATCATGGGTAGTGCTGTTCTCCAGTCCCAAATTAACCCTTCTTCTGCCGAGCACCTTTACATGACAATGGCATGCAGGCACATCATACAACAGGCAGTACTAGGCAAACCACATCCCTAGCAAGCATGGGTTTTGATAAACCCCACATTCAGGTCCAAGGTCAACGCCATTGCGCATGGTAGCCATGAGGCAACACAAACAAAAAAAAAAGTGAATAATACTCGATGCTCCAGGAGAAGGGGGTGAAGACAGTAGTGCAATAATTTAAGGCTTTTAAAGGTTTTGCAGAACTTGGGAAATAAATAACTAAAAGGGGTAGTGATCACAGCTGGTCTCGGTGAGAGGCTGATTAATGCGGAAAAGCTGCAAATACTGCAAGGAAAATTTAAAACTTCAGATAAACGACCTGAAAGCTCAGGGAAGCTATGGATTATAAATTCATGCTACCTGAGGGGTTTTGACATACGGAGGGACCAAATCAAACTCAAAACTGAGCACTTGGAGAAAAGGATTCTTGAGGTTCCGAATTGCTTCTGTGTTGGACAATAGGTTTGAATTTTATAAGGTCAACACATTATTTTACTCCATAGGAACAATAGCAGATGATGTTATTGTAAAACAGGGCATCAGTGAGACCTCTGATAAATTTGAAGAAGCCTTAAAAGCCTTTGATAACTATTTCAATCTGAGGAACAGTAAGCTTCTAGAAAGGGCCAAATTCAACAGTGTCCTGCAAAACTGCAAAATGCTTTCTCTGCAAAAGATTTGGTCATTTCGGGAAGATGTGCCAAGGTAAAACTTCTAACTTTACAGGTGTCAAGGAAAAAGTCTTCATGCATAAGGCTATTAATGAAGTTGAAGAATTTCAACCAGAATAGGAGCAAAAATGTTTCCTGGGTGAGAACAATGACCCCAGTTATGCATTCTGGAACACAAATATATATGTCAAAGGATATATAACCAACTTCAAACTAGATTCTGGAGTGAATGTAATGGTTTTATCAGACAAAGAACCGTGGTTATTAACACAATGTCTGCAGGCAACAGAAACCCAGCTATATAGTCCAGGAGGGATCGAACTACAAGTCAAGGGACAGTTACAGGCACTATTCCATAAAAAGGAAAGCTGGTGTTGGAAACATTGTATGCTCTACAGAATCAAGAATTCTCTCTTCTAAGTAGACAAGCCTGTATAAACCTCAATCTTATCAGGAAAGCGGACAAAGTCTGAAATAATTCCTTGAAACTATCCAACTTAATGAAGATCTGGATTGGGGCTTCAGTGCTGACTTTTTCACTCTCTTCAGAGAGATTGATAATCCAGCCATTTTTCAGGAAACTGTCCAGCAGTGGGTGAGAGGACTCACTCCTACTAAATACACAATGAACCAATTAGATTACAAATAACATGAGAATGAGAATGAGAATGAGTTCTGATGGAGAGTAATATGGACTCGAAACGTTAGCTCTGTCTTCCTCTCCACAGACGCTGTCAGACCTGCTGAGTTTTTCCAACTATTTTTGTTTTTGTTTGAGAATGAGACTGATCACTCATCATCCTGTAGCATTGCTTCAAAAATGGAAGATGAAAATCTAGCGACTGAATACTTTGTTCAAATACCACATTCATCCAACAGTGGTGACTATATAGAAAGTACATCTGCACCTATCCATCCATCAAAAGTGGTAGTCGAGGATGCCAGTCGTCAACAAGTCCAAAACTAGATATAAAATCAAACCATGTAACGTACAGCTTTTCTAAGTGGGGAGAAAGTGACCCTATTGACAAACCAGGTCTGCTGATTTTGAGGGAAACCAAGATATTGATCAGGTGCATTCCTCCCAGCTTCCGATCCTACTCAAAAAGTTACTAATAGGGAGAGAAGTCCAGGATTATCTAAGAATTCAGGAATAAATCACTGCAAGGAGTCATTGCTCCAGAAGTAAGGAAAGACAGAAAACCAAAAGAATGAAGCCAAACTCAAGTGCCAAGGATAGGGAACATGCAAAATGCAAAGAGAGGGATAAGCCTGCAAAATCCAATCAAAAGAGTGGAGAAAGTGATCAAGAAAAGTATAACAGCAAAGAGAGGAAGAGAAGGATCAAATCCCGATCCAGATGCGGGACCAAGGCAGAGAAGGAGTCCAGAGGGACTATCTAATAAACCAGTTATTGTTTAGACATGCCAATGTCTTAGCAATCATTACTTGGCCAGTCCAACCAACATACAACAAAGTCCAATTGAATTATTATTAGTACTAGTGTTATATTTGGCATTTTACCTTAACTATGATTGAATGAATATAGAGATCCATGAAAGAGGCAGTAGTTTAGAGAGAGGGTTCCTGCATCATTCATAATGCTATTGACATTTGGAACTATGACATTTTTGAAGTAAATCAGAATTAAGACTATCTAATGTAAGCTAAAGTTGGATGTATGTAAATTTGGTGAAACTATAAGAACAACTGAAACTGATTGATCAATTAACTTTGACTGCTGTAAACATGGCACAAACAGGTATCTGTGAATGGCCACTGCCAAACATCTGATTTTCAGATTTAATTTAAAAAAGGGCCCTGAAAAACTATTAAAAACTATTATTGGAAAACTATTAAGTGTGATATTTTCAATATTAATTCTAATTATTCTGGTGTGTCAACAAATTGACAGAAGTGTTTGAAATTACGTTCTGAATAATTTTGGGAAATCGCTGGAACAAATCCTGGTTATAGTTTAAAGACCTGTGGCAATAATAATATCTAGCCTGGAGAAGAAGGAGACAATGGAAACTCCTGACAACTCAAGTTGTGCAATTTTCTACTAAAACACATTATCAAAACTAGATCTGCTGCAAAGTCTGTGATCATGTCAGATGATCTAAATACTTCATGTAGTATCTAAATACCATTGCATCTAACTACTATGGTAGTCAAATAGATCTATGTTTAATAGGGGAGAGAAACAGAGTTAATGAAACGTTAACTGTGTTTCTCCCTCCACAGGTGCTTCCTGCCCTTTTGAGTATTTCCAGCATTTTCTGTTTTTATTTCAGACTTCCAGTATTTGCAGTATTTTGATTGCATTCTACTTTTAGTAGAATGTCCTGTTTTTGCTTTAGTTTGAATGGGTTACAAAAAATAGGCACATGTATTTGCAATATGCTCTCTGACTTCTGTCAATGCTTTTATTAAGTCAGCTACGAGGGGGTACCTAAAAGTGTCAAGTGATTGGAATTGATTTGCAGATGGAACACACTTTGGATGCTCTGCACATAATCAAAGAGGTGATTAAGCTAACGATTCAACATGTGAAACTAATTGCAACTTATTTAAACCAGATTTGGTGGTGGTGAGTCAGGTAATACTTTGGCAAACAATAGTGAGAAAATGATTGTTGCTGATTAAGAGTTAAGAGATGCTGATTTCAGGAAAAGCATAAAATGAAAAAAATAGATCATATGAGAATAATAAGTAATTGAGGAATAGGCTGAAATGCTTTTCTATTAACACAAGGAACACTGTATACAAACTGTTGGAACTAGAAAATGTACATACTAATGAAATATTGACATTGCTGCCATCACAGAAGATGGACAGGGATGGTGCTAAAAGGGCATACAGGGTGCTTTGTAAAGATCATTCAGTGGGTTGAGAAATGGTGTTATTTATCTGCGTACTGTCAAAGGGGTGGACGTAATAGCAGAAGAGGACAGAACTAACTTGGGTATAAATTAGTTATGATAAGGTCAACAAAATAATTGGCACTTTCAAATGTTAGCTTACAGTAAACAGATACACAATGAGATGAGTAGGCAAACATAAGAGGTTGGATTCAATCATGTGATAATGAAATCATATCCTTTCTTGCTGCCTTTGAGTAAGTATCCATCCTTAAAACATTCTTATTGTGGAATGGATGGGAACTAAGCTAACTATGTGTAGATTTATGCTATCAGTCTACATTTTGTCCTAGAATCATACAACCTTACAGCAGAAAGATTCCATTTGCCCTTTTGTGCTTATGCAGGTTCACTGAAAGAACTATTCAACTTAGTCCCACAATCCGGATTTATCCCCCTTAACCCTGAAAATTAACCCTCCTTAAATACATGTTCAGTTGCCTTTTGAAAGTTCCAAAGGAATCTGCTTCTACCATCCTTTTAAGAAAGAACTTAGGTTTATATAGTGCCTTTCCTTATCTCAGGATGTCCCAATGCACTTTACAGCAAATGAAGTCTAGGCAGTATTGTAATCTAAGAAGCACAGAAGCCAACTTGTGCATAGAGAGATCCCACGAACAGCAATGTGATGATGACCAGATAGTTTGCTTTAATTATGTAGTTTGAAGGATGGCTATTGGCCAGGGCAGCAGGAAGAAGTATCCTGTTCAGCTTCATAAATGTTTTTGAATCCATCTAAGAGGGAAGTTGGGGATTTTATCTCAACCAAAAGACAACACTTCTAACAGTGCAGCACTGCCTCAATGCAGCAGTGGAGTGTCAGCCAAGCTTTGGTGCTCAAATCCTTAAAGTGGGACTTGAAATCGACTCTTCTAACTCAGAGGCAAGGTTGCTGCATTGGATACCTACCCTCGGGTAGTGTATTTGAGATAACTTGCTCACTGATGCTCAGTTTGGGCTCTGCCAGGGTCACTCAGCTCCTGACCTCATTATAGCCTTGGTGCAAACATGGACAAAAGAGCTGAACTCTAGAGGTGAGGTGAGCATAACTGCCCTTGACATCAAGGAAGCATTTGACTGAGTTTGGCATCAAGGAGCCCTAGTAAAACTGGAGTTAATGGAAATCAGGTGGAAAACTCTGTGCTGGTTGGAGTCATACATAGCACAAAGGAAGATGGTTGTGGTTGTTGGAGGTCAATCATTTCCATTCCAGGACATCACTGCAGGAGTTCCTTAGGGTAGTGTCCTAGGCCCAACAATCTTCAGCTGCTTTATCAATGACCGTCCTACCATCATAAGGTCAGAAGAGGGGATTTCACTGATGATTACACGATGGTCAGCACCATTTGTGGTGACTCCGATATTGAAGCAGTCCATGTCCAAATGCAGCAAAGCCTGGACAAAATCCAGGCTTGGGCTGACAAGTGGCAAGTAACATTCGTACCACACAAGTGCCAGGAAAAAAAATACCATCGCTAAATCCCTGACTATTAAAATTCTGGGGGTTAGCATTGACCAGAAACTGAACTGGGCTAGCCATATAAATACTGTGGCTGCGAGAGCAGGTCAGAGACCAGGAATCCTGAGGTATGTAACTCACCTCCTGACTCCCCAAAGCCCGTCCACTATCTACAAGGCACAGGTCAGGAGTGTGGTGGAATACTGTCCACTTGCCTGGAAAAGTGCAGCTCCATCAGCACTCAAGAAACTTGATACCACCCAGGACAAAGCAGCTCGCTTGATTGGCACCTCATCCACAAACATTCACTCCCTCCACCACTGATGCAAAGTGGCAGCAGTGTACCATCTACAGGATGCACTGCAGGAACTCATCTTTGCATATCGCCTTCCAAACCCACGACTGCTACCATCTAGAAGGACAAGGGTAGCAGATGCATGGGAACACTACCACCTGGAAGCTCCCCTCCAAGCTACTCTCCATCCTGACTTGGAAGTATATTGCCGTTCCTTCACTGTCGCTGGGTCAAAATCCTGGAACTCCCTCCCTAACAGCACTACACTGGGTGTACCTACACTAAATGGACTGAGGTGGTTCAAGAAGGCAGCTCACCACCACCTTGTCAAGGGCAATTAGCGATGAGTAATAAATGCTGGGTTAGTCAGCGACATTCCCATCCTATGAACGAATTTTTTTAAAAATCCTTTGATAAGGTGCCACATCAAAGGTTATTGTGGGAAAAGAAAAGTTAAGTGTAGGGCTGACATATTAACCTGGATAGGAGATTGGTTGGCTAGCAAAAAACAGAGTATACATAAATGGGTCTTTGTCTGATTGGCAGGATGTGACAAGTGGAGTCCCGCGGGGGTCTGTGCTGGGGCCTCAACATTTTACAATTTACATCAATGACTTTGATGAAGGGAGGGAAGGCATGATAACTAAATTTGCAGATGACAGAAAGATAGGTAGAAAAGTATGTTGTGAAGAAGATATAAGGAATTTGTAGACAGACATAGATAGGTTGAGTGAGTGGGCAAAAATCTGGCAGATGGAGTAAAATGTAGGGAAATGTGAAGTTTTTCACTTTGGCAGGAAGAATAAAAAAGTAGAGTATTATCTAAATGGAAAACGACTGCAGAATACAGAGGTGCAGAGGGATCTAAGTGTTCTTGTGCATGAGTCACAAAAAGTTAGTATGAGGGTGCAGCATGTAATCAGGAAGGCTAATGGAATGCCATCCTTTATTACGAGAGGAATTGAACATGAAAGTAAGGGTGTTATGCTTCTGTTATACAGGGCATTGTTGAGCATCTCGAATACTGTATGCAGTTTTGTTCTCCTTATTTAAGGAAGGATGTAAATGCATTAGAGGCAGTTCAGAGGAGGTTTACTAGATTGATACCTGGAATGAGTGGGTTGTCTTATCAGGAAAGGTTAGACAGACTGGGCTTGTTTCCACTGGAGTTTAGAAAAGTGAGGAGTGACTTGATTGAAGTATATAAGACCCTGAATGGTCTTGACAAGGTGCATGTGGAAAGGATGTTTCCTCTTGTGGGTGAGTCCAGAACTAGGGGTTGCCCTTTTAGGACAGAGATAAGGAGAATTTTTTTCTGCGGGTTGTGGGACTTTGGAACTCTCTGCCTCAGAAGGTGGTGGAGGTGGGGTTATTGAATATTTTTAAGGCAGAGGTAGATAGATTCTTGTTAGGCAAGGGAATTGAAGGTTATCGATAGTAGATGGGAATGTGGGACTTGAAACACAAACAGGTCAGCCATGACCTTATTGAGTGGTGGAGCAGGCTCGAGGGGCCGAATAGCCTGCTTCCGCTCCTAATTTGTACATTTGTATCTTAAACCTCTGTGGGGAATAAAAGTTCCCTGAAGGTCGAGTATCAGTATTGCGACCATGCCCTCACCTGATAGGAACACTACAATTACCTGTGTGGAGAGTTAAGGTGTTGACTGACAGAGTAAATGTTCTGTAGAACACAAACTCTCTCATTTGCACAGGGGTGTGAAATTCATTTACACAAGCAATGTGAAACAGGTCGTAGTGAATCAGCAGCTTATTTTTCATCATGCCTAATCTTTCCACTGAATTTCACATTATGATAGTTCAGACTTTTTTTTAGATTTGTTTCCTAATCTTTCACTTGGTTTGACACTAAAAAATCTTGGCATCTTTGGAAAATAAATAAGCAATTTGCTACAAACCTACTTTGTGCTGCTGGTATTGACCAATTTCAGCTCCTGAATCTCAGGCATGGGACAAAGGAATGCCATTCTGTTGTGTGTCTAGAAAATCTACAGAACAATTTGTCAGGTCTTGTGCATGGAAGAAGAACCTGAAGTGGCACAAATGCAGCATACTGCATATGTTGGAAATCTGATCTAAAAACAGAAAATGCTGGAAATACTCAGCAGGTCTGGCAGCATCTGTGGAGAGAGAAACAGAGTTAATGTTTCAGATCAATGACTTTTTATCATAACATAAATTAGGACTTTGATATTTTTCCTCTTTCTTCAATGAAAAGTGCCCAACATTGTTTCTTAGCATTGTCTGAAGTCCTGTGTCAGGCTAAATTTGGCATTTGCTACAAATCCCACCTTCTGATATGAATCAGTATTCAAGTCTATGGCCCCTTATAGCTTTGACTTGGTATCTTTGCAAATTCCCTTGTATGATCTAAAAGCATTGCTTCCACTGTCAGGCATTTAAAAATATTTTGAGTCGAAAGAATAACTCCGTTTCTCTCTCCACAGGTGCTGAGACCTGCTGAGTTTTTCCAGCACTTTGTTTTTATTTCAGGTCTCCAGCATTTGCAGTATTTTGCTTTTATTTAAAATATTTTTCACCTTTCTATTTCCCTTCTGAATTTGTTGCTCTCCATACCCACAAACTGATTTCTCTTAACATATTTTCTTCCTTTGTGTTTAGTTAAATTCTTGTGTCCCATGTTCACACAGGCTCTCTAGGCAGAATTTTTAAGTCGGCAGGCCGGTCCAGGATTGGCCGGGGAACGGACTGCTAACCGCGATCGGCCCCCAAATGCAATTTCACGCTGGCTGGCCAATTGATGGCCAACCAGTGTGAAGCGTGCACTGAGAAAGTCTCAGGACTGCTGGGGTGGGGCGAGAGGAGGGCGGGAGCTGACGTAAGCATGGGGGTGGGCTAGCACTGAATGAAAGTTCCTTGAAGGCAGAGAGATGCCTCAGGGAGCTGAAGACTTGTAAACAATTAAATAAAGTTTTTAAAATCAGGAAAATAATATCCAGGCATCACAATCAGTCACCTGAACATACATGTAATAAAAATGCTGTCCATGGATTTTTTAAAACTTAATAACGGAAACCTCATTCCGCCTTTGGATGAGGCTTCATGAAAAATACAAAGTCAGCCTGGCCGATTCGTCCATCTGCCAAATGTAAGGTTGGACAGACCACTAAAAAATCAGTGACAATTGCAACTTTAATTACATTAATTGGCCTCTTAATTGTCGGCGGGCGCACTTCCTGGCTTTTGCGTGTGCCCACTGACTGAAATAAGACGCGAACATGGGATGATGTCGGGACGCTCACCTGACATCATCTCACACGATTTCACGTCCAGTCAGGTGTGCGCCACCCGCTGATCTAAAATTTCTGCCCTCTGAGTCAGTGAGAAGGCGTAGTTTTGCAACACCTGGACATCTCTCTTTAATCACACAGTTCTACCTTGATACTCCTGACACACTTCCTTCACTTTTAAACATTCGCTTCATTTTATTTCTCATCACATTGTTTTCAGCTTTCCCATTTTTCATTTATTTTCAAAATGTTCTCAGTACTTTGTCACTATTTACTTTTCACTCACTCTCTATTCAAATGGTCTCACTAGGTTTCTGTAACCTACAGATTTCCTCTTTTTCCCCAGAATGTTCAATTATTTACGTGGAGTTAACTTTTTATTTGTTCCTTTATACACAAGATGGTGGAGTTCTGCAGAGTTTACTGCTTGTTACCGCACGGGTTGGGTTGTTGTAGTCTTGGCACTCATTCTAAAACTTTTTATTTGTTTTTTATATATTGCCTTTGAATTTTCATGTTATAAATTCAGAGTTCTTACTTGTTATACTAAACACTCTGGTCAGCCTTTGATTGATCTGAATGATTGTTTCAGCTGTGAGGACTTCATATAATCAAGAGAATTGGCTCATAGGAATTCCAAACCTTGACAATGTGAAGGAGCTAAATTAACATTTAGAATCGAAGTAAAAAGACTTAAAACACTATGGGCTAATAATAACATCTATTGATAATATTTTCTCAGCAGTTTCCAAAGGTAATTGTGGGTGGGGGCTTTACTCTCCAATCTTTTTTCTTCCTCTCCAATCTTTTTTCTTCCTCTCCAATCTTTTCCCTTCCTCCATCTCTCTTTCCCCTTTTGCACTTTAAGTAACTGAAGGTATAACCTCCCTTGCTGTCTATCAGGGGGCCATGTGATGTTCTTGGAGGTTCCGACCAATGATCCCTAAATGTGGGTAATCTGGGGGGCGGGGCTTATTGACGAGAGTTCTGATCGTGCATGTAGCACCTGAAAAGCTCTCGGTAATGAAGTTTATCTGTTTCTTGTTGAAATCTGTCCGCCCCGTCAAGCCATTACAATATTCTTTAGTCATTAACTTTGGCAGGATCTGAGGGATACCTTCAAAATTTCTAACCGGCCGGGTTTGAGGGGGCGGGCGGGGCACTGTAAAACCCTTGATTAAAAGGTTTATGGCAAAGATTGGGAAACTGGTAGAGGTGGAGGAATAGCCTTAGTGATTAAGAATGGAATCAGTTCAGTGATAAGAGCAGATATAATAAGGAGTAAACAGCCATTGGAGACTTTATAAGTGGAATTAAGAAATAGAAAAGGATTTATATCTGTAGTGGGAGTTGTGTACTCGGTTAGCAGCTGTGAAGTGGCAGGTTCTTTACAGAAATTAGACAAACATGTCACACGACAGTCATTTTAATGGGGGATTTTAATTTTGACATATATACTAGGGTAAACGGACTAGCACTTGTCAGAAATGTAATGAATTTCTTGTGTGTCTAGGATAGTTTTCTGCAGCAATATGTCCAAGAGCCAACAAGAGGACAAGCCATATTAGATTTAGTAATGAGCCGCATTACTTAACAACCTAACAATGCATGAACATGTATCTAATAATGATCATAGTATGAATAAGTTCAATGTAATGTTTGAAAAGTAGAAACAAGAAATGGCTACTAAGATTCTGGATTTGGGTAAGGCTGACTTCAATGCAATGAGACAGTGACTGTCCACAGTGAACTGGGCAAATTTGTTAATGGGCATTGTGAGAGAAGTGGCAGGTATTGAAAAATAATTTAATGAGAGGTAGAACCAATTTTTGGGTCTTGTGGTGCAGTGGTAGTGTCCCTAGCCAGAAGCTCCAGGTTTGTGTCCCATTCTGAGTTGATAGCCACAGAAGGTGCATTCATAACTTGGGCCAAAAGGTTGATTAACAGCCTGCAAATCCTTCCAATCCACCTCTGGGAGGCAATAAGAACAGGTCAGCCAGAACCTGCAGAAGGCAACAGAAACCACTGCAATGCCTTGTCAAGCAAAACCAATGGACCAACACATGGAAGTCCCTTTTATGGCACGGTATCTGAAGAGAGGCAGAGAACCAGTTTACATCCCTAAGGGGAAAGAGCCCTACTTGCTAGAAAAGACAGCCATTAACACCTAAAGAGGTAAGAGACAGTATAAAACTATAAGAAAAGCATACAAAAGTGCAAATATTAGCACAGATTATGACAAAGAAAGATACAAAGAACCACAAAGACTGTCAAAACAGATAATAAGAGCTACAAAAAGAGAGCATGAAAAGAAATTTACAATTAAAATATCAAAATTAATTAACTTTTGGTGTTTTGCTCCTTGGCTGCAGTCTCTCTGTTAGCTCTATCATACTATTTCGCCGTGCTTGAGCTGATCCTGTGCCCCTCTAGTCCCCTCCTTCATTTGATATTTTTCTTCTCTATACCTTTAATCCATTATCCCTCATTTTTAGAATTTGCTGTTTTTCTAGCTTCTCTTTTTCTGTTTTTGGCACTTCAATGAACCATTTATTTAAAAATTCTTTGCTTGCCTGAAAACAGAATGTACTGGTTGTCTTATCTAAACTGAGATATATAATTGCTTGCAACAGTGATTGTCAATAAAACAGCCAAAAATAACACAAATCATCAATATTTCATAAGTAGAATAATAGCAGCGGATTGCTAGCACTAAATATTCATTGGTTAACACTTGTGGTGTGAACAGAATGGTTTTCAGTCCTGTGTTGTTATTCCCTTCTCAAGAATGTTGCCTTTTATTTGTAGATTAATCATAAAACTTAACTTTCTTTTTAAAGTAAAATGGCTACCTGGAGCAATTGAAATTATTATTAAGCCAATGCAGGGGAGAATTTCTGCTTTCAAGATTTTAAGTAGGATCACATTATTGTAAATTGTTTTATCCTGAAGAGAGAAAATGATGCCCTGTTGGCCAAAAATGATCAGATTGCTTTGACCTTAAAGTCTAAGTATGGTAAGTGCTTTACTTTTATTGGGCCTGTTGCCAAAGCAGGCGCACATCTGTCCCTCCAGAATTCATGTAGTAATTTTAACCTTTTAATTTTGTCTTGTAAAAGGCCATTTGTAATTTGTTTCGGCAATCAATACATTGGTGAGCCGTGCGGCTTAATTAAAGGCTGCCTCTGTGATTTTGATCTTTTTCCTTTTTTCTAAAAATATGGATTTTTGTTTTTTAAATGGTCAATCATAGTAACAAGAACCAACAATTATTCTTGGGAAAGAGAAAGGAAGACTTGAATAGTTTAGTTGATATTTGTGCTCTTCAAGATGTGCAATTTTTCAGCATTTTTAGAAAATATTATCCTCATGAAGATCTGCAATGCATTTTCTATTTCCTTGGATGCATTTTCTTAGCATCAGTATAGTAAGATGAAAATTGAAATGTTTACCTGATGGCAGGTTCTTAAACATGCTCTGCCTGATGAATGATGGTTAATTGAGTTGAAACATAAATTCTCATTTATAGAAGTATACTGGTCTGACTTTGATGTTGTCTTTTGGCCCCGAATGCTTGTGCTCATTAACATCCATTTTGTATTCTGTTGAGGTTTTCAGGAAACTTGAGTGTGACTTGATATTACTTGATGCAAATGTCTGCATTTTTGGGTCTAACATTTTGGGTTGTGTCCTGGGGACAAATTCAGGCCAATGCAGATCATTGTGGGCTTAAGTCCCACTCCAGAAACTTGAGCACATTATCCAGGCGGCTGCTCCGGTGTAGCGCTGTCTGATAGTGGTGTTGTCTTTTGGATCAGACATTAAACTGAGGCCCCACCTCAAGTGGATGTGACCAATCTCGTGCAGCTATTTTGAAGAAGAGCAGAGGGGTTCTCCCCAGTGTTGTAGAGATTGATCGAATAGAACAACTGAAGAAAAATGTACAACTACAGTATACTGGTGCATCACAAGATACTTGACAATGTTGGACTCAACCATGCTGAAGTATGTTTTGTAAATTCGACAGTAACCTTGGCTGGTATTTCCTGGCCCCGCCATGGTGGGACCCGCTGTGGGAGATTCGGCGGCCCCGCCAAAAGTCCATTGACTTTCAGTGGGAACAGATGATCCTGGTGGTGGGCGGGGGTGGAAAATCTCACCCTTTGTCTTGGGTTTGTGGATACTTAGTGCAAATCTGGGACAGTTCCACTCTAAATGTGGTAGCCGGCATGGAAAAAGTTGTTTTACCCACCGGATGCAATGGCGGCTTTTTGCGCTGTATCATCCCCTTCCTGGCACGTCGCACCTCATTAATAACACATTCACAGGAAACACTCTGGATCACTGGCAGGGCGGCCTCTGATTCGCCCGTCCCGTCGTCACCTCAGGCCTTCAGTAATCTGGGCACCATATTTAAATTGTGCCCCTGCACAGTGCTAGCTCTCTCCCTAAAGGATCAAAAGCTGCTGCAATGTCCTGGCTGCCACAGGGAAGAAATGTGTTAACCCCAAATTTAACGACACCTCCCTTTGGCACCTACCAAATACAGCGGAGGCCCACCGTGATGTCCTTTACCAGGGCCACAGGGATCTCACACCTCAAGGTACAACACACGCACACACCCTCACATCTCCATCAGGCTCATATCCTCTGGACCTCATGTCCTCACCCTGTCCATGGCTCCACTCACCACACAAACATTCCATGCAGTGCCATGTGTCCTGCTTGCTCACCTTCGATCTGTTTTCATGCAGGAGAAGCTGGCTTACAGCAGCAGGGAGAGGTCCCAGACCAGGTGTGGAGTGGCCTACATTAGGCCCCTCACTGACTTTGAGGAGCGTGCTATCGTGCTGACTGATGAGGATGTGGACCATCCCGGCAGTGACGGTGAGGTCTGCGGTGAACACCCACGTGAGGATCCTGCACCAGATCAACCCTCTCTCAATGAAAATGTGAGTGCTCTCTCTCCTGCTTTTGACTCTGCTGCCATGCAGTTATTATATCTACTTTGGTTCACAGGGAGCTCTGCCAAATGACCGACACCCTCAGCCAGCAGATCCCTCGGCTTCATCCAGGTCCTCACTTTCAGCCAAGAGGGCACCACCTCCATTGGAGCTGGAAATAAGCAGCCTGGAAGATCTGTCAAAGTGCTTACCCACACCCTCCAACAGCACAGAGAGACCCATTTTGGTGGGACCTATATCTAGAGCAGGCTTGGGTTCACAATCTGGTGGTCACTGCATGGACAGGTGTCTGCAGCAGGAGGAGGTAGGTTCACCTGAGCTCCCTGGCACTTGGAGGACTGCTGGGGAAAAGGCATCTGTGAGGCCCAAGTCAGAAGACGAGGCTCTGGATTCGGCCTTCCAACTCACCTTGCAGAGTCAGTAGAAGGCAGGGGAACACCACACAGAGCTATTGGAAGCCCTCAACAGAGTGGCACGCAAATCGGAGGAGTGCTTCGCCTGGTCCCTAAAGTGGTGCCCACATGTGTGTGTATGGAGGTCTCTATGGGAAGGATGGTGAATGCTAGGAGCCCCTAGTCCAGCAGAATATGGAGATGTGCACAGACCTACACTCTGTTGGGTTAGCCATGGGTGAGTTCCTGCAGTGGCAATGTGAGAGGGAAACGGGGCACCTTGACGTCCCTGCAAGCGCTCCTTCCCCTTGAGGAGTCAGGCAGGTGCCCTCGGACACCTGAAGGGAGGAGGAGCGGCAGCTGGATACCCCTGGGTGTCCTGAGGAATCTCAGAGGCTGTCCTCTCTCTCCAAGACCCCTTTGCCTGTGACCCCCTCAACCTCTATCACAGCAGAGGGAGTAGCTGGCCAACAGGACAGCCAAAGCAAGCCAGGACCCTCAAAGTCTTAGCTCTCCAGAGGACCCACACCAAAGTCATCAGAGGCAACAGGACCAACCATTGCACAGGCTGTCCCCACCCCTGCTGCAGATGTCAGGGCAGCACCAAGAAGTGGTAGGCCTAGAAAAGTTTAAGAAATTCTGACCACAAATGGTTCCACAGGTGAACACATTTTGTCACTGTTTATAATCAGAAAATATATTCACTTTCACTGAATAATGTGTAATAGTGTTTTTGAGCTTCATTTATAGGCTTCCCATGTCCTCCTCATGCATCTACACCACACCCCTCTCCCCTCCCCTAGCAGTTCAGCTGCACGCAGTCAGCCCACAAGTGATTCTGGGGGTAGATGCGTGTGCATGCGTGTCTTTCGAAGCCTCATGCAAGCACTCTCCCACGCACACGGATCCTTCCTCCTTCACACTGATCTCAATGTCCTGAGCATTTTCAATGCTGCCTGCTGGGGTTCTCTTTCAGTTGTCCATCTGAGCTGACCTGCATCTCTGCCCACCTGCAATCACACTCACACGCCTAACACAAGGCTCATTTTACTTTTGATTTTAGAAGCATGGTACTAGTAAAGTTTGTCTTCAGCTCCTCCATCCTTTCCCCTCCCCCAGTCACCCATGTCCTTTCCCCTTCACTGTCGACACCCTGCCCCATCCACCAGCATCACTTTCCCACCATCACTTACCAGGCAGAACCCTTTTCTTTCCAGGACGTCCAGGTGAGCGTGCATGTTCCCTACCTACCCGGCCTCCACCTTCCCACCCCCAGGTTCCATGTCTGCCTCCAAGTCCCCGCCAACCTTGCCGTCCCTTCTACCATTACTGTTGCACCCTCACCTTACCGGCTCACTCTGCCCTCTCTCATTCTTACCATTCTCTCCTATCACGCCCACCCTCATTTTGCTCCACAGGAGGCAGTCATTGACTTCCCAGACCCCTCTCTTGCACATTCAGCTGGACATCAACCACCACACCCCCCGACTCTTTCCTCCAACCTGACTCCTTTGCCCCCCACTGAACTCTTTCCCTTACAACTTTCTACCCCCTTACACCTACCTCCCCAGTTGTTGTATGCACCTTCCCCTCCCCCTCCCAACCTTACCGCCCCAACCCCCGACACTATAATTTCCCCCCCACCCCGTACATCTACCCCTCCCAGTCAAACCTACACCTTCCTTTCCACCCCGTTCTATGATCATCTGTAGCAGACCATGGCCACCACACTGTCCCGAAGCCGACCCTCAGTGGTGACCTTCCACCCTCTGAGCTGCTTCACGGCGGAGCTATGTCCATGAGAATCCGCCCACCAGGTGATACATGTTCTTCCAGGGTCCGGTTGCTGTACGGCTCCAGCACCTTCCGCTCCTTGGATGGCTGCGATGTGAGCAAGGCCCTGATGGTAAGTCCTGACTTCTGCACGTCACACTTGTCAAGACGTGTTCTGTACCATGTTTGCCGCTGACGTTGGCAATAAATTTGACATGGGGGGGATGACTCCAGTGAGCAGGGTTATAAGATGCAGATTTATTAAAATGAAGTTCACAATGTACGGCGGTGGGAAAGGCAGTCTGGCATTGATGGGTGGAGCGGACTATTGCAAACTGGTTTCACACCATCATGAAACCAATTACTGGCCTTTGCGCCATATTGTCCACTCACACCCGCCATGACGCCTGATGCCAATGGGCATGGAAAATTCTGCCCTAAGTCTTGTTAAACTCTGTAGTAAAAATTGGGATTGTGTAGCGGCTATTCATTTTGTTTTTTAATAAAGTGTGTCTGTGGTAAAGTTTATCACTTTACTCAGCTTGTTCAAGTCAAGTCTCACAGGGTTGATGCAAACAATCTACCGTGTCCTGGCCAATGTCTATCCATCATCATTAAAACAGATCATTTGGTCATCATCACACTTCTGTTTTTTTGACCTTGCTGTGTGCAAATTAACTGATGCCTTTTCTATGTTATGGTAGTGACTATAGTTCAAAAGTGCTTCGGCAGCTGTAAAGCACTTAGGATGTTTCAAAGGTTATGAAAGATGCTCTCCAAATACAAGCCTTTCTCTCTTTCCTTGACTTCTATTACAATATGAATGGGGTCAATGTGAATCTCCCCCATAATGGACAAAAGAAAGTTGGGAAGAGATAAAAATTTAAAATCATGAAATGCGACCCAATATTTTATGGTGGTGGGTTGGGCGATATGTCTGTGTCATGTCTTGGAGAAGCAGGTCACTTCATTATGAAAAGTAAATCAAGCTCCCAGTGGAGTCAAAAGTCTGTTTTAAATTTAATGGCTATGAGCCAGGTTTACCCGTTCCTGGGAAACCAGGCAGCTAAATGGAGACGGGGCGAGCTTCTATATGGGAATGTTCCTCCTGGCTATTCTAGCAACTCTCCTAATCCATGATCCCATTCCTTCTGCCCTCTGGTAATTCCTCCTTCCCAATTGCCGGTCTAATCCAGCCACCTTTCCTGATTTTATTTTTTTTTCCCAGTTGCCAGGGAATCATACAGTCTGCTCCTGCTTTTCCCACCCGGCAGCTGGTTAGCCTCATACTGACTGGCTGCCAGGTGGGATACAGAATAAAAAAATTCTGAGGTTTTGTTATTAATTTCAGAAAGGTTTCTGTATCCCTGGGATTTCCAGATTCTCCCTCATAAGCTCACTCTCCATAAATATTGAGCAATACCTTTCTAAAAAAACGCTGCTAATTTTTGCTGATGTCCACCTCTCAGAAATCGTATTGACTGTAAGAAATGCCAAAATGAATCAAAATATTAGTTCAGAAGATAGCTCTGGAAATAGTTCTGTGGCACTATATTTTGTGCTGGCCAACTCATTTTCAGCACTATATATTTTAAATCAAACATTTTTGGTAATTGTTTTCTATTTTCCTGATGGATAATTTTGTGTATATGATAGAGATCTTGAATATGTGGTTATGGTTCCTTAGTGCACTTTCATGAAGAGCTAGAGGCTGTGAACCAATTTATCAGGAGGAGAACAGATATTGTAATATGAATTTAGAGAAAATCTTGATTCGGGCATGGTTTTTATGGCTCATTATTATCTGTGGAATGCATAAGGACGCAGAGGCAGCAAGCAATTATTTTTAATTTTTCAATGAGTGATGTGGACTTTGCTGTGGGATGAAGGGATAATGTAGCTGAGGAAACATGTCACTTTGTTTCCTGCATCAGGATGGTAATTGAGCTGAATTTTATTCTTATTCATAAATTCAGAATTTTATGTAGATATGCCTAGTAATAATTTTCTCTGATTTCCCGGAGGTTCAAGGAGAGATTTGCGATATAGCTTGCTGCAGTCCTACTGCAAATGACTCTGGTATGAGAAACACATTACGATTCATTTTTTTATAAATCTTACTAGGGTTAGTAAACCAAAGAGATGTATCAATCCTGATAGAGAAGATTGCTTTCTGCTTTGTACAAATGCTAACTGATGTTGATTACAGCTGTATGGGAGAATGTAGCAGAGTTAAAGATGGAACTGGACTTTTCTTTGTTATTAGAAATTAATGACATAGAATTTACAGCACAGAAACAGAGCATGAGGTCCAATTAGCATTTGTTTCACATGCACCTCCTCCCACTCGTCTTCATCTCGCCCTTCTACTTCTTTCTTAATCATGTGCTTATCTAGCTTCTTTGTAAATGCATCTCCGCCATTCACCTTAACTACTTGACCAACACCCAACAACTACTTTAAACATTCACTCCCTCCACAAACAGTGCACTGTGGCAGCAGTGTGTACCATCCACAAGAATTATTGCTACAACTTGACAAGGTTTTTTCAACAGCACCTTCCAAACTTGTGGCCTCTTAGAAGAACAAGGGAAGCAGGAGCCTTTGAGCACCACCATCGTAAGTTCCCCTCCAAGTCACTCACAATCTTGACTTGGAATTATATTGCCATTCGCTCACTGTCGCTGGGCCAAAATTCTGGAATTCCCTCCCTAACAGCACTGTAGGTGTACCTACACCAAATGGACCACAGCAGTTTAATAAGGTGGCTCATCACCACCTTCTCGAGGACAATTTGGGATGGGCAATAAATGCTAGCCTTACCAGTGATGCTCCCATCCCATGAATACTAATTTGAAAACTTTTTTTAACTGACTAATGCAGTGTCCGAGTAAACTCCTATACCAACCAAACATGAACTTAATTAAGGTAGAACCAAAGAGGACCATGAATCTGCTGACCAGGGGACCATCTTGATTCCTTCATCAGCTGCAGTTCCTCAGGATTTCACCTCTAGGGCCTGCTTATTAAAGGAAATTACTATCCGTTTAGGAGTTGCTTGAGTCTGTTCATAATGCACTGCAAGGTCTAGATAGGAGTGTGGAGTTCACTAACTGTGTAGGAAGCATACATGTCTACCATCAGTCTTTAAGCTGACAGACAGCAGTTTAATCATCCTGTCAGTGTTTTCCTTTCACAAACAAAAATCCGGTAAATCTGAAGTTGTCAGTATTAATCAATCTGATCAATTAGAAGATGGCGTTAGAAGTTGCCAGACCCAATTAAATCAATTGGAGGGCAACACTTGATGTTATCTGAATTAATCAGATATTACTTTCTCTCATTGTCTAGCTGAGTGAGGCTAAAACTTCATGGCAATTCTAGCAAATGCTGGGTCCTAACCATCCCTGGTAGTTTTCTTAGGAATTTGTTAGGGGTAGAGCCTTGGCTGCCCTATGGCTAGTATAGTGCTGCTAACACTGGTGGATTGCCTGAGTATCTCCCAGAAAAGACTATGGCCTGGATTTTCGCCATGCCTGAAAATTGTAAGTCCCACCTCTGAATTTGGCACTTACCATTTCTGCAGGGGTGGGAAAGGGGGAGTTCCATGTTTCACTCATACATGTTTTATGGAGGCAGCTGGCCATTTAACTCATCAGCTACCTCCATGTCAGTGAGATTTTGGTAGCCCAGGAGTGTCAAACACAAAGGCCAGAATTTTTCAGTTGGCAGGTGGGCTCGGCGGGTGGGGGTGGTTGGGAACCCAACTGCGGCCTGCAATTGGGTGCACACCGAGATTTTACGCGGGCAGGCCAATTAAGGCCCGCCCAGCATAATTCGTGGCTCCTGAGATCAACGGGAAGGGGCGGGCAGCGGTGGGAGGCCAATGTCCGCCAGGTCCAATGGCGACACGGCGGCCTATTCAAAAATGGCGCAGGCAGTCGTCCTAAGGCTGCCACTGAGTTTGGTCATCTGCAATGGACAACGTCGTCGGAGAACAGGGCAGGCGGGAGGGCAGGTCGACGGGGCAGTTCGGCCCTGGGGTTTTCTGATAAATGCCTCGTTGCCCTCCTGGAGGAGGTGGCAGCATGCCGGGATATCTTTGTCCCAAGGGACGGGAGGAGGAGGCCCCCCCCACCCAACCAAACATGCCTGGGAGGAGGTGGCATCCAGGGTCAGCTCCCACGATGTGGTGAGACGCACATGGGTGCAGTGCTGCAAGCAGTTTAATGACCTCCTGCGATCGGGGTGAGTACTGTGTTGTCATGGGTCGCTTAGCACAGCAGTTACGTTGTCACCCCCCACACCCCACTGCACCTCAGAATTTTATTTCTTTTATTCATTCATTCATGGGATGTGGGCTCCGCTGGCTGTGCCAGCCTTTATTACCCATCCCTAGTTGCCCGTGAGAAGGTGGTGGTGAGCTGCCTTCTTGAACGCTGCAGTCCATGTGGTGTAAGTACACCCACAGTGCTGTTAGGGGGTGAGTTCCAGGATTTGGACCCAACGACAGTGAAGGAACGGTGAAACATTTCCAAATCAGGGTGCTGAGTGACTTGGAGGGGAACTTCCAGGAGGTGGTGTTCCCATCTATCTGCTGCCCTTGTCCTTCTAGATGGTAGTGGTCGTGGGTTTGGAAGGTCTTAGGTTGTGAGTGACAAATGTCATGGTGGCAGCATCTGGGCAAGGGGGTCAGCCCTGGCTGCTCAGAATGAGTGTATTGCAGCTCCAATGTCTCGAATTGGATGAGCCCTGCAAGGTTTTCCTCAGGTGGGGGTGGCAAGGCTGCAATGGCAATGTAGGTACAGGGTGGACTAATCAATGCTCCTCTCTCCTTTCAGGAGAAGACAGCACACAATAATGCTGAGAGGCTGTGGACTGGTGGAGGGCAGACCCCTTCTGATCCTCACCAGTTACGAGCAGGAGGCACTGAAGCTGAAGAGGCGCCATGCGCCTAGATCAACCGGCTGGGGTGAGGTTGGGATGCCACTGGAAGGTAAGAGTGCCGTGCACTGAGATCACAATGTCTGGCATTGCAAACATTCCACTGTTGATTGTATATTGATTTCAGCCTCCAACATGAAATCCCCATTGATAATGAAAAGACGAGGGCATCCTGAACTGGGTGCCAGACATGCACATTAACAGTGTAACTACTTCAACTAATCAAATGCCCTTGTTCTTCCTTTCAGGTTCACCAGAGTACGCCCGGTCTCAGGACCCTGAGGGACCGCCACTCACCCCTGAGGACACAGATGATATGAATGCAGCAGCGTCACACCCTGTCAGCCAGACAGGCACCAGCGCAGAAACCAGCACCTCTGTGGGAATAAGATCATCGGCTAATATCTCGCTGCACAGCAGTAAGGACACTTCACACTCGTTTGAGGTGCAGGCGGAGGCTGAGTGTGTCCAGGGCGCCGGCATTCAGCAGACTGCTGGGGGCCAGGAACATGCTCAGTCGGTGACTGATGATGAGCCTCTGGAGTCGTCCCTGAGGCAGCAGATGCTGGAAGTCCAGCAGGGTGTGCGGGAGGATCTGGCGGAGATACATGAGGGAATGCGTGCCAAAGTCTCCGTGATGAAGGAGTCCATGCAGAGTATGAGCAAAGCAATGACCCTCACGGCCGAGCGCAACGACTCCTCCCTGGAGAGAGTGGCGACTCTCATGGAGAGGCTCCTCCAGGAAATCAATCAGGGCTTCTTGGGGATGCGCTCAGACCTGCAAGCCCTCAGGTGGTCACTGTCAGTGTGGGAGATGGATTGGGCACCCAGTATTGCAGCTAGGTGCCTATCAATGGTGAGCAAGAAGGTCCAAAGCGACCTGACGTTGGTGCACGAACTGCTTGCCATCTCTGTGGGCTCCTCTCAGGGAGCTCCGGATGAGGGCAGCAGCTCTTCCGTCCCTCTGCCAGTGACCGTGGCATCCAATGAGGCTACAGTGACTGGGGAGATGCCAGCCATGCTACTGGCCACTCAACTGCACCCTGGATGCAGGGGAACCCAGCAATTGCAGCATTGGCTCGCTCTGCCTGACTGGCCTCGTCCGTGCGGTAGTGAATGAAAGACCGTACACTCCTGAACACAGCGTCTGTCACCAGCTGTGGACAGCTGATTGGGAGACTCCTAAAAGATCACCTACCAACCCCTGGAAAGAGCCAGAGTCATAGAAGTTGAGGGCCACCATGACCTTCAACGCCACTGGCATGGGGTGTCCACCCACACAGTTGAAGCTGATCTCAGGGCCTATCATCTGATAGATGGAGGTGACTGTCTCCCTTGAGAGACAGAGCCTCCTTCGGCACTGCACCTCAGACATATTGAGGAAGCTGGATCGCTGCCTGTAAACTCTGACAGTAGGATAGTGGTACCTTCTGCGGCCCTTTCCACCATGGACCTCCTGTTGGCCCTGCACCCCTTGTGCCCACGCCTGTCCTCCCACAGGTGGCTCCCCTGGAGGATGAATAGAGACTCCTGACCTCATCCCCCTTCTGGCCCTCTCTTCCTCCTCAGAGGAGGTGCCTCCAACGGAGACCGCAATCCCCATTCCCAGGGTAAGGGAAGGCTGTCTGATACCTGGAAGGCCCCAAATGTTATGATTCCTTCAGGGTCCTGAACTGAAGCCTGTTATTTCTGTAAAAGCAGCTCTGAAGTGAAATGAAGTTGTCCTGTTCACACAAGCAAGTAGCAGTAAGTAACAAACCAAAGTACTAACAACTCACACTAGTGAGCCCCCTCTTATCCCGCCTGTGGATGAAGTTTATGAAAATGTGGCCTACCCGCCTGTCCATTACGCCCATGTGAAGCCCTGAAAATAGCACGGACTGCGCAGAATCGATGTCAATTGCTGCCTCAAGGGCCTTGACTGGCCCGTTAATCAATGGCGGGCGCACCTCGGGACTCATAGCCAGCCTTCTGAAATATCGCAATGGCGCGCGGTGACGTTGGGACACACGCCCGACATCATCGCGTGTAATTTTACGCGCAAGCGCGCCAGGCCTGTCCCTGCACGCTGACTGTAAAATCCTGCCCAAAGTGTGCAGAGTAGATCTGGTAGCAGTAGGTCTGAACTTTGTGCATTTCTTTGGATAGCCCTTTGGAGAGGTAAGGTACACCTTTGGACATGGTCCAGGGACACCTTTGGGGGAGGTCATGTGCCTTTAGAATTGTTAAAATTAGGTATAAATGTGCGTAAAAATGCATAAACTCTTTAATTGTCAAGGTCATTGGAACTGTAAACAGACCTGTCAAAATCAACGATCAAGTCCAATCCAACAAGAAAAGACTCACTGTTGGACCTGGTTCTTGGAAATGAGGTGGGCCAAGTAGATCAAGTGTCAGTGGGGGAACATTTAGGAGACATTGATCATTGTATTGTACATTTTAGGATGATGATAGAAAAGGATGATAGGCAATCCAGAGAAAGAATAATTTACTGGATGAAAGCTAACTTCAATGGGACAAGAATAGAGCTGGACCAGATAGACTGGAATGAAATGTTGGTGGGAAAACCTGTAGTGGGAAAACCTGTAGCTGAATAATTGGCTACCTTCGAAAAAGAATTGGTTCGGGCACAGTCAAAGCATATTCCATTGAAAGGGGAAAGTAGGGCAAACAAAACCAGAGCTCCCTGGATGATAAGGGAGATAGAAATTAAGATAAAGAAGAAATAGTGTACTTATGACAGCTGTCAGGTAGAAAATACAATTGAGAACCAAGAGGAGAGGTGGAAAAGCATATTAGAGAAGCGAGGAGAGATTATAAGAAAAGACTGGCAGCCAACATAAAGAGGAATCCCAAAGTCTTCTATAGGCATTTAAATAGTAAAACGGTGGTAAAAGGACAAGTGGGGCTGATTAGGAACCTAAAAAGGAATTTACACATGGATGAAAGGGCCATGGCTGAGGTATTAAATGAATACTTTACATCCGTCTTTACCAAGGAGGTAGATACTACCTGGGCCATGGTGACAGGTGATGAAAATCTTTCACTAGAGGGGTTCAAAATTGATAAGGAGTAAGTGTTGGATAGACTGTTGATACTTAAAGTTGACAAGGCACCGAGACCTGACGAGATGCATCCAAGGATATTGAAGGAAATGAGTAGAAATTGCAGGGGTACTGGCCATAATTTTTCATTCTTCCCTAGACTCAGGTGAGGTTCCAGAGGACTGGAGAATTGCAAACATACAATCTTTTTTGAACAAGGGTGTTAAGTGTAAGCCCAGCAATTATACACCAGTCAGTTTAACTTCAGTGATGGGCAAGATTCTAGAAACCATTATTTGGCTTAGAATTAGTGGTCATGTGGAAAAATATGGGTTGATTAGAAACCCATGCTGGCTCTTCCTTAAGGGGAAATCGTGTTTAACTAACTTGCTGGAGATTTTTGAAGAGGTAACAGAAAAGGTCCTAAGGCCGTCACTTTCGGCCCCGAAAAGTGTCCAGTCTACCTCATTTTACCCTGAAGCTAGCTGTTTCACATTGCTATTATACAGTAGTGACATAAGTGGTATTTGTCATTAACAGTATGCTGCTGTCAAGCAAAAACAACGTGCTGCCTTTCACACAAATGAGTAATGTTGTATATGAATTTCAGTGTCAGTGTGATGCTAAGTGTGTAGGCCGTACATCCCAAAGACTGGTAGATTGTATCAAACAGTATGTCCCAACCACTCTTCACAATGGAAAAGGTACAGATCATACCCAACCAGCCCATGCTTGCAAAACTCAAAACATGGTGTCCAACATTAGATGTGATTCCGCAATTGGACTCCATTTTGCTAAATAATCCTCAATGTGCTATGAATTATGCTGGCAACCAATTTAAGATTGTCAGTTGGGCTCACAGTATAGTGCATTTGTGTGTACTGGAAGCTACATATATTAATACACAGAGCCCTGTTCTTTGCAGACAGAATATGTACATACATTGCGCCTATTTCAGCCAAACAAAATAAGTCACGGCCATTTGCCGACTCACTCCTCAGGGCAATGCCTTGACCAATCCGGGTCAAGCTGTCTGGCATTCTTGCGAGTTTCCTGATGAGTGCGAGACTAAAAGCTTAGACATGTCTTTTTCAGCAATTATTTCAAGTGGTTAAATCATCATGTCCTCAATCTGGATAATCCCATGCTGCTATGGGGTCTGGGGCAGGAACAGAAGCTGGCTGGTCCAGTTAATGTAAAATGCTGTGCCAGCGGGATTATTGAGGTGGAAACTCTAATTCACAAATTAGCCTGATATATATGGGTTGGATTTTCAGTGAAAGAACTGGACCTTTTAAAATTCTGCTGAAGTTCTTTCAACTGCTTTTATTTTCATATTTAGGATAGCTGTAACTGTTCCAAGGAGAATTTTTTGACTTGACCGACATACTTACAGTATGTTCAAATGCCAGTAAATATAACAAATCAACAAAAATCAATTTTGCTGAGTGACAAAGGTTATCAATACTTTATTTTGGAAATAATTTGCATATCTTCAGTACCCACAACCAAATCCATCACTGTGCAAACAGTTTTTTTTATTTATGTTGAACTCCACTCGGTGGAAGCACTGAGGGTGGCAAGGGCACAGAATATACTCTGGGTGGGGTACTTCAAAGTCCATCACCAAGAGTGGCTTGGTAGCACCACTACTGACCGAGCTGGTCGAGTCCTAAAGGACATAGTTGTTAGACTGGGTCTGCAGCAGAATTGTATTCAACCACAATCTGTAACCTCATGGTCCGGCATATCCCCCACTCTACCATTACCACCAAGCCAGGGGATCAACCCAGGTTCAATGAAGAGTGCAGGATAGCGTGCCAGGAGCAGCACCAGGCATACCTTTAAAAATTAGGTTTCAATCTGGTGAAGCTACACACAGGACTACTTGCATGCCAAACAGAATAGGCAGCAAGTGATAGACAGAACTAAGCAATTCCATAACCAAAGATCAGACCTAAGCTCTGCAGTCCTGCCACATCCAGTCATGAATGGTGGTGGACAATTAAACAACTCACTGGAGGAGGAAGCTCCACAAATATCCCCATTCTCATTGATGGAGGAGCCCAGCACATCAGTGCAAAAGATAAGGCTGAAGCATTTGCTACAATCTACAGCCAGAGGTGCCAAGTGGATGATCCATCTCTGCCTCCTCCGGAGGTCCCCAGCATCACAAATGCCTGTCTCCAGCCAATTCAATTCACTCCACATGATATCAAGAAATGGCTGAAGGCACTGGATACTACAAAAGCTGTGGGCCCTGACAATATGCTGGCAATAGTCCTGAAGACTTATGCTCCAGAACTTGTCGCACCCCTAGCCAAACTCCCTCCTTTACAGCACTGTGGGTGTACCTACACCACATGGGTTGCAGCAGTGCATGAAGGCAGCTCATCACCACCTTCTCGTGGGCAATTAGGGATGGGCAATAAATGCTGGCCTAGCCAGTGAAGCACACATCCCATTAATTAATTTAAAAAATAGTCACATGCAACTGTGATGTGCCTTCACCAGTTTGTGGTTCCCTTATTTTTGAGACACGCATTCCCCCTGAGGTGCTAGTATCTGCAATGGTGCTGGGTGCAGAGCAAGGATGTGATTCTTGCTCCTAGTTTCTATGTTTCTATGTAAAGCCATTAAGAACACTTCCTACCATAATATCAAGAAAGAAGTTTTCCTATAATATAGATGTTCTGCGCTACAGATATGGTTAACCACTTTAAACAAAGCCATGTATTATTAGGATGACACCTTAACTTAAACATGAGTTCACGCTGCTGAGTTAAAACCTTTTTCTTATCCCTTTAAAGCTGACAAAGAAGCCCTCAATTGCACAGTGTAATTAAAACAAATACAATTCCTTGAACCCAGACTTTCCGGTACCTTTAAACTAGTAAAATCCATTAACATCAGTTCCTTGCAAACAGTTGCCTTAACTGTAAATTGTCCCACTAGCAGAAATTCAAAGAGAACTGTTTGAAAATGTATCTGAGATAAAATCCCTAAATGTTACTTCAAAGCAACATAGAATCCTAAATGTTAGTGGCATTATCAAAATCTTACACTCCAAAGCTGCTTTTCTCCACTGTGCCCTCTGTCCAGGCTGCTTTGATCAGTCTGGGAGGTCTCTTCTTTCTGTTAGCAGACACTTATAGCCTGGAAGAGGGTGCACAGAGAGTCATCATCAACCCTTGGGCTGACCTGTACACTTTGCCCTCCCCATCACCTGGCTCGCTTTTCTCGGCCATCTGTGGAGAGACAGAGAGTTAACAGCCTGATGCTCCATGCCTCAATACACACTTGGTATTCATCAGGGTGACGGTTCAGCTGCATTCTGAAACTATTTGTTCCCCAGTAAATGTCCTGAGACCAAAGGGTAATCAATTAGATGGTGAAGGTATCCACCCAATGCAGGTGAATGTTGTGATGATTTTGGAAAGTAAAGAGACCAGAGAGCAGAGAAGAACTTAGAATAATATAACATTCATAGGGATTGTTGTATAAGTTCATCCCCAATATAGCTAATGCATTTGTTCCATTGCATCAACAGCTCGAGGTGGAACTGATTGGAAGTAGTCTGTGGAATGTCAGAAAGCATTTGAAGAAGTGAAGAATGTGGATAAATGTTTAGTCTATGCCCAATACCACAAGTGGCAAAACTATTGAGGTTTTGAGAGGTTGGTTTGTAATTTATGGGTTGCTGGAGGTGTTGGTGTCAGACAATGGTCCACAGTTTATGTCAGAAGAGTTTTAAAGTTTTCTTGAGTAAGAATGGAGTCAAACATACTCACCTCACCCAGCATCAAAATGGTGTTGCAGAAAGAAGTGTGCAGATTGTGAAGAGGTCTTTGTAGAAGTATTTGCTAGGCGACATGCTAAGAAAGAATTTCCATGTTTCTCTTGGGCACAACTGGACAACTTTCTGTTTTCCGACAGAATAATCCACAGTCTACAACGAGTTGCTCACATTACGAGTTGCTGTTTGAACGCACTCCTAGGATAAGGTTTAGGTTGGTTAAGCCTGACAACAATAGCAAAGTAAGAGAAAAGCAAGATAAAGTAAAGATTGGTCATGATGCACAAGGAATGAACTTGGAGGCTTCAGTGCTGATCAGAGGGTCATGGTGGAAAACCACCGAGGGTGATAAGGAAAGGTGTGTGATTGGAGTTGTTATAAATAGATCAGATGCATTCACATATCTACTGAAAATTAGAGCGAAACTCTGTTAGCTTCATACAAATTGTTTGCTTAAATGAGGAAAGCTGACAAAAGGAGAACATGATAAACCGCCTATAGTCCAAATTCCATCTACAGTCCAAAATTAAAGGCCAAAAGAAAGTGAATGTTTGTGAATATCACAGAATCTACATAGAGCAAAGTGAGTCAGGGTCTTTGATTAAGATAAATCAATCAATGTTACAGTCCCAAATATTAAGTGGAGTTGGTCGTCAAAGTTGGGTTTGACCCAGTCAGAGATGCTGAGAGAGCAGAGTCAAGCTAATGGAAATGGAAGAATATACCCAGGCAGAAAGAGAAAGAAGACAGATAGGTTAATTAAAAGTATGTAGGAAGGAAGAAGAACTACGTTGTTCTTTTTATTATTTCTTGTCATATGATGAAGCTTTTGTTAAAGAAATGCTGGTGTAGAGGGAAAACCTTTTTTTACATGTAAATTACAGTAGTATTGGTCTTACATGATTTAGATGTGTTTCTAGTAGCAACAAATATGCAACCCAGCATGTTAACCAACTTCAGCAATACCAGAGATTTTTGTTATATTGTATTCTGGGAAATTATGCACATGTACTACTTAACATTTTAATGTGTAAATTGTTTTTTTTAAGTGGGGAGGGGGTGTAGTTTATTGCAATATCTGAGCATTTTGTTATATTGCCCTCTCTGCTGTCCTCTCTGGGGAAGGGTAAATAAAGTTATTCAATAATGGTTGCCTGCAATTGAGCATGTGTTGGTCTTACTCAGTGCAATACACAACAGGCACATTCAAAGACTTTGGAGAGGAAAGAGAAGTTGAAGAGGAAAGAGAGGTTGGAGATGGGGCAGTAATTTGCAAGAATAGAGTGGACAGGGGTTGGTATTTTGAGGAGTGATGAGCTGTGGTGGGGCAGAGACTGGCGATGTACAGATGTGGAAGTCTGTGCTCTTGTTGATTGAGTGGATATGTTGTCAGAAGCTCATCTCTGGACCAAATGTGATGCCAAGGTTGTGAACTCATTGGTCAACATGGCAGCACTTTCATCTCCTTTTCTTTTCCATAACAATGGCAGCATGGCTTCCCAAAAGTGAGGGGTCAATAGTGGCAGCCATGTAACCATGCAGACATCAATTTCCTACTCCTCTTTTGCCATCAATATTTGGTCCCCCTGAAGCTAGCTTACTGCACAAAGCAATTGTATTTGATTTACAGTGTACTTCCTTTTGAAGGATACAGTACTTTGCCCAACCCTCAACCTCCTGTTGTCCCATAGGATTATGAAAGCTGCTTCTCTTTAAGGCCTCTGATAACACATACATATGAAGGTGATCGAAACAAGCCAATATAATAATTTTATTTCCACTGTCATGTTTTCTTTGATCCTAAAAGTACTGCTACAATATTTATAGGGCTCTGCTTGAAGTTGCACACTACAAGTGTGAATTTTGCATATTTCACATCAGGAAATCAACATTATCAGTGCTGCTGTATATAGAGTCATACATGAAAATAAGATCTTTGTCAATTACAGTTCTCAGAGTTACTTTCAAAATCTTTGTTCTTTGCTAGCTCTCCCTGCACGCTCCTGTATTCAAGACCTGTAACTAATTCCAAAACTTTGCTGAAAACCCTTAAAATTATTTGCAGATTTGTCAGCTGTCATTGGCCTAGTCAGCTCTTATTTCTTCTTTCTTTTGGCTACTCAGTCTAATAATTGTAGCTGAAGCTTGGTTCGTGACCTATTCCTTTCTTTTCTCCAAAGCTGGCAGCCGCCAAGTGGCACCAGAGGCTGCTCAGATATAACCGTCCACTTTGATTTTCCCACATCCTTTCCCTCCCCTTCCCTCAGAGATACTACAGTCCAGTCCCTCTTTGCTGAACACAGCTTCTGTTAGTAACTAAGCACATGTGCACAGTGGGACTTGAGCCTGCCCCTAACTGCTCTGAGACACTAAACATTAGCTATAGATGGTGGGCCATAATTTGCTGTAGCAGGGAATGTAACAGTTTCTGCCATTAATAAAAATTATTCTTGAACCTTTAGATTTTAAATTTTTTTTATGGCAAGTTGCTGAAAGTGTTCACAGAATTTCCAGAATAAGTGTTGGTGAAATCTTGACTGAGTATCCCAGAGCATTTCCTGATGTGTTTCAAGAGTCCTTTTCAAACCTCTAACAGCAATCAACAGTAAAAGATAGTGCTCAAGGTTCTCTGGAACAATTTGAGTACTCAAAAACAGTGGGTTGCTGTTGGGAGTGGGAGTTCGGTCAAGTGCTATCCAGTGAAAGGCTATGCAGCCATGTTAATTAGCATTTAGCAGGCAAATCAGCCTCTAACCATTCTCAGTGCACACTTCAATGCCTCTACCAAGTTGTGGCAAAAAGCAGACTAAATGGCATTTTAGCTCAAGACACCACCTTCGTCATCTCGGAGGCTCTTTTGGCACTTAAAGTATCTGAAGAAAATCCTCCCCTTTCAGTTTATGTGATCTTTGATAAGCTAAATGAAAATAAAGTCCAAGTTGAAAAATTTTTCCTGTTGTAATTAACAGGGATTAATTGATATTCTAGGCTGCACTCATCCCTTTCCTATCATTAATCTCACTTCATGTGACTAAATACAAGAAATATAGCAAAGTTCATATAGGTAAAGACCATAATAATTGAAAATGCAACATCTTGCAGTACACAAATGCAGATTTAATCACTCTGTACTATCCATATCTGATTATATGCCGTGCTGGATGCTGTGACTGGCAATCTAAATTGTAGAATCATGGTTAACTTACAAAGAGAATGTTTGAAAGTTATTACACTTGTACTGCATCTTACAAAACCTCTTTGATACTGCACATTAAATGTAGTTCATTGCAGACTAGAGAAATAAATGAAACTCGATTTTGTGATCTCGGCAAAATCTATGCTAAGATGTCTACCTGACAGCGTTAAGTCAAATATAAATACACTGAGGAGACGGTGTGCTATTTTTGTTGGGTCAGTTCATTTGAATAATTAATGAACTCCCAGTACAGCTTTGGGTTTGTATTATCTGTTAACCTAATTGTGGGGATTTGGAGGGGGTGGGTGGTGTTGGAAGAACAAAACGACTGGCTAGGTGCTCAAATTAAAAGGGATGTGTTCCCTTAAAGTAAGCAGCTGTGTGTAGAGAAAATGCCAGTCTCATTATTAATCCCCTCACGATGGGTGAGAGAGTGGTGGTGGAGGTGGGATGGTTGAAAAGTGAAATGCGTGTCAATTGACCTTAACACGCTGTTCATGCAACTGCTGCCATTTTTATAGCAGTGGATCATGGGGCATCTGTGTGTCCTGCCATGGAGAGGAGGGGCCTTATTTAAATTGGGCTCCTACTGTGCTATTTATAGCCCAATTTGAAATTAATGGCTACTGCAGTTGTTTCCCACGGATCAGGAAATTTGGAAGTTAATGGAGGTGAAAGCTACTGGCTCCCTAAGGTATGTTGCTCTCCCAACATTCCTTGTGGGCCAGGTGGATCAGGGTGTTCCCCTGTTCCCTCGAGGAAGGCTTTGGCTTAACCACAACCCTCCTGGATGCCAATCACTCCCCTTTCCCAATTGCTGACTCTGACACCCTCACCCCCACTTCCCACAATATTAAACAGTGCAGTTTGCCTGTCACAAGATGGTGGCCAGGTACAATGTTCTGTACAATATATGGGGGCATATAAGACAGCTTGCACACTTTTACACCGTACATCCTTTTGAGCTGATGATTCTTTTCTACAGATAAAGTGATGAATATAGCACCCATTGCAATCAAAACATTGTCCTGTTTGGCATAGTTGTGGACAGCTGACTGCCTGTTTTGGCATAGGTTGCTGATTGTTTACTACCTGACCTCACTAGAAACTTTTAGCAAGGGAATAGCCAGCATTTGCATAACCTGTTTACAGATTGAATGACAGGAGATAACATACCAAATGCACAGTTTGTTTTGTGAAGAATCCACCAAAGGCAGATCTATGCTTAGATGTTCAGAAAGGACTGCCTACAGTGCTGGAAAATGCAAGTATTGAGGTAAGGACATAGGAGATATAATTGGAACTACTTTTCTTGTTCTTTCAGGAACTTTTTCTTTCTCATTCTAAACCTAGAAATACTGCTTGAATTAATTCCCATCCTGCTCATTTTGGATGCTGCAAGCCAAATAGCAACCGGAAAAAAGGGGTACATTTTATGTTTTTTGATGGGGTGAGGGAGGCGAAACAGAAAATGTGTGGTCTGATTGCTGCTGCCCCTGCCATCTCAGCATAGTGAATCAAGTGTTGGACAGCCAATTAGCAGCCACCTAGCAGGAAGGCAGCCAATTAGTGTTGTGAAGGGGGGCTCCGTGCCCTATTGGGGTCTAGGCCAGGATGTAATGCAGGAGAGGAGTTATGCTGTTGGTTATGAAGTCAGTCATAGCCACCATTCCAAGACCCCCTGCCATCTCACTCTATCCTTAATTCTTATAGCAGCCTAAAATCAGTGAATAAATAAGTCTAAAAGCATACAGATGCTGCCACCTTCACCAGCAGATCCTGTTACTACATGCAGCCATGGTCCCATGTCTTTTCATCTGTCCTTGTGCCATCTCCTCATACTTGGCGTAAGTCACACCCAAACCTTTTCCTGTCCGACAAATGAAAAGAAGAGTGGGAGAGGGCAACAAAAAGATCCAATTGAATGTGATTTTAACAAGCTCACTAGCTTGTTAATTGGTTATTTGAAAATGGTGGGCAGGCTTCCGATTTGCACGCCCACTTGCCTTCTATATTATCAGAGGCTTGCGTGGTGACGTTGGATTGCTGACCTGACATAATCGTGCCATATTTTATGTAAGCATGTGGGCTGGTGGGTAGGGAATGGCAACCTGCCCAATTTGGGGCTGTAAAATCCAACCCAAAGAGTTGAAAATAAAAGTCGTGCAATGCAAAACTTAGGCCGAAACCACAATAAAAATGATCACGCTAATTAATTGTAAAGAAAACAATATACATGGCATTAATCCAATTTCCAAACCTTAATTTAAAAAAAATGATACTTGCCTTTATTGCATGGACTCCTATACATCGGGGCATCCAGATGCGGTTGCATCTATTTCATGGGGGAAAGCAATGTGGGGCCTAATTAAACAAAACTTGTAACGCTGGTTACGGATGCAACCTCTAACCAGCTGGCTTTTCTCTTCACTATGCAATGTGCTGTGTTGCAAATTGAGCATGGAAACCTGTGCACCTGACTTTGAGGCCCATACTTGACTCAAGTGAGCCCCTTCATCACCAGCCTTGTTAACCTTGTAAAATTGAAGTTCATCTCCTACTGAGCTTTTCTGAACCATACAACTGGTCGTTATACTCACAATGCGCTACTTCCCTCACATAGAGTCCATGGCTGATGTAGGATTTACTATGATGCCTGAATAAATGCTTTCCAGCACTGAAATCCAACATTGGGTTGTATGTTATGTTTCTCCTGTCATTTTTGGAGAAAGAATAAATAAACATTCTGGTGCACTGAGCTGAATTGTCACTTGAAGAGTTTGTGTTCATTGTGTCTTAATTAAAAATACTATATTTGTGACCTACAACACTCAATGTTAAATTCATTTGTATACTTAGATTCCTTAGAATTTAGGAAAATAAGAGGCGTTGAATTGAAGCATATAAAAATTTTAGAAGGCTTGACAAACCAGATGCTGGTAGGGTGTTTTCCCTCACTGGGGAGTCTACATTAAGAGCTGGATGTTCTGTTCACAATGGGGAGGCCAGCAGTTTGTGGGGAACCTGGAAATTTCAGCAGTGTGTCTGTCAATGTCTTTTTAACACAGCTATTGCATTTGCATCTTATTTCCAGGTTACCTGACCATTTACTGTGAGCGGGCAATTCACATCAGTTTATTTCAACCCTGTGAGGATCAGGCTTGAAACATTGTAAAGGTCTTCAGAGAGAGCCAAAGTCTGCAGAACGTGGCAAGGCAGCGCCAAAATTCAATGATACCTCTCTAGATATGGGGGCTGAAAAGGTTCAAAGGCCGACTCTGTTCACTGCAGGTGTAAAGAAGAAGCCTGTATCAAAAAGGTCTGTCTGCGAGCATCAGAGGAGGTCAGCAGCAAGAGTGTGGTGGCTTGTTCCAGGATAAAGTGTCGGGAGAGACTCAATGGCCGAATTGGAGCAGGAAAGGTGAGTGGCATGGCACATTCATCTACATCCTGATGTGTATCTTATCTCAAACCCCCTCAATCTGCTTTCCAGAGCCCCCTCCAGCACATTACTCCTCATACTAACACATCCCCCCCTCTGTCTAAGCACCTCGCATCTGACTGATACCTATCATCATGCACGACCACACTTATCTTTCACAGTAACCCTCCACAAGTGCCGTCTATCCATCTTCTCCACACATTTCATTTCTCAGGCTCATTGTCTCATCTTTGTCTCCTTGCAGTAGATGAGAACACAACATCGGGGAGAGGCAGAGAACCATTGGGGGCCCTCCAGTCATCTCCATTTTTACAACTGTCTATGAGGAGGTGCCAGAGATGAGCCCAGTCTCATCATGTTTGGGCATCGCTGATGGAGAGATGGGCCTCTAGATACTTGGCAACAGAATATCATGCACCCACATAGCATATATAACTCACTCATGCTAACTTGGCACCAGCAGTGAAAAATGGTAAAATGCACAATGATGACTTACATTGACAGTTCTAGTTTACATCTTTTTAGTGAAAGATGTAAACAGTAGACAGTTCTACTTGACGTCTTTCAACTCTCAAAGCCCCTTCAAGTGTCCCTCAGGAGGTTATGCGGGATAAGGACAAAGATACCTCAGAGGAGATCGCTCACTCTGTTGATGCCACGTCACAGGACTCATGCACTGTCAACTAGCTCAGATGTGCACAGCTCAGTGGGACTGCTAAGACAGGAATTTGTGTTGTCTTAAACATCACAAGTGAGAAGGTGGTGGGAGTGGAGAGTCCCTGTTTTGCTCAGCCGGGCATAGATGCTGAGTTTTAGAGGCTGTGGATAAAAATAATTAGTTTGAAGCAGCAGCAGAAAAGGTGAGAGGCCCTGTCAGCATTTCCAACTGCACTGAGCATTTTTGGAGATAGATTGATGCACTTATGAGCATCATGCTGGCTCAGGCCTTTGCAATTCTGCCTACATGCATGGAAAGAGCAGCCACCTATATAGCATTCCACTGAGCCTATGCTGGCCTCACCAATGCCCTGCACAGTCAGTATACCACCTTAGTCAGGATTGAGGAAAATCTTACCTTGGCTGTTCAGCACCTCACTGAAGGCCAGCAGAGTGCTGTCCAGCTCTTTCCTAACAGGGAACTGCAATTGGACTCTGAGAAGAAAAATGGAGCAAGGGAACATAATTGTGGTGACTCTGGCAAGGCGCTCCCAATCCTGACCTCTTACTCCACCATTAGTCAGAGGTCCATGTGCTGCCTCCTGTCAGTGGCCGAGTCTGCCCCTGCCTGGGCTCCAACACCTTGAGAAGCCACAGAGTAGAACCACCAAGGAGTGCTAGAAAAGAGAAGAGAAAGGAATTGTAGTTGTGCAAGTATGTTTAACACAGTGTTATATTTCTGTTTCATACTTCAACACCATAACATATGTTTGTTTGCTCCATTGGCCTGCCTGCCATATTTTTACCTGCTGACTACCAGGTAGCCTTCTATTTTATGATGAATGGCAGGACAAGAATTCAAGATGAGCAATGGGTGTCTTTGAAAGTGTTATGATGTGGCAGATGATGTGTGTCAGGCGAATCAAACCCACGAGGGAAACTTGATCATGCAGTCACAACGGTTTTGCAATCTGTATTTATTTTGAGATGCGTGCCCTGAATTCAGAAGTAATAAGTCCACCAAGACTTCAGAGAGTTTTTAGGAAACTGAGTTAAACATTTATTAACAAAAGAAAAGATTTCAAGCACATACCTAGGTCTACAAATTACTACTACAATAATCCCTAAAACCCCTAATTAATCTGGCTTCCAGTTACAGCCCCATTAAGGTAATGGTAAAAAAAAGACTTTAAACAGATGCCAGCAAGTTAACACAATACCCTGGACAATATAATTCAAAATGGCTTTTCCCAGCCTCGGTTTCTGAAGGCAGCAGGCTTAATGCACAAATACTGGAGGCTTCTCACATTTCTTGTAGATCTTACAATGCCTTCCCTGAAACAGCCTCATTTTTCTTTATACGTGTTTCTCCCTTTTAATGTAAATTCCTTTGTCTCCATATGTCTTTGGAACTTCACCTTTCTCATAATATAAATCTTTTCATGGTGCTAACATTGCCAGAAACCTTTGGGAAAAATAAACACTGCTTGGCCTAGCTTCTCTTTGAAATTCAAACTGCCCTGATTTATCTAAAAATGCTAACTGTCCTCATCTCACACTCTAAGACTTCAGCCATGTTTACATATTTAGCATTTCAAACCTAACTTCTTTTGATGAGTTAAAGCCTCCAGACCAGCTGTCTCCAATCCAATCAAATCACACACACACACTATCCAAACCCCACTATTAACCTACTTTTACAATAAATCACAATAATATGATGAGGATTATTATACTTCTGTGACAAAAGGGATGGAATGTAGATTGCCGTCTAAATGAACTGTTACAATAAGATTAGGAGGGGTTGAATGACTACCTTCTTTTCCCCGTCCTTGTTTGAGCACACCAGGTTTTAGTTTAAAATAGTTTTACTTGCCACTTCTGTGAATGTTTAACTGTTTACATGTTGTGATCATAAAAGGCATGATCAGACAGGTTTTCTTGAGTTCTTTTTTAAAAGGGGATGGTTGTATTTGTACTTATACCGGTATAAGAGAAATAATAAAAAAAACCACCTCACTTTCACACACGCACACTGAGTTCACACACACACAACTAGATTAGAATGGGAAGGATAGATTAAGTAATTTAGGGTTCAGTAAAATTACAGAGGTATACGGCTCTTGAAGGTTGGTGACTCACTGGCTTCAGGCTTTCACTCAGTGGTCCTGCTGCTTCCAGCGTTAAGGTAGCTTAAAAGTGTAGATGGATGATTTATCTGTTCTTCTGGAGACAACAGCACTGGGCTGAGTTCTTTTTAAGATCTCTGTCTGCGAACCTGGATATCTTAATCCTACAGCTCTTAATCTGTAGTCCAGTAGGTTGTGACACTTCATGTGTATATCCCAAGTATTTTTTGAAATGTTATGAGGGTTTCTATCTCTACTATCCTTTCAGACAGTGAGTTCCAACCACCCCCTGGGTGAAAATGATACTCATCAACTTCCCTTCGATCGTTTTGCAAATTACTTTGTTTCTTCCTCCAAGGCTATTGACCTCTCTGCTAGGGGATATAGCTCCTTCCTATCCACTGTATCTGGAGATTGTAATGTTTTAAGGTACAGAATGTACCAAGGGTTGATACATTCGGTCCTGCATAGGAACAGGGGTGGAACCCTGTTGGGAGATATTAACAGGTCATATCGATCAGTTGAAGGGGCAGAGTGAACAGCAGCCTGTGGAGAGCAGGTGAAGAGGAGTGTTGGCTCCATGCAGCTGAATTCTGCTGGAAGCTCTGTGCTGCTGAGGGGGCTGGGGCTCAGAGAAGACCCCTGAGCCATTAGCTCCATGCTGCTAAGAGTTGAGGCTCAGGAAAGCCCAAGAAAAGGAATTGTTCCATGTTGCTGAAGAGATTTGGGCTCAGGGAAGCCCTGAAGCAGTTGTTGGTAGCAGCATGGCTGAGGTGCTGGTACCGTGCCTATGATTAGATATTTGAGTGTGGTCTGGCCATCACAGCGATGCAGTCGCAGTAGTAGGTCAGCTCAGCTGGAAAAGAAGACCAAGGAGGCTGGACCTGGGAGCAAATTTGAGAGAAATCTGGAGTAGTGTGCCTTTTGGTTTAAGATTATACACGTGGAACTTCAATGGAGTAGAACTGTTATGGCTGGGAATCAGACTTGCTTTTTGAAAGAGAGAAGCTAAAATCCCTTGTGAGGAAGATAGAGGGCAGAATCATCCCGGATTTGCACTAAGTGGGTGGGATAAATGATGTTTTACCCGTTGGCTGCAATGGCAGCTTCTCACGCCGTATTGTCCCAATCCCACTACATTAATTTTGCATTCCCAGGAAACACACCATTTTGATGGCTGGCAGACTCTCATTCACCCACCACGGCCTCATCTTGCTGCTTCATCACGCTGGGTGCCATATTTAAAGTGTAGCTGCACGCAAACCTTCTCAGTGCTTCTAGCCCACAACTGCTGCAAAGAAGGTGGACTCATCAGAACCCTCCCTTGCACGTTCACCTGAACAACCCCCCCCTCTGGACTCCTTCCCACCTTGAAATTGCTTCACTCCTTGGTACTCCTTCCCCTCTCTGTACTCCTTCCTCTCTCCAGAATCCTTCCCCTCTCTGGACTCCTTCCCTCCTCCGGACTCCTTCCCCCCTCCGGACTCCTTCCCCCACTGTGGATTCCTTCCCCTTTCTGACTCCTTCCCTCTCTGGATTCCTTTCCCCCACTTGAAACTCCCCCCAACTCTTGAAACTCCTTCCCCCCACCCCAAAACTCCTTCATCCCCCCCAGACTCCACCCACCCCCCACCCTGACTCCTTCAGATACCCTTACTTCTTCCTCCATCCTTACTCCCTCCCCTCTCTGCACTCCTCCTCTCCAGACTCCTCCCTTCCCCTGGACTCCTTCCCCTCTTCGCACTCCTTCACTTCTCCAAATTCCTTCCCTTACATCTTCCACTCCCTCTTACACCCACTTCCCCACTTGCAGTCTTCTCCCCCATTACCCCCTTCTCCCCAATAGCCCCTCCGCCCACTCGATCTCCCACCATAGTTGCTTGTTATTTCGTGCTCACCTCATGTTAATTCTGTATGTTAGAGTATAAGATAGAGAGTATTGACTGTTTGTCTTGTTGACTCTTGTATAATAAAATTTCACCTGTTTGTTTAAAACCATGGGATCTTGTGGCTTTATGCTCTCAATAAGTAACCGGGATTTCAAATTTTGTCTATTTTAACAAAAAAAATGGTTACTACTCCCTAACCGAATTGTGACAAAATTGTAGGCTTCGTTCAGGATTATACCAAAATTTGGAGTCTGTTCTGAGGTCATATTGCATTCTCAGAACAAGTCTTGTGACCAAAAGCCGTTTACCTTGGCAAGGAATCAGGTGAGAGGTCTCAGTGTTTGAAGGATTACTAATCCTGTTACTAAATCAGTCCCGTCAAATCCTGCTGTTCTCTAGCCTTGATTTCTCTGGCAAGTTCCATGATGCCTGGCAAACCTGTGAACACATCTTAAAGTCAGACATCAGGATTAAAGAAGCTGATAAATAACCATATTTGAATTGTCAACCCGCCTGTTCCACAGGGGTTTCCTGTGTTCTGGGGTTAAAGGTAGAAGTCGGTGGGCTGCTGCCAGCAATCTCAGCACATTTAATCTGCTGCCCACTCACCAACCCACCAATTTCATCAGATTAAAATTCCCATCTAAGAGCCACAGTCTCAGGATAAGGGTATGGCTATTTAGGATTGAGATGAAGAGAAATTCCTTCGCTTAAGAGTTGAGAATCTTTGGACTTCTCTACCTCAGAGGGATTTTGATGCTCAGTTATTGAGTATAGTCAAGGCAGAGAGTGATAGAGTTTTGGGTATTGAGGGAGTCAAAGGATATGTGGATAGGGCAGGAAATGGAGTTGATATGGAAGATCAGCTGTTATTTTGTTGAATGGAGGGGAGGGATTGAAAGGCTGAATGTCTAGTTGCTGCTCCCATTTTGTATGTTCTTCTGTATATTATTGTGTTCTCATATTTTATATGTGCCACCCATGGCTCTGTTGGTAACACTCTCACCTCTGAGTCAGATGGTTGTGGGTTCAAATTCCATTGCAGAACTTGAGCACAAAAGTTCAGGCTGATGTTCCAGTGTAGTAGGAGGTGCTGTCTCTCAGATGAGATGTTAAATTGATGGCCTGTATGCCCCATCAGGTAGATGTGAAAAAAAAATCCATGACACTATTTTGAAGAGCAGGAGAGTTATTCCTGGGCCAGGATTTTATGGTCCCGCCACAGTGTGTCTCCCCCTGGCGGGTACGGCAAGCCAATTAAATCTCCATTCAGTTTGGCAGGACTGTAATATCCTGCCGGGTGGGAGGGGCAGTAAAATCCTGGCCCTGATGTCTTGGCCAATATTTATCCCCTCAATCAACATCATGAAAACAGGTTATCTGATAATTATCACATTGCTGTTTATGGGATCTTGCTGTGTACAAATTGACCGTCACAAAAAAATCCTACACCACAATAGTGAAAGCATTTCAAAACTATTTAATTGACTATAAATCACTTTGGGATGTCCTGTGATCATGAAAAGTACTATATAAATGCAAATATTTATTTTTAGTTAAACAAAATTTCATGCAAATATTCTTATGGCTATATAAATTTTTTTGAATTTTATGCTTTGGCAATGTTCCCAGGGAGTTCTGACATGAGCCTAGGTGCAGAAAGGTAAATAGTAAACACTCAAATATGTGTAGTATATTGCATTCATTCCGAATAATATGCAGCATGGCTTTCTTCACACTTTGGAGACCATGAATAACCTATCCAAACCATTGGGACTGAAACCTGAACCACTGTGAGTGCTGACCTACATGTTCTTAGCATATCCTAAATATGGATATGTCGTAATGTGAGCCTCAGTTGGAGAGTGAGCTAAAGATCAGAAACAGAAGGGAAAGAGAACCAGACAGAAAGAAACAACATTGAAATGAAGAGACGTAACAAGGAGTGAAAAAAAAGTACTCCAGGAAAACAAAGGCAATTGAAGCTGAGAGAAAAAACAAAAGAAAGGAAGGGAAAAGGGAGAAAGTAGAAGTCAAGAGAGCAAAAATGCAAAGTAAGATAAAATATACAAAGAATTCCCAGTATAGACAGATTGGACCAAATAACAGCTTAATAGTTTTGATTTGTCTCTTTGTGAATTTGTGCTTATGCATATAGTGGATAATAGAGGAAAGATAAAGAATTTTGTTTGAGGTTCCTCTCTTACATATAATAATATTTTGTTTTGGAAACATTTACAGTAATTTTATTAGTCTAACTGCACTACTAGTCGCACTGTAACCTGAGATTTTATACCTAGTCATTTGAACAGTCCACTGCGCTCACAACATTAACATTGAACAAGATGAGCACAAAGTGTAAGTTCCACTTTAACTGTATGCTAATTGAGGGTGTTAAGCTCAGAAAAGCAACTTGCCAAACTTATATGCCTCAGTATAAATGGTAAGGTTGTATCCCCGTGCTATAGATAGCAACTATGATGAATTCAAACAGCACGCATAATACCATAAATTATCTGATCCATTTCTCAGTGACAGGAAGTAGACTGCTTGTACCTTGGCAGAGATTGCATGTTCTGTTATCAAAAGCAGAGCCTCAAATTTGATGGGAAAGAAGTCATTAAATAATAAAGGTCATTCTGTGACAGTTCCTTAACATTGCAATGAGACAATGTCTTATTCATAGACTATATATTTTCAGCTTCTTAGCTGTCCATTTTATAATAGTTGTTAGACATGTTAAAAACTCTACATTTGAAATAAGAAAGCATTATCTCTATTTATAAAGTTATGAGCTTACAATGATTCCAGATGCTCATGGAGTAATAATGCTTGAAAAGACTTGGGGTGGAATTTTCCATGCCCGTTGGCATTAGGTTCATGGTGGGCATGAGCGGACCATATGCCAGGAAGGCCAAAAATTGGTTACATGCTGTTGTGAAACCAGTTTTCAATCGTCCACACTGCCTAACAATGGCGGGCTGCGTTTCCCACCACCAGCCGTCAGGAGCTTCATTTTAATACATCTGCATATCATTATAAGCCCTGCTCACTGGAATCATTCCCCACGCTGGATCACCTGGGCACATCAGCGTGATGCATGCTGACGTTTTTCACAACTGGACATAAGCGATGTGCACTTGGCGAGCTGCATTTTGCTTGGGACTTTGAGGTTTGTTTGTCTACCTTTCTTTGGGCAGCATTCGTGGTCATTCGCGCCAGGCTCCACAGGCAACAACACATCACTTGTAAGGGGGCTTATAGGCAGGTCTCTACCTACCAGACTAGCTGTAAGGCAGAGGAGGCTTTTCAATGGTTGCAGGGCTAGGGCTTGCTTGGGGAATGGGGAGAAGTGGCCTCAGGCAAGGGAAGTGACTTCAGGGCGAGGGCTGTACTGGGGAAGGAGGGGGTATCCCAGGGGATGTGTGGGGGCACATGTTGACCTGTGCAAGTGGCCTCAAGATGGTGAGGGCTGAGGAGGCAGTCTCCAGAGGAGATGAAACCAGATGGTGGTGTGAGAGAGTGAGTGGTGATGTCCCTTGAGCAGGCAATGAGTGAGATACCAGTGAATGTGTGATGGCCTTGTAAGTCTGAGAGTTTAAAGTGATTACCCTGGCAGCACAGCTGAGATCATTCATCTGTCTTCTGCACTGGATGGACGATCTCTTGTATGCAGCATTGGCACTGACCACTTCTGACACCAACTCCCCAACCCAGGGTAGTAGACTGATGGTCCTCCTGCTGCCAGAGCAGGGGTAGAAGACATTGCAATGGGCGCCAACGGTGTCCAGAAGGCATCCCAGCGATGCATAATTGAATTGGGGGGCTGCACTCTTCTTGGCTTTTGGGGCCATGTCTTCACTGGTGCCTTCCTGGGAAGCAAGCATTAAGAAATATGCACGTAGCAGCAATTTAAATATGGTGCCCTGTGTGAGGAAGTGGCAAGGTAATGGTGTGATGGGAAAATTGGAGGCCGCCCACAAGCTGGAGGACGTGTTTCCTGTGGCTGGATAATTAATGAGGTGGGAATGGGACAATAAAGCAAGAAAACGCACCATTGTGGCCAGCGGGTAAAATGTCCCATTTCCTGCCCACTACCACATTTAGTGCAAATCTGGGATGATTCTGCCCTTAAATTGACAGCTGTAAATCTAAGGTTGTCATTTAAAAAAAACTATAGTATTATTGAGATTATTTCTCTGTGCACAAGCTAAAAATGACTCAGTAATATTGCAAGACTATATTTGAAAAAATTTCATGCATTGTGTGTCAGAGCAGTGACCAAATATAAACTTAGGTGCTCAGTGTTGAAGTGAAAGCATAGTAATTTATAAGCATGTTGTTTTATGTTGGGTAGGGAGGTCAGGTTGGTTTGCTGTAGTTAGTAAGTATACACGTAAAATTGTCTCATGGTAAAGATGTAAAAAGAGGTTAACACAATCTGTTATTGGGCTTTCAATCCCGAGCAAATGGAAGAATTCCAAAAAGGGTGAATAAAATTCAATACGCCCACAGAAATTGTACAAGAATTGTTACCACAAGGTATCATTTTCCAGGGGAAATATGCAATAATCATTTCAGTTGATCAACAAGGTAGAAATTTACTATGACCTGTCATGTCATGTCACATGTGCTTAAAGGCAGATGCAGTCCAAATAAGGATTGGTTAAGCAGAGTGACTGGCATTGCTGACCCTTGAACCTGTGACCATTTGACTGAAAGCCAGTTGCACTAGCCCCATGCCTGTAGGCTGCTTTGATCATTGTAATTCTGCTCCAGAGGGGTGATGTTACAGATGTAAATGATGATTCTATTTGTAGACTCTATAGGGGCTGGATATTCATCAACATTACAGAAAGATAATGGAAATGAGTTCCACCCATTCACATGACCGCACCATAACACACTGAATTATCCTGGGATAGACCAAATTATTTATGTGAAGTGGATGGGTTTACAATAGTGTCACTGCTCCTAACTAACTATCTGCCCATTAGGAGAGGGACATATTATGGTGATGCAACATGCAAAGGGGCAAGTACTTTAGAGAATTCTGGAAGATACAGGGATAAAGAAAAGTCAGCAAAGACCATTTGAAAATGATGCAAACTCAGGGGACAAGCAGCAGAAAGAGCATCATCAGTAGATAATTTAGAACCAAAAATTAGGCTAGGGAAGGACTGTCTCTTGGAGACTGATGCATGGAAGCACCATTGGTGTGTTGGCCAGGTGCTTAGCAGAGGGAGATGGCTAAGCCAGTCATTGCTATCTCTACTACCCCATTTACAACCACAGAGCCAAGAAGAGCCTTAGTGAGCTCATAAACTTGACCAAGATAGGTGAAGGCCATAGTCCCCATGCACGTCCTGAAGGAAAAATAAATCACTCCAATGCAAGTGACTGGATGATATAACATTGTAATATTCAGAACAAATGTCAACATCTGCACGCATAACTCTTTCCTACCATAACTTTGTGCCAGCTCTCAGTACCTGATCGAGGGGTAACGGTATGAGTACCAAAGGAGAGATTATTAATGTAAGCCTGCCCTTGAAAGTAGTATCATGATGGTATAAATGCAGACATCTGGATGAAATTAATCGTTTGTGTCAATCATTTCTTTCTTGATGTGTATCCTCCTTGCAAATGAAAAGGTTGCACAAGCTGACAGCAAACTGCTTCAGGGGAGGAACTGGCAAAGTTAGACTAGTAAGTATTCACAAGGAGGAAGTGTTTCAACTCCGAGAGAGAGAGAGAGACACACACACAAAAGAGGCAGTGGGAGATGATGTCTTGGGGTGAGATGTCAAGAAGAGGTTATTAATGACAGGGACAATCTACAATGCAATGAAGAATTAGTGTCCTGGTATAAATTTATAGCAGGTGCATTATTAAATTGTTATATCTTAAAAGTGACATGTAAAATATAATCTCCCTGAAAAAAAAAGTTTTTATTTGTTTCCCTACTTGGTGGGACTCATCAACAGACGATGAGTGTTTAGAAGAGCAGCCTGGCACATCTAACTTGACACCTTCACCAACTCCATCAGACATCTTTCTTACAGGGGCACCAATCCAGAAACACTTGCTAAGGAGGATACAGTTAGTCAGAAGGCATATCGCTGGATGATGGATTCAGCAGAAATGAATAGGAGCAACCTAAGAATCTGATCTCAAGCCTAGTTTCCAAGAAAAAAATTATATAGGAGCATTATTCTCATGTGAAGGCAGTGCAGATTGTTTTTTATGGGCAGAATTTAATATGACCCGCTCAAGTGGGATGTGAGGCAGGTGGGGTAGCAGTAGAATTGTGATGGAATGTGCTGAAGCGGAAACGCAATGGTGTGATGCCAGGTCTGCATTATGCTGACAGTGGAAAACCATCAAAACGGCATCGCCACTACAATGTGGTGGGAAGCCAATTGTGCACATTGTGCAGATAATTAATTAATGTTCATTTCAATCAGTCCAAATGCAATTTAATGGTGCCTTTTAAATTTAACGAGCGGCACACAGGGAATAATAGGTTGTCAGATCCCTGGCTGCTTAAAACTGGAGTCACCCGGGCAAGGCCTTGAGTTCGCAAGTGGAGGTCATCCTTCATTATGCCAGGGAACCTTTACCATGGTAGCTCAGATGAGTGATTGTGCACGTAGGTCTGTCAGCCTTTTAAAGATGATGCCAGCAGCTGCTTTTCTATCAGGTGATGCCAAGATCAGCATCTTACTGCCCCCGCCCAGCCACATGATGGGATGGGCCATGCCTCCATCATGTTAATTGGCCAGCTGTCATGGGATCGTGGTTAATCGGCTGCATCCCTTCAGATTGACGACAGCGCCCATTTCCAGATCCACTGCTGAGACCCATTGCAGAATTGCAGAATTAAATCCAGCCCTATGTGTGGGTAAGTTGGCAGAGGCCATTAAATGCATCGGCAACACTATGAACGAAATTTCCAGGCCACAGTGCATGAGACAAACCAGGAGAGACCTGCGCTAAAAGGATGTTCTAAAGACAGTTATGGCGCCTGGAATGACAGGTACAATTTTTTCAAGAATTATTTCCCAGGACTTCCAGAACTTAATTGTGGCTATTTAGTCTGTTCTCCACATGACCATTACTCAAAATGTGTCTCAGGCCAGTACTAGTGGGCTGCAAGGAGTAGTAACTAACATTACCATCTCTCGGGATTCGCTTTCATCTCAACTTTATGAGGTGTCTTGGAACTTTTATTTTTTTATGTTAAAGGTGTTATGTAAATTCAAGCTGTTTTGTTGCAAATTTGAACAAATAAGTTGGGAGCAACAATCTACAAGCACAGAAGTATAATTAATATGTCAAAATTCTCCTAAATGACAAAAATCAAATGTGAAACCCAATGAGCGTTCCAACTTTAAAACACACAAATATTACCATGAAATAAATAGTGCACAGAAAGAACTGAAGGAAGATTTATCAAAAAACATTAATGGATTAACACTTCCAGTTAGTGAAGGGGTTAACCTTCAGCTCACATACAATGTAATTATATTGAATGCATGTAAAACATACCAAAATTGACATGTTGAATTTAAAGGTCCAGTATTATTTCTTGGAAATGGCAGGAAGTAGATAAATTTTGAAATGTAATTCAATTTTCTTCTTTCTTGTATAAGCATGTTGTCAAATCTAATTACAGTGCATTATTATAAACTCACAGTACCAGCAACTAGCGCTTATCAAGAGTTCCTCTTTACAAGATTTGAGCATTTTGTAATGACTATAATGTTGCTTCTGTGAGTATTTAATGTTGTAAAACTGATAAATATGTTTGTGCTTATTTTAAACTATAGATTAGGCAATAACTATTTTCTTGACAGTTGTCTAGGGGATTATATTTAAAGAAGAAATTATTTGCATGGGAAGTATTCAAGCTTGTATAATTGAATATTATTGGTAAATTATTTAGACTTGTACTCAAATTACTATTGGTAAACTAGTTAATAGCTGTGGTTTTTCTAAGCATCCTATTTTGTCAATGAGGCAGATAGTTCAGAAGCACTATGTATGTCCTCTAACAGCACGTAGCTCTTTCCATTTTTTCTTATGATCTGCAGTGTGAAACGAACTTGAAACACAGATCATAAAAGGGAATCTTGATTCTCAAACTAAAAACGTTGACAATGAAGTTAAGCTCATTGGAAATGGTGTAAAGTTCAAATAGAAGGAACAGACCAGACTTTACTGGAGAAGCTTGATGAAAAGCATGTAATAAAAAGTCTAACTAGAGCTATGACACTTCTCATTCATGGCCAAAATGTATTAAAGCAGCAGATCAATGGAGCACACATCTGATGTACATCGCAGGAATATGAAGCAAATTGATTCTACTCAGATTCAGGCAACAGAAACTTATGGATTCAAAGAAATAACAGACAAGAGGAAGACAAACATAGTTAGAAATGAGAACAATATGCCATTTTCCTTAAAAGCTTTCAACTGGTTCCCTCAAATTTAAATTTCTGAAGTTTTACAAGTACATGATGAGCTTACTTAGCAAACATTTTAAGTGCATAAAAGAACAATAATGTAAATCCTGCCAAATATATCCAAGGACAGTTCCAATCCATGCTCCAGGTTAATAGCTACAATTCGTCTTGGCTTTATGAACTGATTAGTGTCAGGTTAGGAAACTGAAAAGGCAGTGTTTGAAACCATTGTGACACTCTCTTTCCTCTTTCCAAATTTAATTGCATAAGACAGTGCTACTTGCTTTTTTTATGTCACCATATAAATGATTTAGCAATAATAAATCTGTTTTTGATCATTCAGGATTAAACTTGTTTGGTACTTTCATATTTTATAGCACTCCATATGTTGGCCATTATTCATTGTTTACTTTTGTAAACAATTACTTTTTATATTTACCACAAACAGTTCTCTCACAGCCTCCTCAAATACACCTAAGTCTGAACTTTTCAGTCAGCATGCGGGGGCGGGCCCAACACGCCGGTGCGTAAAATGACACGCGATGACGTCGGGCATGCGTCCCCACATCATCACGCTGTCTCACGACGTTTCATTCAGTGGGCGAACTCAGAGTCGGCTGCTCACCCACCAATAACTGATAGACCTATTAAGGCCATTAACGAAATAATTAACGTAATTGTTAATGCTGCCCATCCAAACTTAAGGTTGGCGGGCAGGCAAAAAGGCCAAGCGGCCTTTACATTTTTTAGGAGGTTTCCTGAAGCTTTTTTTAATTAAATTAAAAAATTTTACAAAATATAAAAACATGTCCCATCTCCTGTGACACAGTCACATGAGAGGACATGCTTAATTCAATTTTTAATCCATTCATTTAATAATTTCAAAAGCATTTCAATCTCCCTGAGGCAGCTCCGTGCTGAAGCACTCTTTTGCGTGCATGCGTGAAAGAGCGCGGGCCCTGACTCTCCCTCCTCTCCCCGCTCGCACAGGTAGTGATGAGCGCTATGGCTCACATCTTACAGTGGGCGGGCCTTAATTGGCCCGCCACGTAAAATGGTGGCGTAGAGTTGACTGCAGGCGGTGGTCGGCTCCACGACCGCCCCCACCCACTCCTGCCGAGCCCACCTGCCAAATGAAAAATTCAGGCCCTATAGTCTCAGTTCTAACAGTATTTGAAAATTTGAAGCAAAGCACTTTTTTGTTAATATCTTCATAATTTCCTCAATCTCTAAAATAAAACTTTACCCTTCAACCATAAGTGATATTACCCTCTCTTGTTTTTCTCTTCATATTACCGGTTGATTTCTTTCTATATTTGTATTATCTGCTATCATTTTTTTCATTTTTAACTGACCTGATCTCTTCTTCCACCTCATCAATACACTTTCGAAATTCTTCATGATATTTTTAAAGGCATCGTTAGCTCTTGTTTTAACATATTCCTTCTCATGTTTGCCTGCCTTTCACTCCATCACAGACATTCCCTTTTCTTCTTTTCTCCATCCTCCTTCATTCCACTTATTTAAAACCTATTACATCTCTATTTTTTCCCAGTTTTGATGAAAGATCATTGACCTGAAACATTAACTCTGCTTCTCTCTCCACAGCTGTTCCCAGACCGGCTGAGGATTTCCAGCATTTTCTGGAGTATTTTGCTTTTGTTTTAGCAGATGCTTATTCATTAGAGTTTCGGTTTTGTTTTAATCTCTTAGTCACTACCTTTTTTCATTTTGCAGGAGTACATCTACTCTACCCATCCTTCATATTTGATGAGTTCCCACTGCCCATCTGTTGTCTTCTTTGAGAAATAGCTCAGTGAATCTTCATGTAGGCTAGGCAAATCAAATTAGCGAAAATAGTCATGAATGCATGAGACAATTTTCTAGAACAATAAGTCATAGAGCTAAGTAGGGAAGAAAGTATCTTAGATTTCATCTTGTGTAAACATAATTAGTAATCTCATAGTAAGGAATGCTCTGGAGAAGAGTGATCACAATATGAGTCAGGAACATATAATAATGTTGTTGGAATTTATTATAAAATAGTGGTATCTATATGTGTGTGTGTGACTTAATTGGGTTAAAGGCACCTGGCCTAAAGGCTTTGATGTTTTAGGAGATGAGCTAAGTTTGAAATGTTAAGTAGGTAAACATAGGTGTAAAAGGACATGTGCATATTTAAATAAACCAGACTAGATTGATTTCAAAGGAGGGGTGAAATAAGTCACCTAGCCAGGTGAAGTTCAGAAACAGTGTCTTTATTTTTCCCAAAGATTACTGGTAAAATTAGTCCCATGAGAGATTTTTGTTATTAAAAAAGGTAAAGTCCAAAGACAGAGTGAAACAATGGGAATTTGCATTCAAAGGGGAAAATATGTATAAAGGAGCAAAAGCAGTGTGTAAGGGTAGGCATTTTAAGATCCAACAAGTGTGAAAAGCCTTCAGCATCTACGCCTCAAGGTGCTGTCTACAAAGAACTGAATTGGATTGTCAGGGTATCATGTTTCTTTGCCTGGCTCTTTTAAAATCTATATGTTTTACTGTTGCCTTAATAAAAGTGTAAATGGGAGTCAGATTAAGTAGGGGATTTAGAAGTTATTATAGTAGTAATTTGTAGACATATGCATGTGTTTAAAATCATTTCTCATATTAATAAGTGTTTAATCTAGTTTTGTAAAAACCTAAACGACTTGGTGGTATTACTACTACTGAATTCAAGGCACACATCTCAACATTTATACAAATTGCAAAACAAGTTGTGGCAGTTGCTTCAAGTTTCTCTTTGGGATTTGAACAACTTAGCATTTACTATCGGCTATGCCTTAACATATGACAGAATTTCACGTTGAATTCAAGGGGAGAAATTTCCCCATGTCGGTCGGGCCGAGCGAGAGCGGGGACGGGTGGGCGCAGACCCGATCGCCACCTGCGGGCGAGCGAATTAAGTCCCGCCCAGTGTCCTTCACGACTCCCATGCATAGCGGGAGTGGGCGGGCAGCGGCAGGCACGCTCAGCCCACCGGGTCCAATGGTGACTCGATGGCCTGTATAAAGGAAGGCCTGGCAGCCCTGGAAAGGCTGCTCACAATGGCTGGGTGAAGGGCTCTGCAGAGGGGCAATGGAGGTGACGCAAGTCCAGAGGGGAGGCCATTGGGGCAGGGCAGACCAGCGGGGCAGTGTGCCTCTCGTTTTTCAGACGAGTGCCCAGCTGCCCTCCTGGAGGAGGTGGCAGAGCGGCGGGAGGTCCTTCTTCCAAGGGACAGGAGGCGGAGGCCTCCCCACTTGACCAAATGTGCGAGGGAGGAGGTGGCCGAGAGAGTTAGCTCCCATGATGTGGTGCGGCGCACATGGATCCAGTGCCGCAAAAGGTTCAGTGATCTGCACTCGGGAAGGGTGAGCACCATGTTGCCTCAAGTCAATGCAGCCATCACCCTTTCCCCCAAACTCCCCCCGCCCCCCACATCCCTGCCAACTCTGAGTACAGTAACGTCATTGTATCCCTCGCTGGGTGTGACAGCAGAGATTGCCCATGCCCAGTTCGCCCTGAGAGGGTTGAGTTAGGAAGTGTTCTGCATCTGCAGCATGGGTGACACTGACACCCAGAGTATAGAATGGGGTTGCAAGTCTAGGGTCTGCACCTAGGCAGAGAGCTGGAACTGTGAAGCATGTCGAAGTCAGGGTGCTAACATGCTGGGAGGGGAGCTTCCAGTTGGCGGGGAACCAATCCATCTTCTATTGTTTGCGCTCCACGTGCTTGTGCCTCCTTGCTTAGCAAAGTGACACCGTGTGGTGCCACATGTGAAGGAGGCAGCATTTGGCCAAGGTGCTGGGGGTTAACCCTGGCTTGTTTGGGTGAATGTGTGGCAGTTGCAGGGTGACGAAGAACTGGAGTCCTGCAATGTCCCACTCTGGCTGGGTTGGCAGAGATATGATGGGAATTCAGGTGCAGGCTGGACTAATCAATGCTCCTCTCTCCTTTTCGGGAAAAGACGGAACGAATGGGGACTGGCGGAGGGCAGGCCCAGTTGGCCATTCTTATGCCTTTCGAGCAGCAGGCCATGCACCTTGAGAGGCGCCATGCCCCCAGGTTCACCGGTGGCGGTGAGGCTGATGTGTCACGAGGAGGTTTGTTTCGCGAACAGTTAGGTCACCATGTGTGTCACAGAAGCCATGGCACTGCTGAATGCTCCGTGATTGAAGTTAGCAACATGGGTTTACCATTGATTATTGAAGGATGAGGGCATAATGATCTGGGGGAGTGGCATGCAAGTTGACATTGTCTGCACTGTAACTAAAGAATTGTCTTTTTCCTTCCTTTCAGCATCACTGGAGCAGGGCCAGGAGGAGTAGACAGAGGGCCCACCTCTCACCCCTGAAGCCCCCGAGCAAATGCACTCTCCAGTGTCACACCACCTCACCCAGGCAGGCACCAGTGCAGATACTGGCACCTCAATGGGAATTAGATCATCGGCTAGTGTCCCAGGGCACGGCGGTGAAGGCACTTCACACTCGCTTGAGGTGCGGGCAGAGACAGAGAGTGCCCAGGGCACGGCAGTCGAAGGACTGCTGGGCACCAGGTACTTGCTTGGCCGGTGGCTGATGATGTGCCTCCAGAGACGTCTGTGAGGCAGCGAACGCTGGAAGTGCAGCAGGGTATGCGGGATGATCTGGTGGAGATGCTTGAGGCTATGCGTGGCATGGTGCCCGTGCTGGAGGAGTCCATGGGGAGCATCACCGATGCAATGAACCTCATGGCTGAGCACCATGCTTCCTCCATGGAGCCAGTGGTGACTCTCTGGAGAGGCTCCTCCAGGAGAACAATCAGGTCCTTCTGGGGTTGCGCTCGGACCTGCAAGCCCTACAGCGGCATTGACCTCAGCTGGTCAGTGCCAGTGTGGGAAATGGTCTGGGCACTAAGTATCCCAGCTTGGTGCCCAACCATCTACGGTGAGCAGGGAGGTCCGAGGCGACTTCACGTCGGCGCAGCAGCTGCCTGTCGTCTCTGCGGGCTCCTCTCAGGGCACACCGGATGAGGGCAGCAGCTGCTCCGCCCCACTGCTAGTGACCGTGGCATCCGATGAGGCTGCGGCGACTGGGGAGATACCAGCTGTGGAACTGGCCGCTCCCTCCCAGGCAGGGCCATCAAATGCTCTACGGGCCAGAGGACATCCACCAATGTCATCGAGGCCAACAGAACAGCACAGTGAGCAGACTGTCTCAGATGCTAGTGCCAGTTAGGGGACAGCACCTAGACATAGCACCTGTAAACATAAATTTAAGGCACCTTAGGCACACCACGGGTTTCTCACTGGTGTTTTTATGTTGGCCCATAGTATTTAGTCGAAGACTCCGTATGATGTCCAACACCGTTTTTGTTTTGCTTTATGAATTTTCTTTTGTTCACCCAATAAATTTTGTCATGTTTCCATGCATCAGGGTGATTCCTTACTTCTGCATGTGTACGGGAAGCCGTGATGTTATGAGTGAGTGTGACATTGAGCTTTATTGACAAGGGCCTTAGTTAATGTTATTATCCAGACTGATTTAGGACTCAGGTATCGAGTGTGGCGTGTGTTGAAAGTCCATCTGTGGCGGGCTAGCTGAAGGTTCTTTGGATTAAAGCCTCCTGGGAGTCCCTGCCTCCCTGGACTATGCCCAGATCAGCGTCTACCCCCTCAGCGTTCTCCTGTGCATGCTCATCCTCGGACTCACTGCTGGACTCATCATGTGCATCTGGAGCAACTGCGTCCAGGTCTCCACTGTGTTGTCCCTTACCAGCGCCAGATTGTGGAGAGCGCAGCATGCAACCACTATCAGCGACACACGATCTGGGGGGTACTGAAGTGCGCCCCCTGAGCAGTCCAGGCATTGGAAGCGCATCTTGGGAAGACCAAAGGTTCTCTCCACCACAACCTTTGTGGAGGCGTGGCTCCTATTGTACCATTGCTCAGCTTCTGTTCTTGGATGGCGGAGAGGTGTCATGAGCCACCTTTTGAGGGGATAGCCCTTGTGACCCAGAGGCCATCCATCCAGCCAGGCTGGAGCACTGAAGAGCCTCGGCACCTGGGAATGTTTGAGTATGTAAGTGTTGTGGGAGCTGTCTGGTTCCTTGCACAAACTTGCAGAATCAGCATCCTGTGATCACACACTATCTGCACATTCATGGAGTGGAAGCCCTTCCTGTTGACGAAAGCACCGGGATCACCTGCTGGCGCCTTGATGGCCACATGTGTACAGTCTATTGCACCCTGGATGTGGGGGAAGCCAGCAATCGCTGCAAAGCCTCTGCTTGCTGTGTCTGGCTGACCTTGTCGCAGCAGTAGTGGGTGAAAGTCAATGCACGCCTGACTAGAGCATCTGTCACCTGCTTGACACAAGTGTGGACAGCTGATTGGGAGACTCCGCAGAGATCACCCACAACCCCTGGAAAGAGCCAGAGGCATAGCTGAGGGCAGCTGTGATCTTTAGAGCCACTGGTGTGGGGTGCCCATCTACACAGTTTGCGGAGATCTCAGGGCCTACCATCAGATGGAGGTGACTATCTCCCTTGAGAGATGGAGCCTCCTTCGGCACTGGACCTCAGACATATTGAGGTAGCTGCTTCGCTGCCTGTAAATCCTGGCAGCAGAATATCGGCGTCTTCTGCGGCCCCTTCCGCCTTGCACTTCCTGTTGGCCCTGCATCCCTTGTGCCTGCGCCTCTCCTCCCAAAGGTGGCTCCTCTGGAGGCTGAATGTGGACTCCTGGCCTCCTTCCCCTTCTGGCCCACCCTTCCTCCTCAGAGGAGGTGCCTCCAGTGGAGAGCACAACTCCCATTCTCAGGCTAAGAGAAGGCTTCCTGAAAGCTGCAGGCCCCAAAAATGATCTTTACTGTAGAGTCCTGCCCAAGGCTTTTACCCCTGTCCTATCAGCTGGTATGAGTTTTGAAGTCTTCCTGCTCACTCAGGCAAGTAAAAGTTACTTTCACACTTAAATACCTCAACATCACATTCGCAACCCCAGTCACCCCTCTTATCCCGCCCGTGGATGAGGTTTATACGAATGTCTCCGTTGTGCCCATGCAACGTCCTGAAGATCGCACGGGCTGTGAAAAACCGAGATCAATTGATGCTTCAAGGGCCTTAACTGGCCTGTTAATTGATGGCGGGCACACATCTGAACTTATAGCGCCCACCTTCCCAAATATCACGTTGACGCGCAGTGACATTGGAACGCTCGCCTGACGTCACCGTGCGTCATTTTACGCGCGGGCGTGCGGGGGCCGCCCCTGCACGCCACCGGGAAAATTCTGGTCCAAGAGTGTCACACATAATTACAAAACTAGAGAAATTTAAATAAAGCCAATTATGTACGTATGAGGGATGAGTTGGCTAAGGTAGCTTGGGAAATTAGATAAAAGGTCTGACAGTCGATAAGCCATGGCAAAAATTTAAAGAAATATTTAATTTCATAATTCTCAATAAATATGCATTCTGCTGAGAAATAAAAGCTTCAGCTAAAAAATGATCCATCCATACCTAACTAAAGAGGCTATGGATAGTAATAAATTAAATTTAAAACAGAGGCTTATAATATTCCTAAGAAGAGTAGTAAACCTGAGGAATGAAAGAGTTTTGGAGACCAGAAAATTGTGACAAAAATTAATAAAGACAGATAAAATTGAATATAATAGTAAACTAGCAAGATACTACCAAGATTGTCGAAGCATCTTCAAGTACATAGAGAGGAAGAGAGTAGAGGCTGAAACAAGAGAAATTATAATGGGGAATAAGGAAATGGGAGAAATGTTATTTTTGTGTTTGTCACAAATATTTTGTGTCTGTCTTCATGAAAACCACATCAGAAATAATAGGGAACCAATGTTCTAATGAAAGTGATACAATCCCCAAAGAGACAGATAATTTTTAAATAGAAATTCAAACTTCCAGTTAACAGCTGAAAGAATGATACATCAAGGTTTCACATTTTAAAACTTTTACTATATCAAATGACTAAAAACACTATTGGCTAAGAACTATTTTCTTTTGTAGGCAATGTATACTTTAAACACATAAGGGGTTCCTTTTTACTTTTACACAGCTTCAAATGAGTTGATTCCTTTTTTCTTTCCCAGCTGGGTAACTCCCAATCCCAGACCTTTCTCTCAATGTGAGGGTTACACTGTAGATTTTTCCTCTAGGCCCATGCCAGGAAAATCTTCCAGCTCCTTTAACTCCTCACAAATTTGGTCTTCATTTTGAGTTCAAGCGCCTACCCATGCTCTGAATGGTGAACAATAGAAACAACATTTTCCCTCCTTTAAGCTGCAGGCCTGGCTGCTTCTATCTTTTTAAATCTCTACCTCTCAGATGACAGCAGACTACACAAGAAAAAACTATAACAGCTGTTTGTCTTGATATTCCTGGGTTTATAGGGAAGCCTGTAATCTATTCCAAAATGGCTTCCTCTACCCTTTTCCCATGACAACAGGAAACACATTCACATTTCCACTTAGATACAAAGCTAATCAGTTATCTTTGATTCCACTCCCTTTCATTTTAGAAGCAAAGGGACAGTTTATAACACAACTGTTTACAATTTGATACCTAGAATATCTTTCTGGGACTTTGGGAGACTCAGGGTCTACTTATTGTAGACTTAGAAATTGCTGTCATTGTCTCCAAGTTTAAATACCTTGTACCTCCCTCTCAATAAAACAATCTGAGTCCCTTTGATCTCTGCCAAATAAACTGTCCAGGTTTACTATCAGGTATACTCCAGGAAAGGTCACATGTGCCCCTTCATCTACCCTATATTTAAAGCTGCAGTCCAAACCATAATAACCTTATAAACCAAAAGATACAGTCCTAAACATAACAACTGATAAACCTCGCAATTGTAACATTGAAGAACTTAAAATCAATAATTTTAGTAAAGAAAAAATACTGGAAAAATGAATGAGACTGAAAGCTGAAAAACCCCCGCTTGAGGGTCTACATCCAATGACTCTAATGAACACATTGGTTGTGATCTTCCAAAATCCCCTAGGTTCTAGAACAGTCAGAGTGGATTGCACTGTAGAAAATATAACATCGCTATTCAAGAAAGGAGGGAGAGAGAAAACATTATACTTCTGGCCAGTTAGCCTCATGCCAGTTATAGGAAAATGCCAGAATCCATTATTTAGGAAGTGGTAACAGGGTACAAGGAAAATCGTAAATATGGTTAGGTGACGTTAACATGATTTTATGAAATGGAAATTGTGTTTGACTAATCAATTTTTAACGAGCAATGTATATAAAGGGGAAACCATGGAAGCAGCATATTTGGATTGTCAGAAGGCATTTAATAAGATGCTATACAAAAGGTACATGATAAAAGCTTATGAGGTTGGGGCTAATGTATTAGCATCAATAGCAGATTGATTAAAGGACAGAAAACAGATTTGGAGTAACTGAGTCATTTTCAAGTTGGCAAGCCTTCCTGTGGATTACTGGAAGGATCAGTGCTGGGGTCTCAGCTATTTACAATATATGTTAATGACTTAGGGTGGAATTGTCGCTGATTTGCACGAAGTGTGGCAGCGGGTGGGAAAAACAACGTTTTACCTGCCGGCTGCAATGGTGGATTTTCACGCCGTATCAGTGCCAATCCCGCCACATTATTTATGCATTCCAGGAAACACGTCATTCTTTGGCTGGCGGGCTCTCATTTGCCTGCTTGCCATCACCTCACCACTTCATCGTGCCGGGCTCCATATTACACATCTCAGTGCTTCTAGCCCCGACTGCTGCAGGGAAGATGTCTACGAAAGGCAAAAAGACTGCAGCCCCCCCTGTTTAATGACGAGTTACTGGAACGCCTTTTGGATGCCGTGAAGGTCCGTTGTGATGTCCTCTACCCCTGCTCTGACCGCAGGATGGGCAGCGGGGTTACCAACCAGGCTTGGGAGGTGGTGGTCAGCGCCAATGCACTGGAAAAGAAGATAGCTACCCAGTGCCATTACAGGATGAATTGTTTCATCTGTTCTGCCAGGTTAACTCACTCTTCTCATCGCTCTCAACTTGCACACTCACAAACCCATTACACATCCACAGGGATCTCACACTTCAAGGGACAACACCACTAACTCCCACACACACCCTCAGATCTCCATCAGGCTCATATCCCCTCGAACTCACATCCTCATTCCTGTCCATGGCACCGCTCATCACACAAACATTCCATGCAGTACCATGTGTCCTGCTCACACTCTCTCCATCTGTTTTGATGCAGGGGAAGCCTGCTCACATCAGCAGGGAGAGGTCCCAGACCCACATTAGGCCCCTCACTCAATTTGAGGAGCATGCCAGCATGCTGACTGGTGAGGATGTGGAACCTGCGTGCAGCGAAGGTGAGGTTGGCGGTGAACACTCACCTGAGGATCCTGCACCACATCATCCCTCCCTCAACGCAGCTGTAAATGCTCTCTCTCCTGGTTCTGACTCTGCTGTCATGCACTACTTCTCTCTACTTTGGTTCACAGGGAGCTCTACCAAAGGGCGCAAAACCCTCAAACAGCCAGTCCCTCAGCTCCATCCATGTCCTCATCTACAGCAAAGAGGACTCCTCCTCCAGTGAAGAGGTGGAAATAAGCAGCCCAGTAGACCTGTCACCGCAGAGGGAGCAGCCGGCCCATGAGTGATTCTTGAGGGAAAAGTGTGTGTGTGGCAGGGCCTTTCGGAGCCTCGTGTGAGCACACTCACACGCACGCAGATGTTTCGCATTTCACACTCATCTCAATGTCCTGAGTGTTTTGAATGCTGCCTGCTGGGGTTCACTTTCAGTTGTCCATCTGAGCTAACCTGCATCTCCATCCACCCAATGATCACACCCCCATGCAGCACCTCATCCCACCCACCACGACTGTCGTTTCATTTTCGATTTGGACAACATGGTCCTAATTCGGTTTTAGTTTCACTCCCCCGTCCTTCATCCTCCCCCAGTCACCCATTTCCTTTCCTTCATCACAGTTGACACGGCATCACCTCCCCTCTGTTATCTACCGGCTACAACCCCTTTCCTTCGGGGATGTCCAGGTGAACGTGCACATTCCCTTCCTTCCTGAAAATTCCACCCCCATACATATTTACCTCCGTAACCTCCTCCTTCCCACCCCCAGGGTCCATGTCTGTCTCCAGGTCCCCACCGACCACCCTCACCATCCCTTCTATCACTCCTGTCAATCCCTCACCCTCCCACCCTACCGCCTCAATCTGCCCTTGGTCATTCTCACTCTTCCTCCATACCATGCCCACCTTCAGTTCGGTCCCCAGAAGGTAGACATAGACTTATCTGTTGACCTGCACATCCTCCACATCCTCCCCCGCACCCCTTCCTCTCCTGGAACACAGTCTTCCCACCCACCCGCCCCAAGACTCCACCCCCACTTAGTCACACCCTCTTCCTGACTCCTTCCTCCACCCTTACCTTTTCAGGCACCCTTAGTCCCTCCCCCCTCCCAACTCCTTCCTCCAGCCTTACCTCTTCCTTGAGTCTAACTTTTTCCTCCAGCCTCAATTCTTCCTCCAGCCTTACTCCTACCACCTTTCTGACTCCTTCCTCCGCTCTGACTTCTTCCTCAACCCTTACTCCCTCCCTGGTGACTATCCAACTTCCTTGAGTTGCTTTGCAGCAGAACAATTTCCAGGAGAGGATTCCATTCCTCCAGTGTGCCATTGGTGTTGGGCTCCAGCATCTTATACTCTTTGGATGTCCATGATGTGAGCAAAGCCCTGGTGGATAAGTCCCAACTTCTGCACGTCACATTTATTAAGATGTGTGCAACACCAGCGTGCTTTCCCGCCGACGTGGACGGACGATCTAGTGGGGGCTGGGACCATTCCGGCAGGCAGGCCTAATAATGATATGCTAATGTATTACAATGAGGTTCCTGACATCCGATGGTAGAGGACACGGCTTGCCACTGCTAAGCTGAGCGGACGATCGTGAACTAGTTTCACGCTGTCATGAAACCGATCACGTCATATTGTCCGTTCATGCCACCAAACATGCCTGACGTGAGCAGCCACGAAAAATCCTGGCTTGAGATGAAAGGGGCAAGTGCATAGTACACAAGTTTTCTGATGATCTAAAGCTAGGTGGGCAAGTAAGCTGTGAGAAGGACTGTAATCTCTGTGGGGAGCTATGACCTCACTATATTTTTTATAAATATATATCCTCATAACTAATTTCTAAAATGTAAAAAAGAATGGACAAGGACCTTTTTTAAAATGGCTGAAACTATGTCTGCCTGGTATCCTGAACAAAAGGGGCTATTTGGCACTATCACAGAAACTTGTGCCTCATTATCTCTGAAGAGAAATTAATGACCCCTGTGGACTGCAGCGACCAAATTCAAAGGGAATTATACAAAGGTGATCTGTATTTCATAAGCCAGGTCTGTCCAATAGGGGCTGATTCATCTGTGAGGACAAAGGACACTGCAATTCCCTGTGAGACATAATGGTTGGGACATTGACAATCTCAGGTAGCCAGGCCAAAGGATTCACACCCTTTGTCAAAGTCAAAGTGGAGAGGTAGGAATCATGTGACATGACCTTACCCCCTCCCCCAGCTGGTGGAACTAGTAATACTGCCTTGTGGAGCTGCAAAGGTCAGTCTGCCATCTTTCCATCCACCAAGCATTACCAAGGAAAAGGGCCTCTGTCCAGGTTTGAATGCCTGGCCCCAACTACACTGTTTCTACTGGAACTTCTGAACCATCACCTTCAAGACAAATTCATCCCTGCATGCCTATCTCTTCGTGGAAGCCATCTCTAATGGAAAAGTGAATTATCCAGCATCAGTTTTCAACCTGCTGACCTCTGTGAAGGAATGCACCTTTGCAATTTGATTCTGGACTCTGGATTAATGTGAAACAATAATTCTTTTCTCTGTGGCCTTTGCCCTGCTCTATCCCTCTTTTATTATATGAATGTGCAGGGGGCTACATAGTGAACCCTCTCCCCACACTCCTACCCCTTGCCCACATTTTGAGCATGTGCAAATAAACTAATTCCTTTCAGTTCATCCTATCTTGACTTTGCTGCGGGGTTATTAATAGAAACTGGATCACATCAAAACCATGGGGTTGGGAAATATGCCACTGCTTATAAAGAGGAAAGCAAATCAAAAATACATTTGTTTATGGGACAGGTGGTGAGAGGAGAAATCAGGGTTGTTTAAATTAAACCCTTCCCTGTCCGTAACAAGGACATTAAGGGCAGAATTTTAACATTTAGGCCTGCTTACAGTGGAGGTGGCTGGAAATGGGCTGGAAACCCAAAACCTACTGGAGCGTGCTTTGCCATGCCTTTTTAACTCACCCACATTAGCATCCTCCTTCTGGGTTTCTCAACCAGTCGGAGCAGGCGGGCGTTGCGATGGTCCACTCCAGACTGCTTTGTGCCCTTTATTTAAAAGGACCCTGGCAGGGATTAGAATGGATCCCCTCTAGAAGTGACAGGGCAGAGAGAGCAAGTTGAATGTGGGAAGACTGCCTCCCAGTTCCTCGAGGAATCCCAGGAGGTCATGTTGCGAGCCTGAAGAGTAAGAAATACTGTTGTCAGTGGTTGGGAAGAAGTGGCCAGGCTCCGAAGTTAAACAGACGTTGATCGAAGCGGCTCAGGAAGTCAGCAGCAGGAGTGTAGTAACTTGTACATAGATAGTGCCAAATGAGATTCAATTAACCCAGCTGGACAGGAAAATGAATGACATTCAAGTACCCATCCCCACACTCTCATTTGCCAAGCATTCCCCTGCACGGCATTCTTCACGCCAACAGAATTCCACCCATTGTTCTCTCTTGAAGCATCTCCTCATATCCCCACTGGACTGCCACCACTGACATTCACCTTCATCTTACTGACAGCTCACACCCACCCCTCATAGTCACCCTTTGCAAATGTTGGTATCTGATCTTCTCGATTTATTCAATTTCTCACATTCATAATCAGACGTGAGGTGAGAGCGATTGTCATTGATATCAAGACAGTGTTTGATCAAGGGTGGCATCGTGGACCCCTATCAAAATTGAAACTAATGAGAATCAGGGGATAAACTCTCCAATGGTTCTCATACCTAGCACAAAGGAAGATGGTTGTGTTTGTTGGTGTTGTAATATTGCTTTAAGAGTGATGTCCCTTTAAGAAACTCAACCTGGTACCTGGATGTCATCATGTGATGAGGAACCACGGACTTTCTCTGCACTGTAGTACCCAAGACGACAGATGTTGCTCTACTGTCTGTACTGATTTTGCTGTAAATTAGTCCAACCAGAGATCCTCAACCAAACGGAATCCACATATGTCATTTGTGTTACATGTAGATAGCACAAGGATATCACTGCATGGTGGCAGCAGTGTTTGTTCTCTTTGAGGTGAAAAAAGCAGAACAAAGGATATAAGCTTGAAGGCTGAGGGGAGAAACAGCAGACAAGGTTATGAAGCACTCCAAAAATTCCCATGGTACAGAAAACAGATGAAAGCAAGCATCAAAAATGGAAGAAACAAGGGTTCACTTACTTTACAAACTGTGAGTACCTTGGGCCAGGCAAGTGCCTCAAGTAGCCAGTTGCCTCAGGATCGTGCTACTTAAAGGAAAGGGCATTCAGAACAGAGTTGAGGGTACAGAGTTAAATACAATATGAAAAATAAAGAAGCACACTAAATACAGTGCGGAAAGCATGAAAGGACTGTACAAAGTACATTACAAAGCTAGAGTAAAAGCAAAAACTAGAGACCACAGCAGGAACACTGCTGGAGGTGCATAAAGATTTCCTGCATACCAATAATGTCTGAAAAAGGCTAAAGAACAGCAGAAGGATGGATACCAAACCTCCCAGTGTGAACTGGAAGGCCACTTATGTCCTATCCAAATTCAAATATTTTAAACAAAGAATGCAGCTATGCTTCATTGACCGAGCAGTTGCTGAACTGGATAAGCAAGCCGTGAAAATACTGATAGCAAGTGGTAATGCTGGGTTATCTGAAGAAGACCAGAAAGATCCCACAAAGATATGGAAAGTGCTAGAGGGTCAGTTTTGGGAATTCATTGCCTAGAGGCAACAGTCACAGGAATCAATAGACCAATTTGTCAGCAGATGCTGTAGCAGGGGCAATGAATGCAACTTTTCAGAGACCAAATTGTCAGAGTGAATAGTGGAGTTGGTAATTGCCCCAACACTTGTTGAAGCATTCCAAAAAGACCTCTTGGAAAAAAAGGTCACAGCACTGATGCGCAGCTAGGAGATGGCAGGAAGTATGAAGCCATTGTAGCCAAACAGCAGCATCTGCAAGTACTAGATACAGGTAACAGTGTTGGCACGATAAACAGGCTACAAAAAGCAAGCAAGCTCTGTGGTAAGTGTGGTTTGTCACACCCACTGCAAAGTTGCCCTGCCTTCCAAGACCTGTGCAAGGTGTGTGGTGGAAAAGGACGCTGGGCCCACCTATTCAAGAAACCTGGCTCCAGATATGCAACCAGAGGGCACAATAGGACACAACAAGCAGAAGACAGATGCAGCAGCATGGCAACAGCAGCAAGGAGGTGGCTGGAGACTGCACAAATGCAAGTCGATATATGAAGTTCACAGTAAGACAGACCCAAGTTGAGAATTCACATACCTCATTTGTGTTACATATAGAAAGCACAAGCATGTTACTACAGTTGGAGGCCAATCATCTCAGCCCCACGTCATCACTACAGGAGTTCCTTAGGGCAGTGTCCTGGGCCCAACCATTTTCAGCTGCTTCATCAATAACTTAACCTCTGTCATAAGGTCACAGTCCGTGCCCACATGGAGCAAGACCTGGACAACATTCAGGTTTGCGTTGATAAGTGGCAAGTAACACTAGTGTCAAGCAATAACCATCTCCAACAAGAAATAATCTAATCATCCCACATTGCTGATTTCCCCGCCATCAACACCCTGGGGTTACCATTCACCAGAAACTTAACTGGATCAAACGCATACTGTGGCTACAAGAACAGGGCAGAGGCTGAGAAATTCTGTGGTAACTAACTCAATTCCTGACTCCCCAAAGCCTATCCACAATCTATAAGGCACAAGTCAGGAGTGTGATGGAATACTCTACATTTGCCTGATTGAGTACAGTCCCAACAACACTTGATACCTTCCAAAACATAGCACCCCATCCACCACCTGAGTATATCTCTATGACATTGACACACAGTGATTAGAAGATGCACTGCAGCTTAAACAGCACCTTCCAAACCCACAGCCTCTATCACCTTGAAGAACAAGGGAATCAGGAATCTACAAGTTCCCCTTCAAATCATACACCATCCTGACTTGGAGTTATATCATTGTTCCGTCACAGTCACTGGATCAAAATTCTGGAACTGCTTTCCTAACAGCACTGTGGGTGAACCTATACCACATGGACTGCAGCAGTTCGAGAAGGCAGCTCACCACCATGCTTTGAAGGACAAGAAAAGGTGGGCAATAAATGCTAGTGAGCAAAAGCCTCATGAGCAAATTATAAAAAACTCTCTGCTTTCTCTCCTTGTGGAAGAGAGAGCAGAACTCCAAGGAGAGGCAGAGAACTGGGAGTGGCCCTCCAATAATTGCCACGCTGACCACTGAGAAGGAGAATCTGATGGAGATCAGCAGAGTGTGCAATAAATAGCCATTGGAAATGGGGTGATGATGTCTGTCAGATACCTGGGTAAGAGAACTAGATATCACACTCATTTTGAATTGTTGTCACCAGCAACAGATATGGTCATGAGCACAATGACGACTTTGAACCCTTTCCCTTGCCAGTTCTAATTCATGTCTTTCATCTTGCAAATGTCCTTTTAAGCCTTTTTCAGGAGTCGGAGTGGAACGATGTTGAGGAATCAGCAGAGGAGATTGCACGCTCTCAGGACTTTTCACACTCTGAGGGTGCAATGCCGTTTGCCTCACATGCACCTTCCACTAGTTTAGATGCACACATCTTGGTGGGGCCTCAAAGGTAGTGAGCTATGTTGTCACAAGGCGAGCCACATATGGTGAGCAGGAGCAGTTATTAGAAACAGGAGCAGGAGTAGAGAGTCCACTTTGGAGGGCACAGCACACTTCAAGCTCTACTCAGTTGAATGCAGATGCTGAGCCTTGGGGGTCATCCTGGAAGAGGATTATTCTGGATCAGCAGCAGAAATGCCAGAAGTTTTGTCAACATTTCAAGGAGGACTGCGCACAATAGGAGAGAGATTTGAGATACTGCCTTCAGCAAGAGTGCCATGATATGTCAGTCCTTCGCGCTGATGTCCACCTCCATGGAAAGAATTGCCATCTGCATTGAGCATCAGAAGCAGCAGGCAAATGAGTGCATACTGGCCCTTACCAATGCACACTCAGACTGCCAGTTTAAATAGGATGGAGGAAAGCCTTGATTTGACCATTCAGCATCTCACTGAAGTGCAGCAAAGTGCTCTCCAGCTCTTCATTAGCAGGAAAGTGCAGATGCAGCTTGAGAGGGAAGATGGAGAAAGGGCACATGTAAGAGGGGACTCTACCCAAGGTGCTCTGACTCCTATCTCCTTGCTCCCCTTTAGAGTCCGAGCCCCACATGCTGTCCCTTTTCCCAATGGCCAAGTCTGCCCTTGCACAGGTGCAGGGGGGAAGTTTTTGAAGGAAACTCAGAGGATGTCAGCCATAAGCATCGCAACTTTCAGAGCTGGGCAATGACAAGGCTGTCTCCAGCTCTGCTGAAGTCTCATGGGTTGCATGATGGGATCGCTTGGGTTTGCAGGTTTGTCACCATAGCAATGCTATTGTCAATGTTAAAAACCATAAACTTTATTTCAAGTTTGCACCCGTTCATCTTCATTCTTGCCTTTCGGCTGTCAAGTGGTCATCAGCCTTGAGGAAAATGGTATCAACTGGGTAGAAGATGAGCAATGGGTGTCAATGAGATAAAAGATTATTGGCTGTGGGAATGTGTTGTGTTGGGGGTGGGGCATGGCATAGTGGTTCAGCTTTGGTGTGCCACATGGCTTCACAGTCTCAGGTTATCTGAATCCTACCTGTATGACTCTGTCGTAGGCTTCTCTGGCAGCTGAGTGAGCATCTGCGGGCTCCCTGGCCACATCAGGCTCCTCTTCCCCTGCTTCTTTTTCCATTTCTCCTCCTCCGAAGATTCAGGTCAGCTCCTTCCTCCTCATATAGCCCCAGTCCAGCATTATGTTGTGCAAGGCACTGCAGACTGCTCCCATTTGGGACACGCTTGCTGGTGCAAACTAAAGAGTATCCCCAGATCTGTCCAGGCAACTGAATCACATCTTCATCATCCCAAAGACTTGCTCAATGACTGCTCTTGTGTTTATATGGCTCTGGTTGTACCTTTCTTTTCATCAATTGTAGGACCTCTCATAGGTATCACAGCCACATCCTTGGAAGGTATCCCTTGTCTTCAAGGAGCCAGCTGCTGAATGTTTGGAAGTGTGAAGATTTGTGAGAGTGACAATCAGTGCATAATGAAGACCACATGGCAACTTTCAGGATACCTTATACAAACATGCGTGAATATCTTCCAGTACAACAAGGATGGTGCTTCAAAATTATTTCATTGACTGTAAACCATCTTGAGACATCCTGTGGTCATGAAAGATGTTATGCAAATGCAAGTCTTTTTTTCCTCAAGTGGTTACATACAAGCTGAACTTTGGCAGAGTGGAATCCCACTCAGTTGATGAACACAGCTGGGTGATTTGAGGGCATCTTGATTACCAAATTGGTGAAGTCTATGACTCTTTGGATGTGTGGGAATCCAGCCATTGCAGCAAATCTGAGGACCCTCTCATTCTGACTGACCTCATCAATATCAAAGTGGCATTGGCTACATTGGATATGCACTAGTGTGTTCTAAAATCCTGTCAATTTCACCAGCAGATCCCTGAAAGGTGCCGGAGGCAAAGAAATTCTGAATTGTGGGGACCACCACTGGCAAGTGTGCTTACTTGGCCCACGGGGAAGGAAGTCTTGTTTCATCAGATTGCAGATGTCAGCAATGAACTGTTGAGAAAACCTGAGCCTCCTGAGGATCTATTGCTTGGTCATGTACAGAGGGCAGACCCTCTGCCAGTGTACACTATTTGGAGTTATCACTTCCTGTGAACTGGAGCTCTATGTTCATCTCCTCTGTCCTATGATTGGCAGGTTTCTGAGGAAAAGGCAGCTGGTGTTGCTCCTGCTGGTGTCGTTCCTGCTTGTGTTGGTTTTGCTTCTGCTGCTTCTCTTGTTCTTCATCAGAGGTCCAGGGCAGAGCTACATAAGTTATTCCTTAGCTGTTAAGAGGGTTGACAGCAGGGAAGTGTGGATCAAAGTAAAAAAAAATGTCCAAGGTAGCAGAAGTTACCTCAAAAAGCAGTGAAAGTACACTATAAGGCCAAATCCTGTGAGCAAAAGAAATTCACTTAGGCAAGGAACAAACTGTCTTAGTTCAGTTCTTGAAGGTTTTCCAACCTGTCAATTTCGCAGTGTTGTCAATTCCTGCTGTGCTCTTGCCTAGTTGACCCTGGTGAATTTCAGGCGGTTTGGGAAACCTGTGTGCTGGAACACAGGGTGAAATCTTCAATCAATTTCTACTTTGTATATGATAATCAGCTAGCCATCTATTTTGTGAGGGCCTCGAACTCACACAGGTTATATACGGAGCCCAGTGGGATAATGTCAGGTACAAAGTACAGAAAGTTATCATGAACACAGCAAGCAATTAGGAAGACAAATAATATGTTGGCCTTTATTACAAGGGAGTTAAAGTACAATTCTACACTGCTTTGCTGAAACCACACTTTGAGTGCTGTGTACAGTTTTGATCTCCATACCATAGAGAAGGTAACACAAGGTTCAATACAAAAACAAAAATACCTGGAAAAACTCAGCAGGTCTGGCAGCATCTGCGGAGAGGAGCACAGTTAACATTTCAAGTCCAAATGACCCTTCAACAGAACTAAGTAAAAATAGAAGAGAGGTGAAATATAAGCTGGTTTAAGGGGGGTGGGTGGGACAAGTAGAGCTGGATAGAGGGCCAGCGATAGGTGGAGATAACCGAAAGATGTCACAAACAAAAGGTCAAAGAGGTGTTGAAGGTGGTGATATTATCTAAGGAATGTGCTAATTAAGGGTAGAAAGCAGGACAAGCAAGGTACAGATAGCCCTAGTGGGGGTGGGGTGAAGGGAAGGGATCGAAATAGGTTAAAACGTAGAGATAAAACAATGGATGGAAATACATTTAAAAATAATGGAAGTAGGTGGGAAAAGAAAAATCTATATAAATTATTGGAAAAAAAAAGGGAGGGAATCGGAAAGGTTCAATAGATTGGTTCCTTGGATGAAAGGGCTGTCCTACATATAGAGTAATAACATGTGCTTCTGGACCTGAGTTACGGACAGGGATGAGAGAGAACTGAAACCCCTGTTCCCTTCCCTTTATTGTCTGTAATCAGTGTGTTTTTGAAAAGGAAGATGTGTGTGTTTCTTAACCCCTGAGTGTGTGGACAATTTGAATAACCAGCAGCAAGCTTGTGGGGGAGTTAAATAAAGAGGAATATTTATTTACATGTTTACCCCGAAAATCTAATGCTGACGTTCACTCACTCAGTCACACTCTTTTTCTCTCTCTCACACACACACACACATGGAAAATACAGTTCGAGAGAATGGTTTGTAATTCATGTATTGAGCACATCTTGAAAGAAAGCATGTATTGTAGGCCTGATGAACAGATTGTTTTCACTCTTGAAGTGTAGTCTTAAGTGGATTCAATAGCTGGAGTCATATAAAAGAATTGTTGTAGGATTCCCTCAAAGAGATCGATTTTCAGCAAGTCACGAAGTTGTTGCTTGTAGTTTCAATACCAGGAAGTCTCTTTTCTGTTGGTGGACTTGAAAAGGAACAGTCTTGGAGACCTTATGGTGTTGCTGTCTCCAGGAATAAAGGCGCATTTGTTGCTGCCTTTTCTGCTACTGCTGCTTCTGCATTGTTTCTGCGTAGTTCTACAGACAGCACTTAAAGTCTATTTTTTAAAGATCGATCAACATTACCATGTAGTCCTTTACAGTTCCCTTCCAAATATGCTCTTGGGCTTAAATTAATTAGCCACAACCTGGGTCTTTGTGTTTGCAGATATCCACCCTGGGGTTTGAGACAATCATTGTCTTGGAGCAGGATTTTCAGGTCGGCACGTGGGCACACACCCGACCAGCTCAAGTGTAAAGTAGCACAAGATGACGTTGGGCAAGCGCCCCAACGTCATCCCTTGCTCGTGCAATATTTCGGTCAGCGGGCACAGGCAAAGGTTGGAAGCGCACCTGCCGACAATTAAGAGGGCAATTAAGCTCCTTAAAGTTGTAACTAACCCGGTTTCTCGTGGTCCATCCAACCTCATAGTTGACAAGACGGGTGAATCGGCCAGGCAGCTTTTGTATTTTTCATGAAACCTCATCCAATGGTGGGATGAGGTTTCTGTTATTAAATTTTTAAAAAATCTATGGACAGAATGTTTATAATGTATATGCTCAGGTGACTGTTTGTGATGCTTGGACATTTTTGTTCTGATTTTAAAATCTTTATTACTTTTGAAGTCTTCAGCTCCCTGAGACAGCTCTCTGCCTTCAGGGAGATTTCATTCAGCGCTTACCCGTGCCTGCGCTTATGTCAGTGCCTGCTCTCCTCCTGCCCCACTGTGGCAATGCTGAGCATTTCAGCACGTGCTTCACGCTGACTGGCCATTAATCAGCCAGCCAGCCAGCATGAAATCGCGGTCGGGGGCCGATCGCGGTCGGCAGTCCGTTCCCTGACCACTCCCGGACCCACCGATCACTCCCACCCGCCGACCTGAAAATTCTGCCCTTGGTTTCAGAATGACCCATTCAAGCCAGGAGTGCAGTTTGGATGGTCTCAGGACATGGGTGTTTACACCTCTTTGGTCTGGAATGTCCTTTGTCCTTTCAAGACAGCATGGCAGTTTTTTTTGGAATCCACAGATTGAGAGTCAGGAGACCCATTTGGCAGCTATGTTTTTCAGCCCATCAGTGTACATTTTAAAAGAAGTTAGTTCCAGAAGATTCAAAAGTGATCATAGTTCGTATTTTAAAAGCTATGGATAGGACATGCCTCTACTGGGGAGTGACAGAATGAAGGGTGATTTTATTATAATATATAAGATGCTGAGAAGGCTTGACAGTGTAGATGCTGAGCGGCTGTTTCCCCAGGCTGGAGAGTCTAAAGCTAGGGGTTTAGTCTCACGGTAAAGGTTCAGTCATTCAGGACTGAGATGAGGAGAAATTTAATCACTTAAAGGGTTATGAATAGTTGTAATATATCAGAGGGTTGTGGATTCTCAGTCGTTGAGTGTACTCAAGGTTGGGTATGATAGACTTTTGAACTCTAAGGCACTCAAGAGATATGGGGAGCAGGCAGGGAACTGGACTTTAGGTCAGAGATCAGCCACAAACTTATTGAATAACGGACCAGGTTCAAGGGACTGTGAGACCCACTCCTGCTCTTATTTCTTATGTTCTTATGAATACCTGGTTACATGGGAAATGCACGGACAGAGCTATCACCCAACCGTTGGAAATATAAATATTTAGAAAGCTCTTGCTTTCTAAAGATTCAGATTGATGTAAGATAGGTTTACATAATAGCCAACTGGTCCAAGGTGCCACTTGTGCAAACCAAGTTTGAGACCAAGCTGGATTCCACTTCTTGCCATGTTAGACTGAAGCAAGTGTGACTGTTCATTCTGCTTTGTTCAGGACTCAGGTGAGGCCCTGGCTTAGAGTTTATACTGGAAGGTTAGTGTCACGCTAAAGAGCACATCAAAAATTAAACTTACAATGTAAATGCACCTTTACTTGATTTCATTATCTGTGCTCATCATATTTAAGTGGGATGCTATAATGGAAAAAAGCTGTAAAAGCTTCTAGTTGAGGTTTCAGCAGGAAAGATGGTAAACTCATTTGATCTCCTGGTTTTCTTTCATTCATGTTACACCGTTACTGCTGCCAGTCATTTTTATCTTTGTTTTTCTCACTGACTGTGATACATATGACAGAGCATGTTATCAGCAAGTTAATTGGCAAGGAACACTAATGCTCACTTTATTTTCTATTCCCAAGACATGCAATTACTGCAGGGCAAAAATTCAACCAGGGCATATAATTGTTCCTGTCAGTCATTACCCATGTCTTTACCTCCCCATATCAGATTTTGGAGGAAGGCTGGGGGTGAACAGTCACACACATCTCTATTCATTCTAGCCAATAACAAGTTCAGCCTAGCAATTAACCAAAACCAAGAGAAAGACCTAAAAATATATTCACCATTCATTTCAGTACCTTCACTAAACCAATTATGTCAGTACATTAATAGAAAGTCCTAGATCTATCATGTAGAGTGCTGAACTTTTTTCAGCGTTAAGGCTCATTGCCAAAATAGCTGCACTGGCCCATACTGGCTAGCCACTCTAAATAATTTTTTGTTTAATGTTAGAATTTTTACATTCTCAATTTTGTATCATAAAATTCATAGTTTTGTGGCGTACAGGGGTCAAGCCAAATTATGTCTATGCAATTAACTTCCTTTTGATTCAAAATCTGAAATAAGGCTGTTAATTATCGATGCTGCAGCTGAGAAGTACTGCAGGCTGCAAGGACTATGCCCTTTGAGTGTCTTGTTTGTTGCATCTTTCAACTAAAAGGCATGATATACACGTGAATTTCACATGTGCTCAGGACAAAAATGATCATGGTGCAAAGTGAATGAGAGAAGTGTGGAAACAAAAGGTGAGTTGGCAGGCGGTATAAATGGTTACAGCAGAGTAAGCAGAAGAGGAAGTAAACATAGAATATCTGTCAAAGAGAAGGCTTCCTTGATCCAGGTATGTGACAGAAGAAAGACAGGTAGACCCCAAGGGTGCAGACCATCCCGACAGGCATGCATCAACAGCAGATTTCTTTCACCGGTTAAACCAGCAACGTTAGGTTGAATTTCTCTTGAGTAAATTAGTGGGAAAATTTTGAAAGAATGAACTTAGAGTCTTTCAGTCACGAATTATTGCACAAACTTGAAGGTATTTTTTAAACTATACTGATGGAGTTCCAGGCTTGTTTTAGTGTCTCCACAATCTGTAAGGTTAGATTTTATAAACTGGGACTCCTTATCCGGACCTTCTGCATAAGGAAGAAGCACATATAAGGAATTTGGGTGCAGAAGTCCATGGCCCAGGTGGATTTTCTACTCATTAAAACTAATAGACAGAAAATCCTGTAGGACTTGCTGACCTTGACAATTGAATCCCCAATACGTACTCTCAGTGTATCAAGCTCTGTGCAAAGAGTGCAGATTCATAAAACGTGACCTCTATTGTTTATGAAAGTTGAATGCCCCTCTCCTTCCAACTGTTTAAATTCATTGACACAGAAAAAGCAGTGTATGCAATGAGAATCAGTTCCTTCTTCAGAAAACCTCCTCACAAACATTCTGAAGGTCTGTTTAAAATACACGGATGCATTTTAAATAATTCAAATCTCAATGAAGCACGAGATGCTGACTAAAGGATAATTTTTCATTGATATTCCTTTTGGATTAACTCCCACTGCACTACACTGGTCTCAGGGGGATCCAGCCATAGGGCTATATACCTTAAATTCAAGAGTAGATTACAAAACCACAATCTAGTAAACCAAATCTTCCCTATGATTTCCATTTCTGCAAAAATAGACTGACTTGTGTTTCTTTTTCTTTCTAAGGTAGCATTATTCCAACAGTAATGTTGTTCACATAGAATTAATTGGAGATATATGTATTTCTTCAATATCCAATTTCCCCTATATATTCTATTTTGGAAAGCTGATCTTTACCACGTTGTGCTTTTCAATAATAATTGAATCTGGATGTTAAACTGAGCAGTATCTAAAAACAAAATGTGCATTTCTAACTACACCATTTACATTTTAGATTATTTTGAACTTCTGACATATTATATTGTAAGATAGGCTCAAAAAGCAGACATTAGTTCTAACAAATGCAGATTTAATGGCCCCAACTTTCACCCAGCCAATTCTGTGTGAGTGAGACAGCTGGCCCTTTAAAATGATGTTTGGGTTTACGCCATGTGCCTGATGTGCTCCTGTCTGTCACCACTTTTATTCACCTCAAACCAGACATGATCGGGCCACTTGCCTTTCAATCAAAAGTTCCCAATTATGTCCTCAGCATCATGACACAATTTTAACACATTAAATTGGGATGCTCCCAGAACTGTCAACTCCTTTCTAACTCCTGGGCCTCTGACAGCCTTGCCATGCTGCCTGAATTCCCACTCCCGGCTGCTAGCGCTCTGTGACTCCTCCTGATTTAGTGTTGGAGGCAGCTCCACAAAATACCAATAAGGCTCTGGAGTTAAAATAGCCCGGGCCTCATATTCAGCTCACTGTGGGGAATCCCTGTTGGCCCCATACCTCGCCTATCCTGACAAGAGCTAAAATCAGAGCTAATAGCTTTGGGTTACCCAGGAGCTACATACTGATTCTGTATCAATGTCCCTTTAATATAAACCCCATGAAATAGGACATTGAGAATTGTCCAATATCTGAGGATTAACAGTACAACCAAAAGAAGTGGTGAAAACATTGAATATTTTAAATTAGACTTTTTTGAAAAGGATAGGTGTAGTGGTTCCATATTCAGTGAACTGAGAAAAGAGGAGTCCAATTTTTACATTCACTAATTGCATACAGTCCTCAAACCATAACGGTGTCCTTGTTTATGTCTGTTGAATACCTGTTCCATATGCACTGGCACCACTTGATGACAAAGCTTTTGAACCCTAAGTAGTAAGTTCTGGAGCAAATATCATGCTGTAAGTTCCCTGAAAAACACTGATGTGTTACTCTATATTAATGACAGGAATAACTTCCTCCAAGCAATTCAATATTTTTTATCAAAAGTTTGAAATTTACATTCACTACTGATGTTCATTTCTAATTACTGCAGTGTTCAGGATCCATTCCTCCCATAGGTAGAAATTATATGAAAGCTGTTATTAATAAGTCTGAAAGTGAAAAACTACAGAACATGAAATTCTAAGCATTAATTATCTCTCTACCAATCTTTTTTTATGAGCAGAATTTAATTATATTTAACCCTAGGGTACTCCTTGCTTCTCCATTCCATCCGCTGCCCTTTGTAATTTTAAGTTCCAATGATCATTCCAAGCCCTAATTATTGAACAGACTTGTGAAAAAATGTAATGATATTCTGAAAGTCTGTGTTTTTTCTGAATTGTACAATTGTTCCTGAAAGAAATGAAATATTGAATTAATTTCCCTCTAATTAGTTGATGTTTTTTTATTATTCCAGGGGTAGTACAAGCAGTATTGTTTCCTAATGTTGGAAGGCTTGTAGCTTGTCTCTCTGATCATGATATCTTTATCTTGTCTGAAGGAAGGAAGGGGTACTCTGACCTTTTAGTAAGGAGTACGTGAAGTTTATCTTTAACCTTCATTAAATATACATATTCATTCACAATGTGAAGTGCTGTGTAGTGCCATGACATACGTCATTTTTTTCCTCAAGTTAGGTATACTTTTGATTCATCTGCCTCTTCTGGGTACATGCATAGCTTATTATGACACCAGTGAGAATAGCCTTTTAACATCTCCCACATAGTGGCTGCTGATTACATCTCCATTATGGGAGAAAGCAATTATCCTTGAGTAATAAATAGATTGTTAAACTTCCAACATTTTCATTTCCAATTTTGGAGCAAAAATACCCACAAGAAGAGGATAGCCAAGGACAATTACTGCATTAATAGAGGAATAAATTGCTGTATTAATAGCTTCTTTTCAGCTTAGTATCATAGCCAGACAAGAAGATTCATGGCAGAAGGATATTGAGAGTATTTTCTTGCCAGGGGGTATTCTGATATGATTCAACCCTATTACCAGATATGTCAACGTTTCATTTGTTTAGAGAAAGATTGCCTTTGGATTAAAAATGTAACTGATGTGAATGCTGTATTTATTTGGCACAGGGTTTGCTTTCACAAATATGTTGATGACATCTAAATTCTGCCTCTCTATCACTTTCACATACTCAACTTCTCTGATGTCAGACTGGAAAAACTCAGCAGGTCTGACAGCATCTGTGGAAAGAAAGGTAGAGTTAACGTTTTGAGTCTGTATGATTCTTCTTCAGAGCCTTATGGTTGACTTCTTTCGAGTCATACGGACTCGAAACGTTAACTCTGTCTTTTTCTCCACAGATGTTGTCAGACCTGCTGAGCTTTTCCAGCATTTTTTGTTTTTGTTTCAGATTTCCAGCATCCGCAGTATTTTGCCTTTATCTGTTGTCAGACTGCTTGGCTGGATAAGGTACAAGCCACAAAATCCTCCATTTTGCTTGATGGGACACAGTGGTACAGTGGTAATTTTACTAGACCAATATTCCAGAGACCGACCAGTATTCCAGAGACCTTGGGCTGAATTTTCACCTCGGCGTGTGGGCGCGCACCCAGCACGCAGGAGCGTGAAATAACGCACCCAATATTTCATCAGCGGGCAGGCGCGGGAGTCAGCAGCGTACCCGCTGACAACTAAGAGGGCCGTTAAGCCCATTAATTAATTAATTAAATGGAATTTTTCCCTGCACATCCAACCTCGGTTGTGAGAAAAGGCCAAGCAGCCTTTGGATTTTTGAGGAGACCTCACCCATGGGCGGGATGAGGTTCTCAATGTTAATTAAAAATAAAATAAAAATGTTTAAACCTCATTTATAACATGTCCCTGCTCATGTGACAGAGTCAAGGGACATGTTCTCCTTAATTTTAACATCTTTATTTGTAAAATTAAAAAACTTCAGGTTCTTGAGGCAGCTCTGTACCTTCAGGGAGTGTTCTGTGAGTGCACTTGTGCGCATGTGCTGACTTCCACGCTCGCCCTCCTCCACCACCCCCCACCCCCCGCCCCGCCCAAGTGTTAATTGGCCAGCCAGCATGAAATCGCGGTCGGGGTCCGATCGCGGGCAGTGGCGGTTTCATGGCCACTCCTGGGCCTGCCCGCCACGCCCGCCCGACGAGGTAAAAATCCTGTCCCGAATCTAATATGAACACAGGCTCAAATCCCACCATAGCAGCTCATGGGATTTAAATTTAATTAATAAATTGAATTAAATAATAAAGAGAATCTGGAATTGAAAGCTAGTTTCAGTAATGGTATCGTGAAACAACCATTGATTGTTATAAAAACCCATCTGGTTCACTCATGCCCTTTCTATCGGGAAGGAAAGCTGCTATTCTTGTGATCAGGTCTAAATGTAATTCCAGGTTCTCAGCAACATGCTTCACTCTTAAAAACCCTCTGAAATGCCTAGCAAGCCACTCAGTTGTACCAAACTGACACAGAAGAATTGAAAAGGAATAAAACCAGATGGAACACCTGGCCTTGATCTAGGCACCAGAAGTGACAGCAGCTCACCAATCCCTATCGACCCTGCAAAGTGCTTCTTACTAACATCCTGGGGCTTGTGCCAAAATTGGGAGAGCTGCCCCACAAACCAGTCAAGCAACAATCTGACATGGTCATACTCACCAAAACATACCTAATGGCCAAAGTCCCAGATGCTACCATCACCCAGCAGAGGTGGTGGCACAGTGGTATAGTCAGAAGGGAAATGCCCTGATAGTTTTCAACATTGACTCTGGGCTCCATGAAGTCTCATGACATCAGGCTAGACTTGGGTAAGGAAGTGTTGTGCTGATTACTACCTACCGCCCTCCCTCAGCTGATGAATCCACATCCCTCCATGCTGAACACTATTTGGAAGAAGCTCTGGGCATAATTGTCCAAGATTTGCACTAAATGCGATAGCTGGCGGGAAAAAGGCAATGGTGGGCTTTTGCCCCGTATCATCCCAATCCCACGTCATTAATTGTGCATTCCCGGGAAACACACAGTTTTGCTGGTGGGTGGCCTCCGATTTCCCTGCCACCCCATCACCAATCCAGCTTGGGAGGTGATGGCAGGGGTGGTCAGTGCCCATGCTGCCCACAAGAAGTCGGCCATCCAGTGCAGAAAGAAGATAAATGATCTCATCTGTGCCGCCAGGGTAAGTCAACCATCTCATCGCTTCAAACACACTCATAAGCCCATCACACATGCACTGGCAACTCATTCACTGCCAGCTCAAGGGGCATCACCACCCACTCTCTCACACATATCCTCTCATCTCCTCTGGAGATCGCCTCCTCATCCTGTCCATGGCTCCACTTAGCACACACACAGGCACACTTGGCATCCCTCTCATTTGTCTAGGCATGTGCCTTGCTCACACTCCCTCCATCTGTCTTTATGCAGGGCAAGATCACGCACAATAAAAGGGAGAGGTCCCAGACTCGGGATGGAATGCCGGATATCAAGGTCCTTACTCCCTTCGAAGACCACGCGTTACAGCTAACCGGAGAGGACGTGGACAGTTCCTGCAGTGACGGCGAGGTTGGCACCAGGCATCCATGTAAGGATCCTAAACCAGATCACCCCTTTGGCAACTCAACTGTGAGTCCACTGTTGTGTGTACCACAGCGGCCATGTACTAATAATCTCCACTTTCTCTCATAGGCACATCTGCCACGTTGCCCTCAGGCAACGTTGGTCCTGACTCCAGCGCTGACAGCACCTCGGATGATGACCCTGAGAACAGCACCCTTGAGACCCATCACAGCACTCACCCACATCTTTCAACAGTGCAGCGATACACATGGGAACAGCAGAAAGGGATGACAGCTGCACTCCTCAGATTGCAAGGTAAAAAGGAGTAGTCCATCTGCCTTCAGTCCGAGGTGATCACATCATCATGCAAACTGAGGTCAACATTGGCAGGATGGCGGCCGCCATGGAGACCTTGGTCCAGAACATCTGTCCTGCACTGCTGCGCAGGATAAACTCCATCACTGATGCCATAGTTGGCGTCCAACAGTGTCAACATGAGAGGAGTGTAGGGCAGCTCAATCTTACTCCAGTTTCCCCTTCTTTTCAAGGAGTCAGCCAGGGGCCCTCAGGCACCCATAGGGAGGATCATCAGCAGGTGCACACCCTGGGGCCATCCATCCAGGTGATTCCAGGAGTGTCCAGCCAATCCTAATCCCCTCTTCCTGTGACCCCAGCAGCTCCAGTTCCACAGGTCGAGGAGGGTGCCAATGCCACACAGCAGGACTCCAAAAGCAGGCCGGCGCCCTCCAGGTCTCAGCTCTCCAGAGGACATCTGCCAAGGTCATCACAAACAGGGCATAGCAGTCAGCAGGCTGCCTTCACCTCCGTTGTGGATGTCCGGGAAGAACCAAGGCAGGATTGGGACGGTGAAGGAGATGTAACTCTTTTGAGTCAAAACAATAAACTAAATTAACAAAAACAAGGGAGAAATCAAGCACAGCCCCTAAGTCAGGTCAGCTGTAAAATCAAGGAAAAACTTTAAAGGAACCTTACAAACATCAAACTAAGATGTGATTAAAGGGGTCAACAAAACACCCCAGACCCCGCGGTGCCCACCGGGCACGGAAGGCCTCGATGGTGCCGGCAGACACCGCGTGCTCCCTTTCCAGGGACATCCGGTCGCGAACGTAGCCGCGGAAGAGGGACAAACAATCGGGCGGGACTCCCCCGTCGATCGCCCGCTGCCTGGACCTGTTGATGGCCAACTTGGCCAGGCCCAGGAGCAGGTTCACGAGGAGGTCCTCCTCCTTCCCGACCCCCTTCCGCACCGGGTGTCCATAGATCAGGAGCGTGGGACTGAAGTGCAACCAAAACAGTAACAAAAGATTTTTTAGTGAAGGAGATGTAGTTGCACAGCCTGGGCATGGGTGTTAATCACTTGTACATAATGTTCACTATTATAAATAAACTCTCAAGAATTATTTTTTTCATTCACAGGATGTGGGCTTCTCTGGCTGGGCCACCATTTATTACCCATCCCTAGTTGCTCTTGAGAAGGTGGTGGTGAGCTGCCTTACCTATGACTCCTTGTTCCTTTGTTCTGATGAGCAATGTTCGTGTCACTCAGATATGAAACCTTGGTCCCTGCACAAGATAAAGGCAGGTGTCTCAATCCAGGGCCTCTTCCCTGTTCTTTGTGCAATGTTCCCAGCACACTGATGGTGCGCCTTCACTGGACATCAGTCGTGCCTGCACCGTGATGGGGCTTCTCATTGCTGGCAGAATGTCCTGGGCCATTGGCACAGAGTTCCGTCATTCTCTATGTGCTCTCAGCACCTTTGAGCTGTGGCTGAACCCCATCTCATCAGCATCTGTGCCCGGTGACAATGTAGTCCTGAAGGGTTCAGCTCATGGAGGATGCCATAGGATCAAGAGAAGTTAAAGTTTTCCTGCTGCATCTCCATTATATGACCCTGTTCATAGAGTGTAAGCGATCTGCCATCAGCCAGACAGGAGTCAGACATTCACATAAGCTATGTGAGGATCTATGGAGTGTCCCCACTGCATGTCATCATCATCCTCCTGAATGTAGGGACTGTGGGCATCCGCTGCGTCTCCATGACAGGAGCCTTATCACAGAGGGTATGTGTGCTGCCATCAGCCAGACAGGAGTCAAACATTCACTATGCAATGCGAGGATCTATGGTGTCTCCTCACTGCATGTCGTCATCATCCTCTACGAATCTAGCAGCTATGACGGCCTCCCGAGAGCGCTTGCCTCATCTGGCTAGTGCGATGGCATCATCGCCGTCATCCCCGCCTTAGAGGAGCTCCTCACTCTCATCCCTATTGATGTCCCCTTAACAGAGGAGACGTGCAGCTCCTCCATCTCTTCCTCAGCCAGGTCCTCTCCCTGTTGCAGCACCAGGTTGAGAAGGGTTCAGCAGTTGACCACCATGCGTGACATTCTCTGTGGACTATATTGCAGGGCTCCACCAGACAGATCCAGGCACGGGAACCTCATTTTCAACATTCCAATTGTTTGTTCCAACCAAGTGCATGCCTCGTTGTATCTTCTCCTTGCTGAATTCTGAGGCCCCGGCACAAGCGTCGTCAGCCACGTCCTCTGCAGGTAGCTCTTGTGCCTGAGGAGCCAACCTTGCAGCCTCTCTGGACCCAGGAAGGTGTCAGGGATCTGAGACCTACTGGGAATGTAGGAATTGAGGGCATTCCCGGAGAACTATGTGCAGACCTGTGGGATGCGTTTGTGGTGGTTACACACCAGCTGAACATTCAGCGAGCGGAAGCCCTTGCGGTTGATGTAGTTGACTGCTTGTTGCCGTGGAGATCTGAGCACCATGGGAATGCAGTCGATGGTACCCTGCAGCTGTGGGAAACCTGAGATCTGGGCAAATCCCAGCATTCTTGCTTCCCAGCTTTCCAGATCCCAGGCGAAATGCACAAAGTTGTGTGCTTTCGTGAAGATAATGTCCGTGATCCCATGAATGCACTTGTGTGTGGAGGCTTGTGATATCCCACAGAGGTTACCAGTGGAGGCCTGAAAGGAGCCACTGGTGTGAAAATTGGCCACTGGCCATAGATGCCCTCCATGTGCCTGTGGCACAAAATTCTGAAGCAGGTGGCAGATGTGACTGACCAGTTCCCTGGACATGCGCAGTCTTCGGTGACACTGATTCTCAGTCATCTTCAGGAATGACAAGCCCCATCTACAGATAATGGGTCAACCTGGGCACCAACCAAAGACGGTTCGCTGTGGCTCTTCCTGAGGGTGCTGCTCCTCCCTCTGTCCAGCCAGACACCTCCATCGCTCTCTTCTCTTTCATCTCCAGTCCTTGCACGCCATGAGGCACACAGATAGGTTCCATGCTCCCGATGTACTCCTCCTGCCAGATGCAAGAGAGACGCGTGGGTTAGCACGGGTGTAGTAAGAACCTCTCTTGGTTAAGTCTGAAGGCCCTTAATGCATCCCAAAGATGACACTTGCATGGCCAGAGTTTAGTGCAATGCATGGCTGCCCAAGACCGCAACCAACTTCGTCCCACTCCAACTTACTGATTGGCAGCAGCTTCACCCACTGGACTGCATGCTGTGCTCTCAGCTCAGGCATTCTCCTAACCCACACTGCAAGGCTGTGCTGTTAGCTTGAACCATGAGGGAGGCTGGTAAAAACCTGAATGATGACTTAGCAAGGGGCTGTGAGTGCCTCCACCGGTGACTGTTCCACGGCCAACTTTCCCAAGGAGATTGTACAACGTGCCCAGTTGTCCAACTGTTTTGCAGTCTACTAAAATGCTCATTAGTTTGCAGTCTGTGCCTGAGGGGTGAAAAGCTCTAGAGCATTTGATGGCACTTTCATGCCTCTGCATTGCTTGAGTGGGCAGATAAGCTAGAGGTCCGGCTCGAAGCATGTCAATGTGGCTGCGCCTGAATTGTCTCAGCTGCAGAGGAATGGTCACTTTATACAAAGTTTTCCTAATGCATGGCCGCTTCCCTCTCACCCAGCCCCCACCCCGCATGTGCTTGTGCACTACCATCAGACTGTGCTGTCTTGTACCCTCCAACTCACCTCAGATGCAGTGCAGCACTTGCCCCCCTCAACTTGCTTCATAGTGTGCTGCCTTGCTCCCCCTACTTGCCTCAACCGCAGAGCAGCCCTTGCCTGCCCCACCCCCCAACTCACCTTAACTGCAGGGTAGCCCTTGCCCTGGCACCGTACTGTCAGCCAGCTGGGAAAAAGTGACCTGCCTGTGCCCTTGCTTGAATGCGCAGCGTCTCAACCTTGAAGTTCAACAGGCGACCCGCGCACGTCATTAGTGAGCACTCACCTCCGAGTTCCCCTCGAACTGCAGCTCGCCAGGTGCACGCCTTATAGGTGCTGTTGTGCAATCACACCGACATGCCCAGATGGTCCAGCATGGGTGGGGAGTTGGGGGGGGGGGGGGGGGGGGGGGGGGGGGGTGATTTTGGCGAGCAGGGCTTATAATGATATGCAGATGTGTTAAAATGAGGTTCCCGATGTCCAGCGGCAGGAAATGCAGCCCGCCATTGATGGGCAGAGCAGACAATCACAAACTGGTTTCATGACAGCGTGAAACTGATTTTTGGCCTTCCTGCCACATTTTCGCTCACTGTCGCCATGACTTTCAATGCTAACGGGGACGGAAAATTCTGCCCACTAAAGGTGACATGGGGACGGAAAGTACTCTGGGGGGACTTCAATGTCCATCACTAAGAGAGGCTTGGTAGCGCCATTACTAACAAAGCTGGCTGAGTCCTGAAGGACATAGCTGCCAGGCTAGGCCTGTGGCAAAGGTTTAGGGAAGCAACAAGAGGGAAAGCCTACTAGATCAAGTCCTTATCAAGCTACCTGTCACAGATGCATCTGTCCATGTCCATGCTGGTAGGAGTGACCACCGCACAGTCCTTGTGATGACAAAGTCCTGTCTTCACACTGAGCACCCATGGCCTGGGAGATGGGGTTACACAAGGTGCCAAACACCAGGGCCCATGCCTTTGGGAAGCCTGGGTTCAAATTGCAAATTTTGCCTTTACGGGAAGCACCACCCCTCTCATGTCTCAATGTGCTCACACACAAGCACGTGGTGAGCGCTCCGCTCTGGGACAAGGTTCTGCTGTATAAAGGGTTATTAGAGCGAGAATACAAGACTATGCAGCCATTTATTTTGACAAACAGGGTGCATTCTAGGTAATGCAATCTTCCCTTGGCTGCATTCTCGCCCTAACACGCAGCCTCAGGCCTATTAAAGAACTACAAAAGTCTTGATGGCACAGCGGACTGGGGAGGCCAGAAGGAGCAGTGATTGCAGCAACAATGAGGCCTGAGGCAGCTGGGGCGTTAGGCACCTTGACAGCTGTCCTGAACTCCTCCTTGGCGATAAAATCTCCGAACCTCCCAGGGAGAGTGAGCGGAAGAGAGAGCGAGTGAGTGTGAATGTGTGTGAGTGCCAGTGAGAAGCCTGAGACAAGGGGTGGGGTTTTCCAGCCCTGCTCACCACCAGGGTTGTCCAGGTCTGCCAAAAGCCAATGGACTTTTTGGCTGGACCACTGCATCACCCATGGCGGATCCTGCCACGAGAGGGCCGGAAAATCACGGCCTAGGAGTGAGCAGACAGATGCTACTTGGTGCGGACACATACGCACACCCACCCCCTCCTCCTGCTCCCTCCCTCCCCAAAAACCTATCCACACGCTGGAGCTGGAGAGGAGGAGATATCAGGTCGAAAGGTTTCCTGCCCCCACTTTTGTACGAATTCTGCCAAGGCCAGCCTGGAGTGTGTGCTGCCAGAAGCCGAACACTATGTCGGTGTTAGTTCAACTGAACTCCTTCGCTCAGCCCTGCTCCTCTCCCCTTCCCTGGTGACCAGGACTTGGGGCCTAGTCTGTCTCTCTCTAGCTCTGCTTCTTAAGCAAAAAAGCAAAACATGTTTATTAGTTAGCTCTGCTGCTTGGCACTTTTTAATGGTCATTTTTATTAATTTCTCATTTTTGTTAAATTATCAATTAATTGCTTTGACATTGATTTCTTTTTATTTGCTCAGAAAGTTGTTTATATTTTCTTTATATCTTAACTTTTTTGTTGAGAATCATGTTTAATGTTGTGCCAATCAGACTGGTTTCTTGCTGAAGGGGGATGAAAGACTCACAAGAAGTCTGATTGCTTTTTGGAGAGCTGGCAAAAGTGGGTATCTTTGCTCCATTAGAAGTGGGAAGTGTTGGAAATGCTCAGCAGCTATCTGTTTTGACAGGCAGAGTGCATTCTGGGTGATGGAGTTTGTCCTTGGCTACATTCTGGCCCTCCCTTCCTCTGGCATCTGTGCAGAGAGAAACAGATGTCAATGACCCTTTGTCAGAACTGGTGAAGATTGTGAATCTGAAGTGTTGACTCTGTTTCTCTCTGCACAGATGCTGCCTGGCCTGCTGAGTATTTTTGTTTATATTTATAAAATATTTATCACTCAATGCAAAGTGTGATTTTTCTGTTAACGAAGCCTACTTGTGTGAATAGAAATCACATATTATTTCAGGTGAATTGGTTGGTGCTAATTTACTGGAAGGTTTTGCCATTTTTAAACTCGGAAGTGAAACCAGAAGTCATGCGCCAATAGAATATGTCACTGTTGATGCAAGATATTTTCTTTTGTACATGGGATTGTGGTTTGTGGTGCTTGTGAGAATCAAGTCTTTTAGATGTTGCTGTTTGGATATTTCATGGGGCCAGGTGTTGCATTTGATTTATGGGATACAACTCATTTGCAATAAGTCCCCAGTTGTGAATTATCTAATAAATCTTTTGGTCTGAATTAGACTTAGGCAAAACTGAACACTTCAGATAGTAAATTCAAAAGATTGATTGACAACTAAAAGGTAGAAAGGTAACAAATTAAAAAGATAGAAGTCAAAGTTTCAGTTAATAGTAGAAGGAAAAAGCTTATTTTAACAACTCCTCAGGTGATCAGGCCGAAGACGTAGTGTGATGATAACCCTCTGGTCACTCAGTACGTGGATAACATGCTAACAAAATGGCTTCCTTAATTTTTATACCCTCAGCTCACATTTTCTTATCTCGAATTAACCTAACTGTCGAACAATAATTGGTCTGCTGATTTATAATCGGTTCCTGACACCTGTGAGTATCTTTCCTATACAGTAATACAATGGGGCTATTCAAAATGTTTCATACTTGAATAATGCCTTATTCTTTATACATCTTTACCCAAGGTCATGAAGGCTTCGGCTTAGCACACCTTATTTTTCCAGATAGGTTTGAGAACCATCATTTTACAATTCTCATAATATTCAGTTAGTATATTTAAAATCAGTTGTTAATTATGAAACTTAAAACATTACATGCTTTCTATTATAGGTTATATTACCAGCCTTTACCAATACATCTATTGATTAATTAATTATTCTTCAACTGTCTCACAATTGAGGCTCACCACTTGTCCAATCTTCCCTGGCTGGTTTCCAATCATGCAGTAACTAGTTAGTTTTTAAAATACCTCCTGGATTAATTCAAAATTGCCAGTTCTGATGAAGAGTCATGTGGACTCGAAACATTAACTCTGTCTTTCTCTCCACAGATGCTGTCAGACCTGCTGAGTTTTCCAGCAACTTTTGTTTTTGTTTCAGGTTTCCAGCATCCGCAGTATTTTGCTTTTTGGCCATGTTAGTTTGCTATATTAAATAACGCATTGATTCAGACTACAAAATGGTCAAGTCACACTAAAATTATTGATTTTAAAACTACCAACACAGGTTCAAAAAAGTGGAACGGCTGGCATAATATGACTGACCAATTTGTCTGACAAAGTCATGGTTGTAAAGTGTATCATACAAACACATGAGCTTTCCATGGGCTTTATAAATAGAGACAAAGAGTACAAAAGCCAAGAAGCTTTGCTAAACCTATATAAAAAAGTTTGACCCCACTGTGACTATGGGTTCCCCATTCTGGACACCTGAAGAACATAACATAAGAACATAAGAAATAGGAACAGGAGTAGACCATTTGGCCCCTCAAGCCTGCTCTGCCATTCAACATGATCATGGCTGATCTTCTTGTATCTCAATTTCCACGTTCCCATCTAACCCACAATAACCTTTGATTCCCTTGCCGAACAAGAATCTATCTACCTCTGCCTTAAAAATAGTCAATGGCCCGGCCTCCACTACCGTTTGAGGCAGAGAATTCCAAAGTCCACAACCCTCTGAGAGAAAAAAATTCTGTCCTAAAAGGGCGACCACTAATTTTAAAACAATGCCCCCTAGTTCTGGACTCATGCACAAGAGGAAACATGCTTTCAACATCCACTTTGTCAAGGCCGTTCAGGATCTTGTACACTTTAATCAAATCACCCCTCATTCTTCTAAACTCCAGTGGAAACAAGCCCAGTCTGTCCAACCTTTCCTCATAAGACAACCCACTCATTCCAGGTATCAATCTAGTAAACCTCCTTTACCACCTCCAATGCAGTTACACAATTCCTCAAATAAGGAGACCAAAACTGTACACAGTATTCGGGATGTGGTCTCATCAATGCCCTGTATAAATGAAGCATAACATCCTGACTTTTATGTTCAATCCCTCTCAGAATAAAGGATAGCATTCCATTAGCCTTCTTAATTACTTGCTGTACCTGCATACTAACTTTTTGTGACTCGTACTAGAACACCTAGATCCCTCTGCACCTCAGAATTATGCAGCTGTTCTCCATTTAAGTAATACTCTGCTTTTTTGTTCTTCCTGCCAAAGTGAGCAACTTCACATTTTCCCACATTAAACTCCATTTGCCAGGTCTTTGCCCACTCACTCAACTTATCTATATCCATCTGCAACCTCCTCATGTCCTCTTCACAACATACTTTCCTATCTATCTTTGTGTCATCTGCAAATTTAGCTACTGAGTCTTCACTCCCCTCATCTAAATCATTGATGTAATTCATAAAAAGTTGAGGCCCCAGTACAGACCCTTGCGGGACTCCACTCGTCACATCCTGCCAATCTGAAAAAGACTCATTTATGCATACTCTCTGTTTTCTGCCAGCCAGCCAATCTTCTATCCATGCTAATATGTCACCCCTTACACCATGCACTTTTATTTTCCGTAACAATCTTTGATGTGGCACCTTATCAAATACCTTCTGGAAATCCAAGTACAGTACGGCTATAGGCTCCCCTTTATCCACTGCACATGCTACTTCTTCAAAGAAACTCCAATAAATTGGTTAAACATGATTTTCCTTTCCCAAAACCATGCTGACTCTTCCCGATTGCTTTGAGCTCTTCTGACAGCCCAGCTATAACCTTCGTAATGATCGATTCTAATAACTTCCCCACAACAGATGTCAAGCTAACTGGCCTATAGTTTCCTGCTTTCTGCCTCCCCCCCTTCTTGAATAGAGGGGTTAAATTTGCTACTTTTCAATCTGATGGATCCTTTCCAGAATCTAGTGAATTTTTGAAAATTAACACCAGGTGTCGACTACCTCATTAGCCACCTCTTTTAAGACCCTAGGATGCAGTCCAATGGGACCCGGAGACTTGCCAGCCTGCAGTTCCATCAATTTGCTCAGTACTGTTTCCCTAGTGATTTCGGTTTCACCAAGTTTCTTTCTCCCGTTCACCTCCTGTTTTGCAGCTATTAGTGGAATATTTTTTGTATCCTCTATAGTGAACACAGAAGCAAAATATTTGTTCAGTTCTTCCGCCATTTCCTTATTATCTACTATTAGCTCCCCACTGTCACCCTCTAGGGGACCAACATTCACTTTACTCACTCTTTTCCTTTTTAAATACCTGTGGAAACTCTTGATATCCGTTTTTACATTTCCAGGTAACTTCCTCTCATATTATAATTTCTTTCTCTTGATTAACCTTTTAGGCATTCTCTGCTGTTCTTTATATTCTGTCCAATCATCTGTCCTGCCACTCCTCTTTGCAGAGTTGTATGCTTTTTCCTTAAGTTTGATGCTTTCCTTAACATCTTTAGTTAACCATGGATGGTGGGTCGTCTGCTTAGAATTTTTCTTTATAGTGGGAATGTACTTATTTTGAATACTCTGAAATATCCCTTTAAATGTCTGCCACTGCTTCGCTATTGATCTATCCTCTGGCCTAGTTTCCCAGTTCACTTCAGCTAGCTCAGTTTTCATCCCCACATATTTGCCCTTATTTAAGTTTAAGATACTAGTCTTAGACCCACCCTTCTCCCTTTCAAACTGAATGTAAAATTCAATCATATTGTGGTTGCTGCTACCTAGGGGTGCCTTTACTCTTCATTCATTAATTAATCCTGTCACATTACACAATACCAATCTTAATATAACCTGCTCTCTGGTTGGTTCCAGAACATGCTGCTCTAAGAAACTATCTTGAAAGCATTCTAAGAACTCCTCATCCAGGCTACTACTGCCAATCTGATTTTTCCAGTTTATATGTAAATTAAAATCACCCATGATTATTGCCGTCGCTTTATCACAAGCACACAATACTTTTTCTTGAATACTTTGTTCTACACTATGGCTACTGTAAGGGGGCCTGTAGACCACTCCCACGAATGACTCTTTTCCCCTACTATTCCTCATCTCCACCCAAACCGATTCTACATCCTGATCTCTTGAACCAAGGTCATCTCTAACTATTGCACAAGGATGTAAGGGGAGGATTTAAGTGGGGGGATAAGGGGCCCAAAACAGGAGAAGCATCAGGATCCATGCTTTCTCTCCATGGCCCTGTATCCATCATATGTGACACTACCACCATGCTAAATTGGATAGATTCAGAACAGATCTAGCAGCTCAAAGCTAGGCAACCATGAGATGCTGTGGGCCATCAACAGCAGCAGAATTGTATTCAATCTATAACCTCATGGCCCAGCATATCCGACACCATACCACTACTATCAAGCCAAGGGTTCAACCATGTTTCAATGAAGAGTGCAGCAGGACATGCCAGGAGTAGCACCAGGCATATCTAAAAATGAGGTTTCAACCTGCTGAAGCTACAACGCAGGATTACTTGCACACCAGACAGTGAAAGCAGCATTCAATGGACAGAGCTAAGTGATCCCACAACCAATGGATCAGATCAAAGCTCTGTAGTCCTCCCACATCCAGTCATGAATGGTGGTGGAAAATTAAACAACTCACTGGAGAAGGTTCCACAAATATCCCTGTCCTCAATGATGGGAAGCCCAGCACATCAGTGCAAAAGACAAGGCTGAAGTATTTGCAACAACCTTTGGGGTGGGAGTTGGGTGTTGGGTGTTAAATACCATTCTTCGCTCTTGCGCTGAAAAACATAGAGGAAAACCATGTTTAGTGTCTTATCCTACTCATGCACCATTATTGCACCGAAAGCAAACTTCCTTGCTCATTTTAACAGTGCAAATTTACATCCATCAAAATACCTCTGGGCTCATTGCATACCTGCAGTGTTTGGCTCCAATAATTACATGGACTGGCAAGAGAGCGGGGTTTGCTGGGGAGACAATTTTTTGGATAGGAAAACCCAGAAATAAGGTTTTGCCACATGTCATGTAGAAATTAATCTTAGGAGGTCTTTTGATATTTTTAAACAGATTCCCCATCAAACAGCCAACTAGGATAGACTGGCTGCCAGTTGGGCGAAAAAGCAGCCAACAAGTAGAGTCAGTTTATTCTGACATTGCAGGGATGGAGGATGAGGCAGCTGACACAAGGCATAAGACTCAAAACAGGCTTTAGATTCAATGGGTTCTCAGGAAGGAATGGCGATCAGATGCAGAAAAAAATATAGGCCTGTATTTCATCCTGAAGACATGTTGGGGGCTGTTGTGAGTTCAAGAAAGCCAGGAGAACAAGCTTGCTGTATGTCCTGTGGAATTTAACTGCGAGGCTTCTTTAAGTTCTTTTCTGTGGTGTTCCTGTCCACAAGCAGTCTGATTGACAGGCTGGAGGCCATTCATATGGGGACTTGCTTCAGAAGGCCAAAGTCTGCAAGAATAGTAGGTGCACTGGTCGAATGAGAGAGGTTGTTGGGGTGGGCGGGGGAGGGGAGAGGGTAATGTGAAGTGCTTGGGAAGAAACAATAAGATTCAGTAAGAAGTTTCAGAATCCAAACTGCACATGCTGTTAAAACATGGAACCCTTTATTCTTCTAGACTGCCTCTGCTAGTATAGGTGTATGGTAGCCTTATGCACACAAAATGCATAATGCAATTTTCAATACACTAAAGGCATCATGCTTGTGGGACAGGGAGCTAGCTGATTGTGGCAGGGGTATATGTCTGACAGTGATCTTAGAGGAACATGTTAGTGAGGAGAACAGAAGGTAATCAGGAGAATCTGATTTTTGTTGGGGGGAGGGAGTAGACAGATCACGGGGTGGGTGGGTTTACTGGCTAGTTTGCTGCTGTGCTGTATAACAGTCCTGTAAAGGCCTTTACCTCGTGGATTCAGCCCTTCTTGTCTCTTTTAAGCTATTGGTTTTCTGAGGACCTTGGAAACCTGGCCGCCTGCAGTTAAAAATAAAATATGATTGTTAAAATCAAGGCAGACAGTTCAGTATAATATTTAAATAACCAGCCACTTCCCATGAGCAGATTGGTTACCCACCCTTTGTTGTGCCTTCATTTAAACTGGCAGGCTCAAGCAGGTTCAGTTCCTGGTGCAGATTCCTTGCATTTTAACCTTTGACACAACCCCACCTGACCATTTGGAGTTAAGAAGTTATAGTTTGAATACTGTCTGATAAGGTAATTAATATCCCTTTGTGCAAAGAATGTTATTTGTCTTCATAGCTAATCTATTGATAAGATGTATGTCTATGTATTAGCTTTACTTATACGGACTTGTATTTAAGTCTTTTTGGTGTAATCATTGTAATAGATGGATGTGGCAGTGGCAAGTACACGCAGGACCTGAGAGTTTATTATGATTTTCTCTGGTGAGAACACATCCATGATCCTGCAAGCAAGATAGGATAGAATTAGCCTCAGCTGGTAGGTGCTAATGTCTACCAGGCCCACAATATTCTTTTATTAAATTGAAGCTAATTTTTATTACTTCATATTATGGTCTGTTTCACTGAAAATCCTATGATTTACAGTAAAACCTGTTAGTCTAACAACATCATACTCTGCTGCACGGTGATTCCAGCAAAAGGAACAGCAACTTTTTGCCTCTCTGCAATAATGGTAGACACTAGCCTAAGATATATGATCATGTGTTGCCGCCTTCCAGCAGCTGAGAGATTGTGTGACAGGTGGATCCTTCACCAGGGTGGAAGGGCCTACAGAGCGCAGTTTACATCATGCCACCAACCTTAACACTCTAAGTCATCTTTGTCCAGTGTCGTGCAATTGCTTAATCCAAGTTCTCATGGGGGGCTTTGATGAAGAAGCATGTCCACCATTTAATGACACATTGGAATAGGACTCAGTCTTTCCCCTCTTTAAGCACTTCTTTTTATCACAGATCTATCTCACAACTTGGTTCTGGACCTTGCACAAGGATAGCAGAAGCCCTTCTCACATCTAGCAGTTTTGATCAATGGAGTGTTTGGGCAAATGTCAGAATTTTAAAAATTCATTTACAGGATGTGGGCTTTGCTGACTAGGCCAACATTTATCGCCAATCCCTAATTGTCCTTGAGAAGGTGGTGGTGGCCTGCATCCTTGAACCGTTGCAGTTCATGTGGTGTAGGGACACCCACAGTGCTGTTAGGGAAGGAGTTCCAGGGTTTTTACCCAGTGACAGTGAAGGAACGGCGATATATTTCCAAGTCAGGATGGTGAGTGGTTTGGAGGGTAACTTCCAAGTGGTGGTGTTCCCATGTATCTGCTGCCCTTTTCCTTCTAGATGGTAACGGTCGTAGGTTTGGAAGGTGCTGCCTAAGGAGCCTTGGTGAGTTTCTGCAATGCATCTTGTAGATGGTACACACTGCTGCCACTGTTCATCGGTGGTGGAGGGAGTGAATATTTGTGGATGTGATGCCAATCAAGCGGGCTGCTTTGGCTTAGATGATGTCAAGCTTCTTGAGTGTTGTTGGAGCTGTTCTCATCCAGGTAAGTGGAGAGTATTCCATCAAACTCCTGGCTTGTGCCTTGTAGATGGGGGATAGGCTTTGGGGAATTAGGAAGTGAATTACTCATCACAGGATTCCTAGCCTCTGGCCTACTCTTGTAGCCACAGTATTTATATGGCTAGTCCAGTTCAGTTTCTGGTCAATGGTAAGCCCCAGAATGTGAATAATGGGAGATTCAGTGATGGGTAATGCCATTGAATGTCATGGGGAGATGCTTACATTCTCTCTTGTTGGAGATGGTCATTGCCTGGCACTTGTGTAGCGCCAATATTACTCCCAAGCCTGGATATTGTCCGGGTCTTGCTGCTTTTGGATATGGACTGCTTCAATATCTGAGGAGTCGTGAATGGTGCTGAACATTGTACAATCATCTGAAAACATCCACACTTCTGACCTTATAATAAAGCTATACCACAAGTTAACCTCTATGGGAACTTTGCTGCTATTGAAGTAAAACAAGAAAGACCAAAGCACTCTTTGCTTCTTCTCTATAAGGTCCACGAGAATTATGTTGAGGCTGAAGTCAGCTTCTACAGGTGCCCTGGATATGCCTATGGATCAATATTTGGGACTCTGCCAGCAACTCAATCTAATTTTCAAAGAAAAGTATCTTAGTATTTTCGGAAATGTTCTGAACAGGCACTTGGTCTGTGATACTACTTTCAAATCAGCCATTGTGTCACTGATGAAGACATTAAATTGGGTGGGTTAAAATACAAAACTTGTCTTACTAAACCCATCTATCTGAAAAGTAAAGTAAGTCTTCTATCTTACTTCACATGAACCATGGAGCTGGAGTGCACATCTTGGATAAAATCCAATTCATTCATGAGGGCTTCATAACATATAAGACGAAAAGGCATATAAAAATCAATGGAAACAGTAGAAATGGGTTCCCATGAAATTTTGCAACATTCTGAGATCCTGTATTAAGCCACATCCTATACTTCACCAGCGCAAAATCAAGGCTGTTTCTCTATGGCAGACCTCATGCTGTGATTCTCAAAGAATCAGCTTAACTCCAGCTATATCTATGAAGTTCCTCAGGAGATTTTGGACTTATGAGTTCCCCTTTATATGGATGGAAACATTCATTGTGCCCTGGCACACAAAGGGTATATGTGCTTCAAATAGAATTATTAGCCTCAGAAGGACAGATCAAGACAAGTTATGATCCTGGCACTGTTGCTTAAAACTCTTACAATTTCTCCCTTTTCTCTTTTAGTGCAGCTTTTAGCAAGTTGGCATGAATACCATTTCCACGTGCCACACTGCCATTACTTGAAAAAGGCAATGCAGAATTCATTTCCTCCACTAATCTAGTTAATTAAGGCCTTTAATCTGTAGAGCACTCCACCAGCTTTTCTGGCTTCTACTCAAATGGGTTTTTACTGCAGATGTGAGCTTAATATAATGTTCTTTCCAGATTCTGTGGTTATCATCGCAGGTTTGTCAGAGAGCACTAAACTCGTCAGTCATTAGCAGCAGCAGAGGAGCTCTTTTGACCATTATTGATGACAGACTTTAGAGACTGGAAAAGCAATTTAAAATAATTCTTGGTGTAATTCTGCATCCTTGCAGTTAAGCACAATCCACTAATACTGCTTCATCTCACTAGTGACCCTCCTGGTTTCAGGACACACTTTATCATAATCTAACTTTGTAGCAGTGCTTGGCTGTTCCAGGGAAGTTCAAGTGCTACTTTAAACATGATCAGATTTTGTCTAGTTGCTTTTCTTCCCTTTGTAGTTTTACGTTATGTGGCCTGATGTACAGCTAACATGCTCAAGTTTAAGTTTCTGGGGGTCGGGGGGGGTAATTGGACAAGGCAGAAAATGGGGATCGTAATGGCTGATTAAACCTGTGACCATTCCTTCCGATCCAAGCAGCCTGCCTTTTACCTGCTTATTATAATGTTTGCAGTGTCCAACCAACTTTCTCAATTACCTGAGGCATTGGAGAAAGGGAAGCATACTACATTGAGAGAGAGAGAGAATGACCCTACTATACCACAACATTGCCCCTCAGTATTGCACTGCAATGGATATGGGCTTGGATTTTGCAGTCAACACAGTAAAGCAACAACATTCAGCACTGACCACGCTGAATAATTCACGTCATTCGATAGCTGGTGCAAGATTTTTAACTTCTGGCTGCAGCGCGTCCTTCCGACATGAGAAATAGTGAATCCCTGTGACTAGTGAAGCGCATTCTGAGGAAAGCCGCGCCCCCCTGGATATGTCACGAGCCAAAGATACGCCCATTAAGGTCAGTCTTCATCTGGAAAGCGGGTGACTACTTAATGATTTTTAAAACGTTTAAACAATTTTGGAAACTTATATAAACTTTAAACACTTTGACAAAATTTAATAGAACTTTGAAAAACTTTACCACAAAATGGTAAAGTGCATTGGACAGTCTTTCAAAAGAAAGCTTAGTAAAACAGACACTTGTTTACTTGCTTACAGAAAAGAAGATGGCAGCACAAGGCCAGATGAGAGGAACACCTTAGTGAACAAGGCCTCAGCACACTTTACAATGAGGTGAAAGCAAAGGGCCATCAGCTCATCGGTAATGATAATTATAGGGCACCTAAAAAAAGTTATTATCTTGGTGTGGAAGAAGGTTGCAGAAGCTGTGACTGCTGAGTTCCCTGAGCTGCAGCCAACGTCACAAGAAATTGAATGATTTAATGCAACCTGCCAGAGTTGGGTTTTGGAATTTTTTTAATTTAAGGTTTAAAAGGCCATGAAGAAGAAATCTTGTTTGTGGGTGGGTGGGATGGTCAGGGATACCTATTGTCAACTAGTCATAAAATTAAGTTGCCTTTGGAAACAGGGTTCACTTAAGTGTTTGTAAAGATCTCTTTATCTGCACCCTGTCACAGTGGAAGTATGAAATTGTTTCCAAACCACCTAACAAGTTTAACCTAAACCAACAATGAAGCACAAGATGAGGTTTATTTTCCATGGTTTTAGAGTAAAATGACTTATAATGCCTGCAGCCTTTCATTGACTGGGCTGATGTGGTCTTTCTGAAGGATCTTAATTAGTATCAAGAGAGGGCCAAGCAGTGTTATTAAGAGTTATATTTATAAACTAGGGTTTATGTTCTATTTGAGTTTTGTATTTACACGTTAGCCTGTAGTCATTCCAAAGTATTCAATTAATTTTATTAATGTGAACAATTTTAATTGTTACAATAGTTTACAAAGTAGAAAAACAGCTAATTAACACAAGCACCTGAAGTTTACATCGCAAGGCTCCAGTGGCATTCATGTTGGGATCCTGCATTTTATCCATTTCTGGCACAATCTTGGCTGTAGGATGGAAGGTCAGTTCTTCCTCCAGGGCAATGTTGTACAATAGTGTTTCCCAATCAGCATGGTGCCTGACTCTTTGTTGATTCCTGTATTGGGCTGTCATGTAACAGAAACCACGCAGTGGAAAAGGCAGGTTTTCCCCTAATCTTTAAGGTATAATATTGCAGTACTTTTTGGAAGAGTAATCTCAGTTATTTTGAAGTCCTCCAATGTCATATGAATGTAAACAGGATTTTAAAATATCAGATCATTTTTTTAAAAAGTCTCTTCAACTTTGCTAAACAGTGTTTTACAATGAAACTGATAAAAAGCAAGATACATTAAAAAATCTTTTAACTCACTGCAATCTTGTTTTTTAAAAAAAGATAAATAAAACACATTTAAGAAGTCTGATAGCCACACTAAAGATTGTCATACAATTAACAAATAAAATCCAACATTTAAAATGTCTACATTCAACTGTGAAAGTTCCCTCCTGTTGCTGCCTCCGCCTGCCTGGAATGGTGGAGCTGCTGAAAGCAACAGAAAAAACCCTCCCGAGCATGCTCTGTGCCTGGTAATAGCAGCTCTAAACAAACCTACATAAAAGTTAACTTTAGTTGTGAGCAATTAGCCTAAATTCACAAATTATGGACACAGAACAGGTCAGCGGAGCCATTCGGGAGGGTTCTTGCACAGCACATTCTCACGCACCACAACTTCCTGTTCTCAGCAGAAGTATCCACGTCAACAGTTGTGGTGCCATTACAGCTCCGCTCTCAATACAGATGTGTCAACATTCGCCACTATTGGAACCGCAAAATCCAGCCCATTGTGCTCACATCAACGGAGCGGAGACTGAACTCGGAAGCAAGAGTGCTACAAGTGAGCCAAAGCCAACTAATGGTGAATAGTTGGTTATGTCCTTTACTCTTCAATTGCATTGTTTAATATGCTGGGAAACTGTGCACCACTGGCTGGGAATCTTTTTTGTCATGAGGGCAGTTGTTAACTTAGGAAAGATGTTGGCCTCAAGTTAAAGAGTGGCTGATAAATCAGAGTGGTGGACAACCTCTGTGCTACAAATAACTGAGTCAAATCTCTCAGTCATAGGAAGTGTATTCTAAATACTGGGACGGGGTTTCTATGACTTAAGAGTCAACAAACGTTTTCGTCTCTCAGCAGCCGGTGGCTGTGAAGGTAACCATGCTCAGGAGCTTCCTCCGGTCAGGATCCTCCCAGGCTGGGGCAGGTGTTCAAAAAGGGAGGGAGACAAAAAACAGGTAACTATAGGCCAGTTAGCTTAACATCTGTCATTGGGAAAATATTGGAGTTTATTATAAAAGATGTAATAGCAGAGAATTCAGAAATGCATAATCTAATCAAGCAGAGTCAGCATGGCTTCATGAAGGGGAAATCATGCCTAACAAATTTATTAGAATTCTTTGAGGAGGTAACAAGCAGGATAGATGAAGGGGAACCAATAAATATAATATATTTGGATTTCCAAAAGGCGTTCGACAAGGTACTGCACATAAGGCTACTTAAAAAGATAAGAGCCCATGGTGTTGGGGGCAGTATATTAGCATGGAATAGAGGATTGGCTAACTAATAGAAGACAGAGAGTTGGGATAAGGGGAACATTTTCAGGATGGAAACCTGTAACTAGTGGAGTGCCTCAGGGATCAGTGCTCGGGGCCTCAATTATTTACAATATATTAATGACTTAGATGAGGGAAGTGAATGTACTATCGCCAAGTTTGTGGATGACACAAAAATAGGTGGGAAGGCAAGTGGTGAGGATGACACAAGGAGTCTACAGAGGGATATAGACAGGGTAAGTGAGTGGACAAAAATTTGGCAGATGGAATATAATGTGGGAAAATGTGAGGCTATGCACTTGGCAGGAAGAATAGAGGAGCTGAATATTATTTGAATGGAGAAAGACTGCAGAAGGCGGTAGCACAGAGGGATTTGGGAATCCTTGTGCATGAATCCCAAAAAGCTAACATGTAATAGGGAAGGCAAATGGAATGTTGGCCCTTATTTCAAAGGGAATGGAGTATAAAAATAGGGAAGTCTTGCTAAAACTATACAAGGCACTAGTTAGACCACACCTAGAATACAGTGAACAATTTTGGTCCCCTTATCCAAGGAAAGATATGCTGGCATTGGAGGCAGTCCAGTTCACTAGGTTGATCCCGGGTATGGAGGGATTTTCTTATGAGGAGAGGTTGAGTAGGTTGGGTCTGTACTCATTGGGGTTTAGAAGAATGAGAGGTGACCTTTTTGAAACATATAAGATTCTTAGGGGGCTTGACAGGGTAGATGCTGAGAGGTTGTTTTCCTCTTGTGGGAGAGTCTAGGACCAGAGGGCATAATCTCAGAATAAGGGATGCCCATTTAAAACAGAGATAATGAGGAATATCTTCTTTCAGGGGGTAGTCAATCTGTGGAATTCTTTACCACAGAGGGCTGTAGAGGCTCGATCATTTAGTGTACTCAAGGCTAAGATGGACAGATTTTTAATCAGTAAGATCAACCAATGGGGTAAAAGCAGGAAAGTAGAGTTGGATCAGGTCAGCCATGATCTCATTGAATGGCGGAGCAGACTCGATGGGCCGAATGGCCTACTTCTGCTCCTACGTCTTATGGTCTTATGGATACCTCTACCAGCTTGCAGTTTACCACCCACTGTTGAATAAACAAAGTGGCAGTGGTGGGAGCATGAATGCTATCATCCTGAGGGAGGACCACAGGTTTGTATAATATTTTTGATCTCATTATGCTAATACAGAATACTTATAGAATTTGCTGAGGTAAGGAAAATGTCAGCTTTATTGGAACGTCTCTTACTGTGGCTTCATCTTGCCATGAGATTCAACAAGTGAGAGCATGATCATGAGACATTGTATCACTTCCTGTGATGATGTGTACTGTGTTTTATTAGCATATCATACAATTAGAATTAACTCCTTCAACTACATCTCCCCCCAAGTCTCTGATTATCCCCATTATGCTACATTTTGTGCTCCATAGAAAACTGAACTTGCATGATTTCAATCTGAGCTTCCACTGCAGCACTCAGACATTGGGTGGCTTCTGCTTTGTGCTGCAATGGAAGCTGAGACATCGGCCATCAGATGCAACATCATGGCCTGGTCTGCAAGTGTCCTCATGGAATTGGTTATCATTTCCACGCTGGAAAGGATCTGCACAAGCTCTGCAAAAAGCTGTGCCAAGTTGGTACCGGACTCCTCCAGTTAGTCTTGGCGTGCTTTCTGACATGCCTGCCAATGCACTAACCATTTTATTGTGAATTCTCATTGGACTTTTTCTCTACACCATTCCATCTAGCTTCTCATCAGATTTCTCTGTAGCAGAACTCATGTGCAATCTTGCACTCTGGAGAGTTTGTATTTCCATGATCCTTTCACCCTGCCCCAACTGCAGGTCATTCATGTCACGTGAAAATCCCGCCTCTATACTATCCTCTAAACTGCACGCAGTGTTGATATCTGAGCTAGTAATTGAGGATTTCAACATCAGTCTTTTCTTCTTCCTTTTGTCCTTCATGCTCCAGTACCACTCCGTCCAGGTGATAGGTCCTGGGTCTCTGAAAGAAGAAAGACACAATGGTATTGTTATGGTGAGAGAAGGTGACGAAAGCAAGAAGTGCAAGCTTACCCCATCTGCAGTTTGTGTATCAGAAGATATTGTGCAATGAAGAGGCAGTAAATGTGAGAAGGATGAGTGGTGTGAACATAACATCATCTTCAATCTTTTCAGCCCAATACTGGCCAAAGCCTCATTCATGACCATTCCAATGATGGTGAGCACCATCTTCTCCATGGGAGTGAGGACATACATCCACACTTGTCTCCTGATAGTTATACACCAGTTTAAGCTGCAAGAGAGAAAGAGTGTCCAGTGAGTGTGGTGCAATATGCTTAGGTTGCAGTGGTTAATAGCTGACGTTTGTACAAGATGTGAGATGTGGGTGTGAGGATTGAACCAATAGTAAGTGTGTGAGGATGTACATGGCGAAGCTATGAAGGTTAGGTATGTATTGTGATTGATGGAAGTTGTTGTTAGGTGAGGGATGAGGGTGGTGCATTGAGCAGTGTGTGATGATAGTGGTGCATTAGTGGGCTATTGCATCGTAAAGATATATACATACTGATCTTGACCACATGTATGAAGTCATTGAACTTTTTTTGATTCTGCACCTAAGTCCTCAGAGCATTGACCTGCATGGCTATCTGCTGTTATTGCCCTCTGAGTTTCCTGGCCCCTTATGGATAGAGGACGCCTATGCTACTGTCAACCTCTTGCACAAAGATAACCAGTGCTGCACCAGATAACTTTGGAGTCCACATTTTTGCCATTTTGTGCCATTTCTTTGTCTTTCCCACATCTGAGACACTTGTGCAACCAATTTCAGCACCTGCTTCAGCCAAAGCACTCCTCCCCATTAAGAGGTGTAAGGTGCTTTATGTAGCAAAGGTACAAGGGTGCTTTATGTAGTAAAGAACCTGTGGTAGTCACGCAAGATTTTGCACCTCCTACTCAGACATCCAATGACTCAAAATCACGCTTGGTGCTGGCTGCATCCTTTAATTATTAGAATGAGCAGGCAGCAGAAAGTTTGCTTGCTGCCTGCATCAGAACAAACGGGTGAGGTTAATTGCACATCATGGTCCCCGTGCCAGTTTTTGGGCCTTATCCAATTTCTTCCACAGTATTTTTACATGATACCATTTAAAGCACCAGTAACACATGACTAAGGCCAAATGGCTTTGAAACAAGTTTTGCTGTTATTGAACGAGTACCTAAGACAATGGAGCTTAAGCAGAGTTAATGATTTGACAATTTCAGGGGAAGTGAGTTAATTGATTTGAGCTAAGAATTGGAAAATATTGAGCAGCATTTTTCTGTTACTCTTTTAATCTTTTTTATTTTGAGCTAAAGTTTCTTGACACTCATTTATTTTCTTACCCTTCACTTGAGGTATGTGAAATTAGTGTCTCACTGATTGTAGCTTTTATTGTTAGCCATCGATTCAGAAGTTTCAGTATTATCATTAACCTTAATGGAATGCTAACTTCCCTTTGATTTTTAGTTAGACTGAGTATTCTTGATGGAGAACTTCATTCAGTCTTTAACATCTATGGAATAAATGCTTTAAAATGTATTACTAGAGCTAATACAAAGTGACATGATCGGATCTAACAATTGTTCCAATTACTGAATCTTAATAGTTCTTCCCAATCTAACAGTCTAATTTGGTACCAACCCATCTCTTTCCCAGTCGAAAGTCTCATAAGAAGTGCTGGTTTAACTTGTAACTTTCTAATCAGGATACTTACCCTCTCAACTATGAAATTTAAATGTGAAACCTTCGCTTAACTCGCTTGATGAAACCAATTGCACATCTTTCTATGTTTAATGATGCCAGAATTTTCACCCTTGTATAGAAAAGGAACTGATATCATTAATAGTCCATGAAATTACCTTATATAATTACTCTGAATTAGCCATAATTATTGTGCAGGATGGATACAAAAATAGGAAGTTTTATCTCCCTTAGTATACTTTTGATCCATGTAGCTTGTTCTTAAGAAATTCACTGATAATCCTTATGATCTTTGCTACTCCGGCTTGAGGTAAGAATTTTAACCCTTTCTTCCCTGAAGTTAGTTAATTCAATCTGAGATATAGACTAGAAATTCCTATGTGTTATTAAAATCAATGGTGAATTATCCAATTAAAAATGACAAAGAATGACATAAAAATCTAAACATTTATCTCGATAAAAGACAGAATTTTATGGCCCCAAAGGGGCTCCATATTGGCAGTGCCTTCCTGTCGCCCACCTGCTCCTGAATGCCCTGGAGATATTTTACCCATGGTTGGGGAGGCGTTGGGTGGCCCACTTGACCATGTGCTAATTGAGGCCCTTAAGTGGTCAATTAATGGCTGCTTAAAGGCCTCCTCCCGCCACTGCTGAGACTTTTTCTGTGGTGGGAGAGGCTTATGCCAAGTACCCAGCCTGCCCAGTGCAAGCTGGCAAGCCTTGTGGCTGGACCTGGGTCGGGGTTCCTCCTGTTTGGACATACTGTGTACATCAGAGGTCAACCCCCAAGGGTCACCCCACCCTGCATTTTCCTCTGCCTCTGCCCTATCCACCCCAGCCCTCAATCCTGAACTTATCTTGTGCTGGGCTCCATGGTGCCTCTCCTTCAGGGGACTCGCTGTAGTCATTCTGGTGGCCTGCTGCCCCCTCCAAATGGCCCTCCAGAGAGGTGTGGTCCTTAAGGACAGAGAGGCCCTGAAAGGAGGTAGCTTGTAGGGGGAAGTGCAGAAGGTGGGAGAGGAGGAGGAAGCAGAGGCAGAGTGAGATGATATTGGATGGAAAGGTGCTCCGGCTGCACAATGAAGTGGCCAGGCACAGCTCAGGGCTCAAAGGTGTCATGAGGACCATGAATGTCAGCAAAATCCTGATTCAGGAACATTTCAACTGATCACCCCCCCCCGACATGGATTGAGGGGCATGGCATGGAAGCGAGTCTGAGATAGCTGACCTAACAGTGGAAGACACAGCCTTGGAGCATCTGATCACTTATCGTTAATGAAAGAAGCATATCTGACCAGAAGCTTTGATCACCGTGGAAGATCTTGCTATCTCTTTAACAGCCTCACACCACTTTTACAGTCATGGCAGCAATAAAAGGAGCCCAGATGTGTGGCTTAAAGTGTCATAATTTATACTGTGCAAATAAAGGAATACAGAAAACTGAGACAATAAGAAAGCATCTCAGTCCACTCAGCTGTATGAGGTGACTTCCTCCTTTCACCCCCAGGAGGAGGGACCTTCTTCCTCTACACATGGCCTCCAACATTAGATCCAGGCTGGCATCGATGAAGCGAGGGACAACCCTGCCCCAGGTGCCAGGCTTTCAGCTCTCCTGTGGTGCTGTGGAAAGCTTTGACACAATCAGCAAATTTCTCCTTCAAATTTCTCCAACCAGCAGCCTCAGTGATAGCTGCCATGCTGAGTATAAGACAGTCCCATACTTCATTTGATCAAACTCTATTTCTGCCCCAACTGGCTCTAGTAGAATTCATTGCCACAGAAGGCTGTGGAGGCCAGGTCATTGAGTGTATTTAAGACCGAGATAGATAGGTTCTTGATTGGTAAGGGGATCAAAGGTTACGGGGAGAAGGCGGGAGAATGGGGTTGAGAAACTTATCAGCCATGATTGAATGGTGGAGCAGACTTGATGGGCTGAATGGCCTAATTTCTGCTCCTATGTCTTATGGTCTTATAGTTGGACAGGAAATTGTCTTTTGTCCATTAAGGGCCCATGAAAGCCTGAACTTCAATCAGTTCACCATCGGAGGCAGGTTTCCTGCCTCTGTGGTAAAAATTCAGGCCCATGTTTTCAACAGTGCTGGGGATATAGTTTATAGTCATTTTTTAAAAATCAGAACAAAATAATGTCAGACTGAATTAAAACTGAATTGCGTAATACGTTCGGATTGCATCAGTGTGATATCCTTCAGCCTCACAAATATGAAAGCAAATTACTGCAGATCTATTGGAAATCTAATCTGAAACTTTAACCCTGTTTCCCTCTCACAGATGCTGCCAGACCTGCTGAACACTTTTAGCATCTTCTGTTTGTAGTTCTGATATCACTCAGCCAATGCGAATGCCATTTTAAGACTGTTAAAACGTCATTAGTTATTACATTGAATGAAAGCATGAGATCGAGTTATAAGGTAGAAATGGTAACAGAAAATGCTCGGAATATTCTGCAGATCAAGCAGCATCTGTGGAGAGAGGAAAGTAGGGTTATCTTTCCACTTTCTGCAAATATCCCTTGACCCGCTGAGTGTTTATAGAATTTTTGTTTTTTGTGTCAGATTTCTGGCACCTGTAGTGCTTTGCTTTTTATTTTAAAGTATAATTCATACTTGTGCTAGTCTGAAAACATTCTATTTTTCTCTACCAGGGAGGCATAATTAGGCTATAATGTCTCATTATGTATCATTAACAAACTGAATTCCTTCCTTTTCCCACTGTTAATTTTGTAATGGATTTCTCCTTTTCAGTTAATCCTTATCCTATTATATAAGCAGGGACTGTGTTTTGTTGCTGTGAAATGTTACATGACCATAATGAGATGACACGTTGAATAATTTTGAAGGCATAAAGGCTTTACGCTGTAAAGTAGAAAGCGTGGGACTGTTTCAATTCCACATTGCTTATTTGTTGGCAATGACTATTCTGCCAACACCTAATCTCGAGGCTATTATTTTGGTTTGATTTTTGTAGCAATGTACTGAGCAAACGATATTGAACATGTTTTGATGCTGATTACTGTGGGTAAGCAACCTGCCAACCTGACCTATTCACCCAGCTTTTTACCAGGCAATCTCTTTACTGCCCGGCCCTTTGATGTGTAATTACTTTTCCTCCTTATTTTTGCTTATTACCCCTGTTCGCCCTCACAATCAAATTCCTCCATGGCCTCACCCCCTCCCATATATCCTGGTAATTTTCTCCAGCTCTACAACCCTCCAAAATCTTTGTAATCATCCAATTCTGGTGTTTTGTACATTCATTGGGGCTGGATTTTAAGCTCCCCTTTCGGTGGATTTGAAGGTGGGGGCCATGTAAAATCAAGTATGTGGGCTTCCTGCTGCCTACCTGCCCCTGACCTATCTGAAATTTTACAGAGAGCAGGGTAGGTGTTGGGTGGCCTGCCCACTCTTGGGTTATTGAGGCCCTCAGGTGGCCAATTAATGGCTACTTAAGGGCCTCATCTCACCCCCACCAGATGTGAGTTGTTGCTAGTAAATGACACCACTCTTACTCTCATAGCTGGATACAAAGCTGTACAGTGTAACAGAGCATTAGGCTTTTCAGACCTCTTGAAATTGTGTATATATACATGTAATTCTGTACTTTGGATCAAAGTCATTATATAAATAGTTCACAATAGAAGTAAGTGTGGGGAAGGCAAAAGACAAAGTGGAGAGGGCTTTATAGGTGAGGGAGGAGGCAAAGGTTAAGGCAAGCACAAAGGAAGCTGAAGTAGTCAAGAGAAATTGTAAAAAGACCAGCAACAGCCCTGACTTCTGATATGCTGACAGATCACTCACCACATTGCCCATAATACTTTGGAGGATATGTAGCTTTCGATGAACAGGGGGATTACGTTGTCTAACACAAGCTTCAATTTTACGAAGCTCCGCCACTATAGTGTGCGGGTGAAACGAGAGTCAGTGGTGCAGATGAGACAAAACCAGCTTTACATGTTCAGATTATTGAAATAAGGTCCTATAATTCATTTCACAACTTTGGCAAAGCATCTGCCTCCACCAATGCACCATTCCCAGAAAAAACTCACACATGTCTACTCAGCAGCACTGGCCTGCATTGATCAAGCAAGGTTGGTGTTGAATTGTAGCACTTCAGTGGGCATTTATTTCTGTGCTAAATAATTTGCAAAATTTTTTCAACTTGTGCGTAGGTGCCTTTTTGTAAAAGCCTTCAGTCTATTGAACAAGACTGTTCTATAGGATAAACAATTACTATTGACACACAAATTACAGCATACAAAGCTGAACCTCTGAGAATTCCTTTGTTTGTTCCCATGGTGCTACATAAATTGAATGAAAGGAACAAATTCATGAGAGAAAAAGAATCTTCAAGTTTAACAACACGCCCGGCAGCAAAATATTCACTGCTGTCAATACATAAGGCCATGTCTATTCAAACCATGCCATCTGGATATTTCAGGGGAGACCTTCACTGTCTCACTGTATAGGCTATGCTTTCTGCTGCTGGCTGACTTACAGAGTAGACTGGAAAAGATTTTCTTATAGCTATGAAGGTGACCATGTCATTAATCTTCTATGGAAAAAAGAGAACCTTCCAAGCCGTTGCAGGTGACAACCGTCGGACAAATTAGTCTTCAGCTCATTGTGGATGAAGTAAATGATAGCTAACGGGAACCGTTTTCTCAGTGGTAAAAAGATATAACTGGAGAATGCACAAAATCTCTATAACTGGAAGGCTTTCCAGGAGTCCAATGCACATGCAGCTATCAAGTCTCTGTTCAGCCATCCAAGTGCTTATATCATGATAAACCGAGTAATTGAAGAGAATCCACCCAACATTAGTTGGAAGCAAACTTGTAGAATCCATGGCCGGGATTTTCCGTGCCCACTGGCGTCAGGCGTGTTCGGTGGTGTGAGCGGACAATATGGCGAGCACACGATCCCCGTCATCGGACATTGGGAACTTCATTGTAATACATCATATCAATATAAGGCCAGCTCGCTGAACTCAACTGCCCAGCTGCTAGATCGTCCACACACGTCGGTGGGAAAACACGCCGGTGCAGATCACATCTTGACAAGTGTGACGTGCAGATATTGGGACTTACCACCAGGGGCTTGCTCACATTGCAGACATCCGAGGAGCAGAAGATGCTGAAGCCTGACAACAATGGGATCCTGAAGGAACATCCATTGCACGCTGGGTGGATTCTCATTGACATGGCTGTGCTGCAAAGCAGGGCACGGAAGTTGCAAAATCACCGTTGATGCTCACAATGGATGATTGTTGAGGGGGTGGGAGAGGAAGGTCTAGGATCAACTTGGAGAGGAAGAGGTGTTGGGGGGGTGAGGTTGGAAGGAGGGGAATGAAGATATCGGGGGGGGGTGTGAGGTTGGGAGGAGGAGGAAGGAATGTGTTGGTGTGTGAGGTTTGGAAGGGGAATGAAAGTGTCAAGGGGGTGAGGTTGGGAAGGGGAGGGAGTATGGGGGTGGAGGGTGTAATGGGGGAGAAGATGGCAATTGGGGAGGTAGGTGTAAGGAAAGGAGTTTGGAGGGGAGAAGGAGTGTGGAGACGGGAAGGAACCCAGGGGGAGGAAGGAGTGCCAGAAGTGGAGTGAGTCCAGGAGGAGGAAGAAACGTGGAGAGGCGAGGGGATAAGGGTGGAGCAAAAAGTAAGAGTGGAGGATGCAGTCAGGAAGGGGGAAGGAGTAAAGCTGGAGGAAAAAGTGAGAGTGTCTGAGGGAGTCAGGAAGGGGGAAGAAGTGAGGCTGGAGAAGAGGTAAGGCTGGAGCAAGGAGTTGGTGGGGAGGAAGGACGAAGAGTGGCGGAAGAAGTAAGGATGTCTTAGGGAGTTAGGAAGGTGGAGGGACTAAGTGAGGGCGAGTCCAGGAGTTGGAGGACTAAGTTGGGTGGAGGGGGGGGTTTCAGGGTGGAAGGGGTCTGGAGGGGAGAAGGGGTTCGGCGGGGGGAGGGGAATGTCCAGGTGAATGTGCAAGGGGAGGGTTTGATGGGTCCATGACCACTTCCTGAGGAGTGAACTGAGGGTAGGCATGGTATGAGGAAATGGTGAGAAGGGCAGAGGGCGATAGTAGGGTGAGGGTAGAAGGGACTGTGAGGGTGGTTGGTGGGGACTTGGAGGCAGGCACAGACCCTGGGGATGGGAAGGAGGAGGTCGGGGATGGGGATGGGATTTTTGAGGAGGAAGGGAACGTGCACATTCAGTGTGATGGGAGAAAGGAAATGGGTGGCTGGGGTAGGGGAGAAGACAGGGGAGCACATGAAAAACCAAATCCAGACCATGCTGTCCAAATGGAAAGTGTAATGACAGAGTCGTGGTGGGCAAGATCAGGCGCTGCATCGGAGTATGATCATTGGGTGGGTGGAGATGCAGATCAGCTTAGATGGATGACTGAAAGTGAACCCCAGCAGGTAGTATTCAAAATGCTTAAGACATTGAGGTGAGTATGATACGTGAAGGATCCACGTGCTTGCAAGAGGCTCCAAAAGGCCCTATCACACACACACTTCTCCTTCCAGAATCAATTGTTGGCCAGCTGCTCCCTTTATGGTGACAGGAGATGAGGTTGAGGGGCTCAAAGGTAAAGGGGACATGGAGGGAGAAGACAGCCTCTGAGATTCCTGAGTGGGTGACCCAGGGGTGTCCAGCTGCTGCTGCTCCTCCCTTCACATTCCTGGGAGCCCTGTCCTGACTCGTTGAGGGGGAGGAGCACCTGGAAGGACATCAAGACAACACCAGGTAGCCACTTCAGGAACTCACCCATGGCCCCCACGATGGAGTGCCACTCTGCACATATCTCCATGTTCTGCTGGACCAGGGTCTCCATGGCATCCACCATCGTCCCCATGGAGATCTCCATACACACCCATATGGGCACCACTTCAGCAGAGAGCAGGCAAACGCACTCCTCTGACCCACGTGCCACTCTGCTGAGGGCTTCCAATAGCTCTGCGTGATGTTCTCACACCTTCTGCTGACTCTCCAGGATGAGTTGGAAGGCCAAACCTAGAGGCTCGTCATCTGACTTAGACCTCACAGATGTCTGACCCCCAGCAGTTCTCTGAGTGTTGGAGAGATCGCACGAACCTGCCTCCGGCTGCTGCGGACAGGTGTCCTTGCAATGCCCACCAAGCCTGCTCTCGAGCTTGGTTGCACCGAGGTGTGTGTCTCTGCGATGGTGCAGGGTGTGGATAAGCGCTGTGATGGGTCTTCCAGACTGCTTATTTCCAACTCTTCAATGGAGGAGGTGTTCTTTTGGCTGGAGGTGAGGACGTGGATGGAACTGAGGGACTGGCTGGCTGAGAGTGTCGGTCGCTTGGCAGAGCTCCCTGTGTGTCAAAGTAGAGATGGTTAGTGCATGACAGCAGAGTCACAAGCAGAAGAGAGAGCACTCATAGTTGTGTTGAGAGAGGAACGATGTAGTGCAAGATCCTTACAGGGGTGTTCGCTGCTGACCTCACCATCACTGCAGGCATGATCTATGTCCTCACCAATCAGTGCAATGGCATGTTCCTCAAAGTGAGTGAGGGGCCGAATATGAGCCACTCCACCCCCGGTCTGGGATCTTGTCCTGCCGATGTGAGCAGGCTTCACCTGCATGAAAAAGGCGGAGAGAGTATAAACAGGACACATGGCACTGCATAGGATGTTTGTGTGGTGAGCGGAGCCAAAGACAGGATGAGGATGCGAGCTCGAGAGGGTATGAGTCTGAAGGAGATGTGAGGGTGTGTGTGAGAGTTGGTGTTGTCCCTTGAGGTATGAGAGTCCTGTGGATATGTGATGGTTTGTGAGTGTGTGAGTTGAGAATAATCATACGAGTGAATTACTCTGGTGAACGGATAAAACCATTCATCCTGTAGCGGCACTGGGTGGCTGTCCTCTTTTGCAGGGCATTGGTGCTAACCACCACTGCCACCACCTCCCAAGCCGAATTAATAAGGTTGCTGCCCATCCTGCAGCCAGAACAGGGATAGGGGACATCATAAGAACATAAAGAATAGGAACAGGAGTAGACCATTTGGCCCTCGAGCCTGCTCCACCATTCAATAAGATAATGGCTGATCATCTTGTGTTTCGATTTCCACATTCCCATCTAACTCCGATAACCTTTGATTCCCTTGCCTAACAAGAATCTATCTACCTCTGCCTTAAAAATATTCAATGACCCTGCCTCTACCACCTTCTGAGGCAGAGAATTCCAAAGCCGCACAACCCTCAGAGAAAACAGTTCTCCTCATCTCTGTCCTAAAAGGGCAACCCCTAATTTCCCTGTGAATTTCAATTTCATCAACTTCCTTTCTCCCGTTCACCACCTGTTTTGCAGCTATTAGTGGAATGTTTTTTGTATCCTCTATAGTGAACACCGAAGCAAAATATTTGTTCATTTCTTCCACCATTTCCTTATTATCTCCTATTAACTCCCCATTGTCACTCTCTAGAGGACCAACATTCACTTTACTCATTCTTTTCCTTTTTAAGTATCTGTGGAAATTCTTGCTATCCATTTTTACATTTCTAGCTGGCTTTCTCTCATACTTTAAACCTTTCTCCTGATTAACCTTTTAGCCATTCTCTGCCATTCTTTATATTCTGCCCAATCATCTGTCCTGCAACTCATCTTTGTGGAGTTATATGCTTTTTCTTTAAGTTTGATGTTTTCCTTAACTTGTTTAGTTAACCACGGATGGTGGGTCCCGTTAGAATTTTTCTTTATATTAGGAATGTACTTATTCTGATTACTCTGAAATATCCCCTTAAATGTCTGCCACTGCTTCTCTATTGATCTGTCCTCTAGCCTAGTTTCCCAGTTCACTTCAACTAGCTCAGCTTTCACTCCACATAGTTGGCCTTATTTAAGTTTAAGATATTAGACTTATACCCACTCTTCTCCCTTTCAAACTGGATGTAAAATTCAATCATATTGTGGTTGCTGCTACCTAGTGTTGCCTTTACTCTAGTCATTGCTCAATCCTGCCACATTATACAATATCAACTCTAATATAACCTGCTCCCTGGTTGGTTCCATCACAGCAGCATCCACTGCGTCCAAAAAGCCCTCAAATGACGCATCATTGAACCTGGGAGGTGCAGTCTTTTTGCCTTTCAGGACCATGTCTTCTTTGCAGCAGTCACAGACTGGAAGTACTGAGAGGTGTGTGCACAGCCGGACTTTAAATATGGTGCCCAGCATAATGGAGCGGCGAGGTGATGGCATGGCGGGTGAATGAGAGCCCACCTGCTATGGAAATGGCGTGTTTCCCACGAATGCATAGTAATGCGGTGGGATTGGGTTTATATGGCATGAAAAGCCGCCATTGCGGCTTTGCCCGCTACTGTACTTAGTGCATAAGACAATTTCCTGGGGAATTGGAACCTTCATGTTGTTATCTGGCAGGGGGAGGCGGCTCAGCACGTCAGGGATGTGCATTCTGGCTTCCCGATCGGTGAATAAAAGTGTATCCGTAAGCAGCCAATATCAGTGCCCACCTCTGGATGTGAGCAAATGCAATGGGGGAGTATTGCCTTGTCCTCTCCAAATAATCGCAGCAGAGGTTTCTGGTCAGATATTATGCGAACATGGCAACCAACCGTGGAGGTATGGATGGAATTTCCGAACATCAAACACAACAAAGAAGCCCTCCTTCCCAATTTGAGATCTGCCAAGTGGACCAGCTGGGCACACATTGCAAGTGGCTGTCAGAGCCACCATAGCCCTTAATTTCTAATCTCTTCACCAACCTCTGGCTCCTTCCAGAGGTCTGCCGGTGACATATGTAGAATCTCACAATTCACTGCCACAAGTGCATCTCACAGATGACCGTTGCCATGGTTGCTGGGGCCAGCAGTCATATACGCTTCTCAATTGATGAGCTCAGTCAGAATGAGCAGGTCTAACTTCCCACAGGCCCAAGAGTCCTTGCACGCACACATATGGCAGTCATGTCACCACAGATCACCCTGGAATCTTCATCAACCAAAGGGGATATCATTCCATCAGCATGTAGCTGGTCTTGAACCACCGAAAGATCATCATGCATGTCTGTGTAAGATTCCCAGGGAGCTGTCATGATGTGCCCATTTTGTGTCAGTCTAATCTCTCTGGGATATTCATACTTTGAAGCAGAGTTAGGAGATGTCTCCTTGGAGACAAGGGCTGCCCTCTGAAGATGCAGTTGATAATACCTGTGAGAAATCAAAACAGTGACAGGAAAAGTATAACAGAAGCCACCTGACCACCAGAATCATTATACAGCAAGCAATTTGAATGCTGAAAACAGATTGGGGCTGGGGAGGGGTGGGAGGGGGTAGTGGTGGGAGAATGCCTTCAGCATGCAGCAGCCATGATTTCCAGAATGTTAGGAACCTGCTGCAACATGCACAACATTGCATCACAGAGGGGACTGGAGCTTCAGGAGGAAACAGGTGATGAACGCTTTGCCTCTTTGGAGGAGAAGGAGGTGAAACAACAGGAGGAGGAGGAGCGAGATGTGCTGAGGGCACCTGTAGCTGCAAACGTTGCTGCCAGGAATGCCTGGTACAGCATAATGCAGGCATGTTTTAGTTAATCTGAAGCAGAGCAAGCACATGGCACATAAATTCTGAACCTCCACGTCCCCAGCCCCCAGCAGAACGCAGTCCCATCATTAACAATCCATCTTTTTCACAGGCACACATTGCTCAACTTCAGCTCTTGTCTTACCATTCTTCACTAGACAGAAGCCACTTGGCAGGCAGCAGACAGAAATGGCAACACAGGGCAATGGAATGGTACAATATTTTTATGGTGCACAAAAATGAAACAGAAATGTGACACTGCAGCATTGTGTTAAACACCCAAATGAATACTCTACAACTACAAATCTTTTATCTTCCTTTTTCTGCAACTCCTACATGGTGATATTTCCATGGCTTCAGCAGAGCTGGAGGCAATCCTCTGTGTCCCTGCTCTGACTGCTCAGATGCTTGTGACTGATATTCTATAGGTTTAGGAGGCCATGAGGACCCCACAAAAGACTGCTCCACCTGTACCTGTGAGGGGGTAGACATGTCCCTTGAGCCAGGAGACAGCATGAGGGGCTCAAACTGAGGTGGCAGCAAAGGTCAGAAATGAAAGTGCTTCGGGCAGAGTCCCTACTTCCATATGACTGTGTTTATCATCTTCCATCTCGTGGCCCACACAACATTCCATCCTGCTGAAAGTGGCATTCAATATGTACAGGCCACTGGTAACAGCAAACATGATGTTGATGGACTGCCATGTCTGATTCTCCATGCAGGTGGCCATACTTCCCATGGACACAAACATTAGCATCGAGATCCGAGATATCATTGCACTCATGCGAGAGACGTAATCCTCCAATCTCTCTCCATCATGTGGAGTGGCTCTGGAAAGGCTCACATGTCTTCTGCTGCAATACTAGAATTATCCTCTTTTTGGATGCCCCCACGTAGCCACACTGCACCCACCCCCCCATCTCAGGCTCAGCATCTGTATCCTGTGCCTAACAGGGCTTCTTCACTGCTGTTCCTGCTTCCACCAACCTGCTCCAGCACACTTTAGATATGTCATACACCATATGACAACCCAACTACCTGTCTTGGCAGGCTCACCAGGGTGTGTATCTGAGCTGGTGGAGAGTGTATATGAGTCATGTGAAAGTGCATCCTCAGTGTGAATGACCTCCTCTGAGAATTCTTGGTCCTCTTCCTGCACCAACTCCTGAGGGATGCTTGAAGGGAGATGAAAGTCATAATATAGAACTAAAAGCATGAGAGGTTTCGGAGTTATTATTGCCTGCATGTTGACATCAAGTCAACATGAGTGTTGCATACCACGTGTGAGTATTGTATAAGTGGCTGTGTGATATTTAATTCTGTCACTGGGTAGCTCAGAGACCCCCATCTCCCCACCTTCAATGGCAGGCATACCAAGATTTGGCTTATCTCCAATGCCTCCTCTCTGCAGTTGTCAAAGTGAAGAGGACTGGCAGGCCACCTCTGGACCTCTGCCTCTCCCTGGTGTTCTGTGCGCTCTCCTGCAAAGAGAGAAAGAAGAAACTAAATGAGTGTGAGAAATGGGATGTTTTGACAGGTTGGCTTGAAGGACAACATTTGTGGGAGGTCACTAAGGGAAGGAAAAAATGGCAAAAACTAGAAAATAAGAATACTGGTCCAAATGGTCTTGTATACCTTAAAATGGAACACCAGTAAAAACGGGGAAATGAGAGTACTGGTCTGAACTGTTTTGTTTCCTTCTGGGTAGGTGTGACATTGCATAAAGAGCAGGGTGAGTGCTAAAGGTTATTGGTCAGGTGGGGATATGAGGCGGTCACTTAACAGATAGGAATGATGCACCAATAAGGTGTATTGGTATGAGGAGTGATGAGCTGGAGGAGGCTTAGGAAGGCAGAGTGAGGGGGTTTGAGGTAAGACACACATCAGATGTAGATTAATGTGCTATGCTACTCACTTTTCCCACCCTGATTCAGGCATTGATTCTCTCCCAACACTGTGTATCCTGGAAAAATCCACCACACTCCTGCTATCGACCTCGTCTGACCCTCCCAACCACATCTTTTGTTTTCTGAAGCAGGCTTCTTCTTTGCATCTGCAGTGAACAGAATCTCCCTGTGGGTCCTTGCAGCCCAGAGAGGTATCACTGAATTGTGGTGCTGATTTGCTACTTTATGGCCTGAATTTTCAGCTTGGCGGGCGGGCGCAATTGGTGGGCCCAGGAGTGGCCGGGAAACGGAGCGCAACTGTGTTCGACACCCGACTGCGATAATTAACAGCCAGCCAGTCTGAAGCACATGCTGAATAGCTCAGCGCTGCTGGGAAGGGGCAGGAGGAGAGCAGGTGATGATGTCAACACAGGCATGGGTGAGTGCTGACAGAAAGCTCCCTGATGGCAGATAGCTTCCTCAGGGAGCTGAAGACACGAAATCCAAGAAATAAAGGGCAAGATTTATCAGACGGTGTGTAGGGGCGGGCCTGACATGTCGATGTGTAAAATGACATGTGATATTTCGTTTGGCAAGCGCGCACCAGAGTCGGCTGCGCACCAGCTGATATGTGAACGACCTATTAAGGCCATTAAGAAAGTTATTGAAGTAATTGTTAATGCTGCCTGTCAAACCTTAAGGTTGGCGAGAAGGCCAAGCGGCCTTCGTGGAAACCTCATCCACGAGCGGGATAAGATTTCCTAAAACTTTTATTAAATAAATAAAAAGGTTTTCCTAAACATAAAAACATGTCCCATCTCATGTGACACAGTCACATGAGATGGGATATGCTTAAATAAAATTTTAAACCATTTATTAAATTATTTCAACATCGATTCAATCCCCCTGAGGCAGCTCCGTGCCTCGGAGATTGAAGCGCTCTTTCATGTGCGTGCGCGAAAGAGCACTGGCCCCGGCTCTCCCTCCTGCCCCCACCCGGACAGGTAGCACTGAGTGCTACGGCTCGCGTATTATGCTGGGTGGGCCTTAATTGGCCCACCCGCGTAAAATGGCGGCGCGGAGCCGATCGCGGTTGGCGATCGGCTCCGCAACCGCCCACTCCCACCGAGCATGCCCGATGTGGGAAAAATTCAGGCCAAAGTTCTTTAAATCAGGAAAAAAATGTCCAAGCCTCACAATCAGGCACCTGAACATATAGATTATAAAAATGTTGTCCACAGATTTCTACTTTTATTTAATAATGGAAACCTAATCCTGCCCTTGAATGAGGGTTCATGAAAAATGTAAAGGCTTGCCTGGCTGATTTGCCTGTCCGCCAACTGTAAGGATGGATGGGCTATGTAAAATGACAAGACAATTGTGCCGTTAATTGCCCTCTTTATGTTGGCGGGCCCGCTTCCGACTTTTGTGCATGCCCGCCGACCGACATGTCACATGAGCTTGGGATGACGTCGGGATGCTCGTCCAACATCATCTTGCACGATTTCACGCCCGATTGGGTCAGGCGCGCGTCCACCCGATCAGCATAAAGTTCAGCCCCTATGTTTCCATTTCTCCATTCTGGCTCTGTCTGAAGACCTTTACAATGTTTCAAGTTCAGTCCTGGCAGGATCCTTTAAATAGTTGAGCTGAAATATATTGATGCGGGTTGTCATGACGCCTGCTCGCTTGAAATTCCTGAAGTCAGATGCAGTTGTAGTGACTGCGTTTTTAAAAAAATGCTTCGCTAAAAATTTAGCCTTCCTGATGAGCTGCCGCTGACCCTACTATGACCAGGTCAGCAAGTTAAAATCCAGCCCCTCATGATAACTCAGTCAATCTTGGAAAAGAAAATGCATGTGCAAGAGACAAAGGGCAGATTTTATGGTCCCCTGCCAACAGGTGTGCAGGCCTGTAAAATCCCTTAGCTGGCCTTCCTGTCTCCCCTCTCCCCAACCCCCTGCCAATCTGCCTTCTGCCTGCCCTGACCTGTTCAAAATTATAGGGAGGGGTGGGGCGGGCAAGGCCTAGAGTGGCCCACCTGCCTTCGCTCCAATTGAGGCCCTTATTTGGTAGGTCCCTGTTCGGGCCTCGAGTGGGAAAGTGGAACGCACTCCTCATGGGCTCCCTTTACACATCTGTGTCCTGCAGGTGCTTCTGGCCTCTCCATCAAGACCCTCATCCCCCAGGCTTCACCACACCATGACACCCTTCCCCTCACCATGGAGGTACCTGGACCTGGACTCTGGAACGTAGAGTGTGGGGACTGTTTGTAGTCCCAGTCCTGGCCATCGCTACTAAAGTGAGGGGTGGAAGTACTGTCTTCATCCAATTGAAAGCTGCGGGGCTACAGTGGTGACTAGGTGCTTTCACCACTGACTCTTTGGGTGGTGTGGTGGGAAAATTCCTGTCCTTGGGTGTCTAGGTCAGGATTTACAACCCCAGATCCTTCTACTGTACCAATAGATGTAGGGAAATCCTCCCCATCTGATTTTCCTCTATTCATTTCACCCAAGTGATCCAAAAAATCTTTCCAGGAACAGGAAGATCCGCCCCATTGTTTAGCAAAATCTTTCAGGCCAAAAATTTGTTTGAGCTCAAGTTTGAGTATGAGGAAGTTATGCTAAACTTCTATAAAACACTTGATTGGCCTCAACTGGAGTATTGTGTCCAATTCTGGGCACCGCACTTTAGGAAGCCTTTAGGAACGCTTCAGAGAGGTTGCAGAAAATTTTACAAGAATGGTCCCAGGGATGAGGGACTTCAGTTATGAGGATAGATTGGGGAGCTGGGATTGTTCTCATGAGAGAAAAGAAGGTTGAGAGGAGATTTGATAATCACGAGGGATCTGAAGAGAGTAGATAGGGAGAAACTGTTCCCGTTGGTGGAGGGGTCGATAACCAGAATACACAGATTTGGTGAATGGCAGATGAACCAAAGGTGACGCGAGTAACAACTTTTTTTAAGCAGTGAGTGGTTTGGATTTGGGATGCAATGCCTGAGAGCATGATGGAGGTAGGTTCAATCATGCTCTCAAAAGTGAATTGGTTAGGTAGCTGAAGTTTTTTAAAAAAAATACAGATTTACAGGTAACGGACAAGGGAGTGGGACTACCTGAGTAGCTCTTGCAAAGAGCCAGCATTGACACGATAGGCCCAATAGCCTCTTGTGCTGTAACCATTCTATGATTCTATGAACATGATGGCAGCAACAACAGCCGCGCTGAAACTCTTTCGAGTTATCAACAGTCACAGATTGTAACTCTTTCGAGTACAATCACAGTTCTTGGTTTTCCGGGAGTGGGACATGAACCCACAACTCTCTGATTCAAAGGCGAGGGTGCTATGAACTGAGCCACAGCTGACACCTCTGAAACTGTTGTGCTGGAGGACCATGTGAAATTAGACCACTTGTGTGATCAGGACATGAATGACCTAGCTGCTATGGCATTGGTGCACTAATAATAGTGCTGGAGCAAGGTGAGAAGGCAGGGAAGTTAGTATTGATAAGTCAGGGAGGGCAGCGAGGTGATTGATATCAGGTGAGTGGTGTTTGGTGGTGGCCAGCAGCGGCCTCAGCAATCCTGCTCCTCCTGACTTATCACATTCTGCTAAGTAAAAGCTTTTTTAAATTACCTTTTTGCTGGCAGCCTCCAGTGGCGCTCTTAGGGACTTCTAGTATGGCTGATTTAAACCTGAAAAAAACATTTACAACTGTACGCGGTGCATGTTGTGCGCAGACACAATCCAATTCTCAATGTATGTGAAACAGGCAATAGGCCTTCTGTTTGTATAGACAATGGAGCTAGCACTAGTTTTAAGTAGGAGCTGTGGACAATTCTAGAGTGTCCTTAACAATTTGACATGTGGCATTCTCACAACTGGATCCTTCAGCTCATGTTTTTAACCAGATAGATGGGGGCTGCACGATCAACTATCTAGAACTTAGTGTGGAGTGAAATAATGGCTCCAAATTAGTATTCAGACAGACCTTACACTATTAGGGCATTGTTGAACAGGTTGTGATTCCTGGAGATTCTTTGAAAACCATTATGAAGAATATCAATTTGGCTTGCTTATTCAGAAAAAAATGTCTTTTTGATAGCTTTCTTCTTCTTAAAAACAAAATCTAGAATAAGTACACAGTGTGTCAAATTATAACTATTCTATTAATAATGGTGTATTGTCAATGTCCCTTCATAAACACTCCTATTGTATGGTTTGTGACTTGTGTTATGGGTCTATCACAACTATAAAACAACATCATTATTTACAATGTTGATGGGGTGTTTATCTTTTGTGACCCATTTTTTCAAATTTAATGCTCACTGAATATGAGGAACATTCTCGCATTGCACAATATATGGGTCAATATTTCTGACAATAGAATCTCTGGTTGTGATTAGAAATTCACAGAGAACATTAAACTTCAACAATTAATCATTGCTGCTCATGTTATAGTGGAGAGGGAAATAGCAGTACAAAAGGCAGTGGTACCTTTGCAGTTCAGGGGAAAGGGACAAAAGACTAACAGGGACACAAGACTAACAGGAACAACATCTAGAGGTGGGGCTGTGAGGTAACACCAAAGCAAGCTGGGCAGGCAAAAGCCATAACAAAAAATGATCAATTGGTAAGTGTAATGAGAAAACCAGGCCTAGAGGCACATACCAGTCACCATGTGATTGATGCTGGCGTAGCTCAATTGACTAATGGAAGAAGAGCCAAATTTGAAGACCAAGAGAGGTTACTAAAGTGCCCAGTGAGTCCAGAATGACATCTCAGACTATCACAGCCCACGCTAACCCCTTAGGAACTGGATTGGTACTCACTAAATTCACTTCATGTAGCACTTTATGTCCATCAGGTGGAGACTTTTATCTTATCAGTCTGGAATGGATTCAAACACAGATCCCAGAGAGAAGGGAACCTAATGTATATATTTTAGTTTTGTTTTTAATTTCTAATTTGATGTTATACATCATGTCCAGTGAATAGAATGCTTTTTAATATTAAAGTATGCATCAACAGTCTCACGTTAGGAAGACAGAGAATCAAGGGGTAGAGTCTTCGGCTCAGCGAGCAGGGGCGGGGCCCAGCTCACCGAGGCATAAAATGACACATGGTGACGTCGGGCGTGCGTCCTGGCCTTACCGCCTGTCATTTAGATTTTCAGTTTGCTGCGCGCCTGCCAAATTGTCAAAAGCCCATTAAGGCCTGTTAAAAAGCCAGTAAAACCATTAACTGAGCTGCCTATCCAATCTGCCCAGGCGGCCTTTGCATTTTTCATGGAACCTCATCCACAGCCGGCATGAGGTTTCATGAATGTTTTTAAAATGTTTGAAAAATTTTAAATAAAATTAATGGACATGTCCCAGCTCGTGTGACAGTTTCACATGAGGGGACATGTCGTTAAAATTTTCTTTTACCTTTATTCAACGTTTTATAAATGAAAGTAATCTCCCTGAGGCACACTTGTGCCCCAGGGAGATTTCTGTGCTCTTGCGCACCCATGTGTGAAAGAGCACACTCACCGACTTGGGTAACACACCCCCCCCCCCCCCCCCCCCCCCTTCCCCACCCCCTTTGGCCCACACAGGGAGCGCTCAGCGCTTCCGGGAGTGCGTCATGCTGGGCGGGCCTTAATTGGCCAACCACGGAAAATGGCAGCGCCCAGCAATTGGGGGTGCCGATCGGCTGCCGGCCGCCCCTGCACAACCCCCCTGACGGGGAGAAAATTCTCCCCAAGTGGTTTGCCTGTGGGAAAATATAACAGCAAACACAGGCTGAGGGCATGCAACCTCCTGATATGCGTTCCCTGCATTTACAGGAGTACAGAACAAAAAATGTCTACTGCCAGTCCGAAGCAGCAGTGGCCAAGAACATACCGGTTCCCGAGTGGTAGGCTAGGAGGTGGGAGGGCCGGTGAAATGCTGAGTAGCCACATTGGTAGGGTCATTTTACCAGCCTGGCTGTCTGCCGGCTGGGAGTAGACAGCTAATTTAGCCAAATAAAAGCCAAATTAAGGTCTATCTTCCCACGTGGCAAGCAAAATTCCAGTGGCGGAATGGCCCCCTGCAATGTGGAGAGGCCGGCAGCTGCATGGAGGCAGCATCCCAGTAGCTTCCTGGATGATGGAGAGTGTCGCACCTGGAAGCTCCATGGCCCAAGGAAGCTTTGGCAAAGGCCGTTCTTGTTGCCCTGACACAGCAGCGAGAGGGGTTATCCTTCCGATCGCCAGGGCCTTGCCAGCTTGGCACCAGCAGAGAAAAAGATTTTCTTGCTGCTCTGTTAGGGTAATGTTAAAACAGAGGTGCTCTTTTATTCTTCTTGCAGCATCAGCTGCTGAGGCTGAAGAGGTACCGCCCCTCTGATTGGATAGCAGACCTGGCAATAGCAAATTAGAAGACCACAACTTGGAAGGTTACCTCCATGGTCCCACTGCCCACCAGCATAGGCTTGGGAACCACACATGGTTCAGACAGTGGGACTTACTCATTTCCAGAAAAATCCTAGCCAATGTGATAGAACTCCAATGAGCAGTTTCTGCTGCATTTCTTGTATTATCTATCTTTGGACTCTTTGGGTAAGAGTGCCAATTTAATGGCAAAATAGTGTTGAGTTGCGAGGAGATGTGCCCAAGCCTACGAGAAAATGGGTTCAGACTGGCCAAATTCAAATCAATAAAATAATCTTAAGTAGTATTTTATATGATGTCTATCAGTTTGGAGCATGGTTAAAACAGGAATTAGCATATAAATCTTAAAATCTGAGAGAGTTTAAAATATGCATGCTTTATCATCACAGTAACACCCTCAGACTTTAACTGATACTTTTTAAAGTATTTTATGGTTAAAAATAAACACAGAAGCCAATGTCCTAACATGGTAGTTAAATAATGATCCTTTAAACTACAGGACTATTTTTAAACTATTAAACTTTAAACTATTCAATCAATAATTAACAGTTAGTATTGTGAACAGCTGCAATTTAACACAGTGACCATTAAATGATTCCTCCCACATTATTTGTTCATCTACCGGTCACATAATATGTTAAACATATGTAATATTTTAACTTTCGTTCAGTGTGGCTAAGTCCATGGAGGCTAAGAGGTAGGGAAAAAACTATTTATTATACATTTATTGTCCTTTGTGTGTGCACTTTTCATCTAATTAGTTACTTACCAAAGTGTGATTCACATTTTATAGCAGGAGGCGTTGCTTAGGATTCAAAATAAAATTCCAAAGTTCCGGAACATCACTCAGCGTCCAGTCCGAACGGGCAAAGCTTGGAACAGGAGAAACATTTCACCAAATGTGAGAGTTTATTCTTATGTTCATCTTTGCATTATTTAATCAATGTTGTTCCTCTCCGGTCTTTGCCAGACTATCTACTCAATATAGGAACAGAAAACGCTGGAAATTCTCAGCAGGTCAGACAGCATCTGTGGAGAGGGAAATAGAGTTAACTTTTCAGGTTAATGACCTTTCAATAAAATGGAAATGTTAGGATTTAAGCAAGTGAAATGGGGGAGGGTGGAAAATGAACAAAAGGGAAGATTGGTGATAGGGGAAAAAAGGAGAGATTAAATGACAAAAGATTTGGTGGTACAACGCCAAAGGGAGAGGTAATGGAGCAAGTGAGGAAACAAAAGATGTGCCTAGAGGACGTGTGAATGGCAGGATGGTGAACAGCTGCACTAGTATACTCCTGCCCCTATTATTGTGCTCTTGTCTCCTTGTGCCGCCTGAAAGCAAAAACAAGAGTAAAACAAGTTAGAACTAAAATCTGGAAAGAAAATGGAATCAAAATGAGGACAGAGATTACGATCTGAAATTGTTGCACTCAGTGTTGAGTCCAGAAGGCTGTAAAGTGCCTGATCAAAGGACAAGGCACTGTTCCTTGAGCTTACATTGAGTTCCATTGAAAAACTGCAGGAGAATGAGGACGGAGGTCAGCATGAGAACAAGATGGAGAATTAAAATGATAGGTGACCAGAATTGCAGAGTTACATTTACGGATTGAACAGTAATATTCCACAAAGCGGTCACCCAATCTGCAATTGGTCTTCCCAATGTAGAGCAGATCACATTGTGAGTTCCAATATGCTAAATGGAAAGAAGTACTCGTAATTCGTTTTTTTTCATTTGGAAGGGGTATTTGGATCTTGGACAGTGAGGAGAACGTAGGTAAAAGAGCAGATGTTGTATCTCCTGTGCTTGCTTGTGGACTGAATGGAGCTGTTCTGCCAACCAGTCATCGATCTGTGCTTGGTTTCCCCACTATAGTGTTGATAGTGTGGAGGTATACCTCAGAGCATTTGATGGGAGATGAAGAGGTTTCTGGTTCAAACCTAGATGATGTCTGTCATTATTTCAGCGAATCTCAATTGCTGAATATGTTTGCCATTTTTCTTGCTGTATTGTCTTGAGAATTATTTTACTACATTATAATAGCAAATGCTCTGTGTATTCAGATAGAGTGTCTCTAATTCTGTCGTCTTTTAATATTTTCACAACCTCTAGCCTTATCTGCTGGTGTACTCTTAAGTTTGTATGCTCTGTCCCTTCCTGCCACACTCAGATTATCAATTCCCTTATTGTACCCTGCTCTCTTACCTTGTCCTCTCTCTAATTTATCACATCTTCCCTCACTTGATGCCTCACGCCCATTATTTAGTTTAAAGCCCTCTCTGCTGCCTTAGCTATACAACTCATCAGAACACTGATCGACTATGATTCAGGTGAAGACCATCCCAACGGTACAGCTCCCACTTTCCCCAGTACTGGTGCCAGTAACCCATGAATTGAAACAAAAACAGAAAATGCTGGAAAAACTCAGCAGGTCTTGCAGCATCTGTGGAGAGAGAAACAGAGTAATGTTTCGAGTCCATTTGACCTTTCTTCTCTGAAAGATTTCCAGTATCTGCAGAACTTTGCTTTTACCCATGAATTGAAACCCACTTCTCCCACACCAGTCTTTGAGCCATGCATTTATCTCTTTCACCTTATTTACCCTTCTCCAGTTTGCTTGTGGCTCAGATAATAATACAGAGATTATTAGCTTTGAGTTCCTGCTTTTTAAATTAGTCCCTAGATGCTCATGGTCTCTAAGCAGAACTTCTTTCTAGTCTTACCTATGTCGTTGGCACCTATGTGGACCATAATAACTTGATCCTTTCCCTCCCACTGCAAGTTCCTCTCCAGCCTAGAGCAGATTTCCCCAATCCCTGGCACTGGACAAGGAACACACCCTATGGGCTCATGCTCTCAGCTGCAGAGAATTGTGTCTATCCCCCTGATTATGCGCTCCGCTACTACCATTACATGCCTATTATCTCCACCTGCTTGAATGGCTTCCTGTACCAAGGTGCCATGACCAGTATGCTTATCCAGCCTCTAGCCCCTACTTTCATCCAAACAGTCTGCGAGGATCTCTAACCTGTTGGACAATTGCAAGGGCTGCGGCTCCTCCACTTTTACCTTCTCTATCCGCATATCTGCCGCGCTCACAGTGAGTGAACCAAATCCAATATGTGGCTCCAGAGCGGACTGACCAGGTTCTGAGGAAAATCAATGTGTGATGTCTCAGGAAAACAGGTAGTTGATTCTCTCCTATTCTTTTAGGTGTTGCTGCCTGTCTCTGGGTCCTCCTCTTCCTCCTGCTCTTTTAGGTGCTGCTGTCTGTCTCCGGGTCCTCCTCTCTCCCACTCTTTTTCATGTAAGAAAACTAGAATTAACAATCATAGTATGTTTTAGCTTAATCATGTGTTTGCTTGTATACTGTATCTAATTCAGATAAAATGATAATGCAGACCATCTTGGAAATGACATTCGGGTCAGTTTAAATGTCTGTCTGTCTGTCTATCCGTCTGTCTGTCTGTCACACAGCCAAGTAATAGCCTTGCCAGTGGCTAGGAGGAGTTCTTTATGCCCGGCTTCATATTAGTCAGTGGACACTCCTCGACAATATGGATCATTGTTTGGACTGCAACACATCTGCAGCAAGGATGGTCTTGGTGATCCCACTGATGTTGGATGGCTGCACAGAGACCTTGGCCAGATTGGAAACGGTTTAAAAGGGATTACTGTCGCCATGGAAGATCAAAGCTGGGTGGATGAGCAGTGGGATTTACACTGAGAGAATGGCTTTTGGTGGATATTTTTCTCCTGCCAATCTTCCTGCCTGAGCTGTTGCTCCTTGATATGGTGGGTTTAACCATATAGGGTGGTGTGAGGGAAGCGTACTGCTGGTGGGTTGAGGAGGTCATTGCATAAGGGCAGTCTTGGGTTGGAGCAGAATCTTCTTCAGAGGCATGCCTGTTGCAATTACCCTCCTGATGTGGGGGGTGGGCATCAGTGTTGCTCAGGACTGGGAGTCAGGAGAGCTGAGGTGGCTGAAGAGTACCTGTGATGTTGCACATCGATAAGTTTGGTCTGGGAAGATTGGTACCATACTGGGGTGTAGTATTCTGCAGTTGAGTAGATTATGGCAAGAGCAGAGATCCTTAATATCTGGCCTGTGATTCCCATGAGGTACCAGGCAGTTTATACAGGATGTTGTTATGGGTTTTAATTTTTTCTGTTCTCTTGTCAGTCAGCTAATGTTTCAGGAGTGACCCTACACTATTTATGATTTCTTATAATTGTACATGGGTTTTGTGATAGAGCTCCATATTTTATATGTTCATTTCAGTTTTCAATGTTGTGACTAGTGATTTTCAAGACAGTGATATTTTCCTCATTTGTTTTGGCGTCAAATAGAACTTCTAGAATCTTTCAGTTAGATTGCAAATTAAATATTAACTTGTTTAATAGGATTGAACCATCTGTTGTATAGTAATTTTTTTTACATTAGCATTTTCTAGTGCAGGTTAAAGTTTAAACCCTATCTTTTGAAAACGATTGGTAGGATTTTCCCTGCAGGCTTCAAGACTCTGCTGTCAGGCTCAAATGAGGGTCAGAAGCCCATGCGGTATGGGGAACAGTCACTCATTGTGATTTCCCTGAATTGACCTATTCATGGCCAGAGGATTGACTCACGTTCAATTCAGGATAGCAGACGAGATCTCCAACACTGAAAATGCATCAGGATGCAATGGCAACTAAATAAGGGAGACGGGCCCTCAAGATGGAGGCACCCACTCTCCAAATTTTTCAAATTTCAAAAAAGCCCTTATCATTTGGGCCATCCACAGGGTGGCATGCGACTGCAGCTGAAGCCCCAAGCAAGCAAGGGGGCCTCTAAGCCTGCCTGTAGCACAACCCCACACCTGTTCTGCCACCTGGAGGCAGTCCCCAGGCAGCTACACTCTTCCCCGGGATCTGGAGGCCTACGGGATTTATAATATGCTTTAACAGACTATTAACAAGGTTAATTGACTACCTCTTGCTTGTGGACAGGTAACCATGCTGGACTTGGGGGCAGGATGAAGCCAGGGAACTGGCAGCCAGTCAGTGGCACAAAATCCCATGTCCACCTGCCTTCATAACCATCCCTATTAGGGCCTAAAAATTCAGTGCCACGTAGTGAAAAATAAATATAGTGAATGGCTATTTTGAAGTTGTAATGTATGCAGGCTTACTGTAAGGACTTCTGGATTAATCTGATACAAGTATTTTACATGACTCCAAAAACAACTAAGTATAGGAGCAATGCCAAATGACAATTGCCAAACTCATTAGCTGGCGTATCAAACATGGCTGGCCTCTGAATCATAAGGTTTCAGGTTCAAGTCCCACGCTAGTGCTTGCATACAAAAATCAAAGCTGACACTCCAATGTAGTACTGAGGAAGTGCTGCACTGCTGGTGGTGCTATCTTACAGGTGAGCTGTTAAACCGAAGCCACATCTGCTTGCTTGGATGGATGCAAAAGAAACCATAGTACTATTTTGAATAAGAGCAGGAGAGATATCCCCAGTGTCCTGGCCAAAATGTATCCCTCCATCAGCTCCATAAAAAGAGATTATCATTATCACATTGCTGATTGTGGGAGTTTGCTGTGTGCATATTGGCTGCTGTGTTTCCTCCGATACAACTTCAAAAAGTACTTAATTGACTGTAAAGTGCCATGAGTTGTTTGATTGAGTAAAGGGTTTTATAAATGCAATTCTGTCTTTCTTTCTAGCAACATTAAATAACTGACTACTCCATCAATATTATTTTTTAAAATCAAGCAATCAAAAACAAAAATGTCCAACCCTGACAGTTGCTTTACTCTACTTCTGTTTTGATTTTATCATCCATGTTTATGCAGCAAGTACTGATGACACAGTCGGAGAGGTTTACTGAGCCTAATAACTTAAAAGATCTGAAATAGCCTATAGTCTAACCTAGTTGAAAGGAGGTCTTGTGGCACAGTGGGTAGTGCCCCTGCTTCTGAGCCAGTAGCTCTGGGTTAAAGTCCCACTTCAAGCCAAGGAAGTTGCGTTTTTAACACAGCCAAACAGGCTGATTCCTAGTCAGCTATGTGATGGAAAGGAAGTTGGAGCCTGCGCCATCACTATCCTTAGTTCCAAACTACAACATGCAGCAACTTGGACTCCCTGAGCGAACTGTAACCCACAGGTTACAGGATCATTACGTTGTCTGTGTACCTTGTAATGTTAACTGTCACTTCTCTTACACCACTAGGCTGATTAACTCTTCAAAGCAAGATACATAAAGACGATTTTATCAGTGCTCACCATTAATTCAAAATTTTAGAAACCGAACAGAAGGAGATGGAAGAGAAACTCAGGGGCTGTTGAATTTATTAATAATTTTGTAGTGAATGTCCCATCAATTTTGTGCAATGAACTGAGGATAGAGCAGGCTGTTCTGAATTGAGGCTATTTTTCAAATTTGAGTATTCTATTATCTTGTTTTGTGCCGTTTGAAGCATTTGGAAAACTGCTGTTCCCTAGGTTCAGAGTAATGAGGAAGTCTTAATGAATCCAAACACAAAGAAGGTGCCATTGACTGGTATCCCATTATGTGTTAATGCATCCTATGTCCTTCAACAAAGGCTTCAAATAAATTTGAACCTTAAGAGGTTGCATTTTTATCCAAGTTCTTCCAATTGCCTGCATTGTTTCTACAAAGGTTCCTTGCAAGCTAAAGGGAAATGATGAATGTTTGGGAGAACTCCCAAGAAAATTGAACAGAACATAGCAACCAAATTAGTTTTAAGGGTTTATTTGTACTTGGAAAATATTGTCCATATTAAGCTGAGGAAATGATCAAAGTGTTGAAATTATATGGGCAAGAGAATAAAGAAAGTAGAGCAGGAATTGAAGCCAACTTTTCCAATGCTATAATATAGGAAGTTAAAGAAGAAAGTGAGTGAAAGGTAGTAAACAGAGTGTGGCTTCGTCCTTTGTGTAAACATCATGATATTATAACATTGCTTGTCCTTATTTATTCTTTGACCAGGCTTCGGCTTGCCCTGAAAAATGGCGAAAAAAACGTTTTCTAGCTTGGAAATAACGCTTATAGTTTTGTTCATCTTAGTGGTTATTGTGGCCATTGTTTTAATTGTACTTTTAGCCACTAATCAACCAGGAACTACTGGCAAAGGTAAAGTGCAAACAATTCAGAGATATTCTGCATTATTAATCATTTAATTTTCTTTATTGTAGTTTCATAACAAAGCAATTATGCAATATAGTCATTTGGTAGTACAGAACTTGAGTGTTGCTGAAAAAAGAGACACGTCTAAGCTTTTTGTCTTTCATTCATCAGGACACTTACAAGAAATACCAATATAAGGGGGAAAACAACAATTTAAGCTGTATGTGAAGAGAGTGCTGATTTGTTGGCAAGTGGAATTACCGTGGAAAATGTACAACTGATGGTGACTGACAGTGAGCTGCCAAGCATTGTTTGAAATTTAAACCAGGCAGCTTGACCCTGATTTGTCAAGGCCTTGCCCTGAGGAATGAGTCAGCAAATGGCTGTCACTTATTTTGTTTAGCTGAAACAGGCACAATGTGTGTATATGTTCTTTCTGTCTGCAAAAAATAGGAAACCTGTGTATTAATATATGTAGCTTCCAGTACATGCAGATGCACCACACTGCGAGCCCGAGTGACAATCTTAAATTGGTTGTCAGCATAATTCTTAACACACCGAGGATTATTTAGCAAATGTTGTCCAATCGTAGAATCACATCTAATGTTGGACACTGTGTTTTGAGTTTTGCAAGCACGGGCTGGTTGGGTACAGTCTGTACCCTGCCCATTGCAAACAGTGGCTGGAACATGCTGTTTGATACGATCCGCCAATCTTTGGGAAGTACGGCCTACATACCTAGCATCACACTGGCACTGAAATTCATATTCACATTACTCATTTGTGTGATAGGCAGAATGTCTTTTCGGCTTGATGGCAGCATCCTGTTAATGGCAAATATCACTTGTGTTGCTACCGCATAGTAGCAAAGTGAAACAGCTAGCTTCACCTGTTGCTCAATTTTTTGAGATACTTTGCCCTTCCAGGGTAATCTGACGTAGACTGGGCATTTTTCAGGGCCGAAAGTGATGGCCTTTTGCCTGTTCATTAGTTTGCGGCTGCACGTAACAACTTCCTTATGCTCCATCCTGGGCTCAAATTCACCTATGAAATGGAGCAGTCAAATGAACTCCCCTTCCTTGACATACTAGTTGAGAAATCTGCCAGGGGATTTTCTACCACTGTCTATCGCAAACCTACCTTCACTGGTCAATATATGCGTTGGGATTCTTACAGTTCCACACGCTATAAGATTGGCTTTATTGGCAGCCTTGTAAATAGGGCCCAAGCCATTTGCTCACCATGCAAGCTTGATGCTGAAATAGGGTGCATCAAAGGCATCCTGCAGGATAATGGTTACCCTGATCAGGTCATTTTGTGCTGTATATCACGCAAACTGGTGGATCGTATGAAATAGCATGTTCCAGCCACTGTTTGCAATGGGCAGGGTACAGACTGTACCCAACCAGGCCATGCTTGCAAAACTCAAAATACAGTGTCCAACATTAGATGTGATTCCGCGATGGGACAATATTAGCTAAATAATCTTCAATGTGTTAAGAGTTACACTGACAGCCAATTTAAGATTGTCAGTTGGGCTGGCAGTGTGATGAATCTGTGTGTACTGGAAGCTACATATATTTATACATAGGGCCCTCTCCTTTGCTGACAGAAAGAACATGTACATACATTGCGCTTGTTTCAGCTAAGCAAATTAAATGTCAGCCGTTCACTGACTCATTCCTCAGGGCAATGCCTTGACCAATCCAGAGTCAAGCTGCCTGGTTTAAATTTCAAATAATGTTTGGCAGTTAACTGTCAGTCACCATCCATGGTGCATTCTCTATGGCAACCCTACTTGCCAACCAGTTAGCAATCTCTTCACATGTAATATAAATTGTTGTTTTCCCCCTGATATTGTTATTTCTTGCAGGTGTCCTGATGGGTGCAAGGTGAAAAGCTTAGGCATGTCTCTTTTTTCAGCAATACTCAATTATACGATAAGGATATACATGGGAGACAATGGCATAGTGACATGTCACTGGACTAGTAATCCAGAAGCCCAGGCTAATGCTCCTGGACATGGGTTCAAATTCTTGCAATGGTGACTAGTGGAATTTGAATTCAACTAATAAAATCTGGAATTGAACGCTAGTCTCAGTATCGATGTCCACAAAACTGTAAATGATTATTGTAAAAACCCATCTGGTTCACTAATGTCCTTTACTGTCCTTAGCTGGTCTGGCCTACACATGACTCCATATCCGCAGCAATGTGCTTGACTCTTAATGGCCCTCTGAAATGGCCTAGCAAGCCACTCAGTTAAAGGCAATTAGGAATGGAAGACACCCACATCCCCTGAAAGAATAAAGAAAATGTGTAGATTTTAAAGGAAATATGAATTGGCTTGACACATATTGTTGAAAGATGGATTATAAGTTGCATTAGTTTTTTTTATTAGTTTTGTGATTCCCTCACTTTGAAAGATGTAATCTTGCATTAAGGTTTAGGTTATTTTTTTGAAAGGCTTGTGGGATTGACAAAAAAACAAATTAGAATCCCAGCCCTGATAAAATTGGTTCACCATGGCAAAATTATTAACTCATTTGTGGCCTTTTCATTGTATTTGAAAAGATAGTATGAGATTTTTCATTACCTACAATACCTGGTTTAAAAAATATTAAGGATTCTTGTGTAGGCTGTGATTGCTGTACTTCTATATTGCTGACTCTCTGTCTGTACTTTCACAGATACAACCCAGCCTTTCACCCCATTTTGTCCTTTCTCCATTCATGATAATGATCGAACCAACTGCCACCCAGAAGATGGAGCTTCAAGGGTAAGCTTAGAAAGCACCTTATAAAGTTTTGGGAAAACTTGCTCTACACAAATGTGGCTTATTAGTATATACAAGACATGTTTTTAGTAACACTTTATCCTGTAAATATAATAACCCTTACATTTATTGTGAAATCTTAATGGGACGCGCCAGAAATTATGCACATGCTGTTTGACAAAATGTTTTGTGGAGGCCAATTCAAGGTGACTGCCTTCATTCTGTAGTGTACATTAATGCAGCACCACCAAAAAAGCTAATGCATAAAATTTCAACTAAAGAGGCTGTAAGTGAGGCATTTGAATCTATTCTCAATATAATTAACCTGTCTTACTCACTATTTTAACTCTCAGTCTCAAAGCAGTGTTTGATTTAGCTTTGACTTGTATATTAGTTGCATACCTGATGACATCATCCATTCACTGGAAAATGGGTGGTTTCAAAACTCACCCAGTAAATTTAAAGAGTGAATTTTGATTTTAGATCTCAAAGGTTTCGGTAAAACGTTCACTTCCTTAAGTGACAATAGGAGTTGCACTGAAAGAAAGTTGTAAGTTACACCTCAGTGAGCTTTCTTTAGAAAAAAATGGTGCTACATAATTTTTCAAAACTGTCTGTGCATTTGTGCAAATTTCTGTACTTGATAAGGAATGACATGACTTGGTGAGGAATTATAGGATTTGGTGAAGAATGACAGGATGAGATAAGGAATGACCAGGCTCGATGAAGATTCAAGCCAAGGATCAGCAGGTAAAATGATAGTATATGAAATCATTGTGTCACCCAGCCTCCATATGTTAAAGGAATTCAGTTCAGCGCAAGACCCAATAGTGAATTGAATTTTTAAAGATATTTTGTTTTTGATTTTTATTGCTACGCTGCAATATTTCCCAACATGTTTAGCATTCAACTTTAGTAAAAGAGTTTCCAAAACTAACAATAGCATGACTTTTGAGAGGAATTTAAAGAATAGAAATATAAATTGTTGAACTCCAGGGGCTGGATTTCATGGCTCCTACTTAGTGTGGTTTTGGCAGGGAGACATAAAGTTTGACACATGGCTAGCCCACCACCCTCCTATCCACCCTGACCCATTCCCCATAAAACATTAAGCAGGTGGACGCCGAAATCAGCAGCCCCCCTACCATTTTGCAAAGAATAATTAACGGGCAATTGAGCTTGTTAACACGTCAATTGACCCAAGTATTACGCTGTCCGCACCATAGTATGATTAGCATAGGGAGATGGGTCATAGTGGGCAGACCATTTTTTTTAAACAAAGTTGATTAAAAGGCGAGAAGGGAGGGGAGGTACGTCCTTCAGGGGCACACAGTGCGCATCAGGGGAACCCTTCCCACCCTACCAAGATGATATTCCCCCATTTTTTACTTCTCACCTGGGCACCAAAACCTCACACCTCACCTCAACGACATACCTCACTCCCCCTCCCACCCTCCACAGATTTTGCGATCCTTCTCAACCAAAACCTCGGATTTACCTGTCTCCGGGATCCAAGTTTCCTTCACCTGGCAATCCCACCACCACCACCTACTACTGAGTTCTGGTGCTGCTGGGACTGCTAGAGCTGCCGGCCAATCAGATTGATCAGCAGCCCTTGAGGGTGGGACCTCTTCCCACTGAGGGGTAGAAGTTTGACCCTCAGCTTGCTAAAGTTGCCCCCAGCATTTTATCGCTGTGGGATGGCCTTTTTTAAAGTCCGTCTATTTAGAACTGACTTTTTTTCTGGAAGGGTGAGCAGCATGTAAAATTCCACCTATTATTGGAATGGTCATGCTATTTCCTAATGTCCTATTTAATGCAGCTGGTCATCCTTGAGAAGGAAGGAAATAGATAGGTAGGCATGTAGGCAGCAAGGGAGGGAGGACGGGAGGGAGGCAGGGATGGAAGGAGTGACAGGATCTTAGTGGAACATAAAGGGGTGTGCAGAGAAAGGGTTAGTGTGGGACTGAAGAGCAGTACCACTCACAGAATGATGAGAGTCACATGATAGTGGACTATGTATAGTAGAGTTTGGAAGGAGCCAGCATGGAGACAGCACCTGTGCATGGCAGTACCTTGGAGTTGTATATAGTTATGGGTTACCAATAAACGGTTTATGTTTAACCATACAATCCTCCAGAACTCTCCATGAGACACCACACAACCTTATAACATGGTGACAGTGAAGGATGGACCCCGAAATTCCAGAGAAGCTGGAGAAGGAACTTAGGTTCTCACAGCATGAACAACTAAAGAAACATAAGGTTGACCTGAGAGAAGTGCGTCTGAATTGAAGAAATAGTTGAAGATTGCCTAAAAAACAAAATTGAAGACACAATTGGAGATTGCCTTAAAAAAAAAAGCTCCAATGTAGACATGGAGGCTGAAGAAGGACGCCACCACGGCACCATTGCCAGACCTGATTGAACACAGAGCCAAGAGACCTAGCTAGATCAAAATAAAAGGCTAAGCAAAATTCAAAAGAAGGAAAAAATGCCAAAATGTAGAAGAATCCTCTATGCAGATGAAAAGTCAGACCTGATCAAATGCAGAGGCAGAGTTAAGAGTGAGGGAGACAGGAGACCCCAGGCAGAGGGAGACAATACCTTAAGCAAACCACAGGATGGTTGCAGACCATGTTAGCACAATGAAGTGCACGAGCTGAAGAGTTTAGTGCAGAAGAAAGTAAAGGCTGAAAAACAGTCCAAAGGCTTAAAAATAGAGCCTTTCAAAAATGCTGACACATTACCCAAACTGCAAAGCTGGTGGAAAAGTGGACCAAGCAGCCTGCTCTGAATAAAGGAAAGCTATCTGAGATAGAAACAAAACCTGCAAAAATAAAATGAAACAATTCCACAGAAAAATGTTCATACCAAAACTGAGTTGGAAGTATTCAACCAGAAGTGCAGCCAAGCACAACAGGCAGAAAAATTCTTCAAAGAAATTGCTGCCCTGAAAGACTCTATGAAGCTTCAATATGTAGCAGTGGAAAAAGCATGAGGAGCTAAAAGATAAGTTGAATACTACTTCAGAAAAAGTAGCACTAGAACTATCAGTAGTGACAAAACATTGCACTGAAGCACAGTGAGTTGACAAGAGGTCCACAAGAAAATAAACAATTGAAAGAACATCTGATTGCCCTTCATAATCAAATGCAAAAGCAGTTTGCGCCCCTTCAACAGCATGAAGAAATGAAAACTGTCTTGAACAACAGAATTGAAGAACAGCAGAAGAAATTGGAGGAGACTCTGTTGAATTACAAGAAAAATCAAGAGGAAGCAATTGAGTTTCACAAAGAAAATGAAAATCTGGTGAAGGTCCTTCACATGCTACAAGGATCCCTTAGGTCAGCGTTTGATCCTCTGGAAAATTATGAAGAGAAGTAAAATGAATTTAGTGTCACGTTGAATGAACTGAAGAGCCAGTTGGCAGAGAACACTGAACCATGTTCTATATTCCAGGAAGAAGCGAAGAGGTACAAGAAAGAAACTAAAGAGCTGAAGAATTCGCTGAATGAAAAAGAGGAGGCATTGAAAGGAAAAGCCATAGAACTTTTCAAGCTGCGAGTGGATAATGAAGCCACGAGTAGCACAATTACAGAATTGGAACAAGCTAAGACTTCGCCGCACACAGACCTGGCTAACAGTGAAAACAAAGTGATGGACGAAGACAAAGCTCTGTTGCAGACAGAGAAAGAAAAGACAGAAATAAGATTGGAAAATGTTAATCTGATATTGAAGCTCAAGAAACTAAAATAAAAAACATTGGATGCCTCAAATATGCTGAGAACCATTGAGTTGTTGAAAAATGACATGGCTGAAATGAAAATCAAGAGCCCAGAACCCAGAATGTCAAGAAAAAATTGAACAATTGCAAGGAAAAGTAGAAGCTCTCACAAAGGTGCATGAAGAGTCTCAGAAACAATTAATATTAGTAAAATTAAAGAATGTGAGCTTGAAGAATAGCACACAGGAATTAGGCTCTGCTAAAGAAAAACTGTTCAGTGTAGAGAACCAACTTGTAGGGACGAAAAATGAGTTTGAAGTAGTATTCAACAATGAAAAACGAGAACTGATGAGAACACTAGAGAGTTGCAGGACACTTGAAGAAGAACATGAAAGATGAGATGTGCAGTATGGAAGTCCAAATCGAGACTTTAATGGTAGAAAAGGAAAATTCTAGGAAACAGTAAGAATCTAACAAGTGAATTGGAAAACTCTAAGGAGCAGTCAGTGACCATGGAAGAAGGACTCTGAAAAGAAGGTGATGCTTATAAATATGTCTTCAGATCATTATGTAACAAAGACAACTGATCTCAACAGAGCAGTTGCTAAGCTGAATGAAAAGGGTCATAAGCTTGAAAAAGGATTGGAAAATAAAAGAGTAAACAAATAGTTGGCTGAAATTGTGAAACAAGTACAAATGAAGGTTCAATTTTTGAAACATCAACTTCCAGGTAGATCATAGCGGACCCCATGGAAAAAGAAAATACAAGCTCACTCTAGGAATGAACAGAGTGAACATTCCCTTCAGAAGGAATGGGACAAACCCACAGGCTGGGATTTTTTGCACCCGCCGGTGTTGGGCGTGTTCAGTGGTGTGAGCGGACAATGTGGTGAGAAGGCCAAAAATCAGTTTCACAGCACTATGAAACCAGTTGGCGATCGTCCACTTCGCCTGCTGATGGTGGGCCGCTTTCCCCGCCATCGGACATTGGGAACCTCATTGTAATACATCAGCATATCATTATAAGGCCAGCCCGCTGAACTCATTCCCCCCCCCCCCAGCTGGATTGCCCACCCACGTCGGTGGGAAAACACACTGACGTGTTTCACAACAGCATATATAAGGCGTGCACTTAGTGGGCTGCACTTCTCTTGGGACTTCAAGGTTTTCGTTTGCCTACCTTGCTTCAGTCAGCACTCGCAGTCATCAGCGCCAGGCTTCACAGAAGCATCACATCACTTTTAGGGGGCTCACGGGTAGGTCTCTACCTACCAAATCAGCCATATGTGGATCGCTTTTCAATGCTGCAGGGCGACGTCTTGCTTAGGGAAGGGAAAGAAGTGGCCACAGACAAGGGAAGAGGCTGGAGGGCAAGGGCTATACTGGGGAAGGAGGGTATCCCAGGGTGTGTGTGGGGGCACATGTTGATCTGTGCAAGTGGCCTCAAGATGGTGAGGGCTGAGGAGGCAGTCTCCAGAGGAGATGAGACCAGATGGATATGTGAGGGTATGTGTGTGAGAATGGGTGGTAATGTCCCTTGAGCTGGCAGTGAGTGAGATGCCAGTGAATGTGTGATGAGCTTGAGTGTGTGAATTTAGAGTGATGAGATGGTTGTCATACCCAGTCTGCACGGATGAGATCATTCATCCTTTATCTGCATTGGATGGCCAACCAATTCTATGCAACATTGGCACTGATCACCACTGCCATTGCCTACCAAGCTGTCCCTTCTGCAGCCAGAACAGAGGTAGAGGACATCACAATGGGCCCCCACAGCATCCAAACGGTGCTTGAAGGCTGCAATCTTCTTGCCTTTTGGGGACATGCTTTTTTTGCTGCAGTCCTGGGCTAGAAACACTGAGCACAGCTAGACTTTAAATATGGTGCCTGGTGTGATGAAGTGGCGAGGTGATGGCATGGCGGGCGAATGAGAGCCTGCCCACCATGGAAACGGTGTGTTTCCCAGGAATGCATGGCGAGTTTGGGAAGATACGGCATGAAAACCTGCCATCGTGGCCGGCGGGTAAAATGTTTTACCCGTCCACCACCCACTTAGTGCAAATTGGGACGATTCCACCCACTGTGTCCGAACAAAGCAGATGGGTTGTCGATAAAGAGAAACGCAACTTGAAGAAGCGCAAAAAGTGAATCATATAGAGACAACCAAGTACCGGAAACACAGATGACTACAACTTCAACACCAAACTAACAAATTCAGCCCAAAGCAACTATGTCTGCCATCCCTCCAAATGTGACCAAACGAGATCTGGAAGAATTGTCAAGAGTCCAGACCATCTGAATTTATAAAGTCAAAGACTTGAGGGGGGAGAAGGGGTAGTAAGCAAAGTCAAGGTTGTATTTTAAATGTATTTGGGTAAGGACTTGGGGCGGGGGGAGTGTAGTATAAGGGTGTTCAGCAGAACAAGGGTTAATGTTGGATTGGAGAACAGTACCATCCATGGTATGCTGTAGAGGGTCTGATGGTAGACTGTGTGTAGTAGAGTCAGTAAGGAGCCAGGATGGAGACAGCACCCATACGTGGCAGTACCTTGGATAACTATATAGTTATCAGCTACCAACAAATGGTTTATGTTTAACTATACGAGCCTCCGGATGTCTCCATGAGACACCAAGCAACCTTACAACACTTAGGATGTCCCAACGTGTAGTCAATGAAGAACATTTAAACTTCTGTGGCAGCCAATTGGGCATAACATGTTTCTACAAACTACAAGAAATTAATAAGTTGTTTCAGTGACTTTTGCTGAAGGACGAATATTACCGATGGGATCTTATACATCTACCTGATGGGGAGGCAGGGCCCTGATTTAACATCTTATCTGGAAGATTGAGCCCTGCACTAGAGCCAGCCCCCAGAAACAAAACTGGCCACCACGCACACTGAAATGCAGGTTTCCTTGAATTGCACTTGCTCGGAGGAGTTTGTTACATTGTGCCTAAATTCTCAGCAACACAGGCATGTGGTCATATGAAAGGTCATAACACTTTGGCAGAAAGAATAGAAAAACAGGATGCTATTTAAATGGAGAAAGATTGCAGAATTTGATGGTACCAAGGGATCTAGGTGATCTGGTATATAATCACCTAAAGTTAGTGTGTAGGTACAGCAAGTGATTAGAAAGGCAAATTGAATGTTGATGTTTATTGCAAGAGGAATGGAAAATAAAAATAGGGAATTTTACTGCAGTTGCACAAGGCATTGTTGAGAATTACAGATGAAGCCCACACCCATTGGAAGTTAGAAGGATGAGAAGTGATCTTGTTGAAACATATAGGATCCTGAGGAGACTTGATAGGGTGGATTCCTGGAGGATGTTTCCTCTTGTGGAGGAGACTAGAACTAGGAGCATAGTGAAAAATAAGAGCTTTCCTTTTTAAGACAGAGGTGAGGAGAATTTTTTTCTCCCAAAGGGTCATTCGTGTGTGGACTTCTCTTCCGCAGAAAGAAGTGGAAGCTGGAGCTTTGAATTTATTCAAGGAAGAGTTAAACAGATTTTTGTTAGGCAAGGGAGTCAAGGTTTATGGGGGGGGCAGAAAGGAAAGTGGAGCTGAGACCACTGCCAGATCAATCATGGTCTTATTGAATGGTAGAGCAGGCTCGAAGGGCCAAATGGCCTACTCCTGTCCTTTTTCCCTATGAATCCTGCACAAATCAGTTGACTGGCAGTGAATTAAAACCAGCCTGCTGTTGTAAAAGTCATACATCTTTAATAAAACTTGAAAGATGGTTCATTTTTTGGCTGACCCTCTGCAGGGGTTACAAAGTTACAAAATGTTTTTGACGCCATACAGAACAATTTAAGTTAATGACTGTAAAGGTTTACAAGGCTAAGGGATAATGGTTGCTTGCACTTTTCAATTTCATACTGAAGGGGCATGGGTTTTTCTTGACTTTTTCCACTGTTCCAACCTGGCGCTTTGAGGGCCCGTTGGCTCTATTGCAGTCATAAATAAATTACACCAGATTACCCTGGTTGATTGTGCTGATTCATGGGAGCTTTTATATTCAATTTATGTTAACTAGTTTGAGCAGAGCTCAATTTTACTTTGACCATGGAGGGAGCTCCAGGATGTTAATGTTTTAAGCCTTCATCAGAGCTGGCATGATCAGAGAGGATAAAGCCATTAATAGGAATCCCACAAAAAGGGGGAGGGGACAACAATGGATTTACATTAAGATAAAAGCAAAATACTGCAGATGCTGGAAATCTGAAATAAAAACAGAAAATGCTGGAAAAATTCAGCAGGTCGAACAGCATCCATGGAGAGAGAAACAGCGCCAACGTTTCGAGTCCGTATGACCCTTCTTCAGAGCTGAAGAGAAGTGGAAATGTGATGAAATTTATACTGCTTAACGGGGGGTGGTGCAGGTGAAGCTGGATAGGAGGCCAGTGATAGGTAAGGACAAAGGAGAGATTGACAATGATGTCATGAACTAAAGGACAAAGGGAGTGTTAATGGTAGTGGTAAGGACTGAATAGGTGCTGATAGACAAGAGAACAGAGTGTGATAATAGCAGAACAAGGGTCAGCGCTCTAGAAAAATACAACATGAACAAGTAACAGATCGCCCTTTTGAGGAAGTAACAGTTATTGAAGGGGCATGGTTTTCCCTGACTTTTCCCACTGTTCCAACCTGGCCTCAGGTTCCAACCTTATCCACTTATTTTTATTTATTCATCCCTTTTTTTCCTCCTTCTGTCCCATTTTCTATCCTTTCTTTCCCCACCATGGCCCCTTCCCCCCATCCCATCCCCAAAAGGGCCATCTTTGCCACTATCAGCATCTTTTTTTAGCCTTTACTACTACCTTTAACACCCACTTTGTCCTTTAGTTCATGACATTATTGTCAATCTCTCCTTTGTCCCCACCTTCGCTGGCCTTCTATCCCGCTTCACCTGCTCCACCCCCATTAAACAGTATAAATTTCACCACATTTCCACTCCTCTTCAGCTCTGAAGCAGGGTCATATGGACCCAAAACATTGGCTCTGTTTCTCTCTCCATGGATGCTGCTAGACTTGCTGAGTTTTTCCAACATTTTCTGTTTTTGAATGGATTTACATTCCTCTGTTAGCCACTGTGTCAAATTCCGTTGTATACTATTTTAACACTGTTGTTGACCCATTTAAAAACTGTTTTAAAATTGAAATTGTACGCGAATACATTAAATAGTGTGCTACTGAAGGATGTTAAACCCTTGTGAGGTCAAATATGTTGTTTTCACAAAGAGAATATTACCATTCACAATAATAATTTCTTATTTGGATTGATTCCATGGTGACATGGGTCTATTGCATACAGAACACTGCACAAGTTCAAATCTGAACATCACATTATACCTATTATTATGGCGATTAATGAGTGGGATATTATTGGATCATAATCATAGCAGTTTACTCGATTGTTGAGAAAAGGCAAAGGCAACGTTATACAGAATATTCCAGGTTTATTCTATAATATATTCCTGACTCTATTGTGCCCGGCACAGGTACTCCAGACAATCAACCACTTAATTTAAAACCCTAAATTCAAATCCTGGTAATAAGTTCCAATAGTATATCAATTACGTATAATGAAAGTTAATGTCACTTTAATTAATCATTGTAGCAATTGTCTTGTTATCAGATATTTTGGCTGGTTTTGGAATTTAACTTCATTTGGAACTATATTTACAGTACTGATACTTTTGGGGAATTTTACCATCTGCTGCAAAGTACTGTAAAGATGACAGAAAATTCTCATGTACTAACAACAATTGCATATTAGGAGGATGATCAGCCCAATCTCTAATATAATTACATAACTGATGGAAATACCTGCATAGAATTGCCGGACTTATTTTTATTCCTTCATGGATGTGAGTGTCGCTGGCAAGGCCAACATTTGATGCCCATACCTAGGTTGTAATGAGATTCCTTCTTGAAACACTGCAGTATACCTGGATTTCCATAAGACATTTGATAAGGTGACACACAAAAGGTTAATAGGCAAGATAAGTGCGCGTGGAGTTGGACGTCAAATATTGGCATGGATAGAGGATTGGTTAACGGAAACAGAGAGTGGACATAGAGAGGACATTTTTAAATTGGCAGGTAATGAATAATAGAGTACCTCAAAGGTCAGTGCTGGGAACTGAGCTATTTACAATCTATATTAATGTCGTAGATTAAGAGACAGAGAGTAATGTATCCAAATTTACTGATGATACAAAGCTAGGTAGAAAGGTGAGCTGCTGAGAGGATACAGAGAGGCTGCGAAAAGATATAGACAGGTTAAACGAGTGAGCAACAAGATGGCAGATGGATTATAATCTAGGGCAGTGTGATATTCACTTTGGTCAAAAGAATAGAAAAGCTGATTTTTTAAAGTTGAGGAACTTCTAAGTGTTGATGTTCAAAGAGACTTGGATGTACTCATACAAGCGTCACAAAAAGCTAGCATACAGGCACAGCAAGCAATTAGGAAGGCTAATGGCATGTTAGCTTTTATTGCAAAGAGTTTGGAATACAGGAATAAAGGAGTCTTGCTAGAGTTGTATGAGGTTTTGTTGAGATTACATCTGGAGTACTGTGTGTAGTTTTGGTCTCCACATTTAAGAAAAGATATGCTTGCAGTGGAGATGGTACAGCGAAGGCTCACTAAATTGGTCCCTGGGATGAGGGGGTTGTCCTATGATGAGAGATTGAGCAAATTGGGTCTATTTTCTCTGGAGTTTAGATGAGAGGTAATCTCATTGAAATATACAAGGCTCTCAAGGGGCTTGATAGGGTAGGTGTTGAGAGATTGTTTCTGGGATCAGGAAATCTAAAGTGGGGGCACAGTCTTGGTGGAAGGGCCGATCATGTAGGACTGAGATGAGGAGAAATTACTTCATTCAAAGGGTTGTGAATCTTTGGAATTCTCTACTCCAGAGGGTTGTGGATGCTCCATCATTGAATACATTTAAGGCTGAGGTACACAGATTTTTGGTCTCTCAGGGAACCAAGGCATATGGGGAATGAGCAGGAAAGTGAAGTTGAAGCCCAAGACCAGCCATGATCTATTGAACAACGCAGCTGGCTTGACGGGCCATATGGTCTACTCCTGTTCTTGCCTCTTGTGATCTTGTGTCCTTGTGCAGCCCATCTGGTGCAGATACAATGCTGTTAGGAAGAGAGCTCCAGGATTTTGACCCAGGAACAGTGAAATAGTTCCAGGTCAGGATGGTGTGTGACTTGGAAGGGAACTTGGAGGTGTTCCAATGCGTCGGCCGCCCTTGTCCTTCTAGGTGATAGAGATTGAGAGTTTGGAAGGTGTTGTTGAGGAGGCTTGGTGTGCAACAGTAGTGCATCTTATATGGTACACACTGCTGCCACTGTATGCCAGTGATGGAGGGAGGGATTGTTTGAAGTGGTGGATGGGGTGCCAATCAAGCAGTCTGCTTTGTCCTGGATGGTGTTGAGCTTCTTGAGTGTTTGGAGTGCACTCATCCAGGCAAGTGACACTCCTGACTTGTCCCTTGTCCCTTGTATATAGTGGACAGGCTTTGTGGAGTCAGAACATGAGTTACTAACTGCAGAATTACCAGTCTCTGATCTGCTTTTACAACCACAGTATCGATATGGCTGGTTTAGTTACGTTTCTGGTCAATGATAGGTCCCAGGTTATTAATGGCAGGGGATTCAGCGATGGTAATGCTGTTGAATGTTAAGAGGGGAGATGTTATATTCTCTCTTGTTGGAGATGATCATTGCCTGGCATTTGTCTGGCATAAATGTTATCTTGGAGCAAGCATATAATGAGGTCAGGAGCTGAGTAGCCCTGGTGGAACTCAAAATGAGCATCGGGTGAGCAGGTTATTACTGCTAATGTGCCACTTGATAACACTGTCGATGAGACCTTCCATCGCTTTGCTGATGAGCAGACTGATGGTTTTTTTCTTGCTTTTTTGTGGACAGGACATACCTGGGCAATTTACCACTTTATTGAGTAAATATCAGTGTTGTAGATATACTGATACAGCTGGGCTAGGGGCAGCTAATTCTGGAGTACAAGTCTTCAGTATTACTGCAAGGGTGATGTCAGGACCCATTGTCTTTGCTATTTCCAGTGATTTCAGCCTTTTTCTTGATATCACGTGGAATTAATCAGATTGGCTGAAGACTGGTTTCTGTGATGGTGGGCACCTCAAGGAGGAGGCTGAGATGGATTATCTATGAGATGCTTCTGGCTGAAGTTGGCTGCAAATGCTTCAGCCTTGTCTTTTGCACTGATATGCTGAGCTCCCCCATCATTAAGAGTGGGGATATTTGTAACCCTCCTCCGGTTGGTTGTTTAATTGTCCACCGCCATCCACAACTAGATGTGCAGGACTGTAGAGCTATGATCTGATGTGGGATTGTTTAACTCTGTCTATTGCATGCTGTTGCTGCTGGTTAGCATGCATGTAGTACTGTGTTGTAGCTTCACCAGGTTAGTACCCAATTAGTAGGTATGTTTGTGGCATGCTCTCTGCACTCCTCATGGAACCAGGGCTCCCCTGGCTGTATGGTAATGGTAGAGTGAGGGATATGCTGGATCATGGGGTTACAGATTGTGGTTGAATACAATTTTGCTGCTGATGATGGCCCGCAGTGCCTAATGGATGCCCATTTTTGAGTTGCTAGGTTTGTACTGAATTTATCCCATTTAGCACTGTGGTCATGCCGCACAAAATAATTGTGGTGTTACCAAGCCACCCTTGTTGATGGGCATTGAAGCTCCCCCACCCAGAGTACATTCTGTCTCCTTGCTATCCTCAGTACTTCCTCCAAATGGTGTTCAAAAAGGAGGAATACTGATTCATCAGCTGAAGGAAGATGGTAGGTAGTAATCAGGAGGAGGTTTCCTTGCCCAGGCTTAACTTGATGCCATGAGACTTCATGGGGTCTGGAGTTGATGTTGAGGACTTGCAGGGAAACTCTTCCAAATGTATGCCACCTCCTCTGGTGGGTCTGTTCTGCTGGCAAGGCATTGGCTGTAAGCTGTGATTTGGTTAGAATGACTATGTCAGGCTCTTGTTTGTCTAGTCTATGGAACAACTCTCCCATTTTTGGCACAAGCCCCCAGATGTTAGCAGTGAAGACTTTGCAGGGTCTACTGAGAAGGGTGTGCCATTGCCATTTCCAGTGCCTAGGTAGATGCCAGCGGTCACCTGTTTTTATTCCTTTTTGACTTTTCTGTAGCAGTTTGGCACAACTGTGTGGTTTGTCAGGTCATTTCAGAGGACAGTTAAGAGTGAAGCACATTGTTATTGGCTGGCTGTATATAATGGCCTAAGACAGCCAGTTCATTATTAATATTGTATACAGTTTGAATGTAAATGAATTTGACTATTGATCTCATTGCAAGTTTACAATCCCTTTGTCATTGTGTCATTAAAAACACACTCAGCTGACAGTGCATAAACTATCATGTTTTGTACATTGATCATAGAATAAGAAGTATATGTTGCTTGAGAACTATGCATACATTTTATATGCTGATTAACTTGCTGTTTCAGCACATTGAACCTGAACTAAGTCCAGGTGAGTTTTATAGTCTCCTGTTTATCATTATGGCTGTGTGATTTAGATATAAAGCTGATAAGAGTTATTGATGGAAACAATGGAGTACGTTGATGAGGCAAATGCAGTGCACATTGTGTGTATGAATTTTCAAAGAACGTTTCACATAAGTGGCTTATTAAGGCACGTTACATGGAAAGGAATGTAACACTATGTGAACGACAGAAACAGAGAATGCAGTTAACAGATACTTTTTCTGACTAGAGGGATATAAATGGTGGTGCTTCTCAGAGGTCAGATTGAGGATCAATAGATATAAATGATTTGGTCTTTGGTGTAATGAGGGCACAATGTTATTATCTTTTAAAAATAAGAAGCATGATTGTGAAGAAAACTTCACAAATAAGTGTTATCAAGGGACAGGCAGAAAAATAAATTAGGCAAATGGATGGCAGAAAATAAAATAATCTAAAGAAATGTGAAGGGAGGTTTTGACTCCCTCTGCTTGGCAGAAACAAGGCAATAGTGTATTTTAAATGGCATTCAACTTCCAAACTTTCACCTCTAAAGTGGCATCATTTCAAGGCAAACAGTTTCATGCTGCATTTATATGGAGATGGGTGGCTGTATTATAATTCCAGCCAGGCAACATCCCATACTGTCAAGTTGGAACTCCAGTGTTCTATTTCAAGAGTGGGCATTAGGTATACATGGTTACATTTTTGTTAGGACCTCCTAACCAATAATTAAATGTAAATTGCTTACGTGACATGATCAATGCTGCCCACACAACATGAACTGTGCATTAACTGTAGGCCCAAATCCTCGAGGAGGCCTAAAGGGGCCCTGAAGCATGGTTTGATAATGTGCTGGAACTACCTTCCATTAGTTGTGTGAGGCTGGCTTCTTTAAGAAGGCACTTCTCTCTGATTGAGTGCAGACCCCTGATTAATACAGCAAATTTCATGGTATTGCAGAAAAGAAGCTGCTACACAGCAATACTCAAGTTATAATGTAAAAATAGCCTTAGGCATGGTGGTCAATTTAACATGAGGGAATGCCATTTCAATGTGAGGATTGTGCGACAAATTAAAATCGTGATTGAGATACAAAATTGTGATATGCTGTATCGGGACAGATAAGGCATATAACAACTAATGTGCATGCTGCTGTCATTTTGACAAAAGATTTTCAATGTCTTTTTCTCACTTTTGGGCCCAACAACTTCCTTATTGGCTGGGAAGTTAAGTGATAGTGAAACTACCCTCACACAGGGGAGAACAGAGCCAGACCAGTCCCTTATGCTGTACAGAACAAGGTTGAGACCGAGAGAATCAGGCTGGACAATTTGGGTATCTTACAACCGGTGCAATTTTGGGAGTGGGCGACACCCATAGTACACATACTAAAGCCAGACCAAAGTGTTCGCTTATGTGGTGACTATAAGTTAACTGTAAACAGAGTGGTCAAACTTGATAGACACCCGATACCGACGATTGACGAATTATATTCAAAATTGGCAGGGGGCAGCACATATTCAAAACCCGACATGAGCCACGCTTTCCAGCAGGTATAGTTGGAAGAAGGCTCTAGGGAATTCGAGACCATCAATACACATCAAGGATTGTATCAATATACTCGAATCAATATACTCAAATATCCTTTGGAGCCTCATCGGCGTGTGCTATTTTCCAGCATACCAAGGAAAATCTGCTTCAAGGACTGTCCCATGTCGTTGTTTATCTGGATGATGTCTCAGTCACTGGCCGAACTGACAAAGAACACTTAACTAATTTGGAGGCTGTGCTGAAACACTTCTCACAAGTGGGGATGCGCTTGAAGCGAGAAAAATGTCTTTTCCAAGCCAGAGAGGTAGTTTACTTGGGCCATAAAGTCGATGCGCAGGGCCTGCATTCCGTGGAAGAAAAAGTCAAGGCTATTCACTGCACTACAGAAACTAAAGGCCTTCTTAGGCATGTTAAACTACTATGGGCGATTTCTCCTAAATCTATCAACCATACTCGCTCTGTTATATGCATTGCTTAAGAAAAACCACAAACGGATTTGGCAAACTCCGCACCCGGATGCGTTCCTGAAGGTAAAGCAATTGTTAAGATCATCGGACCTACTGGTCCACTTTGACCCAAAGAAGAATTGAATTTAACTTGTTACGCGTCCCCTTATGGAGTAGGTACTGTACTTTCACATCGGATGGCTCTGAACAACCCATTTGTTATACATGTCACACACTCAGTGCTGCAGAACCACGATATTCTCAAACTCAGAAGCTTATCTGTTGTGTATGGTGTTCGGAAATTCCATCAATACCTCCATGGCCGCCATTTTCACATTATATCTGACCAGAAACCTCTGCTGGGATTATTTGGAGAGGATAAGGCGAATCCCGCCTCCCTCCACATTGCATCTGCTCACATCCAGAGGTGGGCACTGATATTGGCTGGTTATGAATACACTTTTATTTGTTGATCGGGAAGCCAGATCGCACATGCTGACGTGCTCGAGCCACCTCCCCCTGCCAGGTAACACTGTGAAAGTTCCAATTCCCCAGGAACTTGTCTTATTTCTAAATCTTTTGGATTCATCCCCTGTCCAGGCCAAACAAATCCATGAGCGGGCAAGCCAAGATCCACTTTTATCCCACGTCTGGGAGCAGGTCTTGAATGGACGGTCAGGCGAGCCAAAGGCTGATGACATGTAGCCCTATTTCAGTCACAGCTGCCAGGACGGCATATTGCTCTAGGAAGCAAGGGTTTTCGTGCCCCCGAGAGGGCGAAGACCATAACTGGCCGAATTACGTAGCGCTCACCCTGGCATTAGTAGGATGAAGATGCTTGCGCACAGCTATTTGTGGTGTCCAGGGAAACCCTAGTCAACAGTTGTCTTCAATGCCAGCAGGTACAAAAGCTACCCCACTTAGCTCCATTGCATCCCTGGGAATGGCCAGAGCGTCCATGGATGCGCCTCCATGTCGACTACATGGGGCCCTTCTTGGGCACGATGTTCCTTTTACTAATAGATGCCCACTCCCAAGTGGATGGATGTCTACGAAATCCAGTCACCTACGTCTGCTGCCACCATAGACCTTTTGCAACAGAGTTTTGCAGTGCATGGGTTACCAGATGTGCTCGTGTCAGACAACGGGACTGCATTTACCAGTGGAGAGTTCCACAGGTTTGCACTTTCAATGGTATAACTCATATCAAAACCTCGCCTTACCACCTCGCCCCTAATGGTTTGGTTGAAAGGGCGGTCCAAACTTTTAAGTCCGGGATGAAAAAGCTGGACAGGGATTCCATCAGCACCAGTTTGTCACGGTTCCTGTTCACATACCGGATGGCACCACACACGACCATCGGTATTGCCCCTACTGAATTAATAATGAAGAAGCATCTCCGCACCCATCTAACTCTTATCAGGCCGAATTTAGGGCAGAGGGTGGAGAGATGCCAAGAGGCCCAAAAGGCTCGCCATGATGGCCATAATCATGAAAGAAATTTCACAGCGGGAGACACAGTTCTCGCGAAGAACTTTAGAGATGGGCCCAATTGGCTATTAGGTGAAGTGAATGCCGTGACAGGACCTCTCTCCAAAATGTCTCGGTAAACGACCGAGTAATTAGACGACATGTGGATCATCTCCGGAAAAGGGAGACAGTCCCACAAGAAGGAATGCCGTCACCATTTTCGTTTGAATCTGCACTGTATGTGGAAGAAATGTTACACGATTTGGCTGTACCAGTGGGGCCAGTTGGACCTAAGAGGGCTGAAGACACAAACTTGCCCACTTCCACCGAAGAGCCTGGTGGACAGTTGAAGGGGATCTCGGAAAAACCAACTGAGGCTTTTGAGCTATGACGCTCAACACGTCCGAGGAAGCCTCTTGAGAGACTTGACTTGTAAATAGTTATTCATGTAAATAATTGGGATGTTGTGATGCTTGTCAATTGTACTTTCAAGTGAAGATGGAGGAATGTGATAAAGCGAAGTGCTATGTACCTTTAAGAGAATATAATTAGTTGACTATGTGACTGTATTGACTAATTGCGACGCAGGGTAGGATCTTGGGTAATTGTAAGTCTAGAGCAGGAGCTGATTGAGGAAGCGTACATGGTATTAGTGTTCTGTTCTTCATTCCAACAAACCACCAGCATTTGTTCAGTTAATCAGTGTCTCTGCACCAACTAATGTGTTAATATCAAGGGGGGAGCTAGCGTTCGCCGGACAAAGCGAATTTGATAACGAAAAACATAAAAATTACGGGCTAGAATTTACTCTTAACAAGCGAGCAAACAAACTAATGAGCAAACTGTGTTTTCCGTTTGCTAGCCATGTCCTTGCCTGTTTCATTTATGCGACTTTCTGCACAGGAAGTTGCATTGTTAGAAATTTAAATTAGCAATCTCTATTGAAGGGAGGTCTTGTGGCACAATAGGTCGCGTCCCTGCCTCGGAGCCAGAAGCTCCAAGTTTGAGTCTCATTCCAGGACTTGATGGCCATGGAAGGTGTGTTTACAATATGGCCAAACAGGTTGATTATCAACCTGTAAATCCTTCCAAAATGCCTATGAGAGACAGTAAGTACAGGAACGTCTCCTGGTCAGCCAGGCTTGATGTGGAGTGGCACCCTTCAAGCTACAATCTCTGGCAACAGGCTAGTGACCTGTTCCAGGAAAAACTAATCATAACAGACATAAGCATGTGTTTTGTCTGCCCCGTGTCACAAGGCAGGGAAAAACCTCTGTCTCTGCTTGAGGACCTGGGGCCTGTGTGAACAGTGCAAGCAACAGTGTTTCTCCTCAAGTAATCATATTGAAGTATTTTTAATGAGTAACACAGAACCTGAACCAGGAGCTGTGGCTGGATTTTGAAACAGTTCAGAGTCAGGAGCAGATGCAGGTGGCTCCGCAATTGTGTGCCGCTAGCTTTTGAGCAGTTTGGAGTCACAATCTTGACCCCGAGCCATTTTTGGAGAGGCCAGGTCAGGTTCAGAATGGTTACCAAGCAATGAGTAGCCAATTGAGGGAAATTGCTGTTCCTGTGCTGGATTTCCAGCAATGCGGATAAGAGACATTGGCCTGGACCATGGCCAGGCAACCATGGTGGGCTCATATCAGGAAATGTGGGCTGGAGAAGTGGGGGGAGCTTCATCCAGTGAGTGAGCACCCCCCCCCCCCCCCCCCAAACACACCTAACCACCACCAACCCCCTCTCCGCAAGGCTGTGACCATTTTAAATTTCAAAAACTGACATCACCTGCAGAGGGCACCTCCATGTTGGGGCTGCTGATGTGTCAGTGCTTACGGGCCTCCCAATGACAGTCAGTCTTGGGAGCCCACCTGCCATCCTTACTTGGATGGTGAACCTGCTCCCTCTCACTAGTTGACCTGTCCCTTAAAAAAAATCTTCAGACTAGTGAAAAAACAGAATTAGGAGAGAATAGATTACAAAACAGAGAAAAAAAGCACTCAAAGAAAAATTCAAATAAAAACTTGATTTACATTTTATTTAATCTCCAAAAATAAAACTTTACACTTTTAATTTTCAGTGCCAGAGAGGTTGTTTAGCAGTAATTAAGGCTTATCACAACATTAAAGAACGGGCACTCAGACTGAACTGGATAAATCCTAACTTTCTGTGCCAAGCATAGTCTGTATCTCTGACACCACTATAGGAACTTCATGCCGTTTATTACATTGGAATGAGGAACTAGCTGGCAAAGTGCTGTTTTCACGCAGTTTATGGAAGAGTGGTGGAGCTCAGACAGCTCCAGACAGACAGCTGTCTAGAGAGCAGCGTCTAGATTTTTGCATTTAACTGTGCATTTGTGGTTGCCTGAAGCTGCTGTCCGATTTGTGCCTAAAGGTAAGCACCATTAGCCTGACCATGATTTTTAGTGTAAATTCTGGCCCATTATCTTGCACTTTTCTTTTTCTTAGGAACGTTGTGAAGCTCGAGGTTGCTGTTGGAAACCAGTGAGCAGTGGAAATGGGCCCTGGTGCTTCTTTGCTCTGAATATTGGATACAAGATCAAGGAAAGTCAAAAGAAAACTCAAACAGGTCTGTACTGCAGCTCAAATGACTCACTTTGTTATCTGCTTCCTTTATGCGAACTGAATATTTTTATTGATGAGTGCATTTAACCAAGATCCTGTTTTGTAAAAGGGTTTGAAACTCAGCTGTACCGTTTACCTTCACCCTCCCTTTATGGAAATGACATTGAAAGATTGCTATTGACTGGAGAAAAACAGACAGCAAATCGCTTCCGATTCAAGGTTAGTGTGCTTCAAAGAGAAATTAAATCTTTGGGTTTTCTACTACCATAATTTTAATACAAATATGAAATACAGAATTCATTTTTAACTTACTTTTTAATCATAGAGATAGGATAAATGGCAAAATATAGATACAATAAAAGAAACAGCTGATTAATGTTTTTTGTTAATGAGTACATGTTTATAGCACCAGCTTATAGTGTGCTTTTAATTTGACCTTGAATGATAACACTGAATGTACAATTAACCAAGATAATATGATTACCATACAGAAGGAGGCCATTCAGCCTGCCTGTCTGGAGGCCATGTCTATGCTGACCCTCTGAAGGAGCAATTCAGCTAGTGCCACTCCCCTATTTTTTCCTCATACCCCTGAATGTTTTTCTTTTTCAGTTAATGATCCAATTCACTTTTGAAAGCCTCAATTGACCCTGCCTCCATCACACTCTCAGGCAGTGCATTCCTCATGTTGCCATTGTGTCTTTTGCCAATTACCGAAATTCTGTGCCCTCTGGTTCTCGCTCCTTCCATGATTGGGAACAGTTTCTTCCCATCTACTCTTTCCAGACTCTGACCAAGATTTTGAATACCTCTATAAAATCTCCTCTCAACCTACTCTTCCCCAAGGGAAACAGTCCCAACTTCTCCAATCTTCTGAAACCCTTCATTGCTGGAACCATTCTCGTGAATCTTTTCTTCACCCTCTCTAATACCCAGAACTGGACACAATACTGCAGTTGAGGCCGAACCATTGTTTAATACAAGTTTAGCGTAACTACCTTGCTTTTGTAGTCTCTGTCCCTATTAATAAAGCCTAGAATACTGTATGCTTTATTAACCACTCTTTCAACCTATCCTGTCATCTTCAATAATTTCTGCACAGATCCCTCTGCTCCTGCCCCCACTTTAGAATTGTACCCTTTATTTTACATTGCCCCTTTGCGTTTCTCCTACTAAAATGAATCACTTCACACTTCTCGACATTAAATTTCATCTGTCACTTGCCTGCCTATTTCACCAACCTGTCTATGTCCTTTTGAAGTCCTACGTTATCCTACTCACGGTTCACAATACTTACAAGTATCCGCAAATCCTGAAATTGTGCCCTTTACTCCAAGGTCTGGGCTATTAATACATATTGGAAGAGCAGGGGGTCCTAACACTGATCCCTGAGAACTCCAGTATAAGCCTGTTCCAGTTCAAAAAACAACCGTTCACCACTACTGTTTGTTTCCTGTCACTCAGCCAATTTTGAATCCATGTTGCAACTGTCCCTTTAGTTCCATGAGCTCCAACTTTTCTCGCAAGCCTGTTGTGCAGCACTTTATTAAATGCCTTTTGGAAGTCCATTTACACCACATCAACAGCATTACTCTCATCAACCCTCCCTGTTACCTCAACAAAAAACTCAAGCAAGTTAGTTAAACGTGATTTGCCATAAACAAATCCATGCTGGCTTTCCAGAAATAGTAGTTCTCTATGCTTCAGAATGCTCAGTTTTTTCACTTCTTTGTATGATATTTGATTTTCAAAATAATTAGCTACTAAAACACGTAATTAAAATTATTGGGCAGCAACCTCTGGTTTTGCAATTATCAGATTGATGCCTTAGTGAATAGATTGGCACTTAAGGCATCATTTTATATTTTTAAATTTGTGCTTCTGACAGACATATTCATTTTATTAACTGCCATGTTAAGATTACAGATGCTAACAAACATCGATTTGAAGTTGCGCATGAAAACATTAAATCATTTGAGGGTCCTGCCGCAACGAATCCTAATTACGAAGTTGAGCTTAATAAGAATCCTTTTGGAATTATAATCAGGAGAAAGTCCACCAGAACTGTTCTGTAAGCAATTTTCTCCCTAATACGTATTTGAGACAATGTTGACACAAAATATTCGTAACAAACTCATTATTACAATATGAAATCCTTCTGTCTACTCTTTGGTGGTATTAAAAGTAAACATTGAAAATGGTGACAAGAAATTTTACATGAAGGCGTTTATGTTGCTAGCTTTACTCAATACAATTTAAAGGCAAAAGCGATATTACTAAAAAGGAAGAGGCCCTATTGGCTTATTCTGCACCAATTGTCCCAATCAGTACCTGTCTCAATATGTTTTGTATATTGTCTCGCAATTCCTTATGAATGTTTTCTCATGTCCATTCATTTTCCTGTGAATTCAGCACATGTACACTCAGAGAAACAAATTTGTCCCAGTCACTGGCCTTTCTTGAACCTTATTATTTGTCAATTCATGTGATGCAGCACCATAATCAGAATCTCCAAGCACCCACTCAACTCAACCGCACACCCCGAGCATATTAAAAATTAGATCATATCTTTCAAGCTTTTTTTCTGGAATCATAAACAGCTTCAGTTCTGTTAAACTCTCAGTAACGTAGAGCTCTGAATCCTGGGGCTCATCCATATTATTTTCCATCACTATTCTTCAATGTGGCATTGTAAGCTGTTCTCACTCTTTCTGTAACATATAGAAACCTTTTTAGGCAGAATAGGTTAATGGGCAGGCTACTTAGTAGTATCTTTCTAATGCACTTCTGATACAAGCTTTATGAAAAGGTAAACATTACTAGACCATAAATTCCAAAGGGTAATCTTGTGTATATTTACAAAGCCTAACTTTGTTTAAAATAACCACCATAACATTTTATGCGGTATTAACAATCATTCACTTATCAGAAATCTTAGAAATGCATCCACTGTGCCAAAGTTGAGGGATGTGAACCTTTCTGAACAGATTAGAATTGCCACATGGCCTAGAATTTCCTCTAGTTTACATTGATTTTATCAGCACAATCTGGCTGAAATCTATCAAAACAGCATAAAAGATCGAGGAATCCTAAAGCAAGTTTCCACAATCTTTAATGCTGGTTTAAGCAGGCCCAGCCCACAAAACTTACCATTCTTCCAGATCAAAATGATGAAACTGCCATGTTTCCATCTATTGCGCTCATTTGCAGTCATCCAAGGAGGGTTTTCAACCTGAGCTTGATCATTAGGCACACAGGCGACACATTTTGGAAGTTTTTAAATATTAAATATATTTAATTTATTAAGAAGCTAACTAATAAATGGTTCAGTATAAATTTTTAAGTCATTTCCAGTGATTTAAATTCAAGTTGCTCATAATTAGAGGATTAAACAATCTTATAATGTTTATTTTTTGTGATATTCATAAAACTGCACAAGGTTATCACTTTTAAATACATCAATGAATATATTTAAATGAAAATTAAAAATAGCAAACAATTACATTCTAGTAAGTTAATCCATTACGTGGCTCATATGGAAAATTTTCAGGGTTAATTTTGGTAACCCCAGTGCATGATTAACCCATGACTGCTACTTCCAATGCAGACAGCAGACCAACTTTATACTGCCTACTAATTAATATGATTGTAGCATGCAGCGAGTGCTAAATGCATTGTTGAGTGGTTGCACGCCTCAGCAGAGGGTCCAAAATTATGAAAGACCAGCTAGCCTGCACTCCTTAAAGACAACCTGTATTTCTTAAAGAACACGTGCACTGAGGTTGGATAAGGTGCCTGGAAGTTGTCCTGCAGCTACTTTTGATCTGAGAAGTATTCAATGATGTCACAACATGGGAGTGGACTCCAAGATTTTCCGATAATGCAATGGCAACCTTATGAACCTCCAGGATTTTGACCCAGCGACAGTGAAGAAACAGCAATATATTCCCAAGCCAGGATGGTGAGTGGCTTGGAGGGGAACATCCAGGCAGTGTTCCCATGTATCTGCTGCCCTTGCCTTCTGGATGGTAGTGGTCGTGGGTTTGAAAGATGCTGTCTAAGAAGCCTTGGTGAGTTCTTGAAGTGCATCTTGTAGATGTTATACACTGCTGCTATTGTGTGACGGCGGTGGAAGGAGTGATTGACACCCCATTCACAAACACTCAAGTGGTCTGCTTTGTCCTGGATAGTGTCAAGCTTCTTGAGTGTTGTTGGAGCTGCACTCATTCAGGCAAGTGGAGAGTATTCCATCACACTCCTGACTTGTGCCTTGTAGATGGTGGAGAGACAGGAGTTGAGTTACTCGCCACAGGATTCCTACCCTGTGACCTGCTCTTGTAGCCACAGTATTTATATGGCTAGTCCAGTTCAGTTTCTAGTCAATGGTAACCCCAGGGTGTTGATAGTGGGGGATTCAGCAATAGTAATGTAATTGAATGTCATGGGGCGATGGTTAGATTCTCTCTTATTGGAGATGGTCATTGCCTGGCACTCGTGTGGCGCGTATGTTACTTGCCACTTAACAGCCCAAGCCTGGTCGTTTCCCAAGTCTTGCTGCATTTGGACATGGACTGCTTCAGTATCTGAAGAGTCGCAAATGGTGCTGAACATTATGCAATCAGCAAACATACCCTGGGGAACTCCTGCATTGATGTCCTGGAGCTGAGATGACTGACCTCCAACAACCACAACCGCCTTCCTTTGTGCTAGGTATGACTCCAACCAGCGGAGAGTTTTCCCCCTGATTCCCATTGACTCCAGTTTTGCCAGGGTTCCTTGATGCCGCACTTGGTCAAATGCGGCCTTGATGTCAAGGGTAATCACACTCACCTCACCTCTGGAGTTCAGCTCTTTTGTCCATGTTTGAACTAAGGCAGTAATGAGGTCAGGAGCTGAGTGGCCCTGGTGGAACTCAAGCTTAGCGCCAGTAAGCAGGCTATTGCTGAGCAAGTGACGCTCAATAGCACTGTTGATGACCAATTCCATCACTTTACTGGTGGTCGAGAGTAGATTGATATGGCGGTAATTGGCGGGGTTGGATTTATCCTGCTTTTTGTGTACAGGACATACCTGGGCAATTTTCCACATTGCTGGATAGATGCCAGTGTTGTAGCTCTACTGGAACAGCTTGGCTAGGGGCATGGCAAGTTTTGGAGTACAAGTCTTCAGTATTATTGCTGGAATATTGTCAGGGCCTAAAGCCTTTGCAGCATCCAGTGCCTTTAGTCATTTCTTGATATCAGGTGGAGTGAACCGCATTGGCTGAAGACTGGCATCTTTGATGCTGGGGGCATCTGGAGGAGGCCAAGATGGATAATCCACTCAGCACTTCTGGCTGATGATGTTGCAAATGCTTCAGCCTTATCTTTTGCACTGATGTGCTGGGCTCCCCCATCATTGAGGATGGGGATATTTCTGGAGCCTTCTCCTCCAGTGAGTTGTTTAATTGTCCACCACCATTCACGGCTGGATGTGGCAGGACTGTAGAGCTTAGATCTGATCCGTTGGTTGTGGAATTGCTTATCTCTGTCTATCACTTGCTGCTTATGCAGTTAGGCACTGCAAGTAGTCCTGTGTTGTAGTAACTTCACCAGGTTGACACCTCATTTTTAGATATGCCTGGTGCTGCTCCTGGCATGCCCTTTTGCACTCCTCATTGAACCAGAATTGATCCCCTGGCTTGATGGTAATGATAAAGTTGGGGGATATGCCGGGCCATGAGATTACAGATTGTGATTGAGTACAATTCTGCAACTGCTGATGGCCCACAGCGCCTCATGGTTGCCCAGTCTTGAGTTGCTAAATCTGTTCGAAACCTATCCCATTTCACACCGTGGTAGTGCCACACAACACAATGGAGGGTATCCTCAATGTGAAGACGGGACTTTGTCTTCACAAGGACTGTGTGGTAGGCACTCCTACCGATACTGTCACGGACAAATGCATCTGCAGCAAGCAGGTTGGTGAGGATAAGGTCAAGTATGTTCTTTCATCTTGTTGTTTCTCCCACCACCTGCCGTAGACCCAGTCTAGCAGCTATTTCTTTTAAGACTTGACCGGCCTGGTCAGTAGTGGTGCTTCGGTGCCACTCTTGCTGATGGACATTGAAGTCCTGCACTCAGAGTATATCCTGCGCCCTTGCCATCCTCAGTGCTTCCAGCAAATGGTGTTCAACATGGAAGGGCACCGATTCATCAGCTGAGGGAGGGCGGTACATGGTATTCAACAGGAGATTTCCTTGCCCATGTTTGACCTGATGCCATGAGACTTCATGAGGTCCAGAGTTGATGTTGAGGACTCCTAGGGCAACTCCCTCCCGACTGCATACCATTGTGCTGCCACCTCTGCTGGGCCTGTCCTGCTGATGGGACAGGACATACCCAGGGATGGTGATGGTGGTGTCTGGAACATTGTCTGTAAGGTATGATTTTGTGAATATGACTATGTCAGGCTGCTGCTTGACAATTTTGGCACAAGACCCCAGATGTTAGTAAGGAAAACTTTGCAGGATCAACAGGGCTGAGTTTACCATTGTCGTTTCTGGTGCCTAGGTCGATGCCAGGTGGTCCATCCGGTTTCAACCCTTTGTGACTTTTTAGCGGTTTGATACAACTGACTGGCTTGCTAGGCCATTTCAGAGGGTGTTTAAGAGTCAGCCGCATTGCTGTGGGTCTGGAGTCACATGTAAGCCAGACCAGGTAAGGTTAGCAGATTTCCTTCCCTAAAGGATGTTAGTAAACCAGATGGGTTTTTACAACAATCGACAATAGTTCCATGGTCATCATTAGATTTTTAATTCCAGATTTTAATTGAATTCAAATTTCACCATCTGCCGTGGTGGGATTTGAACCTGGGTCCTCAGAGCATTACCCTGGGTCTCTGGATTACGCTGTTGGAGGCCAACAATGGCACCAGTGATGGAGTTCAACCTGCGCAAAAGTGGAGAACTGATCTCCTGGACCAAGGTCTCCTTGGCAGCCTCCATCTTACCAGTGTTGACCTCACTGCATTGGCATGCCAGCACTAGCACCTCATACTGAAGGTGGACAAACTCCTCCATCATGCCTTGCAACTTGAGGAGTGCAGCAGACATCCCTTCCTGATACTCCCAAGCTTGCCTTTGCAACTCCAGCAGCTGAGATTTGACCGAGTCCAGAGGCTCCTCATTTGAATCGGACTCAGCAGATTTCTGGACTCCAACAGTCCTCCAAGTGCCGAAACCTGGGAAGTCCCTGCCACCACCTGCTGTGAACAGACTGTGCAATGTGCTCACCAGATTGTGAACCTGAGACTATTCTAGAACCAGGTCCCACCGAGGTGTGTATCTCTGCACTGGTGGAGGGTGTGGGTGAGTGGCTGTGATGGGTCTTCAATTAGGGGGTCATCAGATTGTTTTTCTGAAGTGTCTTCAGGGCTTGAGTCAAGGACCTGGCTCGTGGACCTCCTCAGCTGCTTCCCAGATGTGCCTGCAAAAGCAAAGAGAGATAATTAGTGCATGGCAGTGGACTGTGGAACAGGGGAACTCACTCACAGCATGGTCGTCTGATGGATGTTGCACTGCTGGATCCTCACTTGGTTGAGCACAGCCGACCTCACCGTCAGCACAGGAACAGTCCAGATCATTGCTGGCCAGCTGGATGACTCTCTTTTCAAAGTCTGTGAGAACCTTGATGTCAGTCATTCCTCCACCAGTCTGCAACCTCTCCCTTTTGTTGTATGCCAGCTTGTCCTGCATGAGGACAGATGGAGAGAGTGTAAACAGGATGCCTGTCAGGCCAGATGAGAAGGATACCTGGTATGTTTGGGTCATGGTGGTCCCATGGATGGGATGAGGACAAAATCCGCAGAGCAGTTGAAGGTGTGTGAGAGAGGGTGAATGGTGATGTCCCTTGAACTGGCAGTGAGTGAGATCCCTGTGGATGTGTGATGGGTTTGTGACTATGTGAGTTGAGAGTGATGAGAAGAGTGACTTACCCTGGCGGAACGGAGGAGATCATTCATCCTCTTGCAGCATTGGGTGGCTGTCCTCTTTTGCCCGGCATTGGCACTGACCACTGCTGACACTGAATCCCATGCTGGATCGGTGACCTTGCTTGCAGGTCTTCGCCCTGAGTGGGGATAGAGGACTTCACAGCTGGCCTGCACTGTGTCCAGTAGGTGCCCAAGGGTGGCATCACTAAATTTGGGCACAGCATGTTTCCTCCCTTTGTCAGCCATAACTTTGCAGCAGCTTCCAAACCCTTAGAGAGAGCTAGCTCTGTGCAGGGGCTTCCTTTAAATATGGCACCCGGATTACTGAAGGCCTGAGGTGACAGCGGAGCGGGCGAATCAGAGGCCGTCCCACCAGCGATCCGGTATTTCCCGTGAATGCATTATTAATGAGGCGGGACGTGTCAGGAATGGGACAATACGGCGCAAAAACCGCCATTGCGTCCAGCGGGTAAAATGTCTTTTTTCACAACTGCTACCGCACTTTGTACAACTCTGGGACGATTCCCCCCGTGGTACTCAGAAAAATTAATTGGACTGAAGGTTGATAAATCCATTGGGCCAGATGGACATCACAGAGTTTTGAAGAAGTTGACTCTAGAATTAGTGGATGCATTTCTATGGATTCGGGGGTTCCTGCAGACTGGAAAGTAGCAAGTGTAACCCCACTTTGAAGGGGCAGGCTACAGAGAGGCTGATGGTGTGAACACTGAAATGCTTGTTGCATTGGCAGGTCTGCCAAAGGTCTGAAATCACTGTCAAGGAGTATTACAGCAATGCTTCACGGAGCTTGGAGCCCATTCTTTCCAGATGCCAACTCTATTCGTGCAATTGTGGACCCTACCAAGATGCAACATCTGATGGATGATTTCTTAGTTTCAATTGCAATAGAAGCAGAAACCCCCCCAATGTCTGAGTGCTGCAGTGGAAGGTGAAACTTCTGTCATGCAAGTTTAGCTTGTTGTCATTCAAGCTCAGACTGCTGCCACCATGGCTGTGCATTACAGTGTTCGATGAGACTTTGGATTGGGGAGAGCAGATTTTAGTAAAATAAGGCAGCATCTGGCCAATGTAGACTGGGAACAGCAACTTGTGGGGAAATCTACAGAGAAGCATTGGGGGGGGGGGCGTTCAAAAAGGAAATGGGGAGTGTACAGGCTCAACATGTTCCCTCTAGGGTGATAGGAAGGAGTAACAAGCCCAGAGAACCATGGATGACCTGAGATATTCAGGATACGATGAGAAGGAAAAGAGAGGCTTTTAGGTACAAGGGAAGCAAATCAGCGGAAGCATTGATGGAGTACAGAAAGTGCAGGGTGGACCTTAAGAAAGCAATTAGGGGAGCATAGAGGGGATATGAGAAAGCTCTGGCTGGTAAAAGTAGGGAAAATCCCAAGATATTGTACAAGTATATCAATGGGAAGAGGATAACCAGGGAAAGAGTAGGGCCCATTAGTGACCAAGTGGGCAATTTATGGGTGGAGCCAGAGGACATTGGTAGAGTGTTGAACAAATACTTCACATCCGTCTTCACCCAAGAGAATGAGGATGCCGGCATCAAACTTGGGGAGAGAGACTGCGAGGTTCTTGAGCAAATTGATATAGGGAGTGACAATGTATTGGAGGTGTTGGCAGGCTTAAAAGTGGTCAAATCTCCAGGTCCAGATAATTTGTGTCCCAGACTGTTGAGGGAGGCAAGGGAGGAGTTTGCAGGGGCTTTGACCCAAATTTTTAATTCCTCTCTGGCCACGGGGGAGGTGCCAGAGGACTGGAGAACAGCTAATGTGGTTCCACTTTTTAAGAAAGGTTGTAGAGATAAGCCAGGGAACTACAGGCCAGTGAGTCTCACGTCAGTGGTAGGGAAACTATTGGAGAAAGTTCTGAAGGAGAGTATCTATCTCCACTTGGAGAGGCAAGGTTTGATCAGGGATAGTCAGCATGGCTTTGTCAGAAGGAGGTCATGCCTAACAAATTTGATTGAATTTTTTGAGGAGGTGACCAGGTGTGTAGATGAGGGTGGTGCAGTTGACGTAGTTTATATGGATTTCAGCAAAGCCTTTGACAAGGTCCCACATGGGAGACTTATAAAGAAGGCAAATGCACATGGGATACAGGGTAATTTGATAAGGTGGATTCAAAATTAGCTGAGTTGTAGGAGACAGAGGGTGATGACAGAAGGATGCTTTAATGGCTGGAAGCCAGTGTCCAGTGGCGTACCACAGGGATCTGTACTGGGTCCCCTATTATTCATCATTTATATAAACAACATAGATGACTATGTGGGGGGTAGGATTAGTAAGTTTGCAGATGACACAAAGATTGGCCGGGCAGTTAACAGTGAGATTGAGTGTCTTGGGCTACAGGAAGATATAGATGGGATGGTCAAATGGGCAGATAAGTGGCAGATGGAATTTAACCCTGAAAAGTGTGAGGTGATACACTTTGGAAGGAGTAATTTGACAAGGAAGTATTCAATGAACGGCATGGCACTAGGAAGTTCTGAGGAACAAGGGGACCTTGGCGTGTGTGCCCATAGATCTCTGAAGTCGGAGGGGCATGTTATTGGGGTGGTGAGAAAAGCATATGGGACACTTGCCTTTATCAATCGAGGCATAGATTACAAAAGTAGGGGGATTATGTTGGAATTGTATAGAACCTTGGTGAGGCCACAGCTGGAGTACTGTGTGCAGTTCTGGTCGCCACGTTATAGGAAGGATGTGATTGCACTGGAGGGGGTGCAGAGGAGATTCACCAAGATGTTGCCTGGGATTAAACATTTAAGTTATGAAGAGAGGTTGGATAGACTTGGGTTGTTTTCATTGGAGCAGAGAAGATTGAGGAGCGGTCTGATCGAGGTGTACAAGATTATGAGGGGCATGGACAGGATGGATAGGGAGCAGCTGTTCCCCTTAGTTGAAGGGTCAGTCACAAGTGGACATCAGTTCAAGGTGAGGGGCAGGACGTTTAGGGGGGATGTGAGGAAAATCTTTTTTACCCAGAGGGTGGTGACGATCTGGAATGCGCTGCTTGGGAGGGTGGTGGAGGAGGGTTGCCTCACATCCTTTAAAAAGTACCTGGATGAGCACTTGGCACGTCATAACATTCAAGTCTATGGGCCAAGTGCTGGTAAATGGGATTAGGTAGGCAGGTCAGGTGTTTCTCACGTGTCAGTGCAGACTCGATGGGCCGAAGGGCCTCTTCTGCACTGTGTGATTCTGTGATTCTAAGACTTGCAGGGTGTCACATCAGTTCAGCAATCTGTCCTCCAAGAGATTACAAGGATTGCTGAGGCACTGCCCCACAGGAGTGGCAGTGACTTTGTGGAGCACGAACTTGTTGCCCTGACAGGATGACAGCATTCATGTTCCCACCACTGCCACTCTGCCAGTGCCCTTGCTGTTGCCTGTTGGCCAGCCCAGACTTCTGCCACCCATGTTGAAATAGTGCAGTCCATTGGCAGGCATTCTAGATCCAGAGCTGCTTGAGCTCGTACTGCAAGGCAATCTACAGTCTACTCCACTGAAAGTCAGCAGCCCTTCACCAGCCATGCTCTAGCCACTGAGGTAGCACTGTATAGGAGCAGTAGGACAGCGAAGGCACAAGTATTTTAGGTGCTAAGGGAATGCACAAAAGTTGTTAGTTTATTTATATACAATATGTCATGCTTTGATTTTTAAATTTGGTTTGAATTGTTTATTTTGTATTGGTTTTTATTTTTGCATTGTCGCCAAGGAGATATATGATGGTCAGTAACATGGGAAGGTAATGACTGGGACTGTTGATGAATGGGGAATTGGATGTGCCCTCAAGGTGGTAAGATTAAGCAGCATGGAGCAGACCACCCCAAATCTTGATACCTGCTCTGCTAAGTACTTCAGGATTCCGTCAGAGTGGTCTAGGCAAGTAGAAGTATTGCTTCAACATGCCAGTCATCTGATCTATCATGATTCATATGGCAGCCTGGCTTTTATTATATGCAGTTGGGCATCAGAGACTTGAACCAGTCAGCTGTCACTCAGTAGCCATCCTTTGGTTGGCTATGGTAGCACAAATACAGATGGCACAGCAGACTGCCACATAATTAAGGCATTATGATTGCTGCCAGGATCCTGGGCATTGATCTGCATGATTCTCTACATATGGTTGCAGTCCAGCCAACGATTGAAAGAGTTGCGGTTTACCTCAAAGTTGACATTCAGCACCTGGAAAGCAATGTGCGCACAGTGAGTGTCACCCTGCACCATGAGAAAACCCGTAATCCTGATAAAGTTGCATGCTCGCTCTCTGCTGTTCTCTGACAAGTGAGAATGAAATATAGTTAGGTCTCTTTGAAGAGAGGCCCCCAGTGACCTCCTCTATGCAACAATGGACAGCAAACTGTGAAACGGTGCAAATATCTCCAGCTCAAGTTTGGAAGGACACTGATGCATAAAAGTTGATGACCACATTCACCTTCATAGTAACTGGCAATGTAGTCTTTGAGCTGCTTTGAGGTTGCAGTTATGTTTGCAACAGTTGACAGATTTCAGTGAGGGTATCTTGTTGAAATGAAGACGTCTGACACATTGGCTGGGACTTTCTGTGCCCACCGGCATTGGGTGTGTTTGGTGGCACGAGCGGACAATGTGGCGGGATCAGTTTCACGACGGCGTGAAACCAGTTTGTGATTGCCCGCTAAGCCCGCTGATGGCAGGCCATGTTTCCCGCCATCAGACATTGGGAACCTCATTGTAATACATCAGCATACCATTATTAGGCCTACCCGCCAGAATCCTCACCAACCCCCCCACCCCTCTACTGGATTGTCCGTCCACGTCGGCGGGAAAGCATGCCGATGTCCAACACATCTTGGCAAGTGTGACATGCAGAAATCGGGACTTATCCGCCAGGGCTTTGCTCACATCACGGACATCCAAGGGGCAGAAAATGCTGGAGCCTGACACCAACGGCACACTGGAGGAATGTCCATGGCATGCTGGGTGGATTCCCATGGACATGGCTTTGCTGTGAAGCAGGGCACGGAAGTTGGATAGTCACCATTGATGCTCATAATGGGTGATGTTCAAGGGGATGGAAGAGGAAAGGCTAGGATTGGCTGGGAAGAGGCGTTGGCGGGATGAGGTGGGGATGGGGGAATGAAGATGTCAGGATGGGGTGAGGCTGGGAGTTGGGGAATGACGGTGTCAAGATGGAGGAAGGTTCGGAGGGGGGAATGAAGGTGTCGGGGGGCGGTGAGTTTGGGAGTGGAGGGAATTAAGATTTTGAAGGAGGGGGTTGGAGGAGAGGGAGGGAGTTTTGGGGGCGGAGGGAGTAATGGGGGAGAAGGCCGCAACTGGGAAGGTAGATGTAAGGGGGGGTAGAAGATGCAAGGGTAAGAGTATGGAGACGTGAGGGTGTCCAGGAGGAGGAAGGGGTGCAGAGATGAGAAAGTGTCCAAGGGGAGGAAGGGGTGCAGAGAGGGGAGGGAGTAAGTGTTGAGGTAAAAGTAAGAGTGGAGGAAGGAATCGAGAAGGCTCGGAGTAAGGCTGGAGGAAGAAGTAAGGCTGGAGAAAGGAATCAGGAAGGGGGAAGGGTCTAAGCGCGGTGGGGGGGGGGTAGCGAGGGGGTGTGGAGTGGGGTATGTACAGGTGAGAACATGCACGGGAGGATCAGATGGGTCCATATCTGCATCCTGGGGAGTGAACTGAGGGTGGGTGCGGTATGGAGGATAGGTGAGAATGACTGAGGGCAGAGTAAGGCGGGAGGGTGAGGGTTCGACGGCAGCGATAGAAGGGACGGCGAGGGTGATTGGTGGGGACTGGGAAGCAGACACGGACGCTGGAGGTGGAGGGAGGAGTTCAGGGAGTTGAAGGTGGATGGGGGTGGGATTTTCATGAAGGAAAGGAATGTGCACATTCACCTGGACATCCCCGAAGGAAAAGGGTTATATACAGAGGGGAGGTGGAAGGTGATGCCGGGGAGCGTCAACTGTGAAGGGGGAAAGGAAATGGGTGACAGGGGGAAGGGAAAAGATGGGGGAGTGCACGAAAAACCGAATTAAGACCATGCTTGCTAAATTGAAAGTGAAACAAGAGTCCTGGATGGCAAAATCATGTGTTGCATGGGAATGTGACCAGGGGTTAGGCGGAGATGCAGGCCAGCTCAGTTGGACAACAGAAAGAACCCCAACAGGCAGCATTCAAAATGCTCAGGACATTGAGATGAGTATGAAATGTGAAGGATTCGCGGGTGAGGGAGAGTGCTTGCACGATGCTTTGAAAGGCCTTGCCATACACACACTTTTTCCTCCAGAATCACTCGGCTATTCCATCTCTTCTGCGGCGATGGGTCTTCTAGGCTGCATATTTCCACCTCTTCACTGGAGGAGGAATCCTCTTGGCTACAAATGAGGACATGGATGGAGCTGAGGGTCTGGCTGGCTAAGGGTGTTGGTCCCCTGGCAGAGCTCCCTGTGAACCAAAATAGAGTTAAATAGTGCATGGCAGCACAGTCAAAAACAGGAAAGAGAGCACTCACAGTTGCGCTGATGAAGCGATGATCTGGTGCAGTGTTCACCGCTGACCTCACCGTCGCCGCTGGCATGGTCCACATCCTCACCAGTCAGCACGATGGCACGCTCCTCAAAGTGGGTGAGGTTCCTAATGTGGGCCAATCCACCCCCCTGTCTGGGACCTCTCCCCGCTGATGTGAGCAGGCTTCTCCTGCATGAAAATAGATGAAGAGAGTGTGAGCAGGACACGTGGCACTGTGTGGAATGTTTGTGTGGTGAGCGGAGACATAGACAGGATGAGGACATGAGCTCGAGAGGATATGAGACTGATGAAGTTGTGAGAATGTGTGTGAGAGTTAGTGGTGTTGTCCCTTGTGGTGTGAGATCCCAGTGGATGTGTGATGGGTGTGTGAGTAAAGAATGATGAGAAGAGTGAGTTAACCTGGCAGAACAGTTGAGACCATTCATCCTGAAGTAGCACTGAGTGGCTGTCCTCTTTTGCAGGGCATTGGCGCTGACCACAGCTGCCACCACCTCCCAAGCCTGTCATGTCATGGTCATGCCGCTGCCCATCCTGGGGCCAGAGTGGGGGTAGAGGACATCCCGGTACCCAACTCCACTGCATCCAAAAGGCATTCCAGTGAAGCGTCGCTGAACCTGGGGCTGCAATCTTCTTGCCTTTTGTGGTCATCTTCCCTGCAGCAGTCGTGGCCTGGAAGCACTGAGATGTGAGCGCGCAGCTGGACTTTAAATATGGCGCCCGGCATGGTGAAGCAGCGAGGTGATGGCGGGCAGGCGAATCAGAGCCCACCTGCCGTGGAAATGGTGTGTTTCCCGGGAATGCATAAATAATGTGGCAGGTCTGGGACAATATGGCATGAAAAGCCGCCATCACGGCCAACTGGTAAAACATTGTTTTACCTGCCCTGTACCACACTTAGTACAAACCTGGAACGATTCGCCCATTGTTTCTTGCTGAGGTTTAGGTAGGAAACTTAACCCCAAAGACCCTGGGCAGATCTAACCTCTTGCTGACAGCCCTCCTCATTTTTCTCCTTCCCCCTCTTCTAGCAGCTTGTTCTGCTTTGTTTTGGCTCTGTTCATTCTCCTGGTCATGCTGTAATCCAAGAGGGACGTCAACTACTGCACCATGTCTGTGAGCAACTGGTTTTTGCAGAAGCCTTAAAGTCAGGACTGCAGAGTAAAGGGTTAACTGTAACACTACTATAATAATAGCTACTGAGCATGTGCATAAGGAGTGGTGTCATAATGATTTTACTCAGGTTCTCCTCACTCATATCTCTAAGAGAGGAGCAGTATCTCTTGTTCTGATGTTCTGTAATCTTGTATATGGCTAGTTATGTAAATAAAAGTACTTTAAGGAAAGATCTCTGCCCCCAGCCAGATCTCTTACTAGAGTAAGATACGCAATATCTTCAAAGACAACCCAACAATAATAGAAGTACCAAGTCCTTAGCATCTGCCTCACTACACCATGCAGATTTTAACAAGTTTAAAGAACTCCAGAAAACACCAATCACTCATGCAATCATAGCAACAGCCAGTCACAATCAATCATTAACTAACCTGAAAATAGTTGATGATCCCTCTAAATTGGGGGGGGTCTTTCCTGTTGCTGAACATATGTTCAGCTGTATGTGGTTAAGAGACAAGTTTAAATGGATGTTGAGCTCCAGATTGGCAGTGTGGCATCAACACAGCATTATAGGTTGATTAACATCAAGATCTGCTACTCTGTGTACTTCTTTTGGATGTTCACTGTGTGCATGTTAACACCCTCATCGGAGGTGTCAGCTGTGGCTCAGTTCATAGCACCCTCGCCTTTTGAATCAGAGGGTTGTGGGTTCATGTCCCACTCCCGGAAACCAAGAACTGTGATTGTACTCAAAAGAGTTGCAATCTGTGACTGTTGATAACTCGAAAGAATTTTGAGGTGTCAGCTGTGGCTCAGATCATAGCACCCTCGCCTTTGAATCAGAGGGTTGTGGGTTCATGTCCCAATCCCGGAAACCAAGAACTGTGATTGTACTCGAAAGAGTTGCAATCTGTGACTGTTGATAACTCGAAAGAGTTAACACCCTCATCGGAGGTGTCAGCTGTGGCTCAGTTCATAGCACCCTCGCCTCTGAATCAGAAGGTTGTGGGTTCATGTCCCACTCCCGGAAACCAAGAACTGTGAATGTACTCGAAAGAGTTACATGTGATCTGTTGATAACTCGAAAGAGTTAACACCCTCATCAATATGATATCTAGCTTGACACGCACACAAAGTGGGTATGCCATTTTGGACTTCTAAGGGGACCTGTAGCACCCAAAAAATGTGAGATATGCACTTGAATTTTGCAGCATGTTTGTGATTAGACAATCAAGTTTGGACAGAAATTTGATCTATAACTTCACTTCAGAAAAACAGTGCAGTTTCATATTGTGCCCAATTTGCCAATTGTGCCTGAAGTGGAAACTCTACCTCAGAATGTAATTTAAAGATGTAGAATGAGTCTGTACTTTGAAAATAAATTTTATCAACTTATCACATTTAGTGACAAAGCGATATAACCAGCCTGTATTTTGACCTATAATTTATCTCAGGCTAATTAAATATTACCATTAATTTAATGAACACCAATTAGTAATCAGTTATAAAAGTCATAGTGCACGGAGCAAGAGATTGGAAGTGCCATATCAAACCACTATTGACCATTTTACAGGGCACATATGGGCTATGTTTATCCCCTCTCTACTGAATTTTACAATCAGATGTATGTGAAAATGGGATTAATACATTCTGAATAGAAGTTAGGTGAACTGATGAAATCTTAAATTGCTCAATGTAACATCTTTCACAATATTTGCTTTATTGAGAGAGTGAGATTGTTGGTTTATTTTGGTTATGAAGAATTAAAAAGAGAGTAACAACCTCTCTGTGGGCAGGATTTTTAGGTCGTCGGGTGGGCGCGAACGGCGGGTCCAGAATTTGCCAGGGAACGGACCACCGACTGCAATTGGCCCACGACCGCGATTTCACGTTGGCTGGCCAATTACCAGCCAGGCAGTGTGAAGCATGCACTGAAATACTCAACACTGCTGGGGTGGGGGCAGGAGGAGGGCAGGCACTGACGTAAGTGTGGGCGAGCACTGAATGAAAGCTCCCTGAAGGCGGAGAGATGCCTCAGGGAGCTGAAGACTTCAAAACAATTAAATAAAAGATTTTAAAATCAAAAAAAAATGTCCAAGCATCACAATCAGTTACCTGAACATGTTAAAAATTCTGTCCATAGATTTTTATTTTTCTTTCATTTAATCACGGAAACCTCATCCCACCCTTGGATGAGGTTTCATCAAAAATGTAAAGCCTGCCTGGCAGATTCGCCCATCCGCCAACTGTAAGGTTGGAGGGACCACAAAAAATCGGGGACAATTGGAACTTTAACAACTTTAACTGTCTCCTGAATTGTCGGCTGACCCACATCCAACGCTCGCGCGTGGCCGCCAACCGTGTGATTTTGGGCGCATGTGTGTGCATGTCTATTGTAAACTTGCATATGTTTTCCTATTCTGATGTTTCAAGTAGTACTTTTTGCAGAATAAAAGAATAATAGTATTTCTGTCTGCAGATTTGACACTTCAGTGGCACCATTGCAGTTTGCTGATCAGTATTTGCAAATAACTGCCAGACTTCCCAGTCACAACATTTATGGACTAGGAGAGCATGTTCATAAGCACTATCGCCATGACACTAACTGGAAGACCTGGCCTATCTTCACCAGAGATGCATTTCCTAATGGGGTATGAAAGCCATTTGAATGTCAGTTTACTTTTAAATAATACCACCGGATGTTTCCACTTGCCATGTTTTTTACACTGCTCTTTTATCTTTTTTTTAACTGCTGTAACAATTTACCAGTCCCACTGCACAGTATAGTTAGAATTATGTAAGTAACTTTTTTCTTATTCCTTTATTGGGACATTGGCAACACTGACCAGCATTTAGTGCCCATCCCTAATTGCCCTTGTTCAGAGGGCATTTTAAGAGTCAACCACATTGCGGTGGGTCTGGAATCACATGTAGGCTAGACCAGGTAAGAAAGGCAGATTTCCTTACCTAAAGGATATTAGTGAACCTGATGGGTTTTTATGACAAGTGGCAATGGTTTTGTGGTCATCATCAGACTTCTAATTCCAGATCAAAAGCAGAATTACCTGGAAAAACTCAGCAGGTCTGGCAGCATCGGCGGAGAAGAAAAGAGTTAACGTTTCGAGTCCTCATGACCCTTCAACAGAACTGAGAGAACTGAGTTCTGTTGAAGGGTCATGAGGACTCGAAACATCAACTCTTTTCTTCTCCGCCGATGCTGCCAGACCTGCTGAGTTTTTCCAGGTAATTCTGTTTTTGTTTTGGATTTCCAGCATCTGCAGTAGTTTTTTGTTTTTTATTTCTAATTCCAGATGTTTTATTGAATTCAAATTTCACTATCTGCCATGGTGAGCCCCCAGAGCATTACCTGGGGTCTCTGGAATACTAGTCCAGTGACAATACCACTATACCACCACCTTCCCTATGGACATTGATGTACTGAAAAACAATTTATAAGACTTCACAAGTCTCTGTGATGTCAGCATTTGCCTCAGAAGTTTATGGTTTAAGCCCCAGTTCAGAGTTTTGAGCACCAAGTATCTAGGCTAAAGGAGGTCTTGTGATGCAATGGGTTGTGTCCCTGCCTCTGAGCCAGAAGCTCTGGGTTTGAGTCCCACCCCAGGATTTCATGGTCAAGGTGCATTCATGACATGGCCAAACAGGTTGAGTATCAACCTGCAAATCCTTCCAACGCAAGCCAATGGCAGATGATAAGAGTGGGAGAGATTACTGGTCAGCCATGTAATGGAAAGAAATTGAAGCCTCTACCATTATTACTCATAACTCCGGACTACAACAGGTATGTATGTTGCCACAGCAACTTGGACTCGTTGCAGGGGGTGATTAACTCCGTTGGCTGGATGGCTGGTGTGGATCAAATTGTTGCCAAGAAAAGCAGTTGCCACGCCGGCTGGGGTGGATTCAGGACCTGCTTCCTTGCCCTACCCATGGTGGAGGTCACGATGCAGTGGGTTGGACCTGCCTTCGGCAGAGAACTCAAGAACCAGAAGATTGGCTGACATTCCAGTGAAAGACTGCAGAAATACTACATTGTTGGAACTGTTAAACTGAGGCCTAGTCTGCCCTCTCATGGCGGATTTAAAAGACTGTTGACAATATTCAAAGAATAGCAAGTTAATTCTCTTGGTAAACATTTATCCTTTACACTACTAAACACTATTAAAGTAGAGGTGGTGAGTGATGGTTACTACAAAAAAAACACTAGAGTGGTGACTCATAGTAGCAAGGGACTTAAATGGCTTCTTTTTTTTAAAACACTTTCCTCAGACATGTTTTGCTGTTTTTCCTAATTTTTTTTTCTATGATTATCATGTTACTATTTCCCCTCACCTTTCTTCTTCTCAAGACTGCTCATGCACAGCAACAAGCAGCAATGCTTTTCCAATACCTCACATAACTGGTTATTCACTATGCTTGAGACTGGTTGGGCTGGAGTTTTGATACTGACGCGGATTGCTCGAGTCGGGAAAGTTCCAGACTCATTGGCTTGCCTCATTATAAAGGGCCCCATCACATACAATGTTTGCTCCAGGGGCGGGATCGAGTTAGGCTTGCTGACCTCAAAAGCAGATTGGAGGTGGCCACGGGGGCTGGTTAGAAGGCCCACCTTAGTTTGCTGAGACTTGGTCTCAATTAGTTTACAAGGTGTTAAGCATTCTAGCCATCCATACCCTACCAAAATTCCATTCCATTTCATACCCCATGCCACCTCCATAGCCACTCAACCAGCATCCACTATGGGCAGACCTCAGGAGTGGAGATGAAAAAAAAATTAAACTTCTAACTGCCTAATAGAGCTCTCAATCATATACACTTGATATAGAAAAACAACTTCTAATTTATGAAGCCCATTCAAATGTTTTAAGTCGCCTCAAATGGTCAATCTGTTATAAAAACAAACAAGCTTCTACTCAGTAACCACATCAAAGGCAGATAATCTTTTAGTAGCCTCTTAAAACTGGTAATCAAAATGTAAATTCAGCCCCCTGCTGAAATAAGTGGTTTTAGAACTTTTGAAATTCAGCCAAGCATTCATAATGGACTCAGCTGTAATGCTAGCCTTGGGAAATTTCAACAGTGAACCCTATTGAAACTGTAGGAACAGATCGTAACTTTTATTCTAAGCTACACCAGATGGATTGTCAATCAAAGCAGATCAGTAGCTAGTGTTTTTTTTACTCTGGCAGCTGCTCCCTTTTTCACGATTGAAAGGCTAGAGATTTAAAGAACTTCAGATCATACACTTAAAGAAACCCTATCTGCGCTGCAAGACCATTTACATTTCCCCCATAAATTTGCCACTCCCACATTGCAGTTTAAGGCCCTTAGAACAGTGAAAATGGGGCTGTTTGAATGCAGTATTCATTTCAAATGACCCTGCTGAATTTGTATTGCCCGCCTGCATGATTCATGCCCCACCCCTTTCCTCTGCCAGTAAAAATGGAAATTCCCGGAAATGGAGTGGGTCTTCCCATCTGGGCCCTGCCCACCATTTTTAAAGGCCTCCAGAGTTGGCCCGACTCTTCAAAAATTCAGTCCATCAACAGAAATAATGACAGCTTGCATTTTTATTGTGCCTTTGTTGTAGAAAATGTTGCTCGATGCTTCACAGAAAGGAAATAATTGGATGCCAAGAAAAAGATTTAGACCAAAAGCTTAGTTAAAGATGCAATATTTTAATAAAGGTCTGAAAGGAGGAAAGGAAAGGGATTACATAGGGAATTTCCAAATATGATGTCAAGGTGCTTAAGCAAAGATCTGCCAATGGTGCCCGCTGTACCAATGTGTACATAATTTGCTCATGGACTATTCTTCAGTTTGTTGGCAGTGTGGGCATGCTTGTGGAATTGGTCAAAAGAAAAAGGTCCAGAATGTTCCTGCATTGTAACAGCACCTAACCTCATCTTGCACTCTGCTTGGTGCCTGTATTATTCTTGGAAAGCACAGCAAGAAGTTTTGTTTCCGAAAAGTTACTATATGAGTGCAAATTGTTGTTAAGCTTGCTGCCTCAAGCAATTTGAGACCTGTGTGACTGTAAAGATTAAATTGTAATTGATACAATAAATGTTGCATGATATAAGTGCTCTCAAGACAGTTAAAGCTATTGTTTTCCTTTAACAGGGGATGCATAATCTCTACGGACATCACACTTTCTTTATGTGTCTGGAAGGGGAGAGTGGCTTAGCCTTTGGTGTTTTTTTGCTGAATAGCAATGCAATGGGTAAGCTTATTGTAATAGCTATGACAAGGGATGATACTAGCCAAGAGGGAAGAACTCAGCATGTGGAGAGTTGGAGGGGCAAAGCCTTAGAAACTTCACAGTATTGCTGAGTGAATCTCTTAGGTTCTGCATGACTGCACCATTTTATGTTGAACTATGTAAAGACACTCAGAGGAATACTCACAAGATTGCATTATAATTAATTGTAGTTGAATATGAATGCATGGCATGGTTCTGTAGTTTTGTTTTTTTGTATTTATAGCTAGCTGGTCCTGGGTCAGGTCTCTGTGCTTAATAAGGAAATTATGTTGTCTGAAAAACAGATAACATTCATCAGGCCAGACAGCTGCTGTGGTGAAAGATAAAGGTTTCAGGCTGATCAACTTTCATTCAGAACTAGATGATGTCAGAGATTAAGGCCACATAATTTGGGCCTGTATTGGTGCTGGTGCCACGGAAACCCAAAACACTTTCAACTATTCCCAGCATGTTCTGCGCCGTGCCTCCCATGTGCACCAGACACATGCAGACTGGATCGATTGTGATGTCAAACAGCCTCTGATGCTGAAGAAGAGTCATACGGACTCTAAACATTAATTCTGTTTCTCTCTCCACAGATGCTGTCAGACCTGCTGAGTTTTCCAGCATTTTCTGTTTTTATATTAGCCTCTGATGCTGATTTGGTAGCTGATCTGCTATTTTGGGCTTTCCAAGTCCTGTAAGTGCCATTTTAATACATCTTCAGCTGGGAGTGTGTCAGCTACCTGAGGGATTATACCCTAAAGGGATCACCATTCAACTTTCTGGTGAGGTGGTTTTGGCTTTCTTTTGCTGCTGCAGAGGTAGTGGAAGCACCATGTTCTGTGTTTCTGGAGTTGACAGAAGCTTTTCGGTTCGCAAGGAAGTGGTTTGAATTTTGTTAAGAAGGTCAGAGAAGTTGGAAGGCTAGTCAGCAGAAAGCCTGCTTTCAGTGATGGGGGCAATAGTTGCAGTTCCTCTTGGGGTGCAGCATGACTTAAGATGCAGAGGCAGAGAGCGGAAACTGTGTGCCAGAGGGAGGAGGAGGAGAACTTTCTGTAGAAGGCCATACCATCAAGTGTGTTTAGGGACCCTTTCCTCTACCTCTACTCAGCCAGGAGCAATGTCTGAGGCACGAAGGAGGTGGTAACTAAGCTGTGCAATCTTGTACAACCAGACCTACAGCTGCAGAGCAGATGAGGACGGTGCTGTCAATGGCCTTAAACATAACTGTAACCCTCAATTTCTACACCAGTAGGTCATTCTAAGCTCGAGTCGGAGACATTTCAACACTTTGCTGCATCAGGAAGGTATACAGAAGGAGAAGGGATTTCATTGTCTTCTCTCTTAATAGAGAGAAGCAAGAGGAGCGAGTACATTGCTTTGCCAAGCTGGCAGATTCCCAATGGCGCAGGGTACTGTTGATGCATGCACAAGGCTTTGCAGGCTCTACGTATCAACAGGGGCATGTGTTGCAACTGCAAGGACCTGCCACTCCATAAACGTCCAGTTGGTATGTGACCATTTGCAGAAGATCCTATAGGATAGGGGAATACTTGCTCGTCTGGCAGCAGTCACAACACATTCATTTTGCACCAGTCAGCCACTACCACCATCTTTGGGCCACCGTGAAGAACCAGAGGCTGGCTGTTGGGTAATAAGGACACTAATTCTACACCTGGCTCATAACACTCCTTACACCACCTGGCCTGTATTGACATTGCTCCTACATTGAAAACCATGCTGCCACCAGGAATATCATGGAGCAGACCGTTGGCATCTATAACCAATAGCCACGCTGCCTAGACCACTCTGGTGGAGCTCTTCAGTACTCGCAGGAGCATGTCTCCAAATACATGCTAGTCAGCTTGTCCTCCAGAGTGCTGCTCTCATGAGGACATAGCCCTTGCTACTAGGCCTTCAGAGAGCATCTCAGGGAAAGGAAGAAGAGGAGGAGGAAGACGAGGGGCAGGATGAATAGTGAAGGCAACCAGGACCTCTTTGCCCAGGTGGCTCACCACCACCTTTTCAAGGGCAATTAGGGTTGGGGAATAAATACTGCCCTAGCCAGTAATGCCCACATCCCATGAAAGAATAAAAAGAAGTGCTGTCTGCGATGAGACACTCACACTTTGGTTTTCATGAGATCTGATTTACACACCACAGCTACTTCACAATTCTCACCTTTCTATTGATCTGCTACATACCATCCTAGTATCCTCCTAGCCAAAATCCTGAAAAAAACCCCAGCAAAAACCATTCCATTACAACTTTATCCAATAATGCTCCCAATAATACATACAAAACTGAACTCACCTTTGTTTATTCCCTTATTGCCTGTCTTGTATGTGTCTTTACACACTGCTACTGCAATGGCTGCCGTATATCTGATGGAAGGCTGCTGAATTTCACTTGCAGGTGGCCTTGCAGGACACCATTGGGCAGCGCTGGACCTTGAGGATCTAGCTTAGGACTGCACCAACTCGGCATGGATGGCAATAGTCTGGGCTTACTGGGTGAGAGCCATGAACAGGGGTGCTGCTGGAGTGGCAGTGGTGAGAGTATGAATGGTGTCATTGTGAGAGAGGACATCAGTTTCGTGCACCACAGAGCAACTGCCACTTCCTCAGGGCATTGCCTAAGCAATCCTAATAAAGTTAAAGGAAAAATTGTTGGATTGCTGTGAAAGCTTGCGTGCACTAGTATCCACAGCCATGCTAGCAGAATGAGTTTGCACGGCACGTATCTGGGCTTGCATGGCAGCAAGCATGGATCTCATGACCTCAGTCTGAGTCTCCACTGTAGCACTGAGACATTGGGTGGCTTCTGTTTGTACTGCAATAGAAGCTGACACCTGGGCCATCAGACGCTGTATCATGGCTGGGTCCTCAAAGACTGTCATGATCTTGACCACGACTTCCAAACTGGAAAGAATGGATTCCGAGCTTCATGTGAAGTCTTCTGCCATGTTGGAGTTAGACATCTTCATGCACTTTCACAGTGACAGAAATGTGTTAGACCAAGCGCCTTTCTGCATGACCATCAGCATCCTCCTTTACGCTGCCCCATCAAAGTCCTCACCTGAATCCCTGTAGCAGAACTCATTTATGATCTCACTTTCTGGGAGCTGGCATGCAAGCTGTCCTTCCTCCGGCCTGGCTGCTTGGGTCTCACCATGTCCTGATCCTGACTCTATGCCCTCTGAGGGATGTGCAATGCCAGCATCTGTGTTGGTGGCTGAGTGTCAGATTTAGTGGCAGTGCTTCTTTATCAGATGTTTAGTGTGGCTCTCGCCCTTCCTGGTGAGACTACACTGCCTGGTCAGGTGGTAACTTTTAGGTATCTGAAAGGAGAAATACAGAAGGGGAGGGTTAGGCTGAGGGAATTAGGATTGGGTGGAAAGGAAGAGGCCCGGGTCACACCATCTGCAGCTTGTGCTTCACGCCAGATAGCAGAATGAAGACAAAGTGGGATTTCAGAAGGTGCAGAAGACAGGAAAGTGTCATCATGTAGTATGTCCTCAATGATACTAGATGCAACAGCCTCAGTCAGAACTGATCCCATGTGACAGACCATTATCTTCTCCAAGAGGCTCGGGAGATGCAGGCGTGCTTTTCCCCGATCGCTTCTCTGTTGTTCCCTGTAGTTTTTGTAACCTTGTCCTGCAAAAGGTGACAAGGATGGGGAGAGAGGTGGGAATACAATTAATTCATTGTAGGATGTGCTGTAAATGTAATCTAGAAGGGTATTATTGTTACCCCTACTTTAGAGTTGCATGGCAAGGCTATGCACAGCCCATCCCCTTAAGAACACATCTGAAAAAAATATTTTGCAAATCCTAGATCTCAATGGTATTGAGGTTTTAAATAACTTTTGGGTAATATTTCAGCAGACTGTAATTTACTTTTTAATTACCAAATGCTGCTGTTATCACTGAAATATATAGAAAGCAACCATTGCAAAAGATGGAACAGAACATTTGTTGTCTGTTAGGTGCAAAAGCAAAGATTTTTTGTGATTGCTCTTTGTATTAAAATTGTAAGTATATTTTTCATAATTTATTAAAATTCAGTATTAGTAGCACAAATAGGAAACATTATAATTGAATGATACAGCTAAAGAAGAGTTATGCTGTAGAAAGTAACAGTGGTTACCAGCTTCAACAATACATGAACAATGTCAATTAGAAATAATTGAGCTGCCATGGTGCCTAACAGTCCATGATGAAAGAATGACGCAATTTTGTTACCAATAGTTCAATATTGCAAAAGGGAAGATAAGGCCTACATGTGACATTCTGGGCAGTCTTTCATGAAGCGCTAGGATTGTCAGGGTAGCATTGTTGAGTGGCAGCAACCAGTGAATGGGTACTTTTCAATTACTTAGGAAGAGACAGTGGGGAGAATATATGGACACTGGGCAAGGGTTGCTTGGATTTGAAGGGCAGGGGTGCCTAATTTTATTTAAATTGAATAGCATCTTCTCTTTCAGTTGCCATGCCTAATGGCACTGTGTCACTGGAACTCTGCTTAGCTGCACGAGCTGCTTTATGGAACAGTTGCCTTAACTTATATTGACGTTGAGGGCCTAAGGGGCCTAGTGCACAGTGTATCTCTAAGTGACGAGCCCCCCTTCTTATCTGGGGCACAATGATAGACCTTTTATTTATTCAATCACGGGATGTGGGCTTCGCTGGCTGGGTCAGTATTTATTGCCCATCCCTAGTTGCCTTTGACAAGGTGGTGGTGAACTACCTTCTTGAACCACTGCAATCCATGTGGTGTAGGTACACCCACTGTGCTCTTAGGGAGGGAGTTCCAAGATTTTTACCCAGCGACAGGGAAGGAACAGCGATATATTTCCAAGTCAGGATGGTGAGTGACTTGGAGGAGAACTTCCAGGTGATGGTGGTGTTCCCATCTATCGGCTGCCCTTGTCCTTCTAGATGGTAGTGGTTGTGGGTTTGGAAGGTGTTGTCTAAGGAGCCTTGGTGAATTCCTGCAGTGCATCTTGTAGATGGTACACACTGCTGCTACTGTGTGTCGGTAGTGGAGGGAATGTTTGTAGATGTGATGCCATTCAAGAAGGCTGTTTTGTCCTGGACGGTGTGAAGCTTCTTGAGTGTCGTTGGAGCTGCACTCATCCAGGCAATTGGGGAGTGTTCCATCACACTCCTGAATTGTGCCTTGTAGATGGTGGACAGGATTTGGGAAGTCAGGAGGTGAGTTACTTGTCACAGGATTCCTAGCCTCTGACCTGCTCTTGTAGCCATAGTATTTATATGGCTAGTCCAGTTCAGTTTCTGGTCAATGGTAACTCCCAGGATGTTGATAGTGGGGGATTCAGTGATGCTAATGCCATTGAATGTAAAGGGGTGATGGTTAGACTTTCTCTTGTTGGAGATTGTCATTGCCTGATACTTGCGTAGCACAAATGTTACGTGCCACTTGTCAGCCCAAGCCTGGATATTGTCCAGGTCTTGCTGCATTTGGAGATGGACTGTTTCAGTATCTGAGGAGTCACGAACGGTGCTGAACATTTGTGTAATCATCAGCGAACATCCCCATTTCTGACCTTAATGTAAGGAATGTCATTGATGACACAGCTGAAGATGGTTGGGCTGAGGACTCTACCCTGAGGAACACCTGCAGTGATGTCCTGGAGCTGAGATAACTGATCTCCAACAACCACAACCATCTTCCTTTGTGCTAGGTATGACTCTAACCAGTGGAAATTTTTCCCCCTGATTCCCATTGACTCCAGTTTTGCTAGGGTTCCTTGATGCCACACTCCGGTCAAATGTGACCTTGATGTCAAGGGCAGTCACTCTCACCTCACCTCTGGAGTTCAGCTCTTTAGTCCATGTTGGAACCAAGGCTGTAATGAGGTCAGGAACCCAAACTGGACATCAGTGAGCAGGTCACAAAACAAAAACAGAATTACCTGGAAAAACTCAGCAGGTCTGGCAGCATCGACGGAGAAGAAAAGAGTTGACGTTTCGAGTCCTCATGACCCTTCAACAGAACTGAGTAATATTAGGAGAGGGGTGAAATATAAACTGGATTAAGGTTGTGGGGGGGGGCCCTCTCCTAATATTACTCAGTTCTGTTGAAGAGTCATAAGGACTCGAAACGTCAACTCTTTTCTTCTCCGCCGATGCTGCCAGACCTGCTGAGTTTTTCCAGGTAATTCTGTTTTTGTTTTGGATTTCCAGCATCCGCAGTTTTTTGTTTTTATATCAGTGAGCAGGTTATTGCTGAGCAAGTGCCGCTTGACAGCACTGTTGATGACCCTTTCCATACTTTACTGATGATCGAGAGTAGACTGATGGGGTGTTAATTGGCCGAGTTGGATTGGTCCTGCTTTTTGTGTACAAGGACATACCTGGGCAATTTTGCACATAGCTGGGAAGATGCCAGTGTTGTAGCTGTACTGAAACAGCTTGGCTAGGGGTGCAGCAAGTTCTGGATCACAAGCTTTCAGTACTATTGCTGGAGTGTTATCAGGGCCTATAGCCTTTGCAGTATCCGGTGCCTTCAGCCGTTTCTTGATGTCATATGGAATGAATTGAATTGACTAAAGACTGGCAACTGTGATGCTGGGGATCTCGGAGGAGGCCAAGATGAATCAACCACATGGCACTTCTGGCTGGAGATTGTAGCAAATGCTTCAGCCTTATCTTTTGCATGGATGTGCTAGGCCTCCTCCATCATTGAGGATGGGGATATTTGCGGAGCCCCTTCCTCCATTGAGTCGTTTAATTGTCCACCACCATTCATGATGGGATGTGGCAGGACCGCAGAGCTTAGATCGGATCTATTGGTCGTGGGATTGCTTAGCTCTGTCTATCACTTGCTACTTATGCCTTTTGACATGCAAGTTGTCTTGTGTTGTAGCTTAACCAGGTTGACACCTCATTTTTAGATTTGCCTTGTGCTGCTCCTGGCATGCCCTCCTGCACTCTTCCTTGAACCAGGGGTGATCCCCTGGCCTGATGGTAAAATGGGAGTTATGCCAGGCCATGAGATTACAAATTCTGTTCGAGTACAATTCTGCTGTTGCTAATGGCCCACAGCGCCTCATGGATGCCCACTCTTGAGTTGCTAGCTCCGTTTGAAATCTATTCCATTTTAGGCAGGCTGGTGAGGATGAGGTCAAGTATGTTTTTCCCTTTTGTTGGCTCCCTCTCCACCTGCCACAGACCCAGTATACCAGCAACGTACTTTAGGACTTGGCCAGCTCGGTCAGTCATGGTGCTACCGAGCCAGCCTTACTGCTGGATATTGAAGTCCCCCACCCAGAGTACATTCTGCGCCCTTGACCCCCTCAGTGTTACCTCCAAGTGATGTTCAACATGGAGGAGCACTGATTCATCAGCTGAGGGAGGGTGGCACATGGTAATCAGCAAGAGGTTTCCTTGCCCATGTTTGACCTGATACCATGAGACTTCATCAGAGTCGATGTTGAGGACACCCAGGGCAACTCCCTCCCAACTGTATACCATTGTGCTGCCACCTCTTCTGGGCCTGTCCTGCCAATGGGACAGGACATACCCAGGGATGGTGATGGTGGTGTCTTGGACATTTTTGTAAGGTGTGATTCCGTGAGGCTGACTGTATCAGGTTGTTGCTTGACTAGTCTGTGAGACAGCTCTCCCAATTTTGGCACTAGCCTCCAGATGTTAGTAAGGGGGACTTTGCAGGGTTGACAGGGCTGAGTTTGCTGTTGTCATTTCCAGTGCTGAGGTCAATGCTGGGTGGTCCGTACAGTTTTGTTCCGTTTTTTTGAGACTTTGTAGTGTTTTGATGCAACTGAGTGGCTTGCTAGGCCATTTCAGAGGGACATTTAAGAGTCAGCCACATTGCTGTGGGTCTGGAGTCACATGTAGGCCAGACCAGGTAAGGACGACAGATTTCCTTCCCTAAAGGACATTAGTGAACCAGATGGGTTTTTACAACAATCGACAATGGTTTCATGGTCATCATTAGACTTTTAATTCTAGATATTTATTGAATTTAAATTCCATCATCTGCCGTGGCGGGATTCTAGCCCTGGTCCCCAGAGCATCACTCTGTGTGTGCTCTGCTTACAAGCAAAAGTGAGACTAAAGCTGGATTGCATGATATACTTCCTTTCTAGTGATGTCATGCTATTAAATCTTAGCACTTTTCATACAAATATGACCGCATTTGTATTGGATATTTTCTTCTTCGTTTTTCTTTATAATTCCACACACAAGTGTTCAAATGTGTTCCAGTAAGGCCTCAATCCATGCCTAACTATTTTTTGACGTGAGAAATATGATATTGCATCAACACTGTTATCTAAGGAGGAGAAATCTCAGGCAAAAGATGATCTTCAGAAAACCTATGTTTATATTGCACATTATGGCAGTGAATGTCTCAAAATATGTTATACAATAAATAGTAACCACTTTTATGCAGGCATTATGATTAGCCATTGCATGAGTATAATTTTGGGCGATCATAATTGCATACTTCACTTTCTACTACATGTATAATGAACAACCCTCATAAGCATCATTATTTACATATAGAATATGGTCTACTTTTAATTCAGGTCAGACACTGTTCCAGGCTGTAAACCATGTTAGCACCTAGCTTCGGCATCAATTGTTATAATCATATTAGGGTTGTTAACATTTAAAGAGAAATCCAGACACTTTGTTTGAACCAATAGAACAACCCACAAGATTTCACGTTTTTAAACAAATTAAACTATTGTATAAAAGACTTAAACAAAACAAGCACTGTTTTGAATTAGCTGGGAAGCATTGAAAAGGTAACCAGAATAAGGGACTGATGCATCCACAGTCAAAAGGTATTAAACAAAGAGTCTCACCTCAGAAAATAGCTGGAACTTGAGGAAAATTAAATTAAATTCCAGAGGGCTGTGGCATACCTTTAGGTAGTCCCGCAAGAAGTAAATAACTTCAAGATATCATAAACTGTGGCCTGGATTTTCTGGTGCTGCCTGCAGGGGGACCTGTTATGGGGGGGGATGGAAAATTTGGTGAGCTTACTGACTTTTGGCGGGAATTTCTGGTCGTGCCCTTCTTAAAACTGAGTGCACAACAGCTAATTCTGCTGATTGCTTCCTTTGTCAGAAAGCTCTGTGAGGACCACTGTAAAATTTTTCCACTAGCTGCGAGCTAGAGTAAATCTTCCAGCAGCTTTTCCCTCATGAAATCCAAACTGTGATTAAGCCCCTACCCACACCCCATGTAGAATGATGAAATTAGTATTTGCTTGGCTTAACTGCCAGCCTGACTAACGCCCATCAACTTTGACCATCTTCGCTCAGTGAACTGCAGGCTGCCAGAGCCCAAATTGTAACTAAACTGCCTTAGGAGCAAATGCCCAGACAAACTAAATAAAAGACTTTCCTCCCTCCCACAGCTTATCTTTATGATGATATAACACGTTTTGGGATGTCCTCAGACAGAACTTTTGGTTAATTATCCCTAACTTAAAAATGCTTCTGTGATCTGAAGAAGTAAATGGATTTTACAGCCCTCCCTATTTATAACTTGCTTATAAACTCCCCTTTGATTCTGAGATCTATATAAATATTTTATATTGCTAATGAATATGATTGCCCTTTCTCCAGACTCTCTGACCCACAAAGACATTCTTATATTTGTAAAGCTTTTTTCAACATTCTTTCATCTGAAAATTATGTACATAATTTAAGTCGTATATTTAAGTAAGTAGAGACCCTTCAGCCACATCTTTGGCTGGGTTTCAATGGAATCGGAGATACTCCATGGAATGGTGAAAATGGCAGCCAGATCTGATTCTAGTTCGGGAGGCATGGGGTTATGAGGGACAATGGGATAGTGGGCGGAGGGGCATGAGGTGACATTGATGGGGAATGGGTGGGAGGTGAGGGGATGTGGGGGGTGAGGGCCAGAGGGCCTCACTGCTTTTATTTTAACTGGGACGAAAGCCTGGAACACTGAGGCGGGCCTTTCCCACAGCCCAACTGAGCACCTGGCAGCCCTGTAACTGTTTCCGAACTCTTTCCGGGGTCGGCTGACCTGATTGCAGCCCACCCGCCCCCAACAATGAAAATCATGTTTTTGTGGGAACTTTCTCCCGAGTTGGGCATGCCGAGCTGAGAAATTTTCAAACTTCCGTTACCCACCTCAAAGATGAAAATCTAGCCCCTAAGGCTTAGCATTGGATCATCCATTGTTTAAGTGTTTATACCCCTCTCTGACCTTGCAGGATAAAGATAGATTATCTTTAAAGTGTAATTAACTTCAAGCTTGCTTGAATTGACCTACTTCAGGGCTTCAGGGTTGCTTATCAGTTTCTTAGCCACTTGTGCCCATTTATCTACATTTAACCTTTTAACCTTCAACCTAAAAGTAATATTCCAAAAACTAAATGTTATTCGAAAACATATAAATTATGAGCTAAATATTCACAAAATGAAACAGAAGGTAGCCTGTGTTTGATTGCTAATGGAAGCACACAGAATTAAATGACTTGTAAAAAAAAAATGACTTTGTGCACTATTAATAACAGTTAATAGCATTCATATTTTAAATAGACTAATGGCTGCATCAAAATAGCACAAAATAAGAATTTTACAGAAGCACACTATGTTGTACTATGAGAGAAAATTAAACTCCATTGTTTTTCATACTTTCATTGTATTATATTTGCCACCGAAGTATTTCTAGAATACAGATAATACACAGATCAGTCCTTGGGTACAACATAAGAGTGCAATCAATTGCATAAAAAACTCCATTGTATTTTTTAACATATGTTTTAATGTTATTTGTAGTCTTTTAATAGCTAGCTGCAAGTATCGTTTATTATTATTGAAAGCTCCACTAAAAGTAGTAGAATTAAAACTCGGCGTAACTATTTATTGTGTACTGCATTGAGTAAGACTAACACATTTGAAGGTCAGGCAGCCATTATTGAACTAATTTTATTTACACCTTCCCAACAGCGAGAGCAGCAGAGAGGGCAATATAACAAAATGCTCGGCTATTACAGTACACTACACTATTTATTATGGCCATCTGTAATGTATTACTATTGACCATAATGGGTAAACCTGATTAACAGATCATGACTCCATTTCTTCTCTTGACAGAGATTGAACTTCAGCCAAGCCCATCAGTAACATATAGGACAATAGGTGGAGTTCTGGATTTTTACATCTTTTTGGGTTCTTCACCTGAAGACGTTGTTCGTGAATACTTAACAGTATGTAAACAATCATTATCAGTAAATAGCAACAGAACTAGATAAAATTACAGAATCATGACTTTCAAACAATTTTGTATACAATTCTTGTCATTTAAGAGGAACTTCTTCTTAGTTAAGTGCTTTACATGTTTTTGTTTGAGATCTATATGATAGTGAACATAATTCATCTATTTCTGTTTTTGGTTGAAATAATGTAGCTGATTGGCAAACCATTAATGCCTGCATACTGGGCTCTGGGATTCCAACTTAGTCGCTGGGGTTATAAAAACCTCAACGATGTTGAAGCTACAGTGAAGAGGAACAGAAAAATCAATCTCCCATATGTGAGTACAGCACATTGTTATAAAAAATTACATTAGTAACATAAAGAAAATAGTTTGATACCTCTGTTTCCTAAAAAGGTTATCATTCAGAAAACATAGTAACACATAGAATTATAGAATGTTACATCACAGGAGGCTATTTGGCTCATCGAGTCCATGCCAGCTCACTGCAAGAGCAACTCGGCTAATTCCCCTGCCTTTTGCTCCTCAGCTAATTTTGAATGCTTGAATAATGATTGAATCTGCCTCCATCACACTCCAGGCAATAAATTCCAGATCCTAGCCACCTGCTGTGTAAAAATTTTTCCCCATATCACCGTTGCTTCTTTCCTAATCACCTTAAATTGGTGGCCTCCAGTTCTCGACCCTTCCACCAACAGGAGCAGTTTCTCCCAATCTACTCTGTCCAGACCCCTCGTGATCTTGAGCATCTCTATCACATCTTCTTTTAACCTTCTCTTTGCTAAGGAGAACAGCGTCAGCTTCGTTAGTCTATCCTCATAATTGCAGTCCCTCATCCATGTAACCATTCTCGTGAATCTTTTCTGCACTCTCTCATGCTTTCACATCCTTCCTAATTGGGCACAATATTCCAGTTGAGGCTGAACCAGTGTTTTAATCAAGTTTCATCGTTACATCCTTGCTTTTATGCTCAATGCCCCTATTTAAAAACCTCGTATGCTTTATTAACCACTTTCTCAACCTACTCTGCCACCTGCAATGATTTATGCACATGCACCTCCAGGCCCCTCTCCACTTGCATCTCCTTTGGAATGGTACCTTGTATTGTATATTTCCTTTCCTTGTTATTTCTATTAGAAAGAATCACTTCAACTTCTCTGCATTAAATTTCGTCTGCCATTTATCCGCCCATTTCTGTCTCCTCTTTAAGTTGATCACTATCCTCCTGACAATTCACAATGCTTTTAAACTTTGTGTCACCCACATATTTTGAAATTGTGCCTTATACACTCAAGTCTAGGTCATTAATATGTTTCAAGAACAGGATTGGATACAACACCGGGTCCTGGAGAACCCCACTATATACCTTCCTCTAATCCAAAAAAAAACAACCAGACTCTCTGCTTCCTGTCACTCAGGCAAGTTCACATCCATGCTGCTACTGACCCTTTCCTTCTATGGCCTTTGACTTTGCTGACAAACCGGTTATGTGGCATTTTATCAAATGCCTTTTGGAAGTCCATGTACACCACATAACCCACATTACCGTCATCAAATCTCTTTGTTACGTCATCAAAAAACTCAATCAACTTAGTTCAACACAATTTTCCCTGAACAAATCCATACTGGCTTTTGTTAATCAAACGACATTTGTCCAAGTGACTTAATTTTGTCCCAAATTATTGTTTCTAAAAGCATTCCCACCACCAAAGTTAAACTGACAGGCCTGTAGTTGCTGGGCTTTCCCAGAAATCCTTTTTTGAACTAGTATGTAACATTTGTAATTCACCAGTCCTCTGGCACCATCCCTGTGTCCAAGGAGGATTTGAAGATTTCGGTCAGTGCTTCTGCAATTTTCACTCTTACTTCCCTTTGGATGCATCCCATCTTGTCCTGGTGACTTCTCTACTAAGTACAGCCAGCCTATCTAATACCTTCCCTTTATCAGTTTTTAGCCCTTCCAGTTTCTTAACTACCCCCTTTTTCACTATGACCTGAGCAGTATCTTTTTCCTTGGTAAAGACAGATGCAAAGTATTAATTTAGCACCTCAGGCATGACCCCTGCCACCATGCATAAATGCACTTTTTAGTTTATTATTGGCCCCAACTCCTCCTCTCATTATCCTTTTGCTATTGTATCCCTACAGAAGACTTTGGGTTCCCTTTTATGTTAGCTGCTGGTTTCTTCTCATGCCCTCTCTTTGCTTCTTTTACTTGTTTCTTCACTTTCCCTCTGATCATTCTATATTCAGCCTGATTCTCACTTGTATTATCCACATGATATCTATCATGTGTATCATTTTCCTGCTTTATCTTACTCGCTGTCTTTCATCATCATTTTTCCTACCTTTTACTGTAAAGGAATATACCTCAACTGTACCCAAACTACCTCCTCTTTAAATTCAGCCCAGTGTTCCATTAATTTTTTGCCTGCCAATCTCTGTTTCCAATTTACCTGGACCATATTATTCTTACACCAATGAAGTTGGCCATCGCACATTAATTATTTTTACTCTGGTTTGCTCCTTGTTCTTTTCCCTAATCACTCTATAACTTATGATACTGTGATCACTGTCGCCTAATTGTTCCCCCATTGACACTTGATCCACTTGACCCACTTCATTCCCTGGAATCAGATCCAACATTGGGCCAGAAACATTCTGATCTAGGAAATTCTCCCGAACACACTTCACAGACTCTTTCCCATCTCTTCCCTTTACACTATCACTGTCCCAGTTGATATATTAGACTATTTAACACTCTCCATTATTACTACTGTAAGGGTGGAATCATCCGTTCCCATTTGCAATAGGCATCATGGTGGGTGGGGCAGAAATCGGTTTCACACCGGCGTGAAATCACTGTGGGATCATCCAGTGGTATCCCAATGCAAATCCTGCTGAGGCTGGCGTGAACCCAGTTTGCATCCAGCAAATGGGATGCAAAGTAAGACCTGTCCGAAAACATCCCGCCATGCCCGATTTACTGTTATGCCAGCGAGAAGACACACCGGCCTAGAACACGACTGGACAAGTGTGACATGCAGAAGCTGGGTCTTATCTTTAGGGCCTTGCTCAGATCGCGGACACCTGAGGAAAAGAAAATGCTGGAGGCTTACAGCTACTGGACCTTGTGCATCCCATGCTGGGTGGATCCTCATGCATATGCCTCTGCTGCAAAGCAGTTCTCAGAAGTGGGAGGTCTCCATGCAGCAGCTTCAACTTTGCTGAGGCTTCGGAACTTCACGGACTTCACCGTGGGCTCACGCCATCTTCCATGGTCTCCATTGATGCTTCGGACCTTCTTTGGAACTTCATGGTCTTAGCCATGGTCTGATATGGATGATTGGCGAAGGGTGGTAGGGAGAGGGGACGGTCTAGGTGCGCGTTGGAAAGGAAGGTGACCAGGGTGGGGTGGAGGGCTGAGGTTGGGAGGGCGGCTTTGGTGTCAGGTTGGGTGATGTTGGGGGAATGAATGTGTCAGGGGAGGTGAGGTTGGGAGCAGGAGGCGGTGTTGGGGAGGTTAGATTGGGAGGGGGGAGGAGGAAGTACACGGGGACGGAGGGGCCGGTGTAATGGGGGAGAATGGTGCAAGTGGGGAGATAGACGTAAGAGAGGGAGTTGGAGGGTGAAAGATGTCCGGGGGGAGGAGGGAGTAAGGTTGGGGGCGTGGGGTGGGTGGAATGTTCAGATGAATGACTCCACAGGCGCCTCCCTTGCACAATGACTGCCTCCAGGGAAGCAAACTTGGGGTTGGTGTGCTAGGAGGGGTGGTTGGAGTAACAGAAGGCAGAGGGAGCTGGTAGTGTGGGAGGGGGAGCGTGCGACAGTATCGGTAGAGGGGGCATCAAGGGTGGTTAGTGGCAACACGGAGGTAAACATGGACAAGAGTTGTGGGAAGGAGGAGGTCAACGTGGATGGGGTGGGATTCTCGGGAAGGTAGGGAATGTGCATGTTCACCTGGACATCCTGGAATGATATGAGGGCTTTCAGATTATAAAGTGACAAAATGTGCAATCACTTGTGATCAGAATTTCTTAAATTTTCTAGGCCTACCACTTCTTTTAGGTGCTGCCCTGACAACCACAGCAGGGGTAGAGACAACCTGTGCAATGATTGGCGCTGTTGCCCCTGATGACTTCGGTATCCATCCTCTGGAAAGCTGAGGCCTTGAGGGCCCCGCCTTGCATTAGTTGTCCTCCTGTAGGCCAGTTGCTCCCTCTTTGGTGACAGAGGATGAGTTTGAGGGTGTCACAGGCTAAGGGGACCCAGAGGGAGCAGACATCTTCTGAGATTCCTGAATGGATGACCCAGGGTTTCCAGCTGCTGCTGCCCCTCCCTTCAAGTGCCGCGGCCTGACTCCTTGAGGATAAGAAGCATCTGGAGAGATGTTGAGGCGCTTTGTTTCCCTCCCACGCTGCCTCTGCGAGAAGTTACTCATGGCTGTCGCGATGAAGTGCAGGTCTGCACACATCTTCGCGTTCTGTTGGACCAGGGTCTCCATGGCATCTGCCATCCTCCCCATAGACACCTCCATACGAGCACATGTGGGCACCAGTTCATCAGAGAGTAGGCGGATGCATTCCTCCAACTTGTGTGTCACTCTGTTGAGGGCTTCCAACAGCTCTGCGTGATGTTCCTCTGCCTTCTGTTGACTCTCCACGATGAGTTGGAAGGCCGAATCCAGAGGGTTGTCACCTGGCTCAACCTTACAGATGCCTCATCCCCAGCAGTCCTCCGAGTGCCAGGAAGCTTGGCTGAACCTGCCTCCTCCTGCTGCAGACGCATGTTCCTGTGATGACACCACATTGTGAACCAGAACCTGCTCTACATCTAGGTCCCACTGAGGTGTATATCTCTGTGCTGGTGCAGGGTGTGGGTAATCGCTGTGATGGGTCTTCCAGGCTGTTTATTTCCAACTGTTCAATGGAGGAGGTGTTCTCTTGGCTGGAGATGAGGGACTGGCTGGCTGAGAGCATCGGTTGCTTGGCAGAGCTCCCTGTGAACCAAAGTAGAGGAGTGCATGGCAGCAGTCAAAAACAGGAGAGAGAGCACTCACCTTTGTGTTGAGAGAGGGATGATCTGATGCAGGAGCCTTATGTGGGTGTACCCCGCTGACCTCACTGTCACTGCAGACATAGTCCGCGTCCTCACCAGTCAGCGTGATGGCACACTGCTCAAAATGAATGAGGGGCCCAATGTAGACCACTCCACCCTTGGCCTGGGACCTCTCCTGTTGTGAGCCAACTTCTTCTCCTGCATGAAAACAGATGGAGAACGTGTGAACAGGATGCATGCCGTGGCAGATGATAGCTATGTGTGAAATGTTTGTGTGGTGAGCAGAGCCGTGGATGGGATGAGGACGTGAGCTCCAGAGGATATGAGCCTGATGGAGATGTAGGGTTTGTGTGTGAGTTAGCGGTGTTGAACCTTGAGGTATGAGATCCCTGTGGATGTGTGATGGGTTTGGGAGCATGGTTTGAGAGTGATGCAGTGGTTGACTTACCCTGGCGGAACAGTTGAGATAGTTCATCCTCTTCCTGCACTGGATGGTCGACCTCCTCTGTGCTCCTTTTGCGCTGACTGCCACTGCCGCTGCCTCCCAAATCGGATCGGTGACTATGGTGAACTTCCTGTGGCCAGAGCGGGGGTGGAGGACATCGCCTCGAACTTCCACTGCGTCCAGCAAGAAGCCAGAGAGGCATCACTAAATATGGGGGCTGCCATCACCTTTGCTTTCAGGGCCAACTGTCGCCTGGAGCAGTCTTAGTCTGTAGACCAGTAGGGTGCACTCTGGTGCGCTTTAAATATGGCGCCCAGAGTGAGGAAGTGCTGAGGTTATGGCGTGGTGTGCAAATCTGAATCCAGCCACCAGCGACCTGTGATTGTATTATTGATGATGTGAGACACGGGGGAAGAAGATGATACGCCGCAAAAACCAGCCATTGCGGCTGGTGGGTAAAACATTGTTTTTCACGCCTGCCACTGCACTTAGTGCAATTCTGGGTCGATTCCACCCTATAAATCTTGCATGTCTCGATAATTTCCTTAAAAATTTGTTCCTCTACGTTTGTCCCACTGTTTGGTGGTCTATAAAATGCACCCAGTAGTGTAATTGTGCAGCTATTGTTCCTTAGCGCGAACTAAATATGTTCTTGCCCCCTCTAGGTCATCCTCTCTCTCCAGCAATGTAATATTCTCCTTAATCAATACTGCTACTCCTTCCTCCTTTCTTTCTTTCACTATCTTTCCTCATCACCTCATATCCAGGAATATTAAATACCTAGTCCTGCCCTTTTTAGAGCCAGATGTTCATTATTGCCGCAACATTATATTCCTACAGGGTTATCTGCACCTGCAGCTCACCATCCTTATTTACCACACTCCGTGCATTCACATTCATGCACAGTGAACCTAAGTTCGAACTTATTACATTCTCTCTTACTCAGATCCCACCTAATATTTCCTATTCTAGTGCTACCTGTCTCTCCCAATTTTCTGTGCACTTTGATTTTCCTCTCTAGTGTTAGCTCCTGCTTCCCACACCCCTGGTCAAGTTAGCTTAAATCAGTTCTTCCCAAACTTTTACCCAGTGCGTCCCCATTTTAATGCCCTGGATCGGTGTGACGCAGAGAGAAAATTGGGGGGGGAGGGTGCAAGAGTTGTTGACTGGAGGGGCGGTGGGTGGGTGGTGAGGAGAATGGCTTTCAGTTGTTGAGCAGTGGGGGTGATTTTCATTGTTGAGTGGGGGGTGGGCAGTAACAAACCAAAACAGCGGGATAGTAGCCTTCACTATTTAATTATTAAAGTGCGCACTAACTTTGAACATATGAAAATCATGTGCCTTTAAATTTAAACTATTTTGTGAAAAAGTTATCTTACTCACTGGGCCTAATGAGACACCTGGGCATGATATAGACCAGTGTGCTAAATCCCCTCCCCTCCCAAATTTGAGCCAGGAAAAAAATTGGGAGTGCTCACAGCAGACATTGAGGCTGTCAGTGCGAAGCTTGTTCACTCCCCTACCAGCGAACTGCAAGACCGGGAAAAAAAATCGGGTACACGAATCATGGCACCTTAGAGCCAGTCCCAGAACTTATTTGACAGAGTTTCTGCTCCACAGCTGCCTTTAAGGCCTTGGAGCTCATGACCCTAAAATCTTGTCCTGTGACCCCACAGGAAGTCGTGATCCATGGTTTGGGAGTCCCTGGTTTATATCCTCCCTATTAGTATTAGCAAATCATTGGTCCTGGCTCTGTTGAAGTACAGTCAATCCAACCTAGAAACATCCCATCTTCCCCTAAACTGGCCCAGTGTCCCAGGAAATCTGAAGCCCTATCTCCTGCACTGCAGCCACATATTCAACTGCTTTATCCTCCTATTTCCATACCCGCTGGTGCATGGTACCGGGCATAATCGATAGATTACTACCTTTGAGATCCTGCTTGTTAATATCTTTACTAGCTCCCTAAACTCTGACTGGAGGACCTCTTCCTTTTTCCATCTACACTGTTGGCCTAAGTATGGAGTCGGCGAAGAGTTGTTCATTTTCTCCCCCCAGGGTGCTCTGTATCCACTCAGTGACATCCTTAACCCTGGCATCAGGGAGACAACATACTATCTTGTATTCATATCAGTAGCTGCAGAAGCATCCGCTTATTCCTCAAACTATTAAATCCCCTTTCACTGTTGTTTTTCTTATCTTCCTCCTGCCCCTCTGTAGAGCTGAACTAGCCATGGTGCAGAGGAATTGGCTTTGGCTGCACTCCCTTGAACTTCAGAACAAAATACTGTTAGGGAGTGAGATGCCAGGGACTCCTGCACTACTTGTCTGGCCTTCCTCGACTGCATGGTGGTCTCCCATCCCCTCTCTGCCTGTATAGCCCAAAGCTGTGGGGTGACCACATCTATCCACAAAACTCTCAGCCTGGAGATGTACTGCAGTGACACAAGCTGTTGCATAAGTTATGAAATCCACTGCTCAAGTTGCTGCAGCTGACGACACTCTCTGCGCATGTGGATGTCTACCAAACCACATGAGAAGTGTCCTGGAATTCCCACAAGGAACTGAATGCACACTCCACAGGAACAAACTTCCCTGCCATGCCTTTGTTTATGACACCATTAAATTAAATTGAATAAAGGCTGACCAGGTCCTCAGCAATTAGTTGCTTCTCCTGTGCTGACATCACTTTATTTTATACTGAGGTGAGCTGACATGCTTTTACTTAATTTAAAATGTACCAACAAAACAGACTCCTTTAATGTTACTGTCCCTTAAAATTTCAAGTATATCCCCTAGGTGTGATTGGTTAATTGAACAATGATTTTAATTACATGCTAAATTATCGATTTGGGTTTAATTTTTATACTAATTAATTGATCAAGTCTTACTTCACATTTGATTAATTCATATTAAATTAAAAGCTTACCAGAAAACACACCGCATGTGACCCCTTGTCCAGTGACTTCACTTCACAATTTATTTTTTACATACGAACGTACAAACTAGGAGCAGGAATAGGCCACTCGGCCCCTCAAGCCTGCTTCGCCATTCAATAAGATCATGGCTGATCTGAATGCAGCCTCAACCCCAAATTCCTCCCTACCCTGGATAACCTTTAACCCCTTTGTTAATTAAGAATTTATCTAGCTCTGGCCAGAGTGGACTGGGAGCTTTTAAAAGCTTACTTTTAGGTATATCTGCATCAGGGCAGTGGGACTTATTCAAGGAGGAAATAGGGAGAGTACAGGGCAAACATATTCCAGAAAAGACAAAGGGTGGGACCAACAAATCCAGGGATCCCTGGATGTCAAGGGATATACAGGATTGGATAAAGAGAAAAAGGGAGACTTATGGCAGATACCGAGGGCTCAAAACAGCGGAAGGCCTAGAGGAGTATAGAATGTGCAGGGGGAACTTAAAAAGGAAACTAGGAGAGCAAAAAGGGGGCATGAAAAAACATTGGCAGATAAAATAAAGGAAATCCAAAGTTATTTTACAAGTACATTAAGAGTAAGAGGATAACTAGAGAAAGAGTAGACCCCATTAAGGACCATAGTGGTAATTTGTGTGTGGAGCCAGAAGACGTAGGTAGGGTTCTAAATGAATACTTTGTGTCGGTGTTCACAAATGAGAGGGATGACGTGGGTATGGAAATCAGGCAGAAGGACTGTGGTATAATTAAAGAAATTAACATAGAAAGGGACGAGGTTCTAAGTGGTCTGGCAGGCTTAAAAGTAGATAAATCTCCAGGCTCAGATGAAATGTATCCCAGGCTGTTGAGTGAAGCAAAGGAGGAGATAGCAGGGGCGCTGGCAATAATTTTCAATACCTCTCTGACCACAGGAGAGGTGACAGAGGTCTGGAGGACAGCCAATGTGGTACCGTTATTCTAGAAGAGAGGGAGGTATAAACCAGGGAACTACAAGCCAGTCAGTCTAACCTCAGTGGTGGGGAAACTATTGGAAGCAATTCTGAGTGACTGAATTAATCTACACTTGGAGAGGCTGGGATTAACCAAGGATAGTCAGCATGGTTTTGTTAAGGGGAGGTCATGTCTGACCAATTTGATTGAATTTTTCGAAGAGGTGACCAGGTGTGTAGATGAGGGCAGTGCATTTGATGTAGTCTACTTGGACTTCAGCAAGGCTTTTGATAAGGTCCCGCATGGGAGACTGGTAATGAAGGTAAGAGCCCATGGGATCCAAGGCAATTTGGCAAATTGGATCCAGAATTGGCTGAGTGGCAGGAAGCAGAGGGTGATGGTCAAGGGGTGTTCTTATGACTGGATGCCTGTGTCCAGTGGGGCTCCACAGGGACCGGTGTTGGGTCCCTTGCTGTTTGTGGTATATATAAAATTTAGACTTGAATACAGGAGGGTTGATCAGTAAGTTCGCGGATGACACGAAAATTGGTGGGGTGGCAAATAGTGAGGAGGATAGCCTTAGATTACAGGAGGATATAGACAGGCTGGTCAGATGGGCTGACCAGTGGGAAATAGAATTTAATCTGGGTAAGTGTGAGGTGATGTACTTGGGCAGGACAAACAAGGCACAGGAATATACAATGAATGGTAGGACCCTGGGAAGTACTGAGGATCAGAGTGACCTTGGTATGCATGTCCACCAGTCCCTTAAGGTAGCAGGACAGGTAGATAAGGTGGTTAAGAAAGCATATGGGATACTTGCCTTTATTAGCTGAGGCATAGAATATAAGAGCAGGGACGTTATGTTGGAACTGTATAAAACGCTGGTTAGGCCACAGCTGAAGTATTGCGTGCAGTTCTGGAACCTGCATTATAGGAAGGATGGATTTGCACTAGAGAGAGTGCAGAGTAGATTTACCAGGATGTTGCCTGAGCTGGAGAGTTTTAGTTACGAGGAGAGATTGGATAGACTGGGGCATTATTTTCCCTGGAGCAGAGGAGATTGAGGGGGGAAATGATTGAGGTGTATAAAATTATGAGGGGCATAGATAGGGTAGACAGAAAGGAACTTTTCCCCTTGGTGGAGGGATCAGTAACCAGGGGGCATAGATTTAAGGTAAGGGGCAGGAGGTTTAGAGGGGATGTGAGGAAGAATTTTTTCACCCAGAGGGTGGTGGGAATCTGGAACTCTGCCTGAAAGGCTGGTAGAGGCAGAAACCCTCATAACATTTAAGAAGTATTTGGATATGCATTTGCGATGCCATGGCATACAAGGTTATGGGCCTAATGCTGGAAAATGGAATTAGAATAGTTAGGTATTTGTTTGACTGGCGCAGACTCAGTGGGCCGAAGGGCCCTTTTCAGTGCTGTAGACCTCTATGACTCTATAAAAGTATTCAAAGACTCTGCTTCCACCACCTTTTGAGGAAGAGAGTTCCAAAGACACTCAACCACCTAAGAGAAAAAATTTCTTGTCCCTCCCCTTTGGTTCAGACTGAAAGCTCATAACCTACTCCACTCGCGGCTTGCTTGCTTCTTCACTCCGTTCAAGTACTGTTGGTTTCTTTGCTCAGAGCCCGGCCTGCTTGTCTCTCCGCCCTGACCCTGGCCTGCTTGTTTCTCCACTCTGCTCTCAGCCTGCTTGTCTATCCGTTCTGCTCCCGGCCTGCTGCTTTCTCCACTCCACTCCCAGCCTGTTCGTTTCTCCACTCAGAATCACAGAAATTTAATGGCACAGAAGGAGGCCATTCAGCCCAACGTGTCTACACCAGCTCTCCAAATGAGCATTATGACCTAGTACCATTGCCCTGCCTTTTCCCCGTACCCCTGCACATTGTTTCTATTCAAATTATTATCTAATGCCCTTTTGAATGCCTCGATTGAACCTGCCTCCACCACACTTCCAGGCAGTGCATTCCAGACGCAAGCCATTGGTTGTGTGAAAAAGTTTTTTCTCACATCACATTTGCTTCTTTTGCAAATTACTTTAAATCTGTGCCCTCTTGTTCTTGATCATTTTATGAGTGGGTACAGCTTCTCCCTATCTACTCTGTCTAGCTGCCTCATGATTTTGAACATCTCTATCAAATATCCTCTTAGCCTTCTTTTCTCCAAGGAAAACAGTTCCAACCTCTCCAATCTATCTTTGTCACTGAAATTTCTCAACCCTGGAACCACTATTATAAACCTCTTCTGCAGTCTCTCCAATGTGTTCACACCCAGAACTGTACACAGTACTCCAGCTGAGGCCTAATGAGCGTCTTATATAAATTCAGCATAACCTCCTTGCTCTTGTACTCTATGCCCCTATTAATAAAGCCCAGGATACTATATGTTTTATTAACGGCTCTCTCCATCTGTCCTGCCACCTTCAATGACCTATGCACATATACACCAGGGTCTTTCTACTCCTGCACCCTCTTCAAGATTTCACCCCTGATTTTATATTTTCTTCCTACCAAAATGCATCACCTCACACTTCTCCACATTGAACTTCATCTGCCAACTCTCTGCTGACTTCACCAACTTGTCTATGTCCTTTTGAAGTTCTACACTGTGCTCCTCACAGATTACAACACTCCCAAGCTTTGCATCATCTGTAAACTTTGAAACTGTTCCCTCCACACCTAGATCTAGATCATGAATATATATCAGGAAAAGCAAGGGTCCCAATACTGACCCCTGGGGAACTCCATTACAAACCTTCCTCCAGCCTGAAAAATATCCATTGACCATTACCCTCTGCTTCCTACTTTTCAGTCAATGTTGTATCCACGTTGCTACTGTCCCTTTTATTCCATGAGCAATAACTTTTCTCACAAGTCTGTTGTGTAGTCAGCTCTCATCCATTTAATTATTCTTACTCTGGATTGCCTATCGTTCTTTTCTATCGTCATCCTAAAATGTACAATGTAATGATCACTGTCTCCTAAATGTTCCCGCACTGACTCTTGATCTACTTGGCCCACCTAATTTCCAAGAACTAGGTTCAACAGTATGTCTTTTCTTGTTGGATTGGACACATATTGCTGTAGAAAATTTTCCTGAACACCGTCTAGGAACTTTTGCCTCTCTCCACCCTTTATGCTACCACTGTCCCAGACTACATTCAGGTAATTAGTCACCCATTATAACTACTCTATAATGCTTGCATCACTCTGTAATTTCCCTGCATATTTGTTCTTCTACGTCCTTCTCACTATTTGGCAGTCTATAGACTACACCGAGCAATGTAGTTGTACCTCTTTTGTTCCTTAGCTCTAGCCAAGTTGATTCTGCCCTTAAACCCTCTGGGAAGTCCTCTTTCTCCAGCACTGCAATGCTCTCCTTAACCAACAGTCACCCCTCCTCCTTTCCTTCCTTTCCTATCTTTTCTGAACACCTTGTACCCGGGAATGTTTAACACCCTGTTCTTCCCTTCCTTGAGCCAGGTCCATGTTATCGCCAAAGCATCATATTTCCACATGGCAATCTGCGCCTGTAACTCCCCAATCTTATTTACTATACTCCGTGCATTCAAATACATGCATAGTAACCCTGATTTAGATTTTGTTACTTTCTCCCTCAATCCAACTTTACCTATTAACTTACTATTCTCTATGCTAGTGCTATCTGTCCCTCCCAGTATTTTGTGCACCCTGAAATTCCTCTCTAATATTTTCTCTTGGTTCCCACACCCCTGCTGAGTTAGTTTAAAGCCTTCCCAACAGCATGAGCAAAACGCCCTGCGAGGAACTCAGTCCCAGCTCTGTTCAGGTGCAACCCATCTGGCTTGTATAGGTGCCATCTCCCCCAGAACCAGTCCCAGTGTCCTAGGAATCTAAAGCTCTCCCTCCTGCACCATCTTTCTAGCCGTGCATTCATCTACCTCCTCCTATTTCTGTACTCACTGGCACGTGGTACTGGGAGTAATCCGGAGATTGCTACGTTTGAGGTCCTGCTGGCTAATTTTCTACATTGTTCCCTAAATTCTGATTACAGGCCCACATCCCCCTTCCTCCCTAAGTCATTGGTAGCAATATGGACCACGACCTCTGGCTGTTTACCCTTCCCCAGAAGATTGTCCTGTAGCCGCAGTGTGACATCCTTGACCCTGGCACTAGGGAGGCAACATACCATCCTGGAGTCACGTCCACGGCCACAGAAACACCTGTTTGTTCCCTGAACCAATGAATCTCCTATCACTATTGCTTTTTCTTCTTCCTCCCCACCTGTACAGCCGAGCCGCTTGTGGTGCCACAAACTTGGCTCTGACTGCACTCCCCTGAAGAACAAGCGCCCTCACCAGCTTCCAAAACGGAAAACCAGGGGACTCCTGCACTACCTGCCTACTACTTTTGGACTGCCATGTCTTAACCCTACTTCCCTTACGTTAACTTTATTCTACTTTGGATTATTTATACTACTTTATTACTAAATTTCCTTATTCCTGGTGCTTCTCAGTTAAATCCAAGTATAGCAACTTGTTTAAAAATATTATACTTTTCTAATTTACTCACCAGGTCCTACTTACCAAGGCAGATACTCTCCTTTCTGAGGAAAGGTAGAAAAGGAAAGGAGCACCTCTTCCCTCCTCACCAAACTCCCTCAGTCACTCCTGCACTCACCCTGCTTGTTTCTCCGCTCTGATCCCGGTCTGCTTGTTTCTCCACTCCGATCCCGGTCTGCTTGTTTCTCCACTCCGACCTCGGTCTGCTTGTTTCTCCACTCTGATCCCGGTCTGCTTGTTTCTCCACTCTGATCCCGGTCTGCTTGTTTCTCCACTCTGATCCCGGTCTGCTTGTTTCTCCACCCCGAACCCGGTCTGCTTGTTTCTCCACTCCGACCCCGGTCTGCTTGTTTCTCCACTCTGACCCCGGTCTGCTTGTTTCTCCACTCTGATCCCAGTCTGCTTGTTTCTCCACTCTGATCCCATTCTGCTTGTTTCTCCACTCTGATCCCAGTCTGCTTGTTTCTCCACTCTGATCCCAGTCTGCTTGTTTCTCCACTCTGATCCCAGTCTGCTTGTTTCTCCACTCTGATCCCAGTCTGCTTGTTTCTCCACTCTGATCCCAGTCTGCTTGTTTCTCCAGTCTGATCCAGGTCTGCTTGTTTCTCCACTCTAACACCGGTCTGCTTGTTTCTCCACTCTGACCCCGGTCTGCTTGTTTCTCCACTCTGACCCCGGTCTGCTTGTTTCTCCACTCTAACCCCGGTCTGCTTGTTTCTCCACTCTGATCCCGGTCTGCTTGTTTCTCCACTCTGACCCCGGTCTGCTTGTTTCTCCACTCTGACCCCGGTCTGCTTGTTTCTCCACTCTGACCCCGGTCTGCTTGTTTCTCCACTCTGACCCCGGTCTGCTTGTTTCTCCACTCCACTCCCAGTCTGCTTGTTTCTCCACTCCACTCCCGGTCTGCTTGTTTCTCCACTCTGATCCCGCTCTGCTTGTTTCTCCACTCCACTCCCGGCCTACTTGTTTCTCTACTCAAATCCTGGTCTAATTTATATTTCTCCACTCCACTCCCAATCAAGATCTATGGTTTGGTCTTAAACATGGTATATGTGAATTCTGCCTTCTGCCTCTGTTGACCAAAACTACAATTGTAGTTCTACGCTAAATAATCAGACAGTGAAGGGTGCAATGCAAATCTAATCTTTACATGCTTTGTTTACAGAGACACACATTATAAATGTGCCTTCAAATCCAACAACCAATTCAGTCTGCTCTATATTCTTTTAATTAAATCAAGTAAACTAAATCAACAAAACGAGGGACAAATTAAAAGGCAGCCCCTTAAAGGGATACTGCAAAAAGGAAGACAAAGTCTTAAAGGAAACTTGCAAACATCACATTAAAACGTGATTGAAGGGGTCGATAAAGCACCTTAGTCCCCATGGTGCCCACCAGGCATGGAATACCTCGATCGTGCCGGCAGACAATGTATGCTCCCTCTCCAAGGACACCCGGCTGCGTATATAGCCGTGGAAGAGGTGCAATGTGCTCTATATAGGAGCACAAGTGAATCCCCAGTTAATGCCTACTACTGAATATAATTAAACACTCAATTGATATACAATTAACACATCTGGACTTTAGAAACCAATCACTACTCTGTGTAGATTTTTAATGTGTATAAGCAGACCTGTTTGCAATGGGCAGTGGCTTAATCAATCTGTGGGATTTCTTTTTCTGTTTTCATGCAATGAAATAAATATAAAGTAGTTTATTTTTATAATTCATCTTATCAGCAAAAGATAGAACTTCAAAAATTCTTGGATAAAACTTACAGATTTTGTCCATTTGATCTGGTGGTGGAGAAGACAGTTGTGGTTTCTGACATATTGCTGATAAAATGAAATATAAAAATAAAGCTCTTTATTGAAATCGCTTTGAATAAATCACTTACCCAGAACTTTTATTCAGCTAATCACTTACTCAGAACCTTTATTCAACTCTAATCGCAATATTAGAATATATTTGTAAAAATATTGATACTTGAATGTACTGAGTCTTAACAACAAGACTATTTTTTTGAGGTGGTATAGCTGATTATCTTGCTAACGTTTCACCTCTGAGACCTGGGTTTGTACAGGATGAAAATCTCCATCATCTGTTGATCATGGAAGTTTTACTTGTGTTCCCGTAACCTAGTTTCTATAGTGAGAACTCGTGTTCTCACTTGGCGAGGCAATGGAAATGGTTGATATGTAAAGTAAAAGCAAAATATGGTATGAATGCCATTTTAAATATCATCAATAAACTGGTTATTTCAGAAAAGAATATTTCTGACATGTCTGTGGAAAGCTTATTAAAATAATGAAACTATGGAGAATAGCAATTAAAAACAGTGAAAATCTTGATCCAGTGTCAATGTCTATTTTTGCAAATAATTCTAGCTATGTTTGTTATCCATGTTATTGAATATGGACTAACTGATGTTTAATTAAAATTGTTTAGGATGTCCAGATCACTGATATCGACTATATGGAAAACAAAAAAGATTTTACTTATGACTTGGTCAAATTCCGTAATCTACCTCAATTTGCTCATGATTTACATAATCATGGGCAGAGATACATCATCATTTTGGTAAGTTCCATAATCATGCTGTTTCCTTTTCATTTTGATCACTTAAAAATATTATAATATTACAATGAACAGATTTAAAAAGTAAGGAAATCTTTTATCACCACGTTATGATTGTTTGTCATGCTGTTAGATGAAAATAAAGCACAAAGAATAAATACTAATGAAAGAATAATATTTTAAAACATCACAAGACAGATGACAATCAGGCAACTGGTCAATTGTTGTATTTCTGATGTTAAAATCAAAATTGCTCATTTGTGACCTTGGAATAGAACTGTATTAAATGTGATCCAGCACATAAGATCACAATTTTGTTTGACAACATAGGGGATTTAGTACCAGACTAGTAAACCAAAGGTGTTGAGTTCAAATTCCAACAAAAGTAATGAAGTTAAATTTGATAAATTTGTGGACTAACATTATGAAAGCTGCCAGGTTGTCATAAAAATGTAACTGCTTCACTAATGTCCTTCAGGGAAAGAAACATCGGGGCAACTCGGGTTGGGTAATAAACATTGCCCTCCCAGCATCACCTGCACCCTGAGGCCAAATTTAAATAAAAAAAGATTTCTTGGAAATGCAGGGAATGAAAGTTTTTGTGACTTGACTTTTACAACTTTTGTTCTTTTTAAAACCCAGGATCCAGCCATTAGCACTCAGAGGCTTATAAATGGTTCCAACCATTCTTTTGATAAAGGCACACAAATGGGAGCATGGATCAATGAATCTGATGGAAAGACACCCCTTTTAGGAGAGGTAACTGAAATAACCTATATCTTGTGCACATGGTAGGTAATGCTAATTCTTGAAAAAATAAAATCTGAAAATGCTGAACTGTAAAAGGAGGAATGGAGATATTGACCAGAATATTTCATTGTTATTTTTTGATACATTACATGAGTGGAATATTGGCATAGGGTGTGCTTGGCGGCATGAGCAGACAATAGGGCAAGAAGGCCAGAAATCGATTTCACAACGTCGTGAAACCAGGTTGCAATTGTCTGCTCAGCCCGTCGATGGCAGGCTGCATTTCCATCGGATGTCGGGAGCCTCGTCATACTACATCTGCAATTTATTATAAGGCTAGCCTGCCGAAATCATCCGCTCCCCTAACCTCTCACGTTGGCATAATTGCACGCCAACGTCTTCCACAATAGCATAGATAAGGCATGCACTTGGCAGACTGCACTCTGAGAGGAACACAGAGGTGAGCGCACAGTAACGTTGCACAGCACTCGACCGGGTCACTGTTGGACTTCAAAGTTGAGGCGTTTTGAGGGGGTGGGGTGCAAGGGCTGCCCTGCAGTTGAGACGACTTGGGGATGGGGAGAAGGGCTGTTCTGCAGCTAAAGGTAGTGCACAAGTACATGCGGGGTGGGAGGAAGAGAAGCAGCCATGCATTAGGGAAAGCTTGTAAAAAGTGACCATTCCTCTGCAGCTGGGACAGTTCAGGTGCAGCCACATTGACATGCTTGGAGCCGGGCCTCTAGCTTATCTGCCCACTCAAGCAATGCAGAGGCATGAAAGTGCCACCAAATGCTCCAGAGCTTTTCACCCCTCAGGCACAAACTGCAAACTAATGAGCATTTTAGTGGACTGCAGAACAGTTGGGCAACTGGGCACATTGTACAATCTGCTTGCTAAAGCTGGCCATGCAGCAGTCACTGGTGGAGGCGCTCACAGCCTCTTGCAATGTTATCATCCTGGTTTGGACCAGTCTCCCGCATGGTTCAAGCTAACAGTGCAGCCTTACAGTGCGGGTTAGGAGAATGCCTGTGCCTGAGCTGAGAGCACAGCATGCAGTCCAGTGGACAAAGCTGCCGTCAATTGGCCACGTGGAATAGGCCAGAGATGGGTGGGGCAGCCATGCAGCACATTAAGCTCTGGTCATCCAACTTGGTGGCCAGAACTCTCCTGGATGCATTATGGGGCCTTCAAACTTAACCAAGAGAGGTTCTTAGTATAACCAAGCTAACCCATGCTGCAGGAGGAGTACACCAGGAGCATGGAGCCTGTTGAACTAGCTCTATGCCTCGTGGTATACAGAGAGTAGAGACGACGGAGAGTGACGGAGGTGCCTGGCTACACAGAGAGAGGAGGGGCAGTTGGGACTCCCGCACTCACCACTGAAGAACCACAGCAAGCCATCGTTGGTTGGCGCCTAGCTGGCCCAGGGTCTATAGACGCCGCCTTTCATCCCTGCAGTTGACCGACAACCAGTGTCACCGAAGATTGCACATATCTAGGGAACTGGTCAGTCTCTTCTGCCAGATACTGCAGGATTTGGCACCACGAGGACATGGACAGCATCCACTGCCAATGGCCAATAAAGTGACCACGGCACTCAATTTTTACGCCAGTGGCTCTTTTCAGGGTTCCATCTTCGCAAGGGCACACAACTTTGTGCATTTGCCCGGGACCAAGAGAGCCAGGATGCGAATGATTGGATTTGCCTAGATCTCAGGTTTCCCACAGTTACAGGGTGCAATCAACTGCACTCACGTGGCGCTTAGATCTCCATCTCAACAAGGGGTCAACTATGTCAAACGCAAGGGCTTCCGTTCGCTGAATGTGCAGCTGGTGTGCGACCACCACAAAAGCATGTTGCAGTCCTGCGCGCAGTTTCCAGGGAGCGTCCATGACTCCTACATTCTCAGTTGGTCACAGATCCTTGACATGTTCCAAGTTCCACAGAGGTAGCAGGGTTGGATCCTAGGGGACAAGGACTACCTGCAGAGGATGTGGCTCAGGACATCTGTGCGGCAGCCTCAGACTGCAGCAGAGCAAAAGTATAACGAGGCTCATGCTGCAACTCACAACTTGGTGGAGCAAATCATCAGGATGCTGAAAATGAGTCCCCAGTGCCTGGACCGGTCTGGTGGAGCCCTGCAATATAGTCCACAGAGGGTGTCACGCATCATTGTCACCTGCTGTACCCTTTATAACCTGGCGCTGCAACGGGGCGAGGAGCTGACTGAGGAAGAGCTGGAGACTCCTCCGATGAGGGGGACGTCGATGGGGATGAAGGTGAGGAGGTCCTTGAAGGCGACAATGATGGCGATGAGGCCATTGCACTGGCCAGACAAGGCAGGCATGCTCGGGAGGACCTCATTACTGCCAGATTTGTGGAGGATGATGACAACATGCAGTGAGGAGACATCACGAATCCTCACGTTGCATCTATGAACATTTGACTCCAGTCTTATGGCAGCGCACATACCCTCTGTGATAATGCTCCTGACATTGAGATGCAGTGGAGGCTCTAATAGTCACTTGATTGCAGGAGAATGATGATGACATGCAGTGAGGACACTCCATAGATCTTCACATAGCCTCTGAGAATGCCTGGCTGCTGTCTGTCCAAGGACAGCTCGCTTACGCTCTACGATCAGGGTTGTATTATGGAGACGCAGCCATGAAACTTTAAAGCATCAGATCGTTTGTCCGCCTTCAGCACCTGAGCCCCTCAGGAGCACAGCGTCACTGATCACAGATGCTGAAGAGATAGGGGCCAGCCCCACGTAAAAGGTGCTGACAGTGCACACAGAGAGTGACAGAACTCTGTGATACCTGCCCACGAGATTCTGGCAGCAATGACAAGCACTGTTGAGGTACAGGCATCACTAATGTGTCCAGGGAGTGTGAAGCTGGACCATCGCTTTGGCCTGAAAGTTGCAGAAAGCATAGGGAAAGGCCTTGGGCTGAGACATCTGCCTTTATCTTGTGCAGAAAGATTTCACATTTGAGTAACAAGAACACTGCTCATCAAAACAAGAAGCCATAGGCAGGGAGACATTCTTGGGAGTTTATTTACAATAGTGAACATTATGTACAAGTGATTAACACCCGTGCCCGGGCTGTGCAACTACATCTTATTAACATTTTTAACTCTGCTGCTACTTCTTGGTCCTCCACAGAGGAGGTAGAGGCAGCCGGCTGACTGCTATGTCCTGTTGTCTCTGATGACCTTGGTGGGTGTCCTCTGGAGGGCTGAGACCTGGAGGGCCCCGGCCTGCTTTCGCGGTCCTGCTGTGTGGCGGTGGCACCCTCCTCAGCCTGTAGAACTTGAGCTGCTGCGGTCACATTCGGATGAGCCAGACACTCCCAGAGCCACCTGGATGGATGGCCCCAGGGGGTACACCTGCTGTTGCTCCTCCCTATGGGTGCTCGAGGGCCCCTGGCTGACTCCTTGAGGAGAAGGCTAGCAGGCTGCCCTGCACCCCTCTCACATACACACTGTTGGAAGCCAACTATGGCGTCGGTGATGGAGTTCAGCCCGCGCAGCGGTGCAGGAGCAACGCCCTGCACCAAGGTCTCCATGGTGGCCTCCATCCTACCAGTATTGACCTTGGTGCATTGGCATGCCGGCGCTATCACCTCAGACTGAAGGCGGACAGACTGCTCCATCATGCCTTGCAATCTGAGGAGCGCAATGGACATCCTTCCTGATATTCCCGAGCTTGCCTTTGCAGCTCCAGCAACTGTGACATGACTGAGTCCGGAAGCTCATCACCTGACTCGAACTCAGCAGATTTCTGGCCTCCAGCAGTCCTCCAAGTGCCAGGAACCTGGGAAGTTCATGCCGCCGCCTGCTGTGGATCAGACAGTGCGATGTGTTCACAAGATTGTGATCCTGTGGCTACTCTAAAGCTACGTCTCACCGAGATGTGTGTCTCTGCGCTGGTGGAGGGTGTGGGTGAGTGCTGTGACAGAACTTCAGGGAGGGTTTCAGCGGATTCCTCTTCTGAGCTTCCCTCGGGGCTTGATTGGAGGCCCTGGGTCATGGACACTCTTGGCAGTTTCCCAGATGTGCCTGCGAAAGCAAGGACAGCTACATAGTGAATGGCAGTAGCCTGTGAAAGAGGACACATCACTCACAGCATGGTTGCCTGATGAATGTTGCATTGCTGGACCCTCAGTTGGTAGAGCACCTATGACCTCACTGTCAGCACAGGAATGGTCCAGATCCTCTCCTCGCTGGCCAGTTAAATGGTTCTATTTTCGACATCCATGAGGACCTTGAGGTCAGGCATCCCTCCATCGGTAAGTGACCTCTCCCTGTTGTGCGTCAGCTTGCCCTGCATGAATAGAGATGGAGAGAGTGTAAGCCTGCCAGGCCAGATGATAAGTATGCCTGGCATGTGTAGGTGGTGAGTGGTCCTATGGACGGGACGAGGACAATGAAGGTGTTGTGAGAGAGTGGATGGTGATGTCTCTTGAACTGGCAGTGAGTGAGATCCCTGTGGATTTGTGATGGATTTGCGAGTGTGAGAGTTCAGAATGATGAGAAGAGTGACTTACCTTGGCGGAACAGAGGAGATCATTCATCCCCTTTCTGCACTGGGTGGCTATCCTCTTTTGCAGGGCGTTGGCGCTGACCACCGCTGCTACCGTCTCCCATGCCAGATTAGTCATGCTACTGCCCCTCCTGCGGCCAGAGCTGGGGTACAGGACCAGGCTTCCACAGCATCCAAAAGGTGCTCGAGGGACGCGTCACTAAATCGGGGAGGCTGCAGCCCTTTTGTCTTTTGGGGCCACCCTGTCTTCCGTGTGGGCTGGAAGCACTGAGAGGTGTGTGCGCGGCTGCATTTTAAATGTTATCCCCAGTGTGATGAAGCGGCGAGGTGATGACGTGGCGGGCAAATGAGAGCCTGCCCGCCATCGAAACAGTATGTTTCCCGGGAATGCACAATTAATGCGGCAAGTTTGGGACGATGTGGCATGAGAAGCTGCTATTTTGGCTGGCGGGTAAAATGTCGTTCTCCCCACCCGCTTCCACACTCGGTGCAAATCTGGGACAATGCTGCCCCATATTACCAAATGATTTCAAGACCCACCTATTAAAAATGGGGTTATAAATTAGAAGTTGCTTCGGTTTAAAAGTTTGGTGGTTGTTCTGATTCATAGCATTGTTTTTCCTTTATTGTGTTGAATATTTTTATGGAACTTTCATGATCTATGAATAACATACATTGCTGTTTTGTTTTCTCCTATCATTTAGGTTTGGCCAGGTACAACTGTCTTCCCTGACTACACAAACCCCCAGTGCCTTAACTGGTGGGTAGAGGAATGTGCAAAATTCCACCAAAAAATAAAATATGACGGACTTTGGATTGTATGTTCCATTTTTATCTTATTTGTTAATCTTTATTTATTTTACTCTGTTTATGAAGTCTTAATTGTAAAGCTTTGTGAATATATATATTATATTTTGCTATATCTCTCATTTGCAGGATATGAATGAGGTGTCAAGTTTCAAGAAAGGTTCGATAAAAGGATGTGTTAAGAATCAATGGAACTATCCCCCTTTCATTCCAAGTAAGTTTAATTTTTCAATGAAATGAGATTTTTCTTGGACTACAGCAGTGCAATGTTAATCTGTGAGTGATTAACTTAGATGTTCCCAGGACCTGCTGGTCCATGTTTCAAAGATGTGTATCAAATCAGCCAGAACAACTATGATAAAAGCAAAAACTGTCTTCCCTGACTACACAAACCCGCAGTGCTGGTGGGTGGAGGAATGTGCAAAATTCCACCAAAAAATAAAATATGACGGACTTTGGATTGTACGTTCCATTTTTATCTTATTTGTTAATCTTTATTTATTTTACTCTTATTTTACTGATGCTGGAAATCTGAAGCAAAAACAGAAAATGCTGGAAAACTCAGCATCTATGGAGAGAGAAACAGAGTTCACGTTTCGAGTCCATATGAACTTTCTTCACACCCACAGATGCTGCTAGACCTGCTGAGTTTTTCCAGCATTTTCTGTCTTTGTTTCAGTCAGAACTGTTTGACATCACGATCCGGCCACTCTTGATACTTCAGGGACACACAACCTTCGCACATACTAGCAACTTTCCCAGCATGGGATACCATAGGACACATTGGAAGTACCTGGAAATGCATTGTATCATTTATAGACTGTGGGGCTGCTGTAGCAGCCTGCACTGGCTGTGCTATGAAGCTTAGTTTCATAGCTTGCATGTTTTGTTTCGGAAATTTTTACATTCCTGTCATTCTATAACAATGAGCAGCATTTTATGGTTCCCCATCAGTGGGCTTGCAGGTGGGGGGCCCGTAAAATTCCCCGGATAACCTTCCCACTGTGCTCCCGCCTGCCCATTACATGTCCACAATTTTATGTGAATCAGGTGAGACCTAAAGCAGCCCACCCACCGTTGCCCCAATTGAGACTCTTAAGTTGCCAATTATTGCCCACTTAAGGGCTGCTTCCTTCCTGGCCTTACTACCGCAAACCCACCCCCCAACCCCTGGCCTCCCCGCGGCCTATCAATCAAGACCCCACTCCTCCAGGCCAGGGGTTCCCAAACTGTGGGTCATGATGGATGAGATTTTGGGGTTGCGAGCTCCAAGGCTATAATGTGGAGACAGACTCTGAAGGGAAAGTCCTGGTGCCGGCTATGAGGTGCCATGATACCTGTATCTGATTTTCTCCCCGGTTTGCAGTTGATTGGAAGCTGGGGGGAGCGAACAAGTTTCACACAAGCAGCCTCAGATTCTGCCGTGAGTGCACCTGATATTTTTTTTCCTGCTTGAAGCTTGTTGGGAGAGGTAGGGAATGAACAATTGTTGCACAGGCAGCCTCAGTATCTTCCGTGAATTTTTTTGTCTGGCTCGAAGTTCTATCTAAGTTTTAATGCTTCAGATTTGGTGTGGCCCCAGTGAGAATTTGAGGGGTGTGGGAGTTATTGAGTTGGGGGGGTGGGTGGCCTTCAGTTGTTGAGCAGTGGGGGTGACTTTTGTTGTTGAATGGGGACTGGGCAGTGCCAAAATGAAACAAAACAGCAGGATAGTCAGCTTCACAATTTAATTATTAAAGTGCACACTTTGAACATATGAAAATCATGTGTTTTTAGATTTAAACTATTTTGTGAAAATGTTATTTTACACACTGCACCTAATGAGACATGTTGGCATGATGCCGACTAGTGTGCTAAACCCCCTCCCCTTCCAATGAACTTTGAGTGAGAGAAAAAAAGTTGAGTGTGTCCTTTATGGCCTTAGAGCTTGCAACCCCAAAATTTCTGCTCCTTTGGGGTCATGACCCATGTTTTGGGACCCCTGTCTTAAGTACATGTCAGCTTCCAGAATCACTTTTTATCCTTTGACTAGTGTCGTGGTAAGAGTAACATCAGTACTGGGAAAATGGGTGAAGGGACCACTGCCTCCCAGTATTGGCAGCTGGTTTCTTCATTTAGGTACAAATAACATTTGAACTTACCCTGTATTGTGTTTTCTCTCTAGTTATATTGATCTTTCTAGAAATTTTCTTCCAGACTTGTGTATATATTAACTCAGGAGCTTTGCAGACATATCAAAATATTGCTTTTAAGAAGTTTCTTCTGAACAAGTCAATGTCTTTCTTATAAAAACAAACTTTTTGTTGGTTTTTTTCTTCTATGTTCTGATTTGCTTGTCAGTTTGAATTACTGCTGATGGAGCAAATTATGTGGGGAATATTTACTTATTTCTCTGCATTGTCACCTGGGATTTAGTTTTGAGACTTGAGAGTGAGGGATCCTAATCTACCGGGAAAAATCTTGCTACATATCACAATAAAATTCAGTTTATGGGACAAAATCCATACACAAAGGAATTTGCACTATAATTCTTTAGCTGTTGCCACAGCAACTTTAGGTGAAGCATGTGCCAAAGTAGTATGTACAATCTTTATATCTTTGGAAATCAACATCCATATAATAAAATATTTTCTTTTGAAGGGATTCTAGATAAACTGATGTACTCTAAGACCCTTTGCATGGATGCCAAACAGACTGGGGGAATGCATTATGATCTTCATAGTCTTTATGGACACTCTATGATACTTGCCACTGAACAGTAAGTGTTAAATGTAGGAGTACAGGTACGGACCTCTATTCCGGGGACTTTGGGACTGGACGTGTGTAAAGGGATTTTCTGGGTTTTGGGTCCGGGAGGAGTCGGATGGTGTGTGTGGGGGCGGGGTGCGGGGGGAATTGGATAATATTTAACTGAAACTTAAAGCCGGGCTGATTTCTCTGCCGAGCCAGACCCAGCTGGGACAGGGAAGGGATGAGGTACAGACCAAGCCAGCTTCCGCGCTGTTAATCCTGACGTGAAATAAATAAGGCCATGCCTAAAGAGCAGGGGATCAGTGCACCGCCACCTGGATACACAGCATACTGGAGCTTTGAATGTAGCTGCTTTTTGGCCCTTCCAGATTTTGGGATGCCAGATAAGGGGCCCAATACCCAGACATTTCAATATGTTGAAGTGAGCCAGCATTGAAGTGTGAAAGTTTGTCAATGATTTTATTCTTCTGCTGCATGAAAACTCATAAACACTATCACAAGATTTGAAAGGTTCAATCCCAATGCTCTGCTTTTCTGATTGAGCCCAGACCTTGGGATGGATTTTCATCTTGCGGCTGAACTATAAAACTGGTGTTGAGGATCAACCACCCATTGTAGAAGCCACCTAATAGTTGTTTCTACTCAAATCAATGTGAAGAAAATCAGATGGTTTGTATAACGGGAAGCTGATCTACATTTCCAGTTTTATAACAAGGCAACATGTTAAAAATCTGCCTCACACAAAACCATTTACATTACTGCTTCATTCATGCATTCAGCATTCTGCATTAGATGTGTCAGCTTAGTATTTGCTTTTGTATGTGTTTGAATTCTGATAAGGATGCACCATTAACTGGATAATTTCATAGCTACCTTAACCAAGGATCCAATATTTGATAGTAAAGGGTGCTAAAAGTGATTGAAAAGTCAGGATTTATCTTCCTAGGACATCATGTGGTTACAACAGCCAAATTTATCATAGAAGCACAGAATTCTACAGCACAGAAGAAAGCTGTTTGACTTATGATTGTTAAAGCATTTCTCTGAAGAAGCTTGTCACCTAGTCATATTCTCCTATCCTTTTCTCATATCTTTTTTGTTTCAATACTAAATTATTTCCCTTTTAAAAATTAATGTAAATACTTTTGTCACCTCTTAAGTAATTTCCATATCCTAATGACACATTACACAAGAATATCTTGCTAACCTCTCCTTTGTTTGACTTTCCATGATTTGTAATTTCAAAAACAATACGTGCATCCTATACAATATGGACACCAGTATTACCTGCATGCACTGTGCTATTTTTAAAACACCATTTTGCTATTTAAGGGCAGATAAGCTTTTTTAACCATATGACAGAAACTGGAATATTAGCGGCATTGTAATCAAACAGGTTGTGCTTTTGAACTGTACTCTTTTTCATTTTGGAACTTTAAATTGCTCATTGCATTATCTGAAATTCTGCCCTAACTTATGTACTTCATGTATTTTAAAAAGCCAGCATTCACTCTAGCAGTTACTGGCAGAATGGAAAGAAAAATAATCATATAAGTTGGCTTTAGAGAGTTCCTCAAACTGAATTTGATGCAGAGCAAAAGAGCAATAAAGTTCTGTAATAAAAATAAACATTTATCAATTTTCCTTTCTCTTTTTTCTTTGTCCATTTACTGCTTATCTCAGAGTAATTAACAACGTGTTCCCTGGAAATCGAAGCATTATTCTTTCTCGATCAACTTTTGCTGGGTCAGGAAAGTACGCAGGACACTGGCTGGGAGATAATGCAGCAAACTGGAATGACATCAAGTGGGCAATTCCTGGAATGCTAGAGTTTAATCTCTTTGGTTTTCCATATGTAAGTTGATTTAAGAATACATTTCCAAGTTGGCATTGAAAACTATAAAAGTAACATTCATCTGGTTGTAAGTTTTAATGGCAAATCTCTTCTGTGTAATATTTGGCATGTATTATTAAGATTACATGATGCCAGTCAAAACAAAGATTTGTTTAATGGAGTCGAGCTTAGCTGCTTACAGAAGTTGAACAACCACAACTGTTTGATGAATGAATAGAATCACAATTATATTTCCTTTCAACAGATAGGAGCAGACATTTGTGGTTTCTTTGATAATTCAACTGAAGAACTTTGTAGGAGATGGATGCAGGTTGGAGCGTTTTATCCATTTTGTAGGAACCACAATGCTGAGGGATATAAAGTGAGTTCTCATAAGTTGATAATGAATATTTAATTGCAATAGCAGAAAATACAAATCATGAAAAATATCTATTGACTCATTAATTAGTGTAGTGTATGGTTAGATTTTATTTATAATTATGGTAACAAAACTCTTTCTTCTTTTGTAAATCTTATTTTTTAGCCTCAAGATCCTGCTTCTTATGGTGAAAACTCTCTTTTAGTGAACAGTTCCAAACATTACCTGAATATTCGGTACACATTGCTTCCTTACCTTTACACACTGTTTCACAAGGCTAATGTCTATGGTGACACTGTAGTCCGACCGCTGCTTCATGAGTAAGTTCTTTAGAAAATCATGAATTCTGATAAGTATCAAAACCATATCAACATATTATCAGCTCGTACTAGTGAAATGAATTCACTGGCATGACATTGAATTTTTGTGCATTGAAATGTCAGCGCACCTTATCTCATTCTCTCTGCTTAAAAAGTTTGATCTTGAATGAATGATTTCCATTGAAATTAATTTAAGGGGAAGATGGAAGATGAAATCCATCTAAGTCTAATCAGTGTGAATTTGGCCGAATGGATTGCTCATTAGTTTGATTTTCCAGTTGATCTGGTTTTTCACACCAAATATTATCTGACACCCATATGATCTGAACCATGTCATCTTGGGATGATGTGTGAAGGGCCAAATCCTCCCCACAGGAAATCACATCAGGCTATTATTGCAAACCTTCCTGCAAGCAGTGTAAGATGGAATTGTCAGAAATCTAGGAAGAAACTACCTTTCTCAGCTGATAGATGAAAAACATTGCACAATATTCGGGTTTCAAGATACTGAAAAAGACATTGGAAAACGTTGGTGGGGTGTCGTAAAATGGCAAGCAAATTAACTGTTCAGGGTAAAGTTCATGAATAGGACATGCATGGATGAGATCTGTGCAGTTTGTCATTATAACATGCTTCCTACACATCTGGAACTTACTTTAACATATACCAAATAGATGGATACTTTCTCTTCCACACACCTTAGCTAGGAATCACAAACAAAACAAGTCTGAGCAGAATTGATCCAGTTACCAATAAGCAAACTTGATCTGCATTACTGATTCCTGCTATTGAGTTGCTCATATCCTAAAATGCTATAGAAATATGGGGCGGAATTTAATAGTCGCAGTGGTGACTCCTCAGCATTTTCAAGGTAGATATGCCGCCTCAGAGTGCCAACCAATCATAGGCTGCTAGCCCTCCAGTACCAGCAGTGTTACCAGGAGCGGGCGGCCACCAGTACTGCAGCAGGGCCCAGGAGCAGGATCATAGCTGGAGCCCTGGAGGAAAATTAGCTTATGTGAGGGAGAATGGGGGTCAGTTTAAAGGACATGTGGGGGTTTTCCCATGTGGACAGCCTTTGCAGCTATCAGGTCCCTCCGCTACCAACAGCTGGCCAATAGGAGGCCCCCTCCCCACCCCCTTACAACCAGGCCACAGGGATAGGGGTTGCCCACATGGCATGGCTCTTCACCCACCACCAGGCAGGAAGACCATTATTAACTTAACCCCATTTTTAGAACTGCATTAACAGTCCAACTCCTAAAATAGCCTGCCCTTCGTCTTTTCCAAATACCATCTCTGCCTAACCTCCCAGTGTGAAATAAGTCAACTGTGCCTATGTCCTTGCAAATCATCTTCCATAATCCGCATAAAATTTATCAAAGTCAACAACATTCTTTGCATTCAAATGCATTAACTCCCACCCTCCTATTCAACTTCTCTGCAGCCTTTGAGACAGTAGATCACACCATCCTCCTGCATCATTCTTGAATGTCAGTCACCTGTAAAGGACTCATTTTATCTGGCTTAATACCATCAACACAACTTCTGTAATGGCTTCTCCTCCCATTCATTACAATTACCTCCAGTGTGCCCCAATGATTCCATTCTCGGTGCTTTCATACTCCTTTTATGTGCATTCCTTTCTGAAATGATCAGTAAAACTTCATATGGACACTGATGATGCTTGTATTTATTTCTCCACCATCAGCCTTATTTCACTGTGCTGTTGGGACAGCATGGCCTATAATTTGTAGAGCAGCTATAATGTTTTACAACTTAACATCAGCAAAATTGTTCTATTTGTCTCTCACTAGCCATTCACCACCCTAGACTGTGATCTCAAACCTCTCCCTGTATGCCTAACTAAGCTCAGCTTTACAGTGTATTTTGTTTGACCCTGAACTGAGCTTCAAACTCCACACTGAGTCCATAGCAGGACTGCTTACTTTCACCCCTGAAATATTCTTAGCTCTGCTTCTATCTCAATGGCACTCCAGCCAAACTGTCAACCATGCATTTTTCACCTCCAGATTCAACTTTTCCAATTGTCTCCTCTCTCTGCCACTTCCAACTCATCAAGAGTTCACTTTGTTCCCTTCCTTCCTAAAATTCTACTCACTTTTCACTTTGATTCCTTCCTCCCCAGGACCCCCGCACCACCCTCCTATGATACCTGTCCTTTGGTGCATTCATTTTAAAATCTCCTCATCTTCAAATCACTTCACAGTCTCACCCCTACATTTGCGACCTCCTCAAATTCCTTTCACTGCTTAATCCTTCCAGGACTCTCATGTTCCTCCCCATTTTATTTCTACTGACATAGTCTTCCCACACTCTGGAACTCTCTCCCTAAACCTATTTGTCTTGTTACATTTAAAATCTTCCCTGAAGCCGTTCTCTTTGACAGCACCTTCAACTACTTCCCACTCCTCCTTGGGCCGGATTGTCTCTCCCTCCTCAACTGTGAAGTGCCTTGCAAGATTTTGCTATATTAAATATACTGTATAAATATTAATTATTCTTTTTGGCAAAATAGGCTGTGTGCTTCTGACATAAGCTTTATAATACTAGCTTATCAGAAAATGTAGAAGCAGTTTGGTTCCGTATTGCTTGTTCCATTGTGCGGTGTTGTTAACTGCTTCAATTAGGGATAAAGTAGCAAGTTCCATTTCCCAGCATGTTCATCCATAACACACCATTCAAGTGCAACTACATCCAAATGCGTAAATTGTTTTATCTTTTACAAGGTTTCCTTCAGACAATGCAACCTGGACTGTCGACCGTCAGTTTCTATGGGGCCCTGCTCTTCTTATCACTCCTGTGCTGGACCCTGTAAGTTAATTAAACTACCATTTTTAAAATATGTACAGCTATCAGTAACTTAATAACAACAAAACCTTTGCCACTCTGGTATTGTAGAATATGAGTAACTTTGATTTTTCAAATACCAAAATGTACAATGTAAAAAATTCTTATTAAACATTTCATTGTATACTATGCCATTAATACCATTAATAACTAGACAGTTTCACTGAATTTAATGTGATTTTACTTTTATTTCTCCTTTTATTTAGCTGTTTACCTCACTCTTTTAGATCGCTTAAGCCATTTGTTATTCCCCAGCTAAGAAAGCAGGTAGACAACCTATTCCAGGCCTGGTTGTTATTGCTCTGTATGGTTCTTGTCAGAATTAAGCAAGACTGGTATGAATGACTTGCCCTCCGATTTCTCTGGTGTTCCCAATGAGTGGTAACCTAGCCTTTACTTTGTGCCCACCCTCAATAACTTAATGATGGATAGACTGATGGAAACATTTGAGGAACATCTAGATGCGGCAAAGTGAATGTATGACCTGCTCTGGATTCAGGAATTAAGATGGAGCAAATGAGCTTATTTATCTGTGGTGTTATGTGATCTAAAATTGAACATTCATAACATGAGAATTAACCAACATCCATGACACAGTATAAGAAAGGAAGAACGAGAAACTTACGTTTATGTAATGCTTTTTATAACCTCATGACATCCCAAAGTATTTACAACAAATGAAGTAATTTTTGAAGTGTAGCCACTGTTGTAAGAAACAAGGCAGCTAATTTGCACACAACAAGTTTCCACAAACAGTAATGATATAATGATCAGATGATCTGTTTTAGGTGTTGGTTGCGGGGTAACTGCTAGCTGATATTGCAGGAGAATGCCTCTGCTCTTCTTTGAATATTGCCATGAGGTCATTAATATCTACTTGAGAGGGCAGATTTAGAGTTTACATTTTTGTTGCAAATTGCTCAGTTACATGTGCAACATGCCTTATGAAAACTTCCAGATCCAGTCTTTTAATGTCACACAATTAGCAACATCCTTTCTATGGGCTGAATTTTCTGGTTGGCGGGGGTGGAGTGGGGGAGGTGGTGCGCAGAGACCCGATCACCACTCGCAATTGGGTCCATGCCGCCATTTTACCCGGGTGGGCCAGTTAAGGCCCACCCAGCATACATCACAACTCCTGTGCACAATGGGAGTGGGTGGGCGGCAGCGGGTGTGCTCAGGTTGCCGGGTCCAATGACAACCCAGTAGCCTGCATAAAGGAAGGCCCTGGCAGCTTCGGAAAGGCTGCTCTCAATGGCTGGGCGAAGGGTTGTGCAGAGGGGCAGTGAAGTTCATGCAAGTCCGAAGGGTAGGCCATGGGGACAGGTCAGGCCAGAGGGTAGGGTGGGGGGCCAAGTGTGCCCCTCGATTTTTGGATGACTGCTTGCTGCCCTCCTCGAGGAGATGGCAGCCCGGCAGGAGGTGCTGGTTCCCCAGGATGGGAGGAGGAGGTCCCCCCACATGACGAAATGTGCCTGGGAGGAGGTGGCGGAGGTGATGAGCTCCCACGACGTGGTGGTGCACCTGGATCCAGTGTCGCAAGCACCTCAACGACTTGTTGCGCTCTGGCAGGGTGAGTACCATGTTGGCATTGGTCATTTAACCTAGCAGGCCGGCTTACCCCTTGCTGCCCCCCACCGTCCACACCCCCAAAGTCTGAGTGTAGTGACTGCATTGAATCATTGATGGCATGTGTCCTTTGCTAGGTGGGCCAGCAGATATTGCCCATGCTGAGGTCAGCCTGGGAGGGTGATGAAGAGATGTGTTTTGGCCCCTGCAGCATGTGTTACACTGAGTCCCACATGACTGGTTTGGGGGTAACCTGGAGGAGCTGCATCTAGGCACTGTGTTTGAACTCCAGGACATGTCCAAGTCAGGGTGATGACATGCTTGGAGGGGAGCTTCAAGATGGCGTGGCAATGAACCATCTGCTGCCCTCTGCGCTCCACGTGCTTGCGCCTCCTTGCCATGGAAGGATATACCATGTGGCACCTAATGTGATGTAGGCAGCATGTGTCCAAGGGAGGGGTGTGGGGGTGGGGAACAGGCCTAGCATCTTTGTGTGAGTGTTCGGCAGCAGCGGGGTGAGGAGGTACTGGAGCCCTGATATGTTCCACTCTGGTTGGGGTGGGCTGTGCGCAAAGCGAGTCCATGTGCAATTTGCACCAATCAATGCTCGTCTCTCATTTTCAGGAGAAGAATGCTCATAACGCGGCAGAGCGTGCAAGGACTGGCGGCGGCCAGGCGCAGATCGCCATTCTTAGCCGGTTCGAGCAGGAGGCCCTGGATTTGGAGAGGCGTCATGCGCCCAAGTCCACTGGAGTCGGTGAGGCTGAGGTGCCACGGCCAGGTATTTATGCCCAGCAGTGAGGTCAGCATTGTTCTCCCAACAGCCATAGCAGTGCTGAATGTTAATTGATTTAATTTTGCAACATGGCTTGACCATTGCTTATAGAAGGATGAGCGCGTAATGATCCGGGGGACTTGCACTTTGTCATTGCCTCCACGTTAACTGATCCACTGTCCTTATTCTTCCTTTCAGCATCATCGGACCAGGGCCAGGAGGTGGGCAGCAGAGGCCCCCTCTCACACCTGAGGGGCCTGAAGTCTCACCAGCGTAACACCATCTCTGCGAGGCAGGCACCAGCGCAGATACTAGCACCTCAGTGGGAATTCTAACATTGGCTAGTGTCTCGGGGCACAGTGGTGAGGGCACTTCATGGCCGCTGGAGGACCTGGCAGAGACGGAGTGCGCCCAGGGCACCAGCATTTGGAGGACTTCAGGGGACCAGGCACATGCTTAGTCGGTGCCTGACGATGTGCCTCTGGAGTCGTCTGCGATGCAGCAGGTGCAGGAAATGTGGCCGGGTGTGCGGGAGCATCTAGGGGAGATACATGAGGCTGTACTTGGCTTGGTCTCCGTGGTGGAGGAGTTTAGGCGGATGATCGCTGAAGCAATGAGCCACATGTCCGAGCGCCATGCGTCTTCCATGGAGAGAGTGGCAACTCTCATTGAGAGACCCCTCCAGGAGACCTGTCAGGGCTTCCTGGGGATGTGCTCTGACCAGCAAGCCCTCACATCAATATTGACCTCAGCTGGTCATTGCCAGTGTGGGAGATGGTCTGGCCATCAAGTTTCCCAGCTGGGTGCCCATCTATCCACGGTGAGCAGGGAGTTCCGAAGTGACCTCATGTCAGCGCAGCAGCTGCCTGTTGTCTCTGTGGACACCTCTCAGGGCACTCCGGATGAGGGCGGCAGCTCCTCCACCCCTGTCCCAGTGACCGTAGCATCCGGTGAGGCTGCGACAACTGAGAAAATGGCAGCCCCCTCCCAGGCGGGGCCAGCACATGCTCCATGCGCTAGAGGACAACCACCAAGGTCATCGAGGCCAACAGGACAGCAGAGTCAGCAGGCTGTCACAGATGCCACTTCAAGCGATGGGGTAGCACCAAGATGCAGCACCCGGAAACGAAAACATAAGGCACCTTAGGGTTTCTCACTGGTGCTTTTTTGTTGGCCCGAGATGAGGTCCTTTTGATTTGTTCTGATTTGTAATACTATTGTCTTTTTTTTTTGCATAGCTTTGTTTGCTTGACATATTAAATTCAGATGTGTCACCATGGCTGAGGGTACCTCTTTTCTTCTGAATGTGGATGGTTTCCAAAAATGTAATGAGTGCTTTGTTGGACATTCAGCTTTATTAACAAGGCCCTTAGTTAGGCCCTTAGTTACTGTTCCTAACCTGGCAGATTTTGCACTTAGGTGTCGAGTGTGGAGCCTACAGCCCAGGCTTGTCCTGGAGGTCCAATAGTGGTGTTCTAGCTGAAGGTTTGTTGGATTAAAGCCTCCTGGGTGTCCCTGCCTCCCTGCAGTGTGCCCGGGTCAGCATTTCCTTGTGCATGCTCATCCTTGGACACACTGCTGGACTCATCATGTGCATCCGCAGCCACTGTGTCAACGTCTTCATCATCCACTGCATCCCCCCTTTCCAGCGCAAGATTGTGGAGAACGCAGCATGCAACCGACTGGAGTACGCCCCCTGGGTGGTCCAGGCATCGGAAGGGCATCTTGAGAAGACAGATGGTTCTCTCCACCACACCACAGCCCTTGTGGAGGCGTGGCTCCTATTGTACCGCTGCTCAGCTTCTGAGGATGTAGGCGCCTTGGGAGCTGCCTGGGTACCTTGCACAGACTTGTAGAATCAGCATCCTGAGATCACACACTATCTGCACGTTCATGGAGTGGAAGCCCTTCCTGTTGATGAAGGCACCGGGCTCACCTGCTGGCACCTTGATGGCCACATGTGTACAGTCTATTGCACCCTGGATGCGGGGGAAGCCAGCAATGGCCGCGAAGCCTCTGGCGCGATCTGTCTGGCTTGGCTGATCCCAACTGAAGTGGATGAAGGTCAGTGCATGGCTGAACAGAGCACCTGTAACCTACCTGACACAACTGTGGACAGCTGATTGGGAGACACCGCAAAGATCACTCACCGGCCCCTGGAAGGAGCCAGAGGCATAGAAGTTGAGGGCAGCTGTGACCTTCAGAGCCATTGGCATGGGGTGTCCACCCACACAGTTAGCAGAGATCTCAGGCCCAATCATCTGACAGATATAGTTGACTGTCTCCCTTGAGAGACGGAGCCTCCTTCGGCACTGCACCTCAGATATATTGAGGTTGCTGCTTCGCTGCCTGGCGACAGGATAGTGGCATCTTCTGCGGCCCCTTCCGCCTTGGTCCATCTCTTGGCCTCGCGCCCCTTGTGCCTGCGCCTGTCCTCCGAAACGTGGCTCCCTGGAGGTTGAATGTGCACTCCTGGCCTCCTCCCCCTTCTAGCCCTCCCTCCTCAGAGGAGCTGCCTCCAGTGGACAGCTCAGCTCCCATTCCCAGGCTAAGGGAAGGCTTCCTGAAAACTGCAGGCCCAGAAAAGATTCCTCACTGCAGTGTGCTGACCTGAAGGTTAGGAATCCAAACAAAGCAGCTGGAATGCGTTTTAAAGTACTGCAGATCACACAGGCAAGTTTCAATAACTTTGAAAAATAAATACTTCATAGTGCACACTTGCGACCCCTCTGAGCCCTCTTATCCCGCTCGTGGATGAGGTTTATACAAACCTCTCTTACCCACCTGCCGATTGCGCCTGTGCGCTAACCCGAAGATTGCACGGGCGCCGAAAAATCGGCGTCGAGTGGTGAGTCAAGGGCCTTAAGTGGCCCGTTAATTAATGGCGGGAGCGCGTGGAACATCATCGCGCGCCCGCCCAATAAAATATCGTGATGGAGTGCGGTGACGTCAGGGCGCTTGATCAATGTCACCGCGTGTCATTTTACGTGCAGACGTGCGGGGCCTGGCCCTGCACACCAACGGGAAAATTCTGCCCTATGTCTATTTTTTGATGATCAGTTTGATGTTTCATCTGCAAAATGGCACCTCTGATTTTACAGCACTCCCTCAGTACTGCACTGAAGTGTCAGCCTATGTTCATGTCTCTTTAAGTTGGGGCTTGAATACAGATCCTTGTGCCTCAGAGATGTGAGTTAAGAGCTGCGGCTAACAATAGTGCAGCATTATGCCACACCAGAAGCCTGATGGCAATAGATGCCTGCCAATCCAATAAGAAAATGATGCCTTTCCTATTTCATTTTGCAATTTTAAAATTTATGCCAATGCTTCTTACATACTTTTCTTTATTTTCAGGGTACGGAAAATGTCACTGCCTACGTACCTGATGCAGTTTGGTATGATTACGAAACAGTAAATATCCATTTAATTCAATTTTGAAGCTAATAAATTCTTATTCCACAGTTGAATGCTCCTGCAGTGGAACAGCACACACAAGGAACACTGTCCAATAAATTGTAGTTCAACTGCATCAAATTTTCCATTTATTTAAATTAATGGATAGCAATTTGTACACTACAGGCCCACAATTTCCTGTTAGGAACTTTCAAACCTGAATGAGTGCTATCATTTTTGAGAAGTAAATATTTCCCTTAACCACCTGTTACATCAAAAGGACTTATTACAGATTAAGTATACTTTGAGCCAGATATCCAATATTCAATGAAAATGATAATAGTTACTGCAAAAAAAGACTTAAGATTTTCATCCTTTCCCCAACATTAATTTTGCTGCCTCCATGCTGGCTTCTTAAAGAGAAGGAGGACGCCTAATCAAATTAGTTGAGAGGAAGCAGGTAGACTATATTTGCCTTCCAACCTTTTCTCTCCTCCAGCATGAATTTGTCTATCAAAATGAGGAATTAGTGGCTTGACTGACATCACATTTGCCCAACAACAGGTTACTAACTTGAGTCAAGGGAGAATTCAGTCATGTGCCCTTTCAATGGTTGCCAAATGCTTATAATTGAATCTAATATTCTTAGCATCTGTTTTGCTTAATTTTATTTTTGACAGAACTACGTACATATGTGGAACAGTTTGTATTAAGATATGTCCATCAACCACAAAATATGTCTATTCTTTCACGTCAATATAATCAATCTTAATTACAAAACAGAATTTACACTAGACATAAGAATAAAGACATATGGATGCTGACGTTATATTTAATAATCATCTGGGCTTCACTCAATCTTCCAGTGCTGTGCCACGCTAATTAATAACAAAATGCAGCATACACAGTCTAAAAAAGCTGTTTATTGTTAAATTAGGGTGTTGCCATATCTTCACGAAAGCAGTTTGTGAATATGCATATTCCAGGAGATAAACTGGGACTTCATGTCAGAGGTGGATTTATCTTCCCAACACAGCAACCAGCAAAAACTACTTTTTATAGGTAGGTTCAGCCAGATTTATGCTTAGCTTTCCTGATGATTAACACACTTATGTTAAAATATCATAGATGATGACAGTGTCATTGAATTGCATCAAATAAATATTTTATTCTTATACTTAGTCGGAAGAACCCCCTGGGTCTCCTCATCGCTCTTGATGAAAAAGGAAAAGCTAATGGAGAGCTATTCTGGGATGATGGAGAATCTAGAGGTATTGTATTAATCGTTACAACATGTTACAATCCACAGTGTGCAGTTGCTTTGAATACTGGATATCCACTAAACACCTTTTCACAAGTCAGATCAAATAAATAACTTTCCCCAGAATATTGTTGTGACCCTGGACTAAACCCCCGAGTTTTTACTAAGATCTGGTTAGGGACCAATAACATTTTGTTTAAAGTAGACAAAGCTTGCGACTCAAGACACCTGCTAAGAGAATAAAACCACAAGATTCCATGGATTTTGAACAAATAAAAATAAACTTTATTATGCAAGATCAGAAAGATAAAACAATTTACAATATCTATCTTATACTCTAACATTCAGGGATAACATGAGGTACACATAAATTAACAGGCAAACTGTGGTCGAAAAAACCACACTACACTAAATAGCAAACCTGACCAAGACAGATCCCACGGATTTCTCAGCAACTCACCCAGATGTCAATAAACACTGTGAGTCAACCAAACTTGTTGGAACTCTCTCTCTCTCATGAGGGATTCCAGTCTCCACCTCTGAAGATCTAGCCTTGTAATTCTCTCCAAAAGTCACTCAAACGCAGACTGCCTCAATGACTGCACACCCCCCAGGGTTTCAATCTCATCTCCCAAGCCTCCATCCCCCTGGATTCCTGAATCTGCACTCAACCGTCTTTTTACTGGCACAATTTCAGCTCTTTAATAGCTGCTAGCTTCACTGGACTGGCACTACCCCTGGATTTCACCAAGTTCCAATCTCCCCAGCTACACCAAGCTATAACTGGCTCCCAGGTCTTCTTCTGAGCCTAGGGCTGCCAACCCTCCAGGATTGGCCTGGAGTCTCCAGGAATTGAAGATCAATGTCCAGGACACTGCTGTGTGCAACTCTGGAGAAAAATCATTGGGACATTAAAAAAATTGTTTTTTTTTTGTCATTTTCTTTGGACACTTCTCTTTACCAGATATAAAAATATTGAAAACAGGGGGAAAAGATGGTTTGGCTGACAGTCAAGCATCACCTAATTGGGTATTTTTGCTTTGCATTTGGCGTAGGAAGACAGTGCGTCACAAGGATGACCAACTAAGGGCAAGAGTGTGGGGGCAAGTCATGTGATGAAACCTCCAAGAATGCATTTAGTTATAGTTGGCAATCCTATCTGAGTCCTAACCCTTTCCAGCATGGAGCCAGGGACCTTCTGCCATCTTCTCAGCTTCCCAGGACATCTCCTGAGCCCCAACTACACAAAGCCAGCTAACAGCAACACTCCTGCTGCCTGGAGCCTGCTAACAGCAGCACCTTTTCCCTTGCTGCAAAACACTCACTCCCCCAGTAAACACACAGATAAATTGAAACCCTAGAACTTTTTTAAGCTCAGCCTATCTCCATGACAATGTAATCTTCCAGGGCTCACTGAACGCTTTGAAATTAACCGTAGCTTTAACTCCCAAAACAAAACAACGCTCTGGGCTGCATTTCTTTGCCACCAGTGTGGACACCTCGGGCAGAATCGTCCCGGATTTGTACTAAGTGCGGTAGCAGGCGAGTAAAACAATGTTTTACCCACCTTACCCACTGGTTGCGATGGCGGGTTTTCATGCCGTAATGTCCCAAACCCGCCGCATTACCTACGCATTCCCGGGAAACACGCTGTTTCCACAGCGAGCGGGCTCTCATTCGCCTGCCACGCCGTCACCTTGCCGCTTCATTGTGCCAGGCACCACATTCAAAGTACGGCCGTGCTCATTGCTTCTAGCCCATGACTGCAGCAAAGAAGACATGGCTCTGAAAGGCAAGAAGACTGCAGCTGTCAAGCGCCTTTTGGATGCCGTGGAAGCCCGCTGTGATGTCCTTTAACCCCTCTCTGGTCGCAAGAGGGGCAGCTACATTACCACTCTGGCCAGGTAGACGACAGCAATGGTGATCAGTACCAATGTTGCATAGAAGAGGTTGGCCATCCAATACAGATAGAGGGTGAATGATCTCATCTATGCAGCCAGGGTATGGCAACCATCTCATCACTCTAAACTCTCACACTCAAGCTCATCACACATTCACTGGCATCTCACTCACTGCCAGCTCAAAGGACATCACCACCCATTCTCACACACATGTCCATCTGGCCTCATCTCCTCAGGAGACTGCCTCCTCAGCCCTCACCATCTTGAGGCCATTTGCACAGATCAGCATGTGCCCCCACACATACCCTGGGGTACCCTCCTTCCCCAGTACAGCCCTCGTCCTGCAGCCTATTCCCTTGCCTGAGGCCACTTCTCCCCCTTCACCAAGCAAAACCTTGCCCTGCAACCATTCAAAAGCCACCCACATATGGCTGATCTGGTAGGTAGAGACCTGCCCGTGAGCCCCCCTCAAAGTGATGTGGTGCTGCCAGTGAAGCTGATGACTGTGAGTGCTGCCCGAAGTAAGGTAGGCAAACAAACCTTGAAGTCCTAAGCAAAGTGCAGCCCGCCAAGTCCACGCCTTATATATGCTGTTGTGAAACATGTCAGCGGGAAGGGCTGGTTTACAATGATATGCTGATGTATTACAATGAGGTTCCCAACGTCCGATGGCGGGGAACATGGCCTGCCGTCGGCGGACGGAGCGGACAATTGCAAGCTGGTTTCACAACGTCATGAAACCGATTTTTGGCCTTCTCACCCTATTATCCGCTCACACCATCAAACACGGCCAATGCGGGCAGGCACTGAAAATCCTGGCCCTCGCCTCCAATTCTCCAGCTAAGTAAGCCCGTCTGCTGTTTTATGATTTTACCTTTCTTGCTATTAACCTCTTAAGTCAACAAGGCCCCAACCTTTTGTGTACTAGTCTTCAAACTGCTTTAGTTGCATTTAACCAATTTTCCACTGTTAACTTTAATCTTCCCAGAACTAAAAATTACCTCTAAAATATTACTATGAACTAGGTATTTATAACAATTTTGCCTGAAAAGATGGAGACACTACTTCCAACTCCCTTTTAACCTACTATTCAGAATCATTTCTACATATATTGTCTGAGCCATGTAGCTTATTCCTCAACTCAGACTGTCATTTCAAAAGAAGTATTAAACCTGTTTAGCACATGGCTGGTGAGCTAATTCAATAATTGTTACCCGAAGAAATGACCTATTGTTGTTCTTCATTCTCAGCCCTGTATGCTTTTAAATATATTTCTTAATTGGTGGTTTTAAAATCCTCAACTCTATCACTGGTGTTTCTGATGCAGTGTTGCTGAACAGTAAATTGTACTGATTTTACCTTTCAGATACTTTCCGAAATGAAGCTTACACTGCTTATCAGTTTACAGTTACAGAGGTTAGCTTTTTCAAATTGATTCAATTATAACTTCTAATCGTTATTCTATTACAAAATTTGCTGCTCAATTTGTACAAGGACCACATTTCTCGGATTGTTGGTTGAGTTTTTTTACAGAAGTATATGTATCCCTTTAAACTGCATAAGTATACCCTTGCTGAAATGAACTATGTTTTCAGAAGAGTCTGTGCAAGTATCAGGATGTGCTCATTCTCTAACCTTTGGAAATTCTAAAATGTGACAGCATGCAAAAGCATATACTCAAGTGTCAAAATTCATCCATGCTCATTAATTCATCCTCTAAACAGAGTACTTAGAGGAAGTGTTAATCTATTTCAAATAAACAGATAAATTCCTTAGGAAAAAGTGAAAAAATTTAAACAGGACATTCAGCATTTGCAAGGTAACAGTGCCAGTAGTAATTCCCAGGTTCTAACTTGGCATGTCACTATGATGTATTTCATTTGGGAGTGTTTAATGCAGACGTTACATGCCCATCAGACAGTTATCAATCAAGTAAAGCACCAAGAAGCCATTCCTAAGCTATATTCAGTGATACGGTCAAAGAGAAAATCACCCAGTGGCTGAAGTCATACCTCATGCAAAAAGGGATACTATGGTTCTCAGAGACCAGTCATCACAGTTCCAGGACATCACTCCAGGAGTTCCTCAGGAAATTATTCTCAGACCAATCATTTTTATCTTCATCAATTACTTTCCTCTATTGTAAGGGACTATTACCATATTGAAAGTATATGATTAGATAACCAATGGCTGGAAAGAAATCAAGGATGAAACTTTCAGGAAATTAAGTGAAGTTTGCATGAATAAAAGAGTTGTAATACTTAGGAATTTGGAGTATTCTAAGACAAAAACCTGTGATCATAGTAGATAAAAACTCTTAGAATGTGTCCAAAGACTGTTTCCTTCATCAGCATGTTACATATTTTTATAAGGAGGGATGCAGCTTTAGGTCTAGTTCCAAATAATAACGCAGGACAAATAAATTATCTTAAGGTAGGAGAACAGTTAGGTAATAGTAATAATGACTTCAGTAGGTTTACATGGAAACAGATAAAGAAGAAGAAATGCCAAATAAAAATAGCCCAATATGAAAGTATTGGACTGGAAATTATCTTATTTCAATGAGATGAACAGGAGCAAGCCCAGATTTAATCCAGGGGCAGGTTTAACCTGAAATCTTTGGAGGATGTGAGTGTGGCATGGCTTTTAATTGTACTTTGCATCTTGACTATATGCCCTGCTTGGGTGTAGGTATGCAGTCAAGATGCACCATAAGAGCTGTCGGCTGGTATGAGAGTTTGGCAGTGGTGTGCTGCAAATGGGATACAAACTGGCAGGCTGCAATTTGTGGCATGTACCAGTTATCTGGCTAGTCTTATTTTTCTGGTTTCCTTAATCACAGTATTGTGGCATCACAGAATCATACAGCATAGGAGGAGGACATTCAGCCTGTCATCCTTGTACTGGTTTTTGAAAGGGCAGTCATACTTAATCCCACACCTCCACCTTATATCCATGGGCAGGATTTTACGGTCCCACCAAAGTCAATGGACTTTTGAATGGCTTGCCGCATTTTACAGCCCCGCCAAAACGGAGCTGTAAGATTCCACCTCATAACTCTGTAAGTTCCTGATGCTCAAGTACATGGCCAACCCACTTTTAAAATTATTTATGGAATCAGCTTCCACCATCTTTTCCGGTATAGAATTACAGATCCCAACAAATCTCTGAGTGAAAATATTTCTCCTCATCTCCCTTTTATAACCTTTGCCAATGATTTTAAGTCTATAGCCCCTGGTTATTGACCTACTCGCCAGAAGGAATAGTTTTTCTCTTTCTACTCTATCAAAACCTCTCATCTTCTTGATAACCTCTATGAGGTTACCTCTCCAAAGAGAATATACTAACTTTTCCAATTCAAAACTGAAGCCCCTCGTCCCTGGCAATATTCTGACAAACCACCTCTGAACTTTTTCTAAGGTCTTTACATCTCTCCAGATGTATGATGCCCAGAATTGTCCACAAATCTCCAGCTGAGGCCTAACTATTGATTTATAAAATTCTATCATGACCTCCACTTTTATATTCTATTAGTCTATATATAGTTTCAAGTAACCCACGTGCTTTTTTTGTACCACCTTATCAACTTGTCGTGCCATATGTAGTATACTGTCTTTTCATATTATTCTCCCCAAAGTACATCACTTTTGCGTGTTGAACTCCATTTGCTATGCTTTTGCCCATTTTATCATTCTGTCAATGTCATCCTGAAATCTGCCATTATCCTCATCACTACCTACTGAGTTTCCAAGATTTTTTATCATCTGCAAACTTTATAATCCTGCTCCCTGAACCCGAGTTTAGGTCATTTATAAAAATTTGCAATGAGTAATGGACCTAAAACTAACCCTTGAATAACACAAGTGCAAACTACATCTCCCAGTCTCAGAAACATTCGCTAACTACCACCCTTTTCTTCCTGTCACTGAGCCAATTCTCTATCCGTACTGTGACTTTCCCTTAATGTATGCAATTTTTTCCTGCATCTGTTCCCATATCCAAGAAGTATTTCTGACAGTAATACACCCAGGCTGCCATCACAGTCATGCTGTCCTGTCATCTTGTGGGAAGGATGCTCAGAAGAGTCAAGACGAGCAACTTCTTCACACTTATCAAACACCTCTGATCATGCTTTCATGTTATACTGTCCATCCTCTCAAATTTCACCTGACATCTATTCTCTCCAATCAGCGTTTCCAAAGATTGAAAACGTGGGTGAACCATTTTTCAATCTTTTAAAAAGGCTGCAGTATTTTTATTCCCATATATATCTGCCCAGATCTTCCAGAAGTGGCAACCAATGTTGGATTGCCACTCTGATTCTACTTTTCTGCACCTTGATGCAGCTTCACATTTCTGGCTGAGTCTTCTGAGCCCGGCTTCTCCAGAAATGTGGAGCGTACAGTCCATTAGAAAGCTCCATCTCAGTGGAGTAGTGTTGGTGGAAGGTTGGGCATGCCCCATTTTCACAGCACTGGCTGCTATAAGTTTAAATGTCCACTGTGAATGTCAGTGAACGGATGAATAGGTGAGTGGATGAATGAGTGAACGGGTAGGGTAGTAGTGTGGGTAGGTGGGTGAGGTAAGGTGGGTGAGTTAGAGGTAATTGGGTAGGATGGTAGGTGGGTGAGGTGGCAGGTGGGTAGGGTGGCAGGTGGGTAGGGTGGTAGCTGGCTCATCATGTCGGGTTGGGGTGTTAGTCAGGTGGTGGGGGGTAATCAGGTCTTGGAGGGTAGTCGAGTCAGGTGGAGAGGGGTAGTCGGGTGGTCAGAGATTAACGTGGTTGGGAGGGGTGGTAGGGTCGGGGGGTTAGTCAGACGAATAGAAAGGTAGTCGGGGGGTGGTCAGGGGATCAACGGGGAGTCAGTGTGAATGATTTGGGGTCAGTTGGAAGTTAAATTATTATTTTCTTATCTATCATTTCCTGGATAACTATCCAGGTAAGTATATTGGAATTGTCCAAACTCTCCGACTGAAACTCAGGCTGGGATTTTCCGGCTACATCGTGGCGGGGCCTGCTGCGGGAGATTCGGCAGCCCAGCCAAAAGGCCATTGACTTTCGGCGGGACTGGACAATCCCGCGATGAGTGGGGCTGGAAAATCTTGCCCTCAGCGTCGGAGCCTTTTGCGGAAGGTCCCAGGGAGGAGGGGAGTTTCCAGTCGGAAGTTCAAACTTCCTGGAAGTTCAAATTTCCCGGAAATTCCCACAGAGGTCAGTGTGTCGGGACTTCTACGGGGTGCTGACACACATCTTGGGTTGTGCGTCTGGTCAACAATGATCTGGAGACTGGAAGATCTAGGCCAACATGATATAACTTTTAAGTGGCAGCTTACTTTTATTTTGGGAAGCAGCTTCATGCACGCAATTCTGAAGGAGCTCCTCATTAAACTCCCAAAGTAAAACTCAAGCTGTACAGAAAGCCAGTTAAAAAAAGAGTAGTGGTCCGGCCTTATCAGATCCACCAGGACCAGTTCGTCGCTCTGGTATTGGGCCGTCAGAGATATCATGTCACTTTTTGTCTGGCATTGCTGAATTGGAGCTAAAATGAACTAGTACAAGTTGTAGCAAACTAAAAATTAGCTTAAGTGTCAAACTTTCTTAGTAAAACGCAAAACAACTGAACGTCACTCATTTCAAATGATTGGCAAATTATGCCATCTAATTTCTGGTCCTGATAGCATGGGGAGGATTTACTTGTTTCTGTCACAATACTTAATGGATTATTTTATAGGCAAAAAAAAGAGAAACATTTGGATCGAAAATCAGATTGGCACACTTATTTGTATGCATTTTAGGCCAGATGTTACTGTCAATGTAATAGTGAGGCTAATGGTGCTCACCATTATTTATGCACAACTGGAACAGCATCTTTGGCTAAGCAGCAGATGTATGTGTAAATGCAAGATCTAAAAGTTGCAGTCTGACTTGTGCCTCTGTTCCATTAGCCTAGTGAAAACAACATCTCGCAATAGATATGAACTAAACCTGCCACAGACAATGGAGCTTTATCAATTCTTAATACCCTTTAACAACATGTTAGGTGTTAATTACTTCCAACCAATCTGTCTCTCGCACTGAAAATTAACTATTATAAGTGTGAAGTATCATTCCTTCAGGTATTAGAGATTTTTAAAAATTAAGTTTTTAATATTTTTAAGATTATGTTCTGTCCCTCTTTTCTCTTTCCCCTAATCCAATCTTTCTTTTCCCCTCTTTATTTCTTTTTCTGTACCTGATCTGACATTCTCACTGGAAAGAGTACAGAGGAGATTTACGAGGATGTTGCCAGGAATAGAGAGTTTTAGCTATGATGAAAGATTGGATAGACTGGGATTATTTTCTTTGGAACAATTTGAAGCTGAGAGGAGATTTACTTGATTAAGTTATACAAAATTCTGAGGACCTAGTTAGAGTGGACAGAAATGATCTTAGCAGAGGGGTCAACAAACAAGAGGCATAGATTTAAAATACAGTCAGAAGCATTAGAGGGAAGTTGTGGAAAAATCTTTTTCACCCATAAGGCGGTGGAAGTCTGAAACTCATTATCTGAAGGCAGAAGGGGCAGAAACACTCATCCCATTCTAAAAAAAAACAACTGGATTTGCACTTGAAGTGTCATAACCTAGAGGGCTACATACCATTGAACTGGAAGGTAGGACTCGGCTGTATGTTAGAAAAACAGAAAATGCTGGAAACAATCAGCGGGTTACGGCAGCATTTTTGGAGAGAGAAACGGAGTTAATGTTTCACCTGTGAACTTTATCAGAACTGGGAAAAGATAGGAATGTAATAGGTTTTGAGCAAAGGGTGAGTAGGACAAGGACAAAAGGAAGGTCTGTGATAGGGTCGAAGTCAGGAGCAATTGAATGATAGAAGACTTTGCCTTCTAGGGCCAAAGGGAACGGTGACAGGGTGAGATAAGAAACAAAGGAAGAAAGACCCAGATCTCTGGATCATCGGAGACCGGACATATAACCCAAGATGCATGTTGGGACACTGCAGAAGACCCAACGTGCTGATCTCTTTGGGAAGTTCCCAGGAAGTTTGAACTTCTGATGGGCAATTACACTGGTCCCCGGGACCCTCCACAAAAGTCTCCAACTCTGAGTTAGAATCAGAGACTTCAAACAGTTCTGACGTACTTGCCTGAATAGTTACCCAGGAAATGTTAGACAGAAAAGTCCCAGTCTAACTCCTGGGTAACTACAGAACTGAACCCCCCCGCAATCACTCACATTGGCCCTCAACTTCCCTCCCTCTCCGCCCTGTGACTATGCCCTTCGACCCTCCACAACTATTTCCCCCGATGCCCTGACTATCCTTCCTGACCCTTCCAACTACCCACCCTGACACCCCGGACTATCCCTCCTGTCCACCTCACCCAACTACATGCTGAGCCTACCCACCTGTCACCCTACCCACCTACCACCCTACCCATTAACCCGCTTACCACCCTACCCATTAACCCGCTTACCACCCTACCCATTAACCCACTTACCACCCTACCCATTCACTCATTCATTCACTCACCTATTCACTAGCATTCACACTGATCATTTAGACTTACCTTAGTGCAGCTGTCTTTGTTTATTCTTCATGGGATGTGGGCATCGCTGGCAAGACTAGCATTTGTTGCCCATCCCTAATTGCACTTGAACAGAGGGCAGTTAACAGTCAACCACATTGCTGTGGGTCTGGAGTTTTTGTAGGCCAGACCAGGTAAAGATGGCAGATTTCCTTCCCTAAAGGACATTAGTGAACCAGATGGGTTTTTAGGACAATCGATAATAGTTTCATGGTCACCATCACTGAGATTAGCTTTCAATTCCAGATTTATTAATTGAGTTTAAATTCCGCCAGCTGTGATGGTGGGATTTGAACCCATGACCTCAGAATATTAGCCTGTGGCTGACTTTACCACTACACCACCATCTTCCCTGGTGCCATGAAAAGGGGGTGTGTCCAGCCTTTCCCTCCGATGCTACTCTACTGCGATGGAATTTTCCAATGGACTATATGCTCTGGATTTCCAGAGATCAGGGCACAGAAAAATACAGTCAGAGTGACAATCTGACAGTGAGTGCCGCTTCGTGGAAAATCCGGGTCTAAGATGTGCCGAAAGCAGGTGTGCTACAGATTGAAAAAAAAAGAAAACAACCAAAGGAAGTGAAACAAAATGGAGCACAGATCATGGTTTGAAATCGTTGAACTCAGTGTTGAGCCCTGAATACCATTAAGTGACTAATCAAAAGATGAAGTGTTGTTCCCAGGTTGCATGGTTCTTTATAAGACTGTCTTTTTAAGACTGGAGATTGACCTCCTTCTGTTTCTATGCATGGTCGTTTGCCCTATTCACTTAGATCCCAGATGCTCCCTCGTGTTGCCATTATCAGCTCACACTGCCAGCAACTTGCCACACAAAAATCTGTACCATTCAAGGGCAAGTCTAACTAACAGCAGATACCATTAATTGCCCTGCTGCAGCAAAAACTGGACCATTATGGTGAGACTATCTGCATTAAACGCTTTTCGGCCCTTCAAAGTTTGCTTTTTGGTTGCTTTGTTAGTAGATAGCAAACTCATTGCTTTGGGCAAACAATATATGCACAAGGCCTAGATGTGACATAATTTGGACCAATATGAACCTTATTTGCATGATTAGTGTTAACACTACCAGGGGAAAATAATTCATGGAATTTGTTTCAAATACTTAATGAAATTTTGTGGGGTTTTTTTAGAATCTTTTGGATATCAAAGTACTAAAAAGAGGATACATTGACCCAAACAACCTTAAATTTGGAGAAATAAGGATCTTTGGCATCAAGAATGCTCTGGCATCTGTCATTGTGAAACATGGACAAGGTGTCACAACTTTATCACCAGAAAATATCAATTATAATGCAAAGACTAAGGTAATGGAAACTTTCTTATCTGAATAATTCTTTCTTTAATTAAATACATCCAATATTCATTGAGCTTTAACTGTCCCATTCTGTGTTACTCAGTCTGAACAACTGTATTTTGTTTTAACCTATAACACTTAGTTGTCAAAAATTATGTTAATTCATGCTTCTCCTTTACATCCTATTTGTAGCAGAGCTAACTGATTCCAGGATTAACTTTGATCTCAAACTTTGAATCTAATGTATGCATGAATCAGAATTAAGTAAGATAAGACTGTCTTGTGGGAGAAGGTGATCACACCAAAATGCTTTCAAAGATCTGTATGAGTGATACTTCTTATTTGCAAAGCAAGATCCGATAGATTTCATTGTTGCTCATTGCTTGAATGTGATAAAGAGAAAGATGCACATATCTTTGCACATTGTTTCTGAACAATTAGTATTTTCCTGTAAAATTGAGCCTTTTTTCTTTGTCAGACCATATTCTGTATTGAGAGGTTAATCTGGAGTGCAACCTTTCATAACATTCTTTAATCTGATAATGATTGTCATAAACAATGCCTTTATCAATTACTTTGTTTTATTTGATGATGTTGACCGACTGCCTTTTATTAAAATTCATGGAACCATAACAAGTAAGAAATCAATTGTTACTGCAACCAGTCACGGCTTTATAGCTACACTAGGTATATTTATATTAAAATTAAATGGATTACATTTTTTTAGTAGATTAGATTTTTCACTGTGACAAGAATTCCTGTTAGGAAAGCATAAGAATGGAATTTCTGCCCACCTGTGTCCTCCAGAGACAGATTAATTTGAACGTTAGTGGTGGGCACCCAGCTGCATTTTCTGGGCTGCATATGTTCAGTGGGAGGAGGAAAGTTATTGTGATCAGTGGTACCATGTAAAGCAGAAAATAATTGAAAAACTTTGTCATTTCAATTCACGTGATTGATTGAACTGAGCCTGACAGGCATTTAAATTTTAAGCTGTCCATCCCTGTCCCACACCTTAATAGCACTGGATGACAGATTGCAATGACGTTCTTGATATCCAATGTTACTAAGGATGCTAATGACTAGAAATCCATCAGTTAAAAGCCTCCTGCTAATACCTGGCGATTTGCGTGTGCTCAACCCAAATACGGGCAGACACCATTTCCAGTGGAAAGATCAAGAAGCTGAAGAACCAACAGAATAATTTATGGACACATTTTCCATTCCTGCCCATCTAGAAACTGTTCAAAAATGGATGCTAATTCAGAGGAAAACCCCTGCTCAAGATCTAAGGAAGTAGAACTCTCAAACACAAGAGAAACTCTAGATACTGGATGAAGTTTATGCTTTAAAACTATTATTGGTAATAATAATTAAAAATTGAATTATTGTAATCGGACTTCTTAAGTGACCCTTGCAATAAATGTGTTTTTCTTTGTATAGGTTGCTCAGCTGACAGGTCTTCAACTAGAACTAGGAGAATCATATTCAGTACAATGGAATTTTTTAGTATTTGAAAAGATTGACTGTCACCCTGAAGAAAATGCAGATGAAACTGCCTGTATAGAGCGAGGTTGCAAATGGGTTGTAAGTAATGCAAAAGCAGAAAATTGCTTTGAGAGAAAATGTTAGTTTATTTAATATACACACACACAGTTGTATATATTGTGTGTGTGCGCACATATTTAGAAATTATTTTTAAGATTCAGTTTTATACTTAACATCATCAGTTATGAGGAAAATTTCCCATCATCAATTACATTCCAGCCAGCTCAAAACTGCATGCAACATTAAAGATTTCTTATCAACAGCCAGATGAACTGCTTCTGTAGAGTCTGTGTGAGTATGGGAACAGTTGCAGAGTTGTACCCACTTCTACATAAGCACCTTCAGACAATTTCCACCCCAGGAATGGCAGAACCAGTGGCAGTCAAGGTTATCAGCTGTCTTCAATATCAGATAATAATAACTGACATATAGTTTAGCAAGGAAACACTTGCAGTGACAAATATGGCCCCAACTTTAAGTTGGCGACCTGCTGGAAGTGGGGAAATCCAGAAGTGCACAAGAAACCTGAAAGTAAGTGCCCATGTCTGTCGGTCACTTTTTAATCCAGCTACTGCATTACCATATTATTATTGGATTTTCTGACCAATTAGCTTGAGTGCGTGTGATGACAAACCATATGGGTCGGTTTCAACTCCAGTATTTAAAGAGACACAAAAGACATGAAATTTGATGGATTTTGGAGTTGGCAACAGAGCAGAAGAACTTGATAGAATGGACTCCACCTGTTCAATGGCTGTGCCTCATTTTAGTGACATCTCCACGATTGTGTTGCCGGGAGTTGTAAGGGCCCATGGGGGATATTCTTCCCTACTTGCGGGAGAAAGGTGCCTGCTGGTGAAACAAAGAAGGCATGGTTGGAGGTTTCCCATGAGATCAGCTGCAGAAGTGTGATGCTATACTCACAGATTCAATGCCAAAAGCAGTTTGATGAGAAAATTGAGTACAGTGGCACAGTCACCTAAATCCTGATGTTGGCACCTTTTCTCACAGAGATGTGCATGCCAACAGTCTCGCTAGAGTATCCACAAACTCCAGGTACAAAGTGAATTCTACTGGTCACTGAATGAAATGGTCAAAACATTTTTGTTACCGCAATATTAGCACGTCCACACCTGCTCCTCTGCACTGTTGACTTGCCTTACCTCCTTTGGAGGAGAATGCTGACATTGCACATGAACAGAAAACCATGAAGAGAGGTAATTTTCTGTCTGACCCTTGTTCCCTCCCTTGAAGAGAACAGTTAAGATCTTAGTGAGATCTGTTATAGAGGGCATGGCCACAAAGAATGCAAAGACACTGTCAGCAGCACTATAGTCAGAGCAATGGAGAAATTATGACCACTTGGCAACAATAGCGCAGTTTCAAGCACTGTTCTAGATGTTCACCATTCCCTACATTCAAACAACAATGAATTCCCATTTTATTTAGGCAATTGCTCTCTTTGGTGCTGAAAATGGTGGGGGTGTGGAAATCAGTGTGAACAACATTATATGGATACAGGGTCCTCATTTGTATTTTTGTATCCTGAGTTGGTGGCGGCTTTTTACTTACAGAGAAACAGGGCAATGGAGGCTTCAATGATACATTCTGGGGTAGTCTTCAGAGTTATATGATCTCACACCACCACCTCAAGGGCAATGTGGGATGGGCAAAATATGCTGGCCTAGCCAGTGATGCCCACATCCTATGAAAGAATAAAAAAAACTAAAGGTAATAAAAATTTGAATAGGGCTGTTAGCAGAAATATTATGAAGGTAGAATTAAGTGATCTTTGTGAAGGACAGGGTGTGAGGATTGAAGCTCAGCTCTGGTTTAACCAGAGTGCCATGATTCTGGATTGTCTCCTTGAACATGAGTGAATGGCTGGGGAAGTGGATGAAATCATTGGCATTAAGGGAGGGGATTTTATTGCAAAAGCAAGTACTGATCGTTTTGATCTTTTCATTGATCACTTGAAGTAAGTTACGACTTTTCCGTGACTTGATATAAGACTGATGGTCTCAAAGCATGATGGTGAATGTTGAATCCAGAGTGATGATAGAAAGGTAGAGCTGGTTGTCACTTGTGTGCATATGGAAGTTAACCATATGGTCAGACCGAATCTTTGATGAATTACAAGACAAGTTGTCTGCCATATTTGCTCAGTTTTGCAGCTGCCAGATTTGAGGGCATTAAAATGGCGACTGTATTGTGAGCAAGAAGCATTGGAGATGTGGAATGGTGAGGTATTAATTAAGCAAGTAGGTGGTGGCCCTTGTGTCATGGCAATTGGAGGAAATGAGATGGGGAATTGGAGTTCAATGATGAATTAGTAAGGAAGCTTGGGAAAAGTTTTTTTTCTGTCGGTAGATGAGGAAAACTGTGCGATTATGGGAGGTTACGGGACTATGGGTGAAGAAGGAGACAAAGAAGCAGTCAGAAGTAGCCACCAGTGATTAAGACCTCAAAGGCTGTGAGGCCTCTTGAAATGACAAGGTGTGGATATGGATGGGGGTGGGGGGGGTGATTATTGGTGTATGAAATAGTGATAACATGCACAGAGAAATTTGGGAAGAAGGGCTGAGGTGTTTAATTGTAGGAGAAGGCACTGAAGATAAGGAGTTGCTTGGTGTTGAGGGAGTATATCTTGTGAGAATGTTAACGTGGCACATAGAAGCATGATTTGCTTTGAAATGAGAAGCAGGAGGTATGAAAGAGAAGTGTGGTATATGGGCCCTTGAAGGAAGATAAGATGTCACATATGTAAGGGGAGAAGCCAAGGCAGGATTTGACAAAGTGGTTTGTGCCTTGGTCACAGCAATTTGGGTGGGATTGGAATGTATGGTCAGGTTGGGAGGCTTCAGTAACCGGGAAGGAATTGTCATCCAAAGGCTAGATTCTGTCAGTGTCAGGAGATCGATAACATCACTCACGATGAAGTTATGAATCGCAAGATTCTAATTCTTCATGGAGCAAACGTTGTGGAGGAGGATATGGAGCGTGATTAATATCCCAGCGGTATCAGGAGGGATAATGGATGATAGTTGGATTAGGATGCAGTTAGAGAATTTAACCCCAAGGAGGAGGCTAGGTGGGAAGATAAACAGGTGCAGAAGTTGAGGCAGTTGGGGTGGAGTGGTGGAGCTGGAGAATGTGAATAGGGGCATGGTTGAGGGGTGAGGGGGAGTGAGGATGAAGACAGATGAACAGGGGAAAGCCTAGAAATTGTGGTGAGAGAATGGGAGTAGGGGACTGGAGCCCAGTGTAGTAGTTAAAATATATGCAAAATGAACATGGGGAAACCTTAGGTTACATAGAACCAGGGTAAAGGGCTAGGTATTATAGTGAAGGTCATTTGCAAAGGACTTGTGTGAGGTAGTAAGCCAATCCACATTATAATGGTTTATCTAAGGAAAAGATTTTCTAAGCAGTGTGTTGCAGTGAGGTTCATTATGGAAATTAACAGACGGAGTTAAGGTTCAAATTGGAAATAGAGTTCCTCTGGCAACCGAAAGAGGAGAGAAATTTAAATTTAGGCCCCAAAGGTCTAAGAAGTAACCTCTGCAGGAGTCTACTCAAAACCTCGTTCAGTTTAACAGTATATCTCTCTGCGTCATTTGTTTTAGCCAACTTCTTAACCAGATCCTGATGAAGCAAATCTAATGTGCCAATCTATAAAGTGTTCGGTTGAGCTATGCATAGAACATTAAGAATATTGTGCTGCTCAACTTCAAGAAAACCAGAGCCTATACTGGCTGAGCTTATGTTGTGTTTATATTGAGTCCTGGCTGATGGAACTGAAGCAGGTGTACAGGATACATTGCATACAAATGAAAAGCAAATACTGGGGTGCCAAACCTTAAACAATGGTAATTTAATGTTAATTTTGACACGGTGGGATAGTGGAAATATCATTGGACTGGTAATCCAGAGGCCCAGGCTAATGTTCTGGGGCAAGGGCTCAAATCCTACCAGGGAAGCTGATGGAATTTAAATTCAGTTAATCAGCTGGAATTGAAAAGCTGGCCTCGTTAATAGTGATCATGCAACCATTGTCGATTGTTGAAAAAAACCCATCTGGTTCACTACTGTACTGTTAGGGGAGGAAATCTGCCGCCCTCGCCCAGTCTGGCCTACATGTGACTCCAGACCCACGGCAATGTGGATGACTCTTAACTGCCCTCTGAAATGGCCTAGCAAAACATTCAGTTCAAAGGTAATTAGGGATGGGCAATAAATGCTGGCCTTGCTAGCAACGCCCACATCCCATGAAAATTTTTTTTAAAATGTTATTTAGCAGGCGCAACTGCGAGCAAGATGTATAAGATGGTGTGTCTAATTCCAGCCTAGAGTTTCAATGGTACTGCAGCCATCTTTTGGGAGCAAAACCATGCCTTAGCATCTAAAATGCCCCATTGGGTACCCACATGGAACTTTAGATCATGTGGCTCCAGAAGCACCTAAGGCCAGAACTATTTTAAAAAAAAAGACCTTCATTAAGATCCTATGCGTATTGTAAGACAATTTTCTGACATTGTTGTGCCCTAGCGCTAGAATCCACAAATATCCTCATTCTCAATGATGGGGGCGCCCAGCTCAACGGTGCGAAAGACAAGGTTGAAGCATTTATAGCCATTTTGAGCTGGAAGTGCCGGATGGATGATCCATCTCGCCTACTCCTGAGGTCCCCAGGTGTCAATCTTTAGCCAATTCCATTCACTCCATGTGATATCAAGAAACAGCTGAAGGCACTGCAAAGACTATGGACCCTGACAACATTCTGGCAAAAGTACTGAAGACTTGTGCTCCAAAACTATCCCCACCCCTAGCCAAACTGTTCCAGCACAGCTATGACACTGGCATCTGCCTGGTAATTTGAAAAATTGTCCAGGTATGCAGGTATGTCCTGTCCACAAAAAAGGCAGGACAATTCCAATCCAGGCAATTTCTAACCCATCAGTCTACTCTCAGAAAAATGATGGAAGGGGTCGTGGACAATATTATCAAGTGGCACTTAAACAGCAATAACCTGCTTGCTGACGCTCAGTTTGAGTTTTGCCAGGGCCACTCGACTCCTGACATCATTATAGTCAAATATGGACAAAAGAGCTGAACTCAAGAGGTGAGATGAGAGTGATTGCCCTCAACATCATGGCAGCATTTGACCGAGTGTGGCATCAAGCAGCCCTAGCAAAACTGGAGTCAGTGGGAATCGGGGAAAACTCTCCGCTGGTGGGAGTCATACTTATCACAGAGGAAGATGGTTGTTGTTGTTGGAGGTCAATCATCTCAGTCCTAGGACATCATTTCAGAGGTTATTCATGGTGGTGTACAACCACCTTCAGCTTCGTTAATGCCCTTCCCTCCATCATAAGGTCAGAAGTGCGACACTCACTGATGATTGCACAAAGTCAGTACCATTCACAACTCCCTAAGATACTGAAGCGGCTGGTGTCCTTATTCAGCAAGGCCAGAACAACGTTCAGGCTTGGGCTGATAAGTGGTAAGTAACATTCACGCCACACAAGTGACAAACAATGACATTTCTCCAACAAGAGAGAACCTAACCATCTCCAGCATTACTGTCATTGAATTCCCCACTATCAACATCCCGGGGGTTACCGTCAACCAGAAACTGAACTGGACTAGCCATATAAATACTGGGGCTACAAAAACAGTGTCAGAGAATGAGAAATCTAAGGTGCTTAGCTCACCTCCTGACTCCCCAAAGCTTCTCCACCATCAACAAGGCACAAATCACTTGTCTGTATGAATGCAATGCCAACAACACTCAAGAAGCTCGATGCCATCCAGAACAAAGCAGTCCGCAATGATTGGCACCCCATCTGTAGAGTAAAGTGTTAACATCAGGAACACCTGATACTGATGTACCTATGATGTAACTGTGATGCAATGTCACATGATTAAGTAACTCAGAATCTGGTAGGAAGCAGAAGTACAACCTCGTGCAGAGTACTGAAACGTACACAGATCTGTAAAGAAATAAGAAAAGTATTTACAAATAACAGGTAGCATTCTTAGGGTAACAGGCAAACCTTAAAGAAACCTATCTAGACCCTGAACTCAAAATGAAACACCATCTTAAACGGTCACTTCCTTCACCACCGACACACGGTAGCAGCAATGTGAACCAGATACGAGGTGCACTGTAGTAGCAACTCACCGAGGCACCTTCAACAGCACCTTCCAAACCCATGAACTCTAGCACCTAGAAGGACAAGAGCAGCAGATGCATGGGAACACCATCACCTGGAAGCTTCCCTTGAAGCCACTCACCATCCTGACTTGGAAATATATTGTCATTCCTTCACTGTCGCTGGGTCAAAATCCTGGAACTCCCTCCTAACAGCACTGTGGGTGTGCCAACACCACACGGCCATCATAGACCAATTGCAGCAGGGTTTTGCAGTGCATGGGTTGCCGGAGCTCCTCGTGTCGATCAATGAGACCGCTTTAACCAGCGGGGAGTTCCACAGGTTCATGACCCTTAACGGCATTACCCATACCAAAACCTCACCCTACCACCCAGCATCGAACAGGCTGAGAGGGCAGTCCAAACCTTTAAATCCAGGATGAAAAAGATGGAAGGGGATTCCATCAGTATGAGATTGTCCCGGTTCTTGTTCGCTTACTGGACCACACCATACACAACAACCGGCATTGCCCCTGCAGAACTACTCATGAAGAGACGTCTCCGCAGCTGCCTGACACTTATCTGGTTGAATTTAGAGGGGAGGGTGGAGAAGGGGAGGCCAAGAGGTGCAGAAGACCAAGCATGATGATCATGGTCGTGAAAGAACTTTCACAGCGGGAGATGTGGTCCTCGCGAAGAACCTTGGAGATGGGCCCAATTGACTATTAGGTGAGGTGAGTGCAGTAACTGGACCCCTCTCCTATAATGTATTGGTAAACAGCCGAATAATTAGACAATATATGGATCATCTCTGCGAAAGAACGCCAGTCCCACAAGAAGAAATGCAGTCTTCATCTACGCTTGAGTCTGTTGCATGTGTAGAGGACAGGTCGCACGACTTGGAGCTGCCGATGGAGCCTGTGGGACCCGAGGGGGTTGGGGAGACAAACCTGCCAATTTCCACTGAGGAACCTAGTGGACAACTGTCCCCTGAAAAGGAGGTCTCGGAAAAACCAGCCGAGGCTGTTGACCTGTGACACTCAACACGTCCGAGAAAGCCTCCTGAGAGACTTGATTTGTAAATAGTTATTACTGTAAATAGTTCACATGTTATTAAGATAAAAGCAAAATACTGCGGATGCTGGAAAGCTGAAACAAAAATAAAAATTGTTGGAATTGTTGGAAAAACTCAGCAGGTCTGACAGCATCTGTGGAGAGAAAGACAGAGTTAACGTTTCGAGTCCAGATGACTTCTTCAGAACTGTTCTGAAGAAGAGTCATCTGGCCTTGAAAAATTAACTCTATCTTTCTGTCCACAGATGCTGTCAGACCTGTTGAGTTTTTCCAGCAATTTTTGTTTTTGTTTCACATGTTATTAAGTTTGTCAACTGTATTTTTTAAGTGAAGGGGAGGGATGTGGTAATGTGGAGTACTATGTACCTTTAAGAGAATGCAAATGGACGAACCATGTGACAGTACTGATCAATCACTCTACAACGCGGGCTACTGGTTAACTGTAAGTCTAGAGTTGGAGGTGGGAGCACGCAAGCTCTGCCTTCTGTTGAAATAAACAATTACAGTTTGTTCTTATGTCAGTCTATCTCCATTATTGATAGCGAGCATCAACTAACAAGTGTATATGAAGGCATGCAATTCGAGTTTACTTGACTAATGAATTCAGACTCAAGACATAAAACTTCTTGGCAGTTAATGCAGTGGTCCTTCCCGAAAAGAGGCAACATGGGGCTCTCACCAGCTCTTCAGCTGCCAGGCAAGTCCTCCATCACCTCCATTAAATACTGCCCATGATAGAATTCTTTTCAAAATTAAACCTAAAACTATAGGTGCACAAAATCATGTGTAAGAGGAGAGGGGAACTTGGTGAAACTACAATCACTGGGGAACGGGATTGAGCAAACTAATTGAGCTGTGGACTGACACGTCTTCGGGTCCTGATGGACTTCATCCTAGGGTCCTAAAAGAGGTGGCTAATGAGGTAGTAGATGCATTGGTGTTACTTTCCAAAATTCATTATATTCTGGAAAGGTTCCACCAGATCGGAAAGAAGCAAACGTAACCCCTCTATTCAAGAGGGGAGGGAGGCAGAAAACGGGAAACTATAGGCCAATTAGTTTGTCATCTGTCATGGGGAAGGTGTTAGAATCGATCATTAAGGAGGTCATAGCTGGGCATTTAGAGAAGCTCAAGGTAATCATGAAGAATCAGCATGGTTTTATGAAAGGGAAATTATGTTTAACCAATTTATTGGAGTTCTTTGAAGGAGCAACATGCGCTGTGGATAAAGGAGAGCCTGTAGACGTGCTGTATTTGGATTTCCAGAAAGCATTTGATAAGATGTCACATCAAAGGTTATTATAGAAAATAAAAGCTCATAGTGTAGAGGATAACATATTAGCATGGATAGAAGATTGGCTGGCTGGCAGACAGCATGCATAAATGGGTCTTTTTCTAATTGGCAGTATGTGACGAGTGGGGTCCCGCATGGGTCTGTGCTGGGCCCTCAACTTTTTACAATTTATATCAATGACTTAGATGAAGGGAGTGAAGGCATGGTAGCTAAATTTGCAGAAGACATAAATATGGGTAGGAAAATATGTTTTGAAGAAGACATAAGGAGGTTGCAGACAGACATAGATAGGTTCAGTGAGTGAGCATAAAATCTAGAAGATGGAGTATAATGTAGAAAAATGTGAAGTTGTTCACTTTGGCAGGAAGAATAAAAAGCAGAGTGTTATTTAAATGGAGAATGACTGCAGAACTCGGAGGTGCAGAGGGATCTAGGTGTTCCAGTGCATGAATAAAAAAAGTTAGTATGCAGGGACAGCAAGTAATTAAGAAGGTTAATGGAATGCTATCCCTTATTACGAGAGAAATTGAACATAAAAGTAAGGATGTTATGCTTCAGTTATACAGGGCATTGGTGAGGCCGCATCTCGAATATTGTGTGCAGTTTTGGCCTCCTTATTTAAGGAAGGATGTAAATGTGTTGGAGATGTTTCAGAGGTTTACTAGATTGATACCTGGAACGAATGGGCTGTCATATGAGGAAAGGTTAGACAGACTGGGCTTGTTTCCACTGGAGTTTAGAAGAGTGAGGGGTGACTTGATTGAAATATACAAGATCCTGAACGGCCTTGACAAGATGGACATGGAAAGGATGTTTCCTCTTGTGGGTGAGTCCAGAATTATGGGGCACTGTTTTAAAATTAGGGGATTGCCCTTTTAGGACAGAGATGATGAGAATTTTTTTCTTTGAGGATTGTGCGACTTTGGAACTCTCTGCCTCAGAAGATGGTGGAGGCAGGGTTATTCAATAGTTTTAAGTCAGGTAGACAGATTAGGCAAGGGAATCAAAGCTTATCAGCGGTAAATGGCAGTGCGGAATTCGAAACACAAGCGGATGAGCCATGATCTTATTGAATGACGGAGCTGGCTCGGGTGCTGAATGGTCTACTTCTGCTCCTATTTCGTATGTTTATGTGTATGAGTAGAATTTCACTGAAAGACCGTATTTATAGTTAACTTGGCTTCATAGGGCTAGATTTTGCTGTTGGCGAGAAAGGGCGTGGGGCCCGCTCGCTGATGCGGGATTACCTCAGGAGGAACCCCCGAAGTCATCCTGCCCCATTTACATTTTCAGGAAGGCAGGGGCACAGTAAAATCAGCTGTGCGCCTGCCGACCTGTCAATGGCCAATTGAAGCCATTGACAGGATAATTAAAACAATTAAAAGACCTGCCCGTCCAACCTTAAGGTTGGCGGGTAGGCCAGGAACCCCGGCAAGCTTCTGAAAAAACATGAAACTTCATCCACCGGCGGGATGAGGTTTCATGTAGGGTTTAAAAAACTTAATTAAAGTTTTAGTGAAATTTATTAACATGTCTCATCTCGTGTGACATTGTCACATGAGGGGGACATGTTAAGGATTTTTTATTTTTCTATTTTTAAAGCTTATACAACTATCAGCGATCTCCCTGAGGCAGCACTTAGCCTTAGGGAGATGTGCGCTCTTTCGTGCGCATGCGTGAAAGAGCACACTCTCACATTTGGGGAATCCCCCCCCGCCCACACAGGAAGCGCAAAGCGCTTCCCGCCAGACGTCACTCTGGGCGGGTCTTAATTGGCCCACCCACGTAAAATGGCGGCGGGGCCCGCTTCTCCGGCGGGGATCGGCTCCCCGCCCGCTGGAGATTGGGTCGGGCCCGCCCGCTCGACAGGCAGAAAATTCTGCCCATAGTGTCTAACATATGATGTGTTAAATTAAGCACTGCTTTTTATCAGGGGAATAATTGCAGTGGTCTAAAATTTAAGCAATGTTATGAAAAGTACAATAAGTCTGTTGAAATAGACTACAAAATGCTTTACACATTACTCCACTTACTGTTGTGAAATACTTAAATGTATTTAGCTAGTTTAAGCATACCTCTGTGTCTTTTTGATTTGCTTTATATGAAACCTGTGTTTTTCTTTTTTGCAGAGCAATTCTAAGCCTTCTGAACCTTCCTGCTTCTACGAAGGCGACTATGGCTATATCCTGAATACAAACAAGAGGATTACACAAAGGAAAAATGGAATGAGCGCTGAAATTAAAAGGAATACAGCATATCCAGAGCGTTACAAAGGCCAGACCCCAACTGTGGAAATCCTGCAGGTTGATGTCACATACCTAAGTAACAATATGTTGAATTTTAAGGTAGGATTCCAATGGTAGCATAAAAGCCAAGAAGATTTGAAAGCTTAAAGTTAAATAGAAAATGTGTATTGCTGCGATTAATTTATAGTCTGCTCCTGGTAATTCAGTGTTAACCTTTGAGATAAAATATGAATTATTCAATTTTTTAAATAGAATAATGTAAATAAAAAATGGAAATTTGGGTTGTCAGCAGGAGGTCTTATCCACCTAGGGACTTCAGGGAGCAATTCTCTTACATTAACCTAAGCCAAGAGCAATGTGTGCTTTGTCTCCATTTTATGAAGCAGATGCTTATGGAAATCTGCCACCTCTTGCAGGAGACCTGCAGCCTCATAGCAGAGCAAATGACACATTGTCATTGGCTGTGAAGGTGACCATGGCCCTGAACTTCTTCACATTAAGATCCTTCTAGCCTGGAGCAGGTGACATCTCAAACATTTCTCTGTTTGTTTTCTTTTGCTGCATAAGGGAAGTGACTGATGCTCTTCATACCAGGGAAGAGAAATTCACTATGTTCCTCTGACAAGAGGAGGGGGAGGAGTCTGCGCATGGTTTTCCCAGTATAACGGACTTTCCTATGGTGCAGGTGCCATTGACTGCACACATACCCTTTGCAGGTGCTGCAGCTACATGCAGAGATGCATTGCAACAGCAAAGGGTTCCACTCCCTGACTCTGTAGTTGGTGTGCGACGATGCTCAGTACATCATGCCAGTGAATACCTAGTATCCTAGCAACGGTCTTGATGCTTTTATTCTGCACCAGTTCAGTCTTACCTTAGTATTCGAACCACCATGTCACACTGGAGGGTGGTTGTTGGGTGACAAGGGCTACCCGCTGACTATCCATCTCATGACTTCAGTACACATGTGGCCAGCGTGCACGTAATGGGAGTCATACATCTGCATGAAACATCATCGAATAGACCAAATGCTGCTCAAGCGACGGTTTTGCTGTCTGGGTCACCTGTGGAGGAACACAGCAGTTCTCGCCACAGCATGTGTCATGATTCATTATACTCTGTTGTATCCTGCACAATATCACCATCATGCGGACACAGCCTTTGCCACCAGAGATATGGCAAACAGCTGAGGAGGAAGAGGAAAAAGAGGAGGAGGAAGGGAGAACCAACACATCATCTCTCCGGCTGGGTTGTCTATGGTTCCCTCATCCAACTAATGTTTCAGTGAACACCAGCCCAAATTCCCATTCAACAGTCACACGCCTTCCCTTCCCTCTGTTGCTGACCGTCACGGCATACTCTTGGCGACAAAGCTTAAATAAAACGCAGCACAAAATAAATTATTTAAATCAACTTTTTCAAACAAACCATTTGATACAAGCGTCAATTAATCACTCCTGTGTATTCCCTTACTGTCAGTCTTGACTGCCCTAATTCTCCTGGCAGTGCAAGCCCAGTGGTTGCAGGCTGGTGGAAAGCTGCTGACATTCTGTGGGGGAACATACAGTTGGTTTTGCAGAATGGCCTCAAGTAGCTAAGACCCTAGATGACCTGGGTTCAGACTGCACAATCTTGAACTGACAAATGGCAAGTGAGATTCATGCAGTCATAAGTGCTGACATTTACCATCATGAAAAAAGCAAAAGCCTAGCCAGTTCCACCTGATCTTGAAGTGAATTATAACCCTAGCCCCATTTTGGGTCTATATAGATGAGGAGTACTCCTCAGATGATCATTCTCACTTAAGGTTATGAAAGACAGGCCTAACAGACACTTAAATGGGTCTGAAAAATTGATCTAATTCCCCCTGAAGGAAATAAGCCACCAGAGAATATTACTGTCCTCCAGATAGCCTTTTAGACAAATTTTAGCTAGATTATAATAACCGAGATAGTATAACTTTTCCTCGATAATGTACCTCTCCACTGAAGACTGTATGGAGATGGGTTCTCACATTTGGATACAGAAGGCTATATGAGACAATGGGCTGAATTTTTCCGTCGGTGAGTTGGGGGCGGGGCCCGCTCGCCGACGCGGGATGACATCAGGGGGAACTCCCGACATCATCCTGCCCCATTTAAATCTTCAGGAAGGCGGGGGCACAGCGCGGTCAGCTGTCCACCCGCCGCCCAGTCAATTGAGGCCATTGACAGGATAATTAAAACAATTAAAGGACCTGCCTGTCCAACCTTAAGGTTGGCGGGCAGGCCAGGAGCCCCGGCGGGCTTCTGAAAACACATAAAACCTCATCCACCGGCAGGATGAGGTTTCATGTCAGTTTTTTAAAAGTTTAACAAAGTTTTTGTGTACTTTATTAACATGTCCCATCTCGTGTGACATTGTCACATGAGGGGGACATGTTAATGATTTTTTAATTTTTCTATTTTTAAACTTTGCAAACCTTTCAGCGATCTCCCTGAGGCACCACTAGCCTCAGGGAGGTGCGTGCTCTTTTGCGCGCATGCGTGAAAGAGCACACTCTCACATTTGGGGAACCCCCGCCCGCACAGGAAGAGCATAGCGCTTCCCGCCGGGCGTCACGCTGGGCGGGTCTTAATTGGCCCGCCCACTTAAAATGGTGGCGGGGTCCGTTTCGGCGGCAGCAATCGGCTACCCACCCACCGCCAAGTCGGTCGGGCCCGCCCACCCATCAAGGGCAAAATTCAGCCCAATGTATTTTCTAAATTATGTAAAAGTTTATTAAAGAACTGAATATGCAATTTACATTTGATGGAACGCCAATCACAACATTAATCGTTCCAGGAAAAGAAAGCATAACCTTGATTCCAATAGAGGATATTTAAGATATCCATCAATATTTAAGCAGCATTTACCTTAGATCCCTGAGTAGAAAGCTACAGAGTTTAGTGAAATACCTCTGTCCTAATTAAGGGCAGAACTGTCATCACTACACTACAGTAGCTATATCTTTATCATGAGAGATGCTGGAATGAATCCAACAAGTCTAAAAATGCTACTGTGTGGCTCCAATATTATACCATAAATGAACTGTACCAGCAGGAAGCCCGTAAGCACACTTGCTGGACAACATCCTTCATTCTAGTCAACATCCTTCGAGCTAACAGGATACTGAAAGATGCAAATGGTGGTAATTTCCTTGCTACAGAATTGGTTATCCATTGCGTCCTTGAGCACAGTTATCCCCAGGCATGTTTTTGAACTTCTGAACCTCTGACCAGCAGATGAACTCTGCTTTTAATTTTAAATCCCTACTTCATAGGGGAATCACTTTTTTAAATTTTCTAACTCCTTACTGCAGCTGAATTCCTTCACAACCTGTCAACGTGAACAGATTACCACCAATCAGCATTTTGTGGGGTTAACGTAATCTTAACTAGATTCACCATGTCATCACCACTATAACAGTAGGTCAGAGACTTGGTGCTCTGCAATGAATGGCTTACCTTCTTATTTCTTGAGGCCTTTTTATTATCAACAAGGCTTAATCAGGATTGTGGTAGAATATTCACCACTCATGTAGATTGGTGCAGTCACATAACTCAATATTCTTGGCACTATCTAGAACAGAGGAGATCACTTGACCAAACTCCTGCCACTGGACTCAATTTCTACCTTCTCCATCACTGGTACAATGCAATTGCGGTATGTACAACCTACAGGATGCACTATAGCAATTTACCAAGATTAGTTTAATTGCACCTCCCTTTACTATTGATAAGGATAAGAGCAACGTTATCATGGAAACACCATCACCACCTAGTTCTCCTTCAAGTCATACACTGTTATGACTTGGACATAAATCACTGTTCCTTTATCACCATTGAATCACGATCATGAGCCTCCATTTTTAACATCATCCAGGGTGAACTATCATCATGAGGACTCCAGCGGTTCACAGAGAAGATCCACCACCACCTTCACAGGCCAAATAAATGTGGTTTTGCTAGTGTTATCTACAGCCTGAGGACAAATTAAAAACTAAAGCCAATTTCCACACAGCAAGATCCCACAAATAGTAAATTAAATAAATTGCTGATTAATTTTTTTGTGTTTTGATATTATTTGAGGAAAAAATTATGACCAGCACTCTGCAATAAATCCCTGCTCTCAACAGCTGGTAACATAGGGTATTTTCCTGAATAGGTAGAGCAGTTCTAATTAAGGCAGCTAAGCTGATATTTGTAAAATGCATGTATTTAATAATATTAATGACAAAACTCCATTGTCCTCCAGATTTCTGATCCACATGCAAAAAGATTTGAAGTTCCAATCCAACTAAACATTCCCAGCTCAAAACCAGATGATGGTTCTACAAGACTTTATGAGGTTACATTTACCAATTTTCCATTTGGGATCCAGGTCAAAAGGAAGAGTACTGGTGCAGTCATGTAAGTAGTGGATTTTTGGAAAGGATTTTCTATTTTTACAATCAGTACAGATAATAACTTTCACATTCTCCTACACAAAGGCTGATGAATGCTAATGAGGTACAAGTAATCAATGCAGGACGAGAACACAATGGAGTATGATTATAGCAGACAATCCGTTCAATAAAATAAGTCGTATCTAACAAAGCGCTGAACTAAATTCACAACGACAACTCTAGCTTTACAGAACTGATTGACCTTTTTTAAAATTTTGAGTTACTAGACTATTATTGTATTCTGTTTACAAAAATAAATGGTTTCAGTGATATTTCTAACATAAACTTTCATTTTAAATGGAGGTATCACAAGTAACCATTGGAAGTTTTCAATTCAGCCAAAAAAGCGTGTTCCCATTTTTTCACAAAATGACATAACTGCATAATTTGTTATTGCCTTCCTTGAGAATTTGCCTTTGTGCAAATTTTGACTGCTTTTAGCATAATTAACTTATTAATTTTTGAATCTCTATCTCTCTAATTTTCTCTAGCTCCACAATCCTTTGAGATATCTATGCTCCTCTAATTCTGGCCTCTTGGGCATAAGAACATAGAACATAAGAAATAGGAACTTGAGTAGACCATTCGGCCCCTCGAGCCTGCTCCACCATTCAATAACATCATGGCTGATCTTGTGTTTTGATTTCCACATTCCCATCTAACCCCGATAACCTTTGATTCCCTTGCCTAACAAGAATCTATCTACCTCTGCCTTAAAAATGTTCAATGACCCTGCTTCCACCATCTTCTGAGGCAAAGAGTTCCAAAGTCACACAACCCTCTGAGAGAAAAAATTTCTCCTCATCTCTGTCCTAAAAGGGCGACCCCTAATTTTAAAATAGTGCCCCCTAGTTCTGGACTCACTCACAAGAGGAAACATCCTTTTGACGCCCATCTTGCCAAGGCTGTTCAGGATCTTGTATACTTCAATCAAATCACCCCTCTTCTAAACTCCAATGGCAACAAGCCCAGTCTGTCCAACTTTTCCTCGTAAGACAACCCACCCATTCCAGGTATCAATCTAGTAAACCTCCCCTGAACCACCATTTACATCCTTAAATAAGGAGACCAAAACTGCACATAGTATTTGAGGTGTGGTCTCACCAATGCCCTGTATAATTGAAGCATAATATCCTTACTTTTATGTTCAATCCCTCTCATAATAAAGGACAGCATGCCATTAGCCTTCTTAATTACTTGCTGTACCTGCATATTAACTTTTTGTGACTCATGCACTAGAACACCTAGATCCCTCTGCAGCTCAGAATTATGCAGCTGTTCTCCATTTAAGTAATACTCTGAGAAGTTGTTCACTTTGGCAGGAAGAACAAAAAGCATTTTCCCACATTAAACTTCATTTGCCAGATATTTGCCCACTCACTCAACCTATCTACATCCATCTGCAACCTCCTCATGTACTCTTCACAACATACTTTCCTACTTATCTTTGTGTCATCTGCAAATTTAGCTACCATGTCTTCGCTCCCCTCATCTAAGTCACTGATGTAAATTGTAAAAAGTTGAGGCCCCATCACAGTCCTATTGCATCTTGCCAATCAGAAAAAGACCCATTTATGGATTCTCCCTTCTTTCTGTCAGCCAGCCAATCTTTCATCCATGCTAACATGTTACCCTCTACACAACGCACTTTATTTTCTGTAATAACCTTTGATGTGGTACTTTATCAAATGCCTTCTGGAAATCCAAGTACAGTAGGTCTATAGGCTCCCCTTTATCCACTGTGCACGTTACTCCTCCAAAAAACTCCAAGAAATTGTTTAAGCATGATTTCCTTTCACAAAACAATGCTGACTCATCCCAATTGCCTTGAGCTCTTCTAAGTGCCCAGCTAAAACATTCTTAATGATCGATTCTAACAACTTTCCCACAACAGACGTCAGCTAACTGGCCTATAGATTCCTGTTTTCTGCCTCCCTCCCTCCTTGAATAGAGGGGTTATATTTACTACTTTCCAGTCTGATGGAACCTTTCCAGAATCTAGCTAATTTTGGAAAATTAGCATCAATGCATCGACTACCTCATTAGCCACCTCTTTAAAGACACTAGGACATAGCCCACTGGGACCTGGAGACTTGCCAGCCTGCAGCTCCATCAGTTTTCTCAGTACAGTTTCCCTAGTGATTTCAATTTCATTAAGTTACTGTCTCACTTTCACCTCTTGATTTGCAGCTATTATTGAAATGTTTTTGCATCCTCTATAGTGAAGACAGAACCAAAATACTTGTTCATTTCTTCTGCCATTTCCTTATTATCTACTATTAGCTCCCCATTGTCACTCTCTAGAGGACCAACACTCACTTTACTTACTCTTTTCCTTTTTAAATATCTATAGAAATTCTTGCTATCCAATTTTACATTTCCAGCTAGCTTCCTCTCATACTCTAATTTCTTTCTCCTGGTTAACCTTTTAGTCACTCTCTGCCATTCTTTATATTCTGATCAATCATCAGTCCTGCCACTCATCTTTGCGGAGTTGTATGCTTTTCCCTTAAGTTTGATGCTTTCCTTAACTTCTTTAGGTAACGACGGATGGTACCTCCTCCCCTTAGAATTTTTCTTTATATTAGGAACATACTTATTCTGAATACTCTGAAATATCCCTTTAAATGTCTGCCACTGCTTCACTATTGATCTATCCTCTAGCCTCGTTTCCCAGTTCGCTTCAGTTAGCTCAGCTTTCATCCCCACATAGTTGCCCTTATTTAAGTTTAAGATACTAGTCTTAGACCCACTCTTCTCTTTTTCAAAATCCAATCATATTGTGGTTGCTGTTACCTAGGGGTGCTTTTACTCTGAGGTCACGTTAATTAATCCTGTCACGTTACACAGTGCCAAGTCTAATATAACCTGCTCTCTGGTTGGTTCCAGAACATGCTTCTCTAAGAAACTATCTTGAAAGCATTCTAACAACTCCTCATCCAGGCTACTACTGTCAATCTGATTTTTCCAGTTTATATGTAGATAAAAATCAACCATGATTATTGCCGTCCCTTTATCACAAGCACACAATAATTTCTCTTGAATACTTTGTCTTACACTGTGGCTACTGTTAGGGGGCCTGTAGACCACTCCTACTAATTACTTTTTCCCCTACTATTCCTCATCTCCACCCAAACCGATTCTACACCCTGATCTCCTGAACCAAGGTCATCTCTAACTATTGCACCAATGCTCTCTTTGATTAACAGTGCTACCCCTCCACCTTTACCTAGCTTCCTATTCTTCTTGAATGTCATGTACCCCTCAATACTAAGGAGCCATGTCTCCGTAATTGCTATCGGATCTTATTTATTTACTTCGATGTGGGCCATCAATTCATTTAGTTTTAATTTCTTCACTAATGGTGGCTTTGCCAATGCCCTGGATTTCTCTCCCTAACCTTCTCCACTTCTTCTAAGTTTCCTTCCTCCTTCAAGATGTTCCACAAACCTACCTCTTTGACCAAGCATTTTGTCATAGAACCATAAAAAAAAGTTACAGCACAGAAAAAGGCCATTCAGCCCATCATGTCTGTACCAGCTGAAGAAACTAGCCACCCATTCAAATCCCACCTTCCAGCACCCAGTCCATAGCCTTGTAGATTACAGCACTTAAGGTGCAGATCCAGGAACTTTTTGAATGAGTTGACGGTTTCTACCTCAACCACCAACCTGAGCAGCAAATTCCAGACACCTCTACCACCTTCTGGGTGAAAATGTTTCTCCTAATGTCCTCTCTAATCTTCTTACCAATTACCTTAAATCTGTGCCCCCTGGTAATTGACCTCTCCATTGGGGTAAATAGTCTTCCCTGTCTATTGTATCTAGGCCCCTCATAATTTTGTACAACTCGATCAAGTCACCCCTTAGCCTCCTCTTTTCTAAGGAAAACAACCCGAGCATACATAATCTCTACAAATAGCTGCAATTTTCCAGTCCTGGCAACATTCTTGTAAATCTTTTCTGTTCTCTGTCCAGGGCAATTATGCCCTTCCTGTGATGTGACCAGAACTGATTGCAAAACTCCAGCTGTGGCCAAACCGGCATTTTATGCAGTTCCAGCATTATATCCCTACTTTTGTAATCTGTACCTCGTCCAATAAAGGAAAGCATTCCATATGCCTTCTTTACCACCTTATCTACCTGTCCTGAAACCTTCAGGGACCTGTGGACATGCATTCCAAGGTCTCTCACTTCTTCTACACAACTCAATATCCTCCCGTTTATTGAGTATTGCCTTGCTTTGTTTGCCCTCCCAAAATGCATAATCTCACACTTCTCCAGATTGAATTGCATTTGCCACTTTTCCGCCCATTCGACCAAACCATTGATAGAATTCTGGAGTTCACAGCTATCCTCTTCACTATCAACTACATGGCCCATTTTTGTGTAATTTGAAAATTCCCCAATCATGTCTCCCACATTTAAGTCCAAATCATTAATATATATCACAAACAGCAAGGGATCCAACACTGAGCCCTGTGGAATGCCACTGGAAACCGCTTTCCATTCGCTAAAACATCTGTTGATCATTACCCTTTGTTTCCTGTCACGATCCAATTTTGGATCCAGCTCACCACATTCTCCTGTATCCCATGGACTTTTACTTTTCTGACCAGTCTGCCGTATGGGCAGATTTGTCAAATGCCTTACTAAAGTCCATGTAGACCACATCCACTGTAGTACCCTCATCAATCTTCCCTGTTACTTCCTCAAAAAATTCAATTAAGTTAGTAAGACATGACTTTCCCTTAACAAAACCATGCTGACTATCCCTGATCAATCTGTGCCTTACTAAGTGACAGTTTATCCTGTCTCTCAGAATTGATTCTAATATTTTGCCCAGCACCAAAGTCAGACTGACTGGCCCATAATTATTTGGGCCTATCCCTTGCACCCTTTTTAAACAATGGTACAATGTTCGCAGACCTTCATTACCCTGGTACCTCACCTGTGTCTAGAGAGGATTGAAAAAAGTCACCTGCCCTAATATTTCCTTAAGTGACTCAGTTGTTCTATAATTTGTTTTATAATGTTCCCGTGAAGCTTTTTTGGGACACTTAATTACATTGAAGGTATTATGTAAGACAAGTTGTTTGTTTACTACTGCCAAATTTACAAAATAAAGTCCTCGGTTAAACACTGGGAAGATTGAAGCCATTGTCTTTGGCACTCACTTCGCAACCAATTCCTCCTCCCTGGCCACTGTCTCTGGTTGAACCAGACTGCTCGCAACCTTGATATATTGACCTTGAGCAGAGCTCTGACTCAAAGCCTCTGTTTTGAAAACAAACTACTGCCACCTCAGCAACATTGCCCATTTCTGCCTCTGCCTCAGCCCCTCTGCTGCTGAAGCCTTATCCATAGATTTGTGACCTCTGGGCTTGATTATCTGAGGCTGTACTCAGGCCTCCTGCCCTCCATCCACCATAAACCTCAGCTCATCTAAAACTCTACTGTCTACATTCTAGCTCACCCCAAGTCCCACTCAACCATCACGCCTGTGTTCAAAGACCTACATTGGCTCCCAATCCCCAACACTTCAAATCCAAACTTCTCATCATTGTATTTCCATGGCCTACCCTTTTCTTGTCCTCTTCTCCAGCCCTATAAGACAAGATGAACTCTTTGTTCCTCTGAGTCCAGCTTCATATGCATACCTCCTCTTTGTACCCTGCCATTGGCGGCTGAGTCTTCAACAGTCTAGGTTCTAATCCCTGGAATTTCTCCCCAAGTTTCTTCACATTTAAGGCCCTCTTTAAAACACTGATTTTGAACCAAAAGTTTTAGCCACCCATACTAATATTTCTGTCTTTGCTCCATGTAGAGTTTATCTGCTTACTCTTCTCTGAAGTGATGTGGGACACTTTGCCTGCTAAACTCACTATATAAATGCTAGAGGTTATTGCTGTAACTGATAGGTCATTAACACTCAGATTATGAACATGTACATTATCCATATTTAAAACTTTTTATTTTATTCCAAAATTCTCAATAAACTTTGGCAAGAATTTTCAAATGCACACTTTAATGTCTGATCAGCTGTCCACAATTATTAATAGATAGTTAGGCCATGCAGATTTATTATTCCCTGTGCAGCAGAAGCAAGGTATCTCGCCCACTACTAATGGAAATTAGAAGATTGCAGCAGTGCTGCCTTTTGATAAACACTAATGGTGGGGAGGTATCTTGCAACTGACATGGACTCAGACAAGTGACCTGTAATCTTCTGATAGAATATATTTGAAATGACTAGTTCTTCTTTTTTGCATTAGATATACCACAACATACTCCTACTATGTTGCCATCTAATTGCATGATTTTGTCACATTAAATTGCTCTGGATTATGCAAACTGTTAATTTTTCTTTCCCTACCTACATATTAATATTGTCTTTTGTGTGAACTCTTAAGTATTTGCTCCTGATAATAGTAGCCTATGTCAGATTAGAATCTTGTCTAATTTTAACATTGTCGTTGGTTAACTTAAATCCAAAATGCTAGGAATTTAGTTCTCCTTTGCTTTGTAACAGTTGGAATTCCCAAGTGCCTGGCTTCACGTTTACTGATCAATTCATACAAATTTCAACCCAACTCCCTTCACAATATATTTATGGCTTTGGAGAAACTGAACATCGAAGTTTCAAACATGATCTGAACTGGAATACGTGGGGAATGTTTGCCAAAGATCAGCCACCTGGTGTAAGTTTAGAAACTTCTTTCCTCAGCCATGGCTTATTGTGTTTTATTGCTAACATCAAGTGCTGTGAAAAATTGAATTACCCTGGCTACACATCAAACCTGGGATTCAGTGTTGTAAGTCAAAGTGATTACAATTGCTTGAAGTTTTACAGTGAAGAACAACAGAGCCCATTCACACATAAATCACAGAGCAGTGATTTACTGTAACCCTTTATCTCTCTTATCCAGGACTGTTGTCTGAAAAATTGTGAAGCAAATGACTGAATGTTCCTCCAATTGATGGTAGAATGCAGGTTCATACAGAAATAGCTGACCAAATGTTGTTTGTGCCAGAGCAATGATCTCAACTTTGATCTCTGTATCTTGGACAAGAATACAGAGCACTGTTGATTAAAGTAAACTGCTGTTTATTTACATTCTCACAAATGCAATTCAATCACAGAAGCCTAGAAATTGTTAGCGGATAAATGTTTTGGTTAAATTCCACCATCTTCTATTGTAACGCAAGCAATATAAACAAATCCCATTCAGGCCATAAAGGCAAAAGTCCAACAATGCTTGACTTGTCTATCTTAATTAGGTTAACATCGCCCCAAAAATAGTAGATAAAGAAATGTCATATCAGTGAGTTAGTTGTTCAAGTGTGTATGTTGCCAAGAGTAAACTAGAATTTTATATAATTTGCACAATAAAAAAAATTAAAGTGATTTGTATATTCAAGTTTTTATTCTTCTGCTAATAACACCTACTTGTGGTTTTATCAAAAGGAAGATAGTCATAGCAGCTATTAATATAGCTGCAGCTGACCTTGCTGGCTCAGCTCCCCTCTTCCCCAGCATAGTGTTGCATACATAATGGCAAACAGGAAGGAGAATTTATGGATTTCTTGTTGTGTCTAATTTTCAATATATAAGTATTGCTGATAAAAGACACGTCAAAGCTTTTGGTCTTGCACTCATCAGGACAATTCACAAGAATACCAAATGTAAACGGAACCACAATTTATACTACATGAGAAGAGAATGCTGATCAGTTGGCAAGTGGACTCTGATTGATAGAGGCTTTGCCATGGAGAATGCATCAGTTAACTGATGACTGACAAGATTGTATCAAACCACATGTCCCTTCAGCTGTTCACAACAGGCAAGGTACTGAGCATACCCAATGTAGGCTATCCCCTTCCCTGGATCAGCTACTTAACCATTGTGGTTCGGAGGTCTATGCTGGATATCAGTGACTCAGTGTACACTTTACTTGCCTTACAAACAGTACTTTTAGTAACCTAAATCTCCTAGCATATGAATTGATATCAGTATAAAAATACTGATACAAATATCTGCTAATGTCTACTCATAATCTGGTTGCTTGGTTTCTTGAGAGACAGACAAAATTGGGTGGTCAAACTGTCCTGTCCTGTAACTCATGTTGCTAGTTGACCAAGCTATCGTCTTTTCTGACTGCAGCCATGAGTCTCCTGCGCATCAAATTCTTATACCTTCCTGCCTGACCTGCATACTACATTTGCAGTGATGTTGCTTTCTCATTGGCACAGTGCTTTCAGCCTCAAGTTACCCCACCAATGAGATGATGGGTCCTTGGGGTCATCACAACTGCCCGCGTTCTGATTGCAGCATTCAAACCATGCTGAGCTGATCCTTTGTTCCACGGTTCTGTGTGTATGTAGGTGCAGTTTGACTTATTTCCGCCTATATGTCTAGGCATATTCTCTCTCTACTGGTCATTGTCTATCCCAACTTAACTCTCTTCCTGTCAGTTTTTGGTCCACCAAGTAACTATTTTGTGTTATACTAAAAATACATTGCTCATTCTCTTATACTATGTTTGGTATGACTTCTACAAAGAAAACCAGTACATAAATCATTTCAAAAATACGGATTAAAGAAACAAACTACAAAAATATCAACATCAAAATACCAATGTCTGTAAAGCAAACGCTGGGCAAGTTCCATTCTGAAAACCTCATCACAATCTTGTTCTATCTCTGTATTACAAAAGCCAGTGGTTAAGTTACAGATGTTATTCTGTTTATTTACAGACAACTAAACCACACTGTTGTTAACAACAACGAATAGGTTGCTGTTGCCAGGCTTATTAACACTTTCATGCCCACACTAACCAGTCCATGCTTGCAAAACTCAAAACATTGGGCAGAATTTTCTGCCTGTCAGGCGGGCGGGTCGGGAGAGGGCACTGAGCTGATCATCGCCCGCGATCGGCTGCGCACCGCCATTTTACATGGGCGGGCTAATTAAGGCCCGACCAGTGCTACCTGTGCAGGTTGGGGGAGGAGGGAGAGTCGGGGCCTGCACATGTACATGAAAGAGCGCAGAAATCTCCCTGAGGCACCTCCGTGCCTCAGGGAGATTAAGTTCATATTGAATGTTTTAAATAAAGAAAGATTAAAAGTATTTAGACATGTCCCCTCATGTGACCGTGTCACATCAGCTGGGGCATGTTTATGAATTGTGAAAAAAATATTTATTTAATAAATCCTTCAGGAAACCTTATCCCGGCCGTGGATGAGGTTTCCTGAAAAACATGAAGGCCGCTTGGGCTCTTCCCCTGCTTGCCAACCTTAAGGTTGGACAGGCAGCCCTGCTAATTATCTCAATTAGTTTCCTAATGGCCTTAACAGGCCTTTGACAGTTGGGCGGGCGTGCAGCCGCCTTTGGCGCGTGCCCACCGAACGAAAGATCTAAATGACGCACAGTGAAATCAGGACGCACTGCCGACGTCACTGCGCATCATTTTACACGTCGGCATGCTGGGCCTGCCACCACACTCTGACGTCAAAATTCTGGCCATTGTGTCCAACATTAGATGTGATTCCACAATTGGACGACATTTGTTAGACAATCCTAAGTGTGCTAATAATTATACTGACAACCAGTTTAAAATTAGCAGTCAGGCTTGCGCTGTGGACTACTTACACATGCTAGAAGCTCCATATATTAATACACAGGGCCCTGTCCTTTGCAGACAGAAAGAACATTGCGCCTTTTTCAACTAAACAAAAGAGGCGGCAGCCATTCTCTTGTTCGTTCCCCAGGGTAATGCCTTGACCAATCAGGGTCAACCTGCCTGGTTTGAATTTAAACAAAACTTGGCAGTTAACTCTCAGTTATCAGTTAACTGGTACATTCTCCATGGCAACACATCTACCAATCAGAGTTTACTTGCCAACCAATCAGCTCTCTCTTCCCATGTAGTATAAATTGTTGTTCCGCTTACATTTGGTGTACTTGTGAATTGTCCTGATGAGTGCAAAATGAAAAGCTTCAACAACATACATTTTTTTTCAGAAATACTCAAGTTCTGTACTACCAAACAAATATATTGTTTAGTAATTTACTTTCATCAGTTATTTTTACCTATATTTTTATTTTGTATTTAGACAGTGCAGAAGTTTTGTTTTTCCTCTCACATAATCACAATGTGAAGAATATAGGATTGTTAATAGAAAGTGAAGCTTCAGCACATCACACTGTATTCCTAGGAAAGAACATTAATTTTACACTCCAGCATTTGCGTCCAAGGTGACTGCTTTGAGGATGTTTTAAAATGGAATATGATGACAAATGGAGTTGGAAGAGTGGAGAGGAAACAAAAATCAATGTTACCAATCCTGGAAAATTGAATGCAATGAACAACTTTGATTAAAAATAATGCAGAGATATTTAAGAAAATAGAAGGGAAATAGATTTTAACAGCAATGAGAATAAATAAAGTTTATGTGAAAAGCATGGATTTAGATTGTAGACAATTCGAGAGATAACAATGGCTGAGCTGATGAATATACTGCAGCAGAAATGTTACATCTAGTCTCAGATCAGAAATTCATTGACATTAGGAAACATCAACTTAGCTCCCACCTCCACCCTCTCGTGGAAGCATAATAAATGATTCTGGGTTTGGTTTTATTAGAAACTTTCCTCTGAGATTGTAGCGTCGTTTTCTTGTTTTAAGTGGCTGCCATCTAAATTCTTCTCAGGTCACAGGAGGACAGTGAGGGATGAGATATTATGATCAGTGTGTGCACTAAGCATGTGATTCGTCCATAGATTCTCAGATGGCATCATACACTAATAGAAACTCATGTTCATTGCACTTTTGTTCTCCCTACTGGACAATTATAGTATCCTGCTTTCACCAAAAAAAAAATCTACTGCATTTAATTTTCTACCAGTGAACAAAGGGCAAATAGCTTATTAACATAAATCTAATGCAATGAGTAAATCTTTGTGTGAGAATAAGAATATTATTGTTATTAGGAATAAAATAGTTACTGTATAAAGTACGTTGATGTACAAATTGAAAGAAGCTTTGTCTGTGGTATTTTGATAGATCCTGTTGATTGTCTCCGATGAGGGGAAGCACTCAATTTCACACTGCGTCGAATTTGAAATACAGAATTCTATATTTTTCAAAATCACGCAGATTGGGCAGAATATTGAGCTCGGTGGGTGGCCGCACACCCGACCCGGCCAAGCGTAAAATGACATGCGATGACGTCAGGCGAGTGTCCTGACGTTATCGCGTAGTCCCGAGATATTTCGTTTGGCAGGCGCGCGCCCAAGTCGGCAGCATGCCCGCTGACAATTAAAAGGCCTATTAAGGCCATTAAAAAGTCATTAAATTCAAATTTATGCTGCCCGTCCAACCTTACGGTTGGCGGGCAGGCAAAAACGCCAAGCGGTCTTTGTACTTTTTAGGAAACCTTATGGGTGGGATGAGGTCTCCTAAAGCAAATAAAATAAAAATTTTACACTTGAATTAAAAACATGTCCCTGCTCATGTGGCAGAGTCACATGAGGGGACATGTTTTATGACATTTTTATTTTCTTCATTAGTTTTTTTAAACAGCGCTTCTTCTCCCCGAGGCCCGGAGCTGCCTCAGGGAGATTGAAGCACTCTTTGGCGCGCATGTGCAAAGTTTGCGATAGGCCCGTTTGCCCTCCTCCCCCAGCCCGGCACTGGCAGCACTGAGTGCTGCTGCCCATGTTCCATGTTGGGTGGACCGCCCCCGCCGAGGGCAAAATTCTGCCCATTATTAATTAAACAAGTCGATCAAATCATGAATGCTGGAAATCAGAAATAAAGCACATAGTGCTAGAAATGTACAGCAGCTCGTTCAGTATCTGAAAGGGGACATCAGTTAATGTTTGGATAAACTTCATCAAAATGATTTGAAGGGTTCTAATGAAAGGTCATTTTTATCACTTTGGGGTGCACAGAGGTTGCAGGGTGTAGAGGCTAGAGTTAGGAGGAATTGGGAGGCAGGAATTTGGGAGTTAGAAGCCATGGGGAAGACCGAAGGTCAGATTCTGGGAATTCAGAAGCTGGATTGGTGGGGAACGGAGCCAATTTGGAAAGGGATTACAGTCATGTGGCAGCTCATGTCCTTGTCCTTTAAATATGCCTTCCTATGCCTCTCAGCATTCATGTAGGTAAGTAAATTTGAAAAGCTTACCTTTTGGTCACAGATGATCCTGATGTCTGTTTTTATGGTGTGCTGGTGCCTCAGGCCAAACCAACAAGGTTTGCATATATGCGTGGGCCCTGAGCACCTATTTTTATCCCCTCACCAATATGATGAGTGGTGCACTTCCAGCCAGAAATGAGTGCATGCTTTCGCCTTTGCATATTAGGGGCTTAATTAGGCTGCTAGTGCCGAAGAAACAGCCTCTGCCTGGTTGAAGTTATAGGCCACTGACTTTAGTTTAAAAAAAAGTTTGAGGCAGAGCTTTCTATGTTCTAACTAGTGCCTATCTAAAAAAATGTTTCTAACATTAACTTTTTGGTATATTTTTTACAGTATAAAATGAATAGCTATGGGAGCCAACCTTTTTATATGGGTCTTGAAGAGAATTTCAGTGCCCATGGTGTACTACTGTTGAACAGTAATGCAATGGGTAAGTTAAAGTGTTACTTTATGCACTCTCTCTTTTAAAAAAATCATGTTAAACGTTTTGAGTTCTTTTTTGACATCAAAATTCATAGTACTGTATGTCCGAATTCTAGTCAAAGTTTACAGTAACCTATTACTGTTATAAAGGTAAACTTTCCCTCCTCTACCTTCTCAACCTGTCTGCAACCTTTGACAAGGTTGACTACACAATCCTCCTTCAATGCATCTCTACTGTCGTCCAGCTGGGTGGGACTGTTTTTAACTGCTTTCATCCTTATCTATCTAATCACAGCCAGGAAATCACTTGCATTGGTTTATCTCGCTGCTTCCGCACCATTAACTCTGGTGGCCCCCAAGGATCTATCCTTGCTCCTCTCTTACTTCTCAACTACATGCTACCCCTTAGCAACATCATCTGAAATTACAGCATTAGTTTTCATATGAATGCTGATGACACCCAGCTCTACCTCACCACCACCTTTCTGAACTCCTCAACTATTGCTAAATTATCAGACTGCTTATCTGACATCCAATACTGGATGGGCAGAATTTTCCTCCAATTAAGTATTGGGAAGATAAGGCCATTGTTTCCAGCCCCCGTACCAAACTCTGTTCTCTAGCTACCGACTCCATCCCTCTCTCTGTCAAAAGTCTGAGATTAAGTCAGTCTGCTTGGTGTTATATTTAATCCTGAGCTGAGCTTCCCACCTCATATTTGTGCAATTACTAAAACTGCCTATTTCCATCTCTGTTACATCACCTAACTTCACCTCTGTCTAAGCCTATCTGCTGCTGAAACCATCATTCATGCCTTCATTATCTATAGACTTGATTATTCCAGTGTGCTCATGTCTGGTCTCCCACATTCTACCCTTTGTAAACTTGAGGTCATCCAAAACTCTGCTGCCTGTGCCTTAACTCAAAGCATGCCCTGGACCCCCTTTCATCCCTGGGCTCGTTGACGTACATTGGCTCCCGATCAAGCAACAACTTGATTTTAAAATCCTGATCCTTGTTTTCAGATCTCTCCAGGGCCTTGCCCCTCCATATCTCTGTAATCTTCTCCAGCCCCATAACCCTCCAAGATGTTTAGGCTATTCGAATTCTGGTCTCTTGGCATCCCGATTTTAATCATTCCATCACTGGTGGCTGCATGCTTTCAGCTGTCTAGGCCCCAAGCTCTGAAATACCTTTCTTACATCGCTCTGTCTCTCTACCTCGCTTTCCTCCTTTAAGACACTCTTTAAAACCTACTTCAATGACCAAGCTTTTGGTCATCTGATCTAGTATCTCCTTATGTGGCTCACTGTCTTATTTTGTTTTGCAATGGTCTTGTAAAGCACCTTAGAACCTTTCATTCAGGAAAATAAGGTGCTCAAGTTGCTGCTGTTGTAAGAATATCAGTAAAGTTCTGAGCATTCATGCACATTTTAAATGCTAATCTTTAACATTCTGAAGTGTACTTTAAGTTTTTTAGCTTTGCTCTGACAGAAGGGGATTTTGCAAGTTACTCAAGATTCCCAATATTCAAAGGATTAAGCACATTGTATTTAATTAAGTTTTGTACCTGAAATAAATAACAGCAAAGATAAACAATGTGTTAATAAATGATAAACGAAAGATCAATTTATCTCACCTTCATTATTCAATCTTGTGATCTCAAGGCCTATCTGGGCCTTGGTGTCTGTGATTCTGCCTTAATGTATAAGATTTTGATTTTTATAAGTATCGAAGTAAACAATATAAATAGCAAATATAATTGCTGCCAACTGGTATGAAACCCAAAGAATTCTTTAGGGAAGTTACAACTAATGATAAACGGAAGATAAAAGATTAAAATCTGCATTTATCTTAACTCCCAACGAAAGGTAAAAATAAAATTGTGGGATATCAGTTTACTCATAATCTGGAATTAAATATTTTTAGTACATTCATCTATTTCAGCTAAGTTGTTAATTTAAAATGATTTGAAGACATTGAAACAGTAAAATCATGAATGCGACACAAATGTATTAACCATTGTAAACAAAAACAGAATTACCTGGAAAAACTCAGCAGGTCTGGCAGCATCGGTGGAGAAGAAAAGAGTTGACGTTTCGAGTCCAGTTCTGTTGAAGGGTCATTGGACTCGAAACGTCAAGTCTTTTCTTTTCCACCGATGCTGCCAGACCTGCTGAGTTTTTCCAGGTAATTCTGTTTTTGTTTTGGATTTCCAGCATCCGCAGTAGTTTTTTGTATTAACCATTGTATTTGGCTAACACATCTGAATCAAACAGCAAACAGAACTTCAACCCCCAAGTATGAAACAGACCTCTGGAATTCTTTAATCAATATTTACTGTCTATAAGTCAAAGAGTTCACAGAATACAAAACAGCACTCTCTAACGTAATGCTTCCGTAATCTTATAGATGGCCCCAGTAGTAATGTGTGACCATTATAGTGATCATGGTAGCAGTCTTGCCTCTGACTCAAAGTTGTGTCACTCCAGCACTTAAAGTCTAAAATCAAAGCCGACAACCCTGTGTAGCACTAAGGGTGTGCTGCACTGTTGAAGGTGCCTCTTTTGGATGAGACATTAAATCGAGGTCCTGTCTGACCTTTCAGGTGAAGATTCTGTGGCATCATTTAGAAAAAGAGCAGGGGAGTTATCCCCAGTATCTTGTACAGTACTTATCTTCCAATCAACATCACAAAAACAGATTATCTGGTCGTTATCACATTGTTGTTTGCATTACCATTGGCAGCCATGTTTCCTGTATTACAATAACATCTCCACTTCCTCATGCCTCATTGGCTGTAAAACAATTTGGGACTTCCTGAGGTTGTGAAAATGCTCTATATATGCAAATCTCTTAAGTGCCACAAGTCATAATATAATTAAGCCAGTAGTAATGTATCCTGATATGACTGCTATGTTAGAGCACCTCATCTTTACTTTTGTAAGTATTCTAAAGTACACAGAATAAAAGTAAAATAGTTATTGCAGATAACACAACAATGAGTCTATGTTAAGGAAATAGTTCTTGCATGCATTTAAGGTGAAAACCTGAATAATGACAATACAACCTAGGACATTGAACTTAATAATTAGTGCTTGTTTGATGCTGTCTGTGATATTTCTAACCTCCAGATGTAACACTTCAACCAACCCCTTCTCTGACATATCGCACTATTGGAGGAATCCTAGACTTTTATATGGTTCTTGGTCCAACCCCAGAAAATGTTGTTGAACAATATACAACAGTAAGTATCCAAGCCTTAATGGATTGGTTTGAATTAATTTCAGGATTTCTACTAATCATATTTTTAGTATGGTAGGAAAGGTACCCATGGAGAGACCTCAATTAAACTTAATCTGATGATGATTGAAGATTAATTTGCAAGGCGAGTCATGCAGTTTTCACCTGTAATAAATTTTTGCAAAAGGACAAACTCAAATCAACCTTAATGAACCTCAACTTTCCTACAGAAATGGGACTCTCAGATCTCAGTAGAATGCTGGAGAAGTAGTGATAATGAGAACACATTGTTTCACATTTCTGGCTGGACACAAAATTCCAGTCTGGTGAACAAACATACAAGATAGAATCGAAAAGATCACCAAGCACAATCCAGCCAACCCCAACTCCCTGCATTCTGAACCTTCCCATGGTGACACCAGTCCAGATGTGTATAAACTGCTGGGTGATTTCCTCCTAACTAGCCTGACAACGTTAATGTACAAAAGAATTTGATGCAATTGTATTAATCTATGCACACAAAATGGTGTGTGGATGGATTTCAATTTCCTACTCCACGAGAGGATGCCTATTATCTCATTTCCTTGAGATGGTGATAGGTAGATTTTGTAAAGGATTCAAGCAATGTATGGTGAGGTACCGTGAAAAATGGTCCAGTATTATATTGCTGAGGCTGGACCAGGAGAAATATTTCCATATCTAGTTTCAACCTTCTACCAATGGTTGACTGCCCCATCAACAAACCCCATAGAGCCCAGGCACCAAACAAAACAATAAGTACCAATATATCCCTGCACAAAAAAACTATCAAATCTTTACACATACTCTTAAGAAGATCCTAAAGGATTACTATTACTGCAACAGACAGTTACAATGATAAAGAGTGGAACCATTCATTAGTACTTCTGATCCATGCACTTTGTATTATGCATGACCTGATAGCCATTTCAGAGATTTGGTTGCAAGGTGACCAAGGCTGGGACATAAATGTTCAGTGCTATTCAACATTTCAGAAGAATAGGAAGCTAGTAAAAGGTGGTGAGATAGCTCCATTAATTGAGGATGATATTACTACAATAGTGAGAAAAGACCTTTGTTCAGATGATCCAGATGCAGAATCAATTTGGGTAGGGATAAGAAATAGCAAAGTTAATAAGTCGCTTGTGGGAGTGATTTATAGGTCCCCTAACAGTAGCTACACTTTAGGATAGAGTATACAGGAAAAAAAGGGTGCTCATAAGAAGGGTATTGAAATAATCATGTGCGATTCTAATCTTCTTTTGGATTGGAAGAATCAGATTGGCAAAAGTAACCTGGAAGATGAGTTCATAAAGTCTATTCAGGACAATTTCTTAAAGTAGTACATTCCACTGCCAACCAGGGAGCAGGCAATTTTAGACCTGGCAATGTGTAATGAGACAGGATTAATTAATGACCTCATAGTAAAGGAGCCTATAGGCAACAGTGATCATAACATGATAATTCCATATTCCATTTCGGGGTACGAAGCGTGTCTAAGAATAGTGTCTTAAACTTAGATAAAGGCACTTACAAGGGTATGAGGGCAGAGTTGGCTAAAGTGAACTGGAAAAATAGGTTAGAAGGTGTATAGTAGAGAAGCAATGGCAGAAATTTAAGGCATTCCATAATGCTCAGCAAAGATATATTCCATTAAGGAAAAAAACTCAATGAGAAGGAAGCACTATCCATGGCTAACTAAGAAAGTTAAAGATCGCATCAAATCGAAAGAATAAGTGTACAATACAGGAAAAATCAGTGGTAGGTCAGAAGATTAGAAGGATTTTAGAAATCAACAAAGAATGACTAAAAAAAATGAGGGAGAAATTAGAGTATGAGAGAAAGTTAACTAAAAATATAAAAACAGATATTAAGAGTTCCTAGACGTGTTTTAAAAGGAAAATAGTAACTAAATGAGCATTGGTCACTTAGAGGGTGAGACTGGAGAATTAATGATGGCAAACAAGAAAATGGCGGAAGCATTAGACAAGTATTTTACATCTGTCTTCATTGTAGAAGACACAAAAAAAATCAAGAATGCTTGAAAATCAGGATGTGAAAGGGAGGAACTTAAAACAATCAAAATCACTAGGGAAAAGGTACTGGGAAAACTATTAGAACTAAAGGTTGACAAGTCTCCTGACTTGCACCCTAGGGTCTTAAAAGGAGTGGCTGCAGATATAGAATTGTAGCATTGGTTATGATCTTCCAAAATTCCCTAGATTCTGGAAAGGTCCCAGCAGGTTGGAAAATGCAGCTATTCAAGAAAGGAGGAAGACAGAAAGAAGGAAAGTATAGGCCAGTTAACCAAACATTTGTCATTGGAAATCCATTGTTAAGCAGGTAATAGCTGGACATTTAGAAAATCATCATACAATCAGGTAGGGTCAACACAATTTTGTGATAGGGACATCATGTTTGACTAATTATTTAGAATTCTTTGAGGCAGTAACATGCAATATAGATAAAGGGGAACCTGTAGATTTCCAACAACGCTCAAGAAGCTTGATACCATCCAGGACAAAGCAACCCATTTGATTGGCACCCCATCCGCAAACATTCATTCCCTCCAATACCGACGCACAGTGGCAGAAGTGTGTATCATCTACAAGATGCTCTGCAGAAACTCACCAAGGTTCCTCATAGTGTAGGAGGTGACATTTCAGCGTGGATGGAGGATTGATTGGCCAACAGGAAGCAGAGAGTTGAGATAAATGGGCCATTTTTAGGTTGGCAAGCTGCTACTAGTAGAGTGACTTGGATGAAGGGACTGAATGTGACTGAATTTTGCTGATGGCACAAAGATAGGTAGGAAAGTAAGTTGTCAAGAGGACATAAAGAGTCTACAGAGGGATATAGATGGATTAATTGAGTGGGAAAAAATGGCAGATGGTGTATAACGTAGAAATATGTGAAGATGTCCACATCTTCCACATTGGTAGGAAGAATAGGGAAAGCGTACTGTTTGAATGGACAGAGACTGCAGAACTCTAAAGGTACAGTGGGACCTGGGTACATGAATCACAATAAGTTAGTATGGAAGTGCAGTAAGTGATTAGGAAGGCAAAAGGAATGTTGACTTTTACAGCAAGCAGAATCAAATATAAAATTAGTGAAGTTGTACTATGGTTGTACAGGGTGTTAGTGAGACCACACCTGGAGCACTATGTGCAGTTTTGGTTTTGTTACTTGAGAAAGGATATAATTTCATTGGAAACAGTTCAGAGAAAGTTCACTTAACTAATTCCTGGGATGAAGTGGTTATTTTTTGAGGAAAGGTTGAGCAGGTTGGGTGTATACTCATTGGAGTTTAGAAGAATGAGAGGTGATCTGATTGAAACATATATGACCCTGAGGGGTCTTGACAGGGTGGATATCTCCCCAGGGAGAGCCTGGAACCAGGGGACACAGTTTGAACATTAGCAATGTCCTATTTAAGACTACAGAGATAATCACAGAATCTTTACAGTGTAGAAGGAGGCCATTCAGTCCATCGAGTCTGCACTGGCTCTCTGAAAGAGCATTCCACCTAGCACCACTCCCCTGCCTTATCCCCATAGCCTTGCACATTATTTCTTTTCAGGTAGCAATCCAATTCCCTTTTGAATATCGATCGAACCTGCCTCCACCACCGTTTCAGGAAGTTTGTTCCAGACTCCAACCATCCTCTCTGGGTGAAAACATTCTTCCTCACATCACATTTACTCCTTCTGCCAATTACTTTGAATCTGTGTCTTCTAGTTCTTGATTTTCTCTTAAGTGGGAACAATTTCTCACTATTTACTCTATCCATACCTCTCAAGATCTTGAGTACCTCTATCAAGCCCCCTCTCGGCCTTTTCTCCAAGGAAAACAGCCCCAACCTCTCCAATCTATCTTCATAACTACAGTTCTTTATCCCTGGAATCATTCTTGTGAATCTGCTCTGTACTTTCTCCAATGCCTTCTTCCTCAACTATGGCACCCAAAACTCCAGTCCTTTGGAACCACCTGTGTCTAAAGAACACTAGAAGATTATCACTAGTGCCTCTGCAATTTCCACTCTCACTTCCCTCAGTATCCTTGGATGTGTCTCATCTGGTCTTGGTACCTTATCTATTTTAAGTAAAGATAGCCTTTCTAACATCTCCTCCTTCTCAATGGTAAATTCTTCTAGTGTATCAGTTACCTCCTCTCACATCTTGGCCTGGGTAGCATCCTCTTCCTTTGTAAAGACAGTTGCAAAGTACACATTCAATACTTCCACTTTTCCTCCAGCTTCCACATGCAAGTCCCCTTTCTTGTCCCTAAGCAGCCCTAATCTTTCTTTTGCAACCCTTTTATTATTTACATGCTTATAGAAGAACTGGGGATTCCCTTTTATGTTAGCTGCCAGCCTCTTTTTATGCTCTCTCCTTGCTTTTCTTGTTAGTTTCTTCACTTCCCCTCTGGCTCTTCTGTATTCAGCCTGATTCTCCAATTTCTACCTGACATCTGTCGTACTCGCATTTCTTCCTTTTCACCTTCACCTCTATCCCTCTCGTCATCCTAGGTGCTCTGGATTTATTTGTTCCCTTCAAGGGAATATACCTTGACATTGCCTGCAATACCTTTTCTTTGAAGATGGCCCATTGTTCAGCCACCCTTTCTGCCAACATTTGCTTTCAACTCACTTGACTCAGATGCATTCTCATCTCATCAAAGTTGGCTTTCCCCAGTTAATTATCCCGGCTCTGGATTGTGCCCTGCCCTTTTCCATGACCAGCCTAAACCTTATGATACAATGATCACTGTCCCCTGGAGCATCTCCCACTGATATTTGATCCACTTGGGCCAACTTATTCCCCAGAACCAGGTCCAAAAGTGCAGCAGAAAATTATCTTGAACACATTCCAGGAACTCTCACCCCTCTTGTCCCTTTGTATTATTCCTATCCCAGTCTATATTTGGATAATTGAAGTCCCCATGTTATGATTACTCTATAATTCTTGCACTTCTCTGTAATTTATTTGCAAATTTGTTTCTTCACATCCCTTCCACTAGTTGGTGTTCTATATACTACACCAATCAATGTTATTGCACCTTTTTCATTCCTTACCTCTAACCAGAGAGATTCCGCCCTTGATCCCTCTGGAACGTCCTCTCTCTCCAGTACTGTAATGCCATCTTTAATCAATATTGCCACTTCCCCTCACCCCCGCGTTCTTTCCTTCCCTGTCTCTCTTAAACACCTTGTACCCAGGCATGTTTAATGACCAGTCCTGCCCTTCTTTGAGCCAGGCCTCTGTCATAGCAATAATATCATAATTCCATTCGTCAACCTGTGCCTGCAGTTCACCAATCTTATTAACCACACTTCTTGCATTCACATACATGTACATTAGCCCTGATTTAGGCCTTTTTACTTTCCCCCTTATCCTGACCCCTTCTAATGACTTACTATTGCCTACTCTAATTCTATCAAACTCTCCAAGTATTCTACGTACTTCAATACTACTCTCTGATATATTCTCATCATCAGTTAATACTTCTTTACTTCCCACTGCCAGTTTTTCTCCTCCCCACGCTGAATTTCCCCTCAGGTTCCCATCCCCCTGCCAATCTAGCTTAAACCCTTCCCAACACTACTACCTTCCCGCAAGGACATTAGTCCCAGTCCTGTTAAGGTATAACCCGTCCTTCTTATACAGGCCCCACCTGCCCCAGAACCAGCTCCAATGCCTCAGAAATCTAAAGCCCCCTCTCCTACTCCATTTCTTCAGCCATGTATTGAACTGTTCGATCTTCCTATTCTTGTGCTCCCTAGCATGTGGCACTGGGAGTAATCCTGAGATTTCTGCTCTTGAGGTCCTGCTTTTTAATTCCCTTCCTAACTCCTTAAAATCTGCTTTCAGAATTTCTTTCTCTTAGAGAATCTGTGGAATTCTCTTCCCCCAAAGAGTAGTGGAGGCTTGAATATATTCAAGGTTGAATTTGTCAGATTTTTGATCAGCAAGGGTTATGGGGGCAGGAAGGGGGTGTTGGAGGCTGGGGCAGACAGGAAAGTGGAATTGAGGCCTCAATCAGATCATCCCTGTCCTTATTGAGTGTTGTAGCAGGCTTGAGGGGCTGCATGGCCTACTCCTAATTTTTGAGTCCTTGTGTAAACTAACAAAATACAAATGCATGATGAATGTTGCAACAGAGAACAATTTGTGGTAAAAGGCATCTTGCCAGCCTTGAACTCAAATCAAAAAAATTGTCTTTTCTTGTACTCTTTCTAGCTTATTGGCCGTCCAGTCATGCCACCCTATTGGGCCCTGGGATTTCAGTTATGTCGATATGGATACAAGAATACCAGAGAAATTGAGGATCTATACACTGATATGAGGAATGCTGAAATTCCATATGTATGTTTATACTTATGTGCAAGTGTTGCATCAATCTATCTGATGATCTGTTGAGCATATGATTTTTTTACATAAGGATGAAAGAGTAACTGATGTAAAAAAACACTTTGAAGATATTATCATATACCAATTTACACCAATGGAAATTAGTTTCAGGTGTGCACTCATGCAAAAATGGCAGTATACATATCCTTCTCTTAATTGAATAGCCAACCAATATGACATCACCTCAAATGGGTGATCACATATTGGCTTCATTAATACAGCCCAGTGCACAGCCATTGGTTCTCTGAAGAACTCCATAAATCCTATACTTTTAACTCTTTTTAGTCTCTCATTAGATTAAAACTTAGCCTGCTTTGGAACAAGATTCTGTCCATAGTCCAAAACATGTCTGCATAGTGCTTCTTTGTCTCTGAGCTCAATGTGACATGCAGAGGTGCAGCTTTCAATGTAAATCAGGTTAGCCAACTAGGTATTACTCTGTATAGATATATTAGTCTGAGACTGGTAGCTGACATTCTTAACAGCAGCCTAAGTAATGCTGAATTGAACTACTCGGGGTTTCTATGCATTAAAATATATCTTTGTTTGAAGGATGTGCAATATGTTGACATTGAATACATGGAGCGGCAGCTGGACTTTACTCTTGATGTTAATGACTTCCAGAATTTGCCAAATTTGTTTGATAAAATGAGAAGTGAAGGGATGCGAATTATTATCATTTTGGTAAGCTTCTCGTATAACTTCTTTTCAAAAAAAAGACTTGAATTGTGCATTAAAAATTTAATTTGGAACTATTAATTTTGTACATTTGTGATATTACATTTTTTGAAATTATACAGGATCCAGCAATTTCAGGAAATGAAACCAAACATTACGAAGCTTTTACAACTGGATTAGATAATAATGTCTTCATTAAATGGAGTGACAATTCTGATATTGTGTGGGGGAAGGTAATCAATGTGCTTTTTTTATTTTTTGAGAGATATTTAAAACTTTAATGTTCTGAAGTCGTCTCAGTTACTTTTGTCATTAAGACAATTGTATTGCTTCTAATTTCACTACACAAATGGAATTTTTTGTGCATCATGACAGCTGCCAAATACATAAAGCCATAGTAACCTTTGAATTTTTTGAATACCCGTTACAGGTATGGCCAGATTTTCCAAATAAAACAGTCAATACATCAAAAGACTGGGATTATCAAGTGGAGGTAAGCCTGATTTATGAAAACATTGCATACCTGATTTAATTCTATTTGTCAAACAAAATCACACCTGCAACTAAAATATACTAATTTAATACTTATCTGAAGCCAAATGTTTTGCCATTTGTGTTTGCCCTGACAAAGAGAACCTAAGAAAGTTAAGTTGAAATCATTTTTAATGTGAACATGTTGTTAAAAAACAGACATGGAAGCAGGGGAACTTGATTAGCATACAAGAGAAAATTAGAAAGAAAGCCCCAATTTGCTTAGAATTAATTTTAAACTACATATTTAAGAAGTTTTGCCTGCTTTTTGTTAAAATTATTGTTTCATGTTGTTGCAGCATTATCGCTCTTATACTGCTTTCCCAGACTTCTTCCGCAACGCAACAGTAGAATGGTGGCATACAGCAATAAAAGAATATTATAATGAAAGCTTGAAGTTTGATGGACTTTGGATTGTGAGTTTTTACTGTTAATTTTCTTTCTCATTAAACAGCAATACCAAATTTCAATTAACAGAAAAGGCATTTTTCCCTTATTTCTCTATAGGACATGAATGAACCAGCAAACTTTGTTCATGGATCTGTTAATGGCTGTCATGATATCAAACTGAACAAACCACCTTATATGCCAGGTTAGGACATTTCCAATTAATGGGTTCTTCAAATGTGTCTCTCAAAGAGAATGCCAAGGAGTCACTTGAGCTCAGAGATCGATAGTTGTAGGATGCCTTGTCATTTAAACTGAATGTAGCTCGTCTGTATTTAATGTAACTCTGTATACTGAATCTCCCTCTCAAATTTTAAAACTGGTGAATATTCTGTTCTAGAATATATCAAAGTGGTGAACCATAGGTTATTACCTAATCTGCAGTTGTCACAGAACAAACTGCAATCTTTTTACCAACGTTATTTTGAAGCAATAGTACAATTTCAGTCTTAGCCACTGGGAGGGGCAGGGGGCGCGGATCAGTTGTTGGCCAAATTGACATTAAGGGAGGGGTAATATCACCAAGATGGGGTCAGTATCTGCTAACGCAGCTGCCACTTTTCATGAACTCTTCCCTCGGTAACAAGTTTGGCCTCAGGTTAGAGACAGTAGATGTCTCAGACGGTCAGCTTTTTGATTATACAAGTAGGAGATCCAGGTGTTAAAATGTAAAATTACCTCTACTTTTTCTTTCTGTTGATTGACGTTTGAACTTTTGCCAGTAACAGTCTGGTGACAACCTTTGCTTTCAGCCCACCTCTAAGTCCATCCATGTTCTTTGTTCTCCTAATTTGGAGGTATGGTTTAATAAAAGGTTTTATTCCCTGCCATCCTAAGGGGTAATGATGAGCCAAGAATCATAGACAGGAAGCAAAAGTTGAAGAATGCTTCTATACAAGTCTTACTCAACCCAGAAGTTTTGAGCCTGCCGAGCTGAGTGAATTGCAGCAATTTCCTGCAGGCTCTGTTGCTGTTTCCTTTAGAAAAGATTTTAGTGATTTCTCAAAGGAGAGTGGATAACATATAGGGATTGTCCTCAAGCGCGAAACTTAATGCAAAGGAAGTGTCTGTTTGAAATTTGAGTGCAGAGGTCCATGTGTCTGACTGTCAGCCACCACAATTTTTCATCAAAAAATTTTTTAAAATACAATTTAATTTTTCTTTAAACTTTAGAAATTAAAAGTTACAGGTAATATGAATCTGAATCTGAAATTTATCATACAATAAATTCCAAACATGGAAGAATTTGGTTCATCATTTTACCAATTTCATTCTGTTACTGTATTTTTCATCATGTGATACATTCTCATTTCTAAGCTCTTCAATCAAGGCACATTGGATTGCAACACAAGACACTATGTATGGAGAGTGAACAGATTCTAGCAGATGGAACTCCAGTAAGACACTATGATGTGCACAACCTTTATGGATGGTCACAAACAAAACCAACACTGGAGTAAGTTGTAGAAGATTACCTTTTAATAACTTGTGATTTAAAAATTATATGTGATCAAAAGCCACTAGAGATAAGTGTAGCTGGGCTGATTTTAAAGAACGGAGACGGAGTAATAAATAAGTTGTGGTATCTGAGTTAAATAGAAAAAAATCAATGCAATAGCTTGATTACAAAACCTATGCATTTATGTGCACAGAATATTGCATGTTGGAACAATTTTTAAAGGCCACAAATTGTACAAACCTTCCACCACAGCCCTATCATAGCTTCATCAGAAGTATGGTGGAATCACTATGTAAAGTTCCCACTATACTTTCGATTAAGTTATGGTACCACAGCGAGAAAAAAGTCCAGAGGAAATTCAGGCCAATTATTCATATGCTGCAAACATCATTTTAATCTGCAAAATGAAGATCAATAAGTGAACTGCAGAGAAAAAAAGTTCCAAATGGTGGAGTTTTGTGTTCATCAATGTGAGGATCACTAGCATTGCAGAATCAAATGCTTTTCTATTTTTGAACCTCAAAGTGAGTCTCAACCCCAAACTCAGCTTATTTTACATATCAATCACCTTGGGTATGCAAATTGGATTGGCAATTTCTTCCAAACTAGAGGCAGCTTTGAGGTCTAAATCTAACACACTTGGGGTTATATTGAGACTGACATAAGTCCTTAAAGGAATAGAGCAAGCAAGTGCTCGAACTGAATTTTGGTTTCATTGTAATTCAAGTTCCAAAGTAAAAGCTGTGTGTGATGAGCCTTGGTTCTGAGCACATGCCAACCCTCTGAATACTCCTGGGGTGATTTTCCAAGTTTGTGCTAACGGTGAGAACTTTCCTTATCATTAGCACAGCATGTCTATAGTTTTCAGGTGGTACAAAATGAGGATTCCATCACCAATATGTACCCAGAAAAGTAGCTCCAAGCTGCTTTAATGCAAGGGACTGGAAAATAGACGCTGTCAATGTGTAGGCTGAAGGTGACTGACTCACTATTGAAGGCATTGATGTGTGCCCTTTGTATACTAAAGCTATCAATATGTGACAGTAGGAAAGCTTAACCCTTAATGCTATACATTCATTTCTGGTAACTTTTCTTTTGAACATCTATCTGTAAGATATTTTCAATAGACTTACGTCTGGACACACATCCTGTCAGTTTTTGGATTATAAATGCCCTCTGTGGAAACTTTCCTGACCCATATAAAGAGATGCCTTCCCACTGATCCTGCAAACGCTAGCAGGATCAGCAGTGAAGGGATTTCAGGGCAAAATGATCCAACCAATTCTACTTCTCTGCTTTCTTAATTGTGTTATGTTTTGCTATTTAACTATGGATAATAATATCAAATTGAAGTTCTATATATTTGGGGTGATGGTAGTGTAGTGGTTAAGTCATTGGACTAGTAATCCAGAGGCTCAGGCTAATGCTCTGGGGCTGTGGGTTCAAACCCCTCCTGACAGCTATTGGAGTTTAAATTCAATTAATTAATTTTTTAAAATCTGGAATTGAAAGCTAGTCTCAGTGATGGTAATCATGAAACTACCATTGATTGTCGTAAAAACCCATCTCTTCACTAACGTCCTTTAGGGAAGAAAATCTGCCATCCTTACTTTGTCTGGTCTACATGTGACTCCAGACCCACAGCAATGTAGTTGACTCTTAACAGCTCTCAAGGGCAATTAGGGATCAGCAACAAATGCTTGCCTTGCCAGTGATGTGCACATCCCATGAAAGATTTTTTTTAAATCATAAGGACAAAATATATGATCTTAAAATGACAAACAACTTGCATCTCCCTGTGTGCAAAGTCATAGGAAATTGACTTAACATGCAATTGTGTGTATTTCCTGTTGTCACTAACCTTGTGTCTGTCAAATGCTTTGGGAGATTGACATGGATTCTTGAAAAGGAAAGACAAAAATATCAAACACAATAAATAGAGTACAGAAACACAGAAACATGGTTGTTTATACCACATTCTAAGCAAAGTAGAAAATTTTAGATTTAATTTTTGGAAAACTTCTGGTTCTCAATTGAGCCATCTTACTATTGTCATTGCAATTAACAATATATTTTTCATAGCTCTTTGCAGAACATAACTGGAGAGCGCGGGATCGTGGTGACACGTTCAACTTTCCCAACTAGTGGCCAATGGGCGGGACATTGGCTTGGAGACAACACAGCTGCCTGGGACCAAATGCATAAATCAATCATTGGTAAAAAGTTTAAAATTCCTATATCTTTAATCGAACTACATTTAATGTTCTTCTGCATTTTTTCCTCTCCTTCCCATTTTCTATCCTCTTCAACCCACCCTGAAAGCAGTGATTCATGTAATAGTAGAATCCCAGCAGCATTAGCAGTCCTCTGGACCCTTCATTAAGTAACTTCTCTTCAGAATTGTGGTTACAAGCCTTAGCATCCTTGGGTTATAGGAAAAATCAGATAAGGTTCCTGTTTCTGATTCAGATTCAGTGAAATGACCTCTGATGAAAAGCACACATGTGGATATGGGTCCACTTCCTACTCCTCCTGTCAAACCCCTGGACTCTCATTGTCAAAAGTCTGCTGAGGTTAGTTGCAGCATCTCATCAATATCACTGATTAGAGATTTTGCCTCCAACTCTCCTGATATCTGTAGTTTAATTAGCACTCTACATGGTGTATGTATTCTTTGAGCTACTTCAAACCATTTCTAATGTAATTATATTGGATGGCAGCCTTCCGTCTCATAAGACAATGGTTTGTGCTGTAGTGATCAACCTAAGTACCACCTGTTATAGCTTCAGCAGCACCTTCCAAACCCACGACCATTATCATCTAGGAGGACAAGGGCAGCAGATGGATGGGAACACCACCACCTAGAAGTTCTCCTCCAAGTCACTCACCATCCTGACTTGGAAATATATCACCATTCCTTCACTGCCGCTGGATCAAAATCCTGGAACCCCCTTCCTAACAGCACTGTGGGTGTACCTACACCACATGCACTGCAGCGATTCAAGAAGGCAGCTCAGCACCACCTTCTCAAGGGCAACTCATGGGCAATAAATGCTGGCCCAGCCAGTGAAGCCTACATCCTGTGAATGAATTTTAAAAAAGAAACCCCAATTTGGCACAACAGCTGCTGCAGAGGAAGACATTGGGCTGAGAAAGTGCACAATTCACTGGCCTCTGTTTTTCCTAGGCCCTCTTCTCAGCCAGCTGAGCTTTTCATTTCTGCTCACCTCTTCCAATGCCCTTCCAAACAATTCGCCACTTGTGGTCATGGCCAAATTTTCCACAGTTGTCAGTGTCAATGTCTGCCATCTTCATATCTTGCTTGCAGGTGTCCCTGTAGGGCAGGTATGGATGCCCAGAAGGTCCTGTACAGTTCACTGTATAGAAGGTCTTTGGGTATATGGCCGTCATCCATCCAATGAATTTGCCCGAGTCAGCACAGCCATCAGTGACTTAGCACTGAGTGTACACTGATGGATTTAGCATGCTCCAGCACTTCTGAGTTGGTGACCTTGTTCTTCCAAGAGAGGCCAAGTATACGCCTGAGACAGTGAAGGTGGAAACTGTTCAACCTTTTCTCCTGCCTAGCATATGTTGTGCAGGTCTCACCATTGGACAGAGTAGTGCAGTGAGGATGCAGGTTTGGTGATCTCAGTCAGGTTGCTGTTGTTCTACACTCTCTTACTCAGCTTGGACATAACAGCTACAGCTTTGGCAATGTGTGTGTTGATCTCAACATAAAGTGACAGATGGCTGGTGTTTGCAGAGTCCAGATATGGGAAGCTATCAACAACTTCCAACGTCTGATTGTCAACACTGATAGATGGCAGTATGGCAACATCCAAGACCATGAAATTTGTCTTTCTAATGCTGACGGTCAAACCAAACTCTTCACATGTATGAGAGAGACTATCCATTTACCGCTGAAGGTGTTCCTCAGTGCGGAATGCACTGGGGCATCATCAACGTAAAGCAACTTTCAGATGAGGACTTGGTGCACCCTTGTCTTGAATCTCAGGCAAGCAAGGCTAAACGGCTTTTCTGTCAGTACTGGTATGTAAGTAGACACCCTCTACAGTTGACCTGAAGGCGTATGGCAGCAGCAAAAAGAAGAACATGCCAAAGAGAGTCAGTGCCAGACCACAACCTTGTTTGACCCCGCTATGGATCACAAAGGGTTCCGACGTTGCCATAACTGACTTTATCCATCATGTTGTCATGGAAAGGGGAGATCACATTGAGCACCTTTGGCAGGCAGCCAATTTTCTCCTGCAGCTTAAATACACTGTCATTGCTCACATAGCCAAATGCCTTGGTGAGATCGATGAAAGCAATATACAGTAGTCTCCTTTGTTCAGGGCATTTCTCTTGCAGCTGTCGGACTGAGAAGATCATGTCAGTTGTAGATCTTCCAGTTCTGAAACCACACTGGAATTGCTGGATTGCCTTTGGGAATGCTGTGTGACTCTCATTTAACCCCTGAGCTACCAAGGCTCAGGAATAATTTGTGTCAGCCAGATTGAAACCATTTAAGCTGACAGTATATTCCTATCAAATCCACCTTTTCACATCCCATTTCACCAATATCCCACCATCTGCAAAGATTTACAACCTGCTGGTAGTGTAAGCATTTGCCTTTTTTTTTATCCACTGCAACTTCCCTTACCCCAACCCTAACTTTCTGACTTGATATATTTTTAATTCTTTCATGTGAGCACGATGTGATGGAGCATCACTGGCAAGGTCAGCATTTGCTGTCCATCCCCAAATGCTCTTGTGAGGTTGGTGGTGAGCTGTTATCTTGAACTGCTGTATTTTACCACTATACTTTCAGATACCTAATTGCAATAATTGCAGCTTTAAGGAGTGTGGTGACTGTAGCTTTAAGACTTATTGTGTTGTATAGTATCATGTGACAGTGTGAACGAATCAGCTCTAAGCACAGGGAACCTTAGAGTGGGGGTTCTTCTTCTAGTTGTGGAGCTTGATGGAACATGTAACTGCTGCTGCACCCTGTAAATAAAGTTTGATATTTCTAATGAGAAACCTGTTTGGAAAATCAAGTCCATAACAAACTGGCAATGAGGATAAACTGGGTTGTCCCTTGCCCAGTGACTGTGAGTATCTTGTTTAAACAGAAGTCAATGATAAACTCACCAGATATGCCACATTTTGGCAGGATTGACCCCTTCAAACCATCCACAGACGATATGTAGAACGTCTTTGCTTCTATTTCCAGACAAGTAAAATAATGGGGGAGGAAAAGAGGGAAACAATTTTCCTAAGCGTTTGCAGGACTAAAACCTATCATTTAATTTGAAGTTTGACAGCCCCGAATGCCCCTGATTGGAAGACCTTTGGTGAACTGGTGGACCTCTTTAAGGGACACTTTCAACCCAAACCCACAATCACCATGCAGAGGTTTGTTTAATTCTAGGATTAGAGCCCCAGGGGAGACCATTGCTACATATGTAGCGAAATTGAAACAACTGACCGAACACTCTGATTTCAGGGAGACCCTAAGCAATATGCTCAGGGGTCGTTTGGTCTGTGGTGCGCAAGGTGATGCTATTCAACAATAATTATTAGCTGAAGTAAACCTTGATTTTAATAAAAGCTATACAAGGCACAAAATGACGCCGTTTTTCCAGTTGGGGCGGGAACGGACAGCCGGGTGTGGCGCAAAAAGTTGGGTCTCTGCTGCGAAGCAGAAGACAGTCCCCGCTACCCAAAAGTTTAAAATAAATACAGGGAACAGCTCAGCAGCTAAATCTAAAAATCAATTGTTACCAATGTGGAAGCAATCATACTCCTGAAGCTTGCCATTTTAAAGAGGCGGAGTGCTATTTTTGCCAAAAAAGAGGGTACAAACTGAAGCATTGTAAAGCAAGATTGATACTCAGCAGGTAAATAGAAAACCTTTAATAATAGAAGTGGACACTGGTGCTTCAACCACTGCAGTGGGAGAGCACACCTTCAAATATTTAAACAAGGGTACACAACAATTGAATTTGGAGCAGACTTCAGCCAAATTAAAAACTTATAGGGCTGACTTTTTCCCTTGTTGGGTGGGTGTGCGCCCGTCCTGAATGAGCGTAAAATTATGTGCGATGACGTCGGGCAAGCGTCCCGATGTCATCACGCGCTCACGCGATATTTCAGCCAGGGGGAGGGTGTGGGAGTTGGCATCGTGCCTGCCGACAATTAAATGGCCTATTAAGGCCCTTAATCAATTAATTGATTGGAATTTTTTGCTGTCCAACCATCTGGTTGGCGGGCAAGCAAAAAGGCCAAGTGGCCTTTGCATTTTTGGCGAAACCTGATTTACGGGCAGGATGAAATCTCAACCGGTGATTTTTAAAAACTTTTTAATATTCTTATTTAACAAAACCCTGCTCATGTGACAGAGTCACATGAGGGGACATGTTTTCATTATATTAAATAACTTTATTTTTATTGTTAAAAATCTTCAGCTCCCTGAGGCTGCTCCGTGCCTCAGGGAGCTTTTACTGTGCGCACTCACACTCATGCAATGCTTCAGTGTTCGCGCTCCTCCCGCCTCCACCCTGGCAGCGCTGCAGCACGTGTTTTTCACTGGCTGGCCGTTAATTGGCCAGCCAGCATGAAATCGCAGTTGGGGTCTGATCGCTGGTGGCAGGCGGCTTTGCGACCTCTCCCGGGACTGCCCACCTGATAGGGTAAAATTCTGCCCACACTGGCGAAGCTATCTCCAAGTGAAGGGTATTACCACTGTACCTGTTTATTACAAACACCAAACAGCACAACTCTTCCCAGTGGTAGTTATAAAAGACGAAGGACCAAGCCTTCTAGGTCGCATCTGATTGACCAGTGAGATTTCCAAAGGAAGTAGGAAGAGTTCCTGATTTGGGAAAAAAACAAGGCAAGGTACTTCAGAATGAGCCTGGAGAGTCAAAGGACCTTAACAGGGTGTGAAAGGAGTGTGTAGTCATTCACCAATCTGAGGAAACGAAGACTGTCATAAACAGCAGCATGGAAGAACAGCAAAAGAGATTAAAGGAGACTCGGTGAATTACAGAATTCAAGACGAAGCAAGTGAGCTCCACAAAGGAAAGGAAAACCTGTTGAAAGACCTTAACACACTACAAAGATCCCTCAGGTCAAAGTTTGTACCTCTGGGAAATTATGAAGAGAAACTTCATGAACAAACTGAAGAACCAGTTGGTAGAGGAGATGCAGCAACGTTCAAGGTTCCAGGAGGAAGCCAACAGATACAAGGAGACAGAAGAGCTGAAGAATCAAGTGAAACAAAAGAGGCATTAGAAGGAAAAGTCGTGGAACTTTCCAAAATGCAAGTGGGTGATGAAGCCATGGGTAGCTCAATCCCTGGATGGAACCAAGTTGAGATTTCGCTTGTGAGAAGTCTGGCTGACTGTGAAGTCAAAATGAAGGACGAGAGTAAACTCAGCGGTAGACAGAAGAAGACGAGATGGAAGATGGTTTAGAAAATAAAATGAACAACGCCCCACACTACTACAGGTTCAATACCTTCAGAGTTACTTATGAAGCAACCCCTTCAAACAAGACTAAGTCTGATACTTCCCAGTTTGGAGGGGAAGATGAAGAAAAGATGAGGGAATCAAAAAGCAACTCATGATTTGCATAGTTGTGAGCGCGAATTTACTGTTGGTGAAGCAGTATACAGACGAAACTTCGGTGGTGGACCGAGTTGGTTACCTGGTGTAATTGTTGCTATGACCACGTAGAAGTAGAGGCTGGATCGCCCGCAAACACAAGGATCCTTTGCGAAGAAGGGAGCTACCCCAACAAAATGATGTTCCACCTGTAACCATTGTAGAACCAATGGTCCCTGTTGAAATTGCTTGACCAAGGATAGACATGCCACATGTCTCTGTCGGAGTGGATAACACTGAACTGCCTGTGCCTAAAGAGGTACCTGATGTTGCTGTGGTTCCAGATAATGTGGATCCTGTAAGCGTTCGAAAGTCGTGGAGCTACAACATTCCATCCGGATCAGGAAACCACCTGAGAGACTGAACTTTCCATGACCCATGTATATATTCATAATGTCATGAAGGTAGATGTTCTTGTAAATACAAACTGTACAAAAAATTTAAAGGGGGTGGAATGTAGTAATTTAGCTTTAAGGAATATCATGACTAGCTTTAAGACTTACTGTGTTGCATAGTATCGCGTGACAGTGTGAACAAATCACCTCTTAAGCGTGGGAAACTTTAGAGTGGGGGTTTTTCTTCTAGTTGTGGAGCTTGATGGAAGCATGTAACTGCTGCTGCAGCCTGTAAATAAAGTTCGATGTTCCTAATGAGAAACCTGCCTGGAAAATCAAGCCCATAACGCCAAGAACTTCCTAGTTCTAGGTTGAAGGCCTGAATAAAAAAGAGACTATTGAAGAAGAAACACCGTCACTCGGTCTGATACTTGGAGCTTTCAGCTCAGATATGGGGATTACAGGTATTTTAGAGAGTAGCATAAAGGCGGGACTCAGGTATGAGTGGCTGGCAGCCAGGGCAGAGGGAAAAGACTGCGTAGGTACCAGCTCCTTAAAGAGCGAGGTTACACATGAGCTCTGCTTCAGAGATCATGAGGTCTTAAGAAATAGGAGCACAAGCAGTTCATTCGGTCCCTGAAGCCTGCTCCACCATTCAATAAGATCATGGCTGATCTGACTGTGTCTTAGCTCTGCTTTCCTGCTGGCGCCCCATAACCCTCGACTCCCTTTTAGATCAAAAATCTAATGTATTCAGTGGCCCTGCCTCCACTGCTCTCTGGGGAAGAGAATTCCAAAGATTAATTACCTCTGAGAGAACTTTCTCTTCATTTCAATCTTAAATGGGAGACTCCTTATTTTTAAACTGGTCTCCCTTAGTTCTAGATTACACCTACAGGAGGAAACAGCATCTAACCTGTCAAACCATCTCAGCATCTTACATGTTTCAAATATGATCACCTCTCATTCTTCTAAACTCCAATGGGTAGAGGAGAAACCTGGTAAATGTTTCCTCATAAGACAACCCCTTCAACCCAGGAGTCAGCCAAGTGAACATTCTCTAAACTGCTTCCAATGCAAGTATATCCTTCCTTAAGGATACCAAAACTGCACATAGTATTCTAGCTGTGGTTTCACGAATGCCCTGTAAAATTGTAGCAAGACTTCCCTACTTTTATTCCCCATCTCCCTTTACAAAAAAGGCCAACATTCCATTTGCCTTTCTAATAACATGCTGTTCCTTCATGATAACCTTTTGTGATTCACTTACAAGGATAGCCTGATCTCTCTGTACTGCAGCATCCTGCAGTCTTTCTCCATGGACAATCTCACATTTCCCACATTATACTCCATCTGCCAAATTTTTGTCCACACTTAACCTACTTATATCCCTTTGCAGACTCTGAGGCCTGAATTTTCATAATTCTGGAAGGGTTTCTGGCTTATTCAAAATCCAGTCCATCGTTATAGGATTTGTGCTGCATGATTGATTTCACAACTTATCATTATCACAGTGGGGTGCCTTACAGTTCAGTTTGATTAACAGCTCCAAGTGGTTATAAAATCTTTGATGAGGGGCTGTGAATACACGTTCACTGTTATAATAGATTAAGTGATTTAGGAATTTAAATGTAGTGAATGAGTTTTTATCAATGAGAGTGTCTTTTTTTAATATTGAATTCATCCATAGACATTTAGAACTTTATTTTATTTCCACTTAGCATGGGTCCTGAGGTCTGCCCATGCTGGATACTGGGTTAGTTGGCATGGAGGGGTGAGGGTAAAGGGTGGCATGAAGTTGGCATAGGGGCTATAAAGGGCCATGGAGGGTTGATAGAGATGCATAGGTTGGCATGGAGGGTATGAGGGGCCATGTGGTGTGGGTGGGGGGCATGAAGTCGCATGGGTTTGCATGGATAGGCCATGGGGAGTGTGTGGGGTCTGAGGGGTAGAGGGGTTTTTGTTTGTTTTTGTGCAGCTGGAACAAAATGCTGCAGCACCAAGGCCGGCCTTTCGCCCAGCCTGCCTCTGCACCCGCTCAAAGCCACATGCGCTGCCTCTGAACTGTTACTGGGACAGCCCCAGTTAGCACCCAACAGCAACCAGCACCCCCTTTCTCTCTCTCTCTCTCTCTCTCTCCCCCCCCCCCACCCCCCACCAGAACGACAACCTGAATCTGGGGCACTTTCTCCCGAGTCAGGCTTGTTTGTGGAGCTGAGAATTTTCCCGACTCTGAGCAGAAATTCAGGCCTTTGTCTCCTCAACTTACTTTCTTAGCTATCTTTGCATAACAGCAAGTTTGATGACAATACACTCAGAACCTTCATCCAAGTAATTAATATAGATTGTAAATAGCTGAGGCCCCAGCACTGATTCCTGTGTGGAATTCCACCAGTTACAGTTTGCCAACTGGAAAATCACCCATTTGTCCAAACTTTCTGCTTTCTATTAGTTGGTCAATCCTCTTTCAATGCTAATATAAGGTGCGGGGCTGTTGGACAATACAAACCTGGGGTTATATCCACAGGAACTGAAGTGAGATTGGTGCTCGTGGACAGCCCATCCAGAACATAGTTTTGCTGCTGTCTTCTCTCTTCTGCTCCTCCTTTTGTTTCTGCTCCTGTACCTCCTCTTCCTCTTCCTGAGATCGTTACTGAATCTGTGGTGGAAGGACTGTGCCCTCATGTTTGTCAGCTTTAGGAGAATCAGAACATCGACTCTGGAGAGCTATGAAGGGCTCTTCCAGTGTGTTCAGGCAGTGGAACATTTACTTCAACACCCTACTTGTCTGCTCAATAGTATTTCTCATGGCAGCACAGCTCTCACTGGCCATATGTGGTTGGGTTGCGGAGGGGAGTCATCAACCAGTTGTAGAACAGATAGCAGCCACCCTCTAGTGTGACGTGATGGCTGAAAAATTGATGGAACAGCAGACTAGCACAGGATGAATGTATCATGACCTCTGCCAGAATAACAGAATTCACCAGCATGGTCGCACACCAACTGCACGTTTAGCAAGTGGAATTCTTTGCCGTTGCGGTACATCTCAGCAAAGCCACGTGTGTGCAGTTAATGGCCCTGTACCCTGAGGAAGCTCACTACCCTGGCAAAGCTATGTCCATGCTACACCTGATTCTCCCTGGTCAGAAAGAAAACAATGAAGTCCGCTCGCATTGCATACAGAGTCGCAGCCACCTCCTCGATAATGCAATGGATGGTGAACTGGGAAATGTTAGATTTGTCACCTGTACCAGCCTGGAAGAATTCTGACATATAAAAATCCGGGCCTATGGTTACCCTCACAGCTGCTAGCAGTCCCGTGCTTGAATGACTCTGAGACAACAGGCGTGGTTCCAAGAAGTGGTAGAGTTTTGAACATCTCCATTAATCACAGGCAGCAAACACACTGCTCCTGGATTAGGTGAAGGTACGAAAACTGCTCCCAGAAGACCCTAAGTGGATAACTCCTCCAGCTGAAAGCCCTTCTCCATCTCATCTTTCTCCTACTCCCTCTGCACGATCTACCCCCCCCGCCCCCCCCCCCCCCCCCCCCCCCCCCCAATTAGGGCAGGGGTGGGGGGGTGGGAATGGAGGGCATTGCTAGAATGGCAGCTATTATCTGGAGCAGATTGTGAGCCCAAAGCCCTTGCTTTAATAACCAAGGTCAGAATTTTCTCGTTGGTGTGGGGGGGGGGCGGGCCCCGCATGCCGACGTATAAAATGACACGCAGTGACGTCAGGCGAGCGTCCCGACATCACTGCGCACCATCGCGATATTTAGGTGGGCGGGTGCGCGATGTTCTCAGATGTGCACCTGCCATTAATTAATCAGGTACTTAAGGCCCTTGAGGCAGCAATTATCTGGTATTTTTCGGGGCCCGTGCTATCTTCAGGACGTCGCGTGGGCGCAACGGGCAGGCAGGTAGGAGACATTTGTATAAACCTCATCCAGGAGCGGGATAAGAGCGGTGAGTTGGATCGCGAGTGATATCTGTTAGATATTTAATTGTGAAAGTTACTGCTATTTGCCTGTGTGAGCAGGAATACTTCAAAATCCTTCAGGTCAGGACTCTACAGTAAAGATCATTTTTGGGGCCTGCAGGTTTCATTCCCTTAGCCTGGGAATGGGAGTTGTGCTATCCACTGGAAGCACCTCCTCTGAGGAAGAAGCGAGGGCTAGAAGGGGGAGGAGGCCAGGAGTCCACATTCAGCCTCCAGGGGAGCCACCTTTGGGAGAAGAGGTTCAGGCACAAGGGGTGCTGGGCCAAGAGGAAGTCCAAGGAGGAAGGGGCCGCAGAAGACGCCACTATCCTGCTGCCAGGGTATACAGGCGGCAGAGCAGCTATCTCAATATGTCTGAGGTGCAGTGCCGAAGGAGGCTCCGTCTCTCAAGGGAGACAATTACCTCCATTTTTCAGATCATAAGCCCTGAGATCTGTGCCAACTGTGTGGGTGGGCACCCCATGCCAGTGGCGCTGCCCTCAACTTCTATGCCTCCGGCTCTTTCCAGGGGTTGGTGGGTGGTCTTTGCAGTCTCCTAATCAGCTGTCCACACTTGCGTCAAGCAGGTTACAGACGCTTTGTTCAGGCGTGCATTGACTTTCATCCACTAACGCTGGGACAAGGCCAGCCAGACAGAGCGAGCCAGAGGCTTCGCAGCCTTTGCTGGCTTCCCCCGCGTTCAGGGTGCAACAGACTGCACACATGTGGCCATAAAGGCACCAACAGGTGAGCCCGGTGCCTTCGTCAACAGGAAGGGCTTCCACTCCATGAACGTGCAGCTAGTGTGTGATCACAGGATGCTGATTCTACAAGTCTGTGCAAGGTACCCAGGCAGCTCCCACGACGCTTCCATACTCAGACAATCCCAGGTGCCGAGACTCTTCAGTGCTCCAGCCTGGTTGGATGGATGGCTGCTGGGTGACAAGGGCTATCCCCTCAGAAGGTGACTCATGATGCCTCTTCGCCATCCAAGAACAGAGGCTGAGCAGCGGTACAACAGGAGCCATATCTCCACAAGGGCTGTGGTAGAGAGAACCAATTGTCTTCTCAAGATGCGTTTCCGATGCCTGGACCGTTCAGGGCCGCATTCCAATACTCTCCAGATTGTGTGTCACTTATAGTGGTTACATGTTGCGCTCTCCACACTCTGGCGCTGGAAAGGGGTGACGCAGTGGACGAGGAAGATGTAGACGCAGTTGCTCCGGCTGCACATGGTGAGTCCAGTAGTGAGTCCGAGGATGAGCACGCACAGGAGAATGCTGAGGGGGTAGAGGCTGACCTGGGCATAGTCCAGGGAGGCAGGGACTCCCAGGAGGCTTTAATCCAAAGAACCTTCAGCTAGCCCACCACAGATGGACCTCCAACACACGCCAGAACTGCAAGCTCCATACTCTATACCCAAGTGCTCAATCTGCCTGGATAGGAACATTAACTAAGGCCTTTGTTAATAAAGCTCAATGTCAAACAACTCACTCATAACATCATGGGTTCCCGTCCAGAAATAAGGAATCACCCTTACATTACAGCCTTATGGCCATGCTTACATATCAAAATTTAATATAACAAAATGAACTTCAGAAAAAAAAAAAGTGTTGCACATCACACCAAGTCTTAATTAACTAATAGTGGGGAAACATAAAAGCACCAGTGAGAAACCCGTGGTGTGCCTAATGTACTTTGAATTTACACTTACGGGTGCTATGTCTAGGTACTGTCCCCTCGCTGGCACTGGCATCTGAGACAGCCTGCTCACTGTGCTGTTCTGTTAGCCTCGATGACCTTGGTGGGCGTCTTCTGGCCTGTGAGCCTTTGCTGGTCCCACTGGGGAGGGAGCGGCCAGTTCCACAGCTGGCATCTGCCCAGTTACCGCAGCCTCATCCGATGCCATGGTCACTGGCAGAGGGATGGAGAAGCTGCTGCCCTCATCAGGAGCGCCCTGAGAGGAGCCCGCAGAGACGACAGGCAGCTGCTGCGCCGATGTAAGGTCACTTTGGACCTCCCTGCTCACCGTAGATGGTTGGGCACCGAACTGGGATACTTGGTGCCCAAACCATTTCCCACACTGGCACTGACCAGCAGAGGTCAATGCCACTGTGAGGGCTTGCAGATCTGAGCGCAACCTCAGGAGGCCCTGATTGTTCTCCTGGAGGTGCCTCTCCTCGAGAGTCACCACTCTCTCCATGGAGGAAGCATGGCACTCGGCCGTGAGGCTCATTGCATCGGTGATGCTCCGCGTGCACTCCTCCAGCACGGGCACCATGCCACGCATAGCCTCATGTATCTCCGCCAGATACTCCTGGATACCTTGCTTGCACGTCCAGCGTTTGCTGTCTCATGGACGACTCCAGAGACACATCATCAGCCACCCACCGAGCATGTGCCTGGTCCCCAACAGTCCTCTGACTGCTGGCACCCTGGGCACTCTTTGTCTCCGCCCGCACTTCAAGCGAATGTGAAGTGCCCTCACCGCTGTGCCCCGGGACACTAACCAAAGATCTAATTCCCACCGAAGTGCTAGTATCTGCATTGGTGCCTGCCTGGCAGAGATGGTGTGACGCTGGAGAGTCGATATGTTCAGGGCCCTCAGGTGTGAGAGGTGCCCCCCCTGCCTCCTCCTCCCGGCCCTGCTCCGGTGATGCTGAAAGGAAGGACAAGGATATTTGATTAGTTAAAGTGGAGACAATGTCAATGTGCATGCCGGTACCCCGGATCATTATGCACTCAACCTTCCATAATCAATGGCCAACCCATGTTGCAAACTTCAATCACTGAGCATTCAGCAGTGCCATGGCTGCTGGGACACACATGGTGATCTCAGTGCTGGGCAAACATACCTCCCCGTGGCACTCCAGCCTCACCATCACTGGTGAACCTGGGCGCATGGCGCCTCTCCAGATCCATGGCCTGCTGTTCAAAAGGAGTCAAGATGGCCAACTGAGCCTAGCCTTCGCTTGGCGGACTTGTGCAGCCTTTTCCTGAAAAGGAGAGTAGAGCATTGATTAGTCCAGCCTGTACGTGGATTTCTGTCGCATCCCTGCCAACCCAATCAGAGTGGAGCATTGCAGGGCTCTGGTTCTTCATTACTCCGCAGCTGCCGCACACTCACACAAAGAAGCCAGGGCTGACCGCCCCCTTGCCCAAATGCTGCCTCCATCACATTTGACAAGACAAGGTGTAACCTTGCAAAGCAAAGAGGCACAAGCACGTGGAACCCAAAGGCCAGCAGGTGGATTGCTGCCCCACCACCTGGAAGCTCCCCTCCAAGCATGTTAATACCCTGACTTTGACATGCTTTGCTATTCCAGCACTGTGCCTAGGTGCAGATCCTTGAGTTTCCCCTCGATCCTATGCTCTGGATGTCAGTGTCACACATGCTGCGGGTGCAGAACCCATCTCAGCATCTCAGCACAACCCTCTCAGGGTCACCTAGGCATGGGCAATATCTGCTGGCCAACCTAGTGAGGGAAACATGCCGAGAAGGATTTAATGCTGTAACTGCACTAAGAGTTGTTGGAGGAGGGCCGGGGGGCGGAGGGGGGTGGTGGGGGGTGCACTTTGGGGGGAAACGGTGACAGTTTCATTAAGTGACCTCAGCCAACATGGTACTCACCCTTGGCAGAGAAGAAAAGAGTCGACGTTTCGAGTCCTCATGACCCTTCAGCAGAACTCATGAGCACTCGAAACGTCGACTCTTTTCTTCTCCGCCGATGCTGCCAGACCTGCTGAATTTTTCCAGGTAATTTTGTTTTTGTTTTGGATTTCCAGCATCAGCAGTAGTTTTTTGTTTTTATCTGTGGTACTCACCCTTCCCGAGCGCAGGATGTTGTTGAATCCTTTGCGGCACTGGACCCATGTGTGTCGCACCACATCATGGGAGCTCACACTCACGGCCAGCTCCTCCCATGCGCGTTTGGCCAGGCGGGAAAGCCGCCACCTCCCGGCCCTCGGAAGCAGGACCTCCCGCCATACTGCCACCTCCTCCAGGAGGGCAGCTAGGCACTCATTCGAAAACTGAGGGGCACACTGCCCCGCTGGCCTACCCTCCGGCCTGGCCTGTCCCGCTGCCCTACCCTCCGGCCTGGACTGTCCCGATGCCCTACCCTCCGGCCTGGCCTGTCCCGCTGGCCTACCCTCCCGCCTGGCCTGCCCCACTGGCCTACCCTCCGGCCTGGCCTGTCCCGCTGCCCTACCCTCCGGCCTGGCCTGCTCCGCTGGCCTACCCTCCGGCCTGGCCTGTCCCGCTGCCCTACCCTCCGGCCTGGCCTGCTCCGCTGCCCTACCCTCCACACTTGCCTGCTCATCAGAAGCCCTCTGGTGAGCCCTTCTACCAACCATTGTGAGCAGCCTTTCAAAGGCTGCCAGTGCTTCATTTAAACAGGCCGCCGGGTCGCCATTGGACCTGGTGGTCAGTGCACTCCCGCCACCGCCCGCCCACTCCCGCTATCTGGACTCGAGAAATACGCTGGGCGGGCATAAAATGGCAGCGCAGACCCGATCGTGGGCGGCAATTGGGTCCGCGCCTGCCTGTGCCCGTTCCTGCTCGGCCTGCCCGACATGGGGAAAATTCTCCCCCAATGCTTTTCCCGTTTGCAGCATCACTTTCTGCAGACTTCACCACCAGTAAGAATTCCACAAAACACAGCATTTCCACAAACTCGAACAGAGCCAATAGAAAGTAAGCAGTAACTAACGTGCAATTTGATTGTGTGATTCACGTTGCCATGGAAAAGAGTTTGGAGGGCCGAAAAGCCCATAGAAATCCATTGTGGAATCAGGTTACGGGGTCTTTTTCAAGATATCCCTGAACCTCAGACAGGGCTAGACTGCAAAATCTAATGGAGAGAGAGAGCTGAGAGACAGAGGCAGCCAGTCTCCATTGTTCACCATACAGAATGCGGTGGGAGCTCATGCTCAGATTGAAGAGACTAAGTTCATGAAGATTTAAACTAGGTGGAAAATTCACCTACCTTTGGCTAGAGGGAGGGATCTCCAGGGTAACCCTCACTGTGGGGATTAGAAGTTACCCAGCTGGAAAAGGGAAAATGAAGCTTTTGGACGGGTTCCTGGAGAACAGAGTGTCCACTTAAGGGACAGAGTAATGTGTAATCATGAAGAGGAATGTTTGGTTGATTTAAAAATTAATAGGGAAACTCTTCTGTAGTTTAGAGTATAAGTTAGTTACTGAAATAGTGGTTCGTTAATGCTGCTTAGTTTTTTTTCATTACAGTAAGTCTTAAAACTTGAAATCTTGTCATGTGACCCTTTCAGTCAGTCACTAAGTTTGAACAGCATTTTCAAGGTCATCAGTCTCTAAAGGGATCATAACAATACATAAAATAATTGCCTTTTTTTGTATTCTAGGAATGATGGAGTTCAGTCTATTTGGAATTTCCTATGTAAGTCTATTTGGAAGTTTTCTGTACAGAATGTGCTGAAAGCTATTTTTTGATAAATTATGCTGAAATACAGAAGTTTCTTGTGGAATAATGTATATTTCATTAACCCTCAGACTGGAGCAGACATCTGTGGCTTTTTTAAGAATACTACTTATGAACTGTGTCTTCGCTGGATGCAGCTTGGAGCATTCTATCCCTATTCTAGGAGCCACAATGGATTAGGCTCCTTTGTAAGTCAGTTTTGAGTCACTATGATAAAATAGTAGAAAATGCAAAGTAGAAAGCAAAGGCTTGTATTCAGCAGTCAATATACAATCTGGCATTCTGCTTTGAAAATAGAAACTGAAACACCTATGCTACTTTGGAAATTGAAACGAAATCTTTGGGAATCCTATCTTTTTGATAGAAAATACTTGCCTTCAACCTTTTGCTATCAAGTCCTGAGAAATGAACATGATCTCATAGATACCTATAAAATTCTAACAGGACTAGACAGGGTAGATGCAGGAAGGATGTTCCCAATCGTGGGGGAGTCCAGAACCAGGGGTCACAGTCTGAGGATACAGGGTAGACCATTTAGGATTGAGATGAGGAGAAATTTCTTCACCCAGAGAGTGGTGAGCCTGTGGAATTCGCTACCACAGAAAGTAGTTGAGGCCAAAACATTGTATGTTTTCAAGAAGAAGTTAGACACAGCTCTTGGGGCGAAAGGGATCAAAAGATATGGGGAGAAAGCGGGAGCAGGCTATTGAGTTGGATGATCAGCCATGATCATAATGAATGGCGGAGCAAGCTCGAAGGGCCAAATGGCCTTCTCCTATTTTCTGTGTTTCTATGCTTAAGCTTAAGATTCTGAAACTCATTATTGCACTTATTGTCTATTTGTAGTTCATGACTTTAGTTATTTCTAGCAACTATTTTTTGTGCACTGATCTTATTCTGAAAATACATTTTTCAGTTCCTCATATGACAATTTTCTTTCTGTGATTAGTTATATCGGTTATCAATAATGATTAACCACAGTTGAATAATTCATTTCAAATGTTTCTGAACTTGAAAGTTAAAACCATGGTAAAAAACAACAAAAATAGAATAAGTCCAATCGTTTCTGTGTGCTGGCTTCCAAATTTCATCCAACATTGCAGACAACAGAACTGAACACATTAGATAGCTTTTGAAAATTACTTTTTATCTGATTCCTTTAAAATTATAGTTGTTCAATATAAATACGTAACCGTATTTGTTTAGTTTTTAAACAAATGTTGGGTTAAAAAATGAAAAAAAAATGTTAATAGCACTGGAATATTATACTATGCTTTCTTAATATTGAACCTCATATTAGATTGTTTGAAGCAAGATTATAGGTTTATTAACAGGGTCAGGAGGTCACATTACTTAAAGTGAACCTGGATAGCCCCAAAAGGCTGATTTTCAAAATTGTATTGATCAGGATAAAATGCTTAACAGCTGTTTCGTTTTCACAGTGCTTATTCTTTTTTTTTACCTTTGTAAAGGACATTTAGGATGTAAGTGACATTTTAGTGACAACACTGATGTGATCACATGAAACTCCTCTGCTGCATTAACAGCAACATTAATCCATTTATTCTAAAAAGCCGCTCAATTGGGGCCCTTGAAAATTCATGTGTCTCGATGCAAAGTAGCTTGGGCGGGAGGGTGTAGAGTTATTCTTTCTCGTCTTGGCTCCACAGTAAGCTACATAAAATAACATTTTGTTTCCCTTTTCATTGGTGGTTTCCAGTGGTCCCTATGAGAACTGTTGTTTAGGTGAATGTGGACCTTGAGAAACTAAGCATTGAATGTGCGGTGCATGCTCTGCTCAGCTCCTGCCGAGGATTTCCTCTAATTCGTTGTCTTTTCCAGCATAATGCCCTCTATAGGGAATCTGTGGCACCTGTGAACAAGGCAAGCAAAAGCAAGGCTCTTCAACCAATCCGAATGAAGTATCCTCATTGAGACATGCAGAGTCCAAACCACAAAGTATAAAACATGAAATATAAACTAGATTTAAATGTTGTACAGAAAGCAAAATAAAGATTAGAGATCCGGATGGGATTAAGAAAGGGAGAGAAAAGAGACAGCCAGAAAAAGTTAAACAATAATATATTTCTAAAAATCTCCCACTCCGACATTCTTCTGAAGGAATGTGATTTCACACTTTTAAAATTAATTTTTCATGGCCTGTGAGTAGTTCAGTCATAATTATCACTTATAATGCCATTCAGTACCTACTCCTAAATGTGACAGTCCTATCTTGTTTTCAGCATTGAACTAACATGCAAATACCATAAGTTTGCACCGCTGCAGTCATTTCAATGCCGAGTCTATTGGCAAAAACTGCAACAGTGCATATGAGCAGAAGCAGGGTATATTTGGCAGAATCTTCTGGATTTCCACATTTAACTGCGCATGAGTGTATTCTGAACGCTGCTGTCAGATTTCCTCCATTATAATGGCGAACTTAATAGCTTCACATTTATACTCACCCAAATTCTGGGCTAATATATAGCATGAACTTTTGCCTTTAAAGTTAGCCAAAGCTAAACCAAGTTACAAATTCGACATGCTCAACGTCTCTTGTCAATCATTGATAATTGGACGTTGTGATGAGATGTTTATGATACGACACTCTCATTCAAAAGTTAGCCATGTAACCAGCAATAAGATATCTTTTTAATTGTGTTTTTATTTTGTTATGATCAGGTGAGAAGGGGTGAACTGGCTGCCCTCTATTCAACCTCCTCGGTTAGTCACAACAAAGGTTTAAGTTTCTTTTTCATGAGGATATGCCTTTTCCAAATCAGATTATATTTAACTATTTAAGCTGTGAGCAATAAAGAGCCAACCAAACAAATTTTTTATGAATTAAAGAAAGACCAAATTTATTAACCACAAACCCGAGGGGCAAAAATAATAAAAACATGACATAACATACACACACATATATAGGCATCAGAAATAAGGAAAGTTGAGTCCAATAAGAAAAAAGGTTAAACGAATTTATGGTTACGTGTCCTTTGGTTGTCCTTGAGGTGTAGATTTTCAAACATTGTGGCCAATTTGGATTAGCTAGTTTTGTGGATGTGGTCAGATGTAGAAGATGTTGCAATTATTTCGAGACCTCAGTTCACTGGTAGATTTCTAGTAAAGTTGCCTTCCGAACCACTTAATATACTTGTTCTGAGAGAGAGAGACAGTGAAAGAGAGCTTTCAGCCTGTCTCTTTTGCAGAAAACTTTCTTGCAACTAACTGTGTTACTGGCAATCTCTCTGTAGTGGCTGCAGACTGGCCGGTTACACTTCACCTATTTTGTATTTCCAAGGGGTTTTGGGTGGCTCTGTCTGTGGCAGCCATTGTTTCAATATCCAGCACTTTGCATTTTAATGTATCTTCCTCAGACAGTGATGAGCTTTGATAGGTCTTTGAATGATAGGAAATGTCCATCTCTTCACACTCCCTTGAGGGTGTCATGTTTGCTTTTTCACCTTCACTTTGGAAAGTGGCCTTGCATTTTTAAGTAGCTTGTTCTGCCCCATTTCAAATTGTAAAATTTTCAGTCAACTAAAAGTTGAAAAGTCATACTTTCTAAAATAAAGGGCATAGCCTCAAAGACAATTTTCATTACTTAAATCAGCAATGAAACAGAATCATCAACAAATAACTCCCATTTCTTTTTGGTTTAGATTAAAACTTAAGCACAATCAAATTAGCTCTGCTTACAGCCAGATTTTAATTTATTAGAACTTGAGGGTAAATTGAACAGCTTTCACTTGAAGCAGAATGGAATCAATATCTTTGTGAAGAAGGTTAATTCAATAGTGGGGGTGGATTTAAGCTGTGATTTGGGGGTAGTGAATAGCAAGGCAGACCAGAAACTCTGAAGGTTAAGGCTCTAAAGATGTTATTATAGATAAGTAGACTTAAAGAATAGAAAAGGAAAGGGTGGAAATAACAGAAACCAGCTAAGAATAGAGAGGCCAGAAGGGAAGGATAAGGTGACTGATCTTAGAGGGAGAAAAGGGACGAACAAATAATAAAGCATTGAGAAAAATAGTAAGTGTACTGATGGAGTGAAGGGTAATAATAGCAAATAGAAAAAAGGAGGGAATATGTAAATACCAATGCAAGAAGCATTAAGAAGTACAGTGGGAAAATATGACAATTGCTTGAACTAAAACTTGCCTTTACTGAGAAATAATCATTTGGAGTTATGGCATGGTGGATATTTGTCTGTAGTGGCTGGGTGTCATATATAACCAGGAGAGACAGTAGAGTTGAAAATTGGGTGGAGAGGATGACATACCCATTACAGAGCTCACCAGAGTTACCTTTCAATAATTCAACTGAATGTGTTTTGTTACGAGTGAGCTGTGCTCCATACTCGACCTTCCTCTCTGCACTGTGTACAGGCAGTAACTTGGCTCGAATTTTACAGTTGTCATGCTGGCAAACTTTTCAGCATTCACTGTAATTACCTGTAAAACTGACAGCAACTTTGTATAAATGCAGTTGAACGCGGAAATCTAGACGTTGTCAGTGATTCCCCACTTCTCCACAGGATGCGCTGAAACCCTTGCAGATGGCAATCTTAGAAGTCACTTAATTTGACATGAACTTCCATTTTCTACACTGTTAGACTTACTGTAAAAACCCTTTATAAAGTTACACCGTGTTGAAAACGGTGTAACTGGGTTTTCAGTGACATACTGCACATTAATTACTGTTGAGCAATGTGTCTGGCACTGTAAAACAAGATTTACAATTGCAGAATGTCAAGTTTCTACATTATGAGGAAAAAATCCTGTGGATTTTTAAAATAAGTTTTTATTTTTTAAATTCATTTATGATATTTCAGCTTCTACCATAATCCAATGTATATGACCGAATATGCATTTCACTCTCTGCTAAATGATTAAAAGGTGAAGGGTAATCAGTCTACTTTACTCCTTGGTTTGCTGTCTGTAAGAAATCTTCAATGTGATTGGCTGCTTAGCCTGTTTGATGACATCACTGTTGCTGGATGCCAGAGATCCTCTATAGCTGATGCCAGAATTACACTAACATTGGGAAAAAGGAAATCCATGCCACAGAGATTACTGGATCTTGGTGGGCAGCTTTCTTTGGGGTCAGCAGCAAGTGCCTTCACTTTGATAGCGACTACATCTGAAGAAATCGCAACATGTATTAAGGACTTAATCAAAATTAGGATATTATAAGCAAAATTATATAAGCAAAAATAAATCTTTAAATCTCTTCATAGTGTAATTCATTTTCTCAGAATTTGAGGTAGAAAATTAACTTTCTGTTTTGAAATTAGCCTGGCACCTAGAGAATTGAATTGGTGGTACTGATTGATAAATATGAAACATTTCCATCAATTCCTGTTACCACTGAATGCAGTACTAACAATTTCAGTAAAATATCCATCTTGGGATTTTTAGATCATGATTCAGCTTCTAATATTGTGAACAAAGTGTGTGACAAGATGAAGAAGGAGGGCAACTTGAACCCTAGGAAGAAAGACTTGTTAAAATTAGTCTGCTTCCTTTGTATGGAACAGTTGTAAATTATGGACATTCATTAGAATGTTGCTAATGGAAAAATGGCCTGTTGTTGAAGAACAATAATGGAGTTGCAGCAATTGGTGGAGTGTGGTGCGTGGTTTGTGTGCACCAACTGCTGGGGCATGATGATTGGTTGAGCCACCTTACTGGTGGAGTGTGGCGATTGTTGGAGCATGGTGATTGGTGAAATGCGCTGACCAATGGAGAGCAGTGATCGGTGAACTGAGATGATTGGTGGAGTGTGGTGAATGGTAAAGTATGCTAACTGGTGGAGTGTGTCATTGGTAGAATGTGCTGTTAATTGGAATGTGATGGCCAATGGAGTGCACCAAGTGGTGGACTGTGCCAACCAGTGGGGTGTGTTGGCCAGTGGAATCCTTCAGCCTAGGATATTTTCTGCTGTCTCGACAAGCATTTCTGTTTCAATAATGTCAAAATTTGCATTGCTGGTTCTCTTCAGATTTATTACTTGTGGAACTTACCAGAATATGCATGGTGTGCACACTCTAACCATTTCCAACCTCGGTTTGCACATTAAAACTCACCCACAGCCCCAACAAGAAGCCCCTTTTAAAATGGTGCCAGCCCCATTGATGGGGTAAGATACAACTTAAAATCACTGCCAAATCATTAAAAATATTTCTTATCAACCAGGCTCCTGAAATGGATGAAGAACACAATGTGCATTTTTGGATGAATAGTCAATTTAGAAACACCTCTTTAATTGTGTAATAAAACCTATATTTTGTTTTATTCATTCATGGGATGTGGGCATCGCCGGCTATGTCAGCAATTATTGCCCATCTCTAATTGCCCTTGAGAAGGTGGAGATGAGCTGGCTTCTTGAACCGCTGTAGTCCAAGTGGCGTAGGTACATCCACGGTGCCGTTAGGGAGGGAATTTCAGGATTTTGACCCAGTGACAGTGAAGGAACTGCGACATATTTCCAAGTCAGAATGGTGATTGGCCAGCAGGGGAACTTCCAGGCGGTGTTGTTCCCATGCACCTGCTGTCCTTTTCCTTCTAGATAATAGCAGTCATGGGTTTGGAAAGTCCTGTCTAAGGAGCCCTGGTGAGTTTCTGCAGTGCATCTTGTAGATGGTTCACACTGCTGCTACTGTGCATCGGTAGTGGAGAGAGTGAATGTTTGTGGAAGGAGTGTCAATCAAGCGGGCTGCTTTATCCTGGACGGTGTCAAGCTTCTTGAGTGTTGTTGGAGCTGCACTCATCCAGGCAAGTGGGCAGTATTCCATCACACTCCTAACTTGTGCCTTGTCGATGGTGGACAGGCTTTGGGGAGCCAGAAGGTGAGTTACTTGCTGCAGGATTCCTAGCCTCTGACCTATAGCCACAATATTTTTATGGCTAGTCCAGTTCAGTTTTTGGTCAATGGTAACCCCCAGGATGTTGATAGTGGGGGATTCAGCAGTGGTAATGCCATTGAATGTAAAGAGCGATAGTTAGATTCCCTCTTTTGGAGATGGCCATTGTCTGGCACTTATGCACCATTAATAAAAAGAAATGTGCTTTCATGTTAACGGTAATAATATTGCATTTAGTACAGCACATTTTCCTACCTTAGAAAAATAGGAGGGTTAGCTCAGATGACTCACATTCCAGGATTTCTGAAATCCATGGCAACCAGAGAGAAAATGCAAATAGTTTGAGGAGCAAAACCACCAAGAAACAAGACAGAAATTTGTTTACCTGCCTCTCACTTTGCTTTGTCAGTAAAATAACATATTTTGGTGAATGAATGCTCTGTTAATTACATTATGAAGGCTTTGGAAAGAAAACATAGATGAGCATATACAGGCTCATGTCTAAAGTTTGCATGTTGATGAAACTTACATTAGAGTTAAAATAGTTTTCTTTAATATTCTGTTTAACTGAAATAATTTTAGTGTAATATGCATTGAATTTGACTTTTATAATAAGCAAACCTTGCAGTAATTCAAATGGTTTTAAAACTGAATAAATCACATGACTTAAATCCTCATATTGAGGTACTGGATTGTAGACTTTTCTAAAAAAAAAATCACTGAGCAAATGCCTATTGATGAAAACCATGACAAATGTTTGATTCAAAATATTATTTTTTGAATATTAGTATTAATTTTTAGTGATGCACATGGTATACCCTGGCCATCTGCCCACAGGTTCAGGGATAGAATGATATGTTTGTTGATCGTAGCATAATCTGAGAGAAAGCCGAGGTATAGGGGTGGATTTTCCCAGCCCCGTGGAGATGGGGTTGGAGACTTGGGGGCTGTGAAAATAGGGAAGAACCATGTCGGAATGGCTCACTGATGCATTCCTTTCTCTGGGGGACGTTCCCATGGACGACTAGGATCCAGGTCAACTGACAGCTCCATGGAGGTGAGCAGCCAATTAATGCCCCACATAGAGGCAATTTTGCAATGCCGGAGGTATTTTCATGCCCTCGGAATGGCCCCCTGCCATGTGCGGAGGCTGGCAGCTTAATCAAAGTGGTCCTTTGATGGCAGGCCAGGGGCCAATGGGAATTGAAGGCTCCATGTTGCAAAGGTGGGGCCACGGGGATGAAAAGCCACAATCCTGTCTGTCGCCACTCCTTCAGAGGGTTCACCCTCAATCCTGATGGCCTTTCCAGCTTCGGGCCTCTTTATTTGCTGACTTCAGTGCAGGCAACCGAGCCAACCGCCATGTTGAGGCACCTTTATGTTCACTTGCGTGCCTCAACAGTGCCCATGCTCCTGGTGGGGCTGCGGACGCTCTGATTGGGTCTCCAGTCTAGGGAACCCTCCCGACACCCTTATTAGGGCAGTAGGGCAGAGGTACCTGTTGTATGTTGACTGAGACTGGCTAGGGAACGGTTGCGGAGACATGGATATGCCTGAACAATAACTGGTTTATTGTATGAACATAACTATTTATAGATGTACAAGATTGCAGGTAGTACTCAATCTAAGCCATGAGCTTCCTCCTTCTCGATTCCTCGTCATGTGACTGTATTAAATCATGATGTGGGCAATACTGTTTCTCCAGTCCCACACAATAACCCTTTTAGCCCTGAGCCCCCTTTTACTACATCTCTCATCTCTCCCCAAGTCTTTGTTCAAATATGTTTGCACTCATATGTACATACGACCCCTTCTCCCCCCAAGTCTCTGACTTCATAGGTTTAATCGGTCTGGAGGTTTCATGACTCTTCCTGATTGTGTCCTTGTGAGCCTTAGAAGATCAGTAGTCTCCCCTTGGACTTCTTTGCTTTGACTTGCTTGGCCTTGGTGAAGAGTTGCAGTATCTGCTGAATTGTCAGTTTGATTCTCAACAACTGGTTCTCCCAAGTGTATAATGGAAGGTTCCCTTTGAGGGATGATGATAAGATTTCTCCTGTTCCTTTTTATCGTGTCTTCTGGGGTATGTATCAAGTAAGACCACTGTTGATTGTCATCCCTTTGGATAATGATGCCACCTCTGCCTTGGTCTCTTATCCGAAGCTTGTTTCCTTTGTTCAGCCTGGGCCAGTTTCTGATGCAGTACTTCCAATTGTAAGTGGAAGCTTGTTTTCTATAGGACTGTTCTCAGTCCTTAACTTTCTGATGGTCCCAGACTGCTAACCCTGGGATTAATGTCTTGGATAGCGTAGGAAGCTGAGTACAAAGCTTTCTGCCCATCAGCGGTTTAGACGGTGCCAAACTACATAGCTGCAGAGTAGACCTGTATGCTAAGAGTACATTGGAAAATCCTCATTCTTCTTCAAGAGGGCTTTAATGGTGAAATGCCCTTTTCCAGCTCACTGTTGGATTAGGAATACCTTAGGGAACTGGTGTGTTGTGGGAATCCATAGTTCTCAGTGAAATGGGTGAAGTAGCCGTTAGCAAATTGTGGGCCATTGTCAGACACCACCTGGTCTGGAATGTCATGAGTTGCAAGTTCTTCTTCCAATGATCTAACGACTGACTTCCTGGCCATAGTGTATCAATGTTTTACCTAGATCCACCTGGAGAAGTAGTCAACAATGATGAGGAAGGATTTGCTGTACATAAGTAGATCTATTCCCAGATGCTCCCATGGTCTGGTAGGGAATTGGAGTGGGGATAAGGGGCTCCCTTTGGACGGGCTCATCCAGCACGCACACCTAGCACTATGAAATCATCTCTTCAATTGCTCTTGATATTCCCGGCCACCACACTACAGACTGGGCTCGTACTCTGCATTTGGTGATGCACATGTGGCCCTTGTGGATTCTTTCTAGAATTTCTGGTCGGAGTGAGTCAGGCATTACCAACCACTCTTTGTACACAAGCAGATCATCAATCATGGTGAAGTGTTTCTGCTGTTCAAAGTACGTTTTCATTACCGTTCCACCGGGGCACTGCTGTGGCCAACCTTGTATGCAGTATTGATGAATGCAGATGCCGTCCTCATCCTGCATCAGTTCTTGACATATTTGTTGTTTTTTGGAGCTCGCTGGCAATTATGTTGCTACAGGTTGGGAATAGGACTTGACCTTGTTGACTAGATTAACATCCTACATTGTGGGATGAGTCCGCAGTCATTTGTAGCTTGCCCTGGACATGCACTGTCTCGTAAGTGAAGCGTATTAATCGCAAACAGAATCTCTGGATTCTGGGAGGCATTTTGGCGAGTTCCTTTTCATCCAGTAATGAGATTAATGGTTTGTGGTCTGATTCATTGACTACTTTCAGTCCAGTGATAAAGTCGGAGAATTTCTCACAAGCCCACATGACTAAGAGCTCTTTCTCTATAACTACATACCTCATTTTTTGCGTCAGATAGCGCCTGAGTTGCGTAATAATCTGGTCTACGGCACCCATTCTGTTGCTCTTGAAACAGGACTGCTCCTAATCCTGTAGATGAGGCATCAGCCTACTGTGGTCAGTAGGGTCAGTTCATAGTGAGCTATGATACCTGGTGAGAGCAGCATGTCTTTAGTCTGTCAGAATGCTTGCTCCTGGCATGCATCCAACATCATGCTTTGGCTTTCTTCAATAGGTTTCTCAAGGGCTCCATGACTTGCACAGGAATTTTGCTAGTTGATTTACCATACCCAGGAACCATTGAAGATCTGGAATGGACGATGGATTCAGAAATTCACTGATGGCCCTTGTTTTTTGTGGGTCTGTCATTTTGCCTGTCATTGCTGCTTGCAATGTGGCCGAAAAATCAAATGGACATTTTAGAATTCATACTTATCATGAAGCATTGGTCCTGCTTCCTGCAAGCAGCTGAAGACTGATTTAAGACTCAGGCTGTGTTCTTCGGCAGTTGCTCCGTGGATGAAGTCCATGTTGCAGATTACACCTTTCGGGCCTTGCCAGATGGTAGACGTTGTTCATGGAAAAATTTTGGGTGCTGAGTTTTTGCCAAATGGCAAATGATTAAAGCGAAATCTGCCGAATGGGGTAATAAAGGTTGTCAATAATTTCGATTTTTCATCAAACAGCACCTCCCAAAAGCTGCTGTTGGCACGGAGTTTTGAGAACATTGTGTGAATTTACCTCACCACAGCCTTGTTGTGCTGAGCCAGGTTGACACAGACATGAAGTTTAGTTTAGGACCTGAAACCGTTTCATAGCACCAATCTGTCGGCTTAGTGACGGGGGAGATGACTCCAATCTTGGTCATCTCAGCAAGTTGCAATTGTACCTGTTTTATGAATGGATGCAGTTTCTTCCTCGGTGTTAGCATCTTTCCTCAGCATTATGATGTACTCAGTCTTCAGTCATCCAAGACCAGTGAATAGTTTTGGAAAATCCTTTCTGAAGTCAGACCCAGAATCAATTGTGGATTGATTTCCTCAACCTTCTGGATGAGATTGAGGTTGACTCAAAAGAGAATTCCTGGCCGTGAAGCACATATGATGTTTCCCATATCTATTTGTTCTTTTACTGGAGAATTGCTTGCAACATACCATTCACCTGGAGCTTGATTCCTCCTGGGCTATATAACTAGGTTGTAGATGGCTTCAGGCCATTGTTCTACTAACCACAGTTCTTTATCAGATAGGGCTATTATGCTTGCTCCACTATCCAATTTGAAATTGTGTTGTGTCTATTAACACACATGTCCGCATCCCAGAAAATGTACTTTGGATCTTCAATCTCGCCTAGGAAACATTATTGTTCCTCTTTTTGGTGAGACTCCTCTGTTTCATTAATAGCCTTGTGCGGGAAGATTCTTTTGTGATCCTCTGTACATTTAGAAATTTTAGTTCTGCACATCTTTCCAAGTGTCTAAACCTTTTACAATGAAACCATTCTGCAGCGCTTGCAGGACACTGTTCATGTCTGTAGGGCTTTTAGGCTCCAAAGTGCTGGCATCGTTTACTGGCATCTTCAGCTTTTATTCCATAAGGTTTTTTATTGCCCCGGAGTGTTTTTGGCATTCTTTTGTTTAATAAGCTGCACCATCACTGGGGGTTTTCTGAGCCATGGTTTATCTTCCCCTCTTAGCATTTGCTGACAGACCTCTGATTGTCTGACTAACTGTATTGCCTTATCCAAAATTAAGTCGTCTTTGGATTGCAGTAGGTCAGAAAGGGCATCATCAGTTACCGCAACTATGATATGACCTCATATCAGCTCAGATTTAACATGACATGTTCAGAACCTTCAGCCAGTCGATACAGGTCATTGATAAAGGTTCACTAGGTTTCTGGATCTTTTTGTTAAACTTAGCTCTTTCTAATGTCATATTATTCCATAAATTAAAATAATTATCAAAAGCTTTTTGGACCTCTTTGTATTTGTGTGATGTTTCATTAATGCCTTGTCTTGCTGTCACATCATCAGCAATTGCTCCAATAGAGTACAATAATGTATTGACTTGTTCGGCCTCCGATTTATTATTTAATCTGGGTGCAATTCTGAATATTAAAAATCCTTTCCTCCTTAGTGTCCAATTCTGTGTCTGATCTAGCCCTTCCATGTGCCCAAATCAGTCTGGCAAGGTGAATTTGGAACCCATAGCTGTTTGAAGCTCATAGGAGGATTGCCTGGAATTTTTAAACTTCTGTTGCAGTAATGGAATTTGCCAATTTAAGAGCCTTAACTAGCCTGTTAATTAATGCCGAGCGCACGTCGAACTTCATCGCACGCCCGTCCAGTGAAATATCGCAATGGCGCGCGGTGACGTCAGGACACTCACCCAATGTCACCGCGCGTTATTTTATGCGCTGACGCATGCGCACACTGCACCCCAACCACAGTGACCCATATCAGGCCTCCAGTGCCTCCTGTCCCCGCTACTGCTGATCACTCATACTAAGATAGTATGCCTGCTCGCAATCGCGGGCACTGATCGGGTCCGCACCCGCCCACAGCCGTCCCTGCTCCGCCCGCCAAACAAAAAATTTTGTCCATAGATCTGCCTGAACAATAACTGGTTTATTATATGAACACAACTATTTACAGATGTACAAGACTATGGTATTATTCAGTCTAAGGCATGAGAGTCATGTGACTCTCACATCACTGTGTGGGAGGTACTGTTTCTCCAGTCCCACGGAGTAACCCTTTCAGCCCTGAGTACCCTCATACTACAAGGCCAATTAGGAGGCTAATTGTTCAGGTGAGTGTACCAATGACATGGGCGGGTTTGAGACTCCCATATGGACCTGACTTTGGGGTCTGCACATCCGGCAGAAAATCCTGTTTGGCTTTTTTTTTTAAATAGAATAGAAATATTGAGGTCATGAACAATATGCATATTCAAGGCAGAGCAAAATATCCTTCACCAGAAGGCCCCATTATCATTTAGGGCTGAGTTAGCTGACCTCAGCCAATGGGATTTAGGAAGCAATGGGAATGTTCATATGTATGTATTTTCCAATTGCAGTAGGTATGAAGAGTAATGCGCTCAGCTATGGTGCCCCAGTAGCCCCCTGCTCCCCATGTTGGGTGGCCTTGTGGTCCCTTGGGTGAGATGCTGGAGTGTGGTCGCTGACCTAGCAGGAGTTAACATCTTTTAAGGAGGTTTGGGTGGGTGGGGTGGTGGAATTAGCAAAGTCTCATTACTAAAAATGCTGTTGCCCTGTCAGATGTAATTTTTAAGCTGAAATGTTCAACCAGGACCAAGTCTTCCCTAATGTAAAAGATCAAATGGCAATATTCAAGAGCAGCGAAGTTTCTCTTAGTACCCTTGCTGTGAACAAATTTGCTGTCATGTTTATCTACATAACAACAGGTGACTCCATTTCAAAAATACCTCATCAATTGTGACGTGTTCTGTGATATCCTGAGAATGTGAGAATTGCTATATAAATGCAATTCCTTTATTTCTTCTGTTAAATAAGATATTCTATTTTATAACCAAATACCCCACCAAAGGGATACATTAGGAACTGGTTTTCCATTGGTTTTCCCACTTGTCCATTAAACTTTGTGATGAAGAGCTATTGAAAGCATTGGCATTTTCCCTGCTTGTCCTGTGACCTTTTATGCCATTTTTCCAGGATTTTTCACAGCTCTTCCATTGAAAGTACAACAAACAAGCAAGAGAACCCCCATGGAAATTCAGCCCTACGTTTTTAGCGACCTGTTTCCAGGATCACCTGATTGTAATTTTTATGTTATTTCCATGTCTTGTATCTGTACAATCAAACATCACACAAAATAGCTATGCAGGGTTTTTCAGGACAATTTTTTGTCCTCACGTGATTGTAGAAGAAAACAAGACTCATTGCAGCAGAATGGTTCAAGTTTCTTCTAGGAAATGTTTAAGTGAACAGTGAATGAATGTAGCTTTGGTTGAATCATACACCTAGTTTAATTATCACGTTTTCATTTTTCAGAGACAGGATCCCGTGGCCTGGAATGAGACTTTCCAGAATATCACAAGGAATATTCTTCTTATACGTTACAAATTGCTGCCATTTCTCTACACATTGATGTATGAAGCTCACCATCATGGCAGTACAGTGATAAGACCATTACTTCATGAGTAAGTATATTAAAATGATCCAAAGTGCACCGATTAAAAATTGCTTCATTCTTGAACTCATTCAAGGTTTTGTTTTGTTTCTTATGAAGGTTTTTTAAAGATGAAAAAACATGGGATATTGATCGACAGTTCCTTTGGGGTGGAGCAATGATGATTAGTCCTGCACTGGAGGAGGTAGGGGCCCATATTTGTTTTATTGCACAGTTCCCTATTAACTGTCATTGATTATAAATACAAGTAACATTTCACAAACATACTCTTCGTTTCAGGGGGTGACTACTGTCCATGCTTATGTCCCTGACTCTCGCTGGTATGATTGGTTTACAGTAAGTTATTTCAAATTATGCTCAATATATGAAGAGGTAAAATAATGTATTAGGGAAATGTTTCAAGAGTTTAGACCATAAAACCTCGAAGTATTTTATTGTACAATATGCAAATTATGCAGAAAGGTAGTCATTTTAAACCTTAGAGCAAAGCAGTAATATTACGGTCACAGTACTGAAGACCCATGATAATTAGGCTGGAATCAATCCAGTGGGTAATAATTCTTAAACTGTGGGCATGTTGTTTCTTCATGATATGTATCATATTCTCCCATGCAGTTTTTGTTTTATTTTTAAATAATTCTCTTAAATGGATCATAAGGTCAAAAGCTCATAAAAATAGGGGCAGGAGCAGACCATTCGACCCCTGGAGCCTGCATCACCATAAAATAAGATCATGGCTGATCTGATTGTGGCCTCAAATCCACTTTCATTCCTGCCATCCATAACCCTTAACTCCCTTTTAGATCAAAAATCTATCTAACTCAGCCTTGAATGTATTCAATGACCCAACCTCCCCTGCTCTCTGGGAAAGAGAATTCCAAATATTAAGAATCCTCAGAGAGAAAAAAATTCCCCTCATCTCAGTCTTAAATGTGAGACCCCTTATTTTTAAACTGTGCCCCCGAATTTTATATTTCCCCACAAGAGGAAACATCCTATTTTTATATACTCTGTCAAGTTCCCTCCAAATTTAAATATTTCAAAAAGATCACCTCTCATTCTTCTAAACTCCAATGAGTATAGGCTCAACTGTTCCTCATGAGACAATCCCATCATCCCATGAATCCGCCCAGTGAACCTCTGAACTGCTTCCAATGCAAGTATATCCCTGTATAATAAGGAGACCAAAACTGTACACAATACTCTAGTGTGGTCTCACCAATGCCCTGTAGAGTTGAAGCAATATTTCCCTACTTGTATACTCCACCCTGCCCTTGCAATAATTGTATATTTTTTGAAGTTATCAAAATTTTACAGAAATCCTATTAATTCTTGAGAATCAAAGCCTTACCAAATTTTATCGATGTTCTTTGCCAATAATTTTACTTAAACTTCAGTTCAAGTAGACAAGGGCATTTTAAGCACTCTTTCCAGGTTAAAAATTGTTAATGACTCGGATCTTGCAGGCAGCAGAAAAGCGAAGGCATTTGTTACCTTTTCCATAGACTTACAGAGGGAAATTGCTCTCCCGGCTACTGTGTGGATCTAATGACGAAGTGAGTGTAGAGGCCTACAGGTGCATTGCATTACCAGTGAAGCAATGGCCCCTTTAGAAATCATGAGCTGAAGAGACACCACTTGATGTATGTGTTCAACTCCATGACAGGAAGCGACTCTTGATTCTTTGCAATTTTTTATTTGATTTAGCTTTAATTTCAGTTTTCCCCACCACCCCTCCAGCTTCCACACCCACTGGCACCCACCACCCCTCCCCCCAGCCCCCCTCCACCTCAGCTCTTGAGTCCCGCAAATCAGTGGGACTATGGAGCTGGGATGAGGAGGAACCATGGGTGTGGGGATGTGGGTGGTACAGGGTGTGGGGGGATGACTGAGGGGGGGAATTGGATCAGGCAGTGTGGGGCAGAAACTGGGAGTGTGGGGGTAAGTGGGAAGAAGAGGGGAAGCTAGAGGAGTGTGAGTGTCAACAGGCAGAGTGAAATAATAAGCACTGATTTTTTTCAACACTGCAGACAGTTTTCTTTCAAATATTTAAAGGGCAGGAGATTTAAATGCCTTGACAGTTCCAATGAGCTTGTCATTTCCAATGAGTTTATCCACTTTTACAAACATTCATGTCTAATTTTAACAGTGCCAAAGGACACCTGACACTCCCAAAGGTATCCCGGGACCATATCCAAATCCATATCCTAGCTCTCCAAAGAACCACGATACGTTTACACCTCCTTCTAACAGGTCTAATGTCCGCAAGTTGTATTGCCCCCACTCTCCTTGCAAAATCAGATCAGACTGAAGGCAACTATACCTTAACATATCCAACGTTCAATCTGCCCCTGATCCTCCCCAGTGAAACTGTTCCAGGTTCGGGCCTCTGGTGCCATTTTCGCAAAGATGGAGAGCCTCTCCATCTGCATGAAAATTCAGGCCTAAGTGACTCCTCATTACTACAACTTCCTATGCTTGGTGAACTATGTGGCCCTCTATGCCTTCAATGCCCTTTCTATAATCAGGTGTCTAAAACAGCGCACATATTCCAAGTATGTCCTGGCCATTGCCTTGCACAATTTTTTAAAATTATATTTGTATTCTTGTGCTGTATGCTATTGGCCCTTTTATTGCTTTATTTACTTTCACTTTCAGGGAATTACATATTTGAATCCTTAGTTCTCTCTGTTCCTCCATACCATTTAGCATCTTGAAATTGAATGTATACCCCCATTCCTGATTTCTATCTCAAAAATGCTGCATCTCTGCATTAAATTGCATTTGCAATTGTAAATGCAATTTAATGCAGAGATGCAGCATTTTTGTTATGGGTAGTCTTTATGTTATGGGTAGTTTTATGCTTTGGATTCTTACCTGTTAGAAACAAGTTTAAGTCTGCTCAAGCTCATTTTATTTTATTCTGCAATCCCAAAGTTGAAAGCAAAGTGTGCTATACTATGCCCCATCTATTTCCCCAGATGTTATTTTATCAAATGTACACATCACAATTTTTTTTAAAACTTTGTCAGTCATGAGTTATTATGCCTTCATTCATAGCTTTAATGAAATCAAGAAATTGAAATTAGTCAACATCATAACACAAAGTGGGAAGACAGCAAGTTAACGCAAATTAGGGTAGGCTATGACATAGTGGTATTGTCGCTGGACTAGTAATCCAGAGACCCAGGTAATACTCTGGGGACCTGGGTTCAAATCCCACCATGGCAGGTGGTGAAATTTGAATTCAATTAAAATCTGGAATTAATGACCATTGTCAGTTGTCATAAAAACACATCTAGTTCACTAATGCCCTTTAGGAAAGGAACTTTGCTGTCCTTACCTGCACCACATGGACTGCAGTGGTTAAAGAAAGCAGCTCACCACCACCTTCTCAAGGGTAATTAGGGATGGGCAATAAATGCTGGCCCAGCCAGTGAAGCCCACATCCCTTGAATGAATAAAAAAAGTGCTTCCCTATCAGCCCACTTTAAGACTACAGGTGTTGATCAGTTTCACACCCTGCCCTCTCCGCCTCCCCCCTCCCCCCCCAAACCAACATCTTTTATATCGCTATTGTTGGTGGACAATTCTTGATTGATTTGGTTGCTGATTATTTGCCCAGGATCAGTAAAATTAAAATTAGTTTTTACTTTACAGATACAACAATCCTTTTATGCCAGTCACTCAACTGGAAAGATATTTGTGAATAACCTAGAAATTAAAAGAACTGGTTTGCATCCTTGTAACTCGATTTGTTCAACAAATCAGTAGGAAGAACTGACAAGAGTGGTATTCATTATAATTGTAATTAGCAACTTGAACAAAGAAATAGGACTCTTTATTAGCAATGCTTGTTTTATATAGGCCAAAAGCATCCCTCAAAGACGTAAGTGGATTCATATGCCGACACCACTCGATCATATCAATCTTCACATCAGAGGAGGTTATATTATTCCCTGGCAAGAGCCAGCGAATACTACATATTACAGGTAAATGTGTATTTTACATTATGGTTTAATTAAACTGATTCTTAGAAAAAGAACTAGATACCCAGTGGAAAAATGTCTTTTATAAAAATAATTTTCCAACTTGCACTCTCAGCCGAGGTGGCCCACTAACAGAGAGTGCATTTTAAGCATCACTAAAATTCCAACATGCAATGGCAATGAAAAATATTCATTACACAGAGTTGGATAATTTATGTCTTATCTCTCTAAACATCAAAACTGCTTGACAGGTGCAGGTTGGTGGAAGCAGGAATCAAGTTAGTTGAAGAAATACTGGCAGATACTATTTGTTTGTTTGAAAGTGAGTGGATTCAGGCCCTGAGATGTGAAGATCAGGAAAAAGCAGGATGGAAAGGAATGAGTGTAGGAACATTCCAGTGAAGTATAAATTTGGGTGGAGTTCTTGCTGTGTTTAGATGCTTAATCTAACATTTTCAATTCTGTGATAAATACAGGAACACATTTTGTAAGAAGCTAATCTGTCTGCTGGTTGTTGATCTTGAAGAATATGCACATGAAAAGTTCAAAAAATTCTGATTTAACTTAAAAAAAGTAATTTTACAGCCGAAAAAACTTCCTGGGACTAATTGTTGCCTTGGACGATAATCAAGCTGCTAAAGGTCGTCTTTTCTGGGATGATGGTCAGAGCATTGGTATGTCAGCTTTTGATATTTCTATTGTAATTCCTTTTTTTTGCCAACTGTAAAATCTATAATGGAAGACACGATTGCTAAACAGTAACAAAATCTGTGTGGAATCATAATGCTATCTAATCCCTTTAGTGCCAATATTGGACACTTTTTTGTGACTTATTTTTTTCTCCTATCCTGAAGGCACCAACATCTGTTCCATAGGCCACAAACACCTTATCCAATGGCCAATTTCATCTGTGTGACTAGACAATGGGTTTTGGCAGTTGTTGCCTAATCCCATACTGAACTGACATCAATACACATTTAACAGGAGAGGTCACAGATTAGCAGCCATGTAAAGGAGAAGGAGTGGTGACTGATTTCCTTCCCTAGGACACAGGTGCTGATGTTAATTGAAGCATCTACTGCCATCGTGCTTGATGTTAAATCTGCAGCTTTCCTTGTTGTTTCCCTGATTTCCACACTCTTCAGATTTAAGCACTTCAGAACTAAGCCATTTAACCTTACTGTAATGTGTCTCTTATTTTACTGTATCAGCTTAATACCACACTGTGTAGAAACAGCTAAACATGCCATGCTGAATTTTAACTCTTGAAAACAGATGGGGTGGAGTCGAGTCACAGATTATGATTGAAGCAAAACACCTGGAACAGGAACAAAAACTTCCTTAAACCTGCTCACTTCCAGTTTTAGCAGAGACTAGATGAGGGGTGGGCAACCAACCACTTGCAAGGAACAGGTTGGTCATTTAAATACTATAATGAGGCCCCATGCCATCATTCTAATAGTCATACAATTTTTAATCATAGGCGGCCCGCTTCCCCTGGCATCAGGAAACTTGACAGCTTCAAGGAAGCCAGTAGGGCTGAATCCATGACTTAAGTGCTTTAACAGCACAGCTTATGTGCCAGAAAGGAGTTTTTCTTGCAGACTCAACAAGCTTCTATGTAAACCACATCCCCATTCCTCTGCCATGATCTGTCTGCTCCCTGCCCCTCCATGACCATCATCAGACTCACTATAGAATCATGAGACCCTCGTTAGGGGCGGGGGGGGGTGTCCGCTGTCCCCGTGTTGGGGACACACCCATCCACCATGATTTGGGACCCCCTTACAAGCCAGAAAACTACCCCCCCCCCTCGACACCCACCATGATCCAGATCAGCCCCTGGATCCTGGATCCTGCAATCCCCACTCCCCCAATTCTCTGGTCTCATAGGCTTTGGCCCTATAAATCAAGTTTCATGTAACAGGCCTCCAGCCTATCAATCAGGGTGCATGAGGACAGAAACCCCACAGAAAACCACACTGTGTAGAAACAGTATTTAAATTGTTCAGGGCATTTGGGAAATCAGTACTTCCAGGTTTCCTGATCTCTCAATAGCACCACCCCTGCCCACGGACAGAACATGCTTCTAGGTTAAATTCCAGGCTGATTGGTAAGTTCTGAGACCTGTTTGAGAAAGAATGCCTGATAAGACACCACCATAAGAGAATCATCTGTCAACATCATGTGGAGACATTGGAATGAAGAGAATGCATTTTGTGAGAGGTTTTTTTTTATTATTGTTACAGTATAATTTGACATACTAATATGTATATGGTTAACATTTAATCTGAATTAGTGGCAATGTACCCCATTCTACAAATCTTTAAAAACTGGATTAGAATTCCAGTTTTATTTTATTTCTGTAGGATGCTTCAGTATTTCCAGCTACACCTTCACTTGTAGAAAACCATCATAACTCACTCATGGCTGTCGTGCTTGTGAGTAATGGGTCTTTCATGTTTGTGAGAAGGGCAGTAGCTCACTGTCATTGTTTAGATATAATCCACAGCATACCAGTGATGTATTATTGATGTTGTTTCAGCCATGTCAAAGATCTTTATAACTTATGGGAATCTTTTAAACTCATAAAGAAAATAAGTTGTGCACTGTTATCACTTGCTATATATAATCCTCACAAATATTTGAAGTTCCACTGATATTGCTTTCATTTATGTTTTATTTCAATTCTACCTTGCAGATACAATTGAAAGAGGAGAATATTTTCTAGCTGAATTCAGTGCTGCTAATGTACGTGGTACCCTTTACCTTTTAGAATTCCCTATGTCATTTCAATAGACTGAAATAGAAGTGAAATGTTTATACCACAGGAAGTACTTTTTTTTTGCCCTACCAACAGAAAGCCCTACCTACTGGAGGTATACCTGAAAGCTAGAGAATATGCCTTTCACAATTTTCCATCCAGTAATTTTATTTAAAATTGGACCATAAAATTTTTGCTCACTTGTTGCTTTTCTCCCCTAGAATTACTGTGGGTAGTTATTTTTCTTCTGGTAACCTGCATGGTGATGTTGTATTGCCATATGTGATCATAAAGAGTCTGTTATTGACATACATCATAAACGTCTAATGAATTAGTGTGGGCATCTACTGAAAAATAACCCTGTTCATGATTTCAAGATGACGTAATCCATTTATCAGTTTGAAAAGGCATGAGGTACAAAATCACCCACTTCTTTCTTTATAAACACCCTCTCAGTGTCGATTAATCCTCTCTGTAAATACCTGGATACCTGGCTGCTCGGGAACTCAGATCCTTTAAGGTGAAATCTAAACTTATGACGTGGTGTCCTAGGGTTGTCATTGGAACTCAGACAACAGGAACAGATTTCAAATAAAATGAAGGCCCAATTGCCTCATGACTGTCCCACCATTTATTTTTTATTCTCTTTAGAGAACCATGGGACCCTCGCGGCCCCCCATCCCGGTGTTTGGGACACCCACCCACCATGATTTGGGGCTTCCTTACAAGCTAGAAAACTACACCCCCTCTCTGACCCAGATCCAGCAAGTACATTTCGTCAGTCTCTCTGAATATTCACAATGCAGAAGAATTCCAGCTCATAGCAGCAAAGAATAAGAACATTGTCCACCTACCTTCCTTCAATTACAAATTCAGTATACCTCAGGCAATCAGCTCATCTTGCTTCAACTGCCAACTTACCATGTTTCAAATGCCAGCTGCAAAATACATGCCAAGCTGGGTAACTAGTAAAAGCAACTAAAATTTTTTTTAAATGCTGACATAACCTTTAAGAAGATAATAAATAGGAGATGAAGAAGGCCAAATGGCCCCTCGAGCCTGCTCTGCCGTTCACTAAGATCATAGCTGATCTTCAACCTCAACTTCACCTTCTTGCATTACCTCCATATTCTTTGATTCCCAAGTATCCAGAAATCTATCAATCTCGATCTTGAATATATTCAATAACTGGGTACCCATAGCCTTCTGTGGTAGAGAATAATAAAAATTCACATCTGAAGAAACTCTTCCTTGGGTAGAATCATCCCAGATTTGCACCAAGTGCGGTAGCGGGCAGGTCAAACAATGTTTTACCCACTGGCTGCAATGGCGGCTTCTCGCGCCGTATTGTCCCAAACCCACTGCATTAATTATGCATCCCCGGGAAACACACAGTTTCACTTGCAGGCTGGTTTCGATTTGCCCCCCATACCGTCACCTTGCCGCTTCTTCACACCGGGTGCCACATTTAAAGTACAGTCGCGGACACACCTCTGTGTTTCCAGCCCAGGACTGTTGCAAATAAGACATGGCCCTGAAAGGCAAGAAGACTGCAGCCCCCAGGTTTAGTGACACGATCCTCGAGCGCCTTTTGGATGCTATGATGGCCCGCCAGGATGTCCAGTACCCCTGCTCTGGCTGCAGGAGGGGCAGCAACATTACCACTCTGGCTTGGTAGGTGATGGCAGCCAATGCTGCACAGAAGAAGTTGGCCATCCAATGCAGATAGAGGATGAATGATCTCATCCGTGCCGCCGGGGAAAGGCAACCATCTCATCACTCTAAACTCACACAGTCAAGCCCATCACACAATCACTGGCATCTCACTCACTGCCAGCTCAAGGGACATCACCACTCACTCTTTCACTCACACCCTCACATCTCCATCTGGCCTTTTCTGCTCTGGAAACTTCCTTCTCAGCCCTCACCATCTTGAGGCCACTTGTACAGATCAACTTGTGCCCACACACAAACCCTGGGATAACCCCCTTTCTCAGTACACCCCTTACCCTGCAGCCTCTTCCCTTCCCTGAGGCCACTTCACCCCTTCCCCAAGCAAGCCCTATTCCTGCAGTAGTACAAAGCCAAAGGCTGGTCTGGTGGGTAAAGACCTGCTCCCGTAAGCCCCCCCTAAAAATTATGTAGTGCTGTCTGCGAAGCTTGGTGCTGATGACTGCGAGTCCTGCCCAAAGCAAGATAGGCAAACAAACCTGAAAGCCCTGAGCGAAGTGCAGCTACCAGGTGCACGTTACTTATGTGCAGTTGTGAAACACGTTGGCGTGCAATCCCACCGACGTGGTCGGATGATCCAGCGTGGGAGGATGATTCTGGCGGTCTGACCTTATAATGATATGCAGATGTATTACATTGAGGTTCCCAGTGTCCGATGGGGTGAAACGTCGCCTGCCATCGATGGGCTGAGTGGACAATCGCAAACTGGTTTCATGACGTCGTGAAACTGATTTTTGGCCTTCTCACCATATTGTTAGCTCATGCCACCGAGCATGCCTGACGCCAGCGGGCACGGAAAATTCCTCCCCTTATCTCAATCCCTTATCCTGAGACCCCAAGTTCTAGACTCTTCAGTCAGGGGAAACATCAATCTACCTTGTCAAATTCACTAAGAAACTTATGCGTTTCAATCAGATCACCTTACATTGTTCTAAACTCTGGCCTAGTCTACTCAAACTCTTCTCATAGGACAACCCTCTCATCCTAGGAATCAATCTCGTAACCTTTGTTGAACCGCCTAAAAGCAAATATTTTCTTCCTTAGGTAAGGAGATCAAAACTGTATACAGTATTTGATCAACAAAGACCTATATAATTGTAGCAAGACTTCCTTACTCTTATACTCCAACCCCCTTGCAATAAATGTTAACATGCTATTTGCCTTCCTAATTGCTTGCTGTACCTGTATATTAACTTTTTATGATTCATGTACGAAGACATCCAAGTCCTTCTGAATGTCAACATTTACTACACCTGTTTAAAAATATTTTGTTTTTCTTTTCATCTTACCAAAGTAGACATGTTCATATTCCTTGTATCCCCTAGCAGCCCCTTTCTTTGTCCCACTTAGCTTTGTATCATCAGAAAACTTGGTGTATTACACTTGGTCCCACATCTAAGTCGTTCATTTAGATTGTGCACAGCTAAGGCCCAAGCACTGATGCTTGTGGCATCCCAATAATGACAATCTGCCAATTCAAATGTGACTTATTTATCCCTACTATCTGGCCAGAATTTTTAGCTCCGCGGGTGGGTGCGCGCCCAACCCAGCCGAGCGAAAAGTGACTCGCAATGACATCGCGTGAGCTTCCCAATGTCATCGCATAGCCCCGCGATATTTTGTTCAGCGGGCGTGCACCGGAATTGGCAGCGCACCCGCCGACAATTAAAAGGCCTATTAAGGCCGTTAAAAAGTAATTAAATTCAAATTTACTCTGCTGGCCCAACCTTATGGTTGGTGGGCAGGCGAGAACGCAAAGCGGCCTTTGCGCTTTTTAGGAAACCTCATCCATGGGGCGGGATGAGGTTGCCTAAAGCAAATAAAAATACAATAACAATTTTACACTTGAATTAAAAACATGTCCCTGCTCATGTGACAGAGTCACATGAGGGGACATGTTTTATGACATTTTTATTTTCTTCATTAGTTTTTATAAACAACTGTTCATCTCCCTGAGGCAGCTCCGTACCTCAGGGAGATTGAAGCACTCTCTCACTCGCATGTGCGAAGTTTGGGCGAGGCCCGTTTACCCTCCTCCTCCTGCCCACAGAGGCAGTGCTGAGGGCTGCCACTCGCATATCACGTTGGGCGGGCCTTAATTGGCCCACCAGCGTGAAATCGCGGTGCAGTGCCGATAGCAGGCAGCGATCGACTTCCCGACCGCCCCCGTCAAGCCCGCATGCCAACGGCAAATTTCTGCCCTCTGTTTTCTGATCATTAACCAAAAGCTGATGACACCAAATGAGCATACAATATAGGTCCATGATATGCACTTTTGAGCGAGTGCAATGGGGCATGACCTTGATATCAATAAGTTGCAGTCTGTCCAGCATGTCATAGAAAGCAAAAGATTGCACAAAAATTACAATCTTTTTTAATTTCTTATGGAAAAATTGTGGGCTAATATAAATATGATCAACAGTTGAGTTTTTTTCATTAATCTGTGGCAAAAATGGGGACATTTTCATATAGGGCGTTGGTTCGCAAGAGAGCTGTTTCTGAATTTCAATTTTAACCTAACTTGACAGGTAGAAGCCCATGGGATCAGGTGGAATGCCTGTTTTATACCCTGTCCAATATTACTATTACTGACTTCAATAGCGAGTAAAATCTAGCAGGTGCTAAATAAAACAACATTAACTTGTATTATATAAGAACATAGGAACATATAGTGCCTTTAATGCTTGAATGTAGTAAAGCATCCTAAGATGCTTCACAAAAATGTAGTTAAACAATATATTGACACTGAGCCACATAAGGAGATATTAGAACAGATGACCAAAAGTTTGGTCAAAGTGAGAGGTTTCAAGGAGTATTTTAAAGGAAGAGAAAGAAACAGAGGGGTTTAGGGGGAGAATTCCAGAGCTTAGGCCTAAGCAGCTGAAGGCCTGATTGCCAGCGGTCATGTGATTAAAATTGTGGATGTTCAAGTAGCCAGGATTAGTGAAGCTCTAAGATTTTGCAGGGTTGTAGGGCTGGAGGAGGTTACAGAGATATAGAGGGCAAGGCCATGGAGCATTGTACACCATCTCGTCAGTTTCCGATGGGCTGATCAGGTTAAAATTGCCCTGACTGTCAATAGATGCAGCTATTATGCTTTTTTTAATATAATGTTTACCTTAATATTCAGTAGTAAGAAGGGTATTACACCCCTGAGATGTACATAGATGATTAGAAATTACTGAAGGGAACCTTTTGGTTATCATATGTGTACTGGTGTTAGCTTCTCAACTGGAGTTATATACTCTTACTGCATTTCCATGGGGTGAATTTTTAGGTTGGCGAGCGGGGGCGGCGGGGCCCGCTCGCCGACAAGTAAAATGACGCGGGGTGACGTCGGGCGGGCGTGGAGCCAAGTCGGCTGTGCACCCGCCGACCTGTCAACGGCCACTAAAGGCCATTAATAAAGTAATTGAAGTAATCAATGGCCGGGAGCCCAGGCGGGCTTCTGAGAAAACATGAAACCTCATCCACGGGCGGGATGAGGTTTCATGAGGGTTTTAAAAATGTTAATTAAATTTATAAATAAAAATCATTGACCTGTCCCAGCTCATGTGACACTCTATTTTTTCTCCATTCAGCACAGTTTTTAAAGTTGAAGCGATCCCCCTGAAGCAGGACTTTGCCTCAGGGAGATCTGTCAGCTCTTTTGCTCATGCGCGAAAGAGCGCATAGACCTGCTTAGGGAATTTCTCCCCCCTGCTACCCACACAAGGAGTGCATAACGCTTTAAGGCAGATGTCACGCTGGGTGGGCCTTAATTGGCCCGACCACATAATATGGCGGTGTGCCCCTGACTGGGGGTGCCGATCGGGAACCCGACCGCTCCCGCACAACCGCGCCCCCCCCCAATGGGGGGAAAATGCTGCCCCATGCTTTTTTCTGTATTCTTTCATTCAAAGTACTTGTTCAATTCCATTTTAAATGTCGTTAGAATGTAGCATTAATCATTTACAGGTGTACTATTGATACAAAAATTCAGAGTAATGTAAGGTCTTGCTGCAGTGTGTTAGTAGTGACAAACACAGTAGTGGAGATAGAGTTGCCACTGCAGCCCTGATTTATGACTTTTTTGATACAAGACTTTGCACTGGGAATAGAGTTACTCAAACAATTCCAATTATATTGTCATCAATGTATAGAAATCAGTTCCCAATGTGTTGATTTTCTACTTGTGTTCTCCTTAGCTTTTCATTGGATTAGAATTGCACCATCCAGTTCAGCATTGAAATTCATTTTCTGGATTTATCTCGATGCTGTGTTGTGTGAACCTTGGATGATTAATCTTCACTAACTTTCCTGACTTCAGTTAAATAATATCAACAGTCTTGTATCAACCCACTGTTGCTGCTATGTCAAAATATAATTTGTGATATAACATCTGATTATCTCAATGATTTATTTGTCAAATTACAGAACACCATGAAAGCTAAAATATTGCACAACAGTCAGAAGAGTACAGCAAATGAGCTAAAACTGGGATATCTCCGAGTCTGGGGAGTAGGGCACAATCCGCCTACAAATGTCACTGTAACTTATGAGAACACAAGCCATACCATCAGCAGTTTCCAACATAAACCTCAATCACAGGTATGAAAGCGTGATTGCTGCAAAGATGCACAGACTCTCATTAAAATAAGGTTGCTCATATTTTAAGCTGACAGTTCGTGATAAACTGAGGAACTAACAATTCTTATTTATTTATATATGTGCACATATAAAAACTTATGTACTAGATAAAGTGAAAGAGATCTGTTTGACCTCTAAATTTATCAATGGACACGTTTTGATATGTCATAGTATTCCTTAAAAAGAAGTTTTTTTAATGATCAAGACCTGTTTAAAAATTAAACAGGTACAAAGGTATTTGGTTAATGTGAATATATATTGGTCTGTCCAGCTAAAGTAGAAACAAAACAGCAAATTTATGTACTGTTCATTGGGCCATTTAAAAGAAATGTAAATTGTACGACACTTTAGTCCCAATATTGGACTTTTGGCTGGTGGGAATGCAGGTCTGGGATTAAAACAAGGTGAGCAGTGCTCCTGAACACAGCATTGCCAACTTGAAGCTTAATAATTTTTATGGTGAGAAGATTGGAAATGGCTAACCTCTGTGCTCAGTTTTCCAGTTCCTGTCCTCATCTCCACACTGGTAATGGAGTCTCAGAAAATTAACCCCATTACCTCAGTGAGTGTCTAGCAGTTTAGTTTAACAACGTGATGGAGTTCAGTTCATTAAAAATTGTAACCCAGTTTGTGGCTATGGGCTGGATTTTCATGGATACGGGGAAACTCTGTGGAGGTGAAGAAACGGTGACCAGGACCCGATTCTGAATTCCCAGCACCCACAGTTTTCACCAGTGCGGATTAAGGGGTGGGCTACTGTGGGCGAGCCCTCACCTTGCACTCCTGATCTGGCCAGCTCCATACCAGGAATAGGTATTTCCTAGTCCCCTGCCATTTTCGTGGAATCAGGTCAGCTTTTAAAGGACTCGTGGTTCACAGCCCCTCAGATATGTCATGAACAAACTTTTTAAAAGGTAAGTTCAAAACGCCTTACCCATGCCCCTGCACCCACCACCCATGGCCCCTCATACACTCCATGAGGTGTGGATGGGGGGGCGGTGGTGGAGGTGCATAGCTTGGCATGGAGGATATGAGGGACCACGGGGTTGGGGGGGGGGGTGGGTAGGGGGCATGAGGTGGCATGTGTTGGCATGGATGGGGCGTGTGTGGAAAGTGAAAGAGAGTGAGGGATGAGGGCTAGAGGGCTGTTTTTTGTTTTATTGATTTTTATTGTAATTGGGACGAAGTCCCAGAACACCAAGGTAGGCCTTTTAAATAGCCCACCTCTGCACCCAGCAACCCTTGAGGCTGCCTCTGAACTCTTTCCAGGAGCGGTGGGCCAGATTCCTGTTATGACACCCCCTCAAGAACGAAAATCTCACCTTTGCTGGCCCTTTTTCCCGAGTGAACTGGGAAATTTCCCATTTCCCACTACCCGCCTCTAGGCTGTAGGATGAAAATCCAACCCTATATTTCTCGAATGTTTTTTCAACCTCCTTACAGATAACATCAGTGAATCCCCCACACTAGAACTTTGATGATATCACCATCACTCATATTTTAAACAAAAAGATACTCAAACTCTGACAGAATAGAGAGGACATTAATCACAATTCTTTGTAATAATTTATTTTTAACAGTGATTCTGATAGTAGAACATCTTTCATTGATGTTTATCCTACTGAGTTGAGTAATAATCTTAAATGTTATGAAGTTAGATAGCTGTAGCATTATCTACATCTCTTGAACTCCCAATTTCTGCATTATATAATGTTTCAAACCTCCTGCCTATTGATTGCTGGGAGCTTAAACTCATCCCCTGCAATGGACAGTGAGTCTGGCAGCTTTAAAATCAGTCGAAAGAATAATTGGGTAGGGTTTATAATGGGCAGCCAATCTGTTACCAACCGTTTTACACCACCATCGAAGTTCACTTTTACTCTGATTGTCTAGAGGTCCTCCTGATGTGACACTATCCTCCTGATGTGACATCATGAAGTTCCACTCCATTGCTGTCATGAATAGGAAGAAAATGAAGGTTCCCGGTCCATTCAGACTGCTGCCAGGCAATCTCTATCGCTTTCAAAATCCAAAACACAATAACAAGGGCCAATTAAGAGATAGCAATGAGTATATAATAGAATGTGCTTTCCCTTTAAGCATTAGAGAAAGAAAATACAGGTATAACCTGTTAATTGGACATTTCCAGGTAAAATGAAGTCATCCCATTGATCAGATTATCCCCATTAAGCAAACCTCATTAGTATTGATTTAAATGCATTCAAAAGCAATTATTCTGGGAATATTCCCAATTTATATGAATGTTCCTATTATTCTTGTTCCTATCAACTGACATAAAGTGGAATATAAGAATATAATGTTTCTGAATCAGCGTGAGACAGAAATTGACTTTTGAAACAGAAGACAGGAAAAGGAATATAATCAAGAAAAGTAGAAATCACAGAATTTATATAATCTGATACAATACAGAAGCTTTGCAAGTTAAAGGCTCATCTAATTTGATATAAATATTAATTTATAGAGCTATATTTGGTCCCACAAATAGAAATTTCAGAATCTAACACACTGTACAATTACAAAAATAGATGCTGACACAAGCAGTAATGTGATAAAAAGGGCAGAATTTAATTATTGGGGCGGGGCCCAATTCACCGACTGGAAAACTGGTGGCAACCCTGCTGCGGCCGTTTTTGGGAGGCCTGATGGGGGGATTAAGTCTCAATTGGGCATTTATTTTCCCATTGTCAGTCTTATGGGCTCCTCTGAGGGGAATTTCTCCTCAGAAATCCTAGCGCGGAGCAGATGTCCCACCCCTGAGAGCTGCCAGCCAGTCGTAAGAACATATGAAATAGGAGCAGGGGTAGGCCATTCAGCCGTTCGAGCCTGCTCCACCATTCAGTGAGATCATCTACTTCAACACCATTTTCCTTCACTATACCCGTATCCCTTAATGTTTTTAATATGTAGCAATCTATCAATCTCAGTTTTGAACATACACAACAACTGAGTCTCCACAGTCCTATGGGACAGAGAATTCCAAGGATTCACCACCCTCTGAATGAAAAAATTCCTCCTCATCTCAGTCATAAGTGACCTGGCCCTTGTTCTGAAACTGTGTCTTCTGGTTCTAGATACCCCAGCCAAAGGAAGCATCATTCTAGCATCTACCCTGTCAAGCCCTGTAAGAATTTTGTATGTTTAAATTAGATCACCTCTCATTCTTCTAAACTCCAGAGATTAAAGGCCTATCTATTTAATCTTTCAGAGGGCGGTAGCTCTCCAGCATCAGCAGCTCCACCAGGAGTGGTGGTCACTGTCTACTACAGGAGGTGCAGGCAGAGGATCGGTGATGGAATCCCAGGAATAAATTAAGTGGGGCATGATCACCAGGGCCACACAGGGAGACGCAGCAAGGGAGGGAGAGGGGTGATATTATTTAGGGCAGGCAGGGTTCTCATGGATTTCTCCATTGGGCATAGGCTGCCCAAGGAGAATGGACCCTCTTCACCAGGCTGCAGACCGCAGGCATACCTACTAGGGTTTACCTGGCAAGTTGGCTACATGTCAAGGCTGCCTGCCATTGGTTAAGCACCAGCAACACCGCTCCCCACCTCCCCCCCCCCCCCGCACCCCCAAATCTCTGGTGGATAAGAATTAAATTCTGTTCAAAATAAATCAACCCCAGTAGACAGTAATGGGCAGCAGATTTATATGTGATAAGTCTATGACTATTTCTAATAACATCAAACTTTACTTATTTAAAGGATTTTGGAAGTGATTTGCATCTTCAGATGTGAGTCATAATTTAATTTGCACTTCCTTAAGATCGCCTGAATTTCATGCAGTTACCACTTAATGGAGTAGAAATTAATTTTGGCACAGAATGATTGCCTTGTTGGGAATGGATGCCAGAATCCTGAGGGCAAGGCTTAATTAGGCCTTGGCCTTAATAGCCTCCTGTCCACTGGCCAACTGCACCCCTGGCACAGTCTGAATTTCCAGGCCATTCATGCCATTTGCAGCACAGCAAGGATACCCTTGCTGTTGGGCCTTGTCACAGTGTTAAAGAGCCAGCTGTGCCAGCTGAAGAATTTACAAGCATAATTGTAAATCAGTTACTCCGTAATTACTGCTGGAGGTAAGTCGGCCTCTTAAATTAGTGTTGGCTCCACTTCCACAACAGCAATGTCCCAGCAAACATAAATGTCTGCTTCGTGCAGACATACAATATACCAGGGGCATCAAAGGTGCAACTAATAGGAATTTGGCTGATGGTACCATGGTGCCAATTTGATCTCTTTTAGTGATGCCCACAGCTGCTCAGATATCATCTTAGGGCCTGAATATGAAATTTTCTGCCTCTTAAGGCTACCAATGTCAAGATATATAAAAGGAAAATAGATACTTGGGGAAGTAAGGATATTGGGGAATATAAAAAGCCATGTGATTAAACCAATAGTGCTGCAAAAACTAATTAAAATGGTGGAACATGTTCTGTGGAGCTAAAGACCACCTCTATTCCTATATTGGGATGGTTCCAATGCCATTTCAAAGGTTGTCTATTTTACATTGAAAAATTGTTAAATCAAAAGACAACTTAGCCATTCTGGTAAAAAACAAAAATACCTGGAAAAACTCAGCAGGTCTGACAGCATCTGCGGAGAGGGATACAGTTGACGTTTCAGGTCCGTATGACCCTTCATCAGAACATTCTGGTGCCTGCTCAATATTTGCTTATTTCCATTTCTTTATTTGTAAGGCTTTAATGGGAACAATTAAATAATTTACCTGATTGCCACTTAAATATTGGGCAATAGACCTAGAAGGAACAACTTCCTTATATAATTTTCTTATTTCATTTCCAGGAACTCTTTGTTGAAATGACAGACAAAATTTTCTACATCGATAAGCTGGTAACAATTTTTTGGAAAACAACGCCCTAAATATCAATTCAAGAAGTCTGAATGAAAACTACTGACATGTTAATATTTTTGGGAGAAATTTATTATTGCATTTTGATTAATAAAGATTTGGAAGGAACTTATTGAAGAAAACTGCAAAACTGAGTGCATTAATTAATAATCGCATAAAAAATCTCAATTATTTAAATTAAATTTATATGAATTTAAATAAACTCTGTTCAAAGTCTTTCCTTATATGCATTTTTGAAATAAGAGGCTCTTTATCACTGCTACAATTGTATTAGAATTTGTTTTTATATTTCATGGTAGTGCTGTTGTAACTATTGCCTGCTTAATACATGCAGTGGCTCACATTGCACAGTGAATCTATCACCATGGTTATAGATAATTAGGAGTTACATCAGAAAAGGTCATGGGGTTTCGTTGGTGGTCCATGTGTGAGGGAGGATAGTTCAAGGGCTATTCTGCTTTTTCTTGGAAAGAATTAATGCCTTGGATATATGGAAACAAATTGTGTTGTATCATGTGCATCCAGGCAGGTAGCTACATCAGAGTTGGACTGAGGCACAAGAGGAAATTTGCTAATTGTATCAAGGAGAAATGCTGAATGCAGGAGATTGACGCTGCAGGCAATTCCATGGGGGACAATGTGAAATAGTACATTTCTGGGGAAATAATGAAACAAAGTATACCTTAAATGGTAAGATTCCTAACATAATGGAAAGACAGATAGCTCTGAGGATGCAGATACATAAAGATGTGAATGAAAATAGAAAAAGACAGTAGATGAGATTCTGGGTTTTATTACTAAGGGCATTCAATGTAAGAACAAGGAGGTGATGTTGAAATTGTACAGTTGATTGGTAGGTCATAGTTGGAGTATTACTTGTAGTCTGGGTACCCCAATATAGGAAGGGTATAAGAGCCTTTAGAATTTAATGTGGGGAGTATAATTAAGAAGTTTGTAGATGATAAACATTTGGCCATGTGCTTGATAGCGAGGAAGAAAGCTGTGGACCACAGAAAGAGTTTAATGAACTGGTCAGGTGGGCAGAAAAGTGGCAAATGGAATTCAATGCAGAGAAGTGTGAGGTAATGCATTTGGGGAGGGCAAACAAGGCAAAGGGATACATGATAAGTGGTAGGATATCGAATAATGTCGAGGAACAGAGGGACCTTGGTATGCACGTCCACTGAACGTAGCAGAACAGGTAGCTAAGATGATTTAAGAAGGCTTGTGATATGCTTTCCTTCATTAGCTGAGACATAGTATATAAGAGCAGGGAGATTATGCTGCAACTGTATAAAACACTAATTAGGCCATAGCTAGATTGCAACGTAAGTTCTTATCACCACATGACAGGAAAGATGTGATCGCACCAGAAAGGGTACAAAAGAGATTTAGAAGAACGTTGCCACGAATGGAGAATTTTAGCTATGATAAAAGATTGGATAGACTATAATTGCTTTCTTAGGAATAGAAGATGCTGAAGTCAGATTTACTTGTGTTGTATAAAATTATGAGGGGTCTAGATGGAGTAAATATGAAGGACCTATTTTCCTTCACAGAGAAGTCAATAATTAAGGGGCATATAGATTTAAAGAAATTGGGAAAAGGATTAGTGTGGAGGTGAGGAGACTTTTTTTTCACCTGGGAGTGGTCTGGAACTCACTGCCTAAAAGAGTGGTAGAGGCAGATACATTCATTGCATTTTAAAACAATTTGAATATGTATTTGAATGCCATAATCTACAGGGCTCTGAACCAAGATTTGCAAAGTGGGATTGGACTAGAATGAGGCTCTTTTCTCACCAACACAGACATGATGGGTCAAAGCACCTCCTGTGTTGTACGTTTTCTATGAGTGGACTTAATGGTTGTGGCAGTGAGCCCATAGACAGCCTGTAGCAACCCTGCTGCAGCCATTTCTGGGAGCTCCATTGGAATTAAATCCCAAGCAATGGTATGCTGGTTGCTGTTGGGGTTCCTGGGCCTGGAGGGAGGACATCCCATCTCTGAGAGCTGGTGATCAATCAGACACCAGCAGCTCTCCATAGTGGCAGCGCCACTGGGAGCAGTGGCCACTGTCGGTACAGCAGTAGGCCCCAGGGGGAGGGTCATCACTGGAGCCCCAGAACACAGCTAAGTGAGGTGGGATCACTGGGGCTAGTCAGGGAGTACATGGAAATGGGAGGGACATTTATGCAAGGAGCAGGGTGGTGTCTTCCCGCAGTTAGGTTCCTATGTTAGGCACAAGGAACCTGAGCAGAAAAGACCCCAACCCTCTACCCCCCTCCCCCACCCTCTCCGCCCTGCCAGGGTCTAGGCTTGCCACTAGGTTTACCTGGTGGTTTGCCCACATTGCATGGCCCCTGCAGCCACAAATAGAATATCAGCGATGGTGGAATTGAGGCCCTTAAGTGTCCCTTATTTGGCCACTTGAGGGTCTCATTTGGCATCTGGGTGTAAAGGTTGTTCTCGACCCTTTCCATCCCAGACTCAATCAGGAGGGGCTGGGATGGCAACAAGCTCTCCATCCTGACCCTTCCCACCCATTATATGGACTTGCTCCCGAGGGGGGAGGGCATGAAATTCCATCATATCGACTGACTAATATAGGGTGGAGTGCAGACGGGGTGGAAGCCCCATCCTCTGGAGTTACCGGTCAATCCGATTGGCTAGCAGCCCCATCAGTCCCAGCAGTGCCAGGAAGGCGTCAGTGGCAGCTACCAGGACTACAGGAAAACAAGATTCAAGGCCCATGGATCCCCGAAGTCTGGGGTTCAGGGCCATGGGGGTTTTGGTAGTTTAGGGAGAGGGACGGGGGTGAGGGAGTACGTTTAAGGGAAGGGGCAGGTAGGAAGGAAGGGTAATTTCGATCTAACGGCGGGGTTGCCTTGTGAACGACAAAGGGCAGCCCCCAAAGAGTGACTCTTTCCCCCCCCCCCCCCCCCCCCACTTCCCACCCTTGAAATATATGATGTAAAAAATCAGGTTTCCCGCTCCTGTCTGACTGCCCATGCCAAACATTTTATTTATTTTTATTTTTTATTTTTTTTCCCAAACATTTTATGTGGGCAGCATATTATCAGAGTCAATTGGCTTGATAACAAGCCTAATTGACTCTTGATTATTCATTAAAAATATGGTGGGCAGGCTGCCAATTTCGGCACTCACTCATACCCCCCAGTATTTTGGAGAGAGCTCAGCAGAGGGCTGGGCCCAACCTTGCAGGAAACATGCCTGCTGGGAGCATGTAAAGTTCAGCCCTATGTTTCTATGTAAGAGGCATGGTAAAGAAATGGTAAATATCTGTTAAGATGTTAGGAATGAAAAGTTATCGTGATAAAAAGAGCTCAAAATTGGAGTTATTTTCATTGGAGCAGATTTAGTGGAGATTTTTAGGAATATGAACAATTTTGAGAGGGTAAATTTTGAAAGACTGATCGGTGAATTATTTACAAAGCTGCCTGGTGTAAAGGTTATCATGAGGAGGTCGAAGGGGGAGGTTGAAAAACGGTTTCTTTTATACATTGTTGATAGACAGGTTGAGCAAGCCAGAAGGTTTGCAGCAGTTGTTGGGTTCCCCTGCACCCAGGGTGCCATCGACTCCACACATGTGGCCATTAAGGTGCCAGTGGGTCAGCCGGGTGCCTTCGTTAACAGGAGTGGATTCCACTCCATGAACGTGCAGATAGTGTGTGACCACAAGATGCAGATTCTGCAAGTCTGTGTAAGGTACCCTGGCAGCTCTCATGACGCGTACATCCTCAGACACTCCTAGGGGCTGAGGCTCTTCGGTGCTCCAGCCCGGCTGGATGGATGGCTGCTGGGTGACGAGCTATCCATTGAAAAGGTGGCTCATGACGCCTCTTCACCACCAAAGAACAGAGACAGAGCAGCGGTACAAAAGAAGACATGCTTCCACAAGGGCGGAGAATCATAGGTCTTCTCAAGATGCACTTCCAAAGCCTGGACCATTCAGGGGTGCACTGCAATACTGAGAGTCAACTGTCACTGATTGTGGTTACATGTTACATAAGGCTGAGAGGTGACTTGATTGAGGTGTACAAAACTATGAGGGGAATAGATAGAGTGGACAGGATAAAATTGTTTCCCTTGGTGAAGAATTCTAGAACCAGGGGACATAGATTCTAGATAAGTGACAGAAGGTGTAGGGGGGACATGAGGGAAGAACTTTTTTACGCAGAGGGTAGTGGGTGTCTGGAATTAGCTGCCCAAGTTGGTGGTAGAGGCAGAAACTCTAAACTCTTTTAAAAAGTACCTGGATCTGCACCTTAAGTGCTGTAAGCTGCAGGGCTATGGGCCGGGTGCAGGAAGGTGGGATTAGAAAGGGCACCTGGGTGTCCTCGGTCTGGCATGGACAAGGTGGGCCGAATGGCTTCCTTCTGTGCTGTAACTTTTCTATGGTTCTATGTTGCACACTCCAAAATCTGGCACTGGCAAGGGGAGCCCACTAGAGGAAGAGGATCCTGATGCAGCTCCACAGGCCACAGATGCTGAATCCAGTAGTGAATCTGAAGAGGAGCATGGTGAGGAGAACGCTGAAGGCGTGGAGGCAGACCTTGGTAACCTTCAGGGAGGCAGGGACACCAGGGACGCCTCAATCCAACGGTCCTTCAGCTAGACAGCCAAATAAGCTACCACCTCATGCCAGGGCTGCCGCCACCATCCTGGATTTCAGAAATGACCCTTTCCTTTGCCTGTGCAATAAGGCTTTGAGCCACCCATGTCCAGCATTATAAACTGACATACCCTGCACCTACAAAACAAATGAAGCATACTCAGACCAATAACACAAGAGCAAATGTAATATAATGCTGGCGCTCACAGAACAATATCAGGTGTTGATGGTCACACCTTTAAAAAAAAAGGAGAAAAAAACACAAAAGATCGCCCGTGACCAGTCCCTCTTGGGCTTCAGATGCTTTAAACTTACGTTTATGGGTGCTACGTCTTGGTGCTCCCCCCTCACTGGCACCAGCATTGGAGACAGCCTGCGTTGACTCTGCTGTCTTTTTGGCCTTGATGACCTTGGCGGTCGTACTCTGGCCCGTGGAGCCTGTGCTGGCCCCATCTGGGAGGGAGTGGCCAGTTCTATGGCTGGCATCTCCCCAGTTGTCGCAGCCTCATCAGATGCCACGGTCACTGGCAGAGGGGCAGAGGAGCTGCTGCCATCATCCAGAACACCCAGAGAGGAGCCCACAGAGATGACAAGCAGCTTGTGAGCCAATGTGGGGTCATGTGGACCTCCCTGCTCACCATTGATGGATGGGCACCCAGCTGGGATACTGGGTGCCTCACCCAACTCACACACTGACCACCTGAGCCCTGTGCCTGTGTGAGGGCTTGCAGGTCTGAGCGCAACTCCAGGAACCCCTGATTCTGTTCCTGGAGCAGCCTCTCCATGAGAGTCGCCACTCTCTCCATGGAGGAGGCAGTGCGCTCGGCCATGAGGGTCAACGCAGTGTTGATGCTCCGCAGGGACTGCCCCACAACGGAGACCAGCCACGCATACACTCGTGGATCTCTGCCAGATCCTCCCGTGCATCCTGCTGGACATCCAGCATCTGCTGCCTAATGGATGACTCCAGAGGTTCGTCATCAGCCTTTGACTGAACATCGTCCTGGTATCCTGCTGTTCTCTGACTGCTGGCGCCCTGGGCACTCTGCCTCTGCCTGAACCTCAAGCGAGTGTGAAGTGTCTCACCGCTGTGCATTGACATACTAGCTGCCAAACTAATGTCCACCGAGGTGCTGGTATCTGCATTGGTGCCGGATCCAGAGAGTGGGTGTGATGCAGGTGCTTCTGGAGCATGGTGGTGCTCCGGTGTCAGGGGTAGCTCCTGGAGGTCCTGCGATTGGCTACTTGGTGGCAGATCTAAGGGAGAATAACAACATGTGATTAGTTTAAGTCATCACACTGTCACTCTGCATGCCAGGCACACTGATGAGAGAGATCTACGTCATTGTGACATCGTTTTACAATGATCAATGACGAATCCAGTTTGGAGGCTCCCATCAATGATGAAATTATGCAAGAACGTTTGCAGCATCTGAAATTTTCACCTCAGTGCACTGCACTCTTACTTTCATCTGACACGCATGCCTCTCCACGGCTGGTTGACCGAGGTGTATAGCACCTCTTAAGCTCCAAGGTCTCCTGCTCATAGTGGGAGAGGATGAGGAGGTGTGGGGGTCCTCCGCCAGTCCGCGACCTCTCAATATTGTTATGGGATGCCTTCTGAAAGGACAGAGGAGTATTGATTAGTCCACTCTCTACCTGCAGCGCCATTGCAGCCAGGCCAACCCCACCTGAAAAATATCTTGCAGGGCACATCTGGGTCTTGGCCCTCGAGGTGTAAGGCACTCAGTCAAAGCAGCCAGGACTCACCCCCTTGGCCAGCTCCAGCACCATTGCCATTCGGCACTCAGACTCTAACACCCCTCAGCTCCACAGGGGAATGGCCAACCAAAAATACTTCAACACGCTGACCCCTGCCAACACAGTACTCACCCTTTCTGAGCACAGTAGGTCATTGAGGCACTTCTGGTACTGCACCCAGGTGCACTGCACAAACATCATGGCTGCTCACCCCCTGCTGCCACCTCCTCCCATGCCCTCTTTGTGAGGTGCGGTGGCCTCCTCCCATCTCTGGGGACAAGGGTGTCCCTTCTGGCAGCCATCACCTCCAGGAGGGTGGCGAGGCACTCATCGGAAAAACTGAGGGCTGAGTGCCCAGCCGACCTCATCTCCCGCCTGGAGTCTACATCTTTGTTAGCAGCCATGTCGTTGCAGCAATCCAACATGGACAACCTCCCTGGGGCTGCCTGCGCCATTTTTGAACCGGACCCTGGGTCGCCATTGGCCCCTGCCCTTCGCCCACCCCTTCTCAAACATTCTGCATCCAGAGTTCACACTGGGCGGGCATTTATTGGTCTGTCAAGCTGAAATCGCGGCTGCGGACCGATCACGGGTGGCGGTCGGCTTCCTGACTGCTCCCTCTCGCCCCCGCAAAGCCTGCCTGACAAGGGCAAAATTCTGCCCTTTAAGTAATATAAAGAGTCATGTAGCTTCATTCAACTTTGAAATTTAACTGTGGATGGCTGGGTTTCAACTTTGACCTTTCTCAGAAGGCCCCCACCCCACTGCTCTCCAGGCCTCCATTCATTTCCACTCTGGACCTTTGATTTCCCCCTCCTCCACAGGCCTCTAATTTCCCTACCCCGATCTGAGGCAAGACTTCTGCCTGCTGGCTCCATGCTGTGTTCATTTTGCACTTGAATAAAATGGGCACGTGTCCATGCTCACATCTTGTACAGCTGGGGCACCTGCCAGGTGGAGGGAGGTGCTTGGCTCATCATTTGTACAGAGTATTGTGGGACAGAAGCAACCCTGCTTTATGGCAGCTGATTTTTGGGTAGGCTGGTCTTACCTACCATGTTCCACCTGTGCAGTATTCTGGCAGGTGGGGTAAATAAGGGTAAGGTTGAAAGTTGAGAAGTGTGTGGCACATGGCATGGGAGAGCTGAATTAAGAGATGTTGGAGTATGTAGTCTATGTTAATGTAAAAGAATAGGTTTTTAGATTGTGTGTGCTAGTTATTGGTGTGACAGGGGAGCACTGTAGCCATATTACAGGCTAGTGAGTTACAAACACCCTTAATCAGAGTCAATGCGGAGGATTAGTCGTGAAGTGTTGGTCTAAGAGGGTGAAGATTATACTGGTGAGCAAAGAAAAGGCAAAGTATGCTCAGTGTGTCAGCATGCAAGCCATGATGCTAATGTTCAAATACTACCAGAATTGTTCTTCAGTGCAGGAATAAAGGAAGTGGCACTCGGTGTCACCTTCTACCAGGATAGGCCTGCCAGGAGTTCTGGCAGACCTGATGGCACCCACACCCAGGAACCTATGCCTCTGGTCTTTAATTTCCCCTAGAAGGGTTTGGAGGTCCAAATCATTAAGATTGTGAGTTCTCCTGAATAAGGCCATGTCCTACTGCCCTCTTCCACTGGTGGCATAGTCATGATTTTGCACAAATACGATATTGACATGTGTAAGGTCATTAGAGAATCAAGTGAAAGAACCTGGCAGTGTTTCTCTCTTACCACTTTGTCTTCAGTTTGATGTTTAGGAGTACTATCTGGACTGTCTTTTTAAAGGTTGTGCGCATTAGTTTTCAGGCAGTTCAGCTGCTTACACCTGTTTGGCATGAATTTCAAACCAGTGGGAGTACAGAAGGCCTGACCCAAGAAACGCACACGTAACTCCTTCTGGAGGCATAATTTTATTTAAAGAGCACCAGGGGTGTGATGAATTTACAGATTAGGTCCATGGGGATGAACTTCTGCGTGAGTCTTTCTGCTTGTCTGCCATATCTTTGATGGAAGAGGCACAGGTATAATGAATAAACCAGAGTTCTCTATGTGCAAACACACTGCCCATGTCTTTGTCTTTTTGTTCTTCAATTCAGCAAATTTTCACAGGAACTTGAATTCCTTGAGGACATTGTCAAGTGATGTCTCACACTCTTCTCCCGTCATTACTGACATAGTGCATTTGCTTGGTAAGTAAAACTGAGCAGCAGCCATCCATTTGCCTTCTAAAATGTTTCCATTATCCCTGCAGCTGCTTTCTGCTCTTCCTTCTGTGCTATCCTTGCAACATTCCAGCCCCGTACATAGATGATTTGCAATTTTAAAAGGAAACAAGGATTAAGTTAATGGTTTTAGGAATATTTGACAATTCAGCAATTTGTACTTCACTGAATACAGCAATTTGTGCCGAAATGTTAGCACCCAACTGCAGCATGATGGGGATTTTCAACTTCTATCCAAAATGGGTACAAAGTCGGGAGAGCGGCTATGCCTGAAGCTAACACTGGGAAACCAGAACCATTTTTAAAAATGGACCTCACTGAAATAAAGTTATTAAGGTATGTGCACCAAATACGCACTCTGCTGCAGCTGGACAGTTGTGGCAGGGTGAAAATTTGAACATTTCCTACACTTGAGCCAACCAACAGGTTAGGAAGGAGGGAAAGGAGCCAATTTTCAAGGGATAGAGAACAGATAGGCAACAGGTCATAGGATTCTTTTGGAGCCATAGGATAATAAGCCTGAATATTTGCCACATCAGGCGCGCGCGACCAGCAGGCCCGGGAGCAGTCGGGAAATAGGCTCCCAACCACGATCAGCACCTGAGCACGATTTCACGTTGGCTGGCCAATTAACAGTCAGCCAGCGTGAAACGCTCGCTGAAAAGCTCAGCACTGCCGGGTTGGAGGCAGGAAGAGGGCAGGCGATGATGTCACCGCGGGCGCGAGTCAGCGCTTCGAGAGCTTCCTGAAGGCAGGGAGCTGCCTCAGGGAGCTGCAGGCCTGCAAATAATAAAATAAAGCATTAATAAGCTTCAAAAAATGTCCATGCAGCACAGTCAAGCACCTGAAAGCATGCCTCATGAAAACGCTGTGCCCAGATATTTCCTAACAGAGATTTCATCCCGCCCTTGGATGAGGTTTCATGAGAAATGTAAAGGCCGCCTGCCAACTGGCCTGCCCGCCAACCGTAAGGTTGGATGGGTCACAAAAAATCGCTTCAGTTGTACCGTTAATGGGCTTAATTGCCCACTTAATTGTCAGCAGGCGGGCTTTTGACTGCCGCACGTGCCCGCTGAGCGAAATATTGCACGAGTACGGAATGACGTCGGGATGCTCGCCCGATGTCATCTCACGTGATTTTACGCCCGACAGGGGGCGCACGCCCACCCGCAGAACGTAAAATCCTGCCCGTAGGATGGTTACAACATAGAAAGTCGCCATTTGGCCCATTGTGTCCTTGTGGACTCTCTGCGAGAGCAACTCAGCTGGCCCCACTCCCCTCCCTTTCCCCATAGCCCTGCACATTTTTTCCCCTTCAGCTGCTTATTCAACTCTCTCTTGAAAGCCATGAAACAGACTGAATCTGTTTCCACCATACTCTCATGCAGTGTATTCCAGATACTAACAATGTATAAAAGATTTTTCTCATGACACCTTTGGTTCTTTTACCAATTACATTAGCAACTCACCAAGGCTTCTTCAACAGCACGTTTGAAACCCACAACCTCTACCACCTAGAAGGACAAGGGCACCAGATGCATGGGAATACCACCAACTGCAAGTTCCCCTCCAAATCTCACACTATCCTGACTTGGAAATATATCGCCATTCCTTTACTGTTGCTTGGTCAAAAATGCTAAAACTAGCCCCCAACCCCAATACCACTGTGGGTGCACCTACACCACATGGACTGTTATGGTTCAAGAACGTGACTCACCGCCACCTTCTCAAGGGCAATTAGGGATGGGCAACAAAACTGCTGGCCTAGCCAGAGACGCCCACATCCCGTGAAAAAATAAAACAAAGTAAATCAATATCCCCTGGTTCTCTACTCCTCTGCTATTGGGAACAGTTTATTTCTATCAACTCAGTCAAAATCCTTCAACTGCTCCAAACCTTCTCTAAGGAGAGCAACACGAGTTTCTCTAATCTGTCCTCGTGACTGAAGTCTCTCATCCCTGGAGCCATTCTCATATATATTTTCTGCACCCTTTCTAATGCCTTCACATCTTTCCTGAAGTGTGGTGCCCAAATTGGAGACAACACTTCAGTTGAGGCCGAACCAGTGTTTTATAAAGTTTGATCATAACTTCCTTGCTTTTGTACTCTCGGGGGGTGGAGGCAGGTTCGATCGAGGTATGCAAAAGGGAATTGGATTGCTATTTGAAAAGAGAATGTGTAAGGTCACGGGGATAAGGCAGGGGAGTGGGACTAGGTGGAATGCTCTTTCAGAGAGCCAGTACAGACTCGATGGGCTGAATGGCCTCCTCCTGCACTGTAAAGTTACTGTGATTTATCAAATGCCTTTTGGTAGCCTGTATACATGACATCAAATGCATTACCCTCCTCAAGTCTCTCTGTTACCTCATCAAAAAAACTTTAAAAATTTGTTTCATATCTTCACACTTTTTTCCCCCTTTTGGGAAATGTGAGTAAGGGTTGGAAGGATTCACAGGCTAATTACCAACCTGTTGAAATGTGTCATGAATGCACCTTCAGTAGCCAGTAAGTCCCAGAGAGAGATTTGAACTCAGAGCTTCTGGCTCAGACGAGGAGGCGCTACCTACTGATCCATGAGACCTTCTACTCAGTCATGTTAGTTGAACATGATTTGTCTTTAACAAATCTGTGCTGGCTTTCCTTAATTAATCCACATTTACCCAAGTGACTGTTAATTTTGTCTTGGATTATTATTTCTAAAAGCTTTCCCACCACTGAGGATGAACTGACTGGTGCAGTTGCTGGAGTTATCCTTGTACTCTTTTTTGAACATTTGAAATTCTCCAGTCCTCTGGAACTGCCCTCATATGTAAAGAGAATTTGAAGATTGGACCTCCACAATTTCCATCTATACTTTCCTCAATATCCTCAGATGCATTCCAACTGATTACGTTGATTTATCAACTTTAAGTAGAGCCAGCCTTTCTATTATCTCTTCTTTATCAAGCCCACCCAATATCTCAACTGTGTCCTCTTTCACTATGATTTCAGCAACAACATCTTCTTTGATAAAGACTGATGCAAAGTACTCATTTAGTACCTAAGGCATGCCTTCTGCCACCATGAGTAGATCACCTTTTAGTCCCTAATTGGATCTACTCCTCCTCTAACTACTGTTTTGCTATTTATAAGCCTACAGAAGACTTTTGGATTTCTTTTTTATGCTGGCTGCAAGTCTATTTTCATACCCTCTCTTTGTCTCTCTTATTTCTTTCTTCATTTCTCCTCTCAGCTTTGCATGTTTAGCCCGGTTCTCACTTGTATTATCAACCTGACATCTGTTGTACACATCCCTGGGTGGAATTTTATGGTCCCATAAAATGCAGTGCATGGCTTGCCCACCGCCTACCCACCCATCCCAACTTGACTCCCATTTTAAAAGGGGGCATTGGGCTTACCCTTGGGCCTTTTGAGGCCCTCAAGTGGCCAATTAATAGCCACTTAAGTGCCTCGTCCTGCCCTCGCTGCTATTTTCTCCCCGACAGTGGGAGATCCACGCCAGGTAGGTAACCCGGCAGCTTTTACTGGGTGAGTTGGTGTCAGGCAAGGGGGGAGGCAGTGGCAGTGACCTCCTTTGTGTGCCCCCTGTGCCCATTGGAGGCACCCCCCACTTGGTCATATCCCCACTTTAACACTCCCAATGGTCTCTTAATCATGATCTCCCATCCCCTCACTACCCCACCCCACCCCTTGCTGATATCCCGGGCCTACCTGAAATCCAGCCTCCATTAGCTGGTTGTCTTTGGGGACTGCCTGTAACCCCAGCAGTGGCCACTGGTTTAAACCTGACATTGCTGGAACTACAGAGCTGCCAGTCAATCCAATTGACCAGCAGCTCTCTAAGGTAAGACTTGCTCCCCGAGTGGGGACAGAAGTCTCGCCTTTAGCAAAGGAACGCCCTGCTGAGCATTAAATGGCTGCAGGGCAGCCAGTATCGGTAGGCATGCGTTCCCCGTTGATTCTTCAGGGAGAGGGCAGGAAATCATGTCATCTGAAAATTTCTGCCCCCTATTTCTCCTTACTCTTGATCTCTTCTGTCACCCAGGGAACTCCTTCTTTATTTGCCCTACATTTCCGTCTCATGGGAACGTACCTCCTGACTGTACCCAAACCATCTCCTTTTTTAAGACAACCCATTGCGCCTTGTAGTTTTCCTTGACAATCTTTGATTCCAATTTACCTGGGACAGATCAATTCTCAACTTGCCGAAATTGACCCTCCTCCAATTAAGTATTTTTACTCTAGCTTGTTCCTTGGCCTTTCCCATAACTAATCTAAACCTTAGGATACTACGATCACGGTTGAACACAATTCTGTTTTTCCTCGCCCCACACCTATTTTCCCCTAAAATGATTCAGCCTATCCTCTAGCAGTCCCTTTAAGAAGCTTTGGTTGTGCCTCTCATTGCCTGGTACCAATGGGTAGAGCATGTGCAGAGCACACTCTATCCATTCACTTGAAAATTGAAAAGGTGGTCCTGACTTGTGTATATAAAGCAGCTTCCTGCTTAAAAAAAGGTAGGTGTTCTATTTACCCATATTGTGTTTTGTGCCTCAGAGATTTGCAGAAATGATACACACCAGGTTCATTGTGTGAACAAGACTTTATTATGAAACGTTTTAAAAATGTCTTCTCCCAAAGCTTTCAGCTTACTTTCAATTTTTCTATTCTCTGTAACCACATCCACAGGCTTGACTAACAGCATACAGCATGGAGAACAGTCAACAGACACACACAGGGTGGAATCATCCCAGATTTGCACTAAATGCGGTGGCGGGCGGAGAAAACAACGTTTTCCCCTCCAGCCACAATGGTGGCTTCTCACGCCATATCTTCTCAATCCCGACGCATTAATTATGTATTCCCGGGAAACACGCTATTTCGGTGGTGGGTGGCCTCTTATTCAACCACCAAGCCATCATCTCGCAGCTTCATCATGCCGGGTGCCATATTTAAAGTGCTACCGCACGCACACCTCTCGGTGCTTCAAGCCCACGACTGCTGCATGGAAGATATGGCCCCGAAAGGCAAAAAGTCTGCAGCCCCCAGGTTTAATGATACATCCCTCAAATGCCTTTTGGACGCAGTGGAGGCCCGTCGTGATGTCCTTATCCTCACTTTGGCCACAGGACGGGCAGTGGCATCACCAATCCAGCAAGGCAGTGGCGGTAAGCATGAATGCCCTGCAAAAGAGGACAGCCACCCAGTGCTGCAAGAGGATGAATGATCTCCTCCGTTCTGCCAGGATAAGTCACTCTTCTATCACTCTCAACTCACACGCACAATGTATCACACATCCACAGGGATCTCAGACCTCAAGGGACAACACCACTAGCTTTCATACACACCCTCACATCTTCATCAGGCTCATATCCTCTCGAGCTCATGTCCACATCCCATCCATGGCTTCGCTCACCACACGAACATTCCATGCAGTGCCATGTGCCCTGCTCACACTCTCTCCATTTGTTTTCATGCAGGAGAAGCCCCAGACGGGAGGCGGAGTGGCCCACATTAGGCCCCTCACTGACTTTGAGGACCATGCCATCGTGCTGACTGGTGAGGATGTGGACCATGCCTGCGGTGATGGTGAGGATGGCAGTGAATACCTTCCTGAGGGTCCTACACCACATCATCCCCCTCTCAATGCAAATGTGAGTGCTCTCTCACCTGCTTTTGAGTCTGCTGCCATTCACTAATTATTTCCACTCTGGTTCACAGGGAGCTCTGCCAAGCGATCGTCACCCTCAGCCAGCTAGTTCTTCGGCTCCATCCACATCCTCACCTCCAGCCAAGAGGACACCTCCTCCAGTGAACAGGAGGAGCTGCTCCATAAGCAGCCTGGAAGACCCATCAGAGTGCTTACCCACACCCTCCACCAGCACAGAGACACACATCTAGGTGGGACTTAGATCTAGAACAAGCTCGGGTTCACAATCTGATGGTCACCACACAGACACGTGTCCGCTGCAGGAGGCAGCAGGTTTGGCCGAGCTCCCCAGCATTCGGAGGACTGCTGAGGAAGAGGCAGCTGTGAGGCCCAAGTCAGATGATGAGCCGCTGGATTCAGCCTTTCAACTCATCCGGGAGAGTCAGCAGAAGGCGGGGGAACATCATGCGGAGCTTTTGGAAGCCCTCAACAGAGTGGCATGCGAGTCAGAGGAGTGCGTCTGCCTGCTCTCTAATGAAGTGGTGCCCACATGCATGTATGGAGATCTCCATGAGTAGGATGGAGGATGCCATGGAGACCCTGGTCCACAGAATGTGGAGATGTGCGCAGACCAGCACTCCATTGTGGGAGCCATGGGTGAGTTCCTGCAGTGGCAACACAAGAGAGAAATGGGGTACGTCTACATCCCCCCAGGTGCTGCTTCCCCTCAAGGTGTCTGGTCAGGGCCCCTGGACACTCGAAAGGAGAATGAGCAGCAGCTGGACATCCCTAGGTCATCCACTCAGGAATCTCAGAGGCTGTCCTTTTCCTCCAAGTCCCCTTTGCCTGTGACCCCCTCAACCTCGTCCTCTGTCACCGCAGAGGGAGCAGCTGGCCCACAGGAGGACAGCCAGAGCAAGCCAGGGCCCCCAAGGCTTCGGATCTAAAGAGGACCCATGTCAAAGACATCAGAGGCAACAGGACCAACCATTGCACAAGCTGTCTCCACCCCTGCTGTGGATGTCAGGGCAGCACCTAGAAGTCTAAGGCATTCAAAAGTTAGGAAATTCTGATCATAGTTGGTCGCATGGGTAAACCTGTCACTTTACAGTCTGGAAATATATTCACTTTCACTGAATAATGTATAATGGTGTCTTTCAGCTTCATTGACAGGCTTCACAAGTCCTCCCACTGTATTCCCCCGACCACCCCGCTAGCAGTTCAGCTGCACACAGCTGGCCCACGAGTGATTCTGGAGGGAGAGGTGTGAGTGTGTGTGTGTGTGTGTGTGGTAGGACATTTCAGAGCCAGTTCCAATGCTACCTGCTGGGGTTCACTTTCAGCTGACCATCTAAGCTGACCTGCATCTCTGTCCACCCACTGATCTCACTCCCATGCAGCACCTGATATCGCCTACCACGACTGTCAGTTCACTTTCGATTTAGACAGCATGGTGGTCATATAGTTTTTCTTTCACTTCCCCATCTTTTCCCCTCCCCCAGTCACCCATTTCCTTTTCCCCCACCACTGTTGGCCCCACCTGGCATCACCTTCCACCTCCCCTCCGTGGTCTACCAGCCACAACCCTTTTCTTTCGGGGCTGTCCAAGTGAACGTGAACATTCCCTTCCTTCCTGAAAAATCCCACACCCATCCACATTAACCTCCCTAACCTCCTCCTTCTCACCCCAGTGTCCTTGTCTGCCTCCAAGTCCCCACCAACCTCCCTCACTGTCCCTACAATTGCTACCGGTGAACTCCCACCTTACCGCCTCACTCTGCCCTTGGTCATTCTCACCATTCCCTCGTACTGCGCCCGCCCTCAGTTCGCTCCCCAGGTGGCAGTCATGGACTCATCAAGCTCTCCCTTGCACGTTCACCTGGACGTCCCCCCTTCCGGACTCCTTCCCCCCTTGGAATTCCTTCCCCTCTGGAACTCCTCCCCCACTCCCCACCGTAGACCCCCCCTTAGTACTTACCCCTTCATGACTCCTTTAGACACCCTAACATCTTCCACCACCCTTAGTCCTTCCCTCTTCCTCCATGCTCACTTCTTCCTCCACCTTTATTCCTGCCCTCTCCGCATTCTTTTCTCCCCCCCCAGATACCTCCCTCCCCCTCTGCACTCCTTCCTTCCCCCGGACTCCCCTATTACCCCCTCCTCCCCTCATAGTCCCTCTCCCCCCAACTTGACCCCCCCCGACAGCTTCGCTCCCCTTCCCAACTTCACCCCAACTCTGACACCCCTTCCTCTCCCAGTCGATCCTAGACTTTCCTTTCCCACCACCCCCCACCCCGGTACATCTTCCTCTCCACCCACTTGTCCATCATCCATTGTGAGTAGACCCTCGACAAGTGACTTTCCACCTTCCTTGGGCTGCTTCGCGGCAGAGCTATGTCCATGAGAATCCACCCAGCATACCATGGACCTTCCCCCAGTGTACCGTTGCTATTGGGCTCCAGCATCTTCTGCTCCTCGGATGTCCGCGATGTAAGCAAGGCCCTGGTAAGTCCTGACTTCTGCACATCGCACATGTCAAGGCATGCTCTGCGCTGGCGTATTTACCCAAAGATCCAATATGGGGAGATGATTCCAGCGGGCTGGCCTTATAATGATATGCAGATATATTACAATGAGGTTCCCGACATCTGATGGTGGAAATGAAGCCCCCCATCGACAGGCCGAGTGGACTATCGCAAACTGGTTTCACGTCATGAAACTGATTTTTGGCCTTCTCACCATACTGTCTACTCGCGCCGCCAAACACGCCTGACACCAGCAGGCATGGAAATTTCTGCCCAAATCAAACACCAAACAACTGAACAATTGAACATAACAACCCACTTACTGGCCTCCCTGATAATTACACCATGCAGGCCTTACATGTCTATGGGCTGAGATGCCCCTCAATTTTCAATTGGGCTGGCTGCTTGTTTTTTCAGCTAAGAAACGGGTGGCTGGCAGTTGAAAATCATCCCCATTATATCATTCACAGTTTAAACATTCATCTGAGGTGAAGCACACAGCATCCATTCTATTCAGTATATAATCAAAATCTGTGAGCCATTCCTAATAATTAGGAAGGAACTTTAGGTTACACAGTGGTTGACTGCTGTGGTTCTCACTGGGTACCAGTGGGTGTGAGCTGTCACAGTTGAGTTACCTCCACAGAAAGCTGAGATTGTTGCAATTGTGACAGGTTGTCAGGAGGTGCCACTCAGTGATGCACATTCAGATTCCATTTCAATCATTTTTTTATCCTGAGGAAATATTCTAGTATGACTGGAGCTGAGAAAATTAAGTGAATTGCAAGGGTCTCCGGGACATTTTGAGAGGTTTTGGAAAGGACACCAAATCTTATTTGATTGAAAAAGCTTGATTTGTCAATACAGTGGATCACTGAACATCCCAAATATCAGCACATCAATTACAAGCTTGACATCTGCTCACAACTTTTGATCTCTTCCTATCTAGCACTGTCCATCAAAAACATTAGAAATCATTCTTCTGCAGTCAAAGCAGCTCACAGGCAAATAAAATGTTGGCCTAACAACCAAAGCATTAATACACTGAGGGCAAAGTAATGAGTGTTCTATGTTAATCTGTGGAAAGGATGAAGAGCAAGTTTAATTACAATATCAGTTCAATCAAGCTGACTCTGAACTAGATGAATGTAGGATCAAGCTGGACACCAGAAGAAAATTTCCAGCCATTTGTTTAATCATCCCTTTTCAAAGGAAGCTTACCAAGCATTTTAAAGAAATTAAAAACTATTTTGCTGGTGGAATCAGCCGGCCTACAAGGTGCTACCTAGCTTCTTCTTTTAAGCAGTCACTCAGGGTTGAGGATGACATGCTTCCATTCCGATTCAATGGGTTCTGAAATGGCTGATAAGTTCAATGCACGATCTGTAGACTCTCCCACATGCGCGGCAGATGGCGCTTGAAAGGTTGGATAGATGGGGTGTTTGGAGGTTTGTGCGCTACCTCCGACACCTCAGCTTCGCCTCTGTATGTTCCTGGCGAAATCTCTCTGTGTTGGGTGCCTTCCCGAATGAGCCTTCACCATTTTGGTTGGTCATAAGCCAGGGACTCCCATCATGAGTCAGTAGGTATGTTTAACCTCTTCAAGGATGCTTTGCAGACAACCCTAAAATGGTTCCGCTGTCCTCCTGGGAGTCTACTACTGTGACTGAGTTATGAGTGGAGCAGTTGCTTCGGAAGTCTGGTGTCAGGCGTACAAGTGACATGTCCCACCTACCAGAGCTGATCTTGAGTGTTTAGTGCCTCGATGTTGGGCAAGTTGGCTTAGGAGAGGATGCAGCTGTTAGACCACCTTTCTTGTCACTGGATTTGGAAGATCTTGCAAAGGGACTGCTAGTGTACTTCTCCAGTGCTTTGAGGTGCCAGATGTAGGTCATCCAAGTTGCCAAACTATTTGGGATTTGGTCATCTTTAATCCAAAACCACTTGAACTTAAATCATTGAGCTTCAACATGCAGATGATACTCTTGTGTGTGCTCACTCAGAAGTTGAGCTTCAGGTCCTTGTTGACTCCTTCTCCATAGCATATGAGAAAATGGGCCTTTCACTAAACACCCAGAAAACTAAGGTTCTCTTCCAACCACCTCCCAAAGCAAAACACATTCTACTATCATTTAAGACCAACGGCAAGATTCTGGAGAATGTAGATCACTTTCTGTATCTTGGGAGCCTCTATGTCTTGGCAGACATACACAATAAAATTCAACATTGGTATCTAGCACTGCATTAGCTGACCCCTGTCTTCTATCAGATGCCCAGGATTTGCTAGGGAATCCATCCATATTATATTCATCAGTGTACCACCTCTGCTCCTGGATGCATATACTGGAAAGGTAGATTCATGGACTTTCATCTGTCCCAGTTGGGGCTGTCTTCCATGACTGCTTACTGCTTTCTGTTTTCTCCTGCTATCTCCATGGCAAGAACCTATTGCAGTAAAATCTATGTCAAAAAAAGCAAGCAACAATAATTTTGGACACCTTGGCCAAGTTGCACTCCAGCAGTCAACCTCCTCTCCATGCTCAATTGTTGAGAAAGGATTCCAAGTTGAATTAATGGGGAACAGTGATAGCAGGAATGGGGGACAGGTTTGGGGTGAAAGCAAAATGTGCAACATAAACACTGATATGGGGCAACATCCGCCCCCCCCCCCCCCCCATTTGGGGGGGTGTGCCGGAGCGGACGCGAGTGGGCGGGTACCCGATCGGCGCCCCCGATTGGCGGTGCGCCACCATTTTAGGTGGGCTGGCCAATTAAGACCTGCCCAGCATGACGTCCGCCAGGAAACGCTATACACGCGAAAGAGCGCACAGATCTCCCTGAGGCAAAGTGCTGCCTCAAGGAGATCGGCCCTGGTTTGAAAATTTCAATAAAGAAGGGGAAAAAAATTACTGACATGTCCACTCATGTGCCACTGTCCCATAAGCTGGGACATGACAATTTCTTTTATTTAAACATTTTATAAAAATTTTAATACCCTCATGAAACCTCATCCTGCCTGTGGTTGAGGTTTCATGTTTTTTCAGAAGCCCGCCTGGGCTCCCGGCCTGCTTGTCAACCTTAAGATTGGATGGGCAGGTCCATTAATCATGTTTTAATTACTTTATTAATGGCCTTAATAGGCCTTGGACAGTTCGGCGGGCACCCAGCCGATTCGGCAGATTTAGCTGTTAACAAAAATATATATTTTTAAACCTTCATGACTGACTTGTAGCCTCCTGCAACAGAACTCTTTGAAAATATCCTGGATATTGTGACTGGGTTTTATATACAGTACAGTTAGGGCAGTGGCAAATAATCTGGTTCTCCTCCAGTGTTACCTGCTTAATCTAATTTCCCTTACAGTCTCCAGCTTCCCCTCTTCCTCTGTTATATAGATCATGTAAAATGGGAGCTCCAGCGGTAAGCCTTTTTACAACTCTAAGATCCAATCGCAGTATTTGTCTTGAAATAGAATGCTTTCCAAAAGTGATATAAAATGTAGGGGAATTACTTGCAAGGTATTAGACCCAAGATATGGCCAAAAGTCTCCACAATTGATCTTTTTTTTTCATGGAATGTGAGTGTCACTAGCGAGGCCAATATTTGTTGCCCATCCCTAATTGCCCTTGAGAAGGTTGTTGAGAAGAAGTTCTTGAACTGCTGCAGTCCATGCGGTGTGGGTATACCTTCAAGGCTATTAGGGATGGAGTTCCATGATTTTGACCCAGAGACAGCGAAGGAACAGCGATATAGTTCTAAGTCATGATGGTGTGTGACTTAGAGGGGAACTTGCAGGTGGTAGTGTTGCAATACATCTGCTGCCCTTGTCCTTCCAGGTGCCAGAGATCACAGGTTTGGAAGGTGTTGTCAAAGGATACTTGGTGAGTTGAAATTGAAGTTAAGCAGTATATTTTTCTATAGACAGGTGCTTCACTTTGATGGACAGGTTCTTGGAAACTGTGTCTGGTAAACAGTGACGTGCATTTTTAAGGGCAGTTGGTAACATGGAGGTCATGGAACTTTGGATCCCTACCTGACTCTGTCATTTACATGGTTTTCAATGAAACTGAATGGAATTTATGATGGCAAACTTTTCCACCAAAACTCTGGAGCCTCCAGATCCAAAAAGATATTGCTGACTCTAAAATTGTATAATTGCTGAGTTATGCTCTCTCTCAATCCAGTGATTTAGGACCCATTGTATAGAATGTTCCTGGGGCTTAAGTTCTCATTAACATTGGGCAGAATTTTCTGCCTGTCGGGTGGGCGGGCCCGATCCAATCTCCGGCGGGCGGGGAGCCGATCCCCACCGGAGAAGCGGGCCGCACCGCCATTTTACGTGGGCGGGCCAATTAAGGCTTTGTGCTTCCTGTGCGGGCGGGGGGGATTCCCTAAAAGCGAGAGTGTTATCTTTCGCGCATGCGCACGACAGAGTACACATCTCCCTGAGGCGAAGTGCAGCCTCAGGGAGATCGCTTCTACTTTGAAAAAGGTTAAAAATAGAATTTTTAAAAACCCTAACGTGTCCCCCTCATCTGACAATGTCACATGAGATGGGACATGTTCATAATTTACACGATAACTTTATTAAACTTTTTAAAACCCTGCATGAAACCTCATCCCGCCGGTGGATGAGGTTTCATGTTTTTTTCTATTTGCTGCCGGGGCTCCTGGCCTGCCCGCCAACCTTAAGGTTGGACGGGCAGGTCCTTTAATTGTTTAAATGATCCTGTCAGTGGCCTCAATTGGCCATTGACAGGTCGGCGGGCCCGCAGCTGATTTTTCTCCACCTTCCTGAAAATTTAAATGGGGCGGGATGACGTCAGGGGTTCCATCCGATGTCATCCCGTGTCATTTTACGTGTCGGCGAGCGGGCCCCGCCCCCTACTCACCGACGGCAAAAATTCTGCCCATTGTTTATTTGTATTGGTTGACTATTGGTTAATATATCTTAATAAAATCCTAAGTATGCCACAGTGTGTTGTTTTTCAGATGAGATGTTAAACCAAAGCCACAGAATCACAGACATTTTACAGCACAGAAGGAAGACATTCAGCCCATCACATATGCACTAGCCCTCCGAATGAGCAACTCACTTAGTGCCATTCTCTTGCCTTCCCTCTGTAACCCTGCATATTCTTCCTTTTCAGATAAAAGTCAAGGTCACTTTTGAATGCTTCAATTGAACCTGCCACCACCATACTCTCAGGCAGTGCATTCCAGACCTTAACAATTCGCTGCATGAAAAAGATTTTTCTCATATCGCTTTTGCTTCTTTTGTCAATTACATTAAATCTGTGTCCTCTTGTTCTCTATCCTTTCACAAGTGGGAACAGTTTCTCGCCATATACTCTGTCTAGACCCTGCAATGATTTTGAATACCTCTATCAAATCTCCTCGCAGCCTTCCTTTATCCAAAAAAAAAAGTCCTAGTTTCTCCAATGTATCTTCATAACTGAAGTTCCTCATCCCTGGAACCATTCTCGTGAGTCTTTTCTGCACAGTCTTCAATGCCTTCACATCCTCACTAAAGTGTGATGCCCAGAACTGGATGCAATACCTTAGCTTCCCAAGCCTCAGGAAACCCTGCAGTTACAGCAACATGAGGACAGGCTTGGGAAGAACACAAGTGTCTTTACAACACTCTTTGTGAGCTAGAAAACGCAGGACTTCTTTCCCTGTGAACCATGATCTCCCCCACCATCAGGCCCCAGCCCCAAATGCAGACCTTCACAATGAGTGGAGATCCACAGCCACATGGTGTCGAGGATTAGACTCTCTTTCAGATCGGACACCCTCCCCCAGGGGTCATGAATCAGATACCCACCTCCCCCCCCACCCCAAATGGGACCTCTCTTCAGGATCCCCACACTGATTGAAAGGCTTGGTTTCCATTTGGGCATGATGCACATTGGATGAGACCTTAGAACCAATCCCTGATCCCAGGGTGGAGGAGCCTGCCAAGGACAGAAGGCACACTCTGTGGAGTTAAAACTGCACAGCCTAAGGAGAACCCCAGTCCTGCATAGTACTGATGTGTAAACAAGTAATAATTCCCCCCAAGATGTCAGCTTACATTGCCTACTCACGTGGTTTTGCAGTGCATTATAAGAATAAAATTTTGGGTTTGACTATGTTTCAAGATTCTTTAAATTAAAGTGAGACTACACCTCCTCCTTCAGGTGCCATACCCTAAGAGGGCATTGGCAACCAAGGACTTCCATTGGATTGGTCCATGATTATGCTTAGAGAAGGACTGCAGTGGTTTGCCAGTGTCTTCTGCAGTATGGCTGATCAGGAAACTTTTCAACTCTTATTGTCTGCCTCAGTCACATTGGAAAGCTTTACAGGCTGATAATCAACCTGTTATTATTATAAACTCACTTTCTGTGGCCATCAAGTCCTGAACTGGGACTTGAACCTAGAGCTTCTAGCCCAGAAGTAGGGACAATACAACTGTGCCACAAGACCTCCCAAAGAAGTGAGGTCACAGTGATAAAATTTATATCTTAAAAATGTAAATTTTAAACAGTTTTGCATTACTGTACGACCTATAGCTATAGGTCAAATAATGAACTTCTATTTTAATTCAAATAAAATCTGCTTTGAAAAGGAATTAAAAGCATACTAAATACTGCAAAATGCCAAATATGATAATGGTACCATAAAAACTATAAACCTAAAGGTTTACCAATTGGCTCACATAGACTAGATATGTATTTTATGCCAAGTAAATTCAGACTGCTTTAATTAGGTCCACATCAGGAAAGAACTGGCTAGCACTAGAATTTGCATTTTGTTTCCATTCGGATAACGTTAGTCAACAGATTTGGGTTGCCAACATTGTTAGGTGATGCATCGTTATTTATGCATTAAGTAGTAGCTGTAAGGTTGGCCATGGGAATTAAAATAATAATTTGTCAAAATCCAATTATTTCTTCTAGCATTCAAGTTGTTTACATGGTATCAATAATACCACCCACATCCCACCATTTCATTCATAAAGCAGCTGGAGCAAATCCTCCCATTGTCAAATTGGAGAGTTCTACACAATATCCAAGGTTCCAGGTTCCTTTGTAACTACCATCTTAAAATGTAACACATCATAACTGAGTAACGAGGAGACATTGATGCACATACAGATAGCTTGCTTTATAACATGCACTCAATGGCATCACATAGCAGGCCATTTTCCTTTACCAGAAACATACCAGTGCATAACAATACAATCATGGAAGAACTAGTTTTGGTCCAGGTTTTGTCTTCAAAAGATTCACATGATTCTGGAATGCTGTTTAACATGAATGGATAGTTGATGCATTAGAATTTGAGTATTGCTGAAAAAAGACACATGTCAAAGCTTTTTGTCTGGCACTCATCAGGACAAATAGCTTCAACGTGTCTCTTTTTTCAGCAATACTCAAGTTCTGTTCTACCAAATGACTATTTGCATTAGAATTCTTTGTTTGAATTAAAATTCTATATGCCTGTAATTGTAAAACTGTAATTTGATATGTCCTGGACATTTCTAGTACAGTGTATTTGCCCATGAAAACCCTAAGTTAGTTTGTTGTGCGCACTCATCCTCAAGTAATGAATTTATGGCAAAATTTATAGGCAAACACATTAGGAAATACCACAACAAGGATAATGGTAAGTTGGAAATGATGGAACCAATGGCCAATGTATTGATCCTGTAATGCCAATGGCTAAGAGGTTAAGACAATGTTGCAATCTGCGGCTGGGATACCACGATATATTAACTTAATTATTTGGGTGCTTATGCAAAGTTATATGTTAAAACGTATTTGATTAAAGAGAGCTGGATTTTAGAGTTTTCACTGTGAACTCCAGAATTCAAATCAGAAAGAGTAACTGGGAAGTAGCCAAAAGATACTGAGAGGCCTGCTACCAGCTCCTTCCAGATCCTGTATTCCCAGGGTGGATGAATGAACCACCAGACTAAACCAACTACAGTTGTCTTTTAAGAGGCTATTGTCAAAGGCTTTGATTTTGTCAAAAAGAAAGAATTCACCTCAAGGTTAGTCTTCAACCATAGGGTGTACCCCTACACATATATGTCTCAATTTGTGTTGTTCTACTAAGTATAAGTGCCATCAATTTACTTTAACACTTAATAAGCTAATGCGTTTTGAGCTTGCTGAAGTTCTCCAATGAACTTTTGTAGTACATTTACAATACACAGCACGCTGCTGCCTGTCACCTGCACCAATCTAATACACAAGCAATTTTTTGATTAAAATTGTTTTCTTTATAATTGTAATGGTGCATTTCTTTTACATGAGTACTTCCTAATGCCACTTAAATTTGAAACTGTTTCATGTGAAGGTATCCTTGTTAGCAATTTACAGTGCACTGAAGATTCATTGATTTGTGACAGAAGTACAACTTCTTGGGGTCTTCCACAGTGTTGATGTGTGCATTCTTATTAACTGCTAAGTAAATGGAACAATGAATAGCATACAGGTTTTATATTGGGCCAGATTTTGCAGTCAGTGGTGAAAACCACTCATTGCTGACCATGAAGTTAGTCTTGCTGAGAAACCTAGTGATCTCTGTTGAGAATTTCACCTCAATCACTGTGCAGTGATACTGCAACTGATTGGAGTGTTCTATAATGGGCACTCATAAGACCATAAGATATAGGAGCAGAAATTAGGCCATTTGGCCCATCGAGTCTACTCCACCATTCAATCATGGCTGATAAGTTTCTCAACCCCATTCTCCCGCCCTCTCCCCGTAACCTTTGATTCCCTTACCAATCAAGAACCTATCTATAACAAAAACAGAATTACCTGGAAAAATTCAGCAGGTCTGTCAGCATCGGCGGAGGAGAAAAGAGTTGACGTTTCGAGTCCTCATGACCCTTCAGCAGAACTGAGTAAAGTTAGGGGAGGGGTGAAATATAAGCTGGTTTAAGGTGGTGTGAGAGAAGTTGGGGGGGGTGTGGGTGGTGGTAGTAGGGACAAACAAGCAGTGATAGGAGCAGATAATCAAAAGATGTCACATTCAAAGGAACAAAGACGTGTTAAAGGTGGTGATATTATCTAAGAGAATGTGCTAATTAAGAATGGATGGCAGGACACTCAAAGTACAGCTACAGCTGTAGTAGGGGTGGGGTGGAAAGACTGACAGGGCATTACAGATTTAAAAGTAATGGAAATAGGTGGGAAAAGAAAAATCTATATAAATTATTGGAAAAACCAAAAGGGAGGGGGAAGAAACGGAAATGGGGGTGGGGATGGGGGAGGGAGTTCAAGATCTAAAGTTGTTGAATTCAATATTCAGTCCGGAAGGCTGTAAAATGCCTAGTCGGAAGATGAGGTGCTGTTCCTCCAGTTTGCGTTGGGCTTCACTGGAACAATGCAGGAAGCCAAGGACAGACATGTGGGCAAGAGAGCAGGGTGGAGTGTTAAAATGGCAAGCGACAGGGAGGTTTGGGTCTTTCTTGTGGACAGACCGCAGGTGTTCTGCAAAGCGGTCGCCCAGTTTACGTTTAGTCTCTCCAATGTAGAGGAGACTTTCTGCTGAGTTTTTCCAGGTAATTCTGTTTTTGTTTTGGACTTCCAGCATCTGCAGTAGTTTTTTGTTTTCATCTCTGTGAAGAACCTATCTATCTCGGTCTTAAATACACTCCATGACCTGGCCTCCACAGCCTTCTGTGGCAATGAATTCCATAGATTCATCACTCTCTGGCTAAAGAAGTTTCTCCTCATCTCCGTTCCAAAAGGTCTTCCCTTTACTCTGAGGTTGTGCCCTTGGGTCCCAGTCTCTCCTACTAATGGAAACATCTTCCCCACGTCCACTCTATCCAGGTCTTTCAGTATTCTGTAAGTTTCAATCAGATCCCCCCCTCATCTTTCTAAACTCCATTGAGTATAGACCCAGAGTCCTCAAACGTTCCTCATATGTTAAGCCTTTCATTCCTGGGATCGTTCTCGTGAACCTCCTCTGGACCCTCTGCAGGGCCAGCACATCCTTCCTGAGATACAGGGCCCAAAATTGCTCACAATATTCTAAATGTGGTCTGACCAGAACCTTATAAAGCCTCAGCAGCACATCCCTGCTTTCATATTCTAGTCCTTTTGAAATAAATGCCAACATTGCATTTGCCTTCCTAACTACTGCATCAACCTGCAAGTTAACCTTAAGAGAATCCTGGACTAGGACTCCCAAGTCCCTTTGCACTCCAGATTTCTGAATTCTCTCCCCATTTAGAAAATAGTCTATGCCTCTATTCTTCCTACCAAAGTGCATGACCTCACACTTCCCCACGTTGTATTCCATCTGCCACTTCTTTGCCCATCCTCCTAACCTGTCCAAATCCTTCTGCAGCCTCCCCGCCTCCTCAATACTACCTGTCCCTCCACCTATCTTTGTATCATCTGCAAACTTAGCCAGGATACCCTCAGTTCCTTCATCTAGATCATTAATGTATAAAGTGAAAAGTTGTGGTCCCAACACTGACCCCTGCAGAACTCCACTTGTCACCGGCCACCATCCTGAGAAGGACCCCCTTATCCCCACTCTCTTCCTCCTGCCAGACAGCCAATCTTCTATCCATGCTAGTACCTTGCCTCTAACACTGTGGGCTCTTATCTTACTGAGCAGCCTCCTGTGCGGCACCTTGTCAAAGGCCTTCTGGAAGTCCAAGCAGATAACATCCATTGGCTCTCCTTTGTATAACCTACTCGTTACCTCCTCAAAGAATTCTAACAGATTTGTCAGGCATGACCTCCCCTTGATGAAACCATGCTGACTTTGCCCTATTTTACCATGCACTTCCAAGTATTCTGACATCTCATCCTTAATAATGGACTCTAAAATCTTACCAACGACTGAGGTCAGGCTAATCGGCCTGTAATTTCCCGTCTTTTGCCTCACTCCCTTCTTAAACAGGGGGGTTACATTAGCGATTTTCCAGTCCTCTGGGACCCTCCCTGACTCGAGTGATTCCTGAAAGATCACCACTAACCCCTCCACTATCTCTTCAGCTATCTCCTTCAGAACTCTGGGGTGTAATCCATCTGGTGCAGGTGATTTATCCACCTTCAGACCTTTTAGTTTTCCTAGCACCTTCTCCTTGGTAATGGCCACCATACTCACCTCTGCCCCCCCGACACTCTTGAACTTTGTGGATGTTACTCGTGTCTTCCACCGTGAACACTGACGCAAAGTACCTATTCAGTTCCTCCGCCATTTCTTCGTTCCCCACTACTACTTCTCCAGCGTCATTTTCCAGCGGCCCAATGTCCACTTTTGATTCTCTCTTACCCTTTATATATCTAAAAAAACTTTTGCAATCTTCTTTTATATTACTAGCTGGTTTACCCTTCATGGTGCAGAGTTGGAGTGATGTCATAGATTGTCCAATTATGATAAAGGATTTTCACAAACACACAAACAGGAAACAAAAACCAGTAAAATAAAATCACTTTTGGAACTGTTTACATGGAGTAACTTATAGATTGGGATGACACATGGGATGAAGTTAGCAGCTAAAATATTCTGCAAAAATATTTTTTTTAAAATAAGTTTCACTTAAAAATCTATTAATGAACATCAACAGCACTCCATGATTATAAAATTATATTTTCAGGGCTAGTTCTGTTGCTCATCAAATTTTATTAATCATGTCATTGAACGAGGTGTAACCTTTTAAGGGTTTCTAATGGTGATGTGGGAGCAGGAAAGTTCAAATTCTCACTCATTTCAGTGATTGCCAACACTGGGGCGTCCACAGTGCAGCCTGTGTTGGAGCCCTGAGTGATGGACCACAACTATAGGATTTCCATGCTAGCCAGCATGTGCCTGATGTTGTCAAGTTGTGGTCAGTTTCAGAGAGACAATGATGGTGAACACAATCACTCTGCACCAAAGTCCACCCCCTCCCCATAAATCTAACTGGAATATTTGAAATAAAATAAGATGGAAGAAGTTAGATGCTGGAAGGCTTGACAATATTATAAAACCTTTCTTGAAAAAATATATTCTAAATATAGAATATGCTCCCAAATCAGTAGCTCTGGTGGTACTAGTGATGTTGATAGCAGTGTCGCTAACAGGGAAGTTGCTGGTTGTTATAGAACTAATAACAAGGATGGTGATGGCAGTGGTGACAATAGTGGTAGGAGAGGTAATGATGATGATACTGGTGATGGTTCTAATAATGATGGCCAGCAATAGTGATGACAGGGGAAGCAGTGGTGGTGGTAATGGTGAGTTTGGTGTGGTTTTAAGTTTAGTAGCAAAACATTAATCAACAATGAAATTGTCAATTTAAAATTAAAATGGGCTCATGGCCCACATAGCACTTGTACATGAAGCAACACTGACATTTAATGGCTGGGAAAAATAGCAAGGACAAAAAATTGTAGTTTTCATATTTCACAATGGAAGCATATGTCTTAAATCAAGGAGCTTTAGTTAATTTACTCCCTGAATTTGCCAAGCACATCTGTTTTTCAGTCACCCATGAAAAGGGTTATGAATCATTTAATGCAATGCCAGGGCATCACCAGGCCAATTTTGTTCTCTTAAGGACATGCTGTCCTTACATAGCACCCCTGTAGTTGCACAATACTTTACCCCTCAGTGCAGAATTAATGGCACATCTAATTAAATCACTGAGTTTAATTTAAAACAACACAGGTATCTAGTTCAATTAATCAAATATCCAATTTTTTTTTCTTTTTGATTTTCTTTTCTGTCTTCTGGGAGAAATATACTTCAGCGTTTATCTTAACTTATACAGAGCATTTTCCCTGCTTCCTGAATCCCCTCTGGAAATCCCAGTACACTTGCAAGAGTGTACCAGATCTTAAGCTTAATTAACGTATAAACAGAATAGCTACAACAAGGCTCAAGTTTCTTTGTGGTATGATGTGTTCTTAACTCTGAGAGCTGCTGTTGAACAAAGTCTATTGAATGCAAACTCCTAGAGTACAATTAAATTGCAACTTTAGTGTATTTATCAAGCTGTTTCCAAATCTTGAGTCAGCCCTCAGTGTGCCCCTGTAGAGAGATTTCTTGGAGGAGGTGGTATCATCTCACATGACACCACCTGGAATTTGACTTTAGTGGGTGTAAACCCGAAGTTTAAAAGTGTACATGGGACCCCTCCGGTCTCCTGTGCATTTTTCATACCCATCTGGGGTTGCTCTGGGCTGCACTATGTAAAACATCTAAATTTCGTGGACCTCATTAATTTGCCAGATGTTGGCATCACTGGCAAGGCCAGGCTTATTGCCCATCCCGAGTTGGCTTTGTGAAGCTGCTGGTGAGTCATATTCTTGAACTGCTGCACTGAGACGAAGGTACTCCCACAGTGCTGTGACTTAGGGAGCTCAACATGGGTGGCTAATACCAGGTTCATGATCCTCTATGCTTAGCATTCCAAAATATACTCTGCACTTGCAGTACAAACATGGAAAATTACTTTTTACATAATTTTTCCTTTTGGCGCAGTGATGGCAACCTCAACTCAGAAAGTCATGAGTTCAAGGGTAATTAGGGATGGGCAATAAATGCTGGCCTAGCCAATGACACCCACATCCCATGAATGAATAAAGAGAAAGCCCAGCTCCAGGGAGTAGGATACTTCAGTGGAATGCTACACGGTCAAAGGTGTCATCTGCTCCTTTGGGTGAACATACAAGATCCCAAGGCATTTGAAGAAGAGCTGTAGAGTTATCCTGATGCCTCTCACCTAACATGATTAAAACATTTTAATTGATCAGTTATCTTATTACCACTTGTGGGATCTTGCTGTACACAAATTGCTTGCCATTTTCTCTATATCACAACAGTAACAATATTTCAAAAGTAATTTATTAGCTGTGGATGATGAAGGGCTTGCTGAGCTTGTGAAAGGTGCTATATAAATGAAAGTTATTCATTCCTTTCAAAGAACAAGAAATCTTCAGCTCCTCCTGTTTCTTTTTAATTCGAAGCCTTCTTAGATTTAACCTTCATTGCACATTATAAATTAAGTTATAATAGTCATTAGCATCATCTGGGAGCAATCTTTTAATTTAAGTTGTGCTATTTGTCAAGACATCATTAATTGTGATCCTGCTGCAATGGTGTGAATACATTGTTTCCTATCAGAATATAATCTGCTCACAATCAAGAGAAAACAGTTTGCAAATATTCTGCACAATGTTGCAACTACGCTAATTCTAAAAAAAAGCCATTTTTGTGGTATCATATTCATAGCTTGTTGAATTAATGTATTGCAAGCAAATTTGAAATGGACTTCATTTTTGAACTGACAAAATAGGAGTGAACTCAGGAGGTCTGACAGCATCTGTGGAGAGGAATACAGTTAACATTTCGAGTCCGTATGACTCTTCATCAGAACTAAAGAAAAATAGAAATGAGGTGAAATATAAGCTGTTTGAGGGGAGTGGGACAGGTACAGCTGGATAGAGGGCCAGTGATAGGTGGAGGCAAAGAAGAGGTTACCAAAGATGTCATAGACAAAAGGACAAAGGGGAATTGACGGTGGTGACATTAGCTAAAGGATGTGCTAATGGTGACATTAAGGGCAGAAAGTAGGACGAGCAAGTGACAGATGGCCCTAGTGGGGGTGGGTTGGGGGAAGGGATCGAAATAGGCTAAAAGGTGGAGATAAAACAGTGGATGGAAATAAATTTTAAAATAATAATAGAAATTGGTGGGAAAAGAAAAACATATTAAAAATATATATAAATTATTAGAGAAAAGGGGGATTGGAAAGGGGGTGGGGATGGAGGAAAGAGTTCATGATTTGAAGTTGTTGAACTCAATGTTAAGTCTGGAAGGCTGTAAAGTGCCTAATTGGAAGATGAGCTGCTGTTCCTCCAGTTTGCGTTGAGCTTCACTGGAACATTGCAGGAGGCCAAGGAAGGACATGTGGGCATGGGAGCAGGGTAGTGTATTGAAATGGCAAGCGACAAGGAAGTCTGGGTCATGCTTGCGGACAGACTGAAGATGTTCCGCAAAGCGGTCACCCAGTCTGCGTTTGGTCTCTCCAATGTAGAGGAGACTGCATTGGGAGCAACGAATGCAGTAGACTAAATTGACGGAAGTGCAAGTGAAGTTCTGCTTCACTTGAAAGGAGTGTTTGGGCCCTTGGACGGTGAGGAGGGGGGAAGTAAAGGGGCAGGTGTTGCACCTTCTGCGGTTGCATGGGAAGGTGCCGTGGGAGGGGGTTGAGGTGTAGGGGTGATGGAGGAGTGGACCAGGGTGTCCCGGAGTGAACGGTCCCTCCACTGAACATCAAGCCATTGTTTCCAGGACTGTCACTGACCTCATCTCTGGAGATCTTCTCTCCACAGCTTCCAACCTCATAAACTCCCAACCTCGGACGGCCCGCTTCTACCTCCTACCCAAAATCCACAAACAGGACTGTCCCGGCAGACCGATCATGTCAGCCTGTTCCTGCCCCATGGAACTCATTTCTTGCTATTTTGACACCATTCTATCTCCCATCGACCATTCTCTTCCCGCTTACATCCACGATTCCTCTGACACCCTACATCATATCAATAATTTCCAGTTCCCTGGCCCCAATTGCCTCCTCTTCACCATGGACGTCCAATCCCTCTACACCGCCATCCCCCACCGGGATGGTCTGAGGGTTTTCCGCTTCTTCCTCGAACAGAGGCCCGAACAATCCCCATCCACCACCATTCTCCCATGTCTGGCTGAACTTGTTCTCTCACGGCACAATGTCTCCTTAAACTCGTCTCACTTCCTCCAAATAAAAGGTGTGGCTATGGGTACCCACATGGGCCCCAGTTATGCCTGTCTCTTTATGGGGTATGTGGAACATTCCTTGTTCCAGTCCTACTCCCGTCCCCTCCCACAACTCTTTCTCCGGTACATCGATGGATGCTTTGGTGCTGCTTCGTGCTCTTGTCTGGACCTGGAAAAATTTATTAATTTTGCTTCCAATTTCCACCCCTCCACCATTTTCACATGGTCCATCTCTGACACTTCCCTTCCCTTCCTTGACCACTCTGTCTCAATTTCTGGTGATAGACTGTCCACCAATATTCATTACAAGCCTACTGACTCCCACAGCTACCTCGACTACAGCCCCTCACACCCCGCTTCCTGTAAGGACTCCATCTCATTCTCTCAGTTCCTTCACCACCGTCGCATCTGTTCTGATGATGCCACTTTCCAAAACAGTTCTTCTGACATGTCTTTCTTCTTCCTTAACCGAGGTTCTCCACCCACGGTGGTTGACAGGGCTCTCAACTGTGTCTGGCCCATCTCCTGCACGTCCGCCCTCACACCTTCCCCTCCTTCCCAGAACCATGATAGGGTCCCCCTTGTCTTCACTTATCACCCCACCAGCCTCCGCATTCAAAGGATCATCCTCCGCCATTTCCACCAACTCCAGACTGATGCCACCACCAAACACATATTCCCTTCACCCCCACTGTCGGCATTCCGTAGAGACTGTTCCCTCCAGGACACCCTGGTCCACTCCTCAGTCACCCCCTACACCTCATCCCCTCCCATGGCACCTTCCCATGCAACCACAGAAGGTACAACACCTGCCCCTTTACTTCCCCCCTCCTCACTGTCCAAGGGCCCAAACACTCCTTTCAAGTGAAGCAGAACTTCACTTGCACTTCCGTCAATTTAGTCTACTGCATTCGCTGCTCTCAATGTGGTTTCCTCTACATTGGAGAGACCAAACGCAGACCAGGTGACCACTTTGCGGAACACCTTCGGTCTGTCCGCAAGCATGACCCAGACCTCCCTGTCGCTTGCCATTTCAACACACCACCCTGCTCCCATGCCCACATATCCGCCCTTGGCCTCCTGCAATGTTCCAGTGAAGCTCAACGCAAACTGGAGGAACAGCAGCTCATCTTCCAATTAGGCACTTTACAGCCTTCCAGACTTAACATTGAGTTCAACAACTTCAGATCATGAACTCTTTCCTCCATCCCCACCCCCTTTCCAATCCCCCTTTTCTCTAATAATTTATATATATTTTTAATATGTTTTTCTTTTCCCACCAATTTCTATTATTATTTTAAAATTTATTTCCATCCACTGTTTTATCTCCACCTTTTAGCCTATTTCGATCCCTTCCCCCACCCCACCCCCACTAGGGCCATCTGTCACTTGCTCATCCTACTTTCTACCCTTAATGTCACCATTAGCACATCCTTTAGCTAATGTCACCACCGTCAACACCCCTTTGTCCTTTTGTCTATGACATCTTTGGTAATCTCTTCTTTGCCTCCACCTATCACTGGCCTTCTATCCAGCTGTACCTGTCCCACCCCCCTCAAACAGCTTATATTTCACCTCATTTCTATTTTTCTTTAGTTCTGATGAAGAGTCATACGGACTCAAAGCGTTAACTGTATTCCTCTCCACAGATGCTGTCAGACCTGCTGAGTTTATCCAGCTATTTTTGTTTTTGTTTCAGATTTCCAGCATCCACAGTATTTTTCTTTTACAATAGGAGTGAATTTGGTCTTCAGCTATTGGGTGAAATGTATGCCAGTGAACTGGCAGCTTGTTTTATACCACACCCAATCTTCTTTCCTGTCGAAGTTTTTTTCTGCTGCTTTCTACTTTATATATTTATGTGGGGCTAATTGTAATTGTCAGCCTCAGATTCCAAATTAGGATGTGATCATCGATTGAATTAATTGAGTTAAGCTAAGTGATGGCAGCACGAGTGTTTTGTGTGTGCTTTTCACATCAACAGATCCTGCTTATTTGACTCACGCGTTTAAAACTTGCACTGGAGAGGTCCGGTGTATGCCAATGCTGATCACTCACCTGAGACACCCGAGCTCCAGAACATTGGAGACAATGAGGAGACCAGCGCACCCCAACTTTGCCTACAACCCGAAGAGGCCAGTGCACCACAGCCCCAGGAATCTGGGAGCAGTGAGGCACTCAGTGCACCCCAGCTCCGGGAAGCCGGGAGCAGCAACGCCCCAGACGGGGAGAGAATTGGAGAAGCTTCTCCAACAAAGGTTATTTCAAACCCCGCTCTCTGCACGGACCCCCAGATGCCACCCGAGCAGAACACTGCCAATGGGGATTTCCTCAGCCCATCCAAAGTGAGGCAATTTGAGCATACTACGGGTATGAAGGAGCAGACTAAAGGTCTGGGACTCTCAGAGACAACAGGTTTGGTAAGAGAATAAATGCTTTAAAATGGGTTTAAAGATTGTATCCATAAATGTGCGTAGCATTAAATCTACTATGCGATGTGTTGCGACCTTGGACTACCTTGCCAAGGCAAAAGCTGACCTGTTGTTTCTGCAGGAGTGTGTGATACCGCACCTCAGCTCCTACAGGCAATGGTCACGATGGTGGTCCCACGGGCCATCGATCTGGTCGGGCGGAAACGACTCTCATTCCTCCGGCCTGGGTATTCTGCTGCAGGGAGGCAACTTCACCGTCTCCGAGGTTAAGGAGGTGCCTTAGAGTCACCAAGGAGGTAATAACAGAACTATACAACCTCTTTCAAAGGACATGTAGCCTCACAGTAGAGGGAGGATAGCACTATCAGTGGTTGTCAAGGTCACCATCATTCTGAATGTCAGGTGGGAACAGGTGACATGGTGAACATATCCCAACTCATTGCTGCATCTGAGAGGTGAGGGACACCCTGTATGCCAACAGAAATTATCATTTTCTCTCTAAGCAGAGAGAAATAGGATGAGCGGGCACATGGCTTTGTCATGTTAGAGGAAATCCCATTGGTGCAGGCTGCCATTGATTGTATGCACATGGTTCTGTGGTCCCTAAGTTTCCCTGGAAGCGACACAACATCCTGACTTGGAAATATATCACCATTCTTCCACTGTCGTTGGGTCAAATTCCTGGAACTCCCTTCCTAACAGCACTGTGGTGTACCTACACTAGATAGACTGCAGCAGTTCAAGAAGGTATCTCACCACCACCTTCTTAAGGGTAATTAGGGAGGGCAATAAATGCTGGCCTAGCTAGCAATGCCCACACCCCACAAAAGAGGATATATTTAAAAAGTGTCAATGGGAGAGGGACAGGAACCGCAAAAGGGTTCTATTCCATGAAAGTACAATTAGTGTGTGACCCTGCCCAAACCATCATGTCTGTGAATGGCAGCTATCATTGCAACAACCATGATATCCTCATTCTGAGGCAGTTTGGTGATCCTTCTATTTTTGGGCCATCATGAAAAACCAGAGGTGGATGGCTTGGAGGCAAGGGGCACTCCTCCTGCCCCCTGCCCGCCACCCCCATCCCTCACACATGGCTGATGCGCAGTCCCCACCATCTACCAATGTAAGGACAATGGGCATGCAATGTTAGCTGTTCTTCCACCAGAAACACTGCAGAGCAAGCCCTCAGTGTTCTTAATCAGCAGCTGCACTGCCTAGGTCACTTGGGGGTGCCTTATATTGGCTATGTCTGCAAGTTCTATCATGGTGTTGGCTAACACTTCTATCACTGAGTGATGCCCTGTGCCATGATGGAGCAGGACTCCTCCATGTTCCTTGACAGTGAGAAGCTGCTGCCTGACAGGATTGCAAATGCACCAAGTATCTCAGTGTATATGTTTGTAAGTATTCTCCCGTATGCTATTCCATCAAAGTCCTCATCTAAGTTCCCTCTAGTCTTGTGTACTGACCTGTCCTCCTGTGAGCTGGCAGACAAACTACCTTGCCCTGGGCATGGCTGGAACCCACTGATGCCCAGTGACTCTCCATGCACAGACCCCAATTGTTTACTATTCTCTATAGTTTGTATAGTGCCAATATCTGAACTGGTGGCTGTGAATGTCAGATGAAGTGATGGTGCTTCTTAATGGGGTGCGTGATTTTCTCACCCTGCCTCCTGATGCTGCTGTGACTGGGAATTCTTGGGTGTCTGAAAGAAGAAAATCTGAAGGGGAGGGTTGGAATGAGGGAAAAGGGGCATGGGCTGGGAAACAAGAGCTCCTTGGTCACAGCATCTGCAGCTTGTATTTCATGTCAGATAGAAAGGTGACGGTAAAGTGGAAGTTGAGAAGGGGCATCAGGCAGCAACATATTGTCATTATGAATGTTTTGGCGATGCTAGTGCAAGGGGATTTGTCACAATCATCCCCATGATGTGAAGCACCATCTCCAGACATGCCTGACCCCTGAGGGTTCTGCTCTACTCCCTGTGTTTGCACATAACCTTGTCCTGCAGGAGGGAGGGACCAGTGTCAGTGATTGTGTTGTACTGTGTGCTACAACCAGCCCCCAAGCAAAGTCCCCAGTTTGTTAACTTCCCAAATGGGACCCCGATTTTGTTATGCTCCCAGGTGAGGAGGAATGAGCTGGCTCCCCTTCTTTATTCAAACCCCTCGGGCGGTCACAACAAGGTTAATTTAAAAGAGATCCCTTCCCCCGTGGATACCATTTCCCAGTCCAAGTGTTTTTATATTTTTAGAAGGAGCCAATTTAACCAGGCTTTCTTGAGTCAAAGAAAGAGTAAGTTTATTAGTTACTAAAATCCTGAGAAAAATACTGGCGGGATGAGGTTTCATGTCCGTTTTTTAAAAGTTTAATTAAGTTTATGTCCTTTTTATTAACATGTCCCATCTCGTGTGACATTGTCACATGAGGGGGACATGTTAATAATTTTTATATTTTTCTATTTTTAATGTTTTTTACACTGTCAGTGATCTCCCTGAGACACCACTTAGTCTCAGGGAGCAGTGCGCTCTTTCGCGCGCATGTGCGGAAGAGCACACTTTGACGGATGGGGAATCCCCCCACCCCCCACACAAGAAGTGCATAACGCTTCCTGTTGGGCAGGCCTCTGGGCGGGCCTTAATTGGCCTGCCCACTCAAAATGGCGGCGGGCCCTGTTTCGGCGGCAGAGTTCGGCTGTCCGCCCGCCGCTGAGCCGGTGGGGACAGCCCGCCCATCAAGGTAAGAATCCTGGCCAATATCTATTCATTCCAGCTCTGGTGCACTGTGGCTGCAGTATGTACTATCTACATAATGCACTGCAGCAACTCACCAAGCTTACTTAATAGGACCTTCCACCCTATGATAGTTACTGTTGAATGACAAGAGTAGAAATGTCATGGGAACACTTACAACTTCCAAGTTCCCCTCCAAATCATCGACCATCATGACTTTGGTGTACATCATAATTTCTTCATCATTAGCAGATTAAAATCCTGGAATTTCAAGCCTAACACCATTGTGGAAACGCCATCACTACAAAAGGTGGGATTTTCCAGCCCTGCCCACTGCCAGCATTGTCCGCTCCTGCCGAAAGTCAATGGACTTTTGGCTGGGCCGCTGAATCTCCCATAGTGGGTGCTGCCACAAGACCATAAAATCCCAACCAAAGGCTGCAGTGGTTCAAGAAGACTCATCACCAACTTCTCAGGTCACTAGAGATGGGCGATAAATATGCTTATACCCATTCCAAAAACAAGTAATAATAAAATAAAAATCTATTGAAGTTTGAGTTTTAAAATAAAATTGGCAGCATTATATTTTATTTTACAGCCACTCTATATTTGGAATGATCAGAAAGTTTCACATCTCAACTTCCCAGATAATGAAATTTCAGACAAATTACAAGTGGTGTCAAGTGAAAGGTTAATGTCTCTCTAGAGCAACATAGCCTCTAGTAACAAAGTGAGAAGAATCAATAGGACAGGTCTAAAAAAAGGAGAACAAAACATCATTACAACACCAAAGATAAAGTAGCTCTCTTATTTAATCTTGACTGCAAAACTGAGCAATTTTTCAATGTTTTTAAAATCACTTGCAGCTCATCCATGAATGTGCTCATGGTGAATCAGGAGTTACTAGACTGCAAAGAAAGCAGGTGTTAGGATTCATATTTTTAAGAGATTGTGAAGTGTTAATTTATATAAATAAATATTATATTCTGTCCCTCTCAGGTACCTCAGTTACATAAATGAAGCACATCACTGTAATATAGGGGAGCAGCTTTTTGCCTTTATTGGTTTAAGGCATGGATTTTTATAGCAAAGGCCAAGAAATATATAAAACTGAAGAAAATAATAAATTAGTTTGCAGTTTTCTCTTTCTACCAAATATATCTGAAAGATTTTTTAGTGTTATCAAAAGATCCTGCTTAATAGCCCTAAAATGATTTGGGCTTTCTACTAGTTTCCTATCTTCACTCAATTGGGAGCCTGACAGAACTTACAGGAAAATGGATTGAATGCCTGTTTTCATCTCTCAAGTATTTTCCATGAGAGATTGGTAAAAGCTCCATGGTATCACAGCATTAATAACTTTTATTCAGAGCCTTCCTCCTAAACTGAATAACTTCACAATTGCTAAATCTTGCCACTGTTTATACAAATCGTTTTGCTTTCCCAATTGTTTTTGAGTTCTGGGTTAAACATAATAATTTTTTAAAAATCTGGAGCTCAATTTTCCCCCCGTCGGGGGGATTGTGCCAGCAGGAGCGAGCGTGAGCCCAATCGGCGTGCATGCCACCATTTTACGTGGGCGGGCCAATTAAGGCCCGCTGAGCGCTGCCTGTGCGGGCAGGCGGGATTCCCTGAGTTGGGGCCTGCACTCTTTCACGCATGCGCAAGAAAGAGCGCAGAAATCTCCCTGAGGCACCTCTGTGCCTCAGGAAAATTAGTGTAAGCCTTGAAAAATGTGATAAAGGTCGTGAAAAATTTTAAGGACGTGTCCCCTCATGTGAAACTGTCATATGAGCTGGGACATGTCCAATAATTTTTTCAAAAAATTTTATTTAATTAATGAACCCTTCAGGAAAATTCATCCCGCCCGTGGATGAGGTTTCATGAAAAATGCGAAGGCCGCATGGGCTCTTCGCCTGCCCGCGATCCATAAGGTTGGATGGGCAACATTCTTTACAGCTTCAATTACTTTGTTAATGGCCTTAATAGGCCTTTGACAGTTTGGCGGGCGCGCAGCTGACACGGCTGCGCGCCCGCCGAACTGAAAATCTAAATGACATGTGGTGACTTCAGGACATCTGCCAGATGTCACCGCGCATCATTTTACGTGTCGGTGAGCGGGCCCCGCCCCTGCTCGCCGACAGGAAAATTCTTCCCCTGGCGTAAGTATTTTGTAACGTATAGTATGAAGCCTGCCCTGAGTCACGTGCACTCAACTCCTTCCTCACACTTTGGTTATCTCCTCAGCTGTATATGTGTTTAAGTCTCTTACTACACTTGTCAATTGTGGTTGCAGGAGGTTAGCTGGTATATATTTTACATTATTTGGTCTTCAAAGTTACTTCCAAGCAAAGTTGAAGAATTTATAGCCTACCTTGCTTCGTAAGATTTCTACTAAAATATAATTAATTTTTCTGTTCCTAAAACTGGCTTTTATGGGTATTCCACCACAGCAGCCTTCCACCAATACATATGGAGGCTGGAGCGGGAAGTAGAAACAACAAGTTCTGGTACTCGCTCTGAATACCCATTATTGTATGCAATCTTTAAATTTGTGCTGTTATAGGCACAAATACCTGCTGGAAGCTGTAGTCTGCTACTTTTTTATATCATCAGCTGAGACTGATAGCTCTGGGATCTCCAATGCACATCATACTCAGGCCTTTCACACAAGCACAGGCTTCTAATAGAAATCATTGTTGGAAGCAGCAGAGCTGTGTATGCATGGAGCTGAGAGTATCTGCTAAGCAGGTTGGCAATGGGATTTAGTAAGTGGGGGAAATAATTAATACATAGGAGCAAAGAGATATAAACTAAAAACATACATAATATATATAAAACAGAAATGGAAAATACTTCTAAGCCAAATGATGGGACAGCTGAGGCTCACTGCCTACAATTCCTGTGTCACATGGGAACTCCAGGATGCTTCATACGTATGATAACCATATTTGCGTGAAGTGCCTCCAGTTGTTTGAACTCCAGCTCAGGGTTTCTGAGCTTGAGGAGCAGCTGCAGTCACTATGAGGCAGATTGGAGGCTGAGAATTTCCTGGTGCACCTGTTCCTGGCAGATTGGAAAGAGGCTGGCAGTGCAGGAATCCTCCGTGAGTGTGGCAGTCAACACCTTGGGGGAGAGCATTTTAGAGTGAATCCCTGATACTATGGGTCAATAGGCTGCACAGGAGGGGCACAGCAAAATGTAGAAAGCAATGATCAAAGAAGGATTCAACAGTCAGGGGATAGAAAGGTATTCCTGTCAACATCCAATGTGAGTCCAGCATGGTGCATTGCTGAGGAGATTCAGAACATTTTCAGGGCAGAAGTGGAGCAGCTAAAAGTTGTGGTCTATGTGGAAATCAATGAAATAGGAAGGAAAAGGGTTGAGTTCCTGCAGTTACAGTTTCAGGAACTCACAAGGAAATTAAGGAGCATGACCTTAAAAGTAGTAATCTCTGGATTATTCCCAGTACTATGTACTAGTGAGTATAGAAACCCTAGGGCAAGAAAAGGTGGGGCCGGAGAAATAGTCCACTAGAAAGGGTTTCAGATCCCTGGGACACTGGGGCTACTTTTGCTCCAGAAAGAGTGGACGGGCTGCACTCAACAAAGCTGGAACTAAAGCAGTGGGTGAGGGCTTAAAATAATTTGGCAGTGGGACTGGCACCAGGATTAAGTATGAGAGAGAGACAGCATCATGTGCAGAGGATTGGGAGATATCACTAAAGAATGGTTCAGAAATAGAAAGGGTCAGAGAGGGAACAAATACGAGGCAATCTAAAACAAACAATGCCAGAAAAACTCAGCAGGTGAGACAGCATCTGTAGAGAGAAAGACAGAGATAACATTACGAGTATGACCCTCCTTCAGTTCTAAAGGGAGGTAGCGATGTGGTGAAATATATACTGGTGAAGCTGGATAGAAGGCCAGCAATAGGTGGAGGCAAAGGAGAGATGGCAAAAGATGTCATAAACAAAAGGTCAAAGAGTTGCTAATCATGGTGGCACTGGCTAAGTGAGGTGCTAATGGTGACATTAAGAAAGCAAAATGTGATAATGGCCGGACCAGGGTAAGCACTCTGGGAAGTGACAGATGGCCCTAGTCGGGGTGGGGTGGGGGGGAGGGGGTGGTGGTGGGAAGAAAGATCAAAAATAGGCTAAAATCTGGGGATAAAACAATTAATAAAAATTGAAATAAATTTTTTAAATAATAATAATGAAAATAAGAGGAAAAAAACAATAAAAATTCAAAAATATATAAATGAATATGGAACAAAGGGGGATGAAAAAAGGAGGGGTGAAGATGGAGGAGAAAGTTCATGGTCTGAAGTTATTGAACTCAATGTAAAGTGCCTAATCGGAAGATGAGGTGCTGTTCCTCCAGTTTGTGTTGAGCTTCACTGGAACATTGCCGCAGGCCAAGGACAGACATGTGGGCATGGAGAGGGTGGTGTGTTGAAATGGCAAGTGACAGGGAGGTCTGGGTCATGCTTGTAGACAGACCGAAGGTGTTCCGCAGATCGGCCACTCAGTCTGCATTTGAGCTCTCCAATGTAGAGAAGATCACATTGGGAGCAGCAAATGCAGTAGACCAAAGTGAGGGAAGTGCAAGTGAAGCACTGCTTCACTTGAAAGAAGTGTTTGGGCCCCTGGACGGTGAGGAGGGGGGAAGTAAAGGGGCAGGTGTTGCACCTTCTGCGATTGCATGGGAAGGTTGCTTGGGAGGGAGTTGAGGTGTTGGGGGTGTTGGAGGAGTGGACCAGGGTGTCCCGGAGGGAATGGTCCCTTTGTCTCTTTTTTTCAGATGCTAAGGAAATCAAGCTCCAACAACTCATTGATACCAACGCCCATCCAGGACTCTCCACCCCTTCCCATCCCTCTGACCCCATCCTGTCTTCTAATCCCAGCCCCAGCCATGTATTCACCATACCCCCTGACCTTCCCCTCTCTGATGCTCATTCAGTACTCGGCAAAGGACTCAGTTTCATACTCTTACACCCTCACCTCAATGAATTTTGGGCTCAGCACAATGCTGAACTCTTCTTCCGCCGCCTTCATCTCCGTGCTCACTTCTTTGGGCGGGAAGCCTCCCCCCATTCAATGGATCCTTTCACCCACCTCCAGTACTCTCCCTCCACCTGGATCCCTCCCTCTGGCCTCTTACCTGCCCTTGATCTTTTCATTGAGAACTGTCAGTGTGACATCGGCCATCTCAATTTCTCTGCTCCTCTCACCCACTCTAACCTGTCTCCTTCTTAATTTGCCGCACTCTGTTCTCTCAGGTCCAACCCTGACTTTGTTATCAAACCAGCCGACAAGGGTGGTGCTGTTACTGTCTGGTGCACTGACCTCTACCTCGCAGAGGCTAAGCGCCAACTCTCTGATACTTCCTCCTACTTCCCCATGGACCATGACTCCACCACCGAACATCAAGCCATTGTTTCCAGGACTGTCACTGACCTCATCTCCTCTGGAGATCTTCCCTCCACAGCTTCCAACCTCATAAACTCCCAACCTTGGACGGCCCGCTTCTACCTCCTCCCCAAAATCCACAAATAGGACTGTCCCGGCAGACCGATCATGTCAGCCTGTTCCTGCCCCACGGAACTCATTTCTTGCTATCTTAACTCCATTCACTCTCCCCTTGTCCAGTCTCTTCCCACCTACATCCCGATTCCTCTCATGCCCTACATCATATCGACAATTTCCAGTTCCCTGGCCCCAACCACCTCCTCTTTACCATCGACGTCCAATCCCTCTACACCTCCATCCCCACCCGGATGGTCTGATGGCTCTCCGTTTCTTCCTTGAACAGAGGACCGAACAATTCCCATCCACCACCACTCTCCTCCATCTGGCTGAACTTGTTCTCTCACTGAAACGGTCATCGATGTACTGAAAGAAGAGTTGTGGGAGAGTGTCTGAGTAGGACTGGAACAAGGAATATTCCACATACCCCATAAAGAGACAGAAATACCTGGGCCCATGCGGGTACCCATAGCCACATCTTTTATTTGGAGGAAGTGATACAAGGTGAAATTGTTCAGTGAGAGAATAAGAGGAGGTGGTTGGGGCCAAGGAACTGGTAATTGTTGATATGATGTAGGGCATCAGAGGAATCATGGATGTAGGTGGGAAGAGACTGGACAAGGGGAGAGAAGATGGAGTCAAAATAGGAAGAAATGAGTTCCATGGGGCAGGAACAGGCTGACACGATCGGTCTACTGGGACAGTCCTGTTTGTGGATTTTGGGGAGGAGGTAGAAGCGGGCCGTCCGAAGTTGGGAGACTATGAGGTTAGAAGCTGTGGAGGGAAGATCTCCAGAGGAGATGAGGTCAGTGACAGTCCTGGAAACAATGGCTTGATGTTTGGTGGTCGGTCATAGTCCAGGCGGAAGTAGGAGGAAGTGTCAGAGAGTTGGTGCTCAGCTTCTGCGAGGTAAAGGTAAGTACGCCAGACAACAACAGCACCACCCTTGTCGGCAGGTTTGATAACAAAGTCAGGGTTGGAGCTGAGAGAACGGAATGCGGCAAGTTCAGAAGGAGACAGGTTAGAATGGGTGAGAGGAGCAGAGAAATTGAGACAGCCGATGTCACGCCGACAGTTCTCAATGAAAAGATCAAGGGCAGGTAAGAGGCCAGAGGCAGGGGTCCAGGTGGAGGGAGAATATTGGAGGCGGATGAAAGGATCCGTTGAACGGGGAGAGGACTCCTGCCCAAAGAAATGAGCACAGAGACGAAGGCGGCGGAAGAAGAGTTCAGCATCGTGCCGAGCCCGGAATTCATTGAGATGAGGGCGTAAGCGAATGAAAAGGAATCCTTTGCTGAGCACTGAACGTTCAGCATCAGAGAGGGGAAGGTCAGGGGGTATGGTGAATACACGGCAAGGGCTGGGATTAGAAGTTGGGATGGGGTCAGAGGGACAGGAAGAGGTGGAGGGTCCTGGATGGGCATTGGTATCAATGAGTTGTTGAAGCTTGCGTTCCTTAGCACCTGAAGGAAAGAGACAAAGGGACCGTTCCCTCCGGGACACCCTGGTCCACTCCTCCATCACCCCTCAACCCCCTCTCACTGCACCTTCCCATGCAATCGCAGAAGGTGCAACACCTGCCCCTTTACCTCCCCCCTCCTCACCATCCAAGGGCCCAAATACTCCTTTCAAGTGAAGCAGTGCTTCACTTGCACTTCCCTCAACTTGATCTAGTGCTTTCGCTGCTCCCAATGCAGTCTCCTCTACATTGGAGAGATCAAATGCAAGCTGGGTGACCGCTTTGCTGAACACCTTCGGTCTGTCCACAAGCATGACCCAGACCTTCCTGTCGCTTGCCATTTTAACACTCCACCCTGCTCTCATGCCCACATGTCCGTCCTCGGCCTGCTGCATTGTTCTAATGAAGCCCAACACAAACTGGAGGAACAGCACCTCATCTTCCGACTAGGCACTTTACAGGCTTCTGGGCTTAACATTGAGTTCAACAACTTCAGACCATGAACTCTCTCTTTCATCCCCATCCCCCCTTTTTCATGCCCCTTTTTTCCATATTCATTTATATATTTTTAAATTTTTATTGTTTTTTTTCCACTTATTTTCATTAATTTTATTTTTAAAATGTATTTCCATTTTCACTCATTGTTTTATCCCCAGCTTTTAGCCTATTTTCGATCTTTCTTCCCCACTAAGGCCATCTGTCACTTTCCAGAGTGCTTACCCTGGTCCGGATATTATCACATTTTGCTTTCTTAAAAAATGTCACCATTAGCACCTCATTTAGCCAATACCACCACCATTAGCAACTCTTTGACCTTTTGTTTATGACATCTTTTGCCATTTCTCCTTTGCTTCCCCCTTTCGCTGGCCTTCTATCCAGCTTCACCATTTCCACCCCACTTAATCAGTATATATTTCACCACAAGCCTCCCTTCCTTTAGATCTGAAGAAGAGTCATACAGACTCGAAACGGTATCTATGTCTCGCTGAGGTTCTACTTGTCCCCAGTGTTGTGAAGGATGGGTCTGGCCACGCTGCCACGGAACGCTCCAAGTAGTTGGACCGTCCCGTACCACCTGTCCCTCGTGGAAAAATTTATGCAGAAAAACACCTTTGACCACAAGTCCATCAGGCAGTGGTCAGCACGTAACGTCTTAGAAGCCCTGAGGGAAAAGGAGAGGGTGGATCCTGTGGGATGGTTCCCCGAGCAGACTGTCAAAGTCATTTGGCAGAATGCCTCATCGCCAGAACTTTCCAACAAGCACCAAAACGTGGCTTGGCTGGTGGTGAGAAAGGCCCTCCCCGTCAGATCCTTCCTACACGTCAGGAGTCTCACCCCCTCTGCACGTTGCCCTCGAGGTGGCTGTGGTGGGGACGAGACCGTTGTTCACCTCCTTGTGGATTGTGCCTTTGCAAAGAAGGTCTGGAGAGAGATGCAGTGGTTGTTGTCGAGGTTCATCCCGAGCAGTTCTGTGACACAGGACTCTGTGCTCTACGGGCTGTTCCCAGGGACACACACCGAGACGAACATCAACTGCAGCTGGAGGATCATCAACTCGGTGAAAGACGCGCTTTGGTCTGCCCGAAACTTGTTGGTCTTCCAGCACAAAGAGTTGTCCCCGACCGAGTGTTGCGGACTGGCACAATCCAAAGTCCAGGACTACGTGCTGAGGGACGCACTAAAGCTTGGGGCAGCTGCCGCAAAGGCGCAATGGGGAAGGGTCGCTGTCTAAGACCTTTCTGCCACAGCGCACCGAGGGACTGGGAACTGTTTAAATCCCCTCGGGCTGTACAGCTCAAAATGAAAGGCTGTAAATGATTGTAATATTGTTTGTATTGATGCACCTGGTGATACAATTTGTAAAAGTTGAACCGGATTGTACCCTTGTAATGGTGTTTTTGAAATGGTTTGGAATGTGGTTGAAGATATTTTATGAATAAAGTATATTTTTGCAAAAAAAAAAAAATCTCTGTCTCTCTCTCCACAGATGCTGTCGGACCTGCTGAGTTTTTCTGGCATTTTTTGTTTTCATTTCAGATTTCCGGCATCCGCAGTATTTTGCTTTTATTTTACGAGGCAATCTATGATGGGTTTGAAATGCATGTGCATAAATGCAAGTAATATGGTAAATAAGATTGTTGGGCTGCGGGCACAAGTTACCACTTGGGACAATGATATGACAATAACAGAGAATTGGCTCAAAGAAATAATTATAGCACTAGAGAAGGACAATGTATAAGGGGGGGGTCAAAAACAGCAGCTATTTGATTAGAAATAAGAAAAAATTGAGAAGCTATTATGCTACTGAGTGTATACTATAGACCACCAAATCATGGGAATGTGTTAGGGGAGCAAATTTGCAGGCAAGTTATGGAAAAATGCATGATCTACAGAGTTAATAGAGACATGGATGGTAACTGTGCAAAGGGCAAAGAGTGAGAGGAAATCCTGAAATGTGTACAAGAGAACTGTCTTGATTAATGTGTTTCCAGCCCAATAAGAAAGGAAGCAGTGCTGAATTGAACTCTGGAGAATGAAGTAGGGCAAGTGCAGCATGTTTCAATAGGTGATTACTTGGGGAACAGTGAATGTAATACCAGTTTAGATTGGTTATGGAAAAGGACAAGGAACGATCAAGATTAAACATACCTTAACTTCAGTGAGGTGAAACAGAATCTGGCCCAGGTGGATTGGAGTCAAAAATTGCTAAGCAAAATGATAGTTGAATGATGAAGGCCTTCAAAGAGGAGATGGTTCTGATACAGCGTAGACACATTCTCATGAGGGATAAAGGAAGGTCATTCAAAGCTGGAATTCCCTGGATGACAAAAGATATAGAGGTTAAAATGAGACATCAAAAAGAGATTAATGACTAATGTAAGGTTCATAACACAGTAGGGAACCAAGCTGAATATATAGTACAGTGGAGATCTAATTAAGAGGCACATAGGAAGAGAATGAAAATAGATTAGCGTCTACCTTAAAGGAAATCTAAAAGACTCTCATAAACACCTAAATAGTAAAAAGTGTTCAAAGGAAGGGCAAGGCCAGTTGGGAACCAGAAAGGAAATATTCTTCTGGAGGCAGAGAACATGGCCGAGGTATGTAATGGGTATTTTGCATCTGTCTTCATTAGAGAAAAGTTGCTCTCAATGTGACAATAAAGGAGGATATTGGATAAAACAAAAATAAAGAGGAGGTACTTAAAAGGTTGGCAGTTCTCCAAGTAGAAAAGTCACTCAGTCCGGATAGAATTCTAATTTACTGGACAAAGTAAGGGTGGATATTGGAGAGGATCTGGACACAACTTTTTGATCTTCCTTGCATATGAGAGTATTCCCAGATTGGAGAATTGTAAATATTACACCCCTGTTAAAACAAGGTGTGAGGGATAAACTTCGCAACAATAGGCAAGCTACTCTCACATCAGTGGTGGGGAAACTTTTAGAGACAATAATCTGGGACAAGATTAATTGGAATTTAGAAAATCATGGGCAAATAAATAAAACTCAGCATGGATTTGTGAAAAGCAAATTCAGTTTGGTTAACCTGATCAAGTTCTTTGCTGAAGTAATGGAAAAGGCTGAAGAGGGTATAGTGTTGTTTGTATTGTATATACGGACTTTCAAAAGGCTTTTAACACACTACTACATGATAGATTGTTAGCAAGATTGAAGCTCAAGGGATTAAAGAGACAATGGTAGCATGGATACAACATTGGCTAAAGGACAGAAGGTGAGTAGTTGTGATAGGTTGTTTTCAGACTATTGACTGGTGCTCCCTATGGATCTGTTACCACCACTGCCCTTTTGGATATGTATTGATGACTTGGACTTGAGTAGACAGGGCATAATCTCAAAGCAGATGATATAAAACTCAGAAATGCAGTAAACAATGAGGCGGCTAGTAGCAGAGGTCAGGATGTCACAGATAGAGCTGTGAAATGGGGAAGACGTATGTAGATGAAATTTAACACACAGAAAAATGTGAAATGATGGAGGTAATTAAATTTTCTACAATCACCTTTTCAGGCAGTGAATTCCAGATCATAACAACACACTGCATATTTTTTTTCTCTCGTGTCACGTCTGATTCATTTAGCAATTACCTTATGTCTGTGTCCTCTGGTTTCAAACCCTTCTGCCACTGGAAACAGAGTGGTGAGTACTTTAAAATCTGTGCTTGTCCTAAAACTTGCTATATTGATTGAAGGCAGAACCAAGAAGTGTATTGAGGAGGTTGACAGCAGCAGTGATGTCATGGTAGTCTAGGGGTAAAGGAGATGAGGCTGAACAGTTGACAATATGTTGGTGAGGGAAGTAGGGATGTTTTTCCAACCATGCAGGGTGCATGTGATATTCAAGGTGAGCAGCAAGGTATGAATGGTTAGGACTGAGAAGCAATCAGAATTGGTTTTATCATTGACTGAACCCTGAAACATCGGAAGTGGCAAGGTTTCATCTGATGGCAAGATCAAAAGTATAACCATGATTGTGGTTGGGATATTTAATGTGCAGAGTAAGAGTCAGTGAAGATAGCAGGGTGGGGAAGTAAAGGAAGAGGCTGTTTGAATGAAGAAGAAGGAGCCACCAAGATTTTTTTTGTCAGGCCTAGGGTTTTAATTGTTTCACTCAAGATAAGGCTGTTGCTGGTGAGCACCTCGTTTGCAAGAATTCTTTTTATATTCTTTCATTGTGGGAGTCACTAACAAGGCCAGCATTTCTTGCCCATCACTAATTTCCCTTGAGAAGGTGGTGGTGAGTCACTTTCTTGAACCAGTGCAGTCCATGTGGTGTAGGTACACCCACAGTGCTGTTAGGAAGGGAGTTCCAGGATTTTGATCCAGCAATGAAGGAACGGCGATATATTTCCAAGTCAGGATGGGGTGTGGCTTGGAGAGGAACTTGCAGGCAGTGGTGTTCCCACGTATCTGCTGCCTTTGTCCTTCTTGGTGGTAGTGGTTGCGGGTTTGGAAGGTGCAATCAAAGGAGATTTGGCAAGTTGCTACAGTGCATCTTGTAGATGGTACACAGCACTGCCATGGTGCATCAGTGGTGGAGGGAGTGAATGTTTAAGGTGGTGGTTGGGGTGCCAGTCAAGTGGGCTGCTTTGTTGTGGATGATGTTGAGCATCCTGAGTGTTGTTGGAGCCACTTTCATCATATAGTTAGAGAGTATTCCATCACACTCCTGACTTGTGCCTTGTAGATGGTGGACAGGCTTTGGGGAGGTCCATCATTCACTGCAGAGTTCCCAGCCTCTGACCTGCTCTTGTAGCCATAGTAGTTATATGGCTGGTTCAATTAAGTGCCTGGTCAATAGTAACCTCCTGGATGTTGATAATGGGGAATTCAGCAATGGTAATGCCACTGAATGTCAAGGGGAGATGGTTAGATTCTCTCTTGTTGGATCTAGTCATTGTCTGGCACTTGTGTGGTGTGAAAGTTACTTGCCACTTATCAGACCAAGCCTGAACATTGTCCAGGTCTTGCTCCATCTAGGCACAGACTGCGTCAGTATCTGAGAAGTTGCAAATGGTGCTGAACATTGTGCCATCATCAGTGAATATCCCCATTTCAGACCTTATAATGCGGAAATGATCATTGAAGAAGCAGCTGAAGATGGTTGGGCCGAGGACACTACCCTGAGGAACTCCTGCAGTGAGGACCTGGAACTGAGATGACTGACCTCCAACAACCACAACCATCTTCCTTTGTGCTAGGTATGACTCCAACCAGTGGAGAGTTTTCTCCCTCATTCCCATTGACTCCAGTTTTGCTAGAGCTCCTTGATGCCACGTTCGGTCAAGTGTTGCCTTGATGTCAAAAGCAGTCACTCGCACCTCACCTCTGGAGTTCAGTTTTTTTGTCCATGTTTGGACCAAGGCTGTAATGAGGTCAGGATGTGAATGGCTATGGCAGCAAACAAGCTGAGTGTCATTGAGCAGGTTATTCCTGTGCAGGTGCTGCTTGATAGCACTTTACACAACCCCTTCCATCACTTTACTGATGATCCTGAGTAGACTGATGGTAACCCAGTAATTGGCAAGGTTGAACTTTTCCTGCTTTTTATCGACAGGACATAGCAGCAATTTCCCCACATTGCCGGGAAGATGCCAGTGTTGTAGCTGTACTGGAACAGCTTGCTAGGGGCAGGACATGGCTTGTTCTGGAGCACGAGTCTTCAGTACTATTGCTGAGATGTTGCCTGGGCCTTTGCAGTATCTAGTCCTTCAGCTATTTTTTAATATCATGTACAGTGAATCAAATTGGCTTAAGACTGGCATCTGTGATGCTGTGGATCTCGGGAGGAGGCAGAGATGGATCATCCACCTGGCACTTGAGATGGTTCCAAATGTTTCAGCCTTGTCTTTTGCATTGATTTTCTGGGCTTTTCTCATCATTGAGTATGTGGGTATTTATGGACCCTCTCTTCTAGTTAGTTGTTTAATTGACCACCAATTGGATTCACAATTGGATGTAGCATAACGTAGAGCTTAGATTTGATCTATTGGTTATGGGATCGCTTAGCTCTTATATTTTATGCTGCTTCTGTGGTTTGGCATGCAAGTAGTCTGGTACTGTAGCTTCACCAGGTTGACACCTAATTTTTAGGTTTGCCTGGTGCTGCTCCTGGCAATCCCTCCTGCACTCTTCATTGAAACAGGGTTGATCCCATGGCTTGATGTTAATTGCAGTATAAGTGATATGCTGGGATTGAGGTTACAGAATGTGGTTGAAAACAATTCTGCTGCTGCTGATGGCTTACAGCTTAGTTTGAGTTGCTAGATCTGTTCCGATTCTATTCCGTTTAGCATGGTGGTAATGCCACACAATACGATGCAGGGGATCCTCTGTGATGATGGGGCTTTGGGCAAAATCGTCCCAGATTTGCACAAAGTGCAGTAGCGGACAGGAAAAAGTAGTTTATCCACCTGCTGTAATGGTGGGTTTTCGTGCAGTATCATCCCATTCCCACCTCATTAATTATGCAGACACAGGAAACATGCCATCATGCTGGTGGGCAGCCTCTGATTTGCACACCACACCATTATCTCGCTGCTTCCTCGGGTGCCATATTTCAACTGCAGCCGCACGCACACTTCTCAATGCTTGCAGCCCAGGACTGCTCTGGTGAAGACATGGCCCCAAAAGCTAAGGGGAGTGCAGCCCCCCCACCCCGATTCGGTGATGCATCCCTGGGATGCCTTCTGGATGCTGTGGAGGCCCACCGCGATGTCCTCTAACCCCACTCTGGCTGCAGGAGGCCCATCAGTCTCACCACTCCGGCTTGGGAGATGGTAGCAGAGGTGGTCTGTGCCAACGCTGCAAACGAGGTCGGCCATCCAATACAGAAAATGGATGAATGATCTCATCCATGCTGCCAGGTTAAGTCAACCTTATCACTCTAAACTCACACACTCACAAGGCCATCACACATTCACTGGCATCTCACTCACTGCCAGCTCAAGGGACATCACCAGTCACACTCTCATGCACACCCTCACATTCCATCTGGCCTCATCTCCTCTGGAGACTGCCTCCTCAGCCCTCACCATCTTGAGGCCACTTGCACAGATCAACTTGTGCCCCACATGCACCCTGGGATACCCCCTTATCCAGTACAGCCCTTACCCTGCAGTCTCTTCCCTTGCCTGAGGCCACTTCTCCCCCTTCCCCAAGCAAGCCCTAGCCCTGCAGCCATTGAAAAGCCACCCCAGCCTTACGGCTGGTTTGGTAGGTAGAGACCTGCCCGTGAGCCCCCCCAAAAGTGCTGTGGTGCTGCCTATGAAGTTTGGCACTGATGACCACGAGCAAACCTCGAGGTCTCAAATGAAGTGCAGCTCACCAGGTGCATGTTGCTTATGTACAGGTGTGAAACACATCGATGTGATTGCCCGGATGATCCAGCATGGGAGAATGATTCTGGTAAGCAGGGCTTAAAATGAGATGCTAAAGTATTGAAATTAGGTTCCCGACGTGCGGCGGTGGGAAACGTGGACACCGTTGACGGGTGGAGCGGACGATCGTAAACTGGTTTCACGACGATGTGAAACTGATATTTGGCCTTCTCACCATATTGTCCTTCCCTACCCACGATGATGCCCGACGCCAACGAGACCAGAAAATTCCGGCCTTTGTCTCCACAAGGACTGTGTAGTCAGCCCTACTAATACTGTCATGGACAGATGCATTTGTGCCAGGTAGTTTTGTGACGACAAGGTCTCGTAGGTTTTTCCCTCTTGTTGGTTCCCTTACCATCTGTCACAGGTGCAGTTTGGCAGGTATATTCTTCAGGGCTCAGCCAGTAATGGTGCTACTGAGTCACTCTTGGTGCTGAAGTCCCCCACTCAGAGTACTTTCTGTGCCCTTGCCACTCTCAGTGCTTCTTCCAAGTTCAACATAGAGAAGCACTCAGCTGATGGAGGGCAGTAGATGGCAATCAGCAAGGTTTCCTTGCCCATGAGGATAATGTTCACACCCAGCTTTTGCACTATTCTGAATTGGAAGAAACAATTATCACCAGGCTGTTTATTCTCAAACAAGCCAATTTATCCAATATTTTGCTCCATTAAGTACCTTTGGATACATTAAGAGATAAATATTTAATCTTATTTTTGTCCTGAATGTAAATATTTGCATGTGGAATGGTTACAATTGAATCAGTAAAATATTGTAAATAAGGTGCATTTTGCATTCTTAGCATGTATTCGAAAAGAAGGCAATCGAAGTATTAATTGATTTGCTTTCAAATACTTAAAATATCTCTGAAAAGAATGAATATCATTTTGATTCAAGTGATGAAATAACACCATTATTGACCATTGCAATAGTAAAAAAGTTTATTTGAGAAGTTCTCTTGAAGTAACTTGTCCATAATTTCTGTTAGTAATGTTATATATTGTAATAATGTTCAATTACTCTTCAGCTACATTTTAATTTTCTGGTTATTCTTGCCTGAGTTATTTATTCACTGTTATATTCCAACCTGGGAAAACTAGTTGGAGTGTGCTTTGCTTTACAAATATTCTCCATATGGTTGATGAAGTCTTAAGAATATTTTGTGCATTCCTCATTTGTGCAAATAGGCAGGAAAACTAAACCAGGAAGGACTATCTTAATGTCCGAGGAACTGATAACCCAAGTTAATAGAATAAGTTTTGTACATCCAATGACAGATTATGCGAACCTCACTGTGACAGAAATGCATCTGCATGCCTTTATATTAACAAACAAGTACATCAGAAACAAGATTTCTGTTCTGAATAGTGTCACATTTCCTGAAGTCGAAATTACAGATACACGTGACAGGATTGCACACAAATGGAAACAATAATGAAATGTAAAATGTAATGTACAATCAAATCCATATAAATCCAATCTTGACTGAAAGAAATTCCAGTATTCTCCTTGTGCTTGCAAGCTGTTACCCAGATCAAATTTTTGGCCTAATATAGTAACACTCATTCTATTCTTTATCTGTCCTGAAGTATTGGCTACACCAAGATTCTATATTAAGTCTTGAGATGATGAAAAATGCTGCAAGCAGAGTCTGCCTGCTCCACATATACTGCGCATTTATAAGGGTCTACCACCATCATTTTTGACGAAGGCATAAAAAAGCCACCAGCTATCTCAAGTCATGACACTATTGCAGAAGAGATGCTCTCAGACATGTAATTACATCCAGAGAAGGAACAATCCAAGTTGATTCAGGAGACTGAGACAAGATGGATCAGCACTTTCCAATTGATGCCAAGATTATTGGAACACGAGGAGAGTGTTAGTGCAGCTTTAATGAATCAAAAGGTAGATATCCCAGAATGACAACAGGAGCGATGGAAATAATTACAAAATAATTCTGGTTCTGAAATTGTTTCAGACAGTCACTAATGAACTGTCTTCAGAATGTTCTGATTTGGCCTTGAAAATTAATCCAGGGAGCAGAATGATGTAGTGCACTTCTAAACAAAAAACTTTAGACAGGAATCAAACATGATATGAAGCAACTGGGGAGGCAGCTCTGCATCAACCTGCAGAGCACAAGGGGGAATGTCGAATAAATCTGAATTCTGAGTTTATGTAACCAGCTGAATTGGTGATTTACAACATTTGAAAAGCAGAGCTGTGTGCGAGAAGCAATGAAATACCTCACTTCTCAGTGTGCATGGCTTACTGAAGCAAGCAAAGTATAAAAAATTAAAGTCAGCCCTCAGGCTGCATTAGCCAATCACTCCTCAGAAAATCTATGGGCAGTATTTGATACCAAAATGACTGTGCTGCAATAAGCATCAAGTGGAAATGCAGTAAAAATGAGAAAGTAGGAATGAAGGAAAATTTACCTGTGCAAGCTTGTAGATTCTAGGAAGTACTGCGTAAACCTGTTATGGCAGGGGCGGGTCCATAAAATGTGGCAAGCCGTTTAAAAGTTCATTGATTTTGGTGGGACAGTAAAATCCTGCCAGTGTAAAGTTCCGCCCTATAATTCAGGAAAAGCATACCAATAAGAAAGGACAGGAAAAGACCTTCTGGTCCACCAAGCCTTGTACATTTCACTATATACACTCTTATTCCACCTGAAGGCCTTGTGAACTCTGTGGGAGGTGGGAAACTAGATAAACACCTGCTGTAAACTGCCGCGCATAAGTCGACCATCGAAGCATTGAAGAATCCTTCCAAAAACAGGGGTTAACTTGTGCGCTGAGTATAAAAGTGCAGGAGGGCCTATTTCTGTTTGCCAGTCACCTTGCAATGTCTGCTTTCTGTGGACGTGTCTTAAACTCCTGTGCACCTACTTGGCAACACAGCCCGTATCGCCTGTTTGATCCCATGCACTGCCTTATAAGGCAAGTTTAACCCTAAATATGTATCTCTGCGATGAAAAATTGGGACCAACTCCTAATGCAACTATCGCCATAAACCTGTGTTTATTGGCTGAAAAATAGGGTTTCAACTTATACGCCAAGTATAGACCTAAACATACACTTTGGCACCAAAAAAATTAGGTTGTCTTATACACCAGGTCGACTACACGCTGCAATCTATGGTAGGTGAATTTTGGAAATTATTCTCTGATCAAAATTAATCCAGGAGACCGGTCTGGCACTGAATTATATTGAATAATATACTGAATAATATTATTTAATATTGAATGGAGAAATAGGTTCTAGGGGCTGAACGGTTTATACTTGTTCCTATAATCCTGTGTGCGATGCCTATCATCGCCGCTCCAGCCAGAACCAGCATCAGCTCTTACTTGTAGGCAGTCAGCAAGACTTTTGCTCTGAAGTCTTATTTACTATGAGCTTGAGGAGGTACCTCTGACTTCCTTCTTCCCACTCTCTTACTTACTTCCATGCCAGAGTCTCGAGAGCCTTCTTCTTGTAAGGAGCCAAGACTCATTTTCCCTGCCTGCATGAGCTTACACTAGCTTTACCTTCTTCTACAACAAGATAGAAAAGGAACATGTGTTGTAGGTAATCTAAGAGAAGATCCATGCCTCCATGAGCTTACACTCATGAAGATGTTTGACAGCCAAGTGCTCAAGATAAAAGCCTCCTTATGTCAATCTGTGAACATGCAGTAAATATAGAATTATTATGTATCAGGAATATTAAAAACAGAGCAGTGTTCTTGGATTTTGTTGCTTCTCACATTTAATGGAACATTGGAGAAACATTTTATCATGACAGCATATTAAAAATAGACATGACTCGCTATTACAAAGTACATTGACAATATCTAGACTAGTGCCCATTATCCCTCTGCACTCCTGCGCCGAGTTCTCACTGAAGTGTTGTTAAGTGCATTTTGTAAGTCACTATCGTAAAATGAAGAAAGACTTGAGCAGTACTTACCTTAATAACTTCCTAAAACCAGTAAATGATTTGCTCAACCAGTCCCAGCCAGGTTCAGCATAGTTAAGACATCATTAATTATTCCAATCGCTAGCTTTGACTACAGATTGGTTCAGAGCTCCACAAAGAGCCAACTTCCTATCCAATTCACTGAGAAGAAAGGGAACTTTCCCTCACCATTCCTTTCCCAAGATGCTTTAAGGGCAAGCAGCAAGTGTATGAGAGCTACGCAGCATTTATACCCTAAACCCTGGCACCTGTACACCCCCAAGACACCCACTGGGAGGAGTGCATGTTCATGGGATAGCCACATATTATGGCATAAGTTCTGCTCAGTGCAGGACAGCTGTGGTTGGTTGGGCCGCGGACACTACCCTGAGGAACTCCTGCAGTGATGTCCTGGAAGTGAGATGATTGACCTCCATCAATCATAATCATCTTCCTTTGTACTAGGTATGACTCCAACCACTGGAGAGTTTTCCCCCTGTTTCTCATTGACTCCAGTATTGCTAGGGGTCCTTGCTGCTACACTTGGTCAAAAGCTGCCTTGTTGTCAAGGGCAGTCACTCTTGCCTCACCTCTTGAATTCAACCCTTTTGTCCATGTTTGTTCATCTAAGGCTGTAATGAAGTCAGAAGCAGAGTGGCACTGGCAGAACCCAAACTGAGTGTCATTGAGCAGGTTATTGCTAAGTAAGCGCCACTTGATAGCGCTGTCGATGACATTTTCCATAACTTTGCAGACGATTGAGAGTAGGCTGATAGAGTGGTAACTGACTAAGTTGGATTTGTCCTGCTTTTTGCAGACAGGATGTACTTGGGCAATTTGCCACATTAATGGGTAGATGCCAGTGTTGTAGCTGTATTGGAACAGTTTAGCTAGAGGAGCGGCTAGTTCTGGAGCACAGGTCTTCAGTGCTATTGCCGGAATATTGTCAGGGCCCATAGCCTTTGCAGTATCCAGTTACTTCAGTTGTTTCTTGACAGCATGTGGAGTGAATCGATTTAGCTGAAGACTAGCATCTGTGATGTTGGGGACCTCAGGAGGACATCAAGATGAATCATTTACTCAGCACTCATTGCTGAAGATGGTTCCAAATGCTTCAGCCTTGTCTTTTGCACTGATGTACTGGGCTCCCCTATCATTGAGATGGGAATATTTATGGAGTCTCCTCCTCCAGTTAGTTTTTTAATTGGCACCACCATTCATGACTTGATGTGGCATGGCTGCAGAGCTTAGATCTGATCTGTTAGTTTTGGGATTGCTTAACTCTGTCTATCGCCTGCTGCTTCTGTTGTTTGGCATGCAAGTAGTCCTGTTTTGCAGCTTCACCAGGTTGACACCTCATTTTTAACTGTGCCTGATGCTGCTCCTGGCATGCCCTCCTACATGCTTCATTGAACCAAGGTTGATACCACGGCTTTATGGTAATGGTAGACTAGGGGAAATGCTGGGCCATGAGGTTACAGATTATGGCTGAATACAATATTGCAGCAGCTCATTGATGCCCAGTTTTGAATTGCTCGATCTGTTTAAAAATCTATCCCATTTAGCATGGTGGTGGTGCCATACAATATGATGGAGGGCATCCTCAATGTGAAAAAGGAACTTAGTCTCCACGAGGACTATGCGGTGGTCACATACCAATACTGTCATGGACAGATGCACCTGTGATAGGTTGATTGGTGAGGGCGAGGTCAAGTAGGTTATTTCCTCTTGTTGGCTACCTCAGCACCCGCTGCAGACTGAGTCTAGCAGCTATATCCTTCAGGACTTGCCAGCTCAGTCAGTAGTGGGGCTGCCAAGCCACATTTGGTGATGGATGTTGGAGTACCCCACCTGTGCCCTTGCCACCCTCAGTGCTTCATCCAAACGGTGCTCAACATGTCGGAGTATAGATTCACCAGCTGAAGGAGGGGTGGTAGGTGACAACCAGCAGGAGGTTTCCTTGCCCATGTTTGACTTGATGCCATGAGACTTCATGGGGGCCAGAGTCAATGTTGAGGACTCCGAGGACAACTCACTCTCAACTGTATACTACTGTGCTGCCACCTCTGGTGGGTCTCTCCTGTCAGTGGGACAGGACTTACCAGGGATGGGTGATGGTGGTGTCTGGGACATAGTCATATTCATGGAATCATACTTACAGACAATGTTGGGCTGTTGCTTGACTATTCTGTGGGACAGCTCTCCCAATTTTGGCACAAGCCCCCAGATGTTAGTAAGGAGAAAATTGCAGGGTCGACAGGGCTGGGTTTGCTGATGTCATGTCTGGTGCCTAGGTCGATGTCAGGTGGTCCATCCAGTTTCAATCCTTTTAGACTTTGTAGTAGTTTGACACAACTGAATGGCTTGCTAGACCATTTCAGGGGGCCATTAAGAGTCAACCACATTGCTGTGGATCTGGAGTCACATGAAGGCCAGACCAGGTAAGGACAGCAGATTTCCTTCCCTAAAAGACATTAGTAAAATAGATGAGTTTTTACGACAATCAACAAGGGTTCCATGGTCCCCTTTATTGAGATTAGCTTTTAATTCCAGATTTTTTAATTTAATTTAAAATCCACAAACTGTTGTGCTGGGATTTGAATCCATGTCCCCAGAGAATTAGCCTGGACCTCTAGATTGTTAGTCCATTAACATGACCACTCCGCCACCACCACCACTGCTCACACCCACCCACCCACCCACGATAAACTGAGTTCAGGGAAATATTACCTTTTTCTTAGATTCAGCAGAAGTTCAAAATATTGGACAGAAATCAAGCTCCATATTAATTCATGACCCTCTGTATAGGAAAACACAAAGTAAACTGATTTACGGAGATAAATAATATCTGAAAGTACTGTAAATACTTAGCAGGTCTGGCAGCATCAGAGCGGAGAAAAAGAAAGTTAACTTTTCAAATCATTAAATGTTAACTCTGCTTCTCTCTCCACAGATGCTGCCAGGCCTGCTACTCTCCATCATACACAGTTCTGGGCCTGTCCTTCTACAGATGGTAAAATGCTTTATACTAGGATCTTATATATATAGGCCTAACTGTTCCAATTATGTGCCAGCAGTGGCTGACATTCCTCACTGCACACTGGAAATTTGTCTCTCAGATAGGCACCACTAAGGGGTGTATTTCCAGTGGGGTGCCTTGCCTACTGGGAGAACATATCTGAAGGCAGATGCTGTGTACAATTTTCTGATGATTAATTTAAATAGTTGGAAAATCAAGCACAGCCACACGCACATTTCTGATATACATTCCTTTCAACACAGAAATCAACTCGAAATCAGATCTTCCCTTTGTCTCCCAATGTTTTTTGTGAACAAAGAGGGGTAGACCTTGACTTTGTGCAACACACTTTGACTCTTTTTATTTAAAACCCAGGTGAAAAGCAATCGGAATTTTAGACATGAAGTCCAAGATGCAGAGCCAGGCATCCCATGCATCTTCATCAGGGCAGATCTTTCTTTCCCTAATATGAAGCTGCCTATATACGAGTGGCCATGTATTTAAAATATGAGATCAATGCTAGAAAAGCAAGCTCCATGCAGGTAGCAATTTGCCATCACCGGTATATAGGATGTGTCCCAGAAAAATTCAGCTAAAGTGGTCTTTAAAATCTTCGGACAAAAATTAACTTGAGAATAAGGAAAGTGTGATTCACTTCAGACATCTGAAACAATTTGATGATCAAGAATATTTCTACGCCAACTTTTTTTTATAGATCCACCCACCCTCCAACCCCCTCACCACCACAATCATCCAGAAATGTCTCAAGAATTAAAGTCATGTAACTGCCTTGGTCCAATGCAACATATCTTTCAGCATGAGTCACTATGTTGGAATGAAACCTCAGTCAGCAGCCAAAAGTGGGGAAATGTTCCCTCTGCAGCATTGCCACTGCTTGTGTTGATGAACGCTAATTTTTCAAATCAATTATTAAAATAAGAAAAATAAAATCTTTGCTGCAAAAATAGAATTTATAATATTTTGAACCCGATCACACATAATCAATTTAATAACAAGTCTAATAATTATGTTTTATTTGGATTTTAAGCCTGATACAGAAATAATGGTAATAGCTAAGAGACCAGCAGTGAAACATAAAATAGCATAAAATGGAAATCAAATTGGTTCATGAAAGTCATTTGTTTCTTTTGAAATAGTCCATTTGATCCAGAGTTTCCTTCTATCGATTGTGTTCTGCAGAACTTATATTGATTTTTCATGTTGACTTTTGTAAGGGTTTACGTATAAAAATGGAACAATAATATGTAAATGTTCATTTTCTTTTGGTCGCTGCCCCATTTAAGTCAGATCTCATGGGAGCACATCTAACACTTTTTAAATAATATATTCTAGCAGGTGTACATTTTTAATTGTTTTCATTTGTTTATGAGTGTTACAAAAATAATCCACCAATGGCATCATAATCAGCCTGAAAGAACAAAGAATGCAAAAATATCAGCCTCAGGAGAAATCTTATCGAAAAGCCTATTACTGCCACATCGCTCACAATCATCATCTGAATAATAACCACTGGAAAAGTGCCAAACAAACGAATCTTCACATCATAACACTCAGAACAGCATTGTATTTATAAAGAAGGGCCAACAGTAAGATACTCAATTCTTGTTCTTTACGACTGGACTCTAACATTGTCTATGGACCTCTGTACTACATAGTTGGAGATTTGAATTTGGTATTGTGAAATGTTGGACCTTTGTACTACATAGGTGGAGATTTGAATTTGGTATTGTGAAATGTCGGACCTCTGTATTACATAGTTGGAGATTTGAATTTGGTATTGTGAAATGTTGGACCTCTGTATTACATAGTTGGAGATTTGAATTTGGTATTGTGAAATGTTGGACCTCTGTATTACATAGTTGGAGATTTGAATTTGGTATTGTGAAATGTCGGACCTCTGTATTACATAGGTGGAGATTTGAATTTGGTATTGTGAAATGTCGGACCTCTGTATTGCATAGGTGGAGATTTGAATTTGGTATCGTGAAATGTTGGACCTCTGTACTACATAGTTCGAGATTTGAATTTGGTATTGTGAAATGTTGTAGATAGGCAATGTGCCTATGGAATCTAATCCAAGTTTAACTTGCAAAACTGGTTTTAACAGGGTGGTGCCAGGCTCAAAAAGCTGCCATTTTTAAAGGGGCTGATCACTGGCCAGCCAAAATGCATGTCTGCTTGAAATGGTGTATCTCTTTTAATATGCAAATCAGTGTCCTATGACAAGGATAGGACCCCAATTGCCAATTTTAGGACATTTGCTAATTGTTTGGTGTACCAACCATGCCTTCCGAGATCTATCGAGGGGGGTGGGGTGGGTGTGGGTGTGGGTGGGGGGGTGTGGGGGGTGGGTGGGTAGTTCTACTGAATATGCTGCACTCAAACCATTGAATTTTTTTAAATTGAGTTAGTTTAGTTTCATGTTTAACTGAACAATGGAAGGGATCCGAGCCAAACTAAACCCAACTTTAGAACTATGTAAACATCAAGTAAATAACTGCAGGTGCTTAGAATCCAAAATAAAAATGCTGAAAACACTCAGCAAGTAGTTACCATTTCAGGTGTGGGCTGTTTGTCAGAGCTCCTTTAAAGCTATGGCAAGGGAATTCCTCAGAGCTGCTTCCATTCCGCCACCATAACTTCTTTCATTAACTTGTGCGACAACCACCCCTCCCTCCCCTTCTTCCATCTCTCTCAGTTCAAGGAGACTAGTGTGGAGTGGGGATCAATAGGAGAAGAAAAGAATCATCACAATATTGCTGGCTAGGGATATAATAGCAGTTGTAGCTGCTGCTTAATAATTTACCATGGTAACATATATTTTTTGATTTTTCTTTCACATTACTTCCAGTGAAAGATTTGACTTAAAATTACAAGGAAATATTGGAAAAAATTGAGTGGTTGTCCAATTTGACAGGTTGATGTTGGATTAATTTAGATTAAGGTATAAATGGCATCTGCTATATCTTGCTTCTTGTTGGATTTGTAACCTTTTTTTTTCTCTAGAGTTCTATGGGTTTCTTGTATTCTTACATTTATTCTTTTGTTCTGCTTTTTGCTATTGTTTCAAATTCCCATTCATTTATTTCCTAATATTGCTATTTCTTGCTACTATTTCCTGGGGAAAGCCTTCATGCTCATTATCATTTACCACAATGGTCCCATGCAATGCTCACAATCTCTCCAAATGGATACTAAAGCAAAGTTTATTTGAAATCACAATACTTTACTCCATCTTTGAGCAAACACTGCACTGTGTTGAAATGAATCTGTGATTGTAAATTTCCCTTGCCACCTTTATGGGTGGCAAAGTTAAAGTGACAACTGGAATCTAGGGATAAAATTTCAATTAGGTCCGTTATTGTGCATGGTTCCCAACCTGCCCCTGCCTTTGCCGTTGAGGAAGACGGCATGCAAATTTAGGCCCACATTTTCGCTCCCAAGGGAGGTGTGCAGAATTGGGAAATTTCCTGGCTCATCGCACCCCATAATGGGATCCTTATTCTGTGAAATGGGGGGCCAGGGGGGGCGGAGCGGGGTGGGAACAGTTTGGAGGAAACAGTTTGGAGGCAACCACAGGGATGCCAAGTACCAAGGCGGGCTGGTTAAAATGCCCACCTTGGTGCTCTGGGGCTTCATCCCAGATGGGTGGTTGAATAATAGTTTCTCTAGCCCTCATCACCCCACCCACTCCTCATGCCCCATTCATGCCAACCTATGCCCCATAGCCCCACCCACCACGGCCTCTCATACTATGCATGCCAACCCATGAACCTCACTAATCCCCTTGGCTCCTTTATAGCCTCTGTGCTAACTTAGTGCCAACTCATCCCAACCCATGCCCCTGACCCACCCCCCATTTGCCCTTACACCCTCCATTACAACTCATTCAGTATCCACCATGGGCAGACCTCAGGAGCCATGCTGAGTTGAAATAAAATAAAATTCTCAGGGCAGAATTTTATGGCCCCATCACAGCAAGGGTGGGGCTGTAACATGCAGAGGGGCCATTCAAAAGTCCATTGACTTCAGCAGGACCGGAAAGTCCTGCCGGCAGGAAGGACCGTAAAATTCCGCCCTAAGTATCTATTACAGACTTCACTATATAAAGAAAACTAATTGATAAAAACCCACTCAATATATTTAAATCATCTCAAGTGTTTAATCCTTTATAAAAACAAACATTTATAACCCCTTTTCAAAGACAGCTAATTCCATAATAATCTCTTGGAGCTATCAATCAAACTGTCAATTTACAGCCCCCACTGTGATAATGATAGGTTGTGGAATTAGTCAAGCATTAATAATTCTATTTTTAAAAATTCATTTATGGGATTTGGGCTTCGCTGGCTGGGCCAGCATTTATTCCCATTCCTAGTTGCCCTTGAGAGGGTGGTGGTGAGCTGCCTTCTTGAACCGCTGCAGTCCATGTGATAGTGCTTACGGTTTTGTCATCAAACAGCTATTGAAACTGCAAGCACCCATATTTTTCTTCAACTCAGAGACGTAGCACGCTGTTTATTTTCAAAATTTAAAGGGAAATGAATTTAAATAAGTTGACAGCTTGACAGTTCCACATAGCTTATCCTTTATGAGCATTCATGTCTACTCTTAAAAATCATAAATCACATACTGCAGGAAACGGATGTCACTCCAGCAAAAATGACTGAGTTCAAATGGCCCTGCTGGGTTTGGGTTTTCCCCACGTGTGAATCAAATGTCACCTTGTTTCGGCTAGTGGCAAAAATAGGATCTGTCAGAAATGGGAATGGGACTTTTGGATCAGGGGGTCCCGACGTCATTTTGGATAAGGCGCTGAGTCTCCACGACTCCATAAAAACCTGGGACTTAGTATTTAGTAATTTTCTTGATTGTGGGGGCTGAATACAGTGTTCACCTCTTAAAGATAGTCTTCCCCTCTAAAAAGGATGTTGTCTCAGCGGAAGATTACTGCTGCGGGCTGCCTGTACTGACCCTGGCTGTATGTACGAGCTTCATGAATGAAGGACCAGAGAAGAGAGAGGGTTTCTGGGTTCCCCAGTGGTGCTGGAGGCCTTATTCATGGAGGTAGGCAGGAGGAGAGAGGTCATGTTTCTGTGGAGGATAGGATGTTCTCTCTGACGCCCTCCAAAGGGATTGGGAGCAAGTGGCCAGGCAGGCGAATACAAGGAGTCTGCATTCAAGGACCTGGCAGCAGTACCACATAAAATTTAATGACCTTGCATGTGTTGTCAAGGTCAGTGTAAGCATCGGCAAAGGGTCTCATACCTAATATACCCCCAAATTCTCACTCCATTCAATGTACCACACTCCCACTACTCAACCATCATCAAACTCTGATACTCGCGATTCACGCCTAACATTCAGACAGCCTCCTGTCACTGTCAGGGAGCATGGAGAAGTCTGGCTCCAATATGGAGAGGATGCAGTGCAGAGCTTCCCAGCTCCACAGCCTTTGCTTCATCTCCCTGTCATGTTGCAGACCTAGAGACACTACAAATGCAGCCCCCAAACCTGTTGCAGCCTTTATGGGGACAGGCCACCTAATCCTCTGCCATCCCCGTAACACTCCTTGCCAAAGCTCACCACAGGACCTCCAAAAAAACTCCACAGTATTTCCAAAGACTTTGCAAAAGCAGAAATTAGACTAAATAGCCATACCTGCAGGATGCCTGGCCCTTTAAATGATGCTAATAATGTGTTTCTTTTGCAGTTATACAAAGCTTCTTTGGTGAGTGACAAGTGAATATGTTGAGTGGACCTGCGCTATCCAAATATTTAAATAATACATCAGCTGATATGGCTGCTTGACATCATGTTGTGATCAGGTGGGAATTTTTTGCTGCACACATGGAATCACTGCACAAGCACTGCCAATCGGGCTATGGGCAGGGTGTGCTAAAAGCGGCAGGGGCAGACGCCACACTTGGAGGGCCACTGAATCCTGTGGTGCTGACTCCAGTGGCACAAAGGGTCCCAATTTCACACCCCTGCTGTTTTTAATGTTCATTGAAGTTAGTCCAGACGTTCTTACCTTGCTGTGCATTAAAGGGGTAATTTTACTAATTTGTGTGCTCGGGCGGAATCGTCCCAGATTCGCACTAAGTGCAGTAGTAGGCAGGAAAAATGACGTTTTACCTGCCAGCCGCAATGGCAGCTTTTCACGCTGTATCATCCCAATCCCACCACATTAAATATGCATCCCCAGGAAACACGTTGTTTCGATGGCGGGTGGGCTCTCATTTGCCTGCCACGCCATCACCTCGCCGCTTCATCATGCCGACGTCATATTTAAAGTGTGCACACCTCCCAGTCCTTCCAGGTCAGCACTGCCTCTAAGAAGACATGGCTCTGAAAGGCAAAAACACTGCAGCCCCCAGGTTTAATGACACATCCCTCGGGCACCATTTGGATGCCGTGGAGGCCTGCTGTGATGTTCGCTATCCCCGCTCTGGCTGCAGGATGGGCAGCAACATCACCAATCTGGCTTGGGAGGTGTTGGCAGCAGTGGTCAGCGCCAACACTCTGCAAAAGAGGACAGCCACCCAGTGCCACGAGAGGATGAATGATCTCCTCCGTTCTGACAGGGTAAGTCTCTGTTCTCATCACTTTCAACTCACATACTCTCAAATCTGAGACACACCCATAGGGATCTCACTCTCTGCCAGTTCAAGAGACATCACCATTCACTGTCTCATTACGCCTTCATTGTCCTCATCCTGTCCATGGAACCACTCACCACCCACACATGCCATACTTATTATCTGGCCTGGCAGGCATCCTGCTTACACTCTCTCCATCTATATTCATGTAGGACAAGCTGGCACACAGCAAAAGGGAGAGGTTGCAGACCGGTGGTGGAATGCCTGATATCAAGGTCCCCACGGACTTTGAAAATGAATCCAGATGGCCGGTGAGTATCTGGACCACTCCTGTGCTGATGGTGAGGTCGGCAGTGCTCTACCAAATGAGGATCCAGTAATGCAACATCCATCAGACAATCGTGCCGTGAGTGATGTGTCCTGTTGCACAGGCCACTGTCATGCACTAATTATCTCCCCTTGCTTTCGCAGGCACATCTGCCAAACAGCCGACAGAGTCCATGACCCAGGGCCTCCAATCAAGCCCTCAAGGAACCTCTGAAGAGGAATCTGAAGGCACCCTCCCTGAAGACACATCACAACGCTCACCCACACCCTCCACCAGCGCAGGGACACACACCTCGGTGGGACATAGCTTTAGAGTAGTCTCGGGATCACAATCTGGTGAGCACATCACACCTGTTTGATCCACAGCAGGTGGTGGCAGGGATTTCCCAGGTGTCCAGTACTCGGAGGACTGCTGGAGGCCAGAAATTTGCTGAGTCCACGTCAGATGACGAGCCTCTGGACTTGGTCATGTCTCAGCTGCTGGAGCTGCAAAGGCAAGCTCGGGAACATCAGGAAGGGATGTCTGCTGCACTCCTCAGATTGCAAGGCACAATGGAGGAGTCCATCCGCCTTCAGGCTGAGGCGACAGCACCAGCATTGCAACACGCCGAGGTCAACACTGGTAGGACTGCAGCTGCCATGGAGACCTTGTTCCAGGACGTCGCTCCTGCACTGCTGCGCGGGCTGAACTCCATCACTGATGTGACGGCCTCCAACAGTGCGTACGTGAGTGGGGTGCAGGGCAGCTTGATCTCACTCCAGCTTCCCCTTCTCCTCAAGGAGTCAGCCTGGGGCCCTTGGACACCCATTGGGAGGAGGATCAGAAGGTGCACATCCCGGGGACATCCAGCCAGGTGACTCCAGGACTGTCCAGCCCTTCCAAATGCCCTCTCACTGTGATGCCAGCAGCGCCAGCTCCACAGGCTGAGAAGGATGCCACTGTCACACAGTCAGACCTCGAAAGCAGGCTGGGGCCCTCCAGAGGACCTTCGCAAATGTCACCACAAGAAAGCAGGCTGCCTCCACCCCCGCTGTGGATGTCCAGGGAGCAGCAAAATGTAGCGGCAGGGTTAGGAAGGTTAAGAGGATGTAACTCTTTAGATCAAAAACAAATGAACTAAATTAACAAACCAAGGGACAAATTAAAAAAGCAGCCCCTTAAAAGGAAACTGCAAAAACAAAAGACAAAATTCAAAAGAAACTTACAAACATTAAATCAAAATGTGATTAAAGGGGTCAATAAAACACCCCAGTCCCCGCGGTGCACACCGGGCATGGAAGGCCTCGATGGTGCCGGCAGACACCGTGTGCTCCCTCTCCAGGGACACCCGGCCGTGAACATAGCTGCGGAAGAGGGGCAGGCAGTCGGGTCGGGCAACTCCCTCTATCGCTCGCTGCCCGGATCTGTTAATGGCCAACTTGGCCAGGCCTAGCAGCAGGTTCATGAGGAGGTCCTCCTCCCTCCCCGCCCTCTCCACACTGGGTGTCCGTAGATCACAAACTTGGACTAAAGTGCAAACAATACAGCAGTAAAAGGTTTTTCAAATAACTGAAAATGGGGTGCAGCTGACAACAACTTATATAAGCTTGGTCCACGGATTCCACAAGGCCGCAACAAAACGCAAACACCTTGGGAGTCCATGAACCAACACATCCTACGATTCTATGGGACTACTGCGTGCAACACCCTCCACCCCAGGTCCCTGATGGAAAGGGGGAGGACTCTCATATAGAGAGCCCTCCACCATCAGGAACCTCTGCCGCTGGACAGCAAAAAGGCAGGGCATGCCGGGCGGCGGGCGGTGGGCAAGGGCAAGGAAGTGATGGGTGTGCAGCAGCAGCCCATACAGGAAACCCTTCTGTGCCATGCAAAAAGGCACGAAGGGCATTTCCACGATGCAACTCAGGTTGTGGGCAACCAAGGAAGAGTTCGGGGCTTGGGGCCAATGTGGAATTCCGTCCGAACAGGGATACACTTGGACGGAAGACCACGGCGCACCTGCGCCACCTCGAGTATCGCCGAGCACGACCATCCCAAGGTCTTGAATGGCATTGGCCATGAACCGGACATCCGCCAACGCACTATGTGCCAACCCCTGTGGAAGTATCCAGCCCATTCCTCTGTCACCCAGCACATCCCTGATCCTAGTCACCCTGGCAGCCCCAGCCCTCCTCTCTGCCAGCTACTGAAAGTGGCAGAGGTGCGGATTCCTGAGCAGTGGGTCTCTGACGATAGCCGCTACTCCTGACGGCAGAGAGCTGCGCCATGAGGCGACCATGTTCCAGACTTTGATCAGAATCTGATAAAGGATGGGCAATGCCTGCAAGGAGCCACAAAGGCCTCTCTGGTCTACAAACAGGAGCTGCACGCCATTATTCAGGCTGTGCACCTGGTGGAAGAAATTCGTCACCAAGGCACACCATCTCGGAGGGGGCTCTACACAAAGGTATTGCTACAGGGCCTGAAGGTCGAAAGTTGCCACCTGGGTGCGTAGGTACACCAGCGCCTGACCGCCCTCCCTAAGCGGGAGACTCAGAACCTCAGCAGCGACCAAGTGCAGCCTTTTGTCCCAGGAGAAATCAATGAGCGTTCTCTGGATTTTTGTGACAAAGTCCGGGGGTGGGGTCAAAGTGACCAGCCGGTACCACAACATGGCGGCGATCAGCTGGTTTATGATCAGCACTTGACCCCGGTAAGACAGCACTCGGAGCAGTCCTGTCCAGCGCCGCAGGCGAGTGGTGACTTTGGCCTCCAGCTCCTGCCAGTTCATTGGCCAGGATTCCTCAGCAGGGCAGAGCTGGACCCCCAGGCAGAGGAGGCTGGTCCTGCTCCAGGTGAAAGGGTAGGAGATCCAACTGCCGCTGACCGACCAGGTGTCCAGAACACTTGCCCCAGTTGATCCTGGTAGAGGACGCAGCGGAGTAGACCTCCTGGCACTCGTGCATCTTTTGCAGGTCAGCTGGGTCGGTGAACATGAGGGGCACGTCATCGGCATAAGCCGAGAGGACCACCCTGATGCCCGGCCTGTGCAGAACCAACCCCGACAACCTCCTCCACAAGAGGCGTAGAAAAGGCTCCACACAGATAGAATACAATTGGCCAGACAGGAGGCAGCCCTGACGCACTCCTCTCCCAAAATGAAGGGGCACCGTCAGGGACCCAATAACCTTAACTAGACACTCTGCAGCAGCATACAGAAGTCGGATCCGGGCAATGAAATGTGTTCCGAACCCGAATGCTTGCAGAGTCCTGAATAAATATTTGTGATCCACCCTGTCGAATGCCTTCTCCTGGTCAAGAGACAGGAAGGCACTCGACAGACCAGTCCTCTGGGAAGGGTGGATAACATCCTGGACCAGATGTATAAAAGATGGTTCAGCCTGGGACCATGTAGGACTGGTCAGGGTGGATCATGGTGTCAAGGCGAGAAGACATTGCCCTCACAAAGATCTTGTAATCCGTGCTGAGGTGGGAGGCCGGATGCCAACTTTTAAGGAGGCACAGATCTCTCCTCTTAGGCAGCAGGGCGATGACAGCCCTGTACCACGAGAGGGGCATCTCCCCGCTTGTGATACTATCCCCCAGGACCCCTGCGTAGTTATTCCCCAGAACGTCCCAGAACACCTTGAAGAGCTCCACAGTCAGCCCATCCAGCCCCGGGGACTTGCCCCTGGAGAGGCTGTCGAGGGCGCTTGTCAGCTCCCCTGACTTATAGAGGGGAGTCAAGCTTTCCGGCACCCTCTGGGCCGACTTGCGGCAGGTCCTTCCACAAAACTCTGCGAGCATCCTCGCTTGCCGGATCCGGAGAGAACAAGACGGTATAATAGTCTCAGGCAAAAGCCTGGATGCCCCCCCGGATCCGAGACGAGGGATCCGTCGTCGGCCAGCAGCGTAAGGAGCTGCTGACGGACCCTGTGCCTTTTTTCCAGCGATTAGAGGAAGGGGGAGCCAAGGTCCAGGTCTCGGAGGAACTGGATCCGCAACCTCACGTATGCGCCGTGAGAGCCAACGAGTTGCAGGTCCCACAGCGCGCCCTTTTTCTCCTCATACATCAGCCGCAGGGCCGGGTCCGCATCAGGCTGACGGAGACGTACCTCCAGATCGAGCACCTCCTTCTCCAACTCCTCGATCCTGGATTTCCGCCTCTTTGTTGACCCCTGTCTGACCCCCAGACAGTAGACGCGGATGTGGGTCTTGCCCGTGCCCCACCATAACCTCGAGGAGGGGAAGCCCCTCCACTTCCTTCTCCAGCCGGCCCAGAAACAACGGAACGAGTCCAGGAACCGCTCGTTCTCCAGCAGCAGGTTTTAAAGTGCCAGTACGCGGACCCCGTCCGAGCACAGAACGGAGCGAGCTCCGCCCACACCAGACGGTGGTCCGAGCACGGCACGAAGGCCGATGGAACACAGGACACGAACGCCTTGGAAACGTAAAGGCGGTCGAGTCTGGGCGCTCTGACTCCAGGTGACATGAAAGTGAAAACGCTGGAGTCAGGATGGAGATTTCGCCAGACATCTCTGGCGAAGGATCCGACCAGGTCCCTCAGCTTACTCACACCTAGTGAGTGGTGCTGGGCACCAAGATGGTCCCTAGTCCCGAGGGTACAGGTGAAATCCCTCCCGAGGACGATGCACTCGCCCATGTTGATGGAGTCCAGATGAGCGGACACTTCCTCAAAGAAGCTCGCTTGCTGCTGCTAGCCCAGGAGGGCGTAAACATTCACAAAGTGAAGTGCCGCGCCCCCCAGGCGCACAGTAAGGTGCAGCAACCGGCCTGGCACCGGCTCCTTGACGCGCCCCCCCCCCCCCCCCCAAGATCTCCGGCTGAAAATGTGGGGCCAACAAGATAGCCGCCCTGCCAGAATTGGAGGCTAGGTGCATCATATAGACCCCCACCACCTCCCCCACCACCTTGCAACTCCAGAAGCCACATAGCTTTGTCTCCTGGACGGTATGGGTTTCCAGTAGGAAGCACACTGCACACTTCCCATCCCTGAGGATCGAGAAGTTCTGTGTCCTTGCTGCCGCAGATGTTGAGGCTGGCTATGGTAGTTTTCCTTATCGGAAGTGTGTGTTCCCAGCACCTTCACTCAGTGTAAGTGCAAGAAGGAGAGGACATTTTTAAGTCTTCCTCTCCTTCAGGAGCCCAGTGAAAAAGCTATGGACCCTCCGCCGGGTGTTCCGGTCCAGCCCAGGGGTCTTAAGGGCCTCACAGGCAGACCAGAACACAAGCGGAAAAGAATGCCACCGGTCCAAGGCTGACTGGACCATGTCTCTGTGACCGCGATTACTCACCAAAACGTCCTGATGCCCCCGTAAAGGAATGAGGGGAAAATCGATGGTGCGTACCAGGATATCTGCCACCTCACCTGAAGATGACTCTAAGTCGTCCCCAGAGCTCACCACCAAAACCCTGTCCTCCTCCAGGTCGTCACCTCCTTCGTATTGAGTACGGGGGTTAGTTCGGGGCTGTCAGTTGGCTCCACCTCTACTTCGATTCCGCCCCCAGGATCAAGAGCAGAGGGGTCCTCTCTGGTCTCCTTTTTTGGTTCTTCTTCCCATGCACCAGGTCGCCGAGCGAGTCCCGAAAAAGCTCCGGACCCGCTAAAGGTTGTGAAGGAGCGGAGAGGCCTTCCTCACTACTGCTGCCCGATGACCCAGTATTTGGGGTGGTAAAGGAGCTAAAGGGACTGCTGCAGTCCAAATGGCATCTTGGGAGGTGCAAGGTTGGTTGGGGTGGGGCACCACCATAAGGGTGTTACCCTCACTGACCCCCAAGGGGCCCTACTCAGGGGACCCGTGGCAAGGAGTCAAGGATCTTGGTCCCACCCAGAGGGCAGAGCGAGGTCTAACAGGCCACTACCTTTACATTGGGGGAGGAGTCACAATGGACCTCGCAAGTCGTGAGGTCCTGCCCCTCCGAGGGGTGGCGCCTCTTCTGGGGTAGGCTGGGGGCTGGGGAGACTCCATCTACAAAGCCTCCGCTACCTCCTCCAGCTCCCCTGGACGCTCCAATCTGGATTTTGGCTGTTTTACCCATTCGAGTACCACCACCTCCATCTGCATGCCTCATCGCCGCCGAACCTGGGAACCCCTGCAGGGGTGACGCCGGGGCAGGATGATGTTTTTCCCTCGAGCTGGTGTCTTCAGGGGTATGGGGATCAGGACAGATTTGGGGTGCTCAAGGGGGCTGCCTCTGCATGGCATGTTGTTCTTCGTGCCTTCTTCCTGCGCGGGGTTCTCTCCCCCCGCCTCGCCAGCAGCCGAGGTGGCGGTGGCTGCCAACGGCACCTCCCCTTGCGGGTAAGAAGATGGAGCGGTGGCAGGGGAGGAGTGACAGTGCCAGCCACACCCGCCTGGATGGTATTGGCAGCCTTGGAGGTGGGGCAGTTCTTTCTTACGTGCCCCAGCCCCTTGCAGTTAAGGCATGCCATCCGCCGACAAGAAGATATGATAGGCGGCCCTTCATAGGTCATATCAAAGCCCCCTTCGTACGATCCTCCCAGGCCAGGCGAACCAAAACCTGGCACCTGAAAGAGTACACGTGTCCAAGGCTAGCGTCTCTCTGGCCAAGCGGGATCGGTGCCACCCCTGACCTCACTTCCCCCAGATGCCAAAGGCGGGGTGGAGGAGGAGTCCATCGGGGACGAAGGGCGGGATGTTAGATAGAATCGATCTCTGGGCGATGGCCTCAAGGGTTTCTCCTTTTCAAGGGCAAGGTGCACCGCCCACTCGGCCTTCAGAAAGAACACGGCCTTCCAGCGCTTTTTGCAGCTTTCAGACCAAAGTGAAGGTCCAACTTCACACTCCCTGGACACATTAGTGATGCCTGCACCTCGATGGTGCTTGTTTTTGCTGCCAGTATGTCGGGGGCAGGCATCACAGAGTTCCATCATTCTCTCTGTGTGCTCTCAGCACCCTTAAGTTGGGGCTGGCCTCTATCTCTTCAGCATCTGTGACCAGTGACGTTGTGCTCCTGAAGGGCTCAGGTGCTGAAGGCTAACAAAGGATCATGTGCTTTTAAAGTTTCATGGCTGTGCCTCCATGATATGACCCTGATCATAGAGCACAAGCGAGCTGCCGTTGGACAGACATGAATCAGATATTCACAGAAGCTATGTGAAGATCTATGGAGTGTCCTCACTGTATGTTGTCATCATTCTCCTGCAATTGAGCAACTATTAGGGCTTCCACTGTGTTTCCATAACAGGAGCATTCTCACAGAGGGTATGTGCACTTGCATAAGCCGGACTGGAGTCAAATGTTCACAGATGCAATGTGGGGAACTATGGGGTCACCTCACTGCATGTCGTCACCATCCTCCACAAACCTGGCAGCCATGAGGGCCTCCTGAGCACACCTGCCTCATCTGGCCAGTGAGAAGGCCTCATTGCTGTCATCGTCGCTTTCGAGGACTTCCTCATCCTCATTGCCATACATGTCCTCCTCATTGAAGGAGAGCTCCAGCTGCTGCATCTCCTCCTCATCCAGCTCCTCTCCCCGTTACAGCGCCAGGTTGTAAAGGGCGCAGCAGGTGACGACGATGCGTGACACCCTCTGTGGACTGTATTGCAGGGCTCCAACAAACCATCCAGGCACCAGAACCTCATTTTCAGCATCCCAATGGTTTGCTCCACTAAGGTGCGAGATGCAGCATGAGCCTCGTTACACCTTCACTCTGCTGCTATCGGAGGCACCGCGCAAGTGTCATCAGCCACACCTTCTGTGGCTAGCCTTTGTCCCCGAGGAGCCATCAGAGATCTGAGACCAACTGAGAATGTAGGAGTCATGGATACTCCCTGGAAACCGTGCGCAGACCTGCAGGATGTATTTGTGGTAGTCGCACACCAACTGCACATTCAGCAAATGGAAGCCCTTGTGGTTGACATAATTGACCGCTTGTTGCGATGGAGATCTGAGTGCCACGTAAGTGTAGTCGATGGCACCATGCACCTGTGGGAAACCTGAGATCTGGGCAAATCCAATCTCTGTTGCATCCTGGCTCTCCTGGTCCTGGGCGAAATGCACAAAGTTGTGTGTCCTCGCGAAGGTGGCATCTGTGACCTCATGGATGCATTTGTGGGTGGAGGCTTGTGATATTCCACAGAGGCTACCTGTAGTTCCCTGAAAGGAGCCACTGGTGTAAAAATTAAGCACCGCAGTAATTTTCACGGCCACTGGCAGTGGGGACCCTCCATGTACCCTTAGCACCAAATCCTGCAGCAGCTGGCAGATGTGACCAACCAGTTCCCTAGACATTTGAAGACTTCGATGATGCTTATTCTCGGTCATCTGCAGGAATGAAAGGCAGCGTCTATAGACCCTTAGTATAACTGGGCACCAACCGGCGACAGCTCACTGTGTCTCTTCAGCAGCATGTGCGGGATCCCCAGCCTCCCCTTCGTTCTGAGGGTACTGCTCCTCCCTCTGAGCAGCCAGGCACCTCAGTCACTCTATTCTCTGTCATCTTCATGCTCTCTATGCCACGAGCCATACAGCTGGTTCTCCAGGCTCCATGCTCCTGAGGTACTCCTCCTGCAGGATGAAAGAGAGTGACATGTGGTTAGCTTGGGTGTTCTAAGAACCTCCCTTGGTTAAGTCTGAAGGTCCCTTAACACATCCCGGAGAGTGGTGGCCACTACTTGGATGGCCAGAGTTTAGTGCGCTGCATGGCTGTCCAAAACCCCACCCTCCTCTGCCTCACTCCACCTGACCAATTGGCGGTAACTTTGTCCATTGGACTGCATGCTGTGCTCTCAGCTCAGGCACAGGCATTCTCATAACCCGCACTGCAAGGCTGCGCTGTTAGCTTGAACCATGGAGGAGACTGGTCCAAACTGGGATGATGACTGTGCAAGGGGCTGTGAGCACCTCCAGCAGTGACTGCTCCATGCCCAGCTTTAGCAGGGAGATTATACAACTTGCCCAGTCGTCCAGCTGTTATGTAGTCCACTAAAATGCTCATTATTTTGCAGTCTGTGCACGAGGGGTGAAAAGCTCTGGAACACTTGGTGGCAATTTCATGCCTCTGCGTTGCTTGAGTGGGCAGATAAGCTAGAGGCCCGACTCCACACATGTCAATGTGGCTCTGTGTGAACTGTCTCAGCTTCAGAGGAATGGAGACTTTATACAAGGTTTCCCTAATGCATGGCTGCTTCCCTCCCCCACACCCCACGTATGCTTGTGCACTACCTTAAACCGCAGGGCAGCCTGTACCCTCCCACCACCCCCCAACCAAGTCATGTCAACCTTGAAGGCCAACAGGCGCCCTTCACAAGCGCCGTGCAACGTTACTGTGCACTCGCCTCCGAGCTTCAAGTTCCCCTCACAGTGCACGCCTTAAATATGCTGCTGTGGAACACGTCGGTGGACAATCCAGCATTGGGGGAATGATTCTGGCGGGCTGGCCTTATAATGATATGCAGATGAATAACAATGAGGCTCCTGACGTCTGACATTGGGATACGTGGCCCATCATTGACGGGCTGAGCAGATGATCACAAGCTGGTTTCATGACGTTGTGAAACCGATTTCTGGCCTTCTCAATATTGTCCACTCACGCAGCTGAACACGCCCGATGCCAGTGGGCATGGAAAATTCCACCCCTCGGGTGTAAAACTTCTTCCAACAGGAATAGAAATCAAGAATTCTAGTTCAGATGTCAATGGGTCAGATCTTGACTTTGTGCAATACAAAGTGAGTGATACTGAGTTGGCAGCCCGTTTAACATCGCTGGTGATTTTTGTTTCCACTGATTTCGTACAAGAAGGTTGTTCTGATTCATTTCAAACAACCTGATATATAAACTTCCTTTGATATTTCAGAATGGATCCGTTTAATTAAGTATAGATAAATAACATAGAAAACCTAACTGTAGCATTATTTTGGCATGTTAATATTAAAAATTAGTAGCAAGAGGAAATGATGTAGTTCTATGTTTTGTGTGTAAATAATCAAATATCTGTGTTTTTCTAAATACGTTTGCAATTTCATTACACTTATGCACATAGGAAATCTACCAAAATGGTAGTTCAGAGGTTCTCAGATATAAAATAATAGTTTACAGTACATTTTCTAATGTTTAGGTATCAATAGCATCAAAAATTTTTAAAAAGTCGGATGTTCTCTGTTATGTAATGTGGTTAGGCTTGAATCAGCAAGTGCTTTTGACCACTGGCTACAGTATTCTCAGATATTGGTTATTTTAATAATTAAAGCCAATGGAGTACAGTGCAGTATCACAAGATTTTTAAAAGACAGCATAGAAGCATTGCAAGCTATACAGCAGTAGCTATGCAAAAACCACTGAAGGATAAAAGAAAATCACAAGAGGTAATGAGGAAGCTGCTGGAACATCATTGTCTCAATGTTGTTGATACATGAAAATGATAAAAAGTTATGAAAAAAACATCTTCACTGTTCCCAGTTTTCATATAGATTAGCTCAATCTGGTTGTCCCTTGACTCTTCAAACTCAAAATAACCGGTTTGTAAAAATCAATTCAAATTAATTTGACAAACTCAGCATGATATTTAGTTGCTGCTTGCTGTAAAATCTAATTTCATGCAGACATCTGGGGGCGTGAAACCTGTGCTCATTAGTTCCACTTCTGCTCCTTAAAGGAGCTGTATCATCAGCAATTTGTGGATTGCAAGCTAGGCGCTTCACTTTTCTAATATTTAACCATTGTGAATATGTGAAGTATTTTCAAAAATTGGAACCTTTTTTTAAAGACAGGTAGGGTGTGGAGCGAGCAAGAAAACACCAAGGAGGGTCCAGCATGAGGCCGTGGACAATTTAGCCCCCACTTCTCATTTCCCAGCAAGAATGACTTCAACTTTGGCGGACAGGAATGGGAATTGGAGTAGGAGCTAAGTTGTGCCCTGATTTGGGGCATGATCCAATTTCTAGACCAAAAATTTTGAAGGCGTATCAAAGGCAAAGTTGGCTAATATACATCTGCGAATAAGACCAGAGATCGAAGCCAAACTACGCAAATAATTAATTTATCTGGCAACAATAGAACTAGCACATAATACCAATAACATTAGACATGCTCACCAGTATGTTTTGGGGTTTGTTTACTCTGCCACTGGTACGCTCTGCATTGAGAGTTGACTCTTGAGTTTTTAGGACTAATATTGCACTGATGTACATCTGCAACCACTTTGCACTGAGGCAAAAGAGGCACTTCAATTAGACCTAAAGATTTTTGTTCTCCCAAAAGGCCTGTCGGTTATTTTTATAGTTTGATGTTATGTTTCAAATATGTTTCATTAAAATATGTATCTACGAAGGAAGCAACTTCCCAAGCAGTTTGCAAAATTGGAACTAAGAAATAAGCATTGAGAACAAACAACATTAACTGGTTCCCTCAAAAGTAACACACAGTGACCTTCGTTATCCAGCTAAGGACAAGAATCATAAATTTTACAATATTATTTTCTGAAAATTTGGATATAGCAGATTGCACTATTGACAATATAATGAAATTATATGACAGCAATTAGTCCTAAAACAAAGTCACACAGTGTGGAAAATTGCATATTGCAGAAGTAACAAAACATTGATTGGCTGGAGCTTGAGAAGCCCCAAAGCCATGACTACACATGTTAAACAAAGAGATTGTCCCAAAACAAGTGTGGTAGTACAGTCATTATGTTAGTGAACGGGTTATCCAGAGGCCTAGATGAGTAATTCATCAAACATGAACTCAAATTCTATCATAGCAGGTTATTAATTGAATTCAGATAATTAAATAAATCTGGAATAAAAACTAATAGCGCTAATGGTGACCACAAAGCTATCATAAAAAGTGATTCACTAATGTCCTTTAGGGAAGGAAACCTGTCATTTATACCCGTGTGATTCCAGACCCACAGTGAACATTTAACTGCCCTCTGAATTAGCCTGGCAGGCCATTCAGTTATATTAAGCTGACAAAGCAGAATAAAATTGTCCCAGCATTGGATTCAGACATGACAAGGGAAAAACCCTGCAAAGTATGCCTCATGAACATCTGGGGGCTTATGCCAAAAATTGCGAGGGCTGTCCCCCACTCTAATAAAGCATACTTACAGAATCATACCATTTCAGTGAATGTCCCAAGCTCCTCCATCACCAACCTGAGATATGCAATTTCCCTAAGGCAGGAAAAACCCACTAGCAGTATAATCTAGTAACATGGAGTCAGGAGGGAGCTGCTCTAAATGTCCTCAACGTTGACTCCGGAAGCCATGAAATCTCATGGCATTTGGTCAAACATGGACAAGGAACCTCCAGCTGATCTCTGTGCTGAAAAATCAGTACTCTATGTTGAACACCGCTTGAAAGAAGCATTGAGATAAGGGTATTCTGGGTGGAGGACTTCAATAGTAGCACTATTACTGACTGAGCTAGCTGAGTCCTGAAAGACATGGCTATCAGATTGGGGTTGTGGCAGGTGATGAGAAAAACACCTTATTCTCACCAATCTACCTATCACACATCAGTTCGCCGTGGCATTATTGATAGAAGTGATTGTTGCCAAATCCTTATGGAGACAAAGGCAGAATCATTCCAGATTTCCACTAGGTGTGTTAGTGGGCGGGTAAAATGATGTTTTACCCACCGGCTGCAATGGCTTCTTCTCACGCTGTATTGGCCCAAACCTACCGCATTAATTATACATTCCCGAAAAACACTGTTTCCATGGTGAACAGGCTGTCATTCGCCTGCCGTGCCATCATCACACCGCTTCATCATGCTGGCACCATATTTAAAGCGCGCACACTGCTCAGTGCTTCCAGGTCAGCACTGCTGCAAAGGAGACATGGCCCTGAAAGGCAAACTGCAACCCCCAGGTTCAAGGGCATGTCCCTCGAGTGCCCTTCGGACACAGTGGACGTTCTCCATGATATCCTCTACCCTTGCTCTGTGCCCAGGATAGGCAGCAACATCACCAATCTGGCTTGGGATGCGGTGGCAGTGGTGGTCAGCACCAACCCCCTGCAAAAGAGGACAGCCACCCTGTGCCGTAAGAGGATGAATGATCTCCTCCGTTCCGCCTGGGTAAGTCACTCTTCTCATCGCTCTCAACTCACACACTCACAAACCCATCACACATCCACAGGCCCTCACTCATTGCCAGTTCACGGGACATCACCATTCACTCTCTCACACTCATCTTCATTGTCCTCATCCCGTCCATGGGACCACTCACCACCCACAGGCATACTTACCATCTGGCCTGGCAGGGGTCCTGCTTGTGCTCTCTCCATCTCTGTTCATGCAGGACAAGCTGGCACACAACAAGAGGGAGAGGTCACAGGCTGGTGGAGGAATGCCGGAAATCAAGCTCCTCATGGACTTTGAAAACAGAGCCATCCAGCTGGCTGGCGAGTATCTGGGTGGTTCCTGTGCTGACGGTGAGGTCGGTGGTGCTCTACCAAGTGAGGATCCAGTAGTGCAACATACATCAGACAACCATGCTGTGACTGATGTGTCCTGTTTCACAGGCCACTGCCATGCACTAATTATCTCTCCTTGCTTTCACAGGCACATCTAGGAAACAGCCGATGGAGTCCATGACCCAGGGCCTCCAATCAAGCCCTGAAAAAGCCTCTGAAGAGGAATCTGAAGGAACCCACCATGACGTCCTATCATAGTCCTCACCCACACCCTCCACCAGCGCAGAGACACACACCTTGGTGGGATCTAGCTTTAGAGTAGCCTCGGGATCACAATCTGGTGAGCACATCGCACTTTCTGATCAACAGCAGGTGGCAGCAGGGACTTCCCAGGTGTCCAGCACACGGAGGACTGCTGGAGGCCAGAAATTTGCTGAGTCCGAGTCAGATGACGAGCCTCTGGACTCAGCCATCTCGGTTGTTGGAGATGCAAAGGCAAGTTCGGGAACATCAGGAAGGGATGTCTGCTGCACTCCTCAGATTGCAAGGCACAATGGAGGAGTCCGTCCACCTTCAGGCTGATGTGATAGCACCACCATGCCAATGCACTGAGGTCAACACTGGTAGGATGGTGGCCGTCATGGAGACCTTGGTCCAGGACATGGCTCCTGCACTGCTGCGTGGGCTGAACTCCATCGCTGATGCCGTAGTTGGCCTCCAACAGTATGTACGTGAGAGGGGTGCAGGGCAGCCCATTCTCACTCCAGCTACCCCTTCTCATTAAGCAGTCAGCCAGGAGCCTTTGGGCACCCGTAGGGAGGAGGATCAGCAGGTGCACACTCCGGGGCCATCCACCCAGGTGACTCTGGGAGTATCCGGTCCATCTGAATTCCCACTTCCTGTGACCTCAGCATCTCCATCTCCACAGGCCGAGGAGGGTGCCACTGCCACACAGCAGGACCTCCAGGTCTCAACCCTCCAGAGGATACACACCAAGGTTATCACAGACAGGGTGTAGCAGTCAGCAGGCTGCCTCCACCTCTGCTGTGGATGTCCCCAAAGCATCAAGATATAGCGGCAGGGTTAGGAAAGTTAAGAAAATATAGTTGCACAGCCTGGGCATGGGTGTTAATCACTTGTACATAATGTTCACTATTGTAAATTAGCTCCCAAGAATGTCTCCCTGCCACAACAAAAATAAAAATACCTGGAAAAACTCAGCAGGTCTGGCAGCATCTGCGGAGAGGAGCACAGTTAAAGTTTCGAGTCCGTATGACTCTTCAACAGAACTAAGTAAAAATAGAAAAGAGGTGAAATATAAGCTGGTTTAAGGGGTAGGTGGGACAGGTAGAGCTGGATAGAGGGCCAGTGATAGGTGGAGATAGCCAAAAGATGCCATAGACAAAAGGACAAAGAGGTGTTGAAGGAATGTGCTAATTAAGGGTAGAAAGCAGGATAAGCAAGGTATAAATAGCCCTAGTGGGGGTGGGGTGAAGGGAAGGGATCAAAATAGGTTAAAAGGTAGAGATAAAACAATGATTGGAAATACATTTAAAAATAATGGAAATAGCTGGGAAAAGACCCTTGTTCTGATGAGTAGTGTTCGTGTCACTCAGATGTGAAACTTTTCTGCACAAGATAAAGGCAGGTGTCTCAGTCCAGGGCCTCTTCTCTGTGCTCTGTGCAGCCTTCAGACCAAAGTGTTGGTCTGGCCTCACACTCCCTGGATACGTTACTGATACCTGCACCTCGACGGTGCTTGTCATTGCTGCCAGAGTGTCATGGGCAGGCATCACAGAGTTCCGACATTCTCTCTCAGCACATTTAAGGTGGGGCTGGCCCCCATCACACCAGCATCTGTGACCAGTGACGCTGTGCTCCTGAAGGAGTCAGGTGCTGAAGGCGGACAAAGGATCAGATGCTTTTATAGTTTCATGGCTGCGTCTCCATGATATGACCCTGATCACAGAGTGCAAGCGAGCTGCCCTCAGCCAGACATGGGTCATACATTCTCAGAGGCTGTGTGAAGATCTATGGAGTGTCCTCACTGCATGTTGTCATCATCCCCCTGCAATCGAGTGACTATTAGGGCCTCCACTGCGTCTCTATGAAAGGAGCATTATCATGGTGGGTATGGCCATAAGATGGATGAGTCAAATGTTCATAAATGCAATGTAAGGATCTTATGGCGTCTCCTCACTGCATGTTGTCATTATCCTCCACAAATCTAGCAGCTATGAGGGCCTCCCGAGCGTGCCTGCCTCATCTGGCCATTGCGAGGACCTCATCGCCATCATTGCCACCTTCGAGGACTTCCTCTTCTTCGTCATTGTCGATGTCCTCCTCATCGGAAGAGGCCTCCAGCTCCTGCATCTCCTCCTCAGCCAGCTCCTCTTGCTGTTGCAGCGCCAGGTTGGAAAGCTACAGCAGGCGACAATATTGCCCGTGGATAATATTGCAGGGCTCCACTAGACCGCTCCAAGCACCGGAACCTCATTTTCAGCATCCCGAGGGTTTGCTCCATCAAGGTGTGAGTCACAGCATGAGCCTCAATATACATTTGTTCTGCTGCAGTCTGAGGGCACATCCTCCGCGGGTAGCCCTTGTCCTCGAGGAGCCATCCCTGCAGCCTCTGTGGGCCCTGGAAGATGTCAGGGATCTGTGACCAACTGAGAATGTAGGAGCCGTGGACACTCCCTGGAAACCGTGGGCAAACCTGCAGGCTGTGTTTCTGGTGGTCGCACACCGGCTGCACATTCAGCAAATGGAATGTCTTGCCGTTGACATAGTTGACCGCTTGTTGCAACGGAGATCTTAGCGCCATGTGAGCGTTGTCAATGGCACCCTGCACCTGTGGGAAACCTGAACTCTGGGCAAATCCAATCGCTTTTGAATCCTGGCTCTCCTGGTCCTGGGCAAAATGCACAAAGTTATGTGCCCTCGCGAAGATGGCATCTGTGACCTCATGGCTGCATTTGTGGGTGGTGGCTTGTGAGATCCCACAGAGTTCACATGTGGAGCCCTGACATGGGTCACTGGCATAGAAATTGAGTGCTGCTGTCGTTTTCACAGCCACTGGCAGTGTATACCCACCATGTCCACGTGGCACCAAATCTTGCAGTAGCTGGCAGATGTGACCGACCAGTTCTCTAGTCATGCGCAGACTTCTGTGACACTGGTTCTTGGTCATCTTCAGGAATGAAAGGCGATGTCTATAGACCCTGGGTCTAGCTAGGCACTCTCCAGCGAAAGCTCTCTGTGGCTCTTCAGCGGCATGTGTGGGAACCCCAGCCGCCCCTTCTTCCAGAGGGTGCTGCTCCTCCTTTTGCGCGGCCAGGCACCTCCATCACTCTCTTCTCCGTCATCTTTGCTCTCTGTAAGCCATGAGGTATACAGCTATGATACATGATCCTGATGTACTCCTCCTGCAGGATGAAAGAGAGAGACACGTGGGTTAGCGTGGGTGTACTAAGAATTTATCCTGGTTAAGTCTGAAGGCCCCTTAACACATCCCAGAGAGTGCTGGCCACCACTTGGATGGCTATGGATTAGTGCGCTGCATGGCTGCTTGAAACCCCATCTTACTCCCCCCAACTCTTCCTGACCGATTGGTGGCAGCTTTGCCCACTGGATTGCATGCTGTGGTCTCAGCTCAGGCACAGGCATTCTCCTAATTCATGCTGTAATGCTGCAATGTTAGCTTGAACCATGGGGGAGACTGGTCCAAACAGGGATGATGACATTACAAGAGGTTGTGAGCACCTTCACCAGTGACTGCTCCATGGCCAACTTTAACACGGAGATTGTACAATGTGCCCAGTCGTCCAACTGTTCTACAGTCCACTAAAACGCTCATTATTTTGCAGTCTTTGCCCAAGGGATGAAAAGCTCTGGAGCACTTGGTGGCACTTTGATGTCACTGCATTGCTTGAGTGGGCAGATAATCTAGAGGCCCAACTCCAATCATATCAATGTGACTGTGTATATACTTCTCAGCTGCAGAGGAATGGTCACTTTATACAAGGTGTCCCTAATGCGTGGCTGCTTCCCTCACCCACCCCCTGCCCCTAGCACGTGCTTGTGTGCTATCTTCAACCACAGGGAAGCCTCTGCCACCCCTCTCAAAGTCCCCTCAACCGCAGGGCAGCCTTTGCACCCCCCCTCCCCCACAACAAAGTCACCTCAGCCGCAGGGTAGCCTCCCCCAATTTCGCCATATTGTATTCTCATGCCACCGACATTCCCGACACCAGCGGGCACGGAAATTTCTGCCAAAAGTTCTGTCTTTGTACTGAGAACAACCTCCAATGTTTTGTGTGGCACTGCAACCATCTTAAATGAGATAGATTCAGGGTAGGTCTAGCATCTCAAAACTGGGGATTGTATTGCACTACAATCTGTAACCTGATGAACTGGCAAATCCCTCACTCTGCCATTACTATCATGCCAGGCGACAAATACTGGTTCAATGAAGAGTGTAGGAGAGCATTCCAAGAACATCACCATAGGTCTACCTGAAAATAAAGTGCTAGTGCAACACAGGGCTATGTGCATGCAAAACAGTGGAAACAGTACGTTATATACAGAACTAAGCAACCCTTCAACCAACAGAGCAGGTCAAACCTTTCTAATCCTTCCACATCCAGTCTGAATGGTAGTGGACAATAAACAACTAACAGCAGGTGGAGGCTGCATAAATATTGTTATTAGAGACCAGTAATTTTATTTTGATAAAGAAATCTGAAATTTCAGCTATTTACTAAAGAATGAAACCTCGAGATTCCTCATTTTAAAAACAGAAGTTTTACTACACAAGAGTCAAACAAAGCAAACACTAAATACTCTCTTAACTAACCACCAATACCCTAAAACCCAGAATGACTACAAATTAAAGATGAATTCACAGGCAAATTGCAATCAATTACAAAATTATAAATTACACAGTCAATGGCTGATACAACTAAGACAGATCTTACAAATTAGCTCAGCAGTCCACACAGTATATAGGTCATCAAACTCAGTCATAAAGCACTTCAAAATTCTGCTTTCTTCACAAAGAATTTTAGCTCCCCTCCTTCTTGGGGCTAGTCTGCTCCCCAGCTGACAGCAGCACACAACCAACCCAAGTTCCACGGGCACGGTCTTCACCAAAAATGGCATACATCTGCGGAACCTTCTCAGCTTGGTCTGGATAGCATAGATCCTCCAGTGTTCTCTTCAAGTAACAGAAACAGCTGCAGCAATGTATTCTCGCTTCTTTATCTGGACTCGCTTCTTCAGCTTGTACTGTACTGCACCACTGGGCTCATCAACTGCTACCATTGAGCTTGGATGGCGCTGTGTCCCTTTATATAGGCTCAACCAGTTTCAGTCTCCCTCAGAAGTTTTTGTTTCCAAATCTCAGTTTCAGTTTTCATTTCCTTAGAAACTGGGAGTGTTCATTTCCTTTCCCTGTTTCCGTTTTTTTTTTGTTTCCCTTTTCAGTTAGGGTCTGCCTAAAAAAATACAAGCTTTAAAACCACAAATTCCATCACCACATCCTAATCCCCAATAAGGACAGAGCAAGTGAGTACAAAAGACAAGGACAAAGCATTTACAACCATCTCCAGCCAAAAGTGTCGAGTGGATGATCCATTTCAGCCATCCCCTGATGTACTCGGTACTACAGATGCCAGTCGTTAGCTCATTTGATTTATTCCATATTGTATTAAGAAACAGCTGAGCACACTAGATACAGCAAAGACTATAGGCCTTGACAACACCCCAGCTGTATGTAGTATTGAAGATTTGTGTTCCAGATCTAGACGTGCCTCTAGCTAGGCTGTTCCAGTACAACTACAATGTTGACATCTACCTAAAAAGTTGTCCAGGCTTGTTCAGTAAGAGTATGGAAAGTCCAACTCGGCCAATGAAGGCCAAACCACCCGCCCCCCAACCCCCACCCAATCCCATCAGAATACTCTTAATCATTGGCAATAGATGGAAGCTGTCAGTGACAGTGCTATCAAGCACCATTTACTCAACAATAATCTGCTCACCGATGCTCAGTTTGTGTTCTTTCCCACCCAGCATGAGATTTCATCACAGCCTTGATCCAAACAAGGACAAAAGAGCTGGATTCCAGAGGTGAAGTATGAATGAATGTCTTTGACCAAACATCACAATAAAAGAACGGATCCCAAGAGGTGAGATGAGAGTAACTGTCTTGACTTCAAGGCAGCATTTTACCGAGGGTGACATCAAGGATCCCTAGCAAAATTGAAGTCAATGGGAATCGAGGGAGAACTCTCCGCTGGTTGGAGTCATACCTAGGACAAAGGAAGATGGTTGTGGTTGTTGGAGGCCAATCTCCTCAGGGCAGTGTCTTACACCCAACCTCCTTCTGCTGCTTCATCCATGACCTTTGTTCCATCATAATATCTGAAGAGATGATGTCCCCTGATGATGCACACTGTTCAATCCCATTTCCAATTCTTCAGATAATAAAGCAGTCCATACCCCTGAACAGCAAGAGTTGTACAACATGCAAGCTTGTGTTAATAAGTGGCAAGTAACCTTTGAACTACAGAAATGCCACAAAAGCTTCTATCCAAGTCACATCCTTCCTGACTTAGAAATATATTGTTATTTTATTGTTGCTGGGTTAAAATCCTGGAACTCCCTACTTAACAATATTGTGGGAGTACCTTGAGCACATGGAGTGCAGCAGTTCAAGAAGGCATCTCACCACCACCTCCTCAAAGGTCACATTCTGTGAATGAACAAAAACGCAACATGCTTAGGACCCTAAATGCAAAATAATTTTATTAAACAGCAGTGGATAGCACCAAAATATCTTATCATCTGTTGGAAATATTATATCTGCACACATTTTCTGTGCCAGATTTTCCATTATAAATTCCCAAGTTCACATTTATATTGGAAACTGTCTATATTAATTTATCATGCTGTAACTGAATCCCTAACAATTGTAGCACTAAGTTTTCTCAGATGTGCATCATCTCGCTCCTCAGCTTATACTGCAGAGAAAATCCTACACACCAACTCATTTCCTTTTCTGCTTCCAAAAATATTGTACAAAAATATGGACAGAATGTGCAGAAAGTCCGCCTAACATTATCAATTTGTCCCAGGAAAACGCAATGTAGTGCAAAACAACATGCAAAACATAATGTTATAAGCGGGGGTTTCCTTCCTGGGGGAAGGCTTTTGGAATATAGATTTCCATACAAGCATGTGCATTAGCATTATAAAGTTAAGCAAATGTAGAAAACATCGACAATACATTTATCCTGCCGTGAGATAACGAAACATAAAGTTTGAATATTCACCAAGCTGTGAATCCTTGTCTCACTTAGAGGAATGGATGAGTGATGGTAGAGCCGTGTTTTATTGGAAGTTGGGAGGACCTTTTGGAGGGCTATTAGAAGGATTTTTTTGAGGACTATTTGTAGGACTCTTTGCAGTACCCTTTCAAGGGTTCTTTGCTGTGGGGTTTTAAGAATTTTTTTCCAGTGACAGCTGCACTTGTGTTTTTTTTGCTCTGTAGAGCTTCCTGTGGCAGTTGACTGCATTGCTTTTGCTTCTGTTCCCTCTTGAACTACACTCTCTGCCAGGGTTTCCTTCATCAAAGTTAGCCACCGCCGCTTCAAACTTTATCAAAGCAAGTGATTTTGAGCTAAATACATTGGTTGGTTGTTCTTCTGGCTCATCCTCCCCGCCCTCTACAGCCCTGTGTTCCATTTCTTTCGAGTCCTCAGTTGTCAATACCACTGCATGGGAGGCAAGCAACTCCGCAACATCCTCAATGTTTAGCTCCTTCAATCCAATTTGCTTGCCCATTTCCAATATCATCCCTTAGATATTCTCAATAGGCTCCACATAGCCTTTGGTTCTAACACAACCTGGCCACAGCTTCCTCCACACACCGTTCATATTGGATGAGGTAACCACATTTCATGCCACAGAGATGTTATCAATGGCCTTACTGATGTTATAATTCTTTCAAAATTCCTTTAGGAAAGAGGCATTATCACCTTCAGTTTCCCTGATGGCTTGTCCAAAAGTTCTTTGATAGCAATGGGCCTTGAAGATTGCGATCACTCCTGGAGGTGGTGCAGGGTGGTAGGAAGATCACCTTGACATTGTCACTGAGGTCATCAAGAGCCATAGGATGGTTAGGGGCATAGTCCAGGAGGAGTATTGCTTTGTTGGTAAGATTATTTGCTGAACAATATTCCTGGACAGCTAAACTAAAGTAGGATATAAACCAATCCTCAAAAATTGCTTGGGTTACCCATGCCTTCTTGTTTGTCCTCCACACAACAGGTAGCTTGTTCTTTGAATAACCCTTCATTGCCCTGCATATTTGGGAGTCGTACACAAGCATCATCTTCGCTTAAAAATTACCTGCTGAATTTCCACCAAGCAGAAAATGTCAGACAATCCTTTACTGGTTTATAGCCTGGCATAGTCTTCTTCTCTTGAAATCTAAGTCCTGGAAATCATCCTTTTCTAGAATAAGCCAGTCTCATCCATATTAATATGTCTTAGTTCTGATGAAGGGTCATACTGACTCGAAACATCAACTGTTAGACCTGCTGAGTTTTTCCAGGTATTTTTGTTTTTATTCATCCACATTAAACACTTGTTGAGGAGGGTACCCACCCTCCTCAAAGATTTCACTTAATGTTTTAATGAATGATTCAGATGCTCTATCATTGGCACTGGCAACTTCCCTACTTACAACAATGTTATGCAAGTTAGCATGATTTTTATACCTTGCAAACCACCCACGACTAGCATTAATGGTTCTATGCTTGAACTTTCACCATAGTCTTAAGATCATCGTGCAAACTCCTAGCCTTTTCTTGAATAAGCATTAAACCGAGGCAAGTGTTTTGAGTTTGATGTTCAATCCAAATAATTAGCGATCTTTCCATGTCCATCATAATCGACTCTGAATATTTCTACTTAATCTAACAGCAACCAAAGGAGTTGCTAGCTTATCTAACTCTTGTATTTTATCAGTGTTTTTAATAATTTTCCTCAGCATCATTGCTGGCAATTCAAGAGCTTTAATGATATCCACTGCACGTTCATCTTTTTCAGAGTGCTTTATGATATCTAATTTCACTTAAGTGTAATTTGTTTTCACTGACTTCTCAACAGAAAAAACTTCATAATCACTGGCTTTTTTTGGCACAATATAAATAAATGTTATGGATAAAATTAGTGACAATTCAAGACAACCAAGATGGGAACAAGAGATAGCTGTTGCATGGTTTAAAAAATGGCATGGGGCACACTGCAGCCATCTATAGTATACAAGGCAGTGAGCATTTAACCAGTGATTTTTAAAAGGATCATTTGAGACCACTGCAGAACAGTGCAACTTGGGCCCAGCACAAATAAAAATTTGGGTTGCTTCCAATTTGTCTGTGGCTCATAACCGTCTCCCAAGATTGCATGTTCCCATCTCACCTGAAGCCCAACTCTCACAGGTAGGGTGACGACGGGACACATGCCTGACGTCACCGCACATCATGTTACGTGAACAGAAGATTCTGTCCCAGGTCTATCCTGATTTTAAAGCCTAGTTCAATGCAATCTGTCCTGTAACTCTATTTCACTTGGTCTTGACTCCCTAGGGGTTGGTGGTGGCAGGGGTGGGGTGGAGGGTGGAGGGGTGTGTGTAATTTTGACTTTGTTTGACAGTGTAAAACAAGTAATAACAAAATGTGCAGTTTGATTTACATCCCATTTTTTATTTCCATTAAAGTCAATTATTTCCAAAGAGAGTGTTGTAGCAACAGGCTTGACTGGAAGTTCTTCTGACAAACTCCTGGATAAGAAGAAGGTTCAAGAATCAACTCCCAAAATTCCTTGCGACAGGGAACAAGAGAACAAAGACCCACATGTTGAAAGTCAGTTGATAAGGTCTATTGAGAAAGAAGCTGGTAGGTGTTGTGATATGACGTACATGTACTTTCAACGGAGCGTATCTTAAACTGCTATCAATCACTACCATCTCGACACTGGATGTGATGTATTAGCCCCATTACTTGAATTCTGTCTACAGCAACAGGTGGTAGTAGTCAGACTTGTATACTTGGCCTCCTAGTTAACATAATTTTTATATGGCCTTATCTTCACATAAAGAATCCACATTATTGTTTCATTACATTGCAGCTAAACATTGCAGTCAAATTTTAAGCTAAGGCAGTGGCCACTGAAGGTACTGCAACTCCAGGAGCCAAAAAGCCTGAACAGCTGCCAAAAGTTCCAGGTAGCATTAAAAGTCCTGCAAAAAAAACACAAAATGACCAGAAAATTTCCAACACTCAACTGGAAGGCAGCCGACCTCCTGCCCAAGTTTACTTTATTCCGACAATGTGCAGAGCTGTGTTTTTTGGACCTCAATATTTCCAAATTAGATAAACAAGCCATTAAGATTAAAACTGCTATGTGCAATGAAGGCCTCCACAGCCTGAACATGCCAGGCCTATCATGTCAAAACAGATCCATCTGAAAATTCCAGATAAAATATGGTCAATACTCGATCAGTTATGAGTGCAGCTCAGCTCCCAAATACATTATCTGGAATCCATGTCTTTTAGGCAACAACCGACAGGAACCATTGATCAATTCATAAGTAGATGCAGAGACAAAGGGTGTGGTTATGACTTCACAGCTTCAGAGCTGGGCAGCAGAATAATCAAGCTTGTGATAGCACCTACCCCAATAGAAGCATTCCAAAAAGGCCTTTTGAACCAACCTAAATGTTACAGCATGGAAGCGCTGCTACAAAGCGAACATAAGTACAAAGCCATACTACTGGATAGACAGAGTTTACAGGCTATGTGCAATTCATCACCATTGGCATGATAGCCAATGCAGGCAAGCCTAGGAAGCAATTCAGGTGGTGCAGCCTCATACATGCGCCCAGAAAATGCCAAGCTCTTAATGTCATATGCAAGGCATGCGGCACAGAGGACACTGGAAGCACCAATGCAGAACCCAACGGCTGGAACAAGTGGTTTGACATCACGAGAAGCCACACCCAAAAGCCAGACAAGTACAGCATTCCAACCAACCAAGAGCTCATACCTAACAGTGACAAGGCAAGATCCACGAAATGTCTAGTCAAGCTACACTGTCTGATGATGAGAATAACCAGACCATCGATACACAAAGTGAGATAACATTCAATACTGTGAACATCAAATAATGTATTGGCACTGTGGTACCAACAGAAGCATTTGCCATCATCCAAGTTATATGCCCACAGATGCAGGGTCAGTATAACCTATATGCAAAACTTGATACCAGTACATGTACAAACATCTTTCCACTTTGTACACTGAAATGTATGTACCAACAGAAGTAGCAAGTGATAGTTCAAACAACCACTGCCAAACTCACTGTATACAATGGCTCAGAGATTCCATCCCTGGGATCCATTATACTCAACTGTCATTGCAACAACTCACCCTGGCCACCCTAGATATTCTATGTTGTGGACACCACTGGTCTAGTTATCGCACACATTCGTGCAGGGTCCTGTCGTTGGTCACCATCCATGGTATTGTCAAGATAGTGATGTGAGTGCCAATGGAAACCCTGTTCTTACACAGAGAGAAGGCCATCTAACTCTGCAACACAGATCACCTGCTGACAGCCTATGCGGCACAGTTGGAACCGAATATGTATTCCCATTTTGAACGTGAAAACTTCATCATACTGTGGATCCAATGTGGAATTACTATTTGCCAGACAAATGGAGACAACACTCCCCAGTCATCAATCGTCGATGCTCCCAGGAGTGCATGATGCATTACTCGACAAACAGGGAAAGATGAAAGATGTCCACCAATGGCATGCAGGTAATGAATTAGACAACCTGAATAACTTACCACACCCAACTGATGGTACATTGAATCCAGCAGAAATCGTCAGCCTATGTCCTGAACCAAGATTGGATCAAGTATGCACCAAATGGCATGCCAGTGCAACAAAACAGATGATAATCAGAACAATGCCAGAACCTGAAACACCAAACAATCCTATTGTGAACATAACACAGTCTAAGACGCAACATAAACATAACATCCCTACCCAGCATTCTGAAAATATACAGCAGCATCCAGCAAAGATCACTGTAACTAAATCTGGACAGATAAGCAAACTGCCAAAATGTTTCAGAAACTTGTAAGTTTACTATATATTGATTTATTCAAAAACAATGGGCAGAATTTTCCCATCAATGGGGGGGTTGAGTGGGGGCGGGATGGACTAGATCGGCGCCCTCGATCAGGTCTGTGCCGCCATTTTACATGGGTGCGCCAATTAAGGCCCGCCTAGCGTGTCGTGCACCCGGAAGCGCTGTGCGCTCCCTGTGTCGATGGGTGGGGGGGGTGGGGTGGGGTGGCCTGAGTCGGGGCCTGTGGTCTTTCGCGCATGCACACGGAAGAGCGCAGAAATCTCCCTGAATCACAGAGGTGCCTCAGGGAGATTAGTTTTAAGTTTTAACAGTTCAATAAAGTGTTGAAAATTTTTTTACAACATGCCCCTCATGTGAAACTGTCACATGAGCTGGGACATGTGCATTAATTTCAATAAAAAATTTTCGTGGATAAGGTTCCATGAAATATGCGAAGGCTGCCTGGGCTCTTTGCCTGCCCGCCAACCTTAAGGCAATTCCGTTAATTATTTCACTTGTTAGTTAAATGGCCTTAATAGGCCTTTGACAGTTCGGCGGGCGCGCAGCCGATTTGGCTGCGCGTCCGTCGAACTGAAAATCTAACTGATGCGCGGTGACGTCGGGACGCATGCCCAACGTCACCCCATGTCATTTTATGCATCGGCAAACGGGTCCCGCCTCTGCTCGCTGAGGCGAAGATTGTCCCCAATGTTATTTTCTTTTGCTCTCATGCAAATAGTTTGTTTCTCTAAGGGTCAACCTCTAATTTAGAAAACAAAGGATGTTGTGATATACCTTTAAGAAACATATCTTAAACTGCAGTCAATCACTACACCGCGACACAGGATGTGATGTATTAGTCACATGACTTGAATTCAGTCTACAGCAGCAAATGATAGGAGTTAGACATGCATATTTGGCCTCCTAGTTAACATTATTTGTATATAGTCTTATGTTCACATAAAGAACCCACATTTATTGTTTCACCAATCCTTACCATTGGTATGTTTGTGTCAAATAGAAGAATGTAGTAGTAGGGGCCAGTCAGGTTACTTTACGAATAGGGCTGACCAATCCCAGTATGTGCCTTAATCTGATTCAAGGCTAAGACTGACCAAAAGTAAGTATAGTTAACTTATTATTTGGGACAGGATAGTGTGGCTCATTGGTTTTCATTTTCATGAAAAGCAAGCAGAAGTTGTTAAGTAAAATTTGTGGCAATGGTTGCTTTGTATGCTCATTTGCTGACTGTAAAACAAAGCAGCTAATTGATTTATAATTGGCATCATCTCACTGAATAAAAAAAGAACTTGCATTTGTATTAGACCTTTCACGACCTCTGTATGTTCCAAAACACTTCACAACTAATGACATACATCTGAACAGTTGTCGCTGTTATAAAGTGGGGAACACAGCAGCTAATTTGTGCACAGCATGGTGCTGCAAACACTATATGGGTCATTTGCATATTAGTTTGTGTCTTAATTGTTTCAAGTTCTTTTCCACCACTGATGGCCTCCTGATTGACATAAATGTGCAATTGATGATATCCTGCGCTGTTGGGAAATGAACAATTTCAAAGGGGCTTTGATGTGTAGATGTCTGCTGCTATGGCTTGGTGTCAAAGTGCATATACCATGGTATATACTTTAGCAGAGGTATGTTGAAATTCACCATGCAACACTGCACTCAGCAATGATCCACTCCTGTCAACTAACCACTGCAAGCTAGGATTGACCCTGATCCTTACAAATTCAGGACTGTGAACATTTTAGGAGCCACATGCAGAGTTGTACTTACTTTGGATTTCATCTGAAGGTTAAGTATCATGCGATAGCACAATATAGTGATCATCTTTCTGGAAACCTGCTGTGTTGCTGCAGAACTCTACAGTCATATCCATGTAGCTGGTCCTGAGACAATACATCTGCTTCTAAGGCTGTTTGATGACATAGAATAGCTGAGTTCTATGCTGTTTGTGCTTTCTTACAGTTTTATGAATTTTGCAACCACACAATAAATACAAACATCAGTAATGTTGCTTATTTGTTTACTGAACAGCAACTGCAGTACTGACCTTATTTCTGCTTCTGTTGGAAGTGGGGGCAGATAATGATTGGAATCTATTGGTACATACATTTTCCTTGTGGGGGTCCTGTGCAAAGGTTTACTGTATTTGGTTAAGAGTACAATTTATTAGACAATGATACTCAATGCACAATATTTAATCTGGTGTCAATTTGCACACTTATGATTGTGAAAAATCATGTTTGCAAGTGATATTATAAAAATAGTTGGCAAAATAATAAGCAATAGATAATGCAACAGTAAATTACATCAAAGGGTTATAATGGAAGCAGTTTAGTGGATTTAAGATAAGCAAAAATGTTCTTAGAGGAAATAATAGGATTTACGATAGACAAATCTCCAGGACCTGATGATTTCTACTCATGGATATTAAAATACATGAGGAAATTACAGATGTATTAATCTTAACTTTCCAAAGCTCTTCAGATTTAGAAATTGTGCCTTTGCATTGGGAGGTTTCAATGTCACTACAATATTTAAGAATGAAGAGAGGAAGATGCCAGATATTTATTGAATTTCCCCACCAGTTGTGGGGAACTTATTGGGACCTTTCATTTGGACAGAGTGACTGGATACTTGGACGAGTAGTTGATAAAATAAGCTCAGCATGGAGCTGTGAATGGTAGATCATAACTGACTAATTTAGCTGAAGTTTTTGAGGAGGTCACTGGTATGGGGCATAAGGGGGTGCCTTGGGTGTTTTTTTATACGAAGTTACCAAAGACGTTTGATAAGTTGCAACAAATAAGATTACTAACAAAAATGAGAGTACATGAAATTAAACATAACTTTGTGACATAGATCAGAAGTTGACTGGAAGATAGAAGACAGATATTAGGGGCAGAGGATTGTCCTCTGGTTGACAGGATGTGGTAAGTGATGTTCCCCAAGTTCTGCACTGGACATCAGCTTTTCATCATTTAAGGTTAATGAGTTTGATTAAGTCATGGATAGAGAGTTGTACATCCAAGTTTGTAAATGGTACTAGGTTTGAATGTATATTAAGTTGCTGTACATAGACTGTGTGAGTGTGAAACTAACTAATGCAAATGGGTTCAATGTGGGGAAGTTTGGTGATCTCCACTTTAAACCTGACCAAGAAAAATCAGAATATTTTCTTAATGGTGACAGACTAGGGACTGTGGAGAAGCAAAAGGATTTAGGTGTCCATGTAATCATTGAAAGCTGGAGCACGGACACAAAAAGTAATCAAAAAGGCTAATGGAATGCTGGCATTTATGTCAACTGGGTTGGAATTCAAAGATAGGTATTCAAAGGAGATATTGGTTTTGAAGGATGTGTCATTCACCAATATTACAGTTTTTAAAATCTTTTTATGGGATGTAGGCTGTCGTGTTTTTATAATGATATAAAGGCGCCAATCATTCAAACACACTGTGGGCTCATTTATTTAAACTCGGCACATGAGAATATATATACAGGAATAGAAAGCTTGAAGACTTCAACAGCTGTGTGTACTGTGTTCTGTTCACAGGCCAAAGTAAAACTGAGGCTGGATCACATGACATTTCCCTTCTCATGATGGCACGCTGCTATGCTCCAAAGTCAGCATTTGTTGCCATCCCTAATTGCCCTTGAATGGAGTGGCTTATTGGGCTATTGAAGAGGGATTTAATCTCTAAGAATAGTTGCATAAACTTGGTTTATGTTCCCTTACATTTTCAAGGTTGAAGAGTGATTTAATAAAACTGCTTAAAATGATTAAAAGATTTGGTAGTGTAGAGAGAAACTATTTCCTCTGGTGGGGGTATCGTGAACAAGTGGAACGTTATAAAAGAATTTCTAAAAGTCTAAACATATACATGCACTGTCTGCTCTTTATCTATCCCTGTGATTTCAATAAACCTAAGTAAACAAGACCTGCCCTTCACAAATTGATGTTGACCATCTCTGAGTAGCCAATGCCTTTCTAAATATTCATTGATTTGGTCCCATATTATTGATTTGAGCTTTCAGTATTAATCAAGTGTCGGTGAGAACTGAAGCAGGTATTTGTTACACCAGATCTCCATCTGTTTTTCATGCTTGCTCTACTTTCTATTGTCCTTTTGGTGGCCATAATGACATGACAGTGTCCTATTTTTCCATCAATGATGCTTCAATTATGTTCCTTAAAAATTACACTGATACAAAAGTGGTTTTAAGGGTTTCAGCACACTACTGGAAGGTAGAAGTAAACTTAAAAGAACAAACCAAAGGTGTTGTAGAAATGTTATTGCTGCATCATTTCCTTCATTTTAATTTATTTTCTCACCATTTCCATCTTACATTCCAACTACGTTTTGCGCATTTGCTGACACCCCCACCCACCACCATCACAATGATATAGCTCTTGGGAATACTGCTATATGATTAATTCTTGATTGAAGAGATGGAACGACAGCAGAAGGCCAGAGTAGAGAGGCTGCACAGCTGGTATATGGTCACCAACCATTAGTACTCCAAAGCCCAACTACAGGCAGAAAGGATTCTACTTGCATTTGAGTGAGCGGCAGTGCTACGGAGCCTTCCCTTTCCAAAAAAAACTGTTTCAGTGTGTCTCATGATACAAGTGGAGCTGCAGCACATTTCCTGGACACATGAAGGTCACTATACTGCCCTTAAATTTTATCCATAGGTTCATTCCAGGCTGCCACTGGAGATATCTGTAACATAAGCCAAACAGCTATGTACAGATGCATCAAACAAATGATAAGTGCCTTTCCAAGGTGTCTCACACCTTCTTTCACTCTCCTTTTAGCTTTTAAAATGTTTATATCTGTTTCTTTTGTGTTCTGTCTGCAGTATTCAGTGTTTCCTGAGGCAGTAACTCAAGACCATCAATTATATCCCTTTACCTTTCAGATATTTTTATATAAAGCATTATTGTCAGGCTAACAACCTATGAAAAAGCCCACAAAAAAAAATTCAATTTGCTACTGCTGCAATTTCAACCCATACCGAAGGGATTGGCCCTGATATTATATCAGAGCGACATTCTCTAACAAAAAATTTTGACACAATTTTATGTTCAACAGGCATCATCTGCATTCATTTGTGACCACCTGCATTCAAAAGTGATCATTTAGCCAGCATTTGACATCCCAAGTAATCAAATAGTGACAAACTGACATCACTGGTGATCAACTGACATCAAATGAAATCATACAAAGCTCAAACAACATAATCTGTGATCATTTAGCATCATGTAATTATCTTCAAAAAACACAAGAGCATTCAACTAACATCAAAAACACTCAAAGAACCTATCCGTGAGGAAAAATTCTAAGTTATAGCGATCACAACAAAATTTGATTAAGTTTCGGACATCAGATAAAATCAACAATTTTGTTGATTTGCCATGGATTTTTCTAAGTCACAGCTGATGCAATGTTATGTATGCATTGTGTAGATTATTTAACATAAGATCAGTGCACACATCACTAATTGGGGTGCAAACACACCTACTTTTTCCCCTGTACCTGTGATTTTAAGAAACTCCTTCCCAATAATGTATGCTCTGACTCATCTCATCCATGCCAATCAGATGCCTTGACCAATCATGTCTTCGAGGCAGTAGCCCATTGAACTCCTGGAAAAGCCATTTCACAACTCTCCCTTTTCAGCATCATGCTGCTTATGTTGAGTCCAACATTCTTGTAAACATAAACTTTAGCAGCATAATTAATGTGCATGGAGGGGACACACATTCAACATTGTGTTTTTTCTTAACATTGTCATGGTGGGGTGGATCTTGAGCTGGTTAATACCTCAACTGTTAAGAAGTAAAAATATGGTATACTATGTGAATTCATTTTTCCAGCTTCCGTATATCAGTGACCATACGTGTTAATGCAGCTTATAATACCTCATTCCATTCCATACAGAGAAAAGAACACTGGAAATAAAATAGTTATGCACTTTGAGTTAATTTACATGTACATGTTCCATGCCCTTAGTCTTTTGTTACACATGGTTTGGTTCAGCATTCCATTAATGAGCCTTTCAGCAGCAAACGCGGAGGGAAACAGCCTGTATTTGGAGGAGCAGCAAGGAGTGGGAAGCTGATTGGCAACGGTGAATGAGGCTGGAGGCCCGAGCGAGGCCGGAAGGTGACTAACCATCCTGGATTTTCTGGGATTCACCGGAATTTGCCCTGCTGTTCTGCATCCAAGCATGGGCCTCCCCGAATGCCATTTGTCCTGGATTCCTCTGGGCAGGACCTGGGAAGGCTGCTCAGAGTCTCCTATTGCCGCTGCTTAAGCATCTTTTGTGTCTGTGCATGCGCTGACCAGAGCCCACAGTCAGCACCCCTCCACAAGGAGCAGCCAGAACATGAGGCAGGTGGTTGGGTGGGGGTTCCAAGCTGCAGGCCCAGCGGCAGACGGCAGTCCCCAAGTCAGAGACGGGGGGAGGGGAGGTCTGGAGTCCAGTGTCTCAGCAGGCCGGTGGGGTGGGGGTAGTGTCTGGCAAGCCATGAGAGAGCTGGATGGGGTCCAGGTACAGATAGTATACCTTTTAGCCACTCTACGTCCCTGGCAGTCGTGCTCTTACTCATTTTCTCAGACAGATTGACTATCGAGCTCTGAAAGGTCTCTATAGTGCTCAGAATGGCAGTATTTGAAAAGGATATCTTTCCTGGGGAAACTCCACTATACGAGCTTCTGCCTTAACAGTCAAATTTCATGAATGCAAAGAACAAATGGCAGCAATGATGCAGATGTCAAAAATATGGTTTGCAGCCAATGTTCACTTGCAGTTAAGCTGATTTTAACAGTGCTCATTACTGTTTGTGCATTTAAGTGTTCTGTAGATTATGAATCAACATGTACATCTTTTTCTTTTCTAAAATCATTTTAAACTTCTGTTTTGTTTTTATTGAGTAATTGTGTTTTGTATGTTAATTGATTGCACCCTACAGGAGAAAACAGCAACATAAAAATGTAAAGAGAAGTGGGGAGCACCTCAAAGTAAGGGAAAAATTGCCTGGAAGTATTGATTTTCATTATATATTTTTAAATAGCATGGGACAGAAACAATATATTGTTATGAATTACATGCAGAAGAGAATTGAGTTCTAAGCTTTGGATTATTGTCTTCATCTTGCCTTATTTATTTTTGCAGTAATAATTGAACATCAAAAACCAGATTTTCGTGGAGGAGGCAGGAAAATTCCTGATTTGGCAGACCTGTCTCCTTTAGAATAGCCCTTTCCCCTTTAGAATAGCCCTTTCCCAGCATATTTTCTCTCTGGGGAGGCAGGGACAGAATGGAGTTGGGCGCACTACCTTCAGAGACAGGCGTCTGGCAACAGAGGCAGCAGAACGGGGAAGCTGGCAGGTTTGAACGCCTGCTTCCATTTACTAGGACATTGGCCCAATTGTAATGTTGAATGTCAGACTACTCAAGGGACTCATAACACCTCCATTGGCATTAACCAAATGGCAGGTGGGTCTGTCGGGGAGCAGAGCAGGGCTGCTTGTAGTCTCCCCGGGAGTGTCTCGTTCAAAGCCACTCAGTACCAGATAAAGGGATCCGGCCTCAGTAAGTGGGAGCAGGGGTGCAGTTAAGAGCCACCCCTGCCTTCGCTGCCAACCACCCTACTTCCTCCCTCACGCCATGAAACACCTCCCACCATGACTTATTTCTGGCCTGCTTTGCTCCTCGACCCTGGGCCTCTGAAGGCTGTCTTTTCTGCAGCAGGCACTAACTGACGCTGATGAGCAAAAGAGCTGCTGGCCTATGATATGCCAGAAGCTCTCTGTGGGTAGGATTTCTGTCCCGCATAGTGTGAGAGGCACTTAATACCGGGGGGCCTTCCTGGAGGCAGTAAGGCTGGTCTCTCGTAGCTCTCCAGCTGGCATAAAATGCCCCCAGGCTGGCGGCCCGAGTTGGCAGCCGGGGAGGGGGTCCAGGCTGCAGGCCATGAGTTGGTGGCAGGGATGGGCCTGGAGTCCAGGGTCCTGGCAGGCCAACGAGGTGCCCAGTAAGCCTGGGGAGGAGAGGATCTGCTGATTTAGTGGGGAGGAGGTTTGGAAAAAGGGGCTACTGAGTGAGCTGGGGTGGGGGAGTGGGGAAGCTTGGCAAAAGAGTCTTCTCACTATGTCTGCTGGGGGAGGGGTGGTGGGGGGGGGGCGAGTTGATCAGTGCTGTGCATGTATTTGTATATTGGAGCAGAATGGAGTTTCAAGGGAACAGTGTGCACTGCATCAACGGGGTCAAGAGGAGGCAGTCTGTATGTGAACTATTTTATATGTGGAATGTTACGAGGACACAGTTTTGCCTTTGGACAATTTTTTGGTGCCCTTAGACCTTGTAGACACTGTGTACCTTGTTCCCCTGAACCCCCTCCGCAACCCCATTCCCGGTCAATGGGCTTACCAGCAGCACCAACAGTCAAAGTGTTCCTTATTCTTTTCCCCACAGAGTTTGTCACCATGTGGCAGTGAGTGAGGCCCAAGGACCAAAATGGTGGCAAGGACTGGAGCAGCAAGGGTGAGAGAGGCTGCAGAGCTGGGGAGGGTGGCAAGGCCAGGCAGGAGGCAAGGCCAGGTGGAAAGTGAGGTTGGGCAGGAGTCAAGGCTGGCGAGAGAGTTGCAAAGGGGAGAGAGGAACTGTAAGAAGGGGACGGGGGCTGTAAAATGGGGAAAGAGGCTGTGAGGCTAACAAATGCTTTTGATCACAAATGAATGGTTCTGAACCCTAAGGATCACTTCTGAACATGAATTTTCTCTTCTGAATGTTAATGATCATTTCACTAATGATTGCTTCTGAATGTTAATGATTGCTTCTATATGTTAACGAAGGGCAGTAGGGCTGTCATCCCCCTAGGGTTTTCAGGGAGCAATTCTCCTGTCTCAAACTCAACAGGGAACAGAGTATATAAAGCATCAGTACTTTGTTAAGGAAGTGCTCACTGAAAACGCCCCCAGATGGACGCAGACAAGGAGCCTCAGAGCTGAGTGAGGATGACATCGCCCGGGCCTGTGATGGTGACTGTGGCCATGACATTCTTGCAGCGGGCATTTTTCAAGCTGTACCAACATCTGTCAGTTCACCATCTACTAGTGAGTGAGGGAGGCCACTGAGTTCTGTATACAAAGAGAGATGAATATATATTTCATTCTCTTTATCCAGAGAGAAGTAGACTGAGTAAACATACAGGATTGCAGGCACAAGTCTGCTGAACCATCGACATTTGAGTCACCATGCCAAACACAAGGGTGGCTACTAGGTGAAAAGAGCTTTCCACTGACCACCTAGCTCATGACTCTGGTGCGCAACCACATACACATATGTAACTCTCATATAATGAAAGCGATGTTGCCAGACAAAATGTAATAGAGCAGATGCTTAAGCAAGGCTTCCATTGCCTGGACTGCTCTAAACGACCTTGCAATATGCATCAGAGCAGTGTGGCATGATTCAATATGGTATGCTACATGCTGAACATCTTCACCATCTTGAGGCACATCCTTTGTCACTAGGTATATAATCAGTAGCTGAGGAAGAGGAGGAGGAAGGAAGGAGGCAAGCAACAGATCTCCTTTCCTCCTAGGCTGCCTGCAATTGACTTGTCTGGCTGCCATACCAGTGAATGCAAAACCCCAAATTCCCAGTCTACAGCACTTCCACACCTGACATTCCCTCAGTCACTAACCATCACAGCATTCTCTTGGCTGAACGCTGATATAAATAAATGCCACCACTAAACAAAAAATCCCTAAACAACATTCTTAAGGAAACTATCCAATATTTCATACAAAAGTCAACTAATTATGTTTTTGCATCCCATTTAATGATTACCTTACGTATGGCTTTCCCTGTCCTCATGCTCTTACACAGTGCTACCCCAGTGGCTGCAGCATGGCTAGTGGAAGAAGGGAGATTGCAGATGGCCTTGCAGGATGACGTTGGACAGCTCTGCCCTGGTAAACCTGGCTTTTAGACCGCACCACTTCACCTTGGATGATATCAGTCTGGGCCGGCTGGCTGACAGGCAACGGTAAACCCGCTGGCTAAGTTGCATTGCTGGGAGAATGAATACTGTCACCCTGAGAAAGGACAGCAGGATCATGCTCAACAGTGCTGATGCCACTTCCCCAGGATGGTGCCTCAAAAGTCCGTGTGATACATTGGAGGATAATTTGCTGGTATGCTCTGACAACCTATAAGCTCCTTTGAGGCTATATCTTCAGCCATAATGGTAGCAGTTTGTACAGCAAGCAACACACCATACATGACTTTATGCTGAGATTCCACTGTAGCTCCCAGAGGTTGGACAGCTTCTGCTTATGCTGCAATGGAAACTGAGATATCAGCCATCATGGTTATATCCACAAGTATTCTAACACAGTTGACCACCACTTCCATGCTGGGAAGGATGGGCTACAAGCTCTGTGCAAGGCTGATGTAAGGTTTGTACTGGACTCTTCCATGCTCCTTGGCTGTGACAGCAGGCTTTTTGGCAGGCCTGCCAATAGAACAGGCATCTCACTATGTGTGTAACAGTCTTTTTCTGTATGCCATAGCATTTGAGACCTCTGCGGCAGAACTCTTGTGCAACCTCAGCCTCTGGGGAGCTGCCATCTGCACTCCATTTCACCCTTCCTAAGCTGACGGCCAGTAACGCCCGGTGTCTCACCATGTGAAAATCCTGCCTCTGAACTACCCTTTAAAGTATACACTGGGTCTACTTCAGGATTGGTAGCTGTGAGATCAAGTAAGAGTGTCTCTTCATCATCAGTCTCTTTTTCCTCTTCTGAATCTTGCTACTGCACCAGTGACTGGCCAGGTTCCAGTTCCTGGGTATCTGAAAGACAAAAAGCAAGGAGGGTTTGGGTCATGGTGGGGGGAGGAGGGGGAAGCAAGAGGAACATCCTTACACCATCTGCAATTTATAAATCAGAAAAGATTGTTGGATGAGAAGGAAGTGGGATGTCAAAGGGAGGTATCAGCTTAAACATCTTTGGTAGTTTCAGTCTTGCCGTTGGTCACTGCCTCAGTCATGGATGAGTCAATTATGTAGAACATAATCTGCTTCAGGGGGCTGAGGGCATTCAGCTGTGCCTGTCCTCCACCAGTTAGGGTGCTGATGCCTTTGGTTGTGCACCAACTTGTCCTGAAACTGAAAAGGAGGAGTGTGACAGTCCATATAGGTATAATGTGTTTAGGTGTAGTGGCTCTCATGGTTGTAACTGGCAGTGTGTACAAGCTATGAATGTGAGGTATTTGGTTGCTAGAGATTGTTAGCAGGTAAGTAAAGTGGTGTGTGAGGCTCATGGTTCATTTGTAAGGATATGATGTTTGACGATGCACTTGCTGATCTTGACCACACTTGTGAGGTCATTGAACACCTTGTAGCACTGTTTCCAGGTCCTTGGGACTATACTGTTGGCATTGACCACGATAGTTATTTGCTCCCACTGCCTTCACTTTGGTTGACTAGAGGGCCTTCTGGAGTCTTGAAGGCGTCTCTCTTCTTGCCCCGCTCCTGCATTAATGCCTCCAGTGCTGTGTTTGAGAACGTTAGATTGCTCTGTGCTCTGTTATGCCATTATTCAGTTTTCCTTCTGCTCCCACCCTTCTCCAGCCACTCTCAGCACCAGTTACAGCCAGACTGCTGCTCCCCTATATGGGGTGCAGGCTGGCTTTATGTGGTGCAGCCTTGCATGAACTAAAGCTCCCTGTTGTTGATTGCAGCCACTTACTTAGCACTGGCTGCATGCTGCAATCATGGTAATGAACAGGCAGTATGAAGTTTGCATGCTGCCTGCATCAGAAGGATGGGTTTAGATTAATCACAGTATCCATAATAAAATGGGTGCTGGAGGAAATCATGTGTTGGGTGGAACAGATGTAGTCAGGATTACTGAGACATGCTGCAGAAAAGTCAGGACTGGGGATAAAATTTTGCAGAGTAGAACATATTTAGAAAAAGGTAGAGAGAAGGAAAGAGGAGTGGAGTAGCTGCACTTATTAGGGGTAACATAATGGTCATAATGGTAGTAGATAAAAGGGACACAGAGATCATCAAGACAAAGATAGACTATATGGATAAAGGTAAGAGATCCAACACATTCATAGGTGTAGTCCACAGACCACCTAATAGTGGAAGGCAGGTGGAGGATGAAATATGCAGTCAAATTTGGACATTGAGTAAAAAACATAGTTCAGAATTTTCTCATTGGTGTGTGGGGGCGAGCCCCGCATGCCGACGTGGAAAATGACACGCAGTGGCAGCAGTCCTCTGGCTTGTGGAGCCTTTGATGGCCATGCCTGGGAAGGAGTGGCCAGTTCCACAGCTGGTATCTCCCCAGTCCACGTGGCCTCATCGGATGCCACAGTCACTGGCAGAGGTGCGGAGGAGCTGCTGCCCTCGTCCGGAGTGTCCTGAGAGGAGCCCGTAGAGATGACAGGCAGCTGCTGCACCGACGTGAGGTCGCTCCAGACCTCCCTGCTCAATGTAGATGGATGGGCACCGAGCTGGGATATTTTGTGCCCGAAACATTTCCCACACTGGCACTGGCCAGCTGAGGTCAATGCCGCTGTGAGGGCTTGCAGATCCGAGAGCAACTCCAAGATTGGTCTCCTGGAGGTGCCTCTTCACGGGAGTTGCCACTCTCTCCATGGAGGAAGCATGGCACTCGGCCATGAGGCTCATTGCATCGGTGATGTTCTGCGTGGACTCCTCCAGCACGGGCACCATGCCACGCATTGCCTCATGTATCTCCGCCAGATCCTCCTGCATAGCCTGCTGCACGTCCAGCGTTTGCTGCCTCACGGATGATTCCAGAGGCACATCATCAGCCACCGAGCATATGCTTGGGTCCCCAGCAGTCCTCTGACTGCCAGCGCCATGGGCACTCTCTGTCTCCGCCTGCACCCGCTTAAGCAAATGTGAAGTGCCCTCGCTGCTGTGCCACAGGACACTAGTCGATGATCTAATTCCCACTGAGGTGCTAGTATCTACGCTGGTGCCTGCCTGGCAGAGATGGTGTGACGCTGGTGAGTCAATGTTCAGGGCCCTCAGGTGTGAGAGGTGGCCCTTCTGCCTCCTCCTCCCGACCCTGCTTCGGTGATGCCGAAAGGAAGAACAAGGACATTTGATTAGTTAAAGTGGAGACAATGTCAATGTGCATGCCTGTCCCCCGGATCATTATGTGCTCATCCTTCCATAATCAATGGTCAACTCATGTTGCAAACTTCAATCACTGAGCATTCAGCAGTGCCATGGCTGCTGGGACACACATGGTGATCCCAGTGCTCGGCAAACATACCTCCCGATGGCACCCCAGCCTCACCACCACCAGTGTACCTGGGCGCATGGCGCCTCTCCAGATCCATGGCCTTCTGCTCGAATCGAGTCATGATGGCCAACTGGGCCTGGCCTCCGCCAGTCCACATCTGTTCGGCGGAATTGTGCGCAGTCTTCTCCTGAAAAGGAGAGAAGAGCATTAATTAGTCCAGCCTGTACCTGGATTCCCATCGCATCCCTGCCACCCCAGCCAGAGTGGGGCATTGCCGGGCCCCAGTGAATCGTCACCCCGCAGCTGCCACACACTCTCACAAAGAAGCCAGGGATGACCCCCCCTTGCCCAAATGCTGCCTCCATCACATTTGGCACCATACGGTCTAACCTTGCAAAGCAAGGAGGCACAAGCACGTGGAACCCAAAGGCCAGCAGATGGATGGGTGCCTCGCCACCTAGAAGCTCTCCTCCCAGCATGTTAGCAGCCTGACTTTGACATGTTTCTCAGTTCCAGCACTATGCCTAGGTGAAGATCCTTGAGTTTGCCACCAGAATCTATACTCTGGGTGTTAGTGTCACACATGCTCTGGGTGCAGAACCCATCTCAGCACAACCCTCTCAGGGTGAACTCGGCATGGGCAATATCTGCTGGCCCACCTAGTGAGGGAAATATGCCGTGAAGGATTCAATGCTGTAACTGCACTCAGAGTTGTGGGGGGCAGGGGGCCTTGGCGGGAAAGGCTGCCGGCTGTATTAAGTGACCTTTGCCAACGTGGTACTCACCCTTCCCGAGCGCAGGAGGTCATTAAATCTCTTGCGGTACTGGACCCAAGTGAGTAGCACCACATCATGGAAGCTCACTGTCTCTGCCACTTCCTCCAGGGGGGCAGCTAGGCACTCATCCGAAAACCGAAGGGCCCACTGCCCCGCTGCCCTATCCTCCAGCCAGGACTGCCCCACTGCCCTACCGTCCGGCCTGGCCTGCTCAGCAGAAGCCCTCTAGTGAGCCCTTCTACTTGTCATTGTGAGCAGCCTTGCCAAGGCTGCCATCGCTTTATTTAGTGGGCCGCCCAAGTAAAATGGCGGTGCAGACCCGATTGCTCTGGCTCAGCCCGCCCGACATGGGGAAAATTCTCCACATAGAATAAAAATCGTGGGGATTTTAATTACCCTGATACTAATTAGATAGAAGAAGTAGGGAAAGGGGATAAGGAATGGAGTTTCTACAACTTGTATGGGACTATTTTCCAACCCCATATGTAGGAAGCCCGATGAGGGAAGATTCGCTATTGGGTCTAGTAATGGGGAATGAACCATAGCAGAGGAGTAAAAGTAGGGAAACATCTAGGCAATAGTGACCATAATGCAATGGGCCATAACTTCTGAGCTCCACAACCTCGGATTTGGGGTGTACCCCAAAGATGCACTGGGGAGTCCTTCTCAGAGGTTCCCGGGTAAGAGTTTGCATGGCAATTGCCCAGAAGTGCTAATTTTCTCTGAACAACTGCCCTGCTCTAGGAGCCATCTGAAAATTCAATTTAAATCGCAAACATTGGATGGTTCCACCAGGGTTATACCAACAGTTACCCAGAAAAATTTAGAAGAATTAAAACCTTTTTAACTTCTAGGTAACTATTGTCAACACCCAGACTGACCCCCACGGGACAACCCGCACACGCCTGACCTCCGCCCTCGCCCCCCACACCAGACCATCAACCCCCCCCCCTACTTCTGACCTCCGACCGACCAACCAATCCCTCACCCCTAAGCTCTGATGCCCCCCCACCCCACCCCCCCGACCTACAAATCACACTCCCCCAACCCCCTGACCTTCTACCCCTGACCTCCGATCCCCCCAACTCTCCCCACCCCCAACGGACACACACAACTCCCCCCAGTCCCCAACCTCTGACCACAAAACGTAAGGCTGTGATGGGAACAGCACCATTAAGGGTTAGACAGGGCAATCCCACAAGTAACAATAGAGGAATGGCATAAACGTTAAATAATTATTTTGCTTTGGTATTTACCAGGGCAATACAACAGTTGGACATGACATTGAATGATGAGATGAGCAATGAGATAATAGCATTTAAAATAAAAAAAGGGCTGCATTGAATAAACTAAATCTCAAAGAGCATAAAACCCATGGCCTTGATGGATTTAATTGACCTATTTTAAAAGAATCTAGGGAAGAGATAGCAGAGGCATTATGACGTTTTTTTTAATTCATCAGAAAAGAGTACTGCCAGAGGACTAGCTGATGGCTAATATAATGCCTATATTTCAGAAGGGGCACAGAACATGTTCAGGGAATTATAGACCAATCAGCTTAACATTGGTGGGAAAAGTAATGGGATCCCCACTAAAGGAGAGAGTAGAAGTGTGGTATGATGTGCCATGCATGCCATTGTAATGTAATGGTGCTTGCCAGAGCATGGATTGACATGGGACTGGAGAATAGCACCACCCATGGTATGATGTATGGAGTCACATGGTAATAGACTGAGAGAACAGTCTGGAACCAGCCTGCATGGTGGTAACAGCACCATGCATAACAGTAACCTGCGATCTGTAAATAGTTAAATATTAATAATAAATGGTTCATGTTTAAATATACAAGTCTCAATATCTCATCATTGAGACATCAAGAGAACCCATATCACAACAAGGTTGGCAGCGGTATTTGTTTCTACAAGATATATCATCATAAGAAGAAAACTTGAAGCAAAAGTTGAAGGAGTTTCTCTATAGACTTGGAAGTGAGGAATCCACCAGAGTGAGTGGAAGTCCATTACAGAAAATTGCAAGAACCTGAGTGACACAGTTCACGAGACGGTGAGCAAAAAGTCAAAACAGTCGCAGTACGTACATTTTAGAATAAGTAGCAGGTCCTAAGGACTCAGCATCCAGAGGGGCAGCTGAAAGAGAGCTGCAAGTAAAAAAAAAATAAAGGTTTCAAAAAAAAACTGGCTGGCAGAGCCAAGAGAGAAACCTGCAGGGCACAGTAAAAAAAGTGAAAAGTTCCTGCAGAGCTTAAGAAAAGAAACAGAGCTGCAGTTTTAAGGTTCCTTCTTTTAAAACCTTCAAGGACCAGAGGATAACAACAGCAATACCAGTGAAATGTAACATAGGCTGTGTGTATAACCCTTCCAAGCACTTTGGAAATGCTGAAATCTTAGTTTTAAAAGCACTCTAAACTGAAATGAAATAGCTTAAAACACTCTCACTTCAAAAAGCAAAGGGGTAGTCAAGCATCAAGCCCAGTGCAGTGCAAAAACTGGGGCACTCAGTACCTGGTTTAATCCATTTGTTGCAATATACAACACCTGCAAAGCTTTTTTTAAAAATTGAACCAGAAATCTCCCTGGCAACAAGACTCAAAAAAAGACAGAAGGAAGCCAACTGTATCTTAGCAACTACAACCTGAGAGGAAAAAATGGTTACTGCACTGACAGCTCTTAAAGAGGTGACAACATTTAAAGCAGTAACTACAAAATGAAAATCCAGCCATGTACAGAAAATTTGAAGAGACAGATGAATTTGTGCCATGGAAAGGACTAAACCAGACCCAAGAGTGGGAGTTTTGGACAAGACAATTTTTAGTTTACAGAAGAAATACAAGATTAAGTAAGGAACCACAAGAAGTACAGGTTTATAAGTTTTTATTCACCTTTGGTTCATTTGCTGTCTTTGACAGATATTTTAAACTCCAAGTTGTGAAGAGTGCAGACCCTAGAAGAATATCTGGCATACCCCCAATAAAGCACTGAGGGCAACAAAAGACCCCAGTGAAAAGGCAACAAAAGACCCCAGAGGGAGGACAACAAACAACCCCAGAGAGGGAGCCACGAGACCCCAGGGTGAGGGAGACAGATGGCAGTGCAGAGTGACCAGATGGCTGTGAATGAAGAAAAGCTATCTGAGGTAATGCAAAAGAAGCAAAAGGTCCAAAAAGAAAATGAAGCTGTTCTACCAGAAAATGTTTGCATCAGAGCTGAACTGGAAGATTTGAAGTGCAAGATTGAAAATGCACAATAAACTCAAATCTTCAGTGAACCAAGCTGTTTGAGCTCTGAACAAACACATTTCAGAGATGGCACAAAGATACCAGGAGGAAATAACGACCCCCAGTTTCGCAGTTGACAAATTAAAGCAATAGTTGGGAAACCTCAACCAGATGTGCAACCGGGCAAAACAGCGAGCAGAAAAGGCAAACAAAGAAATTGCAACCTTGAAAGACTCCAGGAAAAATTAATATGTAGCCATAGAAACACATGGGGAGCTACAGAAGATGTTGAATATTACTTCGGAAAAAGCTGTGTTGGAACTATCAGTAGCAATGAAACGATGTACTGAACCCAGAGTGAATTAGCAAGAGATCAACAAGAAAATCAAAAGTTGAAAGAACAGTTGATCGTCCTTCCTGATCAAATGCAAAAGGAATGCGTAACCATTCAGCAACATGAGGAAATGAAGACTGTCTTAAACAGCAGAATGGAAGCACAGCAGAAGAAACTTGAGGAGACCATGCCAAATTACAGGAAAGCTCAAGATGAAGCAACCGAGCTTCACAAAGTAAAGGAAAACCTATTAAAAGATCATAACATGTTACAAGAATTCCTTAGGACAAAGTTTATTCCTCTGGAAAATTACAAAAAGAAGCAAAATGAAATTAACATCACTCTGAACAAACTGAAGAACCAGTTGGCAGAGAAGACTCAACAATGTGCAATATTCCAGGAAGAAGCCGAAAGCTTCAAGAAACAGACTGAAGAGCTGAAGAAGCAGTTGAACGGGAAAAGAGGAGACATTGAAAGGAAAAGCCGTAGAATTTTCCAAACGGTGAGTGGATAATGAAGCCATGAATTGCACAATTACAGAACTGAAACAGGTTAAGACTTCGCTGGGGACAGACCTGGCCAACAGTGAACCCAAAATGAAGGACAAGGATAAAGTTCTGTTGCAGACAGAAAAAGAAAAGACAGACATGAAATCGGAAAATGTAAATCCGACGCCGAAGAGCAAGGCACTAGAGGAAGAAAGGGCTGAGCTGAATAAATAGATTCATAAACTTGCAAAAGGATTTGAAAATAAAACAGCAAACACGTGTTTGGTTGAAGTTGTGAAACAAGTGGAAATGAAGGTTCAAATTGTGAAACATCCATTCCAGCAAGAACATGGAGGACATCACAGAAAAAGAATAGTCAAGTCCATTCTAGGAACATTCCCTTCGGAAGGAACAGGACAAACCCAGAGTGTCTGAAAAAAGCAGACAAGTCGTTAATAAAGAGAAACGCAACTCAAAGGAGTGCAAAAAGTGAATCAAATGGAGGTAGCCAAGTAGCAGAAACAGAGTATGACTGCCATTCCTCCAAACGTGACAGACCAAGATGTGGAAGGACAATCAAGACTCAACACCATTGGAATTTATAAAGTCAGAGACTTGAGATGGGGGAGCAGGTATAGCAAGTAAAGATTGTATTACAAATAGTTCTACTCCATTGGAAAGGAAAGTTTTCTTTGGAGAGGAAAGGGGGATGTTGTGTGATGTTCCTACATGCTATTGTAATGTAAAGGTGCTCAGCAGAGCAAGAGTTAATGCGGCACTGAGAATAGCACCACCCACGGTACAATGTATGGAGTCACAGTTCTTCGAAGGAGTCACATATGCTATGGATAAAGGGGAACTAGTGGATGTACTGTACTTAGATTTCCAGACAGCATTTGCTAAAGTGTCATATTAAAGGTTACTGCAGAAAATAAAAGCTCATGGTGTAGGGGGTAACATAATGGCATGGATAGAAGATTGGCTAGCTAACAGGAAGCAGGGAGTTGGCATAAATGGATCTTTTTCTGGTTTGCAGGATGTGATGAGTGGTGTGCCACAGGGATCAGTGCTGGGGCCTCAACTTTTTACAATTTGTATAAATGACTTGGATGAAGGGACTGAAGGAATGGTTGTTAAACTTGCTAACGACACAAAGATAGGTAGGAAAGTAAATTGTGAAGGGGACATAAGGAGGCTACAAAGTGACATAGATAGGTTAAATGAGTGGGTAAAGATCTGGCAAGTGGAGTGTAATGTGGCCAAATGTGAAATCATTCATTTTGGCAGGAAGAATAAAAAAGCAGCTTATATTCTAAATGGTGAGAGATTGCAGAGCTCGGAGATTCAGAGGGATCTGGGTGCCCTAGTGCATGAATCACAAAAGGTTAGTATGCAGGTACAGCAGGTAATTAGGAAAGCAAATAGAATGTTATCATTTATTGTGAGGGGAATTGATAAAAGTAGGGAGGTTATGCTTCAGTTGTACAGGGCATTGGTGAGACCACATCTGGAGTATTGTGTACAGTGGTGGTCTCCTTATTTAAAGAAAGATGTAAATGCATTAGAAGCAGTTCAGAGAAGGTTTACTAGACTAATACCTGGAATGGGCAGGTTGTCTTATGAGGAAAGGCTGGACAGGTTAGGCTAGTATCCACTGGAACTTAGAAGAGTAAGAGGCGACTTAATTGATACCTTTAAGATCCTGAGGGGTCTTGACAGGCTGGATGTGGACAGGATGTTTCCTCTTGTGGGAGAATCTAGAACTAGGGGTCATGGTTTAAAAAAAAGGGGTCGCTCATTTAAATCAGATGAGGAGAAATTTTTTCTCTGAGGGTTGTGCGTCTTTGGAACTGTCTTCCTCAAAAGGCGGTAAAAGCAGAGTCTTTGAATATTTTTAAGGCAGTGCTAGATAGATTTTTGACTAACAAGGGGGTGAAAGGTTATCGGGATAGGCAGGAATGTGGAGTTGAGGTTACATTCAAATCAACCATGATCTTATTGAATAGCACAGCAGGCTCAAGGGGCCAAGTAGCCTACCTAATTCGTATGTCCGTATGTTTATATGTACGTACATGGTAATAGACTGAGAGAACATTCTAGAAAGGACACTATGGAACCAGCCTGCAAGGAGATAACAGCATCATCAATGGCAGTAACCTGGGATCTGTAAATAGTTAAGGATTAAAAATAAATTGTTCGTGCTTAAATATACAAGTCTCAAGATCTCATAATTGAGACATCTAAAGAACCCATATTACAACAAGTACAACATCTAGAAATTAGATATATAATAATGAATAGTCAGCATAGATTTCAAAAGGAAAAATCTGGCTTGACTAACCTTATTGAATTTTTTGGGGCGGTAACAGAGACTAGACAATGGTAATGCAATAGGTGTAATTTATCTGGATTTTCAAAAGGCCTTTGAAAAGGTGCCTTATAATAGACTAATGAATAAGGTCTGAGAATGTGGAGTCGGGATGGATTGCTAGCCAGCTTCAAAACAGAAATTAGAGAGTGTGAGTAAACGGCATTTATTCAGAGTGGCAGAAGGTGGGAAGTAGTGTTCCACAAGGATCAGACTTGCACCACTGCCGTTCACAATTAACATTAATGATTTGGACTTCGAAATCAAAACATTTGTAGGTGACACCAAATTGGTGAGGATAGTCAATACTGAGGAGAACTGCAACAAATTACAGGAGAACATTAATAATTTTGCAGAATGTGCAGTTATTTGGCAAATGGAGTTCAACACAGATAAATGTGAGATAGTACATTTTGACAGGAAGATTAAGAAGGTCACTTATTACTTGGAAGGTCCAAGTCTAGGCGGGGTAGAGGAACAACGGAACCTCGGAGTATGAATTTCAAAGTACAAATACATCAATCACTAAAAGTTCAGTCACAGGTTAGCAAGACCATAAATAAAGCAAATCAACACTAGGTTTTATTTCTAAAGGGATAGAATTGAAAAATAGGGGAGTTATGCAAAACCTGTAATAAACTTTGGTTAGACCACAATTTAGAGTGCTGCTTGCAATTCCAGTCACCATATTATAAAAACGATATAGAGGCATTGGAGAGAGTGCAAAGACTATTTACAAGGATGATACCAAAGATGTGTGGGTATACATATCCGGAAAGGATTGATGGGCTGGGTCTCTTTTCTCTTCAAAAAAGAAGGCTGTGAGGGGTGACATCACAGAGGTCTTTAAAATTATGAAATGTTTTGATAGAATGGATACAGAAAGAATATTTCCTCTTGTGGGAAAGAGCATAACTAGAGACCATTCATACAAGAAGGGGACCAAGTCCGGAGAACACTGGATGTCAAGGGACATAAAGGTTAGGATTAAGAAAAAAAGAGAAGCTTATGGCAGATACCGAGGGCTCAATACGGTAGAGGAGTATGAAAAATGCAGAGGGGAACTTAAAAAGGGAATTAGGAAAGCTAAGAGGGTGCATGAGAAAACATTGGTGGTAGAACAAAGGAAAACCCAAAGGAGTTTTTTAAATATATAAAGAGTAAGAGAATAACTAGGGAAAGAGTAAGGACCACAGAGGTAATCTAGTGGATCCGGAATACGTGGGTGCTGTCCTCAATGAATACCTTGCACAGTGGAAAAGGACAATGCAGATATAGACATCAGGGTGGAGGATTGTGAAACATTAGAGAAAATTAACATAGAGAGAGAGGAGGTACTAGCGGGTTTAGCAGGCTTAAAAGTGGATAAGTCCACGGGCCCAGATGAGATGTATCCCAGGATATTGAGGGAGGCAAGGGAAGAGATATCAGGGGCTCTGGCAGTAATTTTCAAGTCCTCTCTGGCCACAGGTGAGGTGCCAGACAACTGGAGGGCTGCAAACAATGTCCCATTATTAAAAAAGGAGGAAGGGATAGACCAGGAAATTACAGGTCAGTCAGTCTAACCTCGGCGGTGGGGAAGTTGCTAGAAATAATTCTGAGGGACAGAATATATCTGCAATTGGAGAGATATGTATTCATCAGGGATAGTCAGCGTGGATTTGTTAAGGGAAGGTCACGTTTGACACCTTTGATTCAATTTTTTGAGGAGGTAACCAGGAGTGTAGATGAGGGTAATGCATTTGATGTGGTCTACATGGACTTTAGCAAGGCTTTTGATAAGGTCCTTCATGATGTACTGGTCAAGAAAGTAAGAGCCCATGGGATCCAAGGCAAAGTGGCACGTTGGATCCAAAATTGGCTGAGAGGCAGGAAGCAGAGAGTGATGGTAGAGGGATGTTTCTGTGACTGGAAGTCTGTTTCCAGTGGGGTTCTGCATGGCTCAATCCTGGGGCTCTTGCTGTTTGTGGTGTACATAAACGATTTGGACTTAAATATAGGGGGTATGATCAAGAAGTTTGCGGATGACACGAAAATTGGTAGGGTGGTAAATAGTGAGGAAGACAGCCGTAAACTATAGGATGATATCAATGGACTGGTCAGGTGGGCAGAGCAGTGGCAAGTGGAATTCAACCCGGAAAAATGTGAGGTAATGCACTTGGGGCGGGCTAACAAGGCAGGGGATTACACTATGAATGGTAGGACCCTGGAAAGTACTGAAGATCAGAGGGACCTTGGTGTGCACATCCACAGATCCCTGAAGGTAGGAGGGCATGTAGATAAGGTGGTTAAGAAGGCATATGGGATACTTGCATTTATTAGCCGAAGCATAGAATATAAGAGAAGAAAGGTTATGCTGGAACTGTATAAAATGCTGGTTGGGCTACAACTGGAGTACTGCATGCAGTTCTGGTCACCACATTATAGGAAGGATGTGATTGCACTGGAGAGGGTGCAGAGGAGATTTACCAGGATGCTGCCTGGGTTGGAGGGTCTGAGCTATGAGGAAAGATTGGATAGGCTGGGGTTGTTTTCCTTGGAGCAGCAAAGATTGAGAAGGGACCTGATAGAGTTGTATAAAATTATGAGGGACATAGATAGGGTGGGTAGGAAGGCACTTTTTCCTATTAGTAGAGGGGTCAATAACCAAGGGGCATAGATTTAAGGTTAAGAGGTGGAAGGCTAGGAGGGGAGTTGAAAATTTTTACACCCAAAGGGTGGTGCGAGTCTGGAACTCACTGCCTGAAATGGTGGCTGAGTCAGAAACTCTTGTAACATTTAAGTATATAGATACTGACTTGTGTTGTCATAGTCTCCAGGGCAATGGGCCAAGTGCTGGAAAATGGGATTAGTGTAGTCTGATCTTTGTTGACCAGTGTGGACACAATGGGATGTATAGCCTCCTTCTGTGTTGTAGCCGTCTATGAGTCTATTAGTCTATGAGTCTAAGATAGTCACCAAGAAATCCAATAGGGAATTCAGAAGAAAATTATTTAACAAAAGAGTGGTAAGATTGTGGAACTCACCACCGCAGGGAGCAGCTGAACTGAATAGTATAAATGTATTTAAGAGGAAACTAGGCAAGCATATTGAGGGAGAGGGGAATAGATGGTTACTATGATACATTTAGATGAGGAAAGATGGGAAGTAGAGCATTATCACTGGCATGGACTTGTTGGGCTGAATGGCCTGTTTCAGTGCTATATATCCTATGTAATCCTGCGCAACCATGCATTGTGATCCCCACACCAGTTTTTGGGCAATTGAATTTTTGAAACTTTCATTCTATGGTCCAAAACATTGAAATTTACTAGGCCATAATTGGAAATTCCATTATCTCAGTTTCAGTCAACTGAGTGTCTAAGATCTTCACCATGGGAATTATTTAATTTCCCTGAAAGAAGATGAAAGCTTTCAATCGGAAACCGCTCCATTTATAGCAGAATTCAGTTTCCATTATGTTCATAATCCTTTTAAAATTACTGTCAATTAATCAAACCAGATCTGAGTTAACGATTTTTCATAGGCAGTAATCTTTTAACGATTTCCAAATCTAGATATGATTTAGGCAAAAAATCTAAGAGACTATTGTCATGATAATAGCTGATTGTAGTTGTGGACTCCAGTATTAGATACTATACAGTACACTGTACTATATACAGGGTCACCTGACCTGGGGTTGAAGGTCAGATAGCACATGTTGGAGCCTGTCTTGATAGAGTTCGACACTACAGATATGTGTTCATGTTAGGAAAATGTGTTATCAATAAAGTTAGCTCAGCTACAATGTCGACAGCCTATGTGCATCATTAAAACAAGAAACAAAGCAACTATTGTCAGTTATCTTAATTAGTTATTTCTGTATAAAGTCAGGTTGCTCCAAATTAAATTCCTTTGTATGGCCATGGAGTCCAGGCTACAAATACTTCCTAGATCTCCTGAAAACACAATGTTGGCTTTTCCACTCAATAAAATCTTGATAATTATCCTTAGAAAACTTGTATTTAAATAGCATTGTTACATCCTCCAAGTAAATTTTAGTCATTAATACACAAGCAAAATACTGCGGATGCGGGAAATCTGAAATAAAAACCAAAAATGCTGGAACTACTCAGCAGGCCAAGCAGCATCTATGAAGAGGAATACAGTTAACTTTTCAGATTGAGATGGCCTTTAAAAGTCATCACGACCTGAAATGTTAAGTCTAAACGTGAGTCATGGATGTTATGCAGGTAGATGTGTTATTACAGACAGGACAGAGAGAAACTGAACGTCTTAATCCTCCCCCCATCTGTCTGTAAGCAGAAATGTTTTGATTTATTTTTGAAGTAGGTTGTGGCGTATTCCACCAAACTCTCAGTTTGTGTGACCCAATTTAAAAAATAATAGCAAAATCACCTTATGGTTAACTCAGAAGGTTAGTTTATTCACTTTCAAAAATGGAGGGGGGTAGTGTTTTAAACCTACACACACACACACACATATATACAGTAAGGGGGATGAAAAAGAGGAAGATTTACAACTATGGTGAACAATAGTAATAGAACCACAGAAATGAATATTATTTCATGTGATTTCCAGAGTTCGAGAAGTCAAGATCCAGAACATATGAACATATGTACAGACAAACATAGAAACATAGAAAATAGGAGCAGGAGTAGGCTATTCGGCCCTTCGAGCCTGCTCCACCATTCATTATGATCATGGTTGATCATCCAACTCAATAGCCTGCTCCTGCTTTCTCCCCATATCCTTTGATCCCTTTCGCCCCAAGAGCTATATCTAACTCCTTCTTGAAAACATACAACGTTTTGGCCTCAACCACTTTCTGTGGTAGCGAATTCCACAGGCTCACCACTCTCTGGGTGAAGAAATTTCTCCTCATCTCAGTCCTAAATGGTCTACCCCACATCCTCAGACAGTGACCCCTGGTTCTGGACTCCCCCACCATTGGGAACATCCTTCCTGCATCTACCCTGTCTAGTCCTATTAGAATTTTATAGGTTTCTATGAGATCCCCCCTCATTTTCTGAACTCCAGCGAATATAATCCTAACCGACTCAATCTCTCCTCACATGTCAGTCCCGCCATCCCAGGAATCAGTCTGGTAAACCTTCGCTGCACTCCCTCTATAGCAAGAACATCCTTCCTCAGATAAGGAGACCAAAATTGCACACAATATTCCAGGTGTGGTCTCACAGAGGCCCTGTATAATTGCAGCAAGGCATCCCTACTCCTGTACTCGAATCCTCTTGCTATGAAGGCCAACATACCATTTGCCTTCTTTACCGCCTGCTGCACCTGCATGCTTACCTTCAGCAACTGGTGTACGAGGACACCCAGGTCTCGTTGCACATTCCCCTCTCTCAATTTATAGCCATTCAGATAATAATCTGCCTTCCTGTTTTTGCTACCAAAGTGGATAACCTCACGTTTATCCATATTATACTGCATCTGCCATGCATTTGCCCACTCAGCTTGTCCAAATCACCCTGAAGCATCTCTGCATCCTCCTCACAGCTCACCCTCCCACCCAGCTTTGTGTCATCTGCAAACTTGGAGATATTACATTTAGTTCCCCCATCTAAATCATTAACATATATTGTGAATAGCTGGGGTCCCAGCACCGATCCCTGCGGTACCCCACTAATCACTGCCTGCCATTCGGAAAAAGACCCGTTTATTCCTACTCTTTGTTTCCTGTCTGGCAACCAGTTTTCTATCCATCTCAATACACTACCCCCAATCCCATGCACTTTAATTTTACACACTAATCTCTTATGTGGGACTTGTCGAAAGCCTTCTGATAGTCCAAATAAACCACATCCACTGGCTCCCCCTCATCAACTCTACCAGTTACATCCTTGAAAAATTACAGTAGATTTGTCAAGCATGATTTCCCTTTCGTAAATCCATGCTGACTCTGTCCGATTCTGCCACTATTTTCCAAGAGCTCAGCTATTAAACCTTTTATAACGGACTCTAGAATTTTCCCCACTACCGACGTCAGGCTGACTGGTCTATAATTCCCTGTTTTCTCTCTACCTCCCTTTTCAAATAGAGGGGTTACATTAGCTACTCTCCAATCTGTAGGAACTGTTCCAGAGTCTATAGAATCTCGGAAGATGACCACCAATGCATCCACTATTTCTAGGGCCACTTCCTTAAGTACTCTGGCATGTAGATTATCAGGCCCTGGGGATTTATCAGCCTTCAATCCCATCAGTTTCCCCAACACCATTTCCCTACTAATACTGATTTCTTTCAGTTCCTCCCTCTCACTAAACCCGGTGTTCCCCAACATTACTGGTATGTTATTTGTGTCCTCCTTTGTGAAGACAGAACCAAGGTATGTATTTAGTTGGTCAGCCATTTCTTTGTTCCCCATTATACATTTCCCTGTTTCTGACTGTAAGGGACCTACATTTGTCTTCATCAATCTTCTTCTCTTCACATACCGATAGAAACGTTTACAGTCAGTTTTTATGTTCTCCACAAGCTTACCCTCGTACTCTATTTTCCCCTTCTTAATCAATCCCTTGGTCCTCCTTTGCAAAATTCTAAACTGCTCCCAATCCTCAGGTCTGTTGTTTTTTTAACCAATTTGTATGCTGACTACAGGACACTCTTCCCAGACTGCTTCACCATGATGCTGACTGCAGGGCACTCTTCCCAGACTGCTTCACCGCGATGCTGACTGCAGGACACTCTTCACAGACTGCTTCACCGCGATGCTGACTGCAGGACACTCTTCCCAGCTATTCACATATGAATTAGGAACAGGAGTAGGCCACTTGGCCCCTCGAGCCTGCTTCGCCATTCAAGTAGATCATGTAACCTGAACCCCACATTCCTGCCTACCCCCAATAACCTTTCACCCCTTGTTAATCAAGAATCTATCTAGCTCTGCCTTAAAAATATTCAAAGATTCTGCTTCCACCGCTTTCTGAGGAAGAGAGTTCCAAAGATGCACAACCCTCTGAGAGAAACAAAATCTGCTCATCTCTGTCTTAAATGAGCAACCCCTTATTTTTAAATGGTGATCCCTAGTTCCAATTGTCCCACAAGAGGAAACATCCTCTCCACATCCACCCTGTCAAGATCCCTCAGGATCTTAAATGTTTCAATCAAGTCTCCTCTTACTCTTCTAAGCTCCAATGGATACAAGCCTAACCTGCCCAGCCTTTCCTCATAAGACAACCTGCTCATTCCTGGTATTAAACCTTCTCTGAACTGCTAACGCATTTACATCTTTCCTTAAATAAAGAGACTGGTACTGTACACAATACTCCAGATGTGGCACCCCTCGGTAGCAGCGACCACAACATGATTGAATTTTACATCCAGTTTGAAAGGAAGAATAGTGGGTCTAAGACTAGTATCTTAAACTTAAATAAGGGCAACTATGTGAGGATGAAAACTGAGCTAGCTGAAGTGAACTGGGAAATTAGGCTAGAAGATAGTTCAATAGAGAAGCTGTGGCAGACATTTAAGGGGATAAATCAGAGTATTCGGAATAAGTACATTTATATTTTAAAGAAAAATTCTAAGGGGAGGACCCACCATCCGTGGTTAATTAAAGAAGTTGAGGATAGCATCAAACTTAAGGAAAAAGCATACAACTCCACAAAGATGAGTGGCAGGACAGATGATTGGTCAGAATATTAAGAACAACAGAGAATGACTAAAAGGTTAATCAAGAGAAAAGAATGAGAGGAAGCTAGCTAGAAATGTAAAAATGGATAGCAAGAGTTTCTACAGGTATTTAAAAAGGAAAAGAATAAGTAAAGTGAGTGTTCGTCCTCTAGAGAGTGACAGTGGGGAGTTAATAGTAGATAATAAGGAAATGGCAGAAGAAATGAACAAATATTTTGCTTCTGTGTTCACTACAGAGGATACAACAAACATTCCAGTAATAGCTGCAAAACAGGAGGTGAAAGGGAGAGAGGAACTTGGTGAAATTGAAATCACTATGGAAACAGTACTGCACAAATTGATGGAGTTGCGGGCTGGCAAGTCTCCGGGTCCCGATGGACTATATCCTAGGGTCTCAAAAGAGGTGGCTAATGAGGTAGTCGTGCGCTGGTGTTAATTTTCAAAATTTGCTAGATTCTGGAAAAGTTCCATTAGATTGGAATGTAGCAAATATAACCCCTCTATTCAAGAAGGGAGGGAGGCAGAAAACAGGAAACTATAGGCCACTTAGCTTGATATCTGTTGTGGGGAAGTTGTTAGAATTGATCATTAAGGAGGTCACAGCTGGGCACTTAGAGCCTCAAGGCAACCGGGAAGAGTCAGTATGATTTTGTGAAAGGAAATTCATGTTTAACCAATTTATTGGAGTTTTTTAAAGGAGTAACATGCGAGGTGGATAAAGGGCAGCCTGTAGACATACTGTACTATTCCCATAAGGCATTTTGATAAGATACCACATCATGTAAGGAAAATAAAAGCACATGGTGTAGGGGGTAATGTATTAGCATGAATAGAAGATTGGCTGGCTGGCAGAAAGCAGAGTGTATACCTAAATGAATCTTTTTTGGATTGGCAGGATGTGACGAACGGAGTCCCAAAGAGGTCTGTACTGGGGCCTCAACTTTTTATGATTTACATCAATGATTCAGATGAGGGGAGCAAAGACATGGTAGCTAAATTTGCAGATGACACAAAGATAGGTAGGAAAGTATGTAGTAAAGAGGACATGAGGAGGTTGCAGATAGATATAGATAGGTTGAGTGAGTCGGCAAAGATCTGGCAAATGGAGTTTAATGTGGGGAAAATGTGAAGTTGTTCACATTGGCAGGAAGAACAAAAAAGGAGTGTTACTTAAATGGAGAACGGCTGCATAATTCTGAGGTACAGAGGGATCTAGGTGTTCTCGTACATGAGTCCCAAAAAGTTAGTACGCAGATACAGCAAGTAATTAAGAGGGCTAATGGAATGCTATCCTTTGTTATGAGAGGGGTTGAATATAGAAGTAAGGATGTTATGCTTTGGTTATACAGGGCATTAGTGAGACCGCACCTCAAATACTGTGTGCAGTTTTGATCTCCTTATTTAAGGATGGATTTGAATGCATTGAAGGTGGTTCAGAGAAGGTTTACTAGATTGTTACCTAGAATGAGTGGGTTGTCTTCTAAGGAAATGTTGAACAGACTGGGCTTGTTTCTACTGGAGTTTAGAAGAGTGAGGGGTGATTTGATTGAAGTATACAAGATCCTGAACAGCCTTGACAAGGTGGACATCGAAAGAATGTTTCCTCTTGTGGGCGAGTCCAGAACTAGGGGGCACTGTTTTAAAATTAGGGGTTGCCCTTTTAGGACAGAGATGAGGAGAAATTTTTTTCTCTCAGAGGGTTGTTGACTTTGGAACTCTCTGCCTCAGAAGGCAGTGGAGTTGGGGTCATTGAATATTTTTAAGGCAGAGGTAGGTAAATTCTTGTTCGGCAAGGGAATCAAAGGTTATCGGAGGTAGATGGGAATGTGGAAATCGAAACACAAGAAGGTATGCCATGATCGTATTGAATGGCGGAGCAGGCTCGAGGGGCCACATGGTCTACTCCTGTTCCTATTTCTTACGTCCTTATGTTCTTATTCTATTAGCTTTCGTAATTACTTGCTGTACCTGCATTTTAGCCTTTTGTGATTCATGCACTAGGACACCCAGATCCCTCTGAAGCTCAGAGCTCTGCAATCTCTCACCATTTAGATAATGAGCTTCTTTTATATCCTTCCTGCTAAAATGGACAATTTCACATTTGCCCTCATTATACTCCATTTGTCAGGTCTTTGCCCACTCACTTAGCCTATCTATTTCCCTCTGTAGCCTCCTTATGTCATAGAGTCACAGAGTTTTACAACATGGAAAGAGGCCCTACAGCCCATCATGTCCATGCCAGTCATCAAGCCCCTATCTACTCTAATCGCATTTTCCAGCACTTGCCCCGTAGCCCTGTATGCTATGGTGTTTCAAGTGTTCATCTAAATAATTCTTAAATGTTGTGAGGGTTCGTGCCTCTACCACCCTTTCAGGCAGTGAGCTCCAGATACTCCCCACCCTCTGGGTGAAAAAAAAAACCTCAAATCCCCTCTAAACCTCCTGCCCCTTACCTTAAATCTAAGCGCCCTGGTCATTGACCCCTCCACTAGGGGGAAAGGTTTCTTCCTAACTACCCTATCTATGCCCCTCATAATTTTGTACACCTCAATCAGGTCCCCCTTCAGCCTCCTTTGCTCCAGGGAAAACAATCCCAGCCTATCCAGTCTCTCCTTATAGTTGAAACACTCCAGCCCAGGTAACATCCTGGTGAATCTCCTCTGCACCTTCATTAGTGCAATCACATCCTTCTTACAGTGTGGCGACCAGAACTGCACACAGCACTACAGATGTGGCCCAACTAACACATTATACTGCTCCATCATAACGTCCCTGCTCTTGTATTCAATGCCTTGACTAATAAAGGCAAGTATCCCATATGCCTTCTTAACCAACTTATCTACAAGTCCTGCTGAATTCAAGGATCAATGGACATGCACACCAATGTCCCTCTGATCCTCTATGCTTCCTAGGGTCCTGCCATTCATCATGTATTCCCTTGCCTTGCTAGTCCTCTCAAAATGCATCACCTCACAGTTTTCAGGATTAAATTCCATTTGCCACTGTTCTGCCCATCCGACTAGCCCATCTATATCGCCCTGTAGTCTAAGGCTTTCCTCCTCGCTATTTACCACACCACCAATTTTCGTGTCATCGGCAAACTTACTGATCATGCCTCCTACATTCATGTCTAGACCATTAATGTACACTACAAACAGCAAGAGACCAGCACCGAACCCTACGGTATGCCACGAGACACAGGCTACCAGTCACACTAACAACCTTCGACCATCACCCTCTGCCTCTTGCCACTAAGTCAATTTTGGATACAATTTGCCAAATTGCCCTGGATCCCATGGGCTCTCGCTTTCTTGACCAATTTCCCATGCAAGACCTTGTCAAAAGCATTACTGAAGTCCATGTAGACTACATCAACTATGCTACCCTCATCTAAACACCTAGTCACCTCCTCGAAAAATTCAATCAAACTTGTTAGACATGATCTCCCCCTGACAAAGCCATGCTGACTATTCTTGATTAATCCTTGCCTCTCCAAGTGGAGATTAATTCTTTCCCTCAGAATTTTTTCCAAAAGTTTCCCTACCACTGATGTTAGACTCACTGGCCTATAGTTCCCTGGTTTATTCCGACCTCCCTTCTTGAATAATGGTACCACACTAGCTGTCCTCCAGTCCTTTGGCACCTCCCCTGTGGCCAGAGAGGATTTGAAAATTAATGCCAGGGCCCCTGCAATCTCCTCCTTTGCCTCCCACATCTAATCTGGGCCTGGGGATTTATCCGCTTTTAAGCCTGCTAAAACCACTAATACCTCCTCCCTCTCAATGCTATTTTGTTCAAGTATATCACAGTCCCCCTCCCTGATTTCTATACCTACATTATCCTTCTCTATAGTAAATACAGATGCAAGGTACTCATTCAAAACCTCAGCTGCATCTTGCAGCTCCTACAGATTGCCACTTTGGTCCCTAATGGGCTCTACTCTTTCCCCGGTTATCCTCTTGCCCCTAATATATTTATAAAACGTCTTTAGATTTTCCTTCATTTTACCCACCAGTGTTTTGTCATGCCCCCTCTTGGCTCTCCTAATTTCTTTTTTAAGTAACCCCCTGCACTTTTTACACTCCTCTAGGGTTTCCGCTGTTTTGAGCCCTCGGTATCGACCATAAGCTTCCCTTTATTTCCTTATCCAATCCTGTACATTCCCTGACATACGGGGTTCTCTGGATATGTTGGTCCCAACCTTCACCTTTACAGGAACATGTTGGCTCTGCACTCTTACTATTTCCTTTATGAATGACTACCACTGCTCTGATTTAGATTTTCCAACAAGTAGCTGCTCCCAATCCACTTTGGCCAGCTCCTGTCTTATCATATTAAAATCAGCCTTCCCCCAATTCAGAACCTTTATTTCCAGTCCATCTTTGTCCTTTTCCATTACTACCTTAAATTATACTGAGTTATAGTCACCATCACCAAAATGCTCCCCCACTGACACTTCTACCACTTGCCCGGCTTCTTTCCCTAAAATTAGGTCCAGCAAACCCTCCTCTTTTATAGGACTTTCTAAGTGCTTGCTTAAAAAGCTCCCCTGGATGCATTTTAAGAATTCTACCCCTTTAAGCCTTTTATACTTTGTCTATCCCAGTTAATATTGGGGAAGTTGAAATCCCCTACTATTTCTCTGAGATTTGCCTACATAGCTACCCTTCTATCTCTCCCTGACTGTTTAATGTGGTTGCCCCCTTTTTGTTTTTGAGTTCTACCCATATGGATTCATTTGAGGAACCTTCTAAGATATCATCCCATCGTTATTGCAGTAATTGGCTCCTTGATCGATATTGTGACCCCCACCTCCTCTTTTACCACCACCTGCACCGCACCCCCCCCCCCCCCCCCCGCTCTCCAGCACCCCCCATCCCCATCCACGCCCACGTCTTGCCTGAAGATTTTATACCTGGAAAATTGAGCTGCCAGTCCTGCCCCTCCCTCAACCATGTCTCCATGATAGTAATGATATCATATCCCCTGTCTTAATCAACACCCTCAACTCAAACCAGTGGCACTTCCTGCAGATGTGGTCATCCAGACTGCCAGGAGCGTCTAAGACTTCCCACATACTATCGGCCATGCAACACACAGGACTGAGCTCCCCTGCCATATCTTTAGTTAAAATACTCTTAACCTAAACTTAAGCCAAGTAGAAAATTGTTTAAGTTTCTTTCTTTTTTAAAAAAAAGCTAGAACTTTTACCTTTCCTTAATGTAGCTTTAAAGTAAAGAAAAACAACTTACCCACTACCTACCAATCAGCTCTCTGCTTTGCGCTGTCACTTTCATCAGCCTTTTTGAATTCTGTTGGGGTTAGCTGCTGCTTCGACTGGCTCAATCTGGGCCTCGACCCTTAGGCTTTTATTGAGAAGCTCCACTGGTGCTGTTCACCCCCAGGTTCATTACGCTCCGCTTCCACTGCTGCTCCGACTGGCTCTGTTCGGGAGCTGTTTTATCTCCCGAACTCTCACTCCTTTATCTCTTGAACTCTTGCTCTTCACAAGTTTACTTTCCTACCTATCTTTGTGTCATCAGCAAACTTACCAACCATTCCATCAGTCCCTTCGGTCCCAAGTCATTTATACAAAGTATAAAAAGTTGAGGCCCCAGCACTGATCACTGTGGTACACCACTCGTCACATCCTGCCAACCAGAAAAAGAGCCATTTATGCCACATCTCTGCTTCCTTTTATCTAGCCAATCTTCAATCCATGCTAATATGTTACCTTTGTAGTGGAGTTCAGTCCAGATGAGTTTCTGGTTGAAAACAATAACACCGAGATCCTTAAAACGAATGACTGTGCTTAGAATGCTTGGCAGGTGATGATCAGAGACTTTTAAAATCAAATGGGCTTCGAGGAGCTGAGAGATGGTGGCCAGCTGCTTGGTCAGCTGGGAGCTGCTGGAGTTCTTTTTGGTTGGTGTTAAAGCAACAATCTGAGCTGTGAGCAGAGAAATGTAATTTTAAAGTGATCCAAAATGGTTAGAAGCATGGAGACATGTGACATGACCCATTAATGAGTTAGAGTCATAGAGTCAAAGACCACAAAAATAGGCCCTCGCAAGAAGATTTTGTTCTTCTGGCCAAAATCCATTGTTTCCCTTAGGAGCAAAATGGTGGCTGTTAACACTTCTTCAGGTATAACGAGTTTTTGATATCATTGTCTTTGTTATTGTCCCAGCTGGGGGAGTCAGTGGGTCTGTTAGTCATCTAGTTTCGTGATTATAATTTGGCCTTACAATGGAGTGTGAGATTCCACAAGGACGAGAGTGGAACTCTTGTGTTCCTGTAATTTCTGTTGGGTACTTTCAGAATAGATGGCTAATCTTGAGTCATGTTACCTGTAGCAGCCATTTTGTGATTCAGCAGAAGTCCGTTTTAAAATAGCAAAAAAGAATAAAGCTTTGATACACACAGTTTTGGTTTCTTTTCATGTCTTATTGACATAACAATCAACTTTTGCACAGGATGGGCCCAGAAATCACAATGAGAAGAAAGACTAATCTGTCTTGGCGGTGTTAGTTGAGGGTGAATCTTGGTTAGGATACTAAAAACCTCTTTGCTGTTCCTCAAAAATTTGCATGGGAACTTTTACATGCACCTGAACATCTCATCCAACAGGCAGCACCTCCAAGAATGCAATCACACATTTAAATATCAGCTTAGATAATATAGCCAAATCCTTAAGCTGGCCCTTGAACACTGGATGTGTACTTCCATAGAACATGTAAGTGTTCAGATATGATTGTGAAATGAAGGCCAAGTGGGATAAGATGGATTTGTATGATGACTCCATAATCTTCCATCATTTCAGGCCTGTTGCCAGCCACAGCCTCACCAATGGCTGTTCCAATGATATTTGCATGTCCTTACCCACTCCTTCATGAGGGTAAGGACATGCAAGTGTACCTGTCCTCACCAGTTTGCTCCTTCTTTCTCTGGTTGTGCACCACCTTGGCTTACAAAAGAAAGGGAAATACGTTAATGAGTGTGGTGGAATCTGCATGTATTCTGTGGCTGTCATGGTTGAATAGCTGGCAGTTGTGCAAGCTGTGAAGTGTGAGTGTGAGGTTTGCAGAAGTGCTCAGTGTGTGAGGATGTACATTAGGTAAGAGCCCTAACTGATAGAGGCTGTTGGTAAGTGTATGATCGAGGTATAGTGATATCTGTAGAGCCTGACGCCAATGGTGCAGTTGGCAGGATTTGACATTTAAAGATGAATTCACCAACTTGACTACTCATGAGATAATTGAACTTCTTTGCAGGACTGCATTCAGTTTCTCAATGCATGGCTCCTGGCATTGACTGCCATGGCTATCTTGTCCCAATGCTTTCTGAGTATTTGTTTGGAGAGCCTCCTGGCCTGTGAGGATTCAACACTTTTCCCCTCTATGCACCCCTTCCACCAAGGGGTCCAGCCGAGCATCATTTGAGAACCTTGGAGCACACTCTCTCCTATTTTGTGCCATTAATCAACCTTTCTTCATATCAGAGTGATTTGCACAGGGATTTCCACCACCTGCTGCAGCCACAACGCACCTCCTCTTGGTTGCTGCAGGTTAGCTTCAACCTGTGCAAGCCTTTCACAATTTTGATTCCTTACTGAGGTGTACAGCCACTCAACAGTGCAGTTATTGTTGGCCGCACATTACAATCATGGTAATGAGCAAGCTGCACAAAATTAGTGTACTGGTTACACATATAGTACAGAAGCAAGGTAATTGAGCATCATGAGCCCAATATCTGTTTTCAGGGGCTGTCCAGTTTTGCCCCCAGAATCCTTTTGCTCATCTTCACTACTTTCACAGACCCTGCAAGATTTTAATTATTATAGATTCTATATAATGTATTAAATCTTCCAAGAGAGGTTAACAATACAGGTAAAACTTAACAGGCAATAAAGCTCTGAAAGATTTCTCCCTGGATCCATAAGATAATGTAGCAAAATACTAAAATATTAATTTAGCATTACACTCAAGTGTTGCTCAACTGCAGCCAACTGCATCTCTTAAATGCCATTTCATAGACTCTGCAGAACATTAGTAATCATCTATATTTACATTTATTCTTCTACACTATCCCATCTATGATTCGATCTTTAGCAGTTCTTTTTTTTTAATGTTTATTAACAAAGCATGAACAACTCATATTAATACACCCCATTATATTTATTACTTATATATTTATTACTCTGCAGAGATGAGTTGCATTAAGCTTCAGTCACATTAAGGCTTTTTCATTTTGTAGTTGCCTCCTTCAGTTATGAAATGACAAATTAAGTTACTGTTGTTGAAAAGCATTTTAAGGACCACAATTGCACCCCTCTTGATCTGCTCATCTCCTACAGAAGTTCAGTTAAGAAGCAGTGATTCTGCTTCAATCCCCTGCTGCAATTTTAGCAGAAGATTAGCAGAGACCCTAGAATAATAGTATATAATTACAGTGGAAGATCAGACGATCTCTTGTAGAAATTCTACTCCATGCAGTTTGAAGTCCTGGAATCAACCTTACCTTTCTGCTTCAAATAGTCTTCAGTTCACCAAGTGCTCATATAACAATTCAAAATAACATATTTTGAATTAAGACCAAGTCTTCATTATATAACTCAGCCCTTGATTACATTTACATTTATCTACTCTGCATTATAACTTATCTTCCTTGCTTTTAGTTCATTCAATTATTTTGTCCAAATCCCTTTGAATGTGATCAGTATCCCCTAGTGCAGTATGGCTTAGTATCACTAGCTAACTACAATATTACAAATAGTCTCTTCCATTAGCGTGTAGAGAAACTCTAATATTTATTCCCTTTTCCCCACTTCCAGGAGTCTTATTCATTTATCATCAACTTTTGCTTTCTAATTGCTGTGTCATTTTTCAATGCATCCAGTTAACTTGTCATTAATATTATGAGGTTTAATTATACTTGTTTTGAAAGTCTCATTTGTGTACCTATATAAGTTTCCCCCTGAAATCCTAAGAAGATTGTATCTATTGTATATACCTTGCCTGTCAACCTACAACTATATTGTCAAGAATTCCTATAGATTAGTGGACATGAACTTTTGCTTCCAAAAACATTGTGACTATTCCAGTGCATATGCTTTAGGTGAAGGTTGATAACTTTCCATAAAATGATTCTTAACACTTTCTCTACCACTGATATTAGACTAACTACTCCATGGCTCCGATAATAGGTTGAAGGTACATTGAGAATGGGGGCACGCAGTATTGATGGGAAACCCTGAAGTAGGCTCAGCACACCTGTCAGTGATATTTTAATGCAGCCAGCTCATTATCATTTTACTTTCCAATTTGGTATTGATTATACTGCAGCAACATGATTCTGCAAGATGCAATCTCAACTCCAGTGTTTAGAGGACCAGTCCATTGATGAATTTTGGAGAAGATAGAGTTGGAAACAAGAGAAGACAAGGGGTGTTAATACATTCAAGATAATCAAAGGCTTTGCCAAACTTCAGTGACTCTTCCCTTAATCTAGTGCTGGAAACTGTGAAGAGACAGAGAGAGCTACTCTTCCCCAGCAATGTAAGGAAGAAACCTACTGCTGCCATGAAGAAGTTACGACTGGAGGTGACCCAGGATATCAACAGCAGGATCATTGTGCTCTGTACCTAGATTCATTGCAGGAAATAATTTAATGACTTAATTAGGTCAGGAAAGATGAGTACAGTTGCACACCCTGGTGTGTGCATCAGCCCACCGCCTCACTCGTTCTTGTCAAGTCTACTCCATCAGGTAACTCTTCATGCCCATTTTTCTTGCAATGCACCCATTCCTCTCTTTTTATGCAGTTTCTTAACACCAGATCTATTTACCCACCATTCCCACTCACCCTCAGCCTTATGATATTTCTTGCCACTCCCTGATAATCATCAAATTCACTGCTGCCATTACAGTCACTCATAGGTCTGTTCTCTGTCCCTTTGCAGAAAAGACTGAACCTTGGGAAGAGGGAGACAACAGATTTTCTAGCTATCAACCGAAGAGGAGGAAGTACTGGAAATCAGAGGCTTTTCTGTATTCCAGGCCCTCAGTGAAGGGGAGGTGGAAACCTCACCTGGTGACGCAATCACATATCAACGACCCATATGCCCCATAACACTCAGTTATGTTAACTTAATTTCAACAATCAGTAAAAATGGATCATCTTCATAATGATAAGTTACAAATTACCTACCTCACCATCGCTGCAGGAATGGTCCACATCCTCTCCGGCCAGTGGTTCGGTTCTCGTAGGGAGTGAGGACCTTGATCTCAGTCACTCCACCCTCGGTCTGCGATGTTGAGTGCAAGCTTGTCCTGCATAAAGATGGATGGAGAGAGTGTGAGCAGGATGCATGCCAGGGCAGATGATAAGGATACCTGCCATGTGTGGGTGCTGAGTGGAGCCATGGATGGGATGAGGACTTGAGCTCCAGAGGCTCTGAGGCCAGGTAGATATGTGAAGGTGTGTGTGAGAGATTGAGGGATTGAGTGTGTGAAATGCCAGTGAATGTCTGATGGCTGGTGAGTACGTGTGTTGCCAGTGATGAAGTGATTGACTTTCCCTGGCAGAATGGATGAGATCATTCATCCGCTTTCTGTACTGGATGGCTGACCTCCTCTGTGCAGCGTTGCACTGGCCGTCTCTGCCAGTGTTCTCCAAGCTGGAGTGGTGATATTGGTGGACCTCGTCTCACCAGAGCAGGGGTAAAGGACATCATGGTGAGCCTCCCTGGTGTTCAGTAGGCAATCTAGGGCGGCATCACTGAACTTGGGAGCCGTTGTCCTCTTGGCTTTTGGGGCCATGTCTTTAGTGGAGCAGCTCTGGGCTGCATTCAGTGAGACAGCTGTGTGTAGCTGCTCTTTAAATGTGGCTCTCAGAGTGAGGTACCAGTGAGCTCACAGTGGGATGGACGAATCAGAGGCTGCCCACCTGCGATCCGATGTTTCCCCCTTGTGCGCATAATTAATGAGCTGGGTGGCGGATGATACGAGGTTAAAACCCATCATTGTGGCCGATGGGAAAGATGCTGATCTTCACACTCACCACCACAGGTTAGAGCCCGGATGGGAAAATCCTGAATGTAGTTGAGCTTTCACCTGGTGACTCACTCCTCATGAGCGAGTAAGGGCGGATGGCGATGGCAGGGGCAGCAGTGGAGAGTCCAGTTGGAAAGATGTAGTCCTCTCCAAGCTCTGCTCAGCTGGTCATAGATGCCATGGAAAATCAAAAGCAGCAATTACATGAGTGCATGCCTTGATCACAGCCATGCAGGTTCTGGGTGCCAACATGTTTGTCGCTTGAAAACAGGCCTCAGGTATCTTAGTCTTAGTGTAATAGTGTCACACTGATCTGCAGCGAAGTGTTCTCCAGCCAAGTGGTAGGAGTGAAATGTGGAACATGAGAAGGATGATAGTGAAAGGGAGCATGGAATGAGTACTGCACTCAAAGCACTTCCATTTCTCACTCATTATTTCCATTCTGTCAGTAGCCCACACGCTGTCTTTCCTCCTGATGGCTGAGCCTGCCCCTGCACAGGTACAGATGGAGCATTCTTGGAAGGGCCCTCATGGACTATCAAACCCAAATCGGCCAAGGGCACCTAATCAACCTGAGCATGGATATCAGCAGCCTGCCTCTAGCTCTGCTGAAGCCACAGGTTTGCACCATATAGGAGCTGTAGGAACATGGGAGGGTAAGCTTTCTAATTGCACAAGAGTATGCAGATGGATGTAAGAAAAAATGCTATATTATGAAGTTTGTAAAGACTGTTGCTGCTACTGGTTCTGGTGCTGGTCATACTGCTGCTTCTCTGAGGTCCAGACTAAGGCAACCAAAGCAGTGTCCATCCTGACATGATTCAGAACCTGCAAAAAGTAAAAACAGTCATTTGGTAGTACAGAACTTGAGCATTGCTGAAAAAAAAGACACATTTTTTGACAAACCTTTTAGTCTTACACTCAGTAGGACAATTCACAACAAAATACCAATGTCAGGGGGAAACAGCATTTTATACTGTATGAGAAGAGAGAGTTGATTGGTTGGCAAGTGGACTCTGATTGGTGGAGTTTTTGCCTTGGAGAATGCACCTGTTGACAGTTAACTGCCAAGCACTGTTTGAAATTTAAACCAGGCAGCTTGACTCTGATTGGTCAAGACATTGCCCTGGAGAATGAACCAGTGAACGGCTGTCACTTATTTTGTTTAGCTGAAACAGATGCAATGTGTGTACATTTTCTATCTGCAAAGAACAGGGCCCTGTGTATTAATGTAGTGGCTTGAACACGCAAATGTGCCACACTGCGAGCCCGAGTGACAATCTTAAATTTCATGTTTGCATAATTATTAGCACACTGAGGATTATTTAGCAAATGTTGTCCAATTGTGGAATCACATAATGTTGGACACTGTGTTTTGAGTTTTGTAAGCATGGGCTGGTGGCTACGGTCTGTACCCTGCCGTTTGTGAACAGTGGCTGGGACGTGCTGTTTGATACAATCCGCCAGTCTTTGGGATGTACGGCCTACATACCTAGCATCACACCAGGGCTGAAATTCATATACCACATTATTCATTTGTGTGATAGGCAGAACGTCTTTTTGGCTTGATGGTAGCATCCTGTTAGTGGTGAATACCACTCGTGTTGCTACTGCATCGTAGAAGAGCGCAAAACAGCTAGCTTCACCTGTTGATCAGATTTTTGGGTTTTTTGCCCATCCAGGGTAATCTGATGTAGACTGGGCACTTTTCACATCTGAAAGTGATGGCCTTGGGCCCATTCATGAGTTTGTGTGATATACAGTGTGAAATGATCTGATCAGGGCATCCATTATCCATAGCATGTCTTTGATGCGCCCTATTTCAGCATCAAGCTTGCATAGTGAGCAAATGGCTTGGGCCCTATTTATGAGGTTGCCAATAAGGCCAATCTTATAGTGCGTAGAACTATAAGAATCCCAACATGTATATTGACTAGTGAAGGTTGGCTTGCAGTAGACCGTGTTAGAGAATCCCCTGGCAAATTTCTTAACCGGTACATCAAAGAAAGGGCATTAATTTGACTGCTCCATTTCAAAGCTAAATTTGAGCACAGGATGGAGCTCATTAAGACATGTAAGGAAATTGTTACATGCAGCTGGGGATTTAAATATTACAAACATATCATCCACATATTGGAAATGTGCAAGGGTAGGAGGTTAGGTGTCATTCCATCGAAGAGACGTTTCTGATGGAACACAACAATGATGTTTACAAGAGTTTGGCCTAGAGGAAGTTCCGTGGCAACACCATCTATTTGGTCATATATAGTGTCATTAAAATTAAACTCAACTGCGTGAGTTGCCGAGTTCATAAGCTCAACGAATATTGATTCATGCAATGGTGACAGCTCTAGATCGCCATGATGTAAATATATACAAATATCTATGGCTTATTTAAGTGGAATATTGGTGAATAGGCTAGCAATGTCAAATGAGCACGTGGACACAGCATTGCAATCGATATGCAAATCCTGTATGGTCTTCACAAAAGTGAAGGAGTCCTTCACCATGTATGTGGAAAACTTGCTCAAAACTGGTTGTAACAATTCATCCAACCATTTGGCCAATTCATGCTGTGCAAAACCGGTCATAGATAAGATAGGGTATAAAGTGACATCATTTGTGTGTGTATTGGGCAGCCCATACATAGGCAGACACAGCGAGTCATGAGGACAACCTCTGTCATATGTATCACGCAGCAGCTCATCGCTCTTCCACAAGAGCTTCAACAAAAAAACCTTTCTTTTTCAAAAAGTAGAAAATGATCTCTCAGCAGGAGTAATGTGAACAAACTCTTTCCCACTACCCGGTAAGAGTACAGTTGTATATTGAGTATTTTTTGCAGTATTTCCATAGGATTTAATCGACTCCATCAATTCTGTTGTATTCTTGCCTTGCTTTCGATGGCAAATTTCAGGAAGCCTGGGAAACAGGCAGATGCACCTTTAAGCTTAAAACTGTGTTGAAATAACACTCCATTTAAGCAATCATCACATGTTAAGAGTCTCTCTCAAGGGGGTTGACTGCAACCAGTCTATGTTGGGTTGGAGCTGCCTTCTGGACACGCTCACGTTTTTTGCCAAATTTAACACTTTACGCAAGCCCATGTACTTCATGAGCCTAAAATTCCCCTGACATAACTCTGGTTGCCATCCTCTAGGCTTCTGCAGTGCTACTCTGTCCATAAATGGCAAAAATTTCATTTCTGTAATGCCACCTTCAGTGGCGCAGTGAAAGCTGAGCGTCCTTTTGCCGGTGTGCAGTGCATCTGCAGCCGCTTCCTGTATGGCCAGTATGGCATGATCTCTTGTGGTGGGCACCCTTATGTGTGTCCCCAGTGTGTGCTGAAAGCCTTTGAAGCCTTCCTCACATGACACTGCCCGACTAGCTGTGATGCCAGAGTGTTTAATTTAAACCACGCAGGTTGAAGTAATGAATTTGCATGTCTCTCTACAAGCAAGTATTAAGCTGCAAAATGAGCCCTGCACTAGCATTACTTAAAATAATAGGCACCCAAAATTGCAGGTAAGATAACTTTGAAGAACTCCTGCTGTTGAATGTTGAGGCAAGTTCCTGCATTTACCAGAGAGTGTTGCGGGATTCGGGATTTTCACAGGGTGGACAGAGAATTAGGTGACCCGTGCATACAAAAGCTGCAATAGGTATGGATGCAGGGCCACTGGGTCCTCAGCATGACAGGGAGATGGAGTAGAGGCTGTGTACTTGGAGCTGGACTCCTCCATTCCCTTTAACAGTGACAGAAAACTGATGCCGTGTGCATTAGCTGACTTGCCAGACAAAGTCCTCATCAGAGTCCTCCACAGCAGAATTTGTCTGCTACCTCACTCTCTGGTGAACTGGCAAACAATTCATCCTTTATCCATGGCCTGACTGCAGCCTATTCATGCCTGGTGAGTCACCATGTGCTGATCCCAAATCTATACTAGCCTGTAAGTTAAATACAGTACCAGTAGCTGAGCTGGTGACTACAAGTCTCAGATCTTGATCAGTGCTGTGCTATTACACTTTCTCTTCCTCCTTGGGTTGCTGTGGCTGGGCAGGCAGGAGTTCTGGGTGTTTGAAAGCAGCAAATCTGAAGGGGAAGGCTGGTATGAGTGAAGGGATTTGGATGGGAAGCAAGAGGTATATGGTCACACCATCAGTAGCTTGCTCATTATGCCAGAGAGCAGGATGATGGCGAGTTGAGAAGGGGCATAAGGCAGGACCATATTGCTATCCTCAATGTTCTCAGCCATGTCAGATGCCATGAACCCCATTGCAGCCGGCTGCATGATGCTGAGAGCGACCACCTCTGTGGGCTCAGGAGATGCAGGCTTTTTCCTCCATCAGTTCTGCTCTGTTCCTATCTATTGTGTACCACCTTATCCTGTAAAAGTGAGGGCAGAATGTCAGCGATTGTGTGGCACCGGGTTTAGGTGATGTCCCTTCCCTGACTGATTACCTGGAGGGATGTGGAGGCAGGAAGCAGTGGGTGGGAGGTTTGCAAGTCTGGATGAAGTAGCGTATCTGAATGTTAGGCATGAATACTGAGTGCCACGGAGTTCTGATGGATAAGTGATAGGAGTTAATGCATTGAGCAGTATGTGAAGCTAGTGGTGCAGTGAGTAGGAGATGTTATGTGAAATCCATTCAGTGAACTTGACCACCTCCATGAGATCTTTTTGTGACACTGCTGCCAGATTCTTGAGTCTAGATGCCAGGAGTTAACTTCCCTGGCCACCTGCTCCCACTCCCTTCTGAGTGTTGTCCTTGAGGCCTTCCTGTAGAAACGTGTTATTTCTCCTCCTGCCCACTCATACCAGTCCATTCACCCTGGAATCCTCTCTCTGCCCTTGTGTTCTATTTTACGGCCAGAATTTTACAGCTCATGGGCAGGCACACGCCCGACCTGAACAGGCGTGAAATCGCACGAGATGACGTCGGGTGAGTGTCCCAATGTCGTCACGCAGGTGCGCGCAAAAGCCAGAAGCGTGCCCGCCGAGAATTAAGTGGGCAATTAAGCCCATTAACGTCCCAATTGTCAGCGATTTTTCGTGGCTCCCCCAACTTTATGGTTGGCAGACGGGCCAATCGGCCAGGCGAGCTTTACATTTTTGATGAAACCACATCCAAGGGCAGGATGAAATCCCCGTTAAGATTTAAAATAAAAATAAATATCTGGGGACTGTTTTCTTTATGAGGTCTGCTTTCAGCTGCTTAATTGTGCTGCATGGACATTTTTTGCAGCATTTTTGGGCTTTATTATTTGCAAGGCGCATTTCACGCTGGCTGGCCGTTAATTGGTCAGCTAGTGTAAGATCGTGGTTGGGGGCCGATCGCAGGTCGAAGAGCATTTCGCGCCCGCTTCCCTGTCTGCCGATCACGCACGCCCGACTAGCGCAAAATTCAGACCTCCATGTTTTAAATTGCAGTAATACTATTCAGTGCAACTTCCCTTTAAGAGGAGCAGACTCCCTTCAAGAAGAACAGGCTAGCTGTACCATGTACTGCTAGCACATTGGTGATAGGCCCCCTGATGAGCACAAAGGCAGCTGGCAGTAAGAAGAGGCAGCCAGCAGTGAGTCAGACATTCAGCCTTACATCTCAATCAAGGTGACATGTTTCCCACCTCCAAAGCAATCAGATCCCAATGCCTGAAAAAAAGGTAGTCTAAAGTCTCTAAAATAACCTCACCCAGTGTCCAATGGCGTACCACAGGGATCTGTGCTGGCTCCCCTGTTATTTGTCATTTATATAAATGACATAGATGACTACGTGGGGGGTAGGATTAGTAAGTTTGTGGATGACACAAAGATCGGCCGAGTGGTTAACAGTGAGGTTGAGTGTCTTGGGCTACAGGAAGGTATAGACCGGATGGTCAAATGGGCAGATAAGTGGCAGATGGAATTTAACCCTGAAAAGTGTGAGGTGATGCACTTTTGAAGGAGTAATTTGACAAGGAAGTATTCAATGAACGACATGACACTAGGAAGTTCTGAAGAACAAAGGGACTTTGGCGTGTGTGTCCATAGATCTCTGAAGGCAGAGGGGCATGTTGGTGGGGTGGTGAAAAAGGCATATGGGACACTTGCCTTTATCAATCGAGGCATAGATTACAAAAGTAGGGAGGTTATGTTGGAGTTGTATAGAACCTTGGTGAGGCCACAGCTGGAGTACTGTGTGCAGTTCTTGTTACAACATTATAGGAAGGGTGCGATTGCACTGGAGGGGGTGCAAAGGAGATTCATCAGGATGTTGCCTGGGATGAAACATTTAAGTTATGAAGAGAGGTTGGATAGACTTGGGTTGTTTTCATTGGAGCAGAGAAGACTGAGGGGCGACCTGATCGAGGTGTACAAGGTTATGAGGGGCATGGACATGGTGGATAGGGAGCAGCTGTTCCCCTTAGTTGAAAGGTCAGTCACAAGGGGACATAGGTTCAAGGTGAGAGGCAGGAGGTTTAGGGGGGATGTGAGGAAAAACTTTTTTACCCAGAGGGTGGTGACGGACTGGAATGTGCTGCCTGGGAGGGTGGTGGAGGCGGGTTGCCTCGCATCCTTTAAAAAGTACCTGGATGAGGACTTGGCACGTCATAACATTCAAGGCAGTGGGCCAAGTGCTGGTAAATGGGATTAGGTAGTAGGTCAGCTGTTTCTCACGTGTCGGTGCAGACTTGATGGGCCGAAGGGCCTCTTCTGCACTGTGTGATTCTGTGATTCATTTATTTCTTCAGGATTCTCAGGGGTATCTCACCAACTTTGTAAGGTTAATTTCAGAGGGACATGTTGCCTCGAATTTAATTCATCTTCATCTTGTGAGTCACAGGCCTCAAAGGTGCCCATGACACCAGCAGTTTACAGTATTCAGCATTCAGCATTACTCACTGCATTATCCAGCAAAGAACCAGTACAGGTATGACAAGCTTGTGGGATGCCAGTTTGACAGGGGTACATTGGTTTTTCATGAAAAATATATGAGGAAGAGGAAGTGGTTAAGGAAAACATGAAGCAGGAAGCTACTAACCATGGGCCAGCCATAGATGCAGAGCTCATGGGGGTTGCATTTAGAAGAAGGATGATATGTAGGGATTATTGTATTGTCCAGTCATTGGAGGCCATGCCAAGCACTCTGCAAGGCCTAGTGATGCTTGTGATGGAATCCACTCCTGGGCCTTTGCATTACCATTCAACAGAACTATAGTGAGTTACAGAACACAACTCCATCTGCTGAGGAGCCCCAGAGTCACAGAGATTTTAGGCCATAGGAATGCTCAGGCAGCTGTCATGGAGGCTTCAGTTTCCAAGTGATTGCATGCTTGTTTCAACATGATGAAGAATTAATATGAGATGCTTTAAGATGCTTTGTGGTATATTTAATGATGATTCCACTGGCTGCATCTGATTCAAATCATCTGCACACGACTATCATTGGTAGATGTCTCAGATGATACAAGAGGCTGGTGCTGAGAGGGTAGCCAAGATCTTCTACAGTCATGTGTTCCCTTCTTTCTTTCTTTGGTATTGTAGATTACATTAAAATAGTGGTGTTATAACAGCTGCCTCAGAAGTGGACATTGACTTGCATGATCCTGCTTAAGCGATCACAACCAACTGCACATTTATGGAGTGGAAGCCCTTGCAGTTTGTGAAGGGCAAGCAAATGCTTGCAGGGATCCAAGGTGCCAGGCAGTGACAGCAATGATGTCCTGAATTTTGGGGATTCTGCCAGTTGAAATATAATTGCACAGTCCTCTTATTCTGCTATCATTTGCCATGGGGAAAATGAAGTAATTACTTGTCTGGTGAGCAACGCCTCAGGCTTGATACATTTTCGAACTGCAGATTGGCTGATATAGCTGATCTTTCCTGTAGCAGTTTAGAATGAGCTGGATGAATAAAAGTTCAGAGTTGCAGTGACCTTGATGGTCACAGGACAGTGCAAACCCTGCTGCCAGTTGGCTGTTTGGCTGATTCTGGTGACTTTACAAGTGTAGTACCTCCCTGAAGAGAAGCTGTAGTTTTTCTCTGACATTTCAAAATAGATATTTCCCTGCCTTTAGTTATAGTTTTGTAGGTAATGTAGCAGAGACCAATTTGGCTTTAGCATACCTTCCACCTTTTTAATTCTCTTCTCCCCTCTCCTAAAAGGCAAACATGGAAGAATCCGTATTGGAGCACTTGTCTTTGAATGGTAAGTCACAGCAAGCAAAAACCTGGTGGTCAAAATTCTTTGTTATACTGTTTAATATTGATAACAGTACAAAGATAAAGAAGATGCCCCTATATTTTCTCTCTTAAAACACAACAGACTCCTCTTTAAATGCTGAGTGACTCCAGAACTTTCATAACAAAAACAAAAATACCTGGAAAAACTCAGCAGGTCTGGCAGCATCTGCGGAGAGGAACACAGTTAACGTTTTGAGTCCGAATGACCCTTCAACAGAACTAAGTAAAAATAGAACAGAGGTGAAATATAAGCTGTTTTCGGAGGGGGGAACAAGCCCTGATTGCCTATTATATATGAACAAATTCAGTACAAAATATATGCTTGGCAAATTGTGAGTGTGTATATGCAAATATATATCCAATAAAATAAAATTATATATTAAGATAATGGTTCCTGCCTGCTTTGGTGAAAGTTACTTAGACCTGTCTCATTGCCTAATCAAAAGTGTCTCTGTGCAGTGCCAAATGGGTAGAGATATGGTGATATTTGATCTCTGATCAATTTTACAAGTCCCCAGCACCCAATCCATACAGGTTACAAGAAAACTTAACTTTTAATCTTTTGAGTTTCTCCACATGACATAATTTACTGACTTATATTAGAATTGCAAGCATGATTGAATTCTCACTTAAAATCTGAAAAATGGAATTGTCAAGTAAGGCCACGGAAGAGTCAGACAAACATGGGGGCGCAGAGCCAATGAAATTTGTCTTCAAACCAAAAAATAATTAATTGGTTCGGCAATTTCACAACAAGAGAACAAATTTGATTTACCATTTAAATTCTAGTTAAGAATGGATTTTCACACTGACTCAAAATGGCTACCTAACCTAATCACGGCACACAGAAAGTAGTAATATTTTCAAAATCACTGTTAGAATGAAAATGTTCTGCTATTTTAAACTTACTGAAAGTGAAGAATGAGTACATTCATTGCAAACAAAGAAATCTTTCTAAGAAATATAACTGTTAATGAACAATAAAATTGACACATCTGACAGATTATTTATAACATTTTCAATTGTTATTTCATACACAAATGCGTGCACTTATAAAGTTATTTCTTATATGCGAACTTTACCTTATTTTCTTTAATTTCTAAGTTTTTCATTCATAATATGTCTTGCAGACTCTCAACAAGTTTCAGAAATAAAGACCCAATAGATTCAATCAAAATGTTCTGCAATTCTCTACTGGCATCAGTTGTGTTCACTGTTGTATTGAGTACTTGTCTGCCCTGTAGTTGGTTTCCTAAAATTATGATTCAAAATAATAATGCCTTCACTTCACCTGGTTTGATTCTTATCTATCTAGTCATGGCCAGAGTATCACTTGAAATGGTTTATTTTCCTTCTCCTGCCCCATTACCTCTGGTGTTCCAAGAATCTATCTTGGCCCACCCCTTCCCCTCTATTTCTCACCTACATGCTACCCTTGGCAACATCATCCTTGAGTGAACAGGGTGAAATTCAACAACGGCAGTATTGCAAAAAAGACATATCAAATCAACAACCCCTTTCCCACTGACTTTCTTTTCTGTTGTCTTAAATTCAGTGGGGTGTAAAGCGAGCTGCCAATTTATCATCGCTGCATTGACATGGAAATAGTGTTTAATCTCCAACCAAACTGAAATTTTAACATCAAGAAAGAATTAATAATTCTTATTAATTGTGAATATCCATTTTGTGTTGAGTTATTTGTATGTGTGAGATGATTAATGATGTAAAGTGATCACAGTGTGCAAAAATAAGCCACCACAGAAGCTTAGAATTCACTGATATCAAGTTGTTCAGCCAGTTTTGAGGTCAGTGTATATCTGACATATCAAAATAAAAAAAAAATCCCCCATGCTGCAGGTTGTCAGATAAGAATGTACGTTTTATTTGATGTGGCACATAGTAACTTTGGATTTCCTGTCATACATAAACTTTGCCTGAAATCAATATGCCATTTGAACATGGCAGTCAAGAGAGTAAATAATTCAGACCAGGTGGAGGTCTTTCTGGGTTACTGCTAAAATAGGCATTCCAAAATTTCTGCCTACCTGCTCACAACGTCAACATACACTTAAAAGCCTCAATCCAATGTGTGCCCATTTATTTGCAGTCAGGATTGTCCTGTTTCAGATCCTAATTTGAATTAATGTTGGACTATTTGGGTGGCTCAAGTTTCAAATCGAAACTAATTTCAATCCAGTGGGATTTTCAGGTATTTTTGTTTTTGTTCTAGATTTTCAGCATCCACAATATTTTGCTTTCAATCCAGTGGGACTGACTTATTCTGTTTATGTACATTGTTTGACTACAATGTTATAGAGTGCTTCATAGAGGTACAAAAAGATTTTAAAATACAATAAAACAAACTATAAACAACTCTTTTTTAGTTTTACCAATGTTTGCAGCTGAACTTACTAAATCAGTAGAGTTGTATTTGCAGGACAAATATCAGCACGCATGAATGCTGGAATTTTCCCCTAACATTCAGATTTGCTAATTAGGATGCGGTGTGACTCAGTGAATTGCAGGCCAAGAATTTGCATTGGGTGTCATCACCACTTAGAAGTGCTAGCAGTTAAATCAGTTTCTATGATAAAAGCCTTAACGACCCATTACTAGATTGCTTTTCCCACCCAAGAAAATAAAGCATCCTCATCAGCCTGGATCAGGTGAAGGCCTTTGACAGAATATCACACACCTACATGGTGGATGTGCTCTCCAAAATGGGGTTTGGGGAGGGAATCCGCAACTGGATCCAACTGCTCCACACGAACATCAGTAGCACATTTTGAATCAATGAGCGGGAATCAGAAAGCTTTCCAATTAAATCTGGAGTCAGGCAGGGCTGCCTTCTCTCCCCTGTCCTGTTTGTGTGTTGCATAGAACCCTTTGCTGAGTCCATCAGGAAGGATCTGGGCATAAGGGAAGTGAAGATCCCAGACAGTGGAGGCACTCAGGTCAAAGCCTCCCTGTACATGGATGATGCCGCCGTCTTCTGCTCGGATCCGCTGTCGGTGTGTAGACTGATCAACATCTGTGACCAGTTCGAACTGGCCCTGGAGCTCAGGTAAATCACGGCAAGGGTGAGGCCATGTTCTTTGGGAACTGGGCTGACCGATCCTTTGTCCCCTTCACCATCAGCCTGAAGGTGCTGGGGATATAGTTTGGAGGGACCAGGGCATGCGTTAGAAACTGGAAGGAGCGAGCGGCTATAGCGGAAAGAAAACTGGGCATGTGGGAGCGACGCTCCCTCTCCATTGCGGGTAAGAACCTTGTTATCAGGTGCGAGGCATTCTCAGCGTTGCTGTACGTGGTGGAGGTCTGGCCCATTCCTCACTCCTGTGCGATGGTGATCACCCGAGCCATCTTTCGCTTTATCTGGAGGTTGAAAATGGATTGTGTTCGCAGGGACATAATGTACAAGCCTCTAGATAAAAGGGGGGAAAAGGTGCCCAACTTCGCTCTCATCCTGATGGCCACCTTCGTGTGCGGCTGCATCAAGCTGTGCATAGGCCCTCGGGATGCAAACACCAAGTGTCACTACGTGCTGAGGTTCTACCTGTCCCCAGTGTTGTGAAGGATGGGTCTGGCCACGCTGCCGTGGAACACTCCAAGTAGTTGGACCGTGCCGTACCACCTGTCCCTCGTGGAAAAAGTTATGCAGAGAAACACCTTTGACCACAAGTCCATCAGGCAGTGGTCGGCACGTAACGTCCTAGAGGCCCTGTGGGAAAAGGAGATGGTGGATCCTGTGGGATGGTTCCCCGAGCAGACTGTCAAAGTCATTTGGCAGAATGCCTCATCGCCAGAACTTTCCAACAAGCACCAAGACATAGCTTGGCTGGTGGTGAGAAAGGCCTCTCCCGTCAAATCCTTTCTACACGCCAGGAATCTTACCTCCTCCGCATGTTGTCCTCAAGGTAGCTGTGGTGGGGAAGAGACTGTTGTTCACCTCCTTGTGGAATGTGCCTTTGCAAAGAAGGTCTGGAGAGAGATGCAGCGGTTTCTGTCGAGGTTCATCCTGAGCAGTACTGTGACACAGGACTCTGTGCTCTACGGGCTGTTCCCAGGGACACACACCGAGACAAACATCAGCTGCAGCTGGAGGATCATCAGCTCGGTGAAAGACGCTCTTTGGTCTGCCCGAAACTTGTTGGCCTTCCACTACAAAGAGTTGTCCCTGACCGAGTGTTGCAGACTGGCACATTCCAAGGTCCAGGACTACGTGCTGAGGGACGCACTAAAGCTTGGGGCAGCCGCCACAAAGGCGCAATGGGGAAAGGTCGCTGTCTAAGACCTTTCTGCCATAGTGCACTGAGGGGCTGGGAATTGTATAGACCCCCTCGGGCTGCACGACTCACAATAAATGTATGTTGTGAATACTAAATGTATTAAATTGTATTGAAGCACCTCAGAGTGCAACATGATGTATGTCGATAACTCCAATCCCATTGCACTGTCTGACTATCTGTAATGACCATATTGAAATTACTGTAATATTCATTGATTATATTAAAGCACCTCATGATCCATGTGTAAAAGTTGAATATGATTGCACTTTTTGTGATGGGCATTTAGAAATGTTTTGTAATGTTCTTTCAGATATTTTATGAATAAAGTATATTTTTCCAAAAAAAAACCTCCAAGCAAGGAGAGGTGACGGCCAGAAAGTATTTGTTTAAATAACTATTTAGCTAAACCCTAATTTATAGTTTTAACTATAAAGTAACTTCAGGGCAGAAGTCACTTCAGGTGACTTTTAAAACATTAAATAAAAATAATAAATGGAGTGAGTATATAGAAATAATTCAATGAAAATAATTTTGAAATAATTTCTGTTGATTTAAATACAAATAGGAGTCTGTAGGATCAGAGTTTTGTGTGGTGTATGTGGCATTCGTGATCTGGATCTGCTAGACTCGTGTGACAGGAATACTTATATGTGTAATGTACAGATGTTGCATTTCTTGAGCAGAAAGCCACACACTTTAAGAGCCAATCGGATACACTTTGCAGTATTTGGGAGAGAGAAAGCTGAAGAATAAGTTCTGGAGGGTTCCTTGGGGTAGAAAGTCGGGTAAAGAAGACTGAGAACCAACAGCAGACAGGGCTGGAAGCTGCAGGGAATTATCTCTGGAACTGAATTTGTCCACTGACATACCTGTTTAGAAATTGGTGATATGGATGAAAAGGGGCACAAAGAAAGGGATTGTTATGACACAGCCATTGGTAAAGGCTGAGTTATTTAAAATCCCAGAGAGAAACCTTAAACAACTGTCATGGCCTATATTTTCAATTGGCATATTTGAGATGCAGCTCTGAATTCAGAAATGAAACCACCAAGCTTTCAGAGGTTTTTATGTAAATTAAATTAAGCATTTATTAATTTAACAACGGATTTAAACACATACATATGTCTACAAATTACTACCATAATAACTTTTAAAAATCCCCAAATTAATCATTAGCAGGTAATCTTCCCCAAGGCAACAATAAACCATAGACTTAAACAGACATCAGGCAAAGCACATTTTATCTTACAAATTCAAAATGAGGTTCCTTTCAATTTGTTTTTTTCACACAGTTGTAGGCTTACAGGTAGCATGCCTCTGACCCATACACACAACTCTTTTCTGTATATACCTAGCCTTCCCTTTGAATGCAAATTCTCATTGTATCACCAGGCTCTTTGAACTCCATCTCTTCCAACAATAAAACCCATTTCATAGTACCAATTTTATTAGTAATATAAACACATTGCTTGGTGTCTCCTAGCTAGGTGCATGATTTCACCCCCCAGTCTTTGAATGGTTTATTCAACAAAATGCAAATGTACTCTTTACCTTACTGTTTAACATCTCAAACTACCATACATCAAAGCACCCAGACTAGCTAGCTTTAATCCAATTAAGACACACACATTCACACCCACAGGCACAGACCCTACTACAAGTCCAATTTAAAATAATTTCCAATAACATTATATACATTAATATCTTCATGACGGGGGTAACCATGAGCAACTGGTTACCTGTGCGAGAAACTGCGCAGAGAGTAAGAATAGGTGAGTGGTGAGTGTGAGTTTCTATAGTCTGGGGGGTTGATCGCTTCTTTTGTACACATGATCCAGAGTTTCAAATGGTATATTGCTTTTCAGTGCCATGGTGCAGGATATCAAGGAGTGAATCAAAGGTCCTGAAAAGGAAGGCCATGCAGCCAGATGCCGTAATTCACATGGGAAACAATGACAAAGAAGTAGGTTTGAGATTCTGCAAGTGAATTTCAAGCTGTTAAATTCTAGATTAGGGACCAGAATCTTCAGGATAATAGTAATTTATGGATTATTTTCAGTGTCGCGCATACGACCAGACAGGGAGAAATGCATTGGCATTGTCAAAGCGTTGATGAAAAGGTGATGTAATAGAAGAAGTGTCAGATTCCTGGGAACTTGGAAGTACAATTGATGCTGTTGAAGGTTGAACATGTAAGATGACCTTTACCTAAAGTAGAAAGGCACAAGTGTTCTTGCGCAATAAGGTTGAAATTGGACAATGGAGAATGATGTAAAGTAGTTATGGGGATGGCAAGAGAAAATCTACACAGTAGGGTAAAAGTAGGTCATCAAATACTCAGTACTTCAGGAGAAACAGCATCAGGCCTGAATGAAATAGGTGTCTGATCTGCTACCATCTGCTTTCTGCCTAATGGGAAATAAGGCATTTTACACTCAAAAGTTATACAAATTTTCAAAAAAGTGAGTGGTTTCCCTCTTGAAACAAAAGAAAACTATAATCAATAAAATCTTAACCCATTTTGGATTTTGGAAATGAAGCCCAGCTGTGTAATCTGGATGGTATTACTTTTGTAGTGAGCTACTTCAGACTGTAATCTTTTACCAGTGCTTTTTAACCTTTATAAACCACTACTAATATTTCTGATGGAGTTGTTACAGACAAGAAAGAGATGTGGCATAATTTCTCCCTTTTTACAACCTCTCAACTGACTGCAACAAAATGTATTTTAAAGTGTTTAACCCCTTGAGTGCTTTGACTTTTAAGAACAGACAGGCTTCTGGTAAGTGTAAACCAAACACGCAAAAATGTACACAAATACCCACTGCTCATTCACACAGACAGACACACATACACACACAAGAAAAGACAGTTTCCAAAGATGTAACATGCATTTAGATTACTTAAAGTCCCAAAAGTCAATATTACTCTGTTTCTCCAAGAAAGCCATTGAAAGCATTGCAGTCCTAGAAATTACACAATGAGGAGTGAATGGCACAATTCACATTTACTTGTGATAAAGTGGTTCCTTCACATTTACATTTTAAGTTTTCAGACTGTTACAACTCCAGCTGAGGTTACCCCTGGACAAGCCTGATCCCAGAGTTGCACCCTGCTTGATAGATCACAACTTTTAATTGTTTGTTTAGATACGTGGAGAGTAGCTACTGAACAGTGGCACAGGAGTCAGCTGATGAACTTTTGACAAAATAATAAAACATTTATTCAACAAGAAATGATGAACTATATTACAATACCCTTCACCCACAACTATACGTTTACATATATATACAGATTTGTAAGGATAACACAAGTTACAAAAGCTATCTTATACTTTAATGTACACAGTAAGTACTCAGTCCATGTAAACCTATGGCACCCTGTGGTCAGACACACCACACTCTGACCTCAAATGACAGATGCCACCTGAACCAGATGCTTTGGATCTCTTCTCAATTCCCCCCAGAAGCTTGGAACACCATGAGCCAACCAGTCTCACTGAATTCGGTCCTTCATACAAGGGTTTCCAATCTCCACTATCTAAGACCTCACCTTGGAATCTTCTCTCAAACTGATGTTTTCTCTCAGACACCTTCAACAGGGGTTCACCTCCAGGATTTCGAACTCTCCTTCTGATGTTCCTATTCCCTGGGCACCACATACATTCACGATGTCTTCCATGCACTCTCTCTGTCAACTCAACCTTAACAGTACACCACTGCTTCACATGCCCATAGCAAAGAGTTACAGACCTTCAGTTGTCTCTTTGAACCTTCTTGCTTCTTGCAAGGTGTTCTCACTTTAAATCTGAAGCTTGGAGCCTTTCTCTCTGCCCCTCACTCTTAATTTCACTTTATAGGACCTTTTCCCAGGTTCCTATTGTTCCTATGACCAAAAGGTCTCCTTTGGACTTCCCCCTCTTCCACCCTCCTGGATTTTTGGGGGTTTTCTTCACTTGGGACCTTTTTGTTCTTTTGGGAAATCTGCAGTTCCCTCTCCCAGAGTCCAGTCTCTCTGGGGCCCTGGCTTCAGCTGAACTTAAAACTGCTGTTTCTTTAGCTCTGTCTCTATGTCTGTGGGAGCATCCTGCCTATCTGGTCACCTGTTGCTAGGCAACAGCACTATTCTTTCTACTCTTGTGTGTTTACTTTTACTTTATAGGGGTTGTAAACTTCTTAGTAGAAATGCAAGTCTCTTAAAATGAAACTAAAACTCAATTTGACCTTTCTTAACACACAGAAACAGAAATACAAATCAAACTTAAACTTTAAAGCTAAAACTCATTCCTAACACACACAAATACAAATATAACTTAAACTATCTCTATTTCCTAACACAGACACCAAGTCTGGGACAACAATTTTATCTGAGTTTCTGTAAATATCCATACAATACTAACTGTAAATTCCACAAATAATCTTGCACCCTGATATTCTTCAATGGAAGGTCCTCCACAAGGTCATTTACATTGTAATGACTTTCCAGAAGTATGTTCAGACATGAATTAATCCTTGTATGTATCAAAACCACAAAAGTAGTTATCTGGAGTCCATTTTGTCAAAGTAAATTGTCCATATTTCATGCTCCTTTTAAAAAGGAAAGTCTGCATCTGCCTGCTAGGTTTTATGGGCATATTACGTGACCTTAACAAAGTCAAGAAGTATATTAATACAGATTATATGTCCTGCTCATTTGAGCAGCAGTTTTGAACTGCTCAAGGAAACTGTTTTATCAGCTGACATTATTTGAGAAATATGTGAAACTCAATATGTTGAAGAGCATAATGACTGTTTCCTACCTGATTTAAAATAAAACCAGTTATCATTCTTACATACCAAGCTGCGGCATACAGATCCTGCTTAACAAATCATTCCCCAACCAGAATTCATTTTCCTATAACCCATTTAAACTATTTAACCATCTATTGTTTTCCATTTAAGCATTTTACAGGTAATTCAATTTCTTTTCATGTGTATATATATGTATGTGTGTGTATACAAATGAGTATGTGTGTGTTTGTTTGTGTGTGAGAGGCATTCATATTCCCCCACCCCCATCCTTTGATCAATTTCTTTTTAAGCTTCAAAGATTGCAAAAAGTATTTTTTAAAGGAACTAGTTGGTACTGCCTGACATGTCAATACCCCATCTTTTCACATCATTAATAAACAAACAACAAATTGTAGGTATTGGAAATCTGAAACAAAACCAGTAAATACGGAAAATACTCGTTAGATCAGTCAATATTCGTAGGACAGATCATTTGACATTTCAGGTGTAGAAATCATTAGAATTGGAAAAAATTACAGAAACGGAGGGCTTAAAAAGAAACAGAATAAAATGAAATGCATCCACCCACCACTCACACGTACACTCATGAGAAGACAGAAGAATCGTCTGTGAATGTTGAAATCCGAAACGGGATGTTTAAATGAGAAACTGTGTGGTTAAATGGCTGGAATTACTGAAATATATTCTGTTCTAGTTGACAAAAAATGTTAGAAATGTGGATCCAATTGCAGCTTCTATGTTCTTGAGATAAAAGCAGGTATCACACTGTTTTGGGATTCATACATTATGCAAATCTGCAATTACGCATCTGCCGCCCCCGCCCCTACACCCCCACTCAGTTCTGAGCCTGCCAGCTGAGTTTGAAGGTCGGTAAGAGCGCGACCGAGTTCTCTTTTACCAAGGCTAGAATGAACTAACAATGTTACGGTACTACAAAGAATAAACAGTGCATGTTAGTACAATGTTCAGCACTGCTGCGAAAGTGAAGTCTCAAGCGCAGCGTACTGCACCAGCTGACAGTTCTAGTCTTTGTCACTTCATACCAGTCTTTTCAGAGTTAGGACTGTCAAAATGGGTTACTGTTGGGTTGAAAACTCATGTCAGTTGGTAACTGGACTGTGACTGCGAGCAACCAATTCATTTCACATTCTTAGCAGCTGGTCATGGAAGTGTGGATAACTACGTGGTAAACTATGCAGGGGATAAATTCCTTCTTGTTGTTGAGTCCTAGTGGAAAGCGACGTGTATCTAAGCTAACTTGGTAAAATTAGCAACCGCACAAATTATACTACCCGATGTGTTTTTAAGTGACAATCAACAACGGTTGTTGGTGCAAGATTCAGGTATCAAATCACTTTGACCTGTGTCTGATTGCTGAAGGGACTGCACGCTTTGTTACTTAGCAACCTGCAAATGTTGTCAGTAGCGTTATTCGTGAAGAAGCGCCTTTTATTTTTACAAGCCTTGCTGATGATGGCGAGCACGACATTTTAAAATTGTTGAGCTTGGGAAAGACCTTTTAGGATGATCCATGAGTTGTATAGGAAAGGAAATTCCTGCAGTATCAAGAGTGCAACTTCGTAATCTTTTCACCATAGGTCTGGAACTACTGCTGACAGGAGCTTCGGCATTTCATAATCACAAATAAAATGACTACACATTAATGCATTTCACAAGTGTTCGATCATCAACTCTAGATGAGCACATACCTAATCCAAGCACAGAACTTAAATTTACAGAGCCACTTCACAATGTCTCCTATATTGTAAAAATGTCTGATTGAAGCATAGCAACTAAATAGAAAATCCAGATTCGAACGTCAAATATTCATAAGCTATCAAGTTTTCAATGAGCAGCACATGAAATGCAGTCACTCCATTAGTATACTTCACTTAACAATATTAGCACTATTTAGAAAAAGGAATCTACTCATGTTTGTGTTAATATGGAGTGTTGAAAGGGGCTTTTGTTTGTGTTTAGATTAGAATGTTGAAATGAATGACCAAGTAGCTCACAGTACACATAATTACTGTTTTTATCAGCAGTTTGAAGAAATCTTGATCCTAGTACTAAACTAATTGAAGAGCTAATTATGAATTTTTCAGAATTGAATTGTTTGCATTTTGATGCAGTCAGCCTGAAGATAGTAGTGGGAGATTTCTTACCAGCTGTAATGGTGAAATTATATCTGTTTCCAGAAATTAGAATTCTTTCCTGCCATAAAAGTTATGTATACAGACACTGAGTCAAGGTTACATCCTGAACTGTTTCATTTTCCCTAGCTATTGCTGTATATATTGAGGCAGCAGGTCTGTGGGGTATTTGGGGCATTATCACTTCTTCTAAAAGCTATTTGACCATGTAAGATTGAAACATTGGTTGAAATCTTGTGCCCTCCCATGTGGCAAGTTTGGTGATGGGGGCATTTAATCAGACAGGAAGGGGGCAGGTAGGGACCCTGCCACCTTCCTGCCTCCACCCCGATTAAGTCTGTGGCAGGAAAACCTGTAGACGGCCTTCCTACCCTACCAGCAATTAATGCCCAATTAAGAGCCTTATCCTGCCACCGTTGGTATTAACCCAGAGGCAGGCGGGGGACTCACCATGCATGCCATATGATAAGCAAACATGCAGGCTCCTGGTGGGGTGGGGAGGGGTTGGCTCACTCGTTCAAATGCACTCAGTGACTGATTGAGGAACCCAGCATCAGGGAGGGGGGGTACTGCTGAAAGTCACTTCCCTGCCCCTGGTGCTGACCCCCATCGCCCCTCTGCCCTGACCCCAACCCTTCAACCTCCTGCCCAGCATCATTCACCTCTGGCCTGGGACCCAGTGATGATCATAGGCATTGGGTGAGTGTCATAGCTGCAGCAGCCACCACCTTCCAGTGGCGCTGTCATCTAATAGAGTTGCCAGCCTCTGATGGCAGGCAGCTCTTGCAAGGTGGGCTTCAGCCTCCAGGGCCCTTGATTTTAGGGCCTGCCACTGGCCTGTTAAGTGCCTGAGTGACACATGATGTGTTGGGCCTTCCTGAAAAGGGATGACGCGGGGGCTCCCGCTGGCGATCGAGATCCCCAGTCATCTCTGCAAGATTCTGCCCTTTGTTCTGTTAAGAGAAGATTGATTGCTGCTGCAGACTCAGGAGCATTGTTTCCTCGAATTTTACTTTGTTGTGTGAGGCCTGTTTGTTGCATTGCACGGTGCATTCCAGGGTTGCAGCATGGCTGTGACCTCATGCAACTTACAGGGAACATTGCCCAGGAGTAGACTTTTCCTTCCATTCTTTGAGCATCCATTAACCGTTCTTAATTTTGTCACCACTTGTGCCCAGTATGAAAATCAAACAATTTCCAAATTTGTTGGCATGGATAATAAGGCAGAGGCAGAATCTGAGTAGGAGATGGGGGTGATAACAGGCGTGAAACAAGGAAGATCATGGGGTGAATGGGAATGTCCAATTTTGAAAGGGATACTTCATAGTCATTATATTTGTACGTGATGCAATTTCACCTCAGTGCCAGTGCAAAGATGGGATTTGGAGCATCGACTTAGAGGCTTTCTCACATCTAGTGATGCACGAGGCAGACAAAGCAGTGCTAATGTCTGTTCCTATAGCTAGTACTTTCTCAAACAGGTCGCTACCCTGTTGCCAGAGGCGGTAGCTTGAGGGGCATCACTCCACAGCAAGTATGGCTGATCAGGAGACTCTCCCACCCTTACTGTCTGCCATGGGTGTATTGGAAGGGTTTACAGGTTGAACCTATTTGGCTTCGTTATAACACACCTTTCATGTCCATCAAGTCCCAAAGTGGGACTTGAAGCTGAGCTTCTGGTTCAGAGGTAGGGATGCTGCCACTGCACCACAAGACCTTCATTTTAAGATAAAAGAGAGAAAAAGAAAATCACACATGGGGCATGATTTCAATTCTGGGTCAGTGCTCTGACGTCGTGTTCATTTGCAGCTCCCAACCCTGCACTGCGTGGGCAACATGCATTTGTTGCAATTTTAATTGAAAATGTACTTAATTGGCCCAGTCATGTTCACTGTTCAATTAGCAGGCAGAGGACACAGGAAATTGCTTTAAACTAGATTTAAAGGGTAAACGGCAGCCATTGTGGTTGTTGCCATTCATCTCAATAATGGAAGGAGGAGCTGAATAGAGAACATTGTGTGAGGAGGTTCCCCATGCCAGGTAGTACCTTGTTTTTCTGATGCCTCGCTCAAGATGACACTGGAGGGGGTAAAATCATAGAGGAATATCATATTCCCTGCCAGAGGTATGAGAAAGCCTGCAAAGCAGAACAAGACGGTAAGGCTAGAGGTGGCGAGGTGAGGAAGAATTGAGTCCTGTGCAGGAAACATTTCAATGGCCAGATTAGGTCTAACAATGTGAATCCAAAGATATACCTAGATGGCATGCCTCCTGGTCGCAGTCACCAGAATGCAAAAGCGAGAGGAATACTGAGCACACATAGAGTTCACCTGATGAGAGGATAGATGTGTGCACAGCAGCTTTGGTGACCATTGAGTATAGTTGATAAACCAGGTGTTATTGGGCAGTAGGCTACAGTGGAAACTGTAGCTTATTATGCAAATGAAAAGCTGTTAGTGGTTAGGGAGAGAGGCATTGTCCTAATGGCATCTTTCTTCACCTCATAAGTCAAACAGGAGAGCGAGATTGCACTTTTAGATGGTGGAGTGCCCTATTCTGCACCTGAAATGCATTTTGAGGAGCTGGTTTAGTCAGAGTGACAATGCACCGGCATGTTAGAGACAGAGAAATGGGAGTCCAACATAAACATGGTGAAAAGATCTCCACATCACCAGGCTGAGGAGATGCATAGGAATCCTTCCCATGCAATAAACTGCCAAGACATAAGACATCATTATTTTAAGCAGTGGCAGCATCTGTTGATTGTTCCAATTTCTCATGACCATCTCTTATGTGTCCCACAGGACCAGCTGCAGATGGGGAGGACTTCTCACACAGCCAACTTGTTCTGGAGGAGCCAGATGAGGAAGGAGCATTGGAGTTTGCACCATCACATCTTTATTGTGTCCTTCACCAGCGCAGAAACTCGCACCTCAGTGGGTCCTTGTGTAATGTTAATAATGATGGCACAGGGTGAAGTGCATATTATTCAGAGCTGGAGGATTCAGGATTTGGGGGAGGCCCCCTCAGAGGACGGAAGACAGGTGCAGCTCTGCTCAGCAGGGTGGAGATGTGCATCCTAGGGAGTCATGAAACAGGAAGCTCTACCTGGTGAACCAATGGGAAATTTGTGTCCACATGCATAGTTACCTGAGGCACTGTGGAGTCATGGGATGAGAATGGAGGAGTCCATTCATCTCATATGCTCCACAATGTCTCGGTGCTTTGAATGAATGAGCTCCTCCATTGAGAGAGTAGCCAACCTCAGAGTGGTATCACTCGATGAAAGGTCATTGACCTGAAATGTTATTCTATTTTTCTGTCCACAGATGCTGCCTGACTGTCTGAATATTTGCAGTGTTTTCTGTTTCAGATTTCTAGCATGTACTGCATTTTATTTTTGAACCTCTTTTAGAAACTGTATTATGCCAGTCAGCAACTTGCAGATGTAGTGCTAAAATGGGGTGATTCTACGGAGGCAGGATAGTTTGATGGCAACAGGAAGAAATAGTTTAAGCGTTTTGGTTGGCACAAAGGTTTGGATTATTGCTCAACATTGAAAAAAGAGGTGAATCTCAAATTGCTATTACAGTATTTTTATATTAAAAAATGTAAATGGCATTGTTTCTTTGTAGATAAGCAAAGTCAATGAAAATGCCAGAATAATGATAATGAGGAATTTCAGTTAATTAGACACTAACTGTGGTAACAGCAGTGTAAAAACTAAAACACGGGTGCTTGTTCTTAGAGACAAGGCAGGATTGCATCCAAATGCAATTTGTTGAACAGCTAATGAAGTCAGGAGTGATTCTGGACCCGATCTTTGAAATAAGCCAAGTACAGAAAACAAAGCTGAAACTCACAGTATCTGCAATTCAGTGACTCATCAGATTTGAAATGCTCTTGAAGTATAATTGACAATAACACAAAGAGATGGCACTTCAAAAAACAGACTTTGATAGAATACAAAATGAGATAAAGAAAGTTGTTTGGAACCTAAGAAGGTATATGAAATAAAGGGAACATAATTTAAAAACTAGGAAATGAGAATGTATAGGGAATTCAGGCATTACTCATTCACGCAAAGCCATAGTATCAAGTTCAGAAACTATTTCATTAAATTTTTAATCTCTTGTTTAATTAGGAAGATACAAACATGCATTTTATTGGTCTTTAAGGTAACATCAAATCTATACTCGAAAAGTTTATTTCTGGGCCTCAAGAACCATCAAATTGCTCTTAGTAGAACAGTGTTCCAAATGAAATAGTAATCAGACCATACTATTAAAATAAATAATGTAAATAGATTCAAAATATAACGAGTTGAGCTGAATTAGATAGCACCAAAAATTAGATGCGGGAATTGCAATACATACTTACTCCGCACTAGGTTAAAGTAACACAGTTTGATTATATTGATGGTGAGATGCAACCCAAGGCTGAATGCACTGTTCAGTGGCTGCACACTTCAGAGAGCCCAAGCTCATGTGAGGCCAGCACCAGTTGAAGCTAGTCTGCACTACTTCAAGCTAGACTTAAAGGGGAGGTGCATTCTGATGCAGCAGGGGCTGGAACTGGTTACAAAAGAGCTGAAGACATGCAAGAACATACAGAAATGGTGCAATAGGCAAGAGAGTGTTTCCATAGGTTCTTGGATGTAGCACTAGAGGCCTTGGTGCAACATCTTCACTTGCTGCTTCAGTGACATTCCCACCAGAAGGTCAGAAGTGGGGATGTTCACTGATGATTGCACAGTGTTCAGTATCATGCACAACTCTCAGATACTGAAATGGTCCATGTCTGCATGCAGCAGGACGTGCACAACACTTGTGCTGCACCAGTGCCAACCAGTGACCACCAATACGAGAGAATTTAATCATCATCCTTTGAAGTTCAATGATATTACCTTCATTGAATCCTAGGGGCCACCATTGACCAGAGACCTAACTGGACCTGTCATATAAACACTGTGGCTACAAGAGCAGGTCAGAGATTGGGAATTCTGCAGTTAGGTACTCATCTCTGACTCCCCAAAACCTGTCCACCATCTTCAAAGCACAAGTCGGAGTGTGATGGAATATATCCATTTGCCTGCATGCAGCTCTAGCAACAGTCAAGAAGCTCAACATGATCCAGGAAAAAAACAGCCTGTTTAATTGGCACCCCATTCACCACCTTAAACATTCACTCCTTCCACCACTGATGCATAGTGGCAGCAGTGTGTACCATCTATAAGATACACTGTGGCAACTCACCAAAGCTCCTTCGACAGCACCTTCCGAACACACAACCTAGGTGCATGGGATCATCACCACCTGCAATATTGCTTTCAAGTTGTATACCATCCTGATTTGGAACAATATCATCGTTCCTTCACTTGCTGGGTCAAAATCCTGGAACACCCTCCTAACAGCACTGGATATACCTGCACTACATAGACTGCAGCGATTCAAGAATGCAGCTCACCACCACCTTCTCAAGGGCAATTAGGGATGAGCAATAACCCCTTGCCTTGCCAGCAATATCACATCCCATATATGAGCAAAAAAAGATGAACAGGCAGGAAGAGAGAGGTTGTTTTGCCTCTGTGGATCAAGAGGCCTTCCAAGCAGATTCTAAGAAGGCAGCGGGAGCAGGTAGTCACTCAGGTCATTGCCAGCAGTCTATCCCCGAGGACCTTGATGCAATGCGAAAGGGAGTTAGTGACTCATGCGAGTGATCAAGTTTTGTGGCATGAATGGCCTCTAGTCAGGGGGAAAAGGATTGCACGGCTGCCAGCTCTCCTGAACGGGTGGTCACATGTGCGCTCCACTGCAGAGGGCTTTGATGGAATGGCATATAGGAAAAGGTTGCTGTGCCTGCACAATGAAATTCTTGGTGCATTGGTTGTCCTGCCAGTAAGCCTGCTGTCTTTGTCAAGTAACATAGAAGAGCCCAGCTCCAGCTTGACTTGTGGATTTGTGCAGAGCTTGGAGCCCATTCTTTTCAATGTACAACTCCAATGGAGGGAATTTTCCCAGCCCCTTGAAGGTGAGTCCTGAAGGAGAGGGGGAGTGGGGCAGGATAATTGTAAATAAAAATGCATCTGACCTTCTCCGAGATATGTTCCCGCCTTGGGTCCTGCTTTCCCCAGGTGAAAGCTGCAAGTGTGGACAGCAACCCACGTGATAGCAACAGGAAGCCAATCAATTAAGGCCATTATAGTGGCAATTAACAGGGATTTTTCTCGGGCAATGGAAGTTTCTGGCAGTGCACAAAACCCCAGCTGTGTCTGCAGCTTGTCTCCTCTCAGGTGAAGAGAGCAAAGCAGGAAGATGGAGTGCCATGAGATGCATATGCAAAGTCATCTTTAAGGGAAAAAAATTGCTCATCTTCCAGATATCCACAGGCTTTCTATTGGAAGCATTTCCTCTGCAGCTGAATCCACTGCATAGTTCAGGGCATAAGGATTTTGCTGTCAGTTCCATCTTAGTATTGTGCCTCCATCATGTGCCACGATGTCCCCTATTTACCCAAGCAGCATATGCAATTCACAGTGGGGCTGCCAGCCGGCCTGCATTTCAGGTGCTCGGATTGGTCCTCCTCAATTCATAGCGCGCCCGTGTCCGGAAATCCTCCCGATGTCAGAATCAGCACACTAATGGCTAAATTCAGCCCCTTGAGAGCACTTACATTCCCAAAAGGCTGCAGCATCTGATGGCTGTTATCTCAGCTTCAACTGCAGCACAAGCAGAAGTCACTGTCACAAGGCTATGCCCCTTTATTTTTGAAAATACGATTTATTTCAACTTTCAACTCACTGGAAATTTTGCATCTTGAAATGAGACAGAACAAACTACTTAAAAATGCAAGGCCACCTTCCAACGGTGAAAAACAAACAAATCACCCTCAGGGGTGTGTGAAGAGAGAGACATTTCTATAATTCAAGGCCCATTGAAACTCATCACTGTCTAAGGAAGAGGTATTAAAATGCAAAGTTCTGGATCATGAAACAATGGCTGCCACAGACAGAGCCACCCAAAATCCCATTGGAAATACACAGTGGGTGAAATATTTCAGGCCAGGCTGCAGCCACTGCAGAGAGATTGCAAGTGACACAGGAAGTTGCAAGAAAGTTTTCAGCAAGCTGAAAGCTCCCCCTCTCTCTCTCTGAACAAGTGTATTAACCGGTTTGGAAGTTAACTTTATTAGAAATCTACCAGTGAACCAAGATCTCGTGATAATTGCAACATCATCTACAGCGTAGATGCAGGAAGGATGTTCCCGATGGTGGGGGAGTACAGAACCAAGGGTCACTGTCTGAGGATATTGGGTAGACCATTTAGGACTGAGATGAGGAGAAATTTCTTCACCCAGAGAGTGGTGAGCCTGTGGAATTTGTTACCACAGAAAGTAGTTGAGAGCAAAACATTGTATGTTTTCAAGAAGAAGTTAGATATAGCTCTTGGGGCGAAAGTGATCAAAGGGTATGGGGAGAAAGCAGGAGCAGACTATTGAGTTGGATGATCAGCCATGATCATAATGAATAGCGGAGCAGGCTCGAAGGGCCGAATGGCCTACTCCTGCTCCTAGTTTCTATGTTTCTATGTCTGACCGCATCCATGAAACCAACTAATCCAAATCAGCCGCAATGTTCAAAAATCTACACCTTCAGGACAATCAAGGGACACTTAACCATGTATTATTTTAACCTTTTTTATTGGACTAACTTCCCTTTATTTCTGACTCGTGTGTGTGTATGTGTGTGTGTGTCCGAATAACTGCATGGGGGTCCAATGCTTGCTTGACATTGCATTTTATTTATTGTTACTCGGGTTTAGTTGTTCATAAATTTGCTCTTCCTTTGACTCAAGAAAACTTTGTTTCATTGGTTCCTTATTGCTCACAGCTTAAATAGGTAAACGCAGTTGGATATGGAAAAGACATATCCTCATGAAAAAAAACACTTAACCCTTTGCTGTGACTAACCAAGGAGTTTGAACAGAGGGGAGCCAGTTCACCCCTTCTCATTTGGTCATAACAGTCACCCAACCTCTTAGTGCTACAGTGGGAGCTCAGGTTGATGTCATGAAATCTCAACTTGCTGCCATGCAGGCTGAGATTACTGCCATCATGGCTCCGGATGTCATAGTTCAAAGTGGCTTTCAGTTCTCACAGCAGTCCAAAAATCTGTCCTCCTACAGATTACTAGAATTGCTGTGGCACTGCCTCAGGGGTTGTTAGTTAGGGGCAGGAGGTGGGGTGGTGGCAGTAGCTCTGTGGAGCTTGAAACCGCTGTTCTCTCTCAAGATGACAACATTTGCGCTCCCATCACTGCCATTCCACCAGTGTCCTTTGTCATTGCCTGTAAGCCAGCTCAGTCTGCTCTCTCCAATGCTGAGGTGGTGCAGTCGAAGCTGGGTTTTCTCAGAACAGAGCTTCTCAAAGGCACCCTGCAAGGAAGGGCAATTGCAATCTTCCCCAGTGAGGTTCAGCAGCCTTCTACCAGCCTTGCTGCAGCCATTGGGGTGGCACTGTGGAGGAGCACAAGGCCATGAATAGCCACCACAAGACCGACACCAAGGGAATGCAAAAGGGTGATTAGTTCAGTTTTACATGGGTTATTGGACATTTTGTTTCATAAATTGTTATGGAAAGGTTGTTTTGTGATTACTTTTACTTCAGGAATGCAGCCAGGAAGACACTGTGATCGTCTGTAACTCAGGAATGGTAAGGAGGAAGATGAAAGGAGGAGGGGAGATAACCAGTACATCCAGGTTCCATATAGCTGTCTGAGAGCACCTAATTCAATTCCAATTTCTGTGGATACAACTCCAGATCTGCATTCAAAAGTAATTACTGCAGATGCTGGAAATCTGAAATAAAAACAGGAAATAGAAATGCTGGAATGCAGGTCAGACAGCATCTGTGGAGAGAAAGAAAATTAACGCTTCAGGTCATGATGACCCTTGATCAGAAAAATGAGCGTGCAATCAATGGCCTGCATCGTGAGCAAGCTCACTGTCTTGGTGAAACTACATATGTGCTCCTCCTTCTCTGTTCAAAGAGAAGACAATATAGTCTCCTCTCTTGGCATACAGAGTCTCAATCACCTCCCGAAGGACGCAATGGATGGTGAACTGTGAAATGTTAGCTATGTCACCTGTTACTGCCTGAAAGAATCCCTATGAGTAGACGTTGAGAGCTGCTAGCCGCTAGCACCTTCCACACAAGTCTTTGAGGCTGCAGGTTCTAAGAGGTGGCAAAGATCCGTGAACACCTCTTCCATGAATCTGCTGAACACATTGTTCCAGGTTTAGATGGAGGTAGGAAAAGTGCTCCTGGAAGACTCTAGCTGGATAAGGCCTGACAGCCCTTCTCCCTGTTCTCTTCCACCCTCTGTGAGCAGCTTCTCTTCTTTTCTGCTGCCATCTCCCTCCTACTGCTGCAGCCCAAAGAAGACTTCTTCATTGGCACCCATGACTGGGAGCATGTGGTGTAACCAGAACCCATGCAGTAGCAACCAACGCCTTGCTTATGTGCAGCGCCACTCCCTGCGGTCTTCACCAACTTTAAGCAACTTAAATGCCCAGTACCTCCACAAACTCAGGCTGAGCCAGTAGTAAGTAACTAACCAGCAAGTTGGATGATGATGCCTTTAAATAGCACAGGTGAGGGTCTTGTGTGCTGTTAAGCATATATTCAGCTTTGCAGAGTTAAAAATGGACATTATTTCGACCTTATGGTCTAAAATACTGGCTGGCAGCACCATCTGCCTACTCAATATATTTCTGGCACACATATGTAATTCCTGCACTAATGCCTTCACCAAGGCAGTATTTGGCGCACACTGCACCAGAGGTTGCTGGAAATGGCATAACACCATTTTGGTTCTAAGCCTGCATGCATAGTGCCAAAACTACTGCTGCAGAGTTGAATTTTGCAGCCAGCATTTTTCTGGAGAGAGAAAGATTATAGTGACTGATGAGAAGGCAGAAGGTAGTTGTGAAGAACTGAAAGCTGTAATTAGCATTCCATTGCACAACATGTTAGAGATCAGACATATTGTCCCATCGTGCCATTTGATGGTGCTTAATTTCCAAGAAGCTTAAAAATACCTTACATGGTCAAAGCAATTCTGTTAAACTAGAGTGAAACTATTTTTTGGAGCAAAGAATAAGCTGTTATCTATAGGTTGGGGAATAAATAGGTCAAAAACTCCATAAGAGCAGCAGAAATCAATGACATTTTCATGAAATTATAAATGTGCGGTTATGAACCCAATTGACTTACAGTATATATTTAAATGGTAATGATGAACACCACTTGTTGGGCTGCTCTGAACATATGAAACTATAATCATATTGGCCTGTAACATCAGCATGAAAATGATATCTATGACAATTAGAGCCTTGGGACAATAGAGATCTTCTGCCCTATAAATGATGTTGCAGACAGCACTCTCTTTATAAATTTGAAATTGCCAGCTAGCAAATCAGCTCTAAATGACTAACGCATAACTTTAAATGCAGTGAGACATTAGCAAGTGAATGGAATTTAGGTATATAACTTTTGTGCTGCACAATATATTCCATTTTGTGTAATACATACCAGGCACAACATGTACCATCAATAGCTTCAAATCACAGCTGGTTTCCTGGCAGCTCCAAACCACTTTGGATTGGGTTACACTGCTGCCACCGTACATCAATGCTTCTGAAATTATAGTACTTAAATAATAATGACTTTAATCAGTTTGCTGCCTGATGATAGGTAAATTTTATTCATGACTGTTCAGCACTTTTAAGGCTTTAACAGTAAAAAAAAAAAGCTGTTTTTTTTTTATTCATTCATGGAATATGGGTGCCGCTGGCTAGGCCAGCATTTATTGCCCATCCCTAATTGCCCTTGAGGAGGTGTTGGTGAGCTGCCTTCTTGAACCGCTGCAGTCCATGTGGTGTAGGTACACTCACAGTGCTGTTAGGGAGGGAGTTCCAGGATTTTGACCTAGCGACAGTGAAGGAACAGCGATATATTTCCAATTCAGGATGGTGAGTGACGTGGAGGGGAAGTTCCAGGTGGTGAAGTTCCCATGTGTCTCCTGCCCTTGTCCTTCTAGATGATAGTGGTCATGGGTTTGGAAAATGCTGCCTAAGGAGCCTTGGTGAGTTCCTGCAGTGCATCTAGTAGATGATAAGCACTGCTGCTACTGTGCGTCGGTGGTGGAAGGAATGAATGTTTGTGGATGTGGTGCCAATCAAGTGGGCTGCTTTGTCCTGAATGGTGTCAGGCTTCTTGAGTGTTGTTGGAGCTGCACTCATCCAAGCAAGTGGAGAGTATTCCATCACACCCCTGACTTGTGCCTTGTGGGCAGGCTTTGGGAGTCAGGAGGTGAGTTACTCATCATAGGATTCCAAGCCTCTGACCTGCTCTTGTAGCCACAGTATTTTAATGGTTAGTCCAGTTCAGTTTCTGGTCAATGGTAACACCCAGGATGTTACTAGTGGGGGATTCAGCGATGGTAATGCCAACGAATGTCAAGGGGCAATAGTTAGATTCTCTCTTGTTGAGATGGTCATTACCTGGCACTTGTGTGGCATGAGTATTACTTCCACTTGTCAGCCCAAGCCTGGATATTGTTCAGGTCTTGTTGTATTTAAAGATGGTCTGCTTCAGTATCTGAGGAGTCGCGAATGGTGCTGAATATTGTGCGATCATCAGCGAGCATCCCCACTTCTGACCTTATGATGGAAGGAAGAGCATTGGCGAAGCTGTCGAAGATGGTTGGGTCTAGGACACTACCCTGAGGAACTCCTGGAGTGATATCCTGGAGCTGAGGTGATTGACTTCCAAAAACCACAACTATCTTCCTTTGTGCTAGGTATGATTCCAACCAGTGGAAAGATTTCTCCCCTGCTTTTCATTGACTCTCGTTTGCTAGGGTTCCTTGACACCACACTCGGCCGAATGCTGCCTTGATGGCAAGGGCAGTCACTCACCTCGGGAGTTCAGCTCCTTTGTCCATGTTTGAATCAAGGCTATATTGAGGTCAGGAGCTGAGTGTCCCTGGAAGAACCCAAATTGAGTGCCAGTGAGCAAGTTATTGCTAAGCAAGTGCCACTTAATGGTACAGTTGATGATCCCTTCCACCACTTGACTGATGATCGAGAGTTGACTGATGGGGTGGTAATTAGCTGTGTTGGATTTGACCTACTTTTTTGTGTACAAAACATAGCTGGACAATTTTACACATTGCCAGGTAGATGTCAGTGTTGTAGCTGTCCTGGAACAGCTTGGCTAGGGGCGTGGCAAGTTCTGGAGCATAAGTCTTCAGTACTATTGCCGGAATATTGTAAGGGCCCATAGCCTTCACAATATCCAATGCCTTCAGCCATTTCTTGTTATCACGTGAAGTGAATCAAATTGGCTGAAGACTGGTATCTGTGATGCTGAGGACCCCTAGAGAAGGCAGGGATGGATCGTCCACTTGGCACTTCTGGCTGAAGATTGTTGCAAATGCTTCAGCCTTAAATTTTGCACAGATGTGCTGGGCTCCCCCATTATTGAGGATGGGGATATTTGTGGAGTCTCCTCCTCCAGTGAGTTGTTTAATTGGCCATCACCATTCACGACTCGATGTGGCAGGACTGCAAATCTTAGATCTGATCCTTTGGTTGTGGAATCGCTTAGCTCTGTCTATTGATATCTGCTTATGCTGTTTGGCACGCAAGTAGTCCTTGGTGTTGTATACTGGATTGTGCAACATTAATTAACATTATATACTGAGAAAAAATAAAACTGGCAAATATTATTACAAAATAATCATGGATATTATCTTTAACAGTTGCACACTCCATACACCTCCCTTTCCACATCTAAACAGATGGATTGAGTTATCATTTTAGTGTGTTTTTATAGCTATGCTCTCAGAATTATATTAAAGGTGTAGAATAGAAATTAATAGTAAATTAACTCACTTGGGTGTAATTCAATTCCAAATCAAATTTAAACTAAAACAAATGCACTGTGCATCAGTAGCAGAATGATAGGTTAACGCTTTGGATGGATCTATTCATCTTACCTTAACTCAGTTCCAGTGAAGACACCCTCCTGAAACTTTAACCTGTCTCAGCTGATCACAAACATGCTGTGCATTTCCAACATTTTCTGATCCTATTTCAGATTTCTATTCTTCGCTATCTCTTAGTACTGCAACCCTTGCCATTATTTCTACATTAATGATATAATCTTTAATGGGCCTGAACTTCCCCAGAGTGGCAATCAGCATTGGATTGCCACTCAGATCCCAGTTACCGAACCGAAATCCTGTTTTGCCCGACCCGCTGACATAGGCTGGGCAGGATCCAGGTAGTGCAGCGCGTCCCAGGGGCCCAGCATTGAGTGCAGCTCCATCAAAGAGAAGGAAGCCATGTCCCCTTTTTTATGGCACTAACTGTTGTAAAGCAGATAAGTTCAAAGGTCCAGTGAAGTTTAAATGTCCATGACAGGCCAGGGAGAAGGCAAGTGTACAAGGTAAGTATGTAGGATTTGAGGGGTGGGGGTAAGAGTCAGGCCTGGCAGTGGTGGGGGGGGTGTGGAGAAAAAGAGTCCCCATGAGGATGGGAGAGTCCTGTGGGTAGTGGGGAGGTGGGGGGAGGGGGGGCGTAGAAATCTGTGCAATAGTTACCCAGAAGTTAGAAGAGGTTTTAATTCTTCTATTTTTTTATGGGTGACTATTGGTGGATCACAGTCAGAACCATACGAACATATGAATTATGACCAGGAGTAGACCACTCGGCCCATCAAGCCTGCTCCACCATTCAATAAGATCATGGCTGATATGAATGCAACCTCAATCCCACATTCCTGCCTGCCCCCGATAACCTTTCACTCCCTTGTTAATAAAGAATCTATCTCGCTCTGCCTTAAAAATATTCAGACTATGCTTCCACCGCCTTTTGAGACAGTGAGTTCCAAAGACTCACAACCCTCAGAGAAAAAATTTCTCCTCATCTCTGCCTTAAATGAATAACCCCTTATTTTTAAAAAGTGACCCCTAGTTCGAGGTTCTCCCACAAGAGGAAACATCCTCTCCACATCCACCCTGTCAAGACCCCTCAGAATCTTAAAGGTTTCAATTAAGTCACCTCTTACTCTTCAAAACTCCAGTGGATACAAGCCTACCCTGTCCAGCCTTTCCTCATAAGACCATTTCTGGTATTAGCTTGGTAAACCTTCCCAGAGGAAAAAAACAGTTCAGACCAGTACTCTTATTTCCCAGTTTTACTGGTGTTCCATTTTAAAGTGGCATACAAGGCTATGGGCCTAGTGCTGGAAAATGGGATTAGAATAGTTGGGTACTTGTTTGACCGGTGCAGACTCGATGGGCCGGAGGGCATTTTTCTGTGCTGTAGACCTTATGACTCTATGACTCTATACAAGACCAGTTCGGACCAGTCTTCTTACTTCCCAGTTTTTACTGTTTTTTCCTTCTGGGCTCTAACACATTTACATCTTTCTTTAAATAAGGAGACCAGTACTGTACACAACACACCAGATTGGTCTCACCAATGCCCTGTGCAACTGAAGCATAACCTCCCTACTTTTGTAATCAATTCCCCTCACAATAAATGATAACATTCTGTAGCTTTCCTACTTATCTGTTGTACCTGCATACTAACCTTTTATGATTCATGCACTAGAACACCCAGATCCCCCTGAACCTCAGAGCTCCTCAATCTTTCACCATTTAATAATAAGCTTATTTTTTTTCTTACTGCCAAAATGAACGATTTCACATTTGCCCACATTATACTCCATTTGCCAGGACTTTGCCCACTCATTTAACCTATCTGTGTCACTTTGTAACCTCCTTATGTCCTCTTCACAATTTACTTTCCTACCTATCTTTGTGTCATTAGGAAATTTTAGCAACCATTCCTTCGGTCCCTTCATCAAAGTCATTTATATAAATTGTAAAAAGTTGAGGCCCCAGCACTCATCCCTGTGGCATATCAATTGTCACATCCTGCCAGCCAGAAAAATACACATTTATGCTAACTCTTTGCCTCCTGTTAGTCATTCAAAGTTTGCAATTTAAATCGCCTTTTTCAGATAGTTCCCATTGCAGGGCAACTGCCCAGGGGAAGTTTGCACTTACGGGCAATTGCCATGCAAACCTTACCTGGGAACCTCCAAAGGAGATTCCCCAGTGCATTTTTGGGTTACTCCCCCATTCCAATACGATGCTGGGGAGCTCGGACGTTATGGCCCAGCGTTTCCAAAAGCGTGCTAAACGTCCTCTAACACTTCATGATATCTAGCATAATCCACAGCACTAGCCCCATTATAGGTCATGCACATTTATCTTACTGACTGGATTCAGCTTCTCTAAGTCCTGAAAAAGTAGAGATTGATTGATCTGATCCCCTTGTTCCAAGGCAGTAATTTACATAACAGATTTCTAGATTAGAAGGAATTCTCCTAAAGCAGAATAGTGCTGAACAAAATTCAACCCTTTCATCCTCCCTCCCAACACATCCTTCAAGTTTACAAAAGCCAAATACTGAGGATGCTGGAAATCTGAGATAAAAACAGAAAATACTGGAAATCCTGAGCTAGTCTGGCAGCATTTGTGAAGAGACCAAAACAGAGTTAACATTCCAAGCCTGACACATTGTCTAGGATTTTACTGCCCTCTGGAGATGGAGCTGGGAGCGCTGGTAAAATGGCGACAAGAGATGACAGGAGGGTGGCTGATGTCTTCCTGCTACCAAGGGATTTTTCAAAATGCAGGGACAGCAGCAAATCAGCTGCCCGTCGACTGAAGGTAAGCAGTTAATTAAAGTAATTAATTAATGACAATTTTACAACCCAGCGAGATTTTAACGGCATCAGAACTGCACTCTGCCACATAGGAAATACACCAGATGCATCAAGATGGGTTCCCAGCAGCTTTTTTTTGGCGTGTTCAGGAGCGGGTGGGGGCTTTCTTCATTCCTCTGTTACAGCTGGATGAGGAGGAATAAGCTGGCTCCCCTTTTTTCCAACCTCCTCGATTGGTTACACCAAAGATTTGTTTAAAACCCTTTCCCCTTTGGATACCTTTTCCAATCCAAATGTAATTACTTTTCATGAGCCAATTTAACTAGACTTTCCTGAGTCAAAGAAAGAATAAGTTCATTAGTTACTAAAACCTGAGTAAAAATAATAGAGGTAAGACACACACACACACCAGAAATGAGAAATTAAGAGTCCAAATGAAAAGTTTAAAAAGAATATATAAATCAGTCCTTGGATTGTCCATGAGGCGTAGATGATGGTACATTATGGCTGTTAAGTTAGATGATTCCAGCAGACTTTGGAGCTGTCCTTGTTGGTTTTTCAGTCTATTGGAGACACTTGTTCGCTTGTCCCCAGAGGGAGAGATGACCTGGTTCTCTCTGCAGGATTAACTGAAGAGGTTGTCCTGTTTCTTTCTCTTTGCTGCCTGTCTCTGCTAAAACACGTTTGCCTCCAACAAGAGAGAGATAGAGAGAGAAGTCCTTCTTGCTTCTTTTTCCTTCCACTTCTGACTGCTCGTCAATCAGTTTTTAACCCATTTTCCCTGTATTCTTGGAAGGGGAAATAGTCATGTCTTCCATTCATCTCAGAACTTTTTTTTACACATTCTGAGAGATAAATCAGCAGGAGATGGGTGTGTTTGGATGACTGATGAGATGTATGAAACAGTCTCCAATGTCCCCAACAAACCCAGGACATTAGTCCAGCTTTTTGCATTTCTATACCTTTCTTTCAAGTGTCTCTGTTTGAAGTGGGCCTTGACACCCCTTCAGGTGCAAAATTCCATGTCCTCCCAGGAAGGTCTGTCAGTATAATCCATATAGGAATTTTCCAGAAAGTGGTCACCTTGCAGTATCAGACATCTTTTGGTCAGCGTCTTCACTTATTTCGTTAAAAAACACAGGTCTTTCTTAAAAGGTTCAATATGCCCATAGGTTTTTGGGGAAGCTGTAGTGCACTTTAATGACACATGGGGGCACCATATTCCACAGCCATGGGTGAGCTTGACCATTCCCTGGCTCAGAGGCCACAGCTGGAGGGTTCATGCCTCCGATCACTGGGACCTGCCTATTTGGCCCTGGCACATAACAGAAAATTCTCTCCAGCACTTCAAGGGCACCTCAACGTGGAAATGCCCACCCCTTCTTCCTGGACACTCAGCAGCAGCCACCTCTATCAGTGGCACTGCCATTGATCTGCCGACATTCTGATTGGGCTGGCAGCTTGGAGAAGCAAGCTGCTTTTCTTAATGAGACGACAGATCCTGCAGTGACATCTTAACTAGCCGCCGCTGTTAAAATCCCCTCTGTGGTCCCATCATTCTCCTGCGTAGGCTAAGGGCCCTCCTTTGGTCCTGGTGGTGGTACCTATGGTGCACCAGTTAAATTCTGGCCATTAACCCTGTTTCTCCCTCCACAGATGCAGCCTTCACACTGAGTATTTCCAGCTTTTTCCATTTTTATTCCATACTCCTAAGGCAGGATTTTGGGTTTTAGGTAGGAACCCTAATGTCAGGGGTCAAATGGGGGTCCTGACCCTGTACTGAGGCAGGAATAGTCAGTGGGCAGTGATTTTCCTTGAATTAGCGAATTAGCGGTTAGAGCGTATGCTCACCATCAATTGGCGAGTTCTTGAAACTGGAAGCCCAATAGGAGGCCCTCCAGCATGGAAGGGAAAGAGAGGATGCCTGCATCTATGAGGTGCCCTCTCGGCAGCATTAAAAACTTTTGAATTAAAAAATGGTCACAGCTGCTGGATCAGCATGAGATCTTCTCCTCAAGGTGACCTGCTGCTGCAAGTAGGTAGGCGAGAAGGGCCTCAAAGCCTGCCTGGACACTGGCCACTCCTGGTGCCACAGGGAGGCCATCTCCAGACTGATGGCCTGTTCCCAACGCTGTGGCAAGCCTGCAGGTTGTCTGGAAAATTGCAGTCGACCTCTGATAATTGGCCTTAATTGGCCACTCAAAAGGAAAAACAAGCAAAATTTGGAAAAGAAGGCCACCAGTAAAACTTGCCCGACCTGATTTTGTAGACCTTAAAATGGAACTCCGGTATTGCTGGTTCCAGTATTACTTATTTTTAATGGGATTTGAAAATTTTGAACTTTTTTCAATCGATTAGCCACCTGTGTGGCTCAACCCTTATGACTGCGATCTGACCTCTGGGAAAATAGCCCAGGGTGGTGGGATGGTGCCCACAAACTGCAAGCTGGCCACTGGCACAAAATTGTGCACCTGCCCACGTCCGTGCTCACCCCCATATGGGGCGAAGATCCTGCCCCAAGTTTCACTCATATTATCTATGCCTTAACAGACATTCCATGCCTTGAAGCATATGCCTGGTTATAACATCCTCAATGGCTTTAAGGACACTTAAGACCTCAGCAAATATGAATGTTTCTCGTTCGTACTCACTCCCACACTATAACCATGATAAATGCTTCAGTTTTTGCTCATTTCAGCCTTTGATGTTCCAGGACTTTGCCACCTAATCAGGCTCACGTACAAACTCCCATCTCTTTTCACCAGCTTTGTCATTTTTCTACAGTAAATCCCATGGGATTTCATTATTTATACGGACAAATAGTCAACCCCTGCAAGAATGTAGCTTAAAGTGTCAGAAGCAAGATATTAAATATGGCTTGCTCAATTGATTCTCTCTCTGTTTTTAAATTTGTATTTGTTCTAAGAAAAAAGGACGCAAAAGAACGAAAAATTATAAAGCCACTCCTAATATTATGAAAAATAATATCAACTGCAATTTATAACACAGTTTACCATCATTATTCAATGTGCTTAATTTGAAGATTTCTCCAAATGCACTGGCATAATTCCAACATAACTTTGTGAAGACAGCTTTAAAAAAATAGCAACTCACAATGTGGGATGTCAAGGTAAAAAAAAGATTTCTACCTGAATAAAGAAAGAACAGCATTTTTTAAGGTCACTGCAGCAGTTTTCCTAACGTTGGTGTTTACTGTTTCATGTTGCAAGTACAGGCCCAGAGTTGTTCTCTGTGGTGCCACTGTAATTTAAGGGCTGAATTTTCATTCCGGGTTGGGACCCTGATGTGGTGACCAGTTTCGGGTCCTGACATTGCACGGCACATTCCAGGCACATCCACAACTATTTGTAAAAGAATAGCCAATTAAAGGCAGGGAGCGATCTTGCCATCTAATTAGGGATGGAGGGCAGGTTTCCCCAGGTTGGAGGGCCAATAGAAGGCCCTCCAGCAGCCACAGTTCAGCAGCCCCACCAAAGCATGTGGGAGCTGCAGATCTGAATTAAGATGGAGAGAGAGATGGAGAAGGTCAGGTAAAGCTATTTAAAAATTTTTTAAAAGTGGTTAAAGTTGACTTTATGGGTGTGGGATAAAGGTGATGCAGTGGGGGTTCTCTCATGTATTCAAATGTGGCCCCCTTTCCTGACCTGAGCCCATCACGTTAACCTGGATGTGTTCAGGAAATGTTGGCCTTATTAGGCCCCCTTGATTACATTAATTTGATCTAAATCTAAACCTGACCCAGCCTCTTATAAAATGGCTTGGAATGAGGATCGTGGCGTCACACTAGCATGCCAGCTGGTGGTGCCAAACTGCGGGCCTGCCCACACCTGAGCTCACCCCCCACCCTTCATGGCAATTGAAAATTCAGTCCCCATTTCAGCATGCAAAAAGGGTTCTCTGCTGATAGAAGCATGAACCTCATTCCTGTTTACAGCTTCTGCCTTTCAATGCCATGCAATTAACCTCGAGCACTCATGCCATGTGTGTTCATGGGCCATATTTTGATGGTGACTTGCCTTAATTTGAAGTCATCATGACAACTGCTTATGAAACAAGCTCGACTTACATAATCCTGTGATGTTGATTGTAAATGAGCTGAATGTTCAGAGAATGGAGTGGTGACCTTGTAGATTGTGGCATTGAGCAATGGAGCATGTCGGACCACAAGTACAATCTATAATCCCCTGGGACTTCAAAAATCTTGCCACTTTAAAGTTCCACAGGTCTTTCATATCGCTGCCATTTGTCCATTGGGCAGGAGACTAAATTATTTGCTTCAGCAAACAAGGTATCCATCACTAAATTTATAAATCTACACACTACAGATTACCTAATAGAGCTGATATTGTTAATGGCACTTTGAAATGATCCAGTAGGATGGAAGATATGAGATTTTGTGACACTCTCAGTTTATGGAGTGTTATACCCAAGGATGAGTTTGACTGCAGATTGCTTTCTAATACAATTTATTTACACTTTTCCTTGTGGATCACTGCCAGTTCAAGCAATGTTTCTCTGATCTACTGAGGCATGTGTACCACACTCTCAAAATGTAGCTATGATGGTACCAGCAAATACCTGAGTTAGAAGGCTTTGGTTTCAACTACTCCGAACTCTTGAGCATATAATCTAGGCTAACACTGCAGTACAGCACTGAGAGACTGATGCTCCGTTGGAGCTGGTGTCTTTTGGATGAAAGCACCTCAACATACTTGTCTGCCATCTGAAGATGCACATAAAAGATTCCATGGCACTATTTAAAGAAGTGCAGGAGCATTATCCCAGTGTCCTGGCCAATATTTATCCTTCAGTCAACATCACTGATTATCCAATAATGTATCTTGTTGCTGTTTTTGGAACTTTGTGATGCACAAATTGGCTGCCACATTTGTCACTCGAACAGTGGCTGCACTTCAAAAGTACACCCTTGGCTGTGAAGCACACCGGGAAGCACCAAGGGCCTGTCAGGTGCTATGTAAATACAAGTGCTTTCTTCTTTTGCCTGCCAACTGATCTTCCAAAATATACTCAAAAGAGTTAAATTAACAAGGAGAGATTTCACAAACTAGGGTTGCATTCCCTGGAACTTAGACAATTAGAGGATGATTTGATCGAAGTTTTCAGGATAGTGTAGGTAAGAAATAGGAGCAGAAATAGGGCATTCAGCCCCTCGGGCCTGCTTTGCCATTTAGTAAGACAATGGCTGATCTGATCATAGCACCCTCGCCTTTGAATCAGAGGGTTGTGGGTTCATGTCCCACTCCCGGAAACCAAGAACTGTGATTGTACTCGAAAAGAGTTGCAATCTGTGACTGTTGATAACTCGAAAGAGTTTCACCACCTCCTAGCCAGCCATTTAATCCACTTTCCTGCCTGCCCCCAAAAACCCTTGACTCCCTTGTCAAAAGCCTGTATACCTCAGCCTTGAATATATTCAATGATGCAGACTCCTCTGCTGTCAGTGGAAGAGAATTGCAAAACACTAATGACCCCCTGAGAGAAGAAATTCTTCATCATCTCCATCTTAAATGGGAGATCCCTTATTTTGAAACTGCCCCATAGTTGTAGATTCCCCTGGGAAGGGAAACATCCTCTTAGCACTAAGATAAAAGCAAAAAACTGCAGATGCTGGAAATCCAAAACAAAAACAAAAATTCCTGGAAAAACTCAGCAGGCCTGACAGCATCTGCAGAGAGGAACACAGTTAACGTTTCGAGTCCGTATGACTCTTCAACAGAATCCTCTTAGCATTAACCCTGTTAAGCCCCCTCAGAATCTTATGTTTCAATAAGATCACCTCTCGTTCTTCTAAAGTCCAATGAGTATAGGTACAACCTGCTCACCTGATGAGGAGGTGGTGGTGTAGTGGCAATATCACTAAACTAGTAATCCAGAGGCCCTGACTAATACTCTGGGGGCAAGGGTTCAAATCCCACCATGGCAGCTATGGAATTTAATTTCAATTAATAAATTTGGAATTAAAAGTTAGTTATAGTGACCAGGAAACCATATGTAAGAACCCATCTGATTCATTTTAGGGAAGGAAATTTGCCACCTTTACCTGGCCTGGCCTACACATGACTCCAATCCAATGTGGCTGACTTATCAAGCCATTGAGTTGTATGAAACTGAACAGACCATCCAGCATTAACCTTGACAATGGCACACCCAGCCCTGTCAACCTTGCAGAGTCCTCTTTACTAACATCTGGGGGCTCGTGCCAAAATTGGGAGAGCTGTCCCACTGACAGGTCAAGTAACAAGCTGCCACAGTTATACTCATGGAATCATACCAGACACCACCATCATTATCCCTGGGTATGTCCTGTCCCACCAACACGACAGACTGACCAGATGTGGCAGAACAGTGATATACAGTAGAGAGGGAGTTGTCCTGGGAGTCCTCAACAGTGACACTGGACCCCATCAAGTATTATAGCATCAGATCAAACATGGGCAAGGAAACCTCCTGTTGATTACCACCTACCATCCCCGAGCTGATGAATAAGTACTTTTACATGTTGAACACCACTTGGAAGGGTGGCTAAGGCACAGAATGTATTCTGGGTGGTTACTTCAATGTCCATCACCAGGAGTGGCTCAGTAGCACCACGACTGACCAAGTTGGTAGAGTCCTAAAGGACATAACTGCTGACTGTATCTGCAGAAAGTGGTGAGGGAACTAACAAGAGGGAAAAACCTACTTGACTTCGTCCTCACCAATCTATCTGTCGCAGATGCATCTGTAAATGACAGTATTGGTAGGAGTGACCACCACACAGTCATTGTAGAGAAGAGATCCTGTCTTCACATTGAGGATACCCTCCATTCTGTTGTGTGTCACTACCACCGTGCTAAATGGGATAGATTCAGCAACTCAAATCTAAGCATCCATGAGACGCTGTAGGCCATCAGCAGCAGCAGAATTGTATACAATCACAACCTGTAACCTCATGGCTCAGCATATCCCCACTCTACCATTACCATCAAGCCAGGGTAGCAACCCTGGTTTCGGGAAAGACTGCAGGAGGGCATGCCAGGAGCAGCACCAGGCATACCTAAAAATGAGGTGCCAACCTGGTGAAGCTACTAATTGCATGCCAAACAGTGTAAGCATCATGCAATAGATCAGATTTAAGCTCTGTAGTCCTGCCACATCCAGTTGTGAATGGTGGTGGACAATTGAATAAATAACAGGAGGAGGAGGCTCCACAAATATCCCATCTTCAATAATGGGGAGCCCAGCACACCTGTGCAAAAGACAAGGCTGAAGCATTTGCAATCATCTTCAGCCAGAAGTGCTGAATGGATTATCCATGTCAGCCTCCTCCTGAGATCCCCAGCATCACAGATGCCAATTTTCACCAATTCGATTCACTCCACGTGATATCAAGAAATGGCTGAAGGCACTGGGCCCTGACAACATTCCAGCAATAGTACTGACGACTTCAGCTCCAGAATTTGCCGCACCCCTAGACAAGCTATTCCAATACGACTACAACACTGGCATCTACTGACAATGTGGAATATTGTCCAGGTATGACCTGTCCACAAAAGGCAGGGCCAATCCAACCCATCCAATTACCACCCCATCAGCCTACTCTTGATGATCAGCAAAGTGATAAAAGGGTCATCTATAGTGTTATCAAGCGGCACTTACTCAACAATAACCTGCTCACTGACATTCAGTTTGAGGTCTTGTCCAGACCACTCAGCTCCTGACCTCATTACAGCCTTGGTCCAAACATGGACAAAAGAGCTGAACTCCAGAGGTGAGGTTAGAGTAACTGCCCTCGACGTCAAGGCTGCATTCGACCAAGAGTGGCATGAAGGAGCACTAGCAAAACTCGAGTCAATGGGAACCAAGGGAAAAGCTCTCTGCTGGTTGGAGTCATAGTTAGCATGAAAGGAGAATGGTTGGGTTGATGGAGGTTAATCATCTTCGCTTTGTTTTTATTCATTCACAGGATGTGGGCTTCACTGGCTGGGACAGCATTTATTGCCCGTCCCTAGTTGCCCTTGAGAAGGTGGTGGTGAGCTGCCTTTCTGAACTGCTACAATCCATGTGGTGTAGGTACACCCACAGTGCTGTTAGGAAGGGAGTTCCAGGATTTTGACCCAGCAACAGTGAAGGAATGGTGATATATTTCCAAGTCAGGATGGTGAGTGACTTGGAGGGGAACTTCCAAGTGGTGGTGTTCCCATCCATCTACTGCCCTTGTCCTTCTAGGTAGTAGTGGTCTACTTCTTCTTCTATTTTGTATGTTCTCAGCAAAAGTACCCTTTGATTTTGCACAAAAAACGGATGCAAAATGGGAACAATTGACTGGAAATTTAAGCGGACAATTATCATATTGGTTCTTTGGCCATTTTGCACCAAAAATAATTTTCCAAAGGCACTTCATTCTGACAAGTATAATGCCAATCTAGTAAGCCTCCTCTGAACCCCTTCCAATGTATTTACACCCTTCCTTAAATAAGGAGACCAAAACCGCACACAATATTCAAGATGTGGTCTCACCAATGCCCTGTATAACTGAAGCATAACATCCTTACTTTTATGTTCAATTCCTCTCATAATAAAGGATAGCATTCCATTAGCCTTCTTAATTACTTGCTGTACCTGCATACTAACATTTTGTGACTCATGCACTAACACACCTAGATCCCTCTGCACCTCTGAATTCTGCAGCCATTCTCCGTTTAAGTAATGCTTTTTTTTAATTCTTCCTGCCAAAGTGAACAACTTCATATTTTCCTACATTATACGCCATCTGCCAGATTTTTGCCCACTCACTCAACCTATCTATATCCATCTGCAATCTCCTTATGTCCTCTTCACAACACACCTATCTTTGTGTCATCTGCAAATTAAGCTACCATGCCTTCGCTCCCCTCATTTAAGTTATTGAAATAAATTGTAAAAAGTTGAGGCCACTGCGGGTCTCCACTTGTCACATATTGTCAATCAGAAAAAGACCCATTTATGCATACTCTCTGTTTTCTGCCAGCCAGCCAATCTTCTATCCATGCTAATATGTTAGCCCCTACACCATGAGGTTTTTTTCTACAATAATCTTTGATGTGGCACCTTATCAAATGCCTTCTGGAAATCCAAGTACAGTACATGTACCGGTTCCCCTTTATTCACAGCACATGCTACTCTTTCAAAAAACTCCAATAAATTGGTTAAATGTGATTTCCCTTTCACAAAATCATGCTGACTCTTCCCGATTACCTTGAGTTTTTCTAGGTTCCCTGCTATAACCTCCTTAATAATACCTTCCCCATGACAGGAAACTATAAGCCAGTTAGCTTGATATCTGTTTTCTGTTTCCCTCCCTTCTTGAATAGAGGCATTATATTTGCTACTTTCCAGTCTGATGGAGCCTTTCCAGAATCTAGTGAATTTTGGAAAATTAACACCAACGCATATATTACCTCATTAGCCACCTTTTTTAAGACCTAGGACGAAGTCCATCAGGACCAGGAAATTTGTCAGCCCGCAGCTCCATCAGTTTGCTCAGTACTGCTTCCCTAGTGATTGTAATTTCACCAAGTTCCCCCCTCCCTTCTACCTCCTGATTTACAGCTATTACTGGAATGTATTTTATATACTCTACAGTGAACACAGAAGCAAAATATTTGTTCATTTCTTCTGCCATTTCCTTATTATCTACTATTAACTTCCCATTCTCACTCTCCAGAGGACCAGCATTCACTTCACTTACTCTTTTCCTTTTTAAGTACCTGCAGAAGCTCTTGCTGTTCGATCTTACGTTTCTAGCTAGCTTCCTCTCACACTCTAATTTCTTTCTCCTGATTAACCTTTTAGTCTTCTCTGCCATTCTTTATATTCTGACCAATCATCTTACCTGCCACTCACCTTTGTGCAGTTATATGCTTTTTCCTTAAATTTGATGCTTTCATTAACTTTTTTTAGTTAACCATGTCTGGCTTCCTTTGGAATGTTCCTTTATAGTAGGAATATACTTATTTTGAATGTTCTGAAATATCCCCTTAAATGTTTGCCACTGCTTCTCTATTGATCTATCCCCTAGCTTAGTTTCCCAGTTCACTTCAGCTAGCTCAGCTTTCATGCTCACATAGTTGGTCTTATTTAGGTTTAAGAAACTAATCTTGGGCCCACTCTTCTCCCTTTCAAACTGGATGTAAAATTCAATCACATTGTGGTCGCTGCTACCTAGGGGTGCCTTTACTCTGAAGTTATTAATTAATCCTGTCACATTACACAATAACAAGTCTAATATAACCTGCTCTCTGGTTGGTTCCAGGATGTGCTGGTCTAAGAAACTATCTCAAGAGCAACTCCTCACCCAAGCTACTACTGCCGGTCTGAGTTTTCTAGCTTTCTGTAGATTAAAATCATCCATGATTATTGCTGTCCCTTTATCACAAACACCCAATATTTCTTCTTATATACTTTGTCCTACACTGTGGTTACTGTTAGGGGGCCTGTAGACCATTGCCACTAATGACTTCTTTCCCCTACTATTCCTTATCTCCACCCAAACCGATTATACATCCTGATTCCCTGAACCAAGGTCATCTCTAACTATTGTACCAATACCATCCTTGATCAACAGTACTATGCCTCCACCTTTACCTAGCTTCCTATTTTTCTTGAATATCATATACCCCTCAATATTCAGGACCCAATCCTTGTCATCCTGCAGCCACGTCTCCGTGATGGCTATCAGACCATGTTTATTTATTCCAATGTGCTCTATCAATTCATTTGTTTTGTTATGTATGAATGCTATGCACAGTTACAGATCCTTTAGTTTTGCCTTTTTGTTATCTTTGTAACATCTAGGGCAGAATTTTTCAGTCGGCGGGCCTGACATGCCAACGCGTAAAATAACGCGTGATGATGTCGGGCGTGTCCCGACTTCATTGCGCAATCCCATGATATTTTGTTTGGTGGGCGTGCGCTGAAATTGGCTGCGCGCCCGCTGATATGTAAATGGCCTATTAAGACCATTAAGAAAGTAATTCATGTAATTAGTAACACTGCCCGTCCAACCTTAATGTCCGTGCCTCAGGGAGATTGAAACTGGCCCTGACTGTCCCTCCTCCCCCTGCCTGCATAGGTAGCGCTGAGTGCTACCGTTCGCGTCTTACGCTGGGTGGGCCTTATTTGGCCAGCCCGCATAAAATGGTGGGCGGAGCTAATCGTGGGTGGCGATCGGCTCCATGCCTGCCCCTGCCCACTCCCACTGAGCCCGCCCGCCATATGAAAAATTCTGCCCCTAGTCTTGACTATTGGTGTATTCTTAGGTTTTATCTCTCTGTCCCTTCCTGCTCTCTAACCCTCATTTCCCATATGACCATTATGGTTTCCTGCTTTGAATGTACCCCTTGATTTTCCATATCTACCCAAGCATGATCCCTCACCCGCACCCCCACTCCCAACCCCATTTTAGTTTAAAGCCCTCTCTAGTTCCCTAGTTATGTGGTTCAGGTGTAGACTGTCCCAGAGGTGCAGCCCCCACTTTCTCCAGTATTGGCGCCAGTGCTCCATGAACCAGAACCCACTTCTCCCACAACAGTCTTTGAGCCACGCATTCATCTCTCTAACCTTATATGTCCTATGTCAATTTGCACGTAGCTCAGGTAATAATTTAGAGATTATTACCTTTGAGGTTCTGCTTCGTAATTTGGTACCCAGCTTCTCATACTGACTATGCCAGAACCTCTTTCCTTGTCCTGCCTCTGTCATTGGTACCTACATGGACCACGACGACAGGATCCTCCTCTTCCCACTGCAAGCTCCCCTCCAGCTCTGAGCAGATGCACAAACCCAAGCACCCGGGAAGCAACAAAACCTTCTGGATTCTCGCTCTTTGCTGCGGAGAACAGTGTCGATCCCCCCTCACTCTACTGTTCCCCACTACCCTACATTCCTGTTTGCTCCCCCCACTTGAACGGCTTCCTATACCATGGTGCTAAGGCCAGCCTGCTCACCCACCTTGTAGACCTCGCTTTCGTCCACAGGTTGTGAGCACCTCAAACCTGTTTGACAATTGCAAAGTCTGAGGCCCCTCTACTACTGTCTGCTCAGTCCCATTACCTGCCTCAGTTATGGTCACACCCTCCTGTCCCTCACTGCTGGTGGCATAGTGGAGGCTGCGGCCCAGTGGTATTGTCGCCAATACTCCAGAAACCTACTGTAATGCTCTGGGGACCCAGGTTTGATTCCCACTATTCCAGCAGATGGTGAAATTTGAATTATAAAAGAACCTGTAATTAAAAGTCTAATGATGACCATTAAGCCATTGTCAATTGTTGTGACAACCTATCTGGTTCACTAATGCCATCTTTACCTGGTCTGGCCTACATGTGGTTGACTCTTAAATGCCCTCTGAAATGGCCTAGCAAGTCACTCAGTTCTCAAGGGCAATTAGGGATGGACAATAAATGTTTGCCCAGCTAGCGACGCCCACATCCCCTGAATGAATAAAAAAAACGGATGACCCTATTCTAAGAGGCGTGACTGTCTTTTGGAACAAAGTGTCCAGGTATTTCTCCCCCTCTCTTTTTTACTCAGTGCTTGCTCTTCAGCTTCCAGATCAATAATCCTGATTCAGAATTCCACTGGCTGCTTACACTTCCTGCAGACGTGTTGATCATGGATCGCTTTGGTGTCCAAAAGATCCCATATTCCACAGCTGCAACATAACACCTGTCCTGCCATTGTTACTTATGTTATTTAGTTAACTTAATTGAATTACTCACTTAATTAACTTAGAATAATTCCTATGTATGCCACACCTCTTTTCCCCCAGACACCGAATTCCCATGTGAACCTAATTCGCTACTCACTCAATCTCAGTCTCCGGCGTAGTCACCGTCTCCTCGTGCGCCCCTTACTGAAGGGGCTTTGAATGTTTTCTTTGCTCTAATGTTTATCATATCGTTCTGTTCGGATTCTTTTAAAGATGTTTGCAATATTTCTTAAAATTCTATTATGAACTTGTGGAATTTTTTTTGGCTGAAGTTAGCTAACTGCAAGTTCTTCCTCCTCCTCCAACACCACCACTTGCTTCTCTTCACACTGCTGTGTGACTCACCTGATGCTACCTCCTCACACTGACTTAATGCATTTTTTGGGATGTGTGTATCAGTATACTTACAACAGTTGCTAGGAGTGACAGGGGGTGCCTTGAATTGCTGTTTTTCCCAGACAGTGCTGGCAGACTGCAGTTCTAGACCTACTGGAAAGTGACTAATCTTGCAAGGCTATCTCCAGAAAACACATCGCAACACAGTTCAAGGTATAAAGTGCTATTGGATAGACTCCACTTGGATATTCAGCAATCTCTGGATGGAGTGCATGGAGGAAAATTTGGCAGAGAAGGCCCTTTACAGAATTTGCTGGAGTTATCTTCCATTTGTTATATTGGAGGAAGCAAGGCTTGGCAATATTGCCTATAAGAGAGTACTAAGGAGGTAACAGGAGGTGTTCTATAGGTTTCCTCCAAGCTAAAGACTAGTGGTGTCCAGTTCTTATAACTGAAACCCCTTCATTTTATTTTCACATAGGCATATATGCAAATTTCCACTTCGTTAATTCTCTGCCTGAAGGCAGGTCCTTGAGAATTATTTGCTGAAACATAGCAAAGTAATGTGATGTTTTTTCTACTACAGTCAGAGGGACGAGGCAGGCCCCCAGTCACCTCCGTCGGAACGGGGATCAAACCCCGCACTGTTGGCATTATACTTGCTGTTGAGCAAATTGAGCTAACAGGTCTTTCACTTCAAATATACAAATAATATATGTAGGGGTAAATTTTGGTTTTTAATCATGCAGGCATTAAGGAATTTCATATTATTTTCTGTGTTCTGCCCTTTTGATCCATGGTGGCACTTAGCCTTCCCTTGTAAAGAACATAAAAACTGAGAAGGCATCTTTAACTCTTTTAATTTTTCTCCACATAATGTAGCAAATATTTAGCACTTAACATGACCTCAGGATGTTCCAAAGCACTTTACAGCCAATTAAGTAGTTTTGAAGTGTAGTCACTGTTGTAATATAGGAAGCGCGGCAGCCAATTTGTACACTGTAAGGTCCTCCAAATAGCAAAGAGATAATGACACAAGGATCTATTTAGTGATGTTGGTTGAGGGATAAATATTAGCCAGGACATCAGGAGAACTCCCTTGCACTTCCTCCAAATTGTGCCATGCTATCTTTTTCCATCTGACTGAGAGTGCAGAAGGGGCCTTGTTTCAACATCTTATCCAAAAGATGACAGCACCATATTGCGCTACACTGAAGTGTCAGCTTAGATTACGTGCTCAAGTCTCATTTGGATAAGGTTCTATATTTAATAGTTTACATTTGAGTGTCCTTTATATATGATATGCTACTATATTAACATTGAAATTCTAGAAACGCTAGAAGATGCAGAGGTGAGGGCTAGTAATCAAAGTGCAGACAGTCTCATGCAATGCATAAAGCCCATTAATATTTTTGAAGTACTCACAAAGATATCAAGGACATTTTAAAATCGATTACCTAAAATTGAACAGAATAGTAGAATACAAGAGAGTAGGCAGTGGTTAGCAAGTAAATGTGTCAGTGCTGATATTCACTGATCAGAAAAGAAGGTGAAATGTTCAATGAACCCTGGTGGCAGAATGTGAGTGCAGACATCCATTATCGCAGAGGTTCTGACAGCAAGAGGAAACCTGAGCACAGACCTTTCACAGTGCCTTTGTCTGCAGATGAATGTTATTTCATAAAACTGTAAAGCAATCATGGAACTGGCACAATACAAACACACACTGTATCAATAATTTCAGCTCATTACAGCTATTTGTCACCTTCAACCTCCATCATCATAGTTAAATGAATATTTTTCTAAGTAAAGATTGCTTAACATCTCATTAGTTGTAACTGACAACATGGATGAATCTTCTTTATGAGTTTCTTACCCATTGATTGGTGACTGAACTAAAAGGAAGGTAATGAAGGAAATAATTTTTTGAGACTGCTGTGCAGTTAGCCTGAAGTCATGCTACTTGTAGCTCTGTGGCAGATTGCATCTGTCTCTGACAATTTACTACCTTCCAAGAAACATTTCAGAACAAAATTAAGAATAACAAGAACCAAACTGCTGAACAAACAGGATCTTTCACAAAGCTCAAAAAAGATTTAGAGTCTCTCCCATCAGTGTCAGTCATGTAGTTGTTGGATTTATTTTAGTGGACATTATTTAAAAAAACATGTTACTTCAGCCTACAGCTACCTCTGCTACAAACATTAGCAATGCAGAACAACATGGTCGTTTGTTTTCTGTTAAACACCTCAGTAATTTAAGCAATGTAGTTTTGGCAAATTTATTTTCCAGTTGCTTCATTAGTTTACTAAACATGTACGTACAAAAGATGGAATGAAGCACATTGTGTTCTACTCTGGACTTCTTAAAATCACTTGAGAGTAATATAGTGGCATAACTCTTCAGGCAATCCATCACAGCTTCCAGCTTCCAGCTGTAACCTCCACTAAAAGCAGCTTCTAATCTGCCAGCCATATCAGCTACCTTAATCAGGTTGCTAGGTGCAGTGTCCTTGAACCCCATCTGTGTTAACCTATCCAAATAGACCACTACTGGCCATTTACACAGCAGCAATTGAATCAAGAGTAGAAATGTTTTTGACCGCTTTTTGTAGATGGCTGATTATTGCAAAATTATAACTCCAAATAAGAAAAATATAAGTCGCTTATGGAATGAATTCTTTCCTTTTCTTTCAGGCAGTGTTCCAAGATCCCAAGTTTAAAGATCATGTAAAGGCAGGCACTTTATTAAAGCCACTAAGTGTTTGTTCAAGCTGGTAAAACTAGGTTTTAATTCTTTCAGGATTTTTCCATTGAAAAAAATCCCTTAAAAGATCAGTAGATTCCATCCTCCTGCAATGATGTTGTATCAGGTGCAGCTGGTGTAACTTCCTGGGGGCTTCACCTGCTCCACTGCTATAACTTTGGAGCAAATTCAGTGGAAACATGAGTAGCTTAGTTTACATGAGTAAACAGTGTTTCCTTTGAACTTCTCAGAAAGCCATGGATGTGAGGCAAGAGACACCCAAAGGAACTGCACCCATCCTCCCATCCCCCAGCCCATATCATGGTTATCTCAAATCTTTTAAAATGTAGCGACTGGTGCATTGTGTGTAACTAAGACAGATCTAATCAACATTCAGAGGAGTTAGTTCTAACACTACCATTTCCCATGAGTTTTTGATGAAGTTTGTATTAACAGTAACTGGTGACAAATTTTGTTCAGGTCCCTCCCATGACCCCCACTATCCCATCTGTTAAAATGCTATTTTCCTTACACCTGGTCAATATTATCAATCATAATATTGTGGTTGTGTTCCTGGTACTGCATGTATTATGCATCCTAATGTCATACAAAACTCTGTTTTTGTCTACATAACAATGACTGTGCTTCCAAAGTAATTCTTTGGTTGTGAAGTGTGAAATAAATACAATATCTATTGAAATAGGCTAATGGCTGTTATTGACAAAGGAGAAGTCTTATTGCTAACAAGGGAAAAGAAAGTGGTTCATTGATGCTGGAGTTTATTTAACAACAGACAATGCGTTTAAATTAGGAAGAAACAATTTTGGCACTATAGCATCACACCCATCAAACTAGTTTGTTGTTATCATCAAAATAATGTACACTTTATTCAGAAAGTAAGAAACTTCTCATAAGCCTTGCAATTACCTAAAGAAAAATACTACCTACTGACCCAAAGAAACATACGGCAAGGTCATAGGTCATCGAACAGGGGGCGCTGATGTGTAAAATGACGTGGGATGACGTCGGGCGGAATTCCTGACATCACCCCGCGTCATTTCAATTTTCAGGTTGGTGGGAGCGCAGCTGAATCAGCTGTGCGCCCGCCGACCTGTCAACGGCCTATTGAGGCCATTGACAAAGTCATTAACCTCATTAATGGACCTGCCTGTCCAACCTTGGGGTTGGCAGGCAGGCCAGGGACCTTGGCGGGCTTCAGAAAAGCATAAAAACTCATCCATGGGCGGGATGAGGTTTCATGAGGGTTTTAAAAAATTTAATAAATGTATGATTTAAAGTGATGGACGTGTCCTAACTCATGTGACAGTGTCACATGAGGGGACATGTCAGGGAAATTTTGTTTTTGCACCTTTACCATTTTTAAATTTGGCGCTGATCTCCCTGAGGTAGCACTTAGCCTCAGGGAGATGAGTGTGCTCTTTCGGGCGCATGCCCGAAAGAGCGCACTCTCGGCTGAGGGAATCTCCCCCCACCCGCACAGGGAGCACATAGCGCTTCCTGGCAGATGTCACGCTGGGCGGGCCTTAATTGGCCCGCCCATGTAAAATCGCGGTGCGCCCCCAATTGGGGGCGCCGATCAGAGGTGCACCTGCCCACGCCTGCTCCTGCACTTCCCCCCCGACAGGAGGAAAATTCTTCCCATAAGATCAAGGATACAAATACTCATGAATGGTGTCTCTAACACAGGCTGAGAAAATGGCACATATGGTTCTCTCTGGAGCCTAGAAGAAAATGATTTGGGAAATTTCTCTAATCCATCCACAATGATATTTTAGATGTTTGGTTTTTAACTCAGATGAAGAACTCACACTATGCAGATACATGTATGCCTATAATTGCAATCAGCCTAGAAACCCTGGGAAATCCAGTAATACCACAGAGCTCTGGCTGTGCTTGCTTTTTTTGCACATAGCCTGCAGAGAAGCAGATGTGCTTGTATCTAATCTTTAGACAATCACATTTAGAATCTGCTGAACACTCAGAAGCAGGACTCATGATGCAAATAATAGGTGGAACCTGGAAGGCACCACATAGAAAGTTGCTTTCACAACAAGAAGCATGACAGAAATGGCTGGCTCAAGCGTGGAACTCTTTTTAACTCACCTGGATCTCTTCCCAGATAGTATTATCACAATCATTGGTCTTACAGGTTCATTTCACAGTTTAGGACCATCGCTGTGTATGCAATTTTCAGCAGTCAGGAAATATCAAATGATTATTGTTTCTTCTGTCATATCTGCAGAGCCATCAATAGTGACTATCATTCTGTCCACTCAGAACTAAACAAGATTAATGCCAGTTGCACATTATCATCAACAGATAATATTGCTTGAAAATAGAAGATTACTCTTAGTCAAGGTGGATGAAGATCCATTTTGAGATGGGAAATTGAATGATATTCTATTTGGTTGCATTTATTAAATAGGAATGAATATAGATGATAATCTTAGTAGGGATAAGATTAATACTAAGCCATTGAAAAAAATTAGAAATATTACTGCTGTATAAACTACTCAGGTATCCTTTGACCTTTCGCATAAGATAGGGCATCATGATGAGGTGAGGTAGAAGGGGTTTAGTGATAGTCTATATGCTTAAGATATGCTTTAGGACTAATTGGACGGAAGATTGTACTGCTGTATCCATAGCATAGGTAAAAGAGATTTAGAAACAGCAATAACTAGAGCATAATAGGCTATGCCTTTGTACTAGGATGATACTAAGGCTCAGATATGCTTGGATTTTCTTTATTGATTAAGAATATAAATGCAAGGAGTTACAAATCAAAATATCAATTGTATAAGTGAAATGAAATTGGAAGGTTTGAAGTCAGTGTTAGGACAAAATGAAAGGTAAACAGAAAAATAATCAAGGGATTAGATTCCATGAGAGGAGATTAGAATATCGTAGAATATTAAGGTTTAGTTATGATATTGGTTTGATGTATCTTGTATAGTTCAGAATAAATCAAATTTAATTTAAAATCTAGGTCAGCTTTACCTTTGCTATTTATTATATATTAAATTAGCATTGGCCAATTTTAATGTTAAACCTTACTACACAATTGTTTATCTTCTCAAACAAAGAAATTGGCACTGAGAATATATACTTAAATGTCATCAGGGTATGATAACACTGATATTTAGCTAGAGAAGAGTAGATAACACATTGGGAGGAATTTAATGTTGGCGATGGGGGTCTCGCCCTCTAACTGAAGAGCCGGCGAGAGCCCTATGTTGCTTCTTTTTGGGAGGGCTCGCTGCATTAAGTGCCACTTGATTGGACAGCAGCAGCTCTTCCCCAAGATCAAGGCTTGGGGTGGGGGGGGAGGTTTGGAAGTCCTGCCCATTGAGAGCTGCTGGCCAATCAGAGGCTGGCAGGTCTTTATTGCTCAATAGCAGAAATGAGATAATGGTGGCTGCTGAGGGTAATGTCCCCACCCAAGGCTCAGGATCGCCAAGGGAACCAGGCCACAGCTGAGTCGTGGCAGGGGTGAGATAGCAGGGTAGGGTTATAGAGGAGGGCAGTCACCAGCAAGGGCAGGTGGGTAGGTCTCTGTGGGCACCCCCTTCCTGATGCCAAGTCCCTCAATTAGGCATTGGTTGCCTTTGAACGAGCAACCACCTCCAGAATCCTGCAAGTAACCCCAACAGAAGTCAGAAAGTATGGACAGAATGTCCTGCAATGTGCTAGACACAAAAATAGGAGATGGCTGAGGTGATCTCTCCTCACTCAGGAAACATATCCATGCATGTGTGCTTACGAGATGGCATAAAACTTTACAAAGACCTCTCTCCCAGTGCTTTGTGAAAGTTGAAATTAATTCTCGATACATTTCAGAAATTACCGGAAAGCACAAGGAACATTTTTTCCTCAGGTTTAAGATTCCATTACATTCTACGCAATGGTAAAAGAATTTCAATTATTTTAAGGTGAATCATTTGACCTAGGTGCCGACTTGAAAAAATAAATGAACACTAAGTAGCAGTGATTAGGCAGTCTGCCTTGGAGGAATCATAAAGAGTTATGTTCAAAGCATTGTGGTACATTAACATAAAATCTAACTCATGATCTACCTGACTGAAGGTGCAAACTGGAGAAGAAATAATTTTGAACGATGATTTATGGTCAACATGATCAGCATCAAATAAAATAAATTACCAATTAATATCACTGGTTAGATATATTTTATTTATGATACACTCCTACATTATCTACTTTTCTAACTCCCTGCCCATTTCTACTGTAATAAATTAACAACACTCAAATTTAAATAGTGAATAGTTCTATTTGATGGCATAATAAAATACAAATTTGCATATTCAGAACCCAAATCACTCAGTGTTTGTTTATATTGGATCAGTAAGGGTAGCCAAGTCATTAAGGGGTAACACAATTTAATGAAATCTCACATTTTTCATTAATCAGTGAATCACTTTCTTTCTTCAGCAAACAAATGATTTTTTTCATTTTCCACTCTGTAATTTGTTGAACTATATTAATATCCTTAACATAGTTTGTAAGAAAATGCAGCTTTGAGAGTAGAATGGTGCATTCAACATCCAACCTTTAAATTAAAGGTAATTAGTCACAAGCTTACACCCTTAAAAGTTGAAGACAGAAGGCCAGCTTGCCCGACATTAAAAGATGCCTGCCAAGTATCCGTTGAAATAAATGCTTTAAAGTCAAATTCACAAGTAAAAATGTTTTTGAAAAATGTTTTCTGGAAGAGTTTATTTTAACTGGGTCCTCTCCATGAAAACTGGGTAGTAGACATCCTAAAAGCAGATTTCTGCAAGTACCACTCCAAGATGTCAGATACCAAGATGCAGTAAGATGGAAATTGGGGAGATGACCATACGCATGACTAAAGGGCCATCCATACATGAGGAAGTTTTTGAAGGTGGCAGCGAGGCAGTAAGGCAAAAGGGTTTTAAGAAATGTGTTCCAGAATGTAAGGCCTAAGTAGCTGCAAATTGTATCACAATCTTGGAATAGAGAAAGTGAAAAACAGGCCAGCAGGGGGAGATTGGAGAATGGGCACTCAAACTTGGGTTGGAGGACAGTGTCAACATTTGGCACAACCATGATTTGAACACAAGAACAGGAACTTTTGAATTCAATGCACAGGAGGAAAGGGAGCCATTAGAGGTTAGTAAGGACAGCAGTTCGGGGAGTTAATCTGAGGGGAGAATTAGGTATAGGTATTTTACAGTGAGGGACTCACCTCCTGATTTCCTAAAGCCTTCCACCTCTGCAGAGCACATCAGGGGTGTGATCCCCACTTGTCTAGATGGGTGCAACTCCAACAACACTCAACGACATTCAAGACAAAACAGCCTCTTGATCATACACCACTTTAAACATTCACTCCCACCACCTCCAACACAAAATGTCTGCAGTGTGTACCATCTATAAGATGTACTACTGCAACTTGCCAATGAACTTGGCATTCTTGGCTGAGAGCCCAGACATCCTTTTATCTTTTGAAACAGCTGCACCCAAGAGAAAACATTTCTTGATTGACAGCCCTTTCTCTGCATTCTGTCAATTGCACAATGTTTATTTACACAAGATAAAGAGGTGTCAAATGTTTGTAGTTTCTGCTATTGAAACTTTACAGATCTAGGTGAGTGACACTTTTATAGTGGTGTGATAAAAGAAGTTTATTTTAAGAAAGTAGAAAGTCATGAATGAATGGCTTCTTTTTGTAAAATTTTACCACACATGCTGTTGTTACTATTGGGGTTCATTGGTTCTGTACAGAATGTATACTGGGTGAATGTGCATAGAAGTGCCATAGGTAGACATGGAAGGTATGAGGGGCCATTAGGATGGGTGGAGGGGAATAGATTGGCAAGGGGGCATGGGTAAAACCTTTTGAACTTACCTTTCAAAGCTTTCCCTCATCCAGACTATGGGCGGAATTGTCCGCTCCTATTTGTGGTGGGCATCATAGTAGGCAGGAGCAGAAAATATCGGGAGATCGCAAAAATCGGTTTCACATTGTTGTAAAACCAACTTGTGATTGCCCGCTCCACCCATCAATGGCGGGCTGCGTTTTCCATAGTCACACATCAGGAACCTTATTTCAATACTTTAGCATCTCTTATAAGCCCTGCTCGCCAGGATCAGCCCCCCATGCTGGATCATCTGGGCACATTGATGTGGTTGCCCGCTAATGTGTTTCACAACTGCACATAAGCGACATGCACCTGCCAAGCTGAACTTCACTTGGTACTGCAAGGTTTGTTTGCCTAACTTGCTTTGGGCAGCGCTGGAGATCATCAGTGCCAGGCTTCGCAGACAACACCACATCAATTTTAGGGGGGCGCAGGGGCAAGTCTCTACCTACCAGACCAGCTGTAAGGAAGACGTGGCTTTTCAATGGCTGCAGGGCTAGGGCTTGCTTGGGGAAGGGGGAGAAGTGGCCTCAGGCAAGGGAAGAATCTGCAGGGCAAGGGCAGTACTGAGGAAGGGGGGTAGCCCAGGGTGTGTGTGGGGGACATGTTGATCTGTGTAAGTGGCTTCAAGATTGTGATTCAAGCTCTTGAGGAGGCAGTCTCCAGAGGAGATAAGACCAGATGGAGATGTGAGGGTGCGTAAGAGAGAGTGAGTGGTGATGTCTCGTGAGCTGGCAATAAGTGAGATGCAAGTGAGTGTGCGATGGCCTTGTGATTGTGTGAGTTTGGTGTGATGAGCTGCTTGCCTTACCCTGGTGGCACAGATGAGATCATTCACCCTCTTTGCACTGGATGGCCAACTCTTCTGTGCAGCGTTATCGCTGATCACCACTGCCACTGCATCCCAAGCCAGAATGGTGAGATTGCTGGACCTCCTGTGGCCAGCAGGGATGGAGGGTATCGCGATGGGCCTCTGAAAGGCATTCCAGTGATGGATCACTGAACTCTTCCTGGCTTTCAGGGCCATGCCTTCACTGGAGCAGTCCTGGTCTGCAAACATTGAGAACTGTGTGCGTGACTACAGTTTAGATATGACATCCAGAGTAAGGAAATGGTGAGGTAATGGCGTAGCAGGCAATTCAGAGGCTATCTGCCGTGTTTCCTGTGGCTGCATAATTAATGAGGCAGGGAATTAATGAGGTGTGGAAAGCCACCATTGTGGCCGACATGTAAAACATCGTTTTTCACACCCGGTACCGCATTTAGTGCAATTCTGGGATGACCCCACCCTCTGGTTCCTGAGGACTCTGAGGGGCTGTGAACCACAACTCCTTGAAAAGCTGGCCCGACTCCACAAAAATGGTGGGTGACTAGGAGATGCTGATTCCTGCAATGCAGCCTGCCAGGTTGCGAATGCTGGGTGCACACTTGCAACCTGCACTAGCTTGCGTCCTTCTGTGCTGGTGAAAATTGAGGGAGCCCGGAATTGGGTTAGGAATCCCAGAATTGGGTACCGGCCCCCATTTTTAAAGGTCCACGGAGTCTCCCTGACTCCATGAAAAACCAGCCCTTTATTTCAATTGCATGAATGGAAATATTCCCTCAAGATGATTCACTGGCTGATTAGAACCAAGAAAGCCTACTGAAGGATGGAAACTTTGGGCTCCAACAAATAAGTGTACACCCTAACTCGTCCTGACCTGTAAAGGGCTGTGAATGTATGACTGTATCTGACTGCTAAAGCATGCTTTTGATTTGTAGAATAATATATTCTAATTATATCAATTTTTTACATAATTTTTTTCAACGGTAGCAATTGTGTAAAAATATCTGTTCAATATTGATATTATAAGGTGCACTGAAGATGAAACTTTAAGTATGGAATTCCTAATGATGGTTTCTCCCAACAGAAGCCAATTGCAGCTCGCTAGTATTAAATTTATATTTTAATCTTATTCTAAGATACTTTCAATGAAACTATAAACTGACCTCTGCTGACAATAGTACAATTTGCAGCAATCAGCCCATTGCACCTGCATTATTGATCAGTTTATGATTATAACAATAAAGGAGACGTTGAAAAATTAATATTGGAAGCAGTCCTACACAGTAATTAAGATTTTTTCTTTCATCAATAGGTGACACAAAATGCAATTCATTCGGCATGATTGATGACACTAATGTCAGAAGTGCAAACTATGACCTAATGGTTTTATTAAACTTTGATCAAGTGGAGCTAATGAAAGGCTAGCAATCAATTGCAAGTTCAATGTTGTATCAGACAATAAAAGAAATCTATGAATATTGACTGTAATTCAGAACTAGTGATTTAAGAACAAACTCATTTACCACTTGGGACAGGTGCAGACTCTGCTCTGCACTGTGAAATACATCTATTCTATGAGGTAAAAACAAAAAACTGTGGATGCTGGAAATCCAAAACCTGCTGAGTTTTTCCAGGTATTTTTGTTTTTGTATTCTATAAGGTAGATTTGCAAGGCTTTGTTCCTGGTATGCAACCTTGCTAAACAGACACGTGTTGGAGATAGTGCTATAACACAGGTTCAGCATTAACAGCAGGGCACCACAAGTTTATCCCTGATATCTCTTTCCATGCATTTAATTACACCAATGCACTGAGGTTTTTATAAAATGGAGTCATTCTCACCGTTACAGAAACAAAACACTTGAAAACTTTAATCAAATCACCCCTAACTTTTTAAATTTCAAGGAATGCAAGCCCAGTTTGTGTAACCTGTTCTCATATTTTAACCCTTGGAGTTCAAGGGCAGTATTTGCTGCCTTTCGGGCAGGCCATGCGGGCGCGGACCCGATCGTCGCCCGCGATTGGCTCTGTGCCACCATTTTATGCAGGCGGGCCAATTAAGGCCTGCCCAGCATGAAACGCGGCTCCCGTGGACAGCGGGAGTGAGTGGGCGGCAGCGGGACTGCAATTACCGCCATGCCCAATGGCGACCCGGTGGCCTGTTTTAAAAAGCTCCTGCAGCCTTTCAAAGGCTGTGAAACATGGCTAGTGGAAGGGCTACTGAGAGCGCTACTGCTGAGCGGGCCAGGCAGGATGGTAGGGCAGGGGGGCACTGTGCCCCTCGTTTTTCTGATGACTGCCATGCTGCCCTCCTCGAGGAGGTGGCAGCATGGTGGGAGGTCCTTGTACCCCAGGACAGGAGGAGGAGGAGGCCCCCCCCACATGACCAAGCGTGCCTGGGAGGAGGTGGTGGAGATCGTGAGCTCCCACGATGTGGTGCGACGCACCTGGATCCAGTGCTGCAAGCGCTTCAACGACCTGTTGCGCTTGGGAAGGGTGAGTACCATGTTAGCATTGGCCACTTAACTCAGCAGGTAGGCTTCCCCCCACCCCCCCACCCAAGTCTGAGTTAGTGACTGCATTGAATCATTGGCGGCAAGTGTCCTTCGCTGGGTGGGCCAGCAGGTATTGCCCATGCCAAGGTCACTGTGAGAGGGTGGTGATGAGATGGGTTCTGCACCCGCAGCATGTGGTACACTGAGACCCACATGACTGTTTTGGGGGCAACCTAGAGGAGCTGCACCTAGGCGCAGTGCTGGAACTCCAGGACATGTCAAAGTCAGGGTGATGACATGCTGGGAGGGGAGCTTCAATGTGGCGTGGTACCGATCGATCTGCTGTCCTCTGCGCTCCATGTGCTTGTGCCTCCTTACTATGGGGGGATATACCGTGTGGTGCTTAATGTGATGTAGGCAGCTTTTGGCCAATTGGGTGGGGGAGGGGTGGGGGAAAGGTCTAACATCTTTGTGTGAGTGTTCAGCAGCAGTGGGGTGAGGAGGCACTGGAACCCTGCAATGTCCCACTCTGGTTGGGGTGGGCCGTCCGCAAAGTGATTCCAGGTACAAGTCAATGCTCCTCTCTCCTTTTCAGGAGAAGAATGCACATAATGCTGCCAAGTGGGTGAGGATTGGTGGAGGGCCGGCACAGTTGGCGATGCTCAACTGCTTCGAGCAGGAGGCCCTAGATCTGGAGAGGTGGCATGCGCCAAGGTGCGCCGGTGTCGGCGAGGCTGGGGTGCCATGGGCAGGTATGTTTGCCCAGTAGTGAGGTCACCATTGTTCTCCCAACAGCCATGGCAGTGCTGAATGTTCAGTGATTGAAGTTTGCAACATGGCTTGACCATTGCTTATGGAAGGATGAGCGCATAATGATCCGGGGAACAGGGATGCACATTGACATTGTCTCCATGTGAACTGATCCAATGTCCTTGTTCTTCCTTTCAGCATCAGCGGAGCAGGGCCAGGAGGAGGAGCAGCAGAGGCCCCCTATCACACCTGAGGGCCCTGAAGTCATGGACTCACCAGCGTCACACCATCTCTGCCAGGCAGGCACCAGCGCAGATACTAGCACCTCTGTGGGAACTGGAACATCGGCTAGTGTCCCAGGGCACAGTGGTGAGGGTTGCTGGAGCAGCTGGCGGAGACAGAGAGTGCCCATGGCGTCAGACTGCAGGGGACCAGGCACATGCTCAGTTGGTGGCTGATGATGTGCCTCTGGAGTCGTCCGCAACGCAGCAAATGCAGGAAATGCGGCCGGGTGTGCGGGAGCATCTGGTGGAGATACATGAGGCTATACTTGGCTTGGTGTCCGTGGTGGAGGAGTCTACGCGGACCATCGCCGATGCCTGCATCCACACCCGGCCGCATTTCCTGCATTTGCTGTGTAGTAGATGACTCCAGAGGAACATCATCAGACACTGACTGAGCATGTGCCTGGTCCCCTGCAGTCCTCCGGCTGCTGCTGCCATGGGCACTCTCTGTCTCTGCCATGGAGAGAGTGGTGACTTTCGTGGAGAGGCTCCTCCAGGAGACCAATCAGGGCTTCCTGGGGATGCGCTCAAACCAGCAAGCCCTCACATCGGCATTGACCTCAGCTGGTCAGTGCCAGTGTGGGAGATGGTCTGGGCACCAAGTTTCCCAGCTCGGTGCCCATCCATCTACGGTGAGCAGGGACGTCCGAAGCGACCTCTCGTCAGCGCAGCCAATGCCTGTCATCTCTACGGGCTCCTCTCAGGGCGCTCCGCCCCTTTGCCTGTGACCATTGCATCCAATGAGGCTGCGATGCCTGGAGAGATGCCAGCTGTGGAACTGGCAGCTCCCTCCCAGGTAGGGCCAGCACAGGCTCCATGGGCCAGAGGACGGCTACCAAGGTCATCGAGGCCAACAGGACAGCAGAGTTAGCAGGCTGTCTCAGATGCCACTACCAGCGAGGGGACAGCACCAAGACGTAGCTCCCAAAAACGTAAACATAAGGCACCTTAGGCACACCATGGGTTTATCACTGGTGCTTTTGTGTTGGCCCGCAATGAGGTCTTTAAGTTGATGTGATGTTTATACCTTTGTTATTTTGTTTCCTTAAGTTCCTTTTGTTTTAATATTAAATTCAGACATGTCACCATGGCTGAGGGTGCCTCTTCTGCAGGTAGATAGTTACCAATAATGTTATGAGTGATTTGTGGGACATTCGGCTTTATTAACAAGGCCCTTAGTTAACGTTCCTATCCAGGCAGATTTTGCACTCAGGCATCGAGTGCGGAGCCTGCAGCCCAGGCTTGTCCTGGAGGCCCGTATATGGTGAGCTAGCTGAAGCTTCATTGGATTAAAGCCTACTGGGTGTCCCTGCTTCCCTGGAGTATGCCCGGGTCAGCGTCTACCCCCTCAGCATTTCCCTGTGCGTGCACATCCTCGGACTCACTGCTGGACTCATCGTGTGCAGCCGCAGCCACTGCGTCTACATCTTCATTGTCTACAGCGTCCCCCCTTTCCAACACAAGATTGTGGAGAGCGCAGAATGCAACCACTATCAGTGACACACGTTCTGGGGGGTACTGGAGTGCACCCCCTGAGCGGTCCAGGCATCAGAAGTGCATTTTGAGAAAACCAATGGTTCTCTCCACCACAGCCCTTGTGGAGGCGTGTCTCCTATTGTACCACTGCTCAGCTTCTGTTCTTGGATGGCGGAGAGGCGTCATGAGCCACCTTCTGAGGGGATAGCCCTTGTCACCCAGCAGCCAACCATCCAGCCGGCCGGAGCACTGAAGACCCCCGGCACCTGGGAGTGTCTGAGGATGTAGGCGTCATGGGAGCTGCCTGGGTACCTTGCACAGACTTGTAAAATCAGCATCCTGTGATCACACACTATCTGCACGTTCATGGAGTGGAAGCCTTTCCTGTTGACGAAGGCACCGGGCTCACCTGCTGGCGCCTGATGGCCACGTGTGTGCAGTCTATTGCACCCTGGACACGGGGGAAGCCAGCAATGGCTGCGAAGCCTCTGGCTCGCTCAGCCTGGCTGGCCTGGTCCCAAAGATAGTGGATGAAGGTCAAAGCACGCCTGAACAGAGCATCTGTAACCTGCTTGACACAAGTGTGGACAACTGAGTGGGAGACACCGCAAAGATCACCAACCGATCCTTGGAAGGAGCCAGAGGCATAGAAGTTGAGAGCAGCTGTGATCTTTAGAGCCGCTGGCATGGGGTGTCCACCCACACAGTTCGTGAAGATCTCAGGCCCAATCATCTGACAGATATAGTTGACTGTCTCCCTTGAGAGATGGAGCCTCCTTCGGCACTGCACCTCAGATATATTGAGGTAGCTGCTTCGCTGCCTGTATACCCTGGCAGCAGGATAGTGGTGTCTTCTGCAGCCCCTTGCGCCTTGGTCCACCTCTTGGCCCTGCGCCCCTTGTGCCTGCGCCTGGCCTCCCAAAGGTGGCTCCCTTGGAGGCTGAATGTGCACTCTTGGCCTCCTCCCCCTTCTAGCCCTCCCTTCCTCCTCAGAGGAGGTGCCCCCAGTGGACAGTTCAGCTCCCATTCCCAGGCTAAGGGAAGGCTTCCTGAAACCTGCAGGCCCAAAAAAGATTCTTCACTGCAGAGTGCTGATCTGAAGGTTGTGAGTCCAGACCAAGCAGTTTTGAAGTATTGCAGATCACACAGGCAAGTATCAGTAACTTTGAAAAATCAATATTTGACAGAGCACACTCGTGACCCCACTGAGCCCTCTTATCCCGCCTGTGGATGAGGCTTATACAAATGTGTCCTACCTGCCTGCCCGTTGCGCTTGTGCGTCGACCTGAAGATCGCACGGGTGCAAAAAAATCACCATCAATTGGTGCCTCAAGAGCCTTAAGTGGCACGTTAATTAATGGCGGGTGCGCCTCAGATATCATCGCGCGTCCGCCCAATGAAATATCGCAGTGATGTCGGGACGCTTGCCTAACGCCACCGCGCGTCATTTTACGCGTCGGCGTGCAGGTCCCATCCCTGCACGCCGACGTGAAAATTCAGCCCCAAGTGTCTTTCTGGTAAATCTATACTGCATTCCCTCCAAGGCCAATATATCCTTCCTAAGGTGTGGTGCCCAGGACTGCTCACAGTGTTGTCTGACCAGAGCTTTGTATAGCTGAAGCATGACTTTGATTGGTATTCTTAACCTCTAGAAAGGCCAGCATTCCTTTAGCCTTTTTGATTATTTTCTGGACCTATTCATAACATTTTAATGATCAACATACCTACCCCCTCTTTGAATCTTCAGTGTTTCTAGCCTTTCATCATTTAGAAAGAACACTGTTCTATTCTACTCTGAACAAGGGCAATAAATACTGGCCTAGCCAGTGATGTCCACATCCCATGAACAAATAGAAAAATGTAGGTAGAGTTATGTTGAATGCAGTGTGAGAGATAAGGCAGGAATGTAACACAAAAATAGGCAGCATTATAGCAATGTAGGTGGAAGCACAAAGTTACAAAGAGATATTGCTAGACTAAGGGGTGGATTTTTGCTACCGAGGAGGGTAGGTCCTGACACACCAGATTCACCTTGGTAAATGTACCCCAAATTACATGATTTTTGCTCCATGGGGGTGGAGTTGGGCTTGCTGACCCCGGAAGCAGAATGTAGGCAGCCAGAGGGGTCGGTGAGTGCCAAGGTGAGCTTGTGAGAAGGCCCAAATAACCAAGAATAACCTCACATTTTCCTCACACTGAAATTCATTTGCTACAGTTTTATCCATTCAGACAGGGCTGGATTTTTGTGGAGTTGGGAAGGCTCCATGGACTTTTAAAAATGGCAGAGGACGCAGAATGCACCACCCCCATTTTCGGCAGATCCCATCTTTGCTGGTATGGGAAGGGGGCAGGCATGATTCACATGGCGGGGGCGGGGGGCGGGGGGAACCCAAACTCATCAGGGCCATTTGAACTCAGTGCTGAGTTCAAACAGACCACATTCTGGCAGTTACAAAGGCCTTGGAAGTCATGAACTGATGGAGTAGATATAAACACTCTTGAAGGATGGATAAGGTTTTTATAACTGTCATGATCTGAAGTTTTTTCAAAATTACAAGTTAAAAAAAAAATCTCTGTTGTACTACTTTGACAAGCCATCTGCTGCAGGTCAGAAAAAAGCATTAGCACCTGGTCATGCAGTTTCAATAGAGCTCTTTGCTGGCATTTAACCAAGGGCTTTCATTATGTCATTATGAATTCTTGGCTGGGTTTCAAAAGCTTACATCATCTCAGCAAGGTGTCCTGAGTTCACAATTTGATTGACAGTTTAAATAGGCTATTAAACGATTAGCTGTATTTGATGTGGGGTCTAAACAGAAGTTTCTTTGTTTTTAGAAGAGATTAACAACTTGAGGAGATTTAAAAACTTAGAATGGATTCTATGAATGGGGGTGTTTTTTCTCAATAAAGTGTGTATAAATGAGAGCTGTAATAGAATTTTAGAAGCTTATTTTACACACTGTCCACATGGCTCCTAAGGTCTGCCCATGGTGGATACTAGGTGACAGGCTATGGAGGTGGCATAGAGAGTATGAGGGGCCATGAGGGTAGGTAGGGCATTTGAGTTGGCATTGATTTGGCATGGAGAGTATGAGGGGCCATGCGATTTGGTGGGGGGATGTGAATTAGCATTGAGTTGGCATAGAGGGCATGAGTGGCCATGGGGGAGTGGTTGGGGATGTGAGAGTTGACAGCTAGAGGGCCTAACAGCTTCTGGAACAAAGTCCCAGAGAACCAAGAGAGGCCTTCTCACAAGCTCACCTTAGCATGTACCTACCACTATGGCTGCCTACATTCTGCTTCCAGGGTCAGCAACCCCAACTCCACCCCCATGGGGCAAAAATCGTGCAATCTGGGGTACATTTTACCAAGGTGGGCCTGGTGTGACAGGAGCTACCCTCCTCGGTAGCAAAAATCCACCCCTTAGTCTAGCAATATCTCTTTGTAACTTTGTGCTTCCACCTACATTGCTATAATGCTGCCTATTTTTGTGTTACATTCCTGCCTTCTTATCTCTCACACTGCATTCAACATAACTCTACCTACTTTTTTTTATTTGTTCATGGGATGTGGACATCACTGGCTAGGCCAGTATTTATTGCACTTGTTCAGAGGGCAATTAAGAATCAACCACATTGCTGTGGGTCTGGAGTCACATGTAGGCCAGACCAGGTAAGGTTGGCAAATTTCCTTCCCTAAAAGGCATTAGTGAACCAGATGCATTTTTACAACAATTAGCAATGGTTTTGTGGTCATCATCAGTCTTTTAATTCCAGATTTTTATAGAATGCAAATTTCACCATCTGCCCCAGAGCATTTCCCTGAGTCTTTGGAATACTAGTCTAGTGACAATACCACTATGCCACTGCCTCCCCACTCCTGTTATAACAAGCCTCAGTTCCATGGCAAATCTCTTCAACTATTCTTTTGGTTGCTATATTGTCAGTGGACTAAGGTCTCACACTATATATTTTCATAAAATCTATATAGATATCCTCATGGCTAATTTCTCAAGTTTTAAGAACTGTATAAAGACCTTTTAAAATATCTGAAGCTATGTCTACCTGTGACCCCTGAACAAAGAGAGCCATCATGGCAGTAGATAAATTTGCATCTTCTTATCTTGAAGAGATGCTAATGCCAAGTTCAAAAAGAACTTTACTCAGGCAATCTCATTTCATAAACCAGGCCTGACCAACCAGAGCCTATCCCTCTGCTAGGACAAAGAACCCCACAACTACTAATATTGCCTTGCTGTACTGTAAAAACCTCAGTCTGCCATTTTACCATCTACAAGCAGCAGCATAGAAAAAGGGGCTCTGCCCATATTGAATACCTGGCCCCATTTACACTGTTTATAGTGAACTTCTGTACCATTGTTGACAAGACTAATCTATCTCTGTGTGCCCGTCACCTCGTGTGAAGTCAACTCCACTGGAAAAGTGAATGATATAGCAACAGTTGCCTGCCAACCTCCATGAAGGAATATCTCATTGGGATAAAAACAAAAATTGCTGGAGAAACGCAGCAGCTCTGGCAACCTCTGTGGAGAGAAAAACAGAGTTAATGTTTGAGATCCGTATGACTCTGCCTCATTGGGCTTTGATTCTGGACTCATGTGAAACAATAATTCTTTTCTCTGTGGCCTTTGCCCTGTAAATCTTTCTTTTCTCTATCCCACTTTTACTGTATGAGTGCACAGGGGGCTACATGGCAACCCCCTTTCCTTGTTTTGAGCATGTGCAAATAAACTAACCCTTTGAGATCATTCTATCACAAGTTTGTTATGACGTTATTCATAGAAGTTGGATCACATCAAAATTGTTGGGTTGGGAAATAAGCCACCGCATATTGGGGGGGAAGTAAACCAAAAAACCTTTCTGTTTATGGCCAGCAGTGAGAGGAGAAATCAGGTATATTTAAATTAACCCCCCCTTTGTCTGTAACAACATACATATTCTTAATAATTTCTTGAATATTCTTTTTTAATTTAATTGTATTCCATTTTTCCATTATTCTTTTCTCACTTTTTAGCTTTTTTCACCTTCTTTATTACTTATTTTTTCAATCAAAACAATTCTTCTGATACTATACATCTATTTCCACTATGTCAAACTTGATGCTTATATCTTGCATCTGAAAAATTTTAATTTGCCGTTTTTTGTCAGTAATTTATATTCCCAGAATAAAGATTAAAATTAAGGATAAAGAGAATATAGTTATTTATCCAATAGCTTGGTAGATTTTGTCCATTAGTTTGATTTAACTACTTTTCCTGACTACATTAAAGTATTTCCTTGAAGGCTTTGACTTATTTTTTCACATACTATGGGTTCTATGAATTAAATTCACATTGTGACCTTTGAGCATGTGCAATTTCCCCCCCATCACTTGCCAACCAATGAATCAAAATAAGGTTTTCAGCAAACAAAAATGCTTGAAAATTAGTGTGCAGAGTTTGCAGGGGTTTTGACAGAAAACTCTTACGGCAGAATCTTCTGGCTGACGCACGGGTGACAGAGCCCACATGTCAGCGCTTAAAACGTTGCGCGAGCGTGTCGCACGTCAGCGTGCGGCATTGCGATGTTTCGGTCAGCGGGCGTGCTATGCAACGCGGCGCGTGCCCGCCATTAATTAAAGGCCTCGTTAAAGCCATTAAATGACCAATCGACCAGGATTTTGAGGGGCCAGTGCGAACTTCGGGTTGGCGCATGGGCCCAACGGGCAGGCGGGTAAGTGAATTTTTCACAAACCTCATCCAGTGGCGGGATGAGGTTTGATTTTGGTTTTAAAATACTTTACTAAAGTGTTTGTGTACTTCATTAACATGTCCCATCTCGTGTGACATTTTCACATGAAGGTGACATGTTAATAATTTTTTCATTTTTCTATTTTTTATGTCTCACTGCCTTTCAGCGCTCTCCCTGAGACAGCACTTTGCCTCAGGGAGATGTGCGCTCTTTCGTGCACATGCGTGAAAGATTGCACTCTGGCAGTTGGAAAATCCCCTCCCCCCGCCCGCACAGGGAGCGCACAGCGCTTCCCGTCGGGTGGCCCGCCCATGTAAAATGGCGGTGGGGCCCATTACGGTGGCGGTGATCGGCTGACTGCCCGCTGCCAAGCTGGTGGGGCCCGCCCGCCCATCAAGGGCAAAATTCTACCCTTAAGGTTTGGCATTATTTCCCCTCTCAATCTGAGCACATCTTCAGGATTTAGCACAAGTGCAGATTAAAGTGAAAATCCTGAATTTTCCATCTGTCAATCAAAGCTCCGACAAAGACTGTGCCATGGAGCTACAACCCCTGCCACCCACAGCTGGCAATCAGTAAAACCAATTCTTTGGTGAGAGCTCCTTTCCTGTTCTTGCAGGCATACATTTTTCACTTGGCAGGCAGGTGCGTGCCCAACCCACTCGAGCGTAAAATGATGTGCATTGATGTCGGCCGAGCACGCCAACGTCAACGTGCAGTCACGCGATAGTTCGTTCGGCGGGCGCGCGCCAGAGCCAGCAGCATGCCCGCCGACAATTAAAAAGCCTGTTAAGGCCATTAAGTAATCAATTAAATTAAATTTCTCGCTGCTTGTCTAACCTAAAGGCCAAGTGGCCTTTGCATTTCTTTGGAAACCTCATCCATGGGCAGGATCAGGTTTCCAAAAGCAAATAAAAGTAAAATAAAAACTTTAATTTTTCATTAATATATCCCTGCACATGTGACAGTGTCACATGAGGGAACGTTTCTTTACGCTTTTATTTTTAAAATTTTTTTTCATACCTCTTCATCTCCCTGAGGCAGCTCCGTGTCTCAGGGAGATTATGAAGTGCTCACTTGGCGCATGCATGAAGTTTGCGCTCGGCCCGCTCTCCCTCCCCCCTCCCACCCCCTGCACAGGCAGTGCTCAGCGCTGCCACTCGTGTTTCATGCTGGGCGGGCCTTAATTGGTCCTCCAGCGTGAAATCGCAGTCCGGTGCCGATCGCGGGCACCGATCAGCGGTTAGCTTCCTGACCTCCCCTGCCCGCCCCCGCTGAGCACCCCTGCCTAGGGCAAAATTCTGCCCCATGTTGCTGTTAGAAACCCATAAAAAGTAAAGCCTTGTTCTGAGATGTGACTGTTTTTAATGGTGATCTGAGTAACAACTAGGGCTGAACAACTGGTTTGGCCTCGAAAAATAATTTTATAGTTTTGGAATGTGGTCAAGTATCTCCAATATTATTAATTATTAGGATTTTTAAACCAGATTTTTATTTTAAGGCTTGTTCATAATATTTTAACTTCTAGATTGGGGTTTTGTCCCAAACTTTATTTCACCCTCTGTAACATTTTTAGAAAGTGATTTGGTTATTGGTGCTTATTTCCTGAGCAGTCTGTGATAATATTTTAATGTGATTGACTGTTTGGACAGCTCAATGGCATCACATTTCTCCCTCTTCATTTTTCTTTAAGTGCAAAGAGAGAGAGAGAGCCAGAAAAAGTAATGAATTTGCACTGGGACCCTCTTTAGATCACATGTTTCAATGGGATCCCAGAAGCAACCTGAAGATAAAGCCTTACTGAAGAGAAACCATTCTCTTTTATTTGACAGATGATCATTAGACTTTCAGGTTGTAGCTAGATGGCCCTGATGCTTGTAGTATGCCACAATACTAACAGTCAACTGGTCCCTGTTCCCAGCAAAAGGCATTGCAGAGGTTGGGCCTGGGCTGGAGGGAACCTGGGCCATGCAAATGGTCTTAGTCAAAAAGTTTGGATGCACTAACCCATAGGCAGACATACTGAATGTGCTTGGCACTTGAAGTTAGAACTGAGAGGCAAGTTGGCCCATTTATTTTAATAATTAATATTCTATCAGCTTAAGGGAGCTACCAGTGGTATTGCAATTCCAAGGCTATTAGTGCCGGCATTGCAGAAACCCCATCGTGAAAAATGTGCTTGTGGAGTGCTTTTGGTTGTTCTCATAGTGGCCTATGCTGAGAAGGATGAATGCATGGGCATGTCGCTTGTGCATTGGAAATCTCAGGAGTGCTCAGATTGTGAGGGCAATCAGTTGTTCTAACAGATTTGATAAACGGTTTTGAAACTTGGATCACACAAGTACAGTAAATCTTATTCAGCTGCACGGGGGACCCTCCACCCCCATCCATTAGAGTAATTTAAAGTGTCAGCTATCCAACTTACAAGTGAGATGCTTTAGATTTATTTCTGTGATAGCAAAGTTTGTGAAAATGCTGTGGAGTATTTCTGGAGATGTTGTAGTAAGTTGGTGTACTATAATGAGAGGGCAGAGGATCTGATCACATATGTACACCAAGTTTGCAACAGTAATGGGGGCTGTGGTCACATTGCCTCTGGGGTCTTCAACATGACCAAGAAATGGACCTTTGGCCACATAGAGGGGAAGGTCTGCACAGAGGTAGGAGGAGGCCCTACCCACCATGAGTTTTCAGCGAGCACTTCTCCTACCTGTGCTTCTCTCAATACCTGAGGCACTTTATATTCAACAAGGGTTTGATTAAAGAGCTGTTCCATTTCTTTCAACAGGACCTGCAACTTCACACCAGGGCTAATTGCCGCCAAGATCACCATCACTTTAAACTTCTCTTTGATCGGATCATTCCAGGTGGGAGTAGGTATCACTGCAACCATCTCCCTGTACACTGACCAAAACTGAATCCAGGAGGGCCGATATGTCAGGAGAGGTATGTTCATCATTTTCTCCCTAAGCAGAGAGAAGCAGGATGAGAGGGTGTGTGAATTTGCCAGGATAGCGGGATTTCCACTGGTGTAGGAAACCATCAAATGCACAGACATGGTTCTGTGTGCTCCCCATGTCAATGGGGAGAGGTACAGGTACGGCAAGAGCTACCACTCCATTAATATGGAACCATGCACAAACCATTATGTCAAAAAATGCCCACTATTCTAGCGGCAGGCACGATGCCATCATCCTGAGGCAGTCTGCTACTCCTATTGTCTTCAGGTCACCATGTAGAACCAGAGGGCAGTCACTCAAACAGCCCTTCTAATCATGGCTTATGACCACCCCTCCTCCACCACCCAACAACTTGAGGACAAAAAGTGCCCAGCAAGAGCCAACAAGAGATACTACCACTTGAAACATCATGGCACAGACCATTGGCATGCTGAAGCATAATTCTGATTGGACTCCTTAGGGGGAGCTCTACAATGCTCCACAAAGTTCATTGCATTCTCCACAACACCATTAACACAAAGGTGCTACCATTGCCACCAGGCAACTAAATGGCTACCTCAGGAAAAGGAGGAGGAAGAGGAGGAGAAAGCAGGGAGAGGGGTCCAAGGCCCCTTCACTCTGAGCCCACTATCCAGGAGTGCTTACTCAGACTTCACCCCCTATGAGACTCCACTGTTCCCCATCTTCCCATCCATCTGGGACACCCCAACATTGACCTCATGGCTAAGATCCTGCAATAAAAGACACAGCAAAAATCTTTCCATAACATCTTTATCCAATAACACATACAATTGAACAAACAAAACTGAAATATTCACATTTGGTGCATTCCTTAATACCTGTCGTGGCCTCCTGCTCCCCTACAGTGTTATTCCAGTGGCTGCAAGATGATTGGTGGAAGGCTGCTGACCTTCATTGGTCACCCTTGGGCATTTCAGGGTGTTGAGGGCTCCGTTTTAGATTGTAGCACCTCAACATGGGTGACAGCAATCTGGGCCATCTGGCTGAGAGACACCAGCAAGGGCACTGGCAGTGTGGCAGTGTTGGGCACACAGATGACATCATCCTGAGAAAGGACAGCAGGTTTGTGCTCCATGGTGCCACTGAATCCCCATGGGGTAGCACTTCAGCAATCCTCATAATCTTCTGGAGAATAGATTGCTGGATTGCTGTGAGAGACTGCACACCTTTGAGTGCAGCCAAGATTGCAGCAGCCTGAGCTTGCATGGTAGCAAGTACAGATGTCATGACCTCTGCCTGAGCTTTCATTGCAACAACGAGATGTTGGGTTGGCTTCTGCCTGTGCTGCAAGGAAAGCTGAGACAGTAGTCACCACATGTTGCAGCAAGTACAACCATTTTACTGCCTACCACTTTTACACTGGAAAAGTTGGGTTCCAAGCTCTGTGCAATTCCCTCTGTGTCAATCTGGAGCCTGACTCCTCCGTGCTCCTTAACAGTGACAGGAGATTGTCTGGTAGTTCTGACCATGCGTGAAGCAATTACATGTTCATCGGTGTTCTCCTATAGGCCACACCATCGACGTCCTTAGCTTAGTCCACTGCAGTAGATCTTGTATGGGACCTCGACCTCGGGCGAGCTGACACACATGCTTCCCTTTCTCCCTGGCCCGCCTGCAGCCCACTCATATTCAGTGACTCACCATGTGCAGATCTCAAATCTGCACTGCCCTCTAATGTTTGCATATTGCCAATATTTGAGCTGGTGGCTGCAAGTGTCTGATCAAGTGACAATGTTTCTTCATCATTGCTGTGACTGGACAGGTGGCAGTTATTTGCTATGTGTAAGTCACAAATCGGAGGGGAAGTGTTTGGGTGAGGGAAGGCTTGGAAAACAAGGCCACCGACACACCTTCAGTAGCTTGCACTTCATGCCAGAAAGCAGAATGAGGATGAAGTGGGATTTGAGAAGGCGCGTAATTCTCAATGTTGTCGGCAATGTTGGATGCAAGGGATTCTGCCACAACCAGCTCTGTAATACAGAGCACCACCTAGAACATGGATGATGCAGATCTTCACTGATTCTGCTCTGCTCCCTTTGATTGTGTGCCACCTTCTTCTGGAAGAGAGGGGGGAGAATTTCGGTGACTATAATGCATTGTGATTGGTTGATGTTCCTGCCATAGCTGAAATATCTGGAGGTATTTGGAGGCTGTGAGGGATTGGTGAGGCAGCATTAGAAGGTGTGTGAGGGTATGAGTGCTAGGATCATATGACTGTAGGCCTGAGTCATGACTGCTAGGGACTTCTGATGGGTGAGTGATGAAGGTATGGTGCATTGAGCAGTGAGACAGGTTGGTGGCGTGGTGAGTAGGAGATGCTCTGTGAAGATGCATTTACTAACCTTGACCACCAGTATGAGTCACAATTTTATTTTTGGTACTGCAGCTATGTCCTCAGGGCCAGACTCTAGGAATTGTCCTTCCCTGCCACCTGCTCCCATTCCCTTTGGAGGATATTCCTTGAGGGTTTTCTCACCCATTGCAGAAGCAAAGGCTTTCTTGCCTGTTGGCCACCATCAATAAGGCTTCCAGTGCTCCATCTGTGAACCTGGGAGGCCTCTCTCTGACCTGGTGATCCCTGCTTCCATTTGCAGGCAATTCCACTTCTGGCAGTCAGTAGCAGTTTCCTTGTAACAAGCTCTTACCTGTAACAGTTGCAAAGCTAGCCGCAACACATGTTAGCCTTGTATGCTACTAGGCCCCTTTGAGCGCATTCAGCTAGCCAGAAGTACAGATCACATTTTCCTGGCTACAGTTTTCCAAATGAGGAGGCTGCACAAAGTTCATTTGCTGCCTGCCTCAGTGGGACTAGATGCAGAATATTGTGAAATGTGACCTCTATGCCCAAAAATGGAAGAGATGAATTTTTTGCCACTTAAACTTTTGCAGTATGAGATTATAAAATTAGGACAAAATCCAAAGATGCATCAGTATGATATTTTTCAGTATCCATTCAATCATCTCTTTCTCAAGTCTTAACAGTATTTAATCTATTGTTTGTATTTTTAAATGATTTCAAATAAATTTGCACAAAGTTAAAAAAATGGTAAAAATTTCAGATGATTATAGGTTTCATGTACAGTCCATGCCTGAATTTCTGATACACACTACAAGTAAGTTTTCCTACAACAATGGAAAGCCAGGATGTCTAAATGTCTATTATGTATTTACATAGATTTTTTTAAAAAGTCTCTCATCATGTAACATAGTGTTGGATCCTTGTCACTAGTTTAGTTTGACTAATGGATCCAGGTTGCATGCTTATTTCGGGATGACCAAGTTGGTACCATAGACATAGCAGATCAGTAGACGGTTCTTATGTAGAACACATTCAATTTATTTACAAAGGAACTCAGCAACTACACTTGTGTACTTACAACTAAAACCCTGTCTCCACATTACAGACCCTTACTACAGACTACTAAAGTAGCCTGTGCTACACTGTCATTGGATAATAAGGTCATGTGATCTTCTATTAAAGCATTCTTCTTATAGGTATATTACACATCGGGTTACCACGCATAGCTACATTTTTATCTGTTAATATCTATCACTGAATATCGTGACCTTCTGTTTGTTCTGTTTTTCACTTTCTTGTTTTGGAAAGGCTGAGTTATCTAGACTTTCTTTGCTGAAGTATCTACAGGCAGCTGAGTTTCAATACGGTATATTTTTGCGCAGAATGTAAGTCTAGCAACAGCTAATGAAATATTTTAACTTGCTAAGGTTTTGAACTAATTTGTGCAAAATTACTGAAATTTAAGGTGTGTCTACTCTTTTGATGATCATTAATTCACATTTGTAGCAATGCACTTGCAAATAAATGATATGGTGAACACAAAACCAAAATTTGAAGAATTGCTAATCGGACCCATTTCTCTATTAGATTCACCTATTCCATTAAAAAAGTCAGGGATCAATTAAAATGTAAAAAGCTCAACTCCGGAAATCAGGGCATTTTAGCCACCATAATGAACTCTCTGGCAACATGTCAAAGAAACTCGTCCTTGGCAAAGAGAACAACATTTGAAAGATAATCCTTAAGAAAATCAATGATGTGTCTGCATAAGAAATATAGAATCATAATGAAGAGATGATATGATGCATGCAGTTATACCAAAATCAAGATGTTCTGCATACTGATGGAGCAGTAGCAGATTGCAGTGGAGCCTATCACCCTGGAAAAAATGAGTTGCCGTTTGGAGATGTTTGCAGACCTTTTAGCAGATAAACATGGCTGACCTATGGTCTCAAGAAATTGTATGCCAAGGGACATCCAGTTTATTAGCACAACAACCCCTCCATTGGAATACTTCCATATCTCAAATAACAAGATGTAATTCAATAACCATGATTCTGCATGACACAGCCATGCAAATCAACAGGAGCTGCAGATAATCTCTCAACTGAATGTAAAGAAGCATTAGTGTAATTATATTCACCAAGGCAAACAGGGCAAGGATGAGGTAACTACAGGGTGAGGAAGTTATACTTCAATGCCATAATCCACTCCATTTACAAAATGTACAATTAACTATTAAACAGTCATGTTTTAAATAGAATATGATTACAAATCCAAAATACTTACTTCGCTTTAAGCCATTTAAAAAAATCTGGTTAAATATCTGCCTACATATTAAGTCGGGGGAGCTTGTTTAACAACATTACATTAAATATAAGTGGAATGTCATTAAAGGATTAATATTAAACATGAAGGATAAATATATTCCTGGCCAATTCTGGCTTCTTAAGCATCCCAAATTTTAATTGCTCCAACATTGGCAGAGTGCTTTCAACTGCAAGGACACTAAGCTCTGAATTTCCCTCCCCAAATCTCTCTGCCTCCCTACCTTTCTTCCCTTCTTGAATACGTTCCTTAAAACCTTTTCTTTGATTGAGCTTTTGGTTATCTGACTAATATCCCCCTATGTGGCGTGATGCCAAACCTTGTCTGCTAATGGTCCCATGAAGCACCTTGGGATGTTTTTCTGTGTTAAAAGTATAGTATAAATATAAGTTGTGTTGCTGTTGTTGTTAAGTCAACAAGCTCAGATCAAGCAAGTATGGCCCTAAATGGATTAACATATTAGAAGTGAAATAAAGATAAAACAGTTGATACTAATTCTGGAGAAAGAGGTGGCCGGGCGGGGTGGGGGAGGCGGGGTGGGTGAGGTGGGGGAGCGGAGGGGTGCGCGGGGTTATTGTGATAAATGCAAGAAAATGTAGAAACACATTAAAAATGATTAACGGGGCAAACTGAAACTTGGCAAATAGTATAGTTGCTGAGGCTAAGCAAAACAGCCCTGTACATCAAAGGGACACTCAGGGAAGAGATGAAACTAAAGATACAAAACTGAAGATTCTCAAAAATAGCACATATTCAAAATGATTACTTCGTCCCTGAATTCACAAGAGAAGACATGAGCAACATCAGCAACTTGCATTTATATAATGCATTTAACATAGTAAAATGTCCCGAGGCATTTCACAGGAGCATTTTCAGACAACATTTGACACGGAGTCACATAAGAAAATATTAGGACAGGTGAACAAATGCTTGGTCAAAGAGGTAGGTTTTAAGGACCATCTTAAAGGAGGGGAGAGAGAGGAAGAGAGAGACAGGAAAAGAGGCAGAGAGACTTAGGAAGGAAATTCCAGGCAAAGATGTCCCAGTAAAATCAATAACTTGATTATAAATCAAATGGAAGTCTTAGACAGCTTAAGTGATTTCAAAATAATAAATTCCTCTGACTAATTGTGCTTATCAGGAAATGCTAAAGGAGTCAAGGAAGGAAACTTGTGGGACATTGACAATCATTATGAGGGAATGAATAGACAATGGGGAGGTACCAGTAGGTCACAAACTGGATAATATTGCGCCCCTAACAAAATGTGACAAACCAACCCAGGCAGCCTGATACCTGAAATTCCTAGGGTTGAGTAAGGGCATAAGTCAAGGTTTGCACTATTTCTGGGGCAGGAATTTTTGACTGGGTCAAACTTATGGCAGAGAAGTTATCCCGTATAATTTCCAATCAGTTTCACAGTGCACCGAGAAAGTGCCTGCCCACAGGCAAATGGCAGATGATGTCACCATCTTTAAGAGTAGGATATCTCTCCATCTGCCCTTGAAGTGGGAGTTACTATTTGAAACGCTCAGCTTTTCAGAAACCATTAATGAAGGAGCAGTGCTTGGGTAAAGGGACATTGATCACTAAGATAGATTATGGAGGCTTTTAGCCATGTCTTAGAACCCAGTGGACATATTGCAAAAATGTCTTCACTCATAAGACCTCCCCTACATTCTGCATTATCCTTGGATCACATTCTATTGAAAGAAAATTACTGGCCAGGATTTTCCCCTCGGCGATTTGGGGGCGGGGCCCACTCGCCGATGGGAAAATGACGCGGGATGATGTTGGGAGGAATCCTCGACGTCATCCCGGTCCATTTAAATTTTTAGGAAGGCGGGCGGACAGCAAAATCAGCTGTCCGCCCGCCAACCTTTCACTGGCCAATTGAGGCTATTGACAGGCTAAATAAGATAATTAAAGACCTGCCCGTCCAACCTTAAAGTTGGCGGGCAGGCCAGGAGCCCCAGCGGGCTCCAGATTATTCATGAAACTTCATCCACTGGCGGAATGAGGTTTCATGTCCGTTTTTAAAAATGTAATAAATTTTATGTGTTTATTATTAATATGTCCCATCTCGTGTGACATTGTCATCTCGTGTGACATTGGGAGCTGGCTGTCTGCCCACCGCGGAGCCAGTGGGGCCTGCACGCCATCCGAGGGCAAAATTCTGCCCACTGAGTCAGGATCAGAAGGCTGTATGATGGGCTTCCTGATGAAAATCCTATTTTACCTGATTCATATGCTGGAAGAAAAAGGAGGAACAAGTGGAAGCTGTAAACAAAGCCAGATTAATCAGACTATAGCAGAGTCGGCCCAGACCCATCAAGTCGGAAGAATCGACACAGGCACACTCTCTAAAATACTTCTCAGGAGCTGTGTCTGAGGAGGTTACACTTCAGACATAAAACTTCGGAGGAGCTGTGTTCACTAGCCAGATCTATAATCAAAGCCTACAGCATGTACAGCCCTCACTTCAGCACAGTTAATGGCTACAGATGTCAAATTCTATGCCATTTCACAGGGAACATTTTGCATGATAAACCAATTTATTGTGCTCATCCGTACAATTAAGTCTTAAATGCCCTCTTTACCAGGGCAGCTCATATTGAACTTGATAGTGCTTCTGCACAAAGGAATGAGAGTGCCAACATTTTTTCTTGCAGAATTGTTGGCCCCCGGTTATTGGGCAATACTGATTGCACCTATGTGATATTATTTTCCTCAAATGCAACCCCTACATTATATGAACCATAAACACTTCCAATCCCTAAATACACAGTTCATTTGCAATAAACGTTATAACTTCTTGAATGTAAATTCATGACATGCTGAGAATTATCATGATGTTTTTATACTTATCAAGCAAAGGCAATTGTTTATTTTGAAACAAAGGCAACCTCAACAGAACATGGCATTCATGACGCCTCTTTGTAAGACTACCAGTGCTAGAGAGGATTGCTACAATTAAGTAAAGAACAAAGGAAATAACTTGTATTTATATAGCAGCTTTCATAACACCAGGAAGTCCTAAAGCCCTTTATAACCAATGAAGTGCACATGAAGCCCAGAATAGAAACTGAGCAAATCACTGGGCCATTCAAAGAAGATTTATATTGGTCCTGGAGTGCCTTACAAGATGTGCCCAGCATAGTCTTGTAAATTGTGGCAGCGTGTTGTGTGCTTCACAACTTTGCACTGAGAAAAGGATTGGGGATAGCTGTCCTGGAGTTTAACACCCCTGCTGATGTGGATCTGGCCCATGATAAACAGGAAGAATATGCTGTTAACCAAATAAGAGTTGGCCATGGGCTGAATTCTCCCATGGCCATGGGACCCTGACATCGGGACCAGATGTGGGTCCTTAGCATGGTCCCAGCATGTTGAATGGAGCAACCTTACATGAAGCGAGCTCCTGGCCCCTATTTATCCGGCTGCACATTTGCTATCCAGTTAAGGCAATGGGCAGACCAGGGAAGCAGGAAGCCCAATGGAAAAGCTTGCAGCAAAGTTCAGACAGCTGTGAAAGAAGAAGGGGACTGGGGCACCTCTGACCTCTGGAGAAAAGTGACTTCAGCCACTCCAGGATCTGTGCTGAGCATTGTGGCCAATGCTGCCAATTAACTCAGCCACCCATGGCCAGCGTGAGACTGTCTCAGTAGAGTTGTCAGGATGCCAGTTTCTGACAAAGTGGGAGGGTCACGTGATGCTAGAAATTTGCAACATTGAGGAAAAATGGCCTTTGATTGGGGCCTTAATTGGCGTTATTGCCTGCCCATGTTGGTAAGGTGAGCTGCCAAATCCTGTGGAAGCCCAGCTCTGGGAAAATAGCACCAAGGCTGGACAGTGTCAGAGAGCTGTCCCAATGGGGTTTCCCACTACTTTCCTACCCTCTGCCTTGAAACCCATCCCCATGAGGCTGGGAAAATTCATGTCTTTTGAAATAATTTAGGCTCAGTCCTTGTCTAATTAGATATCATTACAAATACCTGAACCTATTAAAATCAAATGTAAGCTTTATTCATGACTGACTTAAAAATAACAAAGCAGCAATGTTTCATTGCAGAAAGCAAATTATCTTGCTACTTTTCATTATAAGGCAACCTTACCTAGAACAGGGCGCAGCAATCACATGACTCTCCGTTCAGGGAACTGTGCCAGTAGAGGCCCTTCCATGGAGAGTTTTCCCAGATCACCTTCTAAGTGGAAAGTTGCTTCTTTTATAGCACACTTGTCCAACATGTGGCCCAAGGGCTGGATCGTGACCCCAAAAGCCATTCTTATGTGGCCCTGGAGTGACTGCTCAAAATGCCAGTCAGACAGGTAAATGAAGTTGAAGGTTCTGCAAGGGGCTGCTACTCCAATCACAGGCCACTCCTTTCCTGTGTTTGCTGCTGATAGGCTTACAGTGAGCCTATCAGCAGCAAATGTGGGAGAGAAGCTGGCTGTGATTGGAGGAGCAGTGAACATCAGCGGCAGTGAGTATACTGGGAAAAAAGAGGTCTTTTTTGGGAGTGGTGGTGGTTGGTGGGGAAGAAGACACTGCCGGGGCCATGGGAGAAGGTCAAGCTGCTGGGGCCACACGGGAAGGAGAGGCTGCTGGGGCCACACGGGAAGGAGAGGCTGCTAGGGCCACACGGGAAGGAGAGGCTGCTGGGGTCACACAAGGAGAGGCTGCTGGGGCCACACAGGAAAGAGAGGCTGCTGGGGCCACACAAGGAGAGGTTGCTATGGCCAGAGAAAGACTGTGTGAGGGAGAGAGAGTGTGAGAGAGAATGAGTGTGGGAGAGAGAGAGAGTGTGAGAGACAGAGAGTGTGTGTGTGTCTGGCTCACTTCCAGTCTCAGAATTCTCACTCACCCTCATCCCCACACACCAACAAATATTCATCCCCACTCACAGTGGGTGAGGGTGAATGAGTGAGCACCCTGAGACTGGGAGTAAGCAGGACACACACTCTGACCCTCTCATACTTTAACGGTCATCTTTATTAATTACTCTTTATTTAATTATCAATTTATTTCTTTGACGTTGCTTTATTTTTATGCAGCAAGTTGTTTCTTTTCTTTATACTCAACCTTTTTTGAAATTCGTGTATCTTTCCGAAATTTGCTTATCAGCCCCTTGAATGAGAAAAGAAATGGAAATGCGGCCCTCCAAGTGAGAAGGTTGGACAAGCCCATTTTATACCTCTCCTTAACACTATTCCCATGGGTGTGACTGCATTTCTCACCATTCTATTCCATCCTGTTCCCACACCCTTTGATTCAGCACAACTGCCAAATTAAATGTCTCTTTTCCTGCAACTTATTACCTTTAGACTCTTGTTCTTCTTTCCTTAACATCGAACACCCAGCGTATTTTCCTTACATAGTTGCTCAGCTGCCTGTCACTAGCAGCTTGGCAGTTCTGAAGCCCCCTCATTAACTATGCACCTCTTTTGACACCAGTATCTCCACTCCTAGCTCTCTTTCCACCTTGATGTTCTTACAATTAGTGTCCCTACTGTATCAAGACAGAGAACAGACTTCCTTGACTTCTGCTTTTCATCTTTTCTCTTGGGTAAAAAAGCTACTTGGCACAAATGTTTATCTTTTACATAAAATTGCAAGGGCCGGATTTCCCCTTCGTCGGGCCGGTCTGGGAGCGGCCGCAAAATCGACCGCCACCTGCGATCAGGCCCCGACCGCGCCAATTAACAGCCAGCCAGCGTGAAAGGCACGCTGAAATGCTCATCGCTGCCGGGGCGGGGGCGGGAGGAGTGCGAGCGCTGAAGTCAGCGCAGGCGCAGATGAGCACACACAGAAAGCTCTTTGAAGGCACAGCGCTGCCTCAGGGAGCTGAAGCATTTTAAACTCTTAAATAAACATTTGCAAGTCCCGGAAAACATTTCCACCCAGAAGATTCACTCACCTGAACATGCTGAGCAGAAAAATTCTGTGCAAACGTTTGTTTTTAATTACTATCGGAAACCTCATCTCACCCTTGGTTTCCTCCAAAATGCAAAGGCCGCCTGGCCTATTCGCCCACCCGCCAACCGAACAGCTGAGCAGGCAGTGAAAAATACAATTTAATTAATTGCTTAAGGGCCTTAATAGGCTCTTAATTGTTGGTGGGGCGTGCGAGAGGTGGCAGCGCTCCCGCCGACCGAAAGATCGCGAGCGTGCATGATGACGTCGGGACGCTCGGCCAACGCCATCATGCCCTATTTCACTCCTGTTCAGGTTGGGCGTGTGCCAGCCCCACAGGATGAAAAATTCTGCCCCAGCAGTTGCTCTTTATTCTAGTAAACTTCCATATAGAAGGTACACCACTTTGTTAACAAACTGGAGTTGGGAATTAGCATTACTCCAGTCTCACATATAGGGCAGAACCATATCTTTCTAGGAAGGCTCACTGTTAGTACGTGTCAATCAGACAGTTGACAGGCCATTGGTGGTCTTTCCCCGCAAACAGGATCGTGGGGGCAGAGGTTCTGCCTACTGAGAGCTGTCAGCGCCAATTGGAGGCTGGCAGCTCTTGAATGGCAGTGCCACTGGAGAGGCAGTGGCTGCTACTGGAATGAAAACCACCCAAGGCCCAGGACCCAAGCCATAGGTGAGTGATGCTGGGAGGGGGTTGACTAGATGGGGGTGGGAGGTGTAGCGGAGTCGGCGGGAAGGGCAGAGGGTGTGGTTCTCAGTGGGCTCCCCTTTCCTCATGCAAGGTCCCTCAATCAGGCACTGAGTGCCTTTGAAAGAGGAACCGCGCTGGGAGCTGACATGCAAACACGCCAGGGTTGATTGTTATGCACACCCTACAGCAAGCCCCATCGCCAGCCACTGGTTTAATACCAGCAGAGGCGGGGTGAGACTCTTTAATTGACCCTTTAAAAACCTCAATTGGTGGCAGGACGGGAAGGCTGTCCACAGGCCTTTCCACCATGGACTTAACTGAGCTGGAGGCCGGAAAGTGGCAGGGAACCCACACAACACCCTCCTATCTGATTAAATACCCAACTCCCATCTCTGCTGATGCTGCAGTTGCCCTGGTGAACCAGACATGTCGTAGTTATCTTCAAGAGGCTTTATTTTATCTTCTTTATTTCCCAACAGAACAGTGACAACAGCTGCGAAACAAATTCATTTAGGAAGCATTCACAGATGAACTGAGCAACATTATTCTGAAGCTTCAGCCCAAAGATCCACCTAATCTCATCAACCGCTTTATGGTCTAAGGAAAATCCTTTGTAGGCAGCCATCATATCTTAATCCTGAGGCTCATCATCAACACAGTAACTGTTCCCGACTTTTATACAAGGGCACCAAATGCCAAGCAGTCCTCACATTGAATATTCCAGATTTATCACAACTATTTACAAAAATATTGTTATAAAACCATGTTTTATATTGAAAATGACTTCATTTATTGAGTGGGCTGAAGCCACCAGACAAATTTTCAAATGCTGTTGTTCAGTCTTTTAAATGACTCAAACAGCAGCTTCTAATATGGCCAAAATTTACAAAACTATATCCTACAAATTATAAAGCCATCAGAAAGGAGCTTGGCTACCTAGAAGTAGCTCACAATAGGCAATCAACTTAAGACAAATGTGAATGACCCGACTCATGAACTGTTCACAAAACATCCAGACATAACCTGTCTATTCAGCTGGGTGTGGACCAAGCCATTAGGCTCAACAATGAGCCCTGGCTGAGAAGGGAACTCCAACGTCATAATCTAATCATTTTTAAACAATGGACTTGTAATCAGCTTGCTATCACCATGCATACGTAGTTGGCCAGTTTCATGAGAGACGGGCATGTGATGAGCAAGCTAACCCTTTTTGTGTTTGAAGAAACTGCTTCCAGGGATAGTTAGAGTGAGACCAGAAAGACCCTGAGTTGGCACTCTCTCTCTCTCTCTCCACCCATCCTGCAAGCTTGTGCCCTGCTTGCTTTTTGACCAGCCACGTGCCACAGGCAGTGTCTTAAATATCAATCCATCAGATGCTGACTCCAGAAGAAAATCAGAAATTGTCCATCAACACCTTTAAATTATCTCGACGCAGAATCTGGAAAGACCATCAAGCCCAGTCCGAAACTGTCCAAGTCATCAATCTACAGGATCCATACACAATTGACTTTTTTGGAATCTTAAACAATTTGACCTACTCTCTTACTTTGTAACTTATGTGTGTGTCTATTCTTGAATGCACATGTGAATGAGAGTTGGAGCATTTTTATTATTTTATTTAGATTGGGTGTTAAGCATAATGAATACCCCTTTCAAAACTTACAAGAAAACCTGTCTGTGTGTGTCTTTATAGTCACAGCACTTAAACAGTTAAACACTCATTTAATTGGCAAGCTTTAAAAAAAACTTGCAGTCAACTGAGAGGTGGGAAGAGAAGAGAACCATTTTAGTACTTCTCCCCTGACTGTAACATCATCGTTCTGTCATCATGCACACCTCTTGCAAGATTTTCTCTGTCTTTTTGTACCATTTTCATAATCAGGTACATTTAAAGGGAAGCTAGGTAATTATGTGAAGGAGAAAGGAATAGAAGGGTCTGTTGATAGGGTGAGACAAAGTAAGGTGATAAACTCTGGCATGGATCTGTTGGGCTGAATGGCCTTTTTCAGTGTTATGCACGCTATGTAATTCTGTGTAAGTATGAGGAAAGTAATAGGTAGTGAACAGATTAAGCAATAAGAAAAGGGTATATGCTCTTACAAGTCACTGAAGGTATGGAGACTTGCACAGCTCTATTACCAAATGCCATAGCGGGAGACAATTATTGCCACTTCTCCCTGTTCCTGCTGAATGTTGGCACATCCTCCTCCAGTATGTTTGGCATTCCCTGTCATTGTGTTGTTTACTCCTGGAAGAGGAGTGCATAAAGTTAATAGGGTGTTGCAGTCTCACGATTCTGCATAATCAGTCAGCATTTGTGGAATTGATGGTAATAATGATGTGTCAGAGGTGTCAGAGAGCAAGAAGCTAGATTATGAGTCTACAGTATACTAGCATGCATTTCCAGAATCAAGACATTTCATATGAGTACTGCCAATTGACTTTGCTTCTGGGAAAAGGATCATGTGATACCCTTCATGAGGAGTTAAGTACTAGATATTGGCAAATCTTCCTCTAGTAAGTTTGGCATTAAAAAAGAATGACTTTGATTTACTGGAGAATTCCCAGTCATGGCAGCTCATGTAATTTTCCTCCCTAAGGGCTTGGTTTAAAATTGAATGTGAAACACCCAGTGAGGAAGATTTTACAGCAACTTTAAATAGGTTTTGTATCACAATGGTTATAAATCACTCGAAAGGGTAACACTTAACTACATACAGGGGAATACTAAAGTTTTTCTCTATAGGCAGAAACTTTTCAGGCCAGCAAAGGTAGCTTTGATGGTTGGTGGGGGTTGGGGAGGCTGGTGGTTGCAGGGAATTTTGAAAGTTGCACATTTGTTTGGCTCTCCGGCACAGTCTCACCTCTGTGCGATTCTGCTGGAGGTGGACTGCCATAAGAACCCTTATCTTGGTCACCCTTTGAACTGTGCATTGTCAGGACCCAGAATATGTCCCGAAGCCTGAAATTTTTGAAAGGCCATAAGATTCCGCCCTAAGAGTCAGCAGTCTGCCCTGTTCTTCAGTTGAAAATGCTCTTTGCTGAGATCATTAAGCTTCTTCTGACATTACAAGGGGATTCTGGAGGGGTTAACAAGGACCCATCCATAGCCACAGCCAGTTCCTTCCACATGACCCATCCATCTAATGGCCTATGCCTAATATTCCAACAATGGGTTTCCACTGTTTTCTAATTTGGACCAGTTGCACTTCTACATCTTGTTCTTTAATCCCAACAATTTGTCCCACTTAATTGAGCCCTTTAAATCAGGAAGCTGCACCCTTGCTTCATACTGAATTCCCTGGGTTCCTGCACCATACCTGCCCTCTACTGGCAGTGGTTCCATAATCTTGTACTGCAGTATTATTTAAATTAGCTAACCCAGAAAGTTCAGATCAGGTAAGCTTCTTCTGATTTTAGTGAGCACATGTCCTACTCCACACCCCTTGCTGGTTGAATGGGCCTCTGGGATTTTTCAGGCCATTCTCATTAGCCTATGTCAATTTTTGATATTTTTTCCTAATTTAATTTTCTATTTTAAGTATCAAGAACAAGCATTTAAAAACAGTAAACAAGTGAAGTAAATTCCTGTAGGAAAATATTCTGGATTTATTGATCATTTTTCTCCTTAAGGGATGTTTCCATTTTCACAATGCTGGTAGGGAGTCTCACCCATCAGAAACACATTTCACAAGATTTGGCTGCACGTTGTGCCTGATTTTCCAACCGTTAATTGCAATGGGCAGAAAATAATGTGCAGCCCATGCCTAATTTTCTGCTATGCACTGCTGAAAAACAACATCCCATGCCAGCAACATAAATTCAGAAAATTATCTCTTCATTTTCACCCTTTTTTATCCAGGGAACTTAAAAACAAGAAGACAAAACAAAATTTTTTTAAAATTGCCAGATCTCAGGATACAGACTCAAAAAATGTTCGGTAAGGGGTACAGAAGAGTGTGAATAGACAATGGATTTCCTTTTTTAAAATTTATTCTTCCACGGGACGTGGGCGACACTGGGTGGGCCAGCTTTTATTGCCCATCACTAATTGCCCTTGAGAAGTGGGGCAGTGTGCCACCTTCTTGAACCGTTACAGTCCATGTGGTATAGGTACACCCACAATGCTGTTAGGGAGGGAGTTCCAGGATTTTGACCCAGTGACAGTGAGTGAATGGTGACATAGTTCCGGGTCAGGAAGGTGAGTGGTTTGGAAGGGAACTTGGAGCTAGTGGTGTTCCCATGCATCTGCTTTCCTTGTCCTTCTAAGTGGTGGAGGCTGTGGGTTTGGAAGGTGCTGTGGAAGGATCCTTTTTGATTTGCTGCTGTGCATCTTGCAGATGGTACACACTGCTGCCACTCTGTGTCAGTTGTGGAGGAGGTGAATGTTTAAGGTGGTGGATGGGGAGCCAATCAAACGGGCTGCTTTGTCCTGGATGGTGTCGAGCTTCTTGAGTGTTGTTGGAGCTGCACTCATCCAGGCAAGTGGAAAGCATTCCATCGCACTCCTGACTTGTGCCTTGTAGATGGTGGACAGCCTTTGGGGAGTCAGGAGGATTCAAGACTTTAGAAGCAATAGAAATATCAAAGACAATGAAATGTTCAAAAATATATCTAAAATATGTTTGCAGGGTCTATAGAGATTGCACACTCAAATGTTAGATCATACTTGGGATTCTGTACTTGAAAGATAAAAGGCAAAATGGGTGAAAATTGTCAAGGAACAACAAGAAGAGTTAATGTCATCATCGAGCTCCCAACATCATCTTACAAAGCAGTTTTGATGTGTTTTTATCTAGTTTCACTTACTTTGCTGAAGTGGAAATTTTTTCTTGAACAATGAACACTGGTATCATCATCCTCTGTAATGACTTGCCAGGGTGATTATGTTTGACAGTGTGAAGAAGCTGAATTAACTCACAGCTGATGCTGAAATACCCGAGGATAATGATTAAGGTTGATCTAGCTCCCAATGATGTCATTACCATTAAATGTTTAAATACCATTGACAAACATGAATTTCTATGTTCTATGGACTGAAACTAGGGTCCTAAATCTAAACAAAGGAAACTACCAAGGTATGAGGCGTGAATTGGCCAAGATAGATTGGGGAACTTCATTAAAAGGTGGAAAGACAATGGCTAATATTTAAGGAAGGAATGTATGCATTGCAACAGTTATACATTCCTTTCTGATGCAAAAACACAACAGGGAAAGTGGCCCAACCATGGCTAACAAAAGAAATTAAGGATAGTATTAGGTCTAAAGAGAAGTCATATAAAGTTGCTAGAAAAAGTAGCAAGCCCAAGGATAGGGAGGAGTTTATAATTCAGCAAAGGAAGACCAAGAGATTGATTAAGGGGGTAAAATAGAGTATGAGAATAAACTTGCAAGGAACATAAAAGTGGATTGCAAAAACTTCTATAAATATGTAAAAAGAAAAAGATTAGTGAAGACAAACGTAGGTCCCTTACAGTCTGAAACGGGAGAATTTATAATAGAGAACGAGGAAATGGCAGAGCAATTAACCAACTACTTTAGTTCTGGCTTCACAGAGGTAGACACAAATAACTTCCCAGAAATACCATGGAACCAAGGGTCTAGTTAGAAGGAGGAATGGAAGAAAATTAGTATTGCTTAAAAAAGGTGCTGGAGAAACTAATGAGATTGAAAGCCAATAAATCCCCAAGGCCCAATAATCTACATACCAGGGCATTAAAGGAGGTGGTCATAGAAATATTGGATGCATTGGTTGTCATCTTCTAAAATTCTGTAGATTCTGGAACAGTCCCAGCAGATTGGAGGGTAGCAAATGTAACCCCACTATTTAAAAAAGGAGGGAGTGAGAAGACAGTGAATTATAGACCAGTTAGCCTAATATCACCAGTAGGGAAAATGCTAGAGTCTATTAAAAAGAATGTGATAACAAGACACTTAGAAAATGTCAACAGGATTAGACAAAGTCAACATGGATTTATGAAAGGGAAATCATGTTTGACAAACATACTGGAGTTTTTTGAGGATGTAACTAACAGAATAGATAAGGGAGAATCAGTGGATGTTGTGTATTTGAATTTTCAGAAAGCTTTTGATAAAGTTCAACATAAGAGGTTAGTGTGTAAAATTAAAGCACATGGGATTGGGGGTAATATATTGGCATGTATTGAGAGTTGGTTAGCAGACAGGAAACAGAGAGTAGGAATAAATGGGTCTTTTTCACAGTGGCAGACAGTGACTTGTGGGGTACCACAGGGATCAGTTCTTGGGCCCCAGCAATTCACAATATATTAATGATTTGGACGAGGGAACCAAATGAAATATTTCCAAGTTTGCTTAACACACTATCTTTGTGGGAATGTAAGCGATGAGGGGGCGTTAAGAGGCTTCAAGGCGATTTAGACAGGTTGAGTGAATGGGCAAATACCTAGCAGATACAGTACAGCGTAGATAAATGTGAAGTTATCCAACTTGGCAGAAAAAAACAGAATGGCAGAGTATTACTTAAATGGTGATAGATTGGGAAATGCTGATGTACAAAGGGACCTGGGCGTCCTTGTACACCAATCACTGACACCAAGCATGCAGGTGCAGCAAGCAGTTAAGTAGGCAAATGATATGTTGGCCTTCATTGCAAGAAGACTTGAGTACAGGAGCAAGGATGTCTTACTGCAGCTGTACAGGGCCTTGGTGAGACCACACCTGGAGTATTGTGTGCAGTTTTGGTCTCCTTACCTAAGAAAGGATATACTTGACATAGAGGGAATGCCGTGAAGGTTCACCAGACTGATCCTTGGGATGGCAGGATTGTCATATGAGGAGAGATTGGGCGACTAGTCCTATAGCCACAGGAGTTTAGAAGAATGAGAGAAGAACTCATTGAAACGCATAAAATTCCATCAGGGTTGGACAGATTGAATGCAGGATGATATTTCCTGTGGCTCGGAGGTCTAGAACAAGGGGTCACAGATTCAGGATTCGGGGTAGACCATTTGGGACTGAGCTGAGGAGAAACTTCTTCACTCAGAGGGTGGTGAACCTATGGAATTCTCTACCACAGAAGGCGGTGGAGGCCAAGTACTGAATATATTTAAGCAGGAAGTAGATAGATTTCTGGACTCTAAAGGTGTCAAGGGGTATGTGGAGAGCACGGGAGGATGGTGGTGAGATAGAGGACCTGCCATCATCATATTGAATGCAGAGCATGCTCGAAGAGTCGAATGACCTTCCCCTGCTCCTATTTTCTATGTTTCTATGGGCAGAAATTTAGGTCCCACAGGTGTGCGCCCGACCTGATCGAGGGTAAAATGGCGCACGATGACCTTGGGCGAGCATCCCGATGTCATCACGCACTCGCACAATATTTCGCTCGCGCAGTGTGCAGGTACCGGAGTCACGTCCATCGTTATTAACAAGCCACTTAAGGACATTAACAGTCCAATTCACAATGATTTTGCGTTGCCTGTATGATTTCGTGCTCATCGCTTGGGAAAAATGGGCAAGCGGCTAGCCGACATTTACAAAACCTCATCCAAGGGCGGGATGAAAAGGGTCAGCAGCATTGCCAGTGTGAGTAGTGAGGAGTTTGGTAGACAGCTTGCTGCTGGTGACAGGAAGTCCAAGGCGGAAGGGGCCAGGGTTTACATGCGGTGATGCAGCTACCTCAATATATCTGAGGTACAATGCCGAAGGAGGCTCCGCCTCTCAAGGGAGACTGTGACCTCCTTTTGTCAGATGATTAGGCCTGAGATTAGTTCCAACTGTGTGGGTGGACACCCCATGCCAGAGGCTCTGAAGGGCACGGTGACCCTCAACTTCAATGCCTCCGGCTCTTTCCAGAGGTCAGTGGGGGATCTGTGGGAGTCTCCCAATCAGCTGTCCACAGTTGTGTCAAGCTGGTGACAGAAGCTCTGTTTTATTCTTTATTTGACCTTTATTCTTTACCATACAGACGAGGCCAGCCAGCCTGAGCGAGCCAGAGCCTTTGCAGCGATTGCTGGCTTCCCCCGCGTTCAGGATGCCATCGACTGCACACATGTGGCCATCAAGGCGCCAATGGCTCAGCCGGGTGTCTTCTTCAACAGGAAGGGCTTCCACTCCATGAACGTGCAGATAGTGTGTGACCACAGGATGCAGATTCTGCAAGTCTGTGTAAGGTACCTAGGCAGCTCCCATGAAGCTTACATCCTCAGACACTCCCAGGGGCCGAGGCTCTTCAGTGCTCCAACCCGACTGGCTGGATGGCTGCTGGGTGCCAAGGGCTATCCATTGAAGAGGTGGCTCATGACGCATCTCCACCACCCAAGAACAGAGGCAGGGAAGCGTTACAATATGAATCATGCCTACACAAGTGCGGTGGTAGGGAGGATGATAGGTCTTCTCACAATGTGCTTCCAATGCCTGGACCATTCAGGGGGTGCACTACAATACCCTCCAGAGCGGGTGTCACTGATCATGTTTGCATGCTGCACTCTTCATAATCTGGCACTGGTAAGGGGAGGCCCACTGGAGGACTAGGATCTTGACACAGCTGCACAGGCCACAGAGGATGTATCTAGTAATGAATCAGAAGACGAGCACAGTAAGGAGATCACTGAGGGCGGAGAGGCAGACCTTGGTAACCTCCAGGAAGGCAGGGACACCAGGGGTGCCTTGATCCAATGCTTTTTCAGCTAGGCTGCCAAAGACCAGCTTCAAACTCATGACAGGGCTGCATCCTCGATCCCGGATGTCTGAAAGGACCCTTTCATTTGAACACAAAGAACACAGTGCCTGTGCAGTAAAATTCAGAACCAGCATTACATACTGCACCAATAAAATGTAAAGGTGAAGCATGCCCAGGCCACGATGACAAAAACAAAATTTATCTCATTTTGACAATTCCAAACTATTTACATAAACTTCTCTGGTCTTCATTCCCAGACCAGTATAGATAAAGTAAACATAAAGAAATATAAAATCACCCATGACCTCTTGTACTCATGGTGCCTTTAACTTAGGCTTGCGAGTGCTACGTCTTGATGCCCCCCACCCCCAAGCCCCCCTCACTGGCACTGGCATTGGAGACAGCCTGCTGATTCTGCTGTCTTGTTGGCCTTGGTGACTTTGGCGGTCATCCTCTGGCCAGTGGAGCCTGTGCTGGCACCATCTGGGAGGGAGTGACCAGTGCCATGGCTGGCATCTCCCCAGCCATTGCAGCTTCATTAGATGCCACGGTCACTGACAGAGGCGAAGGAGCTGCTGCCATCATCCAGAGCGCCCTGAGAGGAACAAGCAGAGATGACAAGCAGGTCATACACCAACATGAGGTTGCTCTGGACCTCCCTGCTCACCATTGGTTGATGGGGACCTAGCTGGGATACTGGGTGCCTCATCCATCTCCCATGCTGTCACTGACCACCTGAGCTCAGTGCCTGTGTGAGGGCTTGCAGCTCTAAGCGCAACCCCAGGAACCGCTGATTCTGTCCCTGGAGCTGCCTCTCCATGAGAGTCACCACTCTATCAGTGGAGGAGGCAGTGCACTCGCCCATGATGGTCAACGCAGTGCTCACGCTCCGCATGGACTCCTCCATAATGCCCCCAAGGCATGCCCTCATGGATCTCTGCCAGATCCTCCTGCACATCTCGCTGGGCATCCAGCATCTGCCGCCTAATGGATGATTCAGAAGCGTCCTCACCAATGTGCACTGAGATATTAGCCGCCAAACTAATGCCTACCAAGTTGCTGATATCTGCGTTGGTGCCTGATTCAGAGAATGGGTGTGACGCAGGTGCAATAGAAGCTTGGTGGTCCTTTGGTGTTAGGGGTGGCCCTTCGGCATCAGCAGATTGGACACCTGCTGGTGAACCTAAAAGGGAGAAGGGGTATGTCATTAGTTAAAGCCATCACACTGTCACTGTACATGCCAGGCACCCTGGTGGGACAATGGAGATCTGCATCATGGTGCCATCATCTTCCAATGATCAATGGGGACTCCAGGTTTGAGGCGCTCATCATTGAGGAGACTACATTACGATGGTTGCACAATCTGAAGGTCTCACCTCTGTGCACTGCACTCTCACCTTCGTCTGGCACCACTGCCTCTCCACACCCGGTTGCATGGAGAGCGTGCCAGCCCTTGAGCTCCAGGGCGTCTTGCTCGAACCTGCTGAGCAGCAGGAGGTTGAGCTGCTGTCCGCCTGTATGTGCCCTCTCTGCCTGCTTTTGGCTTGTCTTTTCCTGAAAGGACAGAAGAGCCTTGATTAGTCCAGTCTCTACATGCAGCGCCATTGCAGCCTAGCCAACCCCAGCTGAGGAACACCTCCCAGGGCACATCTGAGTCGTGGCCCTTGAGCCGCAAGGCACTCAGTCCAAGCAGCCAGGGCTCACCCCTTTAGCAAGCTCCGGCGTCATTGACATTTAGCACTCTGACTCTAACACCCCTCATGGTCACACCTTAACACTTCCGCACACGGACCCATGCCAGCACGGTACACACCCTCCCTGAGCACAGCAGGTCATTAAAGCACTTCAGCACTGCACCCATGTGCGCTGCACCACATCATGGCTGCTCAGCATTGCTGCCACCTCCTCCCATGCCCTCTTTGTGAGGTGCCGTGGCCTCCTCCTCCCACCTCTGGGGAAAAGGGCATCCCTCCTGGCAACCACCACCTCCAGGAGGACGGCGAGACACTCGTCGGAAAAGCGGGGGCTGAGTGCCCACCTGAACTGCCCTCCTGCCTGCCGTGTCCAGATGCACTCGACTCCGTAACTTCGGTTTGAGAATGCAGAGGAGAGGTCCTTCCGTGGCAGCCTTCCAGGGGCTGCCTGGGCCACTTTTAAACCGGCTGCCAAGTTGCCATTGGAACTGGAGGCCGACAGGCCCCTGCCCCCGCTTGGCCCTTCCTGACCAGTGTGGAGCTGCGTTTTGGGCCAGCGTGAAATCGCGGTTGGAGGCCAGTTGCGGGCGTCGGACTATTTCCCAGCTGCTCCCGGGACCGCCCACCACGCCCACCCGACAACCTCAAAATCCTGCCCTATGTAGGTTTTAAAATGGGTTCTGGAATATGAGCCATTGTTTAAGGGTTAGTTGATAGTCACAGGATGTAACTCTTTTGAGTCAAAACAATAAACTAAATTAGCAAAAACAAGGGAGAAATCAAGCACAGCCCCTAAGTCAGGTCAGCTGTAAAATCAAGGAAAAACTTTAAAGGAACCTTACAAACATCAAACTAAGATGTGATTAAAGGGGTCAACAAAACACCCCAGTCCCCGTGGTGCACACTGGGCACGGAAGGCCTCGATGGTGCCGGCAGACACCGCGTGCTCCCTTTCCAGGGACATCCGGCCGCGAACGTAGCCGCGGAAGAGGGACAAACAATCGGGCGGGACTCCCCCGTCGATCGCCCGCTGCCTGGACCTGTTGATGGCCAACTTGGCCAGGCCCAGGAGCAGGTTCACGAGGAGGTCCTCCTCCTTCCCGATCCCCTTCCGCACCGGGTGTCCGTAGATCAAGAGCGTGGGACTGAAGTGCAAACAAAATAGTAGCAAAGGATTTTTTAAATAACTAAAAAGGGAGTGCAGCCTAAGACATCCTATATATGCATGGTCCACGGACTCCACAAGACCGCAAAAAGGGCAAAGTCACAGGATGTAAGTAGAACAGGCTGGCTACAAAGTGGATGATAGCTAATAAAGAGTGGATAAGCAAAATGGGAAGAAATTTCAGGTGTTGGAAATACAATGAATTTAATGAGGGCTTTGGTTTCCTTCATGTGAAACTTTAAATAACTTTAACAATGAATTATAGATCATTCAGAAATTGAATATACTACTAGGATAAAATTAAATTAATTAAAAGCAGTTAATGGGTTGTTTAAATTTATTTCATTTAATAAGTAATGTTAATTTATGTTTATTCACAATAAAAGATAATTTATAACTTACTGCGGATATAATGTGGATGAATGTGACTTGTCATCAGGTTAAGTTCTGGTGAAAGTCATTGAGTGGAATTTTCTATTCTGGAGATTTAGTGTGGTGTCAGGTGGAAAATTCAGCATGATTCCTACTGAGAAGCTGGTAGGATTAATCCACGCAAATGTCCCTTTTTCGAATAATTAATTATATGCCATGTTCCTGGCACCATATTTAAATAGCACCCACACAGACATTCAGTCACTACAGGCCAGGTGCGTTGTTTCATTCCCAATGGTGCCCAAAAGAATCAAACCCTCCGCTTGTTGGTTCAACGAGGCCTCCCTGGGGATTCTCCTCCAGGCCGTCCAGGAAAGGCGGGAGGTCCTCTTTCCTTGGGATGGAACCAGGAGGTCCTCCTGCCTGATCATGCCAGCCTGAGAGGAGATCACCAGGGAGATCAACGACCATGTTCAACAAAAAAGGAGCATTTTGTATTGCAGGAAAAGAATGAATGATATGATGTGCTCCACCAGGGTAAATGAAACTTCTACTCACTCCAAACTTACACTCGCATAAGGGTATCAAGCAGTCTAAGGGTTAGAACCCACAGGGATGTCACACACTACCAGCAGCTGGGACACCAGCACTGAATGTCTGCCAGCCACTTTTCACCATCTCATGTAAGTTCTTTTACAAACAGCATCCTTATTCCTTACTAGGGAGGGCTCAGCACACACAACAGGAATGCATGCTTCTGAACAGCTCTTTCATTCATAGTGTTAACAGTCAATCCATCTGTCCTTATGCAGGACAAGGTCACCCACAACAGAAGGGAGAGAGCCAAGACCAGACGGGGGGCCCCAGGGTTGAGGCCACTCTCCTCCCATGAGAAGCAGACGGCAGAGCGCACTGGAGAGGATAGAAATCGTACCCGTGCGGAAAGAGAGATCAGCCTCCCCCAACAAGCCAATGCGGGTCCATCCAGTATATATTGGCCACATGTAGGCAATGATTGTGAGTGACCTACAGTGTAGGAACCTGCCTAGTTAATCACAAATTATGTTTTCGCTCTATTCCAGCTACCAGCAAGGAAAGGCGGAGGAAGAGTTCCAGTAAGTGCCTCAGCCCCAGCCCCCAGACCACCTCAGATGAAGTTACTGAAGAACCATGGGATGAAGATGCTTTCACCCACACCCTCCACCAGCACAGACACACGCACCTTGGTGGGACCTAGTTCTAGAGTAGGCTCAGGTTCACAATCTGATGATCACCTCACCAACACATGGCTACAGCTGGTGGAGGCTGTGACATTCGAGGTCTCTGACACTCAGAGGACTGTTGGGGACCAGGCCCAGGCTGAGTCTGAGTCTGATGACAAGCTTCTGGAATCGGTCCTGAAAGACAGGCAGGGGAACATCAGGCAGAGTTGTCAGAGGCTGTCACCAGACTGGAACGAAGGATGGAGAGGTCCATCCATGTTCTGCCTGATGTCGTGCCTCCGGCATGCAAGTGCATTGGAGTCTCCATGGGAAGGGTGGTGGCCACAGTGGAGACCTAGGTCCAGCAGTTTCTGCTGGATATGCGCTCAGACTGCACACTGTCGCTCTAGCCATGGGTGCGTTCCAGCAGTAGCGAGGCTAGCGGGGGATAGGGAATCTTGGCCTACCTCCAAGTGACCCTTCTCCTCACGGAGTCAGGGAGGGGCCCTCGGGCATCCAAAGGGATGAGGAGTGCCAGCCAGACAACCCAATGGCCTCCACCCAGGACACTCCAAGGTTGTCCTGCCGCTCCAAATCCCCTCTGCCTGTGTCCCCAATAACTCCAGCAAGCCAGGCCAAAGAGTGTGCACCTGCCCCTGAGCAGGTGACTCTTAGCAGGCTTCGGGCTGCCAGAGGATTCCCACCAATGTCATCACAGACAGCAGGGCATAGCAGTCAGCAGGCTGCCTCCACCTCTGCTGCGGATGTCAAGGGTAGACCTAGATGTAACGGTAGGGTTACAAAATTAAGAAGTTTTAAATGCAAGATGGTGTACATTCAGTGTATATAATCTTCACTGTTGTAAATATAGCTTGCATTTATCCTTTTCCAAATCTCAGGTATTGAATGGCTAATCGATGTGTAGGGTACTTCGCAATGGTGTTTTATGGTTGAGCATTTTTGGGATGAGCACCATGGCCTTTCATGCCTCCATGCAGTGTGTTTTCATTTCTGTGATTAAGGTTTATTTCCCACGCTCCCCATGTATGATGCTGAACAATGGAAGTTAGTTCCACTCAGCGACATTTGAAATGTCTGCTAGAGGAGAATGAGTGTGTGATGTCAGAACTGTGTGTTCATCCTGATGAAGCCGTTAACTTACCTGTGAGGATCTTCTTTTGCTCCTGAATGGCTGCCTAGCGGTGCCCGATGGAATCCCTCTGTAAAGGCACATTACACAAATCGATATGGAATTCATTGCATGACTGTGCAATCATTGACCTCGGGTAAATAGAAAGGATTGGCCTTTGTGAGATGGACAATATTGAGACTGTAATACTATGAAAGTGATGCTTCAGCACATCTCCTGAGTGCTCAGCATCATCTATGAAGAGGAGAAGTTCTCATTCACTGCTGTGCCAATAGGACTGGGCCACATTTCTTCCAAATGCCAAGGCAACGCAGGACATAGACTTGGCAGGCTTCCGACGAATGCGGTGTCATGAGTGTTTGTAAATAATCAAACAATGGTCCTGCTAAGCCACTCCTGGTGAGGACAATGTGACCATAACTCAGTGTTGGCTGCATACTGTAAAGTTACAGGTCACTGCGTACTGATGTCCAAAGGCAAATTGGAGCACAGCAGCGAGGTGAAGCCTTTGCATTATTCATCCATGACAGCTGGTAATTGGAGAAATGGTGTTATCTGGATGTTGCTCCCTCTTGGGACGATCAAGTGCTAACCATTGACTGCTGTTTTTCCTGTTAGTGCTGCCTTGCTAGGCTGCTGTCAGACTGGAATGAGATCATCCATATTTGCAATGGCATTTCAGGCACTTGAAGACTGCCATGTCCACTTACTGGTTCAATGGACTGCACTATGTGTATTTGCTTAAGCAGGTATGCTAATGGAGTACTAATCACATTCTACAGTGCCATATGTTCCCTAGGCTCCTGTGCTTCCAAGGATGAATCATGCAGCCTCCATGATCATTTTGAGATTGATGACCTTTCGTGGTATGTTGATGCTGACAATTAAGATTTTGTTGTGTCTCCTGCATTGAAGCCTGAAGAGAACTTTGATCATGAACACTTTTCTTCACTTTATTCCTCTTGAAATCTTGTAGCTAGGAGGTTGTCATGGGCATGTCTATCGTGTTGTGCCCGTGCAACGGCATCCCTCATGTGGCTTGTCTGAACCCTCACCCTCTTCAGATTCATCCCCTTCCAAGTCCTCTTTGTCCCAGGAGATGTCCAGCTCCTCTATGGGGCAGAATTTTACGTTCCATGGCCTGGCACGAGCCCGACCTGAATGAGTGTAAAATTGCGCGAGTTAACATCTGGTGAGCGTCCCGACGTCATCGCACACTCGCGCAATATTTCGCTCAGCAGGCACGCGTGGCAGTCGGAAGAGCGCCCACCAACAATTAAACAGGCAATTATGCTCATTTATGGAGCAATTGTAAGCGATTTTTTGTGGCCTGCCCAACCTTACGGTTGGCAGACGGGCCAATTGACCTGACGGCCTTTACATTTTTGTTGAAATTTCATTCAAGGGTGGGATGAAATCTCCATTAGGATATAAAATAAAAATAAATATCTGGGAACAGCATTTTTATGAGGTATGCTTTCAGGTGCTTGATTGTGCTGCTTGGACATTTTTGCAGCATTTTTGTGCTTTCTTTTATTATTTGAAGGCCTGCAGCTCCTTGAGGCACCTGTCTGTCTTCAGGGAGCTCAGTGGAAGTGCTCGTCAGCACCCGTGGTGATGCCGGCAACCACCACTTCCTACCCCCACCGGCAGTGCTGAGCCTTTCTCAGGACACGTTTCACGCTGGCTGGCTGTTAACTGGCCAGTCATCGTGAAATCATGGTCAGGGGCCTATTTCCTGTCCACTCCCAGGCCCACTGATTGCGCACTCCTGATGAGCGCAAAATTCAGGGCCATGTTTCCCTCTGGCAATATGCCTCCCCCCCCACCTTTACAACACTAGATTTTGCAGGGTGCAGCAAACAATGATGGTGCGGATACACTCTCTGTGGTGAATATTGGAGATCCCCACCTGACTGGTCAAACATCGGAAATGTATCTCCAAGAAGACAATAATGTGCTCTATTGTCACGTGGCTATGAGACCCTCGAGTCCTTTTATTTTTGAAAATATGACTTTTCAACTTTCAACTAACTGGAAATTTTGCAATTTGAAATAAGGCAGAACAAACTTAAAAATGCAAGGCCACCTTTCAAGGTGAAGGTGAAAAAACAAAAAAGACACTCTCAAGTCAGTGTGAAGAGAGAGACATTTCCTATAAATCAGAGACCCATTGAAACTTGTCACTGACTAAGAAAGCGACAGTCTGTACACACCATACTAAAACCACCACTTGCAGGATGAGATCATTCTGGAGGATGTCAGGTGGCTGAGCTTTCTCCTCAGACATGACTGCACATTCACGCTAAGGACCCTAAATAGGGTCAAAAGACCCACGTCCTATGACCCACAGTCAGGCTTCTGGTGATTGTCCTCAGTGGCCTTGACAACAACTGTGGATACCCAATCCTTGCACTTATGTCACGACTGGAAGCATGGTGCCTTGAATGCCATGATAAGTACACTGGGAACATGGTGGCTTTTAGGGTCTTTGCTGCCTCTATTCAGCAGCCATGGACCTTGATTGTTTGACCCTACATCCATTCTGACATGCCTCTGTAGGGATCAGATTCCAATTACGACCATATGCACCGCAGCACCTAAACTTAATGGATTCTCGCCTAAATGAGCAACATTAGTAAAGGACCCCAGCTCCATATTGTGCATGAGACCCTCGAGTCCAGCAATTTCCTGAGCCATACTCTCCATGGTTTTAGCAGGACAGTTATAGGGTGCCCCTTCAGTTGGCCAAATATTGCTGTGCTGAACTCCCCCCGCACACCCAGATACCCCTCCCTGACTTTTCTAGCTTGTTTCTCAAACTACAGCATTCTTAGGTGAAATTGAAAATGGTGCTGCTGACCTTCGTCAATGAAGTCAGCTTCCAACCTTCCCCTCTCACCCACCAAGTTCCTCCCATCCTCCTCCATGTTCACCACATCCTAATTCCCCTTCCTCCTATCACTATCCAGCCTCACCCTGTTGCCCTTGACCTCCTCATTATCCATGTGGATATTCCTATTCTCCCCCCTGAACCCTTTAATGTTGATGTCCCAATACCATTTGTTGACCTGAACCCTCCCTTTCTTAAGTTAACATGCACCCTTACTTTTTGGGAGCCCACCCCCCATTAAACCTTCAATACCCCCTCATGACTTTTTATCTCCTGACTTACAGGATCCAGGTGGCTCCCCTAAACATTATAGTGCCCTCTACCTCACAATACTATGACTCGAACCCACAGGACCAAATACCTTAGGTGACTGACCACGCCCTGCACACAAACTGTGCATGGCTCTCGCTGTTCAGAGAGACCTTCCCCTGCCCAAGACTGGGACCAAGACATGTGTGCCATGCAGAGCCCTCTAAAATGGCCCATACAGACCCAGGACTGTCTCTTCAATATGCCCTCAATAGCATGGCCTCAGCCCCAGGATGGTCCCTTCAATATGCCCCTGGCAGCATGGCCTCAGCCTCAGCCTCAGGAGCATCTATTCAATATATCCCCAACAGTGTGGCCTCAGCCCCAGGATGGTCTCTTTAATATGCCCTGACAGTGTAGTCTCAGCCCCAGGACAGTCACTGATTCTGCCTTGGATAGTCTTATAACTCTTGCCCCAGGACAGTCTTTTACTACTCCTCTCTGTTCCTTGACCACCCCAAAGTCCTGCCTCTGTCTCCCCACTCTGCTCTTGTGTTCCCACCCTTGGCCTGTCTCCCCTCCTCTCATATTCCAAACATGACCCCAGTCCTGCCTCTGTCTCCCCCTCCCCTTTCATGTTCCACACACACCCCCCAGTCCTGCCTTTATCTCCCCTGTCCCCACTCATATATCCCCCCACCCCGAGTCCTGACTCCATCTCACCCCTTCCCATTGGCCTTGACTCCCATGCCCAAGCCTTGGCACAGTTTGTGCTACAGGCACTTGATATCTCACAGCAACGTACTCAAAGCAGTGTCTATTGACCTCCAAGTCATGGATGAAGTGAAGCTTGCCAGTTGTTGCCACTTATATACAGTAGCTAAATAGATCATTCTAATTATCCGTCGGTGGGACAATTAATTTGGGGGGGGAATGTAATTCCGGCGAGTTGACCTTTTAATGAGCAATCATTTAATGCAAGTGAATGTAACAGTGGTTCCCAACATAGATCAGTGGGAAACTTGACCCATCCTTAACACACCATCAAAGTCAGGAGAACAAAATTCCCAACTAATTTCCCACCAGTAGGAAACTGACTTTTTCCTTCACGCCAAATGTAGTGACCCCCTCGCTACGATTCCCGCTGCTGGCAGGAGCAGAAAATTCTACCCACTGACCTGAAACATGAGTTTAGTTTCTATGACTATCAATACTGCCTGATTAGCTGAGTATTTCCGGCAGTTTCCATTTCTATTTTGTAAAATGAATACAACTTGTTAATGAAGAAAGTACGAGTTAATTGAAAGATCAGTTAATGTCAAATTGACTTGTAGTAATTCAAAATTGAATATTGATTTCATGAAATTAAAATGAACTGGAAGCATCATGAAATTAAAGGTTATCATAATGAATTAGAATATGAGAGTGCAAATGTAGAATTACACCAAATTAACTAAATGGCAAATTAGCTTTGGAAAATGAATAAGAAACAATCTTAAAGAAATTAAGTGGTTTCACCTAATATATGTGTTGGATGAACTGCAATTGGATACTCACTATTCAGTACAGCAAGTTGTAAACTTAATTAATTTGTGTGATATTTTATAATTAGTTTCAAAAGTGGAGTGTTAATGAGCATATTCTACTGGGAATAGATTTTTAATTTATTTAATAAGTTAGACTGATATGTTACAATTGCATAATAGTGATCAGTTGTAAGTTTAATGAACTAGTGACTGTGAATTCTGATAACTAAAATCAGAGTTAATATAACACAAGCACATAGAATAATTAATAGTTACCAGTGAACCAGGTATACCATACGAGACAATTGTTGGAAAGTTGGTGTCAAGTGACAAGAGTTTGATAGCTCTAATAAATGAAAGGAATTTAACCAGAAACTGCAAAGGGAGTAGACCAATATAAAACTTACTGCATTGAGGAGTCCACCTCAAGTGAAAGGGGAAGAAAATGGTTGTATGTCTTGATGGCCTGGTGTACCTGACCTGCTGCCGACAGGGCAACTGAATAGTTCATTTCTTTAACTTTTGAATTTTACAGGGTCGCTGAGTACAATTAATGGCCTCAGAATTGAAATGCCCGTAGGGGTTGTCTTTTAAAATGTAAATGCCCATCTGCCTGCTATAGAAACACTGCTGCTGTCCTTTGCATTCAGCATAGGTACAGCAATTGTGATGGGTAATGTGAAGATATGACTTCATTGCTGATTTGGACCAGTATTTATTTATTTTTATATACATTTGTTAAATCTCTCCTACCCAAGCTGTCAATTGTTATTTCAGCAAATTGCATAATAATGAGGAAGTCAGTGATTTGCATAATGCTGCAGTTGTGCTTTATTTATTTACAAAGCATTAAACTTCAGGACTACACTTCTTCAGAAATTACACTTCTGAGTTAATGGAGAAAGCTCTGAATTTTGCAATTTATACATTTGGGTTACATTTTAGCTAAAGAAGTTGGTGCACTGGAGGGGAATTTAAAAAATGTTTCACTCTCTCGGGCAGACCCTGCAGTTTCTGTTTAACACTTAAGGCAGAATTTTACGTCCCATGGGTGGGAGTGTGCCTGACCCAATTGGGTGTAAAATAGCGCGCGATGACGTCGGGCGAGTGTCCCGGTGTCATTACGTAATTGGGCGATATTTCGTTCGACGGGCACGTGCGGGTGCCAGAGCCGCGCCCGTCATTAATTAACAGGCCACTTAAGGCCATTAACAGCCCAATTGACAGCGATTTTTCATTGTCTATGCGATTTCGCGCTCGTTGCACGTGCAAAATGGGCAGGCAGCCAGCCAACATTTTCAAAAACCTCATCTAAGGGCAGGGTAAAAAGGGTCAGCATCATTGCCAATGTTAGTAGTTGGTACATGGTTTGCTGCTGGTGACTTGTTGGTACTTGGCAGCTTCATCACTGTCCTGGGGTTCATTCTTTGCATTTCCAAGCTTCATTTCAGGACTTCTTGGTACCTGCAAGGCCCCCGGAGGATTTAGACTGTGTTGACCCTTCCGGGTATCAGAAGCCTTCTGTTACTCTGGTAATGGGGATTAGTGGTCTCTGCTGGTGGCACCTGCCCTGAGGAAGAAGAGAGGAGCAGAAGGGGAGGAAGCCAAGTGTCCCAATGTTGCTTCCACGGGAGGGACCTGTGAGAGGAGAGGTGCAGGCACAAGGAGTGCAGGGCCAGCAGGAAGTCCAAGGTGGAAGGGGCAGCAAAAGATGGTACTATCCCGCTGCCAGGGTTTACAGGCGGCGATGCAGATACCTCAATATATCTGAGGTGCAATTCTGAAGGAGGCTCTGCCTCTCAAGGGAGACAGTGACTTCCATTTTTCAGATGATTGGGCCTGAGATCAACTCTGACTGTGTGGGTGAATGCCCCATGCCAGTGGCTCTGATGGTCACAGCAGCCCTCAACTTCTATGCTTCCAGCTCTCTCCAGGGGTCAGTGGGGGATCTGTGTGGAGTCTCCCAATCAGCTGTCCACAGTTGCGTCAAGTTTTTAAAAATTTATTCACGGTATGTGGGCTTCGCTGGCTGGGCCAGCATCTATTGCCCTTCCCAGTTGCCCTTGAGAAGGTGGTTGTGAGCTGTTTTCTTGAACCGCTGCAGTCCATGTGGTGTAGGTACATCCACAGTGCTGTTAGGAAGGGAGTTCCAGGATTTTGACCCAGCGACAGTGAAGGAACGGTGATATATTTCCAAGCCAGGATAGTGTGTGACTTGGAGGGGAACCTCCAGGTAGTGATGTTCCCATCTATCTGCAGTCCTTGTCCTTCTAGATGGTAGTGGTCGTGGGTTTGGAAGGTGCTGTTGAAGGAGCCTTGGTGAATTCCTGCAGATTGTAGATGGTACACACTGCTGCTACTGTGCGTCGGTGGTGGAGGTAATGAATGTTTGTGGATGTGGTGCCAATCAATCGGGCTGCTTTGTCCTGGTGGCAGAAGCTTTGTTCAGGAGGGCACTGACCTTTATTCTTTACCGTACAGGTGAGACTAGCCAGGTTGAGTGAGCCAGAGGCTTTACAGCGACTGCTGGGTTTCCCCACACCCAGGATGCCATCGACTGCACACATGTGGCCATCAAGGTGCCAGTGGATCAGCTATGTGCCTTCATCAATAGGATAGGATTCCACTCCATGAATGTGCAGATAGTGTATGACTACAGGATGCAGATTCTGCAAGTCTGTGCAAGGTACCCTGGCAGCTCCCATAACGCTTACATCCTCAGACACTCCCAGTGCTCCAGCCCGACTGGATGGATGTCTGCTGAGTGACAAGGGCTATCCGTTGAAGAAATGACTCTCCATTACCAAAGAACAGAGGCAGAGAAGTATTACATTAAGCGTCATGCCTCCACAAAGGCGGTGGTAGAGAGGACCATAGGTCTTCTCAAGATGCACTTCTGATGCCTGGAGTGTTCAGCGGGTGCACTACAATAGCCCCCAGAGCGGGTGTCACTGATAGTGGTTGATGCTGCGCTCTCCGCAATCTGGCACTGGCAAGGGGAGACCTACTGGAGGAAGGGGATCTTGACACAGCTGCACAGGCCACAGATGATGAGTCTAGTAGTGAGTCAGAGCAGAAGCACGGTGAGGAGAACACTGAGGGCGTGGAGGCAGACCTCGGTAACCTCCAGGGAGGCAGGGACACCAGGGACACCTTGATCCAACACTCCTTCAGCTAGGCTGCCAAAGATCAGATTCAACCATATGCCAGGGCTGCCTCCTCCATCCCGGATATCATGAAATGACCCTTTCATTTGAACACAAAGAAAACTCAGTGCCTGTACAACAAAGTTCAGAGTCACTTACGTCCAGCATTACATCCTGGCGTACCCAGCACCAAGAAAATAAAAAGGTGAAGCATACTCAGGCCATGACGACAAAAACAAAATTTATCTCATTTTGACAATTTCAAACTATTTACATAAACTTCTCTGGTCTTCATTCTCAGATCAGTAGAGATAAAGTAAACATAAATGAACATAAAATCACCCGTAATCTGTCCCTCTTGTGCTCATGGTGCCTTAACTTACGTTTGCGAGTGCCCCTCACTCGCTGGCACCAGCATTGGAGACAGCCTGCTGACTCTGCTGTCTTGTTGGCCTTGATGACCTTGGCAGTCGTCCTCTGGCCAGTGGAGCCTGTGGTGGCCCTGCCTGGGAGGGAGCGGCCAGTGCCACAGCTGGCATCTCCCCAGTCATAGCAGCCTCATCAGATGCCGTGGTCACTGGCAGAGGGGTGGAGGAATTGCTGCCATCATCCAGAGTGCCCTGAGAGCAGCCTGCAGGAACAACAGGCAGCTCATGCACCAACATGGGATTGCTCTGGACCTACCTGCTCAACGTTGATTAAGAGACACCTAGCTGGGATACTGGGTGCCTCAGCCATCTCCCACACTGTCACTGACCACCTGAGCTCAGTGGCTGTGTTAGGGCTTGCAGGTCTGAGCGCAACCCCAGGAACCTCTGATTCTGTTCCTGGAGCTGCCTTTCCATGAGAGTCGCCACTCTCTCAATGGAGGAGGCAGTGCGCTCAGCCATGAGGGTCATCGCAGTACTGATGCTCCATATGGACTCCTTCATAATGGAGACCATGGCATGCATACCCTCATGGATCTCCACCAGATCCTCCTGCACATCTCGCTGGACATTCAGCATCTGCCGCCTAATGGACGACTCCAGAGGTTCATCATCAGCCTTCAACTGAGCATCGTCCTGGCCCCTAGCAGTCCTCCTTCTGACGGTGCCTTGGGCACTCTCTGCCTCTGCCTGCACCTCAAGCGAGTGTGAAGTGTCCTTACCAATGTGCACTAAGTTACTAGCCGCTGAATTAATGCCCACTGATGTGCTGGTATCTGAGCTGGTGCCTGCTTCAGAGACTGGGTATGACGCAGATGCAACAGAACCTCGGTGGTCCTCCGGTGTCAGGGGTGGCCTTTCAGAGTCTTCAGAGTGAACGACTGCTGGCAAACCAGAAGAGAGAACAAGGACATGTCATTAATTAAAGTCACCACACTCTGTGCATGCAAAGTACCCTGGTGAGACAATGGCGATCTGCATCATGGTGCATTGTCTTCCAATGATCAGTGGGGTCTCCAGATTCGAGGCTCACATTATTGAAGAGACTACATTAGAACGGTTGTACAATCTGAAACTCTCACCTTCGTCTGACACCCCCGCCTCTCTACCCCCGGTTGCATGGGGAACGTGCCGGCGCTCAAGCTCCAGGGCATCTTGCTCGAACCTGTTGAGCAGCAGGAGGTTGGGCTGCCCTCCGCTTGTACGTGTCCTCCCTATCTGGTTATGGCTTGTCTTCTCCTGAAAGGACAGAGGAGCATTGATTAGTCCACTCTCTACCTGCAGCGCCATTGCAGCCTTGCCAACCCCAGCTGAGGAACACCTCCCAGGGCACATCTGAGCTCCTTGAGCCAAAAGGCACTCAGTCCAAGCAGCCAGGGTTCACCCCCTTGGCAAGCTTCGGCGTCATTGACAGTTGGCAGTCAGACTCTAGCACCCCTGAGCTCCACGGGGGACGGCCACACCTTAACACTTCTGCACACTGACACATGCCAACATAGTACTCACCCTTCCTGTGTGCAGCAGGTCATTGAAGCGCTTCCGGCACTGCACCCATATGTGCTGCGCCATATCATGGCTGCTCACCATTGCCACCTCCTCCCATGCCCTCTTGGTGAGGTGTGGTGGCCTCCTCCTCCCATCTCTGGGGACAAGGGTGTCCCTCCTGGCAGCCACCTCCTCCAGGAGGATGGCGAGGAAAAGCAGGGGGGCCGAGTGCCCACCCAATCTGCCCTCCCGTCTGCCGTGTCCAGCCGCACTCAACTCCATAACTTCAGTTTGAGAACTCAGAGGAGATGTCCTTCCGTAGCATCCTTCCATGGGCTGCCTGGGCCACTTTTAAACCGACCGCCGGGTTGCCATTGGACCCAACGGCCTACAGGCCCCCGCCCCCACTCGGCCCTTCCCAACCAGTGCGGAGCCGCGTATCATGCTTGGCAGGCGTTAATTGGACCGCCAGCGTGAAATTGCGGTCAGGGGCTAAATCGCGGGTGGTGGACCATTTCCTGACCACTCTCAAGACCGCCCACTGCGCCCGCCCGATGACCTCAAAATCCTGCCCTTAAAATTAATTATATGGACAGAAATAAAAAGTTGTATTTTTGAACAGGGATGCGTCCATGGTCAAAAAGGAGCTTCTTTGTGAAAGAAATTAAAGTTTCAGACCTGAGTAATGCAGTTACTTCTCAAATTGCTCTGATATTAGGTGACTTCAGTCCTGCTGTGTCTAAATTAGTGCTTGTAATTCCACACCTGTGCAGTACTGGCATAAGCGCAAGATATGCACGTGAGCTGATCTTTATGGATGTGTTAGGTTCACGCCATGAGCCAATTCCTTTGGTTTGTTTCCTCCGCTAACCCTGTCCATTTTGATGTAGCTGAAGATGGTGAGCATTCTCATTATCTGCACTCTACAAAACCAATTAAGATTAATCTGGATCACTATTTGAATTTACAAATACGAGCAATAATGATTGAAAAGAGGAAGACGATAACTAAATGTTGTCCCACTTTAAATCTATGTTTGTTATTATCCTATGTCTGAATCACCGATTCAGACAGTCTTTCATTATTCTGTCCACTGGTACATTTAATTTCGTCACCCTAAACAATACTGCATCTCCCTCATTGCAGGAAAACTCTTTTATGACTCTAGAATTACCTTGGTAAATAAGGATAATCCCAGACCCCTTTTCATCTTCAACCTAACTCTTTCACCCACCCCAATTGACTTATAATGATGAGCAAGTTGAATTTATCGATTTCTTTTTTCTTCAAAATTGAGTCTATCTGTCTAGCTGCCTTATATTCCAACACAACCCTTTCAGAATTCCTACCTCACCCTTGACCCCAATCGTGCAATACTGTGTGACTTTTGTACCATCCCTCCCTCCTTCCTCATCAAATTCATCTCCATGAAATCCACCACTTGCTCCTCAATCTGCTCTTAACCCAATTCTTGACCCTTAAAATAAGTCTATTGATCGCTACTGTCATTAACCATTCCCTTTCCAAAGGTAATGTTCTCCCATCAAATGTGCTGGTCTCAACTTTAACCAGGCATGGCAGTGGTTAAAATGGAGCAGATGGCTTACCCACTCCTTTCCTGCCCTGATCTGACCATTTGTAATTTTATAAAAATGACACTGAACAAAAGAAGGAAATATCAATATCCTGGCCAAGAGCTTGCTTGAAGAGGTGAGTTGAAAGGTGGTTCTTAAAGGAGCAGAGGGACATGGCGAGGGGAAGGAGTTTAGGAAGGGAATTCCAGAGTTTGGGTCCGAGGCAGCGGAAGGCACAACCACCAATAGAGGAGGAAAAAGATTGTAGGGCTGAAGGAAGTTATAGAGATAGGGAAGCCTGAGATCATGGAGCTGTATAAATACAAGAATGAAAATTTTAAATTGAAGATATTGGAGGGCCTGGACCCAGTGCAGATCAGTGTAAATAGGGGAGATGGGTATGGGATAGGCCGTGGACAACAGAATTGTGGATGATCTGATAGGTCTTAGAAGAAAGGCTTCTAATGAAATGAGAAGTAAGAGATTGGACATGAACTTGAATAGAAGTAGGAAATTGTGTGTACTCTTGAATTGTGAGATGTCAGGCTGAGAGGAGCTTTTGGGGATTTAATTGTTGGCGATGGCAATTTTGATTCAGCCTCCCAATGTCACCTATTTTACCTAGCCACAAAAGTCAACATCACTCCCATTGAGTGAAGTATCACAAAAGTTAATGTTTGCAGTCCTGCAGCTTCTTATATGCGTAAATAATCTGAGTGCAAAGAAGCAACCTTAAGATAGTCATTAATAAAGCCAGTAGGAAGTTGAAGAGAAGGGTCAATGGGACACCTAGAACTTTGATAAATGAGGAAACCAACAGCCTATCTTCTGAGTCAATGAAATTTAAAGAGAGAGCAAGAAATGGAGTCAAAAATGGAGATGGAAATAGGTGACTGTATATAAGTCACGCGCACCTGTGAACTTCACCCTTAAATGACCACATTGAATCAAATTGAATATCAATTGAATCCATGAGACTTGAAGAAGGATTAATACAACATATATTTACAGAAATGCAAAGTGAAAGCAATGAGTGGACATCTGTGCCACTATTGTACATTCACAACTTTTTAATTTTTCTAACCCTACCACTATACCTAGGTGAAGCCCCAACATCACAACATCATCTGGTGGCCTGGGGCCTTGAGGGCCCCAACCTGCTAAGGGAGGCCTGCTCTGGGGCAGTGGATCCCCCACTGGTCCTAGATCTCTCCTCTTCTGTTATGTGTAATCCTGTCCTGCACAAAGACAGATGGGTTGACTGTGAGCATAATGGATGAAAGAACAGTTCAGAAGTATGCATGCCAGCTGTATCTGCTGAGTCCTTCCCACTAAGGAATTAAGACGCAGTTTGTGCAGGAACTTGCGTGAAATGGTTAGTTTAAAGTGGCTGCACATTCAGTGCTGATGTTGCAACTGCTGGTCCACCCTGTGGACTCTAATCCTTAGACAGCCTGATGCCCTTATGAGAGTGTGAGTTTGCAATGAGTAGAAGTTTCACTTACCCTTGCGGAGAAGGACAGATAATTCATCCATTTCCGGCACAGCAGAACGGTCCTTCTCCAGGTTCCATGGCCGCTAACCTCCCTGGTGACCTCCTCCCAGGCCGGCGTGGTCAGGTGGGAGGACCGCCTGCCACCATCTCTCGGAAGGAGGACCTCCCACCTTTCTTGGATGGCCTGGAGGAGAATCCCCATGGGAGGCCTCGCTGAACCGTGGTGCAAAGGGTTTGCTTTGATTGGGTGTCAATATTTTCCTTTGCAACACAACACCTAGCCTGCAGTGAGTGAACATCTGTCCAGGTTTCCTTTAAATGTGATGCCAGGACCTTTGACCTCATGTGGTAATGGCGGGGCTGGGCGACTTCCTTCCTGCCCTGCCACGAAATTCACCAAGCTCCTCATTGATGCATAATTAATGAGCTGAAAAGCAGAAGATCGCATGCATTCAGCCATCCCACCACCCAGCGGAAATTGCATTGACTTTCCCACCCGTCACCAGACTTAGGGAAAAATTTTCCCCCCATTGCGGGGGAATGTGCAGGCACTGGTGGGGGCAGGCGCGCCTCCGATCAGCGCCCCCAATTGGGGGCGCGCTGCCATTTTATGTGGGTGGGCCAATTAAGGCCTGCCCAGTGTGATGTCCCCTTGGAAGTGCTATCCGCTCCCTGTGCAGGCGGGGTGCGGGGGGGAGGTTCCCTCAGCCGGGAGTGTGCTCTCCCCCGCACATGCGCGTGAGAGAGCGCACAGATCTCCCTGAGGCTAAGTGCTGCCTCAGGGAGATCGGCTGGAATTATAATTTGTAATACAAATGATAAAAAATTTTCCCTGACATGACCCCTCATGTGACACTGTCACATGAGTTGGGACATGTCCATAATTTTTATTGAAATCTTTAATGAAAATTGAAATACCCTCATGAAACTTCATTCCGCCCGTGGATGAGGTTTCATGCTTTTTCCGAAGCCCGCCAGGGCTCCTGGCCTGCCCACCAGCCTTAAGGTTCGACGGGCAGGTCCATTAATGACCTTAATTAGTTTTTCAATGGCTTCAATTGGCCGTTGACAGGTCGGCGTGTGCATAGCTGACTCGGCTGCATCCCCGCTGACCTGAAAATGGAAATGATTCAGGGTGACGTCAGGAGTTCCACCCAACGTCATCCCGTGTCATTTTACGCATTGGTGAGCGGGCCCCGCCCCCACTCGCCAACCGGAAGATCCCGCCCTTAGTCTCCAGAATGGAAAATTTTGTCCAAACAAACAGAGAGGCAGGGGAAAAAAAAATCTGACAAACCTGTAAAAACAATTTATTGCCTGCAGGAATGAGATTCCAGTTTCAACTGTTTCCTTTGTGGGCCTCCAGGTTGAGTGGCATGTCAGGAACATAAATCACACCATTAATAGTTCCCTATGCCATGAATAGCCCTAACTTTATATTTAACTTCAGGCACAAGTGTAACAATCTCTTGTAAAGAGGAGACTGGCGGTGAGATCCAATTTTTTTGAGTTTAATGATGAAGCAGTTCAGCAATTTGTGGCAATTCACAACTCAAAACATACCGGTATCTCTTCCGTGGTACAAATTCCTTGGTGGGGGTGTGGGGGGGGGGGGGGGGGGGGGGGGGGGGGGGCGGGATGTGGGGGGTGGGATGGGTTTATGCACCAATAATGGTTTTTTGCCATGCACTTGCCGTAATTTTCCCATCAAGCTCTGGCCCTTTATTCTTCCTGGCTCAATCTGTATTTCATAATAATGACACTTACCTTCTTCTTCAGGTCTCTGCTCAAAGGCAGGTCCAGCCCACAGCGGCACGATCTCCAACATCGGTAGGGCAAGGAAGCGGATCCCAAATCCGCCCAAGCCACAACAGGGATCCAATCCCATGCTGCTGGCTTCAATCTGATCCACACCGGCCATCCAGCTAACTGAGCCAGCCAATTTCCCCACGTAGCCAGGGTTTCTGAATGCAGCTTATATATCTGATTATTAACATTTTGATTACAAAACATTACAGCAATCACTAATAAAAATAAACAAATTTCAGCAGAATTCTGTCTTGTACTAACAGCAAAAGCTGGAATGTTTTGTTGGAACTTTTGTCCCTGTGGGGACTGTGCTTTTATGTGTAATGCATATTTTTAATAGCCTTGCCTGACTATAACACATTTTTTAATTTAAAAAAATTCAATATAAAAATACCCTGAGATCCAGCATCCAGATTACGCCAACATCACAATGATATTATTAGCATTATACTAATTTATATCAGAATAAAATATATTTGTCTTTGTCAATACTCAGAGACTGGCTCTACCCATATTTCTAATAGCAGTCATAACCTGTTCTTTCTTCATGTCACACTCACACAAGTTAAATTTGTTCCAATTGCCAGTATAGACTAAGGAGTGTGCTTAGAGAAAGGGCAAAAGAAATACAGATGATAAAATAAGAAATTAGGAGGTGAAATTGTTTGCGTGGTAACTATTTTCAATTGAATTTAATGGAAACTGAAATTGTGTGGAGTGTCAATTCATTATCACCCTTTTTGCGCAATTACTGCAGACCAGTTTTACCCCTTAATGTCTTATGGCTGGTTCATAGTTATATTTACAACAGCATAAAGCTACATTAAAAGCTGGTAGCCTGATGCTGCTATTTTCAGGCACTGTCAACCGGTTGGTGACATTGCTGACATTTCAAAACATGTTTGACACTAACTGCAACAGCTTATACAGGTGATCACGAAAGACCAATTGTAATTCTAGGGGACTGGGACCAGCAGGCAGCAAACTGTCACGACTTCAGTAGCTGGAGACCCAGGCAATTTTAAGTCCTGAGCCTCGTCTGCATGTGCCAAGCCTGCCCAAAACCAACAGCTGGTTGGCGGGCAGGAATGGAGTGTCAGGCAGCAAGAGGCTGCTGCCAGGATGAACTCGGGTAAATCCCAAACTCGGGTAAATCGCCGGGCAGGCAGGGTTTGGGGCTGTCTCTTAATTGCTTGGCTTGTGTGGGGCTGGGACGGGGGACGGTGGTGGGAAGGAGTCTTTGACAGGGATGCCTAAACTTTCCTTGTGGGGCCTGGAGGAGCATTCCTGCTCTTCTTGAGTCCATGGGGCAAAGTACGAAAACGTTTTTGAAAAATGATATCGGTTTGGGCCAGACACTGACCCTTCCTCTAGGTGGATGTGGCAAAAACCAGAGCTGCAGGCAGAATTTTTCCCTCATCAGGCGGGCTCGCACTCTGCCTGAACAGGAGAAAAATAGTGCGTGATGGCGCAGGGTGAGCGTCCTGACGTCATCGTGCACTTGCGCGATATTTCGGTTGGCGACGCGTGCAAGAGTCGGCAGCACGCCCACCAACAATTAAGAGGGCTCTTAAGCCCATTAGTAAATTAATTAAAGTGAATTTTTCCCTGCCTGTCCAACCTTACGATTGGCGGGTGGGTAAATAGGACAAACGGCCCTTGGATTTTTGAGGAAACCTCATCCATGGGCGGGATGAGGGTTCTAATGTTAATTAAAACTAAAATAAAAATTTTTAGAACTCATTTTCAACATGTCCCTACTCATGTGTCAGAGTCACATGAGGGGACCTGTTTTCCCTTTTTTTGGAAAACTTTATTTTTAATGTGAAAAATCTTCAGCTGCCTGAGGCAGCTCTGTGCCTTCAGGGGGCTTTTTTGTGAGTGCACCCATGCTCATTGCGCTGACTTCTGCACTCGCCCTCCCCCCACTGCCCTCACTCTGGCAGCACTGAACGTTAATTGGCCAGCCAGCACGAAATCGCAGTCAGGGCCCAATTGTGGGCGGCAGTCCGTTGAGCCGCCGATGTTTTGTCATTCGGGGTTAATGTTCCTAAGGTGGAGGGTCCTTATTGCTGGTGAGGAAAGGCTTCTACATCACTATGTGAAGCACTTCATTATCAAGAACTGCCGCGTCCCCCTGGCACATACTTTCTGCTGACTGCCATGTGGTGCGGCATGCTGGTCTTGATCCTGGTGTTCCTTTTCTGAATCATCATTGGATTCATCATCTGAGGATCCTTGCCGATCTAACATGTCTTCAACTGCCCTTCTTCCCCCTCTGCAATGCCAAATTGTGAAGCAAGCAGGGACTACCACAATCAGGGAGATGCTCAATACAGCACAGCGCCAGCAGATCGATGCAGGCATTGGAATCTATCTTCAATGGGACAATGGTCCTCTCAGTAGTGGTCCTGGTGGTTGCATGGCTCACATTGAATCTGTCCTCAGCCTCAGAAAGCAAATTCCTGATTGGCGTCATGAGTTATCTCATTAACAGATAACCTTTGCCCCCAAGTATCCAGTTGCACTGGCAGCAGAAAGAGCTATGGAACCTGGGTATCATGGCTACTCCCAGGGTACCGCAGACACACCTGTGGGTTCTGCTGGCGGTGGTCACAGACAATTTGCACATTCAGGGAGTGAAATCCCTTTCAGTTTATAAATGCCCCTGGATGGTCCACAAGTGCTTTGATGGCAGTTGCGTACAATCGATTACCTCTTGCACTTTGGGGGATCTAGCAATGGCCCCAAAGCCTCTGGCTCTCTTGGCTTGGCTGTCCTGATCAGTGCTGAATCTGATGTAGTTGTCCACTGTCCTGAGCATTGCATTTGTGACAAGCCTGATGTATGATTGGCTGCTAACTGGGAAATGTCGCCGAGATCTCCCGTGGCATAGAAATTCAAGGCACTGTAAGCTTAAGGGGTACAGGCATCGGTTGGCTAACCACACAATTCATGCTTATATACCTTTGCCAGCAGCTTGCAAATAGATGTCACTGCTTCCCTGGAGACTTCACCGCCTAGACACTGGCGCTCTGACACCTGGAGGTAATTTGAGTGCTGACTGTACACCCTGCCTTCACATTAAGATCTTCTCCTTGGTGGGGTGTCCTGTGCACAGTGGTCTCTGAAGCCTTCTGTCCCATAGGTTCACCAAGCCCAGCAAGTGGCTGGCTCACAGAGTGCTAATGTGCCTGGCCAGCTGTTTTCCTGTTCCTCCTTCTCCTTCTCTCCTCCTCACTTGAGGGGCCTCCACTGGAATGCACTATTCCGATGTCCCCAGGTTCCTTTGACTGCTTGTGTCAGCCTGTCCTGTAAAGCTCCCTCCGTGGTTCCCTCTGACTCCCTTCCAGGTGATGCCTTCAGTGGCTCCTCCTCAGAGATGTTCACAAAGTTATTGAATAACAATTCCCTCACCTCTTATGCAGTATACAGCCTCAAACTCTTCATGCTGAGCTCTTCAGCAGCCCTTTGATCATGCCTTTGTGCTACTCAGACAAACCTGGGATAAATTCCTCCTGCCCGTGCTGCCCATGTGACCAACATTAATTACATGGTGAGTGAAAAATAAGGGTCTAGTGGCAATTTATTTGCCTCAACAAGCACTTAATTGGCCTTTATTGGCAGACAGGTGGGCTTCCGAAGTTATGCCTTGCTCACCTTCCGTATAATTGCAAACAGGCATCATTACATCGGGACCGGACTCGATTTCACAATGCCTGATTTTATGGAGGGGCAGGAGGGAAACCGCCTGCTCACTGTGTGTAAAATCCAACCCCTGATGTGTCCTTTGAGAACTGTGAAGCTGATTAGGGAAGTAGCACACAATTGATTATGGGTAAACAATCTTTAGTATTGTCGAAGGATATAATTAAGGTGGGCTTTTCTTCATGGTTTGAACAAAGAACTCAATTTACTATTGGACACCCTGTATTTAAGGGGAATCTCTATAGGACAATGTGGCCTTATCAATAATCAACCCCAGGTCCACCCCAAAAAAGGGTATAAAGGATATGGTTTGGAAGTGCTCCAGTGCAGTAAGCAATGAGATGCAGGACTCTTAGCAGTGGATCCATGCTGACTTTCATCTAACTCTCTTGGGTAGTTCAAAGAGTCTTCAAGAAGAAGCAAAACACTGAAAATAAAAGAGAAAGGAGGCAAAGAAAAGCCGTTTGCACATGCCAAACATTTTGCCTGACCTGGATCGGCGCTCGCTAATTGTCAACGTCATATATTTTTGCTGTATAACAATGATTTATAGCTCATTATACACTCTGATTAAACTGAACATCCCCCATATTGCTTGCAGTCGATTCTGTGTTTCAAAAAGTTACAAAGACAACAATGACAGGGTTTAAAATCAACCTTTAAGAGTCTTTTCTTTTTCACGATATTTACATTAAGGCTATGTAATTCAGTTGCGTAATGCCCAAAAACTACAGCACTATGGAGACCATTTCAAGTCCAAAATGGTGTCCATGTCATGCATGCACACTTCTGTCGTGGGGCATACTGGATGCCATATGGGATAGGTCATTAGCCCGAGTGCTGGAAGCATATTCTGGAAGAATATAGAGTAGGCAGATTGTGACATCAGTCAGCGTGTAATGTTGCTTTAATTTTAGCAGTGCATTCTTGACCTCAATGTTACAACTGACAGCCTCTCTTAATCTCATACAGCTGAACATGCATTCAGCAGCAGGGAGGACTGCTCCCCCACCATACCAGCCCTATTTAACAGGATCATCAACCAATTTCAGGTTAGGCACTGATTGATTTCCACAGTTGCTGAGATAATAATAGTTTTTTAAAGGTTTGTGCTGCAACTTCAAGTTGTTGAAGAATACAGGGATGTAGTGAAGGCCTTGATTCTCACTAAAAAGACTATTTATTCCCAGTCACTGGTGCAGTGCTTTTCATCCTCCTTGGCCTGTAGTATAACAGGGAGAATAAGCAGAGGTGGCACAGGAGATGGACAATATGCTCAAAGAGGGAGGAGGAGGGGGAGAAGGGCTCCTGCTCCTGACAGGAGACCGTATCCACCCAGGGTCTTCAGGGAGCAATTCTCAGCTTCAACCTCAATGAGAAATGGTGCATGTAATGTCTCCATTTTGCTGAGGAGGTGCTCACTGAAATATGCCACCTGTTGCAGGCAGGTGTGCATCTTCCAAGCAGGGCAAAGACAGCATTGCTGATGGTTGGTTGCAGTTGCCAGTTTCAGCTCTTGAGTATCTAAAAGGAGAAAAGCACAAAAGTAAGGTTGAGGGAAGAGGATTGGGAATGTGGGGAAGCAAGAGGAGCATGCTGTTTGTAAATCAGAAGGGATGAAGGGGAAATGATGACTATCTGTTCCCATGTCTTTGCTGTGTCTGGAGGGCCTCCTGCTCTTCTGTGAATAGAGGACCTCTCCTCCTGTCGACCACTTGCACCAAGGTATCCAACGTTGTCTCAGCGAAACTTGATACATGTTCTCTGCCTTATTAGGAACATAGGAACAAGAGTAGGCCATTTGGCCCATCAAGTCTGCTCCGCCATTCATTAAATCATGGCTCATCATCCACCCCAATGCCACTTTCCCGCACTATCCCCATATCCCTTGATGTCATTAGTATCCAGGAATTGATTTCTGTCTTGAACATACTCAATGATTGACCTTCCACAGCCCTCTGGGGTAGAGAACTGCAAAGATTCACAATCCTCTGAGTGAAGAAGTTCCTCCTCATCTCAATCTTAAAAGGTCTACCCTTTGTTCTGAGATTATATCCCCTGATTTTAGACTCACCAGCCAGGGGAAGCATCTTATCTACATCTACCCTGTCATGCCCTGTAAGAATTTTGTATGTTTCAGTTAGGTCACCACTTATTCTTTGAAACTCTAGGGAATACAGACCCAGTGTCCCCAATCTCTCCTCATAAAACAATCCTGCCATCCCAGGGATTAATCTGGTGAACCTCCATTGCACTCCCTCCATGGAAAGTATATCCTTCTCTAGATAAGGGGACCAAAACTGTGCACAACACTCCAGGTGAGGTCTCACCAAGGCTCTATATAACTGCAGTAAGCCACCCTTACTCCTGTGCTCAAATCCCCTTGGGGTGAAGGCCAATATTCCATTTGCCTTCCTAATTTCTGAGTGTACATGCATGTTAGCTTTTAGAGTTCCTTTGGACGCCTGCACTTCCCAAATTCTCACCATTTTAGAAATATTCTGCCTTTCTGTTTTTTCTACAAAGTGAATAACTTCACATTTATTCCCATTATATTCTATCTGCCATATTCTAGCCCATTCACTTAGCCTGTCCAAGTCCTCTTGAAGCCTCCTTGCATCCTCCTCACAACTTACATTCCCACCCAGTTTGGTGTCATCAACAAATTTGGAAGTATTACAATTGGTCCCCACATCCAAATTGTTTATATAGATTGTGAGCAGCTGTGGACCTTCCAGAAGGAAAAAAACAGTAAAAACTGGGAAATAAGAACACTGGTCCAAACTGGTCTTGTATACCTTAAAATACAACGCCAGTAAAAACTGGGAAATAAGAATACTGATTCAAACTGTTTTTTCCTTCTGGGCTAGCACTGATCCTTGCAGTACCCCAATAGTAACAGCCTGCCATCCTGAGAATGATTAGTTTATTCCTGTTGTCTGCTTTCTGTCTATTAACCAAGTCTCAATCTATACTATTATATTTCCCCCAGTCCCATGCGCTCTAATTTTAGTTACTAACCTCTTATGTGGGACCTTATCAAAAGCCTTCTGAAAACCCAAATACACCACATCCACTGGTTCTCCTTTATCTATGCTACAAGTAACATTCTCAAAACTCCGACAAGTTTGTCAAACATGATTTTCCTTTCATAAATCCATATTGCCTCTGTCCAATTTTACTATTCTTTTCTAAATGACCAGTTATCATATCCTTAAGTATAAATTCTAACATTTTCCCCATTGCTGATATCAAACTAACAGGTCTGTAGTTCTCCATTCTCCCTCTTCCTCCCTTCTTAAAAAGTGGGGTTATATTTGTTATTTTCCAGTGCAAACGGGTTTGAGGCCAACGTAATTTCCCATTAGCGTGATGCAAGATTGGAAGGTGTGACAAGATTCTGGTGAGCAGCTGTTTTAATGAGCATTCATGACATGTTAATGAATGCAAATGGAATTTGCTCCAATAGTCAGTGGGATAACCGATCTGCCATAAACACGCTATTGGTGGAATTGCAACCTGATTTTACGATGGCAGATTTGTGACTTTTTGCCTGCTGCTGGATTCTTCGCTTCCGCCTGCCACGAAACCCGCTGCGGGCAGAAAGGGAAAATTCCGCCCAAAGTAACTGTTTAGTTTCTCCGCTATTTCCCTGTTTTCCATTATAAATTTTCCTGTTCCCACCTGTAATGGGCCCACATTTACCCTAGCTATATCTTTTCCTTTTCACGTACTTAAAGAAGCTTTTAAGTCTGCCTTTATGTTCCTCGCTAGTCTGCATTCATATTCTCTTTTCTTTTTCTTAATTAATTTCTTGGTCCTCCTTTGCTGGGTTGTAAATTGCTCCCAATCCCTAGGCTTACTTTATGAGCCACCCCCTCTGATATAACGCAATCTTTAACTTCTTTTATTAATCCAGTTGATTTACCTTTCCTTCTCAGTGTTCATTTCTCAGAGGAATGTTTATTTGTTGCAGTAGTAATTCTTTAAATACTAAACATTGCCTTTCTACGCCAAATATTTTAGTGTATTTTCACAATCCACCATAACCAACTTGGCCCTCATACCTTCATAATTTCCTTTCCTCAGATTTAAGACCCTAGTTTCAGAATGAACTGTGTTGCCTTCAAATTTAATGTGAAATTCTATCATGTTATGGTCACTATTTCTCAAAGGCTCCTTTACAGCAAGGTTTTTAATTAGCCTTTTTCATTACACAACACTGGAACGTTTGAGGACTCTGGGTCTATACTCAATGGAGTTTAGAAGGATGAGGGGAGATCTGATTGAAACTTACAGAATAGTGAAAGGCCTGGATAGTGTGGATGTGGGGAAGATGTTTCCATTAGTCAGAGAGACTAGGACCCGAGGGCACAGCCTCAGAGTAAAGGGAAGACTTTTTAGAACAGAGATGAGGAGAAACTTCTTTAGCCAAAGAGTGGTGAATCTATGGAATTCATTGCCACAGAAGGCTGTGGAAGCCAGGGCATTGAGTGTATTTAAGACCGAGATAGATAGGTTCTTGATTGGTAAGGGGATCAAAGGTTACGGGGAGAAGGCGGGGGAATGGGGTTGAGAAATTTATCAGCCATGATTAAATGGTGGAGCAGACTCGATGGGCCAAATGGCCTAATTTCTGCTCCTATGTCTTATGGTCTTATGGTCTAACACTAAATCCAAAATAGCCCGATCCCTAGTTGGCTTCTCAACATACTGCTCCAGAAAGCCATCCTGCGCGCACTCCAGGAATTCATCCTGAACAGCATTAGTGCTGATTTGGTGAACCCAGTCTATGCATAAATTGAAGTCACCAATTATTACTGTATTACCCACATTACATACATCTCTAATTTCCTGATTTATACAGTGCCCAACATTACTACTACAGTTTGGTGGCCTATAAAGGCACTTTTTCATGTATGATCATAACTCCGTTCTCATTTTAATCCTTGGACTACAAAAGTAATCCCTGAAAGTTTACATGTGACCCTGCTGAATACTAGCGATGTAAGACATTTGGTACAGCACTGAGTGAATTTCAACTTTGACAGGGTTGCCAAAGTGGGTTTACCAGATTGGCTGTCTGTAAGACATATTATCCAATCTCCTTTCCAATTTGTCCCCACTAATTTTATTTGGTCATCAGAATATTTAAGGTTTCTTGCCATTAGTGCAATAGGGATACAGGGTGAATTTTGAGTGAGGTAAAGTCTCACACCGAATATTTACAGAAGTTTCAAGAATCTTTTGCTACTGTTCTTATATAATTTTAGTGTAACTTTGTGAATTTTCACTTCTGGAAATGCTGAAGGCCCATTAACTTTCTTGCCCAAATGCTTGATATGTGCCAAACTCTATGCTAACAGACTAAATTTGTGAAAATTACCCTTGTAATTAACCTTTTAACATTTTGCCTGTTCAACATTCCTCCCCAAAACAACACCTCCAGAAAAAAGATCACTAACTAATCATACATCTCACCTGTTCTTTGTTGTGCCTTGCCTCTTGTATTTGTTATGCATCCAGCAACGGTGCTGTCAACAAGCAGGATAAAGCAGCCATTCACATTAACATGTTTTCACAGACAGCAAACCAGGAAGTAAAATGTACCGAGTATCCCTCACTTTTAATCAAATGTTATAGGGAATGGAATAAATGATAATAGCATACACCTGAGTTTAAGGTAGGAGCTGAAATATCATAAGTAAAGTTTGAAAAATATATTTTTCAATTATTTGGATTTTTTGGGGAGATTTGGGATTCCACAAATATAAAATTAGGTTTGCCGGACCAGAGAGGTTGTTGTATAGTAATTATGAACTCAACACACATTAATAACTCAGTTACATCTCATTCAACGAGGTGTTACTTTTTCATGGGTATTTAAAATGGGACTAATAGTGTAAAAGGGCAAAACCTCATCAGTTCAGTGATTTTTATTTGATGGTAGTCTGGGAATGCTTCAACAGCACACCCTGTGGAGAAGCATAGAATCACTGTCAGCAACTTCTGAATTTCTGCAGTTAATGTGCATTTGCAGTCTCCAGAGTTGGAATTTTTTGCCACCCATCCCTACCCTGGGGTGAGATGCTGGCAGGGGGGGGCAAAAAAATAGGTGGTGTGGCAACAGCACCTACCTACCCCAGCTGCTCTTTTACCAGCATCTGGGAACATGTCAGGCACCCCACTTACCCATGGGCCAAATAAGGTTCATAAGTGGCCAATTAATAGACACTTAAGAGCTTTGCCCTGCTGCTGCTGGATTTTACCCATAGTGGGGCGGCAGCACTTAGTGTTCAACCCACCAGGGCTGGTGGTCAGGCAAGGGGTCCCCCTTTTCGGGACACCCCCACCCCATGTATTGGAGCCCCCTTCCCCAAGGCATTCCCCCTCCATATTTCACCCCCTGTTCTCTCCACCTCAGCCTCACACCCATTGCCAAAGCCTCCCAGCCTGGCCTTGGCGAGACCCCAGGCTTAGCTCACAGTCTGGGCTCCATCACAGCTCACTTCTCTTGGGGACTCCATGCAGTCCCAGCAGTGACCACCGCACCTGGTGACATTGACGGGGCCAGAGATCTGCCGGCCATTTGATTGGCTGGCAGCTCTGAGGAAGGCCTTTCTCTCTGATGGGGACGGAAGGCCCACTTCCAGCCAATTAAAGGCCCAACAGGTGAAAAATGGTTGGGGGAACGAGCCAGGAAAGCAGGGACAGGCTTGGCCCTGACCTTTACGCTGGAATTCAGCCCCAGAGATTGCTGTCTTTTTCATAGGAGTAATGGCAGTGAACACTGACAGTTATGTCACCATTACTACTTCAAAATTGGACCAGAAAATAGGAAGGTTTTAGAATGAAACTCCTGGTTACAATATCTCACCTGATTTCTTATTTTTTAAATATTCTAGATTGTTCTTATGTTATCTTCAAAAGAACTATACATTTTTTGGATACATGTAACCCCGGCTTGCGCAAGGCTTAAATTAATTTTCTCTTTCCTTGCTCCTCTTTGTTTCCTATTTGATTTGTAACATGTCTGCAATTTTTCAATTTGAAAAGTTTACCTTCTGCTACGCTACCATAAATGATATCACATCTTTGCAGAACCACTTCAGGGTATTATGATCAATTATGGCTAATATTCTTTCTTCTCTGAAACATTGCCTGAAACTTCACGTGTTCTAGATAACTGCTTTAGACTTTTAGACACAATTGTTTGTCTCTGTCTTAAAATATTCTCTCAGCCTTTCAGTATATTTGTGTGCCCTCAAGTCCTTCTCTCTGCTATTTGATAATATAACAATATATTTGCCTGAATAAAAGGACGAATGACATTCATTACTTTCAGCAGGCACTTGAAATGAAGAAAGTGGCATTTCAAGTTATTTTGTTGTGCTGCATGTCCCACACCTTATGATCCTTTGCCTTTCTTTTTGGTAGGTAGGCTGTCATGCCCAGTAAAGTCATGTCCTATCCATAGCTTTAAACATGAACTGTATTCAGTATAGAATTTTCTGGGACTACCTTTTCTTTTAAAAATGGACATTAAAAGGCTGCTAAATGCCTGCTGAGGGTTAGGTGCATCTTACAGTTTCTGCTTACACTCAGTGTCTTCGCAACATTCCTAATTCAATGACCATGGGTGGGGTGCACATACCAAGATGAAACATTTGTGGAATTCACACTTCCTATTGTTCATGGACTTACCCAAAACTCAAAATTTATGGACTTCTAGACTCACTGGGTGGAATTTTCCCACCCCTCCCGTGACGGATTTTGTGACAGGCGGGAGTGGAGAATTCAGCTGCAGGCAAAAAGTCAGAAATCCTCCAGCGCACAAACAGTTTGCAATTCTTCCGATGGCGGGTTAATGGCAGGTTGGTTATTCTGCCGGCCAATGGTGTGAACACCATTTGCAATCATTAACATCTCATGAATGCTCATTAAAATAGCTGCTCGCCGGAATCTTGTCACGCCTCCAATCTTGTGTCATGCCAGCAGGAAATTACATTGGCCTCAAACCCGTTTGAAAAGGGGTGGCGTGCACAAGTCAGACCTCAGTTTGCTCGTAGCTTCGAGGTGAGTGCAACGTACATAGCCTACCTGCCATAGTGCTGCGCCAGTCTTTTAGAGATGACTGCCACACTGCTGGGGCTGTTGGGTTGGCCTGCTTCTGCTCTTTGCCTACATTCTCCCAAAGAATACCACTGTGCTCTGGTACTCATGCAGACCTCCACTTTCAGAGAGTGACCAGTACTGTGGCCGGGGTTGGGGAGTGCAGATTGTCTTCTACACGCGGTGGCTGAGATGGTTGTTCACAAGGACACCACTGTGCGGTGGTAGTCAGCAGAACTCCACTTTCAGAAACTAGCACTTCAACCAGGGGTGGACTGTGGGGTGAGGGCGGGGATGATGAACACAAGGCGGGAAATGGGGAAGGAAGCCTGTGGAAGGGCTGTGAGGGGGAAGGGCGAACATGAGTGGGCCTTTCTGGGGTCACCCTCTAACATGTTGTTGCGGCAAGAGTGAACAGGAGTCTGCTTAGAAAGTGTGGTGTTTGTTTTTAACATGAATGCTTTTTTGTAAAAGAACATTTTAGTTAAAAAGAAGTATTATATAAAAAAACTGACATTAGGGTGTGTTAAGTCCCGGATGTATTGCTCTTGGGTGTAGAATAAGGAATAAAGTAACCTTCTATTTTTTTTACACAAGAAGCTGGGGTTCAGAAGCAGATAGCTGTGTGTGTGTGTGTATTCTTAATTGTAAAGAAGTGACAAAACATTTCATATGGCAACAAGAGAGGGATCATCATTATTAGGGGCTTTAGAGGCTTTTGATCCAGCTACTATGGACTTTGTAGTTTATGTCGAGCAAATGGAAGAGATTTTCATTGCAAATGAGATTGAAGAGGAAAAGCCTGCTTCAGTGTTTCTTACAGTCATCAGAGTGAAAATTTTCACTTTACTGAGAAATCTCATCGCTCCTGACAAGCCAGCAGATAAAAGCTTCAAAGAGCTTGTGACGTTTTGAAAAGGCACTTCGATCCCAGATCAGCAATTATTGCCGAGAGATTCAAGTTTCACCAAAGAGAACAGCATGAGAGTGAGTCAGTTCCCCAGTTCCCGGCTGAGTTGAGAAAATTAGCAGAACATTGTGACTTTAAAGGTTACCTGGAAGGAGCTTTGCATAATCGCTTGGTTTGTGGATTAAGAAATGAAAGAATTCAGCATAGATTTTTAGGGGAGCAAGATTTGACACTGAAGAAAGCGTTCGAGATTGCGCAAAGCATAGAAATGGCAGAGAAGCAAGTTGGAGATTTGAAAGCACACTCTAACAACGCCGAAGTTAAAATAGTAAAGTCAGGGTATACTTGTTTCCAAACGTATTACCCTGTAATGGAATAAGGCATAATGCAGAAGCCTGTAAGTGGAAAAACCACTGACTGTCGCTACTGTGGAAGAAAAGGACATATACAGCGTGCATGTAGATCAAAGACTGATCACAGTGAAGCAGTACCACCAAGAAAAGGGCATCAGGAAGAGCACACAGATAAATCACACTTGAAAATAAACAGGCAGTTTAAAAAGATACATTATTTGGAAAAATACAAAAGTGATGCAAGTCCAGACGAGACAGAAAGCGAAACTAACAGTGACAATGCAGAAATGCAATTGTATTGCATTCAGTCTGATCTGAAACTAGATGAAGGACTAAAAGATGGCATTGCCTTAAATGGTAAAATGATTGAAATGGAGGTTGACACTGGGCTATATGTTTCTATTTCTTCAGAGACGGCATGGGAGAAAAATTTCAACAAATGCCCATTGGAGAAAACCCTTCTCCAGCTTAGCACCTACACTGGTGAGCCTGTGAATGTACTTGGAAACATGTCCATTCAAGCTAAATATAGAGATCAAATAGCAAGGTTGCCACCTATCATTGTGAAAGGGGATCGTCCATCGCTTATGGGCAGGAACCAGCTAAAAGAAATTCAGCTGGACTGGAATAAAATAAATAAAGTGCATTGCAACCCCATGTTGCAGTCCTTGTTAGACAAGCATATTGATGTCTTCAAAGAGGGTCTTGGAGTTATTAAAGACATTGAAGCCAAACTTGCTGTGAAGGCCGAAGCTTCTCCAAGGTTCTTCAAACCACATTCAGTTCCCTACACAATGTGACAGAAAATTGAACAGCAACTAGGACAACTTGAAAACTTTCAGATAATTAAGAAAGTTGATTATGCAGAGCGGGCAACTCCAATAGTCCCAGTAGTGAAGGACGACGGGTCTATCAGAATATGTGGTGACTACAAAATCACCATTAATCCTTTCCTGGAATTGCATCAGTACCCGTTACTGAAAATTGAGGACCTGTTCACTGCTCTGAATGGAGGTGAATTATTCACAAAGCTTGACCTATCACAGGCAAGTTTGAAAATGCAGCTGAGTGAGGATTCCAGGAAGTATAGAACCATCAGCACAAACAGAGATCTATATCAATACAAACGATACCATTTGGAATCGCTTCATCACCAGCCTTATTCCAGGAGGCCATGGACAAAATAAAGCAGGGTCTCCCTGTGTAATCCGTTTCCAAGATAACATGCTCATCACCGGGAAGAACCTCCCAACTCCTTTATAAACCTAGGCAGGGTCCTGCGTAAACTGAAAAAATACAGCATCAGCTGTAAAAAAATCAAATGTTCATTCCTGAAGTGGAGTACCTGGGACATGTGATCAATGAAACTGGCCTCTCAACCTCACCCAGAAAGATGGAGACAGTGGTGAATGCACCACAGCCCAAAAATGTTAAGGATCATCATTTGTTTTTGGGCCTTGTGAATTACTATGGCAAGTTCATTTCCAGTTTGGCTACCAAGGCAACACTACTGAATAATCTGCTGAAGAAGAATGCAAAATGGGATCGGTCACAAGCCTGTCAGGAAAGTTACAAGTAACTCAAGCAAGAGCTCACTTCTGCTAACGTCCTGTCACATTTCAATGAAAAGCTGCCTGTCAGCCTGACTTGTGATGCATCTATTTTTGATGTTGGAGCTGTCACACATTTCCTGATGGCAGTGAAAGGCCCATTGTATATGCCTCATGCAATTGTCCAGGTCAGAACAAATTTACGCCCAAATTGAGAAGGAAGCTCTTGGACTATGCTATGGGCCAGAATTTTTCGTTCATTGGGCAGGTGTGCTACCGACCCAAACGAGTGTAAAATGGCGTGCGATGACGTCGGGTGAGCATCCCGATGTCATTGTGTGATATTTTGGTCAGTGGTCGCATGCGGGAGTCGGCAGCATGTCCGCTGACAATTAACAGGCCTATTAAGGCCATTAAAGATGTAATGGAATTAAATTTTTTGCTGCCCTTTTTGCGAAACCTCATCCACGGCTGCTCATGTGACAGTTACATGAGGGGACATGTTGTTAACATTTTTTAAATCTTTCTTTTTGTTTTTCAAAATCTTCATCTCCCTGAGGCAGCTCTGTGCTGCAGGGAGTTTTTCCTGTGCCCACCTGCGCGCATGCGCAAACTTGCATGCTCGCTCTCCTCCCCTCCCACACAGGCAGCGCTGAGTGCTACAGCGCGTGTTTCACGCTGGGCAGGCCAGCATGAAATCACGATCAGGCCTCGATCGTGGAATGGTCGGCTTCCCGACCGCTCCTGTCCGCCCCCGCCAAGCCCACCCAACGAGAGCAAACTCCTGGCCCTGGGGTCAATAAGTTCCACCAATATTTGTATAGGGGTAAATTTATGTTAATTACAGACCACAAGCCTTTGACCTGGTGGCTTAGCCTAAAGTCACAAACCCTGACACTTGCTGCTCCATGCCTACACGCCAAAGGTGGGCACTGACCTTATCTGCTTACCAGTATGAAATTACATTTTGCTCTACTGAGAATCATGGAAATGCGGACGCACTTTCCAGACTTCCATTACACTATAGCTCCATGACCTGTTTTGAAGTCACTGCTTTCAATGTGAACCAGATAGACATGCTACCAGTTAAAGTGGATCAAATTTGACTTGAAACGCAGAGGGATGCTGTGCTCTCCAAATTTTACCTGTACACACAGAAGGGTTGGTATGTACCTCAGGAAGTGACTACTGAGCTTAAACCTTACTACATGTGTAGATTTGAGCTGACTCTGCAAGATGGTCGTTTGTTATGGGGAACCAGAGTTGTTATTCCTCCAAAATTCCAAACATGAGTGTTAGAAGAACTTCACCTCAGTCACATGGGAGTTGTCAAAATGAAAGCATTAGCTTGTCTACAGGTATGGAGGCCACGCCCTGGATAAAGACATTGAAGGCATGGTCAGTGATTGCCTTCCGTGCCAAGAAATGAAGTCTTCTCCTGCGCCTGCCCCATTACATCCACGGGCTTGGCCTGACCACTCATGGCAGAGACTTCATGTGGACTTTGCTGGACCACTTCTCGGACACACATTCCTGATTGTGGCGGATGCCCGCACAAAGTGACCTCATGTTATTCCCATGAAGTCGATTACTTTAGCAAAGACCATGGTTGCTCTCCGGAATGTGTTCACTGCTTTTTGATTGCTGGAGCAGATTGTGTCTGATAATGGCACAGTTCACATCATGTGAATTTCAAACATTCCTGAGAAACAATGGGATCAAGCAGATTCTCATCTCGCCTTACCACCCATCCCCAAATGGTGAAGCAGAGCATTTTGTCCAGACATTCAAAACGGCCATATTGAAGGGCAAACAGATTGGAAGTTGAAGCTGAAGAACTTTTTGATGATGTATTGTAAAACTCCACATTGAACAACAGGCATATCTCCTGCTGAGCTGATGTTTGGAAGATGACTGCAGACCAGAATGGATCTGCTCTGTCTGGATTTGAAAGAAAAGATTGGTTCAAGGCAACTTGATCAGAAAATGTCACATGACACAAGTAAACCAGCTCATTAGTTTAACCTGGATCAGTCTGTTTGGGTCCAAAATTACTGTGGAACACCAAAGTGGCTCCTGGGAAGAATCATCAAGTGTTGAGGACCACTGACCTATGATGTTGAATCTTCAGTGGAAGTTGGAAGAGACACACTGACCAGATTAGAGAAGCCAAATCAAAGAAACCAAATTTCCAGGGATCTCCAGTCACAGTGGAAGATTTCTGGGAAACATCTGCTTCAGTTTGTGAAACCCGACTTGATTCAACTGACAAACCTGTAGCACCTGTAACTGCAACTGTTGAACCTGAACAGAAACAAGTGGAACAGCAGAACCTTCCATTTCTAAGCAAACAAACTGAGATACCTAAACCAACACTCCTCTCTAGACCAAAATGAATTTGTAAACCACCTGACCGATTTGCTCCTGGTTAAAGGGGACGGAGATGCGATGTTTGTGTTTAATGTATATGCTTTTTTGTAAAAGGACATTTTAGTTAAAAAGAAGTGTTATGTAAAAAAAATACCTGCCAGTAGGGTGTGCTAAGTCCCAGATGTATTGTATCGCTGGTGTAGAATAAGGAATAAAGGAACCTTCTGTTTTTTACACAGGAAGCTGGGGTTCAGAAGCAGATAGCTGTGTGCACATGTGTGTGTGTTTTCTTAATTGTTAAGAAGTGACAAAACACTTCAGAAAGAAAGGAGGAAGACCTCCTTGCAATGAAAGACACTGAAAGCCAATGGCTTCATTTGCACTGTTAAAGGGCTACTCAGAACTCAGTGACTTCACATCAAAGTCACTGCATCACAAGAGTAACATATAGAAATTTAGAATTTGGGAATGCAGGCAATAGTGAAGGAGGCACAGCTGCATCATATATGGCCTTCCATCAATGAAGGCCAGTCACGTGTTCACCAGATTTGACATTTCCAATGGGCCAAAGGGCATTCACTCATTGACCATGAGCGACTAATTGGACATTACTGTGCCACATCAGAGATTGGAGCGCAGAGCTAGGTTGGGTCACTCAACTCAATTAAACCTTAACATCCCACACAGGGCTCAAGATGCAATCTTGGTCACCTCAATGTGTCTGCTAGTGTCTTGGGGACAAGGCAGCATCAGCCACCATGTAAGTAGGGCAGGAAAATCTATGGACCCTTACAGTTTCCAAACGTCTCATCTTCTGAGCTTCATTTTCTTGCCCATTGAATCATTAATGTCCTCAATATTTCCTTTCAGAGAGAAGGCAAAAGCAGATATGGATTCAAGGCTCAATGCTGCCTTTTTAAGGGTCATAAAGCAATGGAGGAGGCCAAGGAGCGAGAGGTGATGCCGCATGCAGCTCCAGCAGGAAGCCACGCCGGAGGGATATGATCAAGTGAAGCCAAAGCATAAACAGGAGTGTCAGGAGGAGTGATCCAGGCAACCGAGGTCAATCACCAGATCTAGGGTTTACCGTAAAAGAGTCTCCTATTTACAAATGAGTGACAGGCAATGCCATGCATGTCTTCACTTGTCCCGAGCTCTGGTACATCACATATGCCACATTCTTCGTGACGACCTGACGCCACGTGGAGTTGGAGGGTATTCCCTGCCAGTGGCTTTGAAGATGGCCACAGCGCTCAATTTTTTTGCCTCAGGGTCTTTTCAGGGATCAGGGAACCAGTGCAGCATCTCTCAGTCCGCAACGCCGATGCATAAAGGAGGTCACAGATGTCCTTTACAGGAAGGCCCATCATTGTCAGGTTTGCTCTAGATGAAGATAGCCAGGCTGCGAGATTCACCTACTTCGCAGCCATCTCAGGCTTCCCAAGGGGGAAGGATGCAACAGACTGCATCCATGTGGCTATAAGAGTTCCATGACGGCAGCCCCTAATGTTTATAAACCGCAAGGGCTACCATTCCATCAAGGTACAACCGGTGTGTGATCACCGGATATTGCATGTTTGTGCATGGTACCCTGGGAGTTGCCATATCTCCTACGGCCTGAGTCACTCTCAGGTGCTTGAATTTTTTGAGGGGCCATTATGTCTGCAAGGATGGCTGCTTGGGGATAAGGAATACCCACTGAAATGCTGGCTGATAACACCAGTGCATCACCCTCAGAGTCCTTCTGAGGAGAGGTACAATGCTGCTCACAGCTCCACACACCCCCTTATGGAGCGGACCTTAGGGCTTCTGAAAATGCACTTCAGATGCTTGGACTGCTCAGTTGGCTCACTCCAATACACTCCCAACAGGGTTTCCTGTATTATCAGTGTGTTGCGCCCTTCACAATCTGGCAATGCAAAGAGTTGAACCCCTGCCAGAGGATGAACTGGAGAAGGATGAGAGCTCTTCAGAGGATGAAGACCTAGAGGTCCAGGAACCTCAGGCAGCTGCTAAGGGTCAGTATGAGTGCAATCACGCCACGGAGGAAGGAAGATGTGGGAGATGTGCCCATGATATTTTAATTGTTGACAGGTTCCAGGAAGAGTAAAGTTAAGTGAAGGCATATGGCCACATCTCTCCTTGCCCTCAATGCCATTCCCTTTCATCTCAGGAGATGTCCAAACACTTGCAGTGAGAATGAGTATTGCGTTCATACTTGCGTGTTCTGCCTCATGAATTGCCAGGCCATGATCTTTGCTTCAGTCCGCGGTGCACTGTGAGTGAGCTCACTCTGGGAACTGAGAGTCCTCTTAGGAACAAGGGCAATACAAGAGAAGACTTGAAGTTTTCACCATCATCTAATGGTGCAAACACTGCTGTGACTGAGATGTGGATGTGCCTAGGGATCTCCTTATCCCGTGAAAGTCTTTTCTTCTTCCACTACCACTGTGGAGACACAAATGCTGCTAGATTATCAATGCTGATGAGCTGACCTCACTCAATGGTGTTCCTTGAGGAAGAAGGGTGAAAAATGCTTACATCACACACTTCAAATAAAGATTTAAACACATCTCCCTGACATCACACAAAGGTGCAGAGACTAGTTCAACTGAGGTTGACATCACAGAAATGCAATTCTCACAATGGGACACAATCACTGAGTGGGAGGAAGGCTAAGCCTCGAAATAAGAGGATTCCAATGTACAAGTTCTCAAATCCTTCAGTTGACCAAAACATTCATATAGCTATCAAATGTATTCATTAAAGTGCAATTTAGTTACATGTCTAGCACACCCGTGACCCAAAAGTGACATCAATTTTTCTTAACTTTCCTAACTCTACCGCTACGCTAGGCTGCAGACCCGACATCCGCAGCAGAGGTGGAGGCAGCCTGCTGACTGCTCTGTCCTGATGTCTGGGCTGACCTTGGCAGATGTCCTCTGGTGACCCGAGGCCTGGAGGGCCCCGGCCTGATAAGGGTCAGCTGCTCAAGGGCAGAAGCACCTTTGGCGGCCTGAGCAGCTGGAGTGGATGGGGTCACACGCAGAGAAGCTGTGAGCAGCTGCACACCCTTGGAATGTCCTGAAAGGAGGCCCCCAGAGTGTCTAGATGACATGCTTCCTCCCTGTGGGTCCAAGGGCCCTACTCTGACTCCTGCAGGAGATGGTGCACCTGGAGGGAGGTCAAGGTGACTCATCCCCATATTGCCTACATCTTGATGGTGCTACCAGGGTGTGTGGCTATGGAGTGCAGGGCCAAGCGCAAATCCGGCAAGAGCTGCTGGACTAAGGTCTCCATGGTGGTCACCAGCCTTCCCAAGGTGACCTCAAGACGTTCACACGTCACAGCCACAACATCAGACAGAATGTGGATGGACTCCTCCATCATTCACTCTAGTCTATTGAGTGACAGTCGAATCTCTGCCTGATGCACCTGTCACCTGTCGCTGCATCTCCAGAATTGAGTTGGTGGCCACTTCGAGAGGCTCATTATCTGCTACGGAGCAGCTCTCTGAGTCTGTGATCTCTCATTCCTGTTGTCTGCCAGCTTGGCCTGTATGAAGAGTGTGTGAGAATACATGTCCTCTGTATGTGTGGTGAGCTCTTCCCAGGAGGGCCAGAGGATGGAGCGTGAGCGACGATGCTGATGAATGTGAAAGTCTTGGCGAGAGAATGAATGCTGATATGTGTCCACAGCTAATGGTTGTGTGAGACCCCTGAAGAGAATAGCCATTTGAGTGCATGATGCCATGATGTGACTCTGATATTGGAGGGAGTTGAAGGATGACTTACCCTGGCAGAGCGGATCAGAACATTCATCCTCTTCCTGCACTAGATGGCATTTCGGGCGCAGTTTCCAGCAGCACTACCTGCTCTGCGATGGCCTCCCAGGCTGGAGATGTCAAGCTGCTGCACTTCCTGCAGCCATCCCTGGGATACAGAACATGCCTGTGTGCCTAGGCCTGGAGGGCCTGGTGGGTGAAGTGGGGTTCTGCCTTCTTCTTGAGGCTTTTGACCTTCTTCTTGTGGCGGGAAGACATCTTTACATGTGTCCTGAAGACAGATGGGCTGGAGAGAGTGAGATGTATGTGTTGGACTGGCGTTTAAATGCAGCGCCAGCTGATGGCGGCCGAACGAATCAGCTCCCGACCCATCAGGTGATTTGGCCCAATATTCGCCTGTGCGTAATTAATGAGCTTCCAAGCATGGAATTGGGTGCAAGTTCCCACCATTCCGGCCAGCAGGGTGGGCGCTGCTGAAACTGCCTGCATTTAGTCTCATAAATGGAAAATTCCACCCACTATCTCTGAGTGAAACCTAACAGAGAACAGCGGAGAAACCAGTCAGCCTGAAAACAACACAGCGAGAAATAGCAGCAGCACCGAAGGCAGAAATGTCTATGCCTTAAACTGTAGACTGCAACTTCATACTGCCTCTGAGAGTATTTCTTTTCAAGTCCACCAGTACAGAAAAGCGACTTCCTAGTAATAAGACTACAAACAGCTAACTTTGTTACCTGCTGAAAATCTGTCTCTTCCAGGAAATCCTACAATGGCTTTATTGTATGACTATGGTTGTTGAATTCACCCAGTTATACTTCTAGGGTAGAAAAGGACCCCTTCTTCATCAGACCTGTAGCAAGATGAGACAATCACATGACTTATGAAAGATTCCTTTGTTTGTAACTTTTAAAAGTACACAATGTTCTTTAACTGGATTTTCCTTGAGTTTGTTTGTGTATGTGTGAGTAGCTGAGTAAGTGAGGTAGTATTCGATTTTCAAGGTGGATTTGTGAATAAATGATCCTCTTTATTTAAAAACACCAGAAGCTTGCTGCTGGTTATTTAAATTGTCCATCCACTCAGGAGTTAAGAAACACCTATAGGTTCCTTTTCAAAAACACACTGATTATGGACAGTAAGGGAAGGGAACAAGGGTCTCAGTTCTCTTTCATCCCTGTCCAAAATGCCTTTTGGGTCCATCTATTTGATAAATGAATAAATTGTTCCACGGTTATTAATAGAAGTTGACAAAATATTTATTGCTTTCACTTAAAATTGTACACGCGTAGTCCTATTTAATAAACCTCTGAAAAGGAATACATCTGGCTGGTAACAAAATCCATGATGGGTCACAACACTTAATGAGAACCTATAGCCATCTCCTGATACAATCCTTATCTCCTTTTAGTTCAATTAAGCTAAGCCTAATTAATTATAAATATTCTCTCTTTAGCCATATCTCCATACAACGATTGAATTTAAAAATAGCACGCTGGCTCTTATTCAGCATGGAAAATTCAGAAACAAGGAAGCATGCTCATTCCAGGTAGAGGCTGGAAAAGCATAGACAACATTTGTTAAAGCGACAATAGGCAGCAAGTGGCAATGCATAACACTATTGTACCGATACTGAATACATGAGAAAATGATTTATCCACTATTTTAAAAGATACATTAACTAATTTCAAATCAAAGAACTAAACTAGTAGACAAAGTAAAACAGGACAATGCTTATATTAAAGAAGAAGCACTGGGATTTACAATGCGTCCTTTATGACAACTGATGTCCCAAAGCACTGTGCAGCTAATGAATTACTTCTGAAGTGTGATCACCATCATAATGTAAGAAACATGGTGCGGAATCGTCCCAGACTTACACTAAGTGCAGTAGTGAGCGAGAAAAAGGATGTTTTACCCTCTTGCCACATTGGCAGCTTTTCATGCTGTATCAGCCCAATCCTGTCTCATTAATCATGATTCCTGGGAAATACGCTGGGTCACTGGCAGAATGTCCTCTCACTTGCCCGCCCTGCCATCACATCAGGCCTTCAGTAAACTGGGCGCCCTGAAAAGAGCTAGCACTCTTCAAGGGATAGAAAATTGCTGCAAACTGATGGCTGCGAAAGGGAGGAAATATGCTGCCCCCAGATTTAGCAATGCTTCCCTCGAGCACCTACTGGATGCAGTGGAGGCCTGCTGTGATGTCCTCCACTCCCACTCTGGGTGAAAACCAGCAAGCAAGGTCACCAATCCAGCACAGGAGGGGGCAGCAGGGCTGGTCAGTGCCAATGTCTTGCAAAAGAGGACAGCCATCAGTGCAGAAAGAAGATGAATGGTCTTATCTGTACCACCAAGGTAAGTCACTCTTCTCATCACTCTCAACTCACACACTCACAAACCTATCACACATCCACTGGGATTTCACACCTCGGCGGACAACACCACTAACTCTCATACACACCCTCACATCTTCAACAGGGTGATCTCCCCTGGAGCTCATGTCCTCACCCCGTCCATGGCTCCGCTCAAACATTCCATGCAGTGCCATGTGTCCTGCTCACACTCTTTTCATCTGTTTCCACGCAGGAGAAGCTGGCTCACATCAGCAGGGAGAGGTCCCAGACCGGGGGTGGAATGGCCCACATTAGGCCCCTCACTCACTTTGAGGAGTGTGCTATCGTGCTGATTGGTGAGGATATGGGCCGTGCCTGCGGCAACGGTGAGGTCTGCAGTGAACACCAACGTGAAGATCCTGCACTACATCATCCCTCTCTCAATGCAACTGTGAGTGCTCTCTCTCCTGCTTTTGACTCTGCTGCCATGCACTAATTATCTCTACTTTTGGTTCACAGGGAGCTCTGCCAAGTGGCTGACACCCTCAGCCAGCCAGTCCCCTAGCTCCATCCACATCCTCACCTCCAGCCAAGAGGACACCTCCTCCATTGAAGAGCTGGAAATAAGCAGCCTGGAAAACACATCACAGCGCTTACCCACACCCTGCATCAGTGCAGAGACACACAACTCGGTGGGATCTAGATCTAGAGCAGCCTCGGGTTCACAATCTGGTGGTCACCGCAGACATGTGTCCTGAGCAGGAGGAGGCAGGTTCAGCCGAGCTCCCTGGCACTCAGAGGACTGCTAGGGAAGAGACATCTGTGAGGTCTGAGTCAGATGATGAGCCTCTGTAATGGCCTTCCAACTCATCAGGAAGAGTCAGGAGAAGGTGGGGGAACAGCACACAGAGCTGTTGGAAGCCCTCAGCAGAGTGGTCCGTGAGTCGGAGGAGTGCATCTGCCTGCTCCCTCATGAAGTGGAGCTCACATGTGTGCGAATGGAGGTCTCCATGGGAAGAATGGCAGATGCCATGGAGACCATGGTCTAGCAGAACATGGAGATGCGCACAGACCTGCACTCCATCACCGTAGCCTTGGGTGAGTTCCTGCAGTGGCAACACAAGAAGGAAGCGAGGCACCTCCATGTCCTTCCAGGTGCTCCTTCCCTTCAAGGAGTCAGGCCTAGGCACTCAAGCATCTGAAAAGAGGAGGAGCGGCAGGGTCATCCACTCAGGAACCTCTGAGGCTGTCCTCTCCCTCTGAGTCCTCTTTGCCTGTGACCTGCCTCAACCTTGTCCTCTGTCACTGCAGAGGGAGCAGCTGGCCCACAGGAGGACAGCCAAAGCAAACCGGGGCCCCAAGGCCTTGGCTTTCCAGAGGGCCCACACCGAAGTTATCAGAGGCAACAGTGCCAACCATTGCACAGGCTGTCTCCACCCCTGCTGCGGATGTCAGGGCAGCACTTAGAAGAAGTGGGAGGCCACAAAAAGTTAAGAATTTCTGATCACAAGTGGTTGCACGAGAAAATACATTTTGTCACTTTATAATCTGAAAATATATTCACTTTCACTGAATAATGTGTAATGGTGTCTTTCAGCTTCACTGGCAGGATTTGCGAGTCCTCCCACTGCATCCCCACCCCCACCCCCCCACTAGCAGTTCAGCTGCATGCAGCTGGCCAATGAGTGATTCTGGAGAGAGAAGTGTGTGTGTGGCAGGGCCTTTCAGAGCCTCGTATAAGCACTCTCCCACGCGCAGGGATCCTTCCTCCATCATACTCATCTCAATGTCCTGAGCATTTTCAATGCTGCCTGCTGGGGTTCTCTTTCAGTTGTCCACCTGAGCTTACCTGCATCTCCGCCCACCCACAGAATGCACTCCGTGCATGTTGTCATCATCCTTCCGTGATTGAACGACTATTAGGGCCGCCACTGTATCTCCATGACAGGAGCATTCTCACAGAGGGTATGTGCGCTGCCATAAGCCAGACTGGAGTCAAACGTTCACAGCTGCGATGTGAGGATCTACGGGGACACCTCACTGCATGTTGTCATCATCCTGCACAAATCTGGCAGCTATGAGGGCCTCCCAAGCGCGCCTGCCTCATCTAGCCAATGTGAGAGCCTGATCCCCATCATCATAACCACCGAGGATCCCCTCACCCTCATCCCCGTCAGCGTCCTCCTCATTGGAGGAGACATGCAGCTCCTCCATCTCCTCCTCAGCCAGCTCCTCTCCCCATTGCAGTGCCAGGTTGTAAGGAGTGCAGCAGATGACAACGATACGTGAAACCCTCTGCGGACTGTATTGCAGGGCTCCGCCAGACCAGCCCAGGTACCGGAAATTCATCTTCAGCATCCCAATGATCTGCTCCACCAAGTTGTGAGCTGATGCATGAGCCTTATTATAGCGTCGCTCTGCTGCAGTCTGAGGCTGCTGCATGGCTGTCATCAGCCACAGCCCCTTGTCCCCAAGGAGCCAACCCTGCAGCCTCTGTGGATCCTGGAAGACTGCAGGGATCTGCGAGCAACTCAGGATGTAGGCATCGTGCACACTCCCTGGAAATTGTGCCCATACGTGGAAGATGCGTTTCTGGTGGTCGCATAACAGCTGCACATTCAATGAATGGAAGCTCTTGCGCTTGATGAAGTCCACTGAGTGTAGCGACGGAGACCTGAGCACCACATGAGTGCACTCAATCGCTCCCTACACCTTTGGGAATCCCAAGATTAGGGCAAATCCAATGGCCCTTACATCCTGGCTGTCCCAGTCCCGGGCGAAATGCACAAAGTTGTGTGCCATGGAGAAGATGGCATCCGTGACCTCAGATACATTTGTGGGTGGCGGATTGTGAAATCCACAGAGGTCACCTGTGGAGCCCTGAAAGGAGCCACTGGCATTGAAGTTGAGCACCGCTGTCACTTTCACAGGCACTGGCAGTGGATGCCCTCCATGTCCCCTTGGCACCATGTCCTGCAGTAAGTGGCAGATGTGAGCCACCAGGTCCCTAGACATGCACAGTCATTAGTGACACTAGTTTTCACCTTTTGCAGGAATGGCAGGCATGGTCCTCCTGCAGTGTGAAAGAGAGAGAGATGTGGTTATCATGGCTGTACTTAGCACCTTTCCTGGCCCTGTGTGACCGCCCCTTAATGCTTCCCAGAGAGTGCTGGTCACCCCTCGGATGGCCAGAGATGAGTGCATTGCATAGCTGCCCTGTCAACCTACGACATGGGGGACACTGGTCCAAACCAGGATGCTGAGTTTGCAAGGGGCTGTGAGCACCTCCAGCAGTGACTGCTACATGGCCAGTGTTGGCGAGGAGATTGTACAACGTATGCAGTCCAACTGCTCCGCGCTCCAATAAAGTGGTGGCGGACTCAAAGTCTGTGCCGGGGGTGGGTTGCGGGGTGGAGGTGGTGGGGGGGGGGTGGTTAAGGTATGGAGTGGTGGCCCTTTGGTGCCTCCGTGATGCTTGCATGGGCCGGTAGGCTAGCAGCCTGACCCCAATCAAATCACTGTGACTGCACCTGATCTGTCTTAGTTGCAGAGGCATGGTCAGTTTATACAGGTGTCCATAATGCATGGCCATTTCCCTCACTTACCCTGCCCCGAACTTTATTGCCTGTGCGTGGGATGCAGCGCCAGGGCAACACTTGAAACTGCGCCCCCCCACCACCACCTCAGCAGTCGCTTCCAAGGTTGGCCAACACTTGCCCCCAGACACCCCGCACCTCTCAGCAGTCACCTGCGCAGCCAGGCATCAGTTTCCCCCACACCCGCTGGTGCTCCTGAAGCCTGTAAACAGGTGAGCTGTGCAGAATGCCGCTGCTTACTTACCTCAGTTCCCCCAAAGTGAAGGCTGCCAAGTGCACGTTGTCTGTGTGCTGTTGTGAAACATGTCAGCGTGTTTTCCCACTGATGTGGATGGGCAATACAGCAGGGTTCCAAAAGCAAGGCGTGATGGCCTTTTAATTATATGCTAATGTATTACAATTAGCTCCCCGCCAACTGATGGCGGGAAATGCGGCCTGCCGTCGGTGGGCTGAGTGTAAGGTTACGACCTGCCTTCACGCCATCGTGAAGAGGGTCCCGCCATATTTTCCACGCATGCCACCTATCACACCCGCCACTAGCAGGCCCGGAAAATTCCGGCCATAGTGAAACAATTGGAATTTGCATTCAAAGGGGAAAATATGTATAAAGGAGAGAAGGCTATATGTAAAGGTAAGCATTTTAAGATCTAACAAGTCTGAAAAACCTTTAGTATCCACACCTCAAGTTGCTGTCTACAATGAACTGAAGTTAAGAAAACTCACTTTGAATTGGATTGTTTAGGGTATCATGTTTATTTGCCTGGGTCTTTTAAAATCTATATGTCTTACTGTTGCCTTAATAGAGGTGTAGCTGGGAGTCAGATTAATTAGGGGATTTAGAAGTTATTATAGTAGTAATTTGTAGACATATGTATGTGCTTAAAATCATTTCTCTTATTAATAAATCTTTAATCTAGTTTTGTAAAAACTTATAAGACTCAGTGGTCTTATTACTACTGAATTCAAAGCCTGCATCTCGAAACATACAAAATGCAAAAATAGTTTTGGAGTTGTCTCAATTTTCCCTCTGGGATTTGAACAACTCAGCATTTACCATTGGCTGTGCCATAATATAGTTGTATATCTTTGAGGGATATATTTGAAATTCCTTGATTGGATTGGAATTGGTGAATCTTAAGGTTACGAGCACAATAAGCACTTGGAGTTCAGGAGTTGGTGTCAGGTTAATTTGAAATGGTGAGACTGCAATATAGCTGTGACAGTTGTTTGGACTTATCTGGGAGTTGAAGTTATAACTTTGGCTTGTTTACAAAAGGTAATTAAAGTTATGTTAATGGAATTGACAGATAAATTTTAATTGGGGTTACCTGCAGCAGCTAAGAAAACAGACATAATGGAAGGTATAACACGGCATTTAAAGTTAGATTGATATCTGACACAAGTGAGTCATAGCTGAAGGTAGTGAGACTTCAGTTAGAAATGAAGAGGCTTGAATTTGAGCAAGCAAAGGAACTGAGAATACTTGAATTGGAGGCAAACAAAAAGGAAAAATAATTGGAAATGAAAGAAAATGGAACTAGAAGCAGCAGAAAAAGAAAGGGAAAATAGAGATTATTTCAAGAAGAAATGGAAATGTGAAAAATTGATCTCTAAAGGGAAAAGTTAGCAATGGATGAGAGAATGAAGGAAAGAGACAGATAGCATGTGCTTAAAAAGATTGGTTTTAAAAAGGTGACATCAGATGCTGAGGAAAGTTCTGATGTTGAAAAAACCTTTAACCTAAAACCCAATGGGAGGTGTTTAAATTTGTACAAGCTCTTCCAAAGTTTGAGGAAAGAGATGTGGAAGTATTCTTTATTTCATTTGAGAAGATAGCTAAACGAATGAAATTGCCACAGGAAAACTGGACATTGTTGTTACAATCCAGGTTGGTGGGTAGAGCACATGAGATTTATGCTTCACTGTCAGAAGAAATGTTGATGAACTATGATTGGTAAAAAAAGGCTATTTTCAGTGCATATGAGTTGGTTCCTGAGGCATACAGGCAGAAATTTAGGAATATGAGAAAACAGCCTTGGGCAAACTTATCTAAAAGCGAAATACTGCAGATGCTGGAAATCTGAAATAAAAACAAAAATTGCTGGAAAAACACAGCATCTATGGAGAGGAAGTCAGGGTTAACATTTCAAGTCCGTACGACCCTTTTTAAGAGCTAAAGAGAAGTAAAAATGTGATGAAATATATACTGTTTAAGGGGGGAGGGACAGGTGAAGCTGGATAGAAGGCCAGTGATAGGTGCAGGCAAAGGAGAGATTGCAAAAGATGTCATGAACAAAAGGTCGAAGGGGTGTTGATGGTGATGATATTGGCTAAAGGAGGTGCTGAGGGGGTCTGGGCAAGCTTATATTGAGGTTGAAAGAGTAAAACAAAGTAATTTTGACTAGTGGATATGGGCATTAAAGATAGAAATAACATATGCAGCCCTTAAAGAGGTAATTCTTTTGGAAGAATTTAAAGATTCAATTCCTTCGGTAGTGAGAGCTCATGTGGAGGAACAGAGGATTCAAACAGTTAGACAAGCAGCAGAGATAGCTGATGATTATGAGTTAGTTCATAGAGCTAAGCCTTTTTTTCATCACCCTCTTAAATCAGAAAAAGGATAAAAAGTGGGAAGGTAAAAGGAAAGTAGGTAGTCATGGAAGAGAAGGGGTAGGTGGAAATTGCAGCAAGTTTTTTCTCAGAATAAAAAGGTGCTGAGGGTAGAAATGACATTTGAAAATTGAGGTGTTTTCATTGTAATAAAGTTGGACATATGAAATCATTGTGTTGGAAATAGCAGGGAAAATCTGTTGGAATTATAGGGGTGCAGAAAAGTACTAGAAGGAAAGGTACTGTGGGCTTTGAGGTTCAGGCACAGGAAAAACCAATGGTTTCTGTACAGGTAAAACAGGGAGAATCAGTGATAGGTAAAGAAGTGGGAATGTGTTCTCAATTTACCCAAGAGAATTCGGCAGAGCAGGTTGCAGAAATGTCTAAAGATTTTGTGTGTGAATGAAAAATATTTCCATGCGTACAGGGTGGAGTGGGTAAAGATGTTAAAATTTTAAGAGACACAGGGGCTAGTCAATCCTTCATATTGTGGGACAGTGATATTAGTTGTTCAGAGGGAGTACTGCAGGAGCAGGTGATAATAAATGGGATTCATGGAGATTCAAAACTTATTGTGGAAGATAAATTTAAAGAGTAGGTGGAAAACAGCTGAGGTGATTGTTGGAGTAGTAGAAAAATTGCCCATTGCAGTGGTTCAATATATTTTGAGTAATGATATAGCAGGATCACAGATATGGGTTATTCCTATGGTAGTTGAGCAGCCTGTAGAAGTGTTTTCAACATAAGTGTTGCAGGGAGAGATTCCTGGATCATTTCCAGCTTGTGTGATAACATAGATTGAAATGAGAAGAACAGCAAGTTCAAAGGCAGGAAGAAGGTATGGAAATACAATTAGATGACATTGTATTTGATAATGTTGTTCAGGAAGAAAGACTGGAAGACAATTCAGTCAAAGTGTTTAACTCAAGGAGATTAGTGGAGTTACAGAAAAAGGATTTTCAAATAAAGCATTTATATCAGGCAGCTTACTCAAAAACAGAAGTAAAATGTATTCCAGAGTGTTATTGCCTTAAGGGTAATATTTTAATGAGAATATGGAGGCCTTCTCATGCTTCAGCAAATGAAAGCTGGAGGGAAGTGTATCAGATTGTACTGCCATTTGGATATAGAAATAAGATTCTGAGGACAAATAATGAAATTCCAATGGGGGGACATTTAAGAATTAGAAAGACATAGACGAAGGTACAGGAACACTTTATTTGGCCTGGATTGCGTAAGGATGTAGTCAAATTCTGCAGAACATGTCACACATGTCAGGTGATAGGGAAGCCACAAGCAGTGATTAAGTTGGCATCTTTAATTACAATTCCAGCATTTGAAGAACCTTTCACTAGGGACATGATTGATTGTGTAGGACCCCTCCCTAAGACAAAAAGTAGAAATTGCTACTTACTGACAATAATGGATGTGTCTACCATGTTTCCTGAAGCAATACCTTCAAGAAATATTACAACAAAGAAAATTGTGGAAGAGTCAACTACATTTTTTATAAAATATGGTTTACCTAAAGAAATACAATCAGATCAGGGTTCAAATTTCATGTTACAGCGGTTTAAGGAAGTAATAAACAGCTCGGGAGTAAAACAGTTGAAGTGAAAAGCTTGTCATCATGAATTATAAGGGGCTTTCGAAAGATGGCGTCAAACTCTAAAAACTATGATGAAGGCGTATAGCCAGGATTATCCATAGGATTGGGATGGGGGAATTCCATTCTTGTTATTTGCTAGTAGGGGCACTCCTAATGCATTGACTGGTTTCAGTCCTTTTGAACTAATTTATGGTCATGACGTAAGGGGACCACTGAAGTTGATTCATGATAAATTGGTGGGTCAAAATTCAGAAACTACTCGCCTGGATTATGTATCAAACTTCAGAGGGAGATTGGGCAGAGCATGTGAGTTAGCTAGGGAACATTTAAAGATATCATAGCAAGTGATGAAAATGAAAACAGACAGGAAAGCTATAGCTCATAGTTTTGCTGCTGGGGAGAAAGTATTAGTTCTGTTACCAGTACTGCATGACTCATTAAAGGCAAGGTTTAATGGGCCTTACAGGATTGAAAAGAAATTGAGTGAAGTAAATTATTTAATAAATACTCCAGATAGAAGAAAGAAGCAAAATGTTTGTCATGTAAATATGCTTAAAAGTGCCTTGACAAGAGAGAGGACTTAAAGGAACTGGTGGTAGTAGATAATGAAAAAGAAATAGAAATGCAGGATTCTGAAATTGATTTTCCTCTAATCAAATTAGATAATGAGGGGGTACTTGAAAATTTAAATGTAATATTGGGTTACCTCCCAGACAAGTGTCAAAGTGATTTCAAAAAGCTACTGTGGTCACACAAAGATATTTGTGGAAATAAGGTGGGGAGGACACATTTAGCTTTACATGATGTGTCTGCAGAAGTTTCATCTTTGCTCAGGCAAATTTTAATTCCAGCAAAATTATCACAAGTACAGAAAGAAATTGAATTCATGCTTCAAAATTATACCATTGAGCCTAGTTGCAGTAACTGGATTTCACCATTTATGGTGGTACCAGATGGAACACAAAGACTGTGTGTGGACTATCAAATGATGAACACAGTGACAAAGCGGAGTCATATCCTACACCATGGTTGGAATATTGTATTGAGAAAGTGGGACAATCAAAATTTAACACAAGATTGACTTGCTAAAAGGACATTGGTAAGTACCGTTATCGGAGAGAGCAAAGGAGATATCAGCTGATGTGATGCCAGATGGACTATATCAATTTAAAGTCATGCCATTTGGTATGAAAAATGCACTTGCAACCTTTCAAAGGCTGACAAAGTAATTGCAGGTCTGAGCAATTGTGCTGTTTATATCGGTGACTTGATAGTTTCCAGTAAGATATGGGAGGGTATTTACAACATCTGGAAGAATTATTTACTCAATTACAAGAAGGTAATTTGGTGGTAAACTTGGCTAAAAGTGAATTTGCAAAAGTGAAAGTTACATATCTAGGCCATACCATTGGACATGGTAAGGTGGCTCCGAGAGATGTGAAAGTTAAGGCTATCATGGATTTCCCAGTGCCTACAACAAAACGAGAAGTTTTGAGATTTCTGGGCATGAGTGGGTTTTATTGGAAATGTGTACCAAATTTGAGCAGTGTGGCTGCTCCATTGACTGAACTAGTAAAAAAGAACAAGAAGTTTCAATGGACTCAGGTGCGTCAGAAGGAATTTGACAGTTTGAAAACTGTAATAACTACAACACCAGTTTTGGCAGTGCCCAATTACACCAAGAAATTTAAGTTGGCCGTTTACACAAGTGATATAGGCATTGGGGCCGTACTGTTACAAGAAGATGAAAATGGAATTGAGAAACCAATAGGGTATTTTTCATAGAAGTTTAATGTACAACAGAGAAGATATTCAATGATCAAAAAGGACACTTTGGGTTTGGTGTTAGCATTGCAGTATTTGAGATTTATGTTGCAAACAATTCGTTAGAAACAGTTACTTATACAGACTACAATCGTTTAAAGTTTCTGCACAAATTTTGAGATAGAAGTGCAAGGCTATTCAGATGGAGTATATCTACAGATTATAATCTACAGATTATACATGTAGTGGGATGAGAAAAGTGGATTGCAGATGCATTGTCAAGAGTTTGCATCTTAAAGGATTGGAAATTCTTTTAGGAATCAGCAGTGGATGACTGAAAAGCTAACTAAGAGCGAGAAAATTGATTATGAAAGTAAATTGGCAAGAAATATGAAAATAAACAGCAAGAGCTTCTACAGGTATATGAAAAGAAATAGAGTGGCTACAATGAACATGGGACCCTTGAAGGATGCCACTGGAGAATTGTTAATGGGGAACATGGAATAGATCATTTAAACCAATATTTTGCATTGGTCGTCTTGGTGGAGGACACTATAAACATCCCAAAGATATCAGATAAGGAAGGAGCTAATGGGAGGAAATATCTTGTAACAGTATCTATCACAAGGGACAAAGTCATTGACAAACTAATGGGGCTAAAGGCAGAAAAGTCACCTGGATCTGATGGCCTGCAGGAAGTGTTTGCAGAGATAGTGGAGGCATTGATCGAAATATTCCAGATCTCATTGGATTCCTGGAGGGTCCCAGAGGATTGGAAAACCACTAATGAGATGCCCCTGTTCAAGAAGGGAAGAGACAAAAAGCAGGAAACTACAGGCCAGTCAACCTAACATCTGTCATTGGGAAAATGCTGAAGTCCATTATTAAGAAAGAAATAGCAAGACATTTAGAAAATCTTAACGCAATCAAAGAGAGTCAACATGGTTTTGTGAAAGGGAAATCATGTTTGACAAATTTGTTCGAATTCTTTGAGGATATAACAAGCAGAGTTGATAAAGTGGAACCGGTAGACATAGTGTGTTTGGATTTCCAGAAGGCATTCAAGAAGGTGCCACATAAAAGGTTATTGCACAAGATAAGAGCTCATGGTATTGGGGGTATTAGCATGGATTAAGGATTGGGTAACACACAGAAGACAGAGAGTCAGGATTAATGGGTCTTTTTCATGTTGGAAAGATGCAGTAGAGCGCCACAAGGATCAGCCCTAGGACCTCAATTATTTACGACTTGGAGAAGGGGGTAGAGTGTAGTGTATCCAAATTTGCTGATGATACAAAAATAGGTGACAGGGTATGTTGTGATGAGGAAGGGGATACAGATAAGTTGAGTGAGTGGGCGAAAGCCTGGCAGATGGAGTTTGATGTAGAAAAGTGTGAGGTCATGCACACAAGAATCAAATGGCAGACTATTATTTAAATGAAGAGAGACTCCAAAAAAGTGCAGCACAGAGGGATCTAGATGTTCTTGTGTATGAAACACAAAAAGTTAGCATGCAGGTGCAGCAAGTAATTAAGAAGGCAACTGGAATTTTGGCCTGTATTGCTAGGGGGTTGGAGTTTAAAAATAGGGGAGTCTTGTTACAACAGTACAGGGTGTTGGTGAGGCTGCACCTGGAGAAATGTGTACAGTGTTGGTCCCCTTATTTAAGAAACGATATACTGGCTTTGGAGGCAGTTCAAAAGAGATTCACTGGGATGATCCCTGGGATTAAAGGGTTAACTTATCAAGAACGGCTAAACAGGTTAGGCCTTTATTCATTAGATTTTAGAAGAATGAGGGGTGATCTTATTGAAACATACAAGATTATGAGGGGGCTTGGCAAGGTAGATGTTGAGAAGATATTTCCACGAGTGGGGAAATCTTCAATTAGGGGACATAGTTACAGGATAAGGGGACACTCATTTAAAACTGAGATGTGAAGGAATTTCTTCTCTTAGAAGGTAGCGAATTCTCTGCCTCAGAGAGTTTTGAAGGCTAGATTTAAAGAGGAGGTAGATAGATTTTTGAAATATTGAGGAGTTGAGGGCTATGAGGAGCTGGCATGAAAGAGGAGTTGAGGCCTGGGGCATATCAGCCATGATCTTATTGAGTGGCAGGGCAGGCTTGAGAGGCCAAATGTCCTAGTCCTGCTCCTATTTCTTATGTTCTTAAAGGGAAAATTGGACATTTAAAAACCTGGACACTGGACCAGAATCATTTCTGTTGTTACCAAGGATTTGTGTATATATTGTTATGTTAATGCATTAATCTGGTAATGTAAGTATATAAGTGTATATAAAGTATATAAAGTATATAAGTATATAAGTGTAAGTATATAAATAAGTATAGGAGATGGTATAAGATGGGTTAATAAAAACGAAGCCATCTTTTTAAATTATGACAGTTCATTTTTCAATAAGGAGCGGGGTGTCAGGGAGATATTAAATTGTTATTGGAATTTATTGTAAAACAGTGGTATCTATGTCTATATGTTGCTGTCTCTGTGTGTGTGAGTGTGTGTGTGTTTGAAAGAGAGAGACTTAATTGGATGAAAGGCAGCTGGTCTGAAGGCTTGATGTATTAGAAGATAAGCCATGTTTGAAATGTTAAGTAGGTAAACATGGGGAAAGTTTAGAATGTAAGGTGTAAAAGGACATTTGCATTTTTATATAAACTAAATTAGCTTGACTTCAACAGAGGTAGTGAAATATTACACCTAGCCAGCAGAACTTAAGAAACAGTGTGTATATTTTCCCAAAGATTACTGGTAAAATTGGTACTATGATAATTTTTTATGATCAGGAAAGTAAAGTCCAAAGACATAGTGAAACAATTGGAATTTGTATTCAAAGGGGAAAATATGTATAAAGGAGAGAAGGCTGTGTGTAAAGGTAAGCATTTTAAGATCTAACAAGTCTGAAAAGCCTTCAGCATCCACACCTCAAGCTGCTGTCTACAATGAACTGAAGTTAAGAAAACTCACTTTGAATTGGATTGTTCAGGGTATCATATTTATTTGCCTGGGTCTTTTAAAATCATTGTGTCTTACTGTTGCCTTAATGGAGGTGTAACTGGGAGTCAGATTAATTAGGGGATTTAGAAGTTATTATAGTAGTAATTTGTAGACATATGTATGTGTTTAAAATCATTTTTCTTATTGATAAATGTTTAATCTAGTTTTGTAAAAATTTATAAGACTCAGTGGTCTTATTACTACTGAATTCAAAGCCTGCATCTCGAAACATACAAAATGCAAAAATAGTTGTGGAGTTGTCTCAATTTTCCCTCTGGGATTTGAACAACTCAACATATACCATTGGCTGTGCCATAACACTGACCTACTTTTACAATACAATACTCCAATTGTGGAATAGCATATGAATCCACCTTTGTTACTGCATTTACCTTGCTGTAATCAATACATAGGGTGGAATTGTCCCAGATTTGCTTTAAGTGCAGTAGCAGGCGTGAGAAAGGACATTTTACCCGTCTGCCGCAATGGCAGCTTTTCACGACATAGCACCCCAATCCTGCCTCATTAATTATGCAACCATAGGACACATGCCATTTCCCTGGCAGGCGGTCTCTGAATTTCCCTCCATGCTGTTACCTCACTGGTTCCTCACTCCAGTGTCATTTCTAAACTGCAGCCGCACACACAGTTCTCAATGCTTGAAGCCCAGGACTGCTCCAGTGAAGACATGGCCCTGAAAGCCAGGAAGCGTTCAGTGACCCATCACTGGAATGCCTTTCAGAGGCCTGCCATGATATCCTCTGCTCCTGCTCTGGCCGCAGGAAGTCCAGCAATCTCACCACTCCAGCTTGAGAGGTGGTCACAGTGGTGGTCAGTGCCAACATTGCACAGAATAGGTTGGACATCCAGTGCAGAAAGAGGATGAATGATCTCATCCGTGCCACCAGGGTAAGGCAACCATCTCATCACTCTAAATTCACACGTTCACCAGCCCATCACACATTTACTGGCATCTCACTCAGTGCCAGCTCAAGGGACATTGCCACTCACCCTCTCACACACACCCTCACATCTCCATATGGCCTCATCTCCTCTGGAGATTGCCTCCTCAGCCCTCACCACTTGCACAGATCAACATGTGCCCTCACACACACCATGGGATACCTCCCTTCCTCAGTACAGCCCTCGCCCTGCAGCCTCTTCCATTTCCTGAGGCCACTTCTCCCCATTCCCCAAGCAAGCCCTAGCCCTGAAATTGTTGAAAAGCCACCCCCGCCTTACTGTTGGCTCAGTAGGTAGAGACCTGCCTGTGAGTCCCCCTAAAAGTGATGTGGTGCTGCCTGCAAAGCACCGATGACCGCAAGTGCTGCCCGAAGCCAGGTAGGCAAACAAAGCTCGAATTTCTGAGCAAAGTGCAGCTTGCCAGGTGCATGTATCTTATGTACAGTCGTGAAACATGACGGGGTGAGTGCTCGGATGATCCAGAGAGGGGAGGGTGTTTCCGACAAACTGGGCTTATAATGATATGCAGATGTATTACAATGAAATTCCCGAGGTGTGGTGGCGGGAAACGCGGCCTGCCATTGACGGGCGGAGCTGATGATTACAAACTGGCTTCACAACATCGTGAAATCGATTTTTGGCCTTCCCGCCATATTGTCTGCTCATGCTCGCCATGATGTCCGACGCCAATGGGCACAGGAAATTCCACACATAGTCTTTGTGATCCATCTGGTTTTGGCGCCATTATAATGGGTGAACTCCAATTACAATAACTGGGCTCTCTGATGTCATTTTGAAGCATAAATTCAATTTATTTCTGTACTTGAGTCAATTTTACTGGATTTGATCCATATGGATGTTGCCTTACTGACATTGAAACCCCCACATCAACATCATGTAAAACCAAATTTGTCTTCCCTGGTCTATTTCCACGAATTGCTTTGTGTGACTGCAACAGCTCTTGTAAATTGCTTCGACAGTTTTCTGGAAAGTAACTTAGTATCACATTTAGATTCTTAAGTATATCCATATTGTCCAATTTAATCAGAGGAAGGTCAATTTCAGAGTCTTTAATTTATGCTTCCTCTGCCTTACCTACCACTACCAGTATCTCTTTCTGCTCATCCTCTCCATCAAAGTACCTATTTAGCATGTTTACTTTCACTGACTCCTCCTTCTATCTGGGGTAGTTACTGCATAGTTTACCTCACACAGTCTCTTTTCGATCTGGTAAGGTCTGCTAAACATTGCCTTTAATCGTTCGCCTGACACTGGCAACAATACTAAAATTTTTACCTCAGCCACAAAACTTCAAGCCTTTTCTCTTTTATCCACATTTGTCTTCATCATTTGCTGAGATATCTTTAAATGTTCCTTAGCTAGCTCACATGCCCTACTCAATCTTTCTCTGAATTTCGTCGCATAATCAGGAGAGTTGTTTCAGAAACTTTGACTCACTAATTCCTCCTGAATCAGTTTGAATGGTCCCCTTATTTTATAACCATAAAGTAATTTGAAAGGACTAAGCCCAGTTGACTCATTAAGGGCGTCCCCAATGGCAAAGAACAAGAATGGAATGCCTTGATTCTGATCACGTAAGTAGTCTTGACTATATGCTCTAATCAGTGATAAACTGACAACCTAAATTGCTTTATTCCTAAGCTATTCATTGCATCTTTAAAAAACTGTGACATGGGGCAGGACCTTCTGGTCGGCGAGCAGGGGCGGGGCCCGCTCGCTGATGCTTAAAATTATGCAGGATGACGTCGGGTGGAACTCCCCGCGTCATTTCCATGTTCAGGTCGGTGGGGGCACAGCCAAGTCAGCTGCGCACACGCCGACCTGTCAACGGCCTATTGAGGCCATTGAAAAACTAATTAAGGTAATTAATGGACGTGCCTGTCCAACCTTAAGGTTGACGGGGAGGCAGGGAGCCCTGGCGGGCTTCGGAAAAAGCATGAAGCCTCACCCATGGGGCAGGATGAGGTTTCATGAGGGTATTTAAATTTTTATCAAATCTTTTAATAAAAATTATGGACATGTCCCAACTCATGTGACAGTGTCACATGAGGGGACATGTCAAAGACATTTTATTATCATTTCTATTAAAAATTTTAGTTCTGAGCCAATCTCCCTGAGGCAGCACTTAGCCTCAGGGAGATCTGTGTGCTCTTTCACGTGCATGTGCGTAAGAGCGGACTCCTGGCTGAAGGAATCCCCCCCCCACCCCCACCTGCACAGGGAGCACACAGTGCTTTCCTGGTGGACGTCACGCTGGGCGGGCTTTAATTGGCGCCCGCCCATGCCTGCTCCCGCGATTCCCCCCCAATGGGGGGGAAATTTTTCCCATGAAATTTGAACCCTCATCTGACTGTATTTCTTTTGGTAACCCATATCTTGTAAAGAATTTGGTTAACTCGTCTACAATCATCTTTGCTGTGATTTTCCTTAAAAGTATTGCTTCTGGAAATCTTGTGGACATATCCATGATTGTTAGTGAATACTGATTGCCACTTTTAGTCTTAGGGAGGAGTCCTACACTATCAATCAGGATCCTGCTATAAGGTTCCTCAACTGCTGGAATTGGAATTAAAGGTACAGGTTTAATTATGGCTTGAGGTTTTCCTATCACTTGACATGTGGGACATATTTGACAGAATTTAACTACATCTTTATGTAGTCCAGGCCATAGAAATGTTTTTGTATCTTAGGTTGAGATTTCCTAATTCCCAAATGTCTAGCCATTGGGATTTCATGAGCTAGTCTTAAAATTTCATTCCAGTACCCAGATGGTATCACTACTTGATGCACTATCACCTACTTTTCATCTGCTAGGACATGAGGCAATCTCCACTTCCTCATTAGCACATTGTCTTTAAGGTAATAACACTCTGGAATGTATTCTGCTTCAGTTTCAGAGTACGCTGTATGATATAACCACTTTAAGTCTGGATCCTGCTGCTGTAATTCCACTAATTTCAATGAACTAAACATCTCAACCTCACCCTCTTTAGTCTCCTCTTCCTGAGTAATCTTTTCAAAGGTTGATCCAGCCAACTGAGGTTCCAGTATCCTCCCCCTCTCTTTTAGATTCTTCATCTTCCTGTTTTAGTTTGTGTGTTCTTGTCCTCATCACCACACAATCTGGAAACAATCTAGATGCTCTTTCTGTAAAACCTCTGTTGATTCCATCTCAACAGGTTCCTCTACTACAGTAGGCATAGCCAATATTTATGGTCCAGCTATATCATTCAGTAGAATAAATTGAACCTTTGCAACAGGCAATTTCTCCACCACTCCAACAACCACCTCTCCTGTTTTCAAATAACTCTTTCAATTTACTTTATATAATGAAATAAACCTAAAACCTCCATGAGTTCCACTAACTAACATTTTCTCCTGCAATAACCCTTCTGGACAGCAGATGGCACTATCCCATAACATTAATGACTGGCTAGCCCGTGTATCTCTTAAGATCTTAACAGTCTTCCCTATGCTTCCCAGAATACATTGGTATACTTCCCTTTGCATTTGAAACCTTTAAACATCTCTGTAACTTGCCCTTCAGAACTTCCTTGGGTAGGCTGTGAACACATTCCCACCTCTCTGGCTAATACCGATATTACTTTTTCACCTGTACAAAAGTTATTGTTCTGTCTTGCACCTGGGCCTCAGAGCCCACAGCACTTCTACACATAACCCTTCTGAGTTCCTATGACTGCAATCAGTTTCCCCATTTAACCTCCAACAATTTGATCTTGTATGTCCAACCTTGTTACAATGGTAACATACTACATTTCTTCCTTCACCTTTGCCTTCTAACTTTCCATCTTTAATAGACTGGCATTCTTCAACTGGTTCCTTGTTACTAACACTTTTACCATCACTAGGTTTTCTATACCTCAAATTCCTTTGCTGATTTACATATGACCCTTTTCTGACACTCAACTGTTTGTGTGAAAGATCATAAGTATTGGCTAAAACAGCAACTTCCCTGATCATTTTACTTTGTCTTTCATCTAAATATATCTTGATAATTATTGGAATACTATTTCTAAATTCTTCCATAATCACAATTTCTCTTACATTTTCAAAAGTCTTGTCTAACTTAAATGCCCTAAACCATTGAGCCCAGAGAGTTTCTTTTTCTCTTGTAAACTCTACAAAGATTTGATGAGATCTCTTTCTTACAGCCCTAAACTTCAACTAATAAGCTTCAGGGACAAGCTCATAATCCTTTAGTTTTTCCTTTTTTATTACCTCATAGCCTGCAGATTGCTCCTCTGATAAATTCGCATACACATTCATCACTGTACCTGACAAAACACTCTGTAACATTATAGTCTGAGCATCTCTTGGCCAATTCAATTTTATAGCTATCTCTTCAAATAAGGTGAAATATATTTCAACTCCATTCTCCATAAATTTAGGCACTAATCAAAGATTTTTAGTTAAATAAAACGCCTCAAAGAAATCAAAGTACCATCAGAATCACTATCTCTCCTTTCCTCCTTTATTCTAAGCTTCACTTTAGACAATTCATTCTATATGGTTTCTTTCTCTTGCTGAAGCTCTCTATCTCTTCCTTTCTCTCTTTCCTCATTTGCTCATTTCTCTCTCTGAAGTTGAACTCTAAGCCTTTCTATTCCTTGCAATCTCTTCTTTTCCTTCTCCTGCTCCTCTTTTTCCCATTGAAGTTTTTTTTAATTTCTACTTCTTTTAATCTATCCTTTTCTTTCTCTTTCTCCTTTCTCTTTAATTCAAGTTTTCTTATTACTCTTTCTTTTTCTTTTTCTTCTAATTCAAGCTTTGACCTTCCCCTTTCTCTTTCTATATCAAGCTGCTTCATCTGCAACTGAAGTCTTACTACCTCCAGCTGTGACACACTTGTTTCAGGTGTCTCCTCCCTAACTTTAAATGCTGAGTAAGTACTTTAACCGTATCAGCCTTATGAAATTCAGCTTTTATTTTTACCTGCACTTCATCTGCTAACTATCTCAACTGAGTTTTAGTCAAAGATTTCAAATACTCCACAATCATATCTTCCACTCCAAGAAAAGTCTTAGCAATTGCTAAAGATATGTTGCAGTCCAACAACTTTAAAGCCCTTCAATACAAAATTCCTGAGTTCAGTAGTCTCCTTGTATCCACATCCTATAAATTCACAAATCCCAATTCAATCAAGGAATTTCAAATCCCGCAAAGAGCCCCCAAATTTGTTATGACCACAGCCGATGTTATGCGCTGAGCAAGCCAAATCCCAGAGGGAAAAGTCTTACTGATCATAACTTTTTTTTGCATTTTGAAAATGAGTGGGAAAGTACTGATCCCAGAAGCATAGAATCCTAGTAACATTTTTATGATTGTAAAATTAAAAGATTTATTAACAAGAAAAAATTTTAAGCACACAAGATTAAAATTACACAGTTGAAACAGTCTTACAAAACACCTGCCCCAAAAAACTCACTTGGTCAGAACACACAAATAAACTACTCGGCAACAGCTCCCTTATAGATTTTTAAGCATAAAAATCCAGTAATGTTACCCAAGGCAAAGACTGCTGCTATTTTAATAAAGTATACCACATGGCTTCTCAATCTCTTCCATTTTGCTGTGAAAATCTGAAGGAAGTTCATAAACAGATTGTTTTCTGACAACAAAGACTTTTTCTGGCTTAAAACTGGATGGCTGCTCCAAATTCACAACTTTTCTCAGCATAGAGCTGGTCTCAGCACATCTCCCCCACACAGCCACCTCAACTCCACTCAACATCTTTCTTTAAATACCTTTTTATCCCCTTTCATCCTTGACTCAATTGTCCTAAGCACCTCTTTGAATTCAACTTTTCCAAAATGTAAAAATCCATCAGGTCTTCCTATTGCCTCCACTTTTGGGTCAAATAAAATTTAATAACCTTCCCTTGTTTACTTATTAAACATTTGTAAGTTGTAAAAGTCCCTTAAACTCCCTTTGAAATTTTGCAGCTGAAAAATCAAATCCTTACCTATCAGCTAATGCAAATTTTAAAACCCAACTTAATTACTTATAATTCCAACTTCACCATCATCATTACAAATGCATGCATCTAGCTCCTTTATCTTTGATCTCTCTGTTATCACAGACGAGCTGTCTTTACTAACCTTCCCCCAGTTTAATTACCCATGGACGGACGGATGCACACACACACACACACACGCACACAGTCTTCTTTACAGAATGTCATCATATACCCAAAAATATTAAAGAAGGTAACATCCATCTCCACAGAATCAAGAGTAATACAGTTGTATTGAGGAACCTAAAAGTGGAACATCCTGTATGGAGACAAATTGAATTATTGCACTTTTTGTAGTTTCTAAGATGAAATGTTTTGTAATATGCTTTTGTAAATTTAATGAATAAAGTATATATTTGGAAAAAAACATATTACTACTAAAATGTATTCAATTTTATAAGAAAGCAGCCACAAATAGAATGCCTTCCACTAATTGCTGATTTTCAATTTTTCTGATTTGTATTACTTTAATTTTTCATTGATAAGATGGTAGTGCAATAGCATTAACAGTAGTATTTTGGGCTGAATTACAAATTGTGAACACAAACTCTTATTCGTCTTGATTACCACTTGAACTTGGCTGCCCTTATTAGTTACTGAGTACTCAATAGAGTGTATGGTGCTGAAAAGAAATAAAATTTTCAAAAGCAGTTTTACACAGCAGAATAAACTTGTCTTATCCAATTATAGATCAGCCTCAGCGGTTGTCAATGAAAATCAATGTCACAGGCTATCTTCCCATCCTAACTGTCGAAATGCAACCAAAACATCTCCTGCGATGACTTCTCCATCTTCCCCCAACCCATACTCTGGTCTGGCCTACTGCTCTATTCTTGGTTTTTTCCTATTCTTCATTTACACACTGACTCAGAAACATTGGCCCCAATATTTACATGGAGGCGGGGAGGGAGCGGGGAAACATGTTTGCAGAGAGGGAGAGGCCTGAAATTCCAGAACATGGAGGGCCTGCAGAAGTTAACAGCAGCACATAATTCTCATTTGGTTTTACTGTTTTCCACCCAGCAGGTGGCCAGATAGACAGGTTGGCAGCTGACAATGGTAGATGCTACAGCTTGGGATCGTTAAGGGGCAGTCCTTGGCAACCAAGAAAGATCAGGGGTTCATGCAGAGGTTTAACTGGCAGTCAGGAAAGGGGCACTGGGATTTTTCACAGGGCAGAAGGAGGCTGGTGGCCAGCGGTCAGGCCAGCAATTGGGAGGGAGAAGGGGACAGACTTTGGGGATTTGTGGCGGGGTGGTCATTGATCGTGGTTGAAAATTTGCTTGAGAGGATGGAAGAGAACTCCTAGTCCTCCTGATCCCATAAAAAGCACCTAGCTGCATTAGCCTGTTGATCCCGCTTCCGATTAACTGGAGCATTTTAACGAGACCTACAAAATCAGTCAGCCAGCATTAAATTTAAATGGGGTTCTCAAATGCACTGTGTGAGGTGGTTTTAAATAAATAATTATTGAAAGAGGGTCATAGGCATATCATGTAATGGCGGCAGTGCACAGTGTGTTGGGGGTCACAACTTTCTATATTTAATATCCCTGACACTTTCCTGTCCATTGTGGCAGGAATCAAAACTACTCCTGTTATTTATAAATATGGGGTCATCTTCACAATATATTCTGACAACACTAGCTTGTAAAGAAGTGAATGAGAAGGAATCTTATGGTGGTCCATAAGCTGCTAAGTGGAACAGAATTAATTCATCCAGGTAATTATTTCAATTTAAAGCTAGGGCAAGAGGACAACCCAGTGTAAAGCAATTTCAAAACTCATGTCAGGAAGCACTTCAAAGAATGACTAATACTTAAATGGTTTCCTGACAGGATAATGGAAGCAAAAAGTCTGTCACCATCCTTGACTAAATGACTGTTGCAATGCAGTCTAACTTAACCAACTCAAATCATCGATGAAATGGATTTCTACACCTACCATTACCACGATTAATGCCATCCTGTTTGGCTCGCCACCCCCAGTAGCTCCTGATTCATTCTCCTTTCCAACTATTTATTCAGACTGATTTTTACTCTGTATCGGTTTGTCCCTAAGTTGAACTTCATACCCCACATCCCATCTAATGCAAAGAGTGCTTTACTTCTATCTTTGTAATATCGTTCATGTTTGTCCTTCCCTCATCCCAAAGCTATTTAAATACTTGGCCATATTTTCAAATTTTAGTCTCAACATCGCTAAAGTTCTCACACAAATTCAATGAAATCTGGAAATATGCCACTTCTCCTATGCTACAAACAGGGTCCACCAGGCTCATCCTTGCCTAGAAGCCAATAGTCCCCCGATACACAATCCAGCTGCTTCTTGAATGATTGTTTTTCCAGCTACGATGCCTGGAAGATAATTTTACCCTTTGCATTGAAGCTCTGTTTCCTGAAGTCAGTCCTGAGCTTTCCATTAATTTGAACACATTGTGTGGATTAACCCTGAATAATGGTTTGACTTAATCTCAATTTAGTATCCTATACAACTCCATAACTTCCTCTCTTATTTGCCTTCTTTCAAGATTGAAGGCTCCAGGCTTTTTGAACCTATCTTTGTCTCTAAAACTTGTGATCATAGAGAAGGTCCCCGGTGGAACTTGCAGGGCGTGAATTTTCCCTTGTGACTCAGTGGTCAGAACTGAATGTCCAGCAGGATGCTCACATCCAGTGCCCCCCACCATCAGTCTCCTCATCACAGTGTATGACTTATGAAAGCCCATAAGACTCTCTTGGACTAACCACCCTATCAGTTATGACCATAGGAAGGACATTCACATTGCCGCCCGCCAGGCTATTAATATGCCTGTGAATCCTTCCACTATTCTCCAAAAGAAAAGGTTGTAAAGGTATAAAACTATCCCTGTGTATTCCTGACATCCAGGGTTTCCATGGTGTTGGAGGGAAGTGCCTTAGTTATTGTGGGGCATTGAATTAATTAAAAAGTGTAAGTTGTTTGAGACCAGCTCTGGAGTCCATCACTCATGCTACTCTGTAGCAGGCATCTGAAGTTTAACACAACCATCTCCCCTGGATGGACCCAGCAGAAATAAAAATTTCAGTGGCAGCCTTTTTTTTGGTAACTGACAATTTTTGATAGCCTTGAGTACATTTATGCTGTAATATAAGTTCTAAAGCTTATAACATTGTAAAAGTGCCACTTTTTTCATCTGTAAAAGTATACATTTTATTCCATTTTCAAACACTTGCACCTGACTCTTGTCTCCATATTATGAATTTGGATTTGTTTCAGGTTTCCACTCAAGCTCAGTGGTACCAGTCGCTCCCTGTTTATGTAAGTTGATTCCCACTGCTATATCTGAAAAGCTTTTGTTATCCGGACCACATCTATGACCCAACATTCAATGCCAGAGCTCCCGTCCTCACTTCTTGGAACAGTCTGAACTCTACACCTTCTTACTCAGAGGTGGAGATGCTACCATTAAATCAAAGGCTCAATCCTATACATAGAGATTTCTAGTGCTGAGTGTTACTATGGCACAAGTGACAGAAAATGTGTACACTTTGAATTCATTTGCGAATGCTAAGGCAGATGTTTTCTACATTCTGTGTTGCTTCCAGCAGAAAATTTGGAAGATGGTGAGCTACTCCTGATCTGATTTGTTGCACTTATCCGCTGGAGATATCCTGGGGAATCCAGCATTGCACAAATGAAGAGAATAGAGGATACTTGTCCATATTTCAGAACAATTAATGTTATTTCAAATTGGAAATGCATAACACTTTAACTGCTGAAGCTTTTATACGATTGCATTTTAAGGCACAATTTGTAGAATGAATTAAGAAAACAAAAAAATGCATTTATATAGTGCCTTATATGTCCACAGAAAGTCCCAATGCAAAGCTTTTTGAAGTCTGGTCACTGTTGTAATGTAGGAAGGAGGGAACAGCTTCTCATCTTTCCTTAATACGAATTGGCCACAAACATCAGCAAAAAAACTAATGTTAGTTGTAATTCAAATCACCTAGGATACTGGTGAGACCAGTTAGTCAATAGCATAATGATTTATATAGAGTATGTCTGTCTTCAGTTATGATCCTAAGCTTTAACACTGAGGATTTATGCAATTAAACTAATTCAACTTAGCTCAGGATCTTGAAGAGAGGGGAATGCTGGTGACAAAAAAAACCCATTCACATTGAGCATCTATTGTAGGATCAGTTTCTGTAATGCTTATTTTCTGTAGATTAGGAATATACAAGTCAGACACTTGAGCTACACCTAAGTATCTTGCTGATTCCCTGAATCATAGAGCAGAACAAGTTGAATATGTGAAAGCTGTCAAATTCTTTTAAATGAACTGAAAAATCTAAGATAAGAATATACTAATGTATAGTAGAGATGTTTGGCACATCAAACTAAATAGGGGTATGTGGTTATTAAAGTCTCTATTCAGACAGCAATTTGACAGCTTTTTAAGTTTAAAATTGTCTTTTACTCCAACTTATAATTCTACATTATACTTTTTAATTCTCTACTGTTCAGTTGCTTTACTTTATCTCTAGCTCAACTGCTGGTGTGAGAAATCCCAGGGGCTGAATCTTCGGCTCGGTGAGCAGGGTCGATGCCCACTCGCCGAGGCGTAAAATGACATGGGGTGATGTCGGGCGTGCGTCTCGATGTCACAGAGCTTCATTCAGACTTTCAGTTTGGCGGGCGTGCACCCTCGTCTGCTGCGCGCCCGCCAAACTGTCAAAGGCCATTTAACTCTCAGTTAAAATAATTAACGCAGATGCCCATTCAACCTTAAGGTTGGCGGACAGGCGAAGAGCCCAGGCGGCCTTTGCATTTTTCATGGAACCTCATCCACGGGCGGGATGAGGTTTCATGAATGATTTTAAATTTTGACAAAAATTTTTATTGAAATTAATGCACATGTCCCAGCTCCTGTGACAGTTTCACATGAAGGGACATGTCATAAAAATTTTTTCACCACTTTATTAAACTTTTTGAACTTAAAACTAATCTCCCTGAGGCACCTCTGTGCCTCAGGGAGATTTCTGCGTTCTTCCGTGCAGATGCGTGAAAGAGCGCACTCCCGACTCAGGCAACTCCCAGCCCGCCCGCACAGGAAGCGCACTGTGCTTCCAGGTGCACATTATGCTGGGCAGGCCTTAATTGACCTGCCCACGTAAAATGGTGGCGCGGAGCCGATCGGGGGGTGCCGATCAGATCCACGCCCGCTCCCTCTCAGCCTGTCTGACAGGCAGAAAATTCTGCCCCAGGTTATGACCTGCCTCTGTATACCCTCTTGATGCAAGTATTTATGATGCTACATTCTCCTTCCTTTTATCCTCTCTATCGTCATCCTCCCCTTCAAAAGGAGGAACAAAGGAATTTCTAGAGGGAAATTCATGACTTCCCAAAAATATGCAGAAACATTAAATTTACTTGAATCTTTGTATACATTATTAATCAGTTAGTGCATTTCAGTCTTTAAGACCCATAGGTTCTGAGCATTACTCTAGCAATGGCCTCCACACTGCTTTCTACCTCTAGAACCTGGACTAATCCTTTGTAGTCTTGGTTTTTCCCGGGGCACCATGGCCCTGATGAAAGATCATCAACCTTAAGCACTCTCTCCACAGATGCTGCCTGGCCTGCTGAGTATTTCCAGCATTTTCCGTTTGTATTTCAGATTTCCAGCATCTGCAGTACTTTGCTTATAAATATATTTCAGAGTGAGCACACAACTTTGCAAGGATTGCAGGCTTCTCCAAGGTACAGGATGCCATTGATTGCACACGGGTTGCTTTGCACGCAGCATGTGTCAACACTGAGATTTCCTCCAACTGAAAGGGATGTCTAGCTGGTGTATGACCATATACAGCATATTATGTAGGTCAATACCCAGTACCCTGACAGCAGCCATAATACCTTCATTCTGTCCTCTATATTTGAGCCACAATGACAAAGTAGAGAATGGCTACTGAACGACAATGGATATCCTTTAACAACATGACTCAGTATTCCGGTGCACAACGTACACACATATACACAGCATGGAAAGAGTGAAAGACATGCTGCCATATGAAAGGCAATTGAGCAGTCCATTGGGATGCTTAAACAATGCCACAGCTGCCAGAGCTACTCTGAAGGATCTCTGCAGTACTCTGCAGAGCAGGGTGTCAAGAAAAGTGGTGGTCTTATTCTGCACAAACTCGTCATCATGAGGAAACAGCCCTTGTCAAACAGTGATCAGCTGAATAATAGGAGGGAGGTGATGGTGTAGTGGTATTGTCGCTAGACTAGTAATCCAGAGACCCAGGGTAATGCCCCGGGGACCTGGGTTGGAATCCCACCACAGCAGATGGTGGAATTTGAATTAAACAAAAAGCTGAAATGAAAAAGTCTAATGATGACCTTGAAACGATTGTCGATTTTTGTAAAAACCCACCTGGTTCGCTAATGCCCTCTAGGGAAAGAAATCTGCTGTCCTTACCTGGTCTGGCCTACATGTGACTCCAGACCCACAGCAACGTGGTTGACTCTTAAATGCCCCCTGAAATGGTCTAGCAAGCCTCCACAAAGTCTCAAAAAAGGAATGAAACTGGACAGACCACCCGGCATTGACCTAAGCACCGGAAAATGACAACGGCAATCTCAGCCCTGCTGACCCTGCAAAGTCCTCCTTACTAACATCTGGGGGCCAGTGCCAAAATTTGGACAGCTGTCTCACAAATGAGTCAAGTAACAGCCTGACATAGGCATCCTCACGGAATTGTATCTTACAGATAACGTCCCAGACACCATCACCATCCCTGGGTATGACCTGTCCCACCGGCAGGGCAGTCCCAAAGGAGGTGGCGGCACAGTGGGAGGGAGCTGCCCTGGGTGTCCTCAACATTGAAGGCTCATGGCATCAGGCCAAACATGGGCAAGGAAACCTCCTGCTGATTACTACGTACCGCCCTCCCTCAGCTGATGAATCAGTGCTCCTCCATGTTGAACACCACTTGGAAGAAGCACTGAGGTGGCAAGGGTGCAGAATGTACTCTGGGTGGGGGACTTCAATGTCCATTACCAAGAGTGGCTTGGTAGCACCACTACTGACTCAACTGGCCAAGTCCTAAATGACATAGCTGCTTGACTGGGTCTGTGGCAGGTGATGAGGGATTCAACAAGAGGGAAAAACATCCTTGACCTCATCCTCACCAACCTGCCTGCTGCAGATGCATCTGTCCATGACAGTATCAGTAGGAGTGACCACTGCACAGTCATTGTGGAGACAAAGTCCTGCCTTCACAGTAAGGGTACCCTCCATCGTGCTGTGTGACACTACCACTGTGCTAAATGGGATAGATTTCAAACAAATCTAGCAACTCAAGACTGGGCATCCATGAGACGCTGTGGGCCATCAGCGACAACAGAACTGTACTCAAACGCAATCTGTAACCTCATGGCCTGGCATATTCCCCACTCTACCATTACCATCAAGCCAGGGGATCAACCCTGGTTCAATGAAGAGTGTAGGAGGGCACGCCAGGAGCAGCACCAGACATACCTAAAAATGAGGTGTCAACCTGATGAAGCTATAACACAGGAATACTTGAGTGCCAAACAGCATAAGAGCAAGTGATAGACAGGGCTAAGTGATCCCACAACTAATGGATCAGATCTAAGCTCTGCAGTCCTGCCGCATCCCATCGTGAATGGTGGTGGACAATTAAACAACTCACTGGAGGAAGAGGCTCCACAAGTATCCCCATCCTCAATGATGGGGGAGCCCAGCAAAAGATAAGACTGAAGCATTTGCAACAATCTTCAGCCAGAATTGCTGAGTGGATGATCCATCTCGGCCTCCTCCGGAGGTCCCCAGCATCACAGATGCCAGTCTTCAGCCAATTTGATTCACTCCATGTGATATTATGAAACAGCTGAAGGCACTAGATACTGCAATGGCTATGGGTCCTGACAACATTCCAGCAATAACACTGAAGACTTGTGCTCCAAAACTTGCCGTGCCCCTAGCCAAGCTGTTCCAGTACAGTCACAATGCTGGCATCTACCCTGCTATATGGAAAATTGCCCAGGCATGTCCTGTACACAAAAAGCAGGACAAATCCAACCCGGTCAATTACTGCCCCATCAGTCTACTCTCCATCATCAGTAAATTAATGGAAGGGGTCATCAACAGTGCTATCAAGTGGCACTTGCTCAGCAATAACCTGCTCACTGACGCCCAGTTTGGGTTCCGCCAGGGCCACTCAGCTCCTGATCGCATTACAGCCTTGGTTCAAAAATGGGCAAAAGAGCTGAACTCCAGAGGTGAGGTGAAAGTGGCTGCCCTTGACATCAAGGCTGCATTTGACTGAGTGTGGCATCAAGGAGCCCTAGCAAAACTGGAGTCAATGGGAATCAGGGGGAAAAATCTCCACTGGTTGCAGTCATACCTAGCACATAGGAAGATGGTTGTGGTTGTTGGAGGTCAGTAATCTCAGCTCCAGGACATCGCTGCAGGAGTTCCTCAGGGTAGTGTCCTCAGTCCAACCATCTTCAGCTGCTTCATCAATGACATTCCTTACATATAAGGTCAGAAGTGGGGATGTTCACTGATGATTGCACAATGTTCAGCATCATTCATGACTCCTCAGATACTGATGCAGCCCATGTCCAAATGCAGCAAGGCCTGGTCAATATCCAGGCTTGGGCTAACAAGTGGCAAACAACACTCGTGCCACACAAGCGTCAGGCAATGACCATCTCCAACAAGAGAGAATCCAACCATTGCCCCACAATGTTCAATGACATTACCATCACTGAATCCCCCACTATCAACATCCTGGGGGCTACCATTGACCAGACATTGAACTGGGCAAGCCATATAATTACTGTGGCTACAAGTGCGGGTGAGAGGCTGGCAATTCAGTGGAGAGTAACTCACCTCCTGACTCCCCAAAGCCTGTCCACCATCTACAAGGCACAAGTCAGGAGTGTGATGGAATACGGCCTTTTTGCCTGGATGAGTGCAGCTACCACAACAATCTAGAAGCTTCCGGGACACCATCCAGGACAAAGCAGCCCACTTGATTGGCACCACATCCACGAACATCCACTCCCTCCACCACTGATGCACAGTAGCAGCAGTGTGTACCGTCTACAAGATGCACTGCAGGAATTCACCAAGTCTTCTTCGACAGCACCTTCCAAACCCACGACCACTACCATCTAGAGGGACAAGGACAGCAGATAGATGGGAACATCATCACCTGGAAGTTCCCTCCAAGTCACCCACCATCCTGACTTGGAAAGGGAGGAAGTGGGATAGTGGTATTGTCACTGGACTAATATTCCAGAGACCCAGGGCAATGCTCTGTGGACGTGGGTTCTAATCCTACAGCAGATAGTGAAACTCAAAGTCTGATGATGACCATGAAACCATTGTTGATTATAGTAAAAACCCTTCTGGTTCACTAATGTCCCTTTAGGGAAGGAAATCTGCTGCCCTTACCTGGTCTGGCCTACATGTGACTCCAGACCCACAGCAATGTGATTGACTCTTAAAATGGCCTCTGAACAAGAGCATCTAGGGGGATGGGTAATAAATGCTAGCCTAACCAGTGATGCCCACATTCATGATGAATAAAAGTATATATATATATATATATATTGCCATTCCTTCACTGTCGCTGGGTTAAAATCCTGGAACTCCCTTCCTAACAGCACTGTGGGTTTATCTACACCACATGGACAACAGCGGTTCAAGAAAGTAGCCCACCACCACCTTCTCAAGGGCAACTAGGGATCGGCAATAAATTCTGGCCCAGCCAACGAAGCCCACATCCCATGAATGAATAAAAAAGAAGAGGTGGAAGACAAAGGGAGGAGACATCCAACTCAGCCCCTATTTGTGATCAACTCATTTGACTGTGATACCAGTAAATGCAACAACAATTCCTTGTTCAGCAACACTCACACATCTTACCTTCTATCAAGTACTGCATCATGGTTGGGTCAACAAGAATAAGGCTGGCCATCACTTCCACACTGGAAAGGATAAGCTCCAAGCTCTGCAGAAAGCCTTATGCCAAGTTGGTGCTGGACCCCTCCATGCCTATTGACGTTGACAGCAAACTTCCTTGCAGGCCTGCCAATGTATTGTGCATGTGCATCTACCTTCTTCTGTGTGCCACTCCAACTGAGTCCTCAACTAGGTCCTCTACAGCAGAGCCTATGTGCAATCTAGTACCTGTGCTACTCTTGTCCCCTACACTAACCACTTGTTTCTAATGTCCCACCATATGTAGATTGCTCATTTAAGCTAACCTCTAGAGTACTTGCAGTGTCTGCATCTGAGATGGTGGCTTTAAGTGTGATGGCGTTTCGACTTCATCATTATCTTCCCTCTCAATCTTTTACTCTTCCATTACTGCCCTGTCAGGTTACACTCACTGGGTATCTCAAAGGAGAAAGACACAAGGTTGGCAAACTGAGATATGTTGATAATTTCACCTGCTGTAGGATCCACTGAAGGGTCCACTGGCATGATAATTCAGGGCCACCGTACCTTGACAGTCATTGGTAGTGCCACCCTTGCCCTGCTCACTGGCTGTAGGTCTGGTTAGAGGTGGTAGCACAGTTCCCTGGTCACCTCCTTGGTGAAACGCAGCACTCCTGGTTGAGTTGGAGGTTAGAGAAGTGACCAGCTGGTCAAGGTGATCCTGTAAGGCTAGAGTCCCCCCCAAGGAAAGTCAGCAGCCTTCCATGAACACTCTACAACCTGCTATTGAGATAGCACTGGTAGGAGCACTAGGATAAACAGAGATACATGGATGACAGGGCACCAAAACATGAAGACCCTAAATGAGTGAGGCCTACTGCTGAGAGGCCTCCTCCTCTCTCTGTAAGCTGCCTCTGATCCATTTCCTTGTGTTGCTGTGGCCAAAGGTGAACAGCAACAAGTGGTTTAATGCCTTTTGGAATCACACAACTCCTTCCAAACATCCAGCACCACTCCCTTCTGACTTGAACAACTTCTCACAGCTCCTCCAATAGCACAATATTTCCACTAACTCTGCAACAGCAATTAATTAGTGAAAAATACTTCATCTGCAAGTTGGATGGTGACATCTTTATAAAACATTGGTGGGAGGGGGGCTCCCTCATACAGCTGAAGGCATATTGAGCTATGCATGTATAATGAAGGACATTAACAAGGGCAGCGAGGTCCAAAATGGCAGGTCAGATGTCAAATCAGCATTGTACCTTACCTGATGCCACAATCTTCCCACTCTGCATACTTCTGATGCATGCCCAGGACACCCCCCGCTTTCACCCTCAAAAATATGGCAATTGGCATGGGCTGTACTGCAAATGGTCAAGAGTTGCCTCTCCTGTCATTTTTTTCCACAAGTAGCTTCCATATTGCCAGTGATGCTACAGAGTCAAATCTTGCAGCCTGACTATTAAATGTCTTTTACTGTCCCAACTCAGTTAAACTATCGCAACACAGACTGGAGTTTCAATCCTGGACATTCTTCTTGTGGAAACTTAACATTATCCTTTTTCTATTTGAAAGATCTCTGTTTAATTATTTATTGGAACAATAATAATGATAAAAATATTAGAAGCAATAAATATGATGTTGCCTGTAAATTTTAATACGTTCAGCTGGTATTATGTTCTACAATATGCTGTTGCCAAGTTGCAAACATTGCCCTTTAGAATGATGACTTCATTAGAAAACAAAGACCTATTTAGTAGACCTTAAATTACATCATGCTGCTGAGAGGTATGGCCTTCACTTAATTATTTATATCAAGAAAAATGATGGTTACTCTTTATGTGTGTTTACAACTATTGCCATTTTAAAAATATATATTCTTTCTTGGATTGTGAGTATTGCTAGAAAGGCCAGCATTTATTGACCATCCCTGATTACCTTCGAGAAGGTGGTGGTGAGCTGCCTTCTTAAATCGCAATGATACACAGTGCTGTTAGGGAGGGAGTTCCTAGATTTTGACCCAGCAGCAATGAAGAAACAGCAATGAAGTTCCAAATCAGGACAGTGTGTGGATTGGAAGGGGACTTGCATGTGGTGGTATTTCCATGCGTCTGCTGCCCTTCTCCTTCTAGGTGGTAGAGATCATGGCTTTGGACGGCTCTGTCATAAGAGACTGGTAAGTTGCTGCAGTGCATCTTGTTTATGCTGCCACTGTGGTGGGGGGAGTGAATGTTTAAGATGGTGCATGGTTTTCCAATCAATTGGCCTGCTTTATCTTGGGTGGTGTTGAACTTTTTGAGTGTTGTTTACATGATTTAACTTTGTTTTAACATTATGCAATGTCTAACGCGTTTGATATATTGAGTTCTGGCTTAAACAACTCAACAGGAATTTGAGAAATTAGTAAATGCTTTTCCTCATGGTTACTTGTCAAATATGCTCATTTTACAACATGAAAATTACACCTTTTAACTCAGAATGCCGCATTGCTTAATCTAACATGTGAGCACTATCCACTGCATTTCTTTGAACTGGTGTAAATGATGTTGAAACTTACTGAACTCTCCAAAATAGAATGGAGACTGTTACAATCATAGGTTATATAATCAACTATTAGCAGTGCAAAACTGACCTTACACTTTATGTATTGCGTGCTCTGAAACCTTAGTTGGTCTTTCTTGTTCCAGTGACAATCAATATAATTTCCTCATACAGAAACAAGATATATAGTCTGATAACCAATAACTAGTAACTAATAACTTGAGTTCTCTCAGTTTTTCCACATTAGCTGTCCAAAATGGAAACCTACTTTTTCCCCTCTTGACTCAATTCATTACTCTTCTCTTTCATTATGTGTTTCATGAATTGTTTTTTTCAAGATCTGCAATGAGCTCCTTTCAGTTTACCTGGAAGCATTAACCACCTAGAAAGTATTTTGTTAGCTTGAAAAAATGCTGTGATTTTTTTTCTATAATTCTTTGTTTTGAACAGTGCGCCTGCTATCATACTTTATTGTTGATGGATGGAGGAATATAAATTGTGTGGGGAATGTTTTATTTTGATACTGCCGAGCACTTACCGAGTCACAGCAGGTTGCATCATTAAGATTTGTGAACCATGGATCCACTAATGCAGATCTTTCTCATTGTCTAATCTTTAACATAGTTAATCCCACTGAAGCAGTTGAGCAGAAATTCTTGCCTTAGGGATGAAACAAACTTAATTTTTGTTTTTATTGGCATCTCATAGCATTCCAATGCGCCTAGTTAACCCTTCCAGAATGACAGCAAATTATCTTGCAAGCTTTTCCCAGGATCCAATTCTCACATTGGATGTAGAGCTTGCGTTCCTATGTTTGGGATATCCGCCTTGGAGAAAAAAACAACATAGGGAATGGATGGGTGCTAGTTGGGAGTATGGCTGGAGAATGTAAGTGGTCTTTTGAGAGTATAGCGGAAGGATTGAGGTTGGATAAAGCATGTGCATGAGAAACACATGGCATGTGTTAAGTTCTTTAAGTTTGACATATGCTTTAATATATGCATACTAGTCACAAGATCTTAAATTGTGTTGATCGTATTCAGTTTTTGTGTCCCTTTCTGGGTCAAGATTGTAATGACGTCCAGCGTCTAGTGGTTCTGGCGGAACCCAAACTAACTGTTGATGAGCAGTTTATTGGCCAGTGGATTATGTTTGATGGCGCAGCTGATTAATTCTTCCATTACCATTTTTGATGAATATGAATGTTGAAAAGACAATAATCAGCAGACAAGCTTCTTAGAATCATAGGCTGATACAACACAAGTGCAGGCCATTTGTCCCATTTTACCTGTGCCAGTTCTTTGAATTACATTTATACAGATAGTCCCACTTCACAGATCTTTCCCCATGGCCATGTGGATTTTTCATGTTCAAGTATTTCTCCAATTCCCTTTTGAAAGTTATTGTTGAATCTGTTTCCACCACCCTTTCAGGCAACCACCCGTCAAGATTCAGCACCATTCCTTTGAAAATCTAGAAACTTTTCAAAATTCTTCCAATATCACAGAACATAGAACTTCCCCTAACTTTGCACCAGCAAAACTAAGTTAAAAGCACCTCATCTGGAAATTGAAAGGGTGGCACTTTAAATAACATTACTTAGCGGGAGTGGGGTAGGGATCCCTCATGTAGCATTGAATGCATACTCAGCTGCATGTGACTAAGAGATGGTGTTTAACTGGACCTGCTGGCTTCAAAATGGCAGATTGCATGTCAAAGCAATGTTAGAAGCTTTTTGACATCACAATCAGTTCAATATCCATGCTTTAGCTACATGTAACACCTGCGCTAGCACCCTCACAGTCAGGGTGTGCCATGGGAGCCACGCTGGAAATTTTTGGAGGCGTTTAGGTATTTTTTGAGTACATGGCTTCTGTAGCATTGACACTAATGGCACTGTGGAGCCCAATTTTATGGCGTGAGTGTCTATAACTCTGGTCTCCATTATATCATAATCACATGGGTCTGCTTCAGCCTACAGCTCATCTTTTTACCATGCTATGGGCATTTACACATATGTACTCTAAACACATCTTAGTCTGCCTTACATTTCCTCTTGTTCCTCTTGTATCATCTATGACTGTGATACCAAAGGTTTGCAGCTAGTGCATGATTTGACAACACGACAATATCAAGATATTGTATCACATATATAAATGGAATCAGCAATCTGTATCTAAGAGCTTAAAAATGTATTTGTAACACAATAAGGGAAAAGCACTAAATTAAATTATGTCCTTGTAAAGCCAAAAATCTTGATCAGTGATCAGTGATACAGAGGTACTTGTCAAATTAAAAGGATTTAAGACTAAAAGATCTCTGAGGCCAGATGATATCTATCCCAGGATTTTGAAATTTATCAGGGAGGAAATCTGTGAGGCACTGGCTGTATTCATGGAAGAATCACTAGACACTGGGAGGTTCGACATTGGTCAGTCAGTCCTTCCAGCTTGCTTTGTCATTCAATTAGATCATGCCTGATCTGTACGTCAAATCCATTTAGCCACCTTTGATCTATATCTCTTGATACCCTTGGCTAATAAAAACTTTCTATAATAGTCTTGAAAGCATCACAGAATTTTGGGGGAGAGAATCCCACATTTTCACTAACTTTTGTGTGAAAAATTGCTGCCTGAATTCACTCTTGAATGGGATACATTTAATCCTCAAAAATGCTATGTTTTATTTTATATTTAATACTCCTGTGAATGCAGCCCAATATCCTGTTACTTCCAACTTTTGTTTCACAGCATTGGTTGTGTACCATTAGAGAATAATGCGCTGTGACACCAAGATCTTTTTCTATTTCTGCAGGCTTCAGTTCTGCTCTCTGTAAGGTGTATCATAAGCATTGGTGCTGGCCAAGTGGATAGCATTGCATTTGTTTAAGTTAAATATCATTTGCCAAATGTGAGTGAATATACAATCTGTACTGGTCAAACAAAATTTCAACTCTGTAATGCCTGTAGTTTTGGCTCAAAGGTACCATTTTGGAAACAAAATGTCATCTGTGTTAAGTGCGCTCACTTCTGACACAGACTGCACTGGATGCCATTTTTGTGAGGATAGTAGTGTGGGCTTTAGGAGCACAAGTTATATGGAGATGTACGGAGCAGGTATATTGTAATGTCAGTCAGCTAATAATGCTGGCTTGATGCCAGTGCTGCCAATTTTGACCTTGTTGCTCTGGCTAAAATCTTCACTTATACAGTCAGAGTTGAACAAAGGACCACTCATCAATGTGATTTAAAAGTATCAACCATTTTCAGGTCTGTTGCTAATTGGCTTCTGTTGGTTCTGTTTGAGTTTGGAGAAGTGCTGTGAGTTTCCTAGTGCTGTTTAAAGTTGGTGAAGTCAACACAGGGACTGGTGCTACACATTTGGAAGGCTTTTGATCGGACTTCAAACACTCTGGTCAGACTACTTGCTTGCAGTCATGGACACTGTAGTTACCAACCCCCTTAGCCTAAAGCATGACTGGAAGATTGAGCAAAGACAGCACTGAAAGGACAAGCTGCACACAGAGGGAGGAGGGGGAGGGGGAGTATGGCTCTCAGCGGTGGGTATTCTCCACCTAAGAGCATTTTTCTTACCTCAACGTAAGCCAGGAACAGTGCGTGTCATCTCTGTTTTATGAAGGAGGTGCTCACGGAAATTTGCCACCTTTTGCGAGAACGGTGGCTGTGAAAGTGCTGTAACCATGAATTTATTTGCACTGGAATCAGTCCAGGCTGGAGCAGGTGACATCTGTAATATTTTCCAGTTCACTGTCCACTCTGTATAAGGGAGGTGGCTGATGTTCTGTATGCCAGGAGAGGTAAGTACATGGTGTTCTCTTTGACCAGAGAGGAGGAGGGGGGAGTGTATACGTGGCTTTGCCAGAATAGTCAACCTCCCCAAAGTGCAGGGTGCCATTGACAATTTGCACATGGATTCTGGGTACACACAGAGATAAACCATAACTGTAAAGGGCCTTGAATGTGCAGTTGGTGCGTGACCATGCTCAGCACATTCTGGAGGTGAATGCCTGGTATCCTGGCAGCAGTCATGGTGCCTTTATTCTGAACCAGTCCACTGTACGATTAGTATTTGGCCCACCACACCAAACTGCTGAGCAACAAGGGTCATCTGCTTAACATCTGACTCAATGCTCTACTGTGGAACCCAACCTCACATGGTCAGGATGCGTATAATGAGAACCATGGTGCCACAGGAAACATCACCAAGCAGACCACTGGGGTGCATTTCTGCTGTCTGGACTGGAGTGGATGAGCCTTGCAGTATCCATTATGGTCTGCTAAATGATGCCTAGCCTCACCATCATGAGGGAATAGCCCTTGCCACAAGGGATACCACAAGCAGCTGAGAAGGAGACAGTGGGGGGTGCGAAGGTAGAGGGGAAGAAATGGCAAAACAGGAGGAGGAGAAGCAGGGGAAAGGGAGGAGCTAACCAACACATTTCCTTTCCAGCTGGGCTTTATGTGATTGTCTCACACAACTGTGGTTCCAATGAGCACAACCAATATAAAACATTAACTAGGCCGCAGCTTGAGTACTGTGTGCAGTTCTGGTTAGCTTGTTACAGAAAGGATGTAATTGCTTTAGAGAGGGTACAGGGGAGATTTACAAGGATGTTGCCAGGACTGGGAAATTGCAGCTATAAGGGAAGATTGGATAGGTTGAGGTTGTTCTGCTTGGAATAGAGGAGGCTGAGGGGGCATCTGATTGAGATGTTCAAAATTGTGAGGGGCCTGGATAGAGTGGACAGGAAGGGGCTGTTTACTTTAGCAGAGAGGTCAGTTGGGGGTGGGGAGTGCGGGGGTGGGGCATAGGTTTACAGTGATTGAGAGAAAGATTAAGAGGGGAGACAAGCAAACATTTTCTCACCCAGAGGGTTGTAGGAGTCTGGAACTCACTGCCTGAAAGGGTAGGACAGGAAGAAAACCTCAATTCAGTTAAAAGGTATCTGGATATGCACCTGAACTGCCATAACCTGCAGGGTTATGGACCAAATGCTGGAAAGTGGAGTTAGGCTGGGTGGCTCGTTTTTAGGCTGGCACAGACGGTATGGGCCAAGTGGCCTCTTTCTGTGCTGTAAATTTTCTATGATTCTATGATTCCATCCACAAGTTTCCATTCTATAACTGTCACACACTTTACCTTCTCCCTGTCACTGACCATCACAGTGTCCTTTGGACCACAATGCTGAAATAAAAGCCACCATAAGACAACCATTCCAAACTAACTTTACCAAACAAACCATTCACTGTTCCATGCAAAAGCCAGCTAATCTCTCTTGTGCATTCCCTTAGTGCCTGCTTTATGGGTGACTTTGCCTGCCTTGGTGCTCCTAATGCTACACCAGTGGCTACAAAATGGATGGCAGAAGGTTGCTGACTTTCAGTGGGCAAGACTGCCAACAGCCTTTCAGGGCACCCTCAGCAGCTCCAGCCCTAATATTTGGTTTGCGCTCCCTCAACATAAGTGGCAGCAGTCTGGGCTGATTGACTGAACAGCAAAGGCTCTGGTTGAGTGGCAGCGATGAATGCTGTCATCCTGGGAGAGGACAATTCTTCCTCCATGGAGCTACTGCCACTACGCCATGCTAGTGCCTTGGACCACAGATTATTGGACTGCTGTGAGACTCTGTAAACTCCTTTGCACACTAGTATTCACAGCTATGATGGCAGCAGTCTGAGCCTGCATGGAAGCAAGCTGAGATGGCATGATTTCAATCTGAGCTTTCGCTATAGCACTTAGACGCTGGGTGGCTTCTGCTTGGGCTGCAATGGAAGCTGAGACATTGGCTATCAGATGATGCATCATGATTGGGCCTGCAACTGTTCTCATGGAGTTAGCCATCAGCTCCACACTGGAAAAAGAACAAAGTTTGTGTGCTGCCTGCATCAGAAGGATCAGGTGTGGGTTAAACATGCATCATAATCCCGATGCCTTTTCAATAGCTTTTAATAGAGACTCCTTAACATGATGACGGATTTCTGTACATGAAAGATCACTATGTGATTATTGTAAGAGGAGCCTGACAAAGTGACATGGGTGAGATTATTAATTTAAACTAAAACTTTAGGATGGGATATTGTGTCAGGTGTTTCTCACTAAATATGAAACATAGGGCAACATCTTACCGCCTTTGAAAATGCTCCTTCATCAGGGACAAATGTGGGTCCTGATCCTGATGGCTTGTGAGTCCTACCTATGTCTGTGATCTTCCCAGAGAAGCCAGTTAAGAAGCCGCCTCTTGGAGTTCCATCTAATTAGTGGGCATGTTCCTGAGGCCAAATCCAAGGGAGAATTCTGTGACTACCGGAAACATAATGGTTAGGCACATAATAGTAATCATAAATAAATAAAAACCTCATTGATTCCATAACAATGTATGATAAAAGATGGATTAGCTCATTGTCTTTTTGTAATTGAGAATTTAACCAAAAACAATTCTCTCCCTCTTGTCATGCCCGGTAAAGGCATGTCAAATTCATAACTTTACATATGGACTGAGCTAGTATGGAAGCTTCTGGAACTATCTTTTATTTCTAAAATGGACATTGATGAACTGTTAAGATGGCTGCCAAGGGGTCACGTGAGCTTACAGTTACCCAGAAAAAGAAGAATTAGAACCACTTCTAACTTCTGGGTAACTGTACTGATCACCCCGACCGCCCAATGGACCCCCAACTACCCCTGATCCCCCTTTACATCCCCAACCCACAACGGGACTCTCACACCTCCCAGACACCCGACAGGACATATCCCACCCCACAAAAGTCCCACAAGATCAACCCCAATCCCCCAAACCCCCACAGGACTTCCCAACTGGCCCCCACCTCTACACTAGACCCAACTCCCCCAGGCTATCACCCAACCACTCCATGGGATACCCATACCTCCCCAATGGGAGCCACCAACTACAGCACCCCGACTGCGCCCATCCCGACTTCTAACCCCCCCCGCGTTGCACACCCCCTGATGGCATTCCCCCAACTGCACCCCCAACCGAAGCCCTCCCACTGACCACCTGATCCCCAAAACCCTTGACCACCCAACACCCTGACCAACAGATCCCCCCCTGACCACCTGACCCCCACACCACTCCCCCAACCAAATTACCCCCCTCGACCAGCCGATCCCCACCATCCAGCCCCACCCCACTGACCACCTGTGCTCCTCCAACAACCGGAACACCCCCCACCTCAATCCTACCCACTTACCTAACAAACCTATCTTTTCCATGGCTTCTGAAAGTGGCTGGACATTTGTGCTTATCAGCTTTACGGCAGCTTGTGCTGTAAAAATGGGGAGCGGCCTCCTTACGTTCGACTGTGCAGCCCTCGACTGAAGGCCTCAGGAGCGCACTGCCCTACACAGTTTGACTCTGATTGTCACTCCACAGAAATTCAGGCCCTATGGCCAGAATATTGCCGTTGGTGTGCAGGGGCAGGCCCGACACATCGACGCGCAAAATGATGTGAGATGATATTGGGCGTGCGTCCCGATGTCATTGCGTGCCAGTCCGATATTGCATTTGGAGGGCGCGTGCCGGAGGCAGCTGCGTGCCCGCCAAACTGTCAAAGGCCTATTAAGGCCATGAAGAAACTCATCAACATCATTAAAACCACTGCCCATACAACCTTAAGGTTGGCGGGCAGGTGACAAGAGCCCAAGCGGCTTTCACGTTTCCCAGGAAACCTCTTCCAAGGGCGGGATGAGGTTTCCTGAAGGTTTTATAAAATTAATAAATAAATTTGGTGAACTTGACAAACATGTCGCAGCTCATGTGACACTGTCACATGAGGGGACATGTTTAAATAATTTTTCACTTGAACTTTTAAAAACTTTTCTTGGCCATTCAATCTCCCTGAGGCAGCTCCATGCCTCAGGGAGATTGCTGCGCTCTTTTGCGCACATGTGCAAAAGAGCACAGGCCCCGACTCTCCCCCTGCCTGCACAGGTAGCCCTGAGCGCTACGGAATGCGCATTACATTGGACGGGCCTTAATTGGCCCACCCAAGTAAAATGACGGCGTGCAACCAATCATGGGCAGTGCTTGGCTCTGCACCCGCCCCCGCCTGTTCCCGCCCAGCCCGCCCGACACAGGTAAGATTTAGTCCTATGTCTCCAGGTTTGCAGTTCAACAAAGGAAAGCTGACGAGACCAGTTATCCACCAGCTAGGCATAAAGATCACCATCTATCTCTTATTGTATATCAATGGCCTTTTAGCTTCAAACCATTCTTGGTGGACAATAACCATTGACCATTTGACTAAAAGTGGCTTCTGATACTGAGATCCTTTATTATCCCAAGACACAGAAAACACTTGGTCAGACTGCAGAAGAACAGTAATAAGACAACAATTGCAGAAAAAGGCTGTGCATCTTTGTCTTTTCAGAACCATCAGTTGTCAACTTGTCTAACAAACAGATTCAAACTCTAGCTGAAAGTCAAGCAGCCAAAGTACTTAACCTATTCCATTTTCAAAGTTTACCTGAGAACCAACCTCCTAGATGTTTGACTAAAAGAAACCTTGCAACCTGCTGTGAACCCTTTGTTTTACAAGAGCCTCACTTCAATTTTGAATTATCGGATCCATTCAAGAAACCACAGCCCTGCCATGCAGGAGACTGGAAGTCAGAAATCAGGGGTTGTAATCAGTAAAAGTGCTATATCTTTTTCTGTATCCAATCTTTGTGTTTGTGTGCACATGCATGAGACCGAGTCTGTGGCATTGCATTAATTCAGGGTAAGTGTGCGAAAATAATTAGCCTTCTTTATTTTTTAAACTCACAAGAACTTGCTGCTGAATTGTTTAATTGGAATTCACACTCCAAGGGTCAGAAAAGACACACCACTTTTCAGACAAATATACAGGTTATGGATAGTAAGTTAGAAAATACATTCTGTCTGTGAATGTTAAATGGTATCATCATGTCTCACATTAAATTTATCCCAGGACAATTACTAAAACACAATTTCAATGTGACAAAATAATCAAAATAGTTATACATAAAATAGATTGCATATCAATAATTTATAATTTATACAAAACCATTACAATATGGCCATTTTACATCAACTCTTGGTGAACCAACACCCATCGTTTTAAATATTCCTGCATATTTGAGTCAGCACTGCCATTTTGTAGCTCAATGCCTTATCTTAACCACACACAGCTGAGTATGCATACAGCAGGAGGTAAGACACCCACAAGCAATTTTTAAATGTATCATCAACTGCTTACAGTATTTTGCTTTGATACTTATATGTTGGGTGCTACTTGCATTCTATTGGCTTGTGCTGTGATTGTAGGTGTGTTTGGTGAGCTCCAAAGTTGTTTATGAATAGTATGGCACATGCTGCAGGACATTGTCCTGACTTCAAAGATTCTGCATAAACTATCTGCTCCCACTCATGGGTATAGTATGAATGCCCATTTATTTTCGCTATGACAGAGAGAATGAACAGAGTTGACACAAAGCAGGACAAGCTGCTGGAAGAGAAAGCAGTGAGGGGCTCTCATTTGGAGGCCATATTCACCCAGGGTGTTCAGGGAACTATTTTTGTATCTGAACCTCAGAAAGGAACAGTGTGTCAGGCATCTCTGGTCCACTAAGAATGTCCTCAGTGCAATCTGACACCATAACTGCAGCTACAGAGCAGGATGAGGATAGCATTGTAAGCGGTTGTGAAAGAGAATGTGGCCATGAACCTCTATGTGTCTGGCCCCTTCCAAGCAGGTAACATTTCGACACCTCTAATATTGTGGTCCACTATTTTATAAGGCAGGTCACTGAGGTTTTGTCTTTCAAGAGAGATGAGTACATTTTGTTCTCTCTTACCAGAGAGAAGCAGGTGAATCAAGCACACAGCTTCATGAAGATTGAAGGTTTTCCCATGGTGCAGGGTGTCATTGACCTCATGCATGTCAGTTTGCAGGCATCATAAGGCAGCTCTGAGATATACTACAAACAAAAAGGATTCCAGTTGCTTAGCATCCAGCCTTGTGACAATACACAGCATAATCATACAGATCAATGCCCAGTATCCTGGCAGCAGCCATAATGCTTTCATTCTGCTGCGGTCTGCTGTTCTCTGTGCATTTGGGCAACTGTGACAAACCAGAGGGTAACTATGGCGACAAGGGCTATCCAGTGATCACCTGTCTCATGGCTCCAGGGTATAACCCATGCACATGTGAGCAGCATGTATATAACGAAAGACATTATGGCACATGGAATATTATTGAACAGATCATTGAGGTGCATAATTAACTTTCCTGCTGCCTGGACCACTTTGGAAGAGCCCTATAGTACTCAGCAGAGAGCATGTCTGAATCTGTAGTAGTCTGCTGCAATCTGTACAACTTCGCTCTCTTGGGAGTATACAGACCTTGCCACCAGATATATGGTGACCTGTTGAGAAGGAGGAGGAGGAAGTAAAAAGGGAGGAGACGATCAACGCAGCCCCTTTATGGCTGGGCTGTGTGTGATTGACTCATCCAACCAATGAATAAACCTCCAATGCACCAACTGTCCCATACCTTACCTTGCTTCTGTTACCAACCAACACAGCATTCACATGGAAAAATGCAAAATAAAAGTCACGACAAAAATCAACATTCCAAACCAAATTTATAGATCAAGTTATGCCATATTCCATATAAACGTCAATTAATCACCTTTGTATATTCTGTTAGTCCCTGTAACTTGGGTTCCTTTGCCTGTCCCAGCACTCCTTTGCAGGGCTCCCTCAATGGTTGCAGCATGGCTGGTGGAATGCTGCTGAGTTTCAGTGGAGAAAACTGCAAATGGCTTTGCAGGACAAACTGGAAGCAACTCTGGCTCTGGAGGGCCTGTCTTTGATTATATCATCTCGGGATGGATGGCAGCAGTCTGAGCTGACTGGCACATAGGAAACAGCCAAGGGCACCAGCAGAGTGACAGTGGTGGGAGGATGAAAGCTGTCATCCTGAGAGAGGACTTTGTGTTTGTGCTTCACAGAGTCACTGGTGGCCTGGTGCCTCCACAATTCTAGCCTAGTAATCTAGAGGACAGATTGCTGGACTGCTGTGACATCCTGCAAGCCGCCTTATCCACAGTTATGATGGCAGTAGTATGAACTTGTGTAGCAGAAAGGTCAGCTTTCATGACTTTGTGTAGCTTCTGCCTATTCTGATATGGAAACTGAGACATCAGCTATCAGACACTGCATCATTTTTGTGTCATAGGTTTGCTAATGAGTTGGCCATCACTTCCGCACTGGAAAGGGTGGGCTCTAAGTTCTGCACAAAGCCCTGTGCAAAGTTGTGGCAGCCTCTTCCATGCTCCTTGAAATCGACCGTAGACTTTCTGGCAGATCTGCCCCATCAAAGTGTTATCTAAATCCTCTGCAGCAGAATTCATGTGTGACCTCACTGTCCAACTGCAGGCTACTGGTGCCTGGTTTTTCACCATGGGCGGTTTCTGCCTTGAAGCTATCCCCTAAAGTATGTGCGATGAATACCTGAGCTGTTGGTTGTAAGTGTCAGTGTGCACCAAACTGTTTTTTATGGCCCAGTTGGTTTGAGGCAGATCTGGACAGGGAAAGGAATGAGCACAAGCCCCTCAGGTGCTTCACTGAGGTACATGTACTAAGGCACACAGTGCCAGACACTGGTTAAAAACTGGAATTTCCGGTTTAAAACTGGACAAATGGCTACCATAATAAGACTTACATATTGGCACCATCGGCAGCTTGTAAACCAGGAGAGATTGTTGGAAGAGGGGGAGGTGGGATGTGGGAAGGAGGATTAGATATGAGAATACCATCATCTTCGATCCATTCAGTCCTACTGCTGGATACAACTTTAGTTATGGTCACTTCAATAATGGCAACCACTGTCTCCTCCATCAGGATAAGGCCATGAAGCTATGTCAGTCTCCACCAGTAAGTTCCTTTTGCCTCTGTTTATGAGCAATCTTGTCATGCAAGAGAGAGGCAAGTGTATCAGTGAGTATGGTCCAATGTGTTCGGTGATGTGCTTGACAGTAGGTGCAAGCTGCAAGATATGGATGTGCGGGTCACACCAGTGCTGAATGTGTGAGGGTGAGGTAAAGCTGTGAATGTGAGGTTGAATGATTGGCGGGGATTGGTGGGGGGGGGGGGTGCAATGAGCAGTGTCTGAGGCCAATGGTGCATTTGGAAGCATGTGACATTTGAAAATACGTTCACTGACTTGACCACTTGTGCAAAGTCATTGAACCTCTTGAAGTACTGCTTTCCAGGTCTCCGGGTTCAGCTCTTGACATTGACTGCCACGGTTATCTAGTCCCACTGCCTTCTTAAAGTTTGCCTGGAGGGCCCCCTGGACCCCGTGGAGAAATTACATCTCTCCTCCTCTTCTAAACCAAAGCCTTTGGTGCAGATTCAGAGTATGTTGTTGCCCATGCTCTGTCATGTTGTGCTGTGCTTGTGTCTTTCCATGTCAGTGACTCTCAAAATGATTCCCAGCACCTGCTACAGTGACAATGGTTCAAGCTAGCTTTAAGTAGTTCAGGCTAACTTGAACTCATTCCCCCTGCACCACACCCTACCCCCTCATGCAATATTGCATCCTGTGCTCAGGCATGTGGTCACTCAATAATTCGGTTAGTGCTGGTTGCATGCACAATCATTTAAATTAGCAGGCAGCAAAAAATTTTAGCTTATATTTTAATCCAATCACAATTTTTTTCCCTATATCACAACTTAAATCCAATCTGAAGGCGAAATAGAGCTTTTAACTTCCTGCTTTACTGCCTGTGAGGAAACTTCAATGTGATTTTCTGTCCACCCTGCTTTTTGCCATCATTGCTGTTGGACACCTGGAGGTCCCCTTGACTTGGTGCCAGATTTAAACTGCCAACATGAAAGAGGAAATTTGTGACACAGAGGTCGCTCGATTTTTGTGGGTAGCTTTCTTCAAGTTCAGCAGCAAATGTGTTGCTTCATTGTTGACAACAAAATCTCATCCATATTCTTTACTTTAAGTGATTGATGCTTTGGTGCTGTGAAAACAAAATTACTTAAACCCACTAAAACAGAAAGAAAAATGACATCTTTGAAGATTTTTAATTATATCTGTTCAACGATTGCAACAGAATCTTTATCTTGTTACTTGATAGTTACCTCATACTCGTGTTCAATATTGCTCATGCTGTAACTAGCAGGATTATTTTTAATGTTATAACATGCTTGTTTTGCAAAGTTAATAGAAAGCCAATTTTTAATAGAAACACAATGTATGACCTTAAATTTTATCTCAAAATATTGACAGAATGATGAATTGATGATAAGTTTATTTAGATCTTTAAAAAGTTAATTTGATTGTAAAATACAAGGCAACACAGATCATCAATGTCTTGAGAAGGCAGAATGGCACCTCGTGTAGATGTCAACAGTTACTTATTATCATGTATGTTTTTCTAAATGCAAGTAGCAGGAGATTAACTTTTAATATGTGTAATTTATATGTTTCTTTTGGCGAATCAGTTTGATACGTGAAAATTTAAATCAAACGCTAGCAGGAAAATATCAGATTTAGGATGGTTGAATTCCTTTACAGGGAAGAAATAACCAACACTGATACTGAGGGCAGACTTTAATGCCCCGACAGAGGTGGGTTCGGAGACAGGAAGAGGGCAGCATTTTATCGGTTGGGAGGGTATGGGGTGGGGTCCCCACTGCCTTCCCGCTTCCCTCCAATCAAGCTCTGGGCGGGAAGGATGGAGGGCGGCCTTCATGCCTGGAGGCCAATTGAGGCTTTTCTGTAGATACTTGGGGACCACTTGAGTGGTCCCACCACCACTGATATTCAATCAGCAGCGGGCGGGCACTCATTATGCAAGGAGACCACACAACAAACCCTGTTGAATTTGCTTGCAGCCTTCTGTGGAAGAGAGAGTTGTCCTTTGCTCACAGGAACTTTGTGCCCGATCAAGGGACCCAACATAAGGATGGAGGGGGCCCACGAAAAGTTATCCCTTGCCCTTGCTTCTGAGCTGTCTCTCCAGTGATCCCCTTCCTGCGGCCCAATCCTGCCCACACTCATGTTTATCTGGGGATCCAGTGTTGATCCTCAAGGTAGGCCTGAGTGTAATATTGGCAGTGGCCATCGCTCCCAGTGGTATTGTTAATGCTGAAGAACTGCCAGCCTCTGATTGGCCAGCAGCTTTTGGGGACAGGATTCCCTCCTTTCTTGGGACTTGATTTCATGAGAGGCTCGACGCTGTGCAGATAAGTGCGTGATTACCTCGTGATAGCACCTGGCCTCCCAGAGAGAAGCAACACAGGGTTCGCACTGGTTCTCTCTATTGCCAACACTAAACCTGGATCACTGATTATTAAACCATAACAAACTTCTGGAAAAAGAATTGTAGGTGGAAGAAAGTCGGGATAGGCCGGAAGGGAAAAAAAGTGAAGCAACAGAAGGCAGAAAAATGAAGGGAATCATTAAATAAATACATTGGTGGAAATAGATCACACATGTTGGAATTAGAACAATAAACCTCAGTGAGCCTTTAATATCACTCTTCAAAGGCAATAATGGGCTGTATTATGTGGATTAACTGCATTGAGAGAATCATGTGCTGTTACCTATGTTCTGTCTGTGCATACAAAAAAGGATAACATTAAATTTATTCTTATTAGCCTATGTAAATTGGAAAACACTGAAATTAAATGGAGACAAAAAACTTTCATAGCTCACCTGAACTTGCACTAATATCAAAACATAGATTTGACATTATACTTAAAAGCACGTTCACATCTAGTTAAAGAGAAAATATTAAGTTATAGTAATTATTCAGAATACTCTGCATACTAGCAAATGTTATCATTTAACAGAGTGGCAGGCTCTGGTGTGGTGGGAAGTTAGCTTTCTTTGCCTAATAGGTGTAGAAAGAGCACAAAGTCAATCTGCACCACCTACAAATTGATCACATACCTTTCAACAATGACTCTAAAATTATACATTGCAGAGATTAGCATTTTGATGCTTCGAGCATTTGTTTACCATTCTCATAAGTTTGTCAGTAACTATGAGTGGCCGACACTTTCCCAGAGATGTGCATTATTGGAATGGTACATCTGCTGTAATTTTATGCCATAAAAGTCCAAGCAAATTATGGCATAGGTGAGTTGTGCAATTATTTACATTGTATCAATATGTGCTGGAAATTTTGAGCACAATTGATAATTTGATTATTATATTTCATTTCTAAATTAATTGTAATCACAAATTTCCTGGATTCAGGCTTGTTTTCTCACTGCAGCCACTTAGACTGAAAATTAAAGTTGCAGGTGAATGTTATTAAATTTGTGAGGTTAAAGTAATCAATTAAAGTAAAAAAAATTCTAATTCTTTGATATTTCTTAATCCTTAATTCCTGATTCTTAATGCTTGGCATTTCTAATTCTTAAATAAAACCCATCAAAACACTTCTTCTATGTCATTGAGTGTTAGATTGGGTATATATTATTCATTAGCTCCCTATCTGTTCAGATGTAGCCTATCTTTGCAGAATAACTCTCATCATACCTCAGAACTGGTGCCATTGCCTCATGAAATGGAGGCCTGAAACTTCCGGTCAGCTGCATGCATTGCTGCTGCCCGTAAAAATTATCCCAACCTGAAGCTACTGCACATTTCTTCTATGATCTTCCAATCCCAGCTGTCAGAGAAACACACAGTACAGCGTCTCCCAGAGAACTCCATCAGAGCGAGTAGAATCGAGGGAACAGAGGATGCGCTCCCTTCTTACAGCACTAGCTGCCATATTCAAGTAAGCGTAAAGGTCCATTCTTTGAGTGTGGTTTAATGAATAGAGGAATGAATGGATAAGTGGATGAATGAGTAAATGGGTGCAGTGAATGAGTGAGTGTGTGGGTAGGTAGGTGAGTTTGTGAGGTGGGTAAGGTGGATAAATGGGTGAGTAGATGAGGTGGATAGGTAGGTGGATGAGGTGGGTAGGTAGATGTGTGAGGTGGGTAAGTGGGTGAGAAGGTACATTAGTGAGGTGGATGAGGGGGTGAGTGGGTAGGTGGGGTAGTAGGTTTATGGGTGAGTGAGTAGATGCGTGAGTTGGGTAGGTGGGTGGATGAGTGGGCGAGGTGAATAGTTGGGTGCGATGGGTGGGTGGATAAATGAGTGAGCTAGGTAAATGGGCGAGTGGGTATTCAGGCGGGTGCTAGTCAGGTGGTCGGGGGAAATCAGGTGGTCGGGGGTTTGTTGGGTCTGGTCCAGCGGGGTAGTCTGGTTGTGGGTTAGTTGGGTCAGGGGGTATTTGGATCAGGTTGGAAGGGTAGTTGGGTCCAGTCAGAGGGGTAGTCAGGTGGTGGGGGGAGTTGTCGGGTGGTCAGGGCGGGGGTAGTCTGGTCTGGTTGGGGGGTAGTTGGGTCTGGTTGGGGGCGAGGAATTCGGATCTGGTCAGGTGGTCGGGGCATGGGGTGGGTAGTTTAGACTGTTTGTGGGGGGTAGTCAGGTCTGGTTGGGCGGAGTTGTTGGGTGGTCAGTGGGTTAACCAGATTGGGTGGTCAGGTAAGTGATTGTGGAGTCTTTTGTGAAGTTACCCAGCAGGCAGATCAGGTTTTAAACTGTCTAATGTTTCCTGGGTAACTATCAAGGTAAGTCATGTTTAACTGTCCCAAGTCTCCAAATTCTAGCTCAGAGTCGTTGACACTCCTGGAGGGCCCCGGGCAACAGGGAATTTCCTATTGGATGTTTAAACTTTCAAGGCAATCCCCCATGTATGTCCACACGTCAGGACTTTTGTTGCACATTCAGAAAAAATCCCTTTCCGATCCCCCTTTTTTCCAATAATTTATATAGATTTTTCTTTTCCCACCTATTTCCATTATTTTTAAATGTATTTCCATCCATTGTTTTATCTCTACTTTTTAGCCTATTTCGATCCCTTCCCCCCACCCCACCCCCACTAGGGCTTTCTGTATCTTGCTCGTCCTGCTTTCTACCCTTAATGTCACCTATTAGCACATTTCTTAGCTAATATCACCACCGTCAACACCTCTTTGTCCTTTTGTCTATGACATCTTTTGGCAATCTCCACCTATCACTGGCCCTCTATCCAGCTCTACTTGTCCCACCTCTGCCCCCCCCCTTAAACCAGTTTATATTTCACCTCTCTTCTATTTTTCCTTTGTTCTATTGAAGTTATGTGGACTCGAAACGTTAACTGTGTTCCTCTCCGCAGATGCTGTCAGACCCGCTGAGTTTTTCCAGGTATTTTTATTTTTGTTTTTGTTTTGGATTTCCAGCATCCGCAGTTTCTTGCTTTCCTCTGGAATTATAGTTGGAGTAGATAAATTGTTTTGGGTTTTCTTGCACCAGTTATCCATCCTTGCTCTCGGTGACCTGTGATTGTCACACTCCTCTGCCACCGCTGTTGCTCAGTGGGGTGATTAGCCTCTGAAACTCAGCCATAAACCTCATTCCTTGATGCACCAAATTTCCCAAGGTCCCTCTCAAATTCTGAGATCCTTAACCTAAGTAATCTAAGCAGCAGGCATGTGATGCCGATGCAGTTGTACAAATTAACATCTGCTACTCAAAATCTTCACCCCTGTAGAAATTGCTTATCATTTTTTTGTATTGCTATCCTGTGTATAGATGTTAGTTCACCTAAATTAAAATTATATTCTTATCTGCTTAAATTTCAGTTGAGTCATTCTGTTCCTCCTTTCAAAAATCAGCTGAACCTCAGCTGTAGCACTCTTAGCTCTGAGTCAAAAAGATGAGGATTCAAGTCCCATTTTACAGACTGGAGCAGAAAAATGTAAGCCAATATTCCAGTGCAATACTGAAGGAGTGCTGCACTTTGAGGTGCTGCCTTTGAGTGAGATGTAAAGGCCCTGTCAGCTCAGGGTGGCGTGGGGGTGTAAGATCCCACAGCACTGTTTCAAAGAGGAGCAGGGGAGTTAACCCAGGTGTCGCGACAATTATTTATCCCTCAGTTAACAACATTATCCGGTCATTATCACAATGTTGTTTTTGAGAGTCTGCTGTGTAAAACATGGCTATTGTGTTTCTTGCATTGGAACAATGACTACATTTCAAAAGTTGGCTGTACAGTGACTTGAGACACCCTGAAATCATGAAAGATGTTATATAAATGCAAGTCTTTCTTTTTCTTGCTTTCTGCCCTGAACTTCTCATCTTAGACAAATTCCTGCCAGGAAATACTGCTCTCCGTCTGTCCCATTCTATTGTGTGCTCTCTACTCAAACTGGTACGTTCTCACCACTACATCTCTTATTCTTACTAAATGGCACAGCCAGTTGCAACTATGAAGAAAGAATGCAATAATTTCCCTGAAGATTAACCCTCTGCAATTATTGCAGTTCAAAATCATGATTGCAACGCTTTCCAGATCCTATGGGTGGTTTTCAGCACAAATTTTTCTGTAAAATATTCCCCTTTGCACTATTACATAACACAATATAATTACTGTTACTGACTGTTAAGAGTGAATACCTGCTGGGTAAAGCTGAATGCTAATAACAGGTCAGTGCAGGGTCCACATGAACGTGTCTGTGTGACAGATATTTGTGAGGCATTCTGGAAGACTTCAGAAGAGGGACCAGAAGCAATGTGAGAACCATTCAGTTCTGTCAGTAAATGTTGTCATAAATACTGACTGTCAGCATGAAGGGCTAATGATTGACATTTGTGTTTGGTTTAGTTCTTTTTAATAAAGTAATTTATTGTTCCTACAGATGTTCATACTCTTGTTCTCAGCCACCTATCCATGGGGGTGAAAGCTTAGAACACATTGCAGAAAACTAAAGCATTGGCAAGTGTTGTAGGGTGGCTAGGTTGTGCTATTAATCATAGAGTTGATCAGCGGACGCTTCTTGGGTGGAAATTTTATATTTATTTCCAATATACTCAGCAGCAACTACACATGTGCTTTCTTTACGCAGACTGATGAGGTAGCCTGCGCTGCTTTCCTATTGGTTACTACAGGTCATGTGATCTTCTTAAAGGTACATTACACACTAAATAAAACTATAATTACTACATTCCTCCCCCTTTACATGGCTATACATATTGTATTTACAAGTACATATTTTTCAAGACAACATAATATTTGCACTGGATAAGGAATTTACAAGTTCAGTTTTTCAGGTGATTTCCTGGTGAGTGGGGAACGTCTCAGCTCCACAACTTCAGATTCTTTGTCAGGGACCTCCTTTTCCGGAGTTGCCTGAACATCAGGTGCTTCAGTGGGCACTTGCAGTTCTGTATCCTCAAGTCTTACAGGAACATCAGACATGTCAGTCCTGGGTTGAGTATCCTCAACAGGAAACACAGACCCATTCATGATCGCTGGTGGAACCATATCTTGGTGATTTGTCTCTCTCTTTCTTAAATGGTCCACATATTTACGAATGATCCAGCCTTCCACCTCCACGTGGCATGATAGAGGTCCAGTCACTGTACTTATTTCACCAGGTAACCACTTTGGTCCTTCCCCGAAGTTCTTCACATATACCGTCTCTACCATGGTAAATTTCCTCTTGCGACAATGTCAGTTATGTCTGGTTTTATGGCTTCCCTTATTCCTTCCCACCTTCCCCTCTAAATTCTACATTATTAATCTCAATCTCGTGTTGAGATGGCGTTTCAAGAATAACTCCGCAAGTGTGAGAACTATTGTTGTGTGAGGGGTAGTCCTGTAATGAAAAAGAATGTGTGCTAGCTTGGTTGCCAAGGAATCACCAGTTAGTTTTCTCATGCCTGCCCTGAACATTTGAACCGCCTTTTGGCCAGTTCATTTGAGGAAGGGTGGTACGGTGCAGTTTTCACATGAGTGATACTATTGAAGCTGATAAACCGTTGAAACTCAGCACTCGTGAATGCCGTGCCGTTATTGGAAATGACTGCTACTAAACTCTCTATTTCTCCATCCATCCCAGGCCACCATAGATAGCTGTGTGCTATGGTCCATGAATGACAAAACTCTAACATGATTTCTCAATTGTAGCAGCACAAGTAGTGGCTTCACCTCATATACGTCCAACCATTTCGAATGGGCATCGACAATGAACAGAAATATTGTTCCCTGGAAAGGTCTAACGTAGTCAATGTGTAACCACACCCAGGGCCTACCTGGCCACTCCCATGGGTGTAATGGAGCTGTCACTGGCAACTTTTGCAGTTGCTGACATTGTTTTACAATGCTTTACTAAAGTCTCTATTTCACCATCCATCCCAGGCCACCATAGATAGCTGCGTGCTATGGTCTTCATTCGGGAAATTCCTGGATGGGCACTGTGTAGTTCAATTAAAAGTGGCCACCTTCCCTTTGGAGGAACAATCACTCGTGCTCCCCACAATAAGATGCCGTCCAGGCTGGTTATTTCATGTGTTCTGTTGAAGTACGGTTTCATTTCGTCAGATAAGGGCTCTTATGACCAAACATGAAGCACTTGTTCTCGTTCCTGAGACAGGACTGGGTCCTGACTTGTCCAGTCTCTGATCTGTCAAGCACATACCAGCGAGGAATCTAAGAAATTTAGCAGTAAAACAAGTTCCTGTGGAACTGGGACGTGCTCATCATTTTCTTGTAAAGGTAAATGACTAAGGGCATCAGCATTTGCGATTTGATTGCCAGGCTTATGTACAAAATTGTATTCTTATGCTGCTAGAATGAAAGCCCTATTACTATTTCTTTATCTTCTTTCCACGTGCCTTCTTCTTTCTAGCGCAGACTTTAATCTCGGCCTTCTTTTTGATTTCGCTGTTGGCCAGACTTCTCTCAGATGCAAGCTCAACTTGTCCGAGCTCAGTGGCTGAGTCTCCCAAAATTTCATTATCTGCCTGCTTCTTGGAAAATTCTTCGACTTTTGCTTCCAAAGCCTTTTTGACTTCTTTTAAGCCAAGTTCTTCAGCTCTTCCATCTTTTTTTTGTATTTGTTTGCTGCCTCCTGGAAAATTGTGCATTGTTGTGTCTTCTATACCAACTGACTTTTCAGTTTTTTCAGAGAAGTGCTGAATTCTTTCTGTTTCTCTTCATACTTTTCCAGAGGTATAAATTTTGACCTGAGGGAATATTCTAGTGTGTGAAGGTCTTTCAACAGGTTTCTTTTTCCCTTGGAGGGTTGCTCACCCCGTCTTGAACTCTGTCATCGAGCAGGGTCTTTTCAAGTTCCTTCTGCTGTTCTTCCAGGTGTTGGCTTTGGACAGCCTGCATTTCTTCAGGTTGTGGAGTCCTTACACACTCCTTTTTCAAAACAGAAACGCTTCCACCTTCCTTTTGGAATCTCAGTGGCCAATCAAGGCTGATTTCCCTTAGCCAATTTTGCCCTAGAAGGCTTGGTCCTCCGCCTCTCAATACTAACACTGGTAGCTTTGCTGATTGGCTTCCATCGTGGACAGTTACTCTGCTTATGCCTTTTACTAGAATGTCTTCATCTGTTTATGTTTTTAGCTTGGCGGCTGTTTCTCCTAAACTTAATTGATGTTCACCATTATTCAAATATCCAAAAGTATGTTCCCTAATTACTCTAGTGGGAGCTCCAATGTCTACTTCCATTCTAACAGGTTTGCCATTTACTTTCACTGTGACAAATATTGTTTCTGTCTTTCCAGCTTTCAGGCTAAACAATGAGTAAATGTCTGAATTTGTTGTTTCAGGCTCTTCTACATTGTGGATTTCATTGGCCTTCTCCTTTTGTTTACAAGCCTGCTTGAATCTTTCCTTGTGTTGCATCATCATATGTCTGTTTCTATGACAATAGTCGCATTTGATTTTTTTAAACTGCCAATCGTTAAAAGACTGATTGTTTCCATTTCTATTAAAATTATTCTTTGATTTTGCTGCTAAGTTATTTTTCTTCATTTTTCGGCTAGCGGTGGCTGTTTCCCACTCCTCGACAGAGTCTTGCTTTATCACGCCTCTTTCAGCTGAGACTTCCCACCTGATGTGGAGGACAGCGCCATTTTGCGCACCCTGTATTGCTTTTGAATCTTTCACTGTGCTTTCCATGGCCAGCACTATCTCTAGTGCCTTCTCAAAATCACTTTGCACAATAATCTTTTCTGAATAGTGCCCTCTTTTACACCACACACTAAATAATCTCTGAGCATGTCGTTCAGAATCGTACCGAACTCACAATATTTTGTCAGCTGCTTCAAATTTGCCACATAGCATGCAATTATGTCACCTGGGGCTCTATTTCGCAAATTAAACCTGAACCTCTGCATCGTAACTGAGGGCTTTGGTTGAAAGTGACCTTTCATGAGGTCCACCAATTCATCGAAATTTTTCAAATCTGGGGCACTGGGTGCTGTCAAACTTTGAACCAACTCACAAGTACTCAAGGGGATTGCTCACCTCTTCTCCCATAATCTCATTTGCTTGAAAAAAGAACATGAGGCGTTCTATGCATTGAGACCAATCATCTGTGGCAAGTTCAAATGGATCAATTCTCCCAAACTGTGGCTTTTTGAGAGGGGATAACTTCTTCAATTCTAATGGAGCTTGTTACTTACAATCACTGGGCGAGGTACAGTGCCAATTTCTTTTTAACTTGATTCCTTCTGTTCAACCCTGTTTTATCCTCATTGCCAGTTTGTTGTAACGTGGCCGAATTGTGCTATTAATGATATAATTGATGAGCAGACACTTCTTGGGTGGAAACTCTAAGTTTATTTAGAATATACTCAGCAGCAACTACATCTGTGCTTTCAACATAACACTGACTGCTGAGGTAGACTGTGCAACTCTCCTTTTGGTTACTACAGATCATGTGGTCTTCCTTAACAAGTATTATTCTCAAAGGGACATTACACACTAGGCAAAACCATAATAACTACAGCAAGTTTATCCAGAAAATAGCTGAGTAATATGAACCAGGAAAACTCCAGTCTATGCTTCTAGCTGATCTCAGTTGGAATGGCAGTAGACAGTGCGACAATTGGCTTCAGCACCCTGAGTTAGAGAACAGGAAAAGAAACAAGTCAGTGTTTCTACTCCTGCTTGGTAACCTTTGCTGTGTAAACATCACATGAGGATGAGTTTGAGCTCAGCTTTGATGACACCCTTATAATAAAATAGCCCATCTACTTTCACTGTCAAGGCTCATTCATGACTAATGGCCACTTAGCCAAATACTAGAGGGCAACTGTTACTAATGGAATTTGTACATTGGCAAGGAACCAACTCGTTCAGGAAAGGAAGGGTTGATTGACAAAAGAAAAAGAATTGTCATGGCTGTGTAGATTTGTAGAAATGCATAACATGCGTTTAAGGGGTTTTGAAAAGTGCCTTTCACTTAGCTGCAAGATGTCACGTGTAATTCTAACACAGTCTGAAAAGATAGCTGTTAACCCACTGAGTGTTATAAACTGGTCCAACCAAACTGGACTAGCTGCAAATGACAAATGTATTTTTCACAATGATGTATATAAATGCCAAACATAAAGACTTGAGGATGAATTTCCTTGGCGTCAGGGTAGAGATGGAGGGACTGGGAAAATAGCAGAGAATCACATAAGGATGCCTCCCTGACACACTCCTGCCACTGGGGATGTTTTCCAGGGTTGGGCAAGAATGCGTATTGGCTGCTCACTTCAAGGTGGCAGGCAGCCAATCTGTATATTTAAGGTTGGGGGGCATCAGAGCCTGAAACTCAATCCCCCAAGGATAGGTCCAATGGCAGCAAAGGCCTTAACCGAGGCCCAAACACTGCCACTGGTGGAGATGGCCCTCTGATCCGAGGGACCTGCCTGTTTGGTGCCTCTGGGATTTTATTTTATACTAACCCCACTGAGGGCGCCTCCATGTTGAGACGGCCTCTTGATTCCTGACCCGACTCAACAGCACCCACCTCTCCTGTTGGGGATGCTGAAGCTCTGGTGGCAGTATCGAGAGCCCACCTTCCATCCTTAGTAGGGCGGTGAGCTCAGAGGTGGCCGGTTAAGAGGCAACCAATTATGAGGCCATCAGCGGGACAGTAGCTCCTCGCTTGGCCGCTGGCGTGCAGCTGGGGACTGTTGAGTCCTGAAGTCGGGGTCCTGAAGCCTGCAGGAAAATTCTGCCCTTGAAGTTGGTTGTATCTGTGAAATAAAATCCACTGAGAACCTTTGATGAGTCCAAGATGACTCATTTTTAATTAAGATTAAAAAAATAAATAGGCTTTGGGATCAGGCCAATGTTCTCTTAAGGTATTATGCAGAAGCAGCACTGTGTATAAAAATGATAACATAAACTATGTTTGGAAATGAAAAAATAAGATGCCATCATATGAGCTGCCTTCCTGAGTAATGGGTTGCAGAAAGAATCCAATTACAGAGCTTTGAAAAATGAGCAAATTGCACAGGTGAAAAAATTCAAGCGAAAATAGACTTGTTGATGCAACACGGATATCATGAAAGCAAACATGATTCGTGAGCCAGCACCATGGACAAGATCAATTATTTTGTTTAGATAGTATTCTGAGGAAATAAATTATATTTTGAAAATATTTAAAATACACTGTAGTTCCTAAGAAGAAAGCAAGTACATATTTCTTTCATAAGACAAATATTTATGGAGAAACTCTAGATACATAGAATCTACAGCACAGACACAGGCCATTTGGCCTAACTAGTCTATACCAGTGTATAGACTTCATACCAACTTCCTCCTACTCTAGTTACCTGTTTTCACCCTGTCCCTATGTTATAGAGTTGATTTTCCAGGCAATGTTTCTTAGTGGACACGTTTAACTTTATTTACAAGACAGCAGCAGCATCTACATGTGTGCATCAAACTGTCACTAAAGGAGAACGCCCTCCTAGACGTACTCAATGCTACTAACTCATTGGTTTACACAGATCATGTGATCTTACAAAACAGGATTATTCTTAAAGCTACAGTCCTACGTTGATCAAAACTATAATTAATGCACCTTATATTCCTCTATTCCCTTACCCATCATGTATGCATCAAGCCTCCACTTACATGTATGCACATTCTTAGCAATTTCTGTGTAAAGGAATTTCCCCTGGATTATTTATATGATCTGTTACTGCCTATCTTGTAGATATATATTCTATTCGGCAAACAGACCTCTACTTTGCAGAGGCAGAATGCCAATTCTCTGACACCTCTTCCCACCCACCTCGAACCGACCTCACACCAAACAAGAAACCATCATCTCCTCTGGAGAGATTTGGCCTGTAGCCTACAACCTCATATTCCTCCAGCCCCTCACAGTCTGCTTCTACCTCCTTCCTAAGATCTACAAAGAGGTCTGCTTTGGTAGATTGATCATTTCAGCTTTTTCTTGTCTCACAGAAAAGGATTTCTTCCAACCTCGACTCTATTTTTATTGCCTTGTTCAGTCTCCTCCAACCTCCACCCTCCACCAGAATGTTTTGCATGCTCTCCACTTCTTCCTCGAATGGAGGCCCAATCAGTCCACGACCATGGGCACCCTTCTCACTCTGATTGCTTGTTTCTCACATTGAACAACTTCTCCCTTGACTGATCTCATTTTTTCCAAATAAAAGGTATTGCTATGGGTGCTCTTTTTGTGGGATACTTGGAACATTCTTTGTTACAGGCCTACTCATGTCCCCTCCCTCACCTCTTTTCCCAATATATCAATAGCTATATCAGTGCCATTTCCCGCTTTTGCCCTGAACTGGAAAATTTTATGAACTTTGCTTCAAATTTCCCACGCTCCTTCCCTCCACTTCACATGATCCTCTCCAACTATTATCTTCCTTGACTTCTTTGTCTCCAATTCTGTGGTTAGGCAGTTGTTTAACATTTACTGTAAATCCACTGACTCCCTTAGCTAACTTTACCACTAATCCTCCAACCCTGCTTCCTAGTTTCTCAGTCATGCTGCATCTGTACTTCAAATGCACTTTCCAGAATTAGGTCCACTTATATCGTTCACTGAGGCATTGGGTGGGATTTTCCGGTACCACTAATGTTGGGAAACATTGAGGGTGGGACCAGAAAATTCAGAGTGTGGCCAAAAGCCAGTAGTATCGGATGGCAATTTTCCCGACCGTCTTTCATGACAGGTCAGGTTGCCCACTGCACCTTGTCGGGAACCACATTTGCTTGTCTTTGCATCTTATGAATGCTCATTAAAAATCCAGCTCTTCAGAATCACGCCCCTACTCTAAATCTAATTGCCACATTGTTGGCTAATTAGACCAGTGTGAATCACAACCGCATATAACTGACAGGCACCTGGCAAACTGCGCTTCACACGCGACTTTGAGGTTTATATGCATAGCATTCACCTACCTTTCACCGCACCGTGCTCGTGGCTGCTTCGACGCTGGGCGAAGGCTCCTCAGGCAAGACCAGCAGGAAGGGAAAGGGGGGCGGGTCGGAAGACACATACTTGACTTGGGGGGTGTGATGAGTGAATCCCAGGAGGCAAGGGGTGGGCAGAAACACATGACTTGAGGGGTGTTAAAGGAGCTAAGTCTAAGGCAGACCTGGGGCACTGCGCACCATGCAGTCAACGCCAGAAAGCAAAGGCAGTCCTGGGTTAGTGCACACTGTACTACAAGCCTATGCCTGGCATGAATGTCCAAGTCCCAGTCCAGGGTGGAGAAGGGCCTGCCTGTGCCCTTTTAGTCATGCACAGCATGGTGTGCAGAGTGTGCTCAATCCCTCACACATTACAGTCTTGAGGGGGGTGGCGTCTTGATATTGGGCGGCAGATGGCACAATCACAGTCAGGGAAGGCATCTGCAGCCTGTAAACAGGGAACTGATGGGTAAGAGGGGAGCACTCAATGGTATCATGGATCATGGTTGGGGGGGTGGGGGTTTCTCAATAGGTCACAGTGCATAGGACCTCAAGATGGGGAGGGGTGAAGTCAACATGGGGCATGATGACATCCACAGAAAAGGGTTCAGTGGGGAGGACAGGGGTATCTATAAGAATAACAATGGGCTCCAGGGTTAAAGGGGAAGCCAGGAGAGTAACCAGAGGGAGGCTAACTTGAACATGATGCTCTTCCAGGGATGATAGGAGGGACTTGGATGGTGACGGCGGATGTTTGAAGCTGGTCTCATAATAGAAGTGGAGCAGCACCATTTCGACAGCTGATGGAATGACGCAGTTGAAAAATAACCTTGGGAAAAAAAATCACTGGGCAAGGGGTCTGAGGGCTTGTGGGAGGAGTCAATTACTGCACTTTTGGAATGACTGAAGGGCATCCTAATAATTTCCGCTTCAGGACGTGGAGAGCAAGGCTCAGCTGAAACAAGTTAGGAAGATTCAAATGTCAATTGAAGGACTTGAGCACCTTAACTCATGGTGCACATTCTTGTGAGAATCCATAGGGCTTGGGGCCAAATGTTGATTAGGTTTGAATGACCATTCGTCCCTTTCATAGGAATACAAAAAGGAAAGAAGGATCCAACTGTAAAGGGGCCACAGCTAAAGTACTTAGGCAAAATTCTCCAAACAACACTACGCATTGCAGCTGAGAGCAGCAGGCTTTACACGGCTCAATGATTACAGTTATTACATTACTGCAAGACTGGGCTCCAGTGTACTCTAAAGGAGGCAGTTTGACAATGCCCTGACTGAGGCTGATAGCACCTGGTGGCTGTTCTCATCCAGATCCAATCCCCTTTGTGAATGCGCTGTCATGTCTGGGGTGTTGGTGGGAGTGGGGGGAAACCCACCTACAAGTGATCCTTAAGGCTGTGCTACAGCTGCAAGGGAGGACCTAGAGATGGAATACCTGGAATGAGAGCAGCCCAAAGGATTTGCAATGACTCCCTAGCTTGGCAGTAGAAGGTGATCATTGCAGAGTAATGTTCAATTATACCTCTGATCAATTTTTCCACAGACATGAGGAAGAGTGCAGTTTGGAGGCAGCAGGCAATGCTGCTTTTATCATGGCTTTCATGCAACTGAGGAGGAGAAGAAGGGCCCGTTGCCATAAGGCAGAACAACAAAGAGCTTTGCGCTGAGGACCATGGGCCAGTGGGGCACCATGAAGACCCAGAAGCTGAAGAAAAGCGACCAATTCCATGGAGGCTTTTGGTGCGATCCAAGGTGTAACAAAGACGCCTCTCATACTTGGAGGTGAGAGATCTGGTGCGGCAACCTGCTGCCCGCCCCCCTCCCCTCCCCACCCCCGGCCAGCGGGAGCCGTGCCGACTTTCCCGCCCACCATCACACTTAGTCTCCAGGACGGAAAATTCTGCCCACCACCTTCACCATGGTTGACCAATTCCTTGACCGTGACCATTCCATTTCCCACACTTTTGCTTTCACCCCTTTTCCTTCACTCCCACTGGCCTCCACCATTTCCTCTGCCATTTCCATCTCCTCTGGTGAGATACCATTAAATACACCATGCTCTTCCCTTTCAGCATTCCGAAGGGACTGTTCTCTTTGTAACACCCCAGCCCCCTCTTCAATTACCCACAACAACCATTTAACTTCTCGTGACACCTTCCCATGCAAGTGCAAAAAAAGGATGCAACACCTACCCTTTTACCTCCTTCCTTCCCAACGTCCAGGGTCCCAAACACTCCTTCCGGGTGAAATAGTGATTTATTTGTACTTCTATCAAATTCACTGCTTGCAAAGTGGTCTGCTCTACATTGGGGAGATCAAATGCAGATTTGGTGATCATTTCATTGAACATCTCCATTCAGTCCACAAGCATGATGCTGAGCTTCCAGTACCTAGCTATTTCAATACTCTGTTCTACTCCCACTCTGACCTCAGTCCTTGGTCACCTGTGTTGTTGTAATGAAGTTCGATAGAAGCTTGAGGAACAGCATCTCAGTTTTTGATTAAGTATTTCGCAACCTTCTGTTCTCAACATTGAGATAAATAATTTCAGATCTTAACCATGGATCCCATTTTATTGGACAGCAGCTGTTGGTAATGATACTGCTGTTGCTATTTACGCCTCCTCTAGACTGATCTTCCATTTCTTTACTTGTTTCATTACCATCCCCTTGCATCTTGCATCATCATCCTCTCATCACAAATTCTCATAAAACATCCGTTTTATCATTTAATTTCATTTGCCTTGCACCATATCACAGAGTTATCCTGAAAGCAAAATACTGTGGATGCTGGAAATCTGAAATAAAAACAGAAAATGCTGGAAAAGCGCAACAGGTCTGGCAGCATCTGTGGAGCGAGAAACAGAGTTAACGCTTTGAGTCCGTATGATCCTTCTTCAGGCTTATCCTGTTCTTTCTGCCCCATTCCTCCTTTCCCAGCCTCTGAATTTACTCGAAATCTCTGTAACATTTTTCCGTTGTGATGAAAAGTCATTGATGAGAAATGTTAACTCTGCTTCTCTATCACAGGTGCAGCCTGCCGAATAGTTTCAGGATTCATATTTAGGATCTCCAGCCTCTGCAATATTTTGCCTTTATATTTATGATCCCTTGTTCACCCATAAGTGGAAACAATTTCTCCACGTTCATCCTATCAAACCCGTTCATAATTTCAAAGACTTCAATCAGGACTCCTCTAGTCTTCTCTTAAAAGAGCCCCAGCCTACTCAATCTTTCATTTTAGTTGCATCCTATAAATTCTTGCAAATATTTCCTATGCTTATAAGAGGTCAGCCTATGCCATCCTCTCACACAAATTCTCATACCCAGAGAGGGAGTCACTAAGAGGTTTTAGGCTTCAAGTAAAGTAATATATTTCACAGTGTCTTTTGCAAGCTACAGGAATAAGAAAATTGATTTGTTTCTAAGTTACAAGAATTAATTGACCTTGCAATTTACGTAATTCAAAAGCCTCATATTCTAAGTAGCTTCTTCTTTATTCTAATGTTGTAAAATCCCTTAATCATTAACAAAATAGTGACTTATTCATTGCAAACTAATTGGTAACACATGAAACATTGTCAGGTAGCTTTCTCACAGTGACCAATTTCATGTAGAAATCCATTTAGTATGGAATGAGCTGCTGTACAAGCGATTAAAGCTCCATGTTGCATGACCCCAGCAATGATATGGGGCCTCTTCTGAGGAAATGTTAACTCTGGCCGAAAACTTCCGCCCACATTGATGGCAGGCATCATGGTGGGAGACAATATGGCGGAAAGGCCAAAAATCTGATTTACACCGTTGTGAAACCTGCCAATGGCGGGTCGCGTTTCCCGCCACTGCATGTTGGGAACATAATTTCAATATTTTAGCACCCCAGCGAGCTGAACTTCAAGGGGAACCCGGAGGTGAGTGTACACTAACGTAGCGCAGTGCTCACGAGAGTCGCCGTTTGACTTCAGGGAAGATTGCGCATTCAGGCGAGGGCACAGGCAAGTCGCTTTTTCCCAGCTGGTTAACAGTCCGGTGCCAGGGCAAGGGCTGCACCGCAATTGGGGCGAGTTGTGGGGGGCCAAGGGGGTCTGATGGTGGTGCACGAGCACATGTTGGGGTTGGGTGGGAGGGAAACGGCCACACATTAGGGAAACCTTGTATAACATGAGTGTTCTTTTCTTTCGCAGCGGAGACAGTTCAGGCGCAGCTACATTGATATGCTTGGAGTCAGGCCTCTAGCTTATCTGTCCATTCAAGCAACACAGAGGCATGAAAGTGCCATCAAATGCTCCTGAACTTTTCACCCTTCGGACACAGACTGCAAATTCATGAGCATTTTAGGGGGCTGCAGAACAATTGGATGACTGGGCAAGTCATCCTTGCGAAAGCTGGTCATGGTGCAGTCACTGGTGGAGGCTCACAGCCCCTTGCAATGTCTTCATTCAGGCTTTGACCAGTCTCCCCCATGGTTAAATCTAACAGTGCAGCCTTGCAGTGCGTGTTGGGAGAATGCCTGCACCTGAGCTGAGAGCACAGCATGCAGTCCAATGGCCGAAGCTGCTGCTAATCAGTCAGTGGGTGGGGCGGAGATGGGTGGAGTTTCGGGCAGCCACAGAGGGCATCCACTGCCAGTGGCCATGTAAGTGACTGCAGCGCTCAATTTTTATGCCAGTGGCTCCATCCAGGCCTCCACAGGTAACCTCTGTGGGATCTCACAAGCCTCCACACATGATTGCATCCACGAAGTCACAGGTGCCATATTTGCGAAGCCAAATCACTTTTTGAATTTCGCCCTGGATCAGGAAAGCCAGGAAGCAAGCGCGCTGGGATTTGCTCAGACCTCAGGTTTCCCACAGGTGCAGGGTGCCATCGACTGCATTCACGTGGTGCTCAGATCTCCATGGCAAAAAGCAGTCAACTGTATCAACTGCAAGGGCTACCACTCGCTGAATGTGCAGCTGGTGTACAACCATCACAAACACATCCTGCAGGTCTGCGCACAGTTCCCAGGGAATGTCCACAACTCCTACATTCTCAGTAGGTCTCAGGTCACTGGCATCTTCCAGGGACAACAGAGGCTGCAGGGTTGGCTCCTCAGGGACAAGGGCTACTCACAGAGAATGTGGCTGATGACACCCATGCAGCAGCCTCAGACTGCAGCAGAGCGGAGATATATCGAGGTTCATGCTGCAATTCACACTTCAGTGGACAAAACCATTGGGATGTTAAAAATAAGGTTCCGGTGCCTGGACCGGTCTGGTGGAGCCCTGCAATATAGTCCACAGAGGGTGCCACGCATTGTCGTCTCCTGCTGCGCCCTTCACAACCTGGCCCTGAAATGGGGGGAGGAGCTGGCTGAGGAGGAGATGGCAGAGCTGCATGTCTCCTCTGATGAGGAGGATGTCGATGGGGATGATGGTGATGAGGTCCTCAAAGGTGAAGATGACAGCGATGAGGCCATCGCACTGTCCAGCTGAAGCAGACCTGCTCAGGAGGCCCTCAAAGCCACTAGATTTGTGGAGGATGATGACAACATGCAGTGAGGAGGCTCCACGGATCCTCACATAGCAACTGGGAATGTTTGACTCCTGTCTGGCTGATGGCAATGCACATATCCTCAGTGATAATGCTCCTGTCATGGAGATGCAGCAGATGCCCATAGTCCCTACATTCTAGGAGGATGGTGACAACATGCAGTGGGAACACTCCTTAGATCCTCACATAACTTATGTGAATGTCTGACTCCTGTCTGGCAGATGGCAGCTCACTTGTGCTCTGCGAACAGGATCATATCATGGAGGTGCAGCGGGGAAGCTTTAACTTCTCCTGATCCTATGGCATTATTCATGAACTGAACCCTTCAGGACCACACTGTCAACGGGCACAGATGCTGTTGATGTTCTGAGGGGGTGGGGGCAGGGGGGAGGTGGTGCAGGCGTGGGGCAGCCGCATCACAGAGATGCTGAGAAAACACAGAGAAAATGACGGATCACTGTGTCGCTGGTCCAGGACATGCTGGCTGCAATGATAAGCCCTATCGAAGTGCAAACATGACTGATGTGTCCAGTGCTTGTAAAGCCGCACCATCAGTGTGCTGGGAGGCTTGCACAAAACACAGAGAGGGGACCCTGGACTGAGACACCTGCCTTTACCTTGTGCAGGGACCAAACTTTCAATTCAGACTGACACGAACACTGCTCATCATAGCAAGGAACCATAGACAGGGTGACATCATTGAGAGTTTATTTACAATAGTCAACATTATGTACAAGTAATTAGCACTCACGTCCAGGCTGTGCAACTACATCTTCTTCACCTTCCTAACCCCGCCGCTACATCTAGGTGCTCCTCAGACATCCACAGCAGAGGTGGAGGCAGCCTGCTGATTGCTACGCACTGTCTGTGATGACCTTGACGGGTGTCCTCTGGAGGGCCAAGATCTCGTGGGCCCCGACCTGCTTTCGGGGTCCTGCTGTGTGGCAGTGGCACCCTCTTCGTCCTGTGGAGCTGGAGCTGCTGGGGTCACAGGAAGAGGGGATTTGGATGGGCCGGACACTCTCAGAGTCACCTGGGTGGATGGCCCGGGGTGTGCACCTGATTGTTCTCCTCCCTATGGGTGCCCGAGAGCCCCTGGGTGACTCCTTCGGGGGGAGGGAAACTGGAGTCGGATTGGGCTGCCCTGCACTCTTCTCACGTTGACACTGTTGGAGGCCAACCAAGGCATCAGCAATGGAGTTCAGCCTGCGCAGCCGTGCAAGAGCAAAGTCCTGGCCCAAGGTCTTCGTGGTGGAGGCCATCCTACCAGTGTTGACCTCGGTGCATTGCCAGCACTAGCACCTCAGCCTGAAGGAGGATGGACTCCTCCATTGTGCCTTGTAATCTGAGGAGTGCAGCAAACATCCTTTCCTGATGTTCCTGAGCTTGCCTTTGCAGCTCCAGCAACTGAGGTATGACTGAGTCCAGAGGCTCGTCATCTGACTCGGACTCAGCAAATTTCTGGCCTCCAATAATCCTCCGAGTGCCGGAAACCTGGAAAGTCCCTGCCACCACCTGCTGTAGGTCAGACAGTGCGATGTGCTCACCGGATTGTGACCCCGAGGCTACCCTAGAACTAGGTCCCACCAAGGTGTGTGTCTCTGCACTGGTGGAGGGTGTGGATGAGTGGCTGTGACGGGTCTTCAATTCGGGTGTGATCAGGTTCATCTTCCGAGGTGTCTTTGGGGCTTGAGTCGAGGACCTGGCTCATGGAACCCGTCAGCTGCTTCCCAGATGTGCCTGCGAAGGCAGGAAGAGATATTTCGTGCATGGCAGGGGACTGCGGAACAGGGAAAGTGGCTCACAGCATGGTCACCTGATGGATGTTGAACTGCTGCATCCTCACTTGGTTTAGCACCACCAACCTCACCCTCAGCACAGAAAATGTCCAGATCATTGCTGGCCAGCTGTATGACTCTACTTTCAAAGTCTGTGAGGCCCTTGATGTCAGGCATTTCTCCACCAGTTTGCGACCTCTCCCTTATGTTGTGCGCCAGCTTGCCCTGCATGAGGACAGATGGAGAGTGTGTAAGCAGGACATCTGCCAGGCCAGATGATAAGGATGCCTGGCATGTGTGGGTTGTGAGTGATGCCATGGATGGGATGTGTGTGAGATAGAGTGAATGATGATGTCCCTTGAACTGGCATTGAGTGAGATCCCTGTGGATGTGTGATGGGCTTGAGAGTGTGAGTTGAGAGTGATGAGAAGAGTAACTTATCCTGGCGGAACAGAGGAGATCATTCATCCTCTTTCTGCACTGGATGGCTGTTCTCTTTTGCAGGGCATTAGCGCCTGGCAACTGCTGCCATTGCCTCTCATGCTGGATTTGTCATCTTGTTTGCTGGTCTTTGCCCAGAGAAGGGGTCAAGGACTTCATGGCGGGCCTCCACTGCATCCAGTGACGCTCGAGGGAGGCGTCACTAAATTTGGGGGCAGCATGTTTACTGCTTTTGGGAGCCATGAGTTTCTAGCAGCTTCTGGTGCCTTAGAGCGAGCTGGGTCTGTGCCAAGGCACTCTTTAAATATGGCGCCCGGATGAGTAAAAGCCTGAGGTGACGGCTGGGTGGGCGAATCAGAGGACGCACCACCAGCGACCCAGCGTGTTTCCCAGGAATGCATTGTTAATGAGGCAGGACGCGCCGGGAATGGGACGATACAGTGCGAAAACCCGCCACCCGCCATTGTGGTCGGCAGGTAAAACATCCTTTTTCCCGCTCACTACCGCAAATCTTGGCGATTCTGCTGGCTTTCATTTTTGCACCATTCCTACTTTCACAGCCTCTGAACTTGCTTAAAACTTGTTACATCTGTAACATTTTTCAGTTCTGATGAAAAGTCATCGACCAGAAACGTTCTTAACCCTGTACCCCGCTTGCTGAGGCCTGCCAGCCAGGCCCCACTGATACCCTGGGCTTACTGACAGTCCAGCTTCTTTAACCTCCTCTTCTTCGGGTATAGTGTCAGCAGTGGCTACCACTCAAACCTGGCGCTGCTGGGGCTACAGAGCTACCAGATGAATCGATTGGCTGGCAGCTCTCTGAGGCATGACTTCCTCCTCAGGTGGGGATGGAGGTCACAGCCTTAGCCGTTTAAAGCCCCTCTAAGCACAAAATGGCTGTGAGGCAGCTGTTTTTTTTTGTAGACAGGCTCCCAGCTGATTCGTTAGTTTGTGGGGGTGGGGATGGGTAGGTGTGGGGGTGGGGTGGGGTAGGTAACACCTCACCTGTAAAATCCAGCCCATGATTTCAGGTGAGGCAGCAACCTCAATGTTCACCTCATCCATACAATATAAGCACATCAATGATAAACCAATAATACCTTGTTTGATTCTTTTCTGACCTTTCTCCTCTTGTTCCGAAATGTAAATGCATTATCACTAGCCCTTCCACAATTAAACTAACCCAGTCTATATATAGATGTGTAAATTAACTCAGCATAAAAGAATGCCCCCATTTTTCGGGCCCCAAAGATCATGTTTTTGCATATACTTGGCATTTAAGTGGATTCCCCTTTTTTAGACACAACATGCTGTACTTGCATTAGTAGTCAACCTCAATATTTCACCCAGCCAATGCATGTTTTACTTACTGGTACCTTGTAATGGGTACAAGGGATGAAGCAAGTGACACAGGCTGTGTTGTGAAGATGCACAGGAGTTTAAGACATGCCCACACAGAGCAGATCATCTGCAGTGAACGATGAAGAGAAATAAGCCTTCCAACAAAGCTAATGAAGTATGAAGCTGGTTTCATGAGAAAAATTGTAATATTTGCTAGCTTGAGGGAATTTGTTATTAGTGAAAAACTGGTGCAAGAATAGAGGAAGGAGGAACCAATCCTGAACGACAGGACATGGAACAAGGTTCATGGTGGTGCTAGTCTGCATGGCCGATGGAATGAAATTAAAATTTGTGGAAATTTTCAAACATAAAACCATGTCAAAAATCACGTTCCCTGCAGGAGTTTTTAACCCATGTCCACGACAACGGTTGGATGGATGAGGATAGAGTGAAGTTGAGGATCAATAATGTGTGGAATGGGTGGCCTACATAAAGAATGCAACTTATTCATGTGGGGCATGTTCAAATCCCATATAACTGATGACATCAAGAGGCACCTGTAAAGAAAGTTATTGCATTTATATCAGGGGGTATAACATCCCTAGTTCAACACGTGGATGTGTGCCTCAACAAGCCATTCAAGGATCATGTTTGTGCCAAATGAGATAGGTGGATGATTGACAGAGAAAAACCCTTCTGTCCTGCTTGATGTTTTGTGTGGTTTAGTCACCAATGTGTGGGATGTTATTAGTGCACAAAGTGTCACCAGGTCATTCAGAAAATACAGAATATCCAACTCAATGGATGGAGAGGAGGGTGATTTGCTGTGGAGGGATGATTCTGAAACCAAAAACGCCACATCTGGTCCAGAGTGGGATCCTTACGATTATAGATGTCATAGCCAAAGCAACTCAGAACGGATTCAATGAATGCTTTGCATGAGATGCTGAAGGCAATGAATTTTGACAGGTTTAAAATGCTTTGATTGTAGTTAAAGGTACCTTTGAAGAATTAATTCATTCAATAAACTATGTCACTTTAATTTAATATGAATTACTGGTGTTATATTTTTATTCCCACATTTCAAAATGGTGACCACCCACACCAGAATTTTAGATGTTATATTCAGAGTATAAGCCACCCTCCTTTTTGGTAGGATTTTTAGAGGCTTCAAAGGTCAACTTATATGCTGAGACATAGGGTAACTAATTTTTCTCCAAAGCTCAAAACTATGTGTGTCCTTACGTCTATAATCTTAGAACTGGGGAGGTGATGGTGTAGTGGTATTGTTGCTGCAATAGTAATCCAGAGACCCAGTGTAATGCTCTAGGGACCTGGGCTCAATTCCTGCCACAGCAGATGGTGAAATTTGAATTCAATAAAAACTTGGAATTAAAAGTCTAATGATGACCATGAAACGATTGTTGTAAAAACTCATCTGGTTCACTAATGTCCTTTAGGAAGGAAATCTGTCATCCTTACCTGGTCTGGCCTACACGTGACTCCAGACCCACAGCAACGTGGTTGACACTTGAATGGCCGAGCAAGCCACTCAGTTGTATCAAACCGCTACAAAGCCATGAAACTGGACGGATCAACCTAGGCACCAGAAACGACAAATGCGATCTCAACCCTGCAAAGTCCTCCTTACTGACATTTTGGCTTGTGCCAAAATTGGGAGAGCTGTCTCACAGACTAGTCAAGTAACAGCCTGACATAATCATTCTCACGGAATCGTATCTTACAGATAATTTCCCAGACACCACCATCATCATGCCTGGGTTTGTCCTGTCCCACCAGCAGGACAGACCCACCAGAGGTGGCGGCACAGTGGTATACAGTCGGGAGGGAGTTTCCCTTGGAGTCCTCAACAGCGACTCTGGACTCCTTGAAGTCTCATGGCATCAGGTCAAACATGGGCAAGGAAACCTCCTGCTGATTATCACATACCGCCCTTCCTCAGCTGATTAATCAGTGCTCCTCCATGTTGAACATCACTTGGAGGAAGCACTGAGGGTGGCAAGGGCGCAGAATGCACTCTGGGTGGGGGGCTTCAATGTCCATCACCAAGAGTGGCTCAGTAGCACCACTGCTGGCTGAGTCCATAAGGACATAGCTGCTAGACTGGGTCTGCGGCAGGTGGTGAGCGAACCAACAAATGGGAAAAACATACTTGACCCCATCCTTACCAACCTGCCTGCCACAGATGCACCTGTGCTAAATGGGATAGATTTTGAACAGATCTAGCAGCTCAAGACTGGGCATCCATGAGGCGCTGTGGGCCATCAGCAGCAGCAGAACTGCACTCAAACACAATCTGTAACTTCATGGCCTGGCATATTCCCCAACCTACCATTACCATCAAGCCAGGGGATCAACCCTGGTTTAATGAAGAGTGCTGGGAGGCATGCCAGGAGCAGCACCAGGCATAAATAAAAATGAGGTGTCAACCTGGTGAACATACAACACAGGACTAATTGCATGCCAAACAGCATTAATAGTAAGTGATAGACAGAGCTAAGCAATTCCACAACCAACGGGTCAGGTCTAAGCTTTGCAATCCTGCCACATCCAGTTGTGAATGGTGGTGGACAATTAAACAGCTCACTGGAGGAGGAGGCTCAACAAATATCCCCATCCTCAATAATGGAGGAACCCAGCACATCAGTGCAAAAGACAAGGCTGAAGCATTTGCTACAATCTTCAGCCGAGTAGATGACCCATCTCGGCCTCCTCCGGAGGTCCCCAGCATCTCAAATGCCAGTCTTCAGCCAATTCGATTCACTCCACATGGTATCAAAAAACAACTGAAGGCACTGGATACTACAAAGGCTATGGGTCCTGACAATATTCTGGCAATAATACTCAACACTTGTGCTCCAAAACTTGGGTTTGCCAGGGCCACCCAGCTCCTGACCTCATTACAGCCTTGGTTCAAACATGAACAAAAGAGCTGAACTCCTGAAGTGAGGTGAGAGTGACTGCCCTTGACATCAAGGCAGCATTTGACCAAGTGTGGCATCAAGGAGCCCTAGAAAAACTGGAGTCAATAGGAATCAGGGAGAAAACTCTCCGCTGGTTGGAGTCATACTTAGCACAAAGGAAGATGGTCGTAGTAGTTGGAGGTCAGTCATCTCAGCTCCAGGACATCACTGCAGGAGTTCCTCAGGGTAGTGTCCTCGGCCCAACCATCTTCAGCTGCTTCATCAATGACCTTCCCTCCATCATAAGGTCAGAAGTGGGGATGTTCGCTGATGATTGCACAATGTTCAACATCATTCGCGAAACCTCAGATATTGAAGCAGTCCTTGTCCAAATTCAGAAAGTCCTGGACAATATCCAGGCTTGGGCTGACAAGTGGCAAGTAACATTCATGCCACACAAGTGTCAGGCAATGACCATCTCCAACAAGAGAGAATTCAACCATCGCCTTTGCTGTTCAATGGCATTACCATCACTGAATCCCCCACTATCAACATCCTGGGGGTTACCATTGACCAGAAACTGAACTGGACTAGCCATATAAATACTGTGGCTACAAGAGCAGGTCAAAGGCTAGGAATCGTGCGACAAGTAACTCATCTCCTGACTCTCCAAAGCCTGTCCACCATCTACAAGGCACAAATCAGGAGTGTGATGGAATACTCCCCACTTGCCTGGTTGAGTGCAGCTCCCACAACACTCAAGAAGCTTGACACCACCCAGGACAAAGCAGCCCGCTTGATTGGCACCACATCCACAAACATTCACTCCCTCCACCACCGACACACAGTAGCAGCAGTGTGTACCATCTACAAGATGCACTGCAGGAATTCAGCAAGGCTCCTTCGGCAACACCTTCCAAACCCACGACCACTACCATCTGGAAGTACAAGGGCAGCAGATAGATGGGAATACCACCACCTGGAATTTCCACTCCAAGTCACTCACCATCCTGACTTGGAAATATATCGCCGTTCCTTTCCTGGGTCAAAATCCTGGAACTCCCTTCCTAACAGCACTGTGGGTGTATGTACACCACATGGACTGCAACAGTTCAAGAAGGCAGCTCACTACCACCTTCTCAAGGGCAAATAGGGATGGGCAATAAATGCTGGCCCAGCCAGCAAAGCCCACATCACGTGAATGAATAAAAAAAAAACTGCAATTACCATTACATTATCACTACTTCCCGATTTGCCTCACCTCTTTCACTCTTTGCAATGTTGATGTCCTTCACTATAGGACTTAATCCTTCTCCTTGCTTTCTGTAAATATATCTAACAAGCTGATATAGAAGTCAAGATTTTTATTGACTAAGCTTTTAAATCACGATTGCAGACATCATTTGGAGGAATGGAAGTTTTTTTGCAATGGATATAAAAAAAACCTCTCGTGTTTCTCGTGGAGCCTGGCAATGCATTACCAACCAAATTAATGAAAATGCAAATGTGAACAAGTTGGCACTTTTATCATAAAGCAGAGGAATTATTTGCAACAAAAACAAGAATCCATTGCTACACATCGAAGGCATGTACAAGGGAACACGTGTCTACACAATTAATTCTTGAGGAACAAAATATTAATAATGTAGCAACCAAATTATAGACCATTCATACAAAAGCAGGAATGGTTTCCAGGCTGCACGATGGATAGGCGAACTCAGCAAAGAAGATGTAGGACATTGACGGAAGCCTTGTTTGGTTGTAGTTGGTTTCGAAAGCTACATAAAACCTGAGTTGAATTCTGCTAGGGGCACAATTGGGAAAAAAGAGTTTCAAATGCACTGGTATTTGCACTTGTTTTGTGGGGTGAGCTTATGCCCAAATTTACACTCAAACCCATTCGAATAAGTCCAACCATAAAATCTCACCTGAATCTGTACAATCATGCAGTATTATTGATCATAATCAATTGTTGACTGGAATGTGGCAAATGGCACCTGAAGATTACTGAATTAACTAATTTAAAATTAAAAATTGTTCAAGTAATTGTTGCAGCTGAAGAGACAAGTCAATCAGTGGTTATATTGACTGCTAGTCACAAGCTTTTGTACCACCGGCAAATCAATTGACTGAACTTGGATTCATTTAAGCTGAATTTAAGCTAATTTTAAGTAATTGTGGAATCAGTATGAGAAACAGCTCTGAGTGAAGCTACATTGACTACTGGTTACTGTAGCTGCAGGTTATTAATGATGGATTATTGGATGGGCACTCAAATTTCTGGGCACAATGTGAAAAACACCCCATAAATCAGGCACACTCAACAGAAACTCGCTATGTCAACCTGGGGATGTTGCCAAATTTGTGGATTGTGACTGCTTTGTGTGGATGGATTTTGAAACAGGAGCATAAATGATTATAGACATTGTTCACTTACATTTTAAATTCCATGATTCTTTGCGCTACTTTAGTTGGTTCTGTCCTGATCGCATTGTTATCTGGACAGGAACCAAATAGAAATTCCAGGCCATAGAATTTTGTACGTTTTCAACAGAACATCACTGACTTCACAAAAAAGCTTAATGCGAAAGCAAAATACTGCAGATGCTGGAAACCTGAAATAAAAACAGAACATTCTATAAATTCTAGCTGGTGCAGCATCTGTCGAGAGAGAAGTAGACTCTGTTTCTCTCTCCGTCGATGCAGCCAGACTTGCTGAGTATTTCCAGCATTTTCTGTTATTATTACAAAAACAACCCTAATCATTTTTCTTTCTGATATTCAAGACCATGATCTCAATGGTGGCAGCACCCATTCAAATCCAAGAGCATGGCTTATTTCATGGTCAACAATGAATAATATTTTAGACAGGCTACACAGCATTTACAAAAATAGTGCACAACAAATCAATTAATTAAGCTTATCCATTTGTCTGTAAACCCAGAGTTATAGGGCAGAATTTCACGTTTAATGGGTACATTGGCACAGACTCCAATAAATTATGCTTGATAATGCCTCAGGCAACTTTTTGTCATTATTGTATTTGGTGGGATGAAGCAGGTACTTGCAGTGATGAATAGACATGAATTTGCTTATTTCCATTGGCTGCAGAATGCTTTTATACCAATTTGCTAGAATTAAAGATGGGAATTAGGGGAAATGGCCTTGCATGTCAACTCCATGTCCTCCACAGCATAAAAATGAGAGACAAAGATGTAGGATTTTGGATTCTGATGCATTACATCATATTTATAATTACTATCTGTTCTTGTTTGATGCTTCATCATGAAATGATGCAAAGATTTAAAACACACTTCACCCCTGAAACACTTTTAAAAGTAAACCTTTTGACATTTAAGATACATTAAGCACTTAGAATTAAAGGCAAATGAGAGAGGAAAGAAGATTTGTATTTAAAAAAGTGCTTTAATATGTCTCTGAGAAAGACTGTGGGTGGAATTTTCCAACTCCCCTCCCACCACCCCATGTCGGGTTTAATAGAGGGTGCGACAATGTGGCAGAAGCTGAAAAATTTGTTTCCTGCCGGCGAGAAATGACGGTGGGAATGTGCGTTCCTGCCAGAGGCCAGCGTGAAACCATTTTGCATCCTGTTAATGGGATGCAGATGAAGGCCCGACCGAAATTGCCCCCTCGTCCAATCATCCGCACCACCAGTCAGATTTCACACTAGTCCAGAACACGTCCAGACTAATATGGTGTGCACATGTCGGGAATTACCTGGAAGAAGGCCTGGGGCAGCCTGCAGAGATCGGAATACGGAGGCCTTCAGTGACCGTGGTCACTGGAACACTATGTGCAGCAGTGGCCATTTCAACTAGACAACTGAAGGGAACCTCACACATGGTACAGACAATGTTAGGGCACTGGAACCGATGAGCGCGTGAAGGGAAAAGGATCAGTGTGTGCGGGAGGCTTCTTGCACATGACTCACAAGGGCCCTGGCAAAGAACCTTTCCTCCCTGTAAATGCATGATTGCGAGGGACATAGACACAGCCTGGGGTGTCCCTCTGAAGATGGCTGGGAGAGGTGCACACAGGCTGAGGGACTACGAACCACATGAAAGTGCAAGTGTACTCTGTTTACAAAAGTATCATAACATTAACAATCATAGCACACCCGGGCAGCCACGTGTAAAATCAAAACTTCTTAATCTTGCATTCCCGACCACTTATTGTAGGTGCTCCCCAGACATCCACAACAGGCGTGGAGACAGCCTGCTGACCACTTCGCCCTGTTGTCTTGGATGACCTTGGCGGCTGTCCTCTGGAGCCCCGGCTTACTTTGGCTGTCCTGCTGTGGGGCAGCAGCTCCCTCTGCGGTCACAGAGGATGAAGCTGATGGGGTCACAGGTAAAGGGATTCTGAAGAGCTGGACACCCTCAGAGAGATGAGGTGCTGTTCCTCCAGTTTGTGTTGGACCTCATCTTCCGACTAGGCACTTTACAGTCTTCCAGACTGAATATTGAATTCAACAACTTTAGATCTTGAACTCCCTCCCCCATCCCCACCCCCTTCCCGTTTCTTCCCCCTCCCTTTTGTTTTTTCCAATAATTTATATAGATTTTTCTTTTCCCACCTATTTCCATTATTTTTAAATCTATAACTGTAATGCCCTGTCAGTCTTTCCACCCCACCCCCACTAGAGCTGTACCTTGAGTGTCCTGCCATCCATTCTTAATTAGCACATTCTCTTAGATAATATCACCACCTTTTACACATCTTTGTTCCTTTGTCTGTGACATCTTTTGATTATCTGCTCCTATCACTGCTTGCTTGTCCCTACAACCACCCCCCCACCCCCCGGCCAACTTCTCTCCCCCAACCCCACCACCCCCCCCAACCTTAAACCAGCTTATATTTCACCCCTCTCCTAACTTTACTCAGTTCTGCTGAAGGGTCATGAGGACTCGAAACGTCAACTCTTTTCTTCTCCGCCGATGCTGCCAGACCTGCTGAGTTTTTCCAGGTAATTCTGTTTTTGTTTTGGATTTCCAGCATCCGCAGTAGTTTTTTGTTTTTAAGGCTGTACCATTGTTTGTAAAGAGGGTTTTTTCGGATACCAAGTCCTTAATTTAGTCATTGTAGAAAGCAAAAACACCTTAGTTAACAATAGATCCTATTGCAGAAATATTTGACAAAAATGCCCAGCTACAAATTAGTTTAATATCTTCGGCCTGTTAGATAGATTGTCAAAAATATTCAAAATGGGCATCTCCCCCCCTCGCCCCCACCCCTGCTTCAGTCAGCCAGTTAGGTAGTGGGAAATTGGTGATCTCTCAAACAGAACTGATCAGCAAGCCAGGCCTCTGGATGAGTGAGGCATCTGAGAGAGGTAGTAGCAGGCCAGAGTTCTTTTTGTGGTCCAAAGAGAAGCACTTTTTCAATACAATTTTTGTGGCCTTTTTTGGAGCAGCCTCAGTGATCTTTTTAAGGACTGCTGGACATGCCAGCTAAATGGAGTATGTGTGATGCAAGCCCACCTATTTGTGCCTGATTTTCAATCAGGATCCTACACATGCGGGACTCCAGTTTACATCTTCACGCACACCTGTTTTCGATCATCAAGCTGCTCATCTTTCTTTCTAGTGCAAAACGCATAGCGGTAAGATCAATTTCTCCATATTCTCTCTGAGCAAAGTCTTAAAATTGGAGAATTATTCTGAACATACAGAAAGTCCAGAAGGGTTTGTAAAACATATTATCTGGGATCTTTGGTTTCCTAAGGCAATGCATTTTCTAACGCTCCATTCATTTGATAATTACAGCGTGACCAACTTGTTGAACTACAATGATAATTAAAAGTTATTAAGGATTAATTTGCACAAGGGCTCTTCTACTTGTCTACAGCAGCAACAGGGAAAAGAGACAAAAAAGTTTTTAAAAAGGCATTAATTGCAATTACACTGCGTTCCCAGGATTTCCATGGTTTTTCCCCTTCTGTCAGATGAACGGGAGAGCCTCCACAACAGTTCAGCCCCTTTACTTATTACTTACGCTGATATGTAACATACTAAATGCAGGAGAAAAACACAGGTATCTTGTAAAATCAGCCAGAACCATTGTGTGTCATCTCCCCTATGATACTTAGAGTACAGCAGAAACCCAGTAGAAGATTACAATAGGTGATATTTGAAGAACTGCCAGAGTATAGTAGAAAGTGGACTGCTGCCCGGCAGATATTGTTTGGTCCTTTAAGAAATGGCTCAACTGTGGGACACCTGAAACTAGTGCTGGGCAAATCGATCTTATTTATTACATTGACTTTACTGTTATTAATTCTGTTCTTACTGTTATTAATTGTCATTTTCATCTGGTGCTCTCCATGGCATTATCATCCTGGTACCGAGTTGCATGTGAAGGTGACTTTTCAGGTTCATATTGTAAATTGTTATGTTGCAATTATTCCAGAAGAGTTGCACTGCAAGTGTTTTCATTAAAAATATAAGCCTTCAATAAAGTTCTAGACTAACTTTTAATTGGTTCCCTTTTGTAATGCTCTAGCTTTGATCCCAATCAACTGGAGTTGGCACAGGTTATCGATAAATTTTTGAATTAGTATGAAGTAATATGACTGTAAATAAATCAAATGGACCTGTTGTGATTTTAATATGAATAAAATTTGTTCATGAGTGGCAAATAAACAAAATAAATCATTCTTACTGTTCTCCTTGCCTGATTCAGGAGTGCAGTAACTGGGCCATGTCTTAGCCGAGAATGCAGTACTTTAATGAACCTAAATGAAGAAGAGCTTGGAACATGTCTGAGTCAAGAATGAAGTATCTGTAACAAACCTGAGCAAAGAAATCAGTGTCGGTAATAAACCTGAGTGAAGAATGTGGTATCTGTAATAAACCTGAGTGAAAAATGTGGTGCCTGTAATAAACCTGAGTGAAGAATGTGGTGCCTGTAATAAACCTGAGTGAAGAATGTGGTGCCTGTAATAAACCTGCGTGAAGAATGCGGTGCCTGTAATAAACCTGAGTGAAGAATGTGGTGCCTGTAATAAACCTGAGTGAAGAATGTGGTGTCTGAAATAAACCTGAGTGAAGAATGTGGTGCCTGTAATAAACCTGAGTGAAGAATGTGGTGGCTGGAATAATCCTGAATGAAGAATGTCGGTGCCTGTAATAAACCTGAGTGAAGAATGTGGTGGCTGGAATAAACCTGAATGAAGAATGTGGGTGCCTGGAATATACCTGAAAGGAGAAGGCAGTACCTCAGCTAAGAATGCATCTGGAACTTGTCTGTGCCAAGAATTGAGTACCTAAATAATGTATTTCCAGCACTTCACCCATGCACATAATGCTTTCAATTCCAAAACATAGAAGACATAGGGCAGGATTTTCCCCTCGTTGGGTGGGCGGGCCCGGGAATGGCCATGAAACTGACTGTGATTTCACACTGGTGGGCCAATTAAGGCTCATCCAGCATGAAATGTGGCTCTGCACTGGCTGGGAAGCACCGGACAGGGGCTCTTCTACTTGTCTACTGCAGCATCAGCGAAAAGCAAAAAAACATTTTTAAAAAGGCATTAACGGGTCAGCTGCTGGGTCCAATAGTGACCCGGCAGCCAGTTTAAAAATGGCCCAGGCAGCCCCAGGAAGGCTGCCAGGGAAGGACTTCTGTCTGCCTTTGTAACGATGGACTCGAGTGTGGCTGCAAACGCCAGGCGGGAGGGGGGTGTCGGGTGGGCACTCGCTCCCCTCCCCCACTCTGCTTTTCTGATGAGTGCCTTGCTGTCCTGCTGGAGGAGGTGGCTGCCAGGAGGGACACCCTTGCTCCAGGAGATGGGAGGAGGAGGCTACCGCACCTCACCAGGAGGGCATGGAAGGAGGTGGCAACCCAGGTGAGCAGTCATGAAATGGTGCAGTGCACCTGGGTCCAGTGCCAGAAGCACTTCAATGACCTTCTGCACTCAGGAAGGGCAAGTACCGTGTTGGCATGGGTCAGTGTGCAGAAGTGTTAAGGTCTGGTCACCCCCCCGTGGACCTCAGGGGTGTTAGAGTCTGAGTGACAGCAATTGTCAATCACATCGGTACTAGCCAAGGGGGTGAGCCCTGGCTGCTTGGACTGAGTGCCTTGCAGCTTGAGGGCCATGACTCAGGTGTGCCCTGGGAGGTGTTCCTCAGCTGAGGTTGGCCAGGCTGCAATGCTCCTCTGTCCTTTCAGGGAAAGATGTTCCATAACCATTTCAAGGAGATACGTACAGGCAGAGGCCCACCCAACCTGCTGCTGCTCTCCCGGTTCGAGCAGGATGTCCTCAAGCTTGAGAGCCGGCACGCTCCCTATGCAACCGGACGTGGAGAGGTGGGGGTGCCAGACAAAGGTAGGAGCACTGTGCACAGAGGTGAGACTTTCAGATTGTGGAACTATTCTACTGTAGTGTGATGACTTTAACTAATGACATGTCCTTCTTCTCCCTTTTATGTTCGCCACCAGGCATCCAATCTGCAGACCCCAAAGGGCCACCCCTGACACCAGACGTTATTTTCACCTGCATCACACCTGCTCTCTGAAGCAGGCACCAGCGCAGATACCAGCACCTCGGTGGGCATTATATCGGTGGCTAGTATTTTGGTGCACATTGATGAGGGCACTTCACACTTGCTTAAGGTGCAGGCGGAGGCAGATAGTGCCCAGGGCACCGGCAGTTGGAGGTTTGCTGGGAACCAGGACAATGCTCAGTCAAAGGCTGATGATGAGCCTCTGGAATCATCCATTAGGCAGCAGATGCCGGATGCCCAGCGAGATGTATGGGAGGATCTGGCAGAGATCCATGAGGGTCTGTGTGTCATGATCTCCATGATGGAGGAGTCCATGTGGAGCGTGAGCACTGCGTTGACCGTCATGGGCGAGTGCACTGCCTCCTCCATTGAGAGAGTGGCGACTCTCATGGAGAGGCAGCTCCAGGGACAGAATCAGAGGTTCCTGGGGTTGCGCTCGGATCTGCAAACCCTCACACAGGCAATGGCCTCAGGTGGTCACTGTCAGTGTGGGAGATGGATGAGACACCCAATATCCCAGCTAGGTGCCCATCCATCAATGGTGTGCAAGGTCGTACAGAGCGACCTCAGATTGGCGCATGAGCTGCCTGTCATCTCTGCGGGCTCCTCTCAGGGCGCTCTGGATGATGGCAGCAGCTCCTCCGCCCCTCCACCAGTGACCATGGCACCTGATGAGGCTGTGGTGACTGGGGAGATTCCAGGTGTGGCACTGGCCACTTCCTCCCAGGGGGGCCCAGCACAGGCTCCATTGGGTGATTTTATGTTTACATTAGCTGTACTGGTCTGCCAATGAAGACCAGAGAAGTTTATGTAAATAGTTCTAAATTGTAAAAATGAGATAAATTTTGTTTTTGTCACCTTAGCCTGTGTATGCTTCACCTTTTTATTTTAACGGCAGTATGTAATGCTGGACGTAAGTGGCTCTGAACTTAGGCACTGAATGTTCTTTGTGTTCAAATGAAATGGTCATTTCAGGCATCTGGGATGGAGGAGGCAGCCCTGGCATTTGTTTGAAGCTGGTCTTTAGTAGCCAATTTGAAGGAGCGTTGGATCAAGACATCCCTGGTGTCCCTGCCTTCCTGGATGTTACCGAGGTCTGGCTGCACGTCCTCAACGTTCTCCTTACTGTGCTCCTCCTCCAATTCACTACTGGACTTATCATCTGTGGCCTTTGTAGCTGTGTCCCCTTCCTCCAGTGGGCCTCCCCTTGCCAGTGCCAGATTGTGGAGGGCGCAGCATGCAACCACTATCAGTGACACCCGCTCTGGGGGGTATTGTAGTGCTCCCCCTGAATGGTCCAGGCATCGGAAGTGTATCTTGAGAAGACCTATGGTCCTCTCTACCGTTGCCCTTGTGGAGGCAAGACACGTATTGTAACACTTCTCTGCCCCTGTTCTTGGGTGGCGGAGAGGCGTTTTGAGCAATATCATCAATGGATAGCCCTTGTCACCCAGCAGCCATCCATCCAGTCGGGCTGGAGCAGTGAACAGCCTTGGCACCTGGGAATGTCTCAGGCTGCATCATGGGAGCTTCCTGGGTACCTTGCACAGACTTGTAGAATCTGCATCCTGTGATCCCACACTATCTGCGCGTTCATGGGGTGGAAGCCCTCCCTGTTGACAAAGGCACCTGGGTCAGCCTTGATGGTCATACCTATGCAGTTGATGGTACCCTGGATATCGGGGAACCCAAGAATTGCTGCAAACCTTCTGGCTCGCTCAGCCTGGCTAGCCTCGTCTGTACGGTAAAGAATAAAGGTCATTCCCGCCTGAATAGAGCTCCTGTCACCAGCTTGATGCAACTGTGGACAGCTGATTGGGACACCACACAGATCCCTCACTGACCCTGGAAAGAGCCAGAGGCATAGAAGTTGAGGGCCACTGTGACCTTAAGAGCCACTGGCATGGGGTGTTCATCTATACATGCGGAGCTTATCTCAGCCCCAATCATCTGGCAAATGGAGGTCACAGTCTCCCTTGAGAGGCTGAGTCTCCTTCAGCTTTGCACCTCAGACATATTGAGGTAACTGCATCACCGCCTGTAAACCCTGGCATCAGGATAATGGTGTCTTCTGCGGCCCCTTCCACCTTGCAACTCCTGTTGGCCCTGCGCCCCTTGTACCTGCTCCTCTCCTCCCATAGGCCCCTCTCCTGGAAGCTGCAGTAGGACACCTGGCCTCCTCCCTCTTCTGCCCGTCTGTTCCTCCTCAGAGTTGGTGCCTCCAGTGGAGGCCACAGTCCCCATTACCAGGGTTGGGGAAGGCTGTCCGATACCTAGAAGGGTCCACATGGTCTGAATCCTCCAGGGGCCTTGCAGACACCAATAAGTTTTGAAATGAAACTTGGAAATGCTAAGAATGAAGACCCGAACAGAGATGAAGCTGCCAAGTACCAATAAACAACCAGCTGCAAACTACCTCCAAAACCGCTCACTACTCACATTGGCAATGCTGCTGACCCTTTTTATCCTGCCCTTGGATGAGGTTTGTGAAAATGTCAGCTGGCCTCCTACTCGTTTTTCCTGCATGGGAAGCAGAAAATTGCATGGACAAGGTAAAACCACAGTCAGTTGGACTGTTAAGGCCTTTAAGTGGCCTGTTAATTAATGGCAGGCGCCACTCCACCATCCACGCGTGCCTGCCAAGCAAAATATCACATGAGACCGTGATGACATCGGGACACTCGCCCAACATTATCGTGCGTTATTTTATTCCCGATCGGGTCGGGCATGTGCCCACCCGCGGGGTGAAAATTTCTGCCCATAATGGCATCTACAGCCTTTTTCAAATAGGCACGATTAATGTGCCACTGAACCAATATGCTACTTAACAAATTTTGCAGGTTACCTCCTTAAACACCGAATTTACATGCACAGACTACATGTGGCAACGAGTCCATAGTGAATCACATTACCCGCTAGGAATCACAGAATCACGGTAGGCCCTTCGGCCCATTGAGTCTCACCGACATGTGAGAAACACCTGACCTACCTACCTAATCCCATTTACCAGCTCTTGGCCCATAGCCTTGAATGTTATGACATGCCAAGTGCTCATCCAGGTACTTTTTAAAGGATGTGAGGCAACCCGCCTCCACCACCCTCCCAGGCAGTGCATTCCAGACCATCACCACCCTCTGGGTTAAAAAAGTTTTTCCTCACATCCCCCCTAAACCTCCTGCCCCTCACCTTGAACTTGTGCCCCCTTGTGACTGATCCTTCAACTAAGGGGAATAGCTGCTCCCTATCCACCCTGTCCATGCCCCTCATAACCTTGTACACCTTGATCAGGTCACCCCTCAGTCTTCTCTGCTTCCAACTAAAACAACCCAAGTCTATCCAACCTCTCTTCTGCAGGAAGCCCTGCAGAAATTTAATGTTGCATATTCCTCAGGCAAAATCCAGCAATCATAATTCCCATTAGTGAAAGCATTTAGCTCATAGGGATTTTCAACCTTAATGTTACTCATACCTTTATAGATTTTTGTAATCAACTGAATTTATAAAAAAAAAATTCCACTGGATATTTGTTGCAATATATCGTAGTAAGTATGTTATGTTAGTCTTCGAGTGAAACATTATAATACTAAAGTGCCAGTTTAGGCAATCGGCTTATTGACATTTCTAAAAGCTTTTACCTTTCCGCAAAGGACATCTTTTAAATAATGTGATGCAATTCATTAAAATGTGTAGCAAAGTCTTGATTGTATCTCTACTTTAAAGAGCACCAAAGATTCTGTGATCCTCATCAAAGAGTGTACTAGTTTTATTTCTTCCATTTCAAGAATGACAATTGAATAAGGCACTAATAGCTGACATGGCTTCAAAACAGAAAAGAATCAGCTCTCAGCATGATGCCTTTTCTGGAATAAGAGAAAAGATAAAATACAACTACATATTCTGTTTGCTGTATTCCAATGCTTTTTAGGAATGTTTAATAACAGAATATGTGTATGATTGTATTATTTAACTAGATCTTGCTTGAAAGAAAAATCAGATGATACCAGTCAAGCAGATGTGAAGCAGCTGAAATGTTTTAGACTCTGTTCTGTTGTGGATGATCATCTCTGCATCAATGGGCTGGATTGTGTTCGATACAGCTACACTTGCTGATAGGCTTTCTATGGGGTTTTTGCACTGGATGTTCCAGCCAGTCAACTGTCGATAAAGTACAGCCCCTCCACAGATGGTCTGGGCCGTGTGTGTGTTGTTTTTCTATCTTACACAAACACACTAACTGCCAAGAAGAGCACTGGTAACTCAATTAGTTGTATTCTTTTACTTGAAGAAATTAAACTATATATAATATCTGGTAGGCTAGTTAGCACATCTGGTCCCTAGGACTGCTCCTGTTATCTGCCTGATGTTTACATGAGTCTATACATAATATCCTGTCTGGTGATGGACAGCAGTTTTAGATATGCTCTCTTAAAGGTATACCACAATACTAGCCCCCCCACCCCCCCACCCCCCATTTCTTCTAACTTAAAGTTGCACCCTTAAATAATCAGAACTACTTACATTGCATCAAAAGAAAACTGTTATGTGTTTAAATATAAAATTATACAAAGTGATAAACTTATGAGTCCATGAAACATGATAGAGGTTTTCAATAATGCCCAGACTTGGTTACTGTGAAGTTGGTTTGAGATCACCGTATTTTCTCACAATTTTGGTTGTCTGTAGGAGTGTTGTGCTTCGATCATGTCTTAGATCATGTTCTACTTGCAATAGGTTTACTTAGAATTTCTTGTGCTGATCCTTCCCTGCTTTGGCATTGGTTTCTTTGCAATGTCATATCTTTGGGTTCTGGTACTTGGTATGATCGTGGCTATGGACAGATGCTAATAATTTCTGCTAGATTTCATGTTCCATCAATTGGGAGTTAAATTTGTATCTTTTGTCTAATGTTTAAGTTGCATTCAAGTGCACCCTTCAACTTCCCCTGTTTTTCAATGACATCGCTTAGCCCTGGAAGTATTGACGAATAATGACTTGGAAGGATTATTTGCACTTGTTTGTTGAACTACATTTCTGCTGGGGAAGGGATGGTTTCACTGAGTGGTGTTGCTCTAAGGAATAACATTGTTATGTGCAAATCTTGTTTAGTTTGCCAACATTTTATAATTAAGGGTGTACAGTACATACCGTGCATTTCACTGTGCCATTGAACATGGGATATTGTGGTAATGAGGTAGTGTGGCCAACTCCACACTTTCACACATCACCTGAACGGTTTTCTAGTATATTGGGGTCAGTTGTCCAAAACAACTTCTTGCAGTGCCCCAAATAGTCTAAAGATTGAACTCAATGGCCAGGATATTGAGTTCGGCGAGCGGGTGGGAGCGGTATGTAAAATGACGCAGGATAACGTCGGGTGGAACTCCCGACATCACCCCGCGTCATTTCGATTTTCAGGTTGGCAGGGGCGCAGCTGAATCAGCTGTGCACCCGCCGACCTGCCATCGGCCAATTGAGGCCATTTATAAAAGTAATTGAACTAGTTAATGGACCTGCCCATCCAACCTTAAGGTTGGCGAGCAGGCCGGGAGCCCTGGCGGGCATTGGAAAAAGCATGAAACCTCATCCATGGGCGGGATGAGGTTCCATGAGAGTTTTAAAAATGTTTTAATGAAAGTGATGGACATGTCCCATCTCATGTGACAATGTCACATAAGGGGACATGTCAGGGAAATTTTAATTTTGTGTACTGGCCATTTTTTAATTTGGCGCCTATCTCCCTGAGGCAGCACTTAGCCTCAGGGAGATGAGTGCGCTTTTTCGTGCGTATGAGCGAAAAAGCGCTTTCCCAGCTGAGGGAATCCCCCCCATCCACACAGGGAGTGCCTAGCACTTCCTGGCGGGGGTCACGTAAAATGGAGGCACGCCCCTGATTGGGGGCACTGATCGGAGGCGGGTCTGCACGCGCCCGCTCCTGCACTTCCCCCCTGACGGGAGGAAAATTCTTCCCAATGTGTCTGCAGTGCTGCACTGGATGTGCCGTGTAACTGATGGATAATTGGAGATTTTGAGAAATAGTCATTCACAATCAAGAAATCAGCTCCAAAGATGCTGAAGAGATCTGTTGCAATTCTGGCCCATAGATGTGTAGGGTCCTTGGTGAGGTAATAACGGTTCCTTGTGGTGACTGGATATGTAGGCTTGGCATACCTCACATTCCCTCTTGACTGTTTCAATGTCTTGATTCATCCCTGGCCAGTATACTATTTCACTAGCCAGTGTCCTGGTTTGATCAATTCCCATATGCACTTGGTACAATTGCTGTAGGATATCAGGTCTAAGGACTTGGTTGCCTGCTGAAAATTACAACATGGAATATGCTGAGCTCATCCCCAAAGGACCAAAATAGTCTTAGAACCTCTGGAATGTGCTGAAAGGGCTCTGACCACCCACCAATCATAGCCTCCCATGATTGTTGCAATATGGGATCATTGAACATTTCTTGTTGCATTTGCTGGCATTTATACTGCCCAAAACTCATGAGGTCCAATATGTAAAATATCTTCTAATTTAAAAGCAATGAAACCTCTCACAGACCCAAGGAAATATCTGCAGTTTTGGATGGGTTAAGTAAAAGACTTAATTTGTCAAATGTGACCATGGAACTTCCTGGCTTGTAGTGTACGTCACAGTCATTATCTTGTATCTTGATGAGTAAGTGCTGTAATCTGGGTGGTGCACTAGTTAACGGTTTATGCCAGATCATCTAGAGTGGCTTGCTGTCGGTTTCCACAATATACTTTTTCCCAAATAGATACATGTGGAAGGCTGGATTCCAAAAACCAAGTCTAATGTTTCCTGTTCAATATTGTTTGCTTGGGCTGTCAGACTCTTGGAAGCAAAAGTGATGGGCTTTCCTTTTCGAAGGATACACACTCCAAAGCCTTTTTGTGACACATTAACCTTCAGTGTAATTTCCTCTGCTGGGTCCTACAATTGAAGTGTCAATGGTCCTATGGTCATTGACTTTTTGAGCTCACCAAATGTGTGCTGATGATCCTCCTGCCAGATAAATGGTACTTCTTTTTTCAAAAGTTCACAAAGAGATGAGGCTTTTGATGCAAAATTCGGCCTGTATGGCAAAAGAAAAGTTAATAAACCTAAGCAATGTTGAAGATCACTTTTCTCTTGGGGGTTGGACATTGTGCTATTGCCCTCCAGTTTTCTAGGATCAGGAAGATATTGATCTGAAAAAGTTGATCTGTTGTACATTAATGTTGCATCCTTGGCTATGAACACAAGTCCCTCTCAGCATGCTGCTTCCATTAGGAGGTGCAAATTTTGATCATGCTCCTGTTTCGTTTGGCCAACAACAGCGATGTCATCTGCTATGCAGATGCATCCTGGAATTTCACACGTGATAAGCTCCATGTGTTATTGGAGAAGATTTTGGCTTATGGAAAGTCCAAATGGTAATCGTTGGAAATATTATCAACTGAACCAAGTGCGGAATGTCATTAGCTCCCAAGAGGTCTTTTCCGAATACACTGACTAATATCCATTTTTAGTGTCAGGTTTGGAGAAAAATTAAATGTTCGCAAACTTGGAGTTTTGTCCCTCAAGTGTGGGAATTTTATGTGGGCATTGTTTCAGTGCTGCATTCAGATGCCTTTGGGTCTAAACAAACTTGTATGGAGCCATTTTTTAATGATTCATGTGATGGATCAATACCAATCATTGTGGGGCTGGACTTTATGCATTATTCCATCCCTTTTTATCTTATCCAGTTATACTTTCAGCTTACTCTGGATATGGATGCTACACTTACACAGAGAATCAATGGAAGGAATAACATCTGCTCATATATGCAATATTGCATCCCCTTTGAAACTTCAAATTCTGTTGAGCCTATCCAGATACAACAATGTTAGGTTGGCTATAGAGGTGAGAGGATCATCGTTGTGGTCTATTGTCTTCACCATTGCCTTGATGATGCTATGAATCACAACCAAATCAGGTCTCTGCATGCCAGTAGGTTTGCAATTGCTGGACCTGTGTTGTCCACAATATAGAAAATCTGGAATGACCATTGTGAGTTATTGTAGCAACATTCAAGTGCGATGGAACCCAGGGAAAGAATCTCTGTGCCATTGTAGACTGTCAGCTTGGCAGTGTTTTGTTAAGCCATCACTTTCCACTTCTGTGGGTACATGTTTTTCAGTATGCGAAGTGGAAGAATGTTAGCACCCACACTCGTATCGAATTTTATCCACAGCGTATGTTTCCCAGGCTTCATGGGCTTACAATGTGGATAGTAGCAAATGGTACAATGGTGTCAATATGTTCTGTGATATTAACTGTATGGAATGGCTACTTATTGTATGTGTTAATAATCTGGTCATTCTCATCATCCAACCTTGCAGCCTAGCTGCTCATTTTGTGGATTTGCTCTTTGTGAAATTTGGTGTTCTCCCTTTGTTTGCTGGAATGTTGTACCTGTCTTGCATCCGACTGTGTCCTGTCATGGTGTCGAGCCATCTGTTCTGACTTTAGCTTCTTGCATTGGCACTTGTAATATCCTCTGGTGCCACATCTCTTGTATATGTCATGGAAATCTGGTCATTCTGGGTGCATGTATAATAGCGCACCACCTGCGTAGTTTAGCAGGTTTGTTTGAATTGTCTACTGTACCAATTGTGGATGTATTGCACAGAGCCATAAACTCTATCTATCCATAAGGATTGCTTCATGCTTGCACCTACTTTTTAGCAACATTTCCAAGCTGTCACTTTGGGCTGGTCCAAAAGATCCTTTTGATATGCTTCGATATAAGTAGAAGCTATCACAAGCTCGATGCAGATCGTTCTGCCTCCGAAAAGTTGCAGTCATGCCCCTTATCCTTGCAGCACCTCACAAACTGATCTCTTGTCTCCTTGGGCTGCCTGAAAGACAAACTTGAGACAGTGTATCTGAAAGTTAAGCCTAACTCTTAACTAGCCTTGCTGTGTGGGCCATATTTTGCTTGGATCCATGAGGCCACCTTTCAACAATCCTGATGCCTTCAGTCTGTGGAGACCTTCATTCCCCACGGCTATTTTATCTTTGATGGTTTGTTTGTTTGGTTCGGAGGCCGCCAGGTCCAGAAAACATAGTTCCATCTGTTGCCTGAACAAATTAAACTCAGTAAGGAGATCTGCTGCCTTCCAATTCAGGGTTGGAAATTTTTAAATTATGCCTACACTCATTCCCGCACCCACCGATATTTCAAAATCCAGCCCACATAGTCTGAACAAGGAAGTGTCAGTTAGAATATTTAATTCAATGTCAAATCAAGCACGGAAAGTGCAATAAAGAGAGGGAAAGGGAAAAAAAGGATTAAGAGAGAACAATAAGACACAGAAAGGAAAAGTGAATAAAACCTGTTCTTATTTTTAAATTTCCAAGAATTATTAAATCTGAAGGAATGATACTCCATGCTTGTTAAAGTTAATTTTCAATATCAGAGAGGTGTTTTTGATGTAATTATGACTTATTACGACATTACAAATTTACAATGGAATGTCAGTATTCACAGGTGTTTCAATGATATCTGTGGCTGGAATATTCAGACTTACACTCATCTTCAGGGCTTAAATTATGTGGCTCCACTTGCTTGTAGCTCTTTAGGTGATCTCACCTGGTTATTAGACTTAGACTTAGGTTGATGGTGCTGTTGCTGCCATCTGTGCTTTGCCCACAAAGCACTGTTTCAATGCAAACATGCCTCGATGCCTAAAGAAATTATTTAATGGCAATGAAGGTCTTTTTCAGCCTTCTTGAAGCTGTTGAAGGCTGTCACTTGACAGACGGTTTTGCCTGGTCCTGATACAAATGTTTGGTTGCCTCTGGCCCATTTTAGATATGCCCCTTAAAGGTATACCACAATAGTGTGAACAGGACAAACAACTGTGTATCTCTTTAAACAATCAAATGGAAGGAGCATTAATGAGCAACACAGGGCTGGATTTTCAATATGGGGTTGGGAATTGACACCCAGTCAACATTCAGATCCTACCCTTCCCCATGTCAATGTCAGTGCTGCAATGCTATTCTCAAATGTAAAACACAGACTTGATCTGGGGAAATTCTGGCACACAATCAGTGGTGCCAGGAGCAGACTGAAGGAGGGATATAGAAAGCAAGGACCCTTTGAAAAGGTGAGTAGCAGCCATGACTGGGCTTGCCATTTACAGAGAACATGTTGCAGGACTGCTGATCAGGCCAGTGCTGGCATAGGCAGTTATCTACAGGCAGTGCCAAGGTTTTCCAATGCCTTGCCTGAGGCATTGCAGGGGTCATCATGGACCAGAGTGCAAATGCCTCAGACCAACTACCTGGATAGGTGCAGCCTCCTGTGGCACTGGTGCTCTGTGATTTGCAGGTAGTTGAGTCAGGGGTGCATACTTGAATTAAAAGTTAATTTTTATCGTCAGAAGATGGAATTTTCTGTGCCCGCTGGCATTTGGCGTATTCAGCAGCATGAGCGGACAAAATGGCAAGAAGGCCAAAAATCGGTTCCACGACGTCATGAAACCAGTTTGCAATCGTCTGCGCTATTCATAATGGCGGGCTGCATTTCCCGCTGTCGGATGTCAGGAACCTCATTGTGATACATCTGCATCTCATTATAAGCCCAGCCCGCTGGAATCATCCCCCCACCCCACCCGGCGCTGGATCTTCTGAGCACATCGGCCGACACGTTTCACAACAGCATTTATAAGATGTGCACTTGGCAGGCTGCACTTTGGGGGGACCTCGGAGCCGGGCGCACAGTAACGTTGTGCAGCGCTCACAAGGGTCGCCTGTTGGACTTCAAGGTTGAGGCGAGTTGGGGGATGCAAGGGCTGCACTGAGGCTGATGCAACATGGAGGAGGGGCAAGGGCTGCCCTGTGGTTGAGGCGACTTGGGGGCGGGGCGGGTGCAGGGTAAGGGCTGCCCTGCGGTTCATGGTAGTGCAGAAGCATGTGTGGGGTGGGATGGAGGGAAGCGACCGCATGTCAGGGAAACCTTGTGACTATTCCTCCGCAGCAGAAACAGTTCAGACACAGCCACATTGACATGCTTGGAGTCGAGCCTCTAGCTTATCTGCCCACTTAAGCAATGCAGAGGCATGAACCAAATGCCCCAGAGCTTTTCACCCTCTGGCACAGACTGCAAAATAATGAGCGTTTTAGTGGAATGCAGAACAGCTGGACGATTGCGCATGTTGTACAATCTCCTTACGAAAGTTGGCCATGGAGCAGTCACTGGTGGAGGCGCTCACAGCCCCTTGCCAAGTCATCATTCTGCTTTGGAACAGTCTCCCCCATGGTTCAAGCTAACAGCACAGCCTTGCAGCAAACCTGTGCCTGAGCTGAGAGCACAACATGCAGTCCAGTGGGCAAAGCTGCTGCCAATCAGTCAGGTGGAGTGGGGTGGAGGAGGGTGGGGTTTCGGGCAGCTATGCAGCACACTAATCTCTGGCCATCCAAGTGGTGGCCAGCACTCTCCAGGATGTGTTAAGGGGCTTTCAGACTTAACCAAGGGAGGTTCTTAGAACACCAAAGCTAACCCACGTGTCTCTCTCTTCCATACTGCAGGAGGAGTACATCAAGAGCATGAAACCTGGTGAGCTAGCTGTATGCCTCTTGGCATACAGAGAATGGAGATGATGGAGAAGAGAGCAATGGCTCTGCAGAGGAAGGAGCAGCATGCTCAGGAAGAAGTTATAGCTGGGGATCTAGCACACGCCACTGAAGAGCCACAGTGAGCTGTCGCTGGTCGGCACCTAGCCAGACCCAGGGTCTATACAGCTGCCTTTCATACCTGAAGATGACCGAGAACCAGTGTCTCTGAAACTGCTCATTTCTAGGAAACTGGTCGGTCATATCTGCGATCTGCTGCAGGATTTAGTGCCACGGGGACATGGAGGGCATCCCCTGCCAGTGGCTGTGAAAGTGACCACAGCGCTCAATTTTTACATCAGTGGCTCCTTTCAGGGCTTCACAGGTGACCTCTGTGGGATATCACAAGCCTCCACCCACAAATTTATCCTTGAAGCCAAGGTTGCCAGCTTCGCGAGGGCACACAACTTTGTACATTTCACCTGGGACAAGGACAGCCAGGATGGATGAGTGATTGGATTTGCCCAAATCTCAATTTTCCCACAGGTGCAAGGTGCCATCAACTGCGCTCACATGGCACTTAGATCTCCGTTGCAACAAGCGGTCAACTATGTCAACCGCAAGGGATTCCATTCGCTGAATGTGCAGCTGGTGTGCGACCACCACAAATACATCCTGCAGGTCTGCGCTTGGTTTCCAGGGAGTGTCCACAACTCCTACATTCTCAGTCGGTCCCAGATCCCTGACATCTTCCAGGGCCCACAGAGGCTGCAGGGTTGTCTCCTCGGGGACAAGGGCTAGCTGCAGAGGACGTAGTTGATGACACCCATGTGGCAGCCTCAGACTGCAGCAGAGAAAATTTATAAGGAGGCTCATGCTGCAACTCGCGCCTTGGTGGAGGAAACCATTGGGATGCTGAAAATGAGCTTCCAGTGCCTGGACAGGTCTGGTGGAGCCCTGAAATATTGTCCACAGAGGGTGTCGCACATCATCATCACCTGCTGTGCCCTTTTCAACCTGGCGCTGCAATGGGGAAGGAGCTGGCTGAGGAGGAGTTGGAGGAGCTGGAGGTCTCCTCCGATGAGGAGGACATCGATGGGGATAAAGGTAAGGAGACCCTCAAAGGTGACGATGAAGGCGATGGCCAGATGAGGCAGGTGCACTTGGGAAACCCTCACAGCTGCTATATTTGTGGAGGATAATGACAATATGCAGCGAAGAGACAGCATAGATACTCAATGCATCTGTGAATGTTTGACTCCAGCCTGGCTGATGGCTGCGCACATGCCCTTTGTGATAAAGCTCCTCTCATGGAAATGCAGCGGAGGCCCTAAAAGTCACTTGATTGCAGGAAGATGATGATGACATACAGTGAGGACACTCCATAGACCTTCACAAAGCCTCTGAGAATGTCTGACTCCTATCTGGTCGAGGACAGCTCGCTTGTGCTCTGCAATCAGGGTTATATCATGGAGGCACAGCCGTGAAACTTTAAATGCACCTGATCCTTTGTCCGCCTTCAGCACCTGACACCTTCAGGAGCACTGGTCACAGATGCTGAAGAGATGGGGGCCAGTTCCACCTTAAAGGTGCTGAGAGCACACAGAGTTTGATGGAACACTGTGACCCTGCCAACAACATTCTGGCAGTGATGACAAGCACCACCGAGGTGCTGGCATCAGTAATGTGTCCAGTGAGTGTGAGGCCAGACCATCACTTTGGTCTGAAGGATGTACAAAGCACAAGGAAGAGGCCCTGGACTGAGACACCTGCCTTTATCTCGTGCAGGGGCCACGGTTTCACATCTGAGTGACACGAGCAATACTCATCAGAACAAAGAGCCATAGGCAGGGAGCCATTCTTAGGAGTTTATTTACAATAGTGAACATTATGTACAAGTGATTAACACCCATGCCGAGGCTGTGCAATTACATCTTAACTTTCCTAACTCTGCCGCAATGTCTTGATTGTCCCTGGAAATCCACAGTGGAAGTGGAGGCAGCCTGCTGAGTGTGATGCCCTGTCTGTGATGACTTTGCTGGCGTCCTTTGGAGGAATGAAATCTGGAGGGCCTGGTTTGCTTTCGAAGTCCTGCTGTGTGGCAGTGGCCCCCTCCTCAGCTGTGGAGCTGGAGCTGCTGGGATCACAGGAAGAGGGAGTTTGAATGAGCTGGACACTTGCGAAGTCTGGGTGGATGGCCCTGGAATGTGCACCTGCTGATCCTCCTCCCTATGGGTCCCCAAGGTCCCCTGGCTGACTCCCTGGGAAAAAGTGGAAGCTGGAGTGAGATCGAGCTGCCTTGCATCCCTCTCGTGTTGACACTGTTGGAGGCCAACTATGGTGTCAGCAATGGAGTTCAGTCCGCGTAGCAGTGCAGGACTGATATCCTGGACCAAAGTGTCCATGGCGGCTACCATCCAGATAGTGTTGATCTTGGTGCATTGGCATGCTGGTGCCATCACCTCCGCCTGGAGGCGGTCAGACTCCTCCATCGTACCTTGCAATCTGAGGAGTGCAGCAGACATCCCTTCCTGATGTTCCCAAGCTTGCCTTTGCAGCTCCAGCATCGGAGGTATTACTGAGTCCAGAGGCTCGCCTCCAGCACTCCTGCCAGTGCCGGGGACCTAGGAAGTCCCTGTTGTGGATTAGATGGTGCACTGTGTTCACCGGATTGTGATCCTGAAGCTACTCTGAAGCTAGGTCACACCAAGTTGTGTGTCTCTGCACTGGTGGAGGGTGTGGGTGAGCGCTGTGATGGGTCTTTAATGAAGGTGCCTTCAGATTCTTCTTCAGATGTTTCTTTGGGGCATGAGCTGAGGACCTGGGTCATGGACCTTCTCAGCTGTTTCCCAGAAGTGCCTGTGAAAACAAGGAGGTATAATTAATGCATGGCTGTGTCTTGTGCAGCAGGACACATCACTCACAGCATAGTTGGCTGATGGATGTTGCACTGCTGGATCCTCCCTTGGTAGCGCACCACATGGTCCTTGATTTCAGGCATTCCTTCAACAGTCTTGCAGCCTCCCCCTATTGTTGTGTGCTAGCTTGTCCTGCATGAATAGAGATGGACAGTGTGTAAGCAGGACGCCTTCCAGGCCAGATGATAAGTATGCCTGGCATGTGTGGGTGGTGAGTGGTCCCATGGATGGGATGAGGGCAATGAAGGTGTGAGTGTGATAATGAACGGTGATGTCCCTTGAACTGGCAGAGAGTGAGATCTCTGTGACTGTGTGATGGGTTTGTGAGTGTGTGAGTTGAGAGTGATGAGAAGAGTGACTTACCCTGGCAAAATGAAGGAGATCATTCATCCTTTTTAGGTAATGGGTGGCTGTCCTCTTTTGCAGGGCATTGGCGCTGACCACTACTGCCACTGTCTCCCAAGCCGCGTTAGTGCTGTTGCTGCCCATCCTGTGGCCAGAGCGGCGTTAGAGGACATCCTGGTGGTCCTCCACGTCATTCAAAAGGTGCTCGAGGGATGCGTTGCTGAACTTGGGGCTGCATTCTTCTTGCCTTTTGGTGCCATGTCTTCTGTGCAGCAGTCCTGGGCTGGAAGCACTGAGAGTTGTGCGTGCGAATGCATTTTAAATATGGCACCCATGATGAGGGAACAGTGAGGTGATGGCTTGGCGGGTAAGTGAGAGCCCGTCTGCCAATGAAACGGCATGTTTCCTGGGACTGCATAATTAATGCAGTGGGTTTGGGGTGAAACGGCGTGAGAAGCTGCCATTGCAGCCGGCGGGTAAAATGTCGTTTTTCCCTTCCTGCTACCACAATTAGTGCAAATCTGGGACGATTCCGGCCAGAAAGGTGTTTTAGCAGTAATTAAGACTTATTACAGCATTGCAAATTTTCTTACATTGGAATGGACAAGACCTAACTTTCTCTGGTGTGTTTAATTTGTATCTATTTAGGTCCACATCCTGGGGCAGAATTTTACGGCAGAGGGATTTTACGTTCTCGCTGAAGTCAGTGGGGATTATAATGGCTCGCCGCATTTTATGGCCCCGGTCCCAGCCGAAATGGGGTCGTAAAATTCTGCCCCTGGGAATCACTCCCCGACAGCACTCTAGGGGGAGGATTTTCCAATCGTCGGGCGGGCGTGGCGGGTGGGCCCGGGAGTGGCCACGCAATGGTCCACTGCCTGCGATCAGGCCCCGGCTGCGAATTCACGCTGGCTGGGTAATTAACGGCCAGCCAACGTGAATGGCGCGCTGAAACCCTCAGCGCTGCCTGGGTATGGGGGCAGGGGGGAGGGTGAGTGTGGAATTCAGCACATGCGCGTGAAGGCACAGAACTGCCTCAGGGAGCTGAAGATTTTTCGCATTAAAAATAAAGTTTTCGAAAAAAAAAGGAAAGCATGTCACCCCATGTGGCTCCACCACATGAGCAGGGACATGTTGGAAATGAGTTTCAAACACCTTTATTTTATTTTTAATTAACTTCAGAAACCTCATCCCGCCTCATCCTGTTGGTGAGGTTTCCTCAAAACTCCAAAGGCCCCTTGGCTTACCTGCCCGCCCGCCAACCGTAAGGTTGGATGGGCAGGAAAAAATTCAATTTAATTAATTGATTAATGGGTTTAACAACCCTCTTAATTGTCGAGGGGCGCACTGCCGACTCCTGCACCCGCCCGCCAACCTTCATGCGCATGTGCTGACTTCCGCACTCGCCCTCCCCCGAGATGTACTTTTCTCTTACTCTTTTATGGAACATGGGCGTCGCTAGCCAGGCCAGAATTTTTATTGCCCATCCCTAATTGTCCTTGAGAAGGTGGCGGTGAGGGGCCTTCTTGGCCTGCTGCAGTCCCTGTGATGTAGGTACACCCACAGTGCTGTTAGGAAGGGAGTTCCAGGATTTTGACCCAGCGACAGTGTAGGAACGGTAATATAGTTCCAAGTCAGGATGGCGTGTGGCTTGGAGGGGAACTTGCAGGTGGTAGTGTTCCCATGCATCTGCTGCTCTTGTCCTTTTAGGTGGTAGAGGCCGCAGGTTTGGAACATGCTGTCGCAGGAGACTTGGTGAGTTCCTGCACTGCATCTTGTAAATGGTGCCACTGTGCATTGGTGACAGAGGGAATTGAGTTTGGAGCTGGTGGATGGGGTGCCAATCATGCAGACTGCTTTGACTGAATGGTGTCGAGCTTCTTGAATGTTGATGAAGCTGCACTCATCCAGGCAAATGGAGAGTATTCCATCACACTCCTGACTTGTACCTTGTAGATGGCGGACAAGCTTTGGGGAGTCAGGAGGTGAGTTACTCGCCGCAGAATTCTCAACTTATGACCTACTCTTGTAGCCACAATATTTATATGGCTAGTCCAGTTCAGTTTCTAATCAATTGTAAGCCCCAGGATGTTGATAGTCGAGGATTCAGCGATTGTAATTCCATGAAACTTCAAGGGGAGATGATTGGATTCTCTCTTGTTGGAGATGGTCATTGTCTGGCACTTCTGTGGTGTGAGTGTTACTTGTCATTTATCAGCCCAAGTCTGAATGTTGTCCAGGTCTTGATTGCAGTGATTCAAGAAGGCAGCTCACCAGCACCTTCTCAAGGGCAATTAGAGGTGACCAGTGACATCCACATCCATGAAAAAAAATTTAAAAATCAGGTAAATATTGCAACTTTACACCATTCAAAGTATTTTGGTGAGTTTCTTGAAGAGATACCGTTCTGGCACAGCTTTTGGAGGAGCAGAGCACCTTGGTCGGTAACCTCTTGACCAAATTTGTATTTACAAATTGAACTACATTCGTTTGATTGCTAGAAGTTGCTGTCTTATTTACATATTAATAACACTGAACACTGTTAACCTCGCTATTAGTTCTATTGCAAAATCCATCCATGATCACATCAAAAACAGGCCCTATTTGAAATCTAATTTTTGGGATATTTGACTTTTGCTACCTTGACACACTGAAACTTCCATTTTTTTTAACAAAGGTGCTGATGAATAATGGCACTCTACAGAGCAAGGTTGGCCTGCTCCAATTGACCTCAAGTGTGACTAAACCATGATTATAATATGCATGGTTAAATTTTGGATATTAATGTTCCAGCAAAGTTACAATGGGCTGAGTGGCCTCGTTCTGTGCTGTTTGTTTCTCTATTTTTGCAATTAAAAGTTATCAGTTGTTTCCATCAGATATGAGTACATCCTTTGCAAGGAGGTGCAATATGAAAGGCAGGATGTCCAAAATCTGGCATCAGACAGACACTAATGTTGAAAATATACTTCTGCGTTATACAAGTGGTTGGAAAAGTCAGAACTGAGAGAAGGTTAAGAGGTGCCTTAATAGGGGTTTTCAAGATGGTGAGAGGTTTTGAGAGGATAAATAGAAAAAAGCTGTTCCCCATTGGCGAGGAGGCTAATAACCAGAGGTCACAGGCCTAAAATTATTGACAAAGAGCTAGAAAAAAATGCAGAGACATTTTTCACTCAGAGAGGGATGTCGGACCTGGAACCCTCTACCTGAAAAGCTAGGGGAAGCCCATTCCATACCCAATTTTAAAAGGGAGGTGGACAGGTTCTTGTGGATGAAGAATTTACACGATTATGGACAAAAAGTGGAGGGGTGTGGGGGATGCAATTGCTACAGGGCTAAGCAGAACCGCTGTTTCAGAGAACCAGCATAGGCATGGCGAGCTGAATGGTTTACTTCTCTGCTTTCATTTTCTATGAATCTGTGATCAGAAAAAGATAGCGGTAAACCAAACCAGCTGAACATTTAATTGCTCCACATTCCCCAACCTGCACAATTACCTTAGAATAACTTAGCAGCAGTATCTTTAAAAAACCGGAGCAGTGGGGGAGTTTCATCTACATATTTTAAAAAATCCCACAGAGGTAAGACCAAGCTTTCTCAAGGAATTATTATTCTGTCAGTGCTTCTATCAAACCAATTCTATGAGGACAGGCATACCTGCTCATTATAGACCTGGTGCTAGCTCCATGCTCCTGGTGTTGAAAGAGGAGAAAATTACACCAGGCGTAGTAACATTTATACTGTTGCAAAAATGAGGATCCTTAAGAGAAAAAAATGCAGGTAAGCTGCTTCTGGAATTACTCAGAAGATTTGAAACATTACTTGCTTTTGTCAAGGAGAAAGGATTAACAAAGAATGTCCTGAATATTATTGATACCTCTCAATGTAAACCATCATGAGGAGAGTTGGTAAAGCTTTCTTTGGACTATTGCTCTGCTAATTAACAAAGTGCAATCCATATCAGGCAATCCAATTGGAACAGAGGAGATAGAAATTACTATTTTGGTTTAGCTCAGAAGGAAAGCATCATGAAATAGATTGGTTTTCTCAGCCATAATATATCTGTGCTGATTGCAATAGGTCACCAAGCTTCTAGCAAAATGTGTGAACTTGTCATTGAACTAGGTACAATACCAAGTTCTTTGATTTTACTAATTTCTTATCCCAATTGCTGTCTGCTTTGGTCTGTGATTCTTCAGTAGTGCACCCAAGCTGATTGCTCTCATCCTACACACAGAAATCACACTCATGAGAGCAATCATTCACAAATCATCAGTGAGAAACTGGGAATCTGTTCATAACTGAAATGGTGGGATTTAGGACATCAATGTAGGAGTAGTAGAGAAAAATTATGGGAGACCAGCTATCAGCTCATAAGTAATTATGAGAAGTCAAGGATTGGAAATCACTGGGTGAAGGGACAGACTGAGGAAAGCAAAAAAAAACCAAAAGCAGCGGTATTTTCGGGCCTGGCCAGCAGCAGGAATTGTGGCTGGTGGAGACACAAAATTTGGCGCGATGTCAAAAGTCAATTTTCCACCAGTGGGAAAATAAGCTGGAATTTTCCCCTCCCGACTTTCATGGCAGGCTAATGGCGTGTCGACTTTCCCACTGATCCATGTCGGGAATCACATTTGCATGTATTTCCATATCATGAATACTTATTAAAAATTCAGCTCACTGGAATCACGTTCTCCCCCCCAATCTAATTGTCACGCCAGTGGATAATTAGACCAGCCTGATTCACAACCGAATATAAGTGGCATGCACCCGGCAACCTTCGCTTCACTTGCGACTTTGAGGTTAGCACATGCAGCGTTTACCTATCTTTAACTGCACTGCTGCCATATCTTGTGGCTGCTACGATTCTGCACCAAGGCTGCTCACCATAAGGCAAGACCAGAGGGAAGGGAAGGGGTAGAAGACAGAGGCATGCCTGGGTGGGAGGTGGGGCTGGGGTCTGACTGGAGCAAGGGAGGAAAGGAGTGGACACAAATGCATGACTGGTGGGGGTGGGGGGGGTTAAGGGATGAGGAGGGAGGAGTGTGAGTGAGTTCTGGGGCTGTGCAGACCATGCTACAAGGCTATGCCTGGCATGCATGTCTTGTGCCCGGTCCAGGGAAGGGGAGGGCCTGTCTGTACAGTGTTGGTTGTGCACAGCATGCTATTCAGGCCTGGTCAATCCTTCACACATGTGGGTCCTGGAGGTTGGTCACTTGGTGCTGGGCAGCAGATGGCACTGTCAGTCAGGGGAGGCATCTGCAGCCTGTAAATGAGGAATTGGTGAGTAAGTGGGGGGGGCGGGAGTTGGGGGTTATCGATAGTCTCAAGGCAGGAAGGAAGTGGGTGGGGGTCCCTGTGGGTCACTGTGCACATGGCCTTAATATTGTGGGGGGGGAGGTGAGGTCGACAGGGGGCATGGGGACATCGACAGAAAACAGCTTGGGGGAGGACAGGAATGTTGACAACAATGATGATGGGCTCTAGGGTTAAGGGGGAGGCAGGAGAGCGATCAGAGGAATGGAAACTTGGACATGGTGAGGACTGAGGAGGGTAGTTGGGACTTGGATGGTAACAGGAGGAGGTTGGAAGCTGGTCTACAAATAGAAGTGGAGCAGCACCATCTCGACAGCCTGATGAACAATGCAGTAGAAAAATAACTTTGGAAAAAAAATCATGAAGGGAAGAGTCTGATGGCATGTGGGAGGACTTCGCTACTGCACTTCTGGACTGATTGAAGGGGCACCCTAATAATTACTGGCTGAAGGCTGGAGATCAAGGCTCAGCTGAGAGATATTAAGATGAGTCAACTGCCAAATGAAGGATTTGGGCACCTTAACTCATGGTGCACATTCTTGTGAGAATCCATTAGGACCAGGGGCAACAGTTGATTTGGTCTGATTGAGCATTTGTCCGTCACAGAGGAATTGGAAAAGTAAGAAGGATCAAACTATTCAAGGGGCACAGCTACAGGAAAAATGCAACATGCTCCAGACAACTCTACACAATGTAGCTGGGATGTTCATGGCTTACAGGGCTGAACACTTGCAGGCATTAAATTGGTGCAAGGCTGGGCTGTAGTCCAGTCAAAAGGAGGCAGCCTGACAGTGTACCCACCCAGATCCAAGCATCTTTGTGAATCTTTGTTGGAGGATAGGGTGGGGGGCGGTGCTCAGCCACCTGTGATCCTTCAGGATGTGCTTCAGCTGTGAGGGTGGATCTGGGGATGGCATGTATGGAATGAGGGCTGCCCAAGTGCTTCACAAGGGCTCCTAGCTTGGCGATGGAGGGTGATTGTCGCAGGGTAATGTTCAGTCATGCCTCTAATCTATTTCTCCACAGTAACAAGGAGGAATGCAGAATACAGTCTGCAAACAACCTGGCATTCTACATGGGTTGGAAACGACTAAGAAGGAGAAAAAGGGACTGATGCCTTCTGGCAGGGCTCAGGGAAAGGCCTCACCCTTATGAACATGGGCTAACGGGGCCCCATGAAGACCCAGGAGCTGAAGAGGAGAGACCAATCCCATGGAGATATTTGGTGCTACGCAGGACCTACAGAAGACGCGTGTCATACTTGGAGATTAGCAAGAAACAGTGCTGCAGGCACCTTCACTTGTCGAGGGACGTGGTGGATCATATCTGCCACATTCTTCAGGAGGATCTGATGCCACATGGGCTGGGAGGCCAGCCATTGCCAGTGACTCTAAAGGTGATCACCTCGTTTAACCTTTTTGCAAGCAGCAAATTTCAGGGCTCCACTGGGGACCTCTGTGGAATATCACAATCTTCCAGTCATAAATACATAACGGAGGTCACTGATGCCTTTTAAATAAGGCACACAGTTACATCGAGTTCTCCATGGATGGAGCCAGCCAAACTGCCAGAACAGCGGGATTTGCAATGAATTGCGGCTTCACACCAGTTCAGGGTGCCATAAACTGCACACATGTGGCTTTAAGAGCTCTGTGGTAGCAGTCACTAAGACTTATCAATAGGAAAGGCTTCCATTCTCTCAAAGTGCAGCTAATCTGTGATCACCGAAAATAGATCATGCAGGTTTATGCGAGGAACACTGGGAGCTTGCATGACTCTTACATCTTGAGTCACTCGCCGGTACCACAGATCTTCAACGGCCCACAGAGCATTCAGGGTTGGCTCATCGGTGATAAAGGATGCCCACAAAAGACATAGCTAATGACGCCCATTTGATGGACACAGAGTACATCCGAGGTGAGCTACAATGCGGCTCATTCTACAACATGCTCCTTGATTGAGCAGACCATTAGCATGTTGAAGATGCATTCAGATGTCTGGACTGGTCAGGTGGCACTCTCCACAGAGGGTGTCCCACCTAATTGTGGTTTGATGCGCTCTACACAACCTGGCGCTGCAAAGGGGGAATGATGCCATGTGGAGAGATGGAGGAGCTGCATGACTCCTCAGATGAGGAGGACGCAGAAAGGGATGACATTGAATAGGGCAAGATGATGACATCTCACAGCAAGGGGCCACTGCACAGACAAGATGTGGCAGACATGTTCGTGAGACACCTCATAGCGACTAGGTTCCAGGGCATTAAGGTTAAGACTAGCTCAAACGAGCGCATTTCTCCTGTCCCTTCAATGTAGGGTAGACATTAGGACCTTGTTTGTAACCCTCAACATCTCAATGAAAGACATCAATCTTAGAATGTGCAGTCACAATCGTGCATAATGATGGCCTCATCCTTGGAAGACAAAGCAGCCTATGGAGTATATGGGTTAAGAAATCCACCAACACTCAATCTGAAGCAAGTAGGCATGTTACTTTCCTTTCAAGCAATGTGCCAACATTTCACTGGCTATGGCAGCTTACAAGAGGCAAGAACACCACTGCACACATCAATACACTCATGGCAGTATGCCTGGAGCATTGCAAGGAGCCTCAAGGAGGAACATCGTCTGTCACTGGTTATTGCTTAACTGTCTGATGATGGATCTAAATCAGGACAGTGGCATCTCTCCAAATGCAATCTCTCATGCATGATTAATGGTCAGGTCTCATCCTGATACTGACCCCCAGGATAAGATTGCTCTCCAGGACACTGTCATCTGTTACTCTATAGCATGGAAATGAGCCTGTGAGTCAGGTTAGCTTTGTGTGCATAGACAGTGCTTCAGCAGAATCATTGTGTGATCATTGACAAGCACTCATGATCCTGCATCCATCGGGAGCTTCCCAAGTTCAGGTTCAGCATTGCCTTGACATCTGGAAGTGAGATGGCCCAGTCAATCTCGACACGGCATTTAAGGATAACTTAGTACCCTTGTAAATACTAAGCAGCACTCAGGAAATGTGCAGGAGATTCACTCTCATCCCATTACAGTCCTCCACCTTTTTATTCTACCAGAATGTGATATATATGAGGAAGCTGATGGCATAGTCACGTTCAGAGATCCGTGTTGATCCTTATGAGACCTAGCACAGAGATTCTGTAAAGCCATGCTAGCTAGATCTTCAGGTGTGAACTGGTATCATGAGATTAGGCACACACATATAACATAACAGACTCATGGCCTTCTAGCAGACATTTCAGGAGTCACCATGTGGAAACTACTTCCATTGCTCTGCATCATGCATGTGGAGAGTGGGAACTAATAAAGGGGTAAGGTTCAGCCATTAACGCAGCTGTCAGCCAAAGAAGGTTAAAGTCCTCTATGATTAAAGAAACTGTAACCCTAACCTAACAGTCATTACATAGAGGCCATTGAAAAGTGCACTTGGTTGGAATGACTCCAAGGTGGCTTGCGATAAATACCTATAACATACACAGAGAACAGACTTCAGTGCAGCTGCATCAGGATTATAAATAAACTTCCAATAAAGATACTCTCATAAGGCCACCTTGTATGATCCTTTAACGCAAGACTTACGTAAGCATTGTCCAACCAATATGTTCACATAGGAACTGGCTTTGTCCATCTCCCTTATGTGGACAGTAAGGTGACAGACTGAGCTGATTTTGAGGGAGGCAAACTAGAGCTTTAGAACATGATGGGAGATCTATGGGCACACATGGGACCCTGGCGTGTGTGTCCATAGATCTCTGAAGGTGGAGGGGCATGTTAGTGGGGTTGTGAAAAAGGCATATGGGACACTTGCCTTTATCAATCGAGGCATAGATTACAAAAGTAGGGAGGTCATGTTGGAGTTGTATAGAACCTTGGCGAGGCCACGGCTGGAGTACTGTGTGCAGTTCTGGTCGCCACATTATAGGAAGGATGTGATTGCACTGGAGGGGGTGCAGAGGAGATTCACCAGGATGTTGCCTGGGATGAAACATTTAAGTTATGAAGAGAGGTTGGATAGACTTGGGTTGTTTTCGTTGGAGCAGAGAAGACTGAGGGGCGACCTGATCGAGGTGTACAAGATTATGAGGGGCATGGATAGGGTGGATAGGGAGCAGCTGTTCCCCTTAGTTGAAGGGTCAGTCACGAGGGTACATAAGTTCAAGGTGAGGGGCAGGAGTTTTAGGTGGGATGTGAGGGAAAATCTTTTTTACCCAGAGGGTGGTGACGGTCTGAAATGCGCTGCCTGGGAGGGTGGTGGAGGCGGGTTGCCTCACATTCTTTAATCCTGGATGAGCACTTGGCACATCATAACATTCAAGGCAATGGGCCAAGTGCTGGTAAATGGGATTAGGTAGGTATGTCAATTGTTTCTCATGTGTCAGTGCAGACTCAATGGGCCGAAGGGTCTCTTCTGCACTGTGTGATTCTGTAATTCTGTGATTCTGTGAATTGGTGAGGGGGGGGTAGAACATTGCATCACATGGAAGAACTATTCAGTACCTAAGACATTGCTGGAGTAAAGCAAAGGCACAAAGTATATACAGTGAGTGAAGATCCATTCCTTCATTGTGCTCTCAACACTTCTTGATTTTCCTAACTTTACCATTACATCTAGGTGCAGCCTGACATCCGCAGCAGAGGTGGAGACAGCCTTCTGACTGCTATGCCCTGTTGTCTGAGATGACTTTGGTGGGCATCCCCTGAGGCCCAAGGCCGGGAGGGCCCCAGCCTGATAAGCGTCTCCTGCACTAGGGCAAGTGCACCCTCCTCACCTGACCTGCTGGAATTGTTGGGTTCACAGGCAGATGGGATTTGGAGTGACTGGACAACCTTGGAGACTCTGTCTGTTCTCCCTGACTCCTTGATGAGAAGTGGCACCTTGATGGAGGTCAGGGTGGCCCATTCCCTCTCACCTAGCCACTGATGGATGCCACTCGTGGATATAGTGATGGTGTGCAGGTCCGAGCACATGTCCGGCAGAGACTGCTGGATGAGGGTCTCCAAGGCAGCCACCACCCTTCCAATGGTGCTTGCATGTCAGAGCCACAACATCAGAAAGAACGTGGATGGATTCCTCCATCCTTCATTCTAATCTGCTGACAACCTCTGACAACTCTGCCTGTTGTTACCCTGCCTGTCTTTGGAGCTCCAACATTTCTCAGAGGGCTGCTTCCAGAGGCTCATCATCTGACTAAGACTCAGCAGGAGCCTGGTATCAAGCAGTCCTCCAAATGTCGGAGACCTTGGCTGTCACAGCCTCCATCTACAATGGACCGGCGTCTGTGAGGTGCTCGCCAGGTAGTGAACCTGAGCCTACTCTAGAACTAGGTTCCACCAAAGTGCTTGCATCTGCGCTGGTGGAGGGTGCAGGTGAACGCAGTGACCGGTCTTTCTCTGATGCTTCCTCAGGATCTTTATCCGAGGCTTTCTGGAGGCAGTGGCTGATGTGCTGACTGGTGCTCTGCGTCTGCCTTTTCTTACTGGTGGCTGGAATAGAGAAAGATTCATTGAGTTGACAGGCACCTACACTATAAGTCTCTCACAGTCATTGTCCATGTGTGACCGATGTCTCCTTCATGGATGTCCACTGACTTGGTGGGGAACGCCGTTCTCACCCTCCTTGCATGTCAATGTCCTCTCTGGCAAACTCTGCTGCCTGCTCATCATAGGAGGAAAGCAGCCTCAATTCCAGCATCCCTTCTCCAGTCTGGGACCTCTCCCTTTTGTTGTGGGTGATTTTGTCCTGCATAAAGACAGATTGATTGATCGTGAGCACTACGGATGAAAGAGATCAGAAGCATGCATGCCTGCTGTGTGCGCTGAGTCCGCCCTAGTAAGGGTTGAAGATGCCATTAGTTCAGGATGTTACATGAGATTCTATATAATGTTAAAGTGTCTGTTAGGCAATCAATGCTGATGTCCCTTCTGCTGGTACTGTGCAAGACCCCTGTGGACTGTAACCTTTAGACTGCCTGATGACCATATGAGGGTGTGAGGTTGTAGTGAGAAGAAGGTTGACTTACCCTGGTGGAGTGAATCATTCATCCTCTTCCTGCACTGCAGGGCAGTTCTGCTCCCTGGTGACCTCCTCCCAGGCTGGCATGGTGAGGTTGGTGGACCTCCAGCTCCCATCCTGAGGGTAGAAGACCTCCCGCCGGTCTTTGCCTGAAGGAGTCTCTCCAGGGAGTTGTCGCTGAACTTGGCAACAGAGGCTTATTTCTTCTTGGGGTCAATTTTGTCTTCGCCACAGCAAGTTCTGGGCTGCAGTGAGTGAACGTGTGTGTGAGTGTGGTTTAAATATGGGTCCTGGACCTTTGACCCCCAAGAGGAAACAGCTGGGCAAACAAATCCCTGCCTGCCCTGCCACGAGATTCGACCAGCTCCTCGCTGATGTATAATTAATGAGCTGAAAAGTTGATGATCTGGCACAAGAACCTGCCCTCCACTCAGTGGGAATCACACTGAGTTTCCCGCCTGCCACTGGATTTAGACTTCAGAACGGAAAATTCCACCCATAGAGTCATTAAAGCACAGGAAGCCATTTGGCCCATCGAATCCATGCAGCTTGAAGGTAGTGAGGGACCATTGGGGACAGGGGGCCCTGGGAAAAGGGGATGGATAGAGGTGTGGGGCAGTGAAAAAACAGGGAGGGGTTTTGGAAGGGCAGGAGGCACCAGATTGAGAAGGCAATTAGAATGTGAGGGGATGGTGAGAGTGGAGGTAGGGGCTGGTAGGGTGGAAGGTGGGAGGGAGGATGTACCTCTGGGTGAACTCACTCTGGAGAAAGATAATGGTTTCACTAGGCACAGTGAATGATACACTGACCATACAAAGTACACAGTTAACAATGCTGAACACAGCCTGGAAAATGCCACTCAGAACTCAGAGTATTTTATAGGCCCCTCCACCTGCAAACTCGCTGTTGGGTTTGGAGGAAGGATTGTAAAATCTGACTCTGGAATAAAAAGTGATCAGTGACGGTAAGCGTGGAAATAATAGATTGTGGTGAATACCCATCTGGTTCACTAATGCCCAGTACGTAAGGAAATCTGCCATCGTTACCTGGTCGGATCTACATCTGACCCCAGACCCACAGAAATGTGGTTGATTCTCTGAAATGACCTAGCAAGTCACTCAGATGCTGTCACCATGATGGTAAAGGGTAATAAGAATACAATTGGATGGAGCACTGGCAATTGAGTTAGGATCAGATTCGGACAAGACAAAGGTGCACTCAGCCTAGCTGACCCCCTCAAATTCTTTCTCATTTACATCTGGGGCTTGTGCCAAAATTGGAGAGGTGTGCCACAGACTGGTCAATTAACTGCCTGACATAGTTATACTCACCGAATCATACCCTGCAGCAAATGTCCCAGGCTTCTCTATCACCATCCCTTATCCACTGGCAGGGCAGACTCACCAGAGTTGGCAGTACAGTGGCATACAGTCAGGAGAGTGTGGTCCTCAGAGCACTCAGCATTGACTCTCAACCTCATGAAGTCTCATGGTATCAAGCCAAATACGGGAGAGGAAATCTCCGCTGGTGCACAGTTGTGACAACATGTACCATCTACAAGATCAGCAACCTGCCAAGGTTCCTTCAACACAACTTTTGAATCCCATGATCTTCACCATGCACCTAGGAGGACAAGGACAGCAGGTGCTTAGGAAGACAACTGTTGCAAGTTCCCCTTCAGGCCATGTACCATTGTGATTGGAACTATATCACTGTACCTTCACTGTCGCTCGGTCAAAATCCTGGAACTACCTCCCTAACAGCACTGTGGATGTATCTGCACATGGGCTGCAGCAGTTCAAGAAGGAGGCACACTGCCACCTTCTCAAGGAAAATTAAGGATGGGTAACAAATGTTGGCATTGACTGCGATGTTCATATCCAATGAATGAACAAAAATATATGCATCCCCTTTGATGATCACAGATCTTGAGTGCATATATTTGTGTATATATATTCTGCACATGAAACATCACATATATTTCACAACATTTAATGAGTTAATCTGATGATAATTGGACACTCAATCATTGCAAGTTTGTATACTGTCCCCACAGAGAGGTAGTGAGCTGTAGGTTCATATTCAGGGACAGCTTATTCCTTGCACCTTGCTAAAGGGTGTCAGACAGGATAGCAACTGGTGACAGGCCAGTTCCGCTTCAGAGGCAAATAATTAACAAACTGGCAATGGCTTAAAATTTAACATCTGGGTAAATGGACAAGGCAGGAAGAGAGAGACATGGAGAGGTAGCATGGAAAATAGATGGAGGAGGAGAGGGAGGAAGGAAGGGACACAAATAGCGACACAGAGGAACAGAGCGAGATAGAGCAAGAGAAAATAACTACAAAACAGATAGGGAGAGATGGGGAGAGGGAAGAGGGAGAATGAAACTGACAGAGAGTGATTCATAAAGGGAGGGGGTAATGAGAGGGACTCAGAGAGACAGAGACAAGAAGGGAAAAGGAAAGAGTGAGACAGAGAGAAAGAGGGGGAGAGAGAGGAAGACAAAGAAAAAGGTGGAGAGAGAGTGTGAGATGGAGAAGAAGAGAGAGATCAGAGATAAATGGCAGGAAAGATATAAAACGACAGGAAGATTTTTCTATAGCATTTTTCACAGCCCCAGGTGTCCCAGAGTTCTGTACAGACAATGAATTACTGTTGAAGTGTCACCACTGTTGTAATGTGTGAAACATGGAAACCAATTTGTGCACAGGAAGATCCCTCAAACACCATTGAGGTAATGAACAGAAAGTCTGATTTGGTAACGCAGTTATTCTCTTAATGTTGGACCCAGGGCACCAGGGAGAACTCCCCAGCTCTACTTTCAATAGTGGCAGTGGGATATTTTCAAAGGTGGGAGGTTCGGTAACCAGTAGAAACACATTGAAGATAATTGGCAAATAAACTAGATGGAAGATGAGAAGGGTTTCCTTTTATGCAGCACATTTTTGTGACCTGGAATGTGCTCCCTGAAAGGATAATGGAAGCAGATGAAATAATAACTTTTAAAAGCGTGATTGCTCAATAATTGAAAGGGAAAATAATGGCAGGGCTTTGGGGAAAGAGAAGAGATTGAGTAGGTATAATTCAGTAGCTCTTTCTAAGAGTCAGCAGAGACATGATGGGCCAAATGGTCCCCCTCTCTGCAGAATGATTCTTACTTTAAACACAGTGAAGAATTCCTTTAAACCTTCACCAGTTCAATAATTACCCAGATCTGTCTCACTGCTAGTTAATAAAAAAAACTTGGGAGGCATACTGTTGTCTCAGTTAGTGGTCGATCGCTTAATGTTTCCAAGGTGAAGCCAATCCTCACTGTGTGCATGTGTCTATTAACTACAGAATACTCTGTGTGTTCATATAAAGAGCATCCATGCTCTGGCCATCTCATTGTGACTCTGAGGAACTCAGCGGAGAATGAGGAAAGCACTGCTTGTTCTGCTTGGGTTCTTGGTGCTGTTAGAGCCTATCACTACCAATGAAGTAATGAGTGTAAGAGACGATCTTGGAAGTGAGTACATCTCTCTGTAAACAATCTATAGAAACATTTGGACAAACAGGAAGAGGCCATTCAGCCTCTCCAGCCTGTGCTGCCACTCAGTTCAATAATGGCTGATATGTGTCTGAACTCCATCACCATGTATTGGTTCCATAATTCTTTAAAACCCTTTCCAAACAGAAAGCTATCAATCTCAGTTTTGAACCTTTACAAAAAAATAATTGTCCAGCTGTCACTATTGTCCACCAAGGAGCTATCCTCAGTGGCCTCGTATTTCCCATTTACATGTTATCCCTTAGTGATATCTTACATTAATTATATAACTTGTTTTCAAATGCCTTCATGACCTCAATCGTCTTTGTCTCTCCCCAGCCTGAAAATCCTTCCAGAGATCTGTGCTCTTCCAATTCTGGCCTCCTACCTATTCTGCTATTTTAACCAATTCGCTATTAGCGACCATGCCTTCAGCTGCCTGGGGTCCAGGCTGGGGAATTCCCACCGCAAACGCTTCTCTCTCCCCCCCTTAAAATGGTACTTAAAACTAATCTCTGAGCAAGCCCCTGGTCACCTGTGCCTGATATCTGCTTATGTGCCTCTGTGTCAAATTATTTATTTTATTTGCTCCTGTTAGGCTCCTTGTGATGTTTTATTGTGTTTAAAGTGAAATATAAGTTGAATCATTTTCATTGTGCACAGTTCTGGTCTCCATATCCCTTGAGTAGACCATACTTGGAATACTATCCATAGTTTACATCTCCATATACCTTGAGCAGATCACATGGGGAATACTGGGCACAGTTCAAGTCTACATATTTCTCAGTGAGACCAGACTTGGAAGCTCATGGATCCTGACTAGTGATGTCAATGTACTCTTCCTTTTTGTTCCCCAGAATTGAAATTAATGATATTTGGACATTCAGCAGTGGACAACCTGTGTATTGACATCACAGCTTCTCCTTAAATACATCTATACTATTTACCTCAAATATTCTCTGTGGTAGCAAGTTCCACATTCTCACCACTCTTTGGGTAAAGAAGTTTCTCCTGAATTCCATATTGGATTTCTTGATGACTGTCTTATAATGATGGCCTCTAGTTATACACTTCCCCACTTGAGGATACCTTCTCCCTGCATCCACTCTATCAAAATCTTTAATAATTTTGAATACACCTGTTAGGACCCCACAGTGCACTCAGTTACTCCATTCTCTCTTCCTCTATCTCTATTGCTTTCACAAACTTTCAAGCACTGGGCACAGCCCCTGCACTGAACACAGCATGAGGGAGTGTGGGGGTAAGTATGTGAGCATTATATGTTTTCAACAGTAACAAAGTAAGAAAATTGCAGTAGTGCGGTCATTGCTTGATGATCCTCCCCAATGGCCAAGGTGGGATCTTGAGTGGAAACACCACTTCAGCCCTTGTTTAGCTTGAGATGCCATCTTGGGTCAAGGAACCCAGTGCCTCACATGGGCATCACCTAAAAAGAATGAGTGCTGTGCTACTTGACCATATTGGACACATTATTGGGGTCACCAGGAAAAGGGGAGCTCTTGGTCATTGGCATCTTGGTAGAAGCCTCCTTGGTCTCGAGGAGGAATGGGAAGAGGGTGTGAGGCCTGGAAGTTCAGCGGTAGCTGTTGTAGGAAGAAAGGGACAGGAGGGTGAGGTGGCATCCTTCACCTCTGTGGGAACAAGGCATCCTTCTTCCTCTGTAACATCTACACCAGAACATCCAGTGCCCCATTAACTGAATTTTGGCCGCTCTCTTAATTTTCCCATCCTGCCCACGACGATGCCCGCTGCTGGCAGGACCGGAAAATCCAAGCCATAGAGTCATTATAGCACAGGGAGCCATTCAGCCCTCTGACATGCAGCCAGAAAGTAGTGAGCGATCATTAGGGCATCTGGGAAGAGGGGATGGAGAGAGGCATGAGGGAGTGAGGAAATAGGAAGGGGTTTTGGAAGGGTAGGAGACACCGGAGTGGGGAGACAATTTTGATGTGACAGTGTGGGGGAAACATAGGAACATAGGAACAGGGGTAGGCCATTCAGCCCATTGAGCCTGCTCTGCCACTCAATTAGATCATGGCTTATCAGCACCACTTGCCCACACCATCTCCATATCCTTTTATATCATTAGTCTCCAGAGATGTATCAATTTCTGTTTTGAACATGCTCAATGCCCTCTGGGGTAGAGAATTCCAAAGATTCACCACCCTCTGAGTGAAGAAATTCCTCCTCATCTCAGTATTAAATGGCCTACCCCTTATCCTGAGATGACGTCCCCTGGTTTTAGACTCATCAGCCAGGGGAAACACCTTATCTACATTCACCCTGTCACGGCCTGAAAGAATATTGTAAGTTTCAATGAGGTCACCCCTCATTCTATGAAACTCTCGGGAATACGAACCCAGTCTCCCCAATCTCTCCTCATAAAACAATCCTGCCATCCCAGGGATTAATCTGGTGAACCTCCGTGGCACTCCCTCTATGGAAAGTATATCCTCCCTTAGATAAGGGGATCAAAACTGTACACAATACTCAAGATGAGGTCTCACTAAGGGTCTATACAACTGTAGCAAGACATTCTTACTCTTGCATTCAAATTCCCTTGTGATAAAGGCCAACGTACCATTTGCCTTCCTAATCGATTGCTGCACCTGCATGCTAAATTATGGTGACTCATGAACATGGACACCCAGGTCCTTTTGGGTACCCACACCTTCCCAACCTCTCACCATTTAAGCAATATTCTGCCTTTCTGTTTTTTCTACCAAAGTGAATGACTTCGCACTTATTCACGTTATATTCCACTGCCATATTCTAGCCCATTCATTTAGCCTGTCCGATCCCTCTTGAAGCCGCCTTGCATCCTCCTCACAACTTACATTCCCACCCACTTTGGTGCCATCAGCAAATCTGGAAGTATTATAATTGGTCCCCACATCCAAATCATTTATATAGATTGTGAACAGCTGTGGACCTAGCACTGATCCTTGCGGTACCCCACTAGTAACAGCCTGCCATCCTGAGGATGATTTGTTTATCCCAACTCTCTGATTTCTGTCTAATAACCAATTCTCAATCCGTAGCAGTATATTTACCACAATCCCATGCGCTCTAATTTTATTTATTAATCTTCTGTGTGGGACCTTATCAAAAGCCTTCTGAAAATCCAAATACACCACATCCATTGGTTTTCTTTTATCAGTGCTGCAAGTAATATCCTCAAAAAACTCCAATAAGTTTGTCAAACATGATATCCCTTTCATAAATCCATGTTTCTCAATTTTACCATTCTTTTCTAAATGTACAGTTATCACATCCTTTATAATAGATTCTAACATTTCCCCTACTACTGACTTCAAACTAACAGGTCTGTAGTTCTCCATTCTCCCTCTTCCCCACTTCTTAAATAGTGGGGTTACATTTGCTACTTTCAAGTTCATGGGAACCTTTCCAGAATTTGTAGAATTTTGAAGGATAATCACCAATGCATCTAATATTTCTATAGCCACCTCCTTCAACACTCTGGGGTGAAGCTTATCTGGTCCAGGGGATTTATCAACTTTCAATCCAATTAAATTTTCAAGTGCTACCTCTTTACTAATACTAATTTCCTTTAGTTCCTCATTTCCACAAGTCCCTTGGTCACCTTGTATTTGTGAGAGATTTTTTGTATCTTCTTCCATGAACATAGATGAAAAGTAACTGTTTAGTTTCTCTGCCATTTCCCTGTTTTCCAATATAAATTCTCCTGTCCCAACCGATAATGGGCCCACATTTGCTCTAGCTAATCTTTTCCTTTTCAAATACGTGAGGCAGCTTTTACAGTCCACCTTTATGCTCCTTGCTAGCTTGCATTCATAATCTTTATTCACTTTCTTAATCAATTTCTTGGTCCTCCTTTGCTGGGTTCTAAATAGCTCCCAATCTTCAGGCTTATCGCTTTTTTTCTTTATAAGCCAATTCATTTGATCTAATGCAACCTTTAACTTCTTTCATTAACTATGGTTGATTTTCTTTTTCCTTTGGGCGTTTGTGCCTTAGAGGAATGTATATCTGCTGTAGACTGTGTAGCATTTCTTAAAATACTCGCTATTGCCTGTCCAACACCAAATCTTTTAGTGCATTTTCCCAATCCACCATAGCCAGCTTTCTCCTCATACCTTCATAATTTCTTTGGTTCAGATTTAAGACCCTCATTTCAGAATGAACTATATCACGTCAAACTTCTATCATTGTCGCTGTTTCCCAAAGGCTGCTTTACAGCAAGGTTATTAATTAGCCCTTTATCATTAGACAACACTAAATCCAAAATAGCTCCATCCCTGTTGGCTCCTCAAAGCACTGCTCCAGAAACCCATCTCGTACACACTCCAGAAATTCCTCCTCCAGAAATTCCTCCTCCAGAGCATTAGTTAACTGTTGGTTAACCCAGTCCATTATTACTGTATTACCCATGTTACATATATCTCTAATTTACTGATTTATACCGTGCCCAACATTTACACTACAGTTTGGAGGCCTATAAGCAACTCCCACCAATGTTTGCTGCATTTAGCTCCACCCAAACTGATTCTACATTTTGATTCTTCGATCTAAGATCCTCTCTTATGAATATATTGATCTTGCCCTTTATTAAGAGTGCTACCCAACCTCCTTTTCATTTTTGCCTATCCCTCCTGAATACCAAATATCCTTGGATATTCAGTTCCCAAACTTGGTCAGCCTGTAGCCAAGTCTTCATAATGGTAATTAAATCATACCATTTACCTCACTTTGTGCATTCAGATCATCCATCTTTTTGCGAATGCTACGTGCATTCAGATAGAGTGCCTTTAATTCTGCTTTTTTAACATTATTCTCTATACTGATCCTATTTGATGGCTTGCCTATGCTTCGTCTGTCTTCTATTTTTGCTTTCTATTTTTCCACTTTCTTTTACCAGTGGAAGCCCTGGGAAATGCCACCCGGAATATTTTACAGGTCCCCACCTGCAAACTCACTGCCTGGTGTGGAGGAAGGAATATACAATCTGCCCTGGAATAAAAAGCTGTTATCAGTTATGGTGAGCATGAAACTACTGGATTGTGGTGGAGACTCATCTGGTTCATTAATGCCCCTTTGGGAATGGAATTTGTCCTCTTTACCCAGTCTGACCTAAATGTGACTCCAGGCCCAGAGTAACATGATTGACTCTTAACTGCCCCTCTGAAATGGCCTAACAAGTCACTCAGATGTTGTCATCATGATGGCAAAGGGTAATAAGAATACAATTGTACTACCCAGCATTGAGTTAGGGATCAGATCCTTATAAGACAAAAGTGCACTCAGCCCAGTTGTTCCCCTGAAATTCCTTCTTATTAACATCAGGGGGCTTGTGCCAAAATTGTGGAGATGTCCCATAGGCTAGTAAATCAACTGTCTGACATAGTCATACTCTTCGAATCATACCCTACAGCTAATTTCCCAGATTTCTCTATCGCCATCCCTTGCTATAACCTTCGCCACTGGCAGGGCAGACTCACCAGAGCAGCACAGTGGTATGCAGTCAGGAGGGAATGTTCCTGGAAACATACAACCTTTAATCAAGATTCCATGAAGCCTCATGGCATCAGGTCAAAGACAGGGGAGGAAATCTCCACAATGGCAGAAGTGTGTACCATTTACAAGATGCACTGCTGCAACCTGCCAAGGCTCCTTTAACAGCACTTTTGAAACCCATGATCACCATCACCTAGGAGGACAAGGACAATGGGTGTATGGGAAGACAACCATTGCCAGTTCCCCACCAACCAGACATCATCCTGATTGGAACTACAGACGGAATTTTCTGGTGCAACCAGCGGCAGGAATCATGGCGGGCGTGGCACAATCTTTGGCGAGATGGGAAAAGTCAGTTTTATACCGGCGGGAAATTAGGTTGGAATTTTGCCCTTCTGATTTCCATGATGGATTAACGGTGGGTCGACTTTCCCGCTGATCCATGCTGGGAAGCTCTTTTGCATGCATTTCGATACCATGAATACTCATTAAAAACATAACTCACTGGAATCACGTTCTCTCACCAAATTAAGTGCCCCGCCAGTGGATAATTAGAACAGTCTAATTCATGACTGTATATAAGTGGCATTCACCTGACAACTTTCATTTCACTAGCCACTTCGAGGTTTGTAGACATAGCTTTCACCTACCTCTAACAGCAGTGCTGACATATCTCACTGCTGTTTGGATTCAGTGCCAAGGCTGCTGACCATCAGACAAGACCAGATGTAAGGGGGGAAGACAGAGGCATGTCTGGGGCAGGGTGACTGGAACACGGGAGGAAATGTGGGGGGAACAGGGGCATGATTGGGGCAGGGTGGCTGGAGCACAGGAAGGTAGGGGGGAAGGCAGAGGCATGACTGGGCAGGGGGTTGGGGAGAGTGAGGCTGAGGCCACACTGTTGGAGCCAGAATCAAAAGACTGTCCTGGGGCTGTGCAGGCCATGCTAGAGGGCTATGCATGCCAAGCATGTCTTGTTCCCAACCCTGGCAGGGGAAAGGCCTGCGTTCACAGAATGGTGTGCAGGGCATGGTCAGTCATTTACAGATTTGCGTCGCTTGATACTGGACTGCAGATGGCACAGTCACAGTTAGGGTGGTACCTGCAGCCTGTAAATTTGGACCTGGTGAGTCATGGGGGGCAGTTATTGGATTGTGTCATGGGGAGGGAGTCCCTGTAAGTCACAGTGCAAGTGGCCTTGAGAGGGGAGGGGTCAGTTCGAAATGAGGTATAGGGGCATCAACAGTAAAGAGATCAGCGGGAGAACAGGAATATCAATGACAATAATGATTGGCTCCAGGAAGGGGAATTTGGATCCGATGAGGATGGAGAAGGATAGGAGGTACTTGTAGGGTAAGAGAGGGAGGTTGGAAGCTGGTCTCAAATTCAAAGCCCTGCACAACCATTTCAATGAGATGGAATGACGCAGTTGAAAAATAACTTTGGAAGAAATTCGCCCAGGGAAGTGTCTGATGGTGTGTGGGACGAGTCAGCTACTGCAATCTTGAGCTGATTGAAGGGACCCCTAATAATTCTCAGTTAAAGACATAGAGATCAAAGCTCAGCTGAGAATTGTTAACATGTGTCAAATGTCAATTGAAGGGATTTGGCATCTTAATTCATGGAGCGCATTCTTACAAGAATCCATAAAGCTTGGGGCAACATTTGGTTTGGTCTGACTGCCCATATATCCATCACAGAAGAATGTAAACAGGGAAGAAGGATCAAACAATTAAGGGGCCATGGCTGCAGGGCATAAGCTACATGCTCCAGACAAGCCTCCACATTATCATTTGAATGGCCATGGTTTACAGGGCACAACACTTGCAGTTATGAAATTAGCGAGAGGCTGGGCTAGTGTCTAAAGCTAAAGGAGGCAGCCTGACAGTAGCCTGAATGAGGGTAAGAGCACATGTTTGTAATAAGCTTAATCAAAGTGCCTTTGTGAATGTGCAGTCATGTCGGAGGGGGAATGCTCAGCCACCTGAGACCCTTTAGGATGCGCTTCAGCTGCAAGGGGTGTACAGGGGATGCCATGTTTGCAATGATGGTAGCCCAAAGCATTCACAATGGCTTCCTGGCTTGGCGATGGAGGGAGATCATTGCAGGGTAAGATGCAGCCTTGTCTCTAATCTATTTGTCCACAGATACAAGGAGGAGTGCAGAACACGGGCTGCAGATAACGCTGCCTTCTTGATAGCTTTGATGAGAGTGAGGAGGAGAAGAAGGGCCCATGGCCATTTGGCACAGCTCAGGGAAGGGCCTCACCATGAGGAACAAGAGACAGAAGGGCCCCATGCAGACCCAAATGCTAAGGAGGAGAAAAATCCACAGAAGCTTTTGCCTCGACCAAGGGTCTACAGAAGATGTCTCTCATGCATGGAGATAAACGATAGGCAGTGCTGTAGATGCCTCATTTGCCTAGAGATGTGGTGGCTCACATCTAACACATTCTCCATGAGGATCAGATGCCGCACATCTGGGAGGAAATCCAATGCCAGTCACTCTGAAGGTGACTGCTGCTCACAGTTTTTTTGCAATGGGTCATTCCAGGGGTTTACTGGGGACCTAATATGGGATCTCACAATCGTCCATGCATAAATGTATAAAGGAAGTGACTGATGCTCTTTTCAGTAAAGCACACCATTACATCCAGCTAACCGTGGATGAAGCAGGCCAGGCTGCCAGATCTGTGGGATTTGTGGTGATATCCAGTTTCCCACAAGTGCAGGGCGCCATCAACTGCAAACATGTGGCCTTAAGAGCTCCCTGGCTGCAGCCAGTAAGATTCATTAATAGAAAAGGAATCCACTCTCTAGATGTCCAGCTGATCTGTGGTCACCAAAAGCAGACAATGCATGTTTGTGCCAGATACCCTGGGAGCTTGCACAAGTCTTACATCTTGAGTCACTCCCAGGTGCCACAGATCTTTGAGAGGCCTCAGCACATAAGGGGTTGGCTCCTCGATGATAAGGGGTACCCCCTGACAACATTACTAATGACACCGATTTGTTGTCCACAAACTGCATTGGAGGACAATTTCAGCCAGAAAGTCCTTAATAGTGCAAACTATCAGCATGCCAAAGGTGCAATTCAGGTGTTGGACAGGTGGGGCTCTCCAGTACTCTCCTCAGAGAGTGTCCCACAATATCATTGTTTGCTGAGCCCTGCACAACCCAGCACTGCAAAAAGGGGATGAGTTTCCCCTTGGAGAAATGGGCGAGCTACATGTCTCGTTGGATGAGGAGGGCATGGAAATGGGTTGAATCTGAAGAGGGTGAAGATGCAAGCGTGCCACTTGATGCCATTGCATGGGCATGATGCGGAAGACATATCCATGACATTCTCACAGTGACAAAGTTCCAGGAGGAGGAGGTGAAAACAAACTGATACGAGCGCAGTTCTCCTTTCTCTTTGAGACAGCAAAGGCATCAAGGTCCTCTTTGTCATCATAGACATCTCAATAAAGGTCATTAATTCCCCCAATAAATAGTAACATTCAAGGCTACCGATCACTGGAAGCCTAGGGAGCATGTAGCTGTTGTACAATGGGATAAGTGCTCACTCTGAAACAACTACACATTGTGCAGCCTTTTCTACTATGAAACAAAAACTTCATTGGCCAAGGCAGCCTTCATGGGGCAGAAATGTAACTTCAAGCATCATTGCACTCGTGACCGTATGATAGAAGCTTAGCTGGGCAAGTGTAGGAGTAAAGTTATCTGTCAACGGTTGTCGCATGAGTGTCTGAAGACAGAGTTAAATCTGCACAGCAGCATCTCACCAAATGCCAGCTCTCATGCATGATTAATGGTGAGGCTGCATCTTGATACTGAGCTCCAGGATGCCATAGCTCCTCAGGACGGTGCATGGATGCAAACCTGTGAGTTAGGTGATCTTTGAAAGTACAGAGAGTGTGTCAACTGGACCATCGTGTGACCATAGACAGGCACTCATGATCCTACATTGGCTGGAAACCTGCAAAGTTGATAGAACCATAGAACCATAGAACACTACAGCACAGAAAACAGGCCATTCGGCCCTTCTAGTCTGTGCTGAAATATTATTCCGCTAGTCCCATTGACCTGCACCTAGTCCATAACCCTCCAGACCTCTCCCATCCATGTATCTATCTAATTTATTCTTAAAACTTAAGAGTGAGCCCGTATTTACCATGTCAGATGGTAACTCATTCCACACTCACCACTCTCTGAGTGAAGAAGTTCCCCCTAATGTTCCCCCTAAACCTTTCCCCTTTCACCCTAAAGCCATGTCCTCTCATGTTTATTTCTCCTAATCTAAGTGGAAAGAGCCTACTCGCATTTACTCTGTCTATACCCCTCACAATTTTGTAAACTTCTATCAAATATCCCCTCATTCTTCTACGCTCCAAGGAATAAAGTCCTAACCTGTTTAATCTTTCCCTGTAACTCAACTCCTGAAGACCCGGCAACATCCTAGTAAATCTTCTCTGCACTCTCTCAATCTTACTGATATCCTTCCTGTAGTTAGGTGACCAGAACTGCACACAATACTCCAAAGTTGGCCTCACCAATGTCTTATACAACCTCACCATAACATCCCAACTACTATACTTAATACTTTGATTTATGAAGGCCAGCATGCCAAAAGCTTTCTTTACAACCTTGTCTACCTGTGACGCCACTTTCAGGGAATTATGTATCTGAACTCCCAGATCCCTTTGTTCCTCCGCACTCCTCAGTGCCCTACCATTGACTGTGTATGTCCTACCTTGGTTTGACCTTCCAAAATGTAATACCTCACACTTTTCCGCATTAAATTCCATCTGCCATTTTCTGGCCCATTTTTCCAGTTGGTCCAGATCTCTCTGCAAGCTTTGAAAGCCTTCCTCGCTGTCCACAACGCCTCCAATCTGAGTGTCATCAGCAAACTTGCTGATCCAATTCACCACATTATCATCCAAATCATTGATATAGACAACAAACAACAATGGTCCTAGTACAGATCCCTGAGGCACACCACTAGTCACAGACCTCCAGTCTGAGAAGCAATCATCCACTACCACTCTCTGTCTTCTCCCACACAGCCAATTTCGAATCCAGTTTGATGTGCAGGATTGCCCTGTGATCTGGGACATGCGGCCCACTCAGTATTGACACATCATTTGATGATAACTTAGTACTCTCATTAATACTGTAGAGCACTCAGGAGATGTGTCAGAGTATCGCTTTCATCCCATTCCAGTCTTCCACATTTTTCTCCTCCCAAAGTACAATATTTCCAAGGAACCCTAACATACAGTCCGGTGATGAAATCCATATGGAATGTCCACCTTTGACCTGACAAAGGGATTCCGTCACGCCAATCTAGGCAGCCCTTCAGGCGCAAGCTAACATCCTCATATGTAATAAGCCGGTATCATCAGGCTGGGCACACACATCTGACATCGTGCACTAATTGCCTTCTAGCAGACATTTCAAATGATAACGAGTAGAACCAACTTCTATAGCTTTGCATCATGCATGTGGAGAGTGGGAACTAATCAAGGATGAATGTTTAGCTGTAAATGCAGTAATGAGAGAATGCTGCAGGCAGCCTTGAGAGACTATGGATCTCAACGACGATTCATACCGTGACTAAAATATGACACTGATTAAATGCAGGCTATTGCAAAGTGCATTTGGTTAGAGTAACTTCAACACGGCTCGCGATCAAGTCCTACAACATTCACAAAGAACAAATTTTAGCACTGCTGCATCAGCATGATCAATAACCTTCCAAGAACAATACTCATGAGGCCATAACATTAGATCCTCTTATGCAAGGCTTATATTTGCATTGTTCAAACATCATGTTCATTCAGAAACTACCTTTGTTCATTTTGCTTATGTGGACCTAAAGTCGACTGACTGAGATGAGGTTGAGTTAGACAACATGGTAGTGAGGGACATGAAGGGACACACTTGAGGACAGGGGCACCTGTGATTCTTGGATGAACACGGAACATTGAATCACATCAAAGAGCCATTCAGTACCTGAGACATTGAGGGAGAGAAGCAACATTTTTCACAAAGGTGCAAAGCATATACAGTGATTGAACACCTGTGCCACCATTGTGCATTCATAATTTCTTAATTTTCTACCACTACCTCTTGGTACAGCACCCACATCCACAGCAAAGGTGGAGGGAGCCTACTGACTGCTATGCCGTTGTCTGAGATGACCTTGGCAGGTGTCCTCTGGAGCACTGAGGCCTGAGGGCCCCAGCCTGCTATGGGTCTCCTGTTTAGGGGCAGGTGCACCGTCCTCAGCCTGACAAGCTGGAGTTGATGTGGTCCCAGGCAGAGAGGATTTGGAGTGGATGGACACTGTTGATGTGTCCTGTGTGGATGACCCGGGGTATCCTGTTGATGTTTCTCCTCCCTTTGGGTGCCCAAGGGCCCCTCCTTAACTCTTTGTGGAGAAGAAGCATCTGATGCCCCGTCCCCCTTACACCTAGCCACTGATGGATCCCACCCTTGGCTAGAGCAATGGAGTTCAGGTCCAAGTGCAAATCCAGCAGAAACTGCATTCTGCTGCACCTGGGTCTCCAAGGCAGCCACCATCCTTCCAATGAAGACGTCGATGTGCTTGCATGCGGGAGCCATGATACCAGACAGAACGTGGCTGGACTACTCCTTTCTTTGTTTGAGTCTGGTCACAGCCTCTGACAACTCTGTCTGGTGTTCCCCTGTCTCTCTTTGCATCTCCAACATTTTGCCTAAGGCCGATTGCAGAAGCTAGTCATCTGACCAAGACTCTGCAGGGACCTGGTTTCCAGCAGTCCTCTGAGTGCCAGAGACCTCAGCTATCACTGCCTCTGCCTGCTGTGGACACATGTCGATGAGGTGGTCACCAAATTGTGACCCCGAGCCTACTCTAGAACTAGGACCCACCAAGGTGTGTGCCTCTGCACTGTTGGAGGGTACAGATGATGGCTATAGATCATGTGGATGCTCAGCCTTCTCATCTGAGGCAGACTGGGAGCAGAGACTGATGCATTGGCTAAAAGTGTGTCTCGGTCTCTTCCTGCTGGTATCTGGAATGGAGAGAAGATAGAATTAATGCTTGAGTAGGCAGGTTCCTATATTATATTTAACTCACAGTCATTGTCCACATGTGGAAAAGGAATAGAGGATGCACCTTCATTGGCTTGTTGGGGGAGGTCAATCTCACCTTCCACACAAGGCCAACCCCTGTCCTCACCAACCAACTCCTCCACCTCCTCCTCGAAGCAGGGACGGTTGCGCAAATCCAGGGTGCCCCTTCAAGTCTGGGATCTCTCCCTCTTATTGCAGACTATCTTGGCCTGCATAAAGACAGATGGATGGATTGTGATCACAGCGGATGGCAGAGCATTTCCTAAGCATGCGCACCTGCTGTATGTGCTGAGCCCTCCCCAGTAAGAGCTGAAGACACCGTTTGTGCAGGGTCTTACATGAAATGGTGATGTTAAAGGGGCTATTAAACATTCAGTGCTGATGTTCCATCTGATGATAGATCCCTGTAGACTCAACCCTTACACTGCCTGATGCCCTTATGAAACTGTGCGTTTGAAGTGAGGAGAAGTTTCACTTACCCTGGCCGAACAGATTAGGTCATTTATTCTCTTCCTGCACTGCAGGGTGGTTTTTTTTCCATGTTCCCCAACCTCCCTGGCGACCTCCCAGGCCACTGAGGTCAAGTGGGTGGTGCTCCTGCTACAATCCCTCAGAAAGAGGACCTCCTACCTTTCCTTTATGGCCTGGAGGAGAACCACTAGGGAGGCCTCGCTGAACCGTGGATCTGCTGGCTTGGAACGTTTTCCAGGGATTGAGGAAATTCCCCACACACCCGGGCGGAGAGTAAATGTGTGTTCAGGTGCTGTTTAAATATGGCGCCAGGATCGCTGACTTCATGAGGTAATGGCAGGGCGGATGAATCACTGCCCACCCCATCACGAGATTCGACGAGCTCCTTGGTGATGCACAATTAATTAGCTCAAAAGAGTAAGACTGGACATGAAACCTGTCCCTTCGCACTGCAGGAAACATGCTGATTTTCCCACCCGCCACCCCTCTTAGTCTCCAAAATGAAAAATTCCACCCATAGATGGGGCTGCTACTAGGAAGCTGCAAGACAAGAGCAACTAAGGTGGATCAGTCATGCATGGCAACCTTAAAAAGTGTGGCAACAATAGCGGGAAACTGTGGGATAAGATAATAGATCATCATTTATATAGATCAGGAAATAAATTGAATCAAAAAGCACAGTGTGATGCTGATCCATATATGTTATGCCTTTCTTAGGTCTGATCTCCACTTTATGGTCATTTAGTCAATGTCAGTTTGGCTAATAGTGAACCCACTCCTAATTGTAGGGGGCGAACCTTAATGGCAACATATGTTGGTGGACATTGGGTAAATGAGGACAGGATCAGGCTCAGTTGTGATCGTCAAATAACGCCCAAGGGTCACCGCACATACAAACAAAGAATAGTTAGTGCTACCGCCTTCCGGAAAGGAGAAAAAAATCAGGAAGGAAAATTGAATGTGACTAATTAATTAAATAGCTACAAAATTATTTGTACTTCATATTTGGCTCGTATATGACAGCAGCAAAATTGTTGGCCATGAGAAATTGAACTGCCAATTCTATTGCTGGATCTGGAAGCTGCTTTGTTAGTAATATAAATATTAGCAAGAAAATGTTTATGGACATCAGTCTCGCAGAGTATGAATTAAACATGCACCGGTATAAAAATGGACTAATACTGCTTATTTTTATTTTTGTGTGACATCTTCAACAAATCCCACCAGGCTAGTTGTAGTACAGCTAGCTGCAGCATAAGTGTCCCTAATATAAAATCAGATGACATTGGCCTATGAAATTGCTCGCCCATTCAAGTCATTGGAAAAGAAAACCAGGCATGATGTAAAATTAGCTGCCAATTCAGAGTCTGTTATGCACTACTGGTGAAGACCAATTCCATCCCCACCTATGCATAATATAATGTACAGTATCAATTTACTCCAAAGATAGGATGGTCCAAATAAGTATCTTGCCTGCAACAACACAAAAGCAAAATACTGCAGATGCTGGAAATCTGAAATAAAAACAGTAAGTGCTAGAAATGCTCAGCAGGCTAGGCAGCAGCTGTGGAGAGAAATAGAGCTAATGTCATTGGGTAATCGATCTGAAAAGTTAACTCTGTTTCTCTCCGCAGATGCTGCCTGACCTGCTGAGTATTCCTGTCATTCTATGTTTTTATCTACCTTGCGTGGATTGGAATTCAAATGCCTCAGGATTAAAATCACTGTGCCATTCCATTTTCATTACTCCTTTATTATGCCTTAGTACACAGAAATATATAAGTCCAAATTATTTTAATTGGAGGCTTTCAAATTACAGCTCCAAAATGTCACATTAAGTGAACTACATTATTTTTTCTTTCAAAATCACCCTAAATGTTGAAATTATCAAGAAATCTTTGGCGGTAAATAAATTTTATTCACATTGAATATTTTGTCTTTTCTTGTTAGAGTCTCGGACAGAGATGTAGCTGTCAATGTGCTGATTGTGGTTTACTCAAAAATGTCATGAAGCAGGTTTAGATGGAGCAAATCAGCTTGAGCATAAATGTCAAATTAAGGAATTCAATAATTTAGAAATTGTGTGACCCAGTTAAGTTTGCTGGTTCACATTCACAGCCATCCAACCCTAATTGCAATTCTCTACAGCCTGGAGAAAGGATAATTAAGATGAGAATTTGCTGAAGTGTTTAAATTATTAGGCAGCTCAGATAAGGTAAACCCTGAACATTACCTTTAAATAAGACAGGGTAATAGGACCAGAAACTGCAATTATAAAACAGTGAGGACTAAATTTAGTTAGGAAGCAACAATAAGTGCCTCAAATAACGTGAAAGATGAGTCAGCAGAGTCAAGAGGGTTGATTTTAATCTCCAGAGTGGGAACATGGCCGAAGCAATTGACCAGCCCATTAGGGTGCGGCAACGTGGATGCTCAGTTGATTTTAATGGCCGGGCCTCATAATGGCGTATTTGGCTGACTTTCCAACCAAAAGATCAGAAGTTACAGGTAGTGGCTACTTGGCTATTAAAATTGTACAGCTTGGAGGGTGCCCCCTGTGACATGCATAATTTAAGCAGTTGCAATGCCTCAGTATGGGAAGTCATGATGTGAAGGGAAAAGCCCAGAGCAGAGGAGATGCAAGATTTCCCTGTGAGGCCTGGAGTAGTACACCTGTTCCTCCTGGTCCGCAGTGAACCTATATAAAAAAATGCACTTGTCTTACTAGCCCTGGCCCTTGTTTCCAATAGACTTGGACTAGCAGAGAAGCCACCATTACGCCTTCAGTTGGGCTCAGGATAGGAACAGAGGAACATAGGATACTTAGGAGCATGAGTAGTATAATGATTACAGCTGATGTTAATACTGGACAAGTCAGATCCCCGGGTGAAAATGGCTTGATGGAGCCTAACTTTGTTTTTTTTGGAAACTGTGGAGGTCAGTTACTAAACACATTCACAAGAGTCTGCCAGTGTGCTTTTAACACAAAGAATAAAATGTTCATTAAATAAGAAAAAATGAATTATATCACACTAGACAAAAAGTTGGATAGATTTCAATACAGAAAATGGTATCATGGCTGATCAAACTCGCTATTCCTTTTTTCCCAGCAACCCTTACAGACACAAAACCCCACTGTCTCAACACCAAGCTTTCTTGCTTGGGTTAGCTCAGTTTCAAACATTTTTCTTCCGGCAGACTTCTGTGCATTCACTGGATGCTTTTTTTCAGCTGGTATCTGTCCCTGAGACACCCAAAAATTCCAATCCAAACGCACTATTACTTCAACTTCAGAGCAAACACATGAGTTCCCTAAACTCAGTTCCACAGTAGGCTTGTAGGATTTATTATTAGAGAAATTAGACCTTCTGCTTGCACTCTCTGGTATACACACTAAGTGACCACCCTTCTGTGTTTCCCCATCTCTCTGTGAGTCTCTGAAAACCTGTCGCTAGGCAACAGCACAGTTTTTTCTTTTTTTTTAAACTTCACTAAACTTCTAACCCCTTGGTAATCCATCTCTTCAATAGTTAAAAATTAAAAATGCTTGTATACAAACAAGGCCCCAGGCTTCCCAGCCCCCAGCTCACAAAAGCCATGAAATGAAACTAAAACCAGGTTTCATCTTTCTTAAATCCCAAATACAAAATATAAATTAAAATTAAAGCTATACATTGTTCCTAACAGTAGGCCATTCAGCCCTTTGAGCCTGCTCTGCCATCCGATAAGATTATGACTGATCTGATAAAGTAGTAGTCAGTCTCTAATGCTACAATTGGAACTCAATCTACATATTTAGATGTCATTGGCAGCATAGGGCTGTTTGCAACTTAAATTTAGAGTCAGTTAGATCAGGGAAGGAATGGAATGTCATAGAGTCTTAGGGCCAGATTTTCATCAAGGAAACGGGTATCAGGGGTAGGAATTTTCTTGGAGGAGTCCCCCTGCCCTGTTCTCATATCATGGATGCGGGCATGGGCTGGAGCCAGGCCTGCTACCTCCCAAGACAGGCCCAAAGCAACAACAAAGATGGGTGGACGGTGAGGACGGTAGCTAAGAAGGCCCATGCCAATTTACATTGGACCAGATGTAATCATGGTTGTTAGGGTCGCGAGCCCTCACCCCTCAATAGGAGTAGGTTGAATAGATGGGAAAACAACTGTTTTTCCAGATGGCCTCATTATGAATGCTTGGTTGATTTCCAAGAATGACTGATGAACTCAGCCAAGCAGAAGTTTGTTCACTTAGTTTCAAAAGGAAGAGCTAGCTTTGTTTGATTGATATATTTATTATCTTGTAATAACCTGATCTTTCTTTGAGTAAGCTTTTCAATGCCTGTGTGCTTATTTGGACAAGATTAAGAGGTGTGAAATAGATTAGGGCTGTCAATGTCTGTGTTTGATTGACAGATTTATGAGAAGGTGAGAGAAACAATGTTTTTCACAGGGAATGCTGTATGCCTAATTGTTCTGTTGATTCACAACTCTAGACTAGGGATCCCCCAGGGTTCACATCTCCTGAAAAAACAGCCCAGCCTCATGAAAGTAGAAGGGGATTGGGAGTCTGAAATGCCCACTCCAGCAATGCAACCGGCAAGGGTGGGAGTGTTGCATAGAGGCTCACTACCAAAAAATGCCAGAAATGGTAATAAGGGTGGGAATCCAGGGATCAGTTATCACCTGCCATTTTTAAGCACTTCTGCCTTTCTTCCGACTCAGATGGAGGCATGAAAATCGAGGTCGTAGAGGCATAGAAAGTGGATAAGGCCCCAGTTCCATTTAACTCTCTGCGCAGGGAAGGGTTAAATTTCCCCTAATGACACAAAGGGCATTCAAAGCTGGAAGAATTGAAATACAAAAGAACAGGCTATGGTGGTTCAATGATCCTTTCTTCTGTGGTCTTACATCATTTCATTTAAGGATTGAACTTAAAGTTCCTTATTATCTTTAACACTGCACATACCATGGGGGAGAAATCCAACTGGTGCCCAAGACATCGAGAAACAATTGTGCATGAATCCATGCATGCCTGAGTGTCATGAAGATATTAATGTATATAATGTTATTGGACATTATTTTAAATTGGACTTGTAGTAGGGTCTGTGTCTGTGGGTGTGAGTGTGTGTGTTTTAATTGGATTGAAGCCCAGCCAGCCTGGGTGCTTTGATGTATAGTAGTTTTGAGATATAAACAATAAGGTGGAAGGCACATTTGCATTTTGTTGAATAAACCATTCAAAGACTGGGGGTGAAATCTTGCACCTAGCTAGGAGATACCAAGCAATTTGTTTATATTACTAATAAAACTGGTACTATGAAAGGGGTTTATTGTTAGAAGAGGTGGAGTTCAAAGGGCCTGGTGATACAATAAGAATTTACATTCAAAGGGAAGGTTAGGTATATACAGAAGAGTTTTGTGTGTGGAAGTCAGAGGCATGTGAGATCAAAGCAGTCTGTAAGCCTACAACTGCCTACAAAGGAGACAAATTGAAAGGAACCTCATTTTTAATTTGTAAGATAAAATGAGTTTTGCCTGGTGTCTGTTTAAGTCTATGGCCAGGAATTTTCAGTCGATGTGCGGGGGCATGCCCGACACGCTGACGCATAAAATGTGCGTCTCGACGTCATCGCGATGTTTTGTTAGCCGGGCATGCGCCAGAGTTGGCTGCGTGCCCACCAATAACTGATAAGCCTATTAAATCCATTAACATATTAATTAATGTCATTGTTTACGCGCCCATCCAACCTTAAGGTTGGTGGGCAGGCGAAAAGACCAAGCGGCCTTTATGTTTTTTTTAGGAAACTTCATCCACGAGTGGGATGAGATATCCTAAAGATTTTATGACTTAAATAAAAATTTTATATGAAAAATAAATGCATGTCCCATCTCATGTACACAGTTACATGAGGGGACATGTCTCATTAGATTTTTAATTTCTGTGAAAATGTTTTTACAAACCGTTTCAATCTCCCTGAGGCAGCTCCGTGTCTCAGGGAGATTGAAGTGCTCTTTTGCGCGCATGTGTGAAAGAATGCTGGCTCTGACTCTCCCCCCTCCCTGCACCCGCACAGTTAGTGCTGAGTGCTACCGCTTGCATATTACGCATATTAATGGGCCCACCCGCGTAACATGGCGGTGCGGAGCTGATCGTGGGTGGCGGTGGCACAACTGCCCCCACCCTCTCCTGCCAAGCCCACCCAATGCAGGAAAAATTCAGGCCTATGGGTTATTGTTGTCTTGGGAAGATTACCTGAGAGTGATTAATTCGGGGATTTGACTAACAGTTATTATGGTAGTAATTTGTAGGCATGTGTATGTGTTGAATACCTTGTTAAATGAGTAAATGTTTAATTTAATTTATATTAAAAAACTTCTTGAGGCTTGGTGGTTTTTATTCCTGTATTCAGAGCTACATCTCAAACATACCAATTGAAAATATAGGTTATGACAGTTGTTTAAAGTTTCCCCCTGGGATTTTAAATAACTCAGCCTTTACCAACTGATGTGTAACAACACTGAGGCTCAAGTTAAGCTTCGCATTGGCCTTCATTGAAATAGAAGCAGGGAGCTCCAGATACCAAACTTGCACCCTACTGCAATATATCAATTCATCCCAACGCTGAGCCAGTTCCTAAATTTTCTTTTATTCATTCAAGTAACGTGGGTTTCGCTGGCTAGGCCAGCATTTATTGCTCATCCCTAACTGCCCTTGAGAAAGTGGTGGTGAGCCACCTTCTTGAACCACTGCAGTCCATGTGGTGTAGGTGCACTTATTAGGAAGGGCGATCCAGGATCTGACTCAGTGACAGAAAAGGAATGGCGAATTATTTCGAAGACAGGATAGAGAGTGGCTTGGAGCGGAATTTCTAGGTGGTGGTGTTCCCATGTATCTGCTGTCCTTGCCCTTGTAGATAGTAGTGGTCTTGGGTTTGGAAGGTCCTGCTTAAGGGCAGGATTTTCCTGTCGGAGAGCGGGGGCGGGGCCCGCTTGCCGATGTGTAAAATGAGGCGCGGTGCTGTCACTGCACCCCATTTAAATTTTCAGGTAGGTGGGGGTTCAGCAAAATCAGCTGTGCGGCCGCCGACCTGTCAATGGCCAAATGAGGCCATTGACAGAGTCATTTAGCTAATTAATGGACCTGCCCGTGCAACCTTAAGGTTGGACGGGCAGGCCAGGAGCCCTGGCGGGAATTAGAAAAAGCATGAAACCTCATCCACGAGTGGGATGAGGTTTCATGTAGGTTTTAAAAAATTTAATTAAAGTTTTTAAAAAAATTATGGACATGTCCTAACTCATGTGACAATGTCTACCTGAGGCAGCAGTTAGTCTCAGGGAGATGATTGCGCTTTTTCATGTGCATGCGTGAAAGAGGGCACTCTCAGGCTCAGAGAATCCCCCACTGCCCGCACTGGGAGTGCATAGCGCTTCCGTGCAGACGTCTTGCTTGGTGGCCCTTAATTGGCCCGCCCACATAAAATGGCGGCGCACCCCCAACCAGGGGCGCCGATTGGAGGTGCGCCTCCGCACACCCGCACTTCAACTTTGCCCCCGACGGGGGGATAATCCTGCCCTAAGGAGTCTTATGAGTTTCTGCAGTGCATCTTGTAGACAATGATGCTACTGTGCGTCGGTGGTGGAGGGAGTGAATGTTTGTGGATGTGGTGCCAGTCAAGTGGGCTGCTTTGTCCTGGATGGTGTCAAGCTTCTTGAGTGTTGTGGGAACTGTACTCATCCAAGCAAGTGGGGAGTATCCCATCATACTCCTGACTTGTGCCTTGTAGATTGTGGACAGGCTTTGGGGAGTCAGGAGCTGAGCTACTCGCCACAGGATCCTAGCCTCTGACCTGCTGTTGTAGCCACAGTATTTATACGGCTAGTCCAGTTCAGTTTCTGATCAATAGTTACCCCCAGGATGTTGATCGTGGGGGATTCGGTGATGGTAATGTCATTGAATGTCAAGGAGCGATGGTTAGATTCTCTCTTGTTGGAGACAGTCATTGCCTGGCACTTGTGTGGTGCGAATGTTACCTGCCATTTGTCAGCCCAAGTCTGAATGTTGCCCAGCTCTTGCTGCATTTAGACATGGACTGCTTCAGTACCTGAGGGGTTGCGAATGGCACTGAACATTATGTAATCATCAGTGAACATCCCCACTTTTGACCTTATGTTGGGAGGAAGGTCATTGATGAAGCAGCTGAAGATGGTTGGGCCGAGGACACTACTTTGAGGAACTCTTGCAGTGATGTCCTGGAGCTGAGATGACTGACCTCCAACAACCACAACCATCTTCCTTTGTACTAGGTGTGACTCCAGCTAGTGGAGAGATTTCTCCGTTATTCCCATCAGCTCCAGCTTGGCTAGGGGTCCTTGATGCCACACTCGGCCTTGACGTCAAGGGCAGTCACTGTCAAGGGCAGTCACTCTCACCTCACCTCTGGAGTTCAGCTCTTTTGTCCATGTTTTGGACCAAGGTTGTAATGAGGCCAGGAGCTGAGTGGCCCTGGCGGAACCCAAACTGAGCGTCAGTGAGAAGGTTATTGCCAAGTAAGTGCAGCTTGATAGCACTGTTGATGACCCCTTCTATCACTGTACTGATGATCATGAGTATTCTGATGGGGCGGCAATTGGTTAGGTTGGATTTGTCCTGCTTTTTGTGTACAGGACGTACCTGTCAAGTTTCCACATTGCCAGGTTGATGCCAGTGTTGTAGCTGTACTGGAACATCTGGGCTGGGGGCACGCCAAGTTCTGCAGCACAAGTCTTCAGTACAATTGCCCGAATAAGCTCTGTAGTCCTGCCACATCCAGTTTGAATGGTGGTGGACAATTGAAGGAGGAGGCTCCACAAATATTCCCATCCTCAATAATGGGGGAGCCGAGCCCATCAGTGCAAAAGATAAGGCTGAAGCATTTGCCACAATCTTCAGCCAGAAGTGCCATGTAGCTGATCCATCCCAACCTCCTCCGGAGATCCAGAGCATCACAGATGCCAGTCACCAGCCAATTCGATTCACTCCACGTGATATCAAGAAACGGCTGACGGCACTGGATACTGCAAAGGCTATGGGCCCTGACAATATTCCAGCAATAGTAATGAAGACTTGTGCTCCAGAATTTGCCACACCTCTAGCCAAGCTGTTCCAGTACAGCTACAACACTGGCGTCTACCCGGATACGTGGAAAATTGCCCAGGTATGTCCTGTACAAAAAAAGCAGGGTAAATCCAACCCAGCCATTTCCCACCCCATCAGCCTACTCTCGATCATCAGTAAAGTAATGGAAGGGCCACTGACAGTGCTATCAAGCAGCACTTGCTTAGCAATAACCTGCTCACTGATGATTGCACAATGTTCAGCACTATTCACGACCGCTCAGATGCTGAAGCGGTCCATGTACAAATGCAGCAAGACCTGGATTATATCCAAGCTTGGGCTGACAAATGGCAAGTAACATTCGTGCCACACAAGTGCCAGGCTATGACCATCTCCAACAAGAGAGAATCTAACCATCACCCCTTGACGTTCAATGGCATTACCATCACTGAATCCCCCACTACCAACATCTTGGGGGTTACCATTGGCCAGAAACTGAACTGGGCTAGCCATATAAATGCTGTGGCTACAAGAGCAGGTCATTGACTAGGAGCCCTGCGATGAGTACCTCACCTCCTAGCTCTCCAAAGTCTGTCCACCATCAGGCATAATTCACTTGCCTGGATGAGTGCAGCTCCCACAACACTCAAGAAGCTTGACACTGCCCAGGGCAAAGCAGCCCGCTTGATTGGCACCACATCCACAAACATTCACTCCCTCCACCACCGATGCACAGCAGCAGCAATGGGTACCATCTACAAGATGCACTGGAGGAATTCACCAAGGCTCCTCAGACAGCACCTTACAAACCCACAACCACTACCATCTAGAAGGAAAAGGGCAGCAGAAAGATGGGAACACCACCACCTGGAAGTTCCTTTCCAAGTCACTGACTATCCTTATTTGGAATATTTTGCCTTTCCTTCACTGTCGCTGGGTCAAAATCCTGGAAATCCCTTCCTAACAGCACTGTGGGTGTACCTACACCACATGGGCTGCAGCGGTTCAAGAAAGCAGCTCACCACCACCTTCTCAAGGGCAACTAGGGATGGGCAATAAATGCTGGCCCAGCCATCAAAGCTCACATTCTGCAAATGAGTAAAAAAAATATTGTCAGGGCCCATAGCCTTTGCAGTATCCAGTGCCTTCAGCTGTTTCTTGATGTCACATGGAGTGAATCGAATTGGCTGAAGACTGGCATCTGTGATGCTGGGGACCTCTGGAGGAGGCTGAGATGGATCATCCATTCTGCCTTTCTGGCTGAAGATTGTAGCAAAGGCTTCAACCTTATATTTTGCACTGATGTGCTGGGCTCCTCCATCTTTGAGGTTGGGGATATTTGTGGAGCCTCCTCCCCCAGTGAGTTGTTTAATTGTTCACCAACATTCACGGCTGGATGCGGAAGTACTGCAGAGCTTAGATTTGATCCTTTAGTTGTGGAATTGCTTAGCTCTGCCCATCACTTGCTGCTTATGCTGTTTGGCATGCAATTAGTTCTGTGTTATAGCTTCACCATGTTGACACCTCATTCTTAGGTATGCTTGGTCCTGCTCCTGGCTTGCCCTCCTGAACTCTTCATTGACCCAGGGTGGATCCCCTGCTTTGGAGGTAATGGTAGAGTGGGGGATATGCTGTGCCATGAGGTTACAGATTGTGTTTGAGTACAATTCTGCTGCTGCTGATGGCCCACAGCACCTCATGGATACCTAGTCTTGAGCTGCTAGGTCTGTTCAAAATCTATTCCATTTAGCACAGAGGCAGTGGAGGGTATTCTCAATGTGAAGATGGGACTTTGTCTCCACAATGACTGTGTGGTGGTCACTCCTACTAATACTGTCATGGACAGATGCACCTACGACAGGTAAATTGGTGAGGGTGAGGTCAAGTAGATTTTTTCCTCTTGTTGGTTCCCTCACCACTTGCCGCAGATCCATTCTAGCAGCTAAGTCTTTTAGGAATCGACCAGCTTGGTCAGTAGTGGTACTACTGAGCCACTTTTGGTGATGGACATTTTAGTCCCCCTCCCAGAGTACTTACTACACCCTTGCCACCCTCAGTGCTTCCTCCAAGTGGCATTCAACATGAAGGAGCACTGATTCATGAGCTGTCGGCAGCGGTACGCGATAATCAGCACGAAGTTTCCTTGCCCATGTTTGACCTGATGCAATGAGAATTCATGGGGTCCGGAGTCGATGTTGAGGACTCCTAGGGCAACTCCCTCCTGACTGTATACCACTGTGCTGCCACCTCTGCTGGGTCTGTCCTGCCAGTGGAGCAGGACATATCCAGGGATGGTGATGGTGCTGTCTGGGACATTATCTGTAAGGTATGGTTCTGTGAGTATGACTATGTCAGGTTGTTGCTTGACTAGTGTGTGAGAAAGGTCTCCCAATTTTGGCACAAATTCCAGATGTTAGTAAGGAGGACTTTGCAGGGTCAATGGGGCTGAGTTTACCATTGTCATTTCCGGTGCCTAGGTCGGTGCTGGGTGGTCCATCTGGTTTCACTCCTTTTTTGTGACTTTGTAGCGGTTTGTTACAACTGAGTGGCTTGCTAGGCCATTTCAGAGGGTGTTTAAATGTTAACCACATTGCTCCGGCTCTGGAGTGACATGTAGGCCAGACCAGGTAAGGACAGCAGATTTCCTTCCCTAAAGGACATTAGTGAACCAGATGAGTTTTTATGACAATGTTTTCATGGTCATCATTAGACTTGTAATTCCACATCTTTATTGAATTCAAATTCCACCATCTGCTGTGGTGAGATTCAAACCCGGGTCCCCTGAGTCTCTGGATCACTAGTCCAGTGATAATACCACAACGCCATCATCTCCCCCTTTGATTGTGGGTGGGGGGGTGGGGCTGGGGTCAAGATCAAAGACGGCAGAGGTGGGTGGGCATTGACAATGATTCACGATATATTTGTAGAGCATTCCTGCTCTAATTCCACCAAAATGTAACTTATTGAAATGCCATGTAGCGTTTTATTTTCAGCTGCTTCCAGCATTTCCTTTAAGGGTTCCTGGTTAGGCTTCTCAAGGCCTGGTATAACTAGGCAAAGCTTCTGTGATTTGTTCCATCAATATGTATCTGAGCTTTGCTTTGGGGTCCTATAGAAGAGTAGCCATATGCATGTTTCAACTGGGGAGTTCCCAACCCTCACCAACTGCTGCCTGGCTGCTTATCTTTCAGCCACCTAACTACCCAATTTACAAATTTTATGTAACTCCAGTTGAAGATAGTTGGCTGCTTCCTTGACTCTTACCTTGTTCCCACCCCCCCACCCCCCGACCCTTCATTAAATATCATCTATTAATTGAACAAATTTAAATTGAGTTGCTGAATCAGTCATTACTGTTTAAACAAAAAAGGTCAAAGTCAGTTTAAGATGAAACTGCTTGGGATATCGGAAATCCAACCCTTTCATGAAAATCCTTACTGAAAGCAATCATTATTATCTTTAAGAAAATCAGCAGGTCAAGAAAAATCAAATCATTGGTTGGTGCTGGAGGAAGAGAGATCATTAGCCTAGCAGTTTGAATTGGAATTAATTAATGTTCATGGTAACCAATATAGTCCTGGACTTCAAGAGGACATAGACAGGCTGGTGGAATAGGCAGCCATGTAACAGATGAAATTTAATCCAGAGAAGTGTGACGTGATACATTTTGGTAGGAAGAACGAGAAGAGGCAATTTAAATTAAAGTATACAATTCTAAAGGAGATACAGGAGCAGAGGGATTTATGTGGGTATATGTACACAAATCATTGAAGGTGGCTGGGCAGGTTGAGAAAGTTGTCAGTAAGGCATATGGGATCCTGGGCTTTATAAGCAGGGTCATAGAGCACAAAAGCAAAAAAGTTATGGTGAACCTTTATAAAACCGTGGTCCAACCTGGAGTATTGTGTCCAATTCCTGGCACTATACCTAGGGAAGATGTGAAGACACACTAGAATGGTTCCAGGGATGAGGGAGTTCAATTATGCGGATAGATTGGAGAAGCTACAGTTGCTTTCCTTAGAAGATGTTGAGAAGAAATTTGATAGAGGTGTTCAAAATCAGTAGCGATCTGGAGACAGTGGATAGAGAGAAATTGTTCCCCTTGGTAGAAGGATCAAGGATCAGAAGACAATGACTTAAGGTAAATGGCAAAAGAACTAAGGGCGATGTGAAGGAAAACATTTTTACATTACATGTGGTTAGGATCCACAGCCTGAGAGTGGGGTGGAGGCAAATTCAATCATGGCTGTTAAAAGGGAATTGGATAATTATCTGGAGTGAAAACAAATCTGCAGGGTTACACAGGAAGTGTGGAATGGAACTAGCTGAGTTGCTCTTAAAGAGAGTCAGTATGGTTACAGTGGGCCGGCCACATTTCTTCCTTTTGTGCTGTTACTTGAATCTATGATTCAATGATTCTGTTTAATGAATCACAGTTGGTGCTACAAGAATATAATTGACAATCCAAGCACAAACAAGTTTCTCAAAGTCATACAAACATACGAATTAGGGGCAGAATCGTCCCAGCTTTGCATTAATTGCGGTAACATGTGGGTAAAATGACGTTTTACCATGACGGCTGTATCATCCCAAGCCCTCCGCATTAATTATGCATTCCCGGGAAACATGCCGTTTCCATGGCAGGCGGGCTCTCATTCACCTGCCATGGCATCACCGTGCTGCTTCATCATGCCAGGCGCCACATTTAAAGAGTGCACACATCTGAGTGCGTCCAACCCACGACTACTGCAGGGAAGATGTCCACGAAAGGTGAAAAGACTGCAGCCTTCAGGTTTAACGACTGGAACATCACTGGAATGCCTTTTGGACATTGTATAGGCCTGCCACACTGTTCACCCCTGCCCTGGCCACAAGATGGGTAGCAGCATGACCAAGCAGGCCTAGGAGGTGATGGCGGTGGTGATCAGTGCCAGTGCTGCACAGAAAAGGTTGGCCAACCAATGCAGGTAGAGGATGAATGATCTCATCTGTACAACCAGGATATGGCAACCATCTCATCACTCTAAACTCACACACTCAAGCCCATCACACATTCACTGGCATCTCACTCACTGCCAGCTCAAGGGACATCAGCGCTCATCCTCACACACATACTCTCACATGTCCATCTGGCCTCATCTCCTCTGGGGATTGCTTCCTCAGCCTTCACCATCTTGAGGCCACTTGCACAGATCAACATTTGCCCCCACACACACCCTAGGTTTCCCTCCTTCCCCAGTCCAGCCCTTGCCCTGCAGCCTCTTCCCTTGCCCGAGGCCACTTCTCCCCCATCCCCAAGCAAGCCCTAGCTCTGCAGCCATTGAAAAGCCATCTACACATGGCTGATCTGGTAGGAAGAGACCTACCCGTGAGCCACCCTAAAAGTGATGTGGCGCAATCTGTGAAGCCTGGTGTTGATGACTGTGAGTGCTGACCGCAGCAAGGTAGGCAAACAAACCTTGAAGTCCCGAGAGAAGTGCAGCCCGCCAGGTGCACTTCGCTTATGTGCTGTTGTGAAACATGTCGACGTGTTTTCCTGCCAACGTGGGCGGACGATCCAGCGAGAGGGGGACGACTCCGGCAGGCAGGTGTAATAATGATATGCTGGTGTGTTACAATGAAGTTCCTGATGTCTGATGGCGGAAAACGCAGCCCGCCATTGGCGGGCTGAGCGGATGATTGTGAACCGTTGTTGCGCCATGACGCTGATGGGCATGGAAAATCCTGGCCTAGGAGTAGAAGTAGGTCATTGAGCCTACTCCGCCATTCTATAAGATCATGGGTGATTGGATTGTGGCCTCAACTCCAATTTCCTGTCCACCCCCTACACCCTTTGACTCCTTTGTTAGTCAAGAATCTATCTAACACAGCCTTAAAAATATTTAATGACTCTGCTCCACTGCTTTCCGGGGAAGAGTATTCCACAGACAAATGACCCTCAGAGAAAAATATCCTCCTCAACTTTGCCTTAAATGGGAGAGCCCTTATTTTTTAAGCTGTGTCCCCATTATAATGTTGATTTTCCAGGCAACTTTTCTTGGTGGAAACAAGTTCAATCTTTCAGGTGGTTTCCTGATCAGTGTGGAACGTTGCAGCTCCGTGATTTCCGATTCTTTGATAGGAACCACATTATCTGGAACCGTATTAACATCATTAGGCACAGGTAGCTCAGTGTCTTCCAGTCCGACAGAGATATCAGGCATGCCTATCCTTGGTTGAGCAACTTCAACAGGAACCACAGGTTCAGCAATGGTTACAGATGGAACATCATTTTGTTAGGGTATCTCCCTTCTTCTTAAATGATCCACATGCTTACGGGTGATCCGGCCCTCCACTCTCACATGGTACGACAATGACCCTCAGAGCTTACTTTACTAGGTAACCACTTAGGTCCTCCATCGAAATTCGTTACATACACTGCTTCTCCAACAGTTAATTGTCACTCATGACTATGCAAAACATGAGTTACTTTTTGGTTCCCTTGACTTTCTTCCACCTTCCCCTCCAAATTGGGAAGTACCAGGCTTAGTCTTGTGCAAAGATGGAGCCTCATCAGTAACTCTGCAGGTGTTGCACCTGCTGTAATGTGGGGTGTTGTTCTGTAGTGAAATAAGAAACGAGCAAGTTTAATTTCCAATGATTCACCTGTTAACTTTCTTACTTCCACCTTTTATTGTCTTTTCGGAACCTTCTTCATTTTTGTCTTCTTCTTTCTACCAGAGTTTAGTCTTGGCCTTCTTTTTGACTTCACTGTCAGCCAGACTTCTCTCAGGTGAAATCTCAACTTGTTTTAGTTCGGTAGTTGAGCTACCCATGATTCATTATTTACTCGCATCTTAGAAAGCTCTATGGCTTTTGCTTTTAAAGCCTCGTTAGCTTAATTCAGCTGACTATTCAGCTCATCTGTCTCCTTCTTGTATCTGTCTGCTTCCTCCTGGAAACTTGAACATTGCTGTGCCTTCTCTGCCAACTGGTTCTTCGGTTTGTTCAGAGAGACGTTAAATTCTTCCTCCCTCTCTTCGTAATTTTCCAGAGGCACAAACTTTGACCTGAGGGATCCTTGTAGTGTGTGAAGATCTTCCAACAGGTTTTCCTTTTCTTTGCGAAGCTCACTCGCTTCATCTTGAACTCTGTCATTCAGCAGCGTCTTCTTGAGATTCTTTTGCTGTTTTTCCATGCCGTTGTTTAAGACAGTCTTCATTTCTTCTGGTTGCTGAAGGGCTACGCACTCCTTTTTCATCCTGTTGCAATCCTTGGACTCTCCAGGCTCTTTCTGGAGTACCTTGCATTGTTCCTTTACCAACTCAGGAACTCTTCCTGCTTCCTTTTGAAATCTGGCCAATCAAGGTTAATTTCCCTCAACCAATTTCAACCTAGAAGGCTTGGCCCTCTGCCTCTCAATACCATCATGGGTAGTTGTGCTGTTTGGCATCCATAATAAACAGGTACTCTGGTGATACCTTTTACCTGGATTTCTTCACCTGTGTACATTTTCAACTTGGCAGAGGTTTGTTCCAAATTTAATTGTTGAACATCTTTATTTAAATATCTGAAAGTGTGTTCCCCTACCACAGTGGTAGAAGCACAGTGTCTACTTTCATTTTTAAGGGTTTACCATTCATTTGCAATGTGACATTAATTGGCTCTGTCTTTCTAACTTTCATGTTGAATAAGGAATAAATATCAGAATTGGTTGCTTCTGGCTCTTTCGCACCATATATATCGTTTGCAGCCTGGAAACCTGTTTTAACCTCGCTTTGCAATGTTTCAATATTTACCCAATTTCATGACAAAAATAACACTCTACCTTTTTAAATTGCCAAACGTTAGGAGTATGATTGTTTCCATGGTGATAAAAATGAGTTTTTGAATTCGCTGCTAAGCTGTTTCCTCTAAATATTTGGTTGGGGGGCTGTTTCCTGCTTCGCGGTGGAGTCCCGGCTTTTCACGCCACTTTCGGCTAACCATTCCCTCCTAACTAGGAAAATGGCGCTATTTTGTGCCCCTTGAATTGCTTGTGAATCCCTTACAGTGTTTTCCATTGCAAATGCTATTTCTAACACTTTCTTAAAATCAAGATCCAATTCAGCCAGTAATCTTCGCTGAATAGCATTGTCTTGCGTGCCACAGACCAATCTATCCCTGAGCATGTCATTCAGGGCTTCACCGAAATCACAATGTTCCATTAGTTGTTTTAATTTCACCATGTAGGTAGCAATGATCTCCCCCAGGATTCTATTCTGTGAATTGAACCTCAACCTCTGCATTGTGACTGAGGGCTTGGGTTGGAAATGTCCTAATGTCCCGCCAGGGGCACCGGGGGTTGTCAAACCTCGAATTAAACCATAGGTTTTGCTCCCACAAATACTCAGGAAAATCGCTCTCCTCTTTTCCTCCCCTGTGATTTTGCTGGCTTGAAAGTAGAACTCAAGACGTTCTATATATTGAGACCAGTCACTTGTGGCTGGCCCAAAGGGATCGATTCTGCCAAACTGTGGCATCTCGCATGAGTATATCTGCCTTTCTTTTTGATTATCTTAGATAATCACAATCGCTGGGTGAGGGACAGCACCGGATCTGATTTATCCCCTTTGCCAGTTTGTTATGGAATTGATTTTCCAGGCAACTTTTCTTGGTGGAAACACTGAACTTTATTTATAAGACAGCAGCAGCAGCTACATGTGTGCATCTGATTCTATAACTAGAGAAGAATTTTCTCCTAGAGGTTCCCTGCACTGCTAACTCATTGGTTTACACAAGTCATGTGATCTTACAACACAGTATTACTCTTACATAAACTTACATAGACATAGGACTATTCTTAGTCATGTGTTTGTCAGAACTATAAATACTATAGTCCCCTAATTCTAGTCTCTCCTACAAGAGGAAACATCCTCTCAGCATAAACCTTGTCAATTCCCCTCAGGATCTTAAATGTTTCAATAAGGTCACCTCTCATTCTTCTAAATTCCAATGGATGCAGGCCCAACCTTTCCTCAGAAGATAAACTCTTCATTTCCGTATGGATGAGGCCAGCCAAGCTGAGCAAGCCAGAGGTTTTGTAGCAATTGCTAGGTTCCCCTGGATCTAGGGTGCAAACGACTGCACGCAAGTGGCCTTCAAGACGCCAGCGGGTGAGCAGGGTGCCTTCGTCAACAGGAAGGGATTGCACTTGATGTACATCCAGATAGTGTGTGACCACAGAATGTAGATTCTGCAATTCTGTGCATGGTAATCTGGCAGCTCCCATGTTGCTTATATCCTGAGACACTCCCAGGTGCCGAGGCTATTCAGTGTTCCAGCCCTGGATGGCTGCTGGGTGACAAGGGCTATCCAATGAAAAGGTGGCTTATGATGCCTTTCTGCCACCCAAGAACAGAGGCAGAGAAGTGGTATAATAGGAGTCTTGCCTCCACAATGGCGTTAATAGAGAGGACCATAGGCCTTTTGAAGATGCGCTTCCAATGCCTGGACCATTCAGGGGGTGCACTACAATAACCCCCAGACCTGGTGTCACTGATAGTGGTTGCATGCTGTGCTGTTCACAATCTGGCACTGGCAAGGGGCTCCCACTGGAGGAAGAGGATCTTGACACAGCTCCACAGGCCACAGAGGGTGAATTCAGTAGTAAGTCAGGAGAGGAGCGCACTGAGGAGAACGCTGAGGGCATGGAGGCAGACCTCTGTATCCTTCAGGGAGGCCTTGATCCAACGTTCCTTTAGCTAGGCTTCCACATCATGCCAGGGCTGCCACCTCCATCCCGGATGTCTGAAATGACCCTTTCATTTGAACCCAAAGTCCATTCAGTGCCTGTGCAATAAAGTTTAGAGCCACTCATATCCAGCATTATGCACTGCATGCCCTACACTAAAAATTTACAAAGATGAAGCATACTCAGGCTATTGTGACAAAAACAAAATTTATCTCATTTTGACAATCCAAGAAAATTAACATAGCCTTCTCTGGTCTTCATTCCCAGGCCAGTAAACATAAACAAAATATTACACAACAGAAGATCACACTCGTGACCAGTCCCTCTGGCGCCCATGGTGCCTTAAATTTACATTTCTGAGTGCTACGTCTTGGCGCTCCCCTTTGCTGGCATCATTGGAGGCAGCCTGTTAACTCTGGTGTCTTGTTGGCCTTGATGACCTTGGTGGTTGTCCTCTGGCCAGTGGAGCCTGTGCTGGACCCACCTGGGAGGGAACGGTCAGTGCCACAGCTGGCATCTCCCCAGACATCGAAGACTCATCAGATGCCACCATCACTGGCAGAGGGGCTGAGGAGCTGCTGCCATCATCCAGACCGCCCTGAAAGGAGCCCGCAGAGATGGCAGGCAGCTCATGCACCAATGTGAGGTCGCTCTGGACCTCCCTGCTTACCATTGATGGATGGGCACCTAGCTGGGATACTGGGTGCCCCATCCATCTCCCACATTGGCACTGACCACCTGAGATCATTGCCTGTGTGAGGGCTTACAGGTCTGAACACAACCCCAGGAACCTCTGATTCTGTTTCTGAAGCTGCCTCTCCATGAGAGTCGCTATTCTCTCAATGGAGGAGGCAGTGCGCTCGGCCATGAGAATCAAAGCAGTGCTGATGCTCTGCATGGACTCCTCCATAACAGAGACCGTGGCATGCATAACCTCATGGATCTCTGCCAGATCCTTCCACACATCCCACTGGGCATCCAGCATCTGTCGCCTAATGGATGACTCCAGATGCCTTTGACTCAGCATCATCCTGGTCTCCAACAGTCCTCTGGCTGCTGGTGCCCAGGGCACTCTCTGCTTCCACCTGCTCCTCAAGTGAGTGTGAATAGCCCTCACCATTGTGCTCCGACATTCTAGCCGAGGATGTAATGTCTACCGAGGTGCTGGTATCAGCGCTGGTGCCTGCTTCAGAGAACAGGTGTGATGCAGATGCAGGTGAAGCCTAGCAGCCCTCTGGCGTCAGTGTGGTTCTTTGGGGTCCTGCGGTTGAGTACGTGCTGGCAAATCTAAGGAAGAACAACAACAACATGTCATTAGTTTAAGTCAGCACACTGTCACTGCACATACCAGGCACCCTGGTGAGATAATGGAGATCTGCATCATGGTGCCATTGTCTTTCAATGATCAATGGGGAATCCAGTTTTGAGGCTCCCATCAAAGATAAGACTACACAAGAATGTTTGCACCATTTGAAACTCTCACCTCTGTGCATTGCACTCTTACCTTTGTGTGACAATCCAGCCTCTCCTCAGCTGGTTAACCGAAGTGGGTGGCACATCTCCAGCTCCAAGGCATCCTGCTTGAATCTGGATAGGATTAGGATGTGTGGGGACCTCTGCCTGTTGTTATGGGTCATCTTCTCCTGAAAGGACAGAGGAGCATGGATTAGTTCCCCCCTCTACGTGCAGCGCCATTGCAGCCTGGTTAACCCCACCTGAGGACCACTTTGCAGGGCACACCGGAGTTGTGGCCCTTGAGCCACAAGGCACTCAGTCCAAGCAGCCAGGGCTCACCCCCTTGGCCAGCTCCGGCGTCATTGACAGTTGGCACTCAGACTCTAGCGCCCCTGAGCTCCACAAGGGGACAGACAGACCTTAACTCTTCAACACACTCTTCCATGCCAACATGGCACTCACCCTTCCTGAGCACAGCAGGTTGTTAAACCTGATGCGGCACTGCACCCATGTGCACCACACAACGTTGTGGCTGCTGAACTGCGCTGCCACCTCCTTCCAAGCTCTTTTTGTTAGGTGCGGTGGCCTCCTCCTTCCATATCTGGGGAAAAGGGTGTCCATCCTGGAAGCCACCTCCTCCAGGAGGAGGGCGAGGAACTCATTTGAAAACCAGGGGTCCGAGTGCCCACCAGACCTGCCCTCCCATCTGGCGTCTCCAGCCGCACTTGAGGCCATAACTTTGGTGTTCACAATGCTGCAAATATGTTCTTCCCTGGCAGCCTTCCAGGAGCTACCTGTGCCATTTTTAAACTGGCCGCCAGGTCGCCATTGGACCTGGTGGCCAACAGGCCCCCTCCCCAGCCACCCCTTCCCGACCATTGGGAACATGTGTTCCACGCTGGGTGGACCTTAATTGGCCAGCCAGCATGAAATTGCGGTCGGGGGCTGATCACAGGCTGCGGCCTGTTTCCCGTACCCACCTCCCCCACTCAAAGGGTAAAATTCAAGCCCATAACTACAGGTTCTCCTTTATCCACGTTAGTGTTACTTCCTAAAAGGACTCTAATAAACTAATCAAACATGATTTCCCTTTCGCAAAACCATGTTGAATCTGCTTAATTTCATTAAGATTTTCTGTGTCCTGTTATAACCTTAATAATTGAATCTAGCATTTTGCCTCTGACATATTAAGCTAACTGGTCACTGGTGATGAGAAAAAACTCTTGGGTCAAATTTTCGTGTCAGAGGCAGGAATTCGGAGATGGGACTAATCCCACCATTGCAATCCCACTTCCATCTCAAGACTGTCAGGAGGCGGCTTTGTCCCAGGGCCTAGGCCTGCCACTGTAAAACCTAGGCCTGGTGTTTCTGATGTAATCAGTGGCTCATCTATATACAGATGAACTTTTTGACCACTTTAAACTTCTCCCTCTCCTCACCCATTATCCCCAACTTCTCCCTTCGCCCTCTCATCTGTTATCCATTTTATGAACAGAACTCACAAGTCCTATGACAGTTGGAAGCTGCTGAATAGACCATAAAACTCCCTGAGTAAACAAACACACTCTTCATATTAGGCAATCTGAATGCAGACAAGAGTCCATAAAACTCCCCAAGTAAACAAGCAAACTTCAGATCTACTATCTCAATTAATGTCTAAACTGAATATATAAAAGGAATGGGAAAAGAATATACATTTATACATTGTTATTATATGAGGCTACCCATTCAATAGTGTGAAATGTATCAATTATATATATATTTTAACTCAGCGGAAGACTTCTCAAAACTCACAATGTTGATCTTTCACTTGACAACTGGCAGAAGTAACAATCTTGCAAACACATTGTTTAAGGGGTAGTTACATCTTCAAATCACATCACCATCAGAACTGACCTTAATGAGCATAGATACAACTCATGCTAAGCATTTAATCATGAACTGTAAAGGAGGTAAAACCATTATACTTAACTTTTAAACTGTTTCTGCCTCTAATACATGCTTTATACCTCCATGCAGCTGGTATAAAAGATGACACCTCCATGACAATTAAAAACAACCTTATCAGTTGCTTCATTAATAGGAGTGGGTCAGTTCCAGCTCCCTCCTCCGCCCTCATGAAAATGGGTGGTGTGCGGAAGCAGGGGCAGGACCTCCAGCCGCCCTGCTCGGTTGCCATTTTTGTCCAGTCTCTTCTCTGGTCCCAATCATGATCATGAAAATCCAGCCCTTGGTGTTCATTATTGTTTGAGATTCAGGAGAACTTTACATTCAGTTTTGTCTAGAAAGGTTGGAGTTGGTCATTGTCTGAAATTTTTGTGGGATTTCCCTAATCATCTACCCTTCTTCAGGAGGATTCACAGAGAAAGGTGTAAATGGTTAATCTGCTAAAGCTATAGTGCTCGCTTGGAGAACCTGCATGGAAATTCCACCCCCCATTGTCTTTATCAGAACTGACAAGGAGTTGGAAATAATCTTAACAAACAATTCTCATGATTCCCCATTGTTATTAACATACAAATTGAAAAGATCGAAAAAAATTAGGATCCATTAGGGAATGACGCTATAGTTAATGTAATGCAATAACAGACAATAATATGAGTTTTTTTAATATAGTACATAAATCAGTGACTAGGTTTGCAAACTAATCATACTAATTTATGGTTTCTTTATTTGTGAAAGTAAGTCCTGGAGTATGTGGCATATGTGTATCACAAAGGAAGCACTATGAACCATTTACGTAACAGTCAGTGATCATTTATACAGCTGTCATTCCAGCGGGATGTTAGATAAATGAATACAAACTACTTCATCATGAACACAGTTTATCTTGCTTTCTAATTTAAGCTCTTTTCTTACAGTAAAGTATACACCTTCTATACTTTGAAGTCTCCTGGTACATTAGTGAGGCCTACAAGTCTTATATCAAAACAATCCAATTAACCCTTAGCCAAAATAATTAGTTATCTCAAATATTATCATCACAGAATATAGATCTGTCTTGAGTAAAATCACCTTTGGAGTTTAAGGGTTGGATTTTGCTGTCCTGACGCGATGCCGAAGTGCTTTAAAAATTGTGGGCAGGGCCAGAATCCTGGATTCCGAGCCCTTATTCCTGATTCCGGCATTTTTTGCTGAGTCTTGAGCCCACATGCGGATGCCCCAACGTTGCTGATGCCATTGCAGAAAAGGCATTTTATTGAGTCAGGCTGGTTTTGGTAGGTGATGTGATTCACACCAGCACAGATTTGTCGTGAACCATGGCAGAGCCATAGTTTGAGGTCAGGAACCATATGAAAGGCAGCTTCAAAAGGTGTTGCCAACTTCCTATGTAATAATGAAATACTGTATTATAAGTGAGTGATGATAAGGAGTGAGTAATGATAGGGATTTGATTTTAAAAAATAAATGATAATTAAATCGCCTCAGACATCTGGCAAGCTGTCAAGGCAATGAACAGCATTGTAAAAGTGCTAGAGTCTTCAGTTGTGTTAAAGAACATTATCCATTGGATAAAGTGCTATTCTGCATTGACAATAGTGAAACCCAGAAAGGTTGGCATGAAATGCACCCAGAGCTTTGAATTGTTCCTTGAAGTTCACCTCAACCATCTGTTTGGCTATTTCAAAGCTTTGACTGATGGCTGAGCTTCTGACTATCTTCATAGGCTTTATTGTATTCAGCTCAGGAGGGTTTGTTGATACAATTGTTCAATGGAATCTCATGATTGCTTCACTGTGTTCCAAACCCACCAATTGATTCAGCTCAGCAGAGGTTTTTTCATACATTCATTCAGTTGAATCTCATTATGAATGCTTGGTTGATTTCCAAACTCGCTAACAAGGGCAAGTTTGGAGGCTGGGGAGTTTAATCATGTGGGAGGGTGTAGGGTGGGGACCCTGATATTTTTCAGCCTCCACCTGCTTAAGTCTGGAATGGCAAGGCCCGTGGATAGCCTTCTTGCCCGGATGCTAATAGAGGCCCTTGTCCACTTGAGGGCCTCATCTGGCCAGAGCTGGTATACAACCAGCAGCCAGCAGGGGAGTCACCATGCATGAAGCCCAACAGCAAGCTCCAGGGGCTGGGGGTGTCCCTCATTCAAAGGCATTCAAGTGCCTGATCGAGATACCCAACATCAGGAAGGGGGGCCCCCACTGAGACCCACCTGCTGCACTTTCTTCTGATCCCCCCCCTCCCTCACTCACCTGTGGACTGGGTCCCTGAGTGATCCTAGCTGCTGGTGGGCGCAACCTAGTGACACTGCCTGTAAGACTCCAATTGGCCAGCAGCTCTCGAGGCGGGTGCAAGATTTCCACCCCCAGCAACCTAAATTCTGGAGAAGGCCTACCACAGGCCAGTTAAATGCTTGAAGACATTTAATGTGATGGATGTCCCCCAGTGGAGGCAATGTAGAGCTCTCTTTGGCTCTCCAACCAGTGGGTGAGACCCCATCCTCTGGCTTTAATTCTGGCCATGGATTCTGCTCAGCAGGGGTTGTTGACACAGCTATCAAGGGACAGTGAAATTGTTTTTTTCCTGACAGATTTATGAGCTGTTAGGATAATTTTAAGTGGGTATTCAAGTAATGTTGTTTATTTTTACAGATTCATGAGCTTCTCAAAGATTTTCCAATGTTACAATAGGGCTTGTGAGTTCAATTTATAGTGGACACTGGATGACTGGGGTGGGAGATGGTATGGGGGTGATTGTGGTTTGAGGTAAAGGAAGTGAGGGGGTGAAGAGATTGAGGGAGCTTATAGGGGGAGAGGGGGGGTAAAGGGGTGAGAGTTAGGGGGCCTCACACTCATCTTCATGGCTGGGCTAATGTCTCAGCAAATGGAGGTGGGCCTTCTAACCAGGCCGCCTTGGCATTGGCCTGCCTCCATCTCCATCTCCATCTTAGGCCTGTTGCCAGAGGCAGAAGGCCCAAATCTAGCCCACCCCCGACTGCCTCCATGAAAATAGCTTCAGCAGGCACTGCTGGTCAGGATGCGGGATCAGGAGTTGGGAAATCTCCCGACTCCTGATTCCCGTTTCCAAAATGAAAATCTGACCCTAAGTTACAGAAAATGAAATTTGAATCTTGTCCACACATTGGTCAGGCACCGATGGAAACATAGGATCACAAAGCAAAGCCAATAGTATCCCAAATGTAGAATGAGTCCCACTCTAGAATAGACTAAAAATGGTAGAGATGCATGCAGCAAGTAAGATGATCTCGTCGAGTAAGAAACTCAAATATATTCTCCTGAGCGACTTAAGTCTAGAAATGATTGTGTGTGATACTGGCACAAACAGTGACGCATTATTCTGGTAGAGGTATTCCAAAGACAGGCAAGTGGTGGAAATGACTTCCTTGCTGAAAATGTTGCTTCAGCATCCCTGCTCTGAAAAATGCCAAAGCAATCAAGTAAATCAATTTCTATAATTTTGACAACACCAGAAGATGAAATAAACCAAATAACCAAAGGGTTTTTGATATACCAGGGGATATGGAGGATCATTCACCAGTGGCACCTACCCATCGTGCTTTAAGAGGATTCTTGTATAAAGAATATCAGCCTCAGGCAGTGGGACAGCTACATATACATCTTCTTCAATAGTCTCTAATCAGCAACAATGGGACAACTAGACCAAACACACACGCATGCTTGGAAGTGTTCCATTCACCAGCGGAGTGCTAAAGTTTTAATGTTTGGAGGGATTCAATCGCATTGACAACTCCCCATTGCTTTTGAAATTGGCTTCACACTCATTGCAATAACAGTACAGTAGGTGTTAAACCAAAATTGCTATATTATTGCTTGGAGGTAGTCTCAGATCTGTTGTCCATCATATCAATGCAAACTGTGCAATATAACTGATATATAAAGAAAGTCTTTGGTTTTTATACATGAAACAACCCTAATCATGAAAAGAGCACACAGGTCACTGGTATTGAGATTCCTAGATTTTCACACAAATATTAACTGTATTTCAAATTAGAAAGTGTGGCCTCAGAAACATTGGGCAGAATTTTCTGTGCCCACTGACATCGGGCTTGTTTGACGGCGTGAGCGGACAACATGGCGAGAAGGCCAAAAATCAGTTTCACGATATCGTGAAACCAGTTTGCAATCGTCCACTCTGCCTGTCGATGGCGGGCTGCATTTCCCGCTGTCGGAGATTGAAAACCTCGTTGTAATAAATCAGCATACCATTATAAGGCCAGCCCACTGGAATCATCCCCCCACGCTGGATCATCCGCCCCAATCATGCCAACGTGTTTCACAGTTGTATATAAGTGACGTGCACCTGGTAGCTGCACTTCGCTTGGGACTTTGAGGTTTGTTTGCCTACCTTGCTTTGGCCAGCACTCGCAGTCATCAGTGCCAGTCTTCACAGACAGCACCATAATCATTTTTAGGGGGGTTCACAGGCAGGCCTCTACCTAACGGACCAGCCATAAGGCAGGGTAGCTTCTTTTCAACAGCTGCAGGGCAAGGACTTGCTTGGAGATGGGGGAGAAGTGGCCTTAGGCAAGGGAAGAGGCTACAGGGCAAGGGCTGTACTAGGAAGGGGACATCCCAGGGTATGTGTGGGGGCACATGTTGATCTCAAGATGGTGAGAGCTGAGGAGGCAGTCTCCAGAGCAGATCTGACCAGATGGGGACCAGAGGGTGTGTGTGAGAGAGAGTGAGTGGTGATGTCCCTTGAGCTGGCAGTGGGTGAGATGCCAGTGAATGTGTGATGGGCTTGAGTGTGTGAGTTTAGAGTGATGAGATGGTTGCCTTACCTTGGTGGCACGGGTGAGATCATTCATCCTCAATCTGCATTAGATGGCCAACCTCTTCTGTGCAGCATTGGCACTGATCACCACTGCCATCGCCTACCAAGCTGGAGAGGTAATGTTGCTGCCCCTCTTGTGGCCAGAATGGGGATAGAAGATATCACGGCAGGCCTCCTTGGCGTCCAAAAGGTGCTCGATGGATGTGCTACCAAACTGGAGGGGGGTGGGGCTGCAGTCTTCCTGCCTTTTGGGGCCATGTCTTCTTTGCAGCAGTGCTAGTTTGGAATCAGGGTGTTCCCGCAGCTGCACTTTAAATATGGTGCTCAGCGAGATGACACAGCGAGATGACGGTGTGATGGGCGAATTGAATCCCGCCCGCTGTCGAAACAGCATGTTTCCCAGGATTGCATGATTAATGAGGGTTGGGACGATACAGCGTGAAAAGCTGCCATTGTGGCCAGCGGGTAAAATGTCCTTTTTCCCACCCACTACTGCACTTAGTGCAAATCTGGGACCATTCCGTCCATTAAATGTAAAAGTGTTAAATTCCATATTTACTAGGCATGATGGACAGTCATATTGCCTAGTAATAACATCTAGCCACCCAAAATTCTCGGTTTCATGTTGGCCAACATCCATAAATACATTGGCCTTGACATTTCAACCAGAGTGTTGTCAAGAGCAATTGCCCTGAGTACCATGATACCAGTCAACATATGAAAAATGGTAGGTGTTCAGCAACCAGTCCACTGAGCCTGACCTATGAATAACTTCCGCAAACCATCACCCGCAACCCATGTACTCCTAAACCCCATCAACCCATGCAATCCCATGCAATCAAACAAAAAGCATATTTAAAAAAATACCTTTAAGCCAATTTAGAAAAAAAGTAATACAGTTATCTTCTGCACGTAGGTATGTTGGCCATTCTCAGGAACGTGTTTGACTTCCTTCTGTAAGCTATTGTTTATGTAAATTACATTTATGGCCCTAACCTATCCAGTTGGACAGAATCCAACCCTTTCATTATTTTAAAGACCTCAATCAAATCTCCTCAAAGGTTATGCTTTTCTACTGTTAAAAGTCCAGGTCCCTATGGCAATTTTATTGCCCTTTCCCTGCTATCTATAATGGTCAAGCCAGGAGTGTGATGGAATGCTCAACTACTTGCCTGGATCGGTACAGCTGCAACAACACTCAAAAAACTCAATATCATCAAGGACAAAGCAATTTACTTGATTACTACCCTGCCACTGAAATCAATATCCATCCCCTTCAACATATGATGCAGTTCAGCAACTCACCAAGGTTGCCTTGACATCATCTCCCTCCCTTACAACCTCTACCACTGAGAAGGACAAGAGAAGCAATGTCATGGGGTTACCATCAGCTGTTCCCGTCCAATTTACCCTGACTCAGTGATATATCACCATTTCTTCAATGTTCCTGGGTCACAATCCTGCGGAACATTATTGCCACAATTGGGACTGCTGTGATCTTCACAGCAACTGGAGAAGATAATAAGCAATACTATGTCAGCCCACCCACATCCCAAGAACAAACAAAAGGGAACATTTAAATATTTTTCAGACTGAAAATACACATTTGTTTAAAAAAAACTAATTTATACAAGGAGCCAACATCTTGATTTTAGGAAGCATTCAAGGTTAAGTTTTATTATCAAATAGTTGAAGTGGAAAGACCAATATTAAATTATCAGATCCAAAACAATACCTAATTAAGGTAACCAATGAGCAATCCAGTGAGAACAGTTTTATAGCAAAGTTGCAGGTAGACAGGAATCTCAGATAGTGCTTCAGTTGGTAGAGACATACATGAAAGCAAGTAAGATGCAAGAACTATACCGTACGTGTAATCAATGCTAGCTAAATCAACATTTGAAAATCGCATACCCAGAAGCCCTAAAATTCTAATGTAAGAATCAATAATTCTTTTGAAATGTTTCTTGAGCCTATAGATCTCCATCTGACTGCTTGCTTAATCTGATATGTAAAAGCCAAACAAATAAAGAATTTGCTAAATATAATCTCTTTAGATTTAGAAAGGTATTTGTGCAATTGAAGGAAGCATATTTGTGGAGTTGGCAGATATAACCCTTCCATAAAGCATGTACTGCCAGGTTGCTGATAGATTCTCATCAGAGTGCTTTCATTTGAACAGGAAAACCAGCCATGATGCTCAATGGCCTCTTTGTCATTGCCATAAAACTATTACCTATGGTTATCCACATGAACCAGCATGCAAAGGTAATGGGAACAACAGAAAAAAATGACTTTAAAAGTATTTAGGACATGATAATATTTTAATCAAGAACTAAAGTTCTTCTAATGCAGTATCGCATTTGCATTGAAATTTAACAGATTTTGCTTAATCCTAGAAATAATCAGTTGCTCTAGTTAAATCTCATTGAACAAAATTGTACTGAAGTACTACTGTCTCAGCACAATTCATTGGACAGTTATAGTAACTGAAGGTCTAGCCTCTCCTATTATCCATCAGGGGTCATGTGAATGTTCTTGGAGGCTCCGACCAATGAGCCCTAAATGTGGGTATTCCGAGGGGAGGGTGGAAGGGGCCGGGGGCTTCTTGTTGAGGACTTGGTTCAAAAATGTAGCATCTGAAAAGCTCTCTGCAATAAAATTGATCTATTTCTTGTTGAAACCTGTCCGTCATGTCAACTCATTACATTTGGCGATGAGGGTAAAATAACCCCGACACTGCGCCTCACCTTGTTGACGTGAGTACATCAAATCTAAGCAAAAAGAAAAGAATACTCACCAGTCATGCCACTCTTCAGCAGAATCGATCCTTTCAATGCAACTATGGAAAACTAGAGCCAGTATGTAGAGCGCCTTGCTTTTTATTTCGTAAGGAACAAAATTACCATGCAGGAGCAGCAGAAAGAAATCCTTTTGAGTGTATGTGGTAGCAAGACTTACAATCTCATCCGCAGTCTGACGGTCCTGAATGCACTCAATTCTAAGTCCTTTAATGAATTAGTGGGCCTCGTGGAAACACATTACCAGCCAAAGACATTTGTAATAATGCAGCAGTGTAAGTTTAATTCCAGAGTAAGGGCCCTGAGAGAGCCCCTCACAACCGATATAGCGAAGTTGAAGCAGTTGACTGAACACTGTGACTTCGGAGATACACTCAATGATATGCTGCAGGACCAATTAGTTTGTGGAGTTCACAACGATGCCATTCAGCGCCATTTTACCTGCAGAAGTCGACATTGATTTGAAGTGCACTCAGAAATAGCTCTAGCCATGGCAAGTACTGCAAGAGACTCAGAGGCTTTACAACATGGTATTGTTCTTCATGTGGGGCGGGAACCTACCGCCCGGCATGGAGCGAAAACCAGAGACACAGCAGCGAAGCAAGAGCCAATGTCTGCTGTTAGAAAAACGAAAAGGCCTCGGGGAAGCGTTTCAGCAGCGACTCTGAGGTTAATCTGTTGTAGATGTGGGGGTGACCACACACCAGACACCTGGGCCAGAATCTTCCGTTCGGTGTTCGGGGGTGGGTCCTGCATGCCGACGCGTAAAATGACACGCGGTGACGTCGAGTGTGCGTCCCCACGTCACCACGCGCCATTCTAATCTTCAGTTCGGCAGGCGTGCACTGGAGCCGGCTGCGTGCCCGTGGAATTGTCCAAGGCCTATTAAGGCGATTAATCACCTAATTTAAATGATTGTCTGGACTGCCCGTCCAACCTTAAGGTTGGTGGGCAGGTGAAGAGCCCAGGCGGCTTTTGCATTTCTCGTGAAACCTCATCCACAGGTGGGATGAGGTTTCATGAAGGGTTTATAAATTAAATTAAGATTTTTATTAAAATACATAAACATGTCCCAGCTCATGTGAAACCTCCCTTTAAACCATGCCCTTCCCTCGACACCGACTCAAGTCCCATTCTCATGTTCGCCAAGGGCTCCCCCAGCCTGGCCACCGCCCCAAAATGCTTCCCTTGGGCATATATTAAGCCCACCGCCACTAACTGGAACCAACCGGTGTCACCAGTTGAATGGGGAAATCATTAACCAACCAATCACGCCTGCCGAAAGGACAACTCATTAGGGTTATTCGCGTGCATGCGCGAAAGAGCGCAGGCCCCGACTCTCCCTCCTCCCCCCGCCCGCACAGGTAGCGCTGAGTGCTTCCGGGTGCTTGTCACGCTGGGCGGGCCTTAATTGGCCTGCCCACGCAAAATGGCAGCGCGCAGCCGATCACGGGCGGCGATCGGCTCTGCGTCTGCCTGCGCCCGCTCCCGAACCGCCCGCCCGAAGGGGAGAAAATTCTCTCCCTGCAGATTCAAGGAGGCAGAATGTCATTGCTGCCATAAGAAAGCTCATACAACAAAGCAATGCAAGGTGAAATCAAAACAGTCCATAAAGCAGCAAACCAATATGATTGAATTGAATAATACAACAGAAGCTGAAGCTGCTGATACTGACACCTATTGTCTGTACAACGTCACAGCGGTAAAAACCGAACTTATTACTGTCACAATCCAAGTGAATGGGAAGTCACTAATAATGGAGGTAGATATGGGAAGCTCAGCCGCAGTGGTAGGGGAGCACATATTTAAATACCTAAATGAAGGTACCCAGCTACTGAATCTGGAGCAGACAACTGCTGAATTGAAGACATACACTGGAGAACCTATACAGGTAAAGGGCATCAGCACAGTACCTGTGTCACATAGGCAACAGATAGTCCAGCTTCTAGTCATCATAGTGACAGGTGAAGGACCTAGTCTTCTGGGCCAAGACTGATTACAAAACATCAAGCTCAACTGGTCTGAAATATTTTGCTTGAGAACAGGAGGAGTTCCTGAACTGCTAAGGAAATATGACAGTGTATTTTGTGACAAATTAGAGAAGTTAAAAGGCTTGCAAGCAAAAATATATGTGGATTCTCAGGTGACCCTGTTTCTTTAAGGCTAGACCTGTGCCTTATGCCTTAAAGGAGAAGGTGGATACAGAACTGTGCAAATTAGAAAAGCTAGGCATCATCCAACCAGTCCACTTCGTGGAATGGGCAGCGCCCATAGTCCCAGTGGTGAAGCCTGACCAAACTATATGCATTTGTGAGGACTATAAATTGACCGTGAACAAGGCAGCTAAACTAGATAAATATTCTAACCCGAAGACAGGCTACTTATATTCAAAGCTAACTGGTGGCAAATCCTATACAAAACTGGACATGAGTCATGCTTACCAACAATTAGAGTTGGATAGCATGTCTAGAGGATACATGCCCATCAACATACACAGGGTCTTTATCAATATACTTATCTACTCTTTGGAGTATCATCTGCATGTGCAATCTTCCAAAGGACAATGGAAAGCCTTTTGCAAGGACTTCCCCGAGTAGTAGTATACCTAGGTGATGTTCTGATCACAGGGTCAACTGAAACCGAATACTTGGCCAACCTGGAAGAGGTGCTAAGAATATTCTTGGAAGCCATTAAACTTGTTGTAAAAAAAAAATCATTGTTGGTCGTGGAATTCACAACAGGAGGAAGCCTTTGTGAAAGTTAAGAAGCAATTACATTCATTATGTCTACTGGTACATTATGACCCATCAAAATAATTGGTATTAACATGTGATGCTTCTCCTTATGGTGTGGGAGCTGTGTTATCATATAGGATGGAAGATGGACCAGAAAGGCCAATTGGTTATATCTCAAGAACCCTCTCCACAGCTGAGAAGGGTTATTCCCAGCTAGAAAAGGGAAGTTTATTTGTGATATTCCGAATGAAGAAATTCCACCAGTGTCTGCATGGACGACATTTCAGCATTGTGTTGGACGATAAACCATTGATGGGTTTATTCAGTGAGGATAGGGCCATTCTGCCAATAGGATCAGCAAGAATACAACATTGGGCTCTGGTATTACCTGCGTATGAGTATACTTTTATGTACCGTCCTGGCTTGCGTATTGCAAATGCGGACCCACTCAGTTGTCTCCTGTTACCAGGTAGCATTGTACATGCTCCAGTGCCACAAGAAGTTGTGCTTGTACTGAATTTCTTGGACTCTTCACCTATGTGTTTGAAGCAAATTAGAAATTGGACGACAAGAGATCCAATTTTGTCAAAATTCAGAGGCCTTGTATTGCAAGGGTGCTCAAATTCACCAATATCTGAAGAAATGAGACCATTCCATGCCTGATAAACAAAGTTGTCAAGATGGAATCTTGTCGTGGAGATCAAGAGTTGTCATCCCTTTGCAAGGAAGAGAACCACTCTTGACAGAGCTTCACAGTGTGCATCCAGGCATATCGAAGATGAAAATGCTTGCGTGAAGCTATGTCTGGCGGCCAGGCATTGGCAGTGACATTGAAAACATGGTCAAGCACTGTCTCCATTGTCAGCAGCAACAAAATTTGCCTGTTTCAGCTCCACTGCATCCGTGGAAGTGGCCTGGTCGACCCTGGGTCTGACTACATATTGATTATGTATGACTATTCTTAGGTACCATGTTTTTACTGATTGTCAATGCACATTCTAAATGGATGGATGTGTATAAAGTCAGATCACCGATATCGAGTGCAACTATCAAAAAGCTGCATCATTGTTTGAATATACATGGTCTACCAGAAGTCATTGTTTCTGATAATGTTACGGTCTTTACCAGTACAGAGTTTTGGAGATTCATGAGTTTAGATGGATTCAGACATATTAAAACAGCACCATATCATCCTTCAACAAATGGTTTAGCTGAGAGATCCGTGCAAACTTTTAAATCTGGAATGAAGAGGTTATCAGAAGGTACTCTGGAAACTCGACTTTGCCACTATCTTCTGTTATCATACGATGCCTTATTCAACTAGGGGTTCAAAGCCACCTGAGTTGTTGTTGAAATACCACATACGTACAGAATTAAGTCTGGTGTTTCCAAACTTAGGGAGGAAGGTAGAAAAAAATCAGAGTAACCAAATATTGAACCACGATATTTACAGCAAAACTTGCAAATTCATTGTAGGAGACACAGTTTTCATGCGGAATTTTGGAAGTGGACCTTGTTGGGTTCCTGGAACAATTGTCTCAGAAACTGGTCCCTTGTCCCTCCAGGTGGAAGTGGAAGACCAATTTGTTTGAAAACATGTGGATCATCTTTGAAATAGACGGACATTCCAACAAACAGCTATCTACCTGTGATTAACATCAAAGCATCAATCCCTGAGGTGACAGATCAACCTAGAATAGACATGCCCGATGCCTCTGTAGAGATGCCAAACCCTGAACTGCCACTTTCTAATGATGTATCTGGCGTTGCGGGTCTTGATCATGTCGATCCTGTGGAAGAATCTCAAGTGGTAGAGCTATGCCACACTAACCGAATAAGGAAAGCAACTCAGAGACTTAATCTTTAATCGCCTGAGTTGTATATACGTATATGTTGTTGGGTATTCAATTGTTTTCTGTAAATAGAAACTGTAAAAAAAACTAAAGGGGGAGGAAATGTAGTAACTGAAGACATAGCCTCTCCTATTATCTATCAGGGGTCACATGATTGTTCCTGGAGGCTCCGACCAATGAGCCCTAAGTGTGAATAATCCAGGGGACGGGGCTTCTTGTCGATTACTTGGTTCAAGCATGTGGCATCTGAAAAGCTCTCTGCAATAAAGTTTATCTGTTTCTTGTTGAAACTGCCTGGTACATCAAGTCATTACAACAGCATAAGATCAAACACATCTTCCCTTCACCCCCCCGGCGGCATTCCGTAGGGATCGTTCCCTCCAGGACACTCTGGTCCACTCCTCCATCACCCCCTACTCCTCAACCCCCACCTATGGCACCTCCCCATGCCCACGCAGAAGATGCAACACCTGCCCCTTCACTTCCTCTCTCCTCATCGTCCAAGGGCCCAAACACTCCTTTCAAGTGAAGCAGCATTTCACTTGCATTTCCCCTAACTTAGTCTACTGCATTCGTTGCTCCCAATGCGGTCTCCTCTACATTGGAGAGACCAAACGTAAACTGGGCGACCGCTTTGCAGAACATCTGCGGTCTGTCCGCAAGAAAGACCCAAACCTCCCTGTCGCTTGCCATTTTAACACTCCACCCTGCTCTCTTGCCCACATGTCTGTCCTTGGCTTGCTGCATTGTTCCAGTGAAGTCCAATGCAAACTGGAGGAACAGCACCTCATCTTCCGACTAGGCACTTTACAGCCTTCCGGACTGAATATTGAATTCAACAACTTTAGATCTTGAACTCCCTCATCCATCCCCACCCCCTTTCCGTTTCTTCCCCCTCCCTTTTGTTTTTTCCAATAATTTATATAGATTTTTCTTTTCCCACCTATTTCCATTATTTTTGAATCTATACCTGTAATACCCTGTCAGTCTTTCCACCCACCCCCACTAGAGCTGTACCTTGAGTGTCCTGCCATCCATTCTTAATTAGCACATTCTCTTAGATAATATCACCACCTTCAACATCTCTTTGTTCCTTTGTCTGTGACATCTTTTGATTATCTGCTCCTATCACTGCTTGCTCGTCCCTACAACCACCACCCTCCCCACCCCAACTTCTCTCCCCCCAGAGCCCCCCCCACCTTAAATCAGCTTATATTTCACCCCTCTCCTAATATTACTCAGTTCTGCTGAAGGGTCATGAGGATTCGACACGTCAACTCTTTTCTTCTCCGCGGATGCTGCCAGACCTGCTGAGTTTTTCCAGGTAATTCTGTTTTTGTTTAAGAGCAAACATACTTCAGCAATAATAACCCTTACATTCCCAGCTTGTTCTAGGAGATCATGGCCTGAGTTTTGCAGTAGTAATGATGGCGAGACTGTCATTGTTCACTGTCATTTTCCACTGAAACTGTCAGCAACTTTGGAAATTGGCATATGTGCAGAATCACATGGAAGAAATCAGCGGCTCTATGCTTCTCCAGATGTTCCACTCTTTAGGCACCATAAGACTGCAATTAATGAGAAATCTATAAATTATCCAGAACTTCTACTCTTATTCTGAATGTGGTGTGGTTGGCTTTTTAATAATGTACTAGCTTCATAATTGCAGCTAAACACCTCATTGGCTCATAAAAATTGAACTTATATTTGTGAAGTATCAAATTTCTCCATAATGATAAAAAAAAATCCACATTTTTAAAATAATGCTTTATTTTTAAAAATTTGCTTTTAAACTTTTATTTTACTATCTTAGTTCTTTTCTAAATCCAAGTGTAATAATTTATTTTGCTACTGGAAAATTTAAATTAAAAGTGAATGATAAAGTACTTTTAATTTCTTGGTTTGTGCACTGATAATATTTCAATGTGCTTGGCTGCCCTCCTTGCTTGCTAACATCACTGCTGCAGGATGCCTGGAGATATCCCCTTGACTTGGTGCCAGATTTAAACTCCCATTGGGAAAGGGGTGAATCATGCCACAGAGATTGCTAAGTCTTGTCGGCAGCTTCCGTCGAGCAGCCAGCCCCATCTTCTCGAGCCAATCACATTTTAAGTTTTTGCCTCATACTTTACAATGCTGAAACAAACACTGATAAAGTTATTCAAATATTTGAAAAACATAGTCTCCAGAATGGAAAATTTCACCCTAAGTCTTGCGACGGGCAGGAAATTCGGCGTGATTCCCACTGCACGGTGGGATGGATTTTCGCACCTGATTTTCCGCTTTTCAGCACATGAGTTATGCATCAATGAGAAGCTCATCAAATCTTGTGGCAGGGAAGGCAGGGATTTGTCTGCCCTGCTGTTACCTCATGAGTTAGAAGGTGCTGGAACCATATTTAAAGAGCACCCGCACAGACATTCAATCAATGCAAGCCAGGTGTGAGATGAACGTCCACATTATCTTGCCGACCAGATGCAGCAAACACTCGGCTCCATGGTCCAGCAAGGCCCCCCCAAGATTCTCCTCCAGGCCACCCAGGAAATGCAGGAGGTCTTCTTTCCGAAAGATGTGGACAGAAATTTCTTCGACTTGGCAATGCTGGCCTGGGAGGAGATTGTCAGGGAGGTCAATGCCTGTGGCACCCAAAAAAAATAACCCCCTGCAGTGCAGGAAACAAATTAATAATCTGATGTGTTCTGCCAGGGTAAGTTGAATGTCTGCTCACTCCAAGCTCACAGTGTCAGTAAGGGAATTAGGCAGTCTAAAGGATGTCACACATGACCGGCAGATGGGTCATCAGGGCTGAATGTCTGCCAGCCACTTTAAGCTCACCGTCTCATATAAGGTCCTGCACAAACTGCATCTTGCTGGGGAGGGCTCAGCATACTCAACAGGCATGCATGCTTCTGAAATGCTCTTTCATCCGTAGAGCTCACAGTCAATCCATCTATCTTTATGCAGGACAAGGTCACACACAATTGACGGGAGAGGGCAAAGACCAAGGCGGGGAACCTCACAGTTCAGGTCACTCTCCTCCCATGAGGAGCAGGCAGCAGAGATCTCTGGAGAGGATAGGGATTGCTCCTGCATGGAAGGCTAGATCGGCCTCCCCCAACAAACCAGTGAGGGTCCATCCAATATACATCGGCCACATGCGGATAATGACTGTGAGTGACCTACAGTGTAGGAGCCTGCCTAGTCAATCACTAATTATCTCCTCTCTATTCCAGCCACCAGCAAGAAACGGCAGAGGAAGAGTTTCAGCAGCACCTCAGCCCCAGCTACCAGAGCACCTCAGATGAGGAAGCTGAGGAAGCATCTGATGAAGACCCATCACTGCGTCCCACCAGTGGAGATACACACACCTCGGTGACTCATAGTTCTAGAGTAGGCTCAGTTTCACAATCTGGTGATCACCTCACGGACAACTGTCCACAGCAGGCGGAGTCTATCACAACTGAAGTCTCTGACACTTGGAGGACCGCTGAGACCAGGCCCTGTCCTTTATAAACAGAAGGAGCAGGTCCAAGCCAGTGCTGGGATCAGGGAGAGAGAGAGAGTTATCTAAGGGTTGAAAGAGAAACTGGGGGCTAGAAGAAACAATGGGTGGAATTTTCTGGTGCTGCCAATGGCGGGCATCGTGACGGGCAGGACCAGAAAATTTGGAGGCGGCCACAAGTCAGTTTCCCATCGGCTTGAAAATGGATTGCAATTTTCCGCTCCTGAGTTTCATGACAGGTCGGGCTGCCCACCGCGCCATGTTGGAAACTGAATTTGCATGCCTTTGCATCTCATGAATGCTCATTAAAAACCCAGCTCGCTGAAATCACACCCCTACTCCAAACCTAATGGCCACGCTGGTAACTAATTAGACCGTCATGAAGCACAGCCTGACGTGCACATGGCGAACTGCACTTCAATTGCAACTTTGACGTTTGCGCACACAGTAGTCACCCACCTTTCACTTCGCTGCACTCGTGGCTACCCGGACTCCTTGCCAGCGCTGCATGGACAAGACCAGAGGGAAGGGAAGTGAAGGGGCTAGAAGGGACACATTTGGCTGGGTTGGTGGGGGTGATGTGAGACTAAACAGAGGCAAACGAAGGGGCTGGAAGGCACACACTTGACTGGGGGTGCTGGCTGGAGCACAAGGGGGAAGGGGTGGACAAAGGCAGTAGTATTTCATAAATGATCAGCTGTCCTTTTTTACTAGCAGGCAGCTTGATGACCGGGGAGGGGTGGTTGACAGGAGCACAGGAGGGAAGGAGTGGACAGAGATACGTGAATGGGGTTCTGCTTAAAGGAGCCAGTGGTGGGGATAAGGTTAAGACAGTCCCAGGGCAATGCAGACCATGTAGTTGGTGCCAGGAAGCACAGGCAGTCCGGGGCAGTGCGCACTGTGCTACAAGGCTCTGTCTGGCATGCATGTCCTGGTCCAGACCAGGGATGGGGAGGGGCTGTCTGCGCTGTGTCAGTCATACACAGCATGACGTGCAGGGCATGGTCAGACCCTCACATATTTCGACCCTGGGGGTTGGTGGCTTGTTACTGTGCTGCAGATGGCACAATCACAGTCAAGGGTAGGATCTGAATTCTGTAAATGGGGAACTGGTAAGAAAGAGGGAGGCACTCGAATGTCTCATGGGGGTGTGGTCTCAGTAGGTCACAGTGCATAGGGCCTCAAGATGGGGAGTGGTTGGGTCAGAATGGGGCGTCAGGACATCCACAGAAAATGGTTCAGGGGCGAGGACAGGGATACCTATCAGAATCACGATGGGCTCCAGGGTACATGAGGCCACATGATATGATCCTCTGATGCAAGTCTAAGCTATGCATTGCCTGACTCCATGTTGAAGAACCAAGAGGCTTTGCTCAAGTTACTGTTGTGGATAGAAAGGTGACTCACTGTATAGAGATTGAGCGAAACACCATAGACCTGAGGGGCACAATGGAGGATAAGTGAAGTGGGAGTGGGGGGCACCTATTACATTTGTAGAACCTCAGCGCATTGAATGAGATGGAAGAGCCATTCACTAGATGGGAATTTCAGAAAAGCAAAATATATTTACAGATGAGCAATGTATATATAGTGAGTAAATACCCATGCCACCTTTGATCTCTCAATATTTTTAAATTTTTCTTACCCTGCCGCTACATCTAGGTGCATCCGCAGCAGAGGTGGAGGCAGCCTGCTGACTGCTATGCCCTGTTATCTGTGATGACCTTGGCGGGCGTCCTCTGGAGGGCCGATACGTGGAGGGTCCCAGTCTGCTTTGGGTCTCCTGCTGTTGGGAAGGTGCACCCTCCTCAGCCTGAGCAGCTGGAATTGCTGGGTCACAGGCAGAGGAGATTTGGAGTGGCTAGATAGCCCTGGAGACCCCTGAGTGGATTGCCCCAGGGTGTCTGGCTGATGGTCCTCCTCCCTCTGGTTGCCCAAGTGCCCCTTCCTGCCTATTTGAGGAGAAGGGACTCCTGGAGGGAGATCAAGGTGCCCCTGCCCCTCTAGCATTGCCACTAATGGATCCCGCTCATGGCTATAGCGATGGTATGCAGGTCAAAGTGCATATCTGGTACAAACTACTGGACCAGGATCTCCATGGCAGGCGCCACCCTTCCAATGTTGACCTCAATATGCTAGCATGTTGGTGTCATGACATCAGACAGAGTGTGGACGAACTCCTCCATCCTTCTTTCTAATCTGCTGATAGCCTCTGACAACCCTGCCTGTTGTTCCCCTGCTTGTCTTTGGGGCTACATTTCTCTGAAGGTCGATTCCAAAGGTTTGTCATCGGACCCGGACTCAGCAGGAGCCTGGCCTCCAGCAGTCCTCTGAGTGTCGATAACCTTGGCTGTCACTGCCCCTGCCTGCTGTGGACCCAAACCTGTGTTGTGTTCACCAGATGGTGACCCTGAGCCTGCTCTAAAACCCAGTCCCACCACAGTGTATGTCTCTGCGCTGGTGCAGAGTGCAGGTGAACACAGTGACAGCTCTCCATCTAGTGGGTCCTCAGGATTCTCATCCAAAGTGGTCTGTGGGCTGGCAGGGTGGCAGTGTGTCTCCTCCTTTTCTTGTTGGTGGCTATAATAGAGAGAAGGGGTAATTAGTGATTGTTTAGGGATTCACCTACATTCATAGTTCTGGCGGGTGGGCAAAGGCAAGTGGATGGACCCTAACTTGTTGGGAGATGCCGATCTCACCTTCGCCACACCAACAGTCCCTGTCCTTGCCCTCCAGCTCTACCACCTGCTCTTCAAAGGTGCTGACTGACCGACAAGAACAGAAAAGTTATAAGATATGGCCTGTCAATCCAGCTCCTCTATTCAATATAATCATGGCTGATCTTGGAATTCATCTCCACTTTGCTGCCTGCTCCCCATATCCTTTCATTCCCAAAGACTAAAAATCTGTTTTAGCCTTAAATATATTCAATGATGGAGCATCTGCAACCCTCTGAGGTAGAGAATTTGAAAGATACACAACCCTTTGAGTGAAGAAATCTCCCCCCCATCTCATTCCTAAACGATTTTCCCCTTATCTTTAGATTGTGCCCCTGTGTTCTAGATTCCCCAACCAGCAGAAACAGCCTGTCAGTGTCTACCCTGTCAAGCCCCTTTAGAACCTTGTACGTTTCAATGAGATCACCTCTCATTCTTCCAAATGCCTAATTTATTCAATGTCTCATCAGAGCAGAATCCTGTCATCCCAGAGACCAATCTGGTGAACCTTTACTGTACTGCCTCTAATGCAAGTATATCTTTTCTTAAATATGGAGACTAAAGTTGTACACAGCATTCTAGGTGTGGTCTCACCAAAGCCCTGTACAATTGTAGCAAGGCTTCTTTATTCTTGCACTCCAATCCTCTTATAATAACAGCCAAAATACTGTTTGCCTTCCTAATTGGTTGCTGTATCTCCAAGCTAACTTTCTGTGTTCCTTGTATGAGCACACCCAAGTCTCATTGAACATCAACACTTACAAGTTTCATGTCCTTTAAAAAATACTCTCCTTTTCTATTCTTATGACCAGAGTGAATAACCTCACATTATGTTACATCGACCATTTTTTTCCCCATTCACTTAGCTTGCTATATTTCTTTGAACCCCCTCTGTATCCACTGAACAGCTTCCATTTTCACCCAGTTTTGTATTGTCAAAGACTTAGATACATTACTCTCTGTTTCTAAGTCATTAATATAGATTGCAAATAGCTTAGGCATTGATCATTTCAGCACGCCAGTAGTCCCAGACTGCCAACTTGAAAAAGGAACCTTTTATGCCTACTCTTAGCTTCCTGCCCATTAACCGATCCTCTTTCCATGTTAATATATTACCCCTAAATCCATGCTTATTTTGCTTATTAACCTTTCGTGTGGGACTGTGTCAAAGGCTTGGTGAATTCCTATTAAATAGATGAGCTCCTTCCACCCAATTTTGTACATGAATGTCCAAGGCCAGGAGTTTTTGGATGGTGGGGTTTCCTGCCCTACCGCCCGAAGAGTCAGCGAGGAACGCATCTCCAATGATACTGGCTGCTCCGCACCCTCCAAGGAACATTAATTGGCTGGAGATGGGGCTTGCACCCGCCCTACTCGGGAGGATCCCCAACTTCAGAGAACTGCAGCCAATCCGATTGGCCGACAGTTCTCCAGTCCCAGCAGCACCAGAAACTGCAGTAAACAGGACTGGGACTACAAACTGTCCCCAGAGTCTAAGTCCTGGAGTCCAAGGCAAAATGAATGTGGGGCTCTCAGGGCAGGAAGGGGAGGTCAGGCCCAGGGTGGAGATCAGCAGAGGGGGAGGAGGTGCGTCGGGGAACTTGATGGATAGGCCAGACAGGGAGGGAGCACCTGCAGGGGACAGGGTGTGGGGATGCCTGATGTTGAAAGGAAGCTGCTGAATGGGGTGCCTCCCTCACCTTCTTGCCTGGTTACTTTCTGGGCTTCGCCCCTACCCTTGAAACCCTCCCGCCAGCCTAAAAATTGAGGACAGGTGGGAAATGGCCCTTAAGTGGTCATTATCTGTCCACTCAAGAACCTCAATTGGGACAAGGAAAGGCGGACCAGCCTAGGCCTCATCCAGCCACAGTACAATTGCGGCAAGGTTGGAGTGGGAGGGAGCCCAGTGGGAAGGCTATCCAAGGAATTTTATAGCCCCCGACACCCACCTGCAAATTCGCTGGTGGGGGAATGTAAAATTGTGCCACAAGTCTGTCAGAATGCACAAAATCACATGGATGCATTCTGGTTTTTGTATTCTTCAAACTAGTTGGGTCTTTTCCTAAGAGACAATGGGCGGAATCAGCCCCGATTTGCACTTAGTGCAGTAGCGGGCAGGAAAAAGGACGTTTTACCCACTGGCCGCAATGGCGGGTTTTCATGCTGTATTGTCTGCACCATTATCGTATGCCAATTCCACCTCATTAAATATGCATTCCTGGGAAACACGCCGTGAACTCAGGCCTTCAGTTAACCCGGGCACCGTATTTAAAGGCCATCCCTGCAAAGAGCTAGCAGTCTTCAAGGGATAGGAAGCTGCTACAAACTGATGGCTGCCAAAAGGAGGAAACATGCTGGCCCCAGATTTAGCGATGCCTCCCTTGAGCGCCTACTAGACGCAGTGGAGGCCCACCGTGATGTCCTCTACCCCCGCTCTGGGCAAAGGCCAGCAAGCAAGGTCACCAGTTCAGTATGGGAGGAGGTGGCAGCGGTGGTCAGTACCAACACCCTGCAAAATAGGACAGCCATCCAGTGCAGAAAGAGGATGAATGGCCTCAACCGTTCTGCCAGGGTAAGTCACTCTTCTCATCACTCAACTCTCACACTCACAAACCCATCACAGGGATCTCACACCTCAACAGACAACACCATTAACTCTCTAACACATTCTCACATCTCATTCAGGATCATATCCTCTGGAGCCTCACATCCTTATCCGGCCCATGGCTCTGCTCACCACACAAACATTCCATGCAGTGCCATGTGTCCTGCTCACAATCTCTCCATCTGTTTCCATGCAGGCGAAAATGGCTCACAACAGCAGAGAGAGTTCCCAGACTATGGATGAGTGGCGCACATTAGACCCCTCTCACTCACCATGAGGAGCGTGTCATCATGCTGACTGGTGAGGACGTGGGTCATACCTGCGGCAATGGTGATGTTGGCGGTGAACACCCAAGTGAGGATCCTACACCATATCATCCATCTCTCAAAACAGATGTGAGTGCTCTCTCTCCGGCTTTTGACTCTGCTGCCATGCACTAATTATCTCTACTTTGGTTCACAGGGAGCTCTGCTAAGTGACCGACACCCTCAACCAGCCAGTCCCTCAGCTCCATCCAGGTCCCTAGCTCCAGTGAAGAGGACATCTCCTCCATTGAAGAATTAGAAATAAGCAGCCTGGAAGACTGGTCACAGCGCTTACCCACACCCTCCACCAGCGTACAGACATACATCTCAGTGGGACCTAGATCTAGAGCAAACTCAAGTTCACAATCTGGTGGTCATGCACGGACATGTGTCCGCAGAAGGAGGAAGCAGGATCAGCCGAGATCCCTGGCACTCAGGGGGTTGCCTGGAAAGAGGCATCTGTGAAGTCCGAGTCCGATGGCGAGTGTGGTAATCTGATGTGTAATATACCTATAAGAAGAATATTATAAAGAAATATCACATCATCTTAGTATCCAATAGCAGAGTAGTGTGGGCTACCTTAGTAGTCAGTAGTCAGTAGTGAGTAGTCTAGAATTAGAGTCTGTAATGTAGAGACAGGGTTAGAGTTGTAAGCATACAAGTGTCGCTGCTGAGTTTCTTTGTAAATAAATAGAATGTGTTCTACATGAGAACTGTCTGCTGATCTACCCTCTGTATGGTACCAACTGGACCATCCCGAAACAACCGTGCAACCCGGATCCATTAGTCCAACTAAACTAATGACCATGCTCCAACAACGAGCCTCTGGATTCAGCCTTCTAACTCATCATGGAGAGTCAGCAGAAAGTGGGGCAACATCACACAGAGTTTTTTGAAGCCCTCAACAGGCATGCGAGTTGGAGGCATGATTCTGCCTGCTCTCTGATGAAGTGGTGTCCACATGTGCGCGTGTGGATGTCTCCAAAGGAGGGATGGTGGACGCCATGAAGACCCCAACAGAATACGGAAATGCATGCTGACCTGCATTCCATCAAGGTAGCAATAGGTGAGTTCCTGCATTGGCAATGCTAGAGGGAAACAGGGCACCTGGGCATCCCTCCAGGTGCTCCTTCCCCTCAAGGAGTCACGCTGGGGCTCTCGGGCACCTGAAGGGAGGAGGAGCGGTAGCTGGACACCCCTGGGTCATTCACTCAGGGATCTCAGAGGCTGTCCTCTCTCTCCAAGTCCCCTTTGCCTTTGACTCCCTCATCCTCATCCTCTATCACCGCAGGGGGAGCGTTGGCCCACAGGAGAACAGCCAAAGCAAGCCGGGGCCCTGAAGGTCTCGGCTCTTCAGGGGACCACACCGAAGTCATCAGCGGCAACAGGGCCAACCATTGCACAGGCTGTCTCCACCCCTGCTGTGGATGTCAGGGCAGCACTTAGAAGAAGTGGTAGGCCTAGAAAAGTTAAGAAATTCTGATCACAAGTGGTTGCGCGGGTGAACACATTTTGTCATTTAATAATCTGAAAAGATATTTACTTTCACTGTATAATGTGTAATGGTGTCTTTCAGCTTCATTTACAGGCTTTGCAAGTCCTCACCCTGCATCCCCCCCATCCGCCCCACCACCAGTTCAGCTGCACGCAGCCGGCCCGCATGTGATTCTGGAGGGAGAATTGTGTGTGGCAGGATCTTTCAGAGCCTCGTGCGATTACTCTCCCATGCATGCGGATCATTCCTCTATCACACTCATCTCAATGTCCCTAGCACTGCCTGTTGGGGTTCTCTTTCAGTTGTCCGTCTAAGCTGACCTGCATCTCCACTCACCCACTGATCGCACTCCCATGCAGTACGTGTTCCCGTCCAACACGAGGCTCCTTTCACTTTTGATTTTAAAAGCATTGTGGTTGTCAGGTATGTCTTCAGCTCCCCTGTCCTTTCCCCTCCCCCAGTCACCCATGCCCTTTCCCCCATCACTGTTGATCCCCTGGCATCACCTTCCATCTCCCCTACCAGCCAAAATCCTTTCTTTCCCAGGTGTCCAGGTGAACGTGCACGTTCCCTATCTTCCCAAGAATCCCACCCTCATCCGCATTGACCACCTCCTTCCCTGAAGTAGACCCCAGATATCAATGGTGACCTTCCACCTTCCGTGAGCTGCTTCACAACGAAGCCATGTCCACCAGAATCTACCCAGTATGCAATGCACGTGTATCTCCAGGGTCTGGTAGCTATAGGGCTCCAGCATCTTCTGCTCCTCGGATGTCCGCGATGTGAGCAAGGCCCTAACGGTAAGTCCCTGACAGATGTGTTCTGGGCTGGCATGCTTTCCCGCTGACATGGGTGGTAAATTCGACATGTAAGGATAATTCCAGCGGGCAGGGCTTATAATTAGATGTACGTATATTAAACTGATGTTCCCAGTGGCAGGAAAGGCGGTCCGCCATTGATGACAGCATGAAACCAATTTTTGGCCTTCCTGCCATATTGTCTGCTCACAACCATCATGACCCCCGTCGCCAACAGGGGTGGAAAATTCTGGCCAATGGCATGAAAAACCCAACCCCAAAGAATAAAGCAGCATGGATAGAGCAAACTCAAGCCCCAAGCCCCAGAAAGGGAGGGACTTGGTTAAGTGAAAGCAATTGAAGGCATTGGCAATAGAAATGACTAATTTGTTAAAAGTGGGAAGGCAAGTTGATAAGGCAGTTAAAAAATAATCAGGGTAGAACTCTGTATTCCCTCCTTGCCTCAGCGATTCAGATACAGCTGCATGTGGGGTTTAAGAAGTGGAGTACATACCTCAGTTTCCTCAGTAGATTAAATTCAGGCTGCATTCTCTATTTCAAGCTTTAGCAGCAGTAAATGGAACTATTTGGGAGTCTATTACTTTATCATTATCACAAGGAGATTATTCACCACATTTATAATGGCAATTTTATGGCAGAGTTAAGCTTTTCTGGCTTTCATTATATTGTGCATCTTAACGCAATGGACAGATATTTAATTTCTCTGAACATATTATTGAAGCTTTATTACTGCTAAATAAACTCGAAAACCACAAGGCTGTACTAGCAGCTAAGGCTATTACCTGTGACTAGAAGTGTTAAATTACATTCACAGAGGAATCTACTATTACCACCAGGACAAATAACAAAAAGAATTTATCACATTGCTTGAGAAATTTGAGCAATAAGAGCATTCTTTGAAAGTAAGAAACTGGAAGCAGATTCCTCTGAAAAAAGGCACAGCGAATAATTGTAAAAAAGCATAAGAACATTGTCACGAATTACTGCAAGAAATGAAAGCATTGTAGTAAATCATTGCAAGAAATAAGAATCTCTTAGTGAGTCATTACAAGAAATGAGAACACCTTACAAGAGAATCAATTTGCATTTATATAACACCTTTAATATAGAAAAAAATCCAAAAGTACAAATATTTTATATTAAACATTAAATCTCTTAGAATATTACACATAGGCAAATTTTCCAATCTATTTAAATAAAAAAAGACTTGCATTTATCTAAGGCTGTTCACAATCACAGTATGTCCCAAAATGCTTTACAATTGCATGGTTTTGAAGTGTAGTTACTGCTGAAATGTAGGAAGCGCAGAGGCATTTTGGATACAGCAAGCTCCCACAAACAGCAATGTGATTGTGACCAGATAATCTGTTATTGTGATGAGGACTAAGGGGGTAAATATTGACAAGGATACCAGTGGAACCTCCTTTGCCCCTCTTTCAATTAGTGCCATGGAATCTTTTACATCCACCTGAGATCGCTGACAGGGTCTCAGTTTAACACCTCATTCACAAAACAGCCTCTCTAACATCACTCCCTTAGTATTGCATTAGAGTGTCAGATTTAGTGTTTGTGCTCCAAGTCCTGGAGTGGGACTTGAGCCTACAACCTTTTAGACTCAAAGGTGACAGTGCTACCAGACTGGTGCAAATGGGTCACAGCTGACACCTAATGATTGAAAACTAGGCACAGCACGAGCCCAGATTTTCAGTATGTACTCTTCTGGGTTTGGCTCTCTGATGTGATGTCAGAGTGGAGGAACCTCATGTGGGGTATATTTTGCAGCTTAGGAGGATTTAGAGAGGAAAAGTTCAGAAGAACAATGATAGTTTGGATAAAAGAGATAAAGATAGAATAATTGCAATAGAAGACAAAAATTCGAGGCTGGAGGCGTGGGAAGATCATTTATCAAAGAGTGAGGAATGTAAGGGAGGTGTGTGCACAGCCTTCTCCAGATATAGCACCATAGGGCAGAAATGAATGCTCCTCCCACTAACAGGTTGGCAGGCAGGGGGTCAAATAATTGGGCAGGAAGGTGCCACTTAAGGGTGACTTAAGGTCTTTATCCCGGCGCCTCTAGTATTCAACCAGCAGCAGGCAAGGTCCGTGTTACTTGGGCAATAGGTAAACCTTGCTGGGGAGGGGGGGGTGGGCCTCCTACTTGGGTAGCTCATGCCCAACGGAGAGGCACACTGGTGGCAAGGGCCATCCACTTGTAATGGCACCTCTACCCCCTCTCACCGGGGCCTCCCTGACTGGTCCAGGATGGCCCGCCCACTTAATTGTACTTGAGAGCGCCACTGCCAATCTGCAGCCTTACCACTTTTCCAGTGGTATGCCAGTACTGGAGAGCTGCCAGTCTCCGATTGACCAGCAGCTCTCGGAGGTGGGATATACACCATGAAACAACGAAGACACCGTCGGCAACCCAGTAAGTGCCTGGTTGGCATTAAATCAGGTTGGAGGGGGTCTGGAATGGCAATGGTGGGTTTGCCACTGACTCTTCAGGCAGTGGACGAGCCCACCACCATAAACGTTAAATTCCAGCCATAGAATCATAGCATGGTTGCAGCACAGAAGGAGGTCATTTGGTTCCTTCATGTCCATCCTGGATCTCTGCAAGGACAACTCAGCTGGTCCCACTCCTCCACTTTTCCCCGTAGCCCGGCAATTTTATTCTCTTCAGGTAGCTATCCAATTCCCCTTTTGAAAGCCACAATTGAATCTGCTGCCACCACACTCTTGGACACCACACACTTAATCCCGGATCCTAATCAATTACTACATAAAAGCATTTCTCATGCTGTGTTTGATTTTATACAGTGTACGGTGGATGAATGGGCATGGAACTGCCATCACTTAGCATGGGTGGTGTGATGAGGGGCCATAGGTGGTGGGTGGAGAGCATGAGGTGGCATGGATAGGGCATGGGGAGTGTCTGGGGGGTGAGGGCTAGAGCGCCTTACTTTTTTCATTATAAATGGGACCAAGTCCCAGAGCACCGAAGCTGGCCTTATAAACAATCCGCCTCAATACCCAGCAGCCCATGGCTGCCTCTGAACATTTTCCTGGATTGGCTGGCCCAACAAAAGCCCACAGCCCACACCCAACTCCCGGAATGAAAATCCCATCTTTCTTGGCCTTTACTCCTAGGGCAGGCACGCCAATCTGGGAATTTTCCCAACTCTCACTGGTCACCTCAAGGATGAAATTGCAGCTCAATACCTCAGTTGAGGCTGAACCATGTTTTATTAAGGTTCATCATAACTTTCTTGCTTTTGTACTCTAGACCCCTATTTATAAACCCAGGATCCCATACAATTTAATAACCGCGCTTTCGACCATCCTGCCACCTTCGGTGATTTGTGCACATAAACCCCCAGGTCCCCTTGCTCCTGCATCCCCTTTAGAATTATATCCTTTATTTCATATTGCCTCTCCACATTCTTCCTACCAAAATGAATTACTTCACACTTCTCTGCATTGAATTTCATCTGCAACATATCTGCTTATTCCACCAGCCTATGTCCTTTTGAATTTTAACACTATCTTCCTCATAGATTACAGCATTTTCAAGTTTTGTGGCTTACAACAGTGACCACACTTCTAAAAGTACCTCATTGGGTGTAAAGCACTTGGGATATCCCTAAGTTGTGAACAATGCTATATAAATGCTAATACTTCTCTCTTTCATTCCATATGCACATAGAGGGCATAACGTCTGTCTGAGGTCCCTTTTGTAAAATGGACTACCCTGACGTATCTATTGCTAGACACCTATGGCCAGGAAAATGTGGTCTAAAAGCAGCCCAGCTGGCAGCACTTAAAGGGATTGCTGCAAGTCACAACCAAAAAGATAAGTTTAAAAAAAACTGAATGTGAAATAAGCTGGTACCAAGAGTGTCGCTCCAGTTAAAGCCATAGGTTGTTGCCTTCCATTTCCCATCTCACCTAATTATCTCTCTTTCTTCAGATTGCTTTCCCCCTCTTCCCAGTCTCATTAAATGAGGCCCAAGACTGCAAATCAGCTGGGCCTGTGTCCTACCCATTCTGGTGCAAGGATTGATTCCTATGCCCAGCCCTAGGCCCAAGTGCCAATGCTGCATGAAACACCAGTTTGAGTTAAAATAAAATACTGGAGCATATTCATCATAATTTAATAAAATTTAAACATTTTTTCTACTTTAGATGCAGGATTATTCTAGGGATAAATACATATAGGCCCTCATCTTTCAGTCTCCAGATCGTCCAAGATTGGACTTACAACCCAAGATGCGTTTTGGGACACTGCAGAAATCCTAACACGCTGACTCCTAGGGAATTGCCCGGGAAGTCTGAACTTCCGAAAGGCAATTCCCCTCCTGCCCTCCTACTTCAAAAAAATGTCCGACTCTGAGTTAGAGTCAGAGACTTCAAACAATTCCTCAGTCCTTACCTGAATGGTTACCCAGGGAGTGTTAGGTAACTATACAACTCACCCCTCACCCCAGTCACTCACACTGACTACCACCCCTCCCCAACCCCCCACCCCCCCACTGCCGACTCCCCCCTCAAACCCCTTGACAGCCTCCGACCTGACTACATCCCCCCGGACCTGACCACACTTTGACCGACATACCCACTCACCCACCTCAGCATTTGCCATCCTATTACCCCACCTGCCTAACATGCTGCCCACCTACCACCCTAATACCTCACCCACTTGCCACACTACCACCTCACCCATTTGCATTCCTACTCACCTATGCACCTACCACTTCACCCACCTGCCACCCTAACCACCTACACCTCACCCATCTGCCACCCTAACCAACCTATGCACCTACTGCCTCATCCACCTGTCACCCTACCCACTTACATCATCCACCTACCCATTCATTCATTCATCCACTCACCCATTCACTGACATTCATCTACTCACCATTCACTAACACTCACTAACATTCACACTGAATATTCAAATTTACCTTACAGCGATTAGTGCCGTAAAAAGGCTGGCGGGCGATGGGAGGGTGGGGAGGGGTGCCGGGTGTGGTGGTTGTGGGGTTTGTCTTCTGCACCAATTCTCCTCATTGCTCTCTGTGTGGATTCCAGCACTGAAGGAGTTTTGCATCGTGGGCCAGGAGTCTGGCCTTTTTAAATGTATCCAGGTAAGTGGGTAGCTTTCTGTCCAATCAGCATTGACACAGTGGTTCCAATGCTGGGCTGAAGATTTGGACCATTAATTCCAGGCTTAATCCCCGAGCAATATATCTTTTTATCATGGAAATGTTGATTCCATGGTTGCATTGCCCAACAATCTGTCATTTATAGGATAATCATCATATTGACAGTTAATCCCAAATCAATCTCAAAATTTCCTTTCTGACATTAATTTTAAAAAGTAGCATCTGGCCAACCCTTCACCAAGCTATATCACAGTGGCTCATCATTTCCTGGTTTCTGTTTACATACACTTATGTGGATGGAAAAGCATGAGATTCACTCAGTGATTTACCCTGGCATTCAGTATGTTTATGCATAACTAGCTTGTTGGACAGAAATCAAGCCCAGGCCTTAGAGATGGAAATGATTCTACATTGTATCAACTTAAATGGTTTCTCATATGACTTCTCAGACAACACTCCTCTCTTGCAAGCCACGTTGCTTTTGCTAATTAAAATTATAACCATTTTTCCCAGTTGAAGAATTCTTTTAAACCACTATCGGCTCATACTACCTGTTCCCATCTGAATTGTTTAGATTGAAGCCTTCTGAAGTCTTGGTAATGCTACAGACTGAACCCTGTGGACAAGAGGAGTATTCTCTGAAGACTGTTTATCACAAGTGAACAAATAACCATATTTATTGGCAGGCATTTTTTAAATGTATTTCAGACCTCAGTGCTGGACTTTCCAGCCTTTATAGGATCGCCTTATCCGTAGTAAGGCTATGCTATAACATTTATGCTTTTAAGTAGGCATTTGATTGAATCTGAGTTAATTTTTTTTATCTAAGAAAAGCCAAGTGGCTTGTGCAGCTCACCTTTCTAGAACTTAAGGTCAAATTACAGCAACATAATTTTATAAAAAGCAAGTTATTAAACTGTTTAGTTACTATAAAATCCAGCCATGCAATTCCACAGAACATTTAATTAATTAAAATAAGGTCTCTATCACTAATTGTGGAGAAGATTTTAAATTGCTTATAGCTGTAATAAGCACTGCGCAAATAGCAAATGTTATGATTCTGTAGAGACCAATAACCTTTAAAAAGAAATTTGAACTTCCACTTAATAGCTGAATGGATGACACAAGATTTCACATTTTAAGACGTTTACTGTGAAAAACAGATTAAAAACACTATTGACTACATTATTTTTGTAGGCAACTTAGAGGGGCAAGGGCTTGACAGTGGTGGGTGGGTGGTGGGGGTGTGGTGGTCGGGGGTACTGGGGAAGGTTGCACTCAGATACATGTCTCAGGGGAAGACTGAGGAAGGTTGCACTCAGATACATGACTGGGTGGGGACAGAATTGGATGAGGCTCCCTTACAGAAGGACCTAAGTGTGTCAGGGCCAGAACTGGAAGGATTGCAGAGTGAATAAGTGGTTCAGCTTACATTGCTGAGCTTCCAAAGACAGTTCTTGTCCCAGCCCAGGGAGCAGGGGGGTGGGGTGGGGTAGAGGGTTCCATGTCAGTCCACTGTCAGCCATGCCCATCATAGTGTGTACAGGATGTGGTCATCACCTCACGCATGGCGGTCTGAGGAGTTTCTGGCATAGTACTCGGCTGGAGATAGTACAGTCAGAGCCAGGGAACACGTACTGTAGGGGCTGGCACTCAATGGTCACATGGCGCGAGGAATGGGTTCCTAATGTTGTGGTCTCTCCCGGTCTGCTGCCACGATGTATGTTGAGGGCCTCGATTTAGACCTCAAGGGATCTGTCCCTATGCTATCTATGCTAAGCAAGATATTGAGACTGAAGGTGGTTCTGGTCGAACATAAGTACATGAAGCATATTACTAGCAACAATTATATAAAGCTCTGCACAGGCCTTGATCTGGCTTGGGACCTAACGGGTACATTGGCTGATTACTTGACAATACGCCTGACTCATAAGGTATACATAAAGTCTTACTGATACAGAGTCACGGATAGCAGTGAACATCTGCAGTAAAGATCATAAACAATCGTGAACATCTAACATGGAGGCTGTACCTTTTATCCTCCAGCCTTACATATGGTGATGTCAGGGTGTTGAGTGATTCGTCAGAATCATCATCCAACATCTCTCCAGAAACCATCTTCATAGCCTTGCTGTTCTTTTTTCCAGCAAAACACTTGTGTGCAAAATGGTTCAGCTTTTTGCAGTTAGAGCACTGCTTTCCCCATGCTGGATATGCTGTTGGTGCACACTCGATGGGCCGAAGGGCCTCTTCTGCACTGTGTGATTCTGTGATTCTTTCTCTTTTGTGTGATGTCCTCCACAGTATTTACATCCTATACGTTGGCTTTAGCCTTTCTGCTGGGACTTCTGTAAGTTGTCCTTCATTTTCTCCATTGTCTTGTGCTTGGAAGGCTTGGACTGCCTCTCATCATAGTGCAAAACCTCGTCAATTTGACCATACAACTGATGATTAACCACCTCAGAGCTTCTGCACATGTTTACAACTTTCCGAGATTAAGTTCCTTAGCTCTCGCAAAATCAATTCTGTTCTTGATCCCTCTGGAACATCCTCTTTCTCCAGTACTGCAATGTTCTCCTTAATAAATACCGCCACCCGTTTCTTCCTTTACTATATTTCCTTGTATACTTGTATCCAGGAATATTTAACACCCAGTCCTGCCCTTCCTTGAGCCAGGTCCCTGTTACAGCCACAACATCATGGACTGAATGTTATGCTGATTGGATGGGCACACGACCGACCTGACTGGGCGTGAAATTGCGCGAGATGACTTCAGGTGTGCGTCCCGACATCGTCCCGCGATATTTCAGTCGGCAGGCGCGCACAAAAGTGGCAAGCGTGGCCGCCGACAATCAAGAGGGCAATTAAGCCCATTAATGGTGTAATTGTATGTCATTTTATGTAGCCCGTCCAACCTTACGGTCGGTGGATGGGCGAATCGGCCAGAACCTGATGGCCTGAATTGGCCAGGCAGCCTTTACATTTCTAAGCAAACCTCATCCAAGGGCGGGATGAGGATTCCGTTCTTAAATAAAAAATAGAAATTTGTGGACAGCATTTTTAAAAGCTTTATGTTCAGGTGCCTGATTGTGATGCTTGGACAATTTTTTCCAGATTTTAAAAACTTTATTTCCTGGGTTTCAGGTCTTCAGTTCCCTGAGGCAGCTATCTGCCTTCAGGGAGCTTTCTGTCAGAGCTTGCCCGCACCTGCACTGACATCATCACCCGCCCTCCTCCTGCACCCACCACCCTGGCAGCGTTGGGCTTCTCAGCACGCGCCTCACGCTGGCTGGCCATTAATCGACAGGCCAGCGTGAAATTGCGGCTGATCATGTTCGGTGGTCCATTTTCCGACCACTCCCGGGCCTGCCAATTGAGCCCACCCACCAAGCTGAAAATTTAGGCCATGCATAAATCCACATGGCAATCTGCGCCTGTAACTTATCAATCTTATTAACCACACTTTGTTCATTCACATGCTTGCATTGCAACCCTGATTTAGACCCTATTACTTTATCCCTTACTGACCCCCAATACTTTACTATTCTCACTTCTAGTGCTGTCTGTCTCTCCCAGTATTTTGTGCACCTTGATATTCCTCTCTGATATTTTCTCCTGGTTCCCACAACTTGCTGAGTTAGTCTAAGCCCTCCCCAACAGCATTAGCAAAATGCCCCACAAGGAACTCAGTCCCTGCTCTGTTCATGTGCAACCCGTTAGGTATGTACAGAATCCATCTTCCCCCAGAGCCAGTCCCAATCTCTCAAGAATCTAAAACCCTCCCTCCTGCACAATGTTTCCAGCCATGCAATCATCTGCTTTTTCCTCCTAATTCTGTACTCACTTGTGCATGGCACTGGGAATAATCTGGAAATTCCTACATTTGAGGTCCCGCTTGCTGATTTTCTACTTAACTCCCTAAATTCTGACTACAGGGCCTCATCTCTCTTTCTACCTATGTCATTGGTATCACTATGGACCATGACCACTAGCTGTTCACCCTCCTACCTCAGGGTGCACTGCAGCTGCTCAGCTACATCCTTAACCCTGGCACCAGGGAGATCACAAACCATTCTGGATTCATATCTGTGGCCGCAGAAACACCTATCTGTTCCCCTAACTATCAAAACACCTATCACTATTGGTCTTCTATACTTTCTTGTAACTCCCTGTGCAGCTGAACCACCCATAGTGCCATGGACTTGGCTCTGGTTGCATTCTCCAGTTGAACTATCACTCTCATCAGTATTGGAAGCATCCTAGAGTTCTCCCATTGCACAGGGTGTGTATTCTTGAGGTTGGAGGAATCCTGCCACTTTACTCAGTTCTGCTGAAGGGTCATGAGGACTCGAAATGTCAACTCTTTTCTTCTCTGCCGATGCTGCCAGACCTGTTGAGATTTTCCAGGTAATTCTGTTTTTGTTTCAGAATTGAATACTGGTTGGAGAGTGGGATTCACTCAGGGGACTCCTGCACTGCCTGCCTGTTCCTTTTTGACTGCCTAGTCATCTCCCTACACACTCTTAAGCTGTGGAATGACCACGTTTATAAATGTGCTATTCATGAAGCTCTCAGTCTCATGGATGCCTCACAGTGACACCAGCTGCCGTTCAAGTTCCAAAACCCAGAGCTCAAGCTGACGCAACTGACAACACTTGCGGCACAATGGTTGTGCAGGACACAGGAAGCATCCTGGAGTTCTCCCATTGCACAGGGTGTGTATTCTTGAGGTTGGAGGAGTCCTGCCATTCATTTATTTATTAGTTAACCTTGCTACAGCTCAAACACATTAGCAATACTAATACATCTGAGTAATGCTGATAAATCCTACTAATACTTAATAAACGTTACGAGTTGGAATAGTTGCAATAAGTCTAAGGCCACAGACGAGGAACTGTCATCCTTTATAAGGCAGCAGACATGTTGGCATCCAAAGGCAGCGTGGTCATGGACATGGAATGCATGGACTCATTTCAGAACCAGGCTGAAAGTCCATGTCACTCTCACTATGCCAGATCTTCTCATAATTACCAGTGTCACCAATCCACTGCTGTTGGAGTTGGTCTCCTCCATTTTTTCTGTTATTGTGGAGAGTGTGCTTCACATTTCTATAAATATCTTGCAGAGTTTCTTCTGTACCTCCATCTTTCTCCTTTGCAATAATGGTCGCCTGGGTTCAGCAACTATGCCAGTTGAGCAGAGCTGGGAAAAAGATGACAGCCAATCCACTTCCATTGACAAGGGTTCTCCACTGCTCCTGCTTTTTTTTCATTCATTCATGGGATGTGAGCGTTGCTGACTAGACCAGCATTTATTGCCCATCCCTAATTGCCCTTGAGAAGGTGGTGGTGAGCTGCCTTCTTGAACTGCTGCAGCCCATATGGCCCATGTTCCCATAATGATGTTAGGGAGGGAGTTCCAGATTTTGACCCAGCGACAGTGAAGGAATGGCGATATATCCTTTGAAGACTAACATGTGCATGGATCAAAGGGAGCCTGTGGATGTGTTGTACTTGGATTTCCAGAAGACATTTGATAAAGTGCCACATCAAAAGTTATTGTGGAAAATAAAAGCTCATGGTGTAGGGGGTAACATATTAGCATGGATAGAAGATTGGCTGGCTGGCAGAAAACAAAGAGTATGCATAAATAGGTCCTTTTCTGATTGGGAGGATGTGAAGAGTGGAGTCCCGCAGGGGGTCTGTGCTGGGGCCTCAACTTTTTTACAATTTATATCAATGACTTAGATGAGGTGAGTGAAGATATGATAGGTAAATCTGCAGATGACACAAAGATAGGTAGGAAAGTATGTTTTGAAGAGGACATGAGGAGGTTGCAGACTGATATAGGTAGGTTGAGTGAATGGTCAAAAATCAGACGGAGTATAATGCAGGAAAATGTGAAATTGTTCACTTTGGCAGGGAGAATAAAAAACAGAGTATTACCTCAATGGAGAATGGCTGCAGAATTCCAAGGTGCAGAGAGACCTAGGCGTTCTAGTGCATGAGTCACAAAAAGTTAGTATGCAGGTACAGCAAGTAATTAACAAGGCTAATGGCAAGCTATCCTTTATTACGAGAAGGGTTGAATGTAAAAGTGAGGGTGCTATGCTTCAGTTATACAGGGCATTGGTGAGACCACAGGCAGAATTATCCCAGATTTGCACTGCGTGGGTAGTGGGTAGTGGGTGGGAAAAGCAACGTTTTACCCGCCAGCCGCAATGGCGGCTTCTCACACTGTAGCAGCCCAATCCTGCCACATTAATTATGTATTCGCGGGAAACACGCAGCTTCGATGGCGGGCGGGCTCTAATTTGCCCGCCACACCGTCACCTCACTGTTTCATCACGCCGGGCGCCACGTTTAAAGTACATCCACGCGCACACCTCTCAGTCCTTCCAGCCCAGGACTGCTGCAAATAAGACATGGCCCCGAAAGGCAAGAAGACTGCAGCCCCTAGGTTTAGTGATGCATCCCTCAAGTGCCTTTTGGACGCCGTGGAGGCCTGCTGCGATATCCTCTACCCCTCCTGTGGGGGGCAGCAACATTACCACTCTGGCTGGGTAGGCAATGGCAGTGGTGATCAGTGCCAATGCTGCACAGAAGAGGTTGGCCATCCAATGCAGATAGAGGACGAATGATCTCATCCGTGCCGCCAGGGTAAGGCAACCATCTCATCACTCTAAACTCACACACTCAAGCTCATCACACATTCACTGGCATCTCACTCACTGCCAGATCAAGGGATATCACCACTCAATCTCTCACACACACCCTCACATCTCCATCTGGCATCATCTGCTCTGGAGACTGCCTCCTCAGCCCTCACAATCTTGAGGCCACTTGCACAGATCAACTTGTGCCCCAACACACATCCTGGGATACCCTCCTTCCCCATTACAGCCCTCACCCTGCAGCTTCTTCCCTTGCCTGAGGCCACTTCTCACCCTTCTCCAAGCAAGACCTTGCCCTGCAGCCATACAAAGCAACCCCCCCCACTTTGTGGCTGGTCTGGTCGGTAAAGACCTGCCCGCGAGCTCCCCTAAAAGTGATGTGGTGCAGTCTGCAAAGCCTGGCGCAGATGACTGCAAGTGTTACCAGAAGCGAGGTAGGCAAACAAACCTCAAAGTCCCAGGGGAAGTGCAGCTTGCCATGTGCACATCGCTTATTTGCTGTTGTGAAACACGTCAGCATCCTATCACGCTGATATGGGTGGACGATCCAGTGTGGGGGAATGAGTCAGGTGCGCCAGTCTTATAATGATATACAGATGTATTACAATGAGGTTCTCATGTCCGATGGCAGGAGACGTGATCCACCATCAACCAGCTTAACCAGCTTATATTTCACCTCTGTTCTATTTTTACTTAGTTCTGTTGAAGGGTCATTTGGATTCGAAACGTTAACTGTGTTCCTCTCCACAGATGCTGCCAGACTTGCTGAATTTTTCCAGGTATTTTTGTTTTTGTTTTGGATTTCCAGCATCCGCAGTTTTTTGCTTTTATCTTAGTGATCCACCATCGACAGGCTGAGCAGAAAATCGCAAACTGGTTTCACCACACCATGAAACTGATTTTTGGCCTTCTTGCCATATTGTCTGCTCATGCCACCGAACACGCCTGATGCCAGCGGGCACGAACAATTCTGCTCCGCATCTCGAATATTGTGTGCAGTTTTGGCCTCCTTATTTAAGGAAGGATGTAAATGTGATGGAGGTCACTTAGAAGAGGTTTACTAGATTGATACCTGGAATGAGCGGGTTGTCTTGAGGAAAGGAGACAGACTGGGCTTGTTTGCACTGGAGTTTAGAAGAGTGAGGGGTGACTTGATTGAAGTATCTAACATCCTGAATGGTATTGACAGGTGGATGTGGAAATGATGTTTCCTCTTGTGGGTGAGCCCAGAATTAGGGGACATTGTTTTAAAATTAAGCGTTACCCTTTTGGGACAGATGAGGAGAAATTTTTTCTGTCATAGGGATGTGCGACTTTGGAACTCTGTCTCCGAAGGCAGTAGAGGCGGGGTCATTGAATATTTTTAAGGCAGAGAACAATCTAAGGTTATCAGAGGTAGATGGGAATGTGGAATTTGAAACACAAACAGGTCAGCCATGATCTTATTGAATGGCAGAACAGGCTGTAGGGACTGAATGGCCTACTCTTGCTACTATTTCACATTTTCGCATATTTCCAAGTCAGGATGGTGAGTGACTTAGAGGGGAACTTGCAGGTGGTGGTGTTTCCATGTGTTTGCTGCCCTTGTTCTTCTGGAAGGTAGCGGTTGTGGGTTTGGAAGGTGCTGTCTGAGTCTTGTTGAATTCCTGCAATGCTTCTTGTATATGGTACATACTGCTGCCAATGTGCGCTGGTGGTGGAGGGAGTGAATGTTTGTGGATGGGATGCCAATCATGCGGGCTGCTTTGTCCTGGATAGTGTCAGGCTTCTTGAATGTTTTTGGAGCTGCGCGCATCCAGGCAAGTGGAGAGTATTCCATCACACTCCTGACTTGTGCCTTGTAGGTGGTGGACAGGCTTTGGAGGGTCAGGAGGTGAGTTACTCACCACAGGGTTCCTAGCCTCTGTCCTGCTCTTGTAGCCACAGTATATATAAGTTTAGTTCAGTTTCTGGTCAATGGTAACCTCCAGAATGTTGATTGTGGGGGATTCAGTGATGGTAATGCCATTGAATGTCAAGGGGCAATGGTTAGATTCTCTCTTGTTGGAGATGGTCATTGCCTGGCACTTGTGTGGCAGGAATGTTACTTGCCACTTGTAGCCCAAGTCTGGATATTGTCCAGGTCTTGCTGCACTTGGACATGTAATGCTTCAGTATCTAAGGAGTCACAAATGGTACTGAACATTGTGCAATCATCAGTGAACATCCCATTTCTGACTTTATGACGAAAGGGAGGTTATTGATGCAGCAGCTGAAGATGTTTGGGCCGAGGACACTACCCTGAGGAACTCCTGCAGTGATGATGGAACTGAATGACTGACATCCAACAACCACAATCATCTTCCTTTGTGCCAGGTATGACTCCAATCAGTGAAGAGCCTTCCCTTTTGATGGCTCCTTGATGCCACACTCAGTCAAACTGAGCATCAATGAGCAGGCTATTGCTAAGCAAGTGTCACTTGATGGCACTGTTGATGACTCCTTCCATCACTTTACTGATGATGGAAAGTAGACTGATGGGGTAGCAATTGGCCAGGTTGGATTTGTCCTGCTTTTTGTGTACAGATATACCTGGGCAATTTCCCACATAGCTGGGTGGATGGCAGTGTTGTATCTGTACTGAAACAGCTTGTCTAGGGGTGCAGCATGTTCTGGAGAACAAGTGCCAGAATGTGGTCAGGCCCATAGTCTTTAATCTATTCAGTGCCTTCAGCCGTTTCTTGATATCACGTGAAGTGAATCAAATTGGCTGAAGACTGGCATCTATGATGTTGAGGACCTCCAGAGGAGGCCAAGATGGATCATCTACCAGGTACTTCTGGCTGAAGATTGTAGCAAATGCTTCAGCTTTATCTATTGCACTGATATGCTGGGCTCCCCCATCATTGATAATGAGGATATTTGTGGAGCCTCCTCCTCCAGTGAGTTGTTTAATTGTTCACTGTCATGAAGAGATGAATCTCTAAAATGTTATTGGAAATTATTTTTTAAAATAGCGTTTAGTGGTGTCTGTGCCTATTTATGTGCATGTCTGTGTGCCTTAATTTGATTAAAGCCAGCTGTTCTAGAGGCTTTGATGTATTGAAATTGGTAGGTTTGAAATAGTAATTAGATAAACATGGGGAAGTTTAGAAACATAGGTGTCAAAGGGGCAATTTGCATTTTTAAATAAAGCATTCACAAGAATGGGTGAAATCTTGCACTTAGCTAGAAGACGCCAAGCAATGTGTTTATATTTTTCCGGTTTACTAATATAATTGGTGGAATCAAAGGATGTTATTGTTAGAAGAAGTAAAATTAAAAGCCTAGTAATACAATGGAAAATTTACATTCAACGTGAAAGATATGTATAAAGAAGAAAGGAGATTGTGTGTAAGGCAGAAGTATTTTAAGATCCATCAAGTATGAGCCTCCAGCCTGCAAACCTCAAGTTTGTCTGCAAGGACTCAGAGCTGAAAGAAACTCATTATGAATGCGACTGTCCAGGTTGTGCTTTGCCAGGTGTCTCTTTAAATCTATGAGTTTTACTGTTGCCTTAACGGGGGTGTAACTGGAGTCAGATTAATTAGGGGATTTTTGTAGTTATTATAGTAGTAATTTTGTAGACATATGTACGTGCTTACAATTTTTCTTGCATTAATAAACGTTTAATTTGGTTTAATAAAAGCCTCTTGAGACTTGGTGGTCTTATTACTACTGAATTCAAAGCCTGTATCTTGAAACATACAAATTGCAAAAATTGGTTGGACCAGTTGTTTCAAGTTTCCCTCTGGGTCAACCTTTTCCATCGGCTCTGTCATAACATCCACCACCATTCAACACTGGATGTGACAGGACTGCAGAACTTAGATCTGATCCATTGGTTGTGGAATTGCTTAGCTCTGTCTATTGCTTGCTGCTTATGCTGTTTGGCATGCAAGTAATCCTGTGTCATAGCTTCACCAGGTTGACACCTTATTTTTAGGTATGCCTGATGCTGCTCCTGGCATGCCCTCCTCCACTCTTCATTGCACCAGGATAGATCCCCTGGCCTGGTGATAATGGTAGAGTGGGGGATATGCTGGCCAATGAGATTACAGATTGTGGTTGAGTACAATTCTGCTGCTGCTGGCCCACAGTGCCTCATGGATGCCCATTAGATCTGTTCAAAATCTAACCCATTTAGCACAGTGGTAGTGTCACACAACACAATGGAGGGTATCCTCAATATGAAGGCAGGACTTTGTCTCCACAAGAACTGTACGGTCAACACTCCTACTGATACTGTCATGGATAGATGCATTTGCGGCAGGCAGGTTGGTGAAGATGAGATCAAGTATGTTTTTCCCTCTTGTTGATTCCCTCACCATCTGCCGCAGGCCTTGTCTAGCAGCTATGTCCTTTAGGACTCAGCCAGCTCGGTCAGTAGTGATGCTACCGAGCCACTCTTGGTGATGGACATTGACGTCCCCCATCCAGAGTACATTCTGCACCCTTGCCATCTTGGTGTTCAACATGGAGGAGCATTGATTTATCAGCTGAGGGTGGGAAGTATGTGGTAATCAGCAGGAGGTTTCCTTGCCCATGTTTAACCTGATGCCATGAGGCTTCATGTGGCCCAGAGTCAGTGTTGAGGACCCCCAGAGCAACTCCCTCCCAACTGTATACCACCTGTGCTGCCACCTCTGCTGGGTCTGTCCTGCTGGGTAGACAGGATATATCCAGCATATCCAGGGATGGTGATGGTGGTGCCTGGAACATTATCTGTAAGGTATGATTCTGTGAGTATGACTATGTCAGGCTGTTGCTTGACCAGTATGTGAGACAGCTCTCCCAATTTTGGCACAAGCCCCCAGATGTTAGTAAGGAAGACTTTGCAGGGCTGACAGGGCTGAATTTGCTGTTGTCTCTTCTGATGCCTTGGTCGATTCCGACCCATCCGGATTCATTCCTTTTAGGCTTTTAAGCAGTTTGCCATTAGTGTCTGCCCTTGCTCACTTCTGATTTGTGAATGACCAGGTGTAAACAAAACTGACCCTCTATTTGAATCCACTGACTTGGATGCATTTGCGTGGGTTCATAGCTGTCTGTCCTGTGACATTATGCCTTCAAAATGAATGAAGAATGGTTCTCATGCATGTCCACAGGTTGTTGATTTATGCGTGAAGGCCCTGGAAGACAAAAGACAAGAATGTTAATTATTGTCACAAAATAAACATTTTGATTATCACCATACTCAGTCTTCTTGTAAATCAATTAATGATGAAATAAAGTCAGCATATATGTCATAGAATTCTGTCATGAACCATTTACAAGTTCCAAATAATGCTGTCACTGATAGACAGGGCACAGATATGCCACTTATCCCCAGGGCATCCTCCTCTATTTCTGTAAGATTACTTTTTCTCATGCTTGTTTCTAAATCCCTCCCTGGCCTTCCATCCCAGTCTCTGTAATCTCCTCCAGCCTTACAACCTCAGAGATATCTGTGCACCTCCAATTCTGACCTCTTGCACATCTCTGATTTTAAATCACTCCATTATTTGCAGCCCGGCATTCAGCTGGTTAAGTCCTATCCAATGGAATTCCCTCCCTAAGCCTTTCTGCTTTGCTACCTCTCTTTCTTCCTTTAAGATACTCTTTATAACCTACCTATTTGACCGAAGTTTTTGTTATCTGGCCTAATAGGTAGCTGAGTGCCAAATTTTGTATGGGCAACACATCCTGTGAGTTGTCTTGTGATGTTTTACAATGTTTAAAGGTGCTATATAAATGAAAGTTATTCTTATTGCGGTCTTTGCCAGCCCATCTCCAGTCCCCTCCCTTGTGTTTTGAGCTCTCTTCTTCTACTGATAACAGACCTGTGAGTCAATGAAGATCAGATATTCATTCACCCAATGGGCAAAATATTCCCCTTGTTGAGGGGGGATGTGCAGAACCCAATCGGGGGTGCACTGCTGTTTTTCGTGGGTGGGCCAATTAAGCGGCCAGGGTGGAATGGCAAATGCGGAGGTGCGCTCCTTCACGCATGCGCGCTCCGTTCTTCCTGAGACTCAAGATGAGCTGCCTCGGGAAGGTCAGTTCCCAAAGTGAAAAAGTTTTTGTTTTGAAAATTTCATTTGCCATCCATGTCCCCTCCTGTGACAAAACATGCCTCCTTGATGATATCTGCAGGTTTCTTCCTTCCATTGCTGGGGAAAAGTATGCCCATCCTTTCATGACACCTCGTGTTATCCGTAATGTTGCTGAATTCGGGTGAGAGACTGATGGGTCTTGGTTGTCATCTGCACAACCCTCACCTGGAGTTAAAATTGGTTCTCTAATTTCTGAGGCACAACCTGGCCACTGTGTCTTTCGCCTCTCCTACCCTCTTCACTGTTTCATGCGTAGAAAGCCACAAACATGAAAGAAACATTTTCTCAAAATTTGAGATTTAGGAGTGCCAAAAGCCTTACCTCCTTGATACTATAGCTACTGGCAGAATGTAAACATATTTATGAATTTTTTGTTTGAATAAATGAAACTAGAAGCATTGAGGGTATGGGAGCGGGCAGGAAAGAGGAGTTGAAGCTGTGATCAGCCGTGATCATATTGAATGCCAGAGCAGGCTGGAGGAAGTCTACTTCTGCTCCTATTTCTTATGTTCTGAGAAATTATTGATCAGGATGCATTGACTCAAAGATTAGTCAGTACATTCAGGAATCAGGAAACCTCCTCTTGAAATTCTATTTATTTGAGAAAACATCACAGGCCATAATTTTCTGTCAAAATAACAATGAGGCTAATACTTGCAGGTATTTATGTGCAGATGGTATATCAACTTTAGGTGAGGGACAGATCTGTGGTTAAATGTGGAAATCCAAAAGTTGCTGTCTGAGTTGCACCATTCAACCCAAATGAAAACACAAAAGTTTTAATAGCTGTATCTTTAAACTGTTTTATAACGGAAATCAAAAAATTATGTCTGAGACTTGTCCCTTAACTCAGTGAAAGATAATGGAGGAGAGAGAAAATAAAAATTGATTAACTTAATAAAACTCAACAGATGAATACATTTGGCACAAGTACCCTTGTGTGCAAAGTTTAATATTAATAGCATTTCAATAATTAAAACCACAACGTACTTACTTTTCTCTCCCACCCAAAACTGTGTGTAACATCAGATTGCCAACATTGAAAAGATAGAATGCCACTCATTATAGAAATAATGCTAATAGCACAATATAATGAGAAGAATTGCTACCAATTGTTAAAAAAAAACATTATTAATGCAATAGAAAATGGGGGCAGTGAAATAAATTTTGTGAGGTGGCAAGATATTTTTGGCAATAAATTTGAATTAATATGTACTTACTGTCAATCTGTAAGACTGGTAACAGGCACATATAAATTTATTGCTGGTAGTAATTTATAATATTTTAGGCATTTTGAGCAGAAATTAATTTTATTAAAACAGATTTTAAGTTCCACTTATATTAAATCCTACACAATCACATGCTTTCTTAAATATCAGGAGCCCATGCTTCAGATAAATTCAAGCAAAAAAAAAAGGGAGCATTTTATGGGGTCTCCAATAAAAGTGCCATTATTAATATTTAATTGTAGCCAATGAACACATCTCATGTCACCAGCAATACAGAAAAGAAGAAAAAGGGTAGAGTAACACTTTTGAAAAAATATCAACAGTGCATACATTCCAAATTCCAGAGGAATCCAGGTCTATAGGCAACTGATTCTGCTAATGCCATTTTCACTTTACAGATATGAAAGCATTTGCAATTTAGATTAGCTGCATGCCAATGGAATATCACATTTTTTACACTCTATTGCATTTTACATTTGTGACATTGATCATATTCTTGAATTCCAGAAACTATTGGGCTCTTTACATGTTATTCAGTAAGTCAATTTATACATTCATATTCTCACAGGTGACCCATTTATCTTCCAAACAACAGATGCGACTTTAGATAAAAACCACATTGGAGGTGATGGCAAGAGAAGGGGAAGAGTGGAGGTGGGGTGGGGGGTAGAGAGAATATGGATGTGTAAAATTTAAAGACAGATAGATAACTGAAAACATGTGTGTTTTGTCATTTCCCCAAAGTAATGCCCGTGCTTTACAGAAAAAAAAAGGACAATTTTTGAATACAGAGTGGAAAATGCACAATTGGCTTTCAAACAAGGTGGAGTTGGGAGGTCAGCTGACCTTATCCCCTCTTTGTGTCTGCCATATATACATGAAGCTGCCTAAAGCTGGAAGTTAGACTGCTTGTCTGATCAGGACATTAAAATGTAAATGACCTTTTGGAACATTGAGAAGACATTATAAATTCAATAGAGTTCTCTTGTGGATATTGTCCAAATTCTTCAGAAACTAATGCACAATGACCCCACATACTTAGTGGCTGCAGAATGAAATTCTACAGAATGGGTATGAGTAAAAAATGTTCTATCATGAGGAGTTGCAAAAGGCTTAGATTCAAACTCCGTTGTGTGTCAACACTCAAGTTGTCAGGGACTATTTGTGTGGACAATGGGAAGACAGGTACTATTGGTCACCTGAAAGAAATCAGCTTGTGATAAGAAACATTTATTAACATATTTTTGAGAGCAGCCTCATGTCAGTCAATTTGGGAGATAAGGAAACCACAGGAGGGAGATATCCCACCCAGCAGAAGAAAGGACCCTGCCTAGAATCTGCTAACAGGCAGAGAAATGGGGTTAGCTGTTTATCACACCAAGCTTCCTTAGACAACCCTCCAAACCCACAACCACTATCATCTAGAAGGACAAGGGCAGCAGATGAAGGGGCTCTTGCAGGTGGTGGTGTTCTCATGCAAGCCACTCACCGTCCTGACTTGGAAATATACTGTCGTTCTTTCACTGTCACTGGTTCAAAATCCTGGAGCTCCTTCTCTAACAACTCTGTAGGTGTACCTACAATACATGGACTGCAGTGGCTCAAGGAGGAAGCTCATCACCACCTTCTCAAGGGCAATTAGGGATGGCCAATAAATTTTGGCTTAGCTAGTGACACCCACACCCCATGAACGAATATTAAAAAAATACCATTTACCTACCAATTCGAAGAGCCCCAAGCCAAGTCTTTATTGCAGGGGCTCAACCACACCTAAACTGGAGAAAAGCCAGAAACCTGCTATTGCAAGTAGCAAGCCATGACAAATTCATCACCAGAAACTTCCAATCTCCATTTCTTCAGTCAACCAAAAATCATCAAGACTGCAATATATCCAGCTACCATCTTGAAAGACTCAAGAGTGACCTTTTGGATTTTTAAAAAAACCTATGTGCATGCTACTTCTTTTGAAATCACCTTTTCTTGTGTGTGTGTGTGTGTGTGTGTCTTGTGTTTGTGTGTGAGTGGCTGCTGTTGTGACTACATTCAGGTGTTGAGAAATAGACATTTACTCTTTCCTTATTTTTAAAACATACAAGAAAACCTGTCTTGTCACTGCACTCAAGGAGTTAAGACACTTCTTTAAAACACATCTTGCTGCAATCAGTCAAGAGATGGAAAAGGGGAAACCCATCCGACCATCTCTCCCCTTTCCGTAACAGTTTGTACTGCCACATATACTGTTCATTTTATAGAATTACCCAATCAATATCTCAAAATGTCATGTATAACATCCCCTTTATATTGAAAAAGCTGGATGCCTCTTATACAATCATTCCAAGCTTCATTCCAAGCTTCTGTTCTTTTGTTCACTGGAACATTCTCACTTTTTGTTACATCATTTACTACAGCATTAAAACACTGGCATCCACTGAAAGATATGATGTTGTCTCTTGGATCACAGATTAATAAAGTCTTGTCCTCTGCTATAACATGTTGTCATACAAAAAATGATTTCATAGTTAATTCAGAAGACCTTTTTTATATTTATCCTTCAAATATTTTTCATTCTACACTTAGTCAAATTTATGGCAGGCCCTTATTTACTGCTTTCAGGGTCATGCAGCTGTTTAAAAAAACTACTTCAAACATATAGCTACTTCAAGTGTAGTACAATTTTACTTTTTGTCCTTTGTCTATATTGCTCAATAGCACTCTCAGTGCAAAAATTCAGAGGCACTTCTTTTCGATGGTATATCACTGAAACCCTATCGGCCTGTTTCAGTGGCTATAAAATATTCCATGCCTTTATTTGAAAAGCAAAGAGATCGCTCACATACTGATAATACAATGGTGGGTGACCAGTATATTTTTCTTTTCTATCTGACAGATTTAGCTAGTATTTTGAGTCATCAGATAGTTAATCTAGTATGACCAAGACAACAGCCACAGGCCATACAATGGCTCATTTGCCTCTTTGTTTTTGAGATTTCATGCGTGTTCCATACATAGAATTTACAATATTGAAACAAGCCATTTGGCCTAACCAGTCCCTATTGGTGTAAAATCAGAAAATGCTGGAAATACTCAGCAGGTCTGACAACATCTATGGAAGGGGAAACAGAATTAACATTTCAGGTCGATGCACTTTCATCAGAACTCATTGACCTGAAATTTTATCTATTGTTTTTCTCTCCACAAAATTCTCCCAAACTCAAGCATCTTCAGCATCTTCTGTTTTTATTTCAGATTCACAGCATTCACATCATTTTACTTTTGTATCATCTCCATTGGTGTTTACCCTCCATATGTGTAATAGCTTTTATGATACTAGTCCTTTTCCCATATTCCTCCAGCCTTTTTTCTTTCAACCTATCAAATCTAACCTTGAAATTTGACAGTTTTTGCCTCAACCACTACCCCTGGAAGCCACACCACTCACTACTGCACTACAGTCAGTACCAAAGCAGCACTTGGTGAGTTCTGAGAAGTATATTCAATGTCAGCTCTTGTATCTGTGTAAAATATTGTGATTATTTTGAATTTCTGGGAACCACAAGTCATAACATGGTGGCAGCTGGTGTCTTTGAGTAAATCCCAAACATTTTAAATGGATTTAATGCTTAATTAGATTGAGAAAAATCAACCTGAATTAATGCCAGAGAGAGAGAAAAAAACTAAGGCCTGAATTTTTCAGTCGGCAGGCAGGTTCGGCGGGAGCGGGCGGGGGCAATCGGCTCCATGCCGCTATTTTATGCAGGCCGGCCAATTAAGGCCCGGCCAACATAAGACTTGAGTGGTAGCACTCAGCGCTACCTGTGCGGGCGGGGGGAGGAGGGAGAGATGGTGCCAGCGTTCTTTTGCATGGAGCTGCCTCAAGAAGATTGAAGTGTTTTTGAAATAAATAAATGGATCGAAAATTTAATTAAACATGGTCCCTCATGTGACTGTGTCACTTCAGATGGGCACGTTTTTACATTTCAGAAAAAAGTTTTATTTAATTTATAAAAGCTTTAGGAAACCTTATCCCACTTGTGGATGAGGTTTCCTAAAAAACATGAAGGCCACTTGGCCTTTTCGCCTGCCCGCCAATCTTAAGGTTGGATGGGCAGCATAAACAATGACCTTGATTACTTCCTTAACGGCCTTATTAGGCCATTTAAATATCGGCGGGCATGCAGCCGACTCTGGCGCGCGATGACATCCGGACAGCGCGATGATGTTGGGACGCATGCCCAACATCATCGCATGTCATGTTACACGCTGGCTTGTCAGACCTGCCCCCACATGCCGACTGAGATATTCAGGCCTAAGTGAATTATGCAAAAGCAAAATGACCATTGCCGCAGCAATGAACATACAGCTCTAGCTCAGGGTGAATTGGGAGGCCAATGATGTCAGAGAGATATTTGAAAAGTTCAAACAAAATTGCAGATTGAATTTCAGTAGCCTTAAAAAGCATTAATAAAGAGGAAAGTGTGAGCTACATCTTTTTGTGGGCAGGAGAGGAAGAATTGAATTTGTTTAATAGCTGGGAGATCAGTGAGAAGACAGAAAAAAACCTATACAAATTTTTGAGAAATTCAGTGCACATCTCTAGTCAAAGCCAAATCATTGGATCTACTGATATGAATTTCAAAACCTGAGTCAGGAACTAGGTGAGCCTGTTGACAATTCCTTAATGAAATTGAGAAATGTAGCCGGCAAGTTTAAATTCAAGGAAATAGAGGAAATGCTGATAGACTAGTTCATTTGAGTTTCCGCCCATCCTGATGTGATTGGAAAAGACAATCCCGCAATGTTGCAGGTCATTGGCACTGCCTGAGCACATGAAGCCACGAGTACACAAATGAAGACACTGACTAGCCAAATGGCTAGCCTTCAGTTAAGTCAAGAGAAAAGCAACAGGTTTGATGCAGCAAGGCAGCAACAAAAGAATGCAGACCAGGCAGAGAGAAAGATATACAAGAGCAATGGTTGACCATATTAGTTCATAGAACGGAGGAAATGTCCCACATATAGATCAAACTGCAGAATTTGTGAAAAGCCCAATCACTGGGAAGAAAATGTGAAGAACAAAGAAAGAAGATGGTAAAGGAAATATCAGAGGCAGAGTAACAGGGTGAATAAGAAAAGAAACCAAAATATTCATACCCTGGAAGATGGCGATGAGTTTGTGAACACAATAGACATGGGAACCAAATGTCTGAATGTGGCATTTCCAGAGAAGAGAAATTCACACAACCATTCAGATGAGGAAGAAGGTGAGAAATAAGCCCACAGCCATAAATATGAAGCTGAAGCTTGATACTGGAGCACAGGGTAAATTAATCCTGCTCAGACTATACCAGAACATCTTTCCTGAACAATTGAAAGAGAAAAATCAAAAACAGAATTACCTGGAAAAACTCAGCAGGTCTGGCAGCATCGGTGGAGAAGAAAACAGTTGACGTTTCGAGTCCTCATGACCCTTCGGCAGAACTGAAGTATAGTTAGGAGAGAGGTGAAATATAAGCTGGTCTAAGGTGGGGGGCGAGGGGAGAGAGAAGTTGAGGGTGGGGTGGTTGTAGGGATAAGCAAGCAGTGATAGGAGCAGATAATCAAAAGATGTCACAGACAAAAGGATCAAAGAGGTGTTGAAGGTGGTGATATTATCTAAGAAAAGTGCTAATTAAGAATGGATGGCAGGACACTCAAGGTACAGCTCTAGTGGGGGTGGGTGGAAAGACTAACAAAGTATTCGTTGTAGATTTAAAAATAATGGAAATAGGTGGGAAAAGAAGAATCTATATAAATTATTGAAAAAAAAGGGGAGGGGGAAGAAACGGGGTGGGGATGGGGGGAGGGGGAGTTTAAGATCTAAAGTTGTTGAATTCAATATTCAGCCCGGAAGGCTGTAAAGTTCCTAGTCGGAAGATGAGGTGCTGTTCCTCCAGTTTGCGTTGGGCTTCACTGGAACAATGCAGCAAGCCAAGGACAGACATGTGGGCAAGAGAACAGGGTGGAGTGTTAAAATGGCAAGCGACAGGGAGGTTTGGGTCTTTCTTGCAGACAGACCGAAGGTGTTCTGCAAAGCGGTCGCCCAGTTTGCGTTTTGTCTCTCCAATGTAGAGGAGACCACATTGGGAGCAACGAATGCAGTAGACTAAGTTAGGGGAAATGCAAGTGAAATGCTGCTTCACTTGAAAGGAGTGTTTGGGCCCTTGGACGGTGAGGAGAGAGGAAGTGAAGGGGCAGGTGTTGCATCTTCTGCGTGGGCATGGGGAGGTGCCATAGGTGGGGGTTGAGGAGTAGGGGGTGATGGAGGAGTGGACCACGGTGTCCCGGAGGGAACGATCCCTACGGAATGCCGCCGGGGGGGGTGAAGGGAAGATGTGTTTGGTGGTGACATCATGCTGGAGTTGGCGGAAATGGCGGAGGATGATCCTTTGAATGCGGAGGCTGGTGGGGTGATAAGTGAGGACAAGGGGGACCCTATCATGTTTCTGGGAGGGAGGAGAAGGCGTGAGGACGGATGCGTGGGATATGGGCCGGACACGGTTGAGGGCCCTGTCAACGACCGTGGGTGGAAAACCTCGGTTAAGGAAGTAGGAGGACATGTCAGAGGAGCTGTTTTTGAAGGTAGCGTCATCAGAACAGATGCGACGGAGGCGAAGGAACTGAGAGAATGGGATGGAGTCCTTACAGGAAGCGGGGTGTGAGGAGCTGTAGTCGAGGTAGCTGTGGGAGTCGGTAGGCTTGTAATGGATATTAGTGGACAGTCTGTCATCAGAAATTGAGACAGACAGGTCAAGGAAGGGAAGAGAAGTGTCAGAGATGGACCATGTGAAAATGATGGAGGGGTGGAGATTGGAAGCAAAATTAATAAATTTTTCCAGGTCCCGACGAGAGCATGAAGCAGCACCGAAGTAATCATCGATGTACCGGAGAGAGAGTTGTAGGAGGGGGCCGGAGTAGGACTGGAACAAGGAATGTTCCACATACCCCATAAAGAGACAGGCATAGCTGGGGCCCATGCGTGTACCCATAGCCACACCTTTTATTTGGAGGAAGTGAGAGGAGTTAAAGGAGAAATTGTTCAGTGTGAGAACAAGTTCAGCCAGACGGAGGAGAGTAGTGGTGGATGGGGATTGTTGGGGCCTCTGTTCAAGGAAGAAGCTAAGGGCCCTCAGACCATCCTGGTGGGGGATGGAGGTGTAGAGGGATTGGACGTCCATGGTGAAGAGGAAGCGGTTGGGGCCAGGGAACTGGAAATTGTTGATGTGACGTAAGGTGTCAGAGGAATCACGGATGTAGGTGGGAAGGGACTGGACAAGGGGAGAGAGAAGGGAGTCAAGATAACGAGAAATGAGTTCCGTGGGGCAGGAACAGGCTGACACGATCGGTCTGCCGGGACAGTTCTTTACCCAAAGAAAGATGCTCTGAAACCAAGCAATGGCCATGTGACAGAACTGACATTTTACAGAAAGGAACAATCCAAATCAGGGCAACAAATAAAGGAAGAGACATTAACTGCATGTTCTACTTCACTGAAACAAATGACCCTGCTATCATGGGATTGAGCAGTTGTGAAGAGCTGCAGCTAATTGTGGTAAACCATGGGATGAAGGAGGCATGACTGAGGGTTGAAGGTACATCCACTGAAAAGTGCCACCCAATGAGAAGCAAGAACAATCTGATTCAAATGTATCCAGTGTGTTTTGATGAGATGGTTGGATGCTTTGAAGATTTTGGGTATCACATCACTATTGACTCAGAGAGGAGACCAGTGTTACATCCCCCATATAAAGTACCAACAGAACTAAAATGAAAGCTTGAAAATGAGTTCCAAGAGGTGGAAGAAAAGAAAGTGATTGTTAGAGTCACAGAGCCTTCAGATTGGGTAAATTCCATCATTGTGAGCGTGAAGCCAAATGGACGGTTACGAATTTGCCTGGATCCCAAAGATTTTAATCAAGCCATAAAAAGGATTCACTATCCTATTCCAAGACTGGAAGAGATCATGCAAGCATTGACAGGGGCAAACGTTTTCAGCAAACTTGATGCCAGAAATGGCAAATGGAACGTGAAGTTTGAAGAGGAAACTTTGCTGTTGACAACATTCAACACACCCCTTGGATGGTACAAATTCCTGTCTCACACTTTTGGTCTTAAAGTGAGCCATGATGTGATCCAGCAGAAAATAGGTGAGGCATGCAGAGGATGTAAAGGAGCAGTCAGCATAGCTGATGATACCCGGATCTGTGGTGTAGATGGAAAGGGCCATGACTACCATCTACATGGAGCCATAGAGAGAACCAGGAAATCTGGGATCAAGCTAAATGCAGATAATTAATGAAAATTCTTTGGAATAGAGTTAAGCTGAGTCTTGAAAATGTCTTAGTTGCTCTGAAGTGGAAACTCCAAGAGATAAGAAAGAACTGAGAAGTTTCCTTGGCTTGGAACAGTATATGAGTTGTTTCATACTTCACGGGCTAAATTTTACATGCCCCCAGCAGGCATGTTTCCCATGGGAATGCATGTAAAATGGGGCAGGCGCCCACCCCATCACCTTCCCGCCCACCCCCGAGCTCACTCCCATAATAAAGGGGGCTGGGCGGGGGCCAAAATCGGCAGCCTGCCTATCATTTTTCAAAAGGCAATTGAGGGTCAATTAGGCATGCTATCAAGCCAATTGACCCTGATAATATACTGCCCACATCATAAAACGTTTGGCTTGGGCAGTCAGGCAGGAGTGGGCAACCCAATCTTTCCACTTACTTGCTTAAAGGGAGGGAAGGAAGAGGGAGTCGCTCTTTGGGGCTGCCCTTTGCCAATCACGCAGTGCCCCCCCCGTTAAGGTCGAACACCCCCCTTCCTTTCAAACAGCTCCATCTTTTAAACCCACCCCCTCCCCTTAAGCCCACCCCCTCCACCAACCTGTCTGGCTCCCTAACCTACCCAAAACCCCTTGGCCCAAGACTCCAGAATTACCTGCTCTGGGGGTCCATGAGCCTTGATCCTCTTCTCCTTCTTCAATCCTGACAATGGCCACTGATGCCCTTCTGGCATTGCCAGGACTGATGGAGCTGCCAGCCAATCAGATTGGTGAGCAGTTCCAGAGGGTGTGATGTCCTCCACAGTGAGAGGCAAAAATCCCATTTCACCCTTGTTAATCCATTCTGCAGCACTTCATGGTTGCTGGGTGGGTCGGTGGGGAACGTGTTGGCTCCATGCCAGCTTTGTTTCGGGGGGCAGGGGGGTAATGGCAGTCACATGGGAGGAGTTTCAACAAACTCAAAGAAATAGTATGCAGGAAACAAGTCTATCATACTACAACAGAATGAAACCTGTCACTCTGTAAATCGATGGCCGAAATTTTCCAGCCCCAAGCCATTGCAGTCTCCATTTGCAACCGTGGGACCGGAATATCCCGGCGGCGTAAGGGACTGGAAAATTCCAGCCGATACTTCCGCAAAAGGATTGGGAACAACCTGATGCAAGATGAAAAGTTGATAGCATTCGCAACCAAAGCCCTATCATCAGCTGAGGCAAGATATGCCAACATAGAAAAAGAACTTTTGTCAGTCATGTGTGGATCGGAGAAATTCCAGATATGTCTCAATGGGAGGAACTTCATAGTGGAGAGTAATCATCGTCCACTGGAGCAGATCTACCTGAAAAATCTGGGTAGAGCACCAGCAGGACTGCAGAGGTCACTCTTAAGACTTCAGAGTTATGATTTCACTCTGAAATACAAGCCAGGTAGAGAAATGATTCCGGCAGATGCCCTACCTCATCTGTTGCCACAGGAGAAATACGAGATAAAAGAACCAGGTGTAAAGATCCATCACCCAGTGAATCTAACACCACTGAAACTGAGTCAAATTAGAGATGAGACCAGCCAAGATGAAGAGTTACAGAAGCTCTCTCAGCAAGTGATCCAGGGATAGCCTGACAAGGTACAGCAAATATAGCCAACCATACAACAGTATTGGTGAATCAGAGATTACATCTCATTAGAAATTGGCATCCTGCTAGCCAGATCCAGAATAATCATACCCAAAACAATGCAGAGAGAACTTCTTCAGAATATACACAAAGGCTACATGGGAATGGAGAAGTATAAGCTCAGAGCCAGATAAGCTGTGTATTAGATAGGCATCTACAAATACATTGAAAGTATAATATCTACACGTAGTGTATGCCAGAAGTAAAGAAATACAAAGCAGAAAGAGGAGATGCTATCTATGAAGTATCACCCAGATCATGGCATTCTTTGGGAACTGATTTATTCACATACAATCAAGAATGGATCTCATTGTAGCAGACCATTGTTCAAAATTCCATTTTATCTAAAAGATGAAAGATTTGTAGGCTACAACAATCACCTCAGCAGTGGGAATTCTGTTCACTGAGCAGGGGATTCCTGAAAGGGTAAATGTGACAATGGCACCCAATTCACCTCCAGAGAATTTAAGGAATTTGCTGAACAGAATGGGCTCAACATCATCACCACATTACCCAAGATGACATGATTTTATAGAACAACACGTCCAGATGGTCAAGAGAGCCCTCTGCCAAGAGACAAAGGAAGGTGCAAACATTGCCTTATTTCACTCTGAGCTACACCTCTCAAGGCCGGCATGAAATTGTCTGCAGAGCTACTCAATGGCAGAAAGTACAAGATAACTTTACAGAGCGAAGTACACCCTCTAAATGACCAGAAGGAAGTGACACAACAGCTCTCTGATGCACTGGTAGAAGTGAGTAAACACTTCAACCAGCATGCTAAATCTTTGCTGAGTTGTTGAAAGGACAAACCACATCTTCAGGATCCAATCCTGAGAACCTGGAACTTAGCAAATGCTGTTAATGGAGCAGTGATTTCAAAATCTTACATCATTGACAGTGAAACCAATAAGCAAATGAATAGAAACAGAGTCTATATTTGACCTACACCCAAGCTCGAAAAGGTCTTTAGCAATATCAGCAGCATCACTAACAAGTGAGACAACACCAGCAGCATCAAACACAACTCCTACAATCAGGAGCAATGTGCAAAACATTGGCGGTATGGCATCCCAACTCATCACTGAGACCGATGAATATCAAATCCACAAGATGGAGGCACAACATTCTACTACCTGAGCAGTATTAGCCTGAATTTTGTGCTCATTGGGCACATGCCGAGAAGTGTACAGGAAAGTGTCTCCCTACCGCGATTGTCCCCCGACCCAATTTCATGCTGGCTGGCCAATTGATGGCCAGCCAGCATGAAACACACCCTGGGAAAGGCTCAGCACTGTCGGTGGGGGCGGGAAGAGGGCAGACACAGCCATCACTGCACATGCTGGTGAGTGCTTCCACTGAGCTGCCTGAAGGCAGACTGTTGCCTCAGGGAGCTGCAGACCTCCAACTAATAAAAGAAAGCACAAAAAAGCTGCAAAAAATGTCCGCGCAGCACAATCAAGCACCTGAAAGCACATCTTATAAAAAAAAAAGGCCCCAAGTATTTCTTTTTATTTTAAATCCTAATGGAGATTTCATCCCGCCCTTGGATGAGGTTTCTTCAAAAATGTGAAGCCTGGCTGGCTGATTGGCCAGTCTGCCAACCAAAAGGTTGGACAGACCATGAAAAACGTTTACAATTGGGCCATTAATGAGCTTATTGCCCATTTAATTGTTGGTGGGATCTCTTCTGACTTTTGCGCGCGCCCGCTGAGCGAAATATCACGTGATTTTATGCCTGTTCGGGTTGGGCGCCCACCCACGGAACGTAAAATTTTTGCCACTTTGGATAATGATGAGAAAGGAAAACATAAAAGACTCTCACGGTGTACATTTTAATTATAAAAGTTTATTATTAATCTTCTTCAGTTTAGACATAATACAGAAAAAAGTTAATGATCGGAACAGTTATATAGTCATTTTTAAAAAGAAACAGAGACGTTATATTGTTTTATTATTTGACGAGTTAGAAACTATATTACATGCAAGTATACATGTATATCCAGAATGCCATGTCACTCACTACTGCACGACATGTCAATATGCCAAAGCAACGATGTGTCATTCTGCAGCACATGGTGAGATCTGAGAAGTACATTTAATGTCAGCTCCTGTATCTGTGTAAAATAATGTGATTACTTTGAACTTCTGGAAACCATAAAACAGAACACCTGTAATACCTTATTCTTGACATCTGAACTACTGAACCGTGAGCCACAACTTTAACCCTCTGCACCAGATGAGAGAAGATTGTGCTGGAGATTAAGATTGGACCAGCATTCTACTTATCAGATCCACACTGTGTATATGTCCACGCCATTTTATGAAACACCTATCAGGTGATATGTAGTAGCTTTAAGGAATGTAGTGACTGTAGCTTTAAGGCTTATTGTACTGTGCATATAGCACTGTCACGTGACAGTGTGAACAATTCAGCCCTAAACTCAGGGAACCTTGGGGGTGGAGTCTGTGTCTAGTTGTGGATCTTGATGGAAGCATGTAACTGCTGCTGAAGCCCTGTAAATGAAGTTCACTGTTTCTTACGAGAAACCTGTCTGGAAAATCAAGTCGATAACAACTGGCAACGAGGATAAATTGGTTCCAGTGCTGTCCTTCACCCAGTGAATGTCAGCATCATGTTTTAAACAGAAGGAAAGGGAAAATATACTCACTAGGTATGCCATTTTTTGGCAGGATCAACCCCTTTGACTCATCCACAGAGGACTAGAGTCAATATATAGAACGTCTCATTTACTTTTTCCAAGCAAACAAAATAACAGTGGAGGAAAAAAGGAAAGCAATTCTCCTAAGTGCCTGTGGGAGTAAAACTTATAATTTAATCACTAAGATAAAAGCAAAATACTGCGGATGCTGGAAATCTAGAACAAAAACAAAAATACCTGGAAAAACTCAGAAGGTCTGACAGCGTCTGCAGAGAGGAATACAGTTGACGTTTCGAGTCCGAATGACCCTTCATCAGAACTAAGACATATAGAAATGAGATGAAATATAAGCTGGTAGAAGTGTGTGGGGCAGGAGAGCTCAATAGGGAGCCAGTGATAGGTGGAGGCCAAGAAGAGGCTGCCAAAGATGTCATAGACAAAAGGACAAAGGGATGTTGATGGTGGTGATATTATCTAAAGGGACATTAAGGGAAGCAAGCTAGTGGCAGATGGCCCTTGTACGGGTTGGGTGGGGGAAAGGGATCGAAATAGGCTAAAAGGTGGAGATGAAACAATAGATCGAAATAAAATTAAAAATAGGAGGGAAAAGAAAAAAATATAGTGTAAATAATTATAAATTATTGGAAAAAGGGGGATCGGAAAGGGGGTGGGGATGGAGGAGAGAGTTCATGATCTGAAATTGTTGAACTCAATATTAAGTCTGGAAGGCTGCAAAGTGCCTAGTCGGAAGATGAGGTGCTGTTCCTTCAGTTTGCGTTGAGCTTCACTGGAACATTGCAGCAGGCCAAGGATGGACATGTGGGCATGAGAGCAGGGTGGTGTGTTGAAATGGGAAGCGACAGGGAGGTCATGCTTGCAGACAGACCAAAGGCGTTCCACAAAGCCACCCAGTCTGCGTTTGGTCTCTCCAATGTAGAGGATACCGCATTGGGAACAGTGAATGCAGTAGACTAGACTAACCACCAAACACATCTTCCCTTCACCCCTCCTGGTGGCTTTCCGCAGGGATCGTTACCTCCGGGACACCGTGTTCCACTCCTCCATCACTCCCTACACCTCAACCCCCTCCCACGGCACCTTCCCATGCAACCGCAGAAGGTGCAACACCTGCCCCTTTACTTCCCCCCTCCTCCTCACCGTCCAAGAGCCCAAACACTGCTTTCAAGTGAAGTAGCATTTCACTTGCAGTTCCCTCAATTTAGTCTACTGCATTCGCTGCTCCCAATGCGGTCAATGGAAAACCTTTGATTATGGAAGTGGATACCGGTGCATTAACCACTGTCGTGGGAGAGCACACATTCAAATGTTTAAACAAGGGTACTCAACAATTGATATGGAACAGACTTTAGCCAAATTGAAAATGTATACTGATGAAGCCATACAAATAAAAGGTATTACCACTGTACCTGTTTATTACAGGCACCAGGTAGCACAGCTTCTCTTGTAGTGGAAGGTGAAGAATCAAACCATCGAGGTCGCGATTGGTTAAAAGAAATTAAACTAAATTGGTCTGAAATTTTCCAGTTGAGAGCTGGAGGGCTGCCAGAGCTGCTGAAGAAATATGACAAGGTCTTTCAAGAGGAACTGGGGAAAATCCAGGGCCTGCAGGCTAAGATTATGTTGACCCTGAAGCAACTTCTTGTTTTTTTAAAGCCAGGCCGGTGCCTTATGCCCTGAGAGAGAAGGTTGACACTGAATTATATCTGTTCTGATGATGCCACTTTCAAAAACAGTTCCTCTGACATGTCTTCCTTCTTCCTTAACCGAGGTTTTCCACCAACGGTCGTTGACAGGGCCCTCAACCGTGTCTGGCCCATCTCCCGCGCATCCGCCCTCACACCTTCCTCTCCCTCCCAGAACCATGATAGGGACCACTTATCACCCCACCAGACTCCACATTCAAAGGATCATCCTCTGCCATTTCCGCCAACTCCAGCATGATGCCACCACCAAACAAATCTTCCCTTCACCCCCCATGGTGGCATTCCACAGGGATCGTTCCCTTCGGGACACCCTGGTCCACTCCTCCATCACCCCCTACACCTCAACCCCCTCCCACGGCACCTTCCCATGCAACCGCAGAAGGTGCAACACCTGCCCCTTTACTTCCCCTCTCCTCACCGTCCAAGGGCCCAAACACTCCTTTCAAGTGAAGCAGCATTTCACTTGCACTTCCCTCAATTTAGTCTACTGCATTCGCTGCACCCAATGTGGTTTCCTCTACATTGGAGAGATCAAACGCAGACTGGGTGACCACTTTGCGGAGCACCTTCGGTCTGTCCACAAGCATGACCCAGACCTCCCTGTTGCTTGCCATTTCAACACTCCACCCTGCTCTCATGCCCACATGTCCGTCCTTGGCCTGCTGCATTGTTCCAGTGAAGCTCAACGCAAACTGGAGGAACAGCAGCTCATCTTCTGACTAGGCACTTTCCAGCCTTCCAGACTGAATATTGAGTTCAAGAATTTTAGGTCATGAACTCTCTCCTCCATCCCCACCCCCTTTCCGGTCCCCCTTTTTTCCAATAATTTATATAGATTTTTATTTTCCCACCTATTTCCATTGTTTTTAAATGTATTTCCATCCATTGTTTTATCTCTACCTTTTAGCCTATTTCGATCCCTTCCCCTCACCCCACCCCCACTTGGGCTATCTGTACCTTGCTCGTCCTGCTTTCTACCCTTAATGTCACCTATTAGCACATTCCTTAGATAATATCACCACCTTCAACACCTCTTTGTTCTATTGTCCATGACATCTTTTGGCTATCTCCACCTATTACTGGCCCTCTATCCGGCTCTACCTGTCCCACCCCACCTTAAACCAGCTTATATTTCACCTCTTTTCTATTTTTCCTTAGTTCTGTTGAAGAGTCATATGGACTCGAAACATTAACTGTGTTCCTCTCCACAGATGCTGTCAGGCCTGCTGAGTTTTTCCAGCTATTTTTATTTTTGTACTGAATTATATTGTTTAGAGAAGCTGGATATTATTCAGCTGGTTTAATTTTCAGAATGGGCAGCACCCACAGTCCCTCTCTTGAAACCGGATCAGACCATCTGTATCTGTGGGGATTATAAATTAACAGTAAATAAGGCTGCTAAATTGGAAAAGTGCCCAACCCTGTGTGCCAAATTAACAGGAGGGAGAACATACACTAAATTAGATATGAGTCACGCATAGCAGCAGCTGGAACTGGATGATACATTCAGAGCATTTGTAACCATAAACATATACACAGGGTTGTATCAATACATGTGCCTGCCTCTCGGTGTTTCTTTGACCTTCACGATTTTGCAGAGGATGATAGAGAGCTTGCTGCAAGGACTACCTCAAGTCGGGGTCTACCTGGACGACCTCCTAATAACTGAGATAACAGAAGCTGAACACTTGGCTAACATGGAAGAAGTCTTAAAATGATTCTTGGAAGCAGGGGTGTGCCTGAAAAAGGAAGAGTGTCCCTTTCAGGCAAATGAAGTCATTTACTTGGGCCATCAGATGGATGCCTATGGGTTACACCCGGTTGAAGAAAAAGCTAAAGCTATTAAGGAGGCACCCTCGCCTACAAATGTCTCAGAGCTCAATATTCTTGGGTATGGTAAATGATTATGGTTGATTCCTACCCAAAATATCAATGGTCCTAGCCCCTCTACACTCATTATTAAAGAAAAAACAACATTGATTTTGGAAGTCACTTCAAGAAGAAGCCTTCACGAAAGTTAAACAGCTCTTGCACTCATCGAATTTACTAGTACACTATGACCTGACAAAAAATTTGGTGCTCACTTACGACGTATTCCCCTATGGTGTGGGAGCAGTACTATCTCACAAGATGGACGACAGTTCAGAAAGACCAATAGGCTATGTATCCAGAACCCTCTCTACGGCCGAGAAGGATTATTCACAAATCGAGAAAGAAGGATTATCGATTATTTTTGGAGTTAAAAAATTCCATCAGTATGTACATGGCCGACACTTTACTTTAGTATCTGATCACAAACCGTTCTTGTTTAGTGAAGAAAAAGTGATCCCTCCCATAGCTTCTGCAAGGATTCAAAGATGGGCTTTGATTTTATCAGCATATGCATATACTTTTATGCACAAACCAGGGATGCATATAGCCAATGTAGATGCCCTAAGTCACCTCCCTTTGCAGGAGAGCATTGAACATGCTCTAACTCCCCAAGAGATCATATTGGCGATGAATTTCCTGGATTCTTTGCCAGTCTGCACAAGACAAATAAGAAACTGGACAAACTGTGATCTAGTCTTGTCTAGAGTACGAGACCAAGTATTGAATCCATTCTTTACCCGAAGGAATGAATTGTGGAGTCAGGATCATATGCTATCATGAGGTGCATGAGTGGTCATTCCTTCACAAGGAAGGGAACCACTCTTGATCGGGTTTGCATAACGCATCCTGGACTTTCCAAAATGAAAATCTCTGCAAGGAGTTATATCTGGTGACCAGGTATAGACAGTGATAGAGAAAAAATGGTTAAACACTGTCTCCAGTTCCAGTAACTACAGAAGTTGCCTGTTGCAGTCCCACTGTACCTGTGGGGATGGTGGGTGAGACTGCATCTAGATTATGTAGGTCCTTTTTTAGGCACCATGAGCCCGCTAGTGGTGGGCGTGATAGGTGGCATGCGTTAAAATATGGCGGGACCTGCTTCACGATGGTGCAAAGGCAGGTCGCGATTGTGCACTGGCGGGCTGTGTTTCCCATCATCGATTGGTGGGGAGCTAATTGTAATACATCAGCATATAATTAAAAGGCCATCCCACCAGGCTCTTGGAAACCCGCTGTATCGTCCGTCCACATTGGTGGGAAAGCACGCCGATGTGTTTCACAACAGCACGCAGGCGATGTGCACCTGGCGGCCTTCACTTTGGGGGAACTGAGGTGAGTGAGCAGCGTTCTCTACAGCTCGCCTGTTGCTAACAGGCCCCTGGGGCGCCGGGGGATGGGGGAAACTGATGCTTGGCCCTAGAAGCAACTGCTGGGGGTGGGGGGGTGGGGTAGGGGGGGTGCGGTGGGGGTGGTGGTGTTTAGAGGCAACTGCTGAGGGTGGGGAGAGGCAGGGGGGGTCATCCAGGAGCAAGTGCTGGCCAGCCTCGGAGGCGACCGCTATGGGAAGGGGGTCAAATGCTACCTGGCGCTGCATCCCACACAGAGGCAATTGAGGTGGGGGGTAGGGTAAGCAAGGGGAATGGCCACGTATTAGGACACCTGCATAAACTGACCATACCTCTGCAACTAAGACAGATCTGGCGCAGCCACAGTGGTAGGATTGGGGTCAGGCTCCCAGCCTGCCCACCCACGTGAGCAACGCAGAGGCACCAAAGGGCCACCCAGCACTGCACACCTTACCCCCTCAAACCCCGGCACACATTTTGAGTCCGCCACCACTTTATTGAACTGCGGAGCAGTTGGACTGCACACGTTGTACAATCTCTTCAACAATGCTGGCCATGTAGCAGTCACTGCTGGAGGTGCTCACAGCCCTTTGCAATCTCAGCATCCTGGTTTGGACCAGTGTCCCCCGTGTCACAGGCTGACAGGGCAGCCATGCAGCACACTCATCTCTAGCCATCCGAGGGGTGACAACACTCTCTGGGAAGCATTAAGGGGAGGTCACAAAAGGCCAGGAAAGGTGCTAAGTAGAGCCATGATAACCACATCTCTCTCTCTCGCTTTCATGCTGCAGGAGGACCATGTCAGGATCATGGATCCTGGTGACCTAGCTGTATGCCTGATGGCCTACAGAGACCGTAGAAGACAGAGGAGAGAGTGACTGAGGCTCCTGGCTGCGCAAAGGCAGGAGCAGCGACCTCATGAAGAAGGTGCTGCTGGGCCTCCCGCACACACTGCCCAGGAGTGACAGTGAGCTGTGGTTGGTTGGCGCCTAGCGACACCCAGGGTCTATAGATGCCTCCTGTCATTCCTGCAGATGACTGAGAACCAGTGTCGCTGATGAATGTGCATGTCTAGGGGTCTGGTCCCTCATATTTGCCACTTACTGCAGGACTTGGTGCCAAGGGGACATGAAGGGCATCCAATCCCAGTGGTTGTGAAAGTGACAGCAGTGCTCAATTTCTATGCCAGTGGCTCCTTTCAGGGCTCAACAGGTGACCTCTGTGGGATTTCACAATCCGCCATCCACAAATGCATCCATGGGGTCATGGATGCCATCTTCTCCATGACACACAATTTTGTGCATTTCGCCTGGGACAGGGACAGCCAGGATGCAAGGGCCATTTGATTTGTCCTGATCTCAGGATTCTCACAGGTGTAGGGTGCGATTGACTGCACTCATGTGGCACTCAGGTCTCTGTCGCCACACTCAGTGGACTTCATCAACCACAAAGACTTCCACTCACTGAACGTGCAGCTGGTATGCGACCACCGGAAATGCATCCTGCAGGTATGGGCACAGTTTTCAGGGAGTGTGCACGGCACCTACATCCTGAGTTGCTCACAGATCCCTGCAGTCTTCCAGGGTCCTCAGAGGCTGCAGGGTTGGCTCCTTGGGGACAAGGGCTACCCGCAGAGGCCGTGGCTGATGAGACCTGTGCGGCAGCCTCAGACTGCAGCAGAGTGACTCTTTAATGAGGCTCATGCAATAGCTTGCAACTTGGTGGGGCAGACCATCGTGATGCTGAAGATACAGTTCCAGTACCTAGACCGTTCTGGTGGAGCCCTACAATACAGTACACAGAGGGTGTCACGCATTGTCATCGTCTACTGCACCCTTTATAATCTGGCGCTGCAATGGGGAGAGGAGCTGGCTCAGGAGGAGATGGAGGAGCTGCACGTCTCCTCCGATGAGGAGGACGCAGACAGGGATGAGGGTGAGGGGGTTCTCTGTGGTGACGATGACGGAGATGAGGCTCTTGCATTGGCTAGATGAGGCAGGTGCACTCTGGAGGCCCTCATAGCTGCCAGATTTGTGGAGGATGATGACAACATGCAGTGAGGTGTCCCCACAGATCCTCACATCGCAGTTATGAACGTTTGGTTCCAGTCTGGCTTATGGCAGCGCCAATACCCTCTGTGGGAATGCTCCTGTCATGGAGATGCAGTGGAGGCCCTAATAGTCACTTGATGGCAGGAGGATGATGATAACATTCAGTGAGGACACTCCATAGATCTTCACATAGCCTCTGAGAATGTCTGACTCCTGTCTGGCTGAGGGCAGCTCGCTTGCGCTCTGTGATCAGGGCATCTCAGAAAAGCAGCCATGAAACTTTAGATGCATCTGATGCTGTGTCCGCCTTCAGCACCTCAGCCCTTCAGGAGCTGGTGCACAGCATCACTGGTCACAGATGCTGGTGTTATGGGGGCCAGCCCCACCTTAAAGGTGCTGAGAGCACAGAGAGAGAATAAGAGAACTCTGTGGGGCCTGTCCACTACATTCTGGCAGCAATGACCAGCACCGCCAAGGTGGTGTTTCCAGGGAGTGTGTGGGCCAACACTGTTGGCTGCATAGAGCACAGAGAAGAGACCCTGGACTGAGACACCCGCCTTTTATCTTGTGCAGAAAGGTTTCACATCCAAGTGACAGGAACACTGCTCATCAGAACAAGGAGCCACAGGCAGTGAGACATTCTTAGGAGCTTATTAACAATAATGTACAGTATGTACAAGTGATCAACACCCGTGGCCAGGCTGTGCAACCACTGTTACCTAACTTTCCTAACCCTACCGCTAAATCTTGGTGCTCCCCGGACATCCACAGCAGAGGTGGAGGCAGCCTGCTGACTGTGACGACCTGTCTGTGATGACTTTGGCAGGCGTCCTCTGGAGGGCCGAGACTTGGAGGGCCCTGGCCTGCTTTTGGGGTCCTGCTGTGTGGCAGTGGCACCCTCCTCGGCCTGTGTAGTTGGATCTGCGGAGGTCACAGGAAGATACGATTCGGATGGGCCGGTCACTCCCAGAGTCACCTGGGTGGATGGCCCCTGAGTGTGCACCTGCTGATCCTCCTCCTTATGGGTGCCCGAGGGCCCCTGGCTGACTCCGTGATTGGAAGGGATAACTGCATTGAGATCGAGCTGCTCAGCACCCCTCTCATGCACACACTGTTGGAGGCCCACTATGGCATCAGCAATGGAGTTAAGTCCACGCAGCAGTGCAGGAGTGACATCTTGGACCAAGGTCTCTATGGCGGCCGCCATCCTGCCAGTGTTGATCTCGGTGCGTTGCAATGCTGGCACTATCACCTCAGCCTGAAGATGGATGGACTCCTCCAACATGTCTTGCAATCTGAGGAGTGCAGTGGACATCCCTTCGTGATGTTCCTTAGCTTGCCTTTGCAGCTCCAGCAACTCTGGCATGACCAAGTCCAGAAGCTCGTCATCTGACTCGGTCCCAGCAACGCTCTGGCCTCCAGCAGTCATCCAGGTGCCGGGGACCTGGGAAGTCCCTGCCTCCGCCTGCTGTGGATCAGAAAGTGCGATGTGCTCACCAGATTGTGATCCCGAGGCTACTCTAAAGCTAGGTCCCACCGAGGTGTTGTGTCTCTGCGTTGGTGGAGGGTGTGGGTGAGGCTGTGATGGGACATCAGGGAGGGTGCCTTCAGATTCCTCTTCAGAGGTTTCTTCGGAGCTTGATTGGAGTCCCTGGGCAAAGTTTTACCCTTGGTGGGCATGTGGGCCCCACCGGCTCGGTGGCGGGTGGACAGCCGACCCCCACCACCAAAACAGGGCCGGCAGCCATTTTGAGTGGGCAGGCCAATTAAGGCTATGCGCTTCCTGTGCAGGGGGTGGGGAGGGAATCCCCAGCTGTCAAAGTGCACTCTTTCTGGCATGCACGCGAAAGAGCGCACGGCTCCCTGAGACAAAATGCAGTCTCACGGAGATCACTGACAGTCCAAAAAACTTTAGAAATAGAAAAATTAAAAAATTATTGTAATGTCCCCCTCATGTGACAATGTCACACGAAATGGGACATGTTATTACATATCACATAAAATGTATTAAAAATTTTTAAAACGGACATGAAACCTCATCCCGCCAGTGAATGAGGTTTTATGTATTATCAGAAGCCCGCTGGGGCTCCTGGCCTGCCTGCCAGCCTTAAGGTTGGACGGGCAGGTCTTTAATTATCTTAATTATCCTGTCAACGGCCTCAATTGGCCATTGACAGGTCGGCGGGTGGACAGCTGATTTCACTGTCCGCCCGCCTTCCTAAAAATTTAAAGGGACTGGGATGACGTCGGGGGTTCCTCCCGACGTCATCCTGCATCATTTTCCCGTCGGCAAGCGGGCCCCGCCCCCAAATTGCCAACGGGAAAATTCAGGCCCCCTGGGTCATGGGCTTTGTAGACTGTGTGGCAGATGTGCCTGCGAAAGCAAGGGGAGATAATTAGTGCATGGCAGTGGCCTGTGAAACAGGACACATCCCTCACAGCATGGTTATCTGATGGATGTTGCACTGCTGGATCCTCACTTGATAGAGCAGCATCGACCTCACCGTCAGCATAGGGCCAGTCCCAGTCATCGCCAGCCAGCTGGATGGCTCTGTTTTCGAATTCTGTCAGAACTTTGATTTCTGGCTTCCCTCCACCTGTCTGCGACCTTTCCCTCCTGTTGTGTGTCAGGTTGTCCTGCATGGATAGAGATGGAGAGAGTGTATCAGGGTTCCTGATGGGCCAGATGATAAGTATGCCTGGCCTGTGTGGGTGCTGAGTGGTCCCATGGACATGATGAGGACAATGACGGAGTGTGTGAGAGAATGAATGGTGATGTCCCTTGCACTGGCAGTGAGTGAAGACCCTGTGGATGTGTGATGGGGTTGTGAGTGTGTGAGTTGGGAGTGATAAAAAGAGTGACTTACCCTGGTGGAACAGAGGAGATCATTCATCCTTTTGTGACACTGGATGGCTGTCCTCCTCTGCAGGGCATTCGCAAGCCGGGTTGGTGACATTGCTGCCCATCCTGCAGCCATAGCGGGGGTAGAGCAAATCCCGTTGGGCATCCACAGCATCCAGCAGTCACTCAATGGACCTGTCGTTGAAGTGGGGGGGCTGCAGTCTTTTTGCCTTTGCTGCCCATGTCTTCCTGGCAGTGGTGGTGAGCTGGTGGCGATGAGCGCTTTGTTGGCAGCTGCCTTGTAAAGATGGTGGCCGGCGTGATGCAACAGCGCGGTGACGGCGAGTGAGCGAATGAGAGCCCGCCCGCCATGGAAACGGCATGTTTCCCAGGAATGCATGAATAATGAGGCCCGCTTGGGAAGATACGGCGTGAAAACCCGTCATTTTCGTCGGTGGGTAGGACTCAATTTACCCGCCCGCTACCGCACTTCGTGCAATTCTGGGAAAATTCAGCCCCATGTTTCTATTAATAATTGATGCGCATTCCAAATAGTTAGATGTGTACGAAGTTAGATCACCAGCGTCAGGTGCGGCTATAGAAATGTTACACCAGAGATTTTCTATACACGATTGCCAGAAGTCACTGTACCAGACAACGGTACTGCATTTACTAGTTCTGAATTTCAAAGAATCATGAGCCTAAATGGTACCAAACACGTAAAGACAGCACTGTATCATCTGTCATCTAACGGATTGGCCGAGAGAGTAGTACAAACTTTTAATGTTGGGATGAAAAAATTATCGGGAGGATCATTGGAGACTAAACTTTCATGCTTCCTGTTTCATTATAGAACAACCCCACACACTACTACAGGTTCAACACCTTCAGAATTACTTATGAAGCACCACCTTCAGACGAGATTAAGCCTAGATTAAGCCCAATTTGGAGGGGAAGGTAGACAGCAGTTAAGAGAATCAAAAAGAGACTCATTATTTGCATAGTTGAGAGTGAAAATTTACCATCGGTGAAACAGCATTTGTACGAAACTGCAGTGGTGCATCGAGTTGGTTACCTGGTATAATAGTTTCTGTGACTGGAACATTGTCATACTATGTAGAAGTAGAGAGCCTGATCACCCGAAAACACAAGGATCATCTGAGAAGAAGGAAGATACCCTAACAAACCGATGTTCCACCTGTAACCATTGCAGAACCTGTGGTCCCCATAGTGATTGATCAGCCAAGGATAGACATACCAGATGTCTCTGTCGGAGTGGATAACACTGAACTGCCTGTGCCTAAGGAGGTACCTGATGTTGCTGCAGTTCCAGAAATGAAGACTCTGTAAGAGATTCTAGAGTCATGGAGCTACATCATTCCACCCGGATCAGGAAACCACCTGAGAGACTGAACTTATAATTTCATACCCCGTGTATATATTTGTACTGGCATGAATGTAGTTGTTCTTGTAAATACAATTTTTTTTAAAAAAGGAGGAATGTAGTAACTGTAGCTTTGAGACTTATTGTAATATGTAGTATCATGTGACAGTGTGAATGAATCTGCCTGATGCAGGGGGAACCTTAGGGGTGGAGTTTATGTCTAGTTGTGGATCTTGATGGAAGCATATAACTGCTGCTGAAGCCCTGTAAATAAAGTTCACTGTTTCTTATGAGAAACCTGTCTGGAAAATCAAGTCTATAACACGATGTGAAGCCTCTCCCCATGTATGCATGGGCCTTACTGAGATTGAAAGGCTAGGGTTTAAGCCTTTGATTTAACCCCTAACAACATTTTAACCAGCAGCAATGAGAACAGGCGTACACTTCTGGACCTAAAAGGAATCTTTGGTCCTCCCTTGCCTTGGGCTTTCTTTTGGACTACATTGCTGTCCTTTAGGTCCTTGGCAGCAGCCAACTGTCCTGCTTGCCAGCTCCCATCCACTAATGTCAAATGATTGGCACCAGGTTTGGGTGGGAATCAGGCTGAATGCATTTGGCCCAGGCCTCATGGTGACAAGCCTGACTTGAACCTTGTCGGCCCATGTCCTGAGTGAGAATCAGGAATTTACTCTATCCTGTTTGTTTATTTAATGCAAATCCAATCCTAGATATGTAATGCATTTCATGTCTTCAAACATCTGACTCATTTTATAGTAAATACAATGCCTGCCATTTCTACTACAACAGTGTTTGGTTCTGGGAATAGTGACAGACGGCACTGGTATTTTGTATGTGTAAAATGAATTCCAATTGAAGATACTGACAGATTGTAATTTTACTGAATAATATGATTACAATACTAGCATGTAATGGCACTCTAAAGCTAATATATACAGTTATCACAATAGTAGTAGACAGAGTTTAAAACAAGTGAAAAAATAATTCTAGTCACTGTCTCAATTTGATCACGCAACAATTATTGAAATAAAATCTTTGTTTATGGCAATTACATATATTATTAATTAACTGAGCTGACATGGCAACATTGCATACTAGTTAGCCATTTTATCTACAATGACATATATTAATATTGATTAAATCCTGATTTTTCTTCTTAAACACAAAATACGTTAATGGCCTGAACCTTCCGATACAAGGAACGGCTATTGAACTCAACGTAAGTGCATCGGGATTTCCACTACCCCACCGGGCCAAATTTCCTTTAAAGTTCCTCCCTGCACTACCCCTGAACTTGCATCTTCCTCTAGTTTCTCTCTTATTTCCCCTCATGCCTTCTCCAAGCTCATCCTGTCCACAAGACACACCTCCCGCTGCCTCGACCCCATTCCAACTAAATTGCTGACCACCCAACTTCCCCTCTTTTCAAAAACCACCTTTAAACTACTACACCTTTAATCCATTTCCTCTCCAAAGTCCTCGATTTGTTGTCGCCTCACAAATCAGTGGCAATCTTTCCAGGAACTCGATGTTTGAATCCCTCCAATCAGGTTTACGCATCTGCCACAGTACCAAAATGGCTCTTATCAAAGTTACAAATGGCAGCCTATTACAGTGACAAAGGTAAACTACTCCTTCTCATTCTTCTCAACCTTTCTGCAGCCTTTGACATGGTTGGCCACATCATCCTCCTCTAACGCCTTGCCATTCAGTCATTCTGCTGGATGGGACTGGTCTCACCTGTTTCTAATTCTGGCCTATAGACCATCCCTAATTTTAGTCACTCCACCATTGGTGGATGTGCCTTCAGTTGCCTAGGCCCCAAGCTCTGAAATACTCTTCCTACAGCTCTCTGTTTCTCGCTTTCCTCCTTTAAGACAGTCCTTCAAACCTGTCGTTTTGAGCAAGCTTTTGATCATCTGACCTAATATCCACTTATGTGGCTTGGTGCCAAATTTTGTTTCATAATGGCGTGGGGGTGGGGTGGGCGGGCACAAAAATCAGCAGCCTGCCCACCATATTCAAATAAGTAATCAAGGGTCAATGAGGCTTGTTATCAAACCTTTGGCATGGTCAGTCAGGTGGGAGCGGGCAGCCTAATTTATTTAAAAAGTTCTTCAAAGAACAAGAAGGGGAATTTCGCCCTTTACAGATCAAGGGCCCCCTGCTAAGATCAAACCCCTTTTCCTTCCTACCCGCAGCATTAAACCCAACCCTGCCCACCCCCCCAGCATCCACCCCCTTCCCTGACCTACACAAACCCTCCCCGTCCAAAACTCCAGACTTACCTGCCCTGGAGGTCCATTCTTCCTTCTTCTCTTGCAGCCCCAGCAGCAGTTACCAATGCACTTTTGGTGCTACCAGGACTGAGGGAGCTGACAGCCAATCGGATTGGCTGGTAGCTCCGGAAGGCATGACTTCCTCCCCAGCACTTAGTCCCACTTAGACCTCATTTTGCCGCCCTGTGGCACTTCATGAATTGGGGTGGGTCGGCATGGACAATGTTGGTTCCATGCCAAATATGGTTCTGGGGAGCAGGGGGGGAGGGGCAAGCTGCTGATCCCCCATTATTTAACTCAATGTCAATTAGCCACGATAGGATGATGGAGGAGCAGGACTTGGTGTAAGATGAGATATGAGTAACAGAGTTTGGATTAACTGTAGATCACAGAGGGTGGAATGTGAGAGATTGGCTAGTGAGGAGAGCATTAAAATAAGCAATGGGGATCGCAAACTGCACCCTTGGCTTTTGAAATGCTTCACCTGAGTAAAAGGCAGCTCATCTGAAACTGGATGGCAAATGAGCAGCATGGCAGAGTTCCATCCTGCAACTCTCCCTGGCATTATTGCAGTCTTAGCCTGCAGGAAGAAAAAATTAAAGTGAGAGTGAGGAGTGAGGCCCAAATTTTCGCAACAGGAGGGGTCTTTGCCAAAATGATGCAGGGCCCCAACTCAAAGTTCTGCCCAGCACCCAGCATTAACACTGGAGGGAGGGGGGTATGGGTACAGGGGAGATAGGAGCAGGTCATACTTTGGACATGAACAGTTCATGGAGGCAGCTGCACATTGAAAAGTTGGTTGTGATTTTCGTCACCCAGGTTTCTGAAATACAACTCGTGGGCTTTACGCTTTTCGAGAGAAAGTCTCAACCAACTCCAGTGCTTTGGAGTGATAAGTGCCCTTTTGGACAGCTTCAGAAAGTTTCACCAAGTGCCACAGAAATTCCACGAATTAAATCACAGTGTGTGGCTGACAGCCAAGGGCATTGGACGGTGGATCCTACGGCCTAAGACGGGCAGATATTTTTGTCCCTTGTGACTTGGGACCCGGGTGACAGGAAAGAGAGTGTGCCAGAGGAAGGAATAGTGCGCATCGTGACAAAAAGGCTGCAAAATGGGGATGGCACCTTCGCACATTCATGCCATCGAGGCATGTGAGTGTGGCCAATGAGAGGCCAGAGGGAAGGGACCAGGCTACGACTTAGAGGCAGTGCAATGCATTTCAAGCAGAAGGACGTGGAGGAGGACTGTCAGGTTTTACCCCGAGGTAAGGGCCTACTGACTGCAGAGGTAATATCTGGATATGACAGAGAGCCAGTGCAGAGGGTGGCTCAGGTTAACCCAGAAATTGATCACCTACATATGTGCCATAGTTCAGAGGATCTCGAACTACAGACAGTTGATTCTCATGGCCTGCCAGTGGCTCTCAAGGTCTCTGTGGCTTTGAACCTTTAAGCTGCCAGCTCATTCCAGGGATCTGCTGCAGACCTCACTACCCAGCCACCCACAGCTACATCAAAACAGTCACTGATGCCCTCTTCACTAGGGTGGGGGAGCACATTAACATCCGAATGGATTTGGTGTCTCAGGAGCAGAAGGCCAGGGCGCTTGCAGAATTAGCAGGCTTCCCTCAGGCACAGGGGGCTACTGACTGCACCCATGCTGCCATAACAACACCAACTCATCAACCTGGCACATTCATGAACAGGAAATCCTTTCCACTCCCTGAATTTGCAGCTGGTGTGTGATCGCAGCAAGGTGTTCCCACGTACCTGTGCATGGCACCCTGGGCGCTGTCATGCCTCATTCATCCTGAGGAATTCGCAACTGTCTCAGCTTTTTCAGACACTAACATAGGTCTGTGTCTGGGGGACAAGGGGTACCCCTTAAGCAGGTGGCTGAGGACCCCCTTTAGGTGGCTGCAAATGGAGCCCAAAACAGTTAACCCTGCTGTCATGTGGTGACCCAGAGTACAATAGAGCAGGCTATTGGCACCCTCAAAGTGCTCTTCAGGTGCCTTGACCATTCTGGAGGAGATCTACAGCATTCTCCTGCAAGGGTCTCCCAAATAGTAATGTGCTGCATGCTACACGATATGGCTGATTCACCTGAGCTCCTGAAAACAAACATTAACATCAGCCAGTCCCTGGTGACCAACTTCCACATAATAAACCTTGAACATGGAAGACCCACTTCCTCAGGGAAATGCCCATCCCCAACAAGAGAGAAAACAAACAGCTCACAATTAAAGTCAGTGCCATAAACATGGCTGAAACCATGTCCATAATAATCTTTGGTCTCAACATAGTGCACAAATACACCTTGAGAAGTCCTTCACAAACTGGACACCTCACATATATAGTAGTGGCTGCGAATGAGCCATCATGTGTCTAATCAAACCACATCCACTGTGCTAAAAGTGTCAGCAGGCAGCAGGATTTTATACCCTCAACCTACAGACATAATTGTAAGTGTTCACAGTACCACATCTAATACACATTGTGCAGGGTGAGTCCACAACTGTGTTAGAACAACTTTAATTACCTTCCACAATATCCATCCACCACCAGCAATTCCTGGAATGTGTGACATCTGCAACATGCAATGTTGTCAGAAACCTTGGCTCTCTTAGAAACCGCAGCCTTTATCACCTGGAAGACAGGCTTCCAATATCGTGGGGAGACCAAACAAGCATACATGGCATCTTGACATGCAGAGCATCTTATTAGGTCTCTGTGTAACACTCAAATGCAGATGACTGCCTTCGACACAGCACTCATGCTTGAAGTGCACCTGATAAAGTCTATCTGATATTTGAGTCTTGATCATTGATCCTTCCTTAAAGTCAATCATTGATAGACAAGACATGTTGCAAGGAGCATCTCAATCCTTGGCATATTTCTACTTATCTGAAGGTCTGGAGAAGTCACAGATGGACAAACCCTTGCTCCTGGTGGCATCAATGAAAGATAGACTTCAGCATGCAGCCTTCAGTGCAACTGGTAAGGACCCCCTTCATTCTGTTAACATTCTCACTGAGCAGACCAAGATACTTTTTCAGTGCATTAAAAAAGTTCTTATTTGTGACATGCACAAATTTATAGTGTCACCACTGCGAAACGGTTAATGATCGAGGTGAGATGGCGCCCTGTGCTCCCGAATGCTCCTACAAAGTGCCTCCCTCGGAGGAGGTGGAGGCAGCCTGCTCCACCAGCCTGCACTATGCTATATGACAGTGAGAAGTGTGGTTGCCAGCCTCACCATCCAGGGACCTGTTGGGACCTACTTCGAACTGCGGCCGCTGCATTCCTGCAAGGGCAGCCATTATCACTGACACATATGGAGCAGAATTGGGCTCTGGCAGAGGGGCTGGGGAAGAAGATGAGGGTCCTGAAATGCTCTCAGTACCTTCGCCCTCCCTACTGACCTCAGCAGTTCTAGGTTGGCCTTCAGGTGTGTTAGGTGGGGCTGGCTGCTGATGCACAGCAGTCGACCATTCCAACAACCATCACTAGTTCTACCGCCTTGTTCAGGGAATGCAGCTCCTTATGTATTCCATGGATGTCAGTGCTCATACTCTGAGAGGACTGCTTCAGGGTACTGAGAGAGCCAGGTACCCTTTACAGGCGTTATGCTGCTCTTGCATCCACTCCAAGGTATGCTGCATGTTTCTTTCCATAAGGTTCTCTAATGGTTGGAGCTTGTGCGATTGAGCCCCTGAGACAAGGTCCATCACCACGGTGATGGACTCCTCCACTCGCAGTGCATCAACTCACATTGCCTCAGGGAACTCTGCCAGATGTCCACACATATGCAGCTGATGCAGTACTGTGCCCCATAAGGTGAGTCCTGAGGCTCCAGGATCCTGCCCACTGGAGCATCATCATGACATTCCTCCCTCCTCCAAAGGGGTCTGTGTGCTGATGCCTCTGACTCTGACACCTCCTCCTGCACTCTGGTGCGGTGTCATTTACGAACTCTACATGCGCACCAGCTCCCTCCTCAGACATCTTTTCCTCCTCCTGATGCCCAAGGGATAAGATGGCATGGTTGCGTGGGGTTGTGAGCGAGTGGTGCTGGGATCTGTGTGAGGCACAAAAAGAGTTAATGAGATTCTAGCCCTTTACATTGTGGAAGTACGCTCTGATGCACACCATTATCTTTAACCATAATCATGCTGCCCTTATCATGCAACCCACCTTTGTACTCATTCTTATGCCAATATTCCCTGGTGCTCAGTAAACTGACAACATCACCTCCATCATTACCACCATTTTTGCAGCATTGATTTTGTTCCTGTCACTCCCAGATGGTATGCTGTGCTCCTGAACACTAACTACCCTGCTGGCTTACTCCTTCTGAGTCACACTGTTGTGCCATGAGATTGTGCAGCTGTGAATGTCATGGTCAAGAGTCAACTGACTGGATGCAGCCTGAGAGATGGGTGGAAAGAGGATAGGTTAAAGGGCAAATGTGGTGTGTATCAATCATCCCCTGAGGCATTCCTGTAACCTGAGTCAATACAGAATATTGTGAGCAACCGATGGTGCGAAGATGCTGCCATCTCCATGGCTGTGGCTTGGAACACTTTTCCAGCCTTAAATTGGTTGAGTGTGCTCCTTCATTACAAGGTAAACAGGCAGCAGCAATGATTATATTTTCCTATGGAAATCCCAAGATGGGCCATCTGTTCCAGTGTCAGCACCAATTGGACAACAATTACAGTTTGCTCTCACCTTAATGACATTTTCTCCAAGTGAAAGCAGCATCCCCATACACATTGTGCCTCAGAGCAGGACCTCCTCACCTTTTATTCATGGCTGAGTCGCCAACCCACGCTGGGCCCGCCTCCGTCGCTACTCTACTTCCAGGATTGGTGAGGCTGACTCCTGTTAGCTCTCCACCCTGCCCCCCTCACTCGGCAGCAAAATCCCGAAGATTTGAGGCACTTTTTCACACACCCCCCACCTCACGAGTCGGGTTTGCGGAGTCGTGAATTTTCCCGGCTTGCGGTGAAGAGTGCGTCTTGCTTGTGCGTTGAAAAGGTGAATATAGATATTTTCTTCAGAGATCTCTGATGAAGAAGAGCCATATGGACTCGAAACATTAACTGTTTTTTTCTTTCTCCATAGATGCTGTTAGACCTGCTGAGTTTTTCCAGCATTTTCTGATTTTGTGTCAGATTTCCAGCATCCGCAGTATTTTCATTTTAGCTGAATGTAGATATGTTGGTTCTGCGCATATCATAGATGTAGTGAGAGGTGTAGAAGAAACAAGATGGAATGAAAATGGGGCCATGACAAATGTAATGGAAAGTGCGTGTGAAATGAAGTGAGGGTGAAATTTTGTCAGCAGTTGGTGGTTGAGTAAATGGTGGTATATGAGAACAGAATAATGCAAGAATACACCGTGAAGAGAGCAAAGGACGACATCAGTGTGTTAGGAAATGAACAAAAGCAGTGTCTGTATGTGCTAATTGTATGTGGGAGGATATGATAGAGAAGAGGTAATAGTTGAAAGCAGCAACAGGGCAGGGAATGAGCAGTCTTGTGAAATGCTGGTGAGACATTTGGAGGGATGAAGAGATGTACTCACTTTTGCTGCTCTGGTGAAGTCATTAAACCTATTCCTACATTATAACAGAGGTCTTGGGGTTGATGCTGTTAGCACTGACCCTATCAGCTGCTTCTATCCAGGTCTGCCATATAACGGCCTTGTGCTGGGATAAAGCACCTCCCTCTTGATCTTCCTCTCCTTCAATAGGCATATATCATAGTGCATTCCCAAATTAGCTTCAATTTTTAGACACAGTATGAAAGAGTATTGTTATGGGAAGGAATGCAGCACGAAACAAATAAAAGCAGAACATTTTTAAATTGTTATATGAAAACACTGAAAAACTATTTAAGGATAAATAAAATTAGTAACAAAAACAGAATTACCTGGAAAAACTCAGCAGGTCTGGCAGCATCGGCGGAGAAGAAAAGAGTTGACGTTTCCAGTCCTCATGACCCTTCAGCAGAACTGAGTATAGTTAGGAGAGGGGTGAAATATAAGCTAGTTTAAGGTGGGGGGGTGGGGGTTGGGGGAGAGAAGTTGGGTCGGGGTGTGGTTGTAGGGACAAGCAAGCAGTGATAGGAGCAGATAATCAAAAGATGTCACAGACAAAAGGAACAAAGAGGTGTTGAAGGTGGTGATATTATCTAAGAAAATGTGCTAATTAAGAATGGATGGCAGGACACTCAAGGTACAGCTCTAGTGGGGATGGGGTGGAAAGGCTGACAAGGTATTAAAGTTGTAGATTTAAAAATAATGGAAATAGGTGGGAAAAGAAAAATCTATATAAATTATTGAAAAAAACAAAAGGGAGAGGGAAGAAATGGGATGGGGATGGGGGGAGGGAGTTTAAGACCTAAAGTTGTTGAATTCAATATTCAGCCCGGAAGGCTGTAAAGTGCCTAGTCGGAAGATGAGGTGCTGTTCCTCCAGTTTGCGTTGGGCTTCACTGGAACAATGCAGCAAGCCAAGGACAGACATGTGGGCAAGAGAGCAGGGTGGAGTGTTAAAAGGGCAAGCGACAGGGAGGTTTGGGTCTTTCTTGTGGACAGACCGCAGGTGTTCTGCAAAGTGGTCGCCCAGTTTGCGTTTGGTCTCTCCAATGGGCATTATTTTAAAATCTACAACTGCAATACCTTATCAGCCTTTCCACCCCACCCTCACTAGAGCTAGTCCTTGAGTGTCCTGCCATCCATTCTTAATTAGTACATTTTCTTAGATAATATCACTACCTTCAACACCCCTTTGTTCCTTTTGTCTGTGACATCTTTTGATTATCTGCTCCTATCACTGCTTGGTTGTCCCTACAACCACCCCCCCCGCAACTTCTCTCCCCCCCACCCCCCCACCCCCCCCACCCCCCACCCCACCTTAAGCCAGCTTTTATTTCACCCCTCTCCTAACTATACTCAGTTCTGCTGAAAGGTCATGAGGACTCGAATCGTCAACTCTTTTCTTCTCCGCCGATGCTGCCAGACCTGCTGAGTTTTTCCAGGTAATTCTGTTTTTGTTTTGGATTTCCAGCATCCACCGTAGTTTTTTGTTGTTGTAAATAAAATTAGTATTCACTGCGTAAATTTTACTCCTAAGACATATGAACATAAGAATGTTTAGGAAGAAAACTGTCAAGAAACCCTGTTACATTATCATATTATCCATGAAGAATTAGGAGCTAATTGTTGTAGGAACAAATATCCTGGGTTGCCACATTCACAGCAGCATGTGCTGAGTTTATGGGCCAAATCTTCCAGTCTCCGGATCATCGGAGACTGGAGGTTTGACTGAAGATGCACGTCAGGACTCTGTGGAAGTCCTGTTGCATGGACATATGTGGATTTGCCCAAGAAGTTTCAACTGTTTCAACTTCCAATGGGAAATTCCCTGCTCCCCTGGATCCTCGTGAATGTCTCCGATTAAGTTAGAGCTGGAACTTCGACCTTCTGCGGGACTTACCTGAATAGTTACCCAGGAAATGTTAGACACGTTAAAACTGAGGCTAACAACTGGGTAACTACACAGCTGTGCCCCCAATCAACCCCTGGGCCCCTGATCCAGCTAGCTCCCCAACCAGATCAACTACCCCCCCTGACCTAACTTCCCCAACCCAACTACCCCACTGACCACCCAAGTACCACCTTTACCTTACTACTCCTTCGACCTGAATAGCCCCTGACTCAACTACGCCCATCGTCCCAATCCAACTATCCTCTTGACCAGACTACGCCCTGAGCAGACCTGATTTCCCCCCCAACTAACCACCCAACTATCACCAGATTTGGCCCGACAACCCCCAACAACCTGACTACCCCCCAAGCCGACCCACATAACCCCCGACCACCCGACTACCATCAGATTAAACCTCACTACCTCCCTGACTATCCCCTGACCCGACCCAACTTGCCTACCACTCAAGGCTGGTCAGCCCCCCCTACCAACTCATCCACCGACCACCTCACCACCCTACCCACCCTCCCAGCTACCTTGTCATCTACCCACTTTAACCACCTACCCACTTACCCACTCACCCATCTTAACCGCTCACCCAACCTACTCACCTTAACCACTACTCACTCACCTATCTACTCATTCACCCACCTACCCACTCACCTACCTTAGCCACCTTAACCGTTTAAACTCTATCAATATCTTCTTTTTCTAAAGCTCATTTAGCTGTCTTTTGAACCCATTTGTGTAGTAATAGTATTTTGCTACTGCATTAGTGTACTATCCTGCTCCCAGCTTTCTAGTGTTTGAACTTATTATTGTGATAAACAAGGCGTTTCCTTATTTATTCTCACCAACAAGATTTTCAAAATGGCCTCCAAAATACTAACTAATAGAATGTAGTACTTTAATATCAATTTTATGTTGTGCATTTTCTCTCTTCAACTTGATTGAGTGAGATTTTTCTGCTATTGCCCCTGTACATTTTAAATCACCCATAGATAGAAAAACAAAATGGACAGGGACTTAAGTACGTCTGTAAGGAAGGTTAGCTGACTATCTATCAATTTAAATCACAGATGTGGGTATCGATGTGCTATTTGACTATAGAAAGAATTAGAGTCAAGCTTGATGCTTCCTAAGTCAAAGCACACAGATACACTCGGACTTTGCAGCAGGATAACTGATGGTGATCAGGGCTAGGAATTGTGGTTCATTTGTTGCTTCTCTACCCAATGGTCTGAAGATGACCATGAAACCATTGCCGATTGTCATAAAAACCCATCTGGTTCGCTAATGTCCTTTAGGGAAGAAAATCTGCTGTCCTTACCTGGTCTGGCCTACATGTGACTCCAGACCCACAGCAATGTGGTTGACTCTTAAATGCCCCCTGAGCAAGGGCAATTAGGAATGGACAATAAATGCTGGCCTAGCCAGAGATGCCCACATCCCATGAATACATATTTTTTTAAAATGAGCTAAAGCTAACTGTGGCACCTCATTTAATGCTTCAGCTGATATAAGCTAACTCAGCCCAGATAGATAACTTGATCCTGGAGATTTCTAGGCTATGTGATTTAGTTACATACAGCCTTTACCAACTAAGTCAAGTAGTGAGACACTTATTTAGTTATTTATCCAACACTGAGCTTTATATCTGTGTAATCATGAAGCATGAATATGGATCGATTGTAAAATCCAAGGTATTTACTGTAAATGTGGTTAAAAATTGTGGATTGGTTAGCTCAGATGGCTAGTGTGTGGAGAAGAATTATGCCAACAGTGCAGATTCAATCCCTGTACTGGCTGTGGTAGTTCATGGAGGCCTGCCTCCTTGCCTTGCCCCACACTTGACATGGATTGGTTCCCCCCCAGTTAAATAACCAATTGTGGGTCCCTCTCTCTAATAGTGAGAGATGGCTATGGTCCTTTGTGGACCATGGCTAATTACCATAATTACTGGTTATAAATGTAATATATTCAATTTCAATAGAGCTGTGTTAAAGATAAACTGTGGAATAAGAAAATAAAACCCAAAGCAGTAGTTCTGATTTCAAAAGTTACACAGATTTTTTTGGAAGAAATTATCATTACTCACAAATTGCATTATTATATCCCATGCTCATTAACCACTGATTTCTTTAAAAATGTTTATTGCTGTCAAAGATACAAAAATTCATTTTGAAAATGGAAATAGAAAAGTACCCAGATATAGGGCTTGCGCAAAATTAGAATTGTAGCATTTGAATTGTTTGTGATATCTTGCTACGAACAGAGTGCATCTTAGCACTTATTTGTGCTACCTGTAATTTTTTCACCTAGATAATTACTACATTGTTAAAATTTACTTGAAGCTTTCAAGTCTTAATTAGCAAATATGAAAACTGAGCTGCTTTCAAAATCCAGTTCCATGTAAATTGATAGAGCTGAGATGCAATGAAACTTTATGATGTTGACAAGCATTGTGAATAACTTTTCTAATATTCCACAGGAAAATCTAATAAAGGAATAATATGGAATGTAAATCGGCCATGGAAATGGCCTTGCTCAAATAACATCTTGACTATTCCACCATGAAGGAGATCACTGAAATAGTACTAGTCCACAAAAGATTGCAACTATAAAATACTAGTCTTGTTCAATTTCACCTAGCAGTTGTCAAGGGAATCACTTAAATAATTGACCGATTAATCAAGGAACACATTCTAAAGAGATTAGTATTTTTATAATGGAATTCATTCAGTTTCAACTTCTCTCTCCAAGACCCCCAACGAATCCCTGAACACTGTAACACTTGAACTGTTACAAGAATTTAGACTTGAATAGAATTAATAATGGCACTGGCAAAGGTATAGGATTATAAAACTCCCAAACTAACTATATTGAAGTATGTTTCAAAATCACATGGATATGAATAGCACATTAATAACTGATGAACAGGCGAATAACACCAAGTAGGACCTATCAGTGAAAAGCAAAACTTACAAACTTATTTCTTTCAATTGAATTGTGTCTCATTTTATAAATTACCCACAGAAGCTGAATCCTCCTGATCTATTTGTGTTTTACCTTTTAAACAACAGGACAAGCGGCCCCTTTCATCCAGCTCCTGTCTTACTTTCAACTATTAGATCAAAGATTTGCAAATCCAGCTGTCTGGATGATAACCACAAAGCTGAAACTGCCACACAGTCTCCAGCCTTGCCTCTCCATCTCTTTATTTCAACATACAGAAAAAAACTGGCACTACCCCTCCAGCTCTCTGCTTTAACTCAGTCAAGGTTACACCTCAACAAAAACAGAATTACCTGGAAAAACTCAGCAGGTCTGGCAGCATCGGCGGAGAAGAAAAAAGTTGACGTTTTGAGTCCTTATGACCCTTCAACAGAACTGAGTAATATTAGGAGAGGGGTGAAATATAAGCTGGTTTAAGGTGGGGGGAGAGAAGTTGGGGGGGAGGGGGTGTGGTTGTAGGGACAAGCAAGCAGTGATAGGAGCAGATAATCAAAAGATGTCACAGACAAAAGAACAAAGAGATGTTGAAGGTGGTGATATTATCTAAACGAATGTGCTAATTAAGAATGGATGGCAGGACACACAAGATACAGCTCTAGTGGGGATGGGGTGGAAAGACTAATAGGGCATAAAAGGTATAGATTTAAAAATAATGGAAATAGGTGGGAAAAGAAAAATCTATATAAATTATTGGAAAAAACAAAAGGAAGGGGGAAGAAACGGAAAGGGGGTGGGGATGGAGGAGGGAGTTTAAGATCTAAAGTTGTTGAATTCAATATTCAGTCCGGAAGGCTGTAAAGTGCCTAGTCGGAAGATGAGGTGCTGTTCCTCCAGTTTGCATTGGGCTTCTCTGGAACAATGCAGCAAGCCAAGGACAGACATGTGGGCAAGAGAGCAGGGTGAAGTGTTAAAATGGCAAGCGACAGGGAGGTTTGGGTCTTTCTTGTGGACAGACCGCAGGTGTTTCTGCAAAGTGGTCGCCCAGTTTGCGTTTGGTCTCTCCAATGTAGAGGAGACCGTATTGGGAGCAACGAATGCAGTAGAATAAGTTGGGGGAAATGCAAGTGAAATGCTGCTTCACTTGAAAGGAGTGTTTGGGCCCTTGGACGGTGAGGAGAGAGGAAGTGAAGGGGCAGGTGTTGCATCTTTTGCGTTTGCATGGGGAGGTGCCGTAGGTGGGGGTTGAGGAGTAGGTCCCTGCATTTGGTATGCCGCTGAAAAAAGATCAGTAACATCATCATTTCAGGCTTTTCAGTCCATATTACAATATGACAGCCAGTCACAAACTGAAATCTAGCTGAGAAATCTCAGTTACCTGTGCTCCATTGTCCAGGCTTACACTTGCAACTTATATCTTAACTAATTTTTCCCCTTTGGACCTACTTGTGGAATCAAGTTTTGAGCTTAATAGATCTTCCTGGGAAAGTGACTTTAATTATTAAAGCCCAAAAAATCTGATAGTAAAGAAGTAAAATAATAATATATATCTCCAATCATAACATTCGATCACAGAAAGTGTTAAATGACAGCTTATTTTATGGAAAATACCAAGCTTTACTTGTGAAAGACACTTCAAGATTTTCTCCTTTACTTTGATCTGAAGACATCATCCCAGGTGAAATACTTTACAAACAGATAAATATTCCTTTCAAGATTTCCATGTCAGATGATCAGCTCAGATAATATATATTTGCCCATCAAATTGTGTTGTGTTTTTTGGATTTCACCAATTCTTTCATTATAATGTATATGTAATGTATATTGTTACAATCAGGTTAGGAGGGATGAATTTACTCCTATCTCTTTGTACCGCTCTTGCATTGGTTATAACATAGTTCAAATTTAAAAGGGAGGTGCTAATGTTAATTTGTTAATATATATAGGGAAGGATCTTCCGATTGGTGAGCGGGGGCAGGGCCCGCTCGCCGACATGTAAAATGACGTGTAATGACGTCAGGTGGAACTCCCGACATCACCACGCATCATTTCCATTTTCAGGTCGGCGGGGGCGCAGCCGAGTCCGCTGCGCACCTGCCGACCTGTCAACGGCCTATTGAGGCCATTTAAAAATCAATTAAGCTCATTACTGGACCTGCCCATCCAACTTTAGGGTTGGCGGGCAGGCTAGAAGCCCTGGCGGGCTTAAGAAAAAGCATGAAACCACATCCAAGGGCAGGATGAGTTTCATGAAGGTTTTTAAACATTTAATAAAGGTTTCAGTGAAAGTGATGGACAAGTCCCACCTCATATGACAGTGTCACATGAGGGGACATGTCAGGGAAATGTTGTTATCATTTGCTTACCATTTTTAAATTTGGAGCCGATCTCCCTGAGGCAGCACTTAGCCTCAGGGAGATCAGTGCGCTTTTTCACGTGCATGTGCGAAAGAGCGCACTCTCGGCTGAGGGAACCCCACCTGCCCGTACAGGGAGCGCTTAGTGCTTCCTGGCTGACATCAAGCTTGGCGGGGCTTATGGTCCACACACGTAAAATGGTGGCGCGCCCCCGGTGCCTGATTGGGGGCACCAATCAGAGGTGCACCTGCTCGGGCCCACTCCTGCACTTCCACCCCAACGGGGGGAAAATTTTCCCCATATATTTATACTTGCTCAGTGCAAGAAATAAGCCAGGCAGGTTTCCTTAAGTTAGTAATAAAACTAGCCTTCTAAAACTCACTCAGGTAAGGATGCAGAAATTATTAAAACGTTCTTCCCACTAATGCATAAAAACAAACACACAGCCCCCCAAGCATGCACAAAAAAGAGATAAAACTTTACAATGTATCAGATCTTAAAACTTAGCCAAGTAAAAAGTAAAGTCAGAAAAAAAATTCATGGATTGTCTGGATGCTTATTTACAGCTGAACGGTCTCTTTCCATAGTAGCTGCTGGGAATTGGGTTTCTTCCTGGAATAGTCGCTCTGCAGTCATAACGGTTTATTCTTCTTTCTCTTGAAAGCAATGGTGCTGATGTGGAATCTTCCTTTAAGAGCTCTCAGTTTGCAGCAATGAGGTCTTCTACTGGGTTTTTAAACCACAAACAGCTCAGCTTTGTTGAGAGAGGTTTCAGTTCAAATTCAGTATCTTTCATCCAAGAGTTGGGTCACATAATCTTGCTCTGGTTTCAATCTGGGTTTATTTTAGCCACTGTTTCTGAGGCCTTCATAGACTCTGTCTCTATAGAGTAGCTTATGTCCTTCACAAATGCAATATAGTAGCTGCTGTAGGTCAGTGTCCTTAGTTTAGCGAAAGTGTTTTTAAAAAAATATTCTTTATAATATGTGTCCAGCTGAAGATATTATAAATTAATATTCTATATAACACACTTCAGTAACATCTCCACTCCAAAGGGAATGAAATATGACTTGTAGGTGCATTTCATTACAAGGTCTCAAAAAATAATTTAAAAAAAGAAACACATGCACACCCATTCACCCTAAGTTGAACTGACACAACAAAACTCTTCAGTAATTTTGGTACCCAGATAATTCTGACCGGAGTTAAATTCGGGACAGGGTATCAGTAATCACATTGTCTTTCCCTGCAATGTGGGTGATTTTTATGTGATACGGCTGTAATAACAAACTCCACTGAAATAGCCTGGCATTCTGCATTTTGAATGTTTCCACAAAGGTTAGGGGGTTGTGGCCTGTATAAACTAAGGTTTCCCTGTATCTTTGCTGGACATATACTTCAATGTATTTAAGAGCTAGTAGTAGTCCCAGGGCTTCCTTTTCCACAGTGGGTTATCTTCTTTGATGTCAATTTAACTTTTTGGAGAAGTACCCCACTGGCCTCTCTATGCTCGACCCATCTTCTTGGAGCAGGGTGGCAACTACCCCCAGGTCACTAGCATCAATACCTACCATGAAAGGCTTATCGAAGTTTGGAGTGTCCAGCACCAGTTTGTTGATTAAGATGGCTTTCAGCCTCTCAAAAGCTGCCCGGTACTCTGACCACACTGCCTTCGTTCTTTTCTGTAACAAGTCTATCAGTGGTGTGGATATGGTGCTGAAGTTTGGGACGAACTTGCGGTAGAAGCCATACATCCCTAAAAACTGCATGGTTTCCTGTTTAGTCTTGAGGGGCGGGAATGCCATCAATGCCTAAAGTTTGGCCGTCCTTGGCAATACTTGTCCCTGATCCACTATGCCCTAAGTAAGTTACCCGGGCTTTTGCAAACTCACCCTTTGCAAGATTTACCACTAAATTAGCTGACTATAGAATTCCAAAAAGGGCTTACAGCTGTTTAAAGTGGTCTCTCTAGGCATCACTGTACACTAGTCAGACATCAAGGTAAACTACACAGTTACGGTACCGTTCTAAAGCCCCTTTTGACTGTGGTGGTAGGCTGAGGACTTTAGTTGGCTTACCCCCAGATTACTCATGACTTTCTGGAAAATTTTGGACAGAATATTGGTGTCCTGATCCGACTGGATCTCAGCTGGTAACCTGTATTGGTTGAAGGATGGGCTAAACTTCTCCACCAATATCTCGGCAGAAATGGTTCTCAGGGGAATGGTCTCTGGGAACTGGGGAGCCACATCCATCACAGTGAGAATATACTGGTGACCCCCTTTTGTTTTCGGAGGGGTCCCACACAATTTACCAACATACTGCTGAATGGTTCCCCAAAAGCGGGTATGGGAATCCGAGGTGCCGGTTTTATTACAGGTTGGGGCTTCCTCACAATCTGGCATGTGTGGCACATTTTACAGAACCACACCATGCCCCTGTGGAGGCATGGCCAGTAAAAATGCTGGCTTATGTGGGCTTGGGTTTTCCGGATACCCACAGGCCCAGCCATAAGGATTTTGTGGGTTATCATCAATATCTCCTGGGTGGCACCACTTACCTGGTGGACCACCATCCACTTTTCATCTGCAGTCTGTGAGGGGAGTCTCCACTTTCTCATCAGAACCCCATATTTTTAAGTAGTAGCACCCTGGAACTCCGTCTGCTGCAGTTTGGGGAGTTTGTGCTAATTTTTTTTAACCCCTGTACAGCTTACTGGGCCTCGAGCAGGGAAGAGGTGCTTATCACTTCCTTCGGGTCATCCGAATCTCCAAAAATTGTTTCATCCGTCTCTAGTATCAGATTAGCCTCTGACAATGGGGCCTTTGTTTGGCCATCAGCCTGCTCACTATGCAAGCAGGGAAAATGCAAGAACCTTTTCTTGTAACTGCTCTGTTTCCTTGACCTCACTTGGTCTCTCTCAGGCTACTGGGGAAGCCACTACCTATGCCTCTGCCAAGTTGATTCCGAGGAGCAAGTCAACCCCGTCCACAGGTAAATTACAGACAATCCCTGCGGCTACTGGCCCAGACATTAGCTCGCACTCTAGGTGCACCTGATATGAAGGTACGGATATATACTCTTCCCTGATACCATTCACTAAAACCTTGGCATTCAATGCATTTTTTGGCGTAAAGGTCATGCCTTTCCCCAGCAAAAGGGTTTGGGTGGCTTCTGTGTCTCAAATATGACTATGGGTTTACCTGTCTCACTTGAGGTGTAGGGAGTCACGTTTCCTTTAGACAACAAATCCCAGTAACTCTCAGGGATCTTGTTCACCTCACCCACACCCACAGCCGTGCTTTTACCGGGACTTACTGCTGCAGTCAGAGCCATAGCTCTCGGTCAGGGCTCTTTATCCTGCACTGACCTGGTGTATCCTAACAAATCCTTCAGGCTTTCACTGAACTTGCAGCAATCAGCGCGATAGCATCCTATCTTTTTGCAATGGGAGCACATAGGTTTCACTCCTATTCTCTGTATCTTCCTTTTTGGCCTGAGCAGACAACTCCCTTGCTTTCCATTCTTGTGCCTGGATGTTCACTTTCCTTTCACCCTCCCACCTTCTATCCTTCTTGGGATGGTGGGGGTAATGGAAAAAGAGTTTCCCTGGGGGTAAGGGCTTGTGGACCAGTTCATAGTCATCAGCTACCTTGGCTGCTTGTCTAGCTTAAGGAAGCTTTTTGGTTCTCCAGTTGTGTCCTTACAGAGGTAGGGAGTGAGTTTTTAAATTCTTCAAGGAAAATTACCTCTCTAAGGCTTCATAGGAGACATCTAATTTAAGGGCCCGCATCCAGTGGTCGAAAGCAAATTGCTTGACCCTCTCAAACCCACTGTAAGTTTGCTAAGGTTGTTTGCAGTGGGTTCAAAGTTTCTGTCTATAAGTTTCAGGCACCAACTCATAAGCACGGAGGATACCCTTTCTTGCCATTCGTAGTCCTCAGGAAGCATAGCATTGCCTGTTAACCTGCTTTGCGTTAGCAGTGTCCAGCTTTCTGCAGGCAATTTATTTGTTTTGCAATTTTTCCAAATGAAATCAAAAATGCCTCTATGTCCCTCTCCTCAAATTTTGGGATTGCTTGGACAAATATAAACATTTCCACACTTAGCCCTATGTTGGGGGCAGCTGTCTTCCTATTGGTACTTTCCCTGTGTCCAGAGAAAGACTCCCCTCTTTGTCCAAGCTGTTTTAATTGAAATTCTATTTCTTTCCTCTATCCTTGCCGCTCTTTTTCCCTCCCCTCTTTCTCTCTCTCCTCTTTTCTCTCCTGAAATTCTACCTCTAGCTCTTCTGTTCCAACTGTATTTTTGTGAAAGCTAGTTGGTCTGTTTCCAATTCAACTCTAATCTCTGGCACTTCTAATTCAATTTATAGATTGTTGGCCACTAGTTTCTTCGCTTTTGGTCAAAATTCTATCTACAGCCGCCCAGCCACACTTTTCAATTCATCCGTGGACAATGCCTTAAAATTATTCCCAGTTATTTTATTCTGTTCTAAAAACACTAGCTTTGAAATTTGACATTTTGGTTAGTATGGGTTAATCCTGGTACACAAGAAAACTGTACTGGTGTATTCAAACTAAGTCTAGGAATTAATTTATTTTCCACTTACAATTACACTCATTTGCCTATGTGTTCAACTGTGGATGTAAGCACCCAAATATATGTTATGACCAAGGTAGGAGAGGTGAACTAACTCCTCTCTTTGTCCCACTCTTGGGTTGGGTATAACATAGGTCAAATTTCAAAAGGTGATATTGTCAATTCAATATATGTACTTAACTGTATATAGATCAGTGCAAGAAATAAGCCAGATAGGTTCCTTAAGTTAACAAGTAAAGAGTTAGTTTTATTGTTAAAACTCACTCAGGTAATGATGCAAAAATTATTAACAAAAAGGTTTAAAATGTACAAAATGTATCCAACTTCCCTTAATAGAAAAAACACAGGCACACAGCACCTCACCCCCAAACATGCAAAAAAGAGATAAAACTTATCAGATCTTAAAACTTGGCCAAGTAAAAAATAAAATCAGTAAAGAAATCCACGGATTGTCCAGGTGCTTCTTTACAGCTGAAGGGTCTCTTTCCACAGTAGCTGCTGGTGCTTGGGATTCTCACTGAAGCAGTAGCTTTGCAATCATGGCTGGTTTATTCTCTGTTCTCTTGGAGACAGTGGTGTTGAACAGTAATCCTCCTTCAAAAACTCTCAGTTTGCAGCAATGAGGTCTTCTCGTGGGTTTTCAAACCACAAATAGCTCAGCTTTGATGAGAGAGGTTTCAAATGAATAGAGAGGTGGTGAGGCTTTTGCCCCTTTTTTCCCATGTGGCAGTTACTCTGTTAGTTCAAATCCATATCTTTCACCCAAAAGCTGGGTCATGTGACCTCTCTGGTTCTAATCTGGGTTTATTTTAGCCATTGTCTCTGAGAGCTCTATAAATTTTCTGTCTCCATAAAGCAGTTTGTATTCTTCACAAATGCAACAAAGTAACTGCTATAGGCAAACGTCCTTAGTTTAGCATAAGTGTTACTTTTTAAAATTCAATATATGTCCAGTGGATGACATTATAAATTAAAATTCTATATAACACATCTCCGTATCAATACTCATAGGTAACATGTTTTATCTTTAAAAGTTCAGATTTCAAATGCACACAGAATGTACATGGTGGTTAAAAGCTCTAAGCTACGTTAAAAAAAATCTTCATTTTGTGGGATAGGTTGTCAAATAATATCTACTGCAATCCCACTGGCTCTCATCTTGACTACACTTTCCCCCCACACTGTTATCAGAACTCTTGTCCATTCACCCCGTTTCTCTTTCTGAGTTGTAGTTCTGAGAAAGCCACCCTCCATTTTAATGTTTCCAATATGTCTACTTTATCCTCAACTGAGAAATTCCTGTACACCCCTCCCCAGATCGGCAGTGCCCTTGACCATGTCCATTCTATTTACCATAATCGTGCTCTCACCCCTTCCCTTCCTTCCCAGAACCACAATAGGGTCCCCCTTTCTCTCACCTTCTACTCCATCAGCCTCTGCATTCTAAGAAATATCTAACTCAATCACCTGCAGCACAGTGCCACCATCAGCCACATATTTCCCTCCCTTTTCAGTAATCTGCCTCTTATCTCTTTCCAGATTAATTCAAATGAAGCTGAAAGGCAGGAAGGAAGGTTGAACAGAGACTTGTTGTTGCTTCAACCGTTCTAACTGACCGTGCAAGAGAACAGTCACATGACATTGTATCATTTCCTGTAATGGCATACATATTAGCTTAAACATATATTGAAATTATTATATTAACATAGAAACATTTCATCTCAACGTTTCCCCTTCCCTTAAATAACAACCCCATATAGTATAACATTAATGGCCCAGAACTTCTATTCCCCAGGGATGGTAGAGGTCCCCAGGAACACACTCTGGGGGACCGCATCCCCTCACCCCCCCAAGAAGCCCCAAGCAAGGGCTGCACAGGAATTGCCTGGGAAGTTTAAAGTTTGGATGGGCAACTACCCTGTACCCGGAACCATCCAATGCTCTGAGTTAAATCGGAGACTTCGGATGGTTCTGACCCTCTTAGCAGTATAGCTACCCGGGAAAAGTTAGAAGGATTAAAACCACTTCTAACTGCCGGGTAACTATACTGATCCCCTGACTCCCCACTGGACCCTCGACTAATCCCCTGACATATGCCCCCATGCCCCAATACCCTCCCCTGACTTTCCCCTGACTATCCTCCAGGCCCCCTGACCTTTCTAGACCCTCACCTTCTGGCCAATGTACAGTGGCAGTAATTCTACACTCACATGCATGTCAAGTAAGTCTTTCATCTTATCTTGTTTCTGACTTAACCGGTCTGTGATCAAAAACAGCTTGGTGAGATGTGAGCTTGGTAATGTGGTTCTCATCAGTTGACCAAGCAGAGTCACAGCAGATGATGGCAATCCGGAGTTTAATGGCATTGCTTGAAGATTCGATTACACAACTTGGACATCTTGCCTGGTTTCCAAACAATATTGATCAGCGATTTGACTGTCCTGACCATACATTCAGCCACCCCATCTACTTGACCAACTTCCCCAACTTTTCCCCCACTCGACTGACCACCTGACTCACCCTGACACCCCCAACCACCCCTCGACCATCCGAATCCCCCCCCCCGCCCCCGGCCATCCAACGATGATTGAGACGCCATGCATGTTTTGGGCTAAATTGATATATAAATAAGCAATTCTAATGAAATGTAAGATATTTGACAACTGTAACACTATTTGCATAAAAAGTTCAACTGTAAGAAGAACATTTGGAACACTTTTTCAAGATGTTGTCCATGTTTGAAATCGTACTGGCCATCGGCTGACTCGACCAAGCCTTGTGACAATTACACGTGGGTGATTTTGATTGTGCTTAGGTGGATTGTCTTCAATTGTTGATGTGTTGCTTGTTGTCTGTTAATCTGTAAAATGTATGCTAGTACACGTAGGCAATGCTGGTTGGTTGCCTTATGCATGGCTAGCAGAGCGTACCCTGAGGCAAGTTAGATGTCTTCGCAGTAATGCAGCATTTGGCGTTGCCATCTTATACAAACATGGCTCTTTGTATATCTTGGACATTTTTCCTGGGATCTATGTCTGTTCTTGCAGCTGTAGGACCCTCACCTTCTGGCCAATGTACAGTGGCAGTAATTCTACACCCACATGCATGTCAAGTATGTCTTTCATCTTATCTTGTTTCTGACTCAACTGGTCTGTGATCAAAAACAGCTGACCAAGCAGAATCACAGCAGGTGAAGGCAATCCGGAGTTTAATGGCATTGCTTGAAGATTTGATTACATAACTTGGACATCTTGCCTGGTTTCCAAACAATATTGATCAGCGATTTGACTGTCTTGACCATACATTCAGCCATCCCATTCAAACAAGGATATTGGGGTAATATATCATTTCTATACGGCCAACATATTCTCAGATCTGTAGGACCAACCCTCTATAATGATCTGCCACAGAGCTCGGTGTATGGGGTCTTGAGAAGTCTCCCTCTGGAGTTCCTCTCTTGTTTTGACCGAAGCACATGAGAGCTACATTGTAGATATTCTCCAAGATTGCAAAGACGTCATCCACCTGAAAGTTGAGTTGTAGATCTCATGCTTTCCCAGGGTTGGGAAATCTATTTAGAGTGCCTGATAGGTCTATCTGACCAATGGGTTTGTATCAGATATCATTGTTGTAGCCTGAATCTTGATGAGTGAACTTTGGAGTCAAGGCTGTCCATTGGTGAACAGTTTTCTTCAGATCAGCTCCAGTGGCTTATGATTTGTCTAAACCGTGAACTCTTTTCCAGGTAAGTATGTGTGGAACCTTGTGATCCCGAGGCCAAGAGCAAGAGTGTCTCATTCAATATTGGAGTAATTTGCTTGTGCTGGCGACAGACTTCTTGGACCAAATGTGACCACCTTGAGGAAGATATGCCCTGAGACCTTGATGCGATATGTCTGCTTCGGATGTTGTTGCCTTTTGAGTGTCATCGTATGGAAGACATGACTCGACTGACAATGCTTGCTTCAAAACATTGAATGCATTTTGGTGATCATCCTGCCATAGGAATGGAGTGCCTTTCTTCAGCAATTCTCTTAGTGGAGATGCTTTCTCTGAGAAGTTCAGTCTATATGCAGCAAGGAAGCTGAATAGACAGACGCCTTTGGAATCATCCTTGTCCTGCAGTGTCGGCATTGACTTTGATCTTCGTACTGAGTAAATGGCACCAAAAAAATTTATGTGATCTGAATTAATGGAGCACTTCTTACCTTTGAAAACCAAATTTTGTGTCTGGCAGTTTCCATTAACAAATGTAGGTTTCTGTCATGCTCTTCTTCCATGTGTCCTACTAAGGTGATGTCATCAACAAGATACACACACAGCCTGGGACTTATTCCATTATCCGGTCTATATGCTGTTGAAATATGTCCTGGCTGACCAACAGCCCAAATGGTAAATGGAGGAAACAGCACCTTCCAAAAGAAGCTCTAAACATTGTTAGCTCTTGTGACTTTCTTGATGAGTGTACGGACCAGTATCTGGTTTTTTGCACATAATTTGGAAAAGTGTTTCACTCCAGGAAATGTTGGATTTAACTTTTCCAACATTGGTATCTTATGAGGACATCCCTTTAAGGCTTTGTTTAGCCTCCTCGAGTCTAAACATAGTCGAATTGAACCATCCTTAATTGTGGTATGATGGAACTGCACCAGTCAGTGTGATGTTATATTTGTCGAATGATGCCTTGTTTTTCCATTCCATCCAGTTCCATCCTTAACTTTTCTCGAAGGTGCACACTGCATTTTTACAGTGGGCTGATTGATGGCATTGCGTCTTCTTCAAGGTGTGGGACTGAATCTTGTGGAAATTTTCAACTATGTCATATCAGTCTGGCTACAATCTCTGGAGACCTTGTACTGATCCAATGGGTGTGCACCTGTTTTGACTGCTGTGGCATTCTGTCTGGTTCAGCTCATGGATGGTGACCATGTTAAGTTTGTTTTACACTGGCAGCCCTGCTACTGCTGGTCCTAATACATCCACTATATAGAACATATGAGTAGACCACATTGACTCTTTTGTACCTGGATTCCAGGACCAGTGGACCTTGCACTTTATTGTTGAGCTATTGTATACTGTTAGCTTCATACTTATAGGTAACGCCACAGACTTCCATGCCTTGTGGTACATGTCGTTGAGAATGCGGAAAGGTAGACTGTTGGCACACTTGCGCTAACCCTGGGATAACACAAGACCTACTGCTAATCATCGCTCTTAGTTGATGCTATCCAGCTTTATTGAGCAGGTGATCTGGAGTGTCAAAAAAGCTTCTGTTTTGCTAATGGAATGTATCTGTCCCGCTGAGGTGATTGTGTGAAAAAGATGTTCACTGTAGTGTCTTCACCCTAATCCACCTCATCCATTTTGATCAGACATTCCCCTATTTTGTGGATGAATCTATACTTTGGCGATGCCAGCAAGTGTCTCACCTCCCTTTGCCTCGGGTAGTGTACTTCAGCAGTTTAAGTGCTGCCTGTTCTGGCTTCTCCCCAGATTCCTGCTGTTGGACCTTCTGCAAAGCTTGGTCCAGTGTCTTCTATGGAAGCAGGCTTTGCACCTGTGGGATTTGGATAATGTACCGGCAGGCATCCCAAACCTTAAGGCTTGCAAATACTACCTCACAGCCACAGTGTCTCCGTATGTCTGTCCTGTAGTGTGCTCTCCATGCCATGTCACTTTGGCTTTTCCAGGAGGTCTTTCTGGGATGCCTTATTAGAAATGGAGGTGATAACCAAGAGTTGTTCCAAGAGTTCAGCATCAGAGAAGTTGGATTATTTTGCTTTGTCTCTGCATTGGTTAATAAAGTCATTGAAGCTCTGGTCAGTTTTCTGTCTGTACTGCATGAGTTCCAGGTGGTGTACTTTGAAATTGACTTTAATTTTAAGCTCCTTTGCCAATATTGCCCATAGCTTTGATTGATCCTTTTGGTCAGTATCAGGGAAGGCAGTGGAATTGTCACTGGGCTAGTATTCCAGTAACCCAGGGCCATGCTCTGGGGACCTGGGTTTGAATCCCACCACGACAGATGGTGAAATTTAAATTCAATAAAAAAAAATCTGGAATTAAAAGATAAATGGTGACCATGAAACCATTGCTGATTGTTGTAAAAACCCATCAGGTTCACTAATTCCTTTTAGGGAAGGAAATCTACTGTCCTTACCTGGTCTGGCCGACATGTGACTCCAGACCCACAAATGCCCATGAATGAATAAGAAATAAATAAAGCAGGGGTATTGATTTTACACAGGCCTTTGTTTCCTCCTGCAATCCTAATTTATATAGCCTGCTCCACAACCCAACAGTTTAGGGAGCATAGTTCAATCCTCTGCCTAAACATTTTGAATTCACTTGGGACATCTGGACACCTAGCTGCCATTGCCTAAGCCTTCGACTTTTTTCTCCTCCTTCAGAGCAAACCTTGCTTTAAAAGTTGTAACAAGCTGAACTGAGCAGGAGCCACGCACTGAGATGTGTTGCTGCAGCGTGGGCTTCAAGCTTGCAGAAGGGGCTTTGGCATCGGGATCAGCCAATGGCACACAAATGTGGCAACCGTGGGAAGGAGTTTGCACCAAAACGCAATGATGCATTGATCTCTGCAGCTGAAACTGCTTTTGATTTTTCTGTCTTGCCAGCTAGTGGAAAAACTGGGAGTGTGCCCAAATGCCCTTCAGTCTTTACTCACACCTTTGCTCTCCCAGTGTGAGAGCTGTGATCCGGCCGAGCTCTACAGGTAGGGCTTTTGACTTGAATTGTCATTTTCAGCTGCTGATCGATGATGTCAACTCACTACTGCTGCTCTCTTTCTGGATTACAGTTGAAGCTGAAGAGCAGGCAGAGAGGGTGAATACAGAGTTTTAATGGAGGCTTCTTGTTGTTTCAGCTTACACATGCTAACTGTGGAAGAGATTTGAGTCACATGATATTGCATCATGTCATGTGAGGTCATGAATATTAGCATGAACATATATTTAAATGATTATATTTAACATTCTAACAAATACACTATCACAACACATTCTGAAGGGGTTGTTCCCAACTCCACAACACAGTGGTTCACCCTGTGTCCATATGCATCAAGATCTGATCAATATTCAGGCTTGGGCTGATAGGTGGCAAAAAACATTGTGCCACACAAGTGCCAGGCAATGACCATCTCCAAGATGAGAGAATCTAACCATCTCACCTTGACATTCAATGGCATTACCATCGCTAAATCCCCCACTATCAACATCCTCAGGGGTTACCATCAACAAGAAACTGAACTGGATTAGCCATATAAATACTATGGCTACAAGAGCAGGTCAGAGGCTGGGAATTCTGCAGAGAGTAACTCATCTCCTGACTCCGTAAAGCCTGTCCACCAACTACAAGGCACAAGTCAGGAGTTGATGGAAAGTTCTCTACCTGCCTGGATGATTGTATCTCGAACAATATTCAGAAAGCTCAACATCATCCAGGACAAGCATTCCACTTGATTGGCACCCCATTCATAAACATGCACTCCCTCCACCACCAACACACAATGGAAGCAGTATGTACCATATGCACTGCAGCAAGGCTTCTTTGACAGGCTTCCAAACCCACCACTTCTACCATCTAGAAGGACATGGGCAGCTGGCACGAGAACACCACGACCTGCAAGTTCCCCTCCAAGTCACTCAGCATCCTGACTTGGAACTATATCACTGTTCCTTCACTGTCACTGAGTCAAAATCCTGGAACTCCCTTCCTAATAGCACTATTTGTGTTCCTACAACACATGGACTGCAGCAGTTCAATTAGGCAGCTCACCACCACCTTCTCAAGGGCAATTGGGGATGGGCAATAAAGGCTGGCCTAGCCAATGATGTCCACATCCCGTGAATGAATGAATAAATAAATAAATCACCCCTCCCCACACCATGCCACCTTCTTGTGCAAGTGCAGGAGATGCTACACCTATCCTTTTACCTCCTCCCTTTCCACCATCTAGGGCTGCAAACACACCTTCCAGGTGAAACAGTGGCTTAATTGTACATTACTTCTTTCAATTTTGTGTACTGTATGCACTGCAAACAATTAGACCTCCTCTAAAAAAGGGAAGGCCAAATGCTGTTTGGCTGGTCACTTTTCAGAACACCTACATTCAGACCACAAGTGGGACCTCGAACTTCTGATTGCCTGTCATTTTAATTTTCTGCTCCACTCCCACTCCGACCTTTCTGTCCGAGATTTCCCACACAGTTTTAGTGAACCTCAATGGGAGCTTGAGGAACAGCATGATGTCTTTGAATTAGGCACTTTACAGCCTTCTGGCCTCAATATTGAGTTCAACAATTACAGATCATAACCACAGTTAAATCATTTATTGGACATCAGCTGTCGGTAATGAGCTTGCTATTGTCATTTGCATCTCCTCGACCTAACTTTTGTTTCTTTACTTGTCCCATTACACCTTCTTTTGCTGTTAACCACCATTCCTTTTGTTATTTAATCTTCTACCTCCCACCCTATCACAACCTTCCCTTTTGTTCTTTCCTCCCCTTCCTCACACCCTTCCTTTCTTTGCCTCTGTACTTGATTAAAATCTGTTACATCTCTGACTCTTCCCAGTTCTCATGAAAGGTTATCGACCTGAAACATTAATTCTGTTTCTCTCTCCGCAGATGCTGTCTTACATTCCAAGTATTTTCAGCACCCACATATTTTGTTTTTCTATCAGAAAATATACAATGAGCATCACAACATTCTTTGGACTCATCAGTAAACTATCTGATTAGATCTAATGAGATAAATGCAAGGAGGATGATCAAATACCTAATACAACTTTATTGATGTCTACTTGAAAAGACAGATTCTACTCCTTGGTAAATGGGTGTGTCGTCGCTGCAAAATTGGCATACAAGTATGACGTGTGCTGACATGTTCAATGTGTGCTGATGTATTGATGTATCACTAGGGAAGCAAACAATGTATACTGTGCTATTCATTGTTTAGTTTCCTTGCATCACTGGGTAACAGTAATGGGGCTAATCAGGGTGTCAAGCATAAGGCAAATCAAAGTTAATATACAAAGCAAAGACAAATTTATTCAACAAGTGGGAAAAGACAGGGATTGCTTACAGCTGAATTGTGATATTTGGCTGAAGAAGCTGATGTTTCATGGAATGCTGTCTTTTCAGTTCTAATTGGTGATGTAACATTGTTAGAAATTTAGCTTCAGTTCAAGGACACCAAAACTAACTAAACTTTAGTCATGGCATTATTTTAGAAGGAACAACCAGGTATTGCTGACACAGTCAGGTCTTTTTGATCAGAGGGATGACCGTTTGGAAAATGAACATGTTAATGCTTCCCAGGTAATAATTTGCTCATCTCAACATTACCAGTTCACTTTCATTTCTAATTTATTCTAACTTATTCTTGGAATGGATTGGATTGCTAAAATGCCAAAGGTTAGCATTACAAATGCCTTCATATTTGCAAATCCTTTGTATTTACAATGTATATGTGGATCCGTAGTAAACACTCATATCTTTGTTAACAAAGCCCTTGGATATAATCTTCACTCTTCTCTGGAACAGTTACTATACCTAATTGCTAGCTGTAGGGCTAATTCAATCCTCAAACTTGGTTTAATTTACCACAAAGGAAGATAATTAAGCTATTACTTCTTCCTATTGAGTTGCCTTTCTCTTTTCTTGCATGAAAATTAAAACTAAGTCTGACAAACCATTTTCATGGTGAGAATGTATTCTACTCAAGCAAGTCAAATCGTTCTGCTGAAAACTTCAAAGTCTGAGCTAATGGCAATAATTCACAATAGAAAAGGTCAAAAGGAAAGCCAAAATCTTGCTGGATGTTAACAATCTTAGAAAGAAGAAGTAAAACCTTTACATACGAACATTTATTTTGCGATTACATATTTTTGAGACAAACATATCTTGCCCCAAGCAGAGCGCTCTTTTAACAAGAATGTAACATAGCTAGTTACTTGTGGTTCAATCTGGGAGAGATAGTTCAGATTAACTGGATTGTTTGTATAGAAATATTGTATAGAAACAAAAATCCATGCTGAAGAGGTGAAGGATTTTAATCCATAATAGACAATTTAACAAGATTATGTGTTCTGCAAGTCAATAACACTGTTCAGCCATAACGAAACCAAATTAGTTCTTGCCAGGTAAGTGCAGTACAATTCAATTAAGACCATCAATTCCAAGGTGCAAACCAACAAGGTTACTAATGGCACAATAACGCTCATCATAAACAATTGATTTTTTATTGCAACTTGCATTCAGTGGTAATTTGATAATCACAAACATTTCAGCAGATTTTATGCTCGAATAGGGGACTAAGAGCTGAGTAAAGCACAATGTGCAGTTAAAGTCTTTAATCAGCTTGAATCTCCTAATTCAGCATAAAATATTCTGGAGCATCTATTATTATTAGGAGATAATGTTCATTTTAGGAACATGGGATTTTAACCACACTTATGTCTCATTTATCTCAGTTTATTTTGTTTAATCTGCTTAACATGAAATAAACAAAAGAGAAACATAAAAGAAGCAATTTGAATTAAATGCCCTAGTTTGAATTACTTTCAATATGTTTATTTTATTTAACGTGTAAAACAGATTAATTCCCTGCTTAGGTAACGTGTGGTTTTGCATTGCTCACAGTGTGAGGGGAAAAACTGCAGTTGAATTCAAACCAATAATCTGTCCTTTCAGCTCTACTGGGAAGAGTATGATCATGTGATTCCCCCATAAAGTTCAGCAGTTATGAAGCTACACCTTGGGTTATCATTGCAACCTTTTGTCTTCTGCTGTTTTATTGGATCCTTGGGTAAGCAATAAGTGGCTGGTGCTGTGCATTCCTGTGCTGGTTATCTTTCAAATTCACAATGCTACCAATTTACTAATTTGTGGCAAGAAAATAGCTAATAATATTACACTAATGTGTTTTATATAATAAACAGAAAATATGAGTAGTTTTTAGTTCCCAGGGCTAATTTCCTTGGGTTTGGCTCACAAAAGTTGCCTGTAAATGGCGGCTGTGATGAGGAAACTGAAGTACTAATCCTTTGTGCCCTATTCTCTCCCTGAATAGTACTGCTCCTGATTTTCTTGTGCAGCTTTTCAGCACAGCCTGACTATGCTGAAGAGGTTGCAGCAATGTAAATTACATGCACATAATTGTCAGATGTCTCTGCACGCAGGTTTTCTATTATAGCACTGAATACAGTTCAGGGACAGTCCATTCCCGAAGAAAGTGATGTTACAGTCTTCAGAGCTGCCATTTTGATGCTATTGGGCTCAGGCTGGTAATGCAGAAAGATCTTTATTTCTGAGTTTTTTTTGAGAAAAAAACACCTTATGTTTCATCTTTATTCCTGTCTTGGATTATATATTGTCAATCCTTCATCGCTGAGTCAAAATCTTGGGACTCCTGACCTAACAACACTGTGGGACCAACTTCCCCACACAGACTATGTTGGTTCTTTGAAGCAAATCAAACTGGGGATGGGCAATAATTGCACAGATCCTGCGAATTAATAAATAAAAGCAAATACAAAGCATAGCTTCTGATGGGCATTAGTGATGAACAAAACTAAAGAAAAAGCACAATTCATCAGAAGCTGATGCAAAATAATTCTGTCCTTTATCATTACAAGTTGAAAGTCTTCTGAATCTCTCATGAGGCTTCAATTTGTGCTGCTCCTTTAACATTGCTGCTCTACTTAACACTGGGAAAGTGTTAGGACTTCAACTCTTCAGATCACTTCATGCTGGGCCTGGAGAGTACTTTTCATGTTAATGAGTGTTTACTGGAAAATTGCAGTCTGAACAACCAATAACACTCAAGCAATACTCCTGAAGCCCGTGTTGCTCGCAATTGTTTTATTCATTCATGGAATGTGGGGATCATTGGCTAGGCCAGCATTTATTGCCCTTGAGATGGTGATGGGGAGCTGACTTCTTGAACTGCTGCAGTCCATGTGGTGTAGGACATCCATACTGCACTCTTCCAAACAGAAGGGAGTTCCAGGCTTTTGACCCAGCGACAGTCAAGGAACGACGATATATTTTCGAGTCAGGGCAGTGAGTGACTTGGAGGGGAACTTCCAGGTGGTGGTGGTCCCATGTATCTGCTGCCCTTGTCCTTCTAGATGGTAGCGGTCATGGGTTTAGAAGATGCTGTCTAAGGAGCCTTAGTGAGTTCCTGAAGTGCATTGTATAGATGGTACACACTGCTGCTACTGTGTGTCGGTGGTGGAGGGAGCGAATGTTTATGGATCGGGTGCCAGTCATGCGGATGGTGTTGAGTTTCTTGAGTGTTGTTGGAGTTGCACTCATCCAGGCAAGTGGAGAGTATTCCATCACACTCCTGACTTGTGCCTTGCAGATGGTGGACAGGCTTTGGGGAGTCAGAAGGTGAGTTACTTGCCACAGGATTCCTAGTCTCTGACCTGCTCTTGTAGCCACAGTATTTATATAGCTAGTCCAGTTCAGTTTCTGGTCAATGGTAACCCCTAAGATGTTGATAGTGGGGGATTCAGCAATGGTAATGCCATTGAATGTCAAGGGGTGATGGTTAGATTCACTCTTGTTGGAGATGGCCATTTCCTGGCACTTGTGTGGCGCAAATGTTACTTGCCACTTGTCAGCCCAAGCCTTGATATTATCCAGGCCTTGCTGCATTTGAACATGGACTGTTTCATATTTGAGAAGTCACAAATGGTGCTAAACATTGCGCAATCATCAACGAACATCCCACTTCTGACCTTACAATGGAAGGATGGTCATTGATGAAGCAACTGAAGATAGTTGGGCCAAGGGCACTACCCTGAGGAACTCCTGCAGTGATGTCTTGGAACTGAGATGATTGACCTCCAACAACCACAACCGTTTTCCTTTGTGCTTGGTATGACTCCAAACAGCGGAGAGTTTCCCCCGATTCCCATTTTTCAATTCCAGTTTTGCCAGGGCTCCTTGATGCCATGCTCAATCAAATGGCGCCTTGATGTCAAGGGCAGTCACTCTCACCTCATCACTGGTGTGCAGCGCTATTGTCCATACACACGAACGTACAAAATAAGACCAGAAATAGGCTATTCGGCTCTTCGAGCCTGCTCAACCATTTAATAAGATTATGGTTGATCTGTTTGTGTTCCGAATTCCACATTCCCATTTATCCCTGATAACCTTAGACTCCCTTGCCTAACAAGAATCTATCCCCTTCTACCTTCAAAGTATTCAATCACCCTGCCTCCACTGCCTGCTGATGCAGAGAGTTCCAAAGAGTTCCAAACCCTCTAAGGGAAAACATTTCTCCACATCTCTGTCCTAAAAGGGCAACCCCTAATTTTAAAACAGTGCCCTCTAGTCCTGGACTCACCTATAAGACGAAATACCCTTCCATGTCCACTTTGTCAAGACTGGTCAGGATCTTGTATACTTCAACTAAGTCACCCCTCACTCTTCTAAGCTCCATGTTTGAAGCAAGTCTGTAATGAGGTCATGAGCTGAGTGGCCCTGGGAGAACCCAAACTGAGTGTCAGTGAGCAAGTTTTTACTAAGCAAATGCCACTTAATAGCACTGTTGATGACTCCTTCCATCAATTTACTGATGATGGAGTAGACTGGTGGGGTGGCAACTGGCTGGGTTTGATTTGTTCTGCTTTTTGTGTACAGGACATACCTGTACACGAAAGTAGCACCCTTACAAGAAAGTTGTTTGGCTATTATGGTAAATTGTAAGCAGAAAACCTGAAGTCAAGCTTTGAGAGGGGTATTAACACAAACATTACTACAAATCTCTGAAAAAAAGTGTAATTTCAACCTTCAAGTTCTTTCAGGATATTCCATCAATCCAACTAAAATAATTATCGGAGGACTCAAATGAAAAATGGTCAATGACATACCTGAGCTGCATGTAATGAATAACATAAGGTAGGCTGATGTATTGATCAGATTGATGAGAAAGCTAATTTAGCTAACTGAGCACAACCAACATGCATGTGGTACTGTGAGGATGCAATGTCACTGTTCACTGAAGCCACTCTGCAATAATTATTTTTGATATCATTGGCCCTGAGTGTCCCTCATCTCCTGGTTCCTCAAGGCATGTGGTGAAGAGGATGAGAGAGTGTCTGCCGAGATGATGCTTCATTTCATATCCTCTAGGTGGAATTTAGGACAATTTAAGGCAGGCATTGGAAGATCCTGTAAGCAAGATGTCACTTATTGTTTTGGGTGTGCTATCCCCATTGTATATTAGATAGTGATTCATCTTGCCATCTTCTCTTACTCTTCTCCTTCTGCTTCTCTTCATCCTTCTCCTCAAGTAAGATGGTGGTACCTTCTTCCAAGGAATCAGTTATGGTTTGGAATGTGCGTGAATTTGCAGCATAGGGAGATATTTAAATATTTGAAATATGCATCGTCTCTGGAAACTCATTTAAAGATTGTGTCCATCACAAGACATATGGATCTATGTTTGCTTACAAAGCTTTATGAAATGCACATAATATTAGGTCGCTGGATCAAGATACCACATGACTAATTTTATCTGCTACATCATGCATGACTAGCATCTGTGTTAAGGTTAATATCATCATACATTGACTAAGGCAAGTTAACTTATAAAATAAAAGAATAAACCAATTCACATTCTCCTCACATGTGAATCAGATTTTTTTTTATTGTTGGTTGTTCAATCGCTGCTTAACATGTAACAATTAAATGATCTGATGGTGTTAAGGTTTCATTCAGAGTCATAGGCCCAGTACATTGTACTATTTACTGCTCATAATGACTGCTTGTACCCTTACTCCAGTCAATTGATGCAAAAAGATGAAGCTAAGCTAGCTAGAGACAAATAAAGCAAGGTTTTATTAGTACAAAATGTAATTATAATCTTAAGGGTTATTGATTACACAGTGACTAAAAGACTAATGAAGCAAGCAGACAGACAGTATGTTATACACATTTAGTAATTACATCCCAAAGTAGTATCAAAGGAACCGCAGAGCCAGGCTTCTATCTAAGCGCTGAATGCTAACAACGCTGTAAACATTTGGCTTTTACCCTCTACCTTAACTTAGAATTGCTAACATGTGCATGGAAGAATGCCCTAGTAGATCCTTGTTTGTTGTTTACAATTTGGTGAACCACATATCAGTCCCAGTACAATGTTTTAACACCCCCAGAACCATGTTTCCTCATGTTCCTTGAGCTAAGGCCATTGGCACTAAGCAACTCTGAAATTCATATTTATGCAGTCTTTAGTTTAAATTCCAAGCCAGTTCTCCTTTTGATGGATGCTGTGTCCTTGCAACAATCATTGTTCCCATGAGCACTTCATTAGAAGGCAGGCAGTTCAGTCTACAATCCTGGCTGCACTTAAATCTTCTTATTTTCCTAACAGAATATCTAAGAGTAGAGGCTTTCTCCTAATAACAGGCTAACAACATTACAAAATGATTACTTTCAGAGCGACAAATTGGGCTACCTAGCCCTCATTTTCATGCGTAGGAGCTGCAATTCACAGCCTGCCAATTCGAGTGGAGGTGGGTAGCATGTGATTTTGGAGCTCCCATCTCCTTACAATGATTGTAATGTGAAGCTTCGCAGATCCCATGTTGCTGTTCTCCTCATGGCACTGCCAGCAGCCTCTCCACTCAGCAGGGGTTGCGTAGTATTGAGATGAAAGCATGTGGCAGAAAGGTCTTAGGCAGTGACCCTTCCCCATTGCGCCTTTGCAGCGGCTGCCCCAAGCTTTAGTGCGTCCCTCAGCACGTAGTCCTGGACTTTGGAATGTGCTAGTCTGCAACACTCGGTTGGGGACAACTCTTTGCGCTGGAAGACCAACAAGTTTCGGGCAGACCAAAGAGTGTCTTTCACCGAGTTGATGATCCTCCAGCTGCAGTTGATGTTTGTTTCGGTGTGTGTCCCTGGGAACAGCCTGTAGAGCACAGAGTCCTGTGTCACAGAACTACTCGGGATGAACCTCGACAGAAACCACTGCATCTCTCTCCAGACCTTCTTTGCAAAGGCACAATCCACAAGGAGGTGAACAACGGTCTCTTCCCCACCACAGCCACCTCAAGGGCAACGTGCAGAGGAGGTAAGACTCCTGGCGTGTAGGAAGGATCTGACGGGGAGGGCCTTTCTCACCACCAGCCAAGCTACGTCTTGGTGCTTGTTGGAAAGTTCTGGCGATGAGGCATTCTGCCAAATGACTTTGACAGTCTGCTCGGGGAACCATCCCACCGGATCCACCCTCTCCTTTTCCCTCAGGGCCTCTAAGACGTTACGTGCCGACCACTGCCTGATGGACTTGTGGTCAAAGGTGTTTCTCTGCATAAATTTTTCCACGAGGGACAGGTGGTACGGCACGGTCCAACTACACTTGGTGTTTGCGTACTGAGGGTCTACACACCGCTTGATGCAGCCACACACAAAGGTAGCCATCAGTAGGAGGGCAATGTTGGGCACGTTTTTTTCCCCTTTATCTAGAGGCTTGTACATCGCGTCCCTGCGGACACGATCCATTTTCGACCTCCAGATAAAGCGGAAGATGGCTCAGGTGATCGCCACCACGCAGGAGTGTGGAATAGGCCAGACCTGCGCCACGTACAGCAACAGCGAGAGTGCCTCACAACTGATGGCCAGGTTCTTACCCGCAATGGAGAGGGAGCGTCGCTCCCACAAGCCCAGTTTCCTTTTCACCATAGACACTCGCTCCTTCCAGTTTCTAACGCATGCCCTCGTCCCTCCGAACCATATCCCCAGCACCTTCAGGCCGTCAGCCCTGACAGTGAAGGGGACAAAGGATCGGTCAGCCCAGTTCCCAAAGAACATGGCCTCACTCTTCCCACGATTTACCTTGGCTCTCGAGGCCAGTTCGAACTGGTCGCAGATGTGGATCAGTCTGCGCACCGACAGCAGATCCGAGCAGAAGACGGCGACATCGTCCATGTACAGGGAGGCTTTGATCTGAGTGCCTCCACTGCCTGGGATCGTCACTCCTCTTATGCCCAGATCCTTCCTGATGGACTCAGCAAAGGGTTCTATGCAACACACGAAAAGAACAGGCGAGAGAGGACAGCCCTGCCTGACTCTAGATTTAATCGGAAAGCTATCTGATTCCCACCCATTGATTGAGACTGCGCTACTAAGACCTTTCTGCCACAGTGCACCGAGGGACTGGGAACTGTTTAAATCCCCTCGGGCTGTACAGCTCAAAATGAATGTCTGCAAATGATTGTAATATTCATTTATTGTATTGATGCATTTCGTGATACACGTTGTAAAAGTTGAACATGATAGTATTTTTGTGATGGTGATTTTGAAATGGTTTGAAATGTTGTAGAAGATATTTTATGAACAAAAGTATATTTTTGCAAAAAAAAAAAAATTGAGATGAAAGCATGTGGTGCAGCCAGCCTTCCCCTCTTAAAGGTTCACTTCCTATTAAAGGGAAGCTGCTCTAATGCACTTAAGGCTGCTGGCAAATGATTTTGCAGTTCTCAAGCTTCAGGGAAAGGATGAGTAGGCAAGGGGGAGGGCTACCAGATTCAGTGACATCTCCTTGGAGACACTTGTCACCCAGTTGGCCAGAAGAGAGGCTATGTTTCTGCAGAGGGGAGCAGAAGACCGTTCTGGGAGCAATGTGGACATGGGGGTGAATGCACAGAGTCTAACCCGAGGACATGGTAACAATGTCGAGAAAAGTTTACACCTCACACACGTGGTCATGGTGAGTGAATGCATCTTCACATCTCATACCCATTACACACAAACCACTCATCCTGCTTAATGCAACATGTCATCATCATTCACCCAGCAGCTCTCCTTGGCCCTCAGGATTCACTTTGAATATCCATGTACTCCATGTCACCCACAAACACCTCCCAATGATAATAGCTACACACATACGCACACACCCATCTCACTCCTTACACAGATCTCCAATTATTCAACTGTGGCAGACACATCACCCAAGAGCAGTGCCACACAATCACTGGCAGTCTGCACTTTCTCTTGCAGGAGAAGGTTGTCTATAACACCAAGGGGAGCTGGAGGATCAGCAAAGGGCCGTCATGGCATCACCCTCAGAAGCCCTTTGGTGCTCTGCATCATTGGCCAGCAGCAACAGGGCCTGTGGCATTTGGCACTGCCCAGGCCATCCAGGATGACAGTAAGTGACAGTCTTATGGACCTTCTCAATTCCTGCCTTCCTGAGATGTGGCATGACTTACTGTTGCTTTTCCAAATTTTGTGGAAGTGCCATGGTGTGTTCTTGAAGGAGTTATGGTGACTGGTCAGAGAGAAGCAGGAGGAGCAGGCACTTTGCCAGGTTTGTGGGGTTCCCAATGCCCATTGACTGTATGTACAAGGCTTAGCAGGTTCTCCATGCCAACAAGAGAAGGTACAGGAACTGCAAGAGCTACTATCCTCTCAATGTGCAGTTCATTTGTGACCATGCCCAAAACAGCATGCCAATGAATGCCCACAATCCTGGCAAAAGCCATGCCGCCTTCATCCTGAGGCACCCCACTGTCTTTGGTCCACCACCAGCGCTGGCCACCACCAGTGTTCCTGGCTCATGACTTCCTTCTGCCATCTGACCACAAGAGGACAATGTGCCTACAATGAGAGCCATTCAGTCACAAGAAACATCATGGAACAGATCATCATTGCCCTCAAACAATGGTTCCACTGACTGGACCACTCAGGGACAGAAGTGGTGTACTCCCAACTTTGGCATGGTCTGCTGCATCATCCACAACCTCACTATCATGAGGGCGCAACCCTTGCCACCAGTCAGGAGGAGGAAGAGAAGGTGGGGGAGGATGAAGAAGCTGGCAAGAGGAATCAGGGACCTCTTAGCTCCAGATGGGCTGCCTGAGAGTGACCACTAGGACTCTGTTTCGCCTGAACTTTTATTCCATCACTAGTATTGCTCCACAATTCTCAACCATTCAACCCATCTACAGTGTTCCATCACAATGCCCACTTAGTCAAAATCTTGAAATGAAAGCCACCCAAAAAAACCTTCCATAACCACATAATCCAACAACACATCCAATAATATATAAAAAAAACTGAACTGTTCCCCCTTGTACATCACCTCCCACCATGCCATCTTGCACTTGTCTTTGCCTGTCCTACTGCTCCTACACAGTGCTACCCCAGTGGCTGCAGCATGGCTGACTTTCAGGATGCCCTCCAGAAAATTTGGGTCTGCAGGGCCCGACTTCAGGCTGCACCACTTCGACTTGGGCAGCAGACTGGGCTGGCTGGCTCTCAGGCAACAGAGAAGGCACTGGCAAAGTGGCAGTGGTGGCAGCACGATTGCTGTTATCATGAGAGAGGACAATAGGTTGGTGCTCCACAAAGCCAGTGACACTCCCCCGGCCAGGGCCTCAGCAATCCTGGTATTGAGTTGGAGGACAGATTGCTGAGCTGCTGTGAGAGCCTGTAAACCCCTTTGAGCACTGAGATCTACAGCCATGATGGCAGCAGTCTGAGCCTGCATGACAGAAAGAATGGAAATCATGACTTCCGTCTGAGCATCCACTGCAGCACTGAGTCATTAAGTAGTTTCCGCTTGTGCTGCAGTGGAAGCTGAGGCAGTGGCCACCAGAGGCTGCATCATGGCTGGGTCCACAAGTGGTGTCATGGAGTTGGCCACCACTTCCATGCTGGCAAGGATGGGCTCCAAGTTCTGCGCAATGCTTTGTACCACAATGGAGCCAGGCTCCTCCATGATGCTTGATGGTATCAAGAGGCTATCTTGGCAGGTTTTTCAATGTACCACACATCTCAATGTGCACGTGCATCAGCATACGTCACCCCATTAAAGTCTTCATCTGAGTCCTTGTAACAGAGCTCATCTGCAACCTCACCCTCTGGGGAGTTGGCACATGTGCTGTCTTTTACCCCTGGCCTGGTCGCAACCCATCCATGACCAATGACTCACTTCTAAAATACAGGCTGTTCCAGTATCTGAGCTGTTGGCTTCTAGTGTCAGAGCGAGTGACAGTTTTTGCAGCAACTCCCACCCTTCCTCGTGAGGCTGCACTGACTGGTCAGGCAGTAGTTCTTCTGTATCTGTAAGCAGAAAAACAGAAGGTGAGGGTTGGTATGAGAAAAGAGGGGCTGTGAAAAGCAATAAGTCCATGGGCCCACTGTTTGCAGTTTCCACTTCATGCCAGTTAGCTTGATAAGGCAAGATTTAAGAAGGGGGATAAGACAGAAACATACCAACATCCTTGGTACCAGATATAACAGGCTCTGTCACAATGTGGAGCATTATCTGCTCCAGAAGGCTCAGGTAATGCAAGTGTCCCTGTCCCCCTCCACTTCTGCTCTGTTTCCACCTCTTATGGGCCATCTTGTCTTGCAAGCGAGAAGGAAGAATGTCAATGAGTGTGTTTCAATGTGTTTGCGTGATGTGCCTGCCATGACTGAAAATATGTGGAAGCAGCAGGAGCTGGGTGTGAGACTGCTAGCATTAAAAGATGTGCAAAAGTGGAGTATCTGAATGTTAGGCCTGATTACTAATTGTAGAGATTGCTGAGGAATGAGTGATGGAGGTATGGTTTGGTGAGTGGTATGAAAGGTTAGTAGTGCAGTGAGTAGGAGATGTCATGTGAAGAAGCATTTTACTACCTTTGACCACCCTTGTGAGGTCATTGAACTTCTTGCGGAACAGCTGTCGCATCCAAGGGGCCAGAATCTGGGAATTGGCCTCTCTGGCCACCTGCTCCCATTCCGTTCCCAGGATGTGCCTTGCAAGACTTCTAGCCCCCTATGGAAACATTTCTCCTCTCCTTTTAAAATTGTATATGAATGCTTCCATCGTGGCATCAGGAAACCTGGGAGCCACTTCTCTTGGCTGTTGCTCTGTTTGAAGTGCTTCTTCTTAGAGCTTCTCCTTCAAAGAGCTCCTATTTAAGAAGGGCTGGCTGCCTTTCAAGAGATGCAGGCTAGCTGAAATCCATGCTAGCCGATACTGGGTCCTTGATTGAATATTCAACCAGCCAGTCACGCGGGTTGCCCTTGGTTGAATGCTGCAATCATTCAAATGAAGAGGCAACACAGAGTCTGCATGCTGCCTGCTTCATTGGGACTGGGCATGGACTAGTCATGAATTGTTATCGTCAAATCCAAAAATGGTCACATTTTTCTATGTTATACTCCATCCAGCACCTTCCTGCCTATTCCCTTAACCTACTGATACACTTTGGAGATTCTGAATGGAATTTAAATTCTTCCCCCACCCCGGGAGCTGTCTGGGAGGTGGGTGGGGTGTGAGTAGGGGGGAGTCGTAGAATTGGGAGGGAAGACTGAGGTTGGAAAGCTTTCGCCTTCCCGACTCCCCCTCCCACCCAGAGGGGTGCTGCTGACATTGAAGAGCTGCCAACCTTGGCCAGCAGCTCTTGGAGGCAAAACCTCCACCCTTAAAGGCACAGGAACCACAATAGCAGGCAGTTAATTTCCTGATTGACATTGAATTCCTTCAGGGCTACCAATAATGGTCAATGGACATGGACACCACCACAGCCATTAAATTCAGCCCTCAGTGTCATCTTCACAACTTACTTAACCTGGATACATTAAACGTGGCTCCTTCATCTAAGTCAATTATCTAGATTGTAAATAGCTGAGGCCCAGCACTGATCTCACTAGTTGCAGCCTGCCAACCAGAAAATAAACCATTTATTCCTACTCTCTGTTTTCTGTCCTTTAGTGAATTCTCTATTCATGCTAATGTATTATCTCCAAACCCATGAGCCCTAAATTTGTGTAACAAGTTTTGTTGTGGCACATTAACAAATCTCTTTGAAAATCCAAATAGACTGCACCCACTGGTTTATCTTTATCTATCCTGCTAGAAACATCCACAAAAGAATCTCATAGATTTCTCAAACACAATTTCCCTTTCATAAAACTGTGCAGACTCTGCATAATCTTATTATAATTTTCTAACTGTCCTGTTAGCACTTCCTTAATAATGGATGCCAACATTTTCTTGACCAATTATGTCAGCTTAACTAGCTTGTACTTCCAAGATTTCTTTTTCCTTTCTTCATTGAATAGCAGCATGATATTAGTTACCTTCCAGTCCAGTGGGAGCATTCAGAACCCAGACCAGAATCTTCGGGTTAGCGTGCAGGGGTGGGCCCCGCTCGCCGAGGCGTAAAATGATGCGCGGTGACGTCGGGCATACGTCCCGATGTCACCATGCATCATTCCGATTTTCAGTTTGGCGGGCACGCATCAGAGTCAGCTGCGCGCCCGCTGAACTGTCAAGGGCCTATTAAGGCCATTTAACTATCAATTAAAATACTTAACGGAGCTGCCCGTCCAACCTCAAGGTTGGTGGGCAGGCAAAGAGCTCAGGCGGCCTTCGCATTTATCATGAAACCTCATCTCACCCGTGGATGAGGTTTCATGAAGTGTTTATAAATTCAATAGAAATTTTTATTAAAGTTCATTGACATGTCCCAGCTCATATGACACCGTCACATGAGGGGACGTCTTAAATTTTTTTTTCTTTATTTAAATTATTGATAATGAAACTATTCTCCCTGAGGCAGCTCTGTGCCCCGACTCAGCCTACTCACCCCGCCCGCACAGGGAGCGCTCAGTCCTTACGGGTGCGCGTCACGCTGGGCGGGCCTTAAATGGGGAGAAAATTCTCCTCCTAGGGAATTTTGGAAGAACACAATTAGTGCACCCACTATTTGTGCAGCAACCTCTTTTAGAGCCCTAGGATCAAGTCCAGGGGATTTGTCCACTTTTGGTCCCATTAATTTCTCCGGTACTTTTTCTTTACCTAATATTAATTATCTTAAATTCCTCACTCTTATTTGGCTTCTGCTTCCCCACTATTTCTAATATATTTTTTTGTGTCTTCCACTGTGAAGACAGACATAAAATAATCATTTAACATTCTCCATTTCAATTTCTCCTGTCTCAGGCTTTAAGGGACCCACATTTACTTTCATTACTCTTATCCTGTTTACATACTTGTGGAAGCTGTTTTAATATTTCCTGCTAGTTTACTTTCATATTCTATTTTCTCTCTTTTTATCAATCCTTTGATGATCCTTTTCTGGTATTTAAAACATTCCCAATCCTCAGACTTACTATTCTTCTCAGGAATATTATAAGCCTGTTCTACTAATCTAATATTTTTAACCTGTCTAGTTAGCTTCAGCCACTTCTCTTTCCCCATGATGGTTTTATTTCTCTATGAAATGTAGATTCATTGAGAAACAATAATGAAATATTTCTTTATATGTGCTGTCATACCTCTTAATCTAATTTTCCAATCTACCTTAGCCAACACACTTCTCATACCTCTGTAATTGGTTTTCTTTAAGTTCGATACTCAGATTTATGTACTTCATTCTCAAACCCGATGTGAAATTCTATCATATTATGATTACTGTTTCCCAGAGGATCCCTTACTATGAAATTGTTAATTAACCTTGTCTTGCAAAACAAAACAAGATCTAAAATAGCCTCTTCCCTGGTTTATTCCACAATTTATTGTTCAAGAAAACTGCCTCAAATGCATTCCAATTGCTTGTCCTCTACTTTTGCCAATTTGGTTTGTCCTTTCTACGTGAAGAATATTGCATTCGCTTTGTTACAAGCTCTTCTTATCTCTTGACCAATACTCTGTCCAACAATAAAGCTACTGTTAGGGCCCCTATAAACTGTCCTACTTTTTCTGACCCTTGCTATTTTATATCTCCATCCAGACTGTTTATACTTCCTGCTCTTCTGAGCCAAGGTCCTTCCTCACTACTATCCTTATGTCGCCCTTTATTATCAGGACTACTTGTCCCCCACCCATACCCCTATTCAATTTTGTTTCACTTTTTGAAACATCAAGAACCCTTGTCACAACTACGTAAAAGGCGTTTCCTCAAAGTGGTCCATGAGCCTAGCAGTCAATTTTTATTCTTAAACAAGATAAAGGTTATTTTTATGAAACTATTCTTGAAAGTTATTTAAGTAAAAGTGATAAAGTTATTAGCTAAAATACAGATACAAAGATTAAAATGAGATAAAGGAAAAAAAAGATACTTAAAAATGAGATTTCAAACCAATCTCTCTGAAACATTGGGCAGGATTTTCTGCCTTTGGGCGGGCGGAGCAGGAGCGGCTGTGGGCGGGCGTGGACCCGATTGGTTCCCGCGATTGGGGCTGCGCCACCATTTTGTGCGGGTGGGCCAATTAAGGCCCACCCAGTGCATTTCCGACTCCCGTGAATAGCGGGAGTGTGCAGGCTGCGGCGGACATGCACAGACTACCGGGTCCAATGGTGACCCGGCATTCTTTTTAAAGGAAGGCCTGGCAGCCTCCTGTAGGCTGCTCACAATGGCCACTTCCAGGGCACACTGCAGGGGGTCAGCTGAGTAGGGCACACTGGAGGAGCCGGGCAGGCTGCAGGGTCTGCCACAGGAGCAGGGCAGGCTGCAGGGTGGGCAAGTTGTGGGGGGGGGGGCCAATGTGCTCCTCGATTTTCTGATGACTGCCTTGCTGCACTCCCCGAGGAGGTGGCAGCACAGCAGGAGGTGTTGGTTCCCTCAGGGTGGGGAGGGGGAGGCCCCCCCAAATGACCGAGCATGCCTGGGAGGAGGTGGCGGAGGTGGTGAGCTCCCGCGTCGTAGTGAGGCACACCTGGATCCAGTGTCGTAAGCGCTTCAACGATTTGTTGCACTCTGGAAGGGTGAGTACCATGTTGGCATTGGGCATTTAACCCAGTGGGTAGCCTTAGCCTTTGAGGGCAGCCCCCACGTCTTAGTGTCTTGACTGCATTGAATCATGTTGGGCATTTCTTGTACATTGGGTGTACAAGCAGGTAGTGTCCATGCTTACATAGGTCTGAGTGGTTCATGAGGAGATGAGTTCTCCCCCACACCATGTGCAACTAAGAACAACACATGACTAGTCCGGGGGCAACCTGCAGGAGATGCAGCTAGGCGCATATTCAGAACTCCAACACATGTCCTATTCACGGTGATGAGATTGTGGAGGGGAGCCTCAAGGTCTCATGGCCAAGAGCCATCTGATGCCTTCGACGCTGCATGTAGTTGTGCCTCCTTGCTATGGGAGCTCAGACCATGTGTTTTCTAAAGGGATGGACGCAGAATGTGTTGAATGGCCGTTGGGGTGGGTTGGGAGCAGGCGTACAATCTTTGTGTGACTGATCAGCAGTAACGGGGACAGGAGGCACTGGAGGCCTGATATGGGCCACTGTGGTTGGGGTGCAGTGTGCGCATGCAGAGTCCATGTGCGATTAGCCGCAATGAATGGTCTTCTCTGTTTTTCAGGAGAAGAATGTCACAATGCATGTGAGCGTTTGCAGACTGGAGGTGGCCAGGCCCAGCTCATGATTTTAAGCCGTTTCGAGCGGGAGGCCCTGGAGCTTGAGAGGTGCCACATGCGCCCAGGTCCACTGGTGTCAGTGAGGCTGGGGTGGAATAGCCATGTATTTGAGGTCAACAGTGACATACGCTCTGTCTTCCCACCATCCATAGCACTGTTGATTGTTTGATTCGTTATTGTTGCAACATTGCTCATTCACAGACTGATTAAGTCAGACGTGTGGGTCATAGACAAAGGTCCCTCGGCCCTTCGAAGATGAGCGTGTCAAGCACCTTCCAAAGTTTCCTTAAACCATTTCAGACCACTATCCTCATGGCCTTGTATGCCATGGCATCGCAACTGCACATCCAAATACTTATCACATGTCAGGAGGGTTTCTGTGTCCACCACCCTTTCAGCCAGTGCGTTCCACATTACTGTGTGCAAGAGTTCCTCATCACATCACCTGTCAACCTTATGCCTCCTTACCTTAAATCAATGCCACCAGGTCACTCTTCCCTCTGCCAAGGGGAAAAGTTCCTTTCTGTCGACCCTGTCTATGCCCCTCACAATGTTATAAACCTCAATAATGTCACCCCTCAATCTCCTCTGCTCCAGGGAAATATCCCCAGTCTATGCTATATCTCCTCATAAGTCAAACCCTCCAGACCAGCCAGCATCCTGGTCAACAACCACTCCAATCGCATCCCTCCCGTGAAGTGCATATCACAACCGCACGCAGAACTATAGCTGTGCCCTAGGCAGTGTTTTCTGCACTTATAACATTACCCCTCTGTTCCTATGTTCTATTCCTTGGCTAATAAAGGCAAGTATGGCATTTAACTTCTTAAATGCCTTATGTACCTGTCCCGCTACCTTAACAGGCCTGTGGACATGCCCAGCAAAGTCCCTATGATCCTCCTTACTTTCCATGGTCCTACCATTCCTCGTGTATTCCCATACATTGTTTTTCCTGCCCAAGTGCATCACCTCACACTTACCCACATTACATTCCATTTGGCATTCCTTAGGCCATCTGACCAGCCCGTCTGTATCCGCCTGTAATGTAAGGATATCCTCCTGATTATTTGTCACCCCACCAATATTCGTCTGCGTATGTTCTGTAAGGTTGAGCGCATAATGAGCCTGGGGGAAAGGAGTGAAGAGTGTCACTGTGTGGACGCTAACTGATCCACTGTCCTTGTTGTTAATTTCAGCATCATCAGAGCCTGTCCACCAGGAGGAATTGCAGATGCCCCCTCTCACACCTGAAGGCCCTCAACTGTCACCTGCATCACACCATTTCTGCGAGGCAGGCACCAGTGCAAATACTAGCACATCGATGGGCATTGCAACATCGGCTAGTGTCGCAGGGCATGGTGGAGAGGGCACTTCACAATCGCTGGAGGAGCTGGCAGAGACAGAGAGTGCCGATGGCGACAGCAGTCGGAGGACTGCAGAGGACCAGGCACATGCTCAGTCGGTGCGTAATGATGTGCCTCTGGAGTTGTCCGCGACGCAGCAGCTGCAGGAAATGCGGCCGGGTGTGCGGGAGCATCTGGGAGTGTTGCATGAGACCATGCTTCACTTGGTGTCCGTGGTGGAGGAGTCCACGCAGAGCATGAGTGATGCAATGAGCCTCATGGCAGAGCGTCATGCTTCCTCCATGGAGAGAGTGGCAACTCTCCTGGAGAGGGGCTTCCAGGAGAAGAAGCACATTCTCCTGGGGTTACGCTCAGAACTGCAAGCCCTCACAGCGCCAGTGGCCACAGCTGGTTATTGGCAATGTGGGAGATGGTGTGGGCTTCAAGCTTTCCAGCTCATTGCCCATCCATCAATGGTGAGCAGGGAGGTCTGGGGCGACCTCACATCGGCGAAGCAGCTGCCTGTCGTATCTGCGTGCTCCTCTCACAGTGCTCCAGATGAGGGCAACAGCTGCTCTGCCCCTCTCCCAGTTACCGCTTCATTGGGTGAGACTGCGACGACTGGGGAGATGCCAGCTGTGGGACTGGCAGATCCCTCCCAGGCAGGGCCAGCACAGGCTCCACAGGCCAGAGGACAATCGCCAAGGTCATCGAGGCCAACAGGACAGTAGAGTCAGCAGGCTGTCTCAGATGCCACTCCCAGCGATGGGGCGGCAACAAGACGCAGCACCCGGAAACGTAAACATAAGGCACCTTAGGCACACCACGGGGTTTCTCACTGGTGCTTTTGTGTTGGCCCTAGATTAGGGAATTATTATTTGTTTATGCTTGATAAACGTTTTGTTTTGACTTTGTGTGACCTTATGATTGTGAAAATTAAATCCAGATGTGTTACTGTGGCTGAGGGTGGCTCCTTTGTGCTGCATTTGTATGTTTTACAGACATGTCATGAGTGTTTGAGTGGACATTGAGGTTTATGTCAAAAGCCCTTAGTTGCAGCTGATGACCTGGCAGATGTAGCACTTAGATGCCGAGTGTGGAAGCGCCAGGCAAGGCTGGTCCCCCTGATCCATTTGTGTTGAGTGAGCTGAAGGTTTGTTGGATTAAAGTCTCCCAGGTGTCCCTGTCTCCTTGGTGTAGTCCCAGGTCAGCGTTTAGCCCCTTAGCATTCCCCTGTGCTTCCTCATCCTCAGAATCAGTGCTGGATTCATCGTGTGCAGCCGCATCCACTGCATCAATGTCTTCATTGTCCACTGCGTCCCCCCTTTCCAGCGCATGACTGTGGGGAGCACAGCATGTAACCACTATCACCGACAATGGTCTGGGGGGTACTGGAGTGCGGCCCCTGAGTGGTCCAGGCATTGGAACAGCATCTTGAGAAGACCAATGGCTCTCTCCACCACAGCCCTTGTGGTGCCGTGGCTCCTATTGTACCTCTGCTCAGCTTCTGTTCTTGGATGGCGGAGAGGTGTCATGAGCCACCTTCTGAGGGGATAGCCCTTGTCACCCAGCAGCCATCCATCAAGCCGGGCCAGAGCACTGAAGAGCCCTAGCACCTGGGAGTGTCTGAGGATGTAGGCATTGTGGGAGCTGCCTGGGTACCTTGCACAGACTTGTAGAATCAGCATCCTGTGGTCACACACTATCTGCACGTTCATGGAGTGGAAGCCCTTCCTGTTGACGAAGGCACCGGGCTCACCTGCTGGCGCCTTGATGGCCACATGTGTGCAGTCTATAGCACCCTGGACGCGGGGGAAGCCAGCAATGGCCGCGAAGCCTCTGGCTCGCTGTGCCTGGCTTGTCTGGTCCCAATAGTAGTGGATGAAGGTCATTGCCTGTCTGAACAGAGCGTCTGTAACCTGCTTGACACAAGTGTGGACAGCTGATTGGGAGACACCGCAAAGATCACCCACTGAGCCCTGAAAGGAGCCAGGGGCATAGAAGTTGAGAGCAACTGTGACCTTCAGAGGCACTGGCATGGGGTGTCCACCCATACATTTAGGAGAGATCTCAGGGCCAATCATTTGACAGATGTAGTTGACTGTCTCCCTTGAGAGTCGGTGCCTCCTTCGGCACTGCACCTCAGTCACGTTGAGGTAGCTGCATCGCTGCCTGTATACTGTCTTTTGCGGCCCCTTCCACCTCTTGGTCCTGCACCCCTTATGCTTGCGCCTGTACTCCCAAAGGTGGCTCCCCTGGAGGCTGAATGTGCACTCCTGGCCTCCTCCTTTTTCTAGCCCTCCCTTCCTCCTCAGAGGAGCTGCCTCCAGTGGACATGTCAGAACCCATACCCAGGCTAAGGGGAGGCCTCCAGAAAGCTGCAGGCCCGATGAAGATTACTGACTGCAGAGTGCTGACCTGAAGGTTCAAAGTACACAGAAAGCTGCTGGAATTGGTTCTGAACTGCTGCAGATCACACAGGCAAGTTTAAAAAACTTTCTCCAACAAATACTCGCAGACCAGATTAACAACCCCACTGAGCCCTCTTATCCCGCCCGTGGATGAGTTTTATTAAAAAGTCTCTTACCTGCCAGCCCGTTGTGCCCGTGCGCCGACCCGAAGATCGCACTGGCGCCTGAAAACCGGCGTCAATTTAAGGGCCTTAACTAGCCCGTTAATTAATGGCGGGCGCATGATGAAGTTAATCGTGCGCCCGCCCAGCAAAATATCGTGATGGCGTGCGGTGATGTCGGGAAGCTCGCCCGACGTCACCGAACCTCATTTTACACACTGACGTGCGGGCCCCACCCCCCCGCACATCAAGCAGAAAATTCTGCCTATTGTTTCTGGCCCATTGCTTGAATTCCTTCTTTCCAAAGTGATGGAGTTGAAACTTGAGGTTCAGTTTAGCAGCTGCAATGGCCTTTGAAACTTAAGAATTAAAGTTTTCCTTTGTAAGCGGACTCGATAGGTAAAACAGAGGCTGGGAGAGGGTAGCAGCTCCTTTCCTTTTTGGAGACTGCAGGAACTGACACTTGAAGATTGCTCAGTCACCCAGAGATGATTTTTCTGGATGCCTTAGCCAGTAACTCCTGATGGCAGGGAACTCATCTCTCACATGTGGTTCACGGCTCTTTCAGCTGAGAGCTATGTGCTGCTATTGTCTCTCACGCGGCAACATAAATGACTTCTTACAACCTCCTTTATGCAATTCAAAAACATAAAAATGGCTGCTATCCCAAACTGTTGAATCATGCTTCCATATTAGATATTGAGTTAGCCCTGGTCTGGGGGCATAGTCCCATCCAGTGTCTTTTTAGCTGAGGTAATTAACCTTTTGAATGTTTCAGCCATTAAATTGAATAGTTCCCATTCCCCCAGGTTTGGGGAGATAAGGAAAGAGTTATTCACACCTCCAGGAAAGCCATTGTCAATGAGTTTCTTTTAACCCTTGCGGATATGAGCATTGAGTTTCGAATGTCTTTACATGTCTGGATATGTTCACTTGCAATCCACTTGAATCCTTCCAGAAACTTGACCACATTGCAGTTGTAAAAGGTCAGGTGACTTTTGGCACCATCTTTAAGGCTTTTTATGTCCATTTATAAAGATGAGCTTTTTTTTTACAAAATCTATGATATTGCAACTACACATTTGTGACAACCCTGGAATATTAAGTTGACAGCCTTGCTTACTGTACAACTACTCCTTTGTAATGGGTACTAGATCAAATGCATTTATCTCTATTTTTGCCATTAATTTGTTTATCCTCTTTGAAATCTTTTGTGCATCCAGATAAAGCACATAATTTTAACTTGTTACTCTTTTTCCACAATTTGACTTTATTCACTGATTCACTATTACCCTTAAACTTTTGCCTCTTTCGATCACATTCTGCTTATCTTTACCCAAATTACTACACTGCTGTGTGGCCTTGAATTTTCTCTTTATATTTATAAATTTACCCTCACTTGAATCCTCCTTTCACCCTAGTCTTACCTACAACCCAGTTGTGTGATTCACCAGGACATCAGTCCCAGCCTAGATTAAGTGAAACGCATCTGAACAGAAGTTTCCTTTTTCACCAGTTCTGCTTCCAGTACCCCGTTAATTGAAATCCTTTCCTCCCACACAACCGTTTAAGCACACATTCAACTATCTGATCTGTTTGACTCCATGCCAATTTGTGATTGGCTCAGGCACCAATTCAGAAATGATTATCTCCAGAAACTGTTTATTAATTTGTAGCTTAACTCCTCAAACACCCCCAGCAGAATGACATTCCTTATCCTACCTATGTCATTGGTACTTAGTTATAAAAGCAACTGTATTGTTAACCTCCCATTCCAAGTTTTTATCCATCCATGAGGAGATGTCATTAATCATGGCACTGGGCGGGCAACACAACCTTCACATCATTGCTGCAATGAACAATATCCATTTCACTGACTATCCCCTACCACTTCCCTCCGAGAGAAGAAATTCCTCCTCATCTCTGTCTTAAATGGGTGGCCCCTTACTCTGAGATTATGCCCTTTGGTCCTAGACTCTCCCACAAGGGGAAACAACCTCTCAGCATCTACTCTGTCAAGCCCCCTAAGAATGTTATGGCCAGAATTTGCCATCGGCTTGCGGGGGCTGGCCCGACATGCCAACGCGCAAAATGACGTGTGATGACGTCGGGCGTGCGTCCCGATGTCATCGCACATCATTTAGATATTTTGTTTGGCGGGCACGTGCTGGAGGCAGCTGTGTGCCCGCCAAACTTTCAAAGGCCTACTAAGACCATGAGGAAAGTAATTCAGCTAATTAACAGTGCTGTCCATCTAACCTGAAGGCTGGTGGGCAGGCAAAGAGCTCAGGCGGCCTTCACGTTTTTCAGGAAATCTCATCCACGGGCAGGATGAGGTTCCCTGAAGGTTTAATAAAATCAATAAATAAATTTTGCTAAATTGACAAACATTCCCCAGCTCACTGTCACATGAGGGGACATGTCTAAATAATGTTTCTCTTTCTTTATTAAAAATTTCAACGTGTACTTAATTTCCCTGAGGCAACTCTGTGCCTCAGAGAGATTGCTACACTCTTTAAGAGCGCAGGCACTGACTCTCCCTCCTCCCTCCTCCCCCTGGCCGCAGAGGTAACGCTGAGCGCTACGGAACACCTTTTGGAAATCCAGATATATTACATCTACTGGTTCCCTTTTATCTATCCTGCTTGTTATCTCCTCAAAATTATCAGGCATGATTTCCCCTTCATGAAGCCTTGCTGACTCTGATTATATTATAATAGGCTTTAAAAATTTTCCAATAACGTATGTTAAGCTAACTAGCCTACAGTTACCTTTCTTGTCTCCCTCCTTTTTTGAATAAGGGTGTTGGTAGTTTTCCAGTCCTCTGGGACTTTTCCAGAATCTAAGGATTCTTGGAATATTACTAACAGTGCATCCGTTATCTCTGCAGCTACTTCCTTTAATATCCTAGGATGTAACCCATCAGGTCCAGGTGACTTAACGTCCTTTAGCCCCATTAGTTTCCCTAGTACTTTTTCTCTAGTGATAGTTATTGTATTTATTTCCTCCCACCCTTTTGCCCCTTGATTATTTAGTATTTTTGGAATGCTATTAGTATCTTTTACCGTGAAGACTGATGAAAAGTATTTATTCAACTCCTCTGCCATTTCCTAGTTCCCCTTTATTATTTCCCCACCCTCTTTCTCTCAGGGGCCTATGTTCACTTTGGCCTCTCTTCTTTTTTATATATTTAAAGAAGCTCTTACTGTCTGTTTTTATATTACTTGCTATTATATTACCCTCAAAGTTTATTTTCTGGTCATCTTTTGTTGGTTTTTAAAACTTTCCCAATCCTCTGGTTTACCACTAATCTTTGCCACATTATATGTTGTTTTCTTTGAATTTGATACTATCCTTAACTTCCTTGGTTAGCCATGGTTGGTTTATCCCCTTCTTAGAATCCTTCTTCCTCACTGGGATATATCTTTGTTTTGAGTCATGAACTATTTTTTTAAATGTCTGCTACTGTTCATCAACCGTCTTTTCTGCTAAACTCCTTTCCCAGTCCACTCCTACCAGCTCTGCCCTCATTCGATTGTAATTACCCTTATTTAAGTCTAGCACAGTTGTTTCCGACCCAAGTTTCTCACTCTCAAACTGAATGCTAAATTCTACCATGTTGTGGTCACTGTTTCCTAGGGGATCTTTTACTCTGAGATCATTTATCAATCCTGCCTCATTACACATTATCAGATCCAAAATAGCCTGCTCCCTGGTTGGATCCACAACATATTGTTCTAGGAAACTGTCACAAATACACTCTATGAATTCTTGCTCATGGCTACCTCTGCCAATTTGATTTTCCCAATCTACATGAAGATTAAAGTCTTACTGTACTGTACTGCCTTTTTTAAATGCCCTCATTATCCCCTGATTTATTCTCTGTCATACTGTATAGCTACTGTTAAGGGGTCTATAGACTTTTCCCACCAGTGTTTTCTTCCCCTTATTATTTCTTACCTCCACCCACACGGATTCTACATCTTCCGGTCCAAGTTCATTTCTTGCTATCGTACTTATTCCATCCCATATTAACAAAGCTACCCCACCACCCTTTCCTTCCTGCCTGCCCTTTCAAAAAGTCTCATACCCCTGAATATTTAGTTCCCAGCTTTGATCTCCTTGTACCCGTGGGGCTGCACCTTCCGGTCGGCGAGCGGGGGACGGGGCCCGCTTGATGACATGTAAAATGACGTGGGGTGACGTCGGGCGGGTGTCCCAATGTCACCCCGCGTCATTTACATTTTCAGGTCAGCGGACTGCTGACCAGTCAACGGCCACTTAAGGCCATTAATAAAATAATTGAATCAATCAATGGACCTGCCCGTCCAGTGTTAAGGTTGGCGGGCAGGCCGGGAGTCCAGGCGGGTTTCCGAAAAAACATGAAACCTCATCCACGGGCGGGATGAGGTTTCATGAGGGTATTGAAATCTGTATTAAATGTCTAAATAAAAGAAATTGACATGTCCCAGCTCATGTGACAGTGACACATGAGGGGACATGTCAGTGATTTTGTTTCTAGGCCAGTCGGGAGCGGGCGCAGAGCCAATCACCACCCGTGATCGGCTACACGCCACCATTTTATGTGGGCCGGCCAATTAAGGCCCGCTTAGTGTGACGCGCACCCGGAAGCACTCAGCGCTACCTGAGTATGTGGGGGAAGGAGGGAGAGTCGGGGCCTGCATGGAGCTGCCTCAGGGAGATTAATTTCATAATAAAACATTGGAAAGAATAAAAAATAGAATTACTCAGATATGTCCCCTCATTTAACATTGTCATATGAGCTGGGACATGTTTATGAATTTTCATAAAACACTTTATTTAATTAATAAACCCTTTCATGAAACCTCATCCCGCCTGTGGATGAGGTTCCATGAAAAATGCGAAGGCCGCCTGGGCTCTTCACCTGCCCGCCAACCTTAAGGTTGGCTGGTACTTTAATTAGTTCAATAATGGCCTTAACCAGTGTGCGTCTGCCGAACTGAAGATCAGAATGATGTGCGGTGATGTTGGGACACACGCCCGACGTCACCGCACGTCATTTTACGCGACTGCATGTGGGGCCCACCCCCACACGCCGAACAGTAGGTTCTGCCCGTCTCCATGATCTATAAGATCATACCCATTAACCTTTATTTGTGCCATTAATTCATTTATTTTGCTCCGAATACTACATGCATCTAAGTAAAGAGCCATTAATTTTGCCTTTTTATCATTTTTTTTCCCCATTTGACCCTATTTGCTATTGTTTTTCATATTTGTACACTCTGTCCCTTCCTGTCACACACTGGGCATAGCTGCCCTGCAGTGCTGCCATATCCTTTCGCTTTGTAAGCATACATATCCCCTCTCCAGAACCCTCCCCCTCCCTCTATTTAGTTTAAAGCTCTCTCTACAGTTCTAGTTATTTGAATCGCCAGGGCACTGGTCCCAGCACGGTTCAAGTGAAGCTCGTCCCACCGGAACAGCCCCCTTCTACTCCAGCACCGGTGCGAGTGCCCCATGAACTAAAACCCATTCCTCCCACACCAATCTTTGTGCCATGCAGTTAACTCCTTGACATTATTTACCCTATGCCAGTTTGCCCGTGGCTCAGGTGATAATCCCGAGATTATTACCTTGGAGGTTCTGCTTTTTGTTTAGCTCCTAACTGTTCAAATTCTTTCAACAGAACCTCCTTGCTCATCCTATCAATGTCATTGGTACCAATATGGACGACAACAATGGGATCCCTCCCCTCCCACTGCAAGTTCCCCTCCAATCCTGAGGAGATGTCCTTAACCTTGGCACCAGGCAGGCAACACAGCCTTCGGGACTCACGCTGACGTCTGCAGAGAACAGTATCTGTCTCCTCCCACTAATATGTTCCTATTTCCTCCACCCACTTGAATGGCTCCCTGTATCATGGTGCCATGGTCAGTTCGTACATCCTCCCTGCAGTCCCTGCTCTCGTCCACACAGCTTGCAAAATTCTCATAACTGTTGGACAGTTGTAGGTGCTGAGGCTCCTCCAATGCTACCCTTGCATCCCCATACCTACTTCACCTACAGTTACACCCTCCTGTCCCTGGTCGCAGACCAAAATTGAATTACCTAATCTGAGGGGTGTGACTGCCTCCTGCAGCAAAGTGTCCAGGTAATTTTCCCCCTCCCTGATGTGGCGCAATGTCTGCAGCTCGGACTCCAACTCCTCCACTCGGATCCGAAGTTACTCGAGCTGCAAACACTACAGATGTGTTCGCTCTGGATCACCTTGGTGTCCAGCAGCGCCCACATGCTACAGCAGCAACACATCACCCATCCTGTCATCGCTGCCGTACTTTGTTTAATTAATTACTCTAGTATTGCTGCTCTTTACACTTGAAGAATCCCCTGCTCTTTACACTTTATTGTAATTATTTTTTTACGCCAGTATCGATCCTATGCTTAACAAGCTATTTTTAAGAAAAAGAAAAAAATAAAGACTGGAGACCTAAACACAAGCTAAAGACCTTACTTTTACTTTAAAGCCTAGAAATACTCACCAATCCTACTCAACCATCAGATGGTCTCCGTGCTCTTTTCCCTCCCACACTCTTTAATAGTCTTTCGTCTCTCTCTCCCTGCTCTTTAATAGTCTCTCGCTTCTCTCTCTCCCTGCTCTTTAATAGTCTCTCGCTTCTCTCTCTCCATGCTCTTTAATAGTCTCTCGCTTCTCTCTCTCTACGCTCTTTAATAGTACCTCGCTTCTCTCTCTCTCCGTGCTCTTTAATAGTCTCTTGCTTCTCTCTCTGCCCGCTCTTTAATGGCCTTTCACCTCTCTCTCCATGCTCTTTAATGGCTTCTCGCCTCTTTCTCCACGCTCTTTACTGTCTCTCATCTCTGTCCAAGCTCCTTAATGGTCTCTCACCTCTATCTCTCTCCGCGCTCCTTAATGGTTTTATATTAAATATTTACCCGTAACAAGAATCACTACAAGTACCGGAGTCAAAAAGCAGCACCTCTTTCACCACCTGTACCAAATTGCCAACTTTTACACTTTGTGTGGTGATGTGCTCTGTTTACAACATTCTATATCACCCATTCTTTTGTTAGTTTTTGTTCAGCATCTCAGAGATAACACAATCTTGTTGGCACTGCTGTTATGCATTAATATCAAGGGCTATAACTTCCTCAGAGTGGCACTCAGCATCAGATTGCCACTCTGTGCCCAATTATTTACATGATTTGTCTTTGAGCTTGTCTTGCCCCACCTTCCAACTTGCCCTCAAGGCCTGGCGTTGAAGTCCAGCTGAAGTGAAGTGAAGGAGGACACGCCCCATTTTTTACTGCACTAGCTGCTATAAACCAGGTAGGTTTAAAGGTACTTGACAAGCCAGAGAGAAGGTAAGTGTCTAAGGTAAGAGGATAGGATTTTGGGGATGAGGGGGATTGGAGGTCTGATGGGAGGATCAGAGGTCAGGGGAAGAGGGGGAGTGGGTTGGAGGTCCAGCGGGCGAGTCAGAGGTTGGTGGGGGTGGTGAATGGGCCTCAGGGAGGGGGGGAGTTTGACCTCAGTGGGGCAGGGGGGAGGGTCAGACTTCAGTGGGGGGGTTGGACTTTGGTTGGGGGGTCGCACCTCAGGAGGGTTAAGGGAGATATTGGTCCTCGGTGAGGGGGAGTTGAACCTCGGGGGTGGTGGGAGTCAGACTTCAGTGGGGGGGCTTGGGTGAGGTGGAGGGGAACTCGGGTGGGGCAGTGATGGGAGGTCGGCCCTTGTTGGAGGGGGTGGAGGTGGTCGGACTTCGTTGGGGGTGTAGGTCGTACCCTGTGGTGAGTTGGGATGTCGGACTTTGGTGGGGGTGATGGGGGAGTGGGACCTCAGTAGTGGGGAATGGACCTCGGGTGGGGAGGTGGTAGCAGAACATTGGGAAGGTGCAATCAGATCTCGGGGGAGGGTCCAGTCAGACTTCAGGGTTGGGGTGATGGATCCTCATTTGGGGGGCTGGGGTAGGTCAGACCTCAGGGGGGGGTGAAGTCAAATCTCGGGGTGGGGGCTGTTGGGGGGTTGGTTTGGGTGTGCATTGGGGTGGTGGGGGTCGGTTTGGGGCTTGGGGGGGTGGGGTGAGAGTCAGGCCAGTGGGGGTATGAGGAGTCCCGTGTGGGTGGGGAAAATCCCATGGGGTTCAGGAGTGGGGAAATATCATGTGCGAGTGTTTAGTTGGCGGTTGGGGGAATTCCCTGTGGGGGTGAGGGTGTGCAGGGAGTCCCATGGTGGAAGTCCAATAAGGGGAAGGGGGTGTTCTGTCTGGGTCTTTACAGTAATTGCCCAGAAGTTAGAAGTGGTTTTATTTTTGTGGATAACTGTGGTGTAACCCAGTCAAAACCATCGGAAGTTTGCAATTTAAGTCACATTTTTTGGATAGTTCCCAGCGCAGGTCAATTGACCAGACGAAGTTTGCACTCTGGGCAATTGCCATACAAACTTTACTTTTGAGCTTCCAAAGGGGATTCCCCAGCACATCTTTGGGGTCCCCCCCCCACCAATCCAATCCTGTGGAGCTTGCAACTTATGGCCCCATATGTCTTTGTATATTGCCCATTGTCAAGAAACTATCATATTTTTCCTAACATTATCGTGGGATATTTTAAATATATATATATTTATATATATATATATATAATATGTGTGTGTCTGTGTGTCTAATTTAAATAAATTAGAGACGATTGGACTGCAAGGTTTACATTATCAAAGAAGTGAAGTGTAAAACAGGCATTTGAAGTAGGGATGAGTAAAGCTAGGCTGAGGTCAGCAGAGATGGTGTGAATGAAATTTTCATCTTGTGGGAAGCATATGCTCAAATGGGAAAGGTGTTTGATTTTCACAGGGACACGATGACATTTTCACAACTGACAAGATAAATAAGGCAAGGTTATTAAATTGATTTCTCCCAAAAGTGCTGGCCATAATGATAACATGAAAGATTGTTACATTCTGGGAAAAGTAACTTCTAATGACAAGTTGAAACAATGCGATTTACAGATCAAAAGGGGAGAAATATATTTAAAGAAGGATGGAAGGCTGTGTGAGGTGTGGCCATGTGAGATCTTGAAAGGTGACTGTGTGGAACAGACGTGGAGAAAAGCTTTTAGCCACTCTGCAGAAGTTTGCTGATCCAATAACCAAAGTTGCATTGAAAGCTTTTGTCCAGTGGGTGCTTGTGTTAAAATTGCTAGATGACTTTATCAATTTGGAATCTATTTGGACTGTTGCCTTGAAGGGGGTGTGTAGTTGGGACAAAAACAGAAAATGCTGGAAAAACTCAGCAGATCTAACAGCATCTGTGGAGAGAAAGGCAGAGTTAATGTTTCGAGTCTGTATGACTCTTCTTCAGAGCTAAAGAGAAGTAAAAATGTGATGAAATTTATTTTGTTTGAGGGGGCGGAACATGTGGAGCTGGGAGCTGTGTAGTTGGGAGTCTGGTTAAGTAGAAATTTTGGGAACTGTTATAAATGTGCAACTGTAATCTTGTATGTGTGTTTAAGTTTGTTTTTTTCTTTTGTTAATAAATGTTTTAATTTAATCTTTAAAATCTCTAAAGGTGGTGGTGGACTTATTACTTCTGACTTCAGTGCACGAGCCTTCTTGTAATAAATACCAATTGCAAAATCATTGTGATAGCAAAGCCAAGTTTCCTTTGTGGATTTGATCAGCCTGGCAAATACCACCTGCCATATCATAGCATCATATTATTTTGACTTCAAGTTGTATAAAGTGAATAACTTGGAAACATCAATAAACTACTGTTCACTTTAGAATGCTTCATGTCCCAGTCTCCGGTGCTGTGGCCAAATGCACCAACCACCATTACTAATACAATGTAACAATTGAGCAGCAATCCTTAGATTTTGGTTCTCTGTCTGCTTCGCACTTAAAGGTGTTGTGATCAAACAGCTTTATAGTCTCTCTGGGATTCTACTGACTCTTATCTTTGCATAACAATTATAAATATGTATTGATTTTGACACAGTTTCATTTAAGGATGAAAAATTATTCTTTGCCTCAAGGTGACTGATTTATCATAGCAACCAATCAAGCAAATAGCATTATAGCAGGCATTGTGAAAGAAAAATATTGAAATTTAAATGAAACATGCATTGTATGTTGGAAACTTTAGTAGAGAACCTAAAAGTAAGGCAGCGTCATATACGTGGGTGATTTCAAAAGGGAAAAAAAAGATTTATATTACATTGCTATTTGGTGATTTCAGTCACGTAAATGTACTAATGGTGTGTATGCTTTTAAATTAGCATTAAAGAGATAAATACAATACTTTCCAGCCAGAGCTATGCTTGGGTAGTAGTGGCAAATGTTTAATTAAAATTAATAAAGTAATGCAGAGGCAATACTGAAGTACTCAGTGGAACAAAACAGCCTACAAGTTTGACTAGAATTGCAATCATGAAGACATGTTTGGTAAAGCCCTTGAATTGAAGGGCATTTTCATCACAATGATACCACACAAGTGAAACAATGATGAGCTTCAACATGAACTATACTATTGTATCGCATTTTAAACAAACAAAATAATTTCCAGTGCGAATGGCTCTTTAAAATAAATGTAAAGGGCAAAAGGTTGACCAGCAAATTCAACATAAAAACCCACTTAAAAAAAAATCTTAAGTGATTGTAGGGGGTGGATTTTACAGATAGATCACACAGGTCCCACCCCCACCCACCGCCCAACCTAAAAGTTGGCCGGCACCTCAATGACAGGAAATCTAGCTGCTTGCACAGCAATACTATGCTGGGGGCAGCCTTATTAGAATCAGAGTGGGACTTGTGCCCCTCAGACAGGAACTGCAGCCCTAGAGAGCTACCGGCCAATCAGATTGGCTGGCAGCTCTGAAGTCCTAGCAGTGCCAGAAGCAAGTAATGGCCACTGCTGAGACTACAAGCAGTCCCGAGGAAGAATGCTTCCCTGACTTTAGATAAGTCTGGGGCTTTTGGGTGGGCCTGGCTGGGAGACACGAGCAAGGGGGAGGAGGAGTGTAGGGCAGGGAGGGTTAGAGAGGCTGCGGGGGAGGGACAAGCTGGGGTACAATTTTGGGGGATGGGGTGCCTCCATTGGACACAGGGGAGCCCCCAAAGGAGGTACCCCTCATCCTGCCTATGGAGCCGTGAGCAGCCTGTGGAGTGAAATCTGCCGGAATGTTCATCATGACCACCCCCCACCTCTTACCCTACAGGCTGAAAGATCACGGTGGAGGTGGAAGGAAGCTCTTGAGTGGTAGTTAATTGTCCACTTAAGGGCCTCAATAAGACTAAGGGCAGGTGGGCTGCCTGATGCTTTACCTGCTCCCCCCCACCGCCCCCGTAATATGGAGGACAGGTCGGGTGGGCAGGAAGGTGGCGGGCTGACAACCCACTTTATTTTACATGCCCTACCACCTTTAAATACGCTGGCGGGGTTTGGAGGGTGGTCCGTAAAATTCACCCCTAAATGTAGACCCCATCAGGAGGAACATTAACCCCCAACATGAAGAAAAATGAGCCTGGCAGTGTAGCAATATAAGAGGACTATGTTAAATTGCCAGGAACATCCAACCCAAACAGCCAGTGGCTTCCCATGAGATTCTGACCCTTTCACTGGGTGAGTGAACATTGTGCTGCCACTGGTGTGGGCGTCCAGATGTTTTATGGTGATGATCCCATCCATGAGATCTTAAACAGTATTGGTAAGACCAAGACAGAAGGAACTTCTACCCTGATTTTTTTTTTGTATATTATTGATTCTGCTGTGATATTGGTCACAGTAAATCAAAAGATATGTTTGCTCTGTTGCCATTTCGTTCCTTCAGTCCATATTGATGCTGAAACATGAAGCTCTACAGTTCCATCATAAATATTATTTGAAACTAGGCTTAGGTATATAAATAATATTGTGAGATTTTATGCTGAGTGCACTGTCTTGGAAAAAAATTATTGCTATTTTATAGCAACTTTATAATATCAAATATATTTACACATACACTGAAAACATTTGAATTACATTTATTCAGTGACCAAGCAATATTGAGGACATTTAGTCTTGCATTCACAGTCTTCAGTTCAGCGACTCCGGAAGAATTACATTTAGTTCATGTTTAGAAATGGGAATTGATCTCTCCATCCCCCTCTGAATACAGTTACAACACATACATCTTGCAACTCCTTTCTAGGGCTTCTCCATTATTCTTTAAAAAGGACATCTAACCATGGCATTAGCTCTAATGGTGAATGGGTCTGCAGCCAGTACAGAGAGTGATAGTGGCTGAAAAATGGTGTGTGGTGGTAGAAAGTGGCTTGATATGGACCAGTGACAGCAGGTAACTGAGGCAGCTGAGAATTGGTCAAGGAGCAAAGACAGGGAACACAAGGAAAGAATGTTGGATATCATAAAGGGAGTCTCTGGTCAGCCAAGAACATGAAAAAAGTGGAAACCAACTAGCAGAGTTAAGGATCCACACATACAAATAGTGTCTTCCCACAGTCTTAAGAGAAACAGGACCAACTCTCGAGATTCAAAAATCATGACAGAGAAGCCAAAAACTTCAATGCCATCTTTGGAAGCAAACCTGATGACAGATGATGTGTAACATAGATACCATTGGCGTGAAAGTGTAACTATAGTGTGAGAGGTTTACACAAACATGGACATAAGTATTTGGAATAGAAAAATACTGACACAAAAAAGTGACAATAATATAACTATAGGGAGTCAAGAAATGTACGTTGTACAAGACTTTGACTAAAATATAGGGCCACAGCTACACAAGGTCATTTGAAAAAGAGCACGGATCTTGAAGGCAGGTCAGTTGAAAAAGAGCATGGAGATTGAAAATAAAAGGAGGGGAAGCTGAAGAGGAGCAGCCAGTGTGTGAGTGGCCCAGTGAAGGAGTGGAGCTTTGAGGCTTTGGCTCGAGAGGCTTCGGCGAGCAGAGGCTGAAGATGAGCTTGCTCCCAGAGGGCTAGGGCCGGGTAAAGTCCTTTAATTAAATTAGGAGTAGGTAATGGAGGCAGCAGTTGGGGCAGTCGAGTGCTCCGAATGCAGCATGTGGGAAGTCATGGACAGCACAATTGTCCCTGATGACTACACCTGCAAAAGGTGCATCCAGCTGCAGCTCCTGACAAACCGAGTTAGGGAACTGGAGCTGAAGCTGGATGAACTTCGGATCATACAGGAGGCAGAGGCAGTAATAGACAGGAATTTCATGGAGACAGTCACCCCTAAAAGTCAGGAGGCAGGCAGCTGGGTGAATGTCAGGAGAAGGAAGAGGAATAGACAGAAGGAGCAGAGCACCCCTGTGGCCGTTCCCATCAACAATAGGTATACCATTTTGGATACTGTTGGTGGGGACGACCTACCAGGGACAAGTTGTAGTGGTCGCGTCTCTGGCACCGAGGCTGGACCCTCAGCTCAGAAAGGAGGGAGCGAAAAGAGGAGAGCAGTAATGATAGGGGATTCGATAGTTAGGGGGACAGATAAGCGGTTCTGTGGGAGAGATCGAGAATCCCAGATGGTCTGTTGCCTCTCTGGTGCCAGGGTCCGTGATATCTCGGATTGAGTTCTCAGTATTCTCAGGAGGGAGGGTGAGCAGCCAGATGTCGTGGTCCATGTAGGGACCAATGACGTGGATAGGAAGGAGGAGGAGGTCCTGCAAAGAGAGTTTAGGCAGTTAGGTGCAAAATTGAAGGACAGGACCTACAATCTCAGGAGTGCTACCCGTGCCATGTGCTAGTGAGGCTAGAAATGGGAGGATAATGCAGCTAAATACGTGGCTAAGGAGATGGTGCAGGAGGGAGGGCTTCATGTTTCCGGACAATTGGGCTTTGTTCCAGGGAAGGTGGGACCTGTTCCGACGGGACGGTTTGCACCTGAACTGGAGGGGGACTAACATCCTTGTGGGTAGGTTTGCTAGTGCTGCTCCGGTGCGTTTAAACTAGATTTGCAGGGGGAGGGGAACCAGAGTGTTAGAGCAGATAGTGAGGTGGAGGAGGATAAAGGTCAAGCGAGGAATGCATGTATAGACAGAAATCAAGGGTCTGTACGTGATAGAAATGTTCTCAGGTGCATCTATTTCAATGCAAGGAGTATTGTCGGAAAGGCAGATGAGTTTAGGGCGTGGATTGGCACATGGGATTACGACATTATTGCTATTAGTGAGACTTGGTTGCAGGAGGGGCAGGACTGGCTGCTCAATGTTCCGGGGTTCCGTTGTTTCAGACGTGATAGAGGGGGAGGGATGAAAGGGGGAGGAGTGGCATTACTAGTCAGGGAAAATATCACAGCTGTGCATAAGCAGGACAGCCCGGAGGGCTCGTCTACAGAGGCCATATGGGTGGAGCTGAGGAATGGGAAAGGTGTGACCACACTAATAGGGCTGTATTATAGACAGCCCAATAGTCAGAGAGAATTGGAGGAGCAAATCTATAGAGAGATAGCAGACCGATGTAAGAAACAGAAAGTTGTGATAGTAGGAGATTTTAACTTTCCACATATTGACTGGGACTCCCATACTGTAAAAGGGCTGGATGGCTTGGAGTTTGTCAAATGTGTTCAGGAAAGTTTTCTAAATCAATATATAGAGGTACCAACGAGAGAGGATGCAATACTTGATTTCGTATTAGGGAACCAGACAGGTCAGGTGACAGAAGTATGTGTAGGTGAACATTTTGGGTCCAGTGACCACAATGTCATTAGTTTTAAGCTAATTATGGATAAGGATAGGTCTGGTCCTCGAGTTGAGATCCTAAATTGGAGAAAGGCCAATTTTGTGGAAATGAGAAAGGATCTAGGAAGAGTGGATTGGGATAAGTTGTTTTCTGGCAAGGATGTGTTCAGTAAGTGGAAGGCATTCAAAGGCGAAATTTTGAGAGTGCAGAGTTTGCATGTTCCTGTCAGGATTAAAGGCAAAGTTAACAGGCATAGGGAACCTTGGTTTTCAAGGGATATTGGCGATCTAGTTAAGAAGAAGGGAGAGGTGTATAGTAGGTATAGGCAACAAGGAGCAAATGAGGTACTTGTAGAGTATAGAAAATGTATGAAAATACTAAAAAAGGAAATCAGGAAGGCAAAAAGAAGACATGAGGTTGCTTTGGCAGATAATGTGAAGGTAAACCCGAAGGGTTTCTACAAGTATATTAAGAGTAAAAGGATAGTAAGGGACACAATTGGTCCCCTTGAAGATCAGAGTGGTCATCTATGTTAGGAGCCTCATGAGATGGGGGAGATCTTAAACAGTTTTTTTGCATCAGTATTTACTCAGGAAACTGGCATAGTGTATAAGGAAGGAAGCAGTAGTGTCATGGAACATATAGAGATTAAAGAGGAGGAGGTGCTTGCTGCCTTACAGCGAATAAAGGTAGATAAATCCCCTGGGCCTGACATGATATTCCCTCGGACCTTGAGGGAGACTAGTGTAGAAATTGCAGGGGCCCTGGCAGAAATATTTAAAATGTCCTTAGCCACGGGTGAGGTGCCGGAGGATTGGAGGGTAGCTCATGTTGTTCCGTTGTTTAAAAAAGGCTCCAAAAGTAAACCAGGCAATTACAGGCCAGTGAGCCTGACGTCAGTAGTAGGTAAATTATTGGAAGGTGTTCTGAGAGATCGGATATATAATTATTTGGACAGCCAAGGGCTGATTAAGGATAGTCAGCATGGCTTTGTGCATGATAGGTCATGTTTAACGAACCTTGTAGAGTTTTTCGAGGAGGTTACCAAGAAAGTAGATGAAGGAAAGGCTGTGGATGTTGTCTACATGGACTTTAGTAAGACCTTTGACAAGGTCCCACATGGGAGGTTAGTTCAGAAGGTTCAGACACTCGGTATCCATGGAGAGGTTGTAAACTGGATTCGAAATTGGCTGTGTGGGAGAAGACAGAGAGTGGTAGTGGATGATTGCTTCTCAGACTGGAGGTCTGTGACTAGTGGTGTGCCTCAGGGATCTGTGCTGGGACCATTGTTGTTTGTTGTCTATATCAATGATTTGGATGATAATGTGGTGAATTGGATCAGCAAGTTTGCTGATGACACTAAGATTGGAGGCGTTGTGGACAGCGAGGAAGGCTTTCAAAGCTTGCAGAGAGATCTGGACCAACTGGAAAAATGGGCCAGAAAATGGCAGATGGAATTTAATGCGGAAAAGTGTGAGGTATTACATTTTGGAAGGTCAAACCAAGGTAGGACATACACAGTAAATGGTAGGGCACTGAGGAGTGCGGAGGAACAAAGGGATCTGGGAGTTCAGATACATAATTCCCTGAAAGTGGCATCACAGGTAGACAAGGTTGTAAAGAAAGCTTTTGGCATACTGGCCTTCATAAATCAAAGTATTGAGTATAAGAGTTGGGATGTTATGGTGAGGTTGTATAAGACATTGGTGAGGCCAACTTTGGAGTATTGTGTGCAGTTCTGGTTGCCTAACTACAGGAAGGATATCAGTAAGATTGAGAGAGTGCAGAGAAGATTTACTAGGATGTTGCCGGGTCTTAAGGAGTTGAGTTACAGGGAAAGATTAAACAGGTTAGGACTTTATTCCTTGGAGCGTAGAAGAATGAGGGGAGATTTGATAGAAGTTTACAAAATTATGGAGGGTATAGACAGAGTAAATGCGAGTAAGCTCTTTCCACTTAGATTAGGAGAGATAAACATGAGAGGACATGGCTTTAGGGTGAAAGGGGAAAGGTTTAGAGGGAACATTAGGGGGAACTTCTTCACTCGAGAGTGGTGAGAGTGTGGAACGAGCTACCATCTGACGTGGTAAATGCGGGCTCACTCTTAAGTTTTAAGAATAAATTGGATAGATACATGGATGGGAGAGGTCTGAAGCTTTATGGACTAGGTGCAGCTCAATGGGATTGGCGGAATAATATTTCGGCACAGACTAGAAGGGCCGAATGGCCTGTTTTTCTGTGCTGTAGTGTTCTATGGTTCTATGGTTCTAAGGAATAATTTTCATATGTCAGCTGTACGTATTTTAAATTTTCCATGCTTTGTGTGCCCAAGCAGAGTTTCAATGGTGTTGCGCAATGTAAATAAGAGCTTTTAGAAGAAAGGTGTTAAATGCCCAAAATTACCAAAAACACTGACTTACCAGCTTTGATAGTGTCCATGTGATATAAGGAGTGGGATGGGGGTTGATGATTAGGGTTTAGAAATATGAATATGAGGTGTCATATTCTTGTAGAACTTTCAATGGTTGGGACCATTGGGAAATACTTCCAATATTCTGAGGACATTTCTTCAAGCCTTAGATTCCAGAATCTTAAAAGATTGAGAGTGATTCTGATATAAGGAAGCTCTGTTTATGGAAATGTATGCCTATTAAAGATTGAATAAGTCAATCCATTTGCCAGGAGTGCATATCAGGATTTGTGCAACTCCAGCCAATGATTTTGCAGAGCAAGGTAGGTGAGGGCAAAAAAGGGAGATCTTGATGGATAGAATGTGATTGAGGGATTTGTGAGCAGTGAGAGGAGTTTTCAGGAATCTGGGAATGAGGAGGAAAATCTCAGGAGGAAGTTCTGAGGTCTAGGAAGACAGGGAAGGGATTTGGATTAAGGGAGGCCAGAGTATGGTGATATTGACAGTTGCTATGTATCTGAATTAATGGGGGGAGAAGTGGTGTGAGGGGATGGTTGGGGTGGAGGGGTAAATTGTGGATCTATGGGTTCTGGAAATCAGAGTCTATCCAACTTGTGGGGAGCTGATCCAGAGAATGGAATCTAAACTGCAATTAGTTATTTGTCCCTTTTGATTCATCATACCCCAACCTCTCCACCACTTTCATGCACATCAATCCCTTCATTCACTCCACCAAGAATTCCCTTGGGTATCTCACTTTGCATTACTTTTCTCAACACCACTTATTTCCTGTCTTTACGCTCCTACTTTAATGAAATGGCAATGAATGAAACATCATTGGCTGGAGTTGCATGAATCCTGATATGCACTCCTGGCAAGTGGATTCACTTATTCAATCTTTAATAGGCATAAATTTCCATAAACAAGCAAAGATTTCCTCATAAAAGTTCATCATTTATGCAGTTACCAAAATACATACCTAAAGAATGCCACTAAGCATGAAGTGCACTTACATTTGTGGCCTCAATATGAAAGAACTGCAATGAACTACTTTGTTATAGACACATAATGGCTACCTTGGTTCTTTGAGCATTTAGTTTGAAGGATTTCAAAGGCTCACCGGCAGAAGAATTGCCATTCAGTGGGTCACTAAAAAGTGCAGTAAATTTCTGTAAAACATCTCATCAGCAATTAATCGTACCCTACTGACTTCTAAAAAAAAGGTTATGAAAATGCCATAGCAAACTAAGTGCTAACTTTATAACTATGCTTGCATAACAATTCATAGGATTGTGGAAATAATTTATGTTATGAACTGTAATATCTCACTTTTGTAAAACCAGCAGCATGTAATAACTTTTTTCAGCAACAAGGTTAATAGGCTGTATATTTCAAACTTAGCAGATGTTACTGGATAAGTGACTATAAATATACTAGATTCCTGTTGACCTTTTCTCTCTGTTCCCTAGTAGGAGCTGCTCATCAAAATGATAATAATTCAGAAAGCAGATGTTTCTGTGATCACCTCCAAACCATTTCCATAATCAGCTAACAAGAAACCTCTTTGTACCAGATAAAGAGCTGCACTCTATAAGGTTCATTGGAAATGAGGTGGTTCGTTGATATATCCTTATGATATCCAACTCTCGCACTTGAACAAAGGGAAGATATTCGGACTTGAAAAGACATAAACTGCACTAGTAAATAAAGAAAATTGTTATTACAGTTTTTAAATCAAAGAAATCTTCAAAAGTTATTTATTAAAAATCTAGACTAAAACACTGGTCCACTGGTTTGTTGAAGACCATTGTGCAAATTGTGCTATTGTTACAGATATGCTACAGCAAGATTTAGCAGATTAGCCAAAATGTGAAAAAAAGTGATGTTTGTTATATTAGAAGTCATCCGTGTTATCAATTGCTATTTTTATGATTACCATATCTCACTAACCTGATCTGAAACACAGTGAAAACTGCATTTAACATCAGCTGCATCAATCACCATTTATTTTCTTTTTTCTCCATTTTCATATCAGTGGTCTTTTTCTTCAAAAATATTTCATGATGGATTCATTCAAGCACATGTTATGGTTAAATGTTCATTCACTCTTATTAGTATGTGTCATGTTATCAAGCACTGGAAAATAGCATAGATTACCTCAGGAAAGTGAAAACAAAAACAATGCAATCAGATTAACAACCGTCAGCAGTTAATACAATGGTTATAATCACTGTCTGTGTACTGAATGATAAATATTTTATTAATGCAAGACAAGTAATACCTTAAGGGTGATTTGGGTAAATTACACATAGCTTGATGTTTGCACCCTGAAATGTTCAATTAAACATAACAAAAAATTGCACTTTAAACTAAACAATGCAGTCAATGAAAACCATTGTGATTCAAAGATTGAGAAGAGTCCCAAAAACAAAAGAATAGGATTGATAAGTTATGCAGCTAATCTGGAGTTATGAACTTGGGTATTACTTCCACTCCCATGTCTTGACACTCAACCCTTGCTACAAACTTAATATTTCTACTGTGCCATCATTGAATATCAAACTCTGTAATTGAAAATAAATTTTCTTTCTATTCAATTTTATATTCCAGCAATATATTCTAATTTTTGATGTCGATAACAGTATAGATGTCATAATAATACTACAGTGTCTTCTCTTACAGAAAGTGAATGAAGAAACCTAGCCATTGATAAACAAGGAATATTAATGGTTCTAAATGGTTGAATTGGTTACATAGGTTACAATATTAACTGAATAACTTGCTTAATACAGATTTGTGACATTTAACTTCTGTGAAATTTGCAAACAGTGATAAGCAATGTAATCAAAATTCCTGAAAATTGCACAAATTCATATCATTTCCCAAAAAGCAATTTTGTTATGAATCACTCATCAAACATGAATGTATTCTCATTTACTGCGCTGTACCCGGTGATTACTAAGGCATTTTAATAAGCATTCTGCATGTTGTTTAATGTTCTTTAATCATAAGGGTCTCATAACTTCACGATAATGCAAACAGTTTGTTGTTATGAAATGACCATTTATTACAATTTTGTCTTTTTTTCCCAATACATAATTACGCTATTGTAAGCATTTTCCTGCTTTCAAAAAAGTAATCCTAACTGTACGATACCTTAATACATTTATGCTGTGAAGAGTGAAGTATATAAGACTGTTGTATCAAGCATATCAGGGAACTAAAGCTGGATACCCGCCAATTATGAACAAAAGCATGATTAGACCATCATTAATAAGGTCTTTCGGGATATGAAGCACTGATTACAGTTCATTAAGCAAGGTGATTAGTAAATAGAGGTACAACACAAATCAAACAGTATGTCAGGTAATTTTTGTGTCGTACTGCACTAAACCACCTGTCAGGATGCTTTTTCAGCCATAAACTCAATCTGCTGTAGCTTCTCCAGCTCTCTCCATTCCTGATTAGATGGCTTGTGATAAAAACTGGGCTTTTGATTCTGAAATGGAATTTGAAGTTACAAACATAGTTAATCTATTATGCAAATGATCGCAACTCATATTCAATGAGCTTCCATACTTTCTACCAAATCTTTCAATGTTTTGCCATTAATGAAATATTTTCGGATCAGTTTGTTCTTAAAAAGACTTTATTTTACATTTGAATGTGCTAGCTTTGGCATGGTGGTTTGGGAGCCAGTTCTTCCTGAAGGGAGCTAAATAGTGGAAAATGTGCTCTGTTTTCAGTCTTTGAAACTTGCAGAGCAATTGTTATATTAAGCTGCAGTATTATGGAGACTGTGGCTACAGATATTATTCTATGTAGTTGCTAATACATACAATATCGATATACTCCATTTCAGCTTGAATGCCAGAAAAATGGTGAAGCATGGGCACACATTAATGACCTTTTGGCTCACTCCCCTCTTTCTGCAGCTGTCAGTATTATAGAGTAGTGTCTGTTATTGTTTTGCTAAGCTTCAGCAAAACCTTAATTATATCTGGTAATTTTCCATGAAAGTGTTCTTTAATTACAAACACTTATTATAAATATATTAATAATGCAATAATAAGTTGAATTGCATGCTAAATGTACGATAAGCTAGTTTTATATTTTAAACTAGATGCTCCAATATGATAAGGTGTAATCCAACGAAGCATTATTACTTTCATAGCAAATTTAATGCAAAGCATTTAAATCCAATTTGGCGTTCAAACATACAAAAAATAGGTTATCAGCACAATTTTCATTATTATAGCTTTTAAAAAATATATTAGCTGGTACTTAATTTATACAGAATTTAATTATGCTAAACGCCAGCATAAATTTGGACTAAGACCTTAAATAATTTGCTGCTTAGTAATTTATAAGTGAGCAACATCCTTCCAAATTAGATAAATGCTATAAATTCATGTCTCAACTGATCAGATAAATGCTTGGACTTTCGTGTGCTAACTAGCCAATAGAGGAGAAATAAATACTTTAAAAGCTTTAGTTTTACTGTTCAATAAGCCCAGCAATTATCAAGGGATGTGATTATAAAGTCAACAGTCATTAAGGGATATACCTAATAAATATATGATAGTTCATAACAGAGAATTATTACCCTTTTTATTGTACCAAGCATTATCTGTTATTCATTTTACATGCTAAGCTTGTAGCTGTGACACAATGGGTAGCACTCTCACTTCTCAACCAGAATGTCATTGGTTCAAGCCCTACTCCAGAGATTTTGTTGCAATATGTCTTTAAGGGATAGCAACATGTCATCACTAGGAGGGAAATGTGTCATTTGACCTAGTCTTAGTTTCATTTTTGCTTTGAGCAGAACACACACACAGTTCCTAATGTTCCCAAGCTATACAACAATGTCAGACTGTTCCTGTGTACCTGATCTTAATAAATGAACCCACAACGTGTTTCTCCAGTCCCTTATGAGGGATGGTGCCTTGTATCTTATAAACTGGAGGACTTATCTCATAAGAACACAACAGTTTGAGCACAAAAACCTAATTTGACACTTCTGGTGCAGTTCTGAGAGAATGCTACAATACCATAGGTGCCATTTTTGGATGAGATTTTAAACCAACTCCCCTCTAACCTCTAAGTTGGATGTTGTAGTAATTATAGTTTTGGGAAATGTTGGACTGTAGCTTTAAGAATAATCCTGTGATGTAAGATCACATGATCTGTGTAAACCAATGTGTTAGCAGCGCGGGGAACCTCCTCTGAGTCAAATACGTCTTTAGTTATGGAGTTTGATGGACACGTGTAGTTGCTACTGTTGCCTTGTAAATAAAGTTAAAAGTTTTCAATAAGCAAAGTTGTCTGAAGATCAACGTTATAGCAAACTGGTGATGAAGATAAATCAGATACAGTGCTGTACCTTACCCAGCAATTGTGAGTATCTAAGTTCATTAAAAATAACAGAAAATATAGTCATCCAAAATGCCACAGTTCAGCAGTATTGATCTCTTTCAGCCAGCCACAGACAATTGGTCTTAATATATAGAATGTCTTGCATTCTTCTTTCAAGGAAACAAAATCATGGGGGGAGAAAGAAGGAGAGTGATCCTTCTGAGTATTTGTGGGAGCAAGACCTACAGTTTAGTTTGAAGCATGACGGCCCCCAGGCCCCAGATTCGAAGACTTCCAGTGAATTAGTAGACTTTGTTAAGGGATATTTTCAATACAAGCCCTCAGTCGCAATGATAAAAACAAAAAAACTGCGGATGCTGGAAATCCAAAACAAAAAATAAAAAATACCTGGAAAAACTCAGCATCGGCGGAGAAGAGTAGAGTTGACGTTTTGAGTCCTCATGACCCTTCAACAGAACTAAGTAAAAATAGGAGAGGGGTGAAATATAAGCTGGTTTAAAGGTGGCGGGGGGGGTGGGGGGGAGGTGGTTGTTGGGACAAGCAAGCAGTGATAGAAGGAGATAACCAAAAGATGTCACAGACAAAAGAACAAAGAGGTGTTGAAGGTGGTGATATTATCTAAAAGAATGTGCTAATTGAGAATGGATAGCAGGAGATGTAGCTAGGACCCATAATGCACATGTTCTTTTTCACAAAAATTATCGATTATAAATTTGAATACTGTTTAACCAGAAGCCACCAGTTTAATTATGCTTTGTTCACAGGAGCATGCCCTGGACTTACTTACAGAACCTACCCAGCACCCCTTACACCACCACCCCCACCCCAAGAGGGTGGTAAATATAATGGTATTTGCAAGAATATTTGTAGTTTTAAACGAATAGTCATTTGGTAGTACAGAACTTGAGTATTGCTGAAAAGAGAGGCATTTTTGTCAAAGCTTTTCATCCTGCACTCATCAGGACAAATGGCAAGAAATTGCCAATGTCAGAGGAAACAACAATTTATATCGTATGAGGAGAGACTGCTGATTGGTTGGCAAGTGGAGTCTGATTGGTAGAGATGCCATAGAGAATGTGCCAATAGATGGTAACTAACAGTTAACAGCCAAGCATTGTTTGAAATTTAAACCAGGCAGCTTGACTCTGATTGGTCAAGACATTGCCCTGGATAATGAGCCAGCAAATGGCTGTCACTTATTTTGTTTAGCTGGAACAGGCACAATGTGTGTACATGTTCTTTCTGTCTGCAAAGAACAGGGCCCTGTGTATTAATATATGTAGCTTTCAGTACACACAAATGCACCACACTGCGAGCCCAATTGACAATCTTAAATTGGTTGTCAGCGTAATTCTTAGCACATTGAGGATTATTTAACAAATGTTGTCCAATCACAGAATCACATCTAATGTTGGATACTATAGGCAGAATCATCCCAGATTTGTGCTAAGTGCAGTAGCGTGTGTGAAAAAAGTTGTTCTACCCGCCGGCCGCAATGGCAAGTTTTCACGCCTTATTGTCCCATTCCTAGTGCATCCTGCCTCATTAATAATGCATTCACGGGAAACACTCTGGATCGCTGGTGGGCAGACTTGGAATTGCCTGTCATGAAGTTTCCTTGCTCTGCATGGCATATTTAAAGCACACCAGAACACATGCCTACTTCATGGGCAGGATATTGAGGTCGGTGACTGGGGGGCGGGGCCCGCTTGCCAACGTGTAAAATGACCCGGGATGATGTCACCCCGCATCATTTCAATTTTGAAGTTGGTGGGGGCGTAGCAGAATCAGCTGTGCGCCCACCGACCTGTCAATGGCCTATTGAGGCCATTTAAAAACTAATTCAACTCGTTAATGGACCTGCCTGTCCAACCTTAAGGTTGGCGGGCAGGCCGGGAGCCCCGGCGGGCATTAGAAAAAGCATAAAACCTCATCCACGGGCGGGATGAGGTTTCATGTCGGTTTTCAAAAATTTAATAAAAGTTTGATTAAAAGTGATGGACATATCCCAACTCATATGACAGTGTCACATGAGGGGGCATGTCAGGGAAATTTTATTTTTGTGCATTGACCATTTTTGAATTTGGCACCGATCTCCCTGAGGCAGCACTTAGCCTCAGGGAGGTGAGTGCGCTCTTTCATGCGCATGTGCGAAAGAGCACACTCCCAGCTTAGGGAATCACCCCCCACTCCCCCCCCACTCCCCCCCCCCCACCCCCAGCACCGCCCGCACAGGGAGCGCATAGCACTTCCTGGCAGATGTCACGCTGGGCGGGCCTTAATTGGCCCACCCAAGTAAAATGGCAGCGCGCCCCCAATCGGGGCCATCGAACGGTGCGCGCCCGCTCCTGAACCTCCCCGCCAATGGGGGGAAAATTCTTCCCCATATCTTCAGAGCAGGACTGCTCCAGGTGATAGATGGTCCAAAAGCAGAAAAGACGGCAGCCCCCAAATTTAGTGACACCTCTCTGGGGCACCTGCTGGACGCAGTGGAAGGCCGCTGCAATGTTCTTTGCCGCTGCTCTGGCCACAGGAAGTCCACCAGAGTCACCAATCTGGCCTGGGAGGCAGTGGCAGCGGCAGTCATTGCCACTGGAGCACAGAGGAGGTCAGCCATCCAGTGCAGGAAGAGGATGAATGCTCTCATCTACTCTGCCAGGGTAAGTCAACCACCTCATCACTCTCAACACAGACACTCACAAACCCATCTCACACCCACAGGGATCTCACACCTCAACAGACAACACCACTGACTCTCACACACACCCTCACATCTCCATCAGGCTTATATCCTCTGGAGCTCGCATCCTCATCCCGTCCATGGCTCCGCTCACCACACAAACATTCCACGCAGTGCCGTGTGTCCTGCTCACTCTCTCCATCTGTTTTAATGCAGGATAATCTGGCTCACAACAGCAGGGAGAGGTCCCAGACCAAGGTGGAATGGCCCACATTAGGCCCCACACTTACTTTGAGGAATGTGCCATTGCACTGACTGTTGAGGATGTAGACCGTGCCTGCAGTGACAGTGAAGTCGGAGGCACACGTGAGGATCCTGCGCCACATCATTCCTCTTAACACAAATGTGAGTGCTCTCTCTCTCCTGCTTTTGACTCTGCTGCCATGCATTCATTACCTCTACTTTGGTTCACAGGGAGCTCTGCCAAGTGACCGACACCCTCAGCCAGCCAATTCCTCAGTTCCATTCAGGTCCCCATCTCCAGCGAAGAGGACACCTCCTCCATTGAAGAGCTGGAAATGAGCAGCCTGGAAGACCCAGCACAGCACTTACCCACACCCTGCACCAGCGCAGAGATACACATATCGGTGGGACCTAAATGTAGAGTAGGCTCAGGTTCACAATCTGGTGGTCATCACACAGACACATGTCTGCAGCTGGAGGAGGCAGGTTCAGCCGAGTTCTCCAACACTTGGAGGACTGCGGGGAGGAGGCTTCTGTGTGGTCCAAGTCACATAATTAGCCTCTAGATTTGGCCTTCCAACTCATCATGCAGAGTCAGCAGAAGGCAGAGGAACATTGCACAGAGCAGTTGGAAGCCCTCAACAGAGTGGCACATGAGTCAGAGGAGTGTGTGTGTCTGCTCTCTGATGAAGTGGTGCCCACATATGCGCGTTTGGAGGTCGCCATGGGAAGGATGGCGATGCTTGTCCAGCAGAATGCGGAGACGCACACAGACCTACACTCCATCGCGGTAGCCATGGGTGAGTTCCTGCAGTGACAATGCAAGAGGGAAACAGGGCATCTCGACGTCCCTCCCGATGCTCCTTTCCCTTAAGGAGTCAGGTTGGGCCCTCAGACACCTAAAAGGAGGAGCAGAAGCTGGACACCCCAGGGTCATCCACTAAGGAATCTCAGAAGCTGTCTGCTCCCTCTGAGCCCCCTTTGCCTGTGACCCCCTCAACCTCATCCTCTGTCACTGCAGAGGGAGCAGCTGGTCCACAGGATGACAGCCAAAGCAAACCAAGGCCCTCAGGGCTTCTGCTTTCCAGAGGATGCACGCCGGAGTCATCAGCGACAACAGTGCCAACCATTGCACAGGCTGTCTCCACCCCTGCTGTGGATGTCAGGGCAGCACCTAGAAGAAGTAGCAGGCCTAGAAAAGTTAAGAAATTCTGATCACAAGTGGTTGCATGGGTGGACACATTTTGTCACTTTATAACCCTAAAATATATTCACTTTCGCTGAATATTATGTAGTGTTGTCTTTCAGCTTCATTGGCAGCCTTCATGAGTCCTCCCACTGCATCCCCTGCCCCTCTGCCCCACTAGCAGTTCAGCTGCAGGCAGCTGGTCCATGAGTGATTCTGGAGGGAGAAGTTTGCGTGTGCAGGGCCTTTTGGAGCCTCGTGCAAGTACACTCCCACGCACGTGGAGCCTTCAGCTATCACACTCATCTCACTGTCCCGAGCATTTTCAATGCTGCTTGCTGGGGTTCTCTTTCAGTTCTCTGTATGAGCTGAGCTGCATCTCTGCCCACTCAGTGATTGCACGCCCATGAAGTGCTTGTGCCCTTCCACTACAAGGCTCCACTCATTTTCTATTTTGGCAACCATGGTGGTCATTAAGTTTCTGATCAGCAACCCCGTCCTTTTCCCTCCCCTAGTCACCCATGTCCTTTCCCCCATCACTATCAACACTCTGGCATCGCCTTCCACCTCCCCACCATCACCTACAAACCTAAACCTTTGTCTTTCCAGGATGTCCAGGTGAACGTGAACTTTCCTTACCTTCCTGAGAATCCCACCCCCATCCACATTGACTCCCTCCTTCCGACCACCATGGTCCGGGTCTGCCTCCGAGTCCCTACTAACCACCTTCACCATCCCTTGTATTGCTACCAACGGACCCTCACCCTCCCACCCTTCTGGCTCCCTCTGCCCCCTCTCATGCTTACCATTCCCACACACTCTGGCCACCTTCAGTTTGCCGCCCAGCAGGCAGTTATTGACTCCACAGAACTTTCCCTTGCACGTTCACCTGGACATCCTCCCCCAACCCCCTCCTCCACCCCTCCTCTTCCCAGACACTTTCCCTCCCTCTGAATTCCTTACCACCTCCGAACTTCTTCCCTTACACCTTCCTCCCCCACAGATATTTTCTCCTTTCTGAACTCCATCCTCTCCTGGACACCTTCCCCCCTCCAAACTCCTTCCTCCTCCAAACTCCCTCCCTTGCACCTTTCTCTCCCAGGACAGCTTCCCCCCTCCAAATTCCCTCCCTTACACCTTCCTCCCCCTTACACCTACCTCTCTACTTGCCGCATTCTCTCCTGTTATACCCTCCTCCACCCATACTCCCTCCTCAACCCTCCCAACTTCAACCCCCCACCCCCAACACCTTCGTTCCCCCCCTCCCAACCTCACCACCACCACCCCGCCCCACCCAGCGCCTTTGTCCCCCCGGTGCACCTTCTTCTCCCAGGCAAAGCTAGACCTTCCTCTCTGCCCCCCCCTCCCGTTGCCAACATCCATAGCAGCCCATGGCCAAGACCGTGGTGTTCTGAAGCAGACCCCAGACATAAACGGAGACCTCCCACCTTCCATGACGGAACCATATTCACGAGAATCCACCCAGCATGTGATGCACCTGTTCCTCCAGGGTCCGGTAGTTGTAGGATTCCAGAATCATCTTCTCTTTAGATGTCTGTGAGCTGAGCAAGGTCCTAATGGTAAGTTCCGACTTCTTCATGTCACACTTGTCCAGATATGTTCTGGGCCAGCGTGTTTTCCTGCTTGTGTAATGGTAGAACTGGTGTTGGGGTGGGGGGGGGGGGGGGGGGTGCCGGTGGGTGCCGGTGGGGGGCGCGATTCCTGTCGGGCCTCACTTTGCATCCCATTAGCAGGATGCAAAGCAGGCTCATGCCGGCCTCCAACAGGTTTCACATTCCACCATGGCGGACACCTTTCAGATGATCCCACTATGCTTTCACGTTGGTGTGAAACCAATTTCTGCTCCACATGCCAAAATGTCCATGCCACAGCCTGCCATGACGCCCGACGCCAGTGAAACAAACGATTCTGCCCTGAGTTTTGAGTTTTGCAAGCATAAACTGGTTGAGTATGGCCTGTACCTTGCCCTAGTGAGGAACAAAAGGGACATATATAAGGCCAATCTGCTGCAAGCACACCTTCACTGGTCAATACGTTGGGATTCTTACAGTTCCACGTGCTATAGGATTGGCCTCATCAGCAACCTTGTAAATAAGGCTGAATCCATTTTCTCACAATGCAAGCTTGATGCTGAAATAGGGCACATCAAAGGCATCCTGCAGGATAATAACTACCCTGATCAGATCATTTTGCGCTGTATAACACATAAGCTCATGAACAGGCCCAAATTCTGTCACTTTCAGCCCTGAAAAGTGCAACTCGGGTTCCCTGAGATTACACTGGAAGGATAAAGTTTCCCAAAAATGTGAGCAACCGGTGAAGCTATCTCTTCACACTGCTACAGTTACAACACAAGTGATATTCGCTACTAACAGGATGCTGCCCGTCAAGCCAAACAGACGTTCTGCCTATCACACAAATGAGTAATGTGGTATATGAATTTCAGTGCCAGTGTGATGCTAGGTAAGTAAGCCTTCCATCCCAAAGACTGGCGGATCATATAAAACATGTCCCAACCGCTGTTTGCAATGGGCAAGGTACAGACTGTATGCAACCAGCTGGTGGTTGCAAAACTCAAAACACTACGTCCAACATTAGATGTGGCTCTGAAATTGACAACATTTGCTAAATAATCCTCAATGTACTCAGGATTACGCTGACAACCAATTTAAGATTGTCAGTCAGGCTCACAATGTGGCGCATTTGTGTACACTGGGAGCTACATATATTAATACACAGGGCCCTATTCTTTACAGACTGAAAGAACATGTACACACATTGTACCTGTTTCAGCTAAACAAAATAAGTGACAGCCATTTGCTGTTTCATTCCCCAGGGCAATGTCTGGACGAGAGTCAAGCTGCCTGGTTTAAATTTCAAACAATGCTTATCAGTTAACTGTCAATCACAATAAACTGGTGCATTCTCCATGGCAATGCCTCAACCAACCCGAGTCAACTTGCCAACCAATCAGCAGTCTCTTCTCATACAGTATAAATTGCTGTTTTCCCTGACATTGGCATTTTCTTGTGAATTGTCCTGATGAATGCAAGACAAAAAGCTTGTCATAAAGCTGTTAATGTATATATTATTGGAAAATATTTTTCTTTTAAAATAAGAGGTTTAGTCTGTTGGTGTGTCTTAATTGGATTAAAGCCAACTAGTCTGGGTGCTTTGATGTGTACTAGTTTTGAGATGTAAACAGTGAGATAGAGTGCATTTGCATTTTTTGAATAGAGCATTCAAGAAGTGGGCTGAAAACTGATGCCTATCTAGCAGCTACCAAGCAATATGTTTATATTATTAAGGAGTTTCATTATTAAAAGGTGGAGTTTGAAGAGGCTGGTGAGACAATGAGAATTTGCATTCAAGCAGTAGTGGTGGATATAACTTTAGCAGTTTTCAGGTGTGCAGAGCAGAAGCAATGTGAGATCAAAAGACAGCTGTAAACCTCCAACTGGCTCCACAGGAACCAAAGTAAAAAGAACCACATTGGCTGCATGCCCACCGCACTGTCAAAGGCCTATTAAGGCCATTATTAAACTAATTAAAGTTGATAACGATGCTGCCTGTCCAACTTTAAAGTTGGTGGGCAGGCGAAGAGCCCAGGCGACCTTTGCATTTTTCATGAAACCTCATCCACGGGCGAGATGAGTTTTCATGAAGGGTTTGTTAATTAAATAAAAATTTTTGAAAAATAGTAATGGACATGTCCCAGCACATGTGACACTTTCACATGAGGGGACATGTCCTTAAAAATTTTTTCCACCTTTATTAAACTTTCCACAACTTAAACTAAGTTTAAACTGCAAAAGAGCGCAGGCCACAACTCAAGGAATCCCCCCCGCCTGCACAGGGAGCGCTCAGCGCTTAATTGGCCCGCCCACATAAAATGGTGGTGTGCACCCAATCGGGGTCGCCGATTGGATTCGTGCTCGCTCCTGCCCGCCCCCGCACAACCCCACCGGACGGGGGGAAAATTCTTCCCTATGGGTTGCTGTTGCCTTAGTGGAGATTAGTTTGGGAATTTGTTAAAAGTTATGATAGTAGTAATTTGTAGCCGTGTATATATATATTTTAACCTGTATAAGTTAATAAAAATATTTAATTTAGTTTAATGTAAAACCTCAAGAACTGGTGGTCTGATTCCTGAATTTAGAGTCGTATCTCAAACATAACACTTAAAATTATCGGTTATGACAGTTGTTTAAAGTTTCCCTCTGGGATTTTTAAATAACTCTGCTTTACCAACAAGCTTCAACAAAAAATGTCTCTTTTTCAGTTTCAAACTATTTGCTGGCACTCATGTACACCATGAAATAGTGGGTTAAGGTATATAGTCACATTTTTTATCTGGTGAGTTTGCACCATTAGAGATATATGCTAGGGAAACCACATCAATTTTCTAACATGATGGGGAGGGTGGGAAGGGGAGGGAAGGGCTCAGAATCTGAGTCATCTTTTGTGATGGTGATGTGTTACAAATTACTCAGGGAACCCGAGTTCCCTGTAAAAACTTTTTTTCACATGCATGTTGTAGTCTGAAGAAATGGATAGTGTTGCTGGAAGCTCCAGCATCCTACCACACACTGGGTAGGAATTTCTCACAGTCTTACCACCTGCTATCAGGATGTGTATGAAGGATTTGCAAATTGATATTCAACCTGTCTCTCTGAGTTATGAACTGTACCTTCCTTGGCCATCAAGTCCAGGTAGTGGGAATTGCACCCAGAGCTCATGGCTCACAGGCACAGACACTACCCATTGCGCCACAAACTTGAGTTATATTTTAGCTTTTATTCATTCATAACAAGAGGGATTTCATTTTTTCGTTTTGTTAAGTGCAAGACCTCATCTGACAACGTTCCTGATTTTAGCAGAAAACTTGTAAAAGAATATTTTTCTGCCGCCAATAACCAGCAGCAGTGTGACTGGTATCAGCAATCTCATTTTATTTTTACCTGCCACCTCTTTGGTCATTGAGCCATTCAGGTCCTGCTATTGCACATTTACTGGCACACAGGCCATGAACAGAATAAGGAATGAGTTCAGGATACAAATTCTCAGACGGAAAATGACATGAACGTACAACAAAAAATAAATTAGCATTAGATGTTTAGCAATAAAAAATCACAGACTTAGGCCTGGATTTTCATCTTCGAGGCAGGTAGCTGGAGTCAGGAAAATTCCTGGCTTAGCCCACCTGCCTTGGGAGAAAGTGCCCACAATGACAGGATTTTTAGTGGATGGTGGCAGACTGTAGCCAAGCCAGTCGACCCGGGAACATGTTCAGAGGTAGTCCTAGGGGCCACCAGGTACCGAAGCAGGCTGTTTAAAAGGCCTACCTCAGTGCCTGTGGGATTTTGTCCCAGTTAAAATAAAAACAGAAAGGCCCTCCAACCCTTAAATTCACTCACTCTCCGCACACTCCCCATGCTTCATCCATGACGCCTGATGTCCCCCACCCACATCCCTATAGCCCCTCATACTCCCATTGCTTAGCTATGGCCCCCACCCACCCATGCTCCCTTATGCCTCCATGTCAAAGTGTGTTCCCCAAACAACCCCTTTGGGCCCTCATGCCCCCATACCAAGCTATGGCACTTCCAAGCCCATTCAACCAATATGCACTGTATGGAAGCAATGAACCCTATAGTAACATAGGATGCATAAAAAAGCCTTAAAAATTCATTCATTGATAAATTTTCTCATAAAAAACTCATTTTTTACAACAGGCCAATAAAAGTGTCAATGGTCCAGGCCCTTTAACGTATCAGTAGCAGAAACTTTAAGCATTTGAACCTCTATCTTGTGTAAATGAACATTATGAAATTGACAGAAGCGATCAGAGAGCCAAAGCTGTCAACCAAGCAATGTTTTCCCTGGGGCTCAAGTGTTCTAGTACTCTAATGGAGGTCTGGGCTCTCAGACAAGAATACATAATGAGGCTTGGCTGAGAGCCAAGAAATCCATTAGGCTGTTGAAACCCCTGAGCACCAGGGAGAACGTTGTTTAATTGACAGCTCTGGCTCTCTTATCTCTGCTGTCAATTGCACAATGTTTATTTGCACCATATTAAGGTATTTCAAGTGCTTGAAGTTTCTGCTACTGACAGTTTAAAGGGTCTGGATGATTAACACATTTATTGCCCTGTAGTACAAGGATTTGTTTAACATAGTAGAAAGTTATGAATGAATGACTTTTTTAAGAGATTTTTTAAAAACCCATCCTCTTGTCCCTATCAGGTTCATTGGTTTTTTACAATGTACAGTGGGTCAATGAGCATGCAAGTGCCACAGTTGGGCAAGGGGGATGGGTGGTGGGACATAGCATAGCCATAGGGGCAAGAGGGGCCATTGGAGGTAGTGGAGGGACATGGCTTGACATAGGGAGCATGTGAGGACATGGTGGAGGGTTGCGTGGAGGGGGGTAGCCTGGCAAAGAGGGCAAGACGAGGACCTTTTAAGCTTACCTTTCAAAATGCTCTCTCATACAGACTATGGTTCACAATACTTCTGAGGGGCTGTGAGCCATGACTCTTTAAAAAGCTGGCCTGACTCCATGAAAACTGTGGAGGATGAGGACATACATGCTTATCCCCAAAATAGAGCTGGCCAGGTCAGAACTACAGGGTGCGGGCTCATGACCCGAACCAGCCCACAGCCTTAAAAGGCCCTGGTGAAAATCGGAAAGTCCAGGAATGGGGTTGTGAATCCAGGAATCAGGACCCATCCATCATTTTTAAAGGGCCCCTGAGCCAACTTGTCTCGACAAAAATCCAGGCCTAAGTTGTAGAATAATTTCACTCTCAAACTCCTCTAAGCTTGATTTCCAGTCCTGTGAAGTTTTGTGTTCTGATTTAATTGCAGGGATTGGAGGATTACAAATACACAAAGCCTCGGGGCCTGCACCATGAGATTACAAGTCATGGAATATTGGTTCTAACAGATCAGCCGTGATCTTATTGAATGGCGGGGCACGCAAGGGGGGCAGAATAGCCTACTTCTGCTTCTATTTCGCATGTTCATATGTTCTTACGCAAAATGCCAAAAACAAGGAAACAGAATGGCATGCACTTTTGCCAGCTTGGTTCAGAAACATATAGTCAATTGTAAGATTTTAACCAAATTCTGCCAGCCTATGTATTTTTCCATACAAAGTTTGATTATTAGTTAACTGACTTTGATTATTATAAAACCTTTGATAAAAGTTTCATCTTGGCTGAGTGGTAGCACTCTCGTCTCTGTGTTAGAAAATCATGGGTTCAAACTCCCAGTTCTAGCATTTATGCATATGACCTAGACTGACATTTCAATATGATACTGAGGGATTGCTGTGCTGTTAAATGCTGCTGTCTTTCAGATGAGATGTTAAACTGAGGTCACGCTTGCCTACTCCGGTAGATATGAAAGATCCCACTGCAGGTTCAAAGAAATACAAGGAGTTCTTTATAGAATCACACAGCACAGAGAGAGGCCATTCAGCTCATCATGCTGTCCAGTTTAGTCCCACTCCCCTGTTCTTTCCCTGTAGCCCAGCATTTTTTTTCCAATTTAAGCCACTATCCCTTTTGAAAGAATCAGCCTCCATGACCTTTCAAGCTGTGCATTCCAGATTGTAATAATTTGCTGTGTAATTTTTCCCCAGATGTCATCTCTGGTTCTTTTCGCCTATTACTTTAAATCTGTATCTTCTGGTTACTGACCTTTCAGACACTGGGGACAGTTTCTCCTTATTAAGAGAGTTAAGGCAGGGAATAGTCACAAAAATAAGGAAGGTCACAGCCATGGAGGGATTTGAATGAGAAGATGAGAATTTTAAAGGCTGTAGGTGCCAACCACCTTCCCCAGTATTGAATGTGACTCTCTGCTAACAGGACAGATGTTATTTTAACTGCTAAAGTCACAGAAAGGTGAGACATGGTCCTTCTAAATATCACAAATCGATTCGAATGAGCGGAAATCAATCTCTGTACCTTGAACTCACAGCAACGTGGAATGAGCAAAATGAATGACCTTTAAACACCTGGTCCTTTTGGCATTGAAGTGTCTGAAACTCCACAGCCTATGTATTTTTCCATACACCAGGAAAATGAAGAAAATATTGACAAATGTTAAACTGTTATGTTGCCAAAGTCCTCACAGCATATACCTCAACTTCATTGGCCGTAAAGCGCTTTGGGATAAAATGAGGATATGAAAGGTTCTATATGAATTTAAGATATTTCATCTTATATTTTCTGTTTTTATTAAATTACTAGTGCACTTCAGTGGTGCAATAGAGTACTGCAGCATAGTCATTATGTCTAGTAATATAGAAACCTGAACTATAATGATCTGAGGAACCTTGGGGAATTTAAATTCAGTTAATTAAATATATCTGGAATAAAAAGAAGCTCATATCAGCACTGGTGACCATGAAATTACCAGATTGTCATAAAAATCAATCTGGTTTTCTTATGTCCTTGAGGGAAGGAAAGGTGCTGCCCTTACTTGATCTGGCTTATATGTGACCCCAGACCCACAACAATGTGGTTGATACTTCACTGTCTTTTGAAATACTCTAGCAAGTCATTCAATTGTATCAAACCGCTGCAAAAAAAATTAAAATTGGGCAAACCACCTGACATCAACCCACACTCAACAGGACAAAAGCACACAAAGGCAAACCTAGCCAAGTCAACACTACAAAGGCCTCCTCATTAACATCTGGGGACTGAGGCCAAAATTGGGAGACCTGTCTCAGAAGTTGGGCAAGCAACAGCCTGATATATAGCCATCCTTACAGGGTCACAAACTCCTCCATCACTATGCCTCAGAATATCCTGCCATCGCAGTGAAGCTACAACAGGATTATATGTAAGCAAAACAGTAGAAGCAACATACTATATAGGCAATGCTAAACAATACTACTACGAACAGGTCAGGTGAAAGCTGTACTGTCCTACAACATCCAGTCATGAATTGTGGAGGACAATTAAATAACTGATGGGAGGAGGAGAAGGCTCCATGAAAATTCCTCTTCAATGAAGGCAAAGCCCAGAACATGAGTGCAAAAGATAAGGCCGAACTGTTTCCAAGCATTTTCAGCCAGAGGCGCTGAGTGGATTGTCGATCAACTCCTCCTGAGGCCCCCACCATCGCAGAACGAAGGTGATATACATGTGATATCAAGAAACAGTTAAGGGTACTGATACAGCTAAGGCTTTGGTCCCTGACAACATCCAAGCTGTAGTGCTGAAGACTTGTGCTCCAGAACTAGCCACGCTTCTACGCAATCCATTCCAGTACAGTTACAACACAGGCATCAACCTGACACAGTGGAAGATTGTCCAGGTATGTTCAGTCGACAAAAAATAGGCAGATTCATTATGGCAATTACTGCCATTAGTCTACTCTCAATCATCAGCAAAGCGATAGAAGGTGTCATCAACCGTGTTATTAAACAGTGCTTACTCAGCAACAACCTGAACACAGATGTTCTATTTGAGTTCTACCAGGACCACACGGCTCCTACCTCATTATACCCTTGGTCCAAAAATGGACAAAAGACTTGAATTCGCGAGTTAGGTAAGAATGTTTGCCTTTGATATCAAGGCAACATTTGATAAAGTATGGCATTAAGAAACCCAAGCAAAATTTAAATCAATGGGAATCAAGGGAGAAGCTCTTCACTGGCTCAAATCATTACCCAGCACAAAGGAAGATGGTTGTGGTTGTTGGAGGCCAATCATCTTGGCCCCAAGACGTCACTGCAGGAGTTCATCAGGGGAGTGTCCTGCAACCACCTTCAGATGCTTCATCAATGACCCTCTGTCCTTTATAAAGTCAAAAGTGGGGATGTTCGTTGATTTAATTTCATTTACAACTCCTCATATATTGAAGCAGCCCCTGCCAGAAGGCAGCCGGATCTGCACAACATTCGGGCTTAAGCTGATAAGTTTAAAATAATATTGGCACCACACAAGTTTCAACTAATGACCATCTCAAGAGAGAGTCTAACCACCTTCTCTTAGCATTCAACACCATTACCATTGCTGAATCTTCCATCATCAATATCCAGAAACTGAACTTGACCAACCACATAAAGAGCAGATTAGAGGCTGGGAATTCTATGGCAGGTGACTCCCTAAAACCTTTTCACCATCTACAAGGTACAAGTCAAGAGTCTGAGGGAATATTCTCCACTTGCCTGGATGAGTGCAGCTCCAACAACACTCAAGAATCTCAATAATGTCCAGCACTAAACAATGCTCTTGACTGGTGTCCCAACATAAACATTCACCCTCCCATCACCGATGAATAGTGGCTGCAATGTGTATGATTTACAAAATGCACTGCAGCAACACACCAAAACTTCTTTGACAGCACCTTCGAAACCTGCAACCTCTACCATGGAGAAGGACAAGGGCAGCAGATGCATGGGAACACCACCACAAGTAAATTTCCCTCCAAGTCACAACCAACCTGAGTTGGAAATATGTTGCTGTTGCTTCACTGTCACTGGGTCAAAATCTTGGAACACCCTCCCTAACAGCACTGTGGAAGTACCTTCACCACATGGACTGCAGCCCTTCAAAAAGGCAGGCTCACTCTCACCCTCTTTTGGACAAGTAGTGTTGGCAAATGTTGGCATTTACTCATTTCTTGTGACTAAATTAAAAAAGCTAGAGATTTAAGGCAGATACTTAAAGACAGAAATAAATTGTGAAAGGAAAAGCTGAGACTGTGGCTAGTTGGTTGCCCAGAAGAGGATACAAAATGCCCAGATGGAATGCTGACAGGCAAGACCATAATGTCAGGCTGACAGGCTGATGGTCTGAAATGAGCCAAGGACAGTCCAGGATCTGTTCACCTACAATCCGTCCCTTTAAATGTTGCAAACCCTCGTACCCCTAAAAGCTTCAAGAATGCCCTTCTAAGTCCACCTCTACACCAGGTGCCCTTCTTAATGTTCCAAAATCCTCAAACCACTGTTCAATGCTTCCAGACACCAGTTTTGAAATATTAAAGAGATAAAGCAACTGCTATTTCTGTGCAAGGAATGGGAGTTCAAAGTGCTGGACTTTACTCTTATAAATTTATTATAGGAATTGGTGCTCGCAGACAACATGGACAATGTTGAGGAGGACCTCCTATTTACAATTGCTGAGCTCAGTAGTAGGGTGATTAGTCCTGAGTCTTTATAACTTAAATATAAGTTTGGAATTTGGGAAGAAGTTCCAAAATCCACACGCAATACCTTGTTAACATCATATGCTATTTATAATCCATCCATTTCAGCAGTCTTCACTTCATTTGTTTAATATTACACATGCTAATACAGACAAGGAATATTATAATGCATTGCACAACAAGCAAAGTTTTAAAGCTGATTATCCCCAAGCACTAGTATATACTAAGAAATCATTTCAGGATTTAAAAGATCCCCGGTAGTTTGTTTACCTTTATCTATCTTGTGGATAATTCTGATTAAGTATTATTTCTTCCTAGCTCCCAACTGTTCCAATCCTATTAACTCAGGAGAACCAACTCTGAATTTATAGTTTCCAATTCCATGTCCTTCTCTACTTTAATTTCAATTCCTCTGTTAGGCTCCAATGTGTTTAATTCGATTCTGCTAGCTTATTAATTTGTATGTAAAAGGCTAGATACTCTACAAAAGTACTGTCTGAGCTTTGATTTAAAAGTTTAAGCTATTAATTCTGAGCCACATTAATCATTCCATGTGGTGGTGCTGTCAATGTGCTTGAGCATGTTTGGCAACCATTCTTCAAAGTGTCTTCATCATGCATTCTGCATACTGGTTGCCCCTCCTGCGACATGCAACATTACATTTTAACTTAATAACGTCCAAGTGGAATCAGTCACTCCATGCTTCCCCTGGTTGCCTACGCAGCTATCTCCTGTTCTGTTGTTTCCTCTAAGCACCACTTGAGGGCCATGGTCATAATTGAGTAGTGGCTCCTCATGCTATCCGAAAACATCATGGGACTGAGTTTTCCCCTTACTTATGACATCCCACACTATCAACATCATGGGGGTTTATCACTGACCAGAAACTAAACTGGACTAGCCATAATAATACTGTAGCTACAAGAGCAGGTCAGAGGCTAGGAATCCTGTGACGAGTAACCCACCTCCTGACTCCCCAAAGCCTGTCCACCATCTACAAGGTGCAAGTCAAGAGTGTAATGGAATAATCTCCTCTTGCCTGGATAAGTGCACCTCCAACACCACTCAAGAAGCTTGACACCATCCAGGACAAAGCAGCCCACTTGATTAGCACCCATCCACAAACATTCACTCCCTCCACCACCCATGCACAGTGGCAGCAGTGTGTATACCATCTACAAGATGCATTGCAGGAACTCGCCAAGCCTCCTTAGGCAGCACCTTCCAAACCGATGACCACTACAATCTAGAAGGACAAGGGCAGCAGACACATGGTTTCTCCCCTTGTTGGGCGAGCACAGTGGGTGGGCCCAAGAAAGGCTGCAAGACTGACCGCTGCCCGCGATCGGGCTCCGACCACGATTTCACACTGGCTGGACAATTAGCGGCCAGCCAGTGAGAAAGGATTGTTAAGACCCTCAGCACAGCCAGGATGGAGGTGGGAGGACAGCGAGCGTTGAAGTGTGCGCATGTGTGGGGGAGCACGCATTGACAGCACCCTTAAGGCACAGAACTGCCTCAGGGAGCTGAAGGATTTTAAAATGAAAAATAAACTTTTTACATATTATATAAACATGTCACCTCATGTGATTCAGTCACATGAAGAGGGACATGTTAAAAAATTCTTATTGATTTTTTAGTAACCGTTGGAAACCTCATCCCTCCCGTGGGTGAGGTTTCGTTGAAAATGCAAAGGCCACTTTGCCTATTCGCCCACCTGCCAACCAAGCAGTTGAGTGGACAACAAAAAATCCTACTTAATTAAGGGCCTTAATATGTCTCTTAATTGTTGGCGGGCATGCTGCCGCCTCTCGTGTGCACTCACCGACTGAAAGATCGTGAGAGTGCGCAATGACGTCGGGACACTCACCCGACATCATCCCATGTCATGTTACGGCACGCTCCCGCCCACTCAGTGCAATTTTCTGCTCATGAAAACACCACAACCCGGTTCTCATCCAAGCCACTCACCATCCTGACTTGGGAAATATATCACCGTTCCTTCACTGTCGCTGGCTCATAATCCTGGAACTCCCTCCCTAACAGCACTGTGGGTGTACCTACACCACATGGACTGCAGTGGTTCAAGAAGGCAGCTCACCACCACCTTCTCAAGGGCAATTAGGGATGGGCAATAAATGCTGGCCCAGCCAGCAAAGCCCACATCCCATGAACGAATAAAAAAAAATCTGTCTCATAAGATCCTGACAAAAGCTGCTGCCAGCTCCATTTTGCAGAATACTTCTAGGCCACCTGGTTTCACTTCCCACCTCCCATTGCCCATGATGTACTAAAGTGACAGGTGGAGTCCTGGAGTGTGTTGCACAGAAACAGCAGCATCATGCTAAGAGACCCCATTTCACTGGGCCTTGGATCAGTGTGATGGCTGGGTTAAAATCCTGAGAACTCTGAGAAGCACCTATGGCCATGATCTAAAAGCTACAATCAACGGTTGTGTTCTATTCAGATCCCTTTGTTGCTAGAGCTGCACTCCATGTTTCCATGTAAGTGGAGGACCCAACTAATACCTCTCCATATCTTAAGTGGTAATGGGATGCAGAGCTTGACGCAGCTGCCACTTGCAGCATTGGTGCCTGTAAGGAAGAGAAAACTGTGGTGTTGTCACAAATAAGAGCTGTAGACTCAATAGTCAGACATGTCAGATGCTGCAGAAACTGGAATGTTGTCCTCAGATCCTGAACAGAGATTCCTCAAACATCCTTCTTTCCAGACGAGTACCTTTGCACTCTTGCTCCCACAATTCTAGAGCCATAGGCAGGCTTCTCCTCAGCATCCACTGGGAAGGGAGCTTATCTTCACTCACTACCCCCTCCTTTGGGTCCACCAGGGCTCAATGTATCACAAGCTTCAATTCCTCATTACTAGTATCTAATTCCTCAAGGTGAAAGTCATAATTTACCTGTGCCCTGCTTTCAGGTGAGTGGATGACAGTTTTGCAGCCAGTTGTCATTAGTTCAAAGGCAGCAATTATTTTCACTCAGGTTTGTCTGAAAGAGTTTCTCATTACTGATGTGACTTAATTCCTGTAAAGCTCAAAAACCTCAGGTGGCTTAACACTTAAAGAGCTGATGCTGCTAAGTCAAGAACTGGCTTGTTACATTCATTATATGTTTTATAATCATACTGAAAATCAGCTGTCCTTGAAGTAGTCTTAATGATGGAATGCCCAAGGGCTCTAGTGAGAAGGTAAATGCCTGAGATGAATATCTATGTCCTGCAGCCAGCTACTAAGATGCACACATCACTCATCCTTCCCAAGCTGGGTTGCTGTGTCTTCCTGGTCAGAGCAGCTAACTACCTCAGGCATCCTGCAAACGATGACAGATAAGCCTAGCACTGCAAAAATGAAGCTCGAGATTGTTCTGTGACAGAAAATGGGCCTATTTTTAACTTGCTGCCTTTCTTTGCAAGTGCTTTTTTTAGTTTGTTATCTGCACCTTGTATATAGTTTTTGTGATTAAAAATGCAAAATGTTAAAGTAAACAAGCTTGTAGAGTATTTGTATTTCCATCTTCTACATAAAGTATCAACATCTTGCATTTAGATCAAAACATCCTGCATTAACCTTTAGTCTTTTATTTGTTTTTTGCCAAAATTGACACTATTATTGGATCCTATTTTACTTTTGGTGTTCCAACCTTAGCATTTTGACGTCAATTATGTTATATAACTTGCAAAAGAAAAACTCCAATACAGAATAGTTCAGTTCGAGGTATATAACAAGACGGTGGCATATGAAGAATTCATAGGAACATAAATAGGCCATTCAGCCCCTCCAGCCTGCTCCACAATTTAATTAGTTCATGGATGATCTGTATCTCGACAATGGGAGGAGTCATCAACAGTGTGTTATGGCACAGCTGATGGTAAATTCTGAGCTGTTCAAATCCCAAAGGGAAACTTGAAACAACTTCCACAACTGTTTTGCAATTTGTATAAATTTCGAGAGATGTGCCATGAATTCAGTAGTATTAAGACCACTGAGTCTTATAGGTTTCTTACAAAACTAAGTTAAACTTTATTAATGATTTTAAGTACACACATAGATCTACAAAATAATACTATGGTGACATCTAAGTCCCCTAGTTAATCCAACTCCCAGCTGCACTTTCATTGAGGCAAAAGTAAGACACATAGATTTTAAAAGACCCAGGCAATGAAACACGACACACTGAACAATCCAATTCAAAGTGAGCTTTCTTAACTTCAGTTCTTTATAGACAGCAGCTTGAGGCTTAGATGCTGAAGGCTTTTCAAACTTGTTAGATCTTGGAATGCCTTCTCTTGCACACAGCCTTCTCTCCTTTATCCATATTTTCCCCTTTGAATGCAAATTCTCATTGTTTCTCTATGTCTTTAGAATTTACCTTTCCAATAATAAACATTTCTCATTGTGACAATTTTACCAGTAATCTTTGGGGAAAATAAACACATCGCTTCTTAACTTCTCCTGGCTAGGTGAAACATTTCCACCACACCACCACCCCCCTGCCCCCCTTTGAAATCAATCTAGTCTGCTTTATTTAAAAATGCAAATATTCCCTTTACACCTATGTTTACCTACTTTGCATTTCAAACCTAACTTATCTTCTGTTTCATCAAAGACCTCGCTATCACTCTACAATAAATTCCAATAACGTTATGAAAATTAGTATATTTTCCTAACATTGCCCTCCTTATTAAAAAATGAACCGGCATAATTTTAAAAGACGGCTTCGTTTTCTGAACCCATCTTATCTTACCTCTTATACTTGTTACACTATTACACTGCGAGATGCATGCATTAACATAACAATATATACATAAATCCTTGGTATCAACAGAAATCATTCCAGTCCAGTGTCCAGGCTTTTAAATGTCCAATTTCCCTTTAAGCTTCAAATTCTTGACAACGCATCGGCAATCAGATTTTTTCATCCTGTCACATGTATAATCTATAGATTAAATGGTTGCAGTAATAAACTCCATCTGAATAGCCTTTCACATCTGTCTCAAAGTTTGTCCAGAAGCTTTAAAGGATTGTGGTCTGTATAAACAAAATTGGTTCTGACGCATTGTTTGCAACATAATTCTCAAAATGCTGGAATGCTGACACCAAACCCAAAGTCTCCCTTTCAATCGTTGAATAACTTTTTTGTTGTACATTCAACTTCCATGAGAAATACCCAATCTATTTTTCAATTCCAGTGTCATCTTCTTGTAACAGTACAGCCCCAATGCTTATATCACTTCCGTCAATGGCCAACTTAAATTGCTCGGCATAATTGGATACGGCCAAAACTGGTGTAGTAGTTAATACAGTTTTCAAATTATCAAATGCCGTCTGACACTCCTGTGTCCATTAAAACTTTGTGTTCTTTTTTAATAGTTCAGTTAATGGAGCAGCCACACTATTAAAACTTGGTACAAATTTCCGATAAAACCTGCTCATGCACAGAAATCTCAAAACTTCTCATTATGTTGTAGGCACGTGAAAATCCATGATAGCCTTGACTTTCACATCTCTCAGAGCCACTTTACCATGTCCAAGTGGTCTAAATATTTAACTTGTGCTTTTACAAATTCACATTTAGCCAAGTTCACCTCCAAATTAGTTTCTTGCAATTGAGTAAATAATTTTTCCAGATGGTTGTAAATGCTCCTCCCACATCTGATTGAAAACTATTAAGTCAGCAATATAAATCACATAATTGCTCAGACCTGCAATTACTGCAGGTGCATTATTCATACCAAATGGTATGACTTTAAACTGATATAGTCCATCTGACATCACAAAAGCCAATAACTCCTTTGCTCTCTCCGATAATGGTACTTATCAATATCCTTTTAGCAAGTCAATTTTTGTGATAAATTTTGATTCTCCCACTTTCTCAATACAATCTTTCAACCGTGGTATGGGATGTGAATCCGCTTTTGTCACCACATTCACTTTTCGATAGCCCACACACAGTCTTTGTGTTCCATCCAGTTTTGGTACCAGCACAATAGATGAAATCCAGTTACTGCAATTATTTTGAAGCATGAATTCGGTTGCTTTCTGCACTTGTGATAACTTGGCCGGATTTAATCTATAAGGACGCTGACTTAGCGAAGATGAAACTTCGATACATACATCGTGCATGGCTAAATTTGTCCTCCCCAACTTATTACCAAGAATAGATTTCTGTGAATGCAATAGGTTCTCCAAATCACTTTGACACTTGTCTGGGAGGTAACTCAATATTAAATTTAAAAATTCAAGTACCCCCTCATTATCCAGTTTGATTAGCGGAAAATCAATTTCAGAATCCTGCATTTCTATGGCCAGAATTTTCGGCTCAATGAGCGGGAACGGAGCCCACTCGCTGAGGCGTAAAATGACACAGGGTGACATCGGGCGTACATCCCAACATCACCGAGCGTCATTTAGATTTTCAGGTTGGCAGGCAGCCGAACTGTCAAAGGCCATTTAACACTCAATTAAATCATTGATCTGAGCCTTAAGGTTGGCGGGCAGGCGAAGAGCCCAGGCGGCCTTTACATTTTTCATGGAACCTCATCCACGGGCAGGATGAAGTTTCATGCAGTGTTTATAAATTGAATAAAAATTTTTCTAAAAATTCATTGACATGTCCCAGCCCATGAGACACTGTCACACAAGGGGACGTGTCTTAAATTTTTTTCTTTTCTTTATTTAGATTTTTAAAACTTAAACTAATCTCCCTGAGGCGTCTCTGTGCCACAGGGAGATTTCTGCGCTCTTTTGCATGCATGCATGAAAGAGCGCAGGCCCTGACTCAGGGAACCCCACCCCCCGGCTCGCACAGGGATCACACAGCGCTTCCAGGCGCGCGTCACGCTGGGAAGGCCCGCCCACGTAAAATGATTCTGCGGACCCGATCAGGGGTGCCAACTGGGTCCGCGCCCGCCCCCGCACAACAACCCCAATGGGGGAAAATTCTCCCCTATCTTTTTCTCATTATCTACCAACACTAATACCTCCCTTTGGTGCCCTTTCCTGTCAAGGTACTTTTTAAGCACGTTTACATGACACATCCACTGCTTCTTTCTTCTAACTGGAGCATGTATTAAATAGTTTACTTCACTCAATTTCTTTTCAATCCTGTAAGGCCCACTAAACCTTGCCTTTAATGAGTCACCCAGTGCTGCACCCAGTGCTGGTAACAGGTCCAGCACTTTCTCCCCAGCAATGAAACTATGAGCTGTAGCTTTCCTGTCTGCCTTCACTTTTATCACTTGCTGTGATATCTTTAAATGTTCCTTAGTCAACTCACATAGAATCACAGAATCACAGAATCACACAGTGCAGAAGAGGCCCTTCGGCTCATCGAGTCTGCAATGACGCTGCTCTGTCCAATCTCTCTCTGATACATAATCCAGGAGAGTAGTTTCTGAATTTTGACCTACCAATTTCTCATGAATTAATTTCAGTGGTCCTCTCAGCTCATGACCATAAACTAGTTCAAAAGGACTAAAACTAGTCGATGCATTAGGAGTGCCCCTAATAGCAAATAACAAGAATGGAATTCCTCCTTCCCAATCCTATGGATAATCCTGACTGTACGCCCTCTTCATAGTTTTTAGAGTTTGATGCCATCTTTCCAATGCCCATTGTGATTCAGGATGGTAAGCTGTTGACTTAAACTGTTTTATCCCCAAACTGTTCACTACTTCCTTAAACAGCTGTGACATGAAATTTGAACTCCAACCTAATTATACTTTTTTAGGTAAACCATATCTTGTAAAAGATTTCATTTGCTCTTGCATAATTTTCTTTGTTGTAACATTTCTCAAATATATTGCTTCAGGAATCCTGGTAGACACATCCACTATTGTCAGTAAGTACTGATTTCCACTTTTAGTCTTAGGCAGGTGTCCTACACAATCAATCATGACCCTAATAAAAGGTTCTTCAAATGCTGGAATTGGAATTAAAGGTGCTGGCTTAATCATTGCTTGCGGCTTCCCTACCACCTGACATGTGTGACATGTTCTACAGAATTTGACTACATCCCTATGCAATCCAAGCCAATAAAAATGTTTTTGTACCTTTGCCTGTGTCCTTCTAATTCCTAATGTCCCCCCATTGGAATTTCATGTGCTATACTCAGAATCTCATTTCTATATCCAAATGGTATTACAACCTGATGCACCCCCTCCAGCTTCAATTTGCTGAAGCATGATGAGGCCTCTATTTTTGCATTAAAACATTACCCTTAAGGTAATAACATTCTGGAAAAATTTTGCCTCTGTTTCTAGTAAGCTGCCTGATATAAACGTCTTACTTGCGTATCCTTTTTCTGTAACTCCACAAACCGCCTTGAGTTACACACTTCAGCTGCGTTGTCTCCCAGTCTTTCTTCTTGAATAATGTTATCAAACACAGTGTCAGCTAATTGGACAGCCACACCTTCCCTCTGCCTTTGAATTTGCTGTTCTTCTACTTTCAATCTATGAGCCTGTGATCTTGTTATCACACAATCTGAAAACAATCCAGGATGCTCTCTCTGCAACATTTCTGCTTAAAACACTTTTACAGGCCACTCAACTACCATAGGCATCTGGTTTATTTAAAAATGCAAATGTTTCTTTTACACCTTTGTTTACCTACTTAACATTTCAAACCCAGCTACCTTCTGTTACATCAAAGCCTTCAGACCAGCTGCCTTTAATTCAGTTAAGTCACACCACACACTCACACACACAAGACATAGACCCATAGATACGTACATCACTATTACTCCACTTTACAATAAATTCCAATAACATTATGAAAATTATTATATCTTCCAGTATCAGGCAGCAACAATTTATCAATAACTTGTTCACTGATGCTCAGTTTGGGTTCCACTCTGCTCCTGACCTCATTACAGCTTTGGTTCAAACATGGACAGAAGAGCTGAGGTGAGGAGAAAGTGACTGCCCTTGACATCAAGGCAGCATTTGACTGAGTGTGGCATGAAGGCACCCTAGCAAAGCTAGAGTCAATGGGAATCAGGGGAAAAAACTCTCCACTGATTGGAGTCATACCTAGCACAGAAGAAGATGGTTATGGTTGTTGGCTTCAGAACATCACTGCAGGAGTTCGTCAGGGTAGTGTCCTAGGCCCAGGCATCCCCAGCTGCTTCATCAATGACCTTCCTTCCATCATAAGGTCTGAAATGGGGATGTTCACTGATGATTGCATAACATTCAGCACCATTCGCACTCCTCAGATACTGAAGCAGTCCATGTCCAAATGTAACAAGACCTGGACATTATCCAGGCTTGGGTTGACAAGTGGCAAGTAACGCTTGCGCCACACAAGTGCCAGGCAATGACCATCTCCAACACAGGGGAATCTAAACATCGCCCCTTGACATTCAATGGCATTACCATCGCTGAATCCCCCACTATCAACATCCTGGGGATCACCATTGACCTGAAAATGAACTGGACTAGCCATAAAAATTTGGCTACAGGAGCAGGCCAGAGACTAGGGTGGTATCCTGTGGTGAGTAACTCACCTCCTGACTCCTCAAAACCTGTTCACCATCTACAAGGCACAAGTCAGGAGTGTGATGGAATACTCTCCACTTACCTGGATGAGTGCAGCTCCAACTACATTCAAGAAGTTTGACACCATCCAGGACAAAGCAGCCCACCTGATTGGCACCCCATCAACAGAAATTGACTCCCTCCACCACCGACACACAGTGGCAGCAGCGTGCACCATCTGCAAGATGCACTGCAGGAACTCACCAAGCCTCCTTGGACAGCATCTTCCAAACCCACGACCGCTACCGCCTAGAAGGGCAAGGGCAGCTGGTACATGGGAACACAACCACCTGGAAGTTCCCCTCCAAGCTACTCACCATCCTGACTTGGAAATATATCACTGTTCCTTCACTGTCGCTGGGTCAAAATCCTGAAGCTCCCTTCCTAACAGCATTGTGGGTGTACCGACACCACATGGACTACAGTGGTTCAAGAACGCAGCTCACCACCACCTTCTCAAGGGCAACTAGGGAATGGGCAATAAATGCTGACCCAGCCAGTGATGCCAACAATCCATGAATGAATAAAGAAAAACTACTGCCTTGGTTCCATAACCCTTTGCACCCTTGTGTTAGAATGTTTTAAGATGTTTGAAAATGATCAATCTATTCTAGCATCCTTTTATTTAGGTTTATCACGTTATCACAATAGTAGGGTAAAAGCTATGAAATTTGATGAGGCTCGTAAAAGAACAAGGGGAGCATGATGCCCAATTAAACAGTGCCCATTCCTTGATACCGCCTGCTCACTTTCATGATTGCAGCATACAGTCGGAACCAAGCATGCTGCTGAGTGGCAGCCACCTGAACAGAGAATGCAAACTTGTGAAAGACTAGCATGAGCTCAAACTTGTTTGCCCTTCTTAAAGCCAAACTATACCTTTTAACGGGGAGGTATACTTTGACTAGAGCAGGCACTGGAAGTGGCTGAAGAAGAGTGTCTGACCTGCAAGAGGAATGGCTATTGCACAACAAGGGAGAGAGAGCAGGATTCAGGGGCCTCCAGTGCAGAACTAGAGGCCCTGGTGCAGGATCTGAACGGGAGAAGAGAGGTTCTCTATCAACAGGAAACCAGGTAACCCTCCAGATACTGCAAAGGCGGTGGGAGCAGATCAATTCCCACTGTTACAAAGAGCTGGATACAGTGCCACAAGAAGTTCAATGATCTCATTAAGTGGTCAAAGTTAGTGAAATTTTCTTCAATGCCATATTTCACCAACTGCACCACTTGGCTCACTCTCTGCTCAAAACCATACCACCATCACACACCTACCAACAATCTCTATCAATCATGACTCATACTTCATATTCACAGTTTCATCTCGCTCTCACGTATTTAGCACTGCTGCAAGCCTCACACCCACATCTTGCAGCTTCCACACACTGCCAGCTAATGTGACAGCCACATTAACCTAAAACAATACACCACTCTCACTGACACACTTATTTTCCTCTTGCAGGCCAAGATGGCACACAGCCATGGCAACCCAAACTAACTGGTGCAGAGAGGTACAGCTGCATATACTCACCCCGATGCAGGAGACGGTGCTCACCATCACTGAAGCGGCCATAACTGAGACTGGTGGGGCTGAAGCGTGGAAGATGAAGGTGTCCTCCAATCTAGTTGCCCTTCTCACATCCCAATTCCTCCTCATGCCACACTCTCTTCAAGCTGCAGTTGATGTCAGAATGTTCCTCTTGGTTTCCCCCTTTCCACTCACCACAACCTTTGTGATTTGCTCTTTTTAGATACTCCAGGCCTGCCACTTAGTCAGTCAGTGGTGGAAGAGAAAGTGATTGAAGAGCACAAAGACAGTGATAAAAAATAAAATATGGTCACTCACTCTCACACTCGCAGCCACCAGCTCAGAAACTGACATTGATACTTTGGAGAATAGCTTAGAGGTGAGATCTGCATGTGGTGTAACACGGGGCATGAAGGGCCAGCAGCCAGGGCAGGAGTAAAGGGTAACGCTGGTGCTATCTTACTGCTGGGCAAGGCCACGGACGAGTTCTGCTGCAGAAAACTCAGATGAGGACTTCAAACATATGAACATACAAATTAGGAGTAGGAGTAGACAACTTGGTCCCTCAAACTTGCTCCGCATTCAATAAAATCATGGCTGATCTGATTGGAACCTCAACCACACATTCCAGCCTACCCCTGATAATCTTTGACCCCCTTACTTATCAAAAATTTATCTACCTCTGCCTTAAGAATATTCAAAGACTTTGCTTCCACTGCCTTTTGAGGAATAGAGTTCCAAAGGCTCACAACCCTCTGAGAGAGAAATTTTTTTCCTCATCTCTGTCCTAAATGGGTGACCATTTTTAAGATTTTTTTTTATTTTTAAACAGTGGTCTCTAGTTCGAGATTCTCCCACAGGAGGAAATATCCTTTTCACATCCACCCTGTCAAGACCCCTAAGGGTCTTATATGTTTCAATCAAGTCACCTTATTCTTCTAAACTCCAGCAGATAGAAGTCTAGCCTGTGCAACCTTTCCCCATAAGACAAACCACCCATTCCAGGCATTAGTTTAGTAAACCTTCTCTGGACTGTTTCCAAAGCATTTACATCCTTCCTTAAGTAAGAAGAACAAGACTGTACACAGTACTCTCGAAATGGTCTCACTAGTGCCCTGCATAACTGAAGCATAACCTCTCTACTTTTGTACTCAATTATCCTTGTACCAAACAATAACATTCTATTAGTTTTCCTAATTATTTGCTGTACCTGAATACTAGCATTTTACGATTCAAGCACTAGGACACACAGATCCCTCTGCATCTCAGAGCTCTGCAATCTCTCACCATTTAGATAATATGCTTCTTTTTTATTCTTCCTGCCAAAATGGGCAATTTCACATTTTTTCACGTTATATTCTATTTGCCAGATCTTTTCCCACTCACTTAGCACATCTATGCCCCTTTATAGCCTCCATATGTTCTGGTCACAGCTTACTTTCCTACTGATCGTTGTATCATCTGCAAATTTAGCAACTGTCCCTTCATCTAAATCATTTATATAAATTGTAAAGAGTTCAAGCCCCAGCACTGATCCCTGTGGCACATCACTCATCTTGCCAACCAGAAAATGACCCATTTATTCCTGTTAGCTAACCAATCTTCTACCCATGCCAATATGTTACCGCCTACACCATGAGCTTTTATTTTCTGTAATAACCTTTGATGTGGCACCTTATCAAATCCCTTCTTGAAATCCAAGTGCAGCACATCCACCAGTTCTCCCTTATCCACAGCATATGTTACCTCCTGAAAGAACTCCAATTAATTAGTTAAACATGATTTCTCTTTCACAAAACAGTGTTGACTCTGCAGCATTACATTAAATTTATCCTGCTATAACGTCTTTAATAATAGCTTCCAGCATTTTCCCTATGATAGATGTTAAGCTAACTGGCCTGTAGTTTCTTGCTTTCTGTCTCCCTCCCTTTTTAAATAAAGGAGCTACATTCGCTATTCTCCAATCCAATGGAACCTTTCCTGAATCTAGGGATTTTTGGAAAATTAAAGCCAATGCATCAATTATCTTGCCATCCATTTCTTTTAAGACTCTAGGATTAAGTCCGCCAGGACCCACGGACTTGTCAGCCAGCAGTTCCAACAATTTGTGAAGGGGTGGCATACAGAAAAGACTAATGGGTAGACACTAGAAATGATTGGCACATTGGCAAGTTTGCCAGAAAGCTGCAAATACTGTAATGAAGGAATCTGGCACCAACTTTATACATGGCTTTGCACAGAGCTTGCAACTCATAGCTTTCATAAAATTGGTGACCAACTTCATTACCACACTTGTAGGCGTGATTATGTTGCAGCATTTGATGGCTGACATCTCAGCTTCAATTGCAACACAAGCAGAAACCACTCAATGTCTGAGTGCTGCTGTGAAAGCTCAAGTTGAAGTCATTCAAGCTAAGTTTGCTGTTAGAAGTGCTCTTACTGCTACTATAATGGCTGCGGATACCAGTAATCAAAGGAACTTTCAGAATCTCATAGAAATCCAACACTCTGTACTCCAACAGATTATTAAATTTGCTAAACCACCACCCTGGGAAAATGGCAGTGGAGCCAGGGAGCTCAAACCTGTTAACATCTCTCAGGATGACAGCATTCATCCTCGCACCCCCGTCACTCTACCAGTGCCCAGCTTGCTGTTGATGTCAGCCAACTAGCCAGCTATGCCAAAATGGTAGAATTTGACACCAAAGCTGGTTGAGGGTATTTTGCAAGGCCATCTGCAATCTGCTTCACTGAAAATCAGCAGCCTTCCCCAAGCCATGCTGCAGCCACTGGGGTAGCACTGTGTAGAGGTATTGTGACAGGCATTGAGAGAATGCGCAAGAGTGATTAGTTGGCTTTTGGCATGGAATATTAAATGGTTTGATTGATAATGTTGGTTTGGATGTTTGGTTTGTCATGGCTTTTATTTCAGCATTATGACCAATTCAGCATTATGATGGCTGGTAACAAAACAAAGGGTAATGTTTGGAACTATTATCGAATGGGGAATTGGGTTACATCAAGTACCATAGAACCATAGATCCATAGGGCTGAATTTTCGCTGAGCGGGTGAGCACGGGCCCGACCTGCTTGAGAGTAAAATGACACACAATGACGTCAGGCGAGCGTTCCAATGTCAATCTGCACTTGTACGATATTTTGGTCGGTGGGCGCGTACGGGAATCGGCAGCGCGCCCGCCGACAATTGACAGGCCTAATAAGGCCATTAAAGTATTAATTGAATTCAATGTTTCACTGCCTGTCCAACCTTATGGTTGGCGGGCTGGTAAATCGGCCAGGCAGCCTTTGGATTTTTTATGAAACCTCATCCACGTTCATAGAAAAATTATGGCGCAAAAAGAGGCCAATCAGCCCATTGTGTCTGTGCCAGCCAAAAAAGAGAAAAAAGAGAAACTAGCCATTCATTTGAATCCAATTTCCCACTGGTCCATAGTCTCGCAGGTAACAGCACTTCAGGTGCAGAACCAGGTACCTTTTCAATGAGTTGAGCGTTTCAGCCTCAAGCGCCAATTTAGGCCGTGAATTCCAGATGCTCACTACCCTCTGGGTGAAAAAGCTTTTACTCATGTCCCCTCTAATCCTTCTAACAATCACCTTAAAACTATGCCCCCTAGTAATTGACCCCACAGCTAAAGGAAACAAGTCTTTCCTGTCTACCCTATCTAGGCCCCTAATAATTTTGTACGCCTGAATTTGGTCACCCCTCAGCACCCTCTGTTTTAAGGAAAACAACCATAGTCTATTCAATCTTCCCTCATAGCTGTGATTTTCAAGTCCTTGTAACATTCTTGTAAATCTCCTCTGTACTCTCTCCAGAGCAATTTTGTCCTTCCTATAATGTGGTGGCCAGAACTGTACAGAAAATTCCAGCTGTGGCTGAATCAGCATTTTACACAGTTCCATCATTACATCCCTGCTTTAGTATTCAATACCTTGCCCAATAAAGGAAAGCATTCCATATGCTTTCTTTATCACCTTTATCCCTGCCACCTTCAGGGACCTGTGGACGTGCACTCCAAGGTCTCTCAACTTCCTCAATCCTTCTCAATATCCTCCTGTTTATTGAGTATTCCCTTGCTTTGTTTGCCCTCCCCAAATGAATTACCTCACACTTTTCTGGACTGAATTCCATATGCCACTTTTCTGCCCACTCAACCAAACCATTGATATAATTCAGAGGGCAACAGCTATCCTCTTCACTATCAAGTACATGGCCAATTTTTGTGTCGGCTGCAAATTCCCCAATCACGCCTCCCACATTTAAGTACAAATCACTAATATTAATGACAAACAGCAAGGGCCCTGTGGAACGTCACTGGAAACTGCTTTGCATTTGCAAAAATATCTGTCAACAATTAGCCCTTTTTTTCCTGTCGCTGAGCCAATTTTGGATCCAACTCACCACATTCTCTTGTATCCCAGGGGACCTCACATTTCTGACCAGTCTGCTGTGTGGGACCTTGTCAAATGCCTTACTAAAATCCATGTAGACAATATTCACTGCACTGCCCTCATAATCCTCCTTGTTATTTCCTCAGAAAATTTGACTAAGCTAGTAGGTCATGATCTTCCCCTAACAAAACCATGCTGACTATGCCTGATCAATCTGTGCCTTACTAAGTGACAGTTTATCCTGTCTCTCAGAATTGATTCCAATAACTTGTTCACCGCCGAAGTCAGACTGGCCAGCCTATAATTTTCTGGCATATCCCTCGCACTCTTTTTAAATAATGGTACAACGTTCGCAGACCTCCAATCCTCTGGAACCTCACCTGTATCTAGTGAAGATTGGAAAATGATCCTCAGAGCACCTGTTATTTCCTCCCTGGCTTCCTTTAACAGCCTGGGATACAATCCATCTGGCCCTGGTGATTTCTCCAAGGATGTCAGTCCTTCCAGTACTTCCTTCCCACTATTCTTATTGTATCTAATATTTCACACTCCCTGTCTTTAAGTAGAAAGTCTACATCATCCCTCCTCTTAGTGAAGACGGAGACAAAGTACTCATTGAGAACCCTGCCTACATCTTCAGCGACAACGCACAGGCTACCATATACATCTCTGATCAGCCCTACCCTTTCCTTAGTTATTCTCTTGCTCTTAATGTGCTGGTAAAACATCTTTGCCAATATTTTTGTGTATCCTTTCTTTGCTTTTCTAACTTTCTTTTTTACTTCATCCCTGTACTTTCTATATGCCTCTAGGCTTTCTACAGTATTAAGCTTTTTGTGACTGTCACAAGCTTTCATTATCTGCTTTATCATACCTTGTATGCTTCTGGAAAACCAGGGGGCTCTAGATTTGGCAGTAATGCCCTTTCTCTTTGTGGGAACGTGTCTACACTGTGCCTGTAGAATCTCACTTTTGAATGCCTCCCAATGAGTTGACACTGTTTTCCCTTCTAGTAGCTGTATCCAGTCCACTTTTGCCAGTTCATCTCTCAGCTTTGAAAAATTTGTCTTCCCCAACTTAGAATGTTTACTCCTGTTCTATCTTTGCCCTTTTCCATAATGATGCTAAATCTAAGTGTATTATGGCCATTATCTCTAAAATGGTCCCAGTGCTACTTCATCCACTTGCCCAGCTTGTTATGTGCTGGCTGAAAAAGTTCTCTTGAATGCAGTTGAAGAATTTTGTGTCCTCTGTGCCTTTCACACTGTTTGTATCCCAATTGATATTAGGGTAGTTGAAGTCCCCAACTATTATTGTCCTATTGTTTTTGCACTCAGGAATCTGTCTATATATTTGCTCTTCTAATTCCCTCCCACTATTTGGGGGTACACTCCGAGCATTGTGACTGCCCATTTTTTATTTCTGAGCTCAACCCATATAGCCTCATTTGATGCTTCATTTAGTATATCATCCCCCTCACAGCTGTAATTGATTCTTTAACCAATAATGCTACACACCCACCATTTTTATCCCCCCCCCCCATCTATCCTGCCTGAAAACTCTATACCCAGGGGTGTGGAGCTGCTATTTTTGCCCCTCTTTAAGCCAAGTTTCCGTTATAGTGATGTTAGTTATCATACTGTCATGTGTCTATCTGTGCCATCAGCTCATTGGCTTTATATGCTTTACTCCTTACATTTAGGTATATACCTTTTAACACTGCCAATTCCTGTGCTGTACATTTTTAAACCCATGCTTCTTCTGTCTTTCAGAGCACTCACTAATTCTCCATCTACCATTTCCAGCTCTGAATTTGCCTTCAGGTTCCCATGCCCCTGCCAATCTAGTTTAAACACTCCACCCGACAACACTAGCAAATCTTCGTGAGGATATTCATCCCAGTCCTGTTCAGGTATAGACTGTCCAGCTTGTACAGATCCCACATTCCCCAGAACCGGTCCCAATGACTCAGAAATCTGATACCCTCTCTCCTACATCAGCTTTCCAGTCACATGCTTAACCATTCAGTTCTCCTATTTCTATACTCACTAGCCTGTGGGGCTAGGATAAACCTGAGATTGCTGCCTTCGAGGTCTTGCTTTTCAATCTCCTTCCTCGCTCCCTGAAATTTGCTCTCTGGACCTCATCCCCTTTTCTTCCTAAATCATTGGTACCTTCATGGATCACAACCTCTGGCTGATCACCCTCCCCCAGAAGAATGTCCACGACATCCTTGACCCTGGCACCAGGGAGGCAACATACCATCCTGGAGTCATATCTGCAGCCACAGAAACGCCTGTCTGTTCTCCTAACGAATGAATCCCCTATTGTGAGAATAGATGCTTTTTAAAATGTTTTGGGGGAATATGGTGTTATCTGTGAAGAAGGCATGTGTGTAAATGATTTAATTAAGTTGGGGAAAGGTTACTAGGGATAGGTTGTCTGGGAGGTTTAAAACATGAAAGGATAAAGGTGTTAGGGATGCATTTGTAATGAGATATTATGGTGGTTTGAAATACAAGTAAATAGGTTGGATCTAACATTTGCATGTTTCGATAAGTTGAGAGTTTGTTTGAATATCAAAGGGAAGTCAGAGGTGACCAGAAATGTTTCTGCATTTTACAGGAGTTCCATGGGTAAACAGAAGGTGGTACATTATATTTTATTGACCCGAAAGTAGAGACAAAATAGAAACGTGGAAAATTTTATATTTGAAAGATTTGAGTTTCAAAGAGGCGTAAGAACAATGGAACCTGAGATGAAAGTGGGGGAAAGGTATTTTAGAGATACTGTGGAGAGCTTAGGGGTTGGCTGCTGTTTGTTGTCGGCTGTTGGCTATGTGAGGAAGGTCTCCTGGAAACAGCTCTAGGCTAGGAGGAAATGCAATCAGGCCAGAAACGTCTTGGGATCAATCAGCAGTCTTGTTCTGAATCTTGGATTTCCACAGCAGAGTGGAAGAGAGTTTAAGAAGCCATGTGGTATGTCTTTATTAAAGCTACCGAAGTTTGCCTTGGGTTAATTATCTGTAAGGGAGTGTCATCTGAAGGTGTTTACTTGCAGGTCTGACCAAGTAGGGAGTTTTTTGGGGAGATGTTTTGTAAGACTAATTTTAACTGTGTAACATTAATCTTGTGTGCCTAAGTTTTCTTTTCTTCTTATTAGTGAAACATTTACTTTTAATTTTTAAATTCCCATAAGTGTCACTGGACTTCTTGCTGCTGAGATTAGTATGTTTTCTTCCCATTTTCAGAATACAAAAAAACGGGAATGGCCTGTAAGCTGGGTTTCCCTCTGGGATTTGGTTTGCTCAGCAATTAACACCTCTTGTGGTCATAACACCTACCACTACTGCTCTACCTTTCTTCTTCCTCCCCTCCTGTACAGCAGAGCTGCCTGTGGTACCACAAACTTGGCTCTGACTGTGCTCCTCTGAGGAAGCAATGCCCTTACCAGTATCTAAAATGGAAATCCAATTGGTGAGGGGGTCCCAGGGAACTCCTGCACTACCTGCCTCGTTCTCTTGGACTGCCTGGAGTTTATCCATTCCCTTTCTGCATCCAGACTCCTAAGCTGCTGTGTGACCACTCTCTGAACGTACTATCCATGTAGCTATCAGCCTTGTGGATGTGTCACAGTGACTCTAGCTGCCGCTCAAGCTCTGAAACCCAGAGCTCAAGTTTCTGTATCTGGTGACACTTTCTGCACATGTGGTCATCTAGGACACCAGTAGCATCCACGACTTCCCACATATTACAGGACATGCATTCCATATGGCGAGCTGTCCTTCCATGGCTTCATTACTTCCTTTATGTTAACTTAATTTAACTTTGACTTATTTATGCAATGTTATTTTATCTGACCTTGACTTAACTTTACTTCCTTATTGCTGGTTTTTCTTACTTAAATCTCAGTAGCTCCTTCTTTTAAAGCAAATATGTTTTTCTAATTCTCAGCTACTTGAAGACCCTCCCTAACAGCAGTTTCTCACCAATCAATGAACTTATGCTTCTCCTGTGATGTCATTCTTGGATGTTTTCAAACTCAGCCCTCTTGTGCAGTAACTGGTATCTCAGTCAGCTGAGCCAATCATGGACAGCCCATCCAGAAAGGGCAGTGTTGGTTTCTTCGTTTCCTTCTCCCTTCCTCTTCTTCTTCTTCTCTTCCTCCTCCTCTTCGTCTTTATCTGAATCCTCCTTCTCAGCTGTGGTAATAATTAAAGAACATTTGTGTATCCATCCTTTTCTTTCGTCAAATATCCTGGGATGTTGGGCATATTCCTGACTGGCCAAAATGAGGGAATTTAATGACTTTTGAGCCCTGAGAATGCCACATTTCTCAAAATACTTTTTCTGTCACTTTTGCTCCTGATAATAATTCTGAAATCTAATAGTAATGCATGCGAAATACATGTAAATTAATGAATTACAAATTGATGGTGCTTTGGAGGTTGGTGTTCACTGACTCTGTTTAGATTCATTCCAATTAAAATGGGTAAACTATACAGAAACTAATGTAGTCATTGATAGCACTATAGCCACAAGCACAGTAAGATCCACCACCATCACCTTCTCAACTTAAGTCAACTCCTAAAATCAGGAGAAAAGCTCAGAAATGGTTATGGGCTGTTTTAAGTAAGCTGTCATGGATGTAACCTTCAACTAACCACTGCCACCCACCAGGGGCTCACATAAACAGATATCTGTGCCAGACAATGGCCAGCTGTGCCCTAACCAATAATAACTAGTGCTGTGTCTGTAGTCCCACTTATTTTCCATTGATGAATCATTACCCAAGACAGCGGCAAGATCAACTTCTGGACACAAAAGTACCAATATGCTACAAATATTTATTTCCTAAAGGTATCCATACATTATCAGAGCTGACCTTTTATATTTTGCTTTATTCTTCCTTTGTCTGGCTGTCCCTGTACACTCATGTCAAACGCAGTCATCTAGCCATGCTTGTTTAAGTTGATGGCTATCAGAGCAATGAAGGCACATCACTGCGCGGGTGGGGAATCCCTGCAGATAATATATTGGGACAGCATACTCTTCACAGATTCTGCTAATGTACTAGCCCAGCCTTAAAAATAAAAGTACCACTTATTTATATCAGTTTCTTTTCAAAAACAAATGCACCTTTTGTTTGTATCCCCTCCCTTCTCCCCATCACTGCTGCTTCCACATGCCAGAAGACCTCAGCAACCACACCCACATAGTAGATCTTCATTTATGAGTCAGGGGGCGAGCCTCAGGATATTGTAAAACACTGGTTAGGCCTCAGCTGGATTATTGTAACCAAATCTGAGCATCATACTTTAGGGAGGATGTCAAGTTCTTCGAAATGGTGTAGAGAAGATTTACTGGAATGGTAGAAGGGATGAAGGATTTCAGCTCCATGGAGAGACTAGAGGAACTGATATTTCTACTGAGAGCAGAGGAGATCAAGGGGATTGAGATGTTCAAAATCATGAAAGGTTTTGATAGAGTAAATAAAGAGAAATTGTTTCCAGTGGCAGACAGGAGGACACAGATTTAAGGTAATAGGAAAAAGATCCAGAGGTGACATAAGCATTATTTTACACAGTGAGTAATGATGATCTGGAATGCAATGGGGTGGAAGCAGATTCAACAGTAACTTTCAAAAGAGAATTGGATAAACCTTTTGCGTTCAGGTCAAGGGCAGGGAAGTGGGATCAAAAGGATAATTCTTTCAATCAGCTGGTGATTCCACGATGAGCTTAGTGGCCTCCTTCTGTGCGGTATTATTCTACAATTATTAAAAAATTATGTCCTGTCATCTTTTCATTCAAAAGTCTTATGTCAAAATTGTCAATGGGGTTTTTGATGCCTGGCCGATCACATTTTAATAGGTTTGTCCCATTAATGTGGCAGCCAGTAGTTCTACAGTCTGGCCAACAGGTGGTGTTGTGGATCATTTATCTAAATTTATCAGCTGCCATTTTTGTTTCAGAAACTGTAATTTTTAATTTCCAAAATGAGAGTTCAATTTTAAATGAAAGTTCACAGCAACATGATCACATATATCTAATGAATTTTTTTGTCTCTTTAATTGTCTTCATTGAAGGCTTTACTTCAAGCTTAGGCCAGAGTCCAAACAAAAGTCTGGGCTTGAACTGGATGGGTTTATCTCACAATAATTAAAAAACAGCTTTCAATCACATCCAGTTTCCTAAATGCACATGCATGTAGTCCGGGCTTTTTACTTTGCTTTTTCCCCCAAAGGCTTTGAAAGGAACTGGAGATTAAATGGCCAAAGCTTTATTTCAGGAAAGTGATGAATTGATGTTGATGATATAATTGCACTTTCCTAGTATGAATTTCTCACAGAAAAACAAACGTACCACATGTGAAAACAGACAACTGTTATCATGCGGGAAACAGCAGTGGGAATAACAATAGCTGTTTCTTTTTCTTGTTGATGATTAGAAAAGGAAAGGAAATCATTTTTGAGAATGGATTTATCTAACCAGGCATTGCTTTTGATTGTATATATTCAGTTAAAATTTTTCTCTTGAAACATTTTGTAGCATAATGATTTTTAATATATAAACTTGGGAAATGTATAAATGATTAACTTTCAGTATTTTACAGAGCAGAGTAATGTATGGAAATGTTTATTAAAAACTCACTAATCATGTTACTCTGGTGCAGATAGGAGTGCATAACAGGAAACTGCGCAACCCCAATTTATGATTCACTGTGCATTAACTTCAACAAGCAAAAAATTTCAGCTTGAAGACAAGACGGCAGGATGTGGTTTTGTGATGGGGGAAAGTCATGGTGGAGGAAAAGGACATCGGAGAAAAGGTGGCAATAGTTTCAACGAGGCCAACACAATTTGGGGTCTGTCACCTGGACTCCCTTTAAACCTGCTTCCACCTCCCCCCACAGGTTATTTAATACCAGAAACCCCCAGTGCTCCCAACCACCCTTGTAGATCCCACTGGACCTAAAGATTGTCCTCCACTAGCTGTCTCCCCGACATCCCTAGTTCCTGCAGCCTCCTCTTGATATGTACAATTCTTTGGACCACATTTCTAGTGTCCTTTAATTCCATTACTGCCTCCAATGCTCCCAGATCATTGAGAAATATATCCAGAGTCTCTCGCAGCGCCAACACCTTTATTGATGTGTTCTCTCTTTCCAAATTCACTGGATCCCTGGAGCATCCTGCTAGCGCTCTGAGACCCTGGGGCCTTCCTTCAAGTTACTGCTAGATCTCGTGTCAGCTGAAGCCACTTGGGACTACAGCAGTCCTCTGATTTCTTGTGATGACCGAAACACAGTAGGGCACAATTAAATGGCACCACAGGTCAGCCAGTGGTAGTGCAAATCAAAGTACCTTTTAATGTTTTTTTTAGTGTGCAGCCGGTTTATTTAGGTGCATGTGCCCTTTAAATTGTTGTGTGCAGCTGCACTTGCCCGGTAAATTGAAAGGGTTAATTTATACACAACCTGTGTAGGAAATTTTGAGTTGATTGCACAGCCCAGAAGGAATATTGTAGCAGATTCTTATCTCCATTGTTTCCACCTCATTTGCATTCTGGGTAACCTACATCCAGAAATATTAGAGACAAAAGAAGTTGAGGAAGCTGCCATGAAAGGTGTTGAATGCTTTTTGAAATTATTTTATTTATATTTGCTGTACTGGCACCTGCATTTGCTTCTGACTGCTTCTCAGGGTATAGGCCACTGGTAGATATTCAGGTACGATGGAACTCACTGCCACCCAACATCAGGGATATTTGGATGGCTTTTCCAATATGCGCCTCTTCCTATCCAAGTTATAACCATCCTACAATCTGAAAAACAACCACTTAGCACAACTCGCTGTTCTCTGGGAAGGATGTCAGTCAGTAAGATGCAGCCGAGACTTGTGGATTGCTTGGTCCTCATCATCATCTTCACCATCACCTTCTCCCTCCTGAGTCAGCTGTTGATGTTTCCATCTGGAGGCAGAGAGGATAGGTGGTAAGAATTGCTAATTATACCGCTTTTGGGATTAAGGAGACAGAGGATGAAACAAAAGATTATTTCTGCATGGTACTTCTGAGGATGTCAGAGTGCAGGAACGCACTTACTAACTTGGCATCTACAATAACCTCTCCTGTGTCCATGGCTACATTTGAGACACCGCTTGCAAGTTTAGCATTCTGAGGAGACCTAGGCTGAAATTTTCCTACCTCGTTGGCGTCGGACATCATAGCAGGCGGGTGGGGGCCAATATGGCAAGAAGGCCAAAAATTGGTTCCACACTGTTGTGACACCAGTTTGCAATCATCTGCTCCACCCGTCAATGGCGGGCCGCATTTCCCACTGCTGCATGTTGGAAACCCAATTTCAATACTTTAGTATATCATTATAAGCCCTGCTCAGCACAAACAACCCCCCAAGTCAAATTTACCGGCCACAACACCATGACTTCAGAACAGTGTGCTTCACGAATACCTTTAAAAGGCGTGCACCTGGCGAGGCGAACGTCGAGGGGAACTCGGAGGTGAGTGCACACAACCTTGCACAGCACTCGTGAGTATCACCCATAGGACATCGAGGAAGAGGCGCCGTGCATTTGCAGGGGGCAAAGTCACTTTTTCCTGGCAGGTTTTCAGTGTGGTGCCAGGGCAAAGGCTCCAGTATGGGTCAGGCTGGGGTGTTGGGGGACAAGACAGCACAGACTGAAAGAAGTACACAAGCACATCCCTGGGTGATGGGGGAAGGGGGTGGTGGGGGAAATGGCCACAAGCTTGGAAAAGCTCTTCAAAAGTGAGCATTCTTCTGCAGCTGAGACTGTTCAGCTGCAATTCCATTGACATAATTGGAGTCGGGCCTCTGAAGGTTTTCTGCCCACCCAAGCAACTCAAATGCATGAAAGTGCCACCAAATTCTCCAGAACTTTTCACCCCTCAGGCACAGACTGCAAATTAATGTGTGTTTTAGGGGATAACAGAGCAATTGGCCGACTGGGCAAGTGGTAAAATCCCCTTGCGAAAGGTGGCCATGGCACAGTCACTGCTGGAGGCACTCAGAGCCCCTTGCAATGTCTTTGTTAAGGTTTGGATCAGTATCCTTCATTGTTCAAGCCAATAGCGCAGCCTTGCAGTGTGGGCTAAGAGAATGCCTGTGCCTGAGCAGACAGCACAACATGCAGTCCAGTGGCTGAAGCTGCCACCAATCAGCCAATTGGAGTAGGGCGGAAGTGGGTGAGGTTTGGGGCAGCCAATGAACGCACTACATATTGACCATCCAAGTGGTGGCCAACACTCTCCTGCACACGTGAAGGAGCCTTCAGACTTAACCAAGAGAGATTCTTAGGACACACGTTTCTCTCTTTGATCCTGCAGGAGGACGACATCAGGACCATGGAGCCTGAAGATTTATTGGCATGCCTCATGGCTTACAGAGAGCCGTGCAAAAGAAGAGTGTGGCAGAGGTGCCTGGCTTGGCAGAGGGAGGAGCAACTTCCTCTAGATGAAGAGGCAGCAGGGCCTGCTATTCATGCAGCTGAATATCCATAGTGAGCCATCGCTCATAGGTGCCTCGCTGGGCCCAGAATCTATAGACAGCGCTTGTCATTCCTGCAGATGGCTGAGAACCAGTTTTGTCAGTGAGAACCAGAAGATTGCACATGTTTGGGAACTGGTCAGTCACATATACCACCTGCTGCAGGCTTTGGCACCAGGGGGATGTGGAGGGCATCCATTGCCAGTATTGTGAAAGTGACCATGGCGTTCAACTTTTATGCCAGTAGCTCCTTCCAAGGCTCCACAGGTGACCTGTGCAGGATTGCACAAGGCTTCATGCTCAGGTGTATCCTGGAGGTAACGGATGCCATCTTCACGAAGGCACAGGAATTTGTTCATTTTGTCCGGATCAGGAAAGCCAGGATTTACACAGATCTCTGGTGTTCCACAGACGCTGGCTGCAATCAACTGCACTCACATGGGGCTTAGGTCTCTGCAGCAACGAGCAATCAATTCTGTCAGCCGCAAGGGCTTCAACTCAATCAACGTTCAGCTGGTGTGCAACTATCACAAACACATCCTACAGGTCTGTGCACGATTCCCCGGGACCGTTCACAACTCCTACATCTTTAGCAGGCCTCAGATCCATGATATTTTCCAGGGTCCACAGAGGCTAAAGGACCGGCTCCTCAGAGACAAGGGTTACCCACAGAGGATGTGACTGATGAAGCCGATGCAGTGGCCTCAGACTGCAGCAGAGCGATGGTATAATGCAACTTATGCTGCAACCAGACTTTGGTGGGGCAAACAATAGGCATTTTGAGAATGAGGTTCTGGTGCCTCGACAGGTCCAGTGGAGCACTGCAATCCAGTCCCCAGAGGGTGTCGCGCATTATCGTCGCTTGCTGCGCACTCCACAACCTGGCGCTGCAACAGTGGGGGGGACCTGGCTGAGAAGAAGATGGAGGAGCTGCACATTTCCTCCAATGAGGAGGACATCGAAGGGGATGATGATGATGAGCTCCTCGAAGGCGAGGATGCCGGCGATGAGGCCATTGCACTGGCCAGATGAGGCAGTCGCGTTCTTGAGGTTCTCATAGCCACAAGATTCATGGAGGATGATGACAAGACGCAGTGAGAACAGTCCTGACATCCTCACATTGCCTCTGTGAATGTTTGATTCTTGTGTGGCTGATGGCAGCGCACATACCCTCAGTGCTCAGGCTCATGTCATGGAGGCGCAGTAAAGGCCCTAATAGGTGCTAGATTGCAGGAGGATGATGACAACATACAGTGAGGACACTCCATAGATATTCACATTGCCTCTGTGAATGTCTGACCCCTGTCTGTCTGAGGACAGCTCACTTGTTCTCTGTGATCAGGGTCATATCATGGAATCACAGCCGTGAAACTTTAAAAGCACCTGATCTTTTGTTAGCCTTCAGCACCTGAGCCCTTCAGGAGCACAGCATCACCAGTCACAGATGCTGAAGAAATGGGGGCCAGCCCCACTTCAAAGTTGCTGAGAGCACACAGAGAGAATGACGGAACTCTGTGACTCCTGCCCACAACATTCTGGCAGCAATGACAAGCACCATCGAGGTGCAGGCATCACAAATGTGTCCAGGGAGTATCTAGACCATCACTTTGGTCTGAAGGCTGCACAAAGCACAGGGAAGAAACCCTGGATTGAGGCACCTGCCTTTATCTTGTGCAGGAACCAAAGTTTCACATTCGAGTGACACGAACAATGCTCATCAGAACAAGGAGCCTTGGCAGGGAGAATTTATTTACAATAGTGAACATTATATAAAAAGTGATTAACACCGTGCCCAGGCTTCGCAACTACATCACCTTCTTAACCCTGCCGCTACGTCTTGGGGTCCCCCAACATCCACAGTGGAGGCGGAGGCAGCCTGCTGACTGAAACACCCTGTCTGTGATGACCTTGGTGGGTGTCCTCTGGAGGGGCAAAACCTGGAGGGCCCCGGCCTGCTTTGGGTGTCCTGCTGTGTGGCAGTGGCACCCTCCTCTGCCTGTTAAACTGGAGCTCTGGATGTCACAAGAAGAGGGGATTGGGTCGACCAGGCATTCCCAGAGTGAATAGCTCTGGGGTGTTGAGCTGCTGGTCCTCCTCACTATGGGTGCCAGACGTTCGCTGGCTGACTCCTTGAGAACAAGAAGCTGGAGTGAGATTGAGCTGCTCCGCATCCCTCTGGTATAGACACTGTTAGAGGAAAACTATGGCATCAGCAATGGAGTTCAGCCCATGCAGCAGTGCAGGACCAATACCCTGGACCAAGGTCTCCATGGCGGCTGCCATCTTACCAGTGTTGACCTCGGTGCATTGGTATGCTACCACTATCACCTCAGACTGAAGGCAGACAGACTCCTCCATCATGCCTTGTAATCTGAGGAGTGCAGCGGACATCCCTTCCTGATGTTCCCGAGCTTGCATTTGCAGCTCCAGCAACTGAGGTATGACTGAGTCCAGAGGCTCATCATCTGACTCAGACTCAGCAACTTTCTGGCTTCCAGCAGTCCTCCAAGTGCCGGAAACCTTGGAAGTCCCTGCCTCTACAAAAATAAAAATACCTGGAAAAACTCAGCAGGTCTGGCAGCATCTGCGGAGAGGAACACGGTTAACGTTTCGAGTCTGTATGACTCTTCAACAGAACTAAGTAAAAATAGAAAAGAGGTGAAATATAAGCTGGTTTAAGGTGGGGGGAGGAGGGTAGAGCTGGATAGAGGGCCAGTGATAGGTGGAGATAACCAAAAGATGTCACAGACAAAAGGACAAAGAGGTGTTGAAGGTGGTGATATTATCTATGGAATATGCTAATTAAGGGTAGAAAGCAGGATGAGCAAGGTACAGATAGCCCTAGTGGGGGTGGGGTGAAGGGAAGGGATCAAAATAGGCTAAAAGGTAGAGATAAAACAATAGATGGAAATACATTTAAAAATAATGGAAATAGGTGGGAAAAGAAAAATCTATATAAATTATTGGAAAAAAAAAGGGGGGGGATCGGAAAGGGGGTGGGGATGGAGGAGAGAGTTCATGATCTAAAATTGTTGAACTCAATATTCAGTCCGGAAGGCTGTAAAGTGCATAGTCGGAAGATGAGGTGCTGTTCCTCCAGTTTGCGTTGAGCTTCACTGGAACAATGCAGCAGGCCAAGGACAGACATGTGGGCATGACAGCAGGGTGGAGTGTAGAAATGGCAAGCGACAGGGAGGTCTGGGTCATGCTTGCGGACAGACCTCCTTGCCTCTGCTTGCTCTGGGTAAGATTGTGACCCTGAGGCTGCTCTAGAACTAGGTCCCACCGAGGTGCATGTCTCTGTACTGGTGGAGGGTGTGGGTGAGTAGCTGTGATGGGTCTTCAATTAGGGGGTCATTAGATTCTTCCTCCAAGGTGTCTTCAGGGCTTTAGTCAAGGATTTGGCTCATGGACCCCCTCGGCTGCTTCCCAGATGTGTCTGCGAAAGCAGGGAGAGATAATTAGTGCATGGCAGGGGGCTGCGGAACAGTGGAACTCACATCGTGGTTGTCTGATGGATGTTCGACTGCTGGATCCTCACTCAATCAACCATCACCAACCTCACGGTCAGCACAGGAGTGGTCCCGGTCATCACCAGCCAGCTGGATGACTCTATTTTGAAAATCTGTGAAGACCCTAATGTTGGGCATTCGTCTACCAGCCTGTGATCTCTCCCTTCTGTTGTGTGCCAGCTTGTCCTGCATGAAGACAGATGGAGAGAATGTAATCATGGACATCTGCCAGGTCAGATAATAAGGATGCCTGGCATGTGTGGGTGGTGATTAGTGCCATGGATGAGATGAGGACACTATCCGCAGGGCAGATGAAGGTGCATGTGAGAGAGTGAATGGTAATGTCCCTTGAACTGGCAGTGAATGAGATCCCTGTGGATGTCTGATGAGAGTGATGAGAAGAGTGACTTACCCTGGAGATCATCATTCATCCTCTTTCGGCACTGGGTGGCTGTCCTCTTTTGCAGGGCACTGGCGCTGACCACCGCTGCCAATGCCTCCCATGCAGGACTGGTAACCTTGCTTGCTGGTTTTCACCCAGGGCAGGGATAGAGGACTTCACGGCGGGCCTCCACTGTGTCCAGTCGGTGCCTGAAAGAGGCATCGCTAAATTTGGGGGCAACATGTTTCCTCCTCTGGCAACCATGACTTTGCAGCAGCCTTCAGTCCCTTAGAGGGTGCTAGCTCTGTGCAAGGGAGGTGGTCGCGTAGTGGTATTGTCACTTGGCTAGTACTCCAGATACCCAGGGTAATGCTCTGGAGATCTGGGTTCAAATCCCACCATGGCAGATATGATTAATTAAAATGATTAATTAAAAATCTGGAATTAAAAGTCTAATTATGACCATGAAATGATTGTTGTAAAAACCCATATGGTTCAGTAAAGGAAATCTGCCATCCTTACCTGGTTTGGCCTACATGTGACTCCAGACCCACAGTAATGTGTTTGACTCTTAAATGGCCTAGCAAACTACTCAGTTCTCAACGGCAGTTAGGGTGGGCAATAAATGCTAGCCCAGCCAGCGACACCCACATGAACAAATGAAAAAGAATTACAGAAGGCCTGAGGTGACAAAGGGGCAGGCGAATCAGAGGCTGCCCTGCCAGGGGTCTGGAGTGTTTCCCATGCATTGTCAATGAGGCAGGACCTGCCAGGAATAGGACAAAATGGCACGAAAACCTGCCATTGTGGCCGGTAGTAGAAATGACTTTTTTTCACGCCCAGTGCCATTCCCCTAGGCCGGATTTAATGGAGCCCGCTGGAGTGGACTAAGGAGCAGGTGGCCTACATAATCGCAAGGTAAGCCATGCAAACTATTCCAGCCAGTGGGAAAACTGACCCCCATTTAGGCAGCGGCAGGAATTGCAAACCTGCCCACTGGCTAAGTAGGTTCATCATTGAGTCCATTATCCCTGCACCCCAATAGGTTTTAGCAGTGGCTCAAGGGTTTTCCTGAACTTGCATGGGTCTCTCATTGCCTTCTGAAGGCTGCCCAGCAAACCCTGCCTGGTTTGTCAGTGGCACCCTGAGGGGAACTTCCTTCAGCAACATGCAATGCCCAATCGAGGGACCCTGCACTTGGAATGGGATGCCTGTTGCATCGGAACCTCCTCCCCTCCTCACTGGTGACCCCGTCCCCATGATCCACAACCTGCCCCGCTTACCTGTCTCCAGGGATTCATTGATGAACCCTGGTGAAGGCCTCTGAGCACTGCTGACAGCAGCCACCACTCCTAGTGGCGGTGTCTTTAATGTAGAGTTGTCAGCTGCTGATTGGCCGGCAGCTTTCAGGGGCAGGATTTCCACCCTGCTGAGGACTTAATCCTGCGGGAGGCCTGACACTGCCTACTTAAGTGCCTGATTGCACTATTTAAGTGTTGGGTACCCCTTGGACAGGTGACATGGGTTTCTCACTGAATCCCCTACTGGTGGGCCGAACCCACGTCACCTGCACTGAATTCCACCCTTCATTCGAAAACATAAAGGCCCCAAAGATCCACAATTCGGATTTGCCATCATAACAATGGTAGAATGAGACTTTGCTCCACTGGCTAGTGACACAACTGATATTATCAGAATTTCTGCCATCAGGCAAGTTGAATACAATGGGAAGGCAACCACGTTCGTATCAGTGGAACTGTGATGCCCTCAAGGTGGGGGAAGGGGGAGAAAATTATGGTGTTTGTAAGTTATTGAAGAAGCACAAAACCATCCTTTTCCAGAAGGCTGCTTTACTGTATGTGATTCCTTGATGTAAGAAAACCAGCTTTCAGAATTTAGTGGACCCTCCTCCTTCTAGCTTAAAAGTACTGTATGCCAGCTTGACGCTGGTATATAATTTGTTGTGGCCATCAGAGGCAGTTTTGGTGGGAATGGCACCAAATTGTCATTACCTATCCCACTTCCTTCTATCATGCTAGGTTAATAGTGGGTGGACACAGGAGCTGCCACCTCCGCCTTTACCGAGAAAAACAGCAGGGTGGTCACTTAACGTAATGGGTCCTGCCCAGATATGCACCCACTAAACCTGTCCTACCCTCAGAGCCCCACTGTGGTTTAAAGCCCAATAAAATTCAAGATCAAAATGTTATGAGCATTAAATGAATAGAGCTGGATGAGGAAATCTCTATTTAAAAAAAAAATATAGGGTGGAATTTTCCGTCCCCATTGGCATCGGGCGTCATGGCGGGCGTGAGCGGACAATATGGCAGGAAGGCCAAAAAATGGTTTTATGGTGTTGTGAACCCAGTTTATAATCGCCCGCCCCGCTCATCCTTGGCAGGCCGCCTTTCCTGCCGCCAGACATCGGGAACATCATTTTAATACATCTGCATATCATAAGCCCTGCTCACTGGAATCATCCTCCCTAAGCTGGACCCTCCGGGCACGTCGGTGTGATTGCACGCTGACATGTTTCACAACAGCATTTAGAAGGCGTGCACCTGTTGAGCTGTACATTGAGGGAACTCAGAGGTGAGTGCACAGTAACATTGCGCAGTGCTCGCGAGGGTCGCCCATTCGACTTTAAGGTCGAGGCGCCGCGCATTCAAGCGAGGGCACAAGCAAGTCACCTTTTCCCGACTAGCTGTCAGTGTGGTGCAGGGCAAGGGCTGTCCTGCGGTTGGGGCGAGTTGGCAGGGGTGGGGCTGCACTGCGTCTGAGGTGAGTCATGGGGGACAAGGGCTGAATTGTGTCTGATGGTGCATAAGCACATGCAGGGCTGGGGGGAGGGAAGTCACCATGCATTCAGGAAAGCTTGTATAAAAGTGACCATTCCTCTACAACTGAGACAATTCAGGCGCAGCCACATTGATATGCTTGGAGCCAGGCCACTATCTTATCTGCCCACTGAAGCAACTCAGAGGCTTGAAAGTGCCAGCAAATGCTCCAGAGCTTTTCACCTCTCGGGCACAGACTGCAAACTAATGAGCGTTTTAGTGGACTGCAGAACAATTGGATGATTGGGAACGTTGTACAATCTCCTTGCTAAAGCTGGCCATGGAGCAGTCACTGGTGGAGGTGCTCACAGCTCCTTGCAATGTCATCATTCAGGTTTAGACCAGTCTCCCACATGGTTCAAGCTAACAGTGCAGCCTTGCAGTGCAGGTTGGGAGAATGCCTGCACCTGAGCTGAGAGCACAGAATGCAGTCCAGCGGGTGAAACTGCCGCTAAATCAGTCAGGTGGAGTGGGGCGGAGGAGGGTGGGGTTTCGGGCAGCCATGCAGCGCACTAAACTCTGGCCATCCAAGTGATGGCCAACAATCTCTGGGATGCATTAAGGGGCCTTCAGACATAACCAAGAGAGGTTCTTAGTACACCCATGCTAATCCACACATCTGTCTTTCATCCTGCAGGAGAAGTACATCTGGAGCATGGAGTCTGGTGACCTAGCTGTATGCCTCATGGCTTACAGAGAGCGGAGACGATGGAGAAGAGAGCAATAGAGATGCCTGGCTGGACAGAGGGAGGAGCAGCACCCTCAGGAAGACGGAGCAGCTGGGGCTCCCATGCACATCGCTGAAGAGCCACAGCAAGCAGTCGCCTAGCAACACCCAGGGTCTATATACCCTGCAGGTGACAGAGAACCTGCAGATGGCCGAAGACTGCACACGTCTAAGGAATTGGTAGGGAACAGGATTTGGTACCCTGGGACATGGAGGGCATCCACTGCAAGTGGCCATGAAAGTGACCGCAGTGCTCAATTTTTATGCCAGTGGCTCCTTTCAGGGCTCCACAGGTGACCTCTGTGGGATATTGCAAGTCTCCACCCACAAATGCATCCAGGAGGTCACAGACATCATATTCGCGCAGGCACACAACTTTGGACACATCGCCTGGGATCAGAAAAACCAGGAAGAAAGAGCATTGGGATTTGCTCAGGTCTCAAGTTTTCCACAGGTACAGGGTGCCATCAACTACACTCACATGGTGCTCAGATCGCCATGGCAACAAGCAGCCAACTACTTCAACCAAAAGGGCTGAATATTCAGCTGGAATGTGACCACCACAAACACATCCTGCAGCCCTGCCCATAGTTTCCAGGGAGTGCCCCCGACTCCTATATTCTCAGTAGGTCTCAGATCCCTGACGTCTTCCAGGGTCCACAGAGGCTGCATGATTGGCTCCTCGGGGACAAGGGCTACCTGCAGGGGACGTGGATGATGACACCAGTACGGTGGCCTCAGACTGCAGCAGAGCGAAAGTATAACGAGGCTCATGCTGCAACTCGCACCTTGGTGGAGCAGACCATCGGGATGCTGAAAATGAGGTTCCAATGCCTGGACCGGTCTGGTGGAGCCCTGCAATACAGTCCACAGAGAGTGTCACACATCATCGTTGCCTGCTGTGCCCTTCACAACCTGGTGCTGCAACGTGGAGAAGAGCTGGCTAAGGAGGAGATGGAGGAGTCACATGGTCCCTCCGATGAGGAGAACATCGACAGGGAGGAGGGTGAGGAGTTCCTTGAAGGTGAGGATGACGGTGATGAAGACATTGCACTGGCCAGACGAGGCAGGCGCGCTCAGGAGGCCCTCACAGTTGCTAGATTCATGGAGGATGATGACGACATGCAGTGAGGAAACCTCAGATAGATCCTCACATTGCATCTGTGAATGTTTGACTCCTGTCTGGCTGATGGCAGCGCGCATACCCTCTGTGATAAGGCTCCTGTCATGGAGAAGCAGTGGAAGCGCATAGTCCCTACATTCCAGGAGGATGATGGTGAAATGCAGTGGGGACATGCCATAGATCCTCATAGAGCTTATGTGAATGTCTGACTCCTGTCTGGCTGATGGCTCCTTGCTTCGCTCTGTGAACAGGGTCATATCATGGAGATGCAGTAGGGAACCGTTAATTTCTTCTGATCCTATGGCATATTTGTGAGCTGAACACTTCAGGGCTACACTGTCACCGGACACAGACGCTGATAAGATGGGGGGCCAGCTGCACTTCAAAGGTGCTGGGAGCACACAGGGAGAATGACGGAACTCTGTGCCGCCAGCCCAGGGCATTCTGGCAGCAATGATCATCCCCATCACGGTGCAGGCATGACTGATGTGTCCAGCAACAGTGAAATTGCACCATTAGTGTGCTAGGAAGGTTGCATAAAGCACAGGGAAGAGTTCTTTGACTGAGACACCTGCCTTTTATCTTGTGCAGGGACCAAGCTTTCACATCTGAATGACACGAGGACTGCTCATCATAACAAGGAGCCATAGGCAAGAGGACATTCTTGGGAGTTTATTAACAAAGTGAATATTATGTACAAGTGATTAACACCGGTGCCCAGGCTGTGTAACTACATCTTCTTAACCTTCCTAACTCTGCCGCTACATCTTGGTGCCCCCCGACAACCACTGCGACACCCTGTCTGTGATGATCTTGACAGGTGTCCTCTGGAGGGCCAAAACATGGAGGGCCCTGGCCTGCTTTCGTGGTCCTGCTATGTGGCAGTGGCACTCTCCTTGGCCTGTGAAGCTTGATTTGCTGGGGTCACAGGAAGTGGAGATTCGGATGGGCCAGACACGCCCTGTGGGTGCCCGAGAGCCCTGGCTGACTCCTTGAGAAGGGGAAGCTGGAGTGAGATCGAGCTGCCCCGCACCCCTCTCACGCTGACACTGTTGGAGGCCAATTATGGCAACAGCGATGGAGTTCATCTCGCGCAGCAGGGTAGGATCGATGTCCTAGACCAAGGTCCCCATGGCAGCCACCATCTTACCACTGTCGACCTCAGTGCGTTGGCATGCTGGTGCTATTGCGTAAGACTGAAGGCGGATGGACTCCTCCATTGTGCCTTGCAATCTGAGGACTGCAGCAGACATCCCTTCCTGATGCTCCCGAGCTTGCCTTTGCAGATCCAACAACTGAGGTGTGACTGAGGACAGAGGGTCGTCATCTGACCCAGCAGTCCTCCAAGTGCCGGAAACCTGGCAAGTCCCTGCCTCCGCCTGCTGTGGATCAGACAGTGTGACCCTGAGGCTACTCTAAAGCTAGGTCCCACCGAGGTGTGTGTCACTGCGCTTGTGGAGGGTGTGGGTGAGCGCTATGATGGGTCTTCAGTTAGAGTTTCATCAGATTCCTCTTCTGAGTCGTCTTTGGGGCTTGAGTCGAGGACCTGGCTTGTGGACCCCATCAACTGTTTCCCAGAGGTGCCTGCGAAAGCAAAGAGAGATAATTAATGCATGGCAGTGGCCTGTGAAACAGGACACATCACTCACAGCATGGTTGTCTGATGAAGTTGCACTGCTGGGTCCTCACTTGGTTGAGCACAGCTGGCCTCATGGTCAGCACAGGCATTGGTCCAGATCTTCACTGGCCAGCGGATGACTCTATTTTCAAAGCCCATGAGGATTTTGATTTCAGGCATTCCTCCACCAGTGTGTGACCTCTCCTTTTGTTATGTGCCAGCTTGTCCTGTATGAATCCAGATGGAGACAATGTAAGCAGGACGCCTGCCAGATCAGATAATAATGATGAGTGGTGGTGTATGTGTGTGTTTGCGCGTGTATATATAGTGATGTCCCTTGAACGGGCAGTGAGTAAGGGCCCTATGGATGTGTGATGGGCTTGTGAGCGTGTGACTTGAGAGTGATGAGAAGAGTGACTTACCCTGGCACAACGTAAAAGATCATTCATCCTCTTTCAGTGCTGGGTGGCTGTCCTCTTTTGCAGGGCATTAGCACTGACCACTGCTGCCACTGCCTCCCATGCAGGATTGATGACCTTGCTTGCTGGTCTTCACCCAGAACAGGGCAAGACGACATCTAGGCGGGCCTCCACTGCATCCAGTAGGGAGGGAGGCATCACTAGATTTGGGGCACCATGTTTCCTCCCTTTGGCAGCCATCAGTTTGCAGCAGTTTCCTATCCCTTGAAGAGTGCTAGCTCTTTTCAGGGGCAGCCTTTAAATATGGCACCCAGTTTATTGAATACCTGAGGTGATGGTGGGGTGAGCGAATGAGAGGAAGACCTGGCGTGTTTCCCAGGAACGCATGATTAATGAGGTGGAATTGGGATGATACAGCATGAAAACCCGCCATTGCGGCCAGGAGGTAAAGCGTCCTTTTTCCAAACCGCGACTGTACTGAGTGCAAATCTGGGACAATTCCACCATAATTAGTGATTTTCTAATGTTGTTTTAAATCATTTAACTTTTGTGTTCTCAGCCTCACCGTGGCATAATGTGTCACAAAAATATCACCTCATATTGCCAATCAGCCATTCCTTATGATGACAAGCATTTACTTGATCCAGATATTGTGACAAGTGTGTGTCTTGTGGTGTGGTGAATGTGGGAGATGAATTATTGTCACAGGCTGTAGGGCAAAAGGGGGGGAAAATGTTCTGCTGTTTGAATTCATGCCTCGTATTATCAGGAATTGCCAGGGAGCTAAAATGACATAAGCTGTGATTAATCAAGTGAGGATTGTGTCTGGGCGATTTATCTGGACAGACAACTCGTATTTCATCTACAAAACCTGTTTTAACAAAAACAGAGGACCAGAATGATCCAGGACAACTCTGGTTTAAAAAAAAACTGTGCTGCAAAATTGGGCTCCATAGCACCCATAGCTTTGGTATTATGGGTACATTTTGGGTACCCAAATGTCATCCATGCCATGCGTGCACTGTTTGGCATGGCCCGCAATGAATGGCGTCTTGATAAGGGTGTTAGGATTGTATTCCAGAAACATGTAAAGTAGAACATACAAAATAGGAGCAGAAGTAGGCCATTCGGCCCCTTGAGCCTGCTCAGCCATTCATTAAGATTATGGCTGATCTTTTTGTGTTTCAAATTCCACATTCCCATCTACCTCCGATAGCCTTTGATTCCCTTGCCTAACAAGAATCCATCTACCTTTGCCTTAAAATTATTCAATGACCCACCTCCAATGCCTTTGGAGGCAGAGAGCTCCAAAGTCGCACAACCCTCAGAGAAAAAAATTCTCTTCATCTCTGTACTAAAAGAGCAACCCCTAATTTTTAAACAGTGCCCCCTATATCTGGACTCACTCACCAGACGAAACATCCTTTCCACGTCCACCTTGTCAATATTGTTCAGGATCTTATATACTTCAGTCAAGACACCCCTCTCTTCTAAACTCCAGTGGAAACAAGCCCAGACTCTCTAACCTTGCCTCATAAGATAACCCACTCATTCCAGGTATCAATCTAGTAAACCTCCTCTGAACCGCCTCCAATGCCTTTGCATTCTTCCTTAAATAAAGAGACCAAAACTGCACACAATATTTGACATGTGTGATCTCATCAATGCCCTGTATAACTGAAGCACAACGTCCTTACTTTTATGTTGAATTCCTCTCGTAATAAAGGATAGCATTCTATTAGCTCTCTTCATTACTTGCTGTACCTGCATACTAACTTTTTGTGACTCATGCACTAGAACACCTAGATTCCTCTGCAACTCAGAATTCTGCAGCCGTTTTCGGTTTAAGTAACATTCTGCTTTTTTATTCTTCCTGCCAAAGTGAACAACTTCACATTTTCCACATTATAATCCATCTGCTATATTTTTGCCCACTCACTCACCTATCTATATCTGTCTGCAATGTCCTTATGCCCTCTTCACAATATAGTTTCCTACCTATCTTTGTTTCATCTGAAAATTTAGCTACCATGCTTTCACTCCCCTCATCTAAGTCATTGATGTAAATTTTTTAAAAATATGAGGCCCCAGCACAGACCCTTACAGGACTCCACTGGTCACATCCTGCAAATCAGAAAAAGACCCATTTAGACATACTCTGTTTTCTGCCAGCCAACCAATCTTCTATCCATGTTGATACATTACCCCTACACCATGAGCTTTTATTTTCTGCAATAACCTTTGATGTGGCACCTTATCAAATGCCTTCTGGAAACCCAAGTACAGCACATTTACAGGCTCCACTTTATCCACAGCACATGTTGCTCCTTCAAAGAACTCCAATAAACTGGTTAAACGTGATTTCCCTTTCACAATACCATGCTGACTCTTCCCGATTACCTTGAGTTTCTCTAAGTGCCCAGCTATAACCTCTTTAATGATCGATTCTGATGCCTTCCTCCTAACAGACATCAAGCTAACTGGCCTATAGGTTCCTGTTTTCTGCCTCCCTCCCTTCTTGAATCGAGGGGTTATGTTTGCTACTTTCCAGTCTGATGGAACTTTTACAGAATCTAGCTAATTTTGGAAAATTAACACCAACGGATCTACTATCTCATTAACCACCTCTTTTAAGACCCTAAGATGAAGTCAGGAACCGGAAACCTGTCAGCCCACAGCTCCATCAGTTTGCTCAGTACCGCTTCCCTAGTGATTGTAATTTCACCAAGTTTCCCTCTCCCTTCTATCTCCTGATTTACAGCTATTACGGGAATGATTTTGTATCCTCTATTGTGAAGACAGGGGCAAAATATTTGTTCATTTCATCTGCCATTTCCTTATTATCTACTGTTAACTCCCCATTGTCCAATACTCACTTTACTTACTCTTTTCCTTTTTAAATACCTGTAGAAACTCTAGCTATCCATTTTTACTTTTCTAGCTAGCTTCCTCTCATATTCTTACTCCTGATTAATCTTTTAGTCATTCTCGGCCGTTCTTTATTTTCTAACCAATCATCTGACCTGCCACTCATCTTTGCGCAGTTATATGCTTTTTCCTTAAGTTTGATGCTTTCCTTAACTTCTTTAGTTAACCATGGATGGTGGTTCCGGCATGAAGTCAGTTAACATAACAGCACTGCCGTATTGAACATCACCACTCCCATTAACACCTTCTCTTGAGTATGCACAACTGAACATGTACCCAACGGCAGAAAGGACCCCACCTCCCAGCCAGAACTTTCGAGGTATCAAAATCTTGCAGGTTAGTCGCTAATTATTTTCCACTGGCTCTGTTTGAGTTTGTAGACCTGCTTGGTGTTTTCCATAATTGGTTAAAGTCGATGAAGTCAACAAGGAGTAGTTCTGAAGGTGCTGATAGCCTTGGTTCTGACTTCAAGAGTCACATCTCTGGCCTGCAACAATCCTGAATCAATGAAATTCAGGGCTTTGGTCACCTTCACAGCCACTGACAATGTTGTCTTCGACCTGCTCTAAGGTTGCAGGTCTGTTTGCCAGAGTTCTGTAAACAGCTCCTTTCGAAAGTGCACATGATGCACAGGCTGATCCTGGCCTAGTGGGACATAGAAAATGCTTCCTGAAGACTGTAGTTGGAGAAGGCCTCCTCCTGAGAGGTCTTCTCCCCCTCCTCCTCCTCCCTCTGAACAACTTGTCCTTTTCTTTGCCGCCTCTGCTCCATCTCTTTCTGTCAGGAGGGGGGTGTTCTTTCTGGTAAGAGAAAAGCAAGCAGACTTTGTCTGAATAGCAGGTTCCCCCATGGTGCGAGGTACCATTGATTGCAAGCAGGCAGCTTTGCAGGTGCTGCATCTCAATACTAAGAGGACATACTGCAACAGCAAAGGTCACTACTTGATGAATGTATAGTTGGTGTGCAATGCTCAGAGCATTATGCCGGTGAATGCCCAGTATCGTGGCAACAGTCATGATACATTTATTCTGCACCACTCCATGAGCGGAATGTTACATTGGCAGAATTTTACAATCCTGCCGAAGTCATCCCAGAAGGAAAAACAATTCGGACCAGTACTCTTGTTCCCCAGTTTTTACTGGTGTTCCATTTTAAGGTATACAAGACCAGTTCAGCCCAGTATTCTGATTTCCCAGTTTTTACTGCTTTTTCGTCTGGGAATGGACTTTTGCTGCATTTTACAGCCCTGCCCCTGCCAAGGCAGGACAGAATTTTACAGCCCATGTTCCCTCAGTATGAGCTGCCATGTGGAACCGGAGGGTGGCTCCTGGCAACAAGGATTTTCTATGCTACACCTGGCTCATTTTCTGTAACCCAATCACAGCTGGCCCGTACACGTACAACGGAAGTTAAGCCATGTTAATTGTATATTAATTAAGTGCTGAATTGCATTCAGGTGGCAGGAATTAACTGGGGATTCAATTGTGCTCCTGCACGGAGGAACAGACTGAAACTGTGGCTGTTATGTTTGGAGGCAATTGTTTGTATTGTAAATAAAAGCTTGTAATTGTAATGGTTAGGCTCCAGTTCTCTCCTTCACTGCCTGACTATCTGGAGAAGAAGACACAAAGTACCATGAGCAAACCATTGAGGTACTGGAGCAAGTGTTCTGCTGCCTTGAAGGCTGTGGAGAGGCCCTGTAGTGCTCAAGGGAGTGTGTAATCCAATTCTTGGTGTCTGCTGTATTGTCCACAACCTCACTATCATGAGGGCACGATCCTTGCCACCAGGGATTTGCTGAGGAGCAGGGGGCTGAGAAGGAGGAGGAGAAGGAAAGGGTGGAGGTAACCAGGACATTTTTTATCACCTCATTTGGCTGCAGTTCTATTGAACACAACATCAAATCCCCACTGTCATACAATGCACCATCCCTCTCTCACAGACCATCCTGTGACCACAATGCTGAAATAGAAGACACCACAAAACAAACATTCCAATCCAATTTTATCTAAAAACCATCCAATATTCCATTCAAAAGCCAATCATACTTGTGCATTCCAATCATCCCTCTTCTGTGTGCTTTTGCCTGTCCTGTTGCTTCTACACAGTGCTACCCCAGTGACTGCAGCATGACTGGTGGAAGGCTGCTGACTTCAGTTGGGTGACTGCAGTTGGCCTTACAGGGCATCCTCAAGCAGCTGTGGCCTTAGAAGTCTGAGCTGGCTGCCTGTGAAGCAACAGCAAGGGCACTGGTGGAGTGACAATAGTGGGAGCATGAATCATATCATCATGAGAGAGGAGAATGGATTTGTGCTCCATGGAATCACTGCTATTCCACCAGGGTGCTGCCTCAGCCAGAGAGCTGGGGAAGAGCAGGGGAGCAGGGTCAGAGGAGCCAGAGGAGTGTATGTAGGGAGAGGAATCAGGGGCAAACCAGGGAACAGAGCTGGCGGTGGAGGGGGGAGCAAGGGGAGAGGAGCCAGAGGAGTGGGGGAGTTTTAACACTCTTGGTTTGAAAGGATTGTGTTCCTGATCAGGCTCTAACTATGTCTGCTAGAAGCAGCCCTAATAAAAAGGCATAAAAAGTAGTGTAAGTCTGGGCAATTAGCCCAAGTTCCCAAATGACAGGTCCTGGAGTAACCATTAGTCTGGGTTCCTCTGGAGTCCATTCAGGTTCACCACAACTTCTGGATTTGAGCGAAAGGGGGCTCACTGGAAGTTGTTACCATTCTGGCCCTCAATAGCGGTGAACTTCTCAGCATTCATCACTATTGGGACTGCAAGGTCCAGACCAATAAATTTCATCTTACTGCCATTAGATATTTGACTGGCCCTTGTTTTCATCTGGGGACAAGAAAAAAACATTAAAGCTCCTTGTTCGAAATTCATGTTTGCTCTTGTTGTGAACAATCTGATTCAAGTCAGATATTCCTGTCACACAAGATAATTCAAGAGATCATATGCGCCTAGAAATTTGGCTGTGAAGTGCATGAATAAGGACACTAACTGATGGCTAAGTCTCTATTGTGAGCTAGAAGTGCATTAAACACCATTTTTGTAAAGCCAAAAATTTGAAATAGAATGTCCAATATGCAAATAAGGGGCCTAATGATTGCTTGAGACCTCCTCTGCAAGATTAGTTTGCTTTAGAGTAGCTGGCAACAGCTGCATTCAGGAAGACGAGATCTACATGAGGCCTAACATGTAGTCTGGACTGTCTTTTAGACCAAAACCAACAAGGACTGCTCCTACCAACCGCCACATTCAAAGCTTGCATATCATATGCAACCATCACCTCCAGTCTGACTGTCACACACGCAAGAGCTGCCAGTAACCCCCAACCCCTTCCCCTGGCAACTACTTCCTCTCATCAGCCATTGCAACTTCCCAAACTAATTACCCCCTTTCTGATTTCCCTCCCCCCACCACTTACCCGTTCCCCTTTGGTCAAGACCCTAGCCAACCCATCCAGTGCAGCTATGATAATGATATCTATGTGATAATGTAAAACATTTCCTCAGCATATCCTATCCACAAAAAGCAGGATGAATCTAACCTAGTCACTTTCTTCCTTAATCAGCCTCTTTTTAATCATCAAAAGGTTGATAGAAGGAGCCAGCAAAGGTGCTATTGTTTAGCAGTTTCTCACCAATAATGTGCTCACCAATGTTAATTTCTGGTTATGACAGAACCACTTTGCTCCCAACCTTTTCCCAGCCTTAATTCAGACCTGGAAGGAAGAGCTAATGCCAGCAGAGAGGTGCAATCACAGCTGCATTTGTCCAAGTGCGGTACCAAGAAGCCCAACAAACATGAGGTGACCTACGGCACATGTCATTACTATGGGGCAGAAATCCCATGAAATTATGACACAAGTGACATATGCCATTGTTACACACATCATCATTTCCTGGGAGCTCCACAGACCTCCACTGAAAAAGTTGATCAGCTAATTATAATAGCATCACTCTCCCATTAAAATCAGCAGCGAGATCAAGCCGCATTTTGGCCAGTATTCATGCTACTGTCACTAAGGCTGAAAAATAATGGCACTGGAGACCAGTCTGTGGCATGATTTATGTGTTTATTCAAGATGGTTGCAGCTGATGCCTCATTATCCACACTAAGCGAACACAAGATCAATCTGGAGAGAATTCCCAGGCCCATTCTCATAAATCAAATTTAAGGTGCCATGAGACATTTCTGAGAGATTTTATAAGTGCTAAATAAATTATGGTCTTTGTTTATAATTTGTAATGTTATAATTGGCAAACCTACCTCTATTTAGAATCAAAAAGTAATAACATAGGCAAGATTTTAACCAAACATCCAGAGAACATGAAGATAGCATACTCTTGGTAAAATAATACATCAAATTCAGTTAGAAACTCAAGTTAGGCACATTCATTTCATGGCTATGTCCAGTTTGGAATGTTTTTGGTGCTTTCAGAATTGTGGTTAAGCAACATCAACAACAACAACTTGCATTTATATGGTACCTTAGGCACAGCAAACAGCGCTATCAATGAAAATATCCTGGACTCTCAGCTACAGAAAGAGATATCAGATATAAACATCAGCAATATGTGAAAAGTTAAAAATGAGCTTTCACCACTGGTGGAAATGTCAGCAACCATTTCCAACTGGCCACATTTCACTGAGGCTCCCGTCACAGTCAATCAGTTCATCATTTGCAAAATAAATTTTAAGCTTTGTTAAACAAGTGAATTATGTGGCATCAGCACAGCATATCAGCAAAATAGTGCCTAATAGATATTACCTTAAAATTGAAATAACTTACAAAGTGAAAATCTACTCTTGAAGACATGTTACACATCTATAGGTGAGAATGATAGCAATTGCTGCATTCATACTACTGTTTCCTTAAGTGTCACCGTGAGTAAAACATGTTACTTATTCCAAAATGCCAGTTTCCCAAAATGACTTGTTAAAGCATGCTGGGTCTGTATCAATCTTTGGCTGTACCACTTCTGATACACCACCATTCTCACTGCAGCCTACTCTAATTAGTGCAGTAACAAACTGTGGTGTAATTCACCAATGAAGGATCAGGAAGCATAACAGTCTAACTTATGGAGGTCGTCATCACTATCACCATTGCAGCAAAATCTAGGCCATTGTCTGCAAGTTCACTTCTAAGCCACATACCATCCTGACTTGGAAATGAGTTGCTAAAGATTCATTATCATGGGATCAAAATCCTGGAATTCCCACAACATCAATGCGGAAGCACCATCACCAGAGGCACTACATCAGTTCAGAAAAAAGCAGGCCAACTCCGGATACACACTAAATGCAGCCTCGCCATTATAACCCACATCCTAACAATTTGTTTTAAAGCACAAAGACGTTTGAAAGAAAACAGTCCATTACTAGGAAACAGACAACCTAGAAAATAAGTACAGCAGAACTAAAATTAAAAGAAATCAAATTCCCTGAAGGTAATGACCCAGTTACAGTTCTGAACATTTCCATTAGGAATATTCTGAACCTACGAAACCGACTATCTTCTGAGGAACTGCAGTCAAGTGGAAGTATATTGGTCTCCTTAGGTTGGTTCAGACCCAAATCAATCAGGCGCCATGTGGTAAAAAGAAACTACTCTGATTTTCAAATGGTTGTATAAAGGAGAAAAGACTTGCACAAAATCATGGCACGATATGCCCCAAAGGAATTCAGTGCCCAATAATTCCTTTCCCATTTGCGGCATATTCTTTTCTGCCCTGTGAAGAACTCAATTGCATGTACGAGATCAGGAACACAGAGAGATACTAAATAAAGAAAAAGTTGAGATTTAAAAGTGACTACACACTGAAGTTCTTGACTTTTTGAAAGAATGAAAAGGAAAGATCTTATAGCAATGGTAGAGCTCTTGACAGATCCCAGTCAAAGAACAGGTTTAACGAATAATCAAACATTTCATTATTTGGAGCTCTAAAGTATCGATTTATCAATTAGTCAGATATCTCATAAGAAAAAAATAAGAAATGTGTAAACATATTACAATCCTGTAGCGTAGTAAATGGAATGCCCTAGAAAAAAACCATAATGATTAAATATCATTCTCCATCCCTCAAACTTGAGAGTATTCTCTAATGTATTCCCAGACAGAGTTCTAGTATTGACCCAAGATTGGCATTTTGCAGAAGAAGTGGGAAGGTGCATGCAAAAAGAATGAGAGTAGCTGTCTTTCGTTCACATTTGAATTCACATTAATTCAGATTATGGGCAGAATTTTACGGCCCCGTTTTGGCGGGGACAGGGCCATAAACTGCGGCGAGACATTCTAAACCCCATTGACTTCAGCGGGAACATAAAATCCCTCTGTCGTAAGATTATGCCCCATGAGTCTCAATAGGAACAATATACGCTGGAAACACCTCATTGATATTTATTAAACTGAAATATTCAATAGATATTTGGTTCCCAAATGTAGATTTCTGGAGACTAATGACATCAAGGGATATGGAGAAAGCACAGGAAAGTGGCGTTGAGGTAAATGATCAGCAATGATCTAAATGAATGGTGGGGCAGGCTCAAAAGGCTAAATGGCCTACTCCTGTTCCTGTGTTGCTACGTTTGGTAAATCGTTGCTTGTCATGCTGGAATATTCTGAAGTACCCCCCCCACCCCCATCATCACTCCTTTCTTATATAGAAGTTGGAACAAATACTGAAGGTCCAATGGATTTGGTTACATCCAATTTAATTCATTTCTCAAGAATGTATCTTTCACAAACAAATACAAATTGCTGCTTCCAAGTCAATTCAGGATTTGCTGTTAGGAAATTAACTAGGAAAACAGAGATCTCATGGCCACTGAGAATTAGAACAGAGATATTCTAGGAAATAGCTCAGATAGGTGAGTGCAGTTAGTGTGGGTGAGGTAGGGTTCTTCATAAAATCTTAGGTCAAATCATGTGCATCGTCTACATCAAAAACACAATGGGCAGAATTTTCTGCCTGCCGGGCGGGCGGGCCAAACCCAATCTCCGGCGGGCTGGGAGCCGATCCCCGCTGGAGAAGCGGGCCCCGCCGCCATTTTAAGTGGGCGGGCCAATTAAGGCCCGCCCAGCGTGACGTCCGGCAAGAAGCGCTATACGCTCCCTGTGCGGGCGGGGGGGGCGATTCCCCAAATGCGAGAGTGCACTCTTTCACACATGTGCATGAAAGAGCGCACATTGCTTACATTTTTAAAAATATGAAAAATAGAAACAAAAAAATTCCCTAACATGTCCCCCTCATGTGACAATGTCACACTGAGATGGGACATGTCCATAATTTACATAATAAGTTTATTAAACTTTTTAAAACCCTACATGAAACCTCATCCCGCCGGTGGATGAGGTTTCATGTTTTTTCTATTGCCCGCCGGGGCTCCTGGCCTGCCTGGAAACCTTAAGGTTGGACGGGCAGGTCCTTTAAATGTATAAATGATCCTGTCAATGGCCTCAATTGGCCATTGACAGGCCGGCGGGTGCACAGCTGATTTTGCTGCGGGCCCACCTTCCTGAAAATTTAAATGGGGCGGGATGACACTGGGGGTTCTGCCCAACGTCATCTCGTGTCATTTTACACATCGGCGAGCGGGCCCCATCCCCTGCTCGCCGACGGCAAAATTCTGCCCAATGACTACCCTTTTGGAAATTCAGTGGCTCACATATTTGAATTGTGGAATATAAGAGTATTTCACAGCTGCAGTTAATAGCAGGAAGTTTTCGTACACAAAATAGGTGGATTAGGTTTAGGTCAAAAGTAAAAATTTCTTCAAAAATCTGTATAGTGACCCAAAAACGCCTCTAATCCACCCTTTTCTGGGTTTAATGGAGATGAGACAAGGGATAGGCTGCTAATCCACTCCCAGGAGACAGGTTGGCAATTTAAATGTTTTGGTGAGGCCGACAGCCTCTGATTTAACCCTTTACAGCTTTTACAGTGCAGGTATGGCCAGGTTTCACAGATCTAAGTAAAGCCTGTAGCTGGTGAGGCGGGTGCAGCTTCAGGGAGAAGGGAAGTTCCTTTATTGAAAAGCTTGAGGGCCAGAGGGGAAGGAGTGCCATCAGCTGGCTCCCCCCAAGTTCCTCCTCATCAAACCGTCCCCACACAAAGGCCACTGGGTTCAGACATCCGGGATCAGACCTCCAACCCCATCAGGGTCATGGATTGCACCCTGGGTCCTGTGGTTTGCTCTAGTGCATTCCCCACATGACTGGAAGCCAAGCCTGTAAATCAGGCTGACTTGCAAACAGGAGACTTGTAATGGCCAAAAGACATACTCTATGGACTTAAACACTTTACTGGTTTACAGCAAACAGATAAAAGAATGTACAACAGAAAGTATGGCTTGGATATTCATGGGCAGGATGTGGAGACGGATTGTGGAGTTTCATGAAGAATAAAGAGTTAATATCAGGAGCACCCTGATATTAATGTAACAATGATGTAACTATGATGCATTATTACTTGGTTAAGTAACTCAGATCTAGTGGGAAGCAGAAGCACACAGATCTGTAAATAAATAAGAATGGTTTTTACAAATAACAGTCTAGGGTAGCATCCTTAGGGTAACAGGCAAACCCTGAAGCAGCCCCATTTAGACCCCGAATGCAAGATGAAACATCTCAAACAGGCAAGCTGGATGTCTGGGGGTTAACAGCATGCTGGCCAGCCAGGTTCCCCATTTGAAACTGCTCACCTTGTTATACTCAGCCTGTCCTGTTGATATCCAGGCCAACATTTCTAATGCACGTTTGTTGTAAACCAGTGATTAACCTTGGGCTCAGTGAGAGATTAACATGTTAAAAATCTGAAAGAATTCCAACATGCCTCAAAGCTGCCCATTCCTGTTTTAACAGAGGTGGATGGATAAGCAGGAGACCAAGATGTGGGTCAGTCAATGAAGCATTTTACAGGGTTTCCATTTTAACCAATGTCAGCCAAGTTTGAGGAATCTGTCAAGTGAAGGATGTGAAAAGAGCTGCAGCTGTCAAGTTTTTTTTTTAAATTCACTCATGGGATGTGGGCACTGCTGGCTAGGCTAGCATTTATTGCCCACTCCTAATTGCCCTTGTAAAGAGGACATTTTCTTCTAAGAGTCATCACATTGCTGTGGGTCTGGAGTCACAGACCAGGTAAGGACAGCAGGTTTCCTTCATTAGTGAACCAGATGGTTCTTACAATAATTGGGAATGGTTTCATGGTCATCATCAGATTCATAATTCCAGATTTTTTAAAAATTCAAACTTCACCATCTGCCATAGTGGGATTTGAACCTCGGTCCCCAGACTATTACCCTGGGTCTCTAGATTACTGGTCCAGTGGCAGTACAACTATGCCACCACCTCCTCTTTACAGCAATACTTGTGAGCCAGGAGGAACAGGGTGTTTCCTCCAAGCCCAACAAGCTAACAGCCAACAAGCTGTAAACATTCCTTCACCTCCATGATCTCGCCCAAGGAACTCCCTTGAATAATGCTACCAACATCCCCCGTCACAATCTCCAACTCTCCCCTCCACCTCACTACTACATCTCCCCCCCTCAATCACCGGTACTCCCCCGATCTTCGACCCTGAAATTAAGCCTCGAGCCTCATTTAATTAAGTCGGCCTCTGTTGTGTCCCGTCGCTGGATCAATTTTTCGGGACACCTGCCTTGCCAGTCGTGGTCTTCAGACAATTCTTGTGGATTTGTAAGGAGAGCGGGAGTTGGGCCAAGCAGCAGCTCTCAGGAGGCAGTGAAAGTGAGTGGAACATTCCTGATCCCACTTGTTCCACAGAAACATTTAAAACAACAGGAATTACAGACCAGATTTTGCCATCAAGACAACAATGAAGTGAACAGCATTCACGCTATATATGAGTAAAAATAAGGTAACTTCAGGTCTACGTATCACTATATATGGGTATCACTATGGGCAGGATTTTACCCCTGTTGGGGGCGAAGTTGAAGTGCAGGCGTGTGGAGGCACGCCTACGATGGCGCGCCGCCATTTTATGTGGGCGGGCCAATTAAGGCCCACCCAGCATGACGTCCGCATGGAAGTGCTATGCGCTCCATGTACGGGCGAAGGGGGAGGATTCCCTAAACGTGAAAGTGTGCTCTTTCGTGCATGCGCCCAAAAGAGTGCACTCATCTCCCTGAGGCTAAGTGCTGCCTCAGGGAGTTCTACAATAAAAAATATTAAAAATAGAAAAAAAAAATCCCTGACATGTCCCCTCATGTGACTCTGTCACATGAGTTGAGACATGCCCATAACTTTTTAAAAAACTTTTATTACACTTTTTAAGACCTACATGGAACCTCATTCCGCCCCGGATGAGGTTTTATGTTTTTTCTAATGCCCGCCAGGGCTCCCGGCCTGCCCACCAACCTTAAGGTTGGAAGGGCAGGTCCATCAATTATGACTCTGTCAATGGCCTCAATTGGCCATTGACAGGTTGGCAGACGCACAGCTGATTTTTCGCCTATCCGAAAATTTAAATGGGGCGCAGTGACATCGGGAGTTCCGCCCGACTCACCATGTGGCATTTTACGCGTCGGCAAGTGGGCCCCACCCACTCGCTGACAGGGAAATCCTGCCCTATACCTATCACTATATACATATTGCTATAAATAATTCAGTGCTTCAGGTGCGAGATTAAATGCAAGAAGTTATGTCGGAGTTGTGAGACACCCCCCCTTTAACTTCATGAAAACACCATTTTGCTCTGCCTCACCATTGAAACACATTAAATGGCAAGGTGGCTGGGGATAGTGGGGTCAGATAATGGTAATATTACCAGACTAGCAGTAACCAAGAGCCCAACGTGCTTTGGAGACAAGAGTTCAAATCCCACCATGGCTTGAATTTAAATTAAATTAAGTAATAAATCTGGTGTAAAATGCTACTATCATTAATAATGATCATGAAACTACTGGATTGCTACAACTTGGTTCACTAATGCCTCTCGGGGGGAGGAAATCTGCTGTCCTTACCTCGTCTGGCCAATCTCTGACCCCAATCCCACTAATTATAGATGCTGCTGAAATGGCTTAGCAGGTCACTCAGTTGTATCAAACTGCTAGGGAAACAAAGCCCACTACCAGGACAAACCCACCAGATATATTTGTACAGTGGTATACAATGTGGAAGGAATGGCCCTGGGTCTCCTCAACATTAACCCTGGACCCCAGAAAGTTTCATGGATATATAATTATTTGGACAGCCAAGGGCTGATTAAGGATAGTCAGCATGGCTTTGTGCGTGGTAGATCGTGTTTAACGAGCCTTGTAGAGTTTTTCGAGGAGGTTACCAAGAAAGTAGATGAAGGAAAGGCTGTGGATGTTGTCTACATGGACTTTAGTAAGGCCTTTGACAAGGTCCCACATGGGAGGTTAGTTCAGAAGGTTCAGACACTTGGTATCCATGGAGAGGTTGTAAACTGGATTCGAAATTGGCTGTGTGGGAGAAGACAGAGAGTGGTAGTGGATGATTGCTTCTCAGACTGGAGGTCTGTGACTAGTGGTGTGCCTTAGGGATCTCTACTGGGACCATTGTTGTTTGTTGTCTATATCAATGATTTGGATGATAATGTGGTGAATTGGATCAGTAAGTTTGCTGATGACACTAAGATTGGAGGCATTGTTGACAGCGAGGAAGGCTTTCAAAGCTTGCAGAGAGATCTGGACCAACTTGAAAAATGGGCCAGAAAATGGCAGATGGAATTTAATGCAGAAAAGTGTGAGGTGTTACATTTTGGAAGGTCAAACCAAGGTAGGACATACACAGTAAATGGTAGGGCACTGAGGAGTGCGGAGGAACAAAGGGATCTGGGAGTTCAGATACATAATTCCCTGAAAGTGGCGTCACAGGTAGACAGGGTTGTAAAGAAAGCTTTTGGCATACTGGCCTTCATAAATCAAAGTATTGAGTATAGGAGTTGGGATGTTATGGTGAGGTTGTATAAGACATTGGTGAGGCCAACATTGGAGTATTGTGTGCAGTTCTGGTCGCCTAACTACAGGAAGGATATCAGTAAGATTGAGAGAGTGCAGAGAAGATTTACTAGGATGTTGCCGGGTGTTAAGGAGTTGAGTTACAGGGAAAGATTAAACAGGTTAGGATTTTATTCCTTGGAGCATAGAAGAATGAGGGGAGATTTGATAGAAGTTTACAAAATTGTGAGGGTTATAGACAGAGTAAATGCGAGTAGGCTCTTTCCACTTAGATTAGGAGAAATAAAGACGAGAGGACATGGCTTTAGGGTGAAAGGGGAAAGGTTTAGGGGGAACATTAGGGGGAACTTCTTCACTCAGAGAGTGGTGAGAGTGTGGAACGAGCTACCATCTGACGTGGTAAATGCGGGCTCACTCTTAAGTTTTAAGAATAACTTAGATAGATACATGGATGGGAGAGGTCTGGAGGGTTATGGACTAGGTGCAGGTCAATGGGGCTAGTGGAATAATATTTTGGCACAGACTAGAAGGGCTGAATGGCCTGTTTTCTGTGTTGTAGTGTTCTATGGTCAAACATAGGCAAGGAAATATCCTGCTGATTACCACATACCTCCGTCAGCAGATGAATCAGTGCTCCTCCATGTTAAGCATTCCTTGGAGGGTAGCAAGGGCATAGAATGTACTCTGGGTGGGGGACTTCAATGTCCATCACCAACAGTGGCTCAGTAGCAGCACAAATGACCAAGCTGGCCATGTCTTGAAGGACATATCTACCAGACTGAGCATGTAGCAAGTGGTGAGATAACCAACACAAAGGAAAAACCTACCCGACCTCGTCCACATCAATCTACCAGCCACAGATGCATCTGTTCCATGACAGTATCGCTAGGTTGGGTGACCACCACACAGTCCTCACACACACAAAGCCTGTCTTCACCCTGCGGACACCCTCCATTGTGTTATGTGGTACTGCCACTGTGCTGAATTGGATAGATTCAGAACAGTTCTAGTAGCTCAGATGAGGTAATGTGGGTCATCAGCAGCAGCAGAATTGCAGCCACAACAACTTGTAACATCACTTTATGATTACTACCAAGCTAGGGGATCAACCCTGGTTCAATGAGGAGTTCAGGAGGGCATGCCAGGAGCAGCAACAGGCATACTTGAAAATGAGGTGCTAACCTAGTGAAGCTGCAACACAGGGCTATATGCATACAAAAAAGCAGAACCAGTATGCTACATACTGAGCTAATTGATCCACATCCTGCACATCCTGTCATGAATGATGGTGGATCATTAAACAACTAACTGGAGGAGGTGGCTTCACAAACATCTCCATCATCAGAGCCCCAAAAATCAGTGCAAGAGTCAGGGCTGATTCATTTGCAACTATAGTTAGCCAGAAGTGTCCAGTGAATGATCAATCACAGCCTCCTCCTAAGGTCCTCAGCATCATAGGTACCAATCTTTTGCAATTCGATTCACACTACATGATATCAAGAAACGACTGAAGACACTGGATACAGCAATCACTCTGGGCCCTGACAACATCCGACTATGGTGCTGAAGACTTGTGCTCAAGAACTAGCTACACGCATAGCCAAGGTGTTCCAGTACAGCTACAACAATTGCATCAATTTAGCAATGTGGAAATTACCCAGGTATGACCTATCCACAAAAAGCAGGACAAAGCCAATCCACCCAATTACTGTTCTTTAGTCTACTCTCAATTATCAGCAAAGTGATGGATGGTGGCGTTGACAAACTATCACATAACTTTTATTCAGAAATAACCTGTTCACCGATGCTCAGTTTGGATGCCTCCAGGGCCACTTGGCTCCAGACCTCATTACAGCCTTGATGCAAAAATGGACAAAACAGTTGAATTCCAAAGACGAAGTGAAGGTGACGGCCTTTGTCAACAAGGCACTTTTTGACCAAATGTGGCATCAAGGAGCCCTAGCAAAATTGCAATCAATGGGAAGCAGGGGGAAAACTCTCCACTGGTTGGAGTCATACATTTTGTTGTTGAAGGCCAACCATCTCAGTCCCAGGACATTGCTGCAGGAGCTCCTCAGGGTAGTGTCCTAGGCCCAAACATCTTCAACTGCTTCGTCAATGATCTCCCCTCCATCATAAGGTCAGAATTGGGGATGTTTGCTGATGGATTGCACAGTGTTCAGCACCTACTGCAATTCCTCAGATACTGAAGCAGTCTATGCCTGGATGTTGCCATTCCTCGACAGCATTCCGGTTTGGGCTGATAAGTGGCAGGTAACGTTCATGTCACACATGTATTATCAATGACCATCTCCAACAAGAGACGATATAATCATCTCCCTTCACATTCAACAGTATCATCGTCACTGAATCCCACACCATCAACATCCTGGGAGTTACCATTGACCTGAAACTGAACTGGACCAGACATATAAATACTGTAGCTGCAAAAGCAGGTCAGAGCCTGAGGATTCTGTGGCGAGTAACTCACCTCCTGACTCCCTAAAACATGACCACCATCTCCCAGGCATAAGCCAGGAATGTGATGAAATAGTTTCCACTTGCCTGGATGAATGCAGCTCCAATAACACCCCAAGAAGCTTGACATCATCCCAGACAAAGCAACCCACTTTGTCAGAACCCCAACCACCACTGACACATAGTGGCAGCAGTGTGTACCATCTACAAGATGAACTCAGAAAGGCTGCTCCGATGGCATTTTCCATAGAACCATTGAAAATTTACAGCACAGAAGGAGGCCATTCAGCCCATCTTGTCCATGCCAGCCCGAGGACACCCAGGTGCCCTTTCTAATCCCACCTTCCTGCACCCGGCCCATAGCCCTGCAGCTTACAGCACTTAAGGTGCAGATCCAGGTTCTTTTTAAAAGAGTTTAGAGTTTCTGCCTCTACCACCAACTTGGGCAGCGAATTCTGGACACCCACTACCTCTGCATAAAAAAGTTCTTCCTCATGTCCCCCCTACACCTTCTGCCACTTATCTTGAATCTATGTCCCCTGGTTCTAAAATTCTCCACCAAGGGAAACAATTTTATCCTGTCCACTCTTTCTATTCTCCTCATAATTTTGTACATCTCAATCAAGTCACCTCTCAGCCTTCTTTGTTCTAAGGAAAATAACCCCAACCTATCCAATCTCTCCTCGTATCTACACTTTTCTAACCCTGGCAACATTCTTGTAAACCTCCTCTGCACTCTCTCCAGAGCTATTATGTCCTTCCTGTAATGTGGTGACCAGAACTGCACACAATACTCCAGTTGTGGCCTCACCAATGCTCTATACAATTCCAACATTATATCCTTACTTTTATATTCCATACCTCTGCCAATGAAGGAGAGTATTCCATATGCCTTCTTTACAACCTTGTCTACTTTAACTGCTGCCTTCAGGGACCTGTGTACTTGTACGCCAAGATCTCTCACTTCACCTACCCCTGTTAGAATATTCCCATTTATTGTGTAATTCTTGTAACTGTTTGACCTCCCTAAATGTATGACCTCACATTTCTCTATGTTAAAACCCATCTGCCACTTTACTGTCCACTCCACCAACCCATCTATATAGTTTTGGAGATTATGGCTATCCTCTACACTATCCACTACTCGGCCAATCTTTGTGTCATCTGCAAATTTCCCAATCATGTTCATGTCCAAATCGTTAATATATAACACAAACAGCAAGGGTCCCAACACCGAGCCCTGTGGAACACCATTTGAGACAACTTTCCATTCGCAACGGCATCCATCAACCATTACCCTTTGTTTCCTGTTAAAAAGCCAACCTTTTATCCAGTTTGCCATATTACCCTGAATCCCATGGGCTTTTACTTTCCTGACAAATCTGCCATGTTGGACTTTGTCAAATGCCGTGCTAAAATCCATGTACACAACATCCACTGCGCTACCTTCATCAACCCTTCTTGTCACTTCCTCAAATAATTCAATCAAATTTGTGAGGCAAGAACTTCCTTTAACAAATCCATGCTGACCATCCCTGACCAGTCCATACCTTTCCACATGACAGTTAATCCTATCTCTCAGGATTGATTCTACTAATTTTCTCACCACTGATATAAGACTAACTGGCCTATAATTGTTTGGCATTTCCTTTGACCCCTTTTTAAACAATGGAACTACATTTGCACTTCTCCAGTCCTCCGGTATCTCCCCTGTATCTAGTGAAGATTGGAAAATCATCCTCAGAGCATCTACTATCTCCTCCCTGACTTCCTTCAGCAGCCTCGGAAACAATCCATCTGGCCCTGGTGACTTATCAACTTTCAAGGATTTCAACCCTTCGAGTACTTCCTCTCTCTTTATGACTATCCCATCCAATATCTCGCAGTGTTCCTCCTGGACTACTATATCTACATCCTCCCTTTCCTTTGTAAACATGGAGACAAAATACTCATTCAAAACCCTTCCCACAGCCTCTGCATCTACACACAAGTTTCCATCTTCATCTCTGATAGGTCCCACTTTTTCCTTAACTAACCTTTTAGCATTAATGTATTGGTAAAACATCTTTGGGTTATCTTTAATTTTACTTGCTAATCTTTTTTCATGCCCTTTCTTTGATTTCCTTATTTCCTTTTTTACTTCGTCCCTGCACTTCATATATTCATCTAGGCTATCTGCAGTGCCTAGTTCTTTGTGCTTATCATACGCTTTCCTTTTCTGTTTGATCTTCCCCTGTATTCCTCTAGACAACCAGGGGGATCTAGATTTGGCAGTACCACTCTTATTTTTGTAGGGAACATATCTACTTTGTACAATTAGGATCTCGCTTTTTAGTGCTTCCCACTGGTTTTCCACTGTTTTATCCTCCAGCAGTGCTGCCCAGTCCACCTCAACCAAGTCCCTTCTCATTTCTGCAAAATTTCTTTTTGCCTTCCCCCAGTTCAAGACTTTTACTCCTGCCTTATCTCTGTCCTTTTCCATGGTAATGCTAAATTTAACTGAATTGTGATCACTGTCCCCGATATGGTCGCCAACTGTCACTTCACCCACTTGCCCTTCTTCGTTCCCCAATACTAGGTCTGGAATTGCATCTCCTCTCATTGGGTTTGTTACTAATTGGTTGAAAAAATTTTCCTGGACACACTGCATGAATTTTTCTCCCTCAGTGCCCCTTATATTGTTTGAATCCCAGTTGATATTAGGATAGTTGAAGTCTCCTACTATTATTGCCCTCTTGTTCTTACAAGCAGAAATTTGCCTGCATATTTGTTCTTCTATCTCCCTTTCACTATTTGGGGTCTGTAGTATACTCCCAGTAGTGTGACTGCCCCTTTTTTATTTCTAAGCTCAATCCATAAAGCTTCATTTGTTGACCCATTTAGTATATCATCCCTTCTCACAACTGGAATTGATTATTTAACCATTAGTGCTACCCCCACCTCCCCCCCACCTCCTTTTTAATCTCCTACTCTATCGTGTCTGAAGACTCTATAACCAGGGATATTAAGCTGCCAGTTTTGTCCCTCCTTTAGCCAGGTCTCAGTTATAGCAATGACATCCTGCTGCCATGTGTCTACCTGTGCCCTTAACTCATCTACCTTGTTTGTAATACTCCTTGCATTGAAGTATAAACAGTTTAACCCCATCAATTTCCCTTGCTGGACACTTGGTAAACTTTGCTTCTCCTGAAACTCCATGTCTATCACAATGTCCCTAGCTAATGTTCTACCTCCATTTTTCTGATCAGAATCTGACCTATCTGATCCTACTCCTGGGATCCCATCCCCCTGCCACACTAGTTTAAATACTCCCCAACAGAACTAGTAAAAGCCCCCGCAAGGAAATTGGTCCCAGCTCTGCCTGGGTGCAGCCCGTCCAGTTTGTACAGGTCCCAACTTCCCCAGAACCGGTCCCAGTGCCTCAAGAATCTGAATCTCTCCTGGCTACACCATCTGTCCAGCCACGTGTTCATTTGGTCTATCCTCTTATTCCTGCTCTTGCTAGCACGTGGAACTAGGAGTAATCTGAGATTACTACATTTGAGGTCCTGCGTTTTAATTTATCTCCAAGCTTCCTGTACTGAGCTTGCAGGTCCTCATCCCTTAGTTTACCTATGTCGTTGGTACCAATGTGTACCACGACCACTGGCTGCTTACCTTCCCTCCCCAGAATGTCCTGCAGCCGCTCTGTGACATCCTGGACCCTGGCACCAGGGAGGCAATATACCATCCTTGATTCACGTTTGCGGCCACAGAAGCGTCTGTCTGTGCCTCTAACTATTGAATCCCCTATCACTATAGTCCTGCCACTTGTTTTCCTCCCACCCCTCTGAGCAGCAGAGCCACCCACAGTGCCATGAGCTTGGCTGTTGCTGCTTTCCCCTGTGAGGCCTTGCCCCCCTTCAGAATCCAAAGTGGTATATCTGTTAGAGAGGGGGATGACCACAGGGGACTCCTGCACTACCTTCCTGAGTCTTTTACTGTTCCTGATGGTCACCCATTCCCTTTCTGCCTGTGCAATCTTCACCTGCGGTGTGACCACCTCGCTAAACATGCTATCCATGACTTGCTCAGCATCGCAGATGCTCCACAATGAGTCCACTCACAGCTCTAGCTCCGAAATCCAGTTAGCTAGAAGCTGCATTTGGACACACCTTCCGCACACATGGTCACCAGGAACACTGAAAGCAACCCTCATTTCCCACATCCTGCAGGAGGAGCATATCACGGGTCTGAGATCTCCTGCCATGACATCCCTCTCAATTAAGCTAGTTACTCCCTTAAAAATACGCTAGCTCGGGGCCTTATTTATGTTTGCTAGGAACCTTGTTTCTTGACTAATTCTACTTGTACAGTACTACTCTGTACTTTTTTTATAGCCCCTACCTCAGTATTAAGCAATGCATAACTTTAATATGTTGAAAAAAAGACTCACCAGGATTTACTCACCAATCAGCTGCTTTTTAAAAAATCTACTTTCAGAAAAGTGTCCCTCGCAGGTCTGGTGCTCTCCTGAAGGTACTGCCTCTCCCTCTCTCTCTCTTTTTTTTTTGGTTTGAGGAGGAGGGAGGGATGGAAACACTACAGCAATGTAATGTTTGGGGCTATTCCGTTCTTTGACAGTGGGTCCTCCTTGATCCCCTTCTGAGTTGCGGTGACTGCGCTGACTTCTCCCAGAATACTTCTCAGTCACTTCTCACTACCACCCTCTGTTGGTTCCAAACCCGTGACCTCTACCACCTAGAACAGCTAATAAGGCATATAGTACCTTAAGCTTCTGTTCTTTGACAGTGGGTCCTCCTTGATCCCCTTCTGATTTGCGCTGACTTCTCCCAGAATGCTTCTCAGTCACTTCTCACTACCACCCTCTGTTGGTTCCAAACCCGTGACCTCTACCACTTAGAACAGCTAATAAGACATATAGTACCTTAAGCTTTACTAATAAGGGCATCGAGTACAAGAGTAAGGAGGTCATGTTGAACTTGTATAAGACATTAGTTAGGCCTCATCTGGAGTACTGCATCCAGTTCTAGGCACCATGCTCGAGGATGTATCTGTAGGCTTTGGAGAGGGTACAGAGAAGATTCACAAGAATGATTCCTGGGATGAAGAACTGTAGTTATGAGGATACATTGGAGAGGTTGGACTCTTTTCCTTGGAGAAAAGGTGATTGAGAGGAGACTTGATAGAGGTTTTCAAGATCCTGAGGGGTATAGACATGGTAAATAGTGAGAAACTATTCCCACTCAAGTGAATATCAAGAACTAGAGGGCACAGATTCAAAATAATTGACAAAAGGAGTAAATGTGATTTGAGGAAAAAAATTTTCACCCAGAGGGTGGTTGGAGTCTGGAACAAACTTCCTGAAAGGGTGCTGGAGGCAGGTTTGATCAAGGTATTCAAAGGGAATTGGATTGCTACTTGAAAAGAGAGAATGTGCAAGGTCACGGGGATAAGGCAGGGGAGTGGGACTAGGTGGAATGTTCTTTCAGAGAGCCAGTGCAGACTCAATGGGCCAAATGGCCTCCTTCTGCACTGTAAAGATATTGATACTATGATACTGTGAGAAGGACAACGGCCTTACACCATCCTGACTAGGAACTATATTGTCATTGCTTCACTGTCACTGGATCAAAATCCCTTGCTAACAGCACTGTAAGTGTGCCTACACAACATGGACTGCAGTGGTTCAAAAAAAAAAAATTCTTTCGAGTTATCAACAGTCACAGATTGCAACTCTTTTGAGTACAATCACAGTTCTTGGTTTCTGGGAGTGGGACATGAACCCACAACCTTCTGATCCAAAGGCAAGGGTGCTATGGACTGAGCCACAGCTGACACCTCCTGCAGTGGTTCAAGAAGGCAGCTCACCACAGCCTTCTCAAATGTCAATTAGGGATGGGCATTAAATTCTGGTCTTGCAGTGATGTTCATAGATCAAAGTGAATAAAGATAATATACAGTGTGCAGTGGATACAAACTAAATTCGCCTCAGTGATTAGTTGCATTAAGTACACTTTCAATGATGTGATAATTATTAATCCTTGACAATCAACCTCTCTGACATTGAAAATTAACTATCAACATCATGGAACCTCATTCTTACAGGTTTTGATTTTTTTTAGGGGGGGAATTTAAAAAAAAATATTTCTACATTTTTCTTGCACTTCCTTTCTCGTTTTTTCAATCCAATCTTTCTTTCACTCTCTTTACTTCTCTTCGTGTACCTGATTTTAAATTGAATTCACTCACTTTCCTTCATCCTCCTTCTCAGGCCTTTTGCTATTTATTTCACAATCATTCAATCTGATTGATTAAGGCAATACACAGTTGCTTACCCTGTTCATTCAGGTCCCAGATACCTTAGTTCCTATTTGCTGCACCATTATCAGCTCACGCTGTTTTGGACTGAAGGGTGTAGAGTCAAGTCAAACTAATGGCTTGTCCAATTAGAGCAAAACTCGTCCCTGTCATTTAGTTGGCAGGTGCTGCTTAGGCCACAGCAGACACAGAAGAATTCTAAGCAGAAAAAGTCTGAAGTCTGTTCAACTCAGAACCCAGTGTAGGAGAGGGGTCCTTAATGTCGGCCTTAGGCCCCTGATTTACATAAGTAAAAAGTCTATCCACTATTTTAGGTGACTGCCAGTAGCGCCTGAAAAATCAATCCATCCTATGTTGGGTGGTTATCTTTCAGATGTTGTTGCATGGTGCACCAGATGTTTGTCCCTGACATTGGACCACGTTGTCATGTTTCATCAGCATAAATCAGGAGAAATTAGATCCAATTTTGAGACCCCGTTATCTGGAGGCATATGCCACCCATAATAAGTAGTACGATATTTTGCCATTTGTATAATATGTCTCATTTATGATCTTTCAGTTTTGGAGTCTCTTTCAAAAGGAAGGATGTAATTGAACTCATGGATAAAAGATTGCAGTACTACAAGTGAAATGCAGCAGGAATAAAATAGAGAATTGTGACAATTTATTCTATTTGGGGAAAGCATTAAAATTGAAGTCTTACAAAATATACAGTGAAATTCTCTGAAGAGCACATAGGATTGTCACAGTTTTAAGAAAAGTGTTAATGTGAATTTGTCACTGCAGTTTTTAATTGAGTCTAGGCTTTGTACTTAGGAAGTAATTACGATTCTGTGTTGTTACTGGGGATTGGGATTCACTTCACTTCGCCCCAGATAATCCTGCAAACCAATGTGAATTTGCAGGCAACTCCCACTAACACCGCTAAACTATAGAGTTTTAGCACGTTATATCCATTGTGCTCCTGTACAAACCTGAATGCAGTGTTCAGTTGTTCTGTGTTTGATGGTGTGAGTCCATTTACAATCGGTGCCCAGTGCGCTTCATTGGTTAAGCCTGGGTCTGGATGAAGAGAAAAGTAAGCAAAACTGTAAAAAATTCTGGAAGCCAGAACTGAAGCATGAAGTAAACATTTTTTAGCAGTGTAAATGAAACCTGTTACACACAAAGAGGGGAATTAACATACATAGGAGAGAATTTTCTCCCTGTCAGGCAGGCTGATCAGGAGCAGGCATGGGCAGGCGTGGAGCCAATTGCTGCCTGCGATTGGCTCCGCGCCGCCATTTTACGTCGGCGGGCCAATTAAGGCCCGCCCAGCGTGACACACAGCCAGTAGCGCATAGCGCTACCTGTGCAGGCGGGGGGAAGAGGGAGAGTCAGAGCCTGCACTCATTTGTGCATGCCTCAGGGAGATTAAGTATATATTGAGACTTTTCAATAAAGAAACATAGAAATTACTTGCACATGTCATCTCATGTGACAGTAGCACATGAGCTGGAACATGTTTACGAGATGTGAAAACATTATTTATTTATTTAATAAAACCTTCAGGAAACCTCACCCCGCCTGTGGATGAGGTTTCCTGAAAAACACAAAGGCCGCTTGGGCTCTTCATCTGCCCACCAACCTTAAGGTTGGACAGGCTGCTTTGTTAATTATCTGAATTGTTTTTTTATTGGCCTTAACAGGCCTTTGACAGTTCGGCAGGCGCAGACGCATCCGGCGTGTGCCCACTGAACGAAAGCTTGGAATGACGCGCGGTGACGTCAGGACACACGCCCGACGTCACCACGCATCATTTTATGCGTCGGCGTGCTGAGCCCGCCCCCGCACTCCGACGTGAAAATTCTGGCCATAGAAACAAGTGTCACCTCTGCAGAGATCCAATATATAATACATACAGCAAGGTGACAATGAAGTTGATGGAGAAAAGTTTATATCCATCACCTCCTGCACCTTTCCTTTCTTCACCGGGAGATCCATGCAAGCCGTGGGATTGATGGTTGTCAGGATTCAAGACCTACTTGCTCACCACAGGGGTGGAAAGTCCAGAGGTAGCAGCAATCTGGAAGAAGGTGATAATTGGATATTGTCTTGGAGCAGAAGGCCAGCAAATATTCAAGCAGCTCACAGAAGATGCCTATATGATATAGTGGTAAGTACTGTCAAAAAATACTTCGAGCCAAGGAAAAGTGTGATGATCAAACAATATGCATTGTACCAAAGATGCCAGGGAAAAGTTGTAGTGTTCAATTGTTCTATGTTTGATTGTGTGAGCCTGTTTACAATTAATGGTTACTGTGCTGATTGGTCAAGCCTGGGTCTAGACTCATGAATGGTGGCTTGCTGACAGTGCACAGCCCAAATGAGGGACTGGCAAATTAGACCAAATAGAAATTGCGGCCTTCATTATTACTATTTGGACAAGTTGACAGCACCTGTTGCGCATCCACAATGAGCTTCCCCTTTTCTAAAGGTGAATGCCAGCCAGCTAGCCTTCTTGAAGCTTCTGGTCCTATAGAAATGTTTTAAAAGACAAAACAAAACAAAAATTAAAAACCAGACTGCTGTTAAAATAATGGCAAAGCTAATGGTGCTCACCATTGTTTTTGTATAAATGGCACTTCAGCTTCAGATTCTGATTCTTTTTTGAACAAAGTAAACTTACCTATAACTGGTGGTCAATGGAGCAACTAAAGAATCCAGAATGGTATTGGCCTGACTCCTGTTCTGTTGGTTGTCAACCAATGTTGACAAGGGGACCCAAAACATGCATTAGGCCTCTCGTTGATGTACAACAAGGACCTTACACTTGTTTTAGCAAACTATCAGGATATCTGAAAAATGGGCCTGAAAATCAGTGACCTGTACATGTACATATTGAGTGTCAGCTGTCCAACTACTAAATCATAGAAGCTACATATATTCATGTACAGGGACCTGTCCTCAGCAGACAAAAGGAAAATGTTCAAGCATTACCATCTTTTTAGACTTAAATAAAAGCATGGGGGACAAAAATTCCCTGCTGCATTCTCCATGACAATGCCTCAACTTGCCAACTAATCAGCACATTTTTCTCATGCAGTGTAAATCGCTGTTCCCTTTGAAATTTGGCATTCTTGTGCCTGTCCTGTTGACTGCAGGACAAAAAGCTTTGACTGCATGTCTCTTTTCTCAGCAATAAATCATGGAATCATAAAATGGTTGCAGCACAGGAAGGGGCCATTTGGCCTGTCATATCATGCTGGATCTCTGCAGGAGCAATTCACTTAGAGCCATTCCCATGCCTTTATCCCTGTAGCCCTGCACATTTTTCCCTTTTCAGGTAATGATCCAATTCCCATTATTAAATTATCATGCTTGTGTCTGTTTAATGCTCAAAATGCACACAAATTTGTACCTCAGAAGCACTATAGCCAGAAATTTTTGCTCGTTAGGCAGGCACACGCCCAACCCAAACTAGCGTATAATGATGTGCGATGACGTTGGCTGAGTGTCCCAACGTCATCACGCACTTGCGCGATATTTCAGTCAGCGGGCGTAGACGGGAGTCAACAGCGTGCGCGTAGACAATTAACAGGCCTATCAAGGCCATTAAAGTACCAACTGAATTTAATTTTTCACTGCCAGTCCAACCTTACAGTTGGCGGGCAGGTGAAAAGGCCAAGTGGCCTTTGGATTTTTTTAAGGAAACCTCATCCACGGGCAGAATAAAGTTTCCAACAGCAATTAAAAATTAAATAAAAATGTTAACATTTCATTAATAACATGTCCCTGCTCATGTGATAGAGTTGCTTGAGGAAGCATTTTTTTTTAACGTTTTAAAATTCTTTATTTTTAATTTTTAAAATCTTAATCGGAGCTTCTCCTGGTGCACCCGCACACATGTGCGAATTTCCATGCTCGCGCTCCGCCCCCCACACAACAGAGCTGTATGGCGTGTTTCACACTGGGCGGGCCTTAATTGACCCACCAGTGTGAAATCACAGTTGCAGCCCAATTACGGGCGGTGGTCGGCTTCCCGACCACTCCCGCTCACCCCCGCTGAGCCCACACAATGAGGGCAAAATTCTGCCCTACCAGCGTAGATTCCACAGTAATTCAGTTTGCAGAATTGTAAACATAGCGACCAGGATTTTCCATTCGTCGGGCGGGAGTGGTCAGGAAGCCGACTGCTGCCCGCGATCAGCTCCACACTGCGATTTCATGCGGGTGGGCCAATTAAGGCTCACCCTGCCTGGACCACGAGCGGTAGCACTGAGTGCTGCCTGTGTGGGCAGGGGAGGGAGGGAGAGTCGGGGTCAGCGCTCTTTCACGCATGCGCACGAAAGAGCGCTTCAATCTCCCTGAGGCACAGGGCTGCCTTAGGGATATGGAAGCGCTTTATAAAAAAAAATAAATACAATAAAAATTTAATGAAACATGTCCCCTCATGTGACTGTGTCACATGAGATGGGACATTTTTTTTTTCAAAAAATAGTTTTTATTTAATTTGTAAAAGCTTTAGGAAACCTCATCCCACTCGAGGATGAGGTTTCCTAAAAAAATGTAAAGGCCGCTTTGCCTTTTCGCCTGCCCGCCAACCGTTAGGTTGGATGGACAGCATTAAATTCAGGTTAATTACCTGGTTAATGGCCTTAATAGGCCTATCAATTATTGGCAGGTGAGCAGCCAACTCTGGTGCGCGCCCACCAAACAAAATATTGCACGACTTCGCGATGATGTCTGGACGCACACCCGACATCATCGCGCATCATTTAACATTCCAGGACATCGGGCGCACGCCGAATGGAAAATTCTGCCCAGTGAGTTTTTAAATAGGTGAGACTCCCAGCTGATTTGGAAATAGAAACAGTTTAAATAAGCTATATTTGTGTTTATGTGTGTTAGGAGTGAGTTTTAGCTTTAAAGTTTAAGTTTGATTTGTATTTCTGTATTTGTGTGTTAAGAAAAAGGTCAAGTTTTAGTTTCATTTTAAAAGGTGAAACCTGGGATCTAATTTCATTTCTGAGTAGAAACAGCAGGTCTAAAGCTGTTTCTATAGCTTCATTTCTAATGAGTTTTACAACTCTAAGAGAAGTTAAAGCAAACAGGAGTAGAAAAAAAAACTGTGCTGTTGTTTAGCAACAGGGGCCCAGAGGGGGAGACCCACCCACACACACACACACACACACAGAAAAAACAGAAGCCAGGACAGGCAGAACATGAAAAGGGACAGATAGCAGGTTCCATACTAAAGAAGAAAGTCTCCAATATCCAGGGGAGTGGAACAGGAGAAGGACCCAAGAAAATCTTCTAGTCAAAGGAAGGACAGGAACCTGGAAAAGGGCCTGTTAAGTGAAGTAAAGAGTGAGGAGCTTATAGGGAGAAAGCTACAGGAAGAAGATTTAAAGTGACATAAATACTTGCGAGAAGTCAGCAGGTCCAAAAACACAGTTGAAGGTCTATAACTCTTGGATATGGGCATATGAAGCAGTGGTGTACTGTTGACAGCTGAGTCAGTGGGAGAAAATGCATGGAAGAAAGCTTGAGTGCATGTGGTGACCCGGGGAGAGGAACATCAGAAGGAGAGTTCGAAACCCTGGAGGTGAGCCCTTGCGGAAGGCATCTGAGAGAAAGCGTCAGCTTGGGAGAAAATTCCAAAGCGAGTTCTTGGGAGAGTGGAGATTGGAAACCCTCATGTGAAAGACGGAATTCAGTGAGACCTGTTGACTTATGGTGTGACAAGCATCTGGGGGGACGGGAGCTGATGAGAGATCCATAGCATCTGTTTGGAGTGGCATCTGTCACTTGGATTCAGGGTGTGGTGTGTCTGACCACAGGTCACCTGGGTGTTTACATGGACTGTGTACTTAATATGAGTATTAGAGTATAAAATAGCTTTTGTAACTTGTGTTATCCTTATAAATCTGTCTATATCGGTAAAGGTATAGTTGTGAGTAATGTAATATAGTTAATCTTTTCTTGTTTAATAAATGTTTTATTCTTTTGTTAAAAGTTCATCAGCTGACTTCTGTGACTCTCTTCACAACCACTCTCCATGTATCTAAACAAACAAATAAAAGTCAGGATCTCTCAAGCCGGGTTCCATCCTGCGATCAGGCTTGTCCAATAGTAACATCGGCTAGGATCAGAACACCACAAAAAAAAAGGCTCTTTTCTCAGAAAACATAATCTATAAATTAATTAATAGATAACAGCAAACTAGACTTAACAGTAGATAACCATGCAGCTGATACACATATCTTTCATCTTTCTGATCATATCTTTCACTTGTTCAACATTTTTATGGTGCAAAGTATTCAGATTATTTGCTGGCACTAATTGTCTTATTATGCATATAAATCCCTGTTATACTGAAAGTCAAGAAAACATTCACAGCGAACTTACAGTTGTCCTACATTTACTTAAGACTTCTGTTCAATGTTGGCTGTTTAAAAGGTTGTGAACTAAATGTAGGACAAAGATTGCAAAGATCACATTGGGGTTCTGTATGCAGAGGGAGGAGGAGGGCTCTCCACAGAGGCTCTTCTGATCAAGAGTCTTCAGGGGGCACTTCTCCTAACTCCACCTTTGTAAGTTCTTTTGAACTTCAATTCCAATTTTGTTCATTTGGGACTTTAACCATTCAGGCAACAGGAGACAGTTTAGAGAAGACAGTTTAGTGAAGTAACTCAGGAAACTTTAATAAGTTACAACTTAATACTTATTACAGCAGGGCAGCGACTTTACAGGCGTACCACGGTTCTTGCTTCCCGGTTCAGCTTTGGGTGCAAGTCGACACTCATCTCGCTCTCGCTCTCTGGCTTCTGACCTTCTACTTTCAGCTGACAAGAAGTCCTCAGTTTCAAAATCAGCATACGTTGCTCAGTGAAAGCTGTTGCTTATTAACTCTTTCCAGCAACAACCCACAGTGTGATCAATGATGTTATTGTATTCTGATTGGCCTAAACGAGGCAAGGCTATTTTCTAATTAGCTTAAGAGGCACATGATCAGTCTGTGATTGGCCCCATAGATGATGGTCATCAATTGATATAACTTCTCACTAGAGTTTATTTGTTATTTTAATAACTTCTTGCTAAGACAAAAGGGTGTTTTATGATATCTTCTTTTGACAATTTGTTTAGGATAGGGGAGGCATGCTATCATGTCCTCATGAATGATACCCTGAGCTCAACATCTCAGAACCCTAATCAATAACTGTCTCTAGAGGCCATCTGCTGGGTGATGTTTTTCTCCCTGTGTTGTTGGTAATTGGAATGAGTTACTTTTCTTTTAAAACAAGAGGATCATTTGGAAAAGTTGCTTATAACCTTACAACTATGTAGGCCTAATACAAAAGATTACAAAATAGGCAATACTTAAAAGTTATACAAAATGTGTATAAAATATAAGTGCATAGCAGTAATCAGTGTTTAAAATGTAAGGTGGTAAAGTCTCCTTATACATTCAATTAATACAAAACCTAGAGAGGAAAAAGACTAAAAAGATTATACAGTTACAAAACTAGTCACACATTGTTACAAAAGTTAGTTCTTAAGATAAAGAATATATTGCGTCAAATATAATTGCTTTATTCTAAAACACCACAAAGTAAAACTAGCTTAACGTCGGACACAGCCATTGTTATTCTTTCCCTCCTACCTTCCATTTCCTGATACCCAACTCTGATAAGGTTCTATGATGTGGGGGAATATAAGCTTGTCCATTCAACCTTGAAAGTGGCAACTCAACGTGGCTCTGTAATATGGAGGTAAGTACAACAAGGGCCTCTTCATCAGTTGTTCTCTATCCCATTGTGCCTTTCTCTGTCAAATGAAGCCAAGCAGAGTCACATGATATTAACCGTTGATATCCTCTATTGGTTACAGTTTAAAAGAATAGTATACTACAAGGTTAAAAGATCAATATGGTTTAATTGTGTGACCTAAACTAAAATTAATCATTAAACATCATTTTCCCTACGCCATAGCCGGCAGCAATGTGTGAGGTGCATGCAATTCAATAAAGAGGTGGTCACTGAACTGTACCATCTCCTTCCAGAAGACCTGCAGCCTCAAAGCTAGGTGAGGATGGCACTGTCCATGGTTGTCAAAGCCACCATCACCCTCAAATTCTACATAACCAAATTCTTCCATGTGGAAGCATTTCTAACAATTCTCTGCTCTCCATCATGCTCACGTGTCATGTGCACCTCACCGTTTGACAACGCAGCTATCTCTACTGTATTACAGACCGAGATGGAAGGAGTGCACAGTAAATTCTAGCCCCACTTCTCCACAGGTCATAACAGTAGTTTAAATGTTTAATTCGCCCACAAAACTGGCCAATTGTTACCCTTTCATACTATTATTCCCAGCATAGAAATACTCTAACCAGGCTTCTTACAGTAAATACAAAAAAATTAACTTATTGTAAACAAACTCCTTTTTGAAACAAATTAATAAACTGTTAATTAACATACAAGTTGTAGTTTATGAGAGTAACAATTTCCCCCTTTTTTAAAAAAATAGATATTCGAACACCCCCATACACTCACATGCAAACACAAAACAAGACAAAGCAAACACAGTCCCCTGAAGAAGCTGAAGTATGGGAATGTTTCTTTTAAAAGGATAAAATTCAAGGAGAACTCAATCCTGTCGACCTAACTGAATTCTGGTCACAATAGGTCTGGAAGTTCCTTCACATGGATTTTTTTTTGGTGAAACTGTCCTTGGCGACTCTTACTTATCACAACTTTGCAAATGATCAAAAAAAAAATAGATGAGTTATCATGATGAGGCTTTTCACAAAGGTGGGGCAGAGAGAGGGAAAGAGAAAGTCTTTTTTTTGCAGCTTGCTTCTAAGGCACTCCCACACACACTTTGTCTGAGAGTTTTAAAGACTGAAATGTTCAAAAAATATTTCCCTTAGACCAGGTGTTTTTAACCAACCAGCCTTTAGCCTGGAAACAGCAGTTCTTTATTGACTTAGATATGCAAAGTATTTTTTTTTATTCATTCATAGGATGTGGGCATCACTGGCTAGGCCAGCATTTATTGCCCATCCCTAATTGTTCCTGTTCAGAGGGTGTTTAAGAGTCAACCGCTGTGCGTCTGGAGTCACATGTAGGCCAGACCAGGTAAGGTCAGATTTCCTTCCCAAAAGGACATTAGTGAACCAGTTGGCTTTTTACAACAATTGACAATGGTTTCATGGTCATCATTAGACTTTTAATTCCAGATTTTTAAAATTGAATTCAAATTCCACCATGTGCCGTGGCAGGATTCAAACCCAGGACCTCAGAGCATTACCCTGGGTCTCTGGATTACTAGTCCAGCGACAATAGCACTACGCTTTCACCTCCCCAGAGTATCTCTTCCCTCACTAGTTGTTCCCCATTGGATACCTATCTTGACCCGTGCTCTCTTAAAGAATGGCATATTCACAGCCCGAATTAATGTCGCAAACTTTTAAAAATAACTCAGGAGGAAGAACGTCCAAAATTTAATGCCCTTCAAATTTTCAAAAAACGGGTTCCTCACCTGACTCCACCCGTAAGAAATGAAACACCATTTTCAAATGTGTTTCATTGCAAAACATATAGGAAAACACCTACAACATATGTATAAAAATTTTAAACATGCACTCATCCATTCTCACTCACTCCTTATACAGAATGCCTGTATACATTCTTATCTTTTGATTTCTATATTATACTAACAAAAATACCTTCTGGATAACACATCAGCAATTACATTGCCTTTTCCAGTGATACGGACGACCTTTAAGTTATAAGGCTGTAGTAACAAACTACATCGAAACAGTCTGACATTCTGAGTCTTAAACATTTCTCTAAAGGCCAGGGGATTATGGTTAGCATATATTAGGGTTTTTTTTGCAGCCATGATGGATATATATCTCAAAATGTTTTAGAGGCAGCATCAATCCCATGGTAAAAGCAAAATACCGTGGATGCTGGAAATCTGAAAGAAAAACAGAAAATGCTGGAAAAACTCAGCAGGTCTGACAGCATCTGTATTTTTTTGTTGGAGGGAAGAGCAATACTTCTTCAAGGTAGGCATTCCTGGAAGAGAGTTGCAGTGAATTAAACACTAAGATAAAAACAAAATACTGGGGATCCCAGGGTTTCCTTTTCCATGGTCGAGTGTCTTTTTTGATGCTGATTTAACTTTTTAGAACAGTATGCTGCTGGCATTTCTATGCCTGATTAATCCTCTTGTAATAAGCCCGCACCCTAGTCACTGGCATCGATTGCCACCTTGAAGGGCTTAGTGAAGTTAGGGGCAGCCAACACAGGTTCAATTAAGTGATTTTTCAGCATGGGTTGGATTTCTGCTTCTACCTGAGCCTGTTTCTCCGGGCTTAAACAATAAAGGTGTTGGTTTATTGCAGAAGACCTCCCAATATCCACATCATGCATAGCTAAAGTTATACGCCCTGGTTCATTTCTGTAGATTTCTTTCAATTTCGTAAATAAAGATCTTCTCGTTGTCCTCCCTCTTAGTATGAGAACATGGTGTCTAACTGTCCTAATATTTTAGAATTAACTAATTGAATAGCAAGAGGTTCAATTGGTGAACAGTTTAAATCTCCTTCTGCCTCACTCTCACTGTCTTCTTCATCCTCCACTCTCCTTACTATCTGACATACCTGCTCCTTCTCATCCTCCTCCCTATGATGGTATGGTTTCAGCATGTTGATGTGACATAGCCAATTATTTTTCCAGTGATCTGGCGCATCTATCAAATAATTTACTTTACTAACCCTCTTAACTAGCTTGTATGGACCACTGAACCATGCTTTCAGAGGATTCTCCTGTAAAGGCAATAACACTAAAACTCATCCCTTGGTTGAAAGGTTCGGGTCTCAGTTTTTTTTTATCTGCCCATTCCTTCATCTTTGTTTGAGAAAATTTAAGATGCTCTAGAGTCATTTTGCAGGCTCCCATGAGCTGTTCCTGGAACATGGACACATAATCTACAATACAGGATTCGTCCCTCTGTCCTCAAAGCTTTTCTTTGATTAATTTCAGAGGACCTCTTATCTCATGTCCATAGATTAATTCAAAAGGACTAACACTGATAGATTCATTCGGTGAATCTCGGGTGGCAAATAAAGGAATGTCCAGCCCTTTGTCCCAATCATGGGGATATTCATGACAACGTGCTTTAATCATTGTTTTCAGAGTTTGATGGTACCTCTCCCAAGTTCTATATATCTGTGGATGGTATGCCATGGACTTAACTGTTTTATACCCAAACTACTCATTATGTTTTGAAGAGTTTTAGACATAAAATTGGAACCTTGGTCTGACTGGATTTCCAATGGTAACCCATAAGTAGTAAAAAATTGGGTTAACTTTTCTACCACAACCTTAGCTGTAAGCATTCTCAAAAGGATGACCTCTGGAAATTATGTTGTCATATCCATAATATACCAGTGTCCCATTTTCGTTTTCGGTAACAGTCCCACACAGTCTACTAACACCCTACTAAATGGTTCTCCTAAAACAGATATGGGAATTAAAGGTGCCAGTTTGATTGTGGTTTTCCCACCATGTACCATGTATGGCATGTTTGACAAAACTGCACCATGCCCTTGTGAAGACCTGGCCAGTAAAAATGTTGACTTACACATGCTTGGGTCTTTCAATCCCTACATGTCCTACCATAGGAATCTCATGAGCTACCCTTAATATTCCCTGATATTTTGGCGGTACAACTACCTGATGAACCACTGTCCAATCTTCATCTGCAGCTATGTGAGGAGGTCTCCACTTCCTGATCCGATCCAGAACCCTTCTGTTTCAGCTCTGGTTTGAGCTGATTGTGCCACTTTACTTAGCTCTGGATCGGCTTGCTGAGCCTCAATCAGAGACAACTTACTGAGCATTTCCTTCAGATTGTCCAAATCCCCAAAGAAAGCTTCAGATAGCCAAATATCTGTTTGTGGTGCCAATTTTATCTCTGATGATAGAACTTGTTTAGTCATTGCTTTGGTCACTACACAGGAAGGAAATATTTCTGGAACTTTTTCCTGCAACTGTTCTGAATTCACTTGGTCTTTCTGTAACTACTGGAGAAACTATTGTCTGGCACATTGACCTCTACCTCGCGGAGGCTGAGCGTCAACTCGCAGACGTTTCCTCCTACCTCTCCCTGGACCATGACCCCACCACAGAACATCAAGCCATTGTTTCCAGGACTGTCACTGACCTCATCTCCTCTGGAGATCTTCCTCCCACAGCTTCCAACTTGATAGTCGCCCAACCTCGGACGGCCCGCTTCTACCTCCTACCCAAAATCCACAAACAGAACTGTCCTGGCAGACCGATCGTGTCAGCCTGTTCCTGCCCCACGGAACTCATTTCTCGTTATCTTGACTCCCTTCTCTCTCCCCTTGTCCAGTTCTTCCCACCTACATCCGTGATTCCTCTGACACCTTACGTCACATCAACAATTTCCAGTTCCCTGGCCCCAACCGCTTCCTCTTCACCATGGATGTCCAATCCCTCTACACCTCCATCCCCCACCAGGATGGTCTGAGGGCCCTTAGCTTCTTCCTTGAACAGAGGCCCCAACAATCCCCATCCACCACTACTCTCCTCCGTCTGGCTGAACTTGTTCTCACACTGAACAATTTCTCCTTTAACTCCTCTCACTTCCTCCAAATAAAAGGTGTGGCTATGGGTACCCGCATGGGCCCCAGCTATGCCTGTCTCTTTATGGGGTATATGGAACATTCCTTGTTCCAGTCCTACTCCGGCCCCCTCCCACAACTCTTTCTCCGGTACATCGATGATTACTTCGGTGCTGCTTCATGCTCTCGTCGGGACCTGGAAAAATTTATTAATTTTGCTTCCAATCTCCACCCCTCCATCATCTTCACATGGTCCATCTCTGACACTTCTCTTCCCTTCCTTGACCTCTCTGTCTCAATTTCTGATGATAGACTGTCCACCAATATCCATTACAAGCCTACCGACTCCCACAGCTACCTCGACTACAGCTCCTCACACCCCGCTTCCTGTAAAGACTCCATCCCATTCTCTCAGTTCCTTCGCCTCCGTCGCATCTGTTCTGATGACGCTACCTTCAAAAACAGCTCCTCTGACATGTCCTCCTTCTTCCTTAACCGAGGTTTTCCATCCACGGTCGTTGACAGGGCCCTCAACCGTGTCCGGCCCATATCCCGCGCATCCTCCCTCACGCCTTCTCCTCCTTCCCAGAAACATGATAGGGTCCCCCTTGTCCTCACTTATCACCCCACCAGCCTCCGCATTCAAAGGATCATCCTCCGCCATTTCCGCCAACTCCAGCATGATGCCACCACCAAACACATCTTCCCTTCACCCCCCTTGACGGCATTCCATAGGGATCGTTCCATCCGGGACACCCTGGTCCACTCCTCCATCACCCCCTACTCCTCAACCCCCACTTATGGCACCTCCCCATGCCCACGCAGAAGATGCAACACCTGCCCCTTCACTTCCTCTCTCCTCACCATCCAAGGGCCCAAACACTCCTTTCAAGTGAAGCAGCATTTCACTTGCATTTCCCCTAACTTAGTCTACTGCATTCGTTGCTCCCAATGCGGTCTCCTCTACATTGGAGAGACCAAACGCAAACTGGGCGACCGTTTTGCGGAACACCTGCGGTCTGTCCGCAAGAAAGACCCAAACCTCCCTGTCGCTTGCCATTTTAACACTCCACCCTGTTCTCTTGCCAACATCTCTGTCCTTGGCTTGCTGCATTGTTCCAGTGAAGCCCAACGCAAACTGGAGGAACAGCACCTCATCTTCCGACTAGGCACTTTACAGCCCTCTGGGCTGAATATTGAATTCAACAACTTTAGATCTTAAACTCCCCCTCCCCCCATCTCCACCCCATTTCTTTCCCCCCCCACCCCCGCTTTTTTTTTCAATAATTTATATAGATTCTTCTTTCCCCACCTATTTCCATTATTTTTAAATCTAAAACTAAAACCTTTAGTCTTTCCACCCCACCCCCACTAGAGCTGTACTTTGAATATCCTGTCTTCCATTCTTAATTAGCACTTTTCTCAGACAAAGACCACCACCTTCAACACCTCTTTGACCCTTTTGTCTGTGACATCTTTTGATTATCTGCTCATCTCCACAATCATCACACCACACCCTCAATGTGTCTCTTCCCCCCCTTTCCCACCCCCCCACCTCCCACCCACCTTAAACCAATTTATATTTCTCCCTTCTTCTAATCTATGCTCCAGTTCTGCCGAAGGGCCATGAAGGCTCGAAATGTTAACTGATTTCTTCTCCGCCGATGCTGCCAGACTTGCTGAGTTTTTCCAGGTAATTCTGTTTTTGTTTTGGATTTCCAGCATCCGCAGTAGCTTTTAGCTTTTTGTTTTTATCTTGGAGAAACTACTATTCTTGCTCCGGTCAAATCATTTCCAAAGAGTAAGTCAACTCCATCTACAGGCAAACTATGAACAATTCCTATTGTTATCGCTCCAGACATTAGGTCACACTCCAGGTGCACCTGATAAAAAGGAACAGATATATTCTCCCAGCCAATATCATTCACTAAAACCTTGGCATTTAGTGAACTCTCTGGTAGGGAATTCAGGCCTTTCCTCACCAAAAGTGTTTGGGTAGCCCTGCATCCCTAAGTATAAGTGTAGGTTTACCTGTTTCACTTGAGGAATAAAGAGTTACTTTTCATTTTGACAAGAATTCCCTGTAGCTTTCAGGTATCTTGTTCACCTCAGCAACACTCAAAAAAGTGTTCACACTCGGACTCACAGCTACAGTTAATAGTACAACTTGATAAGTTGTATTTTCAGTCAGAGCTTTTTTTTCTGAATCATCCTTACATACCCCAGTAAGCCCCATGGATTTTCCACGTAACTTACAGCAATTTTCCTGAATGTGTCCCACCTTGTTACAATGGAAACACTTAGACCTTCGGACATCAGTCCCGCCCTCAGAACTTTCCTTTTTGGTCTGAGGAGGAGATTTCAGCTCATTCCCAGTTATCCCTTCTCTTCCCTGGCTTCTTGCCTTCCTTTCACCCTCCCATATTCTATCCTTCTCAGGTTTGTGGCGGTGATGGAAAAGGTGTTTGAATTCATGGACAAGCTCGTAATCATCAGCATCTCCGCTGCCTGCCTAGCTGTTGAAACCTGCTGGCTCTCTACATGAGTTCTTACTACTGGAGGGAGTGAAATTTTAAATTCCTCCAGAATTATTTCCCTAAGGGACTCATACGTGGCCTGTGCCTTCAGTGCCCATATCCAATGATCAAAGTTAGTTTGCTTTACCCTCTCAAATTCAACGTAGGTCTGCCCCGGCTGTTTCCTTATGTTTAAAGAATGTTGCCTGTATGCCTCAGGGACTAACTCATATGCACTAAGAATATCCTTTTTTACTGCATCATAATACATAGGCACCTCTTCCGAAAGTGATGCATAAACCTCTTGAGCTCTGCCCACTAACCTACTTTGCAGGAGCAATGTCCAGTTTCCTTTTGGCCACTTAATTTGCTTAACTACCTTCTCAAATGAAATGGAGAATGCCTCTACATCCCTTTCCTCAAACTTTGGTAGGGCATGTACAAATTTAAACATCTCCCCATTGGATTCTGGGTTATGATAAGTTCATCTGTCCGTAAAACGTTCCCCAACATCTGGTGCCTCGGTTTTAAATTTCAGCCTTTTAAGCTGGTCTTCGCTATCTCATTCCTTCTCCCTTGCCTGAAATTCCAGTTCTAGCTGCCGAAATGCTCTTTCTCATTTTGCTCTTTCCTGTTCAAGTTTATGTTTCTTCATTTTTTTTTTGTGTTCAAGCTGCTTCATTTGCAACCGAATCCTAGCTAACTCAATTGACTCATTTCCTGGAGAATGTGATCTCTCTTGTAGCCCTTCCAATTTCAAATGCTACGTATGTCTGATTTCCTCACCCCCTTTGGTCCATTCTAACTTCAACTTTTCTGCCAATTCCTTTAGCTTAGCCTTGGTTACTTTTTGTAATCCAATCAGGGATAAACCTTCCATCTTTAAAAATGTCATTGCAACTTCCAAAGTCATGTTGGTTACCAATGAATTAGAAACCTGGTATCTATCTTTTTATCCTTTAACAGTTATTATTAATCTGCATCCATTCATTCATTGTCCGCACTTCAAATCCTGTGAAAGACCCCAATCTTATGAAGTGGACCAAGGTGGGAGGAGTGCGCAGTTAATTTTAGGCCCACTTCTCCACAGGTCCTAACAATAGTTTAAATGTTTAATTCACTCACAAAACTGGCCAATTTTTACCCTTACATACTGTTATTCCCAGCATAAAAATATCCTAACCAGGCTTTGTTCAGTAAATGATTCATTATAAGGCAAACTACATTTTAAAACAAATTAATAAACTGGTTAACATACAAGTTGTAGTTTAGAAATGTAACTATTTTCCTCTTTTAAATTAAAAAAAAACAGATATTCGAAACCCCCCACCCCATACACTCACGCACAAACACGAAAGAAGGCAAAACAAATACGGTCCCCTGTTGAGGCTGGAGTAAGGGAACATTTCTTTTGAAAGGATAAAATTCAAAGAGATTTGGTCACAATAGGTCTGGAAGTTCCTCCAGGTAGATTTTTTTTTGGTGAAACTGTCCTTGATGACTTTTATCACGACTTTGTGGACTCTCAAAAAAACAGATGAGTTATCCTGATGGGATGTTTCTGAGGAAGGTTTAACACAAAAGTGGCTGAGAGAGGGAAAGAGAAAGTCTTTTTCTTGCAGCTTACTTCTAAGGTACCCACACACACACACTCTCTGCCTGAGGGTTTTAAAAACTGAGATGGTCAAATAATACCTCTCTTAGGCCAGGTGTTTTTAACCACTCAGCAAGAGTCTTTAGACTGGCAACAGCAGTTCTTTGTGAACTTAGATATACAAAGCACCTCTTCCCCATTGGATATCTATGTTGACCAGTGATTCCTTAAAGAATGGCATAGTCACAGCCCAAATTAATATTGCAAACTTTAAAAAAAAAATAATTCCACTAGCTGCTGTGGTGGGATTTGGACCTGTGTCCTGAGAGCATTAGTTTGGACTTCTAGATTAGTACATTTCTACTATGCTACTGTCTACCCTGAACGATGAAAGACAAGAATTCCAACTGACACGTGGACAGGCCTCAAAGTCTATATTGTGCAGACTATGGGCTGAATTTTCCAGCTCCATTGGATTTGGGCCTGCAGGCGGGAGGCCCGACGACATGTCGGGGGAAAAGAGGGAGGCCCGACATCTTCCCACCTCCATGGCATATTGCCAACGGCAGGAACCTTATCGAATTAACCAATTGAGCAACTTAAAGGGCCATTCTGCTCCCTGCAGGCATTTTACCTGCATCTGGAGGGCCTACCAGCATGTAGGGAGAGCATTGGGTTAACCCTGGTGGCCTCCCAGCGAGTTCCTGGCGGAGTTCCTCCTTTATGGGCACTTCATGGACCACATAGAGGGCACCCAGCTGCAAAGGAATGTCAGTGCACCTCGATCACTCCCTTTCTAGATTGCTAGGCCCTGCCTGATGGCCCCCACTTCCCCACAAAAACCGCACCTCTTTGAGGGCCCAACATATTTAAGGTGGCTTCATCCTGGAGCTGCAAACTCAACAATGGCCACCTTCAGCAGTGGCACTACTGAAGCTGCTGGGCTGTCGGCCCTCTGATTGGGATGGTAGATCTTGAGGGTGCCGTTAATTGGATGACAGCCCCGGCAATGGCCTGTTAATTAGTCGTCACCGGCAAAATGCTGCCCCAGGATCCCTCTGCCTGCCAAAGCAGGGCCAGCTCCCATTTTTTGTTTCAACAATGGGACTTCAACTTCCCTGGACAAATCAGCTCTACATTCAGTTAATGATGATCACAAATAAAAGTGACCATGGTGTGTCAAGTTACAGTGTGATACCTAATTTTGTTACCAGGCGTGCTGGTGACCCCCATTTGTCCATGGACTGTGCCACCCTGTCAATATTCAACATTTCTTCCGAAGTGATAAAGGTGACCATAAATTAGGATCACCCCTGATCCCCTGATCTGCCTCTCCCTGGAGTTGTGTGCTCTCTTATCGTCTAATGAGATAATGCAGAGTTATGTGTGTGAAAAATGGAATGCCCAAAGAGGATGGAATGACAACATTTGTACAGGATGACTGTGAGGGATAGGTGCAAGTTTTCAATAAGATGAGGGTGAGTGTGAATATTGGCTGTTCAGATGTGGATGTGAGGAGGTGCTTTGATAGAGAAGAATGAGTGAAACAGTAATGATTACTGTTTTGAGGAGTGTTTCAGAGAAGAATGCTGGGGAAATCAGAGTGTGGAGGTTGGGACCTGAAAGTGAGATGCCACTCACCTTTCCTACCATTATGCGGTAATGAACCTTTTGTGACACCGTATCCATGGTCTAGGGACCACACTCCACTTGCTCACTGCATCAGAGACTTCAGCTATGACTGCTTGGTTTGTGACTGGCTTTCACCTTCCATCCATGGCAAACTACATGTTTCTTGGGGCCATCACCTTCAAATGAGTCAGGGGGTAACTATGCTGCATCCTGCTTTCATTGCTTTGCTTCCAGAACTATCCTGATGTGATATGTATGATGCAGCCATTCTGATCCCTGCCTCGTCCCTTTGAATAGAAATCCTTCCATTGACAAGTATGAGTCTTTGTCACATCCACATTCTGTCACTGGCCAGGAAACCTAGAAGCAGGACGCTAATACCATATCTGAGTTAAACAGCCACAGCAAATCTGACAGCTGCAACAATTGGGATCCTGGCCTGCTGCCAGCACCTTTTCCCACATCCCCCCACAACACCCCAGCTAAAATAACTGCAGCCAGGATCAGTTGTGACTCACACACAAGGGATTTCCGGCCTTCAGAAATAGCAGCAACCTCATTATCTCTAAAGAGGTGCTAATGCCAATTGTGACTGCCAAGATCAGATCTTAAGGTGTTGAACAAAGATAATTTACACTTCTAAGGCCAGCATTGACAATCTGTCTGTATAGACAAAGGACGCTGAAACCTCTGTTGAACTTACTAATGGATGAAATATTAACCATCTCAAGAATCCAGACCAGGGATATACATCCTTTTCCCAAACCAAGGGGGAGAAGTGGGAGTTATGTCACATGATGGCCCCCACAAGCCCTAAGCTGCTTGGACCTGTAATATTGCTTTGTGGAGCCCAAAAGACACAGTCTGTCATCTTCTAATCGCCAAACAGCAGCAGAACCAGAGCTCTGTGCAGGTTTAAATTGCTTGGCCCTCATCTACACTGTTTCTACGAGAATGTCTGAACTTCTGTACCAGTGCCTACAAGACTAATTCATCCCCACGGACCCATCTCATCGTGGAAGTCATTTTTACTGGAAAAGTGAATTATCCAGCATCAATCTGCAGCCTGCCAACTCTGGGAGAATACACTATTGGACTTTGATTCTGGACTCTGGATTCATGTGAAACAATAATTCTTATCTTATCTGCAGTCTTTGCCCTGTACCTCTTCCTTTCCCTTATCTTTCTTCTACTGTATGAATGTACCAGGGCAATGTAGCAATACCCCCTTCCATGCTTTGAATGTGTGTTAAAATAAACTAACCCTTTGATTTTACCCAAGTTTGCTGTGGGGTTATTAGTAGAGGATTAAATCATTCCAAAACTGGGCGGTTGGGGAAAATACGCCACCAATTATAAAAGGCGGAATCAAAAATCAAAAATACCTTTCTGTTTAAGGATGGGTGGTGAGAGGAGAAATCAGGGCTGTTTAAATTAAACCCCCTTCTGTCCATAACACCAGTGTGTTTGGATGATATACCTGCCATAGCTGAACAGATGGAGGTATGTGGAAGCTGTGAGTGGTGGGCGTGAGACTGACATCATTGAAAGATGTGTGAAGGTGATGTGGAGTATCTGAATGTTAAGCATGTGAGCCCTGAGTGTTAGGAAGTGCTGATTGGTGTGTGGTGGGACATGGTGCATTGAGCAGCATGAAAGGTTGGTGATGTGGTGGGTATAAGATGTTATGTGAAGATGCATCACTACCCTTGACCACCCGTGTGGCGTCATTAAACTTCTTGCAGCATTGCTGCTATATCCTCGAGTCAACTCTGGTCTTATAGGGACATTGCTCAAAAAGAAAATACATGCTTTTCCCAAAGTACTAGGGTCAATCACACTGGGACACACTTCTCTCTTGCCTGGTGCTTCCCTTTGTGCCTCTCTCCTTATAGCCATTTGTAATGCAGGCAGCCAACATTAACTTCTGCGTAACAAATGCTGTTCCTCTATAAGAGGGGCAGGCTATCTTTAAGAGGCACAGGCGAGCTGAAACTTAGCAAGGTTCATTAGGCAACACCTTCTAAAGCCACGACCATTACCATTTAGAAGGACAAGGGCAACAGATACATGGGAACACCACCACCCGGGAGTTCCCTTCCAAGCCACTCGCCATCCTGACTTGGAAATATATTGCTGCTCCTTCACTGTCGCTGGGTCAAAACCCTGGAACTCACTCACTGATAGTGTTGTGGGTGTACCTACAGCACAGGGACTGCAGCAGTTCAAGAAAGCAGCTCACCACCACCTTCTCAAGGGCAATTAGGAATGGGCAATAAATGCTGGACTAGCCAGCGACGCCTAGCCATGAACACTGCTGAGTTCCCTGCTGAGCATTCAGTCAGTCAGCATCAGAAGTTGTGCTCGGCTGAACATTACAATTATTCAGATGAGGAGGCAGCACAAAGTTTGTGTGCTACCTGCCTCAAAGGGATCAGGTACGGGATAATCACTACCCTCAACCCCCTGTTCAAAATTAGGGTCAAATTGTGAGCATTTGACCCTAATGCTCAAAATTATAGTCTTATTTTGAAACCCAATAACCTAGAAATAAACGGGAAACTGATCTGTTCACCTATGACTTGTTTTTAAGTGGAGCAACCTATAATTGAGTTCTTCCCAAACATCCAATTCTGCCTTTGGAAGGGTGAAAAATGAGCCATAAAGGAATGTTTAAGCAATGGATTTGAATTTATGTTTTGGCAATGGTGTTTATTTGTGACTCAGCTGGTGGAACTGGCCATTGCTGGCATTATATAAATTTGTGTTATTTTATATTTCATTTTTAGTGGCATGTGAATTGCTGCAATATATTGGGGAGGATGGGAACAGTTAAGTCAGAGAGACTGCACCATGTCAAGCACTGATGCAGCTTGGAACAAAAATAGCCATCCCTAACGGCTCTGCCTGGCAGCACACAGATGGCCGCACTTTAGGTTTACTAGAGACATATGTAACTCTAGTTTATATTTACAGACCTAAAATAGCCTTGAATATGCCTGCAGTGTGAACAGCATTCTTCCCACTGCATGCTTACTATGGTTTATCTGAGTAGCGGGAATCACATTATTTTGTTGTTTGCCAACTTAGAAGCGTATTAAACAGGATACTTTTCTTAATATAAAATATCCCTTTTTGCACTCTAGGACAATGGGAAGCTATTAATATTATCGTGCCAACATTAAATTGTTTTGAAAAACAAACAAAGCAACTAAATGCTACACATCCATTCTTATGATGACTAATGTTAGTTACACATTGTTAGGGTCAGCAGACAAGTTAAGGCACAACAATTGCCCAAAAAGGCAGATGTTCTTTGAGATGGTCCACATCTTTGTATTTGTGTTTATTACCATGGTTAGCTCATTATTAGCCTAGGTTGCTTGTATTTTCCCTGCAACTCACTAGGAGCCATACAAATAGTAAGTCAGGTGAGTCTCAGATTTATTTCTTCCATGTGTTCTTTGTATAACATAAGCACTCCAGCGTATTGTGAGAAATGAACTGCCAAGTTAGAACATTATAATACTTAATGGTTTATGAAAAAAAATAAGTGCATTATCTAAAGGAATCCAATAGATGCTAATGATGAAGATGCATAGGAGCCTTACTAAGCACTCTTCCTAAATATTGCAGTTATCAGCCATTTCTCCATAAATACTTGGGCCAGGATTTTGCGGCCCCTCCCGCCCAGCGGGGTATTATGGCCCCACCGAACTGGATGGAGATTTAAATGGCTCGCCGCACCCACCGGTGGGGAGACACGCCGCGGAGGGGCCATAAAATCCTGGCCTGGGTGTTAGACTAATTGCAGTTCACCTGCTCTAAATATTTATTCAAATAATATTTTACATTGGAATTTTGTCAATTTCTTCATAAAATTAGTCTGTTTCCAAAACATTAGCGCTGTACATTTAAATAGGCGAAAATGTGTGCAGATTTGCACAGTATGAAAGGAAGATGGATGATACTGTTCCCAAATAAAACGAAGTGCTGTTATAAATAGAGACAAATTCAACATAAGCTCGTCCTTCTATAAATTTAAAATAAACATCATTAATCAGCTTTCGATAGGACAAAATACATTTGGATAATTGTAAATTTGAGTTTTATTCAAAGAAATCTCAGAGGTTATCAGTTTGGATTTTCCTCAAGATAGCAATGAGCTACCCCACGAATGAGCAGGGATAAATATACGGCCAGGGAATAACATAAAAACAGGTCCTTTGTACTTTGTGATGCTGGTGCTAGCAGCCTGATTAAAACACTCAAAACTGCATCATATTCTTCTGATGGCCTTTAGACCTTGAAACATCAGCAGAAATTTAGAGGCAGAAAGATTGGTCCAGTCATTCTCGGCTGCATATGGTCAGCTGCTTTGTCTCAACCCTAACCAGCTATCTTTCTGATACCACTTAGGACAGGATTATAACCACGGAGAGAAGAGCAGCTGTTTTAAAATGCATTTTTGCTGATCAGCTCAGTTCAGCCAGTGGCTGGTATCATTCCCTTTGCTGTAACATATAAAGATAGCAGTACTGAGTCCAGGTAAGATGTAGTTTTACGTGACGGTCAAAATGTGTAAATTACAGAATAAATAATAGCAATGTCTTTACATTTAGCAGGAAAAAAACGGAGGGAGGGAAAAAATAGGGAATTGCAGACTGCTTAGCCTAACATCAGTGATAGGGAAAATGCTAGAGTCTATTATAAAGGATGTGATAATAGGACGTGTAAAAAATATCAACGGGATTAGACAAAATCAATATAGATTTATGAAAGGGAAATCATGTTTGACAAGCCTTATGGAGTTTTTTGAGGATGTAACTAGCAGCATAGATAAGGGGGAATCAGTGGATGTGATGTATTTGGATTTTCAGAAAACTTTTGATAAAGTCCCACATAAGATGTTAGCGTGTAAAATTAAAGCATGGGATTGGGGGTAATATGTTGAAATGGATTAAGAATTGATTAGCAGTCAGGGAACAGAGAGTAGAAATAAATGGGTCCTTTCGGAATGGCAGGCTGTGACTAATGGGGTACCGCAGGGATCAGTGCTTGGGCTGCCATTCACAATATATATCAATGATGTGGATGAGGGACCCAAATGTAATATTTCCAAGTTTGCTGACGACACAAAACTAGGTGGGAATGTGAGTGGCGAGGAGGATGTTAAGAGGCTTCAAGGCGATTTGGACAAGTTGAGTGAGTGGGCAAATACATGGCTGATGCAGTATAACTTGGATAAGCGCGAAGTTATCCATTTTGGTAGGAAAATCAGAATGACAGAGTATTATTTAAATGGTGATAGATTGGGAAATGTTGATGTACAAATAGATCTGGGTGTCCTTGTACAGCAATCACTGAAGGCAAGCATGTAGGTGTAGCAAACAGTTAAGAAGGCAAATGGTATGCTGGCCTTCATTGTGAGAGGACTTGAGTACAGGAGCAAGCATGCCTTACTGTAGCTGTACAGGGCCTTGGTAAGACCATACCTGGAGTATTGTGTGCAGTTTAGGTCTCCTTTCCTAAGAAAGGATAAACTTGCCATAGAGGGAGTGCAGCGAATATTCACTATACTGATCCCTGGAGTGGCAGGATTGTCATATGAGGAGAGATTAGGTTGACTAGGCCTATATACACTGGAGCTTAGAAGAATTAGAGAGGATCTCATCAAAACGTATACAATTCTGACAGGAATGGACAGACTGGATGCAGGGGTGATGTTTCCGATGGCTGGGGGGGTCTAGAACGAGGGGGCACAATCTCAGGATATGGGGTAGGCCATTTAGGTGAGGAGAAACTTCTTCACTCAGAGGGTGGTGAACCTGTGGAATTCTCTACTACAGGGGGCTGTAGTCACTGAATATATTTAAGAAGGAAATCGATAGATTTCTAGACTCTAAAGGCATCAAGGGGCATGAGGAGAGCGCGGGAGTAAGGCATTGAGATAGAAGATCAACTATGATCATATTGAATGGCGGGGCGGGCTTGAAAGGCCAAATGACCTACTCCTGTTTCTATGTTTCTATGAAAATATGAGGTATCCCTTCTGAGCAACAGAAACTATCAAGAATCTTTTGAAAAGCTTGGTAGGATCTGCCTGAAGAAAAAATATCAAAATGATTTATTTCATTAAGGTATTTTTGTTTCAAAATTATTCTACCTGAAGTTATTTTCAAAAGTTATAATTTATTTAAGAGAACCATAATTAGTGATTAATTCATATAGAAATGTGAAAGAGCACCTTTTACAACATAGGATGTCACAAAGCAATTCACAGCCAATTAAGTACTTTTGAAGTGTAGTCACTGTTGCATTGTAAGGAAATGCTGCAATCAATTTGCACACAACAAGATTCCACAAACAGCATTGTGATAAATGGCCAGGTAATCTGTTTTAGTAATGTTGTTTGAGGGATGGACACTATCAAGAAGAACAGAGAGAACACTCCTACTTTTCAACTTACGCCATGGGAAGTTTTCCAGCTGAGGGGCAGACTGAGCCTCAGTTTAACATCTAATTTCGAAAGACAACACATCCCAGAGTGTACCTCTCCTCCAGTGCAACAATACATTCTCAGCCTGGACTATGTACTCAAGTATCTGGAATAAAGCTTAAGTCCACGTCCTTCAATATTTGAGTGTTACCATTGAGTCAAGACTGACAAAATGTATCAATGTTAAGACAAACAATTTGCTCATACATAGATTTATTCAGAAACTGGCATTTCCAAGAACGTTGTTATGCAAATATCAGACTCCAAGACTCCAATATTTACAGGGAGGCACAGTTAGACCAGGAGAGGAATCCAGAACAGAAAACTCAAAACTCCTCAGACATCCTGCAGCTATAAAAGCTGTATTTTATATTTTTACTGTGTGCTTCCTGTTATGACGCGGCAGATGTCGTGTGCCAGGCTGATCAAATCCACAAGGGAAACTTGATCATGCAGTCACAACAGTTTTGCAATTTGTATTTTATTTCAAGATGCGTGCCCTGAATTCAGTGGTAATAAGTCCACCAAGACTTCAGAGTTTTTTCAGAAAACTAAATTAAACATTTATTAACAAAAGAAAAGATTTCAAGCACATACATAGATCTGCAAATTACTACCATAACAACTCCTAAAACCCCTAACTAATCTGGCTTCCAGTTACATCCCTGTTAAGGCAACAGAAAAAAAAAATAGATTTAAGCAGATCCAGGCAAGTTAACACAACCCCCTAGGCAGTAGAATTCAAAATGGCTTTTCCCAGCTTCGGTTTCTGTAGACAGCGGGGTTAATGCACAAATACTGGAGGTTTCTCACACTTCTGTTCGACCTTACACATAGCCTCATTTTTCTTTATACATGTTTCTCCCTTTTAATGTAAATTCCATGTCTTTGGAACTTTGCCTTTCTCATAATACAAATCTTTTTATATTGTCAATAGCCTTTGGGAAAACTAAACACACTGCTTGGCCTAGCTTCTCTTTGAAATTCAAACTACCCTGATTTATCTAAAAATGCAATTTCTCCTCACCTCACATTCTAAGACTTCAGCCATGTTTGCGTATTTAGCATTTCAAATCTAGCTTCCTTTGATGAGTCAAAGCCTCCAGACCAACTGTCTCCAATTCAATTAAATCCCACACACACACACACACACACACACACACAGAAACTATCTAAGCCCCACTATTAACCTACTTTTATAATAAATCACAATAGTATTAAGAGAATTATTACACTCCCATGACATTCCTGCCTGGTAGCCTGTCAGGCACCAATGCCATTAGCACCAAGGACATTGCTGGGTACCAGAAAGCAGGGAAGGAGGCAGTGATAGATCATAGTTTGGAGTAGTTTTGGGGGGATGTTCATTGTCTAGGGGAGAGATCATGGTGGGAGGGTGATTAATTGTTTGGAGTGCAGATCGTGGTTGGGAGGAGAGATTGCAGGGGGGAGATGGTTGCGAGGGGGAAGATGCTGGTTGGCTGGTGGGGAATATTGTGGTCAGCGGGGGATGTTCAAGCATTTTAAAATGGATAAATGGTGAAGTCAAATAGAGAAAAGGAGAAATTGTTTGGTTCTGTGTGAACAAAATGAGCTGAGCCATGAGAATCAGGCACTGAGGTAGGGCTTGTAGTTGCTAAGATACCGCATACCACAGTATACTGCTAAAGAGGTCAGAAATGTGAAGGCCTGAAAGCAACAAGTATATAAAAATTGGCCTACGCAATGCAGTATGATAAACAAGCTTGTGGGACAGAGTTAGTGGCTGAAAAATTAGAGCATAGTGTAAACACCTCAAGCATGGTGTCAGTTTGGTGTGATATTGTCCTGAAAATGTGCAGCCCAATGTAGCTGGCCCCCCCAAAAGTTAGAGCGTTCTTGGGGAAAGTCGGAAGCCCTTTTGCTTTAATGCTAACCCCACAATGGTGTTTACAAGTCTGATCAGCTTGGACTTTGTACAGGAAATAGGTTGTATTTATTGCTTGTCATTTAATGTAATATTGTGGAAAAATAGTACAAGAACAATATTTTATTAGTTAATGCATATTACCGATTATTGTTTAAAACCACTCAGTCTTGAAGCACACAGAGCTAATTGTTGCAGGACTAACCCTTTGTTGCCACTGTAACCATGGGAAATCCACTAACAGGAGCATTGAGGGCACGGGCATATAGGAGATTGTGGGGGAGGGAATAATCGGGGTGGGGTGGGGGGAGTCGGTTACCCTGGAGCTGGATAAAGAGAAATTATCTGGGCTGGGAGGAAGCACACCTGCTCTCCTTGGCTCACAAGCAGTGCTGTAAATGCTGACATGTCTCCTGAGAAGTGATAGTTCACCCATGCCCCCATCTCATCTCCGTTAAAACTGGAAACAGGCAGTCTCAAGGCAGAAAAGCAAAACACAGAAAATGCTGGAAAAACTCAGCAGGTCTGACAGCATCTGTGGAGAGAGAAACAGTCAACAGAGCCCTGAAGAAGGATCATACGGACTCGATACATCAATTCTGTTATTCTCTCCACAGATGCTATCAGACCTGTTGAGTTTTATCAGCATTTTCTGTGCTTGTTTCAGGTTTCCAGCGTCTGCAGTATTTTGCTTTTACCAGGTTCAAGGCAGGTTGGGGCCAGGATTGACATATTTTTAAAAATGTAATTTCTTATCTACATAAACCCATTCATTCTCAGTGGTTAAAATTGACAACACAATTCACACTACACACGGTAGAATAAATTCACCACTTCCAAGCTTTCAGCTGGAACCTGCACTCAGGGTCAAGGCGAAATTTTCACTGCCCGCATCAGGCGTCATGGTGGACGTGAGCGGACAATATGGTGGGAAGGCCAAAAATCGACTTCACGCTGTCATGAAACCAGTTGGCAATCGTCTGCTCCACTGTCAATGGTGGGCTGCATTTCCTGCCATCACACGTCAGGAATGTCATTTTAATACACCTGCATATCATTATAAGCCCTGCTCACCAGAATCATCCCCCTACACTGGATCATCTGGGCACACCGACGTGATTGCACACCGACGTGATTGCACACCGGCGTGATTGCACACCGGGGTGATTGCACACCGACGTGATTGAACACTGACGTGATTGCACACCAACGTGATTGCACACCGACGTGATTGCACACCGGCATGATTGCACACCGGGGTGATTACACACCGACGTGATTGAACACTGACGTGATTGCGCACCGACGTGATTGCACAACGACGTGATTGCACACCGGGGTGATTGCACACCCGGGTGATTGCACACCGACGTGATTGCACACCGGGGTGATTGCACACCGACGTGATTGCACACCGGCATGATTGCACACCGACGTGATTGCACACCGGCGTGATTGCACACTGACGTGATTGCACACCGACGTGATTACACACCGGTGTGATTGCACACCGACGTGATTACACACCGGTGTGATTGCACACCGACGTGATTACACACCGGTGTGATTGCACACCGACGTGATTGCACACCAGGGTGTTTGCACACCGGTGTGATTGCACACCGACGTGATTGCACACCAGGGTGTTTGCACACCGGAGCAATTGCACACTGTCGTGATTGCACACCGACGTGTTTCACAACAGCATTTATAGGGCATAAACCTGGCGAGCTGCACTTCGAGGAGAACTCAGAGATTAGTGCACAATGACATTGCACAGCATTCGTGAGAGTTGCCTGTTGGACTTCAAGGTTGAAGCACCGCGCATTCCGGTGAGGGTGTGGCAAATCGCTTTTTCCCAGATGGCTGACAGTGTGGTGCCAGGGAAAGGGCTGCCCTGAGGTTGAGGTGAGTTGTGGTCAGGTAGGGGCACTGGGCAATGGTTAATAGTAGTGCACAAGCACATGTGAGGGGGCAGTGTGGAGGGAAATGGCAACACATTAGGGAAACCTTGTATAAAGTGACCATTCTTCCACAGCTCAGACAGTTCAGGTGCAGCCACATTGACATACTTGGAGTCGGGTCTCTAGCTTATCCGCCCACTCAAGCAACGCAGAGGCCTGAAAGTGCCAAGTGCTCCAGAGCTTTTCACCCCTTGGGCACAGACTGCAAACTAATGAGCATTTTGGTGGACTTCAGAACAATTGGATAACTGGGCACATTGTACAATCTCCTTGCGAAAGCTGGCCATGCAGCAGTCACTGGTGGAGGCGCTCACAGCCCTTTACAATGTCATCATTCAGGTTTGTACCAGTGTCCCCCATGGTTCAAGTTAACAGTGCAGCCTTGCAGTGCGGGTTAGGAGAATGCCTGCGCCTGAGCTGAGAGCACAGCATGCAGTCCAGTGGGCAAAGGTGGATTGGGACGGAGTTGGGTGGGGACTCAGGCAGCCATGTAGCGCACTAAACTCTGGCCATCCAAGTAGTAGACAACACTTTGGATGCGTTAAGGGGCATTCAGAGTTAACCAAGACAGGTTTTTAGTACACCCATACTAACCCACACAACTCTCTCTTTCATCGTGCAGAAGGAGCACATCAGGAGTGTGGAGCCTGGTGACCTAGCTGTATGCCTCATATGCCATGAGGCACAAAGAGTGGAGACGAAGAAGAAGAGAGCGATGGAGGTGCCTGGCATGGTAGGGAGGAGCATCACCCGCGCATGACACTGAAAAGCTACAGTGAGCAATCAATGGTCGCCCAGCTAGATCCAAGTTCTATAGATGGCACTTGTGATTCCTGCAGATGCCCAAGAACCAGTGTCGCCAAAGACTGTGCATGCCCAGGGAAATGGTTGGTCACATCTGCCACCTGCTGCAGGATCTGGCACCATGGGTACATGGAGAGTATCCACTGCCAGTGGCTGTGGAAGTGACTGCGGCGCTAAATTTTTATGCCAGTGGCTCCTTTCAGGACTCCACAGGTGACCTCTGTGGGATCTCTCAAGCCTCCACAATGCATCCATGAAGTCCACAGATGCCACCTTTGCGAAGGCACACAGCTTTGTGCATTTCACCTGGGATCAGGAAAGCCAGGAAGCAAGAGCAATTGGATTTGCCCAGGTCTCAGGCTTTCCACAGGTACAAGGTACCATCAACTGTACTCATGTGGCACTCAGATCTCCGTGGCAACAAGCGGTTCAACTACTTCAACCACAAGGGTTTCCACTCGGTGAATGTTCAGCTGGAGTGACCACCACAAATGCATCCTACAGGCCTGCACGTAATTCCCAGGGAGTGTCCTCGACTCCTACATTCTCAGTTAGTCTCAGATCCCTGACATCTTCCACGATCCACAGAGGCTTCAGGGATGGCTCCTCGGGGACAAAGGACACAGAGGACATGGCTGATGATGCCCGCCTCAGACTGCAGCAGAGAGAAGCACAATGAGGCTCATGCTGCAACTTGCACCTTGGTGGAGCAAACCATTGGAATATTAAAAATGAGGTTCCGGTACCTGGACCGGTCTGGTGGAGCCCTGCAATACAGTCCACAGATTATTTCACCCATCGTCGTCGCCTGACACTGAGGGGAGAGGAGCTGGCTGAGCAGGAGATGGAGGAGCTGCAGGTCTCCTCCAATGAAGAGGATATCAATGGGGATGAGGATGAGGATGTCCTCAAAGGTGAGGATGATAGCAATGAGGCCTTTGCACTGGCCAGGTACAGCAGGTGCTCTCGGGAGGCCCTCATAGCTGCTAGATTCATGGAGGATGATGACGACATGCAGTAAGGAGACACCATGGATTCACACATTGCATCTGTGAATGTTTGACTCCTGTCTGGCTGATGGCAGTGCACATACCCTCTGTGATAAGGCTCCTGTCATGGAGACGCAGCGGATGCCCACAGTCCCTACATTTCAGGAGGATAATGATGACATGCAGTGGGGACACTCCATAGATCCTCACATAGCTTATGTGAATGTCTGACTCCTGTCTGGCTGATGGCAGATTGCTTACACTCTGTGAACAGGGTCATATCATGGAGATGCAGTGGGGAAACTTTAACTTCTCCTGATCCTATGGCATCCTTTGTGAGCTGAACCCTTCAAGTACTACTGGACACAGATGCTGATGAGATGGGGGGGCCAGCCACACCTCAAAGCTGCTGAGAGCACAAAGAGAGAATGACGGAACTCTGTGCCACTGGCCCAGGACATTGTGGCAGCAATGATAAGCCCCATCGAGGTGCAGGCATGACTGATATCCAGTGACTGTGAAGGTGCACTATCAGTGTGCTGGGAAGGTTGCACAAAGCACACGGAAGAGGCCCAGAACTGAGACAGCTGCTTTTATCTTGTGCAGAGACCAAAGTTTCACATCTGAATGACACGAACACTGCTCATCATAACAAGGAGCCATAGGCAAGGGGACATTCTTGGGAGTTTATTAACAAAGTGAACATTGTGTACAAGTGATTAACACCTGTGCCCAGGCTGTGCAACTACATTTTCTTCACCTTCCTAATCCTGCCGCCATGTTTTCATGCTCCCCCGACATGCACAGCAGAGGTGGAGGCATCCTGCCGACTGCTACGCCCTGCCTGTGATGACCTTGATGGGCCAAGACCAGCGGGCCCCGGCCTGCTTTCATGTTCCTTCTGTGTGGCAGTGGCACCCTCCTTGGCTTGTGGAGCTGGAGCTGCTGGGGTCACAGGAAGAGGGGATTCTGATGGGCCAGACAATCCCAGAGTCATCTGGGTGGATGGCTCCGGGGAGTGCACCTGCTGATCCTCCTCCCTTTGGGTGCCACAGGGCCCCTGGCTGACTCCATGAGGAGAAGGGAAAGCTGGGGTAACATTGAACAGTCCTGCACCCCTCTTGCATTGACATTTTTGGAGGCCATCTATGGCATCAGCGATGGAGTACAGCCTGTGCATTCCGCAACCATCGTCTCCATGGTATTAGAATCATATTCCTCAAGCCTGAAGTTTTCTTTTACAAAGTGGAAAGATTTGGCATGATCTGGACATGTGGATGTTAACCTGGGATTTTTTTTTAAAAGGTCATAAATTTACCTTGGAACTGTCAAAAAGCAGGCCTCTTCCAAGAAATCGCCTGACCTATATGGTACTTGAAAAGAAGTTGTTTGTTTGTGTTGAACTGCAAAGCACTTTAATTACTGAAGCTGGGAGACAAAAAGACAATCACATGGGAGAGTGGGGAAAAAACTTAAGTTGTGAACCTCCTTGTTTTGTAGGCAGTCTTTTTGGAGAACAAGCTGCTAAAGGAAGGTTACCTTGACTGGCTCCCTCTCTCTAACGTGCCTAAAATTGTCTGTGGATATCAACCTGTAGCCAAAGTACCCTCATCGGAATGTAACTAGTCTGTATTTGGACCTGCAAAGCTGAGACCAGTGGTAAGAACTATCAGGCATCCACCAGGATCTTCACATGAGAGAACTCCAGGTCAACAGCATCGACAGCCTGCGGACTTTATCCTTTATTTTATAATACCCACCTTCCAAAGCCCACCTCTGCAGAGAGACTCCATCTGTTTGTCCTTTGTTTATCTGTGTGTGCATCTGTGCGTGTGCTTGGGGAATTCTTTAGGAAGGGATAGATAGTTATACTTCTTGATTACAATTGTGTGTTAACCACTACTTGCAACTTGTTTAAAGAAGTTTTATTTTAAAAATAAATTAATCATTCTGAGTTTTTGAAAGAAGCCTGTTTCTGGGTACTAGAGGTATAGGTACACAATTGGCCATGTCGGTGAGAAAATTAAACATTTAAATTAATGGTATGGCCTGCACAGTAGTGGGGTTTTATAATTCACACACTCCTCCCATCCTGGCCGTAAACCGGGAATTGTGCAGTGGTATTGTCGCTGGACTAGTAACCCAGAAACCCAGGGTGATGCTCTGGGGATCTGGGTGTGAATCCTGCCATGGCAGAGGGTGGAATTTGAGTTCAATAAAAATCTGAAATAAAAACCTAGCTGGTTCACTAATGAAATCTACCGTTCTTACCTGATCTGGCCTCCAGGTTGACTCTTAATGCCCTCTGAAATGGCCTAGCAAGCCACTCAGTTGTATCAAACTGCTACAAAGCCTCAAAAAAGGAATGAAACCGGCTGGACCATCTGGCAAAAGCCTAAGAAATGGCAATGGCAAACACAGCTCTGTTGACCCTGCAGCTGCTTTATCAATGACTTTCCTTTTCTTCCATCAGAAGTGGGGATGTTCACTGATGATTGATGATTGCACAATGTTCAGCACCATTTGCAACTCCTCAAATGCAGCAAGACCTGGACAATATCCAGGCTTGGGCTAACAAGTGGCAAGTAACCGCGCCGCACAATTGTCAGGCAATGACCATCTCCAACAAGAGAGAATCTAACCATTGTCCCATAATGTTCAATGGCATTAACATCACTGAATCCTCCACTATCAACATCCTGGGGGTTACCATTGACTACAAACTGAACTAGACTAACCATATGAATACTGTGGCTACAAGAGCAGGTCAGAAGCTAGGAATCGTGTGACAAGTAACTCACCTCCTGACTCCCCAAAGCCTGTCCACCATCTACGAGGCACAAATCAGGAGTGTGATGGAACATTCCCCACTTGCCTGGATGAGTGCAGCTCCCATAACATTCAAGAATCCTGAAATTCCAGGACAAAGCAGCCCACTTGATTGGCACCACATCCACAGATATTCACTCCCTCCACCACCGACGCACAGTAGCAGCAGTGTGTACCATCTACAAGATGCATTGCAGGAATTCACCAAGGCTCCTTCAATAGCACCTTCCAAACCCACAACCACCACCATCTAGAAGGACAAGGACAGCAGACAGATGGAAATACCAATACCTGGAAGTTCCTCTCCAAGTCACTCACAATCCTGACTTGCAAATATATCACCGTTCCTTCACTGTCGCTGGGTCAAAATCCTGGAACACCCTTTCTAACAGCACCGTGGGTCTACCTACACCATATGGACTGCAGCGGTTCAAGAAGGCAGCTGACCACCACCTTCTCAAGGGCAACTAGGGATGGGTCCAGCCAGTGAAGGCCACATCCTGTGAATGAATACATTTTTTCAAAAATCATAAACTGGGGGCTCTTGTGGGATTTTGAAATGCGGACAGCAGGTGATTGGATTCCTCCATTATGCCTTGCAATCTGAGGAGTGCAGCGGACATCCCTTCCTGACGTTCCTGAGCTTGCCTTTGCAGCTTCAGCAACTGAGGTACGACTGAGTCCAGAGGCTCGTCATCTGACTCGGACTCAGCAGATTTCTGGTCTCTAGCAGTGCTCGGATGCTGGAAACCTAGGAAGTCCCTGCTGCCACCTGCTGTGCATCAGACAGTGTGATGTGTTCACCAGATTGTGACCCCGAGGCTACTCTAAAGCTTGGTCCCACTGAGGTGTGAGTCTATGCATTGGTGGAGGGTGTGGGTGAGCGCTGTGATGGATCTTCAATGAGGGTTTCAGCAGGTTCCTCTTCTGAGGTGTCTTCGGTGCTTGAGTCAAGTACCTGGGCCATGGAATCCCTCAGCTGATTCCCAGAATTGCCTGCAAAGTAAGGAGAGATCCTTAGTGCATGGCAATGGCCTGTAAAACAGGGCACATCACTCACAGCATGGTTGTCTGATGGCTGTTGCACTGCTGGATCCTCACTTGACCTCAACATAAGTACGGGAACGGTCCAGATCCTCGCCTGCCACCCGGATGGCTCTGTTTTCAAAGTGCGTGAGGATCTTGATTTCAGGCATTCCTCCACCGGCCTGTGACCTCTCCCTTTTGTTGTGTGCCAGCTTGTCCTGTATTAATACAGATGGAGAAAGTGTAAGCAGGACACCTGCCAGGACAGATGATTAGTATGCCTGGTATATGTGGGTGGTGAGTGGTGCCAGGGACAGGATGAGGACAACAACGGTTTGTGTGTGAGATTTAATAGTGATGCCTCTTGAACTGGCAGTGAGTGAGATCTCTGTGGATGTGTGATGGGTTTGTGAGTGTGTGAGTTGAGAGTGATGAGAAAAGTGATTTACCCTAGCAAAACGGACTTCATTCATCCTCTTTCAGCACTGGTTGGCTGTCCTCTTTTGCAGGGCTTTGGCACTGACCACAACTTCCACCACCTCCCATGCTGGATTTGTCATCTTGCTGGCCTTTACCCAGAGCAGGAGTAGAGGACATCGCAGCAGGCCTTCACAGCGTTCAATAGATGCTCGAGGGAGGCATCAGTAAATCTGGGGGGCAACATGTTTCCTCCCTTAGGAAGCTATGACTTTGCAGCAGCTTCCTATCCCCTGAAGAGTGCTGGCTCCTCGCAGGGGTAGCCTTTAAATTTGGTGCCCAGTTTACTGAAAGCCTGGGGTGACGGTGGCGTTGTCGCTGGCCCTGCCAGTGAGCCAGCGTGTTTCCAAGGTATCAACGATGTGGGATTGGGACGATAGGGTGTGAAAAGTCACCATTGCAGCCACCGGGTAAAATGTACTTTTTCCCACGTGCTAACACACTTAGTGCAAACCCTGGACAATTCTTCCCCTTGTGTGGAGCTGTGATTGGGATATATGCTCCCTTCAAGAATGACCCTTGGTGAATTTACCCTAGTAAGTGTCGAGATTTGTCATGGCTGCTTAGCCACAACAAATCACTTGTCTCGGTCAGAAGTGTACGGCACTGTAGAAAGTTCAAATATTGTCACAGAGAACGTAATTTCCTTCTGGCTCCTGTTTTAAACAAATACAAAAAGGCAGAAACTAAAACAATTTCATTTTTAAATTAATCAGGAAGTGCCATCCACCATTAAACTGATTTGTGGAAAAGGCAAGATAATATATTCATGTTCAATATGTCTATGACTCACCCGGCCTTTCTCAATCTATGTGGTTAACCATGCATTATTGTTCATTTAACTTTATGGATAGGATAGTTTTTTGAATGCTGCTACAACAGCCCTACATTCTCAAATACTGAGTTCTGTTTCAAAATGGTTGTCAGCAACAACACATATTTTTCTTGTATTTATGAGTTTTCTGGCTTATCCCACATATAATTTGCAAAAGATCGATTTAAATTTGACAGCAGTGTTTTACACATTGTTATGTTGGCACTACAGCTAAATGGATGTTTTTTTCTTTGGGGGTATTTCTGCACAATTTCGTCTCCACGTGCCTTTTCCAAAACATTACACTAACATAAATCAGCAACTTGTGCTTGAATTATTTGCACCTGGTATTTCTTGGCATTAACTTGGTTCAAAACATGTAACCCACATAAGCAGTATTTATTATCTAGCTCTTACCTTATAGCACTGAATGTGGTCTTCGATCTTGTCTATCTGAAATTGTGGCCTTGATTTTTATCAGGTGCAGGAAGAGTAAATGCGGGAATCCAGTAACAGGCGACACACACCATTTATTGGACAATAAGGACTTGGCTATCTTACCAGTGCAACTTTATTTAAGTAAAACTTCCTTGACTCTTTCCAACATTCGCTATATTCACAGCCCAGTTGCCTATCAGGAAGGGGGGGTGGTTTGGCCACGGGAGGCTGCAGCCGGAGATCCACGGGAATGGTTCCTGGTAGCCACTGGGAGGAGAGGTTCCAGGGCAGTCTCAATGTACAATTTGGGAGTTCAGCATTCCCTCACTATGTGGTATAGAACAACTAGAGATTGCCTCAGGATGAGGGTGCATACTGCTCCTCTTGGTCCACAAGGACTTCAAAGAGAAGAACATTTTCTGAAACTTAACCTGCTGTATTCTGATTAGTGAAACCCCAACTGGTCAACCAGCGTCCTTTAAGAAAGGAAACACACTTTCCTTATGCAGTCTGGCCTGCATGTGATGATTAACTTAGCAACCCAGTTATTTAAAACCATGATAGCAGTTCAAGAAGACCCAACTTCTCAGGGCAGCTAGGGTTGAGCAATAAATTCGGGCCTTGCCAATGTGGCCCAGGACCTGAAAATTAATTAATAGGCTTGACTACTGTGAGGAGATAGATGGGAATCCAGAAGTTTCGTGGTCTTTAAAAAGCACCAAAATCAGCCAAAATGCATTGAACTGTTCTTGCTATTTATTTGTAAACAATGCTGCACACAGTCTTTTTGCTGGCTTCAAACCTTCTGCATAAGCCAGTTGCTCCCAAATGTGGGTGCACCTGTCGACTTTCCTCTTGGGGTTGAGCATGATTGCGAAAATTAGCAGAGACCATAAAGAGCAGGACCAGCTTCTAGAAAAGGGAGGTGGAGGAGAGAAGGAGGAAACCATGTCTGCAGAGGATATTCAAGGAACAATTCTCTTACTTGAACCTCAGTGATGACTGATGTTTGGGACATCTGTGCTTCAGTAATGAAATCAGCTTTGAAATATTCTAACTGTTGCAACTGCAACCCCAAACTTAGAGCAGGACAAACATAGCATTCCTAATGGCTGTGAAGGTGACCCTGGTGAGAACTTTTATATTCCTGAGTCCTTCCAATCTGGTGCTGGAGATATTTGCAATATCTCGCGGTTTGCCATCCACTGTTGCATAAAGGAGGACACTGAAGCTCTTTATTCAAAGAGAGATAACTTCATTTCACTCCCCCCTGCCAAAGACAAAAAGGTGGAATGAGCTTGAGTGTTTGCAAGTTTTGCACGCTTCTGCATGGTGGAGTGTGCCATTGAATGCATGCACATTCCATTGCAGGTGTCACATGTCACCTCTGCCATACACTGGAACCAAAAGGGATTTCGCTCCCTCAACATGCAACTGGTGGATGACCATTGCCGTGCATCATGCAGATTAATGCTCAGTGTCCCGGCAGTAGTCATGATGGCCTCATTCTGCAGCAGTCTGCTGTGCCAGCTGCATATCAGTCACAATGGCAAATCAAATGGTGGCTACTGGATGACAAGGGCTAACCACTGACAACATGGCTGAGAACTCCACAGCATGTGCACAGCATGCATGCTATGAGAAACATGCTGCAATGTGAAATGTGATAGGGGCAGCAACTGACTGACAGGTAACAGCAAGGGCACTGGCAGAGGTGGCAGTGATGCGAGAATGAATGTTGTCACCCTGAGAGAGGCCAGCAGGCTCGTACTCCACAGAGCCACTACCACTCTCTTGGGACGGCGCCTCAGGAATCCTAAAGTCTATTGGGGGACAGATTGCTGAAATGCTGTGAACACCCTTTTAAACATGGGGTCCACACCTATGATGGCAGCAGTCTGAACTTCCACAGCAGCAGCCAGATTTTTGGTGGAAGCTGCTTATGCTGTAAATTAGGCTAAAACATTGGCCATCGGATGTTAAATCATAATTGGGTCCACAGTGTGTTGATGGAGTTGGCCAGCTTCCATGCTGCAAAGGTTGAGCTCCTAACTTTTCACAAATACCAATACCAAGTTGGTGCCAGACTCTTCTATGCTCCTTGACATTGAATACAGGCTCACTGGCAGGCTCCCAAATGCACCAAGCTTTTCATGGTGTATACCTAGCAGTTTTCTTCTGTAGTCTGGCCCAGTGAAGTCCTCATCTGAGTCCTCGGCACATGAACTCATCTGCGACTTAATCCTCCGGCGAGCTGGCACTTCTGCTATCCTTGCTCCCTCTCTTGCTGCAATGCACATATACCTGCTCTTTTACCACATGCAGATCTTTGGCTCAATGCTACCCTCTAAGATAGTTGCAGCATCTGAAACTGAGTTGGTGGCTGTAAGCATGAAATCAAGTTATGGCGCATCTTTGTCATCACTCTTCTTGGTCAGCTTCCACAGCGTGAAAGGAAAATGACACAAGAGCAAGTTTGTGGTGTAGGAAAGGGGGCAAGTAGGAGGTGCATGCTTACACCATTTGCAGCTTGGAAGTCAGAAGAGATAGTGGAATAAGGGGGAAGTGAGTTATGAGAAGAAGGATTAATGTAAGGATATCATCATCCTCAATGGTTTCACTGTCGCCACTGGCCATTGCTTTAGCAATAAACTTTCAATAAGGGTCAGCATCATCTCCTTCATGGGGAATAGAGCATGCAGGCATCCCTCTCCCATTCAGTTAGCTTATGCTGCCTCTGGTTGTGTGCCACCTCCTGCTGCAAGAGAGAGAGGGAAGGATGTTAATGAGTGTGGTGCCATCTGTTTGGGTGATGTGGCTGTCAGGGTTGAATAGCTGGCAGTATGTGCAGGTGTGAGATCTGGGTGGGAGGCTTGCAACAGTGCTAACTGTGAGATGAAGATCTGAATGCAAGGTATGAACCCTGATTGAGGACCTTGATGCCTGACTCCTGGCATTAATTTTCATTGCTGTCTGCTCCCACTTCTTTCTCACTGTGTGTCTGGGGGATTTTCTGTTGTCTTGTAGATACAGGACATTTCTCCTGATAGCATTTGGTAGAAAGTAATCGTTACAATCCCAACTGATGTTAATACTGGACAAGTCAGGTCCCAGAGTGAAACCTGGCTTGATAGATCCTAATCTTTTTTTTAAGAAACCGTGGAGGTAAGTTACTGAACACATTCCCAGGAGTCTGCTGATGAACTCTTAACACAAAGAATAAGACAAATTAGCTTTTTATTACACTGGACAAAAAGGTTGGAAAAATCTCATTACAAACACAGGAAAATTATGCAAACATTCACTATTCCTTCACCGCAGCTATAACTTTACATACATATACAAATTCATAAAGATGAATCAATTTACCATATCTATCTTATATTCTAATATTCAAGGTAAGCATGTGGTACATGTGAACAAATTGGTGAACTGTGGTCAGGCACACCACATTCCAAAGCAGATGGCAGATGTGAACAAAGCAGATTCTATAGATTTTTCAACAACCTATCCAGATGCTTTTCATACCCTGAGCCAACCGGTCTCACTAAAGCTCTGTCTTTCTCATGAGGATTTCCAATCTCCATTTTTGAAGAACTCACCTTGGAATTCTCTCCCAAAAGTCACTCTCACTCAAACAGCTTCAACAAGAATCCACCTCCTGGGTTTCAACCTCGCCTTCTGAGATTCATTTGCCCTGGATCTCCACATACACTCAAACTTCACCTTCCAAGCATACTTTCAGATCCTTGGCCATGCCAAGCAGAACACAACTGCTCCAAAAGGTCACCTTTGCCCTCACAGCCCCCAGCATGGAGTCAACAACCTTCGGCTGCCTTCTCAGAACTTCAGGGCTTCTCTCAAGGCCACTTCACTTCAATCTGCTCCGCACAGCTCTCTAACTTGGAGCCTTTTTCTCAGATCCTGTCAAGTATCTTGACTCAATGCAATCCAACTCTGATCCCTGCTTTTGTCCCTACCTGGGACTTTTTCCTGGGACCTTTTTCAGGTTTGGGAACATCTTTCTGGTTTGGGACCTTCGCCCTGTCCCCCTCCCCGTGTCCTGCTCCCTGGGACACCTTCCCTACAATGATGCTTCTCTTCAGGTGACCTGCCCTGCATGTTCATGCTGTTTTACTTTTCATCTTCCTTTTCTTCTGCCCAGGCATGCAGGGCTGATTCCCAGCTTAGAAAATGTAAAAAAGACTTACAGCATTCGTGTGGTCATTTCCCGGCTGGCACATGCATGAAATCAACAAGCTGCACATGTGTGGTCATCTCCCGGCTGGTGAATGCGCAAGAGACACAAAAACGGAAAAAGACTCGAACTACGAGGTAAGTATTCGAGTTTTGCAACCCTGCCCCTCAGAAGAAAGAAAGCTTCACTATAGTGAAGGTTCCCTTATAATGGCTTAACACTTTATTTGCAAGGACCTAACATCACAAACTCCTAACAAATAGCTTATCACATACTAGACAGATAATTTTCACTTTGTTTCACAACTATACATCATATTACAAAGGTACAATGGTTTGCCCAATACAAAAGTCAATGTGTGCACTAATATAATAAGAATTTAAACATCGTAGAATTATCATAACTCAACACTTACGTTTCTTTTTTTTTCTTATTCCCAGTCTTTAACTCAGCAAAGAATGTCTCATTTAAGTCCACAGCTCAACCATTGTCTTTTTCATTAGCTGTGGGTGTAACTCCATAATCAAGCACTTTTTCCAAGCTCAAACATGGTGAATTCTTAACTTGAGACAATAAAGTCAAAATGGCATTTTTGTGCGTTAACACCACAATTCTCCTCTTATCAAAATGTCTTTTAGCCATTTCAAGGGTCTTATCAAGATGCTTTTTATGGTCACACAAAAAGATTTCATACTCTTGCTCGCTTTGATCATTGAACATTTTAAGATTTTGTAGATTCTCCTGATCCCATTTCAAACGGGTCTTGTTTAATTCCCTTCGAGCAACATCAACTAGTTCCTCCCTCTGCAGTTTTATTGTTCGTTTCAATACTTCAACTCTTCTACATAATTCACAAACCATATCATTCCCCTCCTCTGCAGATTTCAAATGGTCTTTTGCAAGCTGTCCACTTGCCAGAATTCCAGGTGCTGTTCCCTGCATGTCAACCTTGGCTAGAACTTGTAAAGCAGTGTCTCTGGTTATTGACCCTTCCAGATCATACACCTCATCTTTCATATTCTCCAGATTGCATTAAAGTTCAAGAATCTCATTGCTTTTTTCACGACAAAGTTCTAACAGTTCATCAGTCTTGGTTTTTAATTCTGCATTAAACCAACTGTTCTGAGTCACTAGCAATTCATTTTCCTGTTCAAAGCATTTTTCATGATACTTCATTGAGACTTCTGATGCTTGAAATTTATCAAATTTTAACTGAAGATCTACCTTTGCTAAATTTGCTTCTACCAGTTTATCATTTAGGCATTTCAAGTCCTCATTCAAGTATTCTACTTCCTGTGACTGATAGTCAATTGTTCTCATCAATTTTCATTTTTCATTAGCAAACCCATCTTTCATGCATAAAAGTTGGTTCTCCACACTATTCACTTTTTCCTTCAATCACTCGTTATCAGCAATAAGCTTCTTGTTTTTGGACACAGTCTTTTTTTGGAGTTTGTTAAGATCAGCATGATCAAATGCCTGCTACAAGACAGTAGCCACTATGTTACTGTCTCTGCTAACCAAATCATTACCCAGAATAAAATCCACATAGGTAACCCAGGAACAATTCCCACCTTAACCATTCTGTTTATTAAGTCACTTCATAAATTGACTTTACACAAAGGAACAGGTTTATAAATTACATAAACATCTCCTATTAGTACCTTTTCTTTTATCAAACTATCTCGAACACAAATTGTATCATCAGCCACCATCAATGACTGATCTGCCCCAGTATTTCTCAAAATATTAACTTGTTTACTTATTTTGTTGGAGGAGTAAGGGAACACTTCTCCCTTTGAGATAAAACATCCAGAACCTTTGGTAACCTGACTCTCTTCAGTAGTAGTCAAAGAAGAATTCTCTTGACTATGATGAGCCATTTCCCACTTTCTAGTAGGTTCTGAGGGAACACATTTCACCTGTACCATCATTACACTTTTAAAACCCATTTTCATTTCTGGTACAACCTTTTCTGAGGATTCCTTGAGTGTTCCTATGACTGCAATATGCTTCCCAATTAATTTCCAATGATTAACTTTAGTATATCTAGCTTTATTACAATGGAAACATATCATTTTCTTTACATCACTTGTAGGTTCTAGCCTATCTCCTTTATTATTTTGACACCCTTCTTTCAGTTCTCTAGAACTAGTATCTTGTCCATCACCAGATTTTCCATTCCTCCAATTTCCCTGTTGATTCCCATATGACCATTTCCAGGCATGTAACTTCCTGTGTGAGGTATCATAGATATCTGTCAAAACTGCCACTTCTCAGATCTTTGATGCTTGACACTCATCTAAATAAGTCTTAATATTTACTGAAATGCAATTTTGGAATTATCCCCTAATCATAATTTCCCTCACGTTCTCAAAAGTTTTTTTTCTAATTTCAGTGATCAAAATCACTGATCCAACAGCATTTCTTTTTCTCTTGCAAATTCTACAAATGTCTGATCAGGTTTCTTTCTTAAACATTAATTGATAAGCTTCAGGCATAAGCTCAAAGGCATTGAGTATTGCATTTTTAACCATTTCATAGTCTGCACATTGTTCTTCTGACAGACTAGTGTACACACTCATAGCTATACCTCACAGAGCACTTTGCAACATGAAGGTCCAAGCATCTTTTGGCCATTTCAACTTCACAGCTATCATTTCAACTCCATCCTCTCTAAATTTTGGTATTAAACAAAGATTTTTAGTTAAATCAAATGGCTCTGTGGAATTAGAATTATTCTCTGGAGCACTATCTCTCATTTCTTCCTTTATCCCAGGCATTTCTCTAGCTAGGTCATGCTGTCTGATTTCTTTCTTTCTTTGAAACTCCAGCTCAAGCTTTCACATTTCCATTCTTTTTTCTTTTTCCTCTTTTTCCAGATCAAGCTTTTTCATTTCCAGTCTTTTACTGCTGAAAAAAGAGACACGTCAAAGTTTTTTGTTTTGCATTCATTAGGATACTTTGCAGGAATACCGATATAAGGGGAAAACAACAAATTTTACTGTATGTCAGGAGAGTGCTGATTGGTCAGCAAATGGACTCTGATTGGTACAGGCATTGCCATGAGGAATGCACCAATGGTGGTGACTGACAGTTAACTGCCAAGTATTGTTTGAAATTTAAATCAGGCAGCTTGACTCTAATTGGTCAAGGCATTGCCCTAAGGAATGAGTCAGCGAATGGCTGCCACTTATTTTTGTTTAGGTGAAACAGGTGCAATGTGTGTACATGTTCTTTCTGTCTGCAAAGAACAGGGCCTAGTGTATTAATACATGTAGCTTCCAGTACACGCAAATGCACCACACTGTGAGCCTGACTGGTAATCTTTAATTGGTTGTCAGCGTAATTCTTAGCAAACTGAGCATTACTTAGCAAATGTTATCCAATCATGGAATCACATCTAGTTTTGGACACTGTGTTTTGAGGTTTGCAAGCACGGGCTGGTTGGATACGATCTGCACCTTGCCCATTGCGAACAGTAGCTGGGACATGCTGTTTGATACAATCTGCCAATCTTTGGATCGTATGGCCAATATAACTAGCATCATACTGGCACTGAAATTCATACACCCCATTACTCATTTGTGTGATAGGCAGAACATATTTTTAGCTTGATGGCAGCGTCTTGTTAGTAGCAAACGCCACTCATGTTGCTACTGCATAGTAGCAGTGTGAAACAGCTAGCTTTATCTGTCGCTCAAATTTCTGAGATACCTTGCCCTTCCAGGGTAATCTGTAGTAGACTGGGTATTTTTCAGGGTCAAAAGTGACAGCCTTAGGCCCATTCATGTGTTTATGTGATATACAGCGCATAGCGATCTGATCAGGTTAGCCATTATCCTGCAGGATGCCTTTGGTGCACCCTATTTCAGCATCAAGCTTGCATGGTGAGCATTGGCTCAGGCGCTATTTACAAGATTAATGATAAAAACAATCTTATAGCTTGTGGAAATGTAAGAATCCCAATGCGTATGTTAACCAGTGAAGGGCGGCTTGCAGTAGACTGTGGTAGAAAACCCCTGACAGATTTCTCAACTAGTATCCCAAGGAAAGGGAGTTCATTTGACTGCTCTATTTCAAAGGTGATTTTGAGCACAGGTTGGAGCCCATTAAGATATGTAAGAACATTATTACATACAGCTTTGGATATAAATATAGCAGACACATCATCCACATATTAGAAATATGCGAGGGTAAGAAGTTAGGTGTCATTCCATTGAAGACACATTTCTCATGGAACCCAAAAATGATGCTTGTGAGAGCTGAGCCTAGAAAGGATCCCATGGCAACACCATCTATTTGGGCATACATGGTGTCATTACAGATAAGTTACAGTTAAGTTAAGAACAGGTAAGCTATTTATGAATTTCTCCAAGTGTGTATTAAACCTAAGGATGTGTCAGTTTTCATTTACAAATGTATCGATAATGAGACACAGTTCCACCATCAAGCAAGCGTTTATGCAAGATGAGATTGAACAGAATGGTAATAGGGTTACTAATTTATGCCATGCCCTACACTGTGCTTGGTCTGAGGTGCACAATTCTTTTTTATTTTTCAATTTGGTCCGTTTATGCTGCTATATTGCTTCAATAGATGACAGCATCATAAACAGTACCCATTTGAAACATGCCTGGACTATAAACTCACTTAAGTGGAAGCGGTTTGGCAACACAATTAATGATGCCACTAAAGACGCCAAAAATCTCCCTGTCATAAAAATATAATAATATTCATGATGTTATTGGGACTTATTGTAAAGCAGGAATAGTGGGGTCTGGATAGTATGTGTGTATGTGTGTGTGTGTGTATGTATGTGTGTGTGTGTGTGTGTGTGTGTGACTTAATTGAGTTAAAGACAGCTGGTCTGAAGGCTTTGATGTATCAGAAGAGAAGCTAGGTTTGAAATGCTAAATAAATAAACATGCCTGAAGTTTAAGAATGTGAGGTGTAAAGGAACATTTGCACTTTTAAATAAGCCAGAGTAGTTGAATTTCAAAAGATAGGTTGAAATGTTACACTTAGCCAGAAAAAGCCAATCAATAAGTTTATTTTTCCCAAAGCTTACTGATAAAATTGGTACTATGAAAGATTTTTATTATTAGAAATGTAAAGTCCAAAGACACATTGAAACAATGAAATTTACATTCAAAGGGGAAAATATGTGTAAAGGTGAGAAGGCTATGTGTAAGAGGAAGGAATTCTAAGATCTGACAAGTGTGAAAAGCCTCCAGCCTCTATGTACCAAGCAGTTGCCTGTAGGAACTGAAGCTAAGAGAATTCATTGTGAATATCCCTGTCCAGGATTTTGTGTGCTTTGCCTGTGTCTGTTAAAATCCATTTTGTTTTTACTGTTGCCTTAACAGGGGTGTAACTGGGAGACAGATTAATTAGGTGAACTAGGAGTTATCATGGTAGTAATTTGTAGACCTATGTATCTGCTTAAAATTATTTATTTTATTAATAAATGTTTAATTTAGTTTTGTAAAAAAATACACCAAGGCTCGGTGGACTTATTACTATTGAATTCAAGGCATGCATCTCGAAATAAAAAATACAAATGGCAAAACAGTTGTGGCAGGTACTTCAAGTTTTCTGCTGGGATTTGAGCATCTTAGCATTTACCGTCCTCTGTGCCATAACACTGACCATGTACTCTCAGAAAGCAAGGAGTTTGTTCTCGCACATAGTTTCAATTTTGGTGTGCCTTCATCCCAAATCAAACAGGAAGAGGTATTTGCTGAGTTAAATCTCCTTTACTCCCAACTATCCCACCACAAACCAGCATCCACCACAAACCAGCGTCCACTGAAGACGTTGAATCATTGAAAGTGCGCTTAACTGATATAGCACACGCATTTTGCAGAATTCCAAACAAACTTTCTGACTTTCACATGCAAAGCAAATACCTTGCAATGTTGCAGGGCCTTAAGACCAACCTGGACATACACATCAGTACAGCTGACAAAGGGATGGGAATAGTCATCCTTAACAAGCATGACTATATCAATAAAATGCACGCCATTCTTAATGACAGGTCCAAATTCATATCCATTGGATCTGCCGTTCAACATGACTAGAAAGCCTTGCTCAAAAGTAAGTTAAAAAAAAATGGTTTCTGTACTTGTGTAAGAGCACGGAGCTGCCACATGATATATATGACAACGTTTGTCCTCACGGTTCGCTACATGCTGGTACGTATGTGTTGCCCAAGAGACACAAAAGTGATGTCCCTTTACGCTCTATCTTATCTATGACTGGTTCTGCACAATGTGAATTGGCCAAATGGTTGGGTGAACAACCAGTTTTCACCAAGTTTTCCACATACACGGTGAAGGACTCCTTCATATTTGCGAAGGCCACACAGGACTTGCAAATCGATAGTAATGCAGTGTCCACATGTGCACTTGACATTGCTAGACTATTCACCAATGTTCCACTTAAGGAGGCCATAGATATTTGTGCTGCAGCACTTTATCGTGGCGATCCAAACCTGCCATCATTGTGTAAATCAGTATTCATTGAAAATATGAACTCGGCAACCCGTGCAGTTGAGTTCAGTTTTAACAACACCATGTATGCCCAAATAAATGGTGTTGCCATGGCATCCCCTCTAGACCCAGCTCTCACAACATCTTTGTTGGGTTCCATGGGAAACGTGCCTTCAATGAAATGACATCTAACCTCTTATCCGTCGCATATTTCCATTATGTGGATGATACGTATGCTATATTTATATCCGCAGCTGCATGTAACAATTTCCTTACATATCTTAATGGGCTCCATCCTGTACTCAAATTCACCTTCGAAATGGAGCAGTCAAATGAACTTGTTCTCACACTGAACAATTTCTCCTTAAACTCCTCTCACTTCCTCCAAATAAAAGGTGTGGCTATGGGTACCTGCATGGGCCCCAGCTTTGCCTGTCTCTTAATGGGGTATGTGGAACATTCCTTGTTCCAGTCCTACTCCAGCCCCCTCCCACAACTCTTTATCCGGTACATCGATGATTGCTTCGGTGCTGCTTCATGCTCTTCTCTGGACCTGAAAAAATATAATAATTTTGCTTCCAATTTCCACCCCTCCATCATTTTCACATGGTCCATCTCTGACACTTCCCTTCCCTTCCTTGACCTCTCTGTCTCAATTTCTGGTGATAAACTGTCCACCAATATTCATTACAAGCCTACCGATTCCCACAGCTACCTTGACTACCGCTCCTCATACCCCGCTTCCTGTAAGGACTCCATCCCATTCTCTCAGTTCCTTTGCCTCCGTTGCATCTGTTCTGATGATGCCACTTTCAAAAACAGTTCCTCTGACACGTCCTCCTTCTTCCTTAACTGAGGTTTTTCACCCAAGGTGGTTGACAGGGCCCTCAACCATGTCCGGCCCATCTCCCGCGCATCCGCCCTCACACCTTCTTCTCCCTCCCAGAACCATGATAGGGTCCCCCTTGTCCTCACTTATCACCCCACCAGCCTCCGCATTCAAAGGATCATCCTCCGTCATTTCCGCCAACTCCAGCATGATGCCACCACCAAACACATCTTCCCTTCACCCCCAGGGATCGTTCCCTCCGGGACACCCTGGTCCACTCCTCCATCACCCCCTACACCTCAACTCCCTCCCACGGCACCTTCCCATGCAACCGCAGAAGGTGCAACACCTGCCTCTTTACTTCCTCTCTCCTCACCGTCCAAGGGCCCAAACACTCCTTTCAAGTGAAGCAGCATTTCACTTTCACTTCCCTCAATTTAGTCTACTGTATTCGCTGCTCCCAATGCAGTCTCCTCTACATTGGAGAGACCAAACGCAGACTGGGTGACCGCTTTGCAGAACACCTTCGGTCTGTCCGCAAGCATGACCCAGACCTCTCTGTCGCTTGCCATTTCAACACTCCACCCTGCTCTCATGCCCACATGTTCGTCCTTGGCTTTCTGCATTGTTCCAGTGAAGCTCAACGCAAACTGGAAGAACAGCACCTCATCTTCTGATTAGGCACTTTACAGCCTTCCGGACTGAATATTGAGTTCAACAATTTTAAATCATGAACTCTCTCCTCCATCCCCACCCCCTTTCCGATTCCCCCCCTTTTTTTTCCAATAATTTATATAGATTTTTCTTTTCCCACCTACTTCCATTATTTTTAAATGTATTTCCATCCACTGTTTTATCTCTACCTTTTGGCCTTTTTTGATTCCTTCACCCCACCCCACCCCCACTAGGGCTGTCTATAGCTTGCTTGTCCTGCTTTCTACCCTTAATTAGCACATTCCTTAGATAATATCACCACCTTCAACACCTCTTTGACATTTTGTCTGTGACACCTTTTGGTTATCTCCACCTATCACTGGCCCTCTATCCAGCTCTACTTGTCCCACCACTCCCCCACCACCTCCCCCTTAAACCAGCTTATATTTTACCTCTCTTCTATTTTTACTTAGTTCTGTTGAAAGGTCATTTGGACTCGAAACGTTAACTGTGCTCCTCTCCGCACATGCTGCCAGACCTGCTGAGTTTTTCCAGGTATTTTTGTTTTTGTTTTGAGTCAAATGAACTTCCCTTCCTTGACGTACTAGTTGAGAAATCCGTCAGGGGGTTCTCTACAATGGTCTACTGCAAGCCTACCTTCACTGGTCAATATATGCATCGGAATTTGAGCAACAGGTGAAGCCAGCTGTTTCATGTTGCTATTATACAGTAGCAACACGAGTGGTATTAGCCACTAACAGGAAGCTCCAATCAAGTCAAAAAGACATTCTGCCTATCACACAAATGTGTAAAATGGTATGTGAATTTCAGTGCAGGTATGATGCTAGTTATGTAGGCCGCATGCTCTAAAGATTAGTGGATCGTGTTAAACAGCATTTCTGAGCTGCTGTTCGCAATGGGTAGGGTACGGACTGTACCCAACCAGCCTGTGCTTGCAAAACTCAAAACACAGTGTCCAACATTAGATGTGATTCTGCGATTGGACAACATTTGCTAAATAATCCTCAGTGTGCTAAGAATTACACTGACATTCAATTTAAGATTGTCAGTCAGGCTCGCAGTTGGTGCATTTGTGTGTAGTGGAAGCTACATATATTAATACACAGGGCCCTGTTCTTTGCAGACAGAAAGAGCATGTACACACATTGTGCCTGTTCCAGCTAAACAAAATAGGTTGCAGCCATTTGCTGACTCATTCCTCAGGGCAATGCCTTGACCAATCAAGGTCATGCTACCTGACTTAAATTTCAAACATTGCATGGCAGTTAACTGCCAGTCACCATCACTGGTGCATTCTCCATGGCAATGCCTCTACCAAGTGGAATCCACTTGCCAACCAATTAACACTCTCTTCACATACAGTATAAATGGTTGTCTTCCCCTTATATTGGTATTCTTGCAAAGTGCCCTGACAAATGCAAGATAAAAAGCTTCTTTTGGTCTCTTTTTTCAACAGTACTCAAGTTCTGTACTACCAAACAACTATTTCCATTTTTTTCCCCCAAGTTCGATCTTCTGCTTTTCTCCACCTCTTCTTATCTCTATTTCTTTCATTCTAAACTGAATTTTAGCAAACTAGCTGGGAGGCACCAAATTTAGGTTTCTCTCCTTTTAATTCTAAATGCTGGGCAATTACTTTAATCATATGATCCTGACAAGATCTTGCTTCTATTTCTACGTTCAATTGATCTGTTAACTCTCTTGGTTTAGCCTTAGTCAAGGATTTCAGATAATCTAATGTTACATCTTCTACACTCAGAAAAAGTCTTAGTAACATTCAAAGCCACTTCTGAGTTCCAACCATTGTATTTTACTTTTCAGCAAATCCTGTTCCCACTCTCAGTACTTCTACATACTTAATTCTTTAAGGATTCATTGATCCCACCGAAATTCATGGATTTTTTATCCCGCAAGAGCCTTACTTTGTTATGATCCCAGCTGATGATGATGAAAACTGCTCAGATTCCAGATTGAAACCTGGCTTGATAGGTCCTAACTTTTGCCAGGAGTTTCCTTGCCCACCGGAGTCAGGTGTATTTGGTGGTGTGAGCGGACAACATGGTGAGAAGGCCAAAAATCAGTTTCACAACATCCTGAAGCCTGTTTGCGATTGTCCACTCTACCCACTAATGGTGGGCTTTATTCCCTGCCATTGGACCTCAAGAACCTCATTGTAATACATCAACATATCATTATAAGGCCTGCCCGCCGGATCATCCTCCACCACTGGATTGTCCGCCCATGACATCGGGAAAACATGCCGACATGTTTCACAACAGCATATATAAGGTGTGCACTTAGCGGGCTGCACTTCTCTTGGGACTTCAAGGTTTTTTTGCCTACCTTGCTTCGGTCAGCACTCGCAGTCATCAGTGCCAGGCTTCACAGACAACACCACATCACTTTTAGTGGGGCTCATGGGTAGGTCTCTACCTACAGATCAGCCATATGTGGGTAGCTTTTCAACAGCGGGTCAAGGTCTTGCTTGAGGAAGGGGGAGAAGTGGCCTCAGGCAAGGGAAGAGGCTGCAGGATGAGAGTTGTACTGGGGAAGGAGAGCATCACAAGGTGTGTTGGGGGTGGGGGGGCTACATATTAATTTGTGCAAGTGACCTCAAGATGGTGAGGGCTGAGGAGGCAGTCTCCAGAGGAGATGAAGCCAGATGGACATGTGAGGGCATGTGTGTGAGAATGGGTGGTGATGTCCCTTGAGCTGACAGTGAGTGAGATGCCAGTGAATGTGTGATGGGCTTGAGTGTGTGAGTTTAGAGTGATGAGATAGTTGCCTTACTCTGGCTGCACAGATGAGATCATTCATCATCTATCTGCATTGAATGGCCAACCTCTTCTGTGCAGCATTGGCACTGATCACCACAGCCATCGCCCACCAAGCTGGAGTGGTAATGTAGCTGCCCCTCCTGCGCAAGAGCGGCCGTAGAGGGCATCACAGTGGGCCTCCACAGCATCCAAAAGGCACTCGAGGGCTGCAGTCTTGCCTTTCGGGGCCATGTCTTTTTTGCTGCAGTCCTGGGCTGGTAGCACTGAGCGCAGTTGTACTTTAAATATGGTGCCTGGCGTGATGAAGCGGCGAGGTGACGGCGTGGCAGGTGAATCAGAGCCTTCCCATCACCGAAACGGCATGTGTCCTGGGAATGCATAGTTAATGCAGCGGGTTTGGGATGATAAGCCGTGAAAAGCTGTCATTGCGGTCGGTGGGTAAAATGTCATTTTATCCACCCACTACCACACTTGGTGCAAATCTGGGACGATCCCGTCCCTTGTTTTTTATTTAGAAACTGTAGATAAAAGTTACTGAACAAATTGACAGGAGTTTACTGATGAACTTTTAACATAAAGAATAGAACATTTATTAAACAAGAGGAAAAAATGAACCATATTACATTAGACAACAAGATTGGAAAGATCTCAATACAAACACAAAAAAATGATTCAATCTCACGCCATTCCGTTTATCCCAGCAATACCCATACAGACACAAACCTAATGAAGATTCACCCCTATCTTAACATCAAGATGCTTGGCTGGCTCATTTGCAAATGGTTTTCTTATGGTGGTTTTTGAGCATTCACTGGACTCTTTTTTCCCCAGCTGGTGCTGTTCCCTGATTATCCCAAAACCATACTCCAAACTCACTATTACTTGAACTGCAGAGCAAACACGTAAGTTCCCTAAACTCAGTCCCCAACATCTTTGCAGTACTTCTTATCAGAGAGCTTAGAGCTCCTGCCTTCACCCTCTGACATACACACTCTGAACTTCTTTTCTATCTTTCCCTGTGTCTCTAAGTGTCACTGGACCACTATCGCCAGGCAACAGCAGTTTTTTCTACTTTGTGTTTTTTCCCAAAATCACTAAACCGCTAACCCCTTTGTAACCCATCTCTTCACTTCAAGGGTTGTAGAACCTCATTAAAATTGCATGTATAGAAACAAACCGGGAAAACCTGACCTTTTTGCTAGGAGGCCCTCCAGACTTCCCAACACCAAGCTCACAAAAAAAAACCTAAATGAAGCTAAAACCATGTTCCACCTTTCTTAGCACAAAAATGTAAAAATAAATTAAACTTAAAGTTATACATTGTTTCTAACTTTATGATTTTGGGTCCCCTATAGATGTATGCAACCAATGAACAGTGCAGTTAGTCCTGGTTGCATGCAGAAATTATAATAATGAACAATCGCTACAAAGGAAATCTCAAATGCTTGTTTTCAGTGACCACTAATTTAACCCTCTAAATCTCTTAAGAACCAAAACCAGCCCTTTTATATATGCTGTCAGATTAACAAGAAGAGAGCTATTTGTGAGAAAATGGACATTTGGAAAGGCAATGCTAGGTATACATCATTTGTCCAAGGGTACAGTCAGCATAGCTGAGAAATTTGTATGGGGCATCAAGCAGAGAGGAGAATGAGAATAAGCTGAGAAAAAGCTTCGGGAAAATTACTGCAGAAGCATGGACTGGCAGGAAAATGCCAGAAGAGAATAGCAATCTGTGCAATGATTTATCTCATTAGAATGCTTGTAAGTTGCAAGTAGACCTCTGGAGTTGACTCTCACATGTTGAAAGGTTGCAGTTAATGACTGGGTATCAGTGTTTCCAGCAAGCTATTCCATTTAATGGTGCAGCAATTGAATTCATCTGCTCCTTCTTCGGTCAAACTGTATATGTTAACGTTTCGTTTAAATTGCTGCAAGTACTAAGTAACTTCCCTTGACTTAATTAATTTATGAGCAAGGACATGGACACACACGAACAAAGAGCCCATCAAGGCAAGCCATCCCTCACTGAATATGATGATAGGTCTGGTTATTTATGTGTATGGCTCAACACTGCCACAGAAACAATGAGATTCCCTGAGAGCTGCTGATGGCTATAAGCAATTTCTAAAGAGCACTTATCCAATCTAATTAAAATAATTCATCATAAGATACAGTCCATCGTATGCTGAAGATGCAGTCCTGGTGGGCAGACTGAAGTGGAGTCACCCTTCAGTACACACCAGCCAGGGACTCCTCAATGGTTGTGAAGTGCTGCACTTCCAACAACATTGTGCAGCAGCGAGAATTGGACCTGCAAGAGGAGCGAGGTAAGCAGTTCAGATCCTCCGTGGATGTTTTGGAGGGGGAAGAGGAGGAAGAGGAAGAAGAGGAAAGGAGGAGGATGAGCGCAATGCACCCTCTCAGCAACCAAAAGAACCAGCTGTAGTTCGGTGGAAAGTATGCTCATTGCCCTCAATTTTTCTCGCGTCGGCAGGAGTGAGCAGGGATGTGGCGGAGCCGACTGCCGCCCGCAATCGGCTCTGTGCCACCATTTTACACAGGCGGGCCAATTAAGGCCTGTCCAGCATAAGATGTGAGCAGTAGCGCTCAGTGCTACTTGTGCGGGTTGGGGGAGGAGGGAGAGCTGGGGCCAGCGCTCTTTTGCGCATGGAGCTGGCTCAGGGAGATTGAAGCACTTTTGAAATAAAGAAATAAATGGAATAAGAACTTAATGAAACATGTCCCCTTATGTGACTATGTCACATGAGATGGGGCATGGTTTTATATTTCAGAAACATTTTTTATTCAATTTGTATTAGCTTTAGGAAACATCATCCCGCTCGTGCATGAGGTTTCCTAAAAAACATAAAGGCCGCTTGGCCTTTTTACCTGCCCACCAACCGTTAGGTTGGACGGGCAGTGTAAATTTGAAATTAATTAGTTCCTTAATGGCCTTAATAGGCCTTGTAATTATCAGCAGGCGCACAGCCGACTCCGGCATGTGCCCGCCGAATGAAACGTCGTGAGACAGCACGATGATGTCAGGCGCGTGTTCTGACGTCATCGCGCATCCTTTTGCATGCCAGCATGTAGGGCCCATCCCCCCATGCCGACTGGAAAATCCAGGCCATTGAATCAGAAGGTTCTGGTTTCCAGGTCCAGTACAGAAACTTGGACCAGGATTTTATACTCAGCCAGGGTCCTAACCCCTGGTGCAAATGTTGGGGGCAAGCTATCTACCTGCTCTGGCAGCTCGCCTGATGACCATATAACAATCAATGGGCCGTTAAATGGCTTGAGGTGGACCCTCCAAGCCCATTTTTAAAATTATTCATTTGTGGGATGCGGGCTTCGCGGCTTGGGCCAGCATTTATTGCCCATCCTTAACCGTCCTTGAGAAGGTGGTGGTGAGCTGCCTTTTTGACCACTGCAGTTCACATGTAGGTGCACCTGCAGTGTTGTTAGGGAGGGAGTTCCAGGATTTTTACCCAATGACAGTGAAGGAACGGCGATATATTTCCAAGTCAGGATGGTGTGTAGTTTGGAGGGGAACTGCCAGGTGGTGGTGCTCCCATGTATCTGCTGCCCTTGTCCTTCTAGATGTTAATGGTCGTGGGTTTGGAAGGTGCTGCCTAAGGAGCCTTGGTGAGTTTCTGCAATGCATTTTGTAGATGGTACACACAAAGTAGGTGCTAACTCCCTTGCCCACCACTAACCCAAGCAGTGAAAACTGTTGGTTTTCCGGCAGTGTGGACCTTTGCCCACTGCAGGAAAATTTGTGGAGGGGGTGGTCCATCTTCCCGTTGGCTACTTAAGGGCCTCAATTGACCAATAGGTGGGTGGGTCACCCAATGCCTTCCCCGCCACCCATAAAATTACGAAGGGGTAGGTGGGTAGACTCAAGGAATGGTAACCAAGGCATAGTGCACAATTTTATGCTCCCAGCCCACCTGCCAACCTGTCCCCAGGCAATGTAAAACTCAGCCCTTGAGAGCAAAATCTAAGCTCACAATACAGTGCATTATTGAGGGAACATAGCACTGTTGGAGATGCTGTCTTTCAGATAATATATTAGCTGAAGTTCTGTCAGCTCTCTTGGGTGGACAGACAAGTACCCATATTAATATTTTGAATTAGAGCATGGGTGTTGTGCCTCATGTTCTTCCAATATTCATCACTCAATCAACAACACTAAAGTGATTACTGTTCGTGGGAGCTTGCTTTTCAAATTGGTTGCCATGTTTTCTACATCACAAAGGTACACCTTCAAAGTACATCATTAGCTGTAAGAACTTTGGGACATCCTGCGGTTGTGAAAGGTACCATATACACACAAGACTTACTTTTTTGCATTGCTGCTCAGGATCCCACCCCCATCCCCACCTATGCCACTGACGACAGCAGTCCTGGAATCAACCAACCACCCCTTGAACATTCCCTATTGGTCACCATCAATGCATGTGTTCCCATTCAGCATCAAACAATTTAAAAGGCCACTCACCACCATGCACCCAAGAATAGATAAGGCAGGAGGGTGATGAAAGCGAGTAACATTTATGTGAGCTAAATCAACAACAGAAACTTTTCCATGCAATATTTCCAAAGATACTCACATGCATACCCTTGTGCAACTACAAAGCTATACTTTTCCTTTTCCTGCTACTCCTATGTGGTGCAACTTATATGGTTCCAGCAGAGGTGGAGACAGGCCACTCAGATCCATGTTCTGACTGCTGAGATGCCAATATGCTCTGAGTTTTGCAAACTGTGCGGGCCCTGTCAAAGACTGCTCCTCCTGCACACATCCAGGGACAAACTTGGTCAACGGGACATAAGGCAGCATGTGGGCTGCAAACTGATAGGGGAACAGTGGGTGAGAAATTGAATTAATTTGAGTGGAGTTTCCACTTCCATGTCCCCTTTCACCATCATCCCCCACTTGTCACAGCCACGCTTCACTCCTACAACTCTGCTGGTGCAGATCAGCACGGTCCAGCAAGGCCAAGGAAAGATATCTGTCACCCTAATTAATGCTGCAGCTTTTGGCAACCTGTGCATAGATGATTGAAGTGTTTAATGTTCGAAGGCACTGTACACTCTATGCATGGAAAAGCAAATCATCTTATTGGCCTACAGTATCAACCCACTCAAGCTTGAGGTGGACTCCTCCATTCTATCTGCAATCATGGTTGAGTGGGATTTGAAGGCCTTTAAATGCATCACACATTACCTGCTGCTGCTCAACGATTCTCCTTTTCATTGATGGTCATTCCTTGCCCCAGGGCACAGCATCTCTGTCCAGTTAATCAGAGCTTGTGGGAAGCTGCACTCTTCTTCATGAAATCTCAATTTCTGTTACTGTCACCACCATCTGTTCTTGCTCACTTTATGTAGTGTGAATCACCAAGTAAAACCACAATTATTTGGCTCAATAGTCGTAGCGAAATGTGAGTATCTGAACTGGTGCATAGTCTGCATGAATCATGAGACGGTGCATCCTGAAAAGAACTCAACTTCTTGAAATTTCATCATCAACTATAACCACTAACTTCTATTACACCTGTGACAGTCCTGTTGGAGATATAAGACATGAATTAGCTGTAGCAAGGTAAGAATGTTGCAAGTTATTATGGAGATGATCATTTTCACTCACTGTTGAAGCCAAGTCACCATGGCTGAGTGCCATATGACATGGGTGGCTAATATTTAATGGTTTCACCAAGTAGCTGGAAGATCTTCATCTTCCTATCTCCAACAGCTAGGCACACTGAAACTCCACTGTTTTTTATCATCTGCCCCTCTGCAGTAAAATTTGTCCAGGGCCATCTCCACTTTTCTTCTTCTCCCTAGTGTTGAGTCCCCTTTCCCTGAAAAGTGGGAAGAAACACACCTATTATCGAGAGTAATGGCATGTGTTCACCTGATGGGTGGAGTGAATTTGTTGAGGATGAGAGGGGGAGATGCATGAAATTTAATAAATGTGGGGGTGGCGTGGAGTGGCGGATGGATAGATGGAGGTGTGAGGGAGTGTATAGAAAGAGAAAGATGGATGCACCTGGAAGGTGTGAGGAGAGATGTGATCAGTAGGTTTGAGAAGACAGAGTGTGGGGGTGGGATAATGTATACAGCAGAATTTCAGTGAATGTATTTACCTTCCTTGACCTAGTTAGGCCATTGAACCACTTCCTACACTGATTCCAGGAATATAGCATAATGGTCCAACTGCTGACCTGCTCTTCCACTTCCAACCATGCCTTCTCAGTTTCAGCTGCACCCTACTCCTTCCCATTGCTGGGGGACAGTATCTCCCTTTAAGAACATAAGAACATGAGAAATAGGAACAGAAATAGACCATTTAGCCCCTCGAGCCTGCTGATCATGGCTGATCTTCTTGTGTTTCGATTTCCACATTCCCATCTACCCCTGATAACCTTTGATTCCCTTGCCTAACAAGAATCTATCTACCCCTGCCTTAAAAACATTCAATGACCCCACCTCCACCACCTTCTGAGGCAGAGAATTCCAAAGTCACACAACCCTCTGAGAGAAAAAAATTCTCCTCATCTCTATCTTAAAAGGTGACCCCTAATTTTAAAACAGTGCCCCCTGGTTCTAGACTCACCCGCGAGAGGAAACATCCTTTTGACATTCACCTTGTCAAGGACGTTCAGGATCTTGTATACTTCAATCAAATCACACCGCACTCTTCTAAACTCCAGTGGAAACAAGCCCAGTCTGTCTAACTTATCCTCACAAGACAGCCCGCTCATTCCAGGTATCAATCTAGTAAATCTCCTCTGAACCGCCTCCAATGAATTTACATCCTTCCTTAAATAAGGAGACCAAAACAACACACAGTATTCAAGGTGCGGTCTCACCAATGCCCTGTATAACTGAAGCATAAAACCCTTACTTTTATGTTCAATCCCTCTCGTAATAAAGGATAGCATGCCATTAGCCTTCTTAATTGCTTGCTGTACCTGCATACTAACTTTTTGTGAAGCATGTACTGGAACACCCAGATCCCTCTGCACCTCAGAATTATGCAGCCATTCTCCATTTAAATAATGCCCTGGTTTTTTGTTCTTCCTGCCAAAGTGAACAACTTCATATTTTCCCACATTAAACTCCATTTGTCAGACCTTTGCCTACTCACTCAACCTATCTATATCCATCTGCAACCTCCTCATGTCCTCTTCACAACACACTTCCCTACCTATCTTTCTGTCATCTGCAAATTTAGCTACCATGTCTTCACTCCCATAATCTAAGTCATTGATGTAAATCGTAAAAAGTTGAGGCCCCAGTACAGACCCCTGTGGGACTCCACTCATCACATCCTGCCAATCAGAAAAAGACCCATCTATGCATGCTCCCTGCTTTCTGCCAGCCAGCCAATCTTCTATCCATGCTAATATGTTACCCCCTACACTATGCACTTTTATTTTCCATAATAATCTTTGATGTGGCACCTAATGAAATGCCTTCTGGAAATCCAAGTACAGTACGTCTACAGTCTCCTTTATCCACTGCACATGTTACTCCTTCAAAAACTCAAATAAATTGGTTAAACATGATTTTCCTTTCAAAAAACCATGCTGACTCTTTCCGATTGCCTTGAACTCTTCCAAGTGCCCAGCTATAACCTCCTTAATGATTGATTCTAATAACTTCCCCACGACAGACATCAAGCTAACTGGCCTATAGTTTTCTGTTTTCTGCCTCCGTCCCTTCTTGAATAGGGGGGTTATATTTGCCACCTTCAAGTCTGATGGAGCCTTTCCAGAATCTAGGGAATTTTGGAAAATTAACACCAGCGCATTAACTAACTCTTTTAAGACCCAAGGATGTTGTCCATTGGGACCCGGAGACTTGCCAGCCTGCAGCTCCATCAATTTGCTCAGTACTGTTTCCATAGTGATTGTAATTTCACCAAGTTCCTTTCTCCCGTTCACCTCCTGATTTGCAGCTATTACTGGAATGTATTTTGTGTCCTTTATAGTGACCACAGGAGCAAAATATTTGTTCATTTCTTCAACCATTTCCTTATTAACTATTATTAACTCCCCACTGTCACTTCCTAGAGGACCAACACTCACTTTACTTACTCTTTTCTTTTTTAAATACCTGTAGAAACTCTTGCTATCCATTTTTACATTTCTAGGTAGCTTCCTCTCATACTCTAATTTCTTTCTCCTGATTAACCTTTTAGTTATTCTCTGCCATTCTTTATATTCTGTCCAATTATCTGTCCTGCCACTCATCTTTGCGGAGTTGTATGCTTTTTTCCTTAAGTTTGATGCTTTCCTTAACTTCTTTAGTTAACCATGGATGATGGGTCCTCCCCTTACAATTTTTCTTTATAGTAGGAATGTACTTATTCTGAACACCCTGAAATATCCCCTTCAATGTCTGCCACTGCTTCTCTATTGAACTTTCCTCTAGCCTAGTTACCCAGTTCACTTCAGCTAGTTCAGCTTTCATCCCCACATAGTTGCCCATATTTAGATTTAAGATACTAGTCTTAGACCCACTCTTCTCTCTTTCAAACTGGATGTAAAATTCAATCATATTGTGGCCGCTGCTACCTAAGGATGCCTTTACCCTGAGGTCATTAATTAATCCTGTTTGGCTCCTGTGAAGACCCTTTGGCTTCTCACAGCTCCTAGCAACACATCAAGGGAGGTTTCAATAGAGCAGGACACAGCCTTTGAGCATCTGGACTCCATTGTGAGACTTCCTATTCTCTTCCTATCAACTGCAACTCCTCCAATTTGTACCTCATTTTACGGTAGCCATACTGTTATTGTATGGCTCTCTTTTAAGTTACATTTCAGTTTAATTTCCCTATTAACCACTTACATCTATTCAATTATATGCTTATTTTTTGCCTTTCCAATGAAAATTTAAAATGGGCTGTTTCCATAACAGGTGGCCAATCTGAAATCCCAGTTCTAACAGTAGATGGCAAGTTGAATATCTAGTCTCCATCCAGGCTAATGTGCAATGCCATGGGAGATTGAATTGTATGCAAAAAAAAGTTGTATCACGTGGCACAATTAATAAATCCCCAGATACCAAATTATCCTCTTGTAACCCATGCTGCTCCTGAAGTTACTTTCATAATAATCAAAATCATGATTATTAGAAAATCAGAAGGGCAAAAGTTAGACTGATTCTTTGCACTTGATCACGAGAGGAGGATAAAGGGAGATGCACTATCATAACACTGTTGCTTCCAAGTAATTTTTAAAAGAAATTTGTGGTCTCTAACATGAGCTGAAAGTTTTGAAGGTGCTATAATATGTCCCTGCTTATTAAATAAGGCACTTAATAAACTTCAGTGTAGGCATCTTAATAGATAAACTACAAAATATCAATATTCAAATGGAGACATGCAATGTCTCAACGTAATTTCAAGGTAATAATCTCATTACAGTATTCAGATAGAATCTGCTGTTCTGATTTCTAACTCACTGATGATTTTGTTTTGGGATGTAGGAACTGGAGTAGGCCATTCAGCCCCTAGTGTCTGCTCCACCATTCAATGAAATTTTGGCTGTCCTGTATCCTAACACCCACCCTGACTCATAGCCCTGCATCCCCTTTGCTAGCAAGAATCTATTTTTAACAGATTTCACATCTATTGCTTTTTGTGTGAGAGAGATCCACATTTTTGTGAAAAAAATTTCCTAACTTCTTGCTATAATGGCCTGGCTCTGATTTTATAATTATGTCACTTTGTCCTCATTTTCTCCGCTAGCAGAAAAGATTTCCCTCCACCTAACTTATCATTTCCTTTAAAATCTAAAATCCTTAATTAAATCACTCCTTAGCTTTCTAATTCCAAGGAATACAAACCCAGTTTATGTATTCGCTCTTCAAAATGTAATCCTTAGAGCCCTGGTAACATTCTGATGGATCTGTGCAACATTCCATTCAAGGCCAATATATCCTTTCTAGGGGGAAGTGCCCAGAACCTGCTCAAGATGTGGTTTAACCAGAGCTTTGTATAACAAAACTTCCTTCCCTTTAGATTCTAGTGCTCTAGTTAGCAATTTTGGGTTTTTTTGTACCTGGTCATTACATTTAGTACCCTTTGCATCTCTTTGGATGGCCAATGTTTCTAGCTTTTCACCATTTATGAGAACAGAAGAAATAGCATGAGTAGACCATGTGGCACCTTAAGTTCCTCGCTCTTATTAGCTCCTTGTTATTTTCTATTTCTAATATGTAATTTATATCTTCTACTGTGAAGACTGACACAAAATATTTGTTCAATATCTCTGCCATTTCCTCATTCCCCATGATAATTTCTCCTGCCTCTGTTTCTAATGGACCAATGTTTACTTTAGCTACTTTCCTTTTTATATATTTGTCAAAGTTTACAATCTGTTTTTATATTCTTGGGTAATTTATTTTCATATTCTAATTTCTTTCCCTTTTTATCAACTTTTTGATGGCCCTTTGTTGGTTTCTAAAACACTTCCAATCCTCAAACTTCCTAGTATCTTTGGAAATTTATAATTCTCTTATTTTAACCTAATGCTATCATTAACTTCCTAATTAAGCCACTGATGGCTTTTTCTTGTTGAGCTCTTTGTTTTTTAATGGGATATAATTTGTTGAACATTTTGCATTCTTTCTTTAAATGTTTCTCACTGTTTATTTATCACAATACCTTTTAGTTTAACCACCCTATCAACCTTAGCCAGCTTTCCTCTCACACCTAATTTGGCTTTGTTTAAGTTTAAGATTCTTGTTAGGGACTGCGATATGTTGCTTTCAAACATTAATATTGACTTCAATATGATCTCTTTTGCGCAGCGGACCTTTTGCTATGAGATTACTAATTAACTCTGCCTCATTGCACAATACTAGATCTAAATTAGTTTTAACCCCAATTGGTTCCACAACGTATTGTTCCAGGAAACTGTCATGAAAGCAACCTACAAACTCACCTTCCAGATCATCTTTGCCAATTTCATTGTCCCAGTCTATATGACACAATTATTACATTGCCTTTGATTACCCTTTGCTGGCATCATATCCCAGTATATTATTAACTTTCAGTCAATACTTTTAAAACTGGATGCAAGCTATTAACATAACTGTTGAAGAACATGTGACCATTGGCATTTTGACTTTCAGCATTTTGACCTTCAGACAGTCCTAAGTCTCAAGTGGATACCTAATTAAATATGGACATTCACAGCCATTTGGGGAATGCACATTTTTTTGTTTAAGGATGGATCAACATAGAAGGACTACAGAATTCCATCCAACCTGACTCTCTGATTTTTCCTGGACAAATTGAGGCATCAAAAGTCAAAGTGTGTATGACAGACGTGAATGGATCCTAAAACCTTCCACTTATTATTATGGTTTCCCTCATCCAAACTAGACTAGGTGAATCTGAAGGTCTCAATGGCAACAGAAGATGATTGGAATCAACATTCACACCACCCTTTGTTTGGAAAAAGGACTTTGAACTTGTGGAAGTCACATAATGAGAGAACCATCTTTATTGTCTGCTTTTAAAATCATCAAGAAGCTGCTTGTAGACAGAGAGTTCCACTGAAAGCCATCAAACTAGCTGCAAGTCATCCAAACAAAGTCCACCTGAGAACCAATCTCCTAGAAATTCAACTATAACAGACCTCACAAGCTGCTGAGAATCTTTCACTTTACCAGACCTTCACTTCAACTTAAAAGCATCAACATCATCTAAGAAACTGCGGGCCTACTACAAAAAGACTGAGATAATTAATCTGTATCTAATTTTGTATGTGTGAGAGTATATGTGAGATGAGTGAGTGAAACTTTGCAGTAATATGGGATAAGTGTGTAATAATAAATAACCTTTTTTTTAAACTCACAAAAAGCTGGCTGCTAAATTTTTTCAATGGGCCACATACTCCAGGGTAAGAAAACACAAACCTCTTTCACTACAAAACTTTATTAATCACGGGCAATAAAGAAACACATACATTCTGTCCAGGATACTGCTTTCTAAAACTCTTCTAACCCTTAGATTCACTGCTCCTCTTGGCAACATTGTAGTACTCCTCCTGCAGTCTAGTACTATGCTTAAGCTCTTTTTAAGCTCCACTCTTGATCTTGCCCTTTAGCACTGCTCCATTCTTGTTAGCCATTGATGGATCACTTTTGCTATGGAGTTTTTAATTTCTCAACGGGACATGTATTCATTGAGAATTATGAAATATTTCTTTAAATGCTTGACATGGCTTATTTACCATAATACCTTTTATTTTAATTTCCAAATCTATTTTAGCCAATTCACCCCTCATATCTGTGTAATTGTATTTAATTAAGTTTAATACTCTGGTTTCAGACTTAAATGTGTCAGTCTCGAAGTCAGTGTAAAATTCTATAATTTTGTAATTCTTCTTCAGAGGATCCCTTACTACGAGATCACTAACTAACACAGTCTAATTACATAAGATAAGATCTAAAATAGCCTCTTCCCCAGGTAATCAGTGATTGTTAGCTTTGAAGTTTTACTTTGTAATTTGGACCCTAGTTCCTCAAACTCCCTCAGCAGAGTCTCAACCCTAATTCCACCGATGTCATGTGTTCCCACATGGACCACAACAACTGGTTCCAACCCACCTACTATAAGTTCTTTAACCCTGCCACAGGGAAGGCAACAACACTTTCAAAACACCCAATTCCAACCCCTACTCCTTAATTACACTGTTCCCTACCATTATCACATTCCTATTCACTCCTTCCACCTTGACTGGCCTCCTGTAACACAGTGCTGTGATCAATTTGTTCATCCAACTTGCAGACATTTCTCTGATCCACACGGGCAGCAAGAACCTCGTACCTGTTAGATAAGGACAAAACCAAGGTTCCTCCAGCACTACACCTGTGGTTCCCTGACCTGCCTGATTCACAGTCACACCTTGTTGTGTTAGCACGAAACAGACACGTACCAATACGTGAGCAACTTCTAAATTAAGTTTCCAGATAACTGTCCCCCTTCTTGATGCTCTGCAATGGCTAGACCTCATACTCCAGCTCAATAATTATGAGCTGAATCTCCTCGAAGTACAGACACCTAGAGAGATGTTGTTCTATGGAATCAGGATGCTCTCCACAAGCACCCACATGCAACAGTTATGACACTCCATCTACATAGCGACCCCTATATAATCTTGCGCTGTGGTGTCACTTTGTACTGTTTCTCCTGCACCCCACACAGACCACCCTTTAGTACTGCTCCACTCTGTAACACACCCTTTAGCATGGCTCCACTCTCGATCTCACCCTTTAGCACTGCTCTGCTCATATCTCAACCTTTAGCACTGCTCCGCTCGTATCTCACCCGTTAGTACTATTCCATTCTGTATCTCACCCTTTGGTACTGCTCCAATCTCAATCTCACACTTTAGCACGGCTCCACTCTCAGCCTTACCCTTTAGCACTGTTCCACTCTCAATCTCACTATTTAGTACTGCTCCACTCTCAATTTCACCCTTTAGTACTGCTCCACTCTCAATCTCACCCTTTAGTACTGCTCCGCTCTCAATCTCACCCTTTAGTACGGCTCCGCTCTCAATCTCACCCTTTAGTACTGCTCCACTCTCAATCTCACCCTTTAGTACTGCTCTGCTGTCAATCTCACCCTTTACTACTGCTCCACTCCCAATCTCATCCTTTAGTACTGCTCCACTCTCCATTTCACCATTTATAACTGCTCCGCTCTCAATTTCACCCTTTAGTACTGCTCCACTCTCAATCTCACCCTTTAGTACTGCTCCACTCTCAATCTCACCCTTTAGTACTGCTCCACTCTCAATCTCACCCTTTAGAACTGCTCCACTCTCAATTTCACCCTTTAGAACTGCTCCGCTCTCAATTTCACCCTTTAGTACTGCTCCGCTCTCAATTTCACCCTTTACTACTGCTCCGCTCTCAATTTCACCCTTTAGTACTGCTCCGCTCTCAATTTCACCCTTTAGTACTGCTCCACTCTCAATCTCACACTTTAGTACTGCTCCGCTCTCAATTTCACCCTTTAGTACTGCTCCACTCTCAATTTCACCCTTTAGTACTGCTCCACTCTCAATCTCACCCTTTAGTACTGCTCCGCTCTCAACTTCACCCTTTACTACTGCTCCGCTCTCAATTTCACCCTTTAGTACTGCTCCGCTCTCAATTTCACCCTTTAGTACTGCTCCACTCTCAATCTCACCCTTTAGTACTGCTCCGCTCTCAATTTCACCCTTTAGTACTGCTCCGCTCTCAATTTCACCCTTTAGTACTGCTCCGCTCTCAATTTCACACTTTAGTACTGCTCCGCTCTCAATTTCACCCTTTAGTACTGCTCCGCTCTCAATTTCACCCTTTAGTAATGCTCCACTCTCAATCTCACCCTTTAGTACTGCTCCGCTCTCAATTTCACCCTTTAGTACTGCTCCGCTCTCAATTTCACCCTTTACTACTGCTCCGCTCTCAATTTCACCCTTTAGTACTGCTCCACTCTCAATTTCACCCTTTAGTACTGCTCCACTCTCAATCTCACCCTTTAGTACTGCTCCGCTCTCAATTTCAGCCTTTAGTACTGCTCTGCTCTCAATTTCAGCCTTTAGTACTGCTCCGCTCTCAATTTCACCCTTTAGTACTGCTCCACTCTCAATCTCACCCTTTAGAACTGCTCCACTCTCAATTTCACCCTTTAATACTGCTCCGCTCTCAATTTCACCCTTTAGTACTGCTCCGCTCTCAATCTCACCCTTTAGTACTGCTCCGCTCTCAATCTCACCCTTTAGTACTGCTCCGCTCTCAATCTCACCCTTTACTACTGCTCCACTCTCAATCTCACCCTTTAGTACTGCTCCGCTCTCAATTTCACCCTTTAGTACTGCTCCACTCTCAATTTCACCCTTTATACAGCTCCACTCTCAATTTCACCCTTTACTACTGCTCCACTCTCAATCTCACCCTTTACTACTGCTCCACTCTCAATTTCACCCTTTAGTACTGCTCCACTCTCAATCCCACCCTTTAGTACTGCCCCACTCTCAATTTCACCCTTTAGTACTGCTCCACTCTCAATTTCACCCTTTAGTACTGCTCCACTCTCAATCTCACCCTTTAGTACTGCTCCACTCTCAATTTCACCCTTTACTACTGCTCCACTCTCAATTTCACCCTTTACTACTGCTCCGCTCTCAATTTCACCCTTTAGTACTGCTCCACTCTCAATTTCACCCTTTACTACTGCTCCACTCTCAATTTCACCCTTTAGTACTGCTCCACTCTCAATTTCACCCTTTACTACTGCTCCGCTCTCAATTTCACCCTTTAGTACTGCTCCACTCTCAATTTCACCCTTTAGTACTGCTCCGCTCTCAATTTCACCCTTTAGTTCTGCTCCGCTCTCAATCTCACCCTTTAGTACTGCTCCACTCTCAATTTCCCCCTTTAGTACTGCTCCGCTCTCAATTTCACCCTTTAGTACAGCCCCGCTCTCAATCTCACCCTTTACTACTGCTCCACTCTCAATCTCACCCTTTAGTACTGCTCCACTCTCAATTTCACCCTTTAGTACTGCTCCACTCTCAATCCCACCCTTTATTACTGCTCCACTCTCAATTTCACCCTTTAGTACTCCTCCACTCTCAATTTCACCCTTTAGTACTGCTGCAATCTCAATTTCACCCTTTAGTACTGCTCCACTCTCAATCTCACCCTTTAGTACTCCTCCACTCTCAATTTCACCCTTTAGTACTGCTCCACTCTCAATCTCACCCTTTAGTACTGCTCCACTCTCAATCTCACCCTTTAGTACTGCTCCGCTCTTGTCCTCGCCCTTCAGCACTGCTTCACTCACGGCCTCACCGTTTAGCACTGCTCCACCCTGGATCTCACCCTTGCGTACTGCTTCACTCTCAATCTCACCCTTTTCCATTGCTCCGTCCTTAACCATAGTCTTTTCTGTCACTTCTGCCTCACCCTTTTCTTATAGCTTAGATTTCCTTTAGCTAAACGATATTATAATTATGTACTGAGGTAAATTAAAAATTAAACATTTTGATGTAATTCCTCGGCTGCTGATGCTCCTCATTCCCAATCAACATTGTGTGATTTTTTAGTTAATCTCCCTCCTCATTTGGTATTGGTGCCTGCTCTCTGTGCAGTTCCCTGAGTGCTCTCTGTGGCTGCTCTCTGTGCAGCTCCCTGAGTGCTCTCTGTGGCTGCTCTCTGTGCAGCTCCCTGACTGCTCTCTGTGCCTGCTCTCTGTGGCTGCTCTCTGTGCAGCTCCCTGACTGCTCTCTGTGCCTGCTCTCTGTGCCTGCTCTCTGTGACTGCTGTCTGTGCCTGCTCTCTGTGACTGCTCTCTGTGCCTGCTCTCTGTGCCTGCTCTCTGTGCCTGCTCTCTGTGCCTGCTCTCTGTGACTGCTCCCTGTGCCTGCTCTCTGTGACTGCTGTCTGTGCCTGCTCTCTGTGACTGCTCTCTGTGCCTGCTCTCTGTGCCTGCTCTCTGTGCCTGCTCTCTGTGGCTGCTCTCTGTGACTGCTCTCTGTGACTGCTCTCTGTGCCTGCTCTCTGTGACTGCTCTCTGTGCCTGCTCTCTGTGCCTGCTCTCTGTGCCTGCTCTCTGTGACTGCTCTCTGTGCCTGCTCTCTGTGACTGCTCTCTGTGACTGCTCTCTGTGCCTGCTCTCTGTGCCTGCTCTCTGTGCCTGCTCTCTGTGACTGCTGTCTGTGCCTGCTCTCTGTGACTGCTCTCTGTGCCTGCTCTCTGTGCCTGCTCTCTGTGACTGCTGTCTGTGCCTGCTCTCTGTGGCTGCTCTCTGTGCAGCTCCCTGACTGCTCTCTGTGGCTGCTCTCTGTGCCTGCTCTCTGTGACTGCTCTCTGTGCCTGCTCTCTGTGCCTGCTCTCTGTGACTGCTCTCTGTGCCTGCTCTCTGTGCCTGCTTTCTGTGCCTGCTCTCTGTGACTGCTCTCTGTGCCTGCTCTCTGTGACTGCTCTCTGCGACTGCTCTCTGTGCCTGCTCTCTGTGACTGCTCTCTGTGCCTGCTTTCTGTGCCTGCTCTCTGTGACTGCTCTCTGTGCCTGCTCTCTGTGACTGCTCTCTGTGCCTGCTCTCTGTGCCTGCTCTCTGTGCCTGCTCTCTGTGACTGCTCTCTGTGCCTGCTCTCTGCGCCTGCTCTCTGCTCTCTGTGACTGCTCTCTGTGACTGCTCTCTGTGACTGCTCTCTGTGCCTGTTCTCTGTGACTGCTCTCTGTGGCTGCTCTCTGTGCCTGATCCCTGTGCCTGCTCTCTGTGCCTGTTCTCTGTGACTGCTCTCTGTGACTGCTCTCTGCCTCTGCTCTCTGTGCCTGCTCTCTGTGACTGCTCTCTGTGCCTGCTCTCTGCCTCTGCTCTCTGTGCCTGCTCTCTGTGACTGCTCTCTGTGGCTGCTCTCTGCCTCTGCTCTCTGTGCCTGCTCTCTGTGCCTGCTCTCTGTGCCTGCTCTCAGTGGCTGTTCTCTGTGCCTGCTCTCGGTGGCTGCTCTCTGTGCCTGCTCTCTGCGATTGCTCTCTTTTGCTGCCATCAGGGTTGCTCTCTCTGGCTAGTCTCTATGGCTGCTCTCTGTGGCTGTTTTCTGTGGCTGCTTTCTGTGTCCATTCTCTGCGTGTTCTCTATGTCACTGCTGTTTGTGGTTGCCTCCTGTGGCCGTACTCTGCCACTGGTCTCTGTGTCTGGTCTCTGCAGCTTCTCTATGCCATTGCTGTTTTAGCCTGCTCTTTGTTGCTGCTCTCTGTGATTGCCCTCTGCCACTCTTTTTTAATATTAATTTTTGTAGCAATGGAAGAAAAAAGGACAAGAGAATAATTTAAGATTGATAATAAAAACGTCTCATAGCACTAAGTTTTACCAGTAATCATTGGGTAAAGTAAACACATTGTTTCTAAACTTCACCTGGCTAGGTGACATGTTTCACTTCCTCTTTTGAAAACAATCTAGACTGGTTTATTAAAAGTGCAAATGCTCCCTTGATACCTATGTTTCTAATCTCCCTCATGTTTACCTAATTAACATTTCAAACCTAACTTCTCCTCTTACATCAAAGCATCCACGCTAGCTGCCTCTAATTCAATTAAATCACACACACACACACACACACACTGACATATATAGATACATAGTCACATCCTACTATTACTCTATTTTACAATAAGTTACAATAATATTATGAAAATTATTATATCTTCCCAATCTTCAGGCATGCAATATGCTCAATAAGGCCTTTAAAAAATATGCAGTCACAGCACTATAACAGTTTCTTAAGCTAGACAATGTTGATGGAGCTTAGCATCCATATAAAGTGGTCACTGGTTGGTTGGACCATTACACAGATGTAAATTAATGAACTGTGCTCTTAAGGGACCTCACCATGGATTCTGCAGGAAGATAAATAAAACTGCAACCAGAGACAGAACAGGTCTCCAACTACAAATGAGAAGGTGCATTTGTATAACAAACCAAACATTCAGCAAGAATCATAAAGTGCTTGATACATTGAAGTACATTAAGGAACATTAAGGCATGGATAAACAAGACCTGCACTATACCCAAGGAAATTAGAATGCCTCAAAGCAGGCTCCAGTACAAAAGTGGGAAATGTGCACATAGGTGGAGCACTGGGGGCTGTTAAGGTTAGGTGGGGAGCTACCCCACTCCGCAATGAGAACATCCTCCTGCACAAGTAGATTCCCTCCTTCATTCTTTAACTTTTCTTTTATTTCCTGTATGTCCAATCCTACAACTTTGGCTCGGTAACGCCATTGCTGACCAAGCTGATGAAGTCCTAAAGGGCATAGCTGCCAAGCTGGATCTGTGGCAGGTGGTGAGGGAACCAACAAGAGGGAAAAACGTATTTGACCTCATCCTCACCAACCTGCCTGCCACAGATGCATCTGTCCGTGACAGTATCGGTAGGAGTGACCACCACACAGTCCTTGTGAAGACGAAATACCGTCTTCACACTGAGGATACCCTCCATCATGCTGTGTGGCACTGCCACCATGCTAAATGGGATAAATTTTGAACGGATCTAGCAATTCAAGACTGGGCATCCATGAGGCACTGTGGGCAATCAGCAGCAACAGAATTGTACTCAACCACAATCTGTAACCTCATGGCCCGACATATCCCCCGCTCTACCATTACCACTGAGCCAGGGGATCAACACTTGTTCAATGAATAGTGCAGGAGGGCATGTCAGGAGCAGCACCAGGCATACCGAAAAATGAGGTGTCAACCTGGTGAAGCTACAACACAGGATTACTTGCATGACAAACAGCATAAGCAGCAAGTGATAGACAGGGCTAAGCGATTCCACAACCAATGGATCAGATCTAAGCTCTGCAGTTCTACCACATCCAATCGTGAATGGTGGTGGACAATTAAATGACTCACTGGAGGAGGAGGCTTCGCAAATATCCCCATCCTCAATGATGGGGGAAACCAGCACATCTGTGCAAAAGGTAAGGCTGAAGCATTCGTAACAGTCTTCAGCCAAAAGTGCTGAGTGGATGATCCATCTCGGCCTTGTCCAGAGGGCCCCAGCATTACAGATGCCAGGCTTCAGCCAATTCAATTAATTCCACATGATATCAAGAAATGGCTGAAGATAGTTGGTACTGCAGAGGCTATGGACCCTGACAATATTCTGGCAATAAGACTGAAGGCATGTGTTCCAGAACTTGCTGCATCCCTAGCCAAGCTGATCCAGTAGAGCTACAACACTGTCATCTACCCAGCAATGTGCAAAATTGCCCAGGTATGTCCTATCCACAAAAAGCAAGACAAATCCAACCCAGCCAATTACCACCCCATCAGTCTACTCTCCATCATCACTAAAGTGATGGAACGGGTCAACTACAGTGCTATCAAGTGGCACTTGCTTAGCAATAACCTACTCACTGATGTTCAGTTTGGGTTCCTCCAGGGCCACTCAGCTCCTGACCTCATTACAGCCTTGGTTCAAACATGGACAAAAGAGCTAAACTCCAGAGGTGAGGTGAGAGTGACTGCCCTTGACATCAAGGCAACATTTGACCGAGTGTGGCATCAAGGAGCCCTAGTAAAACTGGAGTCAATGGGAATCAGAGGGAAAACTCGCCTCTGGTTGGAGTCATACCTAGCATGAAGGAAGATGGTTGTGGTTGTTGGAAGTCAATCATCTTAGTTCCAGGACATCACTGCAGGAGATCCTCAGAGAAGTGTCCTAGGCACAACCATTTTCAGCTGTTTCATCAATGACCTTCCTTCCACCGTGAAGTGGGGATGTTCGCTGATGATTGCACAATGTTCAGCACCATTCGCGACTCCTCAGATACTGAAGTGTCCAAATGCATCAAGACCTGGACAATATCCAGGTTTGGGCTGGCAAGTGGTAAGTAACATTCACATGACACAAGTGCCAGGCAATGACCATCTCCAACATTGGAGAATCTAACAATTACCTCTTTACATTCAATCACATTACCATCACTGAATCGCCCATTATCAACATCCTGAGGGTTACCATTGACCAGAAACTGAACTGGACTAGCAATATAAATACTGTGGCTACAAGAGCGGGTCAAAGGCTAGGAATCCTGTGGCAGGAAACTCACCTCTTGATTCCCCAAAGCCCGTCCACCATCTACAAGGCACAAGTCAGGAGTGTGATAGAATACTGCCCACTTGCCTGGATGAGTGCAGCTCCAACAGCACTTAAGAAACTTGACACCATCTAGGACAAAGCAACCCGCATGTTTGGCACCCCATCCACAAACACTCACTCCCTCCACCACCAATGCACAGTAGCAGCAGTGTGTACCATCCAGAAGATGCACTGCAGGAATTCACCAAGGCTCCTTTGACAGCACCTTCCAAACCCATGACCACAACCATCTAGAAGGACAAAGGCAGCAGATAGATGTGAACACCACCACCTGGAAGTTCGCCTCCAAGCCACTCACCATCCTGACTTGGAAATATATTGCCATTCCTTCACTGTTGCTGGTCAAAATCCTGGAACTCCCTTCCTAACAGCACTGTGGATGTACTTACACCACATGGACTGCAGCAGCTCAAGAAGGCAGCTCATCACCACCTTCTCAAATGCAATTAGGAAAGGGCAATAAATGCTGTCCTGGCCAGCAATGCCCACATCCCACGAATGAATAAAACAAATCCCTGAGCTTCTTAAAATTCTGATTTCTTGCACATCCCCAATTGCTCCAATATTGGTGCCTGTGCCTTCAGCTGCATTGGCCTTAAGCTCTTCAGTTCCCCCCCTAAACTTCTCTGCCTCTCTATATATCTCTTGCTCTCCATCACCACCTTCGAGAAGATCCTTAAAACTAATTTCTTTGACCAAGCTTTTGGTCACTTGTCCTAATATTTCCTTATGTGGTTCAGTGTCAAATTTTATTCAGCAACACTTCTGTGATTTGAGTGTAAGCGCAACCAGAAGTAGGGCAGAACACAATTTATGCAGGAAAAATGTAATGTGTGCTGATCTCCAGAGTCAAGCTCATTATATTTTTTTGGATGAGCTCCAAGTGTCAGGAATTTTTAGAGCTTATCCATGGTTCGCTGCTTACCCATGGGGGGAGGAATATCCTAATTATTTTTGGTCAAAGAGAAAGGTTCAGAGAATAAGAATGTCTGACAGGTCTGCAGGATAGAAAGTCCCCAGGATCTCAGCTGCAGCAGTGGAAGCATTTTCACTGCCAAGAATGTGTGAGTGGAAAGACAGTGATGTTCCAGTTGATTTGACACTGCCAGCCCTTCACATCATATGTTGTGACTCACTCAATCTGTCACAAGCACCAAAGGCAACCCAGGAGAGTCAGAAACCAAAGGAGATGAAAGGCACTGGTGATCAGGAGCAACTTCTGGTGGCACAGGAGAAACTGACATCACTGTCAAGAGGGCCAGAAGGTATTGCCTCTTGGCTGAAAATGACCCAGAAATCTGAAACCCAAGGCTTTGCTCCTAAAACAAAATAAAAGGACGCTTCTAGAGCATCCACACTGGTGCAAGTGCTAGAGTCCATGTTAAACAGAGTGCTCCAGATGGTGACTCTGGTAGAGGAAGCCATTGTGCAGGACTTAAGAGGATCAATTTACAACTCAGTTGCCCACCATATGGAATCTTCAGGGACCTCTGTAGCAATTTCCCCATGATACATGATCTAAAAGCAGCTTGTGCATCTTCCATGAATGGTCAGACTGCCACCATAGAGGTCTACATTACAACATCCTCAAGATCATTGAGGCAGGGTTGCCAAAAAAAAACACCAGCTTCACTGATCATGTTGGGACCATTAAGTATGTTTTTCCTCAGTTCAGTGCCTACATTGAACATGCACCACTGTTCATCACGTGGCATGAAGGGGCATGAATCATCGTGCCGTTTCTAGGGAATAATGGTATCATTTCTATTTCCCTTTCATTGACCTCTGGGCAGCCAGATTACAGTAAATCACACAACATTTTCAAAGGGAAATCCATTTTTACATCACCAATGTCCAGAATATCCAATGCTCTTAACAATTTCATTGTCTGCTAGAAATGTCATGTTCCAAAGAATCTAATAAAGGCAACATGGCTTGGAAATTGCATGCAGGCATTAATTCTGATTTTGCCTGGCTCAAAAGTGACTTTATCATACTTGTCCCACTAACTAGTTTCTTTGTTATATATTAATGGACGGGACTTGGGTAAAAAGGGTTCAATTTCAAAGTTAGCAGACAACAGGAAACTTGGAAGTGTAGTCAACAAGTAATAGATTTCAGGAGAACATAGACTGATGAAACAGACAGACATATGGCAGATTCAATTTGATACAGAAAAATGTGGTGATATATTTTGTTAGAAAGAACGAGGAGAAGCGATATAAACAAAATGGTAGAATTTTAATGGGTGCAAGGAGGGAAAAATTTGTGTGTTTGGTATATAAACCTTTGAAAGTAACAGGATAGGTTAAGAAGACTGTTAATAAAGCAAATGTGATGCTGGTTTCAAAAATAAAGGTACAGAGCGCAAATGCAAGGAGGCTATACTAAATATTTATAAAACAGGGCTGAGACTCATCTGGAGTGTAGAGTCCCATTCTGGTCATCACACTTTTAAGTATATAAGAACAGGCACTTGTTATTTTTTATTCATTCACAGGACGTGGGCTTTGCTGGCTGGGCCAGCATTTATTGCCCACCCCTAATTGCCCTTGAGAAGGTGGTGGTGAGCTGCCTTCTTGAACCGCTGCAGTCTATGTGGTGTAGGTGCACCCACAGTGCTCTTAGGAAGGGAGTTCTTGGATTTTGACCCAGCAACAGTAAAGGAATGGTGATATAGTTCCAAGTCAGGATGGTGAATGACTTGGAGGGGAACTTCCAGGTAATGGTGTTCCCATCTATCTGCTGCCTTTGTCCTTCTAGATGGTAGCAGTTGTGGGTTTGGAAGGTGCTGTCATAAGCCATGGTGAATTCCTGCAGTGCATCTTGTAGATGGTACACCCTGCTGCCGCTGTGTGTTGGTGGTGGAGGGAATGAATGTTTGTGGATGGGGTGCCAATCAAGCGGGCAGCTTTGTCCTGGATGGTGTCAAGCTTTTTGAGTGTTTTGGGAGCTGCAATCGTCCAGGCAAGTGTACTTGGTAGTGCAGAACTTGAGTATTGCTGAAAAAAAGACATGCCGTTGAAGCTTTTTGTCTTGCACTCATCAGGACAGACACAAGAATGCCAAATTTCAAAGGTAACAACAATTTATACTGCCTGAGAAAAGGATGCAGATAGATTGGCAAGTTGACTCTGATTGGTTGCCATGGGCAATTCACCAGGGAACTATTGTTCCCCATGCTTTTGTTAAATTCAAATATGGCACAATGCCTGGACATATTTCTTTTGCCTTAAGAGGATAGGTCCCTGAGTATGAATATATGTAGCTTCACGCAAGCATAAGTGAGCCACAATGTGAGCCTGGCTGATAATCTTAAATTGGTTATTGGTGTAATTTATGGTGCACTTGGGATTGTTCAGCAAGTTCTGCCCCATCATAGAATCACGTCTGAATTTTGAAAGCATGGGCTGGTTGAGTACAGTCAGCACTTTTCTTAATGTGAACAGCTGAAGGGCCATGCTGTTTGATATGATCTACCAGTCGTTGGAACTTTCAGCCTAAGTACTTGGCACCACACTGGCACTGAATTCATATATTATTCACTTTTATGATAGGCAGAACATCTTCTTGGCTTGATGGCAGCATCCTGTTAGTGGAAAATACCACTCATGTTGCTACTGCTTAGCAGTAGGGTAAAACGGCTAGCTTCACCTGTTACTCAAATTTTTGAGATACCTTTCCTTTCCAGGATACTATGAGGTAGACCGAGCACTTCTATGGTTTGAAAGTGGTGGCATTAGGCACATTCATGAAGATGTGCTATACACAATGAGCAATGACCTGATCAGGGTAGCCATTATCCCGCAGAATAGCTTTGATATGCTGTATTTCAGCATCAAGTTGCACAGTAAGCAAATGTGTCAGGCCCTAATTAGGGATTGCCAATAAGGCCAATCTTAAAATGCATGGAGCTGGAGGAAGCCCAATGCATATATTGACCAATGAAGGTAGGCTTTCGGTAGGCAGTAGTAGAGAACCCATTAGCAGATTTCTCCTCAATTTGCTAGTTGATTTCTCAGTCATGTATTTTTCTCCAATTATCTTCATAATTTTATATGATTTTTCTTCAATTTAGTTCTGCTACCAAGACAAATAACATAGTTATATATTTGAAGAGTTAAACTCCATTCTTGTAGATCTCCACTGGTACAGTTCTACTAGAACGCCATTCGCCATTTTGTACTTCGGTTGCAGTGAGAACACAGTGCATTTGGGACACATTCCATTGATTATGGGCAGGATTTTTTCGCCCCCATTTGTGGTGGGTGTTCTGGCAGGCAGGAGCAGAAAATATGGTGAGAAGGCCAAAAATCAATTTAGGCATCGTAAAACCAGTTTGCAATTGTGTGCTGCTGCCTTCAATGGCGGCTACGTTTCCCACCACGACACATCAGGAACAGAATTTCAGTAGGTTTGTGTCTCATTATATGGACTCATCATTGGAATCATACCCCAACGCTGGACCATCAAGGCACGTCGGTGTGCAGTTAGAAAGATACGTTTCACAACAGTAAATATGCGACATGCACTGGGCGACCTGCTCTTCACTCATGACTTTGAGTTTGGTTAGCCACCTTCACATCAGACAGTGCTCACAGTGCGCCAAGCTTCGCAGGCAACACCACATCGCTTTCAGGGGGCTGTCAGAGGCAAGTCTGTACTTACCAGACCAGCGGTGAGGTGGGGTTGGCTTGTAATGGGCTGCAGGGTTAGCGTTGCACTGGGGAAGGGGAGAAACTGGTCTGAGACATAGGAAAGAGCTGCAGGGCTAGGGCTGTATTGGGGGGTACGAGTGGGGAAGGTTGTACTCAGACACATGACTGGTGGAAGGATGCGGAGGATTTGCATCCTCACTGCCAGGATCAGGTGAGAGTATGTTACAGAATGACATAAGCCATTTGGGGCCAGAATGGGAGGAGTGCTGAATGAAGAAGCGCTTCAGTTTACATTGCTGAGCTTGCAAAAACTGTCCTTGTCCCAGTCCAGGGAGGGGAGGGTCAGTCCAGTCTTAGTCGTGCCCAGCATGTTGTGCATAGGGCGATGTTGTAACATCATGCGCCTCACTCCGTGGGGTTTCTGGCATAATACTTGGCTGCAAATGGTGCACTCAGTCAGAGAGACATCTGCAGCCTACAGAGGGGGAAAAAGTATTGTGGGGACATTCAAGGGTGTGTGGGGGGATGGGCATATGTTTAACTGTGCAAGTGACATCAAAATGGGGAGGGGTGAGGTGCACATGGGGCATAGGCACATCCACCTCAAACTGTTCAGGGGCTAACAAATAGATATCCATCACAATCACGATGGGATCAAGGAATACAGGAGGAGGATTGAGTGGTCTTGGATGGAAGGAAACCTGAATATGAAACTCATCTGGGACAATGGGAGGGGTTTCCATACTCACACAAGCAGGGTCCAAGCTGGTCTGGCAGTGAGAATTCAGCACCACCATCTTCGAGCCTGCAGCGATGGCACAGTACAAAATTAAAATGAGGAGAAACTCTGCTGATCAGCGCTCTGTGGATGGATTGGAGAGCAGGTAAATTTACTGGGGGGCCGATTAAAGGGGCACCCAACTGAACTGTGCATTCCCAAATGAGGAGAGAGGCACAGCTAAGACGCCTTAGGAGCCTTCAAATGACAATGCAGGAAATCAGGAAAGTGAAGCAATTCATGCAAGACTAATCCCACAAGTGGCACTAATCCATCTCCTTGTTTTAACCTCTTGTTCACAATGTGGAGATTCCCCAGAGTGATAACACACTCCAGAGCAATTGGGTGACTGGTCAAGCTTCAGAAGCACATTAGAGTCGTGGAGCTGGAAGGTCCACGAAAGAGAAGTCTTAGGCCCCCCTCAAATAATCTGACCAAGCATTTACCCTCATGCTTATTCCAAAGAATGTAGTGAATGAGGATCCCAGTGCCTGGGCTGAAAGCAGCACATCCAAGTGCCTGGCCAAAGCAGCGTCACAGCAGTTGGTCATGTAAAGGGATGGGGTAGGGCGGCGGGGGTGCCTTGATACGCACCCTGCCCTGGCCATCACCTCAGGGGCGAGTATTTGCTGACATGAGGACAAAGCCCTTAAACCCACATTCACAGCCAAGTCATTGACAGAAAGAAGACCATTGGAGACTAATGCTGACTCTTGTTTGTTTCTGATCAATACTACAAAGAGGAGACCATCCACACAATGTAACTGGATTTATTGCTGCTTGCATAATTGCATACAGTTATGGAGAGAAGGAAAAGAGAAGATTGCAGCGGAGGTGCCTGTCTCACCAAAGGGAGGAGTTAAACCCTCAAGACCAAGGGCCAGCTGGGTCTCCTCCGGATGCAGAGGATGAGGCTCACAGAGACATCGTGTGTAGGTGCCTCATGAGACTGAGGGTGTACAGAACTCGCATGTCCTGTCCGCAGATGAGTGAAAACCAGTGTCGCCAACAGTTCCACATGTCCAGGGATCTGGTGACTCACATTTGCCACATTCTCCAGGAATTTGCACCATGGGGACTGGGGACAGTGCTGGTGATCCATTGCCAGTGGCTCTGAAAGTAACAGCCGCACTCAACTTATACACCAGTGGCTCCTTCTAGGCCTCCACTGAGGACCTCTGTGGGATGTCTCAAGCATCCACTCACAAATGAGGTCATGGATGCACTTTTTGCCAAGGCCCACAATTACGTCAACTTCGACAGAGATCAAGAAAGCCAGGACACCAGAACACTGGGCTTTGCTGAGATTTCTGGATTCCCACAGGTGCAAGATGACATTGACTGCATTCATGTGACTATAAAAGCTCCCTGGCAACAGACGCTCCAATACATAAACAGAAAAGGCTTCCACTCGCTCAATATACAGTTGGTCTGCAACTACAAAAAACGTATCATGCAGGTTTGCGCTACATACCTAGGAAGCGTCCACGACCCATACATCTTGAGTGGATCGCAGATCCCAGACATCTTTGAGGGGTCACACAGCATCCAGAGTTGGCTCCTCAGTGAAAAGAGGTACTCACAAAGGACGTGGCTGATGACGCCTGTGTGGCAGCCACAAACTCCTACAGAGAGAAGGTACAACGATGCCCATGCCGCTACCTGAGCATTGTTGGAGCACACCATTAGCATGTTAAAGATGTGATTCTGGCATGTGGACAGATCTGACAGAGCATTCCAGTATACTCCCTAGAGGGTCTCACGGATCACCGTGGCTTGCTGCATGCTGCACAACCTGGCATTGCCAAGGGGGACAGACTTGCCATGTGCTCACATGGAGTAGCTGCACATCTCCTCCGATGACAAGGACATCATAGGGGATGAGGGCATTGAGTTGGAGGAAGCCGAGGCTGCAGGGGAAGAGGCCATAATACAGGCCAAACAAGGCAGGCATGCGTATGAGGCCCTCATAGCCACCAGATTCCCAGAGGAGGATGACGAGCTGCAATAAATACCCTCATGGACAGGAGCCCTCCATCATGGGGCAACATGAACACCAGCATTGCTATGTCTCTCATTTCAACCATGCACTTCTATCTGAGAGTGAATAGTAACGCATAAAGGTCACATTGTCCTGATCCTTTGAAGGATGATGAAGACTCGGGAGCACGTGTCCTTGCTGAGATGAGGTGCTAACTGGAGGAGGGAGTCCCCATCAGATGTCAGAAGGTGCTGACTCTTCAAGCATCTCCCCAGTCGCAATGACAGCCTACAAGAGCCAGGAGTTGTTCCACTACCCTCAGTGGGCTCGTAGCTGTATGTCTTCAATCTGACAAAGATCCTCAAGGAAATCCACCTCCAGCAACTGGACAACGCATTCTGTGTAATGTCGCTAGTGAAACGGATAGGTGACCCTTGGGCCAAGGCAGTCGAGGACATTCCGCAGGTGTGTATCTAATCAGAGGTGGGTCCATCCTCCGTGTCACCTTCTTCTCTATCACATTAATATCCAACACCCTCGGTTAGGGACGCTGGCCCACTTTTATCCTCACTTCACTATGTATGTGGACCACCTGAAGGTGACGACATTCAACCACTTTATTAAAACAGTAAAATGCCTCCTCTTTAAGACACACATTGTCTTATGGCCCTCGTGGCCAGCCCTGGCCCCTGCGAACTTTAAAATTCTCAGACACCATGAAGCCCTCAATGTCACGAGTCATTGCTAATAAAGAGTGGACTTCAGCTTCAGTACATCCTCGTTCTTTTCCCATTGCACCGTCAACATTGTCTAAAGCTATGATGTGTGCTTCCAGAGCATGCTGAAAGGCTCTACTGACCGCCAAATATCACTATTTGCAATTAGCACCACTCGTCTCAGCGAGTGTTTAGGTGATGGGATGCACAGCGCTGCATCAACATTGTGACAAGAGCCTTGTGGCCACAATCCAGACAATTACAGGTTGAGAAACGCTCAATGTTTCCGGTTTGAGCACCAGGGCAATAATGTGACTGAGAGGGGCAGACCTTCAGCACCTTGAGGTGGCAAGGTGCTCCCACTTATTGGTGAGCTTAGCAACTATATATTCGGAAAGTCGGAAACGCAATTGGCAGACAGGAGTGCACACGAGTTCTGAGTATGGGCTCATAGCATGGAAACCTTGCTGAGAGAGAGCACGTGGAGTTACCCTATATATGGCCCTTCTCCATGCGTAAACGCATCTCTCCTTGTAGACTATACCTTCACCTTTCAAAAATGCAGACAAGATTGGAGGATAGCTCTGCCTCAATCTTACACAGCCAAGAATAAACATGACATGACCCAGCAAAGCATGTGAATGAGGTTCCTTCCACAATCACACTTAACATTAAGGTCAAAGCATCACTGATGTAGAGGATGATCTGGAAAAAGGCTACATACTGGTGATATGGAAGCAGACTACATAGATGTGAGACTCATGATAGCAACATCTGCAATAAGTTGGGGGAAGGGTCATTGTGTCATACCTGATTGACAGCAACACAGCTCATCATAAAAAGAAGACATATACAAGAGGAGATGTGAAATGTGCATGATTCTATTTATTTATTTCTATCTGGTGCTTCTCCGACATCCACAGCGGAGGTGGAGGCAGCCTGTTGACTGCTACACCCTGTTGACTGTGATGGGCATCCTCTGGCGGGCCGAGACCTGGAGGGCCCCAGCCTGCTTTGGGTGTCCTGCCGTGGGGCAGGTGAACCTTCCTTGGCCTGTGGAGCTGGAGGTGATGGGGTCACAGAAAGAGGTGATCATGATCAGCCGGACAGTTCCATAGTCACCTGGGTGGATGGCCCTGGGGTATCAGCTGCTAGTTCTCATCTCTATGGATATCCAAGGGCCCCTCATTGACTCCTTGAGGAGGAGGGTCAGCTGGGATGAGATCAAGGTGCCCAGCCCCCCTCTGGTGTAGCCACTGATGGACGTCACCAATGGCTACAGCGATGGAGTGCTGCTCCTGCAGCAGTGCAGGACCAATGTTCTGGACCAAGGTCTCCATGAGGCAGACACCATCCTACCAGTATTGGCTTTGCTGTGTTGGCATGTCAGCGCTATCACTTCAGACTGAACATGTCCATTATCCATTGCAATCTGAGGAATGGAGCTGACATCTCTTCCTGATATCCTCTTGATTGTCGCTGCAGCTCCGCAATCTGATTCAGGAAAGATTCTGGAGGCTTATCCTCTAACTAGGACTTCACAGATTCCTGGCTTTCAACAATCCTCCGAGCGCTGGTGACCTCAGATGTCCCTGCCTCCGCCTGCTGTGCACCAGATTGTGTGCTGTGCTCACCAGATTATGACCCTGAGGCTGTTCTAGAACTGGATCCCACTGAGGTGTGTGTGTCTGCAATGCTGGAGGGTGTGGGTGAATGCTGTGACAAGTGTTCTATGGTTCTCTCCTCTGGTTCCTTGTCCAAGGTGTCATCAGGGCTGGAGCTAAGGGCCTGGCTTGTGGATGCCCTTGGGCGCTTTTCAGAGGTGCCTATGAAAGAAGGGAGAGATAATGGCAGGTAACTTTAAAACAGGATGATGCCCTCAAAATATAGTTGTCTGAGGCATGAGCTAGTGCAGAATCCTCACTTGAGTGTGCGCTGCCCACCTCATCATCACCAGAGGCACGGCCCACATCCTCTCCAGCCAGCTTGATGGCTTGATTCTGGTAGGGAGGGAGGACCTTGATTTCAGCCACCCCACCCCTGGTCTGGGACCTCTGTCTCTGATTGTGTGCAAGCTTGTCCAGCATAAAGACAGATGGAAAGAGTGCGAGCAGGAAGCATGCCAGGCAAGATGATAAGGATGCATGGCATGTGTGGGTGGTGAGTGCAGCCATGGACGGGATGAGGATACGAACTGCAGAGTATATGAGGCCAGATGGAGATGTGAAGGTGTGTGTGAGACAGTAAGTGGTGATGTCACTTGAGCTGGCAGCATGTGAGATGCCAATGAATGTATGATGGGCTAGTGAGTGTGGGAGTTGAGAGTGATGAGATGGTTGACTTAACCAGGCATCACAGATGATATCATTCATCCTCTTTCTGCACTGGGTGGCTGACCTCTTCTGCGCTACAGTGGCACTGACCACTGCTCCCACTACCTCCCAAGCTGGAGTAATGAGGTTGGTGGACCTCCTCTGGCCATCATGGGGGTAAAGGACATCAAGGTGGGCCTTAACTAGGGTTTTTTTATTCATTCACGGGATGTGGGCTTCACTGGCTGGGCCAGCATTTATTGCCCATCCCTAGTTGCCCTTGAGAAGGTGGTGATGAGCTGCCTTCTTGAGCTGCTGCAGTCCATGTAGTGTAGGTACACCCACAGTGCTGTTAGGAGGGGAGTTCCAGGATTTTGACCCAGTGACAGTGAAGGAACGGTGATATATTTCCAAGTCAGGATAATGAGTGACTTGGAGGGGAACTTCCAGATGGTGGTGTTCCCATGCGTCTGCTATCCTTGTCCTTCTAGATAGTAGTGGTCGTGGGTTTGGAAGGTGCTGTCAAAGGAGCCTTGGTGAATGCCCAGCAGATGTTCCAGTGAGGCATCACTGAATGTCTTCCCTTCTGGGGTTATCTTTCTCCTCTGTGGTGGTCCTGGGCTACTGACATTGAGAATGCTCTGCATGGGTGCTGTTTAAATATGGCAACTGTAATGAGAAAGTATGAGTTCACAGCAGGGCAGCTGAATCAGAGGCGTGTTTCCCATGCATGCATAATTGATCCGGTGGGAGGAGGATGATATGGCGCGAATACCCGCCATTGTGGACGGCAGGTAGAAGGCCAGTTTTCATGCCCGCTGCTGAATTTAGTGCAATGGGAGGAAAATCCTATCCTATATCTTCAGGGTATGATTTCCATAGCACAATTATCTGGATTGCTAGATATTATAATAGGTAACAGAAAGCATACTGCAATAGTACATTTACATTTTGGCATGAAAAATCTCATTTGAAGTACAGTGCTAACACAGTGCATGAATTGTGGATATTATTTAATTCTTGCAAATCATGCTTTAGATTTTGTAGAAATGCTTAATTTTTGAACAGTATAAAGTTTGGATCTCCTACTCTGATAATTTGCATGCAATTATCCAATAATATAAATTAAACAACGTAAATAGCACAGCAAATTGAAAATTTAGCACAAAAATGGATTTATCAAATAAATCAAATTGAGCTCTTTGAATTAAAAGAAGTAAACTGTATAAATGATGACCTCCAATTACCTGAATAAATAGTCGCTGTGGTAATTCTTTTAATTTGATCCAGGAAATGTTACTGGGCAGAATATTGCACTCGTCGGGCATGCAAGCGCCACCGAACGAGTGTAAAATGACGCGCGATGATGTCGGGCGAGTGTCCCGATGCCGTCACGCACTCGCACGATATTTCGATCAGCGGGTATGCGCGGGAGTCGGCAGCACACCCGCCGACAATTAAACAGCCTATTAAGGCCCTTAATGAGCTAATTGATCGAAATTTTTCACTGCCCGTCCAACCGTTCAGTTGCCGGGCAGGCGAAAAGGCCAAGTGGCCTTTGCATTTTTGGAGAAACCTCATCCACGGGCGGGATGAAATCTCGTCCGGTGATTAAAAAAAAACTTTTTGAATTCATCTCTAGCATGTCCCTGCTCATGTGATAAAGTCACGTGAGGGGACATGTTTTTTTAACATTTTTAAATTCTTTATTGATAATTTGGAAAATCTCCAGCTCCCTGTGGTAGCTCTGGCCGTTAATTGGCCGGCCAGCGTGAAGTCGGGGTCCGATTGCGGACGGCGGTCCGTTTCACAGCCGCTCCCGCTCGCCCCGGCTGAGCCTTCCTCATGACCGGGAAATCCTGGCCGCTATGTTACGAAGAAAATGTTCAGGTGGTAAAATGCGTATTTTATTACCTTTTGCAACCGTTGCTGATTTGGGGTGAAAATTTACAATTATCACCTCGTTATTTTCTGTGAATGCCCTTCACCTAAATTTCAATCTGTTCTGATTTTAGGCTTATAATGCTAAAATATCCTGTAAAAATCAGGAATTTACCATTACCACCTCATGTTATTTTCTCTGAATGCCCTTCATCTAAATTTCAATCTGTTCTGATTTTAAGCTTATAATGCTAAAGTATCTTGTAAAAATCAGGATTGACTATGGTACATAACACAACAACATAGCTAACACACAAACGCTATACATTTCAAACACACAACATAACCATCTATATTTTTCATGTCTATTTGCAAGAGGCCTGTCCATTAAATAGTTACGTCACTTGCTGTTGCCCTGGGTTACAGGAGACCATGTGTAAACTTGCATACATTTTTCTCAAAGAAAGAACACATGATGCTGTTAGATAAATCGCCCTAAGGAAACAGAATTTAACACAGTAAAATTAATTATTCTGGACAGAAACCTGTAGTATCTTAAATTACATGAAGTTTAGTAGTCTTTAAAAGCATTTGAGGCTGTCAAACAAAATCCCATGTGTTTACTTGTCCAGAATGTGCAAAAACATAGCTTAGACCTGTCATGTACAACAATGTTTATTAGCTTCTAAGCAGAATTACACCACTTAGAAATGAATTTTAAACATAGCGTGTGTCTTCTGTGTTGCAAACACCGAGTCAATTATTTGTACATACTGACGTGGTTGAACCCCTTGAAGTATATTTTAACCAATGTCCAACAGTTCCATACAATGTGTCATTAAGTCACAGGTGGATTTTTCTCTAGAGCTAGAAATTTTATCAGTTTCTCTTTGGATCAATAGCACTCACATAAGATATCACTCTCTCAACTTGCAGCTTGATTTATTTATTCCTTCACAGGATGTGGGCTTCACTGGCTGGGCCAGAGTTTATTGCCCACCCCTACTTGCCCTTGAGAAGGTGGTGGTGAGCTGCCTTCTTGAACCGCTGCAGCCCATGTGGTGTAGGAACACCCACAGTGCTGTTTGGAGGGGAGTTCCAGGATCTTGATTGAGCGACAGTGAAGGAACGACGATATAGTTCTAAGTCAGGATTGTGAGTGACTTGGAGGGGAACCTCCAGGTGGAGGTGTTCCCATGTATCTGCTGCCCTAGCTCTTCTAGGTGGTAATAGTCATAGGTTTGGAAGGTGCTGTCCAAGGAGCCTTGGTGAATTCCTGCAGTGCATCTTGTAGATGATACACACTGCTGCTACTGTGCGTCGGTGGTGGAGGGAATGAATGTTTATGGATGTAGTGCCAATCAAATGGACTGCTTTGTCCTGGATGGTGTCCAGTTTCTTCAGTGTTGTGGGAGCTGTACTCATCCAGGTAAATGGGAGTAATCCATCACACTCCTGACTTGTGCCTTGTAGGTGGTGGACAGACTTTGGGGAGTCAGGAGGTGAGTTACTCATCACACGATTCCTAGCCTCTGACCGCTCTTGTAGCCACAGTATTTATATGGCTAGTCCAGTTCAGTTTCTGGTCAATGGTAACCCACAGGATGTTGATAGTGGGGGTTTCAGTGATAGTAATGCCAACATCAAGGGGCGGTGGTTGTATTCTCTCTTGTTGGAAATGGTCATTGCTTGACACCTGTGTGGCGCAAATGTTACTTTCCACTTGTCAGCCCAAGCCTGGATATTGTGCAGGTCTTGCTGCATTTGGACATGGACTGCTTCAGTATCTGAGGAGTTGCAAATGGTGCTGAATATTGTGCAGTCATCAGCGAACAACCCATTTGTGACCTTATGATGGAAGGAAGGTCATTGATGAAGCAGCTGAAGATGGTTGGGCCACGGACACTACCCTGGGGAACTCCTGCAGTGATGTCCTGGAGCTGAGATGACTGACCTCCAACAACCACAAACATCATCCTTTGTGTTAGGTATGACCACAACCAGCGGAGAGTTTTCCCCCTGATTCCCATTGATTCCAGTTTTGCTAGGGCTCCTTAAGGCCACACTCGGTCAAATGCTGCCTTGATGTCAAGGGCGGTCACTCTTACCTCACCTCGGGAGTTCAGCTCTTTTGTCCATGTTTAAACCAAGGCTGTAATGAGGTCAGGAGCTGAGTGGCCCTGGTGGAACCCAAACTGGCTGTCAGTGAGCAGGTTATTGCTAAGCAAGTGCTGCTTGAGAGCACTGTTGATGACCTCTTCCATTACTAATGATCGAGAATAGAGTCATGGGGCGGTAATTGGCCGGGTTGCATTTGTCCTGCTTTTTGTGTACAGGATATACCTGGGCAATTTTCCACACAGCTGGGTAGATGCCAGTGTTGTAGCTGTACTGGAACAACTTGGCTAGGGGCGAGGCAAGTTCTGGAGCACATGTCCTTAGTACTATTGATGGAATGTTGTCAGGGTCGATAGCCTTTGCAGTGTCCAGTGCCTTCAGCAGTTTCTTGATATCATGTGAACTGAATCGAATTGATTGAAGACTGGCATCTGTGATGCTGGGGACCTCCAGAAGAGGCCAAGATGGATCATCCACTCAGCACTTCTGGCTGAAGATTGTTGCGAATATTTTGCATTGCTGTGCTGGGCTCCTACATCATTGAAGATGGGGATATTTGTGGAGCCTCTTCTTCCAGTGTGTCGTTTAATTGTCCACCATCATTCATGACTGGGTGTGGCAGGACTGCTGAGCTTAGATCTGATCTATTGACTGTAGGATCGCTTAGCTCTGTCTATCACTTGCTGCTTATGCTGTTTGGTATGCAAGTAGACCTGTGTTATAGCTTCATCAGGTTGACACCTCATTTTTAGGTATGCCTGGTGCTGCTCCTGACATGCCCTCTTGCACTCCTCATTGAACCAGGGCTGATCGCCTGGCTTGATGGTAATGGTAGAGTGGGGGATATGTCGGGCCATGAGGTTACAGATTGTGTTCGAGTACAATTCTGCTGTTGCTGATGACCCACAGTGCCTTGTGGACGCCCAGTCTTAAGCTGCTAGGTCTGTTCGAAACCTGTCCCATTTAGCACAGTGGTAGTACCACACAACACGTTGGAGGGTACCCTCAATGTGAAGACGGGACTTCAACTCCACAATGACTGTGCAGTGGTCACTCCTACTGATACTGTCATGGACAGATGCATTTGCGGCAGGCAGGTTGGTGAGGACGAGGTCAAGTATGTTTTTCCCTCTTGTTGGTTCCCTCACCACCTGCCACAGACCCAGTCTAGCAGCTATGTCATTTAGGACTCGGCCAGCTCGGTCAGCAGTGGTGCTACCGAGCCACTCTTTGTGATGGACATTGAAGTCCCCCACCAAGAGTATATTCTGTGCCCTTGCCACCCTCTGTGCTTCCTCCCAACGATGTTCAACATGGAGGAGGACTGGCTCATTAGCTGAGGGGGGTGGGTACGTGGTAATCAGCAGGAGGTTTTCTTGCCCATGTTTGACCTGATGCCATTAGACTTCATGGGGTCCAGAGTCAATGTTGAGGTCTCCCAGGGCAACTCCCTTCCGACTGTATACCACTGTGCTGCCACCTCTGCTGGGTCTGTCCTGCCAGTGAGACAGGACATACCCAGGAATGGTGATGGTGGAGCCTGGGACATTATCTGTAAGGTATGATTCCGTTAGGGTGACTATGTCAGGCTGTTGCTTGACTAGTCTGTGAGACAGCTCTCCCAATTTTGGCACTTGCCCCCAGATGTTAGTAAGGAGGACTTTGCAGGGTCGACAGGGCTGAGATTGCCATTGTTGTTTCCGGTGCCTAGGTCGATGCCGGGTGGTCCATCCGGTTTCATTTCTTTTTTGTGACTTTGTAGTGTTTTGTTACAACTGTGTGGCCAGGCCATTTCAGAGAGCATTTAAGAGTCAACCACATTGCTATGGGTCTGGAGTCACATGTAGGCCAGACCAGGTAAGGACGACAGATTTCCTTCCCTAAAGGACATTAGTGAACCAGATGGGTTTTTATAACAATCGACAGTGGCTTCATGGTCATCATTGGACTTTTAATTCCAGATTTTTATTCAATTTAAATTCCACCATCTGCCTTGGCGGGATTTGAACCAGGATCCCCAGAGCATTACCCTGGGTCTCTGGGTTACTAGTCCAGCAACAAGACCACTATGACATCGCCTCCCCTAAACAAATTGTCCTAAACAAAGTCATTAATGACATTGTGGGTATTACCTATGACTTATTGAGCCTTGAAGAATCCAGCAATTTTGTTTTTCACAGATTGCCAGGTCTCTGGGAAGATCTTTTTCAACCTTGGCTGATGACACCTATGTGCTTTCTTACAAACCCAGCTATGGCAATGTTGCTTTAAGATCCATGCAGACTCCAGAATCATAGAGCACACCAAAGGGATGTTGAAGGTGTACTATGGTGCTAAGATCAATTGGGGGTATCCCTTAGTACAGTTTGACAGGGGTGTTAAGGATCACAACAAAAACAGAATTACCTGGAAAAACTCAGCAGGTCTGGCAGCATCGGCGGAGAAGAAAAGAGTTGACGTTTCGAGTCCTCATGACCCTTCAGCAGAACTGAGTATGATCTGCTGAAGGGTCATGAGGACTCGAAACGTCAACTCTTTTCTTCTCCGCCGATGCTGCCAGACCTGCTGAGTTTTTCCAGGTAATTCTGTTTTTGTTTTGGATTTCCAGCATCCGCAGTAGTTTTTTGTTTTTATCTCTGTGTTAAGGATCATGCTGTATGTTGCCAAATTTCACCTCTTCATGGAATGCGCAGAGGATGAATGCTTCCGTAATGGGAAGCGCATTAGCCCGAAGAATGTAATTTAAGAGACACATGCTAATTTGAGAAGATTTGGGAGGATTTCTTTTTGAGTATCACATCTGCCTGTTAAATGAAAGAAAACACTTGCACTTATGTAGCACCTTTCACGACCTCTGGGTGCCCCAAAGCACTTTACAGTCAATTAACTACTTTTCGAATTGAAGTCACTGTTGTAATGAAGAAATGAAGCGGTCAATTTGTGCAGCCACGTCTCACGAATAAAATAATGACCCGATAAACTGTTCTGTTGATGTTACTTGAAGGATAAATATTAGTTAGAAAACCTTCAAAATAATGCTGTGAGATGTTTTATGTTCACCTGAGAACAGATTAGGTCTCAGTTTAAAGTCTCATCAAATGATGGCCCTCCTGACACTGCACTGGAATGTCAGCATAGATTTTGTACACAGGTCTCTGGGGTAGGACTTGAACCCAACCTTATGGTTTACAGATAGAAAGTTATAAGTGAACCATGCCTGACACCTGGGTGGAATTTAATTCCCTCCCAGGTGCATGTTTGGTAGCGAGGGGAGCATTTAATTCCCCCATTCCCACTTTCCCCACTTCCCACCACCACCCCAATTAAGTTCAGGCCGGGACTCGTGGATGATCTTCCTGCTGCTGATATTCCATGCAGGAAGCCCAAAAAGCACATCTTGTCGGGGCTGCTTGCTGGCTTCCGGGAGTCACATGTTGTCAGGCACTCAATGCCTGATTGAGGGACTCAGCATTGGGAAAGGGTGGCCCACTGAGAACCATTCACTGCCCTCACTGCTGACTCCCTCCTCCATCCTCCACCCTGCAAACCCCTCTCTCACCAAGGTTGGGTCCCTTGGTGATCCTGGGCCTCAGGTGGGTGCATTTCAGAAGCAGCCACTGCCTCCCCGGTGGCACTGCCAAGCAATGTACAGCAGCCGGTCTTTGATTGGCTCGCAACTCTTGGAGGGCAGGATTTCTGCCCCTGGGATCCTTGACGTTGGGGAAAGCCTGCCACTGCTAGTTAAGTGCCAGCACATCATTTGACGGACCTTCCCAAGAGTAGGTGACGCAGGGCTCTTGCCAGCTTTTCAGCCCGTAGGTGAGGCCACTGTCACCTACATTAAACTCTGACCCTAAAAACTGCACAGTTCTCTGTACTTCTTCATTTTTTCCATCATAAATATGCCATCATCTTTAATCCTGCCTCTATGCACATCAGCTCACATAATTTACATTCATATAAACTCATAACCATTTTCAAAACTTACCAATAACAATTTCTCTATGCACTACAACTTTATTGCAACCAAGCTTTTAATGAAAAACATACATGGATATATGTAGAGGTGATGCTAACTCCCCTCACCTAGTGGGACTGGGGAAATAGCAGAGTTAAAATCACACTGGGGGGGATTTACCTGCTAAATTCCCACAATTCACCATTTTCAATGCACAGTCCTTTTAAAGCACAGGGCCAACCATCGGTATCAGGCATACTTATGAATACAAATTATGGTCCTATGATGACATTTGTATCTCAATGTTATTTTAATGAGCAAAAACTAAAGTTCCACTCAGCATTGAACCCATTGAATAATTGAGATTGGATTCCCTAGGTCTATCCAAAGCAGTGTTTTAAAGGAGTTACTCACCTGAAATCATTCAGATCATAGGTATCTGTTTACTATTGCTGTAGTAATTATGATTTTATTTAGTGTGTAATGTATCTTTAAGCATAATACGTGTTAAGGGAGATCACATGATCTGTAGTAACCAATAGGAGAGTAGTGTGGGCTAGCTCAGCAGTCAGTAAAGAGATAAGAGTTGGAGTTGAAAGCACATGTGTAGTTGCTGCTGAGTAAATTGTAAATAAACTTAATGTTTCCACCTAAGAAGTGTCTGCAGATCAACTATATCATTAATAGCACAACTCGGCCAACCTTACAACAATTGCATGTTTGGATTTCCACAGAAGATGGTGCATTGGAGATTTTCTTTTTTCCCTGAATATATTCAAGTTAACCAACGCACAACTTATGATGAATGTAATTCTTGTAAATTTGATTCAGCTACAAAATGAGGGAGAGAAGCAAAAGAGGAGCTGCAAAAGTAGCGGAAACGGTTGGGCCAATTAGAAGGTAACAAATGAGCTGGGGGCTCTGCACACAAAGCCTCCCACATTGAATGTATAAGCAGAGAGTAAGTTTCCTAGGTAAGAGGAACCTGCTTCTTCAGGTAGGTTGTCAGACTTCTGCAGTTTCCATTTTTTAAATTTCTGCTCAGGAGGTGGGTTGACAAGGCTGCAATTTATTACTCATCCCTAGTTACCCTTGAGGGTGTGGTAGTGAACCTTCTTTTTGAACTGTTGCAGTCCAAATGGTTAATGTGCTCCCACAATGGTATTAGGCAGTGTGTTCCTGCTTTCGCACTGGCCTAGTTACTATGGGCCTGAACTCCGTGGAGGCCAATCAGAGTTGGATTGTTAATCCGCTCCTAGTTTCCTATCTGGAAATCCAGCTGCTCCTTTCTTGATCGACCTTCTGACTCAGGCTGGGCGCGAGCATAGTCGAGGGCTGGAGAGTTGGAGGTAAGGAAGCCAAGGCCCCCTTTTATATGGCACATGCTGCCAGTCAGTTGGGGGCATGTCAGTTGGTCAATGGGGAGTGGGGGGTTGGGTAGTCAGTGCGGCGGGTCAGTTGGGGGGGGATTGCTTGGTCAGTGTGGGCATGTGGGGTTCAGGTGGACAATAGAGTGGGTCAGTCAGTGGGGTTTGTTGGTCGGTCAGTGGGTGGTGAGGTTGGCTGGGGACTGGATTGGTCGGGGGGGGTGGTGGTGATTAGTGGGGTGGGTCAGTCAGGGGGATAGGTTGGTCAGTGCGGGGGGGCGGGTGCGGTCGTGTGTTCAGTGGGGGAGGTCAGTCAAGAGGGTCGGTTGGTCAGTGGGGAGTATGAAGGCTGGGTGGTCAATGTAGGGGGTCAGTCAGGGTGTTTGGTCAGGGGGTGTTGGTTGGTCTGGGGGGGGAGGTCAGTCAGAGGAGGGTAGGTCGGTCAGTCGGCAGGGGTCGGTTGGTCAGTGGGGGGGTGGGGGTCCGATGGTCAGTGGGGAAGGTCAGTTGAGAGGTGTCAGGCATTTGGGAGGAAGAATCAAGTGATCGGGGGGGTGTCTGGTCAGTGGGGGGGAGAGGGGCAGTCAGGTGGTCAGGAGGGATGTCCCATGGGGGTGGGGGAGTCTCCTGGGGGTTCCGGGAGGTGGGGTCAGTGCTATAGTTACCCAGGAGCTAGAAGTGGTTTTACTTCTTCTAACTTTTTCTGGGTAACTGTTACTGTAAGACAGTTGGAACTATCTGAAGTTTGCGATTTATATTGTCATTTTGGATAGTTCTCAGTGCAGGGCAATTGCCCAACAGAGGTTTGAACTTCCTGGGCATTTGCCAGGCAATCCTTACTTGGGCACTTCTGGGGGGGGTGGTTGCAGATTTCCCAGTGCATATTTGGGGTACATCCCTAGCTATAACACCTGGAAGCTTGGAAGATAAGGGCCCATATCTTTACCAGCGTTAAACCCAATTGATGGAGGTGATGCTCCTGGAATTAACTATCTCTGCCACCCATCTCCAAAGCTGTTGAATGTTATGCTTTGGCATCTTTTTCTCATCTGATTGAAATTGAATGTGCCTCTGTGCCCTCACCTCTTCACTTAGGACCTTAATGGATGAATCAAAAAATGTGGGGGCTTGCTTCCAATTTATCTTCCAAATTAAGATATTTCCAAGAAACGAAGAGGCCATCATCAGCAATGTGGATGAAACCTGTCTTTGAAAGTTGCATTTACATTTTAAATAGCCATCTGTAGGCCTGCTGGAAATCCACCTGCAGGTGAGTGTGCAGCCGTCACTGATACCATCAGGTAGGCAGCTGGGCAGTCATATGTTAATGATGCTTTGCTGTTAAAATCCATGTGCGCTCAGGCTGATGCCACCTACCTAAAACCTGCTGCTACTTAAAACGCATGTGTGTGTGTGTGTGTGCTTTTTTTCGCAGTCCTTCTCCTTAGTGGCAGTGTGTGATGTGAGAAATTTAACCTTGTGTTTCTGAGATAAAGTCTGGCAGATTGCTAGTTGTTGTGCTTTTATTGTCGTCTCTTGGCCCTTTTGAGGGCCTCAACTTGAAGCAGTGAAGTCCCTTCAGTGAATAGTGAAGTAAGGTGGCTCTACTGCAGCATGCAATCCGTGGAGGGGTGATAACTGGTCCATGTAACAAACATGACACACCATGTGAGATTTCTAATGGGGTGAATGCATCAAAAGCTGTGAGTGAAAGGACTCTACCAGATAACGTTGTAAAGGATGATGCTCGCACTCCTAGGTATCAATGGTAAGCAGTTTAAGCACTTTATCTTAGTGTGAGAGAACATAACCTCTAAGGAGTTTAGATGTTTTAGTACAATGCTTCTTGAAAAACTGTGACTGCCTCCTCTTAGCTTACCTGACCTGATAAGATCATTAATTACCACATGTGTTGTTGTTCATTAGTGCTAACTGCTCTTGCAAATGCTACTCTCTGTTGGGTGCTGTTCTTTTTTTTAAACCCGTTCATGGGATGTCAGTGTCGTTGGCTAGGCCAGCATTTATTGCCCATCCCTAATTGCCCTTGAGGAGGTGGTGGTGAGCTGCCTTCTTGAACCGCTGCAGTCCATGTGGTGTAGGTGCATCCACAGTGCTGTTAGGGAGGGAGTTCCAGGATTTTGACCCAGCGACAGTGAAGGAATGGTGATATATTTCCAAGCCAGGATGGTGAGTGACTTGGAGGGGAACTTCCACGTAGTGGTGTTCCCATGTGTCAGCTGTACTTGTCCTTTTTAGATGGTAGTGGTTGTGGATTTGGAAGATGCTATCTAAGGAGGCTTAGTGAGTTCCTATAGTGCATCTTGTAGATGGTACACACTGCTGCCACTGTTTGTCAGTGGTGGAGGAAGTGAATGTTTGTGGATGGGGTGCCAATCAAGCAAGCTGCTTTGTCCTAGATGGTGTCAAGCTTCTGGAGTGTTGTTGGAGATGCACTCAAACAGACAAGTGGAGAGTATTCCATCACATTCTGACTTGTGCTGCTTGAAACCAAACAGGTTGCTACTCTACTGACTATGTTTTGGCACAAGCAGTTCTAAAACTTCGTCAGATCTTAGTAGACTCAATAAATTTTGCTTGCAATATAAATTTTCTAATTTTCTTACTGCAAATTTTCTTATGTGCTAACTTCTTAAAGTTGCTGCAGCCCTTTACATGCTGCAGGAGATTGAAAATCCCTATCCCTCAAGTGGCAAACTCCCCAGCAAAGGTGTTAGTGGCACTGGAAGCTTAGCATGATTATTGAAATTGGGCTGGATCTCAAGAATACAGTGAAGCCAGCTCACCTTAGTTTGGGTGAATGTGATCCTTCATTATTCACCTCTGGCTTTTGCTGAGGTACAAATTCTAGCTCCCAAGGGTCCAAACATGGCAAAAAAAGTAGCATAGCTGGAATATTGGACTCAGGGGTAGGCACAGGCAGAACAGATTACTTTGAATTCTCCAGCATAAATCAAGAGACTAGCAAGATACAGAATTTTCCTGTTGCCCTTCTCTAGTTTAAAGTATTATGGAGTTATGGAAGGATTTAAAAAGACACCCAAAATGCATGACCAACACAATGATATTTTAATAGTGCAATTATATCTTCTGAAATTATTTTCAAAAATCAAAGTTAGTTTAACATTTAGTTTCAAAATAGTAGATTTTTAACATTTCAATGTTACAATTCGTTTAAAAAAATGGCAATATTTCATGAAGTATAGAGCCTTATACACAAGTATGAAAGTGGTGCCAAGAATTTGCATCAGGACCATGTATGTGGATATTTGGGGGACCAGCACTCTGCTATAGATTGTGATACAGCTTGCTAATGTATTATTGGTATCATTAATTCTGCATGTATCTATTTTTTTTCTTTCATTGGATGTTATCATCACTGGCAAGGCCTGCATTTATTGCCCACCCCTAATTGCCTTTGAACTCAGTGGCATGCTGAGCCATTTCAGAGGGCTGTTAAGAGTCAACCACATTGCTTTGGGTCTGGAATCACATGTAGGCCAGAGCAGGTAAGGATAGCAGATTTCCTTCCCTAAAGGATATAATGGCCACTATTACTGAGACAAGCTTTATATTCCAGATTTATTAATTGAATTTAAATACCATCAGCTGCCATGGTGGGATTTGAGCCCACGTCCCTGCAGCATTAGCCTGGGCCTCTGGATTACTAGTTTAGTGACATTACCACTATGCCACCACCTTCCCGTGATACCGTTTTGCAAAATGGTATCCCTGTTCAGGGCACTAACCAAGTCATAAGAACAGAAGAAATATGAGCAGGAGTCAGCCATTTGTTCCTTCGAGCTTGCTCCACAATTCAACAAAATTATGGCTAACCTTCTATTTCAAATCCACCTTCTCACATTATCCCCATTTTCGTTTATTTTTCTTCATATCCAAAAATCTATGGGTCTTTGTCTTGAAGATATTCAATGTGTTATGACCAGGTGAGGAGTGAATTGGATTCCCTCTATTCAGCTTCTTCGGTTGGTCACAACATTTCTTTTTCACAAGGATATGCCTTTTTCAAATCCAAATGTATTTAACTATTTATGCAGTGAGCAATGAGGAGCCAATCAGACAAGGTTTTCTTGAGTTAAAGAAAAAGCTAACAAAAACAGTTAATTAAAACGCGACGTCACACACACAGGCTTCAGAAATAAGGGAAGTTAGAGTCCAATAAAAAAAAAGTCAAAAGAACATACTGTTAGGTGTCCTTTGCTTGTCCTCGCAGCATAGGCTGGGATTTTCCGGCCCCATTGTGGGCGGGACCCAGGGCCAGCAAGATGGCGCCCCAGCCAGAAGTCCATTGACTTGCGGCGGGACCGGAAGATCGCGGCGGCGGGCGAGTGTGGAAAATCCCGCCCATAGATTTTAAACGTTGTGGCCAATTTAGGTTAGCTGGTTTCGTGGGTTCGGTCAGATGTAGAAGATATTGCAATTATTACAAGATCTCCATTCGCTGGTAGATTACTAGTAAAGGTATCTTCTGAACTACTGGTTGATACACTTGTTCCAGAAGAGGGAGAGAGAGCCCAGCTTTTCGGCTGAAAACTTTACTGACTCTCCCTGTGTCACTTGCAATCTCTCTGCAGTGGCTGTAGCCTGGCGTGTTATACTACACCCATTGTGTCTTTCCAAGGGGTTTTGTGTGGGTCTGTCTGTAGCAGCCATTGTTGCAATATCCTGCACTTTGCATTTTAATGTTTCTTCCTTTGACAGTGACAAGTTTTGATGGATCTTTGAATTATTGGAAATATCCTTCTGTTCACACTCCCTGAGGGTGCATTGTTTGCTTTTTCACGTTCACCTTGGAAGGTGGTCTTGAAGTAGTTTGTTCTGTCTCATTTCAAATTGTAAATTTCCAAGTCAGTTGAAAGTTGAAAAGTCGCATTTTCAAAAATAAGGGGGCAAAGCCTTGTGACAAGTGTCTGGACATTCATGGCTTTTTGGAGTAGAGAATTCCAAGGATTTATAACCCTTTGAGTGATAAGATTTTTCCTCATCTAAGCCTTAAATAGTTGACCCTTTATTCTAAGTCTGTAAAATGTGTTCTAGATTCCCCAGCCAGGAAAACATTTTCTCAGCATATCTGTCAAACTTGTTAAAAATTTGATCTGTTTCAATTGGAAACCTCTCCTAAATCCTAGTGGTGGAATCGTCCCAGATTTGCACTAAATGAGGTAGTGGACAGGTAAAAAGAACGTTTTACCCATCGGCCACAAAGCCGGCTTTTCACATCGTATCATCCCAAACAGGCTGCATTAATTATGCATGCCTGGGATACACGCCATTTTGATGGCGGACGGGCTCCAATTCACATGCCACACCATCACCTCGCCACTTCATGACACCACGCATCGCATTTAAAGTACAGCCGCGCTCAGTGCTTCCAGTCCAGGACTGCAGCAAAGAACACATGGCCCCGAAACGCAAGAAGACTGCAGCCCTCGAGAGCCTTTTGGAGGCCCGCTGTGATGTCCTCTGCCCCTGCCCTGGCCACAGGAGGAGCAGCTACATTACGCACGTCCTGGGACACCCTCCTTCCCCAGTACAGCCCTCACCCTACGGCCTCTTCCCTTGCCTGAGGCCACTTCTCCCCCCTTCTCCTAGCAAGCCCTAGCCCTGCAGCTGTTGAAAAGCCACCCACATATGGCTGATCTGGTAGGAAGAGACCTAATCGTGAGCCCCCATAAAAGGGATGTCGTGCTGTCTGTGAAGCCTGGCGCTGAGGACTGCGAGTGCTGACTGAAGCAAAGTAGGCAAACAACCTTTGAAGTACCAAGCAAAGTGCAGCCTGCCAAGTACATGCCTTACATATGCTGTTGTGAAACACGTCAGCTAGTTTTCCAGCCAATGTGGGCAGACGATCCAGCGGGGGCAGGGGATGCATCCAGTGGGCTGGCCTTATAAGGATATGCTGATGTATTACTATGATGGGCTGAATTTTTCCGTCGGCAAGCAGGGGGTGGGTCCTGCTCGCCGACGCGAAAATGACACGGGGTGACGTTGGGGGGCCATTGACAGGATAATTAAAACAATTAATGGACCTGCCCGTCCAACCTTAAGGTTGGCGGGCAGGCCAGGAGCCCCGATGGGCTTCTGAAAAAACCTGAAAGCTCATCCACCGGTGGGATGAGGTTTCATGTAGGTTTTTAAAGAGTTTATTAAAGTTTTTGTGAAATTTATTAACATGTGACATTGTCACATGAGGGTGACATGTTAATGATTTTTTTATTTTTCTATTTTTTGCGTTTGAAAACCTTTCAGCGATCTCCCTGAGGCAAAACTTAGCCTCAAGGAGATGGGCGCTCTTTCACACGCATGCATGAAAGAGCGCACTCTCACATTTGGGGAATCCACCCCACCTGCACAGGAAGCGCATTGCACTTAATTGGCCTGCCCACTTAAAATGGCGGTGGGGCCCACTTCTCCGGCGGGGATCGGCTCCCCGCCCACCAGAGATTGCGTCAGGCCCACCTGCCCGACAGCCAAAAAATTCAGCCCGATGTTCCTAACGTCCAATGGCGTGGAATGTGGCCCGCCATCGGCAGGCTGAGCGGACGATCGCAAACTGGTTTCACGACGTTGTGAAACCGATTTTTGGCCTTCTTGCCATATCGTCCATTCAAGCCACTGAAAATCCAAGCCTAGGGAATGCATGACTAGTCTGCTCAATTTCTCCGCATTGGACAATCCCGTCATTCTAATCCATCATTCCATGTCCAAGTGAACTTTGGCAATATTATTTCCTTTGCTCATATAAGTTGAATGGTGTAGGTAAAGTCTTTGCAAGAAGAAGCTGAAACAAGACATTGTGAATTTGACCCAAATATGATTGACACTTCTCTATTTTCTCTGTAATTTTTTACAAGCTCTTTTCTGTGAGTCAGGCATATAAATCACACATTCTTTCCCCATAAATGTACCAACCCTAATTGTGCTTGAGTTCTCAGTTCAGAGCTCAGAAAAGAAACTTATTTGACAGCAAATTAGGTTTCTATTTATGCAATGACATGCCTCTTAAAACTATGATTAAATTGTTTGATTTGAGTAATATAGCTTTAGTGTTGGTGTCAGATTTACATTTTTTTTAATTAGTCATAATCCTAGGCCTTCTCCCACATTTTGTAATTTTTGTTTTGTTCAGGAATTCCTTTGCCAGCCTTTGAATAAGATAGATGGATCGATAGTGAGTAATTTCTGTGAGTGTCGATCTTTTGTGCAAAGATACTAGAGGGAGTTTTGTTCCAAACCATGAAAATTTTATTAAGAAGTTACAATGTAAGTATTAAAATGTTAAAATATGGTAGTACAAATATGACATGCTAAATAAGATAATGGGCTACAACTTGGTAAAGTTTAACACCTGCAAGTTTCTAAGGTTATCCATCCTGAATAGCTTTGTGATAACACTGGAGGGTCCAGTCTATCTCAGAAAATTCTAAGATCTACAAGTTTCTTTTTTTATTCATTCACGGGATGTGGGTTTCGCTGGCTGGGCCAGCATTTATTGTTCATCCCTAGGTGCCCTTGAGAAGGTGGTGGTGAGCTGCCTTCTTGAACCGCTGCACTCCATGAGGGTGTAGGTACACCCACAGTGCTGTTAGGAAGGGAGTTCCAGGATTTTGACCCAACGACAGTGTAGGAACGGTGATATATTTCCAAGCCAGGATGGTGAGTGACTTGAAGGGGAACTTCCAGGTGGTGTTGTTCCCATCTATCTGCTGCCCTCGACCTTCTAGATGGTAGTGGTCGTGGGTTTGGAAGGTGCTGTTGAAGGAGCCTTGGTGAATTCCTGCAGTGCATCTTGTAGATGGTACACACTGCTGCTACTGTGCATGGGTGGTGGAGGGAGTGAATGTTTGTGGATGTGGTGCCAATCAAATGGGCTACTTTGTCCTGGGCAGTGTCAAGCTTCTTGTGGGAGCTTCGCTCTTCCAGGTAAGTGGAGTATTCCTTCACACTCCTGACTTGTACCTTGTAGATTGTGGACAGGCTTTCGGGAGTCAGGAGGTGAGTTACTTGTCACACAATTCCTAGCCTCTGACCTGCTATTGTAGCCAAGTATTTATATGGCTAGTCCAATTCAGTTTCTTGTCAATGGTACCCCCAGGGTGTTGATAGTGGGGGATTCGGTGATGGTAATGCCATTGAAAACCAAGGGGCGATAGTTGGATTCTCTCTTGTTGGAGATGGTCATTGCCTGACACTTGTCAGCCCATGTCTGGATATTGTCCAGGTCTTGCTGCATTTGGACATGGATTGTTTCAGTATCTGAGGAGTCACAAATGGTGCTGAACGTTGTGCAATCATCAGCGAAAATCCCCACTTCTGACCTTATGATGGAAGGAAGGTCATGATGCAGCAGCTGAAGATGGTTGGGCCAAGAACACTACCCTGAGGAACTCCTGCATTGATGTCCTGTGACTGAGATGACTGACCTCCAACAACCACAGCCATCTTCCTTTGTGCTAGATATGACCCCAACCAGCGGAGAGTTTCCCCCTGATTCCCATTGACTGCAGTTTGGCTAGGGCTCCTTGATGCCACACTCAGTCAAATGCTGCCTTGATGTCAAGGGCAGTCACTCTCACCTCACCTCGGGATTTCAGCTCTTTGGTTCATGTTTGAACTAAGGCTGTAATGAGGTCAGGAGCTGAGTGGCCCTGGAGGAACCCAAACTGGGCATCAGTGAGCAGGTTACTGCTAAGCAAGTGCCACTTGATAACACTGTTGATTACTCCTTCTGTTACTTTACTGGTAATGGCGAGTAGACTGATGGTGCAGTAATTGGGCAGGTTGGATTTGTCCAGCTTGTGTAAAGGACATACCTGGGCAATTTACCGCATAGCCGGATAGATGCCAGGGTTGTCGCTGTACTAGAACAACTTGTCTAGGGGCGCGGCAAGTTCTGGAGCACAAGCCTTCAGTACTATTGCTGAAATATTGTCAGGGCCCATAGCTTTTGCAGTATCCAGTGCCTTCAGCCGTTTCTTGATATCAAGTGAAGTGAATCGAACTGTCTGAAGACTGGCATCTGTGATGTTGGGGACCTCCAGAGGAGGCCAAGATGGATCATCCACTCGGCACTTCTGGCTGAAGATTGTTGCGGATGCTTCAGCCTTATCTTTTGCACAGATGTGTTGGGCTCCTCCATCATTGTAGATGGGGATATTTGTGGAGCCCCCTCCTCCAGTGAGTTGTTTAATTGTCCACCACCATTCACAACTGGATGTGGCAGTATTGCAGAGCTTAGATCTGATCCGTTGGTTGTGGGATCGTTTAGCTCTGTCTATCACTTGCTGCTTATGCTTTTTGGCACGCAAGTAGTCCTGTGTTATAGCTTCAGCAGGTTGACCCCTCATTTTTTTAAGGTATGGCTGGTGCTGTTCCTGGCATGCCCTCCTGCACTCTTCATTGAATCAGGGTTGATCCCCTGGCTTGATGGTAATGGTAGAGTGGGGGATATGCTGGGCCATGAGGTTACAGATTGTGTTTTGAGTACAGTTCTGCTGCTGCTGATGCCCCACAGCGCCTCATGGATGCCCAGTCTCGAGTTGTTAGATCTGTTTGAAATCTATCCCATTTAGCACAGTAGTAGTGCTACACAACACGATGGAAGGTATCCTCAATGTGACTTTGTCTCCACAACAACTGTATGGTTGTCACTCCTACCGATACTGCCATGGACAGATGCATCTGCAGCAGGCAGGTTGGTGAGGATGAGGTTAAGTATATTTTCCCTCTTGGTTCCCTCACCACCTGCCGCAGACCCAGTCTAGCAGCTATGTCATTTAGGGCTTGGCCAGCTTGGTCAGTAGCGGTGCTACTGAGCCACTCCTGGTGATGGACATTGAAGTTCCCCACCCAGAGTACATTCTGTGCCCTTGCCACCCTCAGTGCTTCCTCCAAGTGGTGTTCAACATGGAGGAACACTGATTCATCAGCTGGTAATCAGCAGGAGGTTTTCTTGCCCATGTTTGACCTGATGCAATGAGACTTCAGGGGGTCCAGAGTCAATGTTGAGGACTCCCAGGGCAACTCCCTCATGACTGTATACCACTGCACTGCCACCTCTGCTGGGTCTGTCCTGCAGGGATGGTGATAGTGGTGTCTGGGACATTTATCTGTCAGGTATGATTCCGTGAGGATGACTATGTCAGGCTGTTGCTTGTCTAGACTATGAGATGGCTCTCCTAATTTCGGCACTAGCCCCAAGATGTCAGTAAGGAGGACTTTGCAGGGTCAACAGGGCTGAATTTGCCATTGTCATTTCTGGTGCCTAGGTCAATGCCGGGTGGTTCCTCCAGTGTCATTCGTTTTCTGTGACTTTGTTACAGTTTTTTTTTACAACTGAGTGGCTTACTAGGCTATCTCAGAGGGCATGGAAGAATCAACCTGTGGGTTTGGAGTCATATGTAGGCCAGACCAGGTAAAGATGACAGGTTTCCTTAATTATTGAACCAGATGGATTTTTACAATAATCGACAATGGTTTCATGGTCATCATTGGACTTTTAATTCCAGATTTTTATTGAATTCAAATTCCACCATCTGCTGTGGCAGGATTCAAACCCAGGTCCCCAGAGCATTACCCTGGGTCTCTGGATTACTCATCCAGCGACAATACCGTTATGCCATTGCCTCCCCGTTCCAGGTTTAAGGTTCCATAAGTTATCATAATCACCGATTAATTCTTACAGGACCTTGAGCTCCCCATTTCTCCATTTTTGGGCCCGCACATCGATCACTTTGTTTGTCACATTCCTCAAGAAGGAAGAAGCAGAATGGTTTCCCACGCCTTAATCCTAGAAATATAAGCAAGTAATGGAGGCAGGGTATCTCATTACTTAGAACATCGAGGGTACATGATTATAATAGGTCTTAAGTAATCTTTAGCTGAAGGTTGACAATGTTCTTCAGAAAGCCTGAAAACTATTAGCTAGATAGATAAATAGATTGGATAATAAGCTTGCTAATTTTTACTGCAAAGATTTTTAATACTTTCTATTTTTATTTCTTCCCTTTTAATTCTATACAAGACATCAAAGAGAAACAAAATATTACACAAGGAATTTTATGACTGAACAAACACTAAATTGAAGGTCTCCCCATCAAAAAGACATGAATAAATATGTCTAAGGTGACATAGAACTGCACTTAATATCAAGTACAATAAAACGTTATATTGCTCTCTGTAAATGCAGATAGAGACCAACTGTACAAATATTGTTATCCTGTTTAATTTTAGCTATTTAATTTACATAATTCACTCACAAAAATAGTAAATAAGTACAAACAGCACTGAATCATTAAACCTACTTGATATGCAGGCAAAATGCTAGATACCTCTGTACCATCACAAGGTAATTATGGATGAGAAAGGAAATTCAGCTTCATTTGACCATCTAGAACAACCCAGACTAGCCACATTACTGCATCTAATTGTTCCTCAGATGATTCAAGAGTTTTGGCCTCCAATACTGCCTGGGAGTCAATTCCAAATATCACTCTGCATGAAGAAAAAGCTCCTGATATCAGTCTTAAAGTTATCTTTCACTAATTTAAACCTGTGTTTTACTATTGATTATCCTTGTTTTATGCCCACTGATTATTTTAAATCAGCCTTTCAGATTAATCATTTCCATACCTTGCCTTGTCTTCTTTCTGATCAATCACCTCTCAAATGCTACCTTTAGAGTACAAGACTCGGCAGTCTCTCCTCAGGGCTCAGATTGCTGACACTTAGGATCAGCCTCTTGGCTCTGGCTTTGTTTTCCTAAGAGAAGGTTGAGAAGAGATTTGATAAAAATGTTCAAAATCATGAGGGGTCTGAACAGAGTAGATAGGAAGAAAGTGTTCCCATTGCTGGAAGGGTCAAGAAACAAAGGACCCCAAGTTAAGGTGATTGCAAAAGAACCAATGGCAACATGAAGAAAAGCTGTTTTACGTAGCAAGTGGTTAGGATATGAAACGCACTGCCAGAGAGCATGATGGCGGCAGATACAGTTGTGGATTTCAAAAGGGAACTGGATAAACACCTGAAGAGAAAAGAATAATTGCAGGGCTATAGGGAAGTGGCGGGGGAGAGGGTCTAGCTGAGTTGCTGTTGCAGAGAGCTGGCATCGACATGAAAGAGTGAGTGACCTCCTTCTGTGCTGTAATTGTTCTATGATTTTATGCCACTCTGCACATGGGAGAGTGACCTTTGTGCCTGTACATTGGTGTGGTGTTCACTGAACATCCTTCTTTTCATAGCATGACTCCTGGAATCTGAGCCCGCTGCCTCCTCAACCAAGGAAGGCACCTTCTCAGTTCCACTGGAGAACAGCTAAACTATTCATTCCTTCTCCTCTTCTGGCTCCCACTTTCTTAGTCAGTCATCCAGTGTAATATCCTCATCTCCCACCATCTAGATTTCCCTGAGTGAAAGGCTCTGAGCTGCTGCATAGGATACAGAAGGTAAAGAGTAATAAAGGAAAAGTAATACAGGAAAAGAGGGCAGGAGTAACAAATGGGTCGGATGGTCATCATTATCCTTGTCATCATCATCAACTAGCAATTTGTTTCTTCCACCTCCTTCTCCTTATTATCATCATCCTCATATTCCTCTTCTCCTGTCTCGAGCATATGTGCACCATTTTCTTTTAGAACAATATTAACAGCAGTGGATGAAGATAAGCACTAAATGGAAATTTCTAGCAGATAGATGTAACCAGAAAGTTAAATGTTGGAAGGACCCTGTAATATCAGGTGTTGGAGCTCTTCAGGTTAGCATACAAAAACTCTTGTGCCAGTAATTCTAAATAGTGGTTCCAGGTGTAAAAAGTATAGACCCATTGAACCACAGTGTGTGAAGGGAGACATGCCAATACATTAAAGAACTAAATGTGATCAGTGGGGGGAAGGGTGAGAGGGTCCCATGGTGTCAGCAAAAAAAAGGAGGTGGCAGCTCTTTACCTTGGCTGCTCTGGTCAGATTATGAAATTTTTGTGGCACTGTTCCTCCGTCCTGTGGGTGAGGCAGGTGGCACACAGCATAACTGCCCACTCCTCCCACCTGGTTCTGGTGACTGAGTTAGGTGGCATCCTATTCTGTGCGGCAGAATTTTACACAACCCCACGGGTGGATTTGTATTCAGGGCAGCCCATAAAATTCTGCAGGTACCTTTCCTGCTGCATAGTCAACTGTCCCTGACATTGCTGCAATCTTATGGGCGGTGGGCAAGCCGAAGGGCAACCCACCTGGCCTCACCCCAGTTGGCCACAATTATTTGGTTAGTGGATGGCCACTGGTGATCGGGTGGTTTGCCTAGCGGTTTAGTCTACTTGGGCCCCCAGCAGGAAAAGGTGGGTGCCTCCTTTGCAGCCCCTCTTTTCTGATCAGGGGCCCTGAAAGTCTATCACCCCTGCACGGTGTCCCCTCCACCCCGTGGCCTTTGCACTCCGTCCTCCACCCTCCTTGCACCATCTACCCCCTGCCCCACTCCCCCCAGGAGCCTCCTGACCTGGCCCCACTAAAAGCCCCCAGGTTTACCTCTCATCAAGTCCCCGGCCCTTTCTTTTGGGATTGGCTGCAGTCCCAGCAGTGGCCACTGCTCCCAGTGGCACTGTTGGGATCAGAGAGCTGCCAGCCAATCACATGGCTGGCAGCTCTCGGAGGTGGGACGTCATCCCTAAATGGGGATGGAAGACCCGTCTCCAGTCAATTAACATTCCTCAGAGTGGAACAGAGTTAATAGTTCAGGTTGATAACCTTTAATCAAAACTTATCAGAACTTTAATTTTGAGTATTGCTGAAAAAGACATTTTGTCAAAGCTTTTCATCTTGCACTCATCAGGACAATCACAAGAATACCAATGTCAGGGGAAGCAACAACTTTATGCTGTAAGAGAAGGGAGTGCTGATTGGTTGGCATGTGGACTCTGATTCTCTATGGCAATGCCTCTACCAATCAGAGTCCACTTGCCAACCAATCAGCACTCCCTTCTCTTACAGCATAAAGTTGTTGCTTTGCCTGACATTGGTATTCTTGTGATTGTCCTGATGAGTGCAAGATGAAAAGCTTTGACAAAATGTCTTTTTCAGCAATCCTCAAGTTCTGTACTACAAAACGACTATTTGTATAACTTTCATTTCATAATTCCAGCGTCTGCAGCACTTTGCTTTTGTTACAGAATTGCAAGTTTTCTTTGTTGCTGTATCCTTTGGTGTGGGATTATTGAACATTCTTAGTAAAGTGAAATAAGAACACACATCTAAGGATCTGCTGTCACTTTAGGTTACTCCAGGCTTTTAATTCCTGAAGCAATAATCTTCCTTTCCCTCCCCCAGTGACTGACTCATGGTCTACCATTTGATATTTAAATCAGCTGGCCCCACACGTTCTTGTGGGGCCAAGGGCTCAAACCAATAACACATGGAAATCCTGGTCTATCTGCTGATTTGCAAGGCCTAGGTCACGATAAGCCTTATAGCTGCTTATGCATATGTTAAAGAAGAGCAGTTGCTGTCAGCCTTTCAGCCATCTGCCGCATCTGAAAACACAGCAAAGAGTTTATCGCTGCAGGCAGATTTAAACAGCGTTAGAGTGGGAAGACAATGTTAATATCAGTGATAGGAAGAGAAAGTCAAGACACTGTGTACATTGGTGTACAAAACACCTTTTAACTATAAATCTTTATGTCCTTGATTTAGCAATTGCATCAACTTATTCGGAGATGTGAAACAAAAATTAAGTGTTTCTGTCTGATTAGTTATCAATTGTTTTCTTAATTATTGGCCACAGTATGCACAAGGATAAATTTTGGATTTTGTTGACCCTTTTTCAAGGTACAAGAATAGACATTTTAGTTGCCAGGTCAGAAAGAAATTAGTATGCAGATGTAAATTAGTGTATCTGTAGCTAATTCTTAGCAGATAATCGACTTCAATATGTTATTATTTAAATGTCTACATTTTCCATTTTAAAACACTGGAACACGGGCAGGTTCCAGGCTTTTTCAACAACTTTATATTTAAATACTGTGAAATGGTAGACCATCAAATTAAAGTGATACCATGGATTCAAACTTATGTTCTTGAGATGCTGTCAGACCTGCTGAGTTTTTCCAGGTATTTTTGTTTTTGTTCTAGATTTCCAGCATCCGCAGTATTTTGCTTATATCTTATGTTCTTGAGTGCTTTCACTGGACTTTAAAACAAGTCAGTCAATTTATCCAACATATATCAATGAGTCTGGTGGTTTTGATTGACGGTCTTGTTTAAGAATTGTGAGAAAATCATCGAGGTAAAATGTAGTAATCAATAATGAGCCAGAGAAGATAATAGAAGTAAAAGAGTGGGGCACATCTAGGCAACCATGACCATGACATAATAAGATTTAGAATAGTAGAGAAAAAAATAAACAAGAAAAAGACAAAGGTAATAAATTGGCGAAAAATTAGTTTTGATTGGCTGAGAAAAGAACTTCGGAAAACAAATGGACAACAATATTGGCAAATAATGATGTAGGGCAACAATGGGAAACATTTAAAAGCCCAGAAAAAAAAAATATTCTGTGAAAACAAATGAAGCATTACCTTAAACATTGAATGAATAAGGTCATAAGGGGAAAACTGAGGTTAAGGAAAGATGCAACATTAAATAAATGGACAGCAAGGGAGAGCATAACAAGGGAAAATATGAAGAGATTATGAGAGAAGTCAAAAAAATTAGGAAGACAAAGAAGAACTATGAAATTAAATTATCTCAACATAAAACAAAATAATAAAATTTCCTTTAGGCACATCATTTTAAAAAAAAGGAAATCTAGGATGGAAATAGGGCCATTAAAGGATGGTTAGGATAAAATCATAGGCAGTGATAGCAAAATGGCAGAAATATTAATTAATTTGCTTCAGCATTTACAGGGAGACAAATCAGGAGGACATGACATCAGAAGATGAGATTAGAAATTATATAATAATTGAGGGTTCAGTCTCGGTGGGGGTGCAGGTAGGGGGTCAATCAATACTTGGGATTGATCTTGTTGGGAAAGAGAGCTTGTTGATCCTATATGGGTAGAGGGCAATTGGGCAGGGGGGAACACAAGTAAAACTTAGCATGGGGGGAGGGAGTTCGATGCCAGGGGACAACCGGGAGAGTGAAATCAATCTTGGAGATGAAGATTGACGAGGGGTGTTAAATCGGGGGTGTTGATCTTGGGAAGGGGAAAGGGGTTGAATCTGGGGTGGGGCAGTTGGGGATGCCAAAGCAGGACTCCAAGGATGGTGGAGGAGTAGGAGGGACAGAGGCTTAAATTGAAGGAAGTTGTGGAGTGGATTGGAGGGCCGGGGTGGGGATTTGAGGCTTAGGAATTAGATTAGAGGCTTGGTGAGGACATTCGAGACCTGGGAAGGGATCTAAGAAGGTTGGAGGCCTGTTAGGAAAGGCTTGGGTGGGTTAAAGTGCCGAAACATGGTGTTTGCTCATGCAGGCACATTGGATCGAGTAAATAGGAGCACTGAGCTCCTGGATCTGGCAGTTCTCACTTAGGTGTAGCTGTTGGATTTCTTGAGACTTGGAAAAATGATGTCATCCACAATTAAATTCAAAAACTTGAAAATCAATGTGTCTTGCAGCACTCATTATAATACTTAAAGTGCTAACCTGCTTCTTTGGAGCAGATTGGTCACCTGCCCAACATCCTGTCTCCATTAAAGTTGGAGGTGGGCAATGTGGAGGCTAGTTGGTGTCAAGATTCTAATTTTTAAGACCTTAATGGTGCCACCCCCCCCCCCCCCCCCACCAACCCCAACCAACCCTGATCCACGTCCACCTGTTGTTTTTGGTGAAAATTCCACCAATATCTCTAAGTTGTGATGTGTTAGACTGTGGTAACTGAGGGTATAGCCCCTCCTGCTGTCTATCAGAGGTCACGTGATGTTGTGTCAAGACTCTGACCAGTAAGCCCTAAGTGCAAGCAATCTGGGGGGTGGGGCTTCCTGATGAAAGTCCTGATTGAGCGTGTAGCGCCTGAAAAACTCTCTGTAGATAGATGGGAACACCACCAGCTGGAGGTTCCCCTCAATCACCATCTGACTTGGAAATATATAGTTAAGTTTAAGTTCCTTGACTGTCGCTATGTCAAAATCCTGGAACTCCCTCCCTAACAGCACTGTGGGTGTACCCACACCAAATGGACTGCAGCAGTTCAAGAAGACAGCTCACCAACACCTTCTCAAGGGCAACTAGGGATGGGCAATAAATGCTGGCCCAGCCAACGAATCCCACATCCCTTGAATGAATAAAAAAAATAAAGCTTTGCTGTTTCTTGTTGAAATTTGTCCACTCCGTCAAGTCATTACAGGCTTTAATCACTAATTAACGTATTCTTTCCCTCTGTTTCTTTCGTGCATCATACCACAATCACTGAGCACAAATACGGAAGACGGAAATGCCCAAGATTTACACAAAGTGCGGAAGCGGGTGAATAAAACGACGTTTTACCCACAGGCCGCGATGATGGGTTTTCACAGTGTATTGTCTCAAACCTGCCACATTACTTATATATTCCAGGGAAACACAGCGTTTCCATGGTTTCATCACACCAGGCACCACATTTAAAATACAGCCGCGCTCAGTGCGTCTAGCCCAGGATTGCAACAAATAACACATGGCCCCGAAAGGCAAGAAGACTGCAGCCCTCAAGCATCTTTCAGACACCGTGGAGGCCCGCTGTGATGTACCTCTACCCCCACTCTGGCCTCAGGAGGGGCAACAATGTTACAACTCCAGCTTGGTAGGCGATGGCTGTTGTGATCACTGCCAATGCTGCACAGAAGAGATTGGCCGTCTAATGCAGATAGAGGATGAATAATCTCCTTGTGCAGCCTGGGTATGGCAACCATCTCTTCACTCTAAACTTACACACTCAAGCCCATCACACATTCACTGGCATCTCACTCACTACCAGCTCAAGGGACATCACCACTCACTCTCTCTCACACACACTCACATCTCCATCTAGCTTCATCTCCTCTGGGGACTGCAATCTCAATCCTCACCATCTTGAGGCCACTTGCACAGATCAACATGTGCCCCCACACACACCCTGGGATACCCTACTTCCCCCGGTACAGCCCTTGTCCTGCAGCCTCTTCCCTTGCCTGAGGCCACTTCTTCTCCCTTCCCCAAGCAAGACCTTGACCTGCAGCTGTTGTAAAGCCACCCACATATGGCTGATTTGGTAGGTAGAGACCTACACGTGAGCCCCCCTAAAAGTGATGTGGTGCTGTCTGTGAAGCCTGGCGCTGATGACTGCGAGTGCTGCCCGAAGCATGGTAGGCAAACTAACCTTGAAGTCCCAAGAGAAGTGCAGCCCGCCAGGTGCACGTCTTATATATGCTGCTATGAAACGCATCAAGAGTGTTTTCCCGCCGACGTGGGCGGATGATCCAGCCGGGCAGGGTGAGTCCGGTGGTCTGGCCCTGTAGCTGATGTACTACAATGAGGTTCCTGACATCCGATGGCAGAGGACACAGCCTGCCATGGGCGGGCGGAGTGGACAATTGCAAACTAGTTTCACAACGTCATGAAACTGATTTTTGGCCTTCTTGCCACTCACACCATCGAACACACCCAACACCAACGGACATGGAAAGTCCTAGCAAGAATGTGATCTTTACCATACAGTGTGGCAACGAGCATCAGGTTGAGAGCATTTGCCTTTAAAAGCTAATTGCTGTATTAGAAAAATATACATAGTAGTTATAGACACTAAAATCAAAAATAACAAGAAATAGTTAACATAGCATATTTTGTATAAAAATAGTATGATATAAAATGAAACCTAATGAATTAATTAATTTGAAAAAGGCCCTAGCACAACCAAACATCACTTTGCCCTCTGCTGGACAATTGGAAGCTTACAAAAAGAGCAATTTTCTAATTGGAAATTCCTCTTTGATTAGTTGCATTATTGTGCTTCTTAAAGAACACGATGTGCCATAAATGTATATTCTTCATAAAATAATGGACAGATTACCCAGAGTTCACTCCAGCATCTTTGCAGATTTTCCAAAAGTTCCACAGATTTATGTTATTCCTGCAAATATATGGGGACTGTACTGACCAGTTATCTTTTCTTAGACTAACAATATTTTTATATATTTGTCATTACTGTACCTTGTAAAATAGTTGTAGATAATCATGGATTGTTTTTCCTTATTTATTATGAAACAAGCCATTATGATTAGAATAATGAGGGAAAGATGGAACTGGAAGTTGAACTGGATTAAATACCAGCCTTTGGGATTGAAATTGGACTTTAGCAATTTTTAGCACCATATTGGTATAGGTGCATCTTAACCACCCAGGCACCAATTAAGATAAAATAAGCAGGTTCCTTGCACTGATATACCACATATTTACACCATTATTGAGATGCCTCGTTCTACCTTTGTAACATCACCCGACTTCACCCCTGCCTCAGTCTTCTTCTTCTGAAACCCTCATTCATGATTTTGTTAACTCTAGACTTGTCTATTCTAACACAGATCTGGCAGCCTCTCAGATTTTACCCTCCATAAATTCAAGGTCATCTAAAACTCTGCTGCCCATGTCCTTACTCACATGAAGTCCCATGTCCCATTCACCTATCACCCCATCCTTGCTGAACTGTATTGGCTCCTGGTCAAGCAATACTTTGATTTTAAAATTCTCATTCATGTTTTCAAATCCCTCTATGGCCTTGCCCTGACCACCTCTGTAATTTCTGAGCACCTCTCAGTGCTTCCAGCCCCAGGACAACTGCAAAGAAGACATGACGCCAAAAGGCAAGAAGACTGCAGCCCCTGGTTTAGTGGCACATCCCTCGAGTGCCTTTTGAATTCCGGGGAGGTTGCCCGTGATGTCCTCTACCCCCGCTCTGACTGCAGAAGGAGCAGCAACATTACCACTCTGGCTTGGTAGGCGATGGTAGTGGTGATCAGTGCCAATGCTGCACAGAAGAGGTTGGCCATCCAATGCAGATAGAGGATGAATGATCTCATCCATGCAGCCAGGGGAAGGCAATGATCTCATCACTCTAAACTCACACACTCAAGCCCATCACACATTCACTGGTATCTCACTCACTGCCAGCTCAAGGGACTTCACCACTCACTTTCTCACACACACCCTACATCTCCATCTGGCCTCATCTGCCCTGGAGATAGCCTCCTCAACCCTCTTGCACAGATCAACATGTGCCCCCAAATCACTTTGAGATATCCCACTCCCCCATTACAGCCCTCGCCCTGTAGCCTCTTCTTCCTGCCTGGAGGCCACTTCTCCCCCTTCCCCAAGCAAGCTCTAGCCCTGCAGCCATTGAAAAGCTACACCCGCCTTATGGCTTGCCTGGCAGGTAGAGACCTGCTCGTGAGCCCTTTAAAAGTGATGTGGTGTTGTCTGTGAAGCCTGGCGCTGATGGCTGTGAGTGCTGACCGAAGCAAGGTAGGCAAACAAACCTTGAAGTCTCGAGCAAACTGCAGCTGACCAGGTGCACGTCGCTTATGTACAGTTGTGAAACACATTGACATGACAAGCAGAGGGGACGATGGCAAACTGGTTTCACGACATTGTGAAACCGATATTTGGCCTTCTGGCCATATTGTCCGCTCATGCTTCCAAACATGCCGAATGCCAGCGGGCATAAAAAATTCCACCCATTGTCACCAGCAATATCCCTTCTAGAGTAAGATGTCAATGAATCCCAGGATAAATCCACAATAACAGACATCTGACAAGACTGAAGAAATGATCTTCTGGAAAGCACTAGGTCCTGAACTTAGTCCATGGGACATCCTGCAGTACTGAAACAACCTTCATGAGTGATAAAAGCTGTAAGATATTAGATTTGCTCTGCCAGTGGTATCTGAAGATAGCTCCATCACATGTTGAGCTACGTGAAAACTGTGAAGTCATGAAATGATGTTGATAGTTCTTGGATTGTAGGAAGTGGATGCTTATGTGGAATGATAGCTTTGTTCACTGCCTTAAGGTTGACATATAGTCTAGGTTCACCATTTTTGCATCATGCAATGACTAGGTTCAATATCCATGGCAATGAGTCGATTTGTGCAATGAGACTGTCTGCTCCTAGTCGTTTCAGCTCCTGTGACACTTCCGCACAGATTGCAAATGGCAACCATCTCAAATTTTGCGAAACTGATGGAATTGATGTGTTGACATGCGAAGCATGGCGATACCCATTAATCTCCCCAAATCCGGCAAAGAAGGAAGGGTACCGTTGTGTATAGGCTGCATCATTGACCACGTTAATGTGTGCTGTGATGGGGTCCTCAAGTCTGAATCCAAGACTATTGAAAATGTTTACTCCCATAAGGCTTCTGCTTGTAACAACATGGAACGTGAACCTATCTAGGCTGACATTTTTGTCGCTTACTGGAACCATGATCATTCCCAAAACATGAATAGTTGAGTCGTCATAAGCTTGAAAAGTGTCTGTTGCAGGAGTCAGAGGAAGTTGTAAAAAAATTGATGGTAGAGTTTGTCACTCAAATAAGATACTTTCACACTAACATCAATGAGAAGCGACACTGAGATGTTGGCAATCTTAACTGAGCAATCCTTAAAATGACCAGGTGCTTTACCATTTGTGATGGTATACACATGCTGTAGCTCACCCTCAAGAGGAGACTCCTCCATGTGTTGAACCAGTGAAGTCCTCTGCTTCAATGACTTGCAAACCCTTGCAGAATGGTTCCAATTTAAGCATGAGTTGTGTTTTTCTTCCTCAAGCTGGACGTGGTGTTGTGAATCAATGTGCAGTTCCACAAATTAGGCATGATTTTGAAAATATCTAACCATGATGGGGCACATGTTGATGAGACTGCTGAGGTCTCTTTGTCCGTAACCCTTGCACATGCGTTGGCTGTGTCTGAGGCTGCATATCTGTGTAACCTCTTCAAATCTAACACGGCAGATTTGATTTGTACTGCCAAGGTTGTGACTTTTTCCAAGGTAAATTCATCATCCTCCATGAGGGCATGTTCCCTTCTTTGTGGAATTGAAGTCTTTTCAATTAATTGATCACAAATCAGCTTCTTAGTTAGTGTGCCAAATTAGCATGCAAAAGCCAATTGCCGCAATGCTGTCATGTATTGTTTTATGGATCACCATTTCCCTGCCATCTCTGGTGGAATGTATATTTGTTCGAACAGCACACTTTTCTTTACTCTTAAGGGTTTTTTTAGAGTTCTTATCACTGTATCAACCATAGACCTGTCTTCTGTAAATGACTCAATTATTCACTGTTCTTCTGCTCCAAGGCGATTTGAGTATTTGCTTCCTATGGATTGTTGCTCCAACTGGATTGTGCATCTCTGTAGTGAGCAAGTAGGTCTTGAACCCCCGAAATCCATTCACCCCATGGCATGGGTGCATCTCCCAGTGAAGAAAGTGATAGTGCTGGAGCTGGTAAATTTAAACTTTCCTCCATCACACTTGTCACCACTTTGTCATATACTTTATATGCCAGAGCTATGCAAAGCGGACACGCCAGTTTCTATGCATGTAACAGATTTTATGTGCTTTAAAATGTCTGCTCCATACTTACAGATCTAGCTTCCAGCAACTTCTACAGTTTGTTTACTCTTCTCTGAGTCTATATCCAGACTTAATTGATCAAGCACAGTGAGCACAAATAGTAAACGCTCACATAATCAGACACAGAACAATTGAACATTGCACTTGGAAGATGGAGTGTGCCAAGGCTTTTAATATTAAGTTGAAGCTTGAGTGTCTGTCCTGCTAATGTATGAATGTGCATGAGATTCTGTGAAAGAGCTGTAAGGTTGTCTGTCTTATTGGCATGGACAAGCAACAAAAGTGGAATAGGTTGTAAGGAAACACTGTGGCATGCAATTGTGGGCTATATATCTCATAAATGCTGCTGTTGGATAGTCTTCCTTTTCTAAACTCCTTAAAGTGTAATGATTTCCTGCCAGCCATTGACCACCACCTTGCAGAGAAGGTATTCTTGAGTGCCAAACAGGGCAACTCTCATTACACCCTTGCCGTGCAACAATTGTCAAACAGTTGGGTGCAATAGCATTCCACCACTTGCACACAGTTTTGTGACCCCAGACGGGTTTTGCCTTGCTTCATTTTTGACTTTGAAATTTTTTCTCTTCTGCAATCTTTGGAAAATCTGATAAAAATGTTTAGAAAACATTTTCAGCCTTTCAAGGAAAAAATGTTTACTCTCTCCCACCATATGATCATTTGCTTTTAATTAACTGTACACTTTACATTTTTCCAGCAATTCTCTATGGAACAATATGCACAGGCAGTGTTTCCAAATTATTTAGATTAGTTGATTGTGAACTGAAGTAAGATCAGTTTTCCTTGCTTCTTGTGTTTGTGGGCATGATCGGATATGGCCCTGTCATCACTACAACAGGACCATATTATTAGCTTCTGAATCTAACCAAGCCTGTACCTGACCTATAAGCGCATGATGCTGGCACCAGGGGCTAAATTTTCCCATCCATAATCAGGACAGAACAGAGACGGGACACCAAAAAAATGGCACCAGTGGCCTGCATGCCAGACTGCCACTTCTTTTTCGACTGTGCTAACTTTTTCAAGGACGAGGGAATGCGGTGGGGTGGACAGGAAAGTGAAATCGCCGCCTCATTAATTGGGCATGTTATGGTCATTAGGGATCTCGTTAAGAGTTCACCTCCTGACTTTTCCAGAGATTTTCATTGGGGTGGGCAGCCATTAGGAGCTCTGTGAAGCTGTTCAGCTCCGGCCTAGCAGGAACAGGCGGTAGCGCTGAAACAGTTATATTTGATGAAAAAAAGTGCAAATTTGGACCAAAAAGAAACTACTGAGTGGCAATGAAATTTTGATAACCAACCTTTCCCAAACCTATCCCGATCCAGCTCTCCATTTTCCCTGGCCACTTTGAAGATGAAGATCCTCCCAATTTTTTAAGACCAGGTAGAGACAGCAGCTACAGCAGCGTTTCAGGCCAGAATGTGGCTCAATTCCCTGGTGTGTCACCTCTATTCCCACACACCTGCCACCACTGCCCACTCCTCCCTACATCCGCCCCGCCCCGCCCCCAGCCACTGAATGGGTGACAGACCCATCTTTAGGGTCATTCTGATCCTGTGAAAACCCCGCCTCTTTGCAGACTTGCAAGAAAGCATGAAAGCGAGCTGGATCAGTCCCACCTCCCAATTCCCACTGCAAATGAGAAAATCCAGCCCCAGCTGCCTGAAATGGAAAGCGTATTTTCCCAATATTAATAGATCTCATCAAGATGAGCACAAAATTCTCAAGAAAAAGAATTGAGTACGATTGAAGCATTTTTAACTTTGTTATTACTTCAGCATGAGAAGAATATAACAGGTTGGAAAGAGATTTATTTGATAATGAAATGAAGCACTCACACAAATGTTGCTATCCCAATACTTGATTGCTTAAAACCCTAGCAGGTGCATGCATTGTGAAGGAACAGTCATGCCCACGCTTTATAATTGAGCTTTTGGCACAATGCAACTCCATCTGGATATGACAAAGGTAAAGAAACTTCATAACTCAGGCAAGGAAATGAATTGTGCAATGAAAGTCATCCTTCAAGAATTAATTGCACCATTATTATATTAAACAGCTAAGAAAAACAGAAGAGGTGGCAATATACATGTTCACAGGTTATTTCATGCAAGCCACTTTTATAATGGAATGTTAACAGTGCTGATTCCGGAAGAATAATTTTATATAATTGTTGGCAACCCCCATGAAAAGTTACTGGATTTGCAAATATTGCTGTTCAGAAAAATACATTTTTCATTTCTGATTTGGAGCAGGACTGATGTTTATAAGGATAGATATACATGAGGTGATCAAATAACCACACTTCATAATGGTTTTCTGCTGCTGGATAAAATGAGTATGCTGTCTTCAGCGGGCAACAACCTAGAGTTGATGGACAAGGGAGTCAAGGGTTATGGGGACAGACAGGAAAGTGGAGTTGAGACCACAACCAGATCAGCCATGATCTTATTGAAAGGCAGAGCAGGCTCGAAGGACTGAATGGACTACTCCTGCTTCTAATTCCTATGTTCCTTGAATGGAGATGTGAGAATGGAAGACTATTCCGCCATTCTAGATTTGGGAAGCAGGGATTATCTATACAACTTTTCCTAAAGTGGTTAAATGGGTAGGTTAGAGTCCATGTAAACATTGTACTTGGTCTCTGCATAGAGTGAATTTGACAGACAAATTGGCTTTTTGTTTGTTCCATGTTTCCTTACATGCTATGAGATACTCTTTCAAATCAGCAAAGTCATTTTGAAGGCATAACTCTGGGTACATGTGGCATCATGAAAAATAAGTCTCAAAGTGTTGGGGAGTCTCATATACTGGTTTGAGAAATATTGGACGGGGTTGGAATGATATAAAGCTCTGTTCTGGTGATGTATTGACACATCAAACAATTCAGAGTAAGACGTTCAAACAATCTTTGTCACACTATCACCTTTAACCCAGAGTTGATTTCTGATGTTTTAAATTTTCTTTATTGTGTCTTTCATTCAACTCTTTGAGTAAAACCTCATGTGATTTTGCTCAGTCAAATTTGTCCCAGGAGCACTGGGTGATGCAATGGGTTCATTTACTGCCCTTTCTCCTCTGAAATTTAAACTTCAATCCAGCCCAGAATGAAAAAGTGAAATGTGGCTGTCTCTTTGGATAGTTTTGAATTAGTTGCTAAGGGACATGAGCCCAACGCAACAATATACGTTCATAAATGAGTACATTGAAACATGTTTAACGGACTCGCTAATTTGCCAGCAAAATTTGTTCATCAGTCCAAGGTACTTCCTAACTGTCTGCTTCAAGTTCTTCTATTACTTCTTGCTACAATGTATGACTCAGTAACTGTAGCCGGAATCACTCAGATTGAGTGCCTGCAGTTTGTATGCAAATTACCTATTTTCAAGCTTTTCCTCACACCCTGTCATTTCAATGAAGTACATATGACAGTGTAGCTCAATTGTAAATGGCAACATTTTAATTCAGCTCAACAGCTATCCAATTCACTTAAACAATCTGGAAAACAAGGAAGGTAAAATAAAATTCCTCATTGCAGTTTCACTCAATTGCAAAGACTATTCATTTTGTCAGGTAATCACTTAAATGACTCCGCAAGTCTAAACTGTCATTCTAACTCTATAAAGCCACTGCACTTTTAAAGTAATTCATTGGCCCTGAAATACTTTGGATCACCTTAGGATGTGATGACATGTTATCCTTTCTTTCTCTTTTGTTTATAATGTTCATGTTTAGTGATTATACCACCTAATGCCAACTGAGATTAGTTCTCAATGGCTAATTGGGCTTCAATTACTTGTACAACCACTGCCAATGTCAGGCACAGTTATTGGCCAAGACCCCTTAAGTTGCAACATGTTGGATGAAATGAAGTCCTACGAGCTGGGTATCAATAGCTCGAGACCCCACAAGACTGAACAACGCTGAGGTGAGAGTTCACAAAGAGGGTGCTCTTATCCATTTTTTGGACACACTCTTGTAAAAATGTTAGCAGGAAGGAACCACAAGAATCTGAAGAAAATGTAAGTTAGATGCATTTAATTAACTTTTTTTTGAGGGGAAACATGTCCATCACTTTCTTTATGGATTGGAAGCATTAGCTTAGTGGAGCATAGAATGGCCCGTAACTTCTTGGAGTGGCAATCAGAGTCAGATTACCACTCCACTCCTACTTAATTACCTGGAAATGAAGATCCTCCTTTCTCACCCGACCTTCCAACTCAGGCTGGGTGACAGCAGCGTAGTGCAGCAGGTTCCCAAAGCCCTGTGTGGAGGGCAACTGAATCGGAGGTAGGGAAGTCACGCGCCTTTTTTACGGTACTGGCTGCCCTAAAGCAGCTAAATTTAAAGGTACAGCCACTTTGAGAAGCCAGGGAGAAGGTAAGATTGTAAGGTAAGTGGGTAGGATTGGGAGATGGGGGTGGGGGGGTGTCAGAGGGTTGGGGGGTCAGGTGGTTAGGGGGGTAGTGGGAGGAGTCGAGTGGTCAGTGGGGGCGGTCAGATGGTGGGGGGTTCGGGTGGTCAGTGGGGGGTACTTAGTGGAGGGGTGGTCAGTGGGGGTTAGGTTGGGTGATGGGGGGGTTTAGGTGGTCAGTCCCATATGGGGTCAAGGGAGTCATTCGGGGGGTGGGTTAGTGGGTGGGGTGGAGGGTGTTTGGGGTGGTTCCGTGGGGGGTTGGGGGAGGTCCCATGGAGGGTCAGGGATGGGAGGGGCTCAGTACTATAGTTATCCAGAAGTTAGAAACTGTTTTAATTCTTTTAACTTTTTCTGGGTAACTATTACTGTAAGACAGTCAGAACCATTCAAAGTTTGCAATTCATACCATACTTTTGGATGGTTCCAATTGCAGGGCAATTTCCCAATGGAAATTTGAACTTCCCGGACAATTGACGTGCAATGCTTACCTGGGGACTTCCAGGAAGGGTTCCTCAGCGCACCTTTGAGATATCCCCCAGTTACGATGCCCGGCGCCTGGACGTTACAATCCAATGTTTTCTGAGTGTCAGGATTCCAAAGAATATAGGACATATATCAGAGACACGTGATTAGGTTACTGGAGACTGGGGAATTTAAATTAAATAAAACCCAGTCTATACCGACATATAGAAAGACCTGGGCAACATTCAGGCTTTGACTTCTAAGAGGCAAGTGGCACTCAAGTTTCACAAATGCCAAGCAATTACTATCTTCAAAAAGAGAGCCTAACTGCCTCCTTTTGACATTCAACAGTATTACCATCACCGAATCACCAACCAGCAACATCCTTGAGATCAGCATTGGTGAGAAACTTAACTGAACCAGCCACATAAGTACTGTGACTACAAGAACAAGTCAGAGGCTCAGTATTTAGTGGAAAGTGGTTCATTTCCCAACAGAATGCTCCTCACTTACTTGCATCAGTGCAGCTCCAACAACCCTTAAGAAACCCCTTCCATCACTTTAAACATTCACTTCCTTCACTACCAATGCATCATGGCTACAGTTTGTACCACCTATAAGGTGCACTGCAACAATAACCCAAGGCTTCTTCAACAATACCTTTCAAATCCACTGCCCTGACCAATTAGGGGGACAAGGGCAGCAGATGCATGAGAAAACCACCTCCTACAAGTTCCCCACCAAGTCACTGATCATCCTGCCTTGGAAATAAATATGTTTTTTCAAGTTTACTGGGCCAAAATCCTGAAACTCCCAAGCAGTACTGTGGTAGTAATTTCAACACAGAGACTGCAGCAGTTAAAGAAGGCAGCTCACCAGCACCTTTTCATGGGCAATCATGGATTTGGCAATAAATGCTGGCCTTGCTGATGATGCCCACATCCAATGAATGAATAAAGAAAAAGGGGATGGTACTCATGTACTGGACATTGAGTCTGGCCACGACTTCCTGACAGTCACAGGGACAGTTACCTGAGGTGTCAGGTCAGATAGTCCTGCTCACAACCACTTCACAAAGCAGAAAGTCCACTTTTCCATCCATCAAATAGAATTTGGTTTGGACGTTGTAACCTCCTCATCACTAGCTGCCTTCATATTGTGTTTTCTTTCACTTCATTTTACTTCAGTTCATCGCAGCCTTGGTAAAGGCTGACAAATACTTTAAATAAATTATGAAGCTTTATGAAGGCTGAACCAATATTTGCTGCAATATGCAGCCACTTAAGTGCACAGATTAGTTTAAATTTGAGCTGCTAACGTTCGTGCATCCTTCATTACGCCAGCTGGCAGCACAAAGAGATTATGCTAATGATTCAAATGAGCAGAAACCGCGAAATTATAAATTGTAACCTCAGTGTTCTGTGGGCTAATTTGAGTCAGGCAGCCAGTCAATCCTGGCACATATCTGACAGGTTTTGCAAAATCACAGTGATAACTGTCATTATGCTGAAGCTGGTCAATTTTCACCAAGAATACTATAATCAGCCCTGGTTGCCAAGGTACAGAAGTGTTACACAAAAAGGTCATGAGTGTGGACTTTTATGTTTTCTAATGTACATTTATGACTTGGATATTGGAACCAAATATCAGCTGACCAAACCTGTTGAGGATGTTAAAATCGGGAGAGCAATCAAGATGTGAGATCAGGCAACATATTTGCAGAATGATTTAAATTGATTTTGCACTGCACGTTATATTTAACAATAAATGTAAAATGTTGATAAATGGAACATAAAATGTTTATTATGATTACATAATTAATAGAATTCAATTAGGAAAGGGTAACTTAGAAAGGAACCGTAATGTAATGTTAAACCTAAGATTTTTAAATTACAAAAAATGTGGTGCAGCAAGTTTTTTAAATGCTGAAAAGATGCTGAGGCATGTAGCCAGACGAGTATATTCCCTGGTTAAGTGCTTATGTTAAAGCTTTACTATCTGTCTTGAACACCACACTTTAGTGCTCTGATCAAATGTGGTTACCATGCTACAACGCCAAACGTATATTGAAGAAGACGTACTGAAGGACAACAAGACTGATCTCATTTAAATAGGACATGAGCTGGAGGGAAGCTTAGAGAAGGCCAAGCTCTCCAGTTAATTTTCTCTTCTTTTCGAATCACAGAATTGCCTCAATGCACTCACAATTTTATATGTGCGGTTATGCTTCTGCAATTGGACACTGTAATCAGAGAGTTAGATAATGTAGGGATGAGCCTTGATTGGTCAAATGGTCCATTTGCATCCTAGGTTTGCTAAGTAACAAAGCATTAACTCCAATGACTGCACAACAAGCACAATGGTATTTTTGCCATCAGATTAATTCTCATCTGCTTTCATCCTTGGAGCAATTGCCACTTTTATTACCCATTATCAGTAATTATTCCAAAGCAACTACATTTCCATGATTGATCTGACCATTTTGTTGTAGCAGTTCCACCACAATATACCCACAATAACATAAATACTTTTATATTTTTCATTTGCTAAAATATATGCACAGCTCAGTAGGGAATCTGGCAGTGGAGTGTCAGCGCAATGGAAATGTAATGATGTTTTTATGACTTGGTGAATGTAATCTGAGAAAAAGAGCAAGACGCGTAACATTAATTCTGGGTATATGAGAATTAGATGACGATTTCACAAATCCTAAACATACTTAGAAAACTTAAGCTTTGAACATTAAAATCATACAAGTGTCAACCAAAGAAAAAAGTAGATCTTGGCACAAGCAAATAAGTCTTTGGGCGCAGTCATCCCAGATTTCCTCAAAGTGCAGTAGCAGTGGGAAAAAAGTTGTTTTACCAGCCAGCCGCAATGGCAGGTTTTCACACGATATCATCTCCTTCCTGGCACGTCCTGTCTCATTAACAATGCCTTCCTGGGAAGCACGCCAGATCACCGGTGGGGCGGCCTCTGATTCCCCTGCCCTGCCATCCCCTCGGGCCTTCAGTAATCTTGGCACCATATTTAAACAGCACCCCTGCACAGAGATAGCATTCTCTAAGGGATCAGAAGCTACTGAAAAGTCTTGGCTGCCACAGAGAGCAAACATGCTGCCCCCAAATGTAGCAATGCCTCTCTTGGGTGCCCACTGGCCAGAAACCTGCTAAGTCTGAATTAGATGACGAGCCTCTGGACTCAGTCATACCTCAGTTGCTGGAGCTGCAAAGACAAGCTTGGGAACATCAGGAAGGGATGTCCACTGCATTCCTCAGGTTTCAAGGCACAATGGAAGAGCCCATCTGCCTGCAGTCTTTTTTTTTTATTCATTCACAGGCTGTGGGCTTTGCTGGCTGGGCCAGCATTTATTGCCCATCCCTAGTTGCCCTTGAGAAAGTGGTGATGAGCTGCCTTTTTGAACCGCTGCAGTCCATGTAGTGTAGGTACACCCACAATGCTGTTAGGAAGGGATTTCCAGGATTTTTGACCCAGTGACAGTGAAGGAACGGCGATATAGTTCTAAGTCAGGATGGTGAGTGACTTGGAGGGGAACTTCCAGGTGGTGGCGTTCCCATCTATCTGCTGCCCTTGTCCTTCTAGGTGGTAGTGGTCATGGGTTTGGAAGGTGCTGTCTAAGGAGCCTTGGTGAATTCCTGCAGTGCATCTTGCAGATGGTACACACTGCTGCTACTGTGCGTCGGTGGTGGAGGGAGTGAATGTTTGTGGATGTGGCGCCAATCAAGCACACTGCTTTGTCCTGGACAGTGTCCAGCTTCTTCAGTGTTGTAGGAGATGCACTCATCCAGGCAAGTGGGGAGTATTCCATCACACTCCTGACTTGTGCCTTGTAGATGGTGGACAGGATTTGGGGAGTCAGGAGGCAAATTACTCATTGCATGATTCCAAGCCTCTGACGTGCTCTTGTAGCCAGAGTATTTATATGGCTAGTCCAGTTCAGTTTCTGGTCCATGGTAACCCCTAGGATGTTGATAGTGGGGGATTCAGTGATGGTAATGCCATTGAACATCAAGAGGCGCTGGTTGGATTCTCTCTTGTTGGAGATGGTCATTGCCTGACACTTGTGTGGCGCAAATGTTACTTGCCACTTGTCAGCCCAAGCCTGGATATTGTCCAGGTCTTGCTGCACTTGGACATGGACTGCTTCAGTATCTGAGAAGTCGCGAATGGTGCTGAACGTTGTGCAACCATCTGGAAACAACCCACTTCAGACCTTATGATGGAAGGAAGGTCATTGATGAAGCAGCTGAAGATGTTTGGGCCTAGGATGCTACCCTGAGGAACACCTGCAGTGATGTACTGGAGCTGAGATGACTGACCTCCAACAACCACAACCACCTTTCTTTGTGCTAGGCATGACTCCAACCAGCAGAGAGAGCCTGAGGTGATAGCACCGGCATTGCAACACACCGAGTTTCAACACTGTTAGGATGGAGGCTGCTATGGAGACCTTGGTCCAGGACTTCGCTCCTGCGCTGCTGTGTGGCTGAACTCCATCGCCGATGCCATAGTTGGCCTCCAACAGTGTCAATGTGAGAACTGTACAGGTCAGCTCATTCTCACTTCAGCTTCCCCTTCTCCTCAAGGAGTCAGCCAGGGACCCTTGTGCACCCATAGAGAGGAGGATCAGCAGGTGCATACCGCAGGGCCATCCATCCAGGTAACTCCAGGAGTGTTCGACCCTTCCGAATCCCGTTTTCATGTGACCGCAGCAGCTCCAGCACCACAGGCCAAGGAGGGTGCCACTGCCACACTGCAGGACCCCAAAAGCAGACTGGGACCCTCCAGGCCTCAGCCCTCCAGAGGACGCCCACCAAGGTCTTCACAGACCGGGCGTAGCAGTCAGCAGGCTGCCCCCATCTCCGCTGTGGATGTCAGGGGAGCAGTAAGATGTAGCAGCAGGGTTAGGAAAGTTAAGAAAATGTGATTGTACAACCTGGGCACGGGTGTTAATCACTTGTACTTAATGTTCATTATTGTAAATAAACTGCCAAGAATGTCTCCCTGTCTATTGCTCCTTGTTCTGATGAGCAGTGTTCATGCCACTCAGATGTGAAATCTTGGTTCCTGCACAAGATAAAGGCAGGTGTCTCAGTCCAGGGCCACTTCCTGTGCAGTGTGTAACCTCAGACCAAAATGATGGTCCAGCCTCACAGTCACTGGACACATTAGTGATGTCTGCACCTCGCTGGTGCTTGTCATTGCTGCCAGAATGTCGTGGGCAGGCATCACAGAGTTCCATCATTCTCTCTGTGTGCTCTCAGCACATTTGAGGCAGGGCTGGCCCCCTCACCTCTTCAGCATCTGTGACCAGCAAAGCTGTGCTCCTGAAGGGGTCAGGTGTTGAAGGCTGAAAAAGGATCAGATGCTTTTAAAGTTTCATGACTGCATCTCTATAATATGACCCTGATCACAGAGCGCCACTGAGCTGCCCTCAGCCAGACAGGAGTCAGGCATTCTCAGAGGCCATGTGAAAATCTATGGAGGGTCCTCACTGCATATCGTCATCATCCTCCTGGAATCTAGTAACTATTAGGGCCTCTGCTGCATCTCCATAACGTGAGCCTGAGCACTGAGGGTACATGCACTGCCATCAGCCACACAGGAGTCAAACGTTCATAGATACCAGGACTGTCCTCACTGCATCTCATCATCATCCTCCACGAATCGTGTAGCTATGAGGAAGAAAAAGGTAATCCAGATAAAACACAGGTTGAGTTAGCCAGGATTCAATTATAAATGAAACAAATTGAATTGGAATTCCAAAGGGAAGAAAAAGAAAGAGAGAAAGAGAGGGAAATGGGAAAACTTTTACTTGATAGAGAAAAAAAAGAAAGAGAAAAAGTAAGAAAGATGCAAAGGCTTGAATTACAATTCCAAGAACACAAGAAAACGAAAGGCTAGAATTGCAAAGAGAAATGAAAGCCTGAAAATTTGAAATGGGAAGGGAAAGGTTTTGAGTATATGAACATATGAGTATATGAGTATATGTAGGAGGGAGACTTCATGATGAATCAGCTTTAACTCCTGGTTTTGATTGGGCAAGGAATATTCACCTCTTGCCTAAATTTACTGAGGAAGGTGTTGAAATGTATTTTGTCTAGTTTGAGAAAATTGCTACAAGATTACAATGACCGAGGGCAAGATTCCGAGGTTGTCGGGCGGGTGTGGTGGGCGGGCTGGAGAGCAGCCGGGCAATGATCTGCCCCCTGCCATCGGCCCCTGACCGTGATTTCACGTTGGTGGGCCAGTCAAGGCCTGCCCAGCGTGAAATGCGGCTCCGCACAGGCCAGGAAGGAGCGGGCAGGGGCGAGGGCCTGTCAGCCACCAGGTACAATGGCAAACCAGCGGCCAGTTTAAAAACAGCCCAGGTAGCCCCTGGAAGGCTGCCATGGAAGGACGTGTGTTCAGCATTCCCAATGGAGTCGAGTGCGACTGGACACTGCAGGTGGGAGGGCAGGTCGGGTGGGCAATCGGCCCCCTGCTTTTCCAACGAGCGCCTCGCTGTCCTCCTGGAGGCGATGGCTGCCAGGAAAGACACCCTTGTCCCCAGGGATGGGAGGAGGAGGCCACCGCACCTCACCAAGAGGGCATGGGAGGAGGTGGCAGCTCTGGTGAGCAGCCATGACATGGTGTGATGCATATGGGTGCAGCGCCGAAAGCGCTTCAATGACTTGCTGCACTCAAGAAGGGCAAGTACCACGTTGCCATGGATCAGTGTGAAGAGAAGTGTTAAGGTGTGGCTGTCCCACCATGGACCTCAGGGGTGCTGGAGTCTCAGTGCCAACTGTCAATGACGCCAGAGCTGGCCAAGGGGGTGAGTCCTGACTGCTTGGACTCAGTGCCTTGTGGCTCGAAGACCATGACTCTGATGTGCCCTGGGGGGTGTTCCTCAGCTGGGATTGGCAAGGCTGCAATGGCGCTGCAGGAAGAGAGTGGACTAAACAATGTTCCTCTTTTCTTTTAGGAGTAGACAAACAAAAAGCAGATAGAGAGGGCACGTACAGGCAGAGGGCAGCCCAACCTCCTGCTGCTCAGCAGGTTCGAGCAAGACACCCCAGAGCTCGAGAGCCGGCATGCTCCACATGCAACTGGGCGTGGAGAGGCGGGGGTGCCAGATGACAGTAAGAACACAGTGCGCAGAGCTGAGAGCTTTGGATTGTGAAACTATTCTGGTGTGGTGTCTTCAATGATGTGAGCCTCGAACCTGGAGTCCCCATTGATCACTGGAAGACGCTGGCACCATGATGCAGATCGTCATTGTCTCACCAGGGTGCCTGGAATGCACAGTGACATGTCCTTGTTCTCCCTTTTAGGTTCGCCAGCAGGCATTCGCTCTGTGGACCAGAAAAGGCCACCCCTTACACCAGAGGACCACCGAGCTTCTGTTGCACCTGCATCACATCTGCTCTCTGAAGCAGGCACCAGCTCAGATACCAGCACCTCAGTGGGCATTAGTTCGGCGGCTAGCATCTTAGTGCACATTGGTGATGGCACTTCACACTTACGTGAGGTGCAGGCGCTGGCAGCCAGAGGACTGCTGGGGGCCAGGATGATGCTCAGTCGAAGGCTGATGATGAGCCTCTGGAGTCGTCCTTTAGGCGGCAGATGCTGAATGTCCAGTGAGATGTGCAGGAGGATCTGGTGGAGATCCATAAGGGTATGCCTTGAGGGCGTTATAGAGGAGTCCATGCAGAGCGTGAGCACAGCATTGACCCTCATGGCTGAGTGCACTGCCTCCTCCACTGAGAGAGAGGCGACTCTCAAGGAGAAACAGCTCCAGGGACAGAATCAGGGGTTCTTGGGGTTGTGCTCAGATCTGCAGTCCCTCAGACAGGCACTGAGCTCAGGTGGTCAGTGCCAGCATGGGAGATGGATGAGGCAAACAGTGTCCCAGCTAGGTGCCCATCCACAATGGTGAGCAAAGAGGTCTTGAGTGACCTCATGTTGGTGCATGACCTGCTTTTCATCTCTGCGGACTCCTCTCAGGGCACTCTGGATGACAGCAGCAGCTTCTCTGCCCCTCTGCCAGTGACCATCGCATCTAATGAGGCTGCAATGACTGGGGAGATGCCAGCTGTGGCATTGGCCACTACCTCCCAGGCAGGGCCACCGCAGGCTCCACTGGCCAGAGGAAGACTGCCAAGGTCATCAAGGCCAACAAGACAACAGAGTCAGCAGGCTGTCTCCAATGCCGGTCAAGTGAGGCAGGGGGCACCAAGACATAGAACTCGCAAGCGGAAGTTAAAGGCACCATGAGCACAAGAGGGACAGGTCACAGGTGACTTTATGTTCATTTATGGCTACTTTATCTGTACTGGTCTGAGAATGAAGACCAGAGGAGTTTATGTAAATAGTTTGGAATTGTCAAAACGAGACACATTTTGTGTTTGTCGTCATGGCCTGAGTAGGCTTCACCTTTTCATTTTATTGGTGCTGGGTACGCCAGTATGTAATGCTGGACGTAAGTGGCTCTGAACTTTAAGATAAAAGCAAAATACCGTGGATGCTGGAAATCTTAAACAAAAACAGAAAATGCTGGAAAAACTCAACAGGTCTAGTTGCATCTGTGGAGACAGAAACAGGGTTAACGCTTTGAGTCCATTTAACCCTTCTTGAAGAAGGGCCCTTCTGCTTTGGGCTCTGAACATTATTGCACGGGCACTGAGTGTTCTTTGTGTTCAAATGAAAGGATCCTTTCAGACATCCGGGATGGAGGAGGCAGCCTTAGCGTGGGGTCGAAGCTGATCTTTGGTAGACTAGCTTTGGATCAAGGCATCCCTGGTGTCCCTGCCTCCCTGGAGGTTACTGAGGTCTGCCTCCATGCCCTCAGCATTCTCCTCACCGTGATCCTCTCCTGACTCAATACTGGATTCATCATCTGTGGTCCATGCAGCTGCATCAAGATCCTCTTCCTCCAGTGGGTCTCACCTTGCCAGTGCCAGATTGTGGAGAGTGCAGCATGCAATCTCTATTAGTGACACACGCTCGGGGGGTATTGTAGTGCTCCCCCTGAATGGTCCAGGCAATGGAAACTCATCTTGAGAAGAACTCTGGTCCTCTCTACCACTACCCTTGTGGAAGCATGCGTCATATTGTAATGCTTCTGTGCCTCTGTTCTTGGGTGGCAGAGAGGCATCATGAGCCATCCCTTCCTCAGATTTCTAAACTTATGTTTATGTCACCCAGCAGCCGTCCATCCAGTCAGACTGGAGCACTGAAGAGCCTCGGCACCTGGGAGTGTCTCAGAATGTAAGCGTCATGTGAGCTGCCAGGGTACCTTGCACAGACTTGCAGGGTAAGCATCCTGTGATCACAAACTATCTGCACGTTCATGGAGGAGAATCCTTTCCTGTGGATGAAGACACCCGGCTGACCCGCTGGCGCCTTGATGGCCACATGTGTGCAGTCGATGGCACCCTGGACGCGGGGGAACCCAGCAATCACTGCAAAGGCTCTGGCTCGCTGTGTCTGGCTGGCGTCATCCGTATGGTAAAGAATAAAGGTCAGTACCTGCCTGAACAGAGCTTCTGTCACCAGCTTGACACAACTGTGGACAGCTGATTGGGAGACTCCACACAGATCCCGCACTGAGCTCTGGAAAGAGCTGGAGGCATAGAAGTTGAGGACCACTGTGACCTTCAGAGCTACTGGCATGGGTGCCCACCCACACAGTCGGAGCTGATGTCAGGCCCAATCATCTGACAAATGGAGGTCACAGTCTCCCTCGAGAGGGGGAGCCTCCTTCGGCATTGCACCTCAGACATTTTGAGTTTTGAGACTTTAACTGCATCGCCACCTGTAAACCCTGGCAGCAGGATAGTGGCAATATTTGTGGCCCCTTCCACCTTGGACTTCCTGCTGGCCCTGCGTCCTTGTGCCTGTGCCTATACTCCCACAGGGCCCTCCCTGGAAGCTGCATTGGGACACCTGGCCTCCTCTGCCTTCTGCCCCTCTCTTCCTCCACAGAGGAGGTGCCACCAGCAGAGACCAGAATCCCCATTACCAAGGTAACGGAAGGCTGTCTGATACCTAGAGGGGCCCACATAATCTGAATCCTCCAGGGGCCTTGCAGATACCAAGAAGACCTGAAATGAAGCCTGGAAATACTAAGAATGAAGCCCCGAACAGAGATGAAGCTGCCAAGTACCAATAAGTCACCAGCAGCAAAGTATCTAACAAAATCCTCACTACTCACACTGGCAATGCTGCAGACCCTTTTTATCCTGCCCTTGGATGAGGTTTTTGAAAATGTTGGCTGGCCGCCTGCTCGTTTTGCCCATGCGACAAGTGTGGGGCATTTGCTCATGCCTGCCGAGCAAAATATCGCGCGATGACTTCAGGACGCTCGTCCGACATCATTGCGCGCTTTTTTACATCCAATTGAGTCAGGAGTGCACCTGTCTGCGGGATGTAAAATTCTGCCTCTAGAGAAATTTGGATTATTTTATTTTAAAGGTAGGGAAAGCATAGGAGGTTTATTTGACCCTTTCGGCTGAACTGTGTGTAGGTTATGATACAGTTAAGACTGCTGTCTTAAAAATATGAGTTAGTTTCTGAAACTTACAGACAAAAGTTTAGAAATCTGAGGAAGAGACAGAATTGGACTTTTGTGGAACTTGCTAGAGAAAAAGAAATAGTATTTGATAGATGGTATAGAGCTATGAAGCTTGAGCAAGATTTTGAAAACCTTAGAGCTGTGTTACAAATAGAAGAATTTAAAAACTGTAGACCTTTAAGAATAAGGTCTCACCTAGAAGACCATAAAGTTTTGAAAATATGAGAGGTTGCTGTTATGGCTGATGATTACAAACTATCCCAGAAACACACATGTCGCAGCAAACCTTTGTTTGCAAACCCACAGAGATGCCAGAGAGATAAGAGAAGTTAAAGTGAACCAAATACTAATAACACTGAGGGAGATAGCAGAAATGAAAATACAGATGCTCCTCAGTATAATAAAAAAGACAGCATGGAAGATAGGACCAAGTTGCCATTTTTATCATAGCAAGGGCAGATTGAAAAATAGATCGCTGGAAATTAAAAGCCAAGCCTGTAGCTGTTGTGAGAGTGTCTCATGTTTCTCCAGAAATTGCTGCATCAGTGAGTGAAGCTTCTGACAAACCAATATCATCCAATGTATTTACAGTGGGTGTAAATCCAAACATAAAAGATTATGTAGTTTAATATTTGAGGGTGAAGTAACTTCATTTTTGTTTGATGAAAAGGGCAAGAAGATTGTTATTCTTAAAGATATGGGGTCAGCTCAATCCCTGATGTTAGCAAAACACGGACATTTCTCTCCAGAAAGTTTGCTACATAGAAGTGTATTGATATAGGGCATTGATAGAAATTGTTTACCTGCTAAATTGTGCACAGTGAATTTAAATTTGCTTTAATCAATGTTTCTGTTATTGCGGGACTGGTGTCAGAGTTGCCTATTAATGATGCTGACCTTATCTTAGGGAACAGTCTAGCTGGATACCATGTACTGCCTCCAGACGTTTCTACGAAATCCACTGAAATTGCTAAAGATGCGGATATATCAGCAAGATCAATGAACTTGGAAAAACTTATGCATCTCTCCCTGAATCTCTTGTAAAGAACAATGGTTTGGCTCAAGAGGTGCCTAAAGAGTCAAAAGCTCAGACATCTAAGCCTAAAAATACACAGAAATCACAGACTGACAACAAGGAGTTTAAAACAACTGAAAATGAATTGAAGCTGTCTGAATTAAGCCTGCAGGCAGACCTTAACTCACAGGTGTAAACACAGGATACAGCTGTGGCAATTGGCTGATGGAGAACAAAAGGAAGAAAGTGCTTTAAAACAAAACAACTTGGCCATAAATAATGCTGATACTGTGGAAATTCTTCTTGAATTCACTGCCTGAAGGCAGCTCCTTGATAATTATTTGCCAAACCAAGGCAAAGTGCTGCAATTTTGTTCACTACTGGTGGGGCAAAGAGTCTACCTCAGCCTATACATGCTGTTGGCGTTAACTGATCCACATGCTAGCCATCTAGCCAACTGAATTAACCAGCCCCCCTGACAGTGGAGCTACAAGAATTTGAATTCTGAAGCACAAATTAAGACTTCTGAATGACAAAACTATTGCTCTTGTGAGGGAAGAATTAAGCAAAGTTGGTGCTGAGCGAGGAAAAGATTTTAAAATAATTTGTGAACTGTCTAGAAAAGAGCATCAGGAATTTTTGACCAATCATTGACATGATCTTAAGGAAATTCTTAAAACAATGGAGGGAGAACCATGATCCTGCATTTAAAAAGGAGAAGAATATTTTAGTCGTTTGGCTAGCCGAGACTTTCTTTATTGACCTGGACAATATAAAATCCACAGGCATGAAAATCAGCGGACATCTAGAGTTAAAAACAAAGAAATGTTGTTCACAAGCTGCGTTTAAAAGTCAATACCCTGTTGACAGTCTAACATCTGATTCTGAAGAATATCAAAAGGACATACTGAAGCCATGTGGGAAGAGGAGTTGTAACAGAGGATCTTGTCTCGGTTTACAGCTTACATCTAATGGAATTCTAAAATCACAGTTTGTCCAAAAATAACAATGGACAGGATTTTTCAGATGGTGTGGTTTCTTGCCCTGGTGGGGAGTGCATCCTGCCAATCACAGCAGCTCCGCAACCATTTCCTGCTCCATGGAGCATTAGTTGGCTGGAGACGAGACTTCTGCCACTCACCCAGATGGAAATTCCCCCTCAGAATGCTGCTGGCCAATCTTACTGGCAGACAGCTCTGTACACCCAGCAGCACCAGTGGCCAGGACTGGGGCTACAAGCATTCCCCAGGTTCTAAGAGCAGAAGTCGAGGACCAGGTAAGTGTGGGAGCCTCAAGGTGGGGAAAGAATGAGGTAAGGGTGGTCAGGAGAAGGGGTGGGGCTCTTGATGGAGAGGCCAGAGGGAAGGACGCTCCCACAGGGGGCAGATCTTGGTGGGGGGGGTGGAAAGGCCCCTGAAGGAGGCCCTTGAGGGAGGCACCCCTCCCCTTCCTGCCTGAGGCTAGAGCAGAGTGACCTACCAGGCTTCTCCCAGGCCCTGAAATCCTCCCACCAGCCTCAAAATTGAGGCCAGGTGGGAAGCAACTCTTAACCCCAATTAGCCACTTAATACAATTGGGGTGGGGACAGATGAGCCACCCTAGGCCTCACTCGCCCCATGTAAAATTGCGGACAGGTTGTGGATGGGTGGGTGGGCAGCAGGAGGGCCACCTGGAGAATTTTACAGGTGTCCCCACCAGCAAACCTTCCAATGCGGAACATAAAATTCTGCCCATTGTGTGACTTGACACAGTTACCCAGACACTACCAACTGTGCCACCTTTTAATCAAGGATATCAGAAGAATGTACAAACCGTGCAAGGTGAGATAGGTGATATTCTGTGATGTATAACAGGAAGTGAAGCCTCTAGCAAGTCCTCACTTATATGAGAGAAATAACTTTAAAGACACATATAAGTTATGCCTTAAATCCTAACTGTTACATGGTGATGGATTAATCCATGTAAGAGTGTTGATGTGGATTGTGTACTGGAGAAATGGGATAAAAGGGAGAGATTGATAAATATACTGTGTGTAGTAAGTTAATTGTTAACATCTGTAGAATGTTAAGTTGTTATATTTTGGATAATATTGTGATGGCTTTTAATCTTTTGGAGGGAGTGTTACAAATACAAAAATTAATATTGTTATGTGTTGGGACTCTCTTTATTTTAGGGTAAAACGGAGTAGTGAAGGGGTCACGTGACCTGCTGGAACCCTATTGACAACATGCCAGGGGGTTTAGTTGCTATCAGGACAATGAGGCCCAGGTTGCTTCACTTGGAAAAAGTTACAAGATGTCAACACCTGTAGTCAATAGAAAGATAATTTTTGCTGACTTTTGAGTAGAGTGTTAGTATCCAAGTCTCACAGGCAAGTGTTAGGAATTTCAGGCTTTAAAAATGGTTATACTTTAAACTCTCTATTTATTTACAAGATAGAATGGAGTTGAGGGTTTAGATGAAAGTAAATCAGCATTTCTTTCATTTAATTCTTTCATGGGGTGTGGGCATCACTGGCTGGGCCAGCATTTGTTGCCCATCCCTAATCACCCTTGAGAAGGTGGTGGTGAGCTGCCTTCTTGAACGGCTGCAGTGCATGTGGTGTAGGCACGCCCACAGTGCTGTTAGGAAGGGATTTCCAGGAATTTTACCCAGCAACAGTGAAGAAATGATGATGTTGTTTCAAGTCAGGATGATGTGTGGCTTGGAGGGGAATTTGTAGGTGGTGGTGCTCCCATGCATCTGCTGCCCTTGTCCTTCTAGGTGACAGAGGTTGTGGATTTGGAAAGTGCTGTTGAAGGAGCCTTGGTGAATTGTTGCTGTGCACCTTGTAGATGGTACACACTGCTACCACTGAGCATCGGTGGTGGAGGGGTTGAATGTTGAAACAAAAACAAAAAATGCGGGAAAAACTCAGCAGGTCTAACAGCATCTATGGAGAGAGAAATAGAGTTAACATTTCGAGTCCATATGACCCTTCTTTAGAGCTAAAGAGAAATGGAAATGTGATGAAATTTATACTGTTTAAAGGGGGCGGAGCATGTGAGGCTGGATAGAAGGCCAGTGATAGATGGGGGCAAAGGAGAGATTGACAAAGATATCATGAACAAAAGGACAAAGGGAGTGTTGAAGGTGGTAGATAGGTTGCCAGTCAAGCAGGCTGCTTTGTCCTGGATGCTGTCGAGCTTCTTGAGTGTTGTTGGCGGTGCACTCATCCAGGCAAGTGGAGAGTATTCCATTGTACTTATGACTTGTGTCTTATAGATGAGGGACAGATTTTGAGGAGTCGGAGGTGAGTTACTCACTGCAGAATTCCTAGCCTCTGACCTGTCCTTTTAGCTACAGTATTTATATAGCTTGTTCAGTTCCATTTCCGGCCATTGGTAATCTCGTGAGTGTTGATAGTGGGGGATTCAGTGATGGAATTTTTTTTTCATTCATTCATGGGCTGTGGCGTCGCTGGCTAGGCCAGCGTTTATTGCTCATCCCTAGTTGCCCTTCCAGTCAGTTATTGGAAATTCAAAAATATTTTTAAAAGTTATTGGCCTTTACAGGGATTGTGACAAATTACCTACCGGAATGTAAAGTCACAGGGTACAATTGTTACTTAGGACAGCTAGGGCTTCAAGCGTCACCAGGGTATTATCAGAGCCTTAAATTTTTAAGATCTTCTGTAAAGGTTTGGCTGGTCCTATTAAATGAGCAATGGAAGATCCTCAAAAAGGACATGGTTTGAGTACAGACTAGGCACATTCCCACAAGAGGAAGAAGGCCATTCAAAGCTGGAGCTCCCTTGATGGACTAAAAGTATAGAGATTTAAGTGAAACCGCAATAGAGGCATATGATAAATTTTGTGTATATAATTCAATAGAGAACCAAGCCGAACACTAAAAGTATAGAGGAGAACTGATAAAGGAATTTTATTAGGAGGAGCAAAGAGAGTGTAGGAAGATAGATTAGCGTGCAACCTAAAAGTGAACCCAAAAGTCTTTTATAAACATATGAATAATAAAAGGATAGTCAAAGGAAGGGTGAGAGTGACTAGGAACCAAAAAGGAGATCTTGTCAAAATAGAGGGCATAGTTGGGGTACTAAATGTATACTTTGCATCTGCTACCACTGAAGAAGAGGGTACTGCCAATTTCACAACAAAGGAGAAGGTAGTGTAGAAATTGGATAGGATACGACTAAATAAAAAGGATGTACTTTTCACTGCTCAATGTGGAAAATTCACCCAGCCTGGGTGGGTGCATCTGAGGTTGCTCAGGGAAGCATGGTGGAGAGGTGGTGAATGGTTGTTGTTCAGGCTGGAGAAACGTGGCCAGTGATGTTCCCCAGTGGTTGATGTTGGGATACCTACTCTTTTTGATACATATTATTGATCTATTCTTGGGTATAGGGGCGTTTTGAAATTTTGCAGATTAAATGAACTTAGAAACATCATAGAAGGGTAATAGACTTCAGAAGGACATAGATTGGTGAAATGGGCAAATATATGGTAGACGAAGTCGAATGAAGAAAAGTGTGAAGTGATTAGTTTGGTAGGAAGAATGAGGAGAGGGGATATAAACTAAATGCTACAATTTTAAAGGGCTTGTAGGCACAGGAAGGCCTGGGGGGTGGGGGGAGTGGTGGGGGTGGGGGGGGGGGGCGGTTCGGGCAGGGGCAGAGTGGATGAGTAAGTGGGGATGTACATATACAAGAAATATTGGTAACCGGGGATACATATATAAGCAATTGGCAAAAGAACCAGAGGTGACATGAGGATTTTTTTTGACATGGCAAGTTGTTATGACCTGGAATGCACTTCTGAAAAGGATGGTGTGTAAGAAATTGGGGCCTTGAATAAACAGGTATTTTCTACATAATGTAGAACATTTAAACGGTTTTTTAAATAGCATCGATTCTCTCTCTGGAAAGAGGATTTCTAAACAGTTTGATCTCTAAATAGTCCTAGTTCAGACTGCCATGTTGACATCCCTAAGCTGTTAGAATGGCGTCTTGTGTGCCCCCTTATCTATGCAAGTGTTTTGAAAGGACCAGAATATGATATGATGTAAACTAAAAAGCTGACCTTGAGCAGGGTGACACACAAGGGGAGTGATGACGTTTTGAGTACCTCTCCTGTGTCCGTTGGCCAGATTAGTTTTAACAGATGGTTGACACTGGGTAAGCTACCGGCCCCCAGAAAAAGGGTATATTAACAAGTTCTCGCACACAGGGGCCCTGTCCTGTTGGGGTCATATACTGGTGAGGTCCTGGTGAAGCATCGTGGTGAGGTTACAGTGCCTGTTGGCAGGTGTTTCCTTCAGATAGACAAGGAGGAGGAGGAAGATGAGATCAACACACTCTGTGCCAACCATTTGTCCACCGCCTGGGACCAGTAAACTGCTCGCAACTGTTACGGGTCGTATGCATCTTCTGCCCAATTGGTTAATGTATCATATCTAAACTGCTGTATCTTAATAAACCATCTTAAAAATACTTATGACTAGTCGACTGCCTATTTAGGTATCTGTGGCTTCGGATCCCAGGACATCTTGCAGGTGGAAGAAGATTTAATAGGAACTTTCAAAAGATAATTGGATAAATACTTGAAGTAGAGAATATTGCAGGGCTCTGGGGCAAGAGCAGCTGAGCAGGACTGGCTGGATAAACTCTTTCAAAGAAATGGCACAGTCACCATGGAGCAAATAGCCTCCTTCTGTGCTTTATCATTTTATGATTCTATAGTTCTCTGAATAAATGCAAGGCAACAGCAATTTATGGGAGGGCCAAAGGAGGAAAGCAACTAGAAAAAAACTGAGGCAAGTTCCAATCACATTCATCAGAAAATTGTGTGCAGTTAGTATGAATCTCCAAAGTGTACTTCTGGTCGGTCAAGTTTGCCAGCAACAATGCAAAGTGCTTCCATTTTTTTTATCACAGCTTCAAAAAATATAGGATTAATTGTGTAACAGCAGTCAATAAGATTGAATTTCTCGTTTCCCCGCCTCAAATGTATTGGATCAACAGGAGTCGGTTCAAAGAGGAAACTTGGCCTGCGAGGATTGAATGCCCATCATGCCCAATTTCCCATCCTACTGAATGGATGTTACTCTTTGGATAGTAAACTTATGCAAAAATGCAGTAGTCAGTAATCATTTTGGTAACTTTTTCTGGGCTGTAGAGCACAGCGCTACCTGAGCATTATAAACAATGCAAACATTGCTCCATTGTATTTATAGTGCGCTTGGCAATAATTCATGTGAATAACGTGAACCCTGTTTTCTTTTTTTCTTTTTGGATGGTAAGGTTACTTCTGGTTTCCTAACAGCTATCTATTTATTCTGTCAGTAGTTTCAAATAATGGTACCTTCAAATAGCAAATCAAAACTATTGACAGCTGCAAAATAAAAGCATCCTTGGCAGCTCCCTAGATAACAGGCATTAATATGCAGGATTGCATTACTCTGATTTAAAACAAGATGAGAATATGTGAAGAGGTACTCCTTCCTGTTCATAAAAGCATTGAGGTTGAGATGTGAAGCTCTGATGGCCACATGGGTTTCATCTATAATGCACTGGGCTGTCGGGAAGTCTGCCAGCAGAAAGAATTTCTGTGCTTTCTTTCTACTGCAAATGTAATAACAGCATTTCCCCTGTCAAACGGTAGCAGTCACTTGTTTTATACAGAAATCAGCTGTAGATTGGATGATCTCGCAAGTATCACTACAGTGCAGGAAGGATCCTATTGCATGGAGACTTAATGTCACAGAGATCTTTGCAACATTTGTAAGAGCCACCTCAGCCTTTGAGGTTGTGAGTAACTCAGTCTAATGCAAATGGCACAGGTCAGTCACTGCCTCCCCAGAGAAGCACAGGTGGTGAATTCAGGCTGCCACTGGCAAACATAATCTGTAAAGACAGCTACTTGGTTATTGACAGGAATGAATATTCTGCTTGGGGTATTGTTGCTTCTGAAGTTTGAGTCCCTTTGTGAATTCATCGACCTCATCCAGTACATACAGCACTGTATCATGCTCAGTAACAGCATGAAGATATTACAAATTTTAAAGCTGTATCTGGATACAACAGTTTTTAAGATGGCCGACAACACATCATGTGACTATGGCAATATTGGCTCCAGATAAGATCTAATACTCACGCAAATGCCTCATTAAAATATGAATAATCCCGGCCACTTGTGAAACTCGCAAATCCTATTGTTAAGGATGAACTATAAACAACCAGGACTGTGGTACCAACCAATTCATCCTCCTGCCTCACAATGAACAACAGATACATCAGAGCTCAATGGGTGTCAAACGAACCTGAAATGAGTCTCATCGACCTTTCATTGCATTGTGATGGTCCTTCGTCTCAAAATGCACCAAGTGTGAAAGACTACAACACAGAATGTGTATTGGCCCAACAAAGTGGCCAGAATTTTCCAGCCCCGTTGGCATCAGACAACATGGTGGGCGGTGGGGATGGGGTGGGCACAATATGGGCACCCAGCACGGTTTTCATCATAGGAGTCAGCACATGCAGCTGCCCATATGCCAGTGGTGCAGTTTCTAAGGAATGATATACACTCACTGACCTTGGCACATGCGTGAGGTCAAATGTCTTTGGCACAAGACCACCTGTTCTCTCTGCTTTCTCAGCATTTCTTTTTGAATGGACATTGGGTAATCACACACTGGGCTGAATTTTGTAATTTATGAACGTGTCCCATTTCATGTGACATCGTCACATGAGGGGGACATGTTAAGGATTTTCTTTTTCTATTTTTAACGTTTTTAAAACTGTCAGCAATCTCCCTGAGGCAGCATTTAGCCTGAGGGAGTTGTGCGCTCTTCCGTGTGCATGCGCGAAAGAGCGCACTCTTGCTTTTGGGGAATCCCCCCACCCGCACAGGAAGTGCATAGTGCCTCCCGCCGGACGTCACGCTGGGCGGGCTTTAATTGGCCCACCCACGTAAAATGGCAGTGGGACCCGCTTCTCCGGCGGGGATCAGCTCCCCGCCCGCCGGAGATTGGGTCGTGCCCGCCCACCCGAAAGGCAGAAAATTCTGCCCACTGTTTCCTGCACCCAATAAAATTCAGTTCTTTGATCTGCTTTGTCTCTTTACAGATGGGGGATTGAATGAAGCCACCAGCTGCTGAGAGGCATTGAACTCACCTCACAATATGGGGACAATATGAGACAAATGGTTTCACACCGACATAAAAGAAGTTTGCAATTGTCCGCTCCATCAGTCAATGGTGGGCCGCATTTCCCACTGCCGCACATCAGGTACCTAATTTCAACACTTTAGCATCTCATTATAAGCCCTGCTCACTGGAATCATCCCCCAACGCTGGATTATCCGGGAATGCCGATGTGTTTCACAACTGGACACAAGCAGCGTGCACCAGGCGAGCAACACTTCACAGACAGCACCACATCACTTTTAGAGGGGCTCATGGGCAGGTGTCTACCTGCCAGGGCAGCCCGTAAGACAGGGAGTGGCTTTTCAATGGCTGCAGGGCCAGGGCTTGTTTGGAAAGGGGGAGAAGTGGCCTCAAGCAAGTGAAGAGGCTGCAGGGTGAGGGCTGTACTGGGGTAGGGGGGTAACCTAGGGTGAGTGCGGGGACACAAGTTGCAAGTGGCCTCAAGATGATGAGGGCTGAGGAGGTAGTCTCCAGAGGAGATGAGGCTTGATGGAGATGTGAGGGTGTGTGTGAGTGAGTGGTGATGTCCCTAGGGCTGGCAATGGCCGTGATTTTCCGGCCCTGTTGCGGGTGGGACCCGATGCGGGTGAGGTGGCACCCCAACCAGAAATCCATTGACTAGCGGTGGGACTGGAAGATCCCGGCGGCAGGCGGGTACGGAAAATGCCCCACAGAGAGTGAGATGCCAGTGAATGTGTGATGGCATTGTGAGTGTGTGAGTTTAGAGTGATAAGGTGATTACCTTGCCCTGGCATCACGGATGAGATCATTCATCCATTTTTGCACTGGATGGCTGATCGCTTGTGTGCAGTATTGGCACTGACCACCTCTGCCACCTCCTCCCAAGCCAGAGTGCTGAGGCTGATGAGCCGCCTGCGGCCAGAGCATGGGTAGAGGGCATAATGCTGGGCCTCCACAACGTCCAGAAGGTGCCCCAGAAATGCATCACTGAATTGGGTGGTTGCACTCTTCTTGAATTTTGGGCCATGTCTTCACTGGAGCAGTCCTGGACTACAAGCATTGAGAAGTTTGCTCACGGTTGCAGTTTAAATATGGCACCCTGCATGAGGAAGCGGGAAAGTAATGGCATGCTTTGCAAATCGGAGGCTGACCACCAGCGAGACAGCATGTTTCCTGTGGCTGCATAATTAATGAGGTGGGAATGGGACGGTATGGCACGGGAAACCCAGCATTGCAGCTGGTGGGTAAAATGTCCTTTTTCCCGCCCACTACCGCACTTTGTGCAAATCTGGGACGATTCCGCCCACTATCTTATTTTGGAAAGGTATTTGGACTTGTGTGGGACACATTTGGACTCATGTGGGACACATGGTTAAGGCAGCTATGTTTGTACCTGCCTTTAAAAAAGTTACAGCAAATCTGTTCAGGCTCAGAGAAACACCATGAGAGATACCAGCTGAAACACCAGCCAAAAAGCCATCAAACCAAGCCAACCGAGCAACCAAGGTAGAACAGCTAAATCCTGAAAGTGGGAAAAGGATTCTCCCCCAGCCTGTTCCATCTTCAAGATTACCCTGGGACCGACCTGGCAATTCAACTAAAAGAAACCACACAGGTTACTGAGAATCCTTTGCTTTCACCTGACCTCCACTCCAGCTACAGCTTCACATCAGCTAAAAGACTACAGTCCTGCTATGAAAAAGACTGAAATCATTTCAACTTGTAACAGCATTTTTGTTTCCTTATCTGTATCTATTCCTTGTATGTCCCAGCAGATTGGAGGGTGGTAAATGTAACCCCATTTTTAAGGAAAGGAGGAAGGGAGGAAACAGGGAATTACAGACTGGTTAGCCTAACATCAGTAGGAGGGATGTGATAACAGGACACTTAAAAAAATATCAACGTGATTAGACAAAGTCGACATGATTTATGAAAGGGAAATCATGTTTGACAAACCTGCTGGAGGTTTTTAAAGATGTAACTATATGAATAGATAAGGGAGAACCAGTGGATGTGGTGTATTTGGAATTTCAGAAAGCTTTTGACAAAGTCCCACATAACAGGTTAATGTGTAAAATTAAAGTACATAGTATTGGGGTAATATATTGGCATGGATTGAGAATTGGTTAACAGACAGGAAACAGAGAGTAGGATTAAATGGGTCTTTTTCGGAGTGGCAGGCGGTGACTAGTGGGGTACCACAGGGATCAGTGCTTGGGCCCCAGCTATTCACAATATATATCAATGATTTGGATGAGGGAACCAAATATGATATTTCCAAATTTTCTGATGACACAAAACCTGCTGGGAATGTGAGTGATGAGGAGGATGTTAAGTGGCTTCAAGGCGATTTAGACAGGTTGAGGGAGTGGGAAAATACATGGCAGACGCTATATAACGCGGGTAAGTATGAAGTTATCCACTTTGGTAGGAAAAACATAATGGCAGAGCATTATTTAAATGGTGATAGATTGGGAAATGTTGATGTACAAAAGGACCTGGATGTCCTTGTACGCCAATCACTGAAAGCAATCATGCAGGTGCAGCAAGTAGTTAAGAAGGCACATGGTATATTGGCCTTCATTGTGAGATGACTTGACAGTACAAGAGCAAGGATGTCTTATTGCAGCTATACAGGGCTTTGGTGAGACCACACGTGGGATATTTTGTGCAGTTTTGGGTCTCCTTACCTAAGAAAGGATATACTTGCTATAGAGGGAGTGCAGCGAAAGTTCACCAATTTCGTTCCTGAGGTGGCAGGTTTGTCGTTTGAGGAGAGATTGGTCGACTAGGCCTGCATTCACTGGAGTTTAGAAGAATGAGAGGAGATCTCATTGAAATGTATAAAATTCTGACAGGGCTGGACAGACTGGATGCAGGGATGACATTTACCCTGGCTGGGGCCTAGAACAAGGTGTCACAGTCTCAGGATACAGGGTAGGCCATTTAGGACTGAGATGAGGAGAAACTTCTCTCAGAGGGTGGTGAACCTGTGGAATTCTCTACCATGGAAGACCATGGAGGCCAAGTCACTGAATATACTTACAAAGGAAATAGATTTCTAGCCTGTAAAGCCATTAAGGAGTATTGGGAGAGAGTGGGAGTATGGTGTTGAGGTAGAGGATCAGCCATGACCATATTGAATAGCGGAGCAGGCTCGAAGGGTGGAATGACCTACTCCTGCCCCTATTTTCTATGTTTTTATGCTTCTAAAACATCTGGGGCAACAGTGTGATAACAAATAACTTCTTCATTTTTAAATTCACTAAAGCTTTTTGCTGGAAATTATTTAAATTGGGACAAACCACTGAGGGTAAGAACATGCACTAACCTCACACACAATAAAAAGCTTTGATCATAGACAACAAGAAAACATAAAAACTGTCCATGAGAACTGCAGCAGCAGCCGAAAGAATTCTCTTCTTCCCAATCTTGTTCGATGCAACTGGAACTGCAAAAATGCTATATATTTAGTAAAGTATTAAGAGCTTTGCAAACATGTAGATTTTAACACTTATAACCATGAAGCTAGCAGCTGGAGGGAAAGGTCAGACAAAGACCTGAAAAGCATATCGTGTATTATATACATAGTAGTTTCAGCACAGAAACAGCCCATTCAGCTAACATATCAGTGTTAATGCTCCATACAAGCATCCTGTCACCTTTATTTATCTAACCTCATCAGCACAACCTTCTGTTCCTTTCTCCCTCATGGCTGGATTTTATGTGGAGGTGTATTCCTGGCCACACCCAATGGAAAAGCTGGTCCTGAGCCCACTGACTGAGAAGCTGTCTGCCTCACAGTGATAATACGCTGGGAGCACAGGGGTTCCTCTCGAGGAGCTACCTCCCCACTTCTTGCCCAACAGTAGCCCATGCAGTGAAATCTGCTGGGCTACCTGCCTCGTCTCTGCCTTCCCCTGAAGATTGTAAAATAGAGGCAAAGGCAGAATGAGGCCCTTATGTGGCCATTAATTGGGAAAGCCACCCACTTTATTTTTCAAGACCCCCACCTTCAAATACGGCGGTAGGTGGCCGTAAAATGCATCCTCATGTGTTTATTTAGCTTCCTCTTAAATGTATCTGAACCATATTCACCTCAGTTATTCCTTGTGGTAGCAAGTTCCACATTCCAACCACATTCTGGGTGAAGAGGTTTCTCCTGAGTTCACTATTGGACTTATTAATGACCATCTTATATCAATGATCCCTACTTCTGGTCTCCCCTACAAGCGGAATTATCTTTTCTGCACCCACCCATAGCAAATTGCAGGATGAGGGTGAAGTGAGAAGGTGGATCAGGCAGAAACATATCATCCTCAACAGCTTCAGCAATACCACTTTGGCCATGGACTCACAGTGATAGCCTGTCCAATTGTTCCCTGCACGTTTTTCATCATGGGAGTCAGCACATGTAGCTGCCCATATTCCCCCAACTGGTTAAGAGCTGCAGCCACCTAATATCGGTCACCTTGTCCTGCAAAAGAGAGGCAGTTGTGTCAGTGAGTGTGGTGCAATATATTTGGGTGATGTCCCTGCCACAGTTGAATAGCTGGCAGTGTGTGCAGACTGGGAGATATGAGTGTGTGGCTGACAGCGGTGCTGGGTGTATGATGGCGAACTGAAGCATGTGAATCTGAGGATTAAGTCGTGGTTGGCTGACTGTTAGTAGGCGAGTGAAGTGGATGTGTGAGCAGTGTGAGGCCAGTGGTGCAGTTGTTAGGGAATGGTATACACTCACTGACCTTAACACATGCGTGAGGTCAAATGCCCTCAACACTAGACCACCTGTTCTCTCTGCTTTCTCAGCATTTCTTTTTGAATGGACATTGGGTAATCACACACTGTTTCCTGCACCCAATTTTGGGAACTATCCAATTTGCCCCACAGAACTATTCACAACACTCCAGCGGCTGAATTTTACACTGCTCGGCGGGGGACAAGAGTCTGACCCAGAAGTGCTTGGATTGCCGATTGACCCTGCCCCTCCAACCCCCTTTGAAAGATGCCCGATAATTAGTCTTGCGGCCAATTAACAGAGCCCGCTAGATAGCCAGCAAGCTACCTCAAGGAGGTGGGGGGTGGGGGGTGGCAGCATACCCAATCGGCAAGGCCCCTGTCGTGGAGCTGTGGCATGTGCACCAGAACTCATCATTTGTAGGCTGAAGCATTTTCACAAGAAGATTTTGAAATCCATTGAGCTATTACAGCAAGAAAGAGTTTGGCTTTAAATGTGGTTGATGATTGTGATAGTCGTGAATTATTCAGGACCCTTGCCAAGGAGGAAAGAACATTTGAATGCACCTGACCTTATGAATAGCAAGTGTTTAGGAAAAGACTCAAATTCAGTTCTTTAATCTGCTTTGACTCTTCACAAATGGAGGGTTGAATGGTGCCACCAGCTGCTGAGAGACACTGAACTCACCTCAAATGATGATGATGATACCATTCCTTTCCCCCACATAACAAGCATCAGCAGCTGCCACCACTAGCCCTGAGTGACCCAGCACAGATACACACCACTCAGTGGGTATGCGCAATTCAGCTATCAGGGATCCATACGCTGGCGAGAGGACATCACAGGTACAAGACCAGCTATGGGAAACTGAGATGGGGAAGGCCCCTGGCACTCGGAGGAGTGTTGGAGGCAACTTCAATGCGGCGTCCCAGTCTCATGGCGAGCCTCTGGGGTCATCAGCCAGGTGGAAGATGCTGGACATACAGATCAAAGTACATGGAGATGAGGCAAAAAAATTCCAGAGTGGTTACGCATACTGGCAAGGACAGTAGAAGAGTCCATCCAGGCCATGAGTGCTGCGATGACCCACTCTTCAGAAAGCGTGGCTTCCTCCATTGAGAGACTGGCGACCATCATGGAGTGCTAAACCCAGCAGCTCACTGATGGGACACTGGGTACGCATTCTGATCTGCACTCCATCACCTTGTCTCTGAGCTCCAGTGTCCAGAGCTAGGGCAAGAAGGGAACAAAGAGCCTGGAGTCACAACCAGGTCCTAGTTCCTCTCAGGAAAGCAGGGAGGATCAAGTAGACCTCATGACGGGGCATGAGCAGCAGCTAACACCATCGGGGGGGCACCTCTCAAGGCGTTATTGATGAGGACAGCCTCTCCTCTGCCCCTCTGCCATTGGCACAAATGCCTCTGGTGCCTCAGTGACAGTTGAGTGTCCAGCCAGTGAGCACAGGAGCCCCACCACACCAGGGCCCTCACGGCCTCAGGCGACAGAGGATGTTCCACCAAAGTCATCACAGACAAGGGCAAAGAAGGGTCAGCAGCCTGTCTCCATCACAGTCGACAGCAAGGGAGGAGCGCCATCCCATAGCATCCATAAGAGAATTAAAAAGACACGTTAATCACACATGGGTGATTTTCATATGTGTGAGTTAGGAAAAATGTTGATCAATGTTGTAAATAAATGATTGCTCTTTCCATATAATACTCCAGCTGAATTCATGTATTATCTGTGTATGATGTGATGGTTTTGAATTGGATATACTAGATGCTGTTATGGAGTTTGTGTTCATGTTGCTCCCTCTGCTCGGCATTATTTGGTGACTCTACATTGCCCTTAAAAAACGCGGCCTTGATGTTCATGAGATGGCGGTAACAGGAGAAGGTGAGAAGGACCAAGAAGGTGTTGGTGAGCTGGAGACACGCTGTTATTGAAATATTCTCCATATAACAGATTTTCATATCTCCAAGGCACCCAGATCTTCCTGCGGACAGAATGCATTGCTGGCTGGCATGGCCCACCCTACTCTTCATCAGAGTCATCATCAGAGGACTCGGCTGTCTCCATCAAATCCCCCTTGGCCAGGGATTCCCCTTTCTGAGGGGGGTGGAGCCAGGTTGTGCAACCCATAACAGACAACAATTATAAGTGACACTCCAGCAGGTGCATATATCAGAACACCAACTGATCTGTCCAAACATCCGAATCACAGTTTAAGCAGCCGAATGGTCAGCTCAATGATGGCCCTGGTGGATGAGTGGCTCTTGTTGTACCTCTTCTCAGGCTTCATTTATGGGTACCTTACTGGTGAATACCTTGGTGCAGTGTTGCACCGATGGCTACGATATCCCACAAAAGTCTCCAAACAGCACCTGGAAGAACCATGTGGCTAAAAATTTCAGTGCCCCTGTGACCTTCAAAGCATCAAGTTTCCACCTATACAATTGCATGCTAACTCCCAAGCAAGCAGGTCACAGATTGATGTGACTGTCTTCCTCATGAGACAGGGTCTTCTCAAGCACTGGTGTTCTGACTTTTGGAGTCAGTCTTGGCCAGTATACTCTATTAACAAGATAGTGCCTGCTCCTCCCTCTACCAGGATAACCAGGGAAAGAGTAGGGCCCATTAGGGACCAAGGGGGCAATCTAAGGGTGGAGCCAGGGGACATCGGTAGAGTGTTGGAAATGTTGAAATCACCTAATATAATTACCCTATTGTTATTGTTTTTACACACCTCCACAAATTGTGACATATTTGCTCCTCAATTTCCTGCTGACTATCTGGGGATCTATAATAAACATCTAACAATGTGGCTGCCCCTTTTTCATTCCTAAGCTCTACCCACAAAGCTTCATTTGATGCCCCCTCCAAAATATCATCTCTCCTTACTGCAGTAACTGACTCCTTAACTAATAATGCAATGCCCCTTCCTCTTTTACCCTCTCCCCTGTCTCGTCTGAAGATTCTATATCCTGGAATGTTGAGCTACCAATCCTGCCCCTCCCTCAACCACGTCTCAGTGATGGCTACTATATCACAATTCCACGTGTCAATCCTCACCCTTAACTCATCCGTTTTACCTGTAATACTCCTGGCATTAAAGTGGAGGCCATCCAGCCTTGCCTTACTCCCTTGAAACTTAATGCAGCTGTACTCCCTCTGACTTGATTGTTTTACTGTATTATGATGTGTCTCTATTTTGATGCAAGACCTCATCCCTCTTTCTACCTATGGCATTGGTACCAACATATTCCATGACCTCTGCCTTATTACCCTCTCCCATAATTATGATCCAGCCCCTGTCATAAAAAATGCATTTTATGAAGGCAGACCCCTGGATCATTGGCTTCTGTTGCTTCACCCTGAGCCATTTCCTTGCCTATATTTTCAGTAGTGATTTGCCATTGCTGTCCACTCTTAGGAGCAGGGTGGGGAGGCATTCTGAACCACATGCTAGCCATCTAGCCAATTGAGCTAACTGCCCCCCTCATAATGTAAATAAGCAACAACAACTAGCGACATCCTACCACCATATGCTAGTATATCCATTTTAAATGTGGGTAGTGCTGTTGAGCAAGAGATACAGTGTGGGAATCATTTAAATGGGATTTCTGTGTATAATAAGACTTAGGGCAGAATTTTCTGTGCCCACTGGCGTTGGGCATCATGGCGGGCGTGAGCAAACAATATGGCGGGAAGGCCAGAAATTGGTTTCATAACGCCGTGAAACCAGTGTGCATTTGCTCCACCCATCAATGGCAGGCTGCGTTCCCCGCTGCCGCTTGTCGGAACTTCATTGTAATACATCTGCATATCATTCTAACCCCGGTGGCCAAAATCACCCCCCCCCACCATCCCCAACCCCCCCAAGCTGGTTGATTCGAGTATTCACACCAACATCTTTCACAACTGTACATAAACGACATGCACCTGGCGAGCTCCACTGCGTTTGGGACTTTGAGGTTTGTTTGCCTACCTCTTTTCCCTGGTTTTATTGTTTTGTTAGCAATAAACTTGCCAATTTAGTGAATACTTAACTGTTCACATGCTGTGATCATAGAAACAGCAATCGGACATGTTTTCTTCAGTTTAACAAAGAATGAGGCTAGCTTTATTATACCAAAATAATACCAAATAATATTATACCCAAATCAAGCTAGGTAAAAGAATAAAATATGCTCCGACTTTCATACGCACACAAACACACATTCTCGAGGTTCTCACACAAACACACACACACACCAGAAGCTCACACACAAATACAAATTACAGATTGGGGGAAGGTAGATTGGTCAAATTAGAGTCCATAAAAAGTAAAATAACATGCAGTTGTACTTTGGTGACTTGGCTGACTTTAGGCTGACTTTGGTGATCTTATGACTTTCCTTCGGTGGTCCCGATGCTTCTGATTTAAAGATGTAGATGACTGAGTTGGTTGTTCTTCTGGAGACAGTAGTTCTGTATTGAATTCTTTTGTGAAATCTCTTCAGCAGAGGCATCCTTCAATGGTCACAGACAGCAAACAGGGCTCAAATCTTGCCAGGTGGGTTGAAGAGAGAGGGAGGCAGGAAGGACACCATTTGGATCTTCTCTCTCAGTGTCTCAGCTGCTTGACCTCAGTTCTGCTGAGAAAACATGCTTAAAACATATGAGGGGTTGGCTTGTCATATGACCTCCCCTCTCCTACTGCCAGAAGGATCGAAATAAGGTAATTGTCAGCATATTCCAAGGGTAACTTAATTTAATCATGCTTGGGAGGCTTTCTTAGCCAGTGTCCAATTGTCCAAGTGATTAGGCTTAATGGTTTGACTCCAACAGAAGAATACTTCCGGCCTTAATGCCCTGCTAATCCAACAGGAGATGTGTGTCCTTCACATTCCCGAGGAGGTCATTGTCTTTGGTGTGTTTTGCAGGCATGCTGCCTCCTTTCCAATGAATTGGAATTTGGAATGTACATTAATGTAAATTGGAGTAGCCATCTTGGGCTGTAATCTTAAACTACCTTTAGTCCCTGTGTTTTAAAATTATATTTTAAAAGTTCAATTCATGATTCCAGCTGATAGATTTTTTTACATAAAGCACGCTTTCATGACAGCCACAAAATGCATTCCAATAGTTCATGTACCTAATTTCGTAACATACGCTTGCCTTCAGAGGCTTTCATGCCCCCATCAGAACTTACAGCATGTAATTACATATGCTTGCAAAACAGGCAGCCTAGTTCTGGTTGTAAAACCATCATTCATTTGGCAACTATTAGCTGAACTAAATAAGGGTGTCAATCTTGTAAAATTCTTTTCAATTTTATTCAATCTAGTTCTAAGCACACATTACACTCACTCAATAATGAGCATCCACTTGACTTACTAATGCAAGCGTCATGAGCCATGCTGACTAATGTCTCCTATGTCTTTCAGACTATCAACTTTGTTCTGTCACACCAATTCTCTGCCTGAGTCTCTGATCTAACCAATTATTTTGTAAATGTAAGAGTTAACAATGTCCTGCTGTTCACAATAAAGATGGCCTGATAACATATATTCCCAGGCTCACAATTTTCTCTGGTTCATGATGAAGATATATGTATGAACATATGAATTAGGAGCAGGCCACTGCACCCCTTGAGCCTGCTCCACCATTCAATAAGATCATGGTTGAACTGAATGCAACTTCAACCTGTTAGGGGGGAATTAAATACATATGTATTAAAAAAGAGAATATAGTAAGAATTTACCGAAAAGCCCCTAAAATCTCCAGGCAGACATAGCTGCTAAACATATTAAGAGTTGAAGATTACCAGATGAACATTGCCCAGCCTTGAGAGTCAGACTGGAGACAAAAGTATGACATAAATTAGATTAAGTGCACTCCCCTCTCACATAGGGAAGGGCAGATGGTTTTAGCTTAGATATGGGAAGATGAACAATGGACAAAGAGGGGGCTTTGATGAAACGCAAACAGTCTTGAGTTGTAAGGACCAAGGTCTTTGCGTATGTGTTTTAATTCTGATTGGATAATATAATTATGTCTACATCCTTTAGAATAATTGGTTAGCGAGTTCACATGTTTATGTACTCAATAGGATAGAGTTAGTATGGAACTGATGTGTCAGTTACCGATTGGGTGTATTCAAATGTACTCAAATGTGTTATGATAAGAAAAGGTACAAAAGTAGTGAAATATGATCAATCAGGGAGTTGGGTCTTCATTCTTAGGAATGATTGTGGCTCTCTTGCATATGCTTGAATAAAACCGGTTAAATGGAAGCCTGAGTCTCTGTGGTCGTTGCGGGATCAGACAGTGTAACATCTCCTCTTCAAACCCTACATTCCTGCCTACCCTCAATAATCTTTCACTCCCTTGTAAATCAAGAACCTATCTAGTTCTGCTTTAAAAATATATACCCTGACCACTTATCTTTAAATCCTACAGCTAAACTGATATTAGAGTAACAACAGAAAATATGCAACAAAGGAAAGCTACTTAGATCATCAAACCTATTCCTATCTTACATCCTGTATAATTTTTATCCCCCCAGGCTCCTTTCAAATGAATTAACCTTCTCAAAGAAGTGATAGCCACATGAAAATCCTCTAAAGAAGATAAAACTTCTTTCAATACCCTTAGGGACTCCTAAAATAATTAACAGAAAACTCCAAGACATCAATCTAATTCTGTATTCTACATTATTCAACTCCAATAACTTACATTTCACAAGTGGCACTCCCATAATCTATCAAGACTGCAATCATAATATTCCATAGTGTGTATATTTAACATAAATTTCAACATTATTTTCACCCAGATACTCATACAATTCTTTTTCAAGGCAAAATAAGTGAAACACTGCACTTATGAGGCTGGAGTGTTTGTGAATTTCCTTATCTGGGTTGTTTACATGATGTAAATGCACTCCCAAAGCAGGGCTATGTCCTATAGGATTGTAGTTGCACACTGCTGGCCATTGGCATCTTCACTCAGTGATCTCAAGGTGCAACAAAGATGGAAATCTTCCCTAGTATCTTCTGAAAGGAGTTCAGTTTTTAAATCAGCTATATTAATTTATTGTAGCACTCCTGAACACCCACAATGCATTGTATTTCAAAGTTTAAAGCATACAATTCACATCCAATTGTATACAATATTCTATAACCATGCCAATAAATTAGCATAACTTCTTGTGATGTAATTAAATGTCCTTGACATCTACAAAAATAGCTGGAAAAACTCAGCAGGTCTGATAGCATCTGCGGAGAGGAATACAATTAACATTTCGAGTCCGTATGACTCTTCATCAGAACTAAAGAAAAATAGTAATGAGGTGAAATATAAGCTATTTGAAGGGGTTGGGAAAGGTATTCCTCTCCACAAATGCTGTCAGACCTGCTGAGTTTTTCCAGCTATTTTTGTTTTTGTTTCAGATTTCCAACATCTGCAGTATTTTGCTTTTATCGTTGACATCTATCCTGGTCTTTAATTTGCCTTGTTTTTATCAGTCCCACATAAATTACAAACTCCAGTTATCAACTCAGCACCCTGTTTTATAATTTGCTTGCTTTATGGGATGTGCAAGTTCCCTAAAATTAATTTTAAAACAATTGACATCTCACCTTAATAGTGACAGTACCTGGGCTATGTAAACATTAATAGTGCCAGTAACTGGGTGACAGAAATCAACTGTTCTAAATGTTTGTTTAAGAAGAATTACATTGTAAGTGGTTTGAAACAAGGAGGTGAGGGATCAAGCTTGGGTAGATTCAAGTCAGGAGACCATAATAGTAATGTGGGAAATGAGGGTCATAAAATAGCAGGAAGGGACAGAGAGATAAAACCTAAGAATGTGCCAATAGTCAAGACTAAATGTTACAAAAGTAACAAAAAGACAAAAGTAAAGGCTCTGTATCTGAATGCACATAGCATTCATAAGAAAGTAAATGGGATAGCGCACATTGAAGTAAATAAATATGATCTGAAAGCCATTATGGAGACATAGTTGCAGGATGACAAGGATTGGGTCCTAAATATTGAGGGGTAAATGATATTCAAGAAGAATAGGAAGCTAGGTAAAGGTGGAGGGGTAGAACTGCAAGGATGGCATTTGTGCAATAGTTCATGATTACCTTTGTTCAGGAAATCAGGATGTAGAATCGGTTTTGGGGGAGATTAGGAATAGTAGGTTAAAGAAGTCATTAGTGGGAGTGGTCTACAGGCCCCCTAACAGTAACCACAATGTAAGAGAAAGTATACAAGAAGAAATACTGGGTGCTCATGATAAAAGGACAGCAATAATCATGGGTGATTTTAATCTCCACATAAATTAGAAAAATCAGATTGGCAGTAGTAGCCTGGATGACAAGTTCACAGAATGCTTTTGAGATAGTTCTTGGAAAAGCGTATTCTGGAACCAACCAGAGAGCAGGTTATATTAGACTTGGCATTGTGTAATGTGACAGGATTAATAAATGACACAAGTGAAGGCACCCCTAGGTAGCAGCAACCACAATATGATTGAATTTTACATCCAGTTTGAAAGGGAGAAGAGTGGGTCTAAGACTAGCATTTTAAACTTAAATAAGGGCAACTATGTGGGCATGATAACTGAGCTAGCTGAAGTTAACTGGGATACTAGGCTAGGGAAGAGATCAATAGAGAAGCAGTGGCAGACATTTAAGGGATATTTCAGAATACTCAAAATTGGTATATTCCTACTATAAAGAAAAAATCTAAAGGGAGGACCCACCATCCGTGGTTAACTAAAGAAGTTAGGGAAAGCATCAAACTTAAGGAAAAAGCATATAACTGTGCAAAGATGATGGGCAGGACCGATGATTGGTCAAAATATAAAGAATGACAGAGATTGACTAAAAGGTTAATCAGGAGAAAGAAATTAGAGTACGATAGGAAGCTAGCTATAGATATAAAAATGAACAGCAAAAGCTTCTGGAAAAGGAAGAGAGTAAGTAAAAGGAAAAGAGTAAGTAAAGTGAGTGTTGGTCTTCTGGGGAGAGACAGTGGGGAGTTAATAGTAGATAACAAGAAAATGGCAGATGAAATGAACAAATATTTTGCTTCTGTCTTCACTATAGAGAATACAAAAAACATCCCAGTAATAGCTGAAAATCAGGAGATGGAAGAGAGAGGGGAACTTGGTGAAATTACAATCACTAGGGAAGTGGTGCTGAGCAAACTGATGGAGCTACGGATTGACAGGTCTCCGGGTCCTGATGGACTTCATCCTAGGGTCTTAAAAGAGGTGGCTAGTGAGGTAGTTGATGAGTTGGTGTTTATTTTCCAAAACTCCCTAGATTCTGGGAAGGTTCCATCAGACTGGAAAGTAGCAAATATAACCTCTCCATTCAAGAAGGGAAGGAGGTAGGAAACAGGAAACCATAGGCCAGTTAGCTTGATGCCTGTCATGGGGAAGGTGTTAGAATTGATCATTAAGGAGGTTATAGCTGGGCGTTCAGAGAAGCTCAAGGTAATCAGGAAGAGTCAGCATGGTTTTATGAAAGGGAAATCATGTTTAACCAATTTATTAGGGTTCTTTGAAGGAGTAACATGTACTGTGGATAAAGAGGAGCCTGTAAATGTGCCGTACTTGGATTACCAGAGGGCATTTGATAAGGGGCCACATCAAAGATTATTGCAGAAAATAAAAAGTGCCCGGTGTAGGGGGTGAAATATTAGCATGGACAGAAGATTAGCTGGCTGGCAGAAAATAGACAGCATGGATAAATGGATATTTTTCTGATTGGCAGGATGTGACAAATGGAGGCCTGCAGGGGTCTGTGCTTGGGGCTCAACATTTTACAATTTATATCAATGACTTAGATGAGAGGAATGAAGGCATGACAGCTAAATTTTCAGATGACACAAAGATAGGTAGGAAAGTATGTTGTTAAGAGGAGATAAGGAGGTTGCAGATGGGTAGGTTAAGAGAGTAGGCAAAAATCTGGCAGATGGGGTATAATGTAGGAAAATGTGAAGCTGTTCACTTTGGCAGGAAGAATAAAAAAGCATAATATTACTTAAACAGAGAACAGTTGCAGAATTTCGAGGTGCAGTAGGATCTAGGTGTTCTAGTGAATGAGTCACAAAATGTAAGCCTGCAGGTACAGAAAGTAATTAAGAAAGTTAATGGAATACTATTCTTTATTATGAGAGGAATTGAACATAAAAGTAAGAATGTTATGCTTCAGTTAAACAGGGCATTGGTGAGACCACAGCTCAAATATTGTATGCAGCTTTGGTCTCCTTATTTAAGTAAGGATGTAAATGCATTGGAGGCGGTTTAGAGGAGGTTTACTAGTTTGATACCTGGAATGAGCGGGTTGTCTTATGAGGAAAGGTTAGACAAATTGGACTTGTTCCCACTTGTGTTTAGAAGAAGGGTGACTTAATTGAAGTATATAAAATCCTGAATGGTATTGACAAAGGGGACATGGAAAAGATGTTTCCTTTTGTGTGGGAGTGCAGAACTAGGGGGCACTGTCTTAAACTTAGGGGTTGCCCTTTTAGGACAGAGATGAAGAGAATTTTTTTCTCTCAGAGGGTTGCGTGACTTTGGAACTTTGCCTCCAATGTCAGTGGAGGTGGGGTCATTGAATATTTTTAAGGCAGAGGTAGATAGATTCTAGTTAGGCAAGGGAATCAAAGGTTATCGGAGGTCAACGGGAATGTGGAATTCCAAAGGCAGACAGCTCAGCCATGATCTTATTAAAAGGTGGAGCAGGCTCGAGGAGCCGAATGGCCTACTTCTGCTCCTATTTCATATGTTTGCATGTTCGTAGTCACAGCTTGCCAGTTTTGTGGTTCAGCACCATATTGTAGCTTACTTTCACAAGGCCGTCTAGCAATGCTGTGTAGCTCTGGTATATGTATGAATATTCATAAAAAATTGGACTTGCCATGGATAAACTATACACACATCAACTGCAATCTTGCCAATCTTAGTATTTTACCTATATTTTAGATGATTTATAAATTGTGGCTTTACTTTATGGCAAATGATTTAAGGTAAAATTTACTTTTCACCTTACTTGACAAGGTAATTTGAAACTATTTTTTCAGTGGCAGTTACAGCATGTTTAATTTACCAATGTGCATTTACTATCTCCTTGGAAAGAAAAATACTGTTAGGAAAAAATCATTCTCATCGTGAAATAAGAAAGGTCGGTGTAATGTACTTTGTTATTATCAGTTAGTGGCTGGGATTTTCCATGCCCGCTGGCGTCGGGCAGGTTTGGTGGCGTGAGTGCAAAAAGGCCAAAAATCGGTTTCATGACCTTGTGAAACCAACTTGCGATCATCTGCTCCGTCCGGTGATGGCCGCGTTTCCCACCATCAGAGGTCAGGAACTTCATTGTAATACATCAGCATATAATTATAGGGGCCAGCCCACCAGATTCGTCCCACCCCGCTGGATCGTCCGCCACATCAGCGTGATTGCACGCCGATGTGTTTCACAACAGCATATAAAAGGTGTGCACTTGGCGGGCTGCATTTTGAGGGGAACTCAGAGATGAGCACACAATAACGTTGCGGAGCGCTCACCAGGGTTGCCTTTTTGACTTCAAGGTTGAAGCATGTTAGGAGGTGGGGTGCAAGGGCTGCTCTGTGGTTGAAGGTAAAGCACAAGCACGTGTGAGTGGTGGGGTGAGTGGGCAAGGGAAGCGGCCACGCATTATGGACACCTTGTATAAAGTGACCATTTCTCTGCAGCTGAAACACTTCAGGGGCAGCCAAATTGATATGATTGGAGTTGGGCTCCTATCTTCTCTACCCACTCAAACAACGCAGAGGCATCAAAGTGCCACCAACTGCTCCAGAGCATTTCACCCCTCGGGCACAGACTGAAAAGTAATCAGCGTTCTAATGGATTGCAGAACAGTTGGACAACTGGGCATGTTGTACAATCTCCTTGTGGAAGCTGGCCATGGAGGAGTCACTGGTGGAGGCGCTCACATAGAAACATAGAAACTAGGAGCAGGAGTAGGCCATTCGGCCCTTCGAGCCTGTTCCGCCATTCGTTACGATCATGGCTGATCATCCAACTCAATAGCCTGCTGCCGCTTTGTCCCCGTATCATAGAACCATAGAAAATTTACAGCACAGAAGGATGCCATTCGGCCCATCTTGTCCATGCCAGCCCAAGGACACCCAGGTGCCCTTTCTAATCCCACCTTCCTGCATCCAGCCCATAGCCCTGCAGTTTACAGCACTTTAGGTGCAGATTCAGGTACTTTTTAAAAGAGTTTAAAGTTTCTGCCTCTATCACCAACTTGGGCAGCGAATTCCAGACACCCACTGCCCTCTGCGTGAAAAAGTTCTTCCTAATGTCCCCCCTACACCTTCTGCCACTTATCTTGAATCTATGTCCCCTGGATCTAGAATTCTCCATCAAGGGAAACAATTTTATCCTGTCCACTCTATCTATTCCCCTATCCTTTGATCCCTTTTGCCCCAAGAGCTATATCTAACTCCTTCTTGAAAACATACAATGTTTTGACCTCAACTACTTTCTGTGGTAATGAATTCCATTGGCTCACCACTCACTGGGTGAAGAAATTTCTCCTCATCTCAGTCCTAAATGGTCTACCCCATATCCTCAGACTGTGACCCCTGGTTCTGGACTTCCCCACCATCGGGAACATCCCTCCTGCATCTACCCTGTCTAGTCCTGTTAGAATTTTATAGGTTTCTATGAGATCCCCCCTCATTCTTCTGAACTCCAGAGAATATAATCCTAAACGATTCAATCTCTCCTCATATGTCAGTCCCACCATCCCAGGAATCAGTTGGGTAAACCTTTGCTGCACTCCCTCTATAGCAAGAACATCCTTCCTCAGATAAGGAGATCAAAACTGCACACAATATTCCAGGTGTGGTCTCACCAAGGCCCTGTACAATTGCAGCAAGACATCCCTGTTCCTGTTCTCGAATCCTCTGGCTATGAAGGCCAACATACCATTTGCCTTCTTTATCGCCTGCTGCATCTGCATGCTTACCTTCAGCAACTGGTGTACGAGGGCACCCAGGTCTCGTTGCACATTCCCCTCTCTCAATTTATAGCCATTCAGATAATAATCTGCCTTCCTGTTTTTGTTACCAGAGTGGATAACCTCACATTTATCCACATTATACTGCATCTGCCATGCATTTGCCCACTCACTCAGCTTGTCCAAATCACACTGAAGCATCTCCGCATATTCCTCACAGCTTACCCTCCCACCCAGCTTTGTGTCATCTGCAAATTTGGAGATATTACAATTAGTTCCCTCATCTAAATCATTAATATATATTGTGAATAACTGGGGTCCCAGCACCGATCCCCGGGGTACCCCACTAGTCACTGCCTACCATTTGGAAAAAGACCCGTTTATTCCTACTCTTTGTTTCCTGTCTGCCAACCAGTTTTCTATCCATCTCAATTCACTACCGCCAATCCTATGCGCTTTAATTTTACACACCAATCTCTTATGTGGGACTTTGTCGAAAGCCTTCTGAAAGTCCAAATAAACCACATCCACTGGCTTCCCCTCATTCCCCCTACTAGTTACATCCTCGAAAAATTCCAGTAGATTTGTCAAGCATGATTTCCCTTTCATAAATCCATGCTAACTCTGTCTGACTCTGCCACTGTTTTCCACATGTTCAGCTATTAAATCTTTTATAATGGCCTCTGGAATTTTCCGCACTACTGACGTCAGGCTGACTGGTCTATAATTCCCTGTTTTATCTCTACCTCCCTTTTTAAATAGTGGGGTTACATTAGCTACCCTCCAATCTGTAGGAACTGTTCCAGAGTTCATAGAATGTCGGAAGATGGCCACCAGTGCATCCATTATTTCTCAGGCCACTTCTTTAAGTACTCTGGGATGTAGATTATGAGGCCCTGGGGATTTATCGGCCTTCAATCCCATCAATTTCCCCAACACCATTGGCCCTTGCAATGTCATCATCCTAATTTGGACCAGTCTCCCCCATGGTTCAAGCTAACGGTGCAGCCTTGCAGTACAGGTGAGGAGAATGACTACGCCTGGGCTGAGAGCACAGCATGCAGTCCAATGAGCAAAGCTGCCGCCAATTGGTCAGGTGGAGTGAGGCAGAGGAGGGTGGGGTTTTGGACAGCCATGCAGCGCATTAAACTCTGGCCATCCAGGTGGTGGCCAGCACTCTCTGGGATGGGTTAAGGGGCCTTCAGACTTAACCAAGACAAGCTGAGCTGTGAGCAATAAAGAACCAGTCAAACAAGGTTTTCTTGAGTCAAAGAAAGAGCAAATTTATCAACCACTAAATCTGAGAAAAATAATAATAACGCAATGTCAAGCATTGGGCACACACGCACGCGCACACTTGCACACGTTCTTTGCATTTTTAATGTCTCCTCCTTAGACAGTTATGAGTCTCAGTAGTTGTCTGGATTATAGTAAATGTCTGTCTCTTCACACTCCTTTGAGGGTGATTGGTTTGTTTCTCACCATCACCTTGGAATGTGGCCTTGCATTTTTAAGCATTTTTCTCTGTCTTAGTTCAATAAAAGAGTCCAATAAAAAAGGTAACATAATAAATGGTTAGGTGTCATTTGATTGTCGTTGAGGCGTAGATATTAAGCCTTGTGGCCGATTTAGGTTAGCTGGTTTTTTGGATGCGGTCAGATGCAGAAGATGTTGCATTTATTACAAGATCTTGGTTGCCTCTTAGATTTCTGATAGAGTTTGTTTTGCGAACTGCACTACACGCCTATACCTAAATAGAGAGGGAGAGAGATAGAGCCTTCACCTTGTTTCCTCTACTGAAGGCTTTCTTGAAACCACCTGTGTCACTTGCAATCTCTTTGTCGTGGCTGATAACTTTGCCTCGAAATACTTCACCCATTGTGTATTTTCAAGGGGTATTGAGTGTGTCCATCTGTGGCAGCCATTGTTTTAAAATCCAGTTCTTTGCATTTTTAATGTCTCCTCCTTAGACAGTTATGAGTCTCAGTAGTTTCTGGATTATAGTAAATGTCTCTCTCTTCACTCTCCCTTGAGGGTGATTGGTTTGTTTCTCACCTCCGCCTTGGAATGTGGCCTTGCATTTTTAAGCAGCTTTCTCTGTCTTAGTTCAAATTGGAAAATTTCCAGTCAGTTGAAAGTTGAAAAATCATATTTTCAAAAATAAAGGGGTATAATCTCATAACAATGATACACAGCTGTGTAGGTCAGTCATTTTAACTCACAAAAATAAAATCAGTCTAAAGGGCTGAATTTTGTGTGGAGGCCACATGTCCCGGCAGTGGCACCAGAAGCAGCTGCTGCTTCCACTCGAGTGTCATGTGGCCTTCCAAATGTAACCACACGGGGACTAGCCAATTAACTAACTGGAAGTGTTGTGTCTGTCTAATTGAGCAGCAGGGACAGGCCTCACTGCACTGATGGCAGTGTCACCTGACTCAAAGGTAGGTGCTGGCACCATACTTAAAGGGCTGCCACCCCTGCATGCACTGCTACCTACTTGGAATTGCTCACTTCAATAATATTGCAGAACACCCCTTCATAAAAACAGAAATCCTCTGCACCCCCACAACAGAAGGGAAAATCCCTGAACCGATCACCCAGAACAGAAGACCCAAGGAGCTGATCCAAGGAGCTGACCAGGAAACCTACTGAAACCATGGCAGACAGAAAACACCAAGTGGGCCCATGGTTTAAAGGTGTCTCCCTGCAGGTTCTCCTCTAGGCTACAAGGCCACCCCACCCCACCAATAACTCCCCTTTCCCCCTGCCCCCCCACACTCCTGATCCCAACATGAGTGCAGAGCTGCAAGTGAATCAATGACCTTCCTTTGCTCTGCCAAGGTGAGCTCTCCATATCGTACTCCTCTTTAGGGCTTGCATGTGGCAACATAAGACAGTGAGCTAGATGGAGAGGGAATCACCATCCAGTCGGTGGCAAGAGTGGCAAAACTACTAGCTTAAACTTAAATAAAGACAATTACAAAGGTGTGAAGACAGAGTTGACGAGAGTGGATTGGGAAAATAGATTATAAGGTAAGACGGTAGAAAAGCAGTGACAGACATTTGAGAAGATATTTCATAACACTCAATAAAGATATATTCCATTGAGAAAGAAAGAAAGACTCTATGAGATGTATAATAATGTGATGGAGCAGCAGGTTTGGTGAGGAAAAAGCTAAACTTAATTTAGGAGACATGTAGAGGTGCTTGCACACTAGACGCGATCTCTCCCTCAGAAGCCGTGCCACAGGATGACCCACACAATAAGCTTATTGGTCAAAGGCCCCGTAATCACATCACATGATAAGTGATTGACAGGAAGGAGGGACAATATATCTAGTCACTGCACTTCCTCTCCCTTTAAGTTTCTTACGTTTACAATAAAAAAAGTCAGAAAAACCAGCAAACATTTGTACAGTCTCTGATGATTTCAAATTAAGGGCAGAACTTTCCGTGCCCGCCAGCATCGGGCGTGATCGGTGGCATGAGTGGACAATATGGCGTGATCGGTTTTACAACAGCAGGAAACTAGTTCACGACCGTCCACTCAGCCAGCTGACGGCGGGCCGCATTTCCCACCATCGCACCTAGGGAACATCATCGTCATACATCAGCGTATCATTATCAGGCCAACCTGCTGGAACCATTCTACCCCACCCACTGTATCGTCCATCCACGTTGGCAAGAAAGCACAACAGCACATAAATGGCATGCACTTGGCGGGGAACTCGGAGGTGAGTACACGTTAACATTGCACAGTGCTCACCAGGCTTGAAGTTGGACTTCAAGCTTCAGGGGTGTTGTCAGGGGCGGGTGGCTAAGGGTAGCCCTGCCGTTGAGGTGACTTCTGGCAGGGGGTGGCAAGGGCAACCTTGCTGTTGAATATATCGCATAAGCATTCGGGGTGGGGGGTAGAGCAGGTGAGAGAGGTGGCCAGGCATTAGGAAAACCTGTATAAAGTGACCATTCCTCTATAATTGAGACAGTTCAGGTGCAGCCGCATTGATATGATTGGGGTCGGGCTCCTAGCTCATCTGCCACTCAAGCAATGCAGAGGCATCAAAGTGCCACCAAGTGCTCCAGTTTTTCACCCTCCACCCCATGCCTGGCACAGTCTGCAAATTCATGAGCATTTTAGTGGACTGCAGAACGAATTGGACAGCTGCACACGTTGTACAATCTCCTCACTAAAGCTGGCCATAGAGCAGTCACTGCTGGGGGCGCTCACAGCACCTTACAATGTTAGCATCCCGGTTTGGACCAATCTCCCCCATGGTTCAAGCTAACAGGGCAGCCATGCAGCACACTAATCTCAGGCCATCCAAGTGGTGGCCAGCACTCTCCGGGCAGTGTTAAGGGGCTGTCATTCTTAACCAGGACAGGTTCTTAGTACACCCATGCAGGAAGAGTACATCAGAATCACAGAGCCTGGTGAACTAGCTGTATACCTGATGGCCTAAAGAGCATGAAGATGATGGAGGAGAGAACAACAGAGGCATCTGGCTGCACAGAGGCAGGAGTAGCTACCTCAGGAAGAAGGGGCAGCTGGGCCTCCCGCACACGCTGCCCAAGAGCCACAGCGAGCCATCGCAGGCTGGCACCTAGCGACACCCAGGGTCTATAGACGCCACCTTTCATTCCTGCAGATGGCCGAGAACCAGTGTTGCCGAAGACTGCACATGTCTAGGGAACTGGTCATTCACATCTGCCACCTACTGTAGGATTTGGTACCATGGGACATGAAGGGCATTTACTGACAATGGCCATGAAAGTGACCGCGGCGCTCAATTTCTACACCAGTGGCTTCTTTCAGGGCTCCACAGGTGATCTCTGTGGGATCGCACAAGCTGCCACCCACAAATGCATCCATGAGGTCATGGATGCCAACTTTGTGAGGGCACACAACTTTGTGCATTTCACCCGGGACCAGGACAGCCAGGAATGAAGAGCGATTGGATTCACCCAGTTCTCGAGTTTCCCACAGGATCAGGATGTGATCGACTGCACTCATGTGGCACTCAGATCTCCATCGCAACACATGGTGAACTAGATCAACCACAGGGGGTTCCACTTGCTGAATGTGCAGCTGGTGTGCGACCATCACAAATACATCCTGCAGGTGTACACACGGTTTCAAGGGAGTGTGCATAATGCCTACATTCTCAGTCAGTCACAGACCCTTGTGGTCTTCCAAAGTCCACAGAAGCTGCAGGGTTGGCTCTTTGGGGACCAGGGCTACCCGCACAGGCCATGGCTGATGACACCCATACGGCAGCCTCAGACTGCAGCAGAACGACGCTATAATGAGGCTCATGCTGCAGCTCGCAACTTGGTGGAGCAGACTATTGGGATGCTGAAGCTGAGGTTCCGGTGCCTGGACCGTCTGGTGGAGCTCTGCAGAGGGTGTCACGCATTGTCGTTGCCTGCTGTGCCCTTTACAACCTGGCGCTGCAACAGGGAGAGGAGCTGGCTGAGGAGGAGAAGAGCTGGAGGTCTCCTCCAATGAGGAGGACGCCGATGGGGATGAGGGTGAGAAGGTCCTCAGAGACAATGATGACGGGAACAAGGCAGGTGTGCTGGGGAGGCCCTCATAGCTGCTAGATTTGTGGATGATGATGACGATATGCAGTGAGGTGTCCCTATAGATCCTCACATTGCATCTGTGAATGTTTAATTCTTGTCTGACTTATTGCAGTGCAAATACCCTCTGTGAGAATGCTCCTGTCATGGAGATGCAGTGGAGGCCCTAATAGTCACTCGATTGCAGGAGGATGATGACGACATGCAGTGAGGACACTCCATAAATCTTCACATAGCAGCTGAGAATGCCTGACTCCTGTCTGGCTGAGGGTAGCTCGCTTGCGTTCCGTGATCAGGGTCATATCATAGATTTGCAGCCATGAAACATTAGAAGCATCTGATCCTTTGTCCACCATCAGCGTCTGAGTCCTTCAAGAGCTGAAGCACAGCATCAGTGGTCACAGATGCTGAAGAGATGGGGGCCAGCCCCTCCTTAAATGTGAGAATGAGAGAACTCTGTGGCACATGCCCTTTACATTCTGGCAGCAATGACCAGCACTGCCGAGGTGCTGGCATCAGTAATGTCTCCAATGAGTGTGGGGCCAGACCATCACTTTGGTCTGAAGGCTGCGCAAAGCACAGGGAAGAGGCCCTGGACTGAGACACCTGCCTTTATCCTTGTGCATTAAAGTTTCACATCTGAGTGACAAGAACACTGCTCATCAGAACAAGGAACCACAGGCAGGGAGACATTCTTGGGAGTTTATTAACAATAGTGAACAATATGTACAAGTGATTAGCACCCATGTCCAGGCTAATTCTTAACTTTCCTAACCTTGCTGCTACGCCTTGGTACTCCCCGGGCATCCACAGCGGATGTGGAGGCAGCCTGCTGACTGCAATGCTCTGTCTGTGATGACTTTGACCGGCGTCCTCTGGAGGGCCGAAACTTGGAGAACCCCAGCCTACTTTCGGGGTCCTGCTGTGTGGCAGTGGCACCCTCCTTGGCATGTGGAGCTGGAGCTGATGAGGTCACAGGAAGAGGGGAGTCAGTTGGGCCGGACACTCTCGGAGTCACCTGGATGGACGGCCCAGAGTGTGCACCTGATAACCATGGTAGCTGGAGTGAGATCGAGCTGCCCGGCAACCCGCTCATGTACACACTGCTGGAGGCCAACTAAGCCGTCAGCGATGGAGTTGAACCCGCGCAGCAGTGCAGGAGCGAAATCCTGGACCAAGGTCTTCATGCGGCTGCCACCCTACCAGTGTTGACCTCGGTGTATTGGCATGCTGGCGCTTTCACCTCGGACTGAAGGAAGACGGACTCCTCCATTGTGCCTTGCAATCTGAGGAGTGCAGCGGACATCCCTTCCTGATGTTCCCTAACTTGCCTTTGCAGCTCCAGCAACTGTGACATGACCAAGTCCAGAGGCTCATCATCTGACTTGGATTCAACAAAATCCAGGCCTCCAGCAGTCATCCGAGTGCCATAAACCTGGGAAGTCCCTGCCTCCGCCTGCTGTGGATCAGAAAGTGCAATGTCTTCACCAGATTATGATCCCGAGACCACTCTAAAGCTACGTCCCACCAAAGTGTGTGTCTCTGCGCTGGTGGTGGGTGAACGCTGTGATGGGAATTCAGGGAGAGTGCCTCCAGATTCCTCTTCAGAGGTTTCTTGAAGTTTTGATTCGAGGCCCTGGCTCGGGGGTCATGGACTGCATCGGCTGTTTGGCAAATGTGCCTGCAGAAGCAAGGGGAGATAATTAGCGCATGGCAGTGGCCTGTAAAACAGGACGCATCACTCACAGGATGGTTATCTAAAGGATGTTGCACTGCTGGATCGTCACTTGGTAGAGCACTGCCGACCTCACCGTTAGCACAGGAATGGTCCAGATCCTCGCCGGCCAGCTGGATGGTCCTGTTTTCAAAGTCTGTGAGAACCTTGATTTCAGGCATTCCACCACCGGTCTGCAACCTCTCTCTCTTGTTGTGCACCAGTTTGTCCTGCATGAATAGAGATGGAGAAAGCGTAAGCAGGATGCCAGATGATAAGTATGCCTGGCCTGTGTGGTTGGTGAGTGATCCCATGGAGGGGATGAGGACAATGAAGGCAATTGTGAGAGAATGAATGATGATGTCCCTTGAACTGGCAGTGAGTGAGTGCCCTGTGGATGTGTGATGGGTTTGTGAGTGTGTGAGTTGAGAGTGATGAGAAGAGTGACTTACCCTGGCGGAACAGAGGAGATCATTCATCCTCTTGTGGCAGTGGGTGGTTGTCCTTTTTTGAAAGGCGTTGGCGCTGACCACCACTGCCACCGCCTCTCAAGCTGGGTTAGTGCTGTTGCTACCCATCCTGCGGCCAGAGTGGCGGTAGAGGACATCCCGGCAGGCCTCCACGACATCCAAAATGTGCTTGAGGGGCTCATTGCTGAACATGGAGCCTGCAGTCTTCTTCACTTTCAGGGCCATGTCTTCCGTGCAGCAGTGTTGGTCTGGAAGCATTGAGATGTGTGCTTGCGACTAGACTTTAATATGGCACCAGGCGTGATGCAGCTGCAGGATGATGGCGGGAAAGTGAATGAGAGCCCACCCACCATGGAAATGGCATGTTTCCTGGGAGTGCATAGTTAATGTGGCAGGTTTGAGACGATAAGGTGTGAAAACCTGCCATTGCGGCCGGCGGGTAGCTACCACACAGGGCAAATCTGATTCAATTCTGCCCCAAGTCTCTGAGGAGCTCGGCGGAGACAGTTAGAGCAGCGTAGCTCTACTGAAGCAGGTTTCTGAACAGGATTAACGGGATCTGGAGCTGCATTAGGAGATACATCGTTGGAACTGGGTAGTTCTGTATTTGGCAATTCATTCGTTACGTCTGGAAGATCAGCTCTTGGACAATCACTCACCTCAGAAGTCGGCAGCAAAACACCAATCACAGGTTATTGTCTTGCATTCGTTGGAATGTTGCTCTAGCCCTAATGTGATCTACATGTTTATGTATAATTCTGTCTTCGACTTGCACTTGAAAAAATAATGGACCAGTCCCTGAAATGATGGCTCCTGGAGTCCAACAGGGTCCACTCCCAAAATTACGCACATACGCAGGGTCACCTACCTGGAACGTACGAGCCTTGCTGTGTAGATCGTGGTTCAATTTTTGATTATTCTGGCTCTGTGTCACCTTCCTCTCTAGATTTGGAAACACCAAGTGTAAACATAGATGCAAACAATGTTTCATCAGTAACTCTGACGGTGTTGAGCCTGTAGCAGTATGTGGTGTTGTGCAGTAACTTCGAAGAAATGGCGAGACTCCAGTGTATCTCCAGATAACTTCTTCATACCAACTTTAAAACTCTGGACAGCTCTTTCAGCGACACCACTGGATGAAGGATGCCAGGGAGCAGTCTATTTGTGTCAGATACCGTTCAGGTCCATGGATCTCTGAAATTCAACACTGGTGAAAGCTGTTCCATTATCAGAAACAATAATCTCAGGTAAACCATGTATACTAGAGGAATGATGCAGCTTTTCAATAGTTGCGGCTGAAGTTGGCATTTTTACTTCATAGACATCAAACCATTTTGAATGTGCATCGATGATTAATAGGAACATCATGCTTAGAAACGGTCCCACATAATCAATATGCAGTCTAACCAAAGATCGACCAGGCCATTCCCATGGGTGAAGAGGAGCTGAAGCAGGTAGTTTCTGGTGCTGCTGGCAAAGGGAACAGTGTTTAACCATATTCTCGATGTCACTGTTTATTCCTGGTTACCAGACGTAGCTACGTGCCAGAATCTTCATCTTCAATATGCCTGGGTGTGCACTGTGGAGCTCTGCCAAGAGTGACTTTCTACCCTGTGATGGGACTCTTGAACCCCACAGCAAGATTCTGTCTTGACAACTCAGTTCAGTGTTTCTGGAATAAGATGGTCGTAAGTCATCAGACACAAGTGTTGTTGGCCATCTTGTAAAACAAAGTCTTTGACTTATGATAGTAGTGGGTCTCTGTTCATCCAATTCTTGATCTGTTTGGCACATACAGGTGATGAATCCAAGAAATTTAACGATAACACTAACTCTTGTGGAACGGGTGTACTGACAAGACTATCTGGTAATAGAAGATGACTAAGTGCATTTGCATTGGTTATATGTGAGCCAGGACAGTACATGAATGTGTACTAGTCAGCTGATAGCGTCAAAGCCCAACGTTGGATTCTCGCCGAAGATATGGGTGGAATAGCTTCGTCATCACTGAACAAACCTGTTAGCAGCTTATGGTCAGATACATTTGTAAAATGTCGCCCGTGTAGGTATTGGTGAAACTTCTTGACACCAAACACAGCCAACAGCCCTTCTTTCTCCAGCTGCGAGTAGCCATTTTCAGCCTGGGAACATGTTCTTGAAATGTAGCCAATGGGTCTTTCTTATCCATCCTCCATTTAATGAGATAGAACAGCCCCTACACCGTAAGGAGAAGCATCACACGTCAACACTAGCTCTTTAGATGGGTCATAATGTACCAACAAGCATGATGAATGAAGCGGTTTCTTCACTGTTACAAAGGCTTCTCCTTGCTGTGAACCCCATGACCAGTGGTGGTTCTTGCTCAGCAACAAATGTAGTGGTGTCAGTACAGTGGATAGATTAGATAATAAAACGGTTATAGTAATTAATCATACCTAGGAAAGATTTAAATTCTATCACATTAGAGGGCGAAGGTGTATATTTAATTGCTTGAACCTTGTTTTCAACATGATGCAACCCCTTGGTGCCCACTCTGTGACCCAGGTAGGTTACCTCTGATGTTTGAAATGTGCATTTTTCTCATTTCAAACGCATACCTGCTTCCTTAAATCTTCTCAGCACTTCCTCAAGGTTAGCTATATGTTCAGCTTCGGTTAGTCCAGTGACGAGAATGTCATCTAATTACGTGACCACACATGGAAGCCTCTGCAGGAAACTCTCCATGGTTCGCTGAAAAATAGTGCATGCTGATGAAACTCTAAAAGGTAATTGGGTGTACTGGTAGACGTACTATCCAATTCCAATTGTTGATAGGCATGACTCATGTCTAGCTTTGTGTATAACTTGCCTCCTACTAACTTGGCGTACAAGTCATCGATTCTAGGAATGGGGTATTTGTCTAACTTGAAAAATTGAAAGAAAAGATGTTCAATGCTGCAAAAATTAGTGGCAGACCAGGAGATTGGGAAAATTTTAACGACCAGTAGAGGATGACTGAAAAAATAAAGAGGGAGAAATCAGAACATGAGAAGAAACTAGCATGAAGTATAAAAACAGACAGTAAGAGCTTCTACAGTATATAAAAAAGGAAGATAGTAGTTAAGTGAATGTTGATCCCTTGAAGAATGTGACTGGGGAATTAATGATGGGAAACAAAGAAATGGCAAAGGCTTTGAACAAATACTTTATATCTGTCTTCGCAAGAAGACACAAAAAAATCCCAATAATAATAGGAGAAAATCAAGGGACAAAAGGGAGGGAGGAATTTAAGCAATCACTATCATTAGAGAAAAAGTACTGGGAAAATGAATGGGACTAAATGCTGAGAAGTCCACTGGACCTGATGGCCTGCATCATAGAGTCTTAAAAGTAATGGCTGCAGAGATAGTGGATGCATTGGTTCTAATCTTCCAAAATTCCCTATATCCTGGAAAGGTCCCAGTAGATTGGAAAACCACAAATCTAACACTAATCTGCCATCCTTGCCTGGTCTGGCTTACACGTGACTCCAGACCCACAGCAATGTGGTTGACTCTTAAATGTCCCTCTGAAATGGCCTAGCAAGCCATTCAGTTGTAACAAACCACTACAAACTCACAAAAAAGGAATGAAACCGGACGGACCACCTGGGATCGACCTAGGCTCCTGAAACGACAACAGCAATCTCAGCCCTGTCGACCCTGCAAAGTCCTCCTTACTAACATCTGGGACTCTAGTGCTGAAATTGGGAGAGCTGTCTCACAGACTAGTCAAGCAACAGCCTGACATAGTCATCCTAACGGAATCATACCTAACAGATAATGTCCCAGGCACCACCATCCCTTGGTATGTCCTGCCCCACCGGCAGGACAGGCCCAGTAGAGGTGGCTGCACAGTGGTATACAGTTGGGAAGGAGTTGCTCTGGGAGTCCTCAACATCGACTCCAGACCCTATGAAGTCTCATGGCATCAGGTCAAACATTGGCAAGGAAACCTCCTACTGATTACCATGTACCACCCTCCCTTAGTTAATGAATCAAAACTCTTCCATGTTGAACACCACTTGGAGGAAGCACTGAGGGCGGCAAGGACACAGAATGTACTCTGGGTAGGGGGCTTCAATGTCAATCACCAAGAATGGTTCGGTAGTCCCACAGCTGGCCAAGGCTTAAATGACATAGCTGCTAGACTGGGCCTGCAGCAGGTGGTGAGGGAACCAACAAGAGGGAAAAACATGCTTGACCTCATCCTCACCAACCTGCCTGCTGCAGATGCATCTGTCAATGACAGTATCAGTAGGAGTGACCACCACACAGTTGTTCTGGAGACGAAGTCCCACCTTCACATTGAGGATACCCTCCATCATGTGGTGTGGTACTACCGTGCTAAATGGAATAGATTTCAAACAGATTTAGCAACTTAAGACTGGGCATCCATGAGCCATCAGCAGCAGCAAAATTGTACTCGAACACAATCTGTAACCTCATGGCCCGGCATATCCCCCACTCTACCATTACCATCAAGCCAGGGGACCAACCCTGGTTCAATGAAGAGTGCTGGTGGGCATGCCAGGAGCAGCACCAGGCAGACCTAAAAATGAGGTGTCAACCTGGTGAAGCTATAACACAGGACAACTTGCATGCCAAACAGTATAAGCAGCAAGTGATAGACAGAGCTAAGCGATCCCACAACCAATGAATCAGATCTCAGCTCTGCAGTCCTGCCAATTCCACTTGTGAATTGTTATGGACAATTAAACAATGCACTGGAGGAGGTGGCTGCACAACTATCCCCATCCTCAATGATGGAGGAGCCCAGGACATCAGTGCAAAAGATAAGGATGAAGCATTTGCAACAATCTTCAGCCAGAAATGCAGAGTGGATGATACGTCTCAGCCTCCTCCTCAGGTCCCCAGAATCACAGATGCCAGTCTTCAGCCAATTCAATTCACTCCATGTGATAACAAGAAACAGCTGAAGTCACTGGATACTGCAAAGGCTATGGACCCTGACAACATTCCGGCAATAATACTGAAGACTTGTGCTCCAGAACTTGCTGCGCCCCTATCCAAGCAATTCCAGTACAGTCACAACACTGGTATCTACCCGGCTATGTGGAAAATCGCCCAGGTGTGTCCTGTACACAAAAAGCAGGACAAATCCAACCCAGGCAATTACTGCACCATCAGTCCACTCTCGGTCATCAGTATAGTGATGGAAGGGGTCATCAACAGTGCTATCAAGCGGCATTTGCTTAGCGATAACCTGCTCACTGATGCCAAGTTTGGGTTCCGCCAGATAAACTCAGCTCCTGACCACATTACAGCCTTGGTTCAAACATGGCCAAATATGCTGAACTCCCGAGGTGAGGTGAGAGTGACTTCCCTTGACATCAAGGCAGGATTGACCAAGTGTGGCATCGAGGAGCCCTAGCAAAACTGGACTCAATGGGAATCAGGGTGAAAACTCTCCATTGGCTGGAGTCATACTTAGCGCGAAGGAAGGCGGTTGTGGTTGTTGGAGGTCAGTCATCTCGGCTCCAGATATCACTGCAGGATTTCCTCAGGGTAGTGTCCTCGGCCCAACCATCTTCAGCTGCTTCATCAATGACCTTCCTTCCATCATAAGGTCAGAAGTGGGGATGTTCGCTGATGATTGCATAATGTCCAGCATCATTTGCGACTTCTCAGACACTGAAGCAGTGCATGTCTAAATGCACCAAGACCTGGACAATATCCAGGCTTGGGCTAACAAGTAGCAAAAAACACTCATGCCACACAAGTGTCAGGCAATGACCATCTTGAACAAGAGAGAATCCAACTATTGCCCCTTGATGTTCAATGGCATTACCATTGCTGAATCCCCCACTATCAACATACTGGGGGTTACCATTGACCAGGAACTGAACTTAACTAGCTATATAAATACTATGGCTACAAGAGCAAGTCAGAAGCTAGGAATCATGTGACAAGTACCTCACCTCCTGACTTCCCAAAGCCTTCCACCATCTACAAGGCACAAGTCAGGAGTGTGATGGAATACTCCCCACTTGCCTAGATGATTGAATCTCCCACAACCCTCAAGAAGCCTCACACCATCTAGGACAAAGCAGCCCGCTTGTTTGACATCCACAAACATTCACTCCCTCCACCACCGACGCACAGTAGCAGCAATGTGCACCATCTACAAGATGCACTGCAGGAAGTCACCAAGTCTCCTTCAACAGCAACTTCCAAACCCATGACTACTACCATCTAGAAGGACAAGGGCAGCAGATAGATGTGAACACCACCACCTGGAGGTTCTCCTCCAAATCACTCACCACCCTGACTTGGAAATATATTGCTGTTCATTTACTGTCGCTCAGTCAAAAATCCTGGAACTCCTTTCCTAACTGCACTGTGGGTGTACCTACACCACATGGAGTGCAGCCGCTCAAAAAGCTAGCTCACCACCACCTTCTCAAGGGCAACTAGGGATGGGCAATAAATGCTGGCCCAGCCAGCGAAGCCCATATCCCGTGAATGAATATTAAAAAAATGTCTCAGGCTTGTGCACGCATGGCTTCCTCCATAGAGAAATTGGTGACCGTTATGAAGACCCTGATTTAGCAGACTATTCAGTGGATGCTGGAGGTGTGTGCAGAACATCATGCCATTGCCTTGTCCATGACCTCTACGCAGCAGTGATAAGGCAAGAGGGAGATGAGGTGTTTGGAGTCTGCACCAGGTGCTCATCTTTCTCTGGTGAGCAGGGAGGTACAAGTGTGTCTTGCATGGAGGAGGAACAGCTGCCTTCTGTATCTAGGGTTCCTCTCAGTATGGTCCAAATGTGGACAGTGGCTTAGCAGTCTCTCTGCCAGTGACCCCTTTGCCTACAGTAGCCACAACAACAGGGGTGGGTCCTCCACCTGTATAGGAGCCTCTCAGTGTTCCAGGACTCTCCAGGCCTCAGACAGCCAGAGGCACCTCACAGGAGCACTTGTAAGTGAGTTAAGAGCTCTGAGACACAGTTGGTGTTCTTGGCCATTTAGACTTTCTACATGCTAAGAATTTATAATATAGTTCCAATCAATAAATATTAGACCTACTGCTGTTAGTCATTATGTCCTTTCTTACTGCCTTGTCAGATATCATCTACAGCCTTGCTCCATTAGTTGGCTGTTAGTGTCCCAGTCGCCACATTTGGTCAGCTCCTCAGCTTCCCATGTTGCTGACACCACTCTTACAGGCCCAGGAAAATGCTGGCCAAAGAAACTCTTCTTGAATCATATAATATTTGGGCATTTTTTGAATTGTCAAATTATAAATTATAAATATTACTACAAGCTGTTGAAATATATTTGAAACACAAGGGTAGAATTTTGACTTTACACTGCCTGGAAAGAAGCAAAAATGATATGGGGAAAAGCCTTTTCACGAAACCAGTGGTTAAGGTCTGGAATGCACTGCCCGAGTGTGTGGTGGGGACAGGTTCAGTTGAAGCATTCAAGAGGGAATTAGACAGTTATCTAAAAAGTAAGATTTTGCAGGTTTACAAGGAGAAGGCGGGAGAAAGGCACTAAGTGAATTGCTTATTCAGAGAGCCAGTGCAGACACAATGGGCTGAATGGCCTCATTCCATGCTGTAACATTTCTGTGATTCTGTGACATTAAAAATCTCTTGGACAGAGGGAGGAAAATTGACTGGAAGGATTCCACACCTATAACTGAACCTGCCTATGTTTCCTTCCATTTAAATTAATTGAAGGAAAATCCAATGAGCTCTATAACAATTGTGCAATTGCTCCCTGGCAGATTTTCCCCTCTGGGAAATGCCTAATATCCAGGAGGAAAAAAAATCATTGGAATACTCATTCGTCCAAATCACCAAAGCATCTCTTGAGTATTTCAGATATATTTCTGAGTACATGGTATAATGTGCTCAGCAGACTGTGATAAAACCTCATTACTTTGTTTAAATTTCAGAATAACATTGGCATAAGTGAGGAACAAGAAAGGGCTCAGAACAAAACCTTGGAGAACCCCTGCCCATTTGGTAAAACTGAGTGGGTATTGTTGTCTGTATTTTAACACTAATTGAGTGCTTTCCCAAGAAGACTGATATCCATCAAGTCAGCTCACTGTTGTGTTGAATTGAGAGTTGGCTTATCATACTCCATTGTTAAAAGCCTTTTCCAAATTCAGGAACACCGCCAACATGCTCTCTTACTTGTTAAAGGCTCACAAAAAGCTTTGAGAGTTGCAGCAAATTGTCACTGGTGCTTGTTCCTCTTCTGCATGTGGTCCAATCTCAATTCCCATGAGGTAATTTTGCAAGTGGCTCATCTCTGTCATATTGTGTGTCTCAGCTCATCTGCTGCTGCAACCCTCATACCTCTAAACTTAATTATTCCAATATTCTCTTGGTTGCCTTTGATACCTCTAAACCTCACATATTGCACCTTTTATAAACTTGTTCATCCAAATCTCTGCTGCCTGTACCCTAACTCACACCAAGTTCTGTTCACCCATCATCTCTGTGCTCACTGATCTACATTGGTGCTTGGTCCAGCAATGCCGTGATTTTAAATTCTCGTCCTTGTTTTTAAATTTCTTCATGGCCTTGTCCCTCTCTATCATTGTAACCTCCTTCAGTTTATGACTCTCCAAGGTCTCTGTGCTCCTTCAATTCTTCAAATCTGTCCTCTCATCCCTGATTTTCTTCACTCCAACATTGATAACCATGCCTTCAGTCATTTAGGACCTAAACTGTAGAATTCCATCCCTGAACCAATCTGCCTCTTGACCTCTCTTTTGTTCTTTAAGAAGATCCTTTAAAAGCTATTTCTTTGACCAAGCTTTTGACCTTGTTCCTAATATTTTTTGTGGCTTCTTGTCAAATTCTGGTTCATAATCACTCCTGTGAATCACCTTGGGATATTTTCCTTTTTGTTTCATTTGTTCATAGGATGTAGGCACCGCTGGCTAGGCCAGCATTTATTAACCATCCCTAACTGCCCTTGTTCAGAGGGCATTTAAGAGTCAACCACATTGCTGTGGGTCTGGAGTCAGATATAGGCTAGACCTAGTGAGGACTTTAGTGAAGTAGGTGAGTTAAAGGAATATATAAATGTAAGTTGTTGGTGTTGTTCTTTTGGGATCATTCTTTTAGCAGCATTATCAGACATCTCAGGAGGCTGATAGTTCAGTAATTTGCTGAAGTCAGTTGAGTCTTTGCCTGATTTGCTACCATTGTGATCATGGAGTGATTTCTAGTAGCTCAGGAAATGGCCCAGCTCTAACAACTTAGTGAACACTTCAGTTATCATCACCATCCCCTTGTCAGATGCCTTACTGAGCATACATTTGGTGAAACCATCTGCTCCTGCCACACTTTCTAAATATACCTTACCCTGTACCAGAGTTCAGCAGCAATAATTGGCTGACCCAAGGTAGTTGCATTGCTTTACAGTTCATTTTATCTTCATTACTTTCAAGGGCTGTGGTCAGAGCTTGGATGAGTTTTGCTTGTGTCTGGATGTAATGACCTATATCCTTTTGCTAGTTTCTGTTAAATTTCTCGTGATTTGGTTTAGTGCAAAGATGATCTTTGACAAACTCAGCTCTGTATACCTCTACTGTTGACCAGGGAATACAGCGTCATGACTTTTCTTGCTCTGGTTCTTCCCTGTAGCTCTGCAGATCTGATGACAAATTATTTGAGGTGTCACTTTCCTTCAACCTTTCTTCAAAACAGATTGTCGCTGCTTCTCAGTTTCAGCTTTGAGAGGTTGTCAAGTTTCAGTCTGCAGATGGTAGATAGATGTCTCTGTCTCCTTCAGCTATGTTTTAATGAAATCGCTTCGTGAGTTTTTTTTTAAGTAACGTCAACACAAAAGCAAAATACTGCAGATGTTGGCAATCTGAAATAAAAACAGAAAATGCTGGAAACACTCATCCGGTCAGGCAGTATCTGTGGGGAGTGAAACAGAGTTAATGTGTCAGGCCAATGACCTGTTGAGTATTTCCAGTATTTCCTGGTTTTATTTCACTCCAGTAATGTTTTGGGGTGTCACATCCTATCGCCACTAGTCTTCATCAATATAACTACTATTGCTGTTTTCATTAAGGCATCAGTTAGCCACTTACAAACCAGTTTTAAAGCATCAGAACTTTTGCAAATGATCGGATCAATATCGTTCTTTTCTCAAGCAGCCTGGAGGCAACACAAACAATTCTTTCAGCCTAATATTCTGGGTGGTTAGACCTGGTAAGAGGTTAAATGTGAACAGGACTGACAAATGGTCATTCCCCACATTCTCCGCAACCCTGAGGGAATGACTTTTATGCATTTTTGCTTCAAGCCTCCAATATATATCTCCAGTTGGGACCAATAGGAAATGGAAGAAAAGGGAGCAGGTCCTACTAAGGGAGTATCATAAGTTAGGAAGTAAAGTGAAAAAAACAGGACATCATGCATGGCAACCTCAGGTTTACACAGCAATATCAGACTTAGGAGCAGGAGTAGGCCGTTCAACTCTTCGAGCCCGCTCCATCATTCAATATCCTTCAGTGCTGAAGGCACTGGATGCTGCAAAGTCTATTGCCCCTGACAATATTCCGGCAACAGTGCTGAAGATTTGAGCTCCAGAACTTGCCGTGTCCCTAGCCAAGTTGTTCCAGTACAAGTACAACACTGGCATCTACCCGGCTATGTGGAAAATTGCCCAGGAATGTCCTGTACACAAAAAGCAGGGCAAATCCAACCTGGACAATTACCCGCCCCATCAATCTACTTACGATTATCAGTTAAGTGATGGAAGGGGTCATCAACAATGCTATCAAGCGGCACTTGCTTAGCAATAACCTGCTCACTGGCGCTCAGTTTGGGTTCTTCCAGGATCACTCAGATCCTGACCTCATTACAGCCTTGGGCAAAAGATCTGAACTCCAGAAGTGAGGTGAGAGTGACTGCCCTTGACATTAAAGCAGCATTTGACTGAATGAGGCATCAAGGTGCCGTAACAAAACTGGGGTCAGTGGGCATCAGGGGATGTATTTCCAACTCAGGATGGTGTGTTGGAGTCATACCTAGCACAAAGTAAGATGGTTGTGGTTGTTGGAGGTCAATTATCTCATTTCCAGGACGTCATTGCAGGAGTTCCTCATGGTAGTGTCCTAGGCCCAGCCATCTTCAGCTGCTTCATCAGTGACCTTCCTTCCATCATAAGGTCAGAAGTGGGGATGTTTGCTGATGATTGCACAATGTTCAGCACCATTTGTGACTCCTCAGATACTGAAACAGTCCATGTCTAAATGCAGCAAGACCTGGACAATATCCAGGCTTGGGCTGACAAGTAGCTAGTAACATTTGTGCCACACAAGTGCCAGGCAATGACCATCACCAAAAAGAGAGAATATAACCATCACCCCTTGACATTCATTGGCATTACCATCTCTGAATCCACCACTATCAGCATCTGGAGGTTACCATTGACCAAAAACTGAACTGGACTAGCCATATAAATACTGTGGCTACAAGAGCAGGTCAGAGGCTAGGACTCCTCCAGCAAGTAACTCATCTCCTGACTCCCTCAAGCCTGTTCACCATCTACAATGCACAAGTCAGGAGTGTGATGGAGTAATCTCCACTTTCTTGGAGGAGTGCAGCTCCTACAACACTCAAGGAGCTTAACACTATCCAGGACAAAGCAGCCCACTTGAATGGCACCCCATCCACAAACATTCATTCCCTCCATCACCGACGCACAGTAGCAGCAGTGTGTATCATCTACAAGATGTACTTCAGGAATTCACCGAGGCTCCTTGGACAGCACCTTCCAAACCCACGACCACTACCATCTAGAAGCACCAGGGCAGCAGACACATGGGAACACCGTCACCTGGAAGTTCCCCTCCAAGCCACACACCATCCTGGGTTGGAAATATATCACCGTTCCTTCACTGTCGTTGGATCAAAATCCTGCATCTCCCTTACTAACAGCACTGTGGGTGCACCTACACCACATGCAGCGGTTCAAGAATTTAGCTCACCGCCACCTTCTCAAGGGCAATTAGGGATGAGCGATAAATGCTGGCCTAGCCAGTGACGCCTCATCCCATGAATGAATAACAAAAAATAAGACCATGGCTGATCTAGTTTTGGTCTGACCCCCTAAACATGTGATTCCCTTGTCTATCAAAAATCTGTCTAACCCTGCCTTGAATGAATCCAATGACTCGTCTTCCACTGTTTCTGGGAAAGAAAATTCCACATATGAAAGACCCTTTGAGAGAAAAGATTTTTCCTCATCTCCATTGCAAACGGTAGACCTCTTATTCTTGAATTGTGTCCCTTGGTTCAAGTCTGCCCCATGAGTAGAAACATCCTCCCGGTATCTACCCTATCAAACCCCCTCAGATATTTCTGTTTCAATAGGATCCCCACAAGACTACTCCAAAACCTCTGACCCCCCACGGAATCCTCCCACCCCCAACTACCCCAATGGAGGCTTCCCACCTCCATAGGATTCCCTCCCACAGAACTCCCTCCACTCCTGACTAGCCCCAAGAAAAACTTCATTCCCAACCCCATGGGTACTCTTCCCCCATCTACCCCCCAATGGGGCTCTTCCCCCCATCAAAGGGGACTACCCCGCACCATGCGGACACCCTCCCCCTCCCCCATGAAGACATTCGCATGGGGACTCCACCCCCCCACCCCCAAAGGCCTGACTCTCACCATCCCCCCACCCCCCTCCAGCATCAGGCCCGACTCCCGGCTCTCACCCCACTCCTACACCCCCTGCCAAGGCCTGACTTGACCCGATCCCCATCTCTAAGTCCCCAACCTACTACCCTTCCTCCTGCCTCCCAGCAAGGCCTGACCCTACCACAACATCCCTGCCAAGGCCCAACACAACCCTCCCCCCCGCCAAGGTCTGTCCCAAATCCCCCAGCCCCCAATCCTCCCAAAATCCTACTCCCTTACCTTATACACTTACCTTCTCCTTGGCTTGTCAAAGACCTTTAAACCTGGATGGACCTTTAAACTTACCTGGTTTACAGCAGCTCATGTCATAAAAAGGGGGACATGGCCTCCTTCACTCCAATGCAGCAGCCCTCGACTGAAGGCTTCAGGAGTACGCTGCCCGGCACAGTTTTCGCCCAACCTGAATCGGAAGGTCAGGCGAGACACAATCGAAGAAACTTAAAGGTAAGAAAGTCCAACTCTGATTGCCACTCTGTGGATGTTCAGGCCCACTCTTTTCACAGACACAGAGAAACGGACAGAGGTCTTGAGAACAGGCTTTGCCAGACAGGAAGCCATGCTTAAACTGATAAAATTGTATCTGCTACATGTTATTTTGATTCTGAAAAAATTCTCAGGACAAAGAGTTCTAACAGTAAAACAGACAACATAATGTTACAAACTTAAGTAAACAAGTCAGCCAGATGTCGCAGGAACATCATTGAGTTGAGACCTCAAGAAGAAAGATTTCCTCATATTTGCAAAAAAGACAGCAAAAACTACACTTTATACTTTTGATTCTAAGTATAAAACTAGTTTATTGTTTGTTTGGATATCTTAATTAATTTTATTCTCTAAGTGGATTTGAGATTTGCATGTGTTATATTTATCTGAATTATGTTGCATTTACACTGTAATATTCAAAATATTACTATAATGTAATCCAAGATTTAAGCTTATAATGAAGTATTATATAGTAACCATTAAAAAGGTTATAGTTTCAGCCTTTAAATCTCATGGGCCCTAACTCTTATGGAATTCTTAATTGTACGATTCTATATATTCTGAGAAAGGTTACTCTATAAGAGAAACAACGCTGTTTCATTGTACCATGTATGTTGGTTCGTGAGATAACTTTGTTTAGTTTAAAAGCCCCTGGAAGAAAGGGCATTTTTTCTTAAGACCAAATCACTAGCGTAGCTGATTCAGCTCTTACAATGATTCAGAATTTTTCCTAGTTGAGGTTTTAAATTAGCAATAAATTCAAAAGGAAAGATTTACCCTTGCTGGAGGGGATAAAGATAACAGAACTCGCACACTTGCAATGAGTGCCTAAGTCTTATTACCTGAGCCAGGTACTATTTGGCATAGGGATCAGAGATCAAGAAGATGAATATATAGCTGAGACACAATGGTGTGGGAATAAGGTGTTCCATTTCATGAGACACTGCAGTACTGGGTCAGGTAATGGGTGTACTATTGGGACAGGCTCCACCTGAGCCTGAGTGGGTCTAGTGTCCTAGCGGAAGGGATAAATAGAACTGTCAATAAGACTTTCAACTAGTTTTGGTGGGGAGGGATCGAGCAGAAACAATGTAAATCTGTAGGTAAAAGAAATAGGGGATGAGAATGAAGGCCAGACCAAGGTAAGGCACAAGGGTAACATAAATAATCAGGGAGCAAATACAGTTAAAGGACAGAAGCAAAAAATGACTGTTAAAAATAAAGAAAAAGGATCCACTATTAAAGATGAATTAAACTCCTGTGCAGCAATATATCCCATTCAATTCCATGGTTGCTCTTCCCAGATGCAGGTCCTCGGCTGTCTGTTGATGTTTCATCCTGAGCCGCTGGTCTTAGTGGTTTTTGTCAGTGGCTGTTTACCGTTGTCTTCCTGTCTCAGGGGCAGGGAGAGGTGGCAGATCCCAGGTTCACCACAGCCGGAATCAAACCCAAGTTGTCGGCATTATTCTGAACGACACACTAGCTAGCTATCCAACTGGGTTAACTGTCATCCTGCTATAATATATACAATATCCAAAATAAAATGAAGGAACTAGAGACAACAATCCATAATCTGATGCAGTTGGAATAACTGAAACAAGCCAAATAAAGAATAGGAGTGGCAGCTAAATATTGCAGATTATAACATAATCCAAAAGTATAGTGAAGGAAGCAGGGCAAGGTAGCTGTATTAGAGGTGAAACAGCAGCAATAGAAAAAAGGGACATAATTAACAAGGTTAAAAACAGAATCCATATAGATTGAAGTAAAAGACAATTAGGGATTGATTACAGTTAGTGGGATATACCAAAGATTACATAATAATCGAAAGAAAGTGGAGGAAGAAATATGGGAAAAAAATATGTGAAATGAGTGAAGAGCATAGAATAATAATCATTGGAGATTTTAACCAGCTCCAAATAAATTGGCAGGAAGAGGTTGTAAAAGGGTTGTATGAAATGGAGTTTTTGTGCTTTGTGCAAGACTCCTTTCTTAGCCAGTATGTAAAACATCCATTAGACCTGCTAGGTAAACCAGAACAAGTAAATGAAGTAATCATAGAGAAACATCTAGGCCTTATCAATCACAGCATGGTAAGGCCAAAATAAAGGCTGAGAAGGTCAGACAAAGACCAAAGTAATAAATGGCAAAAAAGCTGATTTTAAAGGGGTGAAAATGGGACCAAGAAAAATAAACCAGAAAAAATTGCGGACAATAAGAAAATAAAACAGCAGTGGAAAACATTTAAAACTTTTGATCATAGAGGCCAAGAGAAATATACCCCACTTAAAAGCAAGTACAACCCATCCAATTATAACACATCAGGGTTGAATAAAGAAATAAGGACAAAATTAAAACTGAAGAACGAAACTCACATTAAGTACATAGAAAAAAAGGGATGCTTACCAAAGGGAATATGAAAAGATTAGGAAATAATTAAAAACACAATTAGACAGGCAAGAGAAATTATGAACTTATTAAGGCATATAAAATAAATAGTAAAGTATTCTACTGACACATAAATAACAAAAGAAAAATTAGAATAGGAAAAGGGCCAAGAGGGAATACGCATGGTAAATGCATAGGTAATGACAGCAAAATGGTAGACATATTCAGTAATTACTTTGCTGAGATATTCACCAAGGAGACTGACGTGGTAGGAATGACAACAGAAGAAGTGATCAAAAAATATACAAAGGTACTTAAGATAGAAGGTGGTGGTGGCGGGGAGTGCTGGGAAGATCATTGGGGGGAATCAAACTTAGAAAGGATAAAGCCGCTAGTCTGCATGGATTGCATCCAGACAAGTGAAGAGAAGTTAGGGAAGCGATAGCAATGGCATTTTCCATAAACATGCATTTTTGTTAGAAAAGTGAATAGTGCCAGAAAATTTCTAGTTAAAGGGACACCAGCAGGAATCAGAGTGGTGAATTGTACATTGCTTCCTGAGCCTTCTGCAGCTACAGGGATGGAGAAGACACATGGGAAGACCTCCTGCGAGGTCTAAGGGGCAGAAGTGAGGCGATGTTTCCTGCAGCTGGGAGGAAGAGGCCAGCCTCTCAGACCAAGCCGGAGTGCATAGAAGTGGCCCAGGAAGTGAGCAGCAAGAGTGTGGTCCCTTGAACCTGGATACAGTGCCCCAAAAGGGTCAATGAGGGCAGGAAAGGTGAGTTGCATCCCATTTTCAGGTGCTAATCCCCTCACGCTGATTTACCCACCATTCTCCTACACATCACTCCTCAGACCATCACACCTACCAGCACCACTCATTTCTCTCTCTCATCCTCTGCCTAAAAGGTCCTGTGTTAGAGGCAATGTTTGTCAGGGTCAACACCTATGTGCACTTTGCTACTGATGAAGCTTGTCAAAATGGGAGGGTCCTCAGATTTGCTGCACTAACAGAATTGAGACAGGTACAGGAAATCATAGATTTCACACACATGGCAATTAAGCACCCTCAGACCACATAACAGTAGTCATCAACTAAAATGGATTCCACTCTATCAGTGTTCAACCATATACAACCACCAAAAGTTCTTCATGCATATCTGTGCAAGATACTAAGGAAGTTGCCATGATGGATTCATTCTGCACCAATCAAGTCTCGCACATATATTTAAACCTTCAAGCAGAGTCAGAAGATGGCTGTTTGGAGACGAGGACTAGCCTCTAACAACGTGGCTGATTACATGTGTGAGGACCAGTTCCAATATAACAACCAGGAAAGGTACAACCAAAGCCACATGAGCAGAAGATTTGTTATTGAGCAAGCCATCAGATGCTGAAGATGCAACTCATGTGCCTGGACAGATCTGAGGGGGGCCTTCAATATACAAGGATGTCTAGAATGACAGTGATGTGCTGTGCCTTGCACAACATTGTACTGCAGAGAGGACAGAAGCTCCAGGAGGAAGCAGATGATGACTGCTTTACTTCATCATAGGAGGAGGATGAGGAAGAGCAACAGGAGGATCAGGAAGAGGAGGAGGCGGAGCCTAATGTGTAGAGGGCACCTCCAGCCATTCATTTAGCTGGCAGGAACGCCTGGGGCAAACTGATTCAGGCATGCTTCAGCTAACCTGAAACAGTGCAGGTATCTGCCAAACCAATTCCTAATCCGCAGATCACTAATCCTCCTACCCCAGGCCCCAGCACAAAGCAGTCCCACAGTAAACAATCCATCCCTCTCACTGACACCATTTGCTCCTCTTTTACTGTTGTCACACCAATCTTCACAAGGCAAAAGGCAACTTAGCAGTTTACAAAAATAGGCAAGACAGGGCAATGGAGCTTTGAAATAAAGTTTATGGTTGTTAAACATGGAATAGAAACATGACAATGTCACAGTGTTAAACACCCCAGAAGGAAAACACAGTAAAAACTGGAAAATAAGAGTACTGGTCTGAATTGGTTTTTCCTTCTGAGACCCAATCAAATATTACTCTTATCAACTACAACCCCTTTTTTTCTCTATTACTCCTGTGTGGTACTACTTCCATGGGTTCAGAGCTGGTGTCAGGCTGCTTTTTTCCCTGCTCTAATTACTTAGATGTTTATGGTCAGACTCCTCTGGGATTTGGAGGCCATGAGGGTCCAGTCAAAGACTGCCCTAGCTGCACCTGTGCAGGATCAGATTCGGCCATCAGTTCAGGAGACAGCATGTTGGGCTCTGATTAGGAGAGGTGGGAGGAGGAAAGAGGTCAGGAGCCAATTTGTTTTGAGCAGAGTCCCCACTTCCAAATCCTCTTCCTCCATCTTCCCTCTCATGTCCTCCAACACTCCCCTGCTAGCCAAGATCTGGAGAGCACTTTGCTGCATGTCAGTGATGTACTGAACAACCAAGACGAGGACTTATTGAGTCTTATTTAAGGTGGCATACTGAGCGTGCAGGCCATTGATGGAGCCTAGCATAGGCTTAGTTGCCTGCTGCATCTGATGCTCCACACAGGTGGATATTTATTCCATGGATGTGGCTATCAGCCTGAGACATCACTCTGCTCATGCTAGAGATGGTGTCCTTCAATCTCTCTCCAGTCATGCACAGTACCTCAGGAAAGGCTGACAGAACCTCACATATTTTCTCTGCTATTCCAGAATGGTCATTTTTTTTGTTAATCCCCGAGACTCGTCATCTGTGTGCAGCTGAGCAGAACTTGGAGAGTCCTGTGCCCTCCAACAGGGATTCTCCACTGCTGTGCATCACTCCACTTGCTCTTCCTGCTCGATTGTGATGAGTCCTTCACCATGTGACAACCCATCTGTGGGCCGTTTGCAGTATGTGTGTATCTGAGCTGGTGGAGAATGTGCTTGAGTCATGTGATGATGCATCCTCGGTGAGAACGACCTTCTGTCAGGAGACTTCCTCCTCCTCCAGTGCCAGCTCCTAAAGATTGTAGGATGTGTGGGAGTTGAAAGGCGTGAATTTGAACTGACAAGATAAGAGAGTTCTAAGTCATCATTGTGCAGATCATCAAATTTCAGGACTGCTGACATCAAGTTAAAATGAATGAGTGTTGTGTGCCATGTGGCTGTATTGTATTTAATTCTGTCATCATGTAGCTGGAAGACACACATGTCTCCATTGCCAAAGACAATGCATTCTGAAACCTGGCTTATCAGCAGCAGATACTCCTCTGTAGATATCAATGGGATGATGATTTGAAGGCCACTTCCCATTCTCTGCCTCTCCCTGGTGTTTTGTGCTCTCTTCCCCTGCAAGGAGAGAAAGAAAAGACTAATGTGTGTAAGAAGTGGAATGTTTGAAGGGCATGGAGGACAGCATTTATGGAGGGTTACTGGAGTTATAAGTGTGGCATTGCAATAAGATAAGGGTGAGTGTCAGTGGTGCCTGATCAGATGGAGATGTGAGAAGATGCCACGACATAGAGGGATGAGTGCACTTGCAAAGTATGTTGGTCTGAGAAGTGATGTGCAGGAGAAAGCTCAAAAAGGCAGAGTGAGAGGAATTGTAATTGTAAATGCCACTCACCTTTCCTGCCCCGATCAGGTCATTAACCTCCTGCGGCACTGTATCTAGCAGTGAGACACCACGCTCCGGCTCCTGACCTCCTTGGTAAGCTCCAGTCACTCTTCCTTGTTCACTTTGGTAGGTTTCTTCCTCCCATCCACAGGGAAAAGATTCTCCCTGCAGGCCCTTAGAGCCCTCAACATAATGTCCAGGAATGTACCTGATGGACTGAAGTTTAGTGCACCAGGGCACGCATTGACACTCCCTCTTTCAAGGTGTTAGCTGAATTTTGGCGATCCTAGAATACTTCCATTCTGACCCTTGCAGGGGTCCTTTAAATAGTGGAGCTGAATCTTGCCAGTATAAAAGGTCAGGAAATTTGGAAGTTAGATGCAAATGCTGTGGCTGAGTTAAAAAGCCACCGACAAACACTGACATTTCCAGGTTTTCAGTTCACTGCCTCTCGCTTCTGCTGTGAATGATTCTGACAATTAAAATTCCACCTTAAATATCAATCAGGGTTCAAAGCTTTTTGATCATTCTCTGGTTATATGTACGGGTGTATATATATATATATATATATATTTGCTTATTTTACCCACGTGCGTCATTTTTAACATTTAACTGTCAGACATTACATTTTGGCAATAACTAACATGAAGTTTTGTAGTTATCATAACTTTCAAGGCACCAGAGATGGCTTTGTGTCATACAATGAACCCTGGTGCACTAAAATGTAGCTAAACATAGAACATTGAGTTCAACATTCTCAGTAATTTTAAATGTATTTTCAGTTGCTTTCAGAGACTACTAATTTCACAGTAGCAGTTCCGAATGGGTGCTGAGAGAGGAATGGAGCTATTTACTGGAGATTTAAAATGCTGCTCATGCAATTCGTAATCTAATTGATAACACTGCAATTTTTAACAGCTTTAGAGTATGGCCAGGAATGGTCTGTCTGTGCACAAAGTGGATAAGGAAGTGGAAATATCCTTCTTTATTTAAAGAGAGACATAGTACATTGGAGGTAGTTCAGGCAAGTTTCATTAGATTTAATGCTGGGATGAAGGGGTTGTCTTATGAGGAAATGTTGAGCAGATTGGGAACATACTGCAGTTCAGAAGAATGAGGGGTGATCTTATTGAAATATATAAGTTTCTGAGGGTACTTGACAGGGTAGATGCTGAGAGGGTCTTTTCCCCCGTATGGAAATCTAGAACTAGGGGCCACAATTTCAAAATTAGGAGTCTCCCATTTAATACAGAGATGAGAAGGGATTTCTTCTCTCAAAGGGTCATTAATCTTTGGAATTCTCTACCACAACGAGCAGTGGAGACTGGATCATTGAAAATGTTTGAGGCGGAGTTGGACATATTTTTGATCTACAAGGGAGTCAAGAGTTATGGGGGGCAGGCAGAAAGGGGAGTTGAAGCCAGAATCAGATCAGCCATGATATTATTGAATGGCAGAGGAGGTTCAAGGGGTCAAATAACCAACTCCCGCTCCTATTTCATATGTTTCTTATAAATATGTAATTTTCTACTTTATATTTAAACACATGTTTTAGCACACTATGGGCAACATTTTTAATTCGGCAGGTGGGTGCACGCCCGACCCGCTCAAGGGTGAAATGACGTGCGTTGACATCGGGCAAGTGTCCTGACGTCAACACGCAGTTGTGCGATATTTCATTCAGCCAGCAATTAAAAGGCCTGTTAAGGCCATTAAATTATCAATTAAGTTATTCGCTGCCCATCCAACATTACAGTGGGTGGGCAGGCAAAAAGGCCAAACGGCCTTTGCACTTTTTAGGAAAACTCATCCACGGGTGGGATAAGGTTTACTAAGGCAAATAAAAATAAAATCTAAAAATTTTAAAGCTTATTATTACATTTTATGTTCTTTATTATTTTATATAACTCTTCATCTCCCTGAGACAGCTCTGTCCCTCAGGGAGATTCCAAAGCACGCGCTTGCCCTGCTTGCCCTCCACCTCCCCCCACCTGCAAAGAGTGCTACTGCTCGCGTTTCATGCTGGGCGGACCTTAGTTGTCCTGCCAGCCTCCTCTTGTGCCAAGCCCACCCGACAAGGGTACGATTCTGCCCTATGTTTTTTTTCAAGTTGTTATATTTTTTCCACTAATTTCTAAATCAGATCTGATTCCACGGGCAGCGTTTTATGCGTCGGTGAGTAGGGGGGCAGGGCCCGACGTCACTGCGCGTCATTTAGATTTTCAGTTTAGCAGGCACTCAGCCAAGTCAGCTGCACACCCGCCGAACTGTCACCGGCCACTTAAGGCCTTTAAAAAAGTAATTAACCCAATTAATGGACCTGTCCGTCCAACCTTAAGGTTGACGGGCTGGCGAAGAGCCGAGGCGGCCTTCAGAGAAAACATGAAACCTCATCCACGGGCGGGATGAGGTTTCATGAGATGTTTAAAATGTGCATAAAATTTTTAAATACAATTACCTGACAGTGTCACATGAGGGGACGTGTCAGGAATATTTTTTTCTCCCTTTAATAAAGTTTTCAAACTTGAGCCGAGCTCCTTGAGGCAGAACTTTGCCACAGGCGGATCTGTGCGCTCTTTCCTGCACATGTGCGAAAGAGCGCACTCCCGACTCAGGGAATTCCACCCCCCCACCACCCCCCGCACAGGGAGCACACATTGGCCCACCCAGGTAAAATGGCGGCATGCCCCCGACTTGGGGTGCCGATTGGAAATCCGCCCGCCTGCACCCGCACTCGCACAACCCCCCTCCAACAGGGGGAAAATGCTGCCCCATGTAATGTATTCACCTGCAAATAGTTGCTGTCAGTTGAGATGGATGCAATGTTACTAGGTTAAGTTATGATCTATTCAACTTAATGTCTTTTTTAATGCCTAAATTGTTTTAGCCCCAATCAGCAGTCCATATATCTGAGGTGTTTTGTTAATTCATGAATCAAAGCAGTTATGAAACTCAAGTTGAACATATTTGAATAAATTATTTGATCTTAAATTTGTATATTGTAAACAATTTTTTTCATTTATTTCACAAAGATTAAAATATTTTATGCACAAAATGGGCACATAAGATAGAGATATTTAATTAATATAGTAGTGTGCAACAAATAAGGAGGTTTGTGGCAGTCCTTTTTAAAATAGAGGTCAGATGGAGTGCATTGTTTGAGGGTTTGTATGAAGGTACCCTGTGTTCTTCTGATAAACTTAGTGTGATGATGTAAATGCAAATTCATGCAAGGAGCTAGTCTAATATCTTATCCTGACTATATTTGTCTGAATCTATAAATAGCATCAGGCAATGCAGATGAAAATGTGACTTAAATTCTCTAGGCTATTGTGCATGTCGGTTGCAATTCCGTTGTGTGTAGTTTGAAGTGCATTTTGTTTTTATTTCTTCATGGGATGTGGGCATCACAGGCTAGACCAGCATTTATCGTCCATCCCTAATTGCCCTTGAGAAGGTGGTAGTGAGCTGCCTTCTTGAACTGCTGCAGTCTATGTGATGTAAGTATACCCACAGTGCTGTTAGGGAGGGAGTGCCAGGATTGCGAGACAACAACAGCGAAGGAACGGTGATATAGTTCCAAGCCAGGATGGTTAGTGGCTTGGAGGAGGAACTTCCAGGTGGTGGTGTTCCCATGTGTCTACTGCCCTTGTCTTTCTAGATGATAGTGGTTGTGGGGTTGGAAGGTGCTGTCTAAGAAGACTTGGTGAGATCCTGAAGTGATTCTTGTAGATGGTACACACTGCTGCCACTGTGCATCAGTGGTGGAGGGAGTGAATGTTTGTGGACGGGGTGCCAATCAAGCAGGCTGCTTTGTCCTGGATGGTGTCAAACTTCTTTGTACTGTTGGAATTGCACTCACCCAGGCAAGAGGGGAGTATTCCATCACACTCCTGATTTGTGCCTGTAGATGACGCACAAGCTTTGGGGAGTCAGGAGGTGAGTTACCCGCTGCAGGATTCCTAGCCTCTGACCTGCTCTTGCAGCCACAGTATTCATGTGGCTAGTCCAGTTCAGTTTCTGGTCAATGGTAAGCCCCAGAATGTTGATAGTGAGGGTTTCAGTGACAGAATTGCCATTGAATGTCAAGGGACCATTGTTAGGTTCTTTCTTGTTGGAAATGGTCATTGCCCAGCACTTGTGTGGTGCGAATGTTACTTGCCGCTTGCTAGCCCAAGCCTGGATATTATCCAGGTCTTGCTGCATTTGGACATGGACTGCTTCAGTATCTGAGGAGTCATGAATGATGCTGAACATTGTGCAATCATTAGTGAACATCACCATTTCGGACTTATGATGGAGGGAAGGTCATCGATGAAGCAGCTGAAGATGGTTGGGCCTGAGACACTATCATGAGAAACTCCTGCAGTGATGTCCTGGAACTGAGATGATTGACCTCCAACAACCACAACCATCTACCTCTGTGCTAGGTATGACTCCAAAAAGTGGAGAGTTTTTCCCAATTCCCATTGACTCCAGTTTTGCTAGGGCTCCTTGATGCCACACTCGGTCAAATGTTGCCTTGATGTCAAGGGCAGTCACTTTCACCTCACCTCTGGAGTTCAGCTCTTTTGTCCATGTTTGAACCAAGGCTGTAATGAGGTCCGGAGTTGAGTGACCCTGGCGGAACCCAAACTGAGCATCAGTGTGCAGTTTATTGCTAAGCAAGTGCTGCTTGATAGCACTGTTGATGGCCCCTTTCATCACTTTAATGATGATCAAGAGTAGACTAATGGGGCAGCAATTGGACAGGTTGGATATGTCCTTTCTGTGTACAGGACATACCTGGACAATTTTCCAAATTGCCAGGTAAATGCCAGTGTTGTAGCTGAACTGGAACAGCTTGGCCAGGGGCGCAGCAAGTTCTAGAGCACAAGTCTTCAATACAATTGCTGAATATTGTCAGGGCCCAAAGCCTTTGCAGTATCCAGTGCCTTCAGCTGTTTCTTGATATCACATGGAGTGAGTTGAATTGACTGAGGACTGACATCTGTGATGCTGGGGACCTGCAGAGGAGGCTAAGTTGGATCATCCACTTGGCATTTCTGGCTGAAGGTTGTTGCGAATGCTTCAGCCTTATCTTTTGAACTGATGTGCTGGGTTCCTCCATCATTGAGGATGGGGATATTCGTGGAGCCTTCTCCTCCACTTTCACAACTGGTTGATGCAGGACTGAGAGCTTAGATCTGATCTGTTGGTTGTGGAATCGCTTAGTTCTATCTATCACTTGCTGCTAATGCTGTTTGGCACACAAGTAGTCCTGTGTTATAGCTTCACCAGGTTGACACCTCATTTTTAGGTATGCCTGTTGCTACTCCTGGCATGCCCTCCTGCACTCTTCATTGAGCCAGGGTTGATCCCCTGGCTTGGTGGTGATGGTAGAGTGGGTGGAAATGCGGGGCCATGAGGTTACAGATTGTGGTTAAATATAATTCTGCTGCTGCTGATGGCCCACAGCACCTCCTAGTTGCCCAGTTTTGAGTTGCTAGATTTGTTCAAAATCTATCCCATTTAGCATGGTGGTAGTGCCACACAACATGATGGAGGGTATCCTCAATGTGAAGACAGACTTCAGTTCCACAAGGACTGTGCAGCAGTCATTCCTACCAATCTGTCATGGACAGATGCATCTGTGGAAGGCAGGTTGGTGAGCATAAGTTCAAGTATGTTTTTTCCTCTTGTTGATTCCCTCAGGAGCTGCCACAGAACCAATTTAGCAGTTACGTCCTTTAGGACTTGGCCAGCTCAATCTGTAGTGGGGCTACTCAGCCACTCCTAGTGATGGACATTGAAGTCCCCCACCCAGAGTACATTCTGCTCCCTTGCCCCTCTCAGCGTTTCCTCCAAGCGGTGTTCAACATGGAGGAGCACTGATTCATCAGCTGAGGGTAGACGGCACGTGGTTAACAGCAGGAGGTATATTGCCCATGTTTGACTTGATGCTATGAGACTTCATGGGGTCCAGAATCAATGTTGTGGATTCCCAGAGCAACTCTCTCCCGACTCTATACCACTGTGCTGCCACGTCTGCTGGGTCTGTCCTGAAATGGGACAGGATATAACGAGGGATGGTGATGGTGCGCCTGAGACATTATCTGGGATATTATCAATAAGGTATGATTCCATGAGTATGATTATGTCAGGCTGTTGCTTGACTGGTCTGTGAAACAGCTCTCCCAATTTTGGCACAAGCCCTCAGATATTAGTAAGGAGGACTTTGCAGGATTTGCAAGGTACTCAATGAGAACCCTGCCCACATCTTCAGCATCAACGCACAAGTGACCATGTACATCTCTAATAGGTGCTACATTTTCCTTAGTTATTCTCTTGCTCTTAATGTATTGGTAAAACATCTTTGGGCTTTCTTTGATTTTACTTGCCAATTTTTTTTGTACCCTCTTTCCTTTCCTAATTTCCTTTTTTTACTTCACCCCTGTAGTTTCTATACTCCTCCAGGCTTTCTACAGTAATAAGTTTTTTGTGACTATCATAAGCTTTATTTTTCTGCTTTATCTTAACCTGTAGGCTTCTGGATAACCAGGGGGCTCTAGATTTGGCAGTATCACCCTTTTTCTTTGTGGGGACATGTCTACATGACTCTGGAACAGTTCCCACAGATTGGAGGGTAGCTAATGTAACCCCATTATTTTAAAAGGGAGGTAGAGAGAAAACAGGGAATTATAGACTAGTCAGCCTGATGTCGGTAGTGGGGAAAATTCTAGAGTCCATTATAAACGATTTAATAGCTGAACACTTGGAAAACAGTGGCAGAATCGGATAGAGTCAGCATGGATTTATGAAAGGGAAACCATGCTTGACAAATCTACTGGAATTTTTCGAGGATATTACTAGTATAGTTGATGAGGGGGAGCCAGTGGACGTGGTTTATTTGGACTTTCAGAAGGCTTCGACAAAGTCCCACATAAGAGATTAGCGTGTAATAGTAAAGCGCATGGGATTGGGGGTAGTGTATTGAGATGGACAGAAAACTGGTTGGCAGACAGGAAACAAAGAGTAGGAATAAATGGGTCTTTTTCTGAATGGCAGGCAATAACTAGTGGGGTACTGCAGGGATCGGTGCTGGGACCCCAGTTATTCACAATATATATTCATGATTTAGATGAGGGAACTAAATGTAATATCTCCAAATTTGTAGATGACACAAAGCTGGGTGGGAGGGTGAGCTGTGAGGAGGATGCAGAGATGCTTCAGTGTGATTTGGACAAGCTGAGTGAGTGGGAAAATGCATGGCAAATGCAGGATAATGTGGATAAATGTGAGGTTATCCATTTTGGTAGCAAAAACAGGAAGGCAGATTATTATCTGAATGGCTATAAATTGAGAGAGGGGAATGTGCAACGAGACCTGGGTGTCCTTGTACACCAGTCGCTGAAGGTAAACATGCAGGTGCAGCAGGCAGTAAAGAAGGCAAATGGTATGTTGGCCTTCATAGCCAGAGGATTCGAGTACAGGAACAGGGATGCCTTGCTGCAATTATACAGGGCCTTGGTGAGACCACACCTGGAATATTGTGTGCAGTTTTGGTCTCCTTATCTGAGGAAGGATGTTCTTCCTATAGAGGGAGTGCAGCGAAGGTTTACCCAATAGATTTCTGGGATGGCAGGACTGACATATGAAGAGAGATTGAGTCGGTTAGGATTATATTCGCTGGAGTTCAGAAGAATGAGGGGGGATCTCATAGAAATCTATAAAATCCTAACAGGACTATACAGGGTAGATGCAGGAAGGATGTTCCCGATGGTGGGGGAGTCCAGGACCAGAGGACACAGTCTGAGGATATGGGGTAAACCATTTAGGAGTGAGATGAGGAGAAATTTCTTCACTCAGAGAGTAATGGGCCTGTGGAATTCGCTACCACAGAAAGTAGTTGAGGCCAAAACATTGTATATTTTCAAGAAGGAGTTAGATATAGCTTTTGGGGTGAAAGGGATCAAAGGGAATGGGGAGAAGTCGGGAGCAGGCTATTGAGTTGGATGATCAGCCATGATCATAATGAATGGCGGAGCAGGCTCGAAGGGCCAAATGGCCTAGTTTCTATGTTTCTATGTTCTATGTTACGCTATAGAATCTTGCTTTTGAATGCCTCCCACTGATTTGGGACTGTTTTCCCTTCTAGTAGCTGTATCCAGTCCACCTCTCAGCTTCATAAAATTTGTCTTCCCCAATTTAGAACTTAAAAGAACCTCTCCAGTGTTTAATGTAATTAAAGTTTAACCAACCCCTTAACAATATTGATCATTACTGTTAAGTTTAAGTTTATGCTTGTTAGCATTGTGAATTTATTCTGTCCATCTTAAATGTATAGGATGCAAAATTCGATCTGAAGCACTTTTTGTTGCTAGGAATGCCCTTGGGGATCCAAATAGCATCTGTGGCCAGTGTGAATAAATCTGATGCAAGTCGTGCCAGCTGCCATATTGATGAGGGTGTTAGCACACAACAGTGAGCATCTGCTAGAAATAGGGTGGAAGCTCATGAGAAAATCAGTCGGTGATGCCAATTTGATGCCAATGCTGCCACTGTGGAGCTCAAAGCTCCAGCCAAAGACTGGCGTGGGAGAAGTGGGTTCCTTTCATGGGGCACTGGCACCTGTACTGGGGAAATTGGGTCTGTACCTTTGGGACGGTCTACACCCGAACCATGCTGCCGCTAATATTCTGGTGAGCCACATAAATTGGGAAGTACAGGTGGCTTTAAATTAAATAGTGGGGTCAAGGAATCAAATGTGGGAAGATGTGGTAAATCAAAAAGTAGAGACAAGGCAAGAGAGAAAGGTGCTAATGTGGAAAATGATAAACACAGACTGTGACAGAAATGGACAGAGAGTACAAATCTAAAAATAAATCAATGGATAAGGCTAGAGGTTACAAAAATAATAAAAGGAAAAAACTAAAGGCTCTGCATCTGAATGCAAATAGCATTCAAAACAAAATAGATGAACTGAAAGTGCAAATAAAAATAAACAAGTACGATCTGATAGGCATTTACAGAGACATGGTTACAGGATGACAGATTGGGACCTGAATATTGAAGAGTCTGTGACATTTAAGAAGGACAGGAATCTAGGAAAAGACAAAGGGGTGGCTCTGTTAATTAATGATGGTGTTGGCATATTAGAGAGAGATGACCTCAATTTAGAAAACCAGGGGCAGAATTTTCTGGCTGACGTGCGGGTGGCGGAGCTTAAAATGTCGCGCGCTGACATCGTGCAAGCGTCCCGACATCAGCGCGTGGCATCACGATATTTCGGTCGGCGGGCGCGCACAGCAGTGGGACGCGCGCCCACCATTAATTAAAGGCCTCGTTAAGGCCCTTAACTTGCCAATTGTCCAGGTTTTTGAGAGGCCTGTGGGAACTTCGGGTCGGTGCATGGGCCCAACGGGCAGGCGGGTAGGAGATTTTAAAATAAAAGTCATGCAATGTTGGGATATATAGACTCAGAGGGGTTGTTCATGTTTTACACAAAGTTTTAATTGCAGAAAGTGTTTTAAAATTGCCTGTGTGATTGTTAGCAGTTCACATCGATTTCCAAGAGCTTTTTGTGTACTTTGAAACCAGTCTGCAGACAATAACCTTTCTCGGGCCTGCAGCTTTCCGGAGGCCTCCATTTAGCCTGGGAGTATGGGTTCTGACATCTCCACTGGAGGCAGCTCCTCTAAGGAGTAAGGAAGGGATAGAATAAGGAGGAGGCCAGGAGTGGACAATCAGCCTCCAGGGGAGCCACCTTTGGGAGGCCAGGCACAGGCACATGGGGCGCAGGGCCAAGGGGTAGTCCAAGGTGCAAGGGGCTGCAGAAGATGCCCCTATCCTGTTGCCAGGGTATACAGGTGGCGAAGCAGCTACCTCAATATGACTGAGGTGCAGTGCCGAAGGAGGCTCTGATTCTCAAGGGAGACAGTCACCTATATCCGTCAGATGATTGGCCCTGAGATCTCTCCTAACTGTGTGGGTGGACACCCCATGCCAGCGGCTCTGAAGTTCACAGTTGCCCTCAACTTCTATGCCTCTGGCTCCTTCCAGGGCTCGGTGGGTGATCTTTGCGGTGTCTCCCAATCAGCTGTCCACACTTATGTTAAGCAGGTTACAGACGCTCTGTTCAGACGGGTATTGACCTTCATCCACTTCCGCTGTGACCAGGCCAGCCGGACACAGCGAGCCAGAGGCTTCGTGGTCATTGCTGGCTTCCCCTGCGTCCAGGGTGCAATAGACTGTACACATGTGGCCATCAAGGCGCCAGCAGGTGAGCCTGGTGCCTTCATCAACAGGAAGGGCTTCCACTCCATGAACGTGCAGATAGTGTGTGATCACAGGATGCTGATTCTACAAGTCTGTGTAAGGTACCCAGGCAGCTCCCATGATGCCTACATCCTCAGACACTCCCAGGTGCCGGGACTCTTCAGTGCTCCAGCCCGGCTGGATGGTTGGCTGCTGGGTGACAAGGGTTATCCCCTCAGAAGGTGGCTCATGACGCCGCTCTGCCGTCCAAGAACAGAAGCTGAGGAGCGGTACAATAGGAGCCAGGGCACCACAAGGGCTGTGGTGGAGAGAGCCATTGGCCTTCTCAAGATTCGCTTCCAATGCCTGGAACGCTCAGGGGGCACACTCCAGTACCCCCCAGATCGCGTCTCTGTGATAGTGGTAGCATGCTACGCTCTGCATAATCTTGCGCTGGAAAGGGGGGATGCAGTTGACGATGAAGACCTTGACGCACTGGATGCAGCTGCACATGATGAATCCAGCAGTGGCTCAGAGGATGAGGAAGCACAGGGCAATGATGAGGGGCAGCACGCTGACCCGCTACTACACCAAGGAGGCAGGGACATCCGGGATACTTTAATCCAACAAACCTTCAGTTAGCTCCACACACATGGATCAGCAGGACCAGCATTGCCTGCCACTTCCACATATGGCACTTAGGTGCCCCATCTTCTGCTGCAACTACGGGCTTAATACAGAAACATCAATGTCCACTCAAACACTCATGATATGTCTGTGAAACAGACAAATGCAGCACAAAGGAAACACCCTCAACCATGGTCAGAAAAGTGGAATTTATTATGTCCAAAATATAACAGAAACTTCTGCATTGCAAACATAAGTATATTGTTCCCTAATCTAAGGCCAACACAAAATCACCAGTGACATACCCGATGAGTGCCTAACGTGCCTTATGCTTTTGTTTGTGGGTGCTACGTCTAGGTGCCGCCCCATCGCTCGGAGAGGCTTTTGAGACAGCCTGCTGACTCTGCTGTCCTGTTGGCGTTGATGACCTTGGCGGGCGTCCTCTGGCCCGTGGAGCCTGTGATGGCCCCGCCTGGGAGGGAGTGGCCAGTTCCAGAACTGGCACCTCCCCAGTTATCGCAGCCTCAAGGGAAGCAACGGTCACTGGCAGAAGGGCGGAGGAGCTGTTGCCCACATCCGGAGCGCCCTGAGAGGAGCTCGCAGCGACGACAGGCAGCTGCTGCGCCGACGTGAGCTCCCATTGGACCTCCCTGCTCACCGCAGATGCATGGGCACCGAGCGCCAACATTCCTCATTGGGAATGACCACCCGTGGCCAGTACCGCTGTGAGGGCTTGCAGGTCAGAGCGTAACCCAATCAGAAGATTCTCCATCCGATCGAAGCCCCTCTCCATGAGAGTCGCCAATCCTTCAGTGGAGGAAGCCTGAAGCTCTGCCCGAGGTTCATGCCTTCACGTGCACTCTGCCTGGACTCCTCCATCGCAGAGACCAACTGAAGCATACCCTCATGCAGCCCTGCCAGATGCAAATGCGAATCCTGCTGCTTGCCCTGCAGCTGCTGCATTGGTGACAACTCCAAAGGCACGTCATCAGTGCTGGACTCAGCGTGTGCCTTGTTCTCTGCAACCCTCTGGCTGCTGGCATCATCGGCACTCTCTGCCCCTACCATCTCCTCCAGCGATTGTGATGTGCCCTCTCCACTGTGACCCGGGACACTAGCCGACGGTAAATTCCCCACCGAGGTGTTTGTGTCTGTGCTGGTGCCTGGCTGGCTGAAATGATGTGCCGCTAGTTGCCCGTCTTGGCCCTCGGGTGTGGAGGGGGGGCTGCGGTGTCTTTGGGCGCGGCCATGTGGTGGTGATGCTGAAATTAACAACAAGGATAGTGCATCATTTAGCACACAGTCAGTTAAACCTTTCATCCCTTCCCCCCCAGCCTCATAAGTCGCCCACTCTTCAAGACCCTAAGGAGACAAACATTGATGGGGTGGAAAAGAGTCAAGAGGAGGCCCAAACATTAGACGTGCATACAGACAGGCTGGTCAGATGGCCTCAGGAATGCCACATGGCATGTTATGTACCACTGGAGTGGGGAGAGTGCAGAGGTACCTGACCTGGATGCATGCTGGCCTGGAGAGTTGCGATGCTGAGGAAACATCGCAAACACTTGCGACATTTGCCGTGGATCACAGGAGATTGACAGGTCACATTATTGACCTTCATACCGTTAGGAGGGGCATAGAACGGGTGGGCAGAAGGCAACATTTCCCCTTGGCGCAGGGATGACTAACGTGGTGGCATTTATTTAAGTTGAGTGCCATGAGGTTCACAGCTGAGGTGCTGAGGACCTTTTGGACAAAGTAATGTGGGGCGCACTGGCTGAAAGGGTGGTGGAGGTACAAACCCTCCTAAGATGCAATAAGTCTTTGGATGTGCAGCAGCGATGCCATGGCATGTTAGGCCATGGGGATAGTGGTCACAAATGGGATAAGGTGACTTTGGAAGGTGGTGAAGACATGAATCCTCAAGGGGCCGAGGGACCTTTGTGTATGACCCACATGTCAGAGTGTCTCAGTCTGTGAATGAGCATTGTTGCAGCATTAACAATTGCAGCAGCCATCAGTAGTTTGAATGGTGGGCAGACAGAGTGAATGGGACCTCAAATACCTGGCCGCTGGACCCCAGCCTCGCTGACACCTGCCGCCCTGGCCGCCAGCTTCCTCCCCAGCTCCATGGCCTGCTCCTCAAAGGTTGTGAGGTGCTGGAGCAGGGTGCGCCCACCTCCAGTCCTCTGGCGCTCCCGCTGATTGTGTTGACTTTTTGCCTGCAGAACAGAGAAGAGGATTTGTTGGGGCTGATCGCTCATGTACTCTGCACGCGCACGCACGCCGCACCCCAACCACAGTGGCCCATCTGAGGCCTCCAGCGACTCCTGTCCACACTACTGGTGATCAGTCCCCAGAAGATAGTACGGCTGGTCCCAACCCCCTCCCCCAACAGTCCCCTTGGACACATTCGGTGTCCATTGTTTTGAATTGCACATGGGTCTTAGCGCCCATGGCAAGGAGGCGCAACTAGGTGCGGCACCGAGGCCAGCAGATGGTACTTGGCCACAACACCTTGAGGCTCCCCTTCCACCATCTCATCACCATCAATAAGACATGTGTTGGAGTTCTGAGTATGTGTCTAGCTGCCTCCCCTGCAGGTTGCCCCCAGACTACTCAAATGCAACAAACACCAACATATGCTGTAGGGAGAACCCATCTTCTCCTCAATCACTAAGGCTGATGTAAGCATGGTCACCCAGCGTGCGCCAAATGCCCAATGCAGTAACGACACTAAGACGTGGTGGGGTTGGAGGGGCTCAAAGGCTAAGGCTACCTTCTGGGTCAAATGGCCAAGGCTGACATGGTACTCACCCTTCCAGAGCACAACAAATCATTGAATCTCTTGCGGCACTGGGTGCCTGTGTGCCGCACATCATCATGGGCACTGACAGCATCACCAACCTCCTCCCACGCCTGCTTGGTGACATGGGGGCCCTCCTCCTCCCATCATCTGGATACAATACATCCCAATGGCTGGAAACATCTCGGAGGAGGACAGCAAGGCATGCATCGGAGAAGCAAGGGGCAGAGTGGCCCCCCGCTGGCCTCTCCTGCAGCCTGCCCCCCTCCTCCTGCTCATGCTCCTGTCCAACCACAGCTGCCTCTCTCTTTCCCCGAGTGGCCATGGTGCACTGCCTCAAGCAGGTTGCCTGGCCACTCCTTAAACAGACTGCTGGTTCTCCATTGGAACCAGCAGTCTGAACACGCCCGCCCCCATGACTATTTTCCCGTTCTCCACGGGAGTCGTTAACCCGCTGGGCGGGCCTTAATTGGCCCTCCCGTGGAAAATAGCAGCGCGGCCCGTTTCGGAGGTGGCAATTAGCTGCCCGCCCGCCCGTTAAGGGCAAAATTCTGGCTCAGGATGTAGAAGCAGTTTGGGTTGAGTTGAGAAATAGTACATGGTAGGACAGAGTATAAAGGAGGAGATATGGGAGCTTTCCAGAAAGGTATGTCAATAATCATGGGGATTTTTATCTGCATATAGACTAGGAAAATCAGATGGGCAAAGGTCACCCAGATGAGGAGTTGATAGAATGTTTTCAGGATAGTTTCTTAGAACAGCATTTCTGGAGCCACCCAGAAAGGAGGCTACATTAGACTTGGTATTGAGCAAAGAGATAGGATTCATTGCTAACCTCATAATGAAGGCACCCCTAGGTAGCAAAGATCATAATACAATTGAATTATACATTCAGTTTGAGGGAGAGAAGACTGGGTCTAAGACCAGTATTTTACATTTAAATAAGGGCAATTATGAGGGCATGAAAGCACAGCTAGATAAAGTAAGCTGGAAAATTAGGTCAACAGAGAAGCAGTGGCAGACATTTAAGGGGATATTTCAGTATAGATACATTCCAATTGGAAAGAAAAGTTTCAAGGGGAGGACCCATCATCCATGGTTAACTAAAAAAAGTTAAAAACAGTATCAAACTTAAAGAAAAAGTATATTATTGTACAAGGATGGTTAGCAGGTCAGAAGATTGGACAGAATATATAGAAACTTAAAAAATGACAAATGATTAATAAGGAGGGAAAATTAGAGAACAAGAGAAAACAAGCTAGAAATATAAAGGTAAATAGTAAGAGTTTCTATCGATATTTAAATAAGAAAAGAGTTAACAAAGTGAGCATTGGTCCTATAGAAAGTGAGTCTGGTGACTTAATAATGGAAAATAAGATGGCAGCAGGTGAATTGAACAGACATTTTGCATCGGTCTTCACTAAATTAGGAAATGGAAGGGAGGGAGGAACTCAGGACAATTACAATCACCAGGGAAGTACGTGGTACTTAGCAAATTATTGGAGCTGTGGGCTGACAAATCTGTGTCCTGATGAACTTCATCCTAGGGTCTTAAAAGAAGTGGCTAGTGAGATAGCTGATGCGTTGGTTTTAATTTTCCAAAAGTCTCTTGATTCAGAGAAGGTTCCATTAGATTGGAAAGTAGCAAATGTAACTCTGTTATTCAAAAAGGGAGGGAGACAGAACACAGAAGACTGCAGGCCAGGTAGCTTAACATTTGTCACAGTGAAAATGTTAGAAGATATTATTAAAGATGTTAAGGCAGGGCACTTAGAAAAATTCAAGGCAATCAGGCAGAGTCAGCATGGTTTTGTGAAAGGAAAATCATGTTTAACCAATTTATTGAAGTTTTTTGAAGGAGTCACATGTACTGTACTTAGATTTCGAGAAGGCTTTTGATAAGGTGCCACACCAAAGGTAATTGTGGAAAATAAACGCTCATGGTGTAGGGGTAACATATTGGCATGGATAGAAGATTGGCTAGCTAACAGGAAGCAGACAGTAGGCAGAAATAGGTCTTTTTCTGGTTGGCAGGATGCAATGAGTGGTGTGCCACAGGGAGTGCTGGGGCCTCAACTGTTTACAATTTATATAAATGACCAAAGGTATGGTTGATAAATTTGCTGATGACAAAGATAGGTAGCAAACTAAGTTATGAAGAGGATATAAGGAGGCTACAAAGTTACATACATATGTTATGAGTGGACAAAGCTCTGGCAAATGGAGTATGTGGGCAAATGTGAAATTGTCCATTTTGGCAGGAAGAATAAAAAAGAAGCATATTTTCTAAATGGTGAGAGATTGCAGAGCTCTGAGGTGCAGAGAGATCTGGGTGTCCTAGTTCATGAATTACAAAAGGCTAGTATGCAAGTAATTAGTATGGCGAACAGATTGTTATCTTTTATTATGAGGGGAATTGAATGCAAAAAGTGGGGAGGTTATGTTTCAGTTATAGAAGGCATTGGGGAGATCACATCTAGAGCACAATATTGGTCTCCTTATTTGACGAAGGATGTAAATGGATTAGAAGCAGTTCAGAGAAGGTTTGCTAGACTAATACCAGGAATGGGCGGGTTGTCTTATGAAGAAAAACTGGACAGGTTAGGTCTGTATGCACTGGAATTTAGAAGGGTAAGAGGTGACTTGATCTAAACCTTTAAGATCCTGAAGGATCTTGACAGGGTAAATGTGGAGAGGATGTTTCCTCTTGTGGGAGAATCTAGAACTAGGGGTCACGGTCTAAAAATAAGGGTCACTCATTTAAGACAGACATGAGGAGAAAGTCTTTTCTCCGAGGCTTGTGAGTCTTTGGAACTCTCTTCCTCAAAAGGCAGTGGAAGCAGAATCTTTGAATTTTTTTTGAGGCAGAGCTAGATAGATTCTTCATAAGCAAGGGTGTGAAAGGTTCAGGGGTAGTCAGGAATGTGGATTTGAGGTTACAATGAATAGCACAGCAGGCTCAAGGGGCTGAGTGGCCTGCTCCTGCTCCTAATTCATATGTTTGTATTATAAGTAAGTCTGGGTACTAGATTTTAGTGTAAAAACCATTGTTAAGTTCATTTTTATTCATTGTAAAAGCTAAGAAGGTCAAAACACTCACCAGAATTTTCCCATTGGCAATTTAGGGGCAGGGCCTGCTCACCGACGCGTCATCCCGGTCCATTGAAATCTTTTGGAAGGCGGGCAGACAACGAAATCAGCTGTCCGCCCGCCAACCTGTCAATGGCCAATTGAGGCCATTGACAGGATAATTAAGATAATTAAAGGCCTGCCCGTCCAACCTTAAGGCTGGTGGGCAGGCCAGGAGCCCCAGCGGGCTTCTGAAAAAACATGAAACCTCATCCATTGGCGGGATAAGGTTTCATGTCTGTTTTTAAAAACTTTAATAAAGTTTCTGTGCTTCTTATTAACATGTCCCATCTCGTGTGACATTGTCACATGAGGGGGATATGTTAATTTTTTTTTATTTTTCTAGTTTTAAAGTTTTTTAGGCTGTCAGTAATGTCCCTGAGACAGCACTTAGTCTCAGGGAGATGTCCGCTCTTTCACGTGCATGCGTGAAAGAGCGCACTTTCACAGATGGGGAACCCCCCCCCAGCACAGGAAGCGTATAACACTTCCCATCGGGCAGCCCGCTGGGTGGGCCTTAATTGGCCCGCCCACTCAAAATGGCTGCGGGCCCCGTTTCGGCGGCGGGGATGACTGCCCACCCGCCGCCAAGCCGGTGGGGCCCACCCGCCCACCAAGGGCAAAATTCTGCCCCACCATTTTGCGCTAACACTGAGATAAGAAGTCATTTTGATGTTGTTAATTTTTTACAATAAACTCACCCAAAACAGTATTATGAAACAGTCGCTGACTAACAACAGATAATTTCATTAGAAGGAAGTACATCAATCGCTCAGGTAATTGAAGGATAAGTAATTAATAATTAGTTAATTGGAAGTCACTATGTTATTTCTGTATTTCTACATTAGCATTTCTTATGAGGGAATTTAAGTGCTGTAAGAGCTGGGAAAGGAATGGGATAAGCCTTGGGAGTCCCTCCCTGTCAGGAGCACACACTGTCCTTGATTGCTGAATCTGTCTTAATGAGTGGGACTCCTGTAAAGGCATCAAGATAAGAGACCATCTTAGGACAATGCCTTCCTTTAAGCTATAAGAATGGATGGAACTTTACGTTGCCCCAGCGTCAGGTGTGTTCAGCGGCATGAGCTGACAATATGGCGAGGAGGCCAAAAATCGGTTTCACAACGTCGTGAAATCAGGTTGCGATTGCCCGCTTAGCCTGTTATTGATTGTGGGCTGTGTTTCCTGCTGTTGGATGTCAGGAACCTCATTGTAATACATCTGTATATCATAAGGCCAGCCCGCTGGAATCACCTCTCTTTCCCTCCCCACCGCCTCCCCCCCCCACCCCCCCACCCCCAACGCATTGGATTGTCCGCCGACGGTGTGATGGCATGCTGACGCATTTCACAACAGCAAATATAAGGCGTGCACCTGGCGAGCTGCACTTTGGGGGGAACTCGGAGGTGAGTGCACAATAACATTGTGCACCACTCGAGGGTCAGCTGTTGTCCTTCAAGGAAGAGGGGACAAGGGCTACCCTGTTGGTGGTTGAAGGTAGTGCACAAGCATGTGCAGGATTTGGGGTGGTGGAGGGAAGCGGCCACGGACTAGGGGCACCTTGTATAAAAAAAGTGACCAATGCTCTGAGGCCGAGACTTTCAGACGCAGCCACATTGGCATGCATGGAGATGGGCCTCTAGCTTGTCTGCCCACTCAAGCAACGCAGAGGAATTAAAGTGCCATTAAGTGCTCCAGAGCTTTTCAATCCTTGGGCACAGACTGCAAAGTAATGAGCATTTTAGTGAACTGCAAAACAGTTGGATGACTGGGCACATCATAGAATCTCCTTGCTAAAGCTGGCCACGGAGCAGTCACTGGTGGAGGCGATCACAGCCCCTTGCAAAGTCATCATCCCAGTTTGGTTTGGACCAGTCTCTCACATGCTTCAAGCTAACAGCGCAGCTGTGCAGCGCAGGTTAGGAGAATGCCTGAGCGGAGAGCAGAGCATGCAGTCCAATGGACAAAACTGCCACCAATCGGTCAGGTGGAGCGGGGCAGAGGAGGGTGGGGTTTCACGACAGCCATGCAGCACACTGGCCATCCAAGTGGTGGCCAGCACTCAAATGGATTAAGGGGCCTTCAGACTTAACCAAGTGAGGTTCTTGGCATACCCAAGCTAACCCACGCATCTCTTTCATCCTGCAGGAGTACAACATCAGGAACCTGGTGAAGTAGTTCTATGCTTTGTGGCATAGAGAGAGTGAAGACAACAGAGAAGAGAGCGACGGAGACACCTCGCTGTACAGAGGGAGGAGCATTATCCTCAAAAGGGGCAGCTGGAGCTCCCACACATGCCACCAAAGAGCTACAGCAAACCATCACTGGTAGGCGCCTAGCTAGACCCAGGGCCTATAGATGCCCCCTTTCATTCCTGCAGATGACTGAGAACCAGTGTCACCGAAGACTGTGCAAGTCTAGGGAACTGCTCGGTCACAACTACTATTTACTGCAGGATTTGGTGCCACAGGGACATGAGAGGGTATCCACTGCCTGTGGCCATGAATGTGCCAGCGGCGTTCAATTTTTATGCTAAGGGCTTCTTTCAGGGCTCCACAGGTGACCTCTGTGGGATATCACAAGCCTTTACCCACAAATTTATCCATGAGGTCACAGATGCCATCTTTGCAAGGGCACACAACTTTGTGCATTTCGCCCCGGACCAAGAGAGCCAGAATGTGAGATCTAGTGGATTTGCCCAGATCTTGGGTTTCCCACAGGTGCAGGGTGCCATCGACTGCACTCACATGGCACTAAGATCTGTCGCAACTAGCGGTCTAATAAGTCGACTGCAAGGGCTTCTGTTTGCTGAATGTGCAGCTGGTGTGCAACCACAAACATATCCTGCAGGTCTGCGCACAGTTTCCAAGGAGTGTCCACGACTCCTACATTCGCATCAGTCTCAGACCCCTGACGACTTCCAGGGTCCACAGAGGCTGCAGGGGTGGCTCCTCAGGGACAAGGGCTACCCGCAGAGGATGTGGCTCATGACACCCATGCAGCAGCCTCAGACTGCATAATGAGGCTCATGCTGCAACTCAACTTGGAGCAAACCATGGGATGCTGAAAATGAGGTTCCAGTGCCTGAGCCTGGCCAAGTTGCCCATTAACAGGTCCAGGCAGCGGGCGATCGAGGGGGGAGTCCCGCCCGATTGTTTGTCCCTCTTCCGCGGCTACGTTCATGGCCGGGTGTCCCTGGAGAGGGAGCACGTGGTGTCTGCTGGCACCAACAAGGCCTTCCGTGCCCGGTGGGCACCCTGGGGACTGGGGTGTTTTGTTGACCCCTTTAATCACATTTTGGTTTAATGTTTGTAATGTTCCTTTAAACTTTGTCCTTGGTTTTACAGCTGACCTGACTTAGGGGCTGTGCCTGATTTATCCCTTATTGTGTTAATTTAGTTTATTGTTTTAACTCTGAAAGAGTTACATCTTTTGAAAAACCTTTTGCTTTGTTTGCACTTCAGTCCCATGCTCCTGATCTATGAACACTTGGTGCGGAAGGGGGTCGGGAAGGAGGAGAACCTCCTCATGAACCTGCTCCTGAGCCTGGCCAAGTTGCCCATTAACAGGTCCAGGCAGCGGGCGATCGAGGGGGGAGTCCCGCCCGATTGTTTGTCCCTCTTCCGCGGCTACGTTCGTGGCCGGGTGTCCCTGGAGAGGGAGCACGCGGTGTCTGCCGGCACCCTCGAGGCCTTCCGTGCCCGGTGGGCACCGTGGGGACTGGGGTGGTTTGTTGACCCCTTTAATCACATTTTGGTTTAATGTTTATAAGTTTCCTTTAAACTTTGTCCTTGGTTTTACAGCTGACCTGACTTAGGGGCTGTGTTTGATTTATCCTTATTTTGTTAATTTAGTTAATTGTTTTAACTCAAAAAGAGTTACATCTTTTGAGAAACCTTTTGTTTTGTTTGCCCTTCAGTCCCATGCTCCTGATCTATGAACACTTGGTGTGGAGGGGGGCCAGGAGGGAGGAGAACCTCCTCGTGAACCTGTTCCTGGGCCTGGCCAAGTTGGTCATTAACAGGTCCAGGCAGCGGGTGATCAAGGGGGTCGTCTGACCCGACTGTCTGCCCCTCTTTCGCGGCTATGTTCACGGCTGGGTGTCCCTGAAGAGGGAGCACGTGGTGTCTGCCGGCACTCTCGAGGCCTTTCATGCCCAGTGTGCACCACGGGGACTGGGGTGTTTTTTTGACTCCCCTAATCACATTTTGATTTAATGTTGGTAAGTTTCCTTTAAATTTTGTCTTTGTTTTTGCAGTTTCCCTTTGAGGGGCTGCCTTTTATTTTGTCCCTAATTTTGTTAATTTAGTTTACTTGGTTGACTCAAAAGAGTTACATCTTCTTAACTTTCCTAACCCTGCCGCTACATCTTGGTGCTCCCCAGACATCCACAGTGGGGGCGGAGGCAGCCTGCTATGCCCAATGTGTGATGACATTGTCGGATGTCCTCTAGAGAACCGAGACCTGGAGGGCCCTGGCCCGCTTTCGGGGACCTACTGTATGGCAGTGGCACCCTCCCTGACCTGTGATGCTGGAGCTGCTCGGGTCACAGGAAGAGGGGATTTGGATGGGCTGGACACTCCCGAAGTCACCTGGGCAAATGGCCCCAGGCTGTGTACCTGCTGATCCTCCTCCATAGGGGTTCCCAAGGGCCCCTGGCTGACTCCTTCAGCAGGAGGGGAAGCTGTAGTGAGATAGAACTGCCCCGCACCCCTCTCACATTCACTGTTGGAGGCCAACTGTGGCGTCAGCGATGGAGTTCAGCCTGCGCAGCAGTGCAGGAGCGGTGTCCTGGACCAAGGTCTCCATGGCGGTCTCCATCCTACCAGTGTTGACCTCAGTGCCGACATGCCAATGCACTTCAGACTGAAGGCAAATGGTCTCCTCCACTGTGCCTTGCAATCTGAGGAGTGCAGCGGACATCCCTTCCTGATGTTCCCGAGCTTGCCTTTGCAGCTCCAGCAACTGAGACATGACTGAGTCTATCTGACTTGGACTCAGCAGATTTCTGGCCTCCAGCAGTCCTCCAAGTGCTGGAAACCTGGGAAGTCCCTGCCGCCGCCTGCTGTGGATCAGAAAGTGCAATGTGCTCACCAGACTGTGATGCAGAGGCTACCCTAAAGCTATGTCCCACTGAGGGGTGTAATTCTGCGCTGCTAGAGTGTGTTGCTGAGCACTGTGATGGGTCTTCAAGGAGGGTGCCTCCAGATTCCTCTTCAGAGGTTTCTTCAGGGCTTGATTGGAGGCCCTGGGTCATGGACTCTGTTGGCTGTTTGGCAGATGTGCCTACGAATGCAAGGGGAGATAATTTGTGCATTGCAGTGGCCTGTGAAACAGGACACATCACTCACGGGATGGTTGTCTGATGGATGTTGCACTGCTGGGTCCTCACTTGGTAGAGAATCACCAACCTCAGTGTCAGCACAGGAATGGTCCACATCCTCACCGGCCAGCTGGATGGCAGGATGCCTGCCAGGCCAGATGACAAGTATGCCTGGTATGTATGGGTGGCGAGTGGTCCCATGGGCAGGATGAGGACAATGAATGTTACTCACCATAAGTTGTTGTAGTGGAAGAATTAATCCAGGCTGGTCTTTTGGTTCAAATTGGTTTATTTTCAGGACAACTCCTCAATGCTACTGACTTCCTAGTAGCTTCCACAAAGTGTTCCAGCTGTATCTTTTTATTCTGTTTAGATGGGATAATCAATGCCCATCACCTGTTTAACTAGAAATTGTCTTTAACAAGGTGATTGCCATGCAGTGAGATTACTTATACATTGACAGATTTCCCCCTTATCTTTTTTTTTAATTAAAGCTTTACTATGTATTATAGTGGATAGCCTAAATCTGGTTGCCATATCTATGAAGTGTAGTAAAAAAAATCCCTATCCTTGTCCCAAACTTTCAAGTTCATTGCCACTGCATCGTTAAACTCCCTGGCTAGTGGCAAGCTCACAACATGGTGGTGTCTTGCATTATTTAAAACAAATTTCACACTGAGCAGTGATTTGTTCAATAAGGTCACTGTATCCTTTATCAACCACTCCCACATCTTAAGCAGAGTCTTCAGTTTCTGTGGCGCCAGTCTGCCTCATCGACAGGCTCCAGTTGCAGCCAAGCCAGTCCATGCCACACATGGTAGAAGTGCAAGCACTGTCCAGAAATCCCCCACCAGTGAGTTTGTAGGTGTGGCGGGGGTGGGGAGAGGGTGTGGTCTGGGTGGTGGGTATCCATCAAAGTTTTCAGCCAGCCTTCCCACCAGGTTGCCGCCCGCCACAACCTCTTTGCATTTTTGCGCTGGGTCAGGCGAGGCCTAGCCCACCCACCCTTCCCTCAACCGAGGTCTTTAAGTGGCCAATTCCAGGATCATTTCCAGCCCTCGAAAGCAGAGTTCAGGGGCGGGGGGGAGCCCAAAAATTAACCCTGTTCAGGCCTCGGGCAGGAAGTGGATGTGGAGGGGGCACCTCAATCAGCAGCCTCCTTTCAGCATCAGGTGCCAACCCCAAAAGGTCTGACCCTTACAGGTGCTCCCTACCCCCACCCACCCTCTCCATCGACACCCCAACTCCCTTCTGTCCACCACCCGCAGCAGGCCTCACTTACCCTCCCAACCCTGAAACCCCCGAAACTTACCTGATTCTGGACTCTCAAGACTAAGGGTGGGATTTGCAAGCCCCACCCACCGCCAGGATCATCCAGTCCCGCCAAAAGTCAATGGACTTTTGACTGGGCCACCAAATCTCCCGCAGCGGGTCCCACCACGACAGGGATGGAAAATCCCAGCCTTTGTCTCTGGGGTCCACTTGTAGGCTCAGTCCTGTCCACTGCAGCTTCTGGCAGTTTAGGGACTAGAGAGCAGCTGGCCAATCAGATTGGCTGGAAGCTCTCTTAGGCAGGACTTTCTCCCCTCAGTTGGGACAAAGTCCTGCCTCCAGCCAGGTAACATCATTGGAGATTGAAATAGAAGCCAGTATGGATAGGGATGTGCTTGCTGTCAACTCATCGGATGCCAGAAAGAGAAAATCCATCATCCAAAATCTCCTGGTCCATGTCTCCCCAGTATGCTCATGGAGCGATCCTCTGACCTATACCTCAGTGGGAAAGAGTGTGTGATATGTTTGTGCTTTACTAAGGATGCCCTCACTGAAATTTGCCATCAACTGTAGCCGCACTGCAGCCTCAGGGCAGGAGAAGGAGTGCATTGCCAGTGGCCATAAACTATTATGGATCGGGCACATCCCAGATTATAGCTGGAGAAATTTGCAATATCTCAGTTTGCCATTCACTGTTTCATAAGGGATGTCACTGAGTCTCTCTATTCAAAAAGAGTTGACTACATTTCATTATCCCTTAGCAGAGAGCAGCAGTTGGAGCAAGCAGTTGGCTTCATGAGGATTCCAAGCATCCCCATGGTGCAGAGTGCCAATGGCTGCATACACATTGCTTAGCAAGATGGAGAGGATGGATTAAAAGAGAGTACTACTCACTGTAAAAAAAAGGGATGTCCATGTGGAGATACAATCTCCCCTCCACCACCCTCCCCACACCCACAAAATATGTTAGGATGCAAGGAATCTGGTGATGCAACATAAAGATTGTTTACACTGTGCCTTCCAGGGATTGCCCACTGAAGTTATGGTTCATATCATATCAGTATGGTTCAGACTACTGAACTAACAAGTGATAACAAACTTGAGTATTGCTGAAAAAAGAGAGATGTCTAAGCTTTTCATCTTGCACTCATCAGGACATTTTGCAAGAATACCAGTTAACTGTCAAGCAGTGTTTGAAATTTAAACCAGGCAGTTTGACTCTGATTGGTCAAGACATTGCCCTGAGGAATGAGTCAGTGAATGGCTATCACTTATTTTTGTTTAGCCGAAATGGGCACAATGTGTCTATGTGTTCTTTCTGTCTGCAAAGAATAGGGCCCTGTGTATTAATATATGTAGCTTCCAGTGCATGCAAATGCACCAATCTTAAGTTGATTGTCAGCAAAATTCTTAGCACACTGAGGATTATTTAACAAATGTAGTCCAATCGCAGAATCACATCTAATGTTGGACACTGTGTTTTGAATTTTGCAGGCACGTGCTGGTTGGATACGGTCTGTACCTTGCCCGTTGCAAACAGCAGCTGGGACATGCTGTTTGAAATGATCCACCAGTCTTTCGAATTTTTGAGATACCTTGCCCTTCCAGGGTAACCTGAGGCAGACCAGGTACTTTTCAGGGCCAAAAGTGATTACCTTAGGCCCGTTCATGAGTTTATGTGATATACAGAATTACACTGACAACCAATTTAAGATTGTCAGTCAGGCTCGCAGTGTGGAACATTTGCATGTATTGGACACTACATACATTAATACACAGGGCCCTGTTCTTTGCAGATAGAAAGAACATGTACACACATTGCTCCTGTTTCAGCGAAACAAAATAAGTGACAGCCATTCACTGACTCATTCCTCAGGGCAATGCCTTGACCAATCAGGGTCAAGCTGCTTGGTTTAAATTTCAAACAATGCTTGGCAGTTAACTATCAGTCACCATCGCTGGTGCATCTTCCATGGCAACACCTCTACCAATCAGAGCCCACTTGTCAACCAATCATCACTCTCTTCACATACATTATAAATTGTTGTTTCCCCTTATATTGGTATTCTTGTAAAATGTCCTGATGAGTGCAAGATGAAAAGCTTAGACAAGTCTCTTTTTTCAGCAGTACAGGAAAGTCCCACCATTTGTGACTTCCTGGTTTGTGTTTTCACTTACCCGCGCTTTGAACTTTGTATACAGCATCGCACATTGCGGGAGCATTGTTCGCTCATCCATGTTTTCTTCTCCCTCTCTCTTCTTTCCCTGGGGAGAAAACAGCCATAACGGAGCAGAGACTGGAATAGTTGCAACTGAAGTGCAGCCCAAATGAAGGGATTAACACGGAAATGTCCAAATCTTGCTGCAATAATGGCTGTGCTAATTTTGAAATCTTCACCGATGTATTCCCAGAGGCCCCCCCCGCCTGTCGGATACAGGTACTGTACCACAATTCAGCGTAGAGTAACAGCCCAAACCAATGCTCCCCTTGCATGGCTGGAACCTATCTAATTCAGCCCCATGGAAAAGTATGCTCATTGTTCGTGATTTCGGTGTTTGCGAGGTTTTTCAGGAATGTAACCCCCGCGAACGTTGGGACTTTACCGTACCCAGGTTCTGTACCACCAAATGACTGTTTGATAAACTTAGCGGTTCATTACAAAAATAAAATTCCCATTTCATTACTGGTTACTCTCAGTCAAACCTTACTCATTGTACTGGATATCCATAAATATAAAAGATGTAACAAGGAATAATCTTCTTGAAAAATATGTTTATAAATTGATTTTTAAACATTATAGGACAGGTGTGCAATACTACCTTAATTCTGTCCAATGTGATGTGAATGAATTTCCCTGACTTTTGACAAGTTGTATAGTAATATTAAATAAAATAAACAAACAAAATGCTCAGTCTTTCATCAATGGCCAGCATCAAACAAAATGATAGCACAATCATTTAATGACCATTTGTACAAGATGTCATACAGAGTACATATATTATGCTGGAAATAACTGTCCTGCTTCACCATTACATGATCATTTGATTAAATGGGGTGAAACTTGACTTTCCGTTGCTACAAATGGGAATAAAAATCAGTAGAGATGTAAACTGTCAGGCTATCTATTTGCCATCAGTTGTTTTGTTTTATCAGTCAAAATCAAGATCTCTACCTCATTACTTAGCGATTAATTGGTCTGAAACTGAAATCTTGGGAACACAAGCATTTACCTGGGTGTGTGAAAGTCAGAATCATTTAGAGAAGTTAAATTGTGGCTGATTAACAATTCTGGAAACAGGATGTAATATTTTGGATGAGACTTTAACGTTAATTCTTTAAAAAAGAATCATTAATTATAAGAATCTGGGAAGAGAAACAACTATCAAGAATATGGCCACAGAGGAATACCTTTGAAAGAAATATTAACTAAAATTTTCCAAAAGAAGAGAGATACTGCTTATATCAGGAAATGGTGATTACAAGTTGGACTTCCGAAAACAAACTCTGGAATAAAGTTATTATCATGGTGTTATAGGGGACTTGTTTAAATATTAAAAGCACACTGCTGACATATCTAATTAATTGAGATTAAGCTGTATTGATGCAGGTTTATGAGAAGTTAATACAAAGAAGTACTGAGATATCCAAGCTCCACGAATTGATCTGCAAGTAATTTGCTCCTTCTGTGCTGATCAACCATTTGATGACAGTATATGGAAGGACTTGCACTTTAATGTGAATGTTTGAGCTTGCAGCAGTAATCTACTGGTTGTAGCAAGGCAGTACGTGCTAATGGGCAAAAGTTAATTTTAAAGAATAATTTAATTAATTCTGATAAGTAAATCAAATAAATTTCTTCTAGGCAGGCTACCAAATAATTGCTATGATAGATTTTATAATAAGAACATTCACATCACTCACAAATGGATGGTATCTATGTCATTTAAAGAGCCCCAAATCCATGAAGTAGTAATCAGCAAAGCTCTAGAAATAATACACCATGCCTTCCAAATCTAACATAAAACTTTGATAAGAAGACTAAATTAGTGCATGAAGGCTATTCATTGGATATAATTTACTTAGATTTTTATAAAGCATTTGATCAAATTTGTCAAGGTCACGACTCGTAACATTAACATCAGATTAGCTAACTGGAATAAAAACTGACTTAGCAATAGGAAACAGGAAATGGTGATAAATGTGGAAGCCTGATTAGAGGACTGGTGTGATTTTCAAGATGTTTCTTCTATGATCCTGTTTTCATATTATTCATCAACTGTGGAGAAGGAGGAGCCTCTAGCAAAATATTATTTATTAATGTAATTAAGTTACATGCAGGATGCCATCTAAGGGAAATTGACAGCATTGAACCAGGTAAATAATCCAAAGAAAGAAGTTGCTTTTATATGTTGTGCCTTTCACAACTTCAGGACATCCCGCCATTAAAGTGTAGTTTAGTCAATGTTATAATATAGAAAACATGGCAGCTAATTTGGGACAAAGCAAATTTCCACAAACAACAATATGATAATTGTAAAACAAAAACAGAATTACCTGGAAAAACTCAGCAGGTCTGGCAGCATCGGTGGAGAAGAAATCAGTTGACGTTTCGAGCCCTCACGACCCTTCGGCAGAACTGAGTATAGTTAGGAGAGAGGTGAAATATAAGCTGGTCTAAGGTGGGGGGCGGGGGGAGAGAGAAGTTGAGGGTGGGGTGATTGTGGGGATAAGCAAGCAGTGATAGGAGCAGATAATCAAAAGATGTCACAGACAAAAGGATCAAAGAGGTGTTGAAGGTGGTGATATTATCTAAGAAAAGTGCTAATTAAGAATGGAAGGCAGGATACTCAAGGTACAGCTCTAGTGGGGGTGGGGTGGACAGACTAACAAAGTTTTAGTTTTAGATTTAAAAATAATGGAAATAGGTGGGAAAAGAAGAATCTATATAAATTATTGGGAAAAAAAAGGGGGAGGGGGGAGAAACGGGGTGGGGATGGGGGGAGGGGGAGTTTAAGATCTAAAGTTGTTGAATTCAATATTCAGCCCGGAAGGCTGTAAAGTGCCTAGTTGGAAGATGAGGTGCTGTTCCTCCAGTTTGCGTTGGGCTTCACTGGAACAATGCAGCAAGCCAAGGACAGACATGTGGGCAAGAGAACAGGGTGGAGTGTTAAAATGGCAAGCGACAGGGAGGTTTGGGTCTTTCTTGCGGACAGACCGCAGGTTTTCTGCAAAGCGGTCGCCCAGTTTGCGTTTGGTCTCTCCAATGTCGAGGAGACCGCATTGGGAGCAACGAATGCAGTAGACTAAGTTAGGGGAAATGCAAATGAAATGCTGCTTCACTTGAATGGAGTGTTTGGGCCCTTGGACGGTGAGGAGAGAGGAAATGAAGGGGCAGGTGTTGCATCTTCTGCGTGGGCATGGGGAGGTGCCATAGGTGGGGGTTGAGGAGTAGGGGGTGATGGAGGAGTGGACTAAGGTGTCCCGGAGGGAACGATTCCTACGGAATGCCTCCAGGCGGGGTGAAGGGAAGATGTGTTTGGTAGTGGCATCATGCTGGAGTTGGCGGAAATGGCGGAGGATGATCCTTTGAATGCGGAGGCTGGTGGGGTGATAAGTGAGGACAAGGGGGACCCTATCATGTTTCTGGGAAGGAGGAGAAGGCGTGAGGGCGGATGTGTGGGATATGGGCCGGACACGGTTGAGGGCCCTGTCAACGACCGTGGGTGAAAAACCTCGGTTAAGGAAGAAGGAGGACATGTCAGAGGAGCTGTTTTTGAAGGTAGCGTCATCAGAACAGATGCGACGGTGGCGAAGGAACTGAGAGAATGGGATGGAGTCCTTACAGGAAGCGGGGTGTGAGGAGCTGTAGTCAAGGTAGCTGTGGGAGTCAGTAGGCTTGTAATGGATATTGGTGGACAGTCTATCATCAGAAATTGAGACAGAGAGGTCAAGGAACGGAAGAGAAGTGTCAGAGATGGACCATGTGAAAATGATGGAAGGGTGGAGATTGGAAGCAAAATTAATACATTTTTCCAGGTCCCGACGAGAGCATGAAGCAGCACCGAAGTAATCATCGATGTACCGGAGAAAGAGTTGTGGGAGAGGGCCGGAGTAGGACTGGAACAAGGAATGTTCCACATACCCCATAAAGAGACAGGCATAGCTGGGGCCCATGCGGGTACCCATAGCCACACCTTTTATTTGGAGGAAATGAGAGGAGTTAAAGGAGAAATTGTTCAGTGTGAGAACAAGTTCAGCCAGACGGAGGAGAGTAGTGGTGGATGGGGATTGTTGGGGCCTCTGTTCAAGGAAGAAGCTAAGGGCCCTCAGACCATCCTGGTGGGGGATGGAGATGTAGAGGGATTGGACATCCATGGTGAAGAGGAAGCGGTTGGGGCCAGGGAACTGGAAATTGTTGATGTGACGTAAGGTGTCAGAGGAATCACGGATGTAGGTGGGAAGGGACTGGACAAGGGGAGAGAGAAGGGAGTCAAGATAATGAGAAATGAGTTCCGTGGGGCAGGAACAGGCTGACACGATCGGTCTGCCAGGACAGTTCTGTTTGTGGATTTTGGGTAGGAGGTAGAAGCGGGCCGTCCGAGGTTGGGCGACTATCAAGTTGGAAGCTGTGGGAGGAAGATCTCCAGAGGAGATGAGGTCAGTGACAGTCCTGGAAACAATGGCTTGATGTTCTGTGGTGGGGTCATGGTCCAGGGAGAGGTAGGAGGAAGTGTCTGCGAGTTGACGCTCAGCCTCCGCGAGGTAGAGGTCAGTGCGCCAGACAACAACAGTACCACCCTTGTCAGCGGGTTTGATGACAATGTTGGGGTTGGACCTGAGAGAACGGAGTGCAGTAAGTTCAGAGAGAGTTAGGTTAGAATGGGTGAGAGGAGCAGAGAAATTGAGACGGCTAATGTCACGCCGACAGTTCTCAATGAAAAGATCAAGAGAAGGTAAGAATCCAGAGGGAGGGGTCCAGGAGGAGGGAGAATATTGGAGGTGGGTAAAAGGATCCGTTGAACGGGGAGAGGACTCCTGCCCAAAGAAGTGAGCACAGAGACGAAGACGGCGGAAGAAGAGTTCAGCATCATGCCGAGCCCGAAATTCATTGAGATGAGGGCGTAAGGGTATGAAGCTAAGTCCTTTGCTGAGCACTGAACGTTCAGCATCGGAGAGGGGACGGTCAGGGGGTATAGTGAATACGCGGCTGGGGCTGGGATTGGAAGATGGGGTGGGGACGGAGGGACAAGCGGGGGTGATATGATAATTGTTACAGCTAGGTGAGAAGTGATAGAATGGCTCCCTTCTCCATTTCTCAGTTGACTGCAACAAGTGATTTTAAAAGAGAATTTGCTTAGCAATTTAGTGAGTGTTTAACTGTTTAAGTGCTGAGACTGTAAAAGGCACACACAAACACACCAGAGTTTTCTTTTATTAAAAGAAAAGAAAATGGAGTTTATTGTACTTAACATCTGATCTATAAAAATAGGTCACTTGTTAGTATAGAACTTGTGTATTTGTGAAAAAAGAGACATGTTGTTGAAGCTTTTTGTCTTGCACTCATCAGGACAAGAGCAAGAATGCCAAATTTCAAAGGGAACCAAAAATTTATACTGCATGAGAAAAGGATCGAGTGTTGATTGGTTGCTAGTTTGGCTCTGATTGGTTGAGATGTCACCATGGCGAGTGCACCAGGGGGCTATTGTTCCCCCATGCTTTTGGTTATTATAAAAGGTGCAATATCTGGACATATTCCTGTTGCCAGGCTCACAATGTAGCTCACTTACATTTGCTAGAAGCTACATATATTATATGCAGGGACCTGTCGTCTTCAGGCAAAAGGAATATGTCCACACATTGTACCATTTTTCAAATAAAGAAAGCATGGGGACAATAGCTCCTTGGTATATTCACCATGGCAACATTTCGACCAGTCAGAGCCAACTTGTCAACTAATCAGCATGCCTTTTCACATTCAGTATAAATTGTTGCTCCCCTTGAAATTTGGCATTCTTGAGTCTGTCCTGATCAGTGTGAGATGAAAAGCTGTAGCATGGCCCTTTTTTCAGCAATCTATAAAAAATAATAAAAATGTTCCAACACACAATCACACATACATCCAAGAGATTTACAAAGACACAGAAGTAAGTTACAAAGGAAGGATAGGTTAAATTTTTTAAGAGAGAACAAAAAGAACGGCAATCATATACGATCCTGGAGATTGATGCGTTGGAAAGTTTCAGGCTGTATTCAGTGCTTCTTGCCAGGTTCTGCATTGAGACCGTTTAAAGACTTGAAAGACGATCTCTGTCTTTCTTCTGGAGTCAGCAGCTGTTTTGTTTACATTGTAGGTGGTGCGTGTGGTGTTTGGCTGTCAGATGCAGTCAGGACACACACATGCTAAATGGCTGGACAGAGAGAGACTGTGAGTTCTCTTCTCACTGTGACCAACTCATGGTCTTTCTGGTCTATCTCCCTGACCGTAGAAAAACATTTTCTTCAAACACAAAGGGTCAGCTTGTTCATCACATGATCTCCATTCACAAACTGACCAGTTACCAAATATAGTCACAGCAAGTCTGGCTACCCACATTCCAGGTCCATTGTTTAAAGTGATTCGATGACATGGTCATTGGAGACCCTTACTCAGCTGGGTCCATTGTCCAAAGTGTTTGAGTCTAACTGGTTAGTCCATAGCCACCTGAGTAACAGGTTATGTCTGCATGTATGTGAATGGTTCATGGGATGGGCCATTTACACATGTTTAAGTTGACTGTCTCTGGTGGGCTACTTCCAGACAGCTCCGCTCCTTTCTGATGGCTTTGTAATTAGGAAGGTGAATTATGTAAATGATCAATCATCTTAAGTGTTGCTGTTTTGATCACTTAGGGCAGGATTTTACACGTCGGCGAGGGGGTGGTCCACTCGCCAACGTGTAAAATGACGTGCGGTGACATCAAGGAGAACTCTCGACATCACTGCGCCCCGTTTAAATTTTCAGGTAGGCGGAGGCACAGCGAGATCAGCTGTGCGCCCGCCAACCTGTCAATGGCCAATTGAAGCCATTGACAGGGTCAATTAAGTAATTAAAGGACCTGCCCATCCAACCTTAAGGTTAGCGGGCAGGCCAGGAGCCCCGGCAGAAACTAAAAAAAAACATGAAACGTCATCCAGGGGAGGGATGAGGTTTCATGTAGGCTTTAAAAAATTTTAATAAAGGTTTTGTAAAAATTATGGACATGTCCCAACGCATGTGACATTGTTACATGAGGGAACATGTTAGGGAAATTTTATTTTTCTATTTTTATCATTTTTACATTTATAGCCGATCTCCCTGAGGCGGCACTTAGCCTCAGGGAGATGAGTGCGCTATTTTAAGTGCATGTGCGAAAGAGCACTCTCTCAATTTTGGGATTCCCCCACCCGCAGAGGGAGCGCATGGCGCCTTAATTGGCCCGCCCACATAAAATGGCGAATCGCCTCCGATAAGGGGCGCTGATCAGAAGCGCGCCAGTACACGCCCGCCCTTCAACTTCCCCCCCAACGGGGGGAAAATTCAGCCCTTATAATACTGTTGCCAGTCTTCTTAAATGTATCCTGGGGTTTCAGCTCATGTAATAAATTTAACATATGAACATGCAAATTAGGAGGACCAGTAGGCCACTCGGCCCTTCAAGCCTCCTATTGCTCCTACACCTACTCATTGAAGGTGGCAGGACAGATGGAGAGTTCAGTTAATAAAGCATGCAGTCTTCTTAAATGTATCCTGGGCTTTATTAATAGGGGCATAGAGTACAAGAGCAAGGAGTTTTTGCTGAATTTATATAAGACACTCGTTAGACCTCAGCTGGAATATTGTGTACAGTTCTGGGCATCATATTATAGGAAGAATGTGGGCACATTGGAGTGCAGAAGAGGTTTACAAGAATGGTTCGAGGGTTGAGAAACTTCAGCTATGAGGATAGATTGGAGAGGTTGGGACTGTTCTCCTTGGAGAGAAGGCTGAGAGGAGATTTGATAGAAATGTTCAAAATCATGAGGGGGTTGGACAGAGTAGATAGGGAGAAGCTGTTCCCACTCATAAAAGGATCAAAAACGAGAGGGCACAGATTTAAAGTGATTTGCAAAAGAAGCAAGTGTGACGTGAGAAAAAACTTTCTCGCACGAGTGGCTAGGGTCGGGAATGCATTGCCTGGAAGTGTGGTGGAGGCAAGTTCAATCAAGGCATTCAAGAGGGCATTAGATGATTATTTGAATAGAAACAATGCGCAGTGGTACCAGGAAAAGGCAGGGCAATGGCACTAGGTTATAATGCTCATTTGGAGAGCCGGTGCAGACATGAAGGGCCAAATGGCCCCTTCTGTGCCATTCAGATTCTATGATTCTGATCCTGTGATCTGCCATTCAATAAGATCATGGCTGATCTGATTGTAACCTCAACTCCATATACCCACCTACTGCCTATAATCTTTCATCCCCTTGCTTATCAAGAATTTATCTACCCCTGCCTTAAAAATATTCAAAGACATTTCTTCCACTGTCTTTTGAGGAAGACAGTTCCAAAGATTCACAACCCTCTGAGGGGAAAAAATTCTCCTCATTTCTGTGCTAAATGGGTGACCCCTTATTTTTAAAGAGTGGCCCCAAGTACTAGATTCTTCCACAAGAGGAAACATCCTCTAGACATCGACCCTGCCTAGACCCCTCAGGATCTTATTTGTTTCAATCAAGCTGCTTCTAAACTCCAGCAGATACAAGCTTAGCCTACCTGGCCTCTCCTCAAAAGACAACCCTCCCAATCCAGGTGTTAGTTTAGTAAACCTTCTCTGCACGGCTTCCAATGCATTTACATCCTTCTTTAAATAAGGAGACCAATAGTCTACACAGTACTCCAGATGTGGTCTCGCCAATGCCCTGTATAACTGAAGCACAACATCCCTACTTTTGTATTCAATTCCCCTCGCAATAAATGATAACCTTCTATTAGTTTTCCTATTTACTTTCTGTACCTGCATACTAGCCTTTTGTCATTCATGCACTAGGACACCCAGATCCCTCTGCATCTCAGAGCTCTGCAATATCTCATAATATTCTTCTTTTTATTTTCCTTGTCAAAATGGACATTTTCACACTGTCCCACATTTCATTTGCCAGGTCTTTGCCCTCTCATTTAACCTATCTATGTCCCTTTGTAGCCGTCTTGTGTCCTCTTCACATTTTACTGTTTTACCTATCTTTGTGTCATCAGCAAATTTAGCAACCATACCTTTGGTCACTTCATCCAAGTCATTTGTATAAATTGTAAAAAGCTGAGACCCCAGCACTGATCCTTGTGGCACACCACTCGTTACATCTTGCCAACCTGAAAAAGACCCATTTATGCCTACTCTCTGTTTCCTGGTATCTATCTAATCTTCTATCCATGCTAATATGTTACCCTGTCACACCACGAACTTTTATTTTCCACAATGACCTTTGATGTGACTCCTTATCAAATGCCTTCTGGAAATCTAAATACAGTACATCAGCTGGTTCGCCTTTATCCACTGCACATGTTGCTTCTTCAAAGGACTCCAATAAATTGGTTCAACATGATTTCCCTCTCACAAAACCATGTTGACTCGACCTGATTACCCTGAATTTTTCAAGTGCCCTGCTATAGCGCCTTTAATAATACTTTCTAACATTTTCCCTCTGACAGATGTTAAGCTAACTTGTCTGTAGTTTCCTGGGCCAGGATTTTACAGTCTGCATGTGGGGGCAGGCCATACACGCTGGTGCATAAAATGACGCGCGATGATGCCGAGCGTGTGCCCTAACATCATTGCGCTATCTCGCAATGTTTCATTCGGCAGACGCGCGCCGGAGTCGGCTGTGCGCCCACCAATAATTGATAGGCCTATAAAGGCCATTAATGAAGCAATTAATGTCAAGCCTATACTTCCTGTCCAACCTTATGGTTGGTGGGCAGGCGAAAAGGCCAAGCGGCCTTTATGTTTTTTAGGAAACCTCATCCATGAGCGGGATGAGGTTTCCTAAAGCTTTTATGAATTAATTGAAAAGTTTTTCTGAAAAATAAAAACATGTCCCATCTCATGTGACACAGTCACATGAGGGGACATGTTTCATTAAATTTTTATTGATTTTATTTATTGTTTTCAAAAGCACTTCAATCTCCCTGAGGCAGCTCCAAAACATTTCTCAGTACCATTTCCCTGGTGATTGTAATTTTCCTGAGTTCCTTCCTCCCTTCCACTTCTTGACTCACAGCTATTTCTGGGATGTTACTTGTATCCTCTACAGTGAAGACCGGTGCAAAATAACTGTTCAATTCATCTGCCATCTCCTTATTTTCTATTATTAATTCCCCGGGCTCCCATTCTATAGGGCTAACGCTCACTTCGTTAACTTTTTTCTTTATTAAACATCCATAGAAACTCTTACTATGTGATTTATTTTTCTAGCTAGCTTTCTCTTGCACTCTAATTTTTCCTTCCTTATCAATCTTTCAGTCATTCTTTGCTTTTTTAAAATATTTTGTCCTATCTTCTGCCCTGCCAGCCATCTTTGAGCAACTGAATGATTTTTCTTTCAGTTTGATACTATCTTTAATTTTTTTTAGATATCCACAGATGGTGAGCCCTCCCCTTGGAATTTTTCTTTCTCATTGGAATGTATCTATTCTGTGTATACTGAAATATTCCCTTAAATGTCCACCACTGTTTTCTAATGACCTATCCCTTAACCTAATTTGCCAGGTTACTTTAGCTAGCTGTGCTTTCATGCCCTCATAATTGCCCTTATTTTAGTTTAAAATACTAGTCTTGGACCCACTCTTCCCTCCCTCAAACTGAATGTAAAATTCAATCATATAATTACTGCTACTTAGGGGGTTCCTTCACTATGAGGTCATTAAGGACTCGAAATGTCAAATCTTTTCTTCTCCGCCGATGCTGCCAGACCTGCTGAGTTTTTCCAGGTAATTCTGTTTTTGTTTAATTAAGCTTATCTTGTTGCGCAATACCAGGTCTAGTATAGCCTGCTCTCTGGTTGGTGACAGAATGTGCTGTTCTAAGAAACTATCCCGAAAACATTCTATGAATTCCTCATCTAGGCTACCTTTGCCATTTGATTTTCCCAGTCTAAATGCAGATTAAAATCCCTTATTGTTATCACTGTACCTTTCTGTCAAGCTCCCATTATTTCATTCTTTATACCCCCTACAGTATGGTTACTGTTAGGGGGCCTGTACAGCACTCCCACAAGTGACTTCTTGCCTTTATCATTTCTCATCTCTACCCAAACTGTTTCTACATCCTGGTTTCCTGAACTTAAGTCATCCCTCTCTAACGTGCTAATACCATCAGTAATTAACAGAGCTACCCTTCCACCTTTTCTTAGCTTCCTGTGCTTCTTAAATGTCACATACCCTTTAATACTCAGGTCCCAATTTATGTCATCCTGCAGCCATGCCTCTGTAATGGCTATCAGATCATGCTTATTTATTTCTATTTGTGCTCTCAGTTCATCTGTTTTGTTTCAAATGGTACGTGCATTCAGATACAGAGCCTTTAGTTTTGTCCTTTCATTATTTTTGTAACCTCTAGCCTTATCTGTTGATTTGCTCTTAGATTTGTACTCTCTGTACTGTCTGTCCCTTCCTGTCACAATCTATTTATCATTTCTCTCTTGTCTTTTCACTACTCTTTGATTTACCACATCTTCCCAAATTTGGTCCCTTGCTCCCACTATTTAGCTTAAAACCCTCACTACTTCCCTAGTTACATGGCTCACTAGAACACTAATCCCAGCATAGTTCAGATGTCAACCGTCCCCACAGTACAGCCCCCACTTTCCCCAGTACTGGTGCCAATACCCCACAAACTAGGATTCACTTCTCCTACACCAGTCTTTGAGCCATATATTCATCGTTCTAATTTTATGTACCCTGTGCCAATTTGCATGTGACTCAGATTATAATCCAAAGGTGATACCTTTGAGGTTCTGCATTTTAATTTACTGCAAAGCTCCTCATACACCCTATGCAGAACCTCTTTCCTAGTTCTACCTATGTCATTGGTACTTACATCGATCACAAGAACTGGATCCTCACCCTACCAGTGCAGGTTCCTCTCCAGCCATCAGCAGGTGTCCTGAACCCTGGCACCAGGCAGACAATGCAGCTGTCTGGACTCTCACTCTTTGCTGCAGAGAACAGAGTCAATCGCCCTCACTATACCATCCCCTACTCTACATTACTTTTTATTCCTCCCACTTGAATGGCTTGCTGTACCATGATGCCATGATCAGTTTGCTTATCCAACCTGTAGCCCCCCCACTCTCATCCAAACAAACCAATAGAACCTCAAACCTACTGGGCAACAGCAAAGGCTGAGTCTCCTGCACTCCTGCCCTCTTGGTCTCCTTACCTGCCTCACTCACAGTCACACACTCCTGTCTCTGAACATTAACCTGATCAGAAAACCCTATCCTAAGTGGTGTGACTGCCTCCAAAACACCCAGGCAACCTTCACCTTCCCTGATGTGCCACAGTGTCTGCAGCTCAGCCACCAGCTCAATGACTCTGAGTCGAAGCCCCTCGAGCCACTAACACTTACTGCAGATGTGTTTGCCCTGGATCACACTGGTATCCAGGAGCCCCCACATGCTGCAGCCTTGACACATTACCCATTCTGCCACCCTTAATGTATTTTAATTGATTACTTATTATATTATTCACTTATTCATTTTCTTTTTTTACATATATTTTGTTAACTTTACTGCCAGTTTGTATACTATTTTAAACCTTAGGGTTGGACCTTAACCACTTACCAGACACTCACCAAGCAACGAGCTCCTTTCCCTGTAGTAGAGTAAGAACCAATTCCTGCAGGGTGAAAAGGTAGAAAAAAGCAAAAGGAAAGGAACACCTCCTTTCCCTCCTCACCGAACTGCCCCAGGCACCAAACTCCCAGGCATGCGCTCAGTTCCAAAGCTGTATTCATTTGCCTTAGCTGCATGAAAGAACCCTGAATTTATAGAAAACTGAACTTGAGCTAGATTCAACCAGTTAGCTAATTAACTACTGAGTTCTCTCAGAGTGTGTTTATCCTGCCTAAGATTGAAAGAAAAAAAAACTTAGGCTACTTACACAATACTTTCCAGTTACTGCTAATTACAGACTAGACTAGATTTTTCAAGAACAAAATTAACACTTTAAACTCCCCCACTCACCAAACTCTGAGCTATGCACTCAGTTTCAATGCTGCACTTGTTTGCGAGATGTGTGAGATGTGTTCTTCTATTTTGGATTCTATGTGTGGGATTTGGTTCTTAGGCAGACTGTAGACATACTTTGGGATCTGCTTAACACTTGTTTATTACTACTAATAATAAACAGATTACAGAGTTGGCAAAAACAGAAATACCTGGAAAAACTCAGCAGGTCTGGCAGCATCGGCGGAGAAGAGCAAAGTTGACGTTTCGAGTCTCATGACCCTTCAACAGAACTAAGTAGAAATAGGAAAGGGGTGAAATATAAGCTGGTTTAAGGGGGGGTGGGGGAGAAGCTGTGGGGGGTGGGGGCTGTTGGGACAAGCAAGCAGTGATAGGGGGAGATAACCAAAAGATGTCACAGACAAAAGAACAAAGAGGTGTTGAAGGTGGTGATATTATCTAAAACAATGTGCTAATTAAGAGTGGAGAGCAGGACAAGCAAGGTAGCTCTAGTGGGGGTGAGGTGAAATAAACGATGGGTGGAATACATTTAAAAATAATGGAAATAGGTGGGAAAAGAAAAATCTATATAAATTATTGGAAAAAACAAAAAGGAGGGGGAAGAAACAGAAAGGGTGTGGGGATGGAGGAGGGAGTTCAAGATCTAAAGTTGTTGAACTCAATATTCAGTCCGGAAGGCTGTAAAGTGCCTAGTCAGAAGATGAGGTGCTGTTCCTCTAGTTTGCACTGAGCTTCACTGGAACAAGGCAGCAAGCCAAGGACAGACATGTGGGCAAGAGAGCAGGGTGGAGTGACAGGGAGGTCTGGGTAATGCTTGCCGACAGAGCGAAGGTGTTCTGCAAAGCGGTCACCCAGTCCGCGTTTGGTCTCTCCAATGTAGAGGAAACCGCATTGGGAGCAACGAATGCAGTAGACTAAGTTGGGGGAAATGCAAGTGAAATGCTGCTTCACTTGAAAGGAGTGTTTGGGCCCTTGGACGGTGAGGATAGAGGAAGTGAAGGGGCAGGTGTTACATATTCTGCGTTTGCATGGGGAGGTGCCGTAGGAGGGGGTTGAGGAGTAGGGGGTGTGGAGGAGTGGACCAGGGTGTCACAGAGGGAACGATCCCTACGGAATGCCGCCAGGGGGGGTGAAGGGAAGATGTGTTTGGTGGTGGCATCATGCTGGAGTTGGCGGAAATGGCGGAGGATGATCCTTTGAATGCGGAGGCTGGTGGGGTGATAAGTGAGGACAAGGGGGACCCTATCATGTTTCTGGCAGGGAGGAGAAGGCGTGAGGGCGGATGCGCGGGAGATGGGCCGGACACGGTTGAGGGCCCTGTCAACTACCGTGGGTGGAAAACCTCGGTTAAGGAAGAAGGAGGACATGTTAGAGGAACCGTTTTTGAAGGTAGCATCATCAGAACAGATGCGACGGAGACGAAGGAACTGAGAGAATGGGATGGAGTCCTTACAGGAAGCGGCGTGTGAGGAGCTGTAGTCGAGGTAGCTGTGGGAGTCGGTAGGCTTGTAATGGATATTGGTGGACAGTCTATCACCAGAAATTGATACAGAGAGGTCAAGGAAGGGAAGGGAAGTGTCAGAGATAGACCATGTGAAAATGATGGAGGGGTGGAGATTGGAAACAACATTAATAAATTTTTCCAGGTCCCGACGAGAGCATGAAGCAGCACCGAAGTAATCGTCGATGTACCGGAGAAAGAGTAGTGGGAGGAGGCCGGAGTAGGACTGAAACAAGGAATGTTCCACATACCCCATAAAGAGACAGGCATAGCTGGGGCCCATGCGGGTACCCATAGCCACACCTTGTATTTGGAGGAAGTGAGAGGAGTTTAAGGAGAAATTGTTCAGTGTGAGAACAAGTTCAGCCAGACGGAGGAGAGTAGTGGTGGATGGGGATTGTTCGGGCCTCTGTTCGAGGAAGAAGCTGAGAGCCCTCAGACCATCCCGGTGGGGGATCGAGGTGTAGAGGGATTGGACGTCCATGGTGAAGAGGAGGCGGTTGGGGCCAGGGAACTGGAAATTGTTGATGTGACTTCAGGTGTCAGAGGAATCACGGATGTAGGTGGGAAGGGACTGGACAAGGAGAGAGAGAAGGGAGTCAAGATAGTGAGAAATGAGTTCCATGGGGCAGGAACAGGCTGACATGATCGGTCTGCCGGGACAGTCCTGTTTGTGGATTTTGGGTAGGAGGTAGAAGGTTGGGCGACTATCAGGTTGGAAGCTGTGGAAGGAAGATTTCCAGAGGAGATGAGGTCAGTGACAGTCCTGGAAACAATGGCTTGATGTTCAATGGTGGGGTCATGGTCCAGGGAGAGGTAGGAGGAAGTGTCTGCGAGTTGACGCTCAGCCTCCGCGAGGTAGATGTCAGTGTGCCAGACAACAGCACCACCTTGTCAGCGGGTTTGATGACAATGTTAGGGTTGGACCTGAGAGAACGGAGTGCAGTAAGTTCAGAGAAAGACAGGTTAGAATGGGTGAGAGGAGCAGAGAAATTGAGACGACTAATGTCACGCCGACAGTTCTCAATGAAAAGATCAAGAGAAGGTAAGAATCCAGAGGGAGGGGTCCATGTGGAGGGAGAATATTGGAAGTGGGTAAAAGGATCTGTTGAACGGGGAGAGGACTCCTGCCCTCCACCCTGCTCTCTTGCTCACATGCCTGTCCTTGGCTTGCTGCATTGTTCCAGTGTAGCTCAACGCAAACTGGAGGAACAGCACCTCATCTTCCGACTAGGCACTTTACAGCCTTCCGGACTGAATATTGAGTTCAACAACTTTACATCTTGAACTCCCTCCTCCATCCCCAGCCCCTTTCCGTTTTTCCCCCTTCTTTTTGTTTTTTCCAATAATTTATATAGATTTTCTTTTCCCACCTATTTCCATTATTTTTAAATGTATTCCACCCATCGTTTATTTCACCTCACCCCCACTAGAGCTACCTTGCTTGTCCTGCTCTCCACTCTTAATTAGCACATTGTTTTAGATAATATCACCACCTTCAACACCTCTTTGTTCTTTTGTCTGTGACACCTTTTGGTTATCTCCTCCTATCACTACTTGCTTGCCCCAACAACCGCCCCCCACCCCCCAACTTCTCCCTACCCCCCACCCCCTCCCCCCTTAAACCAGCTTATATTTCACCCCTTTCCAATTTCTATTTAGTTCTGTTGAAAGGTCACGAGGACTCAAAACGTCAACTTTGCTCTTCTCCGCCGATGTTGCCAGACCTGCTGAGTTTTTCCAGGTATTTCTGTTTTTGTTTTGGATTTCCAGCATCCGCAGTTTTTTGTTTTTATTACAGAGTAGGCATGTTGCTGCTAGGCATGATTCCAACTCTCTATCTAGAGTCTAACACATGACTGATTGGCGTCAGTGGTACATCATCATCTACGTCATATATTATCCTATCCCATCTGGTAACCCTTTATACGATACCTTCCCCAAGTATACAACCCTATCCTTTAGCAACCACACGAGATCAAACGATCCCGGTGGTGGGCGGGACTGGAAAATCCCGCCCTGGATCACACTGGCATCCAGGAGCTCCCACATGCTATTTCCAATGCATTTCTGTAACTCCCTTTTCACAACTATAAACTCTAACCACTCCAACTCCTACTCTTCCCCTACCGAAGTCACAGTGCTGAGGGATTCAATCTTCCTCACTATCTTCAGCCCTTAGGAAAGACGGCTTGGAGACATGAGAGCTTTCTTCTGCATCTGGTAGGACATCATCATCTGCAGAATAGGACAAAACTTTATCAGCATTTCTGTCAGCATTGCTGGGAAGCTGAGTGTAGGTTTCAGGATGACTGAACTGCAAGGACACTGAAAGCTTTTCAATGAAAGACTGATTCAAGAGAGAAGACTGAAGAGAATCGACCTTTCAATCCTCTGGGACTGGAAGAGGAGAACTCAAGACATTCAGGAACATGTTGCTCCCTCGTAGAACTCTGGGAAGAAGCTTCTGAAGAGGAATGATCTTCAACTCCTGGGAAGAATATCACAGCTGTATCATAGGCTATTGCATCAAAGGCTGAAAAGACGTTGAAGATCTGAGATTTCAATAAAATTAGACAGCAATGGAAAAAAACAAAAGGATTCCAGTAACTCTTTCAGGAAAAGATAAAGAGAAAATTTCCCAATGATATTTAGGAGGACTGTCTACTTTCAGCAGGCAGTGGTAAGAGAGCCACACTTCTCTCTGTGCGAGTTTGCTCCGTTATTGGCAATGGGAAGAATTGTTGAGAATGTGGAGACAAGACAGCTTCATCTTCTGTAATGAGAGGAATTTCATATAGACAATCGGCTCAGGGACAAGATTTCTGTGCAGGATCCTGCAGCTTCAGAAGTGTTAAAGATTGTGCCACAGCTTCTGCGCTGACCTTCAGTTCTGAAGGGAAGGAGACTTTCACTTGGGACTGAAGTATGAGTGCCAATAGACTTTCACACTGAGAAACTACCAGTTCTTGAGAGTTGTGATCCTCTGTGGACTCTGGCCTGAACTCAGGAAAAGCATTCTCTGTGGAAGACTCTTCATGGACAAAAGGAGATAAAGTAGGCAATACATTGGTAGATTCAGTGGAATTAAGATCTGAATGTTGCTCAGCCCCTAAAAGCACAAGACATTCTTCTAAAAATACAATAGAAACTTCATGAATAAGGTGCATCTAACAATGGAAAAGAAAAATCATCATCTAGAGCCTCAACACCTAAGAGATCACTCAGTACTGCAAGGGATTCTTCCTCATCACTCGCCAGGAAGGGCCAATTAAGGTCCACCAGGTCTTCATGGAGGTGGTCACTTTCTGTGCTTTCTTTATCCTGCACCTCTGGCCTGACTTCATGATTAACCGAGGGATTCATAACTTCCATGTCTGCCCTGGGTCTAGTGGATTGTGTCTCTGTGAAAGCAAGGATCTCACTGTTGTTTGTATAAACTTCCTCAGCTTCTGAAGACTGAATTTCCACTGCTTTTAAATAATAGGATGAAGATTATTGTATGAAAGACATTGAGTCTTCCGAATAGTAGACATTAGCTGCTTTGTCTATGATTCCTAGAAGCCAACCTTGCCACTCAACAGGGATGTACGCTGATTATGAAGAACATAGAGAGAACCAATAACCTGTCACCCCTGGTAGCTAAGAGCAGAAATAATCTGGCCTTTGATTGGAAGATCAATGCCACCTGGACCTTGTAACTTGATGTCTGATGGATAAAGGGTCATTGGCTGAAATTAGTTGATATGGTAACATATATGCTCCAGTATCAATTTCAAAAGTAGTATCGAAGTCTTGAACTTGTACCGTGACTGACCAGTAGTCTGGATGAAGACTATCTACTTCCACAAGAAACTCTATAGATTTGTCTTGTTTTTGACTTGCCGTTTCTTGGAAGGAATTTGTTTCATAAATATTTTCTGGCCATCAACTTCAATTAAAAGCACTGGATTTGCAGAAATGCTTGAAATGTCCAGTTTTGCCACACTGGAAGCATTTTGTGCCCCTTTCTGGGCAGTCTTGGCTTCTTTGCTGGTTTTCAAGCCACAATGCAAGCATCTCAAAATGGTTGCCGGTGTGGAGTTCTCCAGCCTTTACGATGGTTTGGTGGGTTTTTGTATGGGTGGGGTTGCTGCCAGTAGGCCTACCCAATATGGGAGCCATGTGAAGCCTCGAAGCCACCACAGATTATAGCCTGATTAAATGTTCGAAGCTCAGCCTGCCTTGCATACTGGACCGCTTGGTCCAATGTATGATCATCTTTGGTCTGCAGAAAGTCAGAAATTTTTCATCCTGGACACCCATGACTGTGCAATCATGGATTAGCTCGTCCTTCAGCGCCCCATATCCGCAAGAACCAGCTAGGTGATATAGGCCTGTTAAATATAATTCAATCAATTCCCTAGGTCATTGCGAGCGCTAGTTAGAAAGTTCCTCAAAGTGTCTTGAGTTCTTCTCTTCTAGTCCCAGAGGGTCTAACGCTCAATTCTCTTCCGTCTTCTCTTTAGGATTGTTCAATTACTAAATTTTGCTTTGGGCTAAAATGGACGTCGAAGGCTTTAATAATAGAATCAAAGTCCACAATGGACACCTGCACCCCTTGTCTTCGGAGAACGTTGTCTGCTATTGGACCTGCTGCATAAGGAAAGGAACTAACTTGAAGCTTTTGGTCTTTTTCATGAAGTCCTGATGCTGTTCGGTACCAGAGAAAATGGTGTTTCCATAACTCCCACTGTTGGCCTCTCTACAGGTCCTAGAGGCAGTCAGATGGGCGGGGCAAGGGCAGGGAATGCTCACCAGGTACGGTCATTACTACATCTCTCCAGTGTGCCTCTTTCTTCTGCCAAAATTTCTCGAGCTGCTTTCAAAGGTTTCTTCATTCTGAGGTTCCTTTGATAACACCGTTGTCTCTTTTTACATCGATGTCTCCACGGCTGCCACCATGTTGTGAGATGTGTTCTTCCAACTTGGACTTTAGGCATGGGACTTGGTTCTTAGACAAACTGTAGGTATACTCCGATATCTGCTCAACACTAGTTTATTAATACTACTTCTAAACAGGTTACAGTGTAGGTAGCTCCTAGACATGATTCCAACCTCTCTCTCCAGACATCTGTTGTATTCATGTTGATTGAGGGATATATTTTGGCAAGGACATAGGGGAGAACATCACTGCTCTTTGAAATAATGCCATGCCATCTTTTAGGCAAACCTGAATTTAACATTTTATCTGAAAGATATGACTTCAAAAGGCACAGCACTCCCTTCATGCTCAAGTCTCTGAATTGGGACTTGAACCCACAACCTTTGATTTAGATGTGGGAGCAAGACCACTGAGCCACAGCTGACACCTTAGAAATGGAAGATGGAGTTTAATGCCAATAGATTTTAAGTAGGGTATAGGCTATTCCTACACAAATGGGTATATATAAGGAAAGATAAAAGAGGCTAGACCATTAACTAAAAAGTATCCAGTTAATGTGAAGGCGTCACCAACTGGACTAACTCCAAAAGCATTTTATTTCAAGTTAAAATAGATTAAGTTAAATTTTATTTCATTTTATTTCAAGTTAAATAGATTATTTTAACTCTATATTACTATACAGAAGGTTCAGAAGGGATATGAAAAAGCAAGTAGGAGAAGCCATGAGGGGTTATGAGAAAAGACTGGCAGCTAACATAAAAGAAAATCCTAAAGTATTCTATAAGCACATCAATAATTAAAAGGTGTTAAAAGGAGGAGTAGGGCCAATTAGAGACCAAAAAAGGGGATTTACACATACAGGCAAGAGACATGGCTGAGATGTTAAATGAATACTTTGCATCTGTCTTTGCCTATGAGGTAGATGCTGCCCAGGCCATGGTGACAGAGGAGGAAACTCAGTCACTAGAAGAGTTTAAAATTGATAAGGAGGAGATATTGGATAAGCTGTCGGTACTTAAAGTTGATAAGGTATCAGAGCCGGATGGGATGCATGCAAGAATATTTAAGGAAATGAGAATCCAAATTGCAGAGGCACTGGCAATAATCTTTCAATGTTCCCTGGATTCAGGGGAGGTGCTGGAGGACTGGAGAATTGCAAACATTATGCCCTTATTCAAAAAAGGTTGTAAAGACCTACCCTGCAATTACATACCAGTCAGTTTAACTTCAGTGATGGGGAAACTTCTAGAAACAATTATTCAGGATAGAATTAATAATCACATAGAAAAACTTGGATTGATTCAGAAGAGTCAGCATGGATTTGTTAAAGGAAAATCAGGTCTAACTTGCTGGAGTTTTTTGAAGAGGTAACAGAGATGGTTCATGAGGACAAGGCCATTTATGTGGTGTACATGGACTTTAAAAAGGCGTTCGATACAGTGCCACACAACAGACTTGCGAGGAAAGTTATAGGTCATGGAATAAAAGGGACAGTAGCAACATGGATACTAAATTGACGAAGGGATAGGAAACAGAAAGCAATGGTTAATGGGTATTTTTCGGGCTGGAAGAAGGTTTGTAGTGGAGTTCCCCAGGGGTTGGTATTGGGACCCTTGCCCTTCCTGATATATATATAAATGATCTAGATCTTGAAGTTTAGGGGACAATTTCAAAGTTTGTGGACGACACGAAACCTGGGAGAATTGTAAACTATGAGGAGGACAGCATAGAACTTCAAAAGGACATTGACACATTGATGGAATGGACAGGTAGGTGGCAGATGAAGCTCAATGTGGAGAAGTGTGAGTTGATACACTTTGGTATAAAGAACATGGAGAGACAGTATAAAATAAAGGACACGATTCTAACGGGTGTGCAGGAGCAGAGAGACCTGGCTGTAAGTGTACATAAGTCATTAAAGGTGGCAGGACAGGTAGAGAGAGCTGTTTCTAAAGCATGCAGTATTCTAGGTTTCACTAATAGGGGCATAGAGTACAAGAGCAGGGAGGTTATGATGAACTTACATAAGACACTGCTTAGACCTCAGTTGGAATATTGTGTACAGTTCTGGGCACCACACTTTAGGAAGGATGTGACCGCATTGGAGAGAGTGCAGAAGTGGTTTACAAGTGTGGTTCCAGCGATGAAACACTTCAGTTATGAGGAAAGATTCGAGAAGTTGGGACTGTTTCCTTTGGAGATGAGAAGACTGAGAGGAGACTTGATAGAAGTTATCAGAATCATGAGGGGCCTGGACAGAGTAGATAGGGAGAAACTGTTCCCTCTAGTAAATGGATCGAGAACCAGAGGGCACAGTTTTAAAGCGTTTTGCATAAAAAGCAAATGCGTGATGAGAAAATCTTTTTTACACAGCAAGTAGTTAGGGTTTGGAATGCACTGCCTGGAAAGGTGGTAGAGGCAATTGAGGCATTCAAGAGCGCATTAGATGATTATTTAAATAGAAACAACGTGCCTGATTATGGGGAAAAGGCAGGAGATTGGCACTAAGTTAAAATGCTCAGAGAGCCGGTGCAGACACGATGGGCCGAATGGCCTCCTTCTAAACCGTAACAATCCTGTGATCCTGTACATTTACAATACATTTAGAATATTTTGTTCAGATTAGAGTATAAGACCTTGAAAAGGAGTTTAGGGAAGAATTAATATAATAATTCTGGTTGTTCTTTTCCTTTGGTTTTGAAAATATTTTGGCTTTTCACTGAAAAAAAGATGAGGCTTGACAAAGATATACATCATGCGGTGGCAAAGACATTATGTAACTTGGATTGTGACACCAGGACTAAAGAACAGTTAAAAATTATGCAAACCTCAAGTCAGACTTGGGAGGGGAGCTTTCCTCTGTGCACTGTATGTAACAAAATTGTACACCCGTTCTTTATAGACCTTTCAAACCTCAGGACTCCCCAAAGTACTTTATAGTCAATCAAGTATGTTTGAAACATAGCCACTGTTGTAAACATGGCAGTCAGTTGCACCCACAAATAGCAAAGTGCTAATAACCAGATAATCTGGTTTTTTTGTGATGTGGATCGAGGGACAAATATTGGCCAGGACAACAGGGATAATTTCACTGCTCTTCAAAATAATGCCATGGATCTTTTACGCCCTTGTGAGAGATCAGACGATGCCTCGCTTTAACATCTTATCTGTCAAATCTCCAACAGAGCACGGCCCTCAGCACTTCACTGGAGTGCCAGCCTATTAGATAAGTGTCTGTTTAAGAATGAGACTGATAAGAAAGGTAAACAAAAATTGCCGGAAAAAACTCAGCAGGTCTGACATCTGTGGAGAGGAAGAAAGAGTTAATGTTTCCAGTCCATATGACTCGTCATCAGAACGCTCAGTTCTGATGAGTCATACGGCCTCGAAACGTTAACTCTGCCTTTCTCTCCACAGATGATGTCAGACCTGCTGAGTCCTTCCAGCAATTTTTGTTTTTGTTTCAGATTTCCAGCATCCGCAGTATTTTGCTTTTATGATAAGAAAGATAAACATTTTCACAGGTGATCGAATATTCAAAACAGCTCTGAAACATGTGCTTCATGTCTGAAAACATTGATGAGTCACCTGTGAAGCATAGCTGATCATGTGTGAATTACAGGCAGAATTTTCTGTTCAGCGTGTGGGGGCGGGCCCCATACACTGACGTGTAAAATTACAGGCGGTGATGTCGGGCGTGCATCTCGATGTCACCGCGCGTCATTCCGATCTTTCGTTCTGCGGGCGCGCACCAGTGTCGGCTGTGTGCCCGCCAAACTGTCAAAGGCCTGTTAAGGCCATTAGTAAACCAATTAAACAAATTGACAGGGCTGCCCGTCCAACCTTAAGGTTGTTGGGCAGGCAGAGAGCCCAAGTGGACTTTGCATTTAGCACGAAAGCTCATCCACGGGCCGGTTGATATTTCATGAAGGTTTTATTGAATAAATAAAGCTTTTTTAAACATTTCATTAACATGTCCCAGCTCATGTGACACTGTCACATGAGGGGACATGTGTAAATGATTTTTAACTTTCTTTATTTTAAACTTTAAATCTGAACTTAATCTCCCTGAGGCAGCTCCGAGCCTCAGGGAGATTTCTGTGCGCAGGCCCCGACTCTCCCTCCTTCCCCCGCCCGCACAAGTAGCACTGAGCACTACCAGGTGTGCGTCATGCTGGGCGGGCCTTAATTGGCCCGTCCACATAAAATGGCAGCGCACAGCTGATCGCGGGCGGCAATCGGCTCTGCGTCCGCCCGCCCAACAGGCAGAAGATTCTGCCCTATGTGTTTGGATTAATATTCTAGAGTTTTGCCTAAATTTTGTATAAATCTTTGATAATAAGACTAAAGTGATGAATGAAGGCTATTCATTGGATATAATTTACTTAGATTTTCATAAGGCATTTGATCAAATTCAGCAAGATCATGGCGCGTAACATTAATGCTAAATTAGCTAACTGAGATAAAAATTGATTTAGCAAATGCCACTGTAAGAATTATCTTTCTATGTTTGAAATATTCTTATATAAATCAACTCCTCTTGTTTCCTTTCATACACCCTAATGAGGGAACAATGGGGTAGATATTGCAGTCCTGATGGAAAGCTAATGTTACAGATCAGTTGTCCATTATAGAAACTATCCAGTTTTCATTTCCAAGGCTTTGGCAATTTTTCAAAAGCAGTTTTAACTAACGTGTAGTGTACTGCAGCGTCTGGAGAGCATTAAAAGACACATTTCGACCATCAGCAACTTCTGCCCACACTGAAAGGGCTTGGGATTAGAAAGTAACTGACCAGGATAAAGGAAAAGGGGTCCAAATGTTCAGTATGACTCTGCAGAAAACAGGGGCAGCATTTTCTCGTTGGCGAGTGGGGGACTGGGCCCACTCGCCGACATGTAAAATGACATACGTTGACGTCGGGCGTGCGTCCCAACAACACTGCGCATCATTTAGATTGTCAATTCGGCCAGCACGCAGCCAAACTATCAAAGGCCGATTAAGGCCATTTAAAACCTAATTAATTCAATTTAATGAGCTGTCCGTCTAACCTTAAGGTTGGCGGGCAGGCAAAGAGCCCAGGCGGCCTTCGGATTTTTCTTGAAACCTCATCCACGGGCGGGATGAGGTTTCATGAATTGTTTTAAAATCTACTAAAAATTTATACATTTATTCTTTGACATGTCTCAGCTCATGTGATAGTGTCACATGAGGGGACATGTTTTAAAAGTTAAAAATCCTTTATTTTAAAGTTTAAGACTGAAACAATTTTGCATGCACGAAAGAGCGCAGGGAACCACTCAGGGAATTCCCCCCCACCCGCACAGGGAGCACACAGCGCTTCCGGGCACATGTCACGATGGGCGGGCCTTAATTGGCCTGCCCACATAAAATGGCGGCACAGCCCCGATCGGGGGCGCCCATCGGGTTCGCACCCGCCCGCACAACCCCCCTGACGGGGGGAAATTTCTGGCCCAGGCATTACGGGTCAGCACTTCTCTTATTTGCTAGCTTCTGAAGCCAAAAAGGCTTGTCAGGAATTTTTTTTCTCTGTGCCACTTTACAGCACCATCCTACGGCTCAACACTACAGTATGGTTACAAGAGGTTGCAGCCAAGTTTCAGGCTACAGCAGATATTTTACTGTTCCAAGCTTGGTGGGCATTAGTATTGTTGCAGCAGATGATAGCAGATGATATTCCCCTTTGCTGAGCCAAACTATGTGAAGGAAGGTTATTAATGTCATTTTGACAGCTACAATCATGCAGGCAACTCTGGTTCCCCATGACCTTGGCATGCCTTCATTCGTCCAATATCGGCAATCTTGGCTCAATGGTAGCACTTTGTCCTCCAAATCATAAGTTTGTGAGTTCAGGTCACATTCCGGAAAATTAATAATTACCTTGGGCAGGATTTTTAGGTCGCTGTGCGGGCGCGATCGGCGTGTCTGGAGAACGGACCATAGACCACGAACGGCCCCCAACCACGATTTCACGGTGGCTGGCCAATTAACGGCCAGCCAATGTGACACGGGTGCTGAAATACTCAGCACTGCTAGGGTGGGGTTGAGAGGAGGGTGGGCACTGGTGCAAGCGCGGGCGAGTGCCAGCGCAGAATGAAAACTCCCTGAAGGCAGAGAGATGCCTCAGGGAGCAGAAGACTTCATACGTGTTAAATAAAGATTTTAAAATCAGAATAAAAATGTCCAAGCATCACAAAAAGTCGCCTGAATATATACATTATAAACATTCTGTCCATAGATTTTTTTCAATTTAATAATGGAAACCTCATCCCGCCGCCTGGCCAATTCGCCAGTCCGCCAACCGTGAGGTTGGACAGACCACGAAAAATCAGGGACAATTACAACTTTAATGGGCTTAATTTCCCTCTTAATTGTTGGCGGGCGAGCTTCAGACTTATGTACGCGCCCACTGACCAAAATACTGCGCGAGCGCGGGATGACATCGAGACACTGGCCTGACCTCACCATGCATTATTTTACACTTGAGCAGGTCGGGTGTGTGCCCACATGCTGACCTGAAAATTCTGCCCCTTGTGTAATGAGGGATGGGTGAAAATAAATTCCAGGTACTTGACACAGGGCAGAATTTTCCACTCCCACCAGCAGTGGGAATTACAGCAGGAAGGGGAGCATGATTTGGTGGGGGGCCAACAGTCAGTTTCCCAAAGTTGGGAAATTAGTTTGGAATCTTGTTCTCCTGACTTTCATGGCGGGTTAAAGGTGGGTCGAGTGTCCGCTGATCTATGTTGGGAACCCCATTTACATCTCATAAATGCTTATTAAAAGCCTAGCACACCAGAATTTTGTCCCATCTCCAAATGTAGCGCCAGCGGGAATTTAGAACGTCTTTTTCACGGCTGTACACAAGTGGCATCCACCTGGCGAGGTGGACTTCTTCTTGGACTTTCAGGTCAGTAGATGCCTTCCTTTCACACTGTCACTGAGAGTTATCAGATGCCTGTGCCACATGCTTTGGGGAGGCAGTGGCATAGTGGTATTGTCACTGGACTAGTAATCCAGAGGCCCAGGGTAATGCTTTGGGGACCTGGGTTTGAATCTCACCACGACAGATGGTGGAATTTGAATTAAAAAAAAACCTGAAATTAAAAGTCTAATGATGACCATGAAATCATTGTCGATTGTTGTAAAAACCCATCTGGTTCACTAATGTCCTTAAGGGAAAGAAATCTGCTATCCCCACCTGGCCTAATTGTGAATCCAGACCCGCAGCAATGTGGTTAACTCTGAAATGCCTGGTATCTACACCACATGGACTGCAAAGGTTCAAGGAGGTGACTCACCACCATCTTCTCAAGGGCAACTGAGGGGTGGGCAATAAATGCTGACATAGCCAGCAACACCCACATTCAATGAATGAACTTTTAAAAATTGCTGCGCCAAGGCTGGGCAGTGGGGTGAGATGAGACCGAGCCAGGGCTTTGGGGGGTGGGGGTGGGGGTGCGGGGGGGGGGGGGGGGGGGGGGGGGTGGAGGTTGTGAGGGAGGGTAGTTGAGGGGAAGAGTGAATGGCACCCGAATGTTTGCGCCTACGAGGTGATGGTGGGGCGGCCACTTCCTCCCCATCCTGCCACGAGATTCGACTTGATCTTCACGGCTGCATAATTAATAAGCTGAACAGTGCAATATTGTACATGTTCAGCCGCCCCGCTCTCCAGCAGAAGTCACTCCGACTTCCACTCCAGACTTAGTCTCCAGAACAGAAAATTCCACCCATAATCTACGTTGACGCCTCAAAACAACACTGAAGGAGTGTTGGAATGTCAAAGGTGCATCACTTTTAGGTAAGATGTTAAATTGAGGATTTGTCTTCTTTCTCAAGTGGACTTGAAAGAGCCTGATCCACAATTCTGCCATAGCCCATTTGAGCCTGTTCCGCCACTCAATGAGATCATGGCTGATCTGTGATCTAACTCCATATCCTTGTCTTTGCCCCATATCCCTTAATACTGTAGCTTTGGTTAATAACAAATCATCAATCTCAATTTTAAAATCAGCAATGGATCTAGCATCAATTGCCAATTGAGGAAGAGAATTCCAAACTTCTACCACCCTTTGTCAGTGGAGTGTTTCCTAATTTCATTTCTGAAAGGTTTGGCACTAATTTTTTTAGCTTAGCCCACTAGTCCTAGAGTCCCCATCCAGCAGAAATAATTTCTACCAATCCTTCAGTTCTCCCTAATATTTTGAAAATTTTGATCAAATCACTGCTTAACCTCCTAAATTCCAGGAAATACAATCTAGGCTGTCTAATCTCTCCTCGTAGTTTAACCCTTCCAATTCAGATACTATTCTGGTAAATCAGCTCTGCACTCCCTCCAAGGTCAAATAGCTATATGCAACAATTATGTAAAAACAACAGGTCGCACCAATTAAACATGCTGCCTGCAACACCATGACTGGGCATGAGTTAATCACATATGGTGATCCCAATGCCCATTTTCGAGATTCAGCCAATTTAACGTGGGCAATAAATACTGGCTTTGCCAGTGACGCCCACATCCCATGAATGAATAAAATGAACAGTTGCTTGGTAGTACAGAACTTGAATATTGCTGAAAACAAAGACATGTTGCACTCATCAGGTCAAACACATGGATGTCAAATTTCAAACAGTCACAATAATTTATTTTACAGGAGAAAAGGGTGCTGATAGGTTTGCAAGTCAACTCTGATCGACCGAGGTGCTACCATGGTGAAATCTGCTCTCTTTTCAGCAATAAACTGATCACTATCTAGTCATATGCCTCATTGCTGTTTGTGGGATCTTGCTGTGCCCAAGTTGGCTGCTGCATTTCCCAACAAAACAATAGTGCCTTCATTGGCTGTGAAGCACTTTGGAATATTCTAAGGATTTGAAAAGCACCACATAAATGCAGATGATCACTTTGTTTTTGTCTTTCAATACTTAGTAAAGCAGTACAAGCTGTGATTGTGTACAAGCTGATGATTCTTAAGGCCCTTCCAGCATAAGGGATTCATATCCCATTGCGATGCCACTAGGAGGATGGGGGCTATTGCAGCAACAATCATTGAGTAAAGGTGCCTCCACCAAAAACATCTGGCAAAATGAGTTTTGCTATTTCTCGCTGTAGATGGGTAGAGGCAAGAGGACCTAAAGCATTTCTCGGCAACCTGAGCAGCCTTGCATTGTTCTTCTTGCCCATGTTTTCTCTGAACATGTCAGCTCGAGGGAGCTTCTAATGGGAAATCCTCTGGCTCCTTTCCTCAATGACTGTTGCACCAAGTGGCATCACTATTGTTCCCACTGTCATCACCATGGGATATGAACACATCATGCTAGAAGAGTCTTAAGATTCATCGCAATCACAACTTGTCCTGCTTTACTAAGTGTTGAAAAACAAACACAAAACAACATTTGCATTTATGTGGTGCTTTTCATATCCTCTGGTGCCAATAAAATTAGCATAAGGCAAAATAAATAGCCTAATTTTGAGGCTGTTACTACTTCATTAACAGAAGACAAAAAAAAAACAAAAATTGATATCTTCTTTTCCTGAATTTTAAATTTCCAGTTCTGAGCCAAGGACAATTGCTTATAACTCTTTGTTCAAAACTCAGTTGTCATGCCTGAGGATTTCCATTTTTTTTACATAAGTTCTAACCAAAGGGAGCAGAGGGTCTCTTTCTGTTCAGGAATTTGTCAACAAGCCTGTCAACCAAACCGACTACCCCTTCCACAGGGTAGATCTTCTACAAATATCTCATAGCCACATGAATAAAAATTGTCCCATGACAATATTTGTTGACTATCTGAAACAGGATGGCAAGTTGATTTACATCCCTGGTCAATCTGGTGATTGGGACTGAGATGCAATAGTAGATCCTCATCGTGTCGATTTGAAAGAAGCTGTGATAAATCCCAAACTGGCACATTTGGTTTTATGATTCCACAGCCTTACAAGCATACAAAGTAACTATGTTCTAAACTATAACCCAAAAATCCTTTCTGTGCAGAAAAAAAATGCAATGACTAACTGAAGAAAACCTGTTTGTAGGTTAGCTGTTTTGTATATTCCACAAGATCTTTGTAGGATATTGAATCAAAGAGTATTTTGAAGAAGAACAATTGAAAGCAAGTTCGTTCATTTTAAATGTGTGATTTTTTAAAGATAAAGATGAACGATAACAGGGTCTGAACGATGCCCTACTTTAGCATGCTGCCCTTATACCCCTTAGACTGGGTCTGAATGCAGGCTAAATGAAAAGTTTTCCTGAAAAATAAAAACATGTCCCATCTCATGTGATACAGTCACATGAGGGGACGTATTTCATTACATTTTTATTGATTTTATTTATTATTTTCAAAAGCGCTTCAATCTCCCTGAGGCAGCTCCGTGCCTCAGGCAGATTGAAGGGCTCTCTCGCGCGCATGTGCATGAAAGAGCGCTGGCCCTGACTCTCCCTCCTCCCCCAGCCCGCACAGGTTGTGCTGAGCGCTACCGCTCACGTATTACGCTGGGCAGGCCTTAATTGGCCCACCTGCGTAAAATGGCAGGGCTGAGCCGATCGTGAGCGGTGGTCAGCTCCGCAACCGCCCCCACCCGCTCCCGCCGAGCCTGCCTGACGTGGGGAAAATTCAGGCCAATGTTTCCATTGCCTGTTGACTATAAAGGCGAGATGAGTTTAGGCAATATCCCAACAAGTCCATAAAGAGGCAGAGTTAAATAGTTTTAGAGCTGAATGTTTTTCTGCCCTTTGAGGATGGGCTGGGTGGCAGGAAGGCTGGAAAAATTGCATGGGAAGGTGGTGAGTCATGTAATTGTTGTCTTCCTGCCATCATGCCATTTACTGGTGGGAAGGATGGCAGATGGCCCTCTTGCCATGAGCCCAATCGAGCCACTTAAGTGGTTAATTAAGGGCCCCTTCCCACTTCTTCTAGCATTTTAACAGCAGATGGGGGACCCTCTGCCTCATGGGGCGACTAGCAGCTGCTGACCTCCCAGCGTGCTCACAGGAGGGCCCTCTTTCTGGACAGCTTTTGGCTCAAGGATGGGCCCCTGGCAGCAATGGTCATCTAATGGGAATGGCCCTCCCTGTCCTCATCTAACCCCTCCTCCTGGCTTGGGGCTGCCTGCCCGGGCCCAGCAGCCCAAACCCTATTTACCTGATTTTGAGGGTGCACAACTGGCACTTCCTGTTTTTATTTTATTTTCTTTTTCTCCTGTTCCAGCGTACGAACGTTGGTACGTCCTGCTTAAAGGATTCAAAAACTTTTTTTTTGGAAAAACAAAAATCGTTGCATCAATTGCCTTGTGATTTTAAATCTACAAGTCTCAGTCTTTTTGTACAGTTGTAGATTTAGATTTGTTGAATATTTGTAGGTAAGAAAATTTATCGAAAAGATGTGAGATAGAACTCGAGTTGTTCTTAGTGAGACTATATGTACTGTGTTATATAGTGTAGGAATTTTATGTGTAATCATACGCTGTGATATGTGGGTTAAATCCTGATGACAGGTGTGAAACTGGAGCATTTCTCTTCACCCTATAGATGCAATTACAGCAGTGACCACCAGTTCCGGTGGCACTGTTGAGGTAGATTCATCCAGCAACTCTTGGAGGCAGGGTGTTGCCCTTAATAGGGCCAGCAGTCCCAGCAACAGCCACTTATTTGGATCCACCAACAAAATACAGCCTTGTGTCCCGCTGTAAACTGAAGCAGAACCTCTGCCACCTACCTAAAACTCCGGCCTTAATTTATATCTTGTTATGATGGAAGAAATTTAACACCGCATGGTGGGCAAGAAAGCAATGGGGGAATTTAATGTATATTCTCTCCTCATTACCAAAATGTATCACTTCACACTGTTAAGTTTAATCTGTCATGCGTCTGCACACTTCACCCTCTGTGTTCTCCTGAAGTCTGTTACTATCCTCCTGACTGTTTACTAAATTTCTGATTTTTTTGTCATCTGTAAACTTTGGAGAACACCATATTCCCCCCAAGCTTGTGAATCTGCAATGCAGGTCAGCAAACGTGAGGCACACTTGCAAGACAAAATCTTGATTTGCTGATTTTAAGAACTAATTTATGGATGGAATTTGGAGGAGTTGGGAGGTTTTGAAAATGGCAAACTTACCAGATGGACTCAGGGTATCCAAAGGCATGTTCCGTTTTAATGGCACAAAATTCAGAAATTTAGTAAACTGTGAGGAGGATAGTAACAGAATCCAGGAGGACATAGACAGTGAAATTACAGGTTTCAGTAATTGGAAACCTGATCCCAAACTGCCTCCAATGCACCCACTGCTACTTTTTAGTGGAAGTAGGTTTTGAATGCTTGTGAATAATCATCTCTAGAGAGACAGCTCACTAATTATAATATTTTAAAGAGGCAACTTTAAAGAGATTTGCATTGTGAATTGAATTTAACGCTTCCTGCATGTGTTTCATGGGGTTCAGGAACGCACTAAGTTTGAGAAGGCAGCATATGTATTGGCTGAGGGAGGGGGCGTTGAATGAGGCATGGGATCACTTTGCATGGAGTTCCGACTTTCATGTCCTCTTTCACTGCAATCCTTCTCCTTGGCCAGCAGCACATCACTCCTAGCTCTCTACCATGGAGCAGCTTGGTGCAGATCAGTGATATCTTGTAAAGCTACACTTGTAGTGTCTGTCGTTCTGTTTAAGACAACAAACATTTTGGCATCCAAGTTTGCATAGCCGTCATCAAGGCCTGCATAGACTCATTTGAAGAGATCAGTCTATCCATGGAAGAAAATATTCTTGCAATGGTCTGTGCTATCAATCCACTAATGCTTGAGCTGGAACCCTTCATCTGCTCTGCTATTGTGGACAGTGTCTATGACAGGACTGCCAGTACTTCACAGGTTTGGTGCTGTCCCTCAATGATTATCCTTTTCATCTGTGGCCCACAGTTGAGCAGAAATTTGAGAGTTTTCTGCTCCCTTATGAACTGTAAGTCCAATTAGACCATTAGGGATGGGCATTGGATGAGGCCTTGCCAGTGATGCTCACATCCCATGAACAAATAAAACAAAAGCAAATCCAACAATCTATGTAACAGGGCCCTGTGAAGTGTGTGTAACTGCCCTGGTGCTTAGAAACATGCGCCCTGAGATGGTGAGCCTTCAGAAGAAATAAATGCTTCTGAGAAACTGTCGTCTGCAAAGACCCCAGAGTGGTGTTCCACACCTGAGGTCCCTTAAGGAGAGAAGAGGCAGGTATGAATTAGTTCTTGCTTGGAAAGATTATCTCCTTCCTGCTCTTTAATGCATCCAGCAGTAGATCAAGTGAGGTGTCATTAAAACAGTACATAGTCTTTCAATGGCCTGAATCCATTTGGTAAGTCCGCCATCTCTTTGCAAAACTTCCCAACTCTTCCAAATTCCATCTTTAAATTGCAGTTAACATGTTGAGATTTTGTCATGTGGGTACACATCAAGCCCTTATATGGTATTGTGGATGAGAAGCATTTGCATTTTCCAGGCAAAATCTCAGGCATGGATTTTCCGTGCCCGCCTGCATCGGGCGTGTTCGGTGGTTTGAGTGGACAGTATGGCGCGATCGGTTTCATGACGTCGTGAAACCAGTTTGCGATTGTCCGCTCCGTCCACCAGCGGGCGGGCTGCATTTCCCGTCATCGGACGTCAGGAACCTCATTGTAATACATCAGCATATTATTATGAGGCCAGCCAACCAGACTCAACACCCACTGGATCCTCCACCCATGCCGGTGGGAAAACGCATCAATGTGTTTCACAACAGTACATAAGCGACGTGCACCTTGCAGGCTGCACTTCGGTCAGGACTTCAAGGTTTGTTTGCCATCCTTGCTTCAGTCAGCACTCTCAGTTATCAGCACCAAGCTTCACAGACAGCACCACATCATTTTTAGGGGACTTGGCTCATGGGTAGGTCCCTACCAACCAGATCAGCCATATGTGGGTGGCTTTTCAACAGTTGCAGGGCAAGGTCTTGCTTGGGGAAGGGGGAGAAGTGGCCTCAGGCAAGGGAAGAGGCTGCAGGACGAGGGCTGTACTGGGGAAGGAGGGTATCCCAGGGTGTGTGTGGGGGCACATGTTAATCTGTGAAAGTGGCCTCAAGATGGTGAGGGCTGAGGAGGCAGTTTCCAGAGGAGATGAGGCCAGATGGGCATGTGAGGGTGTGTGTGTGAGAGTGGGTGGTGATGTCCCTTGATCTGGCAGTGAGTGAGATGCTAGTGAATGTGTGATGGGCTTGAGTATATGAGTTTAGAGTGATGAGATGGCTGCCATACCCTGGCTGCACAGATGAGATCATCCATCCTCTATCTGCATTGGATGGCCAATCTCTTCTGTGCAGCATTGGCCCTGATCACTGCTGTCACTGCCCACCATGGTTGGTTGGTGATGCCACTGTCCATCCTGCGGCCAGAGCGGGAGTAGAGGAAATCACGGTGGGCCTCCACAGTATCCAAATGGCATTCCAGTGACATGTCATTAAACCTGGGGGCTGTAGTCTTTTTGCCTTTCGTGGACATCTTCCCTGCAGCAGCCGTGGGCTGGAAGCACTGAGATTTGTGCGCGACTTTAAATATGGCGCCCAATATGGTGAAACGGCGAAGAGATGGTGGGTGAGCAAATGAGATGCGAATGATGGTGCCCACCATCGAAACGGCGTGTTTCCCAGGAATTCATAAATAACGTGGCGTGTTTGAGATGCTATGGTGTGAAAATCCACCATCGCGTCATTTTACCCGCCTGCTAATGCACTTAGAGCAAATCTGGGATGATTCTGCCCTCAGTGTCTCCATCTCTAATGGTTAGAGACGCAGTTAAGCCACTGATCTCCATGGCCTCTTTCTCTGGTGATGTCAGCAGCACTATCTGCAACAGGAAAGAACAGACCTATCAGTGTCTGTAAGGCATATCTTCACCTGATAAATGCAGTGCACATGATGAGGCTACCGGGCATTGGCAGGATACTTCACAGTGAATGCAGTTAGAGGTGAATGGTGGTGCTGGAGGATGGATAAATGGGAAGATAAGAAGTACATCGAAAATGAATGGTTTTCAAACTTAAGTGGGTGTAAAAAGTGAAGTGATGGAATACATTTAGCAATCACAATGAAGTGCCAGGTGGGCAATATAGGATGTAAGTGAATCTGCAAATATACACATATTTCTTGGACTGGCTAAGCCATTAACCCGTTTCCTACACTGGATCCAGGTACAGGCCACAATAAACCTATTGATTACCTTCTCAAGCTCTAACCAAGCCTTTTTGGTAGCAGCGACAGGTTTCTTCTTCCCAGGGCTGGGGAAGATTATCTAGTTCCCACTCTTCACCGCATTCAACAGTACAGCAGCTGGGGCGCCATTAAAACGGGCATGCCTTAATATCCTGAGTCCATTTGGTAAGTTTGCCATTTCCAAACCCTTCCAACTCCTCCAAATTCTATCTTTAAATTTGCTCTTTAAATCAACAAGTCGACGTTTTGTCTTGTGGGTGTGCATCATGTTTGCTGACCCACATTGGAGATTCACAAAATTGCAGGGAATATACAGTGGTGTTCTCGAGGGATCAGTATTGGGGGCATTGTTTTTTAATAAATATTAATGACCTGGACTTGGCATAATTGCAAAGTTTGCAGATGACACAATTTTGGAAATTTAGTAAACAGTAAGGGGGATAGTAACAGACTTCAGGAGGACATTGGCAGTGAAATGGGCAGACACATGACAGATTAAATTTAACACGATGTGAAGTGATAGATACATTTTGGTAAGAATGAGGAAAGAATATACATTAAATGATACAATTTTAAAGTGGGTGCAGGGGCATGGAGTCTTGGGATTGTACACAAACTTTTGAAGGTGCAGGACAAATTGAGGAGGCTGTAAAAAGAAAACATATAGGATCTTTGGCCATATTCATAGAGGCATAGAATACAAAAGCAAAAAGTAATTCTAAATCTTTATGAAACACAGGTTAGGCTTGTGGATGGAGGATTATTTTCAATTTTGAACACCCAACATTGGGAAGAATGTCAATGCCTAAGGCCGGGATTTTCCGGCCCCGCCATGGCAGGATCAACCATGCGAGATTCGGCATTCCAGTCAAAAGTCCATTGGGGAGGGATTTTCCCTCGTCGGACGGCCTGTGGGGTGGGGGGGAAGCCGACCACCGCCCTCAATCAGGGCCGGACCGCGATTTCACGCTGGCCGGCCAATTAAGGCCTGCCCAGCGTGAAACATGAGCGGCAGCGCTGCCTGTGTGGTGGAGGGGGGTTGGGGGATGGGATGGGGGAGGAGGGCGAGTGCGCAGGTTCACACATGCACCCGGGTGCAAGCTGGAATAGCTCCGTGAGGCACAGAGCCATCTCAAGAGGATGAACAGTTTAAAACATCAAAAATGAAGATTTTAAAAACGTTATAACACATGTCTTAACATGTGACTCTGTCACATGAGCAGGGACATGTTATAAATGAAATGTTACAATTTTTATTTTATTTTTATTTGCTGTTGGAAACCTCATCCCGCCCGTGGATGAGGTTTCCCAAAAAATACAAAACCGCTTGGCCTTTTCGCCTGCCCTCCCATCGTAAGGCGAAAATTTAATTTCGGCTAGGACTTTAATGACCTGTTTAATAGGTGTGTTAATTGTCAGCGGGTGCGCTGCTGAATCCGGAACGCGCCCGCCGACCGAAATATCGCACGAGTGCGCGATGACATTTTTAAAATATCTGCGTTCGCCCGACGTCATCGCATGTCATTTTACACTTGGTCAGGTCGGGCACAGGCCCACCCGCCGAGCTAAGAGTTTTCCCCATTGTCTTTCGGTGGGTCCGGACAATCCCAGCAGTGGGCTGGGCCGGAAAATCCTGCCCTTAGAACGGTCGCTGAAGAAATTTACTAAAATGGTACCAGGAGTGAGGGTCTTTAATGATGTGGAGATAGGCCCCAAGAGTTAGGCTATGAGGAGAGGTTAGACAACCTAGGAATTCTCTGGAATTTAAAATGTTGCGGAATGACTTGATTGAAGTTTTCAAGATATTAAGGGAAACATGCAGGGTAGATTTGGAGTAACTACTTCCTCTATCTGGGGAGCCTATGGGGCATTGTAACAAAAAATAGAGCCGGACTTTCTGTAGTGCAATTAGGTAACACTTCTTCACATAAATGGTAGCAGAAGTCTGGAACTTTCCTCCACAAACAGCAATTGACACTAGATCAATTATTAATTTTAAAATGGAAATTGATAGATTTTTGTTAGCCAAAGGCATTAATGGATATGGGACAAAGGCAGGCACATGCAATTAGGTCATAAATCAACCATTATCTCATTGAATGGTTGGAGAGCAGGCTCAAAGGGTTAAATGACCGATTCCCATGTCTCTATGTTCTTAGGTTGGAAATGATGGGGCTGTTTCCCTTACAGCAGAGAAGTTTAATGAGAGATATGATAGAATTGTTCAAAATAATGAACACTTCTGATTGAGTATATAATGATAAACTGTTTCCAGTGGCAGAAGGGTTGCTAACCAGGGGCAGAGCTTTACATGCATCCATCAGTAGGTTTCAAATGGTGGACCTGTAAAATTCCCCCAAGTGGTCTTTTTGCTGCCCTCCTCCAACACCCCATCCCACACCCCACCCCCACCCCGCCTGACCTGTCTGCAATTGTACGGGGGTAGGACAAGGCCTAGGGCAACACACCCGCCCTGACCCATATTGAAGTCCTTAGGTGGCCACTTAGGGATGCTTTCCTCCCCGGTAGCAGGTGTTCAGGGACAACAAAGGAGCCTAGCAGGAAGCCACCTCAGGTGGGGGTGGACAGGGATTGGGGGAGGGGGTTGGAGGAGTGGCATTTTCATTACTAGTCCTCTTTTGAGGTTGGGAACCCCCCACCACACTTTGACTCGGGGGACTGCTTGTCCCAGCAGTGACCATTGGTCCCTAGGATGCTGCTGGGACTACAGAGCTGCCTGCCAATCAGATCGGACAGCATCTCTCTGAGGCGGGGCCTCCATCCGCCTGAGGGGTGGAAGGTCTGCCTCCAGCCACTTAATGGCCATGGGGCACCCCTGACTGATTGGATGTGTTCCCTGCCAACTTCTTTTGTGGCTGGGCAGGAAACCCTGCCTTCAGAAAAACTCTGACCCAGGGGTCACAGGTTTAAGGTGATCGACAAAGGAACCAGAGGCGACATGAGGAAACAATCTTTTGAAGGCAGCAAAATGTAATCTGGAATGCATTGTCTGAAAGGATGGTTGAAGCAGATTCAATATTAACTTTCAAAAGGGAATTAGATAAATACTTTAAGGGAGAACATTTTCAGGGCAATGGGGAAAGAGTGGGGATGAGGGACCAGTTGGATAGCTCTACCAAGGAGTTGGGCATGATGAGCCAGATAGCCTCCTGCTGTGCAGTAATTTTAGAATTCATTCTATAATTCTATGATTCTATATTTAATATTGTTATTTTATGGCACAATGAAAAACAAAATCCTTCTATCAGCACTCCAGTTCATCATTTTATTGGTAGCCAAGGTAATCAATCATGCTTCCCAGAAGGAGAACTCATTTCTTTCACATGCTGTTGAAGTTCCAAACACCAGTAATAAATTCCAGTAAAGATGTAGTGGAACAAAGAGAGCAAACATGAATATTGGAAATGAGCCAAAGATTATTGCTATCACTTTCAGCCAACGAACAAATGAGGTCAAAATGTAATCAACTGAAACTGGCAATAAAAAATATAGACACTGGTTTATAGATTACATCTGTGACTGTTGTTCGGAGACAATAGCCGCCAATGCATTGCCTTCTGTTAGTACACATAAATCTTAATAGAGTGATGAAACTAGAGGTGTGCAGAATTTACCCTACTTGGGCATGTTGATCTCATTTCACAGCGAAATAAATGTTCTAATTTCACATTAAATATGAGACCTGTCAAGAAGATATAATAATTCTCATAATGTTATTGGAATTTATTGTAAAATAGAGTAATAGTGGGATGTGCCTAAGTGTCTATATGTGTTTGTGTGTGTGTGTGTGTGTGTGTGTGACTTACTTGAATTAGTCTGGGTGTTTTGATCTAAGAAGAAAGATTAGGCTTGAAATATTAATTAGGTAAATATGGAGAAGTTTACCAACATAGGTATCAAGGGAAATTTGCATTTTTAACTAAACCAGACAAGATTGTTTTCAAAGGAGGGGTGAAATGTGTCACCTAGCCAGGTGAAGTTTAGAAACAAAGGGCAGAATTTTCTGCCTGTCGGGCGGGCGGGCCCGACCCAATCTCCGGCGGGCGGGGAGCCGATCCCCGCCGGAGAAGCGGGCCCCACCGCCATTTTACATGGGCTATGCACTTCCTGTGTGGACGAGGGGGGGATTCCTCAAAAGCAAGAGTGCACTCTTTCGTGTATGCACACGAAAGAGCGCACATTTCCCTGAGGCTAAGTGCTGCCTCAGGGAGATGGCTGACGCTTGTAAAAAGATTAAAAATAGAAATTTTTAAAAATCCTTAACATGTCCCCCTCATGTGACAATGTCACACGAGATGGGACATGTTCATAAATTACGGTAAAACTTTATTAAACTGTTTAAAACCCTGCATGAAACCTCATCCCGCCGGTGGATGACGTTTCATGTTTTTTCTATTGCCCGCCGGGGCTCCTGGCCTGCCTGCAAACCCTAAGGCTGGATGGGCAAGTCATTTAATTGTTTAAATGATCCTATCAATGGCCTCAATTGGCCATTGACAGGTCGGTGGGCGCACAGCTGATTTTGCTGTGCCCCCGCCTTCCTGAAAATTTAAATAGGGCGGGATGACATCGGGGGTTCCCCACGACGTTATCCCACATCATTTTCCATGTCGGCAAGTGGGCCCCGCCCCCTGCTTGCCGGCAGCAAAATTCTGCCCAGTGTGTTTATTTTTCCCAAAGATTACTGGTAAAACGTAGTGCTATGAGAGGGCTTTATTATCAGGGAGATAAGTCCAAAGACATAGTGAATCAATGGGTATTTGCATGCAGAGGGGAAAATATGTATAAAGGAGCAAAGGCTGTGTCAGGGAAGGCATTTTTTAAGATATTACAAGTGTGTGAAAAGCCTTCAGCATCTAGGCCTCTAGCTGCTAACCTCAAAGGACTGAAGTTAAGAAAACTCACTTGAAATTCGACTTGTTCAAGGTATCATGTTTCTTTTCCTCGGTTTTTTAAAATCTATGTGTCTTACTGTTGCCTTAATGAAAGTGTAACTGGGAGTTAGGGGATTTAGAAGTTATCATTGTAGTAATTTGTAGATCTGTGTATGTATTTAAAATCATTTCTCTTATTAATAATTGTTTGATCTAGTTTTTTGGTGGTCTTTTTACTACTGAATTCAAGGCAGGCATCTCGAAATTTATACAAATTGAAAATTAATTATGATGGGTGTTTTAGGATTTGTTTTAGGCTCTGGGATTTGAGCAGCTCAGCATTTATCATCGGCTGTGTCAGAACAGACCAAATATTACGTTTTCAATCTACCTTAGTAGGAAAACAATTGGGGAATAATGCTGCCAGCTACATACCAGACACTATCACTTTCTGATTATTTTGCCAGAGAAACGATCATTTTTATCCACATTCATGCAAACACAAGAGGATATCCTCAAACATCACGGCAATGATGGAATGATATCATAGATTCCAATTTCCATCTTTAATGCGATAGAACATAAGGTTCTACTCAAGCAGATAACTGACATCCAGTGTTGCCATGGTCAGTGGGAGTGCATTAAGAATACTGTGTTAAAGAATGTAATTTATTAGTGGGCAATGGTGTCCAACCCCAGAAACTTGGGGCTGAATCTTCTGGTCGGCGTGCGGGGGCGGGCCTGACATGCCGACGTGTAAAATGACGCGCGATGCCGTAGGGCGTGCAACCCGATGCCATCGCGCGCCATTGCGATATTTCATTCAGCAGGCGCACGCCGGAGTCAGCTGCACACCCGCTGAAATGTCAACAGCCTATTAAGGCCCTTAAGAAACTAATTAAACTATTTAAGAATGTTGCCCGTCCAACCTTAAGGTTGTCGGGCAGCCAAAAAGCCCAAGCAGCCTTCACGTTTTTCAGGAAACCTCATCCACGGGCAGGATGAGATTTCCTGAAGCTTTTATAAAATCAAGAAATTAATTTTCCCACTTTCGCAAACATGTCCCAACTCATGTGACGCTGTCATATGAGGGGACATGTTTAAATCAATTTTTACATCATTTATTAAGATGTTTTATTCGCTATTCAATCTCCCCAAGGCAGCTGCGCGCTGCCCCGACTCTCCCTCCTCCCCCAGCCTGCCCAGTTAACGCTGAGTGCTACCGGCCACGCGTTACGCTGGGCGGGCCTTAATTGGCCTGCCCACTAAAGTGGCGGCGATCGGCTTCGCACCTGCTCCCACCCAGCCCGCTCTTCATAGGAAAAATCCAGGCCTTGAAATCTTTTCCAAAGATACGCAATCCCCTTCAGCTGACTTGCCAGCAGCTGGCCCATTGCACTGCTGGTTGTGTCTGAGGCCCGTATTAGTCAATTTTTCTCTCCTTCTTCAAGTAAGCCTCCAAGGTGCAAGGCAGAAAAGCACTGGGATCTTACCAACATTGTTTAAGTGAGGCTGATCCCAGAAAATTTGCCAGGATCAGCGGCAGGTTAACTAGGCAAATGGAAAACCTATGTGGCTGACTTTCTGCTGGGTTTACATTGAAATGGAAAATCCCATCAACAACGTCTAATGACTAATAACTAAAACCTCTGCTTTCCTGTTTAAAAATATGCCTATTTATACTGTTTTCCAAATCAATTATTGCTTGTTATTAAAATTGCCAGTGTCATTTTAACTCCTTTTCATTGATGCAAGCTCTTGGGTTCAGTGCCTTCATGATGTGCAAGTAAGGTATGATTATCACAAGGTTGTGAAAAATACAACATGCCAAAAAGGTCTTAAAATAATTCCTAAGGAGAACATTGAATGAGGACCTTAAACTGTTCAAGCAACAAAAATAAGACAAACACTAAATAGTACCTTTATAAACTAATGACCTTATTGTATGATTCCTGGCAGAAGCGTCTTAAAAAGGTTTGGCTTAAATAACATTGGCTAGAAAGGAAGACTATAAAAGGTTCTGTATAATTTTCAAGTGAAAAGGAGAAATTCTGACGCGTCTAACCTGAAGTTCACCTAACGTAAACTTGCTAAAAGAGCTCAGTTTCACAAAATCCTGGAATTTTCCAGCCCCATTGGTGTCAGGCGTCATGGTGGGCGGGGGGAGGGGGAAAATGTGGTGAGAAGGCCACAAAGATTGCTTTTACGCCATTGTGAAACCAGTTTGCGATCAGCCGCTCTACCCGTCAATGGCAGGCCGCATTTCTTGCTGCCGCATGTGGAAAAGTCATTTCATTACAGTTGCATCCAATTATAAGCCCTGCTCGCTGGAATCATCACCTCCCTCCCCACCCTACATCAAATTTACTGCCCACGTCGGTGTGACTTCATAACAGCCTTTAAAAGGTGTGCACCTAGTGACCTGAACTTTGAGGGGAACTCAAAGGTGAGTGCACACAATCTTGTGCAGCACTCATGAGCATCGCCCATTAGACATCAAGAAAGAGGCACCATGCACTCACAGGGGGGACAGGCAAGTTGCTTTTTCCTGGCTGGCTTTCAGTGTGGTGCCGGGCAAGGGCTGCAGTGTAGGTCAGACCTGGAATGGGGTGGGGGGCAAGGCAGCACTGACAGACTGAAGGAAATCCTCAAGCACATGCCAGGGTGGTGGGGAGGGAGTCAGCACTGACAGACTGAAGGAAATACTCAAGTACATGCTGGGGGTGGGGGGGGGGGTGGGAGGGACGTGGGGGGAGGGGAGTGAGGGAAGCAGCCATGCACTTGGAAAAGTTTGTCAAAAGTGAGCATTCTTCCATAGCTGAGACTGTTCAGCAGCAGCTCCATTGACATGCTTGGAGTCGGGCCTCTGAAGCTTTTCTGCCCACTCAAGTAACGCAGAAGCATGAAAATGCCACAAAATGCTCCAGAACTTTTCACCCCTTGGGCACAGCCTGCAAATTATTGTGTGTTTTAGAGGGCAGCAGAGCAATTGGCCAACTGGGCAAATTATACAATCTGCTTACAGAAGTTGACCATGGCACAGTCACTGGTGGAGGCACTCACAGCCCCTTGCAATGTCTTTATTAAGGTTTGGCCAGTATCCATCATGGTTCAAGCTAACAGTGCAGGTTAGGAGAATGACTGCGCCTGAGCTGAGAGCACAGCATCCAGTGGCCGAAGCTGCCGCTAATCAGTCAAGCGGAGTGGGGCGAAGGTGGATGGGGTTACAGACAGCTAATAAGCGCACTACACACTGGCCATCCAAGTGGTGGCCAGCATTCTCCTGCATGTGTGAAAGGACCTTCAGACTTAACCAGGAGAGGTTTTTAGTATACCAAAGTTAACTCACACATCTCTCTCTTATCCTGCAGGAGGAGAACACCAGGAGCCCAGTGATTTAGTGGTATGCCTCGTGGCTTACAGGAGCAGATAAGAAGAAGAGAGCAGCGGAGGTGCCTGGCTCAGCAAAGGGAGGAACACCTCCTCAAGATGAAGGAGCGGCATGGCCTGGCGCGCACGCAGCTGGAGAGCCACAGTGAGCCATCGCTCGTAGGCACCTCACTAGGTCTAGGGTCTATAGATGGTGCTTTTCATTCCTGCAGATGACTTAGAACTAGTGCCACCGAAGACTGCGCAAGTCAAGGCAACTGGTCGGTCACATGTGCCACCTGTTGCAGGATTTGGCACCACGGAGACATGGAGGGCATCCATTGCCAGTGGCCGTGAAAGTGACCATGGCACTCAATGGCTCCTTCCAGGGCTCCACAGGTGACCTGTGCGGGATCTTGATAGCCTCCATGCACAAGTGTATCCAGGAGGGCACGGACGCAATCTTTGTGAAGGCTCAGAACTTGAAGCATTTTGTCCAGGATCAGAAAAACCTGGAAGCAAGAGCGCTGCAATTTGCGCTGATCTCTGGTTTTCCACAGGTGCAGGGTGTCATCGACTACAGTCATGTGGTGCTTAGATCCCCATGGCAACAAGCAGTCAACTACGTCAACTCCAAGGCCTTCCACTCGCTAAATATTCAGCTGGTGTGCGACCACCACAAGCGCATCCTGCAGGTCTGCACGCAATGCCCAGGGAGCGTCCACAAGTCCTACATCTTTAGCAGGTCTCAGATCCCTGACATCTTCCAGGGTCCACAAAGGCTGCAGGGATGGCTCCTCGTCACAAGGGCTACTCACAGAGGACGTGGCTGATGACGGCTGTGCGGCAGCCTCAGATGACGACATTCAGTGAGGACACTCCATAGACCTTCACATAGCCTCTGTGAATATCTGACTCCTGTCTGGCTGAGGGCAGCTCTCTCGTGCTCTGTGACCAGAGTCATAACATGGAGACACAGCCGTGAAACTTTAAATGCACCTTATCCTTTGTCAGCCTCAGCACCTGACCCTTTCAGGAGCGCAGCATCACCAGTCACAGACGCTGAAATGATGGGCGGGACAGCCCCACCTCAAAGGTGCTGAAGCACATGACGGAACTCTATGATGCCTGCCCACGACATTCTGCAGCAATGACAAGCACCAACGAGGTGCAGGCATCACTAATGTGCCCAGTCGGTGTGAAGCCAGACCATCACTTTGGTCTGAAGGTTAAACATTGCACAGGGAAGAGACCCTGGAATGAGACACCTGCCTTTATCTTGTGCAGGATACAAGGTTTCACATCTGAGTGGCACAAACCCTGCTCATCAGAACAAGGAACCATAGGCAGGAAGACATTCTTGAGAGTTTATTTACAATAGTGAACATTAAGTACAAGTGATTAACACCCATGCCCAGGTGTCAGCTGTGGCTCAGTTCATAGCACCCTCGCCTTTGAATCAGAAGGTTGTGGGTTCATGTCCCACTCCCGGAAACCAAGAACTGTGAATGTACTCGAAAGAGTTACATTCTGTGACTGTTGATAACTCGAAAGAGTTACATCTTCTTAACCTTCCTGTAACCCTGCTGCTACATCTTGGTGCTTCCCTGATGTCTGCAGTGGAGGTGGAGGCAGCCTGCTGACTCCTATGCCCTGTCTGTAATGACCTTGGTGGGCATTCTCTGGAGGGCCAATCCTGGAGGGCCCTGGCCTGCTTTCAGGGTCCTGTTGTCTGGCAATAGCACCTTCCTCGACATGTGGGGCTGGAGCTGCTGAGGTCACAGGAAGAGGGGATTCAGATGGGCTGGACAGTCCCGGATTCACGTGGGTGGATGGCCCCTGGGTGGGGGTGCACCAGCTGATCCTCTTCCCTATGGATGCCCGACGGCCCCTGGCTGACTCCATGTGGAGAAGGGGAGGCGGGTGTAAGGTTGAGCTGTCCTACACCAATCTCGCGTTGACACTGTTGGAAGCCAACTATGGCATCATTGACATAATTCAGCCCACGCAGCAGTGCAGGACCGATGTCCTGGACCAAGATCTCCATGGCAGCTGCCAACCTACCAGTGTTGCCCTCGGTGTGTTGGCATGCCGGCACTATCACCTCAGACTAAAGGCGGACGGAATCCTCCATTGTGCTTTACAATCTGAAGGGTGCAGCGGACAGCCCTTCCTGATGTTCCCTAGCTTGCCTTTTCAGCTCCCGAAACTGATGCATGACCAAGTTCAGAGGCTCGTCATCTGACTTGGATTCAGCAAATTTCTGGCCTTCAGCAGTCCTCCGAGTGCTGGAAACCTGGGAAGTCCCTACAGCCACCTGCTGTGGGTCAGACTGTACAACGTGCTCACTGGAATGTGACCCCAAGGCTACTCCAGAACTAGGTCCCAATGAGGTGTGTGTCTCTGCACTGGTGGAGGGTGTGGGTGAGCATTGTGATGGGACTTCAATTAGGGAGTCATCAGATTCTTCTTCCGAGGTATCTTCAGGGCTTGAGTCGAGGACTTGGGTTGTGGACCCTTTCGGCTGCTTCCCAGACATCCCTGCGAATACAAGGAGGGATAATTAGTGGCAGGCAACTGCAGAACAGGCGAACTACCTCACAGCATTGTTGTCTGATGGATGTTGCACTTTTGGATCCTCATTTGGTAGAGCACCTCTGACCTCACCATCAGCACAGAAACAGCCCAGATCATCGTCGGCCAGCTGGATGATTCTATTTTCAAAGCCTGTGAGGACCTTGATGTTAGGCATTCCTCCACCATGGCATATGTAGATGGTAAGTGGTGCCATGGACATGATGAGTACAAAATCTGCAGGGCAGATGAAGGTGAGTGTGAGAGAGTGAATGGTGATGTCCCTTGAACTAGCAGTGAGTGAGATCCCTGTGGATATGTGATGGATTTGTGAGTACATGAGTTGAGAGTGATGAGAAGAGTGACTTACCCTGGCAGAACGGAGGAGATCATTCATCCTTTTTCAGCACTCAGTAGCTGTCCTCTTTTGCAGGGCATTGGCCATGACCACCGCTGCCACCGTCCCTCATGCTGGATTTGCCATCTTGCTTGCTGGCCTTCATCCAGAAAGGGAGTAGAGGACTTTAAGGAGTGCCTCCACTGCTCCCAGTAGGTGCCCAAGGAAGGCATCACTAAATTTGGGGGCAACATGTTTCCTCCCTTTGGCAGCCATGACTTTGCAGTAGCTTCCGATCCCTTAGCGAGAGCTAGCTCTGTGCAGGAACGCCCTTTAAATATGGCACCCAGATTACTGAAAGCCTGAGATGATGACGGGGCGGGCAAATCAGAGGCCGCCCTGCCAGTGATCCGGCGTGTTTCCAGGGAACGCGTTATTAATGAGGCGGGACTTGCCAGGAATAGGATGATGCGGCATAAAAACCCGCCATCACAGCCAGTGGGTAAAATGCCTTTTTTTCCCACCTGCCACCACACTTTGTGCAAATCTGGGACAATTCCGCCCAATGTAACAATTTCTGATTGCCTGGTTACAGCAAGGTATTTTACACTTGTTATTGATCTTTGCGATGTTCAGCAATATGATCCTGATGTTTATTCATTACAATGCAAAGAATTACCATTTCCCATTTAACCAATGTAGTCACTGATGTAACTTGAGATCACATCATGGTGCTGCTGTCCTTCCATTTCAGAAGAATGTAAGCAAATTAGCTTTCATGCAGTGTTCAAAGTATTGGACACTTAAGACAAATTTATTATGGTTACTGGGCTTAGCAAGGCAGATAAAATGCAGAGCAAATATTGATGTTTATGGTACTGAGTATTGCTGATAACCAAAGTTACTGACATGAATGCAGATATCTCCCTGGAAGGTAGTACAACTAAATCTGTGGAATAATTGCTCATTAATTAAGAACAATAGAACCATGGAAGGTTATAATATAGAAGAAAGTTTTCAGCCTGACATGTCTCTGCTGACTCTATGCTGCAGCAATCCAAAACCAATCCTAGCGGTTTAATCTTCTATTGGTTCTGTATTGTCTGCCTCAATTATTTATCCAGTTTTTGCTGCCTCAGCTACTTTATTCCATGCTACAACAACTATCTGTTTAAACAACTTTCGCCTAACATCTCTCCTCATTCTTGGCAACTCTATAAATTTCATCACAAGCTCCCACAATCTTTTGACCATCTCTGCTTCGCTGAGAAATGTCCTGGTATCTTGTCTTCCCCCATAACTCTAATTTCTCATCCATAAATTTGAACGCATCTAAAACTCTACTACCTATACCCCAACATGTGCCAAATGTTGTTCACCCATCACCCTTGCACTACATTGGCTTCCAATAAAGCAACACCTCAATTTTAAAATTCCCATCTTCATTTTCAAATCCATCCATGGCCTCACCCTTTCCTAACCCTGTAACCACCCCTGGCTGCAGTGTCGAAGATACTGTCTATTCTTTGATGGGATGTGGGCATCATTGGCAAGGCCAGCATTTGTCACCCAGCCCTGATGGCCCGTTAGGCCATTTCAGAAAGCAGTTAAGAGTCAACCACATTACTATAAATCCAGACCAGGTAAGAATGGCTGATTCCCTTCCCTAAAGGACATTATTGAACCAGATGGGTTTTTATAGCAATTGATGATTGTTTCATGGTCACCATTACTGAGACTAGCTTTATATTCCAGATGTTAAGTGAATTTAAATTCCACCAGCTGGCATGGTGGGTTTTGAACTCATGCCCCCAGAGGATTAGCGATGGCCTCTAGATAACTAATTGTAGTAAGTGAAGGTATAGTCTTTCCGCTGCCTATTAGGGGTCACGTGATTGTTCTTGGAGACTAATGAGCCCTAAGTGCGAGTAATCCTGGGGCCAGGGCTTTTCTAGTTGAGGACCTGGTTCAAGCATGTAGCTTCTGAAAAGCTCTCTGTAATTAAGTTATCTGTTTCAAGTAAAAACCAGTCTGGTATGTCAAGTCATTACATTTGTCAACGAGGGTAAAATAGCTCTGATGCTGCACCTTGCCTTGTGAATGTGAGTACACCAGATCTTAGGAAAAAAAAGAAAAGTATACTCACCAGTCATGCCACTCTTCAGTAAAATCGATCCTTATCAGGTCAGAATTGGTTCCTCTGGAAATTCATGAAGAAAAGCAAAATGAATTTAGTGCCACTCTGAACAAACTGAAGAAACAGTTGGCAGAAAAGACTCATCAATGTTCAATATTCCAGGAGGAAGCCTAGGGATAAAAGAAAGAGACTTGAAGAGCTGAAGAATCAGCTGAGTGAAACAGAAGAGCATTAGAAGGGAAAGTCGTGGAACTTTCCAAGATGCGAGTGGATAATGAAGCCATGGGTAGCTCAACTGCTGAACTGAACCAAGTTAAGATTTTACCAGAGGGAAATTTGGCCGACTGTGAAATCACAATGAAGGATGAGGCAAAATTCTGCAGCAAACAAAAGAAGAAAATACAGAAATTAGATCAGAAAGGTCAATTGGCTACATCTCCAGAGCCCTCTTTGCAGCCAAGAATGGTTATTCACAACTAGAAAAGAAAGGTTTATCAGCAATATTTGGAGCAAAAAAATTTCACCAGTATCTGTATGGACAACATTTCACCATAGTGTCAAACCATAAACCATTAATTGGTTTATTCAGCGAGGATAAGGCCATTCCACCAATGACATCAGCAAGAATTCAATGTTGGGCACTGATATTATCTGCATTTGAGTATACCTTTATGCACCGTCCCGGCTTGCATATTGCAAATGCGGGCGCATTCAGTCATCTCCCGTTACCAGATAGCATTGTACATGCTCCAGTGCCACAAGAAGTTGTGCTTATACTGAATTTCTTGGATTCTTCGCCTGCGTGTGTGAAGCAAATTCGGAATTGGATGAACAGGGATCCAATTTTGTCAAAAGTCCGAGACCTTGTATTGCAAGGGTGGTCAAATTCACCAATGTCTGACGAGATGAGGCCATTCCATGCCTGAAAAACAGAGTTAAGTTGTCCAGGTAGAGAATCTTGTTGTGAGGATCAAGAGTCGCCGTTCCTTCGTAAGGAAGAGAATCACTCTTGACAGAGCTTCACAGTGCACATCCAGGCATATCGAAGATGAAAATGCTTACTCGAAGCTATGTCTGATGACAAGGCAAAGACAGTGACATTGAAAGCACGGTCAAACACTGGCTCCAGTGTCAGCAACAACAGAAGTTGCCTGTTTCAGCTCCACTCCATCCGTGGGAGTAGCATGGTCGGCCCTGGGTTAAACTACATATTGATTATGCAGAACCATTCTTAGGTACTATGTTTTTATTGATCATTCTAAATGGATGGATGTGTATGAAGTCAGATCTTTGACATAGAGCACAACTATTGAAAAGCTGCGTCAATATTTTAGTATACATGGCCTACCGGAAGTCATCATTTTGGATATCAGTACAGTCTTTACCAGTACAGAGTTTCAGAGATTCATGAGTTTAAATGGAATCAGACATATTAAACCAGCACTATATCATCCCTCATCAAATGGGCTAGCTGAAAAAACTGTTCAAACTTTCAAACCTGGAATGAAGAGGTTATCTGAAGGTACTCTAGAAACTCGACTCCTGCTTTCTTCTTAATTACCGTACAATGCCTCATTCAACTACCAGTTCAACACCGTCTGAATTATTGATGAAACGCTGCCTATGTACAAGGTTAAGTCTGTTGTTTGCAAACTTAGAGGGGAATGTAGAGAAGAATCAGAGAAATCAAAAATTGAATCACGATATTCATAGAAAAGCTCGAAGGTTTACTGTAGGAGATACAGTTGTCATGCAGAATTTTGGAAGTGGACCTTGTTGGGTTCCTGGAACAATTGTCTCAGAGACTGGACCCCTTGTCCTTCCAGGTGGAAGTGAGAGACTGAATTGTTCGAAAATGTGTGGATCATCTTAGGAATAGAGAGACATTCCCACAGCCAGCTATTCCGCCTGTGATTAACGTCGAACCATTAATCCTTAAGGTGACAGATCAACCTAGAATAGACATACCTGGGCCAGAATCTTCGGGTCGGCATACGGGGACAGGCCCTGCTCGCTGACGCGTAAAATTACGCGCATGATGTTGGGCGTCCGTCCCAACGTCACCGCGCGGCATTCAGATCTTCAGTTCGGTGGGCGCACACCGGAGTCAGCTGTCAAAGGCCTATTAATGCCATTTAAATATCAATTTAAATAATTAACACAGCTTCCCGTCCAACCTTAAGGTTAGCGGGCAGGCGAAGAGCACAGGCGGCCTTCGCATTTATCATGAAACTTCATCCATGGGCGAGATGAGGCTTTATGAAGGTTTTTAAACTTCAATAAAAATTTTTAATAAAGTTCATAGACATGTCCCAGCTCATGTGACACTGTCACATGAGGGGACATGTCTTAAAAAAAATTTTCTTTCTTTATTTAAATTTTAAAAAATCAAACTAATCTCTCCGAGGCCGCTCTGTACCTTAGGGAGATTTCTGTGCTCTTTCATGCGCATGCGTGAAAGAGCGCAGGCCCCGACTCAGCCTATTCCTCCCCACCCGCACAGGGAGCGCTCAGCGCTTCCAGGTGTGCTGGATGGGCCTTAATTGGCCCCTTCACGTAAAATGGCGGTGCGCAGCTGATCGCGGGTGGTGATTGGCTGTGCACCCGCCCACGCCCACTCCCACCCAGCTCCCCCGATGGGGAGAAAATTCTCCCCCTGATGTCTCTGTAGAGTTGCCTAACCCTGAACTGCCACTTTCTAATGATGTACCTGATACTGCAGCTCCTGCTCATGTTGATCCAGTGGAAGAACCTCAAGTGGTAGAGCTATGCCACTCTAACCAAATAAGGAAACCATCTCAGAGACTTAATCTTTAACATCCTGACTTGTATAAATGTATAGTTTTGTGGGTTATTCAAATATTCCCTGTATATAGGAAGTGAAAAAATAACTAAAGTGGGAGGAGGTGTAGTAATTGAAGTTATAGTCTTTCCTACCTATCAGGTGTCACATGATTGTTCTTGGAGACCCTGATGAATGAGCCCTAAGTGCGGGTAATCCAGGCTGCATGACTTTTCTAGTCGAGGGCCTGGTTCAAGCATTTAGTTTCTGAAAATCTTTCTGTAATAAAGTTATCTGTTTCAAGTAGAAACCTGTCCGGTACATCAAATCATTACACTAATCTAGTTACATTACCATTATGCCACCATCTTCATTGGCAGTGGATGTCTGGCAGAGATTTCTTTCTGGCTGAATCCAAAATGGAGACCCAAAAAAACTCACTGGCCATGAGCAAAGGCTTCAAAGTTAGTCAGATTTATAAGCAGAAATCTGTGCCAACTTTAGCCAGACTCAGACGGTAAGTGCAAGAGGATAGTTAGGAGTTACTATGTTTAAGCCAAGTGAGGTGACCTACTCATGTGTAGATACTTAGCTTGTCCATTATATTCTATTATAATGTAAGGACAAGTTGCATTGATTGGCTTATTAAGTTTGATAATATCTGATGTTCTGTATTTTCACTTGCTATGGAATAAAGTTGCTTACCAATTCATATCATGGTTTGCCTGGCACTAGTTTCTCAGCTGAATATTGAAAAGATTAGAGAGATATAAGGGGCATATTTATAATACATGAATATCCAGTTCAGATAACAAGGGGATACTCTTGTTACACTTCTGAGTTACGGTGATGCACAAGTATACATTGGGCAGAGTGAGTATACACTAGCTTGTAAGGTGTGAAAGATTTACTGACATGCTTCTGAATCCAAGAAGATATCTACAGCAGAGCCACATTTCTAAAAAAAAACACTGCAAAACAGGAAGGGCTATCCTGAAACATTTTAACACACATAATGTTATGAATAACATGGGAGAATTTTGAATGCTTAGTTCATTTTTAGTCCAAGCTACCTCAAATCTATATAAAAAAAAACACTTTCAAACTCATTATAAGCAGCTACTTACACTAGTTGTGCCATGTTTGCAATTATCTTCCAGTAAAAATATGGAAGATGAACAGGAATACTCCCGTGGGAAATTTACCCCACTATCTGAGTGTTTGAATTGATTAAAATAAAATACAGAAGCTACTAACACTATTTTGTAATACTTTACTAAACATCAATGTTAAAGCCATTATAATGTTCAAAATGTTACAGATTTTAGCTATTTTGTCTCAGCCAAGGACTTCTTGTAAAGTAAAATACCAATTAATAATATATTGTGGTTTAGTGTTCCAAATGCTGCTATTTGTTATTTTCTACTTAATTAGGACTTAGGTAATCTTAATACCTGCCATAAAATCTATGTTGTGGCTTAGAAACTATTCTGTTCTTGTTTACTTTTCCAATGTTTTTCCTGCAGTTAAAGCTTAAGTTACAGTCTAGTGTCTAGTTGTTCTGCTAACTGCCAGAGCCAAAGAAGATCAAATGAGAGTATGTTATTTTTTTATTCATTCGCTGGATGTGGGCTTCGCTGGTTGGGCCAGCATTTATTGCCCATCCCTAGTTGCTCTTGAGAAAGTGGTGATGAGCTGCCTTCTTGAACCACTGCAGTCCATGTGGTGTAGGTACATCCACAGTGCTGTTAGGAAGGGAATTCCAGGATTTTGATCCAGTGATAAAACCAGTCAGCTGAAATAAAATGGAGGGCTGTCTGTTCAATTTTTGGACATGTTATGAATTTCCCTAAATCTTTGGGACACAGGAAGAATAGCCCCATTTAAGAAATGGTCTGAGATGTTGAATGGAATAAAGAAAGTAGCCTGGAGTGAAAGAAAACTGTAACAACAGAGGCGGCAAAAGCGAGATGGAGTATTACTAACATACCAATGAGCTAAAACCCAAGGAAGTGGAGCAGTAGCTGATAATGGAAAATCTCCACAAGGGCTCAGAGTGATGCAGGTTTGTTTAGTTACTGAGAAAAAAACGAGGGCTCACCAGTTGGAGGTGCTGAAACTTAAGGTGCAAAGGAGCAACACAAGGAGAAGAAGGAATGCCACTGATCCAAGGCAAAGGTACTGCAGGGACAATACCAACATCCCCTGGAACTGCTAGAGAAAATTGTTGGTAGCTTTGGCATAGGAAAGTGAGACCCAATAGGACTTAATGTGGTCCAGCTCAATAGATCGGGAAATGCAAGACAAATCCAGATTTACATCAGTACTCTCAAGCCTTTGCCCCTTGAAATAGAGGGAATGGAGATGGGGACTGTACCAGGGTAACAGCTAGGATGGGACACAGTCAAGGTTTCTTGCTGGAGCCTAGGGCATCAAAAGTGTTTGAGTAAATCAAACGTTACCGAGGTGATGTGATAAGTAAAGGACCAAAGACTGGGCAGTTAGAAGTTTGAAAGTACATTTGCTAATGACTTACGGGAGAGGTTAGTTTTTTTGGAATGGACAGCAGGTTTGGAACGGGATAGAGAATTTGAACAGTGAGGATGCAATGAGAGATATACATGTCATTGAATGAAACTGCAGGACTGTGAAAATTGACAAACTTGAGGGGGTTGACTGTGAATAAGGGGGAATTTATACAGAGGAAGACATTAAGAGAGGAAGAAGGAGAGACTTAGGAAAGATAACATAAGATCATAAGCAATAGGAGCAAGAGAGGAGCATACGGCCTGGCAAGCCTGCTTCGACATTCCATATTATCATGGCTGATCTTGTGCTTCAATCCCACTTTCCCTGCCACTCAATGTATCCCATGATGCCCTGAAAGACCAATAATCTGTCAATCTCAGCATTAAATATATTCGATGATGGTACAGCAAGAATTTTTTACCCCTCTAGGGTACAGAATTCTTGCTGGACCTGCATGTTAACTTTTTGTATTCTCTGTGTGAGAACACCCAAGTCTCTCTGAACATGAGCATTTACAAGTTTCACACCTTTTAAAAACTAGTCTGCTTTTCTATTCTTATGAACAAAGCAAATATCTCACCCTTCCCCACATTAATCTCCATCTGCCGTCTTGTTGTCCACTCACTTCACCTGTACAATTCTCTGCATAGCCACTTTGGGTCCTCGTGAGAGCTTGCATTCTGACCTCGCCTTGTATTGCCAGCAAACTTGATTAATCATTCTCTGCACGAAATCATCCCAGATTTGCACTAAGTGGGCATGAAAAATATTGTTTTACCTGTTGGCTGCAATGGTGGGTTTTCGTGCCATGTCGTCCTATTCTTAGCAAGTCCCACCTCATTAATAAAATATTCAAGGGAAACACTTCAGATTGCTGGCAAGGCAGCCTCTGATTCATCTGCTCCGCCATCACCTCAGGCCTTCAATAATCTGGGCGCCATATTTAAAGGGCGTCCCTAAATAGAGCTGGCATACAGCTAGGGATTGAAAGCTGCTGCAAAGTCATGGCTGCCAAAGGAAGGAAACATGTTGCCCCCAAATTTAGTGACGCCTAGTGACGTATAGCGGATGGCTGCCGTGAAGCCCTCTACCCCCACTGTGGGCAAAGACCAGCAAGCAAACTCACCAATCCAGCATGGAAGGCGATGGCAACAGTGGTCAGCACCAACACCCTTCAAAATAGGCCAGCCACCCAATGCCAAAAGAGGGTGAATTATCTCCTCTGATCTACCAGGGTAAGTCACTCTTCTCATCACTCTCAACTTACACTCATAAACCCATCACACATCCACAGGGTTCTCACTCACTGCCAGTAAAAGGGACATCCCTTTCACTCTCTCACACACACTTTCATCTCCCCTGCGGATCATGTCCTCATCTCATCTATGGCACCACTCACATGCCAGGCATCTTTCTCATCTGGCCTATCAGGCATCCAGCTTACACTCTCTCCATCTCTCCATCTCTCCATTCGCAATAAAGTGGATGAATCAACCACGCAAATAGATGTAAACAGGTATGATATAGTCAGGATTACAGAGACATGACTGCAGGGTGACGAGGGATGGGAACTGAATATTCAGGGGTATTCAGTATTTAGGAAGGACAGACAAAAAGGAAAAGGCGGTGGAGGTGCATTGCTGGTTAAAGAGGAAATTAACGCAATAGTGAGGAAAGATATTAGCTCCGACGATGTGGAATCTGTATGGGTGGAGCTGAGAAACACTAAGGGGCAAAAAACGTTAGTGGGGGTTGTATATAGACTCCCAAACTGTAGTGGTGATGTTGGGAATGGCATTAAACAGGAAATTAGAGACGCATGTAATAAAGGAACATTTGTAATTGCGGGTGACTTTAATCTGCATATAGATTGGGCAAATCAAATTAGTAACAATACCATAGAGGAGGAATTCCTGGAGTGTATACGGAATGTTTTTCTGGACCAATACATTGAGGAACCAATGAGAGAACAGGCCATCCTTGACTGGGTATTGTGTAATGAGAAAGGAATAATTGGCAATCTAGTTGTGCGAGGCTCCTTGGGGATGAGCAACCATAATATGATAGAATTCTTCATCAAGATGGAGAGTGACGTAGTTGATTCTGAGACTTAGGTCCTGAATCTTAATAAAGGAAACTGCGATGGTATGAGGCACGAGTTGGCTATGATGGATTGGGAAACTTTACTTAAAGGGATGACGGTGGATAGGCAATGGCAAACATTCAAAGAGCACATGGGTGAACTGCAACAATTGTTTATTCCTGTCTGGCGCAAAAGTAAAACAGGAAAGGTGGCCAAACCATGGCTTCCACGGGAAATTAGAAATAGTATTAGATGCAAGGAAGAGGCATACAAATTGGCCAGAAAAAGCAACAGACCTGAGGATTGGGGGCACTTTAGAATTCAGCAAAGGAGGACCAAGGGATTGATTAAGAAGGGGAAAATAGAGTATGAGAGTAAGCTTGTGGGGAACATAAAAACTGACTGTAAAAGTTTCTATAGGTATGTGAAGAGAAAAAAATTGGTGAAGACAAATGCAGGTCCCTTACAGTCAGAAACAGGGGAATTTATAATGGGGAACAAAGAAATGGCTGACCAACTAAATACATATTTTGGTTCTGTCTTTTCACAAAGGAGGACACTAATAACATACCAGAAATGTTGGGGAACATAGGGTTTTGTGTGAGGGAGGAACTGAAAGAAATCAGTATTAGTAGGGAAATGGTGTTGGGGAAATTGATGGGATTGAAGGCCGATAAATCCCCTGGCTCTGATAATCTACATCCCAGAGTACTTAAGGAAGAGGCCCTAGAAATAGTGGATGTATTGGTGGTCATCTTCCAAGATTCTACAGACTCTGGAACAGTTCCTGCAGATTGAAGGGTAGCTAATGTAACCCCACTATTTAAAAAGGAAGGCAGAGAGAAAATAGGGAATTATAGACCAGTCAGCCTGTTGTCGGTAGTGGGGAAAATTCTAGAGTCCATTATAAAGAGTTAATAGCTGAGCACGTGGAAAACAGTGGCAGAATCGGACAGAGTCAGCATGGATTTATGAAAGGGAAATCATGCTTGACAAATCTACTAGAATTTTACGAGGATGTAACTAGTAGAGTTGATGAGGGGGAGCCAGTGGATGTGGTACATTTGGACTTTCAGAAGGCTTTCGATGAAGTCCCACATAAGAGATTAGCGTGTAAAATTAAAGTGTATAGGATTGGGGGTAGTGTATTGAGATGGATAGAAAACTGGTTGGCAGACAGGAAACAAAGAGTAGGAATAAATGGGACTTTTTCCGAATGGCAGGCAGTGACTAGTGGGGTACCGCAGGGATCGGTGCTGGGACCCCAGTTAGTCACAATATATATTCATGATTTAGATGAGGGAATTAAATGTAATATCTCCAAATTTGCAGATGACACAAAGCAGGGTGGGAGGATGAGCTGTGAGGAGGATGCAGAGATGCTTCAGTGTGATTTGGACAAGCTGAGCGAGTGGGAAAATGCATGGCAGATGCAGTAAAATGTGGATAAATGTGAGGTTATCCATTTTGGTAACAAAAACAGCGAGGCAGATTATTATCTGAATGGCTATAAATTGAGAGAGGGAATATGCAATGAGACCTGGGTGTCTTTGTACACCAGTCGCTGAAGGTAAGCATGCAGGTGCAGCAGGTGGTAAAGAAGGCAAATGGTATGTTGGCCTTCATAGCCAGAGGATTCGAGAACAGGAACAGGGATGTCTTGCTGCAATTATATAGGGCCTTGGTGAGACCACACCTGGAATATTGTGTGCAGTTTTGGTCTCCTTATCTGAGGAAGGATGTACTTGCTGCAGAGGAAGTGCAGCAAAGGTTTATCCGGCTGATTCCTGGGATGGCGGGAATTACATATCAGGAGAGATTGAGTCCATTAGGATTATATTCGCTGGAGTTCAGAAGAATAAGGAGGGATCTCATAGAAACCTATAAAATTCTAACAGGACTAGACAGGGTAGATGCAGGAAGGATGTTCCCGATGGTGGGGGAGTCCAGAACCAGGGGTCACAGTCTGAGGATATGGGGTAGACCATTTAGGACTGAGATGAAGAGAAATTTCTTCACCCAGGGAGTGGTGAGCCTGTGGAATTCGTTACCACAGAAAGTAGTTGAGACCAAAACATTGTATGCTTTCAAGAAGGAGTTAGGTATAACTGTTGGGGCGAAAGGGATCACAGGGTATGGGGAGAAAGCAGGAGCAGGCTGTTGATTTGGATGATCAGCCATGATCATAATGAATGGCGGAGCAGGCTCGTAGGGCCGAATGGCCTAGTCCTGCTCCTAGTTTCAATGTTTCTACGTTTCTATCTGTATTCATGCAGGACAAGCTGGCACATAACAAAAGGGAGAGTTCGCAGGCTGGTAGAGGAATGCCCAACATCAAGATTCTCACAGGTTTTGAAAATAGAGTCATCCAGTTGGCTGGCGAAGATCTGGACCGTTCCTGTGCTGACAGTGAGGTCACTGGTGCTCAACCATGTGAGAATCCAGCAGTGCAACAACCATTAGACAACTGTGCTGTGAGTAAGTTGCCCTGACCCACAGTCCCCTGCCATGCACTAATGATCTCTCCTTGCTTTCACAAGCACATCTGGGAAGCAGCTGAGGGGGTCCACGAGCCAGATCCTTGACTCAAGCCCCAAAGACACCTTGCAAGAAGAATCTGATGACCCCCTAATTGAAGTCCCGTCACAGCACACACCCACACCCTCCATCAGTGCAGAGACACGCACCTCGGTGGGACCTATTACTGGAGTAGCCTCGGGGGTCACAGTCTGGTGAGCGCATCGCACTGTCAGATCCACAGCAGGCGACAGCAGCGACTACCCAGGTTTCTGGCACTCGGAAGACTGCCAGAAATCTGCTGAGACTGAGTCAGATGAGGAACCTCTGGACACAGTCATACCTCATAAGCTGGAGCTTCAAAGGCAAGCTCAGGAACATCAGGAAGGGATCTCTGCTGCATTCCTCAATTGCAAGACACGATGAAGGAGTCTTTCTGCCCTCACTCAGAGGTGAAAGCAAGAGATATTTTTTATTCATTCAAGGGATGTGGGCTTCGCTGGCTAGGGCAGCATTTATTGCCCATCCCTAATTGCCCTTGAGAAGGTGATGGTGAGCTGTCTTCTTAAACCGCTGCAGTCCATGTGGGGGTGTAGGTACACCCACAGTGCTGTTAGGGAGGGAGTTCCAGGATTTTGACCCAGTGATGGTGAAGGAATGGTGATATATTTCCAAGCCAGAATGGTGTGTGGCTTGGAATGGAACTTCCAGGTGGTGGTGTTCACATCTGTCTGCTGCCCTTGTCCTTCTATATGGCAGTGGTCATGGGTTTGGAAGGTGCTGTCTAAGGAGCCTTGGTGAATTTCTGCAGTGCATCTTGTAGCTGGTACACACTGCTGCTACTATGCGTTGGTGGTGGAGGAGTGAATGTTTGTGGATGTGGTGCCAATCAAATGGGATGCTTTGTCCTGAATTGTGTCGAGCTTCTTGAGTGTAGTGGGAGCTGCATTCATCCAGGCAAGTGGAAAGTACTCCATCACACTCCTGACTAGTGTTTGTAGATTGTGGACAGGCTTTGGCGAGTCAGGGGGTGTGTTACTCGCCACAGGATTCCTAGCCTCTGACTTACTCTTGTAGCCACAGTATTTCTATGGCTAGCCCAGTTCAGTTTCTGGTCAATGGTAACCCCAGGATGTTGATAGTGGGGGATTCAGTGATGGTAATGTCATTGAATGTCAGGGGTCCATGGTTAGATTGTCTCTTGTTGGAGATGCTCATTGCCTGACACTTATGCAACGCAAATGTTACTTGCCACTTGTCAGCCCAAGCCTGGAAATTGTCCAGGTCTTGCTGCATTTGAACATGCACTTCAGTATCTGAGGAGTCGCGAATGGTGCTGAACATTGTGCAATCATCAGTGAACATCCCCATTTCTGACCTTATGATGGAAGGAAGGTCATCGATGAAGCAGCTGAAGATGGTTGGGCCTAGGACACTACCCTGAGGAACTCCTGCAGTGATGTCCTGGAACTGAGATAATTGACTTCCAACAACCACAACTATCTTCCTTCGTGCTAGGTATGACCCCAACCAGCAGAGAATTTTTCTGATTCCCATTGACTCCAGTTTTGCTAGGGTGCCGTTATGCCACACACGGTCAAATGCTGCCTTGATGTTAAGGGCAGTCACTCTCACTTCATGTCTGAAGTTCAGCTCTTTTGTTCATGTTTGAACCAAGGCTATAATGAAGTCAGGAGCTAAGTGACCCTGGCGGAACCCAAACTGATCATCAGTGAGCAGATTATTACTAAGCAAATGCCACTTGATAACACTGTTGCTGACCCCTTCCATCACTTTACTGTTGATGGAGAGTGGGCTGATGAGGCGGTAGTTGGACAGGTTGGATTTATCCTTCTTTTAGTGTACAGGGCATACCTGGGCAATTTTCCAGATTGCCCAGAAGGTGCCAGTGTTATAGCTGAACAGGAACAGCTTGGCTAGGGACATTTGGCTAGAGCACAAGTCTTCAGTACTATTGCCGGAATATTGTCAGGGCTCATAGGCTTTGCGGTATCCAGTGCATTTCTTGATATTACGTGGAGTGAATCAAATTGGCTAAAATCTGGCATCTGTGATGCTGGAGACCTCCGGAGGAGCCTGAGATGGATCATCCACTCGGCATTTCTGGATGAAGATTGTTGCAAATGCTTCAGCCTTATCTTTTGCACTGATGTGCTGGGGTCATCAATCATTGTAGATGGGGATATTTGTGGAGCCTCCTTTTCCAGTGAGTTGTTTAATTGTCCACTACCATTCATGGATAAATGTGTCAGGACTGCAGAGCTTAGATCCGATCTGTTGGTTGTGGAATCGCTTAGAATCATCTATCACTTGCTGCTTATGCTGTTTGGCATGCAAGTAGTCCTGTGTTATAGCTTCACCAGGTTGACACATCATTGTTAGGTATGCCTGGTGCAGTTCCTGGCATGCCCACCAACACTCTTCATTGAACCAGGGTTGACCCCCTGGCTTTGTGGTAATGGTAGAGCGGGGGATATGCCAGGCCATGAGGCTACAGATTGTGGTTGAGTACAATTCTGCTGCTGCTGATGGCCCACAGTGCCTCATGGATGCCCAGTCTTGATTTGCTAGATCTGTTTGAAGTTTATCCCATTTAGCACAGTGGTAGTTCCGAAGAATTCGATGGAGGGTGTCCTCAATGTGAAGATGGAACATCGTCTCCACAAGGAGTGTGCGGTGTTCACTCATGCCGATACTGTCATGGGCAGATGCATCTGCGGCAGGCAGGTTGGTGAGGATGAGGTCAAGTATGTTTTTCCCTCTTGTTGGTTTCCTCTACCGCCTGCTGCAGACCCAGTCTAGCAGCTGTGTCCTTTAGGACTTGACCAGCTCGGTCAGTAGTGGTGCTACTGAGCCACTTTGGTGGTGGACATTGAAGTCCCCCACCCAGAGTACATTCTGCACACTTACCACTCTCAGTGTTTCCTCCAAGTGATGTTCAACATGGAGGAGCACTGATTCATCAGCTGAGTTATGGGGGGTGGGGCAGAGGGGGCCAGGGTGTTCTAAGTGTTAATCAGCAAGAAGTTTCCTTGCTCATCTTTGACCTGATGCCATGAGACTTCATGGGATTGGGAGTCAATGTTGAGGACTCCCAGGGCAACTCCCTCCCGACAGTATACCACTGTGCCGCCAACTCTAGAGGGTCTGTCCTGCCTGTGGGACAGGACATACCCAGGGATGGTGATGGTGGTGTCTGGGACATTATCTGTAAGGTGTGATTCCATGAGGATGACTATGTCAGGCTGTTGCTTGACTAGCCTGTGAGACAGCTCTCCCAATTTTGGCACTAGCACGCAGATGTTAATAAGGAGGACTTTACAGAGTCAACATGGCTGAGTTTGCTAGGTCGATGCCACATGGTCCATCTCGTTTCATTCCTTTGAGTCTTTTTAGCAATTTGATACAAGTGAGTGGTTTGCTAGGCCATTTCAGATGGCGCTCAAGAGTCAACCACATTGTTGTGGCTCTGGAGTCACACATAGGCCAGAGCAGGTAAGGACGGCAGATTTCCTTCCTTAAAGGATAATGCACCAAGGTCAACACTGTTAGGATGGCAGCCACCATGGAGCCCTTGGTCCAGGGCTTCTGCACTGCTGCGCAGGCTGAACTCTGTCACTGATGCCATAGTTGGCCTCTGAAAGTGTAAACGCGAGAGGGGCGCAGGGCAGCTCAATCTCACTCCAGCTTCCCCTTCTCCTCAAAGAGTCAGCCAGGGGCCATCGAACACCCATAGGGAGGAGGACCAGCAGCTTGAGTCCCCGGGGCCAGCCATCCAGGTGACTCTGGCACTGTCCAGCTGATCCAAATCTCCTCTTCCTGTGACCCCCGCAGCTCCAGCTGAACAGGCCAAGGAGGATGCAGCTGGCCCACAGCAGGACACCCAAGGCAGGCCGGGGCCCTCCAGTTCTCGGCTTTCCAGAGGACACCCGCCAAGGTCATCACAGACAGGGCGTTTCAGTCAGCAGGCTGCCTCCACCTCCACTGTGGATGTCGGAGGAGCACCAAGACGTAGCGGCAGGGGAAGGTTAAGAAGAGGTAGTAGCACAGCCTGGACACGGGTGTTAATCATTTGTACATAATGTTCACTATTGTAAATAAATTCCCAAGAATGACTCCTTGCCTATTGCTCCATGTTCTGGTGAGCAGTGATCATGTCACTCAGATGTGAAACCTTGGTTCCTGCACAAGATAAAGGCAGGTGTCTCAGTCCAGGGCCTCTTCCCTGTGCAGTATGTAACGTTCAGACCAAAGTGATGGTCCAGCTTCACACTCACTGGACACATTAGTGATGCCTGCACCTCGATGGTGCTTGTCATGGCTGCCAGAATGTGGTGGGCAGGCATCACAGAGTTCTCTCATTCTCTCTGCGTGCTCTCAGCACCCTTAAGGTGGGGCTGGCCCCTATCTCTTCAGCATCTGTGTCCAGTGACACTGTGCTCCTGAAGGGGTCAGGTGCTGAAGGCGGACAAAGGATCAGGTGCATTTGAAGTTTCACGGATGCATCTCCATGATATGACCCTGATCGCAGAGCGCAAGCGAGCTGCCCTCAACCAGTCAGGCTGTCTGAGAAGCAATGTGAAGATCTATGGAGTGTCCTCACTGCATGTCATCATCATCCTCCTGGAATACAGCAACTACTAGGGCCTCTGCTGCGTTTCCATGACATGAGCCTGAGCACTGAGGGTATGTGTGCTGCCATCAGCCACACCAAAAGACAAACTTTCATAGATGCAAGTTAAGGATGTCAGGACTGTCCTCACTGCATCTCGTCATCATCCTCCATGTATTTTGTGGTGATTAGGGCCTCATCACTGGCACCGCCTTCAAGGACCTCATCACCGTCATCCCCTTCGACATCCTCCTCATCGGAGGAGATGTACAGTTCCTCCATCTCCACCTGAGCCAGGTCCTCCCCCCATTGCAGTGTCAGGTTGTGGAGTGTGCAGCAAGCGACACTGATGCACAATATCCTCTGGGTACTGTACAGTGCTCCACCAGACCTGTCAAGGCACAGGAACCTCATTTTCAAAATGCTTATCATTTTCTCCACCAAAGTCTGGGTCGTGGCATGAGCCTCGTTATACCTTCGCTCTGCTGCAGTCTGAGGCGCCGCATGGGCATCATCAGCCACGTCCTCTGTGGATAGCCCTTGTCTCGGAGGAGCCAACCCTGCAGCCTCTGTGGATCCTGGACCTGAGACCTGCTAAGGATATAGAAATCATGGATGCGCCTCGGGAATAGTGCACAGACCTGCAGGATGTGTTTGTGATGGTCGCTCACCAGTTGAACATTCAGTGAATGGAAGCCCTTGCGGTTGATGTAGTTGACTGATTGTTGCCATGGAGATCTGCATGTCTTGAGTGCAGTCGATGGCAACCTGTCCCTGTGGAAAACCTGAGATCTGCGCAAATCCCAGCGCTCTTGCTTCCTGGCTTTCCTGACCCCAGGCAAAACGCACAAAGTTAGGCATTCTCCTAACCCACACCGCAAGGCTGCGCTGTTAACTTGAACCATGAGGAATACTGGTCCAAACCTTAATAAAGACATTGCAATGGGCTGTGAGCATTTCCACCAGTGACTGCGCCATGGCCACCTGGGCATGGGATTGTACAGCTTGCCTAATCAGCCAATTGTTCTGCTGCCCCCTAAAACACACATTAATTTACAGTCTGTGCCCAAGGGGTGAAAAGTTCCGGAGCATTTAGTGGCACTTCCATGCTCTTGCATTGCTTGGGTGGGCAGAAAAGCTGCAGAGGCCCGACTCCAAGCATGTCAATAGAGCTGCAGCTGAATGGTCTCAGCTGTGGAAGAATGTTCACTCTTGACAAACTTTTTCAAGTGTATGGCCGCTTCCCTCGCCCCTCCGCCACCCACCCACCCATCGACAAGCGCTTGTGTAGTTCCTTAAGTCTGTACTGCCTTGCACACCCACCATGCCAGCCTGACCCACACTGGAGGCTTTGCCCCGGCACCACACTGAAAACCCGCCAGGATAAAGTGACTTGTCTGTGCCCCCTGCAAATGCGCGGCGCCTCTTCCTTGATGTCCTATGGGCGATACTCGCGAGTGCTGTGCAAGGTTGTGTGCACTCACCTCCGAGTTTCCCTCGAAGTTCAGGTTGCCAGGTGCACACCTTTTAAAGGTAGTTGTGAAGCACGCTGTTCTGAAGTCATACCTTCGTGGGTAGTAAATTTGGTGTGGGCGGATGATTCCGGTGAGCAGGGCTTACAATGAAATGCTAAAGTGTTGAAATTAGCTTCCCGACGTGCAGTGGTGGCAGACGCAGCCCACCATTGACGGGTGGAGCACATGATCGTAAACCGGTTTCACGATGGCGTGAAACTGATTTTTGGACTTCTCGCTGTATTGTTCCCCCCGCCCGCCATGACACCCAATACCAACGGGACCAGACAACTCTGCCTGTCTCTTTGTTTAAGTCATTAATACAGATTGTAAATTGCTGAGCACCCAGCACTGATCTTTGTGGCATGCCACTTGTCACAGCCTGACAACTTGAAAATGCCCTGTTTATCCCTGCTCTCTTCTCCCTGTTGGTTAACCAGTACCCTGTCCGTGCAAATATATCACCCTAAACTCCATGGGCCCTTATTTTGTATATGAACCTTTTGTGTGGCACCTTATTGAATGCCTTTTGGAAATCCAAATATACTGTATCTACGATCCCCTTTTTTTTTACCCTCTTAGTTACATCCTCAAAACACTCTAATAAATTTGTCAAATAGGATTTCCTTTTCATAAAACTATGTCCACTGAAGAAGAAACTATATTGATGAATTCAGTGAAGGGAATTCAGGAAAGAAACAAGTGGAGCTAGATTGAAATCACCAAGAATGAAGGCTTATTCAATACAGAAGTTGAGGCAGAAAGTGGGGAGATGGAGTCAAAACGTAGAGAACAGGCTTAAGAGAAGCAGCAAACAGCAAGAATTTTAAAGAGGCAGTCAGAGGACTAGAACAAGGTAAGATACTCAGGAGGAAAAGGTGGAAGCTGAATTGAGGGAATGGAGGGTAATGAGGGTCATGCTAGCATTTGGTAGCATCACCTTGCTTTCTATTAAAGCCAACATTGCCCCACCCAAAATTCTGAGGTGGTAGAAGTGATATGTTAGCCAAGGTTCAGCTAATGGTAAGTAAATCACAAAAAAGTTAGCATGCAAGTACAGCTTGTAATTAGCAAGGCAAATGGAATGTTAGCCTTTATTGAAAGAAGCATTAAGTACAAAAGTATGAGGAAGTCTTGTTACAACTGTACAGGGCAATGTTGAGCCCACACCTAGAATACTGTGTATAGTCTTTGTCACCTTATCTAGGGCAGGTTTTATATGCATATATATGCATTGGCAATTAAGAGAAGTTTCACTGGGCTGATTCCTGGGATGCCTGAGAAAGGATTACCTTTTGAGGAAAGGTTAAGCAGGTTGTGCCTACATTCATTGGAGCTCAGAAGAATGAGTGGTGAACTTCTTGAAACATATAAGATTCTGAGGTGGCTTGACAGAGTAGATGCTGAGAGAATGGGCTTGATTTTCCCATCCATGCTCTAAGTGCGGTGGTGGGTGTGAAAATCGGTGTTTTTCCCGCTGACACCTTTGACCACAAGTCCATCAGGCAGTGGTCGGCACGTAACATCTTGGAGGCCTTGCGGGAAAAGGAGAGGGTGGATCCTGTGGGATGGTTCCCCGAGCAGACTGTCAAAGTCATTTGGCAGAATGTCTCATCACCAGAACTTTCCAACAAGCACCAAGACGTAGCTTGGCTGGTGGTGAGAAAGGCCCTCCCCGTCAGACCCTTCCAACACGCCAGGAGTCTCACCCCCTCTGCACGTAGCCTTCGAGGTGGCTGTGGTGGGGACGAGACTGTTGTTCACCTCCTTGTGGATTGTGCCTTTGCAAAGAAGGTCTGGAGAAAGATACAGTGGTTTCTGTCGAGGTTCATCCCGAGCAGTTATGTGACACAGGACTCTGTGCTCTACGGGCTGTTCCCAGGGACACACACCGAGACAAACATCAACTGCAGCTGGAGGATCATCACCTCGGTGAAAGACGCTCTTTGGTCCGCCCGAAACTTGTTGGTCTTCCAGCACAAAGAGTTGTCCCGACCGAGTGTTGCAGACTGGCACATTCCAAGGCCCAGGACTACGTGCTGAGGGACGCACTAAAGCTTGGGGCAGCCGCTGCAAAGGCGCAATGGGAAAAGGTCGCTGTCTAAGACCTTTCTGCCACAGTGCACCGAGGGGCTGGGAACTATTGAGAGCCCCTCGGGCTGCACAGCTCAAAATAAATGTCTGCATTGAATGCTAATTGTATTCTAATTGTATTGAAGCACCTCAGAGTGCAACATGATGTATGTTGATAACTCCAATACCATTGCCTGATTGTCTGCATTGACCATATTGAAATGACTGTAATATTCATTGATTGTATTGAAGCACCTCGTGATTCATGAGTAAAAGTTGAATCTGATTGTACTGATGCGATGGTGATTTTGAAATGGTTTGGAATGTTCTTCCAGATATTTTATGAATAAAATATATTTTTCAAAAAAAAGTGTTTTTCCCGCTGACCACAACGGCGGGTTCTAATGCCGTGTCATCGCTATCCAGCTCATTAGTTATGCACACACGGGAGAAACATCGGATCGCAGGCGGCGGACTCTGATTCACCCGCCCCACCGTGAGCTCACTGGTACCTCACTCCCAGCCCCATATTGAAAGAGGAGCCGAGCACAGCTGTCTTACTGCATGCAGCAGTAAAACTCCACTGAACACATGGCCCTGAAAACTAAGAAGACGCAGCCCCCAAGTTCAGTGATGCCTCCCTGGGCCACCTACTGGGCACTATGGAGGCCCGGCTTGATGTCCCTTACACCCCCTTTGGCCTGGTAAGGTCCACCAATATCACCACTCCAGCTTGGATGGCGGTGGCAGAGGCAGTCAATGCCAACGCAGCGCAGAGGTCAGCCATACAGTGCAGAAGAAGATGAATGACCCGTCTGTTCCACCAGGGTAAGTCAATCACTTCATCACTTCATCACTCTCAGCTCTCACACTCACCAACCCATCAGACATTCACTGGCATCTCACATGCGGCCAGCTCAAGAGACCTCATCATTCAATCTCTCACACACAGCTTCATATCTCCATCTGGCCGTGGATCCTCTGGAGCTTGCGTTCTCATCCCATCCATAGCTCCACACATGGCAGGCATCCTTATCATCTGCCCTGGCATGCGCCCTGCTCACACTCTCTCCATTTGACTTTATGCAAGACAAGCTCGCACACAATCGGAGGGAGAGATCCCAGACCGGGGGTGGAGCGACCAATCAATGTCCTCGCTCCCTACCAGAACCGAGCCATCGTGCTGGCCAGAGAGGATGTGGACCATTCCTGCAGCGATGGTGAGGTCAGTGACAATCACTCAAGTGAAGATCCTGCACCAGCTCATCCCTCAGGCAACCATACTGTGAGTGCATTGGCCGTCATTCGAGTCACCTGCCATGCACTAACCACTTCTACTTTCTTTCATAGGTACCTCTGCCAAATGCCTGAGGCCTTCCACCAGCCATGCCCACAGCTCAAGACCTGACAACACCTCAGATGAAAAATCTGAAGCACCATTGGGGACCCGTCACAGCACTCAGCCACACCCTCCATCTGCACAGAGACACACACCTCGGTTGGTTCTAGTTCTAGAGCAGCCTCAGGGTTGGACCTAGTTCTAGAGCAGCCTCAGGGTCACAACTGGTGAGCACAGCACACAATCTGGTCCAGAGCAGGCGGAGGCAGGGACACCCGAGCTCACTGGCATTCGGAGGGCTGCTTGAGGCCAGGATTCTGCTGAGTCAGAGTCAGGTGACGAGCCTCTGGCTTCGGTCCTAACTCAGTTGCTGGAGCTGAACCAATCACAGGGACATCAGGAAGGGATGTCAGCTGCATTCCTCAGGTATCAAAACACGATGGAGGAGCCCATCTACGTTCAGTCTGAGTTAATAGCGCCGGCATGCCAACACACTGATGTCAACACTGGTAGGATGGCAGCCGACATGGAGACCTTGGTCTAGGACATAGGTCCTGCACTGCAGCAGGAACTGCACTTCAGTGTAGGCACTGGTGGCATCCATCAGTGGCTACGCAAGACGGGGGTGGGGCAGCTTGATCTCACTCCAGCTTACCCTTCTCCCCAGAGAATCAGCCAGGGGCACTCGGCCACCCATAGGAATAAGGACTAGCAGCTGGACACCCCGAGGCCATCCGCCCAGGTGACTCTGGTTGTGTCTAGCTGATCCCAATCCCCTCTTCCTGTGACCCCATCAGATTCAGCTCCACAGGCCAAGGAGGTTGCACCTGCCCCTTAGCAGGAGTCCCAAAGCAGGTTGGGGCCCTCCAAGTCTTGGCCCTCAAGAGGACGCCTGCCAAAGTCATCACAGACAACAGGGAATAGCAGTCAGCAGGCTGCCTCCAACCCCACTGTGAATGTTGGGGAAGCACCAAGACATAGCAGTAGGGTTAGGAAGACAAAGGAATATTGGGATCACATTGGTGGCACGGGTGTTAAACACACGTACATAGTGTTCACAAATCGCACCCATTTCAGATATCCTCCTGTGTATGCCTCCTCTTTATGATCAGTTGTGTGATTGTCAATCATGTGTGACACCATGGTCACTCCCCCCACTAATCGCAGACATCACTCTCATGTGCCACTGGTCAATGTTATATGTTCCAACTAAGCACACTGTGTGCCTCTTCTCAGATCATTTCTGGCATCAGTTATGCCTCATCCTTAAAGTAAAGTGTGCTTGTGAAAGTTGTTCTCTCGCTTAACTGGGTCATGTAATGTTAGATCTTGGCTGTGTCAGATTGAAGCTGAGGTATTCGGCCATCTCCTCAACATTATTGAAAGTTGAAGGTTTGGTGAAAAGAAAAGATGTTGAAACGCATTGAGAAGATTCACATATACTGTAACTTTATGTCCTCGCTGTCATCCGGCAGGATTTTCAACTAATGAGCCAAAAATCCCAGCCCGCGTGCGCTCCTGTCTGCTTTGAGCATTGCCCACTCTCCAGGTGTACACCTGATAAGCTCACCCATAAGTGTGATCACCTTCCCAGCTCAACGTGCTGGAGCTCTGCCCCTCGCAGCCACATTATTGTCCCGGTGCTCGACACTACAACCTTCAGCTTTCCCCACCTTGTAGTTGTCTGCATATCCCCTCAAGGCTCTTGTCACAATGTAGGGAAGCAGCGCTGTGCCAGATGTTGTGCATAGCGTCTCCTCACCTAAACAGTCACCGAGGTCATTGATGATAACTAAGTGATGATGTGTTGATGATGGAGGCTTTGAGCATGCTGTCAATGCTCATGTGTGATCTTGATAGGAAGACACTGTTGAGGGCAGCAATGGCCTAGGAGCCAGGATGTAATGAAGCTGAAATGTGCTCCTTAATGTGAACAAAGCCTCACCTTGAGGTTTCCGTAGTGCCGTTGCTGTATTGAGGTCACAAGGGCCAGGGCTGGCCATTAGGGGAGACTGTCTGTGTTTAAGGGGAGGTATTTTAATATATGGCAAACAAGTTATCCTCAGGTCGTCAATCTATGTGGAAAGGTCAGGCTAAATGTAGGCCTGCGGAGTGCCAGATGTTAACATTATAGAGATGAAGGTAACACACAGCATTGAGTCATCTCAAAATCCATAAGGATCAGTGTAACGCCCTCAACTGCTATCGCCCAAGTGTCACCTCTTAGTGTCAACATCAAGGTGAGTCATAAAGCGTTGTCCCATTGCTGGAGATGGGTCCCCTTGAGGAGCTTTGTCTGACTGAGGGCACACAGCTATGGGCACACTGAGGGGTGTAGAGCAGCTCCTGCCTCAACTAGGTTGCCATAGTGAATGGGATGCTGGAGAGATGCTTGAAGAGGCAGCACCTTCTGGGGTCCGATGCTGAGACACCTTCCTCCAGTTAGGACTCGATCTCAGCAATGACATATGCTCCCGTGGCCTCATCATCCTTCAAAGGATCAGGAGAATGTGATGTTCAAGTGCTCACTGTCTGATTGAAGTGGGTTGTTGAAATGAGAGGGAGAGCCACGCTGATCTTCATTTGGGCCCATGACAGAGGGTACTTAACCAAGAGAAGACTCACTCCTTCTTGTCATCCTCCTTGTGAAATCTGATGGCTATGAGGGCCTCACATGCATGCCTGCCTCATCTGGCTCATGCAATGTGCCTTCCCCTGCAGCCTCGACCTCATCACCCTAATCCCTTTCGATGTCCTTCTCATCAGAGGAGATGTGTAGCTCCTCCATGTGAGTATCTGGCAAGTCCTCCCCGCTTTGTATTGCCAGGCTGTGCAGTGCGCACCAAGCCACTATGATCTGTGAGACTCTCTGGGGAGCATACTGGAGTGCCCCGCCAGATCTGTTGAGGCACCAGAATCGCATCCTTAACATGCCAATGGTTTGCTCCACCAATGTTCGGGTAGCGGTATGAACTTCGTTGCACCTTCTCTCAGCTGGATTTTGTGGCCGTCGCATGGGTGTCATCAGCCACATCCTATGCGGGTTCCCATTGTCACCGAGGAGCCCACCCTGGATCCTGTGTGGTCCCCCGAATTTCTCTGGGATCTGTGATCTACTCAAGGTATAGGAGTTGTGGCAGCTTCCTGGGTACTTGGCTCAAACCTGCTTGTTTCTTGTGGTCGCAGACCAGCTGGACATTGATCGAGTGGAAGTCTTTCTTGTTTGTGTATCAGAGCGCCTGTTGCCAGGGAGCTTTTATAGCCACATGAGTAAAGTTGATGGCACCCTGCACTTGTGGGAAACTGGAAATCGCAGCAAGGCCCAGTGCTCTGGCATCCCGACTGGCTTGATCTCTATCAACGTTAGTGTAACTGTGGGGCTTGCTTACAGGAAGTCTGTTACCTCCTGTAAGCACTTGCGTGTGGAAGCTTAAGAGATCCCACAGAGGTCCCCAGTGGAGCCCTGAAAAGTGCTGATCACCTAGAAGTTAAGAGCAGTGATGATGAGTGAATGACTGTGGCTTTAAGCTCTTGTTGCCACTGAAATCCTGGCCAGCACATGGTGCTTTTCAAGGTGGTTGCCACCCCCCACGCTCTACATCAGCCACTGCTGTGACATTGCTTTGGCCAGGCATTTGGATGTGCAGCTTTACGACTGTCACTGGGATCCTCATTCACTGGACTTGCTAGCAAGACTCTTTGAAAAAGACATAAGGGAAAATTTTTAGTAAAGTTTGATGGGGGACTGAGGCTTCTCATCTGGTCAGCTGCCTGTGACTGTAATCTGAGCTCCTGCGTTCAGACACAGCTCCAGCTTGTCCAGTTGCCCAATAGCCCCGCACTTTTTTATGGCTCTGGGGAATTTCAGCACTTGGAACAAGGGATTTATACAAGGAGATCGATTAGTGCCAAGGATGGGAATTCATCTCGTGTGAATGTGCCTCAGTGCTTAAACTCTCCTGATTCTCTGCATTGTCACTGAAAGGCCCCTAACATTTCTCAGGTGTGCATCTCGTTCATTTTGTGAGACACAGTTCAGTTGGGTGCCCCTTCAATCGGCCTCGCAGTGCAGAGCACCAGTCCTCCAATCAGCCCTCAGAGCCCTCACATTACAATCTCTTCATTTTAATTTTGTGCTGCACCATTGCTTCAGGTTGGAAGGTGGTGGTGCTGAGGTCTCACTCCCTGACCAGCTTGAACCCTCCCTGTGTGACTAGGCAAATCCCTCCCATCGGCCTGGAGGAGCTTAATTTCCACATTACCCTCCATCCAACAACTCTCAGTGCTCCCCCTCCAATCCTTGACCCCCTTTGTGCTTGTGGTGGAAATCCTTGTGTTGCCCCCTGAATCTTTGGAGGTGGATGTGCCTTTGCCCAGTGTGGACTTTATCCATCTTGAGGCCTCCTGATCAGTGAGACATATAGCATATCCCTCCCAGGAACCCTCCAATGTCCCTACACTACCTTTTTCCCTATCCATAGGCTACAGATGCCTCCCCTAACTGTAAGTGTGCCATCTGTGGCCTAGTGTAATGCCAGAAATCCACCCCTTGTCCCCCAGCCAGACTGAGGTGCATGATGTTCCAACCAATCCCTGTGTACAACATACTGAGCACCACTGACCCCAGACCGACATGCCCTTACCCTCCCTAGACTGGAACAGGGACAGTCTTTGTGAGGTCAGCCAGGTAAACTGAATGGCTTTTTCACACCACGATCCTCCCATCCTGGCCCCAACTCACTTATGTCCCTCTGAAACAGACTCCTCCCTATTCTGGCCCAGAGGACGCCTCTCCACTGAACACCCCCATGGCCAGGATTTTACGGCTCCTCCCGCCCGTCGCGATATTACGCTCCTGCCGAACTGAATGGAGATTTAAATGGCTCACCACATCTGCTAGGGGGGTGACACACTGCGGCAGGGCCGTACAATCCCAGCCCATCTCATTTTTCTGAGTCGAATCTCTGACTACTATTGCCCCCTTCCTGGTGGAAACTTTGCCCTCTGGCCCCTTCCCCAATGTCTGTCCACTTTCACCCCTGCCCCAGTGGAGGCCTTGCCCTGCATCCCCTTCCACAACACCCCCACCTTACTGCTGATGGTAGGCAGAGCCTTGCCTGTAATAACCCCCTGAGAGAGATGCGGTGCTGCCTGCAAAGCTTGGTGATGAGTCAAGCTGCACAATGAAAGGTAGGCGAACAGGCCTCGAAGTCATGAGCAAGGTGCTGGTCACTAGGTGCACATTACTTATGTACCATTGTGAAACACATCGGCCTAGTTAGACAGCTGTGTATGCAAACTGTCCTGTCTGCCAGGTACTCATCATTCTGCATGATCCAGCGTGTGGGGGGGTGATACCAGAAAGCAGGCTTTATAATCTTTAAATGTACTCAAATGGTCTCCCCAACATCGAGCGTCTCAAACACACTCCGCCATTGAAGTCCAGAGTAGACGATAGGAACCGGTTTTCCCACCGATGTAAAGAGATATGTTTCTTCTTGCGATATTTTCCGCCCCCGCCTACCATGATGCATGCCGGGGGAAATCTAGAACTAGGGGGCACAGTTTCAAAATAAGGGGTTTCCATTTAATATGGAGGTGAGGAGAAATTTCTTCTCTCAGAAGGTCATTAATCTTTGGAATTCCCTACGCTAGAAAGCCATGGAGGCTGGGTCATTGAATATTTTGAGGCTGAGTTTAGATAGATTTTTTATTTACAAGGGAGTCAAGTGTTATGGGGGACCAGATAGGAAAGGGGAGTTAATGCCACGATTAGAGCAGCCATGATCTTATTGAATGACAGAGCAAGCTCGAGGGGCCAAATAGCCAACTCCTGCTCCTATTTCTTATGTTTCTTATAAATATGTAGTTTTCTACTTTATAAAAAAATGTTTTAGCACACTATGTTTTTTTTAAGTTGATATGTTTTTCCATTAATTTCTAAATCAGATCTGACTCCATGTAATTTACTCACTTGTAAAAAGCTGCGGTCAATTGAGGTGGATGCAATGGTACCAGGTTAAGTATCGTATCTATTCAACTCAGTGTTGTTTATAATGCTTAAACTGTTTTTGCTCCAATTACCAGTCCATATATCTGAAGTGTTTTGTTAATTCACTAATCAAGGCAGTTATGAAACTTTGAACATATTTGAATAAATTATTTTATCTTAAATTTGCATATTGTAAAAACAATTTTATTTCATTTATTTAGCAGTAAAAGATTAGATATTTTATGCACAAAAATAGTCACATATGATAGAGTTATTTAATTAATATAGTAGTGTGCAACAAATAGGCAGTTTTGTGGTGGTCCTTTTAAAAATAGAGATCAGATGCAGTGCATTGTTTGAGGGTTTGTATGAAGGTACCCTATGTTCTTCTGATAAAATTAGTGTGATGATGTAATTGCAAATTCATGCAAGGAGCTAGTCTAATATCTTATCCTGACTATATTTGTCTGAATCTATAAATGGCATCAAACTGTGCAGATTAAAATATGGCTTAACTTCTCTAGGATGTTGTGTGCGTGGGTTGCAGTTCCGTTGTTTGTAGTTTGAAGACCATATTGTTTGTATTTCTGGCTGTGATCTCACCAAGTTTTATCTGATCACTCAACTTCAATCAGATCACCCATGACCTTGTTGGATGCCGGAACAGGCTTGAGGAGCCAAATAGCCTACTCCTGCTCCTATTTCTTATGTTCTTATATCAACTGACTAAGTGAGACTGTGTATGCAAACTGTCCTGTCTGCCAGGTACTCATCATTCTGCACCAGGCAGTGTACCAGACCTTATTCTGGCTTGCTACATTGATATCCAGGCTTTGACTGAACTTTTGCTCACAGAACTGCCATGAAAAATTAAATTAAGCACTAGGCCAGTAATCATAACTACATTTGTTGTGTTCTGTTTAATTGAACAGATAACCAAGTTTAATAATTGCTTAACATCTTTATTGTGTTAGTGCAATGATTTACTTTTTCATTTACTGTTTAATAAATATGTTCAGCATTTAAAGCCTAAGGCATGGTCCAGAGTAATGTTAAATTCCAAATTCATGGAGGATCACCTGAGGGCACATGATGAAATCAAGAAGCCAAAATAAAGGCAAGGCTGTTTTCTGTTCAATTATTGGACATGATGCAAATTTGCCTGGAGATCGCACAAGGAAAAACATTCTCTGGGACATAGGAGCCTGAGAGAATAGTCTGCGAAACTGAAATCCGAATAAATATATAAAGTTATTAAAATGTTTTCTCAAGTCCTTTCTACAATTCCTTAGAACAGTTTTGTTAGGATATTTTTGCTGGTTTTTGTCCAGCGCCTTTGCTGGGTCACTTTTGATGCCCTTTCACTGAAAGTTTCAATTTCCAGCCAAAGGCTGCTGCCCTTCCTGCATCCCACAGTGTCATACAGTTCCAAAAGATATGTATTCCTGAGAGGAATGTGATCAAAATCATTACCTGTACATGTCCCTGCTTGTAAGTTCATCTCATCTATTTATAGGGGTGGAATTTACAGAGCATGTGCCCACCTGACCTAAAAGTCGGTTGGCACCTTGCCAACATGAAGGCCTGTCCCACAGCAATTAAACCCTGGGGCTGGCCATAGGAGTGGCACTTCTGGCTCTCAGAGACAGGAAGTCCTGCTCTAGAGCGATGTCGGCCAATTTGATTGGCTGACAGTTCTGTTGTCCCAGCAGTGCCAGAAGACAGCATTGGCCACTGCTGGGACTACAAGTTTGCCGAGGAAAAAGCGAAGATGTCCACCGGACTTCAGGTAAGTCTGCAGATGTTGGGTCAGCACAAAATTTTGGGAGACCCCAGGGGGGCAGGGGGAAGGTTAAAGAGGCTGGAGTGGTAGGAAAAAAGGGGGGGGGGTATCATCTTGGGGAGCGGGGTTTGCCACAGAGGACACCCAAATTGAGTATCCCCTTGCGCTGTCAAATCTGCAGGGCTGTTCCACCTGTTTCCGCCTCCCCTGCAGACTGAAAAATTGTGGCGGAGGTGGAATGATGCCCTTAGGTGGCAGTTAATTATCCATGTACAGGCCTCAATAGACCCAAGAGAGGGTGGGCTGCCTGATGCTTTACCCACCCTCTGTAATATGGGGGACAGGTCGGGGGTGGGGGTGAGGTGCAGGCTGGCCAACTGCTTTATTTTACGTGCACCCACCTTCAAATATGCCAGCAGGATGCGTAAAATTCACCCCATAATGTACTTAAGCCCATATTTCTTGCCAATTCTATTAGTTGCAGCTTTAGAACAATGCAAGTGGCTATGATAACACTGTGCATTAAACTATGTAACGTATGCAGTTTTGCCCCACAGCAACATATGTATCTCAAAGTGTTCTGGGTGTAGTCTTTATACATTAGCATACAATACTGCTCATGGTACTAAAAAATTTAAAGTTTCACAAGAGCCAAAGACAAAGGTTATTTACTTTATTTTTTTTCTTCTAGGCACCTAATTAGGAAAAAAACACTTCACATTTGGATAGCTTTAATCTTCAGACCACAATCTTTAATTTAACTATAGCAAGATCAGACATTTTACAATAATTGACCTTATACCCTTACAAAAACTGCATTATCATTCATTACTACAGCTGAACTTGCCTCTGAAGGCCATCCTTGTCCTGAGGACTAAAACAAGGGCTGTGAGTAATCGCCTGTTGAGCATTTAGTAGGTTGCATATATTCTGGGCTTGCACGGTTAAGTGACTCACCACATAAATCAGAGAACTTGAAGTTGTCGTGCAATATAATTAGATTGAATTTTATAATAATGCCACTTATATATTTTTTAGAAAGGAATTAGAAATTGAAAGCCCAGGCTGCTGTTTGCCGGGTAGAATATTGGGGGTGAGAAATTAATCTGTGCCAGCAGCCTGAAACTGACTTATAGTAAATTGACAGCCTGCTCTACATCACATCGATTTTTATTTTCCATTAGCTTGGAAAATATTGACAAGATTTTTAATTTTAAGCCAAATCAAAGCAATAGTAAGACTAGGAAATGAATCTTTCGAAAAGAGTTTGAATTTTTGTTTTGTGAACTTCAGTGTAAAGAAGACCGAGTGAAGGAAAATCAGTTGTTGATTCACTATGAGCTCATTTTGTGCTACTGGCATGGGCAATCTCAGCCCAATTATATCTTAGGTAGATATTATAGCTGTGCCGTAATTTTGACAACCTTGTTTCATCCATGCAACATTAAATGGAACAAAGACAAGTTTTCCTGCACAGTCTTAAAATTTTCCAGTGTGAAAGTTTAGTAATCAAATGAGTATCTGATTTTTTTTTACTGCATTAAGAGCCTTACACCAAGGGCAGAATTTTTCATCCCACGGGTGGGGACGTGCCCGACCCGATCGGGAGTAAAATAGCGCGTGATGATGTCGGGCGAGAGTCCTGACATCATCGTGCACTCGTGCGATATTTCACTCGGCAGGCACACACAGGTGCCAGAGCAGCACCCACCATTAATTAAAAGGCCACTTAGGGCCCTCGACAGTCCAATTGACTGTGATTTTACGTTGCGATTTTCTGCTTGTCGCATGGGAAAAATGGGTAGGCGGCCAGCCGACATTTTCATAAACCTCTTCCAAGGTGGGGATAAAAAGTGTCAGCAGCATTGCCAGTGTGAGCAGTGAGCGGTTTTGGAGGTAGTTTGCAGCTGGTTGCTTTTTGGTACTTGGCAGCTTCACCTCTGTTTGGGGCTTCATTCTTAGCATTTCCAGGATTCATTTCAGGGCTCTTGCTATCTGCCAGGCCCCCTGAGGGTTCAGGCCGTGTGGACCCTTCCAGGAATCAGACAGCCTTCCCTTACCCTGGTAATGGGGATTGTGGTCTCCGCTGGAGGCACCAACTCTGAGGAGGAAGAGAGGGGCAGAAGGGGGAGGAGGCCAGGTGTCCCAATGCAGCTTCCAGGGGAGGGACCTGTGGGAGGAGAGGCGCAGGTACAAGGGGCGCAGGGCCAGCAGGAAGCCCAAGGTGGAAGAGACCGCAAAAGACTGCACCATCCTGCTGCCAGTGTTTACAGGCAGCAATGCAGCTACCTCAATATGTCCGAGGTGCAATGCCGAAAGAAGCTCCATCTCTCAAGGGAGACCGTAACCTCCATTTGCCAGATGATTGGGCCTGAGATCAGCTCCGACTGTGTGGTTGGACACCCCATACCAGTGGCACTGAAGGTCACAGTGGCCCTCAACTTCTATGCCTCCGGCTCTTTCCAGGTCTCAGCGTAGTCTCCCAATCAGCTGTCCACAGTTGCGTCAAACTGTTGACAGAAGCTCTGTTCAGGCAGGTACTGACCTTTATTCTTTACCATACGGACGAGGCCAGCCAGGCTGAGCGAGCCAGAGGCTTTGCAATGATTGCTGGGTTCCTCGCCTCCCCATCCAGGGTGCCATCGACTGCATACATGTGGCCATCAAGGCACCAGTGGCTCAGACGAGTGCCTTCATCAACAGGAAGGGATTCCACTCCATGAACATCCAGATAGTGTGTGACCACAGGATGCAGATTCTGCAAGTCTGTGCAAGGTACCCTGACAGCTCCCATGATGCATACATCCTGAGACACACCATGCCAGGGTTCTTCAGTGCTCCAGCCCAACTGGATGGATGGCTGCTGGGTGCCAAGGGCTATCCATTGAAGAGGTGGCTCATGACATCTCTTCACCATCCAAGAACAGAGGCAGAGAGGCGTTACAATATGAGTCATGCCTCCACAGGGGCGGTGGTAGAAAGGACCATAGGTCTTCTCAAGGTGCGCTTCCGTTGCTTGGACCGTTCAGAGGGAGCACTACAATACTCCACAGAGTGGCTGTCACTGATAGTGGTTGCATGCTGCTCTTTCCACAATCTGACACTGGCAAGGGGGGACCCACTGGAAGAAAAGGATATTGACGCAGCTTCACAGGCCACAGATGATGAGTCCAGTAGTGAGTCCAAAGATGAGCACAGTGAGAACGCTGAGAGCATGGAGGCAGACTTCAGTAACCTCCAGGGAGGCAGGGACACCAGGGATGTCTTGATCCAATGCTCCTTCAGCTAAGCTACCAAAGATCAGCTTCAAAAGCACACCAGTTGCCACATCCATCCCGGATGTCTGAAAGGACTGTTTCATTTCAACACAAAGAACACTCAATGCCTGTGCAATAAAGTTCAGAGCCACTTACATCCAGCATTACATACTGTCGTATCCTGCACCAATAAAATAAAAAGGTGAAGCATACACAGGCCATGATGACAAAATCAAAATTTATCTCCTTGTGCCACTTCCAAACTATTTACATAAACGGTCTTCAATCCCAAACTAGTATAGATAAAGTAAACAGAAATGGACATAAAATCACTCAAGACCTGCCCCTCTTGTGCTCATGGTGCCTTTACGTTTGCAAGTGCTATGTCTAGGTGCTGCCCTTCGCTGGCACCAGCATTGGGGGCAGCCTGCTGACTGTGCTGTCTTTTTGGCCTTGATGACCTTAGCGGTCTCCTTCTGGCCAGTGGAGCCTGTGCAGGCCCCGACTGGGAGGAAGCGGCCAGTGCCACATCTGGCATCTCCCCAGTCGCCGCAGCCTCATTAGATGCCACGGTCACTGGTGGAGGAGCGGAGGAGCTCCTGCCATCAACCAGAGTGCCCTGAGAGGAGCCCACAGAGATTTCAGGCAGCTCATGCACCAACGTAAGGTCACTTTGGACCTCCCTGCTCACCATTGACGGATGGGCACCCAGCTGGGATAGTGGGTGTCTCATCCATCTTCCATACTGACACTGACCACCTGAGGTCAGTGCCTGTGTGAGGGTTTGCAGATCTGAGTGCAACCCCAGGAACCCCTCATTCTGTCCCTGGAGCTGCCTCTCCATGAGAGTCACCTCTCTCTCAATGGAGGAGGCAGTGTGCTCAGCCATGAGGGCTAACGCAGTGCTCACGCTCCACATGGACTCATCCATCACAGAGGCAATGGCACACATACCCTCATGGATCTCCACCAGATCCTCCAGCACATCTCGCTGGACATTCAGCATCTGCCGCCTAATGGACGACTTCAGAGGCTCATCATCAGCCTTTGACTGAGCATCGTCCTGGCCCCCAGCGGCCCTTCAACTGCCATCGCCCTGTGTTATGACACAGCAGTTGGTAAAGGCTGAGTTATTTAAAATCCCAGAGGAAAACTTTAAACAACTGTCATAACCTATATTTTCAATTGGTATGTTTGAGATACAACTCTGAATTCAGAAATGAAATCACCAAGCCTCCAGAGATTTTTATATAAATTAAACTGAACATTTATTAATTTTACAATGTATTAAACACATACACATCTACAAATTACTACCATAATAACCATTAAACAAATCCCCAAATTAATCACTCCTAAAACCTTCACCAAGGCAACAATAATCCATAGACTTTAAACAGACACCAGGCAAAGCACATTTTATCTTATGAATTCAAAATGAGGTTCCTTTCGATTTGTCTCCTTTGTAGGCAGTTGTAGGCTTACAGACTACTTTGATCTCATATGCCTCTGATTTCCACACACAAAACTCTTCTGTATATACCTAACCTTCCCTTTGAATGTAAATTCTCATTGTATCACCAGGCTCTTTGAACTCTACCTCTTCCAACAATAAAACCCTTTTCATAGTACCAGTTTTATTAGTAATATAAACGTATTGCTTGGTATCTCCTAGCTAGGTGCAAGATTTCACCCCCAGTCTTTGAATGGTTTATTCAACAAAAAATACAAATGTCCCCTTTACCTTACTGTTCAACGTCTCAAAACTATTGTACATCAAATTCAGAGCTACATCTCAAACATACCAATTGAAAATTAGGTTATTACAGTTGGCTAAAGTTTCCCTCTGGGATCTTAAATAACTCAGCCTTTACCAGTTGCCGTGTCATAACAATTAGGAGCTCTTGGTGGCATAAAATTTATAATTCCTTGACTGGTTTGGAATTGGTGAATCTTAAGGTTATGAGTACGAGAAGCACTTTGAATTCAGGAGTTGGTGAGGTTTTTTAGAAGTGATGAGACTGCAAGATGACTTTGGCAATTGCTAAGATGGCTTTAATCCAATTAACACACACACACTCACACTCACAGACACAGACCATACTACAAGTCCAATTTAAAATAATTTCCAATGACGGTATATACATTAATAACTTTTCATGACAATCTGGGCACTCTCTACCTCCGTCTGCACCGTCCGCACCCAAGCAAGTGTGAAGTGCCCTCACCAATGTGCACCGAGATAGTTGCCACCGCTCTAATGCCCACCGAGGTGCTGGTGTCTGTGCTGGTGCCTGCTTCAGAGAGTGGGTATGCCACAGGTGAAAATGAAGCCTGGTGGTCCTCCGGTGTCGGGGGTGGCCTTTCAGGGTCTGCAGATCAGATGCCTGCTGGTGAACCTAAAAGGGAGAAGAAGGACATGTCATTAGTTAAAGTCATCACACTGTCACAGTGCAGGCCAGGCACCCTGGTGGGACAATGGAGATCAGCATCATGGTGCCATCATCTTTCAATGATTAATGGGGACTCCAGGTTCGAGGTTCACATCAGTGAAGAGACTACACTAGAATGATTCCACAATCTGAAGTCTCACCTCTGTGCGCTGCACTCTTACCTTCACTTGGCACCCTGCCTCTTCTTGCCCAGTTGCATGGGGAGTGTGCCGGCTCTCGAGCTCGAGGGCGTTCTGCTCGAACCCGGAGAACAGCAGCAGGTTGGATGGGCTTCCGCCTGTATGTGCCCTCTTGGCTTGGTTATGGCTTGTCTTCTCCTGAAAGGGCAGAGGAGCATTGATTACTCTCTACCTGCAGCGCCATTGCAACTTGGCCAACCCCAGCTGAGGAGCACCTCCCAGGGCACATCCGAGTCGTGGCCCTCGAGCCACAAGGCTGTCAGTCCAAGCAGCCAGGGCTCACCCCCTTGACCAGCTCCGGCATGATTGACAGTTGGCACTCAGATTCTAGCACCCCCAAGGTCTGCGGGGGGATGGCCAGACCTTAACACTTCTGCACACTGACCCATGTGAACATGGTACTCACCCTTCCTGAATGCAGCAGGCCATTGAAGTGCTTCCAGCACTGGACCCAGTGGGTCATGGCTGCTCCTCTGAGCTGCCACCTCCTCCCATGCCCTCTTGGTGAAGTGCGATAGCCCCTTCCTCCCATCTCTGGGGACAAGGATGTCCCTCCTGGCAGCCACCTCGTCCAATAGTACATTAAGATGGCAAGGACTCAAGGATAAATGACTCCAGAAACTTTTCAATGGACACAGGTTAAACCGTCCAGCTGCCTGGAATGTAAGATATAAACTGAAAAATCTTTTAATTCAAAAGTATCATGAAAGTTAACACTTGCTCGCCATAAGCTGCTCAGTGATATTCAGCCCATATCAGAACCACTCGACTCCAAACATCACCCCAGATTGACAAAGACGTGGATGCCAGAAGTGAATGCCAGAGAAGTGAGAGAACGTACTCTAAATATCAAGGCAACATTCAACAAAGTATGGAACCAAGGAGCAATGAGGTCAAAGAGGTTCAAAGCAAAACCTTCCAATGTCTGAAGTCAGTCTTGACATAAAGAAAGATGACTGTGTTGTCAGAAGCCAGTCATGACGGTACCAGAACATCACTGCAGGAATTCCTCCAAGAAGTGTCACCGTCAGCTGCTTCCATCAATGACAGTCTCTCCATCATGCTATTAGGAATGTGGCTGTTCACTGATAGAAACATGGAATTATACAGCACAGAAAGATGCCATTCAGCCCATCATTGCCATGTTGGCTCTTTGAAAGAGCTATCCAATTAATTCCACTCCACTGCTCCATCCCATAGTCCTTCAGTATTCAATTCCCTTCTGAAAATTACAATTGAATCTGTTTCCATTGCCCTTTCAGGCAGATCATAACAATTTGCTGCATAAGAAAACTCTCCTCATTATCCCACTGGAATAGAGCATTTAGTTACTTTCACATCTCTTCAGATAATAAAACGGCTCATGTCTGCTTAAAACAGGGCCTATAAAACATAAGGTCTTGGGCTGACAAGTTGTAGCTAACATTTATGATCCTTAAAGTGCCAGGTAATAACCATCTTGAACAAGGAGCTGCCTCATATCCAACCTCAGGTTGGAGGTTAGAACCTGAATGGATTCCACTATTGTCTATGATGTCATTAAAAATTGGTAAACTATTGAAATAGCTCCACTTACACTATAAGGATGATTGAATGTGCTGACAGTTACATATATAACAACTTTGAAAATTTCATTTCAAAGTGTCATAATCAACAATTGTCACCTAAGAAAAGCAGTGAGATGTGATTGAAAGCTTATAGTCAGGGATAAAAATGCTACAAGTGCAATAACCTTTCTTCCTATTTCTTTTAGAATTGAGTTATGTTGCAATGTCAAGAGGGTTGAAAGCATTGTTACAAAACTATTAAATACCTCTTCAGAGAAAAATTTCCAATTTTATTTGCAGTGCTAAGAAAACTATTAAAATGATTAAGTTCTACAAATATCACTACAGAGCATATATATTTATATATAATAAAAAATTGACAATTAAATTTTAAGTCAATGAAGATGCACAATTAACTGTCTGCAATATGCACATGACTATCATATCTTACATCCTACTGTGACTGAAAACCCTATCTATTAGCAAAATTTAAGTCAAATGCAATTCTGTATTCAGAATGTTCTGCACACAGGTTCCTATTAATTGCAAGTCAGAACACAGGAGATAAAAACTTGCATTAGTACCATGAAATTATGAAATTTATGAAATTATGAACAATTATGAAATTATGAACACTTATGAAATTCACATATGTTATAAAAGATTTTTAATCAGGAAAACATCCTTGCCTTTATGCCAAAAGATATAATTTTCTAAAATACTGGGAATCTGAAGCATTTGAAATAATGAAACACTATCCATGTAGCAAATTGGTATAATCTCACCAAAGCTGGTCTTGCTCTGATTCTCAGAAACTGGTGAATGCAAGTTAACTCCTAGTGATATCAGATAAGCAATATCTCACCTTAGTATCAGCAACTTTGACAGGAGTTTGAGGACTACCAGTACCAAAAAGAACTTCCTCTGTGTAATCCCAGAAATACGTTTCAGGCAATCTATCTGCAGAAACTGTGGGACTAAAGAAAGCATTAGTGTCTATATTTAAAATAAATTTAATGGAAAAAATAATGAATGTAGAGCTGTGGATGTGATTTAGTTGCATATTTACTTCATCAGTTTGCTGAGTGATGAATCGGGTAGTGGTAACCAAGATACTGTAACTTATTTTCATTTGAATTCAAACAAATCCATCTGTGTCTTCCTCCCACATATATCTTAATCTCAGTGTCCAAGAAGCATTTGTGCGCTATTCAAGCTTCAGTGTCATAAATTAATAGACGTTTTCCATATTACACACCCATTTTTCTACTGGTAAATCATGCCATCTACCATATATTGCATCCTACTAGCTATGTAGTTAAAATTATTATGAGGTCATATTGTTTAAAATATTTAAATATTCAACGTATGTAGTGAAAATATGATTTGTTAAAGCATTAGAAGTTAATCAATGGATTGAGTATGCAGTCTCTAGAATATTCTCATAGGTAGTGGGCCTATCCTTCGACTGTTTTTTTTCTTATGAGGAATTAGCTTTTGCTGTCATACTCTACTTATGACAAAGAAATTATTTGTTGTATTAACTGATCCTGATAAATGCATGCAGTGACAAGTATATTCAATTTTTGAATTCACAGCACAAAACTGGCATCCAGGTCAAAGCCAACACTGCAACTGATCAATAAACATATCTCTCAACCACAGATCCTTATGAATAACCATGAAGAGCAGCTAAAAGAAATACACAGCTATCAAAGATTCAAGGGGAAAAATACAATAGCACCCAAAGACCGGCATGGGGATTGTGATGCATGATTAAACTGCATACATTCATTCCATTGCAGACAGGACGCTAACTGAATGCTGCATGCAATCCAATGCTAAACTAGCTATTCAGTGGCTCCACACCTCAGCAGGCCCAAGTACATGTTCAATTTAAGGCTAACCTGCACTAATTAAAGGAAAAGGGCATTCTGGATGGAGTAGGTCTTGAAAATGGCTTTGGGAAACATTTTGAGCAGGAAGAACACAACTAATGGCACAAAAGGGCAGAGAGTGCAAGGTTCTCAAACACAGCACTGGAGGCTTTCATGCTGGAAATGCACAGGAGGTGAGAGTTCCTCTATCCACAGGGTTGACAAAGAGGCCTTCCAGAAAAACACTGGGAGCAGATAGCTGTCAGAGTCAATGCAAGCAGTGTAGCCCTCAGGACTTGGGTGCAGTGGTGCAAGAAATTTAATGACCTCACATGAATGGTCAAGGTCAGTGAATTCAAAATCACTTGCCATGCCCTTACAAATCAATCACTAGCATCATACACTGCTCTATTCAGCAGCTCCCTTTCATTCACCTGCAACAATTTCTGTCAATCAGATCTCACATTCATAGCTTCACCTCAACCTCACATACTTAGCACTGCTACAAACATCTCACAGCTTGTACAAACTGCAATGCTGACAGCTGTTCAAAAATGACAACCAAATCACTCAAACACATTCCAACACATCCACTGGCACACTTCACTCTCTCTTGTGTCATGAAACCCAACTCAGGTAAGGCAAGTCCCAGGACAGAAACAAGTCCCAGTTAAGTTTGGTGAAAAGAGAGGAGCAGAGAAACGGGTTCCAAATTAAAGAAAAGGCTGTGGGGAGAAGCATTTAAGTGAAGCGGGCCATCGGGGCAAAAATACCCCTTTGGAGCAGCAGCGTTCTGCTCAGCGCAGCCGAAGTTCTAAAGTTGTGCCTGTAATTTGATGCTTGGGTGTATACTCGGGAATCCAGAGGAATACAATTTCGGAAGGCGAGATTGAAACCCTGCGAGTTGGGCCATTGCTGATGCCATTCAAATTTGGTAATTAAAGAGAGCTTAAGAGAAGCCCTGAAGATTAAAGTAGGCAGCCGAAGGTTGGTGACTCTGCGTTGCAGGACCGCTGGGTTAAAGGTGCCCCTCTGGAGCAGTAGTGTTCTGCTTGGCACGGTCGAAGAGCTGAAACTGTGCTTTTGAATTGGTGTTTGAGCGTACTCGGGAATCCAGGGGAACAGAATTTCAGGAGACGAGATTGAAATCCTGTGAAATGGACTGTCATTGTAGCCATCCAAGTTAGAGCAACATTTGGAGAGAATTCTAAGGCGAGATCTTCAAAAGTGAAGATTGGAAACCTTGGTGAGAGAGATGGAGTTTCAGTAAGATTGGTTAATTCACAGTGTGACTAACGTCTGGGTGGGTTGTTGAGAAATTCAGGGACAGTGTCTTGGCTGCATCTGCCACTTATTGTGTAGTGTGGTGTGGTTGACCACCGTTTGCTTGTTAATTCACATGTACCTCATACTTACCCTGAATATTACAGTATGAGATTGATGTTGTATCTTGTTTTATCTTTCTGACCTTGTATAGTAAAGTTTATTTTTGTTTGTTCAAAACCACTGAGCAAGTGTCTTAATTCTCAAACTTAAGGCGGAATTTTCCCAGAATTGCACTAAGTGCGGTAAAGGGCGGGTAAAATGGAGTCCTACCCGCCGACGAAAATGGCGGGGTTTCATGCCGTATCTTCCCAACCCACCTCATTATTTAAGCATTCCCAGAAAATACTCCATTTCTATGGTGGGCGGGCTCTCATTTGCCTGCTTGTTATCAGCCCGTTGTTGCCTCATGCTGGCTGCCATCTTTAAAAGGCAGCCGCCAGCAAAGCACTCACCACCATCAGCTCACCACCGCTGCCCGGGAGACATGGCCAGCAAAAGCAAACAGACTGCAGCACCCCCCTGCTTCAATGATGGGTCCCTCCAGCAACTGCTGGATGCCGTGGAGGCCCGAGGCCCGATGGGATTTGCTCTACCCCCGCTCCGGCCACAGGATAGGCAGCAATGTCACCAACCCGGCTTGGGAGACAGTGGCAGCAGTGGTCAGCGCGAACGCCCTGCAGAGGAGGACAGCCACCCAGTGTTGCAAAAGGATGAATGATCTCCTCCATTCCACCAGGGTAAGTCACTCTTTTCATCACTCCCAACTCACACACTCACAACCCCATCACACATCCACAGGGCTCTCATTCACCATCAGTGCAAGGGACATCACCATTCACTCTCTCACACTCAACATCATTGTCCTCATCCCATCCATGTGACCACTCACCACCCACACTGACCAGGCATACTTATCATCTGACCCGGCAGGAGCCCTGATACATTCTCCCCATCTCTATCCATGCAGGACAAACAGGCTCACAACAGGAGGGAAAGGTTGCAGACAGGTGGAGGGATGCCGGAGATCAAAGTTCTGATAGAATTTGAAAACAGGGCCATCCAGCTGGCCGGCAATGACCGGAACCGGTCCTGTGTTGAGGGCGAGGTCGGCGCTGCTCTACCAAGTGAAGATCCAGCAATGCAACATCCATCAGACAACCATGCTGTAAGTGATGTGTCCTCTTTCACAGGCCACTGCCACGCATTTATTATCTCCCCTTGCTTTCGCAGGCACATCTGCCAAACAGCCAACAGAGTCCATGACCCAGGGCCTCCCATCAAGATCCAAAGAAACCTCTGAAGAGGAATCTGAAGGCTTCCGTCCCGTCACAGTGCTCACCCACACCCCTCACCAGCGCAGAGACACACACCTCGGTGGGACCTAGCTTTAGAGTAGCCTCGGGATCACAAACTGGTGAGCACATCGCACTTTCTGATCCACAGCAAGCGGAGGCAGGGACTTCCCAGGTCCTCAGCACCTGGAGGATTGTTGGAGGCCAGAACGTTGCTGAGTCCGAGTCAGATGATGAGCCTCTGGACTCGATCATATCACAGTTGCTGGAGCTGCAAAGGCAAGCTAGGGAACATCAGGAAGGGATGTCCGCTGCACTCCTTAGATTGCAAGGCACAATGGAGGAGTCCATCTGTCTTCAGGCTGCGGTGATAGCGCCAGCATTGCAACTCACCAAGGGGAACAGTGGCAGGATGGGGGACACCATGGGAGACCTTGGTCCAGGACATCACTCCTGCACTGCTGCGCGGGCTTAACTCCAACACTGATGCCATAGTTGGCCTCTAATAGTGTGTACGCGAGAGGGGTGCTGGACAACTCGATCTCACTCCAGCTACCCCTTCCGCTCACGGAGTCAGCCGAGGGCCCTCGGGCACCCATAGGGAGGAGGATCAGCAGGTGCACACTCCGGGGCCATCCACCCAGGTGACTCTGCGAGTGACCGGCCCACCTGAATCCCATCTTCCTGTGACCTCCGCAGATCCAGCTTCACAGGCCGAGGAGGGTGCCACTGCCACACAGCAGGATCCTGAAAGCAGGCCAGGGCCCTCCAAGTCTCGGCCCTCCAGAGGACGCCCGCCAAAGTCATCACAGACAGGGCGTCACAGTCAGCAGGCTGCCTCCACCTCTACTATAGATGTCCATGGAGCACCAAGATGTAGCGGCAGGGTTAGGAAAGCGAGGTAAAAGTAGTTGCACAGCCTGGGCCCGGGTGTTGATCACTTGTAAATACTGTTTACTATTGTCAACAAACTCCTAAGAATGTCTCACTGCGTGTGGCTCCTTGTTCTGATGAGCAGTGTTCTTGTCACTCAGATGTGAAATTTTTCTGCACAAGATAAAAAGGCAGGTGTCTCAGTCACTTTCTCCTCTGTCTTCTACAGTCTCTGTAGGCCATCAGGCATAGAGCTAGGTCACCAGGATCCATGATCCTGACGTGGTCCTCCTGCAGCATGAGAGAGAGAGAGACGTGGTTATCGTTGCTGTACTTAGCACCTTTCCTGGTCCTGTGTGACCTCCGTTTAACACTTCCTGGAGAGTGCTGGTCACCCCTCAGATGGCCAGAGATGAATGCGCTGCATGGCTGCCCCGTCAACCTGCGACATGGGGGACACTGGTCCAAACTGGGATGCTGAGATTGCAAAGGGCTGTGAACACCTCCAGCAGTGACTGCTACATGGCCAGCATTGGTGAGGAGATTGTACAACGTGTGCAGTCCAACTGCTCCACGGTCCAATAAAGTGGTGGCAGACTCGAAGTCTGTGCCGGTGGGGAGGGGGCTGGAGGGTTAAGGTGTGGAGCGCTTGTTGGCCCTTTGATGCCTCCGCAATGCTTGCATGGGTGGGCAGGCTAGAAGCCTGACCCCAATCATATCAATGTGGCTGCGCCTGATCTGTCTTAGTTGCAGAGGCATGGTCAGATTATACAGGTGTCCCTAATGTGTGGCCACTTCCCTCGCCTACCCTGTCCCCCACCACCCCTTCGATTGCCTGTGCGTGGGATGAAGAGCCAGGGCAGCACTTGACCCCCCCACCCCACACCTCAGCAGTCACCTCCGAGGCTGGCCAACACTTGCCCCCAGACACCATCCCCTGCTCCCCTGCACCGCCCCCCACCCCCAGCAGTTGCCTCCGGGGCCAGGCATCTGTTGCCCCTACCCTCTGGCACCCCTGAGGCCTGTAAACAACAGGTGAGCTGTGGAGAATGCTGCTGCTCACTCACCTCACTCCCCCAAAGTGAAGGCCGCCAAGTGCATGTCGCCTGCGCGCTGTTGTAAAACACGTCAGCGTGCTTTCCCGCCGATGTGGACGGATGATACGGCGGGGTTCCAAGAGCCTGGTGGGATGGCCTTTTAATGATATGCTAATGTATTACAATTAACTCCCCGCTGACCAATGGCGGGAAATGTGGCTCACCATCAGCGGGCTGAGAGAACAATTGCGACTTGCCTTCACGCCATCGTGAAGCAGGCCACGCCATATTTTCCACACACGACACGTATCACACCCGCCACCAGAGAGCTCGGAAAATTCCGCCCTTAGTCTACTTTAAACAAAATGTTATTGGTCCTTAACCGGACCTTACCAACATCTTGCAGGTCTGGCCAAGGATCAAAACACTTGCATAACCAGAAGAAGCTGCACGTAATCAGTGAGGGACAGGGCCAGATGCATGTCCTCACCCCTATGGAGGAGACAGTGCTGTCCATCATTGCAGTGGCCATGACTGCGTTTGTGGCAAGTGGTGGGGCAGAAACCATGAAAGATGATAGTACGCTCCTACCTAATCCTCATTCTGTCATCCTTCTTCACCATCATTCCACAATCTCTTCTTATTTACAAGCTATAGATGGGGCTGAACCTTACATGGAAATAAGGTCTCCAACATAAAAGCTGGGGGTGAGCCCACCCCCCACTTAGTGGGCTTGCCCCATAACTATTTAACAACTGTCAAACCATTAATTGGCTTGTGACTCAAGTTCCGCACACATCAGGGAGGAAGTCATACTTCTGAGAGCTGCCGGCCAATCAGAGCAGTGGGTACTGTTGCATCTACAACTAGTCTAAGATGGAAGTGAACTGCAATGGAGCCAGACTTGAAGGTAAGTCCAGGATCTCGTCTGAGGCAGGCTGGTGGGTCCCAGTGAAGGGAGTGGGGACCTGGGCAAACAAGTCAGTTGGGGAGGGGAAACACAGTGGAGGGGGAAATACCTTGGTGGGGGTTGGGGGAGGGGGGGTGGGTTTGGACCAGCATAGGGGGCCTGGAAAAGCAAGCATGCCCATTCTCGACCACCAGTCTGCCAGATTTCACCTGGTGGCCTGAACCTGCCTCTCCTGTCACAAGTAAAATCCCAGTGGCGGTGGGAGGATGCTATTAAGTGGTATTAACTAGCCACTTAAGATCTACAATTGGCCCACAAGTGAACAGTCTGTGCCACCATTGGTAAAATTGCAGCAAGGGTAAGTGGGGGCAGTGGGGGTGGGGCTGCTAGCATGGAAGCCAATTTTATAGAACCTTCCCTGCCATCCTGCCACTGAGGGGGCTGTAAAATTCACGCTATGGTGTAAGCATGCACCTCCTGATTACCCCCTTCCCTCACTATAGCTCTTGCCTTGTGCCTTTCGCCTTTCAGACACTCAAGAACTGCCCCCTGGACAGGCAATGGTAGGGGTGCAAGAGGTGGAAGAGCAGAAAGACATTAATGACAAAGAAACTATGCCACTCGCTCTCACACCCTCAACCACCATCTTAGATAGTGACACGGCACGCATTTTAACGGGTAGCTTTGAGGCGGGATCTCCACGTGGTGACACACTGGGCATGAGTGCCCTGCAGTGAGTACAGAGGGCAAAAGTGGTGCGGGTGTCAGCTCATCATGGGGCAAGATGCGCACGAGGTTTACTGCAGAACACACAGCTGAGGACTTTGATTAGGCAACACAGAGAAAAGGATGTACACGCGGAAATGATCAGTGCATTTGCAGGCCAGCCAAAAAGCCTATAGTCACTGTCAAGGAGTACGGAGGGGTTTGGCACCAAATTGGCACGGGCTTTCCACAGAGTGTGGAGCCCATCCTTTCCAATGTGGAAATGGTGCATGGCCAATTCTATTAGAACATTCTCAGACCCCACCACAATGCAGTGCCTGATGGCCAATGTCTCAGCTTCCTTGGCAGCACAAGTAGAAGCCGCCCTATTTTTCAGATGCTGCAGTGAAAACGCAGACTTAAGTCATGTTCAGACTGCTGCCATTATAGCTGGAGGTACCAGAGTGTAATGGGACTTGCTGGGTCTCACAGCAGTCCAGCAGCCTATGCACCAACACATTGTTAGAATTAATGAGTCACCACCCCAGGAAGGTGGCAATTGCTGCATGGGGCACAAACTTACTATCCTCAAACAGGATTGCAGCATTTGCGCTCCCACCGCTGCCACACTTCCACGCTGCCAGTGCCCTTGCTTTGCCCGTCAGACAACAAGCCTAGGCTGTTGCTGCCCAATCAATGTCCAAAGCCCCTCCAGGGCCAGAGCTGCTCCAGTTCATCCAGCAAGGCCATCTACAGCCTCCCCTGTTGAAAGTCAGCAGCCTCCCATTAGTCATGGTGCAGCCATAGCACTACTTAGCAGCACTAGGACAGGCAAAGGCACATGAAAGATAGGCACTAAGGGGATGCACAAGGGTGAACTATTTCGACAACTATTGGATGGCTTGTTTGATAAAGTTGGTTTGCAATGTTTGTTTTGTTGTGACATTTATTTCAGCATTGTGGTTGTGATAGTGATAGACTGTGTCATGACAGTGATAAATTGTGATAGTCAGTGATAGAGGAAAGGTGTACGACTGTTGGTAATTGGGAATTGGGTTTGCCATCACTGGTACCCCAATCAGATGAATTGACCATAGACAGCCTGGCAAGAGAGGGAGAAAGTGTTGGTTGGCTGCTCCCTACCTCCTCCTCCACCTCATCAGTGGCTGGCCATTTACCAGAGGCTGGATTTTCAATCCGGGATAGAGAGCCTAAAGCCCAGATTATTTCTGGGTCCTGACCTGTTCATGTGACGTGATTTTAAAATACAAATGGCCTAGTTGCCTGGGGGCACATTTGACACCGAATTAGCACTGCCATGAGGGACCTGGAGATGAGATTCAATAGCTGAGGGCCCTTTGAAAAAATAAGTGTCAGCCTTGACTAGGCTTGCCATTTGCTGAGGAGATGGTGCAGGATGGTGCACAGGGGGCCAGCGTTTGCATGGGCAGGCATCCACTGGCAGTCTCAAGGTTCTCAGATGTTTCCCTTGAAATGTTAACTGAGGCAGTCGCTGACAGTCGAGAAATATTTTTTCTGGTATTACAAGTGCGAGATTTTATAAGGTGGTTATGGTTTAAACTGTCTCTTTTAATTCAAGCTAAATGGAGCAAGTGACCTCTTACTCATTCAGCCTAGCAATAAGCCAATGTGAACAGGTTGCTATGGGTACCGGGGGCCCAGGTCAAGTTCTATGACATCCAAGTACCAGATTTAACACCTGAACACAAAAAGGAAGCAGCTGGCTTGGCTTGGTGTAGATTTTCAGACTCTCAGATTTACTGATTCGGAAACCCTGAACACAGAGATAAAGAGCAAGACAGAGAGAAAGAGGAAGGAAACAGCATCCTTTAAGGACAGCAGGGGAAAACATTGTTCTCTATTTAGCTCACAGGCAGAATGCTGGTGGGAACTCATCCACTGGTCAAAGAGACGAAACCTGCAGAGACTTAAGGACATTGACATGGCTCGGTGAAAGAATCACCAGAGTGGGCCTTGCTGTCAGTTCAGGGATTCTCAGAAGACTGAGGGAAACGACTTTCAATGGACACTGAACATTGTTACTCAGTGAAATGGGGCGAAGAAAGCCCATTGGAAGCTGGGAGTAACTTTGGACTTGTTCTTGTGAAGATTGAAATTCTGTAGAGAGTGTGGCGTGATGTATAAATCTGCATTGGGTTATCAGTTGTGTTAAGAAACTAATAAGGGATGACTGTTCTGAAGTTTAGAGGATTAGTTGCCTACTAAGTAATGTTTATTCAATGTTGGCTTCAGTTTGTTTATTACAGTGAAAGTTTTAAAATTTGAAATCTTGTCATGTAATCCCTTAATTCAGTCGCTCTGAATTCAAAGCTCTTGTTAAAAATTATTGACCTCTACAAAGATTATAACAGTGTCCAGCAGAAGAAATCCAGCCAGATACTCCAAAAGGCCTTGATGGAAGTGGTGATGTAGAGGAGTGACCAGAAGGACTTTGGTGGGGTGTCAGAAAAAACTCATTCATTTGATAAGATCTGGAAAGATGAGTGATAAGTGGCACCTAGGTGACAGGTCTCTAATTCTGTATGCAACAGCAAACGCAAGAGCTGAGCAGATTGACTGTCCATAGTTCTCCCTAACATTGTCAGGGCAAGTGGCTAGTTGCATCACTGAGACATAGCTACTCCCTCATATGGTGCACAACTGAGCAGGGGGGCATCACTGAGGAACACAACATATTATGTCAATGTCATGCTGAAACGAGGCCAGACTACAGGTGCATCATTCTCTCCTCATCCTGCAGGAATAGAGAGCTCACAACTCTCGCAAAATGTCTTGAAAGGATGATGATGTGGCGGACCTGATCAACCTGACACCGATGGAGGAGATAGTGCTGAACATTGTGAGGATGCCATCACAGCAGGTTGTGGGCATTGGCAAGATGGCAAGCTGTGAAGTACATGGTCATTTGATGGCTTGATCTTCAGGTGAAGGGCATGGAGAAAACTCCTGGACCTGAGTAATCCAATATGGTGGTAAATCCCAATGCCCTCTGTGCCTATGTTGGCCCATCTGTCTCAAATGGATGTATTGCCCCGCCCTCTGAAATAGGGAATTTGCGACCGGTCTGATGGCATGATGCACTGCGGACTGCGAGATGCCAGCCACATCCACAGCTGATCCCTGGAATGATGCAGATGTATAAAAATTCTGAGCCACGGTGATCTTGACCATTGCAAGTAGGGGACTGCCATGGGGGCCGTAAGACATCAGGTCATTGTGGACCAGAGCAACAACTTCCAGACCAACTGCCTGGATCAGCACTGTCTCCTATGGCACTGGCACTCTGTTGTTTGCAGTTGACTCTTGGGGGTACACACAATATCATGGGTAGAGTCTTCTTCCCCTTGGAGCCCCTCTCTGTGCTCCTCTGGCCTCCTCCTAACCAATAAGATGCATCTGCTGAAGCTCCCCCTCACTACACAGTCCAATGTCAGAGTAGCCTGTTCCCATTTCAACTCTCAGCTGTCAGCTACTCATTCACCAGAGTTTCCTCTGCCAACCTCTGCTGCCCAAGAAATGCCAGCAGCCTCACCTCTCTCTTGGGAATCCCACAAGTTACAGTTCACAAAAACAAGTCTCTCAGCTCTAGTGATAAGAACTCAGAGCCACTGACTAAGCAGCTGAGCATTATTCCTTAGATGAAAGCAAAAAACTGCGGATGCTGGAAATCCAAAACAAAAACAAAAATACCTGGAAAAACTCAGCAGGTCTGGCAGCATCTGCGGAGAGGAACACAGTTAACGTTCCGAGTCCGAATGACCCTTCAACAGAACTAAGTAAAAATAGAAGAGAGGTGAAATATAAGCTGGTTTAATGGGGGGGGGGGGGGGGGGGGGGAGACAAGTAGAGCTGGATAGAGGGCCAGTGATAGGTGGAGATAACCAAAAGATGTCACAGACAAAAGGACAAAGAGGTGTTGAAGGTGGTGATATTATCTAAGGAGTTTGCTAATTAAGGGTAGAAAGCAGGACAAGCAAGGTAAAGATAGCCCTAGTGGGGGTGGGGTGAGGGGAAGGGATCGAAAAAGGCTAAAAGGTAGAGATAAAACAATGGATGGAAATATATTTTAAAATAATGAAAATAGACGTGAAAAGAAAAATCTATATAAATTATTGGGAAAAAAAGGGGGGGATCGGAAAGCAGGTGGGGATGGAGGAGAGAGCTCATGATCTAAAATTGTTGAATTCAATATTCAGTCCGGAAGGCTGTAAAGTGCCTAGTCGGAAGATGAGGTGCTGTTCCTCCAGTTTGCATTGAGCTTCACTGGAACAATGCAGCAGGCCAAGGACGGACATGTGGGCATGAGAGTAGGGTGGAGTGTTGAAATGGCAAGCAACAGGGAGGTCTGGGTCATGCTTGCGGACAGACCGAAGGTGTTCTGCAAAGCGGTCACCCAGTCTGCGTTTGCTCTCTCCAATGTAGAGGAAACCGCATTGGGAGCAACGAATGCAGTAGACTAAATTGAGGGAAGTGCAAGTGAAATGCTGCTTCACTTGAAAGGAATGTTTGGGCCCTTGGACGGTGAGGAGAGAAGTGAAGGGGCAGGTGTTGCACCTTCTGCGGTTGCATGGGAAGGTGCCGTGGGAGGGGGTTGAGGTGTAGGGGGTGATGGAGGAGTGGACCAGAGTGTCCCGGAGGGAACGAACCCTGCGGAATTCCACCAGGCGGGGTGAAGAGAAGATGTGTTTGGTGGTGGCATCATGCTGGAGTTGGCGGAAATGGCGGAGGATGATCCTTTGAATGCAGAGGCTGGTGGGGTGATAAATAAGGACAAGGGGGACCCGATCATGTTTCTGGGAGGGAGAGGAAGGAGTGAGGCCAGATGCGCGGGAGATGGGCCGGACACGGTTGAGGGTCCTATCAACCACCGTGGGTGGAAAACCTCAGTTAAGGAAGAAGGAAGACATGTCGGAGGAACTGTTTTTGAAAGTGGCATCATCAGAACGGATGCGACGGAGGCGAAGGAACTAAGAGAATGGGATGGAGTCCTTACAGGAAGCGGGGTGTGAGGAGCTGTAGTCGAGGTTGCTGTGGGAGTTGGTAGGCTTGTAATGGATATTGGTGGACAGTCTATCACCAGAAATTGAGACAGAGAGGTCAAGGAAGGGAAGGGAAGTATCAGAGATGGACCATGTGAAAATGATGGAGGGGTGAAAATTGGAGGCAAAATTAATAATTTTTCCAGGTCCAGACGAGAGCATGAAGCAGCACCAAAGCAGTCATTGATGTACCGGAGAAAGAGTTGTGGAAGGGGGCCGGAGCAGGACTGGAACAAAGAATGTTCCATATACCCCATAAAGAGACAGGCATAGCTGGGGCCCATGCGGGTACCCATAGCCATACCTTTTATTTGGAGGAAGTGAGAGGAGTTTAAGGAGAAATTGTTCAGTGTGAGAACAAGTTCTGCCAGACAGAGGAGAATAGTGGTGGATGGGGATTGTTCGGGCCTTTGTTCGAGGAAGAAGCGGCGAGCCATCAGACCATCCCGTTGGGGGATGGAGGTGTAGAGGGATTGGACGTCCATGGTGAAGGGGAGGCGGTTGGGGCCAGGGAACTGGAAATTGTTGATATGATGTGAGGTGTCAGCGGAATCACGGATGTAGGTGGGAAGGGACTGGACAAGGGGAGAGAGAATGGAGTCAAGATAGCAAGAAATGAGTTCCGTGGAGCAGGAACAGGCTGACACGATCGGTCTGCCGGGACAGTCCTGTTTGTGGATTTTGGGTAGGAGGTAGAAGCGGGCCGTCCGAGGTTAGGAGATTATCAGGTTGGAAGCTGTGGAAGGAAGATCTCCAGAGGAGATGAGGTCAGTAACAATCCTGGAAACGATGGCTTGATGTTTAGTGGTGGGGTCATGGTCCAGGGGGAGGTAGGAGGAAGTGTCTGCGAGTTGACGCTCAGCCTCTGCGAGGTAGAGGTCAGTGCGCCAGACAACAACAGCACCACTCTTGTCAGCGGGTTTGATGACAATATCAGGGTTAGACATGAGGGAATGGAGTGCAGCAAGTTCAGAGAGAGACAGGTTAGGGTGGGTGAGAGGAGCAGAGAAATTGAGACGACTAATGTCACGCCGACAGTTCTCAATGAAAAGATCAAGAGAAGGTAAGAATCCAGAGGGAGGGGTCCAGGTGGAGGGAGAATATTGGGGGCGGGTAAAAGGATCCGTTGAACAGGGAGAGGACTCCTGCCCAAAGAAGTGAGCATGGAGACGAAGGCGGCGGAAGAAGAGTTCAGCATCGTGCTGAGCCCGAAATTCATTGAGATGAGGGCGTAAGGATATGAAACTAAGTCCTTTGCTGAGCACTGAATGTTCAGCGTCGGAGAGGGGAAGGTCAGGGGGTATAGTGAATACATGGCCAGGGCTGGGATTGGAAGACGGGATGGGGACAGAGGGACAGGCAGGGATGGAGAGTCCTGGATGGGTGTTGGTGTCGATGAGTTGTTGGAGCTTGCGTTCCTTTGCACCTGAAAGAAAGAGACAAAGTTTCTTGTTGAGGCGTCGGATGAGACGAAGAATAAAATGAAACTGCGGGCACGCGCAGCTTTGAAAAAGGGTGCGGCGGTGCTGCTGGAGTGAGAGGTCGAGTGTGTTCATATGGCGGCGCATGGCACTGAGTGTGGATCTCAGAAAGCGACGAGAACAGCAGTCCGAGGAGCGTTGTATGTCCCAGAGATACCTGTAATCCTGGGTGGGTTCGAAACATTATTCCTTGCTCCATAAGTATGTTGACCTGTATATCCAACCGCCCTCATGACTCCATGCAGTGTTCAAAACAGCTGCACCCTGATGTGTCCCAAATGCTGCTCTTTCCCCTTGGCTCTCAACTGGAAATTTAAAACTGCTTCTCTGACGCTTTATGAGCTTATCAGCGAGCTCAACAATCACTTAATTGAAGGGGGTCAGGTTACCGGCTCCCCTGCTCTTGTCCTCTCTTTGAAAATCATACCATGTTCCGGAGGCCTTTCAGGACTGTGACTTTTCAATAAGCACCTACACCCATGCTTGACACCACCAGCAATTGAAAATGCAGTTGCATGCATCAAGGGCTGTGCCTTTACGAATCGTGACATGCACTGATGTGTGGGGTGGCCCCCAGGTGTCATGATCCAGGCAGCCCTTGTTGCCTAGTAACCGCTTTTCGGTTTGTCACGGTAGCTCAAATGCAGATAGTATAGCAGTGTGCCGCAGAATAATGACTGCTGCCAGGAAACCGGGCATTGACCTGCATGATGCGCTGTGTATGATTACACAGCAAGTGGGCATTGAAGGAGCGGAATCCCTTCCATTTGTGATATAGCTCAGAAATGAGGCATCTTCACAGCAACATGCACAGTCAGTGGCACCCTGCACCATGGAAAAGCATGAATTCCAGGTGAAGCTGCATTTCGCTCTGCCTGCTTTCATCTTTTTATTTTATTCATTCACCAGATGTGGGCTTCGCTGGCTGGGCCAGCATTTATTGTCCATCCCTAATTGCCCTTGAGAAGGCGGTGGTGAGCTGCCTTCTTGAACCGCTGCAGTCCATGTGGTGTAAGTACACCCACAGTTCTGTTAAGAAGGGAGTTCCAGGATTTTGACCCAGTGACAGTGAAGGAACAGCGATATATTTCCAAGTCAGGATGGTGAGTGACTTGGAGGGGAACTTCCAGGTGCTGGTGTTCCCATCCATCTGTTGCCCTTGTCCTTCAAGATGGTGGTGATCGTGGGTTTGGAAGGTGCTGTTGAAGGAGCATTGGTGAATTCCTGCAGTGCAACTTGTAGATGGTACACATTGCTGCTACTGTTCATCGGTGGTGGAGGGAATGAATGTTTGTGGATGTGGTGCCAATCAAGCGGGCTGCTTGTCCTGGACAATGTCAAGCTTATTGAGTGTTGTGGAGGCTGCCCTCATCCAGGCAAGTGGGGAATATTCCATCACACTCCTGACTTGTGCCTTGTAGATGGCGGACAGGCTTTGGGGAGTCAAGAGGCCGGTTGCTTGTCACATGATCCCTAGCTTCTGGCCTGCTCTTGTAACCACAGTATTTATATGGCTAGTCCAGTTCAGTTTCTGGTCAATGGTAAGCCCAGTATGTTGATAGTGGGGGATTCAGTGATGGTAATGCAATAGAATATCAGGGGGCAATGGTTGGATTCTCTCTTGTTGGAGATGGTCATTGCCTGACACTTGTGTGGCACGACTGTTACTTGCCACTTGTCAGCCCAAGCCTGGATATTGCACAGATCTTGCTGCATTTGGACATGGACTGCTTCATTATTTGAAAAGTTGCAAATGGTGCTGAACATTGTGCAATCATCAACAAACATCCCCACGTCTGACCTTATGATCAAATGAAGGTCATTGATGAAGCAGCTGAAGATGGTTGGGCCGAGGACACTACCCTGAGGGACTCCTGTAGTGATGTCCTGAGCTGAGATGATTGACCTCCAACAACCACAACCATCTTCCTTTGTGCTAGGTATGACTCCAGCCAGCGGAGATTTTTCCCACGTGTTCCCATTGACTTCAGTTTTGTTAGGGCTCCTTGATGCCACACTCGATCAAGTGCGGCCTTAATGTCAAGGGCAGTCACTCTCATCTCATCTCGGGAATTCAGCTCTTTTGTCCATGTTTGAACCAAAACTGCAATGAGGTCAGAAGCTGAGTGACCCTGGCAGAACCCAAACTGGGCATCAGTGAGCAGGTTATTTCTAAGCAAGTCCCGCTTGATAGCACTGCTGATGACCCCTTCCATTACTTTACTGATGATGGAGAGTAGACTGGTGGGGCTGGGTTGGATTTGTCCTACTTTTTGTGGACAGGACACACCTGGGCAATTTTCCACGTAGCCAGGTAGAAGCCAGTGTTGTAGCTGTACTGGAACATCTTGGTTAGGGGCGAGGCAAGTTCTGGAGTACAAGTCTTCAGTACCATTGCCAGAATATTGTTAGGGCCCATAGCCTTTACAGTATCCAGTGCCTTCAGCCGTTTCTTGATATTACGTGGAATGAATCGAATTGGCTGAAGGCTGGCATCTGTGATGCTGTTTAGCATGCAAGTAATCCTGTGTTATAGCTTCACCAGGTTGATATCTCATTTTTATGTATGCCTGGTGCTGCTCCTTGCATGCCATCCTGCACTATTCATTGAACCAGGGTTGATCCCCTGGCTTGGTGGTAATGGTAGAGTGGGGTATATGTCGGGCCATGAAGTTACAGATTGTGTTCGAGTACAATTCTGCTGCTGCTGTTGGCCCACAGCGCCTCATGGATGCCCAGTATTGAGTTGCTAGATCTGTTCGAAATCTATCCCATTTAGCGCGGTGGTAGTGCCACACAACATGATGGAGGGCATCCTCAACGTGAAGGCAGGGCTTCGTCTCCACAACGACTGTGCGGTGGTCACTCCTAACAATACTGTCATGGACAGATGCAGCTGTGTCAAGCAGGTTGGTGAGGACGAGGTCAAGTATGTTTTTATCTTCTTGTTGATTCCCTCACCACCTGCCGCAGACCCAGTCTAGCAGTTATGTCCTTTAGGACTCGGCCAGTAGTGGTGCTACCGAGCCGCTCTTGGTGATGGACATTGAAGTCCCTCACCCAGAGTACATCCTGTGCCCTTGCCTCCCTCAGTGCTTCTTCCAAGTGATATTCAACATGAAGGAGCACTGATTCATCAGCTGAGGGAAGGCAGTAATCAGCAGGAGGTTTCCTTGCCCATGTTTGACCTGATGCCATGAGACTTCATGTGGTCCGCAGTCTATGTTGAGGACTCCAAGGGCAACTCCCTCCCCACTGTATACCACTCTGCCGCCACCTCTGCTGGGCCTGTCCTTCCGGTGGGACAGGACATACCCAGGGATGACGATGGTGGTGTTTGGGACATTATCTGTAGGTTTTATTCCATGAGGATGACTATGTCAGGCTGTTGCTTGACTAGTCTGTGAGACCGCTCTCCCAATTTTGGCACTAGCCAAACTAGGACTTTGCAGGGTTGACAAGGCTGAGATTACCTTTGTCATTTCTTGTGCCTAGGTCGATGCCGGGTGGTCTGTCCAGTTTCGTTCCTTTTTTGTGACGGTTTGTTACAACTGAGTGGCTTGCCACATTGCTGTGGGGGCGTCTGGAGTCACTTGTAGGCGATTTCCTTCCCTAAAGGGCATTAGCGAACCAAATAATCAGCAATGGTTTCACCATCACCATCACCATCAGAATTTTATTGAATTCAATTCAGGATTCAAACCCATGTCCCCAGAGCATTACCCTGGGCCTCGGAATTATTAGTTCAGTGTCAATACCGCTACGCGATCGCCTCCCCTCTGGGGAGTGTGGATGAAATCCATTCAACTCTCTTAGAATACAGAGCCACAGTTTTTACAGGAAATTGAATCTTTTTTCTCCATTGTTGGTCGCTCGATCAAAGAGCTGCCATTTTAAATATTGAGGAATTTGAATGTGTGACTAGCTCTTGAGGTAGTAATGCAGTAGGGTTTTGTGGCTCTGAATTTTGATATAAGAGGAAGTGATTCAAATCACAATTATGTTGCTGAAGATGCCAGTTTTATCCACAGCTTGAATACTCACTGAGTTTGGCAACTATGCAGAAAAATGGATCTGCAACAAAGGTTCTCTTGCTTAATTTGAAGTTTTGAGCCATAGGGCAGACGTGCACAGCATGGACTTACTACAAGACCAGTAACTATTGCAGCTGCTGATAACAGAAATCAGCTAAAATTTTCCCAAAGGGACTAAGTTAGCAAGAAAGCCAGGCCAAAGTACATCTGAACAAATCATGTATGACGAATGAGTGGTTGCTGGTGAAAATTCACTGCAGCTGACTTGACCTCACATGAACGTAATTATTCAATGATGTGAGGAAACTGTTCAGAATTTCACAATGTTTATGGGTAACAGATTTTCAAGTTTGTGCTGTGTAAACATTGCTGTGCCATGCACAATTACTGAGTGTAAAACAACAAATGATTGCCACATTCAGACAGTGTCATGAATAGAAATGTATCATCAGTTAACATCTTGAAATGTTCAGTACAAAGCTTCTGATTTGTGGATTCTGTTGCTACCTGCTTCATTTGGTACTGGTGACAGAGATATTACTGAGCATTTATTACACTCTCTCAATATGAAAAATATCACGACCTGAGGCTAGACTCTGAAAGGAATGTGGAATCATTTTTCCATTGCAATTATTCATTCATGCCATCAAAGTAAATCCTTGAGCTAATAGCACACTTTTAAAATTCTGACAGCTCACCGGTCCCTATTAAAGTCCAGTGCTGCAGGGTTCACCTTATATTTCATTGTCAAAGCTATGTTGCTTTCCTCCTTTTATCTAACTGCGTCACTGAATGATTTAATCAGTTAAATAGATAATATGAAAATTATGGTTGAGAATCAACCTATGACACATTCAGCTCTAAAAGGCATTGAGAAGTGAATATGGAAAAGCATGTATTTAGTAAAATCTTGAAGGTGGATGAGCATACAATTATATAAGCTTTCGGAACTCAAGTGATAGAAACTCATCTTTGGTGGCTGTGCAAAATGGGTGCTATCTCATCAGTCCATTCTACACTGTGATATTTGATTCCATTTGATTGGAATGGAACTGAATATCAGGTGCTACCAAGCCAATACCTGTCCATTTTGTACCACTGCCCCAGAAGCATTTCTACTCCCCCAACCTTTAAATATTGTAGATTTTCGATAGCATTGTTCATGGGCCAAAGGATGCTTAAAAATGACTCCAAAGAGTTCAAAGCAGGTTAGCAGGTAGCAGTAGACACAGCAGTCTGGATTTTCCATCAGCTGCGCCCATATATGGGCATCAATCACATGAACCCAACTGAATTATAGGACAGGGTTCTTTGATGTTGGAACGCTATCCAACCTTACCATAATTTCTCATAGTCACAGGAAGCATTTGCACATTATTGGAAATTTGCACGTAAATAAGGTGAAAATGACATGCCAGAGAATTTCCCCGAGGCTGCACTGGGTCTTCTAGCACAATTTGCCCAAAATCGACCAAACCAATGTAAACCATTTTTAGCACAAGTTACATCCAGTGCAAACGAGTTTCCAGGATTTTTTTGCACTGGCTTGATAATCATCGCACAGTAAGCAGAGCCCAGCCACAAAACTGGCCACGCACTCAGATCAAATGAAATACCATAATTGTGCACATTTGCAGGCATTCAAGGAACCTCTAAAAATTAAACTTTTTTTTTTAACATGCATGGATGATAATAGGCACCTTTTAAAAACTTTTACATATTAAACCAATTTTAATTTACTAAGAAACTGTCTAGTGTACATCAGTGAAACTAATAAATGGTCCTGTATAGCTTTTTAAAATCATTTTCAGTTATTTAAAATTGGGATACTCACAAGCTATGGACTAGACACTTTGGGCAACATTTTCCCCGCGTCGGGGAGTAAGTGCGGGCGGGCGTGGGCAGGCGGCCCTTCGATCAGCGCCCCTAATCGGGGGTGCACTGTCATTTTTCGTGGGTGGGCCAATTAAGGCCTGCCCAGCGTGCATGCATGTGAAGGAGCGCTCCGATCTTCCTGAGACTAAGTGCTGCCTCAGGGAGATCGGTTCCCAAAGTGAAAAAGTTATTCTGTCGAAAATTTCATTTACCATCCATGTCCCCTCATGTGACAATGTCACATGAGTTGGGACATGGACATAACTTTAAATAAAAGTGAATCTTAATTTTTTAATTCAGTCATGAAACCTCATCCCGCCCTTGGATGAGGTTTCATGCTTTTTCAGGTGGCCGCCAGTGCTCCTGACCTGCTCGCCAACCTTAAGGTTGGACGGCCAGGTCCACTAATTGGTTCAATTGTTTTTTAAATGGCCTCAATAGGCTGTTGACAGGTCAGCGGGCGCACAGCTGATTTGGCTGTGCCCCTGCCGACTGGAAAATGCAAATGACACGGGATGACATCGGGAGTTCTGCCCCGCCCCCACTCGCCGATGGGAAAATTCTTCCCTTTGAATAAAAACACTTAGTTTTTGTGATAAACCCATTTTCAGCTGTTTTAGTCAAACCACATCGGGTTACTACTCTTAAATATATCAATGGATTTAATTAATGCAAGAGGAAAAGCCAAGTATATTCTATAACTGACAATTTCGCTGGTTCATGCAAGAGTTTTCTTTTGAAATTATGCAAAGAATGTGAGCAGAAACTGGAACCATAAAATCAATTTGAAAAACTAGCATGATTTCGAGCACAATTTATACCCAGATTCTTGTTTGTGCCCGAAGCAGAAACATTTGTTTTATTATTTTGGCACTGACAAATCGTTTGATACATTTATTTGTGTCATATGTTCAGGGGTTGCCATTTTTCTCCCAGTATTTTACAAGAGCACAATGAGTTTCCCATGGTGAATTCTACTATAACTTTGCTTTTTGGAAAGAAAAAAGAAAGAAAAATGGAGATGCCAGGTTACTAACGTAGGCACTGAAGTTGCGCACCATCCAATAGCCTATGTCACCATACCAGAACAATTAGCAAAAAGTTATATAAGCCTATAGTTGCCAGACAAGCAGTGCCTATGAAGGAATTACTTTACAAAGTAAACCATGCTTGAGTTGAGTCAATGAAACTGGCATATAATTCACTTTCATAGCAAACACTTTGCTGTCAATGACTTATAAGGTCACAAATGTCCTTTGCTTTTGGACTACAGATGGCAGAAGACATTAATAGCATGAACCATTTATCATGAACAAATGCATAAACCAAATGATGGATAAGTTGTTTGTTAGTGCAAGCAATGTCGTCTTCCCATAGCCAATGCACAGCAGCATGAGAGCTATAGAGCTTCCCCCAAAATGCCATATGTGCCTCCTTAGTCAATGCGACAAGCTACATCAACAGAAATGGAATCCATTCTCTTAATGTGCAGCATATTTAAGATCAGCTGCATTATCAACATAATGCAAATCAATGCTCACTTTCCTGAAGCTGTATAGATGGGCGGTTTTTGAGATTTCAAAGCTGTGTCATGACAGCCGTGCAATTTCCACAACACATGGTGAGCAGTGATAGGTTGAAATCTAATCATCCACCATAAGCATGCTATTAGCATGTTGAAGATATGCACAGTTGCCTAGATCTATGTTTTCCTGCAACATAGTTACGCTATAGTCTCAAGAATCATATTTTTGCACTTCATGTTCTGCAACTATGCCTCACACTATGGAAACTGCAAAGGAAAAAAGAAGGACATCCTAATGGGCAGCAAGTCAATCAGTGAGAGGGGCAGCTACATCATACAAGCATACAAGCATACAAACATAGGAACAAGGAGCGGGAGTAAGCCATTCAGCCGCTTGTAAGCCAGTAAGCCATTGAGCCTGCTCCACCATTTAATAAGATCATGGCTGATCTGACAGTAACCTTAAATCTGCATCCCACCTACCCCTGATAACCTATCACCCCCTTGCTTACCAAGAATCTATCCACTTCTGCCTTAAAAGTATTCAAAGACTCTGCTTCCACCACCTTTTCAGGAAGAGGGTTCCAAAGACTCAAAACCCTCTGAGTTAAAAATTTTCACTTCATCTCTGTATTAAATGGCTGACAACTTATTTTAAACAGTGACCCTTAGTTCTAGATTTATCCACAAGAGGAAACATCCTCTCCATATCCACCCTGTCATGACCCTCAGGATCTTATGGGGAGAATTTTCCCCATGTTGGGCGGGCCATGTGGGAGCGGGTGCAGACCTGATCGCCACCCGCGATCGGGTGCACGTCGCCACTTTACATGGGCGGGCCAATTAAGGCCTGCCCAGCGAAGTTCACGACTTCCATGCATAGCGGGAATGGGTGGGCAGTGGCAGACACGCTCAGACCAACCGAGTCCAATGGCGACCTGGCGGCCTGTTTAACTGAAGGCCTGGCAGCCTTGGAAAGGCTGCACACAATGGTTGGAAGAAAAGCACACCAGAGGAACAATGTGCCTGACGCAAGTCCGGAGGATAGGTCATTGGGGCAGGCCAGGCCGGAGGGTAGGCCATCGAGGCAGGCCAGGCCGGAGGGTAGGCTGTTGAGGCAGGCCAGGCCATTGGGACAGACCAGTCCAGAGGGTAGGCTAGCGGGGCAGTGTGCCCCTCGTTTTTCAGACGAGTGCCTAGCTGCCCTCCTGGAGGAGGTGGCAGCGCGGCGGGAGGTCCTTCTTCCAAGGGACAGGAGGTGGAGGCCTCCCCACTTGACCAAACGTGTGAGGGAGGAGGTGGCTGGGAGAGTTAGCTCCCATGATGTGGTGCGGCGCACATGGATCCAGTGCCGCAAAAGGTTCAATGATCTCCTGCACTCGGGAAGGGTGAGCACCATGTTACCTCAAGTCACTTAATGCAGCCGTCACCCTTTCCCCCAAACGCCTCCCCCCCACCACACCATCTATTCTGAATACAGTAACATCATTGAATCCCTCATGGTGTGGATCCCTCGCTGGGTGTGACAGCAGAGATTTCCCAAGCCCAGTTCACCCTGAGCGGGTTGAGCTAGGATGTGTTCTGCATCCGCAGCATGGGTGACACTGACACCCAGAGTATAGAATGGGATTGAATGTCCAGGGTCTGCAGCTAGACAGAGAGCTGGAACTGGGAAGCATGTCGAAGTCAGGGTGCTAACATGCTGGGAGGGAAGCTTCCAGTTGGCGGGACACCAATTCAGCTTCTAGTGTTTGCGCTCCACGTGTTTGTGCCTCCTTGCTTAGCAAAGTGACACCTTGTGGTGCCACATGTGAAGGAGGCAGCATTTGGCCAAGGTGGGGGGTGGGGGTCAACCCTGGCTTGTTTGGGTGAGTGTGCGGCAGCTGCAGGGTGACGAAGAACTGGAGTCCTGCAATGTCCCCCTCTGGCTGGGTTGGCAGAGATATGATGGGAATTCAGGTGCAGGCTGGGATAATCAATGCTCTTCTCTCCTTTTCAGGAGAAGACTATGCACAATGCATCTGAACGAATGTGGACTGGCAGAGCCCAGGCCCAGTTGGCCATCCTAACAGCTTTCGAGCAGCAGGCCATGGATCTGGAGAGGCGCCATGCCCCCAGGTCCACCGGTGGTGGTGAGGCTGGGGTGCCACAAGGAGGTATGTTTGGCGAGCAGTCAGGTCACCATGTTTGTCCCAAAAGCCATGGCACTGCTGAATGCTCAGTGATTGAAGTTTGCAACATGGGTTTACCATTGATTATGGAAGGATGAGCGCATAATGATCTGGCTGGGGGAGCGGCATGCAAGATGACATTGTCTGCACTGTAACTAATCAAATGTCCTTTCTTTCCTTTCAGCATCACCGGAGCAGGGCTAGGAGGAGGAGGCAGAGGGCCCACTTCTCACTCCTGAAGCCCCAGAGCAAATCCACTCACCAGCGTCATACCATCTCAGCCAGGCAGGCACCAGCGCAGATATTAGCACCTCAGTGGGATTTAGATATTCGGCTAGCATCCCAGGGCTTGGCAATGAGGGCACTTCACTCTCGCTTGAGGTGCGGGCAGAGACAGAGAGTGCCCAGGGCGCCGGCAGTCGGAAGACTGCTGGGGACCAGTTACACGCTCAGTCTGTGGCTGATGATGTGCCTCTGGAGTCGTCCATGAGGCAGCGAACGCTGGAAGTGCAGCAGGGTATGCAGGACAATCTGGCGGAGATACATGAGGCAATGTGTGACATGGTGTCCGTGCTGGAGGAGTCCATGGGGAACATCACCGATGCAATGAGCTTCATGGCTGAGCATCACGCTTTCTCCATGGAGAGAGTGGCAACTCCTTTTGGAGAGGCTCCACCAGGAGAACAATCAGGGCCTCCTGGGGTTGCATTCGTTCCTGCAAGTCCTCACAGCGTCATTGGCCTCAGGTAGTCAGTGCCAGTGTGGGAGATGGTTTGAGCACCAAATATCCCAGCTTGGTGCCCATCCATCTACAGTGATCAGGGTGGTCCGAAGTGGCCTCACGTTGGCGCAGCAGCTGCCTGTCATCTCTGCGGGCACCTCTCAGGGCGCTCCAGATGAGGGCAGCAGCTCCTCTGCCCCACTTCCAGTGACCGTGGCATCCAATGAGGCTGCAGCGACTGGGGAGATGCCAGCCGTGGAGCCAGGCTGGGCCATCAAATGCTTCACGGGCCAGAGGACGGCCGCCAAGGTCATCGAGGCCAACAGGACAGCACAGTGAGCAGGCTGTCTCAGGTGCCAGTGACAGCGAGGGGACAGCACCTAGACATAGCACCTGTAAGTGTAAACTTAAGGCACCTTAGGCACACCACGGATTTCTAACTGGTGCTTTTATGTTGGCCCACAGTACTTAGTCCAAGACTCCGTGTGATGTCCAACACCGTTTTTGTTTTGCTTTATGAAGTTATATTTGTTCACTCAATAAATTTTGTCATGTTTCCATGCCTCAGGGTGATTCCTTACTTCTGCATGTGTACAGGAAGCCATGATGTTATGAGTGAGTTGTTTGACATTGAGCTTTATTGACAAGGGCCTTAGTTAATGTTAGTATCCAGGCTAATTTAGCACTCAGGTATTGAATGTGGAGCCTGCAGCCCTGGCGTGTGATGAAGGTCCATCTGTGGTGGGCTAGCTGAAGGTTCATTGGATTAAAGCCTCCCGGGTGTCCCTGCTTCCCTGGAGTATGCTCGGATCAACATCTACCCCCTATGCGTGCTCATCCTCGGACTCACTGCTGGACTCATCGTGTGCATCCGGAGCAACTGCGTCCACGTCTTCCTCATCCACTGCGTCACCCCTTTCCAGGGCCAAATTGTGAAGAGCACAGCATGCAACCACTATCAGTGACACACAATCTGGGGGGTACTGGAGTGCGCCCCCTCAGCGGTCCAGGCATCGGAAGCGCATCTTGAGAAGACCGATGGCTCTCTCCACCACAGCCCTTGTGGTGCCGTGGCTCCTATTGTACCACTGCTCAGCCTCTGTTCTTGGATGGAGGAAAGGGGTGACGAGCCTCCTTTTGAGGGGATAGCCCTTGTCACCCAGCAGCCATCCATCCAGCCGGGCTGGAGCACTGAAGAGCCCCGGCACCTGGGAGGATGTAAGCGTCGTGGGAACTGCCTGGGTTCCTTGCAGACTTTTAGAATCAGCATCCTGTGATCACACACTATCCACACATTCATGGAGTGGAAGCCCCTCCTGTTGATGAAGGCACCGAGCTCACCTGCTGGTGCCCTGATGGCCACATGTGTGCAGTCGATTACACCCTGGATGTGGGGGAAGCCAGCAATCACTGTGAAGCCTCTGGCTCACTGTGTCTGGCTGGCCTCATCCCAGCAGTAGTGGATGAAAGTCAATGCACGCCTGAATAGAGCATCTGTCACCTGCTTGACACGAGTGTAGACAGCTGATTGGGAGACTCCGCAGAGATCACCCACTGACTGGAAAGAGCCGGAAGCATAGACATTGAGGGCAGCTGTGACCTTTAGAGCAACGGTATGGATTGTCCGCCCACACAGCTTGCGGAGATCTCAGGGCCTATCAACTGACAGATATAGTTGACCGTCTCCCTTGAGAGATGGAGCCTCCTTCGTCACTGGACCTCAGACATATTGAGGTAGTTGCTTCACCGCCTGTATACCCTGGCAGCAGGGTATTGGCGTCTTCTGTGGCCCCTTCCGTCTTGCACTTCCTGTTGGCCCTGCGTCCCTTGTGCCTGCGTCTCTCTTCCCAAAGGTAGCTCCCCTGGAGGCTGAATGTGGGCTCCTGGCCTGCTCCCCCTTCTGGTCCTCCCTTCCTCCTCAGAGGAGGTGCCTCCACCGGACAGCACAACTCCCATTCGCAGGCTAAAGGAGGACTTCCTGAAAGTTGCAGGCCCCAAAAATGATCTTTACTGTAGAGTCCTGATGAAGGCTTTTACTCCTGTCCTAGCAGCTGGTATGAGTTTTGAAGTCTTCCTGCTCACACTGGCAAATATAAGTAACTTTCACACTTAAATACCTGAAAGATCACATTCACGACCTCACTCACCCCTCTTATCCTGCCCGTGGATGAGGTTTATAGAAATGTCTCCTACCCGCCTGCCCGTTGCGTCCTTGCGATGTGCTGAAGATTGCACGGGCTGCGAAAAATCTAATTTAATTGCTGCCTCAAGGGCCTTAACTGACAGGTTAACTGGCCCCGCTATAAGTTTGGATGCGCGCCCACCTTCCCAAATATCGTGATGGTGCGCGGTGACGTCGGGACACTCGCCTGACATCACCATGCGTCATTTTATGCGTAGGCGTGCGGGGCCCACCTCACATGCCAAGGGGAAAATTCTGCCCCATATGTTTGAATCAAGTCGCCTCTTACTCTTCTAAACTCCAGTGGATACAAGCCTAGCTTGTCCAACCTTTCCTCATAAGACAACCCACCCATTCCACGTAATAGTCTGGTAAACCTTCTCTGAACTGCTTCCAACGCATTTACATCCTTCCTTAAATAAGGTGACCAATACTGTACACAGTACTCCAAATGCAGTCTCACTAGTGCCCTGTACAACTTAAGCATAACCTCCCCGCATTTGTATTCAATTGCCCTCAAAATAAATAATAGCATTCTATTAGTTTTCCTAATTATTTGCTGAACTTGCATACTAACCTTTTGAGGCCCCAGCACTGATCCCTATGGCACACCACTGGTTACATCTTGCCAACCTGAAAAAGACCCATTTATGCCAACTCTCTGCTGCCTATTAGCCAGCCAATCTTCTATCCATGCCAATATGTTACCCCCTATACCATAAGCTTTTATTTTCAGCAATAACCTTTGATGTGGCATTTTATCAAATGCCTTCTGGAAATCTAAGCACAGTACATCCACTGGTTCCCCTTTATTCACAGCACATGTTACTTCCTCAAAGAACTCCCAATAAGTTGGTTAAACATAATTTCCCTTTCACAAAACCATGTTAACTCTGCCTGATGACTTTGAGCTTATCCAAGTGCCCTGTTATGACTTCTTTAATAATAGCTTCTAACATTTTCCCTATGACAAAGATTAAGTTAACTGGCCTGTAGTTTCCTGCTTTCTGTCTCCCTCCCTTTTTGAATAACGGAGTTACATTCGCTAGCTTCCAATCTAATGGGACCTTCCCCGAATCTTGGGAGTTTTGGAAAATTAAAACCAATGCATCAGCCATCTCACTAGACAATTTCTTTCAGACCCTAGGATGAAGTCCATCAGGACCGTAGCTCTTGTCAGCCTGCAGCTCCAACAATTTACTCAGTATCATTTCTCTGGTGACTATAATTTTCCTGACTTCCTTCCCCACTTCCATTTCCTGGTTTAAAGCTGTTTTTGGGACGTTACTCGTATCCTCTACAGTGAAAATGGATATAAAATACCTGTTCAATTCATCTGCTATCTCCTTGTTTTCCATTATCAATTCTCCAGACTCACTTCCTATGGGACAAACACTCACTTTGTTAACTTGTTTCTCCTTTAAATATTATAAAAACTCTTACTATCTGTTTTTATATTTCTGGCTAGCTTTCTAGCATACTCTAATTTTACCCTCCTTTTAGTCTTTTACTCATTCTTTGCTGTTCCTTATATTCTGTCAAATCTTCTGATCTGCCACCTGTCTTTGCACAATTATATGCTTTATTCTTTAAGTTTGATAACTAATTTTAATCTTTCTAGTTAACCACGGATGGTGTGTCCGTCCCTTGGAATTATTCTTACTCATTGGAATGTATCTATTCTGTACATCTAAAATATCCCCTTAAATATTAGCCACTGCTTCTCTATTGACCTATCCCTTAACCTAATTCGCCAATTCACTTTAGCCAACTCAGCTTTCATTCCCTCATAATTGCCCTTATTTAAGTTTAAAAACTTAGACTCCGACCCACTTCTCTCTCCCTCAAACTGAATGTAAAATCCAATCATATTATGGTCGCTGCTACCTCGTGGCGCCTTCACTATGAGATCATTAATTACTCCCATCTCATTGCACAATACCAGGTATAGTATAGTCTGCTCTCTGGTTGGCTCCAGAAAATGCTGTTCTAAGAAACTAGCCCGAAAACATTCAATGTACTCCTCATCTATGCTATCTTTGCCCATCTGGCTTTTCCAGTCTATATGTAAATTAAAATCTCCTATGATTATCGCCATGCCTTTCTGACAAGCTCAAATTGTTTCTTCTTTTATGCTCAACCCTACCATGTGGTTACTGTTAGGGGACCTGTACACAACTCTCACAAGTAACCTCTTGCCTCTAATATTTCTCATCGCCACCCAAACCGTTTCCACATCCTAGTTTTCTGAACTTAGGTCAACCCTCTCTATTGCACTAATACCATCATTAACTAACAGAGCCACCCCTCCACCTTTTCCTCGCTTCCTGTCCTTCCTAAATATCCTGTACCCAATCCGTGTCCTCCGACAGCCATGTCTCCATAATGGCGATCAAATCATAATTATTTATTTCTATTATTGCTCTCAGTTGATCTGTTCTGTTTTGAATGCTACGTGCATTCAGATGCAGAGCTTTTAGTTTCATCCTTTTATTCTTTTTATAACCTCTAGTTGCATCTGTTGATTTACTGTTAGATTTGTACTCTCTACCCTTTCCTGCCACGGTCTGTTTTTCATTTCCCATAGTAACACCTTTTTCTTTTGTCTTGTCTCTGCTTTTTGATTTACCACATTTTCCTAAATTTGATCCCTTGCCCCCACTATTTAGTTTAAAACCCTCTCTACTTCCCCAGTTATGCGATTCGCCAGAACACCAGTCCCAGCATGGTTCAGTTGTAGACCATCCCAATGGTACAGATCCCACTTTCCCCAGTATTGGTGCAAGTGCTCCATGAACTGGAACCCACTTCTCCCACACCAGACTTTGAGACACGCATTCATCTGCCTAATCTGATTTGTCCTATGCAAAAAGGATATAGAAAATAACCTGTTTCCAGTTGCAAAAAGACATTCACGCACTCTCAAACTGGAGATAATCTCTTGAACCATATCTGGTCATTCCCTCCAAAGACGTATACAGCGCTTTCTAATTCATGCTAGAATATTACATTAATTTCCATGCCTGTCTGCACCCCCAGTAGCTTTGGTAGAATTGTAAATTTAATGTGAAACTTTGATATATGTATTCCACGGTACTTCTTCTGGGTAACAGTGATGTGTTTAGTTCTAAGGCTCTTCTTGTGCTTCTCCCAGGGGTTGAATTTTACACTTCACAGGCGGGCATAAAATAGTGCAAGATTACATCGGACAAGCATCCTGATGTCATCCTGAGCTTGCGCGAAATTTCGGTCGACGGACACGCACAAATGTCAGAAGCGTACCCGCTGACATATAAGACGGCAATTAAACCCATTAAGGGCGCAGCACTTGCCTCCGATTTTTTGCCGCCTGTCCAACCTTATGGTTGGCGAATGGATAAATGAGCCGGGCGGCCTGTGCATTTTTCATCAAACCTCATCCATGGGCGGGATGAGATTTTGGTGATGAAATAAAATATAAATGAATTTCTGTGGACAGCATTTTCATTAGCTAAATTTTCAGGCCATTGATTATGATGCATGGACACTTTTTTTCAGCTTTTGAAACCTTTATTTTTGCTTTTTCAGGTCTTCAGCTCCCTGAGGCAGCTCTCGACCTTCAGGGAGCTTTCTGTCAGCCCTGGCCCATGTCCGCGTTGGCATCATCACCTGCCCTCTTCCCGTCCCAACCCTGGCAGCGCTGAGCTTTTCAGCGCATGTTTCACGCTGGCTGGCTGTTAATTGGCAGTCCATTTCCCAGCCGATCCCAGGCCTGCCGATTGCACCCGCTCACTGAGCTGATAACAGGCCCTAGATGTTGTCTCAGTGACGGAAATGCATGAGGGTTCTTGGCTGTCATATAGCAGCAGGAATCTCCTAGGAATGAGGTGGCCCTCAACTCATAATACAATATAAAAGCAAAAAACTGCGGATGCTGGAAATCCAAAGCAAAAACAAAAATAAAAATACCTGGAAAAACTCAGCAGGTCTGACAGCATCTGCGGAGAGGAACAAAGTTAACGTTTCAAGTCCGTATGACTCTTCAACAGAACTAAGGAAAAATAGAAGAGAGGTGAAATATAAGCTGGTTTAAGGGGGGGGTGAGGCAAATAGAGCCGGATAGAGGGAGAGTGATAGGTGGAGATTGCCAAAAGATGTCATAGACAAAAGGACAAAGAGGCGTTGATGGTGGTGATATTAGCTAAGAAATGTGCTAATAGGTGACATTAAGGGTAGAAAGCAGGACGAGCAAGGTAAAGATAGCCCTAGTGGGGGTGGGGTGAGGGGAAGGGATCAAAATAGGCTAAAAGGTAGAGATAAAACAATGGATGGAAATACATTTAAAAATAATGGATATAGGTGGGAAAAGAAAAATCTATATAAATTATTGGAAAAAAAGGGGGAGGATCGGAAAAGGGGTGGGGATGGAGGAGAGAGTTCATGATCTAAAATTGTTGAACTCAATATTCAGTCCAGAAGGCTGTAAAGTGCCTAGTCGGAAGATGAGGTGCTGTTCCTCCAGTTTGCGTTGAGCTTCACTGAAACAATGCTTCAGGCCAAGGATGGACATGTGGGCATGAGGGCAGGGTGGAGTGTTGAAATGGCAAGCAACAGGAAGGTCTGGGTCATGCTTGCGGACAGACCGAAGGTGTTCCGCAAAGCAGTCACCCAGTCTGTGTTTGGTCTCTCCGATGTAGAGGAAACCGCATTGGGAGCAGCGAACGTAGTAGACTAAATTGAGGGAAATGCAAGTGAAATGCTGCTTCACTTGAAAGGAGTGTTTGGGCCCTTGGACGGTGAGGAGAGGGGAAGTAAAGGGGCAGGTGTTGCATCTTCTGCGTGGGCATGGGGAGGTGCCATGGGAGGGGGTTGAGGTGTAGGGGGTGATGGATGAGTGGACCAGGGTGTCCCGGAGGGAACGATCCCTGCGGAATGCCACTAGGGGGGGTGAAGGGAAGATGTGTTTGGTGGTGGCATCATGCTGGAGTTGGCGGAAATGGTGGAGGATGATCCTTTGAATGCGGAGGCTGGTGGGGTGATAAATGAGGACAAGGGGGACCCTATCATGTTTCTGGGAGGGAGAAGAAGGAGTGAGGGCGGATGCGCGGGAGATGGGCCGTACACAGTTGAGGGCCCTGTCAACCACCGTGGGTGGAAAACCTCGGTTAAGGAAGAAGGAAGATATGTCAGAGGAACTGTTTTGGAAAGTGGCATTATCAGAACAGATGCGACGGAGGCGAAGGAACTAAGAGAATGGGATGGAGTCCTTACAGGAAGCGGGGTGTGTGGAGCTGTAGTCGAGGTAGCTGTGGGAGTCGGAAGGCTTGTAATGCATATTGGTGGGCAGTCTATCACCAGAAATTGAGACAGAGAGGTCAAGGAAGGGAAGGGAAGTATCGGAGATGGACCATGTGAAAATGATGGAGGGGTGGAAATTGGAAGCAAAATTAATAAATTTTTCCAGGTCCAGATGAGAGCATGAAGCAGCACCGAAGCAGTCATCGATGTACTGGAGAAAGAGTTGTGGGAGGGGCCCAGAGTAGGACTGAAACAAGGAATGTTCCACATACCTCATAAAGAGACAGGCATAGCTGGGGCCCATGTGGGTGCCCATAGCCACACCTTTTATTTGGAGGAAGTGAGAGGAGTTTAAGGAGAAATTGTTCAATGAGAGAACAAGTTCAGCCAGACAGAGGAGAGTAGTGGTGGATAGGGATTGTTCGGGCCTCTGTTCGAGGAAGAAGCTCAGAGCCCTCAGACCATCCTGGTGGGGGATGGAGGTGTAGAGGGATTGGACGTCCATGGTGAAGGGGAGGCAGTTGGGGCCAGGGAGCTGGAAGTTGTTGATATGACGTGGTGTGTCAGAGGAATCGTGGATATAGGTGGGAAGGGACTGGACGAGGGGAGATAGAATGGAGTCAAGATAGCAGGAAATGAGTTCCGTGGGGCAGGAACAGGCTGACACGATCAGTCTGCCGGGACAGTCCTGTTTGTGGATTTTGGGTAGGAGGTAGAAGCGGGATGTCCGAGGTTAGGAGACTATGAGGTTGGAAGCTTGTGGAACTCATGGCAGTTTATTCTTGTCATGGACCTGCTCCAAGCTCCAACTCTTGCACAGGCTCATGAAAGCTAAACCCTGTTTCCTTGTTACCGTTTATGCAGGATATTACAGAGTGTTGACTGGATGACTCATTCTTGCCATGCCCCTAATGCTGTACTATGCAATTGCCAGCATACAGCCCATAATGGATATGACGACAAGTGCATGTATTGCCAATTACATTTCATACAAGGCTTTTTGTAGAGTGAAAGGAGATAAAGATATGAATGAAGGCAAACTTTAGTGGAAAAATCATAAAAATGCCTGAAAAAAATGAAATGAATGATGTTTATGTCATTTCTCTGGGGGTTTCTAGAACTCCACAGCTGAATGAATGGATGAACCCATACCAAAAATTATCCCTTTCACTTTTATATTATCATCTTCTGTTTCGCTTTTGAATATTCAGTTAGCGGTGATCCTAACAGTGGGTGAAGTGAAAAGGAATCTTTAGTAGATGAATTCAAGAAGCAAAATGGGATGATAGAGTCTACACTGAGCCCTTCATGGGATACTGCAGTTGCACCATTGAATACACTTTAATTGGTTTTTGATGGGATGAAGTTGATAAGATCTCCTACCCTGAGGGGGACCCTGGTGATTGTAATATGTTGTTCTCACATCTCTCTGTCACTGATGTAGACAAGAACATTCAGCTCTATAGCTTAGTTACTGTGTCAATTGTGAATTCAGTTAACTCTTATGGTTACTTAAGGGGAAAGAGCTAATAGGTCGAGCAATATATTCAATTTGTTCAAAAAGTCTTAAGTCCCCAGGCTAATTTCCAAGTAATTACCAGGTAATTTATAATTGTAATATTCTATCTGTTATATGTTAAATTTGGTATGTGGGATGTGCATTTCATTCAAACCTTTCACAGCACCTGATACCCCAAGGGCAAATCATTAAGTGATACCAGTTCTCTTCTAACTGCAAATCTAAAATAAAATAGTTAAATAACAGCATTTGGAGACACAAGCCTCTGAAACAATCCCCTAGATTTAGATCCCTGATTTCAACCAGCCTTTACCTCTTCATGCAACGGTGTGAGTGCCTTTGACCCACAGGGTAGAACGCACATCTGCACTTCTTCCCTCTCACGTGAGATGAGGTCCTCACATCTTGCAGATGACCTCAAAAGGTCATCCACGCCTTTTGAATCATCAAAGAAGATTCATTTTCTTTGAATCTCTATTGCTTAAAAACAGACACATGGTTTAGCTGTTTCCAAAAAGCCTTGATAGGTGTTCATCCTCTACAAGCAGATACTTTAGACTGAAGTTAAGCACATGCAGCACCAAAATATGTCCCGCCACATCATGCTGACCAAAATAGTAACAATATTAAATGCAATGCAACTCCGCTGACACTGGTCCAAAATTTGTCATTCCACAGTATACCCCAGTTGTCCTCTGTCTATATTGGGGATAATTCCCAGGTCTGGAGAGTTGGTAAGTTAGTTTTCCCACGCTGATTGAGCAGTATTCCCTGAGTCAATGACCTCCCCCACCCTCATAACCTGAATCAGGCCTCGAGCTTTTGACCATAAGACCATAAGATGTAGGATGGTGCATAGCTTTATGCACACTGCATATTTCAGGCCCAAATTCTAGTCCAGACCAATTCCTAGCCAGAATCCTTGGTGCCAATCTTCACTTGGGTCGGAGTTCCAATGATGAGGTAGAGTTCAGGTGAACATTATGATGATTCAACTCCACAATGTGCAAGTTTTTAAAAATAGGATCCTTGCCTGAAAGTCAGCTTGATTAAAGGGCTTGGCTCCCTGTCAGGCAGGAAAAGCTCCAGAAGAGACTGCAGCCCATGAGCTGGTGGGTGTATGCTACTGGGGTAGAGATTGTGAGGGGTGGGTGTAGTGTGGCTTGGAGATCAGGGTGATGGTAAGGGTTTGAAGGCAGATTGGTGGCAGAGATTGCGAGGGTAACTGGTTAGTATGGAGTGTGATCAGTGAAGGCAGTGGGTGTTGGTGATCACAGGGCTTGGCAAATGCTGAGCAGGTCAGTGATCACAAGAGGATCAGTGATCAAGACGGTGTCCAATCAAGGTGGGGATGGTTGATCATTGCGGCCATGAGCGTTGGTGATAGTATGACTGTTATCCAATTGTAGGGAGATGATTGCTGATTGTGGGTGGAGGAGTCAAAATGCAGGAAGGTCGAAATGCAGGACATGAAAACTGATTGCAGTTAGGGAAACAGATTAATGAGATGATCTCCTCCTGGACCACAAGTAGTACTGCAAAGTATACCTCTTCTATGCAGCTATCCTCACCTCCCTTTAGCTACCAGGTTATCTAAGGTGTAGGAAACCCAGTCAGCCAGAGTTAAACCTGAAAGACAAATAAACAATGAGGCATGCAATCTCATTAAAGTGTTTAAATGATCAACCCACCTCCTGGGGAAGGGCTGGCTGCCTGCTCTTGTCCCACTTCCATTAAAGCTGGAAGGGGGTGGGTTCAGGGTGGTATGCATTCAAGATTGGGACCTTTTAAATGTATACATTCGAATTGATCTAAAACCATACATTTTGAGGGAATTAAACTTCACCTCTTTGTGTCTTCAAACATAAACCACACAGGGCCCAAATATCTGTGAGCTGCCCATCCCACTGTAAATGTTTGGGTGTACCCATTGGTGACTTCCAGTGCCTCACCTTACGAAAGAAGGCAGCATCACTGAGAGGTTTCCCTATTTACATAATTTACCTGGGATACATTCTCAGGCTATGCTGGTGGACAAAGTCTACAACATGTAGCAGAAGGTGATAGTCACTTTAGGGAGTTTGCTAGGACATCCTAAACAACTACCTTAAGTGGCCTATTGGCTAGCTACCTCTATAAGGGAGACAGAGAAATCCTACAAATAATCAGGGATAGAGGGGTATGGTAGCAGAGTGGTTATGTTACTAGTAATCCAGAGATGCATTCAAATCCCATTGAAGCTGGAAAATGGAAATTAAATTAATTAAGTAAATCTGCAGCTAGGTTCAGTAAAGATAGCTGTGAAATCCTGGCTTAATTTCTGGCCTTTTGGCCATACTTACAGCAGCAGTGCATTGAAATGCTTTTGTGTTTTGGCCCCACTCTTTCCAAAATGTGTTAAAAAGAAGTTGAAGACCATCAGGTTTGATGTTATACATGTGTTTCACATCTGGCATTGAGTTGGCAGGGATCAGCTCTTTAGTGTGGAGCCCTTGCCTTTCTGGAAACTGGCAATGTGTGTCTGACACTATACTTGATTTATTTGCTTCTATAAAGGAACTTGCCACATGGGGAAATTGCAAGGTAAAGATGCAGGCAGCTTTACTTTGCCAGGATAATAACAAGCTGCACTGCCATCAAGTTCAATTTGTCTCATTTCTCTCGTTCAATATCATCATAGATTTTTGGGAAGGTCAAGAACATTTGGTTTCATTTTATGTTTGCAGTCCAATTATCTTGCCATTTTACTAATAGGGTGGCCATATTTTGCACATTTTCTTTGCTTTCGTTTAGGAAAAATACTCATAAGAATATAAAAGCTTAAGAAATAAGTGCACGAATAGGCTATTTGGCTCCTCGAGCCTGCTCCACCATTCAATAAGACAATGGTTGATCTGATTGTGGCCTTAACTCCACTTTCCTGCCTGCACCCCCGTAACTCTTCATTCTCCTGCAATTCAAAAATCTGCCTAACTCAACCTTGAATAAATTCAATGACACAGCCCCCACTGCTCTTTTGGCGGGTAGTGAATTTCAAAGATGAATGACCCTCTGAGAGAAGAAATGCTTCCTCATCTCAGTCTCAAATGGCAGACTCCTTATTTTGAAACTGTGCCCCTTATTTCTAGAGGAGAATTTTTCCTATGACAGGCGGACTGGGCGAGAGCTGGCGGGGGTGAGCGCAGAGCCGATCACCACCCGCAATTGGCTGCGCGCCGCCATTTTACACAGGCCGGCCAATTAAAGCCTGCCCAGCATAATGCGTGGCCGGTAGCGCTCGCTACCTGTGCGGGCAGGGGGAGGAGAGAGAGTCGGGGTCTACGTTCTTTCGCGCATGCATGTGAAAGAGCGCAGCAATCTCCCAAAGCACGGAGCTGCCTCAGGGAGATTAAGTAGATAATAAAACTTTATAATAAATAAAGTAAAACATTATTTAAACATGTCCCCTCATGTGACAGTGTCACATGAGCTGGGACATGTTTGTGAAGTTAGCAAAATTTATTTAATTATTTTATAAAACCTTCAGGAAACCTCTTCCCGCCCATGGATGAAGTTTCCTGAAAAACACGAAAGCCACTTGGGCCTTTTGCCTGCCCACCAACCTTAAGGTTGGACGGGCAGCGTTCTTAACAAGTGTAATTACTTTTTTAATGGCCTTAATAGGCCGTTGACAGTTCAGCGGGTGCGCAGCCACCTCCCGCACGCGCCCGCCGAACGAAATATCCAAATGACGCACTATGACGTTGGGATGCACGCTCAACGTCATCGCGCGTCATGCTATGTGTCAGCGTGTCGGGCCCGCTCTCGCAGGCTGACACCAATATTTTGCCCCTAGATTCCCCCATGAAGGGACATATCCTGTCAGCACCTACAATTCCATAACTGTATCAACTTGTATCTTACTTATAAATTCTATCTGTGACTTTTTTTTACCCATTTGTTCAGCTCATTTTCTCTCTCTCTTTATATTTGGTCCTAACATTTTTACACCTAGCCAGATTGAATCTGGTTACCTGTGCTTTTCTCACTCGCCTCTCCCTTTCCCATCTGTTTCCCTGCACTGTCAGTATGTTTTTCTCCTTTGCTTTTTATGTGCCTCTCTTTATGCCACCTGCTCTGTGTCACACCAAAGTTCATCACAGTTAGATAGTGGACAGGGCAAATGATTTGTTGCAGAAAATTAATTGTTATTTCTAGGATCTGCTCATAACCCATCATTTTCACAGGCTTGGGGATTTGTTATGCCACAGTCTGCACTCAGACAAAAATACTCGTTACACACAGTCAATATAGTGATTCATAGGACATTGAGTCATGACAGATCTCTTGACCCAATAATAAATTGTTCCATTTTTACAGTCCACTCTCAGGTAATGAATTATTCCATGCTCACAACTGCATAATGGATTATTTCATCCTTACCATCCACTCTCAAAAAATGAATGATTTTGTGCCAACATATATTCCTTATCAGATATAAAGCTTTCCTTTTAAGAAGATAAAAATTAAAATATGGGTCTTCAGTTTGATTTTCTAAACTTCATTAATTCAGGTAGAACTTCTTTCCTGTTTCTCAGTTTTCCTTTCTCTGATTTTATTCTCCCATGTACTTTGCCTACATCATTACTTCAATGTGGTCAGTTTTATCTCCACTTATTTGTCTATCTTATATCTCTCACACACATCTGGGCCCAGTCGATGTTAGAGTAGTCTGGATGGAGACTGGGGGCTGGATTTTCATAGAGCTTAGACGACTCTGGAGGCCTTTAAAAATGGAGGGTGGGACACGGTTTCAGGGTTCCCGCCCCCATTCCTGGCGCCGACAACATTCGCTCGCTACTCACACTCCTGACCTGACTGGTTCCTTTGTGGAAATCAATCAATGACATGCACAAAGCAATGTTCACAGTCATTGATGATCTGGAGCTTGAAGGATATTGATGAAAGGAGCACTTGTGCAACATGGGTGTCAACTCTGGCCACTTGAACCATAAGAAATCTTGCAACTTAATAAAATTGCACAGCCTTGCCACTTTGATGGCAGACATCTATAGAGAAGCTGACAAACTGGCTTGCTCAATTGGAACAAAGCATCTGTGCCCTGTCTCACGCATCTGAGAACAGTTGAATGGAAAATGGTAGAACTGAAGCAGTCTGAAATGAGACTGGAGCAAAAAAAACTCTCACTGCAGTGCCTTTGTGGTTATGTGCTGCAGATAGTCTGCTTTTCAGGGCGCAGCATATGGTACAGTTCCCACATGTCTTCTCTTATGAAGCAAAGCTTTCTAATCCATCACTCTTAAATGAGGGGTGGGTAGGAGTAGCAGTGTGTTGACATTCTTCTGGGTGAGTACCATCAGGTGGTTGCAACATGCCTCCTGTGCAGTCTGACCAGCCTGTATTCCATTCATTCTTTCACCTAGTCTTCCTCCAAAACAGAGAAATGCTGGTATATTCCCAAAGGGAGTGCCATAGGACCCTGTGCAAAATAATATGGTCCCAAATATTGGAAGCCATAAACCTGATGGCCTGTTTGCACTCGTTAAAGAGGATAAAAATTGCAAATAAAATGAAGTCAAAAGGACGTGATACAGTTAGGCCCAGGTTTCTGTTCTCAAAGGAGATGCACAGAGTCAGGAAATTTTCCAGCTCACCATATCCGCCTTGGGAAAAAGTGCCCTGAATAATGGGATCTTCATTCCAGGGGTTGGTGGGTGGTGTGGGTGCATGCTGGAGTCAGGCCTGATGCCCCAGAAGTGGTTTGGAGGCAGCTACAGAGGCTGCCAAGTGCGAAGGCGAATTGGTTAAAAAGCTCGCTTCAGTGCTCTGGGATTTGGTCCCAGTTCTGTGGTTGAATATCAGGGCATATAGGCCTCACCCCTCACCTTACCTCACACCCCCACAAACTGCCCATGCCCTATCAATGCCAACTCCTGCTAACCTATTCTCCCAATGATACTTCATATCGTCCATGCCAACCTATGCCCCCACTCATCCCCAAGGCCCCTTATAACTCCTATGCCAACTTAATGTCAACTCTGGCCAACACATGACCCCACTCATCACACTTTTCCCTTGCACCCTCCATGCCAACCCACCCAGTATGCACCATGGGCAGACCTCAGGAGCCATGTTGAGATGAAATAAAAGTTCTTAGTGTCTATTGCAGACTTTAAAATATAAAAAATTTCTCATTGATAAAAGCCGACTCAATACATTTAAATCCCTCAAGTACTTAATCCATCATAAAAACAAACATATGTATTCATAGCCCCACAAGAAAGACAGCTAATCTCTTAATAACTTCTAGGAGCTGTCAATCAAACTGTGAACTTACAGCCCCCATTGTGATAATGGTGGGTTGTGGAAGCAGTCAAGCAGTAATAATACTATAATTCAACAAACAGCTACCGAAACTGTAAGCACCAACTTATTTTCAATTTAGAGACACAGCAGGCTGGCTTTCTTTTCAAAATTTAAAGGGCATGTAATTTAAATAACTTGACAACTTGACAGTTCCAGAGACCTTATCTGCATTTTGTGAGCATTTACATCTATTCTTATGAATTGTAAGTCACACACTGCAGGATAAGAACCTCAGTCCAGTGAATATGGGGTGTTTGAACTCAGCACTGAGTTGAACTCAGGACCTGTCCCCTTTCCCCTACCGGCAATAATACAATCTGTTGGAAATGGGGGCAGGGCTTCTGGATCTGGGGTTCCGGGGTCATGTTGGATAAGACTTGGAGTCTCCACAACTCTCGGCGTTAATATTGTAACATTTTGGAATCACTTCCTCCTTTACCATAAAGGATGAATGCTTCATGCAGACTTAATTACAGCTGGTGGAAATAAAGTTGTAATGGTAGGAAACGTGATAGGTGACACCACAACAGCATTATGCCTTCATTAAAATATGGCCATTGGAAATTGGCCACGCATTTCCTGTACCCACAGTCACTTCAGAGAATTGGACAACTGCAAAAATTGGCAGGGTCCTGTCACCAACATCTGCTAAAGCAGCATGGTGAAGGCAGGAAACGCCAACAAGAGTGTCCGTACATTGTACTTAGGAGGAATGAGTTTTCCAATCTTGTTTTCTGCTGTAGTCAGAAAGAAGTAGCCAATTTTGGAAGCTGCTATTTGCTGTGTTTTGAAGGGTCACGAAAGAAAATGTGGCAGCCTGTGAGCTGAATGGGAAGGAATTTCTACATCAGTGTGCAACTTGTTGGAAAAGAATGCATACTGTTCCCTTGATTTAAATTATTGCAAGCATGGAATAACTCTAGGGAGGTAATACGACAGGAAATGGGAGATGGCATGATGGAAATAACATTAGGGGTAGTGACACAAACACAGAATAATTGGAAAGTGACAATGGCAGCATTTTAAGATTTCTTTTGGGTAGCTCTACCTCAGGAAATGGAAAATGATAGTGCGGGTTGTGCCAATGACTGCACTAAAAATGAGAACATTGTAAACGTAAAACAAAATACGCTACCTCTATAGTGAAAACAGCAATGCAGTTACTCATCCCAAATAATAAAAATGTAAATGTAAAATTCAGCTGCAATACCATGAGCTTGTTTATGTGCATAAACAATAGCAACTTCAACTTTTGTTGTAGCAATGCATAAAAATACAAATACATTTCTGATTAATTAAAGCTATACCATTTTGGAGCACAGAAAACAACTGGGGGCAAATTTCCCCCATCTAACATCAAGACCTTGCAATTAGATACTGTTATTAACAACAAAACATAATGAAAAAATGGATGTCAAGCCAAAGCAGGAGACCAATTTAAGAGGAATGACCAAAGACTCGATCAAAGAGGTGGGTTTTATAGATGGCTTTAAAAGGGGATAGGGATGTGGTGAGGCAAAGGGGTATAGGGAAAGAATTCAAGAAGTTGGGAGCTACCAGGTAAAAGTACAGCTGTTAATGCTTTGATAAATGGAGGGAATGACCATGAGACCATAGGTAGAGGAGTGGAGATTTCAGTGAGGCTGCGCAAGATGCAACAAAATTTGCTGAGTTTCTGATTGTGTTACACCTGGTGACCAGGGTATACCTCTTCCCCCACCATACATTTGGGAAATGTAGTAAGTGCCTTTAATGCTGGTTGGCTTAAAGTAGAATTGTGAGAATATGAAACCATGATTCCAATGAGCTTCCAATTACCAGTCTCAAATTTTAATTCATTAATTAGGTTATTTAATGCTATTAGCAAACCAACCCAAAATAGCCAAATGCTCATCAGTAACCGGATTTCTTCTAACACAATAGAATAATATGGGCAGAATCTACCACTCTGGGACTAAGTCCTGTGGCGCGGGCGGGAAGTTGGAGCAACTCCCGCTGCAAAGCATATCAGGTGAAGCCACCGAATGATGCGATGTTCGGCTCATTAATTATGCAGCCGCAAGGTTCATGTTGAATCTCGTGGCAGGTCAGGCAGGAAGTCCGCTACACCACTGTCATGTTCGGGCGCCATATTTGAAAGACACCCGGACACCCACCTCTTGCAGATTAGCCCTTCCCGGACACGTGCCCACACCCCCCACCCGCCCCCCCACCCAACCCCCTGCAGAGTTTCCTTCCCTTGACACATGCCTCTTGCAGAATTGCCCTTCCCCAGACATGCCCCCACCCCCTGAGGGTTGTTCTTACATGGACCTTCCCTCTTGGAATTGGCCTCCCCTTCCTACATATGTTCCAACCTAGCCCCCCCGCCCCCTTCCTTTGTGATTCCAATCCCCTCCTTCCTTCATGTGCGTGCCACCTGCTGCACAATACACTGCCAGGATCTGAAAGAAGAGCTGTGCGAATGTCGAAGGCAACGTCCAGTGGCAGGTAAGTGAAAATGATCTCCCGCACCGGGTGCACACCACATTTGCAGATCGGGAAATAGAACCCTCTGATTTCCTGCTGGTGGGGCAGAAGATTTCACAGGGGTGCAAGATCATGGCCTCTGGTTCCATTAATGAGCATTCATGACATGCAAATTACGATCCCGACGTTCACCACTGGGAAAGACAACCTGCCATGAACCCGCCATGAAAGTGCTGAGGGATAAATTATTTTGGCCTGACTCCAAATTTTCCATTCCACCCCCACCACCTTCCCCCTAACCCCCTCACCCACCACAATTCCCACTGCTGGCAGGACCAGAAAATCCCACCCAATATGTGTGGTTAAATAATTAAAATCAATCACATCAATCTTAAAGTACTTTCGCTCCTTTGAATTTAATAAGAAATAAAATTAATTTTTATAATTGTTGAGTTTAACAAAAGGAGCTCATTTCGCTCCAAATTTCAGTGGGGCTTACATTTTGCTCCCCTACATTTATCAAGGGCTATGAATCTCCTTGTGCACTCCATATCCCTGACATGAACTTATTTTTGTCATTTAATTACATATTCACCCACCCGATTCCTGGTCCAGGTTAAAATCAGGAAGCTTTATGCCAGTGAATTTACTTGATCGAGCTCTTGATTTATAATTTCGATGAAGTGTTCACTGAGTAAAATTACATTGAGTGCTGGGTGATTGGGTTGGTTACCTGGGATACTTGGAGGCCTACGGTAACTTCAGACTTTAGGAAGCTGCAGTCCCAGAGGACAACTTCTCATGCGGTGTCAAGTCCAAGTCTGAAGCTTCCTCAGGTGTAAGCATTGAAAGTGGGCTTAAGGCATCAACTTATTATCACTGTCCAAAGATACAGTGGCATCTGTGACACTCCATTTAGACCATTAGTGTTTAACAGACTGAGCCCCAAACAGGTCTTGGCAGCTCTGTGAAAGTGTCCTATTCAAAGTACCTGTGGCGACACTGTTAGCTGTTACTCTTGAAACCACCAAATGTTTTTCAAAGGCCAATATTTAGATATACTAAGTAATAGTGAACCAATGGATGTTGGATTGATTTCACTTTTTCGCTATATAATATAATGATAATTTAAAATTACGCTATATAATATAATGATAATTTAATTAATAGAAACTTGTTTAATTGAAATCCTCTGAATGGACAGTGTTGAGAATGCTACTATAAACATGAACTTCAAATAAACTGACTAGAATGTCAAATTACTTTGGCAGAATTTAGCCTAAAAGTGAAAATAAGTGAAAAGAAAGCCACTTAAGTTTTCACATTATCAATCTTCTGATAAATGAGAAAATAAATGTGGAAAATGCTGGAAATGGACATCTGAAAGAGAAACTGGTGAATATTTGTGGTGATGAATGATCCACCAGCTCTGTAATATCTTTCACATATTCACTGATCTGTTTTCAACTTTCAACATATTTTATTTTGTCTTATTTTATTAGTATCTCTGATGATAAATGAAGATCTATTACCTTAAAAGGCTAAAAGTTCATTAAGACCCATTTTCAGGTGCAGGAATCATGATTTGTAACCTGCCTGCATTGGCTCCCGTTGAAGCAGGCAGCACACGAACTTGGTGCTAGCTCCTCTTTCAAATGATTGTGACATTGGCCAGAGCAGGGCCCATGCTACTGGTTGCCTCAGCTCTCAGCAGGAGGCCCAGCAGTGTGATTTGAAAGCATGTGGTGCAGCCAGCCTACTCCTCCTAAAGGCAGTTTATCCCTCTTAAAGGGAAACTACACTCCATGGAAGGCAGCTGCTACTGACTACCTGTATTGATACTGGTTGCATGCAGGAGCTGTACAAATGGAGTACCAGGGAAGAGAGAGAACCTTCCAGGTTCATGTCTGCAGCACTGGAGGCCTTAGTGATGGAGCGTGACAGGAGGAGAGAGGTCATGTTTCCATGGGAGGCACCTGAAGGGTCTCAAGGCACAACAGTCCGAAAGGAATGGGAGCATGTTGCGAGGGCACTCAGTGCCCAAGGTTTCGTCCCAACACTTGGCTGCAGTATCATAAGGAGTTCAATGACTCCATGCAGGTGGTCAAAGTCAGTGAATGGATCTCCTCATTACCTCGTCCTACTGTGCCACCAATCTAACATTCCGTCCTCCTTCTCATCCTCACACACATTCCAATGATGCCAGCCTCATGCCCAACTCCTGCCGCTTCTACATGACTCCAGCTATTCAAATGTGGTGGGCACATCACCCAAACACAATGCAACATAATCACTGACATAATTCTCGCTATTTTGCAAGACAAGGTCATCCATCCCCACCAGGAGAGAGCAGAACTGGTACAAGAACAGTGACATCTACATCTCCTGAGTCCCACACAGCAAATGGTCATCTGCATTGTGGGGCCAGCTGTGACAGAGCCCATGATATTTGGTGTCACTGAGAACATTAAGAATGTTGGTATGTCCCTGCCTTATGTCTCTTCTCAGTCCGTCTCGCTCTTTTTCATTGATTCGCTATTGTGCAGTTTCCGCTATTGCCAAAGTTTGCTTAATCAATGACCTTCACTCCATCATAAGATCTGAAGTGGGAATGATCGCTGATGATTGCAGAATATTAAACACCTTTCACTTCTCCTCAGATGCTGAAACAGTCCATTTCCAAATGCAGCAAGACCTGGACAATATCCAGGCTTGGGCTGACAAGTGGCTAATAATATTCGCGCCACACAAGTGCCAGGCAAAGACCATCTCCAACAAGAGATAATCTAACCATCATTCCTTGACATCCAATGGCATTACCATCACTGAATCCTTCAGTATCAACATCCTGGGGGTTACCATTGACCAGAAAATGAACTGGACTAGCCATATAAATACTGTGGCTACAAGAGCAGGTCAGAGGCTAGGAATTCTGCACAGAGTAACTCACCACCTGACTCACGAAAGCCAACCCACCATCTACAAGGCACAAGTCAGGAATGTGATGGAATACTCTCCACTTGCCTGGATGAGTGCAGCTCCAGCAACACTCAAGAAGCTCAATACCATCCAGGACAAAGCAGCCTGCTTGATTGGCACCCCATCCACAAATATTCACTCCCTCCACCATTGACGCACAGTAGCAGTGGTGTGTACCATCGACAAGATGCACTGCAGGAACTCACCAAGCCTCCTTAGACAGCAACTTCCAAAGCCACAACCATTACCACCTAGAAGGGCAAGGGCAGCAGCTGCATGGGAACACCACCACCTGGAAGTTCCCCTCCAAGCCACACGCCATCCTGATTTGGAAATATATTGCCGTTCCTTCACTGCCACTGTGTCAAAAGCCTGTGAATGTATCTGCACCACATAGACTGCAGCAGTTCAAGAAGGCAGCTAACCATCACCTTCTCAAGAGCAATGAGGGATGGGCAATAAATGCTGGCTTAGCCAGTGATGTCCACATCCTATGAATTAATTTTTAGAAAGCGCAATTTCACTCCTGCAAGGTGAACGTAGCTTTTTTGGATGGGAAATAGCAAATAAAGAAATGCAACATTTTGCCATTAAAATATATGGGTTTGTAATAATAATTAAAAGGGATTTGCACCCATCAGTAAGGTTGAATGTTGATAGATGGATAACTTCTTTGCAAAAAATGGCATGTTTGGTGTAACAAATTAGAAATACTTTGAATAAATATATATGTAGTAGTCATCTTGAAATAGGTAAAGGAAAAGGTTGGTACTGTAATTTCCTGGAAACTGCTTAAGGTTTCATTTCTTTCACCTCTCTGGAAACAGACCAGTATAATGATTATTCTTAGGTGTTGACAGTTCTAGCTAGCCTGAGAAGGGATCATGGTCAGATGAGCCTCTGCAATAGTACAATAATGGGAGAGCAACTGGATGAGATACTTTTTTTAAAAACTTATTACAAAGCTGTGCTAGGCTTTTCATTTAATCTTGCTGAATAAGGATGTTTGCTGGAATGTAAAAGTTAATTGATTTGCCGAGTAGAATAGGAGTTACTTTGGTGCATCATTCCATCGTTCAATAGTCTGAAAAGAAATTGGAACAGATAGACTTATATCCACTTAAAGCAGCTCATTGACAGGCCAATACAAACAATGGAGCTCCTAAAGTTAGGTGCAAAGTTTCAGAGAAGTTAATGGCAGGTGAATAAAATTAAAGGCAGGTTTTCACCTCATAGTTTAAGCAAAGGACTCAACTTTTTACTTGGTATTTTAAAATAAAGTAAGCCTTTATAGAACAATAAGGCCTTGTCAATAATCCATCCCGATCCACCCCTGAAAAAGAATATAAAGTAAGAGAAAACAAAAATAAAAATACCTGGAAAAACTCAGCAAGTCTGACAGCATCTGCAGAGAGGAACACAGTTGACGTTTCGAGTCCGTATGACTCTTCAACAGAACTAAGGAAAAAAAAAGTTTTGTGCTTTTATTATAAAGCAAGAGACTTTGGGAGACCTTAGTGCAATGGACAGCAGAGAGAAACTCCTAAGGGTACACCCATGTGAACACCGTTAGGTAGTTTGAGAATTCATAAATACGCGAGAAGAAAGAGTGAGCTGTTCATGCATGAAAGCCATTCTGCCTGACCTGGACGAGTACTTGTTACTTGTCAGGGTCATATGTTTTTGCTGTCTAATTAGTATGTTAAATCCCATCTTAAACTCTGATTAAACTTAACATCCCACCATATTGGTTGCAGTCAATCCTGATTCAGATATCATTAAAATGAAAAGGTTAAAATTATGACATTGGTTGCAGATCATGATAAGGTCAAGACTCTTTACTGCTAAATAAGTATAGCGAATTTGCAAATCTGCAACAGTCTCTATTCCACAGATCAGTCTGGAAAAAAGATAGAAAAGGTTTATAGAAGAGCTATGTCACACAATAGTTAGACTCATCTATGTGAATGTTGGTAGTGGATTACTTAGATTTAGCATGCTATGCAATTGAAGAGGATAATTGGGGAGCATTTTACGCTTGTATCAGGATTTTATATTTAAATCAAAAACAAAAAGACCTGGAAAAACTCAGCAGGTCTGGCAGCATCTGTGGAGAGGAGCATAGTTAACGTTTCGAGTCCGCATGACTCTTCAACAGAACTAAGGAAAAATAGAAAAGGGGTGAAATATAAGCTGGTTTAAGGGGGGGGTGGTGGGACAAGAAAAGCTGAATAGAGGGCCACTGATAGGTGGAGATAACCAAAAGATGTCACAGACAAAAGGACAAAGAGGTGTTGAAGGTGGTGATATTATCTAAAGGAATGTGCTAATTAAGGGTAGAAAGCAGGACGAGCAAGGTACAGATAGCCCTAGTGGGGGTGGGGTGGGGTGAAGGAATCGAAAAAGGCTAAAAGGTAGAGATAAAACAATGGATGGAAATACATTTAAAAATAATGGAAATAGGTGCGAGAAGAAAAATCTATATAAATTATTGGAAAAAACAAAAAGGAGGGGGATAAATCGGCAAGGGGGTGGGAATGGAGGAGAGAGTTCATGATCTAAAATTGTTGAACTCAATATTCAGTCCGGGAGGCTATAAAGTGCCTAGTCGGAAGATGAGGTGCTGTTCCTCCAGTTTGCGTTGAGCTTCACTGGAACAATGCAGCAAGCCAAGGACGGACATGTGGACATGAGAGCAGGGTAGAGTGTTGCAATGGCAAGCGACAGGGAGGTCTGGGTCATGCTTGCGGACAGACCGAAGGTGTTCTGCAAAGCGGTCACCCAGTCTGCATTTGGTCTCTCCAATGTAGAGGAAACCACAGTAGACTAAGTTGAGGGAAGTGCAAGTGAAATGCTGCTTCACTTGAAATGAGTGTTTGGGCCCTTGGACGGTGAGGAGAGGGGCAGTAAAGGGACAGGGGTTGCATCTTCTACGATATTGTGCTTCACCAGTGGACCAAATTATTTGTTATAGTCAGTTCTGCCGAGGCTGGTGTTTCCATGCCTTCTGTTCTGGGACATTTAATGGAAATTTACAGTACTCAGACAGAAAATTGTGCTACATATGATAAACAGTAAATTGTGTTGCATGTGGTAAGCAATAAGTTATGTTACACATGTTCAACAGTAAATTGTATTACACGTGTAAAGCATGGGATTTGTTGCAGTGCCGCATCAAGTCATTTGCCCCAGTCACCAGTGATTAAATACTGTACAACAAAAGAGAAGTTTGGTAGATTGCGATTGTACCAAATACATGTTCATGTAAAGTCAATATTGGTATCCCTAAGTATAGATTTGACATAGTGCCTCTTTAGATGGTGCTGTTTAAGCATTTTAATACGCTGTTCTTCTATACTAGCTTTGTGGATTTATACGTTTCCCTCATCAGTCTGATGGAGCAACAGCTCAGGGAGATAGAAATCTGGTTCACTTAATTCTGCAAAGAAAAGTTGTGATTGTTTAGTACAGAATTCATTCTGGTGTCACCTATTTTAAAACTGACACATAATTATACTGGTTAGTATTTAACTTGGTATTTTATCATGTTCTTTTAAAGGGGTGAGAAAGGTTGGCTTCTCAGGTCCTGGGGCCATCAGATTGCTGCTCTCCAACAGCCATCTCTTTGGATTAATTAGCCTTGCTGCAAACTAGCACATACATGGCATATATTGGCAGTTTACCATTAGATTAAGGTTAGCAGTATCGCCTCTCCCTATCTGCAGCCAATTTCTCCACTTGTTTCAGAGCAAGGAGAAGCTGAAACTCATGTAGCTACTTTGTCAGCTATCTGAATAAGTCATTCAACCCATGAATTACTACTGAACTTTCATTTAGTATTTGTTTTGTTGGTTAATGGTTATAATGAAATTAGTACTGTTATTTAAATAGCCAACCAGAAGATTTCATTTAGAAATGAGCACTGCACAGTATTGATCCTGCAAAAAATTAAAAAAAAGTGGACATGTTTACAACCTGGCACATACAATTGGAAATTAAAAGGATTTTGCTGATTTCAAGTTCAGAAGTTTACTCAAACATTTAGAAGCATTGTGGAACAAATTACAAGAATTCTAATTGGAATGGCTGGATGAATCTGGTGGAGTCCTGCAAGACAGAAAATCAGCAGTCTCAAGAATCATTGTAACTTATTGCATTCAATGTAATAACAAACAGTTACTGTTTCTTCAAGCTTTGGTGGTGATGACGAATAAGGTGTGAAAGGATCTCCCTTACCACAAGAAAGCAGCACAGGAAGGAGTGGACAAAGTACAAGACAGCCAGAAACTAGAGATAGAAATGGTTTTCAATAATTTTAGGTTCACTCACCAAATAAAGTCACTTTATACTTTTATGTTTTCCCCTCTCATGTTCATCAAAGAATTATGCCAAGTTCCTTCATAAGGCAGAAATGTACATTTCTCCCGCCATCATTCCAAACCATAAAAATGGAAAGCATGTACAGAATTGAGATCAGTCACAACTTTAAGATCCTATGCCCAAGTGTATGGTGTGTAGGGGTTAAAATAGGGGCAGAGTAATTACCTCCCAGATCATAGGGCACTTGCTTCCACTTTGAATTTCACTCCCAGGGGCAGGATTTTTCAGTCAGCGTGCGGGGGCGGGCCTGACATGCTGACGCGCGAGTTCCGAGGCATGCCGCCATTAATCAACAGGCCAGTTAAGGCCCTTGAGGCAGCAGTTGAAGATGATTTTTTGCAGCCCATGCGATTTTCAGTGCATCGCACAGACGCAACAGGCCACATTTATATAAACCTCATCCAGAGGCGGGATAAGAGGGGTGAGTGGGCTCGCAAATGTGAGTTGTTAGAACTTCAGTTTATTACTTACTGCTACTTGCTTGTGTGAACAGGACAACTTCATTTTGCTTCAGAGCTGCTTAGACAGAAATAACAGGCTCCAGTTCAGGACTCTGGAGGAATCATAACACTTGGGGCCTTCCAGGTATCAGTCAACCTTCCCTTATCCTGAGAATGGGGATTGCGGTCTCCGCTGGAGGCACCTCCTCTGAGGAGGAAGAGAGGGCCAGAAGGGGGAGGAGGCCAAGAGCTCATATTCAGCCTCCAGGGGAGCCACTTGTGGGAGGACAGGCGTGGGCACAAGGGGTGCAGGGCCAACAGGAAGTCCAAGGTGGAAGGGGCCGCAAAAGACGCCACTATCCTGCTGACAGGGTTTACAGGCAGCAATGCAGCTACCTCAATATGTCTGAGGTGCAGTGTCGAAGGAGGCTCCGTCTCTCAAGGGCGACAGTGACCTCCATCTGTCAGATGATCGGCCTTGAAATCAGCCCCAACTGTACAGGTGGGCACCCCATGCCAGTGGCGTTGAAGGTCACGGCTGCCCTCAACTTCTATGCCTCCGGCTCTTTCCAGGGGTCAGTGGGTGAGCTTCGTGGAGTCTCCCAGTCAGCTGTCCACACTTGTGACAAGCTGGTGACGGATGCTGTGTTCTGGCTTGCATTGACTTTCATTCGCTACTGCTTGGACGAGGCCAGCCAGGCAGAGCGAGCCAGAGGCTTTGCCACAATTGCTGGGTTCCCCCGTGTCCAGGGTGCAATCAATTGCACACATGTGGCCATCAAGGCGCAAGTGGGTGAGCCGGGAGCCTTCATCAACAGGAAGGGATTCTACTCCATGAACATGCAGATAGTGTGTGATCATAGGATGCAGATTCTGCAAGTCTGTGCAAGGTACCCAGGCAGCTCCCATGACGCTTACATCTTGAGATACTCCCAGGTGCCAAGGCTCTTCAGTGCCCCAGCCCAGCTGGATGGATGGCTGCTGGGTTACAAGGGCTCTCCCCTCAAAAGATGGCTCATGACGCCCCCCTCCATCCAAGAACAGAGGCCGAGCAGCGGTACAATAGGAGCCACACCTCCATAAAGGCTGTGGTGGAGAGAGCCATCGGTCTTCTCAAAATGCGCTTCCAATGCCTGGACCTTTCAGGGGGCACACTGCAATACCGCCCAGAATGTGTGTCACTGATAGTGGTTGCATGCTACGCTCTCCACAATCTGGTGCTAGAAAGGGGGCAACGCAGTGGAGGAAGAAGATGTTGATGCAGCTGCGTTGGCAGCAGACGATGAGTCCAATAGTGAGTCTGAGGAACAGCACGGTTAGGGGAACGCTGAGGGGATAGACGCTGACCTGGGCATCCTCCAGGGAGGCAGGGACACCCGGAAGGCTTTGATACAAAGCTCCCTCAGCTAGCCTACCAAAGATGAACCATCATCACATGCCAGGGCTGCAGGTTCCATATTCGATACCTGAGAGCAACATTTGCCTGGTCAGCAACATGAACTATGTGCCATTTCAATAAAGCTCAATGACAAAAAAGTCACTCATAACATCACAGGTTCCCCTTCACCTGCAGAACTAATGAAGCACCCAGAGGCTTGTTGAGAACCAAAACATTTAATGATTACCAACTTGCATACAGAAATCAAAGTACATTAAAAGGTGTTGAACAGCACACCAACTTAAAAGTGGCACAAAAGAAAACCACTCGTGATAAGCCCGTGTTGTGCCTAAGGTGCTTTACATTTATGCTTGTGGGTGCTACGTCTAGGTGCTCCCCACTTGCTGGCACCGGCATTGGAGATGGTCTGCTGACTCTGCTGTCCTGTTGGCCTTGATGACCTTGGTGGGCATCCTCTGGCCCATGGAGCATGTGCTGGCCCTGACTGGGAGGGAGCAGCCAGTGGCACTGCTGGCATCTCTACAGTCGCCGCAGCCTCATCAGATGCCACAGTCACTGGCAGAGGGGTGGAGGAGCTGCTGCCATCATCCGGAGCGCCCTGAGAGGAGCCCACAGAGACGACAGACAGCTCGTGTGCCAATGCAAGGTAGCTGTGGAACTCGCTGCTCACCATTGATGGATGGGCGCCTAGCTGGGACACTGGGTGCCCAATCCACCTCCCACACTGACACTGACCACCTGAGCTCATTGCCGCTGTGAGGGCTTGCAGGTCCGAGTGCATCTCCAGGAAGCCCTGATTGTTCTCCTGGAGCAGCCTCTCCATGAGAATCGCAGCTCTCTCCATGGAGAAGGCATTGCGTTCGGCTATGAGGGTCATTGCATTGCTCATGCTCCGCATGGACTCCTCCATCACGGACACCATGCCATGCATTCCCTCATGTGTCTCCGCCAGATCCTCCCGCACACCCTGTTGGACTTCCAGCATCTGCTGCCTCAGGGACAACTCCAGAGGCTCATCATCAGCCGCTGACTGAGCATGTTCCTGGTCCCCAGCATTCCTCCGGCTGCCGGCGCCCTGGGCTCTCTCTGCCTCTGCCTGCACCTCAAGCGAGTGTGAAGTGCCCTCACCGCTGTGCACCGAGATATTAGCCAAAGATCTTCCTACCAAGGTGCTGGTATCTGTGTTGGTGCCTGCCTGGCTGACAGGGTGTGACGCTGGTGTGTTAATGTCTTCTGTGCCCTCAGGGATGAGTCTGGGTGTGCTCTGGTGAGACTGAAAAGAAGAACAAGGACATTTGATTAGTTGAAGTCATTACACTGTTAATGCCTGGCACCTGGATCAGGATGTGCTCCTCCTTCCATTATCAATGGGGATCCCATGTTGGAGGCTGAAATCAATATACAGTCAACAGTGGAATGTTTGCACTGACAGACATTGTGACCTCAGTGCACGGCATCTTACCTCCCAGTGGCACCCCAACCTCACCGCTTCCTGTTGATCTAGGCACATGGTGCCTCTCCAGCTCGAGAGCCTCCTGCTCGTATCTGGTCATGATGAGAAGGTGGGGTTGCCCTCCACCAGTCCACAACTGCTCTGCATTATTGTATGCTGTCTTCTCCTGAAAGGAGAGAGGAGCATGGATTAGTCCACCCTGTACCTGCATTGCCATTGCAGCCTGGCCAACCCCACCTGAGTGAAACATTGCAGGGCTCATCCAATTCATGACCCTGGAGCCGCCGTACACTCACTCCAAGCAGCCAGGGCTGACCCCCTTACCCAGATGCTGCTTCCATCACATTTGCCACTCACACTCCCAAACCCACGAACACCAACACCTAGAAGGACGAGGGCAGCAGATAGATGGGAACACCACCACATGGAAGCTCCCCTCCAAATCACTCAGCATCCTGATTTGGAAATGTTTCACCGTTCCTTCACTGTCGCTGGGTCCAAATCCTGGAACTCGCCCCCTAACAGCACTGTGGGTGTACCTGCACCACATGCAGCTGTTCCAGGAGGCAGCTCACTACCACCTTCTCACAGGCAACTAGGGATGGGCAATAAATGCAATAAATAAATAGCCAGCGAAGCCTATGTCCTGTGAATGAATGAATGCAAAAACAAAATTCTGAGGTGGGGGACTGAAGGGCAACCTAACTGCTGTGCTAAGTCACCCAGGCCAACACGATACTCACCCTTCCCAATCGCAAGAGATCATTAAGCCGCTTGCAGCACTGCAGCCAGGTGCGTCTCACCACATCATGGGAGCTGACCTGTACTGCGACCTCCTCCCAGGCACCTTTTGTTAGGTAGGGGGGCCTCCTACTCCCGTCCTTGGCACCAGGATCTCGCGGCGTACTACCACCTCCTCAAGGAGGGCAGCGAGGCACTCATCTGAGAACCTCGGGGCCAACTGCCCCGCCAACCTGCCCTCCCACCTGGCCTGCTCTCCAAGGACTTTCTCCACCATGCTCCTGACTGAAATCAGTGGCTGCCTGCGCCATTTTTGAATAGGCCGCTGGGTCGCCATTGGACCCAGCGGTCATTGGCCTCCCGCTGCTGCCCGGCCCTTCCTGCTGATCTCGGGAGCTTCAATTTACGCTGGCCGGGCCTTAATTGGCCCGCCCGCATAAAATGGCAGCGCTGAGCCGATCGCGGGCGGCGATTGTCTCCCCGCCCGCTCCTGCCAAGCCTGCCTGCCACATGAAAAATCCTGCCCCAGGTTTCAGGAAGCATATGAGGTGCCTGCTCACTGCCCAAGATTAATAACAATGTTTACAAAATTATGCACACCCTTGATCCAAACTTCAGACAGGCTTTACCAATGGGTGAGGTTCACAGTATGCAGTAGGAAAATTATCCCTTTTGAATTCACTTCTTTGCTTGCAGGACAAGTTGGAACATTAAAGAAAGAAACATATCTGAACTGGCAGAGAGCCCAGAAATGCAAACCTTTGACTGTCTTTGAATAGGTAACATTAGAATTAATTAACTCTAGGAGCTTAGGAGAGAGGGAAACCAGATGCCTCCTGAGCTCAGGGTGAATGCTACTCTCCCTATGTTTTCTCCACTCTTTCACTCATTCACTTACTCACACATTCACTCACAGTTATACACTTGCACATTTGTTACACATAATGGGGTGGATCTTGACTTTTAAGTGGCCTTTGGCTATGCATGGTTGTATCACCAGTGTCAATGGGGTGGTAAGGCTGCTAACTTCATTCTGAGGCCATCACCGCCCTGTTTACATCAGGCAAGGAAATTCAAGATTGAGGCAACACTAACACTATTCGAAGATATCTCATGTGCCCCATATTATAACATTTTTTTTTCGTGGAACAGGTTATCAACAAGTCAGCATGCGCCAGCATCTTGCATCATCTCACCAACAGTTATAAGGACCAAAATAGCTAATCACACCCTGCAGGATGTAGATAGTAAGCCTGAGAAGATAGCACCAGTTTGGTCATAGTGTACAAGTGAGGAGGAGCAAGTTGTAGTGGCAATGATGGAACAGGAACCTGCTTGCCTAAGGGCCAGCTCCATTCCTTCCTTAGTAATAGTGCCTAGTAATTTGGTTCTCCTACAAAAGGAGGCTGTTGTCTGTGTAGGAACGCCTACAGGAGCTACTTGAGACTGTTCAAAATATCTTTCACCTTCTGCCTAAGAATATGGAAGAGTTTACTAACCGCATCTGTGCAGTACATGCAGGAAAAGTGTTGCAGATTCAGTGGAGTCTGAAGTAGAGTCTACATGGTGCAGGTTCTAAGAGCAATCTAAGTATTACATGATTGCTCAGACCACCGGTACGACAGCTTGGGGCTCCAGTATGCAAGAAGCTTTTTTCGTACGGCTTCAACATATTGGTAGATTCACGGACTGTGCTATGAGGCAAGGCTTCAAAATTCTCAGTGTCATCCTCAGACTGAATCATCCGAATTCAATGATTATGAAGTGAGAATGTTCAGTAGTATGAGAATGGCTGGAAAAGGCCTGATGAAGGTTTTTTTTTTTACCAACACCTCTGGCTCATCTATTTTCCCTGCACAAGCAACACTAGATATGTCAGAATGCTAGGAAGACTAGCCAGATACAGCTATGACAGATATTCTAAAACAGTTTCAGGACCATATTGGGAACTAGCATAATACAGCTTCTGCTTAAACTAGCCAGCATAATTACCTCCTCCACTGGAAAACCATTTTAAAATTAATCACAAATTAGAAGCAAGAAGTTGTGTGCAATATATCAGCACTAAGGGAAAGTACACTATCATCAATGATACATAACACAAAGTAGATGAATAAACTGAGTTGAATGTATTTGAACTTTGTCAGAGAGTTTCTTTCTTGATTGAATCAAGTACTGCCATAGATGTTAGTTGAAGAAGTGCTTGAAGCCACATTATTGACCTTATTGGATTAGAGAGTTACTCAGCAAGCAGTTCAGGTACTTAGCCGAATATCTGCAGGATGAGAGCCAAGTTCAGCAATCTTCTTAGTTGTACTGGTGCTTCTGTAATGGTATCACTGTTTGAAACTGGTTTTGCCCTTCCTTTCAGGTTGAATTTCTCTTCTGCCATGATTATCTCTGAATCCTATTATTGTAATCTCCTCTAGTCCCACAACCCTCCAAGGCATCTATGCTCCTCTAATTCTGGCCTCTTGTAATTGTTCCACCATTGGTGGCTGTGCTTCCAGCAGCCAAGGTCCTGAACTGTGGAGATAAAATTGTTCAACATACTTAATTGGTCTCCTTTTTGAGGCATGAAGACAGAGAAGTAGTTGATTGTGGGGACATCCCTGTATTAGTCTGGGAGAAGCCAGAAGCATGAAGTTGATGACTGTGGCAGCTTTGACTGCCAATGACAGATTAGTTTTATGTCTCCATGAAACATCTTGTTTATTTGCTAAATGTTACCTTGGATATTTACAACAAAAACAAAATATTGTAAATGCTGGAAATCTAAAATGAAAATAGAAAATTCTGGAAATGCTCAGCAGGTCTGGCAGCATCTGTGAGAGAAAAACAGAGTTAATGTTTAAAACCTTTTTCTCTCCTCTGATGCTGTCAGACCTACTGAGCTTTTTCAGAATCTTCTGTTTTTATTTTGGATGTTTGCTGTTGCCTAGATCTGAATCTGTGCAAACAATGTGCCAAATGAGATTGGTAATAACTTTAGACATGAGGGGACCTATTTTACCCACCTGCAGGTGGGGGAGAGGGTAAGAATATATAGACCTATAGACTCACACATATTTCTGCTACTCAGCAACTAAGGTGCAGAGCAATCTCATCCCCGTAAGTACTTTTTATTTTGTTACAAAATCTGTTTATGTGATGCCCCCCCCCCGCACAATCTAAAAGGGCAAAGGTTTCCAGCTGTAAGTTATGTTGCAGTTAGCATCCTATTAATAGTGAACAATGTTTGTAGCGAGGCAAAGCAATACACATACCTAAAAATGCTAATGTAGTATTTGTTTAGTAGTTGATCTGGCTGCATGACACCTTACTTCGATGCATGTTTTATTTTGCAACACATCATAATGGTCCTTGTCCAGTCAACTCAGGTAAATATTTCTCTTGATTATTACTGACTTACACCAGGAATGTGTCTTGAAAATTGCATACTCTGTGCCAATAATTTTCCATCCATTAACTTTATATGGACACAATGCATAATTTCCCAATATATTATAGTATGTTCCAGGAGTGCAGACAATAGTATTGTAGACCCTTGTGCCTGTGACTGAATTTAATTTACCATTGAGCACAAAAAGGCAAAATCTCCTTGCATTAACTTATTAAACTTAATTCCTGTACTTTCAACCTGATTTGGACATATCGTTATGCCAGCTTTTCACTCATTCATGGTGAGGTGTCAGACACAACTTTCACATTTGTCTGTTATAATCCCAACACCTATCAGCCATATAACAGCCACCAAATATGAATTTTGCAATTTGTGATTAAGAAGCTGGGACCAAGTATGACAAAATGTCCTATGAACTCAGATAATAATGCATAGATATGCTTCTGTCATGTTTTATGTCTTCCATCTTACATATTAGTATTTTATGATCATACTTTCAATTGGTATCTGATACCTTGTTAGTGGAATTTGTCAACCACTGAACTATCTAACTATCTATCCAGTTTTGTTGGTCAATGGTGGTTAAATAGGTGTGATCTATTTGTGGCATGTGAATCGTATGTATGAAATATTAAAATAGAAATGCTTGCAGTTTCAAAATCTTATACTAGCTGTGATCCATGCAGACTGAAATAGTAAAGACATGTATTTATTGGAACCATAGCTAAAAATTAGACATTAGTCCTTTTTCTAATCTGCATCATATGAAACTGCATGATTTTATATGCGGCATGGCAAGTATATTTTGGATGCATCAGCTAAATTAAATCAATATTGGTGAATAAAGAATCAAGTATGTTACTGAAGACTGAAAAGACAATTAATTTATATAGGCTATTTGATATGACCTTAAGCATGTTTCTGTGGAATTTAAATATGGTGCCAAAACTGGCATTTGAACATGGGAACCCAATGTTCCGTCTTCTAAGCACGACTACTAATTTCTAAAATATTCCAAAGATCAAGCAGGATTTCAGGTAAGCCATGGCATCTATTGAAAACCACAGAAGCAAGTTCATTTTGGACTTAACAGTTGGAATGTAAAAATACACAAGAATACCTGCAATTAATATAAATAACGAATCTATGTGATTTTGCTTTTTACGGCATCCCATCGATCATGCGCTTGTCGAGTGGGAACACTTACCAGGCAACCATGGTTCATTTGAGAATAAGCACCATCTGGTCAGAGAGATTACTACAAAAATACCTGTAGGAGAACAAGCAGGATCAGAAGCAAGTGCAGTCTCTTTTGGAGCACCAACATTAATAACTGATGGGTTACTAAATCCGACAGGCAGAGAACTTTCTTGCAGCTGCCAAAATGATTGACAGATCTACTGCTTCTCAGGACCCTGGACCAACCATATCTGCCACGAGAAAGAATAGCTAAAAAGACAGCACAATAGCCATCACCTCAAGGCGATTACAAGCAGAGGAGTAGAAAAAACCTTCAACACCTCTATCAACATCCATCCAGGAACTGCACTGCTCCTAGATGAATGACACATCAAGGTCCAAACTTGCAAAAAAGGAAGAATTTGCATTTATATATTGCCTTTCATGATATCAGGATGTTGAAAGTGCTTTACAGCCATTGAAGTGTCTTTGAAGTCATTTTTGTAATGTTGGAAATGGGATAGCCAATTTCCTTGCACAGCAAGGCCTCACAAACAGCAGTGAGAAAATAGACACCGATGCTGGTTGAGGGATAAACATTGTCCAATACACCATGGAGAACACCATAAAATAGTGCCATGGGCCCTTTTCTGTTTACTTGAGAGGGCAGACAGGGTCTTGGTTTAAAATCTCCAACATTTTTGACCATGCAACACTCCTTCAGTATTGAAATGTCAGCCTAGATTTTGTTCTTTTTTGTTTTTTCTAGAGTGGAACTTGAGCACACAACTTTCTGAGGCATGAGTGCTACCGATTGAACCATGGTTGCTACATTTGTAAAACTAAAGCCTTTGGAAAAGAGAAAGTGAAAATGAATATATACTTGGACATGACTTTCAATACCTTTTTTAGAAAAAGAATATACTTTAAATAAAGCATAAAGTGATAAAAATAAAAAGCCAAATTTATATATTTAGGGTTAACTACTTGAAAATATTAATGCATTAATACTGGAAGAAATGACAGAATTCTTAGTTTATATACATGTTCAATAATGCTACTATAGGATGAAACTTATCCCACATCATGTCAGGTGTAGCTACTTGTATTGTGTTTATGTAATTATCCCAAAATACTGCATGGTATGAAAAATACCTAGTTATTACAGGTAAACTAGAAAATGAACCATTAATAATTGTAAGTAACTGATACAAGGAGCAACATCTGTTGCAGCAGAACAAGGTACATATGGTTTGGGAGAAACTCATATCATATGTGTTCTGTAGAGGTAATGGTAGAACACTTCTCTGTTCCTTAATCTTGTTTCTCAAAGCAATGGTCATGACTGCCATCTGGCTGCGGGCAAAATACATCAGATTAATGTACTGCAAGCAAACATATTTTTCCTCTCCTGTTCATGTATGTTGTGGGCTATCATCGGTATGATCTTATAATAGAGCATTAAAGATGGCAGCCTTGGTTCAATTGTAGCACTCTGATTTCTGACACAGAAGGTTGGGAGTTTCATGCCAGAAATGTCAGTGCATAACCTAGGAAACCATGCAGTACCAAAGGAATCAATTTTCAATTGAGATGTTAAACCAAGGTCCTACCTTCCCTCTCAGATGAATGTTGAAGATCCCATGGCCCAACTCAAAGAAGAGCAGAGGGCAGTTGTCATGTCCAATATCTATCTCTCAAATTGTACTACTGAAAAAGATTGTCATTTATCTCATTGCTGTTTTATGGGATCTTGCTGTGTGAAAATTGGCACTGTGATGCCTACATTACAACAGTAACCATCCTTCAAAAGTAATTATGTGGCTTTTGATGCCTTTAGGGTGTGAAATGTACTATATAGTTGCAACTTCTTTCTTTCTAAAAAATGGTACGGCTTTATCTTCTTCAGAAGAGAGAACCATCATGTTTTGAGTCACTTCAACTAATATATATGTTCTGGTCATTGGTAATCACCTTCTTCTTCAGGTAGCATCCTTGATTATTTGAGGGTCGCTGAACCACAGATTTTGTGGCAGGGCAGGGTGGGGAGGCAGGCACCTGAAACTACCTCAGCTGGAAAGGGGATCGTACCCCTTGCTATTGGCATTATTCTAAACCACATGTTAGCCATCTAGCCAACTAAGCTAACCATGCCCCACCACAACCACCTTCCCCCCCAGCCCCCTAGGAATCATCTTACTTTGTGTTTAATCATCCATTTGAATAGGGGCCACACTACTTGTGGAGAAATTTCTTTACCACAGACTTGCAGAACCTATTCTATGCAGTTGCTGAAAATGTGAGACAACTGAAGGAGATCAAAAATGCCTGGATTTTAGACAAGTACATGATATATATTTGTAAAATTTGAATTAAGAAGCCTAATAAGCTGTATGAATATTGTAAATTGTTGATTTGTTTTGAAAATTAATAAGGGAATTAAGTATTTTTTCCCTAGCAAGTCATTGTTGTAGGGTGTTCGATACCGTTCAGTAGGTCTTAATGAAGTCTTCATAGTCTTAAATAGGATAACCGTATGTTTTCATTAACAGAAGAATTATGTACATATATACAGTAAAGGGTTTAAGCTAGGAACTGTCTCCATGCTTGCTTGTGAACATGGCCCTGTCCAACACTAGGCTGACTCCTAGGAGTGGATCATGCATTCTCTTACATCGCTGGGTGGGTGGTACTGTACCCAGTTTTACTTTAACCCTATATGTGCTAGACCTTATACTACAGTCATCACTAGAGTTGCCCTTACTAGGATTAAGCATGTCACCTATTATCAGGGGATCATCTTACTATTTGCAAAGCAGGTCTAAACAACTATACAACTGCGATAGGTAGTAATAAATAAAATGGATGTGTTAACAACTGTTTACCACTATGTTTGGCAATATGGTTTTTTTCCTTAAACTATTAACTTCTACTTATTATCCAAACACTATTTATCAAAATCAGCATCCGTTTGTGATATTGCAATTGTGCTTTCTTTCAGATGCACGTGGCTTGCAAATGGACAGGGCAATTTATATTTATAATAGCTTCAAGTCAGAGATAAGATACCAATCTGCAGTTTTGACAGCAAAAAACAATAATAAATGTAACTCGTCTGCCCTAGTCTGTATTACTGTATCACCTGAGTATGAGTTTGACACCAGAAAATGTCATGTTTGTCACATGAAACAAACCCTCAAGCAGTTTTGATAACACTAACATTTTGTTGTTATTGTGATATCACTTGGTGATGGTAGAAATATGGTTCTAACAAGAAGTATGACATATTATTTCTTTTATGGGTAGTGTAGAAATTTCTTACCCTCCTGGTTTATAATTCACACATGACAGGATGTGTAAAAGGAACGTAAGAACAGAGATTAGTAACATTTGATAAATGAATGCTGCATTGTTCACTGATGGCACATTTAAAAATGCTGGAACATTGACAAGGAATTCATTCCCAAATAGAACAAAAGTGAAAGCCATGTGACCTGCTATTTGAGTTTTGAAATGCAGAATGATAAAGAGATGACTGAATAATAAACTTTGATCCAGTGTATAATTTGATATAAATTGTAAGGTTGTATTTGGATTCCACGTTCTAGTTGTACAGAGAGTTCCTGCAATAAATCTGCAAACGAGTGCATCCAAAATAGTCCACCTGTTTTACTGAAGACCTTGGAGTGAGAAATGGTTATGAAAGGACTGCCATTGAAATACATTCTGTCATTTTTATCTTCAATTATTGAAAGAATAAAGCAAACCTTACAAATTAATTCAAATGTTTTGTGTGGCATGTGTTTATGTTCCAAGCATTGATGGTGAAGTGTAGCAGCAGTGTGTAGTGTTTTGAAGCTCACTATGATGCAGCATGGAACCAGAACACATAAGCTTGCACCATCATTTCCCCACTAAGTGAGTTTCCTGGTCTCAGTTGAACCAATGATGGAAGTACCTGATGGAAGTTGTTTGTCTGGAGGGAGGAAGGAAAATAATTAAGGGGACCAGAAATCCCATGTTTTTCTTCCACACTTGATGAGGTAACTGGGCACAAGTGTTAAGCATTCCTCTCTGCTGCAGAAGGTGTGCTTCAGGAAATACAGGTACTGTATCTCAAAACTGGTAACCTCAAGACCGAAGCTGTGCCAGATTTCAGATCTTGCCAGATTTGGGGTCTGGTGTTCAGGCCATGGATGGTGCGGGTCAAGTTGGGTCAGGTGGGTTCAATGTTCGCTCAGAGTGTAGAAATTGACTGGCGCGCAAGCAGCGCAGGGGATAACTAGTCCAGCGCCAATGCAGCACCTAACGAATTGCCAAGATAAGCTATTTGTTTTTTACTCAATTAAAATTGATGCATGGCACAATCTAAAAATCTCCGGTTTTCAGACAAGTCCAGTTTTTGGGTAACCAGATTTGAAACACTGCACTGTAACAGGGATAAAACCATCTAGGTTCTCATTTCTCTATTTTAGCACTGACCAATGAATGTGATAAACAGATCTCCAACACATGCCATCTGCTTTGTCATTGGCTTAATGTAACTGTACCAGCTGCATCAATACAAGAGCAAGTCAGAGATTGGGCATTCTGTGGCATTTTCACAATCTACAAGGCACAAATCTGGTGTGTCTTGGAATACATTATCCTAGATTAGTGCAGCTCCTGCAACACTGAAGAAGCTCAATACCATCCAGAACAAAGCAAACTGCTTATTTGGTTCCCAATCCAACTACTCAAATATTTACCCTCTCCACCACCAGTGCACTGTGACTGCAGTGTTTACTATCTACATGCTCTTCCCCAAGGCTTCTTCAACAGGGACCTTGCAAACCCATGGCCTCTATAAGGAGGATAGGGGCAACAGGCATATGGGAACACCACCACCTTAAAGTTCGCCTTCAAACCATACACCATTCTTATTTGTAAATATATCATTGTATATTCATTATCGCTCGGTCAAAATTCTGGAACATCCAACCAAATAGTGTTGTAAATACTTTCATCACATAGGCTGCAGCAGTTCAAGCACTTCTCGTGGGCAATTAGGGATGGGCAATAAATGCTGACCTGTGCAGCTGTGCCAAGATCTGTCCGATATTGACATTAGTTTTCATCCTAACTCAGTGAATTATTATTAAAGCACAGAACAACCCCCAAAATAGCAAATCATACCATTTATGATGCTGATGTGAGCAAAGTTCACATACCAACAAAAAAGCTGAGTTATTGCAAGACCTTTATCCTGCAAAATCTGCCACTACGATGAATTTTGTGTGGCCATTAGTAATTTCAAAAGAAGTTTCAGGGACCTTTGTCCTCGCAGATGGGTCGTCTCCATTGGCTGGGCCTGGCCTTGGAAATGCAAATTGCCTTTGTACCATTCCCTTGGATTTGATCTTTGCAGTCACAGGTGTCATGAGCATCTCTTCAAAGATAATGAGGTGGAAGTTGTTCCGAATGCCAGGAAGCTCCTTTTGTTTGAGTCATAGCCAGTCAAATCTTCAATCATTTTAAAGCCTTTGTCCAGTTTTTAAGATTGTATAAATCAGCCATGATGGCATACATTTACATATGTATTTTATAAAAGTGCAGAGAGAGGTCTTAGCCCCCTGACAGTATGGTCTCCCACATGATATCCTCCATAAAATTGAGGTTATTCAAAACTCTGCTGTCCGTGTCTTAACTCACAGCAAGTCTCGTTCACCTATCACCCCGATGCTCGATGATTTATATTTGCTCCCGGTCAAGCAATGTCTTGTTTTTAAAATTCTCATGCTTGTTTTTGAACGCCCCATGGTCTCGCACTTCCCCATCCTGTAATCTCCTCCAGCCTCACAACCCTCCAAGATAACTGCACTAATTTATTTCTGGCCTCTTGTACATTCCCAATTTTAATCGCTCCACCATTGGTGGCCATGCCTTCAGTTGTCTAAGCCTCAAGTTCTGGAAATTCCTCCCTACACTTCTCTGTCTCTCCGCCTCATTTTTCTCCTTTAAGGCACTCCTTAAAGCCTACCACTTTGGCCAAGCTTTTTGTCATCTCACCTAATATCTCCTAATGTGGCTGCATGTCATGTTTTGTTTTGTGATTTTTAATTCATTTACAGGATGTGGGATTTGCTGGCTGGACCAGCATTCATTGCCCATCCCTAATTTCCCTTGAGAAGGTGGTGGTGAGCTACCTTCTTGAACCACTGCAGTCCATGTGGTGTAGCTATACCCACAGTACTGTTAGGGAGGGAATTCCAGGATTTTGACCCAGCTGCAGGGAAGGAATAGTGATACATTTCCAAGTCAGGATGCTGAGTGGCTTGGAGGGGAAATTCCAGGTGGTGGTGTTCCCATCTATCTGCTGCCTTAGTCCTTCTAGATTGTAGTGGTCATGGCTTGAGAAGGTGTTGTCTAAGGAGGATTGATGAGTTTCTGTAGTGTATCTTGTAGATGGTACACATGGCTGCCACTGTGCATCAGTGGTGGAGGGAGTCAATTTTGTGGACGGGGTGCCAATCAAGCCAGCTGCTTTGTCCTAGATGGTGTTGAGCATCTTGAGTGTTGTTGGAGCTGTATTCATCCAGGCAAGTGGAGGGTATTCCATCACAGTCCTGACTTGTGCTGTGTAAATGGTTGACAGGCTTTGGGGAGTCAGGAAGTGAGTTATTTGCCACAGGATTCCCAGCTTCTGACCTGCTCTTGTAGCACAGTATTTATATGGCTAGTCCAGTTCAGTTTTTGGTCAATGGTAACATCCAGGGTGTTGATAGCGGGGGATTCAGCGATGGTAATGCCATTGAATGTCAAGGGGCAATGGTTAGATTCTCTCCTGTTGGAGATGGTCAGTTCCTTGCACTTATGTGGCATGAATGTTACTTACCAATTGCCAGCCCAAGTCTGGATATTGTCCAGGTCTTGTTGCATTTGGACATGGACTGCTTCAGTATCTGAGGAGCCACAAATGGTGCTAAACATTGTGTGATCATCAGTGAGCATCCCCACTTCTAACCTTATAATGGAAGGAAGGTCATTGATGAAGCAGCTGAAGATGGTTGGGCCTAGGACACGACCCTGAGGAACTCCTGCAGTGATGTCCTGGAACTGAGATGACTGACCTCCCACAACCATCTTCCTTTGGGATATTTCATTACATTAAAGGTACTCTATAAATATAAGTTATTGGTGTTGTTGTTGTGAGATAGGGAAATGTTCCTAAGTCTTTAGTATCAGAGGGATTTTCACATAAATTAGTGTAAACCATTCAATATAATGGAAAGGTGTGGCCATGAATTAGTGTCAAGCTCTGGGCATCCATAAAATGTTCTCATGGGAAGATAAATTTCATGAAAACATGTTTCTCAGTCCAAGCACAATAATGTCCTTTGCATTAATGTGATCTTCATTCTCTGCTTGTAAATCTTCCTCCCTCTTTCTTGGAGGTTCCTCCTTCTCCTGAGAGTGTCAGGACAGCTCAGAGCACCATGCGATCAGATGCAAGAGGCACGGTACAGCAGCAACAGAGAAAGGGAGAACATGGAAAACAAGCTTGGATAAAATTTGAAGAAGTGCCATCAAAGACAATGGCGCACAGGACTCCATGAAAGCCAAGGTAAGCCAATTTAGTATGTACTCTATAATATTAATTGAAGTTGGCAAACATTGATTTAGAAATAGCTATCTTAATAAAAGGGCAATTAAACAAAGTAATAATTAAGTAGTAATCATAGAAATTAATTATTTTTTAACTGATCAAGTTAAACCTATTTAACAATTACAGTCGAGACCATGGGCAATTCTATTAGTTCTTGACATAAGTTTTGTGAACCAATAAACAAATAAGTATTTAGGATAAGCATGAAGATTAAATATTTTTAGCGAATGAAATAAAGTAAGTAAGGGATATGAACACCAAAGAATCTGGTGTAGCTAAACATTAACTCAAGTAATATTGTGATGGAAGTATAATAATTTTCATAATATTTTTCTGGTTTATTATGAAGTAGGTTTATGGGGTAAGTATAGCTGGGTCTGTCTGTGTGATTTAATCACATTTTGGTGCAAGCTTGAAATCATCAAAAGGTGCTTGACATACTAATGAGTAAACATGGATGCTGGCTTAGCATGTAAGGTGAGAAGGGAATTTGCATTTTTAGATAAATGAAGAGATTTGGATTTCAAAGGGATCTTAGACTGTTTACAACTAGCCATATAAGCAAGGCTAAGGAGTGTGTTTATTTTTCCCAAATGTTACTGACAATATTGGCAACATGAAGCTTTTTATATCATGAGGAAGATAAAGTTTCAAAGATATATGGAACAATAGAATTTATTTATTAAAAAGAGAGAGAATTATATAAAGGTGAATGAAAGGCTATGTAAAAGAAGGCCATGTAAGATCTAACAGGATTGTATGAAACAGCCTTAATGAAGCCTCCAGCCATTTGTACTATATAACGAAATTGAAGTTGGGGAAAAGCCATTTGGAATTCCACTATCAATTGGGTATTGTGTTAACTTACTGGTTCTGCTTTATATCTAAAAATTAGTTTGGACTGTTGCCTTAAAGGGAGTGTGTAGCTGGGAATCAGGTTAATTAGGAATTTAAGGAGTTATTATAGTAGTAAGTAAATGTAGTCTTATTTACATGCTTGAAAGCTTTTATTCTGCTAATAAGTATTTTAATTTGATTTTTAAAATCTCTAAAGGTCTTGGCAGGCTTATTATTTCTGAGTTCAATGCACACATTTTCTCGTAATAAATACAAATTGCAAAACCATCGTGATAGCACGACCATGTTTCCCTTGTGGATTTGGTCTGCCTGGCACATTGCACTGTCTGATCCACAGCAGGTGGCAGCAGGGATTTCCCAGGACTCTGCACTTGGAGGACTGCTGGAGGCACGAAATCTGCTGAGTCCGAGTCAAATGGCCAGCCTCTGGATTCGGTTACACCTCTGTTCTTGGAGTTGCAAAGGCAAGCTTGGGAACATCAAGAAGGGATGTCCACTGCACTCCTCAACTTGCAAGGCACGATGGAGTAGTCTGTCCACCATCATTCTGAGATGATAGCACTGGTATGCCAATGCAACAAGGTACGATGGTGAGCTTGGTCGAGGATATCGATTCCGCACAACTGCACGGGCTAAACTCCGTCGCTGATGCCATAGTTCACCTCCAACAGTGTCAAAGTGAGAGGGGAGCATGGCAGCCTCAATCTTACTTCAGCTTCACCTTCTCCTCAAGGAGTCAGCCATGGGCCCTCGGGCACCCATAGCCATATAAATACTGTGGCAAGAAGAGCAGGTCATAAGCTAGGAATCCTGCAACGAGTAACTCACCTCCTGACTCCCTAAAGCATGTCCACCATCTACAATGGTACAAGTAAGGAGTGTGATGGAATACTATCCACTTGCCTGGATGAGTGCAGCTCCCACAACACTCAAGAAGCTTGACACCATCCAGGACAAAGCAGCCCACTTGATTGGCACCACATCCACAAATATTCACTCCCGCCACCACCGACTCACAGTAACAGTAGTGTGTACCATCTACAAAATGCACTGCAGGAATTCACCAAGGCTCCTTAGACAGCATCTTCCAAAGCCATGACCATTTCCATCTAGAAGGGCAGCAGATAGATGGGAACACCACCACATGGAAGTTCCCCTCCGACTTACTCACCATCTCCTGACTTGGAATTATATCGCCGTTCTTTCACTGTCGCTGGGTCAAAATCCTGGAACTCCCTTCCTAACAACACTGTGGGTGTACCTATACCACATGGACTGCAGCGGTTCAAGAAGGCAGCTCACCACCACCTTCTCAAGGGCAACTGGGGCTGGGCAATAAATGCTGGCCCAGCCACATCCCATGAATGAATTAAAAAAAAGATCAGCTGGTGCACACCACGGGGCCATCCAACAAGGTGACTCCGGGAGTATCCGGCTTATCTGAGTCCTCTCTTCCCGTGATCCTAGCAAATCCAGCTCCACAGGCCAAGGAGGGTGCCATTGCCACACATCAGGAACCTGAAAGCAGGCCGGGGCCCACCAGGCTCGACCCTCCAGAGGGCTCCCATCAAGGTCATCACAGACAGGGTGTAGCTGTCAGCAGGCTGCCTCCACCTCTGCTGTGGATGTCAGGGGAGCACCAAGACTTAGCAGCAGGATTAGGAAGGTTACGAAAATGTAGTTTCACCATATGGGCACAGGTGTTAATCACTTTGCATAATGTTGACTATTGTAAATAAATTCTAAAGAATGTCACCCTGTCTGTGGCTCCCCGTATTGATGAGTAGTATTTGTCTCAGTCTGAATTGAAAGTTTGGTCGCTGCACAAGGTAAAGGCAGGTGGCTCAGTCCAGGGCCTCCTCTCTGTGCTTTGTGCAACCCTCCCAGCACACTGAAGGCACTCCTTCACAGACACTGGACTCATCATTCATGCCCGCACCTCGATGGAGTTTATCATTCTGCCCTGAACCGGCAGCACAGAGTTCCATCATTTTCTCTGTGTGCTCCCAGCATTTTTGAGGTGCGGCTATCCCGCATCTTATGTCCAGTGACAGTGTGGTCCTGAAATATTCATCTCATGAATGATACCATAGGATCAGGAGAAGTTAAAGTTACCCTGCTGCATCTCCAACGACGCTGTTCACAGAGCGCAAGCGACCTGCCATCAGCCAGACAGAAGTCAGGCATTCTCATAAGCTATGTGAGGATCTATGGAGTGTCCCCACTGCATATCGTCATCATCCTCCTGGAATGTAGGGACTACAGGCATCTGCTGTGTTTCCATGACATGAGCTTTATCATGAAGGGTATGTGCACTGCCATCAGCCAGACAGGAGTCAAAAGTTCACAGATGCAATGTGAGGACCTATGGTGTCTCCTCACTGCATGTCGTCATCATCCTCCACGAATCTAGCAGTTATGAGAGCCTCCCGAGCACTCCTGCCTCGTCTGAATAACGCGATGGCTTCATTGCCATCATCCTCACTTTCGATTACCTCACTACCCTTATCCCCGTCAACATCCTCCTCATCAGATGAGGTGTGCAGCTCCTGCATCTCCTCCTCAGCCAGCTCCTCTCCCCGTTGCATCGCCGGTTTATGATGGGTGCAGCAGACAACAACAATGCGTGACACCCTCTGTGGGCTGTATTGCAGGGCTCCACCAGACCGTCCCAGGCACCGGAACCTTATTTTCAACATCCTAATAGTTTGCTCCACCAAAGTGGAGCATGAGCCTTGTTATACCTTCTCTCTGCTGCAGTCTGAGGCCACCACACGGACGTCATCAGCCATGTCCTCTGCGGGTAGCCCTTGTCCCCGAGGAGCCAACCCTGCAGTCTCTGTGTACCCTGGAAGACCTACTGAGAATCTAGGAGTCGTGGACACTCCCTGGGAATCGTGCACAGACCTGTAGGGTGCGGTTGTGGTGGTCACACACCAGCTGAACATTCAGCAAGTGGAAGCCCTTGCGGTTGACGTAGTTGACTGCTTGTTGCCATGGAGATCTAAGCACCATGTGAGTGCAGTCGATGGCACCCCACACCTGTAGGAAACCTGAAATCTGTGCAAATCCCAGTGCTCTTGCTTCCTGGCCTGATCCTGGGCAAAATGCACAAAGTTGTGTGCCTTTGCAAATATGGCATCCGTGACCTCCTGGATGCACTTGTGTGTGGAGGTTTGCGAGATCCTGCAGAGGTCACATATGGAGCCCTGGAAGGAGCCACTGATGTAAAGATTGAGTGCTGCGGTCACTTTCATGGCCACTGGCAATGGATGCCCTCTGAGTCCCCATGGCACCAAATCCTGCAGCAGGATACATACATCACCGATCAGTTCCATGGACATGTGCACTTTTCAGGGTTAAAAGTGACGGCCTTAGGCCTGTTCATGAGGATGCCTTTGATGCACCCTATTTCAGCAACAAGCTTGCATGATGAGCAAATGGCTCAGGCCCTATTTACAAGGTTGCCGCTAAGGCCAATCATATAGTGTGGAACCATAAGAATCCCAAAGCGTATATTGACCAGTGAAGTGCTCAGCCTACCTCAGGTTACCCTGGAAGGGAAAGATATCTCCAAAAATTTGAGCAACAGCTGAAGCTAGCTGTTTGACGCTGCTACTATGCAAAAGCAACACAAGTGATATTCACCACGAACAGGATGCTGCTGTCAAGCCAAAAAGACGTCCTGCCTTTCACACAAATGAGTAATGTGGTATATGAATTTCAGTGCCAGTGTGATGCTAGGTATGTAAGCCTTCCATCCCAAAGACTTGTGGATCGTATCAAACAGCATGTCCCAGCCAATGTTCACAAACGGCAGGGTACAGACCATACCCAACCAGCCCGTGCTTACAAAACTCAAAACACAGTGTCCAGCATTAGATGTGATTCCGCGATTGGACAACCTTTGCTAAATAATCCTCAGTGTGTTAAGAATTACACTGGCAACCAATTTAAGATTATCAGTCAGGCTCACAGTGTGGTGCATTTGCATGTACTGAAAGCTACATATATTAATACACAGGGCCCTGTACTTTGCAGACAGAAAAGAGATATACATACATTTTGCCTGTTTCAGCTAAACAAACTAAGTGACAGCCATTCACTGACTCATTCCTCAGGGCAATGCCTTGACCAATGAAGGTCAAGCTGCCTGGTTTAAATTTTAAACAATGCTGGACAGTTAACTGTCAGTCACCATCAGTGGTGCATTCTCTATGGCCACTTGCCAACTAATCAGCACTCTCTTCACATACAGTATAAATTGTTGATTTTTCCTCTTATATTGGTATTCTTGCAAGTGTCCTGATGAGTGCAAGACGAAAAGCTTAGACATGTCTCTTTTTTCAGCAATGCTCAAATTCTGTACCAAACAACAGCTTGCTTTCCTAACCTATCTATGTATCATCAGCAAATTTGGCTATAATATAATTGGTCCCATCATCCAAGTAATTTATATAAATTGTAAATAGTTGAGGTCCTAGCACTGATCCCTGTGGCACTCCACGAGTTACAGTTTGCCATCCTGAAAATAACCCACTTATCCCAACTCTCTGTTTCCTGTTAGTTGCCAGTCCTCTAGCCGTGCTAATATATTGCCCCAACATCCTAATTTCTCATCTCGCATTGTAATCTTTTATGTGGCACCTTATCAAATGCCTTTTGGAAATCCAAGTACAGCACATCCACAGGTTCCCCTTTATCCACCATGCTTGTTACACCCTCAAAGAACTCTAATAAATTTGTGAAACATTATTTCCCTTTCACAAAACCATATTGACTCTGCCTGTTAGCATTATGGTTTTCTACCTCGTTAATAATGGATTCCAGCATTTTCCCAATGGCAGACATGAGGTTAACTTGCCTATAGTTTCCTGCTTTCTGCCTCCCTCCTTTCTTGAACAGAGATGTTACAGTTGCAGTTTTCTAATCCATTGGCACCTTTCCAGAATCTAGGGAATTTTGGAAGATTACAACCAATGCATCCACTATCTCTGTATCCACTATCTCTACAGCCACTTCTTTTAAGACCCAAGAATGCAGGCCATCAGGTCCAGGGGTCTTGTTTGTCTTAAGCTCCATTAGTTTTCCCATTATTTTTTCTCTAGTGATAGTGATTGTTTTAAGTTCCTCCCTCACTTTTGCCTCTTGAATTTCTACTATTTTTGGGATGCTTTTGTGACTTCTGCTGCAAAGATGTGTACAAACTACTTGTTCACAGCCTCTGCCATGTCCTTGTTTCCCATTATTAATTTCCCAGTCTCAACCTCTAAGGGACCAATGCTCACTTTAGCTACTCTTTTCCTTTTCATATACTTGTACATGCTTTTACTGTTTGTTTTATATTTCTTGCTAGTTTTCTCTCATACTCCAGTTTCTCCTTTTTTTTAGAGGTAGAGTAATTCTTCCTCAATGGAATTTATCTTTGTTGGGAGTTATGAAATATCTCCTTAAATATCTGCAACTTCTTATCTACCATTTTCCATTTAAGCCTATACACCCACTCTGTCTTCATATCCTTGTAATTGCCTGTATATAAGTTGAAGACAATAGTCATGGACTCACATTTCTCACTCTCTAGCTAAATATAAAATTCCATCATGTTATGATCACCTGGCCTAGAGGATCCTTCACTGAGGTCTTTAACTAATCCTGTCTCATTATACATTACCAAGTCCTGAGTAGTCTGTTCCCTGGTAGGTTTCAAAACGTATTTTTGTAAGAAGCTGTCCTGAATGCACTCTAGGAACTCATCCTCCAGGCTACCTTTGTTTATTTGATTTTTACAAACTATGTGAAGATTAAAGTCACCCATGGTTATGTCCTTTACTTGCAAGCCCACAATATTTCTTGCCGTATGCTCTGTCCTACTATGCAGCTACTGTTAGGCAGCCTATAAACCACTTCCATCAATGACTTATTTCTGTTGTTATTTCTTATCTCCACCCAAAGTGATTCTACATCTTGATTTACTGAACCAAAATAAATACTCACTATTGTCCTGATCTCATCCTTTATTGAAAGAACTACCCCACTTCCTTTTCATTTCTTCCTGTCGTTCCAAAGTGTCAAAATCCCTTGAGTGTTCAAGTCCCAGCCTTGTTACCCCATCTCTGTAATGGCTATCATATCATACTCATTTATTTCTATTTGTGGTATCAATTCATCTATCTTGTTATAAATACCGTGGGTATATAGATAAAGAGCCTTTAATTATATCTTTTTACCATTTTTGCCTACTCTAAACTTATTTGCTGGTGCACCCTTATGTTAGTATGCACTGTCCTTTCCACTCACGCTTTGGATATCATTACCTGTATCATTAAACTATACTAATGCTTTGTCTTTTCTCTTTAACTTTCCAAATATCCCCTCACGTGAACCCTCTCCCCCATCAGCTATTTAGATTAAAGTCCTCTCTACAGACCTAGTTCTATGATTCACCAGTATTCTGGTCCCAGCACAGATTGGGTGAAAGCCGTATGCTCCCTCTTTCCCTAGTACTAGTGCTAGTGCCCGAATTGAAAACCATTTCTCTCTCACTAATCTTTGAGCCGTGCATTCATCTCTCTGATCTTATTTACATTATGCCAATATGCTCGAGGCTTAGATAGTAATCAACATCCTGGGGGTTACCATTGACCAGAAACCGAGCTGGACTAGCCATATAATAACTGTGGCTACAAGAGCAGGTCAGAGGCTAGGAATCCTGTGGCGAATAATTCACCTCCTCATTCCCCAAAGCCTGTCCACCATCTACTTGGCACAAGTCATTTGCCTGGATGAGTGCAGCTCCAGCAACACTCAAGAAGCTTGACACCATCCAGGACAAAGCAGCCGGATTGATTGCCACAAGCATTCACTCCTCCACCACCAACGAACAGTGCAGCAGTGTGTACCATCTACAAGATACACTGCAGAAACTCACTAAGGCTCCTTAGGCAGCATCTTCCAAACTCACAACCACTACCATCTAGTAGGGCAAGGGCAGCTGATACATGGGAACAGCACCACCTGGAAGTTCCCCTCCAAGCAACTCACCATTCTGACTTGGAAATATTTCACCTTTCCTTCACTGTCACGGGGTCAAAGTCCTGGAACTCCCTCCCTAACAGCACTGTGGCTGTACCTACACCAGGCAGCTCACCACCACCTTCCCAAGGGCAATTAGGGATGGGCAACAAATGCTGGCCTAGCCCACATCCCGTAACTAAATTTTAAAAGTCAGGAGCTTATTACCTTTGTGGTTCTGCGTTTTAATTTAGCTCCTAGTTGCTCATGTTCCCTTAGCAGAACCTTTTTCTCAGTAATGAGATGGAGCCTATTAGGGACAAAAGAGATCTACATATGGAGGTAGCTGAGGTACCAAATAAGTACTTTGCATGAGTACTTCACTAGAGAAAAGGATACTGCTACATGAAAGTAAAGAAGGAAGCAGTAACGATATTCAATAGGATAAAAAAAAGATGAGGTACTTTAAAAATTGGTAATCTGCAAACTAGAAGAGTAATCTGGTCAGGATGGGATGTATCCTAGGTTACCACAGGAGGTAGGATGGAAATTGGGGAGGCTCTAGTCATAATCTTCCAACCCTCCTTAGAGATGGTGGTGGCATAAAAGGATCAAAGGATTGCAAATATTACACCCAGGTTTAAAAGGGGAGATGAACCTGGCAAATATAGGCTCGTCAGGCTAATGTCAATGGTGGGAAAACTTCTAGGAACAATAATCCTGAGTGAAACTAATTGGCGCTCAGAAAAGTACTGATCAATTAATGGAAGTCTGCTTGGATAAATTTGGGCCCCTTGCTGAGCTGTGCAAGGACTCAACAGTGCACTTAACACTAGGCTGCATGCCACTACCATTTAAATTGACAAGCTTTTGTTTGTTTGCTTGTTGCTGGCATCGTTATGAACCGGCGTGGGTTAATGGTGCATCATGATCCCTGCAGCTGATTACTGGTCTAAACCCAATTTTTTCCACTAAATATTCTGCTTAAATATTAAATCCCAGAGCAACCATCGCAAATATTGCCATAGTTTCAGTATAATATCCAATCATGATCAAATTTCATTGGGAGGATCTTATAACTTCGACAGGGTCATAAAATGAATGATATCAGATACATCACTCATTATACATCCTGCCCGATTTTCCTGCCCATTCCCTCCAAAGTTGATCATTCTAGGGATTAATTTTTAGAGCATTAAAAATCGAACAACTGCATTGTGCATTTCAGGGCACCAATCCTAGCTATTTCATAAAGTTTCTGAGTGAGATGTTTTATGTGCTATTTTATACCAAAATAAATATCTGTAGATTTTAATTAATTTTAACTTTCATGCCATTTCAATAAATTTAATTTGTTCAGTGGATGAAAGAAAAGAAATGACCTCAGATGATAGAATACCTATCATTTTGCAATGGGAATGTTATGATTATTTCAAATTTAAGTATGATCTGTTAGCATGCCTTCAGTAAACAATAAGATAAAGGATGAACAATGATGTGGCTCGGCATTACTTATACCCCATTCAGAAATGGGGTAGTGTGTAATGTGAAAGCTAAAACAGTGAATCTCATAAAAATTACTGATGTGATTACCCTTGAATGCTACATTAATAACTCGGAGTTCTCCTTAGCAGTGTGAAATGGGAAAATGAAAATTTATGTACCACAGAATTCATGCAATCCCGCTCAGAGTATCTATCATATGATTTGCTTATATTGCAACACAAGCTTTTCAAGGTAGAGGGAATATTGCATCAGAGGAAGGAAGGAAGGAAAGAGGGTAGGAAGGAAAGAGGGATGAAGGAGGGAGGGAGAAAGGTAGGAAGGAAGGAAGGAAGGAAGAGCAACAAAGTAGTGGAAGGTATCGTTGACTGTCTTTCTGCAACACTTACTCAGCAATAACATGCTCATCAGTGATCAATTTGGGCTCTGCAAGGACCACTTAGCTCCAGACCTCATTAAAGCCTTGGACCAAACATAGACAAAAAAGCTAAATTCAAGAGGTGAGGTGAGAGTGACTGCCCTTGACATCAAAGTAGCATTTTACCGAGTATGGTATCAAGGTGCCTGAGCAAAATTGAAGTAAATGAGAATCAAAGGGAATGCTGTCTACAAGGGTTGGTTTCATACCGAACACAAAAGAAAATGCGAGGGGTTGTATTTGTTGGAGGTCAATCATCTCAGGTCCAGGATGTTGCTGCAGAAGTTCCTCAGGCGAGTGTCCTAGGCCCAACCATCTTCATCAATGACCTTCCCGCCATCCATAATATCAGAAGTGGGGATGTTTGCTGATCATTGCACAATGATCAGTGCCATTCGCAACTCCATGCACTATCTGGACAACATTCAGGCTTGGGTTAATAAGTGGCTGATAACCGTACCTTCCAAACATGCAACCACCACCACCACTTAGAAGGACAAGGACAGAAAGTGCAAGGGAACACCACAACCTCCAAGTTCCTTTCCAAATCACACCTCATCCTGACTTGGAACTATGGGCGGAATCATCCCAGATTTGCACGAAGTGCAGAAGTGGGCGTGTAAAACGATGTTTTACCTGCCAGCCACAATGGCGGGTTTTCACGCCATATCGTCCCAAACTCGCCACATCACATATGCATTCCCAGTAAATACGCCATTTCCACAGCGGGCGGGCTCTCATTCGCCCGCCACGCCATCACCTCACTGCTTCAGCACGCCAGGCATCATATTTAAAGTCCAACCACATGCACACATCTCAGTGCTTCCAGCCCACAACTACTGCAGGGAAGATGTCCACGAAAGACTAAAAGACTGCAGCCCCCAGGTTTAATGACACGGCATTGGAATGCCATTTGGACGCCATGGAGGCCCGCCGTGATGTCCTCTACTCCCGCTCTGGCCGCAGGACGGGCAGCGGCAAACCAATCCAGCATGGCAGGCGGTGGCAGTGGTGATCAGTGCCAATGCTGCACAGAAGAGGTTGGCCATCCAGTGCAGAGAGAGGATGAATGATCTCATCCGTGCAGCCAGGGTATGGCAGCCATCTCATCACTCTAGTCTCACACACTCAAGTCCATCACACATTCACTGGGATCTCACTCACTGCCAGCTCAAGGGACACCACCCATTCGCACACACACACACCCTCACATGTCTATTGGCCTCATCTCCTCTGGAGGCTGCATCCTCAGCCCTCACCATCTTGAGGTCACTTTTGCAGATCAACATGTGCCCCCACACACACCCTGGAGTACCCTCTTCCCCAGTACAGCCCTCGTCCTGCAGCCTCTTCCCTTGCCTGAGGCCATTTCTCCCCCTTCCCCAAGCAAGCCCCAACCCTGCAGCCATTGAAAAGCCATCCATATATGGCTGATCTGGCAGGTAAAGACCTACCCGTGGGCCCCCTAAAAGTGATGTGGTGCTGTCTGTGAAGCTTGGCGCTGATGACTGCGAGTGCTGACCGAAGCAAGGTAGGCAAACAAACCTCGAAGCCCCAAGCCAAGTGCAGCCCGCGAGGTGCATGTTGTTTATGTGCTGTTGTGAAATATGTCGGTGTGTTTTCCCGCTGATGTGGGCGGACATTCCAGCGGGGGGTGGGGTTTGAGCCTGGCAGGCTGGCCTTATAATGATATGATGATGTATTACAATGAGAAAACACGGCTTGCCATTGGCTGGCTGAGCAGATGATCATAAAATGGTTTCACGCAGTTGCAAAACCGATTGCGCCATATTGTTTGCTGACACCACCAAACAGGCTCGACACTGGCGAGCACGGAATATCCCAGCCTATATTACAGCTCCTTCCCTGCACTGGGTCAAACTCCCTGTCTAACATTAATATGGTGTAACTACACCGTATGGACTGCAGCGGTTCAAGAAAACAGCTCACCACCACCTCCTCAAGGGCAATTAGGGATGAGCAATAAATGAGTGAATAAAGAAAAAATCTTAAGGTTTTATTTTCATTCTTACTCAGCCTCAATGAATCATTATCACGGGGTATAGGTTCATAAGACATTAAAAGCAGTACCTCATTTTCAGGTTTGAAGCAGAAGGTATATCGACATGCAAATTAGATTTAATATGTGGGAAAATGAATCATCGGGATGTGAGTAAATACGATAAGAATTATTAAATGCTCTTTGACGCTGTGATTCTTCCATGTTGAAATAGATTGGATTTCATTTGAAACATACCTGTGCTGAAACTGTGAGACACAAGCATCAGGTAAGAAGTGAAACAGCTTCTATCCTGAAGCATGGTAATTCTTTTCATAGATGTGTACATGTGAATTCATAAAATTAATGGAAACTGGAACAATATGGATATATTAATACCACAAATACACAAATCTCACCAGAGAACATGAATATCTCGAGTTATGTTCAATTGAATTTATCATTAAAGAAGGATGACAATGGGCAGAATTTGCAAGGGGCCATGGAGGCAAGTCTGGAGGCAGGGATGGGCCCAAAAATGGAAGGGAGATCTAGCCAGCAGGCTCCACAACACATTCCCACCTCCACAGGATTCTGCAGCAGGTGGGCTAATGCCAGGACTGTTTTTTTTATTCATTTACAGGACGTGGGCATCACTGGCTAGTCCAGCAATTTTATTGCCTATCTCTAGCTGACCTTGAGAAGGTGTTGTAGGTACACCCACAGTGCTTTTAGGGAGGGGCTTCCAGGATTTTGACCCAGCAACAGTGAAGGAACAGCGATGTATTTCCAAGCCAGGATGATGAGTGGCTTGGAGGGGGACTTCAGGTGGCAGGGTTCCCATGCATCTGCTGCCCTTGTCCTTCTAGGTGTTAGAGGTTACAGGTTTGGAAGGTGCTGTTGAAGGAGCATTGGTTTATTGCTGCAATGCATCTTGTAGATGGTACACACTGCTGCCACTATAAGCCGGTGGTGGAGGGAGTGTGTTTTGAAGGTGGTGGATGGGATGCCAATCAAAGCAATCCTGCTTTGTCCAGGAGGGTGGCAAGCTTCTTAAGTGTTGATGAAGCTGAACTCATCCAGGCAAGAGGAGAGTATTCCATCACACTCCTGACTTGTGCCTTGTAGATGGTAGACAAGTTTTGAGGGGTCAGGAGGTGAATTACTCTCCATCGAATTCCCAGCCTCTGACCCGCTCTTGTAGCCACAGTATTCATATGGTTGGGCCAGTTCAGCTTCTTTTTTTTAATCCATTCATGGGATGTGGGTATCACAGGCTGGGCCAGCGTTTATTGCCTACTCCTGATTTCCCTCGAGAAGGTGGTGGTGAGCTGCCTTCTTGAACTGCTGCAGCCCATGTGGTGTAAGCACATCCATAGTGCTGTTAGGGAGGGAGTTCCAGGATATTGACACAGCGACAGTGAAGGAACGGTGATATATTTCCAAGTCAGGATGGTGAGTGGCTTGGAGGGGAACTTCCAGGTGGCGATGTTCCCATGTGTCTGCTGCCCTTGTCCTTGTAGATCGTCGTGGTCGTGGGTTTGGAAGATGCTGTCTAAGGAGACTTGGTGAGTTCCTTCAGTACATCTTGTAGATGGTATACACTGCTGCTACTGTGTGTTGGTGGTGGAGGAAGTGAATCCTTGTGGATGAGGTGCCAATCAAGTGGGCTGCTTTGTCCTGGATGGTGTCAAGTTTCTTGAGTGTTGTGGGAGCTGCACTCATCCAGGCAAGTGGAGAGTATTCCATCACACTCCTGACTTGTGCCTTGTAGATAGTGGACAGGCTTTGGGGAGTCAGCAGGTGAGTTACTCACCGCAAGATTCCTAGCCTCTGACCTGCTCTTGTGGCCACAGGATTTATATGGTTAGTCCAGTTCAGTTTCTGGTCAATGGCAACCACCACGATGTCGATAGTGGGGGATTCAGTGATGGTAATGCCATTGAATGTCAAGGGGCAATGGTTAGATTCTCTCTTGTTGCAAATGGTCATTGTCTGGCACTTCTGTGGCATGAGTATTACTTGCATTTATCAGCCCAAGCCTGGATTTTGTCCAGGTCTTGCTGCATTTGGACATGGATTGTTTCAGTATCTGAGGAGTCACAAATGGTGCTAAACATTGTGTGATCATCAGTGAACATCCCCACTTCTGGCCTTATAATGGAAGGAAGTTAATTGATGACGCAGCTGAAGATGGTGGGACGAGGACACTACCCTGAGTAACTCCTGCAGTGATGTTCTGGAGCTGAGATGATTGACCTCCAACATCCACAACCATCTTCCTTTGTACTAGGTATGACTTCAACCAGTGAAGAGTTTCCCCCTGATTCCCATTGACTCCAGTTTTGCTAGGGCTCCTTGATGCCACACTTGGTCAAATGTAGCCTTGATGTCAAGAGCAGTTACTCTCATTTTACTTCTTGAGTTCAGTTCTTTTGTTCATGTTTAGACTAAGGCTGGAATGAGGTCAGGAGCTGAGTGGCCCTGGAGGAACCCAAACTGAGTGTCGGTGAGTAGGTTGTTGCTGAGTAAATGCCACCTGGTAGCACTGTTGACACACCTTCCACCAATTTGCTGATGATCGAGAGTAGACTGATGGGGTGGTAATTGGCTGAGTTGGATTTGTCCTGCTTTTTGTGGTTACCCAACTTGCAATGGCAGGTAGCCAATTAAGTCTCTTGAGGGCTTAATCAAAAGCACTCTCATGACACTATCTGGATTTTTCAGCCAGTAAACAGGTTACCCATCAAGCCAGGAGGCTGATCGTGAGATGGTGGCAGCTTCCTTGCAGCAAGACAGGTATCCATTGGAGCTGGGAGCTCTCTTTAATGTGAGAGATACCGAGCAAATGAATAGCCTCAACCACAGCAGTGACCACTTATTGTTGGAGGGGGAGGGGACTTTTGCCCTTCTGTCCAATAGCCCTAACCCTTTTGCAAACCCCCATTTGAGGCCGTTGACCAGAAATTGAAGTACCCTCTAATAGAATGTTATCATTTATTACAAGGAAATTGAATACAAGAGTAGAGAGGTTATGCTTCAGTTATACAAGGCATTGGTGAGACCGCATCTGGAGTGCTGTGTACAGTATTGGTCTCCTTATTTAAGGAAAGATGTAAATGCATTGGAAGCAGTTCAAGGAAGGTTTACTCAATTAGGGCGGGTTGTCTTATGAGGAAAGGTTGGGTAAGCAAGGCTTGTATCTACTGGAGTTTAGAAGAGTCAGAGGGGACTTGATTGAAACATATAAGATCCTGAGGGGACTTGACGGGGTGGATATGGAAAGGAAGTTTCCTCTTGTGGGAGAATCTAGAACTAGTGGCCACTGTTTAAAAATAAGGGGTTGCCCATTTAAGCCAGAGATGAGGAAAAAGTTTTCTTTCAGAGAGTTGTAAGATTTTGGATTTCTCTTCCTCCAAAGGTGGTTGAGGCAGAGTCCTTGACTATCTTTAAGGCAGAGGTAGATAGATTCTTGAAAAGCAAGGGGGTGAAAGGTTATCAAGGGTAGGCAGAACTATGGAGTTGAGGTTAGAATTAGACCAGCCATGATCTTACTGAATGGCAGAGCAGGCTTGAGGGGCCAAGTGGCCTACTCCTGCTCCTAATTCGTATGTTCTTATGTTCAGACCCTCATGCCCTCCTGCATGCTTCAGCAGCCCCCACTTCTGACAGTGGGACTTCTGATCTTTCAGTGCTGGGTGGCCTTCTATTGACCATCCAAACGCGGCTCCCGGAGTTTACCACTAAATTGGTCACCTCCTCCAAAATCTCCCTGAGATCCCGCCACCCACATTTCCAAGTTCCTGAGCCATATTTCATTCTGCAGGTGGCATCGGGACCCGGGAAAGAAATTTCTGTCCAATGAATACAGTCGGTAGATGATGAGAGAATTGGTAGACTTAATCAAGGAAAGGAGGCCAAATAAAAACTTACCTTACATAAAAATTCACTTGCTATCTACGCTTAATTTCAGTCATGAGAAAAGATGAAAAGCTCTTTCAGTGCACTGACAGGTGAAAAGTAGATCTCCCACTCAGTGCCAACTCATCAGTACCCCACCCCCACATCAAGTATAAAATCTCAGTATAGAAGCAAATTGTAATTAAGACTTTGATGTGTTCCCTTTTCCAGGATTTAAACTTTAAAGCTATGTTATTAAATTGTCAGTGAAATATGGCTATCATTTTTCTACATAGCTCCACAGAAAGAATGCCTACTATGCTGTAAACTACTATGGTAATATTTAATTCTTAAAGTGGTATTCTTTTTTTTTGCTGATTACATTGGCCTTGAAATATATTGGCATAAAGGTTTATGCTGGCAGTAATTCAACATTACTGACTAGCAAATTGGAACTCCTCATTTTGTTCCAGTCCAACCCTCTGTACAGCTGTCAGAAAATTGCTGTAGCACTTTTGAGCTCATAGTGCACACTTGTTCTGACATTTGGTGCAGCAGCCTTGTTATACTCATTGATTACCAAACTACTGCATAAAAATTGAGAGCTGTGATCCCATTGAAGAAGCCCATAAAATATTCCAACCATCACAGATATCCTCAATAACCTTTAAATTATAATTCCAAGGCAAATATCTTGTGGAAGGAGTAAATGTAATTGTGGACTTTCAATGAGAATTGATTAGGGAGTTAGGTGACCTTAGAGATTTTGTTCATCCCAGAGATGGTCCTGCAGCTGAATCATCCACATTCACCACTGTTTTGGCTAGATGGTACTGCCTACATTTTGGCAAATGTGCTGCTACTCGCTGGATGGACCAGAAATTGCCCTGTGTCACTTTCAGGTACATTAAACAACTATGTGCAAGCGGTGAAGCCAACAACAATTTGTGGAACAAAGAAACAAATGTTGTGGTTTTGTATTTCTGGTTGTACATTAGTGACCTAAAATGATCCCTCAATTCAGAAAAGATTGTACAAAATCCTCTCTATATCTTGTTGTGGGCATGAGTCTACATCATAGGATGTTCCAGTCTTGCAGGGACGCCATACGAATGACTACTACGAGAAATTGAAATGGAAATTGAATCATTGTACAGTAGGAACCGTTCTTCTGAGGTGTTATTTAATATGCAATATCAATCGATTTACTGAGTGAGCTTTACCTTGTACTTAATCATGCCGTACCTCCCTCGGAATCATTCAACACAGAAACTATGCATTAAAAATAGAAGCATTTCATTCTCCAGATTAAAATATCTCGCAATTTGATGAAATGAACAGTCTCACAAGATGATTAAACAAAGAGGGTGATCCACATATATGCATAAATTTGGTATCAATGTGAGGGAACGTTATTAGTATAGGCTGTTAATAAATTAATATGTCAATGTGTTTTATTTTATTAATCTAGCGAGTGTAAGCCATGCCAAAGCAAAATGAGAATAGGGACCAGTAAAAGGAAATTAATATAGTCGCCAGTGGAATTGGAAAATTAAATGAAACCTCCGCTGACAGATTTAATGTGGACAATATTGAAGGTGAACAAAAGGTAATGGGATTTTTCCAGTCCTGCATGCTGCGGGCCCTGAAATTACCGCCCAAAGTCTACAGACCTTTGGCTGGTCGTCAAACCTTCCATCCTGCCCGCAATGATTCCCGCCAATCTTTCCTTTTGTATTGGTAACTTTCATGTACAGAGAAACAAAACAAAAATGTTGCTTTATGTATCAAGTTGAAAATTCACATTTCATTTCTGATTGGACTCATGGTCTACTTTCAGAATATTTTAATTCAAATGCTTTTACATATGTTAAAAAAGATCAGTGAATGGAAATACCTCTGCTAAATCAGAGTGCAGGAATATATTTAAAATCTGGCGTCCTTATTTTTTCCAACAAACAGTAATCAAGTTTTCACTATCTGGTTTTGGTGAAGACACAGACATGGGGATTTGTAAATAAGTTATGTAACAGAACAAATCAATGCAGTAGGCTGAACAAAACATCGCATCTATTTTAGCACATTTCGACACAAGTCTAATGAATAACAATTATAAAAAACTAAAAACAAAACAAATTCTCTGTTTTAAAAAAACAGAGACCTATTAAATTAAGCATCTTTTTAAGAATATTTTACTTTTTTTAGAGTAACTATAAATTTTAATCAATTCAATTCAGTATTACGTAATATTCAGCGCCTATCTTTCATGTTCAAAAATGTACCAATTCAATTATGGTATGAATACAATTAAAACTGATTAAAGTTAATTTACTCACATTTTCTGTAACATGTAATGTGAAGCATAAAATTATACAGCAATCATAAAGCCTGCAGCTGTTGGGATGTCATAAATTGCATGATGGAACATTAGTGCCACCTAGAGATAGTTTTTTTTAATTGTGCTACACTCTACTCAAACCAAACATTATAGGATTTCTGAAATTCCACCACAGTACTAGATTAAGCAAAACAGCAGTCAGGTACTTTAATAAGTTGAGAGCAAATGTGTCAATAAAACTTTCATTATTTGTTTCAGTTTTATTGTTTAATATCTGCCATAATTGCCTATCAAAAGACGTAACTGTATAGTAATACATTCCATGCAAGTTATCATTATTATATCATAATTTACTTACAGCATGAACTGGATAAGGAAAATGTCCCCATTCTTTTAATTGCTTTTTAAAAATACATCCAAAAGCTATTGGATGAAAGATATATTCAGCACCAATAATGGCATTTGTCCCAGCAGTACTATACAAATTGAATATTAAATATTCTAGTTTCACCTGCAGAGGAGGGTTACTGGTCATCGGTGTCATGCTCCAGAAGGCACATAGGATATAATATCCAATGATTCTACGCCTGGGAATGAAACACAGCTGGTTTAGCATTTGTCGCCATCATGTCAGGCCAACCTTATGGGATTTCTGGAGGTTGGTCTTATTATGTATGCACAGAGAGTTTCTGGCCTGGTTTAGACCTGCCAGTGGGAGCTTGTGATCAGTGGGATGTGTAAAATAGAACACAGCTGCAGCTTTTACAGGGGCTCGTTCATTGTTGCTGGGATGAAAGCTCAAAATCACTGGCCAAGAATGTAAAGCATCTCCATTCTTAAATGCTGATTTGGAGGTCCTTCTGCAAGAAATGTAACATGGAGTGTTGCCCCAGGTTACTCATCTCAGAGAAGAATTATGCACTCTGTTTGGCAGGAGATTGCAACTGTAACAGATGCTGTGTCAAATAGACAAAGAATGTGAGTACAGATGAGAAAAATATTAATAGTTTCAGGAAACTTGCCAAGAAAGGCTAATCAGTATTTCAATAAACCTAGTAAGTGGGCAAAATAAATTTGCCAAAATGAGTTTCCTCTCACTGTTTTGACTGACCTGACAAGTCAAGCCTTTAGAAAGTAGATCTTTCTAAGTCTTCCCTTGCATCCTCATACTGCAGCACATCACATTTTATTACTGCCACTTCAAACTATAACTACTGCCCCAATGACCATGTGAAAAAATGAGCCCACAGTACAACCTATCTGCATGACACACTGTCATTCACGCAAATACAAGCAGGATATAGGATGGGCACTTGGGTGTCATTCTGTGTGCTCTTCAAATATCTCTCATCTCAAACCTATTTCTGTGTTAGCAGAACAAGGCAGTGCGTAAAAGTAGGGAGCAAACCAAAATGGGAAGAAGGCCCATAGTTTTAGAGCGTTAGATTAATTTGAATAGGCCAACCTGCAGACTGAGAATGGAGGAAGTACACCTGGGTGAAGCTGAATGCCTACCCTACTAGGCCCAGGGCTTGTGCCAACTTTTTTCTGTTACATTATTCACATGCATAATTTTCAACACTCCACCATGCCACACAAATCATGTTATGTTCATTTATAGTCATTGTGGTTCATGGATATCAGTAGAAGAAGAAAATGCTATCTAAAAGGCACCCTGAAACTGCTAACTCTTTTTCATTCGCCTCTACATCCTTCGGCTATTCAGCATTGGCCCATAACTTCCAAGCACCCCAGCATCGGATTTGGGGGGTACCCCAAAGGTGCACTGGGGAATCTCTCCGGGAAGTTCCCAGGTAAGGGTTTGCACGGCAATTGCCCAGAAGTGCACACTTCCTCTGGACAATTGTACTGTGCTGGGAACCATCCAATAATGTGATTTAAATCGCAAACTTCAAATGGTTATTCCAGGGTTATACCAATAGTTACCCAGAAAAAGTTAGAATTAAAACCTCTTCTAACTCCTGAGTAACTACTGTAAAGACCCCACCTCACACTGGACTCCCCCATGCTTCCCTGACCCCACACCCCATCCAACACCCAACCTCCTGAACTCCGACAATCCCACCCCCAACCGTCAACACCCCTCAGCCCCCGACCTCCAACACCCCCAACCCCACCGACATCCAAATCCCCACCCTCTGACCTCTGACAACCCCTGATCCCTCACTCCGACCTCCAATCCCCCACGCCCCTGACCTCCGATCCCCCACTACCCTGATCTCTGACCCTAACCCCCAGACCTCGGGCATCGCCTCCCCATGGACTTCCGACCTCCCCATCACTTCCACCCCATGAACTATCGACTGGCCTCCACCCCTGACTTCGGATCCTCCCACGATTCCCCCCCAACCCTCTGACCACCCCGAACCTCCGACTACCACTCACCTCCCCTGGACCTTGGAACTTCCCACGCATGCCACTCCCCCCTCTCCCCCACCCCCCAGACCTCTGAATACCACCCACCCACCCCCGGACCTCAGACCACCCCCTCCATGACCCCAAGTCCTCTGACCCTGCCACAACCCCCAGGGTCTTGGACCTTCTCACAACACAACAACCCCTGACCTCGGACACCACCCCCCACCATGGCCCCCCCAGATCACAGACACCCCACCCCATGATCCCCCAGACCTCCGACACCCCAACAACCCCCCCAAACCTCTGACCCCCCCATGACCCCCCCTAGACCTCTGATCCCACCCTCACGAACCCCCGACTTCCGACCAACCTCCGCCCCCAACCTTGGACACCCCTACCCCCACACCTCCCCGTATCTCAGACCCCCCACCCTACAGACCTCCGACCTCCCCCTCCACTGGATCACCGACCAACGCCCCCAACCCCCCGAACCTCCGACCCAAAACCCCCAGACTGCTGCCGGACACACCCAACCCTCAAATCCTATCCATTTACCTTAAACACTTACTTTCCCCCCGGGCATATCGATTTCCCTGGCCCTTTAAACTTACCTGCTTTATGGCAGCAAGTGCCATAATAAAGGGGGTGTGGCCTCCTTGAATCTGCTGCAGCTAGACTTTGCTGGGGCCTGCGAGGAGTCTTTCGATGCAGGCCCCAAGCAGCTCTGGCAAACGAAACTGTCGACGTAATTTTCAAGGCCAGGAAAATGTGCATTTATTTCTTCTAATTCCTGAGGGCCAGCACTTCCCAACGCTAGTCAGAGACTACAACGCATTGTGTCTGCAAATTAACATGCATTATGGCTGGGATTTCCCAACCCCGTTGTGGCAGGACCCACCGTGGGAGTTTCAGTGGCCCAGCCAAAAGTCCATTGACTTTTGGCGGGACCGGGTGATCCTGGTGGCGGGCAGGGCCAGGGAACCCCACCCTATGTGTGCTGCATGATGGTGTACTCCAATATGTGTGTTTGTGACTGAGTAAGGGGAGAAAGCAGTAGAAAGATAGGCTTGGATTTTCATCAGGAATGGGATCGGGAATCACCAAAACTTTGTTCTGTTTTCAGAAAATTTAAATTTCTTGAATAAGAATGGGCCTCTGCAATCTTCCCATAGGAGGGAAGAGGTTCATGTTAAGGTTGGGTTGCAACTCCATACACATGTCCTCTGACATGAGGTTCACCATTGACAGCCCTAGGGGAAATTTGTTTTTATGTTCCCCAGTATTTTCATCGGGTTAAGCAGGGTTTGAAAGGCTTCTGAAAACCTGCCTTGTTTGAGAGTTCAAGAACCTTGGGGGAGGTTGCAAAGGAGTTGGGAACATTCTGAAAGGTAATTATTACATATTTTGACAACTTCAAATATCATGGTTAGATGCGGTATTATAATTTAGATGTGTTTTTACTGCAGTGATTGATCATAGGCCTCTGTCCTGCAAAGGTAAGTTGACTATTATATTGACCAGCATCATGTAAGTGTTGAGATGCATTAGAGAATTTTTCCCTTTGGGGAAAGTGTTATGATGCATTCAAACCTGAAGAAAACAATGCTTAGAAATGCTCGTGCCATGATGTGAAGTGATTTAAAATGTCCACAGTTCTTTAAGTTAAAAGAGAAGATTTCCAGCTTTCACTTAGAAAACAAAAAAACAGACACCTTCTCCTGGACTGCGTTGACTGGCTGGCCATCTGGTGTAGCTTAGAAAAACACTGGTCACCTGTCTTTTGAATTTCAATAGGCTCCGTTGTTTGGGGTTTCAAGGGTTTATTTTGACAGCTGAGTCCATCATGAATCTTTGGCTGAGTTGCAAATGCTCAGAGGCACTTATCTCAGCAGGAGATTGTGTACACAATTAGATTGACAGTTTTAAGAGATTATCTGTCTTTAATGTGGTTATTGAAAGGTATCTGTTTATTTTTACAACTAAATGACTACTCGAGAGGATTTAAGTTTCTTTCAATGGGTCTGGAGTTTTCTCAGTGTCAATAATCATGTTTTTGAGTTAGAGATTTATTTTTTCATGTCCATTTCAAAGGCTTAAATAGCTCCTGTAGAGCACTTTGAGACATTTTAATTGTGAAAGCCACATGTAAGTGCAAGTTGTTTCTGTATGAATCTAGTTGTATCTACGCTGGCGCTGCTGTTGTGGCAATCTAACTGGTTTAATAACCCAGAGCTGAAGGAAGTCATCTGGGGCTCTTAGAAGCCACATTTCTCATTCAACAATGAAGGCATGGCTACTGGAAAGTGGGCATTGAGTGACATTGACCAACACGTTGATGAAATAGCAGCTATTGAATGTTCAATGTATGATGGGTAAAGATGCAGCAAGACCAACATTTTCCTCATGTCCCAGCCCTAGTCTATCCATTTCACCCCATGGCACCACAAGGCAACTAGAAAATCAAGCCTAGAAATACCATTACTGATCCATGTGCTGTGTAAGTAACTGTCTTAATGGTGATTTGAAAGACTCTGCAATATAACTTAAATGCTCCCATATGTAAAACATTTAATTAATAGAAAAGGTGCTATTTCCAGCTACCACTTTGAAAGAACTTTCGAGTGGGAATGTACTAACACGTACAGCAGAGACACTAGACAGTCGGAAGAAAACAGAGCACGTTTCAAATTACTGATTAACTTTTGGTATAGAAATGTCTGCAAAGGAAGTACAGTCCAACTAAAGAAAACCTCGTGGTAAAATCATAAATTAATAAATAATAATAAATAGTAAAATAAATATTACTTTGATGAGTGACTCAAACATATTAAAATCATTGGCTCCCAAGGAAGCTGAAATTGATTCAGCAATCCATCTCCAGGAGGCAAAGGTATAGCACTTTTCATGATGAAGCTTAAATCTGAGTGTTGGCTTGAAGCAAGGAAAGAAATTGACCATTACCTCCCAGAAAAAAACAAACAATTGAGAGAATAAGCACAGGTGCCAGAAGAGTCATAAAAATGTTAACAACAATAACTTGTATTCCTATAGCACCTCTAACATAGTAAAACATCCCAAAGCAACTCACAGGATCGTTATCAAACTAACTTTGACCCCAAACCACATAAAGAGAAATGAAGGAAGATGATCAAAAGTTTGGTCATGGAGATATGTTTTAAAGAGCATCTTAAAGGCGGAAAGAGATATAGAGAGGCAGAGGTAGAGAGGGAATTCCAGAGCTTAGGGCCTCAGCAGTTGAAGACATGGCTGCTAATGGTAGAGCGATTAAAATTGAGGAAGTTCAAGATACCAGAATTGGAGGAGTGCAGATATTTGGAGGGTAGTAGTGCTACAGGAGATTACAGAGATGGGGAGGGGTGAGGCCTTGGATAGATTAGGAAAAAAGAATGAGGATTTTAAATTTGAGGTGTTGCTTAACCAAGAGCCAATGTGGATCAGTGGCCACAGAGGTGAGGGGGGACGAGACTTGTTGCAAATTACGACACAGGCAACAGAATTCTGGATAACCTCAAGTTCACAGAGGGAGGTCAGCCAGGATTGTGTTGGACTAGTTAGGTCTAGAGGTAACAAAGGCATTGATGAGGGTTTCAGCAGCAGATGAGCTGAGACAGGATGGAGTTGGGCACTGTTACAGAAGTAGGAGTAGGCGGTCATAGTGATGGTGTGGATATGTGGTCAGAAGATCATCTAGGGGTCAGATATGACACCAAGATTGCAAGCAGTCTGGTTCAGCTTCTGATAGTTGCCAGGGAGAGGGAATGGAGTTGGGTGGCATGGGCCAAAGGCAATGGCTTCTGTTGTCCCAATGTTTAGTTGAAGGAAATTTGTTTTCATTCCACATTTGATGTCAGACAAGTAATCTGACAAAACAATGTAGAGAGGTGGAGGTGAGGTAGAGCTGGGTGTCATCAATGGACATGTAGAAATTGACACCGTGTTTTAGGCTGATGTCATCAAGGGATAGCATGTAGATGAGAAATAGGAGCAGGTCAAGATAGATCCTCGGGGGACACCAGATGAAATTATACAGGAGTGGGAAGCGAAGCCATTGAAGGTGATTCTCTGGTTATGACTGGATAGGTGAGAATGGAATCAGATAATGGAGGAAAGGCATTTGGAGGGGGATGTTGTGGTCAATCATGACAAAATCTGCAGACAAGTCAAGAAGTAAAAGGAGCAATAGTGTACCATTGCAGGAAAATGGTACATCATAGTGCAAAAATGGCTGAATTATAGCACTGGGGAATGATACTAAAGTCAAATAATAAAGCTATTCAGGGAATGTCAGTAGCCAGACAAGGGAATGTAGTATCAATAGTTATGTGGCTGACATTTCTCCTATTGAAAATACTAAGGCAACAGCATATTTTTCAACATTTAAACAAAGCACTCATGAAATAGTAGGTGTGTGTGGCATTCCTAAATGACACTCGTGAGAAAGAAGATTTTTTTCAAAAGTAAAATACTGTTGATGCTAAAAATCTGAAATAAAAACAAAAAATCCTGGAAATACTCAGCAGGTCTGACAGTATCTGTGGAGAGAGGAACGCAGTTAATATTTCACGTCAATAATCTTTCAACAGAAGTGGGAAAGTTTAGAAATGTAATTATTTTTAAGCAGGTGAAATGGGGGAGGGTAGAAAAGCTCAAAAAGGAAGGTTTGTAATAGTGTGGAAGATCACTGTGTCCTGCCAATGCAAAGATGGCCACCGGTACCTTTCTGCACATGCACTCTGGTCCACACTGCGCCCAGCTTACCAGTTGCATTGCGCATGCGTCTATGTACCACATGCATACACCGCCTGCTTGTTTGTAGCTGCTTGGGGTGAGAGAGAAAAAAGTGTCAGTCACCACATTTGTTGCCACATTCTGTTTATTCTCATTCCAACAGTATGATTCTCCATTCTCAGTCTATCAATGCCCTGGGAAGTACTGGGCTCATCTCCTTTTTATGAACTCACCTCAGCTACCCGGATTCCACAAATTGGGCAAAAGATTTCTAATTGAGTTTCTAATGCAGTTCTCAGTGGAATATTGAAGCAAGTTTTGGATTTTATAAAGACAGCATTCAGACAATTGGTTAATATTTCTTCATCGTTACATAATCGTATTTTGGGCATTTACACAAACTTTCTCTCTTTTTCTCACATAACCCTGCCCATCAATAACTTGTATTAGTTCAGCGAACAGAAAGAAAAACCCCACGAATACTACCACCTGCTTTGGTGACTTGTCCTATTGGGGACTTTATTATAATGGTTGTTTTTAATAAATAACAAATTAAAAGGCAGAATCTTGATAAATGAGGATGAAAAACGATAGACTAAAAACACATTGTAGCCTCTTACAATGATCAAATAATCCAATATAAAGAATCCAAAAATAAAGAAAAAAAACAAGGCCAAAAGATACACCAAGCTGCCTAAAACACAGCCGTGATGATTTGATTTATTTCTGGCCACTGCCTACTCTGTCACTCACAATGATGTAACAGCGTAAAACAGTGCAACTGCGCATGCACTGCATTGGCAGCAAACACAGCCGTGGAATATAGAGTACAGTTAATGACAAAACAGTTGGTGGTGCAGAGTCACATGGAATGCTAATGGTACAAGTAAAGAAACAAAAGATGTCTCCAGAGGAGGTGTGAATGGCAAAATGATGAACAGCTGTCATATGAAAGTAAAAACAAGAGCAAGACCAAAACATGCATAGGAAAGAAAATGGGGCAGAGAATATGGTCTGAAATCGTTGAACTCAATTCTGAGTCCAGAAGACTATAAAGTGCTTAATTGAAAGTTCAGTTGTTGTTCCTTGAGTTTACATTAAATTTGACTGGAATTATGCAGTAGGCCAAGAACAGGGAGATCAGAGTCAGAGCAAAGTGGAGAATTAAAATGACAGGCCACCAGAAGCTCAGGGTCATGCGTGCAAACTGAATAGAGTCCCACAAAGTGGTCACTTGGTCAGCCCAATGTAAGGAGACTGCATTTTGACCAGTGAATATGGCATACAAATTTGAAAGTACAGTACATGTAAATCACAGTTTCACCTGGAAGGAGTGTTCGGGGCCTTGGTCGGTGAGGAAAGAGGTGGTGGTAAAAGGCCTCTGTTGCATCTCCTGCGCTTGCTGTGGGAAGGGAGGGGGTGTTGGCGTGATTGTGAAGTGGACCAGGGTGTCACGAAGGGAACGGTCCCTTCGAAAGGGGAGAGGGACATGTGTTTGGTGGTGGCATCACATGGGAGCTGGTGGAAATAGCGGAGGATTATCCATTGAATGCGGAGGCTGATGATGTGGAAGGAGAATCCTGTCATGGCTCTGGGAGGGGAAGTAGTGAGAGCAGAAGTATGGAAAATGGGGTGGTCGTATTTGAGGACACTGTCAACCATGGTGGCGGTATCTTCGGTTGAGGAAAAAGGAGGACAAATCAGAAGTGCTGGCATCGGACACTGCATCATCAGAACAGATGCAGCAGAGATGTAGAAACTGGGAAAATGGAATGGTGTCCTTACAGGAAACAGGGTATGAGGAAGTGTAGTCAACGTAGCTGTGGGAGTCAATTAATATTTATTAATAGAGAAGATTTTGTTTATGACAACTGAATAATATCAGCCAATTACATAACATCTACATGAAGACCCTTCTATATGTTTCTCAAGCAGCTTGGAAGCCAATTGTTCCCTGTAGGTTTCAAAATATCTAAGGCCTAGATTTTCTCCCTTGCTGCAATTACATTTCTACTATGAATTTTACACTATTAGAAATGAGTCCACTTTTCCTCAATGTGCTTCATTTAACATTCATGGTGAATTCTTTATGCTAATTGAACACTACCTCTAGAAGGCAGGTGCTGCTATAGCATTAAACTAGTTGCAGCAGTTGAAAGGCTAAGAGATCCTTTTTGTGTCTTTATCAATTTGGCTTGGTGCAATATCTGATGCTGGTTCTTTAGAGCACTAAACTCAATAATGTAAAGAATTCAGCTGAAACGTAAATGCCTGTAATCTGGCAAAGTAGCATACTGTCGTATGCCTCCATGCAAAGAATGGCTATAAAATGGGTGATCCAGTCCCAGTGGAAAGAGTTGGCTTTGGCAGCGATTGCCATCTGTAGCAATCTCCACAAGACTACTCAAAGCTAGAAGAGCTTTCCTAGCCTCTGCAAGGCAGCTATAGTACCAAGAGCCTTGTACCAATGCACTGTAATAAACATAGTTCTTATTTTCTCCTTGTATGGCACATCATCTGCATTTTACCAGCAACATGCAGAAAGTTGCACAATATCCTTCACACTGCTGCAAGTTTTCCTTTACTCACAGCTGAACACATGGGAAAGCAGGGAAAGACTCACATGACAGCTAGTTCATTGCCAACATACATCTTGTTCCCAATAAAGAATTCTTTCTGACACCTTGGTTGCATTCCATTTCATGCCACATAGAGCATCTACAAGCTCTGCTTTCTTCTTAAAGGGGAAATATACTACAGCCAAAGACAAGGGAGTGATAATTCAAACATACAAGGCTCTTGTTGGAAAGTGTCAGGCAAGCAGTCATCTTAGAACATCTTGCAACTTGTAGAAGTAGGAAGTTAATATTTAAAGAGTACACAATTATGATCACAAATGGGAATCATGTGGTCATGAAGAGTAAAAAGATTGTCTTTCTTTTAAAAAGGCAAGTGCTTTTACTCCACATGGAATATATGAGGACTGATTTAGAGCAAAGGTGGGGGGCTGCCAATGTGAAACAATAAGAGAATGCATTCCTAATTGGAGCCTTAGTAGTATGAAGGCGAGCTATATGTCTGCCAGACTGTCTGTTGCCAAAGAGGTTCCAGGATGGCAGGATGCATTTAACAGTGGGCTTGCATCCAATTCACATTAGATGTGCTTGCAGCTATCGAGCAGCTGGTATAACTCAGTTATTACTAATGAGGGAAGTGCAGTCTTCTCAGCCATTGACAAGTAGTCACAGTAGTCAAACCATGCCTGGGCCTGCAGACAGGGAGGCATGGCTACCAGCGGGTAGGGACCAGAGGCAACTTAATCAACCTGCTCTCTCTACAATTGCCCTGTCTTTTCTCCATCCGCATTTCAAGGAAACAAGGAAGCCCCTAAGTGTCACACTCCTAATCCTCTAGTTCTTACGTTTAATATCCAAATTTGCACACAATAAAAGGACAAAGTGTAAAACAGATGGTAAATTTCCTGGTTCCGGAGGTACTGGGGCCACACGAGTATGCAATGTAGGACTTGTACAGAAGGGTCGTCTTAAAGGCGTTGCATCTCTGAGATTGAATGTGACTCCAGAATTAAGACTAAATTCTACTAATCTGATAGTTTATGATCTACAAATGTTATGCTAACATATGATAAACAATGAGAGTGCACAAGTACATGATAGTGCACATGATGATCATAGATAACTGCATTTATATGCCCTAATGCACTAACATTCTGTCTTCACAGATCAAGGAGAAGCCAGAGGATCAAAATAATATCATCCAATTAACTGCCAAAACCAACATCCCCACTTAAAGCAGATAACTGCACAGCTGCACACATTGAGAAAAAGTAGATATTGATGAGAATAAGGAATCACAGAGTGAGACACTAATACTGTTGAGGAATTAATAAAAGTGGTAGTGGTTAGCTGTGACACAGTATGCTAGATGTGCTTATTAGGTTGTAATAATAATTAGGATTCAGATATTAATGGCCTGCTTTTAAGCAAACCCTTCAAAAACAACAGAGTTATAATGACAAATTAATTGGATCCTTGCATCCAACATTACTACATGGTTTTGGAGTTTGCAGAGACCAACACCCAAAGAGCAGCATAAAGTCAAATTAAAAGCCAACATTCAGACAACATAAAATGGATCTCATAAGTGCACTGCACTTGATTTGAACCTTGTGTTTAGCATTTATTTATCACTGGTCACAATGGAAGAGTTCAGCATAAGATAGTAATGGATGGTATTTGAGAAACTGAAGGAGAAGGTGGTTTGACCATAGTTGCTTTGTGGATGCACTTTTTAGGATTGACAAAGCTCTGGTCCTCAGATGATACCTGTTGCACCAAACTATTTTGCTGCATTCTTAATTTCATAGTAAATTCCTCACCATTTTTGTTTTCTTGCTCTGGCCATCATTATTCTGACCATGTACCCACAGGCAGATCACTTTTTAAAACAATGCTATAAGGGACGCAGCAGGTGACATTTATTGTAGAAACTCTGGAGATATGATGTGAGCACCTTCCCCATCGAATCAATTGAGAAATCTGAAGTGCTGCTTAGAGATCCCAATGTTTATGTCAGATGATAATTCTGGTTGTAGATATGCGATTATTGTCCCTCTCTACAGTTGTTGTAAGGACGTATGGAGTACTCTTATGTTCAGAGAAGTCATCCTTCTAATCTTCTCCTGGAAAGAAAAGTGGTATACATGGTTGCTTTACAATTAAGGCATCATAAGAGAAACAAGCTGCATGATTCTGTCCTAGTAATTGTCTGCCGGCTGAATATTGAGAGGATAAAATCCCTTTTTGCTCCTACGGGGCACTGGGCCAAATGGCAATGTGCATGCAACCAATGACTCTCACACTGGGAAAGCCAGGAAATTTGTAGAATTATATTTTCCCTTCACATTGCTACTGTTACTAAATATAATGAAGTTATTATGCCTGTTGAATAACGTGTCTGTGGCTTCTTCAACGGGTTTTTTAAATTCCTTCGTGGGAAGTGGGCGTCACTGGCTCGGCCAACATTTATTGCTCATCCCTAATTGCCCTTGAGAAGGTGGTGGTGAGCTGCCTTCTTGAACGCTGCAGTCCATGTGGTGTAGGTACACCCACAATGCTGTTAGGGAGGGAGCTCAGGATTTTGACACAGTGACAGTGAAGGAACAGTGATATATTTCCAAGTCAGGATAGTGTGTTCCTTGGAGGGGAACTTCCATGTGCTGGTGTTCCCATGTGATTGCTGCTCTTATCCTTCTAGATGGTAGTGGTCGTGGGTTTGGAAGGTGCTGTCTAAGGAGCCCTGGTGATTTTCTGCAGTGTTTCTTGTAGATGGTACACACTGCTGCTACTGTGCATTGTTGATGGAGGTAGTGAACATTTGTGGATGTGGTGCCAATCAAGTGGGCTGCTTTGTCCTGGATGGTGTCAGGTTTCTTGAGTGCTGTTGGAGCTGCACTCATCTAGGCAAGTGGAAAGCATTCCATCATGCTCCTGACTTGTGCCTAGTATATAGTGGACAGCTTTGGGGGGGTCAGGAGGTGAGTTACTCACCATAGGATTCCTAGCCTCTGACCATCTCTTGTAGCCACAGTATTTATATGGCTAGTCCAGTTCACTTTCTGGTCAACGGTAACCCTCAGGATGTTGATAGGGAGGGATTCAGTGATGGTAATGTCATTGAATGTCAAGGGGCATTGGTTAGATTCTCTCTTGTTGGAGATGTCATTGCCTTGCACTTGTGTGGCGTGAATGTTACTTGCCATTTGTCAGCCCAAGGCTCGATATTGTCCAGGCCTTGCTGCATTTGAACATGGACTACTTTAGTATCTGAGAAGTCACAAATGGTGCCAAACATTGTCTAATCATCAGTGAAAATCCCCACTTCTGACCTTACGATGGACAGAAGGTCATTGACAAAGCAGCTGAAGATGTTTGGGCCAAGGACACTACCCTGAGGAGCTCCTGCAGGGATGTCCTACAACTGAGATGGTTGAGATCCAACAACCACAACCATTTTCCTTTGTGCTAGGTATGACATCAGTCAGCAGAGAGTTTTCCCCTTATTCTCATTGACTCCAGTTTTGCTTGGGCTACTTGATCCCATGCTTGGTCAAATGTCAAGGACAGTTACTCTCGCCTCAACTCTTGAGTTCAGCCCTTTTGTCCATGTTTGAACCAAAACTGTAATGAGGCCAGGAGCTGAGAGATCCTGGCGGAACCCAAACTGAGTGTCAGTGAGAAAGTTATTGCTAAGCAAGTAGAGGTTGATAGCACTGTTAATGACCTCTTTCATCACTCTATTGATGATCAAGAGTAGACTGATGGGGCAGTAATTGGCCAGGTTTGATTTGTTCTGCTATGGACAGCAAATCACCTTTACTGCTTAAAAACTGAGGGCCATGTTGGCCATTGCATTTGTGACATATTGTCCAAAATCTTCCTGAAGAACATAACATAGATATATCATGGCTCCCCTGTGGAGCCTCAGTCTACTTAAGTAATTGCCAGATTGTACAGGAGTCAATGTATTACAGAGTAGGAGGGCCCTTGAAATCTTTCCTGATCCTGAAGGTTCTCCTCTGCCACTTTGAGTTCTAGCACTGTATGTGATCCCCATATAGTAAATAAAAAGTAGAAATATGTAGCAGTTTGCTATTTACTAAATGTTCCAGGTTACAGACTGTAACTTCTGCAGCATCACAAGCTCAATATGTGGGTTGGTAATTCATCACACAAGTAATGCCTTAGTATTGGAATATGGAGCAATATATTTTAACAAAGTATTATGCTATCAATATTAAGGTTAGTGACTGCAATGTATGTGTTCAGTGCTCTAATGCACAGACCCAAATTACAGTCCACAGCAGTTTCACAGTACCCAAGAAATGGACAGTAAGCTAAGAAGCATTCACTAACCTATTGATATAATGCTGCAGGCATAACACTTAACATTCACAGTAATTTCCAGGTTTGCATCTTGTAGCCTGTTATTCTGGAGAAAATTTATTTTTATACAGTGAATATATTTTTCTTGCCTGGGTATTCAAAATTCAAGCAAAAAAAGAAAAATAGGCATCAAACAGCAAAAGCTAAAAAAGAAGTTAAATATCAGTTCAATGATCATAAATACTACTAAAACTATAGCGCCCATTTGCAGAGTCACTGGAAGAGTTCTCATATATTGCTGCCTATGTTTACTTACTGGTCTGCGCTAGTTCTTGCTGAGCATACATACATTCATGCTTGATGATATAGGCCTCTTTTATTTCTTTAATGGAATAGTTCTCAGCAGAACGGTTGATTCCAGAGTGTGCCTAAAAGGTTCTTCCAGCATAGTAGATGAGGTTAGCAGTTGGCTATGATGGGTGAGGCTGGTCACGTCCGCTGACCCTTCCCTTACAAGCCTAAGCTTTCTCTATAATGCCCAGGAAGTTGACTCGACTACAGTAAAACTGCAGTCTAGCGTAGAACCTGGTGCTAACAATATCACATACTGCAGTCACATATACTCTCTGTGTGCATTCTAACGTAAATAAAACATTGCGGTCATGATTAACTGGCAAGCAGTTATTATTATAATTGATAGGCAAATAGTCAAGGGGGTAACAAGGATAAGGATGCATATAGAGATGACCTACATCAGCATTCAGATAGTGAGAAAGGTAGTCTTCAAGGAAAATACTCTGTTCAAATGACTTCAACATTCTTCACACAAGCTTCAACTGAAGAATTTTTAAATCAGACCAAAGTCAAATAATTTCCCTCCTTGCACTGCAACCTCCTTCTGGAGAAATACATCTTCACCTTCTACTTATTGTTGTAGATGCTCTAAATGCCATGTACAATTATTGCTCTGCTAATAATAAGGACAAGAGCAAGGACACCTCTTCTTCCCCTCTAGGGGATTAAAACAGTGAAGACCCAAAGCTTTACTTAATAAAACATCAACTGCTGGCATGTGCGTTATTGTACCACTTCTATGATGAGGTTCGCGGGTGATGTATTCGTGTCATCAGCAGTGATGCCTTAAGACCCAGCTTTCCAATGTGTCCTTTCCTTGAAAGAATTCTTACATTCTGCTTTATTTCTAGATGTAGACATGCTGAGTGCTTCCAGGGAAACATGATTCTACATGCAAGGTATTGAAGCAGTGGTTGCAAAACAACTGCAAGTTCATGGAATAACATTTATTTTATTGGGATGTATGACAATGCATAATCACTGGGCTTCAGATGTGTGCAGTCCAGGAGAATCACTATTGTCATTAAATTGAGTGTGCCTATGCTCTTGCTATTAACCATGCATACTAAAATTGATGTGAATAGAGTATTTATAGAGAGTAACACATTGCAACGATGGATGATATACTTGCTTATATCTGCATTACACTTGTAGGTTTCTAGAGCGCCAGAGGCATAAGTTCAAAGTAATTTTCACTTTCACTAGTAAAATGCTGTTAAAAGAATCCTGTTATTTAACCGTGTCTCCAGGTCTGGCTGCAACAAATGATAGTCTAATCACTGTTTCTTCACTGAGTCTGAGTCTCCTGTTTAACAGCTCTTTGGGATCCCCAGGCACCTGTGGCAGTTCAGGTAAACATGATGTAGATGTGTGCCTCCTCCTACAATGTTCTCTTTGCTCTTGGCCTGCTCTCTTCTGTTCTACCTTATATATTAGCAATATCAAATTGAAGTTTACTGAAGAAGATTACTGTAGCACACGCAGGAACAAATCTAACCTCAAAAGCTTGTGTTTTCCATTTGCACTGAATAGACAACTGAATAAAAGTAAAAAAAAGACTTGCATTTATATAGTGCCTTTCAGGATTTCAGGACATCCCAAAGCACTGTACAATCTTTTTTTGGGAAAAACATACTTTATTCATAAAATATCTGGAAGAACATTACAAAACATTTCTAAATCGCCATCACAAAAAGTGCAGTCAGATTGAACTTTTACACATGGATCACAAGGTGCTTCAATACAATCAATGAATATTACAGTCATTTCAATATGGTCATTACAGACAGTCAGACAGAGCAATGGTATTGGAGTTATCAACATACATCCTGTTGCACTCTAAGGTGCTTCAATACAATTACAATACAATTAGTATTCAGTGCATACATTCATTATGAGCCGGACAGCCCGAGGTGTCTATACAATTCCCAACCCCTCAGTGCACTATGGCAGAAAGGTCTTAGACAGCGACCTTTCCCCATTGCGCCTTTGCGGCGGCTGCCCCAAGCTTTAGTGCGTCCCTCAGCACGTAGTCCTGGACCTTGGAATGTGCCAGTCTGCAACACTCGGTCGGGGACAGCTCTTTGCTCTGGAAGACCAACAAGTTTCGGGCAGACCAAAGAGCGTCTTTCACCGAGTTGATGATCCTCCAGCTGCAGTTGATGTTTGTCTCGGTGTGTGTCCCTGGGAACAGCCCGTAGAGCACAGAGTCCTGTGTCACAGAACTGCTCCAAAGCACTGTACAATCTTTTTTTATGAAAAATATACTTTATTCATAAAATATCTGGAAGTACATTACAAAACGTTTCAAACTCACCATCACAAAAGTACAATCAGATTCAACTTTTCCACATGGATCACGAGGTGCATCAATACAATCAATAAATATTACAATCATTTCATTATGGTCAATGCAGACAATCAGACAATGATATTGGAGTTATCAACATACATCCTGTTGCACTCTGAGGTGCTTAAATACAATTATAACACAATTAGTATTCAATGCGTACATTCATTTTGAGCTGTACAGCTCGAGGTGCTCTAAACAGTTCCCAGTCCCTCGGTGCACTATGGCAGAAAGGTCTTAGACAGCGACCTTTCCCCATTGCGCCTTTGCGGCGGCTGTCCCAAGCTTTAGTGCGTCCCTCAGCATGTAGTCCTGGACCTTGGAATGTGCCAGTCCGCAATACTCGGTCGGGGGCAACTCTTTGTAGTGGAAGACCAACAAGTTTCGGGCAGACCAAAGAGCGTCTTTCACCGAGTTGATGATCCTCCAGCTGCAGTTGATGTTTGTCTCGGTGTGTGTCCCTGGGAACAACCCGTAGAGCACAGAGTCCTGTGTCACAGAACTGCTCAAGATGAACCTCGACAGAAATCATTGCATCTCTCTCCAGACCTTTTTTGCAAAGGCACAATCCACAAGGAGGTGAACAACGGTCTCGTCCCCACCACAGCCACCTCGAGGGCAACGTGCCGAGGGGGTGAGACTCCTGGCGTGTAGGAAGGATCTGACGGGGAGGGCCTTTCTCACCACCAGCCAAGCTACATCTTGGTGTTTGTTGGAAAGTTCTGGCGATGAGGCATTCTGCCAAATGACTTTGACAGTCTGCTCGGGGAACCATCCCACAGGATCCACCCTCTCCTTTTCCCACAGGGCCTCTAGGACATTACGTGCTGACCACTGCCTGATGGACTTGTGGTCAAAGCTGTTTCTCTGCATAAATTTTTCCACGAGGGACAGGTGGTACGGCACGGTCCAACTACTTGGAGTGTTCCGCGGCAGCGTGGCCAGACCCATCCTTCGCAACACCAGGGACGGGTAGAACCTCAGCACGTAGTGACACTTGGTGTTTGCGTACTGAGGGTCTACGCACCGCTTGATGCAGCCACACACAAAGGTGGCCATCAGTATGAGGGCGATGTTGGGCATGTTTTTTCCCCCTTTATCTAGAGGCTTGTACATCGCATCCCTGTGGACATGATCCATTTTCGACCTCCAGATAAAGCGAAAGATGGCTCGGGTGATCGCCATCGCACAGGAGTGTGGAATGGGCCAGACCTGCGCCATGTACAACAACAGCGAGAGTGCCTCACACCTGATGACCAGATTCTTACCCACAATGGAGAGGGAGCATCGCTCCCACATGCCCAGTTTTCTTTGCACCATTGACACTCGCTCCTTCCAGTTTCTAACACATGCCCCGGTCTCTCCGAACCATATCCCCAGCACCTTCAGGCCATCAGCCCTGATGGTGAAGGGGACAAAGGATTTGTCAGCCCAGTTCCCAAAGAACATGGCCTCGCTCTTCCCATGATCTACCTTGGCTCCTGAGGCCAGTTCGAGCTGGTCACAGATGTGCATCAGTCTGCGCACCGACAGCGGATCCGAGCAGAAGATGGTGACATCGTCCATGTACAGGGAGGCTTTGGCCTGAGTGCCTCCACTCCCTGGGATTGTCACTCCTCTTATGCCCGGATCCTTCCTGATGGACTCAGCAAAGGGTTCTATGCAACAGACAAACAGGACAGGGGAGAGAGGGCAGCCCTGCCTGACTCCAGATTTAATAGGAAAGCTATCTGATTCCCACCCATTGATTGAGACTGCGCTACTGATGTTAGTGTAGAGCAGTTGGATCCAATTGTGAATTTCCTCCCCAAACCCCATTTTGGAGAGCACATCCATCATGCAGGTGTGCGATATTCTGTCAAAGGCCTTCTCCTGGTCCAAGCTGATGAGGCAGGTGTCCACACCCCTGTCCTGCACATAGGCAATCGTATCCCTGAGCAGCACGAGGCTGTCAGAGATCTTCCTGCCGGGCACAGAGCAGGTCTGGTCAGGGTGAATCACCAATTCCAGAGCGGACTTGACCCAATTGACGATGACCTTGGACAGAATCTTATAGTCCACATTCAACAGTGAAATAGGTCGCCAATTTCTAATTTCTTCCCTTTCCCCCTTGTGCTTGTAGATGAGGGTGATGATGCCTTTCCTCATGGATTCTGACATACTGCCGGTTAGGAGCATACTCTCGAACACTTCTAGCAGGTCTGGGCCGATCCAGTCCCACAGAGCCGAATACAACTCCGCCGGCAAGCCGTCGCTTCCAGGAGTCTTACTCTTCTCGAAGGACTCAAGGGCCTTAGTCAGTTCGTCAGGAGTTAGTGGTTTGTCCAGGCTCTCCCGTGTACTATCGTCTAAGATCTCTGTGATAGAGGACAGGAAGGACTGGGAGGCCATGCTGTCTGTGGGCTTCACATCATACAATCCGGCATAAAAGGATTTGCTGATCCTCAAAATGTCGGACTGTGATGACTTTACTGAGCCGTCTTCTTCCTTCAGGCTGCTGATCACAGAGCTCTCTCTGTGCACTGTACAATCAATTAAGTACTTTTGCAGCGTAAAACTGGTGCAATGCAGGAAACACGGCAGCCAATTTCCACACAGCAAGCTCCCACACATCAATGTGGTAACGACCAGATAATTTGTGTTTGTGATGTTGATTGAGGGATAAATATTAGCCAGGGCACCAGGGACAACCCCCTGTTATTCTTCAAAATAGCGCCATGGGGCCTTTTATGTCCACCTGAGAGGTTAGACAGGGCTTTAGTTTAACATCTTAACCAAAGGACAAATGCGTATTTGCATATTTGTCATGAAGAATTAAAAATAGTAAAATCCAAATATAATTAATGAGAGTCTTGAGAGATTTCTTTAAAAATGGACTAAAACAAATGTGCCTTTAAAGATCAAAATCGCTTTGTGGGACCTGCCGTTACAGCAATCTGGAATCTTTGAAGTGCTTGAAAGCTCATTAAACCAATCCTCCAGATTGAGCGTCAACTAGAATTATAATGAATCAATTGTTCCTACTAACTTCACATTAAATTTTTCTCTCCTTGTGTAATACTAGACCAATTGAGGTTTCAAATCATACCTGGAATATTGCTGTGGAGAATTCACACGGATGCATTCTCTTGACGTAGTTTGATAACTGTGCATTGGAATGTTTATCATTATAATGATAATATTTAAACATTAAAACAATTAAAAATAATTGTGCATTATAACATTTATTTGTCTGGAAGGAAAGACCTTGGTCCCAATTTTAATCCCCTGATGGTCTGGGAGCAGGGTGGTCTGAAAGCACATGGGAAATGGGTACAGTGGTAGCAGTGAAGTGTGACTGCACCATGAGAGGAATATGGTAAAAGGCATCATGGATATGAAGATTCCATTCAAAATGCAGCCAACCTCTCAGTCATTAGCCCATATGCTGCTTCTTGTCTTAATGGCTGAGCATTCTGCTGCACAGGTAGATCAGTATTTCTGGGTATAAACAAGAAAAATATGATAAAACAGCATTCCTAGTTATTGACTTTTGGCTCTTGTTCACCCTCCCCTCTTCATATTGCTCCATACTTTAAAGGGCCTTGCTTATATTTTTTACCATATTTGATGACGATTGCACAGCTCACCACCATCTTCTCAAACGCAACTAGGGATGGGCAATAAATGCTGGCCCAGCCAGCGAAGCCCACATCCTGTGAATGAATAAAAATAAAATCAGTTCTGACCGAGGATTTATAATAGAACATTGCTTTTTCATGGAGAAGATTTTCCTCTTGTCAGGCGGGTGCGACGGACGGGCCTGGGAGTGGCCGTGCAATGGTCCGCCGCCCGCGATTTCACGCTGGCTAGCTAATTAACGGCCAGCCAGCGTGAATCGCACACTGAAATGCTCGGTGCTGCCCAGGTGACGGGGGGTAGGAGGGAGAGTGGGGAAGTCAGCGCACGCACACGGGTGAGCTTAGTGAAAGCCCCCTGAAGGCACAGAGCTGCCTCAGGGAGCTGAAGATTTTTCACGTTAAAAATAAAGTTTTCAAAAAACAAGGAAAACATGTCTCCTCATGTGACTGTCACATGAGCAGGGACATGTTCAAAATGAGTTCTAAAAATGTTTATTTCATTTTTAATTAACATCGGAAACCTCATCCCACCCGTGGATGAGGTTTTCCTCAAAAATCCAAAGGCCGCTTGGCCTATTCACCTGCCTGCCAACCGTAAGGTTAGACCTGCAGGAAAAAGTCCTATTTAATTAATGGGCTTAACAGCCCTCTTAATTGGGTCTTAACTGCCGGCGGGTGGGCTGCCGACTCCCGCGTGCACCAGCCAACCGAAATATCGCGTGATTGCGCGATGACGTTGGGACGTTTGCCCAATGTCATTGCGCGCTATTTCACGCTCGTGTGTGGGGCGCGCACCCGCACACTGAGCTGAAAATCCAGTCCCATGTTCTTTTTCAGTTGTTAATGGGTCTATTGTGTATTTCCAGCTTTTCCTGCTTGTATTTTGGGAGTCAAGTGTCATGAATGAAAACTATTATCATAACGAAGCAATTAATGAGTTTAATTGCTTGTGGACAGGTATGTTTTTTAAAAGCTGGAAATCGGTAAAATCCTATTCATAGGCTATTAAGCTCATTAGTTTCATTCCTGTGACAGACCTGACTCTTGACTTTTATAGCTGCACATAGGGATAGCGCTATTTCCAGCCAGAATTAAATGATTCAATCACCCCTGGATTCTGCACTGCTGTAAATGACCAGGACTGAATTTTATGGACATAATTTGTATGTAACTATCCTCCACTCACTGCGTTTTGCCGAAAAAAACTCCCTGGCCTGAATTTTACGCTCGGAGGTTGGGCGCATGCCCAACGTGAACACATGCAAAATCACGCAAAATGACATCGGGTGTGCGTCGTCACGTACGCGTGCAATATTGAGGTTGGTCGGTGCGCAGGAGTCGGAGCCGCACCCGCTGACAATTAAAGGGCCATTGGGGCCATTAAAAAGCCTATTGACCGAGATTTCACTCATTGGTGTCTCCAAGGCCCCTGGAGGATTTATATCGTGTGGACCCTTCCGGTCAACAGCCAGCTTTCTTTTCCTCTGGTAACAGGGATTCTCTACTCTACTGGTGGGGCCTCCTCTGAGAGGAAGAGAGAGGCAGAAGGGAGAGGAGGCCAGGTGTCCACAGGTGTCCTGGTGTCCAAGGGAGCAACCTGTGGAGGGAGAGGTGCAGGGCCAGCTGGGAGTCCAAGACAGAAGGGGCTGCAGAAGATGTCACTGCTGTCAGGGTTTACAGGCAGCGATGCAGCTACCTCAACATGTCAGAGGTGCAGTACCGAAGGAGGCTCCGCCTCTCCAGGGAGACTGTGACCTCCATATGTCAGATGATAGGGCTGGAGATCACTTCCAACAGTGTGGGTGGCCACCCAATTCCAGTGGCTCTAAAGGTCACAGTGGCCCTCAACTTCTATGCCTCCGGCTCTTTCCAGGGTTCAGTAGGGGTTCTGCAAGCAATTACCAAATCTGCTGTCCATAGTTGCGTCAAGCTGGTCACTGATGCTCTGTTCAGGTGGGTGATGACATTTATTCATTCCCGGATGGATAAGGCCAGCCAGGCAGAGCAAGCCAAAGGCTTCGCTGCGATTGCTGGGTTCCCCCGCACCCAGGGTGCCATCGACTGCATCAGGAACTAGGAACTAAATTAAAGAACAGGTCCTCAGGGGTTATAATCTCCAGGTTACTACCCGAGCCACGTGCAAATTGGCATAGGGACGCGAGAATAAGGGAAGTAAACACTGGCTAAAGGAGTGGTGCGGGAAATAGGGGTTCCATTTCATAGGGCACTGGCATCAGTATTGGAACAGGAGGGATCTGTACCGTTGGGACGGTCTCCACCTGAACCGATCTGGGACCAATATTCTAGCGAAAAGCGTAAATAGGGTGGTCAACAGGACTTTAAACTAGAAAGTTGGGGGGAAGGGAAGGGTAAAACTCCAAGAACTATGAATAATGGGAAACAAAGCAGCAGGTTAGCGTGTGGGGGGGGTGGATTCAACTTCATGGAAAATTATGAAAAAACTGAAAAGAAAGGAGAGCCCAGGAGAGGCTATTAAAGTCTCCAGAACACAAAATAGGACAGAGTGTTTGGAAAGGGCTAGGAATCTATCTTCAAGCACATCAGATAAAGGGACGACAATGAGAAAGGGGACGGGAAATACAGGACTGAAGGTGTTGTATCTGAATGCACGCAGTATACGAAATAAGGTAAATGAGCTTGTGGCGCAGATTGAAATTGGCAGGTATGATGTGGTGGGCATCGCGGAGACATGGCTGCAGGGGGATAGGCAGGTTGGCAGAGGGGGTGGGGTTGCTTTGTTAGTAAGAAATGAAATTAAATCGATAGCAAGAAATGACGTAGGGTCAGATGATGTAGAACCTGTGTGGGTAGAGTTGAGGAACCGCAAAGGTAAAAAAACCATAATGGGAGTTATGTACAGGCCTCCGAACTGTAGTCAGGATGTGGGGCACAAGATACACCAGGAGATAGAAAAGACGTGTAAGAAAGACAAGGTTACAGTGATCATGGGGGATTTCAATATGCAGGTAGACTGGGAAAATCAGGTTGGTAGTGGATCCCAAGAAAAGGAATTTGTGGAATGTCTACGAGATGGCTTTTTGGAGCAGCTTGTGGTGGAGCCCACTAGGGAACAGGCAATTCTAGATTTAGTGATGTGTAATGAGGCAGATTTGATAAGGGAGCTTAAGGTGAAGGAACCCTTAGGAGGAAGTGACCATAATATGATAGAATTTACCCTGCAATTTGAGAGGATAAAGCTGGAATCAGATGTAACGGTATTACAGTTGAATAAAGGCAGCTACAGAGGCATGAGGGAGGAGCTGGCCAGAATTGACTCGGAGATGAGCCTAGCAGGAAAGACAGTGGAACAGCAATGGCAGGAGTTTCTGGGAGTATTTTGGGAGACACAGCAAAAATTCATCCCTAGGAAGAAGAAGCATACTGAAGGGAGGACGAGGCAACCATGGCTGACAAGGGAAGTCAGGGACAGCATAAAAGCAAAAGAGAAAGCATACAATGCAGCGAAGAGCAATGTGAAACCAGGGGATTGGGAAGCCTACCAAGACCAACAGGGGGCAACTAATAAAGAAATAATGAGGGAGAAGATTAAATATGAGGGTAAACTAGCCAGTAATATAAAAGAAGATTGCAAGAGTTTTTTTAGATATATAAAGGGTAAGAGAGAGGCAAAAGTGGACATTGGGCTGTTGGAAAATGACGCTGGAGAAGTATTAATGGGGAACAAAGAAATGGCAGAGGAACTGAATGGGTACTTTGTGTCAGTCTTCACAGAGGAAGTAACATCCCCAAAATTCAAGAGAGTCGGTGGGGCAGAGGTGAGTATGGTGGCCATTACCAAGGAGAAGGTGCTAGGAAAACTGAAAGGTCTGAAGGTGGATCAATCATCTGGACCAGATGCATTACACCCCAGAGTTTTGAAGAAGATAGCTGAAGAGATAGTGAAGGCATTAGTGGTGATCTTTCAGGAATCACTGGAGTCAGGGAGGGTCCCAGAGGACTGGAAAATCGCTAATGTTACCTCCCTGTTTAAGAAGCGAGTGAGGCAAAAGACAGAAAATTACAGGCCGATTAGCCTGACCTCAGTCGTTGGTAAGATTTTAGAGTCCATTATTAAGGATGAGATTTCAGAATACTTGGAAGTGCATGGTAAAATAGGGCAAAGTCAGCATGGTTTCATCAAGGGGAGGTCATGCCTGACAAATCTGTTAGAATTCTTTGAGGAGATAATGAGCAGGTTAGACAAAGGAGAGCCAATGGATGTTATCTACTTGGACTTCCAGAAGGCCTTTGACAAGGTGCCGCATAGGACACTGTTCAGTAAGATAAGAGCCCATGGTGTTAGAGTCAAGGTACTACCATGGATAGAAGATTGGCTGTCTGGTAGGAGGCAGAGAATGGGGATAAGGGGGTCCTTCTCAGGATGGCGGCCGGTGACTAGTGGAGTTCCGCAGGGGTCAGTGTTGGGACCACAACTTTTCACTTTATACATTAATGATCTAGATGAAGGAACTGAAGGCATTCTGGCTAAGTTTGCAGATGATACAAAGATAGGTGGAGGAACAGGTAGCATTGAGGAGGCGGGTAGGTTGTGGAAGGATTTAGACAGGTTAGGAGAATGGGCAAAGAAGTGGCAGATGGAATACAACGTGGGGAAGTGTGAGGTCATGCACTTTGGTAGGAAGAATAGAGGCATAAACTATTTTCTAAATGGGGAGAGAATTCAGAAATCTGGAGTGCAAAGGGACTTGGGAGTCCTAGTCCAGGATTCTCTTAAGGTTAACTTGCAGGTTAAGTCGGTAGTTAGGAAGGCAAATGCAATTTGGCATTTATTTCGAGAGGACTAGAATATAAAAGCAGGGATGTGCTGCTGAGGCTTTATAAGGCTCTGGTCAGACCACATTTAGAATATTGTGAGCAATTTTGGGCTCCGTATCTCAGGAAGGATGTGCTGGCCCTGGAGAGGGTCCAGAGGAGGTTCACGAGAACAATCCCAGGAATGAAAGGCTTAACATATGAGGAACATTTGAGGACTCTGGGTCTATACTCGATGGAGTTTAGTAGGAGGAGGGGGGAATCTGATTGAAACTTACAGAATACTGAAAGGCCTGGATAGAGTGGACGTGGAGAAGACTCCATTAGTAGGAGAGACTAGGGCCCAAGGGCACAGCCTCAGAGTAAAGGGAAGACCTTTTAGAACAGAGATGAGGAGAAACTTCTTTAGCCAGAGATTGGTGAATCTATGGAATTCATTGCCACAGAAGGCTGTGGAGGCCAGGTCATTGAGTCTATTTAAGACTGAGATAGATAGGTTCTTGATTGGTAAGGGGATCAAAGGTTACGGGGAGAAGGCGGGAGAATGGGGTTGAGAAACTTATCAGCCATGATTGAATGGCGGAGCAGACTCTATGGGCCGAATGGCCTAATTTCTGCTCCTATGTCTTCTGGTCTTATGGTCTTATGTGGCCATCAAGGTGCCAGCAGGTGAGCTGTGTGCCTTCGTGGACCGAAAGAGCTTTCACTCCATGAATGTGCAGATAGGTTGTGACCAAAAAACGCATATTCTGCAAGTCTGTGCAAGGTACCCTGGCAGCTCCCATGATGCATACATCTTCCAACACTCACAGGTGCCAAAGCTGTTCATCTCTCCAGCTCGACTGGATGGATGGCTGCTGGGTGACAAGGGCTATCCATTGAACAGATGGCTTATGACACCTCTCTGGCACCCAAGGACAGAAGCAGAGCTGAGGTATAATTGGAGTCATGCCTCTACGAGGGTGGTGATAGAGAGGACCATTGATCTGCTAAAGATGAGATGCCTGCACCGTTTAGGGGGAGCACTGCAATATCCTCCAGAGTATGTGTCTCTTATAGTCAGTCATTGCATGCTGCACTCTCCACAATCTGGCTCTGGCAAGGGACGACCCACTGGAGGATGAGGATTTTGAGCAGCTCCACAGGCCACAGATGATGACTCCAGTGGTGGATCAGAAGAGGAGCCCAGGGAAGAACACAGTGAGGACGTGGAGGCAGATCTCTGGCACCTTCAGGAAGGCAGGGACACCAGGGAGGCCTTGATTCAGCGCACCTTCAGCTCAGCTGCCAAGGCACTGCTTCCCCCTCATGCCAGGGGCACCGCCTCCTTACTGGATGTTCGCAACGACCCGTTCCATTGATCTCAAAGCCCACTCAGTACCTGTGCAATAAAGTTTAGAGCCCCTCACGTCCAGCCTGAGATACTGACATGCCCCGCACTTATAAAACAAGTGAAGCATACTCAAAAGTAAAATGTATATGCACTTGACACTTACAGACAATGAACATAACATTTTAAGATGTTAACAGTCAAACAGTCACACCAGTAAACATCTTAACAAATAATGGCAGAATGGGAGATTACCCATGAAAAGCCTCTCTTTTGTGCTCACGGTGATTTAAACAAGTATTTGTGAGTGCTGCGTCTTGGCGACCACCACCCCCCCCCCTGCCTTTGCCGGCAGTGGCATTGGAGGCAGCATGCTGACCCGGGTATCATGTTGGTCCTGATAACCTTGGCGGTCATCCTCTGGATGGCAGAGCCATGGCGGCCACTGCCTCTGAGGGTGCATCCAGTGCCATAGCTGGGCATTCCTCAGTCATCACAGCCTCATCAGATGGCACAGTCACTGGCAGAGGTGCGGAGGAGCTGCTGCCACCATCCAGATCACCATGAAAGGAGCCCACAGAGATGGCACGAAGCTTGTCTGCCAACGTGAGGTCAGTCTGGACCTCCCTGCTCGCCATTGATGAACGGGAACCTAGCAGAGATTCTAGATGCCTCATCCATCACTCACACTGGCAGTGACCTCCTGAGATCTTTGCCTGTGGGAGGGCTTGCATGTCCAAGTGCAACCCCAGAGACCCCTGACTCTGTTCCTGGAGCTGCCTCTCCATGAGAGTCGCCACTCTGTCAATGGAGGAGGTAGTGCACTCAGTGCTCAGGGTCAACACAGTACTCATGCTCCGCATGGATTCCTCCATGACAGACACCATGGCACACAAACCCTCAAGAATCTCCGCCAGATCCTCCTGTGCATCCCTCTGGACATCCAGCATCGGCCGCCTAATAGATGTCTCCAGAGGCCCATGACCAGCCCTGACTCAGCATGGTCCTGCAGCAGCCCTTCGACTACCAGCGCCCTGGGCACTCTCTGCCTCCATCAGCTCCTCATGTGAGTGTGCCACGCCATCCCCACTGTGCACTGACATTGTAGCCAGCGATCTAATGACCACCAAGGTGCTTGGATCTGTGCTGGCGCCTGGTGCACAAGGGGAGGGGTGTGACACAGATGCATCTGACAGGCACTGGCCCTCCGGTGACAAGGGTGGTTCTTGTGGGTCCTGCAATCGTTTGCTGGATGGCAATTCTAGGGGAGAAAAACGACATGTCAGTAGTCATCAGTCATCACACTGTCACTGTGCATGCTAGGCAGGCTGGTGAAACGATGGAGACCTGCATCATAGTCCCATCATCTTTCAGTGAACACTGGGGACTAAAGGTTTGAGGTTTCCATTTCAGATCAGACAGCACAACAATGTTTACACACCCCGACACTCTCGGATCTGTGCACTGCACTCTTACCTTCGTCAGAGACCCCTGCCTCTCCACGACCGGTGGACTGAGCTGGGCGTCAGCTCTCCATCTCCTGGGTCTCCTGCATCTCATACCTCGTCAGAATCATCAGGTTTCGGTGGCCTCCGCCTGTCCTTGACCTCTCGGTGTTGTTATGGCTTCTTTTCTCCTGAAAGGACAGAGGAGCATTGATTAGTCCACTCTCACCTGCAGCGACATTGCATCCGGGCCAACCCCACATGAGGAGCACCTTGCAGGGCACATCCGAGTCGAGGCCCTCAACCCACAAATCAATCAGGCCAAGCAGCCAGAGCTCACCGCCTTGGCTGGCACCGATATCAGTGACAGTTGGCATTCAGACTCTTACACCCCTGAGCACCCCGGGAAGACGGCCATCCATTAACACTTCTCCACACAGATCCATGCCAACTCGGTACTCACCCTTGCCGAGCGCAGCAGATCATTGAACCTTTTATGGCACTGCACCCGTGTGTACCATATAACATCATGGCTGTTGACCTGGGCTGCAACCTCTGACTATGCCTTCTTGGTGGGGTGCCATCCCTGGATATCAAGATGTTCCACCTGGCACTGACCTCCTCCACAAGGATTCCCAGGCACTCTTCCAAGAACTGGGGGGACAAGTGCCTATTGGCACAAGTGCCTCCCGCCTGGGGTGCCCAGCAGGTGCAGATGCCATTGCCATTCCACACAAGTTTTCTTCCTCAAACTAGACAGCTCCCTTTGTGTCCCCTAGCAGCCTTCAGGGAGCTGCCTCGCCTGCTTTTGAATCCCGCACCTGGTCGCCATTAGACCCAGTGTCCAACAGGCTCCCGCCCCCGCCCAGCCCAGCCCTTCCGACCAGTGAAAAGACGTGTTTCACGCTGGGCGGACCTTAATTGGCCACCCAGCGTGAAATCACGTTGAAAACACGATCTCGCCTGGGAGCAGATCCTACATCTGCTTCTGGGCTCACCAACTTCGCACACACACCAAGCTTGAAATTCAGGCACCTGGCTTTCTCAGGGGGCTGCTTCAGTGTCGATCAAGAGTTCTACTTGCTGTTGTAGGTAGAGACTCTCAGATTTTGTCGCGTTTTCCTGTAATGCACTGTATAAATAGACTCCGCTGAGTTTATAGATTTTGTGTGAATCCTGTCTTAAGTCTTGCCCTGCCTCCAACCATTGCCTGACACATGCAGTGCAGCTTATTGACTGACACAGTGATTTCATTGGACGTTCTTGACTTTTAGCTGTCGTCCTCCCTTTCCTTCTTTATTTTGTGAAGTTTTGAAATGTTTTGTTTCCCACTTCATGTTCTGTAAAAGTACCCAAAATGATACTCTCTTTCTCAGTTGCTGATGGTTCAGATGTACAGTTCCAGAATTTTTGTTTATATTTCAGATTTCTTTTCTTTTAAATCACTCCCTGGTTGTTGGTATGTTTTCTCACTCACAGTATACTTTCCCTATTTATATGCTAATTGTTCTAATTTTCCAAGCCAATTCTACCTTTGGCTGCTTTCCCCAGGTCAACATGCAGCTGTCTAATGTTGCATTGATAATGATGCATTGTTGCAATGTTTCTCTGTCAAGATCCTATGTTATAGCTCATTCATAATCTCCTCTCCCATAAACAATAAAACTGTGCAAGTCTCTATCAGAATATTAATGTTCCGTATTTCAAAGGCTACCAATCTTATTTAATTGCTTGAAACAACATATCACAGTGGCATACATTGTTTAAGTTTTAATTAGTTGCCCCTAGTCTGTGATTTGGTGAAAACCTGGTATTATAATAATAATTGCAATTGTAAAATAACACAGCTATAAAAACGCCACAATCAGCTGGAAAAAAAATGTAATGATGGGAATTAATAATTAATTACAAGGGATTAAGGTTTGAATACCATAGTGCTGGATTTTAATTTTTGCTGCGCAGGGAGCGGGTAGTGGTGGGGTGGCAGTGGTTAATGATGGTATAATAGCATGTGGAAACCCTGAAGTGGAGTGCATCTGTCAGTGGCTTTTTAACCCAGCCAGTGCATTAACAAATTACTGCCTGGTTTCCCAACCAGTTAGTGTGAGCTTGCATGATTATGACCTGTGTGATTGAATTTCGACGCCAATATTTAAAGGGCCACACTACACGGGAAATTTGATGAGTTTTGGAGTTGGGAGTAGAGCAAAAGTAATTGGCAAAATAGAGTTTAGGCATTCAAAGGCGTTGTCTTGTTTCAATGAGGCTACTCTTGATTTGTTGCTGGACCCAGGGAAATACTGTTTCCTACTGATGGGAGGAAGAAACCTACCAGTGAAACAAATGAAGTGTGGTTGGAGATTGTCCATGAAGTCTACATGGGTGCAATATTCATGGATTCAATGCCGAAAGCAGTTTAGTGACCTAAGAAGGTCAGAAATTTGAGTACAGTGACAGATTCCGCTACCTCCTCATATGCTTATCACCCCCAACCGCCTCAATCTGACTTCTCAACTCCACTCTAGCACAGCCCTCCTCACACTAGCTTACCTTATCTGCTCTGTCCATGCATTTCCTCACAATCCATCCATCCATCAGGTAACACTCATCTTCATCTTCATACAATGCAATATCTATTCCTCATAATCACTCCTAACAAATGCACTCTTTCTATCCATTTCCCTCTTTGCTGGAGAAAAAAGCACCGAAAATTAGGGCGAGGATAAGAAACAGAGGCATTCCTCCAGCCATCACTCAACTAACAGCTGCAAAGCAGGAAACGCTGGACATCAGTGAAGTCTCAGCATGTTTGGCCAGAAATCGGCTATCAGGTGATAATATTAAGTATCAGGCATGTTGCCACATGACATCACTCACCTATGTTGACTTAATGTCTAAAGTTTCTGCCCAAGTCACAGTGAAAGAGGAGGCAGTTGAGAAACTGGATGGACTAAAATTGATAAATAGGAGCTATTAGATAGGCTGACTTAAGTTTGATGGCACCGGGATCAGATCGAATGCATCTGAGTGCTGGCCAAGGGCTGCAGCCGAACTGCTGACACAGGCAAAAGCAATTTTTGACCTGACGTAACTTGAGTCCAGTCACTGGCTGGCTGGAACCGGTTTGATGTAGCTGAGTTTCTTGGAAAACAAAGGGAATGTGAAAAGACACAAGTCCTTATTTAGAAAAGGAGTAACGAGGTTATGCTACCTAAGTCCTTGGGACAGAGCCAATGAGGAGATGCCACAGACTAGGCAAGCAAGCCTAAACCAACGGGAGAGAGACAGCACAGCTTGAGGAGATAAGATTCAGTATAAGAATGTAGAATTTCGGGGGTGCAGGCAGCGAGAACTCCGGGGACCAACCATCGTGGAAGCGGAAGAACCTATGTCAGCAACGTAGAGACTCAAGAAAGAGAGAATGGAACACCTGGCCAGCATCAGCTCTCCTTTTCGGGTATTAGCTTTTATATTCTGTGACCACTCAGGGAGTGTCAGAGAAACCTTATGGGTGTGCGTTTAGATCCTAGTTTTGGGTATAAAACCGTATAACCTGCTGTAAACTGCATGTCTATATTTAACCAGACATATAAGCTACATGTAGATGATCTAGCGACGTGAATAAAGTGAATTGAGAGTTAAGAAAGAATTGACTCTTCTCTTTGTACTAAGCCAATAACCGTTACCGGTGACCTCCGGCAACATATTTGGCATCCCTGGGTGGGATCAAGAATAAATCTCTCCAATAAGTCAGCGGGAGGCTCGAGCCGAACCGAGTTGGCAAAGTACACAGAGAACAGGAGTTTGAGTTCATTCATAGCAACTAACATAAGATGATGAATCAAAGGTAATCTCCAAGCCCAAGTTTTGACTGGAAGGGACTCCTCCAAAAATACGTAATAGGGAAGTGGCCGCAATACGGGGATATGCAGGTCACATTGGTGACAAGGGAAAACCCGCTGAGGAGGCCCTTTGGAGAATTGCGCAAACAAAGACGTCAGATAAGAAATTTAAAAAGGTACAGAAGTCCGTAGCGATCGGATGTTTATTTGAGGAATGGATAGAATGCTGACAACAGGCTAGGAGGGAGAGAGACAGACTAGAGGAAGGGAATAAAAAACTCCGTGAGGAGATAGCCTGCCTTAGTGAGAAGGTAACTGATTTAAAGGGACAGAGAAGTGCAGATTTGATGCACATGAACCAATATCAGTTACAGTACAAAAAATTGGCTAATGAAAAGAGTAAGAGAGAGGGAGAAGCCCAAGCAGCTAAAGCTGAGGTGGAGGGATAGAAACAACAATGTAGTGATTTAAAAACTGCTATGAATGTGATTCACAGAACAGCTCAGCAAAAGAGGAGCAGTATCGGTGATCACACAAAGTGTCAGAAACTGATAGTTAGGCGGCAAGATCATATAATCTCCGGATTACTACCCAAGCCATGTGCAAATTGGCATAGGGACGCGAGAATAAGGGAAGTAATCACATGTCTAAAGGAGTGGTGTGGGAAAGAGGGGTTCCATTTCATGGGGCACTGGCATCAGTATTGGAACAGGAGGGATCTGTACCATTGGGACGGTCTCCGCCTGAACCGATCTGGAACCAATATTCTAGCGAAAAGGGTAAATAGGGTGGTCACTGGACTTTAAACTAGAAAGTGGGGGGGAAGGGAAGGGTAAAACTCCAAGAACTATGAATAATGGGAAACAAAGCAGCAGGTTAGCATGTGGGGGGGTCGTTTCAACTTCATGGAAAATTATGAAAAAAACTGAAAAGAAAGGAAAGCCCAGGAGAGGCTACTAAAGTCTCCAGAACACAAAATAGGACAGAGTGTTTGGAAAGGGCTAGGAATCTAACTTCAAGCACATCAGATAAAGGGCCGACAATGAGAAAGGGGACGGGAAATACAGGACTGAAGGTGTTGTATCTGAATGCACGCAGTATACGAAATAAGGTAAATGAGCTTGTGGCGCAGATTGAAATTGGCAGGTATGATGTGGTGGGCATCACGGAGACACGGCTGCAAGAGGATCAGGACTGGGAGCTAAATATCCAAGGATATACATCCTATCGAAAAGATAGGCAGGTTGGCAGAGGGGGTGGGGTTGCTTTGTTAGTAAGAAATGAAATTAAATCGATAACAAGAAATGATGTAGGGTCAGATGATGTAGAATCTGTGTGGGTAGAGTTGAGGAACCGCAAAGGTAAAAAAACCATAATGAGAGTTATGTGCAGGCCTCCGAACAGTAGTCAGGCTGTGGGGCACAAGATACACCAGGAGGTGGAAAAGACGTGTAAGAAAGACAAGGTTACAGTGATCATGGGGGATTTCAATATGCAGGTAGACTGGGAAAATCAGGTTGGTAGTGGATCCCAAGAAAAGGAATTTGTGGAATGTCTACGAGATGGCTTTTTGGAGCAGCTTGTGGTGGAGCCCACTAGGGAACAGGCAATTCTAGATTTAGTGATGTGTAATGAGGCAGATTTGATAAGGGAGTTTAAGGTGAAGGAAATCTTAGGAGGAAGTGACCATAATATGATAGAATTTACCCTGCAATTTGAGAGGATAAAGCTGGAATCAGATGTAACGGTATTACAGTTGAATAAAGGCAACTACAGAGGCATGAGGGAGGAGCTGGCCAGAATTGACTGGGAGATGAGCCTAGCAGGAAAGACAGTGGAACAGCAATGGCAGGAGTTTCTGGGAGTAATTTGGGAGACACATTAAAAATTCATCCCTAGGAAGAAGAAGCATACTAAAGGGAGAATGAGGCAACCATGGCTGACAAGGGAAGTCAGGGACAGCATAAAAGCTGAAGAGAAAGCATACAATGCGGCGAAGAGCAGTGAGAAACCAGGGGATTGGGAGACCTACAAAGACCAACAGAGGACAACTACAAAAGAAATAAGGAGGGAGAATATTAAATATGAGGGTAAACTAGCCAATAATATAAAAGAAGATTGCAAGAGATTTTTTAGATATATAAAGGGTAAGAGAGAGGCAAACGTGGACATTGGGCCGCTGGAAAATGACGCTGGAGAAGTAGTAGTGGGGAACAAAGAAATGGCGGAGGAACTGAATAGGTACTTTGCGTCAGTCTTCACGGTGGAAGACATGAGTAACATCCCCAAAGTTCAAGAGAGTCGGGGGGGGAAGAGGTGAGTGTGGTGGCCATTACCAAGGAGAAGGTGCTAGGAAAAGTGAAAGGTCTGGAGGCGGATAAATCATCTGGACCAGATGGATTACACCCCAGAGTTCTGAAGGAGATAGCTGAAGAGATAGTGGAGGCATTAGTGGTGATCTTTCAGGAATCACTGGAGTCAGGGAGGGTCCCAGAGGACTGGAAAATTGCTAATGTAACCCCCCTGTTTAAGAAGGGAGTGAGGCAAAAGACAGGAAATTACAGGCCGATTAGCCTGACCTCAGTCGTTAGTAAGATTTTAGAGTCCATTATTAAGGATGAAATTTCAGAATACTTGGAAGTGCATGGTAAAATAGGGCAAAGTCAGCATGGTTTCATCAAATTTGTTAGAATTGTTTGAGGAGGTAACGAGTAGGTTAGACAAAGGAGAGCCAATGGATGTTACCTACCTGGACTTCCAGAAGGCCTTTGACAAGGTGCCGCACAGGAGACTGTTCAGTAAGATAAGAGCCCATGGTGTTAGAGGCAAGGTACCAGCATGAATAGAAGATTGGCTGTCTGGCAGGAGGCAGAGAGTGGGGATAAGGGGGTCCTTCTCAGGATGGCAGCTGGTGACTAGTGGAGTTTCACAGGGGTCAGTGTTGGGACCACAACTTTTCACTTTATACATTAATGATCTAGATGAAGGAACTGAGGGCATCCTGGCTAAGTTTGCAGATGAAAAAAGATAGGTGGAGGGACAGGTAGTATTGAGGAGGCGGGGAGGCTGCAGAAGGATTTGGACAGGTTAGGAGAATGAGCAAAGAAGTTCCAGATGGAATACAATGTGGGGAAGTGTGAGGTCATGCACTTTGGTAGGAATAATAGAGGCATAGACTATTTTCTAAATGGGGAGAGAATTCAGAAATCTGGAGTGCAAAGGGACTTGGGAGTCCTAGTCCAGGATTCTCTTAAGGTTAACTTGCAGGTTGAGTCAGTAGTTAGGAAGGCAAATGCAATGTTGGCATTTATTTCGAGAGGACTAGAATATAAAAGCAGGGATGTGCTGCTGAGGCTTCATAAGGCTCTGGTCAGACCACATTTAGAATATTGTGAGCAATTTTGGGCCCCGTATCTCAGGAAGTATGTTCTAGCCGTGGAAAGGGTCCAGAGGAGGTTTACGAGAACGATCCCAGGAATGAAAGGCTTAATGTATGAGGAACATTTGAGGACTCTGGGTCTATACTCGATGGAGTTTAGAAGGATGAGGGGGGATCTGATTGAAACTTACAGAATACTGAAAGGCATGGATAAAGTGGACATGGGGAAGATGTTTCCATTAGTAGGAGAGACTAGGGTCCAAGGGCACAACTTCAGAGTAAAGGGAAGACCTTTTAGAACAGAGATGAGGAGAAACTTCTTTAGCCAGAGAGTGGTGAATCTATGGAATTCATTGCCACAGAAGGCTGTGGAGGCCAGGTCATTGAGTGCAGTTAAGACTGAGATAGATAGGTTCTTGATTGGTAAGGGGATCAAAGGTTACGGGGAGAAGGCGGGAGAATGGGGTTGAGAAACTTATCAGCCATGATTGAATGGCAGAGCAGATTCGATGGGCCGAATGGCCTAATTTCTGCTCCTATGTCTTATGGTCTTATCAGCTAGCCGCACAGAGGGGCATACCGTGTGCTTTCGCACCTGGAAAAGATGAAGAAAACGGTCAAGGGGATATAGATTGGGATGATTTAGCAGACAAGGCGGATAGATACAGCAGCGGTGATGGGGAAACTCCACCAGAGGATCCGACGCCAGCATATGTTCCAGAGCCGGAAAAACCGTCTGGCCCAATGGCCCCCCTTGTAACCACTAGAGCACAAGCAGGGGCAGATGGCCAGGTGCCAGCCGGCCTGAATATGACATATTCCACCCCATTTGCGGTACAAGAATTGAGGGATATTGCGAAAGATATTGGGACGTGTGCGCCCGGGGATGATCCTAGGGAGTTGTTCCTAGCGGTCAGGCAACAGAAAGGGGTACACGGCTTAGACGATGCTGAGGAAAGAAAATTAATTCTAATGTGCCTACACCCACATATACACTCCACCCTACCAGAGGAGCAAAAACTTGGTAGAGGCACAAATGAGGCCTTAAAGAACCAGGTATTATCTGTCATGGGCGATAACTGAGAGGACCCAGTGGAGGCGCTAATGAAATGCTATCAATGAAAAGGTGAACACCCCACCACATTTTCAGCTCGCATTTGGGCGGTGTTTCAAGGGGTCTACGGCACAGGTATAGACAGGGATAATTTACAGCTGGAGGTTAGGAACCGATGGCTGAGAACGCTAGTGTCGCATGGCACTGAGGAGTCGAGGAAAGCATTAGATCAGTTTGATCCCACTGATGACACACATACAGAGCCCTGGATAATTAGGACGATGGTTAGAGTATGGGAAAGGGAAACATCAAAACTACCCAAGACATTCAGGGACAGAGCAATACCTGTTAAGGATCTGGCGACAACCTAGAGAAATGAAGGGAGGGGCCCTACTCAGAGGGAACCCCCTCCAGCTTATCAGACAGTGGGAAGAGGTAAAGGCAGAGGAAAAGGAAACATCTCGGGAACGGGGAGAACTCAGGGCGAGGTGTCCAGATGCTATAACTGTGGCCAAGAGGGACACTTCTCAAGGGACTGCCTGAACTCGAGACGAGAGAATGCAGGTCGGGGAGGAAACCAGAGCCTACCCATGGAAGGGCCGAATAGACCAAGTCCTCAATGTGATATGATAGAAATACCACCGAGTTCCGGGTTATACCCCGAACTGCAATGACGGTCTCAGGCTTCTCCATTATGGGTGTGTGATACGCAGTGGGATGACACGGGGAGACCCCAAGTGAATGGTATGGTTGGAATCCGCTCTATTACATTCCTTTGGGACACAGGGGGGACCCGAACCTCCGTTAACACCACTCAGATCAATAACGTACATTGGAAAATTCAAAACAAAATTATTCTAAGTGGATTCACAGGGCATTCACAAGTAGGATATGTGAGTGTACCGTTGGAAGTCGGTGTGGGAGGCATAGTGATAGAGCATTCAGTGGTCCTTATCAAATTACCCAGAGAACAAGAACATATATTAGGGAGTGACTATATGGCCAAAGCAGGACTCTGCTTTGACCCAGTTAATTGAATTTGTAGAGGCATTCGCCATAATCTTCCAATCCTCCTTAGATACAGAAATGGTGCCAGAGGACTGGAGAATTGCAAATGCTATGCCCTTTTTCAAAAACAGTGTAAGAATAAGCCCAGTCAGTATAGCCTCACTGGTGGGAAAGCTTTTAGAAATGATAATTTGGGACAAAATTATCAGTCACTGGATGAATTAAGGAAAGCCAGTACAGCGCTGTTAAGGGCAAATCATGTTTACCTAACTTGCTTGAGTTCTTTGATAAAGTAACAGAGAGGGTTGATGAGGATAATGCATTTGCTGTGGTGTACATGGACTTCCCAAAGTAAAGCACCACATAAAAGGCAAAGTCCATGGAGGAAAAAGGCCAGTAGCAGCATGGATGTGAAATTGGTTAAGTGACAGGAAATGAGAGTAGTGGTGAATTTCGAACTGGAGGAAAATATATAGTGGAGTTTCCCAAGGGTTGGTGTTGGGACCCCCTGTTTTTCTTGATATATAATAATGGCCAAGACTTGGGTGTGCAAGCTACAATCTTCAAAATTTGCAAATTACACAAAACTTGGGAGTATCGTGAACTGGGAGGAGGATAGTGATAGATTTCAAGAGGACATGGACAGACGGGTGGAAAGGAGAGGCAAGTGACAGATGAAATTTAATGCAGAGAAATATGAAGTGATACATTTCGATGGAGAACAGGAGAGGCAATATAAAGTGAATCATACAATTCTGAAAGTGGTGCAGGTGCAAAGGGAGCTAGGGGTACATGTAAACAAATCATTGAAGATGGTGGGGCAGATTAAGAGAGAGGTTAATAAAACATACAGGATCCTGGGCTTTATAAATATGGGCATAGAGTACAAAAGCAAGGAAGTTATGATAAACCTGTATAAAAACTTGGTTCAGTCTCATCTGGAGTATTTTGTCCAGTTCTGGGCACCACACTTCATGAAGGATGTGAAGGCATTGGAGAAGGTGTAGAAAGGATTCACAAGAATGATTGCAAGGATGAGGAACTTCATTTGCACAGATAGATTGGAGAAGCAGGAGCTGTTCTCCTTGGAGAAGGGAAAATTAAGAGGAGATTTTACAGGGGCATTCAAAATCTTGAGGGGTCTGAACAGAGTCGACAAGGAGAAACTATTCCCAATGGTGGGAAGATCGAGAATCAGAGGGCACTGATTTAAGATGATTGGAAAAAGAAGCAGTGGTGACATGAGAAAAATATTTTTTACACAGCAAGTGTTTGGGATCAGAAATGCACTGCCTGAGAATGTAGTGGAGGTAGACTCAATTGAGGCCTTCCAAAGAGAATGAGATAGTTACCTGAAGAGAAAAGAATATAAGGTTACAGGGAAAAGGTGAGGGTGGGAATAGATGGGTTGCTCTTGCAGAGAACTGGCACTGAAACAACGGGCTGATTGGTGTCTTTCGGTGCTGTAACTATGATTCTATATAATCATGGGCAGAATTTTCCCGTTGGTGTGCAGGGGCAGGGCCCGCATGCCGTCGCGTAAAATGACATGTGGTGAATTCAGGCAAGTGTCCCGACCTCACCGTGCGCCATGGCGATATTTCGTTGGGCAGGTAAGCATTGATATCCGATGCGCACCCGCCATTAATTAAAGGGACACTTAAGGCCCTTGAGGCGCCAATTGATGGTGAATTTTCAGCGTGATCTTTGGATCAGCACATGGGCACAACGGGCAGGCGGGTAGGATATATTTGTATAAACCTCATCCACAGGCAGGATAAGAGGGCTCAGTGGGGTCGCGAGTGTGCTCTCTCAAGTATTGATTTTTCAAAGTTACTGATACTTGCCTGTGTGATCTGCAATACTTCAAAACACATACCAGCTGTTTGGACTGGAATCACAACCTTCAGGTCAGCACCCTGCAGGTTTCAGGAAGCCTTCCCTTAGCCTGGGAATGGGAGATGAGCTGTCCACTGGAGGCAGTTCCTCTGAGGAGGAAGGGAGGGCTAGAAGGGGGAGGAGGCCAGGAGTGCACATTCAGCCTCCAGGGGAGCCACCTTTGGGAGGGCAGGCGCAGGTACAAGGGGTGCTGGGCCAAGAGGTTGTCCAAGGCGGAAGGGGCCGCAGAAGATGCTACTATCCTGCTGGTAGGATATACAGGCAGTGAAGCAACTACCTCAATAGATCTGAGGTGCAGTGCCGAAGGAGGCTCTGTCTCTCAAAGGAGACAATCAACTTTATCTGTCAAATGATTGGCCCTGAGATCTCCCCTAACTGTGTGGCTGGACACCCCATGCCAGTGGCTCTAAAGGTCACTGCTGCCCTCAACTTCTATACCTCTGGCTCCTTCCAGGGGTCAGTAGGTGACCTTTGCGGTGTCTCCCAATCAACTGTCCACACTTGTGTCAAGCAGGTTACAGATGCTCTGTTCAGGCATGCATTGACGTTCATCCACTTCCGTTGGGACCAGCCAAGCCAGACACAGCAAGCCAGAGGCTTCGCGTCCAGGGTGCAATTGACTGCACAGATGTGGCCATCAAGGCGCCAGCAGGTGAGCCTTCATCAACAGGAAGGGTTTCCACTCCATGAACGTGCAGATAGTGTGTGATCACAGGATGCTGATTCTACAAGTCTGTGCAAGGTACCCGGGCAGCTCCCATGACGCCTACATCCTCAGACACTCCTTGGTGCCAGGGATCTTCAGTGCTCCAGCCTAGCTTGATTGATGGCTATTGGGTGACAAGGGCTATCCCCTCAGAAGGTGGCTCATGACGCCTCTCCACCATCCAAGAACAGAAGCTGAGCAGTGCTACAATAGGAGCCATGCCTCCACAAGGGCTGTGATGGAGAGAGCCACCAGTCTTCTCAAGATGCGCTTCCGATGCCTGGACCACACAGGGGGCGCACTCCAGTATCCCCCACATCGTGTGTTACTGATAGTGGTTGCATGCTGCGCTCTCCACAATCTTGCGCTGGAAAGGGGGGACGCAGTGGACGAGGAAGATGTTGACGCAGTGGCTGCAGCTGCACATGATGAATCCAGCAGTGAGTCCGAGCATGAGCACGCACAGGGAAATGCTGAGGGGGTAGACGCTGACCCAGGCATACTCCAGGGAGGCAGGGACACCCGGGGGGCTTTAATCCAATGAACCTTCAGCTAGCACAACACAGATGGACCTCCAGGACAAGCCTGGGCTGCAGGCTCCATACTCGATAACTAAGGGCCTTGTTAATAAAGCTGAGTGTTCCACAAATTACTCATAACATTATTGGAAACCATCCACCTGCAGAAGAAAAGAGGCACCCTCAGCCATGGTGACATGTCTGACTTTAATATTATAACAAAAGGAACTTAAGAAAACAAAATGACAAAGGCGTTAAAAATCACACCAACTTATAAAGACCTCATTGCGGGCCAACACAAAAGCACCAGTGATAAACCCGTGGTGTGCCTAAGGTGCCTTATGTTAACGTTTTTGGGAGCTACGTTTTGGTGCTGCTGGGAGTGGCATCTGAGACAGCCTGCTCACTCTGCTGTCCTGTTGGCCTCGATGACCATGGCGGCCGTCCTCTGGCCCGTGGAGCCTGTGCTGGCCCTGGCTGGGAGGGAGCTGCCAGTTCCACAGCTGGCATCTCCCCAGTCGTCGCAGCCTCATCGGATGCAACAGTCACTGGCAGAGGAGTGGAGGAGCTGCCGCCCTCACCTGGAGCGCCCTGAGAGGAGCCCGCAGAGACGACAGGCAGCTGCTGCATCGACGTGAGGTCGCTTCGGACCTCCCTGCTCACCGTGGATGGATGGGCACCGAGCTAGGAAACTTGGTGCCCAGACCATGTCCTACACTGGCACTCACCAGCTGATGTCAATATAGATGTGAGAGCTTGCTGGTCCATGCGCATCCCCAGGAAGCCCTGATTGGTCTCCTGGAGAAGCCTCTCCATGAAAGTTGCCACTCTCTCCATGGAGGACGCATGGCGCTCGGCCATGAGGCTCATTGCATTGACGAGGGTCCGTGTGGACTCCTCCACCACCGAGACCAAGTCAAGCACAGCCTCATGTATCTCCGCCAGATCTTCCCGCACACCCGGGTGCATTTCCTGCATTTGTTGCATCACGGACGACTCTAGAGGCACATCATCAGCCACTGACTGAGCATGTGCTTGATCCCCTGCAGTCCTCCGACTGCTGGCACCATGGGCACTCTCTGTCTCTGCCAGCTTCTCCAGCGGCTGTGAACTGCCCCTACCGCTGTGCCCCAGGACACTAGCCGATGTTCTAATTCCCACCGAGGTGCTAGTATCTGCGCTGGTGCCAGCTAGGCAGAGATGGTGTGACGCTGGTGAGTCCGTGACTTCTGGGCCCTCAGGTGTGTGAGGGGGCCCCTGCTGCTCCTCCTCCCGGGCCCTGATCTGCTGATGCTGAAAGGAAGAGCGAGGGCATTGGATCAGTTAACATGGAGACAATGTCAATCTGCATCCCTGTCCCCCGGATCATTATGCGCTCATCCTTCCATAAGCAATGGTCAAGCCATGTTGCAAATTTCAATCGCTGAACATTCAGCACTGCCATGGCTTTTGGGAGAACAATGGTGACCTCACTACTGGGCAAACATACCTGCCCGTGGCAACTCAGCCTCACCGACACCAGCACAACTGGGTGCATGGCACCTCTCCAAATCTAGGGCCTCCTGCTCGAAGCGGCTGAGAATCGTTAACTGTGCCAGCCCTCCGCCACTCCTCACCCGCTTGGTGGCATTATGTGCATTCTTCTCCTGAAGAGGAGAGAAGAGCATTGATTAGTGCAACTTGTACCTGGATTCTATTCGCGGACGGCCCACCCCAGCCAGAGTGGGACATTACAGGGTTCCAGTGCCTCCTCAACCCGCTGCTGCCGAACACTCTCACAAAGATGCTAGGCCTGTCACCACTGCCCCCTCCCCGCAACCCCCCCGCCCCCCCCACCCCCCAACCTCCTTGGCCAAATGGTGCCTACATCACATTAGGCACCACACGGTCTTGCCTTCCACTGCAAGGAGGCACAAGCACATGGAGCGCAGAGGACAGCAGATCGATCGGTGCCACGCCACCTTGAAGCTCCCCTCCCAGCATGTCATCACCCTGACTTTGACATGTCCTGGAGTTCCAGCACTGCGCCTAGGTGCAGCTCCTCCAGGTTGCCTCCAAAACAGTCATGTGGGTCTCAGTGTACCACATGCTGCGGGTGCAGAACCCATCCCTTCACCACCCTCTCAGGGTGACCTCGGCATGGGCAATATCTGTTGGCCTACCCAGCAAAGGACACATGCCGTCAATGATTCAATGCAGTCACTACACTCAGACTTGGTGGGGGAGCGTGCCAGGGAGAAAAGCATAACTGCTCAGTTAGGTGGCCAATGCCAACATCCTTTCCGAGCACAACAGGTCGTTGAAGCACTTGCAGCACTGGATCCAGATGTGTCGCACCACGTTGTGGGAGCTCACAATCTTCACCACCTCCTCCTAGGCATGTCTGGTCATGTGGTGGGGTGGGGGGGGTGGGGGGGGGGGGGGGGGGCTTCTCCTCCCATCCTGGGGAACCAGCACCTCCTGCTGTGCTGCCACCTCCTTGAGGTGGGCAGCAAGGCAATCGCCAGAAAAACAAGGGGCACAGAGCTCCCCCTGCCCTACCATCCTGCCTTGCCCGCTCAGCAGCAGCGCTCTGGGGAGCCCTTCCACTCGCCATGATTCAAAGCCTTTGAAAGGCTGCAGCAGCTTTTTAATCTATGCCCCCGGGTCGCCATTGGACCCAGCGGTCATTGCAGTCCTGCCGCTGCCTCCCTACTCCTGCTGTCCTCAGGAGCCACGATTCACACTGGGTGGGCCTTAATTGGCCGACCCGCGTAAAATGGCAGCACAGACCTGATCGCAGGCGGCGATCAGATCCGTGCCTGCTCCCGCATCACCTGCCAAACAGGCAGAAAATTCTGCCCCATGAGTATAATGATCACTTAAAATATTATCACCTTGAGAGCTCAAATTCATGTCTTTATTCTTGCACATGGCCTTTACACATCTCACTGGTCCAGCGGGCTGAGGATGACGATGACTCCTCAGAGAAGGTCGCTCCCTCTGAAGATGCACCATCACAGGACTCATGCAAACAAACCATGCATCAGCTCAGATACAGATACTTCGATGTGACCAGTAAGGCTGATAGTTGGGTTTTTAACTAGTGACTCATACACCACAAAGAAGCAAAAGCAGAAATGAAAACAGAAAATGCTGGAAAAACTCAGCAGGGCTGACACCATCTGTGGAGAGAGAAACAGAGTTAACATTTCGAGTCCGTATGACTCTTCTTCAGAGCTGATGCAGATGCGTACTGAAGGGCTCTTCCAGATCTGTTCAGACATCTTCAAGATACCAGTAAAAACAAAAAACTACTGCGGATGCTGGAAATCCAAAACAAAAACAAAATTACCTGGAAAAACTCACTGGTCTGGCAGCATCGGCGGAGAAGAAAAGAGTTGATGTTTCACCAATTCTGCTGAAGGGTCCTGAGGACTCGAAACGTCAACTCTTTTCTTCTACGCCGATGCTGCCAGACCTGCTGAGTTTTTCCAGGTAATTCTGTTTTTGTTCAAGATGCCAATGTTTGCTCAATGACACATCTGGTCAACATATGGCTTTTCCTATATCACTCTTGGGTCTAATTGGGTTCCTCACGGGTGTCATCAGTCACTTTTTAAATGGGTATCCCTTGTCTCTGAGCAGGCAGGCAAGTCTGCTTCAAGGTGCAAAGAGATCAGAGACGGTTAACTGTTCCAGGATGAAAGTATATTGGCAGCTGCCCAGGAATTTTTTGCACACCTGTATAAATATATTTTTGTGGTTGCAGACCAACTGCCCATTGGTGGAGTGGAAGCACTTGTGGTTGGTGAATACCCCTGGATGTCTTAATGACTACATGCATGCAATTGATGATACCCTGGACCTGTGGGATGCTGAGCACCTGCTCAGTCTGACTGGCATCGTCGGTGGCCCTGACAAACAATCACCTGTCTTTTGTAATTGTGGGCCACCAAGTGTGAGATTCAGCAGTAAATGTCTCCAGTAGTGCCTTGGAAGGATCTAGAGGCAAAGAAGTTGAGAGCAGTTGACTTTGACAGGTCAAGTGGCAGCCGGTCTTGTTCCAACAGGCTGAAAATGTCTGCCGCCACCTGGCGTGGCAACGTGAGCCTCCTGAGACACTGGTGTTCCAACATGCCAAGGAAGCTGATCCTTTCCCTGCGCACCCTGTGTGCCAGTATGACCTCCTCCAAGCTGCACCTCTCTGCTGATTCCCTCTGCCCTGTGGAGCTGCAGCCCTGTGAAGAGCTGGTAGATGCTGTTCCTGTGCTGCTATCCTGCTGGTAATGATGCTGATGCTGCTGGTCAACCTGGTTTTTATCTGATGTCCAAAATAACACAGCATAAGTTGCACCCATGATGATCTGATTCAAGATCCAAAATGAAAATGAGATATACAGCCCTCCAAGGTTTTCAAAGTAACCTCTCAGCACAAGTACAATGAACAAAATCTTTCCCACAAACAGGCAAGAAAACAGCTGTGTGGTTTCAGTGCTTATTGGAACTTTCCATATCTCCAGCCCTTTCAGTTGCTGCTCTGGTCTTGCCTTGTTTTTACTAGCGAGTTCCAGGAAACCTGGGAAACCCATGGACCCACAGCTAAATTGCAAAAGTTGATATCACTGTAATTGAGCAGTTAACATATCGAAATTGACAACCTGCCTCTCCTGAGGTGAGCACACAGTCTAACGCACACAGTCAAATGCAGAAGTCAGTGGGTTGGTGATGGCTCTGTGATCAGCTGTCAATTTACACACCTTTAACCCACACTCGCTCCCAAACCCTCGCGCTCCTGAATATTAAAATTCAGCCCATAGTGTCAGTTAGTTCCACACTTAATGGATATGGCAACTTCCCACTTCATTTGTAAGTATTTACCAGAATCCTAGTGCACATCTGAGAGGCTGTTCTAATCCCAAAAATGCTATGACAAGGAGTCATCAGCAGATTGATTTTACTGTGAAAAATTAAACATCCATCAAGAGATTAATGACTTTTAGCAGGCAGTAAATGTGATAAAGTGGGATCAGACCTTGATATTGATCAGGAACTACTTGAAGAAGGAAAAATTTGTGAAAAGCCACAGGCTATATTTCTCAGAATGAGATACCAACTGTCCCAAGCACTAAATAAAAACAATCCAAAGGTGTCCTCGTACTTTAGTAATTAGAATACAATGAAGCTTCATTGTGGCAGGTTAAGAAAGCTTTGATTGATTTGCTGTAGATTCTTATGTTGTTAGTGAAGCTAGAACTTATAAAAAAGCATCTTAATATTAAATATCACCACAAATAAGCATGTCTTCCAGCAATTAAGGGATTTCAATATTAGTGTTGTACAATTTCCAAAACAGGAATTGCATAAAATTAATTGGATATCTTTTAAGCTTATACTTTTAGCATGCTGCATAAACAATTATGAGATCGATATCAAATAACAGAAGCGTAAGTTCATATTACTAATTCTACAAAGAAAGAATGAAAGGTGTCATACAATTCTTCAATGGGCTTAGGAGTGAGTTAAATGTCAGTTACATTAAGAAAATTCTCCAAAAAGCTACAAGGATATAGGAACCATTTTATTCCTGCAACACCAAAATGTAGCAATTAATTATATTCATCAGCCAGGAGCCAAATTTGATATTACATACATTGTTACATCCAATGGCTCCAAGTAGCAATGTTGATAGGGTTAGACAACAAATTACATCCAATGTGCAAAAATTGTCTAATAATCTAGTAAATCAATTCAAAATGCATCTTTACACTGACATTTTCATCACTGCATGCTTGGGGAATTTAAAGAAACAGCATTGACCATATTATGTTCTAGGGTTAATTATATATTCTAGCGTTAACATTAAGTGATACTAGAGTTAATTTGACATGATAAAGATATTATTGTATTACTCCTGACTGATACCATTACATTCAAAAACTTGCATCTACCCATTATAAAGCATACAATTGTCTGAGACAAGTTCAGTGTCTCTCAATACCTGGAATTCCTGCTCCCCACTCTCTTACAGATATGGGTAAAAGATGGTACAAAGAGTGAGTGGACAGGTATGAACTCCGCCAGTGAGGCCCAGATGAAACAGTTGGAGACTAGAAGGTTTTGTTTAATTTTTAAATTAGATTACGTGCTCAGGGGATTGAAGAAGACTTTATCTGGCCCAATGTGTGGAACAGGTGCCAGAGAGAGCACAAAATGACATTTGCACTTGCCAACCTGTATAAATGAGAAGCCCTCTTGCTAACCTGACAAATTCTGGTGGTGTAAGTGGTGGAGCACTTCAATGGGCGGGATCATAGGGCAAGCAGAAGTATTATGACTCAGGGAATTTTGGGCTCGGTATGTTTAGTATCTTTATTTGTTGGAGTATTTACGTTCATCACATGAAAAAGAAACTGAAACAGGCAAAATCTATGTCTCACATTTATATCAAACGTTAAATGCAACTTATACAACAATGTGATACTGTTAGCAAATGTGGTGAGGAATTGGTCCCCTGCTTGCTATTATACCAAAGGCATGAGCCCATTTGAAATAATTGGGTGCTCTTAATGAATTTCAAAGAAACGTATTAACATGTTTATTATCAATGTTGAGCAGGCTTATTTCAACGCATGAGTTCTTCTTAAAGAATGAAATCCAGCAGCTGCCATTCAAAATCCACTATTTAATTTCATTATGTATTCCCAGCTCCACTCTTGTAAATACTAGACATCACCAAACAATCTCATCATTCCCCTCTATGGCAAGATTTAGACCTGCATGAATTACTTTTAGGAACCTAATAAAGAATAAATTATGCAACAACCTTGAAAAAGTCATCTCAATGTATGTGGCATCTCAAGTTAAGGATAGCTGCATTTAAGAACATAAGAACATAAGAACTAGGAGCTGGAGTAGGCAATTCAGCCGCTCGAGCCTGCCCCGCCATTCAATATGATCATGGCTGATCTAATTTTGGCCTCAACTCCAATTCCCCGCCTTCTCCCCATAGCCTTTCAACCCGTTACTAAGTAAAAAATCTGTCTATCTCCTCCTTAAATTTATTCAGCATCCTGGCATCCACTGCACTCTGACGTAGTGAATTCCACAGATTCATGACCCTTTGTTGGGCGACTGTCAGGTTGGAAGCTGTGGGAGGAAAATCTCCAGAGGAGATGAGGTCAGTGACAGTCCTGGAAACAATGGCTTGATGTTCTGTGGTGGGGTCATGGTCCAGGGAGAGGTAGGAGGAAGTGTCTGCGAGTGGACGCTCAGCCTCCGCGAGGTAGAGGTCAGTGCGCCAGACAACAACAGTACCACCCTTGTCAGCGGGTTTGATGACAATGTTGGGGTTGGACCTGAGAGAACGGAGTGCAGTAAGTTCAGAGAGAGACAGGTTAGAATGGGTGAGAGGAGCAGAGAAATTGAGACGGCTAATGTCACGCCGAGAATTGTCCTGGCAGACCGATCGTGTCAGCCTGTTCCTGCCCCACGGAACTCATTTCTCGTTATCTTGACTCCCTTCTCTCTCCCCTTGTCCAGTCCCTTCCCAACTACATCCGTGATTCCTCTGGCACCTTACGTCACATCAACAATTTCCAGTTCCCTGGCCCCAACTGCTTCCTCTTCACCATGGATGTCCAATCCCTCTACACATCCATCCCCCACCAGGATGGTCTGAGGGCCCTTCCTTGAACAACGGCCCGAACAATCCCCATCCACCACTACTCTCCTCCGTCTGGCTGAACTTGTTCTCACACTGAACAATTTCTCCTTTAACTCCTCTCACTTCCTCCAAATAAAAGGTGTGGCTATGGGCACCCGCATGGGCCCCAGCTATGCCTGTCTCTTTATGGGGTATGTGGAACATTCCTTGTTCCTGTCCTACTCCGGCCCCCTCCCACAACTCTTTCTCCGGTACATCGATGATTACTTCTGTGCTGCTTCATGCTCTCGTCAGGACCTGGAAAAATTTATTAATTTTGCTTCCAATCTCCACCCCTTCATCATTTTCACATGGTCCATCTCTGACTCTTCTCTTCCCTTCCTTGACCTCTCTGTCTCAATTTCTGATGATAGACTGTCCACCAATATCCATTACAAGCCTACCGACTCCCACAGCTACCTCGACTACAGCTCCTCACACCCCGCTTCCTGTAAGGACTCCATCCCATTCTTTCAGTTCCTTCGCCTCCGTCGCATCTGTTCTGATGACGCTACCTTCAAAAACAGCTCCTCTGACATGTCCTCCTTCTTCCTTAACCGAGATTTTCCACCCACGGTCGTTGACAGGGCCCTCAACCGTGTCCGGCCCATATCCCGCGCATCCGCCCTCACGCCTTCTCCTCCTTCCCAGAAACATGATAGGGTCCCCCTTGTCCTCACTTATCACCCCACCAGCCTCCGCATTCAAAGGATCATCCTCCGCCATTTCCGCCAACTCCAGCATGATGCCGCCACCAAACACATCTTCCCTTCACCCCCCCTGGCGGCATTCCGTAGGGATCGTTCCCTCCGGACCCTGGTCCACTCCTCCATCACCCCCTACTCCTCAACCCCCACCTATGGCACCTCCCCATGCCCACGCAGAAGATACAACACCTGCCCCTTCACTTCCTCTCTCCTCACCGTCCAAGGGCCCAAACACTCCTTTCAAGTGAAGCAGCATTTCACTTGCATTTCCCCTAACTTAGTCTACTGCATTCGTTGCTCCCAATGCGGTCTCCTCTACATTGGAGAGACCAAATGCAAACTGGGCGACCGCTTTGCAGAACACCTGCGGTCTGTCCGCAAGAAAGACCCAAACCTCCCTGTCACTTGTCATTTTAACGCTCCACCCTGTTCTCTTGCCCACATGTCCGTCCTTGGCTTGCTGCATTGTTCCAATGAAGCCCAACGCAAACTGGAGGAACAGCACCTCATCTTCCGACTAGGCACTTTACAGCCTTCCGGGCTGAATATTGAATTCAACAACTTTAGATCTTAAACTCCCCCTCCCCCCATCCCCACCCCGTTTCTTCCCCCTCCCCCCTTTTTTTTCAATAATTTATATAGATTCTTCTTTTCCCACCTATTTCCATTATTTTTAAATCTAAAACTAAAACTTTGATAGTCTTTCCACTCCACCCCCACTAGAGCTGTACCTTGAGTATCCTGCCATCCATTCTTAATTAGCACTTTTCTTAGATAATATCACCACCTTCAACACCTCTTTGATCCTTTTGTCTGTGACATCTTTTGATTCTCTGCTCCTATCACTGCTTGCTTATCCCTAAACCACCCCACCCTCAACTTCTCTCTCCCCCCGCCCCCCACCTGAAACCAGCTTATATTTCACCTCTCTCCTAACTATACTCAGTTCTGCCGAAGGGTCATGAGGACTTGAAACGTCAACTGATTTCTTCTCCACCGATGCTGCCAGACCTGCTGAGTTTTTCCAGGTAATTCTGTTTTTGTGTGGGATTCGCTGGCTGGGCCAGCATTTATTGCCCATCCCTAGTTGCCCTTGAGAAGGTGGTAGTAAGGTGCCTTCTTGAAATGCTGCAGTCCATGTGGTGCAGGTAGACCCACAGTGCTGTTAGGTAGGGAGTTCCAGGATTTTGGCCCAGCGACAGTGAAGGAACGGCGATATATTTCCAAGTCAGGATGGTGAGTGACTTGGAGGGGAACTTCCAGGTGCTTCTGTTCCCATTTTTCTGCTGCCCTTGTCCTTCTAGATGGTAGTGGTCATGGGTTTGGAAGGTGCTGTCGAAGGAGGCTTGGTGAAATCCTGCAGTACATCTTGTAGATGGTACTCACTTCTACTACAGTGCGTCGGTAGTGGAGGGAGTGAATGTTTGTGGATGTGGTGCCAATCGAGTGGGCTGCTTTGTAATGGATGGTGTCAAGCTTCTTGAGTGTTGTGGGAGCTGCACAAATCCAGGCAAGTGGGTAGTATTCCATCGCATTCCTAACTTGTGCTTTCTAGTTGGTGGACAGGCTTTAGGAAGTCAGGAGGTGAGTTACTCGTCACAGGATTCCTAGCCTCTGACCAGGTTTTCTAACCATAGTATTTATATGGCTAGTCCAGTTCAGTTTCTGGTCAATGGTAACCTCCAGGATGTTGACAGTGGGGGATTCACTGATGGTAATGCCATTGAACATCAAGGGCGATGGTCAGATTCTCTCTTGTTGGAGGTGGTCATTGCCTGACGCTTGTGTAGCACGAATGTTACTTGCTACTTGTCAGTCCAAGCCTGGATATTGCCCAGATCTTGCCGTCTTTGGACATGGACTGCTTCAGCATCTGAGGAGTCGCGAGTTGTGCTGAACATTGTGCAATCAACAGCAAACATCCCCGATTCTGACCTTATGATGGTCTTGAAGGTTTCTTGAATGCCATTGATGAAGCAGCTGAAGATGGTTGGGCCGAGGACACTACCCCGAGGAACTCCTACAGTGATGTCCTGGAGCTGAGATGACTAACCTCCAACAAGCACAACCATCTTCATTTGTGTTAGGTATGACCCCAACCAGTAGAGAGTTTTCCCCCGATTCCCATTGACTCCAGTTTTGCTAGGGCTCCTTGATGCCACACTCGGTCAAATGTGGCCTTGAATTCAAGGGCAGTCATTCTCACCTCACTTTGGGAGTTCAGCTCTTTTGTCCATGTTTGAACCAAGGCTGTAATGAGATCAAGAGCTGAGTGGTGCTGGCAGAACCCAAACTGGGCAACAGTGAGCAGGTTATTGCTAAGCAAGTGCTGCTTGATAGCACTGTTGATGATCCCTTCCATTACTTTACTGATAATCGAAAGTAGATTGATGGGGCGATAATTGGCCAGGTTGGATTTGCCCTGCTTTTTGTGGACAGGACATACCTAGGCAATTTTCCACATAGCCGGGTAGATGCCAGTGTTGTAGCTGTACTGAAACAGCTTGCCTAGAGGCATGGCAACTCCTGGAGCACAGGTCTTCAGTACTATTGCTGGAATATTGACAGGGCCCAAAGCCTTTGCAGTATCCAGTGCCTTCAGCCAATTCTTGATGTCATGTGAATTGAATTGGCTGAAGGCTGGCATCTGTGATGCTGGGGACCACGGGAGGAGGCCAAGATGAATTATCCACTCGGCACTTCTAGCTGAAGATTATAGCAAAGCTTCAGCCTTATCTTTTGCACTGATGTGCTGAGCTCCCCCAGTATTGAGGATGGGGATATTTATGGAGCCTCCTCCTCCAGTGAGTTGTTTAATTGTCCACCACCATTCACGACTGGATGTGGCAGGAATGCAGAGCTTAGATCTGATCCGTTGGTTGTGGGATTGCTTAGCTCTGTCTATCAATTACTGTTTATGCTGTTTGGCACGCAAGTAGTCCTGTTTTACAGCTTCACCAGGTTGACACCTCATTTTTAGGTATGCCTGGTGCTGCTCCTGGTATGCCTTCCTGCACTTTTCATTGAACTAGTGTTGATCCCCTGGCTTGATGGTAATGGTAGAGTGAGATTTATGCAGGCCATGAAGCTACAGATTGTGCTTGAGTACAATTCTATTGCTGCTGATGGCCCACAGCGCTTCATGGATGCCCAGTCTTGAGTTGCTAGATCTGATCAAAATCAATCCCATTTAGCATGGTGGTAGTGCCACACAACACGATGGAGGATATCCTCAATGTGAAGGCCGGACTTCCTCTCCACAACGACACTCCTACCATGGACAGGTGCATCTGCGGCAGGAAGGTTGGGGTCAAGTGTGTTTTTCCCTTTTGTTGGTTCCCTCACCGCCTGCCACAGACCCAGTCTAGCAGTTATATCCTTCAGGACTCAGCGAGCTTGGTCAGTCGTGGTGCTACTGAGCCACTCTTGGTGACGGACATTGAAGTCCCCTACCCTGAGCACATTCTGCACCCTTGCCACTCTCATTGTTTCCTCCAAATGGTGTTCAACATGGAGGAGCATTGATTCATCAGCTGAGGGTGGGCGGTACATGATAATCAGCAGAAGGTTTCCTTGCCCACGTTTGACCTGGAAGTCCAGAGTCAACGTTGAGGACTCCCAGGGCAATTCCCTCCCAACTGTATACCCACTGTGCCACCACCTCTGCTGAGTTTGTCCTGCTGGTGGGATTATCTGTCAGGTATGACTCCATGAGGACAACTATGTATGGCTGTTGCTTGACTAGTGTGTCAGACAGCTCTCCCCATTTTGGGTCTATCCCCCATATGTAAGTACAGAGGACTTTGCAGGGTTGACAGGGTTGAGTTTGCCGTTGTCATTTCCAGTGAGACTTTGTAGCAGTTTGATACAACTGAGTGGCTTATTAGGCTGGTTCAGAGTCAACATGTAAGCCATGCAAGGACGGGCAGATTTCCTTCCCTAAAGGGCATTAGTGAACATTATGACAATCGACAATGGTTTCATTGTCATCATTAGGCTTTTAATTTGCAGATTTTTATTAAATTCAAATTCCACCATCTGCCATGGTGGGATTCAAACCCAGGTACCTTATCTTGGATCTCTGGATTACTAGTCTAGTGACAATACCACTATGCCATTGCCTCCCTCTTTGGTAGATATGGGCTGCTGGATCGTAGGAAAAATAACAGTCTGGCACTTAAAGTGTTATTTAAGGCTCTCTTCAGCAATTTCGTAGGATTCTAATCACAAATGTTTTCATCCAAAATTGTTTTAATAAAGTAACATAATTAAATCTAGTTATTTAGATCTTCAGCTTTTCATATCAGATTTGTTTCATCAAGATGCTTTTAATGAGCCATTATGGGATTGAGTCATTCTAAGAATTAGAATGAAACTCAGTTCTCTTTAGCTTTGAAAATGCATTTTGGAAAAACAATGTTAGTTTTTTTCTTAGTAACTGGATTTCCAATTTAAAAATAAAGCTTTTCTCAAACATTAAGAAATTTGCAGTATATTTAATGCGAACACAAACTGACTTTGCATGTTTTATGTTAATTTTATGGTCACATAGTGAAAGCAAAGAGGGTGGTTTTTAATACTACCTGTCTGGCAGAAACTAAAATAGTTGGGAGCTAATATTGACCAACTTACTGAACAGCGCTGGAGCTGCGATGAGATTAGTGTTCTCAATTTTAAACTGCATCCAAGCAGGCAGCAAGGACATCCACCCAAAACCAAAAGGATCCTTTTTAATATTTATGCATGTTGGATCCTGATGACATCATTTGGACTCAACTATAAAATTAATCATGGGCTAAGCTGGAGCTGCAGTGGCTTTCCTGTCAGATGAAGACACTGGGAAACAGAATCAAAATCAGAAGAGGCCGAAAACCTGGGACTAGTAGTCACAGGTGTGCTCCACAAGGGATGCTTAAGTCTCCCCTGTCAGAGACTCACCCCCAACTCCGCTCCTGCTATATTGCATGAAGAAAGGTTGCTACAGATTCTAGCACAAGAAGTTCACCATATCTCCTATCAGCAGTTACTTGCAAGCACAACCTTACAATCTTGTATTTTGCTTTAACAGGTGGATACATGTTATAAATTTTTCCCAACTTTTACTTCCACTGAAAGCCCACCTGAAGTCAAAATTACCCACCACATGTGTTAAAACAGATACCAATGACTGGCACCTCTTAAGAAAAAAAACATAAAGCAAAGCCTATTGTGCAGGACGGCATCAAAGTTGAAAATAAACAAATTACAGATCTCTCTAAGCATTAGGATGGTCAGATACACTTCAAGAGCCCTACAGTACATTCCAACAGCCAACAGTAAGCCAAAGCAAAAACCCAATTAAAAGATTGACATTTATATAACCCTTTCATGTCCGCAGAATGTCCTAAATCACTCATAGCTGAAGAATTAATTTGAAGTTGTGTCAATGCTATTATGTTGGAAAACATAACAGATAATTAACAGATAATTTGTTCACAGGAAGGCTCCAGTTCAGCACTAAGATCAATGACCAGTTCACCTTTGTTTGTGTTGCTGGTTGATGGCTAAATGTTGGCCAGGACAGCAGGGAAATGCTTTGGCTCTTCATTAAGTTGTGGTCTTGGGATCATTTACATCTATCTGAATAGGTAAGCTGAACCTCAGTTTAATGTCTTATCAAAACATGCAGGGCTGTACTGGAGTGCCAGCTGAGATCACATGCTCAGGTCCTGAAGTAGGACTTGAGCCTATGACTTAAGAGGCAAGAGTGCTACCACTGAATTATTTTCTTTTATATTTTTTCTTGGGATGTGAGCATTGTCCCAGCCAGCATTTATTACCTAAACCTAATCGCCCTTGAGCAGGTGGCGGTAAGCAACTGAGTGACTTCTCAGGCAATTTAGACCACGAGACCATAAGGCGTCGGGGTAGAAGTAGGCCTTTCAGCCCATCGAGTCTGCTCCACCATTCAATGAGATCATGGCTGATCTGATAATCCTCAACTCCACTTTCCTGCCTTTTTCCCATAATCCTTGATTATCTTACTGATTAAAAATCTGCCTACCTTAGCTGTGAATATACTTAACGACCCAGCCTCTACAGCCCTCTGCAGTAAAGAATTCCGCAGATTTACTACACCTTGAGAGAAGAAATTCCTCCTCATCTCTGTTTTAAATGGGCATCCCTTACTCTGAGATTATGCCCTCTGGTCCTAGGCTCTCCCACAAGGGGAAACAACCTCTCAGCATCTACCCTGTCAAGCCCCCTAAGAATCTTATATGTTTCAATAAGGTTTCCTCTCATTCTTCTAAACTTCAAGGAGTACAGGCCTAACCTACTCAATCTCTCCTCATCAGAAAAACCCTCCATATCTGGGATCAACCTAGTGAACCTTCTCTGGACTGCCTCCAATGCCAGTATATCTTTCCTTGGATAAGGGGACCAAAACTGTTCACAGTATTCTAGGTGTGGTCTAACTAGTACCTTGTATAGTTTTAGTAAGATTTACCAGTTTTTATACTTCATTCCCTTTGAAATAAAGGCCAACATTCTATTTGCCTTACCTGTACCTGCTGAACCTGTATGCTAGCTTTTTGGTATTCATGCACAAAGACCCCCAAATTCCTCTGTGCTGCAGCTTTCTTCAATCTTTCTCCATTTAAATAATATTCAACTCCTCTATTCTTCCTGCCAAAGTGCATAACCTCACATTTTCCCACATTATATTCCATCTGCCACGTTTTTGCTTTCACTTAACCTGTCTAGATTTTTTTTTATTCATTCATGGGATGTGGGCTTCGCTGGCTGGGCCGTCATTTATTGCCCATCCCTAGTTGCCTTGAGAAGGTGGTGGTGAGCTGCCTTCTTGAACCGCTGCAGTCCATGTGGTGTAGGTACACCCACAGTGCTGTTAGGAAGGAAGTTCCAGGATCTTGACCCAGTGACAGTGAAGGAATGGTGATATATTTCCAAGTCAGGGTGGTAAGTGACTTGGAGGGGAACTTCTAGGTAGTGGTGTTCTCATCTACCTGCTGCCCTTGTCCTTCTAGGTGATAGTGGTCATGGGTTTGGAAGGTGCTTTCTTAGGAGCCTTGGTGAATTCCTACAGTGCACATTGTAGATGCTACACACTGCTGCTGCTGTGCATCGGTGGTGGAGGGAGTGAATATTTGTGGATGTGGTGCCAATCAAGCAGACTGCTTTGTCCTGGACGGTGTCCAGCTTCTTCAGTGTTGTGGGAGCTGCACTCATCCAGACAAGTGGGGAGTATTCCATCACATTCTTGACTTGTGCCTTGTAGATGGTGGACAGGCTTTGGGTAGTCAGGAGGTGAGTTACTCATTGCACAATTCCTTTCTCCCTCTGTAGACTCTTTGTGTCATCCTCACCACTTGCTTTCCCACTTACTTTTGTGTCATCTGCAAACTTGGTGACAGTACATTCATTTCCCTCATCCAAGTTATTAATATATATTGTATGCTACCCCCAACACCATGGGTTCTTATTAAGTAGCCTTAGGTGTGGTACCTTATCGAACGCCTTTTGGAAATCTAAATATATTACATCTACTGGTTCCCCTTTATCTATCCTGCTTGATATCTCCTCAAAGAATTCTAATAAATTTGTCAGGCATGATTTCCCCTTCATGAAACCATACTGACTCCACTTGATTATATTATGCATTACTAAATGCTCTGCTTTTACATGCTTTATAATAGGCTCCAACATTTTCCCAATGACAGGTATTAAGCTAATTGGCCTATAGTTACCTGTTTTTTGCCTTCCTCCCTTTTTTAATAAGGGTGTTACATTGGCAGTTTTCCAGTCCTCTGGGACTTTTCCAGAATCTAAGGATTCTTGGAAGATTACTACCAGTGCATCCGCTATCTCTGCAGCTACTTCCTTTAATATGCTAGGATGCAACCCAACAGTTCCAGGGGACTTATCAGCCTTTAGCCCCATTAGTTTCCCTAGTACTTTTTCTCTAGCAATGGTTATTGTATTTATTTCCTCCTCCTCTTTTGCCCCATGATTTTTTAGTATTTTTTGTATGCTATTAGTGTCTTCTACCATGAAGACTGATGCAAAGTATTTATTCAATTCCTCTGCCATTTCCTGGTTCCCCATTATTATTTCCTCAGCCTCATTCTCTGAGGGGCCTACATTGACTTTGGCTTCTCTTCCTTTTTATATATTCAAAGAAGCTCTTACTGTCTGTTTTTATATTACTTGCTAGGTTAGCATCAAAATTTATTTTCTCCCTTTTTTTTTGGTCATTTTCTGTTGGTTTTTAAAACTTTCCCAATCCTCTGACTTACCACTAATCTTTGCCACTTTGTATGTTTTTCCTTCACTTTGATACTATCCTTAATTTCCTTGGTTAACCATGGTTGGTTTATCCCTTTCTTAGATCCTTCTTCCTCACTGGGATATATCTTTGTTGTGAGTCAGGGACTATTTTCTTAACTGTCCGCCATTGTTCATCAATGGTCTTTTCTGCTAAACTCTTTTCCCAGTCCACTACGGCCAACTCTGCCCTCATTCCTTATTAAAGTTTAGCACAGTTGATTCCAAACTAAGTTTCTTACTCTCAAACTGAATTCCAAATTACACCATGTTATGATCACTGTTTCCTAAGGGTTTTTTACTCTGAGATCATTTATTAAACCTGCCTCATTACACATTATCAGATCCAAAATATTGTTCTAGGAAACGGTCCCGAATATTGTCTATGAATTCTTGCTTGTGGCTACCTCTACCAATTTGATTTTCCCAATCTACATGGAGATTAAAGTCACCCATGATTTATATACTGCCTTTTTTACATGCTGTCATTATTTCCTGATTTATTCTCTGTCCAACAGCATAGCTACTGTTAGGGGGCCTATAAACTACTTCCACCAGTGTCTTCTTCCCCTCGTTATTTCTTACATCCACCCATATGGATTCCCCATCTTCCGATCCAAGGTAATTTCTTGCTATCATACTTATTCCATCTCGTACTAACAAAGCTACCCCACCACCCTTTCCTTCCTGCCTGTCCTTTCGAAAAGTCACATACCCTGAATATTTAGTTGCCAGCTTTGATCTCCTTGTAACCATGTCTCCGTAATGGCTATAAGATCATACCTATTAATCTCTATTTGTGCTGTTAATTCATTTATTTAGCTCTGAATATTATGTGCATTTAAGTAAAGAGCCATTAATTTTGCCTTTTTACCATTTTTCCCCCTTTGACCCTATTTGCTGCTGTTTTTATATGTTTATGTTTGTACACTCTGTACCTTCCTGCCACATTTTGGGTATCATTACCTAAGTAGCTGCCATATCCTTTTGCTTTGTATGCCTTCTTATCCGCTCTCCAGAACCATCCCCCCCCCTATTTAGTTTAAAGCTCTGAGGACAGTTAAGAGTTGACCACATTGGTTTGGGTCTGGAGTCACATGCAGACCAAATTGGATAAGGATGGCAGATTTTGTCTCCTGAAGGGCATGTATCAGATGGGCTTTTGTGACAATCCAGTAGTTTCATGATTTTCAATATCGAGACTAGCTTTTTATTCCTGATTTATTAATTGAATTTAAATTCCTCCAGTTGCCATGGTGGGATTTGAACTCGTGCCTCCAAAGCATTAGTTCTTGCCTCTGGATTACTAGCCTAGTACAATACAATTATGCTACAGTCCCCCCATAAATGCCACGCTGGCATGTTTAAAGACATAAGGAAACAAAGTACGGGAAAGATTTTTACAGTCCATTTACCCAATCCCAAGAATTTTAGAAAACCTTCAAAATTATGTTGTAATAGTTTCATTATTATTTTTACAATATACATTTCTCTGTCTTTACAACAACTTGCATTTATGTAGCACTTATAATGCAGTAAAATGTTCCAAAGTGTTTCACAGGAGTGCTAGCAAATAAAATTTGTCACCCAACTACTTAAAGAAACATTAGGACAGGTACACAAGATAGATGTTAAGGAGAAACTCAAAGCAGGAGAGCGAGTGGCAAGTTCATGGAGGGATTTAAAACAAAACTAAGAATTTAAAACCGAGGCATTTGAAGAACTGGGAGCCAATTTAGGTCATCGAGCAGAGGAGTGATGTTTGAACAGGGCTTAGTGCAAGTTAGGATACAGGCAGCAGAGCTTTATACAAGTTCAAGTTTATGGAGAGTGGAAAATGCGAGGCTGGCTGGGAGAGCATTGGAATAGTCAACTGTACAGGTAACGCAGGAATGCATGAGAGTGTCAGCAATAGATGAGCTGAGGCAAGGGCAGAGACAGACAAGGGATGGAATTTTACGGCCCTCCTGCCAGCGGGATCTTCTGTTCCCACCAAAGTCAATGGGCTTTTGAACAGTTTGCCGCATTTTCCTGCCCTGCCCCTACCACGTCAGGGCCACAAAATTCTGCCCAATGCTACTGAGATAGAAATAGGCAGTTTTGGTGATGCACCAGTTACATAGCTGCATTCTCAGCGGAGGGTCAAATAAGATGCCACAGTTGCAAATCATCTGGATCAGGCTCAGCCAGTGACCTTGGGGTTGGATGGAGTCAATGTTGACGAGGCAAAGTTCCTGGTAGGGACTGAAGACAATGGCTTCAGTTTTCTTAATATTTAGTTGGAGGATTTTTTTTCATCCAGGATTGAATGTTGAACAAGCCACATGATAATCAAGACAGTGGAGACAGTTATATTTAATATAAAGGCAGCCGAAACCAAGAGCGTTATTATTCTAGTTTAATAGATAATACATCAGTCACATTGACTTCTTACAAATTTAGTTTTGTACTGGTGAATCCAATGTTAATTATTCAATGATTAGTGTCATGTCACGTTCCATTGAAACTTATATCAACTTCAGTCTGGATTTTAGTGCAGGTTTACAGAATATTTTAGCAAATCAGAATTAAGTTAATTGCACCATCTATCTAAACTCTTTTACACTCATAAAGTAACTCACTATTTAAGACAAAGTTAGATCAAGGTTAAAGAACGTCAGTTCAGATTGAACTACTTTGCTACTTTGGAAGCTGTCCCCAAAAACGCAACTGAACATTTACAATGAAAGGCATTTGATCACTCACTTTTCCAGGGCCACTTCATCCAATTGAGGGTCACAGGGAGTCAGAGCCTATCCTGACAGGCAATGGGCACTAGGTGGGGTACATCGAGGATGGGACACCAGTCCATCACAGGGCACACACTCACACTGGTGGACAATTTACCATAGCCAACCCACCTAACCAGCACACCTTTGGATGGTGGGAGGAAACCAGAGCATCCAGCAGAAACCCACACAGGCACGGGGAGAATGTGCAAACTCCACACAGCCAGACACCCAAGGTCAGGATTGAACCTGGGTCCCTGGAGCTGTGAGGCAGCAGCAGCACCAACCACTGCGCAACCATGCCACCTTTTAAACTAAATAAGTTTATTAAATAATTAACATGCTTGGAAATAACCCAGGTTAGGTGAAGGATCAGAAGGATACGGTTGTCATCAAAGCAATAAAGCAACTGTCTATGAGTATGACTCCAGGAGCCAATGGCATTCCACCTGAAGTATTCAGGTACAGAGGAGTTCATATAGAAAAACTCACTGTCCTCTTCTGCTCAATTTGGAATCAAGGCATTGAAGACCTTGAATTTGCTCTTTGTCAAATTCAAGAATAGTCCCGTGAACAGAACAAGGGCTGCTACATGCTGTTTGTTGACCAGACCAAGGCCTTCGACATGGTAAACTGTGAAAGCTTGTGGAAGGTGCTGAGAAAAGTTATCTGTCCTGAAAAGATGATCAGGACCATCCTCTCATTTCATGACAGCATGATGGACAGTATGATGCAGAATGGTGCCTCATCAGGTAACCTTCCTGTCACCAATGGCACACCTCCATAATCGCTACACTTCTGTTCTCCATTTACTTTTTAGCCATGCTCTTGTATGCACTCAAAGATCTCAACATAGGAGTACACTTTCAGTTTAGAACAGGTAGCAGCCTCTTCAAATTGCAATGGCTCAAGGCTCATGAAAAGGTCACAGAACAGCTTCTAACTGAACTCTTGTTGTTGATGTCTGTGCTCTCATAGCACACACTCCAGTGGACATCCAGCTGTTTTTTGACCACTTTACCCAAGCCTCAGAACACTTTGGCCTCACAATAAAACTTAAAAAGATTTTGTAGCAAACTGCTCCTGGCCGCAAACTCCATCACTCCATCGTCACAAACAATGATATACTCTCAACCCAGTTCTGAGTACCTCTCCAACAACACCATGTTGGATGATGAAATCACCATCACCTGGCAAAGGCAAGTTCAGCATTCGGGAGGCTCACCCACAGGCTTTGGAGAGAGCCAGATTTCTCAGAACAAAGATCAACATCTACCAGGCAGTAGTTCTCACATCGCTTCTCTATGGCTGTGAGGCATGGACAACCTAATGATGTTACATAAAGCAACCAGATGCGTTCCAGCTTCCAACATAAAGTGGCAGGACAAAATCCCTGACAGTGAAGTTCTTGCAAGCTGCCTTATATCTGGTAACGAGAGCATGCTCATCAGAGCTCAGCTTTGCTGGGTAGGCCATGTAGTTTGCATGGAGAATTCCCACATATCAAATGTATTTTGCCACTGGAGCAAGAATTCTGTTGAGCAGGGGAACCCACACAATACTGTCCCAAACTCAGATGCAGAGACATTCTGACGGCCAATCTCAGAGCCTGTAAGTTGGACCCCACTATATGGGAAAAAAAACCCACACAGGTTCACATGGAGGAGTCTCCGTCATCGAGCATCTCAACAGGTCCCTACAAGACAAGTGGACACACCGCAAAGCCAGTGCTTTCGCCTAGCCCTCCAACAATTTCTCCATCTGTAATATTCTGCAAATCAAGATTTAGTTTAACACCAAAAATGAGTTGACACCAACCTAGACAGTGAGCAATTGGTCACCTTGCTGAACACTCAGAAGTTAAAGCAACGGAAGAATCCATCATCAATGATCAGAACAATGGGAGGAAAGTAAGACACAAACATAACTTGTAGAAGAAGCAAAGAGTTTGAAAAGTATTTATTTTTAGCAAAGTGGACTAAAAAGAGGGAATAAAGCTTTAAAATATCGGATTGAGGAACAATTAGCAACCTCAGAACTTATTCTGGATTTTTAAAAATATTCCATTGATTTGATATTCAGAATTTTGCCTCCATGAAGCAAGAACAGATAATCTAATAGGCAATACGTGAAATCTTATTGCTTCATGTGATAAATTTCATATCACACTGGATTTAAGTAACATTAAATTATCTCATTGTTAATACTTCCACAGCTGGGAAACTATTTTTAAACAATATATTAAGGGGCAGATGCAATAATAACCCTGAATGTATGCTGCATTATCTGGCATAGACCAATCTATTTTGAATGCACCTCTGTTGTATAGAAAAGCCCTCTCTCAATGCCCTTATTCATACAGGTGATATAAATTACAATTAGGCAGTACTGGTCTATGAGTCCATTTACAGTTGTTTAAAATATAATATTGATGCTGTCCTTAACATACTAGACTGAAGAGCAAATTTTATTTCAAAATGTGTTGAAATTCAAAGCAATACAAATTGAAATAGAAAATAACATTTAAGTAAGTATGAACGCATGCTAGAATGGTAATATAATCTCTTTACAGAAGAGGATAATTTAGGCAATTAATTTGCATTGTGGTGTTGAATGATTTAAATGTTTATAAATCTGAATACCCATGTGGAGTTCTCTGCTATCCTTAAGCAGCTGCAATTTTAGTCTTTTGTATAAAACACAATGATGACTAAAAGCTTTGACTCAAGTGTGCTTCTAACGACTATATTGTGAAGTATTAACAGCACTTTGTATGTTTTTGAAAAATGATATCCATATAATGCAAGATTGGAATAATATAAAGAACTGAGGCTGGAGACTTGTAATAAAAAAGGTCAAATGCAAAGGAATGCACCAACTCACTAGAAATAGTTACCTATGTTTCTTATGTATTATATAAATATAATCCAGGTTCACAATTAGAAATTTAAGAGTAGGTGCTTTAATATGTAGAAGAAAATTTGCTTGGTATAGTTACCTTCATTTAGCAAAGTTACAAATAGTGCAAAATACAATGCAGCTCAACCTATACCAATATCTCATTGATAATTCAATAGGATTACAAGTCTATAGAGGCACCGGTTCAATTAAATGTATATTTTTCCTTCAGTAGGACTGTGACTCAGAAAAGGACGTCTGACCTATAAGGCCTTTCGCATTATGGGCTGAATTTAACACTATGGATGGGTTCCCCACACCCCCCTACCCTCCCTTGGCGTAAATTCCAGGGGTGAACCTGCCACCACTTGGCCGAATTTTCCTGCAGTCCTTAATGGCGGTTGGGCCATTAATTGGCTTGAGGTAGGCCTTCTGCCCCCATCAGGGGGAAGTCCTAACTCCAGTCAATCAAATGCCAGGCAGCTCTCTGGTTCCAGCAGCACCACTGCACTGCCCACTGCTGGGACTGCAACGGTCCCCGTGCGACAATGCAACCGAACTTCAATCTGAGTTCAGGGTCTTTCCGGGACCAGGCTTGGCACAGAAAGGAGACACACATACCCCCAGCCCCTTTGCCTGGCAACTAGCACACCCAGTGAAATGTAGAGGCTAGAGAGTTGGCTCTCTAGTAGAGATAAAATCCCAGTTGCGGCAGACTGAAGGTGGGCAGGTAGGTGCTGGGAATGACACCCCTGGCATCATGCCCAATTTTACTGCCCCACCACCATCCCCTGCCTGCCACCTCACCCCCTTAAGAGCCATAAAATCAGCCGTATGTTCTGTTTTATTCTTAGGGCTGATATTTTACTCAGACTGAAGATAGGTAACAATATTGTTGATGGATCTAATAATCTTATAGGAGACAAAAAGATTCAACAGTTTTAGTTTTTATTGTTGTTTTTGAGTAAGGGATGAGCCATTGTGCCATAAACAATAATCTTCTCAGGTTTGTTCTTGATCAACTTTTTCCCTACATTGCTAACAATGATGAAATTATTAGGATGTCAATCCTCGAGATGAAAAAAGATAACACTCCTTTCAGTGCAATACAGAGGGATTAATACAATGTTGGAGATGTCACCTCCAATATGAAATATTAAACTAAAACAAATAAACCAGATCGATCCCATGGCACAATTTGAAGATGAACAAAGATTTCTCTGGCCAACTTTCCTCCCTCAACCAACATCCATAAACAGATTAACTGATCATTCATTTGCTGTTTGTGGAACCTTGTTATACATAATTAGCTGCCATTTTCCACAATACACAATGAATAAACTTTAGAAGTAACTTCTTTGTGAGACTCCTTGGGATTTCCTGTCATGTTTTGGATAAAAATTCATTATGTCTGCATTCTGTCTGAATCTACTGATAATAAACTACAGTTCATAAAACTGCCATACATTAACTCTCCAAATGAATTGTAGCATAATGCTATTAATACTGATTGTTGCACCAAGCAACAATATGGAAGAGTTCACATAAGTAAGCATAGCATGCTATGTGCGAGATGGTGGAGGCAATGTTCAAGCTAAAGTTGACTCTGCAGGTCCTAGTTTGTACAGTAGGATCACTGCTGGATTTGCCACTCATAAGTTGCATGGCAGCTGCTGGTGTCCTTGAAGCAAATAACAAAGCTCTGCACCTGGATCTCTAATCCTGACACTGTGAAAACAGTTTTTGGAAGGCAGATCTGTCAATGATCACAGCTATGGTTGGTGGTAGTGTAGTCCATCAGAGTATGTTATCTATTGATCATCCTAGCATGTCTTCATTCATACAGTGCTTCTAGAAGCATGAATAACTTTGAAAGAAATATCCAACATCATGTTTAGTCAAGCATTCATATACATTGGTTGTGACCTTGGGGCTGCTGTCTTGTTTCTGAATGCACTAATCATCTGCCAAACAAGACATGACAATGCCATATTACTAAATTTAATTACAGTATGAATCACAGGGAGTAAGAGTATCAGAGAGTTGTTGTAGTCAGGAATATTTTGGTTGTTACGGGGTTACCATTCCATTCGTTTACAGTTGGGATGGGGGTTCATCAGAGGCTGTTGGATTATAGTATTGCTTATACTTGCCATGTGAATAGTAGCAAATGGAAGAGAGGCAATTTAGCCTATGGATTGACACAACACATGGTGATGGGATTTTTTTCCACTAGTTTTGTATTCTTTTGGAAGCTTGATGGGCATAACATTTGAATAATAGATCAATTGCAAAATGCTGGTAGTGTCCAATATAACTTAGACAAACAGGCTTGATAGGGCTCTTAACATTTTATTTTCAAGATCTTAACCTTGGCTCAAAACAAGGAAGGATACATTTCACTTGTGCAAACACAAAAAACCCCACTTACCTACCCAAAACACTTACTAGCTCGAGAAATGTTGGCCTCCCATTTGGTTTCAAAACCCAAATGCAGGCCCTATCTGGAGCATTCTGATTTTGAATTTAAGGCACACTGTACCCACTGCGTGATAAATTACTTTTAAAGAAAATGTATTTGGGCACAAATGCATGAATCAGACACCTCTGGAAATATCATCTTTTGGAGTTGTGTCAAAGTGGTGATGCTATAAGTGTTAAATGGTACCAACAAGGCCCGGAAGGGCGGGGTGCATACAGTGTTAAACACCGGAGCCCGGGCTCAAGTCCTCCTTTTCTATATAAAAAGTTGATGCCGTGCATCATCGTTCCGAACTGAACTCTTATTTCCTCTCATCTCCCGCATCTTTCCACCATCAGTGATAAACCAGTGTGAGGAACGGAGCACCGCACAGACAAAAACAGAATGACCTGGAAAAACTCAGCAGGTCTGGCAGCACAGACGACGGCCGGGAGGGGGCGGGGAGTTGCGTTTGATTGACGTGATCTTTCAGCCTTCCATTGGTCCATGGTGCTGTCCATCAATCAAACACATGCACAGGATTGGTTGGGCTGACGGACATGCGCGCGGCGGGCGGAGGTGTTAGATCACTGGATGCAACATGAAGAACGGGGAAGGCAAAATGTAACTGCCAATCCACAAATCTACTTCTTTCGGACTTTAAATCAACTGCTTTGTGTATACCAAAAATTCGAGTAAATTCTGGAATTTAAAAAAGGATCATATTTCATTCACTACTTGTCCTCTCAAATTCCTCACCTACTCAGGCCTATAAAATGTAACTTGCTGTTACCTTTGTACAGCACCCAGCATATTCCAAGAAACCTGAATTACATTTTGAGGTGATGAGAGTTTTTCTCATATTAATTGGACAACACCGTAGAGTGCATTTTAAATGATCCTGAACACCCAACTCTTGTAGGTAACCGTTGATCGTGATTGTATGCACTTTAATTCAAAACCGGCAACTTTGGAAGCTCACAGGGTCATTTCCCAAAACTAAATAAAAACACAGCTCTTTTTTTAAAGGAAGCAAATAACTGATGCTTGGGTGATTCCTGCTGTTCTTTTATACATGTAGATGGTTTGTGCTATGGGAGTGTTTTATAGAACCCAAATAGCGGGACCAAGGCCATTGTTCAATGAATAAAAGTGCACAGCATTCCCATTTGAAGCTGTTAGAGTTAGTCAGAAAATTCATAACATATATAATTTATACAATGTAGTAGCAATTAGGTACTTTGCGATGGAAAGCTCAGCTCAGGGTTGAATAAGACACTGAGATTGCAACTTGGTTCTGCCTGTGACAGTGAATAGGGAGTGAGATGGAATGATGCTGAGTAAATTGAAGAATATTACAGTTTATTTAAGACTGGATCTTGTCATGATAATAGCTGATTGTGGTAATAGACTCCAATATTAGATACTATATGGTACTCTGCACTAGATATGGAGTCATCTGAATTTTTTTTATTTGTTCATGGGATGTGGGCGTCGTTGGCTAGGCCAGCATTTATTGCCCATTCCTAAAATGCCCTTGTTCAGAGGGCATTTTTAAGAGTCAACCACATTGCTGTCGGTCTGGAGTCACATGTAGGCCAGACCAGGTGAGGACAGCGGATTTCCTTCCCTAAAGGACATTAGTGAACCAGATGTGTTTAACCTGTGGGTTGAAGGTCGGAACCTGTCTTGATATAATTCAGTTACTGCAGATATGTGTTTGTGTTAGGAAAATGTGTTATCAATAAAGTTAACTCAGCTACAATGTCGACGGCCTGTGTGCATCATTGAAACAAAAAGCAAGACATGGTGTCAGAAGTAAACTAAAAACAACACTGGAGATTCTGAAATCACCGACAGAGCTCAGTTTGGAGGGCAAACTTGCTGAAAACTGGAGCAGTTTCCAGCAGCGATTCGAGCTGTAACTCACAGCGATGGGCAGTGATAAAAAAAGACCTTCAGGTACAGTCTTCCATCTTTCTTCATGTAGCTGGGAAGAAGGCCTCAAAGTGATAAGAACATAAGAAATAGGAGCAGGAGTAGGCCATTTGGCCCTTCAGGCCTGCCCTGCCATTCAATAAGATCATGGCTGATTTGCCACAGGCCTCAACTCCTCTTTCATGCCAGTTCCTCATAGCCCTCAACTCCCCGATATTTCAAAAACCTATCTACCTCCTCATTAAATACTTTCAGTGATCTAGCCTCCACAACTCTCTGGGTTAGAGAATTCCAGACATTCACTACCCTCTGAGAGAAAAAATTCCTCCGCATCTCAGCTTTAAATGAGTGCCGCCTTATTCTGTACCTATGTCCCCTAGTTTGAATGATCTCCTCCATTCTGCCAGAGTAAGTCAATCATCTAATTACTCAGTTCACACACTCGCAAACCCATCACATCACCACAGGGCCTGCACTCACCGCTGGTTCAAGGGACATCACCATTCACTCTCTCACACTCCTTGTCATTTTCCTCATCCCATCCACTTAACACCCACACAGGCCAAGCATACTTGTCACCCAGCCTGGCAGGCATCCTGTTTGCACTTTCTCCATCTCTATCCATGCAGGACAAGCTGGCAGACAACAAAAGAGAGAGGTCGCAGACCGGTTGCGGAATGCCCGAAATCAAGGTCCTCACAGACTTTGAAAACAGAGCCATCCAGCTGGCCGGCGAGGATCCGGACTGGTCCTGTGCTGACGGTGATGTCAGCGCTGCTCCACCAAGTGAGGATCCAGCAGTGCAGCATCCATCAGACAACCATGCCGTGAATGATGTGTCCTGTTTCACAGGCCACTGCCAAGCACTAATTTTCTTCCCCTTGCTTTCACAGGCACATTTGCTAAACAGCCGACAGAGTCCATGACCAAGGGCCTCCAATCAAGCCCCGAAGAAACCTCTGATGAGGTATCTGGAGGCACCCTCTCTGAGGTTCCATCATGGCGCTCACCCACACCATCAAAAGTCACCTCAGAGGCAGGGCTGCACTTGCCCCCTGATCCCGCCCCTGCCATCAGTTGGGCAGGTGGCACTTAACCCCGACCCCCTGGCACCCTTGAAGCCTGCAAAGCAACAGGCAACCCTGGCGATCTCTGCAGAACGTTGCTGTGCACTCACCTCCAATTTACCCAAAGTGCAGGCCACCAAGTACACGTCGCCCCTATGCTGTTGTGAAACACGTCAACATGCTTTCCTGTCAATGTGGATAGACGATCCAGCAGGGGTGCAAGACCCTGGGAAAATGGCCTGATAATGATAAGCTGATGTATTACAATGAGGTTCCCGATGACCGATGGCAGAAAACGTGGCCTACCGTCGATGGGCTGAGCGGACAATCGCGACCTGCTTCCCGCCATTGTGAAACTGATCGCGCCATATTGTCCGCTCATGCCACCTATCACGCCCGCCACCAGTGGGCACAGAAAATTCCGCCCTTAAAGTGAACTACAAAAAACAGCCTCAAGCACTTCTATTCATAGTGGCAAAAACTGATCCAAAACCCATTCTTGGAATCAGAGCTTGTGAAAATCTGAAGCTAATCAAGAGAATAATGACCATCACCACTGATGACATCCTACATAAGTATAAAGATGTGTTCCAGGGGCAAAAACAAAAATAGCTGGAAAAACTCAGCAGGTCTGACAGCATCTGTGGAGAGGAAGACAGAGTTAACGTTTCAAGTTTGTATGACTCTTCATCAGAACTAAAGAGAAATAGAAATGAGGTGAAATATAAGCTGTTTAAGGGAGTTGTGACAGGTGGAGCTGGATAGAGGGCCAGTGATAGGTGGAGGCAAAGGAGAGATTGCCAAAGATGTCATAGACAAAAGGACAAAGGGGAGTTGATGGTAGTGATATTAGCTCAAGGATGTGCCTATGGTGACATTAAGGGTAGAAAGCAGGACGAGCAAGTGACAGATAGCCCGAGTGGGGCTGGGGTGGGGGGAAAGGATTGAAATAGACTAAAAGGTGGAGATAAAACAATGTATGGAAATAAATTTAAAAATAATAATAGAAATAGATGGGAAAAGAAAACTATATTTTAAAAATATATTAATTATTAGAAAAAAGGGAATCAGAAAGGGGGTGGGGATGGAGGAGAGAGTTCATGATCTGAAGTTGTTGAACTCAATGTTAGGTTGTAAAGTGCCTAATCGGAAGATGAGGTGCTGTTCCTCCAATTTGCATTGAGCTTCACTGGAACATTGCAGCAGGCCAAGGACGGACATGTGGGCATGAGAGCAGGGTGGTGTGTTGAAATGGCAAGCGACAGGGAGGTCTGGGTCATGCTTGCGGACAGACCGAAGGTGTTCCATAAAGCGATCACCCAGTCTGCGTTTGGTCTCTCCAATGTAGAGGAGATTCCCAGGGGAAGTCCAGGGAATTGGTTGCCTGACAAGAGAACACTGCATCAAGATGACAAAGCAGTGACACCCAAAATACACCCACCCAGGAAACTACCAATAATGCTGAGAGACCGACTGAAAGCAGAGTTGGACAGAATGGAGAAATTTCACATCATCAAGAAAATTGAAGATCTGACAAAGTGGGTTAATCCAATTGTAATTGTAGAAAAATCAGATGGGAATCTGCGAGTCTGTCTGGATCTCAGCGACCTAAACCAGGCAGTACACATAGAGCATTATCAGCTGCCCACAGTAGGAGAGATCACGTGTAAGCTAGCTGATGCTAAATACTATTCAGTCTTGGATGCAAATTCAGGCTTCTGGCAGGTCAAGCTAGATGAACACAGCTCCTATGCAGTACCTTCAACATACTGAAAAAGTTGGTGTGTAGATAAAACATTTCATCCACACTCTTTTTCTCTGTTCACATTTGCAACTCGAGTAAATTTTCAGGAATTTTTTTTTGTGTGGAATAGAAAAAGTGCTCTACTGGCTGGGCCAGCATTTATTGCCCATCCTTAATTGTCCTTGAGAGGGTGATGGTGAGCTGCCTTCTTGAACCGCTGCAGTCCATGGGGTGTCGGTACACCCACTGCTGTTAGGAAGGGAGTTCCAGGATTTTATCCCAGCGACAGTGAAGGAACGGCGATATATTTCCAAGTCAGGATGGTGAGTGACTTGGAGGGGAACTTCCAGATGGTGGTGTTCCCACCTATCTGCTGCCCTTTTCCTTCTACATGGTAGTGGTCATGGGTTTTGAAGATGCTGCTGAAGAAGCCTTGGTGAATTCCTGCAGTGCATCTTGTTAACATTTGGCAACAATGAGTACCTACTAGCAGTAGATTATTTCTCAAAGTTTTTTTTAGTCTGTGCTGCTGAGAAATGATGGCAAGAGCATCACTGCAATAAATCATTTAAAATCAATTTTTGCTCTCCACAGCATACCTGAAGCACTCATCTCAGATAACGGTCCACAATTCTCAGGCACTAAGTTTTGCAAATTTGCACAGGACTGGGAGTTTTGCCACACTACGTCAAGTCCCAATTATCCACAATCCAACGGAATGGTGGAACACACCGTTCAGACTTTAAAACACCTGTTGAAGAAGATAAAGGCAGATGGAACAGACCCCTACCTGGCTCTGCTGGATTTCAGGAATACTCCATTAAAGGGCATTGGATCATTTCCAGCACAGCTCCTGATGGGGAGAAGACTAAGAACTAAGCTTCCAACTGCGCCCCAACTGTTATTTCCACAGCCAGTGAGCTACAGCGTGCAGGACCTGCTCAAACTGAGACAGCAGAAACAGTACTTTGATCGAGGTGGACGACCTCTGCCTGACCTAAATATGGGAGAGACAGTGAGGATTCAGCTTGAAGGGCTCTGGAATCCTGCGCTTGTCACAGGGATCACAGGAGAACCAAGGTCTTACATAGTGCAGACTCCAAATGGACAACAATGCAGGAGAAACCAGAAATTCTTATGGAAAACAAATGAAATGCATCCCTGCTCTGAACCAGAAAGTGTAGCTGAAGATCAAAAACCAGAATGCACCAGTGAAGCAACAGATAACCAGACAAAGCCTGAAAGCCCTGAAAACTATCCAAGGGGTAATAGTGACACAGAGCTGGAGAAGGCCCCCTGTCCTTCAAAAGCACCTCTGTCACCATTCAGAACATCCAGTGGGAGAATTGTGAAAAAAACAGAGATACAGAGATGAGTATAAGACAAAGCAGACTGATCAAAACAGAGTGAGAAAGAATAGTCATAGACTTTATGTACTTGAGTTGTATAAAAGTTTTTTTTTAAAAAGGGAAATGTGATGATAATAGCTGATCGTGGTAGTGGATCCAGTATGAGGTAAGATACAGTACTCTGCACTAGATACGGGGTCACCTGACCTGAGGGTTGAAGGTCAGATAGCACATGTTGGAACCTGTCTTGATAGAATTCAGTTACTGCAGGTATGTGTTTATGTTCGGAAAGCATGTTATCAAAAATGTTAGCTCAGCTACAATGCCGACGGCCTGTGTGCATCATTGAAACAAAAAACAAGACAGATGTCCGATGAGGTTGGCAATACAGAGGCGGTGGAAGTGTAGTGGGAGTTGGTAGGGAGAGTAGACCTGGGTGAGCTCAATCAACATACAGGTGAAAGCTAGTAAGTAACAGGAGTGGGAAGATAAGCCATTGTTGGAGAAGCTCTGGCTATGATCAAATAGGTAATACTGGGACCAAGTGAGCATAATCTTGCTGAGCTGGATGGCAGCGAAAACAAATTCAAGAAAGGATGTATTGGTGGGACCATGTGAAAATCTGCAGGAAGATGAAGGCCAGATCTGCACCTCAGCCACAGTCACAGAGGATGTCATTGCAACATGGCTAGGAGCTGTTTCAGTGCTGTGGCTGTGGCAGTGGCAGAATCCTGATTGGAGCGATTCAAAAATGGACTTGCAGGAAGGATGGGCACTGGAGGCAACAGCATGCTCAGAGGAAAGGGATGTTGGAGACAGAGTGGTAATTTGCAAGGGCAGAAGGATTGAGAGTTGTTTTCTCAGGGGAGGAGTTTCAAATGCAGAAAGGTCAGTACCTAAGGATAGTGAACTTTTTAAACTACTTCAGCTAGCATTGGGACCAGGAAAGGAAGTTGGGTGGTCAGCAGTTTAGTGGGAGTGGGGTGAATAGTAGGAAAAAATCAGGAAGGTTTTCTAAATCTCTATGAAACACCAGTTCACCCCACCTGGAGTATTGTGTTCAATTCTGGGCATCACACTTCAGGAAGGATGTGAAGATTTTGGAGAGACTATAGTAGAGATTTACTAGAATGGTTCTGGGGATGAGGGATTACAGTTGCAGAAGCTTGGATTGTTCTCCTGAGAGCAGAAAAGGCTAATAGGAGATTTGGTAGATGTATTTAAAAGCAGGGTGGTTTAGATAGAGAAAATAAAGAAAAACTGTTTCCAAAAGCTGAAGGGTCGAGAACCAGAGGACACAAATTTAAGGTGATTAACATGAAGAAAAACTTCTGTTTTGCAATGAATGGTTAGAATGCTCTGCCTGACAAGGTGGTGGAAACAGGTTCAATAGAAGTTTTCAAAAGGGAATTGGATAAGTATTTGGAAGGAGAAAAAATTGACTGGAATATGGAGAAAGATTGGGACTATCTGGATTGCTCTTTGAAAGAACCTGACCAAACTCAATGGCTCAAATGGCCTCCTTCTGTGCAATATTATGCTACCCACTTTTTAGATCCCATATTGTGTGGCTCTGTGTAGAAGGATGGTTCTTGACTCCAGATTACAAAGGTTAAATCTTACAAATGACAGATGGATTGCCATTCAGCGTACTCTGAGTCAGGGGATATGAAATGTAAGATTTAGCTGTTTAAGTAATTTCCGGAAAGACTTTTGAACAGAGTTTGGAAATGAATATTGCACTGTGTGTTTTGGATGAGCTGATTGTTCCAACATTGCCATTTAATATATATGTATAGTTCAACATAGCATATGCAATTGTAATGAAATTGGTATTGTGTACAAAGAAATTGAAATTCCAGAACAAACAAAATTGTCAAACTTATTTAAATTTAATAATTCAAAATTGTTACATAATTTGATCAATGGGCCCGGAAACAGGAAAAGCACCAGGGCCCATGATTTCTCTCCCTGGCCCTGGATACAAAGTGAGGAAAATAAAAGAAGTGTCAGTAGCACTGGCACAGTAACAGTCAAATCAATGGCTAGAATCTGTGATGACAATGAATTATTATAGTCCAGCTGTCATTAGATGTACAGATCCATGCCAATGTCAGCTAAGATAATTATCACAGACAATGGGGGAGATGGTGGACTAGTAATCCAAAGGTCCAAGTTAATGCTCTGGAGACATGGGTTCAAATCCCACTACGGTTGCTGGTGGAATTTGCATTCAACTAATGAAATCTTAAATTGAAAAGCCAGTCTCAGTAATGATGGCCATGAAGGTATCACTGATGGTTGCAAAAACCCATCTGGTTCACTAATGTCCTTTAGGGAAGGAAATCTGCCATCATTTAAAGAAGTCAGTGACTAGGGGGGCATAAATATAAAGTGATTGGTAGAAGGGTTAGAGGGGAGATGAGGAAATATTTTTTCACGCAGAGCATTGTGGGGTCTGGAACTCATTGCCTGAAAGGGTAATAGAGGCAGAAACCCTCAACGCATTTAAAAGGTGCCTGGATATGCATCTCAAGTGCTGTAACCTGCAGAGCTGCGGACCAAATGCTAGAAAGTGGAATTAGGCTGGGTGGCTCCTTTTTCAACTGGCACAGATACGATGGGCCAAATGGCCTCTTTCTGTGTGGTAAACTTTCTATGCTTACATTGTCTGGCCTACATGTTATTCCAGACCCATAGCAATGTTGTTGACTCTTAACTTCTGAAATGGCCTAGAAAGTCACTCAATTCAAGGGTAATTAGGGATGGACAACAATTGCTGGCCTTTCCAGTGTTGCCCACATCCCATGAAAGAATAATTTTTTTTAAATGATAGTGACATGTTGAAAGCAAGAGTAAAGGAAAGATATGGTAACATACTGCCTTGCACGTAGACCAGCACTGTGCATAACACTCTAGAGAACCTGTAGCTAATATCTTGTTTTCTAATCACAAAGCCCGTGGTGCAACTCAATCTACAATGTGTATTAACTCTAGTGCATGCCCACAAAATTCTTTGAGGCACCAAGAAGAGTTGTAGAATCTCTCATGAAGCCATGCACTAATCAATTAGGTTTGAAATTAATATTCTAACATCCACATCACTACTAAATCACAATTAAAGTTGTGAAAGAAATTCCCTATTAAATCACACACCATGAGCAAGGATAGTCTCAACTCAAACGGTAGCTTTCATAATCCTTTGTCTTTGGCAAACCGCATGCAACAAAGTAGCACAATAGCAATGGTGTTCATTAAGAATAATCTTATTCTCACAAGATCACAAAAAAACTAAGAATGATGAAAGCCATTCATCTTATTGTGATTCATCCATTCTCCATCTCCACTAATCATCTACCTTACAGATTATAGATTGAGTTGCACCACGTGCTGAGTGATTAGAAAAAAAGATAATAGCTACAGGTTCTCTAGAGTGTTATGCACAGTGCTGGTCTACGTGCAAGGCAGCATGTTACCATATCTTTCCTTTTCTCTTGCTTTCAACAGGTCACTGTCATTTATTCTACATCATTGATCACCAGCTGTTGAGGAGCAGGGGAAAGAAAGTCTGTGTTCTAGGATTAGCAAAACTACAAAGGAAAGATTCATGAAGGTTCTCTTTTAATGTGCAACCTCAAGATGCAAATACATTTCGAAGGTAGGGAAATAACAGTGTACTGTATTCCTGAATCTCTGATGTGTGCTCAGTGTGAGTGAAGCTCTCTCCGGCATTTTGTGAGAAGAACTTGTGTAGAGCTTTCACCTCAGTATGGGGATGAGAACAGAGGTGGCATTGGGCACAGAAGGACTACTCGCCTAGGAGCAGAGGGTGGCCAAGTAAGGCTAGTTTAAGGTCAATTAAGGCCAATTATCAGGGATCATGGAATAGGCCAGATGAAGTCCTTCCATGCTGGAGGGCATTCCTATTTGTTCTCCAGCTTTAACAGGCTGCCTGCCATTCTTAATTGGATGGCGAGTACACCCTCTGGCCACTAATTGGCCAATTCAGGGAAAATCACTGCCAGGTGACTGCTCCCAACTCAGTCCTTTCAATAATGCATTGGGCAGAATTTTTCCCTCATCGGGAAATAGGAGTAAAATAGTGCGCGACGAAATCGGGCGAGCGTCCCGACATCATCACGCACTTTCACGATATTTCGCTCGGCAGGCGCGCACGAGAGGCAGAGGCACACCCGTCAACAATTAAGAGGCCTATTAAGGCCCTTAATCAATTAATTAAATTGAATTTTTCAGCAGCTTTTGCATTTTATGCAAAACCTCATCCACGGGCTGGATAAGGTCTCGACCAGTGATTGAAAAAATTAAAACTTTTGAAACTCATTTTTAACATGTCCCTGCTCATGTGACAGAGGACATGTTTCCCTTATTTTTCCATTCTTTACTTATTATGTTAAAAATCCAGCTCCCTGAGGCAGCTCTGTGCCTTCAGGGAGCATTCACTGAGCGCACCCGTGCGCATGTGCTGACTTCTGCGCTCACCCTCCTTCACCCAGGAGGGGGCCCAGGCAGTGCTGAGCGTTTCAGCACACAATTCACGCTGGCTGGCCGTTAATTAGCCAACCAGTGTGAAATCGCGGTCAGGGCCCGATCGCGGGCAGCGGACTGTTGTGCAGCTGCTCTCGGGCCCACCCACTGTGCCCAACCAATGAGGGGCATATTCTGCCCATTGTTTAAACTTTCAATCCAGCACTAATGTTAACTTCTGATTTACTTTGAAAATCTGTTTAAAGTGCGCTTTTGTTCAGCTTAAATAACCAGTACAAAATGTTTAAATATAGTGTAATCAGGGTTGGTTTTAAATGGAAGTCAAGGAAATGGGGATGGTGAGGGGTAGCGAAATGAATGCCAAACTTCCCAAAAAATTTGTTGCATAAGGCACAGGTGATTTTAACTTGCCAGTCTCGAGCTGTAAGCCGAGGGTCACCTGCCAGCACAAAACAGGCCAAAGGTAGCAGCTGGGCAGCAAAAAGCTTTCTGACAACACCAAAGGGAGGTGCACCAAGAAAGTAAGTCATCACAGGCGGGATTTTCCATTTTTGGTTGGACCCCAACGCTGGAGTCAAATGCAGGTCTTAACCCCGCACTGTGTCGGGAGCAGTCACCTGACATTGATTTTGCCTGGACAGGCCAATTAGTGGCCAGAAGGGCACTCGCCATTCAATTAAGGACATTGGGTGTGCTCTCAAAGCAGGAAGGCCAATAGGTGGTGCCGTATCCTGCCATTGTGGGTAAGGGTGAGAGAGGGAGTCTCCATCTTGAGACACACTCTCAGCACTCTCAGATTTGAGCAAAAAAATGACCACAGATGCCTGATCGCCATTGAGGAGAGGAAACCTCCACAGGGCAGCCTGTGGCCGCAGCTGTGGCCAGGTAGGCAGGGTGTCCTCAAAGACACTTTGGAGCCTCCAGGAGGTCACCTCCAAGGAGCATGGGACACTCCTGCTTCTCCAGGCCTCAAAAAGCAAGTCAAATAAAACATTTTTAAACTTAGCAATTGCTCCTCTCCTGGCCCTGGAACTATTCCCACTGCATCCATTTGACAGGAAAGCTACAGTAGCTTAATGTTGGCAGTCCAAGAGCAGCCCCATAATCTTAAAGACCCAAAGTTATTTAATCTTTTGTAAGAAATATATACGGTTTTCTAAGATATTTTTGTCCACTTTTTCTATTCCACACAAAAAAATTTCTGAAAATTTACTCAAGTTGCAAATGTGAACAGAAAAAAGAGTGTGGATGAAATGTTTTATTTACACACCAACTTTTCAGTTATGTTGATGACCAGAGGAAAGTGAACTGCTGAGTGAATGGCTGAACATTATAGTTCACAGAATGTAACCTGTTATCATATTTGATGCTGAATTCTGGTAAAGCCTTTATTTGGCTGCATCTGTTTTATGTCCACTTCATTATTAGAATGCCATGCTGATGTGAAATTTCATTGATTGTACAAAGGGTGAAATGTGAAAACCTAATTATGGGTTAATACCATCCATCCTGTAGGATGGATGTACTTTATTCAAATCTATTTATAGATCCAGAATGGTAAGGACCTGTTTCAAAGAGAATCTTCCAATCATGAGTACAAACTATTGATGCTGAGCAGAAGTACGCTTTCATTTATATGCTTCAGTTTTGTAAAGCATGTTTTCGTCACTGAGGTTATTTCACTTATGTCATCTGGTCTTATAATATGGGGGAACAGGAATTATGTGTTTCAACTATTGCCGGCATAACATATAATCATTACAAAATATGTGATTTCAATGACTGTGTTTGCCAGTGAAAAACATTAAAAACTTCAGCAGAGTGATGTATTTATTGATTATGCAGTGACAGGATACATTCAGTTCCAGTAGATTATGTCACTGTCTCTGAATTGTCTGATGACATATGGAAAAGTACATTATGTAATTATGGAAAACTTGAAATGATTTGAAACTCTATTGTTATTAAGGGGTTCAGATGGCATCACAAGTGTTTATTGATATCACCTGAACTCAGATAGAAATTTCTGATAATACATTCCTGTTTGAGTTCTTTATGATGTTCCTCAAAAGGACAACAATACCATGGAAAAAGATTTAAGGCCACTCGAATGGAGAATACCTGACCCTATCCCCACCATCCTCTGAGTCTTCTACAGCCAGGGCTATTTATATATTTATAGCAAGTTCCAGTGTGGACACATCTCATCTTTGTTCTGTTGGCAGGATAGGTAACCAACTATAGGGATTTAACGGACTGAAGCAACAATTTAAAGGTAAGGGCATTTTTGAATGAAGTCATTTCATGAATATGGAGTTGATACCTAGAAAACAGCATAACTCATCGGTGTAGAGGTACTGTTGCTGTATGAAGTGGTTTGAATATAGCAGACATAATTGCTTCCATGAGCACCATCCAAAAATAAGCATCATGGAGTGCATGGGAGGTATGCAGTACATTAAAGCAATGTCACCTATAGAGAGAATGTGGCTGTGGGTGGTGAAAAAGTTCAGCAACCCTACCAGGTCAATTAAGCTAAAAGTACCTTTATTACCTTGGAGTAAATAATTGGGCAAAATATGCATATCATGAAGTGTTTCCCCTCCTTGAGCTAGCAACATCATCCTTTCATTATATAAAATCATGGTGATTCTGCAACAGCATATTCATTGCAGTAATAATTTACACCTCCCACATTCACATTCTGAAAGGCCTTAGTTTATAAATGTTTCCAATTTAATCTTGTTGGAAGACACTTATACAAGAAATCACATCAATGAAAGGTTTCAGAATGTCTAATTGGGTCTCACAATATGTGACAGTTCGTGTCCTTCCTTAGCTGCTGAGCCCTTGGTTTTAGTCCCCACAGATGTTATTGTTACGTTATTGGAGCACATATTTTATTTAATTGTTTATGGAATGTGGGCATCATCGACAAGGCCAGCATTTATTGCACATCCATTATTGCCGTTGACAAGGTGATGGAGAGCTACCTTCATGAAGTGCTACAGTTCATATAGTAAATATACTTCCAAATTTCTGTTAGGTAGGGAGTTCTAGGATTTTGACCCAATGGTGATGAAGGAACGTTGATATATTCCAAATCAGGATGATATGTGACTTAGAGGGGAACATGCAGATAGTGTTATTCCCATGCCCTTGTCCTTCTATGCAGTAGAGGTCAAGGGTTTAGAAGGTGCTGTCAAAAAAAACCTTGGTGAGTTGAATCTTGTATCATAAGACCATAAGACATAGGATCAGAAATTAGGCCATTCGGCCCATAGAGTCTGCTCCGCCATTCAATCATGCCTGATAAGTTTCTCAACCCCATTCTCCCGGCTTCTCCCGGTAACCTTTGATCCCCTTACCAATCAAGAACCTATCTATTTTGGTCTTAAATACACTCAATGACCTGGCCTCCACAGCCTTCTGTGGCAATGAATTCCATAGATTCACCACTCTCTAGCTAAAGATGTTTCTCCTCATCTCTGTTCTAAAAGGTCTTCCCATATCTGGTACACATTGCTGCCACTGTGCGCCAGTGGTAGAGGGAATGAATATTTTAGGTGATATATGGGATGCCAATCAGTTAGGCTGCTTTGTCCTGAATGGTGGTGAATTCCTTGAGTGTTGTAGGAACTGTACTTATCCTGGCAAGTGGAATATTCCATCACACTCCTGACTAATATCTTATAGATGGTGGGAAAACTTTGGCGAATCAAGAGGTGAGCCACTTGCAAAAAGAATACCTAGCCTCTGACTTGCTATTGTATGACAATATTTATGTGGTTGGTCCAAATAAGTTTCTAATCAATTGTAATTCCATGATGTTAATGGTGATGGATTCAACATTGTTAATACTGTTGAATGTCAAAGGAAGATGGCTTAGTTCTCTCTTGTTGGAGATGGCTATTGCCTGCCTCTTGTCACCATGCAACCTAAACCTGGATGTTTTCCAGGTCTTGCTAGATTCTTCATTATCTGAGGAGCTGCAAATGGTGCTGAACACTGTGCAATCATCAATGAACATTCCCTCTTCTGCCCTTATGCTGGAGGGAAGGTCATTGATGAAGCAGCTGAAGATGTTTGGGCCTTGGACACTGTCCTGAGAAACTCTTGCAGTGATGCCTTGGGGCTGAGAAATTGGCCTCCTATAGCCACCTCCATCTTCCTTTATGCTAGGTATGATACCAACCAGTGGAGAGTTTTCCCATTGACTTCCAATTTAGCTAGGGCTCCTTGGTTCTACACTTGGTCAAATGCTGCTTTGATGTTAAGGGCAGTCACTGTCGCCTCATCTCTTGAATTCAGCTCTTTCACCCATGTGTGGAACTAACTCTGGAATAAAGTGGCCCTGGCTGAACCCAAACTAAGCAACAGTGAGCAGGTAATTGGTGAGTAAATGCTACTTGTCGACATCTTCCATCACTTTACTGATGATGGAGAGTAGACTGGCAGTGTGGTAATTGGAAACAAAAACAGAATTACCTGGAAAACTCAGCAGGTCTGGCAGCATCGGCGGAGAAGAAAAGAGTTGACGTTTCAAGTCCTCATGACCCTTCAACAGAACTAAGTAAAAATAGGAGAGGGGTGAAATATAAGCTGGTTTAAGGTGGGAGGGGGGGAAGAGAAGTTGGTGGGGGGTGGGGGGGGGCGGGGTGGTTGTAGGGACAAGCAAGCAGTGATAGGAGCAGATAATCAAAAGATGTCACAGATAAAGGAACAAAGAGGTGTTGAAGGTGGTGATATTATCTAAGAGAATGTGCTAATTAAGAATGGATGGCAGGACACTCAAGGTACAGCTCTAGTGGAGGTGGGGTGGAAAGACTGACAGGGCATTACAGGTATAGATTTAAAAATAATGGAAATAGGTGGGAAAAGAAAAATCTATATAAATTATTGGAAAAAACAAAAGGGAGGGGGAAGAAATGGAAAGGGGGTGGGGATGTACGAGGAGTTCAAGATCTAAAGTTGTTGAATTCAATATTCAGTCCGGAAGGCTGTAAAGTGCCTAGTCGGAAGATGAGGTGCTGTTCCTCCAGTTTGCATTGGGCTTCACTGGAACACTGCAGCAAGCCAAGAACAGACATGTGGGCAAGAGAACAGGGTGGAGTGTTAAAATGGCAAGCGACAGGGAGGTTTGGGTTTTTCTTGCAGACAGACCGCAGGTGTTCTGCAAAGCGGTCGCCCAGTTTACGTTTAGTCTCTCCAATGTAGAAGAGACCGCATTGAGAGCAACGAATGCAGTAGACTAAGTTAGGGGAAATGCAAGTGAAATGCTGCTTCACTTGAAAGGAATGTTTGGGCCCTTGGACGGTGAGGAGAGAGGAAGTGAAGCGGCAGGTGTTGCATCTTCTGCGTGGGCATGGGGAGGTGCCATAGGTGGGGGTTGAGGAGTAGGGGGTGATGGAGGAGTGGACCAGGGTGTCCCGGAGGGAACGATCCCTACGGAATGCCGCCGGTGGGGGTGAAGGGAAGATGTGTTTGGTGGTGGCATCATGCTGGAGTTGGCAGAAATGGCAGAGGATGATCCTTTGAATGCGGAGGCTGGTGGGGTGATAAGTGAGGACAAGGGGGACCCTATGTAATTGGCTTGATTGGGTTTGTTTTTTATGGACAGGACTTAGCTAAGCAATTTTCCACTTTGTCAGGTACATACCAGCACTGTGGCTGTGATGAAACAAATTGGCTAGAGGTACGCTTATTCTACAGCATAAATCTCCAGCCCTACAGCTAGGATGTTGTCAGGACCCATAGCCTTTACTGTATCCAATGTGCTCAGCCACTTCTTGATATCATGTGGGGTAAATCTAATTGGCTGAAGTCTAACATCTGATGCTGGGCACCTGAGGAGGAGGTTAAGATGGATCACTTTATGCTGAATTTATGGCTGAAGGTGCAAAAGACTTGCATTTATATAGTGTTTTTCTTGACCACCAGACATCACAAAGCATTTTACAGCTAATGAAGTACGTTTGAAGTGCAATCATTGGTATAATATAGGAAATTCAACAGTTCATTTGCACACATCGAGCTCTCAACAATGTGAAAATTTGCCAGGCAATCTGATTTTGTAATATTGATTGAGGCATAAACATTTGCCAAGACACCCAGGATAACTCTCCTGCTCTTCATTAAAATACTACTCTGGGATCATTTAAATCCACTTAGGAAGGCAGACAGGGCCTCAATTTAACAGCTCATGGAAAAGACAGCACCTCTGACAGTGTAGCACTCCATCAATATTGCACTGGAGTGTCAGCCTAGATTGCTGTGTCCTTGAGTAGGACTTGAACCCACACCATCTGACTCAGAGAGAGAGTACTACCAACTGAGTCACAACTGACAGATGATGCAAATGCTTCAGTCTTGTATTTTGCGCTGATGTGCTGGGCTCTGCCTTCTTTGAAGGATGAGGTGTTTATGGAGTATCCTCCTCCCATTAGTTGTTTAACTTGCCTACCACCAGTCACATTGGTTGTGGCAGAACTGCAGAGCTTTGATCTTATCTGTTTGTTATAGGGTTGCTTAGCTTTATCTACAGCATGCCTTCCAAAGTTAAGTCCACATGCACTCCATGTTGCCAGATGCAAAGGCCAGATCTCTGGATTATTAGTATAGCAGCATAACCACTATGCTACCATTTCCATGGCGTGTTTTCTTCAATCATTAGAAAATGTGAAAGCACCCAACGTGGACTGAGGACAGATCTGTATGAGTCTGCTAGCCCTCACTCTTCAGTTAGACTTGAGGGCCCTCATCACTACAATCGTCACTGGAGTGCATGGTAACACAAAATCTCCAATGACTGATTTCCTAAGCTTAGAGCTCCTCTTGTGAATTCCCAGACTGCTGTATTATAAGTCTTGAGTTTCAATGTTTGGCACTCTCTTGTCCAGCTGCAATGCGCTTGTATGTCAAATGGAACGGAAAGTGAGGCAAGAATTTGCAGATGTCATTGAGTCCTTGGCTGTGACCTCATGTAGATCCATGGATTTCTTAGCTGGTGTTAGCATGGGCATGGCTAAGAAGGCATGGATGAATTAGATAACAACAAACATAGCCCCTCCAGTTACTCCTTCCAAAAATAAGAGAAGATGCAGCAGAAAGCAAGCAGACTGAGCAGCTATCACAACACCAGATTTTTCAGGAAAATCTTGCAACCTAGCAGAGGGAAGAAGATCACCACCTGAATCCCACAAGGCTCCAACTTAGACCTAGTGGCCAACCACCTCAAGTCACGTACAGGCCGCCCTGGGTAAGGACAGCAGGTTTCCTTCCCTAAAATGATATTAGTGAACCAAGTAGGCTCTTACATCAATTGAATACTGTTACGACTGGGATGGGAGGAGTGCACAGTTTATCTAGTCCCACTACTCCACAGGTTGCACTATTAGTTTAAAAGTTGAATTCACTCACCAAAATGGCTAGTTATTTACCTTCACTACTGTTAGATTCAGAATAGAAGAGACTTGAACCAGGCTTCTTCCAATAAACTCAGAATGATTGATTTATTATAAAACAAAACTTATTCTTAAAACAAGTTGTGAGAACTGGTTAACATACAATTTGTAATCTGGAAATGTAACTATTTATCCCCTTTAAAATACCCCAGCAGACACTCACACACACAAACAAACAAACAAAGGACAAACAAATAGGGTCTCTGCAGAGTGGCGTTTGAAGAAGAGACCTTATTAAACAAAGGATAAAGTTCACAGGGTTTGATGCTGTCGATTTGGGACTCCCTCATGTGAAGACAGGCCGCTAGTCCCAGGAGATACTTGGAGGTTCTCACCAACGGAGCTTCAACGTGGAGAAGCATAGAGCTGGATCAATCCTTCTTGTTTAAGCCTCTAGGATTTCCAAGTACAGACAAGTTTCACTGAGATGAGGATTCCCAGCTGGATACTGATAGCCACACTGTATTCAGGCAAGGCAAGGAGATCATGAGCTAGGCAGCCTGGTGAAGACCTAAGTAAAAATATTGGTTTATTTGCGTCTGAGTTTTCCATATCCATGTATGCCCTGCCATAGGAAGTTTATGTGCTATCCGTAATATCTCTTTATGATACTTGGGCAGTACCATTACCTGATGAACAATTGTCCATTTTTCGTCTGCAGGTCTGTGAGGAGGTCTCAACTTCCTCATTAATATCCCATTTTTAATATAGTAATATTCTGGAACTTCCTTAGCTTTAGCTTCAGTTTGGACTAATTGCACTATCTTACTTAACTCCGGATTGGCTTGTTCAGCCTCAACTAAAGAAGATTTACTAAACATCTTTTTCGGATTATCTAAGTCTTTAAAGAAAGTTTCAGCAGACCTAATACCTGTCTGTGATACCGCTTTCACCTCTGATGGGCTTTGCTGAGCCATTGCTCAGATCATCACACACGAAGGGAAAATTCCTGGAACCTTTTCCTGTAACTGTTTGGAATCTTTAACCTTACTTGGGCTTTCGTGATTATGGGAGAAGTTACTACCTTTGTTCCAGCTAAATCATTTCCCAGGAGTAAGTCAACTTCATCAACGGGTAACTTCTGGACAATCCCTATCGTCGCTGTCCCAACATTAGGTCACACTTCAAGTGCACCCAGAACAGAGGTATGGGTATATACTCCCCGCCAATACCATTTATTAAAACTTTGGTTTTTATTGCATCTCTGGTTATGCCTTTCCTTAGCAAAAGTATTTGAGTGGCTCCTGTATCTCTTAATATACTATAGGTTTAGCTTTCTCATTTGAGGGATAAGGGGTTACTTTTCCTCTCGACAAAAAATCTTCATAACTCTTATGTATCTTATTCACCTCCCCTGAGCTCACAGCAGTGTTCACACTAGACAAAAACAGAATTACCTGGAAAAACTCAGCAGGTCTGGCAGCATCGGCGGATAAGAAAAGAGTTGACATTTCGAGTCCTCATGACCCTTCAACAGAACTGAATAATATTAGGAGAGGGGTGAAATATAAGCTGGTTTAAGGTGGGGGGAGAGGAGTTGGGGGGGGGCGGGTGGTTGTAGGGACAGGCAAGCAGTGATAGGAGCAGATAATCAAAAGATGTCACAGACAAAGGAACAAAGACGTGTTGAAGGTGGTGATATTATCTAAGAGAATGTGCTAATTAAGAATGGATGGCAGGACACTCAAGGTACAGCTCTAGTGGGGGTGGGTGGAAAGACTGACAGGGCATTACAGGTATAGATTTAAAAATAATGGAAATAGGTGGGAAAAGAAAAATCTATATAAATTATTGGAAAAAACAAAAGGAAGGGGGAAGAAACGGAAAGGGGGTGGGGATGGAGGAGGGAGTTCAAGATCTAAAGTTTTTGAATTCAATATTCAGTCCGGAAGGCTGTAAAGTGCCTAGTCGGAAGATGAGGTGCTGTTCCTCCAGTTTGCGTTGGGCTTCACTGGCACAATGCAGCAAGCCAAGAACAGACATGTGGGCAAGAGAGCAGGGTGGAGTGTTAAAATGGCAAGCGACAGGGAGGTTTGGGTCTTTCTTGCAGACAGACCGCAGGTGTTCTGCAAAGCGGTCGCCCAGTTTGCGTTTGGTCTCTCCAATGTAGAGGAGACCGCATTGGGAGCATCGAATGCAGTAGACTAAGTTAGGGGAAATGCAAGTGAAATGCTGCTTCACTTGAAAGGAGTGTTTGGGCCCTTGGACGGTGAGGAGAGAGGAAGTGAAGGGGCGGGTGTTGCATCTTTTGCGTGGGCATGGGGAGGTGCCATAGGTGGGGGTTGAGGAGTAGGGGGTGATGGAGGAGTGGACCAGGGTGTCCCGGAGGGAACAATCCCTATGGAATGCCGCCAGGGGGGGTGAAGGGAAGATGTGTTTGGTGGCGGCATCATGCTGGAGTTGGCGGAAATGGCGGAGGATGATCCTTTAAATGCGGAGGCTGGTGGGGTGATAATTGAGGACAAGGGGGACCCTATCATGTTTCTGGGAGGGAGGAGAAGGCATGAGGGCGGATGCGTGGGAGATGGGCCGGACATGGTTGAGGGCCCTGTCAACGACCGTGGGTGGAAAACCTCGGTTAAGGAAGAAGGAGCACATGTCAGAGGAACTGTTTTTGGAGGTAACATCATCAGAACAGATGCGACGGAGGCGAAGGAAGTGAGAGAATGGGATTCAGTAGGAATAGCTGTGGGAGTCAGTAGGCTTGTAATGGATATTGGTGGACAGTCTATCACCAGAAATTGAGTTGTGGGAGGGGGCCGGAGTACAGACCTGCTGAGTTTTACCAGGTAATTCTGTTTTTGTTTTGGATTTCCAGCATCCACAGTTTTTTGTTTTTATCTCTGTGTTTAATTGACTGCCACTCCTCTTCAAAAAATGCCTACCTTGAAGAAGTACTGCTCTGCTCTCCGACAGGATTTCCGTATCTCTCTTCTGCCTTGTTCACCTTCATTGCTTTCCATTTCTCTCCTGGTGTTTGACAAGGTGTTTACTAAAACCCGCTTTCACATCATATTTCCTTTCTCAGTGACTGTCTCCATCTCCGACTTACCCCACGTGGATTTCAACTGAAATTCCATCCCTCTTGTTTCGAACCCACCCAGGATTACAGGTATCTCCGGGACATAAAACGTTTCTCGGACTGCTGTTCCCGTCGCACTCTGTGATCCACACTCAATGCCATGCGTTGCCATATGAACACACTCGACCTCTCCCTCCAGCAGCACCACCGCACCCTTTTTCAAAGCTGTGCGTGCCCCCAGTTTCATTTTATTCTTCGTCTCATCCGACGCCTCAACAAGAAACTTTTTCTCTTTCTCTCAAGTGCTAAGGAACGCAAGCTCCAACAAGTCATTAACACCAACACCCATCTAGGACCCTCCACCTGTGCCTGTCCCTCCATCCCCACTCCATCTTCCAATCCCAGCCCCGGCCGTGTATTCACTATACCCCCTGACCTTCCCCTCTCCGACGCTGAACGTTCAGTGCTCAGCAAAGGATTTAGTTTCATACCCTTACGCCCTCATCTCAATGAATTTCGGGCTCAGCACGATGCTGAACTCTTCTTCCGCCGTCTTCGTCTCGGTGCTCACTTCTTTGGGCAGGAGTCCTCTCCCCGTTCAACGGATCCTTCTACCCACCTCCAATATTCTCCCTCCACCTGGACCCCTCCCTCTGGATTCTTACCTTCTCTTGATCTTTTCATTGAAAACTGTCGGCGTGACATTAGTCGTCTCAATTTCTCTGTTCCTCTCACCCATTCTAATCTGTCTCTCTCTGAAATTGCTGCACTCCGTTCTCTCAGGTCCAACCCCAACATTGTCATCAAACCCGCTGACAAGGGTGGTGCTGTTGTTGTCTGGCGCACTGACCTCTACCTTGCGGAGGCTGAGCGTCAACTCGCAGACACTTCCTCCTACCTCTCCCTGGACCATGACCCCACCACTGAACATCAAGCCATTGTTTCCAGGACTGTCACTGACCTCATCTCCTCTGGAGATCTTCCTCCCACAGCTTCCAACCTGATAGTCGCCCAACCTCGGACGGCCCGCTTCTACCTCCTACCCAAAATCCACAAACAGAACTGTCCCGGCAGACCAATCATGTCAGCCTGTTCCTGCCCCATGGAACTCATTTCTTGTTATCTTGACTCCCTTCTCTCTCCCCTTGTCCAGTCCCTTCCCACCTACATCCGTGATTCCTCTGACACCTTACGTCACATCAACAATTTCCAGTTCCCTGGCCCCAAACGCTTCCTCTTCACCATGGACATCCAATCCCTCTACACCTCCATCCCCCACCAGGATGGTCTGAGGGCCCTTAGCTTCTTCCTTGAACAGAGACCCGAACAATCCCCATCCACCACTACTCTCCTCCGTCTGGCTGAACTTGTTCTCACCCTGAACAATTTCTCCTTTAACTCCTCTCACTTCCTCCAAATAAAAGGTGTGGCTATGGGTACCCGCATGGGCCCCAGCGATGCCTGTCTCTTTATGGGGTATGTGGAACATTCCTTGTTCCAGTCCTACTCCAGCCCCCTCCCACAACTCTTTCTCAGGTACATCGATGATTACTTCGGTGCTGCTTCATGCTCTTGTCGGGACCTGGAAAAATTTATTAATTTTGCTTCCAATCTCCACCCCTCCATCATTTTCACATGGTCCATCTCTGACACTTCCCTTCCCTTCCTTGACCTCTCTGTCTCAATTTCTGGTGATAGACTGTCCACCAATATCCATTACAAGCCTGCTGACTTCCACAGCTACCTCGACTACAGCCCCTCACACCCCGCTTCCTGTAAGGACTCCATCCCATTCTCTCAGTTCCTTCGCCTCCGTCGCATCTGTTCTGATGATGCTACCTTCAAAAACAGTTCCTCTGACATGTCCTCCTTCTTCCTTAACCAAGGTTTTCCACCCACGGTCGTTGACAGGGCCCTCAACCATGTCCGGCCCATCTCCCGCGCATCCGCCCCCACGCCTCCTCCTCCCTCCCAGACACATGATAGGGTCCCCCTTGTCCTCACTTATCATCCCACCAGCCTCCTCATTCAAAGGATCATCCTCCACCATTTCCGCCAACTCCAGCATGATGCCGCCACCAAACACATCTTCCCTTCACCCCCCCCAGCGGCATTCCGTAGGGATCGTTCCCTCTGAGACACCCTGGTCCACTCCTCCATCACCCCCTACTCCTCAACCCTCACCTATGGCACCTCCCCATGCCCACGCAAAAGATGCAACACCCGCCCCTTCACTTCCTCTCTCCTCACCGTTCAAGGGCCCAAACACTCTTTTCAAGTGAAGCAGCATTTCACTTGCATTTCCCCTAACTTAGTCTACTGCATTCGTTGCTCCCAATGCGGTCTCCTCTATATTGGAGAGACCAAACGCAAACTGGGCGACCACTTTGCAGAACACCTGCGGTCTTTCCGCAAGAAAGACCCAAACCTCCCTGTCGCTTGCCATTTTAACACTCCACCCTGCTCTCTTGCCCACGTGTCTGTCCTTGGCTTGCTGCATTGTTCCAGTGAAGCCCAACGCAAACTGGAGGAACAGCACCTCATCTTCCGACTAGGCACTTTACAGCCTTCCGGACTGAATATTGAATTCAAAAACTTTAGATCTTGAACTCCCTCCTCCATCCCCATCCACTTTCCGTTTCTTCCCCCTCCCTTTTGCTTTTTTCCAATAATTTATATAGATTTTTCTTTTCCCACCTATTTCCATTATTTTTAAATCTATACCTTTAATGCCCTGTTAGTCTTTCCACCCCACCCCCACTAGAGCTGTACCTTGAGTGTCCTGCCATCCATTCTTAATTAGCACATTCGTTTAGATAATATCACCACCTTCAACACCTCTTTATTCCTTTGTCTGTGACATCTTTTGATTATCTGCTCCTATCACTGCTTGCTTGTCCCTACAAACACCCCCCCCACAACTTCTGTCCCCCCACCCCCCCACCTTAAACCAGCTTATTTTTCACCCCTCTCCTAATATTACTCAGTTCTGTTGAAGGGTCATGAGGACTCGAAACGTCAACTCTTTTCTTATCCGCCGATGCTGCCAGACCTGCTGAGTTTTTCCAGGTAATTCTGTTTTTGTTTTGGATTTCCAGCATCCACAGTTTTTTGTTTTTATCTCAGTGTTCACACTTGGTTTTACAGCTGTAGTTAACGCTGCAACTTGATCTGGTGTATTTTCAGTCAGGGGTCCTTTTCCTGAATTAGCCTTACACACCCCAGTAAGTCCGTGTATTTCCAACGCAACTTTGAGAAATCTGCACGAATGTGTCCCACCTTGTTACAATGGGAACACTTACGCCTTCAAATATCATTTCCACCCTCGGCGCCTTCCTTTCTGGTCTGAGGAGGAAGTTCCAGGGCATTCCCTGCTGTCCCTCCTCTTCCCTGGCTACTTGCCTTCCTTTCACTTCCCACCTTCTATCCTTTTCAGGTTTGTGGGGTGATGGAAAAAGTGTTGGATATATGGACCAAATGAAATAAAGAAGGCCTCTACATCCCTTTCCTCAACTTTGGAAGGGCTTGTACAAACTTGAACATGGGGGCTGGGGGTGGTTTCTTCATCATCAGAAATTTCTCCAGCATCTGAGGCCTATTTTTTTAATGCCAGCCTTTAAGCTGGTGCTCCCTTTCTCATTCCTTCTATCTCCCCTTGGCCTCTCTTTCTTTAACCTTCTCCCTTGCCTGAAATTCCAATTCCAGCTTCTTCAATGCTCTTTTTCTTTTTCCTCTCAAGCCTTTTCAATTCCAATTCTCTTTCCTATTCAAGCTGCTTCATTTGCAACGAATCCTAGCTAACTCAATTGACTCACCCCCTGAAAAACATGGTCTTTCTAGTATCCCTTCCAATTTCAAATAGCTTCATAGTCACTTTTACTGATTTCAGCATATTGACAACAAACAGAAGCCTTACTCATGTGCACTCTCCTTTTCAATAGGCACTTTTTAACTCTTACCCTCCCTTTCTGCTGAACAAAATGGTGCATGACACATAACCACTATGGGAGAAGAGTAAGACCATAGAGGAATATTCTGCATTATGATCCTCTCTGAGCTGGAATAGTAAACACTGAAGATCAGTGATTCCCTCAAGGACCGTCTAAATTGGATATTCATGGCTGGGTACTTATCTAAACAAGATCTCTGTGTATTACTTGAGCACCTTCCTACACCTCAGCCATTCAGTCAGTTTAAGATTTCAATACTTTTCATCTGCTACTGTGCAGCCTGACAGTGCCAAGATAACTCTTGCTCTTTTTCTCTTCCCTGCAGGTACTTCTCAGCAGCAAGAATATGATACTCTGGAAGAGACAATATTTCTGAGGCGTCACCACCATCCAGCCCACCCAAGCACTAGCACAGAGATTGATAACTCAGGTAGATAAAACAGTGATTTGGAGGGATCTGCATGTAGTGACACATCCATCACATCCATTGCTTCACAATATGAGCAGGCTCAGGTATTGCTGGCAGGGACACTCCAGAGTTGGCTTACTGGAGGGCAAGGTCATTTTCCACCTCTGCTAAAGAGGACGGAGGTGCAAAGAACAGGGGACCATTGATGAAAAGAAAAATACTTTTTTCACTGATGTGGTTATACAAGATTTTGGAGGATCTGCTGGAGAGAATCAGCACCATGGCTGAATGTATGGAGGAATCTGCTTCCAGCTTATGTGGAGTCATCTTGCACAACATCACCATAATGCAGTCTACCTTGAAGACTGTGGCCATTTCCAGGAATACAGAAGCTAGGTTCTCATTACAGAAGTCATGTCTTTGCAACTTTGGTGGATGCTCAATGGCTTTCATCCATGTTCATTATGTAGTAATTGAGTTATTTAATTTTATTCAGGTGGTGGGCATTAACTGGGGATTCATTTGTGCTCCTATCATGTCCCACTCCTGGAAAACCAAGAACTGTGATTGTACTCGAAAGAAGTTGCAATCTGTGACTGTTGGTAACTCGAAAGAGTTTCAATAAATAGGAGCAGGGAGGTGTCAGCTGTGGCTCAGTTCATAGCACCCTCACCTTTGAGTCAGAGGGTTGTGGGTTCATGTCCCACTCCAGGACTTTGAACAAAAAAAAAGTAAATAGGGGCTGGAGTGCATTGTTGACCCCCAGAGCCAGATTTTAATTTGAGTTAGATAAATTTCCTTCGAGATTTTGATTTTAGTTGCAGTGACCCTTTAAGGGACTATCCCCCTGTTTAATTTGATGGCTTGGTTTATTTGCCAATTGTTAATTTTATTGCTCAAAAAGAGTATAAATAGGAGCAGAATGAAACTGTGGTCAATGGATTTGAGGGTCCATGTTTTAATGTGTATCTCTGTAAATAAAAGTTTACAAAGCATTTGGCTGCAATTCAATCTTTCAGCACCTGGTTTCCTGGAAGAGTCTCTGAGCTCTACCTAGAAGGAACTGCTGGACCAAATAGGTACGGGTTTTTTAAATGTAAATTTATCACTTGCAGTCTGTTCTCCAACAGATCAATGGCAGTGATGAACTGCAGCCCAATGAGAATGGAAATTATGCAGTGGGAGTGGCACATATTGCTCTCTTTCAGGATGTCAACACTTAACACCATCGCTTCAAACAATATCCACCAGAAAGCCAAAAAGCCAACTGAGTCAGACTGTCCGTACAGCAGCTAAAGTGCTGTAACCTGTACCGGGGCTCTCAAGTGCCCAGAAGTTAGAAATCACAAGCATATCAAGGGTCTAAACATGAGCAACAGAAGCTTTCAAGCAGCTTTGATGAAGCCATTGAAAGAGCACTTTGTAGGAGTATTGATGTCAATGGACATTCATTTAGGAAAGGCGCTATGAATTGACACTTGGAGAAGGGATTCATTCAAGACAATTATTTGGCAGAATTTAATTAGGGGAAAGGGATCTTGCCTGCCGGCTGGAGAGCTACTTTTGGGAAGGCCCACCACATTAACTACCAATCAGATACTTAACTGGGTAGCAGCGGGCCTTCAAAGGGATAAAGGTGGAATCATAGCAATAAATTAATCACTTATCGATCACCTTTGACACTTTGGTCTGCAGTATCTTTTTACAGCAGCTCCTGAGCCCGCATTGTCAGGATCTCATTCATTTAGAAGTTGGTTGAATGCTTTCAGTGTACTTTAATACAGAATTAAAGGTCTGAAGAAAGAGATAATTAAGGATTTTGGATCGATGCAGATGGTCTTTGTGTAGATTTTCAGGGGTGGTGGGAGGGGGGACATAAGCTGGTCAGCAGAAGTGCTGTTCTATTAACTGATCCCTGGCACCTCTAGCTGCATTGCACTAATGCAGGCCCGTCTTCTTCCACATCTCCCTCCCTTTGCCCCATTGTTACTGATCAGAAGAAATGTCTCCCTGTTGATCTGTCTCCTCTAGCTGTAATCCACTCAATATTACCATTTGTGCAATATGCAGTATGTTACGTTGCTCAGACTGACCTTGCATGAGGACTACTTTGGGGAGGCCCAGACCCATCAAGACACCTAAAACTTTGCTTCAATCACCCAACCATATGTTCAATGATGCTCCTGGTGATGATGTAGCTGTAATTATGGCTGCGATATTAAGTCATGGCAACTTTGTGGAGACTGCCATGAGCCATGTGGGCAAGGGGTAACTCTTGCCCTCAAGCAACTATCCTCTTACATTCCTGGAATGATGGAATTTGGGGATTGGATATCACTGGATGTAAGTATTTTGACAACTGCCTGTAAAATTGCACAGTTCTGAATGATCTTTCTGCAGTATTCATGCACCAGTTTGACATTTGTATGTTATCTTTTCCTGTTGATTAAAGCTCAGGCAATTAGGATATTGGTGGCTTGCTTGATACAGCTGTGGCCTGCTTGATACAGCTGTGCACTGCAGACTGGGACATGTGGATGATATTTCCTGTAATAGTCTGGTAGGAGCCAGAGGCAAGAAAATTAAGGAGGGTGTTGATCTTGACAACCATTGGTGATGCATGGCCTGGCAGCAGCTCCTATTGCAGGAGCCTCAATGGAACAATTCCAACCTATTTGCTGAAGCGCAGCCCCCTGATGCAGTACTTCTGTGTCATACCCATGAAAATGTATGTCTCTTGGGATATAGGGCAGAATCGTCCCAGATTTGCACTAAGTGCGGTAGCAGTTGGGTAAAACGTCCGGCCGCAATGGCGGCTCCTCACACTGTATTGTCCCAAACAAGCCATGTTAATTATGCATTCCTGGGACACACACCGTTTCCATGGCAGGCGGGCTCTGATTCGCCGGCCACACTGTCACCTTGCCGCTTCATCACACCAGGCACCACATTTAAAGTACAACCGTGCACACACCTTCTCAGTACTTCCAGCCCAGGACTGCTGCAAATAAGACATGGCCGAGAAAGATAAGAAGACTGCAACCTCCAGGTTTAGTGACATGGACCTCGAGTGCCTTTTGGACACTGTGGAGGCATGCCGTGATGTTCTCTATCCCCGCTGTGGCTGCAGGAGGGGCAGCAACATTACCACTCTGGCTTGGTAGGCGATGGCAGTGGTGATCAGTGCCAATGCTGCACAGAAGAGGTTGGCCAACCAATGCAGATAGAGGATGAATGATCCCATCTGTGCTGCCAGGGTATGGCAACCATATCATCACTCTAAACTTACACACTCAAGCCCATCACACATGCACTGGCATCTCACTCACTGTCAGCTCACGGGACATCACCACTCACTCTTTCACACACACCCTCACATCTCCATCTGGCCTCATCTGCTCTGGAGACTGCCTCCTCAGCCCTCACTATCTTGAGGCCACTTGCACAGATCAATTTGAGCCCCCACACAAATCCTGGGATACCCCCTTCCTTAGTAAAGCCCCCACCCTGCAGCCGCTTCCCTTGCCTGAGGCCACTTCTCCCCCTTTCCCAAGCAAGCCCTAGCCCTGTAACTGTACACAGCCCGAAGCTAGGTAGGCAAACAAACCTCAAAGTCCTGACTGAAGTGCAGCTTGCCAGGTGCATGTTGCTTATGTGTAGTTGTGAAACACATCAGTGTGCAATCACTTCTGCCGACGTAGGCAGACGATCCAGCGTGGGTCCATCGGGCGAGCCTTATAATGATACGTGGATGTATTACAATGAGGTTCCCGATGTCTGATGGCAGCTAATGTGGCCCGCCATCAATGGGCTGAGCAGACGATCACAAACTGGTTTCATGTCATCATGAAACCGATTTTTAGCCTTCCCACCATATTGTCTGCTCATGATGCTGGGTATGCCCGACGCCAGCGGTTTCGGACGATTCTGCCCATAAACTGGATGGGCTAAGCAAGGTCTGCTATGAACAGTGTCTCCCACCTGCCTCTAACAAGCCAGCCTGCTGCTCATCCTCGTTGTTGAGACTGCATGCCACTGCTCTCCTTGCACCAATTTTTCCTCTATCCAATGTAATATATCAGACCATGTGTGGAACTTATGGGAGTAATTTTCCGCTTGTCAAACATTATGACCCATTCTGCAGTTAATTTTCATTCAAAGCCTCCAACTAAAGCACATGCACCATCTTTCATTAGCAGCAAAGTAGCTTAAAACCAGCAAGAAACTGCGCAATGCTATCAGGATTTAACCACAATAGTCAGAGATTAGCATTTTAACAAGGAGGTAATAAGTCACTTTATCCTTCTTGTCCTCCAGTGCTGAACACAGGAAGCGCTACAAAATCAGAGGCGCCATTTTCAGATGATACATTAAACAAAGGCTCCGTCTACTATCTTAAATGGACATAAAAGATACCATGGCACTATTTCAACAAATAGCATGGCCAATGTCCTGGCCAATATTTATCCCTCAATCAACACCATTAAAACAGGTTATCTGCTCATTATCATATTGCTATTTGTTGGAGCTCGTTGTGCATGAAGTGGCTTGATGTTTCCCACAATAACACAGTGATTACAGGCGGTACCTTCTGCCCTCACTGGTAGCGAGCTTGGAGGCGGGAAGCACATGTACTTAGGTGGAATGCTGACACATCTGAATCCCAGCAACTTCCCGCCTCGGCCCCTGGTCGAACCTCCTGTCCCACCACCAATCGGGGCCCTTAAATGGCCAATTAAGGACCAATTAAGGACCTCATCCCACCACTGCTGGGTTTAATCTAGCTACCAGCGAATGGATCACCATGCAGCGTGCACAACAGCTGCAACCATGCGGGCAGCTTGTCACTTCCAGGGTGGGGATTGGAGCTGGATCCCTTGATCAAACGCTTTCATTGCCTGATCAAGGGACTGGACATTGGGAAAGGAGGCCCGCTGAGATCCAGCCTCCTGCCCTTGCTCCTGACCTGCCTGCCCCTCTCTCCCCACAACTCCCAACTCATGAAACCCTCTCCCCCAACATCACTTACCTTTCTCCTGGGTCACTCTGTGATCCTGGGGCACTGGGGGGAGGTGTCCTTCCGGCAGCAGCCACCACTTCCTCCCTGGCGCTGCTGAACATAAGAGCTGCCGGCCTCTGATTGGCCGGCAGCTCTTGTAGGTGAGACATCATTCCCCAAGGACCTGATTCCAGAGGGAGGCCCGCCACTGGTCTCGCCACTGCCTGATTGGCCTGTTCGGTAGGCCTTCCAGAAAAGAGGCAGTGTGGGTCTCTCGCTGGATCTCCAGCTGGCAGGTGAGCCCCCAATGCCTCAACAAGATTCCACCTTATATTTCAAAATTACGTCATAGATTGTAAAACTCTTTGGGACATCCTGAGGTCCTTAAAGGCCCTACATGAGTGTGCAAGTCTTTTTTTCCTACTGTGTAGTTAAATATTGACTTATTTGTGAATATTGTGCAATTGGTCTTAATGTTGTATTTCTGTTGAATTTTCTGCAATGTTAAAACATCATTAGTCTGATAACAATTCCTAATTCTATACTTCTTGGCTTGATTTTCCTATTGCTTTGAATAGAGTTGTAAACCATGGGTCAATTATCAGTTTGACCAAACACCTGGTCAATGGTGTAATCCTGCTGCCCATGTACTATTCTTAGTGAGAGGTCTCAGCCTTTTTGATGGTTGGGCCTTATCTGTATAACACTAGCAAGCCAAAAGCATGAAACTGGCACTCACAGGCATCTTCCCTCCTAGAGGTGGTGTTCGCAGCAGTGTTGCGAAATACGCCAGTTCCTCCAACAAACCAAGCTGGAAGTTCAACATGAAAGGGGATCGATAGTTCAGACAGTCAGGCAGCCATGCTCCTCCAGTCCCAGAAGAATCTGAAAAACAACAACATCTTACCTGATCCAGATCACCCAAATGGTACAGGGTGCATGGCACACACTCCGATCATGGGTACCTCAAAATTGGTTCAGCGTATCACAAACACAATAGTTAAAATATTATAAGTAGGCTTCCGTTTAAAGTAGGTCGGCAGCTGGTTCACTCATACGAGGGCAACAAAAATGTTGGTAGAAGGATCAGGAGTGGGAACAGGTCAGCCCAAAAGCATAATTTTTGGAGTGCTACATCCAATTCCCATTAGAAAAAGAAACAATGATGGAAATTGCATCCCTCTCCATTGCCTACACACTAGGTCCTGGGCTTTTGTTGATTTGGGCCAACTCGGGAGCCCTTTGAAAATAGTGGGTAGGACCCAATTCCAGGATTCCCAACCCGATTGCCATTTCCGGCTATTTTCGATGGTGCAAGCAGCTCATCCGCATGCAGCACTCCTGCACTTCCTGGTTCCATTGAGGGGGCTGGACAGTCCAACACCACCCGCCCACCCCCAACAATATTTTTGTGGTGTTGGACCCCTTCTATAAGAATATTTGGTTCACAGCGCCTCAAGGGAGCTGCTGACCATGGGGGAATCCCCAGTCCCAAATGGAGAACCAAAAAAAAAGTCACCGGCTCCTAGATTTCTTAAATTTACAGGCTTGGAAACACAAAAAAATGTTCTTTAATTTTTAATAGCGTAATGCTACACCATAAGGTAGATGTGTTTTTATTGCAATTATTGGTTATAGAGCTCTGTTCTACCCAGGTAAGTTGGCCATTATATTCACCAGCTTTGTTTAAGTGTTGAAATGCATTAGAGTACTTTTCTCATTTAGAAAAGTGCTTGGGAACTCTAAATGTCATCATCTAAAGTGATGTAAATCCCTAGCCCTCTAAAAGTTAAAAAAGTCTTCACCAGCTTTCAGTTAGAGAAAAAAAAACCCTGTTGCTGGACTGTATTGATTTCAGGCCAACTGGTATAGATCTGAAAAAAACTTAGCCATCTGTTTTAGAAATGTCAACAGGCTTCATTTCCAATTGTTGTTATCACAGCTGATCCTATCACAAATGCTTGGCCGAGTTTCAAAAGCTTCAGAATAATTTATCTCAGCAAGGGACTATGTAAACAGTTTGAATGACAGTTTTGAGGGTTTATTAAAGAATTAACTGTCTTTGATGTGATAAGTGAAATATATGTTTGTTTTTTACAATAGATTGATCATTTGAGGTGATTTAATTTTTTTGAAGGAGAGTTTTTTTCAGCGCATTGTGTTTAAATGACAGCTCTATTAGATTGTTAGAATTTTTAACTTTCTTATCTTATGGAGTCGAAGGTCTTGGCACCATATTAAAAGGGCACCAGACAGCCATTCATTCACTGCAAGCCAGGAGCTTTGGATTTTGAACCCATCACAATGTCACAGAGCAGACAACATGTGGGCCCATGGTTCAGCAATGCCTCCCTGCAGATTCTTCTCCAGGCTGTCCAGGAATGGGGGGTGGTCCTGGCCCCCAGAGATGGTGGCAGGAGGCCCTCCTGTCTGTCCTTTCAAAAACATCACGAGGTCATAGGAGCAGGAGTAGGCCATTTGGCCCCTTGTGCCTGCTCCGTCATTCATTTTGATCATGGCTGATCATCTAACTCAATAGCCTGCTCCCGCTTTCTCCCCATACCCCTTGATCCCTTTCACCCCAAGAGCTATATCCAACTCCTTCTTGAAAACATACAATGTTTTGGTCTCAACTACTTCCTGTGGTAACGAATTCCACAGGCTCATTACTCTCTGAGTGAAGAAATTTCTCCTCAACTCAGTCCTAAATGGTCTACCCCATATCCTCAGACTGTGACTCCTGGTTCTGGACTCCCCCACCATTGGGAACATCCTTCCTGCATCTGCCCTGTCTAGTCCTGTTAGAATTTTGTAGGTTTCTATGAGATCCCCCCTCATTCTTATGAACTCCAGCGAATATACTCCTAACCGACTCAATCTCTCCTCATATATCAGTCCCCCCATCCGAGGAATCAGTGGGTAAACCTTTGCTGCACTCCCTCTATAGCAAGAACATCCTTCCTCAGATAAGGAGACCAAAACTGCACACAATATTCCAGGTGTGGTCTCACCAAGGTCCTGTACAATTGCAGCAAGACATCCCTGTTCCTGTTCTCGAATCCTCTGGCTATGAAGGCCAACATACCATTTGCCTTCTTTACCGCCTGCTGCACCTGCATGCTTACCTTCAGCGACTGGTGTACAAGGACACCCAGGTCACGTTGCACATTCCATCTCTCAATTTATAGCCATTCAGATAATAGTCTGCCTTCCTGTTTTTGCTACCAAAATGGATAACCTCACATTTATCCACATTTTACTGCATCTGCCATGCATTTGCCCACTCACTCAGCTTGTCCAAATCACACTGAAGCATCTCTGCATCCTCCTCACAGTTCACCCTCCCACCCAGCTTTGTGCCATCTACAAATTTGGTGATATTACATTTAATTCCCTCATCTAAATCATGAATATATATTGTGAATAACTGGGGTCCCAGCACCGATCCCTGCGGTACCCCATTAGTCACTGCCTGCCATTCGGAAAAAGACCCGTTTATTCCTACTCTTTGTTTCCTGTCTGCCAACCAGTTTTCTCTCCATCTCAATCCACTACCCCCAATCCCATGCGCTTTAATTTTACATGCTAATCTTTTATGTGGGCCTATGTCAAAAGCCTTCTGAAAGTCCAAATAAACCACTCATCCCCCTCATCAACTCTACTATACATCCTTAAAAAATTCCAGTAAATTTGTCAAGCATGATTTCCCTTTCATAAATCCATGCTGACTCTGTCCGATTCTGCCACTGTTTTCCACGTGCTCAGCTATTAAATCTTTTATAATGGACTCTAGAATTTTCCTCACTACTGACGTCAGGCTGACTGGTCTATAATTCCCTGTTTTCTCTCTGCCTCCCTTTTTAAATAGTTGGGTTACATTAGCTACCCTCCAATTTGTAGGAACTGTTCCAGAGTCTATAGAATCTCTGAAGATGACCACCAATGCATCCACTATTTCGAAGGCCTCTTCCTTAAGGATGTAGATTATCAGGCCCCAGGGATTTATCAGCCTTTAATCCCATCAATTTCCCAAACACCATTTCCCTACTAATGCCGATTTCTTTCAGTTCCTCCCTCTCACAAAACCCTGTGTTCCCCAACATTCCTGGTATGTTATTTGTCTCCTCCTTTGTGAAGACAGAACCAAAGTATGTATTTAGTTGGTCAGCCATTTCTTTGTTCCCCATTATAAATTCCCCTGTTTCTGACTGTAAGGGACCTACATTTGTCTTCACCAGTCTTTTTCTCTTCACATACCTATAGAAACATTTACAGTCAGTTTTTATGTTCCCTGCAAGCTTACCCTCGTACTCTATTTTCCCTTTCTTAATCAATCCCTTGGTCCTCCTTTGCTGAATTCTAAACTGCCCCCAATCCTCAGGTCTGTTGTTTTTTCTGGCCAATTTGTATGCCTCTTCCTTGGATCTAATACTATCTCTAATTTCCCTTGTAAGCCATTGTAGGCCACCTTTCCTGTTTTACTTTTGCGCCAGACAGGAATAAACAATTGTTGCAGTTCCCCCCTGTGCTCTTTGAATGTTTGCCATTGCCTATCCACCGTCATCCCTTTAAGTAACATTTCCCAATCCATCATAGCCAACTCACGCCTCACACCATCGTAGTTTCCTTTATTAAGAATCAGGTCCCAAGTCTCAGAATCAACTATGTCACTCTCCATCATACTATGGTCGTTTGTCCCCAAGGGGCCTCGCACAACTAGATTGCCAATTATTGCTTTCTCATTACACAATACCCAGTCGAGGATGGCCTGTTCTTTCGTTGGTCCCTCAATGTATTGGTACAGAAAATCATCCCATATACAGTCCAGGAATTCCTCATCTACGGTATTGTTACTAATTTGATTTGCCCAATCTATATGCATATTAAAGTCACCCATAATTACAGATGGTCCTTTATTACATGCGTCTCTAATTTCCTGTTTAATGCCATTCCCAACATCACCACTACAGTTTTGGGGTCTATATACAACCCCCATTAACATTTTTTGCCCCTTCGTGTTTCTCAGCTCTACCCATACAGATTCCACATCATCGGAGCTAATATCTTTCCTCACTATTGCGTTAATTTCCTCTTTAACCAGCAATGCAACTCCACCGCCTTTTCCTTTTTGTCTGTCCTTCTTAAAAACTGAATACACCTGAATATTCAGTTCCCATCCCTGGTCAACCTGCAGCCATGTCTCCGTAATCCAGACTATATCATACCTGTCTGCGTCTATTTGCGCGGTTAATTCATCCACTTGTGAATGCTCCTCACCTTAAAGCACAAAGCCTTAAGGCTTGTCTTTTTAACATTACTTGTCCCGTTCCCATTATTTTTCACTGAGGCCCTGTTTGATTCTTGCCCTTGATTTCTCTATCATTTTTCTTATTCCCCTTTCTGTCTTTTGTTCTTGTCTTTGATTCCCCTTCCTCTGACTCCTTGCATAGGTTCCCATCCCCCTGCCATTTTAGTTTAAACCCTCCCCAACCACTCTCGCAAATGTTCCCCCTAGGACATCAGTCCCGGTCCTGCCCAGGTGTAACCCTTCCAGTTTGTACTGATCCCACCTCCCCCAGAACCGGTCCCAATGCCCCAGGAATCTGAAACCCTCCCCTTCACACCATCTCTTCAGCCACGTATTCATCCAATATATCCTGCTATTTCTACTCTGACTGGCACGTGGCACTGGTAGTAATCCTGGGATCACTACCTTGAGGTCCTACTTTTCAACTTACTTCCTAACTCCCTATATTCTGCTTTTAGGACCTCATCCCTTTTTTTACCTATGTCGTTTGTACCAATGTGTACCACGACCACTGGTTGTTCACCCTCCCCCTTCAGAATATCCTGTAGCCGCTCTGAGACATCCTTGACCCTAGCACCAAGGAGGCAACATTCCATCCTGGAGTCTCGTTTGCGGCCACAGAAATGCCTATCTATTCCCCTTACAATTGAATCCCCTATAACTATTGCATTCCCATACTTTTTACTCCTCTCCTGTGCAGCAGAGCCAACCGCGGTGCAACGAATTTGGCTGTTGCTGATTTCTCCTGAGAGGCCATTCCCCCCAACAGTATCCAAAGCGGTATATCTGTTTTGCAGGGGAATAGCCACAAGAGATTCCTGCACTGCCTGCCTAGTCCTCTTGCTTTGCCTGGTGGTCACCCATTCCTTTCCTGCCTGTGGACTCTTAGCCTGCGGTGTGACCACCTCTCTATACGTGCTATCCACGATACTCTCCACCTCGTATTAGCCCATATTGGGTGAGTGGCTATTGAGGATACATGGGGGAATGCAGAGGGTATGGGGAATATGAGGAGGCATGGTGGGGCATTGGGAATATGAGGGGCATGGGGGTTATGAGGGAGCATGGAGGAGCATGGGGATCTGAGGGGGTATGGAGGGAGCATGAGGGACAAGTTGGAATTATGAGGCGGTATGGTGAGAGGGATGAGGGTTTGGGGGTCTGACATTCCTCATTAAAATTCGACCAATCTCCCAGTAAATGGAGGCAGGTATTCGAGCTGCCAGCCTGGCCACTTGCCACCTTCCGTTGCTTTCTTGGACTTGCATCCAAAGGCATCAGGTTTTACTTCATCTCATACCCCCACTTCCCTGGAACGAAAATATGGCATGCGGTGTGCTCCTTTTAAAGGAGACCTGTCTGCCAGTTTTGGGAAGTATCCCTACACAACCATCCTGCCTCCTCCACGAAAATCCGGCCTTAGGATGGTGCAAAACATTATTATTTATAGGCCTTTTTTTTAAGAGAAACTATGTTTAGGTACAGTGCGAACCTAATTTTGCTTGACCAACTCTTTAAATTTTCAACAGCTCAAGAGCAAGATCACTTCTTGGGAATCCCACCGCAGGCAGCAGTTAATTAACCCAGTAAAGTCATTGTTTTGTTGATTATGTTCCCAAATACCTTTTATTCTTTTAATTTCTTTTCCCCCATTTTCACTTACTCTTATTTCCTGCACCATCTGACTCTTGAGTAGAGGGAAACTGTTCTTCAGCTTCAGCTGTCAACATGAAGACCAAAAGAGCATAGAAAATTAACTTATTATAATGTGAAGCATGTTTTTGCTTTTAATTTCTAGCTTGGACCATGCCACCCCTTTGCTTTAAATTTAATTTTTGTAAAAGAGTAAGAGATTAATTTTCCATATAATACAACTATATGGTGGCAATGGCAACCTCTGGAGTATTACTTATTTCAAAATAGTTAATCAGGTCACATTCTGAGTGCTTGGCCATATCTGATTCTTTTAATAATGAGCTGTTAGGCAGGGCCAAGATATTAATCAAATTAATCCTTGCTTCATCTGAAACTAATAACAAGTTCTTGATCAATGACTAAGAGGCTAAGTGAGGTTGACTACAACAATAAATCTTTCATTTGGCTGAAAAATCCACCAAACAGCCACAAAATTCAATTCTTCCCTCATTGCACTCAGAACAACAGAGTCAGGACCATGTATGTCCAGTGCACTCCTGGTCCCATTTTCTACTCTCTGTAGACTTGAGGTCATCCAAAACTGTTACCAAGTCCTGTTCACACACCATCCCTGTGCTCACTGGTCTGTCAGTGCCTTGATTTTAAAATTTACACCCTTGTTTTCAAATCCCTCCATGGCCTGGTCTCTCCCTTTCATTGTACTCTCCTCTATCCTTACAACCCCTCAAGGTACCACTCCCCTGTAATTCTTCAGCATTCTTGAGTTTGATTGCTCCACCATTGCCAACCACACATTCAGCTGCCTAGGCCCTAAACCTCTTCGCCTCGCTTCTTTTCCTTTCTCCTTTAAAACGCTCCTTGAAATCTACCTCCTTCTGTCCCAATATCACTTTCCGTGGCTTGGTGTCAAATTTTGTTGATAATGCTCCATTGAAGTTTATTACCTTAAAGGTGTTGGGTGGCACCTTCCGTTCTGGAGTATAACATGGTTGGTGGGAGCAGGAATGAGAGAGACTTCTGCATGGAGGGGGCAGGATGGCTGGTCACGCACGATGTTGCACTGTTCAGCTCATTACATATACATGTGCGAGGAGCACGCCAAATCCCGCAGCTGGAGCGGGCAGGAAGTTGCTGTTCCCATTCTTACCTTATGGAGTCGCAAGTCCTGGCACCATATTTAAAGGGCACCCAGACAGCCATTCATTCACCACAAGCCAGGAGCTCTGGATTTTGAACCCATCAGAATGTCACAGAGCAGACAACATGTGGCCTCATGGTTCAGCAATGCCTCCCTGCAGATTCTTCTCCAGGCTGTCCAGGAATGGGGGGAGGTCCTGGCTCCCAGAGATGATGGCAGGAGGCCCCCCTATCTGACCAAGGCAGCCTGGGAAGAGGTTGCAGCGGAGGTTGGAGCCTGTGGGGCCCAGAAAAGAACCGACCAGCAGTGCCGAAAAAGGATGAATGATCTGAGGAGCTCTGCCAGAGTAAGTGGCACCATCTACTCACTTCAAAGTGACACTCCTAAGGGTATCAGGCAGTCTAGTGTCTCAAGGACAAGGTGGCTTCAGTCACCATTCAAGTAGGTCAGGAAAAACAATGGACCCTTACAGTTTCTAAACGTGTCATCCTCTGAGCTTCACTTCCTTGCCCCTTGAATCTTGAATGTCTTCAATGTTTCCTTTCTGAGAGAAGGCAAAAGCACATATGGATCCAGGGTCCAATGCTGCCTTTGCCAGGGTCTTAATAAAGAGATGAAGGAGGGAAAGGTGACACCACGTGTAGCTTCAGCAGAAGGGACATGGTCAAGTGGAACCATGCATGAGCAGGAGGGTCAGGAGGAGAGACCCAGATAACCGGGGTGACTTGCCAGACCTAAAGTTTATCGTCCAAATGAGTGACAGGCAATGCCGTGCAAGTCTGCGCTTGTCCCGAGCTCTGGTACATCACATATACCACGTTCTTCATGAATACCTGACACCATGTGGAGTTGGAGGGTATCCCCTGCCAGTGGCTTTGAAGACGACTGCTGCACTCAATTTCTTGGCCTCTGGTTCTTTCCAAGGATCGACAGGTGACCTGTATGGTACCTCTCAGCTCACAACGCATTGGTGCATAAAGGAGGTCACAGATGCCCTTTGCAGGCAGGCCCATCATTATATCAGGCTTCCTCTGGATGAAGATAGCCAGGCTGTGAGATTCACCGGCTTTGCCACCATCTCAGGCTTCCCAAGAGTGCAGGGTATAATAATCTGCACTCATTTGACAATACGGGCTCATGACAGCAGCCCCTAATGTTTGTAAACTGCAAGGGCTACCATTCCATCAATGCACAACTGGTGCATGATCATCAGAAGCACAGACTGCACATTTGTGCACGATACCCTGAGAGTTGCCATGACTCCTACATCCTAAGTCACTCCCAGATGCCAGATATTTTTGAGGGGCCATTATGTCTTCAGGGATGGCTGCTTGGGGATAAGGGGTACCCACTGAAGCGCTGGCCGATGACACCAGTGCATCACTTTCAGAATTGTTCTGAGGAGCAGTACAACGCTACTCTCAGGCCCACACTCTCCTTTATAGAGCAGACCATAGGGCATCTTGAGCTGTATTCCAGATGATTGGACCACTCAGGTGACTCACTGCAATACACTCCTGACAGGGTTTCCTGCATCATCTCAGTGTGTTGCACCCTTTACAATCTGGCTATACAAAGAGGTGACCCCCTGCCAGAGGATGACCTGGAAGGGGATGGGAGCTCATCAGAAGATTAAGATCTGGAGGCCCAAGAACCTCAGTAGGCTGCTGAGGGTCAGTGTGAGCGTGATCACGCCATGGTGGAAGGAAGACGTGGGAGATGTGCCCATGATACGTTAATTGCTGAAAGGTTCCAGGAAGAGTAAAGTCAAGTGAGGGAATATGGCCACATCTCTCCTAGCCCTCAATGCCATCTTCTTTCAACTCAGGGCATGTCCACCCACTTGTAGCGAGAACGAGTCCCGCATTCATGCTTGCCTCATGAATTGCCAGGCCATGATCTTTGCTTTGGTCCTTGGGGCCCTGTGAGTGAGCTCACCATGGGAACTGAGAAACCACTTAGGAACAAGAACAATGCAAGAGAAGACTTGGAGCCTTCGCCGCCATCTAATGATGCCAACACTGCTGCGACTGAGATGTGGACATGCCTAGGATTTCCTTCTCCGTGCATGTCTTTTCTCCTTCCACTACCAGTGAGGAGACACAAATGCCACTAGATTGTCAATACTGATGAGCTGCCCTCACTCAATGGTGTTCCTTGAGGAAGAAGGGTGAGAAACGCTTACATCACACACTTCAAATAAAGATTTAAACACATCTCCCTGACGTCACACAAGGGGTGCTGATACTAGTTAAACTGAGGTTGACATCACAGGAATGTTAATCTCACAGTGGGACACTATTAGTGAGTTGGAGGAAGGCTAAACCTCGAAGGGGACTCCAAAGTACAAAATCACAATGCCTTCAGATGACAGGAGTATTCACATAACCATCAAATGTATTAACAAAAGTGAAATTTAGTTACATGTCTAGCACACCCATGACCCAAAAGTGACATCAATTTTTCTTAACTTTCCGAACTCTAGCACTATGCCTGGGTGCAGCCCTTTCACCCGCAGCAGAGGTGAAGGCATCCTGCAGACTGCTACATCCTGATGTCTCTGATTACCTTGGTGGACGTCCTCTGGTGGCCTGTGACCTGGAGGGTCTTGGCCCTATAAGGGTCACCTACTCAGGGGCAGAAGTGCCCTTCGCGGCCTGAGAAGCTGGACTGGGTGGAGTCACAGGCAAAGGGGGCTTGTGAGCAGCCGCACACCCCTGGAGTATCCTGAGAGGAGGCCCCCGGGGTGTCTGGCTGATTCTCATCCTCCCGAAGGCCCCGCCTGACTCCTGCAGGCGATGGTACATCTGGAGGGTGGTCAAGGTGCCTCGTCGCCATGTCGCCTACATCCTGATGGTGCCCACCAGGGTGTGTGGCCATGGAGTGCACAAATCCGGCAAGAGCTGCTAGACCAGTCTCCATGGTAGTCGCTAGCCTTCCCATGGTGACCTCGAGGTGGTCACATGTTGGAGCCACGACATCAGACAGGACACGGACGGACTCCTCCATCGTTCAGTCTAGTCTGCTGAGTGACTGCTGAATCACTGCCTGATGTTCTGCCGCCGCCTGTTGCATCCCCAGCATAGATTTGGTGGCCACTTCCAGAGGCTCATCATTTGACTCGGACTGAGCGGGTGGCTGGTCTCCAGCAGCCCTCCGAGTGCCGGAGACCTGGGATGTCCCTGCCTCCAACTGCTGCAGGGGCGTGTCAGTGAGGTTCCCCAGAAAGTGAGCCCAAGCCTAATCTACATCTGTGCCGCACCAACACGTGTGTCTCTGAGCTGGTGGAGGGTGCGTGTGAGCGCTGTGATGGTTTTTCTCGAGCTTTGTGCTCAGATGAGGTCCGGGGGCTCGCACTGGTGGTGTTGGAATGGTTTGGGGCTCTCAGTGTGCTTGTGCCTAGAAAATAGAAAGGAGAGTTGCAGTTAATGAGCATGAGCTAGATAAGACTGCATGTGACTCACTGTGAGTATCAGGATTTGATGAGGTGAGGGAGTTGTGACTGTACTAGGTTGTTGGAGAGGCTGCTCTCCTCTCCCCCACAGGGGTGATTCCTGTCCTCCTCAGCCAGCTCGGCTTCAGCCTCCTAGAATTCACTGAGGGCGAGAATGTCGGATGTCCCACCCCAGGTCTGCGCTCTCTCGCCCCTATTGTGCACCAGCTGGACCTGTATGAAGAAGAAAGAAAGGCATGTGATGAGAAGGGATGGAGCAGAGGTTGGGTGAGATGCACGTCCCCTGTGTGTGGTGAGGCCTCCCCAGAAGGGCCGGAGGATGAAGTGTGAGCAACATGACAGATGCAATGATGATGATGTGAACGTCTCGGTGAGAAAACAAGTGTTGACATGTGTCCCTTACTAAAGGTTGCGTGAAACCCTGAAGAGAATAGCCGTTTGAGTGCCATGATGTGAGTTTGATATTGGAGGGTGCGGAAGGATGGCTTACCCTGGTGGAGCGGATGAGATCGTTCATCCTTTTCTTGCACTGAGTGGCTCTTAGGGCGTGGATGTCAGCCGCGCTGATCTGCTCCGCTACGTTGTCCCAGGCCCGAGAGGTGAGGCGGCTGTGCTTGCTGGGATAGAGCACATGCCATTGTTTCTGCACCCCTCTGACCAAGGCCTGGAGGGCCTGGTGGGTGAAGCGGGGTGCAGACTTCGTCCTGAGGCTCTCGGCCTTTCCCTTATGGGTTGCAGACATCTCTGGTGGGCTGGAGAGATTGAGATTGCATGTTGGACTGCATAATTAATGAGGCTCCAAGCACAGAATCAGGCGCGAGATGCCACCATTACGGATGGCGGGCTGGGCACTGCTAAAACAGTCCGCCACTGCACTTTGTTTTATCTTGGGAGAATTCCACCAATAAGTGACTATAAAGCTTCTAGGATTGGAAGGCCAGTTCAAACAAGAAATTTAACAGTTCGGATTGGATCAATAATTGTTTCTACTCGAGGATTTAGTTCATTTTGTCAGATTGAATTTCATGTTCTGTTTTCCAGTGTGTGCAGACCACAGCAAGCAACATTTTCCACTAATATATTGACAGCAATGGGACCATTAACGCGATCCACACAGTAATAGTTGTGAATCTGCTATATTCTAATTCTTTGAATGCCTTTTTCCAGCAGTACTATAACCCATAATGTCAATGCCGGGAGTCTTAATTCGATGCATTCAAGGGAAAATTCCCAAATGTCATGATCAAAGAAAAGACTGCTGATAAGACTACAGTGCTGTTGCACTAATTCTCTGGCCCACACACTTGAGTATAGCATCAAGCTGAGATAGTTACATTGATTCATTTGTCCATAGTTAATGACTTTTTCTTTCTTGTGTAATAAAATTAGTGTCCCATATAGAACGTATGATACATGATGACAAATTAAGAAGTAATATTAATGATTTTGAACAATATTAGTGATTTGTGCACACTCTGTAACAAACCTATAAACTGGCCTGGAGAAGGAAGGTCAAACATGATCTAAAAAATGACCTAATGTTGTCGCTTTTCAGTTGATATCAATACAAAGTGCTGTATGGCCTGTAGTGATTGCCCAAAGACTATTATTGATGCTCTGAGGTCTCCCCTATCTCAAAAAGGCTGCACAACCATTAACAAACAGCAAGAAAGAACTGATTTTCATTTGTGGCCAATCATGAAAACCTCATGCAAAATTGAGCAGCAGTGATCTCATGTTTCTCCTTCTCATAGCTCACAACATAGAGTGATTACCGTTATCAGCATCAGTCACTTACTCAAGCACCCTGTTACCTTCAAGAAGTGGACCAGAAAATAATTGTATAGGAACAGTTAAAATAGGTTGATCATTTCAGCCAATGATCTTTTGCATCCATAAAATAAATTTAGATACGTTGGGAGGACTGCAAAATCAGCGAAGACAGAACATAATGGAACTATCATTTTGAAACTTACTTACGTGATTATATACGAACATTTTTTATCTGCAGATATCCACTGCTTTTTGAGGATCGCTCACATATAGGAAAATCTAGAAGGTGATACAGCAGCTACAATCATGCCCAGACAAATGGGCATGGACAGTAAGAGATATATATCTCAGAGTCCCTGACTACACAGTGTTAGTGGCAATTTTTCTCTTCCTGAAAATGTGGTGAAGGTGTTTAGCGGCTATTACAATCAAATGTGGCTAATTTGTCTCCTAGTTTCATAAGATAACCCTGTCTCTTTAATTTTCCAAGGCTCCAAGAGAAAATAGCATTGATCTTCAAATCGGGTTCATTCAATTTACAACCATAAATTGGGTGAATCTGCTTCAAAAGTGGGTGGAGAATAGAATTGCTGAATTTTTGCTCACTCTATATCATGTGCCTTTTTAACCATGCATCATAACTTGGAGCAGGAAGTACACACCTCAAGTAAGGGAGCTTCATTTAGATATTAAAATGTGGATGGGGACATCCTTCATGTTATTTCCCTATGTTTGTTTATGGGACATACTTTTACTGTTGTCCAGGATTGCTGAGCAGTTGAAAGTATATGGACTTTCCTGAAAAGCAGATTTCAATCATTACTTGTCTGTTCTTATTTTCTTTTTCTCTATTGGCACTTGGGTTCTCTTCAGACTTTCTGACAACTGTTGTGCCAGGTATTTTTTTTTGCCACTGACACTATTACTGCACTGATGGGAAATTCATAACCTGATCACTTTGGAGGAAGATGTGATGGATTAAAGGAGAATGAAAGGTCAGGCTGCACTAGACGTGCCATGTGTTCATTTACTCATGCACACACATTTATATCTACAGACAGAGGTGTACATACTTCAATTTAGTCAGTTTAGTAGAGGATTGGTGCATGTGGAGGCTCCTATTCCTAAGGCATGATGACTGAAAGAAGCTAAGAGAATGCTTTGCTAACTGTAATGCTTCCCAATCACATTATGTCAAGTTTTCATGAAAGAAGGCCTGCCTAGGTGATCAGCAACCTGCATAGGTTTATTAGCCATATGCACCAGATACCAGCAATTATTTGTCCAGGCACCTTTTTTTTAAATTATTATTCATTCTTGGGATGTGAGCAACACTGGCAAGGCCAGTATTTATTACCCATCCCTAATTGTCCTTCAGCAGGTGGTGTTGAGTTGCCTACAACTGAGTAGCTTTATTGGCCATTGCACAGGACAGTTAGGTTGGCCATATTACTGATGGTCTGGAGTCACATGTAGGCCAGATTGTGTAAGGACAGTAGATTTCCTCCCTGAGGAGCATAAGTGAACCAGATGGGTTTTTACAACAATACAGGAATTTCACGATCACAATTAATGATTTCCAGAATTATTAATTAATTGAATTTAAATTCCTCCAACTGTCATGGTGAAGTTTGGACTCATGTCTCAGGAGTATTAGCTTAGGCGTCTGGATTATTGGATCAGTAACATTACCTCTATGCTACCATGCCGGTGGACAGATTTGGCAATGACTACAGGCAGTCAGCGGAACCTTGGAGAGTGTGCCATCTGTAGCTCCCATCAGGCTGATACGCCTAGTGATAATATCAGTTATGGTCTAAAACCCATCTCATTATCTTTCTAGATGTGTTGTAATGTTAACATTTCAGAATGGCGCTATGAATAGCAAGGATATGCATGCTCTTTGCTGGCTGCAAATCTGCATGCTTAAAATAATATTAAACCAACTTATACAGGCAAATGCAGTGAAATTCCAGGCACCATCAGATTTCTAGACCTCTTTCTCATGATTCTGATTATAACATTTATGTGAAGCCACCATGTGAAAATTGCATTTCCATCCTTACATACTGTAATATTAGAGTGCTGGAGTTTAGTGCTTCAGGGAGTTAAGCAGAGGAAGGGAAAGTGGTGTTTAGTTGCTTTTGCCTAAACTTTTTCAGCCTCCAGGAATTGATTCTTGCTCTGCTACAGGAGAAGAAGCTGGTTAATTGGTGAGTATCTGGTAAGTGATTAAGGTTTATTATATTCCTAAGGCACAAAATAGTATATTTTGAGTGAGGTGAGCAGCAAGAGGATAAATGGTGTGGATCAAGAGGCCTCCCTGTAGTGAGGCCAGCAGCAGAATGACGTCACAAACCACAACGTGATGCGAGTGCAGGGAATGCAGCTGATTGGTGACTAGGTCTGGTGAGTAATTCTAGTCTTTAAAGTAAATGTATGGTCTTTAGTTTGTGTTTAGGTCTCTAGTCTTATTTTCTCTCTTTTTCTTAAAAAAAGCGTGTTAAGTATAAGATTGATACCGGTGTAAATAAAAATTAATTACAATTAAGTGTAAAAAGCGGGGGACTCCTCAAGTATAAAGAGCAGGGATACGAGAGTAATTAAATTAGTAAATTAAATAAAATACGATAGTAATGGCAGGATGGGTGATGTGTTGCTGCTGCAGCATGTAGACACTGCTGGACACCAAGGTGACCCAGAGCGAACGCATCTGTACTAAATGTTTGTAGCTCAAGGAACTTTGAATACAAGTTGAGCAGCTGGAGTCTGAGCTGCAGACATTGCGCCACATCAGGGAGGGGGAAAGTTACTGGGACACTTTACTCCAGGAGGCAGTCACACCTGCTGAAGACTGGCACCTGTGATGCTGGGGACCTTCAGAAGAGGCCGAGATGGACCATCCACTTGGCACTTCTGGCTGACGACTGTAGCAAATACTTCAGCCTTATCTTTTGCACTGATGTGCTGGGCTCCTCCATTATTGAGGATGGGGATATTTGTGGAGCCTCCTCTCCCAGTGAGTTGTTTAATTGTCCACCACCATTCATGACTGGATGTGGCAGGACTGCAGAGTTTAGATCTGATCCATGGTTGTGGGATCACTTAGCTCTGTCTGTCACTTGCTGCTTATGCTGTTTGGTATGCAAGTATTCCTGTGTTACAGCTTCACCAGGTTGACACTTAATTTTTAGGTATGCCTGGTGCTGCTCCTAGCATACCCTTCTGCACACTTCATTGAGCCAGAGTTGATCCTCCAGCTTGATGGTAATGGTAGAGTGGGGGTATGCAGAGCATGAGGTTACAGGTTGTGCTCGAGTACAATTCCGCTGCTGATGGCCCACGGCACTGCATGGATGCCCAGTCTTGAGTTGATAGATCTGTTCGAAATCTATCCCATTTAGCACAGTGGTAGTGCCACACAACACAATGGAGTGTATCCTCAACGTGAAGGCGGGACTTTGTCTCCACAATGACTGTGCAGTGGTCGCTCCTACCGATGCTGTCATGGACAGATGCATCTGCAGCAGGAAGGTTGGTTCCCTCACCACCTGCCACAGACCCAGTCTAGCAGTTATGTCCTTTAGAACTCAGCCAGCCCAGTCAGTAGTGGTGCTACCGAGCCACTCTTGGTGGTGGACATTGAAGTCCAGAGTACATTCTGCACCCTTGCCACCCTCAGTGCTTCCTCCAGGTGGTGTTCAACATGGAAGAAGCACTGATTCATCAGCTGAGGGAGGGCAGTAATCAGCAGGAGGTTTCCTTGCCCATGTTTGACCTAATGCCATGAGACTTCATGGGGTCCACAGTCGACATTGAGGACTCCCAGGGTAACTCCCTCCCAACTGTATACCACTGTGCCACCACCTCTGCTGGGTCTGTCTTGCCAGTGGGACAGGACATACCCACAGATGATGATGTCTGGGGTATTTTCTGCAAGACATGTCAGGCTGTTGCTTGACTAGTCTATGAGACACTGTCCCCATTTTGGCACTAGCCCCCAGGTGTTAGTAAGGAGGAATTTGCAGGGTCGAAAACTGAGTGGCTTGCTAGGCCATTTGTCAGCCACATTGCTGTGAGTCTGGAGTCACATGTAGGCCAGACCAGGTAAGGACGGCAGATTTCCTTCCCTAACAGGTTTTTACAACAATTGATAATGGTTTCATGGTCGTCATTAGACATTAATTCCTTATTTTCATTGAATTCAAATTCCACCATCTGCGGAGGGATTGAAACCTGGGACCCCAGAGCATTACCCTGGGTCTCTGGATTACTAGTCCAGTGACAATACCACTATGCCATCACCTCCCCTTTAGCTCATTTAGATCATTTAGCTCCTCAAGCCTGCTCTGCCATTCAATGAGATCCTGAGCTGATTTGCAACCTAGCTTGATCTACCCACCTTTGCCGCATATCCCTTAATGCTTTTTGTTGCAATCCCTATGGAGACCAGCCACACATCTGAATTGTCCTAATCCTGTTTTAATGCAGGATTGCGTTTATATCTTTTAAAGCTTTTATCTTTAAATTTGTTCCCATTATTTAAGCTTTCAGTGTTCTTTTTCAGGACATGCAAGTTTAACACTGCTTACATTTGTGTACACCGTTTGTTCTTCTGAAAAGTAAATTCCTCCTTAGCTGCTTTAAAAACTTTCTGAAGGTTGCACTGGTGATCAGACAAAAAACCCTGATGCCCCTTTTTAGTCAGTTCACAAATTCTTTTAATTTCTTTTTGCTTTTCATCTTCCCATTCAGCATGAGCTTTGTGCAATTCTTTTCTCACAAGAGTAACCACTTTGTTATTTTGAAGTTTTAATTAACGTCCAAGAACATGAATACCTCTCATATCATTATTGGTTGTAGCTGAGGTTTTTTTTGGTTTCAAAGCAATGATTTTGTTTGTTTCATCATCAGCTTACAGTACTGTTGCTATTTGCTTTGTCACCTCATGCTCAAGTTCTGCCTGCATATTTAATTCAGAAAGTTTCAATTCTTTTGGCTTTCATTTCCATGATGACCTATTCAGTTTAATCTCTCTAAGGAATCAATTTTTTTGGTGGTGTTGGCGGGGTTATAATTTCTAGAACAAAACAGTTTTGAAAAAAATAGGTTATAACCCATGATGGGGCAATGGTGTTAGTCCTGTTTTACTGGATAGCACCCTCACCTCAAAATCAGAGGGTAGTGAATTCAAGTCCCATCGCAGGAATATGAACACAAACTTCAGGCTGACACTTCAGTACTGCACCGGTGAAGGGATGCACTGTTAGAGATGCCATCTTTTAGATGAGACTCCATTACCCTCTCATGTGGTCAGAAAAGATCCCATGATATCCTTTCAGAGAGGGAAAAGTAATTTTCCCCAAGTACTGCCCAATATTTATCCCTCAACTGGCATCACTGATTATTTAAAGGTACCGGAAACTGCTAAAATCGGTTCATCCAGCACTGCACTACATATTAATAAATCAAACTGTGATTTCTGTAGATAATTGATGTATTTAGTTCATTATCTGGTCATTTATCTCATTGCTATTTGTGGGAGCTTGTTGTATGTAAATTGGCCACAAGGTTTCCTACATTTCAGCAGTTCAAAAGTATTTCATTGGCTGTAAAACACTTGGCATGTCCTGAGATTGTGAAAGGCACTATATAAATGCAAATTTTTATTTTCTTTTATAACATCAAGGCAATGAAAAGCTCCAATATGATCATTCCGCATAATACAAAGAAAAAGACTTACATATACATAGGCAATTACCAGGTTCCACACAACCAGCTCCCACAAACAGCATTGAAATAAACGACCAGGTCATTTGTTTTAGGATTAAAACAAAAAGCTAAAAGCTACTGCGGATGCTGGAAATCCAAAACAAAACAAAAACAGAATTACCTGGAAAAACTCAGCAAGTCTGGCAGCATCGGCGGAGAAGAAATCAGTCAACGTTTCGAGCCTCCATGGCCCTTCGGCAGAACTGCCAAAGGGCCATGGAGGCTCGAAACGTTGACTGATTTCTTCTCCGCCGATGCTGCCAGACTTGCTGAGTTTTTCCAGGTAATTCTGTTTTTGTTTCATTTGTTTTAGGAGTTGGTTGAGGGGAAATTTGGCCAGTACATGGAAGAATTCTTCTGCTCCTCTTCGAATTCTTTTACATCCAACTGAAAGTTTAGATAGGGCCTCAGTTTAATGATTCACCTGAAAGATGGCACCTCTGGCAGTACTGCAGTTAAAGTGTTAGCCCATGTTATGGGCTCAAGTGTTTGGAATGGGACTTGAACCCACAACTAAAGACTATTACAAAGTAACCTACGATCAGAACTGATAATGCAAGCTTTTTCACATATATTTTATAACCTTAATGAAAATCCTTCCAAAAATGTTGATGAATTGACTAAGTTGTTAAAGATCAGAATGCATTTTTGTCAAATACTATCAAGAATAACCACTTTTAACAACTTCAACTTGAAAGATTTCCAATCTGATTTAATTTGAATGACACATTTAAAAAAAGTTGATGAAAATTTCACCATCAAGGACACATGTTGCGAACCTTTAAAACATAAGACCTTTTGACTTCAAGTACATGTCTTGAGACGTTGATAGTTACATAGTGTTCTTGAGATCAGTGTCAATACAAATCTTGATACACTGGAAGTGAAAAAGTTTGCCTTTTATACAGTTTGTTACTTATATTTAGCCATGAATGTTTAAACTGGTTGGCAATCTATCATACCTGACACTTCTGTACAGATAAAGCAAATTCCCGGAAGCTAAATCCATCAGTTATCTAGAGAAATCACAGTTTGATTTATTAATATATAGTGCAGTACTGAAAGAACTGATTTTAGCAGTTTCACGTACCTTTAAATAGTCAGAATGATCCTCTGGTATGTTGTCTGAAGAGATCCATTCTGCAAAAGAGCATGACAATCCAACCTTTGTAACATTAACACTTCAAAGATAACATGAAAATTAATTGATGTGCCTTGCAGGATATTGCAGTCAATTATGCAATTCCATCTCAATGAGGGGAGATTGGATAACTCAGGCAAACAAAGAGTCGTCCCAACCTTTATTTCTCACACCCACATCAAATAGTGCATCCGCTCATTGAACCATTCAGAGTATAAAACTTCTGATTTATGAAAGGTGACTGGTTAAACAGAAAAACTCTCAGATCTTTCTTTCTCCACTTACTTCCCCATAACAAGCAATTCAACTGGAAACTTGGTTTTACAACTTGAAATCAACCTTCAACTTGAGTGTTTTGCTACACTTGCCTAACAGTCATAAATAATGCAAAGGCATTATATAAAGTAATTATATTACTGAACTGGAGATGACTGTTTCATGACTAAATGAGAATATTTTCAAAAGTTGTCCATTGTTCTATTAAAATCTGAAATATAAAATTTTGTTTGTCGCCTCTTCATTAGGATTTTTAAAATTATTCCTTTAATGTTCCCAAAGTGACTCTACAATAAATGTTCCTGGCATTTTAGTATAATTGCACACTGTTGAAAATTTTGTTGGTTTAATTAATAGAACACAAACACCAAATTCACAATATACAAAGTACACTAGGATTAATATGAAAAAGTAAAGTAGCAGCAACATATACTTTGGGGTGGCTAAGTATCATCTGTCAAGCTTTGTGTGACTGTTGATTTGCTTAAATGTAGCTCTTCCATCTTATCATTGTTACAATTCTGAGGATTTTCAGATTGTCATGTCTTCAGTTGAAGGTAAAATGCAGGGGATCATGTGGCCTGTCCTGAAGTCTGCCTGACACAAGCCTGGAGGTGGTTTGATTGTATTGAGCATAAAGGAGGCCCGGATTGTTTTATTGGAAAGAATCTATGTGCTAACAGTGGAGAGACTGTGAGTCTCCAAAATCCCAGAAAAGTGTTGAGAATGTTGGGATATAAACAGATTTGTTTTAAGCTGTCTATTTACTTCCAAGATAAAGGAGAGTTGGGATCTCAAGGATAACTAATCAGCATCTCTATCTGGATACACAACGCATGTGGCCCATGTTGCCAGGCTGATGGGCTGTGAGATGAGAAGGGTACGGAGGAAACAATTGTAATATTTAGCTACGGGCTTTCCTAAAATATCGCTGAATATCACAGACAGGTTAGTCTGCCAGGATCCAGGAAAGAGAGAGAGCAGCTAAAGGCCAAAAGTCTCTATGGTTCACTGCACAGGAATGCACGTGAAAGCTTGCACTCAGATTGGAATGACCAAATTCGTGAGGAGTTAAAAAAAGGCTGGAAGGTTTGTCTAGCTTTAGCTGGATGGAGAAACCTCTGGGGAAACTCGTATCATCAAACAGAGTTCCGGAGCCAAAAGTTTCCAAACTGGGAAAGGAAAAGATCGAAGCCTTGGGAACTAGGAATAACTTTGGGCCAATTCTGGGAGAATTGACTGTCTACTTAAAGGCTAGTGTAATGTATACTTGATAGTTTTTTTTCTGTTGCATTAAATGTTCTGCTGTGTAGTTTAAAGTATAAGTCGCCTACAAAATTAGTGTTTAGTCAACGGTGCTTTAGTCAGTTCTTGACAGTAAATGCCTTAAAATGTGAAATCTTGTTGTATTATCCTTGCAGCTATGAACTGGAAGTTCAAATTCTTGTTAAAAGTTATCAGTCTCTGCGGGGATCATAACACCATACATGTAATGTCATAGTGAGATATGGAAGGATACAATCAGCAATGTACTGAAACAAGTAGCTTCCTTTTCATTCTAAATCACCTAAACAATGTATTTTGAATTTATTGCAATACAAATGTGCCACCATGTTGGGCAACAGGATGCTGTTATTATAGAATAAACCAGACTGTAATCCAGCAACACTGCTGTTACAAGGAATATAAAACTGTACTACACTGCTTGACTCTGCAGTGGAAATCGATCCAGGTGGTGTTTGCTGGTGTGCAAGCATCATTCAAGCTATATGGAACAAAAAATCTACTGCTAGTAACTATGAAGAAGAGAGGAATGAGGGGTGGGGGGCATTGAAAGTCAAGGGAAAGGATGATGGAATGGGATGAACGAGTAAAATAGAGTAGAGTGGAAAGAGAGAAAATAATTTACAGAGAGAGGGATAGAGAATCAGACAGGTAAAGCAGGAAATGGAAAAAAGGATAGAGTAGGATAAAAGAGGGCAATAAAGATCTCATTAATAGTTGGCAACAAAATATGTCAAAAACAATATTAATGGGCTAGGTTTGAAAATTATTGCATGATTTATTTATAATAATTGTAATTACAGTGGGAATATTAATGAGCATTCAGATATATTGGCCTGAATGTTCATATAGATGGAGAACTACACCATTGTTACAAAGCTGGTAGCAGAGGCATGGATCCAGAAGTCCAGCCCCTGAACAGAGCATCTACCATTTCGCGGGTATGGGGGGGGAATGGGGTCATGTTCTAAGTTGCACATCCATGGTCCACTGTACTTGTTAAAGTGCAGCTGCCTTAGGCTGATGTACTAGTGCGATGTCCAAAACACGACTTGTGCACTTGAGACGAGGTGGGAGAAGATCTAAAGCTGCTGGAGGCCTTCAGAGAGATAGGGTACCGTTTTGGAGAGATAAGGTCCCTTTTAGATATGGTCCCGGGACACCTTTAGGGGAGGTCAGATGCCCTTTGGGAGAGGCAAGTTGCCCTTTCAGTGAGGTAAGGTGCACTTTGGGATTTCTAAAATTAGACATGAATATGTGTATTAAGTGCATTAACTCATTCAAACTGTCAAGCTCATTGGAACTGCCAAAAGGAGCTGTCAAAAGGAACTGTCAAAGGGCTGTTGAGAAAGCTTTCAGAAGAAGCTGTTAAAAAACTTTCAAAAGGAGGTGACAAAAGGAACTGTCGGGAGATCTGTCAAAAGGAGTTATCAAAAGGAACTGTCCACAGAGCTGTCAAAATGAACCATCAAAAGAAGTTGTCAACAGAGCCAACAAAGGGAGCTGTCAAGGTATCAAGGCATTTAAAACTCTTGCCCCTTAAATATTTTGGAAAAAAAACTGTCAGCAGTGTTTAAAAAATCAGTACTTGCTATTTCACTCTGCCTGGTGACTTAAGCCTGAGGGTTATCATTACAAGGTTAATGCTGCATGACCAATTTCACAACCTTTCATTATCACAGAAGGGTGCTTGTCAGTTCACAGTTTGATTCACAGCTCCAAGTGCTTATAAACTCTTTGAAGTGGAACTATAAATTCCAAGTCCTTTTTTTATATATAAGGGATTAAAGAAAGTTAAATGGAGTGAATGGGTTTTATCAATAAGAGTATTTTTTAATAGTAAATTCAGTAATAGACACTTAAGAACTTTATTTAAACTCAGCATGGGTCCTGAGGTCATCCCGTGATGGATACTGGGTGAGTTGACATGGTAGGTGTAAGGGCAAAGGGTGGGAGTGGGTTCATGAGTTGGCATGAGCTAGAACTAAGTTGACATGGGGTTAGTGAGGGTGGCAAAAGGGGCATTAGTAGGCATGGAGAGTATGGGGGCCGTGGAGGTGGATGGGTAGAGGGCATAGGTAGGCATGAATGGAGCATGGCGATTATGCGGGGGGCGGGTGGGGTGGGGGGGGGCTGCTGACGGGGTGTAAGGGCTGTTTTTTCCTTTATTGATTTTTTTCATTGCTTTAGCAAAATGCTGGTGCACTGAGGCAAGCCTTCCGCCCAGCCTGCCTCCATACCCAACAGCCTCCGCACTGATTCCGTGGTTGCCTCTCATGACTCCCATTAAACTCAGACTTCCTGAAACAAAAATTCAAAGTTCCGGGGCACTTTTTACCAGATCGGGTTTGTGGAGCCCGGAATTGTCCTTATCCTGCACTCCCAATCTGGGAGCGAAAATTAAGGCCATTCTATTTAAAAATAGTGACCATTTTTCCACATACAATTCTTTTTATAAGTCTTGAGCTTTGAAGTATTGACAAAAATTCACAAGATTAAAAGAGGAATAATATTGTAAGTGGATGCCAAGCCTACCTGAAAAGCCACACGTCTAGAAGGGCACGCCTATTACTAAATGCCGATGAAAGCATAAGCATGACAGGTTAACAATAGATATCATCACAATAAAAGTTGCAGGTAGCTAAACGCTCTCGGACAATCAAATTCTCAAAGGTTTCAGGAGAAAGAAAATGCTTAAAGGAGATTATTGTGAACTTCCTGTCTTCTCTATCAAGAAACATTTGATATTTACTTGCTGTCATGCTGGAGATCAGAAGCCAACCATATACAAACCCTTGGATATTCTTAAAAACAAAAAACTACTGCAGATGCTGGAAATCCAAAACAAAAACAGAATTACCTGGAAAAACTCAGCAGGTCTGGCAGTATCGGCGGAGAAGAAAAAAAGTCAAATATTCTTTATGGTCAAGAGTTAGTGGAATTTCTGCATGCAAGTACAGCACTCACAGTTTCAGTCAAACTCTGACTTTGTAACTTAAGAGGTTATGGCATATTTTAAGGTAAGGTAGTGGCTGCATATGGGTTCAAAAATTTTTTGAGGCCTATATAATTGATGCCATTTAACAGCATTTTTTTCAGTCTAAGGAAAGGCTGTACAGGAAAAAAAGTTGCCATCAAAAACCAAGAGAAGACATAACAAGTTGGGAGCACAAAGGAGTTTGTGGGCATTTGACAAAGCCGCAGTAGGGGCAGAGAGGACTGCTGTGTTGTCATGTGGTAGGATGAGTAGTGGTTTGTGGGGGAAAAGAAGGTAAGGCTGCACTCTGAACGGTGCATTTTGTTCTGCAGAAGACTTGATTATTGACATGTGTTGTGATGACTTTTGCAGTAAATGATGTTCAAGTCTCCATTAGTCCATCTTGTGATCTTCCTTCTCCCTGATAATGGAATACAGCAGTCTGATTCTAGGGAATGCCAATCCTCCTCATGAGAACTTCTGACTATGACTGTGGTAGTGGTCTGAAAATCTGCTGGTGGTCTGACTCTGAGCAGGGCCCGGGAGAGGTAGGTGCAGACAGTGCCAAACACCAGACCCGGGGTCTTTTGTGGTGGGGGGAGCTCATTGGTCTAAACGGAGTTTCTTGTTGTTCCCAAGCCTGAGCAGCCAGATGCAGAGCTGTAGGCCTGAAAGACCTACTTTAACAAATGTCAGAAGCTTCAGGCTGAGAGTTCTGATTTTTAAAAAATCTTTCAAGTCAATTTCACAAGTGGCTGCACTGCTTATTTTAGAGCCAATTAGATGCTGCGGGTGGGGGGAGATAGTCGGGGGAAGTTGGGGAATGTTGGATGGGTGGGGGTAAGATTGGGGGCTATTGGAGGAATGGGGGAAGGTTGGGGGTGTTAGAGGGGTGGGGGGAGGTTGGGGAAGGTTGGAAGGGTAGGGGGAGGTTGCGGGCTGATGGTAGGGTGTTAGGGAGATTGGAGGGTTGGGGGAGGTTGAGGAGTGTTGGAGGGGTGAAGAGGAAGTTAGGGGAAGTTGGAGGGGCGGGACGGAAATTGGCGGGGTGTTGGGCGATTAGGAGGACGTTGGGGAGGTCGGTGGAAAAGGTGACCTGGAGGGAGGTGGGGTGGTGGGGATGTCACATTTTTGCTGTTGGAGTTTCTTATTTAATTACATTTTTCCATTTTAGGCTGTAAATTCAGTGTAGAACACAATGTGTATGACAGTTTCTGGGGGAAGGGAAAACAATCCAGTTTTTGAGTTAAGGCCACACTGAATTTATGTACCTTGTATAATTCTTCTCTGAAAAATTCAGCTCAACAATTCAATCTACATATTTCCTAGGCTTCTGGTAGATATCCGATTGACAAGTCCTAGAGATAGTTTCATTAGTGGATGGCACAGTGGTGCAGTGGTTCGTGCTGCTGCCTCACAGCTCCAGGGACCCGGGTTTGATCCTGACCTCAGGTGCCTGTCTGTGTGGATTTTGCATGTTCTCCCTGTGCCTGCATGGGTTTCTGCTGGGTGCTTCAATTTCCTCTCACCGTCCAAAGGTGTTAGGTAGATTGGCTATGGTAAATTGTCACCCAGTGTGCGCATGTGACGGACTGGTGTCCCATTCTGTGTGTACCCTGCCTAGCACCCATTGTCTGTTGGGATAGACCATGGCTCCCTGTGACCCTGAATTGGATGAAGTGGTTCTGGAAGATTGAGTGAGTTTCATTAGTATAAAAGGAGCAGATGCCATTTATGGTATATTGTGGGTTGATGCCAGAGAAGTCGGAATAGTAAGGTTGTATTAGCTATAGAATTGAATTGTTTTGTAAATGTAGTGATTTCTTTGCACCCACCTTTCAAACATAAGTTCATTGTTCTGTGATTGATCATCCTTAGAGAATCAGCATTGAGCTTCCAATTTCACCATTGCATTTGTCAGTCATTCCTACTGTATGCAAATGTAATGAAAGGAAGACAAAACCTACATTTATACAGCACCTTTTGTGATGTCTCAAATTGCTTTACAGCCAATTAAATACTTTTGATTTGTAGTCACTGGTGTAATATAGGCAAATGGCAGCGTAGACTCGAGGGATCGAATGGCTTATTCGTGCTCCTAATATGTGTGTCTGTATGTCATCCTGGATGAATAGAGGAGCTGGGCTAGTTGGCCTTTTATTCTTCAAATATCTTGTGCACAGAGGGTGGAATCATGGCTGCAGTGCGTTTATGACTAATGGAAGTTTACTGTGAGCAGGCTTTGTGTGGTGAAATTGTCAGGACAGGGGCGCATAATGGGCTCATAGTAAATCAGTAATCTGTTTTATCCTGTAAATGATTCAAGAGTCTTTTCCATTGACTTCAATCTTGTCCTTCTGTCTATTCACCTATTATCCTACTCTACCTTGGTGCTTTAATGAGCTTTTTCAGGAATGAAATATCGTGATGAAGTTGTGTTGCATAGTAGTTATTGAAAATATATTGTAGTGAGAAGCAGAAATGAGCAGAGTTTTCAGCCTCACTGATCAAGAAAACACAGGTACACTTATGAACCATTCAGTCTTTGTTGTCTGGCCTCTTAAAAGTCATGTCACACGGAGACACCTGAGGATTCCAATGCTTCTCACTGACTGACTATGTTATTCAATCATTCCACTGTGTTGCTCAGGAGTCATTTGATCTTTCTACCCTGTGAGATTACGACAAAATAGTATCTAATTACATCCCTCCCATTAAATAGTTATATTGAATAATATCATGTACCCAGGCAGGAGAAAGTCTTCTAATTCTTCTACAGAATGGAAAAGATCTTGTGTAGTTTATCTGGGTTGCCAGTATTGAACTTTTCCCCCAAATATGAATTTAATATCACCATATTCATACGGTGCAATGTTGTTGGTAGTATTAAAATCAATAATTTTAGTGGGATTTGACCATTTTAGTTTGATTCTCAATAGGTTATTTAATATAGTAAACTAACATGGTCAATAAGCCATTTTGAATTAATCCAGGAGACATTTTAAAAACTAACCAGTTCCTGCATGATTGGAAACCAATCAGGAATGATTGGACAAGTAGTGAGCCTCAGTTGTGAAACAGTTGAAGAATAAGTAATTAATCAATAGATGTATTGAGAAAGGCTGGTAATATAAGCAGTAAAAGAAAGTATGTAATGTTTTATGTTTGTTAATTAACATTTGATTTTAAATATACTAACTATGCATTATGAGAATTATATAATGACAGTTCTCAAGCTAATCTGGAAAGATAAGGGGCAGAATTCTCTGAGCCCGCTGGCGGCAGGCATGATAGGTGGCGTGAACAGAAAATATGCTATGACCTGCTTCACGACGGTGTGAAGGCAGGTCGCGATCGTCCACTCATCCTGCTGACAGCAGGCCGCATTTACCGCCATCAGTCGGCGGGGAGCTAATTGTAATACATCAGCTTATAGTTAAAAGGCCATCCCGCCAGGCACTTGGAACCCTACCGTATCATCCGTCCACGTCGGCGGGAAAGCACGCTGATCTGTTTCACAACAGCACGCAGGTGATGTGCACTTGGCGGCCTTCACTTTGGGGGAACTGAGGTCAGTGAGCAGCAGCGTTCTCCACAGCTCACCTGTTGTTTACAGGCCTCGGGGCGCTGCGGGGCCCGGGGCAACTGATGCCTGGCCCCAGAGGTGGCTGCTGTGGTTGGGGGGCCGGGGGATTCCAAGGGCACCTACTAGCCAGCCTCGGAGACAATCATGGTCAGTGGTGGGTGGGGTCAAGTGCTGCTCTGGTGCTGCATCGTGCGCACAGGCAATCGAGGTGGGGGTCAGGGTGAGCAAAGGAAGTGGACACGCATTATGGACACCTGAATAAACTGATCATGCCTCTGCAACTGAAACAGATCAGGTGCAGCCACATTGATATTATTGGGGTCAGGCTCCTAGCCTCCCTTGCATGTAAGCAACGCGCGAGGCACCAAAGACCACCAAGCGCTCCATACCTCCACAACTGCCACTTACTGCAGGACTTGGCGCCAACGGGACATGGAGGGCATCTACTGCCAGTGGCTGTGAAAGTGACCATGGTGCTCAATTTCTATGCTGCTGGCTCCTTTCAGGGCTCCACAGGTGACCTCTGTGGAATTTCACAATCCACCACTCACATATGCATCCATGAGGTCATGGATGCCATCTCCTCCATGACACACAACTTTGTGCATTTTGCCCGAGGCAGGGAAAGCCAGGATGCAAGGGCCATTGGATTCGCCCTGATCTTGGGATTCCCACAGGTGCAGGGTGCGATTGGCTGCACTCGTGTGGCGCTCAGGTCTCTGTCGTTACACTCAGTGGACTTCATCAACAGCAAGGACTTCCACTCACTGAATGTGCAGCTGGTATGCGACCACCAGAAATGCATCCTGCAGGTATGTGCACGGTTTCCAAGGACTGTGCACAATGCTTACATCCTGAGTCGCTCGCAGATCCCTGCAGTCTTCCAGGGTCCACAGAGACTACAGGGTTGGCTCCTTGGGGACAAGGCCTACCCGCAGAGGCTGTGACTGCTGACACCCATATGGCAGCCTCAGACTGCAGCAGAGCAACCCTATAATGAGACTCATGCAGCAGCTCGCAACTTGGTGGAGCAGACCATCGTGATGCTGAAGATGTGGTTCTGGTGCCTGGGCTGATCTGATGGAGCCCTGCAATACAGTCCGTAGAGGGTGTCACACATCATCATCGTCTGCTGCACCCTTTACAACCTGGCACTGCAACAGGTAGACAAGCTGGCTGAGGAGGAGATGGAGGAGCTCAGGTCTTCTCTGATGAGGAGGACGCAGACAGGGATGAGGGTGAGGGGGTCCTCAGTGGTGACGATGACGGGGATGAGGCTCTTGCACTGGCTAGACGAGGCAGGCGCACTCGGGAGGCCTTCACTGCTGCCAGATTTGTGGAGGATGATGATGACATGCAGTGAGGTGTCCTCGTAGATCCTCACATCACAGATGTGAACATCTGACTCCAGTCGGGCTTATCGCAGCGCCAATACCCTCTGTGAGAATGCTCCTGTCATGGAGATGCAGTGGAGGCCCTAATAGTCACTCGATGGCAGGAGGATGATGACAACATGCAGTGAGGACACACCATAGATCTTCACATGGCCTCTGAGAATGTCTGACTCTTGTCTGGCCGAGGGCAGCTCGCTTGTACTCTGTGATCAGGGTCATTTCAGAGACGAAGCCACAAAGCTTTAGACGCATCTGATGCTGTGTCCGCCTGCAGCACCTCAGTCCTTCAGGAGCTGGTGCACAGCATCACTGGTCACAGATGCTGGTGTTATGGGGGCCAGCCCCAATTTAAATGTGCTGAGAGCACACAGAGAGAATGAGAGAACTCTGTGATGCCTGCCCACTACATTCTGGCAGCAATGACCAGCACCGCTGAGGTGCAGGCATCAGTAATGTTTCCAGGGAGTGTGAGGCTGGACCATCACTGTGGTCTGAAGGCTGCACAGAGCACAGGGAAGAGGCCCTGGACTGAGACACCTGCCTTTTACCTTGTGCAGAAAGGTTTCACATCTGAGTGACAAGAACACTGCTCATCAGAACAAGGAGCCACAGGCAGGGAGACATTCTTAGGAGTTTATTAACAATAATGTACAGTATGTACAAGTAATCAACTCCTGTTCCCAGGCTGTCCAACTACTTTTACCTAACTGTTCTAACCCTGCTGCTACATCTTAGTGCTCCTGGGCATCTACAGCAGAGGTGGAGGCAGCCTGCTGACTGTGACGCCCTGTCTGTGATGAATTTGGCGGATGTCCTCTGGAGGGCTGAGACTTGGAGGGCCCCGGCCTGCTTTTGGGGTCCTGCTGTGTGGCAGTGGCACCCTCCTCGGCCTGCGAAGCTGGAGCTGTGGAGGTCACAGGAAGAGGGGATTCGGATGGGCCGGTCACTCCCAGAGTCACCTGGGTGGATGACCCCAGAGCGTTCACCTACTGATCCTCCTCCCTATGGGTGCCCGAGGGCCCCTGACTGACTCTGTGAGTGGAAGGGGCAGCTGGAGTGAGGTTGGGCTGCCCAGCACCCCTCTCGCATACCCACAGTTGGTGGCCAACTATGGCATTAGTGATGAAGTTAATCCCGTGCAGCAGCGCAGGAGTGATGTCCTGGACCAAGATCTCCATGGCAACTGCCATCCTGCCAGTGTTGACCTTGGTGTGTTGCAATGCTGGCGCTATCATCTCAGCCTGAAGATGAACGGACTCCTCCATCGTGCCTTGCAATCTGAGGAGTGCAGCGGACATCCCTTCCTGATGTTCCCTAGCTTGCCTTTGCAGCTCCAGCAACTGTGCCATGATCGAGTCCAGAAGCTCGTCACCTGGCTCGGACTCATCAACATTCTAACCTCCAACAATCCTCCAAGTGCTGGGGACCTGGGAAGTCCCTGCCTCCGCTTGCTGTGGATCAGAAAATGCGATGTGCTCACCAGATTGTGATCCCAAGGTTACTCTAAAGCTATGTCCCACCAAGGTGTGTGTCTCTGCGCTGGTGGAGGGTGTGGGTGAGGGTGCCTCCAGATTCCTCTTCAGAGGTTTATTTGGGGCTTGATTGGAGGCCCTGGGTCATAGACTCTGTCAGCTGTTTGGCAGATGTGCCTGCGAAAACAAGGGGAGATAATTAGTGCATGGCAGTGACCTGGTGAAGTGGACACATCACTCACGGCCTGGTTGTCTGATGGATGTTGCACTGCTGGATCCTCACTTGGTGGGGCAGCGCTGACCACACTGTCAGCACAGGACTGGTCCTGGTCATCGCTGGCCAGCTGGATGGCTCTGTTTTCGAATTCTGTCAGAACTTTGATCTCCGGCATCCCTCTCACCTGTCTGCAACCTTTCCCTCCTGTTGTGAGCCAGTTTGTCCTGCATGGATAGAGATGGGGAGAGTGTTTCAGGACTCCTGCCGGGTCAGATGATAAGTATGCTTGGCACGTGTGGGTGGTGAGTGGTCGTATGGACAGGATGAGGACAATGAAGGTGTTGCGAGAGAGTGGATGGTGATGTCCCTTGCACTGGCAGTGAGTGAGGGCCCCATGGATGTGTGATGGGTTTGTGAGTGTGTGAGTTGGGAGTGATGAAAAAAAGAGTGACTTACCCTGGTGGAACAGAGGGGATCATTCATCCTTTTGCGGCACTGGGTGGCTGTCCTCCTCTGCAGGGCGTTTACGCTGACCACCACTGCCACCGCCTCCCAAGTCAGGTTGGTGTCTTTGCTGCCCATCCTGCAGTCAGAGCGCGGGTAGAGCACATCCCTGCGGGCCTCCACAGCATCCAGCAGTCGCTCGAGGGACCCGTCATTGAATTGGGGGGCTGCGGTCTTCTTTCCCTTGCTGGCCATGTCTCCCTGGCAGCGGTGGTGAGCTGGTGGCGATGAGCACTTTGCTGGCAGCTGCCTTTTAAAGATGGCGGCCAGCATGATGCAACACGGGCTGATGGCAAGCGGATGAATGAGAGCCTGCCCGTCATGGGAACTGCGTGTTTTGTGTGAGTGAATAAATAATGAGGTGGGCTCAGGACGATACGGACTGAAAATCTGCCATTGTCATCGGCGGGTAGGACTCCATTTAACCCACGTGCTACCCTGCTTAGTGCAATTGTGGGAAAATTCCACACAAGGTGTGCGAAAGCTGAAGACTTCATGACCTTGAGAAGTTACATTAAGGTGGGTAGAGAATTATTTTTTATTCGTTCATGGGATGTGAATACTAGGCCAGCATTTATTGCCCATCCCTAATTGCCCTTGAGAAGGTGGTGGTGAGCTGCCTTCTTGAATTGCTGCAGTCCATGTGATGTAGGTAACCTACAGTACTCTTAGGGAGGGACTTCCAGGATCTTGGCCCAGCCACAGTGAAGGAACGGCGATACAGTCCCAAGTTAGGATGGTGAGTGTCTTGGAGGGGAACTTCCAGGTTGTGGTGTTCCCATGTGTCTGCTGCTCTTGTCCTTCTAGATGGTAGTGGTTGTGGGTTTGGAAGGTGCTGTTTAAGGAGGCTTGGTGAGCTCCTGCAGTGCATCTTGTAGATGATGCACACTGCTGCCACTGTGCATCGGTGGTAGAGGGAGTGAATGTTTGTGGAAGGGATACCAATCAAGCAGGCTGCTTTGGCCTGGATGGTGCCGAGCTTCTCGAGTGTTGTTGGAGCTGAATAAGGCATTGTATTGCTGAATGGGAAGATGGTCACATGAAACATTCTGTGTAGCCCCGATTGTATTACTGTATGAGAAGTCTGCGTACGTGATAGGAACCAATCATAAATAAGCAGGCAGTTAAGTTAACCAATTATTGTTTGACAGTTAGGCCAATTCGAAATAAGAATATGTGAGCTGAGGGTATAAAAATGAAGATTTTGGGAAGCCATTTTTTTGGCATGTTATCCACGTACTGAGTGACCAGAGGGTTATCATCACTCCATGCCTTTGACTTGACCACCTGAGGAAGCCATGAGAAGTATGTTTAGTTGTTAAATTAAGCTTTTTCCTTTTACTGTTAATTAAAAAGGTAGAAGACAAAGTTTCAACTTTTTACCTTTCTACCTTTTAATTGTCAATAAATCTTTTGAATTTACCACTGAATGTTCAGTCTTGCCTGATGGTTAAGGTTAGTGCGAAACAAATGATTTATTAAATAATTCACAATTGGGGATTTACTGTAAATATGTTGTACCACATAAATCAAATTCATCAATGTGCACTATCTGTTAATGAAGGCTGGGGCAGTCACTGAATTTAGTTTTATCATCTGTACAGTGTTATAAATAACGAAGAGGATATTTCCCTGTCAAATTAACAATATTGCATGTTGCTAATAAAGTCAAATTTGTACTTTCTAGTTTGTTTAATAGTCATGGTGGGATCACTGAAGGGTGCACACAAACTAACACTGCATTATGTCTTTGTTGCTCTTAATAATAATGACCCATGTTGCATATCTATCAGATGATATTTGTAACCAGAGGCCAACCAATGGGTGTTATCATTTTACTGGGACCTTTCGGTGATTGATGAATTGATTTGTGAATCTTGAAAGAGGGAAAAATATCATGCATGATTAAGAGGGAGGATGTAGTGGGGTGGCGGTCGGTCGGTGGGGGCACGGACGGGCGGCGGGGGCGGCATTGTTGGTGGTGGTGGGGAATAAGGGGCCTGGAAAGAGGAGAAGTACCAGGGCCCATGATTTTTCTCCCTGTCGCTGACCCTGAGAAACAAGCCCAGGAGTATGTAGGGAGAATGCCAAAATAGAATTGCTTTGTGAGGAATTCTCAGCTGGAGAAGCCTCTTTTCAAAATCTCGAGATTCTTCATTATCAGGGAATCCTCACTTCTATATCAGCTGATACTGGCATTTACTTTGCCTCATAAATCTCACTCCATGTTACCCGGAGTGCAGCAACAATGGGATTTTAGAATACTTGCACCTGTTATGTTGCTGACTCCCAGGTTAACCCAGTGGGGATTTGCCAGGCAGAACTGGGAAGACTCAAAAAGTACATGGAGGCTCATGCAAAGCAATTTAAAGGCATAAATGCAGCAAAGACTGCCACCCAAATTTCCTGGCTGAAACAAAAAAATCCTCTTTAGATATCTCTAGTGCATTGAAATGGTGAGGTAATTCACTCTGGGGATTCTATCAAAATATTTGAAATAATAGAAATACATATCCACAGTGATGTCGGAAAGCCTGCTGCAGCTTGTGAAAGTACTATTCGTGCATAAAAGCTCAAGCAATAATAAAATAAATCCATTTTAAATTGCACCAAAACCAGGGGGAGAATTTTCTCCCCGTCGGGTGGGCCATTTGGGAGCGGGTGCGGGCGGGCGTGGAACCGATCACCGCCCGCGATCAGCTCCGCGCCACCATTTTACGTGCGCAGGCCAATTAAGGCCTGCCCAGCATGAAATGTGGCTCCTGAGACAGCTGGAGTGGGCAGGCGGTGGTGGGACTGCAGTGACCACCCTGTCCAATGGTGACCCGACAGCCTGTTTAAATAGCGCGCAGGCAGCCTTGCAAAGACTGTTCATCATGGCCAACAGGAGGGCCCCCCAGAGCGCTGCTGGAGAGCAGATCAGGTAGGAGGGTAGGGCAGCGGGGCACTGTGCCCCTCGCTTTTCTGACGAGTGCCCAGCTTCCCTCCTGGAGGAGGTGGCAGCGCAGTGGGAGGTCTTCGTTCCGAGGGACGGGAGGAGGAGGTCCCCCCACCTGTCCAAACGTGCCTGCGAGGAGGTGGCAGAGATAGTCAGCTCCCATGACGTGGTGCGACACACGTGGATCCAGTGCCGCAAGGGTTTCAATGACCTCTTGCGCTCGGGAAGGGTGAGTAACCTGTTAGCATGGGTCACTTAACACAGCAGGTAGGCTTTCCCCCCAGCTCTGAGTGTAGTTACTGCATTGAATCATTCTCGGCATGTGTCCCTTGCTGGGTGGGCCAGCAGATATTGCCCATGCCTAGTTCACCCTGGGAGGGTTCTGCTGAGATGGGTTCTGCACCCACAAGATGTGGTAGACTGACACCCAGAGTGCTCTTTTGGGGGCTACCTCAAGGATCTGCACCTAGGCTCAGTGCTGGAACTGCAAAACATGTCAAAGTCAGGCTGCTGACATGCTGGGAGGGGAGCTTCCAGGTGGTGGGGCACCCATCCATCTGCTGCCCTTGGCGTTCCACGTGCCTGTGCGTCCTTGCTTTGCAAGGTTAGACCATGTGGTGGCAAATGTGATGGAGGCAGCATGTGGGCAAGGGGGGTCCACCCTGGCTGCTTGGTGTGAGTGTGTGTCTGCTCCAGGATGACGATTCACTGGAGCCCTGCAATGTCCCACTCAGGTAAGGGTGGCAGGGATGTGATGGCAACCCAGGTACAGGGGGGACTAATCAATGCTCCTCTCTCCTTTTCAGGAAAAGACTGCACACAATAACACAGAGTGCATGCGGACTGGCGGAGGCAAGGCCCAGTTGGCCTTAATCACCAGATATGAGCAGAAGGCGATGGATCTGGAGAGCCGCCATGCACCCAGGTCCACCGGTGGCGGTGAGGCTGGGGTACCAGGGGAGGTAAGATTGCTGAGCACTGAGGTCACCATGTGTGTCCCAGCAGCCATCCCACTCCTGAATGTTCAGTGATTTAAGTTTCCAACATGGGTTTCCCATTGATTATGGAAGGATGAGCACATACTGATCCAGGGGACAGGCATGCACATTGACATTGTCTCCACTTGAACTAATCAAATGTCCTTGATCTTCCTTTCAGCATCACCAGAGCAGGGCCGGGAGGAGGAGCCAGAGGGGACGCCACTAACACCCAAGGGCTCTGACAAATTACAAGCACCAGCGTCGCACCATCTCAGCCAGGCAGGCACCAGCACAGATACTCGCACCTCGGTGGGGATTAGATCGTCAGCTAGTGTCCCAGGGCACAGTGGTGAGGGCACTTCACAGTCACTTGAAGCGCAGGCGGAGACAGAGAGTGCTCAGGGCGCCAGCAGTCGGAGGACTGCAGGGGACCAGGCACATGCTCCATTGGTGGCTGATGATGTGCCTCTGGAGTTGTCTGTGAGGCAGCAGATGCTACAAGTCCAGCAGGGTCTGCAGGAGGTTTTGGCGGAGATACATGAGGCTATGCATGTCATGGTCTCAATGCTGGAGGAGTCCACACAGAGCATCAGCAATGCAATGAGCCTCATGGCCAAGCACCATGCTTCCTCCATGGAGAGAGTGGCGACTCCCTTGGAGGGGCTCCTCCAGGAGAACAATTGGGGCCTCCTGGGGATGCTCTCGGACCTGCAAGCCCTCACAGCGGCATTGACCTCAGCTGGTTCGTGCCAGTGTGGGAGATGGATTGGGCACCAAGTTTCCCAGCTCAGCGCTCATCCATCAATGGTGAGCAGGGAGATCCGAAGCAACCTCACATCGATGCAGGAGCTGCCTGTTGTATCTGCGGGCTCCTCTCAGGGCGCTCCGGGTGAGGGTAGCAGCTCCTCCGCCCCTCTGCCAGTGACTGGGATCCAATGAGGCCGCGCGGACTGGGCAGATGCCAGCCGTGGAACTGGCTGCTCCCTCCCAGGCAGGGCCATCAAAGGCTCCACGGGCCAGAGGATGCCCGCCAAGGTCATCGAGGCCAACAGGACAGCACAGTGAGCAGGCTGTCTCAGATGCCACTCGCAGCGAGGGGGGAGCACCTAGACGTAGCACCCGTAAACGTAAACTTAAGGCACCTTAGGCACACCACGGGCTTATCACTGGTGCTTTTATGTTGCCCCGCTATGAAATGATGACAAGTTGGCATGATGTTGAACACCTTTGCATTCAGTTTCTTTTCTGTTTTATTTTGTTCATTCATTAGATGTTTATATATGAACATAGCTCAGGGTGATTCCTTACTTCTGCAGATGGACGGGAATCCATGATGTTATGAGTGACTTGTTTGTCATTGAGCTTTATTGACAAGGCACATAGTTAATGTTCCTAACCAGGCAGATGTTGCTCTCAGGTATCGAGTATGGAGTCTGCAGCCCTGGTGTGTGTTGAAGGTTCATCTGTGGTGGGCTAACTGAAGATACATTGGATTAAAGCCTCCTGGGTGTCCCTGCCCACCTGGAGGATGCCCGGGTCTGCGTCTACCCCCTCAGAGTTCTCCTGAGCGTGCTCATCCTCGGATTAACTACTGGACTCACCATGTGCAGCCGGAGCATCTGCATCTACATCTTCTTCCTCCACTGCGCCACCCTTTCCAGTGCCAGATTGTGGAGAGCGCAGCATGCAACCACTATCAGTGGTACACGATCTGGGGGGTATTGGAGTGCACCCCACTGAACGGTCCGGTCATCAGAGGCGTATCTTAAGAGGACTAATGATTCTCTCTACCACAGCCCTTGTGGAGGCGTGGCTCCTATTGTACCGCTGCTCAGCCTCTGTTCTTGGATGGCGGAGAGGCATCATGAGCCACCATTTGAGGGGATAGCCCTTGTGACCCAGCAGCCATCCATCCAGCCGGGCTGGAGCACTGGGAATCTCGGCACTTGGGAATGTCTGAGGATGTAAGTGTCATGGGAGCTGCCTGGGTATCTTACACAGACTTGTAGAATCAGCATCCTGTGATCACACACTATCTGCACGTTCAGGGAGTGGAAGCCCTTCCTGTTGACGAAGGCACCGGGCTCACTTGTTGGCGCCTTGATGGCCACATGTGTGCAGTCTATAGCACCCTGGACATGGGGGAAGCCAGCAATCGCTGTGAAGCCTCTGGCTCGCTGTGTCTGGCTGGCCTCGTCCCACCGGTAGTGGATGAAAGTCAATGCATGGCTGAACAGAGTGTCTGTTGTCTGCTTGACACAAGAGTGGAAAGCTGACTGGGAGACTCCGCAAAGGTCACCCGCTGACCCCTGGAAAGAGCCGGAGGCATAGAAGTTGAGGGCAACCGTGACCTTCATTGCCACTGGCATGGGCTGCCCATCCACACAGTTGGCGCAGATCTCAGGGCCTATCATCTGACAAATGGATGTCACTGTCTCCCTTGAGAGATGGAGTCTCCTTTGGCACTGCACCTCAGATCTATTGAGGTTGCTGCTTTGCTGCCTGTATAACCTGGCAGCAGGCTAGTGGCATCTTTTGCGCCCCTTTCCGCCTTGGACTTCCTGTTGGCCCAGCACCCCTTGTGCCTGCGCCTGTCCTCCCAAAGGTGGCTCCCCTGGAGGCTGAATGTGGACTCCTGGCCTCCTCCCCCTTCTAGCCCTCCCTTCCTCCTCAGAGGAGGTGCCTCCAGTGGAGAGATCACCTCCCATTCCCAGACTTAGGGAAGGCTTCCTGAAACCAGCAATGTCCCAAAAATGATGTTTACTCCAGAATCCTGACCTGAAGTCTGTTACTCCTGTCCAAGCAGCTGTGAAGAGTTTTGAAGTTTTCCTGCTCACACAGGAAAGTAGCAGTAAGTTTAAGCATTAAATATCTGACAAATAACACTCGCGACCCCACTCACCCCTCTTATCCCGCCCGTGGATGAGGTTTATAAAAAATGTGGCCTACCCGCCTGCCCATTGCACCCGTGCAACGACCTGAAGATCGCACGGGCCCAGAAAAATCAGCGCCAATTACTCGCTCAAGGGCCTTAAGTAGCCCATTAATTAATGGTGGGCGCGCATCGGAGATCATCGCACACCCGCCCACCGAAATATCGCGATGGCGCGCATTGACTTTGGGACGCATGCTTGACGTCACCACATGTCATTTTACGCGTTGCTGTGCAGGGCCCACCCCCACACGTCAATGTGAAAATTCTGTCCCAGGTATTTGCATGTTCCCCACTGGTCATCAAAAAAATTATAGTGTGCGTATGACTATTAGAGTTATCGATCATATTGATCAAAGGCTGCTTTTGATGCTTAGATCTAAGTGGTTTATCAGGTCACTCATTACTTTTATTAGGTTCTGTTCCTGTTCTGATTTCTGATGTAAGTGTTAAGAAAAAGAGTACTTTGGAATGCAAAAACTTAGTTAACACACTTGCAATACAAGTTTTGAGTTGTTTGTTATATTCTAAGAAAGCTCATTTCCTCTTAGCAGCCTGTGAACGTAGAAATTGACTTGTTGGCCTGGACTTAGCTATCGAATAGTGATGAGGCTTTTAGTGTGTTATAATGGAGTGAGTCTAACAGCAACTTCTGACATCCACACATGATGTTGAATATGGAAATCTGGCAGCTGGTGTTCAATTTTTCCTGGTCTTCCACAAGTCTTGCTTGTCAGGCCCATCACTGAGAGAAATGGCATGAAGGATGTAATGTTGAGTTTCTTATTCAATAGTTATCCAGAAAAAATTTAGGACTGGTGAATTCACCTGTAAGTGATTTTTTAATATGATAAGTTTTAATTTCTGTCAAAGGTCCTAAAAATTTAATTTCACAAGTGTGGAGCTTCATTACCTTTATTTAATTATTGAAGATTTTTTCCTTTTTTTTAGCTTCCATTTGTCGCTTATCTCCCTCTTAATATCCTCTTTCTTACCTTCACTATGTTGCTTTCTGTACATGACTTTTCATTGAATTAAATATTCTAATTTGTACTGTCTGGATTAGACTTTGTGAACTTGAATTTCAGCCCTCGCAGGAGGCCAGTAGGCACTAAAAATAGTGCTGCCAGCCTACCTGCCTGTTCCCTGGCTCCATCCTGTTCCCAGGCCATTTTTTCAAAGGCAGGCTGTAACTCTTTTAAGAGTCAACCAATTAAACTAAATTAACAAAATAAGGGATAAATCAAGCACAGCCCCTAAGTCAGGTCAGCTGTAAAACCAAGGACAAAGTTTAAAGGAAACTTACAAACATTAAACCAAAATGTGATTAAAGGGGTCAATAAAACACCCCAGTCCCCGCGGTGCCCACCGAAAGGCAGGCTGTAGGTGCACTGTTACTTGCACAGAGGCAGCAAGTATCCAATGAAACAAATTAAGCACCAATTAAGACCTGTTAACCAAGGCCAACTGGGAATTTCCAATAGATTTCTCCAGGTTCCCAGAGACAGCAGTGACCAGTTTAGCTGACTCGAGGTTGCCTCCTGGCAACAGACTGAGGGTCAATGCTCCAGGCAGGCTCAGAGGCCCTCCCTGCCAGTCTGGGTGCAACTGCATGGTCTAGTATGCCAGCAGTGGGGCTCCCCCCACCCCTCCACCTCCACAGCGGTGGCTGGGCTGCGAAGGCCACTTCTTAATTTAAATGTAAAAAGGCTGGAGATGGAGTGTTTCCAATTTGAAGTGCCTACTCTCTCACGTACCTGCCGTAATATCCTTCTGCTGCTTTCGAGTTGGAAGGCCTCTGATTCACCTCCAGCTTTGAGAGTTCTCACACCATACTTAATCAGGTTGCAAACCCGCCTTCTGGCCATTCTGGGAAAATCACATTGAATGACCATTTCCCACAGAGTACAGCCTTCTGACCCCCACTTGAGCCTGACAGCAGGGTTCAGAGGCCCAGGGAACATCCTGCTCTGTGTATCGCAGTGAGAATCTGACTGGCTGAAGAGACACGGCATTGCTTACCCTACTTACATATGCCAAAGATCCATTTTGGAGGGCGCAATATGGTAAAAGTGCTACAAATATTGGATGTCGCTGCCCAAGTGCCCACAAAATGCCGCAACAAAACACAACAAATGGTAAGCAATGTCCTTTCACCTCTGTCCACAAAATGCAGGCCAATATTTTTCACTTTTTAAGCATGCAGTGAAGAATGCAGAATTTCTATGGGCAGAATTTTGCCCCTGGCGTGGTTGCTTGGCGGGGACGGGCGGAGTCGGGCGGTGGCAGCCAGGAAACCGACCACCGCCCGCCATCGGCTCCACACCGCGATTTTACATGGGCGGGCCAATTAAGGCCCACCCAGTGTGGAACACGAGCAACAACACTCAGCACTGCCTGTGCAGGCGGGGGAGAGGAGGGCGAGCGGGCCTAGCGCGATCTTCGTGCATGCGCGCAAAAGAGTGTTTCAATCTCCGTGCCTCAGGGAGATGAAGCACTGCTTATAAAAAAAAATAAAGGAAATAAAATTGTCATAAAACATGTCCCCTCATGCGGCTCTGTCACATGAGCTGGGGCATGTTTTTAATTCGCCCATGGATGAGGTTTCCTAAAAAACCGTTAGGTTGGACGGGCAGTGTAAATTTGAATTTAATTAGATTCTTAATGGCCTTAATAGGCCTTTCAATTGTCAGCGGGTGTGCAGCCGACTCCAGCGTGCATCTGCAGAACGAATATCGTGAGACTGCGCGATGATGTTGGGAAGTTTGCCGAACGTCATCGCGTATCATTTTGCGCTCGGGTGTGTCAGGCGCATGCCCGCACACTGAGTATAATATTCTGCCCTATAAGATGTATCGTAACTAATGGACTAATCAAATCACACTTGCTACAATGCTAATGGATTACATTTTCCCAATTATTCCAATAACAAACAAAAAAATGTGGTCTGTGTGCTAATGTGCAATGGATTTGTTCACCCCTAAGATCATAGATCTGCTTTAATAATGCACACAGTTACCAGAACGTTATAAACAGTTATTAGATGTGTTACCTTTAATGCACAAAGGAAATTAACACCCTAATTGCATCTATTTACATTTCTACTGGTAAACATGATGACACCTTATATAACAAATTTCCCTCTTCTCAGAGATCTCTGTTGTGTTGCTTCAGTAAATGAGCTGATTACTCATATGTCAAACTAGCACAAGAGAGACATCTGAACTATTCCAAATTTCATGTGATATTATTAATGATCTAATATTCTTGTGATTTGCGTTATTGTAGATGATTGACAATTTGACCTAACTTGCTGACTACTACTGTGACATAAATACTAATATTAAACAAAACAGAATTCATTATTTACCTAAAAATCCAGATCAATCTGGCAATTGGGGAACAAAAACATAGGTGGGACAGTTGGTTTTGGTGTGGTTAAGGAAGACTGTCAGGAATCATGTCATTTTTGGCCATACGAACCTTGTCTATTCAATATGTGACGTGGGCTGTAGTCTTTCATAACTACATATAATAATGTTATACTATATGCTTATGACAAACATCCCTTTACTCGTTACAGCGCCAACAGTGGTTCATTTGACGTAAATGGAACATTCAGCAAAATACTTTTCATTTGATTTTAATACTGAATGTGATGCAGTGTTCAGGATGTAGTAGACAATCAATTCGATGTTAATTATAAATTCAATACCTTAAAAAGATGATTTTAGAACTATATGAAAGCAATTTTACCACCAGTTTCAAACAATATGAATGGTAGAAAAGCAATCCAAAGCCAAATTTTGAACATTTATCTACGTACTGCATATTCTTCATTTTGTATTTAACTTGGCTACAAATCATTTTGCACTGTAACATTTGAAAAACTTAAGCATATCAGCTGCCAAATTATAAAAAGAATCTTACAAATACACAGCAGAAATCTGTTATAGCAAGATTATGCATGCTGGTTACTGTTTTGAACCTGTCTTTACTTGACATTTTGATTACACATTTTTCTTTATGTTATATACTTTAATATCATATTTTGTTAACCATCTCGTATGAAATTCTAATTATGAGCAATTGTTTTTGGTTAGCCTAACCCATTGTATATAACAAGATTGCATTGTTCCAGATCTCCATTCAGCACCTCACCAAGCTATTCCTCTGAGACTTTTCAACAACACAAACATGACCATGCATGGCTTGAACAAGGAATAGCCTTTATTTCACACAAGACTGAATATAGTTCAGGTAATATGTCCAGCCTTTAGTCATGTTGTTGATTCTTTCCCCTTATATTAAAGTAAGATTGCAAGAAATCTGTTTACACCTTTTTTAAAATACAGTTTTTTAAATGTTGATTTCCAGTTGTTAACACATTTTCCAATTAAGGGTTACATATGTATACACTTCTATTGCATTTATTGTAAGTGGTTTTTTAAAGGCTTGTTCATATCTTCTGTTGATAGGAATTGTTTAATTGGAGGGTTCCTAATTGTTTGAAGACAATGTTGTATCCAATTTATATTAAGTATATAAAAGTTAGGATCAAATTCAGACTATAATTCATGTCTGTTTGAATTAATGTCCACAATTTTCATTAACTAGAAAATATATTTTGGTGAAATATGTTAGTAAAGATACAGTTAATTAAAGTTACTGACCCACTGAAATTATGTGCTTTGTGTTCAATCTTGTGTGTAATTGAGTGCTGTGATTGCGCACTCATAGCAAGAATGATGCTTCCAACAAAAATTGATGGAATAAATATGTATTCTTTGCATGGCACTATTTCATTATCATTTCCTAGGGGCCATTAAAAAGTGGTTTATGTTACTAAAATAATAGTTTTTGAATTAAAATAAATTCTTAATTTTATCAAACATTTATTGAGTAATTTTTCTATACACGGTTAACTGAATTTTCATTCATTTTTTTCTATTTTCTGCACTGTCAGTTAAAGCAGTGGCCTCCTGGTTTGTCATGATATGCAGAAATGAGTGAAAATATTTTGCTTTTTAAAAATTTCAGAGACCAAGGAAGCAATGCTACTTCAAGAACTTAAACACGTTAGAGTAAAGTTGAATGTTAGAATTACAATTTTCCAATAAAAATAAAGGAAATATATAGGGCTGAATGTTCCGTTCGTCGGGTGGGCGGAGCTGACCCAATGGCGGGCGGGCGCGGACCCGATCGCCACCGGCGATAGGGGCCGCGCTGCCATTTTACGTGGGCAGGCCAATTAAGGCCCACCCAGCGTGGCGTCTGCAGGGAAGCACTATGAGCTCCCTGTGTGGGCAGTGGGGAATCCCTATAATCGAGAGTGCACCCTTTCACGTATGCGCACGAAAGAGTGCACTCATCTCCCTGAGGCTAAGTGCAGCCTCAGGGAGATCGCCTCTACTTTTTTAAATATTAAAAATAGAGAAGAAAAAATTCCCTTACATGTCCCCTCATGTGACAATGTCACATGAGTTGGGACATGTTCATAATTTACATAACAACTTTATTAAAATTTTTAAAACCCTACGGGAAACCTCATCCTGCCGCTGGATGAGGTTTCATGTTTTTTCTGGTTGCTGCCAGGGCTCCTGGCCTGCTCACCAACCTTAAGGTTGGATGGGCAGGTCCTTTAATTGTGTAATTGATCTGTCAATGGCCTCAAGTGGCCATTGACAGGTTGGCGGGCCCGCAGCTGATTTTGCTGCAACCCCGCCTTCCTGAAAATTTAAACGGGGCACGGTGATGTCGGGACTTCCGCCCCACATCATCCCGCATCATTTTACGCATCGGCGAGCGGGCCCCACTCCCGCTCACCGATGGTAAAATCCTGCCCATAGAGTGAGGAAAATTCCTGAGCCTTATTCCCTGATCTCCAGTAATTGTTTGCTGACTGCTGATCATCTTTTTAATATCTGAATTTTTTCAATAAAAAAAATCCCCAATGAGAACTGGTATGAAACAAATAGTTTACAATTATGTTTATTATTGCTATTATTCATCACATTACCTTCATTTTTATAGTTTAAATCAAGGTTCTGCACACCAGAGCAATCAGTGTGCCACATAGCTAGCAACTGAAATATGATTGTTTTGAGCTATTTTGAGACTGAAGACTTTAGCAGATCAAGAATAAATTGAACCTAAATACTAAATTACCTCAAATTGTTTCATGGTTAATCTGTAAAAACCAAGATGTCAGGTTATTTCAGCTATAACTTATCCTGTTTTATTAAAATTCTTATTGCAAATGCATAGAAGGACTAATTCCTGTTATTTCCAATGAATTACCAGCGAGGTAGATTTTCAGCTGACTGCTTCTATTGGGAAGGAGATGGACAGAATGAGCATGCCACCTACCTACTGGAAATGGTAGGAGGCCTGAGGCATTGTCAAAGTCAACCTTATTTAAATCGAAATCAGTGAAGCCCTAGAAAGCCACTCAGTTGTAAACAATTGCTACAAAATACAAAAATAAGAGAAATATTGGATGGATCTATTGACAATGACCAGGACAAGACATGGGCTACCTTGGTCCAGCTGACCCTGTAAAGTCCTCCTCACCATCACCTGGGACTGGGATTTAAGTTGAAAGAGGTTTTTCAAAAACTGGTCAAGCATCAACCTGACATAGATATGACCTGTGAGTATATCTATCAGCCAATATCCTAGACTCCACAATTCATATATTCATATCTCTAGGTTGACCCAACATAAGCAGGAGCACAGTTGTATACAGCCAGTTGAATTTGGTCCTGGAAGTCCACAACATGGAATCTGTATTTCATGAAGTCTCATGATTTGAAGTCATACAAAGACATGGGAACATCCTGATGAACAAGCTAAGCCGCCACCGCGCCCCCCCCCCCCCACCCCCACACCCACCCACCCACCCACCCACCCAAATGAAGAAATATCACTTAGAGGACCCAGTGAAGAAAGAAGCAAGGGCCCAGAATGTGCACTGGGTAGTCTTGGTTCAGTAGTGCCATTACTAACTAAACTAGCCAGTCTTGAAGGACATAGTTATTGGACTGAGCCTGAAACAATTAGCATAAGAGGGACAATAAGGGGGCAATCTACTTGACTTTGTGCTCATTAACTGACTTGTCACAGATATTTTTTGTCAATGATAGGAAAGACTACTAGATAGTCCGTTTAAAGACAAAGAGAGTGAATTTCTATGGGGCTTCCCATTCATCCATTGTAACTTCAACAGAAGAGTCACAGAAACCCTGGAAAAATTAAACACTAAATTTGCCCCCAAAAAGACTGGTGTTCACAGTGAGGGTCCTGCCCATTGTGTAATGTGGCACTGCTACCATGCTAAGTGGAGCAGATTAAGGACAGATTCAAGACCCCAAATTGGGCATCCATGGGTTAGCAGCAGCAGCAGAATTACGTATCACCACAATCTGAACATCCCTTATCCTGGTTTAATGGCGTGTTTAGTTTAGTTTAATTCCAGCAGCAGCACCAGAAAATGCCTTAAAATGAGGCACCAACCCACTGAGCCTATGACATTGGGCTATCCAAATCCAAAACTCAATAGGCTATATTTAGTGGTAAGAGTTCCCACAGGCAATGAGTCAGAACAAAGCACAATAGGGCCTACCATAACCAATCAGGAATGGTGCTGGACAATAGGCACGTAAAAGGCTCAATAAGCAAACTCAACCTCTACTACGACAAAACCCGATAATTGAGTTTTATTCCGAAATTTGCTGGGGCTTCTTGGTGCCTCAGTCAAATGTTTGATGTTGAGGGCAGTCTTTCCTTTAACATTCACCTCATGTGTCTGGATCAAGGCTGTGATGAGGTCTGGAGCTCAGTCGTTCTAGCAGAGCAACGGTACCATAACATGACACAATTCATCTATAGCTTCCTTGGTGAGGCAAATCGAATAACTGAGCTTTGATCAGCAGGCTATGGAGAAGTAGACAGTGCTTGATAGAATTATTGATGACTCTTTCTATCACTTGGCTGATCACAGAGAGGAGGCCAATAGGACATTAATGATTAGTCTCAACTTGTTCTGATATTTGTGAATGAAACATACCTGAGTGCTTGGCTCTGTCTGTGTCGCAGAGTGGGATCAGATAGCCTGTTATCACTTACAAACTCTGCTCCGAAAGATTTACTTAGGTTGGGTGGCAGAGTTTCCAGGATTTGCCTCAGTTGTAGAAAAATGGGAGGCAAGTCAGACAGAGAGTAAATGTCTCCTCTGCCTGGTCTCGTGTACGGAACCATTATTGAACTCCAGTCATCCCCTCTCTGGCACACCCAAGGCATGCTCCAGTCTCTTGTCCCCACTCAGCTGTGGTGCCCCCTTTGATGTTCAATTTCTGCCATTATCCTGCACGGTTGGCCATTACAGCTAGCAGGGGCATTATGGAAAGTGGGGCAGGAGGACAATGGGGCAGCAGCAACAGCACTGAAACCTGGAGGCCAAAGGGGGTCGGGAGCTAATGAACATGGAAACAAGGGAAGGGCAGGATCTGTGAAGCCTAGTATCTGTGAAGGGAAATTTTGCCCCATCCCTTACCACACACCCCTAGATTCCTTACTCTTCCTAACCTTGCCCTTCTTTCCTTTTCTCATCCCATCTCCCTAACCCTCTAATACAACACCCCAACCTTTCAATTTTCCAGCGTTTTCTAGCACTGCCCTATAATTTTTTAAAAACTTATTCAACATTCAATCTCCTGTAAAATGTTTTCAACCAAAAGTCATATGTTCATATTACCAGCTGTCAATTCATTATACTGTTTAAAATACTTAAGCTTCTAAGATATTATGTACAGCAAATGTTAATTACCTGAATAGCAAATAATTCAGTAAAAGACATTTTATTAAACTCTGGTTCATATTTTTGTGGAAATGAATAAAGATGTACAAGATGAATTGTAGGAAAATAAATGTAAATAATTTTGTATTCTTGGATGTTTGAAGACTAGGGATCAGGCATGTCATTGAGCAGTATGCTTGAGTGCTGGGCATCATCATGGTCTTCTCCATATAGTTGTGTCTCCAAAGTAGTTAGGGTCACCACCACAGCGATTTCCAATGACCAGGGCATAGCAGGATACAAATATATGAAACACAAGAGCGGCATCATACCTCAGAGCCCCTTCCAAATTGTCTGGATAGCAAATGGATACATTTAAAGATCCCAAAACCAATGGAATAAAAAAAGGCATATTATAGAAAGCACAGCCAATTCTCCCCAGCATTGTACTACTCAGGGGTTAAAGGCAAAAACTTATTCACATGTCTTTTGTAATGTCATCTCTTTGCCTGGGGCTACACGTTGAAATATGGTATCCATGCCCTGGGTAGTGCAGCAGTGAGTCATAAACTGACCAAGCCTTGCCAAACCTCCTGGCAACTCCTTAAATTACTACATTCATTTCTGTCATCACTTTTACTGCTGTTAGCAGCACAGTGCTGTGTATTTGATTTCAACGCCAGTACCATAACATGACACAATTCATTTATAGCTTCCTTGGTGAGGCAAATCGAATAACTCAGTTTGTAGATCAGGTTGAAAACTAAATAGTGGGTGGGAGGGTTCAAGTGAGGGGAAACTGAGAAATTTAAAGAGAAGGGATAAGGCAGCAGTACAGGGTAGCGATACACCAGAGTGTGACAGGAGAGGTCAGAACGTACAAACATAAGAGAGCACCAGAAAATATGGCCAGAGTAGAGAAAAATGATAAAAAGAGACAAAATTAATGGCTTGTTATCGGAATGCATGCAGCATTTATAACGAGATAGATGAATTGATTGCACAAATGTAAATAAATAGACATGATCTGATAGCCATTACAGAGAAGTGGTTTCAAGGTGACCGAGGCTAGAAACTGAATATTCAGGGGTATTTGACATTTTAAAAGGATAGGCAAAAAGTAAAAGGAGGTGGGGTATCCCTGTTAGTAAAGGATAAGATAATATAGTAGTGAAAAGTGATACTAGCTCAAAAGATCAAGGTATAGAATCAGTTTTGGTGGAGATAAGAAATAGCAAGGGAATGAAGTCATTGGTGGGAATAGTCTACAGGTCCTCAAATAGTATCTATACTGTAAGACACTATAAATAATGGGAGCTTGTCAGAAAGGCACTGCAAAAATCGTGGGCAGCCTTAATATTCATACAGATTAGACAAATCAAATTAATAAAGGAAGCCTTGAGGACAAATTTATAAAGAATATTTGGGACAGTTTCTCAGAACAATATATAGTGGAACAAACAAGGAAAAAAGCTATTTTAGATATAGTAATGTGTAATGAGACAGGATTAATTAATGATCTCACAATAAAGGATCCTCGAGGGAAGACTGATCATAATATGATAGAATTGCACATTCAGTTTGAGGGTGAGAGTCTGAAACAAGTGTCTTAAATTTAAATGAAGGCAAATATAAAGGCATGAAGACAGAGTTGGCTCATATGGACTGGGAAAATAAATTACATGATAATATTGTGAATCAAGAGTGGCAGAAATTTAAGAAGATATTCCATAATTCTCAGCAAAGATATATTGCATTGAGGAAGACTCTAAGAAGGAAGAACCATCTGTGGCTAACTAAGGAAGTTAAGGATAGTGTCAAATTCAAAGAAAAGACATATAGGGCAGAATTTTCTGACTGTCGAGGGGGCAGAGCGGAAGGGGGCGTGGGCGGGCGCGGAACCGGTCACTGCTTGCGAATGGGTCCACGCTGCCAATTAAGGCCCGCCCAGCATACTTCACAACTCCGGTGCATAGCGGGAGTGGGCGGGCGGTGGTGGGCACACTCAACCCGCTGGGTCCAATAGCGACCCGGTGACCTGTAAAAAGGAAGGCCTGACAGCCTTGGAAAGGCTGCTCGCAATGGCTAGGCGAAGGGTTCTGCAGGGGTGCACTGGAGGAGTCGCAAGTCCTGAGGGTAGGCCATCGGGGCAGGCCAAGCCAAAGAGTAGGGCAGCATGCCCCTCGTTTTTCCAATGACTGCCTTGCTGCCCTCCTCAAGGAGGTGGCGGCACAGCAGGAGGTACTGGTTCCCCAGGACGGGAGGAGGAGGACCCCCCACATGACGAAACGTGCCACGGCGGAGGTGGTGAGCTCCCGTGACGTGGTACGGCACACCTGGATCCAATGTTGCAAGCGCTTCAATGACTTGTTGCGCTCTGGAAGGGTGAGGACAATGTTGGCATTGGTTACTTAGCCCAGCAGGTCGGCTTTCCCCCCTGCTGCACCACCCCACCCCCAAAGTCTGAGTGTAGTGACTGCATTGAATCATTGACGGCTTGCGTCCTTTGCTAGGTGGGCCAGCAGATATTGCCCATGCTGAGGTCAGCCTGAGAGGGTGATGAAGAGATGGGCTCTGCGCCCACAGCATGTGTTACACTGAGTCCCACATGACTGGTTTGGGGCAACCTGTACCTAGGCACTGTGTTTGAACTCCAGGACATGTCCAAGTCAGGGTGATGACATGCTGGGAGGGGAACTTCAAGGTGGTGTGGCAACAAACCATCTGCTGCCCTCTGCGCTCCAAGTGCTTGCGCCTCCTTGCTATGGAAGGATATATCATGTAGTGCTTAATGTGATATATACAGCATGTGGCCAAGGGGGGAGTGGGAGGGCGGGGGGGGGGGGGGGTAGTAGTTGGGGGGTGGGGTGTAGGGAACAGGCCTAGAATCTTTGTGTGGGTGTTCAGCAGTGGGGTGAGGAGGCACTGGAGCCCTAATATGTCCCACTCTGGTTGGGGTGGGCCGTGCATGAAGACAGTCCATGTACAATTTGCACAAATCAATGCTCGTCTCTCATTTGCAGGAGAAGAATGCTCACAATGCGGCAGAGCACGTGAGGATTGGCAGCGGCCAGGCGCAGATCGCCATTCCTAGCCCTGGATCTGGAGAGGCGCCGTGCACCCAGGTGCACTGGTGTCGGTGAGGCTGGGGTGCCATGGCCGGGTATGGATGCCCAGCAGTGAGGTCAGCATTGTTCTCCCAACAGCCATAGCAGTGCTGAATGTTAATTGATTTAACTTTGCAATATGGCTAGATCACTGTTTATGGAAGGATGAGCGCATAATGATCCGGAAACAGGGATGCACTTTGTCAATGTCTCCATGTTAACTGATCCAATGTCCTTGTTCTTCCTTTCAGCATCATCGGAGCAGGGCCAGGAGGAGGAGCAGCAGAGGGCCCCTCTCACACCATTTCTGCTAGGCAGGCACCAGCGCAGATACTAGCACCTCAGTGGGAGTTAGAACATCGGCTACTGTCCCAGGACACAGCGGTGAGGGCACTTCACAGTTGCTGGAGGAGCTGGAGTGGCAGACTGCCCATGGAGTACTGCAGGGGACCAGGCACATGCTCAGTCGGTGGCTGATGATGTGACTTTGGAGTCGTCCGCGACGCAGCAGGTGCAGGAAATGCGGCCGGGTGTGCGGGAGCATCTGGGGGAGATACATGAGGCTATGCTTGGCTTGGTCTCCGTGGTGAAGGAGTCTACGCGGACGATCGCCAAAGCAATGAGCCACATGTCCGAGCGCCATGCGTCCTCCATGTAGAGAGTGGCAATTCTCGTGGAGAGGCTCTTCCAGGAGACCCATCAGGGTTTCCAGGGGATGCGCTCAGACCAGCAAGCCCTCACATCGGCATTGACCTCAGATGGTCGGTGCCAGTGTGGGAGATGGTCTGGGCACCAAGTTTCCCAGCTCAGTGCCCATCCATCCACCGTGAGCAGGGAGGTCCAAAGCGACCTCACATCGACGCAGCAGCTGCCTGTCACCTCTGCGGGCACCTCTCAGGGCACCTCCAGATGAGGACGACAACTCTTCCACCCCTCTTCCAGTGACCATAGCATCTGGTGAGGCTGCGATGACTGGGGAGATGCCAGCTGTGGAACTGGCAGCTCCCTCCCAGGCACGGCCAGCACAGGCTCCGCAGGCCAGAGGACAACCGCCAAGGTCATCGAGGCCAACAGGACAGCAGAGTCAGCAGGCTGTCTCAGGTGCTGCTCCCAGCAATGGGGCAGCACCAAGACGTAGCACCCGGAAATGTAAACATTAGGCACCTTAGGCACACCACGGGTTTATCACCGGTGCTTTTGTGTTAGCCTGAGATGAGGTCTTTATGATTTGCTTTGAATTGGAACACCCTTGTCATTTGTTTGGCTTACGTTTCTTTGCCTGTGATATTAAATTCAGACATGTGACCATGGCTGAGGGTGCCTCTTTTCTTCTGCATGTGTATGGTTTCCAAAAATGTTAGGAGTGCATTATGGGACATTCAGCTTTATTAACAAGGCCTTTAGTTAATGCTCCGAACCTGTCAGATTTGGCACCCAGGTATCGAGTGTGGAGCCTATAGCCCAGGCTTGTCCTGGAGGTCTATCTGTGTTGTGCTAGCTGAAGGTTCATTGGATTAAAGCCTCCCGGGTGTCCCTGACTCCCTGGAGTATGCCCGGGTCAGCGTCTACCCCCTCAGCATTTCCCTGTGCGTGCTCATCTTCTTACTCACTGCTGGACTCATCGTGTGCAGCCGCAGCCACTGCGTCGACATCTTCATCATCCACTGGGTCCCCTCTTTCCAGCGCAAGATTGTGGAGAGTGCAGCATGCAACCACTATCAGCGACACACGATCTGGGGGGTATTGGAATGCGCCCCCTGCGCTGTCCAGGCATCGGAAGCGCATCTTGAAAAGACTGATCGTTCTCTCTACCACAGCCCCTGTGGAAGTGTGGCTCCTATTGTACCGCTGCTCAGCTTCTGTTCTTGGATGGCGGAGAGGCGTCATGAGCCACCTTCTGGGGGGATAGCCCTTGTCACCCAGCAGCCATCCATCAAGCCGGGAAGGAGCACTGAAGAGCCCCGGCACCTGGGAGTGTCTGAGGATGTAGGCGGCATGGGAACTGCCTGGGTACCTTGCACAGACTTGTAGAATCAGCATCCTGTGGTCACACACTATCTGCACATTCATGGAGTGGAAGCCCTTCCTGTTGACGAAGGCACCGGGCTCACCTGCTGGCGCCTTGATGGCCACATGTGTGCAGCCTATTGCACCCTGGATGAGGGGGAAGCCAAAAATGGCCGCGAAGCCTCTGGCTCACTGTGTCTGGCTTGCCTGGTCCCAACGGTAGTGGATGAAAATCAATGCATGCCTGAACAGGGTGTCTGTAATCTGCTTGACACAAGTGTGAACAACTGATTGGGAGACACCGCAAAGATCACCCACCGAGCCCTAGAAGGAACCAGAGGCATAGGAGTTGAGGGCAACTGTGACCTTCAGAGCCACTGGCATGGGGTGTCCACCCACACAGTTAGGAGAGGCCTCAGGGCCAATCATCTGACAGATGTACTTGACTGTCTCCCTCGACAGTCGGAGCCTCCTTCGGCACTGCAGCTCAGTCATTTTGAGGTAGCTGCCTCTCCGCCTGTATACCCTGGCAGCTGGATAGTGGCATCTTCTGCTGCCCCTTCCACGTTGGACTACCTCTTGGCCCTGCGCCCCTTGGGCATGCGCCTGTACTCCCAAAGGTGGCTCGCCTGGAGGCTGAATGTGCACTCCTGGCCTCCTCCTTATTCTAGCCTTCCCTTCCTCCTCAGAGGAGCTGCCTCCAGTCGACATGTCAGAACCCATACCCAGGCTAAAGGGAGGCCTCTGGAAAGCTGCAGGCCCGATAAAGATTCCTGACTGCAGAGTGCTGACCTGAAGGTTCAAAGTACAGAGAAAGCTGCTGGAATTCATTCTGAACTGCTGCAGATCACACAGGCAAGTTTAAAACACTTTCTGCAATAAATACTCACAGACCAGATTGACAATCCCACTGAGTCCTCTTATCCTGCCCGTGGATGAGTTTCATTAAAAAGTCTCTTACCCACCTGCCCGTTGCGCCCATGTGCCGACCCGAAGATCGCACGGGCGCCTGAAAATCGCCATAAATTGACTATTTAAGGGCCTTAACTAACCCGTTAATTAATGGCGGGCGCGCATCGAACTTCATTGCGTACCTGCCCAGCGAAATATCGCGATGGCGCATGGCGACGTAGGGATGCTCGCCCGAGGTCACCGCGGGTCATTTTACACGCTGGCGTGCAGGGCCCAGCACCGGGCACGTCAAGCAGAAAATTCTGCCCATTGAGTTGTTCTTTAAAATGTTTGATCTCCCTATTGGTCTTCATCCAACACTCCTGTGTTACTTTAACATGACCTTTTTAGAAAGTGTTATTTAAGGAAAATAACCTGGAAAATGCAAGTGCATCGCATTTATAAGTTCACCTTTATTGCTCAACATGCCCTTACCAAGAGAAAAATCTATTAACCTAGATTTGTGCATTAATATGTGTTAAACTGGTTCAATCCTGGAAAGAATTCTGGGACCATTGACAAAGATGCACAAATTCTGTTAATATTAGATTACTACATGCGTAGAATGTAAGTTAGGTTTAATTCAGGTGATAAGGCAGTGGTTTTACCTCAAGATATAATTGCTGGGCCTTTAAATAGGCCATTATCAATGCTGCCACCCAAATATTATTTCAACTCATGATGTTTCCATAAATATGAATTGCGTATTTTATTTTTGTATGGAGTGTGTTCCATTTTGTCAAAGACTCTATTTCAACCTTCACTTCATTTTAAACTTCTTTGGGAAATCATGCAATGATTTCGATATGCTTTTTTAAAAAATAGTATACATGGAGCAGGATCTTCCGGTCGGCGAGCGGGGGCGGGGCCCGCTCACCTACGCGTAAAATGACGCAGGATGATGTTGGGTGGTACTCCTCTGTCCCTTGGCTCTAAGATCCCTCTTCACCTTAAAGCACCAGGGCTTGCCTACCCTGGACAGCTATAATCCTCTTTGGGATTTTTCCTACAGTTCCAGCAACGCACAGGACTGAGCTCTGGTACTGCAGGATCCGATGGAGCTGTCAGCCAATTAGATTGGGACTTCCTCCCCCTGAGGGACAGAAGTCCCACTGTTAAACAATTTAGCCCAACCGCAACGTGTCACAGCATGTATCAAATTCCAGTGATTTTCATTCCGGGAGGGCAAGCAGTTGACCATCCACCCCCACCCTGTAAAATGCAGTCCAATCGCAAATTGTTGAACTATGCCCCCACCCCTTCCCCTCCCACAGATACATTACATTCTTTTATTCATATAGCTGAGGAAGCAGTTATAATTTGAGTTTGAGGTTAACAATCCATTCAACGATATCAGCTTACACAATGTGAATAGTTGTAATTCCACCAGGTAAGGATCTCTCAGGGCAGAAATTCAGTATGTAGGCAATGGCCACAGTCACAATTTGAACTGCTCCTAATGTTCCACTTGTGGAGCAAGTGACCACATCATCCCTGGCCCATGCTCAAATGGTTGAGGGTTGTCCAGATTTCCCATGGAACCTACAAGCATATGAACAAGAAGCAGGAGTAAGTAATTTGGCCCCACGAGCCTGCTTCATCATTTAATAAGATCATGGCTGATCTGATAGTCACCTCAAATCTGCATCCTGCCTACCCCCGATAACCTATCATCCCCTTGCTTACCAAGGATCTACCTAGCTCTGCCTTAAAAATATTCAAAGATTCTGCTTCCACCACCTTTTCAGGAGAGTTCCAAAGACTCACAACCCTCTGAGAGAAAATATTTCGCCTCATCTTCATTTTAAATGGGTAACCCCTTATTTTTAAACAGTGACCCCCTGGTTCTAGATTCTCCCACAAGAGCAAACATCCTTTCCACATCCAACCTGTCAAGTGCCCTCAGGATCTTATATGTTTCAATCAAATTGCCTCTTACTCTTCTAAACTCCAGAGATACAAGTCTAGCCTGTCCAACCTTTCCCAATAAGATAACCCGCCCATTCCACGTATTAGTCTGGTAAACCTTCTCTCAACTGCTTCGAACATTGAAACCTGGGACCTCACCACTTGGGCCAGTTACTAGGTTGCTTTTGGTGATGTTTTCAGTCAGCCAGGTGCTCCATCGAGAGGTGGGGCTGTCGTCAATTTGCAGGGTGTGGAGTGTGTTCCAGTAGGGACTATGGGATTTCAGGCAAGTGTGTGGATTTTCCTTTTGAGGTCCTGTGTCAATGGGACTGCTCCATTAGCTGTCAACCAGTGGTATTTTTTGAGGAGGATGGTTTCTCTGGAGGCATCAGGAGGTTCAATATCTGTTCGCACAGGAAATCACTCCTCCTGTGTTTGTCTCACTGCACCACAAATAATCCTCATGGGTTCCCAGAGGTGAATGTCTAATACATTGTGTGGTGGCTCCTGAGCCAGGTTTTGCAGCAATACTCTGCTGTTGAGAAGGAGACAGCAAGCTTCACTTGGTCCTCCTGTTAAAGCAAGTTTTCCGATCCAAAAATCTGCAAACTAATGCTTTGAAGAAGATGACCCAACCCAGCCATTGGGCTCCCATTCCAAGCTACAAAATCCAACTGGAAAATGGATCTTCTCAGACAACAAAGCCAAGAAACAGGATCAGCAACAAGAATATACCAGCTCAATGTTGAAGGCCTATCCTGGGCAAGACTCGAGCTACTCATAATAGCCTGGAATGTGGACATAGTTACATTACTTACCACTTGACACAGTTCATGACTAATTGGATTACTTACTAATTGGCACAATACATCATCAGTTCCATTACTTGCAATTTTACATTATCACATGTATGGGCTTCATTTATGAACCATATATTAACCATTGGTATCATTCATGATCTTTTCCTTTTTTGTGGTACAACTGTCACTTGCAGACTAACTAAAGACCCTCAATGTTATATGAATAAAATTAGAATTTGTTTTAATTTAATACCAGTAGTGTTAATTGTTGGAACAAATTTGCAGTGCAAAAACATTCTTTGTCATATCGTTATTATTGCTATAAGTGAATTAAATCATTTAAATCATCTTAGAAGATTAAATTTTCTATGATCCTTTGTCAAAGAGAAAATAGAACAATTAGTATTCAGTTTCAAAGCTATTATGGAATGAGTGAGTAAGAACATTTGGGGGGAATAATTCGACTATGTTCATTTTCGGGCTCAGGGGTTGCAATGTGGAATTCACAATTCACAAACATTATGCTACTGCCTTATAGGCATGAGTTTTGTTTGCAGCCTAGTGCAACCATGATCCTGGCTGGTTGCATGCTCAACAGGCATGGGAATATCATCTGCAAGTTCCCCTCCAAGTCACACACTATCCTGACTTGGGACAATGTCATTGGGTCAGAAACCTGGAACTCCTTTCCTAAAAGCACTTTGGGTGTACCTACACCAGATGGACTTCAGCAGTTCAAGAAGGTGGCTCCCCATCACTTTCTCAAGGGCAATTAGGGGTGGGCAACAAATGCTGGCCTTGCCACTACACTCACATCCCATGAGAAATTTTTTTTAAAATCAGGATGGGGTGTGGCTTGGAGGGGACTTCCGGGTGGTGGTCACATGGATCTACTGGCCTTGCCCTTCTAGGTGGCAGTGGTCACAGGTTTGGAAGATGCTGCCAAAGGAGTATTGGCGAGTTACTGCATAAATGGTACATACTGCTGCCACTGTGAATCAGTGGTGGAGGAAGTGAATGTTTAAAGCGATGGATGGGGTACCAATAAAGCAGGTTGCTTTTTCCTGAATCATGTTGAGTTTCTTGAGTGTTGTTGGAGCTGCATTCACCCAGTTAAATGAAGAGTATTTCATCACACTCCTGACTTGTGTTTTGTAAATTGTGGACAGGCTTTGGGGAATCAGGAGATGAATTACTCATCAAAGGGTTCCCAGCCTCTGACCTGCTCTTGTTGCCACAGTATTTATATGGCCGGTCCAGTTCAGTTGTTGTTGATAGTGCAGAATTCAGCAATGGTTGCTGTTGGATGTCAAGGAGAGATGTTTAGAATCTTTCTTGTTGGAGATGGTCATTGCCTGGCACTTATGTGGTGTGAATGTTACTTATCACTTATCAGCCCAGCCTGAATATTGTCCAGATCTTTCTGCATATGGACATGGACTGCTTCAGTACCTGAGGAGTCGTGAATGGTACTGCGAATATGTAATCATCAACAAACGTTCCCACTTCTGACCTTATGATGGAGGGAAGGTCATTGATGAAGCAGCTGAAGATGGTGTGCCTAGGACACTACCCTGAGGAACTCTTGCAGCGATGTCCTGGGACTGAGATGATTGACCTCCAAGAGTCACAACCATCCTAATTTGTGCTAGGTATGACTCCCAACCAGTGGAGAGTCTTTCCCTCACCAATTCTCATTGACTTCACTTTTGCTCAGACTCCTTGATGCTACATTCAGGAAAATGTTGCCTTGATGTCAAGGGCAGTCACTCTCTCCTCACCTCTTGAGTTCAACTTTTTTGTCCATGTTTGGACCAAGGCTGTAATGAAGTCAGGAGCTGGGTGGCTCTGGCAGAACTCAAACTGAGCATCAGTGAGCAGGTTATTGCTATCACTTGATAGCACTGTCGATAACATCTTCCATTACTTTGCTGATGATAGGGAGTAGACTAATGGGGCAGTAATTGGCTGGATTGGACTTATCGTGCTTTTTTTGGACAGGACATACCTGGGCAATTTTCCATATTGTCGGGTGGATGCCAGTGCTGTAGCTGTACTGGAACAGTTTGGCTAGAGGTGCAGCTAGTTCTGGAGCAGAAGTCTTCAGGAATACTGCTGGGATGTGTCAAAGCCCATAGCCTTTGTTGTATCCAGTGCCTTCAGCAGTTTCTTGATATGACATGGAGTGAATCGAATTGGCTGAAGACTGGCATCTGTGATGCTGGGAACATCAGAGGGAGGCCCAGATGGATCATCCACTCAGCACTTCTTGCTGAAGATGGTTGCAAATGTTTCAACCTTGTCTCCAGTATTTCACAAACAGATGTTAATTCTGTTCACAGTTGGATTGGCTGATATTGTTGATGCACTCTTTCAGTATTTAACTCACATGGGAACAGTCTTCTCCTCTGTGAGGATTATATTTGCCCCAGCAATTGATGAATGAGTGAATGTACACAGCTTTTAAACAGACTAATCCAGCCTGAATCACAGCCCAACTTCCATGACAATGATAAATGAATGAAATGGCTGCTATAAGGCCTCTGAGTGCATCCATGCCCTGGGAGAAACAGTTTTTTTTAAATCAAGAGTTATATACACATAAATATTTTCTGTATTAAAAACCCAGGCACACCTCTTACGCACAATGATTCAGAAGAATTCCATCATTAATCCTCTCCGCTTGTCAGTTTCTAATACAGTAGAACTATTTGAGTTCAGCAGCTCTCCGAATCAACCCATTTAAAATACATCTCTCTTAAAGTTAGATATTTATAAGCTAACATTCCAAAGCATAATTTCAAGATCCTAGTCTTTTAAGTCAAAGATCTTGACACAATATTGTCACTGTGTTTTCAAAGTGGGGATTATCTGACATTGTTACAGCATCCAATCGAGAGAATCCTAAACAGATTCCTAGCAGGCACAATATTTCTGCTTTGGCCCTTCTTATCTCTTAATACTGCTTTAATTAGAATGTGATGGATTTTGAATGCTACTGGAGATGATTTCCATTATTGATGATTTATAGCGAAATAAGAGCACAGAGCGAAATGAAAAGAGAAATGCATTTACAATTTTGCTTTAAATTACAGTGGAAACCTTGCCCCTAACAAGCATGCTTTTGAAAGTTCAAGAGCCAATAGTTCAGATTCATCTAGTTAAGCAAATGTTTCCATTTATCACTTTGGAAAATTGATTTTTGGTCAGACTGGCACTATTATTTTTATCTCTTTAAAACGACAGTTCAAAAATGAATTTGCGCCACAAAGGTTAAAGATGGAACTTATTATCCCATGACTATGTTAAGAATTTCAAGACATTTTAAAAATGGTTACAGAAAATATTTTTTATCTATTTCTGTTTACCATTTGTAAGCGGTATAGTATTTAATCATTGAATGTTGATGGCAGCATGAGAAGTTATTAACCCTTACAAATGTGTAGATCTGAAATATCACTAGCAGTTAAGCAATGGTACTTTAGTGATCACTATAAATATTGGTCTTAGCAGACAGAAACAGAGATAATATTTCAGGGCATTGATCCAACTGTGTTTCTCACTCCACAGATGTTGCCTGGCTTGCTGAGCATTCTGACATTTTCTTATTATTCTTCTTATTTTTCTTATTTCTTATTTTCAGATTCCCAGTTTATGAAGTATTTTGCTTTTTATATATTAATCTCATCTGTTTTTTATTGACTCAGTAACTCCTTCAAATCAGTTCATTTCAATGATGTCATCAGCAATGTTTAAATTGAATTATTTTGATGAACTAACAGTGGTAAAACAGAAAATGTTAACATTGACTAGCGTCATTTGATTTGATGTGAGTACACTGGTAAAATGCTATTTTACAACAAATCATCTATTGATTTGAGCTTTTCCATTTGTTTCAACTGCAGTAACAGATTTCCTACTGTCAGGAGATCTCCTAAGTTAAATAAGTCAGCATTTGGTGGTAAAAACAGCCGCTATGGACCATTACAGTCATTATTTTAGCTACTTGACAGATCTTTCAGTGACAGATTTAGGCAGGTTCTCTTTTGTTAAAGGGCTAATTCAGACTGGCAAATATTATTCAATCAGTTAATTGTAGTGGTGAACCATAAAATTCAGTCCAACATATTACAGTTGTAAGTGAGGCTAACTACTTAAATGTATCTTTTTAAGTCCCATATTTTGGTTTAGATAATTGAAACAAAAATTTAAACCATTGTTTTACAACAGTGTCCTTTTTAACTATTTAACAGAAGGGTAAGAGAAGAAAATTCTCTTGAAATTAGTTCCAGCTTAGTGAAACTAGATAACGTACCTTAGATGTCATCATATAAATCGAACTTTGAAACTTCAAAAAATCCCTACGCTAAGTATAAAAGTGAACCACTGGTGTTGGTGTGGGTGGTTGCCATCTTTGTTAATTGCCATGTGGTGTCTGCTCTATGTGAGCTTTCTTAAACTCCCACATATCTTCGCAGCACAGCCCAGATCACCTGCTTGGTCCCTTGCTCCCAGTTATAAGGTACTGGTAAGAAAAACGTCCATTTGTGAGGTGGAAAATTGAGGTCGACTATGAATGTGAGTAAAGCATGTAGCGGCTGAAATGGGGAGGATATTTATATGCCAAGTATCTGCAAAAACATGATTTTTGGGGCCAAAAACATGGAATTGTCCTTACACCAGGTTGACTTATACGCTGTGATCTACAGTGGTGAACTTCAAATCAGCTTATATCTGATCCAATCATAATTTTGAATGATTCATTACAGTCTAGTGTAGCAAGCATGTTTCCATTTGCTCACATGGCAAATATTTATAGGTCCAAGACAACATTTAGATACAAAATCTCACTTTAAGCACGACATAATTCCAATATGAACTGGTAGTGCTTATCATATTAAATGTTGTCAGACTACTTAAATTTGATCTTGGAATAGCTTCATATTTCAGGGTGTGTTTTGATTTGTGAAAAAGAAACAACTATCGTGAGATCTCTTATCCATATAACCTCCCATTTATTTTGATGGCATCACATCCTCATTGAAAAACTTATTTTCGAAATTCATTTTTATAAAGCTGAAACAGCTAAGTCAAGAAGTGATAACATGAGAAGTTTCAAAACATTTACAATCTCAATAGTACATCACAGAAAGACAAAAAAAATCAGCAGTCATACAGGCTGGAACTGGCAGCAATATAAATGCCACTGGCAAAAGGAAGCAACAGAAGGGGGTGGGGGGGGTGGGGGGGGGGCATGAGTGCTAACTGGACTTGAAAGAGTTTGGGGGCAGCCAAAGGGACTGCCGAGTGCCAAGGCGGGCTGTTTAAAAGGCCTGCCTCAGTGCTCTGGGACTTTGTCCCATTTACAATAAAAACAACAAAACAAAAAACAACCCTCACCCCCCACACCCACTCACCAACCCCCCCACACACAGTCCCCATTCCCCATCCAAGCCAACTCATATAAACTCATGATCTCCACCCACACCCATGGGCCCTCATACCCCCGTGCCAACCTATGCCCCTCTACCCACCCCATGGCCCTTTATAGCCCCTGTACCAACTTAGTGCCAGCTCATGCCAATCCATGCTCCCATGCACCACCCTTTTCCCTTACATCCCCCATTCCAAATTACCCAGTATCCACCATGAGCAGACCTCATGGTGAGAGGAAATAAAATAAAGGTCTAACTGTCTATTACAGATTTCCCTACATTTGAAGAACAAACCAGAGAGAGGTGGTAGCATGATGGTATTGTTGCTAGACCAGCAATTCAGAGACCCAGGGGAATGCTCTGTGGGACCCAGTTTCAAACACCACTATGGCAGATGGTGAAATTTCAGTAAAAATCTGCAATTAAAAGTCTGATGGCGATCATGAAACCATTATCGATTGGGTGCCAAGTGAGGGAAAATAAGTGTCAGTAGCACTGGCACAATAACAATGGGTGGAATTTCACCCTTAGTGGCTGGGAAGCAGGCTGCAACCATGATTTTGCATGCTGCAGTGCCAACTGTAAGGTTGGACAGACAGCAAAAAAATTCATTTAATTAAATCAATGATGGCTTTTATAGGCCTGTTAATTATCGGCGGGCATGCTGCCAACTCCCGTGAGCACCTGAAATATCGTGAGGGTGCGCGATGCCGTTGGGATGCTCGTCCGACGTCATCGCGCGTCATTTTGCAGTCCTTTGGGTCAGGCGCGCCGAGCAGAAAATTCTGCCCAAGCAAATCAATGGGAATCTATGATGACAATGTATTATCATGGCCCAGCCATCATTAGATATGATCCATACCAATATCAGCTAAGATAATTATCACAGGCAATGGGGGAGATGGCGGATTAATAATCCGAAGGCCCAAGTTAATGCTCTGGGCACACGGGTTCAAATCCTGCTCCTCCAGCTGGTGGAATTTGAATTCAATTAATAAAACCTCAAATTGAAAAGCCAGTCTGAATAATGATGACCATGAAATTATCAATTGTTGTAAAAACCCATCTGGTTCATGAATGTCCTTTAGGGAAGGAAATCTGTCCTCATTTAAAATTTAAAGAGGCCAGTGGCTAAAAGGCATAGAGCCCAAAAGTTATGTTTCAGAAACTTCGATGACTAAAATTACTTCCATGAACCATGGATATGTGAAATACCTTACGTCCCTGTTCCCCCACCCTGCCTAGAATGGTGGGTGTTGGGTTTGGGGGTGTGATATCCATATTCCACCTCCTGTGCCATTTTGGCTAAAGTGCAGAGCCATTCTGTCTTTACAATTATTCAGGACAGAGTCTCAGTCTTCCTCTTGTAGATCTCCCACCCTCTCAGGTTACTCGGTTTGCCACTTGCTTGCAAGTTTCTCTCTTTGGTGTAATGTTCTGTTCACTCCCTCAATCTCCAGCACTGGGCTGGAATTTATCCAGTTAGAGCCACTTATGACTCACATTGCCTTTTTATTAAAGGGATGTGTGGTAACTTGGGTATTTAATTGGTTAAGTGATAAGGCAGAGAAAGTAGTGGTGAATGGCGGTGAGAGAAGCATGCAGTGGGGTCCCCATGAATTTGGTATTACATTGAATTTACAGCACAGAAACAGGCATTCAACTTAACTGGTTTGTGCTAGTGTTTATGCTCAACTTGAGCCTCCCCCATTTTTAGGACCATTGCATTTATTTTTGCATACAAATGAACTGCATTTGTGTATAGGGAGTACAATTTTGAAGTTTGTGAAAGATACAAAATTTGGGATGTCTTATTGGTCAGTGGTAGAGTCTCTGCCTCTGAGCCAAAAGCTCTGGGTTCAAGACCCACTCCAGGACTTAAAGGGTAAGGAATGTGCATTCATAACATGATAAACAGGGCTGAGTATCAATCTGCAGATCCTTCCAACACATGCCACTGGCAGGCAGTAATAGCAGGAGAGATTCCTAGTCAGCCATGTGATGGAAAGAAAATTGGAGCCTCTACCATCACTATTCATATCTCCTGACTACAACATGCATATAAAAGTGAGTGCATGTTGCCATAGAAACTCAGGCTCCCTGGGGAGTCAGTTGGCTGGATGGCCTGTGTGGATCAGATTGGTGCTAACAGCATGAGATTCAATCCCTGCTCCAGCTGGGGTGGATTCGGGCCCTGCCTCCTTGCCCTACCTATGGTGCAGATTGTGGCACTGTGGGACAGACCTGCTTTCAGGCAGATAACTGCCTGAAGAGGATGAAGACAAAACTTGTCAATGTACTAAATAGTGAACAGGATAGAACAACAGGTGGTATTTATATAGTGCCTTAAATGTAAAAAAAGTCCCAAGGCACTTCACAGTTACACTATAGAACAAAATATGACATCGAGCCATAGAAGATACCCAAAAAGCTTGAATCAAAAAAGTATCTTTTAAGGAGTATCTAAAAAGGAGAAAAAGGAGATAGGGACTTTAGGAAGGGAATTCCATAGCTTAGGGCTTAGGCAGCTGAGGGCATGGCCAACATTAGTGATAAGGTGGTTAAGAAAACATATTGCATACATGGAGGAAATGAATACATGAACAAGGGATTCATGCTAAACTTTTACAAATCACTGGTTAGGCCTTAGGTGCAGCGTTGTGTCCAGTTTTGGTACCACACGCTTTAGGAGGGATGTCAAGTCCTTGGAGAAGGTACTCAGGAGGTTTAGCATGATGATACCAGAGATGAGGGACTTCAGTTATGTGGAGTGTCCGGTCCAGCTCCAACTGTTCTCCTTAGAGAAGGTTAAGGGAAAGCTTAATAATAGATATATTCAAAGACTAAGAGGGGTTTTGCTACAGCAAACAGGGGGAAACTATTCCTCTGGCAAGCAGATCAGTAATCAGAGCTCATATATTTACTAGCACTAGAGAGAAATAAGAACTTTTTTCTAACTCTGCTTGTTAAGATCTGGAATATAGTTATTGAAAGGATGGTGGAATCAAATTTCATAGGAACTTTCAAAAGGCAATTGGACATGTTCTTGAAGATGACTAATTTGGAGCATTATGGAGAGAAAGCTGGCACCATATTGTACATCTCTTTCATCATCACAGGCATGATGAAGCAAATGGCCTCCTTCAGTGCTATAAGATTCCATGAATGCATTAAGGATAATTCAAGGTTGTAAAATCTTCTGACAATTTAGATGATTATCAAATGCTCAAGCTTTTCTTTTTCCTGGTAATATCATATGCATTGTTTAATATTTCTGCAATACTTTTGCTCCTTTTGTTTATTATTACAAATACAAACAGCTTTTGTGTATATTTACTAAGTATAGCTGGCTTGGGAACACAAGTTCTGCTGAACATTAGTTTGATACTAACTGGTTCACAGAATTGCCTGGTTAAAAAGGAACTTGAATAACAGGAGCTTCTAAAGATGATTTAAGGGAATTGAAATGAATTTTGACCCCATTTCTACAGATCAATATTTTGAGCTGTGTAGTCTACAAATATTCGTGGACACTCAAATTGATTTCCATCTATTCAATACACATAATATTTTTATAATATCCATCTTCATAAATATTAAGTGCAATCAAAAGGCAACTACCATTTTAAAATTGTAATATTTAGATATTAGCATGCCTTTGGTGATTTCAAACTCACACAATCTAACACTAAAATAATCTCTGGAATATCTGTAATGTTTATGATAAAGTCTGTTGGTAAATATCTTCTATCAGTTTAATTTTTTTTTGCAGAAACCCACAGACTCAAAAGAAATTAACAGAAAGCAATCAACAGCAAAAAACTTTGATAGCCTTGCAGTCCTACAGATGCAGTAACCTGTTTTTACTTCATAAGCAAGGAAATAAATCGGTAAAGAAAAACATTTAATGTTTAATAATTTAATACTAATGTTAGTAATTGGCACTTGTGGCAACACTTTTATCGTCAACTGAGCAGGGTATGGGTTCAAGCCCTACTCCAGGATTTGAACACATAATCTGTGCCGACATTCCAGTGCATTATGGAGGGAATGGTGTACTGTTAGAGATCTTTCAGGCGAGACATTAAACCAAGCCCTGTCTGCCCTTCCAAATTGACATAAAAGATTCTTACAACACTATTGAAAGAAGAGTGGGAGAGTTTGCCTGATGGCCTGCTTGGTGCTCAATGTTCATTGCTCAAGAAGCACCACTATAAACAGATCATGTGGTATTTATCCCACAGCCTGTGGGATACTGCTGTGCAAAATTAGCAGCTGCATTCCTCTACAAAGGCAGCTACAATTTAACAAGTGTTTCATTGGCTGTGAAATGCCTTGCTACCTCCGAGGGTAAGGAAAGATGCTGTATAAATGAAAATTATTTTGTCTTTTTACAACCTTGCCTTATGTAAATGCTAGTTTGAAAGTGGATGATAAATGCCACGATTTACACGACCAGTTGTAGGACAGATGTGTTCCCAGACAAATACATTAGTTCAAGAGTAGGAGGTTAGAACTGAAGGGTGCACAACTATAAGGGGAGACAGCATGATAGAAAAATGGTAAGAAGACAGCAAGATTTGTTTTTCTGCAAAGGTTTTTCACACTGATGGAACATCTGAAGAATGACTGGGGCAAAGTGGAGATCATGTTTGTGAAAGAGAGTAGTAGAATGCTTTCCAAATGCCAACCCTGTAAAGGAGACCTACATGTCAGTAAATCAAGGAGATAATACAGTTTCCAAAATGGTATTATGATGTGCCGTCTTTTAAAGATCAAATCCTCCCTTATTATCCGTGTCTTCAGATGTGTAGCTGGCAGTCAGTTCTTCCCATGTTTTTGCTGAAGTTTGCTGCCACCATACCCGGTTGCTTTTCTTCACTTCCCATTTGTTCCTCCATGACATGGGTTCAGTCGATTCCTTAATGAAACGTTTTTAGGGGAAGGTCATGTCTTACTAATTTAATCGATTTTTTTTGAGGAAGTGACAAGGAGGATTGATGAGGGTACTGCAGTGGGTGTTGTCCACTTGGATTTTAGGCATTTGACAAGGTCCCACATGGCAGACTGGTCAGAAAGGTAAAAGCCCATGGGATACCGGGGAATGTGGTGGGTTGGCTCCAAAATTGGCTCAGCAATAGGAAAAAAAGGGTAATGGTCAATGGATATTTTTGTGAATGGAAGTGGTTCCCAGTGGCGTTCCACAGGGCTCAGTGTTGGGCCCATTGCTGTTTGTGGTATATATTAATGATTTGCACTTAAATATGAGAGGCATGATTGGGAATTTTGCAGATGACACAAAAATTGGCTGTCTAGTTGATTGTGAAGAGGATACCTGTTAACTCCAGAATTATATAAATGGTTTGGTTGAGTGGGTGGAAAAGTGGCAAATGGAATCCAGAGAACTGTGAGGTAATTATTTGAGGAGGGCAAACAAAACAAGGGAATACACAATAAACGGGAGGATATTGAGAGGGATAGTGGAATTGAGAGACCTTGGAGAGCATGCCCACAGTCCCTGAAGGTGGCATGACAGGTGGATAAGGTGGTAAAGAAAGCATATGGAATACTTTCCTTTATTGCACGAGATATTGGATAGAAAAGCAGGGATGTAATACTGGAACTCTCTAAAATGCTAGTTAGGCCACAGTTGGAATTTTGTGTACAGTTCTGGTCACCACATTACAGGAAGGACATAATTGCTCTGAGAGAATGCAGAGGAACTTTACACGGGCTTAAAATTGCAGCTATGAGGAAAGATTGGATAAGCTACGATTGTTTTCCTTGAAACAGAGGAGGCTGAGGGATGCAGGGTGGAGCTTAAGAAAGCAATTAGGAGAGCAAAGAGGGGATACGAGAAAGCTCTGACTGGTAAAAATAGGGAAAATCCCAAGATATTCTGTAAGTATATCAATGGGAAAAGGATAACCAGGGTAACAATAGGGCCCATAAGGGACCAAGGGGGAAATCTATGGGTGGAGCCAGATGACATCGCTAGAGTGTTGATTGAATACTTCACATCTGTCTTCACCCAAGAGAATGAGGTTGAAGGTATCGAACTTGGTGAGAGAGACTGCGAGGTTCTTGAGCAAATTGATATAGTGAGTGACAAGGTATTGGAGGTTTTGGCAGGCTTAAAAGCGGACAAATATCCAGGTCTGGATGATTTGTGTCCCAAACTGCTGAGGGAGGCAAGGGAGGAGATCGCAGGGGCTCTGACCCAAATTTTTAATTCCTCTCTGGCCACGCGGGAGGTGCCAGATGACTGAAGAACAGCTAATGTGGTTCCGCTATTTAAGAAGGGTTGAAGAGATAAGCCAGGGAACTACAGGCCAGTAAGTCTCACATCAGTGGTAGGGAAACTATTGGAGAAAATTCTGAAGGAGAGAATCTATCTCCACTTGGAGAGGCAAGGTTTTACTAGGGATAGTCAGCATGGCATTGTCAGAGGGAGTTATGCCTAACAAATTTGATTGAATTTTTTGAGGAGGTGACCAGGTGTATAGATGAGGGTAGTGCAGTTGATGTAGCTTATATGGATTTCAACAAAGCCTTTAACAAGGTCCTACACGGGAGACTTATAAAGAAGGCAAAAGCACATGGGATACAGGATAATTTGATAGGATGGATTCAAAACTGGCTTAGTTGTAAGAGACAAAGAGTGATGACAGAGGGATGCTTTAGTGACTGGAAGCCAGTGTCCAGTGGCGTACCACAGGGATCTGTGCTGGGTCCCCTATTATTCATCATTTATATAAACGACATAGATGACTATGTAGGAGGTAGGATTAGTAAGTTTGAGGATGACACAAAGATTGGCCGGGTGGTTAACAGTGAGGTTGAGCGTCTTGGGCTACAGGAAGATATAGACGGGATGGTCAAATGGGCAGGTAAGTGGCAGATGGAATTTAACCCTGAAAAGTGTGAGATGATACACTTTGGAAGGAGTAATTTGACAAGGAAGTATTCAATGAACGGCATGACACTAGGAAGTTCTGAGGAACAAAGGGACCTTGGCGTGTCTGTCCATAGATCTCTGAAGGTGGAGGGGCATGTTAGTGGGATGGTGAAAAAGGCATATGGGACACTTGCCTTTATCAATTGAGGCATAGATTACAAAAGTAGGGAGGTCATGTTGAAGTTGTATAGACCCTTGGTGAGACCACAGCTGGAGTACTGTGTGCAGTTCTAGTCACCACATTATAGGAAGAATGTGATTGCACTGGAGGGGGTGCAGAGGAGATTCACCAGGATGTTGCCTGGGATGAAACATTTAAGTTATGAAGAGAGGTTGGATAGACTTGGGTTGTTTTCGTTGGAGCAGAGAAGACTGAGGGGTGATCTGATCGAGGTGTACAAGATTATGAGGGGCATGGACAGAGTGGATAGGGAGCAGCTGTTCCCCTTAGTTGAAGGGTCAGTCACGAGGGGACATAATTTCAAGGTGAAGGGCAGGAGGTTTAGGGGGGATGTGAAGGAAAACTTTTTTACCCAGAGGGTGGTGATGGTCTGGAATGCACTGCCTGGGAGGGTGGTGGAGGCAGGTTGCCTCACATCCTTTAAAAAGTACCTGGATGAGCACCTGGCACATCATAACCTTCAAGGCTATGGGCCAAGTGCTGGTAAATGGGATTAGGTAGGTAGATCAGGTGTTTCTCACGTGTCGGTGCAGACTCGATGAGCCAAAGGGCTTCTTCTGCAATGTGAGATTCTGTGATTCTGTGATTTAATTGAGGTGTACAACATTATGAGGGGCCTAGATAGGGTAGTCAGGAAAGACCTGTTTCCCCTAGTGGAGAGGTCAATTACCAGAGGGCACAGATTTAGGGTGATTGGTGGAAGAATTTGAGGGGATATGAGGAAAAACTTTTTTATCCAGAGAGTGATGGTGGGTGACTGGGATTCACTGCCTGAATTGATGGTGGAGGCTGAAACCCTCAGCTCATTTTAAAGGTGTCTGGATCAGAACCTGAAGTTCTGTAACCCGCAAGGTTATGGACCAGGTGCTGGAAGATGGGATTAGATTTTTTTATTGTTTCTTTTTTGACTGGCACATACACGATAGGCTAAATGGCCTCTTTCTGTGCCGTAACTTTTTCATGGTTCTCTGAAAGTCCAAAAACCAATTCTACATCACCAGCAGCAATGCAGAAGTTGTTAGTAAGATGAAGATAGAAAAAGCCTTCAAAAATGAAAATATATTCTTCAGGAATAGTTTGACCAATTGTCCGACCCGAACAAGGTAGCCTTTTACAGTATTTGTCCTGGATAAACCTTAAGCTATTCCTAACCAAGTAACAAGCAATTACTCCTTTGTTTCTCTGAGGGTCCTCAGCTGGTCAGAGAGGAAAAGCAAATCAATTTGCGTGCAAGAGGCTAATTCAAAGCATACTTGCATGTGCCAGATTGAATTCCAGAGGCTTACTCATGTTGGCAATGGAGGAAAATTGCAATAGTGTTTTGGACTTGCAAGATATTAGCTTTTGGCCTCCCTACCAACATTGTCCTCCACCCGTTTACTCAGAACCCACAATGAAATAGATGTTACAGGAGAAAAATCACAGCTAACAAATGGCCCAAATATTCTGATCAGGCAAAAAAAAACACAACTTCCAAGTTTTTTCGGCAGTCTTCTAATGGAGGATCCTTCCAAACTCAGCATGTGAAACCTCGGAGAAATCAGCGAAAAGGAACCTGTGCAGAAGCCACACCCCCTTTTTATGGCATTAGCTGCTTTTTTCTGGAAAATAAAGAGTTTACATGCTTCAAAGCTTCTTTGAAAAGCTACAGAGAGAAGCTAAGTGGATAAGGGGGTAGGGTGGGTGAGGTAAGTAGGTAAGGGATAGCATGGCAGCTGGGTAAGGTGGTCACTGGGTAGGTTAGCGGCTGGGTAGACTGGTGAGGTCAGGTCAGCTCAGGACGAGGGTGGGATAGTTGGGTGGTGGGGGCTAGATAACGGGGAGTTGGGAGGGGAGTTGGGGTTTGGGGGTGGAGTCGGGTGGTTGGGGCTAGTTAGGTTGGATCGGGAGAATCAGGGGGTCGGGGTGGGGAGTCAGGTGGTGAAGGGTGGGCAGGTCAGGTCGGGGTCAGGGAGACAGCCAGGGGCCCAAGGGAAGGAGTTGACAGGGTGGGCGAATGGGGGAGCAGCTGTATAGCTACCCAGGAGTTATACTACGATTTTTGTTACATTTGCAGCTAAGTAAGTTGGATCTGCCTGAAATCTCTGAAACTAACTCAGAGTTGGAGACTTTTTTGGAGGGTCCCTGGGAGCAGACGAATTGTGGAAGCTCAAACTACCCAGGCAATTCCCATGGAGTCAGTGCACTGGGACTTCCCAGGCATCCCGTAGCGCATCTTGGCGGGTAAATCCAGTCTCCGACTGATCCTGAGACCAGAAGATCTGGGCCAATATTATTTCAAAAAAAACTTATAACCAAAGGATAAAATTATGCATAAAAGCAGTATCAAAAAACAAAGCTTCAGGGATTAAAAAGATGATTAATTGTTATAAATCCCTAATTAAGAACAGCTTTAGATGTATGGAATGTTCAATGCAATTATAAAAAAACTGATCTGAGCAATTTGAATTAGGCAATGAACTAGAGTAAGCAGAAAATAATTTCTCATTGCATTGGATGCAAGTTCAGCAAAACTTGCTTCTTCGATAAAGGATGTTTGTGAGCCAGAACAGCAGTTAAACATTTTAGTCATCTTTCCTGGAATAACACAGGTGATACCGAGTGGAATAACATTTTGGGGTCTCGAACTATTGGATCTTCATTTTACCAACATTATCAATATTTTTAGTGTGAGTATCTTGCCTCAGGGTTTGGTCTGACTGAGCTTGAAGTCCGTAGTGAATGTGATTCAATCCTTTTGTAGCAATGATCCATTTCCCACATGAGCTTTGTATAGTGTATGAATATATTGCTCAGTTTGATATTAAAGCTTTTTAAATTTCTAATCAATGCTTTTATTCAGCCTATTTTAGAAAGAAGCAGGCATCTAACCCGTAATGCATGATTCTTCAATTTAATATCAATTTCTTTGTCCTTGATTTACTTTATCCTCTCCATACTTATCGAAAGAATTTGGCGGAGAACATGTTTCATTTGGCTTAAGTGTAGCAGAATGATTAATAAAGTCTTTGGCTGTTTTATCTGCGATTAATCTGATTTGCCATGACTCTAGTATAATTAATCCCCTAGGATTATTCTTGTATAATGAAGATTAATCCCCAGCACAGAGAAAACTCATTTCAACCTGCTACTGCTGCTCTAAATGTGATAGAGTAACTCCTTGAACTTCCTAGAGTGAATACGTAATGATTTCACAGATATTTAAATGTGAGAACATTTCAAGAAAATTCTTAACATGAATCACAACCGCAAAAACAGCGAGAAAATCAAAATCATCAGTACCCTAGCTTCATGAACTGAAAAATTTACAATTGATTTACAAGCTAAAATAACAGACTGAAGGCTGCTTTTTTCCCAAAAAACATTTAGATAAAGATACTGGGTGATTTAAACTTCTGTATCGGCTTGCAATATTATTGTCTTGATTCTATTTAATAGAAAAGAGCTTTAAATTGATTTGGGATAGAAAAGATGAAGTCTGTCTGAACTAAAAGTTGAACGGATATAGAAATAAGTTATAAACAAGAGAAAATGGTCAAATAATATATGAAATTTTGGTACATTGCACAAAGATAAATCACTAATTAAAATGCATGGATCCGTAGGCATCCTTAAGGATTGAATATTAGATCATGAAGTAATTTCAACTTGCTTTGATTTTTCCAACAAATGTACCCTGTTCCATTTTCAATTTTCCAAAATCCACCTTTGTTCCTTTCATTGATAGGAATAAAGACAAGGAACAGGAATTAAATAAATGTACTGGAATGCACTGTGCCTCAAAATGCTGTCATTTCGACTTCACTTTAAAGATGTAAATTTTACCTCTTCAAGGGATGATTAAGCATAAATTGTAAAATGCTTTGGGCAGGCAATTAATAATTTAATGAGAATTACCTGAATAAAAAATAAAATGGAAATTCAGGGAGTAGCCCTAGCCGTGTGGAGCAGAAGAAGATGGAATGGGAACTGATGGGGATTATCGTTTGGAGGGCACATCAGCAAGGGGTATCACAACTTTACTTATCACTATGGTGTTCACAGCTGCTTAACAATCTCACTGTCACCAATCTCATTACCTTTATCCCAGATTTCACAAAGATCACAAATCCTCATTCAATACCTGAAAGATCACATTACATCTCTTTGACCGTCTATGACCATTTAAGTCTATATAATATGAATAACTGAACACAACAAATGGACACCCTTTCCTATATGCCTATAATCTCCATGAATAACTGAGCATTAACTAAGAGTGCATTCTCATTTACCAAATATCTCAAAAATGAACATAAGCCATCTAACACTTTCCTCATGACATTCTTCCCTCGAGCGTCTGAAAATGCCTTTCTTTCACCTTTTTACTGCATTCTCTAGGTGTAACCAGAGGGCCAGTATTGCAAGAGGAGTATTGGCTGCTCCTGTGGTACAAAAGTCTTTTGGACTGAGGTGATTCTCCTCTGCTCATGTCAGCTTAGTCCTGCGAGGAAGTTAGTTCTGACATGCATCGCTAGCGCTTGTAACTGGAAAAACTAATGTAAATCCCAATGCACCTTTTGCATTATGCTCTGAGGATATTTTTTTTCTTTTTATTCATTTATGGATTGTGAACATTGCTGGCAATACCAGAATTTATTATCCATCACTAGTTGTCCTTGAGAATGTGATGGTGAGCTACCTTCATGAATAGCTGCAGTCTGTGTAATGATGGTATTCCCAAAATGCCGTTAGGTCAGGAATGCCAGAGTTCTGACCCACCAACAATGAAGGAATGATGATATATTTCCAAGTCAGGATGCTGTGCAACTTGGAGAGGAACTTGATTGCAGTGGTGTTCCCATTCACCTGTTGCCTTGCCCTTCTGAGTGATAGCGGTCTCAGGTTTGGACAGTGCTGTCACAGGAGGCTTGGTGAGTTGCTGCAGTACATCCTGCAGATGGTACACACTACAGTTATGTTACACTGTGTGGTGGAGGGATTGAATGGGTAAGGTGGTGGATGAGGTGCCAGTCGTTTGGGCTGCTTTGTCCTGGATGGTGTCAGGCTTCTTGAGTGTTGCTGGAGCTGCACTCATCCAGGCGAGTGAAGAGTATTCCATCACATTCTTGACTTATGCCTTGTAGGTTGTAGACTGACTTTGGAGAGTCAGGAGGTGATTTACTTACTGCAGAATGCTCAACATTTGACCTGACCTTGTAACCACTATATTTGTGTAGCTGGTCTAATTAAGTTTCTGATTAGTGGTGACCCCCCCACCCAAGATGTCGATGGTGGAGGATTTGCCAATGGTAATGCCATTGAATGTCCAAGGGAGGTATTTAGACACTAAGGTAAAAGCAAAATACTGCGGATGCTGGAAACCTGAAACAAAAACAGAAAATGCTGGAAAAGCTCAGCAGGTCTAATAACATCTGTGGAGAGAAAAACAGAGTCAACACTCTGAAGAAGTCAAACGGACTCAAAATGTTGACTCTGTTTTTCTCTCCACAGATGTTGTTAGACCTGCTGAGCTTTTCCAGCATTTTCTGTTTTTGTTTTAGGTATTTAGACACCTTGGCAGAATTGTCCAGTCCCATTGGTGGCGGGCATCATGGCTGGCGTGAACGGAAAATATGGCGAGAAGGCCAAAAATCGGTTTTACACTGTCATGAAACCAGTTTGTGATTGTTGGCTCCACCTGTCAATAGCAGGCCACGTTTCCCACCACCGCATGCCGGGAACCTAATTTCAATATTTTAGCATTTCATTATAAGCCCTGCTTGCCAGAATAATCCACCTACACTGGATCATCTGGGCACATGTTTCACAATTGTACATAAGCGACATGCACGTGACAAGCTGCAATTCACTCAGGGCTTTGACATTTTTTTGCCTATCTTGCTTCAGGCAGCACTCACAGTCATCAGTGCCAGGCTTCGCAGGCAGCACCACATCACTTATTGGGTGTCCCATAGTCATATCTCTATCTACCGGCCCAACTGTAAGATCGGGGTGGCTTTTCAATGGCTGGAGGGCTAGGGATTGCTTGGGGAAGGGGGAGAAGTGACCTCAGGCAGTGGGAAGAGGCTGCAGGGTGAGGGCTTTACTGGGGAAGAGGGGGGGTATCCCAGGATGTGTGTGGGGGCACATGTTGATCTGTGCAAGTGGCCTCAAGATGGTGAGGGCTGAGGAGGCAGCCTCCAGAGGAGAAGGCCAGATGGAGATGTGAAGGTGTGTGTGAAAGAGTGAGTGGTGATGTCCCTTCGGTTGTCAGTGAGTGAGATGCCAGTCAATGTGTGAATGTGTGATGACCTTGTGAGTGTGTGAGTTTAGAGTGATGAGATAGATACCTTACCCTAGCAGCACGGTTGAGATCATTCATCCGTTTTTGCATTGGATGGCCAACCTCTTCTGTGCAATGTTGGCACTGATCACCTCTGCTACCAACTCCCAAGCCAGAGTGGTGAGGCTGATTGGCCTCTTGCAGCCAGAGTGGGGGTAGAGGGCATCAAGGTGGGCCTCCATAATGTCCAGAAGGCATCTCAGGGATGTGTCATTGAATCACGGGGCTGTACTCTTCTTGGCTTTTGGGGCCATGTCTTCACTGGAGCAGTCCTGGGCTACAAGCATTGAGAACTGTGCATGCAGCTGCAATTTAACTATGGGGCCCGGCGTGTGGAAGCGGCGAGGTAACGGCATGGCAGGTAAATCAGAGGCTCCCCACCGGCGAGACGGCGTGTTTCCTGTGGCTGCACAATTAATGAGGCAGGAAGGGGACGATACAACGCAAAAACCCACCAATGCAGTCGGCGGGTAAAATGTCTATTTTCACGCCTGTTACCACACATAGTGTAAATCTGGGATGATTCTGCCCAATTGTGTTGAAGATGGCCATTGATTGGCACTTCTATGGCACAGATGTTACTTGCCACTTATCAACCCAAACATGAATGCATCCAGCACTTGCTGCATATGGGCACAGGCTGCTTCATTACCTGAGGCACTGTGAATGGAACTGAACACTATGCAATCATCAGTGAATAACACCATTTCTGATCTTATGATGGAGGAAAGGTCATTGATAAAGCAGCTTAAGATAGTTGGGCCCATGCTGCACTGCAGTGATGTCCTGGGGCTGTGATGATTGACCTCCAAGAACCATAATCATCTTCTTTTGTGCTACGTATAGCTTCAGCTAATGGAGAGTTTTCCCCCTGATTCCCACTGACTTCAATTGCACTAGGGCTTCTTGGTGCCACACTTGGTGAAATGTTGCCTCGATGTCAAAGGTAATCATTCCTACTTCACCCTTGGAGTTCAGCTCTTTTGTCCATGTTTGTATCAAGGCTGTAATAAGATCTGGAGCAGAGTGGTCCAGATGGAGCCCAAAATGCACATCAGTGAAAGGGTTATTGTTGAGTAAGTGCTGCTTGATAGCACAGCTGATGGCAGCTTCCATTGTTTTGTTGATGATTGAATGTAAGCTGATGGGGCACAAGGACACAAGAATTAGGAGCAGGAATAGGCCATTAGGCCCCTCGAGCCTTCTCTGCCATTTGATGTGATCATGGCTGATCTGATTGTTCTCAACTCCTTTCCTGTCTGCCCCAATAGCCCTTGACTCCCTTGACAATCAAACATCTACCTAACTCAGCCTTGGATATATTCAAAGATCCAGCCTGCACTGCTCTCTTGGGTAAAGAATTCCACAGACTAATGACCCTCTGAGAGGAAAATATTCTCCACACTTCAGTCTTAAATGGGAGACTCATAAGACAATAAGACACAGAAGTAGAAGTAGGCCATTCGGCCCATAGAGCCTGCTCTGCCATTCAATGAGATCATGGCTGACCTGATAATCCTCAACTCCACTTTCCTGCCTTTTCCCCATAACCCTTGATTCCCTTACTGATTAAAAATCTGTCTATCTCAGCCTTGAATATACTTAACCACCCAGCCTCTACAGTCCTCTGCAGTAAAGAATTCCACAGACTCACTACCCTCTGAGAGAAGAAATTCCTCCTCATTGCTGTCTTAAATGGGTGACCTCTTACTCTGAGATTATGCCCTCTGGTCCTAGACTCTCCCACAAGGGGAAACAACCTCTCAGCATCTACCCTGTCAAGCCCCCTAAGAATCTTATGTGTAGGATTTTCCCATTTGGCGAGCAGGGGTGGAGCCAGCTCGCCGACACGTAAAATGATGCGCGGTGACGTCGGGCAGAACTCCCGACATCACCCCGCCTCATTTAAATTTTTCGGTAGGCGGGGGCGCAACAAAATCAGCCGTGCGCCCGCCAACCTATCAATGGCCAATTGAGGCCATTGACAGAGTCATTTAGCTAATTAATGGACCTGCCCATGCAACCTTAAGGTTGGAGGGCAGGCCAGGAGCCCCGGCGGCAAATAGAAAAAGTACGAAACCTCATCCACGGGCAGGATGAGGTTTCATGTAGGTTTTTAAAATTTTATTAAAGATTTGTAAAAATTATGGACATGCCCCAACTCGTGACAGTGTCACATGAGGGGACATGTCAGGAATTCTTTTTTTCTATTTTTAATATTTGTGACAGAACAGCCGATCTCCCTGAGGCAGCACTTAGCCTCAGGGAGATGAGTGCGCTCTTTCGTGCGCATGTGCGAAAGAGCGCACTCTCGATTTAGGGATTCCACCTCCGCCCGCACAGGGAGCGCATAATGCTTCCGTGCGGACGTCACGCTGGGCGGGCCTTAAAATGGCACTGCGTACCTGATCGGGGGTGCTGATCGGAGGCACGCCTGTGCGCGCCCGCCATTCAACTTCATCCCCAACAGGGGGAAAATCCGGCTCTATATGTTTCAATAAGATCGCCTCTCATTCTTCTAAACTCCAATGAGTACAAGCCCAACCTACTCAACCTCTCCTCATAAAAAACCCCTCCATACCCAGGATCAACCTAGTAAACCTCTCTGCACTGCCTCCAATGCCAGTATATTTTTCCTTAGATAAGGGAACTAAAACTGTTCACAGTATTCTAGGTGTGGTCTAACTGGTGCCTTGTATAGTTTTAGCAAGACTTCCCTATTTTTATACTCCACTCCCTTTGAAATAAAGGCCAACATTCCATTTGCCTTCCCTATTGCCTGCTGAACTTTTATGCTAGCTTTTGAGATTCATGCACTAGGACCCCCAAATCCCTCTGTGCTGCAGCTTTCTGCATTCTTTCTCCATTTAAATAATATTCAGTTTCCCTATTCTTCCTGCCAAAGTGCATAACCTCACACTTTCCCACATTATATCCCATCTGCCAAGTTTTTTCCCATTCACTTAACCTGTCTATATCCCTCTGTAGACTCTTTGTGCCATCCTCACCATTTGCCTTCCCACCTATTTTTGTATCATCCGTGCCCCTAATTTTTAAACTGTCCCCGACCCCCCTGGTTCTAGACTCCCCCAAAGGGGAAACATGCTCTCAGCATCCACCTTGTCAAGTCCCCTCAAGATCTTAAATGCTTCAATAACCATCCCTAACTGCCTTTGTTCAGAGGGCATTTAAAAGTCAACCACATTGTTGTGAGTCTGGAGTCACATGTAGGACAGACCAGGTAAGGATGGCAGATTTCCTTCCCTAAAGCACATTAGTGAACCAGATGGCTTTTTGCAACAATCGATAATGGTTTCCCACATTATACTCTATCTGCCAAATTTTTGCCCACTCACTTAACCTATCTAAATCTCTTTGTAGACTCTCTATGTCCTCTTGACAACTCACTTTCCTATCTAAGTTTGTGTCATCAGCTAATTTAGCAACCATGCATTCAGTCCTTTCGTTCAAGTCATTCATATAGATCATAAATATTTGAGGCCCCAGTATGGTCAAGAAGAGAAATCATGGACCCTGGAGCTTCTCATGTTTCTGGGTCCCTTTAACCCTTCTCCTCAATCATGCATGTCATTTTTTCCCCTTTCAATATTCACCAATCAATTCACCAAACAACCACAGATAGGCCCTAGCAAAATAATAACTCCCATTGTTGGCACCTGGTTACAAATATCACCTGATATATATGCAGCATGGGTCATTAATATTAACAGCAGCATGATGTAATGCAGTGTTAGTATGTGTGATCACACCATGACTATTAAACAAATCAGAGAGTACAAATTTTATTTTAATTTCATCGTGCAATATTGTTAATTTGACTGGAAAATATCCCATTAGTTATTTTTAACGCTGTGCAGATGATAACATTGATTTCAGTGACTGGCACATTAACATGTTGTGCACATTGCACCATATGTACATGGTGATAGTAAATTCATATTTGGGTGAAGGCTTCAATACTTGCAACCCAGATTGTATGAAAGGGTTTTAAATTTTACTTTATATATTTCAACTACCAGTTCTGTATAGAGAAGAAAGACCATCCCATGCTACAGCTCGCATTATCTCACTGTTGGGGAATTGTAGAAGCAAAAGATCAGGGAAGGAGGGAGGTAAGGAGGGAGGGGAGGAAGGGGGGGACTGTCCCATTCACTTGCTGCTGCCTAAGCTCCTTCCTCCCTCCCCAGACACACTGACACAGCACTCACTCACCTCACTCAAGATAACTCAGTGTTACTAGTTCCAGTTCCCTGGGAGTGGCTTGTGCTGCGGACGACAGCCGGGTCCAGCCTGGCACGAGGCTGAGTGACAGCTGCCCCGGGCCTGCTCCAGACGTGTTGCCGGTAGGGACTCCCTCTCGTTCTTTCATTTTCTCTTTCTTCTCCTTGGCCTCCCGGAGAATGTTGTCACAAATTGTTCAGTGCAGCTGAAACCTTCCTGCATGGTGGCCAGTGGAAATAGCCAGAATAACTGCCTGGACAACATTCACAGAGCAGCATGTGGGAGAGAGAAGCAGACTGCACCACACAGAGGCACTGGAAAACCAGCCTTGCAAGCAAATCACCAGAAATCAAAGAACAAAAGGAAGAACTTGCATATATCCAGCACTTGCTGAGATCAGGAAAGAGATCGGCATCTTTGTGGTTTGACCGGTTTTTTTTTAAATCGAACTGTCAGCACTGGCAGTTGGAAGTAGGAATTTCATTTGGTTTTATTTTACATTTACCACTTCTTTGGCAGGTTTCGTGAATGTTCACTTCAGGATCCTAATGTGTATCCATGCTGGTAAAATCAGCACATTCACCATAATTTGGCTGTTTATTTGCTGCTGGAGAAAAGCATTTTACCGAAATTTTTGGAGCTTGGAGTCCAGTTAGCAATACCTTCAATTTCATAATCTACCTCTTGATTCTTTTAAAAATGAAAAAAAAATCCACTGTTTGTGCCTACCGCTTGACCTTCTCAGATGTTGGGACAGCCTTGTGGTTGACCAGCGTTAAAAAAATACCATGAGGTTGCTCGAAGGTCAATAGCAGCAGTTCCTATCTGTTCCAATCTCTCAAACAATTGCTGTAGGTAATGTATTTAGTGTTGTCCCCAATGCAGAGTGAATGACATGTTGAGATTACTGTGTAATTTTGATCTGGAATGCCAGGTGTCATCCTGCTTACTGACAGTGCCTATATTCTACACATTTTTTTAATATGGCTAGGACTCAAGTCCTCTTGCAGCAAGTGGCTACTAAAGGCTGACAAGATGGATGGAGAAAGGAAGCATGATCCCATTACAAGGAAAGGGACATGCTGAACTAAAATTTCAGTTTACTCCTTCTTACAGACAAAGTGTGAATAGAGTATTAGGCAACTGTATGAGTTTTTTCCACTTGCATAAATTGTCAGTGTTGACAGTTTCAATGTCCAACAGCCAAATTATAGTGAACATGCCCATTTCACACCAGCATGGAGACACATTGACTAGGATCTTGGGGTGAACCCTCAAGAAACCTGTCAAAGAAATAGTGAATGCAAAATAAAACCAAATGAAATTCCTACTTGCAACAACTGTCAGTGTTGAATGTTCCAATTTTTTTAAGCCAGTCTTCCAGGTCTGAAACTCTGGCTCTTCAGTCTGGACAGTGATGAAACTCCATTTATGACAACGAGTCTGGACCCCACCCCTAGAGCCCGGCCCCGTTGTTTTGGACCTTGTGCACACCGCTCTCCTGGGCACTGGGCCCCACTACTGCTCCCTGTGGCACTCCACTAGTAACAGCTTGCCAACCCAAAAAAGACCCATTTACCCCTACTCTCTGCTTCATGTGAGCTAGCCAATCCCCTGTCCATGTTAATATGTTACCCCCTACACCATGAGCTCTTATTATGTGTAGAAATCTTTGATGGGGCACTTTATCATATCCCTTTTGGAAATCCAAGTACACCACATCTACAGGCTCCTCTTTATCCACCTTGTTTGTAGTATGATCCCAGCTGATGTTACCACTGAACAAGTCAGATCACAGAGTGAAACCTGGCTTGATAGATCCTAACTTCAATTGTTTTATAAAAACTGTGGAGGTAAGTTACTGAACAAATGTGGTTGACTCTTAAGTATCCTCTGAAATGGCCTAGTGAGGCACTCAGTTGTATCAAACTGCTACAAAGCCACAAAAAAAGGATGAAACTGGACGGTCCAGCTGGCATCAAACTAGGGACCAGAAAAGACAACAGCAAACTCAGCCCTCTCGACCCTGCAATGTCCTCCTTACTAACATCTGGGGGCTAGTCCCACCGGCAGGACAAACCCAGCAGATGTGGCGGCGCAGTGGTATACAATCAGGAGGGAGTTTCCCTGGGAGTCCTCAACATCAACTCCGAACCCCATGACGTCTCATGGCATCAGGTCAAACATGGGCAAGGAAACCTCCTGCTGATTACCACGTACTGCCGTCCCTCAGCAAATGAATCAGTGCTCCTCCATGTTGAGCGTCACTTGGAGGAAGCACTGAGGGTGGCAAGGACGCAGAATGTAATCTGGGTGGGGTGACTTCAATGCCCATCACCAAGAGTGACTCGGAAGCACCACTACTGACCGAACTGGCCGTGTCCTAAATGACATAACTGCTAGATTGGGACTGTGGCAGGTGGTGAGGGAACCAACAAGAGGGAAAAACATACTTGACCTCATCCTCACCAACCTGCCTGCCGCAGATGCATCTGTCCATGATAGCATCGGTAGGAGTGACCACCGCATAGTCGTTTTGGAGATGAAGTCCCACCTTCACATTGAGGATACCCTCCATCGTGTTGTGTGGCACTACCACCATGCTAAATGGGATAGATTTTGAACAGGTCTAACAAGACTAGGCATCCATGAGGCACTGTGGGCCATCAACAGCAGCAGAATTGTACTCAAACACAATCGGGGACCTCATGGCCTGGCATATTTCCCACTCTACCATTACCATCAAGCCAGGGGATTAACCCTGGTTCAATGAAGAGTGTAGGAGTGCATGCCAGGAGCAGCACCAGGCAGACCTAAAAATGAGGTGTCAGCCTGGTGAAGCTGTAACACAGGACTACTTGCATGCCAAACAGCATAAGCAGAGCTAAGTGACCCCACTACCAACAGATCAGATCTAAGCTCTACAGTCCTGCCACATCCAGTCATGAATGGTGGTGGACAATTAAACAACCCACTGAGGGTGGAGGCTCCACAAATATCCCCAACCTCAATGATGGAGGAGCCCAGCACATCAGTGCAAAATGTAAGGCTAAAGCATTTGCTACAATCTTCAGCCAGAAGTGCCGATTGGATGGTCCATCTCGGCCTCCTGCAGAGGTCCCCCGCATTACAGATGCCAATCTCCAGATAATTCAATTCACTCCACGTGATATCAAGAAACGGCTGAAGGCACTGGGTACTGCAAAGGCTATGGGGCCTGACAATATTCTGGCAATAATGCTGAAGACTTGTGCTCCGGAACTTGCCACGCCCCTAACCAAGCTGTTCAAGTACAGATACTACACTGGCATCTACTCGGCTATGTGGAAAATGGCCCAGGTATGTCCTGTACACAAGGTACAGGACAAATCCAACCCGGCTAATTACCGCCCCAAAGGTCTACTCGCGATCATCAGTAAAATGATGGAAGGGCTCATCAACAGTGCTATGAAGTGGCACTTGCTTAGTAATAACCTGCTCACTGATGCCCAGTTTGGGTTCGCCAGGGCCACGCAGCTCCTGACCTCATTACAACCTTGGTTCAAACATGGACAAAACAGCTGAACTCTCGAGGTCAGGTGAGAGTGACTGCCCTTGATACCAAGGCCATACTTGAATGAGTGTGACATCAAGGAGCCCGAGCAAAGGTGGAGTCGATGGAAATCAGTGGGAAAACTCTCTGCTGGTTGGATTCATACCTAGCACAAAGGACGATGGTTGTGGTTGTTGGATGTCAGTCATCTCAGCTCCAGGGCATCACTGCAGGAGTTCCTCAGGGTAGTGTCCTTGGCCCAACCATCTTCAGCTACTTCATCAATGACCTTCCTTCCGTTATAAGGTCAGAAGAGGGGATGTTCGCTGATGATTGCACAACGTTCAGCACCACTCACGACTCCTCAGATACTGAAGAAGTCCATGTCCAAATGCAGCAAGACCTGGACAATATCCAGGCTTGGGCTGACAAGTGGCAAGTAACATTCGCACCACACAAGTGTCAGGCAATGAGCATCTCCAACAAGAGAGAATCCAACCATCACCCCTTGATGTTCAATGGCATTACCATCACTGAACCCCCAACTATCAATATCCTGGGGGTTACCATTGACCAGAAATTGAACTGGACTAGCCATATAAATACTGTGGCTACAAGAGCAAGTTAGAGGCGAGGAATCCTGCGATGAGTAACTCACCTCCTGATTCCCCAAAGCCTGTCCACCATCTACAAGGCACAAGTCAGGAGTGTGATGGAATACTCTCCACTTTCCTGGATGAGTACAGCTCCCACAACAATCAAGAAGCTTGAACCATCCAGGACAAAGCTGCCTACTTGTTTGGCACCACTTCCACAAACATTTACTCCCTCCACCATTGACACACAGTAGCAGCAGTGTGTACCATCTACAAGATGCACTGCAGGAATTCACCAAGGCTCTTCAGACAGCACCTTCCAAACCCATGACCACTACCATCTAGAAGGACAAGGAAACCAGATATATGGGAACACCACCAAGTTACTCACCATCCTGACTTGGAAATATATCACTGTTCCTTCACTGTCGCTGGGTCAAAATCCTGGAACTTCCTTCCTAACGGCACTGTGGGTGCACCTACACCACATGGAGTGCAGCGGTTCAAGAAGGCAGCTCCCCACCACCTTCTCAAGGGCACCTAGGGGCGGTCAATAAATACTGGCCCAGCCAGCGAAGCCCATATCCGTGAATGAATAAAAAAAAATTCACAGTCTGCTGATGAACTTTAAACACAAAGAATGAAACATTTATTAAACAAGAAAAAAATGAACAATTTTAAACCAGACAAAAAGGTTGGAAAATGTCTCAATACAAACATACGAGAAAGGAGCAGAAGTAGGCCACACGGCTCCTCGAGCCTGCTCTGCCATTCAATAAGATCATGGCTGATCCGTTTGTGATTCAAGTTCTACATTCCCATTTACCCCTGAAAACCATTGATTCCCTTGCCTAACAAGAATCTATCTACCTCTGCCTTAAAAATATCCAGTGGCCCCACTTCTACTGCCTTCTGAGGCAGAGTTCCAAACACTCCAAACAGAAAAAAAATTCTCCTAATCTTCGTCCAAGGAGGGCAACCCCTAATTTCACACAAGAAAATGATTAAATATTCATGATTCCTTCACCCCAGGTATATCTTTACAGACACATACAAATTCAGAAAGATGAAACAATTTACAATATCTATCCTTCTATATTTTCTCTAATATTCAGGGTAAGTATGCAGTACAAGTGAACCAACTGGCAAACTGTGGTCAGACACACCACAGAGAATTCCAAGGCGAGCTCTTCAAATGTGGAGATTGGAAGCCCTCATGAGAAAACTAGAGTTCCAGTGATACTGGTTGGCTGACAAGGTGACAAGCATCTAGGTGGGGAGGTGGTGGCATAGTGGTAATGCCACTGGATTATTATTTTAGAGATGCTAGGTAATGCTCTGGCAACCTAGGTTCAATTCCCACCACAGTAGATGGTGAAATTTGAATTCAATAAAAATCTGGAATTAAAAATCTGATGATGACCACAAAATCATTGCCGATTGTCATAAAAACCCACCTGGTTCATTAATGCCCTTTAGGGAAGAAAATCTGCTGTCCTTACCTGACCTGGCCTTCATGCGACTCCAGACCCACAGCAATGCGGTTGACTCTTAAATGCCCTCTGAACAGGCGTAGTTACGGATGGGTATAAATGCTGTCCTAGTCAGCAACGCCCACATCCCATGAAGGAATTTTTTTTTAAAACTCCAACATAAATGACAGATGTGACCAAAGCATATTCTATGGATTTCTTAACAATCCACCCAGATGCTTGTTACACTAGTATCACTGAAACTCTGGCTTTCTCACAAGAGTTTCCAAACTCTACACTTGAAGAGCTCGCCTTGGAATTCTCCCGATTGCCAATTAAAATAGGTATTGAAGTTCGTTATACTTGTTATAACCTCAAAGAACTCTGATAAATTAATCAAACATGGTTTCCCTTTCACAAAACCATGTTGACTCTGCCTGATTGTATTATGATTTTCTAAATGTCCTGCTATTACCTCCTTAATAGTGAGTTATAGCATTTTCCCTTTGACAGATGTTAAGCTAACTGGCCTGTGGTTTTCTGCTTTCTGTCTCTCCCCCTTTCTTGAATAGAAGTGAATAATTGATCAGCTTGAATTTGTCCTGCTTTTTGTGGACTGGAAGTATTTGGGCAGTTTTACACTTTGTGGGATAGTTGCCAGTATTGTAGCTACACTGAGACAGCTTGGCTAGAGGTACAGATAGTTCTGGAGCACAAGTCTTCATCACTACACCTGGGAAGTTCTGAGAGCTGAAAGTATCCAGTGCGCTCAACCATTTCTTGATATCACATGGAGTGAATCAAGTTATCTTAAAATTGGATTCTGTAATGGCGGTGATGCAGGAAGGCACTGAGACAGATCACCCAGTTGACACTTCTGATTGAATATGGTTGTGAATGCTTCAGCCTTCTCTTTTGAACTCACGTACTGGGCTCCACCATCATTGAGGATGAGAATGTTCATATAACACACACCTCCTCCCATTAGTTATTTAATTGCCCATCTGTAAGAGGTGCATGTCAGTGAGCGGAGACTTGGGCCTGAGTGAGACTGAGACGGAGTGATGATATTTGGGAATTTGGTCCAAAGTGGGAATTCGGTGCATAGGTGGGAAGAGGTGCTTTAGGTAAGCTTTACTGCAAGAAGAAAAGTGTGCTGAGTTGGGGGGGCAGTGTTCAGTGAAGGGTGGGGAGGAGGTGCGTTCTTTCCTTCTGTTCTTTTTCAGCCTCTAGTATTTGATTTCCACTTTGGTGCAGCAGAAGCAGCAGGTAAACCAGTAACTGGATTTTTAGTTTTATCAGTATGGTAAAATTTATTGGCAGTGCTAAAACCCAATGGGAGGTGTAGGCTTTATTAATTATAATTAATTAATTAGCAATTATTAATTAATTAACACATATTGGAGATGGCAGGGCAGTTGATGTGCTGCAACTGCAGGATGTGGGAGCTTCTGGATACCAACGTGATCCAAGGGCAACACATCTGCAGCAAGTCTTTGCGGTTGCAGGAACTTCAGCTCCGAGTTATTGAGCTGGAGGCCGAGCTGTCGACACTGCAGCATAACAGGGAGGGGGAAAGTTATCTGGACACTTTATTCCAGGAGGCGGTAACAACCCTGAGGATAGAGTCTTCCGATATGGTCAGTGGTCAGGGAAAGGAGGGTGTGGCTGCAAATGAGGCAGATAAGGGGACCCAGAGGGCAGGAGTGCAGGAGCCTCAGCCCTTGCAATTGTCCAACAGGTTTGAGGTTCTTTTCAGCTTGTTTAGGTGAGAGTGGGGGCTGCAGGGTGGATGAGCTAATTGGCTATGGCACTGTGATACATGAAGCCATTCAAGTGGGGGGAGTTACAAGGAATGTCATGGTAGTAGTGGACAGTAAAGTCAGAGGGATTGACACCATTCTCTGCAGCAAAGAGTGTGAGTCCAGACGGCTGTGTTGCCTACCCGGTGCCAGGGTTTGGGACATCTATTGGGGCTGAAGAGGAACTTTCAGTAGGAGGGAGAGGACCCAGTCGTCATGGTCTATGTTGGTACCAATGACATAGGCAGATCAAAGAAGGAGGTTTTGCATAGTTAGTATAAGGAGCTTGGCACCAAATTAAGAAGCAGAACCTCAAGGGTCACAATCTCTGGGTTATTACCTGAGCAACATGCAAACCAGACTAGGGGGATGAATGCGTGGCTCAAAGTCTGGTGTGGGAGAAGTGGATTCCGGTTTGTGGGGCACTGGCACCAATACTGTGGAAAGTGGGATCTGTACCATTGAGATGGTCTACACCTGAACCATGCTGGGACCGGTGTTCTAGCAAGCTACATAACTAGGGAAGTAGAGAGGGTTTTAAACTAAGTAGTGGGGGCAACAGTACAAATTTGGGAATATGTGGTAAATCAAAGAGTAGGGACAAGGCAAAAGAGAAAGGTATTATTATGGGAAATGAAAAACAGACCGTGCCAGGAAGGGGTAGAGAGTACAAATCTAACAGTAAATCAACAGATGAGACTAGAGGCTATAAAAATAATAAAAAGATAAAACTAAAGGTTCTGTAAATGAATGCACGAAGCATTTGAAACAAAACATATGAACTGAGAGTGCACATAGAAATAAATGAGTACAATTTGATAGACGTTATAGAGATCTGGCTGCAGGAGGATATGGATTGGGACCTGAATATTAAAGGGTACAGGGCATTTATGAAGGACAGGAAGTGAGGAAAGGGTAGAGGGGTGGCTCTGTTAGTTGATGATGGTATTAGTGCAACAGAGAGGGATGACCTAAGTTCAGGAAACCAAAATGAGAAAAAGGCTGGGTAGAGGTGAGAAACGGTAAAGGCAAGAAGCCACATGTGGGTGTCATGTACAGGGCCCCTAATAGTAACCACATGGTAGGGTGGAGCATAAATGAAGAAATAATGGGAGCTTGTCAGAAAGGCATGGCGATAATCATGGGAGATTTTAATCTACATATAGACTGGAAAAGTCAGATGGGCAAAGGTAACCTAGATGAGAAGTTCATAGAATGTTCCCAGGATAGTTCCAGGAGCCAACCAGAGAGCAGGCTCTACTAGGCCTGGTATTGAGCAATAAAATGGGATTAATTAATTATCTCATAATGAAGGCAGCCCTAGGCAGAAGCGACCATAATACTAGTGAATTTTACATTCAGTTTGAGTGGGAGAGGGGTGTTTCAAGACTATTTTTTTTTTACTTAAATACGGACAAATATGAGGGCATGAAAGCAGAGCTAGCTAAAGTGAATTTGCAAATTTGGTTAAGGGATAGGTCAATAGAGATGCAGTGGCAAACATTTAAGGGGATATTTCAGAATACACAGAATAGATACATTCCAACAAGTAAAAAAAAAGGCCAAGGGATGGATACATCATCCATGGTTAAGACAGTATCAAACTTAAAGAGAAAGTATATAATTGTGCAAAGATAGGTGGAAGGCCAGAAGATTGGACAGAATATAAGGAACAGCAAAGAATGACTAAAAGATTAATAAGGAGGGAAAAATTAGAGTACGAGAAAAAGCAAGCCAGAAATATAAAAATGGATAGTAAGAGTCCCTATAAATATTTTAAAAAGAAACAATTTAACAAAGTGAGTGTTGGTCCTATAGAACGTGAGTCTGAAAAATTGATAAAGGAAAACAAGGAAATGGAAGGTGAATTCAACAATTATTTTGTATCAGTCTTTGCTATAGAGGATGTGAGTAACATCCCAGAAGCAGCTATAAATCATGGAAAGGAAGGGAGGGAGGAACTCAGGAAAATTACAATCACCAGAAAAGTGGTACTGTGTAAATTGTTGGAACTTTGGGCTGGCAAGTGCCCGGGTCCTGATGGACTTCATCCTAGGATCTGAAAAGAAGTGGCTAGTGAGATAGCTGATGCATTAGTTTTAATTTCTGAAGCTCCTGGGATTCAGGGAAGGTCTCATTAGATTGGAAGATAGCAAATGTAACTCCATTATTCAAAAAGGGAGGGAGACAGAAAGCAGGAAACTACAGGTCAGATAGCTTAACATCTGTCATAGGAAAAATGTTAGAAGCTATTATTAAAGAAACTATAGCAGAACACTTGGATAAGTTCAAGGTAATCAGGCAGAGTCAACATGATTTTGTGAAAGGGAAATAAAGTTTAACCAACTTATTAGAGTTCTTTGAGGAAGTAACATATGCTGTAGATAGAGGGGAACCAGTGGAAGTAGTTTACTTAGATTTCCAGAAGGCGACACATCAAAGGTTATTGTGGAAAACAAAAGCTCATGGTATAGGGGGCAACATATTGGCATGGATAGAAGATTGGCTGGCTAACAGGAAGCAGAGAGTATGCATAAATGAGTCTTTTTCAGGGTGGCAAGATGCAACTAGTGGTGTGCCACAGGGATCAGTGCTGAGGCCTCAACTGTTTACAATTTATATAAATGACTTGGCTGAAGGGATGGATGGGATGGTTGCCAAATTTGCTGATGACACAAAGATAGGTAGGAAAGTAAGATGTGAAGAGGACATAAGGAGGCTACAAAGGGATATAGATAGGTTAAGCAAGTGGGCAAAAATCTGGCAAATGGAGTATAATGTGGCAAAATGTGAGATTGTCCATTTTGGCAGGAAAAATAAAAAGGAAGCATATTATGTAAATGGTGAGAGCTTGCAGAATCTAGAAATCTAGGTGCTCTAGTGCATGAATCGCAATAGGTTAGTATGCAGGTAATGCAAGTAATTAGCAAAGCTAATTGAATGTTATTGTTTATTGCAAAGGAAGTTGAATGCAAAAGTAGGGAGGTTATGCTTCAATTATAAAAGGCATTGGAGAGATCACATCTGGAGTATTGTGTAGAGTATTGGTCACCTTACTTAAGGGTGTAAATGCATTGGAAGCCATTCAGAGAAGGTTTACTAGACTAATATCTGGAATGGGCAAGATGTCTTATGAGGAAAGGTTAGACAGGCTAAGCTTGTATCCACTGGAGTTTAAAAGAATAAGAGGCGACTTGATTGAAACATATAAGATCCTGAGGGGTCTTGACAAGGTGGATGTGAAGAGGCTATTTCCCTTGTGAAAGAATTTAGAACTAGGGGTCCTTATTTAAAGGTAAGGGGTCGCCCATTTAAGGCAGAGATGAGGAGAAATGTTTTTATCTCAGAGTACCATGAATCTTTGGAACTCTTTCCCTCAAAAGGTGGTGGAAACAGAGTTTTTGAATATTTTTAAGGCAGAGGTAGGTGGATTCTTGATAAGCAAGGGGGTGAAAGGTTATCGGGGTAGGCAGGAATGAGGGTTTGTGGTTACAATCAGATCAGCCATGATCTCATTGAATGGCGGAGGGACCGCATGGTCTACTCCTGCTCCTAATTCAGATGTCCGGAATTGCTGTTCAACATTGAGGCATACTGATTCGTCAGCTGCGGGAGTGCGGTAGGTGATAACCAGCAGGAGGTTTCCATGCCCCTGTTTGACCTGATGCTATGAAAGACTCCCAGGGCTACTCCCTCCTGACTATATACCACTGTACTGCCACCTCTGATGGGCCTGTGCTGCCAGTGGAACAAGACATACCCAGAGATGGAGAGTCTGGGACAGTTGCTGCTATGTATGATTATGCAAGTGTGACTATATCAGGCTGTTGCTTGACTAGTCTGTGGAACAACTCTCCCAATTTCAACACAAGTTCCCAACTCTTAGCAAGGAAGAATTTTCAGGATCGACTAGGCTGGGTTTACCTTTGTCAAGTCTGAAGTCATGTAGTTGGTCAGGTTTTATTCTTCATGTAATTTTTAGAGGCTTTTTGATACAACTGAATGGCTTGCCAGGCCATTTCAGAGGGCAGCTAAGAGTCAACTACATTGGATGTGGGTCTGGGGATACAGACCAGGCATGGAGGACAGATTTCCTCCCCTAAATGACATTAATGAGCCAGTTGAGTTTTTACACCAATCCAGTAGCTTTGTGGTTACGATTCTGGTATTAGCATTTTTATTTCAGATTTATTTAATGAACTGAATTTAATTTCAGGAACTACCATCTTGGGATTTGAACTCATGTCTTTGGATTATTAGTTCAGGCCTTTGGATTACTTGCCTAATAACATAACAACTATGCTGCTGTACCTCAAAGTGGCTAAATGCCTAGGCTGTCCTCCTGTGCTGAGTAAAGCAACCCCCACCCACCCCCCACCCCGTCTCTGTAATCTCCTCAAGTTCTACCACCTTCGAAAACATCTCCGCTCCTCCAATTCTGGCCTTTTGCCCAGCCCCAATTTTAATTGATTTGTGGCCATGCCTTCATCTGTTAAGCTCTGGAATTCCCTCCCTACACCTCTCTACTCTCGTTCCTCCTTAAAATCTAACTTATTTTGGTCATCTGCTACAATGTGTGGCTCAATGTCAAATGTTATTAAATAATGCTCCTGTAATGCATCTTGGAGTGTTTTATTGCATCCAAAAGCACTATACAAATTCACATTGTTATTATTGTTGCTCCACATTGTTCTGAGCCCTGGATTTGTCTACTACTCAGCAGGCTGGTAGTTCTAGTTGTAGCTCAGATTCAGAAAGACAGTGCCATCCCAGCCCCATAAGTGCCTAAAAGCAAGAATGAAGGGTGTTGTTGAACTCTTTTGCTGTCACTGTTCGGAGGCGGTGGTGGAGTGGTATTGTCACTGACTAGTATTTCAGAGACCCAGGTACCTTGATTCAAATCCCACCACGGCAAATGGTGGAATTTGAATTAATAATAAAGAATGTGGAATTCAAAGTCTGATGGCAACCGTGAAACCATTGCTGATTGTTGTAAAAACCTATCTGATTCACTAATGTTCTTTAGGGAAGGAAATCTGCTGTTCTTACCTGGTCTAGCCTACATGTGACTCCAGACCCACAGCAATGAAGTTAACTCTTTAAAAAAATGCCCTCTGAATAAGGGCAATTAGAGATGGGCAACAAATGGCCTAGCCAGCAATGCCCACACCCCATGAATGAATGAAAAAAAAACTAGGGAAGCAGATTTGCCGCAAACTATGGGATAAAAATTCATGAATTTGTAACTTGATGGCCTGAAATTGAAGTTTAAAGAAGAAAAGTAAACAGATGATGAAAGGGAAGAACTATTAAATTCATAAGACAAATTGTAAAGGTTTCATTGAACAAGCACACATCATTTAGATTTTCAGTTCGGGAGTCGGCTGCGCGCCCGCCAAACTGTCAAAGGCCTTTTAAGGCCATTTAAAAACGAATTAAACCAATAAACTGAGCTTCCCATCCAACCTTAAGGTTGGTGGGCAGGCGAAGAGCCCAGGCGGCCTTCGCATTTTTCATGGAACCTCAGCCACGGGTGGGATAAGATTTCATGAAGTGTTTCTAAATTCAATTTAAAAAAATTTAAAAATTCATTGACATGTCCCAGCTCATGTGACAATGTCACTTAGGGGACATGTCTTAAAAATGTTTCTTTCCTTTATTCAGCTTTTTAAAACTTAAACTAATCTCCACGCATTGCTAATTTAATGTGCATGCGTGAAAGAGCGCGGGCCCCGACTCAGGGAATCCCCCCCACCTGCACAGGTAGCGCTCAGCGCTTCCGGGCACGCGTCACGCTGGGCGGGCCTTAATTGGCCCGTCCACTTAAAATGGCGATGCGGACCCAATCCGGGTGCCGATCAGGCTCACGTCCGTCCCCGCCCACCCCGTACAACCCCTCCGACAGGGAGAAAATTCTCCCCTACGTTTCCCATCCCCCTGACACTGCTCACCCGTTCCCGAACCCTTGACACTATTTGCCACCCCTCTGACATGCTTAACCCCTCCCAACGCTGCTTCACCAGCACTCCAACTCTGTTCATACCTCTCCTCACTGCCGAAACTGCTCAGCACCCAGAAGGAAAAAACAGTTCAGACCTGTACTCTTATTTCCCAGTTTTACTGGTGTTCCATTTTAAGGCATACAAGACCAGTTTGGACCAGTATTCTTATTTCCCAGTTTTTACTGTTTTTTTCCCTCTGGGCACCGACCCACTCCTCCCCCGCCTCCCAGAGGCGGGTTAGTGGGATGGGGTTGAGGTGGTGAGCTTTGTTGAGGAGCGGGAGATGTGCAGTGGTGGCAATGAGGGAGGGGCGAACAATGTCAGGGTGCGAGAAAAGGTGACCATTCTCAGAGGATGGGGGTTGGGACGCTTCCTGATTTAAAGGGCTTCATTCCTAGCAGGTTTTATGTTTGCTGGGGAGAGTGCAAATAAACCAGGGTAAAAAAAACTAGTTAAGTACCACATGGGCAAATAGCCCAAGCTTACGTGCTGACATGACCCATTTCTGGTGAACCAGAAGCCCTGGTTCGAGTGTAAATCTGCTCCCCAGAATATCCGATGCCATTGTGACCCGCAGCAGCAGCAAGTATCTCAGTGTTCGTCACAATTGGGACCAGAAGATCTGGACCTATAATTTCTAAATTTCAAAAGTCACTGTTAATTACTGCAATTTTAACTCTGATGTTATGTTCTTAGGAGTTGCTGTACATTAAGCAGCAGCTGCCGAAAACAAGGACACCATGGCCTTCTAATTGCCTGCATCCTAATACAACACAACATTGAAGTGCCCAAGGCACCTGTTGTATTCTGGGCTTATTGAAGTCTAATTTTTTATGTAATTTGGAGAATAAAACCATAATGCATTTGCACTGAATACCACTCCAGATGCTCAGCACCTCTATAAATGGGTGCTGCATGAAATACCTTTCCCTTGCTACTAAGGTATTTTTATGCTACTTTTTTCACATGTATGGCAAGAAGGAAATTAATGGAACCAATAAGCCTTACTAACAGCTTATCTTATTGGTTATCTATGTGTTTCAACAGAGAATAGTCAGAACGTGCTGCTTTGAACTATGGGTATCCACCTGGGAATCCTTTTTGCTGGTTCTGGAGAAGGCAGATAAAGATAGAAGGAAGCAGGCCAGACAAATAAGTTTGCAATTCAAGAAATCCATGAGAGACCATGATTATACCACTAGCTGTGTATACCAGCCCAGGCATTTGTAACTGAGTATTACTGATGAAATCTGTACTGTCAAAGCAACTGTTCTACAGAAAGGCAACTGTTGAACTTTTCACATTTCTGCCGTTAGGGGCAATTGACTTTCATTTTAAAAGTGACTGTAATCTTGAACTTTAAAACAGCAGAGTCATTCCATGCAATAGCAGGAGCTAAAATCATCAAACCTGCAGTGCACACTTGCATCATGCAGGTCACAGATGTGTCATGAATGCTGAGCTTTTCAGGGTGGCTATGTTTTAAAATGTCCCCTTTAACTTAAGGTGAAACAGAACATTCTGAAAAGGGAGATGGTGAAGTCATGATAAACACCTCAGTTGGGTGAAATGCCCAGGTGGTCTGGTTGCCATGGGGAGAGAAACTCAAACAGAAACCCATTGAGGTGTTGGGTGTTAATTTTAACATCATTTTACAGTATTTCACAGAAAAAGGGCAGCTACTGTTTGAGACACAGGGGAAACAAAGAAGCTTCTGCCGTGGGGAAGTAACTCTTTCGAGTTATCAACAGTCACAGATTGTAACTCTTTCGAGTACATTCACAGTTCTTGGTTTCCAGGAGTGGGACATGAACCCACAACCTTCTGATTCAAAGGCGAGGGTGCTATGAACTGAGCCACAGCTGACACCTCGCCCGTGGGGAAGTAGGTGGACTGTTTTGTGAATAGCACTGACAAGGCTTTTGAAAATTTAATGAATGGAGAGTGGCCAAGGTGTGCCTTGCCTAATGGTAATTGTATCTAGGGAAACTCAGGCTGATTGAAATGATTGTTGAAGGACACTGGAAGTTTTGACCTGCGTGTGGGGACAAGCAAACCTGCTGGAGAGCTGGCAATGACTGTGGAATGGTTCCTGTAATGCTACATATCTGACTGGAGCACATCGCACAGCAAAGGGATTTCCATAAGACATATTTCAGTTGCATTTGTCAGTTAAAGTGAAACTTAACTTGTTCATTAGTTTGATGTATTAGTTGCCTGTTAATTAATGTTTGATCTGTGTTGATTTTAGTTTGTTACAGTAACAGTCTTAAAACATGAAATTTTGCCTTTCGGTTCTTTCTGTCGGTCTCTTGGAAAATCATCTTTTTTTTAAAGTTATCGGCCTCTACGGAGATCAAAACAGATGTCTTATTTGCCCAGGCCTCTCAATTCATTAACATTTTCATAAATAACAGGCTGCAACATGACAGGTGTACAAATTATGAACATAGAGAGATCGTGACCTCGCCTTCCCCATTCCTATGTTCTCCACACTCAGAATCTCCAGAGCCATTTCTTTGCAAGGAACGAAAGCTGGATGAACTTCTCCTGCCTGCATTCACTGCTGTCAGTTATTATTAGTACCGAGCAAGAATTCAGAATAGCTTAAATATGTTGAACTAAGGAACAGGACAGTTGCATGTTATATTCAGGTATGTTCTGTGGTTAGTATGCTTGGTGTTTGTTGCTTGATAAATTCACACAAAAAAGCTTCAGTTATACAGCAGCTTTCACCACCACCAGACATCTCAAGGCGCTTTACAGCCAATGAAGTTTTTCAAGTGTAGTCACCATTGTAACGTAAGAAACGTTGCAGCCAATTTGTGCACAGCAAGCTCCCACAAACAGCAACTTGAAAATGACCTAATAATCTATTCTTGTGAGTTATGAAGGGACAACTCCCTGCTCTTCTTGGAAATGGTGCCATGGAATCTTTTACATCCATCTAAGAGAGAAGATGGGCCCCCGTTTAATATCTCATCCAAAACACAGCACCTCCAATAGTGCAGCACTCCCTGAATACTGCACTGGGGTGACAGCGTAGAATTTTGTGCTCAAGTCTTGGACTGCAGGTTGAACCCAGAACCTTCAGTCTCAGAAGCAAGAGTGCTAGAAACTGAGCCATAGCTGGGACAAGCCAAATATATTGTAATGGTAGGAAAGCAGAGTGCCCTGGTAAAGCATGGGCATGCTTCCTCATTTGAAAAGTGCCCAACTGGTTTCTAGAAAGCGGTGTTTGGTTTCTCTGTGATGCAGCAGCCCTGAAGTACTGTTAAAATGCCTCGCAAGGCTAAACTGCTAAATCATACAAATTGTCGGCACACTTACTTTGGCAATCATGCATTTTGCAGCAAATGATGTGACAGCATTATCTCTCTGCCATCTCAATCTAGGTTGCTCTGGCAGTACTCTTAAGTGGAATGTGCCTCTCTGCTGCACATTCACCCTTCACTATGACCCTCCACAAAATTACTATCAAAATCACTGCACCTTGCTTCCGCCACCATTTTATATTTTCAGCCAGTTCTCCTTTAATGGTGCCAGTACCGCTTTAAGAGCTCCTAATGCCTGATAACCCATCATTTTGACTCCTTCTTGTTATGTGCCGAGTATGACATTTACTTGATGAGCCGTACTCATATTATAGTGCAAGATCTACACAATGGAATGCAGGCACACACAGCATTTCACATTAATGACATTAAGAAGGATTTAACAAACAAACAAACATCAGCTATAATTCTTACTTCTTGCTGCATATGTTAATCTATTTTTAGAGGGGTAGAAATCCTCAGAGCGCCACTAAACATTGATAAACAGTCAGTTGGTGCTTACAGAGTATTTTAATAACTAAAATGAAGGACGCATCTGTTTCCAGGCTGTCTTCTGTAATTAGGACTTACCGCGAATGATGCACCCCTTACAGTACGTGTAGGTCCAAGATTCAGTGCAACAGCACTCCTTTAAAGAAACTCATTTTCTTCAGTTCCAGTTTGCTGCATTGCCCCAATACATAGAGCAACAGCGTCGTCTCCTGTTCATTGCCACAAATAGACTCTGGAAAGGAAAGTTTGATTCTCGCATTTTGGAGCCTTATAAGATTGTGGTTATTTGTGTTCACGGTGACACGCACGCACAACATATCTTTTGATAGGTTTCGTTTTTCCTAATTGAGAATTACGTTTATGCCGTGCATCTTTGAAGCAACTACCGATAAAAATCATACTGGGACATTGCTGTTTATTAGGCGCGGGCAACAAAAATGGTATCTGCAAAAGTTGAAAACGATTCTGTAGACAGACTGTCTTTTCAATACAGTAAGCTATTAATAACCCTATATATAAATTGAACGCAATATGCAGAGCGCCAGCGGGCTGACTTTGTGTCAGTATAAGGAATATGCTCTGAGTTCATTACAACTATCTCTGCCCTTCCTCTCTGCACGTCTTCCTGTTGTGGCTTTTGCTTCTCAATTCTTTTTCTAAGTTTCCATGTCTACATTTCTCATGGGTTTTATCGACATAAATTCTAGATTCGAATTGAGTGGAATAATCTGGTCATCAAATTCTCACAAGATCCTGTGGAGAGAGAAACAGAGTTGGCATTCCAAGCCCCCATGACTCTTCTTCAGAGCTCTTTATCTCTGAAGAACTCATACGGATTCCAAACGTTAACTCTGTTTCTCTCGCCACAGAAGCTGCCAGACCTGCTGAGTTTATCCAGTATTTTCTGTTATTATTTCATATTTCCAGCACCTGCAGTATTTTGCTTTTATCCCACTAGATTATTTTTGATTTATTTTCTTTCTGTATCAATTTCTCCACCAGAAACGGAATATTTCATGTCCATAAAAATACTAACAAAATAATGAAATATATATTTCATAACATGATTTTATTTGTGTCATTTGAATTAGCTTATTATCTCTTGGTGTCCTCATTAAAGTTTTAATTTAGAAGCTTCAACCTCTGCCAGAACTCTGGCTCAATGGCTGAAATTGGATTGTGCAGTCTGAGCATGTGCAGTGTACCTAATTTCCTAGCACTCATTAGAGATTTCAATAGCAAAAAAAACAGGAAGGTGCAAAATGAGCTGCCCAACTATTTCCCACTTTGCACAATTATCCAAGCTCTATTTGATCCTTTGAAGCACTGTTTTAAGAATACAAATTAAGTTCAATAATAACTCTGGACTATCATGGTTGTAAGATGTGTGTAGTTTGGTAGGTCTCACAAATAGGTTCTGAGTCTTGTATATTTTAACAATAAGTTTTATTAACTACTCATAACTATGTACATATATACAGTATAAGGTCTAAGCTAGAAGCTGTCTCCATGCTTGACTCCACACACATCTCTGTCCAATACAAGACTGCCATCTAGATTTGAGTCATGTGTTCCTTTACATCACAGTGTGGGTGGTCCTGTACCCAGTCCTATATTAACCCTTTCTATGCCAGACCTTATACTACACCTCTCCCTAAGTCTTTATCTGCGATATTTACAACATACTCCTGATTGACCACCCAACATATTTGCATTACTTCTATTCCCCCTTCTCCCCCACCTATGTCCCTCATGTCACCATGTTTACAGGTCCAGGTGGTCTGGAGGCTTTAGAATTCTTCTGGATCATGTCTTTACAACAGTTTGAGGAGTGGTAGACTCTATTGTACTGGCTAAACCTTGATGAATAGGAGGTTGTTTTAAATGCGGTTGTTCTGGTGTTTGGTCACGTTCACCAATTTCTCTCCAATGCATAGTGGGAGGATCACCTTGAAAGATAAAGAGGAGACTCCTCCTGTTCCTCCTGACCATACCTTTCAGAGTACTGACAAGGTATGACCATGGCTGGTCATTGTCTTTCCAGACAATAATGCCCTCTCTAGCAAGGTTCTTAATCCAGACTCTGTTATCCTTGTGTAGGTGTGGCAGGTGTCCAGTGTGGTACCTTTTGTTGTAGGAGGAAGCCTGCTTCTGCCTGTTGGACTGGTCTCTGCCCTGAATGTTTTGGTAATTTTTGGCTGCCTGCTGAGTTTTCTGCCTATCAGGAGTTCAGATGGAGCTAAGCCGTAATGAAGTGGGTGGACCTGTAAGTTAACAGTGCTGTTGGGAAGTCATCGTTCTTCATCAGGAGGGCTTTTATGGTGTAGACGCCTCTTTCTGCCTCACCATTCAACTGCGGGTAACTTGTGGAGCTGGTATGGTACTAGAAGCCGTTAGTGATGGCAAATTGGGTGAAGTATTCATTTGTAAATTGTGGACCGTTATCCAACATTATCTGGCCCGAGATGCCATGGCTCATAAACATCTCCTTCAATGCTCTCACAACTGCCTCTGAGGTTGTTGTGTACAATTGGTTCACCTCAATCCATCAGGAAAAGTAGCCCACAGCAATGAGGAAGAAACTGCCATTGAGATGGATAAATCAATGCCCAACCACTCCCAGGACCTGATTGGGATCTATGTGGTGATAAGGGACTCCCTCTGGCCCTGCATGCATAGCACTCACACCTGGCAGTTTGCTATCATGTCTTTATTTGCTCTTGAAATGACTGGTCACCACACTGCAGATTGGGCCCATGCTCTGCATTTGGTACTGCTCAAGTGTCCCTGGTGCTTTTTTTTTGGAAGGTTCCCAGCCAAAGGGGGGTTGGAATGACCAGACGCTCAATGTATACCAACAGATCATCAATGACGGTAAAGTGCTTCTGTTCTTGAAACCAAGTCTTCATGGTACTACCGCTCGGTCTCCGCTGTGGCCACTCTTATTGACAGTAATGGCGGATATGGGCACACTCCTCAACTTGCATTTGTTCCTGACGGATTTGCTGGAGTTTTTCTGTGGTAACTGGTAGGTGTTTCCTTGTCAACTGGGAGTTATGATTTGAGCTCCTCGATCAGGTTGACATCACATTTTGCTGGAAGGCCCACTAAAGCCCTGAAAAGTGTTTCTGCCATTGTTTGCTTTTTTTCTCCCTGAAAGTATACCATCTTGTACGCGAACCTCATGAGGTGTAGACGGAATCTCTGGATTCTGGGGGCCATCTTTGCGAGTTCCTTCTCATCGACCTGTGAAACCAGTGGCTTATGGTCTATTTCAGTGGTGACCTTTAGGCTAATAATGTAGTCCAAAAACTTCCCACACCCACGTGACTGCGAGAGCTTCTTTTTCGATCATGGCATATCTTGTCTCCAACAGTCCTCTGGATATGTAATACACTGGTCAGTGACATCTGCCCTGTTGTTCCTGAAGTAAGACTTCTCTGAGGCCTGTGGACGAAGCATCTGCTGCTATGGTGGTGGTCCGGGATGGGCCATAGTGGGCCAGGATGTTGGTTGAGAGCAGCACAGCTTTTATTCAACCAAATACTTGCTCTTGGTGCATGTCCCAACAGCATGCCTGGTCTGTCTTGAGAAGGTGCTGCAGGGGTTGTGTGACTCTAATGGTCAGTTAGGGTATTGCTTCTGGAGTGTCCCTGCTCTTCTGTTGTTTTACCAGCTGGGCAATGGGTGGTTGCTCTGTACCATGGCTTGCCTTAGCCCCTTAAGATGTGCTGTAAATGGAAGTTGGATCGCCTGACAAGCTGAATGGCCTTTACAAGGTTCAAATCTTCCTTAGCTTGCAGCATGTCCACCGCTCCAACAATAGCTCTGTCCCTGATTAGCACTGATTTCAGGTCACCATAGTCACAGCCTTCAGCTATTCTGCACAGCTTTTTAATGAAGGAGTCCTGGCTGTTGGACATATTTATTAATCTTTGCTCTTTCAATGATCTTGTTACTGCTCAGATTAAAATATGGGTCAAATGATTTTTAAACTTCATCAATTTTTTCTGAGGATTTATCAACTCCTTGTCTAGCTATTATATCATCAACTATTGGACCTACCAAGTAAAGCAGTGTGCTAACCAGTTCAGCTTCTGTTTCTTTGTCTAGTTCTGAAGCAATCGTGTATCTAAGGAATCTCTTTCTCCAATGTCCCCAGTTTTGGTCTGGGACTTGGATGAGTCCAAACTGATCTGGTAAGGTAGATTTTTTGATAAATGGTCATCTAAAATTAAAAGTGTGTATAGCTTTAAATGTTGTAAGGAAATCCAAGATGGCACTGCCATATATTTCTTTTCAACAAGTTTTCCCACACTTGTCAGTTTTGACAGGCTTTTGCAGTAATGGTGCTTCTGATTTCTGTGTTTTAAAGTTTTCAGCAATGACACCCTCCGGATGAACCTTTCTGAGTCTTCCCGGCGGTATCTAAGTATTTTTGGGTCGTGATACCGTCAATTCCCAGCTTTTGCTGGGTTATTTAACTGCTGTTGACTTTCAAATTATATTTCTTTTTTTGATCAGAGTAAGCTTGGCTGCCACCCGGTCAGGCAATGACACAGGACTCAGGCTGTTTGCAGTCATTAAAATGGTAATTCTGATTGCTGCTGACTTAAAAGCTTTTTAAATTCATTCTGGCCAAGAACTTAAGTTTTTTAGTTTATCCCTGCTAGGCTTCCTGACTCTGCACTCTTTGGGTATTGAAGCTGGACATCCATGGGGTTCAATGGAGTCTTTTGCTGCAACATGGAGATTTATTTCTGCCATCTGCTTCCAATCTGAAAAGTGCCCAGTCTACTTCAGTTTACTCTGGAAGGGCAAGGTATTCCAAAAATTTGAGCAACAGGTGAAACTAGCTGTTTCACACTGCTACTATGCAGTAGCAACATGAGTGGTATTCACCACCAACAGGATGCTGCCATCAAGCCAAAAAGATGTTCTGCCTGTCACACAAATGAGTAATGTGGTATATGAATTTCAGTGCTAATGTGATGTTAGGTATGTAGGTTGTACATCCCAAAGACTGGCGGATTGTATGAAACACACCCCTTCTGCTATTTGCAATTGGCAGGGTACAGACCATACCCAACCAACCCGTGTTTGCAAAATTCAAAACACAGTGTCCAACATTACATGTGACTCCGCAGTTGGATGACGTTTGCTAAATAATCCTCAGTAAATTACATTGCCAACCAATTTAAAATTATCATTCGGCTCGCAGTGTGGTGCATTTGCATGTACAGTAAGCTACATATAGTAATACACAGGGCCCTGTTCTTTGCAGACAGTAAGATCATATACACATATTGCACCTGTTTCAGCTAAACATGGCAACCCCTCTACTAATCAGAGTCCACTTGCCAATGAATCAGCAGTCTCTTCTCAAACAGCATAAATTGTTTTTTCCCCTGACATTGGCATTTTGTTGTGAATTGTCCTGATGAATGCAAGATGAAAAGCTTTGACAAAAATAAGTCTCTTTTTTGAGCAATTGTCTTTCTTATTCTTTCTGCCCTGTCCTTCTGGATCCTATCTTTGCTTTTGCATAAGCATTTCCTTCTCCACTCACCATGATTGTCTACAAGTCAACGGGGAAGTCTTCACTGCACCTCTATTCCATTTCCACTTGCATTCTCAAAAGCTGCTACTCCCCTCACAATTACCTCCCTCTCTTGGCCTCACACTGCATCTTCTCATTATAATTCACACAATTGGAAAGCTGGCTCATAGATGGCAAGGTTTTCAAGCCCTTGCCCTGGGACCATTTTTATCCATTTATGCTGTATTTTGCAAAAAAATCTTTCACACAACAGGGGGGAGAAAAACAGCACAGGAGAAGGTCTGACAACTCCATTGACAATGAGAAGAGACACAATGGTCCACATTTGAAATGATGAAGTTCAATACCTAATTCCATAACTGGGTTGTTGGTATTCTTCCACTCTTTTCTCTTTATGCCTAACTCTCACTCACACATGTTTCTCTTGAACATGATGACCTGCTTTGACAAAGACCTGCCAGTGATCTGACAAGTGTTTACCACCAATGTTATATGTCTTTCTCCACAAGTAAACTGATGAACAATCACATGCTCTTACTATACCAAATATCAGCACACTAACTGGCATTTCATCTGATCTAGGTAGAGCATGATGGAGAGGTGCACTTGGCATTCAATGAACACAAGTGAGCATGAGGTCAAGGTGGCAAAGAAGGTCAGTGGGATAACTCACTGGAGGGCCAATTAATTTAGTTCTACTGAAGAGGGCAGAAAAGCGGGTTTAAGGGGCCGAGCACAAAAAGTAATTGCTGATAGCACTAGACTACCTATGAGGCAGCTTCCAAGACATCCAAAATAGTGGTAATCTTATGTATGGTGTTGACATTTTGCAGATGGCAGCATGCCATAAATTTAAGGGAAGTGTGTCATGTGATTTGGCCTCAGTTTCACTTCTGCAAGCACCAAAGAAATGCCCAGATTTCTATAAATTCTGCAAAGCATGTGGCAGAAAGGGTCATTGGCATTGTCAGTGCACTAGAGCAAAGGCTGGTGCAGCTACAAAAGGCCATGCACTAATCCAAATGGGCCGTACACAACAGGTACATTCAAGCAATAAGAATAACCATATGGTATCCCATCGGAAACATATACATGAGGCGATGGGCAAACCAGAAAGTGATGATAATGTGCACGATGAGATGAAGACTGGTGGACACATGTTTCACACCATCAGTCTTGTGGAATACATAGATGCCGTCTCCACCGTGTGAAGTGTTTACCAGGATTCAAGTTATCTGCCCTAAGAAAGTTGGTGCCTACTTGTTATTGGTCAAGATTGACACAGGGGCAAGTGCCAACATGTTACCCCTGCGAATTCTAAAAGACGTGTATCCAGAGACATGGAAGGCCATGGTGAAGCCTACTGCCATGAAACTCTCAGCGTACAATAGCTTACTGATTCTGCATGAAGTTTCTACCCATCTTTGGTCCAAAATCTTTAAGTCTTACTATTCCATCCCCATCAGACCTCTTGTTTGGAAGGTCAGTACATACCAATTTACCCAATTTACCTGCTGTTATCCATTCTGCTCTCTCAGAGACTAGAGAGCAACTTTTAAAACTGCAAGAGAAGTTGACCAATCTGCACGATAAGAATGCAGGTAGAGAATTGTCAAGTTTACAGTTGGGACAACAAGTTCACATCCAGAATCTCACAAAAGGTATGTGGCAACCAGTCAAGGTGACGAGGATTTATTTGGAAACAAGGTCCTATGAAGTCATTACACACAAGGGCACAACGGTGAGGCATAACCAAGGACAAATCAGATTCATTCGAGATCCTCAACCACCATGTAGTCACATTACAATGAGGGCTAGATCCCAAAGGCAACCAGGAACAACTTCCAAGAATAACATTCCCACAGATCACTGTGAGCAAATAAAAACACCTCCAACAAGGTTACCATTCCAAGTCCTGGGCGTACAAGTAATTTACCTGTACACTTTAGAGACTCGCAGATTCATCTGTTCTATACGCTTATGTAATGGTAATTAAACATAGACAGGTATTGTAAGTAGTTATACTTCTTTGGAAGGGGCAAAGTATCTTTAAAAAGCAAAGGGGTGCTGTAGGGATAGCACCATGACATCACTTAAGGGGAGTGTGCCATGTGATCCAGCCTCAGTTTCACTTTGGCCTGGAGCAGAACATGCACACACGGCCCTACAGCTCTGGTGTCCACAAGCTTTCTATCCATGTACAAAAATACCTGGAAAAACTCAACAGGTCTGACAGCATCTGTGGAGAGGAATACAGTTGTCATTTCGAGTCCGTATGACCCTTCATCAGAACTAAGGAAAACTAAGGATTTCCAGCATCCGCAGTGTTTTGCTTTTATCTTTTTGTTTCTATCCATGTATATCTGTTCTCATGTGCCTAGTCTTAATAAATTAACCCACAACATGTTTACCCAATCCATTATGAGTGAGTGGTGCCTTTATACCATTATAACAATGCTACAACTTTTAATTGCAGTTTAAGCTCCCTTGCCCCCAATGGAGTCTGCGACACTAGTCATAGCATCCCTTAGAGATACTCATATTGAGATATGCAGACCTTGAGTTTGACTATCTCCACCACCTTTGGCAGGCAAGAAGATCTAATGTATTTGGGATTTAATCAATGCAGTGATGTCATCAATTATGCTATCCTGCAGAGCAGTGAAATTGTTCAGCTATAGGCTAGTTGAACCAGCACCATGCCCAATTACATAATATCTCATCATGAGACTACCTTTGTATTCTTCTGAGTTTTGGAGCAAACTCATGCCTCAATGCCAGAAAGCCACCTCCCTGCCAGCTGTCAAGTTGTTGAAGACTGGAGCTGCACCAGCTCCCATAGGTCACCAGGTTCTAGCACAAAATTCTCCCCTTTCCACCCATATTGTATTAAAATAATTGCCTGTATTTTGCAGTCAGCAGCAAAATGAATACAGCTCACTGCAGACTTCAAGGAAAGTTTCCTAAAAATATCTAGTAATCTTTATGGCATGGATTTTATCTTTTCTGGTAATAATTTAATTCTGGTGCCAACCATAAGTGTTCTCCAGTGTCCAGTGACAGTGATGTCATCAAGAGAGTTAAGTAACCAATAACATTAATGAATTCTCACAGACATCAATGCAGGGTTAATAAAGCAAGGATTATCCTTCTCTAGAATCATTTTATGGAGTACAAAATAAGAATTGGGACTGCACAACTTTAAAAGATGTATTATTTTAAACATCTATAGAATTTATCATAATGAAGGAATTTGACATTCTGCAAATATAAAATTAGATTTCAGGGCTAGAGAGGTTGTTCATCAATGAATATGACTTAGAAGACCATTAAAAACACAGTTACACCTCAAACTACAGGGCATAAATGTTTCAAGAGTTTTTACGGTGAAGACTAATGGCGTGAGAAGTCTAATTTCACATCCAATCAGTGATTTCTAATTGATTTTCATCTGTGAGGACTTCAACATTATACTCAGTGGATGAGCAGAGAAACATTGTCAGCAATGTCTGGATTTCCATGGTTAACAATGCATGTGCAGATGCCAATGGTTGCTGTTAGCTTCATAGGGTAATGACAATGAATGGTGACAGTTTTGCTGTCATTGCAACCACAAAATCCAGCCCAATGGCTTCACGACAAATAATTTAAGGTCTCAATTGTGTTGCTTGTCAATCAACCATATCCTTAATTGAATAATTAATTTGAACAATTTCTCTGAGTATGTAAACAAAAATTAGTAGGAATAAATTTTCAACTTCAAAGTCCCAATAGTGAGCATCATCCTGTGGGAAAGCATGTTGGAAATTCAAGCATGTAGAGTATGAGCTTTTGAATACATACCATTATTGACAAAGCTCAGCTGGCATTGAGCAAGAATTAAATATTTCTGCCACTGGTGGTAGTTCTGGTTACTAGTGGATAAAAAAACACAATTCTACTAAATCATTAGCATTCTTCATTTTCTTTTTGTTAACGTCCCTGCTTTTGTTCGTTACACACAAGCAGCACTGGAAATCATGGAGGTAGTAGTAAAAAGAAATATTGAATGTGTTGCTGCTTTACTGTAACATTTACACTGCCATTAAGTATTATTTTTGGGTCACTACTATTAGCATGGAAAACAAAGCAGATCACTGTTGGGAATAGGGTTACTGTGCATGGGTGTAGCTATGGAATGAAATTATCAGTATTTCATAGGACATAATGGTTTCTGTCCTGCATGGAGCAGAGGAAATATTAGGGCTGTAAGAATGGTACATATTTTAGATTTTGCTAACAGGTTGCGCTGAAGTGGTAAGAATGCATATTAAACAAATATCTGAGTAATTAATTAACATCTTAGATAGCCAGAGAGGCCAGCTGCCATTCTTTGTTGCATTTCCCATTCTTTTAATTTTATTCTATATGTTGTCTTCAATTGTGCTTTTCCTCTGTGCAATCTGTTTAAATGTTTTCTTCCATTTTGAACTTTCTTTTTCTGTCCATTTCCATTATTCTCAACATTCTTCAGTTCTCTTTTTCATTCCAATTATGAAAGCATTGTACCTAGTAGCCCAAAATTTATACTATTTGTTAAGCTGAGAGTAGCAGGGCTCCAAGTTGTACATTTTGCAGTTTATTGCTCTTAGCTGGAAGAAAAAAAATTGTAGTTTAGTGGCAAGTATCAGAGGTGTAATCAGAACTGGAGTAAAGTGAAGGGATATGCGGTTTCTTCTCGAGTCGTTGACTTGAGTCAGTGAGAGTCGAGTCTGACTCGAGTTAATTTTTTTTGACTTGACTTGAACAAAAATAAATTGTGACTTGACTTGAGTTGGACAAAATTAACTTGGCGACATTCCTCAGTTTAAAAACAAAGGTTTTTTTTATTCCTGGCATGATGCAGTCAATCAATGTTTCGCACAAACCGCAATGTATGTAATCCAGCACAGATTTTGTCCTCCTACTGTTTGATCCCACCCATTGCCACCACTGATTGGCTGCTTTGGAAACTGGACCACCATACCACAGCAGCAATTGGCCAAGCAGATTGCCAATCAGGGATGGTCAAAGTGCCAGGTTCCCTATCCCTTCCTTTCTCACTGACCTCATATGAGGAAAGGTTTGTTTGTTGGCATCAGTGGAAACACCTGGAGGCAGAGGATGCAACTCCAACTCATGTGTTGAATGAAGAGTTTCTGTCCAGCTCCTGATGGCATGCACTGCCTTTCAGAAGCCCAAACACAAAAGTTTTCCATTGCCACCCCCAACCGAGGGTCTGCCATGACTATCCCTGACCTGACACTTCCATGGTTGCCCCTGAGCCAGCCTTTCCATGGTCACTCCTGACCCTTCCAAGGCCACCCATGACTCTTCCATGACGACCACAGAACCTTCCATAGTCACCCCCAGCCCTTCCATAGTCGCCCCTGGTTCTTCCATGGATACCCCATTCGAGCTTTCCATGGCCATCTGCCTGAACAGCAGAAAGATACAGGGGACAGGGTCAGAGGAAATGGACAGAGGAATGGGATAAGAGAAACATACAGGAGAGAGGGAAGGGAGAGAGGGATGGGGGAGTGATGGGGAGAGAAACAATGGAGCAAGTCATTAGTACATGTAAACAAAACCTCAAAGCAAAACCTCAAAGCAAAACTGCATTGAATGTTGAAATGCTGAGGTAACTTTGATAATTGATTCCTATATAACACTTGTATTGCCCCCACAAGCTATACAGTAATTATGTCATCATCAAAAGTTGTATCATTTTGTTATAAAAGTTATGAAAGTTTGGTCACGAATATAACTGCTGTCTAAAACATGTGGAATGAAGGCTCTGTGATGGCATCAAATTTCATTCACCATCTGAAAAGCCATCCTGAGAAATAAGTTTTAATCTTTTTTCATGACTTAAATGCAATTTTTACATGTGCTTACATTTGAAGAAATGCCACCCTTTTATGAATTTATAGTTCTAAATGACTTCAGATATTATATTAGTTGTAATATTGTCATTGAAATCTTTCATCATGAACAACTGAGAATTTCTTGTCGCAATATTAAAATTACAATTGCTTATCCTGTCGCTCATTTCAGAAATTTTGAGTGCATGAAGTAGGCAAAGTTCATAAAGCAAGAGGAATAGGCTGAGGATTATTATTGTTCAGTCAACAAATGGAACAAAATAAAGGCTTCTTCAGCTTCAATGGGCAGAATTTTGCCCTTGATGGGCGGGCGGGCCCCACCGGCTCGGTAGTGGGCGGGCAGCCGATCACCGCCACTGAAGCGGGCCCCACCACCATTTTAAGTGGGCGGGCCAATTGAGACCCACCGAGCGTGTTGCCCAACGGGAAGCGTTATGCGCTTCCTGTGCGGGGGGGAGGGATTCCCCAAATGTCAAAGTGTGCTCTTTCACTCATGCGCGCGAAAGAGTGCACATCTCCCTGAGACTAAGTGCTGTCTCAGGGAGATCACTGACAGTACTTCAAAGTTTAAAAATAGAATAGTAAAAAAATTATTAACATGTCCCCCTCATGTGACAATGTCACACGAGATGGGACATGTAAATAAATATGACTTAAACTTTATTAAACTTTTTAAAAACAGACATGAAACCTCATCCCTCCGGTGGGTGAGGTTTCATGTTTTTTAAGAAGCCCGCTGGAGCTCCTGGCCTGCCCGCCAGCCTTAAGGTTGGACGGGCAGGGCCTTTAATTGTCTTAATTATCCTGTCAATAGCCTCAATTTGGCTGTCCATCCGCCTTCCTGAAAATTTAAAAGGTGCGGGATGACGTTGGGGGTTCTGCCCAACGTCATCCCTGTCATTTTCGCGTCGGCGAGCGGGCCCCACCCCCAACTCACCGACAGAAAAATTCTGGCCAATGTTTGCATTTTAATCCATATCATATTTTCAGAATATGCTGAAGTAAAGCAAAAAGAGCAAGAGGACTTCCACTTTAAAGAATGACTTCTGACTTGGCTTGGGAAAAAAAATTACTTGGTTAGAACTCTAGTTTCTTCTCTTCACTGCATCCTATCTATATATCACTTTCATCATTGCTTACATTTGATTCACCCGTTTCAGATTTTTTTTATTACTCACACTCACTTTTTCAGACAATTTTGTGATCATTACCTATGAGTACTGTGCAGTCAGCCAATCAACTGTGCTGAAACATTTACCACTTACCAAAACAAGAGATAACTATGGCAACAATGCAGAAGACGTAATAGCATTAGATTCAGAGACAAGAGACAATGGACTGGATGTTCGCTACCTAGGCAGATGGCTAGAGTTGACTAATTTCTCAACTCGACAGATCTACCTTGGTAGAAAGTGTCCTTTCAGACCCAGTTTGGAGTGGTTGTGGAATGTAGTCAGGCGCGCCACCACCAGAAGTAGTTCAGAGGGAGCCATGGGGCAGCCGAGTGCCAAGAGTGCCAAGTTTAAAAGACACACCCTAGTTCTGTGAGGCTTTATCCCAGTTGTTTGCTTAAATTTTAGGCCCCCTAGCCTTCACTCTCACACCCCCACCCACTCCCCATGCTATCTCCATGCCATCTCATGCCAACTCAAGGCTCCTATGGCCCCTTATATCTTCCATGCCAATTCATGAACCCCACCCATCCCCAATTGCCCCTCATACCCTCCATGTCAATTAATGGTACTTCCATGCCCATGCACCCAGTATACATTCTGTGCAGAACAATGAACCCTATAAGAGGAATGGTATATAGAACTGCTTAAAAAACACACACATTCATAATTTTCTTTTGAAAACTGCTGTTGCTACAGCCCTATAAAAGTATCAATCAACCAGACTTTTGAAGTATGAATAACAGAAGCTATAAGCACTTGACACCTCTTTATCTTGTGCAAATAAACTTTGAGCCATGCATAAAAGCGATCACAGATAAAATAGCTCCCCAGCTATGTCAACAGAGGTAATTATTTTATGGGAGTCTGGACTCTCAGTCAAGCTTCATTATGCATGCTTTACTGAGTCCAGACTCCCATAAAAGGTTTTAATTTGTTGATGGGGGAAGCTGTGGGATCAAAGGTGGCCCTAGGTTCTTTTCTTACCTGATATTATCAAACAAGGGGTCAGTTCATGATCAGAAGCAGAACATTTATCCTGCTTGTAGACTTGAAATGCTGAAATACAGATTCTGTACCAACTGAGACAAATGAAAACAAATATTGAACTGAAGACTTTTCTCACTTTAGACACTTGTCACTCAGACACTAAGGGCAGAATTTTATGGTCCCTCATCAGCGTGTTTAAAGGCGGTGGGGGGGACCAAAAAAATTCTCCAGATAGCCATACCACCGCCCTCCCATCTGCCTTCAAACTGGCTGCAATTTTACGTGAGTCAGGTGAGGCCTAGGGCGGCCCGCCCACTCTCACCCCAATTTTCACAAGCCTTGACATAAATTTGCCACTAGAGAAACAGGGAGCACAATGGCCAAACTTTATGGCTTTTATCACCCATATTTCCATTGCAGTGAACGCCAATGTACTACATATGTATGGATACATATTGGGTCATTATTTGCTGTAGCATGGCATCTAATACTTTCTGTTCTTAGACTTGCACTTGAATATTTAAGTGTTTAAGCCTTTTGCATGGCAAGTTGTTCAAAGTTTGATCTGACAACAGTGCAGTGGGGCAAACTGGTCCTGAGTGAACAGGACAAGCAACCATGTATCTCCAAAACAGATCAGATTGAAGGATTGTGAAATTAACACTTCAAAGACTGAGAAGTGCACGTAAATTAGAGTAGGTGATTTCAATGTCAAATCAGATTCAGAAAGGAAAATAAAGAGATGGAAAGATTGGATTAAGAGAGGGAGAAAAAAGACAGATGGGAAAAGTTTAATGCTCTGCTGAACGTTAATTGGCTGCCTCACCCGGGCAGAAGTCTCACCTCAGAGAATTCCCAGTCAATCTGAAGATCTGTACTTCTAGGAATGCCAGTGTCAGCAGTGGTCGGAACTGAGACTATAAGCAGTCCCCAGATTCTAAGAGCAGGTAAGTGCAGGGGGTCTTACAGCAGGGAAGGGATGTGAGACCCGGGGGTGGGGTCAGGGGGTTGGGGGGTCTTGATGGAAAGGCCGGGAGGGAGGGACCACCAATAGAGGGTAGACCTTGTGGGCAATGCGTGTTGTGGAAAACGGGTCCTTGATAGAGGGCCCCTCCTCTGCTTCCCACCCGAGGCCTGAGCAGGATGACCTACTGAGCTTTCCCTCTACCCCAAAATTGAGGCCAGGTGGCAAGTAACCCTTAATTGGCCAATAATTGGCCACTTAAGGGCCTCAATTGGGGCGAGAGCGGGCAGGCCACCTGAGGCCTCACCCACCTCACGTAAAATTGCAGCTAGTTTTGGGGGCAGGCAGGAGGGCAGTAGTAAGGCCATCCGGGGAATTTTACAGCTCCCATCACTGCCTGCAAACCCGCCAATGGGAGACCAAATAATTCTGCCCTTAGTGTCTGAGCCGAAAGTGAGAAAAGTCTCCAATTCAATATTTGTTTTCATTTGTTTCAGTTGCTGCAGAATCTGTACTTCAGCATTTCAAGACTAGAAAGAGGACAAATCTTCTGCTTCTGATCATGAGCAGTGACCTTTTGTTGGATAATGTCAGGTAAGAAAGTAATCTAGAGCCACCTTTGATCACAACTGGCAGAATTGTTTTCTAACGTGCACAGTCCACACTCAAACATGAAGAACAACTTGAGTGAGATACACTCATAGGAATGGAAAGTACAATTATACTGCCTGCAAATAAGTGGAGCAGAATATATCATGTGGGTTAGTCCCAAATATAAGATGACTAAATTATATAATAATTATATAATATACTAATAAAGGAAATATATAATGGACAAACGAATCCTAACTTCTATTATATTCTCAAAGCATTTAAAAAATTGAGGATACCAACCCATAACTTACAGTTTAGAATGCTTAAAAGCTTACAAGTAAACATATTTATGATTTAAACTACATTTTAGTATTCCTGGTAGAGAAGTCATGTGACTAAGATGAATATTAATTTCAGCATTGCTCCTGGTGCCCACCTAGCTTTGGGTGTTATGCTGACCCAATTTGCTCATGAAGTATGTCATATTAGGAAGCTAAGAAGCGTACTCACAGTAAAATGTAACAATACTATGTATTTTGTAGTGTATGGGCAGAAACTTCCGGTCAGCGTGTGACGTGCTGACGCGTAAAATGACACGTGATGATATCGGACATGCGACCCAAGGTCATCGCGCGCCATCGCGATATTTCATTCGGCAGGCACGCGCTGGAGTTGGCTGCACCCCCGCCAAAATATAAACAGCCCATTAAGGCCATTAAGTAATCAACTGAGCCACTTGAGAACGCTTTTCAGGAAACCTCATCCACGAACGGGATGAGGTTTCCTGAAGCTTTTATTGAATAAATAAATACATTTTCATAAATATAAAAACATGTCCCCACAGTCACATGAGGGGACATGTTTAAATAAATTTTAAAATCCATTCTGTTATTAGTTTAATATCCACTCAATCTCCCTGTGGCACGGAACTGCCTCAGGGAGATTGGAGCGTTCTTATGTGCACGTGCGCGAAAGAGCGCTGGCCCTGACTCTCCTCCTCCCGTCGCCCACACAGGCAGCACTGAGTGCTACCAGCCACGTGTTACGCTGGGCGGGCCTTAATTGGCAGCGTGGAGCCAATCGCGGGTGGCGATCGGCTCCACGCCTGCACCCACCCATTCCTGCCCAGCCCACCCGCCATATGAAAAGTCCAGGCCTATAAGTTGCTGCCAAAAATGTAATCAGTTATATTTAGCACCACAAAAACGTTTAGTATTTGTTGTGTTATACAGGGTAACACTTTCTTCCGATCTGACCAAAATTAGTGGAATCAAAGGAGACAACTGATGATAAATGCTACTTTATTATATTTACACAACTACAAGCAATAATCTCACATCCTTCTGCCCATCGGGGACCCTGTGGCGATGGCTGGTTGAGAGATATCCTCAGGTTCCTTGGCACCAGTCACAAACCCAGTCCACAGGTGAAGTCCGAATTTGACTGGAAGGTCTCCGCCTTTATAGTATGGTTAAACAAAGGACTTATCTTGTTTGCTACATTTTTTCTTGAGTTAGTCATGGCCACCTGGTGTTTGCAAGCATTAGACAGATTATATTATATTAACCCATGAGTATCGTTCTGATATCCCCACAGTATTAAAGCCTATATATTACATTTTCATTAGAATATGAATAACGAATTCATTTAAATAAAAGTGAAAGAACTTCATGGCCAAAATTTTACATCCCACAGGCAGGCAGGTCCCTAACCTGTCCGGCCATGAAATAGTGCGAGATAGTGCCCGGCAGGCACGCATGGCAGTCAGAAGCGTGCCCGACGACAATTAAGCGGGCAATTAAGCCCATTAAGGAGGCAATTGAAAATGATTTTTTGTGGCCCGTGCACATTTTTGGTTGGTGGACGGGTCAATTAGTCAGACGGCCTTTACGTTTTTCCTCAAACCTTGTTCTAGGGAGGGATGAAATCTCCATGGGGAAATAAAGGCCCATAACTTCCGTACTCCCCAGCATCGGATTTTGAGGATACCCCAAAGATGCGCCGGGGAATCCCTCTGGCAAGTTCCCAGGCAAAGGTTTGCACGGTAATTGCCCAGAAGTGCTAACTTCCTCTGGACAATTGCACTGCGCTAGGAACCATCCGAAAATGCAATTTAAATCGCAAGCTTCGGATCGTTTCGCCGGGGTTATACCAATAGTTGCCCAGAAAAAGTTAGAAGAATTAAAACCTTTTCTAACTTCTGGCTAACTATTGTAAAGGCCCAGGCCTACCCCATGGCACTCCCCCCATCCCCCCCCCCAAGCCCCACCCCGACCTCCGACAACCCCGCCTAACCCCCAAACCAATCTTAGCTTCCCCCCGACCTCAGGCACCCCCCAACCTCGGATCCACCCCCAACCCAACCTTGGATTCCCCCCAACCCACAACCTCTGGACCCCCCTGACCACCCTCTTCCGGACCCCCCCAAACCCCTCCTGACCAGAGACTCCCATTCCCAACTCCCTGACCTCCGGACACCCCCAACCACCCCTCCGACCTCCGGACACCCCTAACCTCCAATCCCTCCCACTCCGGACACCCCCAAACCTCAACACTGCACACCCCCTGACCTCCAGACACTCCCCCCAAACACCAACACCCTCCCGATCTCCGGACCCCCCCCAAACCCCTCCTGACCAGAGACTCCCACCCCAACCCCCTGACCTCTGGACACCCCCAACCACCCCTCCGACCTCCAGACACCCCTAACCTCCAATCCCTCCCCCAAACCTCAACACTGCACACCCCCGACCTCCGGATACCCCCCCAACCTCTGGATACATCCCCCGGCCTCCGGATACCCCCTGACCTCCAAACACCCCCTGACCTCCAGACACCCCCCCTAACCACCAAAATCCCCCGATCTCCGAACACCCCCAACACCCCCAACCTCCGGACACCTCCCTGACCTCCGGACACCCACTGACCTCCGGACACTCCCCCCAAACACCAACACCCTCCCGATCTCCGGACCCCCCCCAAACCCCTCCTGACCAGAGACTCCCACCCCAACCCCCTGACCTCCGAACAAACGCATCCCAACCCCGGGCACACCCAACCCGCAACTCCCTGACCTCCGGACACCCCCAACCGCTCCTCCTGACCTCCGGACACCCCGAACCCCCCCACCCCACTCCGATCATCCCCAGCACCCCCTGAACACCCCCAACCAGCCTCCGAACATACCCAATGACTTCCCCCCGCCCCCCCCCACCCCACCCCCCACCCCCCGAATGTATCCAGCCCTCAAATCCTATCTACTTACTTTAGACACTTACCTTCCTTTTGGCCTGTCAATTTCCATGGCTTTTAAACTTATCTGCTTTATGGCAGCAAGAGCTGTAAAAAGGTGGGCATGGCCTCCTTGAATACGGTGGAGTTAGACTTTGCTGGGGAGGCGAGGAGCCTTTCAATGCAGGCCCCAAGCAGCTCCGGCAAATGGAAGTAGCAATGCTATTTTCAAGACCGGGTAAAGTGTGCATTTATTTCTTCTAATTTCTGTGGGGCAGCGCTTTCCGACGCTAGTCAGAAGTTACTGCCCGAAATAAGAAGAAATATCTGGGGACTGGTTATTTATGAGGTTTGCTTTCAGAAGCTTGATTGTGCTGCATGGACAGTTTTTTGCAGCATTTTTGTTGTTTCGTTCATTCTGTGGAGGTCTGCAGCTCCCTGAGGCAGGGAGCTCACTGTAAGCGCTCACCAGCTGTGACATTGGCGCCTGGGACCCTCTCCCCGCCCCCACCAGCAGTGCTGAGCCTTTCTCAGTGTGCGTTTCACGTTGGCTGGCCAATTAACAGCCAGCCAGCGTGAAATCGCGGTCAGGGGTCAGTCGCAGCCACGGCCCCATTCCCCGTCCACTCCCGGGCCCACCAATCGCACACACCTGATGAGCAAAAAATTCAGGCCCATTTTTCAATGCATTAAAAGAGGCTTCATCGCTTCTTGAGCAACAGTTACATTCCTAAATCACGTGTCCAACATTTAAATTCAATTGGATGTCACTAGTTATATTGTAAATAATTCCCAATTGCTTGGTCAGATCTCATTGCTAATAGCTAGAAAACCATCATCTTGAAGATAGCAAATCAAAAATTCACTGGGTTAAGCAACCTTATTTATCCAGTACAGTTGAATCTCAGGCAAAAATGCTCGAGACACAGATTAAAGTTAAAATGAATGGATTGACAGGGTCAAGGTTATTCTTTTGCTTGACAGTGCTAACAGGAAAAAATGAAGAGCTAAAGATATTGATGTTGATTGGAAAGGACAGAAATAGTTGAAGGAGCAGAGAGTGAGTGAATGGAAGCATAAGTTAAATACTAGAAAAATAGTTACATCAGATTTTACAATCCACATTGTTATTTTTAAAACTGTGATTCGTGTTTCCACTGAACTATTCTTTTCCCAAATAGTTCTAAATGTACCATCATGAATTGTACAATAATATTGAGAAATTCTGCTAGTGCCATGAAAATGAAGCTAATTTAATCATTGGAAGAATTTTATAAGCATTTCTAGGTGACCTTCTTGTTAACCTCCAATCTTGTACAGACAGTACAGCACCCCCAGAAATATTACACTTACATTACATAGGTTGTACGGCACAAAAATTGGTCACTCAGCCCAACCAATCCATGCAGTGTTTATGCTCCATTCGAGCTTCCTCCTATCTTTCCTCATCCACAGCTACCATTTTAACCCTCTATTTCCCTCACCCTTATGCAGTCCAAAATCACATAACTCTAATAGTACTTGCAGTTATATAGTTTTTTTCACAGCAAAAGATCTCAAAACAATTTACAGAATTATTTACTTTTGAAGTGATGACTAATGTCATTCAGACCAATGCATGGCACACAGGAATAGCTAAGCCACAAAATGAGCTGGACTCTTCTTCAAGAAGCTACAGGCTTCCAAGCGCTGCTGTGACTTTACTTTCTCGACTTGCATATTCTGAATCAAAACTGAGAGCAAGCTCCCATCGGTATCTGCTCTTTCTATTAGGAGTTCATTTCTGGGGACAGGAAATCTGGCGCTGCGACAGTGTTTAAATGGCTGCAGCATTTCAAGGAATGGGTCACCAATTATCTAGGAGCAAGAAATTGAAGTACTGTGAGGAAACAAATGTGAGGTTGCTACAACATGACTTAGAGCCCCAAAATTTTCTGAATTGGCTGCGGAGATTTTATTATCATAAATAAACCAAAAGAAGCAGAAGGAATGTGGCACAGGGAGAAGGGGGACAAAAAGGATGTAGTACAAAAATTGCTGGAAAAGCTCTGCAGCTCTGACAGCATCTGTGGAGAGAAAGAGTTAATGTTTCGAGTCCAGATGACTCTTCTTCAGAACTAAAGAGAAGTAGAAATGTGGTGAAATATATATTGTATAAGGGGTGTGGGACAGATGAAGCTGGATGAAAGGCCAGTGATAGGTGGCAAAGGAAAGATTGCAAAAGATGTCATAAACAAAATGTTGAAGAGGTGTTGATGGCGGTGATACTGGCTAAAGGAGGTGCTAATAGTGACATGAAGAGTAGAAAGCAGGATGAGCCAGTGACAGAAGGCCCTAGTCGGGGTGTGGTGGGGGGAGGGGATGGTGTTGGAGCAAGGATCAAAATAGGCTAAAAGGTTGGGGTAAAACAATGAATGGAAATAAATTTTTAAAATAAAATTAGAAATAGGTGGGAAAAAATGTATGTATAAATATTAAAAAATATTTGAAAAAAGGGGATAAAGAAGGGGTGCGGATGGAGGAGAGAGTTCATGATCTGAAGTTGTTGAACTCAATGTTAAGTCCGGAAGTCTGTAACGTGCCTAATCGGAAGATGAGGTGCTGTTCCTCCAGTTTGCGTTGAGCTTCACTGGAACATTGCAGCAGGCCAAGGACAGACATGTGGGCATGAGAGCAAGATGGTGTGTTGAAATGGCAAGTGACAGGGAGGCCTGGTCATGCTTGTGGACAGACCAAAGGTGTTCCGCAAAGCAGTCACCCAGTCTGCTTTTGGTCTCTCCAATGTAGAGGAGAGCGCATTGGGAGTAGCAAATGTAGTAGCCCAAGTTGAGGGAAGTGCAAGTGAAGCACTGCTTCATTTGAAAGGAGTGTTTGGGCCCTTGGACGGTGAGGGGGTGGGGGAAGTAAAGGGGCAGGTGCTGCACCTTCTGCGGTTGCATGGGAAAGTGCCATGGGAGGGAGTTGAGGTGTAGGGGGTGATGGAGGAGTGGACCAGGGTGTCCCGGAGGGAACAATCGCTATGGAATGCAGACAGGGGGGGGTGAAGGGAAGATGTGTTTGGTGGTGGTATCATGCTGGAGTTGGCAGAAATGGCGGAGGATGATCCTTTGAATACGGAGGCTGGTGGGGTGAAAAGTGAGGACAAGGGGGACCCTATCATGGTTCTGGGAGGGACAGGAAGGTGCAAGGGCAGAGGTGCAGGAGATGGGTCAGACATGGTTGAGGGCCCTGTCAACCACCGTGGTTGGGAAACCTCAGTTAAGGAAGAAAGAAGATATGTCAGAAGCACTGTTTAGGAAAATGGCATCATCGGAACAGATGCGACGGAGGCGAAGGAACTGAGAGAATGGGGTGGAGTCCTTACAGCAAGCAGGGTGTGAGGAGTTGTAGTCGAGGTAGCTGTGGGAGTTGGTGGGCTTGTAATGAATATTGGTGGACAGTCTATCACCAGAGATTGAGACAGAGAGGTCAAGAAAGAGAAGGGAAGTGTCAGTGATGGACCATGTGAAAGTGATGGAGGGGTAGAAATTGGAAGCAAAATTAATAAATTTTTCCAGGTCCAGACGAGAGCATGAAGCAACACCAAAACAGTCATCAATATACCAGAGAAAGAGTTGTGGGAGGGGGCCTGAGTAAGACTGGAACAAGGAATGTTCCACGCACCTCATAAAGAGACAGGCATAACTGGGGCCCATGCGGGTACCCATAGCCATACCTTTTACTTGGAGGAAGTGAGGCGAGTTTAAGGAGAAATTGTCCAGTGAGAGAACAAGTTCAGCCAGACGGAGGAGAACGGTGGCGGACGGGGATTGTTCGGGCCTCTGTTCAAGGAAGAAGCGGAGAGCCCTTAGACCATCCTGGTGGGGGATAGAGGCATAGAGGGATTGGGCGTCCATGGTGAAGAGGAGGCAGTTGGGGCCAAGGAACTGGAAATTGTTGATATAATGTCTACTGCATTCGCATGGAGACACCAAACCCAGACTGGGTGACCACTTTGCGGAACACCTTCAGTCTGTCCGCAAGCATGACCCAGACCTCCCTGTCGCTTGCCATTTCAACACACCACCCTGCTCTCATGCTCACATGTCCATCCTTGGCCTGCTGCAATGTTCCAGTGAAGCTCAACGCAAACTGGAGGAACAGCACCTCATCTTCCGATTAGGTACTTTACAGCCTTCCGGCCTTAACATTGAGTTCAACAACTTCAGATCATGAACTCTCTCCTCCACCCCCATTTTATGATCCCTTTTTTTCAAATATTTTTTTCAAATTTTTATATTTCCATTTTTTTCCCCACCTTATTTCTATTATTATTTTTAAAATTTATTTCCATTCATTGTTTTATCCCCACCTTTTAGCCTATTTTGATCCTTGATCCCACACCATCCCCTCCCCTCACCCTGCCCCCACTAGGGCCTTCTGTCACTGGCTCATCCTGCTTTCTACTCTTCATGTCACCATTAGCACCTCCTTTAGCCAGTATCACCGCCATCAACACCCCTTCGACCTTTTGTTTATGACTTCTTTTGCAATCTCTCCTTTGCCTCCACCTTTCACTGGTCTTCTACCTAGCTTCACCTGTCCCACACCCCTTATGCAGTATATATTTCAGCACATTTCTACTTCTCTTTAGTTCTGAAGAAGAGTCATCTGGACTTGAAACGTTAACTCTTTCTCTCCACAGATGCTGTCAGAGCTGCTGAGTTTTTCCAGCAATTTTTGTTTTTGTTTCAGATTTCCAGCATCCGCAGTATTTTGCTTTTACTTCAGAATTTTGTGCACCCCACGGAGTTGGCTGGCAGGTTGCAGAGGGGGGTTGTAAAATTGGATGGAATGTTGAGGGCACCATGTCTGTCACCTACTCACCTCCACTGGTATTTTACCAGCGGTAGGGTAGGTGTCAGGCGGTCCACCAGCCACTGCACAAACTGAGTCCCTTAAGCGGCCACTTACTTTTATCAGTGATGAGGGGTGCCTATGCAATGTGGCAAGTCTGCTAGATAAACCCTGGCAGCCTCACTGAAGGCTCAAGTGTCCCTTTTAGGGCATCTTGTGCCCCATAGAGCCCCTCCCCCCAACAGAAACAACTGCCTACCCACTTGATTACCCTACCTCTGGCCTCCTGATTGCTGTAGCCCCCTCATGCAGGCATGACTGACTGGCCTGGCTTGCCCAGTAAGGCCACCTCTCCTACCTAAACTCTGACCTCCATCGTTGCTCCTGCTCAGTGACTGACTGCAAGATGATTGTATGCAGAGTTGAGGATATTCTGCAGACATGTGCCATTTTTGTGAAGACCATACCCATGGAACTCGGGTTGGTTGGGTGCTGCTGATGGCAGTGGGTCAGGCTAAATCCTTATAGAAAAGGAACTGGAATTCTATAGAAGAAAGTTCAGAGCTTTGAAGGACTTCGTGGCCGAAATTCATGGCATATATGCTGAGTAAATCTGTGAGACCTGTCCTTTTTGTATTTAATGTGAATTTTATAGCTTATAGCGACCATAATTTGCCTGTTATTTCAGTTTAATTTATGTTGATTTTTGTTCTGATAGAAGTTTTAAAATGTGAAATCTTTTCCATTGGCTTTTTCCATTGATGCCGTTTGGTCTCCATGGAGATCGTGACATTTGGCCTCTCACCCCTTAAAAGGAGGAAGCTCTTGAACACATCACTATTTTTAGGCTCATGTGTTTGATTTTAATAGGTTCCACGATGTAAATTGTATTTGCTCCACATTGATAACTATAATTGTTATTTAAAGCTGTTAAAATACTTATATCATATGTTCTTGTGTCTGTACTGTCTTGATTATTATGGAGGCAAGAGTGACGTTCAAATACTCAGGTACTTCTACAGTGAAAAGTAAAATCCAAAACATCAACTTGACAACATATTTAGTTTTGATGGCATAGAGAAATGTTCTATCAGAAAAAACAAAATGGACAAGAAGATTAATGTCCTTATAGGTATTTGGATCATTTCAAATAAAGATTGAAATAGTGTTTCAACAATTACATTTTAGTGAAGTGTACTGAATTTATGTGCCCCATGAGTGAGCATTGCACTCTGTTATTGTGTGGGAAAGCTTGGCAATTTGTCTACTTTTCCCATTTAAAGAAGGTGATGCCGCGAGACTTAAGATTTGTGGCATATTGCTAAAATTTGCTATTCTGGCTCACTATCAGGGACAGCTGCGTTAGGTTAAATGCTGCACTAGGTTAAGCAAATAACATGCCTTGACGTTATAATGTTTTGTATTTGAAGTGGTATGTGCTGTGAATTATTCATTAGCTTGTCATTGTAGAAAAATGATATCACCATCTGGGATGCACTTGAGCTGTCTCTGGAAAATCATTTTTCCTAAATTAACTTCAAAAGATTTTATTTTATATTCATCTTTTAGAATTACATTTGCTTAGTTGCCCAAACTTTATCATTAAGCCATAAAAGCTTTGGCCATAGAAGGAGGCCAATTAGTCCTTCATGTGTGTATTTGATCTTTGCTAGAGCAACCCAAAATTAATCCCATTGCTCCATACTTTCCCATATCCTGGTGACATCCTCTGCTTCAAATGTTATTCAATGTTTCTTATAAAAGGTGCAATGGTCCCTACCTCAACCATTTGTCTTGACATAAAATTCTACATTTCAACAATCCTCCATGAAAAGAAATTTATTCTAACCTCACTCCTCACAATCAATGATAGTTTGATGGACCATTGTGATTGGCTCTCCAGCTAGAGGAGTTAATCTTTCACTATTAACTCTGTCAAAACCCTTTATAATTTTAAAGAAAACCTGTACTAAATCAACTCTTAACCCACGCAACTCCATTGGGAATAGTCCTGGTATCTCAAGGCTCCCTTCATAAGTTCCCATCCCAAGCATCATCCTGAACCCTACATTATACACTTTCTGTGGTTTTAATACTTTTTCCATAATCAGGTGCTGAAAACTGCATACAGTATGTTAACTGTGGCCTAACCAATGTTTTGTATAAAATTACCATTACTTCTTTGCTCTTGCTCTTTGATGTCTGCATTAATATTACTAAAAATGATGTTACCTTTTATGGCTTTATCAACTGCAGACACATGTTGAATGTTTTCAACTTTTGCTGTAGTGTAACATATTTTTTAACCAGTTAAACTATTCTTTGTATAAAAATGTTGAGCATATTTAATTTTGGTGTGAAAAGTAAGAAATGGCAGCATGATTGATGTAGTGTATTAAAAGACAACCTGAGAGCAGATGTATTATAGGAAGATACTGTAAGCAAAAAGACATGAAGATTCATGGCTGTGGTATTCTGTGTGTTAAATGACAACCAGTGTCGTTATATAAGTTCACAGAAATATTCAATTAGTGTAATTGCTGGCAAAGAAAAAGTAATTCAGTTGAGGACTGTCGTTGTTGTAATTAGATAATTTGAGATGCAGAGATTAATTATAACTAGGTTCTCAGTTTTCTTGCTGTGATCTTGAGAATTTCATTAACTATGCTTCCAATTTCAACTCTCATCTTGACTTGATCCATCTCTGACTCTTTCTCTCCCTTCCCAGATTTCTCTTCCTCTAACCCTAGTGATAGGCTTTCCACAGAAATCTATGGACTTGTTCTATACGTGAATCATTTTTTTTCCCACCCTCATTCCTGTATGAACTCAATGTCCTTTTCTATCAATTTCTCCATCTCTGTCTCATTTGCTCTGGCCCTACCTTCTGCAAAAGCACTGCTGAAATAGCTTTCTTTAGTTTCCCCTCTGGTGGAATTGGCAGGCCCCCTAAATCAACTCCATCCCATGTCCCATGCTTTTGCTCTTACCTATTCTTCCCCTCACAACCATGACAGGGTCCTCCTTGTTCTCACTTCTCACCTCAACTGCCTTTGCATCACCAGGTCACATTCTGCCATTTCTGCCATGTTTATGACCACACCGACAAAGACAGCTCTGATAAAGAGCTGTGAGCCTAAGTGTTAACTTATCCACTCTCTCCACAAATGTTACTGAACTGTTCTTTGGCTGGGATTTTCTGGCCCCATCGTAGTGGGACCCGCCGCGGGAGATTCTGCAGCCCAGCCAGAAGTGCATTGATTTTCAGTGGGACTGGACGATCCTGGCAGCAAGCAGGGCCAAAAGATCCCATGCCTCCAGTCATTTCTGGTTTCTTTCCAATTTATAGTATTTTATATTTTTACTATTTTATCTCACATTTACCTGCATTAAGAAAAAGGTGCAGTGTTTAGTGTTTAGTCCTTGTGCAAAAGCATTCCTTCTTTACTCTGCCTTATGTGATCCTTTATACAAATTTATGGTGCCAGATATGAAATAAACAATTCACAACAGCAAAGTTCCTTAACAGGAGATGGGTCGTCAACAACGTCCTTTGGAAAAATTGCTATCTCACAGTTTACCTCAAAAGCTCTTCCGAAAATCAACACAAACTTCTCAGTTTGTCATTTTTGAAAAAAAAATTTAATGCTTTTTGAAATGCATTTTAATACTGGGTTTTCAAATATTTAATGCATGCACAAAACTGGCACTTTAACAGCAGATTTTCCAACTAAAGACCTCAATTATCTTAATGTACTAATGATGTAATTTTAGAAGAATGTCTGCTTCTCTAGCAATTGTGACTAGTGTTCTTTGCTATAATTTAGCCACTTTGCTTAAATCCCAAAATATAACATTTCCAACTTCACCGAGTCTAGTTTAGGGCATGAAACTTTTTTAAAAATTATGTCAGCTCAATGCAACATTTAACATTGTCCCCTTTAACATTTAAAATAATTGTATTTTCTGGAAAGAATCACTTGGACAACAATTAAAAAAAAAGTCTGCAAAAATGTTTCAAAAGGGATTTTTCAACTTTTTTCGTTTTGAATCATTTGTTCAAAATAGGAATATAGGATATGTGAAAATTAGCATATTTGTGAAAAGGGTGCCAGATGACTTAAAGACACAAGTGAGGAAGGATAAATGGAGGTGAGAGAGAAGGAAGAAAGAAGATTTGCCCAATCTGAAAGACCTCACTGTCAACTCAATGCACAAGGGACTGGTAACCTACCAGGCCTGCCTTCAGATGGCAACTAATGCAGGAACAAAATACATTTCCAAATTATTTGGATCCACCTTCAGAAAAAGCTGTATAGAATATGCATTAATAATTCACTGGCAGTGTCAAAAGTACAGTTTGGTAGCTTAGCATAAGCAGTTCTTGCAATTATTTTAGAGCATGTAAAATAATTGTACAATTTGGATGTGCCAATGAAGCCCAAAGTATGCATCCAGGTATTGGTGGATTACTGACCTGTGGACCATCATAGAGAGCATGATTGCTACAAAGATCGCTACAGTGGACCCTGCCTTATTCAAGGTTCTGCCTTAGTTTCCTAACTAAATGTTATAATTGAAGCTTTGGACACCTTGGGTTACAATATGTTGTTACGAACAAGGTGACAGAGAACTACTGCAATCGCTGTTCCCTTCCCTACTATCCATTATCAGTAAGCTTTTGAAAGGAGGATGTGTGCATTTCTAACCCCTGAGTGTGTGGACAATTTGAATAACCAGCTGCAAGCTTTCAGTGGGTTTAAATAAAAATGATTGTTTATTCACGTGATCATGTCAAAATCTAATGCTTTGGCACTCACTCGCACATTCTCACAAACAGAAACATACTCAAGGAATGTGCAGTTAAAGAGAATAGTGCATTTTTACAAGTTATAAATAAGAGAAATGGTTCATACTTCACATGATTGCCCTATTCTGGGCAATATGCATTGTAGGCCTGATGGAAAAGGCATCTTCACTCTTGAAATGCAGTTCAGGTAAGTTCAACAGCCAGAGTCACGTGTCCAAGTGGTTTTCAAAATTCTCTCAAAGGGATATGGGTAGAATTATCCCCCTGTCGGGGGGGCTGTGCGGGGGCGGGCGCAGGCGGGGGTGGACCTGATTGGCGCCCCCGATCAGGTCTGTGACGCCATTTTATGTGGCATACAGTGTGAAGCACACCCGGAAGTGCTGTGCGCTCCCTGTGCGGGCAGGTGTCGGGGTGGGGGGGGCGGGGGGAGGTGGCGTACCCTGAGTCGGGGGTGCGCTCTTTCACGCAGATACCTCAGGGAGATAAGTTTTAAGTTTTAAAAATTTTAATAAAGAAAAAAAAATTAAGACGTCCCTTCATGTGAGCTGGGAACATGTCAATGAACATTAATGGAAATATTTATTTAATTTATAAACACTTCATGAAACCTCATCGTGCCCGTGGATGAGGTTCCCTGAAAAATGTGAAGGCCGCCTGGACTCTTTGCCTGCCCGCCAGCCTTAAGATTGGACAGGCAGCTTTCCCAATAGGCCTAGTTAGTTAATTAACTAATTAGCTGTACGCCTGCCAAACTGAAAATCTAAATGATACACAGTGATATTGGGATGCACTCCCTACATCACCCCACATCATTTTACACCTCGGCAAGAGGGCCCAGTGCCCACTCGCCGAGCCAAAGATCTGCAAGTCGCAAAGTTAGTTTGTTGTAGTCTGGTTACCAGGAGGTCAGTTTGCAGTATTGGTGGACCCAAAAAAGAACAGTCTTGGAGAACTTATGATGTTATAGATTCCGGCTCCTAAGGCATAGGTGTTACTGCCGGTTCTGCTGCTGCTGTGTCTCTCTACGTAAATATTAAAAGGAGAACAGCATGGCTGCCCTACCATGTGCCCCCTCTCAGTTCAATTTTCACAATATGCTGTTGGTCTTAGGTTGATTAGCTACAAGCTGGTTTATTGTTTGAAGACATTCATTCTGAGTGAGGGTTGAGACAATCAATGTCTTTGTTTCAGAAAAAGCCATTCAATTCAGGAATGTCTTTTGGATGGTCTCTGGATTTGGGTAGTTGACACCTCTTAGTCTGGAATGTATTCTTTGGTCCTTGTGAAACAGTGTGGCAATTTTTGAATTCATAGAGCAGGTCAGATGACCTTTGCTGGCCATCCTTTGCAGCTCATATTGTTATTATGGCACAACGGATGGTAAATGCTGAGCTACTCAAATCCCAGAGGGAAACTTGGAACAGCTGCCACAATTGTTCTTTGCAATTTGTATTTTTATTTGGAGGTGCATGCCTTGAATTCAGTAGTCATAAGTCCACCGAGCCTCAGAGGTTTTTTACAAAACTAAATTAAATATTTGTTGATAAAAGAAATGATTTTAAGCACATACATAGGTCTACAAATTACTACTATGATAACTCCTATCTCCCCTAATTAATCTAACTCCCAGTTACACCTCCATTTAGGCAACAGTAAAACAACATAGATTTCAACAGTCCCAGGCATAGCACACAATACCATGGATGGTGATATTTAAATAAATTATTTTAGCTTCAGTTCCTAGAGACAGGAGGTTGGTACATAGAGGCTGGAGGCTTTTCACACTTGTTGGATCTTAGAATGCCTTCTTCCTTACACATATCCTCATCTACTTTATACATGTTTCTCCCTCTTTAACGTAAATCTCATTGTTCCAATATGTCTTTGCAACTTTACTTTTTCCATAATATAAATCTTTCATGTTATCAGTAATCTTTGGGAAAAATAAATACACTGTTTGGCTTAGCCTCTGTTGACTAGGTGTAACACCTTACCATCTCTTTGAAATTCATGACTCTGATTTATCTAAAAATGCAAATGTTCTTCACACCTCACATTCTAAAACTTCAGGCATGTTTACGTATTTAGCATTTCAAACCTAGTTTCTCTTCTGATACATCAAAACACCCAGGTCAGCTGTCTGTAATTCAACTAAAACCCACACACACACATCTACACACAGAGAAACTAATCCAAACCCCACTATTAACCTACCTTTACAATAAATCACAATAATATTATGAAAATTATTATATTTTCATGACAGTGTTCATTTTAAAAGAAAAGTCAACTCCACCTTTTAGAAGTTATAAAGTTGCCAAAAAAAGTAGTAAGCCTGGGGACTGAGAGCTTTACAGGTTTGAGCAAAGGAAGACCAAGAAATTGATAAAGAAAAAATAAAATATGAAAGTAAACTAGCAGGAAACATAAAAAAGATTGTAAAAGCTTCAATAAGTATGTAAAAAGGAAAAGATTGGCAAAAACAGATGTGGGCCCACTATGGGCAGAGACAGGAAAATTTATAATGTGAAGTAAGGAAATAGAGAAACAAGACAAATACTTTTGCGCCTGTCTTCACAGAGGAAAACACAAAAAACCTCCTGGGACCAGCAAGAATGAGAAACTAAAGGAAATTAGTTTTAGTAAATAAAAGTGATGCTGAAGAAATTAATGGGAATGAAAGTTGATAAATCCCCAGACCAGATGATCTACATCCCAGAGTCTTAAAAAAGGTGGCAGTAGAGATAGTGAACGTGTTGGTGGTCATCTCCCACAATTCTATAGATTCTGGGATGGTTCCTGCAGGTTAGAAGGTAGCAAATGTAACTCCGTTATTTAAGAAAGGAGGGAGAGAGAAAATGGGCAATTACACACCTATTAGCCTGACATCAGTAGCAGGGAAAATGCTAGAATCTATTGTAAAGGATGTGATAACTGAACACTTAGGGAAGAATTTTCGCTCGACGGGTGGGCGGTGCCTGACCCGCTCAAGCGTGAAATGATGCACAATGACATCGGCCAAGCATGCCACTGTCGCGTGAGATTGGCCGGCGGGCACACGCCAGAGTCAGCAGTGCACTCACTGACAATTAAAAGGCCTGTTGAGGCCATTAAGTAATCATTTAAAGTAAAATTTTCACTGCCCATCCAACCTAATGATTGACGGGCATTTTTTTGGAAACCTCATCCACAGGCGGGATGAGGTTTCCAAAAGCAAATAAAAATAAAATAAAAACTTTAATTTTTCATTAATAACATGTCCCTGCTCATGTGACAGAGTCACTTGAGGGGGCATGTTTCATTTCATTTTTATTTTTAAATTATTTTTTCATATCTCTTCATCTCCCTGAGGCAGCTCTGCACCTTCCCCCCGCACCCCCCCAACACAGGCAACGCTCAGCGCTGCCGCTCACATTTCATGCTGGGCGGGTCTTAATTGATCCACCAGTGTGAATTCACGGTCTGGTGCCAATCACAGGTGGCGGTCAGCTTCCCGACCACCATTGCCAAGCACCCCCGTCAACGGCAAAATTCTGCCCTTAGAATATAACAGTCAAATTAGCCAGAGTCAATATGGATTTATGGAAGGGAAATCATCTTTGACAAAATTGTTTTTTGTTTTTTGAGGATATTACTAGCAGAATAGTGGTGTGTTTGGATTTTCAGAAAGCTTTCAATAAAGTCCCACACAGAAGATTAGTAAGCAAAGTTAGAGCATATGGGATTGGGGGTAATATACTGCATGGATTGAGAATTGGTTAAAGGGCAGAAAACAGAGAGTAGGAATAAATGGGTCATTATCTGGTTGGCAGTCTGTGATTAGTGGGGTACTGTAGGGATCAGTGTTTGTACCAAAGCTACTCACAATCTATACCAATGATTTGGATGTGGGGACCAAATGTAATATTTCCAATTTACTATTGACATAGAACAAGGTGGGATTAGAATTATGAGTGTTGTAATGTGCTTTTAGGGGATAGCAGTGTGACATTACTAGAAGGGAAGTGTGTCACCCAATCTAATCTTAGTTTCACTTTTGCTTTTGAGCAGAACACACATACACCCAACTCAACTGCTGTTGTCTTTATAAGCTTTCCACCTATGTACAAATGTTCCCATGTGCCTAGTCTAAATAAATGAATCCACAACATGTTTACACAACCCCTTATGGGTGATTGGTGCCTTTATATCAAGGTGGTCAGTGGCGGTCAAACAGCATGGCAGCAAGATTAAGTATAGGTATGACATGGTGAACAGCCACAGATCATGCTAGATGGCATGAGATGACCCCTGACATTCTGGTCAGACCGCAATGGAGTTGTGGTGTCAGATAGTATTGAAACCACTACCAGTGTGGTGACTGCACAGAAAAGCTTTGAAGACACAGTGCCAGGATAGTGCTCAAATAATGAGCTAATCAACAGACGGGGGTCCCTCGTGGTGAGATTGCAGCGCATAGCCTGTCAGTTCAGAGAGTGGAACAGCACTTCAAGAGGACCAGCACTGGGTTAGCTCAGTTGGGACAGGTGAGTGACCAGGGTGTGGGCTGGATCGATAGCGAGAGAGGGAGAATCAAACAAAAAAAAGTCAGAAAAATCAGGCCATAGGAGGTTGCGATTATAATGGCAGAGCTTCAGAAAAGTGCGTGAAAGCAGCTACAGCGACATTCATCCCAGGTACAATAGGAGAAGCAAAGTCAAAGGGTTATTGCCAAAATGTCCACAACATTCCCCAGTTTGAATTGAAATACAGTTGACCTACATTCTGAATTCAAAATGTTTAACCAGCATACAGGTTTATTGATTCAGGTGTGTCTGAACCAGAAAAGCTAGCCATAAAAATTCACCTAGCAATTGGGAATGAATGTCTACAAAGGCTGAACACGTCAGGATTAACAGCAGAAGAGCTAAAGGATCCCCAAAAGACATAAATTACATTGGAAGACTAGTTCTAAGTCAGGTTAAACTTCCATATTCATCAACTCGAGTTTATGCCATTACAACAAAAGCCTACAGAATCCATAGACCACTTGGTTAGCAGATGCCAAGAAAAGGGTATGTACTGTGATTTTTCAGATGCAGAGGTAGCAGACAAAATTGTTGAGGTGGTGATCACATCCACTCCCAGGGAAGTATTCCAGCAAGATCTGCTAGACCACACCAAAACATATAGCATTGAAGAGTTACTTAAGGATGGACATAAGTTCAAAGCAATCCTCACAGATCGACAAAGCTTATGGGTCCTAAGTACAACCCCAAATGTTGATGCACTAACTAGAACACCAAAATCTAGCAAGACAGGTGGAAGGTGTGGCCTTCTGCATGCATCAAGGAAGGGCCCAGCTTTCCATAAATTCTGCAAGGCATGTGGCAGAAAGGGTCATTGGCAGCCGCAGTGCATGAGAGCAAAGGCTGGTGCAGCTGCAAAGAGCCATGCACTAATCCAAACAGATCATTCACAACAAGTACCTTCAAGCAATAAGAATTACTGTCCAGTATCCCATCAGAAACATATCCATGAGGTGAGTGACAAACTAGAAAATGACAATGATGTGCACAACAAGACAATGAGTGGTGACACATGCTCTACACCATCAATCCCATGGAAAAAATAAATACAGTCAGAGGTGTTTGCCAAAATCCAAATTATTTGTCCTAAGAATATTGGCAATCATTCATTATTGACCAAGATTGACACAGGGCCAAGTGCCAACATACTACCACTGCGGTTCTAAAAGACATGTATCCACATACACGGAGGGCCATGGTGAAACCTAATTTTGTACAATTTTCAGTATACAACGGTTCACTAATTTCATTCTCAGTATCCATAGTCCTGGATTGTTGATACAATCAATCCTCCTGGGTGTCACAGAAGTTCTACATCATGGAAAATAAAGGCCCAGCAATTGCAGGTCTACCAGCATGCTGTGACCTCGCACTGGTGACAATACATGGAATCAGTCAAACCTCACATGGCAGATCAACCTCAGAAACTACTCTGATCACCTCAGTTCATAACCAAACATTGAAATATCCAGAATGTTTCAATAAAATTGGCAGTTTCAAGGGAGCTGAAACATTACACTTGCAGGAGATTGCAAGCCTGTCAATTGATCCACCATGTAAGCGCAGCACCCACTTTCAAAACAAATTGAATGCCTTACTAGACAAAATGGAGAAAAATGGAATCATCAGCAGGGGACAGTAGCACACAAATTGGTACAGCTCAATCACATGGGTCATAAAGAAGGATGGAACATTGAGGGTAAGCCATGATCCACAATATTTAAGTGTAACCTTGAAATGCCCTTACGATATACCATATACATTAAAAGAGTTAAATTTGATATTTTCATGTGCTAAATTCCTCTTGAAGCTTGATGTCAAGCATGGCTATTGGTCAGTAACATTTCGCAGAGAAGTCTCAAGGGCTTAATACATTTCATACCCCATTCAGACAACACTGTTTTCAATTACTTTCTTTTGGGCTATCTGTTAGCCAGGATCTCTTTCAAGCTCACATGGACTGTATTACATGCACTATGCCAGGATGTATCTGTATCGCCAATGACATTGCCACTGTGGGAAGAACAAAGCAAGAACATGAACATAATCTGAATTTATTGAAGCAGCTGGCATGTAATGAAAGGTGGATGTTCAACAATCTGAAATGTGCCATCAATCTGCAGCAGATCAATTTCTTCGGTTCTATTTATTCCAGTGCTGGCATATGTCCGATCCAAGTGAAATAGAGGATATTAAAGCCATGCCAGTTCCTCAAGATAAGGATAGACTTGGGAAAGGGAATTGTTGAGAAAGGATGTGCCTTTCCTGGAGTGAAGACCACCAATGCCTCTTTGGAGCACTGATACAGTCATTATCGAAAGCATCGACATTGCAATTTTATGACCCTACGGAGACAACTACCACGGAGAGCGATGCCTCACAGGAAGGTCCTGGAGTATGCTTACTACAAAAAGGCAAACCAATTGTATTTACCTCAAAATCTCTGTCTGTAACGCAAACCAGCTACTCAACATCGAGTGGGAAACATTAGCTTTAGTGTTTGGAATTGTGCATTTTCATACCTTTCTATTTGGTAAAAGATTTATAGTAGAGACCAACCACTGATGATGGTTCTTCAGTGCATGGCCAAGATTACAACGTCTCTTGATAGACATTCAAAGTTATGACTGTGAGATCAGGTACAAGCCACGTAACTTGATGGCCACATTGGATACATTTATCAGGTTGCCTAACCCAGTGAAAACAGAAGACATATTCTTGGATCTACAAGCTGACCTGACTGACATTGAACTTGAAGATATTCTCCAAATTGATCTGTCACATTTTGTGCAACACAAATGGCAGCAGCTACCAGAAGAAATGACAAAAGATTCCACATTACAGAAACTGTGGAAAACCATCACTGAAGGATGGCCTGATTCAATTCAACATTTCCACAAACACGTGACACCATTTTGGCCTCATTGGAATGAGCTAGGCATCGCCCGGGGAGTTATTTTTAAAGGCAGGCAGATCATTATACCAGAATCTTTGCAGTCTGATATTCTTCAACAACTTTGTCACTCACACATGGGCATAGATTGGATGAGAAGATTCACAAGAGAGACAGCCGATTGGTTGCGTATGAACAATGACATTGAAGTCATCGGCAAGAAGCGCAAGGCATGCCAAGAGCATATGCCAAGTCAGCACAAAGAACTATTGATTCCACATGAGGTTTCTATCAATCCTTGGTCCAAAATCGCATCCACCCTCTTTCATGTCCATGGCACTGACTTCATCATCATCATTAACGACTTTACCAAGTACCCCATTATTCAAGAGTTGCACAATAGTCAAGCACAACTATCACGCACATTCTTAAGTGCTATTTTAAGTTTATTTGGTGTGCCTACAGAGATATATATAACAGTCCACAATTTATTGGTAAGCCATTTCAGGATATGTGTGAGAAGTGGAATATCGATCACACTACTTCTTCTCCTCATTGCCCTAAATCTAACGGTCTAGCTGAATGAGTGATTCGCATGGTGAAATCCCTAATTCTCAAACGCAGATGGACCAAACAAGATCTAGACATTGCACTGTTACATCTGAGAGCGACAAGTTTAGGTGCAACTATCCCATCACCAGCAGAGCTCATGTTTGGCAGACCAGTGCATACTAATTTACCTACTCTTACCTAATCTATTCTCTCAGAAACTAGAGAGCAACTTTTAAAACTGCAAGAGAAGTTGCCCAACATTCACAATTTAAAATGCAGGTGCAGAGTTTCCAAGTTTACAGTTGAGGTTTGCATCCAGGATCCCACAGAAGGTATATGGCAACCAGCCAAGGTGACAAGGATTTGTTCAGAAACAAGGTCCTATGAAGTCATTACACACAAAGGTGTAATAACTGAGGACAAATCAGATCCATTCCAGCTCCTCAACCACCACACAGTCCTATTGTATCTAAGACAAGATCCCAAATGCAACCAAGAGCAACATCTGAGAATGACAATCTCACAGATCACTGTGAGAAATTAAAGAAACCTCCAGAAAAGGTTACCATCACAAGACCTGGGCATATCAGCAGACTACCTCTACACTGTAGAGACTCATAGATTCAAAAGTTCTATGCACTTATGTAATGATGACTAAACATCAGCATCGGGAAAGTATCTTTAAAAAGAAAGGGGGATGTTATAATATGCTTTTAAGGGATAGTAGCATGACATCAATGGGAGGGAAGTCTGTCATGAAATCCAGTCTTAGTTTCACTTTTGCTTTAGGGCAGGGCATACACAAACAGCTCTGCTGCTGATGTCTTCAAGCTTTCTACCTATATATAAATGATTCCATGTGCCTAGGCTAGAACTATGAACCCACAACGTGTTTTCACAATCCCTTATGAGTGATTGGTGCCTTTATATCATTGGATGCAAAGAGGCTTCAGGGTGGTTTAGACAGGCTAATTGAGTGGCCAAGAACAAGACAGATATAATATAATGTGGAAACACGTGAAGTTATCTACTTTGGTAGGAAAAACAGAATTTCAGGCCCATACCCTATCTCTGGGGGTGAGGGGGGAGGTTGTACCCAGGAGGTATCCCAGAAGATGTGAGGGGGAATCCTCCAGAAGCTTCCACACAAGGACTATATGGGAATTACCAAGGAGTTCAAACTTTCGATGGGCAATTGCCCTGCACTGGGAACCATCCGATATTCCGATTTAATTGGAGACTTCAGATGGTTCCGACTGTACTACTAGAATAGTTACCCAGGAGAGGTTTGAAGAATTAAAACCACTCCTAACTACTGGGTAACTAGAGTACAGTCCCATCCCAACTTTCCATGGGACCCTCCTAACTACCCTCCTGACCCCACGACTATATCCCAATCCCCCCACTGGACCCCTCTGACACCCCCCCAACTATCCTTCCTGCCTCACTGACTACCCTCCCCACCCAACTACCCACCCACTATGCTCCCAACCCTCCGACTACCCTCCCAATCAACACTCCTACTGACAGCCCCACCAAACCTCCCAACCGACTCCCCCACCTGATGGAGCACCAGACCGAATCCTGACCAACCATCTGCCAACCCCCCCCCCACCAGCCCCCCATTCCCACCCTACCCATTTACCTTACACACTTGCCTTCTCCCTAGCTACTCAAAGTGGTTGGACCTTTAAACTTACCTGCTTTACATCAGCTAGTGTCGTATAAAAGGGACGCAGCTTCCTTTTGTCCGACTTTGCTGCCCTCAATACAAGGCCTCAGGAACCATTGCACTACGCATTTCTCACCTGGCCCAAGTTGGAAGGTCGGGCTCAAAATGTGCAGCTGTATTCTAGCGTAATAAAAAAGGAGCGGAGTAGCAACCTGTGATTGCCACTCCTTGGAAGTTCTGGCCTGCAGAGTATTTCTTAAATGATGAGAGATTGCGAAGTGTTGATGTCCAAAGGGACCTGGGTATCCTTGTTCATAAGCCACTGAAAGTTAGCACACAGGTGCAGCAAGCAATTCGGAAGACAAATGGTACGTTGGCTTTAATTGTAAGAGGATTGGAGTACGGGAATAAAGATGTCTTGCTGCAATCATATAGGGCCTTGGTAAAACTATTACTGGAGTATTGTGCACAGTTTTGGTCTCCTTGCCTAAGGAAGGATATACTTGCCATAGAGGGAGTGCAAGAAAGGCTGATCGCTGAAATGGTAGGATTGTCCTATGAAGAGAGATTGAGGAGACTGGGCCTGTACTCTATAGAATTTAGAAGAATGAGGAGAGATCCCATTGAAACATACAAAGTTCTTACACGCTGAATAGGTTAGATGCAGGAAGGATGTTTTCCCTGGCTGGGGGGTTCTAGAACCAGGGGACGCCATGTCAGAATAAGCAAGAAGCTATTTAGGATTGAGATCAAGAGGAATTTCTTCACTCGGACAGTGGTGAATCTTTGGAATTCTCCACCCCACAGGACTATGAGGGCTCAGTCATTGAGAATATTCAAGACATAGATCAATAGGTTTCTGGATATTAAAAATATCAAGAGATATGGGGATTGTGCAGGAAAATGGCATTGAAGTAGAAGATCAGCCATCTTCCAACCAATCATGATCCGGTTGAATGGCAGAGCAGGCTAAAGGGGTTGAATGGCCTATTCCTGATTCTATTTTCTATGTTCCTAATGACCTGCTCACTAATGTTTAGTTTGGTTTCCAGCAGGGCCACTCAGCTTCTGACCTCGTTACAACTTTGGCTCAAACGTGGACAAAAGAGCTGAATGCCAAAGGCAAGGTAACAGTGACTGCCCTTGCCGTTGGGGCAGCATCTGACCCAGTGTGATATCAAGAAGCCCAACAAAATTGAAGTCAAGGGAATCAGGGGGAAAGCTCTCCACTAGTTGGAGTCATACCTAGCACAAAGGAAGGTGGTTGTGGTTGTTGGAGGCCAATCATCTCAGCTCCAGGACATCACTGCAGGAGTTCCTCTGGGTAGTGTCCTAGCCCAACCATCTTCAGCTGTGTTATCAATTACTTTTCCTCTAGCATAAGGTCAGAAGTGGGAATGTTCGCTGATGATTGGACAATGTTTTGTACCATTTGCAACTCTTCAGGTACCGAAGCAGTCCATGTTCATATGCAGCCACACAGGTTTGATAATTGGCAAGTAAAATTTGCACTGCACAAGTACCAGGCATCTCCAACAAGAGAGAATCTAACCATTGCCCCTTGTCATTCAATGGCATTACCCTCGCTGAATCCCCCATTATCAACTTCCTGGATGTTGACCTGAAACTTAACTGGACTAGTCATATAAATACTGTAGCTACAAAAGCAGGTCAGAGATTGGGAATTCTGTGATGTATAACTCACCTCCTGACTCCCCAAAGCCTGTCCACCATCTACAAGGCAGAAGTCAGGACTATGATGGAATTCTCTAATTTTCCTGGTTGAGTGCAGCTCCAACAACACTCAAGAAGCTCAACATAATCCCGAACAAAGCAGTCTGCTTGCTCAGCACATACACTACCAACGCATAGTGGCAACAGTGTGTTCCCTATACAAAATGCACTGCAGCAACCCACTAAGCCTCCTTCAAAAGCACATTCCAAACCTGCAACTTCTACTGTCCAGAAGGACAAGGGCAGCAGATGCATGGGAATGCTATTTATTGCAAGTTCTCCTCCAAGTCATACACTATCCTGACTTGGGAATATATCTTCATTTCTTCACTGTCACTGGGTCTAAATCCAGTGCTCTAGATTGGCTTTAGCAGTCAAGAACATGGCTCACCACCACATTCTCAAGGGCAATTAGGGATGAACAGCAAATGCTAGCCTTGTAAACAAGGTCCACATCTCAGGAAAGAATCAGATAAATATATTGCTCATTGGAAATTGTCCTTGGATCTCCCATTAGGGTAAATAGTCATAGCTGTAGTGGATAGCCTTAGTTTACCAGCGATCATTTATCTAGTCTACTTGGTTCTTGAAATAATGATGGTAGCATGGATTACCATAAAGTAAGTAAGTTTATTTTTACCCATTGGATGTGGGCATCACTGGCCAGGCCAGCTTTTATTATTTATCCCTAGTTTCCCTAGTTCAGGGGGCATTTAAGAATCAACCACATTGCTGTGAGTCATATGTAGGCCAGACCAGGTAAAAATAGCAGATTTCCTTCCCTAAAGGACATTAGTGATCAGATGGGTTTTTACAACAATCAACAATGGTTTCATGGTCATCATTAGACTTATAATTCCAGGTTTTTATCAGATTCAAATTCCACCATCTGCTGTGGCAGGATTCAAACCCAGATCCCCAGAGAATTACCGTGGGTCTCTGGAATACTAGTCCAGCAACAATAGCACAAGACCATCACCTCCCCTGAGGGAGTCTTGGCAATTGGCAGAGAAACAAGTATTAACATGCATGTTCTACTATTATCAGGGACCAGGTATAAATTCTAGGAGTAGAACCTACTTCTCTTCATGGAGGGAGCAGCATTGAGTTAGGAGCTTGTAAGGTCACATGCAGGCCCCTCAATAATGTCCTGCACTTTGGAAAATCTCATCACTGTGGCATTACATGTATTGTTACATGCTTTTCATAAGAAATAGATGTATTTCCTGTCTCAGGCAACTATCATCCATCTGCTGCAACTCTGCATTTTAGCTTGGGTGATTTTGGCAGTTAGCTTCTGGTGTTTTCTACCATATAAACTGCAAATTCACTGTTATATAAAACTTTACAAAGAAGTTTAGGGCTTGTTTTGTATAAATTCACCTTCATAGCATAAACTGATGTTGTGTATGAGGTGCCTGCTCTAGAAACTACTCAATTTTCTTTTCCACTGACATCAACAATGCTTTTGCTGTATGTTGAAAATTATCCCCAGAGCCCTATCAGTGAGAAATACAGTAAGAATAAGGATTTCAATAACCAAAAGACTTTAATATGGTTAGTGGCAGACATTTAATCATATTCTTTCAAATTAAATTTGTTAAAAGCCATTGTGAAACAAAGCATTTATCATTGTAAACATGTCCACAGAACACTCCCCCATGAAATCTGCCTAGATGGTTTCAGACATCAGCATTGTAGCTTTAGCATTATACAATTTTATTATTTTAACATCTTTTTCACACCAATCAAAAGATCAAAATTAAAGGTTTAGCTAAACGTTGTTAAACATTGTTACCCTTTGGAAACTTAATATAAAATTGAAATAAGAAAACCAAGAAAGTGCCATCGTCAATTGATTTAATGAACTAATATGATGTACTCAGTACAATGTCAAGTGTATTTAAACAAAAATCAACAAAATTAAATTCATTTTTAATAATTATTTCATAATATTGGCTATTTCATTTATTGACCTAGCAAGGACTAGATCTAAAACCAACAGTACGCTCAAAAGGGAACCAGGTTGTTACAAAATAACAGAATTATTATATATAGATATATATAATATATATATGAAGCTTACTCTGGATACAAAAGAAATCCTGTAAATGTACTGTCATCATCATTGCTGGCAAAAATGCCATTCCAGTCTCGAGTTATCATCAACCAGATTTCATCATTGGGCTTTAATTTAAGAATAACCATCCCGGATGCCTGATCTATATCCTGACCAAAAATTGCATCTCTACTCTTCAAGGTCCGAGTACCATTTTTTACCAGGCTAACTCTTATAGGTCTACTTCTCACAGTCAAATGGTATGAAAACACATAAACACCTCCAATACTGCAGCGGAATTTTCCAGTTTCTGGATTGTAGGCATTTTGATCATTGTAGAAAATTTTTTCAAATTTTATTGGGGTACCAACTGGAGGAAAGGACTTACTCGGCAACAATCCCACACTAAATGCAGATGGTATGACCTTTGTATCCTCTCCTTTGTTTCCTGGCAAACCCCTTAGTCCTCGACTACCCCTTCGCCCACGAGGGCCTCTGCTGCCATCTCTTCCTTTTGGCCCTAATGATCCTTTTGGTCCCAGTGGTCCTCGGTCCCCCTTTTCTCCTTTTTGTCCTTCATTTCCCTTTTCACCAATCAATCCATCATTTCCATTAATGCCATCATTCCCTGGCTCCCCTTTTTCTCCTTCGTCACCTTCTTTCCCTGAATCTCCATGATCACCCTTCTCCCCGGTGTCCCCACATTCTCCTTTTTCTCCTACATCTCCTTTCTCACCTTTCTCACCTTTTTCTCCTGTTAACCCCATTTTGCCAACAGCTCCCTGCTCCCCTTTTTCTCCTTTGGTGCCATTTTCACAGGGACCTCCCTTATCTCCTTTATCTCCTTTAAATCCTGGAAAACCAATGTTCCCTTTATCGCCTTTTGCTCCTTGCTCACCTGAAAAAAAAGCACAACAGAAGTTAAGCATATTTCTGACCAGTCATTTTTAAAATTTCTTCATAGGGTGTGCCGTCACTAGAAACCATTTATAGTTCCTCCTTAATAGCCCTTGAGAAGGTGGTGGTGCGCCTCCCACTCAAAACCACTGCAGTCCATGTGGTGTTGGTATACCCATAGTGGCATTAGGTAGGAAGTTCCAGGATTTCGACCCAGCAACAATGCAGAAACTGATATATTTCCAAATCATTTTTTCAAATGGTGTATGACTTGGAGGGAAACTTGCAAGTGGTGGTGTTCACATGACCTGTTGCCCTTATGCTTCTAGATCAGACCCCAGCAAACCACGGCCCATGAAAGCTTCTAACCTGACTGACAGCTGCACAAAGGAAAGCACGCGAGGTACACGGCGGGCACAGTGCAAGCCAAGTGCGCATGAGCAACTGCTCCTGGCATCTGGCCAATGCACATCAGGAGTACAGTGAAAATAAAATGCAGATTCTGGAGAGATCCGAAGGAAGTACTTCAAGGTCAATAGGAGGTACTTAGTTGGAGTTGCCCCATGATTGGATGCCAGAGCTGTGCTTTTCTTGGGAGCGCATGTGGCTGCCATTTTAATGTAGTCAATCCCACCTGAGGAGCAGTGAGAGCAGCACAAGGTAAGTGTGCATTCAAAATTGCTTATTAGATTACTGCAGTTTTGACTTGCTTTTTTGGTTTTGCAAGTATATGCACGGTAATTTTAAAACTCCAACTTATTTTTCACTTAGGTTTCAATACACTTTATGAAAAGTCAAGGCAACTCATATAGTTTTATTTCCTCATTTTTCTCATTCCCTCACTGAAGGTTCTGATTCTTGCTGAGGTCTGGTGCCATGGGTGCTGACAGTCCAGGATTTGAATCTGGGACCTTCAGGCCTGTATTAGCATAGTAATACACTGAGGAATGTCTTCACACACTAGAATGGTTATGTATTTATAGTCTGTTTAATAATCTTGGAACTGTATGTATGTGCTGTCAACTTTTTACATTGTAAATTCCTATAGCCATATTTATCATGGTACCAGGGATGTGAAACTTCAGTGTCATACTCAGTAAAGGTATGTCATATTCATAACTTTTCACATGGACTGAGCTTGTATGGAAGCTTCTGGAACTATCTTACTTATTTAAAATGGACACCACTGAACTATTAAGATGGCTGCCAAGGGGTCAGGTGACCTTCTCTTATTCAACACAGCCTATCAAGTTTCCGGGAAGTTCTGAATTGAATATCTGGAATGGACATACAAAGACAAATGTTAACTGTGGAATTTACGCCTGCTGTTGTTCGGTGTTAACTCAAAACACAGAGCCAGTGAGCTCCTAGAATCTATGTATCCAGGTTTGCAATTCAACAAAGGAAAGCTGATGAAACCAGTTATCCACAAGTTAAGTGTGAAAGACCCCCATCTATGTCCTATTTTATATGAATTGCCTTTTAGCTTTAAACTACCCTGGGTAGACAATGGCCATTGACCATGTGATCGAAGCTGCCTTCTGATATTGAGATCCTTTATTATCCCAATACCAGTAGAGGCCAGGGCAGACTATAGAAGAACACCAACAAAACAACAACTGCAGAGAAAGGTGTGCTATCTTTGCCTTTTCAGAGCCATCAATCCTCAGCCAATCTGAGAACCAGACTCTGAAACAAACCGCAAGTCACCAAGCAGTCTAAGTACTTAACCTGTTCCAGTTTCAACATTCGCCTGAGAACCAACCTCCTAAACAGTAAACTGCAAGAAACCTCACAACCTACTGTGAATCATTCACTTTACAAGGTCCTCATTTCAACTTTAAATTATCAAACCCAGTAATGAAACCATAGGCCTGCCATGTGGGAAATGGAAATCATAAATCAGAGACTGAATTAACTGTGATCTGTAAAAGTGCACCATCTTTATCTGTATCAATTTTTGTGTGTGTGTGTGTATGTGCGCGCATGTACACCTGCGTGAGACCGAGTGGATGATGCTGCATTAATTTGGGATAAGTGTGTGAGAATGAATAATCTTCTTTATTTTAAACTCATGAAAACTTGTTGCTGAATTATTTAATTGGAATACACACTCCAAGGGTAAGAAAAATCACACTTCATTCCATACAAAACGTACCGATTATGGGCAGTAAGAAAGCAAACACATTTTGTCCATGACATCGGTGAAGTGGGGTGATCAGGAAAGCTATGTTGTTCTCCTTAGCACAGAGAAAGTTAAGGGTAAATTTAATGGAGGGGATTTAAAAATCATGAAGGCTATTCATTAGGTAAATAAGGTGAAAATCTTTCTGGTGGCAAAAGGATTGGGAAGACAGATTTAACATAATTGGCAAATGAACTAGAAGGTAGCAGATTTGTAGGCCCAGCAAAAACTTGATCTATAATTCTGCTGGTGGGCCGGAGATTAAAGGATTGAAACATAAATGCTGCAGTGTCTGAAGATCTTCACAAGCAATCTCAGTTTAACACTTTGAGGTGGACATCTCAATAATTGGTTTGCTTACGCACTTCTGAAAATTAGAGTTGAAAAAGCATCTTCGTTTCTGCCAGAGGTACAGTTAAGGTGTGCATTTTTAGAAGAAGGACGATGAATCTAATAGAAATTGTAGAGTGTCCAGTTTTAGATTAGGATCTTATGTTTTGAGAAAATTGAAAATTAGGAATGTGTTCCCCAACAGGTGTGGAATAGATTACAGATACATTTTGTAGCATCTCTTTTAGAATGTGCTATGAGGTTATTAAATCACAGCTCCAGGAATGAGAGGTAGAGAGAGGATACAGATCAGTGTACTCCCCACAAGGTGTGGGGACTGCCTTTTGGTCTCTCCACATTTTCTTCCTCTTACTGTTTTTCCCTTGGTTTTGCAACACCATACTGTAGATAATAGTAAAGCTGCATTTATATTGACAAGGCAAAAGCAAAATACTGCAGATACTGGAAATTTGAAATAAAAACAGAAAATGCTGGAAGTAATCAGCAGGTCAGGCAGCATCTGTGGTGACAAAAAGAGTGACCCTGGACTTTGATGTCATTATAAAGAGGGGTGACCAACTGCAAAGTTCACATTAAGCCAGGAGGGTGTGAAAAAGAGGATACATTTGGTTTCATTATTGTATGTAATGCATCCTTATGATGGTATAGTTATCATAATAATAAAGGTTTTATGTTTATTTGTACAAAAAATTCTCATTATTATAAGGGTTCATTTCTTGCGCATTTACGGATGCTCCATAAGTGCTCCCATACAGCTTTCATACCCGGATGTGCACAAAAAATTTGCTCATCGCTATTCTAGATGGTAAGCGGTTGCGGGATTGAAGAGTGCCGCTAAAGAAGATTTAGTGGGTTGCTGCAGTATATCATGTAACTGGAACACACTGGCAGTGGAGGGAGGGAATGTTTAAGGTGATGGATAGGGTGTTAATCAAGTGGGCTCTTTTGTCTTGGATGGTGTTGAGATTCTTGAATGTTGTTGAAGCGGCACTCAACTAGGCAAGTGGGGGAAATTCCATCACACTTTTGACTTGTGCCTAGTAGATGGTGGACAGGCTTTGGGGAGTCAGGAGGTGAGTCACTTATCACAGGATACCCAGCTGTTGATATGCTCTTGTAACCACAGTAGTCATACAGCCAGTCCAGTAAAGTGTCTGGTCAGTGGTGACCCCCAAGATGTCGAGGGTGGGAATTCAATTAATGTCATTAAATGTCCTGGAGAGGTGATTAAACTCTCTCTTGTTGGAGATCATCATTGCAAGGCACTTGTGTGGCACGAATGTTATTTATTGCTTATTAGGCCAAGCCTGGAATTATGTCCAGGTCCTGCTGCATGCAGGCAATCCCTAAATATACTACCCTGTGCAGATTAATGAAGTTAAATAATTGTAGTTAATTGTTTAAATACCTATGTGGAAGCCAAAAAGGTCACTTATTCTACCAAGAACATCATTATTACACATACATCTTCTGAAATGCATCATTATTCATATAAATCATTAAGGAATACATCCTTACATAAATAAAATAGTTTGAACCTATGTAGTGTTAGAATCTAAAGCAGGTGTTGTATATGATGTTTGAAGATCTAGAAGTGGTGTTTTCACTCCTCTTTACTGAAAAACTAATACATCAAAATTATTAAGCTGCTCTTAAGTTTTATTAAATGCAACCCCACCAGCTGTGATTAATGTTTTCTTTAATATTGAATCCAAAACCATGAGGAGTCTAGTCTCATGCATGAAACCGAAAGCATCACTGAGGATTTATTTAACACCCCATCAAGTAAAAGTCAAGAACAGGATACTAGAAAGATGATGCATCCAGCTATCCCGCTGAAGCCAGTGCTGCTGGTCCTAACATTGGGCTGAATCTTAAATGCAGGTTGGGGTTGGGATCGAAGGACAGGGCCACATTTTTTTGCTGCAGGAAGTGTTCCGGATCGGCATACAATCCTGAGCCTTTTTTGAAGGGACCAGGTGTGGTTTGGAACGGCTAACCACCTGCAAGCAGCCGGTAGCAAATTGAGGGAAATTAGAGCTGATAGGCCCCATTACCCGTGCCAACTGGGATCTCCAGTTGGCAATGCGGGCAAAAAATAGCGACCTGGATCAGGACATGGAAACCATGCAAGGCTCAGGTCAGGAAAGGGGGAGGGGCACTTCATCCTGTGCCCCCACCTGCATGGCAATTGGCCATGCCGTGGAGGGGTTGCACCTCAAAATTCATGACCAGGCGGCAGTAGCATTTCTATATACGAAACCTTTGCTTCCAAGGGCAGCTCCATGTTAAGTTGTCCTCTCTCTCTCTCCATCAGGAATCAGCAGCCCCCCAAATCGGCTAGTGGGATTGCCAATGTGTCAATGCTGGAGAGCATCCTATAGGCCCTCCAGCCTCCAGAGCCCAGCTGCAATCCACAAGCTCCCTCTCTGCTACTAAATTGGCCTGACCATGTGAAGCAGGTTTTCATAAGCCATGGGTCGTGACCCCCAGTTGGGTCATGGAGCAAGAAATTGGGGTCACGATTGGGATCAGCTCTGAGGCCCCATCGCAGACCTGATTTTTTTTTCTGGCCATTGTTCACGACAAGGGGAGGGGAGACTGCCTCCAAGTGACCCCTTGCATGACAGGGTCACATCAATCAACGGGAATCCCAATTGCGAGGCCAGCAAATGGGGAAGGCAGATTATGCTGCAGTTGGAGGTTTGGGGTGAGATGGGGTTAGGAAGGAGCCCAAGTGTAGAGAGTTCTAAAACCCCTGATTCACCTAGTGCTTCTCTAATCCGCAGCTCAACAGCTTAACTGAGAATCATTTTGATAACTGCCAGCAACTTGCTCTAACACCATGGATAATTTTTAATGTAGATCTTCTACCTCCAGCATGAGCCTTCTGACACTATTGCAAATGCAAAACAAAATGGTAAGGAATGTGCGCATAATTACAATGAGACTTTCCTTGAATGTGGGTTTGTGAGTGTTTCAGTAAAATCCGAAGAAAATCGAAAATGCCTCAGTTGTCTCAAGTGCTGTGTAGTGAAAGCCTGAAGCCAAATCAGCTTAAGCAGCACTTGGAGACTATTCACAAGGATTATGTCTGGAAACCACAATCAATTTTCCAATGTCAAAAAGAGGAACTTTCGCAGCAACAAGTTCAGTTTAAGAGGTGCTTCACCACCTCTGATCAAGCTCAAAGAGCATTTTTTAAGGCTAGCTATCAGTTTGCAGGGGCAAAGAAGCCTCACACAATTGCAGAAACATAATTTTAAGCATATTGACTGTAGCAGGTAAAATCAGTGTTTGGGGAGGCAGAAGCAAATAGACCTGCAGCTGTGCCTCTCTTAAACAGCATCATCAAGCGAAGAATTGAGGCAATTGTAGCTGATGAGGAACCCACGCTGGTGGAGCGCCTGAAGCGCACATCTGCTTTTGTTCTTCAAGTTGATGTGAGCACTGAGGGGTGCGATGCACTCATATGGCTTTTGTGCACTACATGTGGGAGAATAGTGTTCTTGAAGATACTCTGTTCTGTCTCCCACTTCCTGATGGTGCAGGGAATCTTCAGTGTGTTACAGGGGTACATGGAGCACCATCAAGACAAAATCCAAACATGATTGAATCCAAAGCCATGAGGAGATGCATCTTACGCATGAAACCTGAAACATCGTTGAGGATTTATTTGACACTTAAATGGAGTAAAAGTCAAGAACAAGATACTGTAAAGACGATGCATCCAGCTATCCTGCTGAAGCCATCCTGCCAGTATTAGTGTTGCCAATATTGGGCTGAATTTTAAAAGCAGGTTGAGATCAGGATTGGAAGATAATGCTGCAGCTATGAGCAGGGCACAGATCAGGCCTGTGTGCCTTGGTGAAGAGCGTTGCTCCATCTGCTGTTTTGACTCACTGCATGATTCACAGGGAACTAAAGAACTGAGCACAGAGCAAGGGGTAGAATCTTATCTATGGCGGGTGGGCTGGGCAGGAGTGGGCGGGTGGGGCACAGAGCCGATCGCCGCCCGCAATCGACTGCACGTCACCATTTTACACCAATTAAGGCCCGCCCAACGTAATGCGCAGCCGGTAGCGCTCAGCGCTACCTGTGTTGGCAAGGGGAGGAGGGAGATTCAGGGCCTTCGCTCTTTCGCACAGAGAGGCACGGAGATGCCTCAGGGAGATTAAGTGGATAATAAAAGTCTTTGAAAAATAAAGTAAAAAATTATTTAAACATGTCCCCTCATGTGACAGTGTCACATGAGCTGGGACATGTTTGTGAAGTTGACAAAATTTATTTATTAATTTTATAAAAACTTCAGGAAACCTCATCCCTCCCGTGGATGAGGTTTCCTGGAAAATGTGAAGATCACTTGGGCTCTCCGCCTGCCCGCCAACCTTAAGGTTGGATGGGCAGCATTGTTAACAGGGTAAATTGCTTTCTTAATGGCTTTAATAGGCCGTTGACAGTTCAGCGGGCGCTTAGTCGTCTCCAGCACGCGCCTGCCAAACACAATATCAAAATGATGCGCGATGACATTAGGACACACGCCCGATGTCATCCCGCGCCATTTGACACATCGGCGTGTCAGGCCCACCCCCACACGCCGACTGCAATATTCTGCCCAAGGCAAAGTATTGCAGCAAGTCACATCAATTGTGAACTCACTAAACATCCCCCAGTTCATACACGTCTGTTTGCAAAACTGTGTGAAGACATGGGGTCTGATCATGATGTATTGTTGTTTCATACTGAGGTCCACTGGCTGTCAAGAGGAAGGGTACTGCTGTATGGTTTTTGAGCTGAGGGATCATCTGCTTACATTTGCAATGGACTGCAAACAAACAGCATTCATTGATTTTCTCTGTGTCCAAACCCAGATTTGCCACCTTATTTATGTCATGGACATATCTGGGAAATTAAATGAACTGAATGCAAATATGCAAAGAAAGAACACAAACATTCTTCAAATGGGTGATCAAATTTCAGCATTCATGAAGAACATTGCATTTTGGAAGAGTAATATGCTGAAGTTGAACTCTAAGTCTTTCCCCGAATTTTCGAAGTTCTGTTTGACAATGAAAGTGCAGTGTCCCACTCATGTGATGACCAATCATTTTAGCCACCTGGGGGCGCACTTTGCATCCTTTTTCCTCTATTTGGATGTGACAAGTTCAACTGGGTCCAAAACCCCTTTCAATGTCAGCTTGAAGACCTGGATTTGCCTGCAGCTGAACCCTATTGAAATTTCAGAATCGATTTTTACATAAAAACAATTTCTAGAGCTTCTCTGACAGAATTCTGACTCACTGTGAAGACTAACTGTCCTGACATTGCACTACACGCATTGAAAGTGATGGTTCCATTTGCTAGCTCGTATTTGTGTGAATCTAGATTTAGTACGCTTGCCTGCATCAAATCTCGACATCGATCAACCTTGGATGTCACATCGAAATATCAACCACATTGCCAGATTTTGAGAGAATGTGTCACAACATACATGCCCCTGTGTCTCATTAGGCCAGTGAGTACATAAAATAACATTTTCACAAGATAGTTTCAAAAACTCAGATTTTCATACGTATACAATGTATTGTATTTTTATCTTTAATGTGTGAATTTTACTAATTAAGTACTGACTGTTGCTATGCTGCTGTTCTGTTTTTGTTGGTATCAGGGGTCAAGCCAATTTTCAAACATTAAAATGGGGTTACATTAGAAAAATAATTTTGGAAGTACTGCTTTAAAGATCTGGGCAGACGTGGTTAGAACACGGAACTGTTCTGACTTCGGGTTCTCGATCCCGGACTGAAAATCCAGCCCAATTGTCTCCAAGTGATGTGATGGGTAGACCTATTGTCTGATGTAATAAATAAATTCAACCAGCTCCTAATGAAATTCTCACCTCTATCAGGTGCCCACATGGGAGGGTAAGTATACAATGGCAGTGGCAAGTTACCCAGACCCCTGTCAGTGCACCAGATCAGCGAGTTATTCAAGGTGGTATTTGGTACAATACAATACCAATGCAAATCCCTAAAAAGCAAAGCTTCCACGTTTACAGTCAAGCAACCATTGTCAATACTGCATGTGAGGTGAGACACAGTATTAAGCTAAAGCAAGTGGCTTGCACAAATGCCAGGCACATGAGTAATCCAGGAGGCTGTGAAAAATATAGAAAACAATACAGGCATACAAAGAAAACAGTAACTTGACATTTTAAGTACCAGGGATTAATTAATTTCTGGTAGCACTCCCAAGCTGGATAACCGAAATAGAATATAGAAGGCAGCAGGAACAGCTGGGGTGCATCTTCTTAAATAAAAGCAGGGCCGAGAATAATCTGTTCATGGAATCAGCTAGGCAGTAGCAGAGTCAGCTGGTGTGTATTGTGTATCACAGGAAAGTATTCAAAGAAAAGGAACAGATACAGAAAACAAGAAAAGTGAATGCAGAAACTGTAAGGGGAGCAGCAGAAGTGAGGTCAGAAGAGTAAGCAACTAAGCATAGCAATTATATTCAGAAAGTAGAATCAACCAATGAGTGAGTGTAGAAAACTTAATAACTAAGAAAGTGCAAGATTTAATATATTTGCTGGAAGAATATGTTGTACAGGAATCAGAGAGATTATCAAGAAGGATGAATGCAGAAAAGTGAGGCACAATTCCAGTGTGAGGAATCCATTGGCAGTTTCAGGGTGTGAGCACTGGAATGAGACAGAGAGCAGGCTACCGTTTGGGCCTTTATGGACATCAGTTGAGCTTGGAAATCTAAGAGAGTGTGTCAAGCACACAAAAGTAGCTGAGGTTGAGAAACAGAGCCAAACAAGGACACAGCTGAGATGGGTGTTTGCAGGGAACTCAGGGTATAGGACTGAGTTTCACAAAGATCACCAGAAGCATAAGCTCTGAGGGCTGAAATTTCAAGTCTACTGTTCATCATATAGTTCTTCACCAATAGGTATTGAACTATATTAGCAGCCATTGGATCAGATAAGTGTACAACAAACCAGCCTGCAGAGTTTACAGTTTCAGGGAAATACCAGAAAATGGAACCACACATAAATAGACACCAGGTGAACAACTTTACATCTGTATTATTGACAGCTTTAAATTATAAGATGCTCAATTGTGAATTGAATACCTTGTTTGTGATTAGGGGCTAATGAATAGGGGCGGATTTAAGCTAAATTGCAGGGGGATGGGGTCCTGAAAAGTAGTTCAGAGGGGAGAGAAGCTGAGATGGAATTAGAAGTTATAACACAAGTGAGTCTGGAAGGCAGAGGAAACAAACGCTAGATAAGAAAGAGTTTAGCAAGGCTAAATGGAATACATTTTAATGCAAGGAGCTTGAGGAATAAGACAGACGAGCTGAGGGCACACTTGGGAGTATGATATCATAGCTATGGCTTAGCTATAAGAAGGGCAGGATTGGCAGTTCAACATTCCTGGTTATAGGGTATTCAGGGATAGAGAGGGGAATAGAAGAGGAGGGGGAATCACAATATTGATTAAGGAATCAATTATAGCAGTGAGGTGGGATGATATCTTGGAATAATTATCAAATGAGGCCATATGGATAAAAGTTAAAAACACAAAAGGAGCAAACACAATGTTGGGAGTGTGCTACAGGCCCCCAAACAGTCAGGGAGAGATAGAGGATCAAATATGTAATAAAATTTCAAAGAAGTATAAGAATAATAAGGCAGTAATATTAGGGGATTTTAACTGCCCAAATACTAACTGGGATAGTTTTAATGTGCACGGTAGGAAGGGAGCAAAATTCTTAAGTTGTATCCAGGGGAACTTTTTTAGCCGGTACGTAGAAAGCCAAGAAAGGGCGGGGACAGTTCTAGACCTAATATTCAGAAGTGAACCTAGGCAGGTGGAAGGCATATCAGTAGGGGAGCATTTTGATGGTGACCATAACTCGATTAGATTTGGGATAGTTTTGGAAAGGGATAAGGTTGGGCCGGGAATATAAGTTCTAAACTGGGGAAAGGCTAATTTTAATTAGATGAGGTGCAATTTGGCCCAAGTGGACTGGGAGTAGCTACTTGCAGATAAAACTGTGTCAAAGCAGTGGGAGGCATTCAAGGAGGAAATAGCGAGAGTATAGGGCAAATATGTTCCCACAAAGACAAAGGGGGGGGACAAAGTCCAGAGAACCCCGAATGTCAAGGGACATAAAGGTTAGGATTAAGGAAAAAAGAGAAGCTTATGGCAGATACCGAGGGCTCAATATGGCAGAGTCCGTAGAGGAGTATAAAAAATGCAGGGGGATCTTAAAAAGGAAATTAGGAAAGCTAAGAGAGTGCATGAGAAAGCATTGGTGGGTAGAATAAAGGAAAATCCAAAGGGGTTTTTTTAAATACATAAAGAGCAAGAGAATAACTAGGGAAAGAGTAGGGCCAATTAGGGACCACAGAGGTAATCTGTGTGTGGACCTGGAAGACGTGGGTACAGTCCTCAATGAATACTTTGCTTCGGTCTTCACCATGGAAAAGGACGATGCAGGTATAGGCATCAGGGTGGAGGACTGTGAAATATTAGAGGAAATTAACATAGCGAGGGAGGAGGATTTAGTGGCCTTAAAAGTGGATAAATCCACAGGCCCAGATGAGGTTTATCCTCATATTAAGAGGCTGTTGAGGGAGGCAAGGGAGGAGATATTAGGGGCCCTGGCAATAATTTTCAAATCCTCACTGGCCACAGGTGAGATGCCAGAGGATTGAAGGACTGCTAACGTTGTCCCATTATTAAAAAAGAGAGGAAGGGATAGATCAGGAAATTACAGGCCAGTCAGTCTAACCTCGGTGGTGGGGAAGTTACTAGAAAGAATTCTGAGGGACAGAATATATCTACACTTGGAGAGACATGGATTAATCAGGGATAGTCAGCATGGATTTGTTAAGGGAAGGTCGTGTTTGACAAATTTAATCGAATATTTTGAGGAGGTAACCAGAAATGTTGATGAGGGTAATGCATTTGATGTGGGCAACATGGACTTCAAGCAAGGCTTTTGATAAGGTCCCTCATGGCAGACTGGTCAAGAAAGTAAGAGCCCATAGGATCCAAGGCAAAGTGGCACATTCAACCCAAAATTAGCTGAAAGGCAGGAAACAGAGGGTGATGGTAGAGGGATGTTTCTGTGACTGGAAGTCTGTTCCCAGTGGGGTTCCACAGCACCTCTTTGCTGGGGCCTTGCTGTTTGTGGTGTAACATAAGTGATTTGAGTTTAAATGTAGGGGGTATGATCAAGAAGTTCGTGGATGACACAAAAATTGGTAGGGTGGTAAATAGTGAGGAGAATAGCTATAAATTGCAGGAGGATATCAATGGACTGGACAGGTGGGCAGAGCAGTGGCAAGTGGAATTCAACCTGGAAAAGTGCGAGGTAATGCACTTGGGGAGGGCTAACAAGGCAAGGGGTTACACTATGAATGGTAGGACCCTGGAAAGTACTGAAGATCAGAGGGGCCTTGCTGTGTATATCCACAGATCCCCGAAGGTAACAGGGCAGGTAGATAAGATGGTTAAGAAAGCATATGGGATACTTGCCTCTATTAGCCGAGGCATAGGATACAACAGCAGGGAGGTTATGCTGGAACTGTATAAAACACTAGTTGGGCCACAACTGGAGTTCTGCATACAGTTCTAGTCACCACATTATAAGAAGGATGTGATTGCACTGGAGAGGGTTCAGAGGAGATTCACCAGGATGCTGCCTGGGCTGGAGGGTCTGAGTTATGAGGAAAGATTGGGGTTGTTTCCATGGAGCAATGAAAGTTGAGAAGGGACCTGATAAAGATGTATAAGATTATAAGGGACATAGATAGGGTGGAAATGAAGGCGCTTTTTCCATTATTAGAGGGGTCAATAACCAGGAGGCACAGATTTAAGGTAAGATGTAGAAGGCTAAGATGGGAGTTGAGGAGAAATTTTTTCAACCAGAGGGTGGTGAGAGTCTGGAATTAACTGCCAGGAAGGGTAGTTGAGACAGAAACTCTCGCAACATTTAAGAAGTATTTAGATATTCACTTGCATTGCCATAGTCTCCAGGGCTATGGGCCAAGTGCTGGAAAATGGGATTAGTGTAGTCAGATCTTTGTTGGCCAGTGCAGACATGATGGGCTGGATGGCCTTCTTCTGTGCTGTAAATGTCTATGAGTCTATAATGGTGCATTATTCATAAAAATGTTATTTTGTTAGTGGAAAAATATAAATAAATAAGGCAAATGTAGTAAATAACCTTTTAACAGATTTACTGTGCTACCATCTATTACAGTCAAAATTCCTCAAATAGAGCCACTGGCCTTATTTGATATTTTGCATGCTAATATTACAAATATTACAAATATTAGACTATACAAGCTAGCCTTGTAAGCGGATCATTAAAAACCTTGTTATGTGTAAGCAACATGTACCTTACCATACCTTTCTCGCCAGGTTTTCCAATAAATCCTGGAAGTCCATCAAATCCATCTAGACCACGATCTCCTTTTGGCCCTGAACAGCAACAATTACTTATTTTAAAACATACATTAAGTATCAATTTTTGGAAAATTTAATTTGTCTTTGTAATTTGAATAAAGTAACCAAAGTTCAACAATAATATGAGAGAATAACCTTAACAAAATCAGGATAGTGGGGAAGAGCCATTTCAGGTGGAGGTAAGAAGAAATGTCTTCACTCAGAAATTGTGAATCCTTGGAATTCGCTATCCCAGTTGGTTGTGGAGGCTCAGTCATTGAGTGTATTCAAGATTGAAAGCAATAAGGGAATCAAGTGATATGGAGATCAGGCAGAAAGTGGAGTTGAGGTCAAGGATCAGCTGTGATCTTATTAAATAGAGCAACAGGCTCGAGGGATCGAATGGCCTACTCTTGTTCCTATTTTTTATGCACTAATGCTGTTTACTATTTATCAGTAGTAAATAGTCATTAATATTGATTCCGTTTTTGAACTATATTGTGTTTGAATTGGTTAAATCATGTACCAAGGAATTACTATCCAGCTCACCTTTCTCTCCGATAGCACCCTTTATGCCAGCTGGTCCTGGGGATCCAGGGAGACCTGCTATCCCCTGGTCCCCTTTTTCACCTGAAGACCCTATGAAAGATGAAAAATAACAACTGTTGAATTCATGTGATTAAATTCAGTATCTATCTCGTCTGTAAACAGACTAAGCAGGAAATTTTATCAAACCATACTGCAACAAATTAATGACAAATATGATCATTCAAAGATGGTGTTGGATGAGACACCAATGAGATACTAATCCTGCTCCCTGCACATTAGAAAAAATCTAGCATTATTAAGTTACAATACATATTTAAGTTAAAACTTTAGAAATGTTAACAATGTTTATAGTTCTATGTGCCTATTTTGAATATTTACTTTGGCTTTAATTATTTAAATTGTTTTGCTAAAATTTAAGAACACATTCCTAAGTGGAGCTCAATCACTTGCTCCTTGCTTTGATTTTCCTGGGGTATTCTTCCATATTGGACACTAATATGGTATTGTTGTAAAAAAATCAAAGGTGCCATTTGCAATTTGGAATTACTCTTAATTGACTGCAAACTGGTTCTTCAGTTATCTCTGCCAGTGGTGTTTAAGTGTGTTGACAATTGCAGTTGCATTGCAGTGACTGTGCTGTTCAGTTCATGTCAGACCACTATTTCCAGTTTTTTTTTGTAATTGAGTGCTGTGTTACATTGCAGGCACTGAAAGAGATCACAAAGCTGGGCAATGTCGAGGTGGGAAAACTCTCAATGCAGTAGATGATGCTGTTCTGAAATTGAGGAGCATAAATAATAACACATAACTTGTGCTTTACCTTTCTTTGGAGTGCTTGGCAATGGCTGGCAAAAATGGGAAAAGCACCATCACTAAGAGCATAAAAAAAATCAATCAATTTTAGAAATAGATTTGTATCCCCAGTTGTACTTTGAAGTTCCTAAAAATATTGATTAAACGTTCTCATCTTTTATTTTGCACTAAAAGAAGTTGCCGAATGAAACCATGGACATAAGCTGAGAAAATTGGACTTGATCAGATATAAATGTAGAATATTGTCCCATTATAAACCTAATAGTAAATGTGAATGGAATATTTAGTAGTGCTTTAGGGGGCTAATAGTACAGCCTGGGTACAATAGTGCTGGGACCACTTCTTTAGACATCCTGCACATCTGCATTGCTTTCTGCTGACCTCATCAATACAAATATATATTTGACACAGTTGGCACTCAGTGCATGAAGAATTGGGAGTTTCATAAAGGTGAAGATTTTGTTATCTTGTATCAGCAATTCATAAAAAGGCCAAATGGTCGCCCTTAAAGAAAAATTGTTTAAAATTTGCAAAATGCCCAGGAAGGCGCAGAGGCAGCCAGGGTCCAAAGTGTAGAAGCAACATGTAAGCTGAATTGTTCCAAAGCATTCATAAAGTTACACATATTGACTTGTCAACAGGAGAGTGGCAAAGAACTATAAAAATAGCTGCAGAGAAATAAAAAGGCAGCTTCTGGCACCAAATCAATCCCAAGAAACTATGTTCCAGAAATCTGGAGCAGATTTCCCTTGCATTACATAGTCCATGCGTGTGCTGTAGCTGGACCACCGTTCAAAAAAAATGTTGATTAAATTAAAGACCATAATACAATAAGCAGCTGCATGCTGGCTGTGTTATCAAGAACACTGTGCACTGAATGCTTATGCAAACCTGAGAGCCCCATGATTTGGAACACTGGTGACCAAAGCAATGCAGTGCGATTAGCCACAAGGCTTACATTATTGCTCCATGTGTTTTCAGATTGTTCCTTCATATAGCTTCAACAACTTTTTCGGGAGCTGATGATAGTGACCATACTACATACAGGCTCTAACAAGGAAGTACAGGGTTTATTGTACAATTCAACTATTGTGTCAACTTTACCTGCTTTTCCAGGCTCTCCCTGTTCACCCTTTTGTCCTGGTACAGAAGGGCAGCAGTCACAGCAGTTAAAAAGGAACTCATCGGAATCAATAGTAAAATTTCCATTATCTTCAAAAGGAGGCACAGTTGGGAAGGTGTCAAATAAACGGAGAGATGTTGACTTCAGTGTGGAACTTTCAGATGAAAGACCTGAATTATCAGTAGCAAGTTCTTCTGCAGGTACTGTCGAGGTTGGAAATGGATCTCCTGTAAAAACTTCACCTTTCTTAAATTCAGCTTTTGGTGGTGGTGTACTTTTTGCCACTAGTTGTGCTATGAAGAGGAACAACAGAAGGAGCTTTGTGTGCCATGGAAGGCTAAACATTCTTGCAGCTGAAAAAGATGAGTCAATATTTTAACAGTTCATGGAAACAAGAGATAAAAGAAATAACAATCCCATGTCAGACACCATAATAAAATCCACTTTTCTTTGCATTGTTAGAAGATTTTTTCATATAAAGAAAAGTTTATATGTGTACAGAATATGCAACTGTGATGTTCAAAAGTTCACTATCATTATGATAGGACTCATGGGGTTCTGCAACACACCCATCAACTTTCTGTGAGGGATGCCACATTGAGAGTTTCAACATAAATATTATGGTGCTCAGTACAGATATGCAGTAACCAGATGGACAAAACAGGCCAAATGACCTCCTTCTGTGCTGTAGCTGCTCTATGATTCTCTGTCTATATGGCCACCTTCCAAAACCATGCGGGCCTATTCATGATCAGAATGCACAAAGAAAGCAGTGTTTAAACATGACCATAAATGCCATAATTGAACAATGAACAAAAGAGTAGCAGTGCCACCAAAGCAAAAAAGGACCAACATTTTTCCATTTCACTAGATTGATGGGCTGGTTTATCAATTTTCCATGGAGGCAAGCACAGTTAGGGGCAGGCACTGAATATTGCATTCCCATAAGGCATCATTAGATGCCAATATCTCTGGAACATGAAGCAATTTTCAAAGGGAGGGCAGGATGGGTGATTCAGGAAACTCTTTCAAGTTATCAACAGTCACAGATTGCAACTCTTTCTAAGTACAATCACAGTTCTTGGTTTCCAGGAGTGGGACATGAACCCACAACCCTCTGATTCAAAGGCAAGGGTGCTATGAACTGAGCCACAGCTGACACCTTGAACCTGCACTCCTCCAATTAAGTGATTGTTGAACTTGTTGATAAGCTCATTAAAAGACTCCAGAGAAGCAGTTTTAAATATTCAATTGGGAGGCAGGGAAAAAAGCAGCATCTGGGCCATGTCAGGGTGCAGCACAGGTTGTGAGCACAGTCAAGAGCCATGAATGCGGATGGAAACACAGGTCAACATTCTTGTGAAGTGGAGAATATTGCACATCTGCTCAATCAGTGGCACAGAGGAGCTGAGGGGCTTGCATTTGTGAACAGTGAGTGGTAGCATTCTTGACAGGGAGGTGAGGCTGCTGGCATTACTTGAGCAGCAGAGGTTGGCAGACGAAGCCCTGGTGAACAAATGAATGCCAGCTGACAGACTTAAAATGGAGCAGACTGCCCTGACACTGGGAAGAGTAATGAGGAATAGCTTCTGTAGATGTGTCTTATTGGTCAGGAGGAGACCAGAGAAACACAGCAAGAGGCTGCAAGAGGAAGGCAATGCTACCCAAGACATCGGGAGCACCGGCCAAGAGACAGCTACCTGCAAATGACAGAGTGCCAGTACAATGAGAGACTGTGCCTATCCAGGAAGTTGGTCTAGATATTTGTGCTCTGGTCCACAATGACCTGATGCATCACGACCCCCTTGGTAGTCCCCCACTTGCAACTGTCAAGTTCACCATGGCACTGAATGTTATGCAACCAGGTGATTCCAGGGATCAGCGGCAGACCTGGGAGACATTTCACAGTTCGCAGCTCATCATGCTATCAGGCAGGTCACAGATGCCCTATTCCAGAGGGCGGGAGACTACATCCATTTTGAAACAATTAGTTCAGCGCAGGCACAGAGGGCATTGGTCTTTGCCACCATCGATGGATTCCTCAGGTCAGGGGGCCATCAACTCACATAGCCATCAAGGCACCAACAGACAGGCCAGCCAGATTCCTCAACAGGAAATGTTTCCACTTAATGAATGCCCAGCTGGTCTGTGACCACAGGAAGCATATCTTGCATGTCTGTACCCAGTTCCTGGGCAGCTGTCATGATTCCTTTATCCTACAAATTTTTCCAGGGTGAGGTGATGGTGTAGTGGCATTGTCCCTGGACTAGTTATCCAGAGACCCAGTGTAATGCTCTGGGGACCCGCCATGGCAGATGGCAGAATTTGAATTCAGTAAAAATCTGGAATCATTGTCGATTATTGTAAAAACCCATCTGGTTCACTATGTACTTTAGGGAAGGAAATCTGTCTTCCTTACCTGCTCTGGCCTACATGTGACTCCAGGCCCACAGCTGGTTGACTCTGAAATGCCCTCTGAAATGGCCTAGTAAGCCAGTCAGTTGTAATAAACCGCTACAAAGTCACAAAAAAGGAATGAAACCGGACAGATCACCTGGCATCAACCACAGAACCATAGAAAAGTTACAGCACAGAAGGAGGCCATTCGGCCATCTTGTCTATGCCCGACCGAGGACACCCAGGTGCCCTTTCTAAACCCACCTTCCTGCACCCGGCCCATAGCCCTGCAGCTTACAGCACTTTAGGTGCAGATCCAGGTATTTTTTAAAAGAGCTTAAAGTTTCTGCCTCTACCTCCAACTTGGGCAGTGAATTCCAGACACCCACTGCCCTCTGCATAAAAAGCAACAGCAATCGCAGCCCTGTTGACCCTGCAAAGTCCTCCTTACTAACATCTGGGGGCTAGTGCCAAAATTGGGCCAAAATTCTGCCCTCCCTTAGAAAATTGCTTCATGTTCCAGAGATATAGGCAACAGCCTGACATAGTCATTGTCACGGAATCATACCTTACAGGTAATGTCCCAGACTCCACCATCACCATCCCTGGGTATGTCCTGTCCCAATGGCAGGACAGACCCAGCAGATGTGGCGGCACAGTGGTATACAGTCAGGAAGGAGTTGCCCTGGGAGCCCTCATCATTGACTCCGGACCCCATGAAGTCTCATGGCATCAGGCCAAACATGGGCAAGGAAACCTCCTACTGATTACTATGTACCACCCTCCCTCAGCTGATGAATTAATGTTCATCCATGTTGAACATCACTTGGAGGAAGTACTGAGGGTGGCAAGGGTGCAGAATGTACTCTGGGTGGGGGACTTCAATCTCCATCACCAAGAGTGGCTTGGTAGCACCACTACTGACTGAGCTGGCCGAGTCCTAAATGACATAGCTGCGGCAGGTGATGAGGGAACCAACGAGAGGGAAAAACATACTTGATCTCATCCTCATCAACCTGCCTACTGCAGGTGTATCTGTCCATGACAGTATCAGTAGGAGTGACCACCACACAGTCATTGTGGAGATGAAGTCCCGCCTCCACATTGAGGATACCCTCCATCTTGTTGTATGGCACTACCACCATGCTAAATGGGATAGATTTCAAACAGATCTAGCAACTCAAGACTGGACATCCATGAGGCACTGTGGGCCATCAGCAGCAGCAGAATTGTACTCAAACACAATCTGTAACCTCATATCCTTCATTCTACCATTACAATCAAGCCAGGGGTCAACTCTGGTTCAATGAAGAGTGCAGGAGGCCATGCCAGGAGCAGCACCAGGCATACCTAAAAATGAGGGGTCAACCTGCTGAAGCTATAACACAGGACTATTTGCATGCCAAACAGCATAAGCAGCAAGTGATAGACAGAGCTAAGCGATCCTACAACCACCGGATCAGAACTAAGTGCTGCAGTCCTGCCACATCCAGTTGTGAATGATGGTGGACAATTAAACAACCCACTGGAGGAGAAGGGTCCACAAACATCCCCATCCTCAATGATGGAGGAGCCCAGCACATCAGTGCAAAAGATAAGGCTGAAGCATTTGCTACAATCTTCAGCCAGAAATGCTGAGTGGGCGATCCATCTCGACCTCCTCCGGAGGTCCCCAGCATCACAGATGCCAGTCTTCAGCCAATTCGATTCACTCCACATGATTTCAAGAAACAGCTGAAGATACTGCAAAGGCTATGGGTCCTGACAATATTCCGGCAATAGTACTGAAGACTTGTGTTCCAGAACTTGCCGTGCCCCTAGCCAAGCTGTTCCACTACAGCTACAATGCTGGCATCTACCCAGCTATGTGGAAAATTGCCCAGGTATGTCCTGTACACAAAAAGCAGGACAAATCCAACCCGGCCAATTATTGCCCTATCAATCTACTCTCAATCACCAGTAAAGTAATGGAAGGGGTCATCAACAGTGCTATCAAGCGGCACTTGCTTAGCAATAACCTGATCACTGATGCCCAGTTTGGGTTCCAGCTGGGCCACTCAGCTCCTGACCTCATTACAGCCTTGGTTCAAACATGGACAAAAGAGCTGAACTCCCGAGGTGAGGTGAGAGTAACAGCCCTTGACATCAAGGCAGCATTTGACCTAGTATGGCATCAAGGAACCCTAGCTAAACTGGAGTCAATGGGAATCAGTCATACCTAGCACAAAGGAAGATAACTGTGGTTCTTGGAGGTCAGTCATCTCAGCTCCAGGACAATCACTGCAGGAGTTCCTCAGGGTAGTGTCCTAGGCCCAACCATTTTCAGCTGTCTTCATCAATGACCTTCCTTCCACCATAAGGTCAGAACTGGGGATGTTCGCTGATGATTGCACAAAGTTCAGCACCATTTGTGACTCCTCAGTTACTGAAGCAGTCCATGTCCAAATGCAGCAAGGCCTGGACAATATCCAGGCTTGGGCTAACAAGTGGTAAGTAACATTTGCGCCACACAAGTGTCAAGCAATGAGCATCTCCAGCAAGAGAGAATACAACCATTGCTCCTTGATATTCAATGGCATTACCATCACTGAATCCCCCACTATCAACATCCTGGAGGTTACCATTGACCAAAAACTGAACTGGACTAACTATATAAATACTGTGGTTACAAGAGCAGGTCAGAGGCTAGGAATCGTGCGACAAGTAACTCACTTCCTGACTCCACAAAGCCTGTCCACCATCTACAAGGCACAAGTCATGAGTGTGATGGAATACTCCCCACTTTCCTGGATGAGTGCAGCTCCAACAACACTGAAGAAGCTTGACACCATCCAGGACAAAGCAGTCCACTTGATTGGCACCCCATCCACAAACATTCACTCCCTCCACCACCGATGCACAGTAGCAACAGTGTGTGCCATCTACAAGATGCACTGCAGGAATTCACCAAGGCTCTTTAGACAGCATCTTTCAAACCCACGACCACTACCACCTAGAAGGACAAGAGCAGCAGATAGATGGAAACACCACCACCTGGAAGTTCCCCTCCAAGTCACTCGCCATCCTGACTTGGAAATGTATTACCATTCCTTCACTGTAGCTGGGTCAAAATCCTGGAACTCCCTTCCTAACAGCACTGTGGGTGTACCTACACCACATGGACTGCAGCGGTTCAAGAAAGCAGGTCACCACCACCTTGTCAAGGGCCCAGCCAGCGAAGCCCACATCCCATGAATGAATAAAAAAAAATCCCTTCAGGCCAACATCCAGTTTCTGTGGGTGGCTGCTGGGTATAAGGGTTATCTGTTAAGGAGGTGGCTCCTGACACCTGTCCGGCACCCAGGCATGAATAGAGAGAGGTACTGCAACCAAAGCTATGTGCTAACACAAACCTGCATTGAACAGATCATTGGCGCCTTGAAGATACGCTTCCGTTGCCTTGATAGTCAGGTAGTGTCCTTCAGTGTGAGCCAGCCAGGGTGTCTCATATTGTGGTGCAATAAACCTAGGTCACAATTATACTACACTATCAATCTGTAACCTATAGTTATACAGTGCAAAGCAAAATAAGACCAAAATTATGCTGTGGACAGCATATTGCACTTTGTTTGCCAGTAGAGAGCTCCATGCGATCATACTCACACATCGTTATGCTGCTTGTTGGTTTTTGTTAAATCTAGGAGACCACAGGAAAGCTTAACCGTGTATAAAAGTTGGAGTCCAACACACTTCAGAATGGAAAAATAACTTTGTTAAAAAAGAAACTAGTCACTTCATGCTGATTTCTTTTAATCTGGAGGATGGAAATTTACAAGCATCTGCCTCTTCCCTCAGCAACAGTAATAATGTGCAATTGACCTCAAGGTCAACAATTCAATTTTGTGGCCTGTATGGAACAGGTCAGGCATTCACAGATGTACCTTAACAGGAGGATGATACATTGTGAATTACTTTAAGTGATACAAAAAGCATATCGTCTGACTTACCAAGAACAATGCCACAGAAGATCCACTTGTGACATTAAAAATACTAAATCAATTAAAGTGCACGCAAGGTCCAGTAGACAAGTTTCTCACACTTGTTGGCATGGATCTGATGCGGAGGCTGAGAGGGACGTGACTTCATAGCCATACTTCAGAATTTGATTCAATGCACAATCAGAACCACTTTGCATTGATGTAAAAGCTACATGATAACTGCAACTTTAGTGAACTACAACAGTCTTGGAGCATTGTTAGGAATAATTTAAAAATAATTTAGAATGATTGGTGCTTTTTTCCTGATCAGCAATTTTTGAAAAATGGAACAAGAAGAAATGCAAGAGAATGAGAAAAAGTATTTACACTAGAGGAATTACATTTTGCAGTTAGTATAACGTAGGAAAATACTCAGTGAGATTTGGCAAGCAGTAATGAGATGGATGATGTGGCAATCTCTCCTTGGTCATGTTAGTTGAGGGAAAAACGTTGGTCAGAACATCAGAAGATGTTGCCTGCACTTCTTCTGAATAGTAACATGCAATTTTTAATGTCCACCTGAACCATGGAACAGAGAGGGACATGAGACTTGATTTTTAGTCTCTGCCAAGGCTGGCATTGGAGTCCAGTGGGCATTAAAATAGCCCCGCTGACCCATCTCAGCCCTGGGCAATATTTGCAGTGAGGGGATGGAGGTGGAGGTAGCAACAGGGCCACTTCCCCCATCCATACACAGGAGGTAGCTAACACACCTTGTTAAGATTTTCCAGTCAGCCTCCTGGACCGCACATGTGGCAGGGGCCAGTTTAGAAGCCTGGAGTCAGCCTCCCAGTGGCAGACTGGTGGGTGGGGGGGGACAGTGCTCTAGACAGGCCTCTGAGTGCATGAGCAGTTGTAGGCCACCCTGCAGAGGGACCCTCCCGCTGCCCTGAACAGTAATGGCCTGGTTGCAATCCAAGCTTTTAAGTTTAGGTTTATGAAGTTGGAGAAAAGGCACCTCCATTTTGAAGTACCCTCTCCTTTATTTAGATGCCATCACAGCCTGCTACTGCTTTCCAGCTGGAAGGCCTCTGATTGGCCCTCTAATTTCAAGAGCTGGCCCACCACCCTTAATTCAATGGTGAGTACCCCCTCTGGCCATTAATTAACTGCCCCTCTGAAAATAGGGATCTGTGACTCTTTCCCCCCAGTGGCAGGTTCAGGACCCAGATCCTCTTTCTCTTATCCCCAGAGGAAAACCCTGCCCATGATCTTATATTATTGCTTTCCCTGAATGATCCCACCTCTGACAGCATTGAACACCCCCTCTACTGCCCTGAAATAGCAACCCTAGTCACGTGCTCAAGTTCTGGAATGGGGCTCCAACCCACATCCTATTGATTCAGTTGCAAGAATATTGCCAACTACAGCAAACTTTAGGACAGCAGACTTCTATAGTTGTCCATTTGGTCATCACTGTTTTTTCAGGGTCTGGCGGAGCAATTTCACATTCCTAACTATGTCTTAAACTATTATTTTGAATTTGTGGAATCAGTGTTACTTCTCACAACGATTAGAAATGAAGAATGACCACCTTTCAGCAGTGATTAGTAAACTGCAGTCACACTGGTATTTTTACCTCATTGCAAAAGCAATCTGAGTCCATAGGAACAATTGAAAACTTCAACTCATCGTTCAGTTTACAAATAACAATAGAATTATACTCCATGGAGTTTGGGTGTAAAGCCAGCCATAGGATAAGTGCTGCAAACATCAACTCTAAAATCTATTTGTACCTATTTGATATCTAAAGCCTAAGTACAGCAGAAGATTCACTCGTGTTTTCAATTATTGGTTTGAATGTAAGAACCATTGGTGTCTGTATTCCACACTAATGTCAATTGTTTGTGCACTTCCTGAGGTCTAACACAGGCGTTAAAATTGCTTAAAAGTTCAAACAACTCTAAGTGGCAATACAGATTAAAGAGTGCCAATCTGGTCTGTGTAATCGGTGGACATTGAAAAGCAAAGTGATGTGTAGTATAACTGCAGTATTCTGGCCCAACTCCATAACTTGAAGCAAAGTTACTTAGTTTAGAAAACAAATAAATATGATTTAAACTTGATCTACAGTATTTGCTGACGATTGCTTCATTCACATTTCCATTTAGATCATGAACATGAAAATGGTTTTATGTGGCAATAGTACAGAAAGAGTATCAGTATAATCAACCGTTTCAAAAAGCAAGTCATGATCATTAACGTTCATTGGCCTTCCTATTCACAAGTGATAAGGGAGAAACTAAATCTTTGCCATTTTCCTCTGATTATTGGGTGTTAGTCATGTTTCTTGCAATAGAGCACCTTTAGACGTATTTCAAAGCAAGAGTCCAACTTGAGTATCACTGAGCAGTTCTCCGTTCCGCTTGTATAAATTGCATTAACAAGGCATAAACACAGTCACTGTTGTTTCGAGTACTTACCGGTACTGTATATCCGCGCTAATGCAATATTTTAATGACAAAGGGTTATTTTTGCGTCCATCAGGGTAACCAAAAACCAACAGTTATCCAATAACAACTCAAGTCTTTGTTACAAGATGTAACCTAAGGATGTTGTAACTCTGTTGGTTCTGTAAAGCCACTGAAACAGAACGTTTGTTGCCTCTTTGCCACAGAAATAGAGTTTAATGATTTTATCACTTCCGAGTACATTTCAATGTTGTTAAAATGTTAAAAGCCTACGGTCTAGTGTTAACTGCAATACTAAAGTGGTATTCATAAGATAACGAGTGAAAACGTTCATATTTCGGTAAAAGCCCCAAATTAGTGAACATTCCGGCTTTTTACACTTTTGAAATGTCCACAGATCTACCCTACGACGCAGAAAAACGCTATCAAAATTAAACCTCATATAACATTATATGAGGCTTTAAGAACCTTTCCACAGTGATCTAGGATAATAGTGTCTACAACCTGTCTTCAATATTAAAACTCATTTCAGAGGTAGCCTATGGCAATACCATACCTCAACATTTTATGTCTGCGCAAAATACGTATGCTTTGTTGAAAATTTAGGATTATGTTTAACATAACCTTTTCCCAGTAATAATGTTAGGGTCAAGGTACGTAAATCGCGATTCCGAACCCCGTTCAATCTGATTGAATTTAATGTAGTGCATGTTAACTATTACAACACTAAAGGATATACTTTAAAAACTAGACATCACTTTTGAAACTAGACATGCTAACATCGGTCTTCCAGCACTAATAATTCTACCATTGATGGCAAAAGTACTAAAGCTAGCACCACCAAGTTTATTGGCATACCTGTTGTAACGTTTGCTGTACCATTTATCCCAAACATCTAGGACCAATTGGACCAAATGAATTGCATGTCTCCCATTCCCCGATTTACTTATTTATTACTTATAGCCCAGAACCAATGGCAATGTATGAAGTATTTGCGGGCGCATGGGATTGGCTATTTTTTCAGAACTTTCTCCCTGCACAAACTCCAGTGATAAGATAGAAACTAGCCCTATTTTCTACTGATGTATTTTTGCAGTTTGATGACTATCTATTGTGCCATTTGAATGAAGGTTCTTTTTTTAAAAATAAATCTGCTGAAACGGTTCAATTACTTATATAATACAGTTTGGAAAAACACATTAGGAGTCATTTTAATATAGTATATTTGTAGGCAGAAAAATACTTTAAAAAAAATATTAACTCAACCACTGTGCAGGTACACATTTTAAATCATATTTAGTAATTGCATAGCACTGCCCTCTCATTGGGTGACTTTTACTTTCTGTTGCAAGACTTAGGTGATTAATATCCAAGAGAATTAATTCGGTTCCTAATATGAGAAACACGCCATGTAACCAAGATCGGGTCGTTTAGCATTTTATCCCAACATCTTCCCAATTTTTGACTTTTTAACAATCAATTTGAAAATGCTACGTATTGTAGGATCATAGCCAATTACGTAGTTGCCCCGAGATTTTGCGAAACTACGAGTTCGGACAATCTTGGGAAATCTAAAGGAATTGGTAACGTTGCGGTATTAGTGAAACTTGCGAGTTGGTTGACGACTACATGTGAAGAGATTCCATTCAACTTTAACACGGGGGCAGAATCGTTAACTCATCCAGGCCGATTTCACACGGTTGCAAAAAAGAGACTGGAAAATGCTGGAATACTTGTGGGTCTGCTAACATCTGGGGAGAAAAGCAAACTTTATGTTTCAGATCCATGACCTTTCATCACACGTTTTACTCTGCAGTTCCAAATTTCTGCTTAAGACTTTTGAGGAGAATGAATATTGATATTGAAATCAAATACTAAAGGGGCGTATTTAATGTAACATGAAATAATGAAAACCTCATTTGCAATAGGAATAGGAGTAGGCCATTTAACCCCTTGAATCTAACCCACCATTCAATGAGATCATGGCTGATCTGCAACCTAACTCCATATACCTAAATTTGTCCTATATCCCTTCATACCTTAGGTTAACAAAAATATATCAGTCTCAGATTTAAAATTAAGGATTGATCTGGCATCAACTGTCATTTGCAGAGGAAAGTTCCAAATTTGTATCACCCTTTTTGTGTAGAAGTCTCTTAATTTCACTCCTGAAAGATGGGGCTCTGATTTTTAGATTATGACCTCTAGCCCTAGACTCCCATCCTGCAGAAATAGTTTCTTTCTATCTAGCTTATCTGTTCCCCTTACCATCTTGAAAACTATAATCAAATCACCCCTTTTCCATCTAATATCCAGTATCATTCTGGTAAACCTACATTGCACTCCCTCCAAGGTCAATATATCCTTCTTAAGTGGTGTCTCAAAACTGCTCACAATACTCCAGATGTTGTCCAACCAGTGCTTTGTAGAGCTGAATCATGACTTCTACCCCCTTGTATACTGGTTCTCTGGGTATAAAGGCCAGCACTCCATTAGATTTTTTGATTATTTTCTGTACCTACTGGTGATATTTTAGTGATCTATGTACCTGGGCCCCCAAATCTCTTTGGACTTCCTTTTCTAGCTTGTCACCTTAAAAAATACACACATCTACCCTTCTAGGTTCAAAGTGCATGTCCGCACGTTTGCCAATATAGTGCAATATACAAGGGGGTATAAGTCATGATTCAGCTCTACAAAGCACTCGTTGGACAACATCTGGAGTACTGTGAGCAGTTTTGAGAAACCACTTAAGGATATATTGACCTTGGAGGGAGTGCAATGTAGGTTTGCCAGAATGATACTGGATATAAGGTGGATAAGGGGTGATTTGATTGTGGGCACTTTGAACCTAGAAGGTTCATTCACCACAATTTTCCCATCCGCTTAATCCACCAACATCTCTGAAAATACAACATCAGAAGAAGCTCAAAAGATGCAGTACTTGGATAAACATGGATGTCCTGTTATTTTTCCATAGCACAATATATTTGATTAAATTCTAATGGCTGTCCCATTTGCTTGTTCATTCCTTAGGGCAATGTCTTGACCAATCAGAGTCAAGCTGCCTGGCTTAAATTTCAAACAATGCTTGGCAGTTAACTATTCATCACCATCAACTGGCCCATTCTCCACGGCAGCACCTCTACTAATCAGAGTTCACTTGCCAACCAATCAGCAAGCACTCTCTTCTCATACAGCATAAATCTGTTGTTTCCCTTACTTAGCATTCTTGCAAATTGTTCTGATGAGTGCAAGATGAAAAGCTTTGTCAAAATGTCTCTCTTTTCAGCAATACATTAATGTGCCTTTTATTGTTTTACTTTGAGCATAAATAGATTAAGTTCAATGTAGTGGCATGTTAATATCATTTGTATGGTAAATGCTGAAATGTAGTATTTAACTTGGTCATTAATTAGGGTGTACATCCTTGCGAACTCACTGGAAATGAGATGTTCAGCAAACTTTTACTATGGGATATTTTGGGTGCATATTATTTTTCATAACACACTTTGTCCTTAAACTCCATTTGATCTTATGCATTATGGCAGTTTTCGGAAGACCGACAAGTGACCTTGTGAGTATATGCCTTGCGCAATGTTTACCTTTCACTGGGCTACTAACCTCATGTTTTCTGTAGAATATGGAATAACGGAATGAAGGCATAAATTCGAGGATTAGCTGCAGGTTTATGCACAAATGTCAACTTTATTGTGATGTGAAAAATGGCAATATTTCAACAGGCATCTTCATAACTACATCGCAAATTATCTGACTATTGTAGTTATTAAAAAGAAAACCATGTTGAGAAAATTTGGCGGATGGTCTTACAACTGTGAAAGTAGGTGAACAAAAATAAGCAAGTTTTGGCAATTACTCATTGTATTGGAAGCTCTTGTTAAGGTTACATGATCTTTACAAATAAAGATTTTGAAATCCCTCCTCCATCCCCACCCCCTTTCCTTTTCTTCCCCCTCCCTTTTGTTTTTTCCAATAATTTATATTGATCTTTCTTTTCCCACCTATTTCCATTATTTTTAAATCTATACCTGTAATGCCCTGTTAGTCTTTCCACCCCACCCCCACTAGAGCTGTACCTTGAGTGTCCTGCCATCCATTCTTAATTAGCACATTCTCTTAGATAATATCACCACCTTCAACACCTCTTTGTTCCTTTGTCTGTGACATATTTTGATTATCTGCTCCTATCACTGCTTGCTTGTCCCTACAACCACCCCCGCCCCCCCACCCCCCCCACCCAACTTCTGTCCCCCCACCCCCCTTAAACCAGCTTATATTTCACCCTCTCCTAATATTACTTAGTTCTGTTGAAGGGTCATGAGGACTCGAAACGTCAACTCTTTTCTTATCCGCCGATGCTGCCAGACCTGCTGAGTTTTTCCAGGTAATTCTGTTTTTGTTTTACAAATAAAGGGTCGTTAATCTCATTCTGAATAAAACCGCCTCGGGGACACATTCACCAATTCAGAAACGTGTTTACCTCTGGAAATGAGAAATCAACTCAGGCCGGAGGACGGTATCAATGACCTTTTCTCTGGTCAAAAGCTGTTAAGACTGTTCTGTAAAATTAGATCTGCTAGCGTCAAGTTAGTGCAACACGCATGAAAACTGCCTTTAAGTTGGACACTAGTTAACTTAGTTAATGCGGTAGATATCAATGATAATGTAACGAACAGAGAGATGGATAGGATCTGTTCTTCTGAAATTAGGAACACGTTCGGGGAGGCGAGAGTATTGGCCCAGAAAGAGAAAGGATAAAGCCTACATTTCCATGCTAACGAGCTTTCAGAATTGGAAACATGCTGAGGTAATTGATTAAACCAACGCATTGGGCTGAAAATCCCGGAGGTTACATAACGAAATTGAAGGAGGTATAGTATCTGGGAATTGACAGCACGGATAGCACTGGGAAGAAAGGTCATTTTTCGTTGTTGATAAATCTGAACTGGAAAGGGCAGATAATGAAGTGCTTTTATAGATCCATGAGATTTTAACTACTGAGATATTGACTTGGGAAACAGCAGAGCGAAAAGTTACTGGATAAGGCGCGATTTCAGACATGAGGAAGATCACTTGCCCATTCAGATGTTGATCAGCCAACATAGTCAAGAACTATCTGAGATCAAAACTTATTAACGTACAGAGAGAAATAGGGAGCTATCTAGCATCCAATAATTATAGCATCGTTAGAACTGCAATTCTCAAGGTATATCATTTTATAACGGGTCTACATGGACTGCACAAGTATCCTGCTGCGAAAGTGTAGCCGTGTGTAATTGGTTTGTCCTCTTCAGCTCAGTAAGTATAAATGCGGTTAATATACCATCTTAAACTCACTTAATTTAACTGCTATAGATGACGGAAGTTAGCGGTGTTTGTGAATTACTGGATGGAATCGACACAGATTTGCACTATGCGGTAGGAGGCGGGTAACAGGACGTCTTACTCGCCGGCAGCGATGGCGGCTTTTCAGCAAGCCGCTGCATTAATTATTTATTCCTCGGAAATACTGGCCATGCCACTTCACCATACTGGGTGCCACATTTAAAGTGCAAAGGCACACACACCTCAATGCTCCCAGCCCACACTGCCACACACAAGGCAGAATGGCTCAGAAAGGCAAGCTAACTGCAGCCCCCACGACCCCCTGGAGTGCCTTTTGAATGCTCTGGAGGCCGGACATAATGTACCCTAACCCCACCCTGGCTGCAGGATGGGCAACAACATCATCAATCCAGCATGGAAGGTGGTGGCAGCGGTGGTCAGCACCAATGCCCTGCAAAAGAGGACAGCCACCTAGTGCTGCTACAGGATGAATGGTCTCATCTGTTCCGCCAGGGTAAGTCACTCTTCTCATCGACCTCAACTCACACACTCACAAACCCATCACACATCCACAGGGATATCACACATCAAGGTTCAATACCACTAACTCTCACACACACCCTCACATCTCCATCAGGCTCATATCCTCTGGATATGTCCTTATCCCGCCCATGTCTCCGCTCACCACACAAACATTCCACACAGTGCCATGTGTCCTGCTCACACTATCTCCATCTGCTTTCATGCAGGAGAAGCTGGCTCACAGCAGCAGGGAGAGGTCCAAGACCCAGGGTGGAGTGACCTACATTAGGCCCCTCACTCACTTTGAGGAGCACGCCATCATGCTGACTGGCGAGGATGTGGACTGCGTCTGCGGCGATGGTGAGGTTGGCGGTGAACACCTTCATGAGGATCCTGCACCACATCATCCCTCCCTCAATGCAACTGTGAGTGCTCTCTCTCCTGTTTTTGACTCTGCTGCTATGCACTGATTATTTCTACGTTGGATCACGGAGCTCTGCCAAGCGGCCGACACCCTCAACCAGCCAATCCCTCAGCTCCATCCAGGTCCTCAACTCCAACCAAGAGGATCCTCCTCCATTGAAGAGCTGGATATAAGCAGCCTGGAAGACCCATCCAGTGCTTACCCACACCCTTCACCAGCGCAGAGACACACACCTCAGAGGGACCTGGATCTAGGGCAGGCTTCGGTTCACCACACAGGCACATGTCCATAGCAGCAGGAGGCAGGTTCGTACGAGCTCCCCAGCACTCAGAAGACTGCTGGGAAAGAGACTGGGGATGAGGTCCAAGTCAGCTGATGAACCTCTGGAACCAGCCTTCCAGCTCATCATGGAGAGTCAGCAGAAAGCGGGGGAACCTCATAGAGCTGTTGGAAGCCCTCAACAGAGTAGCATGTGAGTCGGAGGAGTGCGTCCGCCTGCTTTCTGATAATGTGGTGCTCACATGTGTGTTTATGGAGGTCTCCATGGGTACGATGGCAAACGCCATGGAGACCCTGGTCCAGCAGATGTGTGCAGACCTGCACTCCACCATAGGAGCCCTGGGTGAGTTCCTGCAGAGGCAACATGAGAGGGAAACAGGACACCTTGACATCCCTCCAGGTGTTCCTTCCCTCAAGGAGTCATGCCGGAACCCTTGGGCACCCGAAGGGAGGAGAAGAGGTATCTGGACAGTCATGGGTCATCCACTCAGGAGTCTCAGAGGCTGTCCTCTTTCCCCCCACCCCCCCCCCCCCCCCCCCAAGTCCCCTTTGTCTGTGAGCCCCTCAACCTCGTCCTCTGTCACCACAGAGGGAGCAGCTAGCCAATGAGTAATTCTGGAAGAAGTGTGTGTCTGGCAGGGTCTTTCGGAGCCTCGTGCAAACACTCTCTCACGCACACAGATCCTTCACGTGTCACACTCATCTCCATGTCCTGAGCATTTTGAATGCTGTCTGCTGGTGTTCACTTACAGTTGTCCATCTGAGCTGACCTGCATCTCCACCCACCCACTGATCACACTCCCATGCAGCACATGATCTTGTCCACCATGACTCTCGTTTTACTTTCGATTCGGACAGCATGGTCTGGATTCGCTTTTTCATCGGCTCCCCCATTTCGTCCCCCCGCATCCAGCTTCACCTTCCACCTCCCCTCCGTGACCTACCAGCCACAACCCTTTCCTTCGGGTGTGTCCAGGTGAATGTGCACGTTCCCTTCCTTCCCGAAAATCCCACTCCCATCCACGTTCACCTCCCCGACCTCCTCCTCCCCACCCCCAGGTTCCATGTCTGCCTCCAAGTCCCCACTAACCACCCTCGCCATCCCTTCTACTGCTACCATCGAGCCTTCATCCTCCCACCCTACCACCTCACTCTGCCCTTAGTCATTCTCACCATTTCCTCATACCACTGCCCAGGAGGCAGTCATCGACGCATCAGAGACCTCCCTTGCACGTTCACCTGGACATCCCCCCCCGCCTCCCGGACCCCTTCTGCCTTCCGGACCCCTTCCCCCCTTGGAACCCCTTTCCCCCACTGGACTCCACACCTGCTTAGTCCTTCCCGCTTCCTGACTTCTTCAAGCACCTTTACTTCTTCTACGACCCATATTTCTCCCTCCAGCCTCACTTCTCCCTCCAGCCTCACTTCTCCCTCCAGCCTCACTTCTCCCTCACTTGGACTCCCTCCTCCCTCCATATCCCTTCTCCCCTCCAAACTCATATCCTTACACCCACCTCCCCAGTTGCCATCTTCTCCCCTGTTAGCCCCTCCTCTCTCCCCCTGATATGTTCATTTGCCCCCAACCTCTCCCCCTCTTGACACCTTCATTCCCCCTCTCCCAACTTCACCCCATCCTGACATTTTCATTCCCCACCCTTCCAACCTCATCCCCCCAACACCTCTTCCTCTCCAAGTCAATCCTAGACCTTCATCTCCCACCCCCCAGTACATCTCCCTCTCCCAAAAACAGCTAGACCTCCCTGTCCACCCCCTCGACGATCATCCATTGTGAACAGACCCTCAATGGTGACTTGCCAACTTCCATGGGCTGCATCACGGCAGAGCCATGACCATGAGAATGCCAGCATGCCATTGACATTCCTCTAGTTTGCTGCTGGTTCCAGCATCTTCTGCTCCTCGAATGTCCATGATGTAAGCAAGGCCCTGGCGGTAAGGCCCGACTTCTACACGTCACACTTGTCAAGACATGTCCTGCATCAGTGTGCAATCACGCTGACATGGACGGACGATCTAGTGGGGGGAGGGTGGGGGGGAGATGAGTCCAGCGGGGTGGCCTTATAATGATATGCGAATGTATTACAATGAGGTTCCTGACGCCCGATGGTGGGACCCATTCCCCACCATCGACAGGCTGAGTGGATGATCACAAACTGGCTGCACAATGTCGTGAAACCGATTTTTGGCCTTCTCACCATATTGTTCACTCAAGCGGCTGAGCACGCCCGACGCTAACGCACTAGCTCTAGCTCAAGAGGAGCCAATACGAAATGGCTTGTATATATTTTGATGTATGATGGACTGAACTCTTAAAAATCATAGAAATAGTTAGCCATATAGATCTCACTTCATGACATGATACATTAGTGTTGTTTTCTGCTTCTAGCCAAATTCAGTACGCAGACAAGAATTGAAGTGTATGATAAATAACATTTTTTTCCTTAAGCCCAATGATTTACATTTTTAGGCCAATGCCTAATGTTAAGTACCACTTCAGACAGGCAGAACAAACAGCTGATTTGCTGCTTATGCTTTTTTCAATGAAAGTCTGCGAAATGTCTTCCAAGAGTGAACTCACTGGGTAGGGAATTTCAGATGCAAGGCCATGCTTTACCATGTTGTTGGAAAGATAAGTGTTGCACCAAACTCTGATTAGATGATGTATTGCTTGCTCTGTTTAGATGATGCCACGCTAAGATATACCGCCACACCATTCTACAATCTTCAACATATTACAGTGAGAAACAAATGTGCTCTTCATACCCTTGTCAAGTCATCTCTTATTACAATTAACTTAAATTAACTTAATTACAATTAGCTTAAGAATTTTGACAAAATGATGCATTGACAAAGGGCACAAGATTGTCTTTGTTGAGCTTTTCATTCACTAAAGGGAAAAGGCAGGAAAAGCAACTTGAAGGTTACTGGGAGATGTCTGGGTCACGGGAAGAAACCGTTTAAGACATAGAGGTGCTATTACCATTGTTAATTCACACATTTATCAATGTGCATTATTTACAGACCTAGATTGCTGACACAATAAGAAGCAAATGATAACAGGAGATGGCACTTGCCTTATGTGCCAGGGAAGCTGCAGAGAGTAGTTTCAAACTAAGGCAGCTCAACTCTGGAAATATTCTCCTTTTGATATGAAATTGTTTTTCAAATTGTTATTTCTAGTTCTTTCCTCAAAGCAGGGCTTACATGTGTTCCACACTGCATGAAGGACTAAAGCTACATTGAGCCACTTCTTACTGGAAGCCATTGTCAGGGGATTTATTGTAAACCTGATTCCTTTTCTTTTCCAATAGATTTTTTCCAAAATAAGGCATCTTATGAGAATGATGCATCTATTCCAGTACCACACGGAAAATGTATACATTTGCACCAGCATACTAGCATTCTGGAAAATAACATCAGTGATCAGAGGGACGATTGCTAATTGATTCAAAGCACACAAATGAGAAGGAATGAAGCTGTATTTCCAATGGTTGCAGACGTGAATCCAGATTGGTATGTTGCCTCCCTGGTGCCAGGGTCATGAATGTCACTGAACAACTGCAGGGCACCCTAAGGGGGAAGCATGAACAGCGAGTGGTCATGGTCCACTTTGGTACCAAGGACATAGGTAAAAGAAGGGATGTGGAAAAGGACAAGGAACAATCCACAGTAAGAATAATTAACTGCCAACTTCAATTAAGCAAGAATGGATCTGGCCCAGATAAATTGGAGTCAAAGGTTAACAGGCAAAACTGTAACTGAACAGTGAGCTCTTAAAAAGCTTAAAAAAAAGACAGTTCAAGTACAGTCAAGGTATATTCCATGAAGGGGAAAGGTATGGCAAGCAAATCCAGAGCTCCCTGGATGATAAAAGAGATGGAGATTGAGATGAAGCAGAAAAAAATGTACTTACGACAGTTGTCAGATGGATAATACAATTGAGAACCAGGCCAAGTATAGGAGGTTCAGAGGGGAATTGAAAAAGCAAATAAAGGGAAGCAAAAATAAACTATAAAAGAGATAGATAACTATCATAAAAGTGAATCCAAAATTCTTCTACAGGCATGTAAATAGTAAAACGGTGGTAAGAGGAGGAGTGGGACTTATTGGGACCAGAAAGGGGATTTAAACATGGAGGCAGGGACATGGCTGAGGTACTAAATGATTACTTTGCATCTGTCTTTAATAAGGAACAAGATGCTGAGCAGGTCATGGTGAAAGAGGAGCTAGTTGAGACACTTGAAGGGTTTAAAATTGATGAGGAGGTGGTATTGGATAGATTTTCTGTATTTGAAGTTGATAAGGCACCAGGAATGGATCAGATGCACCCACAGGTACTGAAGGAAGTGAGAGTGGAAATTGCAAAGGCAGAGGCCATAATTTTTCAATCTTTCTTTGACTCAGGGGTGGTGCCAATGGACTGGAGAACTGCAAATATTACACCCTTATTTAAAAAAAGTGTAAAGTTAAGCTCAGCAACTATAGGCCAGTCAGTTTAACTTTGGTGGCGGGGAAACTTTGAGAAACAATGGGTGGAATCATCAGAGATTTGCACTAAGTGTGGTGACAGCAGCTTTGCCCATTGGACTGCATGCTGTGCTCTCAGCTCAGGTGCAGGCATTCTCTGAACCCACACTGCAAGGTTACACTGTTAGCTTGAACCATGGGGGAGACTGGTCCAAACTGGGATGATGACATTGCAAGGGGCTGTGAGCGCCTTCACCAGTGACTGCTCCAAGGCCAGCTTTCGCAAGGAGATTGTACAACGTGCCCAGTCGTCCAACTAAAACGCTCATTACTTTGCAGTCTGTGCCCGAGGAGTGAAAAGCTCTGGAGCACTTGGTGGCACTTTCATGCCTCTGCATTGCTTGAGTGGGCAAATAAGCCAGCGTCCCAACTCCAATCTTATCAATGGGGCTGCGCTTGAACTGTCTCAGCTGCAGAGGAATGGTCACTTTATACAAGGTTTCCCTAATGCGTGGACGCTTCCCTCGCCCAACACCCCAACCCACCTCACACATGCTATCTTCAATCACAGGCAGCCCTTGCACACCCCTACAATGCGCCTCAACTTTGAAGTCCAACAGGCGACCTGGGTGAATGCTCCACAATGCTACTTACTGTGTACTCACCTCCGAGTTTCCCACAAAATGCAGCCTGCCAAGTGCATACCTTTTATATGCTGTTGTGAAACACACCAATGCGGGCGGACGATCCAGTGAGGGGGGGACGATTCCGGTGGGCTGGGCTATAATGATGTGCAGATGTATTACAATGAGGTTCCCAACATCCGATGGCGGGAAACACAGCCTGCCATCGACGGGCAGAGCAGACGATCACAAACTGGTTTCACAATGTCATGAAACCAATTTTTGGCATTCTCACCATATTGTCCACTCACGCCATCGAGCACACCCGGCGCCAGCGGGCACGGATGATTCCGCCAAATAACTTGGGCCAAAATGAATCATCACATGGGAAAATGCAGGTTAATTAAAAGCCAGCATGAATTTGTTAAAGGCAAATTATATTCAACTAACTTGCTTAAGGTTTTTGATGAGGAGGATACTGTACAAATTCAAAAGGACATAGACAGGTTGGCAGAAGGATCAACAAATGGCAGGTGGAATTTAATGCAGAAAAGTGCAAAGTGATTCATTTTGGTCGGAATAACATAGAGAGACAATACAGAATAAAGGGTACGATTCTAAAGGGGGTGCAAGGGCAGAGGGATTATGCATAATTCATTAGGCTGGCAGGACAAGTTTAGAGATCAGTTAATAAAGCAAATGGCTTCCTGGACTTTATCAATAGGAGCAGAGAGTACAAAAGCAAGGCAGTTATGTTAAACCAGTATAAAACAATGGTTTGACTTCAACTGGAGTATTGCGTCCAGTTCTGGGCATCACACTTAGGAAGGATGTGAAGGCATTAGAGAGGATGCAGAAAAGGTTCATGAGAATGATCCCAGGGATGAAGAACTTCAGTTATGTAAGAAGATCACAGAAGTTGGGACTGTTCTCCTTGGAAAAGAGAAGGTTGGGAGGAGGTTTTCAAAATCATGCGCGGTCTAGGCAGAGTAGATCAGGAGAAACTTTTCATTTGCGCAAGTATCGAGAACCAGAGGGCACTGATTTAAGGTAATTGGCAAAAGGAGCAAAGAGGATAAACTTTTTTAGGCAGCTAGTGATTAGGATCTGGAATGCACTGCCTGAGAGTGTGGCGGAGGCAGAGTCAACTGAAGCTTTCAAAAGGGAATTGGATCATTACCTGAAAAGGGAAAAATTGCAGGGCTATGGGGAAAAGGCAGGGGAGTGGTATGAAGTGAATTGCTTCTTCAGATGACCATCACAGACATGTTGGGCTGAATGGCCTTCTTCTGTGCTGTAACCATTCTATGATTCAATTAAATATGTTTTTCAGTGGAGCACATCCCTAAGCATGTCTTTGTGAGAAGGAACGAGGTGAGGTAACATCTTGGGTGGGGTGCCGCTGATGTGCAGGGCTCCCCACAAATGATGTGCCCCACCCCCCCTTCCTGCCTTCTTTCAGCTTGGGCTCAAAAAACAGACTGCCCAGTCCCATCCACCTGCCCACACCAACTGTATTATGGTGTGGCAGCATAATATCCCAGTCAATTGGTTTGGTTTCAAGCTGAATTGATCGTTAATTATTTATTTTAAAAGGGTGGGCTATCTGCCAATTTCAGTGCCCGCCTACCAAGCCTATTATGTGGGACAGCTCGAGGGTGGGCAGGATGATGGTGGGCTGGGAACCCTCCTATTTTATGTGGTCCCATTCCAAAAGGACGGCTTTTGGAGTCTGTAAAATCCAGCCCCTGGGTTTTAACTCTCCTGTCCTCTACACAGTATGGAGTTAACCAAGTTTTGTTTCCAGTCAGGTGGGGAGCAGTTCAGTGGAGGTCACAGGACATGGTGGGACTGTATGCTGAGTTAAGGGCGGTTGGGTAGAAGGAAGGTGAAGGTCGATCAGGGATGATCATGGTGGAAAAGGAGGTTTAGTCCAGGAAGGTCCATTGAGGGAGCGGTCGATCCAGGAGGGGAGATGGGTTGTTCTCAGTGAAAGTAGAATTGTGGAGGGGTGTCCCGATCTCAGCGGTGGGGAGTCAATCTCAGGGGCCGGATACCAATTCTGGAATCCCAGGGAAGGGAGTTTGGAGGCCTGGGGGAAGGGTATTCAAAGGTTTTGGGGTAGAATTAGAGGCCTTAGAAGGGGATTGGTGCCTGTTGGGGAGGGGGTCAGAAGGCTCTTGGGGATGGTTAAGGTGGGAGCCTAATCGTGGGGGTCGCCTAGGCAGCAGGCTAGTTCCAGCAAATAGGTGGAACAGTTGGATCTGGTAGTTCTCACCTGAGTTTAGTTGCCAAGTTTCCCAAAATATGGCTGCCTATCATTGAAATGTAAAGTTGAATAATAACAAAGCATGCAGGCCCCTAGGAGCAAATTGGTCAGCTGCCCTCTTTCCCATTCGGTTAAATCCAGAGGGATGTTGGGATTCTGATTTATTCATTTATCGCTTGTCCCCAATTATACTTGAGAAGATAGTGGTGAGACGCTTTCCTGAACCACCACAGTTCAGGTGACGTACATCTGCCCACAGTGCTGTTAGGGAAGGAGTTCCAGAATTTTCACCCAGCCACAGTGAAGGAACAGCAATATAGTTCCAAGTCAGAATGGGGTGCAACTTCAAGGGCAACTTGCAGGTGATGCTGTTTCCATGCATCTACTGTCTTTGTTCTTCTAGGTACTAAAGGTTGTGGGTTTGAAGAATGCTGTTGAACCTTGGTGAGTTGCTGCAGTGCATCTTATATATAGTGAACACTGCTGCCACTATACATCAGTGTGGAGGGAATGGATGTTTAATTGGTGGATGTCATGCCAATCAAGCAGGCTACTTTGTCTTGGATGATGTTGAGCTCTTTGATTTGGAACCGCAGTCATCCAGGCAAGTGGAGAGTATTGCATCACACTCCTGACCTGTGCCTTGTAGAAGGTGGATAGGCTTTGGGGAGTCAGGAGGTGAGTTGCTCACTGCAGGATTCTTAACCTCAAATCTGTCTTGTAGTCATAGTGCTTGTATGGATAGTCTAGCTAGGTTTCTGGTTATTGATGATCCCCAGGATGTTGGTGGTTGGAGAACTCAGCGATGATAAAACCTGTCAAACATCAAGGTGGGGTGGCTAGCTTCCCTCTCGCTTCCCTCTTGGAGATGGCATTACTCGCTGCTTATGTGATGCCAGTTATCAGCCCAAGCATGAATATTGTACAGGTCTTACTTCATGCGGGCTAAACATCTTCAGTTGTTTCATCAATGACATTCCCATCAACATAAGGTCAGAAGTAGGGATAATCGCGGATGATCATACAGTGTTCAGTACCATTCACAACTCCTCAGATACTGAAGCGTTCCATGAGGAGCTGAGATGGTTGGCCCTAGGACACTACCCTGAGGAACTTCTGCAGTTGATGTCCTGTGGCTGAGATAGTTGGCCTGCAACAACAACAACCATCTTCCTTGTGCTAGGTATGATGCTAACCAGTGGAGAGTTTTCTCCCGTTGCCCATTGACTCCAGTTTTGTTAGGGCTCTTTGATGCTACTCTGTCAAATGCTGCCTTGATGTCAAGGGCAGTATCTCTCACCCCACCATTTGAGTTCAGTTCTTCTACCCATGCTTGGACCAAGGCTGTAATGAGGTCAGGAGGCAAGTGGCCCTGGCTGAATCCAAACTGAGCATCAGTGAACAGTTATTGCAGTGAAATGCCATTTGATATTGTTCTCATTGACACCTACATTTAGTTGACGATCGAGAATAAGCTGATGGGGTGGTAATTGGCTGGATAGGATTTGTTCTGCTTTTTGTGGACAGGACATGCATAGAAAATTTTTCACATTTTCATCAAGATGCCATGTTGTAGTGCACTGGAACAGCCTGGTTAGAGACATGGTTAATTCTGAGCACAACATTTCAGTTCTACAGCCAGGAAGTTGTCAGTCTTTGCTATATTCAGTGCCTTCAGCCATTTCTTGATGTCGCATAGGGTGAATCGAATTAGCTAAAGGGTGGCATCTGTAATATTGGGAACCTGAGAAGGAGGCCATGATAGATCATCTTCGTCTCATCCGATGCCTCAACAAGAAACTTTTTGTCTCTTTTTCTTTCAGGTGCAAAGGAACGCAGGCTCCAATAACTCATCGGCACCAACGCCCATCCAGGACCCTCCACCCCTGCCCGTCCCTCTGTCCCCATCCCATCTTCCAATCCCAGTCCCGGCCGTGTATTCACCATACCTCCTGACCTTCCCCTCTCCGACGCTGAACGTTCAGTGCTCAGCAAAGGATTCAGTTTCATACCCTGACACCCTCATCTCAATGAATTTCAGGCTCGGCACGATGCTGAACTCTTCTTCCGCCGCCTTCGTCTCCGTGCTCACTTCTTTGGGCAGGAGTCCTCTCCCCGTTCAACAGTTCCTTTTACCCACCTCCAATATTCTCCCTCCACCTGGACCCCTCCCTCTGGATTCTTACCTTCTCTTGATCTTTTCATTGAGAACTGTCGGCGTGACATCAGTCGTCTCAATTTCTCTGCTCCTCTCACCCACTCTAACCTGTCTCTCTCTGAACTTGCTGTACTCCGTTCTCTCAGGTCCAACCCTGACATTTCATCAAACCTGCTGACAAGGGTGGTGCTGTTGTCGTCTGGCGCACTGACCTCTACCTCGCAGAGGCTGAATGTCAACTCGCAGACACTTCCTCCTACCTCCCTCTGGACCATGACCCCACCACTAAACCTCAAGTCATGGTTTCCAGGACTGTTACTGACCTCATCTCCTCTGGAGATCTTCCTTCCACAGCTTCCAACCTCATAGTCTCCCAACCTCAGACGGCCCGGTTCTACCTCCTACCCAAAATCCACAAACAGGACTGTCCCAGCAGACCGATCATGTCAGCCCCCACAGAACTCATTTCTTGCTATCTTGACTCCATTCTCTCTCCCCTTGTCCAGACGCTTCCCACCTACATCCACGATTCCTCTGACACCCTACATCATATCAACAATTTCCAGTTCCCTGGCCCCAACCGCCTCATCTTCACCATGGACGTCCAATCCCTCTACACCTCCATCCCCCACTGGGATGGTCTGAGGGCTCTCCGCTTCTTCCTTGAATAGAGGCCCGAACAATCCCCATCCACCACTACTCTCCTCCATCTGGCTGAACTTGTTCTCTCACTGAACAATTTCTCCTTAAACTCCTCTCACTTCCTCCAAATAAAAGGCGTGGCTATGGGTACCCGCATGGGCCCCAGTTATGCCTGTCTCTTTATGGGGTATGTGGAACATTCCTTGTTCCAGTACTACTCCGGCCCCCTCCCACAACTCTTTCTCTGGTACAAAGATGACTGCTTCGGTGCTGCTTCATGCTCTCGTCTGGACCTGGAAAAATGTATTAATTTTGCTTCCAATTTCCACCCCTCCATCGTTTTCACATGGTTCATCTGACACTTCCCTTCCCTCCCTTGACCTCTCTGTCTCAATTTCTGGTGATAGACTGTCCACCAATATCCATTACAAGCCTATTGACTCCCACAGCTACCTTGACTACAGCTCCTCACACCCCGCTTCCTGTCAGGACTCCATCCCATTCTCTCAGTTCCTTCGCCACTGTCGCATCTGTTATGATGATGCCACATTCAAAAACAGTTCCTCTGACATGTCTTCCTTCTTCCTTAACCGAGGTTTTCCACCCACGGTGGTTGACAGGGCCCTCAACTATGTCCGGCCCATCTCCCGCGCATCCGCCCTCACACCTTCCTCTCCCCCACCCAGAACCATGATAGGATCCCCCTTGTCCTCACTTATCACCTCACCAGCCTCCGCATTCAAAGGATCATCCTCCGCCATTTCCACCAACTCCAGCATGATGCCACCACCAAACACATCTTCCCTTCACCCCCACCTGGTCGCATTCCACAGGGATCATTCCCTCCGGGACACCCTGGTCCACTCCTCCATCACCCCCTGCACCTCAACCTCTGCCCACGGCACCTTCCCATGCAACCGCAGAAGGTGCAACACCTGCCCCTTTACTTTCCCCCCTCTTCACCATCTAAGGGCCTAAACACTCCTTTCAAGTGAAGCAGCATTTCACTTGCACTTCCCTCAATTTGGTCTACTGCATTCGCTGCTCCCAATGCGGTTTCCTCTACATTGGAGAAACCAAACGCAGACTGGGTGACCGCTTTGCAGAACACCTTCGGTCTGTCCGCAAGCATGACCCAGACCTCCGTGTCACTTGCCATTTCAACACACCACCCTACTCTCATGCCCACATGTCCATCCCTGGCCTGCTGCAATGTTCCAGTGAAGCTCAACGCAAACTGGAGGAACAGCACCTCATCTTCCGACTAGGCGCTTTACAGCCTTCCGGACTGAATATTGAGTTCAACAACTTTAGATCATGAACTCTCTCCTCCATCCCCACCCCCTTTCCGATCCCCCTTTTTTCCAATAATTTATATATATTTTTCTTTTCACACCTATTTCCATTATTTTTAAATGTATTTTCATGCATTGTTTTATCTCTATCTTTTAGCCTATTTTGATCCCTTCCCCTCACCTCACCCCCACTAGGGCTATCTGTACCTTGCTCGTCCTGCTTTCTAACCTTCATGTCATCTATTAATACATTTATTAGCTAATATCACCACCATCAACACCTCTTTGTCCTCTTGTCTATGACATCTTTTGGTTATCTCCACCTATCACTGGCCCTCTAACCAGCTCTTCCTGTCCCACCCCCTCTTAAACCAGCTTATATTTCACCTCTGATAAAAGCAAAAAACTGTGGATGCTGGAAATCGAAAACAAAAACAAACAGAAATACCTGGAAAAACTCAGCAGGTCTGGCAGCATCGGCGGAGAAGAGCACAGTTGACGTTTCGAGTCCTCATGACCCTTCAACAGAACTAAGTAAAAATAGGAAAGGGGTGAAATATAAGCTAGTTAAAGGGGGGGGGGTTGTTAGGACAAGCAGTCAGTAATAGGTGGAGATAACCAAAAGATGTCACAGACAAAAGAACAAAGAGGTGTTGAAGGTGGTGATATTATCTAAAGGAATGTGCTAATTAAGAGTAGCGAGCAGGACAGGCAAGGTACAGATAGCTCTAGTTGGGGTGGGGTGAAATAATACTAGAAGGGCATAAAAGGTAGAGATAAACAATGGGTGGAAATACATTTAAAAATAATGGAAATAGGTGGGAAAAGAAAAATCTATATAAATTATTGGAAAAAACAAAAAGGAAGGGAAAGAAATGGAAAGGGGGTGGGGATGGAGGAGAGAGTTCATGATCTAAAGTTGTTGAACTCAATATTCAGTCCGGAAGGCTGTAAAGCGCCTAGTCGGAAGATGAGGTGCTGTTCCTCCAGTTTGCGTTGAGCTTCACTGGAACAATGCAGCAAGCCAAAGACAGACATGTGGGCATGAGAGCAGGGTGGAGTGTTGAAATGGCAAGCGACAGGGAGGTCTGGGTAATGCTTGCGGACAGACTGAAGGTGTTCTGCAAAGCGGTCACCCAGTCTGCGATTGGTCTCTCCAGTGTAGAGGAAACCGCATTGGGAGCAATGAATGCAGTAGACTAAGTTGAGGGAAGTGCAAGTGAAATGCTGCTTCACTTGAAAGGAGTGTTTGGGCCCTTAGACGGTGAGGAGAGAGGAAGTGAAGGGGCAGGTGTTGCATCTTCTGCGTTTGCATGGGAAGGTGCCGTGGGAGGGGGTTGAGGAGTTGGGGATGATGGAGGAGTGGACCAGGGTATCATCTCAACTCTCTCCTCCATCCCCACCCCCTTTCCATTTCTTTCCCCTCCTTTTTGTTTTTTCCAATAATTTATATAGATTTTTCTTTTCCCACCTATTTCCATTATTTTTAAATGTATTTCCACTCATTGTTTATCTCTACCTTTTATGCCCTTTTAGTATTATTTCACCCCACCCCCACTAGAGCTATCTGTACCTTGCCTGTCCTGCTCTCTACTCTTAATTAGCACATTCCTTTAGATAATATCACCACCTTCAACACCTCTTTGTTCTTTTGCCTGTGACATCTTTTGGTTATCTCCACCTATTACTGACTGCTTGTCCTAACAACCCGCCCCCCGCCCCCCGTTTAAACCAGCTTATATTTCACCCCTTTCCTATTTTTACTTAGTTCTGTTGAAGGGTCATGAGGACTCGAAACATCAACTGTGCTCTTCTCCGCCGATGCTGCCAGACCTGCTGAGTTTTTCCAGGTATTTCTGTTTCTGTGTTCATATTTCACCTTTTTTTTTTCCTTAGTTCTGTTGAAGAGTCATATGGACTCGAAACGTTAACTGTATTCCTCTTCGCAGATGCTGTCAGACCTGCTGAGTTTTTCCAGGTATTTTTATTTTTGTTTTAGATCATCCACTTGCACTTTTGACTGAAGGTGATTGCAAATGCTTCAGCCTTGTTTTGTTTTGCTCTGACATGTTGAGGGTTGGGATATTTGTGGAGCATCCTTCTCCAATTAATTGTTTGTTGTGCACTAGCATTCATGGCTGCATGTGGCAGGACTGCAGATCTTTGGTCAGATCTTTCAGTTGTGGAATTGCTGTGCTTTGTTAGCACACAGGTTCTGCTATCTAGCACGCGCATAGTCCTATGTAGTAGCTTCACAGGTTGGCGCTTCATTTTTAAGTAGGCCTGCTGCTCCTGACATGCTTGCCTACACTCATCATCGAAAGAAAACAAACATTTAAAAAACTGACTTTTAAAGTTGGTTAAAATTAAAATCAAATTCTATGCATTTGAATAAGCCAAGGACAGTCAGTGATCTCAGTTGCTGAGGCCAAATCAGCTCAGATTATCCAAAAATGTCCCTGACAAAATTTATGGGAAATCAATGTTATTAATGGAACTATATAATTTATTTACAATAATTGATACTTTTTTATGCGATTAATAGGCTCACTATTTAAACTTACAATGGGTAATGTATATGTGTTGCCTTTGTATAAAGTAGTAAGACTAAAGGTGTTCTATTGAAGATCTCTTGATCATAAATAAGTAGATGTCACCGATCTCAGCAATAAATTGTATCATACAACAGTTCTTCATTGAAGAAAATCCTTTGGAGTTGATTTGGGCTTCCAATTTCAAAATGATTCATTAGTTCAAATGCAAATTCTTGAGCATTTATAATGTTTTCACTGATTTGCAACCATAATAAACACAAGTAAAAATAATTTAAGATATAATATTGTTCAAGGTTATATTATTAGAGGGAAAAATATACTTTTTATTAGTATAACTGATCTGAATATTCAATAGATTAATCAATTTGAAATATTATTGACTCAGATGCTGAAGAATCGTGTTATATATCTTTTCACAAATATGCACCATTTCTTATCACAAACGTAATGCAAATCTGATATATTTATTCTGATGATATTCATGGAGTTTTCTGCTGCACAAATGGAAGGAACAATATTGTAAGCTTCAAAGTATGTGAAATAAAAGAAATATTCAAAATAGTGACCAATTTAAAGATCCCATAGTACTTCACTACATATTGCATTATAACACGTTAACTGGGTTTGCACAACTAATCAGATGGATAGTAGAAATCCTGAAAAGGTAGACAGAATGCTGAGTGTCACTTGTCTTCCTCTACAACTGTTAACAAGTCCAAGCCAGAGTTCATCCCTTTTTGTGAGATGTAAGATCAGAGATGCAGAAGCTGAACAAGTATTTCCATTAAACCGGACAACAAAAGGATTAAGAACGTTGACACCATTCTTAAAAAGGCCAATTCTTAGCTTCCTATTTGAAAATAATACATTGTATGTAAATGAGTAGGTGCCATTAGCCTTAGCAATAAATTTCCCTGAACTTGTGTTATACAGCTGCTCTTCATTAAAGAAAATCTTTCGAAAGTGAACTGGAGTTCCAATTGGTGATAGTTTAACTTGGCCCATTAATCCAACAGAAAAAGCTTGAGCTGTCACAATTGCACTTCCATTTTTCTCACCTTTAGGACCTAGAAGCTTAGTTACTCTCTGTTGATCAGTAGTTCCATTTATTCCTTCAGTGCTTGAATTTCCTCCAGAGGCCTGTGGCCCTTCTGCATCTGGTGATGTAAAAGGTGCGATCCCCCTGCGAAATACTTTTTTTCCTCCTCGTTCTTGGGAACTCATTTCTTCAGAAGAAGAATCAGGAAGCTCAATGTTGCCTTCTGCACCATACTTCCCTTGGAAATGTTTTCTTTCTTCAGAAAATGAATTTTCTCTGCTTTCAGAATTTCCGTCACTTCCTTTATCCTTATCCAAAGGACAGCAGGTATCAGGATTATCCTTTAGATCTGCAGGAGGCCCTATTTCACTAGATTCATCTGATCCTCTATTTTCTATTGATCCTTGTTCCTGCTCAAGTGGCTCAAGAATGTCATTTTCTTTGCTTTCAGGTTTGCCTGGCATCAATATACATAAACTATTAAAATCCAGACTTTTGACAAAATCACAGAAAATCATACAAATATACAGTACAGAAGAGGCCATTTGGCCCATCATGCCTGGGCCAGCCCACAAAGAGCCAGCCAGCCTAATCCCATTTTTCGGCTCTTGGCCCATAGTCTTGTAGATTACAACACTTCAAGTGCATACCCAACATTACGAGGGTTTCTGCCTCTCCCACTTTTCAGGCAGTGAGTTGCAGATCTCCACCACCCTCTGGTTAAAAAACATTCCCCTTGAAACCCCTCTAAACCTTCTACCTCCTACCCTAAATCTAAGCCCCCTGTTTATTGACCCCTCAACCCAAACCTATCCACTCTATCTAGACCCATAATCATTTTATGCACTTTAATTAGGTCTCCTGTCAGCCTCTTCTGTTTCAAATAAAATAATCTTAGCCTGTCCAATCTTTCCTCATAACTAAAATTTTCCAGTCCTGGCAACATCCTTGCAATTTGCCTCTGTACCCTCTCTAGTGTAATCACACTTTTCTTAAAATGCAGTGACCAGAACTGCAAGCAGTAGTCCCGCTGTGGCCTAACTAACATTTTATACAGTTCCCACATAACCCTCCAGCTCTTATATTCTATGTCTTGCTTAATAGAGGCAAGTATCCCGAATGCCCTCTTGACCATCTTATCTAACTCTCCAGCCAACTTCAGGGACCTGTGGCCATGCACTCCATGTCCCTCTGTTCCTTTGCGCTTCTCAGTATCCTATTATTTATTATGTATTCCCCTGCCTTGTTAGCCTTCCCCAAATGCATTACCTTCCACTTCTCCAGATTGAACTCCATTTGTCACTGTTACACCCATCTGACTAGTTTCATTGATATCTTCCTGCAGTTAGCAGCTTTCTTCTTCGTTATCAACCACAAGGTCAACCTTTGTTTAGTCTGCAAAACTTCTTAGTCATACCCCTACATTCAAGCCCAAAGGTATATTGATATACCACCAAAAGCAAGGAACCTAGTACTGCGGAACCCCTCTAGAAAGAGCCTTCCAGTCACAAAACATCCAACCATTAATCCTTACTTCCTGCCTCTGAGCCAATTTTGAATCCAACTTGCCAAATTGCCTTGGATCTCATGGGTTTTTACTTACGCGATTAGTGTGTCATGTGGGACTTCTTCTAAAGCCTTGCTACAATCCTTATAGAATACATCAAATACATTGCCCTCATTGACCTTCCTTGTTACCTCCTCAAAAAAGTCAATCAGGTTAGTCAGACACAACCTTTCCCCAACAAATCCATGTTGTCTTTAATTAGTCCATATTTTTCTGAATGAAGATTTGCCCTGTACCTCAGTTTTTTCCAAAATTTTCCCACCACCACTGACTGGCCTGTGGTTAGTTGCTCTATGCCTTTCTCTGTTTCTAAGCAATGTACAATATTTGCTGTCCTCCAGTCCTCTGGCACCACACCTGTAGCCAGAGAGGATTGGAAAATAATGGCCAAAGCCTTCCCCAGTTTCTTCTCTTGCCTCCACACACAAGTTACCCTTAAGGTCCTTAATAAGCCCTTATCTTTCTTTAGTGGTCTCCTTGCTCCATATGTATTCATAAAAAACATCTTTGAATTTACTTTGCCAATATTTTTTCATGCATTCTCTTTGCTTTTCTAATTTAATTTTTAAATTTACCCCTACACTTTGTACTCCTTTAGGTTTTTTGCAGTATTGAGCCATGAGCCCTTGCTGTCTGTCGGAAGCTTCCTTTTTTTTCTCTTTTTCTCTCCTTTAAGTTCCTTGACATACAGGAGGCTCTGGATTTGTTAGTCCTGCCCCTTTTCTTTAAGGGAACATACCTGCTCTGAACCCTCACTACCGCTTCCTTGAATGTCTCCCACTAATCTGGCACAATTTACCTTAAAGTTGCTGTTTCCAGTCCACTTTAGCTCAATCACATTTTAGCTTAGTAAAATTAGCTTTTACCCAATTGAGAACTTTTGTTTTTGGTTTATCTTTGTCCTTTTCCATAACTACCCTAAATCTAACTGAATTATGATCACTTCCATTCTGGTGTTCCCCAACTGATACCCCTTCCACTTGCTCAGCTTCATTCCTTAAAAATAAGTCTAGAAATGTCCCCTCTCTTATTGGACTTTCGAAGTACCATCTAAAAAATTCTCCTGATGCATTTTAAGAATTTTGATCTCTCTTTGCCTTTCATACTAATTTTATACCAGTTAATATTAGGGTGGCTGAAATCTCCCACTATTATCCAATTGTTTTTACACTTCTCAGAGATTTGCCTACATATTTGCTCCTTATCTCCCTCTGACTCTTTGGGGGTCTATAGTACACTGCCAGTGGTGCGATTAACACTTTTTTGTTCTTCAGTTCACCCATATGATCTCATTTAATAACCCTTTTTACAATATCATCCCCCATCATAGCTAAAATTTTTTGATCAATGTTGCAACAACTCCCCCTGTTTTATTCCCCTCTCTATCTCATCCAAAAAACCTGTAACCAGGAATATTGAGCTGCCCTTCTTTCATTCACGTCTTAATAATATCATACTCCTGTGTATCAATCTGTGCACTCAGCTCATCGGCCTTACTTCCTAGACTTCTTGCATTGAATGGTATATAACATTTAGTACTGCCAAACTCCCTTGTCTATTTTCCAGCCTTTGTTTTCTCTGTCTTCCAAACCTACTTACTAATTTCTGCTTTTTATTTCCAACTTTTCTTCTCTCTCTTCTGAATCTATTCTCAGGTTCCCACCTCTCTACCAAACTGGTTTAAGCACTCCCTAACAGCACTAGCAAAACCCCTGGGAGGATATTGGTCACAGGCCTTTTGCAACCCATCTAGCTTTTCCAGGTCAGACATCCCCCAGAAGTGGGCCCCAATGCCTCATGAATATAAAGGCCTCCCTCCTGCATATCCTGATGGACAGTTGATATATCAAAATAACAAGATTTTTGCAATAGAGTTATTGCATCAATTACAGATTGCTCCATCAGTTATAGACCTGAAAATGGGTCATGACATTTTACCCCACCCCAGCCACTTCCCCCTCCCCTTCCACCCATTTTGAAAAAGATGGCCCTGCCCAATGCATCCCTGCCACTGTAAAGACAATCATCCCTGACCGACTTGCCACTATCCATTCCTTATTACCCTTTGTCCCCTCCTGTAATCCCCCTTCCCCTTTACTTTATTTACTACCTGTCTTCTGTCCTCCATCATCCTTTCACACTCCTCTTCCCAGTCCCAGAAATTGTAACATCATAAGAGAACTAAATATTTCCTAGGTCCCTTTTATTTCCTTTCTGCTCTTAGGCACAACAAGTCATGCAATGCTGCAGCAGTACTAATTCAGTGTTGGGTTATTCTGCCTTAAAAATTTACTGGTACAGCAATATGTTAAATGCATCAGTTGTAGGAATTAGAGAGAACACTGTAATTCGGAAAGCTGGAGTAATTTCTGAAACCAGTATATTGGAATTCTCAATGACAAGTGTGGCCTCTAATATAGAAAGAATTGGCCTAAGTTTCTTATTCTAGTCAAAATAAATAGTTAATTAATGAAGATTAATAGTATTACCATTGATATCTAAATCCATAGAAGCAATTGGTTCAGCTTCAGTATTATTTGGAAGGGTAGTAACTTGTGGAGGTGGTATGGTAATTAGGATGTTTGTTTCATTCTCTTGAAATCCAGAATCAGTAGTTGTAAATAGATTAGATGAAGTAGTTTCAGCTTCTGAAGAAGCAGATGTTGTTAAGTCTGGACACTCAGTTCCACCAGATCCATCTAGTTCCATTGATGTAGAAACTGTGTCAGGATCAATGTTAGCAGGAGTGTCTCCATTCTGAGCGTGCGTCCTCCAAGCCAGCAACGGGAGTATCAGCATAAATATATGGAGCATTTCTACAAAGGGAAAAAAACAAACACAGAATTTCAAAGTACTATTTAAATGTTTTTTTTGTGATTTTGTTTTGTGCTCATTGAGATGAAAGCAATGCTGGTGAATGAAAACTTTAGCCACCCAGTCAGCATTTTTCCCTCTCCAGTCAACTTCAATAGAAGTTAGGGTTTCTCTGCTCCCTCTTCAACAACACATCTCACAAGACTAAACTTTCCTCTGTCAGTATATTTTTTGCATACTATTTATTCTGGAAGAGATTACTACCTTGTTCTAGCAGGCAATGTTGTGACGTGTGCTTAGATCCACCAGTAATTTTACAGAAGACAGTTACAACTGACAGACATACTTTCATCCAGTCAATGACTAAATTCACATTCTAAAAGAAGTGAATCCATCAGTGTATCCTCCTGCAACACCCAATCTTCTCTTATTATGACACTCTACTCCACTTGAACATAAGTCTTCAACACATAAAATATTTGAATTGCCTTACAAATGATGAAAATTATTTCCAAAAATCAAACCACAAGTTCAAGATATATCAGAATGTTCCTTATTCCAAGTCTCAGTCATTTACATTTTGGGGAGCCAAGTAAGTACCGAAATCACCAGTTGCTTCTGCAAGCCGTACACAATTCCTGTCCTATTACCGGTGGATCATATTCCACCAAGCTTGGGTAACCATTGTCCTTACATGCTGACTCAGTCTGCCCAAACCTTTTACTAAATAGTTTGAAAAGTCCTGGGACTTGATTAAATTGGAAATTCCATGAGCGTTCTGCTACTGAAAATCTTACCAGGAAATGAAGGGTTCAGTAGAGGGAGGCATACAGATTGAGTGTGCCTTGCATTCAGGAATGCTCATAATCGTTCAACTACTTGCATTACTTCAAGTGGATACAATATACAAAATGAACCCTGGTGTTAAAAATTCAAGAAAGTGAACTGCTCAATTTAACATTGTGTTTCCTCTTTCTAGTGACAACTAAGACTTAATGCAACGATATCATTAACGTTTAGAAATGAAAAGGAACACAAAAGCAAGTGTTGCTAAAATCTTTTAGATCAAATGCCTTCAAGCGTTTCTCGGAAAAGTTTCAATCAACAGGTTCAAATCTAAACATCTAACAGCATTTTCCAGTGTTCAGTTAACTATTGTCACTAAAAACGAGTTGCGCCATCACTCTTGTATTTCGGTAAAATGCAACGTAAATAAATGTTAAACTGTTCAAATCCATTTTGGAATCTTAGTATTAATATATGTCATTACTTTTTAAAGAAGTCCATATAACACAACTTGTGTACACTAGTTTTTAACCGCGATATTATCTAAGTACATCTTTACCTTTTAATGAAATTCACATAAAATAACTTTAATACATTTTTAAAGAGGTCAATATAAAATATCTAAACTTTCCACATGAACATTTCCTATTTCCTTTCTGATGATCCTAACAATATGAGTTTACCTGCACAGGTAAACCAAACTTCACGGCGATAGCTTCGATCAAAAACTATGTTCACTTTTCTCATCCACAGCAAATCTTTTAAATAGCATCAGTGAAAATGGGCATTTGTTCACTAATTACATATTTAATGCCTGTCATTTTATTTTAATAAATCTAGGAATTTGAAGGAAAACTGGGTTGCGCTTCAATGCTCGATCACAATTACTGTACTTATTTTCCTATTTAATAGCCCAGTCGCCGAACAATTTACTATTAATTGAACTTACCCTACAGCCTGTACTTTATATAAATTAATAATATTTCTAAGCCAAGAAGCTTCAGTGCTGAGCAGTTAGTTAGTCCGAAAAATCAATAGAAATTTATTGCTTTTTTAATCCAAATACCAGTGACGTGCTTACTGGCACAATTCTGTTTTTTTTTTCATTGCGTTTTCAGAGTGCATCTTGATCAATTGGCAAAGGCATCTATTAAAATGTGCAAACATGCATTTACGGTGTTTCAATAATTATGCCCATTTTGGTGATCTAAATGTCACGACTAAATTTAAAAATCTCCAAATATGTTTGCAATATAATTAATTTATTTCTCCATTGAGTTCGACAGGTATTTTTTAATTTCAAAAGGTTGGTTCACTAGCACCAATGATGTGATTAGAGCTTATACAAAAATAAGATTGCAAAGGGTTTGTGTTAATAGGACGGAAACTGGGGCCATTCCACTATCAAGTTCCATTCAAGTTGAGAAGAACTGATCCAATCACTTCATCCGACTGCAGTGATTCCGCGCTAATGCACTGACGCTTCTACAATGGTGGTTCGAGGAGTTTTTATAAGGAAAATTAACCTAAATTGAAGATTATTACTCAAAATTCAATCCAGGATATTGAATGAGCTTTCAATAAAATAATTTTACCATTGTTCAAAGACCAATAAAATGCAAAAATCTCGACATTGATGAAATCTATTGAAATTGTTTTGTCCCCAGGTTTCATGTGCCGTCTCTTTTACCCGTATTAACTTCAACATGATTTGAAATTATTTGCGGGTTCTTAATCTACATTGAATAGTGAGTGAAAGCCTAGACTAGAGTCTTTAGAGCTTCAATATTTGTTAATCATGTTCCGAATGGCATAACTGGCTCCTTTCTACCACAATGGAACAATTAAACCATTTCTGAGGAGGAAAGATGAGACAGCAAATATGTTCCAGAACATACGCGAAGCCTTATTAGTAAATTAAGATATTTACCACAAAATACACACTTCTCAGATGGATTAACATATTTTAGGACAGGTAAATAATTTAGGCACTCATTAGCCGATTCAGAAATGCGTTTTTACAGGTGTTTAGTAATTTGGTTATAAACCACTAAGAATGTACACATTCTTAAGAATTAAGCATTTATTAATAGGTCATAGATTATAATTAAATAACAGCAACTTATCTTATTTCTCAAGCTGAGGAAAATACATCATAAGCAGCAACTTTCTAGTTTATAATCTGATTTATGTGACAGTTTGGGAAAAATATGAAACTACTTCCTCGATTAAAGGAAAATCTCACAAAGTAAACAAAAAAACTTAATTCTGGGAAATATTGGTGCTCAAAGAAATGAAAAAAGAAGAAATACTGATCACAACCTCAACGCCTCCCAAAGAACTTGACATGCACTCTTTGAATCAGTTACTGATGACATGTTAATTTGTACACAGCAATATTACACAAACAGCAATGGGGAAGAATGCAGAAATGCAATGGATGGCAAATACAATGCTTTTGATATTGATGTGGTAATGCCGATGAATGCACAGGCGTTACGAACCTGTTACAATTTAACCAGATGCATAAATACTGGCGATCTATTCCTTGCCAATGAGAATTTTACTCATCTACAATCTGAAGACATGGTTATACTCAGAATGCAATGAAAATAGTAAATAGCTGATCTTATCACATAAGAGCATCAGAAATATGAGCAGGAGTAAGCCATTCAACTCTTTGAGCCTGCTCCACACAAACAGAAGGGAAACCTTAAAAAATGCAATATTTATATATTAAGATTCATGCCTGTTTGAATAGCAGCCCTCCAAGTATTCAAACATTAGGCATGAAAATCATAACAACTATTGCAAGACTTTGACAAGTGGCACTATGCACATATTAACAATTCAAAGCATTATGTAACAGAAGCATAGAGAAGAAACATCCATACTTTTTCTTTGTGATATATGCATACATGGAGCTACATATGGGGGGGTTGAGGAGGGAATTTTATGGGGCCCGCAAGAGTGGGAAGTGTAGCGTGTTGGGGTACTTAATTGGGTGGGATATGAAATCTCGATTTCCTGACAGTGGGATGAGATGCAGCGATAAAGTCAGTGGCATGTTTAAAGTGTGTCAAGCCTCATGCCAGCCTGAGGAGGGTTCATACTTGTAATACATTTGCATTCCATGAATATTCACTAGCATAAAACATTTTTTAAAATTATGTCCTACATTCAAGATAAAGTCAGCAGTGCACAAGAATCTCATGGCACCCTATTCATGTTTGTTCATGTTTGTTTGAAAGTGTGGTGTACCAGACAGCTTTGTGCAGTTGTGAGTCAGATCAGTGATTTTCCTTGTTTAACTCTACTGCATAACGGAGGAGAACAGCAGAATGTCAGAATGCATGAAGGCCCAAGACTGGCAAGGGTGAGTCAGTCAGTGGTGAGTGGTGGGGGAATGGGTGTGCAGTGGTGTTAGGGGCTTGGAAAAGTGGAAGAGGAATCCAAGGGCAGACAGAGGGTGGGGTCGGGGACATGGAGGAGTGAAATGGGAAGAGCCTGGCATCCTGGATGTAGTGGGGTTGGTGGGAATTGTCAGTCAGTCAAGGTAAGAAAATGAGGGACCTAAAAGATGGTGTTGGTACTGTCCAAACATATGATCATCTCAGGGTATTAACTGGCAGAGTCCTTGCAGGGCTTTTACAACATTTCAATTATCACCGCTGAGAGTGATCATGGACAATGTTCTTTACAATGCGCAGAATGGAGGGCCAGCTGAGACTGCAAGTTCAGCCTTGTCCCACAGAATGACCAGCATAACACTGCACACTAACAAAAATATTCAATAAAAAGTGAACAAAAAAAAACAATGGGCACAATTTTCCCAGAATTGCAGTAGCAAGCAGGTAAAATGGAGTTCTACCCACCAACGCCGTATTTCCCCGAGCCCGTCTCATTATTTATTCATGCTTGGGAAACACGCAGTTTCCATGGCAGGTGGGTTCTCATTCACCAGCTCACCATCACCCCGCTGTTGGATCACACCATCCACCATCTTTAAAAGGCAGCTGCCAGCAAAGTGCTCATCGCCACCAGCTCACCACCGCTGCCTGGGAGACATGGCCAGCAAAGGCAAAAAGACTGCAGCGCCCCACTTCAACGACGGGTCCCTCAAGCGACTGCTGGAGGCCATGGAGGCCCACCAGGATGGGCTCTAACACTGCTCTGGCTGCAGGATGGGCAACAAATTCACCAACCCGGCTTGGGAGGCGGTGGCAGCGGTTGTCAGCATGAATGCCCTGCAGAGGAGGACAGCCACCCAGTGCCACAAAAGGATGAATGATCTCCTCCGTTCCACCAGGGTAAGTCGCTCGTTTCATCACTCCCAACTCTCACACTCACAAACCCATCACACACCCACAGGGCCCTCACTCACTGCCAGTGCAAGGGACATCACCGTTCATTCTCTCACACACACCGTCATTGTCCTCATCCCATCCATGGGAGCACTCACCACCCACACAGGCCATACTTATCGTATGGCCTGGCAGGAGTCCTGATGCACTCTCCCCATCTCTATCCATGCAGAACTAACTGGCTCACAACAGGAGGGAAAGGTCACAGACAGATGGGGGGATGCCGGAAATCAAAATTTTGACAGAATTCAAAAACAGAGCCATCCAGCTGGCCGGCGATAACTGGGACCAATCCTGTGCTGACAGGGAGGTCGGCACTGTTCTACCAAGTGAGGATCCAGCAGTGCCACCTCCATCAGACAACATGCCATGAGTGATGTGTCCTCTTTCACAGGCCACTGCCATGCATTTATTATCTCCCCTTGCTTTCACAGGCACATCTGCCAAACAGCCAACAGAGTCCATGACCCAGGGCCTCCAATCAAGATCCAAAGAAACTTCTGAAGAAGAATCTGAAGACACCCTCACTGAAGTCCCGTCACAGCGTTCACCCACACCCCTCACCAGCGCAGAGACACACACCTTGGTGAGACCTAGCTTCTGAGTAGCCTCGGGATCACAAACTGGTGAGCACATCGCACTTTCTGATCCACAGCAGGTGGGACTTCCCATGTCCCTGGCACTGGGAGGAATACTGGAAGCCAGAACATTGCTGAGTCCGAGTCAGATGACGAGTCTCTGGACTCAGTCATGTCACAGTTGCTGGGGCTGCAAAGGCAAGCTAGGGAACATAAGGAAGGGATGTCCGCTACAGTCCTCAGATTGCAAGGCACAATGGAGGAGTCTGTCCATCTTCAGGCTGAGGAGATAGCAGCAGCATTGCAACGCAATGAGGTCAACAATGGCAGGATGGTGGCTGCCATGGAGACCTTGGTCCAGGATGTCACTCCTGCACTGCTGCATTGGCTTAGCTCCATCACTGAAGCCATAGTTGGCCTACAACAGTGTGTATGTGAGAGGGGTGCTGGGCAGCTCGATCTCAGTCCAGCTACCCCTTCTGCTCACGGAGTCAGCCAGGGGCCTTCGGGCACCCATAGGAAGCAGGATCAGCAGGTGCATGCTCCAGGGCCATCCACCCAGGTGACTCTGGGAGCGTCCAGCCCATCCGAATCCCCTCTTCCTGTGACCTCCACAGCTCCAGCTTCACAGGCCAAGGTGGGTGCCATTGCCACACAGCAGGATCCCAAAAGCAGGCTTGTGTCCTCCGAGTCTCAGCCCTCCAGAGAACACCCGCCAAAGCCATCACAGATAGGGCGTCACAGTCAGCAGGCTGCCTCCACTTCTGCTATGGATGTCCAAGGAGCACCAAGATGTAGCGGCAGGGTTAGGAAAGTTAGGTAAAAGTAGTTGCACAGCCTGGGAACAGGAGTTGATCACTTGTACACACTGTTCACTATTGTCAATAAACTCCTAAGAATGTCTCCCTGCCTGTGGCTCCTTGTTCTGATGAGCAGTGTTCTTGTCACTCAGATGTGAAACCTTTCTGCACAAGATAAAAGGCAGGTGTCTCAGTCCAGGGCCTCTTCCCTGTGCTCTATGCAGCCTTCAGACCACAGTGATGGTCCAGCCTCACACTCCCTGGAAACATTACTGATACCTGCACCTCAGCGGTGCTGGTCACTGCTGTCAGAATGTAGTGGGCAGGTGCCACAGAGTTCTCTCATACTCTCTGTGTGCTCTCAGCACCTTTAAGGTGGGGTTGGCCCCCATCACACCAGCATCTGCGATCAGTGATGCTGTGCACCAGCTCCTGAAGGGCTGAGGTGCTGAAGGTGGACACAGCATCAGATGCGTCTAAAGTTTCATGGAGTGCAAGCAAGCTGCCCTCGGCCAGACAGGATTCAGACATTCTCAGAGGCTATGTGAAGATCTATGGAGTGTCCTCGCTGCAAGTTGTCATCATCCCCCTGCGATCGAGCGACTATTAGGGCCTCTATTGCATCTCCATGACAGGAGCATTCCCACAGAGGGTATTGGCGCTACTATAAGCCAGACTGGAGTCAAACGTTCACAACTGCGATGTGAAGATCTACAAGGCACCTCACTGCATGTCATCATCCTCCTCCACAAATCTGGCAGTTACGAGGGCCTCCCGAGCACGCCTGCCTCATCTAGCCAGTGTGAGAGCCTCATCCCCGTCATCGTCACAACCGAGGACCCCCTCACCCTCATCCCCATTGGCGAACTCCTCATCGGAGGAGACATGCAGCTCCTCCATCTCCTCCTCAGGCAGCTCGTCTCCCCATTTCAGTGCCAGGTGTAAAGGGCACAGCAGATGATGACGATGCGTGACACCCTCTGCAGACTGTATTGCAGGGCTCCACCAGACCAGTCCAGGCACCAGAACTGCATCTTCAGTATCCTGATGGTTTGCTCCACCAAGTTGCGAGCTACTGTATGAGCCTCATTATAGCGTCGCTCTGCTGCAGTCTGAGGCCACTGCACGGCTGTCATCAGTCACGGTCTCTGTGGGTAGCCCTTCTCCCCAAGGAGCCAACGTGCAGCCTCTGCGGACCCTGGAAGACTGCAGGGATCTGCAAGCAACACAGGATGTAGGTGCCGTGCACACTCCCTGGAAACCGCACGCCTGCAGGATGCATTTCTGGTGGTCGCATACCAGCTGTACATTCAGTGAGTGGAAGCCCTTGCGGTGATGAAGTCCACTGAGTGTAGTGACGGAGACCTGAGTGCCACAAGAGTGCAGTCAATCTCACCCTGCACCTGTGGGAATCCTGAGATCAGGGCGAATCCAATGGCCCTTACATCCTAGCTGTCCCAGTCCCGGGCGAAATGCACAAAGTTGTGTGCCATGGAGAAGATGGCATCCATGGCCTCATGAATGCATTTTTGGGTGGCGGATTGTGAAATCCCACAGAGGTCACCTCTGAAGCCCTGAAAGGAGCCACTGGCATAGAAATTGAGCGATGCGGTCACTTTCACCGCCACTGGCAGTGGATGCCCTCCATGTCCCCTTGGCGCTTAGTCCTGCAGTAAATGGCAGATGTGAGCCACAAGGTCCCTAGTTATGCGCAGTTATCAGCGACACTGGTTCTCAGTCATCTGCAGGAATGGCAGGCGGCGTCTATAGACCCTGGGTGTCGCTGGGCTTCGACCAGCCACGGCTCACTGTCACTCCTGGGCACCGAATGCGGGATCTGCTGCTGCCCCTTCTTCCTGAAGTTGCTGCTCCTGCCTTTGTGCAGCCAGGAGCCTCAGTCACTCTCTCCTCCATCTTCTACGGTCTCTGTAGGCCATCAGGCATACAGCTAGGTCACCAGGATCCATGATCCTGACGTGGTCCTCCTGCAGCATGAAAGGGAGAGAGATGTGGTTATCATGGTTGTACATAGCACCTTTCCTGGCCCTGTGTGACCACCCCTTAATGCTTTCCAGAGAGTGCTGGTCACCCCTCGGATGGCCAGAGATGAGTGCGCTGCATGGCCACCCTGTCAACCTGCGACATGGGGGACACTGGTCCAAACCAGGATGCTGAGATTTCAAGGGGCTGTGAGTCCCTCCAGCAGTGACTGCTACATGGCCAGTGTTGGTGAGGAGATTGTACAACGTGTGCAGTCCCACTGCTCCATGGTCCAATAAAGTGGTGGCGGACTCGAAGTCTGTGCGAGGGGGGTGGGAGGGCAGGGTGTCGGGTAAGGTATGGAGCACTTGGTAGCCCTTTGGTGCCACCATGTTGCTTGCATGGGTGGGTAGGCTAGGAGCCTGACCCCAATCATATCACTGTGGCTGCACCTGATCTGTTTGAGTTGCAGAGGGGTGGTCAGTTTATACAGGTGTCCCTAATATGTGGCCACTTCCCTTGCTTACCCTGACCCCACCCCGATTGCCTGTGGGTGGCACGCAGCGCCAGGGCAGCACTTGACCACCTCACCCCTTCCGACTGATAACGGTCACCTCCAAGACTGGCCAGCACTTGCCCCTGTATACCACCACCCCCCCAGCAGCCGCCTCCGGGGCCAGGCATCAGTTGCTCCCGCCGCCTGGCGTCCCTGAGGCCTGTGGACAACAGATGAGCTGTGGAGAATGCTGCTGCTCACTCACCTCAGTTCCCCCAAAGTGAAGGCCGCCAAGTGCTTGTCGCCTGCGCGCTGTTGCGAAACACGTCGGGGTGCTTTCCCGCCGACGTGGACGGATGATACAGCGGGGTTCCAAGAGCCTGGCGGGATGGCCTTTTAATGATATGCTGATGTTTTACAATTAGCTCCCCACCAACCAATTGTGGGAAACGCAGCCCACCCTTGGTGGGCTGAGCTGATATCGTGACCTGCCTTCACACCGTCGTGAAGCAGGTCGCACCATATTTTCCACCAGCGGGCTAGGAAAATTCCGCCCAATGTTTCTTCCACAGTAAAGGAAATGCCCTTAACTCCCCTGTAACAATCAATGTGTGCCAACCATGAGGCGTGCCAGCTCTCTGAGTGATCTAGTCTCAACAAATAATGAAGATACACTCAGGAATAAAGTGAAACAAATGTAATGTGAATTATTTACAAGTGAAATTTAATTTTGAAAAACAGAAATGCCACCTTTGTGCTCTCAATCGTAAATTAACAGCAATGGAGTGAGGGCAGAAATGTTTTGGCGGTAATGGACAGCCTCCCGGTTTGACCAGGGGGGTCTTTTATAGCCTACCCATAGCTACAGCATTGTCTGCTGGCAGCAGGTTTCACCACTGAAAAGCTTTGCACACTGTCGGCACTTTCAATTTTAATTGTAATCACACAGGAAACAGGAAAATTCAACAGAGCGGACGTGGCACACATTCCCGGTTACATCATTGGAAGCGACACAATGTTGACAAAATTCCACCCCCTTCTCCCCTATAAAGGTGAAATTAATGTTCGTATTAATTTGCATATGTCTCAAACTGCAGACACTGAATAGGGGCAGCATTAGGACTGTACGAACTGTGCAATTGTACCTTGCCCTGAGTCAATTGAAAGCCCCAAGCAGATCCAGTGAAAGCGCACCTATGCAGTGGCACTAATAAATTCCAGATCATGTTATCAATTATTTACATACTATTGCAAGCATGGTTTCTCATGGTCATACTCGTGGATATCTAACAGCAGATTAAGTAGGAAGGATTTGTATTCTTATCCGGTAAAATGTAGAGGCCTCACAACTGTAAGACTGCTCCTGACACCGACCTCTGGGTTTCCTAACCATTAATGAAACAAAAAACCTTTTGCAACACTCCAGGTACATAATATTTTTAAAAAGAACAAAGTTGTAGGTTTAAGTTCATAGAATCATAGAATGGTTCTATAGAATCATAGAAAGCACAGAAGGAGACCACTTGGCCTATTGTGTCTCTGCCAGCTCTCTGCAAGAGCTATTCACATAGTCCCACTCCCCTGCCTTTTCTCTGTAGCCCTGTAAGTTTTTTCTCTCAGATAATTATCCAATTCCTGTTTGAAAACCACAATTGCATCTGTCTCTACAACACATTCATGCACTGTATTCCAAATCCTAACCAGCCACTGCATTAAAAAGGTTGTTCCTCATCACCTTTATTTTGATAATCACCTTAAATCTGTGTCCTCTGGTTCTTGACCCTTCAGTCAACGTGAATAGTTTCTCTATATTTACTCTGTCTAGACCCCTCATGGTTCTGAACACTTTTATCAAATCTTATCTCAATCTTCACTTCTCTAAGGAGAACAACCCCAACTTCTCCAATCTATCTGCCTAGCTGAAGTCCCTCATCCCTGGAACTGTTCTCATAAATCTTTACTGCACCATTTCTAAAGCCGTCACATCCTTCCTAAAGTGTGTTGCCCAGAACTGGGCACAATATTTTGGTTGAAGCTGAACCAATGTTTTGTGAAGGCTCATCCTAACTTCCTTGCTTTTTTACTCTTTGCCTCTATTTATAAAGCCGTGGTCCTTGATGCCTTATTAACTGATTTCTCAACTTGCCCTGCCACCTTTAACAATTTGTGCATATGCGCCCCTAGATCCCTCTGCTCTTGCACCATGTTTAGAAATGTATCCTTTATTTCATATTGCCTTCCTCATTCTTCCTTCCAAAGTGTTTCACCTCACACTTACTGGCATTCAATTTCATCTGCCACATGTTTGCTCATTCCACCAGCTTCTTCTTGAAATCTATTACGATCCTCTTCATGGTTCACAAAAATTCCAAGAAATGTAGTTGTCTTAATACCAACCCATGGGGAACCCATTCCTCCAGTCTGAAAAACAACCTCCACCTCTACTCTCTGTTTCCTGACACTCAGTCAACTTCATATCCATGCACCCACTGTCTGTTTAATTCCATGGGCTTCAACTTTGCTAATAGGCCTATTATGTGGCACTTTATCAAATACCTTGTGGCAGTCCAAGTACACCGCATTAGCTGCATTACCCTTACAGTATACATTCAGTAGTAAAAAGGCACCTCAATTGTTTCTCAGCTGTAACCAAATAAATTTTGTCCTTGACCTCTCTAGGACATTGTCTCTCTCCAACACTATGAAATTCACCTTAATCAACACTGCTACCCCTCCTCCTTTCCTTCCTTCCCTATCTTTCCTGAACACCTTGTATCTAGGAATATTTAATACCCAGTCCTACCCTTTTTTGAACCATGTCTCCATTATCGTCAGAACACCATACAACCACTTGGTTACCTGCACCTGCTGCTCACCAACCTTATTTACCACACTCTGTGCATTCACATACATGTATTGAAGACCTACTTTAGACCTTAGTGCATTCCCTCTTGCTCTGACACACCTAAAACCTTACTATTTCTTACTGTAGTGCTATCCATCTCTTCCAACTCTTTGCGCCTTGTTTTCCTTCTGTAATGTTCGCTCCTGGTTCCCCTCACCCTGCTAAGTTAGTTTGAACCCACCCAAATAAATCAAAGCAGAAAGATAATGGTTTTCTGGGCATCATGGGCAGTATTTGCAGCATGATTGGTTAGACATCCCTTTATATAGGAATGAGCTTTAATTGATCTTTTTTGCCCTCTGCTCTCAGGAAGAAGTAGTGCGCTCCATTGCTCCCTCCACCTGGATCCACAATTCACTCTTGAGTGTTAGATGTCTAATTGCCTCGTCCTGTGTTACCATCATTCTTCTCTCTGTAGCCTGGCACTGTAGGACCCAGGCTCTGACATGTGCAGACTGAAGGCTGATTGCACGTAATTCATATTTAAAAATAGTTAAATTTTGTACTCAACTCAAAGAAGCTCCTCACTCCTTCAGGACATCTACTAGACAATGATATAATAGGGTGGATGTTGCTGGAGGCAATGCCTGCTCAGATGTCTTAGCCTTGCATCCATCTTGTCAAGGGGCTTCTTTCAAGATTGATGGGCAAACACAAAATACATATTGCTTCATTGAACAGCAGTGAAATAGTCAAATGCTGTGAAAAAATGAAAATATTAAGTAGTTTTTGTTTTGCTTGGTAATTCTTTTTAATGAGTTTAAGATGGACAGCTCTAAAACTTAAAGAAGTTTGATTGAAATTGAAGTGATAAAACATGCCAATCTACTGATTCTCCACATGATTCTTGAATTGATGTTTTTATCAATGATACAATAATGCACCACTAGGGGACAGTGTAAAAATATAGCTGTCTTATTTTGAAGGAGAAAAGCAAAACTGTGAAAGGTTCTATGAACACAAGTGTTAAATGAAAGTAGAGCAACATTCTACTTCACTAAAAAATAGTGAAGGGTTATAATAACCACATTTAATTTTTTAATAGGTAATTTTCTGAGGTTGAATAGCTATAAGGGGAAATTTCTATAGTAAGTGCTAATGGTAAGGAATCACATAGCTGGAAAATAAACCAACAGTGCATCTGCAAAATTTTCATAGGTGTGAACTGAGGGAAGGTTCCTCACTCCTGCCATATACTAGAAAAATTTAGGACATTAAATAGTCAAATTATAATGCATTCTATTCAGGACACTGAAGTAGGTGAGTATTAGGATTCAATAAAAGCTTTTAGTATTCCAAAGACAGAGTTCAGAGATACTGCATACCAGAGCACTGGGGATCACCAGGCAGGATTTTATCTTTTGGGTTGGGACTAAATGAGGGTCACAATCCCTCACTGTGTGGGGAAAGTTGCCCAACAATGATTTTCCCCAAATTACCCAGTTAGTGACCAGAGGGCAGGCTCACTGTCCAGTTACAGATGGTGAGCAGGCTCTTAAAAATGGAAGGCTAATAGGAGGCCCCCCATCACTGAAAAAGCAGCTGCTTGCAGTTCATATCAGGGAGACATTGCTTGCTTCCATTGTTAGGTGCCTCCCTCTCCAAATTTTTAAACCTTTAAATTTAAATATGTGTTCTGCAGCCTCTCCATGGGATTGTCTGTGGCAGCAACTTTAGCCATGCAGACAGGGAGGGCCTCAAAGCCTGCCTGAAGACCCTCTCCAACCCCTCCCCCCGCCACCGGGCTGCTGGGCTGCTGTCGGGAGGCTGACCAAGCCCCGACTTTTCAAGGAAATCCAAAGGCCCACTGAAAAATTCTTGTCAGCCATCGATAATAGGCCTTAATAGTTCTTTAAAGGCCCTTAATTTGCTGCCAACAGCCCACCACCCGCCCCTAGGAAAATGGCCGGGGGCAGGTTGGTGCTGCCCAGTGGCACACCAGCTGACACCATGAATCTTCGTGTTTGCCCGCTTCCACACTCACCCACCTCAGGGTCCAGCAATCCTGCCCACAGAGACATGTAGACCTTACCTTTCCCAACTATATTGCCTATTATTTCACGTATGTTAACATCTTTGTTAAAATAGTCAAGTAATTTCACGATCAATGTTCATTAATACCACTGCTGAAAATCCAGCTTCTCATAAGAAGGTTGTACTTAACTTTCAGTGCTGCAGAAGAAGCAATGCTCTATTTGTTGGAGCACTCACACCTGGAGCCCTCACTGTTTCTAATAGCCAGAGACTTCACTGTCTCCACTGGAACAGAATCATAGAAAAGTTCAACACCATTTAGCCAGCTTCTTCGAAGAGCAATTCAATTAGTCCCACTCCCCAGCTCTCTCCCCACATCCCTGCAATGTTTTTTCTCCTTCACGTATTTATCTAGTTCCCTCTTGAAGGCTGGTATTGAATCTGTTTTCACCCTCATATCAGGCATTGTGAAGCTGCCTGTCATCTATCACTTGTTAAAACACCATAAGCTGCATATCCCTAGACCTGTGCTTACAGCAGCATGATTCAAACAGCTTCACAGTTCCTGGGCACCACTAGCATTCCTAACCTTGCTCCACCAAAACAACAGGTTTGCATGATTACTCACCATTTTCTTCTCTTGCTTCAGTTTCCACACTTTCTATATTTAAGCAAATGGTCAGTGTTCTTCTTGGAGACTGATTACCTGGGCTCATTCCTGCCATGTATATGTATTCCTTTCTGTTTATAGCAACTCCAGTCGCCAATATCTTTGAGACACAGTATTAACAGGGCCCAATTTCCCCCATCCATCGCATCACTTTCGCTTTTTGACCATTTTTTTGTCCTGTATTTTTTTGCCACATTTTCCTCTCAAGGTGTATCAATTCTCCAGCTGCTCTCCTTCTCATTGGGGATTCCTGCTGTTTTTGACTGGCTGCTAAAATAGTTCCTGTAGAATTTTTCATTTGGCTACAAGCTCAGGGTTTGTTCCTTTGCAGTTTCAATAGCCAGAGAACCCTCCCCATCAAAATCGCTACCTTTGTTCATGCCAATGATTCATACAGAACGGTCAGCTTGTGCCATCCAGAAGCACATGGTAAAGGGGAAGGAGCATTGGGAGACAATGGTACTAACCAAACATCATGCAGTTGTCACGAGGCTATGGTCCTTTTTATTAAAATATAATTTTTCAACTTTCAACTGACTGTAAATTTTGCAATTTGAACTGAGACAGAGCAAACTGCTTAAAAATGCAAGGCTACATTCCAAGGTGAAGTTGAGAAACAAACAAATCACCCTCAGGGGAGCGTGGAGAGAGAGACATTTCCTATAATCCAGACACCCATCGAAACTCATAACTATTTAAGCGAGAGAGATTTAAAAATTCAAAGGTAATAGCAAAATACTGCGGATGCTGGAAATCTGAAACAAATACAGAAAATGCTGGAAAAACTCAGCAGGTCTGGCAGCAGCTGTGGAGAGAGAAACAGAGTTAACGTTTCGAGTCCGTACAACCCTTCTTCAGAGCTGAAGAGAAGTGGAAATGTGATGAAATTTATACTGTTAAAGGGGGGTGGGGCAGGTGGAGCTGGATAGAAGGCCAGCGATAGGTGGGGACAAAAGAGGGATTGACAAAGATGTCATGAATTAAAGGACAAAGGGAGTGTTAATGGTAGTGGTTAGTGCTAAAATAAAAAGTGGCATAAAGGTAAGAAAGCAGAATGTGATAATAGCAGAACAAGGGTAGCATTGTGTGAAAGAACAACATGGAACAAGTAACAGGTGACTCTTTGGGATGGGGTCGGGGGTGGGGGGCAGTGGTGAGGAAAAAAAGGATAGAAAATGGAATAGAAGGGGGATAAAAAAGGGGGATAAAACCACAGATAAATCAATAAAAATAAAAATAACTGGATAAAAAATAAAAATTAATGTAGAAAAAAGGGGATTAGAAAAAGGGGGTGAGGATGGAGGAGAGAGTTCATGGTCTGAAGTTCTTGAACTCAATGTTTAGTCCGAAGGCTGTAAAGTGTCTAATCAGAAGGTGAGGTGCTGTTCCTCCAGTTTGCCTTGGGCTTCACTGGAACATTGCAGCAGGCCAAGGATGGACATGTGGGCATGAGAGCAGGATGGGGTGTTGAAGTGGTAAGTGACCAGAAGGTCTGGGTCATGCTTGCAGACAGACCGGAGGTGTTCCACAAAGCGGTCACCCAGTCTGTATTTGTCTCCCCGATGTACAGGAGACCACATTAGGAACAGCAGATACAGTGGACCGAATTGAAGGAGGTGAAGCGCTGCTTTACCTGAAAGGAGTGTTTTGGGCCCCTGGATGGTGAGGAGGGAGGAGGCAAATGGGCAGGTATTGCACATTCTGCGATTGCATGGGAAGGTGCCGTGGGAAGGGGATGAGGCATTGGGGTGATGGAGGGGTGGACCAGGGTGTCCTGGAGGGAACAGTCCCTACGGAGTACTGACTGGTGGGTGTGAGGGGAAGATGTGTTTGATGGTGGCATCATGCTGGAGTTGGCGGAAATGGCGGAGGATGATCCTTTGAATGTGGAGGCTGATGGGGTAAAAAGTGAGGGCAAGGGGGATCCTATCATGCTCCTGGGGGGCAGGGGAAGGTGTGGGGGCAGAGGCATGGGAGATAGGTCCGACAAAGCTGAGGGCCCTGTCAACCACAGTCAGGGGGAAACCGTGGTTAAGGAAGAAGAAAGACATGTCAGAAGCGCTGTTTTGGAAAGTGGTATCATCAGAACAGATGCGACGGAGGTGAAGGAACTGAGAGAATGGGATGGAGTCCTTACAGGGAGCAGGTTGTGAGGAGTTGTAGTTGAGGTAGCTATGGGAGTCGGTGGGCTTGTAATGGATATTGGTGGACAGTCTATCACCAGAAATGGAGACAAAGATGTCAAGGAAAAGAAGGGAAGTGTCGGAGATGGACCATGTGAAGGTGATAGGGGGGTGGAAATTGGAAGCAAAATTGATAAACTTTTCCAGGTTCAGACAACAGCATGAAGCAGTGATCAATGTACTGAAAAAAGAGTTGTGGGAGGGGGCCTGAGTAGGACTGGAACAAGAAATATTTCACCTACCCCATAAAGAGACAGGCATAACTGGAACCCATGCGGGTACCCATAGCCACACCTTTTATTTGGTGGAAGTGAGACAAGTTTAATGAGAAATTGTTCTGTGAGAGAACAAGTTCAGCCAGGCAGAGGAGAGTAGTGATGGACGGTGATTGTTCATGCCTCTGTTCAAGTGAGAAGCGGAGAGCCCTCAGACCATCCTGGTGGGGGATGGAAGTGTAAAGGGATTGGACATCCATGGTGAAGAAGAGGTGGTTAGGGCCAGGGAACTGGAAATTGTTGATATGATGTAGGGCATCAGAGGAATCACGGATGTAGGCAGCAAGAGACTGGACGAGGGGAGAGAGAACAGAGTCAAGATAGGAAGAATTGAGTTCCGTGGGGCAGGAACAGGCTGACACGATTGGTCTACCAGGACAGTCCAGTTTGTGGATTTTGAGGAGGTGGTAGAAGCGGGCTGTCCAGTGTTGGAAGCCTATGAGGTTGGAAGCTGTGGAGGGAAAATCTCCAGAGATGATGAGGTCAGTGACAGTTCTGGAAACAATGGCTTGATGTTCAGTGGTGGGGTCATGGTCCAGGAGGAGGTAGGAAGAAGTGTCTGAGAGTTGGCGCTCAGCCTCTGCGAGGTAGTGGTCAGTACACCAGACAACAACAGCACCACCCTTGTCGGCAGGTTTGATAACAAAATCAGGGTTGGACCTAAGGGAATGGAGTGCAGCAAGTTCAAAGGAGACAGGTTAGAGTGGGCGAGAGGACTCCATCCCATTCTTTCAGTTCCTTCGCCTCCGTCGCATCTGTTCCAATGATGCCACTTTCCAAAATGACACTTCTGAAATGTCTTTCTTCTTCCTTAACTGAGGTTTCCCCCACATTGTGGTTGACAGGGCCCTCAGCCGTGTCCGACCCATCTCCCACACGTCTGCCCTCACACCTTCCCCTCCCTCCCAGAACCATGATAGCGTCCCCCAGGTCCACACTTTTCACCCCACCAGCTTCCACATTCAAAGGATCATCCTCCGCCATTTCCGCCAAACCCAGCATGATGCCACTGCCAAACACATCTTCCCCTCACACCCCTGTCAGCATTCTATAAGGACCATTCCCTCCGGGATACCCTGGTCCACTCCTCCATCACCCCCAACACCTCATCCCCTTCCCATGCAACCGCAGAAGGTGCAAGACCTGCCCTTTTACCTCCTCCCTCCTCACCGTCCAAGGGCCCAAACATTCATTTCATGTGAAGCAGCGCTTCACTTGCACCTCCTTCAATTTAGTCTACTGCATCTGCTGCTCCAAAAGTTGTCTCCTCTACATCGGGGAAATCAAACACAGACTGGGTGACCGCTTTGCGGAACACCTCCGATCTGTCCACAAGCATGACCCAGACCTTCCGGTCGCTTACCACTTCAATACACCATCCTGCTGTCATCCCCACATGTCCATCCTTGGCCTGCTGCAACGTTCTAGTGAAGCCCAACACAAACTGGAAGAACTCAGCTCATCTTCCGGTTAGGCATTTTACAGCCTTCTGAACTTAACATTGAGTTCAACAACTTCAGATCATGAACTCCCACCTCCATCCTCACCCCCTTTTTCTAAGCCCCTTTTTCTACATTAATTTTTATTTTTTATCCACTTATTTTTATTTTTATTCATTTTTCCGTGGGTTTATCCCCCTTTTTAGCCCCTCTTCTATCCCATTTTCTATCCTTCTTTTCCCCACCACTTTCCCCTCCCCCCACCTCATCCCCTATAGGGCCATCTGTTACTTGTTACATGTTGTTCTTTCACACAATGCTACCCTTGCTATTATCACATTCTGCTTTCTTACCTTTATGCCACTATCAGCACCTTTTTTTAGCACTAACCACTACCATTAACACTCCCTTTGTCCTTTAGTTCATGACATCTTTGTCAATCTCTCCTTTGTCCCCATCTATCACTGGCCTTCTATCCTGCCCCACCCCCCTTTAACAGTATAAATTTCATCACATTTACACTTCTCTTCAGCTCTGAAGAAGGGTCATACGGGCTCGAAATGTTAACTCTGTTTCTCTCTCCATAGATGTTGCCGGAACTGCTGAGTTTCTCCAGCGTTTTCTGTTTTTGTGTAAAATATTCAAAGTATTGGATATTGAAACGATGGCTGCCATGTACAGACAGACATGTCTAAAACCTTTTGGAAATACACAATGGGTGAAGTATTTCAAGGCAAGGTTGCCCAGCCACTTTAGAGAGATTGCAAGTGACACAGGCAGTGTCACAAAAGCCTTCAGCAGAGGAAATAAGCAGAGGGCTGCTCTCCCCCTTTCTCTCTTTTGGATAAACATGTTGCCCAGTTCGAGAAGCGAACTCTATCAGAAACCTACCAGCGAACTGAGATCTCATAATAATTGCAACCTCTTCTACATCTGACCACATCCAAAAATACAAAAAAAAGCAGCTAACCCAAATCGACCACAGCATTTAAAATTTACTCCTCAAGGGCAATCAAAGAACGCTTACCTGTATAATCTTTATATTCTTTTACCTTTTTTTAATTGGACTCTAACTTCCCTTATTTCTGATACCTCTGTGTGAGTGTGTGTGTGTGTGTGTGTGTGTGTGGGCCCAATGACTGCATGAGGGCCAAAATGCTTGACATTGCATTTTTTTTCTCAGGTTTAGTGGTTAATAAAATTTTCTCTTTCTTTAATTCTGATTTGGAAAAGGCATATCCTCCTGTAAAAGAAACTTAAGCCTTTGTTGTGACCAACCGAGGAGGTTGAATAGAGGGGAACCAGTTCACTCCTTCTCACCTGGTCATAGCACAGTCATAAAGTAACATTTTATTATTGGCTCTAAACAGTGAAAAATAGATTTAAAATATTGTTGGAAGTTCAGTTTTAATGTTGAGCTTTGCATTTGAATTGCTGGCTCGGGAGAGACGGTGAGAGGCGAGGCAGGTCACATGACTGGTATAATGTTGACTGATGGCTGCTAATCAGGGAAAAGCTGAGCTGATCCAGGGAAAAGCTGCGGGCTGACGGCAGACCTCTTGAAACTTTTTGTAGACTCCAGGAGGGGCTCAAGTACCTCCTCAAAAAATTCAAACAAGGTTTGACACAACCTTCCCACAACAAATCCATGCTGACTTTCTAAATAATGTTTCATACTGTCCCTCAGAAGCTTTTCCAATAATTTTCCCTCCACTAAGGTTAGGCTGACTGGTCTGTGACTACAGTACTTAATCCAACCCATCCTCCCTTTTTAAACAATAGTACAATGCGATCAGCCCTCCAGTCCTCCAGCACCATACCTGTCACCAGAGAGGATTGGTTAATATTGGTCAGAGCCTCTATGATTTCTTCCCTTGCTTCTCTTAACAGCCTGAGATGTGTTTCATTTGGAACTGACAACTTATCTATTTTCTGGGATGCTAAATCCATCAATATTTCTTCTCTTACTATGTTCATACCATCCAATATTTCCCACTCCACCTCCTTAACTACAATGTCTGCATCATCCCATTTTTTTGTGTAGATAAACACAAAATATTCATTAAGAACCATGCCCATATGTTCCACCTCACCATACAGGTTTTGGTCTCTAATCATCCCTACTCTTTCCTTAGTCATCTTCTTGCAAATCATGTATTTATAAAACATTTTTGAATATTCCCTGACTTTACTTGCCAATATTTTTTGGACCAGCAAAAGTCACCAGGAATATTTTGGTTTATTTGCTACACAACTTTGCAATGCTAAGAGGTGTAATTATGAAGCACCAAAAGGAGGCGATTGCTGTAGTCATATGAAGGGAAGCAGCAGAGCCAGAAATTGATTTTTCAGCAGTTTGTTTGATGAGTTCTTCTCCTAAGTCACCTAATATCTCTCCTCCTTCACCAGTATATCATCAGACTCCTAGTGCCTGTAGAATGTTGGTTGATGGGCCTTCTGTCTGCTGTACAAAATTCTTCTTCCTCCTGCCCTCTCTGAAATCTCTGCACAATATAAAGCATAATGGGTCATTGTCATCCTTCCCATTTTTAACTCTGCTTTGTGCCTAGAAACACCAGTAGGGAGACAGTGGTGTAGTGGTAATGTCACTGGACCAGAAATCTGGGATAATACATTTGGGACATGGGTTCAAATCCTGCTGTTGTAACTGATGGAGTTTATAATTCAATTAATTAAATGTGGAATTGAATGCTTGTCTCAGTAATGGTGACCACACAGCTATCACTTAAAAAACTCATTTGGTTCATGAATGTGAAATCAGGAATCTGTCTCCCTGGTCTGGTCTATATGGGACTCCAGACTTACAGAAATATGATTGACTCTTGACTGCTCTCTGAAACAGCCTAGCAAGCCAGTGAGTCCAAGAACAATTAGGGATGGGCAATGAATGTTAGCTTTGTCAGTGATGTCCACATCCCATGAAATAATTAAATAAAAAATGCTAAGAAGAGGACAATCAGTCCTCAAACTTTCAACTGTGTTAACTCCAGCCACACCTTTGACACTCAACAAGAAGGAAAACCCAGTTCAAATTTTTCAAAAAATCAATAATAACCAGTAATACTGGAGTTTCAGTTTAAGGCATACAAGACCCGGCATCCAGTATCCCTACATTGAATGCTGGAGCTCAACATTCTCACCATGCAACTGGTAAGCAATACTCCCAGGGCACCAGAAAATTATGCAAATTAAATGGCCTTGTGTTCTCTACTGAGGTTAGTTCATTTTTGTGCAGAAGTACATACCACTTGTACAGCCATCCTGAGTAATGTCACGATGGGAGGTCATAACTTGGCTCACCTGATGAGGTCAGCAAACTTCATACATGCATACTTTCAAATCCTCAGAGTGTTTGACTCAACATTGACATGCTAAGTAACCTTCTTGCACACAGTCTATGTTGCTCCTCCCTGTGGTGTCATGCGACAGTGCTGCATTTCTGCAATGCACTTGCTCAGTCAGCATTTCCCTTGGTGCATCAGAAAACCTGGGAACCCTTGGCACTGCATGTTTGAAACTGACATTTTGTTTGACATTCAAAATCAACAGTGAGCTTTCTGCAATCAGGCATGTGTTAACACTACTGTAACTATATGCCACTGGATCTGTGTATGGATTTTACAATCGGTGTTAATTTAATAGCAGCAGTAAACGAAGGTAAATGGGTTATTGCCAGCATAAAATAATGCAACCAGAAATGTTAGACTTAAAAGTCTTCTGTTTAGGGAGAGCTGCCAGAGGATTGGAGAGTGACAAATATGACACGGTTATTCAAGAAAGTGTGTGAGGAGATTCCTAGTAACTATAGGCTGGTCAGTTTAACATCAGTGGCGGGTAAGGATTTAGAAACAATCAGGGAAAAAATCAACAGGCCCTTTGGAGAGGTTCGAATTAATTAAGAAGAGTCATCACAGATTTGTAAAAGGCTGAATGGGCTTGATTAATTTTATTTTTTTGATCAAGTAACAGAGAAGGTTGATGAAGGGAATGCAATGGATATTGTCTACATGGATTTTAAGAAAGCCTTTGACAAAGTATCACACAAAAGGCAGGTTTACAAAACTGAATCTCTTGGCAGAAGAGGGTTAGTGTCTCATGAATATAAAAAAAATAGCTTACAGAGTGAAAACAACCTGTTATGATTGTGGTTAAACCAGTTAGACTGTGATGTTCCCCAATGTTCAGTACTGGGACCATTGCATTTTTGATACCAAACTTGGTGACATGGTTGACAGTGAGGATGATACCAGCTGACTGCAACAGGACATAGATAAGCTAGCAGAGTGAGCAGAGAAGTGGCAGATTAAATTTAATACAGAGAAATGTGAAGTGATGCATTTTGGCACAAGAGATAGGGAGAGGTAATATAGTCTAAATGGCACAGGTCTAAATAGTGTACATGGACAGAGTGATTTGGACCGTTCATGTGAATAGACCTTTGAAGGTGGCAGGACATATTGAGAGATATTGTTGTAAGGATTATTTGGTATCTCACTAAGGAGGTCTGGTGGCTCGGATGGGTTGAACGTCAAGGGTAGAATCGTCCCAGATTTGCACTATGTGCTGTACCGGGTGAGAGAAATGACGTTTTATTTTTCAACAACTCAATTATTCTCAATAAGTTGGAGGTATTCAATGCTTTTTCTTCTAGTTCCTTGAGTCTCAGTGTCGGGTTTACATTTTCCAATCTTATTTCTGTCTTTTCTTTCTCCTATGTGCAGCAGAACTTTGTTCTTGTCCTTCATTTTAGTTTCTCTGTTGGCCAGGTTTGTCTCCGGTGAAGTCTTAAACTTGTTTCAGTTCTGTAATTGTGCTACTCATGGCTTCATTATCTGCTCACAGCTGGGAAAGCTCTACAGTTTTTCCTTTCAATGTCTCCTCTTTTCCATTCAGCTGGTTCTTCAGCTCTTCAGTCTCATTCTTGTACCTCTTGGCTTCCTCATGGGATGTTGAACATTGCTGAGTCTTCCTCACCAACTGATTATTCAGTTTGTTCAGAGTGACATTAAATTAATTTTATTTCTCTTCATAATTTTCAGGAGGAACAAACTTTGTCCTGAGGGATCATTGGAATGTGTTTTTTTATTCATTCACGAGATGTGGTCTTCGCTGGCTGGGCCAGCATTTATTGCCCATCCTTAGTTGCCCTTGAGAAGGCAGTGGTGAGCTACCTTCTTGAACTGCTGCAGTCCATGTGTTGTAGGTACACCCACAGTGCTGTTAGGAAGGGAGTTCCAGGATTTTGACCCAGCGACAGTGAAAAAACAGCAATATATTTCCAAGTCAGGATGGCGAGTAACTTGGAGGGGAACTTCCAGGTGGTGATGTTCTCATCTATCTGCTGCCTTTGTCCTTCTCGATGGTAGTGGTCATGGGTTTGGAAGGGGCTGTCTAAGGAGCCTTGGTGAATTCCTGCAGTGCATCTTGTAGATGGTAACCACTGCTGCTACTGTGCATCGGTGGTGGAGGGAATGAACGTTTGTGGATGTGGTGCCAATCAAGTGGGCTGCTTTGTCCTGGATGGTGTCAATCTTCTTGAGTATTGTGGGAGCTAAAGGTCCTTCAACTGGTTTTCCTTTTCTTTGTGAAGCTCAGTTGCTTCGTCTTTGAGTTTTCTTGCAATTCAACAGTCTCCTGGAGTTTCTTCTGCTATTCTTCCATTCTGCTGTTCAAGACAGTCTTCATTTCTTCATGCTGCCGAAGGGTTATGTACTCCTTTTGCATTTGACCTTTCAACTGTTTACTTTCTTGTTGACCTCTTGCCATCTCATGCTGTGCTCAGTGCATTGTTTTGTCACTACTGATAGTTCCAACATAGCTTTTGCTAAAGTAGTATTCAATTTTGGCACACTTCCCTCAGGTCAGGCTTCAGTTTCTTTACTTCTTCATGCTTGGAGATTCTGGGCTCATTCTCCAGTAACTCTGGGATTTTGCAGTCTTTCCTTCACTGCCACCATGTTGTAAAAGTTGTTTGATGTCTCACTAAGAGGTCTGGAGACTTGTATGGTTGAACATTAAGTGTTTATTGGTGACACATAACTATATCCTTTCTCCATGCTGGCTCTTTCCAGACTCTACTCTACACATGGTCTACTATCATGTGTCTCGCTACATCATACATAGGCAGTTCTGTTCTCCAGTCTCACATTAACCCTAGGTCTGCCTGAACACCCTTATACCACAGTTAGCAAAGCATCTGGGATCTTGGGCTTCATAAATAGAGATATTGAGTATAAAGGCCGAACCTGTGTAAAACTCTGGTTAGGCCACAAGTAGACTATTGTGTCCAGTTCTGGCCAACATACATTAAGAAGGACATGAGGGTCTTTGAGAGGGTGCAGAGCTGATTTTCCAGAATAGTTCCAGGGATGAGGGATTTTAGATACAAAGTTAGGTTGGAGAAGTTGGGGTTGTTCTCCTTGCAGCAGAGGAGATTGAGGGAAGATTTGATAGAGATATACAAGATTATGACAGGTTTAGATAAGGTAGAAATAGAAAAACTGTTCCCATTAACTGATGATAAAAGGACAGGGGGCACAGTTTTAAGGTTTTGGGCAAGTGATGCAGGAGGGGTGTGAGAAAGAACATTGTGTGACGAGTAGTAATGATTTGCTGCCTACAATGATGGTGAAAGCAGAGACGATCAATAATTTCAAATGGGAACTTGAGGGAAATAAACTTAAAAAGGTCTGTGGGGATAGAGTGGGGGAATTGGTAATTGGATTGCTTTACAGGAAGCCAGCATGGACTTGCGGGTATAATGATGCAATGACTTCTCATAAGTAAAGCACACACTTTAACTATCACACTTCACTGATATTCACTGATAAAATTTATTACAACCATCACCATTCATTTTATTGCTGCAGCAGTGATGACAACCAGGCCTCAAAGCTGTTCAATCAGTCGCCTTTGCGGCTACTAGGGACTAACTGGATTCTGCCTTCACTTAGATACGTCAGCCCAATTTTCAAAAGAACAGGGAGGGTGAGGTGGAAACTTAGATTGCTATTTTTTCTCTGTTTTCCCTCACAATCTCATTTAGCTTCGGGTGGGATAACAGAATAAAATCCAGTGTTTTGGCTCTTAAATAGAATGGAAAAGATTAAGAGATATATTGCAGGTATTCCAAATTATTTTGAGTTTTGATAGTTTACAAACAATTCCACTGGCCAATAGGTTTATTACTGGGCCCTCCAGTAATACATTTAAGAAAAAGAATGACAAGAAAGGTTAGGAAAGTGTTTTGTTTGTTAAGGCTTGGAATCGCCTACCAGAAGCAGTAGTGGAAGCAAAATCCAAGATAGGTTTTAAAAGGGAACTGGTTAAATTATTGCAAAAGCAAAGTGTGAAAAGGTATAGAGAAGGGGCAAGGAAATGGGGCTACATAACTAACCTTTTTTAAAGAGGTGTTGTAGGTTCTAATTGGGCCAAAGGTGAGCGCGATAACCAATTAGTGGTGCCTAGCTCCGTGAGGAAGCAGGAGATGCCTGTTAGAGCATAAGCAGGAGTGTCAAAGGCAGATAGCAGCCATGATGGGATCTGCTGCTGCTTTGCACAAGAGAAGAGGCAGGAATTTAGAGGGCCAGGAGCCTCTGCGCTCAGGGAATTGACCAAACAGCCAACCAAACAGCACTATGCCCGATCTTGCACCGAAAATCCTGGTGGCAAACATTTTTTTGGTTTCAAAAAATAGACTTTGCAGTTCCCCCCATTGAACCTGTCAGCTGTGCTCAAACGTGCACCAGACTGTTCGGGTTTGGCGGTTTCCGATTTGAAAATCACCTCCAGGCCCTCCACTTCCCGTTAACAAGCTCCTCAAGGAGTTTAATGGACACTTAATTGGAGGCAAGCAGGTTCCCAGCTCCTCAGCCCACCCCCAACATTCCTTTGAAAAATGGGTTGCGGTCTGGAGGCATCAGGATCCAGTGACACCCTACAGGAATGCAGTTTTCAATACGTGCCTGCATTGCTGCCTGTTACCGCCCCCTGAAGTTGGAAATTTAGCCCCATATGCCTTATAGGTTTAATGTAATATGGTGGTGCCATTGTCCTCAAGGTGGAAAATCTGAAGAATATTAGGGTTCCGTCTATGGTTACTACTAATACAGGAACATGTAGATAGCATACCTTGTTGCCGGCAAATATATGAATATCAGTCCTAGTTACCACCAACATACTGTTTTTCTTCTGGAGGAAGGGTATTTACTGAGGAGGTTTTAATTGAGTTTGTGACTTTGTACTGCCTTAAAATAAAACAGATGCACCATAATATGGTACTTGTGTCTTTGTGTAAAGTGAATGTTGCAGCGTCTTTCTCATTTGTAAGCATTTGAAGATTTACATGTCTTTAATTCCCCCACCCAAAATTTACCAAAACAAAGTGAAGTTGGAAAAATATAGTTAATCTCCTGGCAAGAGAATGAGGTGCAGTGGGTTAGAGTAGGTTAGGATAAACTTTTTCCTGGATAAAGTCAGTTTCTGCAGTCTCAACTCATTCTTATGGATGCAAACCCACAGCATAAAACGTTCAGAATTAAGACAACCTAGGGCAGAATCATCCCAGATTTGCACAAAATGCAGCATCGAGCAGGGAAAAAAGTCATTTTACCCGCAGCTGCAATGGTGGGTTTTCATGCCATATGGTCCCATTCCCAGCATATCCCACCTCATTAATAATGCATTCACGGGAAACACGCCGGGTCATTGGTAGGCGGGCTTGGATTTTCCTGCCCTGCTGTGACTTCAGTGCTTCCCCGCTCCAGGCGCCATATTTAAAGTGCACCAGAGTTCATGCCTACTTCATACCTACTGACCAGGACTGCTCCAGGCGACAAATGGCCCTGAAAGTAAAGAAGACGGCAACCCCAAAATTTAGTGACACCTCTCCAGGGCGCCTGCTGGATGCAGTGGAAGGCCACCGCAATGTCCCCTACCCCCATTCTGGCTGCAGGAGATCCACCAGAGTCAGCAATCTGGCCTGGCAGCGATGGCAGCAGCAGTCAGTGCCACCAGAGCAGAGGAGGTCAGCCATCCATTGCAGGAAGAGGATGAATGCTCTCATCTGTTCCACTAGGGTAAGTCAACCACCTCATCACTCTCAACTCACACACTCCCAAACCCATCACACATCCACAGGGATCTCACACCTCAAGGAACAACACCACTGACTCTCACACACACCCTCATATCTCCATCAGGCTTATATCCTCTGGAGCTCACCTCCTCATCCCGTCCATGTCTCCGCTCACCACTCAAACATTCCACGCAATGCCATGCATCCTGCTCACACTCCCTCCATCTGTTCTCCAGCATGCAGGAGAAGCTGGCTCACATCAGCAGGGAGAGGTCCCAGACCTGGGTGGAGTGGCTCACATTAGGCTCCTCAATCACTTTGAGGAGTGTGCTATTGCGCTGACTGGTGAGGATGTGGACCATGCCTGCGGTGATAGTGAGATCGGCGGCAAACACTCGTGTGAGGGTCCCTGCACCACATCATCCCTCTCTCAATGGTCGTAGTCAGACTTTTGCTCAACTACCCTGTCCTTTCCCCTCCCCCGATCACCCATTTCTTTTCCCCCATCACAGAGGACTCCCCTGGCATCACCTTCCACCTCCCCACCGTCACCTTCTAACCCAAACCCTTGTCTTTCCAGATGAACATGCACATTCCCTACCTTCCTGAGAAATCGAACCCCATCCACATTGACTTCCCCGACCTCCTCCTTCTCACCCCCAGGTTCTGTGTCCATCTCTGAATCTCTACCAACCACCCTCGCCAACTCTTCTACCATTATCAATGCATCTTCACCCTCCCACCCTTCCGGCTCCCTCTTCCCCCTCTCATACCTACCATTCCATCTTACCACACCCACCCTCAATTCGCTCCCCAGGAGGCAGTCATTAACGCCACAGACCACTCCCTTGAACAATCACCTGGACACTTCTTACTCCCTCCTCCACCCTTACTCTTTCTTCCGCCCTTACTCCCCCCTCCCCCCAGACACCAATCTCCCCCTGGACTCCTTCACCCCTGAAACCTCCTTCCTCCCTCTGAACTCCCTCCTGCCCCAAGGCACCTTCCTCCCCCTGGACTCCATCCCCCTTCCGAACTCCCCCCTCTCCCAGAGACCTCCCTCCAACTGGACTCCTCCACCCCCAACACCCTCTTCCCCTTGGACTCCTTCCCCGCTCCAACCTCCCTCCTTTCCACCTTCCTCCCCAGTTACACCTATCTCCCCACTTGTCGCATTCACCCGTTACAGCCTCCTCCCCTGTACTCCCTCCTCCCCCTCCCAACCTCACCCCCTAACACCTTCATTCTCCTCCTCTCAACCACATCCCCTGACACCTTTCTCTCTTCCTTCCAACCTAATACCCCCACCGGTACACCTTCCCCTCCCAGTCAAACCTAGACCTTCCTCTCCACCTACCCCACCCGCAGTACACCTTCCTCTCCCTGTCCCCCCCATCACCGATCATCTGTAGCAGCCCATGGTCAAGACCGTGATGTTCCGAAGCAGGCCCAAGACATCAACAGAGGCCTCCCACTTTCTGTGAGCTGCTTTGTGGCAGAGCCATGTTCATAAGAATCTACCCAGCATATGATGCACGTGTTCCTCCAGGGCCCGGTAGTTGTAGGACTCCAGCATCATCTGCTCCTTGGATGTCTGCAATCTGAACAAGGCCCTAACGGTAAGTCCCGACTTCTACACATCACACTTGTCCAGATGTGTTCTGGGCCAGCATGTTTTCCTGCCAGCATAACGGTAAATCTGGCATGGGGGGATGATTCCAGTTGGGCCTTACTTTGCATCACATTAGTGGAATACAAAGTGGGTTCATGCTGGCCTCCAACAGGATTGGCATTCCACCATGGCGGACACCTTCGGATGATCCCGCTGTGCTTTCACGCTGGTGTGAAACCAATTTTTGCCTTCTCGCCATACTGTTCCTTCCCTGCCTGCCATGATGCCCGATGCCAACAGGGCTGGAAAATTCCGGCCCTAGTATTAATCTGGCACTCATGCTCAGAGCGGCCACAAGCACTATCCACGAGGGAAAAGGAAAAATTTACATTGGTGCAAAAATGGTGGTCTTCTGAAATCCAAGTTGAGAAGTATTGTAGGTACAAAATATCTGGACCATTACTGTACACCTGCCCTGCGCTGAAAGTGCTAGATATGCCGCCAAACGTAGAAGAATATTCCAGTATGAAAATGTATTCTATTTCCAGCACTGCCATTGAGAAGCACAAAGTTCTGAGAAGGGATGAAATGCAGAATTGTTTTCATTGCACGTGTATGCAATTCCTAATTTAATCTGCTAGCTAAGGTTTTGCAATAGTAGACAACATTTTTTTGGTGAGTTGTACAAGGCATGTAAAATAACATCTTGTAAGGTCTTTTATGAATTCACTATTGCCCAGACTAAACTAAAATTGACAGCCATGCTATGACTCTTTGTATTTTAGTACTTTATGCCATAAAAGTTATATAAAGCATAATGTTCAATAGGAAGTCGTTAAGTACACCATAATGATACACACAAGCAGGACCTATGGAATGACTTATGACAGCGTGTCTGCTAATATCGCCAACAGTAATTTCTAGGCTATAGAGATGGAGTTAACAAAATTAATACTCCAGCACAAAACCACATGTAACGCAAACACATCAGGAATTTATGCATGGAGTGCAAAATACCTTATACAACTTTTAATTCATAATGTGGAGGAAATACTAATTTGTAATATTTATCCTATAGTTTCTAACTATCAAGGATATTGTCCAAGTAAACAACTGTAAGCTATTTAAATAGAAAGTCACTTGGGGGTACTATGCTGCTGTGACCAGTAGGTCATGGGTGAAAGTTGGTTGAGTGCAAATAAAATAGTAAGAAGATCTTGAACAGATGTGAATAATTCTATTCTTGAGTACTTCTTTAAAAAGAGACATGTTGAAGCTTTTCATCCTGCACTCATCAGAAGAGATGCAAAAATGCCAAATTTCAAAGGAAGCAGCAATTTATACTGCATGAGAAAAGGGTGCTGATTGGTTGGCCAGTCAGTGACAGCTCTCCACTTCCAGATATCATCTATGATCCAGGTTAATCAGTTACATAGTACAGAAAGATAAAACCACAAGCCAGTCCAGAGAGAGAGAGAGAGAGAGAGCTAAACACAGTGGTCTTATACCCAGTGAATCTTGGAGAATCAGAACAGGCCAGCATTTTGTGCCTTTATCCACTGACCCTGCAGAAGAAAACTCACGAAAAAAAGATAACTTCTGTTGGGTTTGTAGTCCTGTCTGAGTGCTATAATATTTGGTGAGGTTGTCAATCCAGTGAAATCTTGCACAATTGTATCATTAAGGCACAAGGAAACCTCTCTCAGCCTTTGCACAGGATGATTTCAATCTCCATTTCAAATATTCTTCTCTTCTCTCCTCTGATTTCAAAGTCCCCCTATTCTCCTTTAATCTATTCCTCCATATAAACCTTCCTACCCTATTCACAGCCACTCACTCAACCCTGCCATCTCAAATGAATTCTCTATTCCCATTGTTTTGATCATTGATAAGGCCATCTCTGATCACTTCCTTCTATCCCTCACTCCCCTTCACCTTGTAATTCTACTTCCTCTGCCTCTGATCTGGCAAAAAAAAACTACCCTGTCCACTCCACCCTCAACTCCAGTATAGGAATTTCATGAGCTTCTTTATTTATTACTATGATTGTACCTCTGGTTTTGTATCCCCTTCTCCATTGCCTCTGTTGTCTGGCATCCAGTGTCAGATGAGCTGAAATTTTCTCCACTTAAATATTGGAAAGAACAAAGCCATCATCTTCACTTGCCACAAACTTCTTGCCCTTCTTACTGATTGCGTCCCTCTCCCTGACACTGTCTCACATTGAACAAGGCATTTACTAAATCCATGTCCTATTTCACCCTGTGCTAAGTTTCCAAGCCCATGTTGTCTACATCACAAATATTGACTACGTCTACTATTGTGGCATCATCTGCCTAAGCCCCTGCGTTAGTCCATCTACTCCCCAAAGCCTCATTCATTCCTATGCTGCCTCAAGATTCAACCATTTCAATGTTATCTTGACTGGCCTCCCATCCTCTCTTCTTAAGATCATATATTATTTTTTAGAACTCTGCTGCCCATATTCTATCTCGCACCATATTGTCAGTTTCTTCCAAAGCTATGGACTATATGAGAGCCCAGATATCCATTATTCTTGTTGAAATAACTGAACCCCAGAGATAACATTGCTTGATTGCCAGCTCTGGCTCTCTGATCTCTGTGGTCAATTTCACAATGATTATTTACACAAGGTTAAGTGCTTTCAAGGATTTATGATTTCTCTTAATGGTACTTTAAAGAGTATGGATGATTGACATTTTTATTGCCTTGCAGTGAAATGACTTTTCATATGAATTACTTTTTTAAAGCTTTTTTTACACATCCTAATGTCACTATAGAGTTAATTAGTTCTTTTTTTTATTCATTGATGGGATGTGGGCATCGCTAGCTAGGCCAGCATTTATTGCCCACCCATGATTGCCCTTGAGAAGGTGGTGGTGAGCTGCCTTCTTGAACTGCTGCAGTCCATGTAGTGTAGGTACACCTGTTAGGGATGAAGCTCCAGGATTTTGACCCAGCAACAGTGAAGGAACAGCGATACATTTCCAAGTCAGGATGGTGAGTGGCTTGGAGGGAAACTTCCAGATGGTGGTGTTCTATACAGAGTATAGTGGGTTAATGGACATGGAATTGCCATAGCTTGCCATAAGAGGCATGAAGGGTCATAGGGGATGGCTGTGGAGTGCCATAGCTTGGCATGGGGGGCATAAGGGTGCATGGCAGTGAGAGGGAGGCATAGCCTAGCATGGGGCATGTGGTGGCACAGAGAGAGAATGGGGATTATGTGGAGGGTGAGGGCTGGATGGCTTTTGTGTTTTTATTTTATCTGGGACGAAGTCCCACAGCACCAAGACCTTTTAAACAGCCCACCTCGGCACTGGCAGCCCCTGTGGCTGCCTCCAAGCTGCTTTCCAGGTCGACTGACCCGACTCTAGCCCACACCCACCCCCGGCAATGAAGCTCCCTCCTTTGTGGGCACGTTCTGCTGAGGTGGGTGGCCAAGTTGGGAATTTTCCCAACTCCTGCTACCCACTGAGAGGATGAAAATTCAGCTTCACACTTTGGTTCTTCTTGATCCAAATGACTACATTAGTCACAAGGAATCCTCTAATTATGTTTTTAATGTTCCCTTGGCAGTGTTCACCAAATTTTCAGGAAAATTAAACAGATGTAACAGAGAGGGTTAATGTAGGTAGTGTGCATGGCCCTGGAGAAGGCATTTGGTAAAATACAATATAACAGACTTATTTTGAAAATATAGCAAATGGGTTTAAAGAGATGGTAGAAATTGGCTAAGGAATAGGAGGTGCAGATTAGTGGTGAACAGATGTTTTTCTGACTGGGGAGATGTATGCAGTGGGATCCCCACAGGGCTCAGTATTCAGATCATTGCTTTTATTGTTATATATAAATGAAATAGACTGGTGTATAGAGAGTACACTTTTGAAGTTTGGGGATGGTATGAAACTGGCAAAGCAGTGATGAGGGCAGTAACGGACATCAGGAGGCTGTGGACAGACTGTTGAACTAAGCAGACACATAGAAATAGAATTTAACAGAAATAAATGTAAAGTGATGCACTTTGGAGGGAATAACATGGGGAGGCTGTATAATCTAAACTATACTATTTTTAGGGGAGGTTGCAAGACCAGTGGGATTTGGGGATATTCCCAAGTCTTTGAAGATGGCTTTATCCAGCATCTGAAATTGGCTTTGATTTCAGGACTATTAATGTCCCTGTCTTTAGTTGTTGAAAGGGTTACCATCTATGTTGAGGGTCTGGTGTTTGGGAAGCCATTGCCTAGGCAGATGCACTGACTCCACTAGCAAGGAGAGCTTATCAGATTTCTTTTATTCATTCATGGTATGTGGGCTTCGCTGGCTGGGCCAGCATTTATTGCCCACCCCAGTTGCCCTTGAAAAGAGCAAGTTGATCAGACAGTTAAGAAGGCATATTGGGTACTTTTACATTTAAAAATCACAAGTTAGGCCTCAGCTGCAGTGTTGTGTACAATTCTGGGCATCACACTTTATGAAGGATGTCAAGGATTTGAAGAGGAGACTGAGGAGATTTATTTGTCAGGATGATACCAAAGATAAGGCACTTCAATTATGTGGAGATATTGGAAAAGCTGAGATTCTTTTCCTTGAAGCAGAGAAGATTTAGGGGAGGCCAAACATAATGATCCAACATGTTGAGTAAATATGATAAAAAGAAAATCCAACACTGTAAGCTCAAAATTTTATCCTTATTGCTACTGTTTTTTATAAAACTGATTGCCTGCTGGACCAAAAGATGGCTGCTACAAGTCACCTGACCACAGGGTTGGCCCTTTGTCTGAGAACCACCGCCAGGAATTTCAAGGACAAAATAATTCTTTCCTCAGCTTCTGGAATCTCACACCTCATTGTACAAACCCCTTGTAATCACAAAAGACCAGGAGACTCACACATCCAACCTTGTTATGCCTAGAGAGCTACTAACAGACTCATATCACACATGCGACTGTCCAGATACACTTCAAAGGGAACCACAGGGATATCATTTGCATCACCACATGGACTGTAGTGGTTCAAGAAGGCAGTTTACCACCACCTTCTCAAGGGCAACTGGGGATGGGCAATAAATGCTGGCCCAGCCAGCGAAGCCCACATCCCATGAATGAATTTTTTTTTAAATCTGATAAGCTCTCCTTGCTAGTGGAGTCAGTGCATCTGCCTAGGCAATGGCCTCCCAAACACCAGACCCTCAACATAGATAGTAACCCTTTCAACAACTAAAGACAGGGACATTATCAGTCCTGAAATCAAAGCCAATTTCAGATACTGGATAAACATCCCTTTTGAATTCATTGTGGAGAAGGAAGCTCACAAGGCTCAAGTGACCATTTTGAAATCCCTATATGCCTTTGGGAACTGAGAAAGAGTCAGTCTGCTGTTTTAACATTCAACTGATGAGCCAACTAGAAGCCCCTCCAAAACAAAAACAGAATTACCTGGAAAAACTCAGCAGGTCTGGCAGCATCGGTGGAGAAGAAATCAGTTAATGTTTCAAGTCTTCATGATCCTTCAGCAGAACTGAGTATAGTTAGGAGAAAGGTGAAATATAAGCTGGTCTAAGGTGGGGGGGGGCGGGAGGAGAGAGAAGTTGAGGGTGTGGTGATTGTGGAGATAAGCAAGCAGTGATAGGAGCAGATAATCAAAAGATGTCACAGACAAAAGGATCAAAGAGGTGTTGAAGGTGGTGATATTGTCTAAGAAAAGTGCTAATTAAGAATGGAAGACAGGATACTCAAGGTACAGCTCTAGTGGGGGTGGGGTGGAAAGACTAACAAAGTTTTAGTTTTAGATTTAAAAATAATGGAAATAGGCGGGAAAAGAAGAATCTATATAAATTATTGAAAAAAAAAAGGGGGAGGGGGGAGAAACGGGGTGGGGATGGGGGGAGGGGGAGTTTAAGATCTAAAGTTGTTGAATTCAATATTCAGCCCGGAAGGCTGTAAAGTGCCTAGTCGGAAGATGAGGTGCTGTTCCTCCAGTTTGCGTTGGGCTTCACTGGAACAATGCAGCAAGCCAAGGACAGACATGTGGGCAAGAGAACAGGGTGGAGTGTTAAAATGGCAAGCGACAGGGAGGTTTAGGTCTTTCTTGCAGACAGACCGCAGGTGTTCTGCAAAGCGGTCGCCCAGTTTGCGTTTGGTCTCTCCAATGTAGAGGAGACTGCATTGGGAGCAACGAATGCAGTAGACTAAGTTAGGGGAAATGCAAGTGAAATGCTGCTTCATTTGAAAGGAGTGTTTGGGCCCTTGGACGGTGAGGAGAGAGGAAGTGAAGGGGCAGGTGTTGCATCTTCTGCGTGGGCATGGGTGGGGGTTGAGGAGTAGGGGGTGATGGAGGAGTGGACCAGGGTGTCCCGGAGGGAACGATCCCTACGGAATGCCGCCAGGGTGGGTGAAGGGAAGATGTGTTTGGTGGTGGCATCATGCTGGAGTTGGCGGAAATGGCGGAGGATGATCCTTTGAATGCGGAGGCTGGTGGGGTGATAAGTGAGGACAAGGGGGACCCTATCATGTTTCTGGGAAGGAGGAGAAGGCGTGAGGGAGGATGCGCGGGATATGGGCCGGACACGGTTGAGGGCCCTGTCAACGACCGTGGGTGGAAAACCTCGGTTAAGGAAGAAGGAGGACATGTCAGAGGAGCTGTTTTTGAAGGTAGCGTCATCAGAACAGATGCGACGGAGGCGAAGAACTGAGAGAATGGGATGGAGTCCTTACAGGAAGCGGGGTGTGAGGAGCTGTAGTCGAGGTAGCTGTGGGAGTCGGTAGGCTTGTAATGGATATTGGTGGACAGTCTATCATCAGAAATTGAGACAGAGAGGTCAAGGAAGGGAAGAGAAGTGTCAGAGATGGACCATGTGAAAATGATGGAGGGGTGGAGATTGGAAGCAAAATTAATAAATTTTTCCAGGTCCCGACAAGAGCATGAAGCAGCACGGAAGTAATCATCGATGTACCGGAGAAAGAGTTGTGGGAGGGGGCCGGAGAAAGACCCAAACCTCCCTGTCGCTTGCCATTTTAACACTCCACCCTGTTCTCTTGCCCACATGTCTGTCCTTGGCTTGCTGCATTGTTCCAGTGAAGCCCAACGCAAACTGGAGGAACAGCACCTCATCTTCCGACTAGGCACTTTACAGCCTTCCGGGCTGAATATTGAATTCAACAACTTTAGATCTTAAACTCCCCCTCCCCCCATCCCCACCCCGTTTCTCCCCCCTCCCCCTTTTTTTTTTCAATAATTTATATAGATTCTTCTTTTCCCGCCTATTTCCATTATTTTTAAATCTAAAACTAAAACTTTGTTAGTCTTTCCACCCCACCCCCCCTAGAGCTGTACCTTGAGTATCCTGTCTTCCATTCTTAATTAGCACTTTTCTTAGACAATATCACCACCTTCAACACCTCTTTGATCCTTTTGTCTGTGACATCTTTTGATTATCTGCTCCTATCACTGCTTGCTTATCTCCACAATCACCACACCCTCAACTTCTCTCTCCCCCCGCCCCCCCCCACCTTAGACCAGCTTATATTTCACCTTTCTCCTAACTATACTCAGTTCTGCTGAAGGATCATGAAGACTTGAAACATTAACTGATTTCTTCTCCACCGATGCTGCCAGACCTGCTGAGTTTTTCCAGGTAATTCTGTTTTTGTTTTGGATTTCCAGCATCCGCAGTAGCTTTTAGCTTTTTGTTTTTATAGAAGCCCCTTCAGGCAGAACAACAGCCTGTACCTTGTAGCTTGTCTCTGCCGGAAGATTACCATTGCCTACAGAACCGACCCAGTCTCTGCGTATTTGGTTCATCTTGAGGTCAGCACCAACTAAAAAATACTAAACTCCGGTCTTCAGCCAGCTGAACTGGAACTCCTACGTGAAAGAATTGCTCATTAGACTCCAATTTGGGACTCTGGAAATCACATGAACTAATATTCATTACAGTAGTTCTTGTACAATAAAACTCCTTTTTTCTATTCCCCTTTACTGAGTGTGAGTGTGCGCGTTTGGAGTGGGACATTGCAGACACCCCTCCCCCAGGTTTTTTGAATATGAAATAAACTTAACCTTGTGAGTTCATCCTAACTTGAGTTTGCTGCAGATTATTAGTAAATTGGATCACAAAAAATGGGGGAGTGGGAAGACACACCACTACATATTTTTTAAAAATCAAAACTTCTGCTTACGTACAGGTGGTAAGAGGAAATAGGTACAGTTTGTTTGTCTCTCTCCTGTCCATAGCAAACATTGTTAGGAGCTGTGATAGACCAAGTAGGGAGAAAATGTTTCCTCTGGCAAGTGAGTCAGCAACCAAAATTAAAATAATTGGCAAAAGAACCAGAGGGGAAGTGAGACTTTTTTCACAGTGGATTGTTGAGAGCTTTTTTTTTTATTCATTCATGGGATGGGGGCTTCGCAGGCTGGGCCAGCATTTATTGCCCATCCCTAGTTGCCCTTGAGTAGGTGGTGGTGAGCTGCCTTCTTGAACCGCTGCAGTCCATGTGGTGTAGCTACACCCACAGTGCTGTTTGGAAGGGAGTTCCAGAATTATGCACCACCTGTAAAGATGCTGGAAGCAGATTCCATATAAAATTTCAAAACCCAGTTGAAAATGTATTTGAAGAGGGCTGATTGGCAGGATTAAGGAGAGAAAGCTGGTATAAATTGGAATGTTCTTTCAAAGAGCTAGTATATGGACACTGGGTTAATGGTCTCTTTCTGTGCTGTAAAATAGTATGGTTCTATATGCCTGAACAACTGAGGAGAAAAAAGATCTCTCTGGACCAAACTGTAGAGGGATAAATTAATATTAAGATTGGGCCTAATGGAACCAGAACTGATTAGACATTTAGAGATGAAATTCATTCGCCCCAAATTTTGGGCATGGGGATAATGATCCATGGAGCATCTGCGCTGGCTGGACATGAAATGTGCAAGTCAAAAAATTCATCTACCCACTTAATTTCCCTGATAGTGCATAGTTAGTTGCAGCAATGCACTGCAGGCTGCTGGAAAATCACTTGTTGCCATTGAGGATCAAGCAGTATGGCACACCAGGGTAAGGATAGGACATCCTGCTTTATTGCTGCTGCTCTGGACCCACTAATCAGTGAGCTAGGTCAAGGCCTGGAAGAGCGCCATGTTTCTGGCAAGGGGCAGGAAGCCCTTAAGCCTTCAAAGAGAATGGGGGCACATGGCAAGGGTGGTCAATGGCTCCCTGAACCTGGCAGCAGAGCCAGAAAAATTAATGACCTCGCTCTGGGTCCTGGATGCCTGGGTGCAGGGTGCCTGGAAGGAAAAGCCAGTTCAAAATGTTCTAATCCCAGTAAAAATCAGTAATACTGGAGTTCCATCTTAAGATATACAAGAGCAGTTCAGACAAGTTTTACTGGTACCCTTCATTTCCAAGTTTTACCTGCTTTTCCTTCTGGGTGAGTGATTGCATCCGCACATCACATCTTTCACCCACCACACACCTCTCACAATGCTCAATGCAACACAAATCCAGGATCTGCACACGGTGAGTCACCAATTACAAGTGGGCTGCACCCAGAACAGGGGGATAGAGGTCGCCTCATGTGAGAACCCCCTGGAGAGTGAGCTCACAGATGAGTTCTGCAGCTGGAGTCTCAGATGAGGACCTCATTGGTGCAGATTACAGGAAAATACTGGTGGTGATGCACAAGATGCCTGATGCATTGGCAGGCCCGCCAGACAGCCTTCAGTCACTGTCTAGGAGCGTAGAGGCGTCCAGCTTGAACATGGCACAGGGCATTGCCACCATGGCCAACTCCATGACAGCACTGCCAGACCGACCCATGATGGAGAATCTGGTGGCCACTCTCTTAGCTTCCACTACAGCGCACATTGCTTATGTCTTTTCCTCCTGCCTGGAAGGACCCTGTTGCAGAAAAGGAAAGGCAACAGTGTTCTTCACAGGTACCAGGAGAACCATCTTTCTCCTGGCTTGAAGCTCCAGCTCAGTGTGGAGGAGGTGACAAAACTCTGTCCCCATTTCCTCTGTGAAGCTAAGCTTCCTGAGGCAATGCTCCAGGCTAATTGCTACACAGGAGTCCTGCTCCTGGAAGACTCTCTTGGGGTAGGCCCTTCTCAGGATAGCCCTCCTTCTTCCTCTGTACAGAGGTTTCTCTCTCTCACTCTTCATCTTCCTCTGCATGATCATGTTGGAGAGCAAATTGACATTGCAACTATTGCCCCCATACTTATGAGGGTAACGTTATTCCTTGCCTTTCCCTGGTCAGTGAAAACCTCCAAGTTCCTCTGGAAACTCACCACAGTGTTTGCACCAACTTTGCCTGAGCACAATAAGTCAAAATCACCTCAGCTACAACTTGGTGAATGGTCCTTTAAATAGCATCAGAACAGGAGCCATCTTGCTGCCTAATGCTTGTGTTTAGGAGTGAATTACGAAGACATTGTCTGATCATTTGTTGACCAATTTTGCTATCCTAGTTTTGCATCAGCCTATTGATGTCAGTAACATCATAATCGCATGCATTCAGCAACTTCAGATGTACGTAGGGGATGCACCTGCGTGTGCCACTCCAGTTGAGTTACGCCACATAGGGTGTTCGGAAAGAGACTAGAAGCACCTCCGATGCTACAAATCTGTATGTAAGCCTTCATAGCACCATTTCCAGCAGTGCTATATGAATGATTTTCATACCCATAAAATTTTGTGTGTGCCTTTCCCAGCAATATCATTATTACAACAGATGTTACAGCCCTGCTCAATCGATCAAATGTGCTATCAATTAACTTTTCGATAACTTATGAAGCCACTGTAAAAATATTCATCTCCTGTGGAATTCCCACAGGGTGCTGGTTCTGCTTTGTAAATGTGGCAATTCATTGTTATATCCTTTCAAGCTGATTGTTCACTGTATGCTCATTGTGTCTGTTCTGCAGAAGAACAGTGAAGGTAGTACATGTTAATTCTTCCTCATCAGCTTAATCAGCAGCAAGATTATTAGCTGATTCATTTTCTGTCGGCCTTAGTTCTATTTAAGACTCTTTAGCATATCGAAGAAATTTGAACTAATTTAAGCTCAACAATTTGTTGCCATTCACCAATCATGTGCTTATTGTTAATGATGCCTTCACAACCTCACAATTATTGCTTTGCTATTACTTCAACAGTGTACATTCCCCCAGATATAACTGCAATTTAAACGCAGAAAAGCATTAACTAACATTGCTGCTGGTAAAGAACGGATACATTTCACAGAAGATTGCTAAATACTTTCACTGTAGCGGCAGCATTTTTGTTATTGAAATTTACGTGCTATTATAGTAGATGTGAATCAATCTGAATCCTAATAGTGAAATGGAGAAGATATCTGTAGAAATGAAAAAGTTGGTTACACATTGTAGCTTTAGTATTGCATCCATCTTTGCTTTAAAGTCAGTTACTAGAAGGTGGTCAAAGCAAGGGTACCGATTAGGTACCAAAAGATCTTCTTGTAGAATCAGAAGGCATGGCTAAGATGCTAGGTGAGTATTTTGCATATGTCATCATGAGAGAAGAGTTTGGTGCCAACGTAGCTGTAAAAGAGGAGACAGTAATGATAAAGAATAGGTTGAAAATAAAGAGGAGATACTTGGCGGGACTGGAAACTCCCACCCAAAGTCAACAGGCCTTTGGCTGCTCTCCAATTTTCCGGTCCCATCCGCGTTCATTTCCACCGCCGACGAGACCAGGAAATCCTGGCATTAAAAGTTTGGTATGATTCAAAGTGGAGTTGCCCGGTCGTGTGAGGTCATTATACATCTTGCAGCACTGAATCCAGATCCTCGGGGCTAAACTGCTGACTTTGATTACAACAGCCTATTCTAACTGCTCGCACTGCCTTCTCAGTATCTGTCAGGAGGGTCTCCTGATCCAGACCACTCTCCTCTCTGCACCTCTTCCACTCCAGCACTGCATCAGAGAAACTCGGGTCATGCTCTTGGGCATGTTGCTGTATTTTTCAAGGTTCTTCCTGGTCTCCAGCTCTGCTTTCACCACTTCCAGCCCCCACAGCAGCCAGAATGCCTTTAAGAACAAATAAATAGACATTGTTTGAAATTTGAGTCAACTGAGTACCATTATGACCAAAAGGCAGGGAAGCAACACATGTCACTTTTCCAGCTGCAAACCCAAGCACTTAAAACAAGTTGTAAAATCTATTCGCCTGTCGATGGAAAGATGCTCTTTCAAGATTGGTGAGAAAGTAATTTTAAAACAGACAGATGTCCATTTTACAATTAAGAAACAAACTTGGAATTAGGCTTTAAAATTTCAGTAACAATGACAGAACACAGTGAATCTGTAACTCCCAAATCCTTCCACTCTTTTTGAGTTTTAGTAGAATATTTTTCAAACTAATCCGAGATTATTTTCAGTATTCTCAGACTTCTGGAAACTTGGGCCCATAACTTCCATTCCCCATGGCGTCATACCCGGGGCTACCCCAGGGATGCACTGGGGGACTCCACCCCACCTAACCCCCAGCCAACCCACCCCTGCACCCCGTCCCCTGAAAATTCCCATGTAGGGATTGCATGACAATTGCCTGGGAAGTTCAAACTTCCGTTGGGCAATTACCAATTGGAACCACCCAATACCTGATTTAAACCACAATCTTCAGATGGTTCTGACTGACTTACAGGAATAATTACCCATAAAACGTTAGAAGAATTAAAACCACTTCTAACTCCTGAGTAATTATAGTACTGATCACCACCCCACCCCACCCCCAAACCTTCCACTGGACCACCTGACTTCTGCCGACTACTGCCCCAACCCCTGACTACCTCTCGCCACCCGACCGCACGCCCATCCCCCTGACTGCCCTCCCAAACACTGACTAACTCCCCACCCACCAGACCACCCTCCCAACCCACCGACTACCACTCCCAACCCTCTAACTATCCTCACTGATCACACCCCCCCATTGATCAACGCCCCAATAATCACCCGATCACCCCCACTGTCCACCCAACAACCCCCCACTGACCACATGAACCCTCCTGACCACATGATCACCTGACCTCTCCACTGACCATCTAACCCCACCGCCCCCACCACAACCATCCTGCCCACTTACCTTATATATTTAGCTTCTCCCTGGCTCCTCAAAGTGGCTGGACCTTTAAACCGACCTGCTTTAGGGCAGCTAGTGCTGTAAAATAGGGGGCGTGTCGCCCTTTCTTCCAACTCTCGTGCACTCGACTGAGAAGATTCGTGGACAGCTGCACTGCACTTTTCTCACCTGGTCTGAGTCAGAAGCTCAGGCAAGAAAGTTGCAGCTGCATTTTAGTGTAAGTAAGTAGGAGTGGAGTGGCAATCTGACTGTGAGTGCCGCTCCATGGAAGCTGTGGCCCTTGGTCTTGATTTTATTTAGGTTCATTTGTCGTCCAAATTATAAAAGAATATCTTAAGCAATTTATCAATAACAATAACAATTTACTGAGCAACGCCAAGACTTCTTAGCAATAACGAGGGAAAATCTAATGGTCAAAGCAGCACTTTGGGTTCAAAGGTGGATTGTGACTAGAAGAGGATAAGGAGTCCTATTGGAAGCAGGTGCCACGTATTGTTGTTTGTTGTTCATTCATTTTACTTATGACCAGATCAGCTGGCAAGCTTATTTTTTGTTTACTTTTGCAGAAGCAGCATGCTATAGACAGCTAAGCGATCTCACAACCAATGGATCAGATCTAAGCCCTGTAGTCCTGCCACATTCAGTCGTGAATGGCGTTGGACAGTTAAACAATTAACCCGAGGAGGAAGCTCCATAAATATCCCCATCTTCAATGATGAGGGAGCCCAGAACATCAGTGCACAAGACAGAGCTGAAACATTTGCAACCAGTTTCAGCGCGAAGTGATGAGTGGATGATCCACCTCAGCCTCATGCTGAGGTCCTCAGCATCACAGATGCCAGTCTTCAGACAATTCGATTGACTCCACGTGATATCAAGAAACATCTGGAGGCACTGGGTATTGCAAGGGCTATGGGCCCTGACAACATTCTGACTGTTGTGCCAAAGACTTGTGATCCAAAGCTAGCCATGCTCCTAGCTAAGCTGTTCTAGTAAAGCCACAACACTGGCATCTACCTGACAATGTGGCAATTTGCCCAGGTATTTCCTGTCCAGCAACATCAGGAAGGTAAGGATGTGATGGGTTATATTCCATCAAAAGTGGGGGGATGAGGGGCGGTGGAGAACAAAAGGGAAAGTCTAGGATAGGTAAAGGGTGGGAGAGATTAAATGACAAACACATCAAGAAACAAAAGATAAAGGGAGTGATAGTGGTTGTAGTAAAGGGACAAATTTGTTCAGAGTGAGTGTAAATACCTATTTACATCTATAAAGCAGAAGTGAGGAGTGTGATGGAATACACTCCACTTGCCTAAAGTCCAAAATCACTCAAGAAGCTCAGCAAAATTCAGGATAAAGCAGCCCGCTTTGTCAGTGCCCAGTCCACCATCTTAAACATTCACCCCTTTCACCATCGACACACAGCAGCAACTCATCAAGGCTCCTTTGACTGCACCTTCTAAACCCACAATCTCTAACACCTAGAAGGTCAAGGACAGCAGATGGATGGGAACACCACCACCTGCAAGTTCCCTGCCAAGCCACATGCCATCCTGACTTGGAGCTATGAACAGTATCATCCATTCTGGAATATAAGTTGCAGAAGCAGAAATGAGAATGACTTCTGTTCGGGGCTGGATAGTTGGCCATGCGTGATCCAGACAATGTGTAGCTCCATGGTTCAGCGAAGCCTCTCTGCAGGTTCTCCTCCAGATCACCCAGGAAAGGCAGGGGATGCTGTTTCCTTGACTTGGCAGGTGGGAGGCCCTCCCAAGTCTGACCACAGCGGCCTGGGTGGAGGTTGCAGCGGAGGTTAGCACCTGTGGGGCCCACAGAATTGCCAGACAATGCAGAAAAAGGATGAATGATCTGATGCACTCTGCTAGGGTAAATGGCACTATCTACTCACTTCAAAGTGACACTCATAAGGACATCAGGCAGTGTAAGTGTCCGAGTGCACATGGATGTCAGACAAGAGTTCGAGTTGCAGGGACCCATCCTGCTTATTAATCACTTACTGAGGAGCTGGCATAGGCATGCCTGCTCTTAAATTGTTCATGCACCAATTAGGATGGTGTTCAATCCTTCTGAAGGGCAAGGACACTCACAACCAGAGGAAGCAGGCCCAGATTGGCAGTGCCATGCCAGAACGCACAGTCCTCACTGCCTTTAAAGAGGAGGCCGCCGAACTAGCCAGGGAGGACCAGGACCATGGCTGTGCCGAAGGTGAGACAGGATTCCCCCAGAAAGACAGTGAGGATGCCTCTCGTCTGCAGTTGTCAGGTGTGCCGACAGAGTGAGACATTTATTATTTTCATAAGGGAGCCTGCTTGGGCATCCACTCAATCTTTCTTTTCTCTGTTCTAGGTACCAGCAAGAAAAGGGGGAGGAAAAGAAGGCAGCACACACCCTACCTCTGAGGATGATGCTCGCACTGAAATGAATGTATGTTCCAGAGTGGCCTTGGGGTCGCAATCTGGTGAGCACATCACAGACTCGGATCCACAGCTGTTGGAGGAAGTGGCAGCCGAGGTGTCTGACACTCGGAGGACTGGTGGAGACCAGGCCCCTGCTGAGCCGCTTGCAGATGACAAGCCTCTGGACTTGGCCATAAGAGACTTGTTGGAGATGCAGAGACAGGCAGGGGAATACCAGGCAGAGATGCCAGAGGCCATGTACAGACTGGGCCGAATGCTGGTCTAGTCTGATGTTGTGCCTTCGGCATGCAAGCACTTGGCTGCCTCCATGGAAAGGGTGGTGGCTGCCTTGGAGACCCAGGTCCAGTAGAACACACGGTGGCTGCCGGATGTGTACTCGGATCCGGACTCTCACTCTAGCCACGGGCGCAGTGCAACAGGGGCTAGGTGAGAGGGGAATGAGTCACCTCAACCTCCCTCCAGATGCCCCTTTTCTTCAAGGAGTCATGGAGGTGCTATTGTGCATCAACAGGGAGGAGGAGCACCAACAAGGCACCCCAGGGGCTTCAACCCGGGACACGCCAAGATGCCCTGCCACTCAAACTCTCCTCTGCCAGTGACCCCATTGCCCCCAAGCTGAGGAGAGTGCACCTGCACCTGATCAGGAGACCCTAAATTAGATGGGGTCCTCTAGGCCTCAGGCCACCACAGGATGCCCGCCAAAGTCCTCACAGTCAGGGCAGAGCAGTCAGCAGGCTGCTTCCACCTCAGCTGTGGATGTCCGTGCTGCACCTAGGTAAAGTGGCTGGTAAAGAAAGAGAAATAATTTTTGAAGGCACACAGGTGGCATGGGTGTACAACCAATGTATTTAATTTGGGCACTTGTAAATATATGTCCACGCACTATTGGAAATTTCCTGGATTCTCATCTTGCTGCTCATTGCTACAATGGTCGCGGGCATTTAAGAACTTGGTCTCCCATCAGAGTCCAGTAATGTCCTCCTATAGAGTCACTCCTCTCGCATTATCAACATTGTGATTACTGAGATCACTGAATATTCAAAAATGAGGATGCTTAAGTTCTGGCCATCATTTGTGAGTATGGGGCCTGGGCAGGCTTCATGCAATCCATAACTTGCAGCTCACCAGTTTCTCAGCTCTGAGAATGATGTCTGTGCAGAGTGTGCAGCAAAGTCATTGCATCTCCTGCTGCTGTTGCCCTGATGTGAGATGTGGGTGGATGCCAAGAGTCCTCAAAGGGAGCTAAATAGGCTATGTGAGTCACAAGGGACACTGTGGATACAGTTTGAGAGTTAAAAGAGGGAAGCTCTCCACTGTGATCTGTAGAATAGAAAACCAGAGGCTTCCCTAGATGTTAGGACATTGACGAGGTGTGCACATCCAGTCGTTCCTGGCTGTCCTTGTTCAAATGTAACATTGAGCCAGACCTTGATGGGTTCTAGCTGGAATGCAATCCATTATTCATGAAGCAAAGCTGGCTCATTGGACATTGGAACCTTGACAGCAGAACTCCATTGAGCCTGGTTCTCCATGGATGGACTAATAATTAATAGAATGCCCCTTTACTTAGCCCATAAAATGAGGCATTAACTCCTCCCACCTGAAAATAGACTCCTTCCATATTGAATGCTTGAGAGATTTTACAAACTGCGCAAAAACCTTGAGAGCTTCAGTATGGTGTGTGTGAGGTTTGCCAGTGGGTCAACCCTTCCCCTATCATCCACCAAGTTCCCCCATCCTCCCACACATTCATCACCTTCTCATTCCTCTCCCTCCTGTAAACCTTCAACCTGCCCCGGTTACTCTGCACCCTACTATTATGTATGCAGACATTCCTGCTCTCCCCCCTGCTTCCCATAACCACTGACGTACCCATGCCCCTCCTGACCCTGACTCCCCCTGTTCTCGAGGCCAGCTGTACCCTGATTTTTTATGAACTCCCTCCACCCTGTGAGACCATACACTACTCGGCCATGACCCTAACATTCCCACCTACCTGATCCGACTCTGCCCATGACTGTCACTGCACCCCCTACCTCCCATTACCCTCATTTCAAAACCCTAGGATGAAAATCTTGCAATAACCAACCCCACCCTGTATTCCCATCATTCTATGATGCTCACTGCTCAGAAAACCCATCCACTGCAACAGGACCAAGGCATATGTGACATGCTCACCCTCCTCACATGCCCCAAACCGTCTGGCTTTCTTCCCCAAACAACCCACCCCACCCTTCCCCACTGACCCTGCCTCCCCTGTCCAGCCTTCACTCCATCCTTCCCCAATGACCCTGCCTCCCCTGTCCAGCCTTCACTCCATCCTTCCCCAATGACCCCGCCTCCCCTGTCCAGCCTTCACTCCATCCTTCCCCAATGACCCTGCCTCCCCTGTCCAGCCTTCACTCCATCCTTCCCCAATGACCCTGCCTCCCCTGTCCAGCCCTCACTCCATCCTTCCCCAATGACCCTGCCTCCCCTGTCCAGCCCTCACTCCATCCTTCCCCAATTACCCTGCCTCCCCTGTCCAGCCTTCATTCTACCCTTCCCCACTGACCCTGCTTCCCCTGTCCAGCCTTCGCTCCATCCTTCCCCACTGACCCTGCCTCCCCTGTCCAGCCTTCACTCCATCCTTCCCCAATGACCCTGCCTCCCCTGTCCAGCCTTCACTCCATCCTTCCCCAATGACCCCGCCTCCCCTGTCCAGCCTTCACTCCATCCTTCCCCAATGACCCTGCCTCCCCTGTCCAGCCTTCACTCCATCCTTCCCCAATGACCCTGCCTCCCCTGTCCAGCCCTCACTCCATCCTTCCCCAATGACCCTGCCTCCCCTGTCCAGCCCTCACTCCATCCTTCCCCAATTACCCTGCCTCCCCTGTCCAGCCTTCATTCTACCCTTCCCCACTGACCCTGCTTCCCCTGTCCAGCCTTCGCTCCATCCTTCCCCACTGACCCTGCCTCCCCTGTCCAGCCTTCACTCCATCCTTCCCCAATGACCCTGCTTCCCCTGTCCAGCCTTCGCTCCACCCTTTCCCACCGATCCTGCCTCCCTGTCCAGCTTTATTCCACCCTTCTCCACTGATCCTGCCTCAAACTGCCTTTCAAGTTGCGAGAAAGTAATTGCAAAAGTTCATCTCTGCATCAGGAAACTGATTTTTGGAGTCCCACTAAATGAAGTTCCCCCTGCTCACCAAGCTTCCCGCTTGAGGTGGGCCCTTGGAAGATTCCAATCTATATCAACATTCTTATACTGTCATTGTGCTGAAGTCCTGGAATTCCCTCCCTTACAGCGCTCTGGGTGTGCTTACACCAAATGGTCTTTGGACTTCAGGAGTTCAAGAAGGCAGCTCACCGCCACCTTCTCCAGGGCAATTAGGGATGACCAACAAATGCCTTGCCTTGCCAATGACGCTCACATCCCATGACAGAATATAAACAATGTTCAATTCACTCATCTGGGACTGCCAGGGCTGAAGTTGGGCCAGGGAGCAGTGAATACTGGAGCAGATCTGCCTGGGGCAAGTCTGGAAGGCAGGTGCAAGGTCAAAAAAAGCAAGGTCAGGCCATAAATTTTAATTCTAATATGTACCTAAGGTTGGGATGTTTATGACATTTGTACAGGTGCTTTGGGAAATAAGTGGTGAAGATGAAGCACTTAAAAATGATAGCTTGTGTAAGTTTCTAGGCATGTTTGTTAAATTTTCCTGAATTGTTCAATTTATTAAGTTGTGATTTTTTTTTTTAAAGAGGTAAATCACAGGGTGGGTGAAAAAATATCATGGTAGCTACATGTTTGAGAAGTGCTCTGAAGTATACTGTGATGGAGAATTTTATTTTGGTGAACTGACTTAGAAGAAAAATATTGTGCAATAATTAGATAGGAAAGTAAAAATAACCAAAATGCAAATAAAGACAAAGACAAAACCACTGAAGAAGGAGATGACTAACTGCAAGCACAAATAGAAATTATTACTTACAATGTTACCTTTAGAATGTTAGTTTATAAAAGTAATGTGTCAGATAGCTGTTGTATTCATAGTATATCTGTGTCATGTACATTGAGAGGTTATAATTAGTTGGATAGTTGAAGGGGGAGTAAATGTAGTATACTTGGATTTTCAAAAGACATTCAACAAGATGGCACACAAACGGTTAATACACAAGATATGAGCTCATTGAGTTGGGGGTAATATTTTAGAATGAGTGGAGGACTGCTGAACGGACAAGAAGCAGGGAGTTTCCAAGTCGGCAGACTGTATCTAATAGAGTGCTACTGGGATCAGTTCTGGGGCCTCAGCTATTTCCAATCTGCAATAATGACTGAGACCAAGCAGAGACAAAGAGTCATATATACATTGTAAATAGCTGAAGGCCCAGCGCTGATCCTTGCAGAACTCCACTTGTTACAGCCTGCCAACTTGAAAATACTCCGTTTATCCCGACCAACTGCTTCCTTTCCATTAGCCAATCCTCCATCCATGCCAAAATATTATCATCAACTTCATAAACCCTTATCTGGCATTTTTCATATGGCACCTTATCGAATGCCTTCTGGAATTCCAAGAATGCTACATCTATTGCTCTGCTTTATCCGCCCTACTCTCAAAACACTAATAAATTTGTCAAACACTATTTCCCTTTCGTAAAATCATGTTGACTCTGTCTCAGTATACATTTTCCCAACAACTGAGATCAGGCTCTCTGGCCTGTAGTTCCCTGTTTTCTCTCTCCTTCCTTTCTTGAATTGCAGTGTTACATTTGTTAACATCCAATCTGCTGGCACCATTCTAGAATGTAGGGAATTTTGTAAATCACAACCAGTGCATCCACTATCTCTCCAGGTATCTTTTTTAGAACCCTAGAATCTAGGCCATTAATTCCCGGGGTTTTGTTGGTTTTTAGTCCCTTAAGTTTCTTCAATACTTTAGGTTTGTCACTTATTGCCCCCTTGGCTACTGTCTATTCCTGGTATGTAATTTCTGTCTTCTATTCTGAAAGTAAACACAAAACATGAATATGACAAACATAAAATAATAATCATATTGAATAGCTGGGTAAACACAAGGGTCCACATTACCTACTCTTGTTCCTATTTTTTATGTTCTTATGTATTGGAATTATAATGTTAGAACTCAACGTTTTGCCTTTTCTGGCAACACCTTCCAAATCTGTGAACTCTACCACCAAGAAAAACAAGGGAAACAAGGAACACTTGAAAGTTCTCCTCCAACTCACACACCATCCTGACTTGAAACTATATTGCCATTTCTTCATTACTACTGGGTCAAAACCATGTAATTTCTTACCTAACAGCACTGTTAGTGTACACCACATAGTCTGCAGTGGTTCAAGAAGGTGGCTCACCCTCTCAAGGGCAATAAATGCTAACATTTCCAGGAACACCCACATTCCATGTATGAATATTTTTTTTAAAATGGAGTTCAAGGTCTTCAAAACAGTAGTAAAGCATTTATAATAATTACCAGTTAGCTACATGTAGTTCATGGCTAAAGTATTGGCCAACACTGCTGAAGGACCAAACAGATCTCCATATAGACAGAGAATGTCCAGCAGCAAGGAAATTACAGTATTTATTAGATTATGGCCATGTCAGGAAATTGCCACATGTCAACCTCCCAGCCATCACATTCAAATGACTATAGTAGAGTTGCCAATTGTATATACCTAGACAGCACCTTCAACAATTGCTGTGGCACCCTTACATTAAGGGGCATCATATGACCTATCAGAAAGAAAAACTGGGCCCCCTCATCACTGGAGACAACCATTCAGCTCTCTTCCTCCCACTGTGGGGAACACTCTGAAGGACCGCAAAGTTGGTCAGCAGAAGACACACAAGATATATATTGAGGTAAGGGGAAGCACCAGACAAAACATTCTGAACAAAGCAACATTATGCACTCTAACAGTTAATAAAGTCACACAAGGGAGAAATTAAATTTTATTCATGAATGCTAATATGCAACTAGGTCCAATGGAAGGAAAGCTTTATTTACAAGGAAATTGATCATATCTGAGGAGGAACACTGTCACATGTTGATGGGGGAAAAGCTACTAATGGAAGGTTTGGGTAATTAGCTCCTGTCTGATGACTGTATGAGTCTGAGTATCTTGTTCAGCCTCGTCAGCTTCTTGATGCCTTTATTCTCCTGGCTACTCCATCATTAAGCCCCGTTAAGCCAGATATATTAGCAGAAGACAAACAGAAAACAATAATCCTGCAGCTTTGTACGCACTATACTGTAGAACTCCCCCGATCAATTGAAACAAAAAAATTACTGTTTCAGAGTGTCAAGGAATTGTTCCACAAAGACCCTGGTGGGTGAGTAATCTGCATTGTACTTCTCCTTATCCTTGGGTACCACACTGGTGCCATGAGCCCACCTTTACAGTATAGCTTCGGTCCCCCAAAAGCTTAAGGATTGGAGCTTTCTTGACCTTTCAAATAAAGTTGTAACCATGGACTACCGCACAATGAACAAGCAATGTCACTGGCAAAGGATAAATAGGAATACAGTGCATGTTATTCTGCTGGATGAAGGTGTACCACAAGAACAAATCCAATTGATACTCAGGTGATTATATGAGACGCCAGGTAGAAAAAAGATGGCTTCCACTGCCCCAGATTAAGGCTGCACCTCTGTAGCTGGCCTCATATTCCATATTTTTTGTTACACTCATTACAAATTATGAAATATTACTGCAAAGAAAATTTTGACAACCTGTCAATACCTAATGTAAAATTAATTTAGCTGGATAAAATTTGTAAAAATAATTGAAAGTTACACCAAATGTGTGAACACTGCAAAATTTATCTATAAGTAACAAAATCCTGATTTAACTTGGCTGCTGTACAAGAACTGAATGAAGGAACATGAGGCTCTATTCTCGTGTTGGCAACTATTAGATTGGCTTAGTGCCAGTAAGTAACAAACTTGGGATCAAAATTACTGCTTTCACATGGAAAATGCGCAAAAAACTATTAGCAATTTTTTCATTGATCTCTCATTGCTTGATTTAAAATATGCAATTTTCCTCCTTCATGTTTTGAAAGATGAGGTGCCAATATAATGGGATAAAAAAATTGCTTGCATCCGCTTCCAGACATGGTGTCTGCAGTTCATGACCTGCCCATTCCTGTTGAAGCAGGCAGCAAGCAAACTTTGTGCTGCCTCTTCATTTGAATGATTTCAGCGTACAGCACAGTGCAACCCACACTGCTGGCGGTTGCCTGTACATAAAACAGTGGACCTAACAGTGTACAAGGCTAGCACATGTTTCAGATAGTCTCCAGCTCTTAAAGGCAGTCTGTCACTCTTAAAGTGAAGCTACGCTGAATGAAAGGAGGCTGCTGCTAACTGTCAATGATGCAAGTGAGGATGAGACAAATGGAGCACCGGAGTAGAGAGAAGATTCCATGGTTCACAGATGCTGCACCAAAATCTTAGCCAGGAAGGAGAATAAGAGGAGAGACTCCATGTTTTTGCAAAGAGCAGTGTGGTGCGATGGGTGGGGCAGTACCAGGAAGCCTCAAAGAATACCCTGCAAAAGGAATAGGAGCAAACGGATAGGGAGGTGGATTCTCAGTATTTGGCACTGAGGATCTGGCAGCATTACCGGAAGATGTTTACTGATCTTGAATGCGTGGTCAACGTCAATGACTGCATCTGCAGAGGAAGTTCAAAGCCACCATTCATGCTGCTCAACACCACACCCATCGCTCACACATCAGCTCTCCCTGGCACTCAGGACTCACATCTAACATTCAAATGTTCCACTTCACCCTCAAATATATTCCACTGATGATAGCCTCACATCCACCTCTTGCTGCCACCAGCTGTTCAACTATAACAGGCACATTGCCCAAATACAGTGTAACAAAATCACTGATATTCTACCCACTATTGCAGACAAGGTGGCACACAATTAAGGGAAGCAAAGGAAAATGGCAGCAGACAGGCACATCTTTAACCACAAAACCTGACAGAGCAGATGAAGCTGCATATCATGGGGCTGACTGTGACAGACTCTATCGCACCGAGAACTTTGAGGGTGATGATACATTCCTGCCCAATGCCCTCCTCAATCTCCCATATCAGCCTCATGCTGTCAGATAGCTTGATGTGCAAGGTTTACAACCCAGCCAACACTTCCCAACTTCACTCCAACCCTCCCCTTCCGATTTTCCATTTTCAGATACCTAAGAACATCCACCTGGTCAACCACAGTAATCCCAGAAAGAAGAGAGAGAGCAACACCACAGCACTGATGAAGAAGTCTTGCTGCTTGACTGATACTCATAGCCACTAGCTCAGATACTGGTACTGCATTACCTATAGAGGCTAGTATAGAGTGAGGTTCTGTACGTGATGAGTCACTGGGTATGAGTGGTGGACTGCAGCCAGATCAGGGATAAGGATCTCTCTTATGCCAGCTCACCGGAGAACAATTTTGTACGCGAGTTCCGTTACAGATGACACAGATGTGGACATTGATGGCGCCGTACAGGGGTACGCTGATGAGGATGTACACCGAGGTGCTTGGTACATTTGGCAGGCCTGTCAGACAGCTTTCTCTCACAGTACATCCGTGGAATACAAAAGGTTGAATGGTTCATTTCTGTTTGTAAAAGTAGATTATTTTTGGATAAAGTTGTTATGTTGGTGGCATTTACTATTGGATGTTGGCCAATGTGACACTCTAAGAAGCATCCCAGATGAATGGTAAGGTGGAGAACATGGAGCCCTGATGGTAAAGGGAAGGTGTCATTTAGGAAGAAGAATCTGAGCAGGATCTCTTGGACAGCCATCCAGAGTGAAGGTGTCCTGGATGCCTCCTCCCTGTCTCCTCTTCCTCCTCCTCCCAAGGCACACCTCATGATGGCAACGGTGTGAAAGATGAACCAAACCACCACACAATTGGTAACATGCACCAGTTTGTACTATAACGGTTTCCCCATGTGGTCCAGGTAGCAGAAGCAGTGCTTCAGTACACAATGGTCTGATTCATGATGTTCCTGGTGGCTCCATTGTTCTCATGATACTCCCAACTGCGGTGGTCATCAACCTTGTGTCCTTAAGAGCCACCTTCTGGTTGTTCCTGGAGGTGGGAATAGTGGGACTGCCTCAGAATGAAAGGCATAGTGACTGCTGCTGACATGATGTACTGTGCATTCAGGGCTTCCACAGTGTCCAGAGGCTAATTTTACAGCTCACAGCAGATGAGTCTGTTGTTAGAACCATATCTGGGTCTGACAGTAGCAAAGATAGATAATTGGCCGTTTTGGTGAGCGAATTAAACATTTACACTAATGGAATATTAACATAACCTGTGGAATAGTGGGGCTACATAAATTGCGCACTCCTCCCATCCCAGTCAGAGTCAAAATGCACCTCCAATAATGCTTGAGAATTGTGTGCTGATAAATTAACAGGGCTCTTACAAGAATTGCAAGACAAACACTTTTTTAATCCTGACAAAGCTCTCCCGTCTTTTTCAAAGTGTGAAGTAACACTGAATTAATCTCAATGATGTCAAAGTAAACAACATGAACAAAGAATGCACCCGACCCAGCAAGAGAGAAAAGTCAGTGCTGAAACCCAGTGGGGATGAGCGTTAGAAGATGTGTAACCTAAGAAGATCTGCTAGAGTATCTGAGCAATATTTATAATGCCTTTCGTATTAACTTCTGTGTAAACAGGATAGCAATCAAGATCAGTCATTGATCTCTAACTAAACACAGATAGGATGAGAACACTAGCTTATCCTTTCAAGTGTCTCATGTGGGTGCATTGCAGGCCGCAGCTCATGCTACTTACTCTTCCAGTTACAGAACCAACCCATGGTGCTGCTAAAACAAAAACAGAATTACCTGGAAAAACTCAGCAGGTCCGGCAGCATTGGCGGAGAAGAAAAGAGTTGACGTTTCGAGTCCTCATGACTCCTCAACAGAACTCAATTTTGGATTTTGTTTTGGATTTCCAGCATCCGCAGTAGTTTTTTGTTTTTATCATGGTGCTGCTGAGTTGGGTAACACTGTAAGTCCTCCTCAGGGATTCATTTGACCTCAGGTGGATCCCACATCCCTGCGCAGGCCTAAAGAGACGTCTGAAGCCCCAATGAGTTGTGAATTTTTGCTGTAAGAACAGGCAGCAATTTCTCGATCAGCCCTAACAGTATCAGTAACAGCAGTTTAAATGAACTATTCCTCTAATGGCAAGCCTCTGCCTATGGCTGACCTCAGGCTTTCTTCTTTCCCCCTTTAAGTTCTGAGCACATGCTAGGTTCAGACCTCAATGAGGTGCACTCACCTCATCTAATTTGAGGAGTTCCTGATGCTGCATCTGACCTGTACGCTACTGGTGGGGCTATTGCCAGGGGAAAATGGCCTTTAATTGACTCCTTAAATACTTCAAGTTAGCTTCCCGGCATTGCTGTGCAGGTTGCTGACAACACACGCAACCCACACCTAGGAAAAATGGGAGGGGGCGAGAAGATGTCGAATACCACCCCATGCCTTTCTTTCCAATTTTCCCAAGCCACCCCATACCACCACCACCACCACCAAACCCAGCTCCAACATTCTGAGAAATCTCCCTGCAACATATTTATTTGAAGAGTAGCAGATATTTTGAGTAACTTATCATACAAGATAATAAAAGTAAAAGCATATGCGTCATTCAGAATATGGTCAGTTGCCATGATAAGCAAGTTAATGACCTGAGGGCTAAGCTTCAAGTAACCAAATTACCTTTTCTCATTCCCTGATTTTACTGATCTCCAACAGCCTACCATAACATTTTCTCAAATGCCCCAAATGTGAAACCTGCTACTAACTACATAAATTAACATAAATGTATAGCTTCTCCAAGAAATAAGACAACTTAGGGGAAGTTCATTACTATCTTTTTTTCAAAATGACTCAGTGTGATACATCAAAACAGGTGTAAACTGGTACAAGAAAGTTAATTCTGCCCTCCTCAATCAGATTTCAATCAAACACCACTTCTGGTTCACACTTTATTCCCTAAATAGTCATAAAAATTACTTCTTCCGCTGAATATATATTGTAGATACACAAAACAACAAAATACACCATGAGCATATAAAACAGGCCCCTGCCTTTTTAGATATTTTTAATTCTCTGTCTGACTCAAATGTTGCATGTGTGTACGAGTCTCCACGTTACATTCTAGCTGATGTGATGCTAGTTTCTCAATGCACGTATAAACCTGGGGTTGTGACTGGTGTGGGAGACCTATTAAATATAAGTGGCTGCCAGGGTTAACCAGCTTTCTTGCCACTTTCATTTGTGACTATGTGAATCCCCACCATAACATCTAATCTTGGTTTGTTATCAACCCATTCAGTGCAATCCTGGGGAATTAGGGAGGTGCCTACTTCTCCAAGGAGACGCGTGAGTTTCTGCATTGCTGCTGGTTATCAGTAACCCGTGTTTTTATTAGTCAATCATCTCAATTGCTTACAATAGTAAACAGGGGCAGGTGTGGCAAAAACAACTGCCTAAAAGTTGCAGGACCTGTTTCACTTTAGATAAACCATCTTCACACAGTTGTGTCTCAACCACACAGAAGCAGCAACAGTTTTGTTAAATATCCCATGTTTTGGAAAGGTGAGACTTCATTTTGTTGCTTAAATTCTGACTGAAAGTGTTGTTAACTGAAAGCTGTGTTAAAACTCGGTTGTAAGTTAATGCAAGATATTTCTAGCACAAGTATGTGGCAGAACCTGTCTTTCTAGTTTTCTGTACTAAATCTGGTCTGAAGCTTCTATTCCTTTAACAAAAATTTACTGTGTGTGTTAGGTGAACATTTTGTTATAGTCACTGTTCAAATTTACTGTAACTTAAATCAATACATACAAATAAACCAATCTTAATACTATAGTTTCAATTTGTCTGAAGGCTGACTAGCCCTATCAAAATCAACCTCCAATCATAAGTATTTTTAAACAGAGCCAATCAGTTTCTAAATGCAGTTTCTAATCATTCTTTCAGGGATAATGTCATAATTTCAGACATTATTCATCCTCTTGTCACTTTAAAAAAAAGCAAGTTACTTATAAGTCTCAAGTAATCAGAAGTGGAGAATATACAAGAGATTTTTTTTAAAAGGGAGAAATGTGTGCTTCTATAGTGTAACTAAATGTAAGCAAAAATGCTACGATAGACAAACTGGCTGTGACAATGTACCTGCAATAGCGATCCTTCTGTGTTAATAAGATTGACGTAAAAGAAAACGTTTGGTAATCTGATTGGGTAGTTCACAATTGTGTAAAATAGCTCAAAGCCATTTGAGAGAATCCTACTTTACCAACTAAGCCTTGCACATGCTGGTAACATTTGCTACAGAGAAACACACGAACTTACAAACATACAAATTAGGAGCAGGAGCAGGCCACTTGACCCCTCGAGTCTGCTCAGCCTTTCAATAAGATCATGGCTGATATAATTGTAACCTCAATCCCACATTCCTGCCTACTCCCGATAACCTTTTACCCCCTTGTTAATCAAGAATCTATCTAGTTCTGCCTTAAAAACATAATCAAAGACTCTGCTGCCAATGCCTTTTGAGAAAAAGCATTCCAAGGATTCACAACCCTCTGAGAGAAAAACATTCTCCTCATCTCTGTCTTAAATGAACAACCCATTATTTTTAAACAATGGCCTCCTAGTTCTAGCTTCTCCCACAAGGGGTAACATCCTCCCCACATTGAACCTGTCAAGACCCCTCAGGATCTTAAAAGTTTCGATCAAGTCGCCTCTTACTCTTCTAAACTACTGTGGATACATGTCCAACCTTTCCTCATAAGACAACCCACCCATTCCTGGTATTAGTCTAGTAAATCTTCTCAGAACTGCTTCTAATGCATTTACATCTTTCCTTAAATAAGGAGACCAGAACTGTACATAATACTCCTGATGTGGTCTCACCAGTGCCCTATACAACTGAAGCATAACCTCCCTACTTTTGTAATCAATTCCACTCACAATAAACAATAACATTCAATTAGCCTTCCTAATTACTCGCTGTACTTGCATACTAGCCTTTTGTGATTCATGCACTAGGGCACCCAGATCCCTCTGAACCTCAGTGCTCTGCAATCTCTCACCACTCATCAGGACACTCACAAGAATACCAATATAAAGGAGAAAACAATAATTTATATGAAAAACTCACCTATGAACTGGAGCAGTCAAATGAACTCCCCTTCCTTGATGTACTAGTTGAGAAACCTGCCAGGGGATTCTAAGTGCCCTGCTATAACATCTTTAACAATATCTTCTAACATTTTCCCTATGACAGATGTTAGGCTAACTGGCCTGCAGATCCCTGCTATCTGTTTCCCTCCTTTACATTTGCTATTTTCCAATCCAATGGAACCTTCCTCGAATCTAGGGAATTTTGGAAAATTATAACCAATGCATCAACTGTCTCACTAGCCACTTCTTTCAAGACCCTAGAGTGAAGTTCATCCGGACCTGGGGATTTGTCAGCCCACAGCCCCAACAATTTGTTCAATTCCACTTCCCTGGTGATTTTAATTTTCCTGAGTTCCTCCCTCCCTTCCATTTCCTAATTTACAGCTAACTCTGGGATGTTATTTGTGTCCTCTATAGGAAAGACCGATGTAAAATACCTGTTTAATTCATCTGCCATCTCCCTACTTTTCATTATCAATTCCCCAGACGCACTTTCTATCGGACCAACGCTCACTTTTTTAACTCTTTCCTTATTTAAATATCTATAGAAACTCTTTATATTACTAGCTAGCTTTCTCTTGTACTCTAATTTTTCCCTCCTTATTAATCTTTCTGTCATTCTTTGCTATTCTTTATATCCTTTCCAATCTTCTGACCTGCCACCAATTTTTGCATAATTATATGCTTTTCCTTTAAGTTTGATACTGTCTTTAACTTCTTTAGTTTACCAGGGATGATGGGCCCTCCCCATGGAATTTTTATTTGTCATTGGGATGTGTATATTCTGTGTATTCTGAAATATCCCTTTAAATGTCTGCCACAGAACATCTATTGACTTATCCCTTAACCTCATTTACCAGTTCACTCTGCTGTCATGTCTTCATAATTGCCCTTATTTAAGTTTTAAAAACTCTTCGACGCACTCGTCTCTCCCTCAAAATGAATATAAAATTCAATCATATTATGATCGCTGCTACTGAGGGGTGCCTTCACTATGAGGTTATCAATTAATCTTATCTCATTGCACAATACCAGCCTCTGGTTGTCTCTAGAATGTGCTGTTCTAAGAAACTATCCCGAAGACATTCGATCAACTCCTCATCTACGCTACCTTTGCCCATTTGATTTTTCCAGTCTTTATGTGGATTAAAATCCCCCATGATTATTGCCATACCTTTCTGACAAACTCCCATCATCTCTTCTTTTATACTCTTGTCCTACCATGTAGTTACAATTATGGGGCCTGTACACCACCCCACAAGTGACTTCTTGCCTTTATCATTTCTCATCTCAAACCAAACTGCTTCTACATCCTGGTTTTCTGAACTTGGGTCATCACTCTCTAATATGCTAATAGCATCATTAATTAACAGAGCCACCCCTCCACCTTCTCCTAACTTCCTGTCCTTCTTAAATGTCATGTATCCTTCAATATTCAGGTCCTAATCTATGTCATCCTGTAGCCATATTTCTGTAATGGCTTTCAGATTGCACTTATTCATTTCTATTTGTGCTCTGAGTTCATCTGTTTTGTTTTGAATGCTATGTGCATTTAGATACACAGCCTTCAGTTTTGTCCTTTTATTATTTTTTGTAGCATCTAGCCTTATGTACTGATTTACTCTTAGATTTGTGCTCTCTGTACCTTCCTGTCATGGTCTGTTTATCATTTCCCATATTAGTACCTTTCTCTCTTACCTCTTTGGTTTACCACATCTCCCAAATTTGATCCCTTGCCCCCACTATTCAGTTTAAAACCCTTTCTACTTCCCTAGTTACGTGGCTCAGGAGGACACCAGCTCCAACATGGTTCAAGTGTAGACCATCCCAACAGTACAGATCCCACTTTCCCCAGTACTGGTGCCAGTGCCTCACAAACCAGAACCCACTCCTCCCACACCAGTCTTTGAGCCACGCATTCATTTCTCTAATCTTATTAAATGTCAGTTTGCACATGGCTCAGATAATAATCCAGAAATTATTATCTCTGAAGTTCTGTTTCTTCATTTGGTGCCAAGCTTGTCATACTGACTATGCTGAGCCTCCTTCCTCATCCTGCCTATGTCATTGGTACCTTATGGACCACAACCACTGGATCTTCTGCCTCCCACTGCAAGTTCCTCTCCATCCCTGAATAAATGTCCCGAACCCTGGCACCGGGCAGGAAACATAGCCGTCTGGACTCTCTCTCCTTGCTCCAGAGAACACTGTCAACCCCCCTCACAATACTGTCCTCTACTGCCACTACATTCCTTTGTGCTCCTCTCACTTGAATAGCTTTCTGTACCATAGCGCAATGGTCAGTCAGCTCATCCACCCTGCAGCCCCCACCCTCATCCAAACAAGCTGAAAGAACCTCAAACCTGTTGGACAATTGCAGAGGCTGACACTTCTGAACTCCTGCCCTCTGGGTCCCCTTACCTACCCCAGCTACAGTCACACCCTCCTGTTCCTAACCATCTTCCAAATCAGAAGACCCTATCCTAAGGTCTGTGACGGCCTCCTGGTACAAAGCGTCCGGGTAACTCTCCCCCTCCCTGAAGTGTCACAGTGTCTGCAGCTCGGCCTCCAGCTCAATGACTCTGAGCTGAAGCTCCTCAAGCCGCAGGCACTTACTACAGACGTGCTTGCCCTAGATGACACTGGCATCCAGGGGTTCCCACATGCTGCAGCCATGACACAGCACCTGTCCTGCCATACCTATGTGCTTTAATTAATTACTTAATTATTTTATTCAATTATTTATTTTCTTTTATATATTTATTAATCTTATCACAAATTCCTGTCCTATTTTAAACCTTAGGAATAGAAAAGACTTTGACCACTTACCAGATACTCACCAAACAGCTAGCTTATTCCCCTGTAGTAGAGCAAGAACCAGTTCCTACATGGTGAAAAAGTTAGAAAAGGCAAAGGATCATCTTCCTCCCCTCCTCACTGAACTCTCTCAGCTCACCAAACTTTCTCGCTCCATTGGGGTTGCACACTCAGTACAGATCTTGCTGAGAATGTCTAGATTTATATGCTCTAAACAAAGGAACCAGCTGAGCCCAGGTACAGCAAAACTAGTCCAACCTAGTTTCTTTAATTAACTATTTCAGCTGCTGCCAGTGGATAGCTTCTATCTCCCTACATAGGCCTCTGGATGATACTTTGAATTTAAACAGTACTTGCAGTTAAACAGTCCTTGTAGTGAAATGTAAAATACAAACAATATTAGATTTTTAGAAAGGTATTTAAGCTTCCCTCAGCTCACCAAACTCTCACACAGTAGATTTTTGGTGGGGGACGGCAATTACCAGCCACACAACGCAGACTTCAAGTGGTGTAATATAGTTCTGAAAGAGTCAGCACTATCTCAACCTGGCTGCAGAATGGAATATGTTTCAAGCATAATAGTAAGCCATGAATGTTTAATAAAACATGCATGTGACAAATAATATGCAGAGCATAGAGCTCCTAGACTGGATATACTTTTCTTCATCCTCCTCTGCACTTTTTCCTACAGCATTGACAACCTTCATTATGTGCGGACATCAAAACAACATAATATTCCCCAGTGTGACAGTACCAAGATCAACAATAACTTGCATTTATACAGTGCCTTTAACATAGTAAAACATCCTTAGGTGCCTCAGAGGAGCATTGTCAAACAAAAATTTACACCAAGCCACATAAAGAGATATTAGGACAGCTGACCAAAAATTTTTCTGTAGAGGTAGATTTTAAATGAGGGTCTTATTAGGAAAGAGAGGGTGAAAGGAGAGAATTCCAGAACTTGAGACTAAACAGCTGAAGGCATGACTATCAATGATGGGGCAGTAGAAATTGGGAATATACAAGAGGCCAGAATTGGTGGAGCACAAAGGTCTTGGAGGGTTAGGTGACATTTCCAATAGGCCATGCAAAAAAAGAAATTAAATGACAGCATACTGCCACAGACAACAAATAAATTTTAAAGGGAACATTGGTTGTAGGGCTGGATTAGGTCACAGAGATATGAAGAGCCAAGATCATGGGGGATTTGGACAGCAATTCCCATATAATATTTTCTGTAGCCTAGATACTGTTGTAGGATGATGTGTTTCGTTCAGTAGATCTCATGAAGAGGTTCTGAGTCTGGTATTTGTTTAACATTAAGTGTTTATTAACAACAAGTAACTATGTAAATATATACAGTATAAGGTCTAAGGTAGGAGCTATCTCCATGTTTGCCTCTACACACATCTCTGTCCAGCACAAGACTGCCCTCCAGACTTGGGCCATGTGTTTCCTTACATCACAGCATGGGTGGTACTGTACTCAGTCCCACGTTAACAATTTCAGTGCCAGGCCCTTATACCATACCTGCCCCCAAGTCTTTATCCAACATATTTACAATGCATTCCTGTTTACCCAACATATCTACATTACTTCTACTACCCCTTCTTCCCCCTGCACCCCCCTATCATGTCTCTGGCCAGAAATTTATGGCACCATAAAATGCAATGAGCCATTCTGAACTCCATTGATTTCGACCAGGCTGTAAATTCCCACTGTCATAAAATTCCGCAACCTGTGCTTACAGGTTCAAGTGGTCTGGAGGTTTTATAACTCTTCCAGATCTTGTCTTTAAAACAGTTGGAGGAGTGGTAGACTCCATTGTACTTGTCAAACCTTGATGAATAGGAGGTTGTTTTGGATGTGGTTGTTCTAGCGTTTGGTTGATTGATCTTAACTCCTTTTTTGCATTCTTTGGGTTGAACTGCTCCTTCTCAACTCCCCATCCGGTGTTATAAATGGCCATTGGTTTATCCCATTCTTTACAGGGAGGACGAACTCGCAGCTCATCTACAATGCTGATTCTGTTTATCCTCCTACATGCGGTTGACTGTGATGCACATTGGGATGGATGATGACTCTTCCTATTGTGTGGGTGTGGCTTATCAACAGGCTCATCTTGCAGTTTAGTTTTCTGTGCAACAGTGTTCTCATTAGTTTGCTTCCTCACCTTGCTGAGATGTGCTGCAGTAGGTTGATGGCTGCTGCTCTGTTCCAGCATCTTCTGGTTAAACAGTTGTACTGGCTGGAGGTTGCAGCATTGTATTGTCATGTTTTGAGGTATCTTACCAACAGATGTCAGAGCCGGAGGTTGAGACTGTTCTTGCTGCTGGCTCATCTCTTGGTTGTCTTCCAGTCAAGGCATCATGGTAACCACTTGAGTAGTTGGCTGGTCTGACCAATGAGGAGTTTCTGGCACCTGCAAAGAAAATGGACAAACCGGCTCTACAAAGAGTGAAGACGATTCAGAGCTGAAGTTCCAGTCGAAAGTATCTTTTCTTCTGGGGCTCTCGGGAACTTGCAGTTCTCTATAGTTAACAACAGAGGTTGCTTTTACATCTTCTGCTGTTTTAAGAAGATTCAGGGCAACACAGGCATCTCTGCTCAGAAGAGAAAAAGGCTGGTTATGGACAATGTACATGACTTCAAAGATTTGTTTGCTACCATGCCTTAATTGTTCCACAATCATGCCTATAACCGGACGTTGGTTTCGTCCAGGCCCATAGAGTTGTGTGAATGTTGATTGTAGCCAGTGGCCTCAAGTGTCCCTGCTATTGCTATTTTACTAGCTGGACAGTGGGAGATTTTCTGTACCATGGCTTGATTTCGTCCCTTAAGATGGATCTATGCTGTAAAAAGATTTTGGATTGTCGGACAATTTGAATGTCAAATTTTCCTTAGCTTGAAGCATGTCTGCGTGTGCGTCATCCACCACTCTGATAGAATTCTGTCCCTGATTGGCTCTGATTTCAGGTCACTGTAGTCACAGCCTTTAGCCATTCTGTACAGCTCATTTATGAAAGAGTCAATAGGTTCTCCTGGCTGTTGGATATGCTTGTTAAACTTTGCTCTTTCAAGGAGCTTTTTACTGTTCAAATTAAAACAGGTGTCAAATGATTTTAAAACTTCTTCAAATTTTGCTGAGGATTCATGGATTCCTTGCCTTGCTATTATATCATCAGCCAATGGACCTACCAAATAAAGCAGTATGTTAACCTGTTCAGCTTCTGTCTTTTTTTCCAGGCCTGAACGAATCATTTACCTGAAGAATCTCTTTCTCTAATGTCTGCAAATTTGTGACTGGTCTGGGCCTTTGATGAGTCCAAACTGATCTGGGAAGGTAGATTTTTGATCCATGGTCATTTAAAATTAAAATTGTGTATAGCTTCAAATGATGTAAGGAAATCCAAGATACTGTATGCTTCTTCTCAATGAGGTTTCCCATGCTTTCTGCTGTTAGTGGGCTCCCGCAGTAATGGTGTTCACAATTCCTTTGATTTTAATTTTCAGCAGTGACTCACTGGATCGACCTTTCTGAGTCTTCCCCACAGTATCTATTTCAGTTTGTGAAACAGTCAATTCATGGCTTTTTCTGGGGTATAAAATGCCAATTTAAAAATATTTAATTTACCTTTTTCTGTTCGGGGTGAGCTCAGCCACGTAGTCAGATGCCTACTCGGGACTCGGACAGTTCGTGGTGCTTCTTAAAATGCCAATTTGACTCTTGGTGATTTAAAAGCTTTTTGAACTCATTCTGGCCAAGAATTAATTTTTTTCTAAGCTCACTCTCTGGATATTGAAGCTAGACTTCCATGGGATTTAATAGAGTCTCCTGCTGTAGCATGGGTTTTATTTCTGCCTTCTGTTTCTAATCTTGCTTTGGAGTTTTTCTCTGGTGACCTCCATGCAGAGAATTTTCTCCCCATCGGGGGGCTTGGACGGGAGCAGGCCAATTAAGGCCTGCCCAACCTGACGCGCACCCAGGAACGCTAAGCGGGCAGGAGGAGTAGACTGAGTCGGGGCCTGCGCTCGCAGAAATCTCCCTGAGGCACGGAGCTGCCTCGGAGATTAGTTTGATTTTTAAAAATTTTAATAAAGAAAAAAAGATGACATGTCCCCTCATGACAGTGTCACATGAGCTGGGACACGTCAATGGACTTCAATAAAAGCTTTTATTCAATTTATAAACACTTCATGAAGCCTCATCCTGCCCCGTGGATGAAGTTTCATGATAAATGCAAAGGCCGCCAGGGCTCTTCGCCTGCCTGCCAACCTTAAGATTGAATGGGCAGCTCCATTAATTCCTTTAACTGATATTTAAATGGCCTTAATAGGCCTTTGACAATTCGGCAGGCGCGCTGCCGACTCCGGTGCATGCACACCGAACTGAAGATCTGAATGACGCACGGTGATGTCGGCACGCACGCCCGATGTCACCACGCCTCATTTTATGTGTTGGTGAGCGGGCCCCGCCCCCGCTCACCGACCCAAAATTTTGGCTCATCTGTGTCTTCACTTTGGGTGCTTTCAGTCAGCTCAGAATGCTGCTCTTTACTTTTCACTCCTTCACTTCTACCATGTTGTAAGATGTTGTGTGCATATTGGTAGGTGGCGTGAAGAGATTCTGAGTCTGGTATAGTTTAACAGTAGGTGTTTATTAACTACTGGTAACTAATTACATATACACAGTATGAGGTCTAAGCTGGGAGCTGTCTCTATTCTTGCTTCTACACACGTCTCTGTCCATTACAAGACTGCCCTCTAGACTCAGGTAATGTGTTCCTTTATATCACAGTGTGGGCAGTACTGTACTCAGTCCCACGTTAACCCTTTCTATGCCAGACTCTTATACTACAGGTATCGTGCTTTTGATTTTATACTCAATGATGTAACCTGTACAGCCTAAAACCCTATTTTTCCCCATAGCTACCTCATTCCTACTTAAAAACCATTAATAAGGAATCAGTATTTACCCCCAATATCTTTCTTGATCTGTTATCCTTCATGAGTAACCTGCATGATATAAATACGCCTATAGTTTTCAACTTCAAATGCTTCACTAATGGATTTAACAACTGACAATGAACAAAAACTGACTTTATTCTCACATTTTGCTAACTTATTCCTTTTTTAGAGGGTTAGTAATTCTTGGAACAGAGCTAGACTAGCAAGCAGAGCTACCTGTTTTTTTTTCTCCTGACATCTAACATTACTCCAGCTAAAAATAGGAATATTGGACAAAGAGTCATGAGACAGCTGTAGACAAGCCCATAATATGCAATCATCTGTATCTTGTGCAAGTTGTGTTTTGGATCATAAATGGAATCTCTATTCTATCTCTTGTGAATTTTTGTCCCTGCACTACAGTGTAGATAGATAATTAAAATAAGTTGATGGAGTTGTTGAATTGGAATGGGAATTAAATGGTCATGATTTTTTTTAGTTCTTCATGGGGTGTGAGCATTGCTGGCAAGGCCAGCATTTATTACCCATTGCTAATTGCCTTTGAGAAGGTGATGATGTGCTGCCTTCTTAAGCCACTACTGTCCATGTGGTTAGGTGCACTCACAGTGCTGTAAGGGGGGGAATTCCAAGATTTTGCCCCAGTGATAGTGAAGGAGCAGCAATATAGTTCCAAGATAGGAGGGTGCATGAGTTGGCGGAAACTTACAGATGGCAGTGTTCCCATGCACCTGCAAGTCCCCACCAATTTGTTTTACTAAGTGGTAGAGGTCAAAGGTTTGGAAGGTGCTGTCGAAAGAGTCTTGGCGAGTTGCTATAGGTTCCTTTGGTGTGTCTTTTCTTGATTGTACACCATTTGTATAAAACTTGAAATCTATGTGATGGAGATGAGCATCACATCTGGATAGCGTATAATTTTGTTGTGGAGAAGCTGCATATTGATGATGTCACATTAATAGAGTTGAGCAATTCCAGTTGTATCCTTGTTGTCAGTGTTATAACACTAAAGGGAATGGAACAGCAGCATCCCAAAATAAATTTTAAAATATAGTACATTTATTTGGATTTAGTAAATATTACATAAGAAAAATATCATCTTGGGAGGCCAATACTAGTACAACATGGAGGTAAGAATTCCTTAAATTGCTGTTTAGTATCATCATAAAGGAATTTGTCAAGCTTCCCAATGTAAAACTTAATTCTTCTCAATTTTACTAGAAATACAAGTATAGCACATCTTCACAAACATGTTTCTAATAGTAAATAAAAACAGACAATGCTAGAAATATTCAGCAGGTCAGGCAGCACCTGTGGAGAGAGAAACAGAATTAATGGGCTGGGTTTTTCCATCCTGCACATGCCCCATGCGGCCTCAATTTCAAAACTCCCCCTCCATTCCTGACCCACGCCATCATCCCCTGTTTGGGAAAAATGTTGGGTCACGAACCTACACACGCATCCTGTAATGTCAGGGTCATTATTATGAATTCCTAAGGGAAATTTAAATTCATGCCCCACAATATTTTTGTCATGAGTCGAGGGAGTTGGAAGTCTCTGGGACCCTACTAGGTAAGTCAGTTCATGAACCTTGGAAAATGCTGCTGAGAAATTGGGAATATTCTGACAGGTAAGTTTAAGTGGTCTCGACAACTTCAATTGTCATTATTAAACGCTGTCTGATATGTTAAATCTGTATTTAAGCAGTGATGGGTCATAGGGCTCTGTGGTGAGAAGGTAAGTTGACTACTACATTGACCAGCATTGCTTATGTGTTGAGATGCATAAGAGTACTTTTCACATTGCAAAAAATGCTTTTCTGCATTCAAAGCAATTGAAAATTGTGGCAGGGAACTGTCATGATCTGAACACTGAATTAAAATTCAAGACTGCAGAAAGTTAAACAAAACTCTCCTTCTGTTCCTAGACTCCTTTGAATGACCGGCCATCTGTTCTGGTTTAGAAAAAACCCTAGTCATCTGGTCCTTCAATTTCAAAAGCGCCCATTATATTGAGTTCTAATGGTTTGTTGACAGCTTTATGAATCTTGGATGAATTTCAAAGCTGTTGATGGTCTGAACACAAAACGCAGGGTATTGTTCACACAGTTGGCCAGGGTACTGAGAAAACTGTCAATCACACAAATTTATTCAGTTATAAAAGGATTATCTATCTTTCATGGGGCCATGGGGTTTTGAGGGAGGGGTGAGAGGTGAGAGCTAAGTGGCCAGATAGAGAACTGAGGTGGAACTTGTGGCCAGCCCACCTCAGCACAAGCCCACCTCTGTCACTGCCTTGGGCCTGACTAGGGACAAAGTAGACCCAGACCTTGCCCACCCATAACTCTCAGAGATGAAAATTCTGTGGGAGTGGGTGGAGGTGACGGGTTTGGTATCAAGAAGTCGGGAAGAAGCAGAGGGGAAGATTTGGCCCAACATTTCAGGTCAATGACCTTTCATCATGCTCTGATGAAAGATCACAGACCTGACATGTTAATTTTGTTTCTCTCTCCATGGATGCTGTCTGACCTGTTGAGTATTTCCAGCATTTTCTGCTTTTATTTCAGATTTCCAACGTTTGCAATATTTTACTTGTACATTTCTAATGCTGTTGCAGATAAAAAAACTCTCATTTTTGAAGTGCTACTGGTATGTGATTTTTAAACCTATTCCTGTTCTGCAGGATATAGAGTGAAATAATAAATATTTATAACGCAGATATTAGAAAATCAGTGCTGGTTGGATGGCACTCTCCATAAACTCACTTCTGTCCTTATGTTGTCAGAACATAACCTGCACCAAAAATTAAAATGAATCACTCCAGGGATCTCTAACTTCATAAAGGAAAGCTATAAAATGATCAGCCTAACGCTGAAATTCTTCATGTGAAATGGTCTAAAGCTATTGTCCATATTCTAACACTATTCTTTTAATCGCTTTGTTACAGCTGTGGGAGAAAGCAGCATCCAGCGTGCGGCAGAGTTTTCTGACTGGCAATTAGGCAATTAGGCAAATTAGAAAACTGAGATCTTAAAGTTAAAAAATTCAGACCTCACAGTTCCAATCAGGTATGTCAGTTGTTCATGTGAGAATGTACAATATGAGAGTCCTTCTGTAAAGATGGCTCCAGAGACATCCAGTAATTTTAACAGTGTGGGCTGAAACAGTTTTACAGTAATTTAAAACATTGGATTATAATCATAAAAATCTGTTGAATTGTGGAAAAACTTGCCTAGCTCAAGAAGTTCATTGACATATTGTGGTAGGGAATGGTGGCAGGTTTAGTTTTGAAGTTCCAGAATATGTGTATTTGTAAAGCCACATCTGATCTTGGTTTCGCAAGGTTGAAAAGACAAAACTCAACTCAGAATGGAAATGATGTTCATTTTTTTCCCCAATTATTAATTCCTGAGATGTGAACATCGCTGGCAAGGCCAGCATTTGTTGCCTATCCCTAACTGCTCTTGCAAAGATGGCAGTGAGCCGCCTTCTTGAACCATTGCAGTCTATGTGGTGTAAGTACACCCGCAATGCTGCCCGGAAGGGACTTCCAGGTTTTTGATTCAGTGACAGTGAAGGAATGGCAACATATTTCCAAGTCAGGATGGTGTGTGGCTTGGGAGGGAACTTGCAGGTTGTGGTGTTCCTACGCATCTGCTGCTGTTGTTCTTTTAGATGGTAGCAGTCACAGCTATCAAAGCTGCTACCAAAAGAACTTTGGTGAGTTGCTGCAATGCATCTTGTAGAAGGCATACACTGTTGCCACTGTATAATGGCAGTAGAGGGAGTGAATGTTTAAGACAGTGGTGAAGTGTCGATAAACCAGACTGCTTTGTCCTGTATGGTGTTGAGTTTCTTTAGAGTTGTTACAGCTGCACTCATCAGACAAGTAGAGAATATTCCATAATATTCCTGACTCGTGCCTGAAAGATGGAGGAGGGGATTGGGAGAGTCAGGGGGTGAATTACTCATCACAGAATTCTCAGCCTCTGACCTGCTGTTGTAGCCACAGTATTTATATAGCTGGTCCTTAAGTTTCTAGTCAATGGTAATCTCAGGATGTTGATGGTGGGGGAATTTAGCGAATGTAATGCCATTAAACGTAAAGGGAATATGCTTAAATGCACTCTTATTGATGGTCGTTGTCTGGCACTTGTGTGGTGCAAATGTTACTTTATCACACATTATGGATTCAATCATTTAAAACCTTTCTTAATGTAGAATGATTTGTGTAGGAGTCACTTCTATTTTTAATGGTGAACCAAATGGACACACTGCTATCACAAAACTGTCTGTCAATGTCATTTCAGCTGACTAGCCACTAAAGAAATACTTTACTGCCGCCTGTACCAGAGATTACATATATTTGTGTTAGGACAGCCTGCACTTAATGGAATAAGAGCTATTGGGTAAACATTTATTTTATTGTAATTCCTGTGGTTTTAAGCAGCTAGTCACACATCCAATCATCACATACTTTATGGAACTTATTGGGACTTTTTGTCCCCACATCTGTGGGTGTGTGTGAGTTTGTGTGTCTGCATTTTAATGGAAATGTTACATGTGTTATGCCTGCTACACATTGTTTGGCTACAAAGCAGGTTGGACTATAGAGTCAAAAGATGTACGTGAGTTAGTCTGAAGCCAAACGATTAGCATCAGTGTAATATCATCTGGAGTAAACTGCTTTGTACTGCTTCAGCTTTGAGCTCACTGCAGTGTAACTTGAATAGGTAAAGAGCTTGAATTGCTCGAGTAGTCTGTGCTGAACTACCTTCTAAATTTTGAGTCTCGCGGTCATTCTACTGTTTGAAAATACTTCCTAAACTGGGACTGCAAAGGCCAACCCTTCCTTCATGTGTGAGGAATTTGGGGTACTTTTGTGGTTGATTAACTGCTCATTAAGAATTGAGATACGCCTGTCAAGGTCTTGCTGGGAAGGTGGAAGAAGACTGCCATGTCAAGATAGTCCTGGTCATCGTTGTTTGACACATGGCCAAAATCTGACCACCAACCTGTCAAACCCGTGCAGACAATGATTGTGCCCCAAGGTCCCCACATTAAACAAAATCATGCACAGGCTTCTACCATCTGCCAAGACCTGTGGCGAAGGGGAATTTGTGATGGGGTCAGGGTTGTGAACCTGGGAGTCGCTAGTCAAGAATCTGCACACAGGTGACAGATACAGGAAGGTCAGTGAACCCCTGTGTTAGGACATCTGTGACTGAGCAGTCCATTTCAGGGTAGCGTCTGCTCACCCCAACTTGGGAGGGGGCTAGAAAAGGCGGCCAAAAATAGGCTTTCTGGCTGAGGATTACCATCTTTGTGGTCAAAGAAAGAAAACTTCACATTTTGCAACTTGGAATGTTAGAAGACTTACGAATAATCTCAAGATTGACCACCCAGAAAGAAGAACAGCAATCATATCACATTAGCTATCAAGATTTCAAATTGATATCACCACTCTTGGGGAGGCCCACCTTCCTGGGGAAGGAGAACTGGAGGAACAAGCAGGGGGATACACCTTCTCAGGAAAGGAAAGGCTAACAGCAACCCTCGTATTCACAAAGTTGGTTTCACCATCCGGAATAGGATCTTGGACACACTGCTAGAACTCCTCAATTTTATAAATAAAAGACTGATGGCATTTCACCTACAGCTTAGCAAATGCAAAACTGCATGGAAGCATCCTCAATCAAAACACTAGCATCTCCTGAATTATGTCATTGCTTGAGCCAAAGATCTAAGTGATGTCTGTATGATCAGTCCATGCAGGGGGCTGATGCCTGGTGGGCAGATCATAGACTTGTTTGAACATCTACCTAAACATCACAAAATCCAAAAGTCCAAGAAGGAGAAAATCAATATCTCAGCCCTAAAGCAGCCTGATCGAAGAGAGGAATTCCAAGTGCAGCTCATGACCAATCTGGAAGGTTTGCACACATCCAATTCAACTCCAGAACAGCGGGATCAAATAAAGCCAACTGTACTGGACTCCTATGCCTAGACCATCGGGTTCATCGTCACCAGGACTGGTTTAATGAAAACAATGCTGAAATATGTGCCCTCCTAGAACAAAAACAAGCAGCCTTCATTGCCTGGCAGGAGAACCCATGGTCGCAGGTCAAGAAGGCAGCATTGTAACAGCTCAAGGCAGGTACCCAAAGATAAATCTGGGAAATAAAGGACATATGGTGGGAAGAGATCCAACCATATCCTGCCCCTCCCTCAACCACATCTCCGTGATGGCTACTATATAACAATTCCACGTGTCAATCCTCACCCTCAACTTATCCGTTTTACCTGTAATACTCCTGGCATTAAAGTAGAGGACATCCAGCCTTGCCTTACTCCCTTGAAACTTAATGCAGCTGTCCTCCCTCTGACTTGATTGTTTTACTGTATTATGATGTGTCCCTATTCTGCTAACATTGTGTCCCCTCCCCCTACTGAATTAGTTTAAACTCCTCCCAACAGCACTAGCAAACCCGCCCGCAAGGATGTTAGTCCTGCTGTGGTTCAGATGTAGACCGTCCTGCTTATACAGGCCCCACCTTCCCCAGAAACGGTCCCAGTGATCCAGGAATCTAAAACCCTCCCTCCTGCACCAACTCTTAAGCCACGTATTCTTCTGCGCTATTCTCCTATTTCTATGCTCGCTAGCACGTGGCACTGGGAGTAATCCAGAGATTACATCCCGAGGGGTCTTGCTTTTTAGTCTACTGCCTATCTCCCTGAATTCTTGATGCAAGACCTCATTCCTCTTTTTACCTATGTCATTGGTACCAACATGTACCATGACCTCTGCCTTATCACCCTCCCCCTTCAGGATACCCTGCAATCGTTCAGTGACCTCCCAGACCCTGGCACCAGGGAGGCAACACACCATCCTGGAGTCACGTTGACGGCCACAGTAGCGCCTATCTGTTCCCCTGACTATAGAATCCACTTTTACTATTGCTCTTCCTCTCTTCCTCCCCTCCTGTAAAGACAGGCTGCTTGTGGTGCCAGAAGCTTGGTTCTGTCTGCACTCCCTGGAGGAACCAGCACCCTCATCAGCCTCCAAAATGGAATACCGATTTGTGAGCGGGACCCCAGGGGACTCCTGAACTACCTGCCTGTTTCTCTTGGACTGCCTGGTGGTCACCCATTCCCTTCCTTCCTCAAGTCCCTTCAGCTGCGGTGTGACCACCTCTCTAAATGTGCTATCCACGATGCTCTCAGACTCGCAGATGCTCCACAGTGTCCCCAACCGCCGTTCCAGCTCTGAAACCTGAGCTTCCAGGAGCTGCAGCTGGACACTTCCTGCACACATGCTGGTCCCAAGCACTGGAAATGTTCCCGGCTTCCCACATGGAGCACGAGGAGCACACCACAGCTTTGAGCTCTCCTGCCATAACTTATCCCTTTAAATTAAACCTTTTAAATCAATTACTCTAGGGCCCTTCTTTCCTGATCCTTGTTACTACAGAATATACAAACTATAAACCACAAAAAGACCTTAAACTATAAGCGATAAAAGTAGTAAATACTTACCCGACACTTACCCACTACTTACCAGTCATTTCTCTCCCTTGTAGCCTCTACTGCTGCCGCAGGGCAAGACCACTCTCTGAAGATTTAAGAAGTTGGATAGCAAAGAAAAAGTGCAAAGAGCACCTCTTCCCTTCTGCACCGAATTCCCACTGTGCGCGAAATTGCCAATACCCACATTCACTCTGGCTGTGTCTCACCCCTGCTCGTGTGCTTCTAACAGTCCCTTTCTTAAATAGAGCTGAGGTGAGCTGAAATGACTCACACTAGTTAAGCTTCAGGGCCTAATCAGGCTTCAGGTGATTGACAGTTAACTGTCGCACAGTCAGCTGAGTCAGCTACCTTACCAACCTTTTAACTAGACTACTGAACTTACAAAAATGAAATCACATCCTTCATCCTTAACATTGAGTTCAACTACCCCAGACCATGAACTCTCTCCTCTATCCTCACCCCCCCGATCCCCCCTTTTTCTATATACATACACATTCCCTCCCGCCCATTTCCACTACCACCCTTTTAAATTTATTTGCACTCAGTGTTCAATCCCCACCCTCCAGCCCACCCTGATCCCCTCACCCACACCGTCACCACCCCCCCACCCCACCCTGCCCCACCAGGGCCACCCACCCATCCTAACCCCCCACCACCAATGCCACCACCAGCATCTCCTGTAGCTAGCACCACCACCATCAACACCCCCGCCCCCCCTGACACCCCCCCCCCCCCCCACCCTCCGACACCCCCCACCGTCCACGACATCCCCCACAATCTCTTCCCTGCCTCCACCACTGGCCCTCCACCCAGTTCCATCTGCCCCACCCCCACCAACAGCACACACTTCACCACACCTCCACCCATCCCCAGCTCTGAAGAAGAGTCACATGGACCCAAAACGCCAACTCCGCCCGCTCCCTACACAGACGCCGCCAGATCTGCCGAGCTGTTTTTGTTGTCTAAGATTAAACTAACTGCCTCAACCCCCCTCCCTTTGCTTCCAGTGCAAGTACAGTGAAGTCAAGAAACTGACTGCAACAACATGCAGTCAAAACATATAATTATTTCAGCAAATAAAAAAAGTGAAGACACATCTAAATGTACAATATCTTCATCAAGTTTATATATTATTCAAGCAATAAAAGCTGGACAGGACAGCAGGAGAGCATCTTTCTCCTTTTTGAAAAGTGCCATGACATTTTGTACATTCACCTGAAAAGGCTGACAGGATATCAATTTATTGTCTCATCTGAAAGACATCACCCTGAAAAGCACTACACCCCTCAGTACCGCTCTGGAGCGTCAAACTAATTTATGCCCTCAGATCTCTGGAAATCGGGACTTGATCCCACAATCTTCTGACTAAGAAATGAGAGTTCAACCATTGAATCAAAGGTGACACTATGCAACGTGTGGGCATGACGTATAACATGACTGGGCTGTTTTGTTTTACGCAGAGTAGAATTTTACAGGCCCTTCTGCTGGTTGAGTTTCCAGTCTTGCCGGAGTCAATGGGCTTTTGAATGGCTCGCCACATTTCACAGCTCCAACCCCACCACAATGGGGCTGTAAAATGCCACCCATATACCAGCTGAATGGAATTTCCATTTGGTGGGAATATTACGGTATATACAATTCTGGCAACAATTTATGAAAAGCCCAGAATTCACAAGCATGTCAGATGGCGAAGGAATGAAACCTGTTACAGTTACTTTTCCAGTATATTGCTGTTAATGTGGGGCACTAGCTCCCTGCTTTTACCTTCTGACACTTTAACATGAAAGATACTATAAAACGCGAATTAGTTTCTTTATTCACATGAAAGAAAGTATTCCTGGGAACTTGTAACCTAATACAGCTGCCATCCTGACCACAGGAAGATGCTTTCTCTTCCTAATCTCTTTCTCCCATTGCTTCATCGTCCTGTAAGGATGCAGAAACTTGGTCCACATTTTAATTACCAGGGTACTCTATGACCAGCTGCATTTCATGAAAATAAAATTATTATATGTTAAATAATCTGATAAAAATTTTACTTAACGGGAGCAATTAGTTTTATACAAGAACCATCTCTCATTTCACAATCTTATAGGGTATGGTGGGAGGGAAAGCATGAATCATGTGGTTATACATAACCTGTTCATTTATTTTGATGGAGTATGACTTGAAAGAGATCTTATTTACATCCCTTTCCCAGGATTACAGAAACTTATTGACAATTAGGTGACTGCAAAAAGCTCATTCCAAAAAATTTCCCCAAACTCACGGAACAAGCAGTCACACCCGCTCAGCCCAGTACAAGGGAGTAAGAGATACTAGCTTGGTAGGCAGACAACGGGTGCCAAGAGCTCCTCATAAGCAGAACAATTCATTATAAATGCTAACTTGAGTCGGTCTAAGTCGAGTGGAATGACTGAGGTGGCAGCTGCAGCTAAGGGTGGTGCGTCCCGCGGTGCATCGAAGCAGTCGCTGCCTAAAGTCACCAAGGAGCTGCCCAAGAAGCGGAGGAAATCTCGTAAGCAGAGCTATTCCACTTGCGTGTACAGGGTGTTGACCCAGATCCACCCTTCCACCAAGGCCATGAATGTTATGAATTCTTTCATTGTTGACATTTTCAAGTGCATCACCTTTGAGGCCTTGCACCTCATTCACTACAACAAGCATCACACCATCTCAGCCAGGGAGATCCAGAGTGCCATCCACCTCATGCTGCCAAGGGAACTGGTCAAACACGCCGTCTCTGAAGGCACAAGAACGGTCACCAAATACACCAACTCCATTTAGGTCGATCATTCTAAAGATTATTATAAATGTAAGGACCATCCTCTGGACCACACAGGAGCACTATACCCCAGTAAACTGGTAATTTTGGAAAGAGCAGCAGCAGCTATATCAAGTCCTGCACATATGAATGCGTTTTCTCAAATCTGGCCTCTCATTCAGCTTTCTAGTTGTTGTCCCAACAATTATTTCTGCGATGTACATTCACTTTCATCATTTGGAAGCACCTGTGCAAACAGCTCGTGATATCCTAGACCTTGATATGCTGTTTATGAGGCTTACTTATCACCAGCTACTTGTGTCAGCTGTGGATTATTTGTTAGCACTCTCACCTATGAGTCAGAAGACTGTAGGTTCAAGTCTTGCTCAAGTGACTTGAGTGCAAAAATTTAAGTCCTATCTTCCCTCTCAGGTGAACATACAATATGTTTCTAAGAAAGACCAGGGGAGCCCTCTGGATATCCTGGCCAATATTAATCGCTCAACCAACATCACTGCAACAGATTATCACAGCTGTGCGCAAAATTGGCTACTGCAGTTCCTACAGGAAAACAGCAGTAAGACTTCAAAAGTGCTTCACTGTAATGGTCATAAAAGGCACAATATAAAGGCAGGATTTTCTTTTTTACTGTGTCTCCTGCCACCACACTGGAACAGGAAGTCAGTGCCGCTGACGTCATCGTTGTGTGTCTGGAACAGGACGTCGGCACCCACTCCGCCCCAGGTGCATGTGTGGTGCTGTTGAAGTCATCAATGTAGGCCCGGTGAACCTTTGCCACCCACTTGCTCACCTCGATCACCAATCCACTCACCGCTATGCTTGCCTTCGCTGTCCCACTCACTGCTTTGCTCACTGTCCCGCTCCCAATCCATGGCCTCTTTGCTTGCCATGCCACTCACTGGCTGTAGAAGGGAGAATACAGGGCGGCAAGTGAGAAGGAAGTGGAGAAGAGCCAGTGAGGCAGTGAGCAGTGCGTTATAATCACAATCCCAGGATTTCCAACTGGTGTTTTGAGGTTCAATATTCTGTGAAAACTGCAAACCTTAACCACTGTGAAAAAATACATTTTATTGATGCTGCACTTGTTTAAGTATCTTTACATCGCTCAATGTTATGAATGGTCCCATTCTTTGATGCAGGCAGCTACCTGTGGCTGGCAGTGAAGCCACAGGCACTGAGACTGCATGTCCAGTGAATGCACCACAGCAGTTGTGGTGACAGTAAATGCAACCTTTTTTTATTAAGCCAGGGACTTACTACCATGGGATGACTCCCTAACAAAAAAAAACATGCTTACTGGCAGAGCCCCTGGATGACTATTTTCCTATTGTACCACAAATCTAGTTCACACTTTGCTTTAGATCTTGTATAAGGGCCAAAGTAAACCCTTTTTTGTTGGACACCTAGAAGTTTGCAACCATGAAGGAGTATTATTTGGACAGTTGTTTGAAGTATTGCCTGCATTAGTGCTTTGGTCATTCTCTGCCTTAAAAAACATCAATGTGCTTTTTGCCGTTACTCAACAAGGTTCTTAAAGGCTGTCTTAAGGCTGCAGTTGGCACCAAGGACTTCCAGGTAATGATATGAATCTACTAATAGGACAATGGATATGTTTGAGATCCCCCTTGATTTGCATAAAATAATGTTGTATTTTGGAATATCAATCACTATAGGTAATTTGGTTAGCTTATGGTTAAAAATGTTCAGCATAAGGCATTGGTGTAGATTTTAGAATACTCCCAATACAATGGAGGGCTTATCAGGAATTCAAACAGGAAGTCAGGGCCAGTGCCCTGTGGAATTCTCCATTTATCAATCTTAATGGAGAGATAATTGTGCAAGATCTGCACAATTGGACAGATCTATGCTCAAATTCCTAATGGGTGCCCAGGCCCCTGGAATGCACTCCTGTTGTGTGTAACTCTGTGCTGAGGATACTACCTTGTAATATCTATGAATAACTCGACTCCTGACTCCCCAAAATTTGTCCACCATCTATAAGGCACAAGTCAGGAGTGTGATGGAATAATGATGGACCCTTGTCACTAGTTTATTGGACTAATGAATCTGAGTTGCATGCTTGTTTCAGGATAACTGAGTTGGTACCATAGACATAGCAGATCAGAAGACGGTTCTTATGTAGAACGCATTCTATTCATTTACAAAGGAACTCAGCAACTACACTTGTGTACTTACAACTAAAACCCTGTCTCTACATTAGACTCTTAGTCTAGACTACTCACTACTACTGACTACAGACCACTAAGGTAGTCCGCGCTACTCTTTCATTGGATAATAAGATCATGTGATCTTCTATTGTAACATTCTTCTTAAAAGTATATTACACATCAGATTACCATAAATACTCCCCACTTGCCTGGATGAGTGCAGCTCCAACAACACTCAAGAAACTTGACACCATCCAGGACAAAGCAGCTGGCTTGATTGACACCACATGCACAAACATTAACTCGCTCCATCAACGACGCACAGTAGCAGCAGTGTGTGCCATCTACAAGATGCACTGCAGGAATTCACCAAGACACCTTAGACAGCACCTTCCAAACCCACCACCACTACCACCTAGAACAGGGGTGGGGGGCCTTTTTCTTATCAAGGGCCACTCACGCATGGACAAAGCCAGTCATGGGCCAGACACACATAAAAATCAACTTAATTTTATTTAAGAGAGAATACAGAAACATCAGCTCATCCACTGTTTTAATGCGATGGCTAAGTTTGCTATTCCTTAATGAGTGGCACGGCTTCTGTGTCTCAATCACAGCACCCCTGAAATTCAGCTCACCTTTTTGCTTGCTTTCCTTTCCCATTGTCTTTCTCTTTTCGTACTTGTCTGTCTGTCTGTCTGTCTGTCTGTCTCTCTCTCTCTCTCTCTTTCCCTCCATTGCCCTCCATTGTATTGGGAGTATTCTAAAATCTACACCAATGCCTTATGCTGAACATTTTTAACCATAAGCTAACCAAATTACCTATAGTGATTGATATTCCAAAATACAACGTTATTTTATGCAAATCTACTTTCTCATTCTTTCTTACCCTCAGTGACTCAACAGCCCAAGGCTCTGGCTAACTCTCAGTCTGAAGAAGCACCTGGGCCTGGAGCACTGGCTTCTTCTTTAGTCTGCAAGGGCTGAACCCCTGTCCTGGGACACCAATGGAGCTGGGAGGGGGAAGGGAGGGTGAACCACCGATGGAGCCAGGTGTCCTGCTCCCTTTCTCCCCCACCCCAGGTTACCCAAACTTCACCGCCCGATCAGCAGTCGGCAGCTTCCCCACTCTGCCCTGCGCTCCTGCTCCTGGATTTTGGGCCTCGCTCTCTCCCTACAGCCTGAGCCTCTGGTGACTGCAGCAGAGGTTCAGCATCAGAACATGGGCGACGGCTAGCCCAGAGTGCAGCATGCGGGGCGGGTTGTGGGTGGGGGGGTCAGATTTTGAAATCTCCCTGCGGGCAGAATGAAAAAAATGCAATGAACCGGATCTGTCCCCCGGGCCGAGGGTTCCCCACGCCTGATCTAGAAGGACAAGGGCAGCAGACAGATGGGAACACCACCATCTGGAAGTTCCCCTCCAAGCCTCTCACCATCCTGATTTGGAAATATATCGCCGTTCCTTCACTGTCGCTGGGTCAAAATCCTGGAACCCCCTCCCTAACAGCACTGTGGTGCTATGCCACATGGACTGCAGCAGCTCAAGAAGGCAGCTCACCACTACCTTCTCAAGGACAATTAGGGATGGGCAACAAATGCTGTCCTAGCCAGTGGCGTCCACATTCCATGAATAAATTTTTTAAAAATTCTTAATCCTAGGGATTAAAGCAAGAATATAATACTATTGAAAAAAGGAATGTCGCAATTCTTTTATATATGCTCGAACTGATGCTCTGAAATTTCTCCTTAAAATGCCATCTACGCATCATTATCGAAGATATTGAATAGAATAAGTGGTAGTGGACAATCTTGCCTCACTCCTCGTCAAATTGGGGGAATTCAGTAAATCATCTTCTATTCTTAATGGAACCCGAGAGGGAGTTTGCATCCTGGATCAGTATAAGATTCAGTTGTGTATTGCTTTAGCATCCAGTTTCATCACCAAGGCTGCATGAGGCACTAATTCTAAAATTCACATGGGCAAAATAAATGTGTTCCTGCTGAGTTTTCTTACATTCTGTTATCTTGTATAAAACACAACATGTGCTATATGTTCCTTTATGAGAACTTAAGCCAACTTGGTTCTTTATGATTACTCCTTGGGCATCCAAAGCATCTGGTATTCATATGGCGATAACCAGAGAAGAAGAGCCACTAACACCCTTTCTACCTGAAACATCTCCAGGATTTTCTAGGCTGAAGGGGTCAAAAAGACTTTTGCTCCTAGACTTTTGGCCTTTCAAGGATGGATTTCCTTCCAGGAGTTTGGGACATTTTTTTTAAGGCCTTTATGGGACTCATGCAAGCTCCCAGCAAATTACTTCTGCTGAGTCCTACCACAGACGTAGTGAGTAGAATTCTTAGCTTAGGAACTCCCCAGCCTTCTCTCACCCACAAGTAGGATTGACTGGAGTTTTCAAATCCTGCTCAGCTCATCTATGATAGCTTCATTAAACGTGTCTTTTAATCGTCTTTGGGGTCTTTGAATAAAGATCATGCAATTTTAACAGCAGGACTGCAGATTGGGCATAGGCCATCCCACTGCTGAATTGTGATGCTGAATGCCTGTTTTCACCCCCCAAAAAAACAGAACAATGCATTTCAATTACTATACCTGATCTCAATACTACAATACATGGATATTGAAGAAGCAGAGAAAGTGCAAAAATGTTTCACAGGGATGTAACCAGAATTATGGGGATGCAACTATCAGGAAAAATTGTGCAAGCTGAGCTCATTTCTCTGGAATATTGAAGACTGAGAGGAGACCTAATAAAGCTCTCTAAAATTCTGAGTGAGTTCAAGAGGGTGAATGTGGAGAAACCATTTCCACATGGATGAAGCCACAAGGCAAGAAAAATATAAGATAGCTACAGATAGATAAAATAAAGAGCTTAGAAGGAATTTCTTTACACAGCAACTGGTGAGAACATAAAAATCACTAGTACATAGAATGGTTGAAGCAGATAGCATTGGTATATTTTAGAGTGATATTGGATTATGGTGTGAAAAGATAATTTTTTTAAAAATTTATTATTTCATGGGATTTGGGCATCACTGGCCAGGCCAACATTTGTGGCTCGTCCCTAATTACCCTTGAACTGAGTGGCTTGCTAGGACATTTCAGTGGGCAGTTAAGAGTCAACCACATCACATGTGGATTTGGAGTTACATGTAAGCCAGACCAGATAAGATTGACTAATCTCCTTCCCTAAAGGCTGTTGGTGAAACAGACGGGTTTTTATGACAATTGGTAGTTTAATAATCTCCATTACTCAGGCTAGCTTTCAATTCCAGGTTTTATTAATTAAATTTAAATTCCATCATTGGTGGGGTTTGAACTCATGCCCCAGAGCATTAGCCTGGGCCTCTCTCTGGATTACAGGTGGCAAGAAACTCATGTGGATCATAAACACTGGCAATGACTACAGGTCAAATAGCTTGTTTTTGTTTATAATGAACGGTTCCTTGCATTATTTCTACATATTAAAAACATCAAGGGATATGGGGATAGTGTAGGAAAACAGTGTTAAGTAGAATAAAAGCAAAATCAAAAACAAAAATAGCTGGAAAAACTCAGCAGGTCTGACAGCATCTGCGGAGAGGAACACAGTTAACGTTTCAAGTCCAAATGACTCGTCAGCAGAACTAAAGAAAAATAGAAATGAGAAGAAATATAAGCTGTTTGAGGGGGGTGGGACAGGTAGAGCTGGATAGAGGGCCAGTGATAGGTGAAGGCAAAGAAGAGATTGCCAAAGATGTCATAGACAAAAGGGCAAAGGGGTGTTGATGGTGGTGATATTAGCCAAAGGATGTGCTAATGGTGACATTAAGTAGAAGATCAGCCATGATCTCATTGAATGGCAGAGCAGGCTTGAAGGGCTGAATGGCCTAATCCTCATATTTTTTATGTTCTCATGTTCCAAGATCCATATTGAAATTTCCCTACTTGTTGCACATCCAACCTTATATGGCTAGTACACTCAAAATATATATTCAGCAGAAATGGGCAACATATGCTGTTCTGGTTTTCTCCAGAACCGTGGCCACTGCTTCATCTGTGTAATCACACAACCTGCACTTGTGCAGTGGCACTCCAAGTTTCAGACAAACAGGAAAACTTCAGTATGTAGGCAGTCTAATCAGGCTGAAGAAACTGCACAAGCTTTGCTAGCAATGTACTTAAAAACTGGTTAAACCAGAAGGGTTTCATTCCCATTTGCCAATGAATGCTACAGTGATTTAACCTGTATTCAATGGAATTCTCATTGTTGACTGGCACTGCCAAAAGTAACTCACAGTGGTTCTATTTTCATGAACTTAATGCACTTTTACTCTAGTTTTCTGGATTTAATTGATAGGAAATTCTTGGTCCATATGTGGATAATATATGTTTTATCACAAAATCTGAAGATATTGATGAACTCTAAAATTTTCTAACAAGTAGCATATCAATTCTGAGTTCTGTTGAAGGGTCGAGTGGACCCAAAACGTCGACTCTTTTCTTCTCCATCGATGCTGCCAGACCTGCTGAGTTTTTCCAGGTAATTCTGTTTTTGTTTAGTATATCAATTCTGCCTTCTGATACATGTTACAAATAAAAACATCTGCCACTGTATCGCATTATTCATTCAATTTATTATCTGGCAAATATCCCTCCCTAATGTTTGCTCTCCTATTAAACTGATTAGGCAATAGGTCATGTAAATGTAGAGGATATATTGTGAAGATTGGTAGAATACAATTGGAACCTATAAATACTGTAGACTGATATGGTAACTCATGATGGCTTGACAAATGTGTTATGATTAAACAAGTGGGATATAAATTCTATGCAACAGGTATTGTTGATTTTGTTCTATTTATATGTTAACATCTAGATTGCCAATAAGTACTGGGAGGGCAATTCAGTTCTCACTTCATATTTTGCACTGTAATGCTGAAATGAATTTTGATATTACAGTAACAGTCATTCAAATGTTACCAATTTTTATTGTACCATTACCTCTAGAGCACTAAAAGATATTTTATACACTTTAAATACAAATTCTACTCATGCTGTCATTGCATACCATTTCCCTTTTTTATCTTTCGTCAGATGAAAGGTCATCGATTGGAAATATTAACTCTGCTTCCTTCTCCACAGATGCTGCCTGACTGCTGAGTATTTCCAGTACTTTCTGTTTCTATTTCAGATTTCTAGCATCTGCAGTAACTTACTTTTGTCTGAATAAAATGCACCCCCCCCCCTCCCCCACTCTCTCTCCCCCTACCCCCTCTCCATTTGGTAGAAATGTCAAGTAAGCATTTTATTGTTGGAAGGTTTTAAATGAATCTGGTAAAATTAAATAGGTCAAAAACAGGTTTAATACCATACTATTTTCCATTGTGGTTTGATTCCAAGGAGGTAGTCAATTAGCCCAACATCTTCAAAACGTTTGCACTTCGAACTTTAAAAAATAGGTTAGTCACATAATTGTATTTTAAATGAGATAGTAACTTTCTAAAGTTACCATTTCTGAGCACTGATGATCTGTTTCTTTGGTTACAGCTCATAGAGAGCTGAGCTGCCAGAGAATGCGAGCTGAGAGCCGTCATTGCTGGAATTTAATGCTCGGCCATTTCAATTTGCATGAAATATAGAATGGAAATCAGCCTGAAAATGGTTCAAATTGGGTAGCCAATGATAGAAACTACCTTATCAATACTGAGTGCAAAATTGTAAATAAAATGACCCCTTTTATTTAAAAAAAGGCATTTGTAAGCATTCACAAACCATTTAGCATAGAATCATACAGCACAGGAGGCCATTTGACCCATTGTGCCTGTGCCAGCCCTCGAGTTACCAATTAGTCCCACTCTCCTGCTCTTTTTCCAGAGGCCTGAAAATGTTTCTTTAATTGGAGATCCAGTTCTCTTTTGAAAGTTTCTATTGAATTTACTTCCACCAACCTGTCATTTGATGCATTTCAGATCATAATTCGTTCCGTGAAAACACTTTTTCTCATCTCCCCCCTTCCAACCACTGCTTATATGACCATTTTAAATCTGAATCCTCTGTTGACCAACCCTCCTGCCAGAGCAAACAGTTTCTCCCTAACTATCCTGTCAAAACCCCACATACTTTGAACACTTCTATTAAAGCTCCCCTAACTTCTCTTCCCTAAGAACAATCCCAGCTTGTCTAGTCTCTCCACATAAACAAGAACCCTCATCTCTGATATTATTCGAGTAAATCTCCTCTGCACACTCTCCAAACTCTTGACATCTTTTTAAAGAATTGGATTCAAGCTGAGGTATAACCAGAGATTTTAGAAAGGGCTCCCATCACTTCCTCACTTTTTTTACTGTATAAATCTAGTTATAAAGCGAAGGGTCCTTTTAAGCTTTTTAAAAACAGCATTATCAACTTTCAGAGAATTGTGTATGTGAATCTCCAGGTTTCTCTGTTCCTGTATCCCCTTTAAAATTGTGCCATTTAGGTTATACTGCCTCTCCTCACTTTTCCTTCCAAAGTATAACACTACATTTCTTCTCTGCATTAAATTTAATCTATCAATCCCCTGCCCACTGTACCAGTCCATGTCCTCCTGAAGTCCGCCACTATCCTCCTCGCTGTATGCTATAGTTTGTTGTCTTATCTGCACACTTTGAAATGATGCCCTCGATACCCAATTCCAGCTCATTGATATATATCAAAAAGAACAGTGGTCTTCATGTCCACCCCCGACCCGGGAGACATCTAGTTTCCTCTAGTTTGGAACACCCGCTTATTACTATTCTCTTTTCTGCCTCACAGCCGGTATTGTATCCTGAGCTGCCACTGCCCGTTTTAATTCCAAGGCTTTTTCTAAAAACTGATAATCAGGAATGAATACAAGGCAGTAATCTCTGTAGTTCAGATGCCATTATAAATTGAGAGGAACATTTCAACAGTTTATAATAGGTATTAGAATCGTGAGGTTTAATTATTGGCCTGGAATCAATTCCATGCACATTATGTTAATTATACACCGAAGTGAGGTGGGATTTTGTTTTCATTCTGTTTTGCAGCAACATTTGCAAAAAAAAAATCTTGACAGAGACCACTTGTTTCGAGATGAACATCCCATGCACTTGAGGAAATGGTAACGATCTGATAATTGCGGAGTTGTTCAATATAAATGTAGATTAATAACTTTTGATCTAATGACGCCTTACCCTGGAGTAAGGGTGTCAGAAATATAAGTGCAGTTGAATCCGGCTAGTAATGCTCAAGACTGCCTATGTGCTGGAAAGAGCCTTTTAAACTTCAGGCTGCAGTTAGCAAACCCGTAGCCAAAGCCCGGTACACATGTGGAGGCATTGGGGTTCCAGTGGCAGGGAGACTGAGCACTGTCACTGCGGGAGACTGGCACTGCGGCACTCGGGAGACTAGCAAGCACTGCAGGGGACTGCGGTGCGGTCGATATCGGATTCCGGGCAAGGGGCGGGGGAGGGACGAAACCTGGGGCTCGGGCTCGGGCGAACAGAAGAATGGGGTGGGGTAAGTGTGTGGCTCCGCATTTTCTATAGGAGCCGGGAGCAGCAACCTGGTGTGTGGGAGCGGCGCCGAGACGGGATACAGGGTGGGTGAAAGCAGAATACCTTACCGTGGATAAACAGCGGGCGATTGTTCCCATTGTTGGAGTAAATCGGGAACAAGGAGGCAGAGGGCGAGAATTCTCAGGAAGCATCACAATGCGTGGAGGGGTGAGATACAAGCAGGTAGTAGTTGACAGTGCAGCTAGGTTTGAGGAGTATACTTGCTCCTTCACGCTTCACAATAAGATAAGTTTAAAATAAACTTGCCCCACCATTTCCTTTAAGGAGACGTCTTGTGGGTGCAGTGGGTAGTGTTTCTGCCTTTGAGCCCGGGGCTCCAGGTTCCAGACCTCCCCCAGGACTTGATGACCAAGGAAGGTGCGTTCATAACAGGTGAAGCAGGTTTAGTGTCAACCTGCAAATCCTTCCAACACACGCCAATGGCAGGTGGTAAAAGCGGGAGAAGATCCCTGGTCAGCCATGTGATTGGAAAAAAGGTTGGACCATATCTCCAATATGTGTGTAAGAATTAGATGTTGCCATGGCATGAGTAACCCCCCTGCGTTTTCTTTAATGACTGCTGCAGAACTTGAAAAAATAGTGAGGTTGCAGGGTATGTGCTCCACCTGGCTGTTCACAGGTTTCCCAGAAGAGCCCTGAAACAGGTGCAGGATCCTTTACATACTTCATTTGGTCCAATAGTGATCTGAGGCAGCCATCAAACCAACTAAAAACAGTGAGGAACAATATGGCACCAGCTCCGCCACTGGTACAGACAAGGTTGTAGAATTTGGAAATTGGTATACATCACATCCATTTCACCCCAAAAAAGACACATGGGAGGTATACCAATTTCTACATAAGAGTGCGCAAATCACTTTTGCTGAATGTGGCGCAAGATGTTGGATCAGACTCACCATGTAAATTAGAGTTTGACGTCCTATCCAAGAGTGCACTACCACAATGTGAACATGTTTTGAACGTGATCTCTAAAAGGCGCTGTAATTTGTATGTGTATGCAGCTGTGGTGGTTGGCAAATGGAACTAAGAGAAATGTAACCACATCAATTGAGGAGCGGTTAGAGGGGTAAGTTTTACAGACTGGAAAGACATGAATGAGGTTCCACAGAGGTCTGTATGGGGGTGGGGGTGGGAGAGGGGTATCACTGTTACTTCCTATATTTGTAAATGACCAGAACTTGGGAATTGTGAGGAAAAATAGCAAATTGCCAGCAGCAAATTGAGAGAGAAATTGTGAAAGACTACAAGAGGACAAAGATAAGCTTACAGGATAGGCAAATAAATAGTGTATACACTTCAGTGTAGGAAAATATCAAATAATGTATTTTGAAAGTAAGTACAGATGTGGAAAATTTTAAATGGCGCAAAGTGATCATGATGCGCAAATGTACATATCATTAAAGGTAACAGCATAAGCACAAGTTCTAGAAGCTTTACCTCCAGGCATGGGCTCCAAAAACAATGTACAAGAGCAGACTTGGGTTGCAATTGTAATGTTCTATGTCATTTAGGCACCCCGGTTATAAGAAGGATATCAAAGTAACTGGATACTGCAAAGGCTTTGGGGCCTGACAATATTCCGGCAATAGTACTGAAGACTTGTGCTCCAGAGCTCGCCGCACCCCTAGCCAAGCTGTTCCAGTAAAGCTACAACACTGGCATCTACCCAGCAATGTGAAAAATTGCTCAGGTATGTCCTGTACACAAAAATCAGGACAAACCCAACCTGGCCAGTTACTGCCCCATCAGTCTGCTCTCGAACATGAGTAAAGTGGTGGAAGATGTCGTCAACAGTGCTATCAAGCAGCACTTGCTTCGCAATAACCTGCTCATTGACGCTCCACTTGGGTTCTGCCAGGGTCATTCAGCTTCTGTCCTCGCTACAGCCTTGGTTCAGACATGGACTAAAGAGCTGAATTCCAGAGGTGAGGTGAGAGTGACTGTCCTTGACATCAAGGCAGCATTCGACTGAGTGTGGCATCAAGGAGCCCTAGCAAAACTGGAGACTATGGAAACCAGGGGGGAAATTCTCCACTGGTTGGAGTCATACCTAGCACAAAAGTAAGATGGTTGTGGTTGTTGGAGTTCATCTCAGTTCTAGGACATCACTGCAGGAGTTCCTCAGGGTAATGTCCTCAGCCCAACCATCTTCATCTGCTTCATCAATGACCTTCCGTCCATCATAAGGTCAGAAGTGGGGATGTTCGCTGATGATTGCACAATGTTTAGCACCATTTGTGACTCCTCAGATACTGAAGCAGTCCATGTCCAAATGCAGCAAGACCTTGACAATATCCAGGCTTGGGCTCACAAGTGGCAAGTAACATTCATGCCACACAAGTGTCAGGCAATGACCATCTCCAACAAGAGAGAATCTAACCTTCGTCCCTTGACATTCAATATCATTACCATCGCTTAATCCCCCACTATCAACATCCTGGGGGTTACCATTGACCAGAAACTGACTGGACTAGCTGTATAAATACTGTGGCTGCAAGAGCAGGTCAGAGGCTAGGAATCCTGTGGCAAGTAACTCAACTCTTGGCTCCCCAAGGACTGTCCACCATCTACAAGGCACAGGTCAGGAGCATGATGAAATACTCTCCACTTGCCTGGATGAGTGCAGCTCCACCAACAGTCAAGAAGTTTGACACCATCCAGGACAAAGCAGCCTGCATGATTGGCACTCCTTCCACAAACATTCACTCCCTCCACCTCTGGTGAACAGTAGCAGCAGTGTGTACCATCTACAAGATGCACTGCAGGAATTCACCAAGTCTCCTTAGGCAACACCTTCCAAACCCACGACCACTACCATCTAGAAGAACAAGGGCAGCAGATACATGGGAATATCACTACTTTCAAGTTCCCCTCCAAGCCACCTACCATCCTGAGTTGGAAATATATTGCCATCCCTTCATTGCCACTGGGTCAATATCCTGCAACTACCTCCCTCAGAGCACTGTGGGTGTACCTAACCATGTGGACTGCAGCAGTTCAAGAAGGCAGCTCACCACGACCTTCTTCAAGGGCAATTAGGAATGGGCAATAAATGCTGGCCTGGCAAGCAATACCCATATCCCATAAATGAATTTTTTTTAAAAGATGACTAGCTCCCTTGAGTCCAAGGGGTGCAACTTGACTGAATCTGGTGCCAGATCTGACTGAAAATAGTACTATCAGGCACTAATCCTCTACAGGAATTTCTCACTACTGCAGGGTCATGCTGGAATGCAAAAATAGCCTCTGACTTATTTTCTGCACCATCAACCGTCTCCTTAAAACCCTTTCCCCTTCATCTACCCTCGCCTCAAACAAGTGTGACGAACTCATGAACTTCTTTGTCACGAAGATCAGCTGGTTCATCTGTTGGCTGCATCTCTCCATTCCCTCCATCCAACAAGCCAAACTTCCCCAAAGTTTTATACCTGCCATAGCCCAGAACTCACACCTTTCTCTAATTTCTCTCCTGTCTCCTATAATTCCCTATCCAAGCTCATCTTGTGCAGGAGACCCACCTACCACTCTTTCAACCCTAATTCTAGCAAACTGCTGACCACAAAACTTCTTTTCTGGTTACCCATGTTAGTTAATAGGTGTTAACGGTTCTCCTCCTAAAGTACTGTCCTCTCCCTCTTCAAATCTGCTGCAGAACCCATCCTCAAGATATCCAGCATTGAGTCCCTCTGCCACTGTAAATTACTGCCCTCTCCAACCTGTTTTCCTCTCCAAAGTCCTTGAACATGCTATCACTTTCCAAATCCATGCCCATCTTTCCCAGAACTGTTTGAATCCCTCCAATCAGGTTTCCATCCTTGCCGCGGTATTAAAATGGCACTTGTCAAAATCACAAATGACATCCTAAAAAACAGTGATAAGCTATCCTTGATCTACATTCTTGAATTGTCTGGATTCTTTGACATGTTTGCTATCCTCCTCCATTGTCCAGTTGGGTGGGACTGCACTTGCCTAATTCCATTCTTTTCTACCTGGGCATAGCCAGAGAATCACATTTAATTCTTTCCCCCTGTTACCTCTGGTCTTTCCCAAGGATCTATCCTTAGTCCCTTCCTATTTCACGTCTACATGCTGCCCCTCACGCCATCATTTGAAAGCACAGCATTAGTTTTCACATGGATGCTGATTGACGCCTCCATTATCACTATTACTGGATGAGCACAAATTTCCTGCAGCTAAATATCGGGAAGTTTGAAGATATTGTCTTCTGAGTGACCACAAATTCTGTTCCTTGGCCATTGACTCCATCCTTTTCCCTGACAACTGTCTGAGGCTGAGCCAGACCTTGGTGATCCCGAGATGAGCAACCGACCACATGTCTGCTCGATCAACAAGACTGCTTACTTCCAGCACCATAACATTGCACAGCTCTGCTCCATCTCATCTACTGCTAAAGTCTTCATCCACACCTATGTTACTTTTTTGACGATTCGAGCACTCTCTTGATCCACCTCGCATTTTTCACCCGCCCTGTAAACTTGAGTTCATTGAAAGCTCTGAAGCGTGAGTACTGTATGCAATTTTAGAAGCATTCATTTTCTTTAGCCTAAAATTATTCGCAATTCTTCTGAGCATCAAATAATTCATAAAGTTAGAAGTTAAAATTTAGTATTATACATGAAACATTGGTTTGCATTTTGGTACTGTTGCCTATTTTAATTCAATGACACATTAAGTACCATGGCCAGAATTTTTAGCTCCTCAGGTGGGCACGTACCTGACCCAAACAAGCGTAAAATGATGCGCGATGACGTCGAGCAAGCGTCCCGACGTCATCACGCTCTGGCACGATATTTCGGTGGGCTGGCATGTTATGGTTGGCGGGCAGGCGAAAAGGCCAAGCATCCTTTGCATTTTTTGTGAAACCTCATCCACGGGCAGAATGAGGTTTCGATCTGTCATTATAAAAACAAATAAAACATTTTCATACTAATTTCTAACATGTCCCTGCTCGTGTCACAGAGTCACACGGGGGGACATGTTTTTTTAACTTCTTAAAATGCTTTATTTTTAATTTTTTATATCTTTATCTCCCTGAGGCAGCTTTGTGCCTCAGGGAGCTTTTTCCGCATGCCTGAAGTTCCCCGCTCGCGCCCCACCCCCTCTCCCCCCCACACTGGCAGCACTGAGTGCTGCAGCACACGTTTCATGCTGGATGGGCCTTAATTGGCCCACCAGCATGAAATCGCAGTCCAGCCTGATCGCGGGCGGCAGTCAGCATTCCGACTGTTCCTGCCCGCCACCGCCAAGCCCACTCAACGAGGTAAAAATTCTGGCCCATGAGTTGATGCAATAAGTCTGTTTTCACTTGTCTATATATTCTACAGGTATATAAAAACATTATTGACATTAAACTCATTGATTTATACTTTGGAATAATACTTTTCACATGGGAGAAACTTAACCAAATTGTTTCAAAATAGAGTTTATACCACGAGTTCAATTAACCTTGGCACAAATGTTTTCTGTCATTGTAATCCTCCAACCTCCACCCTGTTTAGCAGGATGATTCTAAATATTAGCGAGAGTTCCACATTTGAAATATTGAGTAATACAGCTACAGGAAATGGGTGTGCTACAGTTGGAACTTTATTTTGAAACAAGTAAAATACTTTAACTTATTTGAGTTGCTCTTTTAAATGTCTGTGTAGTCTACATTTTCTATAGTTAATTTTCAGGAAGTTTCATTTGACAGTAGAAAGTTTTCCAATCATGCAAATATCAAGCAACAATGACAAGTGTTGTATTTACCTGTCACTTGTATCCTAATTGAATTCTCCCTTTATTTAGGTTATCTTCGCTCTGCACAGAGAGTGAGAGATATGGATGTGAAAGGTGTGAAGGAAACCCTATCCTGGCTATATTACCAATACCTGCTTGTTACATGCAGTTACGTGCTGGAGCCTTGGGAACAAACCGTTTTCAATTCTGTTTTATTCATCATCGTGGCTATGGTTCTATATACAGCCTATGTCTTCATTCCAATTCACGTTCGTCTGGCACTGGAGTTCTTTTCTGGCCTAGGAGCAGGCCAGCCTGAAAGCACAGTTGCCATCATGACTTAACCAATATTAATTTTAAATACCAAGACTTTTTTTAAAAAAGGAAAATTCTGTGAATCTAAGCACCCTATGACAACTTGGACACGGGTTTTGAGCTTACTTTCTGGCTGCAGTCTTATTTCTTATGTATCTCAATCACCTTGTGATCCAAATAATGCAGTAAATGGCATTCTATATAGAAAAGAAAGCATGCAGTAGTTAAAGTTATAAATCCACAGACATAAACTATCGAAAATGTCACTCCAATGCTAAAATAACTTTAATATAATAACAGCAACCGGGAGCAATAGCCACGGGGGTCAAATATTTACTCATCCAATCTTGTGTTTGTCTAAATTCAATTCTGACATCATTCACACCCACAAGCTTCTCTATTTGTGTTTTATGTTGACCTTTTATTGTAATGTTATAGTGTCATTTTAGACTTTGTTTTGTAAAGAAACAATTCAATTTTCTAAGACCTATTTCTGTAAGTGGCTCATGGCTTTGACTTTGTCTCAAAATCAGCAAATTGTAAAGGATAAACAAATGTCAATTTATGTGACAGCTCCAACATATCAGGCCATAACATGACATAAAAGGTGACATCTTGGTGCTATAGCCATGTTGGTGTTTGATGTTAAAATTCAGGGGTTGCTATTTAATGATTCCAGCTACATTTGAAGAAGAATTATTGAAATGTACAATCTATGAAGGAGCCATTTTTCTTGCAATTGAATTAATTCAATGCTAAGCTGAATATAAAGAAACTTAGAATCATTTCAAAATGTCTTTAAATTCTGTTTTACAGCAATGCATGAAATGTGCTTCCATGTATTATACTCAATGGCACCATATTCATGTTATAGTAAATGCTTATGCTGCTGCCAGACAAGGATATTGTAAATGAATACTTTGCTAATAAACCATGAGGCAGCTTGTCATGTGAAAACCTATGCATCTCAAGTCTGCTTAAAGTATTGTACTATTCTTTTTATGCTGGTAATAATTAACCAAATCAGATCCAGTGGAATATTTGTTGCAAAGGCTATATGCCTATTGTCCAGATAATGCATTGTAAATGAACATTAACTCCTTTCCTATCATATTATTCAGGAAAATTGATGGTTTTACATTATGATTTTTCAATAAAGTTTGTTTAACTTATCATCTTTCTCATTTCACCATAGTTTGAGAGGCTTAGATTCAGTTCTTCATTTGTAGTTGCAAAACCAAGAGTAAGCAGAGGGTAAATGGTCTTAACTTGTATCTGTGCAAATTGGTCAGTTCTACTTCCAACGCAGTGCATACATAGAGTCATAGAGCACAGAAAAGGTCATTTAGCTTGTGGTGTTTGTGCCATCTCTTTGAAAGAGCTGTTCAAATAGTCCTACTTCCTTATTATTTCCCCATATCCCTGATAATTTTTCTTTTTAAAGTTTATGTACAATTCCAACCTTAAAAGTTAATATTGAATTTGCTACTACTATCTTTTCGATCAGTGATAGCATACTGCATAAAACCATTGCTCCTCATTTCCTCCCTGGATGTTTTGCCAATCATCCTAAAGAATATCCTTTAGTTACAGGGTTTCTGGCAGTGGAAACAGCTTCTCCCCACCTCTACCAAAACCATTCATAATTTTGAACTCCTATTAAACCTTCCCTGCTCTAAGGAGAACAGTCTCAGCTTCTCTAGTCTGTCCACATAACTATAGTCCCACGTCCTTAAATATATGAATCCATAAAACTTTGGATAATTTGTGTACTGGAGGATTGGATATTCCATAAGGCTAAGAAACACCGCTCTATTTACTATTTTAGGATTTTGCTTATTTTGAACTTCTAAATAACAAAAGCTTTTTATAATTTTGCTTTATCCGTGCAGTGGAAAATGACAAATAGTTTGAGGGAAATGCACTGTTATATGCTTTCAGCAAATTCTTCATCATATAATAGCTACCTTGTAATTATGCCTCAGAGAGGGGGAAATTTTGACCTAAAGGCAGCCTAGAGCCTATGCTGACAACAGGAATTAATTATGCCATATTTGACATCTGACAAGATGATATATTTCTGAATCCTAATCCATTATTTATCAGAAAATCACAGTTGAACTGCCCAAAATTTTTTGATACAGGTATCTGAACTTTTCTTATTCAAGGAGATATTTAAGGGGAAGTTTTCCTGTATCAGTGCCTAGGATCAATGGGTTGCCTTGGTGCAGTCAACTCTGGAAAATTGGGTATGTCAGCACGCACCTTTTATAAGAACCCCTTTTATGATTTTACTTCCATTTAAATTAATCAAAGGGAAATTTGACATATCCCTTTGAGCAACCACTATGACCTCTTCCCAGCAGCATTTGCTGCACACAGACCAGGGAAAATCTCCATTTAATTTTTGAAAGCAGATGTATTTCTCTTCTGCCTCCATTAACATAATAGTTATTTAACACACAGCAGTCTACTCCACTAAGGTACAATTTTTGTCATACGTAGAGGTTCAAAAAACATGATGCAGACTAATACCTCCCCCATGTCACTTTTTATAAGTTTATTCATTCAGAGTATGTGGGCGTCGCTGGCAAGGCCATCTTTAATTGGCCATGAGAAACTAGTGGTGAACTGCCTTCTTGAACCACTGCAGTTAAGGTAGCTCCATTGGATGGATTTCCAGGATGTTGGCCCAGCAACAATGATGTGTGACTTGGCAGAGAATTTGGAGATGTCATTTGCATGCTGCCCTTGTTCTTTTAGGAAGTAAAGGGTTTAGGTTTGGAAGGTGCTGCTGCACAACCTTTGGTAAGTTGCTGCAGCGCGTCTTGTAGCCATGTTGCACAAGTGGTTGAGAAAGAATGTGGTAGATATGGTGCTGATCAGGTGGGTTGCTTTGTCCAGGATAGTGTCAAGCTTCTTGGGTGTTGTTGGAACTGCACTCATTCAAGCAAGTGGAGAGCATTCCATCACGCTCCTGAATAGGGGAGGTGATGGTGTAGTTGAATTGTTGCTGGAATGGTAATCCAGAGACCCAGGGTAATGCTCTGGGGACCCAGGTTCAAATCCCGCCAAGACAGATGGTGGAATTTGAATTCAATAAAAATCAGGAATTACAAGTCTGATGATGACCATGAAACCATTGTCGATTGTGGTAAAAACCCATCTGGTTCACTAATGTCCTTTAGGGAAGGAGATCTGCCGTCCTTACCTGGTCTGGCCGATATATGACTCCAGACCTGCAGGAATGTGGTTGACTATTAAATGCCATGTGAAGTGGCCTAACAAGCCAGTCAGTTGTAACAAACCGCTAAAAAAGCACAAAAAGGGAATGAAACCGGATGCACCACCCGGCATCAACCTAGGCAACAAAAATGACAACAGCAAACTCAGCCTGTCAACCCTGCAAAGTCCCCCGGACTAATATCTGGGGGCTAGTGCCAAAATTGTGAGAGCTGTCTCACAGACTAGTCAAGCAACAGCCTGACATAGTCATCCTCATGGAATCATGCCTTAGAGATAATGTTGCAGAATCCACCATCACCATCCCTGGGTATGTCCTGTATCACTGGCAGGACAGACCCAGCAGAGGTGGCGGCACAGTGGTATCCAATCGGGAGGGAGTTGCCCTCAACATCGACTCTGGACCCCATGAAGTCTTGTGGCATCAGGCCAAACATGGGCAAGGAAACCTCCTGCTGATTACCATGTACTGCCCTCCCTCAGCTGATGAATCAATGCTCCTCCATGTTGAATACCACTTGGAGGAAGCACTGAGGGTGGAAAGGGTGCAGAATGTCCATCACCAAGAGTGGCTCGGTAACACCATTACTGACCAAGCTGGCCAAGTCAAAAATGACATAGCTGCTAGGCTAGGTCTGCGGCAGGTGGTGAGGGAACCAACAAGAGGGAAAAACATACTTGGCCTCATCCTCACCAGCTGCCTGCCGCAGATGCACCTGTTCATGACATTATCGGTAGGAGTGACCACCGCACAGTCATTGTGGAGACAAAGTCTGGCCTTCACATTGAGGAAACCCTCCATCATGTTGTGTGGCACTGCCAAACAGATCTGGCAACTCAAGACTGGGCATCCATGAGGCGCTGTGGGCCCGCAGAAGCAGCAGAATTTTACTCGAGCACAATCTGTAACCTCATGGCCTGGCATATCCCCCACTCTACCATTACCATCAAGCCAGGGGATCAATCCTGGCTCAATGAAGATTGCAGGAGGGCATGCCAGGAGCAGCAGCAGGAAAACATAAAAATGAGGTGTCAACCTGGTGAAGCTATAAACACAGGACTACTTGCATGTCAAACAGCATAAGCAGTAAGTGATAGGGCTAGACGATCCCACAATCAACAGATCAGATCTAAGCTCTGCAGCCCTGCCACATCGAGTCGTGAATGGTGGTGGATACTTAAACAACTCACTGGAGGAGGAGGACCCACAAATATCCCCATCCTCAATGATGGAGGAGCCCAGCACATCAGTGCAAAAGACAAGGCCGAAGCATTTGCTACAATCATCAGCCAGAAGTGCCAAGTGGATGATCCATCTCAGCCTCCTCCGGAGGTCCCCAGCATCACAGATGCCAGCCTTCAGTCATTTCGATTCACTCCACAGGATATCAAGAAACAGCTGAAGTCACTGGATGCTGCAAAGGCTATGGACCCTGACAATATTCCGGCAATAGTACGGAAGACTTGTGCTCCAGAACCTGCCGCGCCCCTAGCCAAGCTGTTCCAGTACATCTACAACACTGGCATCTACCCATCTACACAAAAAGCTGGACAAATCCAACCCAGCCAATTACCGCCCCATCAGTCTACTCTCAATCATCAATAAAGTAATGGAAGGGGTCATCAACAGTGCTATCAAGCAGCACTTGCTTAGCAATAACCTGCTCACTGACGCCCAGTTTGGGTTCCGCCAGGGACATTCAGCTCTTGACCTCATTATAGCCTTGGTTCTAGCATGGATAAAAGATCTGAACTCCTGAGGTGAAATGAGAGTGACTGCCCTTGACTTCAAGGCCGCATTCGGCTGAGTGTGGCATCAAGGAGCCCTAGCAAAACTGGAGTCAATGCGTATCAGGGGGGAAATTCTTCACTGGTTGAAGTCATACCTAGCATAAAGGAAGATGGCTGTGGCTGGTTGGAGTCATCTCAGCTCCAGGACATCACTGGAGGAGTTCCTCAGTGTAGTGTCCTCACCCCAACCATCTTCAGCTGCTTCATCAATGACCTTTCTTTCATCATAAGGTAAGAAGTGGGGATGTTCGCTGATGATTGCACAATGTTCAGCAACATTCGCGACTCCTCAGATACTGAAGCCGTCCATGTCCAAATGCAGCAAGACCTGGACAATATCCAGGCTTGAGCTGACAAGTGGCAAGTAACATTCGCACCACACAAATGTCAGGCAATGACCATCTCCAACAAGAGATAATCCAACCATCGCCCCCTGATGTTCAATGGCATTGCCATCACTGAATCCTCCACCATCAACATCCCGGGGGTTACCATTGACCAGAAACTGTAGGCCATCAGGCATATAGCTAGGTCACCAGGATCCATGGTCCTAGCATGGTCCTCCTGCAGCATGAAAGAGAGCGAGACATGTGGTTATCATGGCTGTACTTAACACCTTTCCTGGCCCTGTGTGACCACCTTTCCTGGCCCTGTGGGCCCTGGGCACCCCTACGATGGCCAGAGATGAATGCGCTGCATGGCTGCCCTGTCAGCCTGCGACATGGGGGACACTGGTCCAAACCGGGATGCTGAGATTGCAAGGGGCTGTGAGCACCTCCAGCAGTGACTGCTACATGGCCAGCGGTGATGAGGAGATTGTACAACGTGTGCAGCCCAACTGCTCCATGGTCCAATAAAGTGGTGACGCACTCGAAATCTGTGTCGGGGGCTGGGGAGTGCGGTGGGGCAGGGTGGTAAGGTATGGAGCGCTTGGTGGCCTTTTGGTGCCTCCGCGTTTGCTAGGAGCCCGACCCCAATCATATCACTGTGGCTGCGCCTAATCTGCATCACTTGCAGAGGCATGGTGAGTTTATACAGGTGTCCTTAATGTGTGGCCGCTCCCCTCGCTTACCCTGCCCCCCACCCCGATTGCCTGTGCATGGGATACAGCGCCAGGGTAGCACTTGACCCCCCCCCACAGACAATGGTTGCCTCCAAGACTGGCCAGCACTTGCCCCTGGATACCACCAGCCCCCCAGCAGCCTCCTCCAGGGCCAGGCATCAGTTGCCTCGCCGCCTGGCAGCCCTGAGGCCTGTAAACAACGGGTGAGCTGTGGAGAACGCTGCTGTTCACTCACCTCAGCTCCCCCAAAGTGAAGGCCGCCAAGTGCACGTTGCCTACGTGCTGTTGTAAAACACATCGGCGTGCTTTCCCGCCGACGTGGGCGGACGATACAGTGGGGTTCCAAGAGCTTGCCAGGATGGCCTTTTAATGATATGCTGATGTATTACAATTAGCTCCCCACCGACTGATGGCAGGAAACCCAGCCCAGCCATCGCCGGGCTGAGCAGACGATTGCAACCTGCCTTCATGCCGTCGTGAAGCAGGTTGTGCCATATTTTCCACGCACACCACCTATCAAGCCCGCCACCAGCGGGCGTGGAAAATTCCGCCTGATGAGTGCCAGACGAAAAGTTTTGACCTGTCTCTTTTTGCAGCAATGCTCTTTCAGAGGTCATTGCTTGAGAGCCCCCTGGCCCCCATAGAAGCATAGCTTCTCCATGCCCAGAACTGCAACCATAAGCCCGGGAGCCCTCTCTATGTCCTGGTGCTCCTTTTTTTTTGTTTCTTCTTACAGCCAATCAGTCCTTGCAGTCAGCAGCTGCTTTTCTTTCAATCAGTCCAACTCGCTTTAGTAGATACAAGCCAGCTGGAATACATAGAACACATGAAAACAAAAAATGCTGGAAAACCCCAGCAGCTCTGACAGAATCTGTGGAGAGAGAGACAGAGTTAACGTTTCGAGTCCATATGACTCTTCTTAAAGTGTCATACGGACTTGAAACTTTAACTCTGTCTCTCTCTCCACAGATGCTGTCAGACCTGTTGTGTTTTTCCAGCATTTTTTATTTTCATTTCAGATTTCCAGTATTCGCAGTATTTTGCCTTTACGTAGAACGCATGCTAGCTTTACATGCTGTTTGTTCTCCTCTGAGTGTTTAGCCAGTCAGCAGCACAAATCTGCTAAGCTGAATGCTACAATCATGGAAATGAGGAGAGGAAACAAAGTTTTCCTGTTGCCTGCTTCAACAGAACGGATGTTGGTGGATCGCAAATCGTAACACCCGCTCCAGAAAGTGGATGCAGACCAATTTTTAGCACAATCACTCTGCTTTACCTCTTTTTTTAATGTCTTTGTTGTGTATGTGAGCTTTTGTTTTATATCTTCTGCTGAAATATCCTTAATTTCTCAATGATACTAGGGCACAACAGAGAAAAATGTAAACCTTGCAATGTTAGATGTGACTAAGGTGCAGTAAATTCCTTATACTTTGACAGGCCAATGGGCCATCAAGACAGCTAAACTAAGGTATAAGCATGCAAAATACTCTCTGGCTTGTACTTGTATTGGAATTGTAAGGCCTCAATTTCCATCTACAGTTCCCGCCTTAGGAAAGCAAAATGTGGCCTTCTACCTGTAACCTCCGTGGGCCGATATCTGCTTAAACCTTTCTACAAAGGGAAAGTTGAAAGACTAAAAAAAAATCAAGTAAATAAAGGTCCAGGTGTATATGTTAATGCACTGATCATGATAATTTCACACCACTCTGGAACATTTCATGAGCTGGATTTTCATAATGCAGCCCACAGTATCTCCTAGCTGGTCTTGCATTCTCTAACCCATCTGTGTAAATCCCTGATTATCAACACTGAGATTTCAATCTGACATATTGCACAAACTGTTCAAAACCAGCAATGCTTCAGGATTGCAGGAAAGATGTTCTTGATCAAGGCATTAGTAACCTCATGTATTCTGGCACATACAAAACTGACTACTGTCAAATAAACTTCCAGTAGAAAATCGAAAGTGACAGTGGCTGAGGGCAAGTATCAGTTTCATTGCTGTAAGAAAGGCTTTGACGATGGCTCCAAATTCTCTTGTGAGTCAGGATGTAATTCATTTAGTGTATAAATCTACATTTAGATGGTTACGTTGTGCCAGGAAATTGCAGTGGATCCAACTTAGCAAAGGACATTTGTTCTTTCTCAGTCTTCTGCTTCTAGCAGCTGTTGCCATACACAGATCAAAATAAAATTCTTAATTGTTAGAAGGTGGCAGTTTCCTTGTGCATATTGGGTTGTTTTACACAGCTACAATATTAGGACCAGCTGCTGGATGATTTATTTGATGCTGAATATTAGCATTGAATGGCTGAAGCAAAACGAAAACAATTGAAAAATGTATGGCCACAACTTATGCAGCAATTAAAAATGCTTATTGTCCTCAAAGGAAATATCTGGAGCATGTCTGACTGCTATTTTATGCAAAACGTTATTTTCATTGAGATTAACTGAAGAGTTTTTCATATTAATAATGATTGATACCATGAATTACCAGCCTGTAAGAGGTAAAATCTGGAGCCAGGTAATCCATGATTTTAAAGCAATTGATGTCAGATACAAATTTTAAAATATTCTATGTGTTCCAAGTGCATTAGCAATGCAGTGCTAAATTGAATCTGATCCCAACATATGCTGTGCCCTATATTCTAATTAGTTTATTTTAAACTTTTAAGCTACAGTCTCATTTTTGTACCGTGATAAACCTAGTAGATGTTGCTACTGGAGAGTAATAAGCTGTTATTCTGGTACTCATTTTATTTTAAACTTAATCATAAATGATTGATTTTACTGTTTATATTTGTTACAATCCCCAGCTGGACAAGCCTGATCCCAGGATGGAACCCAACTGATTGACCCTAAGTTTTATTTATTTGTTTAGATATGTGGAGAGTAGCTACTGAACAGAGTCATAGGAGTCAGCTGATGAACTTTTAACAAAAGAATAAAAAATTTATTGAACAAGAAAAGACAATATTACAATACTCCTTCACCCACAACTATACCTTTACAGATATATACAGATTTTTAAGGACAACACAAGTTACAAAAGCTATCTTATACTTTAATGTTCACAGTAGTACAGTCCATGTAAACCTATGGTGGCCTGTGGTCAGACACACTGCACTCTGAAACCAAGTGACAGATGTCACCTCAAACAAATGCTATGGACATCTCCTCAACTCCCCCCAGATGCTTGTCACACCATGAACCAACCAGTCTCACTGAATTCAGTCTTTCACATGAGAGTTTCCAAACTCCACTCTCCAGGACCTCGCCTTGGAAACTTCTCCCAAACTGATGCTTTCTCTCAGACATCTTCTGCAAGGGTTCTCCTCTCTCCTTCTGTTTCAAACTCTCCTTCTGATGTTCCTCTTCCTTGGGTCACCACCTGCATTCAAGCTGTCTCCAATGCACACTCTCTCACCAACTCAGTCATCAACAGTATCACTGCTTCACATGCCCGTGGCAATGAGTTTTAGACCTCCAGTTGTCTCTTTGGACCTTCTTGCCTCTCACAAACTGTTCTTGCTTTAAATTTGCTTCCTGCAGCTTTTGTCTCTTTAATTCTGAAGCTTGGAACCTTTCTCTCTGCCTCTCACTCTTAACTTCATTAACAGGACCTTTTCCAGGTTCCTGCCCTTCCTTCGACTAGAAGGTCTCCCTGGGACTTTCCCCTATTCCGCTCCCCTGGATTTTTGGGGTCTTTTCTTTAGCTTGGGACTTGCTATCTGTCCCCTTTTGCTCCAGTCTCTCCCTGGAAGCTAGTTTCAACCAATTTTAGCTTGGAGCTGGCTATCTGCCCCACCTAGGCTGCTTCTCTGGCAGCTGTTTTAAAACCAGCTGAACTCCAACAGCTTCCAAAACAAACTGCTGTTTCTAGCTTTTCTGTGTGTGTCTGTGGGAGAGACCTGCCTCTCTGGACCCCTGTTGCTAGGCAACAACCCAATTCCTCCACCCCTGTTTGTTTACCATAGCTGCAACAGTCGTAAAAGCCTCAGTAGAAATGCAAGCACCATTTTTAAAGTAAAACTAAAATCCATTTGACCTGTTCTCAACACAGAAATACAAATCAAACCCAAACCTTAAAGCCAAAACCCATTCCCAACACCCACAAACACAAATATAACTTACCCAAGCTATCTCTATTTCCCAAAAATATTATCTGCATTCCGAACTCATAAAGCATTTTATTTATATGTTGGTGGTTTTCTTTCTAGTTTCTAGTATATAATGGATTCAGGAGAACTTTCTTGATCAGTATGTTTCCTATCCAATGAGAAAGGAGAGATCACTGGATCTGAACATCAATGGTGAATGAAACAGATAAAGTAGAGAATATCACAGTCAGAAGCCATCTTGGAAATAGTGATCATAGTATCATAAGGTTTAGAATACTTATGGAGAAGGTTAAGGAGCAATCTAGAATAAAAGGATTTAATTGTGAGGGGGTTAATTTCACTGAATTTAGGAAGGATCTGGCCCACATAAATTCGATCAAAGACTCAAGACAGAAAAGCAAAGTTGCAAGGATTGTCCTTCGAAGAGGAGATGGTTTGAATAGAGTCTAGGTACACTCCCATTGGAGGGAAAGGGAGGGCAATCAAAGCCAGAGCTCCCTGGATAATGAAAGAATTAGAGAGTAGAATGAAGCAGAAAAAGGGGGTGCATGACAGATGTCAGGTTGATAATACAAGGGAGAATCAGGTTGACTATAAAAAGTACAGAAGAGAAATGAGAAAAGAAATATGAATGCCAAAGAAACAGGATAAGAATCAGATTGAAGATAACTTGAAATGGACTTCAAGGCCTTCTATCAGCTTATTAACACTAAAAGGGTTATGAAAGAAGTGATGGGGCTGATTAGGGACCTAAATGGAAATCTATTGGTAGAGGCAGAAAGCATGGCTGAGGTACTAAATGAGTACTTTGCATCAGTGTTTACCAAAGTAGAAAACATTGTCAAAGCTGTGGTAAATGAGGAAGTTGTTGGTATACTGGACGAGATAAAAATAGAAAAAGAGGAGGTACTATAAAGGCTGAAAATACTTTAATTGGATCAGCCACCCATTCAGATGGGATACAACCTCAGTTGCCAAAGGAGATGAGAGTAGAAATTGAAGAGATATGGGTCCAAACCTTCCAATCTTCTTTAGATATGGAATGGTGTCAAAGAACTAGAGACTTGCAAATGCTATAGCATCATTCAAAAAAGGGGAGAATAATAAACCCGGCAGTTAGAGAACAGTTAGTTTTACATCAATGGCAGGGAAGCTTTTAGAAAAAAACGGGGATAATTTTAACTTCCCCAAAGCCGGTTAGTTTGGTTTGGTGAGAGTTTACAATGTTAAAAATCTGAAAAAGGAACCCAATCCATCTTGACCTTGCCCACTTCTGGCTTTAATTCAGATGGAAACGACGGGCAGATAACCAATCAGTTTACAGGTTGGTCAGTCAAACCTTTTAAGGAAGCTGTGTGTCTTCATTTTAACAATGTTTCTATTTTAATCCTAGTCAGCCAGGTCTCCCATGCTTCAGGAAACCTGACAGGGAAAAGTAGGCAAGAGGGGCTGAATCCATAAGGTAAGTGTCTACAGCACAGCTTGTTGGTCAGGCAGAACAGGAATTTCACCTCCAGACAAACAAGCTTACCGTAAATCACCCCACCGGTAATCAGACATCCTTGACCACCATCATCCACCCATCCCTGATTTGTCTGTTCTCACCAACCCCCAATAATCAGAACTCCTACCATAACTTTCTCCCATGATCCACCATCTCCAACCACCCTCTCCCCAGCTATCTGTCTGCTCCCTTCCTCCCATGATCAGACCCCCCACCCACAACCGTTTCACCTCACCTGAGATAAGGCCCTCCCACTACCATCTCCAACCCTCATATCTAGCCCACCCACAACCCACAGCCTCCTGCCATTAGCACCCAGAAGCAACCTCTCCCTACCTGCTGCTCTGCTGCATCTCTCTGTTGCAAGTTTTTCCAATCAGGTTTGCTGTCGGGTGAAAACCTGGGCATTCAGGAAACCTGTAATTCCAGGCTTCCTGTCCATAACTCCTCACTCCAGCACGAAATGTGCACCAAGATGCAGAAGAAAATTAACTGCCGCAAGGACAAGCATGGACTAACAAAGGTGAGCCAAACCAGACTTGTTAAAAGCAATTCATGTTTGACTAGTTTGGTTGAGTTCTTTGATGAGATAACAGAGAAGGCGGATGAGGGCCATACAATTCATGTTGCTTATTTAGACTTCCAAAAGGCTTTTGATAAAGTAGCAAATAATAAGTTTGTTAGAAAAATTGAAGTCCATGGGATATAATGGGCAGTAGCAACATTAGTATTAGCTAAGGGGATAGCAAACAGAGAGCTATGGTGAATGGCTGCGTTTTTCTGACTGGAAGTGGGGATACAGTAGTGTTCAGGACCAGGATCAGTACTGTTTTAGGTATTTATTAATGCCTTGGAATTTTGGGGGTAGAGGGCACAATTTCAAATTTTCTGGCAGCACAAAACCTGGAAGTATAGTAAACAGTGTAGAAGACAGTAATAGATTTTAAATGGACATAGACAGGTTGGTGGAATGGCAGATGACAGTCAATGCAAAAAAAGTGTGAGGTAATACATTTTGGTAGGAAGAAAGAGGAAAGACAATAAAAGCTAAAGGATATGATGTTAAAAGAGTTGCAAGAACAGAGAGACTCTGGGGGTGTTAATGCACTAACTTTTGAAAAGACGGGTTAATAAAGGATATGGGATTTTCTGTGTTACGATCCCCATATAGACTGATAATTTTTTAAAAGAGTTGAATTCCTAATGACCGATGGAAAGGAACAAAGGGCAATATTTCACATTTTAAGACTTTTATTGTAACAAACAAACGAAAACCAACATAAATTAGACATTAATTAACAGGCAACTAATAACCAAAATATGTCTTACAAAACCCTTTTAGTGTATGCCATATTTCTGGCACATATGTGGCATTAAAGGTACAGTCCCAAAGTTTCTCCAAGCTCTCCAAAGTATGTTCACTTCTTGCCATTATGCCAGGTTGAAAATTCCAGTGTCCTTCAACGATCGTCCCACTCTCTGAGTTTTCTGAATCTGGTTATCACCTATAAGGTACGCCTCGGTGACTCCTTATTCCTTATATCTTGAAGAGCCCCATCTGTTCTGTTACCTTTTAAACAGAAACCAGAAACTCTCATAAGCATCCTGTTGGCAGTTAACACAAAACTGTTCTTCCCTGCTTTTCCACAGCAGTAACTTCTTTATCTTCTGTGTCTCAAACAGTTGTCCTTTTTCTGAGATACTACGAAAAGGTGTTAAAACGGTCACCTTGCCTCAATGGGTTTCTATTTGAGTTTCTCTCCCCATGGTAACCATATCACATGGGCATGTCTCCAAGCTGAGGTGTTTATTCAGAATTCTCTATTTTATTTTGCTTTAAAGGTATACTCCAAAACATAACTGTCTCGTAAAGTTCAGCATTCATGACATGGTCTTTATAGATGAAGACATAGATTTCACATTTTAAGACTTTTATGGTAACAAACAAGCTAAAATCAACACAGATTAGACATTAATTAAAAGGCAACAAATAACCAAAATATGTCTTACAAAATCTTTTTAGTGTATGCCATATTTCTGGCAGATATGTAGCATTAAACGAATAGTCCTAAAGTTTCTCCCAGCTCTCCAAAGTAGGTTCACTTCTCCCCACCATGCCAGGTTAAAAATTCTAGTGTCTTTTGACAATCATTCCACTCTCTGAGTTTTCTGAATCTGATTATTACCAACAAGGTACACTTCTTGTTCCTTATATCTAAAAGAACCCTGTCTGTTCTGTTCCCTTTTGAATAGAAACCAAACCCTCACAAGCAAAAACAAAAATAGCTGGAAAAACTCAGCAGGTCTGACAGCATCTGCGGAGAGGAACACAGTCAACATTTTGAGTCCATATAACTCTTCATCAGAACAAAGGAAACATAGAACTGAGGTGAAATATAAGCTGGTTGAGGGGGGTGGGACAGGTAGAGCTGGACAGAGGGCCAGTGATAGGTAGAGGCAAAGAAGAGATTTCCAAAGATGTCAGACAAAAGGACAAAGGGGTGTTGACAGTGGTGATATGAGCTAAGGAATGTGCTAATGGTGACATTAAGGGTAGAAAGCAGGACTAGCAAGTGACAGGTAGCCCTAGTGGGGGTAGGGTTGGGGTAAGGGATCGAAATAGGCTGAAAGGTAGAGATAAAACAATAGATGGAAGTAAATTTAAAAATAATGGAAATGGGTGGGAAAAGAAAAGTATATTTAAAAATTTATAAATTATTGGAAAAAGGGGGATTGGAAAGGGGGTGGGGATGGAGGAGAGAGTTCATGATCTGAAGTTGTTGAACTCAATGTTGATTCCGGAAGGCTGTTAAGTGCCTAGTCAGAAGATGAGGTGCTGTTCCTCCAGTTTGTGTTGAGCTTCACTGGAACATTGCAGCAGGCCAAGGACGGACATGTGGGCATGAGATCAGGGTGGTGTGTTGAAATGGCAAGCGACAGGGAGGTCTGGTGCATACTTGCGGACAGACCGAAGGTGTTCTGCAAAGCGGTCACCCAGTCTGCGTTTGGTCTCTCCAATGTAGAGACGGCTGCATTGAGAGCAGCAAATGCAGTAGACTAAATTGAGGGAAGTGCAAGTGAAGTGCTGCTTCACTTGAAAGGAGTGTTTGGGTCCTTGGGCGGTGAGGAGGGGGAAGTATCTGTCCCTTGGCAGGTATTGCACCTTCTGCGGTTGCAATGGAAGGTGCCTTGGGCGGGGGTTGAGGTGTATGGGGTGATGGAGGAGTGGACCAGGGTGCCCCGGAGGGAATGATCCCTGCGGAATGCCGGCAGAGGGGGTGAAGGGAAGGTGTGTTTGGTAGTGGCATCATGCTGGAGTTGGCGGAAATGGCGGAGGATGATCCTTTGAATGCGGAGGCTGGTGGAGTGATAAGTGAGGACAAGAGGGGCCCTATCATGTTTCTGGGAGGGAGAGGAAGGAGTGAGGGCGGATGCGCGGGAGATGGGCCGGACACGATTGAGGGCCCTGTCATCAGAACAGATGCGACGGACGCGAAGGAACTGAGGGAATGGGATGGAGTCCTTACAGGAAGTGGGGTGTGAGGGGCTGTAGTCGAGGTAGCTGTGGGAGTCGGTAGGTTTGTAATGAATATTGGTGGACAGTCTATCACCAGAAATTGAGACAGAGAGGTCAAGGAAGGGAAGGGAAGGGAAGTGTCAGTGATGGACCTTGTGAAAATGATGGAGGGGTGGAAATTGGAGCAAAATTAATAAATTTTTCCAGGTCCAGACAAGAGCATGAAGCAGCACCGAAGCAGTCATCAATGTACCGGAGAAAGAGTTGTGAAAGGGGGCCTGAGTAGGACCAGAACAAGGAATGTTCCACATACCCCATAAAGAGACAGGCATAGCTGGGGCCCATGCAGGTGCCCATAGCCACACCTTTTATTTGGAGGAAGTGAGAGGAGTTTAAGGAGAAATTGTTCAGTGAGAGCACAAGTTCAGCCAGACGGAGGAGAGTAGTGGTGGATGGGGATTGTTCAGGCCTCTGTTCGAGGAAGAAGTGGAGAGCCCTCAGACGATCCCGGTAGGGGATGGAGGTGTAGAGGTATTGGACATCCATGGTGAAGAGGAGGCGGTTGGGGCCAGGGAACCGAAAATTGTTGATATGATGTAGAGCGTCAGAGGAATCGCGGATGTAGGTGGGAAGAGACTGGACAAGGGGAGAGAGAATGGAGTCAAGATATCAAGAAATGAGTTCCGTGGGGCAGGAATAGGCTGACATGATCGGTCTGCCGGGACAGTCCCATTTGTGGATTTTGGGTAGGAGGTAGAAGCGGGCCGTGCGAGGTTGGGAAACCATTAAGTTGGAAACTGTGGGGGGAAGATCCTATCCTAACCCTCAGAGGCATCCTGCTTGGTGGTTAACACAAAATTTCTTCCCTGCTTTTCCACAGCAGTAGCTCCTTTATCTTCTGTGTCTCAAACAGCAGTTGTCCTTTTTTGTGAGATACTGTGAAAAGGTGTTGAAGTTAAGTTAAACCTATATAAAATACTATCTCGACCCCAGCTGGAGTACTGTGCTCAATTCTGGACACCACACTTTAGGAACGACGTGAAGGTTTTCTAAAGACTACAGAAGGGATTTACTGGACTGGCTCAAGGGATGAGGGATTACAGTTATGTGGTTAGATGACAGAAGCTAGGATTGTTCTCCTTCACTAAAGGTGTTTAAAATCTTAAAGGGTTTAATTACAGTGAATTGGCTGAAGGGTTGATAATAAAAGGGCACAGATTAAAGGTGACTGGCAAAAGAACCAGAGATAACATAAGGAAAAATATTTTTACACAATAGTGGTTAATATTTGCATACCTGATAGGATGGTGGGAATGTATTTGGTAATAGCTTTCAAAACAGAATTGGATAAATACTGGAAGGAAAAAAATGCAGGATTTGCAGAAAGAGGCGAGAAACAGAACTAAGTAGATTTCTCTCTGAAAGAGCTGGCACAAACTCAATGAGCCAAATGGTCTCTCTCTGTGCTTTATTGTTCTATGATTCTATATGGCAACGTGTTACTAATTCAAAGTATAAGAATCTGGTAAACCTGGAATAAGTATTTTTATTGTTATCTTTGTTCTTATTTAAAATTGTACAGCAAGCACATTGCTGACTTACACTTAAAAAGTGGAATAAATCTCCATATTTATCAAAATATGCTCCTAACAGCTGGAATTACTCCATTGGCACAGTCTGCTAATAGAATTGTTTCATTTGCTGTAGCATCAATTTTGTGTATAGTAATGTAAAAGTGCAAATATTTTACAAATTCAGTTGCACCTTTCTCACAAAAGTGTTTTATTTTAAGCTATATTTTTCACTCTGTTATGGTCCTTTGCAAATCCCTCACTCAAAAGCCTTCTCTGTGTGCAGATCCCTTAAGCTAACTCTTTCATTGATCTTCAGTCCTGCACCTGTCATTCTTTTTAAGTCCTAAGATTAGTTTTTACTCCAGCAGCATCTTAGCAAATCATGTGATATCGCTTTGCTATCAAAAGCAAAATAATCCAATATAAATATTTGAATATTTGCAAATATTTTAAAAGAGTTAGTTAGTTTTCCTTATATTTTGGGCTTTTGTTGGATTGCTTCCATTTACCTTCTATGTACACTGCATTAAAGAGGCACTTTCAGTTCCATTGACACATAATCACCAATAGTATTGCTTTCAATTTTATAAATCTGTATATTTTTAACTTCATTAATTGTTTATTTAAAATTCTTTAATAATGCGCGAATGAATGTTTTTTATTGTCACTTTCTTAATACATAAAAGGAAAAGATAACTCAATATCCTTCCCTCATTTCAGAATCTTGCACAACAGTGAGAAATCTTGAGATTCAGCAATAAAGTATCACTTTCTACTATTTGAACTACAACAACACAAAGACCTTATTCAAGTGGAATGCATTGTTGACTGTCTATGGTTTGCAATACTTCCTTTCAAAACAGGCGTATTCAGGTCAATACCTCAGGTACCTTGTTACAAGATTGTGCATTTTCAATTTGCTCTTTATAGCTTTGCTTTACCTATGTCAATAGTTCCAACAAATTAATAACTTGTAACAAAACCAAGTAAACAATAAATAGTGAAAATTATATTATAACTTGACATATCTTTCTAGGTTATTAGTCTTCTGGGCAGTACCCTCACCATAAAACCAAAAGAAAAATAGTTAGAACTGTAAATGTATTTTGTTTATTGCCCATTGCAAGTAGCCAGGATAAATAAAGTGCAATGAGACTGCAGTCATTCTGAATAATTATTACAAAGAGATCCAAGTTTCATCCTGGCTCAGCAATGAATAAATACTTACTTATAATTACAATGTCTGGTTATTAATTTTAAAGTCACCTTTTGAAGAATTATGCTGAGTTTGTCGAGAAGGAAGTATAACTGTGATTTAAAAACAGTTTTGTTGAATCAAGTTCGGTTTCTAATTGGCGAAGTACTCCTAATACCACTGACAGAAGAAATGAATAAAAATAAATCTAAGAAAAATAGGCTCCTATCTCCAGCCAGTCCTGCCACATCAAGTCCTTTTTTTTTCTCTCAGTTAAAATCACCTTCACTGAAAGCAGCCAGAACATTATCGTTCATGTGCACTGACTTCCCAGATTACAGTCTTCTAATTTGAATGTTTATTGTTTGGTTTCACCATATTCAGTGTTTTTAGCTAGTTAAATTAGAGAAAGTCAGAATCAAAATAATTTAAGAAAAGTAAGATACATTAAATGAACCTTCTCAGCATATTAAAGCATGTAAGAAACATGTTCAATGGCAGAAACAATTTCCTTGTCTAAAAGAAAACCTCTGCCATTACTCCACAGAAAGTAAATTCACTCCCTTAGGTTCAAGAATTCCAAAGTGCTGGGATGCATACACCGCTGTCTGTTCAGGACTCGCTATTACTAAATTTTCCAAAATTACAAAATGTGACATTCATAGAATTTGGAATTGTCTGCCTGAGTGACCTTTGGCAGTTTGATGGTACATCTGTACATCCTTCCCCCACCCCCCCAACTATTGAACAATCAAGGAACGGGGGGTAAAGTTGACTGGCCAGTGTGGAAAGGAGGGGTGTCTTTGGAGGGGGATTCCTACCAGGCTTATGGCAGGAAAACTGTGATTTTTTTTATGATCTAAGAGTTTACATTGATTTCTCTACCTCCTGTGGTATCACTATGGTATCTCTTCGACTTGTCTTGCCTTTCCAGTCTTCTCTTTATATTCAAAATTGACATAAATCTCAAAGTACTTAGCTTTTCCTTCTACAAACCATTTCAAATCTTTCTGAGTGTCATCTCCAATTCTTTGGTTTCTGCCAATTATCTTCATCTCCTTCGCTTTCACCTATTTTCTCAGAGAGGCTGGAATCTTGGTCACCTTCAGAGTGAGGAAAGATAAATCTGTTGTTCTATTATAGAGGCTATGGCCAGAATCATTGGGTCGGCAATCAGGGGCGGGCCCCACTCGCCAACGCGTAAAACGATATCACCGTGTCCCGACATCACCGCGCGTCATTCCGATTTTCAGTTCAGCGGGTGCGCACCGGGGTCAGCTGCGCACCCGCCGAACTATCAAAGGCCTATTAAGGCCATTTAAGTATCAATTGAAATACTTAACGGAGCGGCCCATCCAACCTTAAGGTTAGCGGGCAGGCGAAGAGCCCAGGCGGCCTTCACATATATCATGTAACCTCATCCACAGGCGGGATGAGGTTTCATGAAGTGTTTATAAATTGAATGAAAGTTTTTATTAATGTTCATGGACATGTCCCAGCTCATGTGACACTCTCTTAAGGGGACATGTCTTAAATTTTATTCTTCTTTATTAAAATTTTTACAAATCAAACTAATATCCCTAAGGCAGCTCTGTGCCTCAAGGAGATTCCTGTGCTCTTTCACGCACAGGCCCCAACTCAGTCCATTCCCCCCATCTGCACAGGGAGCACTCAGCGCTTGCAGGTGCGCGTCACGCTGGGTGGGCCTTAATTGGCCTGCCCCCGTAAAATGGCAGCACGCAGCCTATCGTGGGCAGTGATCGGCTGCGCGCTCGCCCGTGCCCGCTCCTGCCCAACCCCGCCGACAGGGAGAAAATTCTCCACTATAGATAAATAATTGGGATAATTCAGAGTTCAATTTTTGAGTTTGGCTTCAGAGATCTTAATACGTGTTAAACCAACCTATAACCTAAGGACATGGTTAACAACCACAAACATTTTGGACAGTCTCCCATAGATTTTCTTGTGAATTTGATTCCATAATTCACGTGTTTCAGAGATATAAATTTTAGTTTTAGGAATATAAGTTTTAGGTTAGGGATTAAAGTGTTAAATATAAGATAAAAGAAACATCTGATTGAGAAACTGATAACTAACCCTGAAGTACATGTAATTCAAACAGACCTGCGGTAATTATAATTCAAAGTGCTTATTTAATAAAGTCAGAATTTGAAGGGAGTTTCTTGGTGGAACCAGTGGCCAGGATTTTATGGCCACACTGTGGCATTTCTCCGCCCAGAGGATGCGGCGAGCTATTTAAACCTCCATTCATTTCGGCGGGACCATAATATCCTGCCGGGCGAGAGGGGCTATAAAATCCTGGCCAGGGAGTTTAGGTAACTCAATAGCAGGAAGTCTGAATATCTATTAAAGATATAACTCAGTCATGTGGGTCAGAGAATCAAAGGGGTTGTTTTGAAAGTAAAAGATAGTTAATTTACATTTCTATTTGGAACATCCCAAGTATGCCACATTGCCTTGGAGATGGGATGTGGACATTAGGGAAGTTCCTTTGGTTTAATTCATCTGTGTGTGTTGTATTTGCTTACAGAAGCAGGCAGTCAATAGTTCAGACAGACAGACAGAACAGACAGAGACAGTTACAGCTCATTGAGTTGAGAGAGCAAAAGAGATAAATGTTAGCCAGGCCTGCACCTTCAGCAGAGAAAATAAACAACATTATTGTTCACTGCACAGGATGTGGGTGGGAGCTGGAGTTCAGTTTGGAGACAGAGTTTGTGAGGGAAAGAGAGGCTGGAAGATTTGCCTAGCTTGGAGCTAAAGGAAGAAATCTACAGTATCCTTCATTGCCAAAACAAATACTTCAGCCTGGAATCAGGTAGAGAGAAATAGAGTTTGCTAGGAGCTGTGAAACAGCTGTGAATCAAGAGAATAGAGCTATTAGAAGCCATGGGTGTTTCTAATTTTCTGTTTAAGCCACTGCACAGGAATTGTGAGTGAAGCTCAGGTTCGAATTGAAAAGTCCCAGACCTTATAAGGCAACTGTGGAGAAATTTGAAGTTGGTCCCAAGAAAATGGATAATCTTCAAGAACCTGATAAATAGCCAAAGACTATCTGGAGATAGACATAATGAAAAGGGGACAGTTCAGTTGAGGATTTTAGCCTAAAGTATCAGTGATTGTGTTATTGTGCTTTTCAATGTAAAGTATAAGTGGTTTCCTAAGAGAGTGTTTATTTAGTAATGTTTGCTTTACTTGATTCTTATATAGTACAATTTATTTAAGGAATATTGTGTTATAATTTCTTTCATTTGATTTCTAGGTCTTCAAATTTCTCTTTAAATGTTAATGCTTTCTACAGGGATCATAACAACCTGAATGAGACATAACCCAATTAAATGGAACATTATTCTTCCCAAGGGTCCCAATATCTTAATACTAAAGGTCAGATGAAAAGAATCATCACCAATTGATTACTATCTCCTCCCCCCTCTTATTAGATTGCCAGGGACAGAATGTTCCCAATCATAAACCTGCTTGCTTGATGTTGAACCATTGTATCTTCCACACATTATTATATGATTTCTATCCTATTGCATTTGTCAGATGGGCTTCATATGGGCTTTTCTCTTTCCATACCTGCTAGAAGTGTAGGCATTTATTCTTTGAATTTATCCTGTGTATCTGAAGTACTTCATAGTGGTGGATTTTGGGGTTGCACTCTCCGGCCATGCAAACCTCAGTCTACATGTCGTTTACCAAAAGTTGTCTGACCCAGGCAATTAAAACACAATTTGACAACTTGGGGGAGAATTTTCTCCCTGTCAGGCGGGCCGGTCGGGAGCGAGCACGGAGCTGATTGTCTTCCGTAATCGGCTCCGCACCGCTATTTTACGTGGGCGGGTCAATTAAGGCCAGTAGTGCTCAGTGCTACCTATGTGGGTGGTGGGGGGAAGAGCATGCGTGTGAAAGAATGCAGAAATCTCCCTGAGGCACAGAGCTGCCTCAGGGAGATTAAGTTCATATTGAAATATTTAAATAAAGAAAGGTAAAAATTATTTAGGCATGTCCCCTCATGTGACAGTGTCACATGAACTGGGACAAGTTTATGAAACGTGAATAAATTGTTTATAGATTTTATTAAACCTTCAGGAAACCTCATCCTGCCCGTGGATGAGGTTTCCTGAAAAACGCGAAGGCTGCTTGGGCTCTTCGCCTGCCCGACAACCTTAAGGTTGGACAGGCAGCGTTGTTAATTAGTTTAATTGGCTTTTTAATGACCTTAATAGGGCTTTGGCAGTTTGGTGAGTGCGCAGCCGCCTCTGGCACACGCCCGCTGAACGAAAGATCTGAATGACGCGCAGTGACAGCACGCCGACTTGAAAATTCTCCCCTTGGTGTGCTTACAGACTCTTAAGCTTGGGGATGAATATTGTTCACTTTTTAGCATTTTTTTGTGTCTTTGCTGTTGGGCTCCCCTATCCCTTTCTGACACTTTGGGCAGAATCTTTACCTCAGCGGGCAGGTGCTCACTCGACCCGCACTAGTGTAAAATGACACGCATTGACGTCCGGCAAGCATCCTGAGGTCAACATGCAGTCACGTGATATTTCGGTCGGCGGGCGAGCACGGGAATCAGCAGTGCGCCCACCAACAATTAAAAAGCCTGTTAAGGACATTAACAAGGTAACTGAAACAAATTTTTCGCTGACCATCCAACCTTATGGTGGGCGGGCAGGCGATAGTGCCAAGCGGCCTTTGCACTTTTTTGGAAACCTCATCCACGGGCGGGATGAGGTTTCCAACATCAAATAAAAATGAAATAAATGTTCTTAAATTTCATTTACAACATGTCCCTGCTCATGTCACAGAGTCACATGAGGAGACATGTTTTAGAGCATTTTTCAAATCTTTTATTATTTTTCTTGAAAACCCTTCATCTCCCTGAGGCAGCTCTGCGCCTCAGGGAGATTTTCAAGTGCACACTCGCACGCATGCGCAAAGTTAGCGCTCGCATCCCCTCCTCCACTCCATCCCACCCCACCCCCGCCCCGCACAGGCAGCACCGAGTGCTGCTGCTCGCGTTTCACACTGGGCGGGCCTTAATCGGCCCCCCAGCATGAAATCGTGGTCTGGCCCCGATCGAGGGTGGCGGTCAGCTTCCCGACCAGCCCCGCCCACCCGCCCCCACCAAGCCAGCCCAACAAGGGCAAAATTCTGCCCTTTGTATCCTGTACAGGCTGAGTAAAGAAATGTGCAAGTTCATCCTGCTGTGCTACATATGTCACTTACACCTTCACATGCGCCATTGTATGCTGCTCTCTCAGGATGCCAAATGGCAAGATTGTAAATTCGCTTATTAAACTCCTCATAGTCACTCTGTTACTCATATGATAATTGTAGATGCATCCACAAGTTTAAACTATTCAGTATTGAACTTGGTGGAAAAAAAAGTTAGCAATTTTCTTTTTCTGTTTAACGACTGCTTTATTTAGCTAAAATACTCAAAGGCAACCACTTTGGAATTTCAGTGGACGTCCTTATGATCTCCAGCCTTAAAATCAGAAAATTCCCTACAGAATTTCAGATGAACAAACTTAGTTTACTTTGTTTTTTGAAAGTTTTGGGGTGAGGGGAAGTACTTTTTGTATGTTTATTTTTTATCTGCAAGATTGCATCATTTTTACCTGTTTAGTATATATGCATCCCAATTATAGTTAAGTCAGACTATAATGAATTGGGCAGCTCTCCCGATCTTCTGCTATAACTTTGGTCCAAGATCAGCAAAAATCCCAGAGAATACACAAACAGTTGTTTCCATCGTTTCTCTGGCATTCCCACCAAAACTACACCTGGAATTCAAGCAATCTGCCACTCGTACATCTACTTATCAGGAATCATAGTGAAACCTAAGCAACCTAAGTCTGATTTTCCTGGCCTCCCTCTGCTCCACTGGACAGGGGGGAGGCAATTGGAGTGTGTTGCACCCATTCAGACCTACGAGTGCCAGTATTTCTAGACCCAGCCTATTAAAATGGGTCAAAATCCCCTCACTTCACAGGTTCTCCTTCTAGAAAAGCCTAACACTGACAAAGGAGAGGAAATTTGAGGACAGTGCAGGCCTTTCAGATTTCTGGCTACTGCTGGAAAGCACCATCAAGAAGGCCTTGAGGCCCAAAGACCTAATGGGCAAGAAAATACAAATTTAATTGTGTTCTCTTAAAGCCTTCTGCTGGGCTTCTTTAGATCTTTGGGTCTGTGGCAGCTTCTTCACGCAAAGGCAATGCCTAAAACTTCAGCAGAGTGACCAGAATGTGGATGCTCCCCCCTCCCACAGCATTGGTCCTGTGCCTTTTACTAGTGCAGACCCAACTCCACTGGCATGGAAAAGCCCAGATTCTCAGGGCCAGCCCAGAACTCCTAAAAATGGGCCCGCAAATTTAGCCAATGCCTCTGTAAATTGAGTGCTGCATTTCCCTCTGCTAAATTTGCTATACCTTACAGCTGCTTTATGCTTGAAAAGTTGGTTCAATGCAGAGAAATGTTTACCCTTGGGTCTTTTGGATGCTCTTTTAAAAAAAAACAAAAGCACTTACCCCTTACAAAGGGCGGTAGAAGTTTAGAACACTTTTCCACAAATGGCAATTGATGCTGGGTTAATTGTTAATTTTATATCTGAGGTTGATAGATTTTTGTTAAACAAATGTATTGAGAGATATGGAGCAAGGGCAAGGATATGGAGTTAGATTGCAGATCAGCCATGCTCTCAATGAGAGGCAGAATAGGCTCAATGGGCTAAATGGCCTACTCCTGTTTCTATGGTCTTATGTCCCTTTCAGTTCCACCATTGATGCTGTCCTTTCTCTGCAGCTTTTACCAGACACCACACCATCCTCCTTCAGAATTGTTATCCACCTTGATGGGACTAGTATCTCTTGGTTTCACTCTTATTTGTCCAATAGTAACCAGAGTATCTAAGGAAATAGCTTCTCTTCCTACATTGCCACCATCATCTCTGGAGTCCATGACTCCATTTTTGGTTCTCCCCTCTTCCTCAAGTACATGTTACCCCAATGGTGATATCATTAATAAAAAATTGAGTCAGTTGATAACACCCAGCTCAACTTCTCTACCACCCCTCTCAACCCCTCTACTATCTCGATCTAATCAGACTGTTTGTCCAACATCAAGTTTTGGATGAGTCATAATTTCCTCCAGATAAACACTGGAAAGACCAAAGCTGCTATCTTCAGCCCATGACACAAGTATCATATCCTTACCTACTTCATCCCCTTTTCTGGCCATAATTTCAGACTAAACCAGGCTGGTCATGACACCAGTGTCCTTTCCAACTTCAAGCTGAGTTCTCAATGATAATAGACCCATGAAAACGTCTTACTGTAGTTCATTTTTTTCCACACAATGGCATGTCCGATTTCATTTGCATAACATTGTTACCATAAATTGTTGTGTATAAGTTGACCTGGCATATAAGATAATGTTTTTGCATAGACTGAACGGTTATGTCAGGCTTGTCCAACCTGCAGCCCATGGGCCAGGTATGATATGCAAAGCCCCTCTATCATGGCCCGCGGAGCCAGTTTTCAAAATGCCGGTAAGACAGGTAAGTGGATTGGAAGATTCTGCAAGGATCTGCTCCTCAAATCACAAGCCATTCCTCTGCTGTGTTTGTTGCTGACAGGCTTACGAGTGAGTCGATCAGCACCAAATCTGGGAGAGAAACAGTCTGTGATTGGAGGAGCAGTGAACACCAGTGGTGGTGAGTGTGCTCAGGTAAAAGAGATTTTCAGGGAGACAGAGAGAGAGAGAGAGAGAGAGAGAGACTGATTGTGGGGCCCAGGATAGAGAGAAAAGCTGCAGGGCCTGGGGGATAATGCAGGGCCTGGGAGAGAGATGCTGTGGGGTGTTATGACACAGCAGTTGGTAAAGGCTGAGTTGTTTAACTCCCAGAGGGAAACTTGAACAACTGTCATAACCTATATTTTCAATTGGTATGTTTGAGATGCAGCTCTGAATTCAGGAATAAGACCACCAAGCCTCAAGAGGTTTTTTATATAAAACTAAATTAAACATTTATTAATTTAACAAATTAATTAATAAATTAAACACATATACATGTCTACAAATTACTACCATAATAACTTTTAACCAAATCTCCAAATTAATCACTCCCAGGTAAATCTTCACCAAGGCAACATTAACCCATAGACCTTAAACAGACACCAGGCAAAGCACATTCAAAATGAGGTTCCTTGCAATTTGGTTCCTTTGCAGACACAGTTGTAGGCTTTCAGGCTGGTTAGATCTTAAATGCCTCTGCCTTACACACACAAATTCCTTCCTGTTTATACCTAGCTTTCCTTTGAATGTAAATTTTCCATTGCATCACCAGACTGTTAACGTTACATCTCCTAACAATGACATCCTTTCATTCCACCAATTTCATTTGTAGCTGAAAAAAAATTATCGCATTGCTTAGTTTCTTCTAGCTAGGTGCAAGATTTTATTACCAGTCTTGAATGCTTTATTCAACAAATGCAAATTTACACTTTACCTTCTATCCTCCTTATGTTTATCTAATTAACATTTAAAAACTAATATACATCAAAGCACTCAGACTAGCTGGCTTTAATCCAATTAAGACCCACACAGACACACGCTTAGACATAGACCCCACTAGAACTCTATTTTAAAAATAATTTCCAATAACATTATAGATATTAATATTTCTTCATGACAGGGGCCTGGTGCAGAGAGATAAGCTGTGGGACCCGGGGTAGAGAGACTGGCTGTGGGACCTGCAAGAGAGAGATGCTGCAGGGCCCGGGGAAGAGGGACTGGCTGCAGGGCATGGGGGAGAGAGATGCTGCAGGGTCCAAGGGACAGAGATGCTGCGGGGCCGGGTGGAGAGAGACTGGCTATGGGACCCAAGAGGAGACAGACTGACTGCAGGGCCCAGGGAGAGCAGCTGGCTGTGGGGCCTGGAGGAGAAGAGACTGGCTACGGGGCCCGGGGGAGACAGAGTGACTGCAGGGCCCAGGGGTGAAGAGACTGGCTGCCAATGGGTGTGTGGGCCAGAGTGCATGTGTGTGAGAGAGAGAGAGAATGTGTGTCTGTGCGTGTGTGTGTATGTGTGTGAGAGAGAGAGAGAATGTGGGTGTGTCAGGGGGTGTGTGTGTGTGAGAGCGAGAGTGTGTGTGTGCTTGTGTGTGAGAGAGTGTGTGTGCATGTGAGAGAGAGAGGGTGGAATCATTCCAGATTTGCACTAAGTGCAGTAGCGGGTGGATAAAACGATGTTTTACCCGCCAGCCACAATGGCAGGTTTTCACACTGTATCGTCCCAAACCCGCCACATTACTTATGCATTCCCAGGAAACATGCTGTTTCCATGGCGGTTGGGCACTCATTTGCCCGCCATGTCATCACCTTGCCACTTCACCATACCGGGTGCCATATTTAAAGTCCAGCCACACACACACATCTCAGTGCTTCCAGCCCTCAGCTACTGCAGGGAAGTCAAAAAGACTGAAGCCCCCAGGTTTAATGACGCATCACTGGAATGCAATTTGGACACCTTGGAGGCCCGCTGCGATCTCCTCTACCCCTGCTCTGGCCGCAGGGCGGGGAGCAGCATCACCAACCCAGCAGGTGGCAGCAGTGGTGGTCAGTGTCAATGTCTGGTGATACAATGGAAAATTTACATTCAAAGGAAAGCTAGGTATAAACAGGAAGGAATTTGTGTGTGTAAGGCAGAGGCATTTAAGATCTAACCAGCCTGAAGGCCTACAACTGTGTCTGCAAAGGAACCAAATTGCAAGGAACCTCATTTTGAATGTGCTTTGCCTGGTGTCTGTTTAAGGTCTATGGGTTGGCCATCCGTATAAAGGATGAATGATCTCACCTATGCAGCCAGGGTATGACAACCATCTCATCGCTCTAAACTCACACACTCAAGCCCATCTCACTCACTGCCAGCTCAAAGGACGTCACCACCCATTCTCACACACACATCTACATTTGGCCTCATCTCCTCTGGAGACTGCCTCCTCAGCCCTCAACAACTTGACGCCACTTTCACAGATCAACATGTGCCCCCACACACACCCTGGGATACCCTCCTTCCCCAGTACAGCCCTCATTGTGCAGCCTCTTCCCTTGCCTGAGGCCACCTCACCCCCTACCCCAAGCAAGCCCTAACCCTGCAGCCATTGAAAAGCCACCCACATATGGCTGATCTGGTAGGTAGAGGCCTACCCACGATCCCCCCTAAAAGTGATGTGCTGTCTGTGAAGCCTGATGCTGATGACTGCGAGTACTGACTGAAGCAAGGTAGGCAAACAAACCTTGAAGTCCCAACCAAACTGCAGCCCGCCAGATGCACATCGCTTATGTGCTGTTGTGAAACGGGTGGATGATCCAGCAGTGGGGGGGAGGGGGGAATGAGTCCGGCAGGCTGGCCTTATAATGATATGCTGATGTATTACAATGAGGTTCCCGACGTCCAATGGCAGGAAATGCAGCCTAGCATCGGCATGCTGAGCGGACGATCGCAAACTGATTTCAGACCGTCGTGAATCGCGCCATATTGTCCACTCACACCATTGAAGACGCCTGATGCCAATGGGCACAGAAAATCCTAGCCAGAGTGTGTGTATGTGTGTGTGTGTGTGTGTGAAGGTGCATGTGTCTGTGTGTGCGTGTGTGTGAGAGTGTGTGAGTGTGTGTCTGGCTCACTCCCAGTCTTAGGTTTCTCATTTACCCTCACTCCCACACACCAACATGCACTCTCACACACTCGCACAGTGGGTGAGGGGAGTGAGTGAGCATCCTGAGACTGGGAGTGAGCCGGACACACACACACACACACACACACAGACCCTCTCACACTCGAATGGTCATCTTTATTAATTAATCTTTTGTTAAAATTACCAATTGCTTTAATTTTGCTCAGTAAGTTATTTATTTTCTCCATACCTTTTGAAATTCATGTTTAATGTTGTGCCAAACCACAGCTTTGCGAAATTTGTTCATTGGCCCCTTGAGTGAGAAAAAAATGGAAATGTGGCCCCCCAAGCGGAAAGGTTGGACAAGTCTGGTTTAAGTCAATCCCATGCTGTGCTTGCATTAGCAGCCAGCCTCAATTTGACTTCAGCTACCTTACTCCATACATCTTCGCTAAGTTTTCCGTGTGTTTTTTGCATAAAGCTTTAACATTTCTTTATGTTCCAGCATCTACCAGCAGACTACTCAATGGCCAGGATTTCCTGGTCAGCGAGCAGGCCCCGCCCCCCACTCGCTGACGCATAAAATGACACGCGGTGACATTGGGCGGAACTCCTGATATCACCGCGCCCTATTTCAATTTTCAGCTAGGCGGGGGCTCAGCAGAATCAGCTGGGCGCCTGCCGACCTGTCAATGGGCAATTGAAGCCATCGACAAAGTTGTTAAACTAATTAATGGGCCTGCCCGTCCAACCTTAAGGTTGGCGGGCAGGCCAGGAGCCCTGGTGGGCATTAGAAAAAGCACAAAACCTCTTCCAAGGGCGGGATAAAGTTTCATGTAGGTTTTTAAAAATGTAATTAAAGTGTATTTAAAAGTGACAGACATGTCCCAACTCATGTAACAGTGTCACATGAGGGGACATGTCAGGGAAATTTTTTTTCTATTTTTCAGATTTTTTATTGTGGATCCGATCTCCCTGAGGCAGCACTTAGCCTCAGGGAGATGAGTGCACTTTCTCGTGCACATGCGCAAAAGAGCGCACTCTCGGCTCAGGGAATCCCACCACCCCACCCGCACAGGGAGTGCATAGCGCTTAATTGCCTTAATTGGCCCACCCGTGTAAAATGGCGGCCACCCCCAATCGGGGGCACCAATCGGTGGCGCGCTTCTGTGCGTCCACTCTTGAACTTCCCCCCCAACGGGGGGAAAATTCTGCCCAGTGGTTATATTGATGAGTTAGTTTTATATTCTTCTTGAGGTTGTGGAAACTTCTTCCCATACTCTAAGTAGATGGCCATGGATGACAAGTTACCAAGATGTATTCTAACTGACTAAAATATTTTCCATAGCATAAAAAATCCGCAACTACAGATTTCAAAAACACAAGATCAAGGTGATTTAATTAGAGGGTCATAAATTATAATTAAAGAAACAGATATTCCTCTGGGTTTATATTTTTATAAAAAGAGTGCAATCTAGCCTTAAATTGCATAAATGTAGCAATCAATCATTTTTCATTCCATAAGTTAAGTAGACTGATCCATGACCATGCGGACAGCCATCCACTGGAAATTCTAATTATAAATATGTTAAATTATACTAATTTAATGTATTACAGTATCACTCTACATTTATCTCAAATATTGATGCTGATGACCATGATATAATTTTACATTCGTCCATTAATTAAAAAAAATACCAGTTTCTCCAGAATGATGGACTATTAATTTTGTTTGAAATCTACAACTTTGGCATCTACCTGACAATGTGGCAATTTGCCCAGGTATGTCCTGTCCACAAAAAGGCAGGACAAATCCAATCTGGCAAATTACCGCCACAACAGTCTGTTCTTGAGGACCAGCAAAATGACGGAAGGTGTTATCATCAGTGCTATCAAATGGCACTTACAGGGTGATAACTTGCACTCTGATGCTCATTTTGAGTTCTGCCAGACCCACTCAGCTCCTGGCCTTCTTACAGATTTGGTCCAAATTTGGATAAAAGAGCTGAACTCAAAAGGTGAGGTGAGAGTGACTGCCCATGACATCAAGACAGCATTTAACTGAGTGTGGCATCAAGGAGCCCTAGCAAAAGTGGACTCTTAACAAAACCTAAGGGCAGAATGTTCAGCTCGGTGAGTGGGGGGCGGGGCCTACTCGCCAAGGCGTAAAATGATGCGCGGTGAGGTCAGGCATGTGTCCTAAATCACCGCGCATCATTTAGATTTTCAGTTTGGTGGGCACACAGCTGAACTGTCAAAGACCTATTAAGACCATTTAAAAAGCCAATAAAGCAATGAGCTGAGCTGCCCGTCCAACCTTAAGGTTGGACTGACACAAACCCCCGACGGGGAGAAAATTCTTCCCTAAGTCAATGGGAATCAGAGGGGAAAGGTTCCACTGGTTGGAGTCATATCTAGCACAAAGCAAGAGGTCAATCTTCTCAGCCTCAGGAATTCCTCGGGGTGGTGTCAGCTGCTTCATTATTGACGTTCCCTCCATCATAAGGTCAGAAGTGAGGATGTTCGCTGATGATTGCACAATGTACAGCTCCATTCACAACTCCTCAGATACTGAAGCAGTCCATATCTTACTGCAGCAAGACCTGGATAACATTCAGGCTTGCAGTGATATATATCAAGTAACATTCGCACCACACAAGCGCCAGGGAATGACCATCACCAACAAGAGAGAATCTAACCATCTCCGCTTGATATTCACCCACATTACCAGTGCTTAATCACCACAATCAATATGGTGCGGGGGGGGGAGGGTAGGGATTACCTTTCACCAAAAACTGAACTGGATCAGCCATATAAATATTGTACTTACAAGAGCAGCTCAGAGACTGAATTCTGTGGCGAGTAACTTATCTCCTGACTCCCCAGAGCCTGTCCACCATCTACAAGGCATAAGTCAGGACTGTGATGGAATACTTACCACTTGCCTGGATGAGTGCAGCTTCAACAACACTCAAGAAGCTCAACATCATTCAGGACAAAGCAGTCCACTTAATTGGCAGCCCATCCACCACTTTAAACATTCACTCCCTCCACCACCAACGCACAGTAGCAGCAGTATGTACCATCTAATAGATGCACTGCAGCAACTCACCAAGGCTCCTTCGACAGCACCTTCCAAACCCATGACCTCTACCACCTAGAAGGACAAGGGCAGCAGATGCATGGGAACACCAACTGCAAGTTCCCTCCAAGCCACACACCATCCTGACTTGGAGCTACATTGTCTTTTCTTCATTGTCACGGGATCAAATTCCTGGAACTTCCTTCCTAACAGCAATGTGAGTGTCCTTACACCAGATAGACTGCAACAGCTCAAGAAGGCAACTCACCATCATTTTCTCATGGACAATTAGGAATGGGCAATAAATGCTGGCCTAGCCAAAGGATGTTCGCATCCCATGAAAGAGTTTTTAAAAAATCAGGCTGATCACACATATGCAGCATTGGCACAATCCAAAGAATTTGTGGGTAGTTGCATATGGATTCTTTAAGGATCCTTTTAGTTTAGTTACCAAATGCACCTTTATTGTTTCCCATCCCCCTAATAATCTGGTGTGAATCTTCAATTTTAGTAATCACCTTTCACCTTTAAACTCACCTGAATTCTGGTGACCTGTGTGATTCTATTGGTTGAAGAACTTTACTTCCTGTTATTTGCAATGCACATTTTGGCACTATGCTCTGATTACTTCAGTTTTGATTTAGGAATGTGATGTTGATTTTTATATGCCCACAAAAATATCTATTTTAATATTGCATGATATATTGTGGAATACACGGTATACTGGTCCTGCCATTATAAACTGGTACATTCTCCAACTCACTGTGAGAACCAGCAATGGACTTGTACAATTTATTTTTCACATCGTGAAGGAAAACATTTAAACCTAAAATTTGGATGATCAAATTTATTCTTTTTGCTGGTTGCTCTGACTAACTTAAAGGATAAACTTTTCCTTATAAAAAAATGCTGTAACTATAATTTATAAGCAAAACTATTCATGCTAAACCAATATCTAGCTTATGAAACCTAGGCTCTATCTGACTGCAAACACAATCTTCATGGGCCAGGATTTCCTGGTCGGCGAGCAGGGGGCGGGGCCCGCTCGCCGATGCGTAAAATGGCGCGGGATGACATCGGGCAGAACTCCCAATGTCACCGTGCCCCATTTCTATTTTTAGGTAGGCAGGGGCTCAGCAGAATCAGCTGTGCACCCACCGACCTGTCGATGGCCAATTGAGGCCATTGACAACCTCATTAAAGTAATTAGTGGACCTGTCCGTCCAACCTTAAGGTTGGCGGGCAGGCCGGGGGCCCTTACGGGCATTAGAAAAGGCATGAAACCTCATCCATGGGCTGGATGAGGTTTCATGTAGGTTTTTAAAAATGTGATAAAAGTGTATTTGAAAGTTATGGACATGTCCCAACCCATATGACAGTGTCACATGAGGGGACATGCCAGGGAATTTTTTTTTTTCTATTTTTCGGATTTTTTAATGTGGAGCCAATCTCCCTGAGGCAGCACTTAGCCTCAGGGAGATGAGTGCGCTTTTTCATGCGCATGCGTGAAAGAGTGCACTCTCGGCTCAGGGAATCCCCCCCGCCTGACAGGGAGTGCATAGCTCCCCCCCGATTGGAGGCGCCAATCGGAGGCGCACCTCCACACGCCCGCTCCTAAACTTCCCCCCCAACAGGGGGAAAATTCTGCCCCATGGTAACCCTGTCCCCTTCTAATCTCCCTTTAAGGAAAATTACAGAAGCACTTCATTGAAGTCATCCCCTTACTTTGAAAATTCACCCAAAGCTGCACACTTCCATAGTTAGTTATATTTATCATCTTCTGCTATATTTTGTGTTGACTTTTTGTCCCTAATAAATGGCAGAATCAGTTTCTTGAGATCTTTCAGGCTGCTCTTCTTGTATTGATTGCTGAGATACTCTCATTTGTTCTCGGATGATGCTAGCTATTTTGAATTTATAATTGAAAAGGAAAGTGAAGGTGTGTAGAGCTTGTGCATAAAGCGTGTCTGCTGAGAGCTGGGGAAGAAGCAAAATTGAACCCAGACTGAGGGGGTGATGATTGGAAAGCCATATATGTAGAGTGTAAAGTGAGGAAGGAATCGTGGGAGAAGTGGCTGATTGCGCAAGTGAAGAAGTGAGAAGACAATACCTAATGTTACCTAATGGGGTCAAAGGTCCAAGCGCCATATTTAAACATGTGCTGTGAAGACAGCAAAGAAAGAGGTGAGTGTGTTTGGAATGAGAAGAAGAGGTGTTTTGGTGTGCCCTTGGGATTGTATTTTTGAGGATGTGATAGAGGGAAGAGAATTGTGAGTGCTGGGACAGGGGGTGAAAGGAATTCTGTCAGATGTTGAGGGAACTGAAGAGTTTGACTCACTGTAGCTGTTCTTAAGGTGTTACTGCAATTCTTTCCACATTGAGCTCTTGCCCTGGGATTCATACTGTTGGCACTGACCCTCTCAGCCATCCCTGTCTAGGGCTGATAGATAATGTCTCTGCTCCTGTGGGTGGTAGAGAACAGTATCTCACTCCTTGCCCTAATCTACTCCACCAGGCCTCTGGAGAGGCATCGGGTAACCTAAGGGCAGCTCACCAACTTATTACTGCCAGCAGAATTCCATTTACACTGTTGCAAAGGACATCTGGTACCAGGGAGTGAAACCTCAAAATAAAAAGTGCATTTCCACTTTAAATGGGCCTTGTGTGGTTAGCCAGGATCTGTGCAGTGACTATTGATGGGCTATCCATTTTCCAATGTGATTGGGTGGACGGCCATCAATCTTATTCAAGTGAGACCTAGTTAAAATCTTCCCGGCCTCATGCCGACAATGTCAGCGAGGACTGCTGCTCTCCCAACCCAATTCCCAGTCCCAGTTAAAATTTGGGCTTTGGGCGGAATTTTCCAGCTTTGAAACTAAGTGCCGTGGCAGGCGGGCTCCATGATGTGCTTCCCGCTGGTTGGAGTGGCAGGAAATCGTGCCCAATTCACACTCAGAAGCTAATTACTTATGCATAAGCAGGTAGCTCTCGAAATCGCATGGAGAATCGAGAACTGATTCATCTGCCCTGTTGTTACCTAATGGGGTCAAAGGTCCAAGCGCCATATTTAAACATCACCTGAGCACACACATTTCACTCTCTCCAGCCCTGCTGTCTTTCAGGAGACCTGTAGAGATGACCCTCATCTCCCTCTTCAGGTTCCTGGCCCTCCTGCTCTTCATTGTCCAAGGAGCTCTCAGCCTCCTCCGTGTCTCCCTCTAGCAAGGGATCCCCCTTTGAAGCACCAGGTTGTGAAGGACGCAAGACACTACTAATATGCGGGAGACCATCTTTGTTTCTCTCCTCTGGGGCACTCTGAGGATGATGCCCGGTGTCATGAGTCATCGTTTGAGCGGGTAGCCCTTAATCCTAAGCAGCCAGCCCTGTAATCGCTGATGCCCTTCAAATATGTGAGACACCTGGGAGTGACTCAGGATGTATGAGTCATGGGAACTGCCAGGGTACCTGACACAAATGTACATGATATGCTTCCGATGATTGCATTCCAGTTGAACACTGATGGAGTGGAGCCCTTTCTGGTTGATGAAGATCAGGGGCTGATGCCATGGAGCCCTCAAAGCCACATGTATGCAGTCAATTACACCCTACACTGTAGGGAAGCCTGAGATAGCTGCAAAATTAAATCTAGCAGCCTGGCTAGTTTCATCAAATGTGAACTTCACATAGTGATCAGCCTTACTACAGAAGGCATCTGTCACATCCTTAATGCATTTATGTGTGGCAGCCTGTGAGATGCTGCACAGGTCCCCTGTGGATTCCTGGAACGATCCACAGACAGACAAATTGAGTGCAGCAGTGACCTTCAGGGCCACTGGCAGGGGATGTCCTCCCAGTCCATGGGGCGTTAGATTCTCCAGCAGAATGTGGCAGATGTCATCCATGAACATGCACAGACGTGTGAGGCATTGCCTCTCACTCATCTGCAGATAGGAAAGTCTTCTTCAGTAGACCCATGGTTGAGCATCTCCTTGGCACAGATCTAACCTCCTCAACCCCTGCCTGTTGCTGGAGCTCCCCTGGACCCTGAACCTCAAACGGGACCTCCTCCTGAAGCTGCACTAGGCGGTGCTGGGCCCTTCGTCTCCTTCTCCATTCCATGAGCACACTCAGTAAGGCAGCATTGAGCCCAGGATCCTTCTCTCTCTGGAACGAAAGGTATAACAGATTAATAAACCACAGGGAAAGATAGTAAAGCTCCCACTTGCAAACACAAATCCACTGTCATGGCATCGAGCTGCATCTGTGCTACAACCCTTGTTGCTGATGTAACCTTGTAGCTGAGGCGCAAACTCACAGATCTAGGTGACCAAGATGCCAACCCTGACACTTAACATCTCAATCCCACAGAGGTTGGTAAAGGTTTGGACGCCTTAATAATATGCGTCACCTTACCAAACTCACTCCTCCAATCTCAGATGTGGCATACTGATTAAAGGTAACTTGCGCATGAGCAATGCCTGGGTGTCCTTTAGCCCGTTCTCCATGCCAATTGGAGAAAGCACGTTAGAGGCTTCCATTGATGATCTGGCAGATATGCAGCAGCTGTGCCTCCTTAACTGTTGCCTGCATTTCTAATGTTCACATTCCTGTGTGTTAATACTGAAATGGAGCAACTGTTTTGTGAGACCAATGACTCCTGCAGTCTTTCTTTAAAGCGCTAAAATTGGTAATGGCTCCAATGGAACCTTCTTAAGGAGATCTTCTGCTTATCTCTCAGTTCTGACTACATTTCAATGCTTTGAGTGCAAGTAGGTTGAGGCTGCCCCATGAAATGGGGCCCCTAGTGCAGCCCTGGGCTCCTCCTATAATGACTCTGACCCCTCCCACCCAGATTCTTTTCCAGTTTCAATTTCTGACTGTGATTAACTTCAACTGCACAAGATGGTGGTGCTCAGATTCTACTATGAGACCAGCTTCAACTCTCCCTCCGTCACTGTTACTGTCCCTCCAATCTTCCTGGAACCCCACGTTGTGCAGGTGGAGATGCCTCCCAGTACTCTCCAACCTCCCCCAATAATCCTGGATCCCATTGTAATTGTGGTCGATATTCTAACCTTTCCACCTGAACCTATAACTGTAGATGTCCCAATGCTCACTGTGGCCCTCACCCTTCTCCATCTCGAGGTGCATGCACAGTCACATCCAGAGGAGAACCCCCAGGACAGTTTCACACACCCCTCTCTGTATTATATTTCCCTCTTTACAGGCTGCAGATGCCCCCCCCCAACCCTAACCATCCCATCTGCAGCCCAATACCAAGACAGACAAGACAATGGCCAGTGACATTAAGACCTGACCATGCCCTACACACCAAGTTGTGCATTTTTATTGCCCCTCCCTGGAGCGGCTCTATGATGTGCAAGCCATGCACAGCCTTGTAGCATGGCCTGCAAAGCCCCAGGACTGATTTCACTCTGGCACCCTGCTACTTGGCCCCAGACCAGGGACTATGATTGCCTTTCTCTTTGCTCTACCATTCTTTCCTGACTGCTGACAACACAGTGCTCCTCCTCCTCCCCCCCACCACCCCCTCAACCTCCATGAATCTTTGTGCAAGCCTTACTATCTTGTGCCAAACTAACACTATCCACCTCTCGTATTCCTGAATCTGCATGCTTCCCCTCCATTTCACATAGTTCTGTTCCCATGCCATCTCCTACTGTGTCTGTATTCCTGTTTTTCATGTTGGGCTCAAGCTTCCCCCCACTTGGTCGCCCCTCTGTCTGCCATCATTTCCAGGACACCACCCCCCCAACTCCCCCAACCCCACCTTTGCCCACTGTCCCCTGTGTCTCGCTCCCTTCTTCCTCCTCCACTCCCCCAAACCCCACCCCCACCCCGGTCACAATGCCAATCTCTGTCTGAGTTCCTGCGCTGCCTGAGCCCCCAGAGAACACCCTCCCAGACAACGGAGGAAGGCAGTGGCGAGCGCACGCCTACACACCCACCAGTGTGGCATCTCACTGGCTTTGGTGAGAACCCGGAGCAGCGCTGCTGCAGGTCGGCTTTCAGTGTTGCATTCACCTCAAATTCAGGTGGGCTGCCATGATTTCCTGCTGACATGGCGCGTGATTCCAGTGAGTAGCGTTTTTAATGAGCATTCATGGGATGGTAATGCATGCAAATGAAGAACTCGCCATGGATCAGCGGGAAACCTGACCCGTCATCATCCCGCTATGAAAGTGATGAAGGGACAATTCCAAACTGTTTTCCTGTCGGCCGGTTTCCGATTTTTGGCCTCTCCCCAAATTTTCCACTCCCCCCCGCTACGAAACCCACCGCAGGCTAGAGGGGAAAATTCCGCCCATAGAGGCACTTCCATGATCAATGTCTGAAAATCTTTCTCACTGTTTTTAACTATCTTTTCCCTTCCATTCTTCTCCCAAAGGCATTGACTGCTAATCACAGTTACAGGATGTCAGGTGTCCAGGAGTATCTCATTGAAGTGGTCATTATTCATATGTGAGGCACTGATAATGGGTGTCACTAGCAGTTTTTCCCTTGAGGTGCATTACAATGAAGTCTAATCCTTTCCTTCTAAAGCCCTCTGTCAGAGGTCATCAGGTTACTGAATCATCAGAAGAGTGGCAGACATTGGCATTTATAATTGTAGCTGATAAGAAATCTGAGTCCTGACAAAACCTGTCGCTGTCTTGCAGGTTACCCACGATTGAGCACTTGCCACCTGGAAAGTGATTATAAATCAATTCATATGGCACAGAGTCGCAATAAGTATTCAGGACACTGCCTAAGGGATAAACTGCTGATAGAATTACTGCACATAATGTGACAATCAAATCTCTTTCTGCTGAATTATTAAACACAGCAATTTTTGCAATCACACGTTAAATATCAGAGTCAACTTGACTGAAGCATTTCAGAGATTTTCCTTTGTCTTCGGCTCCTGTTCATACGTTTCTTTCAGTTCTGGTTTGAAGAAAAAGCTTTGGAGACATCTGACACTCGATTTCAAGCACCTTATGTGCTTGATACATACTACCTGGACCATCCCAGACATGGGCAGGATGCTGAAACAGACAAGAGCACTTAAATTTTATATAGGTCATGTAGGAGTGCTATCAGACTGCTCGCTGCATCACTTTCTGGTGATTCTGCCTTGTGTCCACTAGCAAAGATGCCAGTCCAAGAAAACTGGTCACGACATTGTAGCCACATCATTTCCATTTGGAAGATCTTTAAACAGGCCGCCAGAATCAGACCTCTGGAAAGGTACATTGATAAAAGAGGACTTTATAGAGCTGAACTCCATCTCACTGTTGTTTCTGAAAGCAGCCAACAGGCTTCCACTTCATAATCAGTTAATGCTGCTGCAGATCAAGTGAACAACTTTGCTATCCCAGTTAACAGTCAGCCCTGATTCCCAGTAGATTATCCAATTTAGCACTCACCCAAAAAGACATTAATTGAGTTAAAGCAGGCTGCCAACTCACTATCACCCATTTTACACCTTTGCACAAAGCCAAGGCCCATCCACTTGAGGGTGACCTGACCAATCCTTAGCTTGAAGATGAAGTAACTCTGGATCCCTGGATGTAGATGAATTATCCTAAATTCTTATCTCTGAATAGGTTGGAGGAGTTTTACTTGATTGTCCTGTCTGAAGCCTAGGAGTAACACAGATGATTAAAATGCTTGTCCACTCAGCCAAAATCAGACAAATGATCACTTTGATAAAATATAAGCAAGATACTGTAAATATGGAAATCCAATAATAGAAACAGAACATGCTCATCTGAGGAGAGTGAAAGGGTTAACATTTCAGGTCAATAACATTTTCAGTTCTGGTAAAAAGTCATCAACAAGAAACAATCACTTTAATAATACATTATTCCTTATACCCTCATCACTCACCTACCAACATTCGCTATCAGGACTCATACCTGAATTATATGCTACACCGTATCCTCACATACTGAGCACAGCTGAAACCCTTGTCCCCATAGTTCACAGCTTCAATATACTGCCAGCTATAGGGCCCTCACAGCCATATCAGCAAAACAGATTGTACTTCACTCATTCTTGCACTTCTCTCTCTAGTATTGCTGAAAAAGGAGACATGTCAAAGCTTTTCATCTTGCACTCATCAGGGCACTTCGCAAGAAAACCATTATAAGAGAAAAACAACCATTTATACTGTATGTGAAGAGAGTGCTGATCAGTTGGCAAGTGGACTCTGATTGGTAGAGGCATTGCCATGAAGAATGCACCAGTGATGGTGACCAATAGTTAACTGCCAAGCATTTTTTGAAATTTAAACCAGGCAGCTTGACCCTGATTGATCAAGGCATTGCCCTGAGGAATGAGTTATTTGTGTGATAGGCAGAGTATCTTTTTGGCTTGATGGCAGCATCCTGTTAGTGGCGAATGCCACTCATGTTGCTACTGTGTAGTAGCAGCATGAAACAGCTAGCTTCACCTGTCGCTCAAAAAGATGTTCTGCCTATCACACAAATGAGTAATGGGGTATATGAATTTCAGTGCCAGTGTGCTGCTAGGTATGTAGGCCGTATGTCCCAAAGACTGGCAGATCATATCAAACAGCATGCCCCACCACTGCTCGCTACATTCAAGGTACAGACCATACCCAACCAGCCTGAGCTTGCAAAGTTCAAAACACAGTGTCCAACATTAGATGTGATTCCACAACTGAACAACCTTTGCTAAATAATCCTCAGTGCACTAAGAATTACACTGACAACCAATTTAAGATTGTCACTCAGGCTCGCAGTGTGCCACATTTGTGTGTACTGGAAGCTACATATATTAATACACAGGGCCCTGTTCTTTGCAGACAGAAAGAACATGTATAAACATTGCGCCTGTTTCAGCTAAACGAAATAAGTGACAGCCATTCGGTGACTCATTCCTCAGGGCAATGCCTTCACCAATCAGGGTCAAGCTGCCTGGTTTAAATTTCACAAAATGCTTGGCAGTTAACTATCAGTCACCATCACTGGTGCATTCTCCATTGCAACGCCTCTACCAATCAAAGTCCACTTGCTAATCAATCAGCACTCTCTTCACTGTAAAAATTGTTGTTTTCCCTTATATTGATATTCTTGCGAAGTGTCCTGATGAGTGCCAGACAAAAAGCCATGTCTCTTTTTTCAGCAATACTCAAGTTCTGTAGTATCAAACGAATATTCTCTCTCTCTTACAGGACAAAGTAACACACAGCCAGAGGCAGTGGGAACTAACCATGGGATGGCAGGGGCACACCTGCATATCTTGACCCCGTAGTTTTACAAAAGGGTAATAATGGCCCAGATCTTCCAGTATCAGGAGGCCAGACATACCCCACAAGTTACACTTCAGGATCCCTCAGAATTCCTTCTCTGTGGGAATTGCCCAGAAAGTTTGAACTTCCGATGGGCAATTTCCCCTGCACCCCAGGATCTTCCAAAAAAGTCCCCAACTTTGAATTAGAGTCGGAGACTTCGGACAGTGTTCTGATCTACTTACATGAATAGTTACCTAGGAAATATTAGACACATTAAAACCTGGTATAATACCTGGGTAACTCCACAACTGAAACCCCCATCACTCACACTGACCCACCCACCCAATTCTCCCCACTTATCCCCGACCCCCCCCCCCCTTGACCCCCTGACCTGACCTGACTAGCCCTCACCACCCGGTTCCCCCCTTGATGTTCCAGTTCCCCCGCGACCCAGCCTGACTTGACCTCACCACCCTATCCACCCAACTCCTTACCCACCCGACCTCCTCACCCAACCTACCCCCTCACCTACTTACCTTACCCACCCTCCCCCTTGCAACACTTACGTTCTCCCTGTAGCTTTTCAAAGAAGCATTGGGCCACTTAAACTCTTTATTTAAAGAGTTTTATGGCAGCTAATGCCGTAAAAAGTTGGCATGTTTTCTGCATGGAGTCGTTCAGCTGGTCCCACCAGGGTTTCCTGCAACGAATGAGTTTGGAAGAATCCTCTATCGGAAGGCTGCCCTGAAATATTGAAGGAAGTTAAGTGTGTATTTTTTTGTTTGTTCATGGTCGGAAATTGGGGTTCCGATTCAGGGAGATTAGGTCAATGTTTGACAAATTTACTAGAGTTTTTTCAGAATGTAACTAGTAGGATAGATAAACAGGAGGCAGTGGATGTAATATATTTATATTTCCAAAGGACTTTCAATAAAGTGCCACATAAAAGGTTAAGGTGCAAGATAAGGACACATGGAGTTGAGGGTAATATATTAGCAAGGTTGGGGGTTTGGGTCACCAACAAGAAACAGAGAGTAGGGATAAATAGGGCATTTTCTGAACTGGACAAGCCATATAAATACAATGCTACAAGAGCAGATCAGAAGCTAGGAACCCTGCAGCGATTAGTTCACCTCCTGACTCCCAAAAGACTGTCCAACATCTACAAGGCACAAGTCAGGAGTATAATGGAATATTCTCCACTTGCCTGATTGACTGCAGCTTCAACAACATTCAAGAAGCTTGACACCATCCAGGACAAAGCAGCCTGCTTGATTGGCACCCCATCCACAAACATTCACTCCCTCCCCAATGCACAGTAGCAGCAGTGTGTACCAACTACAAGATGCACTGCAGGAACTCACCAAGCTCCCTTAGACAGCACCTTCCAAACCCATGACCACTACCATCTAGAAGGACAGGGCAGTAGGCACATGGGAACTCCACCACCTGGAAGTTCCCCTCCAAACCACTCACCATCCTGACTCGGAAATGTATCGCCGTTCCTTCACTGTCACTGGGTCAAAATCCTGGTACTCCCTCCCTAAGAGCACTGTCGGTATACTTACGCCATATGGACTACAGCGATTCAAGAAGGCAGCTCACCACCACCTTCCCAAGGACAACCAGTGATGGACAATAAATGCTGGCCTGGTTAGCAATACCCACATCCCATGAATGAATAAAAAAAATTAGTGGAGGGCTGCAAGGATCAGTGCTGGGCCCTCAGCTATTTATACTCTATATTAATGTTTTAGGTGAAGAGATGAAGAAAAATCTCTTCCCATTAGCTGATGCTACAATGACCAGGGAAGGCAGATTTAAGATTTTGGGCAAGAGATGCAGGGTGATTGTGAGGAAGAATTTTTTGACGCAGTGAGTGGTAATGGCCTAGAAGTTGCTGCCTATGAGGATGGTGGAAGCGGAAACAATCAATGATTTCCAAAGGAAACTGGACAGGCACTTGCAGGAAGTAAAGTTGCAGGGCTAAGGAGATCGAGCAGGGGAGTGGAGCTGACTGGATTTCTCTGCAGGGAGCTGGCATGGACTCGATGGGCATCAGAAGCATTGTTTCAGCATGCCAGTATTCTGCTGTATCACATTTCTTCTAGCATCATGATGTTTCTTGTATGCATACTGTGCACGTGCATGGGGTTGTGCGCCGGAGTCGTGAGCCATGTTGTCAATGGATAGTTCTTGTCACTCAGGAACCACTCTTTGATTTGCCTGAAGCTCAAATGCAGCTGATACAGCAGACTGGCGCACATGACTGCCGCCAGGATTGACCTAAATGATACGCTGCACATGGTTGCATGCCATCTGGATGTTGAGGGAGTAGAATCTTTTTTGGCTGCAATATAAGGCAGAGTTGACATGCGGAGCCAAAGAATGACATGCATGCCTTCAATTGCACCCTGGGGAAGTCTATAATCCTAGAGAAGCTGTGTGCTCACTCTGACTGCTTCTCTCTGGTAAGAGAGAATAAAATATATTTAGTTTTCAATGAATAGAGAAACTCTGTGATCTTCCTTACACAACTCCTTACATGGACGGCCAATTGCAAAATATTGCAAATATTGCCTGCTTCAGCCTGGAAGATGTCAGACACATAATAGTTCATTGCTTTGGCCACCGTAGAGCCATGGGCCATGCAGTTCTTGCCCTGTTGTGGCTGCAGCAAGTGGCAGCTTTCACTGAAGCGCAGACATCTCACACATTGTTTCTCGCTGAGATTCAGGTTGGTGAATTTCTCCCTGAACACCCTGAGTGGATATGGCTTCCTGCTGAGAAGTCTCCTGCCCTTCCCCCTTCTCTCTCTTCTAGCCAGGGCCTGGGAGAGGTGGGTGAACAAGGGGACCCATGCTCTAGGGGGGCCGAGCTCATTGCTGAGTAGCCTGTCAATAGGGATGGTCCACACACCAGATTGGCTGCTTTGGACACTGCCAGTGTTGCCTGGCCTGTTGAGTACTTCCAGCATCTGTAGTACTTTGCTGTCTGATATGCTCCATGCTGGGCATTTGTAAGTGTGGTTAGTTTCAATTTAAAGCCTGCTTATGTGGATAGAAGTGGCACATTATTGCAGGAGGTGAATTGGTTGGTGCTAACTGACTGGAAGGTTTTGCCATTTTTAAACTTGGAAGTGAAACCAGGTGTCATGCGCCAATATAATATGTCGCTAATAGTTCAAGACATTCTCCTTTGTACCTGGGATTGTTGTTTGTGGTGTTTGTGAGGTTCAAGTCTTTTGGATGTTGCTGTCCAGATTTTGTATAGGACCAAGTTCAAAGAAGCAGAGCTGGTCACGTAATATGACTGACCAAGTTGTGTGTAATTTTCTGACAAAGCCGTGGTTGTAAAGTGTAGCACACTGAAACCTGAACATTCGATGGGCTTTATAAATAAAGGCATAGAGTACAAAAGCCAAGAAATTTTGCTAAACCTATACAAAACAGTTTGACCCCACTGTGACTATGGTGCTCAATTCTGGGCACTCGAAGGATGTGAAAGGGAAGGAACAGGGGTAGGGGGAATAAGGGGCCTGGGAACAAGAGAAGCACCAGGGCCCATGATTTCTCTCCCTGGCCCTGCTTCTGGCAATTTGTCCTGCTCTGCCTCAGTTCATTCTGCAAGTCATGCTGTATTCCAAGGGAAATGGCTACTAGTGTACCCATGTCTGGGAGTAACAGAATTTTTGCAGAGCCTTGAAGTCAGTAAAACCTCCTGCAGCACATGCCACATTTTGTAGACTTTTGCAACTTGAAACAACTATAGAAATACCAAACAGTTATAGAATCAGAGCAAGCCAGCAGAAATCAACCACCAACTAATCTTCTAAATAATTGATCATTCTTTAAATAGCACTGGTGGGAAGTCTTTCCTGTTGCTAAGCATGTGTTCAGCTGAGAGGTGAAAAGATGGTATTAGCTGTTGAACTCCAAAATGGCACTGCTGGCATCAAATCAACATCGCACACTGATTCACATCAGGCTCCGCCCACTGATTCACATCAGGCTCCGCCCACTGATTCACATCAGGCTCCACCCACTGATTCACATCATGCTCCGCCCACTGATTCACATCACACACCACCCACTGATTCACATCTCGCTCCGCCCACCGATTCACATCTCGCTCCGCCCACCGATTCACATCACACTCCACCCACTGATTCACATCACACTCCACCCACCGATTCACATCACACTCCACCCACCGATTCACATCACACTCCGCCCACCGATTCCCATCACACACCACCCACCGATTCACCTCACACTCCACCCACCGATTCACATCACACTCCGCCCACCGATTCACATCACGCTCCACCCACTGATTCACATCGCACTCCACCCACCGATTCACATCACACTCCGCCCACCGATTCACATCACACTCCGCCCACCGATTCACATCACGCTCCACCCACCGATTCACATCACGCTCCACCCACTGATTCACATCACACTCCACCCACTGATTCACATCACACTCCGCCCACCGATTCACATCACGCTCCGCCCACCGATTCACATCACACTCCACCCACTGATTCACATCACACTCCACCCACTGATTCACATCACACTCCGCCCACTGATTCACATCACACTCCACCCACTGATTCACATCACACACCACCCACTGATTCACATCACACTCCGCCCACCGATTCACATCACACTCCGCCCACCGATTCACATCACACACCACCCACTGATTCACATCACACTCCACCCACTGATTCACATCACACTCCGCCCACCGATTCACATCACACTCCACCCACTGATTCACATCACACTCCGCCCACTGATTCACATCACACACCACCCACTGATTCACATCACACACCACCCACTGATTCACATCACACACCACCCACTGATTCACATCACACTCCGCCCACTGATTCACATCATGCTCCGCCCATCGATTCACATCACACACCACCCACTGATTCACATCACACTCCGCCCACTGATTCACATCAGGCTCCGCCCACTGATTCACATCACACACCACCCACTGATTCACATCATGCTCCGCCCATCGATTCCCATCACACACCACCCACCGATTCACATCACACTCCACCCACCGATTCACATCAGGCTCCGCCCACTGATTCACATCACACTCCGCCCACCGATTCACATCACACACCACCCACTGATTCACATCACACTCCGCCCACTGATTCACATCACACTCCACCCACTGATTCACATCACACACCACCCACTGATTCACATCATGCTCCGCCCATCGATTCCCATCACACACCACCCACCGATTCACATCACACTCCACCCACCGATTCACATCAGGCTCCGCCCACTGATTCACATCACACACCGCCCACTGATTCACATCACGCTCCACCCACCGATTCACATCACACACCACCCACCGATTCACATCACACTCCACCCACCGATTCACATCAGGCTCCGCCCACTGATTCACATCACGCACCGCCCACTGATTCACATCATGCTCCACCCACTGATTCACATCACACTCCGCCCACTGATTCACATCACACACCACCCACTGATTCACATCACACACCACCCACCGATTCACATCACACTCCACCCACTGATTCACATCACACTGCACCCACTGATTCACATCAGGCTCCGCCCAGCGATTCCCATCACACTCCACCCACTGATTCACATCATGCTCCGCCCACCGATTCCCATCACACACCACCCACTGATTTACATCACACTCCGCCCACCAATTTACATCAGGCTCCGCCCACGGATTCAGTGGCCCTTGCTCAGCTTCTCTTATGCTTCCAATTTTCGGATTGTACATTATGAAATGATGGCAAAAATAACTATTAGTTATCAGAGGCCAAGTGAAATTAACCATGATAAACGCCCCAGATTTACACTAATTGCAGTAGCGAGCAGGAAATAAAAAGTTTTACCACCAGCCGCAATGGCAGCTTTTCACTCCATATCGTCCCAATCCTGCCTCATTACTCACGCGTTCCGGGGAAACACGCCGTTTCGATGGTGGGCAGCCTCTGATTCACCCACTACGCTGTCACCTCACCCCTTCCTCACACCGGGTGCAACATTTAAAGTGCAGCCGCGTGCACACTTCTCAGTGCTTCCAGCCCAGGACTGCTGCACAGAAGACATGGCCCCGAAAGGCAAGAAGACTGCAGACCCCAATTCAGCGACATGATCCTGAAATGCATTTTGGTGGCCGTGGAGGCCCGTCATGATGGCCTTTACCTCCACTCTGGCTACAGGAGGGGCAGCAACATCACTAATCCAGCTTGGGAGGCAGTGGCAGCAGTGATCAGTGCCAACCCTCTGCAAAAGAGGGTAGCCACCCAGTGCTGCAAGAGGATGAATGATCTCCTCCGTTCCGCCAGGGTAAGTCACTCTTCTCATCACTCTTAACTCTGACACTCACAAACCCCATCACACATCCACAAGGATCTTACTCGCTGCTAGTTCAAATGATATCACCACTCAATCTCTCACACACACCTTCATTGTCCTCATCCCATCCATGGGACCACTCACCACCCACACAAGCCAGTCATACTTATCATCTAGCCTGGCAGGCATCCTGCTTACACTCTCTCCACCTGTATTCATGCAGGACAAGTTGGCACACGACAAAAGGGAGAGGTCACAGACTGGTGGAGGAATGCCTGAATCAATGTCCTCACAGACTTTGAAAACAGAGCCACCCAGCTAGCCGGTGAGGATCTGGACCCTTCCTGTGTTGACAGTGAGGTCGGCTGTGCTCAACCAAGTGAGGATCCGGCAGGGCAACATCCATCAGACAACCATGCTGTGACTAAAAACAAAAACAGAATTACCTGGAAAAACTCAGCAGGTCTGGCAGCATCGGCGGAGAAGAAAAGAGTTGACGTTTCGAGTCCTCATGACTCTACAACAGAACTGAGTAATATTAGGAGAGGGTTGAAATATAAGCTGGTTTAAGGTGGGGGGGTGGGGGGAGAGACGTTGGGGGTGGGGTGAGAGACGTTGGGGGTGGGGTGGTTGTAGGGACAAGCAAGCAGTGCTAGGAGCAGATAATCAAAAGATGTCACAGACAAAAGAACAAAGAGGTATTGAAGGTGGTGATATTATCTAAACGAATGTGCTAATTAAGAATGGATGGCAGGACACACAAGGCACAGCTCTAGTGGGGGTGGGGTGGAAAGACTGACAGGGCATTAAAAGTATAGATTTAAAAATAATGGAAATAGGGGGGAAAAGAAAAATCTATATAAATTATTGGAAAAAACAAAAGGGAGGGGAAAGAAACGGAAAGGGGGTGGGGATGGACGAGGAGTTCAAGATCTAAAGTTGTTGAATTCAGTGACTGAATATTGAATTCAACAACTTTAGATCTTGAACTCCCTCCTCCATCCCCACCCCCTTTCCGTTTCTTCCCCCTCACTTTTGTTTTTCCAATAATTTATATAGATTTTTCTTTTCCCACCTATTTCCATTATTTATAAATCTATACTTTTAATGCCCTGTCAGTCTTTCCACCCCACCCCCACTAGAGCTGTACCTTGAGTGTCCTGCCATCCATTCTTAATTAGCACATTCGTTTAGATAATATCACCACTTTCAACACCTCTTTGTTCCTTTGTCTGTGACATCTTTTGATTATCTGCTCCTATCACTGCTTGCTTGTCGCTATAACCATTCTCCCCAACTTCTCTCCCCCCGCCACCCCCCCCCCCACCTTAAACCAGCTTATATTTCACCCCTCTCCTAACATTACTCAGTTCTTTTGAAGGGTCATGAGGACTCGAAACATCAACTCTTTTTTTCTCCGCCGATGCTGCCAGACCTGCTGAGTTTTTCCAGGTAATTCTGTTTTTGTTTTGGATTTCCAGCATCCGCAGTAGTTTTTTGTTTTTATCTCATGCTGTGACTGATGTGTCCTGTTTCACAGGCCACTGCCATGCACTAATTATCTCTCCTTGCTTTCACAGTCACATCTGGGAAACAGCCAACAGAGTCCATGACCTAGGTCCTCAGCTGAAGCCCCAAAGACACATCAGAAGAGGAGTCTACTGAAACCCTAATTGAAGACCCATCACAGCGCTCACCCACACCCTCCACCAGCACAGAAACACACACCTCAGTGGGACCAGCTTTAAAGTGGCCTAGGGGTCACAATCTGGTGAGCACATCGCACTGTCTGATCCACAGCAGGTGGAGACAGGGACTTCCCAGGTTTTCGGCACTTGGAGGGCTGCTGGAGGCCAGAAATCTGCTGAGTCAAGTCAGATGAGGAGCCTCTGGACTCGGTCATACCTCAGTTGCTGGAGCTGCAAAGGCAAGCTCAGGAACATCAGGAAGGGATGTCCACTGCAATCCTCAGATTGCAAGGCACAATCGAGGAATCTGTGCACCTTCAGTCTGAGGTGATAATGCTGGCATGCCAATGCACCAAGGGCAACATTGGTAGGACGCCAGCCGCCTTGGAGACCTTGGTCCATGACATCAATCCTGTATTGCTGCGCAGCTGAACTCCATTACTGGCGCCATAGTTGGCTTCCAACACTCAGTGTCAACATGAGAAGGATGCGGGGCAGCTCTATTTCACTCCATCTTCCTCTTCTCATGGAGTCAGCACCTTAGGGAGGAGGATCAGCAGGTGTACACCCCGGGGCCATTCACCCAGGTGACTCTCGGAGTGTCCGGCCTATCCAAATCTCCTCTTCCTGTGACCCCAGCAAATCAAGCTCCATAGGCCAAGCAGGATGCCACTGCCACACAGCAGGACCATGATAGCAGCCCAGATCCCTCCAGTTCTTGGCCCTCCAGCGGACGTCCATCAAGGTCATCATAGACAGGGCATGGCAGTCATCAAGCTGCCTCCACCTCCACTGTGGATGTCCAGGGAGCACCAAGACGTAGTGGCGGGGGTAAGAAGGTTAAGAAGATACAATTGCGTAGCCTGGGCATGGGTGTTAATCACTTGTACATAATGTTCACTGTTAATAAACTCCCAAGAATCTCTCCTTACCTATGGCTCCTTGTTCTGATGAGCAGTGTTCATGACATTCAGACGTGAAACCTTGGTCCCTGCACAAGATAAAGGCAGGTGTCTCAGTCCAGGGCCTCTTCCCATGCTTTGTGCAACCTTCCCAGCACACTGCTAGTGTGCCTTCACTGTCACTGGTCACATCAGTCATGCCTGCACCATGATGGGGATGATCATTGCTGCCAGAATGTCCTGGGCTGGCGGCACAGAGTTCCGTCATTCTCCCTGTGTGCTCCCAGCACCTTTGAGGTGCGGCTGCTCCCCCATCTTATCAGCGTCTGTGTCCGGTGACAGTGTAGCCCTGAAGGGCTCAGCTCACGAAGGATGCCATAGGATCAGAGAAGTTAAAGTTTCCCCACTGCATCTCCTTGATATGACCCTGTTCACAGAGCGAAATGAGGAGCCATCAGCCAGACAGGAGTCAGACACTCATTAGTTCTATGAGGATCCATGGAGTGTCCCCACTGCATGTCATCATCATCCTCCTGAATGCAGGGACTATGGGCATCCGCTGAGTCTCCATGACAGGAGCCTTATCACAGAGGGTGCATGCACTGCCATCGGCCAGACAGGAGTCAAACGTTCACAGAGTTGGTGTCTGCTCACTAAATGTTGTCATCATCCTCCACGAATTCAGCAGCTATGGCTGTCCAGTGCGATGGCTTCATCGCATCACCCTCGCCTTCGAGGACCTTCTCACCCTCATCCCCGTCGATGTCCTCCTCATCGGAGGAGATGTGCAGTTCCTCCATCTCCTCCTCAGCCAGCTCCTCCCGCCATTTCAGGGCCAGGTTGTAAAGGGCGCAGCAGGCGACAATGATGTGTGTCACCCTCTGTGGACTGTATTGCAGGGCTCCACCAGACCGGTCCAGCACCGGAACCTCATTTTCAGCATCCCGATGGTCTGCTCCGCCAAGGTGCGAGTTGCAGCATGAGCCTCGTTACACCTTCGCTCTGCTGCAGTCTGAGGCCACCGCATGGGTGTCATCAGCCACGTCCTCTGTGGTTAGCCCTTGTCCCCGAGGAGACAACCCTGCAGCCTCTGTGGACCCTGGAAGATGTCAGGGATCTGTGAGCGACTGAGAATGTAGGAGTTGTGGACACTCCCTAGGAACTGTGTGCAAACCTGCAGGATGTGTTTGTGGTGGTCGCACACCAGCTGCACATTCAGCGAGTGGAAGCCCTTACAGTTGACATAATTGACTGCTTGTTGCCATGGAGATCTGAGCACCACGTGAATGCAGCCGACGGCACCCTGAGTCTGTGGGAAACCAGAGATCTGGGCAAATCCCAGTGCTCTTGCTTCCTGGCTTTCCTGGTCTTGGGCAAAATGCACAAAGTTAGGTGTCTTTGCAAAGATGGTGTCGGTAACCTCATGGATGCATTTGTGCATGGAGGCTTTTAATATCCCACAGAGGTTACCTGTGCAGCCCTGAAAGGAGCCACTGGTGTAACAATTGAACACTGCGGTCACTTCCACAGCCACTGGCAGTGGATGCCCTCCATGTCCCCGTGGCGCCAAATCCTGCAGCAGGTGGCAGATGTGACCGAGCAGTTCCCTGGACATGTGCAGTCTGCGGTGGCACTGGCTCTCGGTCATCTTCAGGAATGATAAGCACCGTCTATAGGCCTTGGGTCTCGCTAGGTGCCAACCAGCGACGGCTCACTGTGGCTCTTCAGCTGCCCCTTCTTCCTGAGGGTGCTGCTCCTGCCTATGCCCAGCCAGGCACCTCCGTCGCTCTCTTCTCCATCATCTCCGCTCTCTGTAAGCCGTAGGCATACGGCTAGGTCACCAAACTCCATGCTCCTGATGTTCTCCTCCTTCAGGGTGAAAGAGAAAGATGTGTGAGTAGCTCTCTTGGTTAAGTCTGAAGACCCCTTAACGCATCCCAGAGAGTGCTGACTACCACTTGGATGGTCAGAATTTAGTGCACTGCATGGCTGCCCGAGACCCTACACACCTCCGCCCCACTCCACCTGACTGATTGGCGGCAGCTTCATCCACTGGACTGCATTCTGTATTCTCAGCTCAGGCACAGGCATTCTCCTAACCCGCACTGAAAGGCTGCACTGTTAGCTTGAGCCATGGGGGAGACTGGTCAAAGCAGAATGATGACTTGGCAAGGGGCTGTGAGCACCTCCACCAGTGACTGCTCCAAGGCCAGCTTTCGCAAGGAGATTGTACAACGTGCGCAGTCATCCAGTTGTTCTGCAGTCCACTAAAACGCTCATTAGTTTGCAGTCTGTGCCCTAGGGATGAAAAGCTCTGGAGCATTAGGTGGCAATTTCATGCCTCTGCATTGCTTGAGTGGGCAGGTAAGCTAGAGGCCCGGCTCCATGCATGTCAATGTGGCTGTGTCTGAGCTGTCCCAGCTGCAGAGCAATGATCACTTTATACAGAGTTTATCAAATGCTTTGCCGGTTCCCTCCCCCGCCCCTCTGCCTCATACGTGCTTGTGCACTACCATCAACCCATAGTGCAGCCCTCGCCCCCACCACAACTCATCTCAACCACAAGGCAGCCCCTACCCCGGCACACACTATCAGCCAGCCAGGAAAAAGCGACTTGCCTGTGCCCTCACCTGAATGCGCAGCGACTCAATCATAAGGTCCAACAGACGGCTCCCACGAGCGCTGGGCAACGTTACTGTACACTCACCTCTAGGTTCCCCTCCAAGTGCAGCTCACCAGGTACATGCCATATAAATGCTGTTGTGCACACCGACCTGCTTGGATGATCCAGCACAGGGGGATGACTCCGGTGAGCTGGGTTTACAATGATACGCAGATGTATTACAGTGAAGTTCCTGACGTGCAGCGGTGGGAAACGCAGCCTGTCATTGACAGATGGAGCAGGCAATTGCTAAGGTCTGTAGACAGTGCTTGTGGTTCCAACATATGTCCGATTTTTGGCCTTCTTGCCATATTGTCTGCTCACGCCCGCCATGATGCTGACACCATCCATGAGGCACTGTGGGCCATGAGCAACAGCAGAAATGTACTCGAGCACAATCTGTAACCTCATGTCCCGGCATATCCCCCACTCTACCATTACCATCAAACCAGGGGATCAACCCTGGTTCAATGAAGAGTGCAGGAGGGCATTCCAGGAGCAGCACCAGGCACACCTAAAAATGAGGGGTCAACCTGGTGAAGATATAACACAGGACTACTTGTGTGCCAAACAGCATAAGCAGCAAGTGGTAGACAGAGCTAAGTGATCCCACAACCATCGGATTCAATCTAAGCTCTGCAGTCTTACCACATCCAGTCGTGAATGATGGTGGACAATTCAACAATTCACCGGAGGAGGAGGCTCCACAAATATCCCCATCCTCAATGATGGAGGAGCCCAGCACAGCAGTGCAAAAGATAAGGCTGAAGCACTTGCTACAATCTTCAGCCAGAAGTGCCGAGTGGTTGATCCATCTCGGCCTCCTCCAGAGGTCCCCAGCATCATAGGTGCCAGTCTTCAGCCAGTTCGATTCACTCCATGTGATATCAAGAAATGGCTGAATGCACTGAATAGTGCAAAGGTTGTGGGCGCTGACAATGTTCTGGCAATAGTGCTGAAGACTTGTGTTCCAGAACTTGCCGTGACCCTAGCCAAGCTGCTCCAGTACAGCTACAACACTGGCACCTACCCAGCTATGCGAAAAATTGCCCAGGTATATCCTGTACACAAAAAGCAGGACAAATCCAACCAGGCCAATTACTGCCCAATCAGTCTAGTCTCAATCATCAATAAAGTAATGGAAGGGGTCATCAACAGTGCTATCAAGCGGCACTTGCTCATCATTAACCTGCTCACTGATGCCCAGTTTGGGTTCCGCCAGAGCCACTCAGCTCCTGACCTCATTATAACCTTGGTTCAAACATGGACAAAAGAGCTGAACTCTTGAGGTGAGGTGAGAATGACTACCCTTGACATCAAGGCCGCATTTGACCGAGTGTGGCATCAAGGAGCCCTAGCAAAACTGGAGTCAATGGAAATCACGGGGAAAACTCTCCGCTGGTTGGAGTCATACCTAGCACAAAGTAAGATGGTTGTGGTTGTTGGAGGTCAGTCATCTCAACTCCAGAACATCACTCATGGAGTTCCTCAGGGTAGTGTCCTCGGCCCAACCATCTTCAGCTGCTTCATCAATGACCTTCCCTCCATCATAAGGTCAGAAGTGGGGATGCTCGCTGATGACTCCACAATGTTCAGCACCATTCGCGACTCCTCAGATACTGAAGCAGTCCATGTCTAAATGCAACAAAACCTGGACAATATCCAGGCTTGGGCTGACAAGTGGCAAGTAACACGCACGTGACATAAGTGCCAGGCAATTATTATCTCCAACAAGAGAAAATCTAACCATCATCCCTTGACGTTCAATGGCATTACCATCACTGAATCCCCCACTATCAACATCCTGGGGGTTACCATTGACTAGAAACTGAACTGGACTAGCTATATAAATACTGTGGCTACAAGAGCAGGTCAGAGGCTAGGAATCCTGTGGCAAGTAACTCACCTCCTGACTCCCCAAAGCCATCTATAAGGCATAAGTTAGGAGCGTGATGGAATACTCTCCACTTGCCTGGATGAATGCAGCTCCCACAACATTCATCCAGGGCAAAGCAGCCCACTTGATTGGCACCCCATCCACAAACATTCACTCTCTCCACCACCACCTCCTCCGATGCATAGTAGCAACAGTGTGTCCCACCTACAAGATGCACTGCAGGAATTCACCAAGGCTCCTTAGACAGCACCTTCCAAACCCACGACCACTACCACCTAGAAGGACAAAGGCAGCAGATAAATAGGAACACCACCAGTTCCCCTCCAAGTCACTCACCATCCTGGCTTGGAAATATATCACCGTTCCTTTAGTCGCTGGGTCAAAATCCTGGAACTCCCTTCCTAACAGCACTGTGGGTGTAATTTTTTTTTAATGATTCATTCATGGGATGTGGGCATCACCAGCACTGTTGCCCATCCCTAATTGCACTTGTTCAGAGAGCATTTAAGAATCAATCAACCACATTGCTGTGCTGTGGATTTGGAGTCACATGTAGACTAGGCCAGATCAAGTAAGTCAGCAGATTTCCTTCCTTAAAGGGGAATTAGTAAACCAGATGGGCTTTTATGACAAACAGCTTTGGTTTCATGGCTATCATTAGCCTTTTAGTTCCAAATGTTTATTGAATTCAAATTTCACCATCTGCCATGGTGGGATTCAAACCCAGATCATTACCCTGGGTCTCTGGATTACCAGTCCAATAACAATACCACTACACCACCACCTCACCTGCACCACATGGACTGCAGCTGTTCAAGAAAGCAGCTCACCACCACCATCTCAAGGGCAATAAATGCTGGCCCAGCCAGTGAAGCTGACATCCTGTGAACGAATAAAAAAAACATACACTCATGATTTGCACATGACCCAGTGACACAAACTCCAAATGCTGGTAATGCCTTGCTATGGATTCCATGCATTCATCTGCAATATATGGAATGCCTCAGCTACAGACGCTGTTTAGACAACATCTTCTGAGGATGATAATTGGGTGAGTACCACAAGCTGGCTTGTCAGCCAGGTTCCAAATTCCTGACCTTACAAAGCTTGCCCAAGATATAAATCTGCACTTGTCACAATATTCAGAAATGCCACTACTTCCAAGGCCACACAATAAATCGTGTTTCCATAGGCCCACATCACCCATCCATAAAGTGCCACACTCTTAAATGCGCTTATCAGTTGTTACAACTCCCAACCTAATGACCATTCAACATCACGAATGAAGTGATCCAAAATATATATTTACACGAGAGTTACATCTATATAATGAAGAGAAGCCCAAGCCATCCTTTGTGCCATTAGAATTTTTTCAGCTTATATTTCCCAACGCCACCCCTTTGAATGACCCTGTCATCTGCAGCTGAGGTGGAGGCAGCCTGCTGACTGCTATGCCCTCTTGCCTGAGATGACCTTGGTGACTGTCCTCGAGTTGCCTAAGGCCTAGAGGGCTCTAATCTGCTGAGGGTCTCCTGCACACGTGCAGATGCACCCTCCTCAGCCTCACCTGCTGGAGGTGATGGGGGTACTGGCAGAGGAGAGGAGGAGCGGCAGCACACCCTTGGGGCACCCTGAGGCGACACCCCAGGGTGGCTTCCTGGCTCATATTCTCCCTGTTACTGCACAGTGGCACCTCCCTGACTCCAGGAGGAGAAGGGGCACCTGGAGGGAGATCGAGGTGTCTCATCCCTTTCTCACCTAGCCACTGCTGTATAGAGCCCATAGCCAGAGCGACGGAATGCAGGTCTGAGCACATATGCGGCAGCCACGCTGAACCTGGCTCTCCATTGCAGACGCTAACCTTTCCATGGAGGAAGCCAAACACTCGCATGCCAGAGCCGCGACAGAACTCAGAAATTGGGCTCCTCCATTTTTCGCTCAATGCTGCGCATGACCTCTGGCATCTCTACCAGATGTTCCCCAGCCTGCATCTGCATCTCCATCAGGTCTCTACAAGGCACATCATCATCATAGGCTTCAGCATGAGCCTCGTCTCCAGCAGTCCTCTGACTGTAAGGGACCTCGACTGTCACATCCTCCATCAGCTGCGGGAATGTGCCTATGAGGTGCTCACCAGATTGTGACACTGAACCTAATCTAGAACGCATATCCACTGAGGTGAATGTCTCTGCGCTGGTGGAGGGTGCAGGGGAATGATGTGATAGTGCATCCTCTGAGGGTTCCATCCATCATCCTCAAAGGTGGAGATGGGGGTACAGCTCGGGCAATACTGCCTCTTTCTTTTACTTTAGCTGCTAAGACCTGCAGTGGACAACACAGAATTAGCTCACAATTATGCAAAATCCCTTTCTCCTTCAGTGTTTCAGGCATCACTCCTGTATGTCCAGTTGTTAACACCAGCCAAGAAGCATCTTCATTCAAATGTCCTGAAATTCTTCCCTCTCCGTCTGTGCACGGTCATCCATGTTCCTCCCCAGCCTGTTCTAAAGCCTCCTTTCCAGCAGGGGTCAAGAATCTTAGGTTAGGGACACCTCCACCCATCTTGGAGCTCTCCCTCAGGTTATGAGCTCTTTTGCCCTGCAGGCAGGCAGAAGGATTGAGCGTCATTTGAATGGGTGCATAACCACTTTATGAGCATGCAGGCAATGACAGCTCCTGTGCTCTCCCTGGAAAGTGTCCAGACACACGCTGTCCTGCAACTGGTGCAATTTTCAGAGCATGAAGTGGTTCCCACATATTCAGTCCACATGTTCCATTAGGAAGGCAATTGGAATGTTGTCATTTATTGCAAGGGGAATGGAATATAAAAGTAGGGATGATCGGCTCCAGTTGGTGAGGCCATTTCTGGAGTACTGGGTACAGTTTTGGTTTTCTGATTTAAGAAAGGATATAAATGCTTTAGAAGCAATTCAGGGAAGGTTCACTCGACTGATAACTGGGATGGGTGAGTTACCTTACATGGAAAGGTTGGACATGCTGGGCCTGTATTCTTTGGAGTTTAGAAGATTGCGAGGTGATTTTATTGAAACATATAAGATCCAGAGGGGTCTTGACAGGGTGGATGTGGATGTTTCCCCTTGTGGAAGAGACTAGAACTAGGGGACACAGTTTAAAAGTAAGGGGTCTCCCATTTAAGACAGAGATGAGAAGAAATTTTTTCTCTCAGAGGGCTGTGAATCTTTGGAACTTTCTTTGTCAGGGAGCGGTGGAGGCAGGTCATTGAATATGTCAAAGGCAGAGAAAGATAGATTCTTGACTAACAAGGGAGTCAAAGGTTATCAGGGATAAGTAGGAATGTGGAGTTGAGGCCACAATCAGATCAGCCATGATCTTATTGAATGGCGGAGCAGGCTCGAGGGACCAAATGGCCCTCCCCTTCTCCTAGTTCTTATGTTCATACCTGATGTTGAGACCTGCAATGGGTTCCCTCTCCATTCACACATTTACATTGCTTGATGCCCTTATGAGTGCCACTTTGCAGTAACTACTCAGTGCCACTTACCCTTGGAAAGTGCAAGAGATCATTCATCCTCTTCTTGCTCTGGACCCAAATTCTGTTGTGGACTTCACAGCTGCTAACCTCCACTGTGACTTCCGTTCAGGCTGCCTTGGTCAGGCAGGAAGGCCTCCTGCTACTGTCGCTGGGAAACAAGACCTCCCACCATTCCCGGATGGCCTGAAGGAGAACCTGCAGGGAGGCGTTGCTGAACCATGGGGCAGCTCGTTGTCTGTTCTGAAGCATTGTGGCAGCAGTATGTTTTCCATGGGGTGAAAAGTGTCAACACCACCAGAATGATGGCCAGACTGATGTTTGGCTCCTCACGCATGACTAACTAATTGGCTGGCCACCCCATGATTGCGCACGGCCAGCCATCCCACCTACAAGCAGAAGTGCCATGTACTCCTGTCTCACTGCCTACAACCTCGCTGCTACTGAAAGATTCTGCCCATCAAGCCAGTCTTGTTGAAGATTTGAGCTGAGATTAATGCAAAGATCATGTCCTGGGCCCTTGTCCCACTACTGGTATAAACTTAGTATGTGAAATCTTAAAGCCAGAATGTTATTAATGGTAAAATAAAAATACACCTGACACTGGTGTTCACCCAGAATTTCAGCCGATACTGCTTCTGGGTATGAATTGTGGGCAGAGTAGTACGTGTACTCTATATGTGGATTGTGTTTTCAGGTAGCAGGTGCCATACTATTCACTTTATTTTCATTCAGCTTTAGTGAGAATACCAGAGTATTGGACATGGAAGGGCAGTGGGTGGGTTAGCATGTTTGATATTTCTCACTATTCTGTGATTTTCTAAGTAACTAGCCTGAGGAAATCCTCCTAGTATGAGCAGAATTTTCCATGCCCGCTGGTGTCAGGCATCATGGCGGGCGTGATTAGGCAATATGACGGGAAGACCAAGAATCGGTTTCACGACATCATGAAACCATAACTGAACATAAGCAATGTGCACTTGGCGAGCTACAATTCACTCGGGACTTTGAGGCTTGTTTGCCTACCTTGCCTACCGTCTCTCCAATCTGGTTAACTCTTTGGCACTAATAAAATTCAACCTTTTCAGATTTACAGTATATAGTTTTCAATAATGGGAGGATTCTAATTGATTATATGATATGGCATCACGCAAGCTGTGAAATGCATGTGGTTTCCATGGTGTGAATACAGAAACAAATGGCTCATTCTTTGCGCCACAATTTTATATTTTTGGTTTTAGTTTACAGCAACAAGATTAGTAATTATGCGCTACAATATGCGTGAGATTAGTAATTTTGCAACCAATAACAAAAAAGTAATATGAGAAGAGAATCATAAGAAAATTTTGTATCAAAAATACCCATGTGGGTGAGTGGAATCCCTCTTAGAGACAGACTCAACTACTGTACCAAAGTGATGAATATGACGACTGTAAGTTAATTAACCTGAGTTACAAGCCAGTATGCTGGCAAAGGGAGCAACAAAACTAGTTTCGTTTATATGCCAACTTAGAAAACTAGCAACAGCTGGCCCATAACTTCGAAAATAGGCTGATGTGGCCTCTAAAATGCTGGCAGTTTAAAAACGACCATGAATATACACTGCAGGTTATGCCTAGTATTCCATCTAGGGAACAAAAACCTTGATACATAAAAGTGCAATGTGCAGCAATAATGGGTTCAGAAATTATTAAAGGGAAAAAGCACTGAGATTTACCATCATGGGAGAAGTTGCAGTATGGTGCACTATCCAGAACATTTTGATTTTTGACACTTTGATGCATTTTCAGACATTTTGCTTCATGCTGTCATTTTCAAAAATCATTTTTCCTCGAAGGATATCCTTTAAATACAAAAATAAAAAATAGCTGTAGGGACTTCAATCCAACTTTCCCTCGTGATTCTGGTCCAACATACATCATGTCAACACAAGAGTGAAGCACTGCAGGTGCTGGAAATCTGAAATAAAAACAAAAAATGCTGGAAATACTCAGCAGGTCTGGCAGCAACATAATTTGTGAATTGAAACCTTTTGCAATTTTGGCCTCCAATAATCCAGATGGCAGTTCATTCCACATTCACAAGACAAAACTAGCTCACTATCTCAAATATCCTAGTCCCATAGGCCATGGCAGTCTAAATTGCTGAATTGATTATATGCTGGTTCGACTACTTTAAACAAAATATTTTTATTTTTCTTCTAGTGAGACAAGGGTGAGTCAATATCCTTGCTTGTAACACCCAACTATTGACCTGTCTTTTCCTCTTTCAGATCAACTTGCTACACATTTCACATACTCTGCTCTGGCTGGTGATAATAGTGAACATTTAAACATATTTATATATCTTCCTGCTACTTTAACGGAGGAGTGAACCTGTTTAGAATAAGTGGTTCGTCTGATTCGTTAACAGTCAACGACATTGCCCTTGTTCTAATCTAATTAGTTAACAACCTCCAATCTCGGTTTTAAAAAGTATCTTTTTCTTGTGAAATGCTGGCACATGGGTTGAAATACTGATTGTCAGTTTATAAAACACCAGCAGTTGGCTGGTTGATTTTAGTGCAAGCTTTTTTGGTTTTGAGGGAGATCTTGTAAAACTTATCCACGAACCTAACAGTGTTGATATGAAGAGTTTTTTTTTATTTTCATAGAGGGAAAGGTTTGTATCATTTTATTTAAACATGTTGGCATATTGAGGTTATTGGTTCAGCTATGCATTGTGTTGTTTTGAGGGACAATGTTTTATGTATTTTTTATTTGGTTTTGAGGCTCCAAATGAAGCTGTAAATTCACTGCCAGTGTGAATATATGGATTTTTTACACAGTCGAATTGGACCCTAATTTAAAAAGTACTCAGAATTATTGCTGAGATGTAACCAATCCAAGAAATAACATTTTACTGCTATAGTTGTGAGGAGGAGAAGAAATTAAAATCCAGTGATCCATAGAGTTTGTTAGCTGCTTTGCTGAGGCATGTCTCATGCATTTATATGGTACTATTTATCAGGGTGCTCCTGTTGCAGTGAGATTAAAAATAGCCATAAGGTAAATGAATATTTAAATTTATGGGGCTGGCTCCATTTTCTGAGCACAAGATTTAAGGATTAGTTTTGATGATTTCTAAATATCCAGCACTATTGACTTCACTCAACAAGTAACTGACTTGTTACTTGACTTTTTTGAGTGCATAAATTATAGTGTTTGCTTATCAAAATGACAAATACAGGCCAAAATCTATAGAGTGTTAAAGCGTCCTGGTTCAGTTATGATAGAAATTCACATACTTGCACTGTTAATAATGTTAATTACTTGGAAAACCTCACCAAAGGAGAGCAAAATGTATTGTTATTTAGAAGAAGTTGATTATCATTAACATCATAATTAAGAGCCAAATATATTTTTTCTCACTATTTAATCTCATAATGAACTTTTTCTTGGTTATTTAACAACTATAGTGTGTAAGAAAATATATTGCTCCACAATATTTAAAATTCTTCCGCGATCTGGTACAAATCATATTGAGATAAGCCAAAGTTTGGCTCACTTGACAAAAATGGTCAACAGATTTAATGATGTCTTATCAAAGTGGGCAGGTGGCAGCATAGTGGTAGTTTGTCATTAGACTGGTGTTCCAGAGACCCAAGGTGATAAACTGGGGACCAGTGTTCAAATCCCACCATGGTAGATGGTGAAATCTGAGTTTGATAAAAATCTGGTATTAAAAGACTAATGGTGACCATTAAACTATTGCTGATTGTCATAAAAACCCACCTGGTTTACTAATGTGCTTTAGGGAAGGAAATCTGCCGTGCTTACCTGTGACTCCGGACCCACAGCAATGTGGTTGACTTTTAAAAACCCTCTGAACAAGGGCAATTAGGAATGGGCAATAAATGCCGGCCTAGCCAGCGATGCCTGCATCCCATGAACAAATTTTTTTTAAATTTTCAAAAGTCAAAACACTGTAATTTAGAGATTATTAACCTACAGTTATGAACTATATCAATCACATAATCAAGTAATTACACAAACTGCATATTAGCATTTTGTATTTCTTCAATTCCATAGAATAAATAATTTTAATATAATATTCAGGGTAAGATATTTGTCATTACACACAAACCAGCACTTTCCCTGTTGCTATGTCATTTTATGCAAAATTACAGTGCTCAAGGCATAAGTGTTGACTGAGTTGAACTGATAACTTTTGCACATTTCTAAGTCTATTGTAAGATACTACATAAAAACAAGTCTGCTTTACTTTTCTTGCAATTTGTACAACATGTTTAGAAATCCGTGGGATTTGTCTCAGGATGTTATACTACACCAACTTACGTGCCCTGAATAAGATACAGGGGACGGACAGACAGATGAACAGAAGGAAGGGAGGAAGGAGGGGAGGGTAGGAGAGAGGGAGGGAGGGAAAGCACTTGCACTTACACTTTTAAAATGTAGTCATAGTTGTTATGTAAGCAAATGCAACAAGTTTTATACAAAGCAAGGTACCACAAACAGCATTGAAATTAATGGCCAAATAACCTCATCTGGAAGTGTTGACTGAAGTATAAATGTTAGTCAGAACATCAAGAGAATATCATTAGAACACACAAAAAAAAACTGCAAATGCTGGAAATCCAAAATCAAAACAGAAAATGCCAGAAATGCTCAGCAGATGTGGCAGCACCTGTGGAGGAAGAAACAGTTAACTTTCCAAGTGGTTAACCTTCCATTAGAACTCTTGTATCTCTTCAATTACTGCCAGGGGGTCTTTTATTTACAGCTGAACAGGTAGATGGAACTTTCGTTTAACATCTCTTCCAAAAGAACGCCATCAACAATACAGCACCCCTCAATACTGTACTGAAGTCTCAGTCTAAATTACTAGTTCAGATTTGTTAAAATTGCTAGCCCAGTCCTAGGGCTGAACTTCATGTGCCGCTCGCAGCCGTGATTCTCATGGTGGGGGTGGGCACGTAAAATAGGGCGCACACCCATCCCACCGCCATCCCGCATGCCCCCGAGCTCACCACCACAAGTGCGGAAATCAGCAGCCCACCCAGTGTATTTAAGTGAATAATCAAGGGTCAATTAGGCTTGTGATCAAATCAATTGACCTTGATAATATGCTGCCCACACCATGAAACTTTTGGCATGGGCAGCCGGGCAGGAGTGGAAAGCCTGATTTTTCTTTTCACCCAAATGCTTGCAGGGTAGGAAGGGAGGTCAGAAGCAGGATTGTCATATCTTTTTAGAAAACCTTGGGGCCAATATGCCTTTCTCTTGATCATCTGCTCAGGGACTGAATATTGGGAAGCCATCTTCATTGGTCACTGCCACAAACTCCATTGCCTAGCCATGGATTCCATCACCCTCCCTGGCAACTGTCTGAGAGTGAACCAGATTGTTCACACCTTTGGTGCTGTCATATCCACCTCATAATATCACTGCTGCTGAAACCCATGTGTCTATTAGTTCCAGACTTGAATATTCAAATGTTCTCCTGGCCAGTTTTTGTTCTCCCATCCTCATAGACTTAAAATCATCCAAACGCCTGTTGCCTGTTTCCTAACTCGAGTGGGAGGGTCGGGGAGGGAGTGGTGAGTGGGAGGGTCGAGGAGGGAGCGGTGAGTGGGAGGGTCGGGGAGGGAGCGGCGAGTGGGAGTGTCGGGGAGGGAGCGGCGAGTGGGAGGGTCGGGGAGGGAAGCGCGAGTGGGAGGGTCGGGGAGGGAAGCGCGAGTGGGAGGGTCGGGGAGGGAGCGGCAAGTGGGAGGGTCAGGGAGGGAGCGGGAGGGTCAGGGAGGGAGCGGCAAGTGGGAGAGTCGGAGAGGGAGCGGGAGAGTCCGGGAGGGAGCAGCGAGTGGGAGGGTCGGGGAGGGAGTGTGAGGGTCGGGGAGGGAGCGGCGAGTGGGAGCGTCGGGGAGGGAGTGGGAGGGTCGGGGAGGGAGCGGCGAGTGGGAGGGTCGGGGAGGGAGTGGGAGGGTCGGGGAGGGAGTGGGAGGGTCGGGGAGGGAGCGGCGAGTGGGAGGGTCGGGGAGGGAGCAGCGAGTGGGAGGGTCGGGGAGGGAGTGGGAGGGTCCGGGAGGGAGTGGGAGGGTCTAGGAAGGAGTGGGAGGGTCGGGGAGGGAGTGGCGAGTGGGAGGGTCAGGGAGGGAGCGGGAGGGTCCGGGAGGGAGTGGGAGGGTCGGGGAGGGAGCGGCGAATGGGAGGGTCGGGGAGGGAGCGGGAGGGTCGGGGAGGGAGCGGCGAGTGGGAGGGTCGGGGAGGGAGAGGGAGGGTCGGGGAGGGAGTGGGAGGGTCGGGGAGGGAGCGGTGAGTGGGAGGGTTGGGGAGGGAGCGGCGAGTGGTGGGTCGGGGAGGGAGTGGCGAGTGGGAGAGTCGGGGAGGGAGTGGGAGGGTCGGGGAGGGAGTGGGAGGGTCGGGGAAGGAGTGGGAGGGTCGGTGAGGGAGTGGGAGGATCGGGGAGGGAGCGGCGAGTGGGAGGGTCGGGGAGGGAGCGGCGAGTGGGAGGGTCGGGGAGTGAGCGGCGAGTGGGAGGGTCGGGGAGGGAGCGGCAAGTGGGAGGGTCGGGTAGGGAGCGGCGAGTGGGAGGGTCGGGGAGGGAGCGGCGAGTGGGAGGGTCGGTGAGGGAGGGTCGGGGAGGGGACGGTGAGTGGGAGGGTCAGGGTGGGAGGGTCGGGGAGGGAGCAGCGAGTGGGAGGGTCGGGGAGGGAGCGGTGAGTGGGAGGGTCGGGGAGGGTGTGGGAGGGTCCGGGAGGGAGCGGGAGGGTCTGGGAAGGAGCGGCGAGTGGGAGGGTCGTGGAGGGAGCGGCGAGTGGGAGGATCCGGGAGGGAGGGGGCGAGTGGGAGGGTCGGGGAGGGAGTGGGAGGGTCGGGGAGGGAGCGGCGAGTGGGAGGCTTGGGGAGGGAGTGGGAGGGTCGGAGAGGGAGCGACGAGTGGGAGGGTTGGGGAGGGGGCGGCGAGTGGGAGGGTCGGGGAGGGAGGGGACGAGCGGGAGGGTCGGGGAGGGAGCGGGCGAGCGGGAGGGTCGGGGTGGGAGCGGGCGAGCGGAAGCGTCGGGGAGGGAGGGGGCGAGCGGGAGGGTCGGGGAGGGAGGGGGCGAGCGGGAGGGTCGGGGAGGGAGGGGGCGAGCGGGAGGGTCGGGGAGGGGGGCGAGCGGGAGGGTCGGGGAGGGAGGGGGCGAGCGGGAGGGGTCGGGGAGGGAGGGGGGCGAGGGAGAGGGTCGGGGAGGGAGGGGGCGAGGGGGAGGGTCGGGGAGGGAGGGGGCGAGCGGGAGGGTCGGGGAGGGAGGGGGCGAGCGGGAGGGTCGGGGAGGGAGGGGGCGAGCGGGAGGGTCGGGGAGGGAGGGGGCGAGCGGGAGGGTCGGGGAGGGAGGGGGCGAGCGGGAGGGTCGGGGAGGGAGGGGGCGAGCGGGAGGGTCGGGGAGGGAGGGGGCGAGCGGGAGGGTCGGGGAAGGAGGGGGCGAGCGGGAGGGTCGGGGAGGGAGGGGGCGAGCGGGAGGGTCGGGGAGGGAGGGGGCGAGTGGGAGGGTCGGGGAGGGAGGAGGCGAGCGGGAGGGTCGGGGAGGGAGGGGGCGAGCGGGAGGGTCGGGGAGGGAGGGGGCGAGTGGGAGGGTCGTGGAGGGAGTGGCGAGTGGGAGGGTCGAGGCAGTGGTAGTCAGCGCCAATGCCCTGCAAAAGAGGACACCCACCCAGTGCCAAAAGAGGATGAAATGTTTCATCTGTTCCTCCAGGGTAAGTCACTCTTCTCATCACCCTCAACTCACACACTCACAAACCCATCACACATCCACAGGGATCTCACACCTCAAGGGACAACACCACTAACTCTCACACACACCCTCAAATCTCCATCAGGCTCATATCCTCTCGAGCTCACGTCCCCAACCTGCCCATATCTCCGCTCACCACACAAACATTCCAGGCAGTGCCATGTGTCCTGCTCATACTCTCTCCATCTGTTTTCATGCAGGAGAAACTGGCTCACAGCAGCAGGGAGAGGTCCCAGACAAGGGGTAGAGTGGCTCCTATTAGGCCTTTCACTCAATTTGCGGCACATGCCATTGCACTCACTTGTGAGGACGTGGACCGTGCCTGCGGTGACGGTGAGGCTGGTGGCAAACACTCTCGTGAGGATCCTGCATCACATCATCCCTCCCTCAACGCAACTGTGAGTGCTCTTTCTCCTGCTTTTGACTCTGCTGCCATGCACTGATTATCTCTACTTTGGTTCACAGGAAGCTCTGCTAAGTGACCGACACCCTCAGTCAGCCAATCCCTCAGCACCATCCACGTCCTCACCTCCAGCCAAGAGGACACGTCCTCCATTCAGGAGCTGGATATAAGCAGCCTGGAAGGCCTGTCACAGCGCTTACCCACACCCTCCACCAGCGCAGAGGCACACACCTCAGTGGGGCCTAGATCTGGAGCAGGCTCAGGTTCATAATCTGGTGGTCACCTCACGGAAAAGTGCCCACAGCAGGGGGAGGCAGGTTCAGCCGAGCTCCCCGGCACTCGGAGGACTGCTGGGGAAGAGACATCTGTGGGGTCTGAGTCAGATGACGAACCTCTGGATTTGGACTTCCAACTCATCCTGGAGAGTCAGCAGAAGGCGGGGGAACATCATGCTGAGCTGTTGGAAGCCCCTCAACAGAGTGGCACGCGAGTCAGAGGTGTATCTCTTCCTGCTCTCTAATGAAGTGGTGCCCACATGTGTGGGTATGGAGGTCTCTATGGGGAAGATGGCAGATGCCATGGAGACCCTGGTCCAGCAGAATGTGGAGATGTGTGCAGACCTGCACTCTATCGCAGTAGCCATGGGTGAGTTCCTGCAGTGGCAAATGCAAGGGGAAAACAGGGCACCTCGACATCCTTCCAGGAGCTCCTTCCCCTCAAGGAGTTGGGCCAGGGCCCTCAGGCACCCGAAGGGAGGAGCAGCGGCAGCTGGACATCCTTATGTCATCCACTCAGGAATCTCAGAGACTGTCTGCTCTCTCCAAGTCCCCTTTGCCTGTGAGCCCCTCAACCTCGTCCTCGGTCAGTGTAGAGGGATCAGCCGGCCCACAGGAGGACAACCAAAGCAAACCAGGGCCCCCAAGGCCTCAGCTCTCCAGAGGACCCAGGCCGAAGTCATCAGAGGCAACAGGGCCATCCTGTTGCTAGAAGCCTAAGGCGTTCAAAAGTTTAAAAATTCTGATAAATTCTGGTTCCACAGGTGAACACAGTTTGTACTTTACAATCTGAAAATATATTCACTTTCACTGAATAATGTGTAATGGTGTCTTTCAGCTTCATTGACAGGCTTCACAAGTCCTCCCACTACATCCCACCGCCTCCCCTCCCCCCGTTCCCCCACTAACAGTTCAGCTGTATGCAACTGGCCCACGAGTGGTTCTGAGAGAGAAGTGTGCATGTGTGGCAGGGCCATTCGGAGCCCCGTGCAAGCACTTGCCCCATGCATGCGGATCCTTCCTGCATCAGACTTAACTCAATGTCCTGAGCATTTTCAATGCTGTCTGCTGGGGTTCGCTTTCAGTTGTCCATCTGATCTGAGCTGCATCTCCACCCACCCACTGACTACACTCTCATGCAGCATCTGTTCCCACCCACCACGTCTCTCACTTCACTTTAGCAAGCATGGTAGTGCTACAGTTTTTCTTGCGCCCCCACATCCTTTCCCCTCCCCCAGTTGCCCATTTTCTTTCCCCCATCACTGTCAACCCCCCGGCTTCACCTTCTACTTCCCCACCGTGACCTACCAGCCATAACCCTTTTCTTTTGGGGGTGTCCAGGCGAACGTGCATGTTCCCTTCCTTCTCAAAAATCCCATGCCCATCCACATTCACCTCCCCGACCTCCTGCTTCCCACCCCCGGAGTCTGTATCTGCTTCCGAGTCCCCACCAACCACCCTCACCTTCCCTTCTACTGATACCATGGCACCCTCACCCTCCCACCCTACCGCCTCATTCTGCTCTCGGTCAATCTCACCATTCCCTCCTACCACATTCACCCTCAGTTCACTCCCTAGGAGGTAATCATGGACTTAACAGATCCCTCCCTTGCACATTCACCTGGACATCCCCTCTCCGGACTCCTTCCCCTCTTGGAACTCCTTCCCCTCTTGGAACTCCTTTCCCCCACCCAAGACTCCCCTCCCCCTTTGGAACTCATCCCCCCCGCCGGACTCCCCCACCCCAGACTCCCCGCACTTAGTCCAGCTCCATCCCTGACTCCTTCCTCTATCCCTTGTTTCTTCCCCTCTCCAGACTCCTTCCTCCAACCTTACTTCTTCCTCCACGCTTACTCTTTCCCCTCTCCGGACTCCTTCCCCTCTCTGAACTCCTTCCTCTGTCCAGACTCCTTCCTCCACCTGGATTCCTTCCACCTCCTGGACTCCTTCCCCTCTCTAGATTCCTTCCTCCTCCAAACTCCTTCCCTTACACCTTCCTCCCCCCTTACACCTACCTCCCCAGTTGCTGTCTTCTCCCCCATTACCCCCTCCTCCGCCATAATCCCTCCCCCTCCCAACGTCACCTCCAATATCTTAATTCGCCCTCTCCCAACCTTACCCCCCTGACACCTTCATTGCCTCCCTCCAAACCTCACCCCCCCGAACACCTTTGTTCCCCCTACCTCCAACCTCAAACCCCCCCAAAACACCTTCCTCCCCCAGCCCCTGGTACATCTTCCTCTCCCAAACACAGCTGGACCTTCCTCTCCACTGCCTCGATGATTATCCGTTGTGAGCAGACCATGAACGGTGACTTTCCACCTTCCATGAGCTGCTTTGCAGTGGAACCATGTCCATGAGGATCCACCCAGCATGCGATGGACGTTCCCCAGTGTGCCATTGCTGCCGGGCTCCAGCATCTTCTGCTCCTTGGATGTGAGCAAGGCTCTGACAGTAAGCCCCAACTTCTGCACGTCACACTTGTCAAGACATGTTCTGCACTGGTGTGTTTTCCCGGCAATGTGGGTGGATGATCCAACTTGGGGGGATGATTCTGGTGGGATGGGCTTATAATGACATGCAGATGTATTACAGTGAGGTTCCCGATGTCCGAAGGTGGGAAATGCAGCCCACCATTGACGGGCAGAGCGGACAGTTGCAAACTGGTTTCACAACGTCGTGAAACAGATTTTTCGCCTTCTCGCCATATTGTCCGCTCACGCCACCAAACACACCCGAAGCCAACGGGCACGGAAAATCCCGCCCAGAGAGTTGAAGGCAGCCAGCAACATTAGCGTACATGGGAGAAATGGACCAGTTCAATCATTAAAAACCAGCATGCTCTTATTTAAATGCCTTCTACTGGTGGATGAACAGGGGGAAAGTGCATTTGTTCATCTTTTTATATAAGATAGATTTTCATAAATTTACAGATTAGAATTCAAAGCAAAGCATCTGCATGGGTGGCTAATTCTCTATGCATAAAGTTCCGCTGTTTAACATTGCTCAGCAGAAAGGGGTGAGCACTGTTTTCATTGCTGCGCAGGCTAATAAAGCAGTGGAGAGAAAGAGAAGGAGAGGGAGAAACCAGAGATTGAGATCAGTCCAACTAACATTCTAGAGAGGGAGCTGAAGAGTTTAGGAGAGCTGTTTAGTTTCAGGGAATCAGCTGGTGCGGATTACTCAAGCTGTGTGATAGCTTCAGGCTCCAGGAACTGACATGAGTAAATTTCGCCTGTTAATTCCACCTGATTAATTATGTTAGGCTCGGTTCTCATCTGTTAATTTCCCATCTTGGGGCAGTCTACCAGTTCTTTGCTTGAGGGCTTGACTGGCAGCAAATCCCACTTAACCATCAGGAAGTACGATCTGATAGCCATTACAGGGACATGGCTGCAGGATGACATAGATTGGAACCTAATTATTGAAGGGTACATGACCTTTAGGATGGACAGGAAGCCAGGAAAAAGTGGAGGGGTGGCTCTGCTAATTAATGATGGTATTAGTGCAGTAGGGAGGGATGACGTAAGTTCAGGAAGCCAGGATATAGAAGCGGTGTGGGTGGAGACAAAAAATGATAAAGACAAGAAGTCACTTGTGGGAGTGGTGTACAGGCCCTCTAATTGTAACTATGCAGTAGGACAGAGCATAAAGAAAGAGATAATGGGGGCTTGTCAGAAAGATACGGCAATAATCATGGGGATTCTAATCTACGTATAGAGTGGAAAAATTAGATGGGCATAGGTTATCTAGATCAAGAGTTCATATAATGTTTTTGGGACAGATTCTAGAACAACATGTCCTTGAGCCAACCAGAGAACAGGCTTTATTAGACCTAGCATTGTGCAACGAGATAGCACTAATTGATAACCTCATAGAGAAGGTTAGCAGTGATCATAATACGATTGAATTTTACATTCAGTTTGAGGGAGAGAAGAGTGGGTCCAAGGATAGTATTTTAAACTTAAATAAAGGCAATTATGTGGGAATGGAAACGGAGCTAGCTAAAGTGAACTGGGCAATGAGGTTAAGGGATAGGTCAATAGAGCTGCAATGGCTGACATTTAAAGGGATATTTCAGAAAACATACAGAAACATTCCAACAAGGAAGAAAAATTCCAAGGGCAAGACTCACCATCCGTGGTTAACTAAAAAAAAACTAAAGGTAGCATCAAACTTAAAGAAATAGCATACAATTGCGCAAAGATGGGTGGCAGGTCGGAAGGTTGGACAGAATATAAAGAACAGCAAAGAATGACAAGATTAATAAGGAGGGAAAAATTAGAGTATGATATAAAGACGGAAAGTAAGAGTTTCTATAGATACTTAAATAAGAAAAGATTTAACAAAGTGAGAGTTGGTCCTCTAGAAAATGAGTCTGGGGAATTCATAATGGAAAATATGGAGATGGCAGATGAATTGAACAGATATTTTGCATCAGTCTTCGCTATAGAGGATACAGGTAACATCCCAGAAGCAGCTATAAATCAGGAAATGGAAGGGAGGGAGGAACTCAGGAAAATTACAATCACCAGAGAAGTGGTATTTGGCAAACTATTGGAGCCGTGGGCTGACAAATCCCTGGGTCCCGATGGACTTCATCCTAGGGTCTTAAAAGAAGCGGCTAGTAAGATAGTTGACGTGTTGTTTTAATTTTCTGAAATCCCCTGGATTTAGGTAATGTGCCATTAGGTTGGAAAATAGCGAGTAACTCACCTCCTGACTTCCCAAAGCCTGTCCACCATCTACAAGGCACAATTCAGGAATGTGATGGAATATTCTCCACTTGCCTGGATGAGTGCAGCTCCAACAACACTCAAGATGCTTGACACCATCCAGGACAAAGCAGCCCGCTTGATTGGCACCACATCCATAAACAGTCACTCCCTCCACCACCGATGCATAGTAGCAGCAGTGTGCTCCATCTACAAGATGCACTGCAGGGAGTCGCCTAGGCTCCTTAGACAGCACCTTCCAAACCGGGGACCTCTACCACCTAGAAGGACAAGGGCAGCAGATGTATGGGAACACCACCACCTGGAAGTTCCCCTCCAAGTCACTCACCATCCTGACTTGGAAATATATCACCGTTCTTTCACTGTCGCTGGGTCATAATCCTGGATCTCCCTTCCTAACAGCACTGTGGTTATACATAAACCACATGGTCTGCAGCGGTTCAAGAAGGCAGCTCACCACCACCTTCTCAAGTGGAATTAAGGATGGGCAATAAATGCTGGCCTAGTCAGCAATGCCCACATCCACTAAAAGAATATATTTTTAAAATCCTTCAGACATAGACAAATGGACTACAGGCTACAGTTTCTACTGGCACCAGTGAGAGCCTGTTGATAATTATATACATTGTAAATACTGTTTGATATTGAGCTATAAAGGGCATGCTAAAAACTGGAAAAAAAGTGACTTCATTAATGTAATTGTTCAAACTAAACAGTTACATTCAACATATACAAGACACCACAGTGACCCAGTTAGTGCTGTGCATGATGCACTGCCTCACGCTTTCTGACACTCCAACACAGTAACCCCCTTGTTACTTTGGAGAAAGTGGAGGCAGCGGCTCACGTCATTGTAAATACAGCTGATAGGACTGTGGCAGTTAGCCTTATTGTGCAGGGACCTGTTGGAGCTTCTCCTGCAACTGCACTGCCTGCATCTCTGCAGGGGCAGCTACCATCAGTGGGACCTGTACCACAGGCTCCCCTTCAGACAGGCCGGGAAGCTGAGGATGATGTGGGTGTTGCAAGCTCCACGGAACCCTCATCCCTTCATGGGCTTACTCTCTGGCTTGAGGGAGTCTGCTGCTGGGGCTCAGCTAGCATCATGGCCAGCCACTATTGGGCCACCTGAGCAAGTGCCCTGTTCAGGGCCCTTAGTTTCTTGTATACTCCATGGCCAATAATGCTGATGGCCTGACCTGACTGCTCCAGGCTACAAAGAGCATCCTGCATCCTGTGCAGATCATCACACTGCTCTTGCATCCACTCCAGGGTACACCGCTATGGCTGTCCATGAGGTTGGCTGCTATCTCATGGGTGGAGCTCAAGTGCTTGAAGTCGAGCTCACCTACTCCAGGGTCCCCTCCAATTGCAGCGTGTGAGCTTGCATTGCCTCAGGGAACTCCAACAGATGGCCACACATCTACTGCTGCTCCAAGTACTGAGGCCCAGCTTTTGACCCCTAATGTCCTTTCTTATAGTCCAGCAGGGCATCACTGTGACTGTCCTCCCTCTCTGAGGGAGAGTCCACATGTATGTCCACCTCTGACACCTCTCCTGAAAAATAGTGCTGTGCTCCTCATGCTTTGCCTCTTTGTCACGCATAGGGACCTACCGAGGTGCTAGTATCCATGGTGGCAGATGGTGCACTAGTGTGTTGTGACCTTGGATCCCCTTCCTCCTCCTAATGTCTGAGGAATTTCTCGGCTTATACGGGTGGCCGCTCAGTGCTGGGACATATGTGAGACATGAAAACAAATTCATCAGATTTAGGATTAGAGAACCTGAAGTCTCTGCAAAGATGAGGCCTTCCATTCTACCTACTGCTCAGCATGCTGTCATACTGTTAGATGAGGTGCAGTGTTAAGCCATTTCCCACCACCCATCTTCCACCATTTCACCCCACCACCAACACCAGTCCCCCAAACACCACCAACAAATCCCCCACCGAAACACCATTCTACATAAGCCTCTTCCATGGCCATGTGCACCTTGAACAGGAGACACTCCATCACCAACGCTCTCTTGTGAAGGGACCCTTGAAATTTCCATGACTCTCTCCTCCATGGCCTTGACTGCCCACAGCAGCAGCCACCCACCCCGGCCCAATCCATCTTGCAGGAGTTATGCATTCATTTCTCCTGCAACAACAAGAGGTAGAGAGATTTGGCAGGAGACTACAGCATGGAGGAGAGCAGGTCGTCCAGTTGGTCTGAGCCAGCATTTGGTGCAGGCCGCACAACTCCAGAAGCAATGGGAGTGGGCGAATGTGTGGGGAGGTAGGTGAGGGGGTGAGAGGAGGGTGAGTGGTTGAGGGGGCTGGGTGGGTGAGGGGTTGAGGGGACTGAATGGAGGGTAAAGTGAAAGAACAGTATTGTAAAAGTGGGAAAGTTTTTAGATGTATTAGAACAGCTTTTCCACTGTATAAAGTACTATTCTGTATTGTGTAATATTAAAATGCTAGTCCAGTGTGAGATCCAGAGCTCATTTTAAACTGTCCCCATTACTTTCTTTCATTCTACGCAGATCAGCTCAGCCATCTGTTTGGCTGCTTGCAAGCTTTGGCAGATGTATGAGCTTTCAGCTGCCTTCAAAAGCACTAACGGATTCTAAAGTATAGGATTTGTCTTTCCAGCTTCCTTCCCCAGGGGATTGTTTGACTGATGCCTTGGTAAGTTGCTGCAGTGCATTTTGTAGATGGTAGACACTGCTGCCACTGTGCATCAGTGGTGGAGGGAGTGAATGTTAAAGCTGGTGGATGGGGTGCCAATCAAGCGGGCTGCTTTGTCCTGGATGGTGTCGAACTTCTTGAGTGTTGTTGGAGCTATACTCATCCAGGTAAGTGGAGAGTATTTCATCATACTCCTGACTTGTGCCTTGTAGATGGTAGACAGGTTTTGGGGGGTCAGGAGGTGAGTTACTTTCTGTAGAATTCCCAATGGTGCTGAAAATTGTGCAATCATCAGCGAACGTCCCCACTCCTGACCTTATTATGAAGGAAGGTCATTGATGAAGATAGTTGGGCCTTGGACACCACCCTAAGGAACCCCTGCAGTGATGTCCTGGACTGAGATGATTGACCTCCAACAACCACAACTATCTTCCTTTGTGCTAGGTATGACTCCAACCGCTGGAGAGATTTCCCCCCCTGATTCACATTGAGTCCAGTTTTGCTAAGGCTCTTAGATGCCACACTCTGTCAAATGCTGCCTTGATGTCAAGGGCAGTCACTCTCACCTCATCTATTGAGTTCAGCTCTTTAGAGCTCTAAGGCTGTAATGAGGTCAGGAGCTGAGAGACCCTGGCGGAACTCAAACTGAGTTTCAGTGAGCAGCTTTTTGCTGAGTAAGTGCCGCTTGATAGCACTGTCAATCATACTTTCCATCACTTTTCTGATGATCGAGAGTAAGCTGATGGGGCGGTAATTGGCTGGGTTGGATTTGTCCTGTTTTTTGTCGATGGGACATATCAGGGCAGTTTTCCACATTGCCGGGTAGATGCCAGTGTTGTAGCTGTACTGGAATAGCTTGGCTAAGGACGCAGCTAGTTCTGGAGCACAAGTCTTCAGTACTATTGCTGGAATGTTGTTAGGGCCAATAGCCTTTGCTGTATCCAGTACCTTCAGCTGTTTCTTGGTATTATGTGGAGTGAATTGAATTGGCTGATGGTAATGGTAGAGTAGCGGAAATGCCGGGCCGTGCAGTTATAGATTGTGTTTGCAGACAATTCTGCTGCTGCTGATAGCCCACAGCATGTCACAGGTGCCCAGTTTTGAGTTGCTAGACCTGTTTGAAATCTATCCCATTTAGCACGGTGAGGTAATGCCACACAACACAATGGAGGGTATCTTGAATGTAAAGACGGGACTTCATATCCACAAGGACTATGCGATGGTCACTCCTACTAATGATGTCATGAACAGATACATCTGCAGCAGACAGGTTGGTGAGGACGAGGTCAAGTAGGTTTTCCCTTTCGATTGCACCATTTCTGATGATGCTTCATGGTGGCAGCAGTAAATTACTGATTCACAAGGATCCCCAACGAAACTGCCAGTGGCAGAAAAGCTAAAGCTATTGAGAATAAAATAGCGAGGGAATGACGACAGCAAAGAATTGGAAAGAAAAGCGTCAATGGAGTCCCAACACAGTTGATTAAAGTAACAATCATGGAAAAAGTCCTACCTCTACCTGGAAGGCCTCAACCAAGCAGCACACTGGAAAAACTGGCATCGCAAATTCAAGGATTCAGGGTTAGCTCAGGAGCCTGATAAAAAGCAGGTTAGCACACTCCTCTAATCCACTGGTGGCATTGCAGACGACATGCTAATAAGACAGGTTGTTGATGAGGACACAGCAACCTCTGAAGAGGTTATTTAGGCCTGCAATTCACAATTCATTATTCAGAACATTATTATAGACTGGCGAGGTTTAGCAGGCACTGTCAGGAATCCAGAGAAAGTATTGATTTTTTCATTAATAACCTCTATCATTTGGTTGATAGTTGTGAGTATGGGGCTCTAAAGGAGGAACTCATCAAGACCGCATTGTGGTGGGTGTGCTTGATGAAGGCTTATCTGACTTTCTGCATTCCCGAGTTAACATTATCCAAAGCAGTTCAATTATCCAGACAAGATAAACTATGGAAACAGAATTGAGTTTTAATCCAGGGTGCGCAAGAACTATTGTGGAGTCAGAAGATGATGCAGTCCAGTTTGTGACCAATAGAGGTATCAGTGCATCCACTAAAAAGTAGACCCAGAACAAACAGGAGGTGGTTGCCGCCATTACCTGTTGTGACACAAAAAAACCCCATAGGCACAAAGACTGTATAAATGCCTGCCGGAGGTGGGGCTACTTTAAAGCAGTATGCTGCACAGAAAGCCTCCTCTCCAAAATTTAAAGGGAGACCAATCAGATCAAGTAGTATCCAGGAAACAGGGGGTCAGGTAAGAAGATACAGAGGAACAAAAAAAAATGCCATTCTTGGGTGGAGTTGCAAAACCCAAGGGGACCTCTTGGTATATCATAGTCAATGGCCACAAAAACAATCTTAAGTTGGACACAGATGTAGGAGTGTCCATTACTTCTGATGAGATACAGTGGCTGAAGCCTGAATTTCTCAAACCATCTATGATTCAACTTCACAGTCAAGGGAGCACTCTACTCAAGTTGCAAGGGCAGTTGACTATCACAATTCGATGTAATGGAAGAGAACTTACCGACACTCTGTACACACATACAAATTAGGAGCAGGAGTAGGCCACTCAGCTTCTTGAGCCTGCTCTGCCATTCAATAAGATCTTAGCTGATCTGATTGTACCCTCAACCCCATTTTATTCATAACCAAGATTGCTCTTTATTAAGCAGAGAAGCTTGTAAAGCTTTGCAGCCTTCTTTATTCACCAGTAGCAGTGAAAACCCAAGTTGTCTCAGAACGGCTCAATAAAATCTCCGTTGAGGAAGCTCCCTACCTGTGGCCACAGGAGGACATTCTGGACCTTGCATTGCTTTTTGGGGAAGAGAGGGGATGAGGCGATAACCAAGTTACCACTAATGAGTGTGACCAGAACATTCCTGATGAATGTGACCAGGCTGCCAAACCACCTGACTATTCTGGTAAGAACATCAATGTCATTGAACAACCAGATGCAGGTACTGACTTTCACAATGAGAAACCAGGAATAGAAGCTCTGACAATGGCCAGTGAGACAATAGCAGAACATAAAGCTGACTTCCCAAACCCTGATGTCAAGGCTGAAGAGGAAGTGACTGAAACTGCTGATGTACTAGCTACTGATCTCTGACACACTTCAGATGTACAGGGAAGTGTAATTTCTCTGAATCTAGTAGAGGCAGCAGAAGAATAACCTGACCCAGTAAAACATGATATAGTCACAGAACCCAAGGTGACATTCAGCCCTACTCCAGATGTTGCCTTTACTACTGAAGCTCCCTAAATGCCAATGCCTGGTGAACAGCAAATTCACACCAACATGAAAGTAGAGCGTGCACAGGCCAAACAATCACAAACAAAAGACCTAACCCCACAATATTAACAGAAGTATCATTAACTCCACTCAAAAATATTCTTTATTCTTCTGTTTGTTCATTGGATTCTTTCTTGAATGAAACACTGGGAATGCACAACGCCTTATTCCAGGTACGGGAATCACTGAATGTACCTAAGCAATGGATACTTTTGCTAGGCAATGAAATTTCCAGATCAGAAGATTGAGACCCACTACAGCTGTACAAACCTTAAAAAAAGCTGACCAAGTCTCATTCCATCAAGAAAGAGCAGCCAGCAGCATGACCTCTAAAGGGGGTGTAAATATAAAGAACAAAAGAAAACGTCTGTTCATCACCTTTACACTGTACACCATAAACAGGAATTGCTGTCGACTGATTTAAGCACATTCCGGGAAGAACATACATCCTACATGTCCTCTAGGAGTGCCGAGAACACAGCTGGAGATTGACTCCACTGGCACAAGAGGCTCTGAAGGTGGGTGGGGAAGTGGGATGTGCAAATAATTAATTTAATGAGGAGGATGAAAGACTTGGGGGGAGATAGGAGTATAAAGGTTTAATAGCTATTATGCTAATAACTGATTTATATCATCAGTGATAAAAGATCACGTCCCTATAACTTAGAGAGAGATGTTTTTGGAGAGAACCTCATGCTTATCTATCCCTGTACATAATTGTAAATAGTTAATAAATGTTTGGAAGTTCCTGGAAGCCTTGTTTCCAGTTGTCTCTGGTAACAGATCCGTGGACCACTTCTGATGATACTTCAATGACCAGCCTGTGAGACACCCTGGCAAGTGGGAACTGTAATGCGCCACCAAAGCAGTTTAGGCAGTGAAAACACATCTCCAGCAGGCTGATGCTCAGTGAGGTTCCTGGTTTGCTGGTGGCTCAACTGTAACAGCACTGGAACTCCATTTGAGGCATTGCAGTGCTGTGAAGAGCCATCCCATCACAGGATAACTTTAGTCACCCAGGAACTAATCATGTAACTGGGAGATTGGATGAAAGAGCTGTGGAAGGTTTGACTGGTGTAGTATGAATAAGTCACGGCAGCTGTCAGGAAAGTGTGCACAGACATGTGGTCACACATAAGCTACACATTGAGTGAATGGTATACCTTCCTGCTTATGAATCCGTCATGTTTATCAGTTGATGCCCTGATGGCCACATGGGTGTATTCTGCACTTGGGAGAATCTGATGAGGGCTGCGAATCATATGGTCCTCTGTGATGCGGAGGCCATATTTGTGCTGAACTTGATGTAGTCGACCACCTTCCTGAAGAGGTCATCTTGTAACTGAGGTGATGTACTGGTGTGCAGCTGACTGTGAGGTACCACAGAGCTCCGCAGCTGAGCACTGGAAGGATCTTGACATGAAGAAATTTGTGTCAGTGCTAATTTCTACAGGTAGTATGAGATGAGAGCTTATCATTGACAAGGACACAGATGTGTCACCATCTTTCTGGAGAGTTGTAGTCTCCTTCTGCATTGGTGCAATGTTACAGTGACACCCAACACAAGCTTGAGGAACAGCACCTTGTCTTCCAATTAGGCACTTCACAGCCTCCGGACTCAACATTGAGTTCAACAACTTCAGACCATGAACTCTCTCCTTCAATTTGTATTTTTTTCCCTAGTGCCAGTCTGTATCTTGTTCTCATGTTTTGCTTTCAGGCGGAACTGACCTTTATTCTGCTATCAACACCTACTCTGGGCCAATGCTTTACTCCTTTGCTACTACCATTCCCAATCTCTTTACCTTTTGTTCCAATGAAATCATTGTAATTTAATCTCTCCCCACACCCCCCCCCCCCCAACCAATCCCTGTCCTTCCCTTTTTGTTCCACCTGACCCTCCCCCTTTTTCAATAGCATAAACCCATTTCTGCTTCTCTTCAGTTCCAAACAAGAGTCATATTGACCTCGAAACATAAGATAGGAACATAAGAACATAAGAAATAGGAGCAAGAGTAGGCCACATGGCTCCTTAGTCCTACTTCACTATTCAGTATGATTTAGGCTGAGCCCTGACCTCAACTCGATTTTCCAAAGCCCCATATTCATTTATTCCTTTAGTCCCCACAAATATATCAAGATCAGTTGTGAATATGCTCAACAACTGCCATCCACAGCCCCCTGGGATAGAGAATTCCAAACATTCACAACTTGCTGAGTGAAGAAATTTCTCCTCATATCAGTCTTACGTTGTCAATTCTTTATCCTGAAACTATCACCCCAAGTTCTAGATATTCTAGGCAGTGAAACAACCTCTCAGCATCTACCCTAACAAGTCCTCTAAGAGTTTTACATATTTCAATGAGATCAGCTCCCATTCTTCTAAGCACCACAGAATATAAACCTAGTCTACTTAATCTCTTCTTAATGATCCCTGGGATGAGGAATGACTGGTTGTGAGGTGAGAGTGCCTGCACTTGACATCGAGGCCGCATTTGACAGAGTATGGCAGCCTCTTAGCTTCCTCTTCACAGCCTTTTCTTCAAACCAGGATATAGTATAAAAACAAAAAAACTGCGGATGCTGGAAATCCAAAACAAAAACAGAATTACCTGGAAAAACTCAGCAGGTCTGGCAGCATCGGCGGAGAAGAATAAAGTTGACGTTTCGAGTCCTCATGACCCTTCAACAGAACTGAGTAAAATTAGGAGAGGGGTGAAATATATATATTTCAAGATGCAAGAGCAGTGTGGTGATCTGTTTAGGATATAGTATTTTCCAGTAATGATTCTTGTGAGAGAAGATAAACAGCAGACATGCTTTTTCTCCTTGATTTTTGCATGTTATTTTAGGAAAATGTGATTGGATGATAGCTCCTGCAATTTTGTTGTCTGCATGCTATTATACCTCAGCATCCTCCAGGGCTGATCTACAATGTATGTTCAAATTTACCAATGAACAACTCCAATGAATATTTAGGGGCATAATAAAGAGTACGTCTTGATCAATCCAAGCAACAGTAGCTTCAGAATTCCAGTTGTTCTTTCAATAACTAACCATCCACATTCATGTGCCTTACTGTATTTGGAGCTTAAGTAGGAATGCTGGTTCTCCATCATATTTATGATCTATTAATAATTACCTTATAATAGATAGTGTTCTGAAATAACATTCAAAGCGCAGAGCTTCTCACAGCAGGAGTGCGTAGAATTTCTGTTTTGAGTGCGATGGCCAATTCTGGTTCTAACTGCCCAAAAATTGCCACCACTTTGAAGTACTCCCTTCCCCCTGAGTTTCCACACAGCATTTGCATATTGGCGAATGCAAAATCTGCCACAAACCAACGCATTCAGGCAGTGTTTTTAAACACAACTTTCAAAAAAAATTGCTTTAAAAATATTGCTTGATATAGTGAAGAGTAGTAATTTGGTGCAGTTTGATTAATGCAGCTGAAGATGGATTTATCACAATAAATAAGCCTCTTTAATCTCAGTGTCAATCCACCATCTGTGAGTAGCCCAAATTTAAATTGAAAATGACTATTTAGAAATATGCGAAACTATTTTACTAGTTATATTTGGGTATAATATTCAGTTCCTTTGCATATTTTTTTTTAAATTACAGACAAGATCATTGAAAACATGTCTATTATTGTTCTTGCAGCCAAAAGGTTCCCTTTAAATTTTGGGGCCTCCTCGAAGGCCTGCAAACAAGAAAAATTAGTGTAAACTCCTGAGGATCATTAACTCACTTCGGAACGTGACCAGTTTGGAGAGAGTAGCCTGCTTCTAACACAATGGGTGGGATTTTCCACTCTGGAGACTAAATGCAGTGGCGGGCGGGAAAAGCAGCATGCTTCTTGCTGGCTGTCATGGTCGGTTTTTGCACCAGGTCGTCACTTTTAAGCTCATTAAATATGTATGAACATGAAACATGCCATATCTCGTGGCGGGGCAGGATGGGATTAGTCTGCTCCGCCTTTACATCATCGGACCATCCTTCCAGGCGCCATATTTAAACCGCACCCACGCATACAACTTGCTGCAGCACAGGACTTGCCGTGGCAGAATGGCCCCTAAGATGACCAAGCACGCTGCTCTGAAATTTAGCGACACTGCGCTCACAGCACTCATTGATGCAGTGGAGGACCAGCTCTTTAGAAATCTTTACTTAACCCCTGTGATGGACGCCGGAGCTCCACCAACCTCACCACGCCAGGATGGGAGCAGGCCGCCAGGGCAGACAGCGCCAATGTGCCCCAGCAGAGGAATGCCATCCAGTGCAGGAAGAGGATGAATGGTCGCATCCATTTGCCAGGGTAAGTCCACCTTCTCCTCACTCTCAATCCACACTCTCACAAGCCCATCAGCCATTCGCAGGCTTTCACTCCATAGAGATCTCACACACTACCACCACAAGGGACATCACCACTGATCTTCTTACACGCACTTAGACATCTTCATCTCTTCTCACATCCTGTACAAGTCCTCAGCCCTTACAGAGGTCCACTCAGCACCCAAAGAAGGCAGGCATCCTTATCAGCTTTGCCAACTGAGCTGCTCAGTCTGTCCACCTGTCTTTATGCAAGGCAAGTTTGCCCATAACAACACAGAGAGATCCCAGGTCAGAGGGGGGATGCCTGAGCTCAGGCCCCTCACTCAATTTTTTTCTTTGTTCTTTCATGGGATGTGGACATTGCTGCCCATCCCTAATTGCTCTTGAGGAGGTGGTGATGAGCTGCCTTCTTAAACCATTACAGTCCATGTGGTGTAGGTACACCCACGGTGCTGGTAAGATGGGAGTTCCAGGATTTTGACCCAGCGACAGTGAAGGAACGGTGATATATTCCAAGTCAGGATGGTGAGTGACTTGGAGGGGAACTTCCAGGTGGTGGCGTTCCCATCTTATCTGCTGCCCTTGTCCTTCTAGATGGTAGTGGTCGTGGGTTTGGAAGGTGCTGTCTAATGAGGCTTGGTGAGTTTCTTCATTGCATCTTGTAGATGGAACACACTGCTGCTACTGTGTGTCGGTGGTGGAGAGGGTGAATGTTTGTGGATGGGTTCCAATCATGCTTTGTCCTGAATGGTGTCAAGCTTCTTGAGTGTTGTTGGAGCTGTACTCACCCAGGCAAAAGAACAGCATTCCATCACACTCCTGACTTGTGCCTTATAGATGGTGGGCAGGCTTTGGCGATTCATAAGATGAGTTACTTACTGCGGAATTCCTAATCTTTGACCTGTTCTTGCAGCCACAGTATTTATATGTCTAGTCCAGTTCAGTTTCTGGTCAATGGTAACCCCCAGGATGTTGATAGTGGAGAATTTAGTGATAGTAATGCCATTGAAAGTAATGGTTAAATTCTCTCTTGTTAGAGATGGTAATTGCCTGGCACTTGTGTGGCGCGAATGTTACTTGCCGCTTGTCAGCCCAAGCTTGGATATTGTCCAGGTCTTGCTGCATTTGGACATGGACTGCTTCAGTATCTGAGGAGTTGTGAATGGTACTGTACATTGTACAATCATCAGCAAACAACCCCACTTCTGACATTATGATGGAAGGAAGGCCATTGATGAAGCAGCTAAAGATGATTGAGCCAAGGACACTACCCTGAGGAACTCCTGCAGTGATGTCCTGGAATTGAGATGATTGACCTCCAACAACCACAACCATCTTCCTTTGTGCTAGGTAAGAATCCAACCAGCGGAGAGTTTTCCCCTTGACTCCAGTTTTGCTAGGGCTCCTTGTTGCCATACTCGGTCAAATACGACCTTGATGTCAAGGGCAGTCACTCTCGCCTCACCTCTATAGTTCAGCTCTTTTGTCTACATTTGAACTAAGACCGTATTGGGGTCAGGAGCTCAATAGCCCCAGCGGAACCAAAACTGAGCATCAGTGAGCAGGTTATTGCTAAGCAAGTGCCGCTTGATAGCACTGCTGGTGACACCTTCCATCACATTACTGATGATGGAGAGTAGATTGATGGTAATTGGCCAGGTTGGATTTGTCCTGCTTTTGGGTACAGGACATACCAGAGCAATTTTCCATATTGCTGATTAGATGCCAGTGTTGTAGCTGTACTTGAACAACTTGGCTCGGGGTGTGGCAAGTTCTGGTGCACAAGTCTTCAGTGTTATTGCGGAATATTGCCTAGGTGGGCAGCAGAGCTGGCCAGCGAGAACCAGGGCCGTGCCTGTGCCAAGGGTGAGATTGGCATCTCCCAAGCCACTGAGGACCCATTACCAGCTCTTCAGACACAAGCCGAAACTGTGGGTGTTTTATGTTGCTGACTATGCAGCCAATCACTCATTATCACCTCTCTCTTTAACAGGCACCAACAGGGAGAGGAAGAGGGCCAGCGGAAGGCAGCCCATCAGACCTAGCCTCCATAGCACGTCAGATGAGGATCCCAAGGATCCACTAGATGTAGAGCCGTCATTGTGTTCACCTGCACCTTCCACCAGTGCAGAGACACACACCTCAGTGGGACCCAGTTCTAGAGCAGCTAAGCTGAGCACAGTACAGATTCAGCTCCACAGCAGGTGGAGGCAGTGACAGCCATGATCACTGACACTCGGAGGACTGCTGAAGGCCAAGCTCCTGCTAAGTCCGAGTCCAATGACGAGCCTCTGGGCTTGGCCCAAATACAGATGTTGAAGCTGCAAAGACAGACACGGGAACATCATGCAGGGTTGTCAGATGCAGTCATCAGATTGCAATGGACGATGGAGGAGTCCGTCCGCATTCAGTCTGATGTCATTGCACTGACATGCCAGTGCACCAAGGTCAACACCATTAGATTGGCAACTGCCATGGAGACCTTTGTCCAGTACTTTGCACCTGATCTGTGTCAGGATCTGCACTCCATCGCTCTAGCCCTAGGTGGGATCCATCAGTTGCTAGGTGAGATAGGGTGGGGCACCTTGACATCACTCCAGGTGACCCTTCTCCTCAAGGAGTCAGGCAGGAGCCTTTGGCCACCCATTGGGAGGAGGGCTATCAGCTGGACACCCTTAGGCCATCCATCCAGGTGTGTGTTCAGCTGCTCCTAATCCCATCTGCCTGTGACCCCATCACCTCCAGCCCTACTGGCCAAGGCGGGGGCACTTACCCCACAGCAGGAGACCCAAAGCAGGCTGGGGCCCTCCAGGCCTCAGCCCTCCATAGGATACCCACCAAGTCATCACAGATTTCAGGGCGTAGTAGTCAGCTGGCTGCCTCTACCTCTGCTGTGGATATTGGGGATGCACCAAGATGTAGCAGTGGGGTAAGTAAAATTAAGAAGTACTAAGAGCAAAGAGGTAGCAATGGTGTTGACAATCTGTATGTAAATTGCACAAATGTAAATAGGTTTTGTTTCAGTCTCATCTAGTGTATGCCCCTTCTATCTGATGATATGTTCCGTGGTCAATCAAGTGTCGCAGATGCCCGCGCCGCCCGCCCACCGACCCTCCCGGATGTCCCATCATCTGCCTTAGCTCCATAGTGTCGCAAACCATTTCATTACAGTGCCAGACCCTTCTCTGTGCAGTATCGACATGAGTGACACCTTTGGTTCTAAGAACTTGGTGGCTGGGCAAGGCATCTCTGAGACCTGCTTCAGAGGTTCATATAATGTTGCTTAATGAGTTTAGAAGCTGGAGGATGCTTGTCTCCTGATGCTTCTGCATTGAAGAGCACTCATTATGGATCTAGAGGATTGAATGTTGACACGCATTGTAGTCAATCTCAGTCAGGACATCTTTCATTGGTCTCCATGTAATTCCCGTCAGCCTTGAGCATGCTTTACTTATGAACCAAAACCCAGGGTTCTTATGCACTCGTGCTGGCCTGCAGCATTATCTCAGGCCCACCTGTACATCTAAAGATCACTCCAATCTTAGTCCCCAACTTCCCACCTCCATGATGCAGTGCTATGGACCTCGATAACACATTTTGAGCCCTGCCAATCGTGCTAGATGATTAGAACTACTTGCGATAGGAGGATTGTGTAGAGGCCCTAGATGCTGGACTTTGACATGGGAGATGCTGTGCAGGGCCAGAAGGATTGGCTAGTACCTTGTTACACTAACCCTGTCTCAGATGCTAATTTGACATGGTAATGTGCTAGTTACAATGGCATCATTGTGACTGGTTTCCTTATGGATATGTCAGACTGATGGAAAGAAAATGTGGAGGCCTCACATGGGATCAGAGTGAAGCTCCAGAACCTCTGATGTGTGATTTTTATTATCAAAATTTAGAATATTTAATGCCTAGATGGAGTGTCAGCATTTTTGGGTCCACAGATGCCAAGACTAGGCTGAACGGTAACTTGGGAGACTCTAAACGGAGCCATGCTTAACAGAGCGCAGACCATGCTGCTGCAACTGAAGCTTTTAGGGTGCACTGAAAGGTGAGCTGAAGTACAGGCTCACATTCATTACTGTGGGTTGAGATGACTGCGTCCTGAAGAGGGATCTCATGCTAGGGACTCAGTATGATGATGAGGCCTGAAGACTTGTCTTGCATGAAGGATTGCCTGTGCGGACACACTGCAGTGCAGATTCAGATTAGACCTCAGACATCAAGGTGAGAACCACTGAGCGGGGATTGTCCTCCTCGAGGTACCTTGCTACATTGCCGGCTTTCTGCCACGAGTGCACTGAGGATTTCAATGCTGCTACTGCCTCTTGAAGGCTCCCATAGGCAATGGGATGTTGGTGAGATGCTTGAAGAGGCTCCATCATCTCAAATCTGCTCACAAAACGCACTGTTGCAGTAATTATCCCTAACAGAAAGGCCACATGTTGCAGAGACTGCCTTACATTCCAAGGATGAGGACATTGTGACGCAGGAGTGTAACTACTCATTCAGAGATTGATGTACTTCTTTGAGATGAGGATCGCATCAATGTTGGATGACAGTGTCAAGTTAGACCCAGCATGGAGGGCACTGGTGAAACAGGCTCACATGAGCTATTCGTCTTCATCCTTCTGGAACCTGGTAGCTGTTAGCATGTCAAGTGCATGTTTGCCTCATCTGCCCCGTGCTATGGCCTCTTCCTCGTCCTCATCAATCACCACATCCTCAGCATTGGAGGAGACGCGCAGCTCCTCCATCTCTCTTTCTGGCAAGACATCCCCACTTTGGAGCATCAAGTTATGTAGAGTTATGCAAGCTATGAGGATACAGGACACCCATTGGGGAGAGTACTGGACCGCACTGCCTGACCTGTCCAGACATCGAAAATGCATCTTCAAATGGTCTGCTCAGTCAATGGGCATGTTGCAGAATGAGCAGCATTATACCTCTCATGTGAGGCACTTTGTGGCCACCAAACGTCAGCCACGGCTTTTGCAGGAAGCCTTTGTTACTGAGGAGCCAACCCTGGATGCACTGAGGGCCCTCGAAGATGTGTGGCACCTGCAATTGACTCAAGATGTATGAGTTGTGGGATCTCCCAGGTTATCTCGCACATACCTGCATAATCAGCTTCTGGTGGTTGCAGACCAGCTGCACATTGAGAAAGCAGAACCCTTTCCTGTTGATGGATTGTTGTGGCTGCTGCCAGGGAGTCGATGGTACCCTGCACCTGTGGGAATCCAGAGGTCACTGCAAATCCCACTGCTCTGGCAGCTTTGCTGAGTTCACCTAGGGACAAGTGAACTTAATTGTGCACCTTGCTAAATAGGGCATCCATAACCTCTAGAATGTATTTGTGAGCAGATGCTTGAGAAATCCCGCAGAGATCTCCGGTGGAGCCCTGGAATGAGCTACTCGCAAAGTTCAGATTGGCGGTCACTTTTAGAGCTACTGGCAATGGATGGACTCCCAGTCCCTGTGGTGTCAGCTCCTCCCAGAGAATGAGGCAGATGTGAGCCACCACATGCCTAGACATGCACAGGCACCTATGGCACTGTTTTGGGGTCATTTACAGCAAGAGAGTGAGAGAGAAACAATGTGGTCATTTACAGCGAGAGAGTGAGAGAGGAGTGGAGCCTTTAACAGTGAGAGTGTGAGACCATTAAAAAGTGTGAGGGGGAAAAGAGCGCAGAGAGCAGCTGATTGATGAATAGGATTGGTGAGTATTTCTAGTCTTTAAAGTAAAGTAGGGTCTTCAGTTTCTGTTTAGATCTCTAGTCTTTTTTTCTCTTTTTCTTAAAGATAGCTTGTTAATTATAAGATCAATACTAGTGTGTATAAAAATAATTATAATAAAGTCTAAAGAGTGGGGATACTAGAGTAATTAATTAATAAATTGAATAAAATACGATAGCGATGGCAGGATGGGTGATGTGTTGCTGCTGCAGCGTGTGGGAGCTGCTGGTCACCAAGGCGTTCCAGAGCGAACACATCTGTACCAAGTATTTGCAGCTCGAAGAACTTCGGCTCCGAGTTAAGGAGCTGGAGTCCAAGTTGACGAAATTGCACCACATCAGGGAGGGGGAGAGTTACCAGGACACTTTGCTCCAGGAGGCGGTCACACCCGTCAGATTAGGTAATTCAAATTTGGTCTGTGATCAAGGACAGGAGGGTGTGACTGTAGGTGAAGCAGGTTTGGGGACCCAGGGCTAGCGTTTGAGGAGCCTCGGCCCCTGAAACTGTACAAAAGTTACAAGGTTCTTGTAAGCTGTGTGGATGAGAGTGGGGACTGCAGGGAGCAAACTGACCACAGCACCGTGGTACAGGGATCCATTCAAGTGGGGGGAGGAAATAGGAGCATAGTAGAGGTAGGAGACAGTATAATTAGGGGGATAGATACTGTTCTCTGCAGCCATGAGCGTGAGTCCCGAAGGCTGTGTTGCCTTTCCGGTGCCAGGGTTAAGGATATCTCCTCAGGGCTGGAAGGGAACTTGGAGTGGGAGGGAAGGGATCCAGTTGTCGTCATCCATGTTGGTACCAATGACATTGATAGGACCAGAAAGGAGGTTCTTCTGAAACAATTTGAACAGTTAGGATCTAAATTAAAAAGCAGAGCCTCCAAGGTAATAATCTCGGGATTGCTACCTAAACCGTGGGCAAACTGGCATAGAGTAAATAAAGTCAAGGAGTTAAATGTGTGGCTCAGAGATTGGTGTGGGAGGAGTGGGTTTCAGTTCATGGGGTACTGGCACCAGTACTGGGGTAGAAGGGAGTTGTTCCGGTGGGACGGGCTTCACTTGAATAATGCGGGGGCCAGTGTCCTGGCAATTCGAATAACTAGGGCTATAGAGATGGCTTTAAACTAAATAGTGGTGGGGAGGCTTCTGGAAAGGGGATACGAAGGCTTACAAAGCAAAAGGACATGGCAGCCTCGCAGGGCAGTTACTTAGATAATGATACCCAGAATGTATCATTAGGAAGGGACAGGAAGGGACAGAGTGTACAAACATAAAAAACAGCAGCAAATAGGGTCAAAAGGGGAAAAAAAGGTAAAATGGCAAAATTAATGGCTCTTTACTTAAATTGATGTAGTATCCGAACAACATAACTGAATTAACAGCAAAAATAGAGGTTAATGGGTATGATCTGATAGCCATTACAGAGACATGGTTACAAGGAGATTATAGCTGGGAACTAAATATTCAGGGTGATATGACTTTTTGAAAGGACAGGCGGGAAGGAAAGGGTGGTGGGGTAGCTTTGTTAGTACAAGATGGAATAAGTATGATAGCAAGAAAGGATCTTGGATCGGAAGATATAGAATCCATATGACTGGAGGTAAGAAATAACAAGGGGAAGAAGGCACTGGTGGGAGTAGTCTGTAGGCCCCCTGACAGTAGCTATGCTGTTGGACAAAATAAATCAGAAGATAATGAGGGCATGTAAAAAAGGCAATACACTAATCATGGGTGACTTTAATTGTCGTGTAGATTGGGAAAATCAAATTGACAGAGGTAGACACAAGCAAGAATTCAGAGTGTATTCAGGACAGTTTCTTAGAACAATATGTTGTGAATCCAACCAAGGATCGGCTATTTTAGTTCTGGTAATGTGTAATGAGGCAGGTTTAATAAATGATCTCAGGGTAAATGACCCCTGGGAAATAATAACCATAATATGGTAGAATCTAGCATTCAGTTTCAGAGTGAGAAACTTGGGTCGGAAACAACTGTGCTAAACTGAAATAAGGGTAATCACAATGGAATGAGGGCAGAGTTGGCTGGAGTGGACTGGGAGAGGAGTTTCACAGAAAAGATGGTAGATGAACAGTGGCAGATGTTTAAGAAAATAGTTCATGACTCTCAACAAAGATATATCCCAATGAGGAAGAAGGATTCTAGGAAGGGGGTAAACCAACCATGGTTAACCAAAGAAGTTAAGGACAGTATCACATTGAAAGAAAAAACATACAATGTGACAAAGATTAGTGATAAGCCAGAGGATTGGGAACGTTTTAATAACCAGCAAAAGATGACCAAAAAAAGAATAAAGAGGGAGAAAATAAACTTTGAGGGTAAACTAGTAAGTAATATAAAAACAGACAGTAAGAGCTCCTTTAAATATATAAAAAGGAAGAGAGAGGCCAAAGTGAACATAGGCCCCTTAGAGAACGAGGCTGGGGATATAATAATGGGGAACCAGGAAATGGCAAAGGAGTTGAATAAATACTTTACTTCAGTCTTCATGGTAGAAGATACTTAATAGCATTGCAAAAATAATAAATAATCAAGGGGCAAAAGGGGGGGGAGGAAATAAATACATTAACTATCACAAGGGAAAAAACACTAGGCAAACTAATGGGGCTGAAGACCAATAAGTCCCCTGGAGCTGATGGGTTACATCCTAGGATATTAAAGGAAGTAGCTACAGAGATAGTGGGTGCACTGGTGCATCTTCCAAGAATCCTTATATTCTGGAAAAATCCCAGAGGATTGGAGAACTGCCAATGTAACACCCTTTATTCAAAAAAGGATGGAGACAAAAAAACAAGTAACTATAGGCCAGTTAGCTTAACATCTGTCATTGGGAAAAAGTTGGAGTCTGTTATAAAGGATGTAATAGCAGAACATTCAGAAATACATAATCTAATCAAGCAGAGTCAGCATGGCTTCATGAAGGGGAAATCATGCCTGACAAATTTATTAGAATTATTTGAGGAGGTAACAAGCAGGATAGATAAAGGGGAACCAGTAGACGTAATATATTTGGATTTCCAAAAGGCGTTTGATAAGGTACCACACGTAAGGCTGCTTAATAGGATAAGAGCCTATGGTGTTGGGAGTAGTACTTTAGCCTGGATAGAGGATTGGCTAACCAGTAGAAGACAGAGTTGGGATAAGGGGGGCATTTTCGGGATGGCAACCTGTGACTAGTGGAGTGCCGCAGGTATCAGTGCTGGGGCTTCAATTATTTACAATATATATTAATGACTTAGATGAGGGAAGTGAATGTACTATCGCCAAGTTTGCAGATGACACAAAAATAGGTGCAAAGGCAAGCGGTGAGGATGACGCAAGGAGCCTACAGAGGGATACAGACAGGTTAGGTGAGTGGGCAAAAACTTGGCAGATGGAGTATAATGTGGGAAAATGTGAGGTTATGCACTTTGGCAAGAAGAATAGAGGAGCTGAATATTATTTAAATGGAGAAAGACTGCAGCATGGAAGGATTTGGGAGTCCTTGTGCATGAATCCCAAAAAAACTAACATACAAGTTCAACAGGTAATAGGGAAGGCAAATGGAACAAAAACAGAAAATGTTGGAAAAACCCAGCAGGTCTGACAGCATCTGTGGAGAGAGAAAGGCAAATGGAATATTGGCCTTTATTTCAAAGGGAATGGAGTATAGAAATAGGGAAGTCCTGCTAAAACTATACAAGGCACTAATTAGACCACACCTAGAATACTGTGAACAGTTTGGGTCCTCTTATTTAAGGAAAGATATGCTGGCATTGGAGGCAGTCCAGAGAGGGTTCACTAGGTTGATACTGGGTATGGAGGGATTTTCTTATGAGGAGAGGTTGAGTAGGTTGGGTCTGTACTCACTGAGATTTTGGAGTTATCAACAGTCACAGATTGCAACTCTTTTGAGTACAATCACAGTTCTTGGTTTCCAGGAGTGGGACATGAACCCACAACCCTCTGATTCAAAGGCGAGGGTGCTATGGACTGAGCCACAGCTGACACCTACTCACTGAGATTTAGAAGAATGAGAGGTGACCTTATTGAAACATATAAGATTCTTAGGGGACTTGACAGGGTAGATGCTGAGAGGTTGTTTCCCCTTTTGGGAGAGTGTAGCACTAGGGGGCATAATCTCAGAGTAAGGGGAATCCATTTAAAACAGAGATGAGGAGGAATTTCTTCTCTCAGAGGGTAGTCAATCTGTGGAATTCTTTACCACAGAGGGCTGTAGAGGCTGGGTCATTAAGTATATTCAAGGCTGAAATAGCCAGATTTTTAATCAGTAAAGGAATCAAGGGTTATGGGGAAAAGGCAGAAAAGTGGAGTTGGGGATTATCAGATCAGCCATGATTTCATTGAATGGCGGAGCAGACTCGATGGGCCGAATGGCTCCTACGTCTTATGCTCTTATGATTTTCTGGGGTATGAGAGGTGTCTTCTGTACATCCTTGTTCTTGTCAGGTGCCTCTGCTCAATGGTTCTCTCAGCCTCAGCTTCTGGGTCTTAAGGGGCCTTCGTTAATCAGGGTGAGGCTTTTCCCTTAGCTCAGCTGGGCAGCAACAGGCCCTTATTCTTCTCCTTCTTAACTACCTTATTGCCAGGATGAAGGCAACGTTGCCTATTCCATCTAAGGCACTTGTGCTTGTGTCTGCGGAAAGATTAAACAGAAACATGAATGAACGTAAGCCTGCAATGGTCACTTTCCAGTTGCTAAGATGGAGTAATTGTAGAGCCCATGGGTCACTTTCATCCCAGCCATTACATCCCCACTGACTCCTTCAGAGTGCCATTACAATCTCCTGGAGCACAGGTAGGGGACCCACGGGACCCACCCACCCAAACATCCCCTCCACTCCCTGCCAAACGACATAGGCGCGACAGGCTTTGACACAGGGATTTGGATCTGAGTGAGTTCTGCCAGGCGAGAGAAGCTGGGATTTTCCATGCCCATCAGCATCAGGCATGTTTGGTGGCGTGAGCGGACAATATGGCGCAATCGGTTTCGCAACGGTGTGAAACCAGTTTGCAATCATCTGCTCATCCCATTGATGCTGGGCTGCATTCTCCACCATTGGATGTCGGAAACCTCATTGTAATACATCAGCGTACCATTATTAGGCCTGCCAGCTGGAATTGACCCACCCAGGGTCATGTCTTTGCTGCAGTCCTGGGCTGGAAGCACTGAGCGTGGCTGTACATTAAATGTGGTGCCTGGCGTGATGAAGCGGTGAGGTGATGGTGTGGCAGATGAATTGGAGCCCACCCACCATGAAATGGCGTGTTTCCCAGGAATGCATAAATAATGTGGCGGGTTTGGGACAATACTGTTGAAAACCCGTCATTATGGCCAGCAGGTAAAACGTCGTTTTACCCACCTGCTACCATATTTAGTGCAAATCTGGGCTATTCCACCCTTAGTCAAGGCACTGTCAGATTGTATTCTTAGAATACACAACAGACCCAACTTGCACTCATGTTATGAAAGTATTGCAGGGAAGAGAGCCTTCAAAACCTTAAACTGCCAGCTGCAAGGTTTTGTGGTCTTTGGGCCATTAGGCATATGCATTTTGGCCCTTGACAACTTTGCAATTGGTTCCTTCTGACACTCGGGATTTCCCACGAGAGGGACAAAGGGTCTTTGGAAGCCAATCCTACAATGGCCCCCTGGTTTATACTCTTGCAAGAATGCGCAACATGAGTTAAGGCACCACATTCCCTAACTTGGCATTAGACTGCTTCTAACATGTCTTAGCCATGCCTTCCTTTCCATTTGGTTAAGCGGAAATGAGTAGGGTACCCCTTGAATCGGCCCACAAGTGCATTGGTCGACTCCTCCCACCAGCCCTGAGAGCCGTCCCCTGGCAATTCTTTTCATACAGCCCAGCTTCCATCGCCCCCCCTGCCCCCCACTTCCCGGGACCACCAAAGTCCCTCCCATCATTCTGGAGAAGCATCATGTGTAGGTTTCCCTCCATCCAATCACTCTCCTGCCTCCCCCTCTAATCCTCAATCCCATCGTGATGGTTGTTGATACCCCTGTTCTCTCCCCCTGAACTGTTTGATGTTGATGCCCTGATGCCCCATAGACCTGACCCCTCCCATCTTGAAGCCCATTGTACTGTGACTTACAGAGACCCCCCCATGAGATCATTGAGTGTGCACCCCCCCCACCCTCCCCACCGACATTATCTGTTCCCTATCTACAGACTGCAGATGCCTCCTCTAACTGTGACTGTGCCATCTGCGGCGCAGTATCAAGCCACCAACCCCCAGGACTGATATGTGAGAGAGACTCACCATGCCCTGCGCACTAAGCTGGGCATGGCTGACAGGCCCTCTCCTCCCCGGACTGGGACCAGGACAGGCATGTCAAGAACAGCCCTCCAATTTATGGCGCAGATCCACAGGACTGACTATGATTCGTGGGCCCGACTACTTGTTGCGCAACTGCCCAGGAATGTCCCTGCTTTCAGGCCCCGAATAATTTCCACCACCGCCCCCACTCCCCAGCCATGTGCCTGTGTGCTCTCTCCCCTAGTCATCCCCACCCCACAGTCAAGCCTTTGCCCTCCAGCCCCTTCCCTCGGTTTTGTCTCACCCACCCATTAAAGCCTTTTCCTTCCAGCTCCCTCCCCCTCCCCTCCTTCCAGTCCCGCTGGTCTTGCATGGTAAGCCTTGGTTCTGACCCCTCCGAGTTCCTGCTGCTCTTGCTTGTGCAGCCTTGGCACAGAGTTGGAGCAGCCATGAGCACAGAGCAATGAAAGGTAGGCAAACATACCTCAAAGTCACGAGTGAATTGGTGCTCGCTTGTGAATCACACCAGTCTAATTAACTGCCAACGCAGCTATTTGATCCGGAATGGGGGTGATACTGGCAAGCTGCCTTTTTAATGAGTATTCAAGATATTCCAATCTTAGCAGTTAACTGTCAGCCATCATCAATGGGTGCATTCTCCATGGCAATGCCTCTACCAGTCAGAGCCCACTTGCCAACTAATCAACACTCTCTTCTCATACAGTATAAATTGTTGTTTTTCCCTTGTATTGGTATTCTTGCTGAGTGTCCTGATGAGTGCAAGATAAAAAGCTTTGACATGTCTCATTTTTCAGCAATACTCAAGCTCTGTACTGCCAACGACTACATAAAATTCTGCAATCTTTTGCACTGGTTACGCTAATTTCTGGCAAGTAGCACCAAAGAAATCAGTAGAATTGAGCAGAAATTCCAGGCCTAGGAACTTAAATAGGTACTTCCCATAATATTTTGCCCAACTAACATGAAAGATGATGAGAAGTATGCATCTGAATTCTTAATTTGTAGTTCCAGTGGACAAGGTACAGGGTGCATAAGTTTTAATAATTACCCACGTAGTCTAAAAAATTCCAAACAGAGTGGATGGATATGGTTTTGAGCCTGGCTAACTGATCCATACACAAATTATGATATTCTGGGCTCATCGATGGAATTGGGTTTTCCCCTATTTGTATGAGTAAAGTGTTTCTGGCAGGTACAGGCATATAATGAACACCAAGTATTTTTTGAAAATCTGCTGTATCATAACATCCTTGTGAACCCTTCCAAACTATGACCTATACTACCTAGAAGAACAAGGGCCACAGATCCATGGGAACACCACCACCTGGAAGTTCTCCTCCAAGCCACGCACCATCCTGACTTGGAAATATATCGCTGTTCCTTCACTGTCGCTGGGTCAAAATCCCGGAATTCCCTTCCTAACAGCATTGTGGATGCATCTACACCACATGGACTGCAGTGGTTCAAGAAGGTGGCTCATCAGCACCTTCTCAAAGGCAACTATGGATTGCTAATAAATGCTGGCATTGCCAGCAACATTCACATCCCAAAATGAATTAATAGAATGGCTGCTTCTCTGCAACAAATAAGATGCCAAGAGCCTTTATTAACATTTCATGAGCCATTTTCTTTATGGGCATTTTCTTTATGCAGCTGAGTATAGGTGAAGTGTCTGCATAATCATCCCTGTAGGTATTGATGACCCAACAGTTTATGAAGATAGAAGCAAAGTAATTACAGGAGCATAACACCCAGACTCAAAAAGCACTTTGTTTTTTCACATTGTTCATTGATTTCAAGAGGGAAATATTCGATCACCCAGGCCACATATCTAAGTCTACAATTCCAGGTACAAAACTGTTGGTCACTTTATTTTGATCACGTTTTCACTTAACAATTGGTTTTGCTCATAACTCACAGTTTATGTGCATCACACCAGTGGTTATCTGTACAAAAATGTAAGTTGCAGGAATTACCAAAAGTTGCATTAATAATAAAATAATCTTTCCCCCAGCTCCTGTCTGCACAGAAACCACAAATCTAACCGAGATACTGAGTTTACATTTTGATATATTTTTAATTCCTTCAGCACACACTGAAACAAAACTTTTTTCTACTTTATGCTTTTTTTCCCTGATTTTGTGCTCTTCTTCCCAAATTTGTGTTGTAATGCAACGGCTAGGCCTAAAGACTATGACCGAAATTATTGCCTACAGTCCATAGTGCAAACTAAACTTTCAAAAGATAGCATCACAGCAACTAGAACTCTGAATGATACTTCAGATAATATTATTCTTGCTGCATCCTGCAGCAAGCAAATAAAAGTAGACTTTGTCAGTTACAGGATTAAAGAGTCTTTATCACCAATAAAGGTGTCTGAACCAATGACTTGTGTTACAAGGATTCTAAACGGAGAAGGGCATTGACGACATGTTGTTTATTAGCTATAGTAATTCAACATTTTGAACAATATAAAATGTTAAATTCTAAAGGACATTTCAAGATTTTCCTCTGTATCAGAAAAAAAGCAGCAATTTACCTCAGCAGCCTAAATGGATGAAAGTGTCTCAGCAACTAAACTTGCCTCAAATGTCTTTCAGTTAAAATCAGTGATGTTGTTAAAAATGAGACTGAAGTACTACCCAGGTTAAATTGACTCAAAACAAACAATTCCTCAGGTATAGATGGCATTTGTTCAAACTGCTGAGAGCGACTAGCATTAAGAGATTTGTGAGTTGCTTACAGTGAGTATGATAGTATGCGGGAGTCGGTGGAAATTGGGTGGTTATGTGTAGATGAGAAACAGGCTCTTGTAGTACGTACATTCAAAAAGGGGGGCAAAACGGGCAAATATGGGTCGATTAGTCTTACTTCTATTCCATGTAAACAGTAATTTATAATCAGGATTAAATTTGAGGATTATCTGTACAGCAATAACCTAGATAACAACAGTTAGCGTGGATTCAGATGGGAAGATTCTGCCTAACCAACCATCCTGATTTCTTAGTGAAAATGATAATGAGACAACAGTAGGTTCTATAGTACTGCATACCCTGGATTCAGTGGTTGCACATTTGCCTCTGAGTTAGAAGATTGTGCGATTAAGCCCTACTCCAAGATATAAAAGATCTGTTGTCACTGTTCAAAGAAGAGCAGGGGTGTTCTCCTGAAGTCCTGACTAATATCTATCCTTCAACCGACGCACATTATCAGGTCATTTAGCTCAATGTTTATTTGTGAAAATTGACTGCTACATTGCCCTATATTATAGCAAGAAACACTTTAAAAATTCTTCATTATCTGTGAAGCACTTCAGGTATCCTGAGGTCGTGAAAAGTGCAAAAAAGTGCAACTTCACTTTGAAATTTAAAAGGCTTTTGATAAAGTTCCACATAGAGGACTATTAATTATAGTAACAGCTGTGGGTATTCAGGGTAAACTCTGGGAATGGATAGTCACTGATTGAAGGGTAGGAAAGAATGAGTATGATTAGAGGAGTTATATCAAGGGGAGGGAAGTACCATGTAAAGTATCTCAGGGCTTGGTGCTGGTATCACTACTCTTTCCAATTTACATAAATGAACTGGCTTCAGAAGCTCGAAGCAAAGAGGTCAAATTTGCAAATGGTGCTAAATTAGGAAAAAGAGGCAGAAAAGTTGGACAAGATACATGATTGGGTAAGACAATTACAAATGAAACAATTCTTGCACCCACCACCTCCCCCCCACCCCCCCAATAAGTGTGTAATCAATGAATGGCACAGCTAACACAGACTGCAAGCTTGACGCATGATAATCAGCAGGTTGCATGAATATTATGTGCTGTCAAAGGCAATACTAATAGACAGGTGCAGTGCACACCCAAACATTGTGTGCCTGTTTTATGTAGGTCAGGGGGCAGAGAATGACTTAGCTAAAACTCTGGCGTCATAGTCATGTTCTTATCTACACAGCCCAACCAAACTGCACTTTGATTGCAACCCAATAGCTGACTAACGTGTTACACAAAACCACACCTGTGCTTGTCCATACACACACCTATTAACAAATATTATCAAAACGGTAATAAAATATGATGGAAAGGAGAAATAACCCGGGAAGAGAAAGGTATACATACTTATCTAAACCAATAATAATGCACTTCAGGATCTAATGCATAGAACAATTTTAACAAGTTTACATTAAAAGACACTGCATCCAACAAAAAGTGTTTTTAAAAAAGTACACAATAACACAATAATTAATGACTTGGATGACAGAAGTGAATGTACCATCGCCAAGTTTGCGGATGACACAAAAATAGATGGGGAGGCAAGTGCTGAGGTTGACACAAAGAGTCTACAGAGGTACATAGACAGGTTAAGTGAGTGGCAAAAACTTGACAGGTGGAATATAATGTGGGAAAATGTGAGGTTATGCACTTTGGCAGGAAGAATAAAGGAGATGAATATTATTTAAATGGAGAAAGACTGCAGAAAGCTGCAGCACAGAGGGATTTGGGGGTCCTTGTGCATGAATTACAAAAAGCTAGTTTACAAGTTCAGCAGGTAATAGGGAAGGCAAATGGAATGTTGACCATAATTTCAAAGGGAATGGAGTATAAAAATAGGGAAGTTTTGCTAAAACTATACAAGGCACTAGTTAGACCACACCTAGAATACTGTGAACAATTTTCATCCCCTTATCAAAGGAAAGATATACTGGCATTGGAGGAAGTCCAGAGAAGGTTCACTAGGTTGACCCCAGGTATGGAGGGATTTTCTTATGAGGAGAGGTTGAGTAGGTTGGGCCTGTACTCATTGGAGTTTACAAGAATGAGAGGTGACCTTATTGAAACATATAAGATGCTTAGGGGGCTTGACAGGGTAGATGCTGAGAGGTTGTTTCCCCTTGTGGGAGAGCCTAGGACCAGAGGCCATAATCTCAGAGTAAGGGTCACCCATTTAAGACAGAGATGAGGAAGAATTTCTTCTCTCAGAGGGTAGTGTATCTGTGGAATTCTTTACCGCAGAGGGCTGTAGAGGCTGGGTCATTTAGTATACTCCAGGCTGAGATAGACTGATTTTTAATCAGTAATGGAATCAAGGGTTATAGGGAAAAGACATGAAAGTGAAGTTGAGAATCATCAGATCAGCCATGATCTCATTGAATGGTGGAGCAGACTCAATGGGCCGAAGGGCCTACTTCTGCTCCTACACCTTATGGCCTTATAACATAACCAGTATAAAATGAAACATCATGATTTTTGTTACTTCTCCCTTCAGAAATCACATAAAAGGTCCTTCCTCAGTGACTGTCTCCGTCTCCGACTTACCCCACATGGATTTCAACTGAAGCTCCATCCCTCATGTTTCGAACCCACCCAGGATTACAGGTATCTCCGGGACATACAACGCTCCTCGGACTGCTGTTCTCGTCGCATCCTGAGATCCACACTCAGTGCCATGCGCCGCCGTATGAACACACTCGACCTCTCCCTCCGGCAGCACCGCTGCACCCTATTTCTATGCTGCCTGAGCCCCCAGTTTCATTTTATTCTTCGTCTCATCCAACGCCTCAACAAGAAACTTTGTCTCTTTCTTTCAGGTGCAAAGGAACGCAAGCTCCAACAACTCATCGACACCAACACCCATCCAGGACCCTCCACCCCTGCCTGTCCCTCTGTCCCTATCCCGTCTTCCAATCCCAGCCCTGGCCGTGTATTCACCATACCCCCTGACCTTCCCCTCTCCGATGCTGAACTTTCAGTGCTCAGCAAAGGACTTAGTTTCATACCCTTGCTCCCTCATCAATGAATTTCGGGCTCGGCACGATGCTGAACTCTTCTTCCGCCGCCTTCGTCTCCATGCTCACTTCTTTGGGCAGGAGTCCTCTCCCCGTTCGACAGATCCTTTTACCCGCCTCCAATATTCTCCCTCCACCTGGACCCCTCCCTCTGGATTCTTACCTTCTCTTGATCTTTTCATTGAGAACTGTCGGCGTGACATCAGTCGTCTCAATTGCTCTGCTCCTCTCACCCACTCTAACCTGTCTCTCTCTGAACTTGCTGCACTCCGTTCTCTCAGGTTCAACCCTGACATTGTCATCAAACCTGCTGACAAGGGTGGTGCTGTTGTTGTCTGGCGCACTGACCTCTACCTCGCAGAGGCTGAGCGTCAACTCGCAGACACTTCCTCCTACCTCCCCCTGGACCATGACCCCACGACTGAACATCAAGCCATTGTTTCCAGGACTGTTACTGGCCTCATCTCCTCTGGAGATCTTCCTTCCACAGCTTCCAACCTCACAGTCTCCCAACCTCGGACGGCCCGCTTCTACCTCCTACCCAAAATCCAAAAACAGGACTGTCCCGGCAGACCGATCATGTCAGCCTGTTCCTGCCCCACGGAACTCATTTCTTGTTATCTTGACTCAATTCTCTCTCCCCTTGTCCAGTCCCTTCCCACATACATCCGTGATTCCGCTGACACCCTACATCATATCAACAATTTCCAGTTCCCTGGCCCCAACCGCCTCCTCTTCACCATGGACGTCCAATCTCTCTACACCTCCATCCCCCACCGGGATGGTCTGATCGCTCTCCGTTTCTTCCTTGAACAGAGGCCCGAACAATCCCCATCCACCACTACTCTGCTCCGCCTGGCTGAACTTGTTCTCTCACTGAACAATTTCTCCTTAAACTCTTCTCACTTCCTCCAAATAAAAGGTGTGGCTATGGATACCCGCATGGGCCCCAGTTATGCCTGTCTCTTTATGGGGTATGTGGAACATTCCTTGTTCCAGTTCTACTCCGGCCTCCTCCCACAACTCTTTCTCCGGTACATCGATGACTGCTTCGGTGCTGCTTCATGCTCCCGTCTGGACCTGGAAAATATTTATTAATTTTGCTTCCAATTTCCACCCCTCCATCATTTTCACATGGTCCATCTCTGACACTTCCCTTCCCTTCCTTGACCACTCTGTCTCAATTTCTGGTGATAGACTGTCCACCAATATTCATTTCAAGCCTACCGACTCCCACAGCTACCTCGACTACAGCTGCTCACACCCTGCTTCCTGTAAGGATTCCATCCCATTCTCTCAGTTTCTTCGCCTCTGTTGCATCTGTTCTGATGATGCCACTATCAAAAACAGTTCCTCTGACATGTCTTCCTTTTTCCTTGACTGAGGTTTTCCATCCACGGTGGTTGACAGGGCCCTCAACCGTGTCCGGCCCATCTCCCGCGCATCCGCCTTCACACCTTCCTTTCCCTCCCAGAACCATGATAGGGTCCCCCTTGTCCTCACTTATCACCCCACCTCCGCATTCAAAGGATCATCCTCCACCATTTCCGCCAACTCCAGCATGATGCCACCACCAAACACATCTTCCCTTCACCCCCCCCGGCGGCATTCCGCAGGGATCGTTCCCTCCGGGACATCCTGGTCCACTCCTCCATCACCCCCTACACCTCAACCCCCTCCCACAGCACCTTCCCATGCTAACTCAGAAGGTGCAACACATGCCCCTTTACTTCCCCTCTCCTCACCGTCCAAGGGCCCAAACACTCCTTTCAAGTGAAGCAGCATTTCACTATCACTTCCCTCAATTTAGTCTACTGCATTCCCTGCTCCCAATGCAGTTTCCTCTACATTGGAGAGACCAAACGCAGGCTGGGTGACCACTTTGCGGAACACCTTCGGTCTGTCCGCAAGCATGACCCAGACCTCCCTGTCGCTTGCTATTTCAACACTCCACCCTGCTCTCATGCCCACATATCCGTCCTTGGCCTGCTGCATTGTTCCAGTGAAGCTCAACGCAAACTGGAGGAACAGCACCTCATCTTCCAACTAGGCACTTTACAGCCTTCCGGACTGAATATTGAGTTCAACAATTTTAGATCATGAACTCTCTCCTCCATCCCCACCCCCTTTTCCGATCCCCCTTTTTTCCAATAATTTATATAGATTTTTCTTTTCCCACCTATTTCCATTATTTTTAAAAGTATTTCTATCCATTGTTTTATCTCTGCCTTTTAGCCTATTTTGATCCCTTCCCCCCACCCCACCAGGGCTATCTGTACCTTTATTATCACATTCCTTAGATAATATCAGCAGCTTCAACACCTGTTTGTCCTTTTGTCTATGACATCTCTTGGTTATCTCCACCTATCATTGGCCCTTTATCCAGCTCTACCTGTCCACCTCCCCACCCCCACACCGCCCCCCATTAAACCAGCTTATATTTCACCTCTTTTCTATTTTTCCTTAGTTCTGTTGAAGAGTCATACGGACTCGAAACATTAACTGTGTTCCTCTCCGCAGATGCTGTCAGACCTGCTGAGTTTTTCCAGGTATTTTTGTTTTTGTTTTAGATTTTCAGCATCTGCAGTTTTTTGCTTTTATAAAAGGTTTGATGTACCCTATATCGCTTTAAATGGTAAAAGGTATAAAAGTTCAGAATAAACTCTGCAGTATTACTGAGCAACAGCAGGAGTTTATGTAAAATCTATTCAATTATGTCAGCCAAAATGCCAAATTAACTTATGCAAAAGCTAACTAGCAATTTAACACTTATTACAAAAGGGTCATATTCTTTTGTTAATTGTATGTAAATGAAACATTGACTGTTGCTTTGACTTAATGTACTCACATCTGTTAATGTGGTGATAAGAGTCGTTATCACATTAGCACATAGAAGCACTTTTCTTGAACATAGCGTCTAATGAATAATATGTGGCAGAGAGGGAGTAGACACCCATCTAATGTTCTGCTGAAAGGTTGTCAACCTGAAACATTAACTATTTCTCTCTGCACAGATGTGGCCTGACGTGCTGAGTGTTTCCAGAATTTTCTGGGTTTTTTACACCTTTAATGTTACTGTCCTGTTATGGTGCTAGTACTCAGCTCTCAAAGGCTATAATTAGAATATAAGAACATAAGTATTGGAGCAGGAGTAGGCCAGATAGCAACTCAAAACTGTTCAGCCATTCAATAAAAGCATGGCTGATCTACCTCAGCTCCACCCTCTGGGCCAATCCCCACATCCCTTGATTCCTTTAGAAAGCTATCTAATACTATAAAATAGTCTGCTTGATCTTCATCCCAAAAATGTATCACCACACATTTCTCTAAATTAATTTTCATCTGACATATATCTGCCAAATCTAATAACCTGTATTTTTCTTCCGGGAATTTTTACAGTTACCTTCACAGGGAACCATAGTCCCAATTTTGCTCTCAGCTACAGGTTTTGATATTATGACATCATAGCCAAGACCAGAACATTTATGTGTATACTGAGAAGAACAACTGTTTTAATACTGACCCTGAGGAAACAATTATTTACATTCTTCTAGTTATTCGCTATCATAGAGTTAGATATCGGACACTCTGACCAAACCCTTAAACATAAGACACTTATGTGAGTGACTAGCCCTGCTCTATCTGAGATAAGATAAGCCAAGATTCAAATGTGTAAGAGTGTGAAAGCCCTGTGGAACATGGAAACACATTGGGCCAGCATTTATTGTAAAAATAATGGTGAGACTAATGGCACTCACTGTTAATTATGCACAAATTTCACAACAGCTTCCAATGAGCGCATGTGCAGTTGAGCACATGAATCCAGAAATTGTTGTTGAAGATGTACCACTCTCCCATAAGCTTTGCAAAAAGAGCACCTCTCTGTCTGGCTCCTCATTGAAATGTATTGAACAATATGGGCTAAACTCACCACAGAAAGTTGACTTAAATATCTCAGTCTATTTATCTGTTTTAATTGTGTGATAAATCTTAATTACTTATAAAAGACTTCTCTGGCATTGAAAATTACCTTCAACAAATGTGGAGACTCATTCCTTCAGTGTTTAATTATTGTTGGGGATTTGGAAAAAATGTACCTTTTTAAATTTTCATTCTCTCTCTTTCTTCTCTCTCTTTTAATCCAATTTTTCATTCCCACTTTTTATTTTGCAATCTGTACCCAATTTGACAGTGAATTCAGTATTCTAATTCCTGGTTCAGATACTGCAGCGCTCATTGAAGAATTGTCAATCTGATTCGATAAGGAGATATGCAGCTGCTTGCCCTGTTCACACAGGGCTCAGATGCCCTGTAGAGACTGCCATGCCATTTCGATCTTCTAATTACAGCAACTTCCAGTGCAAAAGTTCATGAAAATTAAATGGACAAGGGCAAGTCTAACAAACAGCGGGCAGTGTTCATTTGCTGGATAAAGTAAATGTTGGCCTTATGTAAAATGTCAGTGAGAAACAAAAGCAGGATGGTGAATTAAATCCACAAATGAGAGTGTGTTACTGTGAGGAATGAGGCAAACTGCCTTGGGAAACAAGAGTGGTACACTGAGTCATAGTGAAAAATGAGTGTTGTACAAATGTTACTGAGTTGTTGCCGGTAATGAGGACCTCAACAAGTCTAAGTGAGAAACTACTTTATTTCAGAGTAACTAGCCTATCATTGCTAAATTTTAAAAATGAGAAACAAAGCAGTTGTGCCTGCTGAAAAATAATAGCATGACAATTAATCAGGAAAAGTGAGGACTCTAAAATGAATAGTTGAAATAAAATCATTAGGATGTGTTGCCTCCAAAATGATTACTATGCTAAATAACAGCAACGTAATAACAACAAGCAGCCCAGAGCACTGAAGCATCAGTGCACCAGTATAACGCGGACTGAAGGGACCCTGGCCTATGACAAGAATGTAATAGTGTTAATGATGCATTTCAACATTCTAGGGCCAAATTTTCTTGGCTGTTCGGGCACAGTCAAGGTATTACCTTAAAAAAATAATTGGTTCGGGCACAGTCAAGGTATATTCCATCGAAAGGGAAAGGTAGGGCAAACAATTCCAGACCTCCCTGGATGTAAAAGGAGATAGAAATTAAGATAAAGAAGAAAAAAGTGTGCCTATGACAGGTGTCAGGTAGAAAATACAATTGAGAACCAAGAGGAATACAGAAGGTTCAGAGGGGAGGTGAAAAAGTGTATTAGAGAAGTGAAGAGGGATTATGAGAAAAGACTGGCATCCAACATAAAGGAGAAGCCCAAAGTCTTCTACAGGCATAGTAAAAAGGTGGTAAAAGGAGGAGTAGGGCCGATTAGGGACCTAAAAGGAAATTTACACATGGACGAAGGGGCCATGGCTGAAGTATTAAATGAATACTTTGCATCCATCTTTACCAAGGAGGTTGATGCTACCCAGGCCACGGTGACAGACGAGAAAACTCTTTCACTAGAAGGGTTCAAAACTGATAAGGAGAGAGTGTTGAATAGGTTGTCGGTACTTCAAATTGACAAGGCACTGGGACCAGAGAAGATGCATCCAAGGATATTGAAGGAAGTGAAAGTAGAAATTGCAGGGGCACTTGCCGTCATTTTTCAGTCTTCCCTAGGCTCAGGGGTGGTGCCAGAGGACTGGAGAATTGCAAACATTATGCCCTTGTTCAAAAAAGGTTGTAAGGATAAGCCCAGCAATTACAGACCAGTCAGTTTAACTTCAGTGGTGGACAAGATTCTAGAAACAATTATTCAGGATAGAATTAGTTATCATGTGGAAAAATATGGGTTGATAAGGAAGAGCCAGCTTGGATTTCTAAAGGGGAAATTGTATTTAAATTGCTGGAGTTTTTTGAAGAGGTAACAGAAAAGGTTGATGAGGGTAATGCTGTTGATGTGGTGTACATGGACTTTCAAAAGGCATTTGATACAGTGCCACACAACAGACTGGAGAAAAGTTATTGCTCGTGGAATAAAAGGGACTGTAGCAACATGGATACAACATTGGCTGCAAAATAGGAAGCAGAGCGTAATGGTCAACAGGTATTTTTCAGGCTGGAGGAAGGTTTGTAGTGAATAAAGGCAAAATACTGCAGATGCTGGAAATCTGAAACAAAACCAAAAAGTGCTGGAAAACTCAAGCAGGGCTGACAGCACCTGTGGAGAGAAAGACAGAGTTAACGTTTTGAGTCCGTATGACTCTTCTTCAGAACTGTAGTGGAGTTCCCCAGGGTATTGGGACCCTTGCTTTTCCTTGTGTGCAGGGGACAATTTCAAAGTTTGAGAATGATACGAATCTTGAGAATCTTGAGTGTGAGGATGACAGTGTAGAACTTCAAAAAGACAGACAAGCTGGCAGAGTGGGCAGAGAGGTGGCAGATGAAGTTCAGTGCAGAGAAGTGTGAGGTGATGCATTTTGGTAGGAAGAACATAGACAGGCAATATAAAATAAGAGGTGAAATTTTGAACGGGTGCAGGAGCAGAAAGACCTGGGTGTATATGTGCATAGATCATTGAAGGTGGCAGGACAGGTGGAGAGAGCAGTTAATAAAGCATACAGTATCCTGGGCTTTATTAATAGGGGCATAGAGCACAAGAGCAAGAAGGTTACACTGCATTGATATAAGACACTCATTAGACTGCAGCTTGAGTATTGTGTACAGTTCTGGGCACCACATTATAGGAAGGATGTGAACACATTGGAGAGAGTGCAGAAGAGGTTTACAAGAATGGTTCCAGGGGTGAGAAACTTCAGTTATGAAGTTGGATTGGAGAGGTTAGGACTGTTCTCCTTGGAGGGAAGACGGCTAAGAGGAGATATGATAGAGATGTTCAAAATCATGAGGGGGCTGGACAGAGTAGATAGGGAGAAGCTGTTCCTGCTCGTAAAAGGATCAATAGTGAGAGGGCACAGATTTAAAGTGATTTGCAAAAAAAAGCAAATATGAAGTGGGAAAAAACTTTTTCACACAATGAGTGGTTTGGGTCTGGAATACATTGCCTGGAAGTGTAGAGGCAGGTTCAATCGAGGCATTCAAGAGAAAGAGAGCATTGTCTGAATAGAAGCAATGTGCAGAGTTACAGGGAAAAGGCACTAGGTCATAATGCTCATTTTGAGAGTCGGTACAGACACGATGGGCTGAATGGCCTCCTTCTGTGCCATTAAAATTCTGTGATTCTGTGACTCACACAGGAACAGCTCAGCATAAGACCAGGACCTGGATACTTGGATATATTGGGCCCCAACCTGTGACTGGAAATCGCTCTTGGCCTTGTAAATGGTGGAGGAGTGTTAGAACGACTGGGGCAAGTACAGAGGGTCAAATAAGGCGAACCCATCTCCACACAAATGAGTTTTCCTCCAATTAACCCCACAAACTATGACAGAGTCAGTACTGGAGAATACATTTATATATGATCCTGGCATAACTGTGGATTTTCAGGTCCCTGTACCAATCTATAAAGTCTCTGGAATACCAGCGACAACGCTACATGCGTTCTTCTTCCTTAAAGAATTATCCAGTAGGGAAATAGGAAGAACTTAGAATCTTGAACTCATTACCAGAGAAAACATTTGGGGAAAATGGTTTAGTTGCATTCAAAAGGAAACTTCTTGAATATATGACAGAAAATGGAATAGAAAGGTATGTTGAAAAGCTGCGATCAGGCAGGCAGAATGTGGGGTAGACTCAAGTGGTGTATAAGCACTAGCATGGGCTTGTTAGGCTGAATGGTCTGTTTCTGTGTTCTGAATTGTATCTAATTCTACATAAATGTGGTGCTGTTGCCCTGAGCTCTATTACCTGTTGAACTGCAATTATTAGAGCAGGCATTAGCTATAGGAAAATCTTGCCTATTGAAAACCATGTACTTATGGCCTAGGTTTTTGATCATAATATTGATGGCAAGCTTAGCTAGTTAACATTGATGTTGCAATTGGAAAGTATAGGTCAATTTCACTAAACATTTTCCTGCTTTCAGCAAACACCATATAAAATGTATGAAGCACTCAACCAGGTTCTGAGTTGTGTTTGTTGCTATCTAAGCTAATAAAAGGAATAAGGAAGCCTCTAAAATAATCCAATATCATTAGAGATCAGAGTCTCCGTTCTAGGAAAAAAGCATCAAGCTGACTTGTTATTAGAAACAAGAACATCAGAAACACTAAAACAAATCATTGAAAGATGAAACACCACACAAAGTCACTGTAAGAAATGACAACGTTAGAGCAAATTATAACTCCCAAAATAATGCTGACCCAAAGAATCATAGCACGTCCTTGCAAGAAACAAGTACATTGTGTGTGTCACAATAAATCGCTGTGAAAAAGTAGAGCACCTCAATAGCCCTTCAAAGTAATAGTTTTTGCAGGGAGGTCACAAGAGCAATTTTATTTTTAAGTTCTTTGTGACTTTTTTATGCATGTCAGTTTGAGAGATGTCATAAAATCAGTATAGACGAGGGGATATTCAGCTTCAAAGCTTAAACATAAAGTTCCTATAACATGAATTCCAGTGCATCAAAATTCCAGCTCAAAAAATAGCCACTGTAGATGCCCTCAAAGGGGTGCTCCTCCTCCTGCCATTGCTGTTCAATGTTGAAATGTAGCTTCGGGTCTCTGTCTGGCTGTCTCATTCACTACCCATGCTCTGTGTGTGGCTATTTTAGCTAAACAGCTTTTTAACTGCAGGGACCTGCCCCAATTTCCCTCACTCTCTGCAGAGGGAGCTCAGTCAGGGCAAGATTCTCACTGAAATCTAGACACTGAGGCCGCCAAAAGGAACATGCAATCTGGTACAGTGGAATCATGTGGGTTGGTTGCAGGCCCACAGCATCATTTTACATAGAGATTTCCCTGATATTGTCTGTATCTTTTAACTCAGCTTGGGATGGAAGTTAGAGAGGTAGATGGAATTAAGGACAGAAGCTAACGATAGTTCAACAGGATGGCCTTTGTTTTTCTAAGATTTAGCTGGTGGTAGTGTTAATTCATTCTGAAGACAGTTGAAGCAGGAAACCAGATGCCAATCTTTTACTTAACACTAGATTTATTTACAGAATGCAACATTGCAAATGTCTGCCTCCTCCCGAAACAACATCAATGTCCCAGACATCTCTCTTTATAGCCTCTTTTAAAGAACAAATGATCAAATTATAATAATAATCAAAGGGGATGACAGCCCCTGGTGAAGCACTGTAACTAAAACAAAACTTAACTAACTAAACCAAAATATCATTCTCAGGGGTGATGATGTTCCCACAGTGCCCACCGATTGCAGAAGGCCTCAAGTGTACCGGTGGACACCGCATGTTCCTTCCCCAGGGCCATCCAGCAAGTCTCTCTTTATACTCTTTTTAGAAACAGAAATCAATAAATTAAATTAAAAATCAATAAATCAGAGGGGGTAAACAGCCCCTGATGGGGCACTATGACAAAAATTAAAATGTCAAAGGAAACCTAACTGATTAAACCAAAATATTATTTCCATGGGTAATGATGCACCCCAGCCCCTGCAGTGCCCACCAATCACAGAAGGCCTCTAGCGTACCAGTGGATACCACATGCTCCTTCCCCAGGGCTACCTGGCAAGTCTCTCTTTATATGTGCTCAAGTTACCTCAATGCCCTCCACCTGTATGTCCTTAACCTTAATAATACAAAGAACAAAGAAAAGTACAGCACAGGAACAGGCCCTTCGGCCCTCCAAGCCTGCGCCGATCATATTGCCCGTCAACTAAAACATTTTGCACTTCCGGGGTCCGTATCCCTCTATTCCCATTCTATTCATGTATTTGTTAAGCTGCCTCTTAAACACCACTATCGTACCTGCTTCCACCACCTCCTCTGGCAGCGAATTCCAGACACTCACTACCCTCTGCGTAAAAAACTTGCCCCACACATCTCCTCTATAGTTTTCTCCTCTCACCTTAAATCTATGTCCCCTAGTAATTGACTCTTCCACCCTGGGAAAAAGCTTCTGACTATCTACTCTGTCCATGCCACTCATAATTCTGTACACTTCTATCAAGTCACCCCTCAATCTCCGTCGCTCTAGTGAGAACAATCCGAGTTTCTCCAACCTCTCCTCATAGCAAATAACCTCCAGACCAGGCAGCATCCTGGTAAACCTCCTCTGCACCCTCTCCAATGCCTCCATATCCTTCTGGTAATGTGGTGACCAGAATTGCACGCAATATTCCAAGTGTGGCCTAATCAAGGTTCTATACAGCTGCAGCATGACTTCCCAGCTTTTATACTCAATACCCCTGCCAATGAAGGCAAGCATGCCATGTGCCTTCCTGACTACCTTATCCACCTGCATTGCCACTTTCAGTGACCTGTGGACCTGTACACCCAGATCCCTCTGCCCTTCGATGCACTTAAGGGTTCTGCTATTTACTGTATAATTCCTGCCTGTATTAAACCTTCCAAAATGCATTACCTCGCATTTGTCCGGATTAAACTCCAACTGCCATTTCTCCGCCCAAGTCTCCAACTGATCTATATCCCGTTGTATCCTTTGACAATCCTCTTCACTATCTGCAACTCCTTCAACCCTAGTGTCGTCTGCACACTTACTAATTAGCCCAGTTACATTTTCCTCCAAATCATTTATGTATACTACAAACAGCAAAGGTCCCAGCACTGATCCCTGTGGAACTCCACTAGTCACAGCTCTCCATTCAGAAAAGCACCCTTCCACTGCTACCCTTCGTCTTCTATGACCAAGCCAATTTTGTATCCATCTTGCCAGCTCTCCTCTGATCTCATGCGATTTTACCTTAACAATTTACAATTAACAGATTCCCCTCTTTTCTTTAAATCAACACTTTATAACGCAAACAATAATTCAAAACAACTCAAAGAGAAAAAAACATTTTACATATTCTGTATGCCACTTCATAATACAAGACAACCCTTTTCTAGGACCTCCAATAGTCACTTTGCTTTACAAAAAGGAATGCTTGCACAATCTTACAATTGATGACTTGCATCAACCCATGTTATCTTGGATATTTCTTTTCTTTCTGGCATCTCTTTCACATGAACAAGGTCAACCCTTAACCTTTTCTCAGTCACACTTATTGTCGAATGTATGTATCCCATGGGGAACAATTATCTATGTAACATTCAAAGGACAAACCATTCTCAGAAGGCCCCTTGTATAGAATTTCCACTAAAATATTTGATAAAAGCCCATATCTATCGCTTCTACAAGAGCCAGTGTTTCCACAAATAAAGTACTATTAACCCTCCTTTTTATTTTCGTAGCTTCCCAGGCCAAGGGATAACATTTTCCATTTTCACCAACCAAGAAAATTATAAAACCAGCTGTACTCAAATACTCATCCAGAAGATTGGCATGAGAAGCGTCACTAAAACACGACTAATTTAATTTCCTTCGGGTCTCCACGACTGCAAACTTGAGTGCAAGTTTCTCCATATTTAATTTTTTTAATGTTTTATTTGCCCTTAAAAGATCCTCAAGTGCAGCATGTTTCAGCATAGTAATTTGCTCCAATATATTAGAACTAGCATCTAGTCTTGTCTGAGTGCCCAGCCAATTCAACTGTCCAAACTTACCTAACTGTTCTGTTCTTCTTTCGATGAAAAATCATCCATGATGACCTAGCAGGATTTATCAGGATACAAGTAACACTTTCTAGATAAGATTGTTGATTCAAGATTACTCCAGACTATTCTGCTTAATGTCTAAGCCTATATACTTCCAATCTTAAATTTACCTTTAATCTTATTTATAAGATATTGCTCAAATACCACAGAATCTTCCCATAGAAAATTATCAACATTCATCATAAAGATGCGTGGGAGTTTCCCTTTATGATACCAGTACAACATTGCTGGATCAGCTTTCAGTTGAGTCCAGCCTACTTTCAGCAAGACAGATCTAATTGAGAAATACAATACCCTAGATGAATCATTCAGCCTATAAATGCCTTTGTTTAATTTCCACAGATTTCCTTCTAAATCACTTACTTCTTTATAATGGTTTCAAATTTTTTTTAAATTTTTTCTCAGAAATGCAGCTTTTATTTCAATCAACCTATATTGCTGCAAATGTGTGACCAACAGAGCTAAGAAAATTTTTTAGGATTACTTTTCCCACCATGGGAGAGTCCACTAGGTCTAACATCTTGATCCACAAATCGCTTTTCAAAACCCAGAGCTACTAGTCATGCTTTAGCCATATTTTCCCACAAGCAAGTACTTTTCTATCATACATATCCATCTATATGAAAAGGCTGGCTGTCCCCTTTTTTGGCACTTCAGGGTAGACACCAAATTCCTGCCAATTATCCAACTCTTTTTGATTTGTCCCTCTTATTAATTTATCTATTTTGTTGACAGCCACCAATACTTTTCAGTCATAAGGATTTTTACTTCTAGTAGTGTTTCTAGATTGTTGTTATGTAGTCCTTGCTCTATTGCATAATCTAGTCAAGCTACGGCCTTTACTGCCCTCCTATCTTTTTCTGGTCTACTGCTACAGGATCTCTCCCTCCCACAATCAGAGGTTCTATCGCCGGTAGGTGATGGTTTTCTAATGCAAGATCCACTGTAAGAAATCGCATTGTGTTTTCTTGCTTTCCACTCATTCACCCCATTCTGCCATTCCATAGATCCTACTTCTTGTCCATTATTTTGGATATTTAGCTAATATTTGAATTTGCCAGTCGATTTCCGTGTCCTCTCTACAATAGTTGCATCCCTCCATTCACTGGATCCTACTGGGAAGTACATCACTCAAGTACCGACTCTAGACAGTTGCCCTGTCCTGTGCATCACTATCATTCTGCCCATTGCCATCCAGCCCCTTATCTACCAAATTCTGTTCCCCATAACTATCAAAAAACGAGTATGTGAGGGTGCCTCTTTGCCTATTAACTGCTCAGATTCTGAAAGTTTGTAATTACCCCAATTAACCATGATGAATGGACCTTAACTACCATGTTGGAGCACCATTTTTACCATCACACCTTATCACCTTGCCTGGGCCTTTCCACTCTTTATGACCCTCTGTTTAACAGTTTACTAAATCCCCAGGATTAAAGTTTATCTCACACAGTATCATGTGATGCTTTAGAACTCTGAATTTTCTCCAGGGCATCAGCCTTGAAGAATTCCCTTCTCCGTGCATGTAAATCATTCAAGTGTGCACAAAAAAATATAACTAACTGTAGTCCCTTCTAGGACAGAGGGACTATCACACAGCACAGATGGTAATTTGGGATTCCTCCATAGACTAATTGATGAGGATTACACCCTACAACTAACTGAAGCAAATTCTTTGCATGGACTGCCCATACCAGGGCAGTTGTTCACTCACAGGTTGGGTGATTGGTGAAGATCTTATCGAGCATCTCATTGATCATTGTGTGTTTTCTTAGGCTCCATTGCTGAAAGGTCTTTTAGCTGCAGTATTTATGACCACAATGTTCATATTTTCACACAAGTCTCTAGACTTGTCATAAGCAAATTGTCAGTCAGAAATTTAGTCAGTGCTCCAAACAGCAGCAAAACTGTATTCAGCCACAATCTGTAACCCACAATCTGCAACCTCATGGCCTGGCATATCCCCCACTCTACCATTACCATTAATCTGGGGGATCAATCCAATGAAGAGTGCAGGGGAGCATGCTCAGAGCAGCACCAGGCATACCTAAAAATGAGGTGTCAGCTTGGTGAAGCTACAGCACAGGACTACTTACATGCCAAATAGCGGAAGCAGCATGCTACATACAGAGCTAAGCAATCCCACAACCAATGGATCTGATCTAAACTCTGCTCCTGCCAAATCCAGTCGTGAATTGTGGTGGACAATTAAACAACAATTAAACAAAGAGGAGACTCTACAAATATTCCCATCCTCAATGATGGGAGTGCCCAGCACATCAGTGCCAAAGACAAGGCTAAGGCAATTACAATCATCTTCAGCTATAAGTGCCGAGTGGGTGATCCATCTCAGCCTCCTCCAGAGGTCCCCAACATCACAGATGCCAATCTTCAGCCAATTTGATTCACTCTATGTTATATCAAGAAACAGCTGAAGGCACTGGATACCGCAAAGGCTATGGGCCCTCACAACATTCCAGCAATAATACTGAAGGCTTATGTTCCAGAATTACTGCGTCCTTAGTCAACCTGTTCCAGTACAGCTACAACACCAACATTTACCCGGACAATGTGAAAAATTGCCCACGTATGTCCTGCCCACAAAAAGCAAGACAAATCCAACCCCATCATGATGGCATTTGACTGAGTGTGACATCAAGGAACCCTAACAAAACTGGAGACAGTGGGAATTGGGGGAAAACTCTCCAGTGTTTGGAGTCATACCTAGCACAAAGGAAGATGGTTGTGGCTGTTGGGGGTCAATCATCTCAGTCCCAAAACATTGTTGAAGGAATTCCTCAGGGTGGTGTCCTAGGCCCAACCATCTTCAGCTGCTTCATCAATGGCCTTCCCTCCATCATAAGATGAGAAGTGGGGATGTTCATTGGTGATTGCACAATGTTCAAGACCATTCGTGACTCCTTAGATACTAAAGCAGTCTGTGTTCATATGCACCAAGGCCTGGAAAATATTCAGGCCTGAGCTGATAAGTGGCAAGTAACAAGCAAGTAACATGTGGACAAGTTGCAGGCAATGACCATCTCCAAGAAAAGAGTATCTAACCATCTTCCCTTGATATTCAATGGCATTGCCTTCGCTGAATCCCCCTCTCATCAACATCCTTGGGGTTACCATTGGCCAGAAACCAAACTGGAACAATACAGTGGCTACAAAAGCAGGTCAGAATTCTGAGTGAGTAAATCACCTCCTGACTCCCCAAAGCTTGTCCACCATCTACAAGGTAGAAGTCAGGAGTGTGATGGAATACTCTTCACATGCCCAGATGAATGCAACTCCAGCAACACTCAAGAAGCTTGACACCATCCAGGACAAAGCAACCTACTTGATTGGCACTCCATCCACCACCTTCAACATTCACTCCTCCCATCACTGACAATGTGTACCATCTACAAGATGCACTGCAGCGACTCACCAAGCCTCCTTCAACAGCTCCTTCCAAACCCGCCACCTCTACCACCTAAAAGGACAAAGGCAACAGATGCATGGGAACACCACCACCTGGAAGTTCCCCTCTAAGCCACACACCACCTTGGCTTGGAACTATATCACTGTCTGTCACTGGGTCAATACCCTGGAACTCCCTAACAGCACCGTGGGTGTAGCTGTACCACATGGACTGCAGTGGTTCAAGAAGGTAGCTCCTAGGGATGGAGAATAAATACTGACCTAGCCAGTGACGCTCGCATGCAGGAATAAAAATACAAAAAAAAGTCATGTTTTGTTAAGGGGATGCAGTAATGCCCAATTGGGTAAACTGTAGATCCATCAGCTTTTCAATAACAATTGCTTTATCATGTTCTATTCAGCTTCATTTATGCCTTTTTCATGGAAGGCTTGCTCCACAGCATGGGTATCTCACTAGAGACATCATTACTAATAATGTCATGCCTTACTTCAGCTATTTTGCATGGAATTATCACTCTTTTTAGTGACCTCATTGTGTTGTCATCCCTGAACCAAGTAGAACTTTCAAACTGTCTAATCTTACTTTGATTCCCCACTACTGAGTGAATCTAAATAACATTTTAACCAATCCATTTCACACCCTGTCGAGGTGCAACCATTATCTAACACAACATAATTAAAGGAAGCCAGGAACAATACACTCATTACTGGACTGAAGCTGCCTGGGAGTTATGCAATTCCCTCAGACTGATCATTATCATCATCTTCAATTCTGAATTCTATATATCATGCATTGCTTCAAACGCCCTTCTGTTCCACTTTGGGCAGTTCATCACTTAATGATATTTTGGAACACTTGCTCCAGTCCATATTCGGATCTGCTAAAATTGCCTTCATCCTCATTCCTTTTGTCTGCAACTCTTCCGCTGAAGTGATGCCTGTTCTATGTATCTGAAGGGTCTCGAAAGGCCTAATCAGAGAGTCCTCCATCTTTTGTGCCATCAAGGTTGCTGGAAATGACTGCTTCTCAAGGAATTTTTTTTCAAAGCAACAGCCATCTGATCCATAAGGATCAAAAACAAAAATCACTGGAAAAACTCAGCAGGTCTGACGGCATCTGTGGAGAGGAAGACAGAGTTAATGTTTTGAGTCCATATGACTCTTCATCAGAACTAAAGAGAAATAGAAATGTGGTGAAATATATGCTGTTTAAGGTGGGTGGGACAGGTGGAGCTGGATAAAGCCCCAGTGATAGGTGGAGGCAAAGGAGAGGTTGCCAAAGATGTCATAAACAAAAGGTCAAAGGGGTGTTAACAGTGGTGATGTTAACTAAGGAATGTGCTAATGGTGACATTAAGGGTAGAAAGCAGGATGAGCAAGTGACAGATGGCCCTAGTAGGGGAGGGGATCGAAATAGGCTAAAAGGTGAAGATAAAACAATGGATGGAAATAAATTTTTAAAATAATAATAGAAATAGGTGGGGGGAAAAATATATATATAAAAAATGTATAATAATTATTAGAAAAAGGGGGATAAAAAAGGGGGTGAGGATGGAGGAGAGGGTTCGTGATTTGAAGTTGTTGAACTCAATGTTAAGTCTGGAAGGCTGTAAAGTGCCTAATCGGAAGATGAGGTGCTGTTCCTCCAGTTTGCGTTGAGCTTCACTGAAACATTGCAGCAGGCCAAGGACAGACATGTGGGCATGAGAGCAGGGTGGTGTGTTGAAATGGCAAGTGACAGGAAGGACTGGGGTATGCTTGCGGACAGACCGAAGGTGTTCCGCAAAGCGGTCACCCGGTCTGCGTTTGGTCTCTCCAATGTAGAGGAGACCGCATTGGGAGCAGCGAATGCAGTAGACTAAATTGAGGGAAGTGCAAGTGAAGTGCTACTTCACTTGAAAGGAGTATTTGGGCCCTTGGATGGTGAGGAGAGGGGGGAAGTAAAGGGGCAGGTGTTGCACCTTCTGCGGTTGCATGGGAAGGTGCCATGGGAGGGAATTGAGGTGTAGGGGTTGATGGAGTGGACCAAGGTGTCCTGGAGGGAACGGTCCCTATGGAATGCCAACATGGGGGGTGAAGGAAAGATGTGTTTGGTGGTGGCATCATGCTGGAGTTGGTGGAAATGGTGAAGGATGATCCTTCTAATGCGGAGGCTTGTGGGGTGATGAGTGAGGTCAAGGGGGAACCTATCATGGTTCTGGTAGGGAGAGGAAGGTGTGAGGGCGGATGTGCAGGAGATGGGCCGGACACGGTTGAGGGCCCTGTCAACCACCATGGGTGGAAAACCTCGGTTAAGAAAGAAGGAAGACATGTCAGAAGAACTGTTTTGGAAAGTTGCATCATCGGAACAGATGCGACGGAAGCGAAGGAACTGAGAGAATGGGATGGAGTCCTTACAGGAAGCAGGGTGTGAGCAGCTGTAGTCGAGGTATCTGTGGGAGTCGGTGGGCTTGTAATGAATATTGGTAGATAGTTTATCACCAGAAATTGAGACAGAGTGGTCAAGGAAGGGAAGGGAAGCATCAGTGATGGACCATGTGAAAGTGACGGAGGGGTGGAAATTGGAAGCAAAATTAATACATTTTTCCAGGTCCAGACAAGAGCATGAAGCAGCACCAAAGCAGTCATCGATGTACCGGAGAAAGAGTTGTGGGAGGGGGCCTGAGTAGGACTGGAACAAGGAATGTTCCACATACCCCATAAAGAGACAGGCATAACTGGGGCCCATGCGGGTACCCATGGCCACACCTTTTATTTGGAGGAAGTGAGACAAGTTTAAGGAGAAATTCTTCAGTGAGAGAACAAGTTCAGCCAGACGGAGGAGAGTGGTGGTGGTGGATGGGGATTGTTCGGGCCTCTGCTCCTCTCACCCACTTAAAGTCCATGATATATTCATCCATCAAATGACCTTCTTTCAAAATCTATCAAAGTCTGACCATGCCTCATAGGCATTCAATAGATCATCTTTCTTGTAAACTTCATCCATGAAGCTTAATAGAAGATCCAAACTTTCATCAGTATTCAACTGACAGACATCCAGCTCAGAAAACACTTTGTCACTTTCTAACAAAAATAAAATCAGGAATAATATCAAGGCCATACCTTGTTTTCTCACTGGTAATGACATAACCAATGTACACATATCCATCTCATTTTTACACTAGTCGTAAGATTTGGATTCAGGGAATATTGATGGGTAATCATGCACTGACAATTTGAACTTGCTTTCAGCCATTTTTCACAAAAGTAACTCAGATTACAATCTTCTGTCTGAAAATAATTTCTTAGTTTCCAATTTGTACCTTTAGGCAGCCTTTCTGTGCTACCATTCATTCTGAAGCCAGTTGGTGAAAAAGGAAACCAGACACCAATCTTTTACTTAATACTAGATTTATTTACAGAATACAACATTACAAATATCTACCTCCTCTCTAACTAACACAATGTCCAAGCAGTCTCTATTTATATAAAAGCAAAAAACTGCGGATGCTGGAAATCCAAAACAAAAACAAAAATACATGGAAAAACTCAGCAGGTTTGGCAGCATCTGTGGAGAGGAGCACAGTTAACGTTTCAAGTCCGAATGACCCTTCAACAGAACAGTTAATGAAACATTAACTGTTGAAGGGTCATTCGGACTTGAAACATTAACTGTGCTCCTCTCCACAGATGCTGCCAGACCTGCTGAGTCTCTATTTATATGTACTCAAGATACTTAATCATTCAATGCCCTCCACCTGTACACCCTTAACCTTAATAATACAATTAACATACAATTAACAGGGAATATTAGTTCATTCAGATCTTAATATCAAACAAGCAATTTGTGAGTGTAGCAACATTCTTTGAGCCAATGGACAAGTGATCCATAACTTCTGTGGTATCGCAGAAGCTGGTAGGTAGATCTCCATGTTGCATTTGTCCATTGAGGTAAGTCATGTTTCTATTATGTCGATTGTTGACTGCTAAGTTAAATTTTATCAGTTCCATGTGAGTCCAGTTACATCCTTGCCCACTCACCATCCCCATCTCATTTACTTGATTCATGATAGCCATCTCTCTGTCTTTCACTCATCTTATAGATTATATTCCTGCCTGTCATTTCTAAACCAGTTTGCTTTATCTTGGTCACAGTTCCAATTACTTATGAAAATTGTTTCATATTGCTATACCATTGACAATATATTTTTACATCATCTATCTTGGCAACCAGTGGAAATGTGCAATGGAATGATATTCCTTGTTATTAAATTTCAAGGTGATCCTCATGTATATGTCCTTGTGTACCTCTACACGATTTCTGCTTACATTGCTACCCCTGTGTGGGCCACTGCCAATAGGTTTCCATCTATTATTTTCAGTAGCTTTCCTAACTGCATCACTCCAGTTCCACATCAGCAATTCACTGTCCATTGAGTTTTATCTTTGTGATATACACCACCACCTTTCTTAGCAATTAATCCCTATGACTACATCTCCCTATGTCTGACATGTTTGACTTTTTACCTAGTAAGTGTACTGCTTGGATTTTAATGTTCATCCTGCTAAGAGGTACAGGAGTTAAAGTTCCACCTACTGTTAAAATTACCCACGGAATATTCTCTGGCCGTCTTTTCTTTTAGAAAATGTCCTTAATTTCAAACCAACCAATCATATCTTCTTTTTGTCTATGATGGAGAATAAGAAAGGCCTTGAAGTAAAATTTGGACATGATTCTGCCCATCTTCTGGGAAGAAAACAGGAGCAAAGTTATCCAATTTTAGGCATCAAATTCCCACATCCGAACAGGTCAGGAAACACCACTGAACACCATTTTGGTTTGGGCACTCTCCAGGCATTCCTGTTTGAGCTAAACAGGCCTTAGCCTCTCACATATGCTAAGGAGAGTCTAACACATGTTTAATGGCCTCTTCCTGAAATTTGGCTGCACTGAGCAGAGCAGGCACCAGGTCTGCTTCACTCAGCTCTTCCAGGAATAGATACATAACAAATGGCCGCTGCCAAGAAGTTACAGTGTACTTCATGAAAACATTATGTGGGACCAGAAGGAACAGGAGTGCTCCTCTAACTTCACAGCTCTCCTGTGAGCTGCTGCCAGCCCCTTGCTCACTCTCCTTCCTGCCCTCATCCGTCCCCCATTGCTTACCAGAAGGGCTGCTCCTAATGTCACAGTGGCTCAAAATTATATACAAACAAACAAACATACAAATTAGGAACAGGCCTAGGCCATTCAGCCCCTCAAGACTCTTCTACAATTTGATAAAATCATGGCTGAGCTCATTGTGGTGTCAGCTCCACTTTCCTGCCTACCCCAAGATCCGATTATAACCATGGCCTTAATTTTACTCTACCCTGCAAGCGGGATTTAAGCAGGGCAGGGCCACGGGGGGGAGGGTGAAATAGAAAGAATGAGCTTCCCACTGGATGCCCACCCATCCAACCTCTCAGCGATTTTATGCTGGGGCGGACGAGGCCCCGGACAGGCCACCCTTGCTTGGCCCAATTGAGGCTCATAAGTGGCCAATTGTTGCCCATTGGTGTAAGTCTTGTTTCTATTAGAGTCATAGAGGTCTACAGCACAGAAAAAGGTCCTTCGGTCCATCGAGTCTGTGCCAGTCAAACAAGTACCTAACTATCCTATTCCCATTTTCCAGCACTAGGCCCATAGCCGTGTATGCCACGGCATTGCAAGTGCATATCCAAATACTTCTTAAATGTTATGAGGGTTTCTGCCTCGACCACCCTTTCAGGCAGTGAGTTCCAGATTCCCATCACCCTCTGGGTGAAATAATTCTTCCTCACATCCCCTCTAAACCTCCTACCCCTTACCTTAAATCTATTCCCCCTGGTTATTGATCCCTCCACCAAGGGGAAAAGTTCCTTCCTGTCTACCCTATCTATGCCCTTTATAATTTTATATACCTCAATCATGTCCCCCCTCAATCTCCTCTGCTCCAGGGAAAATAACCCCAGTCTATCCAATCTCTCCTCATAACTAAAACTCTCCAGCCCAGGCAACATCCTGGTAAATCTCCTCTGCACTCTCTCTAGTGCAATACATCCTTCCTATAATGTGGATTCCAGAACTGCTCACAATACTCTAGCTGTGGCCTAACAAGCATTTTATACAGTTCTAGCATAACCTCCCTGCTCTTATATTCTATTCCTTGGCTAATAAAGGCAAGTATCCCATATGCCTTCTTAACCACCTTATCTACCTGTCCCGCTACGTTAAGGGACCAGTGGACATGTACACCAAGGTCCCTCTGATCCTGGGTACTTCCCAGGGTCCTACCATTCATTGTGTATTCCTGTGCCTTGTTTGTCCTGCCCAAGCGCATCACCTCACACTTATCCGGATTAAATTCCATTTGCCACTGATCAGCCCATCTGGCCAGCCTGTCTATAACCTCACGTAATCTAAGGTTATCCTCCTCACTATTTACCACCCCACCAATATTCGTGTCATCCACGAGCTTACTGATCAACCCTCCTATGGGCCTATTATGCCTATTGTTCTGTTATTGACTATTACTATAAATTTTATCAGTTCCACACGAGGCTGGTTACTTCCCTACCCACTCACCATCCCCATCTCATTTACTTGATTCATGATAGCCATCTCTCTGTCTTTCACTCATGTTATAGATTATATTCCTGCCTGTCATTTCCAAACCAGTTTGCTTTATCTTGGTCACAGTTCCAATTACTTATGAAAATTGTATCATATTGCTATACCATTGACAATGTATTTTTACGTCATCTATCTTGGGAACCAGTGGAAATGTGCAATGGAATGATATTTCTTGTTACTAAATTTCAAGGTGATCCTCATGTATATGTCCTTGTGTACCCCTAAACGATTTCTGCTTACATTGCTGCCCCTGCGTGGGCCACTGCCAATGTGTCTCCATCTATTCTTCTCACTGACTCTTCCACTCAATTTGTAGGCTGGCGGGAGGATTTCTGGATGTGGGGGAAGCCCAAAAATAATCAGGTTTAGGCCTCGGACAAAAAGTAGGGTGGTGGGGGCCACCTACATCTGAAGCCCCCTTCTAAACTCAAGCGTCCCACCACTTAAGGTCCAGTGGCCGCTGTACCTCTCCCGACTCCCCAGTCGCCCACTATCCAACATCCTCAGGTCTTCCCTACCCTGTCCACCCTGAGACCCTGAAAACATACCTTTCATTCCGGTCCCGGGAATTATGCCCCAACGTCTTCAGGGAGTTCCTCTTCTGTCCACTTTGCTTCTGTCGCTACAGAGACTGGAGAGCTGCCAACCAATCAGATTGCACATATTATATTGACTCCCTGGAGGCAGGCAGTGGCGTGTAGCCGATACCTGTGCAGCCCGTGCTGCATTCTTCAATGATATCAAAGGGGAATGCCACACGGGCTGCACAGGTAGTGGCCAGCAATGTTATCTGTCCACAGGGAATTGACATAAGTCTGCTTAGCTCTGCCTGAAGTGGTGCTATGTGAACAAAATCTTCCTCCCAAATGATTTCACTTTTCACCTTACACAAGGTGTACACCTACACCTGAAACACTATTTCATCAGTCTTCACCTCACATGCTGACTGACCTGCTGAGTTTTCCAGCATTTTCTATTTTCTTTTTAGCTGTAGAATAAAGCTGTCTTGACACTACCTCGACAAATATACTTTAATTACATCTCATTGAGCATCACGGTTGCAGTTCTATTCCTTGCAGGCAACGTAGAGAAGACTTGCATTCCATCAGTCTAGCTAGTCTTGTAATTAGGTCCTAGGGGTGGAAAACATTCTGCTAATGTGTTTCAATACCCAATGGCCCATGATGAGTCAATTTTATAAATGAACTGAATAGCTACTACAATTTGAAATGTTATGGTGTTCTCTGTGAGAAGCCAAAAGATGGTGCCGAATAGCTATGTGAACTATCAGCATCAAGGTTAATAACTGTTAAAACCAGGCAGTGTGATGAATTACTGCAAAGAGTGAGGGTGTCATGTCAATTCAGTGTGAGCAGCCAGAGTTATAAAATAAGTAAGTGTAGAACTGTACATCATTACTTTCTACATCAAAGTGGAATGTCAAAATTAATCATTGGTTCTGTGTAAGAAACAGCTTGAATCATTTGAGAAGGAATGCAAAATGGACACCCATCCATGTGTGAGATGTCAGCTTTGTTCAGTTCATAGCACGCTTCCCTCTGAATCAGAAGGACACGGATCAAAGCCCATTTCAGCATATAATCTAGTCTGATACTTCGGAGCTGTAGTGCTGTGTTATATATAGAAATACAAAGAAGTTACAACATGGAAAGGGGCTATTTGACCCAACCAATCAGTATCAACATTTACCTTTCATATGAGTAAATAGTCCGAATCACATTTCCCTTTCATTTTATCTCCATTTTCATCTCCATTCCAGTTTAATCTAGATTGTTCCCATAGCTTTTACCACAATCACTACCCTGGAAATGAATTTCACAGCCTCACAACTCTGCATAAAAATGTTTCTCTTGTTCACTGTTCTAACTCTTACTTTATCTCCTACCTACAGCCCCCATTTCTGGATTCCTCAACTATTAAATACTGTCTCTGTCCAATTATCTTGTCTTATCTGTCATAATTGTAAAGACTGTAATGAAGCAGCAGATGATGTGTGCCAGGCAGATCAAATCCACGAGGGAAACTTGATCACGCGGTCACAACGGTTTTGAAATTTGTATTTTATTTCGAGATGCACGCCCTGAATTCAGTGGTAATAAGTCCACCCTGACTTCGAGATTTTTTAGAAAACTAAATTAAACATTTATTAACAAAAGAAAAAATTTCAAGTACATACACAGGTCTACAAATTACTACTATAATAACTCCTGAAACCCCTAATTAATCTGACTTCCAGTAACACCCCCGTTAAGGCAATGGTAAAAAAAATAGATTTAAACAGATCCAGGCAAGTCAACACAATACCCTGGACAGTGGAATTCAAAGTGGCTTTTCCCAGCTTTGGTTTCTGTAGACAGCAGCTTAATGCACAAATACTGGAGGCTTTTCACACTTCTGGTAGATCTTACAAGGCCTTACCTGACACATAGCCTCAAATCCTTTACACATGTTTCTCCATTTTAATGCAAATTCCATTGTTCCCATGTGTCTTTGGAAGTCTGCTTTTCAAAAAATATAAATCATTGCAAATCATTGTGCTAATACTTGGGAAAAATAAACATACTGCTTGGCCTAGTTTCTCTGGTTAGCTGTAACATCCTACCATCTCTTTGAAATTCAAACTATCCTGACTTATCTAAAAATGCAAATTCTCCTCACCTCACATTCTAAGACTTCAGCCATGTTTACGTATTTAGCATTTCAAACCCAGCTTCTTTTGATGAGTCAAAGCCTCCAGACCAGCTGTCTCCAATTCAATTAAATCACACACACACACACAGAAACTATCCAAACCCCACTATTAACCTACTTTTACAATAAATCATAATAATATTGAGAATTATTATATTTTTGTAACAACACTTCCAGCACATCACCCGATATCTGTGCTGCTCCAACAGAAAAGGCCCTGATGTTTCAAATCTTTCTTCATGGTTGTATTTCCTCATACCCAGCAACATCCAAACTAAAATGCATTCTACCCCATCTGAGTATCTTTCCTAAAATGTGGAACTGGGCTAGAACTTCCATGGATCCTAACAAAGAGATGGAAACATGGAGCTGGATTTATTCACCGCCTGCTCACCGCCCCACCAACCTGACTAGAAAGTTGGTTGGGAGCCCACCCGCCAAACATCTGGCTGCCCTGCAGCCATTTTACACTTGGAGGGGCATTAATTGGCTCAAGGTGAAATTTCCACCCTGCGCTCTCTCCCCGGTCCTGTTCATGTGTTGCATGGAACCCTTTGCTGAGTCCATCAGGAAAGATCCAGGCATAAGAGGAGTGACAATCCAAGGCACTGGAGGCACTCATGTCAAAGCCTCCCTGTACATAGACGATGTCACCATCTTCTGCTTGGATCTGCTGTTGGTACGCGGATTGATTAACATCTGTGACCAGTTCAAACTGGCCTTGGGAGCTAAGGTAAATCATGGCAAGAGCGAGGCCATGTTCTTTGAGAACTGAGCTGACCAATCCTTTGTCCCCTTCGCTGTCAGGTCAGACTGCCTGAAGGTGCTGGGCATATGGTTTAGAGGGACCAGGGCATGTATTAGAAACTGGAAGGAGCGAGGGGCTATGTAGAAAAGAAAACTGGGCATGTGGGAACGATGCTTCCTCTCCACTGTGGGTAAGAACCTGGTCATGAAGTGTGAGGCACTCTCGGTGTTGCTGTACGTGGCGCAGGTCGGGCCCATTCCTCACTCCTGCGCGATGGCGATCACCCGAGCCATCTTTCACTTTATCTGGAGGTTGAAAATTTACGGCGTTCCCAGGAACACAACGTACAAGCCTCTAGATGAAGGGGGAAAACGTGCGTCCAAAATCGCCCTCATCCTGATGGCCATCTTCGTGTGTGGCTGTACCAAGCTGTGCATAGCCCCTTGGTACACAAACACCAAGTGTCACTACGTGCTGAGGTTCTACCTGTCCCCAGTGTTGTGAAGGATGGGTCTGGCAACGCTGCCGCGGAACGCTCCAAGTAGTTGGACCGTGCCGTACCACCTGTCCCTCATGGAAAAAGTTAAGCAGAGAAACACCTTTGACCACAAGTCCATCAGGCCGTGGTCGGCACGTAACGTCCTAGAGGCCCTACAGGAAAAAGAGATGATGGATCCTGTCGGATGGTTCCCCGAGCAGACTATCAAAGTCATTTGGCAGAATGCCTCATCGACAGAACTTACCAACAAGCACCAATATATAGCTTGGCTGGTGGTGAGAAAGGCTCTCCCCATCAGATCCTTCCTACACGACAGGAGTTTCACCCTCTCTGCATGTTGCCCTTGAGTTGACTGTGGTAGGGAAGAGACTATTGTTCACCTCCTTGTGGAATGTGCCTGTGCAAAGAAGGTCTGGAGAGAGATGCAGTGGTTTTTGGCTAGGTTCATCCCGAGCAGTTCTGTGACACAAGACTCTGTGCTCTACGGGCTGTTCCCAGGGACACACACCGAGACAAATATCAACTGCAGCTGGAAGATCATCAACTCGGTGAAAGACGCTCTTTGGTCTGTCCGAAACTTGTTGGTCTTCCAGTGCAAAGTGTTGTCCCTGACCAAGTGTTGCAGACTGGCACATTCCGAAGTCCAGGACTACGTGCTGAGGGATGCACTAAAGTTTTGTGCAGCCATCACAAAGACACAAGGGGAAAGGTCGCTGTGTAAGGCCTTTCAGCCATCGTGGACTGAGGAACTGGGAACTGTATAGACTGCTCGGACTGTATGGCTCACACTGAATGTATGCAGTGAATACTACATGTATCACAAATGAATTGAAGCACCTCAAAGTGCAACATGATTTATGTGGACAACTTAAATCCATTGGACTGTCTGACTGTCTGTAATAACTATTATGAAATGTCTGCAATGCCCCTTGATTGTATTGAAGCACCTCAGGGTGTGACATGATCTATGTGGAAAACTTGAATGTGATTGCACTTTTTGTGATGGCCATTTTGAAAAGTTTTGTAATGTTCTTTCAGATATTTTATGAATAAAGTATATCCTTGCAAAAAAAAAAATTTCCGCCCCTATCTGGGGAATAAGTCCTGCCTTAGAGAGCTGTTGGCCAATCCAATCAGCTGGCAGCTCTGTAATTCCAGTAGCTTTAGGTTTGAGTGGTGGCCACTGCTGGGACTACAGCCAATCTCCGAAGGAGAGGTGGTCATGGAGAGCAGAATTCATGTAAGTCCGGGGTTTTCACAGGACCTGGCTGGCGGACCTCAGTGAGGAGGTGGGGGGGCCAGTTTTGAGAGGCTGGGGGAGAGGGTTAAAGGGGGGGCTATGACCTTTGGGGTGGTGGTGGTGGTGGTGCCTTAACAGGCAAAGGTGACACCCAAAGAAGGTCCCTTCCTTTGCCCAGCACCAACCTACGCAGTAAAAGTTGCTGCGCTACCCACCATAGAATGAGACACTTAAGCAGCCACCAATAGGTCCAAAGGCAGGCAGGCTGGCTGTCCAACATCTCCATGACCCCCACATAAAATAGGAGACAAGTCAGGGGTGGGCAGGAAGGTGGCAGAAAGGCCACATGCTGCATTTTACAAGCATCTCCCAAATTCAAACACACCGGCGACACTGGGGGGGAGGTGGGGTGTAAAATGCAGCCCATAGTGATGTTAGACTTCCACCTGCTACTTTTTCCCACATGTGACCCCATTCATTATCATAGCTAGAGAGTGGTTTATATATTTGGGGTGGCCACTGCCACACGGTGCCATCGCAGGAGGGAGGAATCCTCCTCCTTTCGTTTATGGGGCTAAAGATTAAAAATGTAAAAAAAATTCTCACCTTCACAGAAAAGAGAAGAGCAACATTTTGGTCCTTCAGGATGTGCCGAATGGAACACATGAATGCTCTCATCGGATATGGAATCTGCTAGGCCTAAGCAGTGGTAAGCTGGACAGAATTCCCAGGGTAGTCCAGGCACTACCCAAAACAAGCAGTAAAACCATTGCTAGGAAGTAGGGACTGGTACCTTCTTCTTAGAGCAAATGGGGTAAAAACATTGTGAATTCAGATTCTACCCTAGATTCTGTCTTGATGTTTAATGTCAAGAATCATGCTCTGTCATATTATGCCCCTGTTCCTGCTCAAGATTACACAAAATTCCAGCCATTAAATATAAGCTGGCCAATTACCATCCTATCAACCTCCTCCCAAACATCAGTAAAGTAGTGAAAGGAGTGATCAACATTGTGAGATTGTCACATATATCAACACCATGGCTAGCGAGTCGGGCAGAGGCAAGGTTGCAAGATGTTCATATCCTGATTCCGCAAAGCTTCTCCACCATTCTCAAGGCAGGAGTGTAATGGAATACTTGGCATTCACCTGGATTGGTTCAACTACAGCAACACTCAAAGCCTGATAATACCCAGGACAGGGCACTCTGCTCAATCTATGGCCCTGTCATTGGACTCAATCACTAGTGATACATTGTAGCTGCAGCAACTACCAACTACAGGATGCACCACAGAAACTCTCTCAAGTTATTTCAGCAGCACATCATATTTATAAGAACTCTATCACAAAGAAAGACAAGGATAGCAAAATATTCTGGAAACAATGGCATTTCTAAGTTCCCTTCCAAGTCACACATCATCCTGACTTCACAGAATCACAGAATATCAGAATCACAGAATCACAGAATCACTGTGCAGAAGAGGCCCTTCGCCCCATCGAGTCTGCACCGACACGTGAGAAACACCTGACCTACCTACGTAATCCCATTTACCAGCACTTGTCCCATAGCCTTGAATGTTATGACGTGCCAAGTGCTCATCCAGGTACTTTTTAAGGACGTGAGGCAACCCGCCTCCACCACCGTCCCAGGTAGTGCATTCCAGACCATCACCACCCTCTGGGTAAAAAAGTTTTTCCTCACATCCCCCCTAAACCTCCTGCCCCTCACCTTGAACATATGCCCCCTTGTGACTGACCCTTCAACTAAGGGGAACAACTGCTCCCTATCCACCCTGTCCATGCCCCTCATAATCTTGTACACCTCGATCAGGTCGCCCCCTCAGTCTTCCCTGCTCCAACGAAAACAACCCAAGTCTATCCAACCTCTCTTCATAACTTAAATGTTTCATCCCAGGCAACATCCTGGTGAATCTCCTCTGCACCCCCTCCAGTGCAATCACATCCTTCCTATAATGTGGCAACCAGAACTGCACACAGTACTCCAGCTGTGGCCTCACCAAGGTTCTATATAACTCCAACATGACCTCCCTACTTTTGTAATCTATGCCTCGATTGATAAAGGCAAGTGTCCCATATGCCTTTTTCACCAACCCCCAAACATGCCCTCCACCTTCAGAGATCTATGAACACACACGCCAAGGTCCCTTTGTTCCTCAGAACTTCCTAGTGCAATGCCGTTCATTGAATACTTCCTTGTCAAATTACTCCTTTCAAAGTGTATCACCTCACACTTTTCAGGGTTAAATTCCATCTGCCACTTATCTGCCCATTTGACCATCCCGTCTATATCTTCCTGTAGCCCAAGATACTCAACCTCACTGTTAACCACCCGGCCAATCTTTGTGTCATCCGCAAACTTACTAATCCTCCCCCCAACATAGTCATCTATGTCGTTTATATAAATGACAATTAATAGGGGACCCAGCACAGATCCCTGTGGTACACCACTGGACACTGGCTTCCAGTCACTAAAGCATCCTTCTGCCATCACCCTCTGCCTCCTACAACTATGCCAATTTTGAATCCACCTTAACAAATTACCCTGTATCCCATTTGCATTTGCCTTCTTTATAAGTCTCCCATGTGGGACCTTGTCAAAGGCTTTGCTGGAATCCATATAAACTACATCAACTACACTACCCTCATCTACACACCTGGTCACCTCCTCAAAAAATTCAATCAAATTTGTTAGGCATGACCTCCCTCTGACAAAGCCATGCTGACTATCCCTGATCAAACCTTGCCTCTCCAAGTGGAGATAGATTCTCTCCTTCAGAATTTTCTCCAATAGTTTCCCTACCATTGACGTGAGACTCACTGGCCTATAGTTCCCTGGCTTATCTCTACAAACCTTCTTAAATAGTGGAACCACATTAACTGTTCTCCAGACATTTGACACTGCCCCCGTGGCCAGAGAGGAATTAAAAATTCGGGTCAGAGCCCCTGCGATCTCCTCCCTTGCCTCCCTCAGCAGTCTGGGACACAAATCATCCGGACCTGGAGATGTGTCCACTTTTAAGTCTGCCAACACCTCCAATACCTTGTCACTCCCAATATCAATTTGCTTAAGAACCGCGCAGTCTCTCTCCCCAAGTTTGATACCTTCATCCTCATTCTCTTGGATGAAGACAGACATGAAGTATTCATTCTACACTCTAGCGATGTCCTCTGGATCCACCCATAGATTGCCCCCTTGGTCCCTTATGGGCCCTATCTTTCCCTGGTTATCCTCTTCCCATTAATATACTTATAGAATATCTTGAGATTTTCCCTACTTTTACCAGGCAGAGCTTTCTCATATCCCCTCTTTGCTCTCCTAATTGCTTTCTTAAGCTCCACCCTGCACTGTCTGTACTCCACTAATGCCTCTGCTGATTTGCTTCCCTTGTACCAGCTAAAAGCCTCTCTTTTCCTTCTCATTGTAACCTGAATATCTCTGATCATCCATGGTTCTCTGGGCTTGTTACTCCTTCCTATCACCATAAAGAGAACATGTTGAGCCTGTACCCTCCCCATTTGCGTGTTTATTGCCTTTCCTTCCAGGTTGGTGGGTCAAATGCTGGAATCACCATAAGTGCTACAGCAGTTCCAGAGGGAAAAAAACCACACCACCTTTTCAGGAAAACCTGGCAATGGGCATTATTGTAGCTGTGCCATCATCGCTACTTTCCAAGAGAAAATAATGAAACAATGATGATAAAATTCCATGACAAATTTCTAGCTTTTGTTTTTGGGAAAGTTGGCAACATTGAGATTTCCTCTATCTCCGAGCTTGAGTTTCTTTAACAAAAACAAAAAATGCTGGAAAAATTCAGCAGGTCTGACAGCATCTGTGGAGAGAAAAACAGAGTTAATGTTTCGAGTCCGTATGACTCTTCTTCAGAGCTGATGGGAAGTAGAAATGTAGTGAAATATATACTGTTTAAGGGTGGTGGAACAGGTGAAGCTGGGTAGAAGGCCAGCAATAGATGGAGGCAAAGGAGAGATTGTGAAAGATGTTCGCAATCTCTCCTTTGCCTCCACCCACCACTGGTCTAATATCTAGCTTCACCTGTTCCACCCCCCTTAAACAGTATATACTTCCCCAAAATTCCAATTCCATTTAGCTCTGAAGAAGAGTCATACGGACTCAAAATGTTAACTCTGTCTTTCTCTCCACAGATGCTGTCAGACCTGCTGAGTTTTTCCAGCATTTTTTGTTTTTGTTTTAGATTTCCAGCTTCCGCAGTATTTTGCTTTTATCTTTTGAGTTTCTTTACATTGAGTTTGTTTGCGCTTTGTACTGTCTACAAACAAGAGGAAACATGGCCACCATCAAACTGTCTTTCACCAGCGCTGTTTTGAATTTGACCAATCTCTCTTCTTGTCTGTCATGGTAGTGTGGCTGAGGGTTGGAAACTCGCCAATGGGATTAATTCCCTCAATGCACAGGTTTTAGTACACCTGTTGGTACGTTCATATAAATTCTCATCTGAACTATTTAAGCACAAAGGTTAACCAGCTTAAAATAAAGAATATTCCTGAAATTCCTGCTGTAACTTTGATGGAAGATCATGAAACCCTCAGAAAAATGGTATAAATAACATTGTCAGTGATTGATGGCATTTCTCTGAGGTTTTTCCAGTCTCCTGCTGTAGCTATGATAGACGAATTTCAGAGTCAGTGAACACATTAACAGGTCTAGCAAAATTAGCACATAGAGAGAACTAAATTTTGTTGCAGGGAATTGTGACTAAACAGACAATTTGTCATTCCATGGTGTAAGCCATAAGCTTCACAGCACCATTGTTTTATTTTTTTAAGTGTTTCCTTGATAAACCAAACTTATGTGTAAAGTAAAATCACACTCTCAATATAATCTGTCCATTCTGACATTATCTCGGCCAAAAACCAAACACAGGGGAGAAAGAATGGAACTAGCCAGGAAAAGCTTTTTTAAAAGTAGCCAACTTTCAATAGAATGTATTTGCCACTAACCCTGAAATTAGACATCTTTTAAATGTGGATCAGTTCCCCTTATGGGAGAGATACTAAATGAATACTTCTCATCAGTATTCACCAAAGAGAAGGACTTAGTGGTCGATTTGTCTAGGGAAGAGTGTGTAGATGGCCTGGATCATGTGAGATCAAAAAAGAGGTGTTAGGCGTCTTGAAAAATATTAAGGTGGATAAGTCCCCAGAGCCAGATGGGATCTACCCCAGAGTACTGAGGGAGGCAAGGGAGGAGATTGCTGGGGCCTTGACAGAAATCTTTGTATCCTCACTAGCTATGGGTGAGGTCCCAGAGGACTGGAGAATGGCCAATGTTGTACCATTGTTTAAGAAGGGTAGCAGAGATAATCCAGGAAATTACAGGCTGGTGAGCCTTATGTCAGTGGTAGGGGAATTATTGGAGAAGATTCTTCGTGACAGGATTTACTACCATTTGGAGGCAAATGGGCATATTAGTGAGAGGCAGCATGGTTTTGTGAAGGGGAGGTCATGTCTCACTAACTTGATCAAGTTTTTCGAGGAAGTGACAAAGATGATCGACGATGGAAGGGCAGTGAATGTTATCTACATGGATTTCAGTAAAGCCTTTGACAAGGTCCCTCATGGCAGACTGGTACAGAAGGTAAAGTCGCACGGGATCAGAGGAGAGCTGACAAGATGGATACAGAATTGGCTTGGTCATAGAAGACAGAGGGTAGCAGTGGAAGGGTGCTTTTCTGAATGGAGAGCTGTGATTAGTGGTGTTCCGTAGGGATCAGTGCTGGGACCTTTGCTGTTTGTAGTATACGTAAATGATTTGGAGGAAAATGTAACTGGGCTAATTAATAAGTTTGCAGACGACACTAAGGTTGAAGGAGTTGCAGATAATGAAGAGGATTGTCAAAGGATACAACGGGATATAGATCGGTTGGAGGCTTGGGCGGAGAAATGGCAGATGGAGTTTAATTCAGACAATTGCGAGGTAATGCATTTTGGAAGGTCTAATACAGGTAGGAATTATACAGTAAATGGCAGAACCCTTAAGTGCATCGACGGGCAGAGGGATCTGGGTGTACAGGTCCACAGGTCACTGAAAGTGGCAACGCAGGTGGGTAAGGTAGTCAGGAAGGCATATAGCATGCTTGCCTTCATCGGCAGGGGTATTGAGTATAAAAGCTGGGAAGTCATGCTGCAGCTGTATAGAACCTTGGTTAGGCCACACTTGGAATATTGCGTGCAATTCTGGACGCCACATTACCAGAAGGATATGGAGGCATTGGAGAGGGTGCAGAGGAGGTTTACCAGGATTCTGTCTGGTCTGGAGGTTATTAGCTATGAGGAGAGGTTGGAGAAACTCGGACTGTTCTCAATAGAGCGACGGAGATTGAGGGGCGACTTGATAGAAGTTTACAAAATTGTGAGTGGCATGGACAGAGTAGATAGTTAGAAGCTTTTTCCCTGGGTGGAAGAGTCAATTACTAGGGGACATAGATTTAAGGTGAGAGGAGAAAACTATAGAGGAGATGTGCGGGGCAAGTTTTTTACGCAGAGGGTAGTGAGTGTCTGGAATTCGCTGCCAGAGGAGGTGGTGGAAGCAGGTACGATAGTGGTATTTAAGAGGCAGCTTGACAAATACATGAATAGGATGGAAATAGGGGGATACGGACCCCGGAAGTGCAAAATGTTTTAATTTGACAGGCAATATGATCGGCACAGGCTTGGAGGGCCTAAGGGCCTGTTCCTGTGCTGTACTTTTCTTTGTTCTTTGTTCTTTGTTCTTATGATATCAACCTTCTCATTGGCCTCAATATACCAGGGCCAAATCTTATGTTTGGGGGTCGGGTGCATGCTTGACCTGAGCAAATGTAAACTATCATCAAATGGCTTTGGGCGTGCTTCCTGACGTCATCGCGCACGTGCTCAATTTTGTGGTCAGCGGGCGCATGCGTGAATCGGATCTGCGCCTGCTGATATTTAAAGGACCAATTAAGGCCATTAATAAGCCAATAGGCAGCGATTTTAAAACAGAATTACCTGGAAAAACTCAGCAAGTCTGGCAGCATCGGCGGAGAAGAAATCAGTCAACGTTTCGAGCCTCCATGGCCCTTCGGCAAAACTGCAGCATAGTTTCAACAAGGGAGAAATATAAATTGGTTTAAGGTGGGTGGGGGGCGGGGGGGAAGAGACACATTGAGGGTGTGGTGTGAGCAGATAATTATTATCTGCTCACACCACACCCTCAATGTGTCTCTTCCCTCCCGCCCCCCACCCACCTTAAACCAATTTATATTTCTCCCTTGTTGAAACTATGCTGCAGTTTTGCCGAAGGGCCATGGAGGCTCGAAACGTTGACTGATTTCTTCTCCGCCGATGCTGCCAGACTTGCTGAGTTTTTCCAGGTAATTCTGTTTTTGTTTTGTTTTGGATTTCCAGCATCCGCAGTAGCTTTTAGCTTTTTGTTTTTAGGCAGCGATTTTATGCTGCCCATGTGATTTTTAGCTCATCGCACGGGCAAAACACGTGGGCGGAAATCACGTTTTAATCATTTCCTCATCCACGGATGGGATAAAAGGCCCCTGGGGCAGCAGCACTTCCTCTGTCATTGCCAGTCCTTTGTTGTGTGAGTACAGAGTTGTTCTAGAGTTTCTCGGCATCTCGTTTGATTGTCAAGCCTGCCTTTCAGCATCTCATGTCCTCATCTTCCCTGGAAGGTTCCCCTGAGTATTGCAGCACAATTTTCCTTCATTTTCAAGGCACTGCTCCTCTGATCCCATCTAATGGGGATAGTGTATTCTGCTGGTGGAACCTCCTCTGAAGGGGAAGAGAGGGGCTGGAGGGAGAGGAGCCCAGGTGAGTGCAGGCAGCGCCCCAGGGACAGACCTTTAAGAGCAGAGGCATGGGCTCAGTTGGTGCAGGGCCAGCAGGGAAGTGAAGGCAGGAGGGTACGCTGAAGATGCCACTACCCAGTGGCTAAATTGTTCAGGCAGCGATCCAACTACCTCCAGATGTCTGAGGTCCAGTGCCGCAGCAGACTCTGCCTCTCCAGGGGCACAGTGACAGCAATATGTCACATGATAGGTCCGGAAATCGCCTCCAACTGTGTGGGCGGACACCCCATGCCGGCAGCTTTGAAGGTCACAGTGGCCCTGAACTTCTATACCTCCGGTTCTTTTCAGGGCTCAGTGGGGGATCTGAACGGCGTTTCTCAATCAGCTGCACACAGTTGTGTCAAGCTGGTGACTGATGCTATCTTTAGACACGTCCACACATTCATTACCTTCAAGACAGATGAGATGAGCCAGGCAAAGAGAGCACAAAGCTTTGCTGTGATGGCTGAGTTCCCCCGCATCCAGGGTGTAATAGATTGCACTCACATGGCCATCAAGGCGTCAGCAGGTGAGCCGTGATCTTCTGTAAATAGAAAGGGGTTCCACTCAATGAATGTTCAGATCATCTGTGAGCACAGGACACAGATTCTCCAAGTTTGTGCCCATTACTCTGGGGACTCATACAATGCTTACGTCTTGCGGCACTCACCGGTACCAAGGCTGTTTGTGGCTCCTGCATGAGTGGATTGATGGCTCTTGGGTGACAAGGGCTATCTCTTGAAGACGTGGGTGATGACCCTAATCCATTACCCAAGTACTGAGGCCGAGGAGAGATACAACAGGAGTCATACCTCCACAAGGGAGGAGAGGACGATTGGGCTGCTAAAGATGCACGTCAAATGCCTGGACCAATTAGTGGGAGCATTACAGTATCCTCCAGAGTGTGTCTCCGCATGCTGCACCCTGCACAACCTGGCTTTGGCAAGGGGGGACCCACTGGAGGCTGAGGAAAGCAAGGCAGCTCCACAGACCATGGAAGATGACTCAAGTGATGGCTCAGAGGAAGAGCCTGGGTGAGCGCAGGGTGAGGGCCTCGAGGCAGACGACAGGAACCCTCATGGAGGCAGGGACACCAGGGCTGCTTTGATCCAGCGAACCTTCTGCTAGGCATCCAAAGCGTCGATGCCTTGTCAAACCAATGGCACTGTCTCCTTTGCTAATAATCAATAAATGAGAACCCAACCCATTACACCAGCTCCACACTGTACCATACTTTTACAAGCCTGTGCTGCATCTGGCACTAATTCATACCATCCAGCCAACTCAGCCCATTTACGCCAAATAAATTTTATGTTACTTCATATGAACAAACAGAGAACAAACAAAGTGTCCATCTCTAACAAAAACATCAAAATTACCAACACAAATAATGGCACCCGTGACACCCCCCTGCTGTGCTCACAGTGCCTTCAACTTACATCCGCGGCTGCTGCTTCTTGGTGTACCCCCACCCACGCTTCACTGACCGTGGCGTTGGGGGCAGCCTGCTGACTCTGCTGTCCTGGAGGCCCTGATGACCTTGGCGGTCATCCTCTGGCCACCAGAGCCTGAGCAGGCTCCGCCTGGGGAGGTGTGTCCAGCCACATGGCTGGGCATTCCTCAGTTGTCACGGCATCATCAGATATAGCGGCCACTGGCAGAGGGGCGGACGAGCTGGTGCCCTCATCCAGAGCGCCCTGAGAGAAGCCCACAGAGACTAGAGGCAGCTCGTCTGCCAGCGTGAGGTGCGCTTGCACACCTCCCTGCTCACCATTGATGGACGGGGACCTAGCAGCGATACTAGGTGCCTCATCCATCTCTCACACTGGCAGTGACCTCCTGAGGTCATTGCCTGTGTGAGGGCTTACAGGTCCGAGTGCAACCCCAGGAACCCCTGAGCCTGCTCCTGAAGCTGCCTCTCCATGAGAGTTGCCACTCTCTCCATGTAGGAGGCTGTGCACTCGGTGTTTAGGGTCAATGCTGAACTCATGCTCCACATGGACTCCTCCATGACGGTGACCATGGCACGTAGACCCTCATGGATCTCCACCAGTTCTCCTTGCTCATCCCACTGGACATCCAGCATCTTCCACCTGATGGACAACTCCAGAGGCTTGTCATCTGCCTTGGACACAGCATGATCCTGGTCTCCAGCTGTGCTCCCACTGTCGGCGGCCTGGGACCTCTCTGCCTCTGCCAGCTCCTCATGTGAATGTGATGTGCCCACACCACTGTGCACTACCCGCAGAACCAAATAACTAATGCCCACTGATGTGTGAGTATCTGCGCTGGTGCCTACTTCAGAGAGACAGTATGATGCTGGTGCAGATGTGATGTCTTCCTCGGAGCTCAATGGGGGATCCTCGAGGTCTCTGGTGGCTCCTGTGGATGGCGTGTCTGCGGGAGGAAGGCAAAAGATCAATATATTCAATCATCGTAGTCACTATGTATGCTAGGCGGGCTGAGGAGACAGTGGAGACCTGCTGCATGGTGCTACCTGCATTGGAGCTTCAATGGGCTCTCTGGCTACGACAGTTCAATTTCTGATGAGAGGGGTCCGTTATGTTTCCAGTACCCACCGCACATGCATCTGTCACCTGCACTCTTACCTTCATCTGACACCCCCGCCTCACCGCGACTGGAGGAGCGAGCTGGCCAGTGGCATTCCAGTTCCAGTGCATGCTTTTGTGCTTTGTGAGGATGCACAGATTTGGCACTCCTCCACCTGTTCTGCGGCATTATGACAGCTCTTCTCCTGACAGGGAAAAATAGAAAACCTCATTATTGCTTCATCTCCCTGAAGGTCCTTTCCTGGTTGCCACCCCCCTCCCACTACCTGCCCTCCCGGGCATTAAGCGGGCCATGTCACTGTGGCACATCTCATCCTGAAATGCACTGAGGCCAGTCGTGCTGACATCCCAGCCTTGGCAGGGCAGGCTCCAGTACCAGTTGGCATACACACTCTTAAACCCCTGAACGTTCTGAGCACCTGACTAAAGTTCTCCGCACAGGTCTATGCCATCTCTGCACTTATCCTTGCTGGCTTCAAAAGATCATTGAACCTCTTGTGGCACTGAAGCCATGTACAGCACACCACGTCGTGCCCACTGACCTGGGCGGCGACCTCTGTCCAGACCTTCTTGGTCAGTTGGGGTGGACTTCTCTTGCCATCCCTGGGCAGTAGGATACGCTGCCTGGCACTGACCTCCTCGACCAGCACTCCCAGGAGCTCATCTGAGAAACAGGGAGGCAGAGTGCCCACTCGACTTGCACCCACCGCCTTCCATGACCACCAAGTGCTGAGGCAATGACTACACACTAAGACACTTCTTCACTAGTTTCAAAACAGCTTCCTCAGCCTCCCCCACAATTCCTGGCAGCCTTCGGGGAGCTGCCTCTTCTGTTTTTGAACACCTCACTGGGTCCCCATTGGACCCGGCGCCAGACACATTCCCACCCTCGTGCACAGAAAAACCAACCAGCAGCCATGTTTCACGCTGGGCGGGCCTAAATTTGCCACCCAGCAAAATATCACATTCACAGTGCTGGGTGGCCAATTTAGGCCCGCTCAGCATGAAACGCGACTGCTGGGGGCAGGTTTTACATCCACCTCCAGCCGTACCAATGTTGGGTGCGCCCCGAGGGTAAAATTCAGGCCCAGATTTTGTGAGGCAAAATGTATTTATACATAAATTAATTTACTATTGAGTCTCAGCTTAAATATTATACTTATACTGTAGATGCTGATTATTGATTTTAACAAGTGCTAAGTAAAGCCTTTTTAAGGTGGCCATTCCTCTAACAGAGTAGACATTATACTTGGCAAGATTTGAAGGGTGATTTTAACCCTACCCGCCTGGTAGAAGCCAGGCAAGTGGTCTGTTAAAATGCAGTGGGTTACTTACCCACCAGAGAGATGCTCAGATCTCACTGACCACAATATTTACTCAGGCTTCGGTATGGGCAGCAAATTCACTTACCCAAAGCCTTCTTTAAATATGCAGTTCAGGGTTCAGTGATGTCATCAGGCCCTGACTATGATTTTAACTCAGGCCTAAGGAGATAGGTTGGGAATGGGCATGTCTCTGTATCTTTCCTGCAAGATTGGAGAAAGCAGATGAAGAGTTCCAAATAGGGAAGTTTTTCCTTGTCGAGTCCAGGAAGAGTTGGTGAGCTCCACAAGGAAATAACAACTCCCCCCACCCTGGATTCCTTTCTTTCCCTCTCTCAACACCCTCTCAGGGCCCCCTATCCCACACCCACCCTCATGCTGGTGGGAAGTCAAGGGCCAGGTGATTTTCCACATGTTAGCAGCCAATTCCCATCCCTTCTCACACATTCCAGGTGGGATGTCGACCAACAGCATAGCAACAGCCAGGGGTTAAAATAGTCACAGCTTCAATCTGTTTTGGAGGTCCTTCTGATCTGTGGACTCTCAGTGTGGTTCTTGGTTATGGGTATGCATGACCTATCTTCCCTTAGACAGACTGTAGTCATACTTTGGTGCTTGTTTTAAACTACTTCATTAACACTATCTAAAAATAAGTTACAGAGTAGGTACATCACTCCTAAGTACAGTGTGTTCCAACCCCTCTCTCTGTCGAGTCTAGCACATGACTGACTGATGTCAGTGATACTTCATCATCTACATCACTCATAAGCATATCCATTCTGTTAGCCCTTACGCTATGCCTCCCCCTAAGTACACTATCTACTTTTTAACAACAATATGAAACCATGTCTTTAACTTTTTACATCGCGGGCTGTAACTTCCAAGTTCCCCAGCATTGAATGGGGGTGGTACCCCAAAGATGCATTGGGGAGCCCCTCTTGGAACTTCACAGGTAACGTTTGCACGGCAATTGCCCAGAAGTGCATATTTCCCTTGGGCAATTGCCCTGCACTGGGAACCATCCAAAAATGTGATCTAAATCGCAAGCTTTAGATGGTTCCAACTGGGTTACACCAATAGTTACTCAGAAAAAGTTAGAAGAATTAAAACTTCTTCTAACTCCTGGGTAACTATTGTAAAGACCCAGACTGACCCCCCCAAGGGACTCCCCCCTCCACAGCTCCAACTCCCAGTGTACTCCCCCCACCCCCGACTAACCACACCCACAGTACTTCCCACCACCCCCTCACCCCGCCTGGGATTTCGCCCACCTGTATGGGACTCCTCCCTCCCCCCACGGGCCTGACTCTCACTCTGACACCCACCCGAGGCCCAATTCTCCCTACAACCCAACCACCACCCCCCCCCAATTAAGAACTGGCATCCCCACCCACACCCCGAGGTCCGAATCCTCCACCAATATCCGACAGCCCTCCCCACGACATTTGAACCCCCACTCTCCCGCCAAGGTCCAACAACCCCCCCCAAACCCCTCCAGAAGACTAACTCACTTCCTCACTGAGGTGCAATACCTCCACCGCCAAGGTCCCAAACCCTATCCTCCCTAACTGCAGTCCAACCCCACCCCACAACAAGGTCCAAACCCCAACAAGGCCCAAACCCCCCACAACATGGTCCCACCCCCCACCACCAACACCCACCCGAGACCCCAACGCCCCAGACCCTCACCCCACCCCAAGGCCCAATCCCCCCCGACCTCCGATCCTCCCCATGAAGTCTGCCCCCCCAACCCCTCCCTGAGGTCCTAACCCTCGATCTTCCTGAAGTGCCACCCCCACAAGGTCCCACCCCGGGGCCCGACCCCCACCCCCGACCTCCGATCACTGCCCCAAATTCTGATCCCCCCACCCTCCAAATCCTATCCTCTTACCTTAGACACTTACCTTCTCCCTGGCCTTTACATTCCATGAGACCTTTAAACCTTCTTGGTTTACGGCACCTTGTGCCGTAAAAAACAGGGCATGTCCTCCTTCACTTCAACGGAGCTGGACTTTAATGCTGGGCCTCATGGACATCGCTGCCTGGATCTTGCCCTACCTGAGTTGGAAGTTTGAGCGAGACAGGCTCAGAAAAAAATCCACCCAAGTAATTGGGCACAAGAGTGGCAATCCGACGCTGATTGCCGCTCCAAGGAAGTTACGGCCCGCATTTCTATAACTCCTGTTTTACAACTACAGATTCTACTCAACTCCTGCTCCTACTCTTTCACCCCCCCAACCTGCCCCCACACCCCCGCCCCCTCACCCCCTCACCCCCTAACCCTGCTCCCCCACCCCCGCCTCACTCTGAACTTTCTATCCGATGTTTTAATGCACTCAATGAGTAATCTAATTCAGTGCATGTGTTCCTTAGGAAAAAAAAATCAAGAAATAAGTGACTCATTACATATTCATCAATGTCTTAGATTCAAGTAACTAGTTACTTATTCATCGTTCACTAACTCATTATTTATCTTTTAAAAGTCAAACAGGAACTAGTTGTTTATTTGCATTTCGTCATTTGTTACTCACAATGTGGACATTAGGCATGGAGAGAAAAAGATAGTGAACTGGTCCCTTATGTCCCTGCCAACACCAAATGCTAATGACATCAGTGGGTAAGCTAACATGGAGGCAATACCGAATCCAATAGTCAAAGGTTGTTGAAATAATGCAACCACTGAAACATTCTCAATTAATGATCATCGTAGCAGTGCTACTTCACTCCCTGATACTGAGAAATTGAGTAATTCTCAAAGATCTGATAATTCAATCAATGCACCTTTTTTAAACAAGGACACTCAGTGGAGTGCATACCTCCGCCACACTGCATTAAATCAATGTTATTACAATTATGCAGTTCTTACTTGAGGCTTTTCCCTGCCTGGTTGATGCTCTGCAACAGAAAAGCTGAAAAAAATAAATATTTTTATTAAGGAATTCCATCTCACTGAGGAGGCTTCAGATCAATCCACATGCAACAACCTGCTCTGAAAACCCTGCTCACTTTTTAACAGCTGTGAAAAATTCCACCACAGCAACTGATACAATCTACAACATTCTAAAGCAATCAACAACATCCTAAATCAAACAACCCACAACATTCTAAAAAAAAGGTCAATTCATCTTATCTCCCAATGTTAACAGATTCTTTATAAAAAATTCCAGGGTCTGGATCCAGATTCGGATCCGCATCTTCGCCAAAAAAAATCAGTTCTCCCTTGGGCCGTACCCTATCTGGGTACTAGGTTTCATTGAAATCTATCCACTAGTTTAAACAGACTAACAGGGTGAAAACATTATCTACACACACCTTCAGTGACGGAAGTAATAAAAATGGACTTTGAAAAAATGTTCAGCTACAAAAAGGATCAATATCAATTGTTGTTTTAAAAATGAGCACATCACCTAAAAAACACATAGGGGTAAATTCTAATCCAAATAAAAATTAGTAGATTTGGGTCATGTGTTAAAGTGTTAAAAGCCTGAATTCCAACTGCAACATGCATCCAAAGCTGTCACTTTCAGTTTAGATGCAGATGCGAATGGGTGCGGGCAGACAACCTGTTTCCAGGAGGCGGACTGGCACTTTAAATATTATAAAGAGGCTCTGTGACTCATTTTAACTCACCTTCTGAAATTTAATTCTGGTAGGCCAAGTTTCCCTGGCTTCAGGAAACCCGCCAGCTAAACCGAAGCAAGGGGCTGCTGGATCATGTGGTAAGTGCCTTTCCAATTCCCCAACACTTCTGATCTCCCCCCTCTGATCTCCCCCATGAGTCCTCCAACCTCCCCACCATAGGCCTCCGGGATCCCGCAAGGCGCCTAACTGAACCATCTCCTAACCCAGCCAGGCCTACAACATCCCCCTAGAGATCTCCAAACTTCATCCCTCCGGGTCTCCAATCTCTTCCTGAAGCCTCTGATCCTTGCTCCACCCCAACCTACCCCTCCAGCTGCAGCCTCTAATCCCATAGGGTTCTGATGTCCGCCACTCAACCTCCCCGCTCCCCTGCCTCCCTGCCCCCGGGATCAGACCCCTCTTAGGGCCCCATGTTCAGATCCTCCCTCTGGTCAGGGCATGAACCTGCCTTGTCCTGCAGCCTCCTCTGGACTGGTCCATGCCCAACTGGAAGCCAAGCGAGTCAATCAGGCTGGCTTCTGGGTGGGGGATCAGTCAGTGATGTCACGCACACACTGTGGAGTTAAAACTCTACAGCATGTGGGGATAGATTCCAGGTTTTCCACACTCCATGGGGCCCCCTGCTCTGGGTGAGTCAGGCAAGTTAAAAATACATTCCCCTACCCCACCCCACCCCAAGATTGGAACTAATTAATGCATTCCTATCCAGGCAGTAATATCATGAGCTGATTGAGTATCTGAATTCTAGCTTGTTGTTTGCCCACTAATAAAGAAGCTGCCAAACTCAATTTTGCTGTGGTTATGCTAATAGTAATTAATTGGAGGTGGCAAAGACTTAATTTTCACAAATAAATTCCTTTGATATATTGTAACTGCAGAGTGCAACTGGAAGGAACAGTAATGATTGCAGGTGTCGTATGAAATTGTTAAACGCTGAAAGCCTGGAGAATTTGTGCAATGATTGATGAAATGGAACAGAGCAATCACAAATGATACCACAGCACCTTAGAGCTTATGGTTATCCATTGGAATAGCTAAAGATATTCACAAGAACAGGCAAATAGTAATTGTGATTATCTTTCATTAGAAAATATGGGGAGCCTTTGTTACAACCATGTACTTATTTCTGAAAGGCAAAATAAATATTTATGGGACAATCTAGCCATAGACAGCACGAGTGACTTGGACCAGAATTAAACAAAAGACAAAGAGGCTATACGGGACAGCCCCCGAAATCAGACACAGGGATCCGACATGCGCTTAACCTGTGCTCGTTCCAAGTGATGTGGGCAGCACACAAGTTTTGTGCTGCCTGCTAATTATGATTGTGATGTGCAGTCCAGCACTGACTGCGCTTCTGAGTGACTGCATGTCCCAAGCAAGGGGCCTAAGTTCATAGCCTGCACTTCTCAAAAGCGAGGTATATTCTGGCTGCAGCCTGGACTAAAAGTATCGAAGGAGGAGTTAAAAAACAGCAAGAACCTTCAACAATGGCACAACAGGCCAAAGAGCATGCCCCAAGGTTCTCCAAGACAGCACTGAGTCCTTGGTGCAGGGGATGGAGAGAAGCAAAGAGGTCATCTTCCCTCAAGGGGCCAGGAGGCCCTCTAGACAGATACTAAGAAGCCAATGCAAATAGGCAGCTGTAGAGGTCAAGGCCAGCAGTCAAGCCCAGAAGAACTGAATGCAGTGCCACAAAAAGTTCAGTGGCTTCACATGAGTGGTCAAGGTCAGTGAATGTATTGTCACGTCATGTCCTACCAACTGCACCACTAATCTCACACGCTGCTCCATTCACAACACTCCCTTCACTCACCGACCAATGATCTCTAGCAACTGCAACTCATGCATCACATTCACAGCTTCAACTCACCTTCATACACTCAGCACTGCTGCAAGTCTCACACTTACATCTCACAGTTTGCCAGCTATTCAACTGTAGCAGGAACGTCACCCAAACACATTGAACCACACTCACTGACACACTTCCCTCACTCCTCATAACTAGAGACAACAGCAGAAATCAGTGGGAAGACCCGGCTGAATGTCATCACGACCATGGAGGAGACGGTGTTGAAAATCATTGGAGTGGCCGTGACTAAGGCAGTGGCAAGCATTCCCAGGTGTTCCCATCTAATCGATTTTCCTTCGTGACTCCTCACCCTCATTCTGTATTTTACAATCTGTAAATGGTATAACTTTGCACCTCTTAGTTTTCCCTCCTTCCTCACCCCAGCTGTCCTTGTGGCTTTATGCTTTCAGATAGGAAGAAACTGACACCTGGCCAGGCAACAATACAGGAGGCCAAAGTACTAAATGAAAACGGATTGATGAAAAAGAAACACTCACTCAATCCCACGCTCACAAGCCACCAGCTCAGATATAGGCACAGAATATAATTTAGAGTGTAGCATAGGGACGGGCTCTACACCTGGGCCTGAATTTCACGCTTGGCGTGCGCGCTAAGTTGGCTGGCCCGGAAGTGGACGTGAAATGCAGTTCCGCCTGCAATCGACCCCCGAATGCAATTTCATGCTGGCTGGCCAATTAATGGCCAGAAAGCATGAAACGCGTGCTGAGAAAGCCTCAGCACTGTTGATGGGGGGTGGGAAGAGGGTGGGCACCAACAAAAGTGAGGGTGCGGGTGGGCGCTTCCAGCGAGCTCCCTGAAGGCAGACAGCTGCTGCGGGGCTGTCTCTGGGAACTGCAGACCCGGACAGATTAAATGGCAAGAAGAAAATGCACCAAACTGTGTCTATGCAGCACACTCAAGCACCTGACAGCGGAATTCAAAAAACATCAGACCCCAGCTATCTTTGTTTATTATACTTCACCCCAGCCATTTCATCCCGCCCTTGGAAATGGTTTCGTTAAAAACGGGCTGCCTGCCTGTCCATTTTGCCCATGTGACGAGCGCAAAATCACACGGACAATCTAAAATCATGGACAATCGGGATTTTAATGGCCTTAATTGGTCTTTTAATTGTTGGCGGACGCGGCTCCAAATCCCGCACGCACATGCCAACCTCGATATTGTTCACATGCGTGATCATGTCAGGACGCACACCCAATGTCATTTTGCGCAATTTCATGCGCGTTCGGGTCAGGCACGCGCAACTGGCCAATCAATGTAAAATTCTGGCCCTGATCAAGCTGAATTTTGTTGTTGCATTGCGGGTCTTGACGAAAGTCCAGAAAGCCATGTGTCACCTTGATTGTTTATGGGAACCCCGAGCCACATTTACCTGTGTCAGGCAACTAATTAGTTGCTGTTGGGGCTACCAACCCTAGAAAAGGCAGCTGCCCAGCCCAGTGAGCTGCCCACCAATCAAGGACCAGCAGCTCAGTAGTCTCAACAGCGCTGGCCACTACTGAGACTGTACCTAGTGCAGGTGGAAAGTCCTTCATGCTCCTGAACATGTGTTAAAACATCGTTACATTTGTTAAGTTAAGCATGTTTAAGAGCAGGCATTAACTAAAACAGCGGGTTCCAAATTGGCAGAACAAATGTCAACTCAGCATTAGATGCTAACTGATGTCACAATCTGCCTCCGCTGCATACTTCTAGCACAAGCTCGTAACACCTGCACTAATGACCTCACCAAGGTGCCATTCGGTGCGTGACGCACTAGAGGTTAGTGATAGTGCTGCGGCAAACCATTATGGTGCTGAAATAGCAACTGTAGTGCCAAAACTACTAGCACTATGGAGACTATGCTTGCAACCAAAAGATTTATGTTACGATGAAGATTATTTTCAAGAATGCAAACTTGGAATATTACAGAAACTAATAAAGAAAGTAATGACAAAAAGAATATGAAAACACTTGCAGATGACATGAAGGATAACACCACAGGTGTTTATAAATATACTAAGGTAAAGGAAATGGTAAAGGAGGAAGTGGGGCCCATTAAACAGAGATTTAGGTATGACAATAATCGAGAGCAAGGAAATGCTGGAATTCTAGAACAAATATGCTGTATTGGCCTTCAGAGTAAGCAAAAAGTGGACAGTATCAGAGATACAAAGAAGACTGAAGATTAGTAAAGGGGATTAGTTTAAATTAGGCATTAGTTTAAATAAGAATAGATAAGATAAAATAATTGGACTGGAGACAGACAAATCGCTAGGCTTAGCCAATTTTCAGAGCTTTTTAAAAGAAACGGGAAAAGCTGGGATTGCATTAGTTCTAATTTCCAAAGCTTTCTAGATTCAGAAAAATATATACCAGAGGATTGAAATTTGGCAAATGTTACACTCTTTTTCAAAAAAGGAAGAAGAAAACCAAGAAGCTACAGGCTGATAATTTTAGTGTCAGTAGTGGGAAAATTGCTAGAATCCATCATCAGAGACAGAGTAAGTGAGCATTTGGAAAAGTATAGGGTACGTCCACCACTCCCACGCTCTCAGTAGGATCTGTACTCAAAGTGATTGTAAGTTGGAGACAGGACTATCACACCGTACTGCCAGTTGTCTGAGTAGCTCTCCTATCAAACAGTTATCAAAATTGGTAAAATTGCACCATTGTTTCTGAATTATATGGACACAAGGAGCACATTACCTGGTCATAATATGTGACATTTTAAAATATGGTTATGATACAACTAGCAAAATTACTGCACTGTCATCTAACTTAAGCTATAACATATATTCACCTATTTTTACAGCCCTGGGAGTTTGAACAGAATATTTCCTTCTAGAACTAGAGAGGAGGGAAACTATGACCCAAATTATAAACTTTACTCCAAAAGGTCCCTTATGAAGACACAGGACACTACAACTGGAACTTTCATCCACAATCCTGGCAGAGAGTGATAGAAAATTTTGATCGTGAAGCTGACCATCTTGACGTTACCTCGACTGGGATTTCCTTACCCTTGCCTTTGGTGACATACAGCTGGCCATTTGCAAATGGTGGTGGGGTTATGGGGCCTGGGTCCCTGGAAAAGGTCTGCCCCATTTACTGCTGCTTGGAGTTACCAAAGAGTGGGCGGTGCTAAGCCTCAGGAAACAGGTGGCAACATTACTAGGTTTCCCGAGTGGAAAGAGAGAAAGCATTCTTGCGGCTTCCACTCCTTCCATTCTGCCCACCCTCCCTCCCTGCTGCACTGCCGACCCCTCCACTCCCCACAATCCCCAACTACCTTCTTTTGTAAGTCTAGATCTCCTCTGAGGCTTACCAGAATGTCAGCCTTCTCATCCTCGGGTCAGTTCTGCTCCTTTATCTTCCCAACCACCTCTTCCAATACAGCAGCAGTGATCTTGCTGCAACAGCACTGGGATTTTGCAACCAGGCAATACCCTGGTACCCTCTTAGTAGTTCCACCAGAAGCCTGGCATTCATGTAGAATGAGCCCAACCCTGGGAAGTGGGTCAGGTTTCCAGCAACATCTGACAGGCAGGTGAAAGTCACGCCTACCAGAACACCACCAACAGGAGGTCGATCCATGCCCAGCTCTCTGTCTAATTGCCACTAACACCTTACCAGAAAAAACTTTAAAACAATTTTCAATTCATCTTTCTCCAGTCTTAGCTCAAGCCAGGTGAGAAATTTCATTGGAGACAACATAGAGCTAGAGCTATCTTTATTCAATTGGCTTTCCATATTAATAGTTGTTTGGCACAATATATAATTTTCTTTGTGTTTATATCAACTACCATGCACACCATTAGAAAAAGTAACCAGACTATTATGTAAATGAATTCCATTTACTTTTTAGCTGTCTGGGATCCTACTCTCTCCTGCCAGCAACTTTTAAAGTCACTTTGAAACAGAACTTTTGAAAAATTATATTCTGAAGTCTTAAAAATTGCTATTTGCTCTTTACACTTGGATTTGGCAATTGACCGTAATCTAATCATCATTGCTGTTTGGGGTTTACAGCATAACCTTACGTGCATTTCAACTTAATTAAAAATCAATTCATGTAAATACCAAAACAAAAACAGAAAATGCTGGAAAAACTCAGCAGGTCTGACAGCAACTGTGGAGAGGGAAACGGATTAATGTTTCCAGTCCGTATGACTCTTCCTCAGGGCTAAAGAGAAGCAGAAATGTGATGGATTTTATACTGTTTAAGGGGGGTGGAGCAGGTCAAGCAAGATAGAAGATCAGGGATAGGTTGGGGACTAAGGAGAGATTGACAAAGATGTCATGGACACAAGACAAAGGGAGTGTTAATGGTAGTGTTGAAAACTAAAGAAGATGCTGATACCGACGTAAATGTAAGAAAGCAGAATGTGTTAATGGCAGACAAGGGTCAGCACTCTGTGAAAGAACAACATGGAGCAAGTGACGGAGGGCCCTGTGGGGAAGGGGGTGGGGGGAGAGGTGGTTGGGGGGGGAAAAGATTTTTTAAAATGAATAAATTAATAAAAATAAATAAACATTTTTTTAAAAATTAAATAAAATTTTAAAAAGGGATAAAAAAGAGGGGTGAAGATAGAGGAGAGAGTTCATGATCTGAAGTTGTTGAACTCAGTGTTAAGTCTGGAAGGCTGCAAAGTGCCTAATCGGAAGATGAGGTGCTGTTCCTCAGTTTGCGTTGAGCTTCACTGGGACATTGCAGCAGGCCAAGGACGGACATGTGGGCATGAGAGCAGGGTGGTGTGTTGAAATGGCAAGCAACAGGAAGGTATGGGTCATGTTTGTGAACTGAGGAAGGTGTTCCGCAAAATGGTCATCCAGTCTGCGTTTGGTCTCCCCAATGTAGAGGAGACCACGTTGGGAGCAGCAGATTCAGTAGACCAAATTGAAGGAGGTACAAGTGAAGCACTGCTTCACCTGAAAGGAGTGTTTGGGCCCCTGGACAGTGAGGATGGAGGAGGTAAATGGGCAGCTGTTGCACCTTCTACGATTGCATGGGAAGGTGCCTTGGGAAGGGGATGAGGCATTGGGGACGATGGAGCAGTGGACCAGGATGTCACGGGGGAACAATCCCTACAGAATGCTGATGGGGTGGGGGTGGGGAATGAGGGGAAAATGTGTTTGGTGGTGGCGTCATGCTGGAGTTGACAAAAATGGCGGAGGCTGATCCTTTGAATGTGGAGATTGCTGGGGTGTAAAGTGAGGACAAGGGGAACTCTATCATGGTTCTGGGAAGGAGGGAAAGGGGTGAGGGCAGAGGTGCGGGAGATGGGTCAGACACGGTTGAGGGCCCTGTTAACTACAGTGGGGGAGGAAACCTCGGTTAAGGAGGAAGGAAGACATGTCAGAAGCATCGTTTTGGAAGGTAGCATCATCAGAACAGATGCGACGAAAGCGAAGGAACTGAGAGAATGTGATGGAGTCCTTACAGGAAGCAGGGGGTGAGGTGCTGTAGTCAAGGGAGTTGGTAGGCTTGTAATGAATATTGGTAGACAGTCTATCACCAGAAATGGAGATCGAGAGGTCAAGGAAGTGAAGGGATGTGTCGGACATGGACCATGTGAAGGTGGCAATTGGAAGCAAAATCAATACATTTTTCCAGGTCCAGTCGAGAGCATGAAGCAGCATCGATACAGTGCAGGGGGAAAAGGCAGGAGCTTGGGAATAAGTTAAAATGCTCAAAGAGCAGGTGCAGACACAATGGGCTGAATGGCCTCCTTCTGCACTGTAACAGTTCTGTGATTCATCGATGTACCAAAAACAGAGTTGTGGGAGGGAGCCTGAGGAGGACTGGAACAAGGAATGTTCCACGTATCCCACAAAAAGACAGGCATAACTGGGGCCCATACGGGTACCCATTGCCACACCTTTTATTTGGAGGAAATGAGACAAATACTGGTTTGGTTCCATCCAGAAACTGATTATGGAATATAGGCTTCGCTGAATTGGACTTATACAGGAATGGAGATATAACAGTTCATCCTAATCTTTCTCAATTCGATATTCAACCTACATTTTGTTTTTTTCATCTTTAAGTTCCTGTGCTAAGTATATTGACAGGGCAAATATCGAGCCTGCCTCCAGATATTTGTCAATGCTTTTCTGTAACGTTCGTTTGTGACTACATTTCTAGGCTATTTCATTGGCTGTAAAGTGCTTTGAGATGTCAATTGTAAAAAACCCTATATAAATGCAAGTCTCTTTTTGAAGACACAGAGACACAGTGGTCATACTCTCTGCACTGTGTAGATGACACAAATGCTTCAGATAAATGAGTTTGCAAGAGCACAAAGATGAAGACCAGAACTTTCCGGCCCCATTGGCATTGGGCGTCATGGCAGGCAGGTGGGAGCAACATGGCAAGACCAAAAATTGGTTTTACACTGTCATGAAACGAGTTTGCGATCATCCACTCCATACCTCAATGACGGACCACGTTTCCTGCCGCTGCACATCGGGAACATTAGTTTAATACATTTGCATCTAATTATAAGCTTCGCTCACCGGAATCACCGCCCCCCCCCACCCCCCCACACGTCAAATTTAAATTTACCGCTCACATCAGCGTGACTTCAGAACTGTGTGCTTCATGACTGCCTTTAAAAGGCATGCACCTGGTGACCTGAACTTTGAGGGGAACTCGGAGGTGAGTGCACACAACCTTGCGTAGTGTTCGTGAGCATCAAGGAAGAGGCGCCGCGCATTCGCGGAGGGCACAGGCAAGTCACTTTTTCCCGGTGGGCATGGCACTAGGGCAAGGGCTCCAGTGCAGGTCAGGTCGGTGAAGGGGTGCGGGGGAGGCGGGGTTGGGGACAAGGCAGCACAGACTGAAGGAAATACTCAAGCACATGCCGTGGGTGGGTGGGGGAAGGGAGGTGAAGGAAGTGGCCACACACTTGGAAAAGTTTGTCAAAAGTGAGCATTCTTCAGCAGCTGAGTCTGTTCAGCTGCAGCTCCATTGACATGCTTGGAGTCGGGCCGCTGAAGTTTCTCTGCCCACTCAAGAATGCAAAAGCATGAAAGTGTCACCAAATGCTCCAGAACTTATCACCCCTTCGGCGCAGGCTGTAAATTAATGTGCATTTTCAGGGGCAGCAGGACATTTGGCTGACTGTGAAAGGTGGCCATGGCGCAGTCACTGCTGGAGGCACTCAGAGCCTCTTGCAATGTCTTTATTAAGGTTTGAACCAGCATCCATTATAGTTCAAGCTAACAGCGCAGCCTTGCAGTGCAGGTTCGGAGAAGGTCTGCGCCTGAGCTGAGAGCACAGCATGCAGTCCAATGGCCAAAGCTGCTGCCAATTCATCAAGTGGAGTGGGGTGAATGTGGCTGGGGTTTCAGACAGCCAATGAGCGCAGTACACACTGGCCATCCAAGTGGTGTCCAGCACTCTCCTGCATGCATGAAGGACTTAACAAAGAGAGGTTCGAGTTCACCCATGCTAACCCACGCATTTCTCTTTGATACTGCAGGAGAAGAACATCAGGATCATGGAGCCTGTTGATTTAGTATTATGCCTCATGGCTGACAGAGATCAGAGCAGAAGAAGTGCAGAGCGGCGGAGGCGCCTGACTCAGCAAAAAGGAGCAACCCCCTCAAGCTGAAGGGGTGGCAGGGCCTGCTGCACACACAGCTGGAGATCCGCAGCAAGCCGTCACTCGTAGGCGCCTCGCTGGACCCAGGGTCTATAGATGGTGCCTGTCATTCCTGCAGATGACTGAACCAGTGTCGAAGACGGCACATGTCTGGGGAACTGGTCAGTCACATCTGCCAGCTACTGCAGGATTTGGCGCCACGGGGACATGGAGGGTATCCACTGTCAGTGGCCGTGAAAGTGACCACGGCGCTGAATTTTTACGCCAGTGGCTCCTCCCATGGCTTCACAGGTGACCTGTGTGGGATCTCATAAGCCTCCATGCAAAAATGTATCCAGTAGGTCACGGACGGCATCTTTGCGAAGGCTCAGAACTTTGTGCATTTCGCCCAGGATCAGAAAAACCAAGAAGCAAGAACACTGAGATTTGCACAGATCTCTGGTTTTCCATAGGTGCTGGGTGCCATCAACTGCACTCATGTGGCGCTTAGATCTCTAACTATGTCAACCACAAGGGCTTCCACTCACTGAATGTTCAGCTGGTGTGCGACCACCACAAATGCATCCTGCAGGTCTGCGCCCAATTCCCAGGGAACGTCCATGATTCCTACATCCTTAGCAGGTCTCACATCTTCCAGGGACCTGAGAGGCTGCAGGGTTGGATCCTCAGAGACAAGGGCTACCTGCAGAGGCTGTGGCTGATGACACTCATGCGGGGGCCTCAGACTGCAGCAGAACGACAGTATAACGAGGCTCATGCTACAATCCAGACTTTGATGGAGCAAACAAGCATTTTGAGAATGAGGTTCTGGTGCCTCGACAGGTCCAGTGGAGCACTGCAATCCAGTCCCCAGAGGGTGTCGCGCATCATCGTCGCTTGCTGCGCGCTCCACAACCTGGCGCTGCAACAAGGGGGGGAGGACCTGGCTGAGGAGGAGATGGAGGAGCTGCACATTTCCTCCAATGAGGAGGACATCGAAGGGGATGATAAGATCCTCGAAGGTGAGGATGCCGGCGTTGAGGGCATCGCACTGGCCAAATGAAGCAGACACATTCAGGAGGCCCCCATAGCTGCAAGATCTGTGGAGGATGATGGCAAGACGCAGTGAGAACAGTCCTGACATCCTCACCTTGCCTCTGTGAATGTTTGATTCCTGTGTGGCTGATGGCAGCACACATACCCTCAGTGTTCAGGCTCATGTCATGGAGGCGCAGCAAAGGCCTCAATAGTTACTAGATTCCACCAGGAGGATGATGATGACATGCAGTGAGGACACTCCATAGATCTTCACATAGCCTCTGTGAATGTCTGACTCCTGTCTGGCTGAGGGCAGCTCGATTGTGCTCTGTGATCAGGGTCATATCATAGAGGTGCAGCCATGAAAATTTAAATGCACCTGGTCCTTTGTCGGCCTTCAGCACCTGACCCCTTCAGGAACACATCATCACCGGTCAAAGATGCTAAAGAGATGGGGGTCAGCCCCAACTCAAAGGTGCTGAGAGCACGCAGAGAAAATGATGGAACACTGTGATGCCTGCCCACAACATTCTGGCAGCAATGACAAGCACCATCGAGATGCAGGCATCACTAATGTGTCCAGTGAGTGTGAAGCCAGAACATCACTTTGGTCCGAAGGTTACACACTGCACAGGAAAGGGGCCCTGGACTGAGAAACCTGCCTTTACCTTGTGCAGGAACCAAGGTTTCACATTTGACTGACACGAATGCTGCTCATCATAACAAGGAGCCACAGGCAAGGAGACATTCTTGCGAGTTTATTTACAATTGTGAACATTAAGCACAAGTCATTAACAGCCATGCCCAGGCTTTGCAACTACATCTTCTTAACATTTCTAAGCCTGCCACTATGTCTTAGTGCTCTCCCGACATCCACAGCAGAGAGGGAGGCAGCCTACTGACTGTGACGCCCCATCTGTGATGACCTTGATGGGTATCCTCTAGAGAACCGAGACCTGGAGGGCCCCGGCCTGCTTTCAGGGTCCTGCAGTGTGGCAGTGGCACCCTGCTCGTCCTGTGAAGCTGGAGCGCGGGCGTCACAGGAAGAGGGGATTCGGATGGGCCAGACATCCTGGGTGGATGGCCCCAGGGTGCGCACCTGCTGATCCTCCTCATTATCGGTGCCCAAGGGCCCCTGGCTGACTCCTTGAAATGAAAGGGAAGCTGGAGTGAAATCAAGTTGCCCCGCACCTCTCTTGCATTGACACTGTCAGAGGACAACTATGGCATCAGCAATGAAGTTCAGCCCATGCAGCAGTGCAGTCCTGTGCCAAGATCTCCATATGGCCGCCATCTGACCAGTGTTGACCTCAGTGCATTGTCATGCCAGCGCTATCACCTCAGACTGAAGGTGTACGGACTCCTCCATCATGCCTTGCAATCTGAGGATTGCAGCGGACATCCCTTCCTGATGTTCCTGAGCTTCCCTTCTCAGTTTGAGCAACTGAGGTATGACCGAGTCCAGAGTTCAGCAGATTTCTGGCCTCCAACAGTCCTCCGAGTGCCGGGAACCTGGGAAGTCCCTGTTGCCCCCTGCTGTGGATCAGACAGTGCGATGTGCTCACCTGATTGTGACCCTGAGGCTACTCTAGAACCACCAAGGTGCACGTCCTTGCGCTGGTGGAGGGTATGGATGAACACTGTGATGGATCTTCAATTAGGGGGTCATCAGATTCTTCTTCCAAGGTGTCTTTGGGGCTTGAGTCGACGGCCTGGCTCGTGGACCCCCTCAGCTGCTTCCCAGATGTGCCTGTGAAAGCAAAGAGAGATAATTAGTGCATGGCAGGGGACTGTGGATCAGGGGAACTCACTCACAGCATGGTTGTCTGATGGATGTTGCACTGCTGGATCCTCACTTGGTTGAGCACAGCCGACCTCACCGTCAGCACAGGAACAGTCCAGATCGTTGCTGGCCAGCTGGATGACTCTATTTTCAAAATCTGTGAGGACCCTGATTTTGGCCATTCCTTCACCAGTCTGCAACCTCTCCCTTTTGTTGTGTGCCAGCTTATCATGTATGAAGACAGATGGAGAGTGTGTAAGCAGGATGCCAACCAGATGTGAAGGATGCCTAACATCTGTGGGTGGTGAGTGGTGCCATAGACGGGATGAGGACATGATCCACAGGGCAGATGAAGGTGAGCGTGAAAGAGTGAATGATGATGTCCCTTGAACTGGCAGTGAGTGAGATCCCTGTGGACATGTGATGGGTTTGTGAGCGTGTAAGTTGAAAGTGATGAGAAGAGTGACTTAGCCTGGCAGAATGGAGGAGATCACTCATCCTCTTTCGACACTGGGTTGCTGTCCTCTTTTTCAGGGCATGGGCACTAATCACCACTGCCACTGCCTCCCATGCTGGATTGATCAGCTTGCTTGCTGGTCTTCGCCCAGAGCAGGAGTAAAAGACTTCATGGTGGGCCACCAATGGCATCCAGTGGGTGCCTGAGGGAGGCGTCGCTAAATTTGGGGCAGCATGTTTCCTCCCTTTGGCAGCCATGACTTTGCAGCAGCCTTTGATCCCTTAGAGAGCGCTAGCTCTGTGCAGGGGCGCCCTTTAAATGTGGCACCCGGATTACTGAAAGCCTGAGGTGACGGCAGGGCAGGCAATTCAGAGGCCTCGCCAGCAATTCAGCATGTTGCCCAGGAATTAATTATTAATGAGGAGAGAAGCGCCAGGAATAGGACAATACGGCACAAAAAACCGCCATGGCGGCCAACAGTTAAAACGTCCTTTTTCCCGCCCGCCACCACACTTTGTGCAAATCTGGGATGATTCCACCTGAAATCTTCTTTTCATGCAATTAAATGAATTGGAGGCATGGCACTGGTGGAGGAGAAGCTCTGGTGAGAGGGAGGAACAAACGGACTCCATGGGAAGCACCTGAAAATCACCTGGGACACTTTGTCACAATTTCCCCCATTCTCTTGCTAACAAGAGCAACTTTTACCCAGTACCTCCCTCAATGGCCTAGCCAAGATCACAAAGTAACATACCTATAATGGGGAAATTCCAGGTACAAATCTGTAGTAATCTGTAGGGAATAGCCTTTCCTGCTGTCTATCAAGGCTCACATGATGCTCTGGGAAGCTTCGACCAATGAGCCCTAAACGCGGGTAATCCAGGGGTGCGGTCTTCCTGACGAGAGTCCTGATCGATCATGTAGCACCTGAAAAGCTCTCTGTAATAAAGTTTATCTGTTTCTTGTTGAAACCTGACTGCTCTGTCGAGTCATTACATGTGGCGATGAGGGTAAAATAGCTCCGACGCTGCACCTTGCCTTGTTACCATGAGTACATCGAATCTTAAGAAAATGAAAAGACTACTCACCAGTCATGCCACTCTTCAGCAGAGTCGATCCTTTTAATGCAACTATGGAAGACTGGAGCCAGTATGTAGAGTGCCTCGGATTTTATTTCATAGCGAACGAAATTACCACACAGGAAAAGCAGAAATCCATCTTTTTGAGTGTATGCGGCAGTAAGACATACAATCTCATTCACAACCTGACGGTCCCGAGCACGCCCAATTCTAAGTCCTATAATGAATTAGTGGACATCATGAAAACGCACTTCCAGCCAAAGCCATCCATAATAATGCAGCATTTTAAATTTAATTCCAGAGTTAGGGCCCCAGAAGAGTCCATCACAACCTATATAGCGAACCTTAAGCAGTTGACAGAACACTGTGACTTTGGGCACACATTAAATGAGATGCTGCGGGACCAATTATTTTGTGGAGTTCAGGGCGATGCTACACAGCACCATTTACTGGCCGAGGTCGACATCAACTTTAAGCGCACCCAAGAAATCTCCCTCACCATGGAGAGTGCTACGAGAGACTCACAGGCTTAACCTCATTATCCTCATTCAGTGAGGATAAAGCCATTCTGCCAATAGCCTCAGCAAGAATACAATGTTGGGCTCTGATACTATCTGCATATGAGTATACTTTTATGTACCGGCCTGACTTGCATGTTGCAAATGCGGACGTACTCAGTCGTCTCCAGTTACCGATAGCATTACACATGTTCCTGTTCCACTAGTTGTTCCAACAGTTGTGCTATTACTGAATTTCTTGGATTCTTTGCCTATGTGCGCAAAGCAAATTAGAAATTGGATGAACAGAGATCCAATATTGCCAAAAGTCAGAGACTTTATTTTGCAGGGATGGTCAAATTCACCTGTATCTGAAGATTTGAGATCATTCCGTGCCAGAAACACAGAGCTGTCAAGATGGAATTTTGTTGTGGGGATCAAGAGTTGTCGTCCCATCACAAGGTCGAGAACCACGCTTGACAGAACTTCATAGTGTGCATCCAGGCATATCGAAGATGAAGACACTTCCGTGAAGCTATGTCTGGTGGACAGGCATTGACATTGAAAGCACGGTCAAGCACTGCCTCCATTGGCAGCAACAACAGAAGTTGCCTGTTTCAGCTCCCCTGCGTCTGTGGGAGTGGCCTGGTCGACCCTGGGTTAGACTACATATCGATCATGTCGGACCATTCTTAGGTGCCATGTTTTTGTTGATTGTAGATGCACATTCTAAATGGGTGGATGTATACGAAGTCAAATCACTAATACAGAGCGCAACTGTCAAGAAGCTGCGTCACCGTTTTAGCACACCTGGCCTACCTGAAATCATTGTTTCTGATAACAGTACAGCCTTTACCAGCACAGAGTTTCAGAAATACATGAATCTGAATGGAATCAGACATCTTAAAACAGCCCCTTACCATCCCTCATCGAATGGTTTAGCCAAGAGAGCTGTATAAACTTTTAACTCTGGTAATAAAAGGTTATCATAAGGTACTCTAGAATCTCGACTTTCCGGCTTTCTTCTCTGTGGTCGTACAACGCTACATTTGACTACAGGTCCAACAACGTCTGAATTATTGATGAAACGCCACCTACATACACGGTTAAGCCTGGTGTTTCCAAATTTAGAGAGGATGGTAGAGCGGAATCAGAGTAATCAAAAATTTAATCATGATATACACAGCAAAGCTCGCACATTCAGTATAGGTGACACAGTATTTGTGCAAAATTTCGGAAGTGGACCTTTTTGGGTTCCTGGAACCATTGTCTCAGAGACTGGTCCATTACCTTCCCGAGTACAAGTGCAAGATAGAATCATTTGTAAGCACGTAGATCATATTTGTGCTAGGGAAACATTCCAACAACCAGCTATTCCACCAGTGATTAACGTCGAACCGTCAATTCCTGAGGTGACCAATCAACCTAGAATATACATGCCCAATGTCTCTCGACAGCTGCCAAACCCAGAACTGGCACTTTCTGATGATGTGTCTTATGCTGCAATTCCAGATCCTGTGAATTCTGTTGAGAACCCTCAAACGGTAGAGCTACACCGCTCTAGCCGTATAAGGAGAACACCTCAGAGACTTGATCTTTAATCACCTGAAGTTGTATATATGTATATGTTGTTGGATATTCAAACGTTTCCCTGTAATTAGAAATTGTAAAAAAACTAAAGGGGGTGGAATTGTAGTAACTGAGGGTATAGCCTCTCCTGCTGTCTATCAGGGGTCACGTGATGTTCTGAGGCTCCAACCAATGAGCCCTAAACACAGACAATTCGGGGGGTGGGTCTTCCTGACGAGAGTCCTGATTGAGCATGTAGCACCTAAAAAGCTCTCTATAAGCTTATCTGTTTCTTATTGAAACCTGTCTGCTCCATCGAGTTATTCCCCATTCTCCTGCTAACAAAAACAACTTTTATTCAGTACCTCTCTCGATGGTCTAGCCAAGATCACAAAGTGACATACCTGTAATGGGGAAGTCCCAGGTACAAATCCATTTGTCAATAATCTTTGCTGCAGCATGTTAATACACTAAAAAGATTATAGCCCAGATTTTAGGATAGAAATAATAGCAAAACTGTCAGTATTTGCCATTATTACTCCTATGAAACCAACAGCAACTTCTGGAATTCATGTATGCATTGTTAAAATGGAAATCCAGAAGTTGCTGTCAGTGATTCTGTACTTCTCCACAGGGTGTTCTGTTGAAGTCACCCCCACCTGCAACCAATTAGAAAACACCTTGTTAAATGAGGATAATTGAGTTTTCAATGAATTACTGAGTTCATGATTACTGAGTTAATAATTTCTGCTAAAAGACCTCTCTGGTCATGAAAAATGAATTTTATGTTTCTGGAAAGCCAAATTGCTCCACAATGATAAAACAAATTCCACAAATTTCTAAAACAGCATTTTTAAAGCTTGTTTATGATATTTCAGTTTCGACTGAATCATTTATTTCACTCTCTGTAAAGTAATGTTAAAAAGTGAAGAGTAATCAGTGCATTTTACTTTCTGCTTTGCTGTCTATAAGAGTAATTCAGTGTGATTGTCTGCTTATCCTGCATAATGACATCACTGTTGTTGGATGACTGGACATCCCTTTGACTTGACGCCAGATTCAAATTAACACCAAGAAGAGAGGAAATCCACATCACAGAGATCGTTATATCTCTGTGGGTGGATTTCTTTACGGTCAGTGATGATTGCTGTCACTCCACCACTGATCGCAAAATCAGGGCCTATATTTCTTGATAGGCTTACCTAGAATTAAGATATTACTTATAAAATGAGCACAATCAGCAACAAAATCATTGCTTGAACTTCAATAGCTTTCAGCAATACACTTGTGTATCAGATGTACCCTAATCATGAATTAGGAATATATGTATGGACTTGTTGAGTCAAACAGTTCATGGCGAGTACAAAGAAAGATATTCTACCAAAGACTCTCTATTACCCTACCTGAAACAACCCATCCTTATTAAACCCCAAGTACATATGGGTCCTGAACATGCTCAAAGGAACATAAGAAAATAAGAAACAGGAACAGGAGTAGGCCATTCGGCCCCTTGAACCTGCTCCGCCATTCAATAAGATCAATTTAATCAGGAAAATATAGACTTCCCTGGTCCTACATGATGGCATAAAAATTAGTCTTTGCTGGGCTTATTTTAAAGGTGTAAATTAATTTTGTGGTACACCATCCTGCAGCCAAAATATGCCTGAAAAATTTTTGAACCAAAATTAGGCAGTTCATTATTAGGAAGGGTGTAGTGACCTAAAACAGGTGGTGAGCCCTGTTATTTGTAAGAATGTGACACCTGTTTATGGATTCTTCAAAGGTTTATGGGCATGCACTTAATGTGCAAGGTGAGTTGTTATCATCTGTACAGCTTCATAAGCAGTTCGGCCAACGGAAACATGCAATTTCAGGTTGTCTGCTGCACCCGAAGACCCTATATATAAATCCCAGTGAGGTAGAGAAGAGCAAGAGGGGGACCTATTGTGGCTACCAGAACGCCATTGGAAATACTGTGGAGCCAGGAGAACAATGCCTGAACTTCCTAGTCCCATGGAAATTTTAAAAAGAAATATCCACTTACCCTTTCAGTGATGATCACTTGCTAGACCACAGCCACATCCCAAAAATATAACCCAAGATCTGCTTATCACAGGGCAATATACTTTCTTTTCAGAGTCTTTAAACAAGTGTTGGACCTCTTTTCTGCTCTGACAGCATCCTGGCAATAGTACTGAAGACTTGTGCTCCAGAACTTGCCACGCCCTAGCCAAGCTGTTCCAGTGCAGTCACAACGCTGGCATCAATCCAACAAATCCAATCTGGCCAATTACCATCCCATCAGTCTACTTTCGATCATCGACAAAGTGATGAAAGGGATCGTCATAGGTGCTATCAAGTGGCAATTTCTCAACAATAACCTGCTCACTGATAATCAGTTTGGGTTATACAAAGCTCCTTATCTCATTAAAGCCTTGGTCCAAACACGGACAAAAGAGCTAAACTCAGGAGGTGAAGTGAGAGTGACAGTCCTTGACATCAAGGCAACATTTGAGCAAAAGTGGCATCATGGCATCATACAGCCCAGGCAAAATTTAAATCAATGGGAAATGTGAGAAAACACTCAACTGGGTGGAGTCATACCTAGCACAAAAGAAGATGGTTGTGGTTGTTACAGCCCAATTATTTCAGTCCCAGCTGCAGGAGTTCCAACCATCTTCCATCATAAGGTTGAAGCGGGGATGTTCGCTGATGATTGTACAGTGTTCAGTACCATTCACATCTCCCCAGATACTGAAATAAAAGCAAAATACAGTGGATGCTGGAAATCTGAAACAAAAACAAAAATAGCTGGAAATACTCAACAGGTCTGACAGCATCTGCGGAGAGGAATATAGTTAACGTTTCAAGTCCGTATGACTCTTCATCAGAACTAAAGAAAAATAGAAATAAGGTGAAATATAAGCCGTTTGAGGGGGGTGGGGCAGGTAGAGCTGGATAGAGGGCCAGTGATAGGTGGAGGCAAAGAAGAGATTGCCAAAGATGTCATAGACAAAAGGACAAAGGGGTGTTGACAGTGGTGATATTAGCTTAGGAATGTGCTAATGGTGACATGAAGGGTAGAAAGCAGGATGAGCAAGTGACAGATAGCCCTAGTGGGGGTGGGGTGGGGGGAAGGGATCGAAATGGGCTAAAAGGTGGAGATAAAACAAAAGATGAAAAAAATGTAAAAATAATAGAAATAGGTGGGAAAAGAAAAATATATTTTTAAAATTGTAAATTATTAGAAAAAAGGGGGATCGGAAAGGGGGTGGGGATGGAGGAGCGAGTTCATGGTCTGAAGTTGTTGAACTCAATGTTAAGTCTGGAAGGCTGTAAAGTGCCTAATCGGAAGATGAGGTGCTGTTCCTCCAGTTTGCGTTGAGCTTCACTGGAACATTGCAGCAGGCCAAGGACGGACATGTGGGCATCAACACACCACCCTGCTCTCATGCCCACATGTCTGTCCTTGGCCTGCTGCAATGTTCCTGTGAAGCTCAATGCAAACTGGAGGAACAGCACCTCAGCTTCCGATTAGGCACTTTGCAGCCTTCCAGACTTAACATTGAGTTCAACAACTTCAGATCATGAACTCTCTCCTCCATCCCCACCCCCTTTCCGATCCCCCTTTTTTCTAATAATTTATAATTTTAAAAAATATATTTTTCTTTTCCCACCTATTTCTATTATTTTAAAATTTATTTCCATCCATTGTTTTACCCCCACCTTTTAGCCTATTTCGATCCCTTCCCCTACCCCAACCCCACTAGGGCTATCTGTCACTTGCTCATCCTGCTTTCTACCCTTCATGTCACCATTAGCACATTCCTAAGCTAATATCACCACCGTCAACACCCCTTTGTCCTTTTGTCTATGACATCTTTGGCAATCTCTTCTTTGCCTCCACCTATCACTGGCCCTCTATCCAGCTCTACCTGTCCCACCCACCTCAAACAGCTTATATTTCACCTCATTTCTATTTTTCTTTAGTTCTGATGAAGAGTCATATGTACTCGAAACATTAACGGTATTCCTCTCCGCAGATGCTGTGAGACCTGCTGAGTTTTTCCAGCTATTTTTGTTTTTGTTTCCCCAGATACTGAAACAGTCCATGTGCATATGCAACAACACTTGGACAACATCCAAGCTTGGCCTGATAAGTGGCCACACAAACGCCAGGCAATGACCACCTTCAACAAGAGAGAAGTTAACCATCGCCCCTTGACAAACATCACCATCCACATCCTGGGGGTTACCATTGAACAAAATCCTAACTGGCCCAACCATATAAATACTGTGGCTACAAAGCAGGTCAGAGGCTGGAAATTCTGTGGTGATTAACAGAAGGCACAAGTCAGGAGTGTGATGTAATATTCTCCCTTTTCCTGGATGAGTGTAGTTCCAAAAACACTCAAGAAGCTTAACACTATTCAGGACAACCAGCCCGCTTAATCAGTACCCCATCCACCGCCTTAAACATTCACTCCCTCCACCACCAATGCACAGTGGAAGCAGTGCATACCATCTACAAAATGCACTGCAGCAACTTACCAAGCCTCCTTTGACAGCACCTTCCAAACTTGCAGACCTCTACCACCAGAAGCATGGGATCACCACCACCTGCAAGTTCCCCTCATTCTGACTTGGAACTATGGCCAGAATCGTCCCAGAATTGTACCAAATGCGGTAGCGAGCGTGAAGAAAGATATTTTACCTGCTGGCCGCAATGGCAGGTTTTTGCACCATATTATCCACTTCCTGCCTCATTAATTATTCAGCCACAGGAAACACGCCATCTCTCTGGCAGGCAGCCTCTGAATCGCCTGCCACGCCAGTACCTCACAGTTTCCTCACTCCAAATGCCAAATCTAAACTGCAGCCGCCCACACAGTTCTCAATGCTTGCAGTCCAAGACTGCTCCAGTGAAGACATGGCCCTGAAAGCCACGAAGAGTTCAGTGGCCCTTTACTGGAATGCCTTTTGGAGGCCCACGATGATGTCCTCCACCTCCACTCTGGCCGCAGGAGGTCCAGCAATCTCACCACTACAGCTTGGAAAGTGTTGGCAGTGGTGGTCACTGCCAATGCTGCACAGAAGAGGTTCATCACCCTGTGCAGAAAGGGGATGAATGATTTCATCTGTGCCACCAGGATAAGGCAATCATCTCATCACTTTAAACTCACAGACTCACAAGGCCACCACACTTTCATTTGCATCTCACTCACTGCCAGCTCAAGGGACATCACCACTCACTCATACACACACCTTCACATCTCCATCTGGCCTCATCTCCTCTGGATACCACCTCCTCACCCTCACCACCTTGAGACCACTTGCACAGATCAACATGTATCGCACACACACCATGGGATACTTCCCCATCCCCAGTACAGGCCTCACCCTGCAGCCTCTTCTCTTGCCCGAGGCCACTTCTCCCCCATCCCCAAGCAAGCCCTAGCCCTGAAGCCATTGAAAAGCCATCCACATATGGCTTATGGCTGGCCTGGTAGGTAGAGACCTGCCTGTGAGCCCCCCTAAAAGTGATGTGGTGCTCTCTGTGAAGCCTGGCACTGATGACCGTGAGTGCTGCCCGAAGCAAGGTAGGCAAATGAACCTCGAAGTCCTGAGTGAAGTGCAGCTCACCAGGTGCACGTCAGTTATGTACACTTGTGAAACACTTTGGCGTGCAATCACACGATGCTAAAATATTGAAATTAGGTTCTTGACGTGCGGCGTCAGGAAGCCCTGCCTGCCATTTATGGGTGGAGCGAACGATTGCAAACTGGTTTTATGATGTAGTGAAACCAATTTTTGGGTTCTCCCGATATTTTCCACTCCCACCTGCTATGATACCCACAGCAAACAGGAGCGGACGATTCTGCCCTATGCCACAGTTCCTTCACTGTCGTTGGGTCAAAATCCTGAAACTCTTTTCCTATCAGAACTGTGGGCCTACACCAGATGACTGTAGCAGTTCAAGAAGGAAACCCACTCACTCTCAAGGGAAATTAGGGTTGGGCAACAACGATGCACACAACCCATGAACATATATTAAAAAATACAAGGGCCCTACTGCCCATTTTAGACTGACTTCAAAATTTAATTTTCCCAATTTTGTGGCAGATGTTTCTCAAGCTCCCTTGGGTTGCAACACTCTGCAGTCTAAAATTAGTCTATCTTAGACATCTTATATATGGAAAACAGGCACAGCAAGAACTAATTTCTGTCCTGACATCCAAGGGCCTCCTCCTTCAGGCACAGGGATCGTTCCCTATGCACATTTGGTGCTTTAAAAACGGCCTGGAGGAATTCCTAGGCCAATGAGTCACACAGTCATTCAACATTATTACTAGGGCCATTTTTACCCTCTTTCCTAGGCAACACCTATAATTATCACAACTTCCAGTAAGGACAATAGCAGGTCCGTTAGGATATTCCATTTTACAATGGATGAGGTCAAATAAGCATTTAAGAAGTTTTGTTTCTAATCCAGCACAAGAACAATGTGTATAATACATAATTATAACCTGGCCCAACTACGGTGTGATGTAATGAAGGAATTATTCTTAGCTTCCAGGGTCTTCTAACAAAGGTTTCATGTGTTCAGAAGTAGAGGCTCTTGTTCTGATCGTCAGCACTGTAATTTTACTGAGTAGGCTGTTAACACATTCAACAAGTGAAAGTTTGATTCTATGTTGTCATTTGCAAGTGGTATTTAGTTCATGAAATTTCAAAGAAAGAACAATGTGAGAATAAAAGTAAGTCATCATTTTCAGGTTTTTTGCATCAATAAATGTAGTTTCCTGTCTAATAATTCCCAGTCTCTTAGATAAGCCATATAAATACTATAGTGGTATAGTTGAATAAAGGTTATGAGGAGTTTACACACTTTAGTGGGTAATTTTCTCTATAGGTATCCAATAACCTTCATCAGTTTTGTATAATAAGCATGAAGTTATTATTAAGGAAAACAATATCACTGCTGTGTTTTCTTGTCTTTGTTTTATCTGCCAGCCTTATCCTGACCATGTAGCCTTACAAAGATTTTAACAAGCAGAAACTGTAATGACTTGTATGAATAAACAAAAAACTGGAAAGAAAAGTACCGGTAGAAACATGGAAAGCATTCACATACACTACCTATTCTCTACCAATATGCGAAAGAATGGCCCTGAATTTAATCACTACTTCCAGCATCATAAAGGGTATGCTGAATGGCATTTTATGAACATTCAATTGGTGCAGGATCAGTTTACATCAAGTTACATCAATTTTTCCAGTCAGATTTAGGGCTTCCGTTTTCTCTGCCCTACCCTTTACTGTAGACCACACTTCAATATATTTAAACTCCAACAGATAGTGTAGACAGGCCAAGATTTCAGGATTTATAGGCCAGAAGTTTTAGCTCGGCGGGTGGGCATGCGCCTGTCCTGACCGAGCGCTGAATGACGTGCGATGACGTCAGCCGAGCATGCCAACGTCAATGTGCAGTCACGCAATAATTCGGGCAGCAGACCCGCTAACAATTAAAAGGCCTATTAAGGTCACTAAGTTATCAATTGAGTTTAATTTTTCACTGTCTGTTCAACCTTACATTTGGCAGGCAGGCGAAAAGGCCAAGCAGCCTTTGCATTTTTTGGAAACCTCATCCACGGGCGGGATGAGACTTCCAAAAGCACATACAAATAAAATAAAAACTTTATTTTTTAATTAAAAAACATGTCCCTGCTCATGTGACAGTCATATGAGGGGACATGTTTTATTAAATTTTTCTGATGTCCAATAATTTGTTCAATATATTCTTCATCTCCCTGAGGCAGCTCCGTGCCTCAAAGAGATTATTCTGTGCTCTCTCGTGCGCATGCGCGAAGTTCGCACTAGGCCTGCTCGCACTCACCCCGCCCCCAGCCCACACAGGCAGTGCTCAGCGCTGCTGCTCACTTATCACGCTGGGCGGGCTGGCCCACCCGCATAAAATCACGGAGCTCTGGCGATCGCGGGCAGCAGTCGGTTTCTCAACCGCCCCGCCCGCCCCCGCCAATCCCGCACCACCAAGGGGAAAAATTCTGCCCATAGAATCAAAGAACGGTTACAGCAAAGAACGAGTCCATTTGGCCCTTCATGTCCGTGCCAGTTCTCTGCAAGAGAGCTCATCTAGTTCCATTCCACTGCCCTTTCCCCATAGCCCTGCAACTTTTTTCTCTTCAGATAATTATCGAATTTTCTTTGGAAAGCCAGGGTTGAATCTGCCTCCACCCCACTCTGAGGCAGTACATTCCAGATCCTAACCATGTGCTGGAAAATCCTTTCCTCATGTTGTCTTTGGTTCTTTTGCCATTCACCTTAAATCAGTCTCCTCTAGTTCTCGACCCTACCAACACTTCTGTCCTACCTGTCCAGACACCTCATGGTTTTGAACCCCTCCATCAAATCATCTCTGAACCTTCTCTTCTCTAAGGAGAACAGCCCCAGCTTCACTCCAGCCAAGTTACTGAAGTACCTCATCCCTGCATCCATTCTCGTATATTTTACCTGCACCCTCTCCAATGCCTTCACATCCTTCCTAAAGTGTGGTGCCTAAAACTGAACACATTCCTCCAGTTGAAGTTGAGCCAGTTATAAATCTTTTATAAAGATTTACCAAAATGTCCTTGCTTTTGTATTCTATGCCACTATTTATAAAGCCTAGAATCCTGTATGCCTTATTAACCAATCTCTCAACCTGCCCTACCACCTTCAACAATTTGTGCCCGCATAACCCTAGTCCCTCTACTCCTGCATCCCTTTTAGAATTGTATCCTTCATTTTATAATTCCTTTCCTTGTTCATGATACCAACATGTATTAGTTCAAAATTCTCTGCATCAAATTTAATCTGCCACATGTCTGCCTAATCCACCAGCCTGTCTATATCCTCCTGAAGTCAATCACTATCATCCTCAGTTCACAATACTTACACATTTTGTGTCATCTGCAGCTTTTTAAAATTATGCCCTGCACACCTAAGTGTAGATCATTAACATAGGTCAAGAAAAGCAGTAATCCTAGTAACAGACCCCTGGGGAATCACACTGTATACCTTTCTCCAGTCCAAAAAACAACCATTCACCATTATTTTCTGTTTCCTGTCACTCAGCCAACCTGACATCCATGCTGCCACTGTCCTTTTTATTCCATGGGCTCTAATTTTGCTGGCAAAACCTGTTTGTGACACTTTATCAAACATCTTTCGGAAGTCCACATACACCACATCAACTGCATTACCCTCATCAATCATCTCTATTAACTAACTTGATCAAATTTTTTGATCAGTTAAACAGGATTTTCCTTGAATAAATTTGTGCTGACTTTCCTTAATTAATCCACATTTGTCCAAGCGATGGTTAATTTTGTCCTGGATGATCATTTCTACAAATTTTCCCACCGCCGAGGCCTATAGTTGCTGGGCTTATTCTTATTCTTTTTTGAACAGTGATGTAACATTTGCAATCCTCCAGTCCTCTGGCAACATCCCTGGATTGGAAGATTATAGCCAGTGCCTCTGCAATTTCCACTCTTACTTCTCTTTGTATCCTCAGGTGCATCGCATCCTGTCCTGATGGCTTATCAACTTTAAGTATAGCCAACCCTTTCTACTTTGTCCTCTTCGATAATTTTTAGCCCATTCAATGTCTCAACTATCTCTTCTTTCACTAAGGCTTTGGGAGCATTTTCTTTCTTGGTGAAAACAGATGCAAAGTACTCATTTTGTACCTCATGTCCCCATGCATAAATCCCTTTTTTGTCCCTAATCAGCTCTACCTCTCCCTTTACAATAATTTTACTATTATATGCCTATAGAAGGCTTTTGGATTCCCTTTTATTATAATTGCCAGGTTCTTCTCATATTCTCTCTTTGCTTCTCTTATAATTTGTTAGACTAATGGTCTCCTACCATTTCAATAACAATAAATTGCTTCAACAACAAGCAACAACTTGCTCTTATATTTCACCTTTAACACAGTAAAATCTCCCAAGGCACTTCACAGAAACGTGATAAAACAAAATTTGACACCGAGCTACATAGGAACATAAGAGGTGGCAGCAAGAGTAAGACATATGACCCTTTGAGCCTTCTCCACCTTTCAGTAAGCTCATGGCTGAGCTTTTACATCAACTGTATACTTTTCCACCCCATTCCTTCATCCTTTAATATTCTTAGAGACCAATAATCTATTAATATCAGTTTCGAATATATCATGGACTAAGCATCCACAACTCTTTGGCAAGAGAATTCCAAAAATTTGCAACCCTCTTAACAAAGCAATTCCTCCTCTTCTCAGTCCAAAATGGTCAACGCCTTATCCTAACCCCTAGTTCTAGGCTTTCCAGCCAAGGGAAACAGCCTCGGAACATATCTACCCCCTCAGAATTTTATACATCTATAAGGAGAGGTGACCAAAACTTTTGTTAAGGAGCATCTTAAAGGAGGACAGAGAGGTGGAGAGGTGGAGAATCAGGGAGATTTATGGAGGGAATTCCAGGGCTTAGGGCCTAGACTACTGAGATCTTTTCTCTGTTACTATGATGGGATAAATATCTTTCACAACTTTCTGCCAGTGGTATGTTGAGTTTGAGGATATTCTAAGGAGCAGTTCCCTGCAGTTCTTAGCTCCTGAACCGACATCATATTCTTTAGAAGTCTCACAACCCCAGCTTGCTTGTGCCCACTGCACATTATTTCTCTACCAATCCCTTCAGAAGGTATTATTAACACGTTGCACTTGATTAGGATTCAGAATCTAAATTACCTAACGAGGAGTAGTTACAGAAATTAAAAACGTAAAGAACACCACAAGCCTGTGTGCAGTGAACTTTTAAAATTATACTCCGCTGACAATAACAGTGAATGTAGCCAGAACCTCTTAACCAATAGTCTGTAACACACAGCAACATTTCTCTTCAGTTTCATTTCAGGCAGGACCACCCTGGTTCCCACGCTTTTGTGCCTCTGTCTTCCTCTCCATTTAATCTCTCAAACTAGTGCTTTAATGTTCCATAGCCTTTGAACTGCCTGAAATGCGGGATGAATTTCAAGTAGACTTAAAATAATACAGATTGATTTTACAGACCTGATTGCATAGTAATTTCTTGGATAGTCGCGTTTCCAGGTTAAATGAACCACAGGAGAGGGAGAGTCATTCACAACTCTCATACAGTCATCCTGGCTTAATTAGCACATCAATACTTATCAAAGCTGAAGACAAAAACTATCTCCAGGGACTAAACACACAGGGTTGATGACTCTCTTCAACCAACCCTAGCCATTGCTTTACGCTTCATGCAGAGCACAATTTATATTTATACACAAAATTAATTCTGTGCTATGTATCAATGCAAAATGATAATGCCACTGGAATATGTTATAGTTACATTACAGATTGGAATAAATTAACTGACATATTCCAATCTGACTTTTACCTTTTAACAGTAGCTAACATTTAATTATTGCAACATTTTTCTAGATATCAGAAGAAACATACTAACAATAATTAGACTAGTGAGGCCACAGCCACTGCAGATGCTTAACGCAAATTAATTATTATCATGTTGAATCTTAGCTTCCCAGTAGCTAATGAAACAATTAGTTATATATGATTTCCTAGTGGCTCACAGTAGTAAGAATGCAATGTGCAATATTTAATGTTTAAAGAAGAACCCTATTTAACAAACTCTAAAATTTAGTTGCACACAAACAAATCCAAATAGTCTACCAAGTGATCTGAGCTGAGTGTGCCACTAATGCATATTGTAACATGGTATTTTCCAACACTTAACCAGTAATATTCTGCATTTTCTGAGTTACTGCTGACTCTACTGCAGACAGCGTTCCCAAGAAAATGGATTGTGATTTGCAAAGTTTGAGCTTTCTATTTTAAAACTGAGCAGCAGCAGTAAATTTGCCAATTTCAGCAAAGCCAATTTATAGTGTGAAATCACTGTGGAACTGCCACATGCCTGGTATTACCTGGTCTTTGACATTTTGTGCTGCAGCATAATTATGGATCTAAAATGTTGCTGTTTGGTACTAAGTTGGTAATGAACCAAGATTTTTAGGAAATTTGCCTAGTCCCTGCACCTCACCCCACAAACCTCAAGCGATAAAGTCTGTAGGAGTGAAATTTGGATTGGCAGCATCTACAGCATGCACAGACACTTTTTGAGTGAGTCATGCCAGGTGCCATATTAATGAATGCATTAGTGCTATGATGACCCATGCACTGGGAAAAGCCTGTATTTTCTTTACAGTGATGTCTCTTTAAGAAAAAAAATGTGCTGGAGAGTATCTTGAAAGGGGGTTAGTTAGTTTCCTGATTATATGACATCATTAGGTTCTAAGAAATGCCCATGTGACCTTGGGTTGCCGTGGGGATGAACAGCTAAGAGGCAAAGAGTAAATAGAAAGCTAATTGTAGTTTTTAAAAATTCTTTCATGGGATGTGGGTATCACTGGTAAGGCCAGCATTTGTTGCCCATCCCTAATTGCCCTTAAACTGGGAGGCTTGCCAGGCCATTTCAGAGGGCAGTGAAGAGTCAACCATATTGCTGTGGGTCAGCCTTTGTTTTGTTTGGAAGTTCAGAACATGGGGAATTTGTACAAAGAGAAAACAACTTCAACTGGACCAACTTTCTATTTGGCAGCCTTCAAACAAATCCTGGTGCTAAAGCAGGTCTCTGAAAATAGAACAGAGACTGAGTTACTGTGCGTGTCATACAGTTGGAAAGGACAGAACACAGGAAAAGCAAAAGATTATGGATTGGACAGTACTCATTACTGCTGTTGAAGTGATGCCAGAGCCCACCAGACCATTAAAGGAGTCGGTGAAGACAGTCTCTGAGCGCTCTGCCATCAGTACTGTTGTGACTCAAGTGAGACAGGGTTCATAGACCTGTGCCTTGTCAGTGGTCACTGCATCCAGGGACTGCGATGGAATATGGTTGCGCATGGAGGCGACTCTAGAGCCAAGCTGATTCGATGGAAAGTGAGAAATCCTAAAAAACAGAGGACAAGATGGAAAGACTGTGAGTTACACATGACGCCATATTTGTACAGAAGTAAAGTTTACCTTTTTATTTTAAATACTCTTCACCTGTGAATTAACATTTCAGTTATGTTGATTTTAGTTGGTTTGGTACAATAAAATTTTTAAAAGTGAGATCTTGTCCAGTGGTTTTCTTTCCACTGGTGTCATGTGGATTCCTTTCTTTTTAAAAAGACCACAGTGATTTTTATCATAACATAGATAAAACACTGGATTTCTAGTGACCTGGAAGCTGTAGGATCACTTGTTCAATGAAACAAGAAAAATAGTGTTGTGAAAGCAGGGCCAACCTTTGGAAGGACAGCAGTCTCAAAATTTTCTTGGGGCATCCAGTGACACAGGGGATGCTAACTGAAGAATTTGGTTTTGGTTAGCTGGTAGTTGGCGGTTTTTATAAAACAGTTGAAGTGCGTGAGCAATGGACAATGCTGCATGTGCAATTTTGGCAAGCTGGGCAGTGCAGCAACATTCAAATGTGTTCGGTCTTCATCTTAATATATCTGTTCAAACAAGCAATTGAAAGGAATAGGGTGGTATTGGCATAAAAGGAGAGATTACAGGAGGTTGATCATGAGCCAAAAGTTTATTAAATGTTCAGACGCTGCGTTGAGAATGGCTGGCAGCAGAGCATAGGAAAGGCATGAGTGAGAGTGCAGAAGCCAATACATAGAGATTTGTCAATTCTTTTCCCATTGGAGTCTTCTTTACTTTAATTTATTAATATTTGTTAAGAATACTTAATTTCATGGTTCATATATTTTAAGGAGTATAATTTTTAGCTTGGGAATTGAAATTTTTAAATGTAATATAAATGAAAACACTTGTTTTGAGAAGCTGGTAAACAGAGCTAAAGTAATTGCAAATCAATGGGTGGCCTATGTTTATTTAATAAGGTCATAATGGGAAGTATTGGAAACTAAACAATTGCTATCTCTCTGGGCTTCTTGGTGGAGACAAGACGTCTACTGTTGTCTCAATGGAAGAGGTTTGAATTATTCATATGGTTGCCCAAAACAAAGGAGAGATTTGGGAATGAGAGATAATTATATAAGATCTCCAACTGGGACAACCCAGATATGCCATGCTGCTGTAGGGATAGATTTCAGAGAGGTATTTTCTTTGGTTTTGGGTTTTATCTGGGAGTCTTTTTTCTTTGAAATGGGCAGTCAGCCTGGGAGTGGATTTAAAACAAGCAGAGAGAATATGTGTAAACCATCTGTGTAACCAGAAGCAGAAGGCTATCAGAAACCAGGTGTGTTTCTGATTTGGAGTCACTAGCAAGAATGCATTGAGGCCCATACTTGAGCTGGGGAGACCACAATTGTGAGGTGTTGAAGGAGAGTTGGAGGGTCACATAGCTGGCTGCTAATGGAAGGACCCTAAGAAATCTCATACCTCTGAGAATAGCAGGAACACTGAAGAGAAACAAAGTGAATTCCTGAGAGTTGTGGCACACTTCGGTTCAGTCCCAGAAGAAGTGAAGGAACTCTCAAAACTCTTGGGGAACTCTTGGGTGCAAACAAAAGTATAATGGAGAATGTTCTGTTGAGACTTTTGGGTTTAAAGTATAAGTGTTTATGAAATATAATGTTGTTGGTAGCACATGCTTTGTTTAACTCTTGTACAGTAAAAGTTTTTGTTTGGAATGGGAAATGTCGTGGCATAATTCTTTCAGTTAATAATTGGGAGTTTGAATTTATTTTTAAAAGTTACTGGTCGCCACTGGGATCATAACAAATTGCACATATTTTGTACTATTGATAAATATGGTGACCTGATTGCCACAAGTTTGGTGAACATCTAAGTCCGATTGAACAATGCTGCTCTAAATTACATGCAGTGTCAGTATCTGAGCTGGGGGCTGAGAGTGTGAAATCAAGTAATGTTGCTGTGTCTTCATCACCATACTCTTCTTGCTAATCCTCCACTTCCTGGCTAGGTTCCACTACTTGGGTATTTTAAAGGAGAAAGGCATATGGGTAAGATTGTGTAGCAGGGAAGCAGAGAAGGCAAGAAATGCATGCATACAAGATCTGCAGTTCATAAATCAGGAGAGCATGTGATTAGGGAGAGGTGACATGTGAGAAGGAGGATTAGCTATGAGTATACCATCATTTTCAGAGGTTTGAGCCCTTCCATGGCCATGACCTCAGCAATGGCCAATCCAATAATGGCAGTATAGCCTCCAAGGGGGTCAGGATATGCAGGTGCACTTCTCCCCATCCAGTTAGGTCCTGCTGCCTCTGGTTGCATGCCATCTTGTCCTGCAAGAGAAAGCGAAGTGTGGTGCAATTTGTTTGCATCATGTAGATTTCATGATTGAACAGCTTGTATGATTTGAGTTCAGGAGTCACAGAATAACCAAAACAAGTGGGTCAAGCTCATAAGTGAGTTTGATAAGTGGTTTATCGAGAAGCAACAGTTTAAATATAATATGTAAACTAGATAGACACCAATCTCACCATTCGGACTTGGTAGGCAGTGGCAGCAGTGATCAATACCAACACTGCACAGAAGAGATTGGCCACCTAAGGTAGAAAGCGGATGAATGATCTCATCCATGCCGCCAGGGTAAGGCAACCATCTTGTCACTCTAAACTTAGCCACTCACAAGCCCATTACATATTCACTGGCATCTCACTCACTACCAGCTCAAGGATATCACCACTCACTCTCTCACACATACCCTCACATCTCCGTCTGGCCTCATCTCCTCTAGAGACTGCCTCCTCAGCCCTCACTATCTTGAGGCCACTTGCACAGATCAACATGTGCCCCCACACACACTCTGAGATACCCCCCTTCCCCAGTACAGCCCTCGCCCTGCAGCCTCTTCCCTTACCTGAGAACCAATTCTCCCCCTCCCCCAAGCAAGCTCTAGCTCTGCAGCCATTGAAAAGCCACTGCCGCCTTACAGCTAGTCTGGTAGGTAGATACCTGCCCGTGAGCCCTCTAAAAGTGACGCGATGCTGCCTGTGAAGCCTGGCGCTGATGACCACGAGTTCTGCCCGAAGCAAGGTAGGCAAACAAATCTCGAATGTCCCAGGAAAGTGCAGGTCACCAGGTAGATGTCGCTTATGTACAGTTGTAAAACACGTTGGCGTGCCAAGATGATCCAGTGTGGGAGGTTGATTCCAGCAAGCAGGGCTTGTAATCAGATGATAAAGTATTGAAATTAGGTTCCTAACGTGTGGCGGTGGGAACCATTGACAGGTGGAGCAGACTATCACAAACTGGTTTCACGACAGCATAAAGCTGATTTTTGGCCTTCTCGCCATATTGCTTCCCCAACGCCCACCATGACACCCGAAGCTGATGGGGACGGAAAATTCCGGCCTGTTTTACTGGATAAATCCACTCTTTGTATTTTATGTTAATAATCTGTCAATTACATATTAAATAGGGGCAGAAAAATCAGTTTTCACATCCTAGTCATTCTAAATAATTCTAAAACTGTTATTGATGTATATGTGGGAAATGTGAAGGATATAACCATATATAGCTAAAATTATAGCATCATACTGATGATCATGAGACAGTATTTGAACACATTCATTCACTATTACCTGCAATTAGTAATAAAAGCTATCAATGAGCATAAATGGAACAGCGATCCTATTGTTATCTGGAAGGATCTCTGGCAAAAGAGCAAAGCAATGGAACAATAATGTATTCACTGGTTGCCAAACTTCAGAACAAGATAATGTGAATGGCTTTAAGACCTTCCATTAACTGAGTTATCATCATTTGAAAACCTTAACTCATTTATTGCTAAAAAAAAAAGTGTTGGATTTGTACCTATTCCTGGACTAATCAGACTGATTCATGAAGGGTAGTTCAAGCCAGCATGCAGAGAATTATTCATCTCTGATTGTTTCTGACATCATCCTATAATTTGATTACTTTTTTGGCACCTTTCTCTGAGTGTCATGATAGCACATCTTCTATTGATACTCTGGCACTGTGCTTTCAGATATTGCAGTGTGTGATTGGATTTTTGTGGGGGGTGCTGTAAGGTAGAAAGAGTAAAGTCAAAATAACAATTAAAATGTCAAAGCTATTCATTGCGCAATTCAAGATCAGCAGTTTCTATGGATATGATTAGTACTGGCACTAACACTAATATTTGCAGTTTTCACAAGGGTACAACTAATAGCAAAATAACTTAGGCAGCTAAAATGTTTGAATTAAGAGAGGCTCAAAATGACATGCCTGAAATATTGACCTATCTTTTGCCTCTTTCAGATGTTCACCGATGCTGTGTATTCCTGACATTTCTCGGTTCTATTTAGGAGATGTTTCATTTATTTATTACATGGGTAGCAATTGTTTGGGGTCTGATTAGCTCAGTTGACCAACCATCTAGCATGTGGATCAGATTAATACCAACAGTACAAGGTTCAAATCCCATTCATGCTGACATGGACTCAGGGACTGCCCCCTACATCCCAACCATAATAAAAAACCTACAGTACTTTGCCATGGTTCAGTAAATAAATGCCAAGGACCTGCCTTATGCCACAGAAGAGATGAATAATTTATTGCTTGTGTTTGAACCATAACAACTGAGCAACAAAAACAACTCTCAACTGGATATTTTAAGACATGCTAGCATAATCCCCAATTTTTTGTTTAACCCCAGATGAAGTTTTTGCTCTTCACTACAGAGTTCATTACATCAGCCAGGTCCTTCTTGTTTTCACCATATGGCTGGGCTCCTTCCTTCCTGGAGGGCACCCCTTTATTCATCTTTGTGGCTTATTAGAACGATCGGGCTCCTAAGTTATATCCTTGATTGGGTTAATTCTCATTTTTTTGGCAATAGGGACACTCCCAAGAGGGAAGCCAGCCAGTTATCATACCTTTCTACTTCAAAATTTAATTCAGCACTCTGTTTCCATATCACATAAACAGAGGTCATGGGGAAATGGAGGGGATTTTCGACATTAAAAACATTCAGCATAAAACAGGCATGGAGTTAGTGGTGCACACCATGGGCAGAATTTTATGACAGTGGGATTTTACGTTCCTGCTGAAGTCAATGGGGATTATAATGTCTTGCCACATTTTACGGCCTAGTCTCCGCCAAAACAGGGCCGTAAAATTCCGCCCCATAGGTGCAAAGCCTATGTCAGGAGGTTCAAACTATATTCAGCTATGGGTCATATTTGTATCTTACCAGTGAGGTGTGGATGCTGCACTCTGCTGCACCTTACTGGCTTTGGATGACAGAAATTTGGCTGGCATCTGCATAAAGCCAGGCAGCAGATAGGGCCTGTTTGGGAAGCGGGACAGGGGGACATGATACAAGGAGAGCAGAGATCAGGCCAACAGCACACCGGAAGATTGCTCTGGATCCAAGGGGCACATGAAGGCCGCTTCAGCTGGCTCCATAGAATTCCTTTAATAATCCAAAAAAATTACCTTTTCCTGAGCAGCCTCCTTTTGGGTTACTGGTTAGGCCGCTCAATTCCCAGTACAACTGGGACTAGCATGCACAGCACATGTTCCACCCCTTCATAAATTAAAATGGTACCTATAACGAGGCTACAACCCCAATTTACATGTTTAAACAGATGGCATTCTGTTTGAAGGCTTGCCTGAATGTTTAATTAAGCAGGCAATGAACATCCAAGGTGGCTACCAGATATTCCTTTACCAGTCGTTTATTTTTCAGGTGAACAACAAGTAGCAGTTGAAAAATCCCCCAACCATGCTGAAGCTATGCTATCCTTTTGAGATGAATCTTGCCAAAAATACAGTACTGTTCAATATCATATCAGAGGTCAATTAAAGTACTTTCATTCATTAATAAGTATTCATTATTGATTGTGGAGTTTAGAAGAATGTGCGGTGATCTCATTGAAACGTAATATTCTGAGCTAGCATAGCTGGCTAGCTAAAGAAAATTACAAAGGGCTGTAATGTCTGAATACAGACTCTTGGTATAGTTTGGCTACAGTGTTTCAGTGGCTGCTTTTCTGGGACATGGGTATAACCTCAGAATAAGGGGCAGCTATTAGGACAGAGACGAGGAGAAATTTCTTCGCTTGGAGGGTTGTGCATCTTTGCAATTATCTAACCCAGAGTGCTGTGAGTGTTTAGTCATTGACTTTTTCAAATGAATAGACGTTTGCACTGTAAGCGAATCAAGGCATATGAGTTCAGGTGGGAAGGTGGAGTCAAGGTTGAAGAACAGTCGTGGTTTTATTGACCAGAGGAGTAGGCTCAAGGGGTTGTATGGCCTATTTCTTACCATTGAACATAGTTTAAACATAGTATAGAAAGTGCTAGAAATGCTAGGCAGTTCCAGCAGTATCTGTGGAGAGACAAAGTGTTAATGTTCAAATAAGACTCGTCCCCAGATTTGAAGGAAGGTGGAAATGTGATGGGTTATATGCTGTTGAAAGGGGGGAGGGGTACGAAAAACAAAAGGGGAGGTTTAGGATTGGGTAGAGGGCAGGAGAAATTAAATGGCAAAGATGCCAAGGAACAAAAGGCAATGGGAAGGGTAAGATAAAAGCAAAAAACTGTGGATGCTGGAAATCCAAAACAAAAATAAAAATACCTGGAAAAACTCAGCAGGTCTGACAGCATCTGTGAAGAGGAACACAGTTAACGTTTCGAGTCCATATGACTCTTGGTTCTGTTGAAGAGTCATACGGACTCGAAACGTTAACTGTGTTCCTCTCTGCAGATTCTGTCAGACCTGCTGAGTTTTTCCAGGTATTTTTATTTTTGCAATGGGAATGGTAATCATTGTAAAAAGACAAATCATTTGTCCAGATTGAGTTTAAATGCCAGAATAACAAACAGCTCTGTCCAAAAGCAAAAACATGAAAAAAAAGATTCAAACCAGAGGAACATGTCAAGAAAACAGAATCAAAATGGGGAGCAGAGCTCATGGTCTGAAATTGTTGAACTCAATGTTGAGTTCAGAAGGGTGTAAAATACACCTCCTGCGATTGAATGAGAAGGGTTCAGGTATTGGGGGTGATTGAGGTGTGCATCAGGGTGTCGTGGAAAGAACGGTCCTTTCAGAAAGCTGACAGAGGAGGGGAGGGAAAGATTTTTGGTGGTGACCATCATGCTGGGGTGTTGGAAATGGCAGATGATGATCCTTGGAATTTGGAGGCTGGTGGGATAGAAATTGAGGACGAGGGGAATCCTATCACAAAGGAGGGGAAGAGGTGAGAGCAGAAATGCAGGAAATGGGTCAGACATGGTTGAAGGCCCTGTCAACCACAGTGGAGGCCATCCTTGGATGAGGGAAAGGGAAGACATTTCAGAGACACTGTTGTGGAAGGCTGCATCATCAGAACAGATGTGACAGAGATGGAGAAACTGGAAGAATGGAATGAAGCTCTTATAAGAGGCAGGGTGTGAGGAAGTGTGGGACTTGGCAGACTTAGAATTAATATTAGTAGACGGTCCCAAAATGGAGGCAGAGAAGTTGAGGAAGGGAAGTTTTGGAGATGGACCATGTAAAGGTGAGCAAAAGGTGGGAATTGGAAGCAAAGTAAAAGTAGTTTTCCAGTTCCGGATGAGAGCAGGACCGATACAGTCGTCAATGTACCAGAAAAAGAGTTGGGGGAGGGGGACTGAGTAGGACTGGAACAAGGAATATTCTACATACCCGACAAAATGACAGGGGTAACTAGGACCCATGAGTACCCATAGTAACACCTTTTATTTGGGTTAAGTGAGACAAGTTAAAGGAGAAATTATTCAATGACAGAGCAAGTTCAGCCAGGCAGTGGAGGCTGGTGGTAGATGGGGATGGTTCAGGCCTCCATTCAAAGAAGAAGCGGAGAGCCTCAGACTGTCTTGGTAGGGGATGGAGGGAAAGAGGTTGAATGTCGATAGTGAAGAGGAGGTGCCAGGAAATTGGAAATTGTTGAAAGGACATAGGGCATCAGAAGAGTCACGGATGTAAGTGGGAAGAGACTGGACAAGGGGAGAAAACATAGGCCGGAATTTTCCGGCCCCGCCAGGGGGAACCGAGCCATTGAAGTCTCCATTCTCACGAGCGGGACCAGAAGATCCTGCCGGCCTGAAGGACTGGAAAATTCCAGCCATAGAGTCAAAATAGGAAGAAATAAGCTCAGTGGGGCAGGAACAGGCTGAAGCGATAGAGCTACCAGGACAGTCCTGTTTGCGGACAGTGGTTTGTGGCCTGTTCCTCCTCAAAATCCACAGAAAGGACTGTCTTGGTAGACAGCATGGTTCCTTATTTTCAACAGATATATCCTAACTGTTTGGCTGAAATTATTTAACTACAATATGGGGATTCACAGTGTAACTTTGAATCACTTTTCTCACCACCCTCACTTTGATTTGTACCCTGCAATTGCCTTGCTTAAGAGTTTAAAATCAGTGTCATCATGAACTGATTCAAAACCCCCTGAAATTTTGATGCAGCAATGCCAGTTCTTGCTCCCTGTGAAAATTCATACTTTGATACATTTTATAAAATGTTAAACAGGATGCTATTTGTTTCAAAGAGTTTGGCTAAATAGATCTCACTTTACCATGTTCTTCATTCAGACTGTATAACTGAATAAAACAATGCACTACTGCTTTTTAAAACAATCTACATGTCAGAAATTTAGATGTTTTTTTCCAAACAGTTGTAATTTGAACTCTACCATGTCCCAGAAAAGCAGCCACTGAAACACTGTACCCAAACTATAGCCAGGGTCTGTTTTCAGACATTACAACCCTTTGTAATGTTCTTTAGCTAGACAGCTATGCTGATTCATCTTGAGATAGAGACCTTCTTTTTAAACATGTTTTGGTAACTATAGATCTAAAACACATGAAGCAATTGATCTACCCTATGCTGACTCCTGGGGTTTACTCATATTACTTGTGTTGTGCACTCAATCAGATGCCTTTTGTGTTCAGCAGAGCAGAAAAAGCAAACCCACCTTTTAACATTTCACTCTGTAAAGCATGATTTAAGAGATCGTAATCTGAGAATAGTTCTTTCTTTTCGTGGATTATATATTGACAATCGTATTGTCCTAAAAAATGTCGCAGTTCACAAATATTTTCAATTGCACCCAAAATTGCTAATGAGTTTCATTCAATCCCATCCAATGTTTCAGTTACAGAATAAATGCGGTTAAGATTTTCTATCTCTATCTCTAGTGATTGTAAGCATTCCTATTAAACAAATAAATTTGACTTTTTTAAATATTTGGTATAATTGCAAAAATTGACACATTGGAGTGGCTATAAAAATGACATTGAGATTATGATGAATTTAATCTCGCATTTTGATACATCACAAGCTATGTAAAGGAGTGGCTGAATCTGTTAATTAAGTGGCAGTCACCCGAATATTATCTGATAACATTTAGTTTTAATTAACGATCCATTTGCCTTATTTGCTGAATCTGGTTCCACCAATTGTAGAGACCTTTTCTTTCTTTAAACAATATATGAGACAAAATCTTTAATTTTTATCATACATGAGGATAAAACTTTGGGCAATGCTTTTGGGACACTAAACGTTCCACAATCTCATCAACACACTTTTAGTGCATATTGAAGCTGTATTTTTACCAAAAACAATTCTTTTCATTCTGGCCCAAGGCAACTAAGTTTGTATCTAATTTAAAGTGCACTGCTCTGGATCAACTTTATTATCCAGGATCGTGAACTATATTAAGCATCCAACTGACACATTTTGCCATGAATATAGCCAACTTGCTTCCCTTTGGTGTAACTTATTGGCACCCTTTGTAGCAACAGAAAATTATAAATAACCAACTTAAAACTATTCATCTTTTACAAAAAAAAGTTAAAAATCACACAAGCAAGCTCCCACTGTCGGGTGTGCTATTGAGCCACACAGGCTAGAAGACTCAACTTTCATTTTATGCCAAGTTAGCTGATCTCAACCTGTGTCACAAGGCTACAGTTGGGCTCCATGTTTTGAAAGGCCAGCTGGTCATAGCATTGGAATGTACTCATGAACATCTACGTTAATAACAGTCAACAAATTCAGGACTGCAGGGAAGGTGGTGGAGAGGAACAGAGAAAGAGTAGGGAAAATTAGAAAAAAAACACAGAATGCACTAAAGGAACTATACAGGAAGAAGACAGCATTTTTTCATGAAAATGTGCTTTATGTCAAATAATGCTTTTTAATCTATCGACTGGAAACCTGAACTGAACTTTTGAAAACAGAGGCCGGGATTTTCCGTGCTTGCTGGCATCGGGCGTGTTCAGTGGTGTGAGCGGACAATATGGCCAGAAGGCCAAAAATAGGTTTCACAACGATGTGAAACCAGTTTGCAATCGTCCTCTCTGCCCGCCAATGGCGAGCCATGTTTCCCGCCATCGGACGTCGTGAAAAACATTATAATACAATTCATATTATTATAAGCCTGGGCCACCGGAATCGTCTCCCTACACCCCCTGCTGGATTGTCCGCTCACGTCAGTGTGATTGCATGCTGACATGTTTCACAACAGCATATAAAAGGCATGTACTTCACAGGCTGCACTTTGAGGGGAACTTGGGGGTGAGTACACAGTAATGTTGCGGAGCACTCGCCCGGGTCACCTGCTGGACTTCAAGGTTGAGATGCATTGGTGGGGCGGGGGGAGGGCTGCCCTGCAGTTGAGGCGCATTGCGGGGGGGTCAAGTGCCTCGAAGTGGTTGAGGCTTGTTGGGGTAGGGGGACACTGGCTGCCTTGTGGTTGAAGATAGCGCACAAGCACATGTTGGGGGGAGGGCGAATGAAGTGGCCATGCATTAGGGCACCCTTGTATAAAGTGACCATTCCTTTGTAGCTGAGACAGTTCAGACGCAGCCACATTGATATGATTTGAATATATCTGCTCACTCAAGTAATGCAGAAGCATCAAAGAGCCACCAAGTGCTCAAGGGCTTTTCAACCCTCGGGCACAGACTGCAAAGTAATGAGCATTTTAGTGGACTGCAGAACAGTTGGACGACTGGGCACATTGTACAATCTCCTTGCTAAAGCTGGCCATGGAGCAGACACTGGTGAAGGTGCTCACAGCAACTTGCAATGTCATCATCCCGCTTTGGACCAGTCTCCCTCATTTTTCAAGCTAACAGTGCAGCCTTGCATCGTGGTTTAGGAGAATGCCTGTGCCTGAGCTGAGAGCACAGCATGCAGTCCAGTGGACAAAGCTGCCAAAAATCGGTCGGATGGAGTGTGGAGGCGGGTGAGGTTTTGGGCAGCTGTGCAGCGCACTAAACTCTAGCCATCCAAATGATGGCCAGCACTCTCCATTAAGGGGCCTTCAGACTTAACCAAGAGAGGTCCTTAGTACACCCATGCTAATCCACACATCTATTTCTTTCATCCTGCAGGAGTACAACATCAAGAGCATGGAGCCTGGTGACCTAGCTGTACGCCTCATGACTCACAGAGAGTGAAGAAGACTGAGAAGAGAGCGACTGAGGAGCCTGGCTGTGCAGAGGGAGGAGCAGCAATCTCATGAAGAAGGGGCGGCTGGGGCTCCTGCACACGCTGGCCAAGAGCCACAGTGAGCCCTAGCGACACCCAGGGTCTATGGAAGCCACCTTTCACCCCTGCAGATGACCAAGAACCAGTTTCGCTGAAGATTGCACATGTCTAGGCAACTGGTCAGTCACATCTGCCAGCTACTGCAGGATTTGGCGCCTCAGGAACATGGAGGGTATCCACTGCCAGTGACTGTGAAAGTGACTGCGGTGCTCAATTTCTATGCCAGTGACTCCTTTCAGGGCTCCACAGGTGATCCCTGTGTGATATCACAAGCCTCCACCCACAAATGCATCCATGAGGTCACGGATGCCATCTTGGGGAAGGCACACAACTCTGTGCATTTCACCTGGGACCAGGACAGCCAGGAAGCAAGAGCAATTGGATTTGCCCAGATCTCAGGTTTCCCAAAGGTGCAGGGTACAATAAACTGCGCTCACATGGCGTTTAGATCTCTGTGGCAACTTGCAGTCAACTATGTCAACCGCACGGGATTCCATTCGCTGAATGTGCAGCTGGTGTGCGGCCGCCACAAACGCATCCTGCAGGTCTGTGCACGGTCTCCAGGGAGTGTGCATGACTTCTACATTCTCAGCCACAGATCCCAGAAGTCTTCCAGGATCTACAGAGGCTCCTCAAGGACAAGGGCTACCTGTAGAGGCGGTGGCTGATGCCACCCGTGTGGCGGCCTCAGACTGCAGCAGAGTGAAGGTATAATGAGGCTCATACAGCATCTCGCACCTTGGTGGAGGAGACCATCGGGATGTTGAAAATGAGCTTCCGGTGCCTGGAGCGGTCTGGTGGAGCCCTGCAATATAGTCTGCAGAGGGTGTCACGCATCGTCGTCACCTGCTGCGCCCTTTACAACCTGGCACTGCAACAGGGAGAGGAGCTGGATGAGGAGGAGATGGAGGAGCTGGAGGTCTCCTTCGATGAGGACGCCGCCGATGGGGATGAGGGTGAGGAGGTCCTTGAAGGCGACAATGACAGTGATGAGGCCCTCGCACTGGCCAGACAAGGCAGGCACGCTCAGGAGGCCCTCAGGGCTGCTAGATTTGTGGAGGATGGTGAAGACATGCAGTGAGGTGACCCCATAGTTCCTCACATTGCATCTGTAAACATTTGACTCCAGTCCGGCTTATGCAAGTGCACATACCCTCTGTGAGAATGCTTCTGTTATGGAAACGCAGTGCAGGCCCTAATAGTCGCTCGATAGCAGGAGGATGATGACAACATGTAGTGAGGACACTCTATAGATCTTCACATAGCCTCTGAGAATGCCTAATTCCTGTCTGGCCAAGGGCAGCTCGCTTGCACCCTGTGATCAGGTCACATCGTACAAATGCAACCATGAAACTTTAAAAACATCGGATCCTTTGTCCACCTTCAGCACTGACCCCTTCAGGAGCACAGCGTCACTGGACACAGATGCTGAAGAGATGGAGGCCAGCCCCACCTTAAGGGTGCTGAGAGCACATAGAGAGAATGAGAATTAGGGACTTAAAGAGTTACACTCTGTGACACCTGCACACTACATTCTGGCAGCCATGACAAGCACCGTCGAGGTGCAGGCATCAGTAATGTGTCCAGGGAGTGTGAGGCTGGACCATCACTTTGATCTGAAGGCTGCAAAAAGCACAGAGAAGAGGCCCTGGGCTGAGACACATCTGAGTGGCACAAACACTACTCATCAGAACAAGGAGCCATAGGCAGGGAGACATTCTTTGGAGTTTATTGACAAAGTGAACAGTGTGTACAAGTGATTAACACCCATGCCCAGGCTGTACAGCTACATCTTCTTTGAGATGGCGTGCCCTGGCGATGTAATTTTTCCGCCAGGTGCACAGCCTGAAGTATGACGTGCAGCTCCTGTTCATAGATCTGAGGGGCCTTCGTGGCTCCTTGCAGGCATTGCCCATCTTTTACCAGGACCTGATCAAAGTCTGGAACATGGTCGCCTCGCGACGCAGCTCTCCCCTGTCAAGAGTAGCGGCTACCGTCAGAGAGCCGCTGCTCAGGAATCCGCCCCTCCGTCCTTTTCAGTGGCTGGCGGAGAGGAGGGCTGTGGCTGCCGGGGTGACCAGGATCGGGGATGTGCTGGGTGGCGGAGGACTGGGCTGGATGCTCCCGCAGGAGTTGGCGCGTCGCGCGTCAGTGAGTGTCCAGATCGCAGCCGATGCCATCCAAGACCTAAGGATGGTCATGCTCAGACCCGATGTCATTTTAGGTCTCGAGGTGGCCCAGGTGCACGGTTGTCTTCCGGCTGAACGTTCCCCTGTTCGGACGGAATTCCACATTGGCCCCAAGCCCCGAACACTCCCTCGGGTGCTGGTGCCCCGCAATAATATGATCTGCCTCGGGGACATGCCCTCCGTGCCATTTGGCACGGTGCGGAGGAGCTTTCTGTACGGACTGCTGCTGCACACCTTTCATTTTCTCGCCCTTGTCGGTCGCCCGGACACGCCCTGGCGTGCCTTGTTGCCATCCGGCGGCGGAGGCCCCCGATGGGAGGCCCTCTATGGAGGTGTCCTCCCGCTTTCTATTGGGGACCTGGGTTGGAGGGTGTTGCATGCAGCAGTCCCCTACAATAGAAGGATGTTTAGGTTCACGGACTCCCAAGACACCTGCTCTTTTTGCGGTCTTGTGGAGTCCGTGGACCACGTTTATATAGGGTGTGATAGGCTGCACTCCCTTTTTAGTTATTTAAAAAACCTTCTGTTGCTGTTTTGTTTGCACTTCAGTGCCACGCTTCTGGTCTATGGACACCCGGTGTGGAAGGGGTTCGGGAAGGAGGAGCACCTCCTCGTGAACCTGCTCCTGGGCTTGGCCAGGTTGGCCATTAACAGGTCCAGGCAGCGGGCGATCGAGGAGGGAGTCCCGCCCGATTGTTTGTCCCTCTTCCGCGGCTACGTTCGCGGCCGGGTGTCCCTGGAAAGGGAGCACGCGGTGTTTGCCGGCACCATCGAGGCCTTCCGTGCCCGGTGGGTGCCGCGGGGACTGGGGTGTTTTGTTGACCCCTTTAATCACATTTTGGTTTAATGTTTGTAAGTTTCCTTTAAACTTTGTCCTTGGTTTTACAGCTGACCTGACTTAGGGGCTGTGCTTGATTTACCCCTTATTTTGTTAATTTAGTTAATTGTTTTAACTCCGAAAGAGTTACATCTTCTTTGAGATGGCGTGCCCTGGTGATGTAATTTTTCCGCCAGGTGCACAGCCTGAAGTATGAGGTGCAGCTCCTGTTCATAGATCTGAGAGGCCTTCGTGGCTCCTTGCAGGCATTGCCCATCTTTTACCAGGACCTGATCAAAGTCTGGAACATGGTCGCCTTGCGACGCAGCTCTCCCCTGTCAGGAGTAGCGGCTATCGTCAGAGAGCCGCTGCTCAGAATCCGCCCCTCCATCCTTTTCAGTGGCTGGCGGAGAGGAGGGCTCTGACTGCCGGGTTGACCAGGATCGGGGACATGCTGGGTGGCGGAGGAGTGGGCTGGATGCTCCCGCAGGAGTTGGTGCATCATGCGTCTGTGAGCGTCCGGCTCGCGGCCGATGCCATTCAAGACCTCAGGACGGTCGTGCTCGGACCCGAAGTCATACTGGGCCTTGAGGTGGTTCAGGTGCGTGGTGGTCTTCCGTCTGAACGTTCCCCTGTTCGAACGGAATTCCACATTGGCCCCAAGCCCCGAACCCTCCCTCGGGAGCCAGTGCCCCGCAATATGAGCTGCCTCAAGGAAATGCCCTCCGTGCCCTTTGGCACGGCGCGGAGGGGCTTCCTGTACAGACTGCTGCTGCACACCTTTCAATTCCTTGCCCTCTCCCACCGCCCAGACACGCCGTGGTGTGCCTTGTTGCTGTCCGGCAGAGGAGGTCCCCGTTGGGGGACCCTCTACAGAGGTGTCCTCCCACTTTCCATCGGGTACCTGGGGTGGAGGGTGTTGCACGCAGCAGTCCCGTATAACCACAGAATGTGTAGGTTCACGGACTCCCAGGATACCTGCCCTTTTTGTGGTCTTGTGGAGTCCGTGAACCATGCTTATATAGTGATAGGCTGCACTCCCTGTTCAGTTATTTAAAAAACCTTTTATTAATGTTTTGTTTGTACTTCAGTCCCACGCTCCTGATCTACGGGCACCCGGTGTGGAGGGGGGCCAGGAGGGAGGAGGACCTCCTCGTGAACCAGCTCCTGGGCCTGGCCAAGTTGGCCATTAACAGGTCCAGGCAGCGGGTGATCGAGGGGGTCATCTGACCCGACTGTCTGCCCCTCTTTCGCGGCTACATTCACAGCTGGGTGTCCCTGAAGAGGGAGCATGCGGTGTCTGCCGGCACTCTCGAGGCCGTCCGTGCCCGGTGTGCACCGCAGGGGCTGGGTGCTTTATCGACCCTGTTGATCACATTTTGGTTTGATTTTGTAAGTTTCCTTTAAATTTTGTCTTTGGGTTTGCAGTGACCCTGACTTAGGGTCTGCGTTTAATTTGTAGCTGGTTTTGTTACTTTAGTTTAATTGTTTGACTCCAAAAGAGGTACATCTTCTTAACGTTCCTAACCCAGCCGTTATGTCTTGGTGCTCCCCGACTATCCACATGGAGGTGGGGCCAGCCTGCTGACTGTGATGCCCTGTCTGTGATGACCGTGGCAGGCGTCCTCTGGAGATCCGAGACCTGGAGGGCCCCGGCCTGCTTTCGGAGTCATGCTGTGTGGCAGTGGCACCCTCCTCAACCTGTGGAGCTGAAGCTGCTGAAGTCACAGGAAGAGGGGATTTGGACGGCCGGACACTCTCGGAGTCACCTGGATGGATGGACCTGGAGTGTGCACCTGCAGATCCTCCTCCCTATGGGTGCCCGGGGGTCCCAGGTTGACTCCTTGAGGAGGAAGAGGGGTAGCTGGAGTGAGATTGAGCTGCCCAGCGCCCCTCTCGTGTGTACAATGTTGGAGGCCAACTATGGTATCAACAATGGAGTTGAGCCCATGCAGCAATGCAGGAGCAACCTCCTGGACCAAGGTCCCATGGCAACCGCCATCCTACCAGTGTTGACCTGGCGTGTTTACATCCCGGTGCTATTGCCTCAGCCTGAAGGTGGACAGACTCCTCCATCATGCCTTGCAGTCTGAGGAGTGCAGTGGACATCCCTTCCTGATGTTCCCAAGCTTGCCTTTGTAGCTCCAGCAACTGTGACGAGTCCAGGGGCTCATCATCTGACTTGGATTCAGCAAATTTCAGGCCCCAGAAGTCCTCCAAGTGCCGGACACCAGGGAAGTCCCTGCCACCGCCTGCTGTGGATCAGACAGTGCGATGTGCTAGGTCCCATCAAAATGTGTGTCTTTGCACTGGTGGAGGGTGTGGGTGAGCGCTGTGACAGGACATCAAGGAGGGTGCCTCCAGATTCCTCTTCAGAGGTTTCTTCAGGACTCGATTAGAGGCCTTGGATCATGGGCTCTGTTGGCTGTTTGGCAGATGTGCCTGCAGAAGCAAGGGGAGATAATTAGTGCATGGCAGTGGCCTGTGAAACAGGGCACATCACTCTCAGCATCGTTGTCTGATGGATGTTCCACTGCTGGATCCTCACTTGGTAGAGCAGCGCCGACCTCACCATCAATACAGGAGCAGTCCAGGTCCTCATTGGCCAACTGGATGGGTCTGTTTACAAAGTGCATGAGGACCTTGATTTCAGGCATTCCTCCACCAGTCTGTGACTTCTCCCTCTTGATCTGTGCCAGCTTGCCCTGCATGAATAGAGGTGGAGAGAGTGTAAGCAGGATGCCTGCCAGGCCAGATGATAAATATGCCTGGCAAATGTAAGTGGTGAGTGATCCCATGGACTGGATGAGGACAATGAAAGTGTTTGCGAGGGAGTGAATGGTGATGTCCCTTGAACCGGCAGTGAGTGAGGGCCCTATGAATGTGTGATGGGTTTGTGAGCGTGTGAGTTGAGAGTGATGAGAAGAGTGACTTACCCTGGCGCAATGGAGGAGATCATTCATCCTCTTGCAGCACTGGGTTGCTGTCCCCTTTTGAAGGGCGCTGGCACTGACCACCACTGCCACCGCCTCCCAAGCCGGGTTAGTGAGGTTGCTGCCCTTCCTGCAGCAATGCAGGGGTAGAGGACATCACGGCGAGCCTCCACTGCATCAAAAAGGTGCTTGAGGGATGCGCCATTAAACCTGGGGGCAGCAGTATTTTTGCCTTTCAGGGCCATGTCTTCTTTGCTGCAGTAGTGGGCTGGAAGCACTGAGAGGTGTGCACATGGCTGGACTTTAAATATGGTGCCTGGCTTAAAGAAGAGACGCGGTGATGGCGTGGCAGGTGAATGAGAAGCCTGCCCACCATGGAAATGGCACGTTTCCCGGGAATGCATAATTAATGCGGTGGGTTTGGGACGATACAGCATGAAAAGCCGCTATTGTAGATGGAGAGTAAAACCTGCGCAATACCGCAGTTAGCGCAAATCTGGGACAATTCTGCCCAGAGACTTTTTAAACACAGAGATTAAAGGTGAACTGAGCATGCAACCAAAAATTGCTACCACAATTTGCATGACTGTACATTTCACATCCTAATCCATTTGAATGGGGACAAAATGTTTGCAAAACCCCCCAAAGATAATGACTTCAGGGGAATGTGAAGGACCCACACCTCATGTCCCATCAGCAAGGCATTAAGGCAATCTCCTGAGGCATTCAACTGTTGGGGATGAACCCTTAAGCCTAATCACTTAGGCAATGGGACCCTGGCTAGGAGAGCTTCCCAGACATGATCCAATCAAGTTACCTTTGGAATACACTGACAATGACCTTATGTGGATGCCCTGGGGAGTTGGAGAGAGGAGATCACATGATAAGCCAACCCTTTGTATGTTTAAGCACCAGTTTCTCTGCAGAACGGAGGTTGAAAAGCTGAGACGCTGAGAGAGAGGACCCAATTGGGGTCTCTCCTGCCTCCATCCCTCTCCAACACACCTTGCAAGCTTCAAACCCTATTTGCTGACTGTGACCATCCAGTGACACCCTACTGCAGAGAGAATAAAATAATTAAAAGAATATAACCCAGCACTACTATCTCCAGAAGAACAACCAAATCAGTTGTCCTTATCTTTAAATCAGAAACATCAAGCCCATCGAATTCCACCTGAATCCAGCTGAGTCACCAAACTACAGACTGTATATTCCCTTTTTTTTATGGACTCTAATTTGACCAACCTATCCTTCTACACTCTGTATCTACATTTGTATGTGTGTTTGAGCTTTGTGTATGTGTGTGTGTGTGTGTACATATGCGTGCGGAAGTCAGAGCATCTTTTATTATTTTACTTAGATTGGTTTAAGTATAAAAAGCTAACCTCTTTCTTTGTTAAACTCAAGAAAAGCTGCCTGATTGATTCTTTAATGATAACAGCCTGTAAACAGTTAAATATTCACTGAATTGGCAAGCATATCCTTTTCAAACAAAAAACCTGGTGTGGTCAAAAGAGGAGGGAAAAGAGGGCAAAAATTTGACCCTTCCTCACCTGATCAGAACAGTGTATTTTGAGTGGAAATTTCTAATCGACAAATAGAGTTCAATGCAAAGCCATGCATTCACATTAGAACAATTAACTAAGAAGATTCATCAGATTTCACAAGTGGAAGAAAGATGAGCAAGGTTAGACATCAATGAAATGGTTACCATTTTACTTAATTTCTTCAAGTCTATAGCCATGAAAATAGTTCAATTCTCAGCCAACATGCCTACAGTATTCAGACTTTGTTGTCACTATGTTCTGCTTTATGTTTTGCTCAACATCACTTCAGAATTAAATTAAATTTCTCTCAAACGATAAAGGTCTTTAAATCCTTAAAGGGTTTAAAAACAAAAAGCTAAAAGCTACTGCGGATGCTGGAAATCCAAAACAAAAACAGAATTACCTGGAAAAACTCAGCAGGTCTGGCAGCATCGGTGGAGAAGAAAAGAGTTGACGTTTCGAGTCCTCATGACCCTTCAACAGAACTGAAGTATAGTTAGGAGAGAGGTGAAATATAAGCTGGTTTAAGGTGGGGGGCGGGGGGAGAGAGAAGTTGAGGGTGGGGTGGTTGTGGGGACAAGCAAGCAGTGATAGGAGCAGATAATCAAAAGATGTCACAGACAAAAGGATCAAAGAGGTGTTGAAGGTGGTGATATTATCTAAGAAAAGTGCTAATTAAGAATGGATGGCAGGATACTCAAGGTACAGCTCTAGTGGGGGTGGGGTGGAAAGACTAACAAGGTATTAGTTGTAGATTAAAAATAATGGAAATAGGTGGGAAAAGAAGAACCTATATAAAAAAAATTTTTTAAAACTGGGGAGGGGGAAGAAACGGGATGGGGATGGGGGGAGGGGGAGTTTAAGATCTAAAGTTGTTGAATTCAATATTCAGCCCGTAAGGCTGTAAAGTGCCTAGTTGGAAGATGAGGTGCCTTTCCTCCAGTTTGCGTTGGGCTTCACTGGAACAATGCAGCAAGCCAAGGACAGACATGTGGGCAAGAGAGCAGGGTGGAGTGTTAAAATGGCAAGCGACAGGGAGGTTTGGGTCTATCTTGCAGACAGACCGCAGGTGTTCTGCAAAGCGGTCGCCCAGTTTGCGTTTGGTCTCTCCAATGTAGAGGAGACCGCATTGGGAGCAACGAATGCAGTAGACTAAGTTAGGGGAAATGCAAGTGAAATGCTGCTTCACTTGAAAGGAGTGTTTGGGCCCTTGGACGGTGAGGAGAGAGGAAGTGAAGGGGCAGGTGTTGCATCTTCTGCGTGGGCATGGGGAGGTGCCATAGGTGGGGGTTCAGGAGTAGGGAGTGATGGAGGAGTGGACCAGGGTGTCCCGGAGGGAACGATCCCTACGGAATGCCGCCAGGGGGGGTGAAGGGAAGATGTGTTTGGTGGTGGCATCATGCTGGAGTTGGCGGAAATGGCGGAGGATGATCCTTTGAATGCGGAGGCTGGTGGGGTGATAAGTGAGGACAAGGGGGACCCTATCATGTTTCTGGGAGGGAGGAGAAGGCGTGAGGGCGGATGCGCGGGATATGGGCCGGACACGGTTGAGGGCCCTGTCAACGACCGTGGGTGGAAAACCTCGGTTAAGGAAGAAGGAGGACATGTCAGAGGAGCTGTTTTTGAAGGTAGCGTCATCAGAACAGATGCGACGGAGGCGAAGGAACTGAGAGAATGGGATGGAGTCCTTACAGGAAGCGGGGTGTGAGCTGTAGTCGAGGTAGCTGTGGGAGTCGGTAGGCTTGTAATGGATATTGGTGGACAGCCTATCAACAGAAATTGAGACAGAGAGGTCAAGGAAGGGAAGAGAAGTGTCAGAGATGGACCATGTGAAAATGATGGAGGGGTGGAGATTGGAAGCAAAATTAATAAATTTTTCCAGGTCCCGACGAGAGCATGAAGCAGCACCGAAGTAATCATCGATGTACCGGAGAAAGAGTTGTGGGAGGGGGCCGGAGTAGGACTGGAACAAGGAATGTTCCACATACCCCATAAAGACACAGGCATAGCTGGGGCCCATGCGGGTACCCATAGCCACACCTTTTATTTGGAGGAAGTGAGAGGAGTTAAAGGAGAAATTGTTCAGTGTGAGAACAAGTTCAGCCAGACGGAGGAGAGTAGTGGTGGATGGGGATTGTTCAGGCCTCTGTTCAAGGAAGAAGCTTGCTTCCTTGAGAAGTTCTTCATTGTGAATGTTAAGTACATAAGGGGAGTCGTTCTGAAATGTCTTTATTTAATCGAAGAGAGGGGTTTAGCCACTTTATCCCTTTACACAATTTGGAATAGTGTGCAGTGTTCACAGTAATACACAACAGAAATATGTTTAAATAAGAATTTAAATGTTAATTTTGATATTGCCTCCATTACATGTCCCAAAGAAAAAGACAATAGCAGAGAATATTCCAAATTTCTGCCAATCTCCTGGTGGAAGGTCAATGGAAACTCGGATCAGTGGGAAATCACTTCCCCCAACCTCCTGACCAATAGTAATTTCAGGCAGTTATGTGCTGTGACAAGTACCACCATGTGTATAAATACAAATGGCAAAATTAGAGCCTTGCCCTTTGTAAAAGTTGCAGAATTAACAAGTGAATTCTGTTGAATGCTTTAAAAATGGTATTGTCAGAAGGAAGCAAATATCCAGTAGGGTTCATAAGCTAAGACTTCCCTCGTTATGTGACAGGAACTAGAGGATTGTACTGTAAGTGTAATTCACTTGCAATTAATACTGCATTATCAAATACATCCAATATGTTACTGTTTATTTTATAAACTGAATTTATAGTTAGTTATACATCGGCCAAAAAAGGTATGATGCCCAAATGCTTTAATAGATTGCTCATGTGTCACTAGACCAACATTACAAAGTAAATTTAATTTCTTAAACCAACAAATATGAAGTGGTTCCATGCAGTTCAGGACCAGCAAAGCCATACAGTCAACAGAACTGAATGAAAATCAGTAAATTGTTTCTTGAAAGAAAGCACAGAGAATGCATGAAAATAAAGATTGTTCATCTGAATATGGGTGCTTATAAAATAATTATGAGGTAGCACAGCACTTTTTAGTCAAGAAGAGATGTGTTGCTATCATGTTTACACGATAATCATAAAAAAGAGTCAAAAAGCAGATTAAAAAACTTCTGTTCTCACCACAAAATCCTGCCTTGTGTCTGTCCCCTTTTCAATTGGTACTTACGACTGGTACCTTAAGATTTTACACCTCACAAGTTCATGGGGGTGAAATTACTTTGATGCTACCACAAAATGGGCGAAAACAAATCAGCCCATTTTACACCCCATCCAAAAGGAAAATTGGGTGGGGTGTGAGACAGGCTGCCAATTCGTTATTTTGTGCTCCAGCCAAGGAGCAATTTCACACCCAACTTAGCTCATTTTTGATCCCAACAGAGTTTTCTTCAAAGTTGTGCATTTAACTCTGGCAGCTAAGCATTGTATTTCAAATTCCAGCCTAACTTAATGCTCATAAGTCAACATTGAGAATGTTCTGCCAGCTCTTAGCATAACTGTTTCTTGTCAGAGCATACCATCTCATGGAGAAAGGGAAGCAGACTTTTACTTCTTAGAGAATACCACCCCACGCCATGAGTGGAGCAAAGATTCATTACTCACTTCCTCCACCTCACCCCCAGAAACTCTAGACAGCCAAGCAAAGAATGGGATCCAGCCTGTATGCATTGTCTCAGATGAAATGAATGCTATCAGCTCAGTGTACTTCCCTCAGTCCAGAAAGATTTGCTGTCAAATGCTGTGTTACCAAGGTGCAACACCTAAGTATAGAGGGCATTGGATAGATATGATTTAAAGAAAACAAGTTGATTTTATACAATTTTCCATCATTTCCAGGCTGCGGGGTACATATTACACAGGGCATTCTTTTATCCTCCTTTTTCTGAGTTTCCTTGTTTATCTCTCTTCTCCAGGAACAAGCCATCCTGTGCTATTGTTCTACAAGTGGGAACAGCACCTGATTAGATATCCCTCATGTTAAACTTAGGCAATGGATGGCATAGGGTTATACTGTCATCACTGTCAAGATTGATCACGTCTTTACACGGTTTCCAGATAAAAGCTCATCCAACAAGGCTCACTATTTAACAATCAAGAGAGAGAATTCTGGTGGATTATTTTTCTTCTTGTTATCCCAGAGACTGATTCTATCTGTAACTCTTTTCCTCTCCTGCCTTGCCCCCTCCAACTACCAGAGTTACTATCATCGTACTCAGCACTGGTCAGGAATAAAACAAATGTGTCTTCTTGGGTCTTCATGGGTCAGTGCCATTCCAAATAATGCTTTTACACAAACCCATCAGAGAGGCATATTGAGGCTTTCAGAGTAATAGCAGCTCTATCTGAATAAAATATGATGGAGATAAATATAAACTCACTTTGTAATAGCAAATGGCCAGTTGAAGGAAAAATTGCATTTGTTTAAATGTAGCTTTAAAGCCTTGGTTATGCCCACATCAATAAAACAATAAAGATGGAGAGGGACTTGGAGAATTAGATGATGAGAAAATGGGCCTTATATTGAAGTCAGTCCAATAGCTTATGAAACTATTGCATTTTTAATTACTGTCAAATTTCTAAGCCTAGAAAACTAAAGTGCTTGCCAGTGCTTTCAATTTAAATTCTGTTCTTTTGAAGTGTATTGGTTGTGCTGATGCAGGAAATTTCTCCTCCTGCTCTGCTGCTGTAACTTTGCTGATGTGCCGTGGAAACTCCATTTTGTGCATGCATGTGGGGTTTTCTCTGCATACCTGACAATTGTGGCTGTGGAGTGTGAGCAGCCGTGAGGAAATTGACCCTAAGTTTGCTTTTTAGTAGAAAAGCAATGACGGTGAATGAGACACACATTATACAACTTGATATCAATACATAATCATTCTTCTTTATTTCCTGGTTGGTTACTCAACAACCAAGCAGAGGTGACTGAAAGGAGTTTTAATGCCCTGACTTTGTGAGGCTGGCACAGAGCCTTAAAACCAATTATAATATTAACAGAGGAACAGAGAATTTTGCAGTAATGGCTGTTGATTATTGTTTTAAAACTTGCTGACTCAATTGTTCATCCTGTTATGCATAAGTTATTATGCTTCAAAACTGGAAGGGCACTCATTGTTGTGGTTCCTAATAATAGCACTGCTGTAATCCAGATAAACTTGAAAATACATGTTCAATAATTGTAAGTAATTCTGAGAAATGATTTCAAGGATGCTGTTTAACGCTAGGGTTCAGACTTCCAGGTAAATGACAAAACCCAAAATACTGGTTACCACCAAGCTTAAAATAAAAGGAAAGATACCAAGGTGTGATTGAAAAATATGTGTGGTTATAGATGGAAGGGAAAATTAAGGATCATAGGGAGATTCACAATTTTGAGGTCCTGGGAAAGATTAGATTAGAATAAAGACATTTCAACACTGCAGGAGTGTAAGGAGAAGAAGAGTCAGTAGAATGACTTATTTGCAGTTTAAAATATTGTTATTAATACAGCTGATACCGTCTGAATCATCTGATTCGATATTGACAGTGGTAATTAATATCCTGTATGCATTATTCTCTATATTGACAATGAGTGGCTGAATAACTAAAGGAACTTATATCTAGAATCCAGGGTCCAGAATATCCCATTTACCCCCATCCACATTTTCACACCACATCCAACTGCCCTAGGCTGCTTTTATTGTTATGGTGGCATGTTTCCAAAGCAGCTGAAATGCATTCTGTTTTAATACTGTGTTAGTTTGAAGCCTGTTAGAAAGTGATTACACAATATATGTGTAAAATTATATCAGTATTTGCAATTTAATAACTTCTCACCTTGAGCTGAAAGTTGCAGCTACTATTTTATCTGTAAATATATAAATTCACTATCAAATGAACTGTTCCATACATTCCTCCACTCTCTAAGAACTGGTTTGCCAAGTTTAAACAAAATCTTTTTCAAGTATGCAGACAAAGTTATAATGTACTTAGAAAGTAATTTTAGAAAATAGGTACCCAAAACACTAATAGTGGCAGGAGTGCCATCTAATGGTCTACATGAGAGCTGGCAATTGTCTGAGTCGGTCAGTTGAGTACTGTAACCTGGAAAGTTGCATAGGTTTTAGATATCTACACTGAACCTAAAGAAAACATTCAAATAACAATTTTATTTAAAGATGCACAAAGGAGATGTAGTTAACAATATTAGTGAGTGATCCAACTTTCAACCAAAGATAAAAGCTGATAAATTGCAACCCATTGTAACTTCACAAATGTGTGTTGCATAATTACTTTAAGAAACGTCACTAGGAACAATTTTCACTACCGTTCTTGAACAATTCATGACCTTGCACTTTTTTGTGAAAAGATAACCTAAACCTAAACCTAAAACAAACTGGAATGTGTTACTTTTTTAAAATTTAAGCTGCTGCACTGGGGGCATTTGTGTTTCAAACTCCTGTCCGAAATGGTGTCGATATTAACCCCCTACCGCCCGCCCCACAACGGAAAAGAGATGGTCTGGGAGGGGAGGGGGCAACATCTCAAAATCACGAAGCGCGGCTCTGACCTCTCCACTGCCTGCTTGTGCCAATTTCATGGAGGTGAGTGCGAGTCCTACAGAGCATTTGAGATCCTGAGTTAAATTTCCGAGCTGCAGGCTGGGTTTCCCAGTGTTCAGAACCCAGCAGCAACATGGTGACGAGAGATGCTGCCTCGTAAGTGCTTTTAGAGCACACTTTGTGGTCCAGGACAAGCCGCATGCTCCTCCCGGCTCAGCAAACAACTCTACTGCCAATACACCCACTCCTGTCCTGGAACAACCCCCTCCTCCCTTCACCGAATTGTCGGGCTCCAAACTCCCGAGCCCTTGACAACCGAACATGACCTCTCCTCATTGCTGGGAACCATCCCACTGGTCCCGGGCGGAGGTTTTCTCCCGCAGGCTTTCCCCTGTCCGCAGTTACCAGGCAGCCTGTTAATCCGGCTGGCTGCGGTGCAGAAATGGGCATTTCCAAAAGATGCTGATGTCCTCCTATTAAAATTGTTGTGACCTCTGCGTCCCTGGGATTTTTTTGGTCTCCGCCCCCACTACTTTCATTTTTAGGTTTATGTTTATAAATTATCATCAGCGGGACTCACATTCACCACAACCTCCTTCTCACCTCGAGCCTTGCATTTTCTTACTCCCACCAGCTGGCAGGAATCCAAACCTGTTCCCTCGGCTTATCTCATTGCGTTGTTTCGCTCCTGGCCTGTGCCCCAACTGAAATGGGAGACGTTTCTATAAGGATTGCCATTAAATTGAATTTTACAACAAACTTGAGACATATAAACATTAGAGAGGAGCTGGAATCGGATTACTAGTGGCAAATAGTTTTCTAGTGCTGGAGGGGGAGGGCAAGCACTAAGGAAAAATCCTGACAGGTTTATTGTAATATTAAATTCAATCTAACACGATTCTTGCTTTAAATCTCTCACTTGTATCCTTGCTAACTTCCTGGCTTTGCAATAATCCTAATATTTAGTTAATTTGATATGGGAATTTATATGGAAAATTCTACATTTATTTTCACACAAGTGAGATATGAATAATAATGACTAAAGCAAATTTAATGTATTTTTCCTATACGCTCTGGTGTCATGTAACCCCAGTTTTATTCACACCTGGCCACTGTGCCGCCACCCCCCATCATCCCCCCTCCCCCGGCCACACGCACACACACACACTACCTTTCATACGAGATATGGGATACACTGGCTTAAAGTAAGAGGTATCAATCAGCTATCAAAGTTTCACAGACAGCTGGCTCACGTGCAGAGTCTTTGCGGTGAATAACCTGGAGAGGTCTAGAGTCACTAAAATCCCATCAGTCTATATAAGCAAAATCCTGCCGCCAACTAATTTCACACTTTTGGAAAAGAAGTCGCTTATTAGGAATGGTAGGTTAGGTGTCACACATGTGAAATAAACCATTTTAATACTGTGCCAAGTCAAGCTTCCAACAATTTCTCACAACACAATGCAGGAAACAAAATGAGTGGGCAGCGTGAAGTTGGCATGCTTGCAATCAACAGGCGCATGTTACTCACGAATCAAGATCCCCGTGTCCATTTTCAGGAGCTATCAAATTTAGCTATCCAAGTACAATACACTACACTTAATTTGAACACTTTCCTGAGTGTTTATTTGTATTTCATTTCTGTAAACAGGAGACCAGCAAAAGCTGAGATTGGCGAACAGGGTATGAAAGTTTCGGTCCTGGACGGCATTAGCTATTGCTAATTTGTCAATGGGATTTCAACCTCTTACTCTGCCACAGCTTTGTCATCCTGGTCATCAAATTGCATGCTCAGATCTCTTTTCAGGCGAGCATTGTGGAAAATGTGGCAGACACCAATGATTATGGAGGCTGAGAGGGACCTTGTACCGTCAGACAGTACTTGGTCTATCCAGGTATCATGGATATGTTCAGGAGCTTCTGTTCATCTGCACATAGGTGTCATTAACATGGCTGAATGACAAGACTTGGCCTCTTCTGCCTGGTGCCAGTCATGTAGTCTTAACTCCCTTTCAAATTAGGGAGACACAGATAATTGTTTTAAAATGAAGTCATCATGCCAGCTTCCAAGGAAACATTGGCTTGCATGGCTCTGTGCTGCTAACATATACCATGTCCATACCAAAATACTGGGTCATATAAGATTCAGAATCACTCACAGTGGATCAATTGGCAAGAGCAAAATACTCTGAAAATCTAAAATAAAATGCTGGAAATACTGGAAATACTCAGCAGGTGTGGCAGCATCTGTGGAGAGAGAAATAGAGTTAACAGCTGAGATTTAATGTGGGCATTGGGAGTTTCACCCACCTGTTGGGGAACTGCTATTTAATCAGGGTCGTACCTGGGCAGCATCAGGCCTCCCATCTGATTAAGCCACCAATAGGGCGGATATCCTACCCCAAGGAGTCCCTATCAGAGGCCAGCAGCTCTCCAATACCAGCAGCACCAATGGGTGCAGTGGCCATTGCTGGTACTAGTGTGGAGCCAATGTATCACCAGATGGAAGTGAGTGTGGTAGTTTGACAGTAGTTTGAATGAGATATGGAAGGGTTATATGGCTTCCAGACTGCCTGAACCTATGAATTCAGAGACTTGAAGGGGGGAGATAGGATGGTAATAACAATGTAAATACATTTGGTAACTAGAATAACTTGAAATACATTGGATAAAGACTTAGAAGAGGAGAGGAGGTGTAGTATAAGGGTCTGGCACATCTAGGGTCAACGTGGGACTGAGTACAGTACTGGCCATACAGCGATGTAAGAGAACACATGACCTGCACCTAGGGGTCAGTCTAGTGTTGGACAGAGTTGTGTGCACCAGCAAGCATGGAGACAACTCCTAACTTGAGCCCTTTACTATGTAAATGTACATAGTTCTTGTAGTTAACAAATACATTCGGTTAACCTACTTAATACTACATAGACTTCATTAAGACCTACCAAATGGTATCCAACACCCTACAACAGAAGGCAGGAGAGATTAAAAGACAAAAGAGATGATGGTGCAAAGCAAAGTGAGATGGTAATGGGATAAGCAAAGAAACAAAACATGTGTCCAAAAGATGTGTGAATGGGGTAGCAGAATCATCACCAACAGCTGCCGTCCAAAAATAAAAATACAGTACACAAAAAAAACAAAATCAGGAAAGTAAAAGAAAAAATGGAGGCAACAGTTAGGATCTGAAATTGTAATTCAGATTACAGATTGTTAATTCCAGAAGGCTGTAAAGTGCTTAATCAACAAATCTAATGTTGTTCTTCAAGGTTCCTTGAGTTTCCTTGGAACACTGCAGTAGGCTGTGGACAGAGGGGTCAGAGTGGGATTGGGGAGGAGAATTAAAATGACAGATGCCTGATCCAAACACCAATATGATTGTAGGAAATTGCCACCTGGGGTCTGAGAAAGCCAGTGGTCCTGTAGAAATCTATTGCCCTTTCATGTTGCTGCCGTTGATCAGCAGTGAAAGTGATGAGGTCATTGGCCCTCTGTATAATGCAACAGTGGCTTCTTAGATACATCTGTTGGCAAGTAATTGCCTGATGTTTCCAATACTTATGTGAGAGGAGCTTAAAACATAAAACATTTTAGTCACGCTGACTTTGATGACAGCTGTCTGTGCCAGTGGATGTTCAGTGCTATGTAGAGGGATGTCTGAAGGCTCAACACTGCATATGTTTCCTTGTTAAGTCTCAGCCTCTTAAGCATATCTCTGTTGTCATCACCAGGTAAATTGAAAGATCCATTATGTTATGAAACACCAGGATTTAACACACGTGTCACCTGACATCACAGGTAGCCCTTTTCTGCTCTTGCTGGCTCTCTTCTACCAAATTCTTATGGATCACTAGCTTGTGCTCTGTGAAGGCCTAAAGAACCCCAAACTACTCCAAGGGTAAGTAATTGATCCTAGAGTACTTTCTGAAGCACTAGAAGGGATCCCTAGGGAGCATTAATTTTCATTTTGATCTGGGAAGAGTCAGGGTTGGTGATTGAAGAAGAAACGATGTCAACATTCACCATTAGGTTGCATAGCTGGATGATGAAAAAGAGGATAAATGGATATGTTGCCTGATGCCAAAAGTATATTGTCACTGCCTTAGTGTTTGCTGCAGCAGAGCAGTAAACCTTACAAATGTATCAGACAACTGCAATAGCACAGGGAGCTTTGTACAAAAAAAGTGAACACTTTTGTAGTCCTCATGCAGGCCCCTTGGTGTATTTTTATCCAGTCACTAATATGAGTGAAATCAATGGGCAGAATTTTTGGGCCCCACCATAATCAGGAACAGAGGCGTAAGGCACCTGAAAATACCGGTGCCAGCTTGTGTGCTGGTTTCCTGACACCATTACCAATGCTGGTCATTTTAGGGGAGGTGGATTCAGGGCCTGGCACGGCCATCTGCCCCCATGAGTCATGTTCGTGTTAAGTTAAGGAGGCTGATTGAGATTTTCCTGACGTGACGGGGTCTGTTCAACTGCTTGGAGCAGGCACCCAATGGCAGGCTAGGGTGCTAATGCTCCAAGCAGGTACAGAGGCTTCTCCCTGTCTGCCTGGGTGGGGGGCCCTGTAGTGAGATTCGCTGACAATTGCACAATGTTCAGCACCATTCAGGATTCCTCAGATACTTAAGCAGTCTGTACTCATATACAGCAAGACCTGGACAGCATTCAAGCTTGGGCTGATAAGTTGCAAATAACATTCGCACCACACAAGTGCCAGGAAATGACCGTCTCCAACAAGAGAGAATCTTACCATCTCCCCTTGACATTTAATGGCATTACCATCGCTGAATCCCCCACTATCAACATCCTCGGGGTTACCACTGACCAGAAGCTGTACTGGACCAGCCATATAAGTACTGTGGCTACAAGAGAAGGTCAGAGACTGGGAATTCTGCAGAGAGTACCTCCTGATTCCCCAAAGCCTGTCCACAAGGCACAAGTCAGGAATGTGACAGAATACTGCCCACTTGCCTGGATGAGTGCAGCTCCAACTCCAAGAAGTTTGACACCATCCAAGACAAAGCAGCCTGCTTGATTGGCACCCCATCCACCACCTTCATCATCCACTCCCTCCACCACCGATGCACAGTGGCAGCAGTGTGTACCATGTACAAGATGCACTGCAGCAACTCACCAAGGCTCCTTAGATGGCACCTTCCAAACTCACGACCTCTAACACCTAGAAGGACAAAGGCAGCAGATGCATGGGAACACCACCACCTGCAAGTTCCCCTCCAAGCCACACTGACTTGGAACTATATTGTTGTCCCTTCACTGTCACTGGGTCAAAATCCTGGAACTCCCTCCCTAACTGCACTGTGGGTGCACCTACACCACATGGTCTGCAGCAGTCCAAGAAGGCAACTCACCTTCTCAAGGGCAATTAGGAATGGGCAATAAAAATGCTGGGCTAGCCAGCGAAGCCCACGTCCCATTAAATAGAATAGATAAAATAAGATAAATCCCTGCTTACCTTTTTGACAAAATTGTTGAGAGGGCATATTTTTGTTTGAGTGCATGTTCAAGCCTTTACCACAGCCAGCTATTTCTCTGAAACTGGAAGGCCTCTGATTGGCTCTCCAGCTTCGAGAGTCTGCCCACTGCCCTTAATGCCAATTAAGAGGGTGCCATAGTCAAAATGTCAAAGAGCAACTGCTTCCCCTGGGGTGTGTTCAGGACCCACCCGGATCCTCCATAGTGAAAATTCAGCCTAATGTTTTATACTCATACTATTTTTTCCTTCACATTGACGACTTAAGGGGAGATCTTAGGCTTTGAAGATCATCAACCATTCCTTACAAATCTTTGATTTGCCTCATGCTTGCCCCTACCACTTCCATAATGCTAAATTTCAAGCTTTCTGTGCTATCGCTAATCTGGACAGTGACAAATTATTGATACAAAGTTTGCGCAACAGGACAAGAAGCAGATGCAATTCCATGCTGCTGCAAAGTCGATAAAATCTAGTCCAAGAGGTCAAGGAGCAAGTCACTTATGCAGGTGATAGAGCATGGAATGATCTGAGACGTCATGGATGTAAAAAGAGAAAGAAAGAAAGAATCAATTTAAAATGGGCACACTTTTCATTTGAGAAAGGTCAATATCCAACATGCCCCGCAAAATGTGTGGGAGTTTTTCTCAAATCTATTAGAGTATAAAAGAGGCTATTCAGTAACTTTTTGATTAAACTCAAAAGTACTATTCATTCCAGAGAGATAAAAAGTGTTGTAATTATGGTGGAGCCTACTGGAACTCATCTAATAACAATAGAAAGTGCCTTTTTATCAAGGATATTTACCTGTGATTGAGCATGGTCTTGGCCTCCTTAATTCTATGATGGTGCATTAGGCTTAAAACCATAGAAATCATAGCCCAGGTTAACAATAAAATTGTTACAGATTATAATTAGTTTGTCCTGCAAGTCAATTCAAAGACAAGCATCTTTTGGACTCTGCTCAATATTTACATTGATTGATGGTTTTCTTTTAAATTTGACAGCTTTTTAAAAAGAAATCTGTTTGATTGGTTATTTTTTGAATGTGTTTGTCAACCGGTCTTGTTCAAATCAACAAGTCTTTCTGCAATGTTGAATGAGTTGGACCAGATACCAGATGTTGGGTAAAGGAAATGAAGCAACTACATGCAAAAATCACTGATATCATATATAGAACACAGCTGTGAGCTACTTGTTATTTTCTTTGACACAAGAGTTTAAAAATCATTGCAAAAATATATGTTGTTTAACCACCACTTTTCACTTATGCCTGGAATTTCTGGAGAATTCTCCTAATCTTTCACCATAACTTCAGAAGAAGATTGGTGCAATCCTCAGCCTAATGATGTAAATGTATAAAAATGACCATTTAAGCCACTTCTCCAGGAGTTCTGCCAACATTATAGCCAGAGATATAAGAAGTCCACCGCCAACTCCCACCACCATGCCCCCGCCCACCCACCAATTTCTATTTAATAAATCTATTTGACAGTCAGCGTGGTGCAGGGGTTCTCAAACTTGTGTCCATGGACCCCTGGAAGTCTGTAGAGACTTACCAGGGGGGGTCTGTGAACTAAACTATCTGTCACAAGTTACAAATGAAATATATTGAAATGAAAAGATTTCTAAACAGGAGATCATTACAATAATGATAAATTAAATGTTATTAACACTCATAATAACCTTCCTCCCTACTGCCCACCAACCTCAAAAAGCATCTCTTATTTGCACACTAATCGGTTGGAGAGCTGCAGACAGGAACAGAGGTTCACCATTTACTGGTTCTTCAATACGTCAGTTGAAAGACACACTAACATTCAATTGGTGGAGAGGAATAGGTAGAATCATACTTAGGTTATGGTTTAACTAATAAAAAGAACTTGGGAGTACATCTACCTATAATTAATTTTTAATCATTGTAATATACAAACACATGGACACATATATATGTCATTAATAAGGCTTTTAAAAGTCCATAAAATGATCCTGCCCTTTTTCTGATTGGTGACGATGAACCAATCAATGAAGAATGGTGATTGGATAAAGTAACCACCAATCATTTACGTGTGCCATTGTCAAACATCACACCAAGGATAGACTCAGCAATGAGAAGAAGGTATACCCATCACACTGATACTGACATACCTGTTTTCTTAAAAGCATTACTAAAACACTCTTTACATTCAACATTTTCTTATTATGAGTGTTCTATAGTTTTGTAACTTAGATGGTAGGGTCAGTGATTACTAATCCAGTTGAAAACAGGCACTTCAGAACCTCTGACCTAGTGTGCTGTTATTTTCAGACCTTCCAGAAACAATGAGTACCACCTAAAAGCACAGAATAGAACCAGAGGTTGTGATAATCAATCTAAGAACAGGGTTAACAATTTGTTCCTGGGTGTGGTACAATTCTACCTAGGTATTTGAGAAGTGTAAAGGCTGACCTTGCAACAAAGGGAACTGTTGCTTACCTACCAGTGTAGTTTGAGATATGGAAGCCAAAAATATTTAGAGTTAAAAGAAGTAATGAAATGCAAAAGTGGCAATTTTTGTATGAGTCTTCACAGTAAATGGCACTCAGCCTTTAGACCATAGGGAGGAATCATTGTTGAACTGACACAGTTCCCACATGAAATCCATTCTTCTACATTTTCAAACAGGGGCCTGTAGCTAATGATCTGAAGCAGAAACCTTGACTGATATTCCACTCTCAGGATGCAGTAGTCAACTGCAATTCCCCAGTTGCTATCCTGGCAGACATCAGCTAACTCTGTACAGAGCAGGGACCTCCTGCTCCACATGACTGGAACTCCAAATCAACTTGCTGACCCATGGGAAGTTGCACTGTTTATTTTTTAAGATAATCTACACCAGGGTTGGCTTCACAAAACTCGAAAGGTTATTTTCCCATATTTGTAATGAAATGAATATATTCACAGCGGTACTATATCTAATAAAAACAAAAGTATCCGTTTGTATGCTGTAGTAACAGATGGGTCGAACTAACTGATGAGAAAGTTCAGCTCACAGAGTCCAAACTGACAATTCAAGATCCACATTGCTGTTCCAAGAAAATATCAGCACAGGTTATGCACATTTTTATTCTCATGTCTAATGAAAATAAAATGTAAATTTGATACTGGACATTCAAAATCTATTTCTGCTTTTATTACTGTGACCATTCATACAATTATGGCAGTACATTCCAAGATTATGCATAACAGAAAGGTTTAGTACCAGCATTTCATTGAAGTATTACATTCAAAAATTGCACTGGAGAGGGTTTATGTAAATAATGGACTATACTAATCAGTGCAGTTTCATACACTTCTGAGTTACACATAAATCAGGCTCACCTATTTGTGTTAAAATCTTGAATAGCAACGATTCCATTTACTTATTCCACCACAGCTAGCAAACCAAGTTCTGTTTGAACCATTGCCCCATTACTGTTGGACAATGAAATCATAAAATTTGGGCAAAACTTGCAGCTAAAGGAGAATCAGCATATCCCAGCACAAATGTGATGTGTGCATTTTTTTCAAACAGCAGGATAAAAATAATCAACAAAAATACACCCAATCAGTAATTTCTTGCACCAGACAACACATTTCATTATACAGAAGTCAGAAGATCTCATGGAACGCTTTCTTCATGGTCACAGCAATTTTCAAGCCGCATTGTAACAAAGAGATAAGGCATAATGCATGAAATAACAGCCCAATCAGCTGTGTTGATTTAATTCATTAATTTCAATATCTTATATAAAACAGGTAGTTATCACTGACATTTCCAGGACCAAGAATAGAAATTTGCTCAGATTTTTTTAAACAGCTGTGGGAGAAGGCTTATGTTGCAATAACCGAAGCACTGTGAACAAATCTGGCTAAAAATGTAGAGTTGACATTAAGTGCTAAAACTTGCTTTGCTAGACGTACTGTCAAACTAAGCAATGGAGGCATTTTAAAAATATTATCTTTAAATGGAATTTAGTTTATTTATAGCAGTTGCTGCAGATCTGTTTTGCTGACACACATGCTGGGCACTGCTTATTATAAGATGAGAAGCACTCATTTCTTTCACATTTTGATATTTGTGCAACTTAAAACTAAAGAGACTGAAGCACTGGAATTATTGTTTCATTATTTACATCCCTACTCCTACCAGAAATTTTTGCCTGCAAGCAATAAATTAATGTTGGCAAACATTCATATTTCCTTGCATATAAAGCAGTATTGCTTTTCACATAGGAAAGATGGAAGCTGACCCTTAAGTCTTTCTTGATCTTACAATAAATGGTATTTGGAAGAAAGCATTAAACTATTAGAGTAATATGACTATCTTGTGTTCAGAATAAATAGTTAGGCATTCTTCATGCTGATGATGTTTCATAAAGCTGGAATTTCCTGTTAATTAAACTGTTCAATGGTAATGCAAATATGGCCTTTATGAAGTCTGGAGGTAAATGACAAAGTAATCATTGTTATAACACAGAATAAAGATTTAAAAAATTAAAATGTGGCTTTTCAATCTTGTACAGTAGTTGAATCCTCTTGCTATGTGATTGATTTCCAAGGACCTAGGTAGACAAGAAAATCCAGACACTGCCAACAGCTATCCTTCCAATCAGTCAATAATGCTCCTTTGAAAAACCCATTTGTTCTTTGCAGACTCCAAAAGGATTTTTTTAAAAAGCTCTGGAATTTCTAGCATTGTTAGTTCTACTCAATGTGCAATGTCATCTCAAGCCTATCCCAGCACCTTCCCTTCCTGGGCTCCATGTTAGTTGCTGTTATTAACAGTCTCTTTCTTTAGGAACGGTCTCTTTTTGTTTTAAATCTGCCGTTATCACCACTGTCTTCATAAAAAAACCCATCCTTGACTTCTAGGTTTGACTTTTTAAGAACATAAGAAATAGGAGCAGGAATTGGCCATTTGGCCCCTTGAGCCTGTTCTGCCAGTCAATAAGATCATGGCTGATCTGATGTGGCCTTAACTCCATTTTCCTGCCTGTCCCACATGAATCTTGAATCCCTTGTCAATCAAAAATCTATCTAATGCAACCTTGAACATATTCAATGATCTAGCCTCCACTGCTAGCTGAGATAGAGAATTCCAAGTACCAACCACTCTCTGATAGAAGAAATTCCTCTCATCCCCATCTGAAATGGGAGACCCCTTATTTTTAAACTGTGCCCCCATGTTCTATATTCCTCCATTAGGGGGAAAACATCCTCTCAGTATCTACCATGTCAAACACCCTCAGAATCTTATAAGTTTCAATAAGATCACCTCTCATCCTTCCAGACGGCAATGAGTATTGACCCAACCTGCCCAACCTTCCCTCACAAGACAACCCCTTCATTCCAAGAATCAGCCTGGCAAATCTTCTCTGTACTGCCTCCAATGCAAGTATATCCCTCCTTAAGTAAGGTGATCAAAACTGCACACTGTATTCTAGGTGTGGTCTCACCAATGTCCCTTACAGTTGTAGCAAGATTTCCCTACTTTTATATTCCATCCCCCTAACAATAAAGGCCAACATTTCATTTGCTTTCTTAATTACTTGCTGTACCTGCATGCTGACTTTTGTGATTCATCTACAAGGACACCCAGGTCCCTCTATACTGTGGCATTCTGCAGTCTCTCTCTGATTAAATAATACACTGCTTTTCTATTCTTCCTTCCAAAATTGACAGGTGGAATCCCTTGGGGTTCCTATACCTCTTCCATTGACATATGGAGCTTACAGCAACAATCAAGAGCTCAGTGCATACAGTCGATTGCTCAGTGCACCATTAGGAAGTCCACTACCCTGGCAAAGCCATATATATGCCTGTTCATCTTGCTTCTCTCTGGTTAGAAAGAAAATGATGAACTTGTCTCTTCAGTCGTACAGTACTGACATCACCTCTTGGATGCAGCAATGGGTGGTAAACTGGGATATGTTTGCAAAGTCACCTGCTCCCACCCAGAAGAAGCCAGTCAAGTAGAAGTTTAGAGAGACAGTGAACTTGACAACCACTGGCAACGCCATTCTCCTTCTACCATTTGGCTGCAGGTCCTTTTAAAAGAAGTGGCACAGCTCAGTAACCACTCCCAGGTGAATCTCAGGCACCTCAGGCATTGTTCCTGGCTGAGGTAGAAGTAAAAGAAGCGCTCCCAGAAAACCCTTATGTATAGCCCCTTCTGTGGAGAGCCCTCCTCCTCCTCCCTCTGTACAGAGCTTCCCTTCCCTGCGGCCTCTGCTCTACCTCCCTGCCAGAGTCACTGCAACTTGATCCTCCATTCCTGTTGCATCTTTTGCATGGACAGGTTGCTGCAGCACACAGCATGCTCATGATAGCGCTGTTCCCGGCAGAGGATGCCACTACAGCCAGGCTGGAAGTGGCCAAAAGAGCTTTGCATGCCATTTTCTTGCTTGGGGGCTTCCATGGTGCTAGCACCAGAGGCACTACAGAACCCAATTTCATGGCCCGTAAATTACATAATTCATAATTCCATAATTAGCTCATGATCCAACGGCTTGGGAAACAAATAATACAAAATTACTTTAAGAAGCAGATTGTTGATATTCTGTTTTGAGCATAAGAATTTCTGGCAAATTAGTCAGGCCTTCATCAGTGTCCTGATCTAAAATGAAATTTTCAGTTTAACCTGTCACCAGCATGGTTCTACCTATTTGCCACCCAGGTGCCAAGACAAAATGCTTTCACTACTTTCAATAAACCCCATCTGTTTGAGCCTTTGCTCTAATTCTGACTGAAATATAAAAACTGAGTCTGTGAGATTCAGAAAATTAGAATGAAATTACAGCTCTTCTCAGACTCCTGGCAAGCTAAAAATCTTGTGGCATCACATAAAGAACATGCTGATGGGCCACAACCATTCACAAACAATCCCCTGGGTAAACATGGGCTATATGCCATTAAATGGCATTCTTTATAAATTGAAGTTAGTTCAGTTCTATTTAAAAGGCAAGATCTGTTCTGGAGGTTTGTAATTATATTCACACAAGTGGTAAGAGATAATACACTCTATAAAAATTAATTATTCATTTTTATAATGAAAAACACAACCAAAGTATACTCTATAAAAACATTTCTTTTTAGCAAACTGGGCTAAAACTCTTTCTTTCAGTCTTAGATATATTCCCATTAGGCTATTATTGATTGCAGAATAGGGAGTTCCCTTCAGACTGTAGCTATTAACTGTTAATGCATGGATTTTAAATTCATTACAGTGCAGTTCCATGATCTCTGCACCAGCAGTTATGTGCCTCCAGAGAAAAGCAAAATGAAATAGACCTGAGCATACTCTGCAGTAACTATATTTTACTAGCATCTTGGTTACATGCTGACTGAAAAAGTTGAAAAGAAGGATACACATTACAGCAAAACTTATTCACCATTTTACTTGATGAAAATTTCAGCAAATCACATAAAGAAAATAATTACAAAGCTCTATGAAATCTGCACCCAATTAAATCCTGCCATGCAGATGCTGTGTTGCATAGAAGTGCACAAACATTGAAAGGTTGATTTTATCAGACAGCATTTGTAACCTGAATAGAAATGATTTATCTCAAAAGTGCATTTTTATCACTGTTTTTATGCCCTCATAATCAAAACCTGGTTTATATGTTGGTCTGGATTTCACTGCATTGGCAATCATGGGGATGAAGGCCATAAGTTAGGCTATCCTGTTCCCCATCCTCCAACAGCGAATTCATGCCACGATTTTCTGGAAAATTAATTGCAATGACCCGCACTTCTTTGCAAAATGATTCCACTTTAAGCATGAGTTAGACATCCTCCTTCGAGCTGGATGTGACAATGTGAATCAATGATCACTTCCACAACTTAGGCATGGTTTTGAAGGTATCTGACTGTGACGGGACATGTGTTGATAAGCCTGCTGAAGTCTCTTTGTCTGTAACCCTTGTACTCGAGCTGGTTGGGCAAGCTGTGTTTGCAACCCTGTATTTCTGTGTAACCTCTTTGTACCTAACATGCAAATTTAATTTGGACTGCCAAGGTTAAATCACCATCCTCTCTAATTCTTGGAATTGAAGTCTTTTCAATTAATTGGTCACAGATTAGTTAGTTGGTTAGTGTGCCAAGCTTCCACGTAGAAGCCAATTGCCGCAATGCTGCCACATTTTATTTAATGGGCTCACCATTTCCCTAGGGGAATGTTTATTGTTCAATCATCACACTTTTATTTGACCGAAATATTTTTCTTACCACCATATTAAATGTAGACATGTCTTCGGTGAGCTGCTCAAATATTCGCACGCTGTCTGCTCCAAGACAATGTACAAGGATCATCTACTTGTGGCTTGCTCTTACACCTGGACGATTCATCCCAATGGTGAGAAAGTAGGTTTTGAACTCAGAAATCCATTGATCCCATGGCATGGGATCTCTCAGCAAAGAAACAGTACAAGAGTTAGTAAATTTAAACTCTTCTCCATCATCTCTTTCTACAGTTTGTTTACTTTTCTGTGAGTCCACCCAGGCTTAACCGATCAAGCAGAGTGAGCATCAATAGTCAAAAGACTCACATAATGGAACACAGAGAAATTGAAAACTACAGAGGTTACTGGGCCAAACTTTGCAAAAGGTCCAGCTAAGGATCGCAGGAAGAAGGCAGAATGGACAGTGTTCAAACTGTAGAAGTCCGCCACCCAGTGGTGAAGGAATGCAAGACACAGCCAGGCATCGCCAAGAACCTAGACCCATCCATGGAATGGGGAAACACCTGACAAAAATGGAAGAGGTAGAGTGAAGACACTACAGGTGAACAGACAGTGACATAGTGGTAACATTACTGTACTAATAATCGAGAGACCCAGCTAATGCTCTGGGGATAAAAGCAAAATGAAGAAGGATCATACAGACTCAAAACGTTAACTCTGTTTCTCTTTCCAAAGATGCTGTCAGACCTGCTGAGTTTTTCCAGCATTTTCTGATTTTATTTATTATAATTAATGCTCTGGGGATATGGGTTCAAATCCCACCATGGCAGCTGGTGGAATTTAAATTTGGTTAATAAATCTGGAATATAGAGCTAGTCTCAATAATGGTGACCATGAAACTATCCTCAATTTCATAACAACCTATCTGGTTCACTAATGTTCTTTAGGGAAGGAAATCTGCCGCCCTTACATGGTCTGGCCTACGTGTGACTCCAGAGCCACAGAAATGTAGTTGACTCTTAACTGCCCTCTGAAATGGCCTAGCAAGCCACTCAGTTCAAGGGCAATTAGGGATGAGCAACAAATGCTGGTCTTGCCAGTGACACCCACATCCCATGAAAGAATAAAGAATTTCACACAATTGCCTTAGCAGAACAGGTCCATTCCATTAACAAAACAAGAATTTTTGCAACACTCCAGATCACCTGCCCCAATAAGGCTAGATAGCATCAATTGAGAGCGAAGATTAGCACAGGCGTAAGTGGCAACAGTCTATCTTTCTGCATTCTCAAGGACATGTACCCCAAGGCATGGAAGCCTGTGGTCCAACCCTCAAGCATGAAGCTTATGGCATATAATGGCTCGACAATAGAGCGCCTAGGTTCCTTTGTCCTGGAATGCAACTACAAGGAGCCAATGTGACCTACTCAGATGTTCTATACAGTGGATGTATCAGGACAGCAATAGCAGAGCTGCCAATGTGCAACAAACTTAACATGGTCACCATCCATGAACTGAACCAGACAGAAGACCACAGCAGTTAAAACAGGTGCACACCCATTGGATCAGTACAAGGCCTCCAGAGGTTGTAACCAGACTGATATGACATAGTTGAGAATTTCCACATGATGCAGTCCTATACCTTGAAGACGCAATGCCATCAATCAGCCCACTGTGAAAATGCAGTGTGCACCTTCGAGAAAAGTTAAGGATGGAACTGGATGGAATGGAAAAACAAGGCATCATTTGACGATTATAACATCACACTGACTGGTGCAGTTCCATCACTACCACAATTAAGGATGGTTCAATTCGACTATGTTTAGACTTGAGGAGGCTAAACAAAGCCTTAAAAGGATGTCCTCATAAGATACCAATGTTGGAAAAGTTAAATCCAACATTTCCTGGAGTGAAACACTTTTCCAAATTATATGCAAAAAACCAGATACTGGTCCGTACACTCATCAAGAAAGTCACAAGAGCTAACAATGTTTAGAGCTTCTTTTGGCAGGTGCTGTTTCCGCCATTTACCATTTGAGCTGTTGATCAGCCAGGACATATTTCAACAGCATATAGACCGGATAACGGAATAAGTCCCAGGCTGTGTGTGTATATTGTTGATGACATCACCTTAGTAGGACACATGGAAGAAGAGCATGACAGAAACCTACATTTGTTAATGGAAACTGCCAGACACAAAATTTGGTTTTCAAAGGTAAAAAGTACTCCGTTAAGTCAAACATTTTTTGGTGCCATTTACTCAGTACGAAGATCAAAGTCAATGCCGACACTGCAGGACAAGGATGATTCCAAAGGCTATTCAGCTTCTTTGCTGCATATGTACTGAACTTCTCAGAGAGGGCATCTCCACTAAGAGAATTGCTGAAGAAAGGCACTCCATTCCTATGGCAGGATGATCACCAAAATGCATTCAATGTTTTGAAGCAAGCACTGTCAGTCGAGTCATGTCTTCAATACGGTTGACACTCGAAAGGCACCAACATTTGAAGTGGATGCATCACAGAAAGGTCTTGGGACATGCCTTCTTCAAGATGGTGAGGCTGTTGCATTTGGTCCAGAAAGTCTGTCACCAACACAAGCAAATTACTCCAATATTGAATTAAAAACTCTCACTCTTGACCTTGGCATCACACATAGTTACTTGGGAAAGAGTTCACAGTTGAGATAGATCATAAGCCGCTGGAAGTGATCTGGAGAAAACCGCTCACGAGTGCATGGCCTCGACTTGAAAGATCATTCATCAAGATTCAGGGCGACAACAATGATGTTCGATATAAACCTGGTGGTCAGATGGTCCTATTAGACACTCTAAGTGGATTGCCCAACACTGGGAAAGTACAAGACCTCGACTTCCAGGTGGATGATGTCTGTGCAATCTTGGAGGATATCTACTATGTAGATCTCATGTGCTTCGGACAAAACAAGAGAGACAGAAGAGCCCCAGAGAGAGGCTTTTCAAGACTCATGCACCGAGCTCTGTGGCAGATTGTTATAAAGGGTTGGCCCCAGACTTTATAAATCTTGGGCCAACCCTTTGGTCCCTATGGATTTGAGAACATATTGGCCATATCAAGATGAGATTGGTACATCCAGGAAGTAATCTTCAAAGGACACCAAGTACTCATTCAGGTAATACTTAGGCCTGACATACTTGATCAACTTCACCAGGGACACATGGGAATAGAGAAGATGAGATGACTTGCTCGCGAGTCAGTGTTCCGGCCCGGCATCAGCAAGGACATTGACCAGATAGTTAAAGATTGCGATGCATGCCAGAAACACAAAGCCAGTCAGAAGAAAGAACTTCTCCAACCGCATGATATACTGTCATCTCCTTCAGTGTTCAAAGTCCACGGGGGCAGCTGGCGAATTCGCTTTGAATGCCCCCTTAATGCCTGGGAAAATTCAATCAGGCGGAGTGGGGGGGTGGGGGACAACCAATCAGAGAAAAGTTGTCTCCTTATGTGGAAGTGTCAGAATCTGTGAGGAGCTGCTCCTCCAATCACAGGCTCTTCCCCTCCCATGCTTCTTGCTGATAAGCTAGTGACAGGGTGGGGAGAGAGAATGCCTGCCAGGAAGGCTGCGAGGGAGTCACTGTTTGCCACGGCAGGGTGGGGTATTGAGGCTGCCGGCAGTGGGGGAAAGTGAGGCTAGGCAGGGCCAGTGCAAGAGTGTTAGGCACCCTAGGGGCGAACATTGAGCCTTGCACACTTCCCACCCGACCCCACAATTAACTTTCAAAAAGTGAATATTGTACATTTGTATGAATAAAAATGCTGCATTTATAATTACAGATTTATTTTACATGAAAAAGGAAAATATTATGATACTGATTGTACATTCTCATCGTTCTACACTTTTCACGAGATATGTATACAAGAAATGCATATTATCATGATGTTTAATACTTTGTGTTCCTGCAACAGTTAGTACATGATTTTATGCGCAATTTACATAATCAATAATCACTGCAATAGGGTGGGCTAGATTAAATTGTGTTCTTTGATATTATTTACTGGTTTGCAGTTTTGGAATAGTCATGTAGATGTACAAATTTGTAAAACTATTCCATAAACAGAATTAGGATATCAAATGAAATGTTGAGAAAGTCTGCAATTTAAATACATGGAAATCTATGTGTATGTCAGTATATGTGGATGTATATCAGTAGATCTAGACATTTCAGGCGGAATTCTCCATTTTTGAAACTAAGTGCCGTGGTGAGCAGGTTCGGCGGCGCGTTTCCCACTGGATGGAGTGGCGGGATATAGGGCAGACTTTTTCGCTGAACGGGTAGGCGCGCGCCTGACCCGCTCAAGCGTAAAATAACGCGCAATGACGTCAGGCGAGCATCCCAAAGTCATTGCACACTCGCACGATATTTTGCTTGGCGCGCCATTAATTAACAGGCCAGTTAAGGCCCTTGACAACCCAATTCATGGCAATTTAACGTTGTCCGTGCAATTTTTCACTCGTCGCATGGGAAAAACAGGCAGGAGGGCAGGCCACAATTTGCAAAACCTCATCCGTAGGCAGGATAAGAAGGGTCAGCAGCATTGTAAATGTGAATAGTGAGGAGCTTTGGTGATAACTTGCTGCTGGTGGCTTATTGTGATTTGGCAGCTTAATCTCTGATCAGGGCTTCATTCTGAGCATTTCCAGGCTTCATTTCAGGACTCATTGGTGTCTTTCAAGCCCCCTGAGGATTCAGACTGTGTGGACCTTTGCAGGTATTAGACAGCCTTCCCTTACCCTGGTAATGGGGTTTGTGGTCTCCGCTGGAGGAACAGACGGGCAGAAGGGAGAGGAGGCAACATGTCTCAATGCAGCTTCCAGGTGAGGGGCCTGTGGGAGGAGAGGCTCAGTTACAAGGGGCGCAGGGCCAGAAGAAAGTCCAAGGCAGAAGGGGCCGCAGAAGACAGCACTATCCTGCTGCCAGGTTTACAGGCGGTGATGCAGCTACCTCAATATGTCTGAGGTGCAATGCCGAAGGAGGCTCTGCCTCTCAAGGGAAACAGTGACCTCCATTTGTCAGATAATTAGGCCTGAGATCAGCTCTGGCTGTGTGGGTGGACACCCCATGCCAGTGGCTCTGAAGGTCACAGTGACCCTCAACTTCTATGCCTCTGGCTCTTTCCAGGGGTCAGCGGGGGATCTGTGGGAGTCTCCCAATCAACTGTTCACAATTGTGTCTAGCTGGTGACAGAAGCTGTGTTCAGGTAGGTATTGACTTTCATTCATTTCCATATGGTTAAGGTCAGCCAGGCAGAGCGAGCCAGAGGCTTTGCGGCCATTGCTGGCTTCCCCTGCGTCCAGGGTACAATGGACTGCACACATGTGGCCATCAAGGCGCCAGCAGGTGAGCCCGGTGCCTTCATCAACAGGAAGGGCTTCCACTCCACAAATATGCAGATAGTGTGTGAGCACAGGATGCAGACTCTACAAGTCTGTGCAAGGTACCCAGGCAGCTCCCATGACGCGTACATCCTCAGATATTCCCATGTGCTGAGGCTCTTCAGTGCTCCAGCCCGGCTGGCTGGATGGCTGCTGGGTGACAAGGGCTATCCCTTGAAAAGGTGGCTCGTGATGCCTCTCCACCACTCAAAAACAGAGGTGGAGCAGCGATACAACAGGAGCCATGGCCCCACAGGAGCAGTGGTACAGAGAACCATAGGTCTTCTCAAGATGCGCTTCCAATGCCTGGACCGTTCAGGGGTGCACTACAGTACCCCCCAGAGTGGGTGTCACTGATAGTGGTTGCATGCTGCGCTCTCCACAATCTGGCACTGGCAAGGGGAGGCCCACTGGAGGAAGAGGATCTTGATGCAGCTGCACATCCTCACACCCCCAGAGGATGAATCTAGTAGTGAGTCAGAAGAGGAGCACGATGAGGAGAATGCTGAAGGCATGGAGCTGGACTTTGGTAACCTCCAGGGTGACAGGGACACCAGGGATGCCTTGATCCAATGCTCCTTCAGCTAGGCTGCCAAATAAGAACTACCAGCTCATGCCTGGCGTCTCCACCCTGGATCGCAGAAATGACCCTTTCCTTTGCCCCCAAGATACACTCAGTGCCTGTGCAATAAAGTTTAGAGCAACCCACGTCCAGCATTACATACTGGCCTACCCTGCACCTACAAAACAAATGAAGCACATTCAGGCCAATAACACAAAAACAAATGTAATTTAATGTTGGAAATTACATAGTCGTGAACGGAACAATATCTGGTGTTGATAGTCCCACCATTAAAAAAACAAAATGGGGGAACAAAAGATCACCTATGACCAGTCCCTCTTGTGCTTAAGGTGCTTTAAATTTATGTTTACGGGTGCTACGCCTAGGGGCTCATCCCTCACTGGCACCGGCAATGGAGCCCGCTGACTGTGCTGTCCTGTTGGCCTTGATGTACTTGGCGGTTGTCCTCTGGCCAGTGGAACCCATGCTGGCCCCACCTGGGAGGGAACGGCGAGTGCCACGGTTGGCATCTCCCCAGTGGCCGCAGCCTCATCAGATGCCACAGTCGCTGGCAGAGGGGCTGTGAAGCTGCTGCTGTCATCAGAGCATCCTGAGAGGAGCCCACAGAGATGACGAGCAGCTTGTGTGCCAACGTGAGGTTGCTGTGGACCTCCCTGCGTGCCATGGATGGATGGGCACCTAGCTGGGATACTGGGTGCCCCATCCATCTCAGATATGGACACTGACCAGCTGAGGTCAGTCCCTGTGTGAGGGCTTGCAAGTTCGAGCGCAACTCCAGGAACTCCTGACTATATCCCTGGAGCAGCCTGTCCATCAGAGTCGCCACTCTCCATGCGCTTGGACTTCAGAGTGGCGTGACACAGGTGCTTGAGGAGTATGGTGGTCCTCCGGGGTCAGGGGTGACCCTTCAGGGTCCGGAGTGCAAGCGCCTGTTGGTGAACCTAAAAGGAAGAAGAAGGACATGTCATTAGTTAAAGTCATCACACTGTCACTGTGCATGCCAGGCACCCTGGTGAGACAAAAGAGATCTGCATCACGGTGCCCTCGTCTTTCAATGATCAATGGGGACTCCAGGTTTGAGGCTCACATCAATGAAGAGACTACACTAGTATGGTTGCACAAGCCGAAATTCTCATCTCTTAACTTCGTCTGACACTCCAGCCTCACCGCGGCTGCTTGACTGAGGTGCATGGCACCCCTCGAGCTCCAAGACCTCCTCCTCGTGCTGGGAGAGGATGAGGATGTGTGGGGTCCTCCGCCAGTCTGCGACTCCCAATATTGTTATGGGATGTCTTTTCCTGAAAGGACAGAGTAGCATTGATTAGTCCACTCTCTACCTGCAGCACCACTGCAGCCTGCCCAGCCCCAGTTGAGGAGCACCTTGCAGGGCACATCCGGGTTGTGGCCCTTGAGCCACAAGGCACTCAGTCAAAGCAGCCAGGGCTCACCCCCTTGGCCAGCACCGGCGTGATTGACAGTTGGCACTCAGACTCTAACGCCCCTGAGCTCCACGGCGGGGACGGCCAGCCCAAAACAATTCAACACACTGACCCACGCCAAGACGGTACTCACCCTTCCTGTGTGCAACAGGTCATTGAGGCACTTCCAGCACTGCACCCAGGTGCACTGCTCACCCAAGCTGCCACCTCTTCCCATGCCTTGTTTGTGAGGTGCGGTGGCCTCCTCCTCCCATCTCTGGGGACAAGGGTGTCCGTTCTGGCAGCCACCTCCTCCAGGAGGACAGCGAGGCACTCATCTGAAAACTCGTCAGGAAACGGGCCCCCGACCACGATCGGCCCCTAACCGCGATTTCACCTGGCTAGCCAATTAACAGTGGGCCAGCATGAAATGCTCCGTGCTGCCGGGGTGGGGGCAGGAAGTGAGCGGCCGATGGCGATTCTGCGAGCATGGATAGACACTGCGAGGGAGCTGCCGGAAGGCAGGGAGCTGCCTCAGGGAGTTGCAGACCTGAAAATCATCAAATAAGGGTTTAAAAAGCTGCAAAGAAAATGTTCATGCATCATAATCAATCACCTGAAAATATAGCTGATAAAAATGCTGTCCACAGGTATTTATTTTTATTTTATTTCATAACAGAAATTTCATCCCGCCCTTAGATGAGGTTTGATGAAAAATGCAAAGGCCGCCCGGCCGATTCGCCCATCCACCAACCAGAAGACTGGATGGGCCATGAAAAATCAGAGACAATTGTGCTGTTAATGGGCTTAATTGCCCTCTTAATTGTCGGCGGGTGCGCTTCCGACTTTGGGCGTATGCCCATCAAGTGAAATATCGCATGAGCGCGTGATGACATTAGGACATTCGCCCAATATCTTCCCGTGTGCACGCCCATGGGATGTCAAATTCAGCTCCAGGAGACGTCTCAAGCTGGCTGCACACAGGAAGAAGGCTGCCCCGAGGTTTAGCCATGACTCCCTCAAGGCTTTGATAAGAGGAGCACACCAACATCAGGATGTGCTTTGCCCCAGGGATTGCTCCAGGAAGCCCAGCAGCCTCACCTCACTGGCCTAGGAGGTGGTCGCAAGGAGGTCAGCTCGTCAGGCACCAGCCCCTAGAAATCCATACAGTGCAGGAAGAGTATGAATGATCTCACCTGCTCTGTCAGGGCAAGTCAGCCTTCAGCTCACTTCAATCTCACACTCTCATCATGGCATCATGCACCCTAAGGGCAAGGCAAAGTGTTACACTACAATGGGATCTCACCCAATGTTAGCGAGGGGCATATAGGAAATAAGGAAATCAAAGAGGGGGCATGAAAAAAGATTAGCAAGTAAAGTTAAAGATAACCGAAAGATGTTTTACCAATACATTAATGCTAAAAGTTAGTTAAGGAAAAAGTGGAACCTATCAGAGGTGAAGATGGAAACTTGTGTGTAGATGCAGAGGCTGTGGGAAGGGTTTTGAATGAATATTTTGTCTCTGTGTTTACAAAGGAAAGGGAGGATGTAGATATAGTAGTCCAGGAGGAACACTGCGGGATATTGGACGGGCTAGTCATGAAGAGAGAGGAAGTACTCGAAGGGTTGAAATCCTTGAAAGTTGATAAGTCACCAGGGCCAGATGAATTGTTTCCGAGGCTGCTGAAGGAAGTCAGGGAGGAGATAGCAGATGCTCTGAGGATGATTTTCCAATCTTCACTAGATACAGGGGAGGTACTGGAGGACTGGAGAAATGCAAACGTAGTTCCATTGTTTAAAAAGGGATCAAAGGAAATACCAAATAATTATAGGCCAGTTAGTCTTACATCGGTGGTGAGCAAATTAGTAGAATCAATCCTGAGAGATAGGATTAACTGTCATGTGGAAAGGCATGACTAGTCAGGGATGGTCAGCATGGATTTGTTAAAGGAAGGTCTTGCCTCACAAATTTAATTGAATTCTTTGAGGAAGTGACAAGAAGGGTTGATGAAGGTAGTGCAGTGGATGTTGTGTACATGGATTTTAGCAAGGCATTTGACAAGGTCCCACATGGCAGATTGGTCAGGAAAGTAAAAGCCCATGGGTTTCAGGGTAATTTGGCAAACTGGATAAAAGGTTGGCTTTGTAATAGGAAACAAAGGGTGATGGTCGATAGATGCCCTTGCGAATGGAAAGTTGTCTCAAGTGGTGTTCCACAGGGCTCAGTGTTGGAATCCTTGCTGTTTGTGTTATATATTAACGATTTGGACGTGAACGTAGGGGGCATGATTGGGAAATTTGCAGATGACACAAAGATTGGCCGAGTAGTGGATAGTGCAGAGGATAGCCATAATCTCCAAAACGATATAGATGGGTTGGTGGAGTGAGCGGTAAAGTGGCAGATGGATTTTAACATAGAGAAATGTGAGGTCATACATTTAGGGAGGTCAAACAGTTACAGGGATTACAAAATAAATGGGAATATACTAAGAGGGGTAGGTGAAGTGAGAGATTGGCGTACAAGTACATAGGTCCCTGAAGGCAGCAGTTCAAGTAGACAAGGTTGTAAAGAAGGCATATGGAATACTCTCCTTCATTGGCAGAGGCTTAGAATATAAAAGTATGGATATAATATTGGAATTGTACAAAACACTGGTGAGGCCACAACTGGAGTATTGTGTGCAGTTCTGGTCACTACATTACAGGAAGGACGTAATAGCTCTGGAGAGAGTGCAGAGGAGAATGTTGCCAGGGTTAGAAAAGTGTAGCTACGAGGAGAGATTGGAAAGGTTGGAGTTATTTTCCTTAGAACAAAGAAGGCTGAGAGGTGACTTGATTAAGGTGTACAAAATTATGAGGGGAATAGATAGAGTGGACAGGATAAAATTGTTTCCCTTGATGGGAAATTCTAGAACCAGGAGACATAGATTCAAGATAAGTGGCAGAAGGTGTAGGGGGGACATGAGGAAGAACTTTTTTATGCAGAGGGTAGTGGGTGTCTGGAATTTGCTGCCCAAGTTGGTGGTAGAGGCAGAAACTTTCAACTCTTTTAAAAAGTACCTGGATCTGCACCTAAAGTGCTGTAAACTGCAGGGCTATGGGCCGGGTGCAGGAAGGTGGGATTAGAAAGGGCACCTGGGTGTCCTCTGGCTGGCATGGGCAAGATGGGCTGAATGGCCTCCTTCTGTGCTGTAACTTTTCTATGGTTCTACATCAACACTGATTGATTGTTTCACGGTCACTTTCACATCATCAGCATGCCATCTATCATTCAGCATTAACTCAATCCTTAGCTCTTACTGGGGTCGGCTCAGCACACACAGCATGCTTCCCAACCTCTGCTCCATCGCCTCTCATCACATTTCATCCATTTGCCTTCATACAGGCCAAGCTTGCCCACAACAGGAAGGACAGGTCCCAGACTGGAGGAGGGACAGCCAATATCCAGGAGCTCACTTCCTTTGAGGAGGATACCGCCGAGCTGGCTGGGGAGGACAGGGATAGCTCCTGTGGGGGAGGTGAGGTCAGCCTCTCTGAGCAACCCAGTACCGATGAGCCCTCCATGAGTTGATCACATCCTCACATTCACAGTGAGTGACATGCAATCTTGTATTCTGCCTGTTCATCAACCAAATCTATCTTCTCTATCTTACAGGCACCAGCAGTGTCAACATAAGCCCCAGCCACCAGCCCACCTCAGAAGAGGATGCTGAGGAGCCATCTGAAGAACACCCGTCACTGCATTCATCTGCATCCTCCACCAGCGCAGAGACACACACTTCGGTGGGTCATGGTTCTAGATTAAGCTCAGGGTCACTTTCTGGAGAACACCTCACTGACACATCTCCACAGCAGTCGGAGGCAGTGACAGCCCAGGTCTCTGGCATTCCAGAGGTCTGCTGGAGATCAGGCACCAACTGTGTCCCAGTCAGATAATGAGCCCCTGGAAGTGGCCGATGGAGAAGCAACAAAAGGCAGAGGAACATCAGGTAGAGATACGAGAGGCAGTCATCAGCCTAGAGTGAAGGATGGAGGAGTCCATCCACGTTCTGATTGATGTTGTGGCTCCGACATGCAAGCACCTTGAGGTCTCCATGGGAAGGGCGGTGGCCGTCTTGGAGACCTGCTCAATAGCCTTGGAGGGTTAGCTGTAGTTTCATTTCTTCATTGGCAGTGCCAAAGCACGAGACCTGCAGCCATGATGGTCTCTCCAATATGTGCGCATCTCAATGTCTGCTGATTCTCATTAGGGTGGCAACGACTGCATCAAGTCCTTTAGGGCAGCGTTTGTGCTGTTGTGCTGACTTTCTCCTCCCTGAGCACACAGATACAGGGTTCACCGCTGACCCTTCCAAAAATGAGGGTATGTTGCATCATGAGGATTGAAGGCACAAGTCTGAATGCTGAACTTGCTCTTGATATTACAGGTTATAAAGGCCTTTCACTGCACAGGCATGCCACTAAGGGACAGGAGTAATGTGGCCATGTCCCATTGCCTGCACCTTACTCCTCCTGGAATCTTGTGGCTATCATATGGCAGGGGCATGTCTTCCACATCGTGCTCCCTCGATGGCATCGTCACATGGAAACTGATCCTCATCTCCCTCTTCAGCTTCTTTCCCTTCCAGCTCTTCGTTATCCGAGAGTTCGCAATCTCCCCAGTTTCCCTCTGGCAAAAAGGAAGCTGAAGTGCCAGATTGTGAAGGGCGTAAAAGACCACAACCATGCAGGACACCCTTTGTGGAGAGCATGCAGAGCCCCACCTGAGCAGTCCAAACATCAGAAGCACATCTTTAGGATGCCAATGGTCTGTTCGATGATGGATTGGGTCAACCTATGCACCGTGTTATATTTCCCCTCCGGGACACTCTGAGGATGACGCACGGGTGTCATGAACCATCGTTTGAGCGGGTACCCCTTACCCACCAAGCAGCCAATCCTGTAATCGCTAATATCCTTCGAACATGTGAGGCACCTGGGAGTGACTCAGGATGTATGAATCATGGGAACTCCCAGGGTACCTGGCACAAAAGTGCATGATGTGCTTTTGATGATCACACACCAGTTGAACGTTTAGGGAGTGGAACCCGCTCCTGTTAATGAACATCAGGGTCTCCTGCCATGGAGCTCTCAAAGCCACATGTGTGCAATTGATTGTACCCTGTATATTAGGGAAGCCTGAGATAGCTGCAAATCCCAGTAATCTAGCAACCTGGCTAGCTTCATCGAGTCTGAACTTCACATAATGAAGAGCCTTACTGTAGAGGGCAGCAGTCACCTCCTTGATACATTTTTGTGCTGAGGACTGTGAGATGCTGCATAGATCCCCTGTGGATTCCTGGAACGATCCACAGGCAAAGAAATTGAGCACAGCGGTGACCTTCAGGGGCACTGGCAGGGGATGTCCTCCCAGTCCATGGGGCCTTAGTTCCTCCCCCAGAATGCGGCAGAAATGATCTGCCACATGTCTTGACAAGTGCAGATGTGTGCGGCATTGTCTTTCACTCACCTCCAGAAAGGAAAGCCTTCTTTGGTAGACCCTTGGCCATATGAATCACCTCCATGGGATGGGTCTAACCTCCTCATCCTCTGGATCTTGCTGGGCATCCCATGGACTGTGGACTTCAGGGCAGGGCCTCCTCCCGAAGCTGTGCTAGGCAGCGCCGGGCCCTTTTTCTCCTCCTCCATTGGATCAATACCATCAAGAAGGTAGCATTTAGTCCAGGCTCCATTATTCAATCTTACTTCTCCCTGTGGACTGATAGATGCAAAAGATTAATGAATGCTGACAATATGGTAAAGGTCCCACCTGCTAACAGAAAGCCACTGACATGCCCTAGAGCTACATCTGCACTATCAGCCTTGTCGTTGATACAGCCCTGTAGCTGAGGCGCAAACTCACGGATCTAGGTGACCAAGATGCCAATCCTGATACTTGACATCTCAATCCCACAGAGCTTGGAAGAGGTTTGGACACATTCATGAAATGCACCACCTTACCAAACTCACTTCTGCAATCAATCTCTGATATAGCATACTAATTAAGTTAAATTCGCACATGAGCAATGACTGGGATGCCCTTTGGCCCATTATCCATGCCAGTTGGAGAAAGCATATTAGAGGCTTTCATTGATAATCTGGCACAGCCCCCTTCCTGTTCCAGGGTCCGCGTACATTCCCTCCCATTCATACTGTTTGATTCCCATCCACCCCTTGTGTGTCTGTGTTCTAGTCTTCCATGTCGGACTCCAGCTTCCCCACCCTCAGTCTCCCCTCTGGCTGGCATTGACCCCACTCCGCTCCCCCTCTTCCAACCCGTCCAAACCCCATTGCACCCCATGTGTCCACCATCCTCCCATCCCCCTTTCCAACCCCACAATACCCCATTGCCCCACTTGTGTCCGCCATCCTCCCCCAATCCCCACCCGCGTTGGTCACAATGCTGGTCTCTGTTTCATGGTGCAGCCCTGTCTAAGAGCCACCGCACAGTGGAGTCCTTCCGGAGTAGGCAGGCAGCTATCATGAGCAGACCAACCCTACACCCAGCAGTGTGGTGCTCCACTACCATCACTAAGAAACTGGAGCAGTGCTGCTGCAGGTAGGCTTTGGATGTTGCTCTCACCTTGAAGTCATGAACAAAGTGAGGGCTGACCGATGCACGCCATTCATTTTCAAATATGTTTCAGACCGGTCTGAATTCCGGCTGATGTGATGCAAGATTGGAAGACGGAACATGATTCTGGTGAGTAGCGCATTTAATGAGCATTCATGACATGGTAATGCATGCAAATGGAATTCCCAACACTGATCAGTGGGATCCCCAACCGGCCATCAACACATCGTGAAAGGGGTGGGTGGAAAATTCCAAACTGTTTTACCGCCGGAAGGAATTTGATTTTTGGTCTCTCTCCAAATTTTCCATTCCCGTCTGCCACGAAACCCGCCACAGGAAGGAAACTTCCGCCCCTCATTCCCACTGCTGAAGCCGGTTTGTTTGCTTATGCAGTTTTTTTGGCAGCTCCCAAATTTTGCCACTCCAAGTGACCACCTAGTTCCCTAACGGTTGCATTGGCCCGGCTGCTATGGGGGTAGCAAGATTGCCTGCTGGAGGTGGGTAGAGAGGCTGCGAGGGCACAGCTCTGTGCCAGGGAGTGGAGAGGGGCTGTGGGGGAGGGGGTTGGTGGTGGAGAGAGGCTGCCTGCAGAGAACGATCACAGAACACCGTCTCCATCTGCAGAAGCAGTGAACAGGTCTCAACACTGTTGAGAATTGACAGGAAAAAAATTCCACTTCTCTTTACATCTCCATTTAGGAAAACAAGGGAAACTTACAACCTCAATCTGTCAGCTTGAATTGGAGATGTGCACCATTCAGGAATGCCAGGGAAAGGTTTTGTGGGTCACATTGGTCAGGGGTCTGTTCAGTCTGCGAACTGAATCTATAATATTATGTAAAACAGCCAAGCAACTTGCAAAGCAATCTTTCCTTAAGTGATTCCATGAACATTGCATTATTTTGTTTTGGTGGCTGCATAATAAATGACTTGCATTATTTAGTGCTTTTTATGACTTTCAGACATCCCAAAGTGCTTTACATTCAATTAAATAGTTGGAAGTGTAGTCGCAGTTGTAACGATCAAGGGGAATCAAAGGGAAAGCTCTCCACTGTTTGGAGTCATTCCGAGCACAAAGGAAGATGGTTGTGGTTGTTGGAGGTTATCATCTGAGTTGAAGGACAGAACTGCAGGAGTTCCTCAGGGTAGTGTTCTTAGCCCAACCATCTTCAGCTGCTTCATCAATGACCTTCCTTCCATCATAAGGTTACACAGCAATAACCTGCTCATAATGCTCAGTTTGGGTTCTGTCAGGGCCACACAGCCCCAGACCTCTTTACAGCTTTGGACAAAAAAGCCAAATTCAAGAGGTTGGGTGAGAATGGCTACCCTTAACATCAAGGCCACATGTGACCGAGTGTGGCATTGAGGAGCCCTAACAAAATTGGAATCAATAGAAATCGGGTGGGGGAGAGCTCTCCACTGGTTGGAATCATACCTAGCCAAAGGAAATGATTGTCATTGGTGGACACCAATCATCTCAGCCCCAGGACATTACCCTGAGGAACTCCTGCAGCAATGGTGTGTTGGCCCCAACCAGCTTCAGCTGCTTCACCAATTACCTTCCCTCTATCATAAGGTCAGAAGTGGGGTTGTTCACTGATGATTGCACAATGTTCAGCACCATTCGTGACTCCTCAAATACTGAAGCAGCCCATTATCATATGCAGCAAGACCTGTACAATATTCAGGCTTGGGCTGATAAGTGGCAAGTAACATTTGTGCCACATAAGTGCCAGGCACTGCCCATCTCCAACAAAAGAGGATCCAACCATCTCCTCTTGACATTCAATGGCATTACCATCACTGAATCCCCCACCATCAACATCCTGGGGGTTACCATTGACCAGAAACTGAGCTGGACTAGCCATTTAAATACTGTAGCTACAAGAGCAGGTCAGAGGCTGGAAATTCTGCAGAGAGTAACTCACATCCTGACTCCCCAAAACCCATTCACCATCTACAAGGCACAAGTCAGGAGTGTGATGGAATACTCTCCACTTGCCTGGATGAGCACAGCTCCAAAAACATTCAAGAAGCTTGACACCATCCAGGACAAAGCAGCTCACTTGATTAACATGCCACCCACAAGCATTCAGTCCCTCCACCACTGACGCACAATAGCAGTAGTGTGTACCATCTTCAAGATGCACTGCCGGAACTCACCAAGATTCCTCAGTCAGCACCATTCAAACCCAGGACCATTACCATCTAGAAGGACAAGGACAGCAGACGCATGGGATCACAACCACCTGAATGTTCCCCTTCAAGTCACTCACCATCCTGACTTGGAAATATATCATCGTTCCTTCACCGTCACTTGGTCAAAATCCTGGAACTCCTTCCCTAACAGCACTGTGGGTGTACCTACACCAGATGGACTACAGTAGTTCAAGAAAGCAGCTCACCACCACCTTCTCAAGGGCAATTAGAGATGAGCAATAAATTCTGGCCTAGTCAGCAATGCCCATATCCCATGAATGAATAAATAAATGAATAAATAAATAAGACACCCACATGCCTAGCTTGGACCCAGCCCTCTCAGTTTGGTACCTGGACTTACCTGGCCCGATGACCTCCTCTCCAGTAATGCCCACCAATTGGCTTCATTGTTGCCATCAAGAAATTGCTATTGCAGAATCTACTTTTCAAAACTGCTTCAAGCTCATTACAAAGATTAAATTACTTTCTGTGTCACAACAAACATTTCAAATTTGATTAACAGCTATTCAAGCATTTCCTGGCCTTGTCTTATCAAATAGGTTTGAAAAATAAAGCTCTATCATGTCCTCTGCAATTATATAGCTGTTTATACCATTAGCACAGTTACCACCTGCTTCTGACAGATTTCATTAGTGCACACACTCTCTACTCATGAAAGAAGTAGCACCAGATGTGCAAAAATGGCTGATTGTGGCCTATTTTGATGAGCTAGCGGGGCTTTGCATATATTCAACACAAAAGAGATTAAATTGTGTGTGACTGTAATATACAAAGAACTATAGTGTCTTTACATGCAAAACAAATATATATGTGAGCAGCAAATAGAAAATCAACTCCAGGAGCTTACTCTTGTTCTAGTTTTCACAAAAAAAGGAACTGGCTCAGTAAAATTCCAAATTGAAGCTGCATTCTCTAAACAAAGGAGAACAGAAACAAAATGTAGATCAGTAATAGGATTAAAAGGAGCTACTTTAAGAAACCAATGGTGCTAACACAGAATGGCTTCACTTTCATCAGGCTGTAATGCTCAAGAAAGCTTTTAAAGATGAGCTGGTGAAGGACTTGCCCCAATGAATAAGTCAGTGGAATGTGGGCCTCAAATGAAGGGTGATAGTTGCACTTAGCAACAGAATGTTAGATTTACTACGAGCTTTTAGAATTAATTTTAAATTCCCTGTGAAGGATTAGAATAAACAAGTTTGTCTGGCTGTTTTTTTAAAATTATAAATAGAATTATTTAAATATGAAATGTAATAATAACATTGAGTTTTGAAAATGACTGGTGAACCCAAACCAGAGGGAAGATTTCACCAGTATAATCTGCATTAATTGACAGGCAACCCAATTTTTAAAATTATTAGCTGCTCAGTAAGTCATGGGACAGTATCCTAACATGTTTATGCAATCATGAAAGAGACTGCACTTTAAGAAAGTCCAAGCTATCCGCTGTTCTACAGGGATGTAAAAGTTCTGTGTTGAAGGGAACACTTCAAGTTGATGAAAGCACAGTTTTGAGTGGGGTAACCTCTTCAAAAGAGATAAACTTCTGTTTTCGAGGCTAGATTAAAACATACAAATTTACAAACGCTTCTTACAAAGCAGATATTTTGTGTAGCCCTGGGAACCCTCTCCTGAAGTTACTGCAGAATTTTTAAATCAGTTTTATGTGACTCAACAACTATTAAATTGGCTGCCTGAAGTAGAGGTCTTGTTGAACAAGGACTCATTTCCTCTCAATAAAAACAGAACAAGCTACCCATTGTCCCTCATGGCTCTCCTGGAAAGTTTAGGATGCATAATGATCTGAGAAGCTTTCCAACATCAATTCAATCTGGGTAACACTGTAAAATGAGAAAATAGATTTAGGCAGTTTCAAATCCTGCTGAGGGTTGGTAGGTCACACTTCTACAGTGGCAGAGGTTCATTTTTAGAGGGTGGAATAAAAGCTGCTTTGTCAAGCTTTTGCTCAATAAAAGCAGCAGGGTCTCACTATATCTGTCAGTGAAAATGTGTAGGAACCTCCACCGTTACATAAGGAGTATTGTCAAAGAAAAGCTTGAGTATCAACAAAGAAAGATTCACATAACCTTCCAATAATAATTCAACAAAGACATTTGTATATCTGCGGTTTTTTCTCATTTAAATTTACAAGATAATAAAACATTTCTTAAATGTATTGTAGTTTAAAATTAATTCTTGTTGATAACGTGTATCGACACTTAGCAGATTCCTTTGTCTACTATCTTACCAGAGCCACTAACTCTTTTAAAACAAGCAGTGAATGTCTCCATTACAATATCAGAGAGAGGAATGAAATACCAGTATGGTAGGTGTTCATCCACAATTATTGCACACAACAGTTTCTAACCTCATCAGGAACAGGGTTACCTCAAACACTAAAAACAATTTCTGAACTGTTAAGATACCAAAGGCAGTGTTTCTCTGCAACTCAGCAAACTACTTTTGTCAAAAAGAAAGCCAACATCAGTTGTAAATCCCAAGAAGTGAGCAAGTTAAAGTGGTCACTCTATTTAATAAAAAAAATTTACTCAGCATATTAGGCAGCATCAGTGGAGAGAAACAGAGTTAATGTTTCAGGACAATGGTTTGCTTTTGTATTGGCCACTGTATTTTGTATTCATAAAACCAAAATGCATTTGTGGTAACTTAGGTATCAACTGGCAAAAGAGATAGAGATTGAGAGGAAGAAAAAAAAATGTGCTTATGACAGATGTCATGTGGATAAAACAACCAAGAATCCCATGCTGACTATAGAAGGTTCAAAGGGAAATTCAAAAAGCAAGTAAGAGAAGCAAAGAGAGAGCATGAGAAGTGACTGGCAGCTAACATAAAAGGAAATTCAAAAGTCATCTATAGGCATATAAATAGTAAAAGGAGGAGTGGGATCAATTAGGAATCAAGAAAGGGGATTTCTGCTTGGAGGCAGGGGGCATGGCTGAAGTATTAAATGAATATGTTGCATCTGTCTTTACCAAGGGAGAAGATGCTATGCAGGTCATAGTGAAACAGGAGGTAGTTCCGACACATGAAGAATTTAAAATTGATACAAAGGAGGTATTGGACGAGGTAATAGAGAGGGTTGATGTGAGTACTGCTGTTGCTGTGTGAATATGGAATTCCAAAAGGCATTTGATAAAGTGTCGCAAAACAGACTTGTGAGCAAAGTTAAAGCTCATGGAATAAAAGGGATAGTCACAACATGGGTATGAAATTGGCTGAGTAACAGGAAACAGAGAGTAGTTTTAATGGTTGTTTTTCAGTCAGGAGGAAAATTTATAGTGGAGATCCCCATGGGTCGGTGTTAGGCCCACTGCTCTTCCTGATACATATTAATGACCTGAATCTAGGTGTACAGGGCACGTTTTCAAAATTTACAAACAATACAGAACTTGGAAGTATTGTAAGCTGTGAGGACTATAGTATAGAGCTTTAAAAGGACATAGGTAGGTTGGTGGAACGAGCAGACAAGTGGCAGATAAAATTTAATGCAGAGAAGTGTGAAGTGAATTGCCTTGGTAAAAAGAACATGGAGAGACAATATAAAATAAAGGGTACAATTCCAAAGGGAATGCAGGAAATCATTGAAGGTGGCGGGGAAGTTGAGTGAGATGGAAATAAAGCATACAGCTTCCTAGGTTTTATAAAAGGGGCCATGGAGTACAAAAGCATGTAAGTTATGTTAAATATGACTCAGCCTCAACTGGAGTATTGCATCTGGTTCTGGACATCACACTTTAGGAAAGGTGTGAAGGCATTAGACACAGTGCAGAAAAGATTCTGAAGAATGGTTCCAGGGATGTGGAATTTTAGATACATAGATACGCTGGAGAAGTTGGGACTGTTTTCCTTGAAGAAGGAAAGGTATGGAAGAGGTTTGATAGAGGTATTCAAAATCATGAGTGGCCTGGACAGAGTAGGTAGGGAAAGACTATTCCCATTATTGGAAGGATCGAAAACCAGTGGGCACAGCTTTAAGGCTAAAGAGGCAATGGTGACGTGAGGAAAAACTTTTCATTCAGTGAGTGGTTAGGATCTGGAATGCACTGCCTGAGAGCGTGGTAGAGCAGGGTCAATCAAGGCATTCAAGAAGGAATTGCATTACTATCTGAAAATAAAGAATGTGCAGGGAAACGGGGGAGAAGGCGGGGGTGTGAGTAAGGTGAATTGCTCCTTCAAAGACCCAGCACAGGCACGATGGGCTGAAAAGCTCCCTTCTGTGCTGTAACCATTCTCTGATTTTATAATTCTGTGACCACTCTTTACTGCCTTAGGCACCATTCTCTGTTGTTCATCATTTCTGTTATAGTTTGACAATAGTTTACCTTCTCACACCTTGGTTGTTGTTTATTTGCAAAGATTCATTTTGAAATGTGTATTCAATACAGGTATAAATGAGTGTGTTAGTTGTACAGTATATGGGTGTTGATGGGTGAAATTTATTTTACTTTGACTTGAAGTTCAACTTGTGCACACAAAATCCAAAAGTTGTTCACTAAAAAAAGTTTACTGAATGTTAACAGTTATTTTGAATAGCCTATATTGTTAGATTTTATTGTTGAATTCACAGAAGAAAAGAATACACTAGCACATGACGCATCCCTTGTCACTAAGCTAAGGATAATAAACTACCTAGCAGCCACTCCACTAAGTTGCCTCAGATGCTTAAGCATCCTTTAATTGATTTGCTCTCTACACTTAAAACACAAAAGATGACTACCTTTAATAAAGAGTCAATGGAAGTAAGCATTTATTGCATTTGTTATTGTTTGTATTTCAATTACTGACTCTTCCAAGGCTGTTGCTAGTATTTTCTTAAGCACATATTAGCCCAAGCAAAATTTTAATGGGGAAATTTAACTGAATTCTTAATCCAAGTAGAGATTTTTGTGGGTGTAACTATCAGGGTAGATTAGGAGAAGCAAGTGGATGTAGTATATTTTAATTTTCAGAAGGCATTCAATAAGGTGCCACACAAGACATTGTCGCACAAGATTAGGGCTCATGGGAATGGGATAACAAGTATGCTTAGATTGAGGATTGGTTAAAGGAGATAAAACAGAGAGTAAGAATAAATAGATAATTTTCTGGGTGAAAGGATATAACTGGTGGAATGCCATAAGGATCAGTGCTTGGGCCTCTGATATTTACGATCAGTATCAATAACTTAGCTGCGAGACCCGCGTGTAATATATCCAAGTTTGCTGATGATACAAAGTTAGTTGGGAAAGTAAGCTTTGAGGAGGACACAAAGAGATTGGAAAGGGATATAGACCGGTTAGGTGATCTGGCAATATGGTGGCAGAGGGAAAATAACGTGGAGAAGTATGAAATTATCCAATTTGCTAGAAAGAATAGAAAAGCGGAATATTTTTAAAAGATAAGAAACTAGTAAATGTTGGGATTCAAAGGGATGTGGGGTCCTTGTGCATGAATCACAACAAGTTAACAGGCAGATACAGCAAAAAGTAGGAATGCAAATTGTATGTTAGCCTTTATTGCAAGGGAGCTGGAGTACAAGGATAAAGAAGTTTCTCTGCATTTGCACAGGGCTTTGTTGAGCCAACACCTGGAGCACAGTTTTGTTCTCCTTACCTAAGGAAGGAGCATATGTGTTATAAAGGTTCAACAAAGGTTCACAAGATCGATTCCTGAGATAAAAACATTGTACAATGAGGGAGATTTAGGAGAATAGGCCTCTATTCTCTAGAGTTTAGAAGAATGGGAGGTGATGTCATTGAAACCTATAAAATTTTTTGACAGCTTGGCAGGTTAGATGCTGAGTGTAGTAATTATGGTTTTATTTAGTGTGTAATGTACCTTTAAGAATAATACTTGTTAGGCAAGATCACATGATCTGTAGTAAACAATAGGAGAGTAGTGTGGGCTACCTCAGCAGTCAGTGTAGAGTTGAAGTTGGAGTTGAAAGCACACGTATAGTTGCTGCTGAGTATATTGCAAATAAACTTAATGTTTCCACCCAAGAAGAGTCTACAGTTCAACTCTATCATTAATAGTACAACTTGGTCACCCTACAACAAACTGCTGATGAGGATAAAATAAGATTGAACAGAAGAAATCAAGTTAGAAACAAATCGGTACTGGACCTCGCCCAGTGATTGTAAGTAGCAAGCTCCATTAGAATTGAAGAAGTTATCATCTCTCAAAATGTAACAGTTTGGGAGAATTGAGCCTTTTGAACCAGCCATAGACGATTGGTCTCATTGCATAGAATGCCTCATGTTCTTTTTTCAAGCAAATTAGCGAGATTACAGGGGAAGAGAAGAGGCAAGCGATCCTCTTGAGTACTTTTGGGAGCAAAATCTACAGTCTGATTTGAAGCTTTATGGCACCCAGTGCCCCAGATTCGAAAAATTTTGATGAATTGGTGGACCTCGTGAAGGGTCACTTTCAACCCAAGCCCTCAGTCAGGATGCAGAGGTTCAGGTTTAATTCACGAAATAGAGCCCCAGGTGAGACAATTGCATACTACGTGGCAAGTTTGAAGCAGCTAACAGAACATTGTGAGTTCAGCATGACTCTGAATGTCATGCTCAGAGACCCTTTAGTATGTGGTATGAAAGAGGACACTATTCAAAAAAGATTATTGTCCAAAGTGAATCTGGATTTCAAGAAGGCACTAGAGATAGCACTGACCATGGAAAATGCAGCAAGAGATTCAAAGGCAATACAGGACGCACAGAATGGCGCCGTCCTCCACATTGGGCAGGAAACCTCAGCCGAAAGAGGCGCGAGAAAGCAAGACTCTGCCAAGAAGCGGGAAACAGCCTCTGCTAGCCGAAGAATAAAGAAAAATAACTTTGCAGCGAAATTGGAGAATAATTTTAATAGAGGTGGAAACAATCAGTCTTTCAGCGATTGGCAGTTTTAAAAAATTAAATGCTACTATTGACACAGAAATGGACATATAATGAGGCAGTGCAAGGAAAGATTCAAGCAGCCTTGTAAACAAAAGAAGAAGCCCAGATCGACAATATAGAACAGCCCGAAACAACAAATCCAAACATTTACTCATCATTTAATCTAAAAGTTAGAAAGACAGAACCAATATTTGTCACAGTGAAAGTAAATGGCAAGCCTGTTGGAATTGAAATGGACATGAGGGCTTCTACTACAGTAACTGGGGAGCATACCTTCAGATATCTGAATAATGGTGAACATCAATTAAGCTTTTAAGAAACAGCTGCCAAGCTAACAACATATATGGGTGAAGATATTCAAGTAAAAGGCATAAGCAGAGTAACTGTCCATTGTGGAAGCCAATCGGCAAAGCTATCCTTGATGATGGTAGCAGGTGAAGGGTCAACCCTCCTGGGACAAAATTGGTTAAAGGAGATTGAGTTCGAATGGACTGAAATTTCCAATTGAAAGCAAGTGGGCTACCAGAGCTACTTAGAAAGTACGCCATCGTCTTTAAGGACGAACTGGGGAAAATCCAGGGCCTGCAGGCCAAGATTCATGTGGATCTGGAAACAACCTCTCGCTTCACGAAGACGAGACCGGTGCCATATGCCCTGCAAAAAAAAAGTCAACATTGAACTGAACAGATTAGAGAAACTGGGTGTTATACAACCTGTTCAATTCTCAGAATGGGCAGCACCCATAGTCCCCACCCTTAAACCCGACCAAAGCGTCCGAATTTGTGAAGACTACAAACTGATGGTTAATAAAGTAGCTAAGCTAGACAGGCACCCCATTCCAAAAATCGAAGACCCGTATGCCAAGCTAGCAGGAGGGACAATGTACATAAAGCTTGATATGAGTCATGCTTATCAACAACTAGAATTGGATAATGCCTCCCGGGAATTTGTCACAATTAGTACCCACAAAGGGTTGCACCAATATACACGATTGCCTTTCGGTGTCTCCTCCGCTTGTGCTATCTTTCAGAGAACAATGGAAAGCTTACTGCAGGGACTGCCTCAGGTTGCAGTCTATTTAGACGGTGTATTGGTGACAGGATTCACTGAAAAAGAGCATTTAGCAAACTTAGAAGAAGTCTTAAGACATTCCTTGCAAGCTGGAGTGCTTTTAAAAAAAACTGCATGTTCCAAGCGAGGGAGGTAATCTATTTGGGTCACTGGGTAGATTCACAGAGCCTCCACCCAGTTGAGGAAAACGTGAGAGCCATAAGAGAGGCACCTGCGCCAAAGAACGTCTCAGAGCTCAAATCATCCCTAGGAATGATCAACTATTATGGGCGGTTGTTACCCAATTTTTCTACAGTGCTGGCCCCCCTGCATTCTCTACTCAAAAAGAACCAACATTGGTCTTGGGAGGCTCCCCAGAAAGAAGCTTTCATAAAGGTGAAACAATTGTGGCACTCGTCCAACTGATGAATGCATTATCACCAGACGAAGGAGTTGGTGCTGACATGTGACACATCTCCCTACGGAGTGGAAGCAGTGCTCTCTCATCAGATGGACGATGGCATGGAACAGCCAATAGGTTATGTATCAAGAACGCTCATCACAGTGGAAAAGGGATACTCGCAGATAGAAAAAGAAGGCCTGTCCATCATCCTTGGTGTCAAGAAGTTTCACCAGTATGTACACGGCCACCATTTTACAGTCATTTCAGACCACAAACCCACTGCTAGGATTGTTTAGTGAGGACAAGGCTATGCCACCCATAACCTCAGCAAGAATACAACGATGGGCCTTAATTCTATCAGCATACGAATACACTTTCGCACGTAGGCCAGGCAATCAAATCGCAAATGCCGATGCCCTTAGTTGTTTCCATTTACAAGAAAATGATGAGCACGTCCCAGTTCCACAGGAACTTGTTTTAATGTTAAATTTTTTGGATTCCTCACTGGTATGTGCTCGACATATCAGAGACTGGGCAAGTCGGAACCCAGTCCTATCTCATGTACAAGAACAAATGCTACATGGTTGGCCATAGGAGCCCGTATCAGATAAAATGAAACAGAAGACATGAAATAACCAGCCAGGACGGCATCTTATTGTGGGGAGCATGAGTGATAGTTCCTCCAAAGGGAAGGGAGCCACTTTTAATTGAACTACACAGTGCCCATCCAAGAATTTCCCGAATGAAGATCACAGCACACAGCTATCTATGGTGGTCTGGGATGGATGGCGAAATAGAGAGTTTAGTAAAGTACTGCGTGCAATGTCAGCAACTGCAAAAGTTGCCAGTGACAGCTCTGTTACACACATGAGAGTGGCCAGGTAGACCCTGGGTGCAGTTACACACTGGTAGTCACTGTGTAGGACCTTTCCTGGGAACAATATTTCTGCTCATTGTTGATGCCCATTCAAAATGGCTGGCCGTATATGAGGTGAAGTCACGAATGTCAGCCGCTACAATTGAGAAACTACATCAAAGTTTTGCCATTCATGGACTACCAGAAGTAGTCCTTTCCGATAATGACACGGCATGTACGAGTGCTGAGTTTCAACGATTTATCAGCCTCAATGGTATCACTCATGTGAAAACTGCACCGTACCACCCTTCCTCAAACAGACTGGCCTAAAGGGCGGTTCAAACATTCAAGGCAGGCATGAGAAAGCTAAACTCCCAATTCCTTGGCAACCAAGCTAGCATGCTTTCTTTTTCATTACAGGACTACCCCTCACACAACAACAGGTGCCACACCTGCGGAGTCATTATTGAAATGCTGTCCCAGGACAAGATTGAGCTTAATAATGCCGAATTTAGAGGCGAAGGTGGAAAGGAGTCAGGGAAGCCAGAAAACTAGGCATGACTGGCATAGTCGCAAGAGGAAGTTTACCATGGGAGAGCCGGTATACGTGAAAAATTCCAGGGAAGGACCAAAGTGGTTACCGGGTGAAATAAGTGCAATTATAGACTGGACCTCTATCTTACCACACAGAGGTGGAAGGCTGGATCGTCTGTAAACATGTGGACCATTCAAGGACGAAAGAGACAAATCACCAAGATTTGGTTCCACCAGTGACCATGACCGCGTCTGCATTTCCTGTTGAGGATACTCAACGCAGGATTGATGTTCCTGTAAGAGCTGAGGATACAGAACTGCCAATGCCGACCGAAGCACCTGATGTTCAGGCAACTCCAGAAAAGGAGGTTCCTGACAAAGAATCTGAAGTTGTGGAGCTGCGATGTTTCAGACATACCAGGAAATCACCTGAAAGACTGAACTTGCAAATTCCTTACCCAGTGTAAATATTATGTTGTCTTGAAAAATACGTACTTGTAAATATAATATGTATAGCTGAGTTAACAGGGGAAAGAATGTGGTAATTATGGTTTTATTTAGTGTGTAATGTACCTTTAAGAATAATACTTGTTAGGCAAGATCACACGATCTGTAGTAACCAATAGGAGAGTAGCATGGGCTATCTCAGCAGTCATTGTAGAGTAGAGTTGGAGTTGAAAGCACACATATAGTTGCTGCTGAGTATATTGTAAATAAAGTTAATGTTTCCACCCAAGAAGTGCCTACAGTTCAACTGTATCATTAATAGTACAACTCGGCCACCTACAACACTGAGTGGCAGTTTTCCCTAGCGCGACAGTCTGAAACTAGGATAGTCTCAGGATAAGGGATCAGTCATTTTGAACTGGGATAAGAAGAAATCTCTTAACACAGGGGATTGTGAATCTTTGGAATTCTTTGTCTAGAAGGGCTGTTATTGTGTATATTCAAGATTGAGATCAATAGATTTTTGGATACTAAATGAAAGGTATGGGAATTGGATAGGAAAGCTGTGGTAATTTGAAATGCAATACACCTTTAAGAGAATGTGAGCAGATTGGCCACGTGACTGTATTACCCAACTGCTGTATAGCATGGGCTACAATGTTAATCAGTAATTTAGAATAGGGTCTGGTTTGAGAAACACACATTGTGTTAGTGCTCTGTTACTTGTGTTATTAAACAGCATGTGCTTCATCTTACATTGGCCTCTGCATCTAACTCAGCCACCAGTAGACAGGCATGCAACCGTGTTCGCTGAGCGAAGCGACCCGACAGAAGGAATATAACAACTGGCAACGAGGCAAAACACAACCAGTCGACGACACCAAAGTAAGCCGTGGAAATTCCACAGAAGTAAATCAGCCGTACCTCTCAAGGCAATTGTAAGTACAGCCTTCATCATAGTCATCGAAGTATCTCCCCCAAGTATGCCACAGTTTGGCCATATCGAACCATTTAATCAGACCACCTGATCACATTATATTGAACACCTCGCTTTCTTCTTTTTGGCCAACGACACATTGGGGGAGGAGAAGAGGCGAGCAATCCTCTTATCGACATGTGGCAAGAACATACGGCCTAATTCGTGGTCTAATGGCACCCAACGCCCCAGATTCCAAGAGCTTTGATGAGTTGGTAAATCTTGTGAAAAACCACTTTCAGCCGAAAGCCAGGGTAACAAGGTTTTATATTTAGTTCAAGGTGTTGCACCCCTGGAGAGACAGTCGCTTGCTATGTAGCAGCCTTAAAACAACTGACAGAGCACTGTGAGTTTGGGACATCGATTAACGACATGTTAAGAGACCAATTACATGGGATTAATGAAGACGCCATTCAAAAAGGTTGTTGTCAGAAATGAATTTAGACTTCAGCAAGGCATTGGAGTTGGTGCTTGCAATGGAGAGCACAGTGAGAGATTCAGAAGCAATCAAGGGGGCACAAAATGGCACCGTCCTTCACATTGGGAGTGAAGCACCAGCTAGAATGGCAGAAGCACTGGGCTCCACAGAAAGGCAGGAAACAGCCACCATTAACAGACGAGCAAAAAGCAATGGTTCAACAGAGAAAACCCACAATAATAACGGTAGAAATGGAACCAGGCAGCCTGCAAACGAGCGACAATTTAGAAGAATCGAGTGCTTCTATTGCCATCGTAATGGTCACATTAATTGATATTGTAAAGACAGATCAAGACAAAGCTTTAAGAAAAAAGGTAGAAATCATGAAATCCACATAATAGAGGAACCAGAGGAAACAGAGACAGATATTAACTCACTAAACAACTTAAAAATGGGTCAAGCAGAGCCAATCTATGTGACAGCGAAAGTCAATGGGAAACCCACCTGAATGGAGGTGGATACAGGGGCATCCACAATAGTTATAGGGGAAGATACGTTCAAATATCTGAATGGAGGAGACCACTCATTAAATCTGGAAAATTCAGATGCTAATTAAAGACATACACTAGTGAAGACATACCACTAAGAGATATATGCAAGGCTCCAATACAGTATGGAAATCAGTCTGTTAATTTACCCCTATTAGTGGTAGCAGGGGAGGGTCTAAGTCTACTTGGTCGGAACTGGCTTAAGGAAATGAAGTTGGAGCTGACTGAGATTTTCCAACTCAGAATGAAAGATCTGCAAGAATTATTACAGAAACATGCTTCCATTTTCAGGGAAGAACTTGGGAAGATTCAGGGGCTGCAAGCTAAAATCCACCTGGATCCTGGGGCAACCCCCAGATTCTTAAGGCGAGGCCAGTTCCCTATGCTTTATGAGAAAATATTGATGTCGAATTGGACAGCTGAAAGACTGGGAGTCTTACAACCTGTACAATTTTCCGAATGGACAGCATCCATAGATCTGATTCTAAAGCCTGACCAGAGTGTGCGAATATGCAGGAATTACAAGTTGACCATTAACAAAGTGGCCAGACTTGACAGGCATCCTATACCAAAAATTGATGAATTGTACTCCAAGCTGGCAGGGGGATCTACATATACGAAACTCAACATGAACTGCGCTTACCCGCAAGTCGAGCTAGAAAAGGCCTCTCGAGATTTTGTGACTATCAACACACATAAGGGGTTATACCAATATACCAGGTTACCCTTCGGAGTCTCATTGGCTTCCGCCATTTTCCAATGGACTATGGAAAATTTACTTCAAGGTATGCCCCATGTTGTGATTAATCTCAATGATGTCCTAATAACAGGACTAACTGATGAAGAACACCTGGCTAAGCTGGAAGAGGCATTGAAGCATTTCTCACAAGCCAGAGTACGTTTGAAAAGAGAAACATGTATCTTCCAAGCAAAATAAGTTGTTTACCTGGGTCGTAGGGTCAACTCACAGGTCCTTCACCCAATAGAAGTCAAGGTGAGAGATATTCGTGAGGCACCAGCACTGAAACACACCATAGAACTCAAGTCCTTCTTGGGACTGATTAACTATTATGGCTGTTTTCTCCCAAATTTGTCAACAGTACTCACTCCATTATACAGTTTACTCAAGACAAACCATAGGTGGAATTGGCAAGCTCCGCAATAACAGGCTTTTACGACAGTAAAGCAATTGCTACATTCATCGGCCCTGTTGGTACATTTTGCCCCCAAAAAAGAAGTAATTTTGACCTGCGATGCATCCTCTTTACAGAGTAGGGGCTGTACTCTCCCACTGGATGGCGGATGCTCCGAACGGCCCATTGGTTACCTCTCAAGAACGCTCAGTTTTGCAGAATGAAGATACTCACAAATAGAGAAAGAAGACTTATCTATTGTATTTGACATTAAGAAGTTCCACCAATACATCCATGGTCGCCACTTCACCATCGTATCCGATCACAAGCCACTACTAGGCTTGTTAGGGGAAGATAAGGCAATACCCCCAATTGCCTCTGCATGCATCCAAAGGTGGACACTGATTCTAGCTGTTTACAAATATATTTTTATCCACCAGCTGGGAAGCCAGATTGCACTGAGCTGATTACCTCTAAAAGACAGCAACATGAACGTCCCAATTCCTCAAGAACTTGTCTTGTTATTAAACTTTCTGGATTTGTCACCAGTACATGCCAAACAAATAAGAGAGTGGACAGACCGTGATCCAGTTTGTCTCATATAAGGAAACAAGTCTTACAGAAATGGTCTAATGAGCCAAAGGGCTGGATTTTCTGCACCCGCCCGCCGCCGGGATCTTCTGGTCCTGCAAGTCAATGGACTTCTGGCTGGGGCGCCGCCTCGCCCACAGCGGGTCCCGCCCACATTGGGGCCGGAAAATCTGACGAAATGAAGCCCTATTTTAATAGGAGATACGAGCTCACCTGCCAGGATGGTATCTTGCTGTGGGGAGTGAGAGTCATTGGTGCCTCCGAGAGGAAGACAACCGTTTTTAACCAAATTGCTGTGTAGCGTGGGCTACAATGTTAATCAGTAGGTTAGAATAGGGTTTGGTTTGAGAAGCACACATGTGTTAGTTGTGTAAATAAACAGCATGTGCTTCATCTTACATTGGTCTCTGTGTCTGCAGTATCTTGTTTATCAACTCACTCACCAATAGATAGGTGTGCAACCGTGTTCGCTGAGCAAAGCAACCCAACAGAAGGAACATAACAAAAGTGAACTTGAGTTCAGCCATGATCTGATTGAATGGCAGAGCTGGCTCAATGGGCTTTTTCACCCACTCCTGCTCCTAATTCTCATGTTCTTGTCTTTGAATGTTAACCAGAATTGAAAATAAACCTCCAAGATTCAGACTTAAATGAACATCTTTGACTGCATTCTCACATTGAAGATTGCAGGAGAGGTTCTATGTTATCCGTCATATTCCTATAATCTTTCGAATTAATACTCTATTGCCAATGATGTTCCAAGATTTCTCCCATTTATTTATTTTGAAAAGAGACTTGAGATCATCCATGGCCTTCTAGTGATGGATTGGCAAGGCTGGATACAAGCTCACACTCATTTTGCACGCGCTTGCAGATGAAAGAAAAGCTACTTAACAGTGGACTTGGAAGAACTTTACAAACAATCCATAGAAACCAGCTGGTAAGCAGCTAGTGCATTGAGCTTTATATGCAGGCCATAGAGAGCATGTGATCTGATTTATGACACTCCGTATTGTGCACATCAGGTCAAGCCAGGTCATTTAACAGCCTATTCCCTTAAAATATAGTATGCATCCAGGATATTAAATTTATTCAAAGTACTTCAGAAACAATATTTGAGTTGCATTTCATTCCATGTAGCTCCAGTTATTTTGTTTTATGCTCCATATTTCAAGGCATTGTGTATCAATGTACATCACAATCTCATATTATTTTTATTTTAACCTTATTTTACCACTTGAAGAAATGCAAATGAATCATTTTCACACAGTTCATGATTCTGTTCACAAAAAATGTAGCTTAACATCTGCAATCCATGTCAGGTTGCAGCAGAGTATTTGAAGTGGCAGCCTATTAAATAGTTAGTGAATTTGCTTTAGACAAGATTTTTATAAAGAATTTTGCACAGATGTCACATTAATTTTGCTGATTATTCCAACAACCTCTGCTTGCAAAGATTTAATTTTAAGCAACCGTTGTCCGAAATGTCCGACTAATTCAAAAAGGTTTGGAATCTCAACCCAACATCATTTATGTGTTTCTGCTGGCTCCAGTGAAGGTGAATGCTGTTCTCATTTGCTATTCTACTAGCACCTTTCAAACTGCAGCAACTGTGGATAGCAATCAGTCAGCAGTGTTCAAAATCATTTCACCAATTACTGCTGTTTTACTCAGGATATAAAGCTGTATCAACTTTCTAATGCACCACAGCATCGATGGAAAATTGAATTATTCTTTGCTATTTCTGACTTCCAAGATGCCTCAAGTTCCATTAGCTCCATTCACAAACATAACAATGTACCTACAAAGAACATGCTGATTTAAACTAGTAGGAGAAGCTTTAGGTTTATGAAGGTGCAGGTGCTACATATGATGCCAGGAATATCATCACAACTGTGCAAGCCAACTATCTGGTTGTATCCATGACTCATTTATCCTTCTCAATGCATAGTTAAGCTAGAGATTTATGCAAGAAAATTTGCCTGCTGGATGACTGCCAGATTAAGCATTAACCTACAGATATCAATGTGTTTTCATTGTGTTTAATACCAGTCTCTCTTTAGCAGGGGACAGAAACTATGGCCTGAAGCATTTCTCATAACCCCAGGGCTAAATCCTCTGGATAAGGATGATACAATGGTACTCATACTATCAAAAGTATAATCATAGACTGTACATCTAGAAATTTGTTAATTTATTTGGATTCATCCTATATATGCTTGTTGGCCAGAATTTTCGGCTCAGCGAGCGGGCCCCACCCCTGCTCACCAATGCGTAAAATGACACGGGGTGACGCCGGTGTGTGTCCCGACATCACCATGCATCATTTAGATTTTCAGTTCAGTGGGTGTGCAGCTGAGTCGGCTGCACGCCCGCCGAACTGTCAAAGGCCTATTAAGGCCATTTAAATATCAATTAAAGTTATTAACTGAGCTGCCCATCCAACCTTAAGGTTGGTGGGCAAGCGAAGAGCCCAGGCGGCCTTCGCATTTTTCATAGAACCTCATCCACAGGCGGGATGAGGTTTCATGAAGGGTTTATAAATTAAATAAATTTTTTCATTAATGTCCCTTGACATGTCCCAGCTCATGTGACACTGTCACATGAGGGGACATGTCTTAAAATATTTTCTTTTCTTTATTTAAATTTTTAAACCTTCAACTAATCTCCCTGAGGCAACTCAGGGCACAGGCCTCAACTCAGGGAACACCCCCTCCCCCCCACCGCAAGCCCACCCAGGGCTTCCGGGTGCACATCAGGCTGGGCAGGCCTTAATTGGCCTGCCCACATAAAATGGCAGCATGGACCCGATCAGGGGCGCCAATTGGGTTTGTGCCCGCTCCCGCCCGCCCCCACATAAGCCCCCCAATGGGGGGAGAATTCTCCCCGTTAAAATTGTTTGGTCAGTAAATGTAGGATAATTATACATTTTTACCACCAAACCAAATATATAAAATTTATCATATTTACTAATGTAAATGTATTGACAACAATAAGTTATCTCAGCCAATTCTATGGTAGATATAATAACACAAATGAACAGCCTAAACAAACCTACTCTGGATTAGGTGCTTAGCAGAATTGGTATGGTAGAAGACCCAAAAATGATCAATTATAAACAAAATAAAAAAACTTCTAGAATTCCCCTGATTGTATAGGTAAAGGGACTGTTCAGAATGTTGCTAAATTTAAGTTGAATATTGCTGAAAAATACATTTTGTCAAAGCTTTTAATCTTGCACTCATCAGGACAATTGCAAGAATACCAATGTCAGGGAAAGCAACAATTTTGTACTGTATGAGAAGAGACTGCTTACTGGTTGGCAATTGGACTCTGATTGGTAGAGGCATTGCCATGGAGAATGCACCAGTGATGGTGACTGACAGCTAACTGCCAAGTATTGTTTGTAATTTAAACCAGGCAGCTTTACTCTGATTGGTCAAGGCATTGCCCTGAGGGATTAACCAGTGAATGGCTATCATTTATTTTGTTTAGCTGAAACAGGCACAATGTGTGCACATACAACCATAGAACACTACAGCACAGAAAAACAGGCCATTCGGCCCTTCTAGTCTGTGCCGAAATATTATTCTGCTAATCCCATTGACCTGCACCCAGTCCATAACCCTCCAGACCTCTCCCATCCATGTATCTATCCAATTTATTCTTAAAACTTAAGAGTGAGCCCGCATTTACCACGTCAGATGGCAGCTCATTCCACACTCCCACCACTCTCTGAGTGAAGAAGTTCCCCCTAATGTTCCCCCTAAACCTTTCCCCTTTCACCCTAAAGCCATGTCCTCTCGTGTTTATCTCTCCTAACCTAAGTGGAAAGAGCCTACTCGCATTTACTCTGTCTATACCCCTCCTAATTTTGTAAACTTCTATCAAATCTCCCCTCATCCTTCTACGCTCCAAGGAATAAAGTCCCAACCTGTTTAATCTTTCCCTGTAACTCAACTCCTGAAGACCCAGCAACATCCTAGTAAATATTCTCTGCACTCTTTCAATCTTACTAATATCCTTCCTGTAGTTAGGCGACCAGAACTGCACACAATACTCCAAAGTTGGCCTCACCAATGTCTTATACAACCTCACCATAACCTCCCAACTCCTATACTCAATACTTTGATTTATGAAGGCCAGTATGCCAAAAGCTTTCTTTACAACCCTGTCTACCTGTGACGCCACTTTCAGGGAATTATGTGTCTGAACTCTCAGATCCCTTTGTTCCTCCGCACTCCTCAGTGCCCTACCATTTACTGTGTATGTCCTACCTTGGTTTGTCCTTCCAAAATGCAACACCTCACACTTTTCTGCATTAAATTCCATCTGCCGTTTTCTGGCCCATTTTTCCACTTGGTCCAGATCCCTCTGCAAGCTTTGAAAGCCTTCCTCGCTGTCCACAACGCCTCCAATCTTAGTGTCATCAGCAAACTTGCTGATCCAATTCACCACATTATCATCCAAATCATTGATATAGACAAAAAACAACAATGGTCCCAGCACAGATCCCTGAGGCACACCACTAGTCACAGGCCTCCAGTCTGAGAAGCAATCATCCACTACCACTCTCTGTCTTCTCCCACACACCCAATTTCGAATCCAATTTACAACCTCTCTATGGATACCAAGTGCCTGAACATTCTGAACTAACCTCCCATGTGGGACCTTGTCAAAGGCCTTACTAAAATCCATGTAGACAACATCCACAGCCTTTCCTTCATCTACTTTCTTGGTAACCTCCTCGAAAAACCCTACACGACATACCACGCACAAAGCCATGTTGACTATCCTTAATCAGCCCTTGGCTGTCCAAATAATTGTATATCCGATCTCTCAGAACACCTTCCAATAATTTACCTACTACTGTAGGCCTGTAATTACCTGGTTTACTTTTGGAGCCTTTTTTAAACAACGGAACAACATGAGCTATCCTCCAATCCTCCAGCACCTCACCCGTGGCTAAGGACATTTTAAATATTTCTGCCAGGGCCCCTGCAATTTCTACACTAGTCCCCCTCAAGGTCCGAGGGAATATCATGTCAGGCCCAGGGGATTTATCTACCTTTATTCGCTGTAAGGCAGCAAGCACCTCCTCCTCTTTAATCTCTATATGTTCCATGACACTACTGCTTGTTTCCCTTCCTTCCTTATACACTATGCCAGTTTCCTGAGTAAATACTGATGCAAAAAACTGTTTAAGATCTCCCCCATCTCGTGAGGCTCCACACATAGACGACCACTCTGATCTTCAAGGGGACCAATTGTGTCCCTTACCATCCTTTTACTTTTAATATACTTGTAGAAACCCTTCGGGTTTACCTTCACATTATCTGCCAAAGCAACCTCATGTCTTCTTTTTGCCTTCCTGATTTCCTTCTTTAGTATTTTTTTACATTTTCTATACTCTACAAGTTCATTTGCTCCTTGTTGCCTATACCTGCTATACACCTCTCTCTTCTTCTTAACCAGATTGCCAATATCCCTTGAAAACCAAGGTTCTCTATGCCTGTTAACCTTGCCTTTAATCCTGACAGGAACATGCAAACTCTGCACTCTCAAAATTTCGTCTTTGAATGCCTTCCACTTACTGAACACATCCTTGCCAGAAAACAACTTATCCCAATCCACTCTTCCTAGATCCTTTCTCATTTCCACAAAATTGGCCTTTCTCCAATTTAGAATCTCCACTCAAGGTCCAGACCTATCCTTATCTATAATTAACCTAAACCTAATGACATTGTGGTCACGAGACCCAAAATGTTCGCCTACACATACTTCTGTCATCTGACCTGTCTGGTTCCCTAATAGGAGATCAAGTATTGCATCATCTCTCATTGATACCTCTATATATTGATTTAGAAAACTTTCCTGAACACATCTGACAAACTCCAAACCATCCAGCCCTTTTACAGTATGGGAGTCCCAGTCAATATGTGGAAAGTTAAAATCTCCTACTATCACAACTTTCTGTTTCTTACATCGGTCTGCTATCTCTCTACAGATTTGCTCCTCCAATTCTCTTTGACTATTGGGCGGTCTGTAATACAACCCTATTAGTGTGGTCACACCTTTCCCGTTCCTGAGCTCCACCCATATGCCCTCTGTAGACGAGCCCTCCGGGCTGTCCTGCTTATGCACAGCTGCGATATTTTCCCTGACTAGTAATGCCACTCCTCCCCCTTTCATCCCTCCCCCTCTAACACATCTGAAACAACGGAACCCCGGAACATTGAGCTGCCAGTCCTGCCCCTCCTGCAACCAAGTCTCACTAATAGCAATAATGTCGTAATCCCATGTGCCAATCCACGCCCTAAGCCCATCTGCCTTTCCAACAATACTCCTTGCATTGAAATAGATGCACCTGAGAACATTTCTATCACGTACAAACCTTTGATTTCTGTCTATACATGCATTCCTCGCTTGACCTTTATCCTCCTCCACCTCATTATCTGCTCTAACACTCTGGTTCCCCTCCCCCTGCAAATCTAGTTTAAACGCCCCGGAGCAGCACTAGCAAACCTACCCGCAAGGATGTTAGTCCCCCTCCAGTTCAGGTGCAAACCATCCCGTCGGAACAGGTCCCACCTTCCCTGGAACAGAGCCCAATTGTCCAGAAACATGAAGCCCTCCCTCCTGCACCATCTCCTTAGCCACGTATTTAGCTGCATTATCTTCCAATTTCTAGCCTCACTAGCACGTGGCACGGGTAGCACACCTGAGATCGCAACCCTGGAGGTCCTGTCCTTCGACTTTGCACCTAACTCCCTAAACTCTCTTTGCAGGACCTCCTCCTCCTTCCTATCCACGTCACTGGTCCCTACATGGACCACGACATCTAGCTGCTCACCCTCCCTCCTGAGAATACTGAGAACTCAATCCAAGATATCGCGGACCCTGGCACCAGGGAGGCAACAGACCATCCGGGATTCTCGATCTCTCCCACAGAACCTCCTATCTGTCCTCCTAATTATCGAATCCCCTATGACTACTGCTCTCCTCTTTTCCCTCCTTCCTTTCTGAGCTGAGGGTCCAGTCTCGGTGCCAGAGACGCGACCACTACAACTTGCCCCTGGTAGGTCGTCCTCACCAACAGTATCCAAAACGGTATACCTATTGTTGATGGGAACGGCCACAGGGGTGCTCTGCTCTTTCTGTCTATTCCCCTTCCCTCTCCTGACAGTCACCCAGCTACCTGCCTCCTGACTTTTAGGGGTGACTGTCTCCCTGAAACTCCTGTCTATTACTGCCTCTGCCTCCTGTATGATCCGAAGTTCATCCAGCTACAGCTCCAGTTCCCTAACTCGGCTTCTCAGGAGCTGTAGCTGGATGCATCTTTTGCAGCTGTAGTCATCAGGGACAATTGTGCTGTCCCAGACTTCCCACATGGTGCATTCGGAGCACTCGACTGCCCTAACTGCTGCCTCCATTACCTACTCCTAATTTAATTAAAGGAACTTACCCGGCCTTACCTCACAGGGAACAAGCTTGTCCTCAGCCTCTGCTCGCCGAAGCCTCTCGAGCCAAAGCCTCAAAGCTCCACTCCTTCACTGGGCCACTCACACACTGGTCACTCCTCTTCAGCTTCCCCTCCTTTTATTTTCAATCTCCCAATCACCTCTCCTCTCGCGCTGTTTTCAATCTCCCGGCTGACTCTCCTCTCGCGCTGTTTTCAATCTCCCAATCACCTCTCCTCTCGCGCTGTTTTCAATCTCCCAACTGTCTCTCCTCTCGCGCTGTTTTCAATCTCCCGACTGTCTCTCCTCTCGTGCTGTTTTCAATCTCCCAATCACCTCTCCTCTCGCGCTGCTTTCAATCTCCAGACTGATTCTCCTCTTGCGTTGTTTTCAATCTCCCGACTGTCTCTCCTCTCGCGCTGTTTTCAATCTCTCGACTGTCTCTCCTCTCGTGCTGTTTTCAATCTCCCAATCACCTCTCCTCTCGCGCTGCTTTCAATTTCCAGACTGATTCTCCTCTTGCGCTGTTTTCAATCTCCCGACTGTCTCTCCTCTCGAGCTGTTTTCAATCTCCCAATCACCTTTCCTCTCGCGCTGCTTTCAATCTCCAGACTGATTCTCCTCTTGCGCTGTTTTCAATCTCCCGACTGTCTCTCCTCTCGCGCTGTTTTCAATCTCCCGACTGTCTCTCCTCTCGAGCTGTTTTCAATCTCCCAATCACCTTTCCTCTCGCGCTGCTTTCAATCTCCCGACTGACTCTCCTCTCGCTCTGTTTTCAATCTCCCGACTGTCTCTCCTCTCGCGCTGTTTTCAATCTCCCAATCACCTCTCCTCTCGCTCTGTTTTCAATCTCCCGACTGTCTCTCCTCTCTCGCTATTTTCAATCTCCCAATCACCTCTCCTCTCGCTCTGTTTTCAATCTCCCGACTGTCTCTCCTCTCTCGCTATTTTCAATCTCCCAATCACCTCTCCTCTCGCTCTGTTTTCAATCTCCCGACTGTCTCTCCTCTCGCGCTGTTTTCAATCTCTCGACTGTCTCTCCTCTCACGCTGTTTTCAATCTCCCGAATGACTCTCCTCTCGCGCTGTTTTCAATCTCCCAATCACCTTTCCTCTCACGCTGTTTTCAATCTCCCGACTGACTCACCTCTCGCGCTGTTTTCAAACTCCCAATCATCTCTCCTCTCGCGCTGTTTTCAATCTCACATGTTCTTTCTGTCTGCAAAGAACAGGGCCCAGTGTATTAATATATGTAGCTTCCAGTACATGCAAATGCGAGCCCTACTGACAATCTTAAATTGGTTGTCAGTGTAATTTTTAGCACACTGAGGATTATTTAGCAAATGTTGTCCAATTGCGGAATCAAATCTAATGTTGGACATTGTGTTTTGAATTTTGCAGGAATGGGCTGGTTGAGTACAGTCTGTACCTTGCCTGTTGTGAACAGCGGAAGGGATGTGATACAATCTGCCAGTCTTTTGCATGTACAGCCTACATACCTAGCATCACACTGGCTCTGAAATTCATATACCACACTATCTAGTTGTGTGATAGGCAGAACGTCTTTTTGGCTTGATGGCAGCATCCTGTTAGTGGTGAATACCACTCATGTTGCCACTGCATGATAGCAGCATGAAACAGATAGCTCATCTGTTGCTCAAATTTTTGAGATACCTTGCCCTCCCAGAGTAATTTGAGGTAGACTGGGCACTTTTGAAGGCCGAAAGTCATGGCCTTAGGCCCGTTCACGAGTTTGCGCGATACCCAGCATGAAATAATCTGATCAAGGTGACCATTATCCCACAGGATGTCTTTGATGCGTCCTATTTTAGCATCAAGCTTGCATGGTGAGCAAATGGCTTGGGCGCTACTTACGAGGTTGCCAATAAGCCAATCTTATAGTGCGTGGAACTGTAAGAATCCCAATGAGTGTATAGACCAGTGAAGGTAGGCTTGGGGTAGACCTCGGTAGAAAACCACTGACAGATTTTTCAACTAATACTTCAAGGAAAGGGAACTAATTTGACTGCTCCATTTCAAAGGTAAATTTGAGTGCAGAATGGATCCCATTAAGACATGCAAGGAAATTATTACATGTAGCTGTGGATTTAAATATAGCAAACATATCATCCACATATCGGAAATATGCAAGGGATAGGAGGTTAGGTATCCATATCGATAGCAATGCTGTGTCCATGTGCTCATTTGACATAGCTAGCCTATTCACCAATGTTCCACTTAAGGAAGCCATAGATATTTGCGCTGCAGCCACCATTGCATGAATCAGTATCCATTGAGCTTATTAACTTGGCAACTTACACAGTTGAGTTCAGCTTTAGTGATGCCATGTATGCCCAAATAGATGGTGTTGCCATGGGAACTCCTACAGGCCCAGCTCTTGCAAACATCCTTGTTGGGTTCCATGAGAAATATCTCTTCGATGGAATGACACCCAACCTCCTACATTGGTATTCTTGTGATTGTCCTGATGAGTACAAGACAAAAAGCTTCAACAAAATGTCTTTTTTCAGCAATACTCAACTTCTGTACTACCAAACCAAAACTTAATTTCCAGCATATGCACAATTACCTTATCAGTGAAATAGCAATTGGGCAGTCAAAAATGGCCTTGGTGATCAAAGCAGAAGAGGTAAATTAAGGAATTGGCCAAAGCTAATTTTCCTGATTGGTATCCTATGAGATCTGTTACAAAGTGCATTTGTATGATTGCTGAACAATCAGACTTGACTTTAAGTCTCCATGGATAAGATTTTGACTGATGATAAAACTAGGTGATAGTACCCCAAAATCATAGGAGGAACCTTCCCAGCACATTTCTACTGTGGATCTGTCTGATGCCATTTTGTTTATGTTCTTTTGATAGGTGGCCCGCAAAGCTCCCTGAAGTAGATGTTACTTTAGTTTTGATATTTAAATTGGGCCCTCTGTCATCAAAAGAGCCCCAATACCATTTTAAGGGATCATGGCAAAAACAGTGCTAAAGGGTGGCCCTATCCAATAGTACTGTACAGTAAATGCTGGGGAGAAAAGGGAAATTTACCTTCATACTTTCACATGTCAGGAATCTGCTAGAAAGTGCTTCAATCATGTTTTTGGAAAGTCAATCACATATAGCTGTCTGCAAGTTTTTCTTAGAGTCTCTATATAGACATCAAGGAGGGTTTGGGAAGTATGGAGAATGGGATGATCCATGTCACTGATCTGTAGGCAGAGGAGAAGAAGCAGCATTGGAGCATTAAGGGAAACATAATGGAGCTGTATTCAGACCACTGAGAGCAGCAGGCTGGATCACTGCTAGAATACATACCTAACCTGAGCATAAGAAGACAAGGAATTTGTACATGTAGCTAACAGAGGACCAATAATGGGGAGACAATGATTTTCCAGACCTGTGCACCCTCCTCTGGAGGACCTACTGCCAAATCAGCAGCTGGCCTTTCTTTGCCTGTGACCATAAGGTAACTGTGATTATTTAACTTTATTCCTTAGGTCCCTTTCAAGTTACAGTGGGGGACAAAGCTCACGTCAGTCAATTTTTTGACAATGTCTGCATTAAACAAGTGACAGATTCACTTTTTGACAAGTCTAATGAGCCCATCAAGTCCTCATGGAGGCCTTGAGCTGACAGGATTAAGATATGGAGCTTGCAGCAATTGCAGAGTTCACCTAAATACTAGCAATTATTGACTGCATATATGTAACCATTAGGGTCCTACCGCATGAGCCAGTGGTTTTCCTTAATTTGAAAGGGCACCACCCTCTTTATCTGCAGCTGGTTTGCGAACACAGACAAAAAATTATGCAGGTGTGTGTTTGCTTTCCCAAAAATGTTCATGATGCTTACATAATAATCTGGCAATCCACCACCCACCTTTCCCCATTCCTCTGATCAATCCCCACCCCACCCACAGCTCCACCAAACTACTTAACAAGCAAGGATAGATCACAAGTTGGCCATTTGCCAACAAAAAGCATCCTTTCTACACATGGATCATGACACCTCTGCAGATCCCTTTCACCCTGGCTTAAGGATGATGGAATGTTAGTCAGCACAGCAGTGGAGCAATCATTGAGCAGACAGTTGGTGTACTCAAATAACAATGAAGAGTATCCCACATTGTTATGGCTTTCTGCATCCTAGACAACTTACCATTTCATTGGAAACAGGATACGGGGCCAGCACCGTCAGAAGAACATCCATCATCAGATAGGGGAGAAGCTGGAGGAAGACCATCCCTACGAGCGGCCAGGGCTCTGTACCAGCAGCTCAAAGATCTACGTTCTAGGTAAAATGTGCTGTCCACTTAGCCCATTATCTGCCTTCTGCATTAACAGTATTCTAAACTAAATGTACAACTTCACCCAACCTACAATAAATATCCTTCATATACTGACCATCACTGATACAGATGCAACCTGCCTTTGTTGGTTCAGTACCTCCTAAGAACCCATAATTTGAACAAATATTAAACTTGCTAATGGCTGACACAACTGCTGTAACACAATATAATTACCCAAGAATTGCTCTGCAGTGATGTTCTTAAGCAATTTTTTGCCTATTCCACTGCTTCTTTGAGATGGTACCCCAGCGATTGGGGCATGGATGGTAGAAAATGAAGATGAGCCTTCAGATGCTTGTGGTTGGCGACCTCAAGGAGGTCAGAACTGTATGGCCTCAGATGCAGGCGGCAACACCTCAGCTGCTGCAAGAACAGCTTGGCATAGTTGGCTTCACTGTATCATGCCAGTAATTGATTGAGTGGCTGATAATGGAACTAATGTGCTGTCATCATGAAAGAGGACATGTTCCACTGAGCCACCAGCATTCCCATGGAGCTGTTCATCACTCTTCTGCGGGAGAGCAAATTGTGGGAGATCTGCAAAGTGGTTTAGACCCCTATCCATGTGTTCCACCAGTCTTTCTGAAATTGGCATTGATGGCTGAGTCCAAAACTGTCCAATACCATCAATAATTGCTGGTGCATGTCAAGCAGTTTCCTTTTGTAGGCTGGTACTTTACAATATCTCTATTCTCAACTGTACAGCTAGTACTCTGGCTTGCTATTCAACAAGCCATCTCCTGGACTTTCCTTTCCTTTACCTTCTGCTGTAGCGACCAGATGGATACCTGTTTGCACCTGTTTTGAGGCCGTTAGCAACAAGTGACTGATTGGAATGAGAAAGTGAAGTAGTGTGGTAGCCTGATGTGATTGGGGTGGAAAAATGTGGAGAGAAAAATTTGGAGTGCCAGAGTGGCATAAAACTGCTGTTGCAAGGTCTAATGCCAAGAGATAGTGACAGCAAGGCATCAATCTCACTCTTGTGTTTCTGTTCAGGTCATTGAACCTTTTGTAGCTTTGAATCCTTCCCCTGGATTGATGCTTCGGACGTTTGTTACTTAAACCATTTACGGGTCGGGTTTGTTGCTGAATTAGTGGATCCCCACTACTGTGCTGCTGAACCTAGAGGCTCTTACATTTAACGCTATGTGCTGCATCTGCCACAGTTTTCTCTAGGCAAAATGGCAAGCATATTATTCACCCTTTAAACTTGTAGAAATTTCATCTACCAATTGCACAACCTATCTGTCACTTCTGCAGATGCATGAGTCAGACCTTCAGCTAACATAATCAGGTAGTGGGCTCCATCCACCAACTACTGAAACATATTGCAGTCAAAATTGTTTTGTCATTATAATGATCTAGACACCAAACATTAATATGGGATTGTGAAAATGATCCGTTCGCTCTTGACCACAGTGAGGGCTTATAACTGAAATGCATTAGCGGCCTCAGTTTTGTTCCCAGGACGTATGAGTCTGCAGCACAAAAACACCAAGCACTAATTTGCCTATTTTGCCAGCAGACAGCACAAGGATAAAGTGCAAATAGGAACTGTCTCCTTTAAAGTTGCAACTGAAACATATCATCAGAAAAATTAAAATACAGTGTAATATTCACAATAATATGACAGGTATACTTTAAAACATATCCCACTGATCAAATTATAAGAGCCATAAGTTTCAAGTCCAAGGAGTTTCCTTTTATCTCTACTCCTTTTCTATTCTCCAACCATCTCGTTATCTATTTACCACATTCCTCTCAATTCCATGTGTCATTATCTATGCCTTAAAACTTATGTGATACCTTATCAGATGCTTCATGAAAATCCATATAAACCATACACAATGCATTTCCTTTATTCCCCCTCTGTTTCAATGAGGTTTATAAGGTTGCTGAAGCATTATCTGACTTTTGGAAATCCATGGTGAGTGACAATATTACACAATCTAGCAATCTACCAGCAACTGAAATGAGACCAACTGGCTTTTAATTTCTAATTTTTCCCTACCTCCTTTTTTGAAGAGAGGTGATACATTTGCTTTCCTCAAATCCTCCAGTACAATTTTCTTTTCTAAGGAACTTCGAAAATTTATAGTCAGTATCGTAGTATCCCTCTGGATCATAAGACCGTAAGATGTAGGAGCAGAAGTAGACCATTCAGCCCATCGAATCTGCTCCACCATTCAATGAGATCATGGCTGATCTGATAATCCTCAACTCCACTTTCCTGCCTTTTCCCCATAATCCTTGATTCCCTTACTGATTAAAAATCTGTCTATATCAGCTTTGAATATACTTAATGATCCAGCCTCTGTAGTAAAGCATTCCACAGATTCACTACCCTCTGAGAGAAGAAAGTCCTCTTCATCTCTGTGTTAAATGAGCAACCCTTACTCTGAGATTATGCCCTCTGGTCCTAGATTCTCCCACAAGAGAAAACAACCTCTCAGCATCTACCCTGTCAAGCCCCCTAAGAATCTTATATGTTTCAATAAGGTCGATAGATAAATAGATAAATAAATAATAAATAAATAGATCCTCCTCTATAAACCATGGGCAGAATTTTTCAGTTGGCATGCAGGGGCAAGCCCGACACGCCGACGTGTAAAATGACATGCGATGACGTCGGGCATGCGTCCCAACATCATTGCACTGAGTTGTGATGTTTCGTTCAGCGGGCATGCGCCAGAGTCGGCTGCGCACCCGTCGATGCGTAAATGGCCTGTTAAGGCCATTAAGGATCTAATTAAGGTTATTGTGAACGCTGCCTGACAACCTTAAGATTAGCGGGCAGACAAAAAGGCCAAGCAGTCTTGGCATTTTTTTAGGAAACCTCATCCATGAACGGGATGAGGTTCCACCTTCCACCTTCATATATTAGCACCCTACCATGGCTATCGTAATATTACAAAACCGGTCATTATTTGAAACGCTTTAGCAGGAGGTTTATAGCAAGTATACATTGTGGGACAATGTCAATAGGTTTAGATGTGTACTTCACCACCACACCACAGGGTGTTAAAAAATTCCACATATGCAGCCTCACTTACCCAGTTACCACATAGCTTTCCCCAGCCAATTGGATAGGAAGATAACCTATCCCAGAGTGCTGGTAATGAATCTGCCAGATATGTGATAATCGCACTGGATTAAATTCCAAAATTTGCTAATTGCATGTCAGGAGATTCCTAGCCCTGCTTGGCATGTAACTCCAACAAGCAGCCTAAAAATGAGGATCTTGCATTCTTCAGAGCCACAGGCACTGGTCTATGTTCTACCATATTTCATTATATAGTATTTTGGCCCAACATGTTTATGCTACTTTTAACACTATAAGGTAAAAATATTTCAAATATTTAGGGAAAAAAGTGCTTTGGCTGCTGAATTAGGAGACCAACATATTGTCTGCCATAGCAGTAGGGAGTGATGACACAGCACAATAAAATAGGAGTTTGCAAGTTCCTATATACTTATTCATTTTGATTTTATCAGGACAGAGTACATCTGAAGCTTAATTCAACTAATTATCTCAAATATACATGTTCATCTTAAGGTATTTGAATCAAATTATCTGACACTACTTTGCATATGTTTTATTATTAAAGGGAACAGCTCAGTGCCTTGCATTACATGAACTGTGTCACCCAGACTGTTAACACATTTCCTATACAATGCAGCTCCTGAGCTTTATTTTTCTATTTAAAATAAGAATACCATTGAGCAATCATGCCACCTGCTATGAATAGATCATGACACACCACTGACAACTACAATATATCCTGTGGAACCTAAAACAATTATAGAAAGGCAGTTACTATATTGCAGAAGATGCAATTTATGACATTTCTTTCTTTGAACCAATGATATGCATTATATGTCATTTAGTGTGCTGTGAAACTGACAGCGCTCTTCTACTAGCCTCAGCTTACCCTATACTCCTGGAGAATTCCTAGCTGTATTAGTATGCCACAGAAACTTCATTAGGGCTTTGGAGCATCACCTATTCAGCAATAAACAAAAATTCTGCTGATTTCAGTAAATGTCAGGCAGTTGCAATGAATCCAAGATCACAGAAGCAGCTTAGTACTACAATGTTATTAAAGAAAATGGATAATGTTTGTTGTGAAAGCAAACCAGCAATATACCCTCAGATTAGTGCTGTGAATGCCTCTATTTCTGTAGAATAGCCATAGGAGTTTTTCATAAGTCTTAAAGTGCCTAAATTCATTATAGGCGGTTGTAGAAACACCCAGAGTAACTGAAAAAAAGTTGTATGGTAAGAACCAGTCAGTTCAAATCACAAATTGTTTTTATGCATCTATTTTACTAAATTGCTAATTAAAAATTGAAGCTATTTGACACACTATATTATTTCGAATTCCTGTACAAGTCACATAGTGCAATCTTTTTGAATATAATATCAAACTGTCAGTCCAAAGTGTTCTATTTCATCACAAAGTTTAATGATAACATCAATTTAATGAGGATAGAAATTCACTCAGCAAATTGTTTGCAACCCTAATCACAACAATTCGTTATGCGGCATCGATTGATATTCAAAATGAAATTCAGCAGCAACTTTGTGTTGTATTTGAGTTGATTTGAGATAAAGGCTAGAAAAACCTTTACTGTGAAGGATGAAAAAATCTAGGGGAGAAAAATTGGACCTTCTGTGCCCATTTTCCAGGAAACAGGGTCACCGGTTGATCTCAGCAGTTTATAAGAAGCTACAGTTACTCAGGATTGTCTATTTAAATCAGTGGCCTCAGAGCCATCAGTTAGGTTGGCAACTGAATATCATAACCTTGCTCCAGACTCTTCAAGATCAATTCTGCAGGGGATCTGCTATATAATTTTTAAAATGAATAGCTATGGGGCTATTTTTATGTCCTAGAAATTTGATGGCATTGCGCAGCCCATTTTACAAAAACAGAACAAGTATCTAAGGATCCAATTTTCCTGAACTGGTCCAGCTCTATCTTCATTCCTGGCAGCTCAATTTTACATAGTGAATCTGGGAAAGATGTTTAAATCCCTATTTATCATATGTAAAGGGCATAATGTGTGTTTCCGTTCCGGACCCCAGCCACTTCTTTTACTGTCATCTCAATATGTCACCTCTCATTACGTACTGAAAATGCCATGCCCAACATGCATCTACAACTCACTACCTACATGTAAATGAGGTCCAGAGTCAACATTGACTGTGGCTCAGGCCTACCCATTCCAGCACAGGGGTTGCTCTCTGCACCCAGTTCATACCACAATGGACCAATTTCAAGGTCAATATGTTCTCATTATTATAAACAAGGATACATTTTTACTGTTAATGTTAGTTTTAGAATCCGTGCAGGTTTTATAGGATGTGGCAAAGGAACATCTGATCAACAAATATCAGGATGACATATTGCATAATAACATCCTAGTTAAAACATCTTTTCTACATATACATAAATGAAAATGAATGTTCGTATGGGTGAGACATCGCAAGTCTTAAGCAGCATTTTTTAATTGGTAGATTAACATGGGGGAATGGGCTTAAGTAGGCCAAATTGGTTTGATCAGCTAGTTCTACTATTAAACTGAGTATAGGCATCAGTAAAAATACTAAGCCACTAACAGAGGTTCCCTTGCCACATTCTATAAATGAGTATGTAAAATGGGGATAAGAATTAAACTGAATTGTTGTTATTAACTCAACCCCTTATGATCTTTTAGAACCTGAACCTTCCTTAGATTTACACTCAGTTGTCCCCCATTAACAGAATTGCCACAAAACTAGGAATGAGGAAAGTTGACCTAAGCCGGCATAAATTTTTTAAAAACACAAAAATAAAAATTAAATATTGAATATGAAAGAATGGTCAATTGTACATTCTGCAATCTCCAGTGGTACAAACCTTATAATAACAGTCCAACATAATGTGCTGCTTCAGAACTGTCACCTCCAAGACACAAGCTGTTAATGGAGACAAGTGGCTATGGGTGCCTAGTTTTGAGTTGCTAGATCTGTTCAAAATCTATCCCATTTAGCATGGTGATAGTGCCACACAGCACGATGGAGGGTATCCTCAATGTGAAGACGGGACTTCGTCTCCACAAGGACAGTGCGATGGTCACTCCTACCAAAACAGTCGTGGACAGATGCATCTGCAACAGATAAATTGGTGAGGGCAAGGTCAAGTTTTTCCCTCCTGTTGGTTCCATTGCCACCTGACACAGACCCAGTCTTGGACTCTGCCGGCTTGGTCAGTAGTGGTGCTACTGAGCCACTCTTGGTGATTGACATTGAAAGACTATGTGACTTTTGGCATTTGAACTGTAGAGAGTAGAATCTGTGGCCAATACCTGATTAAGTATGAACCAAAACCTACAGACAATGGGCTTTGCAGACCTGTCTGTTTCACCAGGAACATCAAAACTCAGTGAGTGTTAAATGAATGTGAAATGGATCCCGTCGACCTTTCATTATATTGTGATTGCTCCTCATCCAAGCACAAAGATCTTGGCTGTCTCAAACTCTCATCAATGGGTGGGATGAGGTTTCCAACAGTAAATAAAAATAAAATTAAAAAAATTTTCATCTCATTCATAACATGTGCCTGCTCAAGTGTCAGAGTCACATGAGCGGGGACATGTTTTTTAACATTTAAAAATTCTTCATTTTTGTTTTTCAGAAATCTTCATCTGTCTGAGGCAGGGAGCTTTTCCAGTGTGCACCTGCATGCATGTGCAAAGTTCCGTGCTCACCCTCCTCCCCCCTCCCCCTGCACAGGCAGCACTGAGCACTGCAGCATGCGTTTCACACTGGACAGGCCTTAATTGGCCCACCAGCGTTAAATCGCGGTCCGGCCCCAATCGCGGGCAGTGGTCGGCTTCCCGCCCACCCCCAACAAGCCCTCCCGACAAGGGCAAAATTCTGCCCCTAGTCTCAGTAATAGTGACCATGAAATCAATGTTGTTTCTCATAAAAACCCACCTGGTTCACTAATGTCCTTTAGGAAAGAAAATCTGCCACCCTTACCTGGTTTGGCCTATGTGTGACTCCAGACAACAGCAAAGAGGTTGACTCTTAAATGCCCTCTGAAATGGCCTAGCAAGCCACTTAAGTTGCATTAAACAGCTACAAAGCCTCAAAAAAGGAATGATATCAGACAGATCACCCAACATCAACCTAGGCACTGCAAGCGACAACGACCCTACAAAGGCCCCCCTTACTAACATTTGGGGGCTTGTGCCAAAATGGGGGGAGCTGTTCCACAGTCTAGTAAAGCAACAGCCTGACATGGTCATCCTCATGCATGGAATTCATACCGTACAGACAATGTCCCAGTCACTACCATCACCATCCCTGGGCATGTCCAGTCCCATCAACAAGGCAGACCCACCAGAGTTGGTGACACAGTGTATACAGCCAGGAGGGAGTTGCCCTGGGAGTTCTCAACATCGACTCTGGACCCTATGAAATCTGATGGCATCAGGTCAAACATGGGCAAGGAAACCTTCTTCTGATTACCACCTATTCCCACCCTCCCCTCCCCCCCCACACCCCCCCCACACCTTTGGCCCCGCAGCTGATGAATCAGTACTGCCCTATGTTAAATAGCACACTGAGGGCGGCAAGGGCACAGAATGTACTCTGGGTGAAGGACTTCAATGTCAATCACCAAGAGTGGCTCAGTAGCACCACTACTGACCAAGCTGGCAGAGTCCAAGACTGGGTCTGTGTCAGGTGGCAATGGAACCAACAAGAGGGAAAAACTTGACCTTGCCCTCACCAATTTATCTGTTGCAGATGCATCTGTCCACGACTGTTTTGGTAGGAGTGACCATCGCACCGTCCTTGTGGAGACGAAGTCCCGTCTTCACATTGAGGATACCCTCCATCGTGCTGTGTGGCACTATCACCATGCTAAATGGGATAGATTTTGAACAGATCTAGCAACTCAAAACTAGGCACCCATGAGGCGCTGTGGGCCATCAGCAGCATCAGAAATGTACTCAGCCACAATCTGTAACTCATGGCACAGCATATCCCCCACTCTATCATTACCACCAAGCCAGGGGATCAACCCTGGTTCAATGAAGAGTGCAGGAGGGCATACCAGGCATACCTAAAAATGAGGGGTCAACCTGCTGAAGCTACAACACAGGACTACTTGCGTGCCAAATAGGGAAAGCAGGAAGTGATAGACAGAGCTAAGCGATCGCACAACCAACAGATCAGATCGAAGCTCTGCAGTCCTGCCACATCCAGTCGTGAATGTTGGTGAACAGTTAAGCAACTAACAGAAGGAGGGGACTCCACAAATACCCACATCCTCAATGATAGAGGAGCCCAGCACATCAGTGCAAAAGACAAGGTTGAAGCATTTGCTTCAATCTTCAGCCAAAATGCCAAGTGGATGATCCATCTCAGCCTTCTCCTGAGATCCTCAGCATCACAGATGCCAACCTTCAGCCAATTTCATTCACTCCATGTGATATCAAAAAAAACAGCTGAAGGCACTGGATACTGCAAAGGCTATGGGCCCTGACAACATTCCAGTAATAGTACCGAAGACTTGTGCTCCAGAATTAGCTGCACCCTTAGCCAAGCTGTTCCAGTACAGCTACAACACTGGCATCTCTGACTCCTGACCTCATTACAGCCTTGGTTCAAGCATGGACAAAAGAGCTGAACTCAAGAGCTGAGGCGAGAGTGACTGCCCTTGTCATCAAAGCAGCATTTGACCGAGTGTGGCATCAAGGAGCCCTTGCAAAACTGGAGTCAATGGGAATCACGGGTAAAACTCTCCACTGGTTGGAGTCATACCTAGCACAAAGGAAGATGGTTGTGGTTGTTGGAGGTCAATCATCTCGGTCCCAGGACATCACTGCAGGAGTTCCTCAAGGTAGTGTACTAGGCCCAACTATCGTCAGCTGCTTCATCAACAACCTTCCCTCCATCATAATGTCAGAAGTGGAATTGTTTGCTAATGATTGCACAATGTTTAGCACCATTCACAACTCCTCAGACACTGAAGCAGTCTGGTCTATACAGAGCAAGACCTGGATAACATGTAGGCTTGGGTTGATAAGCGGTAAGCAACATTCACGTCACACAAGTGCCAGGCAATGACCAACTCCAACAAGAGAGAATCTAACCAATCCCTTTGACATTCAATGGCATTACCATCGCTAAATCCCCCACTAAGAAACACCCTGTGGGCTACCATTTATCAGGAACTGAATTGGGGCAGCCATATAAATACTGTGACCACAAGAGCAGGTGAGAGGCTGACAATTTAGCAGAGAGTAACTTACCTCCTGACTCCCCAAAGTCTGTCCACCATCTACAAGACACAAGTCAGGAGTGTGATGGAATACTATCCATTTGCTTGGATGAGAGCAGCTCCCACAACACTCAAGAAGCTCAACACCGTCCAGGACAAAGCAGCCTCCTCCAACACCAACACACAGTAGCAGCAGTGTACCATCTACAAGATGCACTGCAGCAACTCACCAAGGCTCCTTCAACAGCTCCTTCCGAACCCACGACTTCTACCACCTAGAAGGACAAGGGCAGCAGATACTTGGGAACACCACCACCTGTAAGTTCCCCTCCAAGTCACATATCATCTTGACTTCGAACTATATCGTCGTTCCTTCACTGTCGCTGGGTCAAAAACCTGAAACTCCACCCCTAACAGCACTGTGGATGTACCTACACCACATGGACTGCAGCAGTTCAAAAAGGCAGCTCACCACCACCTTCTCAAGGGCAATTAGGGATTAGGAATAAAAAATGCGGCCTTAGCCAGCGATGCCCACCTCCCATGAAAGAATGGAAAAAGCTCCAGCATTCCTATTTAAATTCATTTCAAATTGATGGGATGAAAACTCCCTTGTGCCCTCTATAATGACGGCACACAAAATGAGTTTGACAGTCTCAAACCATTTCCTGGGAGAGATGGGCCAGAAATTTGAGGTCGGCGGGCTGGTGCGATTGTCGGGCCCGGGAGCGGCTGGGAAACAGCCCGCTGTCCACGATTGACTCCCCCACCGTGATCTCACGTCGGTGGGCCAATTAAGGCCCACCCAGCATGAAATGCAGCTCCTTACTGGTCAGGAAAGGGTGGGGAGGTGTGGGGCCAGGTGCCTGCTGGCCGCCGGGTCCAATGGCAACCTGGCGGCCGGTTTAAAAATGGCCCAGGCAGCCCTTGGAAGTCCGCCAATGAAGAATGTCTCCTCTGCGTCTTCAACAAGTTATGCAGTCAAGTGCAGCTGGACACAGCAGGTGGAAGGGCGGGTCAGGTGGGCACTTGGCTTCCCACTTTTCGGATGAGTGCCTCACGGTCCTCCGGGAAGAGGTAGCTGCCATGAGGGACACCTTTGTCCCCAGAGATGGGAGGAGGAGGGCACCGCACCTCACCAAGAGGGCATGGGAGGAGGTGGCAGCCCTGGTTAGCAGCAATGCACCCCTGGAAAGAGCCGGAGGCATAGAAGTTGAGGGCCACTGTGACCTTCAGAGCCACTGGCATGGGGTGTCCACCCACACAGTCAGAGCTGATCTCAGGTCCAATCATTTGACAAATGGAGGTCACAGTCTCCCTTGAGAGGCGCAGCCTCCTTCGGGACTGCTCCTCAGACATATTGATGCGGCCGCATCACTGTTTGTAAACCTGGCAGCAGGATAGTGGCATCTTCTGTAGCCCCTTCTGCCTTGGGCTTCCTGCACCTTTGTGCCTGCGCCTCTTGTCTCACAGGTCCCTCCCCTGGAGGCTGCATTGGGACACCTGGCCTCCTCTCTCCTCTCTTCCTCCTCAGAGGAGGTGCCATCAGTGTAGACCACAATCCCCATTACCAGGGTAACAGAAGGCTGTCTGATACCTGGAAGGGTCCACACAGTCTGAATCCTCAGAGAACTTTACAGACACCAATAAGTCCTGAAATTAAGCCTCAAAATGCTAAGAATGAAGCCCCGAACAGAGATGACTCTGCTAAGTACCAATAAGCAACCAGCAGCAAAATATCTCCAGAGCTCCTCACTACTCACGCTTGCAATGATGCTGAGCCTTTTTATCCCACCCTTGGATGAGGCTTTTGAAATTGTTGGCTGCCTGCCAGAAATCGCACAGGCAATGTAAAATACAGCTTAATTGCCTTCTTAATGGACTTAACTAGCCTCATAGTTGATGGCGGGCGTGGCTCCGACTCCCACTCGCGCCCACCAAGCGAAATATCGTGCAAGTGCGCGATGACGTCAGGATACTTACTCAGCATCATCGCGCGCTATTGTACACTGGACCGTGTCAGGTGCGCGCCCACAGACCAAGCGCAAAATTCTGGCCATGGATTCAGAACACAGAATTGCTCCCAGTTTGGGAATCATTTAAGAAAGCTTTTTGTGGGTAATGGTTGCATTAGTGAAGCATCAGCTCCTATTCTGTGTTTGGAGTTGAAGTATCTTGTGAAGCATTGTGTTGTGCAATCACACACCTGGGATCATTTAATACTGAGATTAGGATGGAAATATCCATTCTGTGACACAAGCTTAATGAATCAAAAGAGCCATCAAAAGTAAATAAATGACTACCAAAACTACACACCTTAGATATATAAAATTCTGATTGAAATATATTCATATGAAATACAATAAGCTTCAAAGAAACGGTCTGTCATATCCTCACAGCCGCCAATTGGAGAAAAATGTGTCCCTAACTTCTTGTCTACTATAGTTGCCAATAACAATTCATTCTGCAGCAGGATAGCATGTCCAATCAGAAATAGAAGACGACGTTTAATCAATTTCTAGTATTCCATAGTCTATTTCATCATGCACAAGTAAATATCTCATGAGGGCTGTCACATTTTTGATAACTATTAAAAAGCAATGCTTAAAAGATATCTTTATAAACACAAAAAAAATCTGGTTTTACCTTAACAGATGGTGTTACAAATTTTACAATTAATATTTATCATTCCATGATAATAAACTATAACATTTCAAATGCCAGAACAAATAAAATGTTCAATGCTGCAAAATCAAAATAAGAAAAACAGAAGGTGCATTTTTAACATATAGGTGAAATGCTAATGTAACGCATGAAAGTAAAGATTGAAACTGTAAAAATTGGAACAAATTGGAAAAATGTATTGTGCAAAACATTTTCCTCAGATACAGTTTAGACCAGGAAATTTTTAAAAATTGCATTTCTTTGTTCAGCACTGATTGAAGTAGTGCTATTTATCAGAACTCTACTGCCATCTACAGAACAAAATGCCAACACTAGAATTTCTCACGAGTTCCAAAATTGTTCATTGAATTGAAAGTGAACAATAAACAAATAAGCGAGTGTAGAGCACCAATTCTACCACCAATTTGTTCTCCAAAGTGAATCATTAACAGAAATCACCTTAGACAAGCAGGTTTGAATATGCAGCTTGCTCTCAGAAGGTCACTGTGCAAAGTTACTTACCAAATTGTTTCAAAGCAAAAGAATCATATTATGATGTCCACAATGAAGGTAATTATTAATATATTCCTTGCCCATTACAGCTAGCAGGATGTAATAATATATACTAGTTACTGCTATACTAGGGCTGACACATGAAGCCATGCTCTGTGGATCAGATAATTGCAGTATGTTAATAACTAAAATATTTTTTGTGTTTTCTGAATTCAGAATTCTTTGAAATTCAAACTTGATATTTCAGGAGTGATAGTGGTAGTGAATCAATGGAAAGAAAATTGAACAGTGTAAAATGAGGTGCTGACTCACTGCATGCCCAAAACCAATTTCACCCCCTTCATTTTTATTTGTGTAAACAATTCTAGGATGTAAATTCTATTGCAGTAAAATATTGTAATGCTGTCAATTGCAATACTGACTTAATAATGTGAATTTAAGATGCAGGGGAGGCGATAGCTCAGTGATATTGTTGCTAGACTACTAATCCAGAGAACCAGGGTAATGCTCTGGGGACCTGGACTTGAATCCTGGCAGATGGTGGAATTTGAATTTAATAAAAATCTGGAATTAAAAAGTCTAATGAAGACCATGAAACCATTGTTGATTGACATCCATCTGGTTCACTAATATCCTTTAGGGAAGGAAGTCTGCTCTCCTTACCTGGTCTAGCCTACATGTGACTCCAGGCCCACCGCAATGTGGTTGACTCTTAAATGCCCCCTGAACAAGGGCAATTAGGGAATGGCAATAAATGCTGGCTTAGCCAGCGATGCCCACATCACATGAATGAATAAGAAAAAAGCACATAAGGGGTTATTTTGACTTTGAGCAATAGTGTAAAATGGTGATAAAGACTTAGAAGCTTGCTTTACATCTTTCATGGTTTTTCTATCCATTGACTTCAATGGAATTAACCGTGAGAGTTTGTAAAACAGATTGTCAATTAGTTGTAGCCCATTTTACACTATTGCTCAAAGTCAAAATTATCTTCAAACACTGTTATTTTAGTAGCTACTTATCAAAGATGCCACTAAATAAACAGGTTGCTTCAGTATCAGCTTATATATTTCTAGTTTAATGGTGCAATATGCCTTTCCTTTTTGCAGTATTAATGTCATAAAAACTCATTTAAATTTTCTTGATTGTTAACATGTCACAAGAATTGATGGTTGCTATGATTGATGAAAAACTTAAAAAGATGTAATTTTTGTGTAATTATGAGGCCTTGTGGACGATCATCAAGTCAAGATGACTGATGGACTCTATGCAACAAGTGACTGTGCCAAGTTGTTCAGCCTCACAGAGAATAATGCTGGCCAGGATATCTGGGAGTAAGTCTGTGTGAATACCGAAAGGGCTCAATAACAGATGGTGTTCCCAGAGACTTCCTTGCCTCTGCAGCCAAAGTCACTTACATTAACATGAAGGATGCTAGCAAAACAAAAAGCTGTCATGAAATCTTGCTGATATTAGTGGCTCTTAATATGGTTTTTCAGGTTGTCATGGCATGCATATTTGATGCATTACAGGCTTGGGTTACAATGTAAAGGGACATTATATAGAATATTAAGTATTTACTTTAGCTGTGCATTTATCAACTATGACATTTTTAAGCGAACTTGGCGTCTAACTAGATGTTCCTAGGCTGAAGAATCCAACTATAGATAAGTAGTTTTCTTTTGCAAAGGTTGATCACCAAAAGGCAATGCAGTCAGAGGTTATTTATTCCAGTTTTTAAAAGAAAATTGGCAAAGTTCCTCAAAAAACCTTGTTGGCAAGATGAAAGCAAATGAGGTCAAGGAGGAAACTGTAAACTCGATAACAAATTGACTTAATAGCAGCATGCAAAAGATAATTGCTGGTGGGAATAGTTCCAGCTGAGTAATGGTGGTTACTGGCATTCTATAAAAATCAACTCTGACACTTTTGTTATTCTAATATTTATTAACAGTCTTATCTTGTTTCTTGAAAATGAGTATTTTTTTGTTTCTACACTGTGGTAGGCCCAATGACGTGGTGTCCCTTGACTTTCAAAAGACGTTTGATCAAGTTTTACACAAAAGGTTATTAATTAAACTCTGCTGTGGGACTCAGGAATGATTAAAAAACTGGTTAAGGGACTGGAAACAACGAGGGCTCATGAGAAGAATTATGTCAGGGTAGGGGAGGGGTTGGGTTTAACTGAGTTGGATGGCTTAGGTCTCATTGCTGGGACCATTATATGCTTTTAATTCACATAAATGACCAGGATTCATAAATTCAGCATAAAATCGTCAAGTTTGTAGATGATACCAAATTAGGAAAGGCTGTGAAATCAGGGGAAGCAGCTCAGAAATTCCATAATGAGTTAGGCAAGATAGGAAAATGAACAGAATAACGGAAGGTGAAATTCAATGAAGTAAAATATAAAAGTTACACCAAAAAAAACACCATGCCCACCCCATGATTAGAGTTACAATATGTTCTCACTTTAAGTTCCCTGCTTAACGTCGTTTCGTTTTAACGCTGTGTATTCTTTAGGGCCTGTTGTTCCGATTTGCATCACCATATTTGGTTTCATATCGTCTACAGTCTGGTTCTACCCTGACAACCGCCCCCCACCCCCAGCCCTCCACCCCACATGCTACACTCTGGGCCAGCCACCACCATGTTTTGATGCCAGACCTGCCGCTGCAATCACCAGAGGCTGAGGCTGAGGCTGTGGGGAGAGACCAAGGCCTGAGGCCTGAGAGCTGCAGCACAAGAACAGGAATCTGCCGCCCACCGATTGGGTGGTGAAGTGTGAGTAACCCGGGCTTGAGTGGAGGAGGGAGTGGGCCCCCTAGTTCCATCCATGCCCCCGGCTCCATCTGTAGCCCCCTGTCTCCATCCATGGCCCCTCAACACCCAGTCCAATGCTGCACCTGGGCCCAGGAAGAGGTCCAGGCTCCAGGTCCAGGTGCAACCTTGGATTGTGAGTTGGTCAGAGCCTCGGATTGTTGAGTCACTGCCCTAGGCTGGGGTGGGGGTGAGGATGAAGAGGATGGCGGTGAGACAGAGTTGGAAAGGAGGGGGGGAGAAAGAGAGAAAAATTGGGAAAGGAGAAAGTCAAACAGAATGAGAAATGAGAAAGAGAGGCAGAGTGGGAAAGGAGAGCGAGTGAGGCAGAGTGGGATAGGAGAGAGAGAGAGAGACAGAGTGGGAATGGAAAGCATGCAAAAGGTTTCAGGGGTGCTGTGGGTGAGATACAGAAGCTGGGCTACTCAGGGCTTGTTTGGGTGATTTTGTGTTATCTAATTTGAATTTATATAGTATTTCTGTTATATTCAGTGATTTATTTTACAATTTATCCCAGCTAAGAATGCAGAGTGCTGCACACGTACGGTACTGTTTTCAACTTGTACATTGGTTTTTCCAGGCAAGAAATGTCCGAAGGAACCTAACTCCAGCTTTAACATTGAATCCTATGGGAACTCATGATTCACATAAAGTTGCTTCACTTAAAGTCGTGATTTTCAGGAACAATCACAACTTTAAGGGAGGACTTACTGTAGAGACTAAACATTCCAACCAACTCAGAATAACAAACAATAAACCCAACTGATATCGAAACACGGCATCAAAACAGTGGAGTCAGAGGAATTACAATCAAGCATTATACTGCTTTAGTCAGACAGCACATTGAATATGGCATCTAGTTCTTGTTGGCAAGAAATAAGAAAGACATTCAAATTCTGGATGCAATTCAGGGATGAACTAATAGATTGATTCTCAGTTTTTAGGGGCTTGCCTTATGAGGAACGACTGGAGAAATTTATAGTTTCCACCCTAGAAAGGAGGGTCCCAATAATTACAGGAATGGTGCAGGTGAGGCTGAAGAACCTGGTAAAGTCAGGTCACTGAGATTCTGTCGAACCTAATGGCAGGAACTCATTGACATGTTTTTCTTCCATTTCCTGCCAGGTATCTGGTCAGATTGACAGTCTGATCAGCAGCCAGGAAGCGAATTTTTAACTGAAGGAAAATCAGCGGCAAGAAGGCACAACTGAATGCCCTTGGGGGACAGTCCCTGCGATCAGGGGAGAGTGAGAGGCCACAATCAGAAGGATGAGGGTGGGGTAAAAACTGGTAATCAGAGCTAAATGGGGGTCAAAGGTTTCCTTGAACTCCAGGGCGGGCACTCCTGCTGCTCCTCATCCACAAGGAACATTATGAAAGGCACTTGTTGTATGGAGCAGTTTCAATTTAACAGATTAATAGCAAAATGAAAACATTTTTAAAAATTACTGATTTACAGCATCAGCTGTGGCTCGGTTGGTGGCACTCTCACCTGAGTCTGTAGTTCCAGGTCCATGTCCAATTCCAGGTCTTGAGCTCATAAACCAAGGCTGACACCTGAGGGCAGTACTGAAGGAATGCTAGACTGCTGGAAGTGCCATCTTTCAGATGGGCCATTAAACCAAGAGCCCTGCTGTCCAGGTGGATGTTACAGACCCCATAGCAGTATTTTGAAGAACAGCAGGGAAGTTATATCCAGTGTACTGACCAATCAACTCAATATCCCTCAATCAACATCACAAAAAAGTTCAGGTCATGATCACATTTTTGCTCATGGAGCTTGCTGTGTGAAAATTGCCTGCTGCATTTCTTACAACAGTGACTACATTTCTAAAGTGCTTCATTGGCTGTAAAGCATTTTGCGATGTCCAGTGGTTGTGAAAGGTGCTATATAAATGTAAGTTTTTTTTTCTGACTCACCATCGAATATCTGCTCAATTGGACTTGTAAGTGGACTTCAATTTATGAAAATTTGGTTAGGGCCCTAATCGATATGTTCAAATATTGATCCTATAATATTGTTCACAACTAAATGGCACTTTTGTGTTTTAAGGAATCTGATTTTAGACAAATAATTTCCTGCCATTCATGCTCAAGTGCGGTTGAAAATAAATTATTTACATGGATGCCAATAGCATAATAAGTATTACAGTTATGTAGTCAGAACTTACACAACCTGGTTTCTCCAAAAACCTTAAGTGATCAGGCTTGGCCTGCATAGGCCACGGACTTCCGACTGTGTCCAAGATCTGTTTTAATTCGACGTGTCTGGCGCTTTATTTTTATACTCTTTGTCTCATTCGACACATTTCTTGCACACTGATTTAGTCACCCTGATGAAACAACTACTTGTGTCAACATATTTTGACACTGAAATTATTATATCCAATTGTTGTTTATCAGCAGTAAGTGGCGGATGTGCTCAGTCAATCCCATCCATATCTTGGCTCGTCATACAGTCATTGTTCTTCTGATATTAGTTAGCTCAGTTCCCATTCTTACATATGCACAGGCAGTGCAGCACTTGATACTGGGATATTTGACTATGTGCATCTTGAATCATATGCCTACATGTCAATCTGCTAAATCCATAATTGTCATAAATCATGGCTATTTCCAGCAATACTTAAAGGTACCCTCATCTGGTCTCATTTAAATCACTGCAAATGTTTGGCAGACACCTTGCTATTAAATCTCAGTCATTTTTGGCTACAGAATCATTTTTTTCTTTGCTGTTTGTATTGTGGCTGGACAACCTTCACGAACCAGAAGGGGATACTGGCAAAGTTTTTATTTTGAAAATGGACATCATTTTGGCTATTTCATTTTGGCTAGAAGAAGAACAGCAACAATAGGTTGAAAGACAACATTGAGCTGCAAGAAATCCATAGCAGAGAGCTCAAAGAAATTTTCATCTTTCCAGCAGAATGTAGACATGCTGAGCTACATCCCTGCACTTTTCAGAGGCGCAGAGTTTAAGGAGGGAGTCATGGACCTTTGTCACCTCCCGCAACAAGATCTGCAACCCACTGTACCAGCTGGCACTGCATTGAACGTTCCAAAGTTACGACAACATATAAGTAACATTCGTCAGTCTACAGTTTGTGCTTATGTTAAGCAAGCAACTGGTACCATTTTTACTAAAGCTAATAATTTTATCGTGCTCCCTATGGAATACAGCATGATAGGGCTCTGGGGTTCGTGCACATTTTAAACTTTCTCCAACCCAGTCTATCATTGAATGCATACACATCACTATGCAGGGTCCTCTAGACAAGCTCACTGCCTTCATTAATTAGAACATTCCATTAATACATCATACAGGTTGTGCTTACTTTCCTGACAACTATTGTGATGCTTTTATCTTGTACCAATCCTCCATACACCCCACTCTGATTCCACATAGCAAGAGGGATGCTCTTCTTGGGAACATGTGCTATCTCCTGCACAGGACACTCCTTTCAGAAACTTTTAATGTCCTCTCTATAATGGCCTGCCCAAAACACTCTGTCCCCTAACTGAACAGCTTTCTTATAGCCTGGTTAGCTTTTCTTCAGGAAATACAAATATATAAGCAATTATTTTACATATCTAATTTAGGGATTTAACCCCCTTACAACAGGATCTGATGTGACAATAGATATCAGTTATACAGCAGCTTTATTAAGAGAAAGGCAGAAAAAACACAAGCTATTTCGTGGCATATCTGGACAGCAGAGTAGACTTCTTTTCTCGTCTTTTTGCGTATTTTCAACCTTCCTGCGTATTTTCAACCTTCCTTTGTCTTGTTTCTTGCTCTTTAGTCTTCCTTCCTTTGTTCAGTTTTCCAGCCATAGCAAAATCCCTTGAAAGGATTATACTGGCAACCAGCCCAACCCCCACCACTGAGGCTACCAATTAGAAGTGTCCAGGTACATTTCACTATACAATCATTCGGCTCTTGTGCAGTCATAAGTGTGTTCATGTGTACAGCATTCACTTATCCATGTGCGCTTACATTCCTCGGTGATAACTCACAGCTTCTGCAGTTCCATTTATCTCACAGTTCTAAACTAGTACAAACTGATTTTTAAAGCACGGCAATATTTCTACCAATTCTACCATACAGAACAATACACAGGTAAAGAAAGAACATAACTTCGACAGACTACATTAATATACCAACAAAGAAAGAGCTTAATTCTTACAGACTCCCCACCTTGAGGGAGAGACATCTTTGTTGATCCATCATTGAATTTTAGCTGTGCTCAGTAATCTTTGCATTTTATCCTTCCTTTGAATCTGTTTCTGTCACTAATGCAGCAAGTTATTATCAAGAGCTTATACAATGATGGCCACCTGCACCAATACTAAAAGGTAAGAAAATATCCGTATCCGGGGTGACTTTGCATATTAGTCCCAACCTACCTACAAAAGGTAGTCTTAATTGCATTGATCTTACTCCAAATCAAATTAGTATCCTGTTGCAGCTGATCTCGTGCTTTCTTGATCATTCAATAGCTGTTTTTAGCTTTGTCAAATGTTTGGCAGGGGTGGAATATTACAGCCAAAGTTTCCCACATACTGATGTAAATCAAATTTTAATGAATCATTTATCTGAACCAATTATGCATCTCACAGTGAAGGCACCCCTAGGTAGCAGTGATCACAATATGATTGAATTTTACATTTAGTTTGAGGGAGAGAGGAGTGAGTCTGAGACTAAGTTTTTAAACTTAAATAAGAGCAATTATGAGGGCATGAAAGCTGAGTTGGCTAAATATTTAAGGGGATATTTCAGAATATACAGAATAAATGCATTCCAACGAGTAAGAAAAAGTCCAAATACACCATCCATGGTTAACTAGAAAGGTTAAAGGTAATATCAAGCTTAAAGTAAAAATATATAATTGTGCAAAGACAGATGGCAGGTCAGAGGATTGAACAGAATATAAGGAACAGCAAAGAATGACTAAAAGACTAATAAGGAATGAAAAAATCGAGTATGAGAGAAAGCTAGCCAGGAATATAAAAACAGAAATTAAGAATTTTTATAAATAATTAAAAAAGAAAAGAGTTAACAAAGTGAGCATTGGTCCTATAGAAAGTGAGTCTGGAGAATTGATAATGGAAAACAAGGAGATGGCAGATGAATTGAACAGGTATTTTGCATCAGTTTTCACTATAGAGGATACAAGTAGTTTCCCAAAAACAGCTTTAAACCAGGAAATGGAAGTGGGAAGGAAGTCAGGAAAATTACAGTCACCGGAGAAGTGGTACTGAGTAAACTGTTGGGGCTGTGGGTTGACAAGTGCTCAGGTCGTGATGGGCTTCATCCTAGGCTCTTAAAAGAAGCATCTAGTGAGGTAGTTGATGCATTGGTTTTAATTTTCCAAAACTCCCTAGATTCGGGGAAGGTTCCATTAGATTGGAAGAAAGCAAATGTAACTCCATTATTCAAAAAGAGAGGGAGACAGAAAGCGGGAAACTACAGGCCAGTTAGCTTAACATCTGTCATAGGGAAAATATTAGAAGCCATTATTAAAGAAGATATAGCAGGGCACTTGGATAAGCTCAAGGTCATCAGGCAGAGTCAACATGGTTCTGTGAAAGGGAAATTGCGTTTAACCAACTTATTGGGAGTTCTTTGAAGAAGTAACGTGCTGTGAATAAAGGGGATCCGATGGATGTACTGTACTTAGATTTCCAGAAGGCATTTGATAAGGTGCTACATCAAAGGTTATTGCAGAAGATAAAAGCACATGGTATAGGGAGCAACATATTAGCATGAATAGAAGATTGGCTGGCTAACAGGAAGCAGAGAACAGGCATAAATGGATATTTTTCAGGTTGGTAAGATGTAATGAGTGGTGTGCCACAGGGATCAGTGCTGGGACCACAATTGTTTACAATTTATATAAATGACTTGGGATGGTTGAAGGGATGATTGCCAAATTTGTTGACAACACAAGGATAGGTCGGAAAGTAAGTTGTGAAGAAAACATAAGGAGGCTATAAAAAGATATAGATAGGTTAAGTGAGTGGGCAAAGGTCTGGTGGACTGAGATGAGGAGAAATTTCTTCACCCAGAGAGTGGTGAGCCTGTGGAATTCGTTACCACAGAAAGTAGTTGAGACCAAAACATTGTATGTTTTCAAGGAGTTAGATATAGCTCTTGGGGCAAAAGGGATCAAAGGGTATGGGGGGAAAGTGGGAGCGGGCTATTGAGTTGGATGATCAGCCATGATCATAATGAATGGCGGAGCAGGCTCAAAGGGCCGAATGGCCTACTCCTGCTCCTAGTTTCTAATTAAATGGAGTATAATGTGGGAAAATGTGAAATTGTCCATTTTGGCAAGAAGAATAAAAGAGAAGCATATTATCTAAATGGTGAGAGATTGCAGAGCTCTGAGGTGCAGAGAGAACTGGGTGTCCTATTGCATGAATCACAAAAGGCTAGTATGCAAGTACAGCAAGTAATTAAGAAAGCTAATAGAATGTTATAATTTTTTGCAAGGTAAATTGAATAAAAAAGTAGGGAGGTTATGCTTCAGTTGTATAGGGCACTAATGAGACCACATTCAGAGTACTGTGTACAGTTTTGATCACCTTATTTAAGGAAGGATATAAATATGTTGGAAGCAGTTCAGAGAAGGTTTCCCAGACTAATACCTGGAATGGGTGGGTTGTCTTATGAGGAAAGGTTGGATAGAGTTGGCTTGTATCTGCTGGAGTTTAGAAGAGTAAGAGATGACTTTATTGAAACGTATAAGATCCTGAGGGGTCTTGACAGGGTGGATGTGGAGAGGATGTTTCCTCTTGTGGAAATATCTAGAACTAGGGGTCACTGTTTAAAAATAAGATTAAAAACAGAAATGAGGTGAAATGTTTTCACTCAGAGGGTTGAGAGCCTTTGGAACTCTCTTCCTGAAAAGGTCGTGGTAGCAGAGTCTTTGAATGTTTTTAAGGCAGAGGTGGATAGATTCTTGGTAAGCAAGGGGGTGATAGGTAGGATGCAGATTTCAGGTTACTATAAGGTCAGCAATGATCTTATTAAATGGCAGAGCAGGCTTAAGGGGCTGAATAGCCTACTCCTGCTCCTTGTTTGTATGCTCATATGTTTATAAATCATGTGTGCCTTCTCATGTGTGTATGTGGAGACCATGCAGGGGAATATCCTGAAACTCTGAATACCAACCAGTGAAGTCGACAAGGTTGCAATCATAGGCAGACAACTGTAAAATACACAAGTTTGTTCTTTCACAGTTTTCAACTGTTTTATATGGAACCATATAAAGCTCTTTTTCCTTGGGCATTGGATCAGGTAAACAGTTGGGCCAGCCTGATCCGCAATTGGATAAGATCCCCTTCATTTCGATACAAAAGCACATTTTTTTCTTCCCATGGTTGAGGGCCATATCCATATCCTCTATCTGATGCTCAATTGGTTGCATCTTTTTATCAAAGTATCTGTTGTTTAGATTTTTCCCAATTCCGTGCTACACCTGGTTGGTTGCATTTACTCATTGCACCACTTGATTCAGCCATTTAGAGTTAAAGGATCCCTGTAGCAGAGGGCCAGTACAGGGCAATAACAGGTGCCTGGATGTTCGCATCAGGCATCCCATCTTTACCTGGTGCAGTGGAACACCTATGGTTTTGTGTGTGATTGAGCATATAGCCAACAGACATATTGCAACAGGTTACCCCATTGGTGGGGTGATCTGCACATAACTTTTTAAGCATCATTTTCATGGTTCTATTTCCTCTTTCTACTATCCCCAATGATTGTGGATAATGAGTGATAAGCGGTTTATGCTTTATTCCCAATATCTCATGTAGATGGGTAAAACATTTTGCAGTGAAGTGTTACCCTTGATCACTATCAATCTGTACTGGTACTCCCAACCTGCAGGTCACCTCACTCAATAGAATTTAGAGCATGTTAGCATGACAGGGGAATGCCGTGATCCATTCCGTGCACATCTACAACTAGGGCATCCACATCGTTGTTCTGACTTTTGGGTAAAAGTTCAATAAAATCTGTAAGTGAGTCCAATGGCCTTCTGGGGGTAGAGCACTATGAAGATATGCTTGGTTTGAGCCAGGAGTAGGGTTGTGCAGCAAGCAAACCATGCAGTCAGCTACATTACGGACAATGTCTTCCTTCATACCCAGCCACTGCGCAACCTTAGCAACCTTGCAAATTGTACTTTCCATAGAATAATGCTCCCCCAACCATGGAACAATTCAAAAAATTCATTCTCAACAGCTAGGGTATGCACACTGCTGGGAAGGCAGCCACATTAGGGTTCTGCATTAGTATCTTATCTTTAGGATCATTAGGTCCATTGGTCTCTTGTGCTCAAGCCATGGGCTGGCTAAGAGGTTTTCTCTGGATATGCCACTCGGAGTCAATAGAGGTGGATATTTCTCCTGTATAAGGCCAAATAGGACAACCAGGCGCTAACATCTTGGATGAGGAAGTTGTCTAGGCTCCTCATCAGAGTGGCTTCCTTAGCAGCTCGGTCTGCCTTGCTATTGCCCACATGGTGGAGCCCCCTCCTTCTTGTGGGCAGTATCTTACCTACAAAGCACAGGTGCGTACACTTTTTAAGTGACAAAAATTAATTAGAGACCTATGAGCTAAGGCTTTCCAGTCGGTCATACAATATTAGTTTCTACAATAGAGAAGGAACAGCAAGGTATTGATGATGCAGGCACTACTAGACCAAATATTAACAGGCAGATCAGAGGTTTCAATGCTGGCAGTCAGTAGAGCAACAATCTCCACATATTGAGCCCAATAAGGTAGGCATTGATGTTGAATCACTATCTGGCGAGTCAACAGCAAAACTAGTGCGAGAAGACCCTTGGTCGTATTATGCCAACCTGTCCACTAAGACATTCAAAGTCCCTCTTATCAGTAGCCTTTGGACAGGAGGCAGATTGAAGTTCAGAACTGGAAGTCACCTGGCTTCATCAGCAAATTCAGCAGAATCTGGGGTGAGTGCAATATCAGGCTCTGTAAACCAGTAAAAGAAGTAAAATGTTGCACCACCTGGAAGGTGACAAGCATATGGTGTTCACAAGGGCTATGTCTTTTCCAGTCCATTAAGGATCTTGGATGCAAATGCAATATGCTGGAATCTCTCTTGAACCTTCTGAACAGTACTGCAGTGATATTCTGGGGCACCCACCTCTAGCTGGAAAAGTAGGTTGGGATCCAGGCAAATGAGGCAGGTTGCCTTAATGACAGCCTCGAGCAGTTGAATGACTTGGGTAGGCTCGTCAGGCCAAACCAAAAGAATATCGTCACAGTCTCCCATCAATAATTCATAAAGTGGTTGCGGGAGCTCAGTGAACATCATCAAGTATCCTCTAATTCTGTTATTGCAAGGGTTAAGTGTTGAAGCTTCTCCAAAATGTTTAAGTATAATTGTACGACGTTATTGGTCTGAGACAAGTGCAAATAAGACTGGAAGAAATGGACGGCTGCACATAACTTTGATTTGCATCAGGCTGTCAGCAGAAAGCTTTGAACATCTCTCAGAATCACAGTGCAGAAGAGGCCCTTCAGCCCATCGAGTCTGCACCTAAAGCATCTGTGCTTTATTTCCATAAAGAGTTTTGAAGACATGCTTAGTGCATCAAATAATTTTAATATCACATTTATACACAAACCACTAAGTTTGGTCCAACTCTTTTAAATAAGTGATGTATTCATTTCAGCATTTATCTTGTTTTGTAACTCTGGATAAGTTGAGATTATTTGAAATAGCTGTTTAAAAGCTGCTTCTCAAATAGTTCCGTGTTGAAACTGCTGGTTCTTATCTCCAAGAAATTCAGGTGCAGTATAAAATAGGCAGAGTTCAGACTGAACAATACTCTTACCCATCTTGCCCCTTTTAGTACCTGGTAAAATTAGTAGGCAGAAGTGGAAAATCAGGGCCTCGGATTTTAAATGCAATAGTAATAATCTTTGCACGTAGTACAGCCTCACGTGGTCAAATTGCCCTGATGCGACAATACTATCTATAATTTAGATATATCTGAACACCTCTAGTGTATTTTATTTTAAAAAATCAAAAATGGACTTTATTCCCCATAGTGTAAAGAATTTTCATTTCTAAAGCATCTTTTATTTCCTCACCATATCTCAAAAATGTAGTTCGCAACTATTGAATTACTTCAGGTTCAGTGAATTGAATTTTCAGTACAATAAATTGGTAAAGCCAGGTGAGGTGGGTGGATGAGTTGGGGGGACGATGGTGGTGAACCTCGTGAGGTCTTAGAAGGGTTGCTAGTGGCCTGGATTAGATCAAGGCCTTTTGGCCTCCCCACAAAAACAAAGCATATTCCCTGGACCATTTTGTGAGCAGCTGCAAAAGGAAGTTAACACTTTACCAAGTAGATCATGCAGTATTTACCAATTTCACTGGCAACATAGAGAACAAGACTCATTGAAGAACACAATACTTTTACAACCACAGTGCACCCTTACCCCCCCTATAAAAAAGTGACATATTGCCCCTTGATTCAAAACAAAGTTTACGGTTTCTTCAGTAGGAAAGACACCTTGATTAACTTTCCCCATATCCTCAAAGCATATTAAATGGGGGCAGTTGGAGCTAACACTGCAAATGAAATTGTAATTTTTAAGTGATAAATAAAACTGATTAGAAAATGTTCTAATAACATTGCATGTTTTATTACGATAATGGATACCTTGATTACAGCTATAATATTTCTTTACCATATCCGCTCTTGTAAGAATTAAGCTTGTTCGGTTGTTCAGTCAAGCAATGACGTCAAATATTCATTGCCAGTATTAGTAACAAGCTCTGAATTTAAAACTGATCTCAATGGAAGATAAGTTGGCTGTTTTTTTCCTCTGCCTCCTCTAAATTTATCCAAATTCGAAACATTTTTGCTGCAGGATCTGCCCAGTTCAAAGCAAGCCAAGAAATAATCAGTTGTACACAGTTACAGCAAAATGTAGCAACACCGAGAGATAGGTAACAAGATGTAGACTAAATGAGTCTTGTTCACAGTGGAGAAGGATTTGAAATGGTGTATGGCAGGAGTCTGTGCTAGGTTCACTTTAATTCTTAGAAAATTAGATGATTTGTATTTGGGTGTCAGAACTTGAACTGCAATTTCTGATGAGACCATAAGACATAGGAGCAGAAATTAGGCCATTTGGCCCATCGAGTCTGCTCTGCCATTCAATCATGGCTGATGAGTTTCTCAACCCTATTCTCCCACCTTCTCCCTGTAACCTTTGATCCCCTTACCAATCAAGAACCTATCCATCTCGGTCTTAAATACGCTCAATGACCTGGCCTCCACAGCCTTCTGTGGCAATGAATTCCATACATTCACCACTCTCTGGCTAAAGAGGTTTCTCCTCATCTCTGTACTAAAAGGTCTTCCCTTTACTCTGAGGCTGTGCCCTCGGGTCCTAGTCTCTCCTACTAATGGAAACATCTTCCCCACGTCCACTCTATCCAGGCCTTTCAGTATTCTGTAAGTTTCAATAAGATCCCCCCTCATCCTTCTAAACTCCATCGAGTATAAACCCAGAGTCCTCAAATGTTCCTCATATGTTAAGCATTTCATTCCTGGGATTGTTCTCGTGTACCTCCTCTGGACCCTCTCCAGGGCCAGCACATCCTTCCTGAGATACAGGGCCCAAAATTGCTCACAATATTCTAAATGTGGTTTGACCAGAGCCTTATAAAGCCTCAGCAGCACATCCCTGCTTTTATATTCTAGTCCTCTCGAAATAAATGCCAACATTGCATTTGCCTTCCTAACTACCGACTCAACCTGCAAGAGACGAAAGTAAGGAGTTTGGCAAATCACACAGAAAAATGTGAAAGACTTCAGAAAGGAATGGAAGACAAAGGAAAATGGAACAACATTTTAATGTAGATAAGTATGAAGTCATACATTTTGGTTGGAAAATAAGAATCAGAATATACACTCAACTGAAAGATGCAGAAGGCTGTGGATAAACAAAGGCATGGGGCTCAAATACATAATTCCCTGAACTTATATGCTGTCATGCTGAGCAGACATGGGATCATTGCAAATTTTTTAAAACCCATATGCCTTTCTTTAAAAGGGACATAGTTGATCTTTAAAATGGCTGCCACAGGTCACCTGGCTTTACAACTGCAAGGTTGTCAAGCTTCCGGAAGGCTTCAGGTTGATTCGAGCAGAAATACCCAAACATGAAAAGATTTTTGAAATTCAATGAGTCCTAAAACAGACAATGGCTTTCCCTGAAGGTATGAAAAACTTTAGCGCTTTTGGACACAGCAGATGATGAGACGACTTTGGATTGCTAAATGGAATTACCATTTGTATTATTTAGATGATGACTTGGCGTTTTGCTAGATCACGCTACTGCAACCATCTTGGCTTTCTGCTAAATACATAGCAGGAAAATTCACCTATTTGACAGATCCATCTTGAACCAGCTTCAACCCAGGGAGAGGCAGATAAAGGCATCTAAAAGGCCAATCGGCCAGCTGTAACACCTGCAGAACAGAAGAAAGGAAGCTCTCACTTCCAAGTAAACCTAATTCTATCTACTAACCTCACCTGTTAAAGCTCTAGCAATTTGACAGTGGAAATCATCACAGCTGCAGACAACTCTTCAACCTCCAGACCTTCACTTCAGACATATCAGGCCTAAACAGAATATGGAATAGACTTGATTCATGTTTATGAGTACCATTTTATCTTCATTTGTAACTAATCTTTATGTGCATGTGTTAGTAACTTTATCTTTTCTTAGGTAACTTCCTGAGTAATATAGTGTGAAATAAACTAACCTTCTCCTGTTTAAGTAAAAAGGCTTTGCTGCTAGGTTATTTTTTAATTGAATTACTCACTCCAAGGGTAAAATATACACACTCACATACATACATTGTTCATGGGCGACTTTGGGAAAGTACCTTTAAAGCGCCCGTGACAATGTGCAAGTGCATGAAGTCAGGAAAGGCTAACAGCATTTTTGCAATATGCAGAGCTCACAAGTGTAGTACAGTAGTAAGTTTATCCAAAACATTAGTTAGGCCAGAGAGTACTGTATACAGTTCTGAGTATTCCATTATAGAAAGAACATTAAGGCTTTACAAAATGCACAGCATAGATTCAGCAGGATGATGCCAAGGTTAAGAAACTGTAATTGTGAAGAGAGACCCTGTTGCCCTGTTAATAGTCCCTATACTATTAACAAATGGTTCACTCAATAGCATGTAGCTAATTAAGCAGGAATGTAGTTTGAGAACTCAGATATAAATAGTTTACTTAATTCTGCAATACCATTGTATCCTAATTAATACAATGATTTTATTACCTTAAAAAATCAGCCACATTTCTAAGGAGGTGTCAGCCTTCACTCAGTCATAGCACTCTTCCGAGTTGCTAGATTATGGCTCAAGCTCCACTTCAGAGAACCAAGCGCATAATCTACCATGATACATCAGTGCAGTTATGGAGGAAGGGTGCACTGCCAAAGGTGCTGTCATTTGAATGAGATGTTAAAACTCTTTTGCCTTCTCAACTGAATGTAAAAGATCCCATGGCTATATTTGATGAGGAGCAGGAGAGTTCTTGTTCTGGCCAACATTTATCTTTAGAACATTAGAAAAAGAAATATACTGGCCTGATTATCTCATTGCTGTTTGTTGGATGTCATTGTGTACAAATTAGCTGCTGCATTTCCTACATTACAGTAACATGTCAAAACATTTAATTGGCTGTGAATTGCTGTGAGACGTCCTGAGACCGTGAAAGCAGCTGTAGAAATGCAAGCACTTTATTTGGAAGGCAAGCACAGGGAAATGAGACAGTGACATAGTTCCTTTAATCTGACTTTTTATTTTAAGATGTTTTAATATAATTATGAATTAGACATATTCAAATCAACAATTTTGTACTACTTTGAAGTTGCAAACATTATTGTATATTATTAGTAATTCATATTGTAAGCCATCAGATCCAAGAATCTATTTTAAAAGCTTTGCACATGGAAACAAAGATTAATTTAATCCTTTAATGATAAAGAGATACTTTGTGAATAGGATTTTAGTACAAGTCTCAAAGGTCGGCAGAAATTAGATGTGCGTGTGCATATTATATTTCTATAATTTCTATATATTATATAATATATACACTTACATACAAACTTGAGTTAGTATGCTCCCCATTAACAGATTACCTAAAAATTACTTCATTTACTCAATTTCTATCAATTCCAAGGTTAAGTATTAATTCCAGGATATGAGCATACTGTGCTAGCTAGGCTAGATGCACTTCTGCACATGACAGAGTTCTGATACTTCAGAATGTGTGTAAAGGTCAGATCTTTATACAAAGTGAGTCCCACTAATACAGCAGATAAGGTTGAACCATGTTTTGGGTTACCATTTTTATGAGAAAATGTAATCGTTTAATTTCAAAGCAGCTTTCTTCAGTCAATCATATCTGCTCCCGCACAGCCCGTGGCATCAACAGAAATATGAAGATCCTCCAACATCTCTGCTAAACTGATCCGAGGGGCACCATCATCATCAGTATCACTTTCAACCGGAATTTTTGAGGAATCTATGAAAAGAAGTTATTTATATTTAAAGGATATCAAATTTACTACAATCATGTTAGTAACTACAACTTTGAATATAACTGTCAAATGGAGCAGTCTGAATCCTTACTAACATGGTATTAAATAATATAAAAGTTTTAACAAGATTCTGGATCAAATATGCTGTCTCTGACCAATGAGGTTATAACCAGTTAGCAAAGTAGCGCATTGCAGTCAGGTTTGCCTGCAATACATGATTCAGAAGCAGACACAGCTGATCCATAGTGAATGTGGAGACTTGCAAGGTATGAAATCAAATAATATTTTTGATGCACTAGATATTTGCACTATGAAACTATTTTCCAAATTTTTAGACCCTTAAATCCCAAGCAATGGATAGCACTCTGATGCCATCTAGTGGTAAATTATGCTTTCCATACCTAGTGCTAAACTGGACATATTCAAGATGTTATTGCTCCACAAGGCTGCAGAATTAATTTTAAGAAAGATTTTTACCAAATAGAGATTTGGGGATGGATGGGTAAGATTAAAAATAATATTCATTCCTCTTCTTTTTCCACAATAATATCAATGCCATTTAGGTCATTTTTGCATGAACCTCAGTGTGAAACTCACCGCGATAAATATTGACATTCTTCCTAATGATATCATCATCTTCAAGGTCTTCAAGGAATTCCAAGTATTGTCTATAATGTACAGAAAATTCTGTTATTTCATATTCATTACCTCATTTGAGTATCACACAGTCCAGTTTATGATTTTTAGACTAACAATGCTTAGGTATGTGCTTGTTCCACCATGGCAATTTCTCAAACTAAATTCAATAAATCTTGTAATTCTAGGCAAGCACCAGAAAAGGTGACCATTGAAGCTACCATATTTTTGTTAAAAAAAAAATCAGCTGGTTCCTGCCACTCCTTCCCCCTCTAGCCTACTTTTGACTTTCGTCCCACACAGCATGGCTGACTTATAGGAACAAGAGGTGGTCATTCAGCGCCTTCAGCATGTTCTGCCATGCAATTAATTATGGTTCATCTGTACCTCAACTCAGCTCACCGGCCTTTTCTGCATAGATTATTGTTGGGTATGAATATTGAGTTATATTGCTCAGGTTTCAAAAATTTCAATTGCCTCAGGTACAACAACTTTTGAGTGGGTTCCAGATTTTTGCTATCCTCAAGTGAAAAAATGCTCCATGATTTCACTACTAAATCGAGCTCTACTTTCAAGATTACACCATCCTTCTGGATTTCTCCATCAGAGGAAACAGTTTTTCTGTACCTTCCTCCTTAAAACTATTTTAACATCTTGCTCAAATCACCTTCAACCTTCTAAACTCAAAGGAATGCAAGCCAAACCTATGCAACTTATTTAAGACTTGGTATCAAATACGGTGCATTGGCATTGCAAACTCTCCAATAATATACCTATCTGAAAGCAGGACCTAGCTGGGGTCTGAACAAAGCTTTGCCTAATGCTTAACTAAAGTATCATTTCCTCACTTCTGAATTCCAATACCCTTAGATAAAAGACAACATCACATGAGCCTATTTAATTACTTTCTGTACCTATAAACTAACTTTGAGTGGACAACCCAACCTCTGTTTCTCCCTAGCTTCTAGTCTCTCACCATTAAGAATGCATAATGAGGGAGGCTTGCCTGAGAGCCCAGACATCCATTAGTCTGTTTTAACAGTTGCGCACAAAGGAAACATTGCTTGATTGACAGCTCTTTCTCTGTGATCTATTCTGTCAATTGCACAATGTTTATTTACACAAGATAAAGAGGTCAAATGCTTATAGTTTGAAACTTTTAAAGTCTGGATGATTTATATTTTTCTAGGGCTGTAGTAAAAGCCATTTCTTTTAAACTAAAGAAGTTATGAATGAATGACAGTTATTTTTGAAAAGCTTTTGCACACATGCTATTACTACTATCGGGTACATTGGTTCTGTATACAAGGTAAATGGGCATGGAAGTGTCATAGCTTGGCATGGGCAAGATCCTTTGAACTGACCGCTCAAATGGTTCCCTCATCCAAACTATGGGTTACGCACCTCAGAGGGGCCATGAACCACGACGGTTTGAAAAGCTGTCCCGACTCCAGGAAAATTGTGGTGGACTAGGAGATACCGATAAATACAATGGAGCCAGCCAGGTCAGGAGTGCAGAGTGCAGGCACCGTTATCCTGCACTGGTGAAAGCTGGGGTCTGGAATCCTGGAATTGGGTCCCAGCTACCACTTTTTAAATGGTCCGCAGAGTCTCCCCGACTCCACGAAAATTCAGGCCTATGTCCCTGATGGTAAATTCTTGTAGCATCTGCACAATTGATGTTATTACCTGGTTTAACTCCTCATTCCCTTCTTATATAATGGAGTGACATTTGCAATTTTCCAATCCAAAAGCATAATCCCCGAATCTAAAGATGTGGAAAACTTTGTAATTTCCGTGCCAATTTTTAATACCCTGACGAGGCCACCAGATCTCAAACCACATTATTTCAGCCAGTATCTTTTTTTAAAAACTTATATTAGACCTATTCAGTTCCTCCCTTTGACTTACTTTAGGTTCCCTCGTGCTGCTGATATTTTGTTCTCCTCTTCCATTGTGAAAACATACAATGTAATTATTTAACAAGTTTGCCATTTCCTTATTATCCAAAGGCTTAATGACCTCTGAAAAAGTAGTCTAGCAGGCTTTTTATATAGTATTACACAACATAGGGCTAGATTTTGCAGTCAACAACAAAGCAACTTCATTCACTGCTGACCTTGAGGAAAGTTGCCTACAAAGGTCTAGTGATCTCTGTTGCTTGGATTTCCCCTTCCCAGTGTCGTTTTGAATCTGGCACCAAATCAAAGGGTTTGCCAGGTGTCCAGCAGCAATGATGACATCAAGTAGAATAAACAGCCGATCACAGTGAAGTATTTTCACAGGCATTGCAACCGCAAAATCCAGACCCTTACAAATACAAACTATTTTGCTGACCAATGTCACACTTAAATCAGGTAAAATCATTTTTAGAACTGGTCTTTAAAAAAGGCCAAACTTATGCCAATATAGGTCAAGGTTAACCCTGTGATGGCATTTCCTTAAAGAAATTTTTCATGAATTTGTCCAATTATCTTTCAAAATTGAAGTATTTTCATAATTCCAAATAAATTGTTACTTTTATCTTAAGGAAAATTACAATGTAAATGTCACTTGTGCAGCTCCTGGTTTTCCTGAGGAGACAGCAAGAACGATCTGAATGTGTAAACACTCAAGGCATACTAACAAGAACGTTTTGCACATATATCTACAGTCTACCATGCAATCTTATCCAAAATGGCTTGGGTTGGCGTATTTAGATTTGATGCTGCAGAATTTACGAACACATTTTTTTGTTAGCTTTCAAGTTACTTTCAAAGTAATAGCCCCATAAATCTATTGTACTGTGATCTGAAGGGAGAAAAAAGAAAAACTAGACTATACTTTGCATCATCTGTTCCCAAATCCTCATGGTCCTTGTCCAGTTCTTTAAGCTTCCAATTCCTACGATGTTGCCTCCTACCCCGATCATAGCTCTTTTTAATCAATACCTACAGGAAAATGCATCATGGGTAGGCAATCATAAATAATTGGTTATTTGATATTCACATCAATCTACATATCTATGTAGCAAAATGAAAAATATTCCTTTATGTCATTAGAAAATCTTGATTTGAAATCAGTTGGTTTACTTCAGTTCATCCTAAACTACAACATGCTCCAAATTTCTCAAAGTTTCATCGTTAGAAAAGACATATTAAAAAATTTAACTGTGTGCTGAACAACTATCATTTCAATTACACCATCCACGTATAAAACACCGTGAGACATTTTTGTAAGATTGGGGAAAAGAGTGGATGTTATGTAGGAAGAAGAAAATGAAAAAAAAAATAGGGTGTGATAAATGCCAATCAAAAAGGGTTAAGAATCTTGTTAAAAGAGCAAGAGGCGATACAGAGAAATTTGGGAAAGTAAATTGCACTGCCTCAAACAATGAACATAATGATAGGTTGGGCAATATAGGAAAACTAAAGTAACCAGACTGCTGCTCCAGTAACAGATTCACTTCACTACTATACAAGAACATTAGTAAAAAGAATTGCATATTACACAAGTAGGAATAAGAGCAAGGAACTTATAATGGATACATGCTGATTACAATGAACTACTGGTAATTTTTTTGAATGATGGGTGAATTTGGTGCAAAAATATTTGGAAACTGAAGTCACATCTTCAATAATTTTAACACGTTAAGTAATCCTCTTGTAATTCTTACAATCTTACAATACATTTAACTGCCCACCCCAACCCCCATCTCCCACAAGGCAAGTGGTCAAACACCCTCCCAATATTCTTCAATTGTATTCCATCACCTGCTGTTATGACATCCATTATGCACAGAATTACATAGAACTTACAACACAGAAAGAAGCCATTTGTGCCAACCAGCACATGTTGGGTGTTTATCGCTCACACAAACAGCAGAACTGGACCAGTGTGCTATCCATTGTTCTTATACATACATATATCTCCTTTCCTAGCCTACTCTTAAATGTTGGTGTGCAGTTTGCTTCAGTCACTAATTCACAGTGTATTTCATAGCCTCTCAACACTGCAAAGCTCCCCTTGCTCAGTCCAACAGCTCTTATTTATTAGGTGCATTTCCCTCAATCCAAAATAGGTAGATTGGCCCCTGTATACCTTCCCTTCTCCAGGTGTTCATTAAATATGCTCATTACATACTCTAACATAAATATAAAAATTGAATGAACATGTAAACTTACTGTATGTGAATTGCAAATAAATATTGCCCAACACCCTAGGTAGAATTTAATCTTTATTTCTGACAATTTATTCAAATTTGGTATCCCAAGGCTTGACATCATAAACAAACTACTTAGCCCATTTGCATCTAGAACATTATTAGCAAAACAGATTTATTGTGCTTGAGAATCAGCAACAGCGACGAGTCTGCCGCCCCAGAGGGGGAAAGAGTGACCCTGATGTAGCCCCCTCACATGGGTGAATAGCTAGGAGCAGAAACGAGGGGACTGCAGGGAGAGCAGGAGGGGAGGGAGGGGAAGGCTGGAGGACAGAGGATGGCAGACAGGACCTCTCTACTACAGCAAAAGGGTGGGGGGGCAGGGGGGTGGGGGAAGACTCTTGTGGGGGGCTAGAGCAAGGAATGGGCAGGTCCTGTAGAAGGAAGAGAAAATCTGAGGGAGGCGGAGGATAGGGAGGTTATTGCAGCAAGAACCTGGGAGGGTGAGGGCTCATTGTGGGTGGAGGAAGTCTGGTGTGGGGATGGAAGGGGGAGGTGCAGGGTTGGATGAAGGTCAGGGGGCACAAGTAACCTATGTCCCTATGAACACATACACACCTCCATATGATCATGCTAATTTGCTAATGTCTCACAGCATAGCTGGATTCCAATCATCTTGGAACTCCCTTGCCACTGGACCATGGCCCCACTCTGCTGAGACTGTGTGGCGCAACAAGCACCCAAAGCTTAAAAAAATAACAAACAGGCATTTTCCACTCGTCAAGATCAAGTTTGGGGCCTGTAATGTCAGGGCCCTCATGGATAACCCCAGAAGTGACAGGTCTGAGCGCCTCACTGCAATTGTAGCTTGGGAAATCAGGTGCCTCAACATCCACACTGCTGCCCTAAGTGAGGCATAACGTTCAGGAGATGACCAACTGAAGGAGCAAGGTGGCAGAGCCTTCCAGAAGAAGAAAAATGCCTCCAGAGGTGGGCATCACCATCACAAATGAGCTTGTCTGGCATCTCAGCAACTCCCACTTGTGACTGTCTGGCTCTCACTGGAATGAGGAATCAGTACGCCACTGCCATCAGCTCATACACCCCCAAGACAACCAACAAGGCCAAGGAGGGATTTCAAACCAATCTTGAAGAATCCCTAGTCAGAGTCTCAGCAGGAACAAACTGATTCTCTTCAGAGATTTCAATGCCAGGGTTGGGAAGGAAGCACATCTCTGAAAGGGTGTAATTGGTAAGGAAGGAGTAGGGAAAGCAAGCTCCAATGAAGTCCTCCTATTGACAAAATTTCTAGAACATGACCTTGTCAAAGCCAACATCCTATTTCCACCAGTGAGACAAGCACAAGACCTTATGGCAATACCCACGTTTCAGACCTGGCACCTGTCAGTGTTCGAGTTAAGGGATCAGAAAGATATCCACATCACACATGTCATAACAGGTGTCAACAACTGCTGGATCAATCACTGCCTTATCTGATTTACCATCTCCCATCTGCCTAGCCCCCAAGGCAACAGAAGCAACGCAGCAAGAAAACGAACATCGAAGGCCTCAAAGATCCTGCCAAGGCGGCCCTTCTCAGACAGCACCTCACTGCCAACCTCTCAACCTCCAGCCACCAAGAGCTACAGTATACCCTTCGTGCCTGATCGACCCTAAAGTCCACCATTAAAAAAGGGCATGCAGAGAGGTTCTTGGTCTGCCTAACAGGAAACATCATGATTGGTCTGATGAAAACCACCAAGAGATACAGGACCTAATTGAACACAAGTGCAAAGCTTTCAGATTCAAGATGTCTTCACACCTCAAGGGAAAAACAACAGTCTGACAGCCACATGGAAGCAGCTGTACAGCATAAAACCCATGATATAAAAAACAATGTTGGGTAGAAAGAGCGCAGGAGATCCAACAACTCAGGCACCAACGGCTTCTTCAGGACAATCTATGGCCCAAGCACTCAAGGGCCTACCCTGCTGAAACCCTAACATGAAGGAGAACTCAAAGACAGGGAGGCAGTCAGTGATCACTGGAGAGAACATTTTGAAGAATTCTTCAGCCCTGACTCGCTTTCACTTGAATGTCCTCAACTCCATTTATCAATACCCTGTATGGCTTAGTCTTGGCATCACCCTGATCCAGAGAAAAGCTGAAAAAGCCATTCGACAAATGAAAAACAACAAAGCCACTGGAGCAGATGGCATCTCTGCCTATATTCTGAAATACGGCAGTGATACACTGCTGGCATGGCTGCACAACCTCATATCTTTCACCTGGGAAGACTGTATGCCAGATGATCTGAGGGACATTGTGTCGCGTGACTATACTCAAGGAGAGAAACAAGTCCAATTACCATAACTAAAAGAGAAGTCTCCCTGCCGTCAGGCACAAGGAAGACCATTGCAAGGATCCTCAATTGCCACCTCCTAGTGGCCGAAGAGCTCCTTTGGTTGCAGTGTGGTTTTCGCCCATTGAGAAGCACCACAGCATGGAAAATTCTTTAAAAAATGCAAGGAACAGTACCAACCACTATACTTGGTCTTTTTTCCCCCTGACCTCACGAAAGCCTTTGACTCTGTCAACCATGAAGACTTATGGAGTATCCTCCTCAAAAGGTGGCTGCACTCAAAAATTTGTTACCACTCCATGATAACATGCAAGCCATAATCCTCACCAACAGAACCATCACAAACCCTTCTGCAGGGCAGATTGAGGTCAAACAAGGCTCTCCATCTTCCTCACTGCACCTCACCTCCAGCAAATTACCCAAAGGGGTAGGGTTTTTTTAAAAAACCGATGTGGGCATTGCTGGCTAGACCAGCATTTATTGCCCATCGCTAACTGCCCTTGAGAAGGTGGTGGAGAGCTGCCTTCTTGAACTGCTGCAGTCCAAGTGGTGTAGGTACACCCACAGTGCTGTTAGGGGGGGAGCTCCAGGATTTTGACCCAGCGACAGTGAAGGAGCAGCGATATAATTCCAAGGGAACTTCCAGGTGGTGGTGGTCCCATGTATCTGTTGCCCTTGTCCTTATAGATGGTAGTGGTTGTGGGTTTGGAAGATGCTGCTTAAGGACCCTTGGTGAATTTCTGCAGTGCATCTTGATGATACACACAGCTGCCATTGTTTGTCGGTGGTGGAGGGAGTGGATGTTTGTAGAAGGGGTGCGAATCAAGCAGGCTGCTTTGCCCTGGATTGTGTCAAGCTTCTTGAGTGTTGTGGAGCTGCACTCATCCAGGCAAGCGGAGAGTATTCCATCACATTCCTGACTTGTGCCTTGTAGATGGTGGACAGGCTTTGGGGAGTCTGGAGGTGAGTTACTCACTGCAAGATTCCTAGCCTCTGACCTATCCTTGTAGCCACAGTATTTATATGGCTAGTCCAGCTCAGTTTCTGGTCAACGGTAGGCCCCAGGATGTTGATAGTGGAGGATTCAGCAATGATAATGCCATTGAATGTCATGGGGTGATGGCTAGATTCTCTCTTGTTGGAGATGGTTAAGCATGGTGTGGTGCGAATGTTACTTGCCAGTTGTCAGCCCAAGCCTAGATATTGTCCATGCCTGACACGAGACTCCTGAAACAAGTGCTCTACTCGGAGTTTCGATACGGCAAACGAGCCCCAGGAGGGTTGCAGAAACACTTCAAGTACACCCTCAAAAAACATGGAACATTTTCCTTACCTTGGGAGCCTCCTCTCGACAAAGGAGGACATAGATGACAAAATTCATCATCACCTCCAATGGGTCAGCTTGGCTTTCAGCCAACTGAGGAAAAGGGTATTTGAGGACCAGGATCTCAAAGTCGAGACCAAAGTCATGGTTTACTGGGCAGCAGTGATCCCTGCGCTCCTATATACTTTGGAGACTCGAACAACCTACAGCAGGCTCCTCAAAGCACTGAATAGTACCACCTGTGGTGCCTTTGCAAGATCTTCTAATTCCAGTGACAAGAAAGGCAGTCTAACAGCAGTGTCCCCTACCAAGTCAACAAGCCCAGCATTGAGGTGCTAATAACTCAAAACCAGCTCTGGTGGGCAGGACACGAGGTTTGTGTGTCTGACAACAGACTCCCAAAGTAACTGCTCTACTCAGAACTTGGTCGTGGCAGGAGACTCCCAAAACGACAGAAACGCTTTACAGATTTCCCCAAAAGATCCCTCAATATGTCAAACAGCTTCACCAACCCACGGGAGTGCCTGGTCTGTGACCAACCAAAATGCAAAAGGCAGCAAAGACTTCATCAGGAACGCGCACAGGTGAAGTCAAGGCATCAGAGAATTGGACTTTTCAGCCATCTCAGATCCCACTGAACTGGAGTGGAGGTAAATCATCCTCGACTCAAAGGGTCTGCCTAAGGAGAAAAGACTTGAGATGTAGAAAAATGTAATCAATTACACTTCTTTCTCTTATTGTACTTCAGCATTATCAATACTGATGATTTTTTTTGAAAAAGTAAATTATACTGGCAATTCTGCGACAAGCAGCAATAAGATCCCCTCCAAGTCAAATACCACCATTCCTTCACTGTTGTTGATTATGAAATTCCAGGATATTAATCCAACAATGTGGAAGCCACAAGGACAACAATAATTGAAGGAAAAGGCCAATCACTGCCTTCTCAGAGCAACTAGAGATGGGCTATAAATGCAACTTTTACACATCCATAAACAAATAAAATAACATTTAAATATTAACAGACATGATTTCTCAATGTTTCAAAACATCCAGGGAATAAAGCAAAGAGTAAACTAGGTAAAGTATTTTGGATTGATGTGTTTCAGAATGGAGAATTTTCAAAATAATACTTACTCTCTAATATCAGCAATATGTTTGATTCATTAATGGAATACACAATCAACTGATTAATTTCCTATACAATATCCTCTATTTACTAAGAATGTATTTGCTTTTTTTTTCAAAAAATCAACTTCATTTTTTCAAAACAAGATGGTTAACAAAATTATTTATATTCTTAATTACTGTGTGAGGGTATTTCTTACCACATCAGGAACACGTTGAGGATTCATTTTGTTCACATACTCATCATTGAGGTTTGAATTAACCAGATCAAACCTAAAAATCAAAAATCATTTTATTTAAATATATGTTTTTACTATAAGTGCATAAACCAACTGAACTACCATTTCATTCAGCAAACATATTCTTACACTGGTTTCGGTGCAATCATATATTTATTTTAAATACTTGCAGAGCTGCCTTGGCTAACTCATTTTGTCAGGGGATATGTTATTTTGCCATGATCATGTAGGTTTATTGCAACATTTGCACCAATGTGAAAGGCAGATTTAAATAAAGGAAACAAAGTCTGTTTAAGGTTACTTAAATTTAAGATATTCTTAATTTTTAATATTGCTCTTTTTTCAGCAATATTCAAGATTCTTAATTTGTTAAAGCATTTGATGTATTAATATGATCTTTTTGTGGGTTGCAGGTAGGTTGCAACCCAAGGCCTAAATCTAGAATGAGACAGCACAGATTTGTTGGGTGACTTAGGAATGGTTGTGGATGTGCCAAAAAATCAACTGAAAAAAGCACATTTAAATACATCTGAAAACAAGCAAGGAAATTTTTTAAAAATATATATCTTTGGCATTCCCGATCACAGGGAACTGTGGATGCTATTGATATGGATATTACTGGACTTTAATCAAGACTGCAATTGGTGGTTTCTTGGAATTTAAAGGAATTGAGTATCAGGGTCGGACAGGAAAATGCAATTGAGGTCGAAGACCAGCTACGATTTTTGAATAGTGGAGCGAGCCCGGAGGATCAAATGGCCTATGCCTGCTCCTTAATTTTTTTAATGTTCTTATTAAAACAAAATCGCAGACAGATTTGGGTAACATACACAAGAACACCACTTAGTAACAAGTGAACAGCAATTACAGTGCAACAGCCAATTACTACATAGGACATTGCATATGATAAAACACTGAAAACTTAATGTGGAAAGTGCACACCATACGCAAAATGTTTAATATTAGATGCACCAATATCACACTTGAATGAAATGCACAAGGGCCATACATAGACTTAGAGAAGCAAAAGTCAAATGAGTAGTTTATGGAAGAAAACAAAATGATTCTCAGCTTTTAGTATATGCATTTTAAAATGTGCTTCAAATTGTATTGTAATGAACACAATTCACATCTTAACTCATAGTGCTTTACAATTCTTAAATTAACTGCCTTTCTATGGGAAATTACTGACCCCAACACCAGATCCCCATGATTAAGCAAATGTCCCAAATGAGTACGACAATAGTATTGTTGGTTAGTGTCCATCTCAGATGTTTTCTGTACCCAGACTTCAGCCAATGTATGCTGGAATAAAAGTTGAAAAAAAAAAGAATGTTACGAGCAAAATCACAACTTAATAGTTTGAAAAGGAATTACCTTTGAAGGAAACAATTTCCATAGAAGATTAGTTTAGCTACAGAGAAACAATAAAAAATGTGCTGCGATTCATTGCATTTTTGCCTGTTTACTTTGCAATATTTACAGTAACATTCAGAAATATGTCCTGAAAATTTTATGCATGTGCAAAAGTGCGAGATGAGAAAGGTATAAAAAAATTTGCTAATGGAATACAAAGCAGTTGAACCTATTTATTCTACTTATTGAAATGCATAACTAGTTTCACGTGCTGCATTAAAAACCTAGAACATTCTTTATAGGAGATGGTATAGTCAGGAAAGTAATCTTCTCGCTCCACATTGAAAAGTTTACTGTGGAACAACAGTTGAGAGACAGTAGCTTATTATTAAAATACTATCAGTAGCTTTGAAGAAAGTAGCACCACGACATCCTAATTTAAGAACATGAAAAGCAGCATTCCAGTGTCAGGTGATGCTTTTGCTTCATTTCTAGAAGGCCCATGTTTGTCTGCTTGCAGTGATGCCCAATCCAAAACATTTTTAACTAGTGCTCAGTGTACTACTGGTGAGTAAATCTTCACTTGAGAAGAAACAGGGAAGCATTGCTGATATTCTGTCACCAAAAGGCTATGACCTTTAGGTTATAGAATGCAGGGTTCTAGACCAAATCAGAGTTACAATGGGCTAGACAAAAAAAAATCAAAATAAAGGAAAACAAAAAAAAAGGACGTATAGAAGGCTGTGCTTTCCTGCGAGTTTTAAAGTTGTGCTTTCTGCACACAAGTGAACAAATACAATTGATGGAAATAACAAAACATAACCTAAGCACTTTCAAACCAACAAGAAGTCACAATTATTAGAAAACATTTGCAGCAGGGTGCTTGCATTTTGATTTTGGATTTTTTTTTAAAAAATGCACATACAATAATCTATACAACTTCTCTATCAATACGTTCACCAAAAATTTTTCATTAGGAAGTATAATTGTCATGAAACTATGTTGTTATTTTACTTAGATAAAAGCAAAATACTGTGGATGCTGGAAATCTGAAATAAAAACAGAAAATGCTGGAAAAACTCAGCAGGTCTGGCAACATATGTGGAGAGAAAAATAGTGTTAAGAGACTCCGTATGACTCTTCTTCAGAGCTGAAAAAAACCAGAAATATGATGGATTTTATACCGTTTAAGAGGGATCGGATCGGAGCAGGTGGAGCAAAATAGGTGGTCAGGGATAGGTGGGAGCTCAGGGGAGACTGACACAGATGTCATGGACGCAAGACAAAGCGAGTGTTAGTGGTAGTGTAAAGGCTAAAGAAGATGCTGAAAGAGGCATAAAGGTAGGATAACAATGCGTTAATAGCAGAACAAAGGTCAGCGCTCTGAAAGTGCAACACAGAAACAAGTGACAGATGACCCTGTAGGGGGTGGGGAAAAATGATAAAGAAAGGATTAAAAATAAAAAAAATAAAAATTTTAAAATTAGATTTAAAAGGGGGTAAAGATGGAGGAGGGAGTTCATAGTCTGAAGCTGTTGAACTCAATGTCAAGTCCAGAAGGCTGCAAAGTGACTATTCGGAAGATGAGGTGCTGTTCCTCCAGTTTGCGTTGGGCTTCACTGGAACATTGCAGCAGGCCAAGAATGGACATGTGGGCATGAGAGAAAGGTGGTGTGTTGAAATGGCAAGCGACAGGTAAGTCTGGGTGATGCTTGCGGACTGAATGATGGTGTTCCGCAAAGCGGTCACCCAGTCTGCATGTAGTCTCTCCAATGTAGAGGAAACCACATTAAGAGCAGCGAATACATTAGACCAAATTGAAGGAGGTGTAAGTGAGCAGCGTTTGGAGCCTTGGACCATGAGGAGGGAGGTGCAAGTGTTGCATCTTCTGCAATTATTTTACTGATGGTAATGCTGAGGCTCTCTATAATGTTTGGTCAAGGGCTGCTCTCAAAAGCTCTTGGGAACCATAATACATTGTGGTTTACAGAAGTTGAAGCGATGTCAAAAGTCACCAGTCCAAGAAGCAATTATCAGTCCCGAGTCAGTTACAAAATCAAGCTCTTACCTTACATTAACAAAGATAGTTAAAACCAGTAAACTGTATCCATCAAATTAATGTTAGCCTGTCTGTTTTATAATCTCAGTTTTCTGTCCTATTACTGATGTGGCCTTTCTGAATGACTGACTATTAGAGCATCTAAGCTCAGATTCCTTTTAACTGTATAGCCATTACTTCAAGCCGTTGTATATCAGCAATCACCTGGAAAAGGTGGTCTCACACCTCAAATGATGAGATATAGTTGTACGATGAAAGCAGATGGTGCAAAGCCAGACCGAAAAAAAATAAGCTTTTGAAGTTAAAACAAATTTGGATACTCACCAACTCACTCACCATTTTAGTGATTAGAAAAAAAAACATCTCAATTGTTTCAACCATAATCTCTCCACAATGCTGCCTTTTTATGATTAATTCCCCTTTCATGTGTTTGAGTTGTGTGTGGAGTCCTGCATTCCCCAAATTAGTAAGTTCTTAACAAGAAATCAATACGAGGCTCCCACTTACATTGTGAGATCTTCAGTGCAGTATAAATGTATTAATATATGCCACACCATTTCTCAATTATTATTTTTTCTCTATTATGGTCATATCTTCCCCCTCAAACTGTCTAAAAGGTCTGTAGGTTTGATAGGCTACCAGTAATTAACACTTCTCTGCTAAAATACATTTTTGCTCTACTGCATGATTACTTAATTCCTAGAACATCAAATACTTAATTGAAATGCCCACTAAAAGAACAGCACCACAGCTTCACCGGTCATTGCCACCCAAGAGGCAGATTCTTTAAACCTAAACAGTCAATGCAGAAAATATTAAAGTTCAGATCCATCAGTATTTAGTAATTGGTAATTAGCTATAGACCACAAAGGACCATATACATTTCTCTCCTTTAGAGAGAGACACACAATTAGTTATATATGACTTGAGATGCACCACTCCGCAAGCATGGGACAAGGCAAGGTTGCAGGCCTCCATGAACTGCCACAACCAGTGTGAGGATTGAGTCTGCGCCATTGATGTCATACTGCAGACTTTAGCCATCTAGTCAAATGAGCTAACTAATCCCCCACAATGTTAAACATATGTACTGATGCACTAAATTTAAGGTAGATTTGTTTTAACTATGCAACAAAGGTATACTTGGTTACTATGAAACTAACTACAGAAAACAGTGAAGTGTGCTTTATGGAAGTTTGCAAATTTTTAAATTCAACTCCATGAGAATAGTAAAATCTCTCTGAATAATTGAATTTTAGTATCAACCCAAGGGCCTGCCAATAAAGAAAAAATATCTAATACATGTAAACACAGTAGAACACGACTGAATGCCTGCTAGTTTGGAAGATTATGTTTTTATTTCTTCCTTCAATAATTCCGACAATGCTATAGAAAATTTCACAAAAGTTTTCTACAAGAGAACTCGGTTTTCTTAGGCCCCAAGAGGAAAATTTCACACCTCTTCAAAGATTATCTGTTTACTTACTCTGGTGGATTTTGTGCCTGTACCAGGAACACGCTTGCAGTCTCCAATTATGTCAATATCCATTACAATAAACTCCTCCAGTTGCCCAGGTTGATAAAGGCTGTAAAAGGGGTAGCGCCAATAAGTACAGCCATCAATTTCAGCAACTGCAAGTGATTAAAAAAGGCAAATTAGGACACTTCAACCCCATCTATTGTGCCACTCATTTCCATGTTGCTACACTGAAAGAATCATGTCACATGTGCTCCGCCTGAAGGCAAGTCCTTGGCTCATTGTCAGCGGATGCTTCATTCTGATCTGTTTTCTTAGCAGCTTTTGTCAGTGGCGGTTTGCCACTGCCTTACACTCTCAGAGACAGGTCCCAAATCTACCTCAGCCAGAACGGGAATTAAACCTGCGCTGTTGGCATTATTCTGAACCACACGCTAGCCATCTAGCCAAATGAGCTAACCAGTTCTCCAATGAAAGAATACAGCTACTATAATTACAAAAAAATTTTAAAAATACGAAATAAACACTTCTAAAACTACAAGCAACACAGTTGATTTGGAGTAGAGGAAAATGTTGACACAACCAAAGGGTTTAAAATGACAAATTGGGAGAGAGAATGATGTTCAACACACCATTTTAGCCAGCTATTGTTTTAAATGTCTATAGCCACTCCAAGTTTACTTTACTAATGCCCACAGCAAACTGCTCAGGTCCATTCTAAAGTAGCCTACAACATACAACAGAAAATGTTGTAAAAGCTTGGAACTCCCTTCGCAATAGCACTGTGGGTGTACCTATATCACATCCGAGGTGAGGTGCGGGTGACTGCCCTTGACATCAAGGTAGCGTTTGACCGAGTGTGGCATCAAGGGCCCGAACAAAACTGGAGTCAATGGGATCAGGGGGAAAAACTCTCCATTGGTTGGAGTCATACCTAGCATAAAGGAAGGTGGCTGTGGATGTTGGAGGTAAATCATCTCAGCTCCAGGACATCACTCAAGAATTCCTCATAGTAATGTTCAGCTGCTTCATCAATGACCTTCCTTCCATCATAAGATCAGAAGTGGGGATGTTCGCAGATGATTGCACAATGTTCAGAACCATTTGCGACTGCTCAGATACTGAAGCAGTCCACGTCCAAATGCAGCAAGACCTGGGCTATATCCAGGCTTGGGCTAACAAGTGGCAAGTAACATTCACACCACACGCAATGACCATCTGCAACAAGAGAGAATTCAACCATTGCCCCTTGATGTTCAATGACATTGCCATCACAGAATCCCCCACTATCAACATCCTGGGGGTTATCATTGACCAGAAACTGAACTGGACTAGCCATATAAATACTGTGGCTACAAGAGCAGGTCAGAGGCTACGAATTGTGCGACAAGTAACTCACCTCCTGACTCCCCAAAGCCTGTCCACCATCTGCAAGGCACAAGTCAGGACGTGATGGAATACTCTCCACTTGCCTGGATGAGTGCAGCTCCCACAACACTCAGGATAAAGCAGCCTGCTTGATTGGCACCACATCCACAAACATTCACTCCTTCCACCACCAACTCATAATAGCAGCAGTGTGTACCATCTACAAGATGCACTGCAGGAATTCACCAAGGCTCCTTCAATAGCCCCTCCCAAACCCATGACCACTACCATCTAGAAGGGCAAGGGCAACAGATAGATGGGAACACCACAACCTGGAAGTCCCCCGCCAAATCACTCACCATCCTGATTTGGAAATAGATCGCTGTTCCTTCGCTGTCGCTGCGTCAAAATCCTGGAACTCCCTTCCTAACAGCACTGCGGGTGTACCTACACCACATGGACTGTAGCAGTTCAAGGCGGCAGCTCAACACCACCTTCTCCAGGGCAACTAGGGATGGGCAATAAATGCTGGCCCAGCCAGCGAAGCCCACATCCCACGAATGAATAATAAAATAAAAGGACTGCAGCGATTCAAGAAATCAGCTCCCCACCAACTTCTCAGGGGCAATTAGGGATCGGCAAGAAATTCTGGTCTTGCTAATGATGCTGACGTCCCACGAACAAAAAATAAAAAGGTTATCTTGCATTAGAAAATGGTCTTACTGGGGTGAAATGTTAACACCTCCTTTTAATTTCCCCAGAGATTTTTCTATGGTTAGTTGGAATAAGGAAACATTGTGCAGCAATATCTGTAGTACAAAAAAGCATCTTCTATTGCAAGAGGTCTACAGAATACAAGTATCATTAAAGTATTAGAAGCCTTGCTTTCAATATCCACACCCCAAAACAGGCCATCTAAAAAATTAACAAAAATTATTTCAGAGATGAAAACACTCAAGCTGAACAGACAGCATCCGTCAAGGCAGGAAGGCAGAGTGGTGTTTGAGATCGACAACGTGGTTCTAATGAGTGGTCATCGACCAAAACGTTAATCCTATTTTCCTTTCCCCACAGATGCTGCCTGACCTGCTGAGTATTTCTAGCATTTTCTGTTTGAATTTCAAATTTCCAGCAACTGCAGTATTTTTATTTTCTGTCTCATTATTTAATCAGTATTTCCTCTTCTTGTCTCCTGAAGCAGTGATTCATGCTGAATAGTTTCATGGACACTGACACTCTTACAATAACTCACCCATATTTGATTGCCAGTCAGCTTTAAAGTCACAATAGTGGCATCAGAGTCAACATTGATCCTGTCCTCATGTACATTTTCCAACAAACCTAGTTTAACCTTGACCAGAGGTAGTCTATAATCTCAGAATAAGGGCAAGCCATTTAGGACTGAGATGAGGAGGAACTTCTTCACTCAGAGGGTGGTGAATCTTTGGAATTCTCTACCCCAGAGGGCTGTAGAAGCTCAATCATCGAGTATGCTCAAGACAGAGATTGCTAGATTTCTAGGTACTAATGACATCAAGGGATATGGGATAGCACAGGAAAATGGCTTTGAGGTAGACGATTAGCCAGGATCTAGTTGAATGGCAGAGCAGGCTCAAAGGGCTGAATGGCCTACTTCTGCTCCTACGTTCACACTGATGCCTTGCATGAGATCACTAGCTCAGCACAAATCACTGAATAAATGCATTAAGCTTTATAAACGAGGAAGGTCCCAGGGCCATCTCAATATGCATTAACAGCATACTAACTCAGAAGCCCACTTGAAATCAGCCACTATTCTGCATCATAATTGTCATAAACAACCCTAAATTGCACCTTATTGTGAGCACTGCTTTCAATTATTAGTCACTTTTCAACACTGAGTCTTCCCTGCAATGCAATTGCGATGTTATGCTACACCAGTTTAAATTATTCACAGCAAAATTACATTTCCTTTACAAAGAATTCAAATCTGACATACATAAGTATTCAAGCTGTGCTCTTCGCTTGCAATTGTCAGAATCCCTTCATTGGATTGCAACCTTGAAGCTGCCTTCACAACATTCTTCACAGGATGGGCACAGCCAATGAATCATGAGTGCCACACCCTAGTTCAACTCTGAAATACTGCAATCATTGCAATTCTAGGGCAAGCACCTTGATATACACAAAATCTCTACCACATATTACTGGTAAGTTGGTGAACTTGTTCCAGTCTGGATAAGGTGAAAAAAATTGTCAAGTGTCAGTATCTATCTATAGTAGCAGTACGTTTGTAGATGAAGTTTTACATGATTGACTTTAAATCGGTCACATTGATGTTAGGTGAAAAACCTTTGCCATTGTTGACCTAACTGTAGCTTGGTTACTCTATAAATGTAATTATTTCCAAGAGTTTACTTCAGGATAGGGCCAAATAATAAGCAACCTCCCCGTCAAGATGTCGGGAAGCTTAGCATAACATTTTTACCAATATAAAGGATCATCCATAAATCACAAACTCACCTTTCTTTTCAAAAACATCCACTCCCTACCAAAACCTCAAGTGGAAAGCATTAGCCTAGCCTCAAGCATGTAACATCTCATAATTTTTCTTTTCTTAAAAAGGGACATTTGTTCAGCCAATCTACAATTGTCTCAGAGCCTTCATTACGACCACGCCACAAGGGAGTATCACAGCTGCTTAGAATCATAACCTGCTGCTTCTACGTGCAGGCTTGGCTAAAAGCAATCTGCTGTACTATGCTGACTTTTAAATTCTACCTGCAATTCCATACATGGCCACTGGATGTCATCAAACAAGAAACACCTTGCCATGCAGATTTGCAAGATGTAGCATCTCTACAGTAATATAAAATACCTATAATGCCCTCTATGGAAGTTATAATTTGAAGGCCACTTCAATTTTTAAGTGGCTCCCTCCCATTGCCAAGAATTTAAGTTTCAGCCACAGCCCTTTGTTAAGATGGATGTTTGAGGGCTTCCACTGTCAGTGCAAGCTTTCCTCCCATCAAGCAGCTTTGTCTCAAAGAATTCAAAGATAGGTTAGTGAAATTTAAGTTAATTGCTGTGATAATGAATGCTTGAAAGAATATAAGGTTACCGACATACCTCTGCTAAGTTTCCATACACATTGTATTTCTCCTGACTATAAATTATCTCCTTCCCAATATTAACAAAAAGCCAGGCCAGACTATAGAAATTCTGTCCCATTCCATCCCATGCTGATAAGGGAGGACCCAGGGGAGGGGAGATTATTTTACCATAACTCCATTCTCCAGCAAAAAAGTAAAGTTGTACTGGATAAGGGAAAACTACTTCACCACAAGCCCTGCCTCACCTGCTGAGCAAGTTTACTGGCTCTCTCGGCCTTTCCTTCCCTCCCACCTTCTCTCAGATTGCTCTCTCCCTTTTTTCATCCTCGTCATGTGTCCCCACCCCTCTCTTTCCACCTTCCCCAATTCTCCTCCCCTTCTCCTCAACTTGGATACAGTTAACCGCACTCACTGATCTGTAAATTGGATAAGGTCTTGATTCTCCATGTGCAAAGCAACAGGAGATTAAATAGTGATTTATTTAAAAATTCACTTAGACTTAAAATGCTGCACTTTTAATGAACTAAAGCCACTAAATACATTTAAAAACAGTCCATTTTGGATTCTCTTCCCTCTTATTATGTTCACTCTTTCTAGTTTCCAGGCTATATTCCTCATCTACTAAACTACTAGTCCAATTTAAAGCTAATTCAAAAACTAAGTTTAGGGGGCACCAGACCAGTCAAAAAGGTATTCCCCCCCTGACTAATTTACTGCACTGCTAAAATGTGAAGACAAACACCATCAACAAACCCTCCAACTTAGTCTCTGTAAAGTATATATTTATGTAAGCAGACTTATTTGCCAATATTGCAGTACAAATATGAGGCAGAAGAGCTGCAGAAACTTACTCTGCAAGGTGTTAGGATCAATTAGATGTATTGTACTGGTCACACGAACACAAATGCAGATCTGGCTCATGTTTCCAAGGCTCTGAGCTACTCGTGGTGGTAGGCATACTAAATTGTCCTGTTTAAAAAAAGGGAAAAAAAACCTTTAAACATTCTTAGGAGGAACATTTCTATCATCTTCATACTGACCATAATTAAAACCAAGCCACTAAATATCTGCTACATTTTTTATGACCACAAATATATCCATTTTTTTTCAGTTTACAGCATTATGTTCATGTGAGCTTTCCATTAAAAAATCTTTGTTTTAGGGTTAATGATCAGTGCACCCTGAGAAATGTGCATACTGAATGATTACTAACTGCAGTACATGTTTAGAATGAACAGTTGCCAGAAAACAACCATGTAACAATGGAAATTTATTCCCCAGGCTGTTGACACATCCAGTACACTGACAAACTTCTTAGTCTTAGGCAACCCATACACTCCAATTATAAGATTAGAATGTCATGAACGGCTTGTAAACCACTACTCTTTGTATAACATGAAAAAAAATTTCAAAGGCCAGCATGACTGATACACAACTGAGTGAATTTATTTATAGCCTCAAACCATGCTTTTACAAGAGGAGCATGCGGAGTTAAATATCATTAGTATAGTAGCTTTACACAAATTAGAAATCCTGTTCTAGTGAGACGTTGAGCTGTATTTTTGTAAGTCACCTCAATGAAGCATCCACACACTTGGAAATTAAAACCATGAATCACAGACAGGATCACAGAATCACACAGTGCAGAAGAGGCCCGTCAGCCTATCGAGTCTGCACCAACACGTGAGAAACACCTGACCTACCTACCTAATCCCATTTATCAGCACTTGGCCCATAGCCTTGAATGTTATGACGTGCCAAGTGCTCATCCAGGTACTTTTTAAAAGGATGTGAGACAACCCGCCTCCACCACCCTCCCAAGCAGCGCATTCCAGACCATCACCGCCCTCTGGGTAAAAAAGTTTTTCCTCACATCCCTCCTAAACCTCCTGCCCCTCACCTTGAACTTATGTCCCCTTGTGACTGACCCTTCAACTAAGGGGAACAGCTGCTCCCTATCCACCCTGTCCATGCCCCTCAATCTTGTACACCTCGATCAGGTCGCCCCTCAGTCTTCTCTGCTCCAACGAAAACAACCCAAGTCTATCCAACCTCTCTTCATAACTTAAATGTTTCATCCCAGGCAACATCTTGGATAATCTCCTTTGCACCCCATCCAGAGCAATCACATCCTTCCTATAATGTGGCGACCAGAACTGCACACAGTACTCCAGCTGTGGCCTCATCAAGGTTCTATACAACTCCAACATGACCTCCGTACTTTTGTAATCTATGCCTCGATTGATAAAGGCAAGTGTCCCATATGCCTTTTTCACCACCCCACTAACATGCCCCTACGCCTTCAGAGATCTATGGACAGACACACCAAGGTCTCTTTGTTCCTCAGAACTTTCTAGTGTCATGCTGTTCATTGAATACTTCCTTGTCAAATTACTCCTTCCAAAGTGTATCACCTCACACTTTTCAGGGTTAAATTCCATCTGCCACTTATCTGCCCATTTGACCATCCCGTCTATATCTTCCTGTAGCTCAAGACACTCAACCTCACTGTTAACCGCCTGGCCAATCTTTGTGTCATCCGCAAACTTACTAATCCTCCCCCCTACATAGTCATCTATGTTGTTTATATAAATGACGAATAATAGGGGAACCAGCACAGATCCCTGTGGATGAAGTGTTTTAAAATACAGCATTTTCACAGCAGCAGCACGTAAATAATTTTTTCTTAAACCAATGCTTCTCACCTTACAAACAGGAACAATTTCCACAGAGAAAGTACTTTTGTAATTATAATTGTTGGAGTGGACATCATGGGAGATTAGACGCTGAGATGCCTTGTACCTTCAAAAACAAAGTTTTCTTTTTAAATACAAAAATAAAAAAATGAATTCTCATTACGCACTGTAATATATCTTCTTGACTGGTCCAAAACATATCATTTAGTTTCTTGTAAGATGATCTGAATATAAAGCAACTTTCCAGCCAAAAAAGAAAATGAAGGTTGGATAAAATGGAACTGGAGGCCAGCATTCTTAAGAGTGAAAGCTATATTCAGTCTCACTCCATTTTATTTATTTGTTTTTTTTTTAATTCATTCACGGGATATGGGCTTCACTGGCTGGGCCAGCATTTATTGCCCATCCATAATTACCCTTAGGTGGTGGTGAGCTGCCTTCTTGAGCCACCGCTGCAGTCCATGTGGTGTAGGTGCACCCACAGTGCTGTTAGGAAGAGAGTTCTAGGATTTGGACCCAGCGACAGAGAAGGAATGGTGATATATTTCCAAGTGAAGATGGTGAGTGACTTGGAGGGGAATTTCCAGGAGGTGGTATTCCCATCTATCTGCTGCCCTTGTCCTTCTAGATGGTAGTGGTGGGGGTTTGGAAGGTGTTGTCAAAGGAGCCTTGGTGAATTCCTGCAATGCATCTTGTAGATGGTACACACTGCTGCTACTGTGCATTGGTGGTGGAAGGAGTGAATGTTTGTGGATGGGGTGCCAGTCAAGCTGGTTGCTTTGTCCTGGACGGTGTCAAGTTTCTTCAGTGCTGTGGGAGCTGCACTCATCCAGGCAACTGGGGAGTATTCCATCACACTCCTGATTTGTGCCTTGTAGATGGTGGACAGGCCTTGGGGAGTCCAGAGGTGGGTTACTCGTCACGCAATTCCTTGCCTCTGACCTGCTCTTGTAGCCAGAGTATAAATGGCTAGTCAGTTCAGTTTCTGGTCAATGGTAACCCCCCAGGATGTTGATAGTGGGGCAGTGATGGTAATGCCATTGAACATCAAGGGGCAATGGTTGGACTCTCTCTTGCTGCAGATGGTCACTGCCTGACACTTGTGTGGCACGAATGTTACTTGCCGCTTGTCAGCCCAAGCCTGGATATTGTCCAGGTCTTGCTGCATTTGGACATGGACTGCTTCAGTATCTGAGTCGTTGCAAATGGTGAACATCGTGCAATCAGCGAACATCCCCACTTCTGACCTTATGATAGAAGGAAGGTGTTGATGAAGATGGTTGGGCTGAGGACACTACCATGAGGAACTCATGCGGTGATGTCCTGGAGCTGAGATGACTGACCTCCAACAGCCACAACCATCTTTCTTTGTGCTAGGTATGACTCCAACCAGCAGAGAGTTTTCCCCCAGATTCCCATTGACTCCAGTTTCACTAGGGCTCTTTGATGCCACTCTTGGTCAAATGCGGCTTTGATGTCAAGGGCAATCACTCTCATCTCATGAGTTCAGCTCTTTTGTCCATGTTTGAACCAAGGCTGTAAAGAGGTCAGGAGCTGAGTGGCTCTGGCGGAACCTAAACTGGGCATCAGTGAGCAGGTTATTGCTAAGCAAGTACCACTTGATGGCACTATTGGTGATCCCTTCCATTACTTTAATGATGGAGAGTAGACTGATGGGCGGTAATTGGCTGGGTTTGATTTGTCCTGCTTTGTGTACACAGGGCATACCTGGGCAATTTTCCACATAGCCAGGTAGATGCCAGTGTTGTAACAGTACTGGAATAGCTTGGCTAGGGGCACGGCAAGTTCTGGAGCACAAGTCTTCAGTACTATTGCTGGAATATTGTCAGGGCCCTTTGCTGTATCTAGTGACTTCAGCCGCTTCTTGGTATCACATGGAGTGAATCAAATTGACTGAAGACTAGCATCCGTGATGTGGGGACCTCTGGAGGAGGCCGAGGTGGATCATCAACTCGGCACTTCTGGCTGAAGATTGTAGCAAATGCTTCAGCCTTATCTTTTGCACTGATGTGCTGGGCTCCTCCATCATTGACGATGGGGATATTTGTGGAACCTCCTCTTTCAGCAAGTTGTTCGATTGTCCACCACAGTTTACGACTGGATGTGGCAGGACTGCAGAGCTTAGATCTGATCTGTTGGTTGTGGGATCACTTAGCTCTGTCTATCACTTGCTGTTTATGCTGTTTGGCACGCAAGTAGTCCTGTGTTATAGCTTCACCAGACTGACATCTCATTTTTAGGTATGCCTGGTGCTGCTCCTGGCATGCCCTCCTGCACTCTTCATTGAACCAGGGTTGTCCCCTGGCTTGATGGTAATGGTAGAGTGGGAGATATGCTGGGTCATGAGGTTACAGATTGTGTTTGCATACAATTCTGCTGCTGATGGCCCACAGCTCTTCATGGATGCCCAATCTTGAGATGCGTTGATCTGTTCGAAATCTATCCCATTTAGCACAGTGGTACTGCCACACAATAGCCACGATGGAGGGTATCTTCAATGTGAAGGCGGGACTTCGTCTCCACAATGACTGTGCGGTGGTCACTCCTACCGATACTGTCATGGACAGATGCTTCTGCGGCAGGCAAGTTGGCGAGGATGAGGTCAAGTATGTTTTTCCCTCTTGTTGGTTCCCTCACTGCTTGCCGCAGACCCAGTCTAACAGCTGTGTCATTTAGGACTCATCCAGCTTGGTCAATAGCAGTGCTACCGAGCCACTCTTGGTGATGGACATTGAAGTTCCCCACATTCTGCACCCTTGCCACCATCAGTGCTTCCTTCAAGTGGTGTTCAACATGGAGCAGCACTGATTCATCAGCTGAGGGAGGGCAGTATGTAGTAATCAGCAGGAGGTTTGCTTGACCTGATGCCATGAGACTTCATGGGGTGCAGAGTTGATGTTGAGGACTCCCAGGGCAACTCCCTCCCCACTGTATACCACTGTGCCGCCACCTCTGCTGGGCCTGTCCTGCCGATGGGACAGGACATACCTGGGTGATAGTGATGGTGGTGCCGAGGACATTATCTGCAAGGTATGATTCCATGAGGACAACTGTCAGGCTGTTGCTTGACTAGTCTGTGAGACAGCTCCCCCAATTATGGCACTAGCCCCCAGATGTCAGTATGGACGACTTTGCAGGGTCGACTGGGCCGAGACTGCCAGTGTCATTTCCGGTGCCTAGGTCGATGCCAGGTGGTCTGTCTGGTTTCATTCCTTTTTTGCAACTTTGTAGCGGCTTGTTACAACTGAGTGGCTTGCTAGGCCATTTCAGAGGGCATTTAAGAGTCAACCACGTTGCTGTGGGTCTGGTGTCAAGTGTAGGCCAGGCCAGGTAAGGACGACGGCTTTCCAGTAATCCAGATGGGTTTTCAATGGTTTCACGGTCATCATCAGACTTTTGATTCCTGATCTTTTATTGAATTCAAATTCCACCATCTGCCACGGTGGGATTTGAAGCCGGGTCCCCAGAGCATTACCCTGGGTCTCTGTATACCACTACGCTATTGCCTTCCCTGGGGTGACCCATCATATGTAAAATATGATGACTGGCTAGTACAACAACACTGCATTTATATTTACTTTTAATATAGAAAAATATCCAAGATGCTTCAGCAAAGTAATCTGCCAAAGAATGAAATATTAGCAGTGGTCTCAAGCTGGATCAAAGAGGTGAGTTTTAGTTAGGGTCATAAAAGGAGTAGAAGGTTTAGAGATAGTGCACAATGGGTAGATGACCAGAAGAGCATTAGATTAATTGAATCTGGAACTGGCAATCGCTTGGATAAAGCTTTCAACATTAGATTAAACCAGGTGAGTTTATAGAAGTGAAAGAAGGTCTTTCAGATGCGAGTTTGTGATGTTGGGACTTGAGAGGGACTATGCGATGCTTATTCTTTATCATTGCAATCTTGGATAGACTGATCTACATGCTGCAAATCTGTAAAGATGAGATCAAATAGGCTATTACTTCATGTTTGTTCTCTCATCATCAGCTGCAAAGCCAGTCTGGCAGCTATGTGTTTCAGAATTCATCCAGTCAATAGTGGTATTACCACTGAAGTTCTCTAGCCAGAATATATTCTGTGCTCTTGCTACCCTAAGGTCAGGATTTTACAGTCAGTAACGAAGCAAGAGCACTTGTTGCTGACCGCAAAAAAAGCTGCCCACAAAGATCTAGCAATCTGTACGATGGGAATTTCCCTTTCCCCAAGGCAGTTTAAATCTGACACCTAATCAAGGGGATGTCTTGGTGTGCAGCTGCTGGGATGTTAGCAAGCAAGTAGGCAACCAATCAAATTGCAATATTCACACAAAGCAAACTAGGAAGTTAAAAGCACTTGAAACTTGGAAACCTCCTCAGCACAGCTTATAGAAGGGTAGGGCAGTTTTGAGGTCTGTGACAGAAGTCTGACTGCAGAGAATCAGAGTGTGTGGAAAAGACAGGCACAGATTTGGAAGGTGACAGCTTGGGCAAGGATACTGGAGAAAAAAGGGAGATCGAAGAAAGAGTTATGGTTTGCAAGTGGTTGAAGGTGAATTACCTTGGATAGAACTTGAGAGGAGATGAAAGAGAAATTAGAGAATGACGTAACTTGGGTACGAGGGATGGGGAGCAGAAGAACGAACAAGCTCCCTGCACTTGTTGGAAATGAAGATCGAAGGAGCAGGGGCAAGAGGTTTAAAGAAACCCGTCACAGTGGAAGAAAGAAGCCAGGGGTTAAATTTGTTGCCCAGAATAATCTTCTGAGTCATCGGTGATTAATGCACAGGAGAATGAGGCTCAAAAGCACTCCAGCCAGATCTGGTAATGAATGAATGAACCTGTTGCATTCCAGACAGACTAAAGTCTTTGAGGTGGTGAGGTTAGCAGTGGATGCACAGAACAGAAAGGTTGACAAGAGGCAGTGGTGCAGTTTGGGTTGCCATTCATTAGTTCAGTATTTGAACTCCACTTTGTGCAACCCTGGTCTTTAAGTTTGGCAATACATTCTACTTTAACTCTGAAGAAATATATCACTTCTGAAATGTTCTAATGATACAGATAAAGTATTCTTTGAACCTCAATCATTCTGCTTTGTCAGTAGGGAAACAGAAATTATATAATATGTCTGGTTACACTTGCGTGTTTAATGACAAGTTTAACTGTAGTTGAGCTACTATCTAAAGTTCACAGGGGAGCCTGTGAATCAAAAGGTAAGCACCCCGTATTAACCCAGGAACAAAACGCACTCAGAAAAATGCATACATTTGCTTGATTAAAAAAAACTGACCAAACTGAACACAAATTGTTAGGATTGAAGACAGACTAGAAGAAAATTAAGGAAATTTAAAGGCAAGATTATGAAAGCAGCCAAAAGTGCATTCAACAACTTAAGTATTTTTAAAAATCTTTATCAGCGTAACAAAACCATTTGAAAAATAATTGAAGGGAGAAAGTGTAAAAATTCTAAATTTAGTGAACAATATATTGTTATCCAAGCAATTACTTCAGTTAGTCTTCAGTCCATTTCTGTACACTGTGAAATGGTTACAAAAGAATATAATTTGGTTTAAAAGCTCAATTCACTTCAACTACGAATTGTCCCATATTCAAGAATCCAAGATCAGTTTAATAAATTGCACAATGACTACAATAGCATAAAAATAAAGCAATAATCATAGAATGCAAACCCATAAGGAGTAGCTATTATTCAAACCAGATTCATTAGTATGTTTCTAATAACATTAATGCAAAAATGTATGCACTACAGAACAACCCCACATTCTGATAATGAAATTTACAGTCCAGTACCATCTAAAATAACTGAAGAAAGAAACCCAGGAAGGCATAACTTTGAATAACTAGATAACAGATTATGGTTCACAACAGTTCAAATAGAGCCTTCCTAACAACACTGTGGGTGTACTGACAGCAATGGTTCAGGAAAGCAGCTCACCACCACCCTCTCATGGTCAACTAGAGACGGGCCATAATTGCTGGCTTTTCCAATCACGCCCACGCCCCAAAAATGAATATATCCCTCACAATTGTTTAGTTTTGCCCAAGATATAATTTCTATACCTACTTGCAAGGAACTGTGCACTGCAGGAAGTCCACCATCTTCTGCGCATGTTGCTTGGATCCATAATAGAAATCTAGGCCATCTAAAATCAAAGTTCAAAGTTCAGTCAGTGCTGAAGCTGAGCTTTTGGTTATTTCAAAACAGTCAAATAAATAATCTCAAAATAGGATATACATGAAAAAATTAAGGCAGGGTCACAACCCTGCAATGTTTTATCCAAACATGGCTCAAATTTACCTGTTAAAAGCAGAAGATAGTTCTTTATAAATCTATTTAAATTTGGAAGGAAATTTTAATTAGCATAATTCCAAACGGCATGTCTCAAACTCCATTTTAGCCACCCATGAAATTTTATCTGTTTAACTTTATTATACTATGCAATGAACATTTTATGAGTACTTAACATTTTCATATACAACTTATTTTACTGGACATTAATTTGCTTATTTTAAATCATTTAATATCATTAAAATCAGGGGCAAAGGCATTACGTATTAGTGTGTGAGGTATTGCCAAAGTTTTCAGAAAACAGGAAATCGAATTGGAGAAAACGTTGTGTAAGCTACTTTTCACCTCTGCACATGAGAATTCACAGCTTCCCTTGAAAACTGTAAGGCCATAACTGAGCCAGATGGATTTGAAAGTCCCAAGTTGAATTTTCAGTATTTCTTGAACTCAGCCAGGGCATCAATGGACAGTAAAAATAATTCTGGATTCCCAGTCCTAATATTAGTGACAGCCCCTTCCTGGAAAGCATGTGTACATTGTGTACATAAATTTTAGGAAAGCTGGTATAGGGCTCAGCTCTGATGCCCTCAATAGTCAAATAACCCATCAACACTAACTTCTCAGGGTTTCATGTGATTACTTGGCTAAGTTACAGTCACCTGTCAAACTGTCAACTTCATTATGTATTTAAACTGAGTGGTAAAACCATAAATGCATTCCAAAAATTCTGGGGCATTGCCAATCTAATAGCCAAGACAAAGAACTAAATATTCACTTACCATGAATTTCTTTAACACGAAGTGTGTTCTGATGCAGTTTATGTTTGAGGATTAATTGTTCCAAGTAATAAAAAGTTTTCTTGTGTGAAGTCTAAGAGGCAACCAAGGAAAGGAAAGGAATAGGAAGAAAAAACTATTAGTCAGAAATAAGATTTTGATCAAATTTTCAAGTTATACAGTGTGAATAATCTTCACACTGAAATGTTCGAAACAAATAAAATTTCAGATGATAAGCAAGTTTGGAGTTAAAACATGCTGCAAGACTTTGATAGGGCACTTTTTGAAGACATCTACAGGATAATAGAAGGTTCACTGAAACAGATCAAAAATATCCAACATCAAGGCTCTCACTCCCACTATTGCAGGTTAATAGGCATACTTTGCTTGCAGCTCATATGTGTACATTTACTTGCAACTGACAGCACTGCATTTGTATTAATCAAATTCAATAAGTTTCAATGAATGGTTATGTTAAAAGACAAAAATATCCACATTGTATCACTTTGGAAAACTTCAAATCAATTCCCAATTGCAACAAAGGAGTAAAAAGTAGACTTAGCAGCTTACTTTCTGAGGTATGCTGCTATGACATAAGTATTACGTGTACAATTAACCAAGATTGAACCCCTTTTGGCATATCTCTAGTGAATTGGATTTCTGCCCATCCCTATAATCCCCACCATGGGCTTAGTCATAGCATCTGCTATCAGAGGAGATACGCTCTCTGGCCTATGCTGGGGAGTTATGCCAGTTTGGTGGTGGAAACGAGCTGCAGTTGGCCCTGGCAAGACTGAGACTAGGAGCACAATGCCTGTGGATTTTTTTTCTCAATTGTTGAGTCCCGCACGTGGCAGTGCTCTTCTGCATTTGATCCAAAAACATTTCATCAACATCTGAATATTGAATGCTGGGAACTATCAGTATCAAATGTGCAAATTGGAAGAAACAAGTGTTTCTCCATTCCACACTCAATTTACATAGACCTAGCCACACATGGGCAGAGACACTGACTGGAAAGGAACCAATCCCTGAAAACAGCAGGGAGGTGGTGAATTTTGTCCCAAAGTAGCTTTCCAGCTCAGTCAACCTCAGGTCTGCCAAAACAAAAAATGAGTGAATAGCCTGGTCACGAACTTTAAGAAAAATTCTGAATAAAAAAGTAACTTTTCAGAGCTTCTATTTTGAAATTATATTGAAGTTTATTAATTGTTATTTATATTTAACAGTTTTATTGCAGTAAAGAATCATGTATTTAACAGTACTTTATTATTTAATGCATCAACCCTCTAAAAGATCAACAATGTTGTTCAGTGTGTTGAAATGTTAAGGCGTTTTATTACCTTCTGTCGGACTTGTACTACCGCTTTCCAATAGTCTTTAGCTTCAACACGATGACAATCATCACACATTTGTTGCAGGATGACAAAATCTATCACAAAAATCTGCTGCAAGATTGCTCCACTCATTACCTGCACACAAAATCTGCTTTTAGAAAATTTAAAACAGGTCGGATATTAAATGCTGAGATTTAATTTTAGAATTGCAGCCAGGTGCACAAGGTCAGAATTTCCTCATCAATTAAAGGGTCAAGACACCCAGGAAATATAAAGCACCCAAACAGATGCAATGATTATGAGCAAATTATCTGACAAGACTATTAGCTAGGGACAATGCATATCCCAGAAAAAATAAACTAGATAAAAAGGAGAAAAATAAAAAAATCTAAATCTATTGTCTGTTATGAAAAACTGATCATATCATCTACAAAACATCTGCCTCTTAAACAACCTCAACCTGGAAGAATTGTACAGCACACTACTAAAGGCCTGGTTGAAAACTGAGTGATCAATACTCACCTCCCCCCCGCCCCCGCACTTCACTAAAGCCATTCTGCACAAATAGAGTCCCTGCTCAAATGCTCATGCAAACAGCATGGGACTCATCTTCCCTTATTCCCTTCCTTATCTACATTCAAAAATTTAACATTAAAAATTTTGCATCAAGTTCCTCAATGCTTCCCTTCAAGGTATTCAAGGTAAGTGTGAGAATGTCACTTCAGAAAGCTTTGGGTTAAAAAAAAACACCAACAACACCTTCTCCAATAAATGCAATTTATAAAAAAAAGTAGTCACTCATTGTTGAAGATGAACTTTCTTCTCACCTCCTTTTGAACAGTAAGTTTGACCTTTAATCTCTTGGAATGAGGTTCAGTCCAAATAAAGCCAGCATCAATTAGGCGTACCTGAATAAAAGAAGAGATTTTACTGAGTTTTGTTATTGGTTAGTAGAAAATATGCCAAAGCTCAACACGTTCAAACATGCTTAACAGAATCATCTCTTCCAGCAGATAAATAGAATAACTGGTCTAAACTAAATGCTATCTACAGTAAGTTTGATTCTGCAGCCTAACAACACATTCAATCTGGTTCACTGAAACCATTAACTCCTGATACAGCAGGATCTTATGAATGCCTGACAAATCATCATTAAATGGTCAACCTAGTCTCAACCCAACCATTGGAAAAGGAAGAAAAGATAATGGGTTATGGCTTATTTTGCATAACCAGCATATACCAGAACCAGGAGGATCAAAGTTAACTCGAATTTATCAATTTCAATAATCCGAGTGAGATGCCAGCACGGCCACTCTTCTAAAAGCAGTTTGCCCATCTGAAATGCCATCCAAGAGTGCTGTAGAGCCAGATAAAAACACCCCCTTTACTCATGGCTCAATATCAAACTTTTTTTTAAGATCACTCTTTTTTTAAAAATTGGTGGTTACTGTGGCTAAGATTGCTGAATGAAGACGACAGACTTTTTTTTAAGCTATCAGGTACATATATAAATATAATTCAACCCAGAATAGTTTGGACATCTTACTGGCTTTCATGGATGCAAGATGATGCCCTCTAAATTTGATACTTTTTCTGCTCCTCATCCACCCAAACAACACGTCAATGAAAGGCTCCCCTATTTAAAGTTAGTGGGTTTTAGTGTATTCAATGTGGTTGAGTTGTCAAGTCAGATGGCACATTCAATCCTGTTAGTTGGCAGGCAGCCAAGAATGGTTATAGGAGAGAAAAAGAACATTTTGCATTTACATAGCCCTTTTCACAAGCACTGGACATCTCAAAGTACTTTACAGTCAATGAAGATCGTTTGAAGTGTAATCACTATTGGGTGTAGGAAATGTGGCAGCCAATACACATACCAGGCTCCCACAAACATCAATGTGATAATGACCAGATAATCTACTTTTGAGGTGTTTGTTGAGGGAGCTGTTGGCCAGGACATTAGGAATAACTCCCCTGCTGTTCTTCAAAATAGTGCCACGGAATTTAACTGAGACAGCAGACAGGAAATGGGTTCAACATCTCATCCAAAGGAAGGCAGCTCCAACAGTGCAGCACTCCCTCAATAGTGCGCTCGAGTGCCAGCTTTGATTTTTGTGCACAAGTCCTGGAGTAGGACTTGAACCCACAACCTTCTGACTCAAGAAACGAGTCTACTATCAACAGAGGCAGAACTGACATTATGATTATTGTGAATAGATTGTGATCAGGAGGCACTGTTCTGTTTAGCATGCATAACCATGTGTTGATCTTACTTCTGCCAATCGATAGTTTGAATTCCTGCCATCAGGTTTCTACAACAGCTCTTATCAAGGTCACAAATGGCAACCTACGTCACTGTGACAAAGATGAACTATCCCTCCTTGCCCTTCTCAACCCACGTTCAGCCTCTGGCACAGTTGACCATGTCATAAGTCTCCAAAATCTCTCCAGTGTCATCCAGCTGGCTTGGATTGCATTCACCTAAGTCCCTTCTCATCTATCCAGTCATAGCCAGAGAATCGCTTGCAATGGCTTCTCTTCTGGCTCCCACTCTGTTACCTCTGATCTTCCCCAAGGATCTTTCAGCACCCCCTTCCTATTTTTCATCTACATGCTAACCCTTGGAATCAGCACCCAAAAATAACACGTTAGTTTTCACATGTGCACTGACAGCACCCAACTCTCCCTTACCATCACCTCGCTCAACACCTCCACTGTCGCTAAATTGTCACATTGCTGTAACATCAAGTACCGGATGAGCAAAAATGTTCTCCATATAAATATTGGCAAGGCCAAAGCTATTGTTTTCACATCCCCATCACAAACTATGTTCTCTAGCCACTGACTCCATCCCTCTCCCTGGCAAATGTGATGCTAAACCAGACAGCTTGCAACTATGATGTCATATCTAACCCCAAGATGTGCCTCAGATCCACATATCTGCACCATCAGCAAAACTGCCAACTTCCACTCCATAGCATTGCCTGATTCCACCCTTGCCTGTGCTCATCTGCTGTTGAAACCTTCAACTGTGCCTTTGTTGCCTCTAGATGTGATTATTCCAACGCACTCCTGGCTGGCCTCTGACATTCTACCCTGCATAAACTTGTTGCCAGCAAAACCTCTGCTGCCCACGTCTTAAGTCCTGTTCACCCATCACCCTTGGACTAACTGGCCTGCATTGACTCCCAGATAAAAAAAGACCTCAATTTTAAAATTCTCATCCTTCTTTCCAATTCCTCCATGGCCTCAACCCTCCTTACCTCCAAACTCCTCCAGCCCTAAACCCGCTGAAATATCTACACTCCTCCAATTCTGGCTTCATGAGCATCCACAATTTTGACTGAACTAACATTGGTGGCCATGCCTTCAGTTACCAAGGACTAAGCTCTAGAGTTCCCTCCCTAAATCTATTCAGTTCTCTTCTTTGCTTTCGTCCTTGACGACACTCCTGGAATGATGATGCCCTTTTGTTTAGGGTTCTAATATCACCTTATATAGCTCAGTGTCAAATTTTATTTCATAATACATGTGAAACTACTTGGGATGTTTTACTCATTAAATCTACTATATAAATAGGAGTCGATGATGCTGCTAAAAAACTCAGCAGGATTTCAAAACCCTTGTTTTGTTAATGCCTTACTGAACAACTACTTCTGGATAGGTTTAGGGAGGGAATTCTAGAACTTAGATCCTTGGTGACTGAAGGCATGGCCACCCAATGTTAGTTCAATAAAAATTGTGGATGCTCAAGAAGCCAGAATTGGAGGACTGTAGATATCTCAAAAGGTTTAGGACTGGAGGAGATTACAGAGATAGGGAGGGGTGAGACCAAGACGGAATTTGAAACAGGTATGAGAATTTTAAAATTGTGGGTTTATCAGTACTCATTGCTTGAATACAAACATTCAAAAATCAAATCAATAAAACAACAACTGCATTTACTTTCCTCTTACTCAAGTCAATATTCTGACATTTCCCAGTTGTACTTTGCAAAATTCAGCATGAGAAATTTACAGAAATAGCACTTTCAGATTCAAGATAGAAGCATGTTTGTATTTTAAATATGTTTAAATATAAGTATTTAGAGGGCACGCTGAAAAGACAAGGGAATTTTTAAATTATAGGCAACAGCAGTTGAGAAAATAGAATTCTAAATCACTGGTAAATCAGCAGTGCTATTAGTGCAATAATTACTGCAGCTAATGTGAGAAGCGATTGCTGGTGTTCATGGGCAACTGTGGAAGATATTCAAACAGTGTCATTATCAAAGGATTTTGATAAGACAGGTTTGAACTCAATGACTAATATTTTTTATTGCATAGCAATATAACTACAACTTTAATCTATGAAGCATAAATATTTTGACTGCAATTAAATGATCATCCCTGAAAAGCAAAACCTGAAAAAGAAACATCCATTTTGCCATATGATCCTGTCTACTAACTTTGGTCAAAGGGGACTTTAGTTTTTTAAGGCACAAAGTTAAAAGTTCTCTTGATTCCAATGCACACTGTATCCAAGTTCCTGGAGGCTGAAGATATCTGTGGAGCAAAACCAAAAGTCAACATCTGAGTTAATTAATCTAGGAAATTATCAAGCCATCAATTATTAATAGATTTGTCAATCAGGGCTGATATTTGTCCAACTCATCTCCTGGAAATATTGCACACCAGTGGATAGATAGATTCCGAATGAGCAAACAGTGGGTTACAAGTGTCATCTGCTGGTAAACGTTTTAGCTAGTTCAATTCTAAAAGCATCATTGTAAATACTTCAATTCACAAGTCTTCATTCGGCAACTAACAGATCGGACTTAGCTGAGTAAGTTATCTTTCTAGAGAGTAAGCATCTTACATTGCTAAGCTTGGGCACTCTTAAGCATTGCAATGGTTTTCTGCATGCATGAGACACACAGCTGACTTAGCTTAAAAAGAAAGACACTATTAATAACATTTACTCAGGTTCAACATAAGACTCGAGCTTCTTTTGGCAAAAAAAAATCACAAGGGCACCATGTTCAATATAATTTAAGAATATGTTATACAGATCCAGCTAACTGCTTTTTCCATATCACTTTTCATAATTGTTCTGACTTTTAATTCAACTCAAGATAATTTTTTTCAGGTAAGTAGCCATTATAATATGAATTTTTTTTTAAATCAGATTCCTCATAGCTCAGAGCTGGTTGATTGAAAGCAACTTTATCTTTGCGACAAAATTTCAAATAATGCTTTTGGTTAATATCACCCGAACTGAAGAATAAGAGAACCGAACAGGATTGTTGGAAAGAGGTGATAACTATATATGTTGGTATATGGCTGGCTGAATTATCCAATGAACATAGGCCAAAGCAAAAAGCTATTTGCATGGTATATTTTGTACTCCACTGCTCGGTTGCTGTTGGAGAGTATCAATTGGTTTGGAAAATGTAGCATTTAACCAGAGCGTTGTATTATTCAAGGAGGTATAATGCAATTGGCAGATAAACCTCAATTTAGTTTCCATTTAATATAAAAACAATTTTAGATTATAAAAGGAAGAAACCAAATTTAACTTCTAACAATGGGGAATTATTTACCATTCTTTATAAACATATTTGTAAAGAATTATCTCAAATACACAGGAAATTTTATTGTCCTGAAAATTAAGTGACTGAATAATTGTTTTCAGCTAGAAAACATGTGATATCTCCAAATAGTTTATTTGTAAAGGTTTGTACATGTATATTTGAATCAGTGGAAATTTATTATTTATATACAAGTTTATAGTAATTCATAATTGACAAAGTATAAAATGCAAATACAAATAGTCATTTGGTAGTACAGAACTTGAGTACTGCTGAAAAAGGGAAATGTCAAAACTTTTTGCCTTGTACTTATTGAAGTGCGAAGTATCCTGATGAGCTTCGACATGTCTCTTTTTTCAGCAATACTCAAATTTAAATACCTGAGAAAAGCCACAGGTTCGTCAAATCTTTTCAGCTCAATCTTTCTAAAATCTATCTCACCAATCTACTCCTCAACAACGCCAAGGTAGCTGACAAAAAGTGAAACATTAGCTCAGATCTTCCGATCTCCAGGTCTTCGGAGACCGGACGAACAACTCAAGATGCGCGTCGGTACCTTGGGGAAGTCCAAGGCTCTGACCTTCGTTGGAATTGCCCAGGGAGTTGGAAATTCCCCTGCTACCTGTGGCCCTATGCAAAAATCACCGACTCTGAACTAGAGTTGGAGACTTCGAACAGTTCCATGGAACTTACTTGAATAGTTACTTCTGGGTAACCACAGAACTGACCCCTCAGTCCCTCACACTGACACTCCCCACCCCCCCCACCTTTCCTCCTCAACCATCTCCATTCACCGCCCAACCCGACCTGACTAATCCCAAACTGACTACCCCTCCCCACTCCACCCATCTGCTACCTCACCCACCTGCCGACTTACCAGACCCACCTTATCCATTCACTCATCCATCCATTCACTAACATCCTCACTAATCCTTCAAACTTACCATATGGTGGCTAGTGCCATAAAAAGAGGGCATGTCCCCTGACATTATAGCATTGCGATGGAATTCTCAGAGGGACACTGCCTTCTGCATTTCTAGAGAAGCCAGGCTCAGAAGACTTGGCAAGAAAAGAAGAGCAGTGTCGAGGCGTGGATAAGTTCAAGCAGAGCGGCAATCCAATGATGACTGCCGCTCCGCGGAAGATCTTGGCCTTCATTTCAGATGTCTGAATAAGCGAATCAGCAATCAGGCAATCCAAAGCAGAAAAATGATAAATGTAATAATATTTGCATATTTTAAACTCAGATCTGCTGATGGATTGATTGAATTAAACTAACAACTCATTTTTAAGAATTACTGATTCTTAATTATTTCACCAATGTCTATGCCAAAACATCAGCTCTCAAAAAATTCTTATTGCTACTTATTCATGACAGAATAGGATACTTTCTAACAAGTAAATACCCCCTACAAAGAAATTAGACAAGTTTACATTCAGCCAGGACTATAAACTCTCCACCTTGCACTGTCATTCCAGATAAGAACCGACAGGCAAGCAATTCTAAAATTACTCTGAACTACTCTCTATGAAATATCTAGCACAAAAACATAAATTCTTCTAAATTAATCTCTTTTAGGGAAGCACCTCGTTTTTCCTTAGCAGACCAACACTCTACGTTCAAGTTAGCGGAAAAGTGTGCCTTTCAATGCCATTATCATATAAACACACATCTTTGAGTGGCCAAAAATAGTACAAATTAATTCTAGTCCACAACCATTACCTTTCACATTGTTTGCAGAAATTAACATTTACTTGTTTCGGGATTCCTTCTGTGATGTCAACTTGGGTTCGCAAGCAGGCAACGCACATGTTTGCAGGATTTGGGGAGATGGGAACACCACACTGGCAGCATAGGCTGAGAACGGAAGCAAACCAACTGAATTTTAATACATATAAGAGATTATCCACAGTTTACCAAACACATAAAAAGTGTACTTTTGAACAGTCCAAATATCCAGTCTACTAATTAGATATTGAATGGCAGTATACCTTCTTGTATCCTGCAAAAGAAGAAAACTGATCAGATTATAATCTTAATCTTGCGATACTAGTTAGCTATCTTAATTTGCCACCACTGTTTTTTTAAATCTTGATGATATGAATAGTTGAGTTATGAGTAATGGGACAATACAATTTAGCCTAACGGCTCAGATGGCTTCAACATACTCCAACAGTTTATACATGATTATAGCCTTATTTTCGCTTCTAACTTTTAATAACATTTTCATACTCTCAGTAATAGAAAATGATCCTATGGAAGGTGAAAATTATGCATAAATGACTCCACTTGACATTTTAAAGCATAAAAGCCATAGCTAATACTAACAAATGACAGGACACTAGGCCAGAATATGAAACAATGAAGGCATTTCTCTGTCCTACTGTTGCTAAGATATTCTGAGGTTAAGAGCAAAACAGTTGGAAGGGGTATAGCCTTGAGGCCAAACAGGAGCTCATGGAGTTGGATTCCCAGAGAAGTTCTCTAGATTGTCTGCTGTAATTTCAGAAGAGCCATGAACACTCAGGAAAACATCGTAAATATCATTTATGCCATAGTCCCAGGGCTTCCAGAACTCTTCCGCCAAGTCCCTTATGAAATTCACTACCATATGGCTTTATATGATCATGGAAAGCACAGCACAGGAGGCAGCCATTTGGTCTATTGCTCCAGTGCTAGCTCTTTGGTACAGCTATTAAATTTTCCCCACAATCCTGTAATTTTCTATCCCTTCAAGTATTGATCCAAATCTCTTTGAAAAGTTACTGAATCAACTTCCACCACCCTTTCTGACAGTGCATCCCAGATGACAACATTGATTCACTGTGTAAAGAAAATGTTTTCTCATGTTCCCGCTGCTTCCTTTGCCATTCACCATAAACCTTTGTCCTCTGATTACCAACCCTCCTGCCACTGGAAAAGGTTTCTCCTTATTTGCTCCATCATAAATTAATTTCTTTTATACTCTAATCAATAAACGCAAGGATCACATCGGTTTTTAAAAGCTTCTCAATTTGCCTGATCACTTTCAAAGATTTATACACATACACCCCCAAATATCTCTCTCCCTGCTTCCTTTAAAATTGTATCATTTAGTTCTTATTCTTGCTACCACTTCTTATTCTATCACTTGTCCATGTTAAATCTCATTTGCCATCTAACTGCCCATTCCACCAGTCAACCGCCTCTTGAAGTGGGTTGCTATCCTTATTGTTTACGACAATTCTGAGTTTCATGTCCTGTGTACCTAAGTCCAGGATATCGACCCCCTGACGAACAATACTTTATACCATGCTGCTGCAGTATGAAAATACAGTTCACTATTGAAAAGAGGAGGGATGGCAGTATTCATCACGCAGAATATTAGACAGTCAGACAGCGGGCGAGAGAGAGCGGGCGAGCGAGAGAGAGAGAGCGAGAGCGTCCTGGGGAGCTCAAGGACAGAAACTATTTGATTACAGCTAACAAACAACAGAAGTACTACAACACTGCTGTGTGTAGGAGGCGCAAATTTGCAGGAAAATTCTAAAGAGGTCCAAGAACTATCAACTAGCAATAATGGGACATTTCCATTGTCCTAATATAGACTGCGACAGTAATAGTGTAAAAGGCAGATCAGGGAAAGTGTTTCTGAAACGTGTTCAGGAGAATTTTCTTTAGTGGTATATTTCCAGCCCAATACTGAAGGAGACAGTGCTACATCTGGTTCTGCGAAATGAGATCGGTGGGACAAGTGGATCAATTGTCAGTAGAACCATAGAAAAGTTACAGCACAGGACACCATTCGGCCCATCTTGTCCATGCCAGCCCGAGGACACCCAGGTGCCCTTTCTAATCCCACCTTCCTGCATCCGGCCCATAGCCCTGTAGGGGAAGAATTTTGGAACAGTGACTATTGCATCATAAGGTTTAAATTAGCTATGGAAAAAAAACAAGGTGCAATCTGGAGTAAAAATACTTATTTGGAGGAAGGTCAATTTCAGTGGGTTGAGAACAGATCTTTCCTGGGTAAACTGGAAAGAAAGATTGGTGGGTAAAACCAACAATGGGCTGCCTTTAGAGATGAGATGGTTCGGATACAGCCAAGGTACATTCACATGATGGCAAAAGGTAGGGCAACCAAAACCAGAGCTCCCTGGGTGACAAAGAAAGAGTAAGATGAAGCAGAAAACAGGCATATGATAGATGTCAGGTTGATAATACAAGTAAGCACCAGGCTGAATATAGAAAGCTCAGAGAGGAAGTGCAAAAGGAAATAAGAAGGGCAAGAGATTATGAGAAGAGATTGGCAGCTGACGGAAAAGGGAATCCGAAGCCTTCTATGGATATATAAATAGCAAAAGGAGGGCTGGGGCCAATGGGGGCTGCCCATGGAAGCAAGACGGCATGGCTGAGGTTCTAAATATGTACTTTGCATCTGTCTAAACGAAGGAAGAGGATGCTACCAAAGCCATAGATAGTGAAAGAGGTGGTAAATGAGATACGATATGGGCTAAAAATCAATAAGGCTGCGTTACTAGAAAGGTGATTGTACTTAAAGTTGATAAATCGCCAGGGCCAGATGGGATGCATCCATAAATGCTGAGCGAAGTAAAGATGAAAGCTTACAAAGGTACTGGCCACAATCTACCAAGCCTCCTTAGATATGGTGTGGTTCCAGAGGATTTGAGAATTGCAAATGTTGCACTCTTATTGTGAAGGGAGTAAAGACAAACCAAGTAACTACAGACTAGCAATTTTAACCTAGGTAGTGGGCAAGCTTTTAGAAATAACCCATGATGAAATTAACAGTCACTTGCCAAATGTGACTTAATCAAGGAAAGTCAGCATGGATTTGTTAAAGGCAAATAATGTTTAACTAACTTGATTGCGTCTTTGATGAAGTTATAGAAGGGGTTGATGAGAGTAATGTGGTTGGTGTGTACATGTACTTCAAAAGATATCTGATAATGTGCCACATAAAAGGTTTACCAGCAAAGTTGACACTCATGGAGCAAAACAGACAGTGAAAGCATGGATACGAAATTGGGTGAGTGACAAGCAACAGTCATGGTAAATGGTTATTTGTTTCAGGCTGGAGAAAGGGATACAGTGGAGTTCGCCAAGGATCCATATTAGGATCACTGCTTTACTTGACCTATATTAACAAATTAGGCTTGGATGTACAGGGCACAATCTCAAAATTTGCAGATTACACAAGACTTGGAAGTACTGTGAACTGAGGAGGAGGATAGTGATAGAATTCAAGAAGACACAGCCTGATGCAATGGGCAGACACATGGCAGATGAAATATAACGCTGAGAGGTGTGAAGTGATATATTTTGGTAGGAAGAACGAGGAGAGGCAATATAAATTAGAGGGTATCATTCTAAATGGGGTGCAAAACAGAGACTTGGGGGTCAATGTGTACAAATTGCTATGGTGATAGGGCAGGTTGAAAAAGTGGTTAATAAGGCACATGGAAGGCTGAGCTTTATAAACATTGAGTAGAAAAGCAGGAAGTTATATAAACCTTTATAATCTGGTTCAGTCCAATTCTGAGCACCATACTTTAGGAAGGATATGAAGGCTGTAAAGAAGGTCCAGAAAAGATTTACGAGAGTGGTCCAGACTGTCCAGGGTGAGGGAATTAAGATATGTAGATAGACTGGAGAAAGTGTGGTGGCCTAGACAACTATAGGGAGCCCACTCAGTATTGAAAGGGTTAATGGAGAAATTGAATTAAATGCTTAGGCCTAAGAGAAAAACACTGCAACCTTGAAGAACAATAGCATCTTGTCTGACCACTATAGCAGGATGAGCCCTGATGCATTCCATGTCTCTCTTTCTCTCTCTCTCGGGCCGACTGTAATCAAAGTTGTGATAGCCAAATTATAAACAACTGCACCTGTTGTGGTAAGAATGGATATTAACTAAAACATGGAGTGGTCAGTTAACGTATGCAAATAAGTGGATTGAGATGTGCAAAATTTACTGATTGGTTGTAAAATGCTTTTAAGCCAGTGTTTGCATATTCTGCTTTGAGACGGCACAATAGCTCTTGTTGTATTGTTCTCCCTTGTGCACAAGTAATAAATGGGGTTTCTATGTATTAATGATGCCTCGGTGTGATTAATCTCCGACAGTTTCTGGAGGTTCCACTGAGATGACTAACCCCTGGGGTTGAGTCACGGAGCGCCAGCGTTAGGACCTCGCAGTTCAAGGACTCCTCAGTCCGCTGCAGCCCCATTTGGGCTTCTGGGGTTCATTGACCTGCGATCTGCCTTCGCCTGCCTGTGGCTGACTCTCAGGGTAAGTCATCTATTTAAATATTTGGGAGATTAATTTGGCCAGTAATTTAGTGTTAGTTATTAGTAGTATTCCCAGGGGTTCAAGTCCCCTGGAGGTGAAAAGTAGAAGTAGTATTCCCAGGGGTTCAAGTCCCCTGGAGGTGAAAAGTAGTAGTAGTAGTATTCCCAGGGGTTTGAGTCCCCTGGAGGTGAAAAGTAGTAGTAGTATTCCCAGGGGTTCGAGTCCCCTGGAGGTAAAAAGTAGTAGTATTCCCAGGGATTTGAGTCCCCTGGAGGTGCAAAGTAGTAGTAGTATTCCCAGGGGTTCGAGTCCCCTGGAGGTGAAAAGTAGTAGTAGTATTCCCAGGGGTTCGAGTCCCCTGGAGGTGAAAAAATAGTAGTAGTATTCCCAGGGGTTCGAGTCCCTTGGAGGTAAAAAAGTAGTGGTAGTATACCCAGGGGTTCGAGTCCCCTGGAGGTGAAAAGTAAGTAATTTCTGTGTTTTTATTTGTGTATATTATTAAGTAAAAATGGGAAATATGGCATCAAAGAAACCCCAGATTCCTCCTTTGAATGGAACCCCAAATGCTTACATGTATGTCCATTACGGTCCTGAAATTGTCCAATATGTTTCTGATTGGGTTAAATGGACTCAAGGTAAAGGAGAGAGCTTCCCACCAGCTGGAACTTTTAATCGGGACAGAGTTGAGCTCTTATAATAAGTTTTAAGGGAGGTAGATAGTCCGCTACTGAATTTTCTGTAACTTAAAAAAAATGAATTGATCTAAGTTACAAGAGCTATTTGTGCTGAAGAGAGAGAAAGGGTACCCCTAGGGGGTTAATGAGCAATTGACAAGCAGCAGCAGAGAAAATGTGAGCTTTCGTCAGTTTGAAGGACCCTATAGATGCAGCCTTCAAGATCCCTTTATTCCCCTACTGCTACTCGAAGCTTCGTTTAGAGTTAAGTTCAATATTATAGGAGTATCGATGCATACCTTTATCTATGTTTTTGTTTGTGTGCAATGAAGCATTTGTATGTGAGCTTTGATGTGTTTTCTTCCCTGAATTGTCTTTTGCGTGTGTAGTTGGGCACTTTAGAGTCAAAAGCCCCATATTAGATTAAAGGAAAAGTTTATTCAAATATTCCAAAGTTTTGAGTATAAGGTTTGAGTTGAGATTTCTGGCAAAAATCGTAATTTGAAGGTAGTGTAAAGATACAACAGGGCTTGCCTTTGTTTGAGATGAACCAACCCTTGTACCACCCCCTTGCAGACTAGTAGGGAATAACCCTCATCATCAGCTTCCAAGCTGATTGGGATTAATACATACGAGTTCGTATTCTAAAATTCTGAGGGAAAAAAAAAATTACTTGAAATTCAAAAAGATTCTAGGAAAACCAAAAGACATAAACACAAGGTCTAGGTGGTTCCAATGGGTAAAAAGGGGTTTCTTATGAAGAGATGAATTAAATGTTAAAGGAAATCTGCTTTCCAAAAGCACTGGAATTTGAATTTGGAACAATCTTGAGATGTAAAGTGCAGTGTAATTTAACAGGTTACTTTTGAATCACTAGGATGCTATCTAAGATAAAGAATGTGTCGATAAACATATGGAAATTATAACTTGGATACAAATCATTACACGTGAAAAAGAGGTTGTTTTAATTTTGATAGTGTAAATTACAGTTCTTACAAGGTTTAAAAAATTTGAGGTTTAGTTCTTGATAAAGTTCTCAAAAGGGAATTTTCATTTTAAAAGGTTTGACAACAATTGGCACTAATTCAAATGCTGCAAGCTTTTGTGTTTAAGTCTGTTCCCAAAATGTGAAGTTAAGCTCAAAACCTTGACAAAGTTTGGCAGAAATCTATTTTTTGGCCGAGTTAATGAATTTGGGATAATGCAAAAAAAAAGTCAGACATAATTTAGTGGGACAATAAGATGTTGTTTGAGAAGATAAGGAAGCAAAACATGTCAATACTTGATTTCTGTTTTAAAACTGTTATGAGAAAACTTTATTGGACTGTAAAGGCTCTCCAGACAACCTGAACAAGATAAGATGGTAGCTGTTGCATGTGTAAACTGGTATGAGGAAAGTAGGAGAAAGAGTTAGGGAAAGAGGACATAATGTACAAACTGTTTTAAGGGAAATGAATTTGATAATCTGGCCATCAGCTGAGGCATTGGAACTGCCTAAAGAGTAAGGAAACATTTTAAACAATCAAGACAATAGAGAAACTGACTTCAAGAGAATCAAGATGATCATGGTCAGGGAAAAAACTTAGAGGTAAAACTATGTGAAATCTGTAGTTCAGGAATTGAAATGTAAGGAGAAATAATACTTAACAATTTACCACAAGATGGATACAGGTAAAGGGAAAGCTGGAAAAGGCTAAATAGATGTATTACTGATTATATTAATGTACCTGCGAGCTACAAAAAGTAAAACCACAGGATTAACACCTTGATGACAGGCAGAGTTAAGCGGTTCCCAGAAAGAACCATCACTGGAAGTGAAGATACTGAGCCATTGAAAGATAGGATAAGAAGGTGCATTGTAGAGTTGCTTAAGGAATTGAGGTCTGACATGAGACAGCAGCAGGAGAGAGTAAACTGGAAGGTGTGGGGGTGCCTACCCAGATGGATTCAGATCAGGGAACTCATTTCAAAGGGAGAGTCATTAAAGAAGTGTGTAATCTTATGGAGATTAAACAGAAATTCCATATTCCTTACCACCCCCAGAGTCCAGGGATGGTGGAAAGGATGAACTGAACTTTTAAAAAAAAACATCAATCAAAAGACAGGGAACAGCCCAATATTCTAATGCGCTGTGGGCTACCCCAAGCAGGACCTCCGGGTTCACCGCATTGAAATGATAACAGGAAGGGCCATGCAATTACCTGAAGGCATTATAGTAGGAGGTGTAGGGCCACTGAAAGGAAAAATACAGGACAATGTAAGGGAATTAAGCAGGCAATTACATGAGTTGAGAGAGGATGTTAGAGAATGACAGATGATTAAGGATATGGAAACAGGCAAATCCAAAGAGCAACAACGGACCCCCAAGTGGGGAATAAGGTGATGGTCAGGGTGAGCTCGGAGCGAACAGGCATGGACCATACGAGGTAATTATGGCAGGTAATACATGTGCACATGTAGATATGAGAACGAGAGCCGATGTTAATGTCTCCACAGATCTACGATCCTGGTCATGGGCGTATCAGTACTGGCAACAAGGTCGGGGATCATCACTGCTCATCCCGCACCGCAGGAGTAACTTTGGTACAGCACGGACAGTGCCGAATGCGACACGCAACGGGGAATGTAACAGTAGGAGAACAAGTGCTTTCAAATTGTAGTAAGGGTTTGCTTCAGATCGGGCACACTTAATTACCACACCTACTGAGCCATCTTGTCCGACTATGCATCCAGGACCGACGAATGGTTTGGTACTGGTTAATCAGAAGTTTTGTATGATAATGTACATCATGAGCTGGTACCCGTAGTCTTGAACATATCCGGAATTGTCCTGCCCCAGTGGTGCTCAACCCATACCCAAGTACTCTATACGGCTCTGACGTGCCAATTGATGACTGAAGCAGTTCAGTTCAATGGCGAGATGTGATCAGGCTTGGGAGGGAACTGCGTTAAGCGCAGCCTGATAAATGATGCCGCTACGATATTCAATATAGGGACATCATTGGTTAATCCAAAGCCTGGCTACCGTGCTCGAAAGTCATGCGGGGACTATCAATAAATTAATTGAAATAGGGAAAGATATTTCAGATGAAGCGAGCAGAAATGATGTATGCAGCACCTATGGACAAGAATCATGACTTGACTGGTCGCCAGCTCAGAGGTTTAACACGTGTATATAAAATTAATGTTGAATGTATAGTGAATAGTAATATGCTAATAGGCATTGTATTAGTAATACCTGTCATGCCTATGTCAATGACATAACCCAGGCAAGACGCCACAGTGACTGCTGGTACGGGACCCCAGCCATGGGGCCCGTTTGTAGACCTACAAATGGACTTTATACAAATGCCTAAATGTATGGGATATAATTATGTTTTAGTTCTAGGATGTTTGTTCTCGCGATGGGTGGAGGTGTATCCCACCCGACGAAATGTTGTTGTAAAATTGTTGTTACGTGAATACATACCCAGATTTGGGATACCAGAGATTTTAATCGAGCGATAATGGGCCTCATTTTACCACGAAAGTGATAAAGGAACTGTTGAAGGCCTTACAATGCAACCATCACCTTTCCTGCCCGTACCACCCCCAGTCTACTGGGGCGGTGGAAAGACAAAATGGTATTCTGAAAAACAAACTAGCTAAATTATATGAAGAAATTGGTTTGAAATGGCCTGAAGCTCTACCCTTGGTGCTCATGACTATGCGCTCTCACCCTAACTGTACCACCTCCCTCTCTCCTTATGAAGTTGTAATGGGACGTCCTATGTGCCTCCCAGTGGCCCCACCTTTGTCTGCTAGGGAAATGGACATCCACACCATGGATGAGGGAATGATTATATACTGTATAGCACTCACTAATTCTCTCAAGAGCTTGCATAAACAGGTAGTAGGTCTTCAGAAAAAGCCCACCATTGAAGATTGCCATCAATACCAGCCCGGGGATCTAGTCCTGGTAAAGATCTTCAGGAGAAAAGAACTGTTTGGAACCTCAATGGGAGGGGCCTTTCCAAGTCCTGCTCACCACCCATACGGCCATGAAGGTTGAAGGACGACCCTTGTGGATCCACGCATCGCATGTCAAGCGGACGCTGACTTCGGACGGAAGTGCTCGTGCAAGAACTTTAACTGAGCCGTCAGAATGCAGACTTTGATTTGGATCCTGTCCTGCGTGGTCCTTGCGGGGGCATGGACTACCAATTCTGCGGTTCAACGAATGCAGGCCGTAGCCTTGCAAGTTAATAGGATTAAATGCTGGATTTGTACTCATTTTCCTGTTAACCCCTCCTCCTCTGAGATGCATTTTCTGGCTTTCCCCTCAGATTCCGCATGGTCCCTAGGTAATACAGGGGCCCTCATTCATCAAACGCCCATTTGGAGACGGGAGCCCACCTTTGTAGTTGTTAAGGGGGAGGCCTGGTTATGCGAGGTTATACCAAGGGTAGCACTCAGGTGGGCGAGCTGCCATTGGGTTCCTGTGCCTACCTTGCTGATTCAAGCCAGCTATCTACTCCCTCCCTATCCTCTGGAATCAGGATTCCACTGAGGAAGAAGCTTGGCGACTAGGATACATAGAACTTGGCTAAGGGTGGTGGATTGTCCTTTTAGGACAAAAGGGGGGGGAAGTGTGGTGGCCTAGACAACTATAGGGAGCCCACTCAGTATTGAAAGGGTTAATGGAGAAATTGAATTAAATGCTTAGGCCTAAGAGAAAAACACTGCAACCTTGAAGAATAATAGCATCTTGTCTGACCACTATAGCAGGATGAGCCCTGAGACATTCCATGACTCTCTCTCTCTCTCGGGCCGAATGTAATCAAAGTTGTGATAGCCAAATTATAAACAACTGCACCTGTTGTGGTGGGAATGGGTATTAACTAAAACATGGAGTGGTCAGTTAATATATGCAAATAAGTGGATTGAGATGTGCAAGATTTACTGATTGGTTGTAAAATGCTTTTAAGCTAGTGTTTGCATATTCTGCTTTGAGACGGCACAATAGCTCTCGTTGTATTGTTCTCCCTTGTGCACGAGTAATAAATGGGGTTTCTATGTATTAATGATGCCTCGCTGTGATTAATCTCCAACAAAAGTGTGAGGTAATGCATTTCGGGAGGGCAAACAAAGCAAGGGAATATTCAAACAGGAGGATATTGAGGGGTTGAGGAAGTGAGAGACCTTGGAGTGCATGTCCACAGGTCCCTAAAGGTGGCGGGACAGGTGGATAAGGTGGTAAAGAAAGTATATGGAGTGCTTTCCTTTATTGGGCAAAGTATTGAATACAAAAGCAGGGATTAATGATGGAACTGTATAAAACGCTGGTTAGGCCACAGATGCAATTTTGTGTACAGTTTTGATCACCATATTACAGGAAGAACATAATTCTCTGGGAGGAGCACAGATGAAATTTACCAGAACGTTACCAGAGCATGAAAATTGCAGCTATGAGGAAAGATTGGATAGGCTAGGGTTGTTTATCTTAAACAGAAGGCTGAGGGATGACCTAATTGAGGTGTACAAAATTGAGGGACCTAGACAGGATAGATAGGAAAGACCTGTTTCCCCTAGCTTAGGGATCAATTGCCAGGGGGCATAGATTTAAGGTGATTGGTCGAAGGATTCGAGGGGACAAGAGGAAAAACTTTTTCACCCAGAGGGAAGTCAGCCTCTGGAATTCATTGCTTGAATTGGTGGTTGAGGCAGAAACACTCAACTCATTAAAATGAGCAACTAGTTTCTTTTTTTCCTTTACGGCTGGCGCAGACACAATAGGTTGAATGGCTTCTTTCTGCACCGTAATTTTTCCATGGTTCTAAAGTGGCAGAGCCATTTTTTAGGGCACCTTTTCTAACCCTCTCCATATCTGGAGTGAGCAGAGGATACCCTGAAGAGAACTGCTCAGTCACAGGTGCTTCTGCCCAAAAACACTTCTATCCCAACGCAGGTGTCTAACAACCTTCGTGCATCTGTTGCCCGTGTGCAGAATCTTGACTCGGGACTTCCAGGTTCACAGCCCTGTCCCCGTTGCCAATTCTCCATCACCACAGGACTTGGCAAATGGACCCAGGTAGAAGCTTGCACATGGCTTTATTTAACATTGGGACCTTGGGGCACCGTCATTGTCCACAAGATCTTGATCAAATTTCAGTGCTGTGTTAAACAACGACGACCAGGAATACCTTGCTGCTACAGCCTTCTTCCACCTACATAGCCAGTGAGAGGAACAGTTTTCCTTCACCTGTTATGCCTTTGAGGACTTTTTTGACCACATTTTGTCTGACACCTCCCTCTGACCTTGCCACCATGGGTGACCCTAACAGGAGCATGGATACCGCAATGGTATTGCTCAAGGGATTGTTGAAGTGCACAAGCCTCTCCACCATGTCAATGTGGCAATCCACAGAGAAGATCTACAGATTGCAGGTGACTGCAGTGTCATCACCCACTCTGCATCAGATTTGTAAACGATTCTCAATTTCTTCAATTCTGCATACAAGAAAATCGGTCTGTCCTTTAATGTTGCCAAAATGAAACTCATATCTACTCACACCTGATCAGTCAAATATTCCACCTCTCACATATGCTGAAGAGGAGATTGTGGAATGTGTTTAGGGAAGGAAATCTGCCACCCTTACCTGGTCTGGCCTACATGTGAGTCCAGACCAACAGCAATGGGTTGACTCTTAAATGCCCTCTGAACAAGGGCAATTAGGGATGGGCAATAAATGCTGGCCTAGCCAGTGATGCTCACATCCTCGGAATGAACAAAAAAATGAAGACCCATGACAGAAACGTGCGACCCAGAGTAGATGCCATACTCAAATCGAGAGATAGCCAATGATGACAAGTGTGGGGACACACAAATAATTGGCATGCAAGTTCTAATTCCTCTGGAACTTAAGTTAAACTCATGAATCAGACCTGGAGGACAGACAAATTACTGCAGGCTAATTGTTCCCACTCAGTTCCTGCAAGTGAATGTCTAGAGCAATGGTTGTCAGCCTTTTCTGAAAAAAAAGGAACCCTATATTACGTTGTGAGATTCTGTGAAACCCCAACCCTCTCTCCCTCCTCCTCTCCATCTGTATATTATAGAACAAGAATGAAAACAAAGTAAAACACTATTGAATGAATGAAAATGCAAAAAAAAATATTTTTCATTAAATTTAAAAACAAAATATCTTGAAAAATTTGGTACAATTTTTGAATGACCTGAAAATTGTGCGGAATCCTTTAGGGATTCTCGCGGAACCCTTGGCTTCCTGGGAACCCTGGTTGAAAAACAGTGGTCTAATGACTGCTGCACATAATTGGACAAGCAATGTCGAGCTCACCAATGCACTACATTAGGAAATGTCACAATTTTCTTAGATACTTACAGCACAGAAGGGAGCCAGCCATTCAGCCCAGCATGTCTGTGGCAGCTCTTTGAAACAGCTGCTTTATTTAGTCCCTCAACCCAGCTTTCCTCATAATCTTTCAAATTAATTCTCGTAAAATGTATCTCCAATTGCCTTTTGAAAGTTCTAATCTAAACGGATTCCACCTTCTCTGGTAGCACATTACATATCATAACATTGTGTTAAATAATTTCTCACTTCCCCTCTAGTTCTTTTGCCAATTACTTTAAGTCTATGACCTCTGGTTGTCAACCCACATGCCAGAGGAAACAGTGATTCCCAACTTTGCTCCTTCAAAACTCCCCAATTTTGAATATCTCTATTAGGAGTCCCTTTAACCTTTTTGGCTCTTAAAAAAAAATTGTCATTTGTGTTTATATAGCAGTTTTCCTGACTACCAGATGTCTCAATGCAATTTACAGACAATGAAGTACTTTTGAAGTACAGTCACAGTTGTATTGTAGAAAATTTGGCAACAAATTTTCACAAAGCAGGCTCCTACAAACAGCAATATGACAATGACCAAGTAAAATGCTATTTTGTAATGTTAATTGACCAAGACACCGGAGATAACTCCCTTGTTCTTGTTCGAATAGCATCATGGGATCTTTTACATTCAACTCTGCAGGGCAGACAGGACTTCGGTTTCACATTTCATCAGGAAGTGCAACACTCTCTCAGTACTGCACTCGAGCATTCAGCCTTGATTTGTGTTTAAGTCCTGGAGTGGGACTTGAACCTGGAATGTTGAGACTCAGAGACAAGAATGCTACCAACCAACTGAGCCATAGCTGCCACTAATGAGAAAAATCCCAGCTTTTCTAATCTCGTTAACAACTTTTATTTATATAACACCTTAAATGTAATAAAACATCCCAAGCTGCTTTCCAGGAGGGTTAAAAGCAAAATTTGACACCAAGCCACGTAAATACAATATTAGGACAGAAACCAAAAGGTTAATCAAGGTTTGAAAGTTTTAAAGGAAGAAAGAGAGAACGAGAGGTAGGAATGCATTGAAATAGTCAAATCGAGAGGTAGCAAAGCCATGGATGAGGGTTTGAGCAGCAATTGAGCTGAGGTACAAATGGGGGATCTTTGTGATGGCACGGATATCTGGTCAGAAGCTCATCTCTTGGTCAAATATGCCACTAAGGTTGTGCATGTCTCGCCACATAAGTGAAGTCCTTATCCCTGGTATCACCTGGTAAACCTCCGCTGTACCATCTTGAAAACTTTGACAACCTTCCTAAATAGTAGTGCCCAGAATTACAAGCAATGCTCCAGCTGAGACCTAGCCAGTGATTTGTAAAGGCTCGGCATGACTTCCTTGTTCTTGCACTCAATGCTCTATTTACAAAATAGTCACTTGGTAGTATAGAACTGGAGTATTGCTGAAAAAAAAAGTGACGTGCTGTCAAAAGTTTTTGTCTTGCACTCATCAGGACAGAATCTCAAGAATACCAAATCTTAAAGGGAACAACAATTTACACTGCATGACAAGAGGGTGCTGACTGGTTGGCAAGTGGACACTGATTAGTGGCACTGCCATGGGGAATGCACCAGGGAACAGTCAACTGCCAAGCTTTTGTTATATTCAAACCAGGCAAGCTGACTCGAATTGATAAAAACATTGCCATGGGGAATGAACCAGGTAATGCCTGTTCCCTAAGCTTTTGTTTAGTTGAAAAAGGTGCAATGCATGGGCATGTTCCTTCTGTTTGCAGAAAACAGGGCCCTGCATGAGAATACATGTAGCTTCTAGCATGCCTAAGTAACCCACACTGAGCCCGGCTGATAATCTTAAATTGGTTATTAGTGCAATTCTTAGCGCAATCAGGATTGTTTAGTAAGTGTTGCCCAATCGCAGAATCACATCTAATATTGGACACTATGTTCTGTGTTTTGCAAACCTGGGCTGGCTGCGTGCAGTCAGTACTTTCCCTGTTGCGCTATGTTGTGCTATTTGATATGATCCACAGTTGATAGGACATGTGGCCTACATACCTGGCATCACATCAACACTGAAATTTATCTACCACATTGCTCACTTGTGTGGTAGGCAGAACATTGATTTCGGCTCGACAGCAGTATCCTGTTAGTGGAGAATACCATTTGTGTTGCTACGGCATAGCAACAGCATGAAACAGCTAGCTTCCCCTGTCGTTCAAAGTTTTGAGACACGTTACCTTTCCAGGGTAATCCAAGGGACTCTGGGCACTTTTCAGGAGCAAATGTGGTGGCTTTAAGCCCATTCACGAGTCTGTGCAATTTACAATGAGCAATGATCTGATCAAGGTACTGTTATCCCACAGGATAATTTTGGTGTGTCCTATTTCATCATCAAGCTTGTACAGTGAGCAAATAGCTGGGGCCCTATTGATGAGGTTGCTGATAAGGTTAATCTTATAGCGCGTGGAACTGTAGGAACCCAACCCATATATTGGCCAGTAAAGGAGGTCTTGCGGTGGCTAGTAGTAGAGAACCATTGGCATATTTCTAAACTAGCACGTCGCGGAAAGGGAGCTTGTTTGACTACTCCATTTCAAAGGTGAATTTGAGTGCAGGATGGAGCCCATTAAGGTGTGTAAGAAAATTCTTACATGCAGCTGCAGATTCAAATATAGCAAATGTATCATCTACTTATTGGAAATAGGCAACAGGTAGAAGGCTACATGTCATTCCATTGAAGACAAGCTCCCTTTCGCAAGCCCACCTTCACTGGTCAATATCAGAAATAGGGCCCAAGCCATTTGCAAGTCTGACACCGAAATAGGACACATCAAATCTTTCAAGAGCGAGTGCAGCTGCAAGTGGGGCATTCAATATGAATTCACCCAGCAATTGTTCGATAAACAGGCCTGATAGGAGGGTGGAATACCCAGGAAATGAGGTGGTGGACTAGCCAAAAGAAACAAGCTGGGCCTAGCTTGAAATTCCTCTTTGTGAATAAAAGAGGTGGCTAAGAGCAGCAAACAGATTTACCATATCAGAAACTGTACCTGGCCCCCGGGCAAGTGTATGGGCAGTTTAATTAGAGGCTTTGCCAATACAGGAGGAGAGAGCTGTACTTTGAAAGATATCCCAAGGTTTCCATTCAAAAGTCACGGACACATTTGCTGGCCAACTGTGGGGGAGTTCAGAATAAATCCAGTAAACCTCCTCTGAACTGCCTCCAATGCATTTACGTCCTTCCTTAAATAAGGAGACCAAAACTGCACACCAGTATTAGAGATGATCAATGCCCTGCATAACTGAAGCAAAACATCCTTATTTTGATGCTCAATTCCTCTCCTAGTAAAGGATAGCATTCCATTAGCCTTCTTGATTACATGCTGTACCAGCACACTAACTTTTTGTGACTCATGCAAAAGAACACCTAGATCCCTCTGCACCTTGGAATTCTGCAGTCGTTCTCCATTTAAGCAATACTCTGCTTTTTTATCCTTCCTGCCAAAGTAAACTTCACTTTTTCCCACATTATACTCCATCTGCCAGATTTTAGCCCACTCACTCAACCTATCTATATCCCCATCTGCAAACTCAAGTCTTCTTCACAACATACTTTCCTACCTACCTTTACATCGTCTGAAAATTTAGCTACCATGCATTCGCTCCCTTCATCTAAGTAATTGGTGTAAATTCTGAGGCCCCAGCACAGACCCCTGCGGGACTCTGCTTGTCACATCCTGCCAATCAGACAAGGACCCATTTATGTATACTCTGTTTTCTGCCAGTCAGCCAATCTTCTATCCAGGCTAATATGTTACCCTGTCACGATGAGCTTTTATCTTCCACAATAACTTTGATACGGCAGCTTATCAAATGCTTTCTGGAAATTCAAGTACAGCACATCTACAGGCTCCCCTCTATCCACAACACATATTATTCCTTCAAAGAACTCTAATAAATTAGTTAAACACAATATCCCTTTCACAAAACCATGCTGACTCTTTGCAATTACCTTTTCTAAGTGCCCAGCTATAACCTCCTTAATGATCGATTCTAACATCTTCCCCATGACAGACTTCAAAACTTTGTCCTTGGTTTTACAGCTGACCTGACTTAGGGGCTGTGCCTGATTTAACCCTTATTGTGTTAATTTAGTTTATTGTTTTAACTCTGAAAGAGATGACAGACTTCAAGCTAACTGGCCTATAGTTTCCTGTTTTCTGCCTCCGTCCCTTCTTGAATAGAGGGGTTATATTTGCTACTTTCCAGTCTGATGGAACTTTTCCAGAATCTAGGGAATTTTGGAAAATTAACACTGATGCATCTACAACCTCATTAGCCACCTCTTTTAAGACCCAAGCGTGAAATCCATCTAGACCCAGAGACCTGTTAGCCCGCAGCTCCATCAGTTTGCTCAGTACTGCTTCCCTAGTGATTGTATTTTCACCAAGTTCTTATCTCGCCTTCACATCTCAATTTGGAGATATTACTAGAATGTTTTTTGAATCCTCTATAGTGAAGACAGGCAAAATATTTGTTCATTTCATCTGCCATTTCCTTATTAACTCCCCACTGTCACTCTCTAGAGGACCAACACTCACTTTACCTACTCTTTTCCTGTGTAAATACCTGTAGAAGCTCTTGCTATCCATTTTTACATTTCTAGCTAACTTCCTCTCATATTCTAATTTCTTTCTCCTGATTAACATTTTAGTCATTCTCTAGTCAGAATATAAAGAATGGCAATCATCTGACCTGCCACTCATCTTTGCAGTTATATGCTTTTCCTTAAGTTTGATGCTTTCCTTAACTTCTTGAGTTAACTATAGATGATGGGTCCTCCCTTTAGAATTTTTCTTTATAGTAAGAATATACTTATTCTGAATATTCTGAAATATCCCCTTAAACGTCTGCCAGAGCATCTCTATTGATCTATCCCCTAGCCAAGTTTCCCAGTTCACTTCAGCTAGCTGAGCTTTCATGCCCATAGTTGCCCTTATTTAAGTTTAAAATTCTAGTCTTAGAACCACTCTTCCCCCCTTTAAATTGGATGTAGAATTCAATCATATTGTGGTCACTGCTACCTAGGGGTACCTTAACTCGGAGGTCATTAATTAATCCTGTCACATTACACAATACCAAGTCTAATATAACCTGCTCTCTGATTGGTTCCAGAATGTACTGCTCTACAAAAAGCTCTCGAAAGCATTCTATGAGCTCCTCACCCAGGCTACTACTGCCAATCTTAATTTTCCAGTTTATATATAGATTAAAGTCACCCATAATTATTGCTGTCCCTTTATCATAAGCACCCAATATTTCTGGTATACTTTATCCTACATTGTGATTACTGTTAGAGGGTCTGGAGACCACTCCCACTAGTGAATTCTTTCCCCTACTATTCCTCATCTCCACCCAAACCAATTCTACATTCTGGCCTCCTGAACCAAAGTCATCTCTACCTATTGCACAAATGCCATCCTTGATTAACAGTGCTACCCCTCCACCTTTACCTAGCTTCCTATATTTATTGAATGTCATATATCCCTCAATATTCAGGAGCTAGTCTTTGTCATCCTGCAGCCAGGTCTCCAGAATGACTATCAAATCATATTTATTTACTTCAACATGCACTACCAATTTACTTTGTTATGAATGCTATGTGCATTCAGATAGAGCCTTTAGATGTTACAAAGATAACAAAAAGACTAAACTAGTCTCGATTCTTTGTGCTTTCTTAGGTTTTCTCTCTCTGTCCCTTCCTGCCATTCTCCAATCCTCATTTCCCATATTACTATTTTCCTCTCTTACTTTGTCTCTACTCTTTGATATACCACATCTTTCCACATTTGATCCCTTGTCCCCACTATTTAGTTTAAAACCCTCTCTATTTCCCTAGTTATGTGGTTCGTAAGAACACTGTCCCAGCACAGTTCAGGTGTAGGCCATCCCAACAGTACAGCAACCCCCCACCAACTTTCCCCAATATTGGTGCCAATGCTCCACAAACAGGAACCCACTTCTCCCACACCAGTCTATGAGCCACATTCACCTCTCTAATTTTAGGTACCCTATGCCAATTTACAAACAGTTGAGATAATAATCCAGAGATTATAACCTTTGATGTTCTGCTTTACAATTTAGTGCCTAGCTCCTCATACTCTCTATGCAGAACCTCATTCCTAGTTCTACCTATGTCATTGGTACCTACATGGCTCACAACAACTGAATCCTCTCCCTCCCACTGCAAGTTCCTCTCCAGCCCTGAGCAGACGTCCCAAACTCTGGCACCAGGCAGGCAACGCAGCTGTCTGGACTCTCGCTCTTTGCTGCAGACAACAGTGTCAATCCCCTTCACTATACTGTGCCCTACTACCACTATGTTCCTTTTGTCTCCCCCCGACTTGAATGGCTTTCTGTACCATGGTGCCATGGCCAGTTTGCCCATGCACCCTGCAGCCCCCACTCTCAGCCAAACAAGCTGAGAGAACCTCAAACCTATTGGGGCAACTGCAGAGGCTCGTGCTCCTGCACTCTGGGTCCCCTTGCCTGCCTCACTCGTAGTCACAGCCTCCTGTCCCTGACCACTGACCAAATCAGAAGACCCAATTCTAAGCGGTGTGACTGTCTCCTGGTACCAAGCATCCAGCTGACTTCCCCCTCCCTGATGTGTTGCAGAGTCTGCAACTCAGCCTTCAGCTCAATGATTCTGAGCCGAAGTTACTCAAGCAACAAACACTTACTGCAGACATGTTTGCCCTGGATCACAACGTTATCCAGAAACTCCCACATGCTGTAACTTTGAGGCAACACCTATCCTGCCATCCTTAAAGTGTTTTAAATAATTAACTTATTTATATTAATCACCTATTTGTTGTTTTTTTTAAATATATGCTTTATTAACTTTAACAGCAAGTTATGTACTATTTTAAACCTTAAGGATAGAATAGAACTTACTCACTTACCAGATACTCACCAAATGGCTAGCTTCTTTCCCTGTAGTAGAGTAAGAACCATTTCCTACAGAGTGGGAAAGATAAAAAAAAGAAACAAACACCTCCTTCCTCCCCTTCACTGAACTCCCCCAATCGCCAAACTCCAAGTCTGTACTCATTTCCTTCAGCTCCACTCTTTTGACTTAGCTGCATTCAAGAACCCTGAATTTATAGTAAACTCAACTGGGGCTACAGTAATCAGATTCAACCAATTAGTATCATGGGCTTTATTAATAGGGACAGAGGGTTTAAGAGCAAGGAGGTTATGTTAAACTTGTATAAAACACTGGTTCAGCCTCAACTGGAGTAGTGTGTCCAGTTCTGGGCACCACACTTTAGCAAAGATATGAAGGCATTAGGGAAGAGTACAGAAAAGATTCACAACAATGTTACCAGGGATGAGGAATTTCAGTTATGTAGACAGATTGGAGAAGCTGGGACGGTTTACCTTGGAAAAGAAAAAAGGTCGAGAGGAAGTTTGATAGAGGTATTCAAAATCATGAGGGGTCTGGACAGAGTGGATAGGACCAAAAAATTCCCAATGGTCAAAGGATTGAGGGAACAGATTTAAGGTAATTGGCAAAAGTAATGGAGACCAGAAACTTTTTCACACAGCCAATGGTTAAGATTAAGAACACGCTGCCTTAATGTGTGGTGGAGGCAGATTCAATGCAGACATTCAAGTGTGAATTGGATTGTTATCTGAAAAAGAAGAATGTGCGGGGTTATGGGGAGAAGGTCGGGGAACAGGTGAATTGCTCATTCGGAGAGCCGGCACAGGTCAAATGGCGACCTTCTGTGCTGTAATAATTCTGTGATTCTGTAAATATCTGTTTTCTTATGAGTATTATTAAAACACTCTGTACATGGGCTGGGCATGCGGGCAGGAGTGTTATTTGAAAAGAGGTCCTTCAACCAAAAACGTTTCAGAACCATCAGAACCACTGATTTAGTTTACACTGCCTCTCCATGTTTTATTTAGATAATCTCTATCAGTGCCTTGTACACTGATGGGCGTTCTCAAGCCTTAGCTCTTGCCAACATCTGCCCAAATTATTTGAGTTTAGGTAAAATAGGCTACGGCCTTACAACGGGCATTGCACAATGCACATGAATTTTCAGTAGTTGGTTTGAACACTGCCGAGCTTGATGATGATTAAAGAACATGTTTCTACAGCATCAAGCACTGAATGAAGAAAATAAAAGTTCAACCATACTACAACTAAAGCAAATAATCAACTTACATATGTCCCTGGGTGCTTGCAGCAGGTTCTGTCATGTACTCCATCTTGGCGATGTTGACCAATGCAATGTGTGTGGACCTGTAAGAGAAAGCGAAACAAGTGAGTCAGTAAGTTAATCAGTCAGTCAGGTGCTCGGGCCATCCTCCTCCTCCTCCTCCTCCTCCAATCCACCCTCCTGCCCAATTTACCCGTTAACTCCCCGCGACCCCAAACCCCCACCTACACCCCGGTCTCTCCCCAACCTCTTTCCCCCCGCCCAGCCCCACCCTTCCCCCTCCACCCAACCTCCAGTCTCCCGCACTATACCGCACCTCCCCCGCCACCACCATTGTCCTCCCCTCACCCCAACACCCCTCCTCACCCACCACCCTTGTCCTCCCCCACCCCAAACACCCTCCTCCCCCACCACCCTGTCCTCCCCCCACCCCAAACTCCCAACTCCCACCACCCTTGTCCTCCTCCCACCCCAACCCAAACACCCTCCTCCCCCACCACCCTTGTCCTTCCCCCCACCCCAAAACCCCTCCTCCCCCACCACCCTTATCCTTCCCCCCACCCAAACCCCCTCCTCCCCCACCACCCTTGTCCGCCCCCCACCCCAACACAAACCCCCTCCTCCCCCAGTGGTCTCCCCATCCACCATCCCACCCGCTCCCCGACCATCAGTCGGACCCCTCCATCCAAACCACACCCCCCACCCCCACCCCCCCCCCCACCCCCAGCCTCCGATTCTTCATCCCCACCGACCCCCACTGCGGCATCACCTCCCCCATCGACCCAAGGCCCCGCCCCCCCGTCCCCCAGCATTCCCCCACCCCCCGCAGCCATTGCCCATCTCCCAGCCGCTGCCCGTCCGTCCCCCCCAGCCCTCGCCCCTGCCCCCATCCGTCCGTCCCCCACAGCCCTCAACCCTGCCTGTCCCAGCCGTCCCCCACCCAGCCCTTGCCCCCCCCTGCCCCGGCCCCCCCCCCAGCCCCTGCCCGTAGTCACCCTCAGCCCCTGCCTGCGCCACCCCCCCCCAGCGTCCCCCCCCCCAGCCCTGGCCCGTCCCCCCCGTCGCCCCCCCCAGCCCTGGCCCGTCCATTCCCCCCACAGCCCTTGCCCGTCCCCCCCGTCGCCCCACCCAGCCCTTGCCCGTCGCCCCCCCCAGCCCTTGCCCGTCGCACCCCCCCAGCCCTTGCCCGTCCTCCCCGTCGCCCCCCCACTTCCTCGCCCGTCCCCCCCGTCGCACCCCCCCAGCCCTCGCCCGTCCTCCCCGTCGCCCCCCCACTTCCTCGCCCGTCCCCCCCGTCGCACCCCCCCAGCCCTCGCCCGTTCCCCCCCTCCGTCACCCCCCCAGCCCTCGCCCGTCCCCAGCCCTCGCCCGTCCCCCCCCCAGCCCTCGCCCGTTCCCCCCGTCGCCACCCCCAGCCCTCGCCCGTCCCCCCTCCCAGCCCTCACCCGTCCCTCCCCGTCGCTCCCCCCAGCCCTCGCCCGTCACCCCCGTCGCCTCCCCCACCCTTGCCCATCCCCCATCCCCCATCCTTGCCCGTCCGTTTCCCCCCCCCCACCCGCCCTTGCCCGTCCGTCCCCCCCAAGCCCGTACCCGTCCGTCCCCCCCAGCCTGTTCCCGTCCGTTCCCCTCAGCCCGTCCCCGTCCGCCACCCACCCACCCCAGCCCGTCCCCGTCCGCCTCCCACCCACCCCAGCCCGTCCCCGTCCGTTCGCCCACCCCCACCCCCCCCGGCCCGTCCCTGTCTCCCCGTCTTCCCCCCCAGCCCTTCCCCTTCCGTCCCCCTCAGCCCGTCCACGTCCGTCCCCACCTCCCCCGCAACCCTTGCCCGCCCCCCACCCAGCCCTTGCCGCCCCCTGCCCGTGCCCGTCTCCCCCCCCAGCCCGTGCCCGTCCATGTCTCCCCCCACCCCCCCACCCCATTCCGGTCCCCGTCCTCTCCCACCCCCCTCCCCCCACCCCCTCCCCCCCCCCACCCACCCACCCACACACCCCCAGCCCTTGCCCGTCCCCGCCCCCCCAGCCCTTGCCCGTCCCCGCCCTCCCCACCCCTTGCCCGTCCCCGCCCCCCCCACCCCTTGCCCGTCCCCGCCCCCCCTTGCCCGTCCCCGCCCCCCCCCACCCCTTCCCCGTCCCCCCCACCCCTTCCCCGTCCCCGCCCCCCCCACGCCTTCCCCGCCCCCCCCACCCCTTCCCCACCCCCCCCCACCCCCCCCCCTTCCCCACCCCCCCCCACCCCTTCCCCGTCCCCGCCCCCCCCCACCCCTTCCCCGCCCCCCCCCCACCCCACCCCGTCCCCGTCTCCCCCACCCCACCCCTTCCCCGTCCCCGTCTCCCCCACCCCTTGCCCGTCCCCGTCTCCCCCACCCCACCCCTTGCCCGTCCCCCCACCCCTTGCCCGTCCCCCCACCCCTTGCCCGTCCCCCCACCCCTTGCCCGTCCCCCCACCCCCCACCCCTTGCCCGTCCCCCCACCCCCCACCCCTTGCCCGTCCCCCCACCCCCCACCCCTTGCCCGTCCCCCCACCCCCCACCCCCCACCCCTTGCCCGTCCCCCCACCCCCCACCCCTTGCCCGTCCCCGTCTCCCCCACCCCCCAGCCCTTGCCCGTCCCCGTCTCCCCCACCCCAGCCCTTGCCCGTCCCCGTCTCCCCCACACCAGCCCTTGCCCGTCCCCGTCTCCCCCACCCCCCACCCCAGCCCTTGCCCGTCCCCGTCTCCCCCACCCCCCACCCCAGCCCTTGCCCGTCCCCGTCTCCCCCACCCCCCACCCCAGCCCTTGCCCGTCCCCGTCTCCCCCACCCCCCACCCCAGCCCTTGCCCGTCCCCGTCTCCCCCACCCCCCACCCCAGCCCTTGCCCGTCCCCGTCTCCCCCACCCCCCACCCCAGCCCTTGCCCGTCCCCGTCTCCCCCACCCCCCACCCCAGCCCTTGCCCGTCCCCGTCCCCCCCACCCCCCACCCCAGCCCTTGCCCGTCCCCGTCCCCCCCACCCCAGCCCTTGCCCGTCCCCGTCCCCCCCACCCCCCACCCCAGCCCTTGCCCGTCCCCGTCCCCCCCACCCCCCACCCCAGCCCTTGCCCGTCCCCGTCCCCCCCACCCCCCACCCCAGCCCTTGCCCGTCCCCCCCACCCCCCACCCCAGCCCTTGCCCGTCCCCCCCACCCCCCACCCCAGCCCTTGCCCGTCCCCCCCACCCCAGCCCTTGCCCGTCCCCCCCACCCCCCACCCCAGCCCTTGCCCGTCCCCCCCACCCCCCACCCCAGCCCTTGCCCGTCCCCGTCTCCCCCACCCCCCACCCCAGCCCTTGCCCGTCCCCCCCACCCCAGCCCTTGCCCGTCCCCCCCACCCCAGCCCTTGCCCGTCACCGTCTCCCTGCCCGTGCCCGAGCCCAAGCCCGTGTCCCCCTCACCCGTCCCATTGCCCTCACCCCCGCCTCAGGCAGCGGATTTTTCTTCAATGGTCTGAGCGCGAGGCTGTGACGGGACAGCTCGAACTCGGGCCGCTTGTGTTTTCTTTCCGTCAGGACCGAGGCCCGTTTCCGAAGTAGCCTCATCCTACCTGCAAGCAGCAAACCAACTCCGGCTCGGGATTAGCTCCGGTTTGATTCCCCCCGGCTCCGGGATTGGCTCCGGTTTAATTCTCCCCGGCTCAGGATTAGCTCCGGTTTGATTCTCTCAGCACTAGGACCGCGTGCCACCCCGAAGCCCCGCTGAACGCTTCCGGTTCCTGTGAATAGCTGTTCGTATCGTGCCTGTCATTACTCTCAGTGAGAATGAACATTTCGCCTTTATAACTAAAATTACATTCTCATTTATTTACATTAACTAATTATCTAAAACTCTGATTTTTTACTAAATCGAAAGATACCAAGTGTCCATGTTTGTTACCCATTTTTCCCCAACCTGGAAAATTGAGTAACAGTTTCCAAATTGTCAGGACTCAAAAATACACCCAGGAGAACCAAGCCCATGTTCAATTACATTGAAGCTTTCAGTGTGGAATTCCATAATTAATATAGGGGAATACTGGCAAAAACTGTTTTACCATCACAACTCGAGATTACATTGGCATCCAAACAACTGTGTTACCCAGAACATGGTACAATTGTAATCCAGTCACCCAGACAGACACAAAAGTTCAAAACATGGACAGGAGGGCAGGCATACTAACCAGCTGCGTTAACCTGGACTTGTCAATGGTAGGTTTTGGCAAGTGTGAGAGTAGATCCACCAGGTTACTGTGTTAAGAGATGTAAAGTTAAATGTGTATTTATTTGGTTTACCAATAGTGAGATTTACGAGGTAATATCAAGGAGAAAATTTTCCAGATCTTTCTTTTGGAAGTTGAATGGGTTGGGTGGAGACCTGCTAGATATACCTACATTTTTTCTGGAATTTGAATAATGAACCAAGCTTTTAAACATATGAATACGTAGAATGAAAAAGAGTGCCAGAACTCCACACTGTGGCCTTAGACGCATGCTTTTCGAAAAAGCCGATAACAGATATTAACATTTGACAAAGGCTACAAATTTCACAACTGTTGTATTGGTCACAGGTCACACCAACTTAGGACATTGTGAGATAATTAATTGTCTGCCAATCTATCAATCGTGATACCAAGGTGGTGCTAGGACCATATACCCAATAATTCCAAAGACTGAAAAAAACATCCATTGCGTCAGGCTGAGGCTGCATATCTAAGACTGCTGACAGTAATTCTTTGAGTACTCTAAGTTTGACACCTCTCTCAACTTCTCCATTGTTGCTAAATTATTGGACTGCTATCCGACATCCAGTCCTGTATAAGAAGAAATTTCATCCAATTAAATATTGGGAAGACTGAAGCCATTGTTTTCAAACTGCACCAAAAAAAACTGTTCCCTAGCTACAGACTCCATTCCTCTCTATGGCAACAGTCTGAGATTAAGCCAGTCTGTTCACAACTTGGTGTCACATTTCATCCCAAAATGAGCTTGCAACCTCATTATTTGTGCCATCACTAAGGCAGCCTTTTACCTGAGTAACATCACCCAACTTCACCTCTGTCTCTGCTCATCTGCAGCTGAAACCCCCATTCATGCCTTTATAGCCTCTAAACTCAACTATTTCAACAGACTCATGGCTGGTCTCTGTCATTCTACGCAAACTTGATGTCATCCAAAACTCTACTGCCTGTGTCTTAACTCATCACACAAGTCTTGTTTCCCTATCACCCCTGTGCTCACTCAACTACATTAGCTCCCAGTCAAGTAACATCTTGATTTTAAAATTTTTCTCCTTGTTTTCAAATCCCTCCATGGCCTCGCGCCTCCATCACTGTAATGCCCTCCAGCCCCACAATCCTCCAAGATATCTGGGCTCCCCTAATTCTGGCCTTTTATGAATCCCCAATTTTAATTGCTCCAGCATTGGTGGCCATGCCTTCAATTGCCTAGCCCTCAAGTTCTGGAATTCCCTTCCTACACCTCTCTACCTTGCTTTCCTCCTTTAAGACTTTCCTTAAAACCTACCTCTTTGACCAAGTTTTTGGTCATCTGACCTAACATCTCCTTGTGTGGCTGTGTGTCATACTTTGTTTGATAATACACCTGTGAAGTGCCTTGGGACATTTCATTATGTTACAGGTGCTATATAAATATAAGTTATTGGTGTTGTTGTTGAATAAACATTTCAGAAGCTGATTCTGTTGGGTTTGTCACATGACCAGATTAATCCTTGAAGTCATGAATCTCGACCAGCTGAAAAAATATGTGGAGCTGTTTTCAGACAGCCAGACTCTAATTGTGTGTAATGGTCTAATGGTCACAACTACAGAATGGAGAGTGGGTATGTCACAGGCTCAGAAGTAGATAGTTTATTGTTTAAAATCATTAAGGATAATCTCAAGCTCAGGAACTCTTTGCATTTAGCAAAGGATGACACACCCAAGCTTTAGGAGAAGGTAAAGATGCTTCTCTTGTTGATCAACCTAATGATGGATTTAAAAGGAAGTTAATTAAAAGTAAAACAAAAACAGAATTACCTGGAAAAACTCAGCAGGTCTGGCAGCATCGGCGGAGAAGAAAAGAGTTGACGTTTCGAGTCCTCATGACCCTTCAACAGAACTGAGTAATATTAGGAGAGGGGTGAAATATAAGCTGGTTTAAGGTGGGGGGGGGCGGTGGTGGGGGGAGAGAAGTGGTTGTGGGGGGGGGGCGTGGTGGTTGTAGGGACAAGCAAGCAGTGATAGGAGCAGATAATCAAAAGATGTCACAGACAAAAGAACAAAGGGGTGTTGAAGGTGGTGATATTATCTAAACAAATGTGCTAATTAAGAATGGATGGCAGGACACTCAAGGTACAGCTCTAGTCGGGGTGGGGTGGAAAGACTAACAGGGCATAAAAGGTATAGATTTAAAAATAATGGAAATAGGTGGGAAAAGAAAAATCTATATAAATTATTGGAAAAAACAAAAGCTGGGGCCTGTCTCTTTATGGGGTATGTGGAACATTCCTTGTTCCAGGCCTACTCCGGCCCCCTCCCACAACTTTTTCTCCGGTACATCGATGATTACTTCGGTGCTGCTTCATGCTCTCGTCGGGACCTGGAAAAAATTATTAATTTTGCTTCCAATCGCCACCCCTCCATCATTTTCACATGATCCATCTCTGACACTTCCCTTCCCTTCCTTGACCTCTCTGTCTCAATTTCTGGTGATAGACTGTCCACCAATATCCATTACAAGCCTACCGACTCCCACAGCTACCTCGACTACAGCTCCTCACACCCCGCTTCCTGTAAGGACTCCATCCCATTCTCTCAGTTCCTTCGCCTCCGTCGCATCTGTTCTGATGACGCTACCTTCAAAAACAGTTCCTCTGACATGTCCTCCTTCTTCCTTAACCGAGGTTTTCCACCCACAGTCGTTGACAGGGCCCTCAACCGTGTCCGGCCCATCTCCCGCGCATCCGGCCTCACGCCTTCTCCTCCTTCCCAGAAACATGATAGGGTCCCCCTTGTCCTCACTTATCACCCCACCAGCCTCCGCATTCAAAGGATCATCCTCCGCCATTTCCGCCAACTCCAGCATGATGCCACCACCAAACACATCTTCCCTTCACCCCCCTGGCGGCATTCCATTGGGGATCGTTCCCTCCGGGACACCCTGGTCCACTCCTCCATCACCCCCTACTCCTCAACCCCCACCTACGGCACCTCCCCATGCCCATGCAGAAGATGCAACACCTGCCCCTTCACTTCCTCTCTCCTCACCGTCCAAGGGCCCAAACACTCCTTTCAAATGAAGCAGCATTTCACTTGCATTTCCCCTAACTTAGTCTACTGCATTCGTTGCTCCCAATGCGGTCTCCTCTACATTGGAGAGACCAAATGTAAACTGGGCGACCGCTTTGCAGAACACCTGCGGTCTGTCCGCAAGAAAGACCCAAACCTCCCTGTCGCTTGCCATTGTAACACTCCACCCTGCTCTCTTGCCCACATGTCTGTCATTGGCTTGCTGCATTGTTCCAGTGAAGCCCAACGCAAACTGGAGGAACAGCACCTCATCTTCCGACTAGGCACTTTACAGCCTTCCGGATTGAATATTGAATTCAACAACTTTAGATCTTGAACTCCCTCCTCCATCCCCACCCCCTTTCCGTTTCTTCCCCCTTCCTTTTGTTTTTTCCAATAATTTATATAGATTTTTCTTTTCCCACCTATTTCCATTATTTTTAAATCTATACCTTTTATACCCTGTTAATCTTTCCACCCCACCCTCACTAGAGCTGTACCTTAATTAGCACATTCGTTTAGATAATATCACCACCTTCAACACCTCTTTTTTCTTTTGTCTGTGACATCTTTTGATTATCTGTTCCTATCACTGCTTGCTTGTCCCTACAACCACACCCACCCCCGACTTCTCTCCCCCCCCCACCTTAAACCAGCTTATATTTCACCCCTCTCCTAATGTTACTCAGTTCTGTTGAAGGGTCATGAGGACTCGAACTGTCAACTCTTTTCTTCTCCGCCGATGCTGCCAGACCTGCCGAGTGTTTCCAGGTAATTCTGTTTTTGTTTTGGATTTCCAGCATCCGCAGTTTTTTGTTTTTAATTAAAAGTAAATCCTGACAGCTTCCCCTATGACTCAACAAGGCTATCCAGTAAGCAGCTGATCAAAACAGATCTGGTGGGTCCTAGATTCAATCCTTGGCCCATGTTCAGTTAGTGACTGTCTGCCAGGATAGCTATAAAGGCTCACACATGAACAATGACCACCTCAATGAGATATAGAAAGCCTACTTGGAATTCTACTCTAACAAGATGTCATGAAGAAGGGAGAGAAATCAGAAAAAAAAGTGTGTGGAAAGGAATTTGTACAGCAACTCAAGGGGTAGAAGAATGAACACGGATGAGGGACACCATTCGACCAACAAAGTTCATCCATCCAGGAGAAAACCCCTCATGAGAAACTTCCCATCACATTGTCTTACTGAATCTTGAATGAATGTAAAGATTTTACCTCCAATCCTCACCTGGAAATTCAGTGCATGAAGAAGTTCTTCTTGACTTCAGTCCTAAATTGACCTTTCAGAAGCTTAATCCTATGCCTTTTTACTTAACTACCTTGGCTTACCTGAAAGGATCCAAGGAGCTCTGATATCTCCAGCACACCTCAAAACCGAACCAGTTAAGGATATTGTTATGGACAGGAGGGGGTTTAATTTAGAACAGTTCTGATTTCTCCCAACAACACCTGTCCATAAACAGAAAGGCATTTTTGATTTTTGAGTTCCCCCAACCCTTTAGTTTTGGAGTGATCCAATCCTCTATTAATAACTCCACCGCAAACTCAGGATAAAGTAAAGTAAGAGGGTGGTTTATTTTATACACACACAAAACGCGGGAAAGGGGTTCGTAATGTCAGCCCCTTTTGTATTCACACTATAAAGAGGGATAAGGGAAAGAAAGGGGTTCAGGGCAGAGACCATGATGACAATAAAAATTATGGTTTCACGTGCGTCCAGAGTCCAGAATCAAAATCCAATGAGGAATTCTTTCGCAGAGTTTGACTGTCTGAAGACTGGTGGTGTAAGATTCGCTTTTCTGGTAGTGTTGCTGTCCCAAGATGAAGTAGGGACACAGACATTGAATCAGTTCTGTAGGTGATAGTACAAAATCTTCCCAGCAGAGTCAGGTTAGATGGGAGCCAGTTGTCTAACCTGGCCAGAGCTGGCTTCTGTGTGGCCTGCCATCAATGTTAAACAGCAGACTGAAGATGGAGTCCGAAAGCTGTATAGTTAAAGCAATTCAAACAGCTCAAGTCTCAGTAATGTGACAGGGGATGTTTCGGGTTGAGCTTTTCAGCTAACGAGGCCTTTTGTTAAAACCTATTGTGTTTTGAGCCGGTAACTGTAGAACCATTAGAGCAACATTGGAGATGAGGAGTCACAAATAGCTCTGCCTTTGTCAATAGCTGGCTGGTGCAGACGTGTCATCAACTATCCTTTGTGTTGGCTTAGCTGGAATATTTATACAATGCAATTCGTGTTACATTCCAGGGGTTTGATGTGTTAGCCTTCGTCCACTTTCAAACTGCTCAGAAACTTCCAGAGCTACCATCATGTAGTCAGTGGTGGCCATTTTATCAGTCCAGCCATTTGTCTATTTTAAAAGGAAAATAATTTTATAAAGTAGCTAGGGTGACATACATATATATATGCTTTTTGCTTTTTGTCTTCTGATCATGGCATGCCTCCCCAGTTGGAGAAAAAAGAGAATTCTCTTTTTTTTATATATAGGTGGTCTTAAGAAGGAAGGATAGGAAGTGAAGAAATATACATGCATTCTCTCATTCACACTGGCACATCAGACACAGCTAGCAGGGGAAATGGCTGTTCCCTGCTGCATTTTCTTTTGTGATTTATACCCTGGACAGGGCATCCTCAAGGACCTTGTCCAGCCCTGGGATTTGGGAAGATTTAGGTGACTTGGGAGGATTTGCAATTCATCTTCCTGGGGAAGTCTATTCAGTGCTAGACTTCTGACTTCCCTCTGCTGGGGGTCAGACATTCCAACCTCCTAATTAAGTATCTTTGGAAGGGTCTGGGAGTTTTACAAGATGGTTAGCATTCAATGATGGTCCAGCTGCTCTGGGCGATCCGCAGGGGAATGCTGGACATCTCACTCTGTGGGTGCCATGCCCTGGGATTATAGGACTGAGCTGCTCTTGTCCAGCTTAGCTCTTGCATGTTAACTTTGGTCAGCTGTTCAGACCCAGGGACTGTGAGTAGGCTGAGGGTCAGGAGAGTGGGTTGTTTTAAAGGAACTTGGGCCAGTGCAGGTACAGGGTCTGGTTCGGGCACTAGCACAACTGGAGAATTCCAGTTTCTGTTGCTAGGTACTTTGAATTGGCATGGCAACAAGTTGGCAGATGGCTCTGGAACTTGGGCCAGCCTTTCTGGGCCAGGATGATAGGAGGATGGCTTTCTGGCCAGGCCTTTTCCCGCATCCATACCAGAGAGGGTTACAGTGCTGTAGCCTGGTGGGAGGGTTATGGGTCATTTTAAATAGCGTGGTTAACTCTGTCCAGTTACCTTGCAATTCTACATTATGACGGGTGAACATGGAAGTCAATCTGGTTGGGGTTCCTCTGCTGGATAGTTGTGGGGTAGGCGTTGTGTCTTTTGGGACACTACTGCCCTCTGATGGGTGGTCAGCTCTTGCTGTACCTCCTGGTGGCTTTTCAACTAAGTGAAGCATCACCCTCACTTTTTCTGGGCCAGTTTGGGAACTTTTCTGGTCCACATTTAAATTTGCTATTAAGGTACTGGCCTAACCAATCAATGGCTTCCTAGCTGAGGCCATTGGCTTAGGAGTAGGCAGTCTCTTAACTTGTTCCATGTCCCTTGGAACCCTTCTGCCCTCAGGTGGGAGGCGCAGTTCCAGCTACAATCCCTTGTGGCCTTTCGACTAGAGGAGGCATTACACTCCCTATTTAATTTTGGAAAGGTTTCCTATAGCCATATTTCAGGCAAGTCCTTAAACTTTTCCTTTCCGGGCTTAATAACCTGTCCTCTTTCAGGCTCTTCAGCTATTTGGGGCATCTCCTCGCTATTTCTCTCCCTGCTCTAGGACTTCTCTGGTCCCTATTTAATTCTGGGATACTTGGGGAATCTATTTCAGATTCTAGACGCCTTCTCTGGACTTCTTTTACTTTTACTGGCCTGACTTCGGCCTTGTTACCTTCAAGCATTCTCGCTTGAGATCTATGGTTGCTATCTCAGCCTTTTGGCCCTCAGGATTTTCTCCAGCTTTCTACCCTTCTGCAGTTATCTGCTGCTTAGCATGGTCCTCATTTCTTTCACTGGCTAGCGCCTTGCTGCCAGCCAGGTAATTTCCAAGGAGGAAATCGATTCCTGCTACTGGTAGTTTAGGGACAACTCTACTGTAACAGGGCCTGAAACAAGGTCACACTCTAGGTGGACCTTATGGAGGGGTGCCAACACGAATCCTCCTCCTATTCCACTAATCAGTGCTTTGGCATTCAGGGAGGACTCAGCAGGTAGGTTTAAGTTTCCATCCAACATTAAGAACTGAGTGGCCCCTGTGTCCCAGAGCAGTACCACAGATTTGCTCACATTTTGGGACAGGTAGGGGGTTCACTGTTTCTGAATGGACAAAGCTCTGGAAACGCTCTGGGAATTTGTCCGGCTCAGGCACACAGAGTGCCCTTTCTTCGGAGGAGTAAGTTTCCATAGCGAGCGGCTCTGCCTTCTCTGCTGCACTACCCATTGGGGCGTCCTTCGGGGATTACTCATGTGGCACCTTACTAGGCCAACTGGCTTGCCTTGCAATCTCCCGTGTTCAGGTCTGGAATGGCCTATTTTGTTGCAATGAGAACCCATCAGCCTCAGAGAGTTCTCCTTTCGGGCTGCCTGGGGGCTTCTCGCACCTGTTTTGTGTTTTCTTTTCTGGGTGGAGGGCCTTTCCTATCTAGAACACCCTGCATATCTTTCCAATGTGCAGGGGTATGGTTTGGAAAGGGGCTGCCTGAGTTTATAGGCCTATGGGTGAGCTCATAGCTGTCTGCACCCCTGGCTGTGAGGATTCTCTGCTCCTCTAGGTGTATTCGTGGGTTAGAGGGTAGGCAGTTTCTGAATTCCTCCAACAGTACTAGCTCACGCAACCCCTCATAGGTGCGTGGGATTTTTAGGGATCTTATCCATCAGTCAAACACGATTTCTTTCTGCCGTGCAAACTCAATGTAGGTTTGGATTGGCTTTTGACAAGTGTTCGGAATTGTTCTCAGTATGCCTCTGGGACTAAAATATAGGCACTTAGGATGGCAGCCTTAGTCTGCTTATAATTTAGGGACACATCAGAAGGCTGCAAGGAGTAGATCTCTTGGACTCTCCCTGACAGCTACCCTTGTATTAAAAATATCCAGATCTCTGAGCGCCATTTTTAGTCATCCTGCTATTTTCTCAAAGGTGGTAAAAATGACTCCACATCACTCTCTTCAAATTTGGGAAAGAATCTTGCATACTTGAGCACCACAGAGAGTGGTTCCGGGTTAGGGGTATACGGGGTGCTACGAGGTAGAGAGAAATTTTCCCTTGCCACCTCCAATTGTTTGGCCTCTCTATCCCTTTGAGCTGCTAGCTCCATTTCCAATTTTCAGAGCTGGAATTCTTTTTCCCTTTCCTTTGCTCTCTCTCTCTCTTTCCTGAGCTTCTCTTTATCTCTCTTTTCCTCTATTGAGCTTCCCACTCTTTCTCTCTTTCCCTCTCTTGAAATTCTAGCTGCAATTTAAGCTTTTCCAGCTCAAAATTGGCTAGAGGGGGGGGTTCAGAGTCATGACTGGGCTCTTCATTTAACCGCTCTAATGGTAACGTGAGATCCAGATGTCTTACCAATGGCAGGATTAGCTCACTTCTTTTGATTTTGCTGGGCAACTTGAAATGTATCTCCCTAGCTACAGCTTTCAATGGATCTGTGCTAAGGGTCTCCAAACTTTCCCCGTTTAATTTCTCTTGCTGGACAAACGTTTGGGTATCGAACGTTGTCATTTTCTTAGTGTTATGACAAGGAATTTGCTGTGGCGAGTTACTTGTCTTAAAATTTGTTCCAGCCACCAACTTTCCCTCTTCCGGCTTCTAATTGACCCTTACCTCTAATTTGGCTTGTCTCTTAACTTGGAGTCTGGTCAAATTCAAACTGGATCAATCTCAGATGTGAGCTCCCAATTTCTGTTACAGACAGGAGAGGGTTTAATTTAGAACAGCCCTAATTTCACTACCTGTCCATAAACAGAAACGTGTTTTTGATTTCACCCCTTTATAAGTGGTGGTGTATTTTCCCCAACTCTTCAGTTTGGAGTGATCCAATCTCTATTAATAACCCCACAGCAAACTCAGGATAAGTTAAAGCAAAAGGGTTGACTTATTTTACACACACACAAAATGCAGGAAAGGGGTTTTGCAACGTCCGGCCCTGTTTTTGTATTCATACAATAAAAGAGGGATAAGGGAAAGAAAGGGGTTCAGGGCAGAGACCATGATGACAATAAAAATTATGGTTTCACCTGGGTCCAGAGTCCGGAATCGAAATCTAATGAGGAATTATTTCACAGAGTTTAACTGTCTGAAGACCGGTGGTGTAAGATTTACTTTTCTGGTGGTGTTGATGTTCCTAGATGAAGTAGGCACACAGAGATCGAATCAGTTCTGCAGGCGATAGTACAAAATCCTCCCAGCACAGTCAGGTTAGATGGGGGCCAGTTGTCCAACCTGGCCAGAGCTGGCTTCTGTGTGGCCAGCTGTCAAATATTAAACAGGAGACTGAAGATGGAGTCTGAAAGCTGTATAATTAAAGCAACTCAAACAGCTCAAGTCTTGGTCATGTGACAGGGTGGTTTTGAGTTGAGCTTTTCAGTTAACGAGAATTCTTGTCAAAACCCATTGTGTTTTGAGCTGGGAACTGTAGAACCATTAACACAATGTTGAAGATGAGGAGTCACAAATAGCTCTGCCTTTGTCCATAGCTGGCTGGTGCAGATGTCTCATCTACTGTTCTTTGTGTTGGCTTAGCTCGAATATTTATACAATGCAATCAATGTTACATTCCAGGGCTTTGATATGTTAGCCTTTGTATACTTTTAAACTGCTCAGAAATTTCCAGAGGTACCATCATGTGGTCAGCGGCGGCTATTTTATCAGTCCAGCCATTTGTCCATTTTAAGAGGAAAATATTAATTTTAGGATGATGTAGATATATAAGTTTTCCTTCCTGTCTTCTGATTTTGACAATATACAATATCAGCCTTGCATGAATCAAATCCTTACCTTGTGTAACACAGGAGTCTAATCCTTGTAACTTCTTTCTGAAGTGTAGACCCTTTGGATCACAATCTGTGCAAGAGATATCTATCCTGGTTATAAGATGCCAGATAGCCCACCTACATAAAGTGTCAAGTCCCAGATTCTGTAGTGAATTGCTGAGTAATAACTACTTATTCACTGATACTGCATCAGGAGATATTCCTGAAGAAAACTCCTTGACTATGGTGGTCAGTGAGCTGGTTGAAGATTCTTATATTCCATGGGGATGAACATGCATGCTGAGGAAAGCACAGCACCAACCAATTATAATTCTCTTGACCCTTTGCAGAACTTTAATCTGTACGTTATGCTACCATTTTTTAAGCTTCCTCTGCATTCTATTTGATCCAATACAATCTCTGTTACCTCAAAATGACCCAACCTGATGTGGTGTTTGGAGTTTGTATCAATGATAGTTATCTGTTGCAAGTCTGCTTTACAAGTATTCCATTTACTGGTAAGTCTTACAATTCTTTACTGCCATCAAGATATTTTGTTGTAGCCCAAGAATTAAAATATAATTAGACAATCAAAATGCATTAATAAACCATCATTATTAACTATTGTTACCAGAAATTCCTACTGGAACTTTTAGTACATAAAAGCTGCAATAGAGCTGATAATGGATAGATAATGCGTGTGCCCCACTACTTAACTTCAAATTTTTATGTAGGACAACATATGAATTATATATTATATAATATATAATATATGAATTAATCATTCTCAGTATTACTCTTTTCTTTCTTATTGACAGGGAACTCATTTATGGCTGAAATATCAAATTCTGATATAATCTGTTACCATTGCATATTTGCTATGTCACACTATGTGTGAAATTGGGTGCTGTTATTCCTAATCAGTTTATTCCACCTCTAATGGTAAGCTACCATTGCTACTATTGCAGAATCCTAATAGTAAGGCTTTCTGCTAACAGGTAAACTTGGGCCCAATGATCAGACTTCAGTCTTGCAAATCCTTTACTAAACAAATTATTATTTTACATTTGAACTATTGCAATTTACTTTATGAGAAAAGCAGGCTCAAGGGGCTGAGTGGCCTACCCCTGTTCCTAATTCGTATGTTCGTATGTTTATAAATTCTTGAGGGTTTTTGCCTCTAGCACCCTTTCAAGCAGTGAATTCCAGATGCCCACCAGCTTCTGGGTGGAAAACTTACAACTCAAATTCCCTCTAAATCTCCTAGCCCTTAGACTAAATCCATGACTCTGGTTATGGACCCTCTCAACCAAGGGGAATAGGGCCTTCCTATCCACTCTGTCCAGACCCCTCATAATTTTATACACTCCATTTAGGTCTCCCCTCAGTCTCCTCTGTTCCGAAGAAAACAACCCTGGCTGATCCAATCTTTCCCCATAACTAAAATTCTGCAGTCCAGGTAACATCCTCATAAATCTCCTCTGTAAATCTCCTCCCAAGTGCAATCACATCTTTTCTATAAACTGATGTTCTACCAACTGAGCTATCCTACTGGATATTGTACTCTATGCCTCTATATATAAAGGCCAGAATCCCATCTGCATTATTAACTGCTTTGTTAACATTTCCTATCACCTTCAAAGATTTGTATACGAATTCCTTCTAATCTTGCACCTCCTTTAAAATTGTACCATTTAGCTTATATTGTCTTTCCTCACCCTTCCTACCAAAGTGTTTCATTTCACGCTGTAAAGCTGCCATTCAGTCGGAGGCTTGAGAAACCAGCTTGTGACTGGACAAGCAGAAAACATCAGGAAGGTAAATTTTCAAGCTAAGTTCTAGGGGCAGAGGTGAGAGCAGGCCTCAGAGTGAGAGCAAAGGGGAGAGTGGGCCTCGGAGCGAGAGGGAGGGAGAGAGCAGGCTTCGGAGCGAGAGGAAAGGGGAGAGCCAGCCTTGGAGCAAAAGGGAGGGAGAGAGAAGGCCCAGAGCAAGGAGAGCAGGCTACAGAGCCGGAGCAAGGAGAGCGGGCTATGGAGCCGGAGTGGGGCTCACCGGTGTGTGAGAGTGGGGAAAGTATGAGAAGGGAGAATGTAAGAGTGTGTGTAAGAGAGAGGGGACAGTATGTGAACGGGGAGAGCGTGTGTGTGTGTCAGAGGGAGGGGACAATGTGAGAGGGGAGAGTGTTGTGTTTGTGAGGGAGAGAGAGCAGAGTTTTAGTATGTGTGTGTGAGAGGGGAGAGCATGAGTGTATGTGAGCAGGGAGATTGTGGGTGTGTGAGAGGGGAGAGTACATGTGTGTGTGTGTGTGTGTGAGGGGAGAGTACGTATGTGTGTGTGTGTGAGAGAGAGAAGGGAGAGTTTGTGCATGAGAGGGGAGAATGTGAGTGTGTGTGTGTGTGTGTGTGAGGGGAGAGTGTGAGTGTTTGTGTGTGAGGGGAGAGTGTGAATGTGTGTGTGTGTGTGTGTGTCATGAAGGTATAATAATTCTCATAATATTGTGATTTATTGTAAAAGTAGATTAATAGTGGGGTTTGGATAGTTTCTATATGTGTGTGTGTGTGGAGGATTTAATTGAATTGGAGACAGTTGATCTGGAGGCTTCTGAGTCATCAAAAAGAAGCTAGGTTTGAAATGCTAAATATGTAAACATGGCTGAAGTTTTAGAATGTGAGATGTGAGGAAAATTTGCATTTATAGATAAATTAGGGTAGTTTAAATTTCAAAGAGATGGTAGGATGTTACACCTAGCCAGAAAAAGTTAAGCCAAACAGTGTGTTTATTTTTTCCAAAGGTTACTGATAAAATGAGCACTATGAAAAGATTTATATTATGAGAAAGGTAATGTTCCAAAGATATATCAGAACAATGGAATTTGCATTAAAAAGGGAGAAACATATATAAAGGAGATGAGGTTATGTGTCGGCGGAAGGCATTCTAAGCGCTAATAAGTGTGTAAAGCCTCCAGCCTCTGTGCATCAAGTTGCTGTCTACAGGAACCAAAGCTGAGAAAACTCACTTTGAATTTGACTGTCCAGTGTATTGTGTGGCTTTGCCTGGGTCTGTTTAAATCTATGTGTTTTTACTGTAGCCTTAATGAGGGTGTAACTGGAAGGCAGATTAATTAGGGGTTTTAGGAGTTATTATGGTAGTAATTTGTAGACCTAAGTATGTGTTTGAAATCTTTTCTTTTTTTAATAAATGTTTAATTTAATTTTCTAAAAACCTCTGAAGTCACAGTAATCTGATTACTACTGAATTCAGGGCATGCACCTCAAAATAAAATACAAATTGCAAAACAGTTGTGACCCTATGATCAAGTTTCCCTCCTGAATTTGATCCACCTGGCACACATCATCTGCTACGTCATAACAAATTGGGAGCTCTTTGAGGGATATTTGAAATTCCTTGATTGGTTTGGAGTTGGTGGATCTTAAGGTATGAGTATATGAGAAGCACTTTGAATTCAGGAGTTGGTGTGATGTATTTTTAAAGTGGTGAGACTGCAAAAATGGCTGTATCCATGGCTGAAACTTTTTTGAAAGTAGAAATATAACTCTGATTGGGTTACAAGTTGTATCTAAGGGTAAGTTAACAGAGTTGGCGGATAAGGTGCAGTTGAAGTTACCTGCAGGGGCAAAGAAAACAGACATAGTTGAGATAATAGCACAGCATTTAAAACTTGAAGGGATACTAGAGTGACCAAGTTCTCCAGAGGGTGAGTGAATTGAGTTGGCTAAGATGCAATTGCAAATGAAGCAGCTTGAACATGAAAAGGAAATTAAAAAACTTGAGCTAGAGGCAAAAGAAAAAGAAAAAAGGAAAGAGAGCGGGCATTCCAAAGGGAGCTGGCAGAAAGGCAGGGGAGAGAAAAAGCCAGGAATGGGCATTCGAAATGGTGAGGTTAGAAAAGGAAGAAAGAGAGAAGGAAAGAAAAAGAGAGTATCAGCTTAAAAAGCTGGACTTTAAAAAGGAGATCTCAGATGCTGAGGAAAGTCCTGATGATGAGAAAACCTTCAACCTAAAACCTAGTAGGGAGATGTTTAAATTTGGCAAGCTCTTCCGAAGTTTAAGTAAGAGGATATGGAGGTGTTCTTTATTTAATTTGAGAAGATAGCTAAACAGATGAAATGGCCAAGAAAACTGGATGTTGTTATTACAATCTAGGTTAGTGGGTAGAGCACATGAGGTTTATGCTTCACTATCTGGAGAAATGTCAGTGGACTATGATGTGGGAAAAAAAGGCTATTTTGTGTGCATATGAGTTGGTTCCTGAGGCATACAGTCAGAAATTTAGGAATATGAGAAAACAGCCTGGGCAAACTTATATTGAGTTTGGCAGAGTAAAACAAAATAATTTTGACAGGTGGATATGGGCATTAAAGATAGAGATGACATATTCAGCTCTTAGAGAAGTAATTCTTTTGGAAGAATTTAAAGATTCAATTCCTTCGGTAGTGAGAACTCATGTGGAGGAACAGAGGGCTAAAACGGTAAGACAAGCAGCAGAGATAGCTGATGATTATGAGTTAGTTCATAGATCTAAACCTTTTTTTGTCACCCTTTTAAATCAGAGAAGGATAGAAAGAAAGAAGGTGGGTAGTCAAGGAAGTGAAGGAGTAGGATGATATTCCCAGGAAGTTTTTTCTCAGAATAAAAAAGGTGCTAAGGGTAGTGAAGTGACAATTGAAAATTGAGGTGTTTTCATTGTAATAAAGTTGGGCACACAAAGTCAGTGTATTGGAAATTACAGGGAAAATCTGTTGGGATTATTGGGATGCAGAAAAGTTCTGGAAGTAGAAGTACTCTGGGCTCTGAGGTTCAGGAACAAGAAAAACCAGTGGCTTTGTACAGGTAAAACAGGAAGTGGTAGGTAAAAAAAGTGGGAATGTGTTCACAATTTACCCAAGGGAGTTCTGAGAAGCAGGTTGCAGAACTGTTCAAAGATTTTCTATGTGAAGGGGAAGTCCTTCCATGTGTAACAGGTGGAGTAGGTAAAGATATTAACATTTTAAGAGACACAGGGGCTAGCCAATTCTTAGTGTTGTGGGATAGTGATATTTGTTGTTCAGAGGGAGTATTGCAGGAACAGGTGATAATAAGTGGGGTTCATGGAGATGTTAAACCTAATCCATTGTGGAAGGTAAATTTAAAGAGTAAGTGGAAAACAGCTGAGGTGGTTATTGGAGTAGTGGAAAAATTGCCCATTGCAAGGGTTCAATTTATTTCAGGTAATGATATAGCTGGGTCACAGATGTGGCTGATGCTTGTGGTAGTTGAGCAGCCTGTAGAGGTATTTTCAATGGATTTGTTGCAGAAAGAGCATCCTGGATTGTTTCCAGGTTGTGTGGTAACAAGATCTCAAGCTCACAGGTTGAAACAGGAAGTTAAAAGGCAGGGAAAAGGTGTTGAAATTCAATTACCTGACACTGTCTTTGATAAGAATGTTCAGGAAGAAAGAACGTAGGATAATGCAGCTGAGGCATTTAGCTCAAGGCAGTTGGTTGAGTTACAGAAAAAAGATCCGCACATAAGACAGTTATATCAGACAGCTTACTCAAAAACAGAGGCAGAATGTATTCCAGAGTGTTATTACCTTAAGGGTAATGTGTTAATGAGAAAGTGGTGGCCGTATCATGTTTCAGCAGATGAAAACTGGAGGGAAGTGTATCAGATTGTTACACCATTTGGATATAGAAATGAGATCCTGAGAATAGCTCATGAAATTCCAATGGGAGGACATTTAGGAATTAGAAATAAATGCTTAATTTAGTTTTTTAAAAGCCTCTGAAGTCATGGTAGTCTTGTTACTTCTGAATTCAGAGCACGCATCTCAAAACAAAATACAATTGCTAAACAGTTGTGACCGCGTGATCAAGTTTCCCTCATGGATTTGATCCACCTGGCACACATCATTTGCCGCATCATAACATTGTGTGAGATGGAAGAGTGTGAGTGTGTGTGTGTGTATGTGTGGCTCACTCCCAGTCTCAGGATTCGCATTCACCCTCACCCCCACAAATCAACACGCACTCTCACCCACCCTCACAGTGGATGAGTGAGTAAGCACCCTAAGACTGGCAGTGAGCCGGACACACACACACTCACCCTCTCACAATCTAGTCATGATCTTTATTTATTACTCATTTGTTGAAATTATCAATTTATTGCTTTGACATTTTTTGTTTGCTCAGCAAGTTTTTTCTTCTTGTATATCAGCCTTAAAAAAAGACATGTTTAATGTTATGCCAAACCTTATCTTTCTGAAATTTGCTCATTGGCCCCTTGACTGAGAAAAAACTTGAAATTTGTCCCCACCCCGCCATGTGAAAAGACTGGACAAGCCTGACCTAGACTGTACCTAACCATCTCCTCTTTAAAAGCTACCCATTGCTCCATTACATTTCTGCTTGCAGGTCTTTGACTCCAGTTAACCCAGGCAAGATCCCTCCTTGCTTCACTGAAATTTGCACTCCTCCAAATAAGTACTTTTTATTCTTGATTGATCCTCGTCCTTTTCCATAACTAATGTAAACTTAACAATACAATGATCAGTATTTCTGAGCTGCTCCCCACTTCGACATTTGCCACTTGACCCACTTCATTCCCAAGGCTAGATATAGTAATGCCTCCTTCTTCATTGGGCACAAACATGCTGATCAAGAAAGATTTCCTGATCGCACTTCTGAAATTCCTGCCCCTCTCTGTCCCATTCAATATTGGAGTAGTTAAAGTCTCCCATTATCTCTGTTGTATAGTTCATGCACCTCTCTGTAATTACCCTGCTCCTCCATTTCCTCCCACTATCTGGTGGCTTTTAAATATACCAAACAGCATAACTGCATCCCTATTGTTTCTTAACTCCAATCAAATATATCCTGTCTGACCCCCACCCCCCACCCCCCACCCCCCCACCCACCACCACCACAGGGCATTCCTTTGCTTTTTCCTCTCTTCAGGTATCACACCCAGAAAGAGCACTGACAACCTTAGACTTCAAACTTGGTTTGTGGCTGACAAGATATTGCAGCTGTTTGCTGTTGCCTTCTGGAGGTGACAGTACTCATCACATGGCTGAGCAGAATTCTCTCCCGCTCTTACCATTGGTTTGTGTTGGAAGGATTTTACAAGTTGATATCCAACCTGTTTGGCCATGTTGTCAATGCACCTTCCTTGGCAATCAAGAGCTGGAGTGGGACTTGAACCCAGAGCTTTTCGCTCACCACAAGCTGCACCACAGGACCTTCAATTGCTTTTTAGCACTGTAATATTTTCCTTAATCAAGAGGCTACCTTACCTCTTTTATTTCCTTCTTTAACTTCCCTGAATACCTTGTACCCAGGTATATTGAGCACTCAATCTCCAATTTTGTACCAGGCCTCCTTAATCACCACTACATCATACTCCCATGTGACTACTTGTGTTTGCATTTCAACAACCTTATTAAGCACACTCTTGCATTTACACAATGCACTCCGATCCTAACTTAGAACTCTGTGTTTTCTTTGATTCCACCTAATTCTGTGTTATATCGTCCATCTCTACCTGTCTTTTCCTGTCCTCTTGTGCACCTTGTTTTGATTTTTTGATACCACATTTTGGTGCCCAACCCCCTGCCAAATTAGTTCAAATCCTCCTCTGCAGCAATAGTTAACCTGCCCATGGGAATATTGGATGCAGCTCTGTTCAGATACAACCAGTTCCTCTTGAACCCTGCTGCTCCAGAACTAGTCGCAGTGTCTCAGGAATGTGAAACCCTCCCACCCGCACCATGGCTCTAGCCACACACTAATAAGCCATATCCACTTATTGTCATAATCATCTAGCTTCATGGTATTTTTACTATTTTAGAGGTATCTTTTAGTTTTGGGGAGATTTAATTGGTGCGCATAAGGTAATGGTATTGTCACTAGACTAGTAATCCAGAGACCCAGGGTAACGCTCTGGGACCAGGTTCGAATCCCGCGATGGCAGATGGTGGAATTAGAATTCAATAAAAATCTGGAATTATAAGGCTAATGATGACCATTGTCGATTGCTGTAAAAACACATCTGGTTACACTGATTCCCCTTTAGGGAAGAAAATCTGTTGTCCTTACCTGGCCTATAACTCCATACCCGCAAGCCACTCACAAACTGCTACAAAGTCACAAAAAAGGAATGAAACTGGATGGAACACCCAGCATCCCACCAGGCATCGACCTAGGAAATAACAAATGCAATGTCGACCCATCCAAGACCTTTGGCTAGTGCCAAAGTTGGGAGAGCTCACAGACTAGTCAATCCAAGACATAGTCATCCTCACGGAATCATATCTTAGACATAATGTCCCAGACACCACCATCACCATCCCTGGGTATGGCAGGACAGGCCCAGCAGAGGTGGTGGCACGATGGTACACAGTCGGGAGGGAGTTGCTCTGGGAGTCCTCAACATCGTCTCCAGATGCCATGAAGTCTCATGGCATCAGGCCAAACATAGAAAAAAGGAGCAGGAGTAGGCCATGCGGCCCTTTGAGCCTGCTCCGCCATTCATCATGATCATGGCTGATCATCCAACTCAATAGCCTGCTCCCGCTTTCTCCCCAAATCCTTTGATCCCTTTCGCCCCAAGAGCTATATCTAACTCCTTCTTGAAAACATACAATGTTTTGGCCTCAACTGCTTTCTGTTGTAGCAAATTCCACATGCTCACCACTCTCTGGGTGAAGAAATTTCTCCTCATCTCAGTCCTAAATGGTCAACCCCGTATCCTCAGACTGTGACCCCTGGTTCTGGACTCCCCCACTATCGGGAACATCCTTCCTGCATCTACCCTGTCTAGTCCTGTTAGAATTTTATAGGTTTCTATGAAGTCCCCCCTCATTCTTCTGGACTCAAGTGAATATAATCCTAACCGACTCAATCTCTCCTCATATGTCAGTCCTGCCATCCCAGGAATCAGTCTGGTAAACCTTCGCTGCACTCCCTCTATAGCAAGAACATCCTTCCTCAGATAAGGAGACCAAAACTGCACACAATATTCCAGGTGTGGTCTCACCAAGGCCCTGTATAATTGCAACAAGACATCCCTGCACCTGTACTCGAATCCTCTCGCTATGAAGGCCAATATAACATTGCCTTCTTTACCACTTGCTGCACCTGCATGCTTACCTTCAGCGACTGGTGTACGAGGACACCCAGGTCTTGATGCGCATTCCCCTCTCAATTCATAGCCATTCAGATAATAATCTGCCTTCCTATTTTTGCCACCAAAGTGGATAACCTCGCATTTATCTACATTATACTGCATCTGCCATGCATTTGCCCACTCACTCAGCTTGTCCAAATCATACTGAAGCATCTCTGCATCCTCATCACAGCTCACCCTCCCTCCCAGCTTTGTGTCATCTGCAAATTTGGAGATATTACATTTAGTTCCCTCATCTAAATCATTAAGATATATTATGAATAGCTGGGGTCCCAGCACCAATCCCTGCAGTACCTCACTAGTCACTGCCTGCCATTCGGAAAAGGACCCGTTTATTCCTACTCTTTGTTTCCTGTCTGCCAACCAGTTTTCTATCCATCTCAATACACTACCCCCAATCCCATGCGCTTTAATTTTACACGCTAATCTCTTATGTGAGACTTTGTCAAAAGCCTTCTGAAAGTCCAAATAAACCACATCCACTGGCTCCCCCTCATCAACTCTACTAGTTACATCCTCAAAAAATTCCAGTAGATTTGTCAAGCATGATTTCCCTTTCGTAAATCCATGCTGACTCTGTCCAATTCTGCCACTGTTATCCAAGTGCTAGGCTGTTAACTCTTTTATAATGGATTCTAGAAATTTCCCCACGATCGACAACAGGTTGCCTGGTCCATAATTCCCTGTTTTCTCTCTACCTCCCTTTTTAAATAGTGGGGTTAAGTGGGCAAGTAACATTCATGCCACACAAGCGCCAGGTAATGAATATCTCCAACAAGAGAGAAATAACCACTACTCCTTGACATTCAATGGCATTACCATCACGGAATCCCCCACTATCAACATCCTGAGGGTTACCATTGACCAGAAATTGAACTGGACTAGCCATGTAAATACTGTAGCTACAAGAACAGGTCAGAGGCTACGAATCCTGCGGTGAGTAACTCACCTCCTGACTACCCAAAGCCTGTCCACCATCTCCGAGGCACAAGTCAGGAGCGTGACGGAATGCTTTCCACTTGCCTGGATGAGTGCAGCTCCCACAACACTCAAGAAGCTTGACACCATCCAGGACAAAGTAGCCCACTTGATTGGCACCACTTCCAGAAACATCCATTCCTTCCACCACCGACAAACAGTGGCAGCAGTGTGTACCATCTACAAGATGCACTGCAGAAACTCACCAAGGCTCCTTAGACAGCACCTTCCAAGCCCACAGCCTCTAATACCTAGAAGGACAAGGGTAGCAGACACATGGGAACATCACCACCTGGAAGTTCCTCTCCAAGCCACTCACCATCCTGACTTGAAAATATATTGCCATTCCTTCACTGTCACTGGGTCAAAATCCTGGAACTCTCTACCTAACAGCCCTGTTCTGATTAACATATTGTTTATGGAAAAGTTCAGAATTGTATAATGACTGACTGTACTGCTTATAGCTATAAGGGAATTAAAGGACTTTCCATTGGGAAATGCTGCTTGCTGGTTTGGCACCAAAAGCAGACCTCAGTGTCATGTGGTCAACGAACAGCACAAAAATGGCAACAGCAAATCTGCAGTTAGATGGCCAGGCTTCATCTAGTCAAGGAGTCAGGTAGCCAGGTTACACGTAGACAGTGTATGATGTGCAGAACTGCACATAGGCAGCCACTGGGAGGATATAAAAGTAGGAACTTCGAGGCACACAGTGTCAAAGGAGGAGGAGCCAGAGAAGACATCGAAGAGAACCAAAGACAACATCACCTGTGTACAGACAGCTTCAAGGGACAAGGGTTGAAAGCAGCTTGTCTACTATCATCTATTGTTAAGCGTTTCTGTTCAATCATTTACTTAATAAATTCTGTTTGCTTGTTGCACTAAATCATTGTCTGTTGCCTTTTTGTTTTGTCCCAAGAACTGAGTTATGGTCAAGGAGCTTCAAAATGTTTTATTATGATGACCCATTGCACAGTTAATGGAATAGGTTCAGTTTATTTGGAAATTTGAACCATAACTTTATTTGGGAAAAACAGCAAAATCACGGTGCAATGTGTGTCCAGTTGGCTGATTGTGCCCAAAGCGGAAACTGGGCCCCTCAATGAATATAAATCATATCTAACTAAACTTCCAAAAAAACTCAAACTGAAATTATTTTATTCATGGTTTCAAATGGATTGATCAAATATATTGGTTCTGTGTCAACTTGTTTGTCTGGTTACAATCCTGTGAACTGCCTTGAGACATTTTATTATATGAAAGGTACCATATAAATCCAAGTAGTTTTTGTTGTGTCAATATTGTGAACAGTCTGACTGAGCCCAAGAGCATTTGGAGAGGAGGATGGGATTGCTGGCAAAGGTACAGACTTTGTGGCAGGGCTGATGCAAACAGTTTTGGGCTTCCCAATGTTTAACTGAAGGAAATTGTGACTCATCCAAATCCGAATGTTAGATAAGTAGTCTGACGATACAGAGGCAATGGAAGGGTCAGGAGAGATGGTGAAGAGATAGTGATGAGTGTTATCTACCTATATGTGGAAGCTGATCCCATGTTTATGGATGCTTTCACCTAAAGGCAGCATGTACTAGAGGAGGGAGCCAAGGATAGATCCTGGGTGTTCCAGAAGTGACAAGAAGAAAAGCCAATTTCTAGGGTGCATTAACTATGATCAGATAAATAAGATTGGAACTAGCTAAGGTCAGTCCCACTGATCTGGACAATGGGTAAGAGACTTTGAAGAAGGATGGTATTGTCAATGAGGTCAAAGGTTGCAGAAGTATATTGTATCACACTCACTGACAGTGGATGTCAAGTGACTTTGGATCAGAAATTCTGTAGTGTACAGGCTATATGATATAGTTCCAGTAAGTTGTTCTCAACATAATTCAATAAAATGGTCATATGATTTAACTTTCTTCAGCTGCATAATCCTGATCATTATGCTTTCATTCAATTATTTACCACAGCTTCCATAAGTGTTTTCAAAGAGATTGTGCTTTATATAATCTACAGTTAGAATGAATTTGTTGAAGACAAGTAACTCAAATTTCCAGTGGTTTATGATTTGCCACAACCCACTTGAGCTTCATTCTTTCAGTTTATGATATTTCAGAATCTGAGATTGAATTACTCTCTTGTAACTCAATACAAAGCAACTAGTATATATTTAGACAGGCGCAGAATTTCCCCAATAATCAACAACAAATGATTCAACTTGCCATAATGACAATACAAAGGGACACCACAAAAGACTAGATTTTTAGGTGGACTTCATTCCTGGAACAGCCTGCTTGGTCAATTGCCACTTGAGAAAGTTTGCCATAGAGTAGATATTAAAAATTCTTAGTGCAAACTGCATTAATGTGGTTTTCATGTTTAAAATTGAAGTAAAATATTTTTAGTGCTCGAAACAAACAATATGTTCAAACTGCACCACTTATTCTAAAGCCCAGTTATACAAGGGAAGCCTCTTCAACCAACAATATTGAACATCAATATGCCAATGACATTGAGAGCATCAGTAGTCAGCATTCACAACTAAGAACACTGATTCTACAAACAGCAAATATAAAATAGAATAAAAGCTTAATAAACAGTACATATTTGTTCAAAAATACACAGAATGCAGGAATTGAATGCAAGGCAAGAATCTAATCTTAAAGTTTCAAATTACTTATAAACCACTAGAGAACTACCCTTATTATTTAGGAACCCCTGGATTAAAACCTCTAATCACTGTCAGCTTCACTTTATGTTATATGCAACGAACGCAGTTAAATTGATGTTTATTGTGTGTTCACTGATCTACGAGGGCTCCGTTTGCCCTATGCTTCAAAATAAAGCCCTTATCCTAGTGTTTAAATCCTTCCATTATTTCACCCTTCCCTCCAGCACTGCCTGCTAACTCTACCCCATTTTTTACCCCGATTACAGCCTCCAATTATGGCATCACAACTAATACTATAGTGGGCAATGAGCCACCCAGCCCCCCACTCACTGAACTCCCACCCTAAAACTTCAATTCTTCTCCCACCTTTTAGTCAACTCTCCCAAACTCTCTCTTTTCGACTTGCCATCACTTTCCTTGGACCTCTGAAGCACCACGTTTTTCTACGTTAAAAGGCACCATACAAATGTAAATTACTGTTGTGATTGATTTATTGTGCCGTTTTCATGGATGCAAATCCCAAGTGTGCAATGTCCTTAAACGATCTACAATAATGGACTTAATGGAAGAATTTTCAAATAGATAAAAACTGCACTATCGAATTTAAGTGCTTTGCTCATCGCGATCAAAGAGTTTATTGTCACAGGTTTATCACAGAATCCACATCCCCTTTTTAAAGCAAACATACAGACAAGTCTAGTTCAAACGACTGGACCAGCTGCTGTAATTAAGCACATGAATAGCCAGACTGGCAGTTGGCGTTGCCAACGTGACCGTTAACGGAAAGAGCGCTTTCCAATGAGTTGGTCTAACGACCGCAGGTGAGTTGAGAGATGGGCACAGACCAGCCCCGATCAGGAACCATAACTACTTATTGCACTCGAATAGCTGGAGGTTAAAGTACACTTGCAGCTGGTGTGATGGCGATTTGGGTGATCGCTGGCCGTGTTGGGGGCGGGTTCTAACCGACACCGAACAGGCCTCGAGCCGGCAGCTGAGGTCAGTCAACCTGCGTGGACTCGCATCCCATCCCCTCCCAATCCACATCCCCTTTATCCACCTGTTCTTTTATTACTCGATTCCCTGATATTACTCCCAGCATCCCCTCCCTTAAACAAACTTACTTTGCGCCTCCGCATCACGGAGACGGTCGGCCGGACTCGCCTCAATCCTCGGCTCTTCCCGCCCCACCACACAGGACCGTCTTTTCCTCCTTCACGTGTGGTTTAATCAAAATGCGCTCCCATGGGCAAGGAAACCTCCTGCTGATTATCACCTACCGCCCTCCCTCAGCAAATGAATCAGTGCTCCTCCATGTTGAGCACCACTTGGAAGAAGCACTGAGGGTGGCAAGGGTGCAGAATGTACTCTGGGTGGGGGACTTCAATGTCCATCATCAAGAGTGGCTTGGTAGCACCGCTACTGACCGAGCTGGCCAAGTCCTAAATGACATAGCTGCTAGACTGGGTCTGCGGCAGGTGGTGAGGGAACAAATAAGAGCGAAAAACACTTGACCTCATCCTCACCAACCTGCCTGCCACAGATGCATCTGTCCATGACAGTACTGGTATGAGTGCCCACCACACAGTCATTGTGGAGACAAGTCCCACCTTCACATTGAGGATACCCTCCATCGTGTTGTGTGGCACTACCACCGTGCTAAATACTTTCAAACAGATCTAGCAACTCAAGACTGGGCATCCATGAGGCGCTGTGGGCCATCAGCAGCAACAATCTGTAACCTCATGGCCTGGCATATCCCCAATCTACCATTACCATCAAGCTATGGGATCAACCTTGGTTCAATGAAGAGTGCAGGGGGGCATGCCAGGAGCACCATTGGGCATACCTAAAAATGAGGTGTCAACCTGGTGAAGCTATAACACAGGACTACTTGCATGCCAAACAGCATAAGTAGCAAGTGATAGACAGGGCTAAGCAATCCCACAACAAACCGATCAGATCTAAGCTCTGCAGCCCTGTCAGATCCAGTTGTGAATGGTGGTGGACAATTAAACAACTCACTGGAGGAGGAGGTTCCACAAATATCCCCATCCTCAATGATGGAGGAGCCCAGCACATCAGTGCAAAAGGTAAGGCTGAACCATTTGCTACAATCTTCAGCCAGAAGTGCTGAGTGAATGGTCCATCTCGACCTCTTTCGGAGGTCCCCAGCATCACAGATGCTAGTCTTCAGCCAATTTGATTCACTCTACGTGATATCAAGAAATGGCTGAAGGCACTGGGTACTGCAAAGGCTATGTACCCTGACAATATTCCGGCAATAGTAGAACCATAGAACACTACAGCACAGAAAACAGGCCATTCGGCCCTTCTAGTCTGTGCCGAAATATTATTCCGCTAGTCCCATTGACCTGCACCTAGTCCATAACCCTCCAGACCTCTCCCATCCATGTATCTATCTAATTTATTCTTAAAACTTAAGAGTGAGCCCACATTTACCACGTCAGATGGTAGCTCGTTCCACACTCTCACCACTCTCTGAGTGAAGAAGTTACCCCTAATGTTCCCCCTAAACCTTTCCCCTTTCACCCTAAAGCCATGTCCTCTCGTGTTTATTTCTCCTAATCTAAGTGGAAAGAGCCTACTCGCATTTACTCTGTCTATACCCCTCACAATTTTGTAAACTTCTATCAAATCTCCCCTCATTCTTCTACGCTCCAAGGAATAAAGTCCTAACCTGTTTAATCTTTCCCTGTAACTCAACTCCTTAACACCCGGCAACATCCTAGTAAATCTTCTCTGCACTCTCTCAATCTTACTGATATCCTTCCTGTAGTTAGGCGACCAGAACTGCACACAATACTCCAAAGTTGGCCTCACCAATGTCTTATACAACCTCACCATAACATCCCAACTCCTATACTCAATACTTTGATTTATGAAGGCCAGTATGCCAAAAGCTTTCTTTACAACCCTGTCTACCTGTGATGCCACTTTCAGGGAATTATGTATCTGAACTCCCAGGTCCCTTTGTTCCTCCGCACTCCTCAGTGCCCTACCATTTACTGTGTATGTCCTACCTTGGTTTGACTTTCCAAAATGTAACACCTCACACTTTTCCAAATTAAATTCCATCTGCCATTTTCTGGCCCATTTTTCCAGTTGGTCCAGATCTCTCTGCAAGCTTTGAAAGCCTTCCTCGCTGTCCACAACGCCTCCAATCTTAGTGTCATCAGCAAATTTGCTGATCCAATTCACCACATTATCATCCAAATCATTGCTATAGACAACAAACAACAATGGTCCCAGTACAGATCCCCGAGGCACACCACTAGTCACAGACCTCCAGTCTGAGAAGCAATCATCCACTACCACTCTCTGTCTTCTCCCACACAGCCAATTTCGAATCCAGTTTACAACCTCTCCATGGATACCAAGTGTCTGAACCTTCTGAACTAACCTCCCATTTGGGACCTTGTCAAAAGCCTTACTAAAGTCCAATTAGCCTTTCCTTCATCTACTTTCTTGGTAACCTCCTCGAAAAACTCTATAAGGTTCGTTAAACACGACCTACCACGCACAAAGCCATGCTGACTATCCTTAATCAGCCCTTGGCTGTCCAAATAATTAAATATCCGATCTTTCAGAACACCTTCCAATAATTTACCTACTACTGACGTCAGGCTCACTGGCCTGTAATTACCTGGTTTACTTTTGGAGCCTTTTTTAAACAACGGAACAACATGAGCTACCCTCCAATCCTCCGGCACCTCACCTGTGGCTAAGGACATTTTAAATATTTCTGCCAGGGCCCCTGCAATTTCTACACTAGTCTCCCTCAAGGTCCGAGGGAATATCATGTCAGGCCCGGGGGATTTATCTACCTTTATTCGCTGTAAGGCAGCAAGCACCTCCTCTTTAATCTCTATATGTTCCATGAAACTACTGCTTGTTTCCCTTCCTTCCTTATACACTATGCCAGTTTCCTGAGTAAATACTGATGCAAAAAAACTGTTTAAGATCTCCCCCATCTCGTGAGGCTCCACACATAGACGACCACTCTGATCTTCAAGGGGACCAATTGTGTCCCTTACTATCCTTTTACTCTTAATATACTTGTAGAAACCCTTCGGGTTTACCTTCACGTTATCTGCCAAAGCAACCTCATGTCTTCTTTTTGCCTTCCTGATTTCCTTTTTTAGTATTTTCTTACATTTTCTATACCCTACAAGTACCTCATTTGCTTCTTGTTGCCTATACCTGCTATACACCTCTCTCTTCTTCTTAACCAGATCGCCAATATCCCTTGAAAACCAAGGTTCCCTATGCCTGTTAACTTTGCCTTTAATCCTGACAGGAACATGCAAACTCTGCACTCTCAAAATTTCGCCTTTGAATGCCTTCCACTTACTGAACACATCCTTGCCAGAAAACAACTTATGCCAATCCACTCTTCCTAGATCCTTTCTCATTTCCACAAAATTGGCCTTTCTCCAATTTAGAATCTCAACTCCAAGCCCAGACCTATCCTTATCCATAATTAGCTTAAAACTAATGACATTGTGGTCACTGGACCCAAAATGTTCGCCTACACATACTTCTGTCACCTGACCTGTCTGGTTCTCTAATAGGAGATCAAGTATTGCATCCTCTCTCATTGGTACCTCTATATATTGATTTAGAAAACTTTCCTGAACACATTTGACAAACTCCAAGCCATCCAGCCCTTTTACAGTATGGGAGTCCCAGCCAATATGTGGAAAGTTAAAATCTCCTACTATCACAACTTTCTGTTTCTTACATCGGTCTGCTATCTCTCTACAGATTTGCTCCTCCAATTCTCTCTGACTATTGGGCAGTCTATAATACAACCCTATTAGTGTGGTCACACCTTTCCCATTCCTCAGCTCCACCCATATGGCCTCTGTAGACGAGCCCTCCAGGCTGTCCTGCTTATGCACAGCTGTGATATTTTCCCTGACTAGTAATGCCACTCCTCCCCCTTTCATCCCTCCCCCTCTATCACGTCTGAAACAACGGAACCCCGGAACATTGAGCTGCCAGTCCTGCCCCACCTGCAACCAAGTCTTACTAATAGCAATAATGTTGTAATCCCACGTGCCAATCCACGCCCTAAGCTCATCTGCCTTTCCGACAATACTCCTTGCATTGAAATAGATGCACCTGAGAACATTTCTATCACGTACGGACCCTTGATTTCTGTCTATACATGCATTCCTCGCTTGACCTTTATCCTCCTCCACCTCTCTATCTGCTCTAACACTCTGGTTCCCCATCCCCTGCAAATCTAGTTTAAACGCCCCGGTGATGACTTGTGCTCCAGAACTTGCCACGCCCCTAGCCAAGCTGTTCCGATACAGCTACAACACTTGCATCTACCCAACCATGTGGAAAATTGCCCAGGTATGTCCTGTACACAAAAAGCAGGACCAATCCGACCCGCCAATTACCGCCCCATCAATCTACTCTCGATCATCAGTAAAGTAATGGAAGAGGGTCACCAACAGTGCTATCAAGTGGCACTTCCTTAGCAATATCCTGCTCACTGATGCCCAGTTTGGGTTCCGCCAGGGCCTCTCAGCTCCTGATCTCATTACAGCCTTGGTTCAAACATGGACAAAAGGGCTGAATTCCCGAGGTGAAGTGAGAATGACTGCCCTTAACATCAAGGTCGCACTTGACAGTATGTGGCATCAAGGAGCCCTAGCAAAACTGGAGTCAATGGGAATCAGGGGGAAAACTCTCCGCTGGTTGGAGTCATACCTAGCATAAAGTAAGATGGTTGTGGTTGTTGGAGGTCAGTCATCTCAGCTCCACGACATCACCACAGGAGTTCCTCAGGGTAGTGTCATTGGTCCAACCATCTTTAGCTGCTTCATCAATGACCTTCCTTCCATCATAAGGTCAGGAGTGAGGATGTTCGCTGATGACTGCACGATGTTCAGCACCATTCGCGACTCCTCAGATACTGAAACAGTCCATGTCCAAATGCAGCAAGACTTGGACAACTTCCAGGCTTGGAAGTGGCAAGTAACATTCATGCCACACAAGTGTCAGGCAATCACCATCTCCAACAAGAGAGAACTCAACCATCAACCCTTGATGTTCAATGGTATTACCATCACTGAATCCCCCACTATTAACATCCTGGGGTTACCATTGACCAGAAACTGAATTGGACTAGCCATATAAATGCTGTGGCTACAAGAGCAGGTCAGAGGCTAGGAATCGTGCGACGAGTAACCCACCTCCTGACTCCCCAAAGCCTGTCCACCACCTGCAAGGTACAAGTCAGAGTGTGATGGGATACTGCCCACTTGCCTGGATGAGTGCAGTTCCCACAACATTCAAGAAGCTTGACACAGTCCAGCACAAAGCAGCCCACTTGATTGGCACCACATCCACAAACATTCACTCCCTCCACCACCAATGCACGGTAGCAGCAGTGTGTACCACCTACAAGATGCACGGCAGGAATTCACCAGGGCTCCTTCGACAGCACCTTCCAAACCCATGACCACTACCATCTAGAAGGACAAGGACAGCAGATAGATGGGCAGACCACCACCTGGAAGTTCCCTTCCAAGTCACTCACCATCCTGACTTGGAAATATATCGTCGTTCCTTCACTGTCACTGGGTCAAAATCCTGGAACTCCCTTCCTAACAGCACTGTGGGTGTACCTACACCACATGGACTGCAGCGTTCAAGAAGGCAGCTCCTCATCACCTTCTCAAGTGGTGGGCAATAAACGCTGGCCCAGCCAGCAAAGCCCACATCCCGTGAATGAATTTTTAAAAAGTTTATATGGTTGTATTTTATTGTGCTTTTCAGTGTAAAGTATAAGTGATTATCTAAGACAGTGTTTATTTAGTGACATTTGCTTTCCTTGATTCTTGTACATCAAAAGTCATTTGTTTCAAACCATGGAATCTTGTGGCTTCGTTCTTTCAGTAGCAAACTGGAATTTTGAATTTCTCTTTAAATGTTAGCTATATCTACGAGGATCGTAGTGCTATTTATACTCTCATTGGGAATAATCCAGAGATTCCTACATTTGAGGTCTGGATTTTTAAATTCTGACTGCAGAACCTCAACCTTTTTCCCTATATCACTGGTTTTGACCTGAGCAACAACTTATGCTTCTCTCCCACTCGGTTCACAGAATGTTCTACACCCTCTCTGTGACGTCCCTTACCCTGGCACCAGGGAGGTAACATTTCACACATGACGCACACTGTTGGTAGCACAGCTGCCTATCTAATAACTTCTCAATTACTACTGCATTCCTACAGCTCGCTAGAGCCAAGGGCCACACAGTGTCAGGTTTGGGACTGCACTCCTCTGATCATCAGCCTCACTGATATTTAATGTTGAAATGCAGTTTGAGAATGCCACCCCTGGAGGATTCCTGCACTGCCTGCCTTCTCCTACACTTCCAGGTGGCCTCCCACTTGCTATTCTGGTCTATTTGGTTGTGGTATGACCATTTCCTAGAATTCACAATTGAGAAAACATGCAGCCACCTAAGTGCTTTGCAGTGAATTCAACTGCACACCCTCGCCTTTGAATCAGAGGGTTGTGGGTTCATGTCCCACTCCCGGAAAACCAAGAACTGTGATTGTACTCGAAAGAGTTGCAATCTGTGACTGTTGATAACTCGAACGAGTTTGAGCTCAGAAACACTCCATGTGAGATTGAGCAGCTGAAGGCACTTCCTGCACATGCCTGTTCTGGGGACATATTGTGAAGTTCCTACTTGACGCAGAACTTACAGGCAACAGGTGGCAGCTATCCCTCGATTCTAATTAGAAACTTAAAAAAAAGCTTCTTAGTTTATAAGGTGATAATTGGTGCTAACTAGGCCTAAATGTGCTAAATTAATTATTTTTCTATTTGCTCCTCAAAGTGAACTAACCAAAGACTGATTATTCACTCAATCTTAATAAGCAGCACTGAGATCATTAAATACAAGAAACCTAAGTATTATTACATGTCTAACTACTTACCTTAAAATTCTCCAGTTCTGTAGCATCACTCCCGTGTTTGAGGTGGGCTTGAGAACCACCTTTCTCCTCCCCATCGAATTTCTATTATCACCAAACTCTCAGCTTCCACTGTTTTTGATCAACTCACCCAACTCTGTCTCCAAACTTTATGCCCCCACTACATAATTGTTTGAAAGCGCGTCGAAAGTTCATCCAGCTTTAAAATAAATTATGTATATAACATTTTGATTATTATATTTTCAAATCAATATTGATTAAATATCTATTGGGAAAGTGGCCAGACTTTTGCAATGAAACGAAAATATTTGATAAGCATTATATTTGTGGAAAAAACTCACCATTGTTTGCTAGCTATTTTACTATGCGAGTCTTAAGATTTGCTATATCAAAAACAATTATTGTTTTCCCCGCCCCTTCCTCCATCGCCCTGATACAACGCACAGGGAATGAGCAAGTGTTTGGAAGTATGAAATGGGTGTTCCTATAAATAGAGTGTCCATTAACCAGCATGAACTGTAGCTCTAGATACTTCACTGAGGGAAGAGCGTATCTCTCATAATGATTGAGTTTTGATCCTTCCTACCTCCCGTTCAAATTCACTCGCAGGCTGAGAGGTAGAATCTACCAAACACACAAAGGGGAATTGACGAACTGAAATGAACTTCATGGCAATTCCTGAGGCTTGTTTGATACGTCGCTTACCCCTGTATATAGAAACAATTCCTGCTTTAGGAACTAACATGATCAAACCATTTGGGATCAGTTGAAGAAAAAGAGGAAATGTTTTGCAGGAATGAAAGGTTTACCCTATGGTTTGGGATGGGGCATTCCCGCAGTGGGAATGCGGCAGATCGTGTTGTCAGGAACAGAATAAATAGGGATCTTTGCTGGAAGCGGCGGTGGTTGGTTTCAGGAGGCAAGGTTTCCTATCGTTGCGAAATCGTTCGCTGTCAGGACACACTCCGCAATAGTGCATTTTTTTCTGTTGCCATCATCGCTTGGAGGGGTTTCGCTGTCTGAGTCCAGTTCATCTTGTAAAAGAATCAAACGCCAGAGACGCTGCCTTCTTTGCGCAGGTCCCTGTTTTAGAGGATGCTGGTGAATTGATTGTTTGATTCTCCAAGTTTGTAGAATAAATGATAGAAGATACAATGACTCTGTTGTCTCTTTTAGGCCGCATCATGCGTTATTTTCTTCTGAGGCCGGAAACTTTGTTTCTATTGTGTATCAGCTTGGCTCTTTGGAGTTATTTCTTTCACACAGACGAAGTGAAGACCATAGTGAAATCGAGCCAGAATGCGGTGAAAATGATGAAAGGGAAAGTGGTGGAAATCATTCAGAATGATCGGTTCGGGGGACTAGACGTCCTGGAAGCCGAGTTCTCCAAAACCTGGGAGTACAAGAGCAACAATGTGGCTGTTTATTCCATCCAAGGCAGGCGGGATCACATGGAAGATCGATTCGAAGTCCTTACTGATCTGGTGAACAAAAGTCATCCTTCCATTTTCGGGATTTTTGATGGGCACGGGGGAGAGGTGAGTCCAGTCAAACCCACCACAATCTGAGATCTTCTCAGTTTGTGACACTGTCCTTTCTACCTATATATGTGTGAAAAAACCCTAAGAGCATTGCGAGCTTTAGAAGATAATGAAAACAGAAAATGCTGGAAATACTCACAAGGTCTGGCAGCATCTGTAGAGAGAAACAGTTAACGTTTCAGGTCGGTGACTTTTCATCAGAACTTTATCGATATGAAACGTTAACTATTTCTCTCTCCCAGAGATGTTGGCAGACTGCTGAGTATTTGCAACATTTTCCGTCTTTTGTCAGATTTCCAGCATCCATAGTACTTTACTCGTTTATTAATTGATCATAACGATACGGAGGAAAACATTGCAGATTGAGTCCTCCAAAATGTTTGGAATGGAAATGGACATCGATGTCAATTTCAGAAGGATAGTAGTTAAACTTCTAACTATTTGAAATTGTCATTTCATTCTTAGGATGGTAACGTTTCTTTACATTCAATCATATACGTGGGATATTGTCCGTTTTTTAATGATATGTTTGGCTACACTGCCGACCTTTTTAAGAAGGGAGTGAAGTTCTTTTTAGAATCACAGGTTGATTACAGCACTGGGTAACCATTCAGCCCATCGTGTCTGTGCTCTCTCTGAAGGAGCAATTCACCTAGTGCCACTCTCCCACCTTCTCGCCATAGCCCTGTATAATCTTCCTTTTCAGATAATCAATTCCTGCTTGAATGCCTCGTTGGAACCTGCCTCGATCATATTCTCAGGCAGTACATTGCAAAGCTTAACCGCTAGCTGCATGAAAAAGTTTTTCCTCCTGTCACCTTTGCCTCTTTTGCCAATTACCTTAAATCTGCACCATCTTGTTCTCGATCCTTCCACCGATGGGAACGGTTTTTCCGTATCTACTCTGTACAGACCCCTCATGATTTTGAATAGCTCAATCAAATCTCCTCTCAACCTTCTCCTCCAAGAAAAACAGTCCCAACAACTTCAATCTATCTATGTAACTGAAATTCCTCATCCCTGGAACCATTCTCTTAAATCTTTTCTGCACACTCACTTGTGCCTTCACATCCTTCCTAAAGTGTGGTGCCTGAAACTGGATGCAGTACTCCAGTTGAGTCTGAACCCGTCTTATACAAGTTTACATAACTTCCCATACTCTATGTCTCTCTTAATAAAATCTAGGATGCCAGATGCTTTATTAACTGCTCTCTCAACCTGTCCTTCCACCTTCAATGAATTATACACATATACACGCAGGTCCATCTTTCCCTGCACCCCCTTTAGAATTGTACTCTTTATTTTATATTGTCTCTATGTGCTTCCTATCAAAATGAACCACTTCACATTTCATCTGCCATTCCACCAAACTGTCTACATCCCTTTGAACAAAAATACCAGGAAAAACTCAGCAGGTCTGACAGCATCTGCGGAGAGGGATACAGTTGACGTTTCGAGTCCGTATGATCCTTCATCAGAACTAAGACATTTGGAATGAGATGAAATAAGATGAAATATCCTTTTGAAGTTTGATACTATCCTCCTCATAGTTCATGGTACTGTACTTCCAAGTTTTGTATCATCCATAAATTTTGAAATTGTGCCCTTTAAACCAAGGTCTAGGTTATTAATATATATCAGTAAGAGCAGGAGTCCTAATGCTGACCCCTGGAGAACTCCACTATAAACCTTTCTCCAATCTGAAAACATTCATTAATAATTCTCTGGTTTTCTGTCACTCAGCCAATTTCATATCCATGTTGCTACTGTACCTTTTATTCCATGAGCTCTAACTTTGTTCACAAATCTGTTATGTGGCACTTTATCAAATGCTACATCAACAGCATAACTCTCTCTGCTACTTATCAAAAAACTCCAGAAAGTTAATTAAACATGGTTTGCCCTCAATAAATCCATGCTAGCTTTCCTCTTATTAATCCATATTTTCCTAAGTGACTGTTAATTTTGTCCTGAATTATCATTTCTGGAAGCTTTCCCACCACCAGGGTTAAACTGACTGACTTGTAGTTGCTGGGTTTAACATTGCAGTTTCTTTTTGAACAAGGGTGTAGCGCTTACAGTCCTCTGGCACCAAACCTAAGTCTAAGGCAGACTGAAAAATTATGGCCAGTGCATCCCCAATCTCCACTCAATTCCTTCAATGCCCCTGAATGCACTTCATCCAATCTTGGTGCCTTATCAACTTTAAGTGTAGACAGCCAATGCAATGTTTCCTCATCAATTTTAAACCTTCAAATGTCTAAATTACCACCTCTTTCACCATGACCTTGCTTGATAAAGACCGATGTAAAGTGTTAATTTAACATGTCAGGCCTGCCCCCTGCCTCCATGTGTAAATTTCCTTTTTGGTCCATAATCAGCCCCTCTCATCCTTTTATTACCCTATTATTATTTATACCTCCTATAGAAGACTTGTGGATCACTTTTTATGTTAATTGCCATCCCTTTTTCAATTCCCCTCTGAACCTTCTGTTCCCAATTCAATTATCCACCTGACATTTGTCATGCACACACTTGTTTTCTTCTTATCTTAATCTCTATATTTTTTGCCACCCATAACTTTGTGCTACCTTTGCCCTTTGTGGAAATATACCTTGACTGTGCCTAAACTACCGCTTTAAAGGCACCCCATTGTTCAGTTACAGTTTTGCCTGCCAACATTTGATTTCCAATATATCTGTGGTCAGATTCAATCTTACCCCATTGAAGTTGGCATTCCCCCAATTAATTTTTCTTACACTGGATTGTTCCTTGTCTTTTTCCATAGTCAGCCTAAACCTTATGATACAATGATCACTGTCCCCCAAAATGTTCCCCTACTGACACTTGATCCACATCCCATCTAATTCCCAAGAACCAGGTCTAGCAGTGTCTCCATGTTCATCGGACTGGAAACATATTGCGGTAGAAAATTTTTCTGAACACACTCTAGAAACTCTTGCCCCCTCTGCCCTTTACACAGCTACTATCCCAATCTATATTCAGATAATGAATGTCTCCCATTATAACTACTTTATAATTCTTGCACCTCTCTGTAATTTCCTTGCAAATTTGTTGCTCTATATCTTTCCCATTGGTTGTTGGCCTATAGACTACACTAAGCAATGTAATTGCACTTTTTTTGTTCTCTAGCTCTAGCCAGATTTTTTTCCTGACCCCTTTGGGATATTTTGTCTCTCCAGCACTATCATGTTCTTCTTAATACACCAGCCTGCCCCTTTCCTTTATTGCCTATCTTTCCTGAACATCTTGTATTCAAGAATTTTTAATTAATACCCAATCCTGCCCTTTGAGCCAGGTCTCTATTATAGCCCCAGCATCATATTTCTATGTGGCACTCTGTGCCAGTAACTCACCAATTTTATTTACCACACATTCACATACATGCATAGTAACACAATTTAGACTTTATTATTTTCTTCCATACTCTGAACCCACATAAAACTTACTGTTTCCTACTCCAGTGCTGTTTCCATCTCGCAATATTCTGAGCACCTTGGTATTCCTCTCTGATATCACCTCCTCTTTCCCACACCCCTGCCAAGTTAATTTAAACCTTCCCCAATAGCACTAGCAAATTACCCCACAATGAAATTTGTCTCTGCTCAGTTTAGGCACAACCCATTGGCCTGTACAAGTCCCATCTCCTGCAGGCTGGTCCCAATGTCCCAGGGACCTCAAGCCCTTCCTCCTGCACCATCTTGGCTCTCTTGGCCATAAGTTTTTGGACATATGAGATGGTATTAGTTAGCTAGTGTTTCATGTTGGATAACCCAAATTAGTGTCGATAAATGTGAGGTAGTACATTGTGGTGAAAAAAAACATGATTCCTTTAATGAGGAATGTTGGGTGATCTGGAAGAGCAGAGGGATTTGGGCATTCAGTTTCACAAAATAGCTCAAATGGATAAGTGCATTTTTTTTTAAAAAGGCAATTTGAATATAGGGACGAAGAACTTGGGAATATTGAGTCTTGTATCAAGAGATATAGAATATAAAAGTCAATGTATAATGGTGAATCTATATAAAATGTTAGTAAGAACACAATTGGGAAGTACATTGTGCTGTTTTGAATTCTACAGTAGAAAGGATGTTTCTCTTCATGCTTATGGCATCTTGCAGCTTTACAAGTCTAAGTCCAAGTTGGACAGCCAAGTCACAGTGTCATTAGGTGGATTGCTTTGAATCTTGCAGCAAGTTTTGTAGGTGACATTCATTCACACAATGTGGTGAACTGTCTGATCCAGCTGACCACAGCCAAATGCTAGGCTTGGAATTGCAGTTGAGGCAGAGGTGTGATGTCCTTGCAGGAGAATGCAGATCCTGTTGTGTGTAGACCACTGTTTTCAAGGGAGGTTGAACCCTGAGGGCCCTGCTGTCCAATCACTCACCATATCTTTGGCAATGTTGGTGTCTGTGCACTGGTTGCACCATTTGTCCTTTTTTGTCAAAACATGCATCACTTAAAGCATTCGTAGAGTGTGATTTGAGTCTCACATTTTTGGTAGGTGGGAGATGACAACCTTCACATGGTCAACCCTGTTTTTATTACTGTTGTCAATTTGACATGTGCAGCTCAACTAGAAAGGATGTTGGGAAATGGAGAAGCATAGATTTACTAGGATGCTGCCTGGCAGACTTCAAAATTTGGTGCTGTTTTTGTTAGAACAGGGGAGATCACAGGTGAATTAATAGAGATGTTTAAAATTAGGAAATGATTAGGCAGGGTAGAAAAACCTTTTCCAGTTGGCTGTGGGGTGAAAATATAATAATAAATATGATATTTAGATTGAACTGCCTAGTGAATAGGGTGAGCAGTGATGGGCTAACACCTATATATGCCTTTATCATACGCGAGATGGGAAATTCACACTGATCTGTATTGCGTATTGAATTAACAAACAACTGATGTTAATTTAGGACACATACGTATCCTTGGACTAAATTCCAGAGTTCACTTTTCATAAAGAAGTGTACCAGTATTTTCTTCAGATCTATTTAATAGCCTTTCTCTTGAGCAGAAACAACCATATGGCTGTCTGTATGGCAGTTTAAGGTGTCCAAAGGCAGGAACTACATTTACTGCACCAAATTCCAAATGTATGGGCAAAATCAAATTCAAAGTGTACAGCAATAACGTGGACTTCTATTTGAAATGTTAGGTGATCACATATTGTCTTCATGCACCTTTGTGTGTCACAGGATAACATAACTGAAACATGAGTTTGAAGCCACTGTTCAGTGATAACATGCTCAGACCAGGTCGTAGCAACCGGAGATACTACTGACAAATGAATCATTGTGTTACCATGGTTTTAAAGATAGTATCCATAGTCTGCAATCTATAATGCACAATGTTTTTACATATATAAATAGACAAAATCAACAAACCTTGTCTGAAATAACTAGACAAAATCAACAAACCTTGTCTGAAATAACTAAGGCGACCTTTTAAATGCTGAGGCTAAGGACTTGGGCTTATCAGGATTGTCATTTTATCATTTTAGGATTTTCCTGCACCGTTATTATGTCATTGGTTATTATAGGCTTTTGGCTCAACTCTTTTAATGGAGTTTATTGCTTACTCATTTGAGATTCTCTCTCGAAATTAAATTATTTCTGTATTTCTAATCATTGTGAAACATATCCCATTACGTTACACTTGTCATATTTAATCTGCTGTGTTCCTGTGAATCTAGAAATGAGCATATATATGTGCAGGACTTAAATGGGAAAATGTGGTACTCTTGATCTAAACCTTCAATAGTGTTTTTGATGTGAATGGTTAACCAAAGCTTCAGAAAAAGTATCCATGTGTGACCTTTTGGTTCATCTTTACGAAGGTTTGTAAAGTTGACTTTAGGGATAAAGCTGTTCACGTTGGTTGTGGATTTGGGGAGAAGCGCTTAAAGCTGGGAACACCCTTTGGAGGAATGAGCTGGTTTAATAGACAAGTGAAGCTCTTTGACTTCAGCAAGTGAGCTCATCATCTGCGACCTTGCATTTCACAGTTCTATGAGCAGCAGCACCCTATAGCCAGAATAAGACATGTTCGGATTACTAAATAAGATATACATTATCAATCATCTATGCCCTGCTCCTTCTTTCTCGAATGAACATTAATTTAACATTCAGCTGCCAGTTAAATGTCCCTCAGGGTACAAGAGTGCTCTCCGACAACTCCTTTCCAATGAAAGGAATTTGGTTGCTAACTTTAACCTGTACGCATACTGCATACTTCATTTCACTTGCTCCTTTGAAATTAAATACCAATTGGTGTATTTACAACCCACATTGATTGCCTGTAATGTGACAACCAGCAAGTATTTAATAAAAGATGAAGGTGATGCCTCCAGTACAAGGATAATTCCCTTTGTTTGTCACCCCCGTGTAAAATCGACAGCTGGATGTAGAAGATGACAGGATTTATATTTATAATTACAATTGGTGTGTTTGGTTGTTTATTTTTGCATTTGTTGGTCTATAACCAGAAGTTATGTTTATTTTGAGAAGACAGTTTACGATTGCTTCACAGAGGAAAACCTTAAACATTATAAAGTTAGTCAAATATACACCCAGATCTTCCATTCTCTGGTGGGTTGTACTCAGAGATAGCCTGGAAGATATACGGGAGGACCCCTCGGAAGTCCCTACACAAGGTCTGCACGGAAAGTTTCATCTTAAATTGGGCAATTCCCCTGCGTCTGGAAATCTCTGAAATTCCAATTTAAAGCTGGAGATTCTGGATGGTTCCAATTTAGAACAGTTACCCAGGAAAATTAGAGGGATTAAAACCAGTTCTAACTTCTAGGTAAGTATACTACAACCCTCAACTGGACCACCTGACCACTGTGCCCCCCAACCACCTGACTACACCCCCACCTCCTCACTTCCCCGACTGCTCTGTTAACATCCAACTATGCCTCCATCCACTACCTGACTACCTACTCAACTCCCCCACCCCATGAACATCTAACCTACACCGCACACCCCCCCCCCCCCCCCCCCACCCCCCAAAACCAATCCATCCTACCTTCTCGCCCACTTACACACGTAACCCTCTCTTCTAGCTTGTCAAAATGGCTGGGACGTTTAAAGTTACCAGAATATGGCAGGACATGGCCTCTTTTTTTCCCGATAATCCTACAAGACACTGAAGGACTCCAGGAGTAGCTATGCTCCACATTTCTCAGCAGGCCCAGGTTGGAAGTCTGGATGAGAAATATAGAGCTCCAGACAATCCTACAAGACACTGAAGGACTCCAGGAGTAGCTATGCTCCACATTTCTCAGCAGGCCCAGGTTGGAAGTCTGGATGAGAAATATAGAGCTCCAGACAATCCTACAAGACACTGAAGGACTCCAGGAGTAGCTATGCTCCACATTTCTCAGCAGGCCCAGGTTGGAAGTCTGGATGAGAAATATAGAGCTCCAGACCAAGGTGGGAAAATATCCAATTGTGATCGCCACTCCATGGAAGATTCGCCCCATTGACAATGGTAGCAGAGTGCAAATGTTGACTGATGCCAGACAACCCTACACATGATAAAACAGCTGTGACAGAATACTGCTTGGAATCAGAGCTCCAAGAAAAGATTGCCAATTATTTTATTTTATCCTGACCAGTCTATAATATTTAATTGTGAACTGAAGCTTTTTAAACTTTAAATATCAAAATCCACACAATTTGTCGTCTTGTAAGGTGCTTGGGAACACCAAACACCACCTCCAAACTCCCCTCCAACTTATACACCATCCTAACATGGAAATATATCATCATCCCTTCACTGACTCTCCCGACACTGTGGGTATATCTACACCATGCGGACTGCAGTGGTTCAAGAAGATGGCTGACTACCACCTTCTCAAGGGGAATTAGAGATGGGCAATAAATTCTGGCTTTTCCAGTGACACCCAGATCCTTAAACATTTTTTTAAAATTGGAAAACCGGAGTTCTAACTTTTTAAGTAACTACAGCGTATAACTAAAAGATCATTATCATTTCCGTGTCAGCTTGACTGAGGTGCCAGGACTTTCATCTCTAATAGAAGATGGTAGATGTGAATCCCACACCAGGATATAATCTAGGCTGACTGCTCAAGCAATGCTAAGAGGGTGGTGTGTTTTTGAAGATATGGTACTTCAGATGTTGTTCTGAGGTCCTGCCTCCTGTTAAATCGGTGTAAATGAACATTAAAGGCCTCATTGCATTTTGCACAGGAAAACAGAGATCCCCAGATGTTCTAGTCAACATTCAGCTGTTTGTAAGACATTCTAATGATGAATAATTGTTACGTTTGCCTGTGTAACAATAGTTACTGCACTGCATCAGTAAATTTGAGGCAATTTAGTGATGTGAAAAGCTGCTGTATAAAAGCATTTCTTTTCTAACTGAATGCCAAACATGAAGTTGTTTCTGAATAAAGATTTCACGTGTAAAAATTGTCTGGATAAGAATGAAAGAGAACAAAGAGGATAAATGACTTCTAGAAATCTTTAAGGGAAAAGGTTCATTAGATAAGTGTAAAATGTGGAGACATTTTTGATGGGGATGGGATCCTGAAAGGAGGTTCAGCAAGGGGAGATGCACAGCCAAAATTAGAAGAGAGATCAAGTGAGTCTGGAAGGCATAGAACTTATAGGCCAGTTAAGGCACAAAGGAGTTTGGCAAGGTTGGATGGTATTTATTTTAATGCAAGGAGTCTGACGAGTAAGGCAGATGAGTTGAGGACACAAATTATCACATGGCAGTATGATGTCATTGCTGCCACAAAGACATGGTTGAGAGAGGGGCAAGATTGGCAGCTCAATATTCCAGGATATAGGGTCTTCAGTTAAGACAGGGAAGGAGGTAAAAGAGGAGGGGGCATTGCAATATTGATCAAGGAATCAATTACAGCAGTAAGGAGGGATGACATCTTAGAAGGCTCCTCAAATGAAGTCATATGGGTAGAACTGAAAAACAAAAAAGGAGCAATCACATTGCTGGGAGTGTACTATAGGCCCCCAAACAGTCAGAAATAGAAGAGCAGATATGCAGGCAAATTTCCGAGAAGTGTAAAAATAATAGGGCAGTAATAGTGGTGGGATTTCAATTTCCCCAACATTAACTGGGTTATTCATAGTGTGATAGATTTCGAGGGAGCGGAATTCTTAAAATGCATCCAAGAGAGCTTTTTAAGTCAGTACGTAGAAGGTCCTACAAGAGAGGGGGCAACCCTGGTCTTAATTTTAGGAAATGAAGCTGGGCAAGTAGTGGAGGTATCAGTGGGGGAACATTTTGCAGATAGTGATTATAACTCCATTAGATTCAAGGTTGTTATGGAAAAGAACAAAGAGAACAAAGAACAAAGAAAAGTACAGCACAGGAACAGGCCCTTCGGCCCTCCAAGCCTGCGCCGATCATATTGCCCGTCAACTAAAACATTTTGCACTTCCGGGGTCCGTATCCCTCTATTCCCATCCTATTCATGTATTTGTCAAGATGCCTCTTAAACACCACTATCGTACCTGCTTCCACCACCTCCTCTGGCAGCGAATTCCAGACACTCACTACCCTCTGCGTAAAAAAAACTTACCCCGCACATCTCCTCTATAGTTTTCTCCTCTCACCTTAAATCTATGTCCCCTAGTAATTGACTCTTCCACCCTGGGAAAAAGCTTCTGACTATCTACTCTGTCCATGCCACTCATAATTTTGTAAACTTATATCGAGTTGCCCCTCAATCTCCGTCGCTGTAGTGAGAATAATCTGAGTTTCTCCAACCTCTCCTCATAGCTAATTACCTCCAGACCAGGCAGCATCCTGGTAAACCTCCTCTGCACCCTCTCCAATGCCTCCATATCCTTATGGTAATGTGGTGACCAGAATTGCATGCAATATTCCAAGTGTGGCCTAACCAAGGTTCTATACAGCTGCAGCATGACTTCCCAGCTTTTATACTCAATACCCCTGCCAATGAAGGCAAGCATGCCATATGTCTTCCTGACTACCTTATCCACCTGCGTTGCCACATTCAGTGACCTGTGGACCTGTACACCCAGATCCTTCTGCCCGTCAATGCACTTAAGGGTTCTACCATTTACTGTATAATTCCTGCCTGTATTAGACCTTCCAAAATGCATTACCCCGCACTTGTCCGGATTAAACTCCATCTGCCATTTCTCCGCTCAAGTCTCCAACCGATCTATATCCCGTTATATCCTTTGACAACCCTCTTCACTATCTGCAACTCCTCCATCCTTAGTGTCGTCTGCAAACTTACTAATTAGCCCAATTACATTTTCCTCCCAATCATTTACGTATACTACAAACAGCAAAGGTCCCAGCACTGATCCCTGCGGCACTCCACTAATCACAGCTCTCCATTCAGAAAAGCACCCTTCCACTGCTACCCTCTGTCTTCTATGACCAAGCCAATACTGTATCCATCTTGCCAGCTCACCTCTGATCCCATGCGACTTTACCTTCTGTACCAGTCTGCCATGAGGGACCTTGTCAAAGGCCTTACTGAAATCCATGTATATAACATCCACTGCCCTTCCATCGTCAATCATCTTTGTCACTTCCTCGAAAAACTCGATCAAGTTGGTGAGACACGACCTCCCCTTCACAAAACCATGCTGCCTCTCACTAATCCGCCCATTTGCTTCCAAATGGTAGTAAATCCTGTCACGAAGAATCTTCTCCAATAATTTCCCTACCACTGACGTAAGGCTCACTGGCCTGTAATTTCCTGGATTATCCCTGCTACCCTTCTTAAACAATGGAACAACATTAGCCATTCTCCAGTCCTCTGGGACCTCACCCATAGCCAGTGAGGATACAAAGATTTCTGTCAAGGCCCCAGCAATCTCCTCCCTTGCCTCCCTCAGTACTCTGGGGTAGATCCCATCTGGCCCTGGGGACTTACCCACCTTAATATTCTTCAAGACGCCGAACACCTTTTTTGATCTCAACATGATCCAAGCTATCTACACACTCTTCCCTAGACAAATCGACCGCTAAGTCCTTTTCTTTGGTGAATACTGATGAGAAGTATTCATTTAGTATCTCTCCCATTTCTTCTGGCTCCACACACAGATTCCCACCTCTGTCCCTGAGTGGGCTTACCCTTTCCCTGGCTACCCTCTTGCTTTTTACATATGTATAAAAGGCCTTGGGATTTTCCTTAATCCTGTTTGCCAGTGACTTTTCATGACCCCTTTTAGCCCTCCTGACTCCTTGCTTAAGTTTCTTCCTACGTTCTTTATATTCTCCACAGGCTGCATCTGTTCCCAGCCTTCTAGCCCTTACAAATGCTTCACTTTCGTTTTTGACTAATCTCACAATATCCTTCGTTATCCAAGGTTCCTGAATCTTGCCATGCTTATCCTTCATCCTAGCAGGAACATGCCGGTCCTGAATTCTTATCAACTGAAGTTTGAAAGCCCCTCACATGTCAGTTGTTGATTTGCCCTCAAACATCCGCCTCCAGTCTAGATTTCTCTGTTCCTGCCTAATATTGTTATAATTAGCCTTAATTAGCCAATTAAGCACCTTAACCCGAGGACTCCTGTTATCCTTATCCACCAGTACCTTGAAACTTACTGAATTATGGTCACTTTTCCCGAAATGCTCTCCTACTGAAACTTCGACCACCTGGCCGGGTTCATTCCCTAATACCAGGTCCAGTATTGCCCCTTCCCTAGTTGGACTATCTACATATTGTCTCAGGAAGCCCTCCTGGATGCACCTTACAAATTCTGCACCATCCAAACCCCTAGCACTAAGTGATTCCCAGTCAATATAGGAAAAGTTAAAATCACCCACCACAACAACCCTATTGCTTTTACATCTTTCCAAAATCTGCCTACATAACTGTTCCTCAATCTCCCGCCGGCAATTGGGAGGCCTATAGTAAACCCCCAACATTGTGACTGCACCCTTCCTATTCCGGAGCTCTATCCATATTGCCTCGCTACATGAGCCCATCGAGATGTCCTCCTGTCGTACAGCTGTGATATTCCCCTTAACCAGCAGTGCAACTTCCCCACCTCTTCTACATCCCTCTCTATCCTGCCTGAAACATCTAAATCCTGGAACGTTTATCTGCCATCCTGTCCATCCTTCAACCAAGTCTCTGTAATAGCAATAACATCGTAGTCCCAAGTACTAATCCAAGCTCTAAGCTCATCTGCCTTGCCTGTTATACTTCTCGCATTGAAACAAATGCATTTCAGAGCCCCAGTCCCACTGTGTTCAGTAACTTCTCCCTGCCTGCCCTTCCTCTTAGTCCTACTGGCCATATTCATTGCTTCCCAGTCATTTATTTCACCTGCTGACCTATTGCTTTGGTTCCCACCCCCTTGCCATACTAGTTTAAACCCTCCTGAGTGACACTAGCAAACCTCGCAGCCAGGATATTGGTGCCCCTCCAGTTTAGATGCAATCCGTCCTTCTTGTACAGGTTCCACCTGCCCCGGAAGAGATCCCACTGATCCAGATATCGGAAACCCTCCCTCCCACACCATCTGTTCAGCCACATGTTCAGCTGCACTATCTTCCTATTTCTAGCCTCACTGGCACGTGGCACAGGGAGTAATCCTGAGATTACAACCCTAGAGGTCCTGTTTTTTAACTTTCCGCCTAACTCCCTGAACTCCCGCTGCAGGACCTCGTCACTCTTCCTGCCTATGTCATTAGTACCAATGTGTACCACAACCTCTGGCTGTTCTCCCTCCCCCATCAGAATGTCCCGTACCCGATCAGAGACATCCTGGACCCTGGCATTAGGGAGGCAACATACCATCCTGGTGTCTCTTTCACGACCACAGAAGCGCCTATCTGAGCTCCTGACTATAGTGTCCCCTATGACAATTGCTCTTCTGTGCTTTGACCCCCACTGCTGAACAACAGAGACAGCCGTGGTGCCACTGCTTTGGCTACTGCTGTTGTTTTCCCCTGATAGGCCATCCCCCCAACAGTATCCAAAGTGGAATACCTGTTAGAGAGGGGGACAGCCACAGGGGATTTCTGCATTGACTGCCTGCCCCTTCTAGCGGTCACCCATCTATCTGTCTGTACCTTGGGTGTGACCAAGTCTCCAAAACTCCTGTCAATGACGCTTTCCGCCACCTGAATGCTCCTAAGTGCATCCAACTGCTGCTCCAACCGATCCATGCGGTCTGTGAGGAGCTGCAATTGGGTACACTTCCTGCAGATGTAGTTGTCCGGGACACTTGAAGCGTCACAGATTTCCCACATCCCACAGGTGAAGCACTTCACCCCAGCTACTGCCATTTCTAGAACTATTTAATAAATTAATTTAAATCTAATAACTGCCTATTGACTCCTTATTAACTATACGTTCCCTAGGGCTAGATTTCTACTATAAATGCTAAATTCTAAGAACAGTAATCCCCTGATTCTGGTCTAGATTCCCTCTACTTATTAATTAAGTGATTAATTTATTTGGTTTAATTAGTTTAACAATGTTTTAGTTTCAAATTCAGTGTAGATTCTCTACCAGCCAATCAGGTCACAGATTTACCGTGACGCCACTTTTAATTTTTTTTAAGACCCGAGGTCCGCGAATCCCCGAGGTAAGGTTTTTATACTCACCTCTCTGGAACTCCGCCCTCCGACTCTGCTCCCTGGAACTCTCCTTGCGCTCTTTTATCCTGTGTCTCCGCCGCTCTGCTCGCGCTCTTTTATCCTGTGTCTCCGCCGCTCTGCTCGTGCTCTTTTATCCTGTGTCTCCCCTCTCCTCGTGCTCTTTTATCCTGCGCCTCCGCCGCTCTCCTCGCACTCTTTTATCCTGCGCCTCCGCCGCTCTCCTCGCGCTCTTTTATCCTGCATCTCTGCTTTCCTCGCGCTCTTTTATCCTGCCTCCCCGCCGCTCTCCTCGCGCTCTTTTATCCTGTCTCTCCGCCACTCTCCTCGCACTCTTTTATCCTGTCTCCCCGCCGCTCTCCTCGCGCTCTTTTAAAAGGACAAGGATGGGCCAGAAATCAGAGTTCTAAATTGTGGGAAGGCTGATTTTAATAAGATCAGATACGAGTTGGCCAGAGTGGACTGGGTGCAGCTACTTTTAGGCAAACCTGCGTCAGAGCAGTGGGACTCATTCAAGAAGGAAATGGGGAGAGTACAGGGCCAACATATTCCAGTAAAGATAAAGGATGGGACCAACAAATCCAGGGAACCCTGGATGTCGAGGGATATAGAGAAAAAGGGAGGCTTATCGCTGATATCAAGGACTCAAAACAGTGGAAGCCCTAGAGGAGTATAGAATGTTGGAGGGGTGGGGGAACTTAAAAAGGAAATTAGGAAAGCAAAAAGGGGGCATAAAAAAACGTTGGCAGGTAAAATAAAGGAAAATCCAAAGTTATTTTACAAGTACATTAAGAGTAAGAGGATAATTAGGGGAAAAAAATAGGGCCCATTAAGGACCATAGTGGTAATTTGTGTGTGAAGCCGGAAGACATAGGTAGAGTTCTAAATTAACACTTTGTGTCAGTGTTCACAAGTGAGAGGGATGACGTGGGTATGGAAATCGGGCAGAAGGACTGTGATGTAATTAAAGAAATTAGCATAGAAAGGGAGGAGGTTCTAAGTGGCCTGGCAGGCATAAAAGTAGATAAATCTCTTGGACCGGATGAAATGTGTCCCAGGCTGTTGAGTGAGGCAAGGGAGGAGATAGCAGGGGCATTGGCAATAATTTTCAATACCTCTCTGGCCACAGGAGAGGTGCCAGAGGACTGGAGGACAGTCAATGTGGTACCGTTATTCAATAAGGGAGAAAGGGATAAACCAGGGAATTACAGGCCAATCAGTCTAACCTCAGTGGTGGGGAAACTATTGGAAGTAATTCTGAGGGACAGAATTAATCTACACTTGGAGAGAGGCAGGGATTACTCAAGGACAGTCAGCATGGTTTTGTTAAGGGGAAGTTATGTCTGACCAATTTGATTGAATTTTTTGAAGAGGTGACCAGCTGTGTAGACGAGGGCAATGCACTTGACGTAGTCTACTTGGACTTCAGGGCTTTTGATAAGGTCCCGCATGGGAGACTGATAATGAAGGTAAGAGCCCATGGGATCCAAGGCAATTTGGCAAATTGGATCCAGAATTGGCTGAGTGGCAGGAAGCAGAGGGTGATGGTCGAGGGGTGTTTATGTGACTGGATGCCTGTGTCCAGTGGGGTTCCACAGGGATCGGTGTTGGGTCCCTTGCTGTTTGTGGTGTATATATATAAATGATTTAGACTTGAATATAGGAGGATCGATCAATAAGTTTGCGGATGACACGGAAATTGGTGGGGTGGTAAATAGTGAGGAGGATAGCCTTAGATTACAGGAGGATATAGACAGACTGATCAGTGGCAAATGGAATTTAATCCGGATAAGTGTGAGGTGATGCACTTGGGCAGGACAAACAAGGCACAGGAATACACGATGACTGAAAGGACCCTGGGAAGTACCGAGGATCAGAGGGACCTTGGTGTGCATGTCCACCAGTCCCTTAAGGTAGTGGGACTGGTAGATAAAGTGATTCAGAAGGCATATGGGATACTTGCCTTCATTAGCCGAGGCTAATAATAGAATATAAGAGCAGGGAGGTATGCTAGAACTGTATAAAATGCTGGTTAGGCCACAGTTAGAGTATTACATGCAGTTCTGGAATCCGCATTCTAGGAAGGATGTGATTGCACTAGAGAGAGCGTAGAGGAGATTTACCAGGATGTTGCCTGGGCTGGAGAGATTGGACAGACTGGGGTTATTTTCCTTGGGGCAGAGGAAATTGAGGGGGGACATGAATGAGGTGTGTAAAATTGAAGGGTAGACAGGAAAGAACTTTTCCCCTTGGTGGAGGGATCAATAACCAGGGGGCATAGATTTAAGGTAAGGGGCAGGAGGTTTAGAGGGGATGTGAGGAAGAATTTTTTCACCTGGAGGGTGATGGGAATCAGGAACTCACTGCCTGAAAGGGTGGTAGAGCCAGAAACCCTCATAACATTTAAGAAATACTTGGATGTGCACTTGTGATGCCATGGCGTACAAGGCTATGGGCCTAGTGCTGGAAAATGGGATTAGAATAGTTAGGTACTTGTTTGACTGGCGCAGACTCAATGGGCCAAAGGGCCTTTTTCTGTGCTGTAGACCTCTATGATTCTATCAAAGAGGCAAAGCATAACTGTAATGAAAGCTAGCTTTTGAGGCTAACACTACGGTTAAAAAAATCTTTCCAGTTATGACGATACGAAGGTAGCCAACACCTACCACAGTATAAAGACTTGAAACAGAAGATGAGCAAAATTAGTAAATATTATTAACAATTACTTAATTCAAGTATTAACAAGGGATGACATAAACAACTTGTCCTCCCAGAGATAAACAAAACAAATTCAATGATTTTGATAAAAATGAGATAGAAATCTTAGATGTACTAAAGGTTCAGAACAATTATTCCAGAGTTCAGAGAGACAAGTTATTTTACAATTAGTAAACTTAAGAAGCATTCCCAGTAACATATGACCCACTATATACCTGAAGTCAGGGATGATGATAATGATCTGGGGAGCCGAGGATGATAATGATCTGGGAACATTTTGAGGCCAGGGACATGGGTGTGTTGCTGACTTTATTAGTAGGATATTATCATTTTCTTCTGCTAAGCTGAGGCTGGCCAGTTGCTGGGTGGGAAAACTAGCAGAAAGAGGCTACAGTTAGGGACCCATGGGAGAAGTTCCCTGACATTTGGGGAGGTGGGGTGCAAGATCAGAAACTTGGTTGGTGAGGCAATCAGGAGAATGGAAGCCTGTGAATGGAAGTGAAGTTGGTGGGTGAGAAGCTCTAATCGCGACAGGAGTGGAGTGAGGAAGAGAGGAGTGGGAAGTGAGGTTAAAGCGTTCTTTAAGGAGCCCAGGGAGCACTTTTGCTTTTCCTGGCCCACAATGAGTGCTGGAAAAGGCACTTTACTTTTGGAGCCGGCATCTTCTGCTTCCCTCTTACTTCAGAGTTTCGCAGGTCCTGGAAAAATTAGGTGACAACTTAAATTAGTTCAGCTCCCAGTTGCACTATGAAATTCTGACTTAAATATGTTAATGAAGTGTCCCGTCTCCGCAGTGGGACACTAGCATTCCACAAAACCTTCCACCATGAAAATGGGAGCAGGCATGCATTTGGTGGGCTGGGGATGCATTCCCTGTTTTTAATTTTTAACCTACACAACACTCTCCCACCACTCATGGGGGTTGATAGCGAAGCCATAATGTGCAGAGGAAATATTTTGCCAGTAACAATTTTTTTTTAAAAATGACATTGAGTTAGGACTCAAGAGTTGATCATTATTGGGAGCAAATTGCAAATCTTTAAATGATGATATGCACACTGTACTTGTATTTACAACTATTGTAGGAAATTTGAATAAATATTTGTTTTACATTAAAATGTAAAAGCCTAGTTTTTAACCTGATCTTTCTGGTTTGTTGAAACAGGATAGATGTAATATGGGAAATATGCCTATTTATCCATGCTGATTTGATTTTCAATTAGCATAAATCATAAGATTGATTCACGATTCACATTTGTGTGTGTACATACTATACAAGCTTTGTGTTGCCAGTATTAAAAGCTATTCAATTGAAAAGTATGCCGAGTATATCAGATAAAGGAAACACCTTTTTTTTATCTGGTATAGAACTGTTACAGCTAGTGTTTAAATATTTTAAGCTATACCTGATTATGCCTAATGCACACATCTGAGGCATTAGAGATAATATATATTATCACATACACCCTTGGCATTGACTTTGTGTTGAATTTACTCAGCAGGAAGTAGCCAGGTAGCAGCTTTTGTGATTTCAGACATAAATAATCAATTTTTCTTGCAGTTTTCTTGAATCCATATTGTGCTGCTTATGTAAAACAACTGGGTGAAAGGTGAAGTAAGGAAATGAGGAAACAGTGTAAAGAACATTATTTTTTCTTGGACTGTAGCTTTAAGATTGGACTGTGGCTTTAAAAACTGCCATGGCTGCGGTTTAAAAGAGATGGAGCAGGAAGAAGAAAATCTCCAATGTTGCTATCTCCTTGAACAGTGTGTGCCAGCTTGGACAGAATGGTGCTAGAAAGGAGACCTGGTTTAAGAGGGGACTGACTAGCAACAGCAATTTGATTGGCTCCTGACCAAGTGGCCAAGTTTTGTGAGGATAGTGCAGTAGATCAGCTCCTGACCAAGTGGCCAGCTTTTGTGTGAGGATAGTGCAGTAGATCAGCACCTAGCCTGAAAAGAGGAAAGACCTGAAACCCCTCTCTCCTGTGTTTTGTAAGACTCCAGTAATCCTGTCATAGTAGCTAGCTGGCTATTCCTCACATCGCTGTACCCTACTTTCTTTGAGAAACCCCTGTCAGGAGGAAAAGGGGGAAAATCGCCAGTAGAGACATAAAAGCGTTGGTTACAGACAACTTGTTTCATATGCAGTTATTTACTTGTTAAGTTTACAAACCTGGTGCTCATATTCTTTTAACCTAAATTAAATAGTTAGGTAGAATTGGGGCAATTTGGTGGTCTGATTAAACTTCTCACATTTGTCTCAGCTCAGGTAGCAGTGGGGCTTGATACTATAGCGCACTGTCCCCAGTGAATCATGACAGAAGGTCAAAGATTTTCAGGAGATTTCTGAAGAGCATCATGTCAGATGGTTTAATTGTGGCTAGGTGTTTGAGGTCATCCACTTGGATATAAGAAAGTTAGATCTGAGCATTTTGAAAATGGTGAGGTGCTAGGAGCTGTGGATGAACAGAGATTTAGAAGTCCAAGAACAGAAATCACTAAAAACTAGTGGGCAGGTACAGAAAAAAATAGCCTTTATCCTGAGACATCTGGAATACGTCAGCATGCAAGGTATGCTACAGGTGTATAGAGCCTTGACTAGATTTTTGTCTGGAATATTGTATTCAGTTCTAGGGACTGCACCTCAGTGAATCTATATTTTCGTAGAGGCAGTGCAGGGTAAATTCACCAGAATTTCTCTGAAATTAAAATGGTTAAATTGTGAGGACAGGTTGCATACCTAAGCAAGTATTCACTTGAATATTGAAGATTAAAGAGTGATCTAATTGAGGTTTTTGAAACAGTTAAAAGATTTAATAGGGTAGATAGGAAAAAAAAACAGCTTCCTCCATTAGGGGAGTCCAAATCAAGAGGGCAAAACCTTAAAATTAGAGCTTTGCCATTCAGGGATGATGTCAGGAAGCACCTTTTCACATGAAGGGTATTAGAAATATCTCCACCAGAAAAAAAAAACTGGGTCTCAAATTGCAAAATTGAGAATGATAGATTTTTTTTTTAGGCAAGTGTATTAAGGATTATGGAGCCAAAGTGGGTAGATTAAGATACAGATCAGTCGTGTTCTAATTGAATGGCGAAACAGGCTCAAGGTGCTAAATAACTTGCTCCTGTTCCTACATTCCTTCCTTGCTGGAGGGAGTGAAGTAGCAAGATGAATTGGTTTTAGAAGAGAATGCCAAAGAGCAGGAATATAGCAACTGATGACTGGCTTGTAGAGGTGGATGAGAGGGGTTGGCGAGGTGCTAAGCACCAAGTCACTATTTTGAAACTTTACTGGATATATGCCATATGAATCTCTACTGACCTATCCCTTAACTTAATTTCCCAGTTGGCTAAAGTGAACTGGGAAATTAGGCTAAGGGATAGGTCAGTAGAGATGCAGTGGCAGACATTTAAGGAGATATTTCAGAATACTCAGAAAAGATGCATTCCAATGAGAATGAAAGACTCTAAGGGAAGGACGCACCATCCATGGCTAACTAAAGAAGTTAGAGAGGAGTGGCAGGTCAGAAGATTGGACAGAAAATAAATAACAGCAAAGAATGACTAAAAGATTAATACTAAGGAGGGAGAAATTAGACTATGACATAACACAACTAGCTAGAAACATATAAAAACAGATAGTAAGTAAGAGTTTCCACAGGTATTTAAACATGACAAGAGTAAGTAAAGTGAGCTTTGGTCCTTTGGAGAGTGAGTCTGGAGAATTAGTGATGGAAAGTAAGGAAATGACGGATGAACTGAAGAGATTTTTATGTCTGTCTTCACTGTAGAGGGTACAAATAACATTCTAGAAATAAGTGTGAATCAGGAGGTGAAAGGAAGGGTGGAACTTAAAACAATTACAATCATCAGGTTAAGGGCATTGAGAAAATTATTAGAACTAAAAGCTGATAAGTCCCCAGGTCCTGTTGGACTTCATCCTAGGGTCTTAAAAGAAGTAGCTGCTGAGATAGATGCATTGGTTTTAATTTTCCAAATTTCCCTAGATTCTGGAAATGTCCCATCAGATTGGAAAATAGCAACTGTGACTTCTATTCAGGAAAGGAGGGAGACAGAGCAGGAAACCACAGGCCAGTTAGCTTAACATCTGTCATATGGAAAATGCTGGAATCTATTAATAAGGAGATATAGTGGGGCACTTAGAAAATCTCAATACAAACAGGCAGAGTCAACATGGTTTTGTGAAAGAGAAATCATGTTAGACTAATTTATTGCCTTTTTTTTTGAATAAGTAACAAACAACGTGGATAAAGGGAACCTAAGGATGTGCTGTACTTAGATTTCCAGAAGGCATTGAACAAGGTGCCACATCAAAGGTTATTACGCAAAATAAGGGCTCATGGTGTAGGGAGTAATACATTAGCATGGATAAAGGGTTGGTTAGATAACAGGAAACAGGCACAAATGTGTCATTTTTGGATTGGCAAGATGTGATGAGTGAAGTGCCACAAGGATCAGTGCTAGGGCCTCTAACTATTTACAATCTATATCAATGGCCTGGATGAAGGGACCATATGTATAGTTGCTAAATTTGCTAATGACACAAAGATAGGTAGGAAAGGTATAAAGGACATAAGGACCCTGCAAAGTGATATAGATATGTTAAGTGAATGGGCAAACATTTGTCAAATGGAGTATAATGTTGGAAAATGTGAACTTGTCCACTTTGGCAGAAAGAATAGAAAAGCAGTACATTATTTTAATTGAGACAGATTGCAGAACTCATGAGGTACAGAGGGATCTGGGTGTTCTGGTACATTAATAATGAAAAGTTAGTATGCAGGTACAACAAATGATTAGGATAGCAAATAGAATGTTGCCATTTAATGCAAGGGGAATGGAATATAAAATGAAGTTTTGCCCCAGTTGTATGGGGTGTTGGTAAGACCACATCTGAAATACTGTGTACACTTTTGGTCTCCTTATAAATGCGTTAGAAGCAATTCAGAGAAGGTTCACTTGACTGTTGCCTGGGACGGGATGATTATCTTGTGAGGAAAGAATGAGAGATGATCTTATTGAAACCTATAAGACCCTGAGGGGAATTGACAAGATGGATGCTGAAAAGATGTTTCTCCTTGTGGGTGAGATTAGAACTAGGGGGCACAGTTTAAAAATAAGGTGTCTCCCATTTAAGACAGAGATGAGAATTTTTTTTTTCTCTGAGGGACATGAATCTTTGGAACTCTCTCCCCAGAAAGCAGTGGAGGCAGGGTCATTGAATATTTTTAAGGCAGAGGTAGATAGATTCTTGACTAAGAAGGGAGACGAAGGATACCGGGGATAGCTGGAAATGTGGAGTTGAGGCCACAATCAGGTCAGCTATGATCTTATTGAATAGCAGAGCAGGCTCAAGGGGCAAAATGGCCTACTCCTGCTCCTTGTTTGTATGAATAATGAGAAACATCTCAAAAAGGCTACGCTTTCGTCAGTTCAATTACATTTCAGAACAATGTTTTCACCATATGTGGATTGATTGTGCCAATTTACAATCCAATCACCTCTGCCATATCATGCCTTATACTAATTTGTTGTTGATCTTAACATGAGAAATCTGTGTATTCATGTTTTGGAATCACAAAACTACCATCTCATTTCCTTATCTTAGAAATCTAAATACCAAACAAATACCATTAGCTGCTTGTTCAATTTAAACATCTATTTTCCAAAAGGAACATAGCAGCAGGAGTAGGCCATTCGGCCCATCGAGCCTGCTCCGCCATTCAATACGATCATGGCTGATCATCCACTTCAATGCCTTTTTCCCACACCAACCCTACGTCCCTTTACATCATTGGTATTTAGAAATGTCAATTTCTGCTTTAAACATACTCGATGACTCAGCTTCCACAGCTCTGGGTAAAGAATTCCAAATATTCACAAACCTCTGAGTAAAAAAAATTCATCCTCATCTCAATCCTAAACGGCTTCCTCTTACTTTGAAATTGTGTCCCCTGCTCTAGATTCTCCAACCAGAAACATCTTTTTTTCAAAAATTCATTTTCGAGATGTTAGGCTAGCATTTATTGCCCATCCCTATATTTTTTTCAAAAATTCATTTTCAAGATGTTGGGCTAGCATTTATTGTCCATCCCTAATTTCCCCTGAGAAGGTGGTGGTGAGCTGCCTTCCTGAACCACTGCCATCCCTGTGGCGTAGGTACACCCGCAGTACTGTTCAGGAGGGAGTTCCAGGATTTTGACCCAGTGACATAGAACCATAGAACACTACAGCACAGAAAACAGGCCATTCGGCCCTTCTAGTCTGTGCCGAAATATTATTCCGCTAGTCCCATTGACCTGCACCTCGTCCGTAACCCTCCAGACCTCTCCCATCCATGTACCTATCTAATTTATTCTTAAAACTTAAGAGTGAGCCCACATTTACCACGTCAGATGGTAGCTCGTTCCACACTCTCACCACTCTCTGAGTGAAGAAGTTCCCCCTAATGTTCCCCCTAAACCTTTCCCCTTTCACCCTAAAGCCATGTCCTCTCGTGTTTATTTCTCCTAATCTAAGTGGAAAGAGCCTACTCGCATTTACTCTGTCTATACCCCTCACACAGTGAAGGCACAGCAATTATATTTCCAAGTCAGAATGAAGTGGTGGTGACTCCCAGGTGGCGCTGTTCCCATAGGATGTGGGTGTCACCAGCATTTTCAGAGTTAACCACATTGCTGTGGGCCTGCATCTGGAGTAGGCCTGACCAGTTAAGGACGACAGATTTCCTTCCCTAAAGGACATTAGTGAACCAGATGGGTTTTTACAACAATCAACAATGGTTTCATTAGATTTTTAATTCCATATTTTTATTGAATTCAAATTCCACCATTCAAACCTGGGTCCCCAGAGCATTACCCTGGGTCTCTGGATCACTAGTCCAGCAACAATACCACTATGCCATCTGCTGCACTTGTCCTTCTAGATGGTGATGTGGTGTCTTTGATGAACGGACCACAGGAGACTCAGGTACAGGTTACAATCGTTTCTTCGAGCAATTGCAAGGAGGGCACCATCTCAATACAGCTTGAGACAGTACTCTGCTAAACTACAAGTGTTCATCATATTTATACATTATTGGTCACATACAAGAACAGTTTCCAGATTTTGATCTTGTCAACATATAGATTTACATTAAACTGACAAGTCTAGTGACAAGTACATGTATTGTACGTCCCTATTTGTTTCTCACCCAGGCAGAGACCCCTCCCTCGTATCTAAACTAAGACCATCTGTTCTTTCCCTATCTGCTGTAAACAGGCTCAATCTTAGTTGTTTTCCAACCTAAGGCTCCAGTCTGACTCCCAAAACACCCAATCTATCATTTTTACATTCTTCTTCGTCCAATAAGGCCTTGCAGATACTCTCAAGCCCTGAGAATGTGCAAGGTTTAGATTTCTCTCTGTCCAGCCTGGCCTTTAACTGTTAACTGCTAACGCAGACAGGTTTTGCCTGCTTGGATATTTTAAGTATTGATTCCCTTCAATGAGTTCTTACTGTATCCCTATACTGTATCCCTTTATTTCCCCCTAACAATGGTAATGGTCATGAGTTTGGAAGGTGCTGCCAAAGGAGCCTTGGTGAGTTTCTGCAGTGCATCTTGTAGATGGTACACTGCTGCCACTGTTCATTGGTGGTGGGGGGAGTGAATGCTTGTGGAAGGGGTGCCAATCAAGCAGGTTGCTTTGTCTTGGTGTCAAGCTTCTTGAGTGTTGTTGGAACTGCGCACATCCTGGGAAGTGGTGAGCATTCCATCACACTCCTGATTTGTGCCTTGTAGATGGTGGACAGGCTTTGGGGAGTCAGGAGATGAGTTACTCGTTGCAGGATTCCTAGCCTCTGACCTGCTATTGTAGCATCAATCCTATCTATGCCTTTTAAGTATTTTGTAGGTTGTAATATAATTTTTCAGTCTTTGAAAGCAAGAAGTATTTCCATTCATGTAGCAACTTCTATGACCTTTAAGATGTTCTAAAGTACATCTCAGCCAATAATATACTTTTTCTAAAGTATAGTCACTAATAGTATGTAGTGAAATGTGTCATTTTGCACATGGGAGTATGAAGCTGCAGGAAGTCTTTCAATTAAATGCTGTAAAATTCATATATAAATGGGAGCACTTTGAGAAATTGTTCACTGGGGAAGAATAGAGAATTGGCTTAATGAGGGGAAAGAATTTGCACTTGTCAAAGCATGCGTGCATTCATGACCAGCAACTGCAGTTCTGATTTTTAGAGTAGATGCAAGCTTGATCCATTACATCAGTAATTTCAAGCAAATTCAAACAATGTACAATATTGCATTGGTTTTAATAAGGAGGATTTTTTACTGTCACAATGTATTTGCTTGTCCTTGTTATAACAGATTGTATATGGGCATCCTTTTGCAAACATAGTTGGAGCTTTGGACAGTTGATGCTCTTCCAAGATCAAAGTTTGATTTCGGGTACTGGCAGCTGTGCATGGGATGCTCCCTTAATGGAACTAACTATATTCCTGTAGGGTAGTAAATGAAAGAGGATGAAGCAGCAGTGAGGTAGAAAGTCAAAAGCTTGCAGCATTTCACTGGGTTAGTATAATGGGGTTTACTGAGGGTATTAGTGGTGTTCCTCTCTCCCTTTTTATTTAGACAATTAACTTGACCCTCAGAGCATCTCTTATAGAAGCAATAACATTCGAATGCTCAGCACTTGAAAATAAATTGTACATGGATTGCATATTTGTACCATCACTAAGACTGACTTTTTCTCCCTCCATAACATCACCCCTGCTTCAGCTCATCTGCTGAAACCTTCTAGATTTGAATTTTCCAATACTGGGGTCTCCCACATTCTACCCTCTGTAAACTTGAGGTCACCCAAAACTCTGCTGCCTGTGTAACTCTCACCGTGACCCATTCCTCCATCCTATGCTTGCTGGCCTACATTGGTTCCCGGTCATGCAAGGTCTTGATTTTAAAATTCTCATCCTTGTTTTCAATTCCCTCTATGGCTTGGCCCCACTCTATCGTGGTAGTCTCCTCCAGCATCCTGTGCTCATCTAATTCTAGCCTCTTGAGCACCCCCAATTTTAATCACTCCATTAGTGGTGGCCATGCCTTCAGTTGCCCAGGCCCAAATGTTTTTCGGCTGTGACCCCATTTTAATGCTTCATTCTTTGTGCAACCCCAGAGTGAAAATTGGAGGGAGCAGGGGAATTGTTGTTGAGCAGGGAGGGGATTCGGGGATATAAGCAGAAAAAACAGCTAAGACACCTACCATTTGGAGGCTTGTTGTCAGCGATTGGGCCTCAGGACCCATTGGATTAGGTCACAACCACAGGCAAAAAAATTGCTCATATTTAAAAGGGGCCTCACAGTTGATCCCAGGACTCTCAAATCTGACTCTCTGCTCCAAGCTGTCCTTGCTGCCTCAGAGCTCAATTGCTTATCCTGGGGTCATGACCCATAGTTTGGGAACCCCTGCCCTAAGCTCTGGAGTTCCCTCCCTATACCTCTCTGCCCCGCTACCTCACTTTCCTCTTAAGCTACTCATTAAAATCTACCTCCTTGACCAAGCTTTTTGCCATCTGATCTAATATCTCCTTATGTGGATTGGTGTAATATTTTGTTTTTTAATTCTCCTGTGATGTGCCTTGGGATGTTTTATTTATATTTGTGTATATATATATATTTGTATATGCATGGCATATATTTAAATGCATGATCACGTATGTGCAATAGATCACCGATTTTAATCTAAAATGCTAAATTTTTAAAATATATTATTCATTCACGGGATGTGGGTTTTGGTGGCTGGGCCAGCATTTATTGTCCTTCCCTATTTGCCCTTGAGAAGGTAGTGATGAGCTGTCGTCTTGAACCATTGCAGTCCATGTGGTGTAGGTACACCCACAGTGCTGTTAGGAAGAGCATTCCAGGATTTTGACCCAGCGACAGTGAAGGAATGGTAATATATTTCCAAGTCAGGATGCTGAGTGACTTGGAAGGGAACTTCCAGGTGGTGGTATTCTCATCTACCTGCTGCTCTTGTCCTTCTAGATGATAGTGGTCGTGGGTTTGGAAGGTGCTGTCTAAGGAGCCTTGGTGAAATCCTGCAGTGCATCTGTAGATGGTACACAATGCTGTTACTGTGCGTCAGTGGTGGAGGGAGTGAATGCTGGTGGATGTGGTGCCAATCAAGCAGGCTGCTTTGATCTGGAAGGTGCCAAGCTTCTTGAGTGTTGTGGGAGCTGCACTCATCCAGGCAAATGGGGAGTATTCCATCACACTCCTGACTTGTGCCTTGTAGATGGTAGACAGGCTCTGGGGAGTCAGGAGGTGAGTTACTCATCGTACGATTCCTAGCCTCTGACCTGCTGTTGTAGCCGCAGTATTTATATGGCTAGTTCAGTTCAGTTTCTGATCAATGGTAGCTCCCAGGATGTTGATGGTGAGGGATTCAGTGATGGCAATGCCATTGAACATCAAGGGACGATGGTTAGATTATCTCTTGTCGGAGATGGCATATTGCCTGGTACTTGTGTGGCATGAATGTTGTTAGCCCAAGCCTGGATATTGTCCAGGTTTTGCTGCATTTGGACATGGACTGTTTCAGAGCCTGAGGAGATGTGAATGGTGCTGAACATTGTGCAACCATCAGCGAACATCCCCAATTCTGACATTCTGATAGAAGGAAGGAAGGTTATTTACCAGTGTGGTGACATCACTTTATTCAGATTGCTGTTGCCTCCCAAATTTGTGCCCAACTTTCCTACGGCTCCATATTTGAATCTCGTCAAATTAGATTTCCGTTCCTGCCAGAGTACCGAAATGGTTCTAATCAAAATCACAAGTCACATCCTCTGTCACTGTGATTGTGGTGCACTATCCCGTCTTGTCCTTCTTGATCTTTCTGCCACCTTTGACATGATCAACCACATCATCCATCTCCAAATTCTTTCCATTGTCAAGCTGAGTGGGGCTGGCCTCCAGTCCTGCCAGAGTATTTCCGTAATGGCTTCTCTTGCCACTGCAACATTACTTGTGAAGTTCCTCAAGGACCTATTCTTGCCCCACCCTCTTATTCCTCATCTGCATTCTACCTTTTACCATCCTCATCCAAGGACAAAGCAGCAGGTTCCACATGTATGCTGATGACGGACATCCAGCTTTAAATCTCTATCTCTCTTGATCCTTCTATTGTTGTCAGAATGCTTGCCTGATCTCTTGATCCTTCTACTGTTGTCAGAATGCTTGCCTGATAACCAGTCATGGGTAAATTGTAATTCCCTCCAGTTATATATTGGAAAGATTGAAGCCATTATTCTTGGCTCCCGCCACAAACTCTGCATCCTCGCTGGTCGCTGTCTCGGGTTGAAGCCAACTATTTGAAAACTTGGCATCCTATGTGATTGTGAGCTGAGCTTCTGATCCCATCGCCTCTCTGTTACAAACACCAATACTTTCACCTCTGTAAAATTGCCCATCTCCATCCCTCCATCACTCCATCTTCAGCTGGATCGTTAATCCTTCTTGCCTTTGTCATTTAAGATCTGACTATTGTGTTAACATATAAAATAGAAATCTGAACATCCCAATTAACCGACAGTACTACTCCACAAAATTTCAAGTTTTTAAATAAAAACAAACTTTGTTTAATTAATGTACAATAAAGTAAGTACTATTAAGTTTACACTGTAGCTTATAAAGACACGTTATAAACTCAGTTATACTTTTTACTCTTTCCCCGCCCCCTCCCCTCCCTGCCATCAACCTGCCAAGAGTTCCCTTATAAAACTTTAAAGGTTCATTCACTTTTCCTGGGAGTATATTACAGTTCTCTGAATTCATTTTGATTTCAATGTTCCAGCTGTTCTCCCAGGTACAGCATTTCATGGAAGTCCTTCCATTAGCTTTTGGCTAGGTGACCTACCAGTGACATCTTTTGGTTATCTCCTCCTATCACTGCTTGCTTGTCCCAACAACCACCACCCCCTTCTCTCTCTTCCCCCCCACCCACCCCTTAAACCAGCTTATATTTCACCCCTCTCCTATTTTTACTTAGTTCTGTTGAAGGGTCATGAGGACTTGAAACGTCAACTGTACTCTTCTCCGCCGATGCTGCCAGACCTGCTGAGTTTTTCCAGGTATTTTTTATTTTTTGAAATCTCACTAAGCTCCACCCACCTCCATGACAATGTGACACACAGCCTGTTTCTAGGTAGAAATGCACATTAACTACCTTTTAATTGCAAAATTTTCCTTAATTCTGGGAAACCGCATGGATAACATCCTTTACTGGAACAACTGCAGCCGTCATGATTCCAGTTATTTAGCTGAGTAAGCCCACCTGCCATTGTATGTCATGCTTTTCTTTTACCAACCTCATCCTGCAAACACAAGTTACCTTTTGAATTGTTATTATCTTAAGTCTGTGTGGTTCGCCAGCCTCTAGATGTTACCAGAGTTTTTCTCCACTGAATTTACAATAAAGATTCAATTTCTAAAACTAAAACATATGAACTATGACATTAGGCACACATAACACTTCTATTTCTTTCCTTGATGGTCTTCCATCCTCTGTAGACTGCAGCTCATCCAAAGCTCAGCTGTAGGCTGACTTATTTTAGCTTCTAGTCCCCACAACACCACCATTTTAAAATTTCCATCTTCATGTTCAAACCCCTTTATAGCTTTGCCCTCCCTATCTCCGTAAAATCCTCTAGCTCTAAAACTTCCTGCATTCCTCCAACAATTCTGCCCTGATGTGTAACCCTACTCTCTTTGCCCCATCTCCAAATCCCATTCATTTGCTGTTGTGCCTTCAGCCATCTAGTCTAAGCTCTGAAATTCCATCCCTAAGCCTCTCCACCTCACCACCTCTTTCTTTTTTAAGACCCTTCTTTGATGCCTATGGTCATACTTCCTGATACCTCCTCCTTTGGCTCAGTGTCAATTTTTGTCTGATTCCGCATCTATGAACCATCTTGGGACATCTTTCTATGTTAATTTCCTGTTGTATTCTTAACAGCCCATACAGAGAGCAGACTTTTATTCTGTCAATCTAGGTTGCTTTCAAATTCAGGCTCAAGAGGTGAAAGGATAATATATTTCACCCATTCCTTTTTAAATAGAGTTTTTAAATGTACTGTAATATTATCATAAACCTAAGTGAAAAATGAGGTAATTACATGAAATTTTCCCACCTCAAACTTTTTCTGTGAAAATATCAATCATTTATGCACCATGGAATATATGTCCCCAAGAACCATTTTTACAAGATGGGAATATGTATGGATATGCTTGACCATGATTAGCATTTGAGCCATGTTAAATACTAATGACTGCAAATAAAAAAGATGCAGCTGAGATACATTGTTTTGTAATATAACTTTCCATTCATTACAATGTGTAGGAAGACAGAATTGCACTCTCCAAAATTTGAAATGTTCTTCGTTAAAGTCTTTTAGTTGATTGTGAAGAATCGCTGTTTTAAGGCAGATGAGTCACCTAGAGAACAGCTATTATTTTGACTAATAAGACTGAGAAATGTAGCACATTATTCATTATGTAACTTTTTTGAAGTAACTGAAGTATACTTACAAATATTAAATGTTATGATATTTTTCTGTATGTTATCAATAATTCATTATTTTACCCATTTGGCAGCTTACATTGAAACTAAGAGCAGAATTTTAGCCCCAACATGAGGGCGGGAATAGACAGTCACATAATTTCGTGTCAACGGGTGGTGTGCTGATTTGGCGGCACTATCCTATCCCCAGCCGTTTTGCTGGAGGCCAGATTGGGAGGGAAGTAGTATATAGTTTATTAAGCTAATTAAAAGTCCAATTAAGGCCCTCTGTGGCATAGGTAGCACAGCAGCTGCCTGGAGGCAGCCTCCTGGAGGAAGATTAGGAGGCCAGCACTCCAGGCAGAGGTTAAGGTCTAACCACCCCCCCTCCCTCCCCTCAACCCCCCCTGCCTACCTGGCCACAGATGCTTCCTTACCACGATGGAGGCCCATCAGCTGGGGCATTTTTAAATTTGACTGTATTAAAAGTTATCGAAAGGATGCCTCATGGTGGAGCCGCCCCCTCCCTTACCTGCAACAACAGACTGCAGCTCCTCCAGCTTCGAGAGCACACCCTGTAGTGACTAATTGGCTAATCAAGGTAAAGTCACTTGTTGTGTCACTGTTCCCGACACAATGCGGGGTTAGTACTCTTATTCAACACCGACGTCGGGGACCTGACCCAAAACACACAATCCTGCCCCAAAGGGCTTTTGCTGTGGAATTGACGTTCATGGGAGGCTTAACTAAATGTGGAATGAGAGCAGAAGTGCATCTATTTTGAAATTTATGTTGCGTCAACCAAAGGCACATTTTTCTGATCGTTATTTTTAATGCTGTCATTATATTTTGATATGTAGGCTTCAAATCAGCTGTCAACTTCAATACTTTCTGATCGTATTTACTTGAAATTGAGATATTTACATCAGTATGAATGCTTGAAATGGTAACTTGAATGTACCTGCACCACATAAATTGGTTTATTTGGTATTATTCAAAAGGGAGCATCATTCCAGTTTAACTTCGTGATTAATGCTCAAGGATTTTTGTTGTGCAGTGGGAATGGGTAGAAGATCATAGCTTCAAATCTCATCCAGAAGAATGGTACTTCCAATAGCTGCCTGCTACCTTAACAATAATGTCCCCATGCACTGCTAACTACCAGGTGAGTTTAGGTATTCGAGGCTCAGGAGCTTTTTGATCTGTAGGCAAAAGTAAGATCAATTGAACTGATCATATATCAATGTAACGGTTTTTCTTTATATTTTTCATTCCAAAGAAGGAAAGAAAAAAATTTACATTTCTAAAATGACACCAGGACACCCGAAGGGCTTAAAAACCATTGTATTTTTTGAAGTGGAGTCACTGTTGTGATGTAGGGAATTGTGGTAGCCAGTGTACATATACCAAGATCCTACAAACGCCAATGGGATTAATGACCATTTAATATTTTTTAGCGATGTTGACTGAAGGACAGATATTGACTCTGACACCAGGAGAGCTCCCCTGTTTGAATAGTGCCTTAAAATCTTTTGTATCCACTTTAGAAGACAGACAGACAAGTTATTTTTGCATAATCTGAGTTACCTAACATCAGAGTGAGATGAATTCCAGGCAGTTTGTTGTAATAAGTGAAAAAGTTCTTATTAAAAGTCTGAGGATCATTTATAAAATAGGATTTGCTTTTAACATTTTGTCAAATTTTCTGTTTTTTTTATTTGTTCTTGGGATTTGAGCATTTTTGGCAGGACCAGCATTAGTTGCCCTTGAACAGGTGATGGTGAGCCGCCTACAACTGAACAGCTTGTTAACTATTTAAGAGGGCAAATGTCAAAGACATTGGTATGTGTCTGGTGTTTGAAGAATAAAGATTGCAGAGTTCCTCCCCTGAAGGACATTAGTGAACCGGATAAGTTTTTTATGACAATCCAGTAATTTCATAATAATCATTGCTGAGACTGACTAGCATTTTATTCCAGACTTATTTATGGGATGTGGGTGTCGCTGGCTAGGCCAGCATTTATTTCCCATCCCTAATTGCCCTTTCTCAGAGGGCATTTAAGAGTCAACCACATTGCTGTGGGTCTGGAGTCACATGTAGGCCAGACCAGGTAAGGACAGCAGATTTCCTTCCCTAAAGGTCATTAGTGAACAACAATCGACAATGGTTTCTGGTCCTCATTAGACTTTTAATTCCAGATTTTTATTGAATTCAAATTCCACCATCTGCCACCAGAGCATTACCCTGGGTCTCTGGATTACCAATCTAGTGACAATACGACTATGCCACCACCTCCCCTTCCTTCCCCAAAGGACATTAGTGAACGAAATGGATTTTTATAACAATCGGCAATAGTTTTATGATCATCAGGTCATAGTGGGATTTGAGTTTATGCCTCTGGAGCATTTGTCCAGGGCTCTGGTTTAATTGTCCACTGACATTACTACCATCAATCCCACTAGCGCCCCCCGCCCCCCCCCCCCACCCCCTCCCTTCCCCTTGTAAAAATATGTTTAGGGTCAGTAATGGTAATGATATAAAAGCATTTATAATTTTGGCACATTGTCATAGTTCATCTAAAAATCTATAGGATTAAGTTTATAGGATAAAGAAAGTGTGTAATTATTTGCCACTTAATTTCACAGCAATTAACTTCAAATGAAGTGTAGTCCCTGCATTTATGTAGACAGCATTTTCACTCTTGTCATGTAAGATGCATTTTCACTTTAAATCATATCTTACAACTTAATTGCAACGATTCTGAACGTCCTTGAGAAAAATAATCTTGTTATACCAGTAGTGTATGTTTACAACCAACACTTAAGCATGACTAAAAGAGCACTGTATTAAATTAAAAATCTGAGATTTAACGTGGTACAATGAACTAACCGGTTTTTATACTGATGCTAAATGGAAAGATACGGGTTTGCATCTGTTTCCTCACACAGTAGGTAGAGACCTCAGATCAGGCCATTGGGATTGCAGCAAATGAAGAAAAGTGCTTTGAAGGAGGTAAGTCAGATGCTGAGTTGTCAATTATCATTCAAATGCACATCTAAGTATTTAGTTACAGGATGGGATTTGAAGAGGCTGCGATGCAGCATTCTATCCAAACTTCCTCTTGGGAATGGTGCTTGGCATGGGGAGATCCCTGAAGGAAGGAAGATAAAGACCTAAAAACAAAATATACAGAAAATGAGAAAGGTGCAGCCACAGCCAGTATATATGGTGGTACCCTATTAATTGAGGCATTGAACCTGTGACTGAGAGAGCTATTGTGTAAGAATGTATTGCTTGTCTTGGGGATGTTTTCACTGATTCATTCAAAAGGCTGCTAGAGATTTCCATCAAAATGATAGTAACCAATATATAAGTTGATTTATTTTCAGCAACTATCATAAACATTACTTTATTTTCTGCCTCATTTAATTTGGTTTTAAATAGTATCTAGGGCTGACTGATGCAGGTTTGTTCTCGGTGAGGATTATTGCCCCTGTCCCTACTGCTGTTGGTTCAATTTATTAGAAACTATTTAATAACTGTCTTTAAGACCGAAGTGTTGAGAAAATTATCATGTTCCTTTTAATACTTTGATGCATTTTTGTGCAAGACATTATCAATCCATCTATTGCACATTAATGATGGAATTTTGTAAATCTGTGAAAATGTCAAATGACCCAAAGGAAAATAGCACAGAGCTAAAAATACAGGTTGAAGGAATAGTGACAGCCTGTGACTCTAAGCTATACTTAGGCAAATGCTTGTAAAAGGACTAAAGGTTACAGCTGACATCATTCTGTCTATGTTGGTAAACTTCATACTTGAATGAACAGAATAGTACTGTACCAAACTACCTGCTTCCTCCTTTTAAGATGCTCCTTAAAACCTACCTCTTTGAGCATCTCCTTACGTGACTCGGTGTCATATTTTGTTTTGTAAAGCTCCTTTAAAGCATCTTGAGCAGTTTTATTATATTAAAGGCACGATATAAATATAAGTTGCTAAAAGTTGTTGGGTGGAGATTTAGTGTAATCCGTTTTTATGATTGGTCATGTCCACTTTATGTCCTGTAATTAATTTTATTAATTTGAAAACATAATTTGACTCCAATTGAAACAGAAGGTGAACAGTAATATTATCAAGATGGTAACCTAAGATCCACAGTCACGAATAAGTTATGTAGGCCAGGCCATATTGGTGCTCTAGCGTACTGAGTTACTGTACTGCAGTTGTCAGCAAATACAGCCCAAACAGGTTAGGACCTCTCTACCATCTATCCAGGAATAAGGTAGCATCAGGAACTGGATTATGTGGTAGTGGCTCTGGTTATCATCCTCAACTACAATGGAGGGCAAAATGACACATTCAATCATGTCTGACATGATAAAGTTAATATTGGTGCCTTGGATTCAATTAAAATGATAAAACATATAGTTTACGCTGCAGTAGAGATATTACCATGCCATGGTGATTAACACTACATAGTACAGTAATGGAATTTTTGGAGCCTATCTGAAAAGTTTCCAATATGTCGCTTCTACCTTTTTTTTAAATGACCATAGGGATAGAATTTAAAATTTGGGGAAAGTTATATTAATTGGAACAATGCAGATGATCAATACAACTTTTAAGTTAAAATTTTGATTAGTTATTTGCAATAAAGATTATTCAATCTGGAAGGCAAAAAAATGGCTTTAAAAACAAAATTGTGCATTTTTATAAAAGTGTGTAACTACTGCAGGCAAATGTATGTGAATGCTCTGCTAGATTTCTTTAGTAATAGTTTATTGTACCTGACCTACATAGAATAAAGGTGCTCCAATAATTGCTATAGCATATACATGGGGCAGAATCCTCCCAGATTTGCACTAAGTGTGGGAGCGGGCAGGAAAACAACATTTTACACGTCCCAATCCCACTGCATTAATTATGCATTCCCAGGAAACATGCCATTTCGATGGCAGGCGGGCTCTCGTTCACCCGTCACACCACCACCTCGCTGCTTCATCATGCTAGGCGCCATATTTAAAGTGCAGACATGCACACATGTCTGTGCTTCCACCCCAGAACTGCTGCAAAGAAGACATGGCCCTGAAAGGCAAAAAGACTACAGCCCCCAGGTTCATTGTTGCGTCCCTTGAGCGCTTTCTGTACTCAGTGGAGGCTCGCCATGATGTCCTCTACCTCCCGCTCTGGCCGCAGGATGGCCAGCAACATCACCAATCCGGCTTGGGAGGCAGTGACAGTGGTGGTCAGTGCCAACACCCTGCATAAGAGGACAGCCACCCGGTGCCGCAAGAGGATAAATGATCTCTTCCGTTCTGCCAGGGTAAGTCACTCTTCTCATCATTCTCAATTCTCTCACTCTCAAACCCATCGCACATCCACAGGGCCCTCACCATTCACTCACTCTCTCACTCACACCTTCATTGTCCTCATCCCATCCATGGGACCACTCACCACCCACACAGGCCAGGCATACTTCTCATTTGGCCTGGTAGGTGTCCTGCTTACACACACTCCATCTCTATTCATGCAGGACAAGCTGACACGCAATAAGAGGGAGAGGTCACAGGCTGATGGAGGAATGCCTGAAATCAAGGTTCTCACGGACTTTGAAAACAGAGCCACCCAGCTGGCCGGCAAGGATCTGGACTGTTCATGTGCTGACAGTGAGGTGCTGACGGTGAGGCCGGCGGTGCTCTACCAAGTGAGGATCCAGCAAATCAACATCCACTAGACAACCATCCTGTGAGTGATGTGTCCTGTTTTCACAGGCCATACATCTGAGACACAACCGATGGAGTCCATGATCAGGGCAGATAAGCTAGAGGCCCAACTCCACGCATGTCAATATGACTACGTCTGAACTGTCTCAGCTGCATAGGAATGGTCACTTTTTATACAATCTTTCCCCCCATCTCCCCACCCACCCCCAAGTTGCTTCAACCGCAGGGCAGCCCTTGCCCCACAACGTACCTCAACCCAACAGGCAACCCGGGTGAGCGCTCCGCAACATTACTGTGCACTCTCCTCCGAGTTCCTCTCAAAAGTATAGCCCACAAAGTGCACACCTTATATATGCTGTTGTGAAACACATCGGCATGCAATCACACCATGGGCGGACGATCCAGTGTGGTGGAGGGGGGGATGATTCCGACAGGTTGACCTTATAATAATATGCAGATGTGTAACTGAGGTTCCCGATGTCTGATGGCGGGAAACACAGCCTGCCATTGACAGGCTGAGTGGATGATCGCAAACTGGTTTCATGACATCATGAAACCGATTTTTGGCCTTCTCGCCATATTGTCCACTCATGCTGCCAAATACGCCCAATGCCAACAGGCACAGAAAATTCCACCCATTGTCTTCAACACACTGCAGATACTGTTAATCTATTGATTAGCCATTGATGTAGGTGGAAGTACAGTTTATTTTATTACAAAAACTAGCGCAAGTGCTATGACAGTTCATTGGACTAGAGGCTTAAGGTTTAATTTGCAAATCACTGTGGAACTTACATTATGCTTTGGTAGGCGGAGATTGGTATTTTCAGAACTGTGTGGGTTTTTGCTACTAGCTTATGGCTTTTTAAGGGGCAGCTCAAGGAGAAGTGACTCACTGAATATTTTCATTGCTGTAATTGGGAAAATGACAATCAGAATGTAGGAGAGCAATCAAGCCTATTTCTTCCATTGCTCCCTATCATTGATTTTACCCAACTTAATTTCCTGATGGAAGCTTCTGCAAATATTTTTCCTTGCCCTCCTCACCACAAAATCTAGAAACAGCTAGACTAGCACAAATTAAAAGTTGCACTATTGGACTTGGACCTGTTACTTTCTAACAATATTTTTAATATTTTCGCAGCACAAGAAACGTTAGGATCCCAAGAATATATGGTTATACATCTTTACCTATGAGCACCTATCTTTATAATTCTCAACATAATCTTACAAAAGAGTTAACTTCATTGAGTCACTGATGCTGTCTGCCCACAACATTTGTTATAATCAAAGTGAGAAGAATGACACATAAAGGTATATGGCTACACCACCAGAAAATATACAAAGAGCTCCAAAATTGCAGCAACGTGCATAATCTATTGGTGCAAAAACAGGACAGTTACAGGACTCAGCTGATTATTTATTAGAATCAAATTGTGCTTACTCAGCTTTCCATCCCATCTTTGAAAGTAAATGTGTCAGGAAGCAGGGACCCACAGCCTGAGTTTTGTCGACAGATTAAATATCGACCTGTCCTGAAATCTATTCAGATCATCAGTTATTTGATAGCATGTCTAGTCAAAGTTCTCACTGACTATTAATTGCTATGGTTCAATGTTTCTATGTATCAGCATGTTATGATTCCTGTAACATAGCAATAGTTTATAGTGCTGCAGCCAGCAAAAGGCTTTTGTACGTTCAGGATGAACATTGAACTGTAAACACTTTTTAAAAAAAACATTGCCTTCATGTAAAAGCTTTTAGTAAAATATTTCTTTTAACGAAAGAATCAGTAAAAGAGCCAGGGGAAGATTCCCTCCATGTGTTATGTGCAGCAAACTGTAAACACATTCTTTATAAATTGTTTTGTAGAAAGAATTTAAAAAATGAATGAATTTGCACTTGTATAGTGCCTCTCTCAATTTCAGGACATCCAAAGCAGTTCACAGGGCTTTAATTTAACATCTCGTATGAAAGATGTCATCTCTGATAGTACATCAGTCCCTCACAATTGCATTAAAGTGTCAGAATTTATATAGTACTTTTCCAATTTTGTCACACATAGTGCCTCGAAGGAATTCCGCCCTCCCCCACTCTTCCATAAATCATTTGCCAAAAGCTCATTTTTAATTTAGTTTTATTGACTGTAATCCCAGATCACTATCTAAATCAGCTTTTCCCTTGGAAAAATCGAGTTGGTCTTATCAGTCTGCATTTTACAGCTTTTTCAGGAGAGCCCAACTGCTGAAATTTCTCAGTGAATTGGTATTTTACCTGGGGTTAAACAGAGAACTCTCTTCACCCTACTGGTTTTATCATGTGCCGTTGTGTAATTTTGACAGGCAACAGAATGTTGCTACACTAAACTTACTTTTTAACAATCAAATAGTAAAATAATAAGTAAACAATGGCTGTGGCATTGTAGATTTTACAATCGTTATTAACCTTTACTAATTCCTCACCTAAGTAGAAAATCACAATTGCTGTGCTGTACTATAATCTACATCATTTTCTGATGTTAGTCATGCACCTTTCATGGGTACTATGTTCCTGTCAAATCTTCAGTTGGATCCTTCAGTTTGAATAAGACAGGCTGCAAAATACTAAACAAAACAAAAACAGAATTACCTGGAAAAACTCAGCAAGTCTGGCAGCATCGGCGGAGAAGAAATCAGTCAATGTTTCGAGCCTTCATGGCCCTTCGGCAGAACTGCAGCATAGTTTCAACAAGGGAGAAATATAAATTGGTTTAAGGTGGGTGGGGAGGGGTGGGGGGGGGGGAGAAGAGACACATTGAGGGTGTGGTGTGAGCAGATAATCAAAAGATGTCACAGACAAAAGGGTCAAAGAGGTGTTGAAGGTGGTGGTCTTTGTCTGAGAAAAGTGCTAATTAAGAATGGAAAACAGGATATTCAAAGTACAGCTCTAGTGGGGGTGGGGTGGAAAGACTAAAAGGCAAAATACTAAGTATTGGACACCAGCAAATTTGAATAACTGGTTGTTAATTCCAAAAGAGGAGTCAATAAAATATATATCTGAACCAATTCTACAAAACGTTTGCATTTGAAATAAATATCTCTGTCCCATGTTTATGCTCTGGACTCAGACTGATTCCAATTGAGGCATTAAGATAAGATGGAGCATTTTCTTTTCTATGAATGAAGCTGGTTTTTAACCCATTCTTTGCTATGATGGAATTAAATAAGTCAATTTCATTGTACAGCTTGGACAAAATGATTCTGGTTTATTACTCTGCACTTAATTATTTTTTAATAAAACATTTTTAAAATTTTGAAACTGTGTCTATAATCTTTTTCAGTACTATGATCCCATTGGCTGAATACACAATTTTTGTTTGGTTTTTAATAGTGTCTGTACCAAGGAGTTTTTTGCAGATTTATTTGAAAGTAAAGCTTTCATTGATATCTTGTTACAAATGGTGTAATGAAGAATAACTCATATTAGAATTTGCATTTTGCTACTGAAAACGAGCATGGAAATTGCAATACATGATTAACCTGTGCCCGTTGCTTCTGATGCAGGCATGCCAAATTCATGCTGCCTGATAATTTGTATGAATGATGTGTACAACCAGGACTAAAGATGTTGAACGGCTACCCATCTCAGCATGGGGGCCCCAGATTTTTGAGAAGCTGGCCTGCATCTCTTAAAGGGGAGGTGTATTCTGGCTGGAGCAGATGCTGGAACCATTTGGGGAAGAGAGTCTGAGCAAGAAGAAGAGTGAATTATGGTGCAGTAGGGAAAGAGCATGCTCCAAGGTACTTTGATGCTGCACTGGAGGTCTTGATACAGGAGGTGGGAAAAAGAGAGTACGGAGATGTTCCAGACAAAATTTGCAAAGCCAGTGGGACCACATAGCCATGATGGCCAATGCCAGGAGTCTAACACTGAGAACCTGGATGCAGTGCCCGAAAAAATGTAATGTGTCTTCAAATTCTGTATCACACTAGCTGTATCACTAGTCTCTGGCACTGCTCAATGCACATGCCCATCACTCGCCTACTACCAATCTGTCAATCACTATTCCTACCTAATGTCTCACCGTCGTGCTCTTAGCACTGCTGCAAGTCTCACATTCACATCTCATAGCTCGCAAACACTGCCAACTATTCAACCATGACAACCTCAGCTGCACAACACTAACTCACACACACTTCCTTCTGTCTCACAGGACAAGTTGAAGCAGAAGAGCTAACTGATGTGGGACAGACCAGGCTGCATGTCCTTTCCCCATAGAGGATACAGTAGTTCCCATCATTGGAGTGGCCATTGCTGAGGTTGTGGCCAACAGTGAGGATGAGGATCAAAGATGCTCATTCCTAATCATCCTCCTTGAAGTCTGTTGCCATTGTCTCACAGTTCACAAGTTTTGTGTTATCTGCAAATTTTTAAATTATGCCCTGCACACCCAAGTGGATGCCATTAATATAGATCAAGAAAAGCAGCGGCCGTAGTACTGACCCCTGGGAACCCCACCTTCCTACGGTCTGAAAAACAATGGTTCAACAATCGTCAACAGTTCAACAATGTCAGTTTCCTGTCACTCAGTCAACTTGGTATCCATGTTGTCACTTTTTATTCCATGAGCTTCAACTTTGCTGTCAAGACTATTATGTGGCACTTCATTAAATGTCTTTTGGAAGTCCATGTACACCACATTACCCTCGTTAACCCTCTTTGTTATCTTATCGAAAACCGTAATCAAGTTAGTTAAACCCAATTTTTTCCTTTAACAAATCCATGCAGACATTCTCTAGTTAATCCACACTTGTCCAGGCAGCTGATAATTTTGTCTGGGATTATTGTCTCCTAAAAGCTTTCTCGCCACCAAGCTTAAACTAACAGGCCTGTAGTTGCTGGGTTTATTCTTAAAATCTTATTTAAAGAATGTAATGTTTGCAGTTCTCCAGTCCTCTAGCACCACCCGTATATCTAAGGAGAATTGGAAGATTACTGCCAGTACCTCTGCAATTTCCACCCTTACTTTCCTCCACACCCTTGGATTCAACCCATCTGGTCCTGGTGACTTATCAACTTTAACTACAGCCAGCCTTTCTCATCTTATCAAATGTTTACCTATCCATAACCTCAACTACCTCCTTTTTCACAATGATTTAGGCAGCATTATTTTCCTTGGCAAAGTACTCATTTAGTACTTCAGCCATGCCCTCTGCCTCATTGTGTAGATCCCCTTTTTGGTCGCCAGTTGGCCATGTCCCTTTTACTACTCTAACTATTTATGTGTTTATGGAAGACTTGAGTTCCCCTTTATGCTAGCTGCCCATAACACTCTTTGCCTCTCTGATTTCCTATTTCAAGTCTTCTCTAAATTTTCTGCATTCAGGTTGGTTCTCACTTTTATATTATTAACCTGACATCTGTCACATGCCTCATTTTTCTGATTCACCTTGCTCTCTATCTGTGTGCTTTCCAATGAGGTCTGGCTTTGCTTGCCCTACCTTTCCCCTTCGTGGTAATGTATCTTGACAGTACCAGAACTATCTTCTCTTTAAAGGTAGCTCATTGTTCTACCAATTCTTAGCTATTACCATTTGAATTAGATGGAAGGTACAGAAAGTGTGCAAAAAGTAAGCCATTTCCACTGACAATTTTGTGCTGATTTAAATTAATACAATATGGTTAAAAAGAACCTGCAAGGCCCACACCCTTCTCCAACACTGCGCCTCCTGCCCCTCACTTTACTATCCTTCTTCATGTGACAATTGTGACAAACATAGAAATGTCTGTTTCTCTGTCATAGTTTTGAAATAGCTAGGATTCAAATGGAAGCTTTTTCCCCTTGCTAAGTGTCAAAATGGAGAATGGAAGATTGGTTGCCATGGAAACTAGGTGAAGTTGATTGCATTGGAAATTATTTGAACTGAGGCAGCTTTATCTTAAGTGCACTTGTCCACTGTCAATTGCTAGCAGGTACTTGGGACTCGGAAGTTGTCTCAGATTTTTATCATCCCTATATTTTAGGCCTGATTTTTACTTGCTCTGCCTAGCGTAATCAGAGTGGTAGCAACCTGAAAATAGCAGTGGGCCGCTTACCACCTCATTTACATATAGTTGCTACTATTTTGGATAGGATCCTGAGATGGGTGGCCAAGATGTATGTCAGGACCCTATGATATAGCTAGGATCCTGAAGCAATTTTGAGGCCTCGCTATTTCAAATAGTTTTAGTTTTGTTATGATCTCTGTAGAGACTGATCACTTTTAAAGAGATTTGAATTTCCTGTCAGGTGAAAGAATGACCCAAGAAGATTTCACATTTTAAGACTTTTACTGTAACAAATGACTAAAAGAACTATTGACTAAACACTATTTTTGTAGGCATCTTATAATTTAACTACAGAAAGTGACATTCCCCTTGCATACTTAACACTCATCATACTCTGCACAGAATTATAGTCATTTTAGCAAACAGTCCATAGTTGCTCCCAGCTTCCAATAGTTTACCGTATCCCCTTTTCTGAGTAGTAACTTCAATTGACCATCTCCAGGCACTTTCTTCAGTTTTTAGAGAGTTCCTTAAATCCACCAAGAACAGTAAAGCCTGTTCTGATGGTTCCTCTTCCCCTGACCATGCCAGGACAAATCTCCCAGAATCCATAGAAGGCTGCAAGATATGTCTCTTACATAGGAACATAGGACTTAAGAGCAAGAGTAGGCCATTCAGCCCTTTGAGCCTGTTTCGCATTCAATAAAATCATAGCTGATCTGCTTATGGTCTCAACTCCATTTTCCTGTCCGCCCCCCATAACCCTTGACTCCCTTGTCTATCAAAAATGTTATCTAACTCAGCCTTGATTAAATTCAATGACTCAGCCTCCACTGTTCTGGGGAAGAGAATTTAACAAATTAATGACCTTCTGAGAGAAGAATAATTCTCCTCACCTCCATCTTAAAAAGGAGACCTCTTATTCTTAAACTGTGTTCCCTAGTTCTAGTGTCTCCCACAAGAGGAAACATCCTCCCTGTATCCATCCTATCAATTTACCTCAGGATCTCACACTTGCTTCATAAAATAAGCCCTTCATCCCAGGAATGAGTCAAGTGAACCTTCTCCGAACTGTTTCTAATGCAATTATATCCTTGCAATAAACACCAACATTCCACTTGCCTTCCTAATCATTTGCTGTTCCTGTATACCAGTACAAGACAGTCTCCCTCCCTCATCTGGCTATGGTAGCTCACAAAGTCAAGCAGCCTTTTCCCTCTGACCACAGAGAACCTCTGCTATCTCTCCATGATATTCATTAATTTGTAGGGAAGCCTGGAACCTGATCTCAAAATGGCTTCCTCTGCTCTCTTCCTCATGACAACATGAAACACATTGTACCTAGATATTTAGCTATCCTTGACCTCAGCTTTAGAAGTAAATGGAGAATTTACAGCACAGCTGCTTATAAGCCGATACCTACAACATCTTTCTGGGACTTTGGGAGACTCAGGGTCTACTTGTGAACTTACTGCCATTGCCTCCAAGCGTATATACCTTGCCCCTTCTTCCCAGAAAAACAATGTAAATCTTCCTTTGATCTCTAACAATCAGGTCACCCAGGCTTGCTGTCAGGCAGACTGCATAACGGGTCACATGGCCCCCTTCATTTACTCTAAATTTAAAGCTACAGTCCAAAAATGCAATGAGGAGGTTTATAAGATTATTATAACAATTTGTACAAACTGATTTGATGCCATGATAATATCTACTTTGGAAGGAACAGGGGAACATGGTGGGAAGTCCAGCCCCCCCACCACCCCACTTAATCAACATCCAACGATAAGAGGTTAATTATTATGCCTGGACATACATTCCAACCCACACATGGCAAGTACAAGGACACTGGTTTTAGCTTACAGTGAATTAGTCAGTTTATGGAAGCTCCCTTTATCAATAAACACAAAACAAATGTAGGGAAAGAGCCCACAGTTTAACAGTATCCTCCATGAATGTTCTTATGGATGATCAAAATGCCTCCAGTAATGTACAACTGTGTAATTGCTTTCAAGTACATAAATCAGTATAAATAATTAAACTTATGGGCCCAGAATTTGCAATTGGCATCATTACAACTGTAAAATTAACAGCAGCTTCTGGCATCCGCATGTGCAGTCAAATGTGAAAATTCAGAAGCTGCTGCCAGTTGCTCCACCACTGGGTGTGCCAACAAAGTCCTTGCATGGCAATCTTTAGAAATCACTTGAATTAACATGAATGTCCTTTTTTTTAATGCTCTAACCTTGTTGTACTGAGACACAGACTTGAATGGGTATGACAGACAACTGGTTTAAGCCATTCACCACTAGACCTGACTGGACCTTATAAAAGGCTATTAGATCCTGCTCTCATCTGCAAAAACTGCTTACTATTCCAGGATCATCCTGGAATGAAAGGGTTTCTTTTCTTTGAACCATCTTGTTAAAACCCTGTCTGCACTCTCACCTCCAACAACAAATGTGAGGAGCTCCTGGATTTTTTTATCACCATGATTGAGACCATTCGATCAGCTGCTTCTGCCCTTCCCTCCCTTTCCAAGCCCAATGTGCCAAACTTCTTCAAAGGCTTTCTCCATGCCCTAGCCCTCAACTTGTATTATTCTCTAGTTTCTCTGCTTTCTCTCCTCATGCCCACTCCATGCTCAACTTGTCCATGAGAGACACCACCTGTTCTCTTGACCTTATTCCCACCCAACCTCCCTTTTTGGCTTCCAAAATTCCCAAGTCTTTGAACATGTTGCTGCCCAACTTCATGCCCATTTTTCCCGGAGCTCCATGTTTGAATCCTTCTGGAACATTTCTGCCAGCCCTGCCACTGTACATGAAACAACTCTTTATCAAAGTCTCACAAATGGCATCCTATGTGACTGTGCCAAAGGAAGACTATACCTCCTTATCCTTCTAAACTTGCCTGCAGAATTAGGGTGGTATTTAACATAAGCAAAGGAAGCCTCGTCTGTTGGCTGGAGAGTTGGCAAAGGCCCTGCATTGCCTCTTTTTGAGAAGGCCCACTGCATTAACTGTCAATCAAACACAACTGGACAGCGGCGGACCTTCCCTAGGATCAAGGACCCTGGGGGTGGAAGTCCCACCCACTGAGAGCTGCTGGCCAGTCAAGACGCTGACAGCTATTTATTGCTCAGCGCCACCATGGGAGCTAGTGGCTGCTGCCAATACTACACCCACCTGAGGCCTACAATCGCCGATGGACACAGGCACAGGTGAGTGATGGCAGGAATGGGGGCAGTCACAGGGGAGGTGGGGTCAACAGCAAGGGCATGGGGTGGCTCTCAGTGGGCACCCTCTTCCTGTTGCTGGGTCTCTCAATCAGGCACTGAATGCCTTTGAACAAGGGATCCCCTTGGGAGCATTCAAGCAACCTCAACAGAATTTTCCTACTGCTGGGTGAATACCAGCAATGGCAACATGAGGTCCTTAAATGGGCATTAATTGTCCACTTAAGGGCCTTAATTGATGGCGGGGTGGGAAAGCCATCCACGGACCTTCCCACAACAGACTTAATCGGGGCAGTGGCAGGAAGGCGTCAGGGTCCCCACTAGCCACCCTTCTGCCAGATTAAATGTCCCCCCGCGCCACCAAACTTGCCATGGGGAAGAGCATTACATTTCACCATTTGACGTAGTTGATCACACCCATCCTCCTCCAACACCTCTCCACCTTTGTTCATCTTCATGTAGATGGGACTGCACTCAACTGATTCATTCTTGTATATCTAATCGGAGCCTGAGAATTGCCATCAATGACTTCTGTTCCCGCTCCCACACAGTTACCTTTGGTGTCACCAAGGATCTATCCTTGGACCCCTCCTATTTCTTGTATACATGCTACCACTCGACAACACCATCCATAAACAGCTTTTGCATGTATACTTTCAAAACCCAGCTTTACCTTGCCACCACTTCTCTTGACTCCTCCATTATCTCTAAATTGACTGCTTGTCCGACATCCAGCACTGGATAAACAGAAATTTCTTCCAATTAAGTTCCCACCGTAAACTCTGCCTCTTAGCCTCCCACTCCATGCACCCCGCCCCCCCATTTGACCCCAACATGAGTTTTCAACCAGATATCCATGCCATCACTAAGACCACCTATTTCCACCTTGGGTATCATTGCCCGACTGTACCCTTGCCTCAGCTTTTCTGCTGCTGAAATTCTCATTCATCCCTTTGTTACTTCTAGACCTGACTATTCTAATGCACACCTAGCACGTCTCCCACGTTCTGTCGCCACAACTGTGCTATCTGTGTCCCAACTCATACCAAATCCAGTTCACCAATCATCCTTGACCTCATTGACCTACATTGGCTTCTGGTTAAGCAGTGCGTAGATTTTAAAATTTTCAACCTTTTTAAAATTCCTCGCTGTCTCTATAATCTTCCCCAGCCCTACAACCCTCCAAGAAATCTGTGCTGCTCTAACTCCAGCCCCTTGAATAGCCCCGCTCTTGATGGCTTCACCATTGGTGGCTGTGCCTTCAGCTGCCTAGGCCTTATTGATGAGTTGGACAGGTTTTAAAGAAACTACTTCAGTTTAGAATCAAGTGTCCTTGACATTTACCCTAATGGTTTCATGTTAACTGGATATTTTAAACATAATTGTAATTATCTCAATTAAATCCTTTCCATCCATTTATAGTGTACACATTTAATTTTCCTTGTACCCCTGTGTACTCCTATATATTTATCCCATTAATTTTCATTTACTATTCTGGAGCTCTTGCATTAATTTGTCCCAATCTCCTTAAATGCCATCAATCTCTTTTTTTTAATTTAGTTGTGGCATGTCAGCAATTCTGTCAGGGCCAGCATTTACTTCCCATCTCTATTGTCCTTGAAAAGTTGGTGGTATGAGATGCCTTCTTGAACTGCTGTAGTCCATGTGGTGTTGGTACACCCACAGCAGTGTTAGGGAGGGAGTTCCATGATTTTGACCCTGTGACACTGAAGGACTGGTGATATTGAGCTGGATTTTCACAGAGTCAGGGAGACTCTGTGGACCTTTTAGAAATAGCAGCTGGGGCCTGATTCCAGAATTCCTGGCGCCCCCAATTTTCATCAAGGCAGGATGTGGGTGAGGGTTGATGTGAGCCCACACCCTGCAGTCCCAACTGGCTGTCTCCATTGTCGAGATGCCGGAATAGGCATCTCCTAGCCCAATGCCATTTTCGTGGATTTGGGCCAGCTTTTCAAGGCTTCGTTCACAACACCTCAAAGTTGTCGTGAACCATAGTCTGAATGAGAGAACCTTTTGAAAGTTCAAAAGGTCTTAGCCATACCCTCCATGCCAACCTATGCCCCTCTACCCACCCCCATGGCCCCTCATCCCCTTCATGCCAAGTTATGTCCCTCCAATCCCTATGGCCTCTCCATATACCACGCCAATCTGTGCCCCTCCACCGAACCTCCCCGTGGCCCCTTATATCCTCTTTGCCCAGCTACAACACCTCTTTATCTTGAATAAATCAGCATTGAGCAATTAAGAAATAGATATAAGAGAAAGAGTTACCAATCAAGCAATGTTTTCCCTTGGGCACAGCTGTTTCAACTGTCTAATGGATGTCTAGGCTCTTGGCCAAGAATGCATAGTGAGGCATGGCTAAGAGCCCAGACATTCATTAGTCTGTTGAAACCATTGTGCCCAATGGAAAACGTTGCTTAATTGACAGTTTTTTCTTTGTGATCTATTCTGCCAATTGTACAATGTTTATTTACACAAGATAAAGAGTTGTCAGGTGCATGCAATACCTGCTGTTGATGCTTTAAAGGTCTGGTTGATTAACATTTTATAGGGCTGCAGTAAAAGCAGTTTTTTTTTATAGAAAGTTATGACTAACTTATTTAAAAAAAAACTTTTTCTCGCATAACATTGTTACAATAGGGTTCATTGGTTCTGTACAGATAAAATTCTGGGTGAACGGGCATGGAAGTGCCATAGTTTGGCAAGGGAGGGTATGAGGGGTGATGGGGGGGTGGGTAGAGAGGCATAGCTTGGCATGGAGGGTATGAGGGGCCATGGAGCATGGGTTTTTAAAAAATTCATTCACAGGATGTGAGCTTCGATGGCTGGGCCAGCATTTATTGCCCATCCCTAGCTGCCCTTGAGAAGGTGGTGGTGGTGAGCTGCCTTCTTGAACCGCTGCAGTCCATGTGGTGTAGGTACACCGCAGTGCTGTTAGGGAGGGAGTTCCAGGATTTTGACCCAGTGACAGTGAAGGAACAGCAATATATTTCCAAGTCAGGTGGAGGAGCCTAGGTTGGCATGGGTGTATGAGGGCCCAAGGGCTTGGGTAGAGGGTCATAGCCTGCTATGGAGGGGATGAGGGGACATAGGGGGTTGGGTGAAGGGGCATAGCTTGGCATGGAGGGGGTATGGGGACTATGTGAGGGTGTAAGGCGTGAGGGCTAGAGGGTTGTTTTCTGTAATATTGCTTTTATTACAACTGGGACAAAGTCCCAGTTTAAATAGCCTACCCCCGCATCTGGCAGCCACTGTGGGTGACTATGCACTGTTTTAGGGGCCTCATGCCAGTCTCCAGCATTTATCCGCTCCCCCCACCAAATGGGGAAGAAAATCCCGCCTTTGAAGGCACTTTCTCCCAAGGCGGGCAAGCTGAGCTGGGAAATTTCCTGACTTCCACTATCCCCTCTAGGATGAAAATCTAGCCCATGTTTCCAAGTCAGGATGGTGTATGACTTGGAGGCGAACTTACAGATGGTGGTGTTCCCAGGCACCTGCTGCTCTTGTTCCTCCAGACGATAGAGTTTGCAGGTTTGGAATGTGCTGTCAAAAGAGCCTTGGTGAGTTGCTGCAATGCATCTTGTTGATGATACACACTGCTGCCGCTGTGCACCACTTGTGGAAGGTGTAAAAGTTTAAGGTGGCGGATGGGATGCCAGACAGGCAGGTTGCTTTAACCTGGATGGGGTTGAGCATTTTGAGTATTGCTGGAGCTGCAAATGCATCATTTGATGAATCTTGACATTAGCAGCAGAGCTTACATAATTATAAGAAATACTTTCTTCCATATTATTTTTAAAAAATCAATAGTGGAACGAGATTAAATCACTGCAGAATTCCAATGGTTATTGATTCTGCCATGGCTTATCATCCTATTCCTGCACCCTTTGGAGCTCCCAATGATCTATGCTTGGTTCCGTCCTATTTCTTGTCGACATACTACCCCTCATTGATACCATCCAAAAAAAGTCAGATTCCACTTGTATGCTAATATCACCCAGCTTACTGCGCTCATTGCTTGTCCAACACTGGTTGAGCAGAATTTCTCCAGTTAATTATTGGGAAGATCAAAGCCATTAGGTTGGATTTAATGCAGCCTGTTGCGACGGGAACCATGGCGGCCAGATCCACTTAATCATGGAAGAGGTCCCGCATCAATCTAACGGCAGGGGCAAAACATCCCCTGATGAAGTCGGAAGGGGCTGACGTGGGATTACTGGCTGTCAGTGACAGGATATCAATTAGGTTCATTAATGTGCCAATTAAATGGTGTGCCATTTGTCCAATGATTGTGTTTTCTTTGATTACTACTATCCACAGCACGCTTAATGAGCTGGACTCAGTGATACCACCCTTACCCCTGAGTTAGCACATCATGGTTCATATCTCATTCCAAGGCTTGAGCACGTAATTAAGGCTAAGAATTTAATGCAATACTAAGGGAGTGCTGTCTTGTATAAGATGCTGGTTTTCAGATGAGAAGTTAAACCAAGGTCCTGTGTGCCTCTTCGACATATGTAAAAAAAATCATCATATTATCTGAAGAAAAGCATGTTCTCCAAGTGTTCATGCTGACATTAATTCGTCAAACAACATAACTAAAGCTGATAACATTTTTTTTAAAATCTCATGCATTGTTTGTGAGATCCTGCTGTGTGCAAATTGCTGTCATGATTGTTTAGAATACAACAATGACTATATTTAAAAAGCAGTTCATTGGCTTTAAATGACGCCTGAGGATCAGAAAGGCACTATATCAATGAAAATTCCTTATTTTTTTTAAGAATTGTAAGCCTTGGAATAAATTAAAGAGAGAGCCTAATCATTACTCCTTTCCTTATTTGATATAGGTTACTCGTATTGTTGGAATTCATGGATATGGAACTTAATGAGCTTACATTAATAGTGATCTGATCCTTTTTTTGACTTACTATGTTCTGACGAACCCAGAGGCTGCTTTCTTTCCACCAGGCAGCCTGTAGAATTAGTGAATATCACGTTTTATATCCGCACTACATGTCTTTATGGATAGGTAGAATGGCTCCTTACATTCTGAAAAACTTTCCTAATCAATGTCAGTTGCAACTTTGCAGAAATCTGGGAATTTCCAGTTTGGCAGTCTACCACTGAGGACAATTTCATAAGTAAAAGTATGAGGTTTTTGTTCAGTGTGTTTTTAAATAAGGTCTGTTCTGCACCTGCAGAGGCAGAAATTAATGTCCATTTGCCAGTGTACAAACTGCGATGAAAAGCATTTTTCCTTATTACATTCAGGCCATCAGATACTGCAGAACCTTGAGTGTTTTATGTGAAATTGTTTATGTTAAACCGATTCTTCTGTTCTAAATGATTTTCTGTCAATCTGATATTGTGAGACTTCAATTATCATTTGAACAGTAGTGAAGAGATGGCATTCTGGGCTATTTGGAATACAAAATTGGTAAAGCAGGCTTTTTTCATTTTCCATAATACTGAAATTTTAGGGTAACCACTTTAGTATTGTACACCCCTGGCATTTCATATAGCATTGGATTGTCATTCCTTGCCTTGAGACTCAAATTTTAATAAAAATTTCAGGCTGAATGTTGAAAGAAAAAAGAAAAGGTTTGCATTTATAATAGTACTTTACACGACATCCTAAAGCACTCTCCATTAACATCAATGTGAATATAACCGGTGATGTTGGTTCAGGGATAAATGCTGGCCAGGAGAGAACTCCCCTGCTCTTCGAAATAGTTCCATGGGATCTTTCACGTCCACCTGAGAGGACAAATGAAGGATGGTACCTCTGAAAGTGCAGCACTCCTTCAGTACTTGTACAAGTATCTGCTTAGATTTTGTGCTCCTCGGGAATGGAACTTGAACCCACTACCACCTCATCTGAGACCACTGTGATTTCCTGGGGAGACAGAATCAGTTACATCTAAAAGATAAAGATGTGTTAATCTTTCGTCATATTTATCCCTTTCAAATTGACTTCATATTAAACTTTTTTAAGCTTTGGAGCTTTGATATTTATCTGTCAACCAACATTACTGAAACAGATGATCTGGTCATGGCCACCATCAGTCTCAGTCAATGGACAAGTCATAGTCCTGTGATTAATGGCAGTTATATTCTGTAATTGGGAAGGAAAGTGCTGATGCAACTGGGTTGTTGATAGAATCAAAAACCACCTGAGAAGAAATCAATGATAAACAAAAGGGATTAAAAAGTTATCTGAAAGATTACAAAAAATCTGATAATTGACCAGTAAAGTTCCAAGCAAGGTTGAAAAGTAAAGTGTAAACACTTTGAACACAAAACGTTAGCTCCTTGATTTAATCAAAAGATGGCATCCCAACCTAATGGGCGATTGGATGTGCAAAACATGGAAATAAAGTTGGCAGGTTGAATTCACTCATTTTGACCTTATTGAACTTGAACATTTTTGTTCCGCGTTTCGTGTCTCCAAGCTGTGCAGTGGACATGTTGCATATCCGCGTAACGTGATCTATAATCCGTATTTAAAGGGCCAGTGAAATTTGGAGGAGCTAGGAGGTATTTAGGATGGACTCACAACGAGCATGGGGCAGCATCCAGATCCATTGATGCTTCCCTTGAATTATTGCTGGGTGCAGTCAGGAGAGTATGGGCATACTTTTCCCCATCAATATGAGGAAGAAACCTGCAAATGTCACCAAAAGTGCATGGTTGGAGGTGGTTGAAGAGATGGACAACAGGACCATTGTGCAGATGTATTGGATGTAGTGGAGGAAGTGGTTTCATGATCAAACAAGGTTTAGAAAATGTGAATACATTTGCTAATTCATGTACATCCATCCCATGTCTCAACCACCGCTCCTTCTCACTCTGCCTTGCCAAGCAACAGAATGGGAGGAGTGATACGGGGTTGGCCCAGGAGGGGAATGATGGCAAAGGGAACATGCAAATGGGAACTCCACTCAAAGCATTCCCACTTCTCATCAGTTGGTTCCCCAGCCCCGCCAACCTCATTTAGCCACCCAACATGCTACCATGAATATCTCCCACTCAAGTTAGCAACCCAAGCACTGAACATGTTTTTCTATAACCGTTGATGGTCTTTGCATTGAATTTTTTGTTATGTAACTGCCTTATAGCAGTGGTGCTGCACTGTTGTTTTCAGTTCACATTGCTCTCTGTATTTCTTAAATTGGTTCTGTAACGTTTGAGAAAAAAGGCATAAACAATTGATATAAAAGCAGTGGACAAAAAATTGAACAACTGAATCCTATGTTATGGCAAATTACTCAGGAATAACAGTACCATGATATAAAGGAAAGCAATTTATTCCTAAAAAATGGCTGAGATGAAAATAAGCTCTGATTGATTTGTATGAAATTGTAGACTATAGCTTCATCCCATGGAGCAGAATAATTTCATAGAAGACAATTGTTTTTTCACATTATACAAGCATTATTGATCATAAGCTAGATGTGGGATGAATCATATTCTTAAACTCTGGGGAGGGCTTTTGATTTCAACAAAAATTTGTAAAATACCCTTAAAGCTGTAGTTTATTAAATCATTCCCTTGTTTTGAACACTTCCAGTTTCTTTGTTTTGATTTACATTTCTCTTCCATTGAAATCAATTAATTGACGATCTACAGATGTTCAATTAAACCTTTAGAAAGTTCTTCTGAATTCTCTGCAGATGATTCTGTACTAGCCAGAGGAACTAAATTATCACACCAGTCTCACTGGCTGCTTTTATTATTTTCATTTTCTTATTTCTAGGTCTCGCTACATAGTTGGATGTATATGCAGGTAGAATCTGTAAACAGTCCTCATTGCACCAAAAGGATTATCTATATGCAGCACAGAATACAAGAACACAAGAATTGGAGGAGTTGACTGTTCAGCCCCTTGAACTTGATCTGCCATTCAATAAAATCATGGCTGATCAAATTGTGGCCTCAACTCTACCTTCCTGTCTTCCCCCACCCCATAACCCTTGACTTCCTTTGTCGATCAAAAATCTAACTCAGCCTTGAATATACAATGACCCAGCCCCCATTGCTGTCCAGGGAAGAGAATTCCACTGACTCTGAGAGGAAAAAAATCCTCCTTATCTCAGTCTTAAATGGGAGACTCCTAATTTTTAAACCATATCCCCTAGTTCTAGACTGCCCCACAAAGTGAATCATCATCTCAGCATCCATCCTATCAAGTCCCCTCATGATCTTATATGTTTCAATAAGAACACCTTGCATTCTTCTAAACTCCAATTGGTATAGGCCCAATCTGCTCAACCTTTCCTCATAAGATAACCACTTCATCCCATGAATCAGTTGAGTGAACCTTCTCTGAATTGCTTCTAATACAGTTATAATCTTTCTTAAGCTAAGGGACCAAAACTGTACAACAGTGCTCTAGATAAGGTCTAAGTAAGGCCCTGTACAGCTGCAGCAACACTTTCCTACTTTTATACTAAATCTCCTTGCAATAAATGCCAACATTCCATTTGCCTTCCTAATCACTTGCTGCATGTGCATACCAATTTTTTTGTGATTCATGTACCAGGACACCCAGATCCCTCTATACCATAGAGCTCTGCAGTCTCTCTCCGTTTAAGTAATATACTGCTTTTCTATTCTTCCTACAAGACTGAACAAGTTCATGTTTATTCACACTCTCACTCCCTTAACCTATCTAAATCCTTGAACAACTTATTTTCCTACCTATCTTTTGTGTCATCAGCAAATTTAGTTAACATACATTCGGTTCTGTGCATCCAAATCATTGATATAGGTTGCGTGTTTATTATATATTTATTTATATACTTGACTAAATTAATCTGAATAGCTGAGCAGAAAGCAAATTATTCACAGGAAATTCCTTGGAGCTACTCCCGTACTTTGCTAGAATTACAAGGTTTCCAAGGCAATTGGGTTGCTATATCTTTTTTCACAGATTGATGCAGCCTTATATCAATCTCCAGTTAATTCCTGCTGCAAGGAATGCAGATTTCTTCAAAGCGTTATGAATGTATTTTTAATGAGTACTTTCAGCAGGCTTAAGCTGCTTACCTGTTGTAGCCTGCTTAGGTGTGCATGGTCATTCACATTTGACCTCACAACAGGAGAGTTAAATATAAAATGCCATGTATAGCCGCAAGCTGTAAAGTCTGAAAGAAGTTAGTTAACTGAAGGGCGGCACATGCTTCTCTAGGAAATTGAAGCGAATAAATTAAGATTTTTAGCATGGAATTGTTATAAGTTAAATGTCAGTGAAAATGGATTTTTCTACTCTAGCATCACGTTAAGACCTGGGAAGATGTAACAATGGCCAGATACAGGTTAGCTTCCTACCTTTGATGCAAATATCAAAAAGGATATATACCTTTTTATAGACAAAACCAAAACACATGTTGTGCAATTCTATGGGAATAAAATAGTAAATATCAAAAAAGGACAGACTTAGCAAGAAAGGTGGAATAAAGGTAAGAAGGGACTGTGCAGTTCAGATAGAACTTACTTTAGTTCAGTTATGCTAGTAATATACATACCAGTACAGTCTGTATTTTACTAGCATACATATATGTGACAGCAAAAAAATTGATTCCAATATCACTGTAGTATTACCATTGAAATATTAGGTGATTTCTCACCCTGACTGTGTATGTGTTGAAAACTTAAATTGGTGAACCTGGGGAGTATAAGGTTTCTTGCAAGTACTGGCAGTTTCAAGTTTAAAGACTAACCTGAACATTTACCTTATGTAATAAGTATCAAGTGCTGCTAATTGTATACATAGTGTGAAATTAGCAAGAACCTTCTGTTTCCTTTCCTGCTGTAATGCTCAAAGTGCTCATCAGAATCAGTTTTCCTGGTGATTGAGACTAGAAATTAGATAATAGAATTAGCTTTTAATTGAAGAGAGAACGGTGAGGAGCATCTTCGGTGATGCAACTTTTTCAGTTTCCTAATTATCAGTTTTAAGTAGATCATATGAATGATTTGAATAGAGAATTTTTTTGAAAAGTGCAGCAAGTATTTCCCACTCAAAATCAAGAAATTATATATTGTATAATAATGGACACATTTATTTGTATCAGTTGATTTTAGTACAGTTGATGTTGCAAAGATAACTCCTTGCTTCCCTTCTCCACTATAAAACATCTTCTGAAACCACTCTCCCTGCCTCCCACACCCATACCTTCAAAAGCATATGCGACGAGCTTGTGGATTTCTTTATCACCAGTATTGAGATAATCTGTTCAGCAACCCCTGCTGTTTTCCTCCCTTCCCCGTTAAACCTTCCCAGGTCTTTATGTGATGTGATGTGATATGTGAGTAGTAAAGCCCATTTTCATTTGACATTTAAACAGTTCCCATGTTAAAAATCTTAAGTAATTCACTTAAATTTCAGAGTAGCATGTGTCGCCTTTCAGTTAACTAACTTCTTTCAGACCTTACAGCTTGCAGCTATACATGGCATTTTATATTTAACTCTCCTATTGTAAGGTCAACTGCACTTGATCAGGCACACCTACGCAAGTCTACAACAGGAAAGCAGCTTAAACACGTCTCTGCTGGAAATAATCCTTAAAAACACATTCATAATGCTTCAAAGGGATCTATCACCAAGTCAAACTGCCCCTAAGTTACTCTCCTGCATTAGTCCTGAACACACATCTTAGTTTCTCTCCTATCTCCCCTCATGCCCTCTCCGATCTCATCCTGTCCATGAGAGCCACCTCCTGCTTCTTCAACCCTATTCCCACCAAACTGCTGATCCCCCAGCTTCCCTTTCCTACCCCATGTTAGCTGAAATTGTTAAGTGTTTCCTCTTCTCTGGTGTGGCCTCCATCTCCTTCAAATTTGCTTTCATCATTTCGCTTCTCAAAAAGATTCCTCTGTCCTTGCAAACTATCACCTCATCTCTGAGCTGACTTTCATCTCTAAAGTCCTTAAATTTGTTGTCGCTTCCCAAATCCCTATCTATTTTTCCCATTGCTCTATATTTGAGCCGCCCCCCCACCCCCCCTGCCGCTCCTGCCATTCAGGTTTCCAATCGCGCCAAAGCATTGAAACAGCCCTTATCAAAGTCCAAATTACATTCTGTGATTCTTCTTGTCTGGTCTGCAATCTTTAGCATGGTTGACCACACCATTGTCTTCTAACACCTCAGCGTCATCCAGCTGTGTAGAACTGCCCTCATCTGGTTCTATTCTTATTTATCCAGTTGTAGCCAGAGAGTTACCTGCAATGGCTTCTCTTCTCTCCCCCATCGTAACATCTGAAGCATCACTCCCTCCCGACACCGCCCCCCCCCCCCCCCCCCCCCCCCAAAGTATCTTCCTTGGCCCATCAAATTTCTCATCTACATACTGCCCCTCAGCATCATCATCCATTATGCAACATCAGGTTTGACTTGTACATTGGTAATGGCTAGTTCTACCTCACCACCACCTCTCTCATCCTTTCCGGTCTCCCTGATATGTCACGCTGCTTGTTCAGCACCAGTCCTGGATGAGCAGTCATTTCTTCCAACTAAATTTCAAGAAGAACAAAGCCATTGGGTGGGATTTTCTGGCCTTGCCTGCTCCCGGGATCATCCAGTCCCACCAAAAATCAATGGATTTTTGGCTGGACTGCTGAATCTCCCGCAGCAGGTCCTGCCACGATGGGGCCAGAAAACCCCGACCGTTGTCTTTGGTCCCCATCACAAACTCCATTCCCTTGCCACTAACTCCATCCCTCTTCAAATTCTCTGTCTGAGACTGAATCATATCATTCACAGCTGCTTGTTCTGTTTACCCCTGAAATGAGCTTCTGACCACATGTCCACTTCAAAACTAAAACTGCTTATTTCCACCCCAGTAATATTTGATCTACTGTGAACCCATCTACTGAAACTCTTACCCATACCTTTGTTCCTGGCTGATCTCCCATCTTCTATCCTCTATAAACTCAAACTCATTCAAAACTCTGCTGACTATATCCAATTCACAGCAAGCCCTGTTCACCCATTAATACTGTGCTTGCTGACTAAGTCCCCAGTCCGCAAAGCCTCGATTTAAAAATTCTCAACATTGTTTTCAAGTTCTTACATGGTCTTTCCCCTCCCCACCTCCATTACCATCTTCAGCCCATTAACCCTCAAGCGCTCTACATGCCTCTAATTCTGGCCTCTTGCGCATGCCCAATTTTAATCACTCCCCCATTGGTGACTGTGCCTTCAACTGTCTGAGCCCTAAGCTCTGGAATTCTGTTCCTCAGCCTTTCTGTCTCTCCTCCTTTATGACACTCCTTAAAACCATCTTTTCGACCAAGTGTTTGGTCATGAGTCCTAATAACTCCTTATGTGGCTTGGTGTCAAATTCTGCTTGATAATGTTCTTATAAAGTGCTTTGGGCCATTTTACTACATTAAAGGCACTATATAAATGTGAGTTATTGTTGTTTTCATCATGGGCAGAAATTTCCACCCATTTGGGGGGGGGTGGTGTTGCATGGGGGCAGGCGCAAACCCGATTGGCGCCACGCCGCCCCCAATCAGGGCCACACAACCATTTTACATGGGCGGGCCAATTAAGGCCCACCCAGCGTGACGCATGCTCGGGAGCACTGTGCACTCCCTGTGCGGGCGGGCATGCGTGCGAAAGAGTGCAGAAATCTCCCTGAGGCACAGAGGTGCCTCAGGGAGGTTAGTTTAAGTTCAGAAAAATTTAATAAAGGGAAAAAAAATTTTTAAGGACATGTCCCCTCATGTGAAACTGTCACATGAGCTGGGACATGTCCATTAATTTTTTTCAAAATTTTTTATTTAATTAATAAACCCTTCATGAAACCTCATCCATCCTGTGGATGAGGTTTCATGAAAAATGCAAAGGCCACCTTGGCTCTTCGCCTCCCCACCAACCTTAAGGTTGGATGGGCAGCATTCTTAACAACTTTAATTACTTTCTTAATGGCCTTAATAGGTCTTTGACAGTTCGGGCGCGCAGCCGATGCAGCCGCGCACCCGCCGAACTGACAATCTAAATGATGCGTGATAACGTCAGGACACACGCCCGATGTCGCCATGCATCGTTTTACGCATTGGCGAGCGGACCCCATCCTGCTCGCCGACCGGAAAATTCTTCCCCATGAGTTCCACCATTTATATAAAACATATAAGAGCCCTTCTACAGCATTAAACTGTTAATTTTATCCAAGTGGTAGGTTCCAGGATACCACACTGCTAGCCTTGAATTCACTGCTATGTTTCACCAAAAAAAGACTTGCATTTATATCATACCTTTCATGACCACCACGTATCCCAAAATGCTTTACAGCCTTTGAAGTGTAGTCACTGTTGTAATGTAGGTAATGCGGCAGTCAATTTGTGCACAGTGAGCTCCCACAAACAGCAATGTGATAACGACCAGATTATCTTTTTGTTTATGATGCTGATTGAGCAGTAACAATTGGCCATGACACCGGGGATAACCCCCTCTGCTCTTCTTCAAAATAGTGCCATGGGATCTTTTACACCCACCCAAGCAGACAAATAGGAACTCAGTTTAATATCTCATCCCGAAAGGTGGCACCTATGGGAGTGCAGCCCTCCCACACTACTGCATTGAAGTGTCATAGTAGATTTGTGTGCTCAAGCCCTGGAGTGGGCCTTGAACCCGGAACCTTGTGACTCATAGGCAAGAGTGCTGCCAACTGAGCCAGAGCTGACCAGCTAAAAATATTGTTTATTCAATAAGAAAGCTCAGTTCGCAGTGTTGTATTCTATTACATTCTGGAAGTAAGTAGATGTAAAATGAGTCTGAGGATGCTTTGAGAGCTAAAGAGCAGTGGTAACAAAAAATAAATAAACAAAAGTTTCATATATAACCCAAAAGGAACAGTTTTTTCCACCTCAATACCTTCCTTCTGGGTGGAACAGTATATGAATTATTCAAGAGAAAAGCATTTTATAGAAATGCTATAAATAGTTAAATTATTTTAGTTTTCATTTAAACATGACATTTTTGCTGTTGAATTTCTTCTGCATTGGGGTGAAAAACAAATTCAGGGCTGACCTTGAATCATGGACTATAGTTTCTTATTTTGTAAATATAGCAGTGATATATCTTACCACGACTTGCAGTTAAAAACAAGGTAAATTTATAAAATATTAATTTTGATGCACACAATTTCAGTTTACTCAATAGCTAAAGACCTTTTTTAAACTCTTTTGTTCATGGCCGGTTGACATAGCTGGTTGGTTCTATTTTCAGCACACTGCATGCTGTGATGGAAGAGTTCCAAAAGCGCTGAAACCTATCACTCCTGCCTCAGTCAGTACTCAGAAGTATCAAATGAATGCCGTCGCTTCTGCTTTCAAATTCCTTCCCACTTGAATCAGCTAAACACATCTGTAATTACATGTTTAAAAAATAGAAAGTGACAGGTGATGCTTATGGCTTTGCATTGTAGTATCTTCCTAAACTTGCAGTTACAGCAGGACTGAGCCAGCATGGCCGTTTATTTTTAACAGCCATCACAAATATTATTAATCTGCTCAAAATGTCAAAACAACATAGATACTCCTCCCGCACTACCTCTCAACATATTTTATTTTTTTACACATGTCTCATACTTCTTATGTGGCCAAATGCTACTGTGGAGCCAGTTTTGCCCTAACTGCCTTCAGGCTTTAGATTAACTCTTCTTCGCTCCAGACATAGCTGTCCATCAAAACCACTGTCCCAGGTTATCAATCACCTAGAATGTTTGGAATTAAATGGGATAACTTGATTTATTGATCTCTGCCAAGTGTTTTGAATTACCCTGTGGTAGAATCCCCATCCAGTTACAACATGAACAATCAAACCGTTTATACCAAGGACGTGCAGAAACACACATGTCTCAGTCCATTTCTGAGGGACAAATATTATACAGATTACAATGGAAGCTTTATCCCACTTTAAAAAAAAAACCCTCACACTACCTAGCTACAACTGTGTGTGTATTTTGGTCAGCAATAAAGGGTAGAACTTTATCAACCTAGTCCCTGCCAGAACACGTGACCATTTGTGGGTTAGGAACCTGAAAGGAGAATGAGTGGGCTTTACCGAGACTTTTTCCCAGAGCCACTCCATTAGCATTCCACCTCCAGTTTGCCTGGCCAATTAGGGAGGGTGGGTGGGCTGGAGTGTCCATTCTGTCAGAGAAATGATTTCTAATTAAAGGGACCTTTAACTAGAATGGGGTTACAAAGTCTCACCAATATTTGGGTTTTTGAGGCTGCAGCAACCAGAGGAATGGAGAGGAAACCTGGGAATGCTGCTTCCTAGGTCTCTCATTCTTACCTGGCAGCTCTGCTGCAACAGAATCTGAGGGCCTGCAGTTAGGTGAGTCCTCCAAGGACTGGAAGAAGAGAACAGCCTCTCCAACCAAGCAGGCAAGGTTGGTAGTGGCTGAGGAAGTCAGCAGTAGGAATGTGGTCCCTTCATCCCAGAGACAGTGCAACAAGAAGATCCAGGACCTCAAAAGGGCATGGCAGGTGAGTGACGTAACACTTTCAGGCGCCAAACCTCACATTCTGACTTTCCTAGCACAGCCCTCCTCAGCACAACACTCCTTTTTGAAGCTCCACATATTCCTCTGTCTCCAGACACTTCATATTCCCATTTGAGCAGCCAACACGCACTCTCATTCTATTTCCCTCTCACACCAAAGTCTCTTAAATGATGCTGTTCCCATAAGCCACATTTAACACTCGCACCTCTGTTTTCTCTCATGGCAAGACAAAGAGCACATAACTTGGCAAAAGACAGAAACCCAGGATAGAGGGAGGGTGGGTTTCCCTCCACTGACAGGTACCTTGGCAATGCATGCTCACCTGCTCCACAGGGAAGGAGGTCTTGTTCCAGGAGGCAAATGTCAACATTGACCTGCCATAAGAGCATTAGTTTCACTGGAAAAACTCTTCCCGCTGTGTACTTGCACTTGACCTTGATGAGTTACTGACAGGTCGGAAAACAGGTGTCCTAGCTGGGGAGTCCAGAATTAAGGGTTAAAACATATTGTTATTGCCTTTTTAAGTGTTTTAATTCCTTACTCAACAAGTCCAAAGGGGTTCCCCGCTTGCCTTTGATTCTGCCCCGGTGAAACATGGAAGAGGACAGGATGATTTTGGTATCAGAACCCAATGTCAATTTCAGGAGATTTAACTCCTGGCCAGCGTCCAAAACTGCCTCCCCATATATATATAAATGCTCTACCCAAAGAGTCCCATGGATAATTTAACGACGAGGAAAATTCTTAACTTTGTCATGTCCTCAATGCTCTACATTCCAATACCCTTCAAATGCTATCATCTACTGTAAGGTTTTCCCCTCTCACTGCCAGTCTTGACAGATCCCACACCCCAAATAACCATGAACATGTAAATGCAGCAAATTAAGCATCAGCAATCAGCCAAAGTTACCAATAAAAGTAGAAAAACTTTGTCCATTTGTTTATAGTGGGAATGGTAGTGAGGAAGTATATAACTTTCAGCTGCAGGTAGCACTGAGAGTTTTGACTAGTCTTTGCATCTCAAGCAGATCTCACACCCTGGAGACGAGCTTACCTGACATTGGAGTACCTCTTGGGAATGCCATTGATTGTCTTTGTGGCAACCCCCTTACTTCCCAAAATGGTTGCATTTGGGGTCAGAATTAGAATGTGTGCATTCACTCCAGCCCCCCATTCCTGTCAGAATGCATGACGTATGGACTCTGACTGGAATTGGGAAAATGCCACATAGGCTAAACCCCTTTTTGAAGATCCATGCAAATCGGGCAAGTTAGATTATAATTACCCTATAAACGAGATATGAGAGCACTGAGTTCTGGGCCTCTACATCACTTGCTTCTTAGATGCATAGCCATGTTTTAATACCAGGTGATAATGAGTTCATGAATTGACTAATGATGTGTTCACTTTGCCCTGTCCTGAATGCCTTAATGCAATTTGAATTATGGAGTCCCATTCCAGTACAAAGAGGACGAGATCCTGATTCAAAGCCCTCATTAGCAAAGTGCTGAAATCAGCCAGCTTTACTGTTCAAGTTCAAATCATCACCTTGAATACTACTAAAATCACAGGAAATGACATGACATGATAGCAATTAATTAATAACTGTTTAGGAATGACCGCATACTTGGCTACAAAGAAACTTTATAATTTTTGTCAGCAATTAAGATAGGTTGTCTTTTGCAGGAATTGCTTTTGCTCAGCACAGCTTTTAGCACTCCATTCTACAGCAAAAACAAAACCATCAGAGCAGATGAAAATAGTGAACTGGGGAATGTGCATCAGTTGAAAATCTGTGAGCATTTATAATTGTGAACTAAAATATAGTAGTTTTGTGATGTGATTTTATTACTGGCTATTCAGCATTATAGATTTTTGGCAATGTATTTTGTAAGAAGGAGAAATTTACAGACCTAGGGGCAAAAAGCAGACTGTGACTAATTTAATAGCTCTTTCGAAGAGTCAGCACAAGCAGAGAATTGTATATAGTATACAGCACTGCATTTGACCAACTAATCTGCTGGTGTTCATGCTATAGATGAATCTCCTCCCATTCCATCTATCTCATTACAGCCTTTTAGCTTATCTTTCTATTCTGTTTTCTCTCATGTACCCATCTAGTTTCCTTTTGAAAGCATCTAAGCTATTTGCCTCAACCATTTTATGTGGTAGCAAATTCTTGATTCTAACCCCCCTCTGAGTGAAGAAATTTCTCCTTATTTCTTTGTTGGATTTAATAGTAACTATCTTGTATTTATGGCCTCTAATTTCGAATTCTCCCATAAATGGAAATGTTCTCTTCACACCTACACAGGACAATCCTTTGATAATTTTAAAGATGTCTATCAGGTCACCACTAAGTCGTCTCTTTCCTAAAGAGAAAAAAAGCACCAACTTATTTCCCTATATCTGTAATCCTTCAGTTCTGGTACCATCTTTATAAATCATTTTGCACTTTCTAAAGTGCTTCTATGTCCGTTTTATGGCACAAAAACCAGAACTGTGCACAGTACTTTAAGTGTGACCTGACCTGGTCATATAAAAGTTTAACATAGCTTCACTACATTTGAATTCTTTACCTAAGTCCCAGTGCTTTGTTAGCATTTTTAATGACCTGCAATGCTACTTTTAATTTAATTACCCGCAGTTACATTACTTTACATTCTACCTGCTTAGTTTTCTTATTTTGTAAGGTATAGGTGACATTTCTGTTTTCCCTACCAAAGTGCATAACCTCACATGTACTTATGTTAAAGTTGATTTGCCTCCTGTGCTGTTTGATTCTATGAGGACAGAGATATTTTCAGCTCTCTTTAGAAGAAGCTGTCTGAAGAAGAGTCATACAGACTCGAAACATTAACTCTGTTTCTCTCTGCACAGATACTGTCAGACCTGCTGAGTTTTTCCAGCACTTTGTTTGTTTTCTGAGAGTTTCAACCAGGTAGGACAATGTTGGGACTGTGGAAGCGGAAGTGGATATTGCCACTGGGGGCCCCTCTTTGGGCATGGGACCTCTGGACAGCAGATTTCTTTCCCTAAAGGGCATTAGTGAACCAGATGGGTTTTTACAACAATCGACAATGGTTTCATGGTCATCATTAGGCTTTTAATTCCAGATTTTTTTTTATTGAATTCAAATTCCACCATCTGCCATGGGATTCGAACCCAGGTCCCCAGAGCATTACCCTGGGTCTCTAGATTACTAGTCCAGTGACAATACCACTACACCATCGCCTCCCCATCTTGATATTGGGATCAAATCCTGGACCACAGCAGCAATTTTACTGGAGGCTGCCGCCAGGAACACCATCTAATTAAGAACAGCAGCCTGCCTCTTTGAGCTGCTGGCCCAATCAAAGAATGGTCTTCCCTATAGCCTCAGCAGCACCAATGATCGAGGTGGTGACTGTTGAGGCTGCAAGGAGAAGGAGAGGGTCACTTCATCTCAAGGTACTCTTGAATCCTGGTAGAGACTTATTTCTGTGCTGGGGACCGGCAGGCCTCGGCAATCAGAGGGGTATCCCCTCCAGCAGCAACGTCAGGACTGTGGGAGTGGACATTGCCACCGGGGGCCCCTCTTTGGGCATGGGACCTCTGGAAAGGAAGGTTCCCCTCCTAGGAAAGCCTCTGGGAACCTGCCTCAATGTAACTGATGGTCTTTCCACATGGCGGGGGCTGTACCAATGCTAGAAAAATGCTGGCACCAGGAACACATCAGATTCCCCTGCCGATACCTTTCGCTAACATTTTACCTCCCACCCGCCACCAAAGCTCTGAGAAAATCCCAGCCAACTGAACACTATGAACTATAACAAAAACAGAATTACCTGGAAAAACTCAGCAGGTCTGGCAGCATCGGCGGAGAAGAAATCAGTTAACGTTTCGAGCCTTCATGGCCCTTCGGCAGAACTGAAGCATAGTTAGAAGAAGGGAGAAATATAAACTGGTTTAAGGTGGGTGGGGCGGGGGGAGTGGGGGGAGGGGGGGGGAGAGAGACATTGAGGGTGTGGTGATTGTGGAGATGAGCAGATAATCAAAAGATGTCACAGACAAAAGGGTCAAAGAGGTGTTGAAGGTGGTGATATTTGTCTAAGAAAAGTGCTAATTAAGAATGGAAGACAGGATATTCAAAGTACAGCTCAAACTCACTATGAACTATATGTTGGTATATTGGCCTGGATTTTAAGTTCCCGATACGCTAGGCGCAGTGGAATGGGGACTCGGTTAGCATGCAGAAAACCTGGAAATAAGTGCAGTGGATGTGTCAGTCGCTTTTTAACCCACCAACTGTATTGCTATATCAATAACCTAAGCAGGATTTGAAAGTTGAGTACAGTGGCACATTCACCTACTTCTGATGTATCAGGCCAATCCCTCACACTGCCTTCTCAAGCCTACCCCAGCACATCACTCCTCACTCCAATTTAGCCTGCAGATATGCCCATCCTTCATTGTTTCTGAAGTTCCTCACATCCCCTTCTATCCATCCACTACTGATATTCACCCTTGTCTTTATTCAATTTCATGCCTGTTCCTCATAGTCAGCCTCAAGAACTGATTTCCAGCCATCCATTCAACAAATGCCATTACTGTCATTCATTGGCCTCTTCTTTCTCTCCTTGCAGGAGAAGAGAGCACAGAACATGAGGGAGTGGTACAGAACCTAGCCATCTCTCAACTCACAGCTGCAGAGGAAGTGGCACTGGACACCAGTGGAGTCTCTGCTTTCTTATCCATTCTCCTTCAGTCAGTACCCCACATGCTGTCTCATGTCGCACTAGCCAAATCCACCCCTCCATGGGTGCAGGTAGAGCTGCTTTGGCACAGCCTCAGCTGCTCCAAAACCTAGAGGACATTATCTCTAGTCAGAACAGTGATCTGTGCAGCCTGCCTCCACCTCTGCAGAAGTCGTGGGGTAGCACCACATAGAAGAGAGAAAGAGTCAAGATTTGTAGTTGCACAAGGGAATGCACATAGATGTATTAAAGAATGCAAAAGCAAGCTACTGCAGATGCTGGAAATCTGAGATAGTAATAGAAAATGCTAGAAATATTCAGCAGCTCAGGTAGAATCCGTGGAGGGAGAAATAATCAAGGTTTCAAGTCGATGATCCTTCATCAGAACTGATGCGACTTAACGTTAACTCTGTATCTCTCTCCATAGATGCTGCTTGACCTGCTGATGTGTTACACAATGTTAGATTATTAAGTTCCTCTTTTATTTTTGAGCCCCATAAATATTATTTGTTTCCACCACATTCCCTTATTGCAATTTTTGGTTCTTGCCTGGAGAGTGGCCTAGTTGTGATGAATGGTAAGACATGAATCAATGCTGAGCAATGCAGGGAGGGGCAATGAAAGGGATGTTTGATTGTTTGCAGGTCTGCATTGTGTTGGGGGAAGTGAATGGTGAAGCTGGCTCTTGTATTTGGCCGCGTATTCACTATACCCCCTGACCTTCTCCTTTCCGATGCTGAACGTTCAGTGCTCAGCAAAGGACTTAGTTTCATACCCTTACGCCCTCATCTCAATGAATTTCGGGCTCGGCACGATGCTGAACTCTTCTTCCGCCGTCTTCGTCTCCGTGCTCACTTCTTTGGGCAGGAGTCCTCTCCCCGTTCAACGGATCCTTTTACCTACCTCCAATATTCTCCCTCCACCTGGACCCCTCCCTCTGGTTTCTTACCTTCTCTTGATCTTTTCATTGAGAACTGTCGGCGTGACATTAGCCGTCTCAATTTCTCTGCTCCTCTCACCCATTCAAATCTGTCTCTCTCTGAACTTACTGCACTCCGTTCTCTCAGGTCCAACCCCAACATTGTCATCAAACCCGCTGACAAGGGTGGTGCTGTTGTTGTCTGGCGCACTGACCTCTACCTCGCGGAGGCTGAGCATCAACTCGCAGACACTTCCTCCTACCTCTCCCTGGACCATGACCCCACCACGGAACATCAAGCCATTGTTTCCAGGACTGTCACTGACTTCATCTCCTCTGGAGATCTTCCTCCCACAGCTTCCAACCTGATAGTCGCCCAACCTCGGACGGCCCGCTTCTACCTCCTACCCAAAATCCACAAACAGAACTGTCCTGGCAGACCGATCGTGTCAGCCTGATCCTGCCCCACGGAACTCATTTCTCGTTATCTTGACTCCCTTCTCTCTCCCCTTGTCTAGTCCCTTCCCACCTACATCCGTGATTCCTCTGACACCTTACGTCACATCAACAATTTCCAGTTCCCTGGCCCCAACCGCTGCCTCTTCACCATGGATGTCCAATCCCTCTACACCTCCATCCCCCACCAGGATGTCTGAGGGCCCTTAGCTTCTTCCTTGAACAGAGGCCGGAACAATCCCCATCCACCACTACTCTCCTCCGTCTGGCTGAACTTGTTCTCACACTGAACAATTTCTCCTTTAACTCCTCTCACTTCCTCCAAATAAAAGGTGTGCCTATGGGTACCCGCATGGGCCCCAGCTATGCCTGTGTCTTTATGGGGTATGTGGAACATTCCTTGTTCCAGTCCTACTCCGGCCCCCTCCCACAACTCTTTCTCTGGTACATCGATGATTACTTCGGTGCTGCTTCATGATCTCGTCGGGACCTGGAAAAATTTATTAGTTTTGCTTCCAATCTCCACCCCTCCATCATTTTCACATGGTCCATCTCTGACACTTCTCTTCCCTTCCTTGACCTCTCTGTCTCAATTTCTGATGATAGACTGTCCACCAATATCCATTACAAGCCTACCGACTCCCACAGCTACCTCGACTACAGCTCCTCACACCCCGCTTCCTGTAAGGACTCCATCCCATTCTCTCAGTTCCTTCGCCTCCGTCGCATCTGTTCTGATGACGCTACCTTCAAAAACAGTTCCTCTGACATGTCCTCCTTCTTCTTTAACCGAGGTTTTCCACCCACAGTCGTTGACAGGGCCCTCAACCGTGTCCAGCCCATTTCCCGCGCGTCCGGCCTCACGCCTTCTCCTCCCTCCCAGAAACATGATAGGGTCCCCCTTGTCCTCACTTATCACCCCACCAGCCTCCGCATTCAAAGGATCATCCTCCGCCATTTCTGCCAACTCCAGCATGATGCCACCACCAAACACATCTTCCCTTCAACCCCCCTGGCGGCATTCCATAGGGATCGTTCCCTCCGGGACACCCTGGTCCACTCCTCCATCACCCCCTACTCCTGAACCCCCACCTATGGCACCTCCCCATGCCCACGCAGAAGATGCAACACCTGCCCCTTCACTTCCTCTCTCCTCACCGTCCAAGGGCCCAAACACTCCTTTCAAGTGAAGCAGCATTTCACTTGCATTTCCCCTAACTTAGTCTACTGCATTCGTTGCTCCCAATGCGGTCTCCTCTACATTGGAGAGACCAAACGCAAACTGGGCGACCGCTTTGCAGAACACCTGCGGTCTGTCTGCAAGAAAGACCCAAACCTCCCTGTCGCTTGCCATTTTAACACTCCACCCTGTTCTCTTGCCCACATGTCTGTCCTTGGCTTGCTGCATTGTTCCAGTGAAGCCCAACGCAAACTGGAGGAACAGCACCTCATCTTCCGACTAGGCACTTTACAGCCTTCCGGGCTGAATATTGAATTCAACAACTTTAGATCTTAAACTCCCTCCCCCCATCCCCACCCCGTTTCTTCCCCCTCCCTTTTGTTTTTTTCAATAATTTATATAGATTTTTCTTGTCCCACCTATTTCCATTATTTTTAAATCTACAACTAATACCTTGTCAATCTTTCCACCCCACCCCCACTAGAGCTGTACCTTGAGTGTCCTGCCATCCATTCTTAATTAGCACTTTCTCTTAGATAATATCACCACCTTCAACGCCTCTTTGATCCTTTTGTCTGTGACATCTTTTGATTCTCTGCTCCTATCACTGCTTGCTTGTCCCTACAACCACCCCACCCTCAACTTCTCTCCCCCCACCCCACCCCCCACCTTAAACCAGCTTATATTTCACTTCTCTCCTAACTACACTCAGTTCTGTTGAAGGGTCATTGGACTCGAAACGTCTACTCTTTTCTTCTTCACCGATGCTGCCAGACCTGCTGAGTTTTTCCAGGTAATTCTGTTTTTGTTTTTGTCTTGTATTTGGCTGTTAGATGGTAGGCTTGTAGAACCTAAGCTCAATAATGAGGCCATCCTGGCCAACAACATGCGCTGTGGCTGGCGTCTTAGCCATCTCACGTTTCAACTCCTCCTCCTCCTACATGTTGTCTAAAGAGGGTCTGCACTCTGTCTTATTCTAGAATCTATCCTCTACATAATAGATCATAACTCCGAAGTGGAAAACAGATGTACAAACCTCCAAAGTTATCAAAGATACCTCCAAAGTTGTCAAAATGACTTCCTACCTCATCAAAATAATCTCTAAAGTTATGAAAGCAACCTCTCAGCACAAGTACTGTCAACAAATGCTTTCACACAAGCAACCAAGGAAGCAGCTGTAAGGCTTCAGTAACTTATTGGCATATTTCCCTTTCATGGCTTCAATTGCTGCTGTGTTCTGGCCTTGCTTTCACCAGTGACTTCCAGGAAGCCTGGGAAACCTATGAATCCACAGTTAAATTGCAAATGTCATATTAATATAACTATAATTGAGCAGAATTTGAGCGGGGATTTTTGACAGTGAACTGTGTAGCATTCACTGTCATTTGCCTTCTGAATCTGACCATACTTCAGGATTTAGCAAAGTGCAAATTAACACAGGAATTCTGAAGTTGCCTTCTGGCATTTTCTGTTCAGACACAGGCTGCAGTGTGGCCCACCCCACCCCCGCCATTGAGCCAGCAATCACTGAAATCAATCGATCTAGCCAATTCTGCTCTCATTTTGATGTTAGAAACTCCACAGAAAAGTTTGAGCTTTGCTTAATGAGGTGCACACAGCTGCTGAACAATTGATCCAGCCCTGAAAAAATAATTTTACATTTGGAGTGTTAAATATCTCCATAATGATTAATTTCTAAGGGCGGAATTTTATGGTGGCAGGATTTTACGTTCCCGTCGAAGCCAATGGAGTTTAGAATGGCTCGCCAAATTTTACGGCCCCATTTGCAATCGCAACAGGCCCATAAAATTCCAGCCTAGGTTTTTAAAACTAGTTTCTTTTAAATAATTTTTTAAAAGTCCGTTCATGATGTTTCAGCTTCTACCTAAACCATAATTGTATGTCCCAATCTTTATTTCACGCTCTAAAATTTCTTAAGAACTGATTTGATTATCAGTGCTTTTCATTTCCTGACTTGCTGTCTGTGAGAATTCTTTTATGTGATTGACTGTTTGGACATCTTAATTACATCACTGCAGCTCGATGCTGGGAATTCCCATTAGCAAAGCTACAGTGAATTGCACGTTGAGTGAGGTAAAGTTCTCGCCACAGAGATCGCTAGATCTCTCAGTGAGGCTTTCTTCAAGGTCAGCACTGAATGTCCTTGCTTTGCCACTAGCTGCAAAATCCAAGCCAATAAAATTAATGACCTGCCTCTCCCGAGGGGGCTGCTGGCACACAATCTAATGCACTGTGGTTAAATGTGGAAATTGGCGGGTTGGAGATGACTTCCTGACATGCTGTGAATTTCTCTGCATTTAACCCCATCCCTACTCATTCCCACTCCTTGCCAAGCAACATACACTGATACAAAAGTACCTTCAGAAAGAACATTTTTGGAATACCTCTTTGTGAATTTTATGCTCATCCAGGTGATAAATGTGAGTGCTTAGGAATATGACCTTTGTTCATTTTGCAAATTCAGGATCAATCACTAAATACTCCTATGTCTTTATAGTACCTTTAGCGGCCGAGTAAAGCTCCCCATATGTACAATGCCTCAACAATGTGTCTCAGCCCCAACCTGTAAAGAACCTTTCATACTCCACCACTATAGCCCCCTTCAACTTTCGTCACTAGAAATCCTGTCATCTCTCTGACCAGGATCACTAAATTATAGGAAGTTTTGTGCAGTTAGCTAGGTTAATTAGTAAGTGTGTTCAGACTGCCCTAACTCATTCTATGTATTATGGCAATAATCTGGAGAGATTTTTATCTCTTCAGGCTGAACTAGAAGTCAGACCCTATAACTAAAAGGCCATATTTGACAAGCAGCACCAAAATTTTCCTTGTTACAGGAAGGGGGGGGGGGGGGGGGGGGGGGGCGGGATGCGGGGAAGAAAAATTATGGCAGGGACTTCCTATACTGGGAGTTCTCTGCATTCAGTGGACAACAGTATAATCAGGTCTCCACACATAGGCCAGAATTATGCCCTCTCCCATGGCAAGTTTGGTGGCAGAGGGGACGTTTAATCAGGCAGGGGGATGGCGGTTGGGGACCCTGCCACCTTCCCCCACTCTGCCCCAATTAAGTCTATGACAGGTAGGCTTATAGATGGCCTTCCCTGACCTCTACCAGTTGAGACAATTAATGCACACTTAAGGGCCTCATACCGCCCAACATTGTTATTCACCCAACAGTGAGCGGGGGACCCGTCCTGCAAGAAGCCTGAAAAGCAAACCTTGCTGCAGTTGCTTATGGGCTTCCAGGGAGCGTCCTTTGCTCAAAGGTACTGAGTGCCCAATCGAAGAACTTGGCATCGGAAAAGGGGGGAGGGGCCCCACTGAGAACCACCCCCTGCCCTTGCTGCCAACCCCTCTTCTCCCTTCACCTGCGACTCTCACCCCATGATCCACCTCCCTTCATCAATCGCCTGTGACCTGGGTCCTTTGGTGATCTTCAGCTTCGGGTGGGTGCATTACCAACAGCAGCCACCACCTGGCGCTGCTGAGTAATGAAGCGCTGCCAGCCTCTGACTATCCAGCAGCTCTCGGTGGGTGGGACTTCTGGCCCCAGGTCCTTGATCCTGGGGATGTCCCACCGCTGCCTAGTTAAGTGCTTGGTTTGCACTTGATGCAACGGGCTATCACAAAAAGAAGCGACAAATTCTGCCCAGGGACACTGATGAAATTATTTCTTTATTAACAAAATGGTTATTTGGCCCCGAACAATGGTAGCTGAGTTTCAAAGTTTTCTCCCTACCATGGGCAGGCAGGTGCCAGAGCACTGCTCAAGGTTAGACACCTGCATTTACCATTCAAATGAGATCCATCAGGACCACTGCTAGAGGAAACTGAAAGAAATGACTCTGCTGATTATGCCAGATTTCACAACCTATCAATCAATTTTTCTGGAAAATGCAATTTAGATTATTGGTGCTATTTTAATGCAATCTCTTTCAAGACTCCTTGTTAGCCCCTCAAAAATACAAACTTGCAATTTGTGAATCATTCAGAATGGAAAGAAAATGCTTATTGAAAGCTATTCATTTGGATTTACGTTTTTCTTAGTAATTTTTAAAATTCATGGAGGGGGAGGTGGTGCCCTACATTTCTACCAACTTAGCTTGAGATAGCACATGTTGAATTATCACAATCTTCCACTGGAAAATCTGTGGAGAAATTCAAACAAAATGCTCTATCTTTTTAAAAATTATTTTGTTTTCTTCCCATTTCTTACATCGAGTGAAAGAATCCTAAGTTTACTTGATTACAAATTTTCTCTTCCTGTTATTATTAATGCTAATATTAGTCAGGGACAGTGGAGTTGGGAAGTGGTGTCTCTTTCTGGTACCCACATGAAGAATTAAGAATTCAGGTATAGCAGAGTAAATCTCCTTTACCCAACAATTTGTCTGTTTAAAACTGCTTAGCATTTCAAAAGAGATTGTGAAGGTAAAACTCAGCAAAGGATTGGGGTGGTGGGGGAAATACAGGCAGTAGCAGATCGGCTGCCCATTATGCACCTTGCCCAATATTCCTTTCTATTGAAGTCAGTGGGAAGGACAATCAGGCAGGTTGCATAACTGCTAGCATCCATTTTGTGCCTCATCAAAGTTGAATTTTACCCTCCACAAGGCTAACAAACAGGATGTTGTAAGGGTGACCGAGTTGCTACCATTAATGATAGAGTCAATCTGCAGACACTTCTTGGGTGGAAACATTAAGTTTACTTACAATATACTCAGCAGCAACTACACGTGTGCTTTCAACTCCAACTCCATCTCTACACTGACTGCCAGAGGTAGCCCGTGCTGTTCTCCTATTAGTTACTACAGATCATGTGATCTTCCTTAAGTATTTTTAAAGGTACATTACACACTAAATAAAACCATAATTACTACATTCCTCCCCCTTTAACTCAGCTATACATATTAAATTTACAAGTACGTACTTTTAAAGACAACATAATATTTACACTGGGTAAGGAATTTGCAAGTTTAGTCTTTCAGGTGGTTTCTTGGTACATCTGGAACGTCGCAGCTTCATAACTTCAGATTCTTTGTCAGGAACCTCCTTTTCCGGAGTTACCTAAACATCAAGTGTTTTAGACGGCACTTGGAGTCCTGTATTCTCAACTTTTACAGGGACATCAGACATAACTGTCCTGGGTTGAGAATCCTCAACAGGAAATGCAGACCTGGTCATGATCATTGGTGGAACCAAATCTTGGTGATTTGTCTCTCTCTTCCTTAAATAATCCTCATTTTTCCAGATGATCTGGTCTTCTGCCTCCATGTGGTAAGATAGAGACCCAGTCACCACACTAATTTCACCCGGTAACCACTTTGGTCCGTTCCTGAAGTTCTTCACGTATACCGTCTCTCCCATGGTAAATTTCCTCTCGTGACTATGCCAGTCATGTCTAGTTTTCTGGTTTCCCTGACTCCTTTCCAACTTCCCCTCTAAATTCGGCGTTCTTAAGCTCAATCTTGTCCTGTGACGGCGTTTCAATAATAACTCCGCAGGTGTGACACCGGTTGTTGTGTGAGGGGTAGACCTGTAATGAAAAGGAAAGCGTGCTAGCTTGGTTGCCAAGGAATCGCCAGTTAGTTTTCTCATGCCTGCCTTGGATGTTTGAACCGTCCTTTTAGCCAGTCCATTTGAGGAAGTGTGGGACAGTGTTGTTTTTACGAGTGATACTGTTGAGGCAGTTGAAACTCAGCATTCGTAAATGCAGTGGGAAACAATTACTTCTGGTAGTCCGTGAATGGCAAAACTCTGACGCAGTTTCTCAATTATAACGGTTGACGTGGGTGACTTCACCTCATATACATCCAACCAGTTTGAATGGGCGTCGACAAGGAGCAGGAACATTGTTCCCAGGAAGGGTCCAACATTATCAATGTGTAACCACTCCCAGGGTCTACCTGGCCACTCCCATGGGTGTAACGGAGCTGTCACTGGCAACTTTTGCAGTTGCTGACATTGCACACGGTGCTTTACTAAACTCTCTTTCGCCATCCATCTCAGGCCACCATAAATAGATGCATGCCATGGACTTCATTAGGGAAATTCCTGGATGTGCACTGTGTAGTTCAATTAAAAGTGGCCCCCTTCCCTTTGGAGGAAATATCACTCGTGTTCCCCACAATAAGATGTCATTCTGGCTGGTTATTTCATGTCTTCTGTTGAAGTACGGTTTCATTTCATCACGTCTGGGCTCCTGTGACAGATCATGCAGCGCTTGTTCTCGTGTCACGACTCACTGGGGATAGTGTGCTGCAATATCAAGCCCCACTGCTCCCCAAGCCGCGACAAATGTGAAAAAGTTTGATCAACCTGCCTAATTGTTTAATTTAGGTTAACAGAATACGAGCACCAGGTTTGTAAACTTAATAAGTAAATAACTGTTTATTGAACAAATTGTCTTTAACCAGTGGCAAAAGAAAAAGATATGAACTGCTAATTTCTAACTCTATAACCTAAACGCTACCCCTTCTTAAATCCCTGTACACACATATTAGACACACAAAAAACATGGATTTTAGGGATGGGATAAAACAGTTCAAAAGCACCAATTCCAGAGTACAGGATTCGATGGATTGATTTTGATCAATGTCTTCCAAATTCCTTTCAGTTCTTTGTTGATGACACGAGGTGGTCTTCCAGCACTTTCAAACTTTAGTTCACTTGTTGAACACTTGACTTTCAATGTTTCTAATGGTGATTTTCCCCTTTTCCTCTTGACAGGGGTTTTCAGAGAGAGAGCAGGTTATAGAGAGATGAGGAGAAAAAGCTACTTAGCTATTATTGTATAATTACTAGAATCTTACACAGGAGCAAGAGGCTTTAGGTCTTTTCCCTTTTCAGGCTTGGAGCTATTCTGCTGCACTGCTCTCACACAAACCCTGATCACCTGGTCAGGAGCCAATTAAAATGTGCAAGGCTATTCCCCATTAGACCAGACTCCTCCTTGGCACCATCCTGTGTTTCATGGCACAGTATGTTCCAGGACAGCAACATTGCATATATGCCTCACACTGTTCCAGTAGACATGTCCTTCAAACTGCAACCATTGTAATTTTAATCTACAGTCCAACAGAAATAAAAAGATATGCTCTTTACACTCGTACTTGAGATAGGACTGGGTCCTGACTTGTCCAGTCTCTGATCTGTCGAGCACGTACCGGCGAGGAATCTAAGAAATTTAACAGTAAAACAAGTTCCTGTGGAACTGGGAGGTGCTCATCAATTTCTTGTAAAGGCAAATGACTAAGGGCATTGGTGTTTGCGATTTGGTTGCTAGGTCTATGCACAAGTGTACTCGTACACTGCCAGAATTAAAGCCCATTGCTGTATCCTTGCTGAGGCTATGGGTGGTATAGCCTTGTCCTCACTAAACAATCCTAGCAGCTGTTTGTGGTCTGAAATGATTGTAAAATGGCAACCGTGTACGTACTGGTGAAATTTCTTGATACCAAAGATGATGGACAGGCTTTCGTTTTCTATCTGCGAGTATCCCTTTTCTACTGTGGTCAGCATTCTTGATACGTAACCTGTTGGCCGTTCCATGCCGTCATCCATCTGATGAGAGAGCACTGCTCCCACCCCGTGGGGAGATGCATCACATGTCAGCACCAATTCTTTCTTCTGGTTGTAATGCACCAATAGATTAGACGAGTGCAACAATTGTTTCACCTTTATGAAAGCTCCTTTCTGGGGTGCCTCCCAAGACCAATGTAAGTTCTTTTTGAGTAGAGAATGCTACAGGGCCAGCACTGTAGACAAATTGGGTAAGAACTACCCATAATAGTTGATCATTCCTAGGGATGATTTGAGCTCTGAGGCGTTCTTTGGCTCTGGTGCCTCTCTTATGGCTCTCACTTTCTCCTCAACTGGATGGAGGCCCTGTGAATCTATCCAGCGACCCAAATAGATTATCTCCCTTGCTTGGAATACTATTTTTCAGCGAATCCTGTCATCAAAACATCGTCTAAATAGACTACAACCTGGGGCAGTCAGTGCCTAAGCTTTCCATTGTTCTCTGAAAGATGGCACAAGCTGAGGAGACACCAAAAGGCAATCATGTATATTGATACAACCCTTTGTAGGTATTAATTGTGACAAGTTCCCGGGAAGCATTATCCAGCTCTAGTTGTTGATAAGCATGGCTCATGTCAAGCTTTGTGTACATTGTCCCTCCTGCCAGCTTGGCATACAGGTCTTCGATTTTTGGAATGGGGTGCCTGTCTAGCTTAGCTACTTTATTAATCGTCAGTTTGTAGTTTCCACAAATTTGGACGCTTTGTTCGGATCTATGGGTGCTGCCCATTCTGAGAACTGAACAGGTTATATAACACCCAGTTTCTCTAATCTGTTCAGTTCAATGTTTACTTTTTCTCACAGGGCATTTGGCACTGGTCTCACCTTCTTGAAGCAAGGGGTTGCTTCCAGATCCACATGAATCTTGGCCTGCAGGCCTTGGATTTTCCCCAATTCGTCCTTGAATGGTGGTGTACTTTTTAAGTAACCCTGGTAGCCCACTTGCTCTCAACTGAAAACTTTCAGCCCATTCTAACTTAATCTCCTTTAACCAGTCTCGCCCCAGGAGGCTTGGCCCTTCACCTGCTACCACCATCAAGGGTAGCTTTGCCAATTGGCTTCCATAATGGACAGTTACTCTGCTTATGCCTTTTACTTGAATGTCTTCACCTGTATAGGTTTTGAGCTTGGCAGCTGTTTCTTCTAAACTTAATTGAAGTTCACCATTATTCAGATATCTGAAGGTATGTTTCCCAATTACTGTGGTGGAAGCTCCAGTGTCCACTTCCATTCTAACAGGATTGCCATTTACTTTCACTGTGACAAATATTGGTTCTGTCTTTCCAACTTTCAGCTTAACAAAGAGTAAATGTCTGAACTTGTCGTTTCAGGCTCCTCTATATTGTAGATTTCATTGGGCTTCTTTTGTTTACAAGTCTGCTTGAATCTTTCCTTGCATTGCCTCATCATGTGTCCATTTCTGTGACAATAGTAGCATTCGATTTTTTTAAACTGCCAATCACAAAAAGAGTAATTGTTTCCACCTCTGTTAAAAGTATTCTTCAATTTCGCTGTTATTTTTCTTTATTCTAGGGCTAGCGGGGGCTGTTTCCCGCTTCATGGCAGAGTCTTGCAATTTTCGTGCCTTTTTGGCTGGGGTTTCCCGCCTCATGTGGAGGTTGGTGCCATTTTGCGCACCCTGTGTTGCTTTTGAATCTCTTATTGAACTTTGCATGGCCAGCGCTATCTCTAGGGCCTTCTTGAAATCCAGATTCACTTTGGACAATAATCTTTTCTGAATAGTGTCTTTGTTCACACCACACACTAAACAATCTATGCGTATGTCGTTTAGAGTCATACCGAAACTCACAATGTTCCTTTAAATTTGCCCCATAACATGTAATTGTCTCACCTGAGGCTCTCTTTCATGCATTAAACCTGTATCTCTGCATCGTGACTGAGGGCTTGGGTTGAAAGTGACCTATCACGAGGTCCACCAATTCATCAAAATTCTTTGAATCTGGGGCACTGGATGCTGTCTAACTTCAAATCGGACTGTATGTTTTGCTCCCACAAGTACTCAAGAGGGTCGCTTGCCTCTTCTCTTACCCCGTAATCCCGATCGCTTGAGAAAAGAACATGAGGCAATCGTCTGTGGCTGGTTCAAAAGGATCAATTCTCCCACATTGTGACATTTTGCTAGAGGATAACTTCTTCGATTCTAACGGAGCTTGCTACTTCCAGTCACTGGGCAGGGTACTGTGCTAGATTCTTTTTAACTTGATTTCTCCTGTTCAATCCTGTTTTATCACCATTGCCAGTTTGTTGTAACATTGGCCGAGTTGCTACTATTAATGATGGAGTTGATCAGCAGACACTTCTTGAGTGGAAACATTAAGTTTATTTACAATATACTCAGCAGCAACTACACGTGTGCTTTCAACTCCAACTCTATCTCTACACTGATTGCTGAGGTAGCCCGTGCTACACTCATATTGGTTACTACAGATCATGTGATATCCTTAAGTATTATTCTTAAAGATACATTACACACTAAATAAAACCATAATACTACACAGGAAGAGTAAATGAAACTTGCAATATCTTTTAAGCACAAAATTAAGGATTGGCGGTATAATATCTTTATTTTAGACATCGATCGGCTCCAGAAAACATAAAATCTATTGACTTCCACTGGGAATTTAGCGCATAAACTGCCTGTTGGATTATGTCAGATATAAGGGCCTTACATACTTGCTTAAAATGTAAGCAAAATCAGATTTGCAAATGGTTACATTGAAAAATGTATGCCAAGCTTTTGGTAGAAATGTAATAGAGAGCTGGCTCGCCCTGAGCCTGATCATTCATAGCAGCCTCCTCACTCAAGTTTTTGTCTGCTCTATTGAGCTAAAAGCATCTACAGTTTGATTGCCTCAGTAAGAGGGGTCTATTACAATTTTTCCTTACAGGAATAATCTGTGGGACTGAATAGATTGAACTTTAAATTGCTGACGAGGATACCTTATTGTGCTCAGAAGGACATATTATGCAAGCTTGCCGATAAATCTCATTCCAGTTTTCTTATTTGTCTTTTCATGTATTTGCATTAATTCATCTGCAACCATGAAGTAAATGCAATGTTGTAGCTGCAGATTTACATGGTATGTCATGAAGAGATTAATGTCTATAATGTTATTGGAAATTATTTTTTTTTAAAGAGTTCTGGTGGGGTCTGTGTCTTTGTGTATGTCTGTATGTGTCTCAATTGGATTAAAGTGAACTGGTCTAAAGGCATTGATGTATAGAAAGAAGTAAGTTTTAAATTGTAATTAGATAAACATGGGGAAGTTTAGAAACATAGTTGTCAAAGGGGAAATTTACATTTTTAAATAAACCATTCAAAAGAATGGGTGAAATCTTGCACCCAGCTAGAAGATGCCAAGCAATATGTTTATTTTTTCCCAGCTTACTAATAAAATTGGTGGAATCAAAGGAAGTTATTGTTAGAAGAGATAAAATTAAAAGTCCAGTGATACAATGGAAAATTTACACTCAAAGAGAAAGATATGTATAAAGGAGAAAGGAGATTGTGTGTAAGGCAGAGACATTTTAAGATCCATCAAGTGTGAGAAGCCTCCAGTCTGTAAGCCTCAAATCTGTCTGTAAGGACCCAGAGCTGAAAGAAACTCATTTTGAATGTGACTGTCCAGGGTGTGCTCTGCCAGGTGTCTCTTTAACTTTGAGTTTTACTGTTGTCTTAATGGGGGTATAACTGAGAGTCAGATTACGTAGGGGATTTTTGTAGTTATTATAGTAATTTTGTAGATGTATGTATGTGTTTACAATCTTTCTTGTATTAATAAATGTTTAATTTAGTTTTATAAAAACCTCTTAAGACTCAGTGGTCTTATTGCTACTGAATTGAAAGCCTGCATCTCGAAACATACAAATTGCAAAAATGGGTTAGGACAGTTGTTTCAAGTTTCCCTCTGGGATTTGAACAACTCAGCCTTTACCATCAGCTGTGTCATAATATGGTACCATATTTTGAAATCATTTAACAGAAAATACGTTTTGTACTTTCTTAAAGGAGAAATTAGTATTGTAAGTACTTTTAGTTAAATGCAACTGATTTAAAAATAAATTGAAACAAGATTTGCTTATGATAGCAAAGTGCAAGTTAGAATGGTACCTGGTGTTCTATTTTTCTTCTCCAATTTCTTCTTATTTTTTCCCCTTATCACTTAATGCTTGAATATGTTTTCAAACTCTTGATCCTGCCCTCATACAGTGTCCACAATTCCAACAGTCATGAGATAGCAACAAGGAGCAAAACAGTAGAATATCTCGTTCAGTTGACCCTCTCTACTATACTGGTTAGAATGGACAAATTCAACATAGTAATTGAATCTGGAACTAGTCTGGTCTTATTTGGTTCACTGCCTCAGCACAAGAGAAAAAAGCCCTTCTTTGCCTTCAATTCTCCAGTTTCTAGTATTGGGAAGAATTTTACCAGGCTCTTGGATGCTGGCTGGGGTCGGGAATGGAGTAAAGTTAGAGAAATGATAAAGCATAATACTGCAGATACTGGAAATCTGAAATAAGAACATAAAATGCTGGAACTACTCAGCAGGTCAAGCAACATCTTTGGAGTGAGAAACAGAGTTAATGTTTCGGGTCAATGATCTCTTTAGAAAAAATGTTGAGCTGGTTTGCCAACGTGTTTCCGCCTCCGGCCGCTTTTCCTAGGGGCAGGCTGAATCTGTCAAGCAACAGCAGTAAGCCAACTGATGGGGATAATTAGGCAATTAACAGCAATCTTCTACCAACATTGCAATTTCCCCTGTGTCACACGTGCCCCACACTGTTTTAGCATCTCAGCAACTCAGAGGAAGCGCCTGCACAGCAGGAGGTCGGAGCAGCATGAGAGTTCAACACTTTCTAACCTTTAACAGCGAGGCTGATGCCTTTCGCTGACAGAGTCTTCTCGTTGTGTGAGGAGCTCCTGGAGACAGATGTCTCTTAAGTGCTGGGGGTGATGCATTGGCAACTGCACCCATCATATTGGTTATGCCTCCACTGTGCCCCTCATGCTCCTGCTGTATTCCCCTCAGCAAAACTCTCACTGCAGACACAGTGAAGGCTGTCAGCCACAACTGCAATGGGGCACACCGAATTGACCGCCCACCATCCCTAATTGGACAGAGGTCCTGGAAGCGAGTTCTTAATTGGTTATTTTTCAGGAAGATTGCACTAGAAGGCACACTGCTGCTGCCAACAGGGTCAAGATCCAAGAAAGGCCCCAATGGTCAAAAATTTACCAAGTCCAGAAAATTCAACCTATAATGTCAATGGAAAGAGAATGCATAGAAAGTGGGAGTAAAACTCTGTAACCAAGTCAACTTATAATTCTTTCACTGACTGGCTGTGAGAAATGTGGTGAAAACAAAATAATATTTGAAAAGATGGGGCATTTTGTTTGAATTCCTCCACAGATTCTCCGGTGGAAGATTGTTGGAATTTACAGAAAACTGTGAATGGCTAATGACAGCCCACTTGTGCCATTTCTCAGGAACTCTGCTGATCTCCAACCAAAGTTACAACAGGAGATCGGAAAAACTCTGTGGAAATTTAGGGCCATTTTATATAATCCAATGATTACATTCATTTATGTTATTTCTCTTTGTGTTAATTCTTTGTGATAATTATTGAAAAGTTCAGTAGATTGTTTTAAACAGATTTAGATTATTTGCTTAATCACGGTTTTAGAGAACCAGGGGTGGGTTGGAGAGCTGTTGAATTAACTAGCCGCTGAAGAACAGCTGGGTGATGTCAATATTAGAGTGGATTCTCCTACAGCCGGAAAAGTAATCTTAAAAATCTTTTTTAGTTCTTTTGACCACAAATTCATAGGAGTGTAGGTCAATCATCATAAAAGCCACATTTCTGAAGGGCAATATTTTACAGAGAGAAGTGTTTCTGAAACTGCCCAAAGAGGCAGTAGGTGCAGAAAGAAAATTATGGAAACCAAACAAATATATTAAGGCTTGAATGATGCTCCCAGGGTTTGGTATTTTTCAATGAGATCATTATTGTTGAAAATAGGTTTTATTCAGCTAAAATTATTGGTCCCATAAAAGAAAACTTTCTGGTATCATCATGTTAACTTCTTTTGGGGTGATACTGTGAAATTTTGAGAAATGGGTATTAATTGAGTAGAATTTGAAATTGGGAGTCAGAATTGTGGGATTTAAAATATATTGGTTTACGTATTAAGCAAAGCCGGCCTGAAATAATATTAAGTCAACAATCTTAATTAGAGAGTGATAGTCTCATCCCAGTTAGTTATACTAGGCCATTACAGAAGAGAAAGAGCAATTAAGAAACTTAATTGGTCAGTTGAACTGGTTGTGCATTCAGACTGGATCAGATGGTAGTTTTGATCTATTGGAATTAAATACTACAATGAAATAGAGAATGGTTTAAGGGTTAACATTAAGAAAGTTAAATCTGAATGAACACATACTTAATTCCCCTCCTTAGGTGACCAACAGAACATAAAGCCAGTCATTTTTAGTAATCCGTAACATGGTAATCTTCCTATTGGGTATTCCAGTGCACCTGGTTTCATAACATTTATTATGGGTGATAATTGGAAATGTCCTTTGACTTTGGAAGCTATGAAATTGTAAAGGATTGTTAACCGCTGAAACACAGCCTCTTGTAGAGGCAGCAGATATGGGATTCTACCTGTCAAATATTTTAAGTGAGATTCTGCACTGAAGATAGTACACCCATTAAGTGTTATGCAGATGATCATTCATTGTGGGACAATATATATTACGAAAACTGTGAGCGAGAAAAGATTTTGGTTTGACCTCACTGACTTGAAACAAATAGAGAGAAAGCAAATCTCAGAAATTAAATGGATGAATGCAACTGTCGTCGACAGTTGGATTATTTTTCAAAAAGAAATGCATGTACACAAAAATTGTTAGGGGTCTCAGAGGAGGGGCATCTCACTTTGTACGGTATATGATGGTCTTTAATTTGTATTGAAGCTTTGTGACATATAAATTGTGTTTTAAAGAGAGAAGGGGATCTGTTAATTGGATATTAATGGTATTTAACCGTATGCAGTTTGTCTGTATTAACTGGGGGTTGGGGTGGGTGGGTGTCATTTGTCCCCTTATAAATAGGAAGAGACTGAAAATGTGGTTGTTGGGTTAGGAGATGCAGGTTTGTAATGTGTATTTCTATAAATAAATTCTGGCTTTCTAGAATAATTCAATAAGTAGTTGAATACTGTAATGGTGAAGTGGTCATCTAAATGGGCCAGCGGCAGTCTTTCTCTGTATTTTACTCTAAGATGTCCTATATATATTGCTTATATCATGCCTCTCCTTTGAGATCCATATACATCTTTTTTTGATGTGTGATCATTGGTTCTTTGTGGTTTTGTGTTACCAGAGTAATGCTATAAGCGTTAAAGAACAGGCACATTGAAGACCATGTTATGAGATTATTATTGGAGATAATCAATCAAATAATGCCATTGATGACTGTTGCCTTGGCCTCAAGGCTTTCTTAAACAAAATAACTCCTGTGGATATTACAACTGACACTTGAGCCAAGATTTTCCAGCCCTGTCGTGGTGGGACCTGCCATGGGAGATTTGGCGACTCAGCCAAAAGTCCATTGACTTTCGGCAGGACCAGACAATCCCGGCAGCGGGTGGGACTGGAAAATCCCGCCTTGGATTTGTCCCAGTCACGGGCAAAATGTTGGCCAAAGAGCATCATACGAACATACGGAATAGGAGCAGAAGTAGGCCATTCGGCCCTTTGAGTCTGTTCCGCCATTCAATAAGATCATGGATGATCTGTTTGTGTTTCAAGTTCCACATTCCCATCTACCCTACATAACCTTTGATTCCCTTGACTAACAAGGATTTATCTACCTCTGCCTTGAAAATATTCAATGACCCCGCTTCCACTGCCTTCTGAGGCAGAGTTCCAAAGTCACACAACCCTCAGAGAAAAAAATTCTCCTCATCTCTGTCCTAAAAGGGCGACCCCTAATTTTCAAACAGTGCCCCCTAGCTCTGGACTCACCCACAAGAGGAAACATCCTTTCTACGTGCACCTTGTCAAGACTGTTCAGGATCTATTAAAGCTGCCTCAGGGTTTCCAATCAACTTCACGTGGATTTGCAGAGTATCTGAATAGCCATCAGTCTGGCTGAAAATATGTTAATTCTTTTCACAGTGCAAAATGCAAAGCATCCCTGATTTCAGTAGAACTAATGCACAGTAAAGCTTCTGTTCCAGCATTTAGACAAGGTAAACCAACAGTGTGATTAGATTGTTAACAATTCTTACCTTTCCATAAACAAAGAACAAAAATCTACAGATGCTGGAAACCTGAAACAAAAATAACAAATGTTGGAAACATTTAGTGGGTCACATGTCATCTGTGGAGAGAACAGGTATCTCAGTTCTACTTAGGAGTTAATTGTATAGTATGTCATGATCTGGTTAAGGACCAGTAACTTTTTATTTAAAGTGGATAACGTTTGAAATCCCAGTTACCTACCAGGAGAATAAAGCCATAAGATTCCATGGTTTTAAACAAACAAAATAAACTTTACTATACAAAGTAAGAAAAGTAAAACAATTTACATTATCTATCTTTTACTCTAACATTCAGAATTAACATGAGGTAAATATGAATTAACAGGCAAACTGTGGTTAAACACGCCACATTGCACATTAAATAGTAGATGCAAGAGACATCCCATGGATTTCTCAGCAACCCACCCAGATGTCAGTGACCACTGTGAGTAACAATATCTTGTTAAAATTCTCCCTTGAGGGGTTTCAACTCTTCACATTCAAAGAGTTAGCCTCTGATTGTCCTCAAAATCAGCTCCAACTTGGACTGCCTCAGTGATTGCTCACCTTCCGATGGCTCAGTCTCTCCTTCTGAGACTGAGTTCCATGGGATTCACAAAGCTGCACTCCCACCTCTATTTACTAGCACACTTTCATCTCTTTTATGGACTGCTAGCATTCATTAAGTTGGCACTGCCTCTGGGTTTCACCAAACTCCAGTCTCTCAGCTGCACCAAGCTATAAATGGCTCCTGATGGCAGCAAACTATAAATGGCTTCCAGGCTTCTTCTGTGCCCAAACTGCCTGGCACAGAACCAGTGACCTTCTGCTACCTTCTCAGCTCCCCAGGACTTCCCTGAGCCCTAACTGCCTGGAGCTTGCCAGCAGCTCCTAGGGCTTCTCTTTGAGCTGCAAACCACATGAGTCCCAAGCTGCAACCAACCCCCTCTTCCAGCAAATACACAGACAAATTGAAACCAAACACACAGGGAAATTGAAACTAGAGAACCTTCTTGAGCTCCGCCCATCTCCGTGACAATGTAGTCTTTCCGGGTTTACTGAATTTTAAACTGATTTACCTCTAACTCCCAAAATAAAACATCTCCCTGGACTGCATGTCTTTGCAAGCAGCGTAGACTTTGTGTCTCCAGTTCTCCTGTTAAGCCCACCTGCTGTTTTATGACTCCATCTCTTCTATTCCGACTCTATTAAACAAACATGGATAACCTTCTGAACTGCCATTTTCTTTTAGGTGTTTTGGAAATCTCTTAAACCTAGCATTTTACTTACCTTCACAACAACTGTCGTCCCAGAACTAAACATTACCTCTAGAATATTAACATGAATCATGAACTAGATATTCATCACAAGTAATTGGGTACTTAATTGTATTCGGATGGTGGACATTAACTGAAAATTCACTTGTGCTCCTATATACATTGGAGCAGCAACAAAACAGGTATATATAGGAGCAGCTTCAAAAGAGATGTGTTTATATAACAGCAGACTGAAACTATCATGGTTGTGTTAGGAGACGCATGTATCTAGGGTATACCTCTGTAAGTAAAAGCTTGTACAGTGTGTAAAGATTATGATCCAGGTATATCCTTCACTGCCTGACTTGCTAGAAAGAATACACAGTACTGAACTACTAAGTATTTCAAGCATTTTCTGTTTTTGTCCCCCTTCCATGCTGGATAGCTGACTCATATTTGGTGTACATGTTGATTAAGTGATCTGAGAGTTCTAGCATATCATGTAAATCAATTGACACATTTCACAAGTCTTGGATGCCATTCTGTGCCATCATTACAAGCCCACCAAATGTATATTTATGTATAGCAAGTACATCTTCAACACTTATTTACCTATACTATTATATAGAGAGGAGTGAATATCCTGGTAATGCATTACGTAAAATAATGATCTTGGATTTTCCTTACATGCATATTCCTGTGAATCCTTCACTGCTACTGTATTTTTCAATCATACTACATTTGGGTTTTGTTCCTTCATAATTTGTTGCTTGATTACTTAGAACCCTGGAACATAAAAACAACATATTCTCCCAAAAAAAGAAGCAATACTCTGAAGTCAGGGAAGGTAATGCATTAGATCTCTCTGTTATCAAAATCCTTAGACAAGTTGTAACTAAGATAATTAGCACCTTGCATTATTCCACTAGATAATCACTATTATCTACATATTGATATGACACACGACAGCTCTCTTCTAATGCAAGAGATGTTCAAAGTGCACCTTTACTTTTTGACACCTGCATAATTTCCTCCCTGGTCATAACATTTTTACCTGAACTCCCTAACGGTACCAGTTTCCACTGCAGCACAAATTTCTTTCCCAGCTATTCTAATAAGTACTTGCTTTTTTACCCCCCTCCTATTCAGTTTCCCATTCAATCTCAGTATTTGTCCTGAAATTCCAAATTACTTAATAACCATTAATGTGGAACTTTATCAAGTTCCTTTTGGAAGTCTAGGCACACCATATTATAAGGCTTTCTGCAGTCCACACAGGTCTCACCGTCAAAACATCAAGGAGGTTACTCTAGTAGGATCGCTATCTTCTAACTGCATATTTACCAGAATTATTGTATAAATAATCCTCAGGTTCACATTATTTTACAAGGAATGGAAGTAACATTAATGGGTATGTACTTAACAGTGCCTGATTTGCCACCTTTCTTTTTGAAATATGGGTACAATTTTGAATTGCTTTTAACCTACTGGTACCTCTAAAATATTCTTTATTTTCTTCGTAATTCTTGATGGCACTTCAAAAATATCTGTGCAGTCTCACAGATCTCTAGGATAAACAAATCTTTTATTTTTTGCAGAGATGTTATTTTAGGAAAATGTTGGGGGTGAAGTTTCTGTTGAAGAAAATTGAAAATAGAGCAAATCCAGTTAAAAAAAAGTACAAGAGCATGCATTGCTGTCTGTATAAAATTTTTGAAGATGCTGATACAGTGGCTCTTGGTACTTGATGATTTAGTTATGAAAAGAAATGCATCCTGTCTCTACGTGATTATGCTGTTACCACATAAGATGCAAAATATTTTTTAAATACTTTGGAGTCTCTGGTTATTTTCTTTCTTCCCAATGATTTTTATGAGCAGTTTCATTTCAAGTTAAACTCCTTAATCTAAGGTTTCTCTCATTCTCACCAGTGTTCCTGCTGCAGACATAGTTGCTCCAATTGGCAACACACTTAACTCAAAAAATTACCTTCCAGTCTTCTCACATGCAGCTTCCTCATCCTGACTGAAGACACAGAAACCCATATTGTGCCAGTGTCTGGATGATTAAAAGGAGCAGAGCCAATTGTGAAAAGAAACATTGCAAGGTTGCGAAAACCCATTCAAACTGTGAAGAAGGGCTTGGCTCCATTGTTGGCACAGTACCAAAGCAGGTTTAACACTTCAAAACCACAGTTATCTCTTTGCTTGGGAACTGCAATTTTACATCCATGTGACACTTCTGTCGTCACTAGTCTGGGTTGAAAACTTGAATACTGATTTTCAGACCTTGCCTTAGGAAAAAGACCTGGCCATGGTTAATATCATTTTTACAATCTAAGACAGCACAAATGTTATCTGGGATGTCTGCCGAGAAACTACAGTAGTGTACACAAGAAGAACCTGCACCATAAACAATGTGCTCTTTCAGTGCTTTTATTTAATGCTTACTATACTGATTCATTGGTATTACTGCTAACCTAAAATTTGCATGTCTTTTTTGCTGGGTTATCTCTGCAAATGACAGATTTCTTCCATGCCACTTTTCAGATTTATTGTCAATTTACTAACTTTAAAATCTCTAACCCAATTCTATTTCCCGTGGCCAGAGCTTTGCTATCACAATCAAACACCAACAGGATCAACGCCATTTAGGGACGATGTTATGAGCAACTCACTACACTGTCTAGGAGATTCTGCATAATGGTAGTTTATAATCTTTGGACCACTTCCTTCACAGTAAACTGTTTGAAAGCTGAGAAGAAATATTGAGTGATCATTTTCTAAGTGTAACTTACCATCCCATCATCTTGGTTTATTTATAAGGCTAAATTATGCAGTATGCAGCCCACAAACATGATCCTTAAGACCCTTGCCAGATTCTATTGTAGTGCTTTTGTCATGCTGCTACCTGTTGCCCATGGGACAGAAATAAAATTACTTTCTCTGGCAAACAAGTTAACAAAGATCTTAGCATTACCTTCTCTGTCAAGTTATTCAGGTTCCAACCAGTTGACAGTGGACACAATGTCGAACTGTTTGTTCGCCTTATAACCACAAACAGTTTCAGTTATTCCTTGTGTTGGCTGGCCATTATTGTTGTTTTATTCCAAATTATTAAAGCTGTGCCATTAAATGGTTTGACATAGAAGGCAAAACACAACCAGGAAATCTGATCCATGGGCTGAATTTTTCCAGCCCACAGTGGCAATCCTGGCTGCCGGGGTGCCAGGTAAATATGGGAGAACTGCATCGGGAGGACTCTCTGACGCATTCACGATGCCAGGGAACTTTCCCAAGAACAATTTGGGAAATGGGTCAGCTGCCTGCTCCACCAAGGTGGGCAACAAATTTGCATTGTTAATACCCCATTTAGGGGTGCTTTTGCGGCCTCTGCCATTTTGCCGATGGTGGAGTGGCCCCCACCATGTGTGGAAGTCATCAGCTTTTGGAGGCTGCAGGCTGGAGGGGCCATCATAGCTGGAGGTTCCATGCCACAAAGAAGGAGCTGCATTCACAAAAGGCCACCATCACAGCCATGACCAGTCCAGCAGAGGGATATCTCCTCCATCTCAATTCACATACCTATTTATCTCTTGGCTATTTAATTATTGATGTGCAGGTCAGTGAGGGAATCTCCATGTTGAAGTGCTCTCGCGGTCCCCGACCTGCATCAGCAGCACCCACCTCTAGCAGTGGGGCTGCCATGAACCTCTAGGGTTCTGGACCTCTGGGCCAGCAGCATCAAGAGCCCGAAAAAAGCAAATAGGAGGCCACCTCCTGGAAGATTGATTCCTGCCGCCCTACCAGCAAATGCAGGCTCCATACCCCCATTTGGCCCTGACATCGGGATCCCAAAGCCCATAGGGAAGCGGAAAGTGTTTTTCTAAAGCTAAAAGACATGATGTGTGCAGTTCTATGGCAGCTAGATCAGATTATTCCTGAGTTTTCAAGGCCACATATTAAATGATGCAGCTTATTTTCATGTAAGAGCCTCAGTACAGATGTTGACGCCAATTTGCACATACAACAATCCCATCTCCCATTGAAAATGATGATATCAGCAGCATTTGCCAAAACATCATTTCCAGCTCTTGTTAGAATGGAACCTACTATCAACTAGAATCCAGTGGATATATTCTCCGTCCCAAAATGCGTGACTATAACCTTAACTGGACTAGACTCTGCTTTAAAAATGCACGATTGGGTCATGGTGAATGGGGCCACCTGCTTTTTATTAGGGCTAGAGACTCTTTCTTCTTTCACCATTGACCAAGAGTCATATTCCAGCTGTACTTCAACTGACCTGCAGGGTTCCCTACTTTGGAGCTACTAGTCACAACATAACAAGTGTGGTTGATAGTGCTTGTTCTGTTGTGAGTGAGGCATAACACATTACAGGACCTTTGGTTCATATACAGTGGTGGAAAGTCATAATAAGGAGATTCCATAGTCAAGTTACGCACTCATCCACATAAGTGCTGGGTTCACTACATGAATGTACTAAACCTTAGCTCCTGTATGAGGAAATGCTCATATGTGTAGCTGGCTTAGGGAAGGCTGAGAAGGTAAAATTATAAATCCCTTGTCTCAGAGTAAGCCAGTGCCTTGGTGGCAGAGATTCATCTATGACTTACTCATTTCACACACGCAAACAGGAAACTGGGAAAATGTTGCTAGGAACAATGGTAGTCAATGCATCTGTGACTTGCTTAAAGAATCTGTGTTTGGCTCATTGACAAATCATTGTAATATCCATTGTCACATCCACAAACATTCACTCCCTCCACCACCGACACACAGCAGCAGCAGTGTGTACCATCTACAAGATGCACTGCAGAAATTCACCAAGGCTCCTTCGACAGTACCTTCCAAACCCACGACCAATACTACCTAGAAGGACAAGGGCAGCAGATAGATGGGAACACCACCATCTAGAAGTTCCCCTCCGAGCCAAACACCATCCTGACTTGGAAATATGTCACTGTTCTTTCACTGTCGCTGGGCCAAAGTCCTGGAACTCCCTTCCTAACAGCATTTTGGGTGTACCTACACCACATGGACTGCAGCGGTTCAAGAAGGTGGCTCATCACCACCTTTTCAAGGGCAATTAAGGATGGGCAGAACAAATGTGAAAGAACAAAAAATATATATATTAAATGCAAAATCTACAATAAAAATCCACTTTAAAATATTATTGTAATGAATTCTGACTAACGTTGGTAGCTTTGTATTTATTGCTGGATCTTTGATTTCTTTTGAATATCCGTGGCAGGATACTATGTGTGGGTGACATCACTTGGGTTAACATCAGTAGAGTCAGGAATTAACCCAGAGTTTCATTGCTTGTTGCACTCCTGCTATGGAGGTTGCATACATTAATGCAGCTCCCACCCTCCCACAGAATTCCCAACCTCTGGCCTGCTCTTGTAGTCAGAGCATTTATATGGTTGGTCCAGTTCTGTTTCTGGTCAATGGCAAGCCCAGGATGTTGATAGTGGGATATTCAACGATGGTGCCATTGAATGTCATGGGGAGATGGTTATGGGCATTGCCTGGCAATTGTGTGGCACAAATGTTATTTGCCACTTATTGGGCAAAGACTGAATGTTGTCCAGTTCTTGCTGCAAATGAACACGACTGTTTCAGTATCTGAGGAGTCACGGATGGTGCTAAATATTGTGCAATCACCAGCGAAGATCCCCACTTCTAACCTTGTGATGGAAGGTACTCTCCAAGTGATGAGAATGCCAGCAGTCACATATTCAATATATATTCAAAGATAACAAATACAGAAAGAGGCTAGAATCAAATAAATATTTAGATTTAATGCTAATTCTTTTCAACTATTCGATTTTTAAGGAGAAGATTGATCTTGATATTTACATTTATTTATAATTACACTACTGAATCTTTTCATTGGTCTAATATCAGAAAATAATATCCATTGCTTGAAACTGTTTTAATACAGCCTGTGACTCTGTAATAGCTGAAACAGCCTAGAGTACTATAAATGGTAACAATATAAAAAGCCCATGTTTTGGCTGCCAGTGCTGGAATGTTACAGAGCTACAAGGCCAGAAGCAAAAATGTTCAGTATTAGCAAAGGGCATCTCTAGATGACCTACTTCCTTCACCATCAACCAAGTGCCAGTTGTACTTCAACTGACCTGCAAGGCCCCTACCCTCAAGGCACTAGTCATACCCCAATAAGTCTGGTTGATCATGCTCATTCTATTGTCATTGATGCACAATAAATTACAGGAACTCTGGTTCATACACAGGCATGAACAGTTAGCCCACAATCAAGATAACCAATCATCTACATTACTACTGGGTCTACCACATGGATACACTAAAACCAGCTCCTCTATGAGGAAGTGCAACTATATATGGCCGGCTTAGAGAAGGGTGAGGAAGGTGAGATTGTAAATCTTTTGTATCAGAGTAAGCCAGTTTCTTGCTGGAAGAAATTCGTCTATAAACTTACTAATTTCATACACACATCCAGCAAGCTAGGAAAATGTTGCTCAAATGCAAGCTAGGAAAATGTTATTAGAAGTTCGGTCACTGTCCTTAGGCAAGTTAGGCTTTTTTTTTATTCATTCATGGGATGTGGGGATCACTGGCCAGGCCAGCATTTATTACCCTTGAGAAGGTGGTGGTAAGTTGCCTTCTTGGGCTGCTGGAGACTTTTTAGCAGCCTGATACAACTGAGTGGCTTGCTAGGCCATTCAGAGGGCACTTAAGAGTCAATATATTACTGTGGATCTGGAGTTACATGTAGGCCAGACCAGTGAGCCAGGTAATTAGTGAACCAGCTGGGTTTTTATGACAATCGACAATGGTTTTATGGGCACCATTCGACTTCTTTTAATTCCAGATTTTTTTTTAAATTGAATTCAAATTCCACCATCTTCTGTGGTGGGATTTGAACCCAGGTCCCCAGAGCATTACCACGGGTCTCTGGATTACTAGACCAGTGACAACAATACCACAACACCACCTCCCCTACCCTACCCCACCCCACCCTCACTATGTGAAGCTCCATGTGCACCAGTTTAACGAAGGCACTTTAAATCCAGTGGACTAACCAACATGCATACATCCAGTGTGAATGAATGCATGGCTAGGGAAGTGCAGGAGATGTTAGACCAAGGAGTGATACTGTTGTCCCAGGGCACATGGACATTGTTAATATTGCTGAACCCTGGGGAAGTACAGGGGGGCTGCTTAGCCCTGTTTGCTAAATGGTTAGCACATGGATCAGGTTAACGCCAACAGCATGGGTTCAATCCCTGTTTTGGCTGAGATGGACTCAGGGTTTGCCTCTTCTCCCTATCTATAATAAAAAAAAAACAATGTACTTTGCCATGGTTTGGCAGAGAATCACCAAGGACCTGACCAGGCAGAGAACTCAAGAAGAAGAAAGGATTTAGATCACATAATTCTGTGCAGCTTACTGGAACTTAAATAACCCGATAGAACAGGGGTGTGGAACCTGCAGCCCTTGGGCCAGATCCGCCCGTTGTTCAATTTCATCCGGCCCGCAGCAAGATTTCTAAAAATATAGACCTATGACTGTAGTGCCTTCAAAATGGCATTTATCATCATCATTACGAATTTGTTTTGGATAAAAGTATCAGCTAAATTACTATAATAATTAACAATATAATATTCAAATTCAGCCATTGCATTAAAACAGGAGGTGAGTTGAATGTTTCTGTATTCTCTCTAAAGAAAAAACTTAAATTAAGTTGATTTTTATGTCTGTGGCCCGCAACTGATTTTGTCTATGTGTGAATGGCCCGTGATAAGACAACGGTTCCCTGCCCCTGTGATAAAAGGTAATGCTAAGATCTTTGAGGAGCCAAGTAGCTAACGAATCCTAAAGATGCCAGGCATCACAACCCAATTTTGCTTTTTCTTAAAAAAAAGTCTCGTCTGTAAGAGGTCACAGCCATGCTTTTGGAATGCAGAATATACCCACCGCATTCTAGTAGGCGATAGGTTCCATTAAATCAAAACTGAGAATTACACTTCAGCAAATGTTGACGATTATTACCATTTTAAATTGGACATGGAATTGGACCATGAATTCAATTGGACCTTTATCGCATAACTCGCCAGTTAAGGATAAGAGGCATGTGGCTGAGATATTGCACTAGGTCACCCATGTGAAATCTGGGAACTAGTGATCCAATCAGGTGACAGTGGACACGATAGATCACAGCCAAAACCACTTTCAGGCATTCCTTGTGTTAGTTGGCCTTCATTGTAAGCTCATTCCAAAATATAGCTGTGCCATTCAATTAATGGAATGCAAAGCACAACCAAATAATCTGATCCATTGGTGTGGAAGATGCATTTCTAAAGCTGAAGGGTACCATGCATACAGTTCTGTGGTAGCTAGATCAGATAATTCCTGAGTTTTCAAGGCCAGATATAAAATGGGTCAACTTATTTTCATGTAATAACCTCAGAATATAGATATTGGCACCAATTTTCAACTGCAAGTCCTGTCCACTACAGCTTCTGGTGCTGTTAGGACAAGAGAGCTTCCGCCCAATCTGATTGGCTGGCAACTCTCAGAATTGGAACTTCCTCCTGAATGAAGGGTGGAAGTCCCATCTCAAAGGTTGCAGGGCAGCCAGTATCGCTGGTGATGCATTCTCCACCAACTCTTTTGGTGGCAGCCAAAAAATCCTGGCTCATGTTATCTGAAACAAGAAATAGAGGCTTTCCGAAAGTTGTAAAGGTGTGGATGCTGTGGATGAATACTATTATGAGATCAAATTATATTCTCCTGCATGATATTTTAAGCTTTTATCTGTGACTGGAGCTCAGAGAATGAAGATGAGTAGCAGCTGCAGAATTGAGCACAGAGAAGGTCCACGTTTGATAAGTTGAAGGGTTTCTTTCTTGCTATTGTTATAATCGTCTCGTATGTTCCAACATGCTCACAAAAGATTACATGATTTTGACAATTAGATTCCAGTAACAACTATCAGGATATTTTACCCATCAAGCATAAACTGCAGACCAGGGACATTGTATTTTTTTTCTTTATTCTTTCATGGGATGTGGATGTCGCTGCCAATTTAGGCCAGCATTTGTTGCCTATCCTTAATTGCCCTTTAACTGAGTGGCTTGCTAGGCCATTTCAGAGGGCAGTTTAGAGTCAACCACATTGCAATGGATCTGGAGACACATGTAAGCCAGACCAGGTAAGGATGGCAGATTTCCTTCCCTAAAGGACATTGGTGAACCACATGGGTTTTTATGACAATCAATGATATAGTTTCATGGCACCATTACTGAGACCAGCTTTCAATTCCAGATTTATTAATTGAATTCAAATTCCACCAACTGGTAAAGTAGGATTTGAATCCATGTCCCCAGGGCATTAGCCTGGGCATCTGGATTACTTGTCCAGTGACATTACCACTATGCCACCATCTCCCCTTAGAATGTACTATGTCACTGATTTATTCTTTAAGGAGCATCAGGAGTTTCAATTGTATCCTGGTAGCGATGTTAGAAGTCCAAACTGTAATTAAATGTATTCCTGTAGGTTTCATCACATGACTTACCCCCACACTCCAACCATTCATTAGACAACGCATCCATCCTTGTGACGTACTGCCTTCCTACTCCAATTAGAAAGCAAAAAGACTCATTGTCCAATTGGATGATGCTTGGCTGTCAGTGAAACTGCATTTTTCTCCCCATTTTCAATGTTTTTATATCTGGTAAAGAGAAATGTTCGAAGTAGATGTAAAAACAAACAATCATTTTTAATGTCCCAATGATTTTTCTCCAGGATTGCACATAGCAGTGTCCTGGGGATTGATCTTCAATCCTGGAGGGCTGGCAAACCTAATACTTAATGTCTTTTGCTGTTGTGTGCACAGGTAACTAAGTGGAAAGGACCAATTTTCCCTGTCTGTGCTGTCCTTGGGCAAGGCCTCCCCGGCAACTACCTGGCAAATTGGTCGTTTTAGTTTCAGAAAGTATTCATGAAGATTTTAAAACGTATTTTACATTGTTGTACTAGATCATGCTGCTAAAAAGCCTCCTGTATCACTGTCATAAAATGTTTTTCTCTAGATATCACTGAAATTCCGAGTGTCAAAGGTACACCTTCACGTAGTGAGAATTTTAATCAAGTTTTGGGTGAAAAGGAGTAACTTTTCATGATTCAGGGTGGCCTTCACAAAAATCCCAACACTTAAGTTTTGTTGTGTTGTGCCACATTTTAGAAAGGAAATGTTGTGGGCCATGACATTTACTGTGATGAAAAATTTTAGGTGTCAGAAATTAATGATCATGGGCTGAAAGCCTAGATTTTCATAGTGAAACGTGTCCAATTTCTGGGAAAAGTGAAGTGGGTCTGGCAAAAGAAATTGTGCAAGAGGCCTTCTGCCAACTCCCACCTCTAAAACTAGCCACCCTATAGGCGGGGTTTTCTGGTCCCATCGAAAATCAACGGATTTTTGGCTGCCTATCCAAACTTTCTGTTTCTGCCTGAAACGGTTCCTGCTGCAGGTGGGACAGGAAAACCCCAGCCCATATCTGACCAGCCTGCCCTTAGACTACCCAACATGTGAAGTTGAAGGAGGGACAAAGCTTAATCGTTGCTGCTATTTTCTTGCTTTACACAAAGTTCCCACATTTTATTGTTAATCACGTTATTCCATAAAGATCATGGGGCGGAATTTCACGGCAGGGGTGGGGTCGTAAAATGCAGTGAGCTGTTCAAAAGTCCATTAAATTCAGCAGGACTGAAAATCCTGCCGACGGGAGAGTCCATAAAATTCCGCCCATGGTGTCTTTCCACAAGAATATTGTATTGCCAGTTGTATTAACAGGTAACTTAAGCCAATTAAACAGTAAATTTAATTTTTTTGTTTCATTAAAATAAAACAAATAACACAAATATAACCAAAGTTGCACATGGTACACAGGGGGAAGGTTGTGCCCCTTTTGCTTTTAACACTTGTGGTTTGTGTAAGCTTGAGACAGTAAGTATTTAAAATTAGGTTCAGTATTTGCAAGTTAACATGTAAAAATCAAACGAATAAACAAAGAACACCTTAAAACAGACTAAAAGGTAATTTCCTACAAATGAATGGAGACTAAGATAAGGTAAGCAAATGGGAAGGAATTTATAAATCAATAAACGATGACCAAGAAATTGATAGGGGGAGAAGATAAAAGAGTGAACCAGCAAGAAGTATAAAAACAGATTATAAGAGCTATCATAAGTACACAATAAGGAAGAGATTAGCAAAAACAAACATGGATCCCTTAGAGACAGACATGAGAAATTATGGGCGGGATTTTATTTGAACCAAGCTGCTCACAGCGCAGGGCCAGCAATGGGTCGGGAAACCCATCATTGAAGCAGCGGGCTTTGCCATGGCTATTTAACTCAGTCATGCCAGCGGGATTTTCCGGTCCCGCCAGCAGCGGACATCATCGCTTGACTTTTGGCCACTCTCCAAGTTTTCATGTCCTGCCCAGGACGATGTCCGCCACTGGCAGAACAGGAAAATCCCACCCTGCATTAGTATCCCGCTTCCTGTTTTCCTTGCCAATCACAGAGTGCAAGCATGATGACAACTTGAATTATGTCAATGAAAGACTCTATTTGAAGGGACCTTGGCTCAGATCAGAATGGCTGCATCCAACATTATTTCTGAAGGCTGCAGAAAGAATAATGACAGGGGGTCTTGGGAAGGCTGTCCCCCCAGTTCCCTAACTCTCCCCTAGCGGTTATGCTGGAGATGGTGAGAACCAGAAGAGAAGTTCTATTTCTTGCAGACAGGAGGAAGAAGTCAGCCACTCAACCCAAACAGGTGTGGTTACTGTGGTTAACAGGACCCTCAACCGTGTCCGACCCATCTCCCGCTCCTCTGCCCTCACCCCTTTTCCTCCCACCCAGAACCATGATAGCATCCCCCTTGCCCTCCCTTTTCACCTCACCAGCCCCTGCATTCAAAGGATCATTTTCCTCCAACTCCAGCATAATGCCACCATCAAACGCATCTTCATGCTCACCCTCCACCCGCCGCTATCAACATTCCACAGGGACCATTCCCTCCATGATGCCCTGGTCCACTCCTCCAACACCCCATCCCCTTCCCACAGCATCTTCTCATGCAATCGCAGAAGGTGCAACACCTGCCCCTTTACCTCCTCCCTCCTCACCGTCCAAGGGCCCAAACACTCCTTTCAGGTGAAGCAGCGCTTCACTTGCACCTCCTTCAATTTGGTCTACTCCATTCGTTGCTCCCAATGCGGTCTCCTTTCTCTATGTTGGGGAGACCAAACGCAGACTGGGTGACCGCTTTGCTGAACACCTTCGCTCAGTCTGCAAGCATGACCCAGACCTTCCTAGCACTTGCCATTTCAACACACCAACCTGCTCTTGTGCCCATATATCCACCCTTGGCCTGCTACAATGTTCCAGTGAAGCCCAGCACAAACTGGAGGAACAGCACCTCATCTTCCGATTAGGCACTTTATAGCCCTCTGGACTTAACATTGAGTTCAACAGCTTCAGACCATGAACTTTCCTCTGTCTTCACCCCTTTTTTAATCCCTTTTTTCAAAATTTATTTTTATTTTTACTCATTTTTCACCCCCTTTTTAAATCCTTTTTCTCTAACCACCAATTCCATCACATTTCTACTTCTCTTTTGTTCTGAAGAAGAGTCATACAGACTGGAAATATTAACTCTGTTTCTCTCTCCACAGATGCTGCCAAACCTGCTGAGTTTTTCCAGCATTTCCTGTTTTTATTTCAGATTCCTAGCATCCGCAGTATTTTGCTTTTATTATAGCAGGACTGTTCTCCTTTGCAGCTGGATATAATGCATGAAGAGATTTAATGATCTAATAAGTGATTACAATAACACTTTCAGGTGCCAGCCCCACACTCTGACCCAGATGTTTGCTCCCGAGGTGAGTGCGCAGAGTCAGGAGAAAATTCCCAGCTCAGCTCTCACCTCAGGAACAGCCCCAAATGGCCGGTATTTTGTTCCTGGATTTGGGTGTGTGTAGGAGTCGGATCCACCACCCCCATAAACAGTGCCACAGAGGCAGCCAATACCAAGACAGGCTATTTAAAAGGCCCACCTCAGTGCTCTGGGACTTCAGCCCAGCTGGAATGAAAGCAGTAAAGCAAAAAACAGCCCTCTATCCCTCAACAACCTGCGCCCCATACCCCATCCATGCCAACCCATGCCCCCACCCACCTCCCCATGGCCCCTCATACCCTCCACGTCAACCTGTGCCCCTCTACCCATCCCCTATGGTCCCTTACAGCCCCTATGCCAACCTATGCCTTTCTACCCAACCCACTTGGCCCCTCATGCATTCCATGCCACCTATGCCCCTCTACCCATACCTCATGGCGCTTTATAGACCCTATGCCAACTTAGTGTCAAATTATGCCAACCCATGCCCCTCACCCTTTTCCCTTACACCCTCCATGCCAATGCATCCAGTATTCACCATGAGCAGACTTCAAGAGCTATGCTGAGAGGAAATAAATAAAGTTCTAAATATCTATTACAGACTTCACTATATGATAAAAAATCACTCTCATTGGTAAAAGCCCATTCAATACATTTAAAACCCTTATAAAAGCAAACATTTGTATTCACATCCCCACAGCTAATCCCTTACACAAAAACAAAAATTGCTGCGAAAACTCAGCAGGTCTGACAGCATCTGTGGAGAGAAAGAGTTAACGTTTCGAGTCCAGATGACTTCTTCAGAACTAAAGAGAAGTAGAAATGTGGTGAAATATATACTGTACAAGGTGGGTGAGACCTAGAAGGCCAGTGATAGGTGGAGGCAAAGGAAAGATTGCAAAAGATGTCATAAACAAAAGGTCGAAGAGATGTTGATGGAGGTGATACTGGCTAAAGGAGGTGTTAATGATGACATTAAGAGTAGAAAGCAGGATGAGCCAGTGACAGAGGGCCCTAGTGGGAGTGTGGTGGGAGGAGGGGACGGTGTGGGAGCAAGGATAAAAATAGGCTAAAAGGTGGGGATAAAACAATGAATGGAAATAAATGGACAGCTAATCCCTTAATAAACTCTTGGAGCTGGCTATCAAACTGAACTTACAGATCTCCACAGTGAAAATGATAGGTTGTGGAAGTAGTCAAGCAGTATCCATTCTGAAGAAGAGTCATATCAAACTCAAGATGTTTACTCTGTTTCTCTCTCCACAGATGCTGCTAGACCTGCTGAGTTTTTCCAGCACTTTCTGTTTTTATTTCAGATCTCCAGCATCTATTATTTTGCTTTTATTTTAGTCACTCATTCCATTTGCCTTCCTAATTACATACTGTAGCTGCATGCTAACTTTTTGTGTTCCATGTATGAGGACACCTAGATCCTTCTGTACTGTAGTTTCTTCCCATTTAAATAATATTTTGCTTTTCTATTCTTCCTACCAAAGTGGGTAACCTCATATTGTACTCCATCTGCCATATTTTTACCCACTCACTTAACCTACCTATGTCCATTTGCAGGCTAAGATAAAAGCAAAATGCTGTGGATGCTGGAAATCTGAAATAAAAACAGAAAATGCTGGAAAAACTCAGCAGGTCCAACAGCATCTGTGGAGAGACAATCAGAGTTAACGTTTCGAGTCCATATGACTCTTCTTCACAGCTAAAGAGAAGTAAAAATGTGATGAAATTTATACTGTTTAAGGGGACTGGAGCAGGTGAAACTGCACAGAAGGCCAGCGATAGGAGGGAGCGAAGGAGAGATTGACAAAGATGTCATGAACAAAAGGACAAAGGGGATGTTAATTGTAGTGGTAAGGGCTAAAGGAGGTGCCGATAGTGGCATTAGGTAAGAGAACACCTTGTGTTAATAGCAGGACAAGGGTAAGCACTCTGGAAAAAAACAACATGAACAAGTAACAGATGGCCCTTGTGGGGGGAGGTGACAGTGGTGGGGAAAAAGATTGAAAATAGCATAAAAGGTGGAGATAAAACAATGAATAAATGAATAAGAATGAAAATAAATAGAAGTAAAAATAAGTGGATATAAATTTTTTAAAATAAATTAAAAAATAAAAATGAATTTTGAAAAAAGGGATAAAAAAGGGATGAGGATAGAGGAGAGAGTTCATAATCTGAAGCCGTTGAACTCGGTGTCAAGTCCGGAAGGCTGTAAAGTGCTTAATCGGAAGTTGAGGTGCTGTTCTTCCAGTTTGCTTTGGGCTTCACTGGAACATTGCAGCAGGCCAAGGACAGACATGTGGGCATGAGAGCAGGGTGGTGTGTTGATATGGCAAGCGATAGGAAGGTCTGGGTCATGCTTGCGGACAGACTGAAGGTGTTAACTCCATTTGCAGACTATTTGTTTCCTCCTCAAACTTGCTTATCTGTCCATCTTTGTATCATCAGCAAATACCCAAGGTTCCTTCATCTAATATAGATTGTAAATATTTGAGGCCCCCAGCACAGATCCCTGTGACAACCCACTAGTTATAGTTTACCAACCTGAAATGACCCATTTATCCCAACTCTCTATTTGCTGTTACTTAGCCAATCCTCTATCCATGCTAATACATCACCCCCAACACCATAAGCTCTTATCTTGTGTAGTAGCTTTTTATGTGACAGCTTATCAAATACCTTTTGGAAATCCAAGTACATTACATCTAGTGGTTCTCTTTTATCCACCCTGCTCATTACATGCTTGAAGAGCTTTAATAAGTTTGTCAAACACGATTTCCCGTTCATAAAACCATGTTGACTCTGGTTATATTATGCTTTTCTAAATATCCAGCTACTACTTTCTTAATAATGGATCCCAGCATTTTCCCAATGACAGATGTTAGGCTAACTGGCCTATGATGTCCTGTAGACACATCGCTTTGCAGGTGCCGCATACCAACTTTGAGATGTACCACAACTAAAAGGGATTCCACTCCCTCAGTATCCAGCTGGTGGGTGTAACTTGCAATACACGCCTCCAAGGGTGCCTCCATGTTGAGATGCCCTTGTACTCCCGGACCTATCTCAACAGCACCCAGCTCTCCAGTTGGGGCTCAAGAACTATTTGCCCTCTGAATGGGCCAGCAAGATCGAGAGCCCGCTCATCATTCTTAATAGGATGGTGAGCGACAAATCAGACAATTAAGAGAACGGTGGTTGCGGAAGCAGTTAATTAGGAGGCCACCTCAGGTGTGCAGCTAGTAAGTGCAGCTCAGGATCCCCATTTGATTCCATGGCCAGGATTTTTAGGATTGCGGGGTTTCCCATCCCGCCATCCAAAGAGCCAGCGGGAAACACATCTCCACCAACACTGTCTTCCCAACAGTCATTTCACACTCCAATGAGTATTGGTTGGCTGCAGGTGGGACTTCCACATCTCACTTGGAGCCAAAGTGCCAGGATTCCAGGAAGAGATAAATTTTGGGGGAATCAGGGCAGGGAGGGTAGAGGAATCCTGGGGGTGGACAGTGCAGGAGTTGGGTGTTGGCAGTGAGGCCAGGGGGTGGGAGGGAGGTCCTGAGGTTGCTGGACCTTAAGGCGGGGGGAAGGGGTTGCCCGAAGTTAAAAGGGGGCTTCTGATGACGGCGCACCTTCCTGCCCAAGGCTTGAACCCGATTATTTTCGGGCTTCCCCTGTACCCAGGAACTCCTCCCGACAGCCTAAAAATTGAGGCAGGACAGGAAATGGCCCTTAAGTGGTCAACAATTGGCCACTTAAGGGCCTCAAATAGGGCAAGGGCAGGTGGCCCATCCGAGGCCTCACCCACCCCTGTGCAAAATTGCAGAGAGGTCAGGGAGAGTGAAAACCCAGTAGGAAGCCCATCCAAGAAATTTTGTGCTCACCTCGGTGCGTGAAATTTAGGCCCATGTTGGGATGCCGAAGAACGTTGGAAAATCCAGACCGTTAACTCTATTTCTCATGCGACCAGGCCTGCTGAGTATTTTCAATGTTTTCTGTTTTTATTTTATTCTTGTGCCTTTGGCTTTCCTAGTGTTCCTAAAAAGTGCTACCCCAGTAGTTGTACCATGACTGATGGAAGGCTGTTGACTTTCAATTGAGAAGAACACAGCTGGCCTTACAGGACGACCTCAAGCAGCTGTGGGCCTAAAAGGCCTCGCTGTGAACTGCACCATCTCCACATAAGTAGCAGCAGTCTGGGTTGGCGGGCTGACAGGCAAGCAACAGCAAGGGCACTGGTGGAGTGGCAGTAGTGGGTAGATAAATGCTGCCTTCCTGAGAGAGGGCAGCTCATTTGTGCTCCAGGGCGCCACTGCCATACCCAAGGGGGCAATGCCTCAGCAATCCTAATAATCTGTTGGAGCTGGCTAAACTGTAGTGACACACTACAAGCACCTTGGAACACTGGAATCCACAGTCATGGTGGCAGCAGTATATGAGGTTGCATGACAGAGGTCTCACAGCAGCACCCAAACGTTGGGTGACTTCTGCTTATACTGCAATGGAAGCTGTTAAATCAGCCTTCAGACACTACATCACAGTTGGGTCCACACCTGTGCTAATGGAATTGGTCACCACTTCCATGTTGGGAAGAACAGACTCCAAACTCTGTCAAGTTGGTTCTGGGCTCCTCCATGCTCCTTGACGGTGTCAACAGGCTTTCTGGCAGGCTTGCCAGTGCACCAAGGATTTCACACCCATCGGCCTTCTTCTGTAGACCCTCCCATTGAAGTAATCATCTGAGTCCTCTGCAGCAGAACATGTGCACAGCATTGCCCTCCAGAGAGCTGGCGTTCACACAACCCTAGATCTGGAATACACTGCCTGAGAGTGCAGTGGAGGCAGGTTCAATCGAGGTATTCAAGAGGGAATTGAATTATTATCTGAAAAGGAAGAATGTGCAGGGCTACGAGGAGGAGGTGGGGAAGTGGCACTAGATAAATGGCTCCTATGGACAGCCAGTGCTGACATGATGGACCAACTCTGTGATTCTCTGGGTTGGTGAATCCTTGCTCCTTACCCTGGCTTCAGTCTACTCATGTCTGGTGTCTCATGTACAGTTCCTGCCTCTGTGCTATTTGCTAAGTTATGCACAGTATCTTTTTCTGAGCTGGTGGCTATAAGTCAGCACTAGGACGACTGCTTTTCTTGATCTACATTAATGACTTAGACTTGTATGTACAGGGCACAATTTCAAAATTTGCAGATGTTGGAAATGTTGAAAGTATAATGAACTGTGAGGTGGATAAATGATAGATTTCAAGAGGACATGGACCGGCTAGTGGAAATGGTGAGCATGTGGCAGATGCAATTTAATGCAGAGAAATGCAAAGTGATATATTTTGGTAGGAATAAAGAGGAGAGGCAATGTAAACTAAAGGGTACAATCCTAAGGGAGGTGGGGTGGGGGTGGGGGGTGGGGGGGCAGGGACAGAGAGACCTGGAGGCATGTGTGTACAAATCATTGAAGGTGGCAGGATAGTTTGAGAAAGTTATTAAAAAGGTATATGGGATCCTGAGTTTTATAAATCAAGGCACAAAGTACAAAAGCAAATAAATTATGATGAACCTATATAAAACAGTGGTTTGGCTTCAACTGGAGTACTGTGTCCAATTCTGGGCACATTGCATTTTAGGAAGGATTGTGAAGGTATTAGAGAGGGCACAGAAAAGACTTGCAAGAATGGATCCGGGGATAATGAACTTCAGTTACATGGATAGACTGGACAAGCTTGGGTTGTTGTCCTCAGAGAAGAGAAGATTAAGAGAAGGTTTAATAGAATTGTTCCAAAACATGAGGGGTCTAGACAGAGTAGATATAGAAGAATGTTCCCATTGGTGGAAGGGTCAAGAACCAAAAGATACAGATTTGAAGTGATTGGCAAAAGAGCTAAAGGTAACATGAAGAAAAGCTTTTTTCTGCAGTGAATGTTTACGATCTGCCTGAAAGGGTGTTGGAAATGCTCAGCAGATCTGGCAGCATCTGTGGAAAGAGAAACTGGCAGAATTCTCCCAGCCTGGAGGTGGGTTCCAGTGTGTGTGGGGGTGGGAAAGTCCTGGAAAATAACTTTGGGTCAAGATTCCAAATGCCATCCTTTTCTCTTCAGAGTTTCCCTTGGGCAAGTTCTGCATTCTGCAGGGAACCCTTGTATTGGATTAATCTCAGAAATTAATATTGAGACTAAATCTTGAAGGTAACCTCAAGTGTGTTAAGGAAGGAATTGGGAATGTGGACAGTTTATAATTAAAGGAAAGTGCTGTTACAGCATTTGTTCCACTATCTAAACATACCACATTGTAAACAATACTGAAGGATACAAATATTCACAACTTCCTTATGACTGCAGTAGATGCAGTCTAGTGCCTAGTGCAGTGATAGATGATGGGGAGCGAGGATAAAATTTTAAAAATGCTCCCTTGATATGTTTTGGCTGTTGAGTAATTGCAAGAGATTTTACACATCTCTATATCTGCCCATGAATACAAATGTGTCTCTTATATGAATGTACATCTTTGAACTGTTCTTACAATGAAATAAACAGTTTGGACGTTATATAGTTAATTCCACCACAATAATTTCCAGGGTAAAATTACCTTTTTCAATATTTGTGCTATTGGCCATTGCAGCAAATATATGTGCATAACCAAAATACTTTCAAGTTTCTCGTATATTTGACTAGCTTCTCTGGATCTCTAGTTTTGGAACAAAACCCAAATGCCCCATAGAAATTAGAATAGAAAGAGGGTGTTGTGGTGTTTATCCTCCACATGAGTTGTGGTCTTAATCCCATGTGCCATCCTTATATTCATTTCTCTTTATCCCCATTTTCTGCGACAACCTGTCTAACTGGTTCTTAAGTGTTGACATGGATCACAAATATCCTCAGAGATGCTCCCACATTGTCATTGACGTTGGTGGAAATGGAGTTGAAATGCCCTTATTTTGGGCAGGAGGGCAGGAATCGTGTTTTGTCTTTCTATTTGAACCTTACATCTTATAGTCACCAGTCCTAAGGTTCTCACCCATATTTAACTCCTCTATCTGATCTGAATCCAACACAAGCTCCCTCTCTGTCTCAATCAATGATTTGACAATTAAAATCTAGCTCAATAATTTTGCTATTCCTACTCATCTACATAGAAATTACAACAGAAATACATAGAAAAACAGTCCATTTGGCCCAATCAGTTCTTGTCAGCCTTTACCATCCACATGTGGGCAAATAGCCTTGTTTCCAAAACCCTTTATCCTCCTTTTGCTTCATCAACATAGCCAATGCAATCTTGAATATTGACACTAGGTCAGATCTTAATTCTGTGCAAATCGATGAGTTTTGAGTGAGTTAAAATCTCATCCACAATGTCCGCCATGAATTGTATTCCACAACTCTCTTTGCAAATAATATCACCTACCTGATCTGTCTACAAATTTCGTCTTCCATTTTCCTCCCATAATTAATGAAACTGTAGTTACACTAATGTAACAATCTTTTTTTTTAACCTTTGATCTCTGGTGTAGTGATATTTCAACACAATGAAAATGCAGGTCGTTTGGTCAGCATCATTCTTTTCATAGTTTGAAATATTGGCCACTCATATAGCTGTGGGTTTATTGAATCAGAATTTTTTTTATGTTACACAAAGGCTTAAATGTTGTGTGGTGACCTTTTCAAACAACCACAATTACACATTCACAGAGGTACAAGAGTCGATTTTACTGCAGTGCACAAAAGGCATGTAAGAGCTTGTCAAAAACTGTAATACTGCATGATTGAGAGCGCTTATACACTGCTCTTTCCCGTGTTGCAGATAATTCAAAGGCACAGGCCAATCTCCACTTTCCAGACAAGTTTGGTTTTAGTTGACAGGTGATTTTATTTTGTCAGAATTATTTCAATTTCTCAAGGATTGGGAAAGAGAAAATATATATTGCAAGTGCCTTTGTGCAGTACACATTTCACCACTGCATAACTGAAGGTGAACATTAGCCTTGCTTTTGGCGGCTTCTGTAAATGAATTTTCATGCTTTTGGGAATTAAATGTTCCCTCTGTATCTCATTCCCCCTTTCCCAGAATGATGGTAATGCTATATTCCTGGCTGTGTTATTGAGAAGGAAACGCCAAAGGAGTCTTTGTGGCCTTCTTGAACAAAGAAAGGGTTCAAATATCTTACTCTGTTGAATAAAGAGTAATTGTATTAAGTTAGGGTAACAAATATGACAATTGCCATTCCTTGTGAATTAAATTATCCTGAATTAACTGAATTGCCAATATTTTAAAGGGCAATGTTATAATTCTGGTACCAACACATATAAGGATTAACAGATTGCTTCAATATTAGATAATAGAGATTTTAGAACACTCACAAGAATTCTTTCAGGAAATTAAAACAAAATCTCTAAGGACCGGATCTTCCGAGCAGCAGCAATGATAAGCGGATTGCCGCTGCGCTCGTAAGAACCCTAACTCAACGTTGCTGCACATTTCTTGCGGGATCTTCCTATCCCAGCTGTCAAAGAAATGCTCAGCGCAGTGTCCCTCAAGGAACTTCATCAGAGCAGTCTGGGGAAAACAGGACAACACTCCCCGCCCGCCTGTTTTTACAGCACTAGCTGCTGTATGGTAAGTTTAAAGGTCCAGTCTTTGAATGTTAAGGAGTAGATGAGTGAATAGATGAGTGAGCGAATGGGGAGGAGGGTGAGTGGGTAGAATGAGTAAGTGGGTGAGGTGGTAGGTGGTTGAGTGGTAGAAGGGTGAGTTGGTGAGGTAGATACAGGGGAGGCGATGGCGTAGTTGCCGCTAGACTAGTAATCCAGAGACCCAGCGTAATGTCTGGGGACCCTGGTTCGAATCCCTCCACGGCCCATCTGGTTCACTAATGTCCTTAAATCTGCTGTCCTTACTGGGTCTGGCCTACACGTGATTTGTGATTAACCCTTAAATGCCTCCTGAACAAGGGCAATTAGGGATGGGCAATAAGCCCACATCCTATGAATGAATTTTTAAAAAGTTAGGTGGGTGAGGTTGTAGGTGGATGAGTGGGTAGTTGAGTCAGGGGATTGTCGGGTGGTTGGAGGATTTCAGCCCGGGCTGGGGTGGGGGTGGGGTATTTGGGTGGTCAGGATAATCGGACGGTCAGGGGGGCAGTCAGGTCAGGGAAGTAGTCGAGTGGTTGGGAAGTAGTTGGGTCGGGTCAGGGTAGTCAGGTAATTGGGGGAGTAGTTGGGTTGAGGGGGTGGTCGAGTTGGGGGATAATCAGGTTGGGTTGGTAATTGGGCTGGGTGGTAGTTTGATGGGGTTGAGGGGTTGACGAATCAGGTCAAGTGGGTAGTTGGAGGTCAGTTGGGGCTGATTGGGGGGTCAGCTGTGGAGTTAACCAAGTGTTGGACTAGGTTTAAACCTGTGATATATTCCCTGGGAAGTTATTCAGTTAAGCACAGCATTAAGGAACTGTCCAAAGTCTTTCACATTGTGTCCCATTGTGTCGGAAGGTTAAACCCTGTGGAAGTCTTCCACAAACCTACTTAGGTCTGTGCATCAGGACTTCCACAGGGCCCCAGTGTGTATCTTCAGTTGTATGTCCAGTTTCTGATGATGTGGAGACTGGAAGATTTGGCCCTGCTTGTCTTGCTACAGTTAAGTGAAATATCTTCCATTTGTACAACAAATGTGAGTGTGTACACAGGTCTGATATCAAGATTGTTACAAAAAAGCAGGTAACATTGACCTGATATTGCAGCTGAGGCTTCTTTGTAATTAATCTTCCTCCTTTCCAACATCAACTTTTGGCTATTCGGTGTGAAACTTCTTCAGTTTACTGAATGAGTGTAACTTGTTTTGACAAGTTTCACACTTAACAAAATATATTGTTGCATGTAATGAAACAGGATATCTTCACATTATGAAGAATATGCTACCCGGCCATCACGAGAGAGGATGCAATTCAAACAATTGATAAGGAGGAGGTATTGCTTAGGTCGTCTGTACTTAAAGTGGATAAGGCACCAGGACCAAATGAAATGCATCCAAGATTACCGACGGAAGTGAGAGTGGAAATTGCAGAGGCACTGGCCATCATTTTACAGTCTTTCTTAGACTCAGGGGTGGTGTCAGAGGACTGAAGAATTGCAAACATTACACCCTCGTTCAAAAAAAAATGGTGTAAAAATAAGCCCAGCAACTACAGGCCTGTCAGTTTAACTTTGGTGGTGGGGAAACTTTTAGAAACAGTAATTCAGGACAAAATTCATTGTCACATGGACAAATGCAGGTTAATTAAAGAAAACCAGCATGGATTTTTTAAGAAAAAATCGTATTTAACTAACTGGAGTTTTTTGAAGAGGTAACAGAAAGGGTTGATGAGGGCAAAGCTTTTGATGTGGCATATATGGATGTCCAAAAGGCATTTGATAGAGTACCACGTAACAGACTTGTGAGAAAAGTTATAGTTCAAGGAATAAAAGGGACAGTAGCAATATAGATACAGAATTGGCTAAGTGACAGGAAACAGAGATTAATGGTTAATGGATGTTTTTCTGGCTGGAGGAAGGTTTGTAGTGGAGTTCCCCAGGGGTCAGTGTTGGGACCCTTACTTTTCCTGATATGTATTAATGACCTAGACTGTGGTGTATAGGGCACAGTTTTAAAGTTTGCAGATGATAGAAAACTTAGAAGCATTGTGAACCATGAGGATAGTGTAGAATTTCAAAATGACAGATAAGGTGGTCGAATGGGAGGACAGCTGGCAGATGAAGTTCAATGCGGAGAAGTGTGAAGTGATTCATTTTGGTAGGAAGAGCATGAAGAGATGGCATAAAATAAGGGACAAAATTCTAAAGGGGGTTCAGGAGCAGAGGGACCTTGGTGTATGTGTGCACAAGTCATTGAAGGTGGCAGAACAGGTTGACAGAATGGTTAATGTGGCATGCAGTATCCTGGGCTTTATTAATAGGGGCATAGAGTATAAGGACAAGGAGGTTATGTTGAACTTGTATAAGACATTAGTTCGGCCTCATCTGGAGTATTTTGTCCGGTTCTGGGCGCCATACTTCAGGAACGATGTGAAGGCATTGGAGAAAGTGCAGAATTGATTCAAGAGAATGGTTCCAGCAATGAGGAACTTCAGTTATGAAGATAGATTGGAGAAGTTAGGACTGTTTTCCTTGGAGAAAAGAAGACTGAGAGGAGATTTGTTAGAGGTATTTAAAATCACGAGGAGTCTGGACAAAGTAGGTAGGGAGATATTGTCCCAACTCACAAAAGGATCAAGAACCAGTGGGCACAGATTTAAAATAATTGGTAAAGGAAGCAAAAGCAACATGAGGAAAACTTTTTCATGCAGCAAGTGGTTAAGGTCTGGAATGCACTGCCTGAGAATGTGGTGGAGGCAGGTTCAGTTGAAGGGAATTAGACTATTATCTGAAAAAGAAGAATGCGCAGGGTTACGGGGAGAAGGCATGGAGAATGGCACTAAGTGAATTGCTCATTTGGAGAGCCAGTGCAGACACAATGGGCTGAATTCTGCGCTGTAACAATTCTGTGATATTGTTGCACCTCATTCTTTTTAATTAGTATTTTCAATATACGAAGGCATATTTAGCATTCCTGTATTCTAGTGATATCATCTGGAGGAAAACAGGCTGGGATTTTCTGTGCCCGCTGGTGTCAGGCGTGTTCGGTGGCGTGAATGGACAATATGGCAAGAAGGCCAAAAATTGGTTTCACAACATCGTGAAACCAGTTTGCAATAGCCCGCTCAACCTGTCGATGGCAGGCCACATTCCCTGCCATCGGACGTCAGGAACCTCATTATAATACATCAACATATCATTATAAGGCCAGCCCACCGGACTCATCCCCTCCACTACTGCCGCTGGATCGTCCACCCACTTCGGCAGGAAAACACTCTGGTGCAGAACAAGTGTGACGTACAGAAGTCAGGACTTACCACCAGGGCCTTGCTCACATCTCAGACATCCAAGGAGCAGAAGATGGTGGAGCTCGACAGCAATGGCACACCAGAGGAATGCCCATGGCACGCTGAGTGGATTCGCATTGACATGGCTCTGCTGCAAAGCAGGGCACGGAAGTTGGAAAGTCACCATTGATGCTCACAACAGATGATGGTTGAGGGGGTGGGAGAAGAAGGTCTAGTATCAACTGGGAGAGAACGAGGTATCCGGGGGTGGGGGGAAGCAGGGTGAGATTGGGAGGGGAGGAACGAAGGTGTCGGTGGGGGTGAGGTTGGGAGCAGGGGAATGAAGGTGTCAGCGGGTGAGGTTGGGAGGGGGGATTGAATGTGTTGGAGGGGTGAGGTTGGGAGATGGGGAATGAAGGTGTCGGGGGGGATGAGGTTGGGAGGGGGGAGGGGAGAATGGGGGTGAGGTTGGGAGAGGGAGCGGAGTATGGGGGTGAGGTTGGGAGGGGGGAGGGAAGTATGGGGGTGAGGTTGGGAGGGGGTAGGGGAGTATGGGGGATGAGGTTGAGAGGGGATGGAGAGTGTGGGGGTGGAAGGTTGAGAGGGGGGAGGGGAATATGGGGGTTGAGGTTGAGAGGGGAGGGGAATATGGGAGTGGGGTTGGGAGGGGGAGAGAGTATGAGGGGGTGAGGTTGGGAGGGGGGAGAGAGTATGGGAGGATGAGGTTAGGAGGGGGAGGGGGAGGGAGTATGGGGGTGAGGTTGGGGGGGGTAGGAGGGGTAACGGGGCAGAAGATGGTAACTGGGGAGGTAGGTGTAATGGGGGGGCGGAAGATGAAAGGGAAGGAGTTCAGAGGGGAGAAGGAGTGTGGAGAGGGGTTGGAGTCCAGGAGGAGGGAGGAGTGCGGAGAGGGGAGGGAGTACAGGGGAGGAAGTAGTGCAGAGAGGGGCAGGAGTAAAGCTGGAAGAAGAGATAGGGGTGTCTGAGGGATTCAGGAAGGGGGAAGGACTAAGCAGGGGTAGGGGTGGGGGTGTGGGTGGGGAGCCCGCAGGGGTTGGGAGGAAGAAGGAGGGAGGGAAGGGGTTCCAGGGGTGGAAGGGATCCAGGAGGGGGAGGGGGGAAGGAGTTCTGGGGGGAAAGGGGTCCAGAGTGGGGATTGTCTAGGTGAACGTGCAAGGGAGGGGCCTGATGCATCTATGACTGCCTCCTGGGGAGCGAACTGAGGGTGGGCGTGGTATGAGGGAATGGTGAGAATGACTGAGGGCAGAGTGAGGCGGGAGGGTGAGAGTTCAACGATAGTGGTAGATGGGATGATGAGGGTGGTTGGTGGGGACTTGGAGGCAGACACGGACCCTGGAAGTGGGAAGGAGGAGGTCGGGAAGTGAATGTGGATGGGGGTGGGATTTTCAGGAAGGAAGGGAACGTGAACATTCACCTGGACATCCCCAAAGGAAAAGGGTTGTGGCTGGTAGGTTACGGAGGAGAGGTGAAAGGTGATGCCAGAGAGGTCAACTGTGATGGGGGATAGGAGGAGAATAAAAGACGAGGTAACGGCACGAAAAACCGAATCCAGACGATGCTGTCCAAATTGAAAGTAAAATAACAGTCATGGTGGGCGAGATCAGGTGCTGCATGGGAGTGTGATCATTGGATGGACAAAGATGCAGGTCAGCTCAAATGGATAACTGTAAGCGAACCCCAGCAGGCAGCATTTAATATGCTCAGGACATTGAGGTGAGTATGATACGTGAAGGATCCTTGTGGGTGGGAGAGTGCTTGCACCAGGCTCCAAAAGGCCCTGCCAGACACACACTTCTCCCTCCAGAATTACTCATCGGCCAACTGCTCCCTCTGCAGTGACTAAGGATGAGGTTAAGGGTCTTGCAGGCAAAGGGGACTTGGAGGGAGAAGACAGCCTCTGAGATTCCTGAATGGATGACCCAGGGATGTCCAATTGCCACTCCTCCTCCCTTCGGATGCCAGGAGGACCCGGCCTGACTCCTTGAGGAGAAGGAGCACCTGGACGGACGTCGGAGTGCAGGTCTGTGCACATTTCCGCGTTCTGCTGGACCAGGGCCTCAATGGCATCTGCCATCCTCCCCATGGAGACCTCCACAAACACACATGTGGGCACCACTTCATCAGAGAGCAGGCAGATGCACTCTTCCGACTCATTTGCCACTCTGTTGAGGGATTCAAACAGCTCTTGATGTTCCCACGCCTTCTGCTGACTTGGACCTCATAGATGCCTGTTCCCCAGCAGTCCTCCGACTGCTGGGGGACTTGCACAAACCTGCCTCCTGCTGCTGCAGACATGTGTCTGTGCAGTGACCACCAGATTGTGAACCCAAGCCTGCCGTAGATCTAGGTCCCACTGAGGTGTTTGTCTCTGCGCTGGTGCAGGGTGTGGGTAAGCGCTGTGACGGGTACCCCAGGCTTGCTTATTTCCAGCTCTTCACTGGAGGAGGTGTCCTCTTGGCTGAAGGTGAGGACATGTTTGGAGCTGAGGGACTGGCTGGCTGAGGGTGTCGTTCGCTTGGCAGAGTTTCCTGTGAACCAAACTAGAGATAATTAGTGCATGGCAGCAGAGTCAAAAGCAGGTAAGAGAGCATTCACAGTTGCATTGAGAGAGGGATAATGTGGTACAGGATCTTTACAAGGGTGTTCGCTGCCGACCTCACTGTCACCGCAGGTACGGTCCATGCCCTCACCAGCCAACGTGATGGCACACTCCTCAAAGTGAGTGAGGAGCCTAATGTGGGCCACCCCATCCCCTGTCTGGGACCTCTCCCTATTGATGTGAGCAGGCTTCTCCTGCATGAAAACAGATGGAGAGAGTGTGAGCAGGGCACATGGCACTGCGTGGAATATTTGGTCAGGTTGACAAACGCGAGCTTGAGAGAGTCTGAGCCTGATGGAGATATGAGGGTGTGTGTGAGAGTTGGTGGTGTTGTCCCTTGAGGTGTGAGGTCCCTGTGGATGTGTGTTGGGTTTGTGAGTGTGTGAGTTGAGAGTGATACAGGAGTGAATTACCTTGGCAGAACGGATGAGACCATTTATCCTATAGCAGCACTGGGTGACTGTCATCTCTTGCAGGGCATTGGCACTGACCACCATTGCCACTGCCTCCCAAGCCGGATTAGTGAGGTTGCTACCCATCCTGCGTTTAGAGTGGGGGTAGAGGGCATCATGGCAAGCCTTCACTGCATCCAAAAGGTGCTCAGGGGACATGTTATTGAACCTGGGGGTGCAGTCTTTTTGCCTTTCAGGGCCATGTCTTCTTTGCAGCAGCTGTGGACTGGAAACACTGAGAGGTGTGCGCGCGGCTGGACTTTAAATATAGTGCCCGGCGTGATGAAGCGATGAGGTGATGGCATGGTGGGTGAATTAGAGCCCGCCCGCCATGGAAACGGTGTGTTTCCCAGGAATGCACAATTAATGCTGTGAGTTTGGGACAATACGGCGTGAAAAGCTGCCATTGCGGCCAGCAGATAAAATGTTGTTTTATCTGCCTGCCAACCCATTTAGTGTAAATCTGGGATGATTCTGCCCGGATAGTTGAAGATAAGTACATTTAAAACATTGAATTTTAAGCGTATCTGTGCCTGTCCTTTTATTTGTAGTGAGGTAAAGTACAAATAAACTAGATGGGCTTGGACATGGTACTTTTGAAAATGCTCTCCCCTTCTGTCTTGAAGGCATTAACTTATGCTGGTTCATTGTGTCTTTACCCTTTTTCTGGGATTCTCAAATGCCAGAGCCACTGATCCCTGTTACCATTATACCCATTTAGTACAGATACTTAGGTCACATGAGCTACTTACAATGTGGCCAGTGATATTTTTGGTGAAAAGTTGGCATGCAAAGAAGTTACTGTAGTGGACACAGCCAAAGACAGGTTACTTGTCCTGTCTTATGTTTCACAAAGACTCTCTATTTTCAAATGCCAACAAGTTGCCTTTATCAATTTTCTTCTTTGGCATTGTAAGAGTATTTGAATTGAATTAATACAAAGTTCCCACTGTTTACCTGTAATACGATCAAGGAAATGACTCCAAATTCTGTAAAGGTGTACTATAAATTAGATAACTTTGTCTTTTGACTGTTGTTTACTAGTTCATTTTATGTTTAGGCTAAAAGGGCACAACAGATGCAAGCAACTCGATACCTAGGTGTTAGTTGCATACTTATCCTATAAGTGTAAAGACACAAATCACAGGATCACAGAATTGTTACGGTGTAGAAGGAGGCTATTTGGCCCATCGTGTTTGCACCGGCTCTCTCAGCATTTTAACTTAGTGCCAATCTCCTGCCTTTTCCCCATAATCCTGTACATTGTTTCTATTTAAATAGTCATCCAATGTCCTCTTGAATGCCTCAATTGAACCTGCCTCCACAACACTTCCAGGCAGTGCATTCCAAATCCTAACTACTCGCTGTGTCAAAAAAAATTTTCTCACTTCGCATTTGCTTCTTTTGCAAAACATTTTAAAACTGTGCCTTTTGGTTCTCAATCTGTTTACAGGCAAGAACAGTTTCTCCCTGTCTACTCTGTCCAGACCCCTCATGATTTTGAAAACTTCTATCAAGTCTCCTCTTAGCCTTCTCCTCTCCAAAGAAAACAGTTCCAACTTCTCTAATCTTTCCTCCTGACTGAAGTGTCTCATCCTTGGAATTCTCATAACCCTCTTCTGCACACACTCCAATGCATTCACTTCCTTCCTACATTCCAGCTGAGGTCTAACCAGTGTCTTATATAAGTTTATCATAACCTCGCTGTTCTTGTACATTATGCCCCTATTAATGAAACCTGGAATACCGTATGCTTTAGAAGCAGCTCTCTACCTGCCCTGCCACCTTTAATGACTTATGTACATATATACCCAGGTCTCTCTGCTCCCGTACACCCTTTATAATAGTATTTTTTATTTTATACTGTCTCGTCATGTTCTTTGTGCCAAAGTCTTCACACTTCTCCTCATTGAACATCACCCTGCCACCTATCTGCCCACTCTACCAATGTGTCAATGTTCTTTTGAAGTTCTACACTGTCCTTCTCACAGTTTGCAGTCTCCCAAGTTTTATGTCATCCTTTGAAATTGCCCCCTGCACACCAAGATCTAGATCATTTATGTATATCAGGAAAAGCAAAGGTCCCGATACCAACCCCAGGGAACTCCACTACAAACCTTCTTCCAGCCTGAAAAATACCCATTAGCCATGGCTTTCTGTTTCCTATACCTCCAGCCAATTTTGTATCCTCGTTGCTACTGTCCTTTTTATTCCATGACCTATAATGTTCCTCACAAGTCTGTTGTGTGGCAGTGTATCGAATGCCTTTTGGAAGTCCATGTACACCACATCAATGGTCTTTCCCTCATCAACCATCTCTGTTACCTCTTCAAAAACACTCAAGCAAGTTAGTTAGACTTGATTTTCCTTTAACAAATTACTGCTGACTTTTCCAAATCTACCCTCATTTTTCCATGTGACTATTAATTCTATCCCAAATAATTGTTTCTAGATGTTTCCCCACCACCGAAGTTAAACTGACTGGTCTGTAATTGCAGGGCAGATCTTTTCAACCTTTTTTGAACAAGGGCGTAATGTTTGCAATTCTCCAGTCCTCTGCATCTCCCCTGAATCCAGGGAACATTGAAAGATTATTGTCAGTGCCTCTGCAATTTCCACTCACTTCCTTCAATGTTCTTGGATGCATCTCATCCAGTCCTGGTGCCTTATCAACTTTAAGTACCGACACCTTATCTAATACCACCTCCTTATCAATTTTAAACCTTTTAGTGACTGAGTTTCCTCCTCTGTCACCATGGCCTGGGCAGCATCTACCTCGTAGGTAAAGACGGATGCAAAGTATTCATTAACACCTCAATCTTGCCTCTGTGTAAATCCCTTTTTGGTCCCTAATCGGCCTTATTCCTCCTTTTACCACCCTTTTATTATTAATGTGCTGAAAGAATACTTTGGGATTTCCTTATATGTTGGCTGCCAGTCTTTTTTCATAATCCCTCCTTGCTTCTCGCTTTTCCACGTAACTTCTGAACCTTCTGTATTCAGCTTGGTTCTCAATTGTATTTGCTATCTGACATCTGTCGTGAGCATACTTTTTCTTCGTTAACTTAATTTCTATCTCCTTTGTCATCCAGGGAGCTCTGGATTTGTTTGTCCTACCCTTTCCTTTTGAAGGAACACACCTTGACTGTGCCTAAACCATCTCCGCTTTGAAGGTAGCCAATACATTGATCCAATGCATGTATGGAATAAATAAGACATGGAACAGTTAGGCTGCAAAAATCCAGACCTTGTGTGTATTTATAAAACTTTTACCTTCGGATCTATAAAAAAAGATGTTTGTATTAATTTATTATAAATAAATCTTCCATACTCCATTTCTAAAATGAAAATTCTAACTACTTGGCACAAGGTAACTTACTGAGGATGAGTCTTACAGCTGCAGCCCCTTTTAAAAATTAACTGCAAGCAATTAACGTTCTGAGGCTAAAAAGGACCTGAGTGAATGAGTGAGTGAAGGCCAGTTATTCGGCCAATGGATGCATGTATTACATAAAGATTGGGCTAAGTGGCAGTAGTGGATGAACAGATAGGGAGATGAGGAAGTGCACCGATAGTAAAGGACAGACGCTGCTGCAACTTAAATGGGCACGAGAAGTGATGTGATGGAATACACTTGGCAAGACAGGGTTTGGTGGGGGTGGTGTGTTGGGGGAGGAGAGGGTGATTGCACCACAAGATGTAGGTGAATCTGCAACTGTACTCACTTTTCTTGATAAAAGCAAAATACTGCGGATGCTGGAAATCTGAAACAAAAACAGAAAATGTTGGAAAAACTCAGCAGGTCTGGCAGCATCTGTAGAGAGAGAAACAGAGTTGACGTTTCGAGTCCAAATGACCCTTCTTCAGAGCTCACTTTTCTTGACCTTGTTTGGTCATTAAACTGTTTCCTGAACTACATCCAAGATCGGGGAACAATGCTCCTGCTGCTCACCTCAAATCACACTTTCTTGGTGAGAGCAGCAGGTTTCTTCTCCCCTTGTGGAGGACATGTATGTTCATCCTGCATTTGAGTACACCCAACAGAAATCCCAGAGAAGCATCAATAAACCTGGATGCTACTGCCTTTGCTCTTTCTGTATCCATTTTAAACACATTTGTCAGGGACAGGATGTGTGTGTTTTATTGTTGTTATTGATGAAAGTGTTTTTATGTGAGAGGTTAGTGTGTTTTCTTACTCTCAGAGTAATTTGTCCCAACTTGAATGATTTCCAGGAGCAAGCTTTTGTGAATTTTAAAATAAAGATTATTTATTACCACATATTTGTCTTGGAGGTTTAAAACTCAACATCCCACATGCACTATCACATAGAGAAAGATTAGATAGAGAAGAAGAATCTGGAATTATTTCAGTCTCTTTCATAGCAGGCCTGTAGTTTCTTGGATGAATTGATGCTTAAGCTGGAGCGGAGGTCTTGTAAAAACAGAGGATTCTCAGTCAGTTGTGAGGCTTCTTGTAGCTGAATTGCTAGGAGGTTGGCTCTCCAGTGAATTTGAAGTTGGAACATGTTGGGGGAAACTTCTCCCATTTTCAAGGTATAACTGTATATTATCTTGGCTGTGTAGTTGTCGTGCAGCTGGTTCAATGTCTTAGATGATGTTTTTGATGGTATCTGTCATGGTGTTTCTGCCTGAATAGCTTCTGCTGTTATTTTTAAAAGCAGGTAACAAACATGGCTGCCTCACGCATGTGACCTGATACAAGTCCAAAGTCCTTTTCCAAATAAAGTGGGGTATTAAGCCAGTAAACATCCTGTCTTGTGGCTTCTCGCACTCTTGAGAGTTTCAGACAGCCAAGGTCTTAATGTTGGGATGAGAGCCACCACAATACAATGAAAGGTTAATGAGATCCATTTCATATTCGCCTAATACCCATTGAATTTCAACATCTCTATTGTCCATGGTGAAGCAGAAAAACTAACCGGCTGATACAGTCCTGTTTTTTACGGTTCATCCTTAACAAAGGGATGCATGAATTTCACAAGTAGCTGTAATTTTGTCTTTGCCTGAGGTTCAGGTTTCTCTGGAGCTAATGCTGCCACAGTCACATAATATGCTGCCACCTTCTTAAAAGCATTTGTGTCCACTCTTAAACAAAATACAGTTTTAAAATTTGCAATATCCTCAAGCCTGTACTGGACATGACACTTTCCAATTCCATTTCTGCATTGGTTTTTTTAAATAATAGACTTCAGATAATGTTCTCTGCGCAGCTTGGAAAGTCAGAGATCAAAATTTATTGCCTTAGGCTGAAATGGGAGAATCTAACCCGGGAACTTTACTTTTGGGTTTTGGACATGCATTTCCCCCAAAACCCTCAGAACTCACCTTTACATTATTATCAGAATAATAGTCTCGTAATAGGAATTCTTGCTGTGACAAAAGCTGTTACTAAACCAGGAATTTCCACCTGCAGTGCTGGGCTACATAATCTACTCCTTCATTGAAGCAACGTTTATCAAGTTAGAGCCAAAACTGGCAGCAATGAAACGTCACATAACAGCATGAAAGGGCAATGGGAAAACTCCAGAGGGAACAGGAAGGGCTTCAGTTCTGCCGAAGGGTCATGAGGACTCGAAACGTCAACTGTTTTCTTCTCCGCCGATGCTGCCAGACCTGCTGAGTTTTTCCAGGTAATTCTGTTTTTGTTTAGGGCATTTTAGTGTTGTTTGCCAGGACAACAGTGAGGAACAGGTAACAGTAGAATAGATGGCAACAACATTTTCTGATTTCTGAAAAGCCAGATTCCTAAATAAATGAGGTAGAAACTGATGGGGTCATATGATTCAGATTAGTTTCCAGTAAATTTTACTATGAGGAAACGGTTCCAGTAATGGCTGCCTGCTTTGACCATCATGATTTTAGCAACAACTATTGGCAAATAGAGGTTTAGCACATCCAGTAGTTAACACAAGTGTTGGCCCATCTATTTGGAATGGGCTATCACCTCCACTCAATGTCATATATGGAACTGTATAAAATGTACTTGTTAAATTATAGATTGAATTTTTCAGGGCTTTTTGGATCTTTCTGAGGGCAAAATCACCCCCACCCCATATAATTTGAATCATGTAATACACGTAACTATTTTAAACACTTATTTCTAGTAGAAAATGTGATCAAAGCTGCTTTATGTCAGTGTGAGACCAAACAGATGTTCACCAAATACACAAGGGACACAAACTACAATTTTATCATGCACATGATGCTTCGGAATAGCAGAATTTTTTTTAAGGTTACAGATCTTAGTGCTGGGGAATGGAACACGTGATATTTCAGCCACACAGTCTTGGTGCCAATTACTCTCAAGTCAGTTTTAAGCACAGCTAGATGCAGAGTAAAGTTCCCTTTACTGTACCCTAACAGTGCACCTCAGAAGCATACACCAAGTTGTAATTTTGCATTTCCCACACCAGCCAGCAGCCTCTGAGTGATCGCATTAGAGACGGTTTTTATGCTATCAATCTATACTGACTGGATTGAGACTGTGCAATTCATTTATCATAGGGTTGACAAGTCAAATGGCCTCCTTACATTCTATAACTCCACAGGCAGAAAAGACTTTCACCTTATAAGGCTGGGATGGATTGGAACACAGATCCTAAAAGCCCATTGCCTAACCAACAAAAGGAACTAGTTCCCCAAGCCATTTTTTAAAAATTAGTTGCCTGATCATTGTCTGAGTCTTCCTGCTTTCTCATAAGAACAGTGTATCCTATCCGTGCATGAATCGCTGAAAGCTAGTATGCAGGTACAGCAGGTAACAAGGAAGGCAAATGGAATTTTGGCATTTATTGCTAAAGGAATAGAGTATAAAAATAGGGAAGTGTTGTTGCAACTGTACAAGGCATTGGTGAGACCGCACCTGGAGTACTGTGCACAGTTTTGGTCCCCTTAACTGAGGAAGGATGTAGTTGCATTGGAGGCAGTTCAGAGGGGGTTCACTAGATTGATTCCAGAGATGCGGGGCTTGTCTTATGAGGAGAGATTAAGCAGTTTAGGCCTAGAGTTTAGAAGGATGAGAGGAGATCTAATTGAGGTATATAAGATGCTAAAGGGGATAGACAAAGTAGACGTGGAGTGAATGTTTCCCCTTGTGGGGTATTCTAGAATAAGAGGCTATAATTTTAGGTTAAGGGGTGGTAGATTTAAATCAGAGATGAGGAGGAATTACTTTTCTCAAAGGGTCATGAATCTGTGGAATTCACTACCTCAGAGTACAGTGGATGCTAGGACACTGAATAAATTCAAGGAGGAGATAGACAGATTTTTAATTAGTAACGGGTTGAAAGGTTATGGGGAGAGGGCGGGAAATTGGAGTTGAGGCCAAAATTAATCAACCATGATCGTATTGAATGGCGGGGCAGGCTTGAGGGGCTGAATTGCCTACTCCTGCTCCTAGTTCTTATGTTCTTAAATACTATAGGCTGGAATTTACTGCAGCTGACGAACAAAGGGTACATTTTTAAGATGAAGCATTAGACTTGCCTTTGCCCATTTAATTTCCAGTGATACTGCAAGTTGCTGTAATTGGGAGATCAAAATGGGACGTGTCCTCACAGGGCATCTGGGACCTATGTAAACAGGGCAAGCAGCTGTACATCTCCTTAACCAATCACATTGAAGGTTTGAGGATTGAAAAGTGCAATCTGAACCAGCAAGTGTAAGGTAGAGGAATGAATTCAATGTCAAATCAGGTATAGAAAATTAAGTAAAGACAAGGAAAAAGATGCACTGAAAGAGAAAAAAGAGACAGAAAGAAAAAAAATTAGAAGCTGAAGGAGTGAGACTCCATTTCTGTTATAGTTAATTTTCAGTGAGGGAAAGCTTGGCAGTAATTAAGATCTTTCACCATTTCTGGAAGATAACAGAGGAGCATCTCAGACAGCAACTTCCCATTTTCATGTTTAATCACACATCTGCCCTCGTCTGAAATTGCACATAAATAACATTGGGTGCTGTGAGTTTTACCTTTACTTTGACAGTAAATTTGATTCATTGTATATAGTCAGGATGGAGTCCAATTTGAGGCAGGGTTACTTTATTTGATTTCCATATTCACAACCAAACCTTTAATGGGAATTATAACCTCTACAACCTGACAAAAACCTAGTAGAGGGGCAGTTACATTGGAGTGGGTGAAATAACCACTCCATTGTCAATTGGCTACCATGATAAAATGCCTGATTAGTCAGATGGGAGCCTCCTACATCAATAGGAGCCCAACACAATCTCCATCCAGAAGTAAATGGAGCAGCTATAGCAGCTAGCTAGGCTGCAGAAACCCTGGTAAGCTGTCTGAAGGGGAATTTTCAACTAAGTTTAAAATTTTTCTTTATAGAAGCAGGAGAAACAAAAATAATCCTCTAGGACCCACAGGAAAATAACCCACTACAAAAATTACATTTTTATGTACATTCAGTTTTATTTACCCCGTAGTAGAAAATGAACAGCGTGACTAATTCAAGCACCACTGCATTCCTATTATAAGTACTTCTTTTCACATATCATACATCAGGTTTTAGTTTTCACAGAAAACAAACTAAATTGCAGATGTGTTTCCAAAATATGAATATAAATCCTGAAATCAAATGTAATAAAGAGAAATATAAATGTATTTGCTTACTTTGTTGTAACAGCTGGAGAACCTTGCTCAGGGCTGTTTTTCAGTTCTATTCTGTTTTTCAGTTTTTGCTGAAACTGTTTTTAAAGTTTTTCAGGAGGTTTTATGTGTTTTGTAGACTGACTTTTTATTTATTCAATCACAGAATGTGGGCATCACTGGCAAGGCCAGCATTTATTGCCCAGCCCTAGTTGCCTTTGAGAAATTGCCATATCCAATCGTGAATGGTGATGGGCAATTAAACAATTCACTGAAGTAGAAAGCTCCAAATGTCCCTATCCTCAATGCTGAGGGAGCCCAGCACAACAGTACAAAAGCTAAGGCTGAAGTATTTGCAACAATCTTCAGCCAGAAGTGCCAAGTGGATGATCCATCTCAGACTCCTCTGGAGGTGTCCAACATTACAGATGCCAGTCGTCAGCCAATTCGATTCACTCCACATGATATCAAGAAACGGCTGAAGGCTCTAGTATGGGCCCTGATAATACTCCAGCAATAATACTGAAGACTTGTGCTCCAGAACTTGCCGTGCCCCTAGCCAAGTTGTTCCAGTACAGCTACAACACTGGCAATGTAGAACATTTCCCAGAATGTCTTGTACACAAAAAGCAGGTCAAATCTAACCTGGTCAATTACCACCCTATCAGCCTACTCTCCATCATCAGTAAAGTCAGCAAAGTGTTGGAAGGGGTCATCAATATTGCTATCAAGTGGCACTTGCTTAGCAATAACCAGCTCACTGATGCTCAATTTGGGTTCCGCCGAGATCACTTAACTCCTGACCTCATTATAGCCTTGGTTCAAACATGGACAAAAGAGCTGAACTCCGGAGGTGAGGTGAAAGTGACTGCCCTTGACAGCATTTGACTAAGTGTGGCATCAAGCAACCCTAGGAAAACTGGAATGAATGGGAATCAAGGGGAAAACTCTCTGCTAGCTGGAGCCATACCTAGCCCAAAGGAAGATGGTTGTGGTTGTTAGAGATCGATCATCTCAGTTCCAGGACATCACTGCAGGTGTTTCTCAGGGTCATGTCCTAGGCCCAAACATCTTCAGCTGCTTCAGAGAGGTGTCAGCTACTTCATTCATGACCTTCCCTCCATCATAAGGTCAGAAGTGGGGATGTTCGCTGATGATTGCACAATGTTCAGCACCATTTGCGACTCCTCAGATACTGAAGCAGTCCATGTCCAAATGCAGCAAGACCTGGACAATATCCAGACTTGGGCTGACAAGTGGCAAATAACATTTGCCAAAGTGCCAAACATTTCACAAGTGCCAAACAATGACCATCTCCAGCAAGAGAGAATCTAACTGTTATGTTTTAGTGTTGGTATAGCCGATAACTTTTTAAAGATTAATCAATATCCTTGGAGGCGTGGTGGTGATTGAACATTGCAGCTCTCATTTATTCTACCTCAGCAACAAAACTAACAAAAAAAAATGGACTCTGTGATCCCACAATGCACTTGCCTGCGAAGTATGGCAAGCCAAATGTTCACTACATAACATATTCCTCCTCCCCCCACCGCCTCCCCCCCCACCCTTCCTTATTGGAAATGTCAGTTATCAAAACATTTCATGAACTAGGGAAAGAGGGTAGACTGCCTCTGTGTTCACTGAGCCCATTTCAAGTCCCTGATTTTATAAATTCAGATACTCAGGCGACATTATCTCCCGATATGGAATACAGCAGACTTCTGGTGCTTTTACAGGGTAATGTTCATCAGAGACTGATGGCAATTTTGGACTTGTAGCCGAATCTGAAGTTGTGTCTAATGCAGGTGAAGGTGAGACGACTTCAACTTCACTCGAGCTAGACTGAGGAGGTGAGACTGGAGTCAGCATTCCTTGACTTGGAGATGACTCTTCCGTAAGAGCCGTATCCTTAGATGGCGCTTGACTTGGCAACAGTTGGTCAACATATCTCTGCCAGGTGAGATCATTCGCAGTTTGGACTGTGTACGAAGCAGATCCTGTCTGAGTAATCACCATAGCAGGTACCCATTTAGCTCGGTAGCATGATTACGAGCTCGAGCTTCTTGTCCAGAACAGAAAATTCTTGGCTTCAACCTTTGTGCTCTACGCTTCACTTGGTTACGCTGTTGCCGTCCCATTTGTAGGAATGCTGGAGATGCTTTAGTCGTAGCATGTGGAGTGTTTCAGTATGTCAGCAGAAATTTGACCAGACGCTTTTGAATGGAGAATGCCTTTGTGCTGCATTTAAAATGTGTTTCATGGTTTGAACAAATCTCTTAGCTAACCCATTGGTGGATGGGTGGTATGGTGCTGAGGTGATGTGATGAATTCTGTTACTTCTCAAAAAATTCTCAAACTCCTGCAAGACAAACTGAGATCCATTGTTGGTCACAAGTTGTTCTGGTAACCCGTAGTGACTGAACATTTCTCTTAGCCTTTGAATTGTACTCTCAGCTGTAGTAGAGGACACCACTGAAAGATCTGGCCATTTGAAATGAACACCCACAACTACCATGATTATTGTTCCTTCAAATGGCCCAGTAAAATCGACATGGATGCACTGGCAAGGGTTTTCCAGCTATTTCCATGGGTGGAGCAGTGCCAATTGAGGCATGTTTCTCACACTCTTGCATAAGGACAAGATCTTGCCTTGGCTCCAATGTCTTGGTCCAGATCAGACCACCAAAAGTAGCTTCTTGCAATCTCTTTCATGCGAACTATTTCACAGTGTCCAAAATGCAGTTGGTCTAACACTGGTTCCCTCAATGTTGGTGGAATAATAACTCGCATGCCCCGAAGCAAACATCCTGAAGTGACTGATAATTCCATCCTCCTGGAAACGTAAGGGTGGGCATCAGGTGAAACTCAGACGTTCGGGGAAGAGTTGCCATGCATCACAAAGTCCATGACTTTGGACAATGTTGGGTTCTCTCAAGTAGCCTTCTTGATTTGGACTGAAGTGATGGGTGTGTTCTCCACGTGTGCAAAGTAGAAAATGTCTTTTTGAGCAGTGCCTACATGGCTGACTGGTAGCGGCAGCCTCAAAATGTAGGTTTTTGAGATTTGATGTCATATGCGTGAGCACCCAACATCAATGCCCAACGCTGCATCCTGCTTGCAGCTAAAGAAGGGATGCCTGTGTGTGGACTGAATATTGAGGTGAGTGGCTGATGATCAGTCAGCAGCATGAAATTCCATCCAAACAGGTGCTGGTGAAATTTCTGGATTCCGAAAATGATTCCCAGTGCTTTGCGTTCGATTTGAGCATATTTGCTCTCTGCTTTGCTTAAAGACCGTGAAGCGAACACTATGGGCCTCCCCACACCTAAGGACAAACTCCATAAGGCGAAGCATCACATGCAAGTTGTAGAGGTAAGGGGGTAAGGGGGGGTCAAAGTGTGTCAGTATCTCAGAACCTGTCAGTGCTGCTTTAGGCTTCTTGAATGCAGTATCACAGGCTTCTGTCTGTTTCCAGACTTTGTTCTGACACAGAAACTCATGCAGGGGTTTCAGCAGGGTTGCCAGCCGTGGAATAAATCTCCTGTAATGCTTCAGCAGCCCTAAGAACGAGCGAAGCTGGCTGGTATCCTGAGATGCTGGAGCATCCACAATAATCTTGACCTTGGAGGGTGCTTTGTGAAGCCCAGCAGCATCAGTGACGTGTCCCAAATATTCCACAGAGGGTTGAAAAAACTCACATTTGTCTTTTGAACTCATAGGCCAGAATCCTCTAGCCTCCAAGTTCTTGAGACGATCCTCATCAGTCCTGCCTATTACCAAGATGTTGCCAAGGTAACACTGAACTCCAGGAAGCCACTCAGAATCAGGTCCATGGTCCTCTGAAACAAGGCTGGAGTTGATGTTATTCTAAAAGGCAAACAGCAATATTGGTACAGTCCCTTTTATGTTGTGATGGTAAGATATTCTTGTGACTTCTCATCAACATGCATTTGTAAGTAGGCCTGGAGTAGATCTAGTTTCCTGAATTTCTGTCCACCCACCAGGCCAGCAAAAAGGTCCTCAATATGGGGAAGTGGATATTGTTCAGCACACAACACAGGGTTAACAGCAACCTTGAAAACCCCACAGATGTGTATGGAGCTGTCTTTCTTGAGCATTGGAATGATGGGTGTTGCCCATTCGCTATGGGAGACAGGTACCGAGACTCCTATCTTGCCTAGACGCCCCAGGTCAGCTTCGACTTTTGGCCATATGGCATAAGGCACGGTTCTGACCTTCAGAAACTTTGGTTGAGAGTCAGGTTTGATATTCAATTTTACGGTGATTCCCTTCATGCTTCCCAAATCTCCTTCGAAAACAACAGCATTTTTTTTTATAACAGTTCTTAGACCAGTTTCTTCTTTTGCAATGCTGTACGCTTCTGCCCAGTTTAACTGGGTCTTCTCAAGCCATAACCGTCCAACTAAAGCTGGGTAGTTGCCTCTCATCACAAACTGTGGTAGCTTAGCAGCCTGTCCATTTAGTTCCACTTTAACTTCCACTCTGCCCATCATAGGTACAAATTCTCCTGTATACGTTTTCAGAATGATTTGCAGGTGTCAAGGGAAGATGTTTAAGCTTCTCCTGATACACAGCATCTGGGACCAGAGAAACTGCTGCCCCTGTATCCAGTTCCATATGTAATGGTTGGCCCTCCAGCAGCTGTGTTACCCAGTAACCCTGTGAACCACCTGCTGCTGACAAGATGTGGAGGGGTCCTTCTTCTTCAGATTCGGTGTCACTCTGGTCCACCCGTTCCTGCTGTATGACATGCAGATTTTTCTTCTTGTTACTCCAGACAGCAGATTCTTTTTTCTCTGGTTTACCTTTCTGATTCACTGCTACTTTTTTGTTTTTCCAGACACGCTCAATGTGTCCCCCCTTGCCACACTGATGGCATTCAAGGTCTCTGCACCAACATTCAGATGGATGGTGACCAGGCTTTCCACAATGGTAACATTCTTGGCTGCTTGCTATCTTGTGTACACACTCAACTGTCACGTTATGCACTCGAGATGATGCGCTCAGCTGCCATGTTTCTTTTGCAGCCAGTCCCACGGAGACTGCCATCTCTATGACTGTCTGAAAAGTGAGGTTAGCCTCTGTCAGGAGGCGTTCCTGGATTGCTTCAGTACAAAGGCCACAGATAAACCCATCACAGAGGGTATCGTTCAGTACTTCCTTGAATTCACAATTTTCAGTGAGCTTTTTAAGTGCTGCAACATACTGCACAATTGTTTCCCCCTCTTGGTTTCTTTTGTGAAACCCAAATCTTTCTGCTATGACAAGTGGCTTAGGGGAAAAATGCGTCTCTAGGACTTTTGCAATGTCCTCATACAATTTTGTGCTAGACGGCACCAAGCTTCTTAGTAAGCCAAAGGTTTTAGCTCCCATCACACTTAAGAAAGTTGCCACTTTTCTATTATTTTCAATTCCATTTGCAAGGATGAAAACCTCAAAGCATTCAGTGTAGGAGCTCCACTCTTCCACAGCCTCATCGCAATGTCCCATAGGTCCAGAAAATGTAGTCATTTTCTGCCTTTTTATTTCCTCTTCTTCATCAGTTACTTTTTGCTTATTGTCATTTCCTTTTTTCGTAGCCACCACTTTAAATGCTGTTACAGCTTTAAGACAGTAACCTTTTTTTAATTCAGGCTGTCAGCGGCAGCAGTTTTGTCTCTGCGGTTTCTCCCACACTTTTTGGGCCCCTACCGAGCTCTGCAGCGATTGTGGACCTTCCCTTTCTGTAAGTTTTTAAATGTCCTAAGACTGCAGCATCTTCTTCTCTCTGTCTTCTTTTTGAGCCATGCATGTCCTGTATATTTGGAACTTCGGAGGCTGTCTGCAGCTGACGGCCCTGTGGCCGTAATTTTCCTGCACTTTCTCGGGATCCCCGCAATCGTGGGTCTCTTTCTATTTGCAAACGTGGCTGCTTCACATTTTGCTGTAAGTTTTTTTTTTCTAAACTTCTTTCCTGTTCAGAAAAGCACAGCAGCGATTTCTTCCCTTTCTGTCTTTTTATCTTAGCCTTGCAGATCCCTTTTGTTTGAACTTCAGAAGCGCTCCAGGAGAGTAGGCAAGCTTTTTATCTTTACTAGCAATTTCCTTTTACTAGCTGTTTCACTTTTCGAGTGGCCTTACTGCAAAGATCCGTCATCCTCGTCGCCAATTTGTTATGTTTTAATATTGGTACAGCCGATAACCTTTTAAAGACTAATCAATACTCCCGGAGGCGTGGAGGTGATTGAACATCACAGCTCTCGTTTATCCTACTGCAGTAACAGAAATAACAAAAAAACATGGACTCTGAAATCCTACAATGCACTGGCCTGCAAAGCACGGCAAGCCAAACAATTCATTCAATAGATATCACTAACCATAACCCCTTGACACTCAATGGCATTAATATAATTGATACCCCCACCATCAAAACCCTGGAGGTTACCATAGACCAGAAACTGAACTGGACTAGCCATATAAGTACTGTGGCTACAAGAACAGGACAGAGGCTAGGAATCCTGAAGTGAGTAACTCGCCACTTAACTCCCCAAAGCTTGTCCATGATCTACAAGGCACAAGTCAGTAGTGTGACAGAATACTTTCCACTTGCCTGGATGAGTGCAGCTGCAACAACATTCAAGAAGCTTGGCACCATCCAGGACAAAGCAACCCGCTTGATTGGCACCCCATCTACAAACATTCACTCCCTCCACCACTGATGCACAGCGGCAGCAGTGTGTACCATCCACAAGATGCACTGCAGGAAATCACCAAGCCTCATTAGACAGCACCATCCAAATCTATGACTAGAAGGACAAGGGCAGCAGATGCATGGGAGCACCACCACCTGAAAGTTCCCCTCCAAGCCACTCACCATCCTGATTTGGAAATATATCTCCGGTTCTTCATTGTCGCTGGGTCAAAATCTTGGAACTCCTTAACAGCACTGTGGGTGTACCTGCATCACATGGACTGCAGTGGTTCAAGAAGGCAGTTCACCACCACCTTCTCAAGGGCACTTCCCAATTAGGAATGGGCACTAAATGTTGGCCTAGCAAATAATGCCCACATCCCATGAATGAATTTTTAAAAATTGGTGGCGTGAAACTGCTGTGGTCCATGCAGTTAAAAATATTCATAAAGTGCTGATAGTTAGAGTTCCAGAACTTTGACCTGGTAACGATGAAGGAATGGTGATAAATTTCAATGTCAGGATGGTATGTGACATGGAGGGGAACTTGGGGGAGAATTTTCTCCCCGTCGGGCGGGCTGGACGGGATTTTACGTGGGCAGGCCAATTAAGGCCCGCCCAGCATGACTTGCACCCTGAGGCGCTGAGCGCACCCTGTGCAGACGGTGGGGGAGAGAGGGAGAGCCGGGGCCTGTGCTTTTTCGTGAAAGAGCGCAGAAATCTCCCCAAGGCATGGAGCATCTCAGGGAGATTACTTTGATCTTGAACAATTGAAATAAAGAAAAAAAAATATTCAGACATGTCCCCTCATGTGACAGTGTTACATGAGCTACATGTCAATGAATTTTAATGAAAATTTTTATTTAATTTATAAAGCCTTCATGAAACCTCATCCCGTCTGTGAATGAGGTTTCATGACAAGTGTGAAAGATGTCTGGGCTCTTCGCCTGCCCAGCAACCTTAAGGTTGAACGGGTAGACCTGCTAATTATTTCAAGTGGTTGTTAAGTGGCCTTAATAGGCCTTTGAAAGTTCGGCGGGCACGCAGCCGACTCCTGTGTGCGCCTGCTGAATTGAAGATCGGACTGACGCGCGTTGACGTCGGGATGCATGCCCAATGTCACCGCGCATCATTTTACGCTTTGGCGAGCAGGCCCCGCTCCCACACACCTGCTAGAAGATTCAGGCCTTGGAAGGAGTGGTATTCTCTTGCGCTTGCTATCCTTACCCTTCTGGGTGGTAGAGTTAGCAAGTTTGGGAGGCCCTGTCAATGAAGACTTGGCAAGCTGCTATAGTGCATCTTGCATACTGCTGCCACAGTGCACTAGTACTAGAGGAATGAATGTTCAAGGTTGAGGATGAGGTGCTAATTAAGCAGACTACCTTGTCCTAGATGGTGTCAAGTGTCTTGAATGTTGTTGGAGCTGCACTCATCTAGGCAAGTAGACAGTATTCACACTTTAGACTTGTGCCTTGTAAGTGATGGAAAAGCCTTGAGGAGTTAGGATATTAGTCACTCAAAGCAGAATACCCAACCTCTTATCTGCTCCTGTGGTCACAGTATTTATCTTGGTGGTCCAGTTAATTTTCTGGCCAATTGTAACCTCCATGAGGTTCATTGGGTTTGAATATGCATGGAAAGTGATTAAACTCTCTCTCTTGTTTGAAGATGATCATTGCCTGGCACATGTGTGGCATGAATGTTATTAGCCACTTAACAGCCCAAGACTGGAATTTTTCCAGGTCCTACTACATTAGCATGAATTGCTACATTACCGGTCACTGCAATCATTGGCAAACATTTCCAATTCTGACCTTACGATGGAAGGAAGATCAAAGCTGAAGCAGCTGAAGATGATTGGGATTAGGACACTCCCCTGAGAAATCCCTGAAGGATCTTGTATGTTTAAAAACCAAGAGCAATGTTTATTAATACTTCAGTCTTTATTAGGAGGCAGTAGCATTTTTCAGCAAATCATTGGCAATTATTTATCGTTTTGAAGGTTCATCGTTTTTGGTTACCTCTTTAATGAGCAATATTTGGATTATAATATCTCAAACCATCTTGATAATCACTCCAAAAGTCCCTCCTCCTGAATTTTAAAGGATCCATTAAACTCTGTGTTAAATAACAAAAAAGTCATCAAAGCTTTCGCTCCATAAGCAGGCATTAGAGAAAAGACTGGTAACACATGATAAATAAGAGTAGAAGTTTCAAAAAGATGTAAAGAACTGCCAATGATTTATGATGTGCTGCTACCCTTAAGAACACTAAAACATTAACATAATCAGCACTTGGTTTTTAACCTTGCCAAATGACCTTCACGTTCGAGAATGTTATCATTAAATTCCTGATTTAAAAAAATTGGATTTTGAGTTATCTGAAAATCAGAGAAATTGCAATGGTCTTTTTGGACATTTTCCTCATCTCTTCAGTTCTCATGCTATGAATTTAAAAGCATAAACCTATTACATGAATACATACAGGATCATTGTCACTATCAGAAGGTACTGCCAGAAATTATAATGATGATAGAGTGGATTAATTGTGGTAGCCTGCACCTGATAGATTGACTTCCTTCTTCCTTCTAATGCTTTACTTTCTAGACTGCCTAGGAATGGTGGACTATTCATGGTGCTCATAATTAAACTGACATCTGATTTAACGCAACTGGACTTGATTCAAAGGTGTTTAAAAAAGGAATTGGTGTCAAACTAAATGGCAAAACTATATTCCTTGTTCTATGATCATCAATTTTAACTTTATTAAAAGCACTAGAGAATATCTGTATAACTTTGTTTTGAGTATAAGATTCTTCCACAGTGCCATATGGTACATATGAACAAATTGATATTTAAAAACTAGGATGTGCAAATACTATCAGTGTCTAAGTTGTCAAGCATGAAAGCAACATGAAGGTCACTGGCAATGAGCCAAAGAATTAATCACAAAATCTAATAGTGCACTAAAAATGAGTCACAAATTAAAATAGCCCATATGGCAACTCATAAAAGATTCATAATAGATTGATGTTCATCCTGGTCCATACAAGGTTAGATTTTTGTAAGATATGAAAATTCGATCCTTCCACTGTTTTAGTGCATTCACTGCTTTATGAGTTGTTGTCAAATAGGTGCAGTCTCCATTTGCATTTTTGAAAACCCACTTTTCCTCAGGTAAAATATTGGTAACTTACTATTCCCTCAAACCAGTAATTGATTCTCTATTAATTAGTTTACTAGTATCCTCATTTATGAATATTCAAAACGATTTCTTTATAATACATGCAAATTCTTCCGATATTCTGTACCTCATATCTATTTCCTGTTGTCATGATCAACCTACCCTTTTCTTTTTAGTAGTTAGCTGATTTATTAAATGCCCTTTAAATTTTTTTGCAGCTGCCCAGGCATGTAACTTAAAGGGGTCTGACTTGTACATGGCCTGCCAGAGAAGGCCATGCACCTTAGAGTGAATGTTGGTCAGGATAATAGGACACACTTGTGAGGCTAATAACGGCTATGTGATATTTAATGTCATCCTCATAATGTTAAAAGTTTAACAGTTACCTCTGTTTCTATTACCTTTATCAAGTAACACTGTAATTATTTCTATTCAAACCTTCCACTAACAGCGTTTCAGCAAATTCTATCTCATTTTGCTGCCCCAGCAGATTGTCAGACATTTCTGTTTTTCTACACATTACCATGTTGTGAACTGCCTCTTTAGTAGCCACATTTGAAGATAACCATTATTACCCCATATCTTCTCTTTGCTTTGGAATGGCCCATTGTTGCTCAAGCGCAGAGGTCACCAGGTTTAAAGACTCAATTTTCCAACACTTGGGCCCAAATTTTCGCAGAGCCCTTTGGTCTCTGCGCCTTAGGCAAAATGGCACTGGGGCCTCGAATCCAGAAGTCCCACCCCCATATCTGGCACCCACCATTTAAGCTGGGGTGGGGAATGGGAACAGGACATATTTCACACTTACGTGGTTCATGGAGGCAATGGCACATTTAAAAGTACATCTGCCTTCACTCGGAAGCAATTTTCGTCACCGAGGTTTCTGAAAAGTGACTTGTAGGGTTTACAAATTTGAGGAAAAGGTCTAAACCTACCTGAGTTCTTTGGAGAGGTTCGGTACCCATTTGGAGAGATCAGATTCCCTTTTGGGATCTTAAAGAGTAGATGTGAATTGGCGTAAAAGTTGGATACGGCCTGTGGAAATGTCAGGCTGTCAAGTTATTTAAATCCCAGCTGGATAAATTTTGAATACAAACCAGCCTGCTGCTTTGAAAAAAGTCAGTGCTTGTAATTCCAATGGCTGTTTGTTGACATGAGCCTGAGGGTTATAATTATAGCATCATTACTGCTTGACTGCTTCCATAACCTATCATTATCACAGTGGAGGGTCCTGTAAGTTCACAGTTTGATTGACAGGTCCTAGTAGTTATAAAGGGATTAGCTGTCTTTGATGTGGGACTTTGAATGCAAATGTTTGTTTCTACAAGGGATTCAGCACTTGTAAGGATTTAAATATGTTGAATGGAGTTTTATCAGTTTTTTTATACAATGAAGTCTGTAATAGATACTTAGAACTTTATTTTATTTCATCTCAGCCTGGCTCCTGAAGTCTGCCCAAGGTAGATACTGGATGAGTTGGCATGGAGGGTGTAAGGGCAAAGAGTGGTGGATGGATGCCATGGGTTGGCATAAGTTGGCAAGAAGCTTTTATAGTGTTTATAAGGGACCATGGTGATGAGTGGGGGTCATTAGTTGACATGATTTGGCACCAAGTTGGCATAGGGACTATAAGGGGATGTGGAGGTGGGTAGAGGGGCATATGTTGGCATGGATGGGGCATGGAGGAGTGAGGGCTGTTTTGTGGTTTACTATTTTTATTCCAACAGGGACAAAGTGCCAGAGCACTGAAATGGACCTTTTAAACTGCCTGCCTCGGCACTTGGCAGCCCCTGTGGTTGCTTCCACGCTGTTTCCAGGGGTGGCGGGCCCCAACTCCAGTATGCACCCACCTCCACGGAGCAAAAATCTAGTGGTTTGGGCTTGTGGATCCGGGAAATTTTCCAACTCTGCACAGCTGACTTGGGTGCGAAAATTCGGAACTTAGTGCATAAATGCTGCACCTGAAAGCACTGAGGATCCATGGGCCCACATATCACTCTACAATGCAATCATGGCCAGAATCTTCTACTTGGCAAGCCGACGCATAAAATGATGTGTGGTGATGTCGGGCGTGTGTCCTGACGTCATCATGCATCATTCGATTCTTCAGTTAGGCGGGTGCACACCAGAGTCAGCTGTGCACACACTGAACTGTCAAAGGTCTGTTAAGGCCATTAATGAATTAATTAAAGTACTTGCCAGGGCTGCCCGGTTGGCGGGCAGGTGAAGAGCCCAGGCAGCCTTCGCATTTTTCATGGAACCTCATCCATGGGCGGGATTAGGTTTCATGAAGGGTTTATTAATTAAATAAAATGTTTTATCAAAATTCATAAACATGTCCCAGCTCATGTGACAATGTCACATGAGGGGACATGTCTGAGTAATGTTATTTTTTCTTCTTTCCAATGTTTTTTTGTGAAATTAATCTCCCTGAGGCATATGCGCTAAAGAGCACAGGCCCCAACTTTCCCTCCTCCACCCCCGTCCACAGAGGGAGCGTTCAGCGCTTCTGGGTGCGCGTCACACAGGATGGGCCCTAATTGGCCCGCCCACATAAAATGGCAGCGCGCAGCCAATCGCAGGCGGCGATTGGCTCCATGCCTGCTCCCGACCAGCCCGCCCGACAGGGAGAAAATTCTTCCCCATGTGTTTAACTTGAAAATATATACACTGTTATCTTGCATTCCTCCTAGCAGCAAACTTCATTTATTACTTATGGTAAAATACCTCCTGTTCAACTGCACTTCTTCTGAGGCAAATTTGGGCAGCATTTTGGCTACTCGCTACTGAGCTCAAATTTCTACTATCTTATACAAAAGCCGATCACAAAACGGCTAACCATTCATCCTGCTTAACAGCTAATCACAACATTTACTTCCCTACTTAATGAACCTGGCTCAAACCACCTACAGTTAAAGCACCAAATAAAGGGGTTTAAGCAATTCATAGTTTCAACAGCTAAGATTAAATGAATTAAAGTGTATTTGAACCAAAATGCAGTGAAATATGAAAACATCATTCGTTATGTGGTAATTGCTCCCACTGTGATTAAACATCAGATATTTTTGGTGTTACAGCCACATAAGGAGGGGTAAAAATGACTTCCCTCGTTTACTACTCCAAGTTTGACCGTAACAGGGTATTTTGTGAATTTAGAAGGATGAAGATATTTACTCTCTGACTGTGCTTGACCATTTATGTGCTGATTGCAAAGAAACTAGTCTGACAAGCTCTTAAGCTTAAAACAAAAATGGATTAGTTATTAATGAGTTAAAAACCCACCCAGGTAAAGATATTTTAAAAATTAAAAAGGTAAAACCAGGTCTCAACCCACAGACACACACACAGACACATGCAAAATTTACAAATTGTACAGGGGATAGTTACTTCCTTACCCAAATTAAAGTTCAATGCTGAAAGGTGAAAAAAAATGGAGAGCTCACTGTTTATGAGTCCTTGGCTGCAGCAGCTTCTTCTCCATGTTTGTCTTGAGATTTCAGGAGTTGAAGCCCATGTAAAACTACAATTGCCAGAGACAATTTATTTTTAAAATGTAAGCTGTCTTTTCCAGAAGTTGATGATTTTCCCACCAGAGCTTCCTTTCGATGAAAATTCTCTATCTCTGTGCTGGATTTTAAACTAGAATCGAGATAGGATCTTAACTTGAGAGAGAAGAGAAGGGAGCTTGTTACTGCTTCATTGGCAGCTTTTCCAGATTCCTGTTTTAGCAGTTTGCACGCTATATTCAAAAGAAATTTCAAAAATGGTTGCTCCAGTCACATGACCCCTGCCCTCATAATGATTTCAGAAGGTATTTGTTTAGCTGATGTCTGAACCGACTGTGGCTATTGCTCCTCCTATAATGTCCCAGCCATTAGCTTCTGAATGATTCATTATCCACCTTGATGAGATAGGAAAAACATCTTTCCACATAGCCATTGCCCTAGTAGACTTTCTGTCTCCACTTGAGAGGTAGCCTTATGAGGTCCAGTACAATTTTCAACAAATCACATCAGCAAGTGTGAAGTTCCAGAGAAGGATGCTGTGGCATGTCTGAATTGTAATTCACATTGGAACTTTCCAGAAACTGGTCAACTTACAATACCAGATTTGTCGCAACCATCTTAAGTCAGTGTCTTTCTTTGCTTTTAAAACGTCCTTTTTAAACAGTTCAATATATATGCTTGATAAGCTAGTGAAATTACAGATTGATATCACTCATGCACATGTCATATAATTATGACAATTGGTCTTTCACATTATCCTGACCTCTTGCTGCTCAATTGTAATATTTGTTTTTGCCATTACCTGACCTTCAGAACTCAGAAAAATACTGGCAGATTCTTAGACACGGAAGATTCTATAATGATTGTACCTGCAAGTATTAGGCAAATTCACAGTTGCTTTCAGAAATGCCACTGGCAAACTGAAATTACACTTGAGTTGAGTTCAGTTCTTTCTGGAAAATCGGGCAGTCACGCACTATAGTTTTGAGTTTCAACCTTAGGGTTCCCCAAACAGTTTAACATTCAGCCATGGAAGTGAAGAATGTCCTATGTTTTTGCAGGGTTGTTGGATGCCTTTGACTGCTAAATGGTTAGTTCAGGAGAGGAAAGACAGACATAAAGCACCTCCCTCTGTGTCAAGCATGGCACCTGCCACCTGAGGTGGAATTACAATAACTGCTCCCTCTGGCCAAAGGATGCTGTGGATAGATAACGCTCCTGAGGCTGCTACAAAGGACAAATCATGAAAAATTAAAAATAGATCCATTGAATTTCAAAATAATAACATCCAAAACTCACAGCTGTGAAGCTAATTTAAAATGTGTCTCTTTTGTACTGTGCACTTATATTATAGAGAATGGCAAATATATATTGCAACTTATTGAAACATTCCGGACAATTCAGATAATGTCCTACTATAATTCTGATGCATTAGAAGCAGGGCTGAGTGAATAGGATTGAGATTGGCTGTTTCTATGAAACAAAATCCCATGTGGTGTTATTCTTCTCATCTTTAAACCGGCTTTTACTTTTAGAAATCCACTTCAATGCTGTTTCATCTTTTCTCTCTCTAGTGGGGTTAGTTAGCCACAAAAAACAAGAAAACCGACAAAATACAACTAACTGTTTCAGTACTGCACAAATAGTTGGAACATATTTCTACCACTGGAATAGCTTTTATCTCTAAAATCATAAACAACATCAAACAGATTATTACTTCAAAGATCAAGCTTAATCCGATACAATTTAGCTAAAGGAGAAAACAAAATTTAAACTAATTAATCCCCCTTAAAGGAGCAATGCAAATCTCTTTGTGTTTGGTGCAGATAACTCAGGGAGGGCAAGTTTGCTGTGGTTTGATGCACTCTCATCCTCCAGCTGCATCTATCTCGTGTCGCTCTCAGTGCCCTCTTGAAACTCGAGCCCATTAGTTCCAAGGTATTATCCCTCCATCTGGTCTGCCTATCTATACCACGTTTTCCCTCTACTATTCCTTCGAGCTTCATCTTTTCTATACTATTGCTTCATGCCACATGCCCAAAGCAGTTCAGAGAAGGTTTACTAGGCTAATACCAGGAATGGGCAGATTGAATTATGAGGAAAGGTTGGACAGGCTAGGCTTGTATCCGCTGGAGTTTAGAAGGGTAAGAGCTGGCTTTATCAAAGCCTTTAAGTTTCTGAGAGGTCTTGACGGAGTGAATGTGGAGAGGATCTTACCTCTTGTGGGGTAACCTAGAACTAGGGGTCACTGTTTAAAAATAAGGGGTCACTCATTTAAGACAAAGATGAGGAGAATTGTTTTCTCTCAGAGGGTCATGAGTCTTTGGAATTCTCTTCCTCAAAAGGCAATGGAAGCAGAGTCTTCAATTTATTTTAAGGCAGAGCTAGATAGATTCTTGATTAACAAGGGATGGAAGGTTATCAGGGTTAGGAGGGAGGTTACAATCAAATCAGCCATGGTCTTATTGAATGGCGGAACATGCTTGAAGGGCTCAGTAGCCTACTCGTGCTCCTAGTTCATAAGTTGCTATTTCAACTTTTGCCTGTCCACCACTGATAACGATTTGCCTGTGTTGTCAACTGCCACCTGTTATAATGACCACTCATTTGTACATCTATCAGTCCATTTCACCGTTAGCATCTTTTGGAGACACCAAAGTTCAAAAGAACTGATCTTTTTCCTGTCTATCTTCTTTGTGGTCCAACATTCTGCACCTTGAATGGCAAATCTTTAAGAAGCTTAAGCTTAATAATTTTTCTCATAGATTTATCTTTCCAAACGTTAGTTAGTGGAGTCATTGTTTGTTTGGTGATTCTAATTCTGCATCATATTCCTTTACTGTTATTCAGTTGATCATTCAAATTCCTGCCCAGGTAGGTAAAGTTGGTGACTACTTCTAGTCCTCACTGTTGATTTATTTCTTTTCCTTATTCTGTGCCTCTTTTTCAACTCTCATCATTTTGGTCTTTTTAACAGTTAGTTTCAGGCCTTTGTTTTTTCAATTCTAATAGGCAGACCTAAGCCATATTTATATCATAGAGTATACTTTACAATTTTAGGAAACAATTTAGATCCCCTATTTATTACATATTATGGTTCTCTTTCCCATTCTTTCCATTAACTTGCACAGTGGAATAGATTAATCATGTACCCTTTATTGCGATTGTTTTCAGTAGTTCTAGTTAGAAATATTTGATGTGTGACAAGTCACAAGGGAGAGAATTTCAGGTTCAGATGCATTTTCTGAAATCCTCCAAAATTTTGAAAATCCTGATATTAGCTCCACGGGCAAGAGATGGAATTTTCATCAGTACTACATTTTAAAACACCTCAGTGTTTAAGTTGACAGCCAACAATGTGACATAAATAGATTCAATGACAATGAGAATTGTTGAATTCCTACAATATATATATGTTTCTATATTCTGTAACAAAACTGTCATGAATATTTGGTTGACATTCCTTTGAGCACTTCTATCTTTTTCTGTGCAGTCTGCTGCAGAATATGTGAAGATACACTTGCCTGAGGCTCTGAAGCAACATCTACAAGACTATGAAAAAGATAAGGAAAATAGTGTTTTATCACATCAAACAATCCTGGAACAGCAGATTCTTGCAATAGACCGTAAAGTGCTTGAAAAACTCTCTGCCGCCTATGACGAGGCAGGTAAGTGTCATTGGAAAATTTCCAACAACTTTCGGGCAAGCTTTAATCATTTTTAATAAATTGATGTGTGATTCTCTTTTCTTGCAGATTACTGACAATAAAAGCGGCATTGTATTTACAATACATGCTTCTGAAAGCTGTATTATCACTAAAAATCTTTACAAACCTAATCAATGTGACCATGTACATTACAGACTCTAAGGGTAATGCTCATAATGCCATTTGTGCACAGACCCATGAACTTCAAAGTGAACTTAATGTTCATCATAGTGGATTAATTTCCACTACAAGTGGCTGTTGGTCTGAACAGCTGTAGTGTAATATAGCATTGGCTGCAGATACCGTTAAGCTAAATGGCCTAGCTCACTTCCCTAAGTCAAAACCAAAAATTGCAAGTTGAATGGCTATTAACTTATAACTGACTGATTGCTCTTTTTACTTTTATTTTGTTACTGACTTTCTCGTGTCACTTCATCGCTAGATGAGTTGACTCCTTGCTATGGTTTGATTCCACAGTTGTTGAATGTGAATCTTGGCAGTGTGTCTTGTTCACTAATCATCCAACTAGTAAGAACATCATGAGAGAGCTCAAACTCATCCTTCTTCACTATCCAAACTAAAGGGAATTCCATTCCTTGCCACAAGTTCACTGCTCATCATAATGGTTAGGGCTGTTCAGTAAACAGCCAAGGTATGCATCTGATACTTCTGTTAGGCCCATTGCATCTGCAAATGAAGGAGTTAATGCATGTTTAAGCCCCTTTGCCAGATTGCATGCTGCAGTCAGTCACAGTACATTGTTGCGACCTGTTTGTTCAGGCATTCAGCAGTCATACAAGTGGTCCTGAAAGAAATGAATAGAGGCCACAAGAAAGCTAAGCTGTAATTTTTTTGACTTCCATTAATATGAAGCCAAGAGGAACAGGAGTGCTCCAGCCAACTCCAGATTAAAAGCACAGGCAGTTGCTGGTAACTGCTCGTGCCACTCCCAATTCTGTTCCCCCTACCTGGCTCTCCTGAGGATCATGGACGGCCTCAGAGCCAGCACATCTTGCTGACCCCTTTCCCACCTCCTTTCTCTACCAGAACCAGCAAGCTGCCTCTGGAGCTGTAAATTCAAAGAAAGGAATTTTCATTTATATAGTGCCTTTCACAACATCAGAATTTCCCAAAGTACTTTACACCAGTTAGAGAATGGTACCTGCGGTTCAGTGATGCAGTCTTAATGAGGTTGGCGAACTATTTTGCAGTAATCCTGCTGCCAGACACATGAGGTACTTCTGCTGCATTGCACTGGGATTTTAGACCAATTTCGGTGTGATACATTTTTTAAGCCATTGGTTTTGGAGCAGCTACAGCACAGATTCAGCAGAATGATACAAAGGCGTAAAGGTTGAATTATAAAGATAGGATTCGACGTCTATGAAGCAGTTGAGTTGAGAAACTGATGACCTATGAACTGACTGAACGGTAGAATAGGGGTTGAATGGCCTAATCCTATTTGTACGTTTTCCTCCTTCATAAATTAGGATGACAAAACAAATTACATTTTTCATTTAGGATTAATTTCAGTTTTGTAGTTTGTTCTCAAAACTAGTCCCATAGGGTTAAAGTTGATCTGATGCTCTTATACTTAAATGTTTGAGACCTTAATTAGAATGGGTGGATTTTTAGGGCAGAACTTTCCATGCCCGTTGGCATCAGGCATCATGGCAGGTGTGAGTGGACATTATGGCGGGAAGGCCAAAAATCAGTTTCACAACATCGTAAAACCAGTTTGCAATCATCCGCTCCACACATCGGGAACTTCATCGTAATATATCTGCATATCATTATAAGCCCAGCTCGCCAGAATTGTCCGCCCTGCTGGATCATCCAGGCACAACGTGTTTCACAACTGTACATAAGTGAAGTGCACCTGGCGAGCTGCATTTCGCTCAGGACTTTGAGGTTTGTTTGCCTACCTTGCTTCGGGCAGCACCCATGGTCATTAACACCAGACTTTACAGACAGCGCCACATCACTTTTAGGGGGGCTTACGGACAGGTCTCTACCTACCAGACCAGCCATATGGTGGGGTTAGCTTCTCAACGGCTGCAGGGCTAGGGCTTGCTTTGGGAAGGGGGAGAAGTGGCCTTAGGCAAGGGAAGAGGCTGCAGGGCTAGGGCATTACTGGGGAAGGTGGGTATCCCAGGGTTTGCGTGGGGCACAAGTTGATCTGTGCAAGTGGCCTCAAGATGGTGAGGGCTGAGGAGGCAGCCTCCAGAGGAGATGTGAGGGTATGTGTGTGAGAGTGAGTGGTGATGTCCCTTGAGCTGACAGTGAGTGAGATGCCAGTGAATGTGTGATGGGTTTGTGACTGTGAGAGTTTAGAGTCATGACCTGGTTGACTTACCCTGGCGACACGGTTGAGATCATTCATCCTCTTTCTGCACTGGATGGCGAACCTAATCTGTGCAGAATTGGCACTGACCACCACTGCCAACACCTCCCAAGCCGGTGTGGTGACACTGATGGTCCTCCTGCGGCCAGAGCAGGGGTAGAGGACATCGTGGCAGGCTACAGCAGTGTCAAGAAGGTGTTACAGGGATGCGTCATTGGATCGGGGTCCGCAGCCTTAGGACTGCAATCTTTTTGCCTTTTGGGGCCATGTCTTCTGTGCAACAATCCTGGGCTGGAAGTACTGTGAGGTGTGCGTGCGGCTGCACATTTAAATATGGCACCCAGCATGAGGAAGCAGCGAGTTGACGGCATGGCGGGTGAATCAGAGGCTGCCCGCCAGCGAAACGACATGTTTCCCAGGAATGCATGATTAATGAGGCGTGATTGGGATGATACAGCATGAAAACCTGCCATTGTGGCCAGTGGGTAAAACATCCTTTTTCCCACCTGCTAGTGCACTTAGTGCCAACCTGGGACGATTCCGCCCTTAGGCTTTTTAGTATTGCCTGATGTGGAGGACGGTGCCATTTTGTGCACCCTGTATTGCTTTTGACTCACTTACTGCACTTCCCATGGTCGGCGCTATCTGTAATGCCATCTTGAAATCCAGATTCACTTCGTACAATAATCTTTTATGAATAGAATCCTCTTTGACACCACACACTAAACGATCTCTGAGCATGTCGTTCAGAGTCGTGCCGAACTCTCAATGTTCCATCAACTGCTCCAAATTTACCACATAGCATGCAATTGACTCACCTGTGGCTATATTTCATGAATTAAACCTGAACCTCTGCATCGTGACTGAAGGCTTCACGAAAGTGACCCTTCACAAGGTCTACCAATTCATTGAAATTCTTCGAATCTGGGGCATGGGTGCCACGAATCGTCTGTAGATGGTTCAAAATGATCAATTCTCCCAAATTGTGGCATTTTAAGAGGGGATAACTTCTCAATTCTAACGGAGCTTGCTACTTACAATCACTGGGCGAGGCACAGTGCCGATTTCTTTTTAACTTGATTTCCTTTGTTCAACCCTATTTTATCCTCATCGCCAGTTTGTTGTAGGGTGACTGAGTTGTATTATTAATGATAGAGTTGATCAGCAGGCACTTCTTGGGTGGAAACATTAAGGGCAGAATTTTCCCGTTGATGTGGGGGGAGGGGGGGTGGGGGGGGCCACACATCCGCGCATAAAATGGGGCGTGGTGACATTGGGCGAGTGCCCCGACGTCACTGCGCACCATCGCGATATTTCATTGGGCGGGCGCACAATGATGTCTGATGCGCACCCAAGGGCCACTTAAGGCCATTGACTCACCAATCGATGCTGATTTTTCGGTGCCCTTGCAATCTTCGGGTTGGCGCATGGGCGCAACAGGCAGGTGGGTACGACACATTTGTATAAACCTCATCCACGAGCGGGATAAGAGGGCTCACTGGGGTCGCAAGTGTGCACTGTCAAGTATTTATTTTTCAAAGTTATTGAAACTTGCCTGTGTGATCTGCAGTACTTCAAAACGCATACCAGCTGCTTTGTCTGGACTCTTAACCTTCAGGTCAGCGCTCTGCAGTGAGGAATCTTTTCTGGGCCTGCAGTTTTCAGGAAGCCTTCCCTTAGCCTGGGAATGGGAGCTGAACCGTCCACTGGAGGCAGCTCCTCTGAGGAGGAAGGGAGGGCTAGAAGGGGGAGGAGGCCAGGAGTCCACATTCAGCCTCCAGGGGAGCCACCTTTGGGAGGACAGGCTCAGGCACAAGGGGTGCAGGGCCAAGAGGTGGACCAAGGTGGAAGGGGCCACAGAAGATGCCACTATCCTGCTGCCAGGGTATACTGGCAGCAAAGCAGCAACCTTAATATGTCTGAGGTGCAGTGCCGAAGGAGGCTCCGTCTCTCAAGGGAGACAGTCAACTATATCTGTCAGATGATTGGGCCTGAGATCTCCGGTAACTGTGTGGGTGGACACCCCATGCCAGTGGCTCTGAAGGTCACAGCTGCCCTCAACTTCTATGCCTCTGGCTCCTTCCAGGGCTCGGGTGATCTTTGCGGTGTCTCCCAATCAGCTGACTACACTTGTGTCAAGTAGGTTACAGACGCCCTGTTCAGCCATGCATTGACCTTCATCACCTTCCATTGGGACCAGGCCAGCCAGACAGAGTGAGCCAGAGGCTTCGTGGCCATTGCTGGCTTCCCCCGCGTCCAGGGTGCAATAGACTGCACACATGTGGCCATCAAGGCGCCAGCAGGTGAGCCCGGTGCCTTCATCAGCAAGAAGGGCATCCACTCCATGAACATGCAGATAGTGTGTGATCACAGGATGCTGATTTTACAAGTCTGTGCAAGGTACCCAGGCAGCTCCCACGACGCCTACATCCTCAGAAACTCCCAGATGCCGAGGCTCTTCAGTGCTCCAGCCCGGCTTGATGGATGGCTGCTGGGTGACAAGGGCTATCCCCTCAGGAGGTGGCTCATGACACCTCTCCACCATCCAAGAACAGAAGCTGAGCACGATAGGAGCCACGCCTCCACAAGGGCTGTGATGGAGAGAGCCATCGGTCTTCTCAAGATGCACTTCCGATGCCTGGACCGCTCAGGGGGCGTACTCCAGTACCCCCCAGATCATGTGTCGCTGATAGTGATTGCATGCTGCGCTCTCCATAATCTTGCGCTGGAAAGGGATTACACAGTGGACGATGAAGACATCGACACAGTGGCTGCGGCTGCACATGATGAGCCCAGCAGTGAGTCTGAGGATGAGCATGCACAGGGAAATGCTGAGGGGGTAGACGCTGACTCAGGCGTACTCCAAGGAGGCAGGGACACCCAGGAGGCTTTAATCCAATGAACCTTCAGCTAGCCCACCACAGATGGACCTCCAGGATAAGCCTCGGCTGTAGGCTCCATACTCAACACCTAAGTGCAAAATCTGCCAGGTTAGCAACAGTAACTAAGGGCCTTGTTAATAAAATTGAATGTCCAACAAAGCACTCATTACATTTTTGGAAACCATCCATATGCAGAAGAAAAGAGGTCCCCTCAGCCATGGTGACATATCTGAATTTAATATGTCAAGCAAACAAACTTATGCAAAAAAAAAGACAATAGTGTTACAAATCAGAACAAATCATAAGGAGCTCATCCCGGGCCAACAAAAAAACACCAGTGAAAAACCTGTGGTGTGCTTAAGGTGCCTTATGTTTTCGTTTCTGGATGCTGCGTCTTGGTGCTGCTCCAACACTTGGAGTGGCATCTGAGACAGCCTGCTGACTCTGCTGTCCTGTTGGCCTCGATGACCTTGGCAGTCGTCCTCTGGCCCGTGGAGCCTGTGCTGGCCCCGCCTGGGAGGGAGCTGCCAGTTCCACAGTTGGCATCTCCCCAGTCGTCGCAGCCTCACCGAATGCTATGGTCACTGGGAGAGGGGCGAAGAAGCTGCTGCCCTCATCCGGAGCGCCCTGAGAGGTGCCTGCAGAAACGACAGGCAGCTGCTGCGCCAACATGAGGTCGCTTTGGACCTTCTTGCTCACTGTGGATAGATGGCACTGAGCTGGGAAACTTGATGCCCAGACCATCTCCCACACCAGCAATGACCAGCTGAGGTCAATGATGATATGAGGGCTGGCTGGTCAGAGTGCATCCCCAGGAAGCCCTGACGGCTCTCCTGGAGGAGCCTCTCCACGAGAGTTGGCACTCTCTCCATGGAGGACACATGGCACTCGGACATGTGGTTCATTGCTTCGGCGATCGTACAAGTAGACTCCTCCACCACGAAGAACAAGCCAAGCATAGCCTCATGTATCTCTCCCAGATGCTCCCGCACACCCGGCTGCATTTCCTGCACCTGCTGCGTCGCGGACGACTCCAGAGGCACATCATCAGCCACCGACTGCTGGCGCCATGGGCACACTCTTTCTCTGCCAGCTCCTCCAGCGGCTGTGAAGTGCCCTCACCACTGTGCCCCGGGACAGTAGCCGATGTTCAAATTCCCACCAAGGTGCTAGTACCTGCACTGATGCCTGCCTCGCAGAAATGGTGTGATGCTGGTGAGACTTCAGGCCCCTCAGGTGTGAGGGGGGCCTCTGCTGCTCCTCCTCCCGGCTCTGCTCCACTGATGCTGAAAGGAAGAACAAGGACAGTGGATCAGTTAACGTGGAGACAGTGACAAAGTGCAACCCTGTCCCCCGGATCATTATGCACTCATCCTTCCATAAGCAGTGGTCAAGTCATGTTGCAAAATTAAATCAATTAACATTCAGCAGTGCTATGGCTGTTCGGAGGACAATGCTGACCTCACTGTTGGGCATAAATACCTGGCCGTGGCACCCCAGCCTCACTGATGCCAGTGGACCTGGGCGCTTGGCGCCTCTCCAAATCCATGGCCTCCTGCTCGAACCGGCTAAGAATGGCGATCTGCGCCTGGCCGCCGCCAGTCCTCGCACGCTCTGCCGTGTTATGAGCATTCTTCTCCTGAAAATGAGAGACGAGCATTGATTAGTGCAAATTGCACATGGACTCGCTTTGCGCACGGCCCACCCCAACCAGAATGGGACATATCAGGGCTCCAGTGCCTCCTCACCCCGCTGCTGCCGAACACTCACACAAAGATGCAAGGCTTCCCCCTCCCATCCTGGGAAACCAGCACCTCCCGCCGTGCTCTCACCTCCTCAAGGAGACCAGCAAGGCAGTCATCCAAAAAATGAGGGGCACACTGGCCCTCCGCCCTACCCTCCGGCCTGGCCTGCCCCGATGGCCTACCCTTCGGACTTGCATGAACTTCATTGCCCCTCTGCACAGCACTTTGCACAGCCATTGCGAGCAGCCTTTCCAGGGCTGCCAGTCCGTCCTTTATACAGGCTGCCGGATCGCCATTGGACCCAACAGCCTGAGCGCGCCCGCTGCCGCCCGCCCACTCCCACTGTGCACAGGAGTCGTGAAGTACGCATTATTCAAAGCATTAATTACTCTATGATGTTTGATGAAATCAATTACGATAGTATAAAAATGCACATTATTCCTCATATAGTTTACAGACTTTTGGTTTTGTTGAATTCATTAACCAGTGACAGAGCTTGCCTACTTCTCTGGCAATTGTCTGAGATCTTGGTGCTCAAATCCCTGGCAGTCTGTGCTGTCCATTGCCACTTCTGGTCCCTTTGTATTTTGTATTTCATTGTATTTGGCTCCATATGATTGTAAATGTAATTTTAATTTTTGAACATCATAACTAATTGGCTCAGCGGCTTTAAACTGTATTAAAAGATCCCCATTATATAAAACATAAAGAGGAACAAGTTGCAATTGATACATTATCTCATGCAGCTGATTTTAGGCCAGTTTTACTGGGCAGCTGTGAGGAAAACCCCACTTTGTCATAGGTTGGCAGGTGCCTTGAGAAACCCTGAAATGCAGAGAAACTTCAAACGGCCAATTTTTAGAATTTCTTTAGTTTTTAAGACATCAGTCATGACTCCTCAATCGGTGCAAACTACTTTCTTTTCTTCAACCTCCCTTTCCTCTTCAAAGTCCTGGAATTTATTGTCACCTTCCAAATGCATGTGCACCTTTCCTGCAATGATCTTTGTGAATCTGTCCAGTCGGGTTTCTTTTCCTGCCAAAGTATTGAAGCAGTGCATCCAATGTGACAAATTGTGAGTGTGACTATGGTGCATTTACTCTCCTCAAGCACCCTGCAACCTTTGATGCTAATAATCAAAAAATGCTCCTCTAACACCTCGGTTGTCCTGACTCGTTCCACTCTTACTTATCCAATTAGCCTCTAGCAGTGGCTCATCTTCCTGGCCTTGCACCCTTCCCTCGGTTCATTCGACCACAAGAAATGAAAACAGGCCTCGTTCTCCTCTGTCAAAACCACCTACTAGTCCAGGATTATCCTTGAGAGCAAAGATAAATCACAGTTTATTTCTCGACCACCAACTTTTTCTTTATATCTTAAGTTCCTTCTCCTCAGGTATATCCCCTTCCTTTCTAAAACAGTCATCATCACCGCCCTTCGCAAATGCCCACTTGTCTTTGCTGTCCTACTTCTTCTCCAACCTCCTATCCCTCACCAACTATGTTGATCATGTTGTTGCCCCTCAAATACATATGCATGTTTCCCACCGTACATGTTTGAATCTCTCCAATCAAGTTTCCTTTCCTGCCACAACACCAAAACAGTTCTAATCAAAGTCACAAATGATCACCTTTTGACTGTGATCATTGGTGCATTATCCGACCTCCTCCTTCTCCATCTCTATGGAACCTTTTACCTGGTCGATCATACCATCTTCCTCCAATTTCTGTTCTCCATTGACTCTAACAGTGAGGTTACCCTCTCTTGGATCCACTTATCTTGCCTACCCACACTGTCACCTCTAGACCACTCCAGGAATCTGCCATAAGGCCACAACATCTGCAAACATGTGTCAGCTCCACATGTATGGTGGCGACACTCAACTCTACCTTTTTGCCTCCTCTGTCAACCTATTTACTGCCCTTATATTATCAGACTTCTTGTCTAATATCTTGCCTTGGATGAGCTGCACTTTCCTCTAAGTAAACATTAAAGAAAGGAAGCCATCATCTTTGGCTTCCACTACAAACTTCATAGTTTAATTGTGCAGTAATTCATCCCTTATATAAACAATGAGCTGCAGTGACAATAACCCATCTCAATGGGACCATTACAAAGCAAATAGTGTACCCATGAAGAACTAGGATTTTCCTGACCCAAGACTTGTTCATCATCACATCTTGATTTCAATGTGATACCAATCATAACTAATACAACCAGATATTATGGAATAGCTGCTCAAGTTTCTGATCCATTCAATAGATGATAGAGAAATGAAAACATTTATAAACTTTTAAAATCTCAGTTGCGATTTTACACTATTTACTGAAAGTTCCCTCATAGATTCACTTGCTACTGCACCCCTCTCTTGCCCCTCATTTATATCTCTTCACCTAGCAGGGTAATTTCTCCTCAACTTCCTTCAGTGTTGCTCAGTAGTCATCAGTTTGATGTACAGTTCTGCAAAATGCGACACCTATTGCTGGTCATTCCTCTCCTCCACACATTGTGTGTTCTTGACCCCTGACTTGAATGTGATGCAATTCACCCAGAACACAGGGATTTGAATATTATTCAAAGCTGGGATTTCAATTAATGACCTTCCAGCTAGAAATCTAATGCAGTAACTCTGAAACTAAACAGCCAGGATTCAGTTTAACTAGTTTTAGTCAAGCTACCCATTTTAACTGCTGGCTGGGATCAATGGCTTCTAAACAAAGCCCCAATCTTAGCTTGGGGTGGGGGCAGGAGGCAGTGTGAGAGGGAAGTACCCACCTAGTGTGGGACCTAGGCATTTTTTTTTGTCATGCCTCATTTGGCATTCTGACCTTTAGTCCCATCTGAAGCCACCAGGATTAGCGTGGAAACTGGCCTGCGGAGTAGGGAGGACAGCGGGGATTGCATGGCTGGAGGCCACTATTAGACACCCAAGGAAATAGACCCAGCAAGAATAATGATGGGAAATGGACCGGTGGGGAGATTGTAACTCTCATGGTCAAGGAAGGTGGGAGCAGTCCAGGACAGAGTGACTGCAAGCTTTTCATGTGGGGCCAGGCGGTGTGCAGTACTCCATGTTTGCCACAAGAATCCTTAAAACAAATTAAATGGAACTTATTTAGACTACTTCTGGACCTGATCAGTTTTCACATTTCAGTATTAAATTTGTGTACCATGGCTGAATTACGCCTCAGACACTGGAACTTAAATATTTATGAGATCCCCGAATGCCTTTGGTGGGTGCTTCTGGTGCTTCCAAAAACCTGCGACTTAAAAATTGCAGGGTTGGGGGTGTGGGGAGGATGGTGGCGGATGGGTAGGCAATATTTAACATCCGACAGAAACAGGGTTAAATTCAATGTTGAAGTCTCCCATGGCAGATTTAGAGACTAATCAGTTGAAATATATTTAGAATCTAGGAACTCTAAACTCTAAATCTACAAAACAATTGATTTGAAAAAATAGCACAACTGAATCTATTCAATTTGTCATATTCCTTAAATAATGGTTACTTAGAGTAGATTATTATTATTAGCAATTCACCAAGGCTCCTTCGACAGCACCTTCCAAACCCAATACCTCTCTTACCTCGGAGGACATGGGCAGCAGATGCATGGCAACACTGCCACCTGCAAGTATTGCTCCAAATCACACACCATCTGGCATGGAAATAAATCACCATTCCTTCATTGTCACTGGGTCAAAATCCTGGAACTTCCTCCTTAACAGCACATGGACTGTAGTGGTTCAAGAAGGCGGCTCGCTATGACCTTCTCAAGGTCAATTAAAGATGGGCAACAAATGCTTGCTTAGCAAGCAATGTTCATACCCCAAGAACAAAGTTTGAAAATAATTAAGTTGTAGGCAAAAGATAAAGTAGAAACCTGATCCCCTTTTCCCTATGTTCTGGTAAGCTGCAATCCAATCCCTTGTGGAGTTGAGTTGTAAAAATTACATCAAATCAAAAAAAGTGTGTCCCACTGATTGACATGTAAAACAGGGCAAGGAATATAAATATCTTTTGAGGTAGCAGAGAGTGTTTCTCAGAAGGTAAGCATAGCATTTGGAAGGAACAATAATAAGCAGAGATATCTCCAGGGCTGCTGAGAATTTGTGCATAGGTGGCAGCCATTTATCTAAGCCTCCTTACAAATTCAATAGTCTTTCTTAAGTGGTTGATGACTTCCTCTGCATTTCAATTTCTGTATTGTGAGTAACTGGATCTCTTATTTGTTACAGTCTGGTTAGGAACCAGTAACTTTTGTTGTTAAGGAGACAAAATTTGAAATCCCAGTTACTTACTAAGAGAAAAAGCCACAAGATTCCATGATTTCAAACAAACAGAAGAAATTTTACTATACAAGAGTCAACAAAGCAAACAGTCAATACTATCTATCCTATACTCTTAACATCCAGAGTTAACAAATTAAACATGACTTAACCAGCAAACTATGGTCTAGTATAGATTATATATATATATATACACTATAGATAATATATAGATATATATTACAAAACAGATCCCATGAATTTTCTCAGCAGTCCACCCAGATGTTAGTGATCACTGTGAATCACAAAAATCATTCAAACTTTTTAACATTTAAAATGAAAACATTTAAATTCCTCACTAAGGATTTCAGCTCCTCTCCATAAGGACTTGGCCTCTGATTTCTCTTCAACAGCAACTCCAACTCAACCTGCCCAATAACTGCTCACCTCCCAGTTGCACAATCTCTTCTCCCGAGATTGTATCCCACTGGATTTACAAGGCTGCACACCCCAGCATCTAATCACCAGCACAATCCCAGCTCTTTAGTTGCACTAAGCAACCACTGCTCATTGACTGCACTGAACAGATACTTCTTGAGCTTCACTCAGCTGACAATACTCTGGCTGCACTAAGCTACCAACAGCCGCAGCGCCCAGGCTTCTCTGAGCCCTTGCTCCCAGAAGCACCAAGCAACTGCTGTTCCCGGGCTTCTCTAAGCCTCAGCTCGCCAAACAACTACTGCCCTTCAGCCTCGTGCCACCGCTGCTCCCACAGCTGCTCTGAGAATTGTGCTTCTGCACTCCTGCAGTTTCTCCAGCCTGGACTAATCTTGTCAGGTGGCTTTGTTATATGCTCAAAATGCCGGTCACCTGAACAACTTTTCACACCATCTCTCCAGGTCCCATGCTTGGGCTTTGCACACCATCTTCAAGTATGCATGCTCTGTCTCCCTGCCGCTCTCTCTGTTTGTGCCAGAGCCCCGGAAATGCAGGGTGTTGTCCTTCAACCAGGCTCTGACCTCTGCCCTAAAAACACAGAAACAATCTGGAAATATAGATCCCTCACATATTGAAAGAGGCTAAGCATTACCACCAACTTCAAGTAGAAGCAAATGTTTTGTAGCACAGCCAGCTACCACCTTCTGTGCCAATGAAATTCCTAAAATGAAAGTCATAAATGTGGTTAACTGTGAAGTGATTATGCATAACATAAGGAAGTAAAGTTAAACAACATCACTGAATGTTAGCATGTTATTTGCAAACCTGTTAATGCTTGAAAAATCTCATTATGTCACAGAATTACTTGGAACTTTATGATTTACCTGGAAAATAGGAATAAAGGCATCCTTGGGAATATGTTCAGGGCCCGACAGACTGAACACATTAAATTAAAATGAAACAAATTCAATAATAAGACCCTTTAAAGCAGATATAATTTAATAAAATAAGGACTGGAATAAATTACCTAAAGTTCCTTTGGGTGGTGAGGTAGTCTAATGTTTCCTTTTATCTCATTCCTTAGAATATTTTTGAAACTTTGTTACAAAGAATAATTAAAGACCTTTTTTTAAATTAGAATCATTCTGTGCACAACTAAATGTCATAGTACTGTACACTTCATCTTTTATTGTTTAATTCCTTAACAATAACGTAGGTTTATCACATTACAGTCAACATATTTATATATTTAAATATCAGTTTTTGAAATTATGTAAGTGATAAAATAAATCTGAAGTTTACTTTGGATTGCAACACAAAAAATGAATTTTCTCTTATTAGTAACAGCTTCACAAGTTCACCACTTTACCACTGAAAATCTGTCAAGCAAACTCTGAAATATTCATATTAGATATATGATGGATGCTCCTGTCGCTTCAAAGGACAAGTGTTCAGCAAGGAGACCAAGTGTTCACTGTCTAGGCTGGTGTCATCTCATATGTGATGTTAAGTTAAATCTTAACTTATTAGATACAGCTGAAGAGGAAAATAAGAGAAATAAACATAAACAGATTGAACTACCACTGCCCATGAATAAGTGGTTGGTAATTTCTGCAGGCACAAAACATGCTAAACTGTCACTGGGGCCTCTGGTTTTTAACACCTAATAAGTCAAATGCAGTTTTATTATGCAAATTCAACATTTTTACTGATTTGAGGATCACATTATTCAGTTGCCTCCTTTATTAATTAGGACCACTAAGCCAAACTCTCTTTTTATTAGATAGGGTGGTATGGTTTTTACCAGTGAGTTGGAGATCTCACATAGTGATTCCGCCCAGTTACCCATTAAAATTGTAATCAAGCGTCCTTGATAATAGCCCTTATTTACATGGCATACATGCACATGTTTAAACACTGGTAAGTGTTTCAACAAACTATATGTACCTCAGTGTAGTCAGGCTTGAGTTTGACAGCATTTTGGCAGAATGCCAAATTGGTTTACAGTCCAATAAAAGTCTCTAGAATTATTGCAGCTTGTAGCATGCTACATAATACAACGAAAAGAGGTATGTTACATCCAGAAGCTGAAAAGGATGATGAAAATGATGAAGTCAAGTGTGGAAGGGGGAATGCAGGGTAACATCTCAACCCCTGTAGCATGACAACCGTTCACATGAAAGGGAGTAAATGGAACTAAATAACCAGAATACAGAGAAAGGAAGAATCTTCAATGGTTAGAAAAGAAGTTAAGAACTTACGTTTCTGTGCTGTCTTTCCCATCCTCGGGGCATTGCAAATTATTTCATATGAAGTTGCATGAGGTTTTTTGAAGTATAGTCATTGTCGTAATATGGAGAACTCAAGTTACATGGAGCAAGGTCTCAAACAGGAATGCAATAAATGACCAGATAATTTGCTTTTAATGGTACTGGTTAGATATAAATGATGACAGGTCCCCAGATGAGGTCCCCCATTTTGTTAACTTCCTGAACGGGACCCCAATTTTGTTATGTTCCTGGGTGAGGAGGCATGAGCTGGCTCCCTTTCTTTATTCAACCCCCTCAGTTGGTCACAACAAGGTTAATTTATAATGGATCTCTTCCTCCATGGATACATTCTCCCAGTCCAAATGTATTTATTTTTTAGAAGGAGCTAATTTAATCAGGCTTTCTTGAGTCAAAGAAAGAGTAAATTTATTAGTTATTAAAACTTGAGACAAGTAATAAAAATGCAACACATACACACAGATCAGAAATGAGAAGCTAAGAGTCCAAATAGGAGTTTTAAAATACAAACAAATCAGTCTTTGGCTTGTCCGTGAGGTGTAGATGGTGGTACCTTGCAGCCATTAAGTTGAGTGATTCCAGTAGAGTTGACTTTGGCGGTTTCGCGGTTGGTTTGGAGACACTTGGTTCTGCAAGGTAGCTGAGAGGCTGTCCTATTTCCTTTTTGATTATGGCTTCTGCTGGGCTTTGCTCCAGCAACAGAGAGAGAGAGACTTCGCCTCCAACTGCAGGGGTGACTAGTTGGTCTTCTTGTGCCTTCACTCTCACAGCACACTAGCACACACTGCACAGCTCTGCGGCTAGCTTTTTAACCCATTTTTTCCCAGTGTGTGCCCAAAGAGGAAATAGTCATCTTACATTCATATCAGAACTATTTACACATTCTGAAATATAAATCAACAGGAGATGGATTTTTGGGTGACTGCTGAGACGTGCAAATCAGTCTTTTATCTCTGCAACCACAGGAGATTAAAGTTCAGTCTTTTGCACCTTTCCTATCTCCCTTTCAACTGTCTCTGCTTGAAGAAGGCCATGATACCTTTTCAGGTGCGACATTCCATGTTCTCTCAGGACAGGTCTGTCAGTATAATCCACAAAAGAATTTTCCAGAAAGTGGTCACTTTACATTATCAGCCATTTTTTGCTCAGTGTCCTCGCTTGTATTTCTTTAAAAACACACAAGCCTTTCTTAAGAAGTTCAATATACCCATAAGTAATTTGTGGCGGTAATCAGATCTTTATAGCACAGGACACCAGGAAGATTCCCCTGCACTTCGTCAAATAAGCCATGGGATTTTTTTATATCTGGCAATAGGACCTCAGTTTAATCTTCTACAGTATCTGAAAGACAGCAGGCTGGATTTTAAGTTCCTTTTGCACTGGGAGCTGGGGTGGTGGTGTTCCAATAGCGCACTAGAAACCAAGAAGTAAGTGCAATGCACCTGTTAGTGGTTATTTGTAACCCAGACACTACACCACCATCTGATTTCCAGCTTCATTGACCCATGTGAGCACATTTCAAATCCAGGGACCTCCAATTGTGAAATTTGGTGGATTTTGGAGTTGGGAGCAGGATTGAAGGAATTGGCAGAATAGTGTTCATTTTATTGATGCCTCCCAGCTGGGGCTGTGAGGACCCACAGGGGATTGTTGCTCCCTATGAATGCGAGGAGGAAGCCAGCTAATGAAACAAAGAAGACATGGCTGGAAGTTTCCCATGAGATCTCAAGAGTGTGGTGACACACTTGTGGATTCAATGTCGTATGCAGTTTAATGACCTAAGCACGGTAGAAAAGATGAGTACAGTAGCATATTCAACTACATGCTGATGTGCATATCATCCCAAACCCTTCACTGTGCCATCTGAAGCCCAAACCCTTCACTGTGCCATCTGAAGCCCAAACCCTTCACTGTGCCATCTGAAGCCTACTCAAGCAAATCACTCTTTATATCAACCCTCCCTATCTATGCACTTCCTCACATCCCCAACTGATCATCCACCACTGTAATTCACCCTCACCTTTTCCCCCATAGTCACACTCAACAAATGTTCCCCATTCTGATGAAAGTTCATCAACCTGAAAGGTTAACTCTGTCTCTGTCTCAACAAATGTTGGCTGAACTGCTGAGTATTTCCAGCATATTCTGTTTTTATTTCAGGTTTCCAGCAGTGTTTTGTTTTCTTCTCTATTTATCTCTCCAATATGCCATTGCACTCATTCATAGGTCTCTTTATTCCCTTTCTTTCAAAAGAAGGCAGCACAGAACATGAAGGAGTGGCAGAGAAGTGGGTGGGCCATGAGAAGGATGATGTTGAAAGGGGAACATGAGAATGGGAATTCTGCTCAAAGTGCTTCAAAGTATTTTACAACACCTCCAAGATCATGTTGGCAGGTGGGGGGACATAAAGTCAGATGTCACGGCAGTGGCACTGTGCCCATCGCCTACCCAACTCCACCTAAATTTTACCAGCAACAGGAGAGACATCAGGCGGTCTGCCTACCCTGGGCCTCTACCACTGCTGTTGGTATTTTATCAATGGCAGGAAGTATCCATGCCATGTGGCAAGTATCCCTTTTGCGAGCTGATGGGGGGGGGTCCTATTTGTACCCAACAGAACTACCCCCAAGATAGTCCCCCACCCCCTCGCCAGGGGGGCCTACCAACTGGACCCTGGCGCAAACCCAGACCCAAACCCAGCTACATATCCAGCAGCATGGCTCTCAACAGAGCCAACTAACAGCAATACCTTTGCTGCCTGGAGCCTGCTAATGGCAGCACCTTTTCCGGTATGGCCATTCTCCCCTGCTGCAGAACACCCACTCCCTCAGCAAACACACAGTAAACTGAAACCCTAGAGCTTTCGTAAGATCCATTCATATCCATAACGATGTAGCCTTTCCAGGGCTCACTGAATGTTTTTGAATTAATTGTAGCTTTAACTCCCAAAACAAAACAGCCCCCTAGGCTGCATTTCTTCTCAAGCAGTGTAGATGTCTCATCTCCAATTCTCTAGCTAAGTAAGCCCATCTGCTGTTTTATGATCTTACCTTTCTAGCTGTTAACCCCTTAAGTCAACATGGCCCCAACCTTTTAAGTGTGAGTCTTCAAACTGCTTTAGTTGCATTTATCCCATTTTTTACAGTTAACTTCAATCACCCCAGAACTAAAAATTACCTTTAAAATATTGCAATGAACCATGAACTAGGTATTTATAACACATGGATCCTCAGTTAAATTGCAAAAGTCATGATAATATGGCTGTACTTGAGTAATCAATCTGTTGTAATCGACAGCCTGGCTCTCCTAAGTGGGTTACTTGCTTGCAATGTCATGCGCTGCAGTTAAATGTGCAAGTCAGCAGGTTGGAGCCAGCTTCCTGACGTGCTGTTAATTTTCTCAGGTTTAACCCCACCTGCCCCCAAATCCATACCCTCCTGCACATTAAAATTCAGCTTGGCTTCTTAATTCAGTACTTTCTCGGTACTGTATTGAGATCTCAATCTAGGTCATGTGCTCAAGTCTCTGGAGTAGGGTTTAATGTCACGACCTGCTACTCAGAAGTGGAGTATAATTACAGAGTCAAGGCTAACACAGAAAAATTATTACATCAAATAGTCATATAACAGCAATTTGCTCACTGTCTACTTACCGGCAATGTTACTCACTAGCTAAGACTTCCCTCAGAAGACTATATTCCCTGTATCATCATCCAAATCCCAAAAGTTGTAAGCATATACAGAAGTGAACTCCAAACTCTGTGTGGTCAAAGAGTGTTCATATGATATAACCGATTTCACAAAAAAATTGTCAAAAAATCTATTCACTTGCTCAAAGTCCTTGCCTTACTTGCTCAAAGTCTCAGTCTGCTACTTCTATTTATTTATATATATATCCCTGTTTTTATAAGAATTACATTATTTTAATATTTGAAAACATTTTTGTTCAAGTACAATTTGTCTTTCCAAATGACCACTCAGCCAGCATGTTTTAGTCTTGCCATGTGCGCTTGCTTTAACTTCAGGGACATACATAGAAATAGAGTTTCCACTTAGGTGTAATCAGAAAAAATATTTGAAATTGCACTGGTTAGGTTAGGGTTTACGTTTCCTCTAAAGTTTATTTGCGTAATCATAAATGTCAAATTCTCCATGACAGAGTATCCGGCAGCATAATGGAACAGAATTGTTCCTTTTTCTTTGCTTTTCATTATGAAATGTATATTGACATATTATAGAGTGGTAAGTTGGTGATTTTTTGTTAATGAAGCTGAAAATTGTTTTGTTGGCAAAAATAAGCATTTTAAATATGAGGGTCCAATAATCTACCTATGAATAACATGATTTAAAGTCACTGAAAATGTTTTAAAAGAGAACTGAATTGAACCATTCATTGGTCTCACTGGTGTAAGCTAGTCAGTTTCTTATAAACTACATATTTTTTGTGAGCCTAAGAAAATGAGCGCAATTTGAAGAGCCTTACCGAACCAGCGCAAAGAATGGAATCTCCCAGTTTTGACTTGGGGCATAGATGATTCGAGTGAATTGAATCTTGAACCAGAGTAGCAGATCAAGGAAGACATGAACGCAACTGGTTTTGGTTATAACTCACTTACGTTTAAAATTCCCCGATGGACAACAGCAAGTCTTGATCTGCAAGTCCAAGCAAAGAAAATTACAGTAAAGGATCTCATTGTGATTGGAGGAAAAGCATGTAAAGTGAGAGAAGGAATGTTTGCTAATGCTGAGCCCAAAGTAAACTCAAGAAGTTACATTTATATCGCTCCTTTCATGACCCCGGGATGGCCCAAAAATACTTTATAGCCAATGAAAAACTTCTGAATTGTAGTCTTGTTGTAATGTGGCCAACATAGTAAGTGATAATTATTGCTCTCTGGTCCTGAAATAGTTAATTTTATAAATGTGGCATCTCATTTACTTCCGAAGAAAATTAATGTTGGAGATTTTTTAAAATATATTAGACTTAAGATTTTTTTAGTTTATCTTTTTGTCTCTTTTATCTCTCTCCCTTAATCCCATCTGTTTTCTGTACATCATTTAAATTAAATTTCTGACTCCTGGCTTATAATTCCTGATTTAGACTCTTAGCACTTCTCAGTGAGGATTCATCAATCTGATTGGTTGAAGAGCCTCACCATTTTTTGCTCTGTTCACGGATACCTCATAGAGAGTGCCACAGTAAAATGGACACTAGATTAGAGGAAATCTCGGCTGACAGGACTGCAAAAACTCTGTGGGCAATTGTTAGCAGTTGTAGAATGAGTGCCGTTCTTTCGCTATTGAGAACAATATCTGGGCCATTATATTTTAAGCAAAGAGTAATAATTTATTCAAAAGATATTTTGCTATTGTTATTGAACAAAAGAAAGAAAGAGAAACAAATTATAGTTTTATAATTGCTTTCATGTTCTAAGGACAACACAAAGTTCTTCATAGCCAATGAATTACTTTTGAACTATAATCCCTGTTAATGACAGCAACCAATTTGTGCAAGGCAAAATCCCACTAATTGCAGTGAAATAAATGGCCTGTTAATCTACTTTGGTGGTGCTGGTTGAGGGATAGATGTTGGCCAGATCACTGGTGGACAGAATGGAGAAGTCCTACTACACCCTTGAATTTACTATCTGCAACACCAGAGAGATCTGGTTGGGTTCTCAATCTCCCATAAGGTCATGGCGAGCACTGCAGGCACGCTGAAGTTTAAACAATGCTTCCATATCCATTCTCTGAATAGAAGTGTTGCTGCAGTTATGCCTCAACATTTCACATCTATGTAAAAGGTCTGCACTTTCAGAGAAGTTCCACACACTGGGGGCAATTTAATCCAGGCGACAGAGGTCTTGCCATTCAGCTGGAGAGCTGGCGAGAACCCCATCACCTCCTTTGGGAAAGGCCCACAGTAGTAAGTGCCTATCAGGTCGGTGACAGGCCTTCCTGGGAATTTATGCCAAGATCCTGCCCCCCCAGTGGCCAACAGCTGTCCACTACAGGTATCGCCACCAGGAGCAATGACAGCTATCAATAATGCACCCATCTGAAGCTTATGAATGCTGAGGGACCCAGGCCACAGGTGAGTGAGGAAGGGATGAGAGCCGCAGGATGGGGGTCGCTGGCTGGGAGGGGAGGGGGTTTGGATGAGAGCACGGATAGCTCTCCGTGGGCCCCCCTTCCCCAATGCCGGGACTGACCCCTCCCCCAAAAGCCCGTCGTCTGGCTTCCTACATGGCGACTCCCCCGCCCGCCACTGGATCATTACCAGCAGCAGTGGGATGAGACCATTAAATGGGCATCAATTGCCACTTAAGGGTCTTAATTAGCATCTGGGTGGGAAGGCTTTTGGTTGGCCAAAACAAGGAACAAGGCAGGGTTAGATCCTGCACCCTCATGCCCAATTAAATACCCATCCCACCTCCAAACCTGTTGCTGGGGGTCATTAAGTTCTGCTCACTGTTTCTCTTCTGTTTTACTCTATCCTAGATATTGTCACCTAATTCCTTTTATACATAAGTTTGCATTATTGTACAGTGGTTGTTCAGGCATGCAGTAAACTATGGGAAAAGTGTGATTAGCAGATGAAATCTCAGTAATTATTCTCAAAGCAACTTTCAGAGTCAAATTGAAATCCATCTGTCCTTGTTATACTTATTTCTAGCTCTATAATGTTGTGTTACTTAATACATAAAAATAGTAAAGATTAATTCTGATCAGAGTGCAATTATAGGAATGATTTTCTGATCTGATGCTCTTGGCACAAAGAGAAACAGAAAGCACTGGTTGTGAAATGATGGGCCTGTTAGATTTAGAATGTTAATATCAAGAATCCATTAAAAATAACTAATTTGCAAAAATTGAACACTGGACTCAGTGAGTTAAAGTAGAGGAAAGGTTGGTAGAGGAATAATACCCAGGCCCAGTATCTTTAGAGTGATTTGAAAATATGTCCACTTTGCTGTGATATTCAGATTACATAATTTAAATGATTGGATAAGATTGTATTATTAAGAGTAGACGAATATGATGGTGTGCCAGTTTCCCAGCATTGGCCATTTTAGAGGAGGTGGGTTTGGGGCCAGAAGTCAGCCTCCAGTTTCCTGCACCAGCAGGAGCCACTTTAGGTGCCTGGAGGCTGGCAACCAGTGGCCTTTGCTGCCTGTGGTCTGAGAGCAGCCACAAGCTGCCCTATAGAGGGGCTCACACCCCCCTCCCCAGTGGTATCCTGACTGTCAGAAACGTCTTTTACTTAAAGGTTTAAAGAAACTGGTGAAGGGCGCCTCCATTTTTTGAAGCGCTCTCTCTGTTACTTGCCCGCCATCGCAACCTGATGTCCCTCTCAAGCTGGAAGACCTCTAAATGGCCCTTCAGCTTCGAGCTGTCCCGCCGCCTGGACAGGGAACCTGTCTCCATGCCCGTTAAGGGGGTGCCTCTGTTATCCTGTTGAGTGACTGTTTCCCCCCCAGGGGTGGGTTCAGGACTTGGAAACAACTTCTGTTTTCTGCCCCTGGAGGGAAAATCCAGCCTTAAGAGGCTGTACAACTGGCTGAAATTTCAGTTGCTCAGATGTAGGGCTAGATGCAATTTTTTGGCACCAAAAGGATAATTGCACCTATAGAGCGAGTGGGAATACTAACAGGTTTGTAATAAGTAGTATTTAGTCTTTAAAATTTGGAGATATTTATATAGTGATATTTATATAGTGATATGTTTATTCTGGTTGATATTTGTTAAACATAGCAGGAAGATCTTCGGTTTTCAATTTTAAACAAAATAGTAACTATATTTTCTGATTTTTCTAGAAATATTGATCCAGCCAATAATGCCCATCATGCATCAAATCCATGAATTATGGGGTACTGAAGCCTAAGGAATGCCCAATGTCTTGTTCAACTAGCATCTTAGGCACTTAAAACCAGCATACCTACTGTGCACAAGGCTATCATTATCATCATTATTGCTGGCCTTTAATTCTTCAGTTTTTAAAAAATCCCTATAAAAATTCCTGGATCTGGATCCACACCTGCACCAAAAACTAATCAGTTCTTCCTTGGGGTGTACCCTATCTGTGCACCAACTTTCACTGAAATCCGACCATTAGCTTTTAAGAGATATTGTTTACAGACTAACTAATAGGGGCAAAAACATTACCTCCATCACTACCTGGCAGAGGTAATTATAGTTAGATCCTGGTTTGAGTAGATTGGGAGCAATACTATATGATTGACATTAAATAATTACACAAAATGTTTCACCACACAAGATTTATTTTTATATACTGCCTTGCTTATCACCATGATACAGCGCAGCTTAAACTTCACCATTGTTTTCTAAATAGGAAAACAGTACAAATTTTTGTTTAATTTAATCTTATATTTACAACTAACCCCATTTCGTTTGGTGATCAAAATGCACTGGTCCTGTTATTAAAACTAAATAAAGTGGAAAAAATAAGATATGAACTCCTTTGGAGCTCACTTAAAACATTTGCAAAGGAAAGAACTTGCATTTATATGTAACTTTTCACAGTATCAGGACACTCCAACATGCTTCACTGCCAATGAAGAGGAGTCACTGTTAGGAAAATGCAGCAGACTGTTTACACTCATCAAGACTCCACAAGCAGCAAGCTCCTTCAGTTGTTTGTAATAGGCACAGTACAGACCACACTCAACCAGCCTGTACTTGCTAAACCCAAAACAAAACATCTACTGTTAGATGTGATTCCGTGATTGGGCAGTATCTACTGAACAATCCTGAGTGCGCTAATAGCCACACTAACAACCAATTTAAGATAATCAGTCGAACTTGTAATGTGGCCCATTCACACTTGCTAGAAGCGACATAAATTCATATGCAGGATCCCATTCTCTGCAAACAGAAGGAATATGTTCAACCCTTGTGCCTTCTTTGAAATACCAGGGAGCTTGGGGAGCCTATAGATCCCCATTGCTTTCTCCATGAGAATGCATCAGCCAATCAGAGTTGACCTGCCAACCAATCAGCACCCTTTTTGCCTGTAGTATCAATTGTTGTGATCGTTTGAAATTTGGCATTCTTGTATTTATCCTAATGAATGCAAAACAGAAAGCTTTGTCAACATGTCTCTCTTTTCAGCAATATTCAAGTTCTGTACTACCAAGCGACTGTCAATAAGATAAAGGCCCAGTTGATCTTTCTTTTAGTGATGTTGGTTGAGGTCCAAAAGTTACCAGGACCACCGAGTGTGCTGTTGCTCATTTTAAAATAGTGCCTGAGAAGGTAGCTATGATCTCAGTTTAAAACCTCTTTGGAACAGGGTAGGCCATTCAACCCATGCTGTTTCAATATTCAATCAGATCATGGCTAATCTATAGCTGAACTTAATTCTCACACTTTTAATCCATGCCCCTTGAGCTAACAATGACTTATTGATCTCAGTCACGAAAATGTCAATTGCCCCAGCATCCACAGCTTTTTGGGAGCGAGTTCCAGATTTCCATTACCCTTTTTGTAAAACTGCTTTAAGATTGTGCTCCTTTCTTCTCGATTTTTCTGCCAAAGGGAATGGTTTCACAGTATCTATCAAATTATGTTATATTTTAAACGCTTCAGTTAGATCACTCCTCAGTGTTCTAAACTCAAGGGAATTGTAGTATAAGGGCGTTGAGGCAGAGCAAGGGTTAATTTGGGACTGGGGGAACAGTCCCACTCACATAGTGATGTAGAGAGTCACATGATGGTAGACTGTGTAGAAGAGTCTGGAAGGAGTCATCATGGAGACAGCACCCATGCAGGGCTGTACCTTGGAGATGTATATAGTTATGGGTTACCAATAAACGGTTTGTGTTCAACCACACAAGCCTCCAGACCTCTGCGTGAGACAACAAACAACCTTACATCAGGAATATGAGCCAAGCTTCTGCAGAAGGTGGCATATCTGACAGTGCAGCACTCTCTTGAAACTGGAGTGTTCAACCTAGATTATCGGCTCAAGTGGGGCTGGAAACCTACAGCCTTGTGACCTAGAGATGAGAGAGCTACTGATCTAAGACTGTTGCCAAATAAAAATGAAACTAGAAGTATGAAGGTGAACCAAAGAGCAGAAAAAGATGCAAAACGGAAACAAAAATAGGAACCTATAGAGCAGAGCAGTGCTGAACATTGCAAATTTTTCTTAGCCCAAATAGAGCAGAAGAGAACAGAACAGAAGAAAAACAGAAATAGCAAATTTTAATTTTCTTATTGTGCTAAGGATATTCATACAGAACTGTTTGGCATTTGTTTGTAAACACCAATTTGCACCTCAATTATTAAAAACATACATTTTCAATTAAAAAGAAAAAGCAATTTTTCATTCAACACAAGATCTTAATTGTTGTTCTGTACACATCCTATTATATTGGTTACAAAATAGATCTGGCATCAAAGCTCCTATATTTCTGTCATGTGATTACTCCAATGAAGTGGCTCAGTTTCAGTCACCCAAATGGTCCTTAGCTGATGGGGGAGGAAGTAGATGTTATTCAGATGAGAGCTGTGAACTCTGATCACCTGACTGATGATTTGTGTGGGAGGATCAGAAGTCCTCAGGAGAGATGTGTGCACTCTGATTACCAAAAGAATGATGAGTGTAGCTAAAGGCAGTGGATTCCAGTCAGCTCAGTAATGTTCTATGGATGGAGAGCAAGGTGTTTGGGATCATTCTATTGCTACTCAGTGTCCCTAGGTGATGGAGGCTGCAGGCCCAGAAGATGTTGTCAGAGGAGGCCCACAAGTTGCTGCAGTGCATCTGTAGATGATGGTGGAGGGAGTGAATGTTTGAGGTGGTGAATGGGGTGTCAATCAAGCAGACCAATTGTTCCTGGATGGGGTGGAGCTTCTCAAACTTTGTTGGAGCTGCACTCATCCAGGCAAGTGGAGGGCATTTCATTACACTTCTGACTTGTGCCTTGTAGATGGTGGACAGGCTTTGGGAAATCAGGAGGTTAGTTACTCTCTGCAGAATTCCAAGCCTCTGACCTTCTCTTGTAGCCACAGTATTAATATATTTTTTTGTTTGTTTGTGGGTCATCACTGGCTAGGCCAGCATTTATTGCCCATCCCTAATTGCCCTTGTTCAGAGGACATTTAAGAGTCAACCGTATTGCTGTGGGTCTGGAGTCACATGTAGGCCAGACCAGGTAAGGACAGCAGATCTCCTTCCCTAAAGGGGCATTAGTGAACCAGATGAGTTTTTACAACAATCGACAATGGTTTCATGGTGATTATTAGACTTTTAATTCCAGATTTTTATTGAATTCAAATTCCACCATCTGCCATGGTGGGATTGGAACCCAGGACCCCAGAGCATTACCCTGGGCCTCTGGATTGCTAATCCAGTGACAATACCACTACGCCACCGCCTCCCCAATGGCTAGTCCAGTTCAGTTGCTGGTCAACAGTAATCCCCAGGATGTTGATAGTGGGGGATTCAGTGATGAAAATGCCATTGAATGTCAAAGTGAGATGGTTAGATTCTCTCTTGTTGGAGATGGTAATTGCCTGGCACTTTTGTGGTGCAAATGTTACTTGCCATTTATCAGGTCAAACCTGAATATTGTCCAGGTCTTGCTACATATGGACATGGACTGCTTCAGTATCTGAGGAGTCATGAATGGTGCTGAACATTGTGCAATCATCAGCGAACATCCCCACTTCTGACCTTATGATAGTGGGAAGGTCATTGGTGAAGCAGCTGAAGATTGTTGGGGCTAACACACTATTGCTGCAGGAGTTCCTCAGGATAATGTCCTGGGGCTGAGATGATTGGTGTCCATCAATGACAATCACTTCCTTTACGCTAGGTATGATTCCAACCAGTGTAGAGATCCCCCCCCCCCCCCCCCCCCCGATTTCTATTGATTTCAATTTTGCTAGGGCTCCTCGATGCCACACTCAGTCATATGTGGCCTTGATGTTAAGGGCAGTCACTCTCACCCAACCTCTTGAATTTGGCTCTTTTGTCCATGCTTGCACCAAGGCTGTAAAGAGGTCTGGAGCTATGTGACCCTGATAGAACCCAAACTGAGCATTATAAGCAGGTTATTGCTGTGTAAATGCCATTTGATAACACTGTTGATGATACCTTCCATCACTTTACTGATGTTCGAGAATAGACTGACGGGACAGTAATTGACCAGGTTGCATTTGTCCTGCTTTTTGTGGACAGAACAAACCTGGTCAATTTTTCATATTGTTGGGTAGATGCCAGTGTTGTAGCTGTACTGGAACAACTTGGCCAGAGGCCCAACTAGTTGTGGAGCACAAGTTTTCAGTATTACTGTCAAGATGTTGCCAGGGCCTATGGCCATTGCTGTATCCAGTGCCTTCAGCCATTTCTTGATATTAAGTGGAGTGAATCAAATTGACTGAAAACCGACATGTCTAATGCTAAGGACCACAGGAGGAGACTGAGATGGATCATCCACTTGTCACTTCTGGCTGAAGATAGCTGCAAATGTTTGAGCCTTGTCTTTTGCACTGGTGTGCTGGGTTCTTCCATCATTGAGGATGGGGATGTTTGTAGAGCCTCCTCAATTATTTAGTTACTTAATTGTCCAGCACCATTTACAACTGGATGTAACAGAACTGCAGAGTTTTGATCTGGTCCATTAATTGTGGGACTGCCTTGCTCTATCGCATATTTCTGCTGCTGTTTAGCATGCATGTTGTCCTGTGTTGCGGCTTCCTCAGGTTGCCACCTCACTTTTAGGTATGTGTGGTGCAGCTCCTGGCATGCTTTTCTGCACAAATACACAAATTGCTAAAAGGAGCAACATAGGTTAATAAGGACATAAAAAAGTAAGCCCAGCACTGGAGTTTATTTCTAGAGGGATAAAATTGAAAAGTAGAGAAGTTATGCTAAACTTTGTCGAACCTTGGTTGGACCACATTTGGAGAACCTTGTACAGTTCTGGTTGCCATATCATAAAAAGCATATTCAGGCACTGGAGAGGGTGCAAAAGGATTTACAAGGGTAATACTAAAAGTGTGAGGTTATGCCAATCAGGCCTCATGAGCAATTTCGGTCTCTTTTTTCCCCCTGAAAAGAGAAAGTTGAGGGGTGACCCATTAGTGATTCTTAAAATTTTGAATGGTTTTGTTAGAGCAACCACAGAGAGAATATTTCCACTTGTGAGGAAGAGCTAAATTAGAGGCCATCAATATAAGACCATCAGCAAGAAATCAAATAGGGAAATAAAATGAAACTTCTTTGCCCAATGCGTAGTGAGAATGTGGAACTTGCTACTGCAGGTAGTGGCTGCAATGAATGGCATAGATGGCATTTAAGAGAAGGCTAGATAAGATATGCTGTTAGATTTGGATGAGGAAAATGGAATGGGGCTCAAATGAGCATAAAAAGTGGCAAGAATGTTAATCTTCTATCAATTGTAGTTATATGCAGGTGAAGAGCATTAATTTGGGCTTCACTTGAGCACATATAAAGAGACATTTAAGCTGTGGGAGGTTGAGTAAGGAGGAATGTGCTTATAATGCTTCACTTTGTAAATAAATGTAGACTGAGTAAAGATTGGCTCCAGTATCATCCTTCTTCAACTGGCTTTACAGAATAGAACAAGGACTGGTTGGGGTGAATGTCCTGTTTCTGTGCTGGATATTCTACATAATGCATTAATAAAAAGCCATCATTTCATACCTAGAAAATAGTCTTGCTAGCGGTACAATGATCTGAAGAGGTCCATTGTGCCCATCTTCAAATCGGTTGTAGTAGTGGTATTGCTATTCATATTCCAATGGCTCATTTTATGTTTGCTGAGTTGTTTACTAGTAATTATTACTGGCTTTTGCTGATTGAATTATTTCACTTACAATAACAACAGCTGCATTTTTATAGTGCCTTTAACATAATACAATGTCCCATATTGCTTCTCACCAGTAAAACACTAAATAAATAGCTAGACACTGAACAGCAATGTGAGAAGAATTAGGGATAGTGACTAAAGCCTTGATTCAATACATTGATTTTAAGGGCACTGTTAAAAGAGAGGAGAGAGCTAACAAGGTGATGGAGTTTATGTTGAGTATCCCAGAACATGAGTCAGGATGGCTGAAAAATCTGCTGCCAGTGGTGGAGAGATGCAGAGCTGATGCAAAGGTGATCTGAATTGGAGGACTGAAAGATGCATGCTGAAACAGTGTGTTAAACAAGGTTCAGAGACAGTATGGGCTAACGTAATGGAGGGATCGCTAAGTAAGGACAAGGAATTTGAAATTGGTCCATTACACGATAAGGAGCCAATGATAGTTGATGTATACAGGGATAACTGAGAGCAAAACTTAGTGCAAGTGGCAGTTTTGAGTGAGTTGTAAATTCTGAAGGGTGGACTTGACTATCAGCAATATCTTAAGATCTTCTGAAGCCAAAGGTGAGGGATAATCAACTCAGCAGGAAACTCATTTAATTTTCACTGGAAACCTGCCTAATGTGCCTTTATATCAAGAGTCCTGAAAAAAAGCCCATGATATTTTAACAATGATACTGTCACATATACTGTACTGGCAATGGTTCTCTCACCCAGACCTGATGATGTGCTGACCTTATCAAACCATCACTGCAGGAATTCCTCAGGGTAGTGTCCTCGGCCCAACCATTTTCAGCTGCTTCATCAATTACCTTCTTTCCATCATAAGTTCAGAAGTGATGATAAGTTCAGTTCACTGATGATTGCACAATGTTCAGCACCATTCGCAATTCCTCACACACTGAAGCAGTCCATGTCCAAATGCAGCAAGACCTGGGCAACATGCAAGCTTGGGCTGACAAGTGGCAAGTAACATTCATGCCACACAAGTGCCAAGCAATGACCATCTTCAACAAGAGAGAATCTAACCATCACCCCTTGATGTTCAATGACATTACCATCACTGAATCCCCCACTATCAACATCTGGGGGTTACCATTGACCAGAAACTGAACTGGACTAGCCATATAAATACTGTGGCTACAAGAGCAGGTCAGAGGCTAGGAATCCTGCGATGGGTAACTCATCTCCTGACTCCCCAAAGCATATCTACCATCTACAAGGCACAAGTCAGGAGTTTGATGGAATACTCCCCACTTGCCTAGATGAGTGCAGCTCCCACAACACTCAAGAAGCTTGACACCGTCCAGGACAAAGCAGCCCACTTGATTGGCACTACATCCACAAACATTCACTCCCTCCACCACCGACATACTTGTTGTCACAAGTGCTCCTGTTCATGGGGCACTGGTCACTGTCACATTGCTGTTTCATGGAGCCTACCATGCACAAATTACTGCTGCATTTCCCACATTACAGTGACAGCACATCAAAGTGGTTCATTAGTTGTAAAGCACTTTGGCAGTATATACCATCTACAAGATGCACTGCAGGAATTCACCAACGTTCCTTAGACAGCACCTTCCAAACCCATGACCACTACCATCTAGAAGGACAAAGGCAGCAGATAGATGGGAACACCACCACCTGGAAGTTCCCCTCCAAGGCACTCACCATCCTGACTTGGAAATGTATCACTGTTCCTTCACTGTCACTGGGTCAAAATCTTGGAGCTCCCTTCCTAACAGTACTGTGGGTGTACCTACACCACATGGGCTGCAGTGGCTCAAGAAGGCAGCTCACCACCACCTTCTCAAGGGCAACTAGGGACGGGCAATAATTGCTGGCCTACCCAGTGAAGCCCACACCCCGTGAATGAATTAAAGAAAAAAGTTCTCATGGTTGCTTTCTACAGAATATCTTAAACCTGTACCTGAATGCATCACTACCCTGTTTCTTCATCACTGTTTTGTTATAGTCCAGTTACAATCATTTCTCTCATATTAATCTCCCTGCCATCATCAATCTTTCTGACAGATTATGATTGCCAGTGTTTCAGAAAACATCTTTGCTCATATTTGAAAGAATGTACAGTCTAATTGGTCAAAACAACTACTGAGGCGAGAGTTTGTAAATAAATATATTTTTTAAAATGATGTCACAAGAGCAACTGTTCCTGGGGCACTGGTCACTGTCACATTGCTGTTTCATGGAGCCTACCATGCACAAATTACTGCTGCATTTCCCACATTACAGTGACAATACATCAAAGCGGTTCATTGGTTGAAAAGCACTTTGGCACATCCTGGGGTCATGAAAGGTGCTATATAAATGCAAGGCTTTTTTCCTTACCAAGATCACAGCTTCAGAACTTGAAAGAGGACTGCTGGCATAAATAACGTTACCACCACAAAACAACATTCGGATCAGACATGCACCATTTATGAATATAGATCAAAAGGATTACAATACAACAGTTTGATGAGGAAGAGTGATAATGTGCATTAATCATTGCTAAAATTTCCAAGCTGTAATATATAATCAGATTAACATTTGTCAAATAGGCTGCTCATCAGTGAAATACTTAATTACTCACGATGCTGTACATGTTTAATGTCATTTTGCAGTGAGTCACCAATTTAATGTAAGACTTTTGTTTTGTCAAACAGTTTACAGAGTTCTGACTTATGGAACAAACAAATCAAAACAAAGATTTCGGGAATAAGCTCCTTTTACTTAAAAATCAGCAAGAAATTACAATTAAGCATCTGACAGTACTGTTACACAGTAATTCCAGATTGCACATAAGCATGTGCAGAACCACCCCTTTACTTTTAAGTTCTAGCTACTTTAAGCAAAGACCTCTTAAGTATATATGAACAATAGGGAGTGGTCAGTTTGGCAGTGGCTCAACATAACAGCTTAACTGGCAACCAACCAATTTTCCCTCTGAATGCAAACCCAAGTATCTCTTTACAATGTCTTTTTTACCCTTTATCATGGATGGACCTGGATGTTATATTGACAGGACAGGTCAGTAAAGTGATGGAAGGGGTCATTAGCAGTGCTATCAAGCAGCACTTGCTTAGCAATAACCTGCTCACTGACGCTCAGTTTGAGTTTCACAAGGGCCACTCAACTCCTGATCACATTACATCCTTGGTTCAAATGTGGACAAAAGAGTTGAACTCCAGAGGTGAGGTGAGAGTGACTGCCCTTGACATCAATGTTGCATTTGACCGAGTGTAGCATCAAGAAGCCCTGGCAAAACTGGAGTTTTTTTTAAATTCATTCACGGGATGTGGAGTTCTCTGGCTGGGCCAGCATTTATTGCCCATCCCTAGTTGCCCTTGAGAAGGTGGTGGTGAGCTGCTTTCTTGAGCTGCTGCAGCCCATGTGGTGTAGGCACACCCACAGTGCTGTTAGGAAGGGAGTTCCAGGATTTTGACCCAGCGGCAGTGAAGGAACGGCGATATATTTCCAAGTCAGGATGGTGAATGACTTGGATGGTAACGTCTAGGTGGTGGTGTCCACATCTATCTGCTGCCCTTGTCCTTCTAGATGGTTGTGGTCTTGGGTTTGGAAGGTGCTGCCTAAAGAGCCTTGGTGAATTCCTGCAGTGCATCTTGTAGATGGTACACACTGCTGCTATTATGCATTGTGTTGGAGGGAGTGAATATTTGAGGATGTGGTGCCAATCAAGCGGGCTGCTTTGTTCTGGACGGTGTCAAGTTTCTTGAGTGTTGTGGGAGCTGCACTCATTCATGCAAGTGGGGAGTATTCCATCACACTTTTGACTTGTGCCTTGGAGATGGTGGGCAGACTTTGGTGAGTCAGGAGGTGAGTTACTTGTCTCAGGATTCCTAGCCTTGCTCTTGTAGCAACAATATTTATATGACTAGTCCAGTCCAGTTTCTGGTCAATGGTAACCCCCTGGGATGTTGATGGTAGGGGATTCAGTGATGGTAATGTCATTGAACATCAAGGGGTGATGGTTGTATTCTCTCTTGTTGAAAATGGGCATAGCCTGACACTTGTGTGACGCAAATGTTACTTGCCGCTTGTCAGCCCAAGCCTGGATTTTGTCCAGGTCTTGCTGCATTTGGACATGGACTGCTTCAGTGTGTGAGGAATCGTGAATGGTGCTGAACATTGTGTAATCATCAGCAAACATCCCCACTTCTGACCTTATGATGGTAGGAAGGTCACTGATGAAGCAGCCGAAGATGGTTGGGCCGAGGACACTACCCTGAGGAACTTCTGCAGTGATGTCCTGCGACTGAGATGACTGACCTCCAACAACCACAGCCATCTTCCTTTGTGCTAGATACGACCCCAACCAGCGGAGAGTTTCCCCCTGATTCCCGGACTCCAGTTTTGCTAGGGCTCCTTGTTGCCACACTCGGTCAAATGCTACCTTGATGTCAAGGGTAGTCACCCTCACCTCACCTCGGGAGTTCAGCTCTTTTGTCCATATTTGAACCAAAGCTGTAATGAAGTCAGGAGCTGAGTGGCCCTGGCGAAATCCAAACTGGACAGCAGTGAGCAGGTTATTGCTAAGCAAGTGCCACTTGATAGCACAGTTGATGACCCCTTCCGTTACTTTACTGATCATCGAGAGTAGACTGATGGGGCGTCAATTGGCCACGTTGGATTTATGCTAGGGAATTAGGGGGAAAACCATCTACAAGACACAAGTCAAAAGTGTGATGGAATACTCCCCACTTGCCTGGATGAGTGCAGCTCCCACAACACTCAAGAAACTTGACACCACCCAGTACAAAGCAGCCCGCTTGATTGGCACCACATCCTCAAACATTCACTCCCTCCAACACCAATGCATAATAGCAGCAGTGTGTACCATCTACAAGATGCACTGCAGGAATTCACCAAGGCTCCTCAGGCAGCACCTTCCAAACCCAAGACCACAACCATCTAGAAGGACAAGTGCAGCAGATAGTTGTGAACACCACCACCTAGAAGTTACCGTCTAAGTCACTCACCATCCTGACTTGGAAATATATCGCCGTTCTTTCACTGTCGCTGGGTCAAAATCCTGGAACTCCCTTCCTAACAGCACTGTGGGTGTGCCTACTCTGGTTGGAGTCATACCTAGCACAAATGAAGATGGTTTTGGTTGTTGTAAGTCAGTAATCTCAGCTCCAGGACATCACTGCAGGAGTTCCTCAGGGTAGTGTCCTAGACCCAACCATCTTCGGCTGCTTCATCAATGACCATTATAAGGTCAAAAGTGGGGATGTTCACTGATGATTGCATAATGTTCAGCACCATTCACAACTCCTCAGATACTGAAGCAGTCCATGTCCAAAGGCAGCAAGAATGGACAATATCCAGGCTTGGGCTGACAAGTGGCAAGTAACATTCATGCCGCACAAGTGCCAGGCAATGACCATCTCCAACAACAGAGGTTCTAACCATCGCCCCTTGACATTCAATGGCATTACCATCGTTGAATCCCCCACTATCAATATCCTGGGTTTACCATTGACCAGAGATTGAACTGGACGAGCCATATAAATACTGTGCCTGCAAGAGCAGGTCAGAGGCTAGGAATCCTGTGACAAGTAACTCATCTCCTGACTCCCCAGAGCCTGCCCACAATCCACAAGGCGCAAGTCAGGAGTGTGATGGAATACTCTCCACTTGCCTGGATGAGTGCAGCTCCAACGACATTCAAGAAGCTTGACACCATCCAGGACAAAGCAGCCTGCTTGATTGGCACCACATCCACAAACATTCACTCCCTCCACCACTGACGCACAGTAGCAGCAGTGTGTACCGTCTACAAGATGCACTGCAGAAACTCACCAAAGCTACTCACCTTCCAAACCCAAGACCACAACTATCTAAAAGGACAAGGGCAGAAGATAGATGGGAACACCATCAATTGGAAGTTCTCCTCCAAGCCACTTACCACCCTGACTTGGAAATATATCACCGTTCCTTCACTGTCGCTGGGTCAAATCCTAGAACTCTCCCCCTAACTGCACCGGTTCAAGAAGGCAGCTCACTACCACCTTCTCAAGGGCAATTAGGGATGGGCAATAAATGCTGGCCCAGCCAGTGAAGCCCACACCCCTTGAGTGAATAATATTATTGTCCTATGAAGGTTTCCCTTAATACAAAATGCCCAATGATATGTTGAGTTCTATGTCTAAGCCCTTGAGTAAGCCCATCCTTATGTTATTCTCCTTCCATTAATTTTCAAATTCCAACAAGATATGTTTTTTACCGTAGTTTATTAAATCATCTGTGGGCTTCGGGGCCAAAGCTGAAGATGTTCCTACCTTTCTCATACCAGTCAGAGACGTTCCTGCCCAAGACCTCTCTTATTTGTGAAAAGAACTTTGCAGTTGTCAGCAGTTTTTACTTAACTTCAAAAAGTCTTTTGGCCTTGCAGAACAACCTAGTACAATTTAGTACAAAGTTTGGTCAGTTCCTAAGTTTGGTCAAGTTACAGAAAACTATACAGAAAAAAAATCTGTATTCAAGTATTAGTCAATTCTTTGTATCTCATAACACATGCCCTCACATATTGCACATTAGTTATAGGCTTATTAATGTCTTCACTATTACTTTGTTAGACTGCCAAAGTATTCTTACATGTAATAGGGCAGATTTTCTTCTTATAGTTTTTGGTCATAAAGCACTTGGACCGAATGTTTTGAGGAAATTTGGCCATAGAGGATCGCTTCTGTTAAGCCTGTAACAGAGCCTGTCGAATTTTTAGTCTATTTAAATCAATGGGCAGAAAATAAAGTGGTTTTCCTACAAGTGAGTAATTTTATTTGCCCAATTTATCTCAAGCCACTTTGTCCAAATGATTCCTTACATCCAAGTTCTATAAAAGGAAAATCTGACCTAATATCAGTAAATTTTGATTTACTAATTTTACACTGTATATGTGTGTATTAATAATTCTGACCTTGAAGTTAAACTAATCATTTAAGAAAATCTTCCGAATTTAATCAGGGCAAATACATATTTGAAATGAACTTGAGCTTCCAAAAAAAAAGTGAAACAGAGCTTGAAGTATATTATTCTACACAGCAGCTATGGTATACTGTATTATTTAGTATTTTACCAAACATCGATAAAGCAATATTACAATTACTATTGTTCTTCTATTCTTGGTGCAAATTGTACGTGACAAGGTTGTATCTGACAAGGTAGTATTTGACTTCCCAGTAAAACAGTAAAATCTGAGAAATAAGAGTACTGGTCCAAACTGGTCTTGTATACCTTAAAATGGAACACCAAAAAAAAACTGGGGAATAAGAGTACTGGTCCGAGCTGTTTTTTTGCTTCTGGGTTCCAACAATTATTTTTTCCCCAAAGTAATCATGAGGCTGCACTTTACAAGGGGCTGCCCCCTCAAAGCCCCACATGCTGGAAGGAAAGTCGGCTATAAGCCGACATGCCTGGAAGAAGCCTACCCCACAACCATAACAAGCTGCAGGCGGGCTAAAGTGGCTGAGAGTGGGACTCCTGCCCCTCAGTGGAAGGAAGTCCCACCCTCAGGAGCTGCCAGCTAATCTGATTGGCTGGCAGTCCCAGCAATGCCAAAAGCCCCAGCAGTGACAGAACTCAGTAACTGCCAAGACTGCAAGAAGAAGCAGGAAGAGGATGTGAATGGATGCTCCAGAAATATAAATTCCGGGTTTTAGGATGGAGAGGGATCCTGGAGCCCAGGGAGGAGGAGAGGGGAGTGGGAGGGCTGGGATTTGGAGGGCAGGCAGTGCAGAAGGAAGTGGGATCACATCTTGGGGGGTGCCCCTGATGCTCAGAGAGTAGCCCCCCAAATGAGGTGCCCCCACCTTCCTTCACGCCTTTCTTCATGTAGGCCATAAAAAAAACGACCTGCGCATTCCCACCTGCCTGTGTACACCAGCCATATTATTGCATGGGCAGCGTATTACCAGGTTAATAGGCTTGCTAACATGTCTAGCAGACATTTAATTATTTATTTACAGACAGGCTGCCAACTTTGGCGCCAACACACCTAGTATATTATGGAGATCAGCTCGGGTAGGTAGGAAGATGATGGACTAGTCACCCGACCTATTCTACATGCCCCTCCCGCCAAAAACACATCTGGCAAGGGGCACGTAAATAGAAACCTCCAAACAAACTTTAAATGTTACTTGGAATAATAGAGCTACTTTAAATAAAGTGCAATTGCCTAAATGATGACAAAGGCCCTGATTTTCGTTCTCAGGTGAGATGCACAGAGACAGGAGAATTCCTAGCTTTGCAAACCTGACCTTTAAAAATGGTTGCCAGAACTTACAATTTTTGATCCTGGAGGCGAGCTATAAAGGAGTCAGGGAGGGCGACCTGGATGTAGTGAGGGGCTGGACATGGGCCCAGTGCAGGTTGGGTGACTTGGGCGCGGATAAAAAGCAGGCCTTCAGAAAGGCCCATTTGAAAGGCTGGTCGTCAATGGTTTGCCTTGGAGGAGACGTCATTGCCTTGTCAGACGAGTGTCAAAGCTGTTGTTCAACTGTTAGCTAAGCCTGGAACAGATGGTCCAGCATGGGCTTTCCCTTAGGTAGAATTGTAATTGTTGCTGCCTAATCAAAGTGTACTGTACTGAACCACTGAAAGTATGGAGTCACAGCCATGGAGATGGCATTGTCTTGACACTACCTGGTACAGATATTATGCAGTGATGTAGTTAGCTGCCAACACTCAATGGATCAATGATGAACCGTACCATGCTCACTTTCCCATCCACTTGCCTTCTTTCCACCCATCTATCAGGATATGCTCGCACTGTTTGACCAGGTCCCTCACAGCTGCACATTGTCACAGAATAACAGTATGATAAAGAAGGGCTGTCAGTGGTCGCAGAGCACGGCATGCTAACTTGGAGTCACAGCCACAACATAAATGGTACCAAGTATTTGTGCAGAGACATTTTTCCACCAAACCTTACCGGTGATCATCAAAAATGAATATTGATAGAATGTCACACAGAGGAGACGTGCGGGAAGAGATTGGTCTAGCTGCCCTGCGCTTTTCTGACCAGGACCTTCAAGTTTTGGTGGAAGAGATCCAGAAGAGGAGACCAGTCCCCTACCCTCCTGACTGCTGTAAACCACGGCAACAACTAAAAAGGCCTGGATTCAAATTGCAGCTTCTATGAACACATCAGGAGACCATCAGCCCTCATGGATTCAGTGCCAGAAAAGGTTCAATGACCAGTTGCATTCCAGCAGGGTGAGTAGCTTGGCTCATCCACACAGAGCTTCACGGGAAGGGTTATATCCACATGTTGCAGCTAAGGTGTAAGACATGGCACATACCTCTGCCTCAGAATTGAGGCTTGTATTGTACATAGCTCATGTAGGTACACACAGAACACATGTGAATGAGCACTGTGATGCACAGGGACAGTGAAGAGGAATATCCCTCCATGCACTATATGTCAGGCTAACCTAAATTCATGGTGTTGCAGACCAAAAAGGCAAAGAACGCCATTGAATGGCCCAAACTGGGGAAGGGTCAACTTGGCTGAGACGCATCTGTCTTGTTGAGCAAATGGCCATGGAGATTGCCAGGGTGCCCAAACAGCTGTCTGTTGGTTATGGTGAATCGCTGCTAGCAGGTGATAAGGGCAGTGTTGAAATCACCTTGGCACATGGTGATAATGGTGGAGGCCATGATGCCAGTTCACTGAGCACAATGGGAAGTTAGCATGAGGGGGAGTACATCATATGGGCAGCGCGAGCATGGTTAAGGCAACAGCGCACATCAGATCGTGCTTTCACAATATGATGGGCTATCTCTAAATAACTCCTTTGTGTCTCACACATACCCCAACTCTGATCCATCAACCACATCCCCCCCCCCCCCCCCCCCCTCCCCAATGCCCCACACCCGCTGGGCCAGATCAGCCCTCGGGCATCAAGAGGAGGAAGATCACATCACACTAACCCACACACTGTTAATTCAGATACAGGCAGATCGGAGGGATGTAACACGTGTGTAGAGTCGGTGGCACAGGGTGAAAGTGTCCGCCCAGAGTACAAGAGGAGGTGTCAGAGTTAGAGACATCTGTGCGCAGTTCCCCTCAGAGGAGGGAGGAAAGTCACAATGATGCTTCAGCCTCAGGGGTCACCTTTTGGGGCACTGTATTTATATAATCAGCTGCAGATGCGTGGATATGTGGCAGTGAAGCATCCCTGAGGCAGTGTGTGCTCTAGGACTGCGAATGGAGGAGACCATCACTGTCATGAAGTCCACATTATCCCAGGGGCTCAACCTCATGAGCTGTGAGACACATGCAGCAACACTGGACTGGATGCAAGAGCAATGTCTTGGCCGGGAAAGGGTGTAAGCCTCCCTCAGTAGCCTGGATCAGTCCGCTCAAAATATGAGCACTGACATCCATAGAATACATGAGGAGCTGTGTACCCTTAACAGGACGATCGCACTGTTAGCCCAGTGGTTGCTGGAATGGGCAACTGTTGTCCACCAGCAGCCAGCCTCATCAACACCACCTGAAGGCCAACCCAGGGCTGTGGAGGTCACTGAGGGTGAAGGTACGAAGAGATCCTCAGCACCCTCATCTTCTTCCACCTCCCCAGCCCCTCCGCCAGAGCCCTCATCTGCTGCACATGTGCCTGTGACCACAGCTGCCCATGCAGAGATGCAAATGCTAGTAGGTCCCCAGCAGGTTCCTGCCATTTGGCCCGAGAAGCGAGCAGCCTGCCTCCTCCTCCAAGGCAACATGAGGGTGTACTTCATAGGCATGTACGTGAGCAAAGGGCGTGTTCTTGTCTAGAGCACTAATGGGTTCACTGTGGTTATACTTTTCACGTTGTATTTAGCATATTTGAATATATTTACTTACACTTGTACATGACTCGGTGTGTGTTCGTACTCCAGAGAGCTCAAAAACAATGGTAACATTATGAAGGTGGCTCTTGCCAGTAATAATGAGGGCGGCATGCTGAGGTCCATCTCGACGTGCTGTCAACAGGATCAAGGTTGTTGGCTGTTTTGTGATACTTTGAGGAGCTTCTTCCTTCTCTTCTGTACCACATTGGATTCCCGAGGTCAAAGGCTCAAGCGCCAAGATGCTCTTTGTATCTTTTGTTGTCCATCCAAGCTTGACTTTAAGGAGGCTCAATGATCAGACTCCACAAACAGATTCTGGGCAGCGGGTGCATCTCAAGTATGAGTGCTGAGCGCAAGGCATTCATCTACATTGCAGAATTATACATTGGCCTGGGTGTAGGCATCACAGCTCGAGAGGGCATGCACTGTTCAGGTAATAATGGTCGTCTGCTGTGTCCATTACTTTGGCTGCATTTGCATTCCAGGTGTCACAGGATGTGCTTTGTGCGGTGAGCAGAAGTATATGGAAGCCAGGAATGTTGAATGTGGTGCCCACGTCAGAAACTGGACTATTGGCTGGAATGGATGGGGCATAAGTTCTTTCAAAGAGCTGTTGTGTACAGTTATGGGCTCATCATGTGTGAGATGCCTTATCTACATGTATGCGACAACATACAATCCTATCAGCATATACAGGGCTTTAAGAATGACGTCATGTCACTTTCAGCATTGTGGGCATGGTTTGATCATGGACAATTTGGCAGCATGGGCCCTCATTTACAGTCATTGGTGTTCATGTGAGGGGGCAGGTTGTGAATGACTCATTACTTTGTGTGTTTGCAATACGATGATGCCCATGGTTGTGATGGTGAGGGATTCAGCCATTTAAATGTGACTGAGTCCAACTCATTGATGTTTATTCTCTCCCTTGTGGGGGTTGGGTAGTCCCTTGAGTAATTGTGGAGTCAATGTACAAGGTACTTTAGGTGGAATCATGTCACCAGGGACTGGCTGATGGCAATTGTAATATCGGCAATTGTAATATCTATTTTGCACAATAACCTGTCTGGTGATGATCCCCTCCTGCACAGAGTCAGTCCTGGCTACATGGCCATGCCTCCCAGCAGCTCTGCCTTTGGTGACCTCCTCATTCTCATCCATTTCAGAATCTTCTGAATGGACAGGGGTTCCTCCTCCTCATCTTCCTCCTACTCAGAGGTTAGAGCTGTGCCCATGGCATCATTGTCATCAATTTGTATGCCCCTCCACTGCACAATGTTGTGCAGCTTGCAGTACACCACTACTATTCGTGATACCCTTGCTGGGGCATATTGCCGAGCGAAGCACCTGAAGCACATGTTTAAAATGCCGGTTGCCTTCTCAATGCAATTCCTGGTGACGACATGGCCAGTTGCGTTCTGCCTCCATTTGTGGACTCCTAAAGGGGATCATTATCCAAGTTCTTAAACAGTTGCCCTTGTCCCCTAGAAGCCAACTACAGATCTATGTTGGTGGTTGAAATAGCCGAGGGAGTTGCCAACTCCTTAGTATGAAGGAGTCATGGCAGCTGCCAGGGAACTTTGCACACAAATGAAATAAGACCTTGCTGTGGCCACAGACCATCTGTACATTGATTGAGCAGAAAGACTTGATTGACAAAGGTATCCGCATGTTGAGCTGGGGCCCTTATGGCAACATGGGTGCAATCAATAACCCACTGCACCTGAGGGAAGCCTACTACTTAAGCAAAGGCTGTGGCTTTCTGCAAACAGGGCATTAGTTACTGCCTTAATACAAATGTCTGCTGCTAACTGGGATATACCAGACAGGTCTCCTGATGTTCCCTTGAGGCATAGAAAGTAACCGTCTTTCACAGCCACTGGCAGTCGATGGATTGTGGCTCGAGTTGCTGCTGGACCATGCAACAGATGTCTGTCACCACCTCATGGCTTAGCCTCACTCGTCTTCAACATTGGTTCCCCATCATGTTGAGGTAGGATGTCCTAGGTCTGCACTCTTCCCACAGGGTAATACCTGGTTGTCCTCTCTTTCCTCCATCTCCTCCCAGGTGTGCAGGCGGCAGCCTTTTCCTCCTGTCCTTCTGCTCTTCCTCTGGTCTCCGCCTGCTCACGGTGACTGGCTTCTGTGGCCTCTATATGCAAGGGTGCTATGCCCATCTTTATGCCCAAATATTCCTTTGCATGAAGCACTATGCACCCTTCCCCAGTACAAAGTTCTTCCTGGCACCTATGTGCATGAGTCAGTGGTGGCAAAAATTATTGCCCTGCAACCCCAGGAGCCCCACCCTCTGACTCCCTTGGGTTAAGGGAAGATAGTTGAAATTTGTTTTGCATCACTCCTGGGGCTGAGAATAAAATTTTAAAGCAAATTCGACAAGGGTACCAAATCTCTCCAAACTGGTTATCCAAAGAAAATACGCCAAGTTCAGACCTGCTCTTACCGGCCCTACTTTGCAAACATTGGGTTCCACACTCCTAGGCTACCAAAATCTGACTAGAGTGGAGGAGCTGCCTCCATAAGTGCACAATGCAAAACACACCCCACCCCCATGAAAATGGGAAGTGCCGTGTTTCGGGGCGGGACTTACAGTTTTCAGGCAGTTCCACTATTTTCACCATGTCGGAGAATCTCTCCGAAAATCTGGTCCAAAACATTGCTAATTGATTTTGTTCTGCAAAGTGATGTTTTATCGAAATTGGAATTAAGCAGTCAAGCACATGTTTGTTTAAATGAAATTTAAGCCTTCAGGAGTATTGTACCTTGTATATTTTTATACTACATTACAGAGTACACAAATCAGCTCCGCGAGTAAAGGTTACATCTATTCCTTTCTTTAATTATAGCATAGCCTGAAGTGTTCTGTTGGGTGCAGAGCTTTGAAATCTTAGAAACAGCACCTCCATAATAATACTGAGTATTTGATGCACAATGTTACCTGACTTGGTGGCATAACAGACAATAAGCACTGACCAGCTGCAAGAGATAGTAAAGACCACACCACCACTGGAAATTTTTTGAAATTGTTTAAATATTTGATATTCTTCACTGGTCAAAAATGTAATGAAATTGGCTAGTATTGAAGCTATCACTATTACTGATGGTAGTAAACCCCCATGCAGAAATCTATAATATCAAAATTGCTAAGTTCAGTTTACTTATTTCTGATAATAATTATCTGTATTTTGTTTACAGGCACAACTTGTCTGATTGCACTACTGTCAGACAAAGAGCTAACTGTTGCAAATGTTGGAGATTCTCGTGGCGTACTGTGTGACAAAGAGGGAAATGCAGTTCCTCTTTCACATGATCACAAACCCTATCAGTTGAAGGAAAGAAAAAGGATAAAACGAGCAGGTAATGTGAAAAAGAATCTTATGACTATTGTGTTTCTGAAAAAGCTAAAATCAATGCAAAATATCATAGGATGTAATCTCATCATCATCCTTGATGCTGTTGACCTGGACCTTTGTGATTCAGCATTGTTGGCAGTTTGAATGTGCTATAAGTCAATCCCTACTCCTGAATGGTAAGACCTAGTCACATCCGATATTGACCTTTGAGTTGGCAAGCTGTGAACAGTAACAGGCAACTCACCACTAGTGCAATTGAAGATTGGGCTACTGTGATGTCAGAAATGGCCCTCTGGTAAGTGAAGGGGAGAGACCAGGAAGGGGAGCAATTAAGTCAGGAAGGAGGTAGTAGCCGAGGGAGAGGTAGCTGTTATGATCAAGGGGGAAGGTAATGGTAGGGGGCAGAGGGAATGCAATGGCTGACAGTGCCACAAATTCAGGTAATTATATCTTAAATATTACTATTGTTGAACATGGCACGACAAGTTGAGAAGGCTAGTAAAAAAACATATGGGATCTTAGGCTTTATAAACAGAGAATAAGTACAAAAACAGGAACAATCGGCTAATCCTTTATAAAAGACTGGTAAGGCCCCACTTGGGGTATTAATTCTGGGCACTACACTTTGGAAAGGATGTCAAGGCCTTAGAGATGGTATAGAGAGGATGTGGAGGATATTAACTAGGGTGATACCAGACATGTGGGACTTCAGTTACATAGAGAGACTAGAGAAGCTTGGGTTGCTCTCCTTAGAGCAGAAAGGGTTACAGGGAGATATAATAGAGATGTTCAAAATCATAAAGGGTTTTAATACAGTAAATAAGGAGAAACTGCTTCCAGTGGCAGAAGAGTCAATAACCAGAGGACACAGGTTTAATGTAAAAGAAGCAGAGACATGATGAGGAGAAATTCTTTTACACTGTGCTGTTATGATCTGGAATGCACTGCCTGAAAGGCTGGAGGAAACTGATGCAATAATAACTTCCAAAAGACAATTGGATAAATACTGGAAGGGAAAATTTACAGAGCAATGGAGAAGGGAGTGGTTAGCTCTTTCAAAAAGAATGATGTGCTAAAAAGGTCTGGTTCACAGTATCACAGTATCTTTACAGGGCTGAAGGAGGCCATTCGGCCCATCGAGTTTGCGCTAGTACAGAGTTGCATTTTTTTCTACACTTGCAACCTAAACAGACATTTCCTTTAAGGTCCCTTTAAGGGCTTCCTGATAGGCTGCATGTAGACCTGGGCAAGGCAATTATGCAGTGGTGGCCTCAAACAAACAATGAACCCTTTTTTTTTGCATGTGCAATGTGCCTATGCCTATTTGAAGCGTGGGCACTGCATGGTGATTTTTTGACCTTGACCAATATGGCTGGTTATGCACTTTCATCTCAATGAATTGTACACTTCCTGCCTGTAAGAAAATTTGACAGGTTACATAAAACTTTAAATAAATCTGTCTTGTGGGCTCAATACTTCATCCATCATTACATTATTCAAAATGAGTGAATGAATGGCAATTTCTGGTGAATTGGTTGCTCCATGGAAACTAAATGACCCTACCCTTCATCATAGATACCTTCTTCTAATTTGTTGTTTCTTAACAGGGTCTAATCAATCAATATCATATCCCGAACTATTCCCTGGAATTTATAAGGATGAAGGGTGATCTGATCAAATTTTTCGAGATATTAAGGGGAACAGATAGAGTTGATAGGGAGAAGGTATTTCTGCTGGTTGGGAAGTCCCAGGCTAAGGGCAAAGGAGCATCTCAGGAGTGAAATTAGGGAATGCTTCTACACACAGTGTTGTGGAAGTTTAGAATTCAACTCCACAAACGGTAATCGATGCTAGATCAGTTGTTCAGGTTAGTTCTGAGATTGATGGATTTTTGTTAACCAAAGATATTAAGGGATATGAGGCAAAGGTGAATATATGGAGTTAGGTCAAGAATCAGCCATAAGGTCATTGAATGGTGGAACAAGCTCGAGGGTTAAATGGCCTCCTCCTGTTCCTATGTTTCTAAAACAGATGGCAACCATTACAGCTCTGCACAAATACCTAATACGTAAATAAATTAAATGGCTGTAATCATTTATAAAGTGTAACTGAAATTTTAAGTGTGTTGAAATAAAAGAGCTTAATTTTATCCTGCCACTTGATTCCGCTATGATATTACATTGCCGCCATGGACCAATATTAGATTCTGGTCTATTCTGATCACATGATACCATGATACAATCAGGAAGTTTACAGACTTATTCCTATTACTACAATGGAGCAACATTATATTATAATAATATAAACACATACGCTTTAAGTATATACATGCTTTATTTTGTTATAGGTGGTTTCATAAGTTTCAATGGTTCATGGAGGGTCCAAGGAATTTTGGCAATGTCTCGCTCCCTGGGAGATTACCCTCTCAAAAACCTCAATGTCGTCATCTCTGACCCTGATATCCTGTCTTTTGACCTCGATAAACTACAGCCACAGTTCATGATCCTGGCTTCAGATGGTCTGTGGGATGCTTTCAGCAATGAAGAAGCAGTCAGATTCATCAAAGAACGTCTTGATGAGCCACACTTTGGTGCAAAAAGCATTGTTCTGCAATCTTTTTACAGAGGATGTCCTGATAATATAACTGTAATGGTGGTAAAATTCAGAAACAACAGTAAGACTGATGACCAGTGAATGGCATTGAGCACATAAGGGCAAGGTTCTTCAAGTAATGCTGTGCAAATTTTAGCAATGTATGTGATAATAATAGTAAAGGTCATAATATTCACATCTGAATGGTCAGTGCTAGACGGCTTGTAGAATTGGACAGACCAAGTAGCCGCACATTCATTTTAACTGGCTGAGGTCAAAATATTACTCTTTTTATCTATAATCATTTTCAATTCTCTTCTTAAAATATTTCTATTATATATAATACAATGCACAGTGCAAATCTTATGCTACGTTACTAAACTAATTGTGATCAACAGTTTTATAAAGAACAGCCAATTTAAGCAATAAAGCAAAAACTAATTAACATTCAGGAACTCTGTTGCTGATTCAATGGTTTACATAATCAGTAGAACAGCTACTGAGCAGCCATTCATTGAGTAACTGTGAATTAAAAAAGCTGAATAAATCTAACTAACCCTGACAAAAGGGGAATTCTTTTAACAAACTGCATGATAAAGGAGAATAAATGTATCTGTATAGTTTGTAGCATAAATTCTTAGGTACATAACATATGGACATTTGACATGTGACAAATATTTAGTTGTTTAGATTTGCTCCTCTTTTTAGCTCTTCCGTGTCCTACACGCCATAAGCTCCAGATTTTTTTCTTCAGATAGAATAACAGGATGGTATAACTTACGAACTTCTCTGTGGCCTTCATCAATTGCTGCTCTGTGATCAGCTGATAAACATCAATGGCTGCTGGATAATTCAGCCTGTACACATTCTTCCAACTAATCCCCTAGTTATACAGCCCACCAAATTCAAGTTATGTTCTAGCGCCCACAGTGGTCATTTTGACTTTAGAGTCAACAAAAATTAAAATTGGGGGAGATGCAAAACTTGTGGCAGATCCAACATTGCTCTTTTTGCACTATCACCCAAAGTCAAGATTACCCCCAACACAAGTGCTCTGGTTATATTTACACTATAGATATTTTGAAGCGGCATTCTCAGACATTAATAAAATATGCTTGATCTGTCATACTATGTTCATATTTTAATATAAAGATCTGTTTCTCAGGATGACTCTTAAGATCATTGTCAGTCAATCACAACTCTGCTTTTGATTGGCAGGTTTGGCAAAGTGGCAAGACTTTGAGGAGTATTTTCAATATGGCAATGCTAACAAGATTGTTCTGAATAGTAGGATGAAGCGAGTAATTAATCGGCTGCTATCCAAATTGTCTTACCTGTTATGTAGGAATTATATTAGAAAGAGTTTATGGCATTGTGTTAATAGGCTTTTGTGATAGGATTCTCTTCCTGGTGCCAACATAGCTATAGATGGAGCACTTCACTTAACAACCCAGATGTAACTGGTTAAACAGTCAGTGAAAAATTAGGCCAGGATTTTGTTTTTGCTGCTGGGGCCAATGGGATCCTCTAATAAATCTCTGGTTCAATGTCACATCTAGGCAGTCCATGTTGTGCCTAAGTATTTACTCAGCAACTTGAGAGAGCCAATTCCCTGTAAAGGATGTACATGTATCAAATACAGTGCTGAGAAATCTATCTAAAGACACTGAACAAATACTACACTTGGCATGCTGAGTTAATGATAACTTTAGGGCATGAAAAATTCAAAATAATCAATATAACATTTCAATGCAACAAGAATAGAGAACAATTAAACTGATTTTTTTTTTCATTTCTCACTGACCCATGGAGTACATATCCCAATTTTTAAAATCTTTCTTTATCATATATAGTTGACTGATCATTACATCAGAGTCAGATGCATTCAACAAAGACAAAGCAAACATAAATCTAGTCATGGGGTATCTAATTTAGAGTGAATAACGATACAGTACAAATTCATAAAAGGAAACAAGTCTCATTATTATACTGATTTATAACAAGAGGGAACTGCTCAGTTTTCTGCTACCTCATAAGAACACGAACTCTCCTGTTAAAGTAATATGGTGGCCATATTTTGAGTAGGATGGTGTGTGAGCTTATCCTCATAGATGTAAGGAGAGAAGAGAAAGGTTAAGTAAGAACCCTGAGTGCCGAATGTCATGCATCTTATAGGAAGCATCTAACATTGCAAAAAGTAAACACAAATGTTGTATTAAATTATAAGTAGAGCACTGATCCAATCAGCTCTGTTGTGCCATAAAAATAATCTCAATAGGAATTTAAATGTGATCAAAATTATTAAAAAGAATAGTTCAGGCTGAACAGAAAATGTGTATTAGCTCAGATCAGAATACTGTTATGCTGTCAATAGTAATAATTTTCAAGTCTTAATAGCATTATGTTTAGAATGCAATCACATGAAATACCCTTTATATCACCAAGACAAATAGAAATAGTAAGGGTACATTTTCCTTTATCTCCTAATTTTAGCGAAAAGTTAGATATGAATATGAATTAATTGCTTTATGTTCCCAACTACTACTTCATCAAAATCAGTAAATAGAAAAACATATATACCCTAGTCTCAATTGACACATTAAAGATCAAAAGTGAACATATATACAGTAATTGTTAAATTTGCATCAACAAAACAGATGTAACATTAGCTTCATATATTAGCTTGCAGTATGTATAAAATTTGAAAGTCATCTTTTAAAGTAAAACTATTTCTCTACCTGAGCCCCACCTGAAATAGATGTATGACATCTGGACTTGTCCAGCTTTGCCTGCAGACTCATTTGCTCAGATTAACAAAAATAAACTTTTAACATTGTATGATGAAGCAATATGTTGTCCTTGATGCACTATTGCTAAAACTTTTGGCTGGATTACTGCATAAGTGATTTTGGACAATTCCTAAAAAAAGTAACTTTTATATCTCTTCATAGTTCTTAGATGATTGGACAAGTTCCAAAGTACAATATTGGAAGTCTTCTAAAAGTATGAAGTGTTGTTAATTAAGAAACCTTTGGGTCTGACATTCCATTGTCCATGCTCTCAGCATTCCTATCCTCCTGAGATACTAGAAATGCTTGCTAAAGTTGAGAAAAAGGCTAGATGAACTTATTAAGGGTTCATAAAGATAATAAATGAGCAACGTTCTGTGCCTACGAAGACTATTTCAAAGGTGATTATTTTACCAATAATCAGACCTGATATAAGTGAGGATTATGAACAAGAATGCCTGGAAACTCCTGAGGCATCGCTCCAATGTAACTACAGTGGAGCAGAACCCCGAACTGACCTTGCCCAAAGTTGGAGACTTTCTCTTAAATTCTGGGGATGGGCTAAAGGCAATGGATACTGCAAAAGCCATGGACCCTGACAACATTCTGGTAATAGTACTGACGACTTGTGCTGCAGAACTAGCCAAGCCCCTAGCTAAGCTATTCCAGTACAGCTACAACACCTGACAATGTGGAAAATTGCCCAGGCATGCCCTGTCCAAAAAACTGGAGAAATCCAACCCTGCCAATTGCTGCCCCATCGATCTACTCTTGATTATCGTGGAAGGTGTCATTGTCAGTGCTAACAAGCAGCACTTACACAACAATGACCTGCTGACGCTCAGTTTGGGTTCCGTCAGGGCAACTCAGCTCCTGACCTCATTACAGCCTTGGTCGAATTCAAGGGGTGAGGTGAGAGTGACTGCCATTAACATCAAGGCTGCATTTGGCCGAATGTGGCATGAAGGAGCCCCAGCAAAACTGAAATCAATGGGAATCAAGGGGAAAACTCTCCACTGGTTGGAGTCATACCTAGTACGAAGAAAGGTGGTTGTGGTTGTTGGAGGTCAATTATAGTCCAGGATAACGCTGCAGGAGTTCCTCAGGGTAGTGTCCTCAGTCCAACCATCTTCAACTGCTTCATCAATGACCTTCCTTCCATCATTAGGTCAGAAGTGGGGATGTTCACTGATGATTGAACAATGTTCAGTACGATTCACGAGTCCTCAGATACTGAATCAGTCCATTTCCATATGCAGCAAGACCTAGATAACATTCAGGCTTCAGCTGATAAGTGGCAAGTAACATTCACACCACACAAGTGACATAAGGCAATGACCATCTCCAACAAGAGAGAAACTAACCATCTCCTTTTGACATTCAATGGCATTACCATCACCGAATCCTCCACTGTCAACATCCTGGGGGTTACCATTGACCAGGAACTGAACTGCACCAGCCATATAAATACTGTAGTTACAAAGGCAAATCAGAGGTTAGGAATCCTTTGGCAAGTAACTCATCTCCTGACTCCCCAAAGTCCGTCCATCATCTACAAGGGACAAGAAATATGATGGCATACTCTCCACTTGCCTGGATGAGTGCAGCTCCAACAACACTCAAGAACCTCAACACCAGCCAGGACAAAGCAACCCCTTTGACTGACATGCCACACCACCGTAAACATTCACCCTCTTTACCACTGATGCACAATGACAGCAGTGTATACCATATACAAGAGGCAATCAGCAACTCACCAAGGCTCCTTTGATAGCATCTTCCAAATCTATGACCTCTGCCACCTAGAAGGTCAAAGGCAGCAGATGCATGGGAACACCACCACCCCTCCAAGCCACTCACCATCCTGACTTGGAACCATATCACCATTCCTTCACTGTTTCTGTGTCGAAATCCTGGAATTCCCATTCTAACATCACAGTGGGTGTACCTACACCACATGGACTGCAGCAGTTCAAAAGGTGGCTTATCACCACCTTCCCAAGAGCAATTTGGGATGGGGGAACAAATGCTGGCCTAGCCAGCAATACCCACATCATGTGAAAGTATTTTAAAAATTGCATAGCCACCAGTGTCTGCAAAGACAGCAACAGTCTGATCTGGCTTTCCAAAGTGCAGCACAATCCTTGGAGAGGTCCAAATTGGCCAAAGAAAACATATCTTTTAACTCTTCAGTTTCTACTAGAGCTAAACTGACGGGGAAGATAATTGATGCCTCAGAAAATGTTTGGGGCTTTTGGAAAGCCTATAAGGGGCTGTCATCGGTGGGGGCAGCAGGAGGAAGTTCTGCTGGTTGCTCACCTGTCCAGAAACCAGCAGAGCGGGATCTATCCCATAGCTGTTACTTGTGCCCAGTCTGACCCCAGGAATTTTGAGACCAAAGTGTTATGACATAGGAGTAGTGATTAATAGCAGAGTGTTCTCACTACAAGCATGGTGTAGCAACTAATATTTGTACATCATGGTGAAAAAGCAGGATAAGCAAGAGAGAGTACAGGATGTCCACAAATGCAGGAGACATGGGAGGATTGTGAGTTGTAGTAAATGTTCCCCTAGCCACTGTCTCAGTTTAATGGAGTCAGATGCCAGATATGAGAGAAACAATGGTTGAGGAGAGTCAGGTTCAACAGGGAGATTGTTACTGACCTCTGCCACTTGTTGTATTAAGAGCTGTAGGAGCAGCCGAGGTCTGCAGTGCGGGTTGCCTTGTATTTTCTATCACAGAGGCCTTCCAAGAATCCACAGGGGACATCTCAGGAGTCAGATGATTGCCATATGCTACTGCTTTGAGATGGGTAACAGACCCGCTTATTTTGATGCACCCTGCCACATATAACTCAGCAAGAACTAGTAACTGACCAATACTAACACCACCACAAACAACTTACATTTCCATATGTTCTGATGAAAGGTCATCAACCTGAAACGTTAACTCTGTTTCTCTCCACAGATGCTGCCTGACCTGCTGAGTTTTTCTAGCTTTTTTTATGTTCTTTTTGCATTTCTGTATCACTGTTCACGTAACAGAAACATCACAGTGTTTTACAAGATAGTAAATGGTGGGCGGACACTGAGCAGAGAAAAAGGAAAAAGAATTGAGACGGGTCAGACAAATGTACTACCAAAAAAAAGAATTAAGATACTTTTGAAGATTGGAGTGAAGTGGCAAAACAAAACAATTTTTGAGGAGAATTTCAAAGAATAATGATTGATACAGTGGCCACCAAGTGAGTAAGGCAGAGTTGGAGAAGCAAAGAGTGCAGACAGCTGGATAGAGGCACTCGGATAGAATGAAACCATAGAAAGATTTTCAAATGAGGATAAGTATTTTGAAGTCAATTTCTCACAGCATGTAGGGATACAGGGCCATGAAGATCTCAATGGCTAGTTCTTGCAGTGAGCTCCTCAATTGAACTGATTATTTTCTTTTGGACATACTTACAATCATAGAACAGCTATTTGGGATCCACATTTATTTCCCATGTTTGCATATATTGTGTAATTTCTACACAATTAAAGAATGACAGACTGTACGGAATAATAATCTTCAATATTAGTGGTGTGTATATTTAATGTCACATTTGCCTCTTGCATGTTGTCAGCCTCTCACTGGTGGTCAATATGCCCTATAATATGCTCCTCATATTGAAGGATTCAATTTGAAGGATGTGGGGCTAATACTGAATGACCTCATAAGTATACTTATTGCAATGAACTCAGTAATTTCTGAGGCAGTGCTTAGTTACAGGGCTACACAAGGGCACAGAACTGCCATGGGCATACATGCTAATTGGCAATACTTATTCTACTCCATGTGGCCACTGCAGGAGGACACCTGTTTCACAATGACCATTGGTCAGTGTGGATATAAAATAGTGGACATCTCTCCCCGGTTGCCAGTCACTATTCTCCAAGTAAGTTGAAGCCGGAAATTATTGAAAGCCAGAGTCTGAAGTCCAAAGCCTCCATGGCAACAATGCAGCTTTTTGAAAAATTCCCCTTCTGTGCCAGTGGCCTGCGGAGCTCTGATATTGCCATATGCCTAATGGCAGGTCGCTGTACGACCAACCATTGATCCATAACATCACTCGTGGGGGAGTTACCATTGCAAATCTGGATATTGAGCATCCTGCTCCCACTACCAAACTACATTATTGTCATTCAGAAGGAGGTAAACAGCAACTCGATAGGCCCAATTTTAACTCTGTGTGAGTGGTTGGGTTTTGACTGAGTTAAAATCTCACCCAATATTTCTGCTGCTGTTGCCTCCATATGAAAGCAGACGCACTTTAGATTTAGTCTCAGTAGGAACATACAACATGCTAGGCCTAAATCTGTTGGGCTCTCGATATCACTGCCAGCTCTTCATTGCCCTGTCTTTTGGCATCCTCATTAGTGTCAACATCTTCTGAATTGTGTGTATTTGTGCTACTTCCTACTTCCAGTGTGGTTTGTTCATGTTGGCGCACAGGTCTATATGGTGCTGCTTGGATATGATTAATGGCTAAGTAAATTCTCCTTAATCTGTGAAGATAGCAGATGGTACTTAGTTATAACCAGTTTCACCATTTGCATAGTGCATTGTATTTACATTATTACATGCTTGAAAGCAGTGTCTATGGACATGTCCACAATGTATCATATAAGCCGTACAGTATCTGACTAATAGGGTACTTATGAGTTCATTTTTATATTTCAGTCTTCACAGGCTCAAACCTTTCCACAATTTCATAAAGCAGATCAAATCAGCTTGAAAAAAGACATGTTTTATGCCATTTCTTTCTGACTAGTATGTGCTGAACCCTTTATTGCAATCAGATCTTGTCATATAATATATGGCATAGAGATTTGTCTTCACCACCTGTGTGTTAAGCATTACCTGGGCAGATTGCAGGGATCAGACAGGGAGTGTTGCATGCAAAGAACAGAGGCTGCCAGATTTTTCATTCTTTAAAAGGGCACTCAGGTGTACTGTTGTGGACATGTGTTCCACCCCACCTGCGTTTTCTTTCTGAGCTCCACCCAGATAATGCTTAGGCAGTAAAAACCCAAGTTTTCCCCTATGCCTTTCCAAACTGCTTCCCAGCCAACAGAGGGTAAATACATCTCAACTTATATTGAGCACATACTTCACACATGTCTATGATAGGATGGGTTTTGGGCTTCACGCAAACTTGTGCCATATAGTGTCCATGACTATAAAGGACTTACAAATAGGGCAGATTCAAAATAGTAACAATAGGTTGTTATTTTCCCTGTTTATTACCACTGTGAAATGTGTTGCCAGCATACCAATTTTAAAAATTCTGTCTTAATTCAAAACACTTAGTTCAAAACACCTTATACATTAATTGAATGAGGGGAAGGAATACTGCATCACACAGAGAATAAAGTTTAACATCAAGGATGCATTAGTCAGTGTATTTCCATGACTGAAACTAAAATATCCAAATCCCAGAACCTTCTGAACAGGAGAACAGTTAAGGTCTTCATATATTTTGAACAACTGATTCCAATTTTGTTTATATTGTTGCCTTATTTTAAATCCTATTTTATTTATTGTTTAATACTTACTTTTGTTTAATGAATCTGAACGTGGAGTCTAGGATAAATATGGTTAAAATATACAATAATTTCTTGTTTTAGGTTCTGAAGACCTGCATGGCTCTATATTTGTCTCTAGGAGACAGTACAGACTGCAAGTAATGAAACTGACAGGGTGTTTTGGATGTAAATAAACCATACTGTCTTAGTTACGTACTGGGTGACAAAGTATCATCCTTTGTATGCCTAAATTGTACAGTACATGATTCCAGGACATAATTACATTACTAAAGTTAGTGGTTAGATAGAACTGGTGAAATGATTATGTATAAATACTAACTATATGTAAATCACTGTGACAATGAACATCTGAAAGTGTCAAACTACTGAAAATGTGGGCAAGCAGCTGTGTTGTGCAAACAATAAAATAAAAATATGGATTTGTACTTCTGAGTTGAATTAATCTTTCATGTGACAGGTGCTATTTGAGGAGATAAAGAGCATAATTACAGCAAGTGAACATGTGCCACATGTCAGCTGTAACAATTCCTCACATCACTTTACACAAAGTACCTGAAATTCATGCTTTCCAGAATTACTTTCCAGAGGTATATTTTTTGTAGGGTAATTGGATATTCCTCTTTCTTCTTGCTTTCTGTCTATGTAACAAGATTGCCACCTCTAGGTGGACATATTCCTGGAAGTTCCATCACATGACTGCACTACCTTCCACCGCCCCCCCCCCCCAACACACACACACACACACACACTCTTTAGATTGATCACTTACACATCCATCCTCATGGTGCATTACCTTCCCTCACCCACTGATCGATTTTTGACTCAGCTTTTTTAAAATCTGTCTTAAGTATTTTTAAAACTAATAAGCATAAGTGGTCAAAGAAAACAGAAAAAAAAGACAACTTTTCATGGCCCTATCATTTTTCTCCTGGATTGCTTGCAAGTGTCTGGGATTTAAATCTTTGATTCCTGGAGACAACAGGACAATGATGGAGTTTGTTAGTTCCATTCTGTAAGTGTCTCTCTCTCTCTCTCCTTCATTCTGGTTCTGCCTTGTTTTCCTCCTTCACTTTTTTCTTCACACTTTTTCATCAGAGACGCCAAAAATATGTGCATGCGGATTTTCTCCCCTAACAATGAGCAGAAGATCTAGCCACTTTTCCCATTGTGATTCCTGGAATGAGGGGCATTTCATAAACTGAAGCTGAGATGCCTGCTTGGTCTAGATTGTTTTAACATCTTTCATCGCATGTGGCATCACTGGCAAGGCCTGCATTTGTTGCCCATCCCTAATTGTGGTGAGCCGCTGCCGTCCATCTGGTGTAGCAATCTGGTACAATAGAGTGGCTTGCATTTCAGAGGGCAGTTAAGAGTCAACCACATTGTTGTGTGGAGTCGCAAGTAAGAATAGCAGATGCCCTTAAGGACATTAGTGAACTAGCTGGGTTTTTGCAACAATCGATAATAGTTTCATTGTCTAGAATTTCAATTCCCAAATTATTAATTAATGGAATTTAAATTCCACCAGCTCCAGTGGTGGTGGGATTTGATCCCTTGCCTCCAGAATATTAGCTTGGGTTTCTGGATTACCAGTCCAATGCCATTACTACAGGGAGCGTTATGAAGTAATGCCACAGCATTGGAATACTGCATCAGCAAAAGCTTTGAAAAAAATTGTCTATTTCCAAATGGGTGTCACCTGGAGGCAATTTATCACCAGAAGGAAAAAGCCTTTAAAATTCAATTGGGCCCTACTTCCGACTGGTGTCCATAATATTAGGGACAAGGAAGGCAAATGCAGCAGAAATTCTTCTGGATAACATTATCTCACAGTAATGCCTTTTTCACTCACATCCTCACAGCTTTGGAAGAATCAATACTTGTGCATGCTGGTTTATCATGTCTTTCCTCAAGGGTCTTTGGGCTCTCCTAGTGGATTAGCACACTTTTATAATTGTGTCCCTACTTTGCTGTTTGGTTCAGGTACTATTATGTGAGTCTGGGATCTGGTCAAGTGTCTAGGTTCATTGAACAATTGAAAACGTTGGCTAAAGATATTACTCTGTAACATAACATTTATTTTAGTTCTGTTGAACTTGATACAACTGTAATTGGTCCATTTCAACACAAAGCATGTTCTTTACCTGTCCCATTTCCTGCAGTTAGGAAATGATCAACAGCGAGTTGGAATGTGTCTTTGTAGGGTTTATGAATGAAACACAAAGTTTGCCTCCTCAGAGAGACCATATAGCTGAGGCAATCTTGGATAATATTCTTAGGCTGCGACATGCACTTCAGTTTAAATTTTGGAAGTGTAAACTTGGATGCAAGAGTACTGTACCCAGCCAAGCCAATTCAGCTTAGCTAGAATATGGCACCTGGATGCACTGATTGATCCACTTTCTGTTGAATCAGTGTCTGAATTTATCAGATATTGCTCATTTAATTGCAAGATCAATATTTAACAAGAGGGCACTTAGTAGAGTGCACATTTCTGCCATGCTGTGTAAACTTAATGCTTTTAACTATATATAAATGATCTTAGGATCCAGAAAATGATCCAGATCAGGAACATTTACCACTAAAATTACCTAATTTGCTAGTGCAAATATCTGTGACTTTTCAGACAATTGTTGAATAAATTGTTGAAAAAAAACATTATTTTGCCCTATCTCCCAATGTTAACAGATCCTTTAAAAAATTCCAGGATCTGGATTCGGATCTGCATCTTTGCCGAACACTAATCACTTCTTCCTTGAACCATACACCCTATCTGTGTACCAAGTTTCATTGAAGTCCGTCCATTTGCAGACAAACTGGAAAAAACATTCTCTCCACTCACCTTCAGTGGCAGAGCTAATAAGCCAAATGCATCACCTGGTCCTTGCTCAAAAAATGCTTGTGAAAGCCTTGTGCTCTTTCTGCTACATTTTGACATTTAAAGGGGATGAGGGTTAAGGAAGCCTCACATTTATACATATATACGTACATACAAATTAGGAGCAAGAGTAGGCCCTCAGCCCTTCGAGCTTGCTCTGCCGCTCAATGAGATCATGGCTGATCTGATTGTAACCTCAGCTTCACATTCCTGCCTACCCCCAATAACTTTTCACCCCTTTGCTTATCAAGAACCTATCTAGCTCTGCCTTAACAATATTCAAAGACTCTGCTTCCACCACCTTTTCAGGAAAAGAGTTCCAAAGATTCACAACTCTGCGAGAAAAGGTTTCTCCTCATTTCTGTCCTAAATGGGCGACCCCTTATTTTCAAACAGTGGCCCCAAGTACTAGATTCTCCCACAAGAGGAAACATCCTCTCCACATTCACCCAGTCAAGACCCCTCAGGATCTGAAAGGTTTCAATTAAGTCACTGCTTATTCTTCTAAACTCCAGCGGATACAAGCCTAACCTGTCCAACCTTTCCTCAAAAGACAACAGCCCAATCCAGGTATTAGTTTAGTAAACTTTCTCTGAACTGCTCCCAATGCATTTACATCCTTCCCTAAATAAGGAGACCAGTACTGTGCAGATATGGTCTCACCAATGCCCTATATAACTGGAGCATAATCTCCCTACTTTTGTATTCAAATCTCCTCTCAATAAATGATAACATTCTATTAGCTTTCCTCATTAGTTGCTGTACCAGCATACTAACCTTTTGCAATTCATGGATTAGGACCCTAATCCCTCAACATCTCAGAGCTCTGCGATCTCTCATCATTTAGATAATATGTTTCTTTTTTACTTTTCCTGCCAAAATGCACAATTTCACTTTCCCATATTTTTTCCGATTTGCCAGATCTATGCCCACTCACTTAATCTATCTATATCCCTTTGTAGCCCCCTTGTGTCCTCTTCACATCTTACTATCCTACCTACCCACCCGCCCCCCCCCCCCCCCACCCCCTCCAGAACTGGGCCTATGTCTCAGAGAAGGGAGGTGGGCCTTTTAACTTGGCTGCCTCAGCATCGGCCCATCTCCATCCCTGCAGCAGTCCCCACTCCAGGCTGCACCACCCGCCGCCCACCTCTGACAGATGAAAATAACATGAAAATAGCTTGTAGCCTTGACCTTCCAATGCACATTTCTCATGCCGTGAGGGGTGAAGAGCTCCCACACACTTCTTCATCATCATTGCCTCCAGCTTCCAAAAATAGCAAGCCTTCTTTTATTGTAATAGAATTTAGAATGCAGCAGGTTATATTGATCGCTGCACCCCTCACTGGGCTGTATCACAGGGTTCCACCAGATTTATTTAGGCAAGACGACTTGAGAATTTATAGGGTTTGTTTCTTCTTGTGGCATGGTTCTCAATTTATACCTCCCCTTGTGTCTGCAGATAATCCAATTGTTAGTTAAGTCAAATGTCAAAGGTTCTATGTTTATTCAATTTTTCAGGAGAATAAGTTGTTGACATTGATCAATATCAAACAGTGAACCACCAGAAGATATGCTGGGCTGTTTGTCAAGGACAAACAGATTAAAAAAAAGAAAAGCTATGCTGTTCCTGTCAATGGTACCTCCAATGGTAACTAATCCTAAACCCCTTATATGAGATAATAGGGAGCAAATAAAATAGCTAAAACAAACATTAGTATTCGAGGGGTTAAGGCATAAATTTAAATTTTACCTTCACCACAGGTTGTGCCCACTAGGGTTGTGGTCAGATGATATGTTCTTAAAGACTAACTCATACAATGCACTGCCTGAATCAAGAACAAGCTGTGGTCAAGCATGTTAGCACAAATGTCTGCCAAAGGCTTTATATCATTCAAATTTGATTTATGATCACTGACAGTCATAGAATGAATACTGAACAGAAGGAAACCATTTGGCCCATCATGTCAATGTCGGCTGTCTGCAAGAGGAAATCAGCTGGTCTCACTCCCTCACACTTTCCACATAGCCCAGGAGATTTTTTTTTTCTCTTCAGGTGTTTAGCACATTAATTAGAAAGCATATTGAGACATTTCTCTAAGTGCAATAGAAGCTGAATTTACATTGCCCCTGTAAAGCCAACCGCCATCTTCTTATACCACAACTAATGTGTCCTACATGATCCCGTTTGACTGTTGGTCACAAACTTTCCAACAATAAAAATAAACAAGTTTCTTAAGATACTTTTTCCTAACTTTTAAAAAATGATGCTGAATATTTATTAATATTTTTATACACACCTCCACTTAAGTCAAGTTCTGCGTAGTTTTTAAAGCCTGCAACTTTATGTGGAAAACTCATTTATATATTTAGGTTGATAGCTGGGGAAAATTCCTGAAAACATTTTCCCACTGTGCCACAAGCTCAGAAATTTCCTGGTCATAGTGTACCAGACTGCTCTGTATCACATCGTTGAATACCATGGGAGAACCACTTACAATAATGACAATACGATATTATGATCCCAAACCGATCCCCAAATTCTGTTATGATCTGGTTAGGGACCAGTAAGTTTTGTTTAAAATAGATGAGATGTGAAATCCAAGTTACTTACTAAGCGACTAAAGTCACAATATTACACAGTTTCAAGCAAACAGAAGAAATTTTAATGTATAAATGTCAGCAAATCAAACATTCAACAATATCTTATAGTCCTAACAACCAGAATGATCATGAGGTAAACATAAATTAACAAACTGATCTAACACATCACAAACTGTACATTAAATGGCAGACACAACCAAGACAGATCCCACAAATTTCTCAGCAGCCCACCCAGGTGCCAGGGATCACCATGAGTCACAAAATCCTTTAACAGCTCTGGGCGGAATCGTCTCAGGTTTGCACAAAGTGCTGTAGTGGACGGGTAAAACGACGTTTTACCTGCTGGCCATGATGGTGGGTTTTCACGCCATATCATCCCAAACCCGCTGCATTACTTATGCATTCCTGGGAAACACGCTGTTTCCCTGGCAGACGGGCTCTCATTCACCCGCCACGCCGTCACCTCACCACTTCATCACGCCAGGCACCACATTTAAATTACAGACACTCTCAGTACTTCCAACCCAGGACTGCACCAAAGAAGACATGGCCCCGAAAGGCAAGAAGACTTGCAGCCCTCAGATACCTTTTGGACACCATGGATGTCGTCACCTTGGTTCTGGCCGCAGGAGGGGCAGCTACATTACCACTCCAGCTTGGTAGGCAATGGCAGTGGTGATCAGTCCCAATGTTGGTCAGAAAAGTTTGGCCATCAGTAGGAACCTGTAGGTTTGTCTCTTCAACTCTCTTAGGCTCAACGGATCTGGTAATCTGAGGTGCAATACACCTTTAAGAGAATGTGAGCAGATTGACCACACCACCCAATGCAGATGGCAGATGAATGATCTCATCTGTGTAGCCAGGGTATGGCAACCATCTCATCACTCTAAACTCACACACTCAAGCCCATCACACATTCACTGGCATCTTGCTCACTGCCAGCTCAAGGGACATCACCACCCATTCTCACACACACACCCCCACATCTGCATTTGGCCTCATCTCTCCGGAGACTACCTTCTCAACCCTCACCATCTTGAGGCCACTTGCGCATATCAACATGTGCCCCCACACACACCCTGGGATACCTTCTCCAGTACAGCTGTAATCCTGCCACCTCTTCCCTTGCCTGAGGCCACTTTTCCCCCTTCCCCAAGCAAGATCTTGCCCTGCATCTGTTGAAAAGCCACCCATACATGCCTGATCTGGTAGGTAGAGATCTACCTGTGAGCTCCCCTAAAAGTGATGTGGTGTTGTCTGTGAAGCCTGGCACTGATGACTGAGTGCTGACTGAAGTAAGGTAGGCAAACAACCCTTGAAGTCCCGAGCCAAGTGCAGCCACCAAGTGCACGCCTCATATACGCTGTTGTGAAGCACGTCGGCGGGAGGGTGGATGATTCAGTAGGGGGGCATGAGTCCGGCAGACTGGCCTTACAATGATGTATCACAATGAGGATCCCGCCGTCCGATGGCAGGGAATGTGGCCCACCATCAGCGGGCTGAGCGGACGATTACAAACTAGTTTCACAACATCGTGAAACTGATTTTTGGCCTTCTCTCCATATTCTCCGCTCAAGCCACCGAATACCCCTGACACCAGACGACACAGAAAATCCCGGCCTCTGTCTTCTTCACAAGGCATTTCAGCTCCTCTCTTTCGAGGATGTAGCTTCAAATTTCCCTCAACAGCCGCTCCAACTCAAACTCTCCCAATGGCTGCTCACCTCCCAGTTGCTCAATCCCTTCTCCCAAGACTGTGTCCCACTGAATTCTGGAGGCTGCACCACAGCATCTAATTGCCAGCACAATTCCAGCTCTCTAGCTACTCTGAACAGAACACCACTGCTCCTGGGCTTTCTGTTGCCCCAATAACCAGCTTCCCTGAGCTGGGACTGCCCCTGGGTTTCTCTAAGCCCCAGCCCACTCAGCAGTGCAGAGGCAATGGCAAACCTTCAGCTGCGTGGAGCCGACCTTCATCTTCATCTGCTCCCGACTCCCTGTCACAGGACTAACCTTCGCACCATACCCCGGTCCCATGGCCATTGTTATCATTGCCACACGTTACACACCAGATGCCTGCAGTTGTGCAGGAACACCAGACCAAGCATACACAGCCTGAGTCCCTTCCATGTTCTGTGCTTGCGTTAGAATTCCCGGGCATGCTGGCAATTGTAGTCCTCAACCTCCAGTCGGAAAACCCACCGAAACAACCCAGGAATAAAAATTCCCTCGTATGTTTGTCTTGGGAAAAAGAAAGCTTTCTTCACAATGGCTTTACAGTTTCTTTACAACATAACACAGCTTATCATCATAATCCCTTACTACATATTGTACAGGTAACCTTTTCATTTTTTTCACAATTACACATATCATATATACAGAGTTATAAAGGCTTAAACAAAACAAAAGCAGGTGCACATAACAAGTAGGATTAGCAGGATTTAAACGCCATGGAATTATCGTAACTCAGAGCTTGCCGTTTCTCCTGTAGCCTTTCTTTAAACTCTGGACAGAACATCAGCAAATACGTTGTTTTTTCCATAATCTTTTCATGGTCAACCAAATCCAGTGAAGATACAGTAAGTTTTCTTTAGATACATCCTGACCAGTTTGTATTTCTACTTTTTACCAGGGTTTTTCAACTTTTCTGGAACCTCCTCCCCTTCAAACAGGGATGCATATTAGTCATGCTAGTTGATACAAATGACTTTCGTAAAGATTTCTCAACTTTAATACGGAAGAACATAGGGGTTTTCTTAATCTTCTCTTTTGAAGGAAACATGCCTTTGATTGGTCCTTTAAGTTTGTTACAAAAAGCGTACATTTCTGATTGACAACCAGCTTTGAAATTATCTTCCTCAATTACTTCCTTCAGAACAGATTTTGTCATTGTTTCGATCAACACCAGATGAATAAGCCTGCACCGAGTTTTGCTCCCTTTACTCAAGTCATCTTCTAGTTTAGCCGAGAGATGTGCCACAGCCTTCTGCACATGTTCATATTCTTCCCACCGACACTTCAAGAGTGGAACCTTCATCTCCATTTCTTGCACAATGTCACCCAAACATTTGTTTACTCTCTTATTATCCAATTCTAGGATTATATTCGTAGGCTGCAGAAAAGTTGTAGCAACTGACAAAACCATTCTGCTTTTAAATAAATATAGTAAAAGTCACTGTTAGCTTCAATTTTAGCAAATCCCAGCACCGGTATCCAACTGTAGATTCGAAATCTCGGTCAAGCCCACAATTTGTTATGATCCCAGACAAGGTTCCCAAAATTTGTTACAATCTGGTTAAGGACCAGTAACTTTTTATTTAAAGTAGATTAAATGTTATATCTCAGTTACTTACTAAGAGAATAAATTCACAGGATACCACAGTTTTAAATGAACAAACAGAAAAAAATTTACAATATAAAAGTCAGCAAAGCAAACAATCAACACTATTTATCTTATACTCTAAAATCCAGAATTAACACAAGGTAAACATGAATTAACAGACAAATTGTGGCAGAAAACACCACAAACTGCACATTAAATGGGCAGACACAACCAAGACAGATCCAACATATTTCTCAGCAACCCATCCACAAAACCCTTTAAAAACGGTTTTCCTCATGAAGGATTTCAGCTCCTTGACACAATTCCAGCTCTCTAGCTGCTCTAAGCAGAACACCACTGCTTCTGGGCTTTCCTGTGCCCCAGCCTCCTCAGCAGCATGGAGCTAACAGCAGCACTTAGCTGGGTGGAGCAAAAAAGTTGAGTCCCTGCACTGAAGGATATGATGAAAGGAATTGTTGGGAGTGGTGGGTGAGGGGTGAAGGAGTGTTGTCAAATGTTGTTGGGAGATCTAGAGAGATGAGGTGCAGTATTAAGCCCTTCTATTCTTATGAAGTCATTGAACATCTTCCTACATTGAAGCAAGATTTTGAAGATAGTACTGTTGGTACTGGAACTGACCCTGTCAGGCACCTTATAGGTTAAAATTGCCCAGCTTTCATGCATAAGAATTTAAGAACATAAGAAATGAGTGCAGGAATAGGCCATTTGGCACCTTGAGCTGGCTCCATGATTCAATAAGATTACGGTGGATCTGATTGCAGCCTTGACTCCACTTTCCTGCCTGATCCCATAACTCCCGATTCCTTTGTAGATCAAAGATCTGTCTAATTAAGCCTTGAATATATTTAATGACCCAGCCTCCACTGCTCACTGGGGGAGAGAATTCCAAAAACTAAGGATCATCTGAGAGAAGAAATTTTTCATCTCAGTATTAAATGGCAGACCCCTTATTTTGAAACTGTGCTCCCTCATTCGAGATTCCCCCATGAGAGCAAACATCCGCTCAGTGTCTACCCTGTCAAGCCCCCTCAAAATCTTATATGTTTCAACAAAATCACTTCTCATTCTTCTGAATTATAATGCTTTCAGGCCCAACCTGCTCAACCTTTCCTCATAAAACAACCCCTTCATCCCAGGAATCAGCCTTGTGAATCTTCTCTGAACTGCTTCCAAATCAAGTATGTCCCTCCTTAAGCAAGGAGAGCAAAACTGTACACATTAAATGAGGTGTGGTCTCACCAATGCTCTGTACAGCTTTAGCAAGACTTCCCCACTTTTATACTTCATCCCCCTTGCAATAAAGGGCAACAGTCCATTTGCCATCCTAATTAATTGCTGTACTTGCATGCTAACTTTTTGTAATTCATGTACAAGAGCACCCAGATCTCTCTGTACTGCAGGATGCTGCAGTCTCCAATTCAATAATAGTCTGCTTTTCTATACTTGCTGCCAAAGTCAACAACCTGACATTTTCCCACATAATTCTCCATCTGCCAGATTTTTGCCCATTCACTTAACCTACCTACCTCACAACTTGCTTCCCTACCTATCTTGTATCATCAGAAAATTTGACTACAATAGTCAGTCCCTTCATCAAAGTCATTACGATAGATCATGAATAGTTGAGTCCCAAGCACTAATCCCTGTGGCACTCTACTAGTTGCAGTTTGCCAACCTGACAATGACCCATTTATAACAATGCTCTGTTTCCCGTTAGTTAGCCAAACCTCTAGTTATGACACAGTTTGTAAAGGCTGAGTTAATTAAAATCCCAGAGGGAAACTTTAAACAACTGTCATAACCTATATTCTCAATTGGTATGTTTTGAGTTGCAGCTCTAAATTCAGGAATAAGACCACCAGCTCCCGAGAGGTTTTTATCAAACTAAATGAGAGATTTATTAACTTACAACAAATTAAACACTTACACATGGCTACAAATTACTACTATCATAACTTTTAACAAATTCCCAAATTAATCTCCACTAAGGCAACAATAACCAATAGACTTAAACAGACACCAGGCAAAGCATTTTCACCTTACGAATTCAAAATGAGGTTCCTTTCAATTTGCTCCTTCACAGACACAGTGGTAGGCATACAGGCTTAGATATTACATGCCTCTGACCTTCACACACAAACTCCTTTCTGTTATACCCAGCCTTCCCTTTGAATGTAAATTCTCATTGTATCACCAGGCCCTTTGAACTCCTTTCATAGTACCAATTTTCTTAGTAATATATACATTGCTTGGTGTATCCTAGCTAGGTACAAGATTTCACTCCCACTCTTGAATGCTCTATTCAACAAAATGCAAATGTACCCTCTATCTTATTGTTTACATCTCAAAACTACTATACATCAAAGCACCCAGACTAGCTGGCTTCAATCCAATTAACATACACACAGACTAAACCTTTATTTTAAAAAAAAATTCAATAACATTATATACATTGAAATGTCTTCATGACATCTGTATTCATGTTGCTATATCACCCCCAACACCAAGAGCTCTTGTCTTATGTAGTGACTTTTTATGTGCTACCTTATCAAATCCCTTTTGGAACTCTGTTATAATCCCCGTGGGGGAACCGTAAACCAAAAATAACCAAATTTACCAAATGACTCCCAAAGAAGAAATTACCAACAAGATTTCATTTTTTGCAATTTTACTTTAACACAAATCCAAATCAATGTAAACTAAACATGAATTAACAGGCAAATGATACTTCAAGTAAAAAGGTAAATTTCACTTTAAATAGTTGACACAGCAAAGATACATCTTAGTCAACCACAAGCATTCACATCATTCCCTGCACAAATGTGGCACCACTGTTCCACAATGTACTGTTTTATATCCACACAGGATAGGTCAGGAGTCATATCTGACAATAGCTTTCACCTTTGAGTTTCAAGGGTATGATTGTAATGAGAAAGACACTTCCACAAACTCTCTCTCTCTCGGGTCACGGCAGTCCTGAGTGTAGTTTTCCAGAGTTCCTTTTCAACCAACCAACCAATAACACCCTGGTTCACAATTTAGCCACTTCCGGGAAAACGCCCAGCTCTTTAGTGTCTCTAAGCTATTCACACAGCTTTCCAGGTTTAGATCTTTCTGGCTAGCTAACACAGCAAAGGGCTCCTGTCTCTTTTTCTGCCAAACAGAAAAACTGACCTCTTCTATGTCTTGATCTTGAGAGATGACCTTAGTTCTAAAGATCGAGAAGTAGGATCAGTTTGGGTGGAGCTAAGAAACAGCAAGGGACAGGCCACCAAACAGCAGCAGCAATGTAAATCACAGTATAAATCAGGAAATCAGAGGTGCGTGTCAAAGCTTGTCACAGAATCCAAATACATTACGTTTACGGGTAACACTTTGTACCCTGCTTCTTGCACCCTCAAAGAACTCTAACAAATTTGTCAAACACAATTTCCATGGACCAGCACAATTAGCCAGCATAATAGAATGTAGCGGATTTATTCAGTGAAAAATATTCATTGATGTACTTAAGAGTGATAACCTTCTACAGTTTTATGAATACAGTTGAAAATGGGATTATCACACAAAAGTAACCATGTACTCCTACTCTGATTTTAAAGCACTAAAAATACTTTATAAAACAATACTGAACCATTTACTTGTTTCATTAGTGTACTAGTCAGTTTCTTAATAAATGTAAACAGAAAACGCTGGAAAAACTCAGCAGGTCTGGCAGCATCTGTGGAGAGAGAAACAGAGGTAATGTTTCAAGTCCATATAACTCTTTTTTAACATGTCAAAAAATTAAAACATGCTAACTAGTGCCTGTGCACCTAAGCAAAGAAGTGCAATTTGAAGATCCTGTTCAAATCACTGTAATTGGTGCAGACTCGCCTTGCTCATTATTCAGATCTGCGGGTCAGGCCAGTTTTATGGGTGGGGATCAATGACTTTTAAATCAGCCTTAAAGACTGGCAAAACTCAATTTAAGTTTGACATAACTAACATTTAAATTTCCCACACCACTGCAATAGACAGCTGATTTTACCCAGATTGCACTGATAAAATGCGTGAAAAATAGTCAGAACTGTGCCTTGTGATTTTAGTCCATTTCAAATTGACAGGGTTATATTAGGATCAACATCCTGGGGATTACTATTGACCAGAAATTGGACTGGACTAGCCATATAAATACTATGGCTACGAGAGCAGATCAGAGGCTAGGAAAAATTTACTGTCTGATAATCAATCTGTTTGACCACATTTTGAATGCACCTTCCATGACCATCAGGTCTGAAGTGGGACTCAAAACCAGAGCTTTTCGATCTAGAGGTAAGGACACTACCACTGCACCACAAGACCTCTGCTGTTAAGCATATCAAGGAATATTAAGCAAAGATTTTTTAATTACATTTTAAAACATTTGCTCTGATGCATGGTGGATTTCGCGTTTGGGGCTATGCAAATCACTTTGAGCAAAAAGTTGGGCAAAACCTATGGGCGGAATTTTCCAAGATTTGTGCTATGTGCATTAGCAGGCAGGTAAAATGGAGTCCTATCCGCCGATGAAAATGGCGGGTTTTCAGGCCGTATCACCCCGAGCTCACCTCATTATTTATTCACTCCCGTGAAACACGCCATTTCCATGGCAGGCGCGCTCTCATTTGCCCGCCCGCCATCACCGTGCTGTTGCATCACGCCGGCCACCATATTTAAAGGGCAGCCACCAGCGAAGTGCTCATCGCCACCAGCTCACCACTGCTGTCTGGGCGAGACATGGCCAGCAGAGGAAAAGGGACTGCAGCCCCCCACTTCAACAATGGGTCCCTCGAATGACTGCTGGATACCATGGAGGCCCGCCGGGATGTGCTCCACCCCTGCTCTGGCCACAAGATGGGCAGCAAAGTTGCCAACCGGCTTGGGTGACAGCGGTGGTCAGTGCGAACACCCTGCAGAGGAGGACAGCCACCCAGTGCTGCAAAAGGATGAATGATCTCCTCCGTTCCGCCAGGGTAAGTCACCCTTCTCATCACTCCCAACTCACACACTCACAAACCCACCACACATCCACAGGGCCCTCACTCACTGCCAGTGCAAGGGACATCACTATTCACTCTCTCACACTCACCATCATTGTCCTCAACCCGCCCATACAACCACTCACTACCCACACAGGCCAGGCATGCTTATCATCTGGCCCTTCAGGTGTCCTGATACATTCTCCCCATCTCTATCCATGCAGGACAAACTGGCTCACAACAGGAGGGAAAGGTTGCAGACAGGTGGAGTAATGCCGGAGATCAAAGTTCTGACAGAATTCAAACACATAGCCATCCGGCTGGCCGGCGATGACCAGGACCAGTCCTGTGCTGACGGTGAGGTCGGTGCTGCTCTACCAAGTGAGGATCCAGCAGTGCAGCGTCCATCAAACCAACCATGCCGTGAGTGATGTGTCCTGTTTCACAGGCCACTGCCATGCACTAATTATCTCTCCTTGCTTTCGCAGGTATATCTGCCAAACAGCCGATAAGAGTCCATGACCCAGGGCCTCCAATCAATCCCCGAAGAAACCTTTGAAGGGGAATCTGGAGGCACCCTCCCTGAAGTCCTGTCACAGCGCTCACCCACACCCTCCACCAGCGCAGAGACACACACCTTGGTGGGACCTAGCTTTAGAGTAGCCTCAGGATCACAATCTGGTGAGCACATCGCACTTTCTGATCCACAACAGGCGGAGGCAGGGACTTCCCAGTTCCCCGGCACTCGGAGGGCTACTGGAGGCCAGAACATTTCTGACTCTGAATCAGATGACGAGCCTCTGAACTCGGTCATGTCACAGTTGCTGGAGCTATAAAGGCAAGCTAGGGAACTTCAAAAAGGATGTCCGCTGCACTCCCCAGATTACAAGGCACGATGGAGCAGTCCATCCGTCTTCGGGCTGAGGTGATAGCGCCGGCATTGTAACGCACCGAGGTCACCACTGGTAGGATGGCGGCCTCCATGGAGACCTTGGTCCAGGATGTCGGTCCTGCACTGCTGTATGGGCTCAACTGCATCACTGATGCCATAGTTGGCCTCCAACAGTGTGTACGCAGGAGGGGTGGTGGCAAGTTCGATCTCACTCCAACTACCCCTTCCGCTCAGAAGTTAGCCAGAGGCCCTTGGACACCCATAGGGAGGAGGATCAACAGGTGCACACTCTGGGGCCATCCACCCAGGTGACTATGGAAGTGACCGGCCTGCCCGAATCCCCTCTTCCTGTGACCTCTGCAGCTCCAACTTCACAGGCTGAGGAGGGCACCACTGACACACAGCAGGACCCCAAAAGCAGGCCAGGGCTCACCAAGTCTCAGCCCTCCAGAGGACGCTCACCAAAGTCATCACAGACAGGGCCTTGCAGTCAGCAGGCTGCCTTCACCTCAGCTGTGGATGTCTGGGCCTCACCAAGAAGTAGTGGCAGAGTTAGAACACTTAAGGAAAAGTAGTTGCACAGTCTGGGCCCGGGTGTTGATCCCTTGTACATAAGGTTCACTATTGTCAATAAACTCCTAAGAATATCTCCCTGCCTAAGGCTCCTTATTCTGATGAGCAGTGTTCTTGTCACTCAGGTGTGAAACCTTTCTACAAAAGATAAAAGGCAGGTGTTTCAGTCCAGGGCTTCTTCCCTGTGCTCTGTGCAGCCTTCAGACCACAGTGACTGTCCAGCCTCACACTCCCTGGAAACATTACTGGTGCCTGCATCTTGGCTGTGCTGGTCATTGCTGCCAGAATGTAGTGGGCAGGCGCCACAGAGTTCTCTCATTCTCTCTGTGTGCTCTCAGCACCTTTAAGGTGGGGCTGGCCCCCATCACACCAGCATCTGCGACCAGTGATGCTGTGCACCAGCTCCTGAAGGGCTGAGGTGCTGAAGGCGGACACAGCATTAGGTGAGTCTAAAGTTTCATGGCTGCATCTCTGAGATGCCCTGATCATGGATCGCAAGCGAGCTGCCCTCCGCCAGACAGGAGTCAGACATTCTCAGAGGCTATATGAAGACCTATGGAGTGTCCTCACTGCATGTTGTTCTCACCTGCCATTGAGAGATTATTAGGGCCTCCACTGCATCTCCATGACAGGAGCATTCCCACAGAGGGTATTGGCGCTGCCATAAGCCAGACTGGAGCCAAACGTTCACAACTGCGATGTGAGGATCTATGGGGACACTTCACTACATGTCGTCATCATCCTCCACAAATCTGGCAGCTATGAGGGCCTCCCGAGTGTACTTGCCTCATCTAGCCAGTGTGAGAGTCTCATCTCCATCATCGTCCCCACCGAGGGCCCCCTCACCCTCATCCCCGTCAGCATCCTCCATATCCAAGGAGACCTCCTGCTCCTCCATCTCCTCCTCAGCCAGCTCATCTCCCCATTGGAGTGCCATGTTGTCAAGGGCACAGCAGGCAACAATGATGCGTGACACTCTCTGCAGACTGTATTGCAGGGCTCCACCAGACCAGTCCAGGCAACGGAATCGCATCTTCAGTATCCCGATGGTCTGCTCCACCAAGTTGCGAGCTGCTGCATGAGCCTCATTATAGCGTCGCTCTGCTGCAGTCTGAGGCTGCTGCATGGGTGTCATCAGCCACGGCCTCTGTGGGTAGCCCTTGTGCCCGAGGAACCAACCCTGCAGCCTCTGTGGACCCTGGAAGACTGCAGAGATCTGCGAACAACTCAGGATGTAGGTGTCGTGCACACTCCCTGGAAATTGTGCCCATACCTGCAGGATGCGTTTCTGGTGGTTGCATATCAGCTGCACGTTCAGTGAATGGAAGCCCTTACAATTGATGAAGTCCACTGAGTGTAGTGACAGAGACCTGAGCACCATGAGTGCACTCAATCGCCTCCTGCACCTTTGGGAATCCAATGGCCCTTGCATCCTGGCTGTCCCAGTCCCGGGCGAAATGCACAAAACTGTGTGCCATGGAGAAGATGGCATCCATGGCCTCATGGATGCATTTGTGGATGGTGGATTGTGAAATCCCACAGAGGTCGCCTGTGGAGCTCTGAAAGGAGCCACTGGCATAGAAATTGAGCGCTGCGGTCACTTTCACAGCCACTGGCAGTGGATGCCCTCCATGTCCCCTTGGCTCCATGTCCTGCAGTAAGTGGCAGATGTGAGCCACCAGGTCCCTAGACATGCGCAGTTGTCGGCAACACTGGTTCTCAGTCATCTGCAGGAATGGCAGGCGGTGTCTGTAGACCCTGGGTGTCGCTAGGCGCCGACCAGCCACGGCTTGCTGTTGCTCCTGGGCAGTGTGTGCGGGAGCTGCTGCTGCCCCTTCTTCATGAGGTTGCTGCTCCTGCCTTTGCATGGCCAGGTGCCTCAGTCACTCTCTCCTCCATCTTCTACTGTCTCTGTCGGCCATCAGGCATACAGCTAGGTCACCAGGATCCATGATCCTGATGTGGTCCTCCTGCAGCATGAAAGAGAGAGAGAGATGTGGTTATCATGGCTGTACTTAGTACCTTTCCTGGCCCTGTGTGACCACCCATTAATGCTTCCCGGAGAATGCTGGTCACCCCTTGGATGGCCAGAGATGAGTGCGCTGCATGGCTGCCCTGTCAACCTGCGACATGGGAGACTCTGGTCCAAACCAGGATGCTGAGATTGCAAGGGGCTGTGAGCACCTCCAGCAGTGACTGCTACACGGCTAGTGTTGGTGAGGAGATTGTACAACGTGTGCAGCCCAACTGCTCCATGGTCTAATAAAGTGATGGCGGACTCGAAGTCTGTGCCGGGGGGGGTGCGAGGGAGAAGTAAAGGTATGGAGCTCTTGGTGGTCCTTTGATGCCTCTGCAATGCTTGCATGTGCAGGCAGGCTAGAAGCCCGACTCCAGTCATATCACTGTGGCTGCACCTGACCTGTCTCTGTTGCAGAGGCATGGTCAGCTAATGCATGGCCGCTCCCCTCGCTTACCCTGCCCCCCACCTTGATTGACTATGCGTGGGATGAAGCGCCAGAGCAGCACTTGAACCCCCCACCGCCCCCACCAACAATGGTCGCCTCCGAGGCTGGCCAGCACATGTCTCTGTACCCACCCCCCTCCCTCAGCAGCTGCCTCCGAGGCTGGCCAGCACTTGCCTCCGGATACCCCCTACCCCTCAGCAGCTGCCTCCGAGGCTGGCCAGCACCTGTCTCTGTACCCACCCCCCTCCCTCAGCAGCTGCCTCCGAGGCTGGCCAGCACTTGCCCCCGGACACCCGCCCACCTCCACCCCACTGCAGTTCCCTCCAGGACCAGGCATCAGTTGCCCCTCCCCCCACCACCACTCAGCGCCCGAGGCCTATAAACAACAGGTGAGCTGTGGAGAACGCTGCTGCTCACTCACCTCAGTCCCCCCAAAGTGAAGGCCACCAAGTGCATGTCACCTATGTGCTGTTGTGAAACACGTCAGCGTGCTTTCCCACCGATGTGGACGGACGATATGGCAGGGTTCCAAGCGCCTGGCGGGATGGCCTTTAATTATATGCTTATGTATTACAATTAGCTCCCCGCCGACCAATGGCGGGAAACCCAGCCCAGCCATTGCCGGGCTGAGCAGACGATCACTACCTGCCTTCACGCCTTCGTGAAGCAGGTCACACCATATTTTCCGCGTACACCACCTATCACGCCCGCCGCCAGTGGGGTAGGAAGGTTCCGCCCAATTCTTCTCAAAACAGGCACAACTTATAATTAAGACAGAAAATGCTGAAAACAGGTCTGGCAGCATCTGTGAAGAGAGAAACAGAGTTAACGTTTTGAGTCCATATGACTCTTCTGCAGAGCTGAGGAGAGGTAGAAATGTGATGGGTTTTATTCTGTTGAAGAGATGAAGCAAAATAGGTCAGGGATAGGCAGGAGTTCAGGAGAGATTTGACAAAGATGTCATGGACACAAGACAGAGGGAATGTTAAGGATAGTGTTAAAGACTAAGCGGGTGCTAATAGTGGCATAAAGGTCAAATAGCAGAATGTACTAACAGCAGAACAAGGGTCAGGTTCTCTGAAAACAAAACATAAGAACAAGTTACAGACTGGCTCTATGGGGGAGAGGGCTGGGATAAAAATATATATATATGTATCAAAATGGAGGACAGAGTTCATGGCCTGAAGTTGTTGAACTCAATGTTAAGTCCAGAAGGCTGTAAAGTGCCAATCAGAAGATGAGGTGCTGTTCCTCCAGTTTGCTTTGGGCTTCACTTGAAAATTATAGCAAGCCAAGGACAGAAACGTGGGCGTGAGAGCAAGATTGAAATGACATGCAACAGGAAGGTCAGGGTCATGCTTGCAAACTGAGCAAAGGTGTTCCACAAAGTGATAACCCAGTCTGCGTTTAGTTTCCCCAATGTAGGGACCGCACTGTGAGCAGCTAATGCAGTGGACTAAATTGAAAGAAATGCAAGCGAAACGCTGCTTCACTTGGAAGGATTGTTTGGGCCTTGGACGGTGAGTAGGGTGGAAGTAAAGGGGCATTCTGCGATTGAATGGGAAAGTGCTGTTGGAAGGGTTGAGGTATTGGGGATAATAGAGGAGTGGACCACAGTTTCATAGAGGGAACGATCCCTGTGGAATGCCGACAGAGGGGGTGAAGGGAAAATGTGTTTGGTGTGGCATCATGCTGGAGTTGCCGGAAATGGCGGAGGATGATCCTTTGAATGCGGAGGTGGGTGGGGTGAAAAGTGAGGACATATGGTTCTGGGAGGGAGAGGAATGTGTAAGGGCAGAGGTGCGGAAGATGGGTCGGACACGGTTGAGGGGCCAGTCAACCACAGTGGGTGGGGTGCAGGGGGGGAACCTCGGCTCAGGAAAAAGGAAGCCTTGTCAGATGCGCCATTTTGGAAAGTTGCATGATTGGAACAGATGTGACAGAAATAGAGAAACTGGGAGAATGGGATGGAGTCCTTCCAGGAAGCAGGGTGTGAGGAGCTGTAGTCGAGGTAGCTGTGGGAGTCGGTGGGCTTGTAATGAATATTGGTAGACAGTCTATCACCAGAAATGGAGACAGAGAAGTCAAGAAAGGGAAGGCAAGTGTCGGAGGTGGACCATGTGATGGTAAGATGGAGGTGGAAATTGGAAGCAAAATTGATACATTTTTCCAGGTCCAGACGAGAGCATTAACTGCCACTGATACAGTCATTAACGTACCGGAAAAAGAGTTATGGGAGAGAGCCTGAGTAAGACTGAAACAAGAAATGTTCCACATACCCCACAAAAAGGCAGGCGTAACTGTGGCCCATGTGGGTACCCATAGCCACACCTTTTATTTGGGAGATGTGAGACAAGTTAAAGGAAGAATTGTTCAGCGAGAGAATAAGTTCAGCCAGGCGGAGGAGAGTGGTGGTGGATGGGGATTGTTCGGGCCTCTGTTCAAGGAAGAAGAAGAGAGCCCTCAGACTGTCCTGTTGGGGGGTGCGGGGGGGGGGGGGGGGGGGGTGGGAGATGTAGAGGGATTGGACATCCATGGTGAAGAGGAGGTGGTTAGGGCTAGGAAACCGGAAATTGTTAAAATGACATAGGACATCAGAGTAATCACGAATGTAGGTGGGAAGAGACTGGACAAGGGGAGAGAGATTAGGGTCAGGATAGGAAGAAATGAGTTCAGTGGAGCAAGAACAGGTTGAAACAATGGGTCTGCCAGGACAGTCCTGTTTGTGGATTTTGGGAAGGAGGTAGATGCGGGCTGTCCGAGGTTGGGAGGCCATGAGGTTAGAAGCTATGGAGGGAAGATCTCCAGAGGAGATGAGATCAATGTCAGTCCTGGAAACAATGGCTTGACGTTCGGTGGTGGAGTCATGGTCCGGGGCAGATAGGAAGAAGTGTCTGAGAGTTGGCGCTCAGCCTCTACAAAGTAGAGATCAGTACGCCAAACAACAACAGCACTACCTTTGACAGCAGGTTTGATAACAAAGTCAAGGTTGGACCGAGAGTGCAGCAAATTCAGAAGGAGACGGGTTGGAGTGGGTGAGAGCATCAGAGAAGTTAAGATGGTCAATGTCATGCCGACAGTTCCCAATGAAAAGATCAAGAGCAGGTAAGAGGCCAGAGGGAGGGCTCCAGGTAGAGGGAGAATACTGGAGGTGGGTGAAGGGATCTGTTGAACGGGGGGAGGACACCTGCCCAAAGAAATAAGCACAGAGACGAAGGTGTTGGAAGAAGAGTTCAGCATCATGCTGAGCCCGGAATTCATTGAGGTGAAGGCGTAAGGGGATAAAGCTGAGTCCTTTACTGAGCATAGAACGTTTGGCATCACAGGGGGAAAGGTCAGCGGGCATAGTGAATGCATGACAAGAGCTGGGATTAGAAGAAGGGATGTAGTCAGAAGGACGGGAAGGGATGGAGCGTACCAATAAGTTGTTGGAGCTTGCATTCCTTAACACCTGAAGGGAAGAGAAAAAGTTTCTTGTTAAAGCGTCAGAGGTGACAAGAAATGAAATGGAGCTGGGGACAAGGACAGCTTTGAGATAGGGTGAGTTGGTGCTGCTGGAGAGATAGGTCGAGTGTGTACATATGGCAGCGCATGGCGCTGAGTGTGGATCTCAGGATGCAGCGAGAATAGCAGTCCAAAGAACATTGTATGTCCCTTAGGAACCTGTAATCCTACATGGATTCGAAACATGAAGGATGGAACTTCAGTTGGAATCCACGAGGGGTAAGTTGGAGACAGAGAGAGCCGCTGAGGCTGTGAAAGTGAATCTTGCTCTTTGTCAAATCTCTCCTGAGCTCCCAATCCCTGACCTTCTATTTTGCTCCACCTGCTCCACCGCCTCACTTCAACAGTATAAAACCCATCACAATTCTACCTTTCTTCAGCTCTGAAGACTTGAAACATTAACTCTGTTTCTCTCTCCACAGATGCTGCCAGACCTGCTAAGTTTTTCCAGCATTTTCTGTTTTTATTTCAGATTTCTAGCATTTTTAGAATACTGGAGGTGGGTGAAAGGGTCCGTTGAACGGATTTTGCTTTTGCTTTTATTTTAACAATTTGCGATTAATTTGCTGATTGCATCGAAAGTAGAAACTCCACCCCGGTATATTTGCTATACCGGACTTAAACAAGTAGCATTATTCATGTTTTTAAGACTTTTCCAGTAACTTATTAATTGATGTGGTGTGACATTATGTACTGCAATCAACTTACTAAACAGACAATTGTCAAACTTCAGCTTCTGTAAAAAGAACACTTTTTTTCTGGAATATGCAAATTTACACCCAATATCTTTAAACAAATTCCAACATATACATTTTCAAATCTAATTGGTTTAACGTGACTCATCAATTTATAAATCTTTAAACCCAATTCCCCTGAGAAAACATAACCAAAGCCACTGCAATATGGAGGGCATATGCTGATGGTCACTTTTTGACATTTGAAATTTGGATTTGTCTTGGCGTATGGCATTTAAAAAGAAAGGTCTGTTTGGTTTAGTGTTGATCAAGGGATAGCCTGTGAAAAAGTCACTGGAAATATTTTTGTTAATTTTCAGCAGAGAATTAACTAAATATTTTACACTTATAAATACATCAGCATCTGCTTTCATTACATAATCAGCATTGGGACAAAATTCTGAAATCCACCTAAATGCCACTATTGTCTTTAAGGTCATAAGAGTCTATAAAATCTTAACTGATTATATCTCCAAATTGAACATTTTCCTGCTCCAGTGATTGTCTCACATGTCTGTTATTTTCCACATCTTTTCCAAGCAGGAATAGAGTAATGACTTTTTTCCCAAACCTTGTCTGCATCTGTCCCCATGTTAATCTGATTGTTTGTCGAGAATCTACTTCTTTTGGACTTGTGGCAACTAGTATAACTAGAGAGGGGATTTCATCTTTACATTTCAAATTTGGATTCATAGTAAAATTAAACTTATTTCTATAGATTGGTTTCTGATGGTGGAAGAGTAGCCAGTTGATCTTCTCCCTTGATCTGTCATTCAAAGAAGTTTTGAAAACATAAACCCAAATGAACAGGCAGAGCCAAAGTAAGCACTTCCTCTGAAAAACATGGAACGAGTAATTGCGATCAGCATGTTTGTAATAAATTTCAGTCTCCTTCCTGTTCTGATTCCTGGTTTTTCTCAAAATCTGCAACAAAAAAGTTGTCTACGTCACTCCTGAAACTTAATTTTTCAAGTTCATATTATTAACAATTCACATTTATAAATTATGTTGCCAAAATCTGCTGTTGTAACCTTTTAGGAAACAGTTTATTGCACCCCTCAGCAGAATAAGTGCAGTAATAAGTGTAGTATCAATCAATTTAATCCATCCAATTATTCTTATGAATCGTTTACTCTGTTAGATTCTTTGTAGAGAATTTACCATGTAAAAAAGTTAAACAAGATTCATGTTAATCTCACTCATACAACCTACAGAGCTTGATTTGATGTTTGTATCTTCATTCCAGGTGCTTACATGAAAACTAATCAGAGCCATTCCCTTTTGCATTACATCTGGACCAGTGATTGATATTCAATACTCTGTGCTAAATCAATCACTACAAAAAGGGTGAGCAGACTAAACAAATGTGACTCTAAATCGATACAAAAAAAGAACCAGAAGCAAAATAAGGAAATAAAAGGTTATACTTTGGGTCCCTTTAAACGTTTTTATCCTTGATTCTTTCAGCTCTCATATTGTAGAGCAAAGGATCAAGTTGTTCCTAACTAGTTTTGCCTACACGTGACATCATCAACCATACTACGTGTTTGACTCTTAACACCATCAGAGCAACTAGAGGAGCGCAATAATATCATTTTGTCAGTGTTGCCCACATCCCAGGGACAAATAAAAATTACATACCCTTGGCTTGAGGTCATCCCAAAATCTGCTGCCTGTACTCTAACTTGCACTATGTCCTGTTCCCCCCTCACCCTGTACTCGCTGACCTACGCTGGGTTCCAGTTAAGCAATACTTCAATTTTACGATTCTCGCCTTGCTTTCAAATCCCTTCATGGCCTCGCCCCTCCCTATCCCTGTACTCTCTTTCAGCCCCACAACCCTCCCAGATTTCTGCGCTCCTCTAATTCTGCCTCTTGAGCATTCCTGATTTTAATTGCTCCACCACTGGCCTTCAGCTGCCTGGGTCCTAAGCTCTGGAATTTTCTCCCAAATCCTCTCCACTGCTCTACCTCACTTTCTTCCTTTAAGACACTCCTCAAAACCTACATCTATTACCAAGTTTTTGATCATTTGCCCAAACATCTCCTTAAGCGCTCGGTGTCATATTTTGTTTTTAATGCCTCTTTGAAGCGTGTTGAAACGTTTTATTATGTTAAAGGCACTGTATAATTTCAAGTTGTTGCTATATAAATGAAGTTTTGATAACTCACCTGAGAAAGTAAGTACAAAACTCTCTTTGGTAATTGTTTTTAGATACTGGATTGTCTTATGCCTTCAGAAAATCCTGGTTCCGACTTTGGAAGCAGAAGTGTATTCATCAAACTCAGGTATTAAGATTAGGATATAAACATAGTTTATTACATAATGCATACACAAATTACCTAAATGCTCAAAATCTGAAATAAAAGCAAAAACACTGGCAGCATTCAGCAGATCAGAACTGTTGTTGCGATGAAAGGTCGTCAGCCTGAAATGGTAACTCTGGCCAGAATTTTATCAACAGCTTGCAGTTGTCGACATCATTACCGAACTATGCACCACTTCAGTTCTCTCTCTTTTTCCCATTAACCGTGTGATTATAATTAAAATTTCAAGTGCCAACAATATACACTGAAAACACGTGATTCTGTGGCAGGGGAAACTTTTCATTGGTGAAACCTGCCGTTAGCTGACAATGCAGCAGTTATGCTTGAGATATGAAAGAGCCTTATGGTCAAACAGGGAGGCTGTGCATCATGAACACAACTTTCCTGCCCAACTACATTGTCATTAAAATGAGACTTGAGAGCACAAAGGCACAAGGAGGGGTTTCAAATTTATATTTCACTTGAAAATATTTCACATTACAACAGTTTCACTTTATTCATGTGTGCATCATCTTTATTTGATGAGACCAGCTTAGTCAGAGAGCTAATTTTTTTTATATTCATTCACGGGATGTGGGCATCGCTGGCTGGGCCAGCATTTATTGCCCATCCCTAATTGCCCTTGAGAAGGTGGTGGTGAGCTGACTTCTTGAACTGCTGCAGTCCATGTGGTGCAGGTGCACCCACAGTGCTGTTAGGAAGGGAGTTCCAGGATTTTGACCCAGAGACAGTGAAGGAACGGCGATCTATTTCCAACTCAAGATGATGAGTGACTTGGAGAGGAACTTCCAGGTGGTGGTGTTCCCATCTATCTGCTGCCCTTGTCCTGCTAGATGGTAGTGATCATGGGTTTGGAAGGTGCTATGTAAAGAGCATTGGTGAATTCCTGCAGTGCATCTTGTAGATGGTACACACTGCTGCTACTGTGCGTCGGTAGTGGAGGGAGTGAATGTTTGTGGATGTGGTGCCAATCAAGGGGACTGGTTTGTCCTGGACAGTGTCAAGCTTCTTGAATGTTACTGGAGCATTGGCGAGGAGATTGTACAACGTGTGCGATCCAACTGCTGTGCAGTCCAATAACATGGTGACGGTCTTGAAGTCTGTGCTTGTGGCAGGATTCCTAGCCTCTGACCTATTCTTGTAGCCACAGTATTTATATGGCTAGTCCAGTTCAGTTTCTGGTCAATGGTATATCCTCGGGATCTTGACAGTGGGGGATTCAGTGATGGTAATGCCATTGAACATCAAGGGGTGATGGTTAGATTCTCTTTTGTTGGAGATAGTCATTGCCTGACACTTGTGTGGCATGGATGTTACTTGCCAATTGTCAGCCAAGCCTTGATATACTCCAGGTCTTGCTGCATTTGGATATGGACTGCTTCAGTATCTGAGGAGTCGAGAATGGTGCTGAACATTGTGCAATCACCAGCAAACATTCCCACTTCTGACCTTATGATAGAAGGAAGGTCATTGATGAAACAGCTGAAGATGGTTGGGCCGAGGACACTACTCTGAGGATCTCCTGCAGTGATGTCCTGAAGCTGAGACGACTGACCTCCAACAACCACAACCACCTTCCTTTGTTCTAGGTATGACTCCAACCAGCAGAGAATTTTCCCCCTGATCCCCATTGACTCCAGTTTTGCTAGGGCTCCTTGATCCCACTCTCAGTCGAATGTGGCCTTGATGTCAAGGGCAATCACTCTCACCTCACCTCATGAGTTCAGCTCTTTTGTCCATGTTTGAATTAAGGCTTTAATGAGGTCAGGAGCCAAGTGGCCCTGACGGAACCCAAACTGGGCGTCAGTGAGCAGGTTATTGCTAAGCAAGTGCCGCTTGATACCACTGTTGATGACCCCTTCCGTTACTTTACTGATGATCAAGAGTAGACTGATGAGGCAGTAATTGGCCGGATTGGATTTGTCCTGCTTTTTGTGTACAAGACATACCTGGGTAATTTTCCACATAGTCGGGTAGATGCCAGTGTTGTAGCTGTACTGGAGCAGCTTGGCTAGGGGCGTGGCAGGTTCTGGAGCACAAGTCTTCAGTACTATTGCCGGAATATTATCACGGCCTATAGCCTTTGCAGTATCCAGTGCCTTCAGCCATTTCTTGATATCATGTGCAGCGAATCGAATTGGCTGAAGACTGGCATCTGTGATACTGGGGAACTCCGGAGGAGGCCAAGATCGGTCATCCACTCGGCACTTCTGTCTGAAGACTGTAGCAAATGCTTCAGCCTTACCTTTTCCACTGATGTGCTGGTCTCCTCCACCATTGAAGATGGGGATATTTTTGGAGCTTCCTCCTCCAGTGAGTTGTTTAGTTGTCTACCACCATTCACAACTGGATGTGGGAGGGTTGCAAAGCTCAGTTCTGATCCGTTGGTTGTGGGATCGCTTAGCTCTATCTATCACTTGCTGTTTATGTTGTTTGGCACACAAGTAGTCCTGTGTTATAGCTTCACCAGGTTGACACCTCATTTTTAGGTATGCCTGGTGCTGCTCCCGGCATGCCCTCCTGCACTCTTCATTGAACCAGGGTTGATCCCGTGGCTTAATGGTAATGGTAGATGGGGGATATGCCAGGCCATGAGGTTACAGATTGTGTTCGAGTACAATTCTGCTGTGCCGATGACCCACAGTGCCTCATGGGTGCCCATTCTTGAGTTGGTAGATCTGTTTGAAATCTATCCCATTTAGCACGATGGTAGTGCCACACAACACGATGGAGGGTATCCTCAATGTGAAGGTGGGACTTTGTCTCCACAATGACTGTGCAGCCGTCACTCCTACCGATACTGTCATGGACAGATGTATTTGCGGCAGGCAGGTTGATGAGGATGAGGTCAAGTATGTTTTTCCCTCTTGTTGGTTCTCTCACCACCTGCCGCAGACTCAGTCTAGCAGCTATGTCATTTAGGGATCGACCAGCTCAGTCAGTAGTGGTGTTACCAATCCACTCTTGCTGATGGACATTGTAGTCCCTCATCCAGAGATATTCCTGGTAGAGTTATCCTCCACCTGGTGAAAATTAATGGCACACCTCATGGTTGGCACACATTGGTAGTTACAGGGGATTTAGGGACATTTTCTTTACTATAGTAGAAACAATGTTATCTTTAGTAGCACAGAACTTGAGTATTACTGAAAAATGAGACATACTGTCAAAACTTTTCATCTTGTACTCATCAGGACAAATGCAAGAATACCAAATTTAAAAGGGAACAGCAATTCATAACGCATAATAGGGTGCTGATTGTTTGGCAAGTGGACTCTGATTGGTTGAGGCATTGCGATGGAGAATGCCCCATGGAACGGGTATACCCCAAGCCTTTGTTTAAATTCAAAAAATGCAATGTCTCAACCAATCAGAGTCATCTTACCTTTTTTGAATTTAAACAAAAGCTTGGAAGATAGCTCTCCCAAGAATACCTCTTGAGGAGGCCACTGTCTGTAGGCATCACAGGAGAAGGTTTGATTCTGAGCTAGACTCGGAGACTTGGGCTAGCTATACGCAACCTAGATTGATAGTTACCCAGGAAAGGTTAGACAGCTTAAAACCTGGTCTGCCTGCTGGGGAACTCCACTACCGAATCCCAAAATCTGCCCCCACCCACCCCACTGACCAGCCAACTATCCATCACCCCCCCCAACCATCCTCCCAACCACCCAATTACCCCCCAACCACCCGACTACATGCCTGACTACAAGGCAACCCCCCGAACCTGACTACCCACCTCACTCACCTTTCCAACTCCCCACCTACCCATGTCACCCATGCACCCACCTCACCCACCAACCCATTCACTCTCACCCATCAATCCACTCACCATTCATTCACTCACCCATTCCCTCATTCATTCACTCACCCATTCATTCATGCATTCACCCACCCAATCACTTACTCGCTCACTAACAAGAAGATAACCCTTCAGCATCTGTGGACTCTGGAAGACTGCAGGGACCTGGGAGTGACTCAGGATGTAGGCGTCGTGCACGCTCCCTGGAAACCGCATGCCTGCAGGATGCATTTCTGGTGGTCGCATACCAGCTGTACATTCAGTGAGTGGAAGCCCTTGCGGTTGATGAAGTCCACTGAGTGTAGCGATGGAAACCTGAGCGCCACATGAGTGCAGTCAATTGCATCCTGCACCTGTGGGAATCCTGAGGTCAGGGCGATGGAAAAACTGTAGGACCTTTAAACACGTAGCTGAATATGGAAGCTGATGTTGTGAAAGGGGGGCGTGTCCTCTGAACTGATCTTCTTCGCTGGCCTCTCCATGGATTCCTATGCTGAGGAATTTCTTCTGGATCCAAGATTGGACGTTTGGCCTTAAAAACGTATGCAGGTAAGTGGGCAGCTTTTTTGTCTGATCTGTGTTGGATGCAGCAGTTCCAAACCTGTTTGGAAGATTGGGCCAATGTGAAAGTAACGCAACTCCTCAGATAGTAAGCAGGCTGTATCTGTATGCAGCAAAATCTGGATAACTTTCAGGCTTGGGCTGATAAATGGTAAGTGACATTTGTGCCACACAAGTTCTTGACAATGACCATTTCCAACAGGAGAGAATCTAACCATTAAAGCAATGGAAGGGGTCATCAACAGTGCTATCAAGCAGCACTTGCTTAGCAATAACCTGCTCACTGACGCCCAGTTTGGGTTCCGCCAGGGCCACTCAGCTCCTGACCTCATTACAGCCTTGGTTCAAACATGGACAAAAGAGATGTACTCCTGAGGTAAGGTGAGAATGACTGCCCTTGACATCAAGGCAACATTTGACTGAGTGTGGCATCAAGGAGCCCTAGCAAAACTGGAATCAATGGGAATCAAGGGGAAAACTCTCCGCTGATTGGAGTCATATCTAGCACAAAGGAGGATGGTTGTGGTTGTTGAAGGTCAGTCATCTCAGCTCCAGGCCATCACTGCAGGAGTTCCTCATGTAGTGTCCTCAGCCCAACCATCTTCAGCTGCTTCATCAATGACCTTCCTTCCATCATAAGGTCAGAAGTTCAGCACCATTCTCGACTCCTCAGATACTGAAGCAGTCCATGTCCAAATGCAGCAAGACCTGGAAAATATCCAGGCTTGGGCTGACAAGTGGCAAGTAACATTTGCACCACACAAGGGTCAGGCAATGGCCATCTCCAATAAAAGAGAATCCAACCATTGCCCCTGATGTTCAATGGCATTACCATCACTGAATCCCCCACTATCAACATCCTGGGGGTTATCATTGACCAGAAACTGAACGGGACTAGCCATATAAATACTGTGGCTACAAGAGCAGGTCAGAGGCTAGGAATCCTGCCACAAGCACAGACTTCAAGACCGTCACCATGTTATTGGACTGCACAGCAGTTGGACTGCACATGTTGTACAATCTCCTCGCCAATGCTGGCCATGCAGCAGTCACTGCTGGAGGTGCTCACAGCCCTTTGTAATCTCAGCACCCCAGTTTGGACCAGCGTCCCCCATGTCGCAGGCTGACAGGGCAGCCATGCAGCGCACTCATCTCTGGCCATCCGAGGGGTGATCAGCACTCTCCGGGAAGCATTAAGGGGCGGTCACACAGGGCCAGGAAAGGTACTAAGTAGAGCCACGCTAATCACATCTCTCTCTCTCTTTCATGCCGGAGGACCACGTCAGGATTATGGATCCTGGTGACCTAGCTGTATGCCTGATGGCCTACAGAGACCATTGAAGACTGAGGAGAGAGCGACTGAGGCACCTAGCCATGCAAGGGCAGGAGCAGCAACCTCATGAAGAAGGGGCAGCTGGGGCTCCTGCACACACTGCCCAGGAGTGACAGTGAGCCGTGGCTGGTCGGAGCCCAGCGACACCCAGGGTCTATAGATGCTGCCTGCTATTCCTGCAGATGACTGAGAAGCAGTGCCGCCAATGACTGCGCATGTCTAGGGACCTGGTGGCTCACATCTGCCATTTACTGCAGGAGTTGGCGCCAAGGGGACATAGAGGGCATCTACTGCCAGTAGCTGTGAAAGTGACCACGGCGCTCAATTTTTATGCCAGTGGTTCCCTTAAGGGCTCCACAGGTGACCTCTGTGGGATTTCACAATCTGCCACCCACAAATGCATCCATGAGCTCACAGATGCCTTCTTCTCCATGGCACACAAATAACTGTGTGCATTTCGCCGGGGACCGGGACAGTCAGGATGTAAGGGCCATTGGATTCGCCCTGATCTCAGGATTCCCACAGGTGCAGGATGCAATTGACTGCACTCATGTGGCACTCAGGTCTCCGTCGCTACACTCAGTGGACCTCATCAACCACAAGGACTTCCACTCACTGAATGTACAGCTGATATGTGACCACCAGAAATGCGTCCTGCAGGCGTGCGGTTTCCAGGGAGTGTGCACGACACCTACATCTCTGCAGTCTTCCAGTGTCCACAGAGGCTGCAGGGTTTGCTATTCGGGCACAAGGGCTACCCACAGAGGCCGTGGCTGATGACACCCATGCAGCAGCCTCAGACTGCAGCAGAGCGACGCTATAATGAGGCTCATGCTGCAGCTCGCAACTTGGTGGAGCAGACCATCGGGATACTGAAGATGTGATTCCACTGCCTGGACTAGTCTGGTGGAGCCCTGCAATACAGTCTGCAGAGAGTGTCACGCATCGTCTGCTGCATCTTTTATAACCTAGCACTGCAACGGGGTGAGGAGCTGGCTGAGGAGGTGATGGAGGAGCTGCACGTCTCCTCCGATGAGGAGGACACTGCCGGGGATGAGGGTGAGGGGGCCCTCGGTGGTGACAATGACGGGGATGAGGCTCTCGCACTGGCTAGACAAGGCAGGCACACTCGGGAGGCCCTCATAGCTGCCAGATTTGTGGTGGATGATGACGACGACATGCAGTGAGGTGTCCCCGTAGATCCTCACATTGCAGTTATGAACATTTGGCTCCAGTCTGGCTTATGGCAGCGCACATACCCCCTGTGAGAATGCTCCTGTCATGGAGGTGCAATGGAGGCCCTAATAGTTGCTCGATCACAGGAGGATGATGACGACATGCAGTGAGGAAACTCCATAGATCCTCACATAGCCTCTGAGAATATCTGACTCCTGTCTGGCCGAGGGCAGCTCGCTTGCACTCCATGATCAGGGCATCTCAGAGACGCAACCATGAAACTTTAGACGCATCTGATACTGTGTCCACCTTCAGCACCTCAGCTCTTCGGGAGCTGGTGCACAGCATCACTGGTCACAGATGCTGGTGTTATGGGGGCCAACCCCACCTTAAAGGTGCTGAGAGCACACAAAGAGTATGAGAGAACTCTGTGGTGCCTGTCCACTACATTCCAGCAGCAATGACCAGCACCGCCAAGGTGCAGGCATCTGTAGTGTTTCCAAGGAATGTGAGGCTGGACCATCACTGTGGTCTGAAGGCTGCACAGAGCACAGGGAAGAGGCCCTGGACTGAGACACCTGCCTTTTATCTTGTGCAGAAAGGTTTCACATCCGAGTGACAGGAACACTGCTCATCAGAACAAGGAGCCACAGGCAGTGAGACATTCTTAGGAGTTTATTGACAACAGCGAACAGTATATACAAGCAATCATCACCCGTGCCCAGGCTGTCCAACTACTTTTACTTAACTTTCCTAACCCTGCTGCTATGTCTTGGTGCTCCCCGGACAACCACAGCAGAGGTGGAGGCAGCCTTCTGACTGTGACACCCTGGCTATCATGACTTTGACGGGCGTCCTTTGGAGGGCAAAGACTTGGAGGGCCCTGGCCTGTTTTCAGGGTCCTGCTGTGTGTCAGTCACACCCTCCTCAGCCTGTGAAGCTGGAGCTGCGGAGGACACAGGAAGAGGGGATTCAGGTAGGCCGGTCACTTCCAGAGTCACCTGGGTCGATGGCCCTGGAGTGTGCACCTGCTGATCCTCCTCCCTATGGGTGCCCGAGGGCCCCTGGATGACCCCGTGAGCGGAATGGGTGGCTGGAGTGAGATCGAGCTGTCCAGCACCCCTCTCACGTACATACTGTTGTAGGCCAACTATGGCATCAGCGAAAGAGTTAAGCCCGCACCACAGTGCAGGAGTCACGTCCTGGATCAAGTTCTCCATGGCGGCCACCATCCTGCCAGTGTTGACCTCGGTCCATTGCAATGCCGGCGCTATCACCTCAGCCTGAAGACAGACGGACTCCTCTATTGTGCCTTGCAATCTGAGGAGTGCAGTGAACGTCCCTTCCTGATGTTCCGTAGCTTGCCTTTGCAGCTCCAGCAACTGTGATATGATCGAGTCCAGAGGTTCGTCATCTAACTAAGACTCAGCAACGTTCAGGCCTCCAGCAGTCCTCCGAGTACCGGGGACCTGGGGAGTCCCTACCTCCGTCTGCTGCGGATCAGACAGTATGATGTGCTCATCAGATTGTGATCCCAAGGCTACTCTAAAGCTAGGTCCCACCGAGGTGTGTGTCTCTGCGCTGGTGGCGGGTGTGGGTGAGTGCTGTGATTGGAGGCCCTGGGTCATGGACTCTGTCGGCTGTTTGGCAGATATGGCTGCGAAAGCAAGGGGAAGAAATTAGTGCATGGCAGTGGCCTGTGAAAGAGGACACATCACTCATGGCATGGTTGTCTGATGAATGTTGCACTGTTGGATCCTCACTTGGTAGAGCAGCACCGACCTCACCATTAGCACAGGACTGGTCCCGGTCATCACCGGCCAGCTGGATGGCCCTATTTTCGAATTCTGTCAGAACTTTGATCTCCGGCATCCGTCCACCTCTCTGCGACCTCTCCCTCCTGTTGTGAGCCAGTTTGTCCTGCATGGATAGAGATGGGGAGAGTGTATCAGGACACCTGCCAGGCCAGATGATAAGTATGCCTAGCATGTACACGTGGTGAATAGTCCCACGATTGGATGAGGACAATGACGGTGTGTGTGAGAGAGTGAATGGTGAGATCCCTTACACTGGCAGTGAGCGAAGCCTGTGGATGTGTGATGGGTTTGTGAGTGTGAGAGTTGGGAGTGATGAAGAGTGACTTACCCTGGTGGAGCGGAGGAGGTTATTCATCCTTTTGTGGCACTGGGTGGCTGTCCTCCTCTGAAGGGCATTCGCGCTGACCACCGCTGTCACCGCCTCCCAAGCCAGGTTGGTGACTTTGCTGCCCATCCTGCGGCCAGAGTTGTGGTAGAGCACATCCCAGCAGGCCTCCATAGCATCCAGCAGTCACTCAAGAGACCTGTCATTGAAGCAAGGGGCTGCAGTCTTCTTTCCTTTCCTGGCCGTGTCTCCCGGGCAGCGATGAGCACTTTGCTGGCGGCTGCCTTTTAAAGATGGCAGCCGGCATGATGCAACAGCGGGGTGATGGGGAGCAGGCGAATGAGAGCCCGCACTTAGTGCAATTCTGGGAAAATTCTGCCCAGAATTTCTGTTGGACCAGTTGGCTCACAATATGACAAGCATCTGGGGAGTTGAATAGAAAACCATAGCATTTGCTTTGGGTGGCATTTGTCACTTGATCTTGGAGTGTGGTGTGTCCGACCACAGGTCACCTTTGGTTTACATGGACTGTATACTCACTGTGAACATTACAGTATAAGATAGATTTTGTAACTTGTGTTACTCTTACAAATCTGTATGTATCTGTAAAGCTATGGTTGTGGTTGGAGGAGTAGTGTAATATAGTTCATCTTTTTCTTCTTTACTAAATGTTTTATTCTTTTGTTAAAAGTACACCAGCAGACTCTGTGTCTCTGTTCAGTTGCCGCCCTCCACATTTCTAAACAAAAAATAAAAGTTAGTATCCACCAAGCAAGGGTCCATTCTGGGATCTGACTTGTCCAGTTGTAACATCAACTGGGATAATCTATTTCAAATGTACTGTTAAAATGTTGACGTTGCCTGATCTTAGTGTTTGCTGTTTTCTTTCTTCAGACACATAATAATTTTATTTTATTGCAATTTGAAGAATTAAAATCATGGAAATATATCCATACCAAGGAGGTCGTTGGGCTCATGGTGCCTGTGCCATATGTTTACTAAAGAAATTCTAAACTATTCCCACAGCTCTGTATGGGAGTTATGCTGGAGTTGCTCTAATGATACCACTGATAATCTCGTTGAAATTCGTTACAACTAAATTCAAAAATATTTATTAATGTCTTTTATCAGTAGCTGTTTTCTGTACTAACTTACATATCTAAATTTCCAATCATTAATAAAACTCAAGAAAACAGCCAAGTTTTTAAGAGTAGTAGTTAAGCAAAGTTAAATGACAAACCATATTTATGATTAAAGGAGATGATGTTTGCGACCTCGCCGACAGGCCCTCACTTAATCTGGACTTGTTTTTTCACGTTAAAAATGACTTTGGAAGAACCCGTATTAACTGCTGTGATATAGTTACCGGCTACTATGAGGGTGCGACGATAGATAATGCTGGAGAATATTATTAAATAATAGTTTTGAACTATATTTGAGGATGTTTTAAAAATGCAAACCCGCCAAGCTTTCCTGACAGAAAAAGCCGGATGTGTGCATGTAACTCTGGCAAGGCTATCGCTAAACATGCAGATTAAAACCATAGACCTGGCACAGCCCCCGTTTCAAAATTAGTTTTTTTTTTACCAATTCAATTCCCATAAAATAAATTTTAAAATTTTATGGTGGAAATCGAAAAAGACAGTTTTGAATAGTTTCCATTATTGGATAATGGTGAGTTAGCAGACTGCAGCATACCCCTCTCCCATTATTGACGCAATGATTTAGCTCTTCGAAATCTGCAGTTCATCCCGTAAAACTAATCGGGTTTTTTGCTCGCTATTAATAGGCTAAACTGTGTGCATGAAAAAAAAAGTTCAGACAGTTTTAGTGTGAGCTCCAATGGGTAGGAATGATGGAGCATTTAGCTATCTCGATCATTTACGGCACTTTAAGCATCTCCTTTCTCACATTACCCTTATACCTGACACCACAAGCGGAGCGCCCAGCCTTTCTCACGTTGTGCCGTTGATACATTTTCACTATAATTTTGCCTATGGTGAGAGGTAAGTGTTGTCGGGAGGGCGGGGTCGGCGTTCGGAGCTGATCGAGTGGGTTGCATCTATTAGCAGATTACACACCCCTTCCCTTTATCTGCAAATGACCTGACGCGAATAAGTCATCAATAAAACACATACCTGCACGTGGCGCTGGGATCAGTTTCGATGTCTACAGTTTCCACGACTGTCCTTGGACACTGACAGGCTGAGAAATCGCAGCTCCGATGGGCGTAACGCCGCCAGTGGGGGATGGTTTTTACAACAATTGATAGTTTCATGGTCACCATTACTGACACCAGATTTATTAATTGAATTTAAAATCTACCAGCTGCTGTGGCGGGATGTTGCACAAAACATCAACAATATAAGGTGTACATCAGCTGTGCAAAATGGCCAGAAAAAGCTATTAAACAACACGACCTACCGAAATGAAGAACATTGCAGAACTGTGACATCACATTTATTAAATCATCAGTTCATTTTGTTTATTATTTGCAGCCAGTAACCAGCAGATTTCCTTTCGATGCTGAGGGTAACGAGGATGTTTACATTCATTTACGATTTCGCTATCCCTGGCGCAAGAGCAAATATTCCCGCAATCTTTAATACACCCTTCTCAATCCAGCAATAAATGTTGCTTTGATTTCAATGCTTTAAACTGCAGTGTCAATGGAAGATGACACAGAATCACAGTGCATAAGAGGCCCTTCGGCCCATCGAGGCTGCACCAACACGTGAGATACACCTGATTTACATACCTAATCCCATTTACCAGCACTTGGCCCATAGCCTTGAATGTTATGACGTGCCAAGTGCTCATCCAGGTACTTTTTAAAGGATGTGAGGCAACCCACCTCCACCACCCTCCCAGTGCATTCCAGACCGTCACCACCCTCTGGGTAAAAAAGTTTTTCTTCACATTCCCCCAAAACCTCCTGCCCCTCACCTTGAACTTATGCCCCCTTGTGACTGACTCTTCAACTAAGGAGAACAGCTGCTCCCTATCCACCCTGTCCATGCCCCTCAATCTTGTACACTTCAATCAGGTCGCCCCTCAGTCTTCTCTGCTCCAACGAAAACAACCCAAGTCTATCCAACCACTCTTCATAACTTAAATGTTTCATCCCAGGCAACATCCTGGTGAATCTCCTCTGCACCCCCTCCAGTGCAATCACATCCTTCCTATAATGTGGCAACCAGAACTGCACACAGTACTCCAGCTGTGGCCTCACCAAGGTTCTATACAACTCCAACATGACCTCCCTACTTTTGTAATCTATGCCTCAATTGATAAAGGCAAGTGTCCCATATGCCTTTTTCACCACCCCACTAACATGCCCCTCTGCCTTCAGAGATCTATGGACACACACGCCAAGGTCCCTTTGTTCCTCAGAACTTCCTAGTGTCATGCCGTTCATTGAATACTTCCTTGTCAAATTACTCCTTCCAAAGTGTATCACCTCACACTTTTCAGGGTTAAATTCCATCTGCCACTTATCTGCCCATTTGACCATCCCATCTATATCTTCCTATAGCTCAAGACACTCAACCTCATTGTTAACCACCCGGCCAATCTTTGTGTCATCCACAAACTTACTAATCCTACCCCCCACATAGTCATCTACGTCGTTTATATAAATGACAAATAATAGGGGACTGAGCACAGATCCCTGTGGTGCGACACTGGCTTCCAGTAACTAAAGCATCCTTCTGTCATCACCCTCTGCCTCCTACAACTGAGCCAATTTTGAATCCACCTTATTAAATTACCCTGTATCCCATGTGCCTTTGCCTTCTTTAACTGTCTCCCATGTGGGACCTTGTCAAAGGCTTTGCAGAAATCCATATAAACTACATCAACTGCACTACCCTCATCTACACACCTGGTCACCTCCTCAAAAAATTCAATCAAATTTGTTAGGCATGACCTCCCTCTGACAAAGCCATGCTGACTATCCCTGATCAAACCTTGCCTCTCCAAGTGGAGATGGATACTCTCCTTCAGAAATTTCTCCAATAGTTTCCCTACCACTGACGTGAGACTCACTGGCCTGTAGTTCCCTGGCTTATCTCTGCAACCCTTCTTAAATAGCGGAACCACATTAGCTGTTCTCCAATCCTCTGGCACCTCCCCCGTGGCCAAAGAGGAATTAAAAATTTGGGTCAGAGCCCATGCGATCTCCTCCCTTGCCTCCCTCAGCAGTCTGGAACACAAATCATCCGGACCTGGAGATTTGTCCACTTTTAAGCCTGCCAACACCTCCAATACCTTGTCACTCCCTATACCAATTCACTTAAGAACCTTGCAGTCTCTCTCCCTGAGTTTGATACCTTCATCCTCATTCAACACTCTAGCGATGTCCTCTGGCTCCACCCATAGATTGCCCCTTGGTCCCTTATGGGCCCTACTCTTTCCCTGGTTATCCTCTTCCCATTGATATACTTATAGAATATCTTGGGATTTTCCCTACTTTTACCAGCCAGAGCTTTCTCATATCCCCTCTTTGCTCTCCTATTTGCTTTCTTAAGCTCCACCCTGCACTGTCTGTACTCCACTAATGCCTCTGCTGATTTGCTTCCCTTGTACCTGCTAAAAGCCTCTTTTTCCTTCTCATCGTAACCTGAATATCTCTGGTCATCCATGGTTCTCTGGGCTGTTAGTCCTTCCTATCACCCCAGAGGGAACATGTTGAGCCTGTACCCTCCCCATTTCCTTTTTGAACACCCCCCACTGCTCCCCTGTAGATTTCCCCACAAGTAACTGTTCCCAGTCTACCTTGGCCAGATCCTGCCTTATTTTACTAAAATCCACTCTCCCCCAATCCAAAACATTTTTTTACAACTTGTTGATTTCTTTGTCCATAACAAATTTAAACTGTACTATGTTGTGGTCGCTATCGCTATCGCCCACCACCACTTCAGCCACCTGTTCGGCTTTATTCCCCAGAATTAGGACCAGCAATGCACCGTCCCTTGTTGGACCCTCTACATATTGACATAAAAAGTTCTCCTGTACACATTTCAAGAAATCCATTCCCTCCAAGCCCTTAACACTATGTCTATTCCAATTAATGTTGGGAAAGTTGAAATCACCTAATATAATTATCCTATTATTGTTTTTATACACTTCCACAAATTGTGCACATATCTGCTCCTCAATTTCCCACTGACTATCTGGGAGTCTATAATAAACACCTAAAAATGTGGTTGCCCCTTTTTTATTACTAAGCTCTACCCACAAAGCTTCATTCGATGCCCCCTTCAAGATATCATCTCTCCTTACTGCAGTAACTGACTCCTTAACTAATAATGCAACCCCTCCTCCTCTTTTATCCCCTCCTCTGTCTCGCCTGAAGATTCTATATCCCAGAATGTTGAGTTGCCAATCCTGCCCTTCCCTCAATCACATCTCAGTGATGGCTACTATATCACAATTCCACATGTCAATCCTCACCCTTAACTCATCCGTTTTACCTGTAATACTCCTGGCATTAAAGTAGAGGACATCCAGCCTTGCCTTACTCCCTTGAAGCTTATTGCAGCTGTACTCCCTCTGACTTGATTGTTTTACTGTGTTATGATGTGATGTGTCCCTATTCTGCTAGCATTCTGTGTCCCCTCCCGCTGCCGAATTAGTTTAAACTCCTCCTAACAGCACTAGCAAACCCGCCCGCAAGGATGTTAGTCCCGCTCTAGTTCAGATGTAGACCGTCCCGCTTGTACAGATCCCACCTTCCCCAGAAACAGTCCCAGTGATCCAGGAATCTAAAACCCTCCGTCCTGCACCAACTCTTAAGCCATGTATTCATCTGCGCTATTCTCCTATTTCTGAGCTCGCTAGCACATGGCACAGGGAATAATTCAGAGATTACAACCCGAGAGGTCTTGCTTTTTAGTCTACTGCCTAACTCCCTGAATTCTTGATGCAAGACCTCATCCCTCTTTCTACCTATGTCATTGGTACCAACATGTACCATGACCTCTGCCTTATCACCCTCCCCCTTCAGGATGCCCTGCAGCCGTTCAGTGACATCCCGGACCCTGGCACCAGGGAGGCAACATACCATCCTGGAGTCATGTTGACAGCCACAGTAGCGCCTATCTGTTCCTTTGACTATAGAATCCCCTATTACTATTGCTCTTCCTCCCTTCCTCCCCTCCTGTACAGACAGGCTGCTTGTGGTGCCAGAAGCTTGGCTCTGTCCGCACTCCGTGAAGGAACCAGCACCCTCATCAGCCTCCAAAACGGAATACCGAGCGGGACCCCAGGGGACTCCTGAACTACCTGCCTGTTTCTCTTGGACTGCCTGGTGGTCACCCATTCCCTTCCTTCCTCAAGTCCCTTCAGCTGCGGTGTGACCACCTCTCTAAACGTGCTATTCACGATGCTCTCAGAATCGCGGATGCTCCACAGTGTCCCCAGCCACCGTTCCAGCTCTGAAACCTGAGCTTCCAGGAGCTGCAGCTGGACACATTTCCCGCACACATGCTGGTCCCAGGCACTAGAAATGTCCCCGGCTTCCCACATGGAGCAAAAGGAGCACACCACAGCTTTGAGCTCTCCTGCCATGACTTATCCCTTTAAATTAAACCTTTTAAGTCAATTGCTCTAGGGCCCTTCTTTCCTGATCCTCATTACTGTAGAGTATACAAACTGCATAAGCGATTAAAGTAGTAAATACCTTACCCACTACTTACCAGTGATTCCTTTCCCTTGTAGCCTCTACTGCTGCAGCACGCACTGAAGATTTAAGAAGTTAGATAGCAAGGAAAAAATGCAAAGAGCACCTCGTCCCCTATGTACAAAATTCCCACTTTGCACCAAATTCCAAATACCCACTCTGGCTGTGCCCCACTGAGTCAACTACCTTACCAACCTTTTAACTAGACTACAGAACTTACAAAAATTAAAGAGAAATTAAAAAGAAAGACTTACCAGTTCAATTCCCGCTTTGCACCAAATTCCGAATACCCACTCTGGCTGTGCCCCACTCAGGATGTGCTCACTCTCCTGTTCCTGTGCAAGCACGCTGTAGTGTGCTTCTAGATAGTCCCTTTCTTAAATAGAGCTGAGTTGACTCACCACTCGTTAAGCTTCAAATAGTAATTAACACCTATTCAGGGCCTAATCAGGCTTCAGGTGATTGACAGTTAACTGTCGCACAGTCAGCTACCTTACCAACCTTTTAACTAGACTACTAAACTTACAAAAATTAAAGAGAAATTAAAGAGAAAGACTTATCAGTTCAATTCCCACTTTGCACCAAATTCCGAATACCCACTCTGGCTGTGCCCAACTCAGGATGTGCTCACTCTCCTGTTCCTGTGCAAGCACATGAGAAAAGTGACAAATAGCCACTGGTGAAAATGATCGTAACCCATTCCTGACACGTTTTACCGCGTTTTCTGCAGAGCCAGCTAGCCACTCCTGCCATTGAAATGAATGGGGTTCGGTGAGCCTAGAAGCAGAAATGTCAACCTAATTGACGAGTTTCTGAGAATGCACTGAGACTTCACATCTCTAAGACAGCCTAATTCCAGCTCCATTAACATCGCTCGACTTCGCCCCTGTCTCAGCTCATCTGCTGCTGAAACCCTCATCCATGCCTTTATTACCTATAGAGCCCACTATTTGCACGCATTCTTGACTGGTCTCCCACATTCTCCCCTCCAAAACTCTGCTGCCCCTGTCTTCACTCATAGCAAGTCTGAAACCCTCACCACCCTTGTGCTCACTGACCAACATTGGCTCCCACTCACGCAACATTTTAATTTGAAGATTCCCATTCTTGTTTTCAAATCCCTCCACGGCCTCATCCCTCCCTATCATTGTAATCTCCTCCAACCCCACAACCCTCCGAGATATCTGCACTCCTCTAATCCTGGCCTCTGATGCATTCCCAACGTCATTTCTCCATAAATGGTGGCTGTGCATTTGGTTGCTGAGGCCCCTACACATCTCTGCCTCTCTAGCTTGCTTTTCTCTTTTAAGATACTTCTTAAAATCTATCTCTTTGTCCAAGCTTTTGGTCATCTGACCTAATATCTCCTTACGTGGCTCCGTGCTTTGTTTGATAATGCTCCTGTGATGTGCCTTGGGATGTTTCATTATGGTTAAAGACACTAGATAAATATAAGTTGCTGTTGTTGCACACAGTTTTTGGAGGGTAAACTTGTAGTCAAGCACATGGATTTTCCTCAATTATCCTTGTTACTGTCAAAATAGCTATTGGCTGCTTTTAGTCAGAGGTGCACAGAGATGAACTATTTGCATACATTTTCTTAGATCATCTGATCAGCATGACTACAGGTTTAAATTTGAACTGATTCATAAAACAAACCAGTTGTGGAAATGAAAATGAGCAAATTAAACTTAAAGGGATGGGAACAATTAAAGAAAATGTCTTCTCAACATATCAGCAGTTTCTGCCAAGGTTGGAGGGGTAGAAAACTAACAGAACAGCAAAGGGAAAGGAAATGCAAAGTGCAGGCAGGAATCTGGAGCTACGTGATGGAGCAGTCAGGCATCAACTTCCTGTTTGATGGCTCATGAAGTCGAGGAGCTGCTGCGTGAGGTATTGGCCCCGGAACCACTCCAAACGTACCACCTCCCCAATTCAGCACTGTAATATGTCTAAAGGAGATACAACACATTTTCATGCCACAGCTGGCCATTACTATAAGCCAGTCTGATGCTAAGTATTAGCTGCAAGTATCCTTGCAGCTGATGGCACAAAATGTACCTACCTCTTTGTGGACCCAGACCCTGAAAAGATCATTTCAAATGTTCATGAGCAGATAGTTGTGCTAGAGGATTCAGAAATGGTTGGTTCCACCTTAACAGATATGGCCAATCAAACAATGCTGACTCCTGATCACCCAGGGTGACCCATGCCACTGATAGCATGAGATACTGAGATTGGGATGCTTCCAAGGAAGAATCTAACATTACAGCTAGGTATTCACATACCTCAGTGATGCTACTGGAGAATGCTGTCACAAATCTTTATCAGCACTTCTTTTCCACACCCTTGATTATTTGAGGGTTGCCAAACCATGGCTAAAGCCATGATTTTTATTATGAGGTAGGGCGAGGAGGTAGGCCCCAAGTCTACCTCAGCCGGAATGAGGATCAAACTCCACATTGTTGCCATTATTCTGAACCACATACTAGCAGTATAGCCAAGTAAGCTAACTGACCCCTCACCCCCCACCCACCCCCCACATTTATCAGCACTAAGGGCCGGATTTTCATGATAGACCCAGAAATCACGAGTCAGGCCATTTCCCAACATCACGTTCCCAAGTTCTGAATGAACCCGCACACACATGTTAATTTCTACTGGGAGAGTTAGGAGTGGGCTTGATTCGGAGCTGCTGCCTCCTGAAGCAGGCCTGAGGTGGGAATGGAGGTGGGCAGATGCAGAGCTTGGCAGGTTAGAAGGCCCACCCCCATTCTTGGGGACATTATCTCAGTTCTGTGGAAGACCGTTAGGCCCCCTAGCCCTCACCCTTACCACCCCTCATCCTCCCACCCACCCCCATATCCCCCAAATACCCCATGTGAAATTCATGCCCCTCCCCCCATGCATCCTCCATACCCACTCACCCAGTATCCATACTGGACAGAACTCATGAGCAGTATAATTACACTGGGAAGTCTTTGAGATGCTGATGAAACTGTCAAAATAAAGATGCAGCCATTCAAAACCTTTTTCAAGAAACTTTAATTCTTTCAGGAGCTCATAAAACTGTTAATAAAATATGCAGCCATTCAAAATCCTCTTTTAAAAATTCCTTTTATGTGCTCAGAAATCTGTCAAAATAAACAAATAGCTCATGAAGAACCACTTCAAAATCATATTAACTACTCATAAAACAGTCAATCAAACAAAGCTCATAATCCCCTTCACAGCTTTGTAAACGACCCCTTCTGAGCTAAAAGCAAAATACTGCGGATGCTGGAAATCTGAAACAAAAACAAAAATAGCTGGAAAAACTCAGCAGGTCTGACAGCATCTGCGGAGAGGAACACAGTTAACATTTCGAATCTGTATGACTCTTCATCAGAACTAAGGAAAAATAGAAATGAGGTGAAATAAAAGCTGGTAGAGGGGGGTGGAACAGGTAGAGCTGGATAGAGGGCCAGTAATAGGTGGAGGCAAAGAAAAGATTGCCAAAGATGTCGTAGACAAAAGGACAAAGGGGTGTTGGCGGTTATATTATCTAAGGAATGTGCTAATGGGGACATTAAGGGTAGCAAGCAGGACAAGCTAGTGGCAAATGGCCTAGTGGGGATGGGGTGGGGGGAAGCGATCGAAATGGGCTAAAAGAAAAATATATTTTTTTTAAATGATAAATTATTGGAAAAAGGGGGATCAGAAAGGGGGTGGGGATGGAGCACAGAGTTCATGATCTGAAGTTGTTGAACTCAATATTAAGTCCGGAAGGCTGTAAAGTGCCTAGTCGGAAGATGAGGTGCTGTTCCTCCAGTTTGCGTTGAGCTTCACTGGAACATTGCAGCAGGCCAAGGATGGACATGTGGGCATGAGAGCAGAGTGGTGTGTTGAAATGGCAAGTGACAGGGAGGTCTGGGTCATGCTTGTGGACAGACCAAAGGAGTTCCGCAAAGCGGTCACTCAGTCTGCATTTGGTCTCTCTAATGTAGAGGAGACCGCATTGGGAGCAGCGAATGCAGTAGACTAAATTGAGGGAAGTGCAAGTGAAATGCTGCTTCACTTGAAAGGAGTGTTTGGGCCCTTGGACGGTGAGGAGAGGGGAAGTAAAGGGACAGGTGTTGCACCTTCTGCGGTTGCATGGGAAGGTGCCGTGGGAGGGGGTTGAGGTGTAGGGGGTGTTGGAAGAGTGGACCAGGGTCTCCCGGAGGGAACAATCCCTGCGGAATGCCGCTGGAGGGGTGAAGGGAAGATGTGTTTGGTGGTGGCATCATGCTGGAGTTGGCGGAAATGGCAGAGGATGATCCTTTGAACGCGGATGCTGGTGGGGTGATAAGTGAGGACAAGGGGTACCCTATCATGGTTCTGGGAGGGAGAGGAAGGTGTGAGGGCGGATGCACGGGAGATGGGCCGGACACAGTTGAGGGCCCTGTCAACCACTGTGGGTGGAAAACATAGGTTAAAAAAGAAGGAAGACATGTCAGAAGAACTGTTTTGGAAAGTAGCATCATCGGAACAGATGCGACGGAGGCGAAGGAACTGAGAGAATGGGATGGAGTCCTGACAGGAAGCAGGGTGTGAGGAGCTGTAGTCGAGGTAGCTGTGGGAGCTGGTAGGCTTGTAATGAATATTGGTGGACAATCTATCACCAGAAATTGTGTCAGAGAGGTCAAGGAAGGGAAGGGAAGTGTCAGTGATGGGCCACGTGAAAATGATGAAGGGGTGGAAATTGGAAGCAAAATTAATAAATTTTTCCATATCCAGACAAGAGCATGAAGCGGCAGTCATCGATGTACTGGAGAAAGAGTTGTGGGAGGGGCCCTGAGTCGGACTGGAACAAGGAATGTTCTACATACCCCATAACGAGACAGGCATAACTGGGGCCCATGCGGGTACCCATAGCCTTTTATTTGGAGGACGTGAGACGAGTTTAAGGAGAAATTGTTCAATGAGAGAACAAGTTCAGCCAGACGGAGGAGAGTAGTGGTGGATGGGGACTGTTCGGGCCTCTGTTCGAGGAAGAAGCGGAGAGCCCTCAGACCATCCCGGTGGGGGATGGAGGTGTAGAGCGATTGGACATCCATGGTGAAGAGGAGGCGGTTGGGGCCAGGGAACTGGAAATTGTCGATATGATGTAGGGCGTGAGAGGAATCGTGGATGTAGGTGGGAAGAGACTGGACAAGGGGAGAGAGAATGGAGTCAAGATAGCAAGAAATGAGTTCCGTGGGGCAGGAACAGTCTGCCGGGACAGTCCTGTTTGTGTATTTTGGGTAGGAGGTAGAAGCGGGTTGTCCGAGGCTGGGAGACTGAGGTTGGAAGCTGTAGAGGGAAGATCTCCAGAGGAGATGAGGTCAGCGACAGTCCTGGAAACAACGGCTTGATGTTCAGTGGTGGGGTCATGGTCCAGGGGGAGGTAGGAGGAAGTGTCTGCGAGTTGACGCTCAGCCTCTGCAAGGTAGAGGTCAGTGCACCAGACAACAACAGCACCACCCTTGTCAACAGGTTTGATGACAAAGTCAGGGTTGGACCTGAGAGAATGGAGTGCAGCAAGTTCAGAAAGAGACAGGTTAGTGTGGGTGAGAGGAGCAGAAAATTGAGATGACTGATGTCACGCCGACAGTTCTCAATGAAAAGATCAAGAGCAGGTAAGAATCCAGAGGGAGGGGTCCAGGTGGAGGGAGAATATTGGAGGCGGGTAAAAGGATCCGTTGAACGGGGAGAGGACTCCAGCCCAAAGAAGTGAGCACGGAGACTAAGGCGGCGGAAGAAGAGTTCAGCATCGTGCCGAGCCCGAAATTCATTGAGGTTAGGGCATAAGGGTATGAAACTGAGTCCTTTGCTGAGCACTGAATATTCAGCATCAGAGAGGGGAAGGTCAGGGGGTATGATGAATACACGACCAGGGCTGGGGTTGGAAGACTGGATGAGGTCAGGGGCAGGGGTGGAGGGTCCTGGATGGGTGGTCTGAGCTAAGTCCATTAGTAGGGTTTGGAGCTCATCCAAGCAATCATTATGTGATTCCAATGCATAACTGTATAAAGAAACGTGGCGTTTTTGAAGTTCCCTGAGCAATGCCAATCTGTACATTTATTTGAAGGCTCACTAGATGGACTTTCAATCAAAGAAATTAGGCATCGATTCAGCTCTTTCTAAGGCTCAACAAATGTCTAGACTTTAATGTAAAAATCAAAGCTTAGGGTCCAGATGACACATTAATACCTGATTCTCAATACTGTTGAAAGCAGAAGAGCACTTTATCCACCAGAGAAAGCACTCTAATGCATCTGAACACCTACACAATGCTGGTCAATTTAATGGTCACTTACCTTTTAAGGACACAGTCCAATAATCAATCACTACACTAAAAACATACTTAACTTGTTATGCAGAATCCATTTATAACATTTGAAGTTGGCTAGGTCTTTTAATTTGCCTACAAAAAGTTCACAACTCCACACTAGGCATTCCTAAGGGTTCAAGAGCTAATTGATCTGATGTATTTCAGACAGCTTTCAGGAACCCATTTGCCTCACTGAACATGCGAAAGAAATGTGAAATGCAAAGAAATTCAAAATTGAGGCAAATTCAAAAAAAGGCTGAACCGCATGTCACTTTAAGCACATGTTGGATCACCATCCGTCAGGTTATCTGCACTGGTCAAAATGGTGGCAGCCAGTAACCATTTCCCTGCAATTTGCTGGGAAATTTGAATTTACAGTCCTTCCACTTCCATTTTCAGCTATCCTGCATCACGATGGCAAAATCTGGCCCTAAATCATGTTCGCTGATGATTGCACAATGTTCAGCACGATTCATGACTTCTCAGATGCTGAAGCAGTCCATGTCTAAATGCAGCAAGATCTGGACAATATCCAGGCTTGGGCTGACAAGTGGCAAGAAACATCCGCGCCACACAAGTACCAGGCAATGACCATCTCCAACAAGAGAGAATCTAACCATCACCCCTTAACATTCAATGGCATTACCACCACTGAATCCCCCACTATCAACATCCTGGGCGTTACCACTGACCAGTAACTGAACTAGACTAGCAATATAAATACTGTGGCTACAAGACCAGGTCAGAGGCTAGGAATCCTGCAACGAGTAACTCACCTCCTGACTTCCCAAAGTTTGTCCACCATCTACAAGGTACAAGTCAGGAGTGTGATGGAATACTCCCCATTTGCCTGGATGAGTGCAGCTCCCACAACACTTAAGAAGCTTGACACCGTCCAAGACAAAGCAGCCCACTTGGTTGGCACCACATACACAAACATTCACTCCCTCCACCACTGACGCACAGTAACAGCAGTGTGTACCATCTACAAGATGCATGGCAGGAATTCACCAAGGCTCCTTTGACAGCACCTTCCAAACCCATGACCGCTACCACCTAGAAGGACCAGGGTAGCAGATAGATGGGAACACGACCACCTGGAAGTTCCCCTCCAAGTCACTCACCATCCTGACTTGGAAATATATTGCCGTTCCTTCACTGTCACTGGGTCAAAATCCTGGAACTCCCTTCCTAACAGCACTGTGGGTGTACCTACAGCATAGGGACCGCAGCAGTTCAAAAAGGCAGTTCACCATCACCTTCTCAAGGGGAACTAGGGATGGGCAATAAATTCTGGCTCAGCCTGTGAAGCTCACATCCTGTGAATGAATTTTTAAAAATAATCTTTTCACCCCTGTCAGTTGTTGCCATTGTGTGATCACTAGCTTGTGTACATGGCATACCTTATGCATTTTGACTTGCCTAGCATCCCTCCAGAGGTTCTCCCATTCTTCCAGATGTATGAAACAAGGGCTTCTAATCAAAATAAAGAAAACATTTTACAAATGGCTAAAATTAACTTACCTTTATATCACTGTGGTGCTTTTCATAATAGTCAGGATATTTACTGTTGCCCAGCAACCATGGAAACCCATTTAAAAAAAGCATTGTTTCCACCAAGTATAAGTTTGTCTCAATGATAGCATGCTCACCTCTGTATCAGAGGTTTGTAGATTCAAGCCCAAGTATGGGTTTAAGCGCATATTCCAGGTTGAAACTTCATTGAGGAACTGAGGGGCAGTTGTATTGTCAGATATGCTGTTTTCCAGTTGAGATGTTAAACCCTGATCTGTCCGTGCAGGTATACATAAAAGACTCCATTACACTTTTTTAAAAAATAGCAGCAAAGATTTCCTGGTTTCCTGACCAAACATTCATCCCTCAATCAACACCACCAAAAACAGATTACATAGTCTTTAATCTCATTGCTGGACTGTACACAAATTGCACTTGCCTACACAATGACAGTGACTGCATTTTAAAAGTGATTTGTTGACTATGAAGTACTTTAGAATATCCTAAGGAACTGAAAGGCGCTTTATCAATGCAAGTTATTTTTTTTATCAGGCATCTTATACTCCAGAACTGCAGAAAATGGGCCACTGCAGCAAGAGCTCACTAATCAATAGTCAAATGAATTGTCCACCTATTTAAGGTGAATGCTTCCACTGACACTTGTTCAGTCCACCAAAAAATAAAAAGGAGGCAAATCTGGTATTATTTAGGATGAGCAGAACTTAAAATAATGTAAGTTCTTTAATGTAGGTAATTTATTCAGCTTCCATCAGTCAAAAGCTGGTGAAAAAACATCACAGAGTATCAGACTGCTTCTTTGGTTTAACACTGGATGAAAAGTAATGCTAGCATATTGTCAAACCTGGCATATAAATGTTTCCGGGTTCTGCTGGAACTTCTGGGTGCTCTCTAACCTATTTTGTCTCAATTAAATGCCTAGACAGTGGAGAATCTCACATCTTACTCTCTAAACATTTAAATGTCTAACTGCCAGGAGAGAGTTTTGCATAGGCATACATCTAATCATGCATCTGCATTTTCTAACAGTACAGGTAAACATTTTCAACATGATTCCACTGTCAATCCAAACTGCAGCTATCAATAACTATGGTATAAATGTATCTTTAGTTATTTATGTTTGTTATAATATAATTTCTCACTGCTTTTCAAAGTGAATTATCAGCATTGATCTTACTTGATTTTTTTTAATGGCTTGGTTAAGATACTGCCCTGTGGGTTTTTGGGGGTGTGGTTTGGGTGGGGATGCACGGTCTAATTTTGCATTTCTATAGCCTACTGAAGGCACTGGATGTCTGATTTCCTTGAGGGCACCTTTTGACACCAAGCAGCTAATATTTGTTTGTGAGCTTTGACAGTAATGCCTGGAATTTTGAAATGAGTGGAATTCCTGATAATCAGTATAAATGGCTGGAAAAAGCAATTAATGCTACTTCTCCGGGGTTTTTAACCTATCTATCAGCAAAGTTATGACAACAGATTAGGAGAACCCTGTGGGACCCTCAATGTTGGAAAACAATTATGTTGTCTTGCATGACATACACGTGCATGTACATGCACACACATACTGACTGAATAGTAATTAGGAGCTGGAACCTTGGCCAATTTCCCTTTGTTAGTCTAAAGGTTTTCAGGCCAGTTTTCGCACACTAACATTAGCTAATGATGTAGGGATTGTAACTGAGATCTTTGTGGTTCTATTACAGCTACTCGTTGGGTAAGTTCACTGAGAAGTGTGTGTATCTTTCTAATTGACCATATATCATATTGTATATTGTATCTGAGGTGTTGCAAATGGTGCTGAACATTGTGCAATCATCAATGAACATCCCCACTTGTGACCTTAAGATGGAAGGAAGGTCCATCCATCCTGATGATGGTTGGGCCTAGGACACTATCCTGAGGAACTCCTGCAGCAACGGCCTGGGGCTGAGATGCTTAACCCCCAACAACCGCAACCATATTCCTTTATGCTCGGTATGACTCCAACCAGCGGAGAGTTTTCCCCTGATTCCCATTGACCGCACTTTTGCTAGGGTTCCTTGATGCCTCACTCAGTCAAATGCTGCCTTGATGTCAAGGGCAGGCACTCTCACCTCACCTCTGAAATTCAGTTCTTTTGTCCACGTTTGAACCAAGGCTCTAAAGAGGTCAGGCGCTGAGTGGCCCTGGTGGAACCCAAACCGAGCATCAGTGAGTAGATTATTGCTGTGTAAGTGCCGCTTGACAGCACTGTCGATGACGCTTTTCATCACTTTGCTGATGATCAAAAATAGATTGATGGGACGGTAATTGGCCGGATTGTCATTGCATTCATTTTTCAATTCAAGTAGCCAGAGGGAATCTATCTAATATCATCAATGGTGACATCTAGACATGCATTCCTCTAGTAACTACAACATTCTTTAGAAGAAATGGGGAATTCATCCAGATTGGACTGAGCAATCCAGCAGCATCATAGGCCAATCCTGGTTCATTATGTTGCTGAGCTCCCTTGAGATGGATCAAAGATGGTCAACTTAGAGATTTCAACTTTGCTGATGATATCGCGTCCCTGTTAGACAGCTTAACAGGTTTACAATAGCTCATTAACTCAATCAGCAATCAGACTGCGAGAGTGGAACTCGCTGTAAACACCAAGTAAACAAAATATATGCTGACGGCAAACTGTCAACAAACAACAGATATTTATGTCAATCGAAACAAAGTTGACATTGTAGAGGACTTCACCTATCTGATTAGTTCCATTAAAATCCACAGAGCCATAGACAAAGGGCTGAATGCAAGAATATGTAAAGCATCATCAGCTTTCAGCCAACTAAGAAAGATTTGGAACAGTTTCCATGGGTAAAAAGCTTACATTGTACAGTGCGAATGTGCTCTCCACCTTCCTATGTGGTTGTGAAACTTGGGACCTGGAAATCTGCCAAGACAGGAAATTGGATGCCTTTGATACTAGATGACTTCAAAGGATTCTAGGCATACACTGATGTGATTTTATACCCAACACCGAAGGTAGAAAATATTCTGAACAGCCTGCAGCTTCATTCATCATCTGCAAAAGACGGCTCAGCTGGCTTGGTCATGTCACCCGACATGTCATTGCGGCCTGCCCATCAGGTCATGAAGTGGGCTCCTACTGGACATAGAAGAGGACGGCCTATGGTGAACTTGTGCTCAACTGTCAGTAGAGATCTCCAGCTGGTCAACAGATGCTGAAGCAACACGGGAACATTGGCTGAGGACAGGAGAGAATGGAGTGCTTTGTTAGGCTCATGCATTTCTAGACACAGGAACCACTAAGTCTAGGTAAGTAAGTTGGATCGGGGGTGTTCGGGTGTTCAGTGACGGGGTGGTCAATGAGGGGGTCAGGTGATTAGTGGGGGTTGTCAGTAGAGGGGTCTTGGTGGTCATGGGGGTGGGAGTTGGGTGATCAAGGGAGTCAGGTGATCAGTGGGGGGGGTGGTCAGTAGCGGGGGCAGGTGATTAGTGGGGGGCGGTCAGTGGGGGGTGGTCAGTGAGGGGGGGATCATGTGATTGGGGGTGGCTGGTCAGTGGATGTGTGGGAGTCAGGTGGTCAGTGAGCAGGGGTTGGGTGGTCAGTTGGTGGGGTCAGGTGGTCAGTCAGGGGTGTGGGAGACAGGTGGTCAGTTGGGGCAGTCAGGTGGTCAATTGGGGGGGGTTAGGTGGTCAGTGGGGGGTGGGAGTTGGGGCGCAGTGGGGGGGATCGAGTGGTCTGGAGGGCTGGTCAGGAGGATGGGGTGGTCAATGGGTAGTCGGGGGGGGTGGGAGTGGGGTGGGCAGGGGGGGCCCGGCTGATTAGTAGTGGGGTGGTCAGTGGAGGGAGGTCAGGGGGTCGGGGGATGGTCAGTGGGGGGGGAGGTCAGGTGGTGGTCAGTGGCTGGTCAGTGGGTCGGAATCGGGTGGTCAGTGGGGATGGTCAGTAGGGGGGTGGGAGCCAGGGAGGAGAGTCAGGCAGTCAATGAGGGGGTAGTCATTGGGGGGACTCAGGTTGTCAGGATGGGTGATCAGTGAGGGAGAGGGGAGGGCAGTTGGGGGATCCTGTGGGGGATAGTCAGTGTGAGGGGAGATCCATGGGGGGTCAGGGGAGTGAGTCCCATGGGGAGTTAGAAGGATAGTTGGGCCGTCCCCCGTGGGGGTTTGAGAGGGTGGAGACAGTCCAGTGGGGGGGTTGGGGGTGTTATTTAGTTGATGGGGGAATGGGGTGGTCTCAGGCAGGTGTGAGGAGTTAGTGGAGAGTAGTTGTGGCGGGGGGCGGATTATGGGGGAGTCTCATGGGGAGTCAGTGGGGGGTAGCTGGGCAGTCCTGTTGGGGTTCAAAGGTTGGAGTGGTCGAGGGGGCATTGGGTAGGGGTTAGTGGGGGCTGAGTTTAGTCGGGGGGAACCTGTGGGGGGTCAGGGGATTGGGGGGAGTCTGTAGTGGATCGAGGGGGTGGGGGGTCAGTATTATTGTTACCCAGGAGTTAGAAATGGTTTTAATTCTTCTAACTTGTCCTGAATTGCTGCATGACAGTCAGAACCATCCGAAATTTGCGATTTATGTAGTAGTTTTGAATGGTTCCCGTTGCAAGGCAATTGCCAATGGGCAGAATTTTGCCCTTGTTGGGTAGGCTCGGCGGGGGCGAGCAGGAGCAGTTGGGAAGCCGACCATCGTCCGCGATCGGGCCACGGCTGCGATTTCACGCTGGCCAGCCAATTAAGGCCCACCCAGCGTGAAATGCATGCTGCAGCGCTGCCTGTTTTGGGAGGTCGGGGGAGGAGGGTGTGCAGGGAGCTTTGTGCATGCACGTGGGTGCGTGCAGGAAAAGCTCCCTCAGGCACAGAGCTGCCTCAGGGAGATGAAGATTTTAAAAATTAAAAATAAAGAATTTAAAAAGGGTAAAAAACATATCCCCTCATGTGACTCTGTCACATGAGCAGGGACATGTTAAAAGTTAGCATGAAAATGTTTAATTTGTTTTTTAATGACGGATCAAAATCTCATCCTGACCGTGGATGAGGCTTCACAAAAAACGTCGGGTTGGACGGGCAGCGAAAAATTTAATTCAATTAGATTTTTAATTGCCTTATTAGGTCTGTTAATTGTCGGCGGGTGGGCTGCCAACTCCCGCGTGTGCCCACCAACCGAAATGTCGTGTGAGTGCACAATGACGTCGGGACGCTCACCCAACCGACAAGCGAAAATTTCTGGCCAATGTTTCTGCAGATTAGTTTTGAATTTGCCTTCTTTAAGCGTAGGCTGAGTTTTCTGATTCTGCGGTTGACAAGGTGAAACAAGGCGGTGTACATTATCAAATCCTTTTAAAATCCATCAAACAGCAATCATATCACATTTCAACCTTCTTCCACTGAGAGCGAGCTGAATTTACATATTCTTTCTTCGTAATCCTCTCCATCGCCTCAATCTTTCAGGCTGCTCTCTTCTGTATCCTTTTGATAGCTGCAATATTCTTTTTGTACTGTGGTGAGCAAAACTGAGTTGCAACATTCTTGCCTTGTCAGTGCAAATTCATGGGCAGGATTTTCGGGTCGTTGGGCAGGTGCGGCGGGTGGGTACAGGAGCGGCCGGGAAATGGTCCACCACCCGCTATCGGCTCCCAACCACGATTTCATGCTGGCTGGCCAAGTAACAGCCAGCCAACGTGAAAAGCGTGCTGAGAAACTCAGCGCTGCTAGGGTGGGGGCGGGAGGAGTGTGAGCGCAAAGCTCTGCGCATGCGCGGGGGAGGGCGCTCTGAAAACTCCCTGACGGCCTGAGAGCTACCTCAGGGAGCTGAAGAATTGTAAAATCAAAAATAAAGATTTTGAAAATGTGAAAGAAAATGTCCCCGCGTAGGACTCACTCACATGAACATAAACATAATGAAAATTAGCTCAAAACATGTTCGTTTTAATTTAATGTTTGAAACCTCATCCCACCCCTGGATGAGTTTCCCTAAAAAATCCAAAGGCCACCTGGCCCGCCCGCCAACCGTCCAGTTTGACCAGCAGCGAGAAAGAGCTTTTAATTAATTGATTAACGGCCTTAATAGGCCTCTTAATTGTCAGCAGGCGCACTGCCAACTCTCACACGCACCCGTCGACCAAAATGTCGCACAAGTACGCGATGACGCCAGGACGATCACCCAACAGCATCGGGCGCCATTTTAAGTCCGATTGGGTTGGGAATGCACCTGCCTGCGGGACATAAAATCCTGCCCCATGTGTTTTCTCTCTGTCAGGGCTTTCACACACACAGCAGCAATCAATGGACATCCCAAGCAATGAGTCCTCAGAGAAGTTGATTCCTACTGAGAGAGCACTGTCATAGGACTCATGATTACCAAGAACCAGTGCCAATATTCACACCTTGATCAGCCCAGTTAGTTGGAACTTACAGTTCACAAGACAGCAGTGTTTGGAACAGCTGTGGAGAGTCTGTGTCAGAGGACTTAGCTCTGCTCTGCTCAGCCGGAGACAGATGTTGTACATCAGGGGCCATCGACGAAAAGAATAAGCATTGCGGGGCAGCAGAAAACCTGTGATGTATTAGCAGGTCTTCCATGCATATTGTCCACAATTGCTGAGAGAATGGAGGAGTCCAACTCCAGCATGAATATGTTGATGTTGCAGGGCATTGCGAGGATGGTTTCTTCCACAGAGAGATTGGACAACTCCATGGAACATCCATCGTGACGATCAACTAAGTCCATGGAGCCCTTGATCATGGCCATGCACACTCTGGATTCCAACAGGTCTAACAACTTAAATTGTGCTACAGCCAACCTACCCTTGACCTTATAACACATCACTGATCTGACACAAGCTGTGCTCCAGCAGGGAGTCTGGCTGGCTCATGAGTGGAATGATGGTGGACAAGGGCATGGAAGTGGGAGCTCTACTCAAAGTGCTACAAATTCTCACTAATTTCCAACCCCTCAATGCCTGGCAGGCTGCCTCATCCCAGTGATAGAATCTGCCGCTGCACATTTGCAGGTGGAGCTGTCCTCACAGGCTCCAAAACCCAGAAGACATTGGCCAAGAGCATCTCAGCAGTAAGAGCAGGGGTGTGAGCAGCCTGCCTCTACTTTTTCTGAAGGCATGTAGGAGAGGTAGGAATATAGAGAGTAATGCTTTATAATTCAATAGAGGTATTCACATGGCTGTTGGACAAAATATTACATTGTTAATTTCCGTTGTTTAGCAGAATCACATGAAATGTATTACTTTACAATTCTTTCCATGTTGCTCGTTCTTTGCTGCTCAGCAGCAACTCGCATTTTTAGTTGCTTGTTAATGACTATGAAGACATGAATTGATGGAGGCCAATGGGTATGTGCAATAGATTGATTACTAGTTTCATGGCTGCTTTATGTCAGAGGGATTCTGGAAGAGGTGTGGGGAGATTAGTTGTTGGGTGTGATTGTAGTTTAGGTCCAGTGGTGTGACTTACTGAACCTCACAGCTACAAACACATCCTTGGCATCCTGAGCAGCAATATGAGTGACAGGTGCTGCACTGGGATTACCATCTTCATCCTCCACCTACTCTTCCTCTTCATTGGATTTGTCCAATGATGATGTGCTCAGCACTTTGTTCCTTGGAAGAAATGTCAAGGAATCTGGGCCTCTGCCTGTACACCCTGTTACTTGAGTAATGCTTCCTGCAAGCTTGACCCCTCTGGTACTCCCCTCTCTGCTGCTCTCTTCTCTGCTGACCAGCTGCAAGTCTGATGCTGTTGCTGCTGCTGATGGTCATCATGCTCCTCATCCCAGGTCCAATCTAAGTGAGTTAGTGCACTGAACCTGACTTTCAGACATATTGGTACTTTTGCTGATTTTAACAACCCTGGACAAAGTTCAAGCCTACGTGTTCCTTACTATTAAAATTTCTCCCATAATCTCAGTGAATGAGTGGTCAATCTATGGAACAGGATCTCGAGCAAGATAGTATTAATTAAGTCAAATGCAGATTAGATCGATTTATTTCAGCAAATAATATTTTGGGATACAAATATGAGTAATTTGAAACATGACATACGGTAATTGTGGCATGCTTAGAAGGAATTGGTGACTTTTCACCTATGGTTCCCAAAACTCCCCACCTCATGACTGGGTCTGTTGTAGATTGATTGATAGAGATTTCGATTCTTAGTCAACATTTCCATTATTGTTGTAACGTGACTATCAGGATGGTAGCAGGTGAATTATACAGAGCTTGATTTTGTATTGTTTAGCAACTTCTATGTTCCAAAAGTAATTTAAGTCCGTTAACATAATTTGGGAAAGTCTTAATGAGGGGCATCAGCGAGAGGAAAATGCAAATGTCCCTTGCTTTTAGATCATGGCCCTTCCACAAAATGGCACTCAGTGCACATTGGGTGAGACACAGGCATAGGGCAGAATTTTGCCGTCGGCGAGCAGGGGGCGGGGCCCGCTCACCGATGCGTAAAATGACGCGGGATGACATCGGGCGGAACCCCCGACGTCACCCCGCCCCATTTAAATTTTCAGGAAGGCAGGGGCGCAGCAAAATCAGCTGTGGGACCGCCAACCTGTCAATGGCCAATTGAGGCCATTAACAGGATCAATTATACAATTCAAGGACCTGCCCGTCCAACCTTCAGGTTGGCGGGCAGGCCAGGAGCCCCGGCAGGCAATAGGAAAAACGTGAAACCTCATCCACCGGCGGGATGAGGTTTCATATAGGGTTTTAAAAAGTTTAATAAAGTTATTATGTAAATTATGAACATGTCCCATCTCATGTGGCATTGTCACATGAGGGGGACATGTTAGGGAATTTCTTTTTTTCTATTTTTCATATTTTTAAAATTGGAAGCGATCTCCCTGGGGCAGCACTTTGCCTCAGGGAGATGTGCGCTCTTTCGTGCGCATGTGCGAAAGAGCGCACTCTCACTTTTGGGGAATCCCCCCCTGCCCGCACAGGAAGCGCATAGCGCCTCCCGCTGGACGTCACGCTGGGCAGGCCTTAATTGGCCCGCCCACGTAAAATGGCAGCGGGGCCCGCTTCTCCGGCGGGGATCGGCTCCCCACCCACCGGAGATTGGGTTGGGCCCACCCGCCCGGCAGGCAGAAAATTCTGCCCATAAAGCCAGCTGGCCCAATAATGCACCCATCACATATCCACATTGCCAGTGCTACCAATACACCTGATGATATAGTCAACCTCATTAACCAGTGTATTCACAAATGTATAAGGGCACCACAAAAAGTGAGCTTTTCTGTATTTTTCTTTTATAAAGCTTCTGGAAATTGGCAATTAAAGAGAGATTGAAGTAAATGAAAAACCTTTTGGAACACCTGTGAAAAGCTTTCTGAATAAAGCCATACATCAGTAACACTGTAATTTTGTAATTTGTTTAAAATTTGTTTATTGGAGCTTTACCAGAAACTTTAAGGTTTATGAGGTGAAGTTTTTGGTAGTGATTAGAGAACTGGATAGCACACCTGGTTCCCAACATCTTTGGTTTTGTTATTTAAATTAATCACAAGAAGTTAGTGGCATGAATCAGGTACGCTGAAATTTGGGCCCAATTCTTCAATCCATGCCCTCATCTCCTCTTGCCACTTATGGCACAAAATAGGATTGTGTTCATCAAGAAATACATTAGCAAGTTGTTATTGAAAAATATTAATTCCTAAGTAGAGCAGAATAAAACATAGTTCACCCATATGTCACTATGTTACTCCCGCCTCAGAACAGTATATGAACATTAAAAGAGTTTATGCCTTTTTTTGTTGCTCCCACGCTAGGCCTAGGAGTACCATCACTATGATCAACAATATTTTAATAATACAGGAGTAGCATGATGGCTTCTTGGCCATATAGCTCCAACAGCTTAAAGACCAGATGGACAGACAGCTGGAGGCAACCCATGTCCCATTTGATGCTACTAACTTTCTCTGTCTCAAAAGCACACAGGCACTTCTCTGTTGGCAGCAGATGTGGGATACTATATGACCTACAGAAAATACCAAGCAAATAGCTCATTAGAAAAGGAACAAAATATACAACTTTATCTGTTGTTTTTCAGCTTTATTATTTGCTTTTATAAATCTAAATTTATTTTGTAAAATGGCATGTACTGTAAGGGTTTAGAATCATAGGGCGGAATTTAATGCCCTCCGCATGGTGAATTTGGTGCTGATGGGGCATTTAATTTGGCAGGAGGGTGACAGATGTGGACCCTGCCACCTTCTGGTCTCTGCCCCAATTAATTCCACGATGTCGAGAACTATGGACGGCCTTCTCACCCCTTTGCCAATTGAGGCCCTTTAAGTGGGCAGTTAATGTCCACTTAAGGGCCTCATCCTGCCATCGTTAGTATTCACCCAATTGTGGGCAGGGGACTCACCATGTGGGAAGCCTGAAAAGCAAAACCTGTCAGGGTTGCCTGCAAGTGTCCATGGAGGTCACTCGTTCAAAGGCACGCAGTGTCTGATTCAGGGACCCAGCGTTTGGAAAGGGGGAATCCTGCTGAGAGCCACCCCATGCTTTCCTGTGACCCCACTCCCCTGCGAACCCCACTCCTCGATCATTCACCTGTGGCCTCAGTGATCCTGGACCTCAGGTAGATGCATTAACTGCAGCAGCCACCGCCTCCCATTGGGTACTGCCAAGCAGTTGTGAGCTGCCAACGTCGGATTGGCTAGCATCTCTCAATGGATGGAACTTCCACCTCTGGGTCCTTGATCCTGGAGAAGGCCCACCGCTGCTAGTTAAATGCCTGATTGGCACTTAACGCAATGGGCCTTCCCAAAAAGTGGTGACAAGGGGCTCTCGCTAGCTCTCCAGCCGGTGTGAAACTCCTGTCGCCTACATTAAATACCGCTCATTGAAACTTACAGCACAGAAGGAAGCCATTTGGCCCATTGTGCCTGTGCTGGCTCTGAGAAAGTGCAGCTGTACACAGTCCCACATCATTGTTTTTTGTCCAATGCCATGTTCATCATCCTCAAGCACCTCCATGACCGACTTTTAAAATTATTTATGGAAATTGTTTCCACCAACTTTTCAGGTACAACGTTCCAGAACCCGATAACTCTCTGTCTGAAAACATTTCTCCTCATCTCCCCTCCTGATATTTTGCCGATAGTTTTGAAGCCTTGACCTCTAGTCATATAACACGCCACACCACATCACAGAGGGATTTTGTCTAGTAAATCTACTCAATCAAAACCTCTCATCAGTTTGAAAACCACAATTAGGTCATCTCTTAACCTTCTCTGTTCCAAGGAGAACAGTCCTAACTTTTCCAACCTATTCTCATAACTGAAGACCCTCATCCTTGATCATCGTTATGCTGCTAAATCTCCTCTGTACCCTTTCTAAGGTCTACATCTTTTGTGAAGTGAAGTGTGCAGCATTGTCCACAATACACCAGGTGTGGCCTAACTAGTGATTAATAAAGTTCAAGTATGATCTCTTTGTGTTTTTACATTCTATTCCTCTACATATAAACCCAAGTAACCCATAAGCTTTTTAAACCACTTTCCTGTCCTGCCACCTCTAAGGATTTGGTGAAGAAGGCTACCCCATAGGTATCAATCATGTTTGAGAAATTTTATCCAAATCCGTTACTTGTACAGCAGATGTAGAAAGAAAATAGTATGTAGTATTTGGAACTGTCCTATAAAAGGCCTTTACATAAAAATCACATTTGAACCTGTGACATCATGGACTTCTTGAAAATAATTTATCTTCTTGTAAAATACTGTGGTTTTATGAAGTACTGTAAAAATATGATTTTAATGAAATCTGGTACATTTTGATGATGTAACTAATACAGTGTTAAGGAGCATTTACTTTAGCTGAGCAAAACACTAAGGCAAATGTATTCAACTATAAAATAATTCAGTTAATTGCAGCTCTGTTTTTGAAGTGCCAGGTTAACAATTAATAGTAATAAATTAATAAATTTGAAAGACATTGTAATAATATGTAGGTGTACAAATTATAAAATGTATAAATGTAATCTTGAAAAAAAAAGCATTTGTTTAACAGATTATAACCGCAAAGCACTTCCCAACCAATGACTTGCTTCTTAAAGTGTATGCACTGCTGTCCTTGTAAGCAAACATGACAGCTAATTTACATACAGCAAAGTCCCACTGAACATCAATGAGATAAATGACCAGATAGTTTGCTTTTGGCTAAGGGATAAATGCTAGTCAGAACAGAAAGGAACCCTATTACTCTTTGTTACATAGTCCTATAGATCTGTTACAACAGTGAGAACCCTGGTTTGTTATCCCCCTCCAGTACTGCCCTGAAATGTCACCATAAATGATGTGCTCAGGTCCTAGAGTGGGCTTCAGCATACAACCTTCTGATTAAGCACTACCACTGAGTGAATATTTATACTTATACAGCTATAGTAACCTTCATGTGGGGAATTTTACAGTATTTGAAGGTGAAGGGGGAAGTAAAATAAAGTGGGTGGCCAGCCCACCGACTTTCCACCAACAAGCTGCCCCCCATATTACGGTGGGTGGGTAAGGCATCAGGCAGCCCACCTGCTGTTAGGCCTATTCAGCCCTTAAATTGCCAATTAAAGGCAACATTAGGACCACATTTCACCTCTGCCACCATAATATGTTGAGCAGGGGAAGACAGAAAGCAGGAGGCCAGCCCACAACTTCACCAGCTCGGGCTAAAAGGTGGGAAGGAAGGGGATAACTCCTTTTTGGGGGTCTCCTATGCTAATCAGGGCCCTCCAAGATGGTACCCCACGCTTTGTGTCTCATCCCTGGCCTCTAAATTCCAACCCCCCACTGCCCTCCCCCTCCTTGCTAGGGACCCCAATACCTCCCTGACCAAAATCCCTGAATTTACCTCTAAGTCCGGTATCTACATTATTCCTTGTCGAGACTCCTTGTAGTCCCCGCAGTGGCCTTTGCTGTGTTCTGGTACTGCCTAGCTGCCGGCCAATCTGATCGGCCAGCATCTCTCAAGGGCAAGACTTCCTGTGCCTGAGGGTGGAAGTCTCACTCTTACCTCACTAAGGCCATCCCCATCATGTCATTGCTACAGGGCTGCCTGTCTTAAAGTTGGTGAGATGCCAACCAACTTTTTTAGGAAGAGGCCGCCCCATAAAATTCACCCCCATGTCTTAAGAACACTGCAAAGCACTTCACACCAATGAATTACTTCTGAGATGACTGCTGTTCCTTCAGCTAAACACAAGGCTTTCTGTCTGATACCTTGACTGAATACCATGTGTATTGTATATATAATGGTACATTCTGATTTTTGAGGACTTACCTTTGGTCCCTGATCATTGAGAAAATACCTGAGTAAAAATGCAAAAACACAGTGGGCGGATATTCTGGCCCCGCCCACCGCCAGGATTGTTCAGTCCCGCCAAAAGTCAATGGACTTTTGGCTGCTCCACCAAATCTCCTGCGATGGGTCCCGCCGCGATGGGGCCAGAAAATCCCAGTCAATGGCCCAGCTTTTGTGGTCAATGGTGAAGCAATAGCTCTCACTACTGACCACTAAAAAAGCTGGTCACAAAGATCTAGAAAACTCTGTGGCACACACTTCCTCTTTCTCAATGGGAGTTTAAATCTGGTACCAAGTCAAGGGGATCTCCAGGTGTGCGACAGTAGTGATGAAAGTAGTAGTAAGCAGGGTAAGGAGCCAATCACGTTGAAGTATTATCACAGACAACAAACCAGGAAATTAAAAGTAGACTTCTAATTAACATTTCAGGCTGTGAAATAAATGATGATGGCTGGATTATAATAGAAGGTAAATTAAAGATAAATAAGCTTAAAAAATATCGATATTATTTTAGAAATGTGTGGACTTCTTATCATCATGGAGAAATTTGACATTCACAAATGTAAAATTATATTTTGTGGCCATTGAGGGTGTTTAGCAGTAATTATGAATTCAATACACCTCATTAAGCAAGGTGTAACTTAATCAAGAATTTTACAGTGAGACTAGCAGTGTTGGAGAGGAAGTTCATGTCAGTTCAAAGATTTCCCATTGATTGCAGTCTGGGGGTACTGAAACAGTTCACCATCTGGAGAGACATACAGTCACTGACAGCAATTTCTGGATTTCCTCATTAATTTGTGCAAGTGCAGACTCCCGGAGTTCCTGTCAGTTTCAATGAAGGAATGACAGTGAATGCTGACAGTTTCCTTGCCATTATCGCTGCAAATTCTAGGCCACTAGAGTTCAACATTACAGCAGGTGGCATTGTTTAAGCACTTTTAGATCTAGTAATCAATGAGAGAAAAAGAGTTTGACTCTACAAGTGGAAGCCACAGTACTGGTGTAGCCATCACCTCACTGTTCATTCCTCTTGGAAACACTTTGGGGAATTCGAGCTGCCAACTCTGCCTGGATGCATTCCTGAAGATTTCAGTACATAACCTCCTGCCACAAACCACCCGGCCCCCCTACTCTCCTGCCATTGGTCCATCCTCTAAGACAACAGTGTTCCCACAACATTGGAAAGGAACCAGATTCCTTGTTATCTAATTCGATTCATCTTGACTGTTAGTGCAACAGTCTTTACTCACCATTCCCAATACTTTATTACTAATAAGTGAAAATAAAAGTAAATTTGTTTAATGCCCATTATGATTTTCCCCCCAGGCTTCTTGTGGCAGTGTCCTGGAGACTAATCTTCAATTCCTAGAGACTTCAGAGCAATCCTGGAGGGTTGGCAGCCAGCTACTGTTTGCTGTCCTTGTCTCTGGGGCTTACCTGAAGGTTACTGCCAGTGAGGACAGAAACTCGCTCATTTATTAAGAACATGGCAGATCTGTGACTTGACTCCGTATACTCCATAAAATTAGTTTCATGAGTTGTTACCTCCAAAGAAATACCCATCTCACCAATTTGTGTGAGAAATGGTAGACTAGTCATCAAAATGAACTGACGTATGGAGCAAATTTGAACTGAAAGCCCCCCAAAATTTAACTATAACTGAGGGGCAATAATATCCTTTTAATAAATCTTTTTGGACAGACCAGATTCCAAAATTACTGGCACAGGCATTTCATACAGATGAGGAGGCATCCTGAGAGCGGAGCCCTGCATAAAGTTGTAAATTTCAGCAAAGGACTTGATTTCAGTAGAGTACTTCAAGCATGCCCCCAGACATCTCCCTCAGGAATACACCACTAACTGTCTCCTTTACTCTTCCATGGGATGTGAGCATCGCTGGCAAGGCCAGCATTTGTTGCCCATTCCAAATTACTCCTGAACTGAGTGGCTTGCTAGGCCATTTCAGAGAGCAGTTAAGAGTCAACACATTTCTAACTGTGTGCCTTCAGCACTCAGATTTTCCCCTTAGATCTTCCTGCAATCAGGTTTTTAAAAAAATCTCCCTATGAGATTAAAGGTATGTTAAATACATCTACAAATTAAGTTACAAAGTCTACCTGATATCATATAACATAGACCTGTAATCAGCAGTCATCTTGAGTTGTCAGCTTAACGGGGACGGACATCAGTTGTCCTGAATCTGTTGGTCAGCTTTTGCTAGCTTTCTAGTTTAGAATTTATGTGACATTATTGTTCCAATTAGCTCAATTAAGGGCAGGCACACAGATTTCAGTGTCAGACACCCCCTTTGAATTGATGTCAGGTTTAGGGCAACTGTGACCCCTCACTGACATTTCCAAATCACTTTCAATTAACAGAGACTCTACCTCTTGTATGTCCTGCAAGTTCTTCTGTGTAGTGGCTCATTGGGTTGTAGATGCACAGAACTCTCTGATTGTATGCTGCGATTGCTGCAATCGGGTGTGAACATCCTCTGGTGAAGTGTTATGGTCCAGAGTATGGAAGTTCCAGATTTTTCTGCAGCAAAAAAGAGGAAACTAGACAATATTTGGTTACTATACAGATAGAGTATGAGAATCCAAAGTATTAATTACATGTAACTACTGTGCTTTATCAACAAGCATAATAATCATTAAGATTGTATGTTTGGAATCACTCAAAAAAATTACAGAAATGAAGGCTGGGTTGATGGTGAATGCCACAAGTAGTCTTGTAAATTAACACTACCCTGTTAAAAATGATATGTGCCTGGGTTTAAACATTGTTGTTTTGACACTTACGGTAGATTTCTTGAACAGCACCACTGGAGAGTTATAAACTGACCGGGCTAGTTAACTATCTTGTAAGGTGTTGACTAAAATATTGGGACTTAGTCGTTTGGTAGCACAAAATTTGAGTATTGCTGAAAATAGAGACATGTTGAAGCTTTTCATCCTGCACTGATCAGAACACTTTGCAAGAATATCAATATAAGGGCAAACAACAAATTATGCTGTGTAAGAAGAGTGCTGATTGGTTGGCAAGTGAACTCTGACTGGTAGAGGCATCGTCATGGAGAATGCACCAATTGATTGTGATTGACAGTTAAATTGCCAAGCATTGTTTGAAATTTAAACCAGGCAGTTGAACAAGATTAGTCAAGACATTTTCCTAAGGAATAAGTCAGCGAATGGTCATCACTTATTTTGTTTAGCTGAAACAGGCGCAATGTGTACACATGTTTTTTCTGTATGCAAAGAACAGACCCCTGTGTATTAATATATGTAGCTTCCAGTATATGCAAATGCTTCCCCTTATACTGGTATTCTTGTGAAGTTTCCTGATGAGTGCAAGATGAAAAGTTTCTACATGTTGGGATTTTCAGGAAAAATAGTTTTTCTTCCCCTCACAATCACACAGGTTTGATTTTTAAACTTGTTTTACTGGCGGAACCACATTCAGGTAATTTTTTCAAACATTTAACTCTACCCACAGCACCATCTCACACAACCATCAAGGATGTGTTTTCCTGGCCTGATGGCATCAGAATTGAGAAGCAAACAAAACACGGAACCTAAAGAATGATGAGATCGGGATTGGTCAGAATTTCTTATTTCAACAGTAATGCAACAAAGTTACCTTTCCTTCAAATGTTATCACTTCAGTTAATTAACAGCTGAAGTGACTCACCAAAGGTCCCAATAAATCTTATTTTATGTAATGTTTTTCCACTTTAAACCACTAGATGGCAACACCATCACCATGGTGAACACGAAAGGCTGCATCTTAATAGAGGTGTGTTAAAGAGGCGCGGGGAGATGCTGGGGGTCTTTGTATGGTGGAGTGTTCTGTCGTGGAGATCTATAAAGGCGGGAGGAAGCTTTCCTGCTCCTTCTGGTCCATATGCAGTGCTGCAAAGGCACACTGACATTCTCTGTGAACCTGCCTTTGCCTCACTTGAGCTGGCGATCTTCCCAAGGCTTAAGAAACCCAGCCGGCCAAAGTTACACCTAAAAAACAGGTTAAATCAGAGGTTGCCAGCCTCACGAAAATATTTAAATTGCCAACCCATCTCCTATGAGCAGAATGGCTGCTTGCTCCTTGTCCGGCCTCCATTAAACCCGGAAGTGGGCGGGTCGGAGACCCAGATTCAGATTTTTTTAGATTTTAATACCTGACTCGAACCCAATATCTGACTCAAACCCAATTCATTCATTTTTGGCTGTTAAAATTCAGCCCTAAGAAACTAGGGCTAATGAATGATGTAGATGTGAATGGCTCAGAGTCTTTCAAATAGACTGAAACAGTAAAACTGTGAAAAGATCAAAGAAGTTGGAGATACATTTTAATTCTTATTTAAACTCTGCTGTAATAGATTTAGAAGCACTTATAATGCATTTAATACTTGAAATTGAAATCATAATATAAGCATATAATTTAATAAAATGGAAATTGATTATTCTTAATACCTTATAGCATAATTATTTTGGAAACATTCCTCTTTCCCTCTTGAGGCATATATATAACAATTAATTTTCCTTACTCAGCCTTGGCTCAGTGGTAAATTCACACTGACTCAGAAGGTCCTGGACTCAAGCCCCACTTTAGAAATTTGAGCACATAATCCAGGCTGACATTTCACTGCAGCGCTTTGCTTGATTCTGTTTCACCCATTCAGTCTGATTGTGCCTTGGCTGCATTATCCCGAATGCTACTTTGCTGACTCATCCTGCCCCAGCCTCTCTTTCCTCGATCCCTACTGTCTACCAATAGAGTTTCAGTCCCAACAGGTTGTCCCTTCAGCCCACGCCTGCCAGTCTAAAGGGCTGAATTTTACCACAGGCTTCGGAACCCCATCGCGCCGAAAAAGCAGGTCCTGAGCCTGCATTTCCCGGCAATGGGATTGACAAATGGCGAATTTACCACAGTTAGCCTCCTAATTGGTCGCCTGTGGGCTGGTCATCCAATTAAGGACAACTGGGCAGGCTCATCATGCTGCCGTCCCAATCACAAGGCCAGCAGTTCTGACGCCTCAGCAGTGCCACTGGGAGAGGTGGCCGCTTCTCAGGCATCAGGATAACTCAGGGGAGCCTCAAAATGGAGGTGTCCTCACACATATATAAAATTTCGGGGGTTGAGGGTGGTAGGACTGCAGGATGGAGTGGAAATTCCTCCAGGGGATCGTTCAGGGCATAGGGGCTGCATTTCATGCCCACATGCCCAATCTTTGGGCCATAGAACCTGTTGCTCCGATGCCCCCCCCCACCCCCCCCGGCTGCCACACGGAGGCAGCTTCCATGAAGCTTGTGGCCTCCCCGCATGGCAGGGGGGCTATGCTACCATCAGCAAAATGCTGGCAGCCCCATAAATGGGCCATAATCAGGCCCTTGATTATGCAAGTCAACTGCCCATCTCTGTGGAATAGGCAACCAATCCACCTCACAGCCTGCTTCCTTACCTGTCACTGGGAAACTTCCCCAATGGTGGGACAGCGATGGGGAAACATCCCAACATGGCCCCCCGCTATTTTACAGGCCCTCTTCCCCCGTTCCTGCCACCTGGAATGGGCCAGTAAAATTTAGACCTCAGGATCCAAAAACGCACTGAAAATTGCCCAAAGTGATGCTGCGTACCAAGTGCTGATTTCCTGCATTGTAGGTTGTTGGGGCCAGAGGCTTATTCTGTGTCTCGTGTGCCCAGCCTCAAATAATGTGATGGAAAGCGTGTTAAGTGTGAAAAACACTGACTGTTCACAAGGCTCTTTAAGACCTGGAGGCACTGCAGTCATTTAATGCCCTTTTCCTCTTGTGAGGTGGCCCTTACCTTACCTTAGTTGCTGTACCTTCCTTTGTTTAGCATGCAAACTAAATCCTTTAACAGGCTCGTTATGCCCACAGAAAACGGCAAAGTTTTGATGGTAGCCAACAAGCCTTTAATATTATTTCTCCATCCTATGATGCACATGGCATTTCATGCACTAAGTAATGGGAGCACCACAAAAATAGTTGAGTGAGCTAACTTTCCATTATCAGGCAAGGTCAGCTATCTGAGACACAGAAGCCAGCAGTATTGATAGCTTGGAAGTAAGCTATAATTTAAAGTTACCAAAGGTCCACACTGAACAACCATTTTAGTAAATTTAGCAGACGTTTTATTGCAGTCAGATAAATGATCAAGAATTAAAAACACAACAGGAATTTAACACCCACGCAAAAAAATAAGAACATTTAAAATTAAAAACACAACAGGAATTAACTCCCACACAAAAATTAAGTGACTTAAAAATTGATGTTCAAATGACATTTTGGGGAAAACAGCAAAGTGATGGAGGAGTGTACTACATCAGTGTACTACATTTGACCTATTCATTTGGCTTATTCATCAGGGTTAATTTTTGCGTTCATGAATGATCAGCAGTGATCTGGCTGAGCAGAGTTGTTTTCAATGGAACGAAAATCATACGGGTTCTGCACAGGAAAGCAATCTGCTCGTCTAGGTTACCGTCCATGTGGTGAAGATGAAAATTTACCCTAATGAGTTCTTAGCATCCTATGATTCACCAGGAAAAATGTCAGCTGGAGGTGAATCATAAAACCAGAGTGATAAAGTTGGAGGGTAAGTTTTTTTTCCGCAATGATTTTAATGTAGCGGCAGTTTGAGAGAGGGCTCTGCATGGACAGGGAGATGAAGACTCTGGAACAGCGATGGGTAGTGCGGGAGCGGCCGGTTCTGCGTGGCTGTATCAGCTGGAAGTCGGGGGGGGGGGGGTGCCTTGTGTAATGGTCACCTCCCCCACCCCCCCCCTGCAGATCGCTTGTTCCGTCGTCACCGGACCTGCAACCATGTGGTCTAGGAAATGATTGTCGCTGCGCAGGAGATGTTTCTGCTCCATGGTGGGGTTTTGGGTGGTGGGGGGGCTGCTGGAATACCTCTCTACAAGGACGGGCTGAGCCAACAAAAGCAGACCTCGGCGTGGGGATTTCAGGGTTGGCCGAGGGTCTGCCGACGCACTGTCTACACCCGGGATCAGGAAGCTTCCCAAAACTGCTCATTTTGCCTCATCTGCAATTCCGATACACCACCAACTCCTGATAGAGGAGACATTTTGGAGGACTTAGCTACATTTGCATCCATTGGTTGTATCTGTGGCGGGAAGGGAGCATGAGAAGCCCTAACACTCTCTATTTTTCGGCTGTGATGTTGGTGCTGCACTATAGCGGCTCCGGTTGTGGTACTGTTGATGTACGAGGCTCTTTTTCATTTTGGTTACGCATAAGCAATTGTACCTGCAGCGAATTTCCGTTAGGATCATAAAATTGTATTATATTGATTGATGTATTCATACGTTATCTCAAGCTGCTAATGGACAATTTCGCAGGAATATTACTAGAGGCCCAGAAACAGGTTGCCTGCCTTACAAGCAAATCCCAGATGACAGATACCTGAAAGTAAAATAGACAAATGCATTTATAAATGGGAAGAAAACATATCAAGGATTGCAGCTTCTTATAAATATGACCTGCATCGAAACTAACAACTGCTTATGTCACTTGAATATTGTGAAAGATACTGTTTAGTCAACTGTTAGATAATTTGTATTCCTTTTCCATCTCAAAAATATGCAGAAGTATGTATTTTTTTTAATCTGCCATCGTGTCTAATTGAGCTGATCTTGAATAGGGTGGTTGAGGACAGAAAGCATACTATAAACAATTACCCATCTTCTTGCTGTCTCAAGGAAATGCACAGCTGTGAGTTTGAATTGAATCAACAGTATAAAATTAACAGAGGGTTTTCATTTACTGAACATCCCTCACTTAAAAGAAGATGTTACAACATATTACATGGGGAAAGAAGGACACAAAGCAGTGTAGGAAGGATTTGGAGGCAGGTAGTAGGAACCAAAAGCATGGTCAAAAAGATACCTTTGAGATCTTCGAAGCAGAAAAGCAGCAAGGTGAAATGTTAGAGAGAATTCCAGTAAACTGGAGAGAATGGCAAACAAGCTGTTGTCCAGGGCCAGGGAAACACAGGATGCAGACTGATACTGGTACAGCTGGGGAAGATCAACTCAGATATATTGGGCAAGCATTTTATCACTAGAATGAGAATAGTGAGATTGATTGGTTGTGGCATTGAAAACCATTGGATTTAGGCAAGGACAGGACTGCTGACTGTGCAGGACTTTATTTTGGAAAGAATTCAGATGGCAGATATCCAGAATAGTTGAATTTTGGAAGGCACAAGGGAAGACAGCAGGATATTTGGGAATTCAACCTTTGAGGTGATGAAGTCATGATTAGGATTTCAGCAGGGAGAGAAACGGGTATTATTGGATCTAAAATAAATGTACTACAGGTATTAGAATGGAATCTTGATGGTGGACTGTGGGGCCGAAAGCGCAACTGAAAGTTGAACAGAATGCTGAGCTCACCACTACATTCAGCCTGAGCGGGCAGCTGTGGTGACTGATGGAGTTGGACTGGAAGCACATAGAAGCTGCCAAAATGATAACTTCAGTTTTGTTGAAATTGGGATGAAGGAAACTTTGATTCATCCAGGTTTTAATGTCAGACCAGCAGTTGGATAGTATAGCAACAGATTTGGGTTAACACTGAAGAGTAGCTATTAAATGATGCCAAGGAGCAACATGTCAGTGATGAATATTCTCATGTATATTCACTTGCATATATACTCAGCTTGACTGAAACATATTCAACTCGTTTTAATATTACTCAATAAAGCTTGTCAGAGCAGGGAATCAAGATTCTCTTGGATAAGGAGGAATGTCAGGTGTGATATCGCCCTCTTCCCTCTAGTAGATGAGGAACTAAGATGTGGTTAATTACAAATGACACACTCTTCAACGATCAGAATTTTTCTGTAGCTTGCAATGCATGAATATTTGGTGTTTTCATATTTTTAATGCAACATTTTCAATTAAGAGAAAAATGGCAAAGTGAGTTACATATATTGTGAAAATTCCCTGTATTTGTATTTATATAGCACCATTTGTATTTATATAGCACCTTTAATGTAATTAAACATTTTAAGGTGCTTCATAGGACTGTTATAAGGTAAAATTGACACCAAGCATCCTAAGTCGATATTAGGGCAGATTAACTAAAACTTGATCAAAGAGATAGGTTTAAAGGAGCATCTTGGGAGGAAAGAGTATAGCAGCAGAGAGGTTCAGGGAGCGAATTCCAGCGCTCATGGCCTAGGCAACTGAAGGCATGGCCACCAATGGTGGAATAATTAAAATTGGCGATGCTCAAGTGGCCAGTATTAGAGGAGCACAGACATCTCAGAGGGTTTTGAGGCTGGAGGAGATTACAGAGATAGAGAGAGAAAGAGACAAGGCACTGGAGGGATTTGAAACAAGGATGATAATTTTAAATCAAGGGGCAGGATTTTCCCAGTGGGGGGGGCGGGGTCCACTCGCTGACGCGTGAAATGACACTCGGTGATGTCAGATGGAACTCCCGATGTCACCACGCCCCATTTAAATTTTCAGGTAGGCATGGCTCAGCAAAATCAGCTGTGCACCCACCGACCTGTCAATGGCCAATTGAGGCCATTGACAGAGTCATTGAAGAAATTAATGGACCTGCCCGTGAAGGTTGGCGGGCAGGCCAGGAGCCCTGGTGTGTATTAGAAAAAGCATGAAACCACATCCACGGGCGGGATGAGGTTTCATGTATGTTAAAAAAGTTATGGACATGTCCCAACTCATGTGACAGTGTCACATGAGGGGACATTTCAGGGATTTTTTTTTCTATTTTTAATATTTTTTTATTGCAGAGCTGATCTCCCTGAGGCAGCACTTAGCCTCAGGGGGATGAATGCACTCTTTTGTGCGCAAACGCGAAAGAGCGCACTCTTGGGTTTCGGGATTCCCCCCCTGCCCATACAGGGAGCACATAGCGCTTCCGTGCGGAGGTCACGCTGGGCGGGCCTTAATTGGCCCACCCACGTAAAATGGAGGCGCGCCCCCAATTGGGAGCGCCGATCGGAGGCACGCCTCTTGCGCACCCGCACTTCAACTTCCCCCCCCACCCAGCCAATGTGGGGGGGGCGGAATCCTGCCTAAGGTGTTCCTTCAACAGGAGCCAGTATAGGTCAACAAGCATAAGGGTGACGGGTAGTGGTGACTTGGTACGAGTAAGGACATGGCAGCAGAGTTTTGGATGGCCTTACATTATCAGTGGGTAGAATATGCGAAGCTAGCCAGGGATGCGTTGGAATAGAGGTAATAAAGGCATGGATGTGGGTTTCAGGAGCAGATGAGCTGGGACAGGGGCCAAAGTTAAGCAATGATACAGAGGCAGAAATAGCTCTTGTTTATTTTTTTGCTGAAGCCTGAGTACTACAATTTTAAAAAGTTAATAAGCCAAATGATGATCAGTTGCTAAAGCAGAATTGTCTTAAGTAGTGCAGTGTTGTAAGGAATACATTCTTAAGGAGTCTAGATGATACATTGCATGGGTCTGCTACAAAACAAACGCTGAGCAATACTTTACCCCATGGAGTTGAATCTGAGCAATTTATCATTAATGACACGCACAAATATAGCCAGATGTGACATTCCAGTTAAATTCTTGTTTTGAATTGGAAGTGGGAAAAGTTTCTTGGCATTTTGTAAAAATTTGAAAAAGTGGAGTCCATTCAGAAACAGGAATGATGCACATGAGCAAAGTTGATACTTGATATTGATTGATATTTGAAAGGATAGGATCAGCGAAAAGTTTGGGATGTAACAATTCTTCTGGATGGCTGAGACTCCTGGCTTTTCTGGGTGAAGTTGAAGCACATCGAATCCATGAGTTGTCCAGGCTCATATCAACAAAGCAGAGAGAGACACCAGTTGGAAGCAAGGTACAGATAAAGCACTGGCACCCAGTCAAGCCAATGCATACAGAACTCCTTTTAAAATCTCTCTTCAACAGGAATTCCCATCAGATTCATAAACTGAAATTAACCTGGCGCATTTTCCATGGCAACACCTCTACCAGTCAGAGTCCATTTGCCAACCAGTCAGCACTCTCTTCTTAAATTGTTGTTTTCCCTTTATATTGGCATTCTTGCAAAGTGCCCTGATGAGTACAAGGTGAAAAGCTTCAACATGTCTCTTTTTTCAGCAACATTCAAGTTCTGTAATACCAAACAACTATTTGAAATTAGCCAGCGGGGGTATTTTTTTGAATGGCTCATTTGCAGATGTGGTTTCAAGTAAGAAAGACCTCTGGTTGGTGGAGTTTGAATGCAATTAACAAGAAGTTAACTGGAATGTCATATCTGGCAGTTCATTTATTTTGCTGTTGTGGATCTAGATAGGTAAAAGAACAGCTTAATTTGTCACCCACTCCTTCCCCATGCATGGTTGACAATACAAGCCAGATCCTGGTGGTCATTCCTACTTCCTATTGTTGGTAGCTACTTCCTATCTGCATCATTGGACCCCAAATAGCTTACACTATAGTAATGAGACTCCTGCCCGTTTCCGATGAATGTATTGACCATCCATTTGAAGAGATTCCTCAAAGTTGACAACAGGCAGGAAGTTGGTGGTAAGATTTTTTTTTTAGAAATTTAAGTGTCATTACCATCCCATTCATTCCATTTTCCTTTAACTGTCTGCTGAAACATCCTCCCTCCTCTCATCAATTAGCTGTTCCCACCGCTTTCCCACATATTCAAACCAGCATCAGGTGCTTGGAATAATTAATGATAATGAGGTGACTGGGGACACTACACTTTGAACAAGCTTTGCAAATATTTCTGCTTGTAACACTGCACTTGTAATAGATTTAAACATGTTCATGAAACTGAATTATAGTCCTAGAATTTCCTCAATGCTGCTTTTACTCCAACAATCCAACTTTGCGAATGGAAGTTTGACAGAATCCCTATTTATACATATCCATGGTTTGGAGTTATTGGCCAGAATTGTGGGGGGCCTTTTGGAAAAAGTTCAGGGGCGGGGGGTGAAATTGGAATGGAAGGCATTGGCCCAATGTCAGAAGCACAATGTCTTCAAGTTATTTCCATTATTTCACCAACAGTAGCCAACATGGAGGGCAGACTTCACACGTTGACGCAGTGAGAAGGCAACTAAGGTACTTACCAAGCCAATTAACTGATTTTACAGCTCATTTCAAATTTTATGAATAGCACACAGGGAACACAGGGTTTCCAAGCCTCATCTTGTTGAAGGAGAAGGCAAGCAAAGGGGAGCTCAGTGCTGGTTCTCTCCAACAGCCATTGAAAGAGCCAGAATGCACTGCCAAAGAGGATGGAGCAGGGCGGAGACTGGAAATCAGAGGCAGGAAGAGGGAATGGGTGCCAGCACTGTGGGGTCATGCTGCCACAGTGCCATCAGGGCAGTAGCACTTTCTCAAAAGGGTTGTTGGCCATCTGGATAGAAGGCCTTTCGCAAGGAGAGAAGCCACCTGTCATGGACCTCAGTCGCCCAGGCTTTGGGACCCCCATTGAGGAGGAAGAGCAGCAGCAGAAAGGGACGGAGGTCCAGGCACTGGCAGTAGGATATCAGAAACCTCAGGACCAACAAGAGCATTGAGGTGGGGATGCTGGAGAAAGGCCCAGTTGGGCATATGAATTGCCTCCTGTGCACAGACCAGGATACCCTCATTTATCTTGAGAGATGCAACTAACTTCAGGTGTCCAAACAGTCGTCCCTGAAGGCTGGGCCCTTCAGGAAGGCCCTCACTGATTGGTGTGCCATGCTGCAGGACAAGCTGAGACACATGGGTTTTTGTGGATACCTAATCCCAATGGCACTGAAGATCACCATGACACCGAACCTCTATACATCGGATCTTTCCAAAGACCCACTGTGTTTTCAGGGATGGATGCTGGGAAACAAGGGTTACCCACCAAAGACATGACCAGTTATGCATTTGAGGATCCAATATACAGATCTGGAGGAAAGGTACAACATCTGGGACGGGGCAATCTGAGTGATCATTGAACAGACCATTGGTCTCCCGAGGTGCCTAGATCAATCCGATGGACTCCTTCATTATGTCCCAGTGAGGGTCTCATGCATCGTGGTGGTCTTCTGTGCACTGCACAGCCTGGCACTGCAGAGAGGAGAGGATATAATTGTTGATTGTGATGCCTTCTCTGAGGATAATGATATGGAGGTGGCTGCTGACCAGGTGATGTAAGATGAAGGACCCCAGGGTCCATAGGAAAGGCGCAGTGAGATATGCGTAAGGGAGGTTCAGGATGCACTTATACATAGACATTCCTTATGACCTTTATTAGCTTTTGGAATCATTCCAATAAAGTCTTATCTTTATTCAGCCCTGCTGTCACCTCCTTATTGCGCTCTGCAACCCAGTGCCCAAGTGTATATCACACATTGGCTGATGGGTTGACCACAACAATACATTAACCCTTTATTAGATGGCAGAAAAACACAAGGTTTAACATCTACATTCTGTCTTCACCCATGAACCCCAAACATAGCTAGGTGCTCTTCTTAATTTTTTTACGCGTGCTCCCTCGAGTTGCTCTTCCTGCACTTGCAGCTGAGGAGGAGGCAGGCTGCAGACCTTGCTTTCCCTGAACTTGGGATGATCTTGGTCGCTGTCCTTCAAGTGCCTGAGGCCTCTGTCCTCTGTCGTCACAGCTACTCAAGGCACTGCTATCACTGGCAGAAGGGCTGAGGAGCCACTGTCCACACCAAGTGCACACTGCTGACCTCAGAAATACTAGGACCTGGTGAAGACTCCAGGTGCCTCATCCCCCTTTCAGCTTGTCACTGCTGAATAGAGCTCATGGACTAGGCAGTGGCATGCTCATCTTCATACACCTCCAGCATCCACTGACTGGTCTGCTAAATCAGGCTCTTCATGAGATTCACCAATCTCTCCATGGGTGAAGCCATGTGTGCACACGCCTGAGACATGGCAGCACTCATGGCCTGGATGGATTTCTCCATTGTCTGCACATGGGTACAGATGGCCTCTGGCAGCTCCGCCAAATGTGTCCTTACCTCTCACAGTAGCTGCAGCAGTTGGCATGTTGCCAGCACCTCCAGAGACACATCTTCAACCTGGGGCTCAGCATGGGCCTAGTCTCCCATAGTCCTCTGACAGCTGCTCTGACATGTCTGTGATGTTGTACCAGGTTGTGTACCCATATTTATGCGCAACTGCATACCCACTAACGTGACATTCTCTCTGTTGGTGAAGGGTGCAGGGAAATGATCTGATGGTGCACCCTGAGAGTCCTGAGGTCTCTCCAGCTGTCTGCTCCTCGGTATGACCAACCTGTGAGACAGAACAGGTACATTGAGGGGTTAAGGGCTTCCCATTGTGTCATTCCAACTATCTCTACTGTGGAGCTCCATGTGGCCTGTGGTGGACACATCAGCATTATGCCTCATGTGTGTGCCACATGCACCTTCATGCCCCAGCACTCATTCACTCATGCTTTTATGTTGACACTCCTGCTTTGCCATCAGCAATTGCATAGCCACCTTGCTACCCTACTAATCCAAAGCTCTCATCCATGGTAGTAAGGATGTATAGGTACGGCACCCCTCTGCCAGTCAAGACCCTTTCCTTTGTATTAATATGTCTTCTCTTGACAGCACAAAAGATAAACAATTAGTTTCCCCAAGGAGAGAAGCACAATAGGTATGCTAGTGGCAGCCCAGTAGTCTATCATGAAGGTACATGAATGACTCCAGCCTGTGGCCACTCTCAAGGGATCTAGTGGGGGTCAAAGACAGATGGGAACCCCCTCATTGGGATGCAGCCATGCCTCTGATGGGACACGCTGCTGCCCAGCCCCCTTGCCACTTACTGAGTAGTCACTTCCTCTCTACCAAAAACACCTTCTTGCATTGCCATGAAAGGGAGTTCAAGCGCTCTCCAATCCTGCAGCGACCACACGAGACTCAAGCTTCTTTCACCGGTTTTATTCAGGCATATACAGGGGACACTGTATCCATACAAGATGAGTACAAGCTCCCCGATTGGTTACATTTCGTGGCAGTTATGCTTTTCCCTTATCTTACTCTATTTGCATGCACCAATGATCAATGTCTACATCTCATTTACATACACAATTAGTTTCATCTATCCTATTCATTCACATACGTAACTAGTTTCGTCTATACTAAAACCCTTGATGTGTACATATTTGCGCCTCGTTGCAGGACCCAAGTATTTTCAGACCTACTTAGTTTGGTCCATCCTGTTATTTTTGAAATACTCGTACATGATCACCTTATTCACTCCTATTCAATTTATACACACAGTCCTTGATTCTTATCTTGTCCAAACTATGACTTGTGGTTTATCAAAAGCTACCTCTTTGTCCATTGTATTTGGTTTTTAGCCCTTTCACCTCCCCCGTCAGCCACATGTAAACCCCAAAAGGAAAAGAGGAATAGAGTACTCACCTTAGCAGCTGTATAAGGCTATTGATACATTTGCAGCAATGGATCCAGGTTCTTGAAGTGACCCCACACCTGCTGACCTCCTCTACAATGTCCGTCCAGGCTTGCTTCCTCAGACTGGCTCGTCTCCTCCTCCCATCCCTTGGGGACAAGATCTCCCTCTCCCACCTCGCCCTAACAGCCTGGAGGAGAACCTGCTGGGAGGCATCGCTCAACCACAGGATCACCCAGGGTCTTCCATCTACAATTGTGGTTGCAGGTTTCCATTCAGTTCCCTGATCACAAAGAAGGTAGTCGGGTAGAGGCTTCTGGAAAGCAGGCAGGCTGTAGCTCCTGACTGGAAGACAACAGTGAATGTAAGGATAGCTACCCTTTAAATATGGCACCAGCAGCTGCCGCGGCGTAAGCTGATGCTGCCTTCACTGCCTCACTGAGACATTCCTTAGACAGCCCCTTCCAAACCCATGACTGCTACCATCCAGAAGAGCAGCAGATACATGGGAACACCACCACCTGCAAGCTCACACCACCACCGCCAAGCCACACACCATCCTGACTTGGAAATATATCGCCGTTCCTTCACTGTCGCTGGGCCAAAATCCTGGAACTCCCTCCCTTACAGCACTGTGGATGTACCTACACCACATGGACTGCAGCGGTTCAAGAAGGCAGCTCCCTACCACCTTCTCAAGGGCAATTAGGGATGGACAATAAATGCTGGCTTAGCCAGCGATGTCCATATCTCATGAATGAATAATGAAAAAACGGTCCCCACAGAGTCAATTGTCCAGCTACAATAAGATCGTGTGCAGCCAGGTGCCCAATGCCTGAATGCAGGCGGCACCTGCTTGCAGTCCTGACATCAGGGCCTGCAGCCTAGCCACAAATCTCCATCCCCAAGGATTTTACCAGCCTGCAGGAGAGGGACTGAGGAATGGAAGGCTTGGTAAAATGGTATAGTGGAATAGTGGGATAAATCAATTTTATAGTATCCTAACAGAGCAATCTTACCATCTTTGTCAGCAAAAAAAAGTGCTCACACTGCCTGCCAAAGTTGCACAGATGTTATGTATAGTCCCATGTTTACACAGCAACAATTGAAGAGAAACATAAATGATACATTGTGGGTGAATTTTCTCATCAACAGTGGCATAAAATGAGCTGATAGCAGTTTGTCAAACCTGCCAGGTCTTCATTTGATTGGCTATTAGCTAATGCCATTGACCATTTCCACCCCTTAAGTGTCAAAAATTCAATTTAAGCCAGTATAAATTGCTAAAGATTTATTTTATTTGATATACTTTTCAACAAAATATTAGTGAAGTCCCTCAGATTTTGGAGAAGGAAGGTAAAGTCGCAGCGATTTTGCTCAGTCTGTCAGTAATTCCGCTGATGCTTTTCATTTTATGAATTTGTATCTATAGCTCCAATGGCAGATGTAAATCTTCACTAAACACCTCCTACTAAACCTGATAGAGTTAATAATTATTGAAGCAACAACTGAAAAAATAAGAAGTTAACGAACAAATAGTATTACTTGGATTTCTTTGTAGCTGTCCTTGAAAAGACAATAACAAAATGTCTGTTCCCTTCTCCTGGTGCCACCTTAGTTAGATTTAACGAGTTTGATGTTCCAAAGTCCATATTCATAAAGCCTCAGAGATTAATCTGTGGTAACATTTTTAATTCGCCAAGGTAACAAATGAGTGAGGGCATGAGTGAGGTGAGGGCAGCAATAGAGGGGTGAAGGATAAGGGTGTCAGTAAAAGTGGTGTTAATCATATCTTTAATACTTTCAAATGTACTTTGACATAACATTTTATTTAGCACTGAAGTTTGTTTTACAGCATATCTTTTTAAGTATATTAAAGCTATCTTAGTCATGCCTTATAAAGTAAAATCCCTCTGTGACAAAACTTGCCAAGTTTTATATGAGAATATTATACGGTACCCGTGTTTAATGAGCCCTGGATTTAACAATGACTTTTATTGTAACAAGGGTTCAAAGTTCATTGAAGTGTGATGCATTCAGGAGTTCTGCTCATTTAATTATTGTTTTCCAAAATCTGGTACCAGGTAGTGCATGTGCAAAGGAGAACAAATAGAATCACTTTGAATCCTGTCATGTGCTCCAAGTCTTTGCCGAATTGGTAATAAAGGGTTTGATAAGCATCAGTCCTCATTGATTGGTCAAATTTGGCAAGGATTCTTACTCAACAGTTCATAAGAAACAACTTTGGCCTATGTCCTGTCTAGAGTTTGCATTTTAAAATTAATAGAAGCTCTTTCCTAATTTACAAGCAAATTAAAAACAGAAGCTATTAGTAATTTGTACATGGGGGATGAATTTGAGGTCATCACCTCATCACCTCCAGAAGTGCACTGCCTGCTAAATTGGAAGCTGGCAACTTTAGGTGGACAGGGTGCTCACATCAAACAGCTGTGAGGCATCCTACATGTGCAAAATGAGGTCTCAAAACTGGTTGTAAGACCCCAATCAAACTTAGTCAGAAAATTGGTCAGAAACATGCTCTGCAAAGTTGTTCTGTGTCTTCAGTCTAATGGCAGGGAATGCTGTTGGCTGTCCACAAAAAGATAAGAAAATGTTTTAATACTTCCCTTTCTGTGAAAAATGCACAAAATCCTTGTAAGGTAATGCTAGCCCAGGCTCTCCTCCTCACCTCACCTCCACATCTCCACCCCAGGACCTACCTGCTGGCCTGACATCTCTGTGATTCTGAAGACCCTGACTCATAAGTTGCATTGGGACATTTGATTGGTCTCTGCAGATTGTCAGATGAATTTAATGAGGCCCAAGGCCCAATTTGGCTTAGACCCCTTGATATATGTTCAAATCAAGCTATCCATTTTGAGCAGGAAACCACTGCAAGTCAAATTTCTCCCCTATTATATAACTTTAAGACTGTGTAAGCATTTAAGAAAAATTAGTACCTCATCATATCATCTTTAGCCTTGGTTGCAGCCTATCTAGCAGTAGGTATTCCAAAGATAAAAACTGTGATCCAAAATTGGCTTAGTGGCAGGAGGCAGAGGGCGATGGTCGAAGGTTGTTTTTGTGATTGGAAGCCTGTGACGAGTGGTGTACTGCAGGGATCAGTAATGGGGCCCCTTTGTTTGTTTATAGGGTACATTAATGATTTAGACATGAATATAAGGAGGTATGATCAATAAGTTCACAGATGACATGAAAATTGGTGGTGTCGTAAATAGTGAGAAGGAAAGCCTTAGATTAGAGGACGATGTAGCTGGGCTGGTGAGATGGGCAGAGCAGTGGCAAATGGAATTTAATCCTGAGAAGTGTGAGGTGATGCATTTTGGGAGGACTAACACGGCAAGAGAATAGACATTGAATGTTAGGAGCCTAGGAAGTACAGAGGATCAGAGGGACCTTGGTGTACATGTCCATAGATCCCTGAAGGCAGCAGCACAGGTAGATAAGGTGGGTAAGAAAGTATATGGGATACTTTCCTTTATTAGCCGAGGCATGGAATATAAAAGCAGGGAGGTTATGTTGGAGCTGTATAAAATGCTAGTTAGGCCACCCCTGGAGTACTGCATGCAGTTCTGGTCGCCACACAATAGGAAGGATGTGATTGCACTGGAGAGGGTGCAGAGGAGATTCAAAAGGATGTTGCCTGGGCCGGAACGATCAGCTTTGAAGAGAGACTGGATAAGCTAAGGTTGTTTTCCTTAGAGCAGAGAAGGCTGAGGGGGGGACCTGATAGAGGTATACAAAATTATGAGGGGCATAGATATGGTAGATGGAAATAAACTTTTCCCCTTAGCAGAGGTGTCACCAACCAGGTGGCATAGATTCAAGGTAAGGGGCAGAATGGTTTAGAGGGGATTTGAGGAAAAGTGTTTTCACCCAGAGGGTGGTTGGAATCTGGAAAACACTGCCTGAGGGGGTGGTAAAGGCAGGAACCCTCACAAATTTATGAAGTATTTAGATGAGCACTTGAAACACCATAGCATACAGGGCTATGGGCCAAGTGCTGGAAAATGGGATTAGAATAGATAGGTGCATGATGGATGGCATGGACACGATGGGCCGAAGGGCCTGTTTCTGTGCTGTATAACTATGACTCTAATGTGGAAATTGGCTGCCACAGGGAATGGTTAAACAGGTAGCATTGATGTGTTAAAGGGAAGTTCTATTGCACCCATAAAGGCAAAGGAAATAGGGGCCTGAATGTCAAAAACGTTACTGAAGTCCATGTCAACTACACCAACTGCACTACCCTCATCTACACAACTAGCTACCTCCTTGAAAAATTCAATCAAATTTGTTAGACATGATCTCTCCCTGACAAAGCCATGCTGACTATCCCTGATTAATCCGTGCCTCTCTAAGTGGAGATTAATCCTGTCCCTCAGAATTTTTTCCAATAGTTTCCCTACCATTCTCACTACACTGTGTAACGAAATTGTTTCTAAATTCTTTATTGATCTGATGGCTGCTCTTATATTTACCGCACGCCCTTTGATCAGGACCCACCATCCGAACCCTAACTGTTGTCTTTCTGTGAGCAAAATGCGAATATAACTTTTTTTTAAAAAAGAGCTAAGGTATCACTGAGACTTAATTATCAATTAATTGCATTTTGATTTGGTAAATTAAGAGAGTTAAGGTGTGAGATGCTGAACTTTCAGTGGTAAGTATTTGCATATGGAGAACATTATTTGTTTGAGGGTTAGTGTTTGAGAGATGATTGGAGAAGTTTATTTCCAACATCTCTACAATGTGTTTATGCAGTATATATCCGAAAATAAATTCATAAATGTATATCATACAATTTGCTGATTAAATAAATGGAACAGGTTGCTGCTTGCATGTTGGGCGGTACCTTGCGAGGTGTGCTACCAACCTGAAAATGAAAGACGGTTCCTAGTTTGTCTGGGTGTACTTTCCCCTCATGCCACACACACATTGTCCCAGCTAGCCCTCTGCTTAGGTGTGTCAATATCAACGGCCCAAAGCAAACATCCGCTTATCTCTTACAGTTTTTGATAAGGAAGTGCTGTATAAGTAGCTGCAGGTGCTTACTTTGTATCAATCTGTTTCGCAGGTCTGTGGCTGAGACACGGAAGCATTCACAGAACACGCCCGATATCTGATGGTGCCTTGGCAGCGGTACAATAGTTGCAGCACAGAGGTACAGTGTTAAGACCAAATGGGTTTATTGAACTGTAAAGGATCTAAAACGAAACAAGCTCGCATATTGATGCTGGGCCTGGACTCAGCGGGTAAATCCACTTTGTTGTACAAGCTAAAATTCAGCAATTCTGAATTTCTCACAGCTTCGACTGTCGGCTTCAACGTGGAAATGCTGGAGTGTAATAAAAGCGTTGCCCTTACAGTTTGGGATGTTGGAGGACAGTACAAGATGCGACAGTTGTGGCCGTATTATTTCCAGGACACCGATGGACTTGTTTTTGTCGTGGACAGTGCAGATAAGGAGAGGATGGAAGATTCCAGGAAAGAATTTGAACGAATGCTGAAACACGAGTGTTTGAAAGGGATCCCCGTGGTGTTAATAGCCAACAAACAAGATCTTACCGATGCAATGTCTGCAGAGGAAATCACTAAACGTTTTCACATGAAGCGATGCTGCCCGGATCGAGACTGGTATGTGCAGCCATGCTGTGCCAAAACGGGCGAAGGTTTAACTGCAGCCACTAAAATAATAATCTCATACGTCAAAAAGAAAATCAACTCTAAAGACGAAGCATCACAGAGTGATATTCAAGAGGACAGATTATGAACAAAAGATCTCTAAACTGTGTAGAATTGTCATAATTCTTGGCCATCTTTTCCTGAAAACAAGAATATTAACTATATTCTACTATATTTTAGTAATGATATATCAATGCTATCGACCGAATCCAAAACACGACGATTAAGGCTCTTTCCATCCCTATTTATTACCTTTATCCAACTGTCAGGTCGTCAAAACGAAGCAGTTAATTAAGAATATAGAAAAATAATTGTGATCGTTTAAGTACAGCATGTTGGGATTATAAGTACTGTAGCTGCCATGCCTTTAGCTGCCTGCACCCAACTCTTCAATTCACATCCTAAACCTCCCTGCCTCTCCACTTCTTTTAAAACTCTCCTTCAAACCTACCTTCTTGATCCCGTTTCTGTCACATTGTCCGGATATTTCTTTGTGTCTGATGTCAAATTTCGTTCGATAACCTCCTTTGAAGCTTAAGTTTTGCTTAAGGGTGCTATAAAAATACAAGTTGTTGTTATGACAGGTATAAGCTGATAGTTTATATGGGCCTCTGAGGAGAGTCTCATAAGTAATTTCTATGTCTCGAAATTACAACTTTAACTGTTTAAGTGTTTATTCAAAGATCCCTATTATCAAAAAATTAGTGCATCATGGTAACAAAATACATGATGAAGGTTTCCTTGTAACTTAGGACACAGTATTTTGATGAAACAATGACAATTAACCCCTGCAGCAGTACACTATACCTGGCACATTGGTGGGCCAGTTCCCAATTAAATTACTTACATTAAGCGTTTTGGAATGTTAATTAGGCTGATCTAGGAATAAAGGTGGATCTAGAAAACATAGGTGCAAGTGACTCACTACCACAAGGTACCAACAAACACTGCCAATTTCATTTTGAAGGCTTTACACCCATACAGAAATGACAACCGAACAGCAATCCATGAGAATAGTAGGCTGCTTTAATTTATTCTCAAAGCTTTAATGTGTAGCAAAGATACAACACATGGCCAGGATTTTGCGGTCAGCAATGAAGTTACAGCGCTTGCCTTACCACTGACCTTGAAGAAAGCTGACCATAAAGCTGGACAGCAGTATAAATCTTGGGGCGGGGGGCGCGGGGGGCGGGGGGGCGGTGGGGGGGGGGGGCGCGGGGGCGCAGTTCTTGGCATGCAGCAGCTTTAATGTTACCAAGCTGGTAAACAGCCAATCACATTGAAGTGTTCAGTTGTCAAAATAGCAAGTTAACAGCGCTTGATATCCTTCACTTTTAATGTAAATTTTCAGATTGTGAAATAAATTATATGATTAGATTAAGATAAAAGCTAAAATAAAGAAAAAACTTTAATTTTATTTAAAAACATATGGTATTTATTATGGAGAAGTTTGACATTGTACAAATAGAAAATTAGCTTCTCAGGACCTGTGACAATGTTTAGCGGTAATTGTGAAGTTAGTACATTCTTAAAAATTCAACAAGGTGTAACTTTTTAAAGGGCTTTTCAGTGAGACTAACAGCATAAGAATGGAAGTTCTCATCAATTCATAGATTTCCCATTTATTGCCGTCTGGGCTTGCTTCAACTCTGGGGAAATGTGGAATCACTGACAGCCACTTCTAGATTTCCATATTATTCTACATATGTGCAGCCACCAGAAGTTGCTGTCAGTTTCAGTGAATTAATGATGGCAAACTCTGAAATTTTCATGGTCATTACCAAAATCCAGGCCTGTGAGTTTTACTACTTATGAAACAGTGCACTGTAAAAGAAGGATTTGTCTCCTTGCCATAAGCTATGGAAGAAAGCAAGGATGTAAAACCTAAAACTGGTCTATTGTAACCAACAAGCAAATATGTGATGAACAAGATATGTAATCATTAAAAATGTGAATTAGTGGCTTCTTAATCTATCAGAACTATTCCAAACTTGCTAGCTTCAAAAGTACACAGGGAAAGAAATTCTACTTTGCAATAAACTCTGCTGTCACAGGCAATTGGATCATTACAGCATCTAGGATTCACAGGAACAATTTTAGGTTTATGCCAGTCTGTGCAATTCTCCTTCCAAAGCTATTAGCAAAAATCATGTTAGTTTTTATAGCAATACAACTAGCTTTTGTAACTGGCAGACATGGAAATAGTAAGTAGACAAGGTAATTTTGATTATTTTTGTTATTTGCATTTCCACTGTTTTTCCTATATATAAAAGGTTTTTAAAAATGGAGCTAAACATTCAGTATTGTCATTTCATATGGAAGATAACTGTTTCCCATCTGTAACTTCCAGTTGAGTATAAATCTGAAAGCTATTATTCCAATAACACATGTATCCCAGTCCGTATTTGAACATCTTTTCGATAAGGACATATGAACGTAAGAAATAGGAGTAGCAGTAGGCCATATATACCCTTAAGCCTGCTCCTCCATTCAATAACCTACTGCTGCAATTTGCTGCCCTATCTCCATATGTCCTGATCCCCTTGGTGTCCAAAGATCTATTTCGGTCTTGAATATAGTCAACAATTGAGCAACGCAGCCCTCTGCAATCCTAAAGATTCACAAGCCTCTGAGTCAAGAAATTTCTCCTCATCACAGTCCTAAATGGCTGACCCATTATCCTGAGACTATGACACTAGTTCTGGACTCTCCAATGAGGGGAATTGCCTCTGAGTATCTACCCTGTCAATGATTTTATACATTTCAATGAGATCACCTCTCATTCTTCTAAACTCCAGAGCACATATCCCCCTTCCACTCAATCTCTCCTCAGAGGACAGCATTCTCACACTGGAATCAATTTAGTGAACCTTTGTTGGACCCCCTGCAAGGCAAATAAATCCTTCTTAGGTAAGGAGACCAAACCAAGGCCCTGTATAATTGCATCAAGATTCTTACACTTCAAACCCTTTGCAGTAAAAACTAACATACCATTTGCCTTCTTCATTGTTTGCTGTATCTGGGAGTTAACTTTGTGATTCATGCATAAGGAAACAATATTCCCTCTAAGCCTTGTGGCTGTGCAGCTACCTGAAAGTTCCCATGCAGATCACGCACAAATTGGCTCCTTTAAGCTTCCATGCACAGCCATGCAAAATAATTTGTATTCTCCTCACACTTACTTTCCAGCCTAGCTTTGTATCTTCAGCAAACTTAAATACATTAACGTCACCCCCTCATTTAAATCATTGATATGGATTGAATATAGCTGAGGTCCCAGCGCTGATCCTTGAGGCACCCCACTAGCTACAACCTGCCAACCTGAAAATAAGCCATTTATTCTTATTCTCTGCTTTCTGTCTGTTAACTAATCCTCAATTCAAGATAAAATATTACCCTCAATCCCATGAACTCTAATCTCTGTAACAACCTCCTAAGTAGCACCTCATCAAATGCCTACTGAAAATCTAAAAGCACTACTCCCATTGGCTCACTGCTATTTACACCCTAAAAAACTTGAATAGATTTGTCAAACACAAATTTTATTTTTATAAAACTGTATTAACTCTGCCTTATGATATTATGATTTCATGAGTGCCCTGTTACCATCTGTAATAAGTGTCATGCTCAGTAAAGGCATGAACTTTCAGTCGGTACTTTTAAAAATTGGACACAAGCAAGCAAAGATGGCTGCCACAAAACCTGTGATTTTTAGCATTTGAACCAGCCGGAGGTAGTGGAGTAATGGTATTGTCACTGGACTAGTAATCCATAGAGCCAGGGTAATGTTCTGAGGACCCGGATTTGAATCCCACAATGGCAGATGGTGAAGTTTGAATTCAATCAATAAAAATCTGGAATTATAAGTCTAATGATGACCATAAAACCATTGTCAATTATCATAAAAACCCATGTGGTTCACTATGTCCTTCAGGGAAGGAAAGCTGCCGTCCTTACCTGATCTGGCCTACATGTGATTCCACACATCATGTTGTTGAGGGATGGCCTATGGAATTTCCAGACTTCCTGCCTCCATGTTTCATACTGGACAAAAAGGCCAATGGCCACTATCAACATCCCATTGTATCACAATGGCCTCTGCCATCCAAACTAGACTGGGTGGGTCTCAGAAGGGTTAACCCAGCAGTCGTGTGACTGAAACTACTATCAGAGACTGCACCCTTATTATCCCAGGACCCAGCAGATCATTGAAACCATCAGTCAGTCATTCTGAGAACTAGACTCTTAAACAACTGCAAGTCATCAAACAGCCAAATTACTTAATCTGTTCCAGTTCCAAAGTTCACCTGAGAACTAACCTCCTAGGTATTCAACCTCACAACCTGCCATAAACCTTTCACTTTACAAGGCGCTCACTTCAACTTTAAATCATTAAATTTATTCAAGAAACCATAGGCCTGCCACGTGGAAGGCTGAAAATTGTAGATCGGAGACTGAATGAACTGTAATCTGTAAACGTGCACTATCTATATCCAATCTTTCTGTGTGTATGCGCACGCGTGCATGTGTGAGACCAAGCATATGATGTTGCATTAATTCATGTTAAGTGTGAGAGAATAAACAACAATCTTTATTTTAAAATCACAAAAGCTTGTTGCTGAATTATTTAATTGGCATACACAGTCTAAGGGTAAGAAAAAAAACGTACTCCTTTCCGTACAAAACCTACTGATTACAGGCAGTAACAGAGCACATACAAGCTGCCTGTGACAACAGATTCTAGCATTTTCCCTACTAACCATGTCAGGCTAACAGACAATTAACAACTTGTATTTATATAGTTGCTTTAAAGTAATAAAACATCCCAAAGGCACTTCACAGGAGTGTTATAAAGCAAAGTTTTACAAAGAGCCATATATGATGATATTGGGGCAGATGGCCACAAGCTTGGTCAAAAGGTAGGTTTTAAGGAGCATCTTAAAGGAGGAAAAAGAGGTAGAGAGGCAGAAAGGTCAAGGGAGGGAATTCCAGTTCTTTGGTCCCAGGCAACTGATGGCATAGGCACCAATGGTAGAGCAATTGAAAGCTGGGATGTTCAAGAGGCCAGAATTAAAGGAGCACAGTTATCTTGGAGGGTTGTGGGGTTGGAAGAATTTTTTTATTTTTTCACTGGATGTGGGCATCGCTGGCTGGGCCAGCATTTATTGTCCATCTCTAATTGCCCTTGCAATTACAGAGATGGGGAGGGGTGAGGCCAATGGAATGATTTGAAAACAAGGATGAGAATTTTAAAATTGAAGCATTACTTAAATGGGAGCCAGCATAGGTTAGTGAATAGAGGAGTGATGGGTGAGCAGCACTTGGTTGAGTACAGACCCAGGCAGCAGGGGTTTGGGTGACCTCAAATTTACGGAGAGCAGTATATTAGAGGGTGGTCAGGAATGTAATAGAATAGTCAAGTCTAGAGATAAGAAAGGCATGAATGGGGGTTTCAGCAATGACGGAGCTGAGTGATATTATGGGAGATTGGAAATGGGCAGTAGTCTGCAGGGATGGTGGGGTTAATTTTTTTTTTTATATGGAAAAGGGTGATGGCAGCTTTGAAGACAAGAGGGACAGTACCTGAAGAGAGAGAACTGTTAACCAGTTTCAGCTAACAGAGACAGGAAAGGCCATTTAGTTGGAAAGGTATGGGTCGCATGGACATGTTGAGTTTTTAAACAGGCATGAGGGCAGATAGGGGAAAAGCTAGAGAAGTACGCAAGTTGAGAACTAGGGTGGCAGTTGGAGTTTGGCGGGGTGGGGGGGGTGGAAACAGGACTTCACAGGTAGTTTTGCCCTTTGAATTAGGGGAAGGGAGGGAAGCAGCAGAGGCAGCTAAATCAGGTGGTCTCAATCTTAGTGACACAGAAGCCTTTGTTGCATTTTTTGTTGGAAGAAACATGGGATAAGGGTGCAGAAGAGAAAAGAAGCCAAGAGTTATCTTTGTATTCCAGGCTGATTGTAGTTGCCTGTTTTCTCTCTCTGTCCTTTCTTGAAGAGTGGAGTTATATTTATTTTTTCCAATATGGGGACCATTCTAGAATCTACAGAATTCTGAAAGATCAAAAACAATGCATCCACTATCTCTGCAGCTACCTCTTTGAGAATGCTAGGTTTATAGCCATCAAGTCAAGGGGTTTGAAGCAAAAACAAAAAATGCTGGAAAAACTCAGGTCTGACAGCATCTGTGGAGAGAAAGACAGAGTTAATGTTTTGACTCCGTATGACTCTAAGCTCTGAAGAGTCATACGGACTTGAAACGTTAACTCTGTCTTCTCTCCACAGATGCTGTCAGACCTGCTGAGTTTTTCCAGCATTTTTTGTTTTTGTTTCAGATTTTTAGCATCTGAAGTATTTTGCCTTTAAGTCTGGGGGTTTGTCAGCTTTTAGTATAATTAATTTCTCCAGTACCTTTTCCTGACTATATTAATCACTAAGTTCCTCACTTGTATTAGGCCCTTGGTTCCCTACTATTACCTAGGCAGAATTTTCTGCGCGTCGGGCGGGCCTGTCGGGAGCGGGCGTAGGGCCGATCACCGCCTGCGATCGGCTCCACGCCACCATTTTACACGGGCGGGCATTAAATTGGGCTCCGGCTCCCAAGGACAGTGGGAGGGGGCGGGCAATGGCTGGACTGCAATGAACGTCGGGTCCAATGGCGACTCAGCGGCCCGTTTAAAGAGAGGGCGCAGGCAGCCTTCCAAAGGCTGGCAACAATGGCAACCAGAAGGGCTCCTGAGAGCGCTGTTGGAGAGCAGGCCAGGCAGGAGGGCAGGTCGGTGGGGCACTGTGCCCCTCGATTCTTAGATGAGTGCCTTGCTGCCCTCAAGGAGGTGGCAGCACGGAGTGAAATCCTCGTGCCAAGGGACGGGAGGAGGAGGCCCCCCCACATGACAAAATGTGCCTGGGAGGTGGTAGCAGAAAGGATCAGTGCACACAATGTGGTGTGACGCACCTGGGTTCAGTGCCGCAACCACTTCAACAACCTGTTGCGATCGGGAAGGATGAGTATCGTGTCGGCATGGGTCACTTAGCGCAGCAGTAACACCTACACAGTGTGGGTGGCAAATGTGATGGAGGTAGCATCTGAGCAAGGGAGTCAGCCCTGGCTGCTTGGTGTGAGTGTACGGAGGCTCCAGGGTCACAATTCGCTGGAGCCCTGCCATGTTTCACTCAGGTATGGGTGGCAAGGCTGCAATGGCAATCCAGGTACAGGGCGGACTAATCAATGCTCCTCTCCCCTTTTCAGGAGAAGAATGCACACAATAACTGAACGGATGTGGACTGGTGGAGGGCAGACACAGATGGCGATTCTCACCAGATACGAGCAGGAGGTGATGGAGCTGGAGAGGCGCCATGCGCGCAGGTCAACTGGTAGCGGTGAGGTTGGGGTGCCACAGGGAGGTAAGAGTGCCATGCACTGAGGTCACATTGTCTGTCCTTGCAACCATTCCAAAATTGACTGTTTCGTGAATTCAGCTTCCAACAAGGGTTTCCCATAGATTATGGAAGGAGGAGCGCATCCTGATCCGGGGGCCAGGTATACGCATTGACAGTGTTACGACTTCAACTAATCAAATATTCTTGTTCTTCCTTTCAGCCTCACTGGAGCAGGGCCAGGATAAGGAGGCAGAGGGGCCGCCGCTAATACCCGAGGGTCCAGCCAAATTACAAGCAGCAGCGTCACACCATTTCAGCCAGGCAGGCACCAGAACAGATACTAGCACCTTGGTGGGAATTAGATCATCGGCTAGTGTCCCGGGGCACAGTGGCGAGGGCACTTCACGCTTGCTTGAGGTGCAGGCGGAGACAGAGAGTGCCCATGGCATCAGCAGTCAGAGGACTGCAGAGGACCAGGAACATGCTCAGTTGGTAGCTGATGATGTGCCTCTGGAATCGTCCCTGAGGCAGCAGATGCTGGAGGTCCAGCAGGGTCTGCGGGAGGATCTGGTGGAGATACATGGAGCAATGCGTGGCATGGTCTCTGTGATGCAGAAGTCCATGCAGAGCACCAGCAATGCATTGACCCTCATGGCCGAGCGCAATGTTTCCTCCATGCAGAGAGTAGCGACTCTCATTGAGAGGCTCCTCCAGGAGAACAATCAGGGCTTCCTGGGGATGCTCTTGGACCTGCAAGTCCTCACAGCGGCATTGACCTCAGCTGGTCAGTGTCAGTGTGGGAGATGGATTGGGCACCCAGTATCGCAGCTCAGTGCTCATCCATCAATGGTGAGCAGGGAGGTCCAAAGCAACTTCACGTTGGTGCACGAGATGCTAGTCTCTGTGGGCTCTTCTCAGGGCGCTCCGGATGAGGGTAGCAGCTCCTCAACCCTTTGCCAGTGACCGTGGGATCTGATGATGCTGTGGCAACTGGGGAGATGCCAGCTGTGCCACCTGCCACTCCTTCCCAGGCAGGGCCATCACAGGCTCCATGAGCCAGAGGACGCCCGCCAAGGTCATGAAGGCCAACAGGACAACAGAGTGAGCGGGCTGAGTCGAATGCCAGTGCCAGCGAGGGGGGAGCACCTAGACGTAGCACCCAAAAACATAAGCTTAAATCACCTTAGGCACACTATGGACTTATCCCTGGTGGTTTTCTGTTGCCCCGATATTAGTTGATTATTAGTTGGTGTGCAGCTCAACACCTGTGAATGAAGTTTCTTTACTGTTTTATTTTGTGAAATCGTTAAATGCTTTATTTGTGAACATAGCTCAGGGTGATTCCTTACTTCTGCAGGTGAAGGGGAATCCATGATGCTATGAGTAACTTGTTTGTCATTGAGCTTTATTGACAAGGCACATAGTTAATGTTCCTAACCAGGCAGATGTTGCTTTCAGGTATCGAGTATGGAGTCTGCGGCCCTGGCTTGTGTTGGAGGTCCACCTGTGGTGGGCTAGCTGAAGGTTCATTGGATTAAAGCTTCCCGGGTGTCCCTGCCTTCCTGGAGGACGCCCAGGTCAGTGTCTATCCCCTCAGCATTCTGCTGTGCATGCTCGTCCTCAGACTCACTACTGGACCATCGTGTGCTGCCGGAGCGTCTGCGTCAACATCTTCTTCCTCCACTGCGTCCCCCCTTTCCAGCGCCAGATTGTGGAGAGCGCAGCATGCAACCACTATCAGCGGCACATGATCTGGGGGCTATTCCAGTGCACCCCCTGAACGGTCCAGGCATCATAAGCACATCTTGAGAAGACCTATGTTTCTCTTTACCACCGCCCTTGTGGAGGCATTGCTCCTGCTGTACCGCTGCTCCACCTCTGCTCTTGGGTGGTGGAGAGATGTCATGAGCCACCTTTTCAACGGATAGCCCTCGTCACCTGGTAGCCATCCATCCAGTCGGGCTGGAGCACTGAAGAGCCTCGGCACATGGGAGTGTCTCAGGATATAAGTGTAATGGGAGCTGCCAGGTTACCATGCACAGACCTGCAGAATCTGCATCCTGTGGTCACACACTATCTGCATGTTCATGGAGTGGAATCCCTCCCTGTTGATAAAGGCACCCGGCTGACCCGCTGGCACCTTGATGGCCACATGTGTGCAGTTGATGGCACCCTGGACGTGGGGGAACCCAGCAATCGCTGCAAAGCCTCAGGCTCGCTCAGCCTGGCTGGCCTTGTCCATATGGAAATGAATGAAAGTCAATACCCACCTGAACAGAGCTTCTGTCACCAGCTTGACACAACTGTGGACAGCTGATTGGGAGACTCCACACAGATCCCCCACTGACCCCATGAAAGAGCCGGAGGCATAGGAATTGAGGGCCACTGTGACCTTCAGAGCCACTGGCATGGGGTGTCCACCCACACAGTCAGAGCTGATCTCAGGCCCGATCATCTGACAAATGGAGGTCACAGTCTCCCTGGAGACGGAGCCTCCTTCGGCATTGCACTTCAGACATATTGAGGTAGCTGCATCGCCGCCTGTAAACCCTGGTAGCAGGATAGTGGCATCTTCTGCAGCCCCTTCTGCCTTGGACTTCTTGCTGGCCCTGCGCCTCTTGTGCCTGCGCTGCTCCTCCCACAGGTCCCTTCCCTGGAAGCTGCATAGGGACATCTAGCCTCCTCTCCCTTCTGCCCCTCTCTTCCTCTTCAGAGGAGGTGCCTCCAGCGGGGACCACAATTCCCATTACCAGGGTAACAAAAGGCTGTCTGATAGCTGGAAGGGTCCACACGGTCTGAATCCTCAGGGGGCCTTCAAGACACCAATGAGCCTTGAAATGACATGTGGATATGCTACGAATGAAGCCCTGATCAGAGACGAAGCTGACAAGTCACAATGAGCAACCAGCAGCAAGATGTTATCTCTAAAACTCCTCACTACTCAATGACAATGCTACTGACCCTTTTTATCCCCCCCATGGATGAAGTTTTGCAAACTGTGGCCTGCCCGCCTGCCCGTTTTGCCCATGTGGTGAGAAAAAAAAAAAAATCGCACGGGCAATGTTAGGTCACCATCAATTGGATTGTCAAGAGCCCTAATTGGCTCTTAATTAATGGCTCCGACTCTTGCTCGTGCCCGCTGACTGAAATATCGTGGAAGTGCGCGATGATGTCAGGACGCTCGCACGACATCATCACACGTCATTTTATGCCAATTCGGGTCAGTTGCACACCTACCCAAGTGAAAAATTCTGCCCATAATCTTTAAGATGTTCAGGTCTTCTAATGGTAATGCGTGTTGTTATTGGTTGGTCATCTGGTGTCTGCTGGTTCCTGGGGTGACTTTGCCTCTCTGGGGAATGTTATTGTAGTGGTGAGTGTTGCTGCTGATCCATTGCATTTGTTGGGGAGCAGTTGATTCCTGGGACTGATGGTCATTCCGTTCTTTGTTCAGTTGGCGAAAATTGGCTCTTCCTCATCAGCTGTCTGCTATGAAGGAGCAGCTTCTCTGGTTGCACGTATGTGTCTGCAGTTGTGACAAATAAATACATTTATATTTATTTATTTGTCGCAACCGCAGACACATACATGCAACCAGAGAATCTGCTCCTTCATAGCAGACAGCTGATATATAAGAATTTACTGAACATACTTAAAATCTCCAAGCAGCCATGGATGCTAAACCTATTGACAGCTGAAGGTAAACAGATGGACATTGCACACAAAGGAGCTTTGAGTTTTGTGTGATTTACACAGTTTCAAGAGATGAGCTAATGTCCGGAGGTATTTAGAAAGCAAAGGGTGACCAAGAAATTGAACAAGTGGGAGAAAATAAAATGTAAAGATCTTAATCTCATCCAGTAATATCAAGGCTACCATCAGCCACTCCATCCACCCCCCGCAATCCTCGCCAACCTTTTTCCATTTTGCCTATATTTTCTAAAGACCAAGTACCCTGGAATATTTCTCAACTTCATTTGCCCTGCAACTATATCTTAGTAATGGCTACTAGATCAAATCCATGGATCTCTATTTGTGCAATTAATTGATCTTTTTTTTAAAAAAAAAAAAATTTGCATTCAGATGCAGTGCCTCTAATCTTAACATTTTCCTACTTTTCCCTTAGTCACTCTAAAACGATGCTCTAAATTCTAAGCAAGACTGGGCAAGTGATAAATAACCAGGGTCTAAGCAAACAAGTCTCTATTTCCCCAAATGTAATAATTTTAAGCAAACATGTCTCTATTTCCCCAAATGTAATAATTCTGTCAGTTAAGTTCTTACACAATTTTCTTCTTTGTTTGCATGGCCTTTAAATTATTGTTTGTGTAGTCAGGAATACAAAGCTGATACAGGCTGACAATGATTTGCCCACCTTTCTTTGGAATACAGATAAGCACACATTCACATTAAGTGGACATTCCACATTAGATGGACATTTCAAGATGTAACACTCTTTATCCTTAATCACAGTTGTGTGAATTTTTATCTTAATTTGTATTTACCTACCTTTAGTAGCAAACAATTCCTTTACCTCCATGAAGCTTCTTGATGGATTAAGACAGATCCAGTAGCTCAAATCTGGACATTCATGAGATGCTTTGGGTTATCTACAGCAGCAGAATTATATTCAATCACAACCTTTAAGCTCATGATCCAGCATATCTCTCACTTCACCATCACCATCAATACAGATCATCAACTCTGGTTCAGTATTACTGAAAAAAGAGACATGCTGTTGAAGTTTTTTGTCTTGCACTCATCAGGATATAAGCAAGAATGCCAAATTTCAAAGGGAGCAACAATTTATACTGCATGACTAAGAACTACACTAACAACCAATTAAAGATTATCAGTCAGGCTTGCAATGTGGCTCACTTTTGCTTGCTAGAAGCTACATATATTCATACACAGGGACCTGTCTTCTGCAGGCAAAAGGAACATGTCCAGGCATTGCAATTTTTTGAATTAAACACAAGTATGGTGGACAACTGTTCCCTGGTGTAGTCTCCATGGCAATGTCTCAATCAATCAGAATTGACTTGCCAATCAATCATGCAGTATAAATGATTGTTCCCTTTGAAATTTGGCATTCTTGCATCTGTCCTGATGAATGCAAGATAAAAAGCTTCAACAGCATGTCTCTTTTTACAGCAATACTCAAGTTTTGTACTACCTGGTTCAATAAGCAGTGTAAAAGAATATGCAATAAGCAGTGCCATGCATACCTGAATATGAGGTGCCAAACTAGTGAAGCTACAACACAGAATTAAAGTATATTAAGCAGCAGAAACAGCATGCTATAGTCAGAGCTAAGTGATCCCACAAACAACTGATCAGATCAATGCTCTGTAGTTCTGACAGTTGTGAATGGTGGTGGACAATTAAACAACTAATGGGAGGTTCCATGAGCATCCCTGTCTTCATTAATATGTGGAGCTCAACATTTGAGTACAAAAGATAAAGGCTGATGTATCTCCATAACCATCTTCATTCAAAGTAATGAGTGCATGATCTTTCTTGGCCTCTTCCTAAGATCCACACCATCACAGATACCTGACTTCAACCAATTTGATTCACTCTATGTGACGTCAAGAGACAGTTGAATCCACTGGCCACAGGAAAGACAACAGTCCCAATAGTCTCCTGGTGGTAGTGAAGACCTTTGCTCCAGAACTAACCACACTCTTAGCTAAGCTGTCTAATATCATTACAATCCTGGCATCTACTCAACAAATGTGGAATTATCCAGATGTGTTCTGCTCATTAAAAGCAGGAAAATTGAACAGAGTCAATTACTGCCCATTGATCCATTCCCAATCATCGGCAAAGTAATGGAAAGAGTTGTCAACACTGCCATCAAGCCCCAGTTACTGCAAATAACCTGCTCACTGATGCTGAGTTTGGAATCCACTGGAGTTACTTGGCTCCAAACCTCTTGATTTAAGCACAGACACACGGGCTGAATTCCAGAGGCATGTATGTTGAGAATGACTCCACTTAGTATTAAGGTAGCATTTGAGCAAGTGTGACATCAAGGAACCCTAGTTAATCTGGAGTCAAGGGTTGGGAAAACACTTCAATGGCTGGAGTAAACCTGACACAAAGAAAGATGATTGTGGTCATTGGTTGAGAATCATCTTGGCCCCAGGACATTGCTGGAGGAGTGCCTCAGAGCAGTGTCCTAGATCCAACTATCTCCAACTGCTTCAGAAGTGGGGCTCTTCACTGACATTGTTTAGCTCCATTTACAATTCTTCAAATAATAAGCAGTCCATGCCAGCATGCAGCCAAACCTGGACTGCTAACCCTAAGGGTTCAAGGCGAACTAGGGATGGACAATAAATGCTGGTTTTGCTAGTGACACATCCCCAGAATAATTTTTTTTAAATGAGGCAAGTAACATTTGCAGTACAGAAATGCCTGGCAATAACCATCTCCATCTAGTGAGGGCATAGCCAGCTCCCTTTGATATTCAATGACATAAAATCACTGCCCCTTACCATCAACATCCTGAGGGCCGTCACTTCCTAGAAACTGAACTGGACCAGTGACATAAATGCCATGGCTATTCAATCAAGTCAGGGGCTGGGTGTTTTACTGCAAGGGGCTCACCTCCTAACTCCCTAAAGCCAAGTGAGTTTACCACCACCTGTTATCATCTAATAGGTTCTGTTGATGGATGTTAAATACCCAGTAGTTTAAGGTAAATAGGTGTTGATTAATTAATTATACCCAGATGTGTGTATAAAGAAGACTAAGCCACCACTGGATGTCTGGTGTCAAGAATGGATAAGTAAGCTCTGTGGCAATCAATAAACAATCTCTACCAAAGCATTCTAGCCTCAGTATCTTCTTCACAGCCAAGCTTGGGATTTCTTTAACGCCATCAAGGTACATTTTCCTGGATGGGTGCTGCTCCAGCAACACAAGAAATTCAACATTACCCAGAACAAAGCAGTCCACTGATCTGACCCATCCATTGGTTTAAATTTCCAGCCCCTCCACCTTCCGAATATGGTGTTATGATGTGTACTATGGGATACACAATGGGCTGAACTTTACGCTGATCATGCAGGCACACACCTGACCCAATAAGGGGTGAAATTGTGCGAGATGACGTTGGGCGAGTGTCCCAACGTCATTCCACACTCGCACAATATTTCGGTCGGTCAGCTGCCGTGCGCAAAAGTCAGGAGCACGCCTACTGACAATTAAAAGGGCAATAAAGCCTATTAATGGCGCAATTGTCTGTCATTCTACGTAGCTCGTCCAACCTTATGGTTGGTGGATGGGTGAATCGGCCAGGCGGCCTTTACATTTCTCAGCAAACCTCATCCAATGGCGGGGTGAGGCTTCCATTATTAAATAAAATAATAGAAATCTGTGCTCAGCATTTTTATAATCTCTATGTTGAGGTGCCGGATTGTGGTGTTTGGACATTTTTTTTTCCTCGATTTCAAAAACTTTATTTCCTGGGTTTCAGGTCTTCAGCTCCCTGCCTTCAGGGAGATTTCTGTTAGCGCTTGCCCGCACCCACATTCATGTCATCACCCGCCCTCTCCTGCCCCCACTCAGGCAGTGCTGAGCTTTGCAGCATGCACTTCATGCTGGCTGGCCTTTAATTGGTCAGCCAACATGAAATCATGGTTGGGGGCCGATTGCGGTTGGCGGTCCATTTCCCGACCACTCCTGGTCCTGTCGATCGCACCTGCCTGCCGAGTTGAAAATTCAGGCCTATGTCTACAGAATTCTCTAGATTCCAGAATAGTCTCCCAGGATTGGAAAGCAACACTGCTATACAAGAAAAAAGAGGGACAAAGGGAACAGGGAACTCTGAGTCAATTAGCCTTACATTAGTAGTATGGAAAATGCTAGAATCTATTATAGGAATGTGGTAACAGGGCACTTGGAAAATCATATTAGCATTAAGCAGAATTAACACATTTATGAAAGGAAAAACATATTTGAAAACTCTGAGAGTCTTTTGAGGTTGTAACTAGCCAACTGGATAAAGGGTAACAAGATGATGTAGTGCACTTGGATTTTTGAAAAGTATTCAATAAGTTGCCATAGAAGAAATTACTACACAAAAATTAAGGTTTATGGGATTGGGGGTAATATATTAGCATGGATTGAGGATTGGTTAAGGGACAGAAAACAGAGTAGGAATAAACAGCAGGTCATTAAATGGTGAGAGAGTGGGAAATGTTGGTATTCAAAGGGGACTGGGTGTCTTTGTACACAAATCACAGAAAGTTAACATGCAGGTACAGCAAACAATTAAGAGCTGGTATGCTAGCATTTATTACAAAGAGATTGGGATGTAAGAATGATTTGAGGAAACCACAAGCCAAAACCAAAGTGCATGAAGCTTTCTTTTCACTGATGATTCAATTGTATTTTGTGTTCATCCTTTGTAGTTGAAGATGACCATGACATCAACTTGAATTTATTAAGTTTTAGGTGTGATATGTTCAGAGATAATTAATCAGTCAATTTGAACATGGAAAAATCTGTTGCCATGTTGGACACAAATGTATTGTTGGTGCAATAGAGGTGCTTCTGGTTTTGGACTTGCAAAGCTCACATTCTGTTGGTATGTGCGACTTGTCCTTTTCATAGGAGATGGTGCCTTTGCTGATGAGACTGCACCATATAGAGCGATCCTGTGCAAGGATCTCCCATGCCTCAGGCATGATGTTGAAATTCTACAATGAGACATTCAGGGTGCCCTTGAAGCATGTTTTCTGGCCTCAGTGTCAGACAGATCCTTGATCTAAAAAGGAATCAAGGGTTATGGGGGATAGGCGGGAAAGTGGAGTCAAGGTCAGCCATGATCTTATTGAATGGCAGAGCAGGCTTGAGGGGCCAAATAGCCTCCTCCTGCTCCTATTTCTTATGCGGGCATTTCCTTTCAATTAGCTCACTGTAGAGGAGCTTGTCTGACAAGTGCTCATCAGGCATTCTGGGAACACTTCCTCTCCATTCAGCTGAGCTTTCTTCAGCAGGGTGTGGATCCTGGGTATGTTGGTCCAGGAGAGAATCTCATTATTATTAAAATAAAAGCAAAATACTGCGGATGCTGGAAATCTGAAACAAAAACAAAAATAGCTGGAAAAACTCAGCAGGTCTGACAGCATCTGTGGAGAGGAATACAGTTAACATTTCGAATCCGTATGACTCTTCATCAGACCTCTGATGCTGTCAGACCTGCTGAGTTTTTCCAGTTATTTTTGTTTTTCTCTCAGTATTATTGACCTTGTCTTGCCATCTGATCTTGAGCAGTCTCTGCATGCAGGTCTTGTAAAAGTGATGTAACTTGTTTGCATGCCTGGAATAAACTGTCCACATCTCACAAGCATACAAGATAATGGGAAGAACAACCACTTTGTATATCTTCACTTTTGTTGAGAGACTAATTCCTTTTCACTCCCATAGTTTGCCAAAAGCAGTGCTGGCTGGCCTTAGCTATTTAGTGTTGACTCCATCAATGTGAATTACTCTGGAAAGATGAGATAAGTAAATATGTCAACTGCTTCAAACTTTTGACAGTGACCATAATAGTTGGTTTTGCATACTGTTTTTGTGGGACAGGCTGGTACATGATTTCAGTCTTTTTGATGCTGATCGGTGAGACTGAAGTTATCACATGAAGATGAGAAGTGGTCTGAGCTGTGTTGCATTTCTTGTTCTGAACAGGGATTTAGGACAGAGTCATCAGCAAAAAGGCAAGAACTACAGCTTCATGCACTTTGGTTTTGGCTTGTGGTCTCCTCAAATTGAAGGCTTTGCCCATCTGTGCGATATCCAATGTGGATGTAATTTTCACTAACACGGAATGCTTCAGATAAAATGGCAGCGAACATCATGCTGAACAAGGTAGGAACCAACACAGCCCATATTCACTCCATTTGAGAGTGGGAAAGCACCAGAATACTCTCCACCATCCAGGACACGAGCAAACATATCATGGAATTGCCGTATTATAATGATGAATTTTTCTGGACAGCCAAATTTTGCCATGATCTTTCAAAGGTCCTCATGATTAATGGTGTTGGAGGATTTAGTCAGGTCAACAAGTATTGAGCACAAGTTGCAGTTCTGCTCTTGGCAATTCTCCTGGAGCTGACCTGCAGCAAACACCTTGTCAACTGTACCACAACCTTTTCTGAAGCCACCTTGACTCTCTGGTAGAAGATCCTGTTGTGTCAAGCGGCTTAGCAAGACTTGTTGCAAGTATTTTCCCAGCAAAGCATAGTAGGGAGATTCCTCGATGGTAGCAGCAAACTTGACAATTTCCCTTCCTATGGACTCATCTATGAATTCCTGAGGAATGGCTACCTGGTTCCACATTGTATGTGTTAGTTTGGTACATTTATCAGTGAATATTGTGCCTCCTGTCTTGTATATTTCACCTGGTATTGCATCTGATTCCTTACCACTTAACAGGAAACTGATTGCTTTCATGATAGCAGCTTCGTTGCAGGTGTCAGCAAGTGACATGTCAACTTTAATTTGGGGAAAGCAAGCAACTGTCTTAACATTGATTGTTAAATGCCAATTCAGAACATTGCTAAAATGTTCTGCCCATCTCTCCAGGATTTTGGGCTTGTCTGTAATGAGTGTGGTTCTATCAATGCTGAGGAGAGTCGTCATCAGAGTCATGAGGACTTGAAGCGTTGGCTTTGTGTTCCTCTCCACAGATGCTGTCCGACCTGCTGAGTTTTTCCAGCAATTTTTGTTTTTGTTTCTGGTACTTATGAGTGTTGGGTTCCAATATTCTAGAACGGTAAAGTGCACCAGATCTCTGAAGGCTATCCAGTCATCCTCCACACTAAGACAAATTTGCTACTAATTAGCTGGCAATCCAGATCTTCTGAGAACTGTTGCCTCACAATATCCATTTAAGTAAGGGCGAAGAAGTCTTAATTGAATTGTATACACCTTGGTGGAGTATTGTGTAACTTTTGTTCTCCTTAACTAAAGAATACTTGGCTTGGAGGGAGTGCAAGAAAGGTTCAGTAGACTGATTGCCGGGGTGAGGGATTTGTCTTATGAGAAGAGATCAAGTAAACTAGACATATATCCCTTAGAATTTAGAAGGATGAGAGGTGATTTCATTGAAACATATAAAACTCATAAAGAGGCTTGATAAGATAGATGCTGGGAGGATGTTTCCACTGGCTTGCAAGTCTAGAACTTGGGGGGCATAGTCTTAGAATAATGGGTCAGCCATTTGGGATTGAGATGAGGAGAATGTTTTTTAATTCAAAGGTCTTCTAATTTTTGGAATTTTCTACCTCAGAGACCTTTGGATGTTCAGTCTTTGAATATATTCAAAACTGAGATTGATAGATTTTTGGACACTAAGTGAATTAGATATCGGGTGTGTTAGGGATGGTGGAGTTGAGATAAAATATCATCCCTAACTGTATTGAATGGCAGAGAATACTTGAAGCGCCAAATGGCCGTCTCCTGCTCCTATTTCTTATGTTCTTATGTACTGCAGCAAGTCAGTGAGGTTTCTTTATCAGTAAGTCAAATCTGCAACCTCCATCACCTAGAAGGACATGGGCAGCAGGTGTATGGGATGACTATCAGTTTGATATTACACACCATCCTGACTTGGGCATATGTCACCGTTCCTCCACTGATATGGAGTCAATATCTTGGAACTCCCTATCTAGCAGCATTTTGGGAGTCCCTTCATTGCGTGGTTGCAGCGATTCAAAAAGAAGGCCCAAAACCACCATCTCAAGGGCAATAAATGTCATCCATGCCAGTGGTACCCATGTCCTGAGAATAAATTTAATAAAAGACTATTTTTCATTTAGGATAAAGAGATTTAAATGAGGTATTCCCCTTTTTCCTCAAAATACTGAAAACAACACTCTTGTTGGGCTGGCCCTATATGGTATGTGAAATTGCTTAACTTTGTTTTTCTTAACCCCTTTGGTTAAGAAACCAAGATATTATTCAATAATTGAAAACACAAGGCAATACAAAATGCCAGTAGTACTGTTGGCAGATGTATTTAGCTATGGTTAGATGTCTATCCATTCTATGTAATAAATAAGGTTCTTGAAATGTTAAGATCAAATTATCAAAGATTTATTAATCTTATTACTACTTACTTAAGATAGTACTCACAAATTACATTGGGTGATGATTGAAAAAAATCTGTACATCATAGTTCAGAGCTCAGTATTCATGTTGATCAAACCATCAAATCTAAATTTTCAATACAATAAATGATCTTATGTACCTTGTTCTAACTCCTGCTACATGACAAACAGTTAATATCTAAATTACGTTGTTATACCAAAAGTTAAAAACAACTCCACCTAATGAGAAAGTAAGAAGCCACACAAACCTTAGATAGTCAACATGCTCAATTCCTCACTAATAAGCTCTTTTTCTGTTTTGCTAACAAGATCAATATAACTATTTATTATTGTATTACACATTTAGTTCCTGTTACATATAATAGCTGTTCTAGTATATGAATCTGATCTTACCTTTGAATTTACATCCCTCACCACTACCCTGACCCTCCTACTCTATATAAACTCCAATTAAAAAGATGATATTTTATACAGATGTTCTGTTCTACAGGACTAACTCTAGCATCCTATCAGGTGGTGGTTTCGTGGTATTGTCACTGGACTAGTATCCATAGATCAGGGGGTAATGCTCTGGGGACCTGGGTTCAAAATCCCACCACAGCAGATGGTGAAATTTGAATTCAATAAAAATCTGGAATTAAAAATCTAATAACAACCGTTGTCATAAAAAAATCCATCTGGTTAACTAATGTCCTTTAGGGAGGAAATCTGCCATCCTTACCTGGTCTACCTAAATGTGACTCTTAACTGCCCTCTGAACAAGGGGAATTAGGGATGGGCAATAAATACTGGCACAGCCAGTGACACCCACATCTCATGAACAAATAATAAAAAAAGATGATTCATTTGCACAATCATGTTGCCAGTGCCATTAGGAACAGTTTTAGTTCAAAAGTCATCCTCTTAGAAGTGCTGTGTAGCACCAATTAATTTTTTAAGACATTACATTTTAGGGCACATACTACCCTATTTAACAAAGGTTAAAAGTCAACATTATTGCAATACAAAATCACCTCAAGTCACCAGCAAAGTTCTGCTACAATTCTAATTAATCTTTTTCTTACTATACCATGTCACTAATATTAAATTTGCTGACAAGTTAATCTCTCATTCAACTTTATTCAGCAAGAAAGAGTTTCTTTTAAATAAAGCTTTATGAAACAAGTTCACATAACGAAGAACTTGATGGTTCCAATAGTACAGCACATGTGTACATTTTTATGAAGATGTGTTACATAAAAGATCAATTTATAGTGTCATCAGCTGATACATATATATTAGAATTGAACTTTTTTGAGAAGGACACTTTTGCTAAGCAAAGGAAACTGGCTACAGCAGCCACTAAATTACATTTGCAAAGGAAACAGGCTACTTTTTATGGAGACACAGGCTGGAATTTTCCAGTGCCCCCGGGGCAGGTTCCCCTGTGGCAGAGCCGGTGAGCCATTGAAATCTCTATTCACAATTGGCAGGACCAGAAGATCCCACCAGCACAAAGGTCTGGAAAATTCCAGCCAGTCTATGGAGCTCGAAGAGAGAAGTCACGTGATCCCGCTCTTGGGCGTAAAACAGATACTGGATTTTGGATAGTCAGAGAGAGACTGCCACAGGGGCAACAGCTTTACCCCACGTCTCTTTTTTCTGCAACCTCTTCAAAGGTGAGCTGTTTGTGATTTAAAACCCCAACAGAAGACCTCATTGCTGCAAACCGAGAATTCATAAAAGGAGAGTTCCGAATCAGCCAGCCATGATTGCAGACTGACTGCTCCACTTTGGAAAAGGCCCCTTCAGCTGTTAACAAGCCTCTGGACAATCCGTGAATGTTTTTTTTTCTGACATTACTTGTTACTTGGTTAAGTTTTTAAGCTCTGATACTCATTTCTCTTTTGCATGCTTGGGAGGAGGATTGTGTGCGTGTTGTTTTTGCATTAGTGGGTAGTTGGACATTTTAAACCATTTGTTAACAATTTCTGCACCTTTACTTGAGTGAGTTTTAGCAATAAAACTAACCCTTTTCTTGTTAACTTTAGGAACCTGTCTGGCTTATTTCTTGCATCAAGCTATACAGGGTTAAATATGTATTAAATTAGTAATATTGCCTCCCTTTTAAATTCAAACTCTGTTGTAACCAACTCAGGAGCAGGACAAAGACAGGATTCAGTTCACTCCTTTTAACCTAGTCGTAACAACATATACAAAAATCAAGGTTATTGACATGAATGATGGTATCAACTTTTACTCTTTCAAACTTCAAATCAATTGATGCCTATTTGAATCACACAATGAAGCAGCTTGCAATTGTTTTCCCCCCATTTATTAAATTATTAGAGTAATTTCAATAAAATAAATTGTTTCAGCAAAATCTCTCAACTAACCAAGAAGATACTTCATTTTGTGGTACAGTTTTTATTTCTGGTGCTCAAAATTTATACTGGAACTGAGTAATGGTTCTCTGCATGACATTATCAGGTCAAAGTCTAATAAATATTCTTCATCCACCCTGAAAATACATAGTGCACACCACTAATAGAATCTGTTCATATATTATAAATAATTGAAAATCAGTCAGGTTTTATAATAGTTGTGTCAACCTCCCCAATTGAAGTTTCCTCTTTGCTCTCAATCCTGATGATAAAGTATTTTAAGAACAACCTCTTCCAACCAGAAGCCCTATTTATTAAGAAAAGTAGTTTTTTGACAGAATTATCGTGGAGAAGCTTGAATCAAATATGCTTTCACTAACAGTGCAGAGAAGCCCAATAGTACCAAGGATTCTAACGCTGAATGGGAATACATGAGGATGGGGCGTCCAGATAGAGAAACATAATGGCCTGAATCTTCCCATAAGGAAAGCAGCGAACAACTCAAGTTGTTGATGCGCCTCGGGACCCCGAGGAAGTCCCGTCGTGCGCACATGGATGGTACTTACGCGAGAAGTTTAAACTTCCAATTGCTGTTTTTACCTTGTTCAGCCTGCCTACGAGTTCCAACAGTGGGATCGGATGACCATATCCACGCAGACTTGGACTGTTTGCCTTATACTTCAGCTGGTTTTTACACAGATTTACATTTATACCTTGTAGGTATAAAGCTGTTCAGGAGCGCAGCTTGAAATAAATCAGCCGGAGTGTCAAAGCACTCTAGCATCACGGCATCTTCAAGAATGCTCACCACCCTCTCTTTATCCTACTTCCCATTACAATTAAACTTTCAACAGCTGCTGATATCCGCACAACAGGCATAAATTTGTAACAAGTTGAAAGCTTTTCAATTTTCTACTAACTGCTAGCGCATGTCACATGGCAATCATTTTGTTTCACATTACCGACAAAATATAGGATGCTGATTCCAACATTCTAACAGCATTCACATAAATGTGGACAGAAAACTCAATTCTCTGTTGAAACAGCATTTTGAAATGTCCGATTCCACATACATTCCCCGGACCTTGAAAATAATCATATGTCATACTCGCTAATACAAAAGAAAGAACTGCATTTATATAGCGCTTTTGAAAGTTCTTTTGAAATGTAGTTACTGCTATGATGTAGGAAAAAATGGCAGCCAATTTGCACATATCAAGATCTCACAAACAGCAATAAAAACTAACCAGTTAATCTGGTTTAGTGATGTTGGTTAAGGGATAAACATTGACCAGGTCACTGGGCAGAAGTCCACTGCCCACCTTTAAACTAATGCTGCGGGATCCTTTACATACACCTGAGGAGTCAAAGGGCCTCGGTTTAATAACTCATCTGAAACTTAATTAATGACTAGTTTGGAAACCTGCAGAAAAGGAAGATAAGGCTTGCTTACTTTAGTTTGTAAGAGGGTAAATAACAAAATGACTGAAGGCTGAGTCAGCTTCACCCATATCATAGGATCATTGTGTCATGTAGATTGTAGCTCAGAAACGTAAACCAAGCATGATGAGGTCATGCTGCCAAATAAAGACACCATATTTATTAAGAATTTTGCAAGAAACTGGTATGTTTAAAACAGCATTTTCAAGCTCAGATTTAGAATTGACCGGGGAAGATTGAGCTCAAGGTTGTGGTCAGTAGTGAAGAAACAACACTCACCGTTCACCTTGCTGGCTGTTGCCCACAGATTTTTTAGGGTTTTTCAGCATAGATTTCCTCTGATTCAACATCGTTTTCAGCCTGTGTTCGCTACAGGGATCTGTGACCTCTGGGAACAGGACAACAGTAAGGTTCTTCAATCAATCAGATTGAAGAATCTTCACTGAGAACTAGAGTGCAAACCAGAAAGTAAAAAAGCAAAATAAATATTGGAAAATGCGGCTGAGATTCAGGGAGAGAAATAAAAGAGCCAGGAAAAGTAAAAATATTTTTAAAAAAAACTCCAACACTAAATTTCTTCTGAAGTAATGATCCTCCACACTTGTAAAAGTAAGTTTTCAGGGTCAGAAAATTTTTTCATCAGTAATTATCACCTTCAGCTCCAGTTTATTATTTTTTCCCTTCGTATATCTAGCTTGCTAGCTGACAGGACCAGGGTTTTGGGAGGCAGGAGGACCCTACTGGGAACTTGAAGGAATGGACCCCTGCAGTCAAGCAAAGTGGTCAGGAGGGGGTGAATCAGGCAGACATCAATGTTAGGGAGAGAGATCTCAGGAACAGGGGAGGCCCAACATTCCCTTGCTGAGCCTGGAGGAATAAAAAGAAACTATAGGCATATAAACAGTAAAAGGGTGGAAAAAGGGGTAGGGCCGATTACAGACCAAAAAGGGGATTTATGCATGGAGGCAGGGAATAGATGAGATATTAAACAAATACTTTGCAGCTGTCTTTGCAAAGGAAGAATTTTCTACTCAGGCCATGGTGAAAGAGGAGGTAATTAATACACTAGAATGGATTTTAAAATTAATCAGATGGTGATATTGGATAGGCTGTCTGCAGTTAAAAGTTGGTAAAGCACCAGGACCAGGTGAGATGCATCTAAGCATACTGAGGGAAGTGAGAGTGGAAATTGTGGAGGAACTGGCCATAATTTTCCAGTTTTTCTTAGACTCAGGGGTGGTGCCAAAGGACTGGAGAATTGCAAATGTTGCACCCTTGTCCAAAAAGGGTGCAAAACCCAGCAACTACAGGCCAGTCAATTTAACTTCAGTGGTGGGAAACTTCAGAAACAATAATTCCTGACAAAATTAATGGTCACATGGATAACTGTGTTAATTAAAGAAAGTCAGCATGGATTTGCAAAGGGAAAATCATGTTTAACTAACTTGTTTGAGTTTTTTTGCTGAGGTAACAGAGAGAGTTGATGAGGGCAATGCTGTTGTTGTGTTTTTCATGGATTTCCAAAAGGCATTTGAGACAGTGCCAAACAGACTTGTGAGCAAAGTTATAGCTCATGAAATAAAAGGATACAAAATTGGCTGAGTGACAGAAAACAGAGAGTAGTGGATATTTTTCAGGCTGGAGGAACATTTGTAGTGGAGTTCCCCAGGGGTCAGTGTTGGGGTCCTTGCTCATCCTGACACATATTAATGACCTGGAACCTTGTTGTACAGGGCACAATTTCTAAATTTACGGATGATACAAAACTTGGAAACATTGTGAACTGAGAATAGTGTAGGACTTTAAAAGGGCATTATTGTGACCAGGTGAGAAGAGTTGTACTGGCTCCCCTCTATTCAACCTCCTCGGTTGGTCACAACAAAGGTTTAAATTTCTTTTTTATAAGGATATGCCCTTTCCAGATCAGAAAGTATTTAACTATTTAAGCTGTGAGCAATAAGGAGCCAGTCAAACTAGGTTTTCTTGAGTTAAAGAAAGAGAAAATTTATTAACCACTGAACCCATGATAAATGCAATGTCACACACACACAAAGGTATCAGAAATAAGGGAAATTAGAGTCCATTAAAAAAAAGTTAAAGGAATATATTAAGAGTCTTTTGATTTTACTTGAGGCGTAGATTTTAAATGTTGTGGTCAATTTGGCTAGCTGGTTTCTTGGATGCGGTCAGATGTTGCAATTATTACAAGATCTCAGTTCACTGGTAGGTTTCTGATAGTTGACTTCTTGAACCAGATGACACACACTTTTTCCAAAAGACAGAAAGAGGGAGAGAGAGCGCAGCTTTTCCATCTGTTTCCTCTGCTGAAAACTCTTGACACTTGCAATCTCTCTGCAGCGGGCTTTAGCCTGGACTATTATACTTCACCCATTGTATATTTCCAAAGGGTTTTAGGTGGGTCTGTCTGTGGCAGACATTGTTTCAATATCCAGCACTTCGCATTTTAATGCCTATTCCTTAGACAATGATGAGTTTCGATGGGTCTGAAGGTTTATTTGTTTTTCACCTCCACCTTGGAAGGTGACCTTGCATTTTTAAGTAGTTTGTTCTGTCTTATTTCAAATTGCAAAATTTCCAGTCAGCTGAAAGTTTGAAAACCATATTTTCAAAATTAAAGGGGCATAGCCTCATGACAACATAGACAAGTTGGTGGAATGTGCTGACAAGTGGCAAATGATGTTCATGGCCGAGAAATGCGAAGTGATTAATTTTGGTATTGAAGAGACAATATAAAAGGTACAACTCTAAAGGAGGTGCAGGAAGAAAGGGACCTGAGTGTATATCTTCCTGAGTCATTGATGGTTGAGAGAGCGGTTAATAAAGCATACAGTATCCTAGGTTTTATTAATTGGGGTGATTTTGAAATGTTTTGGAATGTTCTTCCAGATATTTTATGATTAAAGTATATTTTTCAAAAAAAAATCCTAGGCTTTATTAATTGGGTATGGAGTACAAGAGCAAGGAGGTTATGTTGAACTTGTATAAGACACTAATTTGGCCTCAGCTGGAGTATTGCATCCAGTTCTAGGTACCGCACTTTAGGAAAGATGTGAAGGCATTGGAGAGAGTGCAGAAAAGATTCACAAGAATGGTTCCAGGGATGAGGAACTTCAGTTATAAAGGTAGATTGGAGAAGTTGGGACTGTTTTCCTTGGAGAAGGCTGAGAGGAGATTTGATAGAGGTATTCAAAATCATGAGGGTCTGGACAGAATAGATAGGGGGAAACTGTTTGCACATGAAAGGATCGAGACAGAGAAGGCACAGATTTAAAGTAAATGGCAAAAGCAGCAAAAGCAACATGAGGAAAATCTTTTTCAGCAGTGAGTGGTTAAGGTCTGGAATGCACTGCCTGTGAGTGTGGTGGCAGCAAACTCAATCGAGGCATTCAGAACGGAATTAGACTGTTATCTGTAAATGAAGGATGTGCAGGTTTAGAGGGAGAAAGCGGGGGAATGGCACTAGGTGAATTGCTCATTTGGAGAGTCGGTGCAGACACGATGGACTGAATGGCCTCCTTCTGCACTGTAACAAGTCTGTGATGTGTACTTTCTCATACCAGGTAGTATATCCTAGTAAATTTACACCATACCCTATTACTGTATCTAATATTTTCTCCCGGGTGTGGCAAGCTCAAAACCTCCCTCCTCCTCAAACCTAAATAAAAAAGAGAGGAAGAGGCAGTGCCTTCAGGAGTGCACCAGACCTGCAAGGGACACTCTTCTGAAAGTGGATTTCAAAGAAAAAGCAGCTGATTGGTGAGTAAATCCTGGGAGCAGACTCGGAGGGAGGAGCAGCAGAGCGGTGAGTATAAATCTAGCTTACCTCTGGGATTCGCGGCCTTGTCTCCAGGGAGCAGACTCGGAGGGAGGAGCACCGAAGTGGTGACCTCGGGGCACAGAGTAACTGAAGCCAAAACTGAAATAGTGACATCACAGGAAAGCTGTGACCTGATCGGTTGGTAGGAAATCTGCACCAAATTTGAAAAAACACTGCAAAGCTAATTAATAAATTAATTATCTAAGTAGAGATGGCTGGGCAGGTGATGTGCTGTAGCTGTATGATGTGGGAGCTGGCAGATCCCATTGCGAGCCGCAGTGACCACATCTGCAGCAAGTGTTGGTTGCTGGAGGAACTCCGGCTCAGAATTGATGAGCTGGAGTCCGAGCTCCGGACGCTGCGGCACATCCGGGAGGGGGAGAGTTACCTGGACGCTTTGTAATGGGAGACGGTCACACACGGTAGATTAAGTACCTCAAGTCTGGTCAGTGTCAGGGCCAGCAGGGTGTGACTGCAAGAGAGGCAAGTAGAGGGATCCTGTGTTCAGGAACAGAGGAGCCTCAGCTCTTGACCTTGTCTAACAGGTACGAGGTACTTGCTCCCTGTATGAATGAGGAAGAGGGCTTTAGGGAGGATGAGCCAGCTGACCACGGCACCGTGACACAGGAGGCCATTCAAGAGGGGGGAGCAAAAAGACAAGTGGTAGTTGTAGGGGATTCTATAATTAGGGGAATTGATAGCTTCCTTTGTAAGCAGGATCGAGAGTCCCCCATGGTATGTTGCCTGCCCGATACCAGGGTGAGGGACATCTCTGACTGGCTTGAAAGGATATTGGAGAGGGAGGGGGAGGATCCAGTTGTTGTGGTCCACATCGGGACAAATAACATAGGTAAGACTAGGAAAGAGGACCTGTTTGGGGATTATCAAGAACTAGGAACTAAATTAAAGAACAGGTCCTCAAGGGTTATAATCTCTGGATTACTACCCGAGCCACGTGCAAATTGGCATAGGGACGTGAGAATAAAGGAAGTAAACACGTGGCTAAAGGAGTGGTGCGGGAAAGAGGGGTTCCATTTCGTGGGGCACTGGCATCAGTATTGTAACAGGAGGGATCTGTACCGTTGGGACGGTCTCCACCTAAACCGATCTGGGAACAATGTTCTAGCGAAAAGGGTAAATAGAGTGGTCAACAGGACTTTAAACTAGAAAGTGGAGGGGGGAAGGGAAGCGTAAAACTCCAAGAAGTATGACTAATGGGAAACAAAGCAGCGGGTTAGCGTGTGGGGGGTGGGTGGATTCAACTTCATGGAAAATTATGAAAAAACTGAAAAGAAAGGAGAGCCCAGGAGAGGCTATTAAAGTCTCCAGAACACAAAATAGGACATAGCGTTTGTAAAGGGCTAGAAATCTAACTTCAAGCACATCAGATAAAGGGACGACAATGAGAAAGGGGACGGGAAATACAGGACTGAAGGTGTTGTATCTGAATGCACGCAGTATACGAAATAAGGTAAATGAGCTTGTGGCGCAGATTGAAATTGGCAGGTATAATGTGGTGGGCATTACGGAGACATGGCTGCAAGGGGATCAGGACTGGGAGCTAAATAGCCAAGGATATACATCCTATCGAAAAGATAGGCAGGTTGGCAGAGAGGGTGGGGTTGCTTTGTTAGTAAGAAATTAAATTAAATCGATAGCAAGAAATGATGTAGGGTCAGATGATGCAGAATCTGTGTGGGTAGAGTTGAGGAACTGCAAAGGTGAAAAAACCATAATGAGAGTTATGTACAGGCCTCCAAATAGTAGTCAGGATGTGGGGCACAAGATACACCAGGAGATAGAAAAGGTGTGTAAGAAAGGCAAGGTTACAGTGATCATGGGGGATTTCAATATGTAGGTAGACTGGGAAAATCAGGTTGGTAGTGGATCCCAAGAAAAGAAATTTGTGGAATGTCTATGAGATGGCTTTTTGGAGCAGCTTGTGGTGCAGCCCACTAGGGAACAGGCAATTCTAGATTTAGTGATGTGTAATGAGGCAGATTTGATAAGGGAGCTTAAGGTAAAGGAACCCTTAGGCGGAAGTGACCATAATATGATAGAATTTACCCTGCAATTTGAGAGGAAAAAGCTGGAATCAGATGTAACGGTATTACAGTTGAATAAAGGCAACTACAGAGGCATGAGGGAGGAGCTGGCCAGAATTGACTGGGAGATGACCCTAGCAGGAAAGACAGTGGAACAGCAATGGCAGGAGTTTCTGGGAGTAATTTGGGAGACACAGCAAAAATTCACCCCTAGGAAGAAGAAGCATACTAAAGGGAGGTCGAGGCAACCATGGCTGACAAGGGAAGTCAGGGACAGCATAAAAGCTAAAGAGAAAGCATACAATGCGGCGAAGAGCAGTGGGAAACCAGGGGATTGGGAAGCCTACAAAGACCAACAGAGGACAACTAAAAAAGAAATAAGGAGGGAGAAGATTAATTATGAGGGTAAACTAGCCAGTAATATAAAAGAAGATTGCAAGAGTTTTTTTAGATATATAAAGGGTAAGAGAGAGGCAAAAGTGGACATTGGGCCGCTAGAAAATGACGCTGGAGAAGTAGTAGTGGGGAACAAAGAAATGGCAGAGGAACTGAATAGGTACTTTGTGTCAGTCTTCACAGTGGAAGACACAAGTGACATCCCCAAAGTTCAAGCGAGTCGGGGGGCAGAGGTGAGTATGGTGGCCATTACCAAGGAGAAGGTGCTAGGAAAACTGAAAGGTCTGAAGGTGGATAAGTCACCTGGACCAGATGGATTACACCCCAGAGTTCTGAAGGAGATAGCTGAAGAGATAGTGGAGGCGTTAATGGTGATCTTTCATGAATCACTCGAGTCAGGGAGGGTCCCAGAGGACTGGAAAATCGCTAATGTAACTCCCCTGTTTAAGAAGGGAGTGAGGCAAAAGACAGGAAATTACAGGCCGATTAGCCTGACCTCGGTCGTTGGTAAGATTTTAGAGTCCATTATTAAGGATGAGATTTCAGAATACTTGGAAGTGCATGGTAAAATCGGGCAAAGTCAGCATGGTTTCATCAAGGGGAGGTCATGCCTGACAAATCTGTTAGAATTCTTTGAGGAGGTAACGAGTAGGTTAGACAAAGGAGAGCCAATGGATGTTATCTACTTGGACTTCCAGAAGGCCTTTGACAAGGTGCCGCACAGGAGGATGCTCAGTAAGATAAGAGCCCATGGTGTTAGAGGCAAGGTACTAGCATGGATAGAAGATTGGCTGTCTGGCAGGAGGCAGAGAGTGGGGATAAGGGCGACCTTCTCAGGATGGCGGCCGGTGACTAGTGGAGTTCCGCAGGGGTCAGTGTTGGGACCACAACTTTTCACTTTATACATTAATGATCTAGATGAAGGAACTGAGGGCATCCTGGCTAAGTTTGTAGATGATACAAAGGTAGGTGGAGGGACAGGTAGTATTGAGGAGGCGGGAGGCTGCCTCAGGAGGATTTGGACAGGTTAGGAGAATGGGCAAAGAAGTGGCAGATGGAATACAACGTGGGCAAGTGTGCGGTCATGCACTTTGGTAGGAAGCATAGAGGCATAGGCTATTTTCTAAATGGGGAGAGAATTCAGAAATCTGGAGTGCAAAGGGACTTGGAAGTCCTGGTCCAGGATTCTCTTAAGGTTAACTTGCGGGTTGAGTCAGTAGTTAGGAAGGCAAATGCAATGTTGGCATTTATTTCGAGAGGACTAGAATATAAAAGCAGGGATGTGCTGCTGAGGCTTTAAAAGGCTCTGGTCAGACCACATTTAGAATATTGTGAGCAATTTTGGGCCCCGTATCTCAGGAAGGATGTGCTGGCCCTGGAGAGGGTCCAGAGGAGGTTCACGAGAATGATTCCAGGAATGAAAGGCTTAACATATGAGGAAAGTTTGAGGACTCTGGGTCTATACTCGATGGAGTTTAGAAGGATGAGGGGGGATCTGATTGAAACTTACAGAATACTGAAAGGCCTGGATAGAGTGGACGTGGGGAAGATGTTTCCATTAGTAGGAGAGACTAGGACCCGAGGGCACAGCCTCAGAGTAAAGGGCAGACCTTTTAGAACAGAGATGAGGAGAAACTTCTTTAGCCAGAGAGTGGTGAATCTATGGAATTCATTGCCACAGAAGGCTGTGGAGGCCAGGTCATTGAGTGTATTTAAGACCGAGATAGGTTCTTGATTGGTAAGTGGATCAAAGGTTACGGGGAGAAGGCGGGAGAATGGGGTTGAGAAAGTTATCAGCCATGATTGAACAGCCATGAGCAGACTCGATGGGCCGAATAGCCTAATTTCTGCTCCTATGTCTGTCTTATGGTCCTAAAACAGCACACAGTACTCCAAATGTGGGTCACATTCAGATTTCAAATGAATTCATTGTTTCCACTTTTATATTTCATACCTGTTATCATCAAGCGTCAAAACCTGTTAAAGGCATGTACTTAAACTCTTCAGAAGTCAAACTATTTTTGGCAAAGAAGGGAACTGAAAATACGGTATAAAAAAACACGAGACCTGACCACATAACTAGGAAGTGTATAAATCCTATTATATAAAAAGGGGCCTTGGTCACAACGACACACGAACACAGCTCGCCCGGGGCACACTGAAAAACAGCGCCCCCAAGCCCAGGTCGGGCTGTAACTGCAAATTCCTGCCCCTGCCTCCCCCGGGCCCAAACTGCGCAGCGCTAAACACGCACTCATTCCAATATGGCAGCGGGAGGTGCGGTTGCTAGGGCGGGCGGAGAGAGGCCGGGAAACGCGGTTGCCGGAGGGTCGGGCCGAGTCGGGAGGCACGGTTAATGGCAGACGAGGGAGGAGGGGAGTGGCTGAGGCCAGGCGGGCCGGTGGGGGCAAGGGGCAGGGGCAGGGACAGCGGTCCGGTCGCCGGATAGCGAAGGGTGGGGGATGCGGGCGGGCCGCCGGGAGACAGCGCCTCCTCTGCCCGGAGGACCGTCTCGCACCGCGATTGTCGACTCCGCATCACCGGGACGCGGCGAACCAATCAGCACAGCTCTTACTGCGAGCTGCCATTGCGGCGAAAGCGAGGCAGAGCGTTTTACCGGCATTTTGCCTGATTCTGGTGAAGCAAAGTGAGGGAAAAGGCAGGTGGAGGAGCTGCTGCTCATTGTTTCCTTTTCATCATTAGTAATTAAATAGAGAGAGATAAGTTTACTTCTTTGGAGGCGCACGACAATGGCGGACAACGATAAGCAGCGGCTGAAGAATTTCAAGAACAAAGGGCGGGATTTGGAGGTGAATGAGTTTTTTTTTATTGTTCCTTTTAGTGTTTGTGGCGGTGCCGCCGCTGCAGTGACGTCTTTAGTAATTTGTGAGTAACCCGAGTCAGGCCTGTCTGAGGCCTAACTGAGCCTCCAGGCGTGAGCAAGGCAACAAGGCGGAGACGTTGGAAGTTAAAAGGATACGTCAATAAAGAGGCTTTAAAGTAACTTGGTTCTGCAGCAAGATTTTGGAGTTCCTCATCGACTAATAAAACCGAGTTAACTACAGGCGTTTTCATGCAGTTTGAAAGTGAACGGTTTCGGGAAAATGTGCCAGCTATCCATATTTAAATGTTGTATAAGTTAGCGATTTGAAAACAAAATGAGTGCCCTAAAAAGATAGCGCAGGTAAAACTTGTAGTCATTTTTGACACTGCCAACGCATTTTAGTAGGGACATAACTTTATAAACACAATGGATGAAATTAAAAGGTGAATCCTCCATATCTAGTTTCCACTTATCTACCCTTTCTGTAAATAATTATTGTTGAACTGTTTCAAGAATGCTTATAAAGTAAATAGTAAAGCAGCCACTCTCTAAGGAATATAAATTCCCAATTAACTAAAATTGTTCCATGAAGCACAATGCAATGTACATTATCTGAAAATGATATGATGGCAATCATTATAACCTGCTGTATGGGGAAGGGTTTTATTTGTTAATTAAATGAATAATAATGATACCTAAAGATGATTGCAAGGGAGTTTGAAAGTTGTAAATAATCTGTAGATCATAGAAGTAATGCATAAACGAGTGGAACTTAATCTTTTGAATTGAGATGAGATTAAAGCCATTTTAGCATAATGTATACTCTAATGTATTTTATTTAGTTGGGAATCACTTGGCTGTTGCCAGCATTCTTTGTGTGTTCATTACAATCAGTGCAAGTTTGAGAACTTATGGCATTGGTTACTAGAAAGCATCGCTAAAATATGTTTGTATTGCAGAAAGGATCCCCTGAGAGTCGGAGCTATAATGAGGGCTACCATTGTGACAGGACTTTATCTTCTATTCTCTCCCCTTTTCACCAGAAGAGCTAACAGTAATTACGTGGATGTAATTGTGTCCTGTTGGCTTTTAACTACACTTGTTTTTTTCACTTCCCAAGACTGTAGTATCTGACACACTATCTGACACAATGAAATGAGTGGTGTGTGTTACAGAACATGTAAACAGCGATGTTTTAGTGACTAGAATATTTTTATTTAAACGTTCAATACAGTTGGTGATATTGTGAAAGCGATTGATACTTCTGTGGTGTTGAATTAACACCATTAGTTGGTGCTGGCTCGTATTGGGTTCATGAGCATTAATATTAATTTATAACTTAAGTTTGCCTTAGTAACCATTTGAAACCAGCAATCTTGATGGTGATCACAAATTAAACAAAAAAATGAGGCTGCAGCTGTAAACAAAGGAATTCACTTTCTTAGAATTGCAAGTTTCTGCTGTCAAACTTTCTGGTGGTAATAGAAAAGCCCTTCTGCGTATAATTTTAGTGGGTTGTGCTGCTTAATCTTATAGTTCTTTACATTGAAGAGCTGAGAGAAGATGCAGTATTTTTTTATTGATAAAGACATGGGCGCCAGTGGTGACTTAGCATTGGGCAGCAAGTTTTTTAAAATCTTTTACAACAGCTTAAGGTGCTGTGTTTGTTATAATGGAATTGGAAAAAAAACCTTGTTTCAGGAAACATTTTTTAAAGCAAACTGATAATACGTATGTGTTTTCTTTTTTGATGACTATAAATGTAGCTGTGCAGTCTACTGTTGAGAAGCACACATCAATTGAAAATAATGGACAATTTTAACTTCCTGGAGGAACTAAGGGAACTTTTCCCTGATCAATTTGTGGTCTTCTGGTTGAATATCCAAATGCTCTACCTTTTGAACCCCTGGGTCACCACGGTATCAAAAGAACAGCTTGCATTTAAATGCTGCTCTTAACAGGATAAGTCCCAAAATGCTTCACAGGATTATAATCAGTTAAAAATTGATAGAGTCAAAGAAGGTGATGTTAGGATAATAGGACGAGCGACTTAAAGCATCCTCAAATTGACTGATTTTTAAGGAGGAGAGAAAGGTGGAGATGAATGAACAAGGAATTCCAGATCTTAGCTCAAACAACTGAAGACATGGTTACCATTGGTGTGATAAAGGAGTGAGGGATGTACAGGAAGCCGTAGTTGGAGGGATGCTGAGTTCTTGAAGGGTAAAGAGCTGGAGGAATTTGGTGATGGAGAGGGCAGATGCCAAAAAGAGGTATGAACATAAGGATGGAGATCTTAATTTTAGAGGCATTGGTGGCCCAGGAACCAAAGTAGGTCAGCCAGAATGGGTGATCAGTGAGCAGAGTTTTAGATGAGCTCATGTTCATGGAGGATTGAAGACGGGAAGCTGTCCACCGACTTGGACAATATCCTTTATTTTCTGAAGCTTTGAAAGTTTAATTAGAGATTCTTCTGAGTGTTTCAATTGCAGCAACAACTTATATTTATTTAGTGCCTCTAACATAGTAAAGCATTCCAAGGAACTTCACAGGAGCATTATAAAAGGAAATATGACATCGGGCCACATAAGGCGATAGTTGGTCAGCTGACCTAAAGCTTGGTCAAAGAGGTAGGTTTTAAAGAAGGAAGATGAGGTAGTGGAGGTATTCCAGAGCTTACAGCCTATATGACTGAAGGGGCCAGCATCATTGGTGGAGCAATTAAAATCGGGGTCCTCCAGGCCAGAGTTAGAGGAGCACAGATATATCATAGGGTTGCAGGGCTGGAGGACATTATAGAAATAGGAAGGGGCAAGGCCATGGAGAGGTTTGAAAACAAGGATGAGAATTTTTAAATCAAGTCGTTGTTTGACTGGGAGCCTGTGTAGGTGAACGAGCACTGGGGTGATAGGGGAATAGGATTTGGTGCGAGTTAAAATGGGACCAGCAGAATTTTGGATGATAAATTTATGGAGGGTAGAATTTAGGAGTGCATTGGAATTGTCAAGTAACGGTAGCGGAGGCATGAATGAGGGTTTCCCCAGCTGATGAGCTGAGGCAGGCAAATTGGGTGATATACAGAGGTGAAAATAGGCAGCCTTATTAATGGGATGAATGTGAGGCTCAGCTCATCTTGGGACCAAATGTGACATCAGTATGTCCAAAATGTTATGGTACGGAATGCTGTCTTCCAAAAGTATACACCAATACAGTTGGTGATTACAGTGAATTCTCAATCAGGGTGTTGACCGTGGCACAGTGGTTGCACACTTGCCTCCCTGGCAAAGATTTGTATGTTCATTCCCCACACCAAAGCCTTGAGCTCAGTCTAGGCTGGCTATAGAGTGCAATAGTATCAATGGTATTTTATTGGGTGAGGTGTTAAACCAAGACCCTGTCTGTTCTTTCTGGTGGCGTAAAGGTCCTATGACACATTTTGAAGAGTATACGAGTTCTCCTGGTTTCCTGGCCAACATTTATCCCTCAACCAGAAACAAAAAAACAGATGATCTTGTCATTTAATCCACTGCTTTTTGTTTTTGTGCAAATTAGTTCCACATTTCCTACATTACAACAGTGACAGCACTTCAAAAAAGTACTTAATTGGCTGAAATGCACTTTGCGATTTCCCAGGCTCATGAAAGACACTGGGCCAAAATTTCCGAGGAGTGACAATCACCGTCGGATTGCCACTCCACTTTTTTTTCTTTTACCTTGCACCGGAGCTCCCCATTTCTGGCCTGGACTTCCAAACCAGGCCTCCTCAGAAATGTGGAGCATATCTATTCTGGGAATTCTCTTTGGTGGGGCAGAGTCATTAGGGGAAGCCAAGCCATGCTCTCTTTATGGCGGAAGCTACGATATTTTGTTAAGTCTTCATTCACTAACACAATGAATAACTTTGGGACATTTAAGTAGTTTTCGCTGTTAGTGAATGAGTGAGTGAGGTAAATGGGTAGGGTGCCAGCTGGGTAGGTGGTCAGGTTAGGGGAGGGCAATCAGGGGAGTCGGGTCGGGGGGCTCAGTGTGAGTTACCAGGAATTAGAACTTTTTTTTTTCTGTCTTACATTTCCAGGGTAACTATCCAGTTAAGTAAATTGGAACCCTCCGAAGTCTCTGGCTCGGACTTGGAGTTGAAGACTTTCCAGGGGGTTCCTGGGGTCAGGGGAATTGCCTATCAGAAGTCCAAGCTTTTTTTCTTTCGTTTTATTTTCTTACCGTGTCTATGGTAGCTTAGTTTTGTTCAGCAGGCTTAGTGTATTGGTACCCAAGTGAATGTCGAAAAATAAAGACACTTTGTAGTATACAACTTAATAAAACACACTGCTTTAATTTAATACATTGCTAGATCTTCAATACTGGATACATTTAATGGAGACAACTATTAAAACAAGAACAAAATTCTCCAGATACTAGAAATCTGAAACAAAAACAAAATGCTGGAAATACTCAGGTCTGGCAGCATCTGTGAGAAACGGAGTTAATGTTTCAGGTTGATGACCTTTCATCAAAACCTTTTTGTTTCTCTCTCCACATACGCTGTCAGACCTACTGAGTATTTTCAGAATTTTCTGTTTCTATTTCAGATTTCCAGCGCCCACAGTATTTTGCTTTAGTATTTCTGAACCTGATTGATCTTGCTCTGTAAATTAGGGCCTTTAATTTATATGAAGGTAACGTGATCAGAACATTATTTCTCGGTGAGAGAAACAAGTGATTTGTGAGTGAAGCTTGGGGTTAGTTCATGATTTTCTTTGTATGGTCATCATTGTGAAGGATTTCATTGTTGGGGAATAGAATAAGTTTCTACTTTGGAGTACCCAGTGTCTGGATTAGTCACAAGTGTATGTCTCATGATGGAGGGAGAAGCACTAAATTCTGCTTTAATTCCAGAGGAGCACACCTACTGCACCAATATCAATTTTCCCATCCACTCTATACATTGTGGTAGCCCCTGGAAAGAAGCTACCAATATAATATCAGTTTAGTGTTGGCTCCTTATAACCAGTAAAACAGTTTCTTCTCATGAAAATGAACACGATGCAACAGACATGGAGTGAATGTTTTAAATCACTGTAACATTCCCATCTCACTTGGTTTGAAACAGCATGGCGAACCATAAAATCAGATCCATGATCATTAATTTAGGATTTCAGTTGATACTGCATTAGATTTTTGACCTAACAGGAGAATTTGTGTATGCCTCAAGATTATATGGTGTCTTAATATCAGTCAAGACTTTAAAAATTGCAAATTTCAGCTTCTCAACCTCTGTCACCAACTCCTACTTGCTCGCTGTTTGGAATTGTTTCACTTTCAGTTTAAATCAGTGGTGGATGAGCACAATCATTAGAATGATTAAAATGTAATAATTTGGGGAGTCTGTGACTTTTTAAAAAAAAATTCAGTTGATTCAAACGTCCCATCTTCTCTCAAGTGATTTATCCTTTAATGAGCCTGATAAATAATGGACTACATAATGTTTACCACCTCTGGGGTAGAAAGGAAGGACTAGTGCTTTAAACTGATAAACATTTTTTTTCACAATTTAATTACCTGTATGAGTTAATTTAAAATGTGTTTGAGTGGAACACTACATTTGTATCATGGAATTGAAGGTTGTAGCTACAGTTCCCAACATAGTGAAGTTCAGAGTAGATGCAGAGGGGACCAAGTGCCACCCTGTGCAAGTGGTAAGTAGGAAAGAGCAGCATATGCTCTGTCTTGACAACTTTATACTCTACTCGGGAGCAGTATTTGGTAGAGGCCTGGGAACAGTTTCTCTCTTCATCCTCAGCCAGGAACCTGTCTTGGGTGTAAGCAGATAAAGATAAGGGAGAAATTAAAATCTTAAATTAGACTGTAATTGTTAGTAAATTACTCTATCTAAGACAAGTGGTTCATTGTGATTTATTGGTGCACACCAAGGCATGGGAAATAAATACATGGGAATAGAACTTATTTCCATTTAAGGCACCCAGTATCAATAAATTGTAGTACAGTTACAGCTGTGTTGCATTCCTGTACTACCTAAAACGTGGTTTGGTTTGACAAAAAAAATAATGGCCTACGTTGAATCAAAATGCTGTTTCTGTTTTGCTCTTTGTCATCTGAATGTCACTGGAAATTGGGGCTGTTTTATGCGATGAGCCCTTGCCTGTTGGAAACCATGTTGAACAATCCAAGCTCATTTCATTCTGGATCTTTACCACCAGCAGAGAAAAGAAGCATTCATCGCATTGGTCTAAACCTCATTCCAAGACACATAATGGAAATGTGTGGGGTAACCTACAGTATTGCCCAGTTTATTCCCCTGCCTCCTTTTCAGGAGTGGTTCTACATTTAAGTTTTAAAAAATATTAATTATATTAAAGTAAGAATATACTGTTAAAAGTACCCCAATTTATGATTAACCAAGAGATGTGAACAAACTTCTCACACACGTATTTAATCTTGAAAGCTTCAGCTGGAAACTTTTCATCAGTCCTCTTCCCTAAACTCTAGCCCCTTCCTTTTAGTTCTAATTTTGTCTTTTTAATTTGCATGATAACGAGGGAAGGTGGTGGAAGGGAGTTGGTGAACCTTAGCAAAGGTTGATAAACAGCTCAGTGATGATGTGGGGCATGCTAAGGCTGGTGAGTGAGAGAGATTAGCTAAAGATGTGCTCAGTTGATTGGGAGACTTGCTCAGCAAGAGCATGGAATTGTGATAGAAATACATGTAGAGTGAGGGAGTTCTCTGTCCAAAGACAGGTCTGACCCACAGCACAGCAACCTCCATCACCGATAGGGCAAGGAGGCAGGTCTTAAATCCACGCCAGCCAGAATGGGGATCAAAATCTGTGTTGTTAGCACCAGTCTGATCCACATTGACCATCCAGCCAACTGGCTCCCAAGGAGTCAGTTGCTGTGGCAACATACCCTTTTACATGCAGGTTAAAGTCTGGAGCTACAAGAAGTGATGGTAGGGACTCCAATTTCTTTCTATCACATGGCTGACCAGGAATCTCTCCCTGTTACCACCTGCCATTGGTGTATGTTGGAAGGATTTGCAAGTTGATACTCAACTTGTTTGGCTGCGTTATGAATGCATCTTCCTTGATCATCAAGTCCTGGAGTGGAACTTGAACCTCGAGCTTCTGGCTAGGGGGCAGGGACCCACTGCGCCACAAAACCTCCAGAGTGAGGGTAAAAAGCCAGATGATATGCTGGTTATCCGATAGAAAACTTTTTCATTGGGGTACCTTTGTGTGGCTCTGCATTGGAATTATATTTTGGGACTAAGTGCTTGTTTTACTGTACTAAGTAATGACAGCATTGTTTAATTTATTTTACAGTTTGAATATGGAAAAAGAAACCTATTCAATCAACTTGCCTGTAAATTTTCTGTGGGGTTACAGTGCTACTTAACATTCAACACTGGTGTGACCATTCTGTGGAATGAAGATAAGAAAGGGCAGTGTCACAGCCAGGCAGAGTCTAGGGAAACAGATGGGAAAAGGTTCATGACTAAAATTTTCTTCTCGGCTTAACAGGCCAAGAAAAGAAGCTGGTAATAAATGATTAAATAGATGCAAGGTTGATGAGCACAACTTTTGTATACCTATCCCTGTCCTAAAAGTGTGCGAAAGAGGTGGAAAATATTGAAGGGAGCAGTGTTACATGGTTGAAGCATGGGGCAGAGATACCAGGGTTTGGCTTACAGTTGAATCTTTTTTGGACTTTGAAAAGAAAACCATTGAATATTTGTGAGCTGAGGTCTGGGCAGATGACTTGTTAATTAGTTCTCACAGCAGGGGAGAGCCCCACAATATGAGGACTTTTTATTCCAATAAATGTGAGGGGAAGGAAAGATGAAGCTATTTTAATAAAATTGGAATATTTATTTTAAAATGACCTCATCTCAGAACAAAGCTCTGCTTAAAAAAAACCAAGATGGCATGGGAAATAGGAGAGGCCAAACAGAAAATTGCTCCACAGTGTCTACCAATGTCAGAGCCTGGAACGACATGCAGATCCACAGCATGGCTTAAAAGGTTCTCGTATCGCAGACTTGCATTAAGTGGGGAGGAAAAAACTATTAAATTATCACTATAGTCATAGAGGTCTACAACACAATAAAAGGCCCTTAGGCCCATCGAGTCTGCGCCAGTCAAACAAGTACCTAACTAATCCCATTTTTCAGCACTAGGCCTTGTATGCCATGGCATTGCAAGTGCACATCCAAATACTACTTAAATGTTATGAGGGTTTCTGCCTCTACCACACTTTCAGGCAGTGAGTTCCAGATTCCCACCACATTCTGATGAAAAAACTTTTCCTCACACCCTCTCTAAACCTCCTGCCCCTTAGCTTAAATCTATGCCCCCATGTTATTGATCCCTCCACCAAGGGGAAAAGCTCCTTCCTATCTAACCTATCTATGCCCCTCATAATTTTATACACCTCAATCATGTCCCCCCATAATCTTCTCTGCTCCAGGGAAAATAACCCCAGTCTATCCAATCTCTCCTCGATGAAAACTCTCCAGTCCAGGCAACATCTTGGTAAATTTCCTCTGCAATCCCTCTAATGCAATCATATCCTTCCTATAATGCGGATTCCAGAACTGCACGCGATACTCTAGCTGTGGCCTAACCAGCATTTTATGCAGTTCCAGCATAACCTTCCTGCTCTTATATTCTATGCCTCAGCTAATAAAGGCAAGTATCCCATATGTCTTATCCACCTTATCTACCTTACCTTAAGGGACCAATGGACATGCACACTAAGGTCCCTCTGATCCTCGGTACTTCCCAGGGTCCTACGATTCATTGTGTATTCCCATGCCTTGTTTGTCCTAAGTCTAAGTGGTCTGGCAGGCTTAAAAGTAGATAAATCTTCAGGCCTGGATGAAACGTATCCCAAGCTGTTGAGTGAGGGAAGGGAGGAGATAGCAGGGGCGTGCATCATCTCACACTTATCCGGATTAAATTCCATTTGCCACTGATCAGCCCATCTGACCAGCTCCTCTATATCCTCCTGTAATCTAAGGCTATCCTCCTCACTGTTTACCACCCCACCAATTTTCGTGTCATCCGCGAACTTACTGATCAACCCTCCCACATTCAAGTCTAAATCATTTATATATACCACAAACAGCAGGGGACCCAACACCGATCCCTGTGGAACCCCATTGGACACAGGCATCCAGTCACAAAAACAACCCTCGACCATCACCCTCTGCTTACTGCCACTCAGCCAATTCTGGATCCAATTTGCCAAATTGCCTTGGATCCCATGGGCTCTTAACTTTGTTATCAGTCTCCCATGTGGGACCTTATCAAAAGCCTTGCTGAAGTCCAAGTAGACTACGTCAAATGCATTGCTGTCATCTACACACCTGGTCACCTCTTCGAAAAATTCAATCAAATTGGTCAGACATGACCTCGCCTTAAAACCAAACTGACTGCCCTTGATTAATCCCTGCCTCTCCAAGTGTAGATTAATTCTGTCCCTCAGAATTGCTTCCAATAGTTTCCCCACCACTGAGGTTAGACTGACTGACCAGTAGTTCCCTGGTTTATCCCTTCCTCCCTTTTTGAATAATGGTACCACATTGGCTATCCTCCAGTCCTCTGGCCAGTGAGGTATTGAAAATTATTGCCAGCGCCCCTGCTATCTCCTCCCTTCCCTCACTCAACAGCTTGGGATATGTTTCATCTGGGCCTGAAGATTTATCTACTTTTAAGCCTGCCAGACCACTTAGAAACTCCTCTCCTTCTATGCTAATTTCTTTAATAATAACACAGTCCTTCTGCCTGATATCCATACCCACGTCGTCCCTCTCAGTTGTGAACATTGACACAAAGTATTCATTTAGAACCCTACCTACGTCTTCCAGCTCCACACACAAATTACCACTATGGTCCTTAATGGGCCCTACTCTTTCCCTAGTTATCCTCTTACTCTTAATGTACTTGTAAAATAACTATGGATTTTCCTTTATTTTACCTGCCAATGTTTTTTCATGCCCCCTTTTTTGCTCTCCTGATTTCCTTTTTGAGTTCCCCCCTACACATTTTATACTCCCCTGGGGCTTCCGCTGTTTTGAGCTCTCGGTATCTGCCATAAGCCTCCCTTTTTCTCTTTGTCCAATCCTGTATATCCTTGATATTCAGGATTCCCTGGATTTGTTGGTCCCGCCCTTTGTCTTTACTGGGATATGTTGGCCCCGTACTCTCCCTATTTCCTTCTTGAATGAGCCCCACTTCTCTGATGCAGATTTACCTATAAGTAGTTGCTCCCAGTCCACTCTGGCCAAATCATATCTGATCTTATTAAAATTGGCCTTTCCCCCAATTTAGAACTCTGATTTCTGACCCATCCTTATCCTTTTCCATAACAACGTTGAATCTAACTGAGTTATGATCACTATCTGCAAAATGCTCCCCCACTGATACCTCTACCACTTGCCCAGCTTCATTCCCTAAAATTATGTCCAGGACCGCCCCCTCTCTTGTAGGACCTTCTACGTACTGACTTAAAAGGCTCTCCTGGATACATTTTAAGAATTCTGCTCCCTCTCAACTTATCACACTATGACTAATCCAGTTAATGTTAGGGAAGTTGAAATCTCTCTCTATTACTATCCTATTATTTTTCTGAAATTTGCCTACATATCTGCTCTTCTATTTCTCTCTGGCTGTTTGGGGGCCTATAGTACACTCCCGGCAATGTGATTGCTCCTTTTTTGTTTTTAAGTTCTACCCATATGGCTTCATTTGAGGAGCCTTCTAAGATGTTACCCCTCCTTACTGTTGTAATTGATTCCTTGATCAATATTGCAATACCCCCTCCTCTTTTACCTCCTTCCATGTCTCGCCTGAAGACCCTATATCCTGGAATATTGAGCTGCCAATCCTGTCCCTCTCTCATCCATGTCTCTCTGTAATGATGTAACAAGTGTGGACACAATTAACATTGAAATGCTGTCAGGATCTGATGTACCTTTTGAATGAAAAGATAAGTGCTTATTTAATATATAGCTATTATCTTGAACTTTTTGCAGTTTTTCATGTGCTGGGTTATTGTTTCCATGTGGTAGACGATTCCAGTCAAACAAGCACTTATTATAGGCACGTTTTCTGTTTGAAATGATTCCCATGGGATGTCACCATAATGTTTAACGCTTTAAAGAATTTTAAGTTGTTTATTTTTTTTCTTTGGTGTTGGTTTAAATTTTATTAATCTTATAGTTCTTCGACTGATTGGTAGCATTGCAGAATAGGTACCACTTCAGTTAGTTGGAAGATGTATTTAAGACTAAAAGTAACAGATACCTATTTTGATTTAGTATGTTGAACTTCTCGAAACTGCTTCAGGCTCCCAGTCACCTGGAGCTGAGTTTAGTTCTACACAAAATTAGATCCCGTATCAAGTGGTCATTCTGCATATGTGAACTTAGCCGGGGCATATCACTTAGATAGTGTTTGACCTTGAGCAACAAAAAGCCTAATCCAGTTCTACAGTATGTCATTATATTTTCCTGTGAAGTTCTGTAAGATAATTAAAAGCAAGAACTCTAGTTTCTTCCTTGCCCCCTCCTAACTATAGGATCAAACTATGGACCATTCTGGTCTGTTTTGGTCAGCACCACATGTATTATCACAGCGGTTGAAAAGATCTACGTTAGATTAATGATTAATTTGAATAGTGTTAGTTCACAGTTTGGATTCATCGTTGCATTCTGTTTACTGTAAACTTTGAGTTTTGTGATCATGCTAGAGTAACAGTTTTAATTTAAAAAGAACGCCATGATTTAAGTAGCATTACAATTTGTTGTGATCTGGAAGGCAAAACAAATTTATTGTAAACTTTTTTTCTTTAGTCTATGAGAAGACAACGCAATGAGGTGGTTGTAGAACTAAGAAAGGTAAGAGTTCTTGTTAAAACAACACTGCTACAAAAGGAAATAGGGATTAATATGTAGAAAATATTAAAACCTGTGCTATTTTAATGATATGGTTATGAAAATCAAATATTAATTTATGATGGAATTTTTGTACGAATATAATGTCACTTGAAACCTTTTAACATTTGTGTTCAAGATGCTGTGTAGAATGTTAGTTTGTTACTTTGTAAAATTAAATTGCATGCACTTGGAGAAAGATTGGATTATCACCGCTAAATATGTATGAGTCATTTGGACTTTTGTTGGCATTTTAATATTGCAGTGAAAAATTGATATTTCTCAACTGAACAGCAAAATATTTCTTCTTCTTTAGAACAAGAGGGATGAGCATTTATTAAAACGAAGAAATGTACCTCAAGAGGATACTTGCGAAGACTCTGACCTTGATGGTGACATCAGAGTGGTAAATACTTTTGCTGTTGTATAAATAAATACTCTGTAGAATTTAGAGCTCAGGTTTTGATGCTGACATTGACTGATGAACACTGCAGGCAAGCCCGCTTCTACTTTGCAACATCACCAGCACTTACGATTATCTGGTTAGATCAAATGATCAGCATTTTCATTTTGCTAGATTCATTGTCAAAAACGAATTGTGGAAGTAGAGATTTTTTGCCTTGAAATGCATTGTTCTTTCACAAGTTAAAAATTACTTACTTTCCCATCCATAGTGAAAGAGGATCATTTTACTTAGAAGTTAAATTTGCAGGTTTTGAAATTTTTTTTTCTGAATAGTTTCCACTGTTTAAAAAGGATATTTGTATGCCATCCATGTTTTTATTTTATCAACCTGTTGTAAACACTTCTGCTGTTGTATAAATGAATCCTCCGTAGAACTCAGGGCTCAAGGTTTGGATCAACCTGAGGCCTTAAGACCAACCTGGACATAACACATCAGTAAACCTGACAAAGGGACAGGAATAGTCATCCTTAACAAGCATGAATATATCAACAAAATGCACGCCATTCTTAATGACGTGTCTGAATTTGTATCCATTGGACCTGCCGCTCAATGTGACTGGACTGCCTTGATCAAAAGTAAGCCGAAAAAAATGCAGCTGGACTTGTGTAGGAGCAATGAGCTGCCATGTGATATGTATGACAAGGTTCATCCTCACGGCTCGCAGCATCCACATATGTATGGGTTGCCCAAGACACACACAAGTGATGTCCCTTTGCGCCCTATTTTACCTATGACTGGTTTTGCACAATGTGAATTGGCCAAATGATTGGGTGATTTGTTACAACCAGTTTTGAGCAAGTTTTCCACAAACACGGTGAAGGACTCCTTCACTTTTGTGAAGACCATATAGGGCTTGAATATTGATAGCAATGCTGTGTCCATGTTCTCATTTGACATTGCTAGCCTATTCACCAATATTCCACTTAAGGAAGCCATAGATATTTGCGCTGCAGCACTATATCATGGCGATCTAGAGCTGCCACCAGTCCGCGAATCATTCATTCATCGAACTTATGAACTCAGCAACTTGCGCAATTGAGTTCAGTTTTAATGACAGCACGTATGGCCAAATAGATAATGTTGCTATGGGATCTCCCCTAGGCCCAACTCTTGCGAACATCTTTGTTGGATTCCGTGAGAAATGCGTCTTCGATGGAATGATGCCTAACCTGCTACCCCTTGCATATTTCCGATATGTAGATGATATGTTTGCTATAATTAAATCTGCAGCTGCATGTAATAATTTCCTTACATGTCTTAGTGGACTCCATCCTGCGCCCAAATTCACCTTGAAATGGAGCAGTCAAATCAGCTCCTTTTCCTCGACGTACTAGTTGATAAATTTGCCGGGGGTTCTTTACCACAGTCTACCGCAAGCCTACCTTCACTGGTGTTGGGATTCTTACAATTCCATGCGCTCTAAGATTGACCTTAGCGACATCCTCATAAATAGGGTTTGAGCCATTGATGCTGAAATAGGACGCATCAAAGGCATCTTGCAGGGTAATGGTTACCCTGATCTAGATCATTTCGCGCTGTATATCATGCAAACTCATGAATGGGCCTAAGGCCATCACTTTCAGCCCTGAAAAGTGCCCAGTATACCTCAGATTACCCTGGAAGGGCTAGGTATCTCAAAAATTTGAATAACGGGTGAAGCCAGCTGTTTCACACTGCTACTATGTAGTAACAACGCGAGTGGTATTTGCCACTAACAGGATGCTGCCATCGAGCCAAAAAGACGTTCTGCCTGTCAAACTAATGAGTAATGCGGCATATGAATTTCAGTGCCAGTGTGATGCTAGGTAAGTAGGCCGTTTGTCCCAAAGACTGGCGGATCACATCAAACAGCCTGAGCCTTCCATTGTTCGCAAAGGGCAAGGCATAGATCCTACCCAACCAGCCAGTGCTTGCAAAACTCAAAACAGTGTTAGACATTAGATGTGATTCTAAGATTGGACAACATTTGCTAAATAATCCTTGGTGTGCTAAGAATTATGCTGACAACCAATTTAAGATTCAGTTGGGCTCGTGGTGTGGCGCATTTACGTGTACTGGAAGTTACATGCATCAATACACAGGGCCCTGTTCTTTGCAGAGAGAAAGAACGTGTACACACATTGTGCTTGTTTCCCCTAAACAAAATAAGTGACAACCATTTGCTGGTTCATTCCTCAGGACAATGCCTTGATCAATCAGAGTTAAGCTGTCTGGTTTAAATTTCAAACAGTGCTCGGCAGTTAACTGTCAGTCACCATTCTCCATGGCAATGCCTCTACCAATCAGAGTCCACTTAGCAACTAATCAGCACTCTCTTCTCATTGTATAAATTGTTGTTCACTTTACATTTGATATTCTTGCGAATTGTCCTAATGAGTGCATGACAAAAAGCTTCGACAGACGCTCTCTTTTTCAGCAGTGCTCAAGTTCTGTAATACCAAATTACTATTTTTAATATGAGCAAACAGAATATTTTTATTTCATGCAGATGATATCACAATTAAAAATCGATCTCGTTATAAAATGTGTTAAAATCACTTAGTAATTTATAGCAGTTCTTTCCCCATTTAAGATTTACTTAATTGTAATTATTTATATATAAAAATAATATGAATGAAGAAGCATTAGAGGATGCAATCACGTTTCAGCTTGGACAATGATGCCATTCTTTAATTATTGGTTCAGTCCTCTTAAATATATATCATACTTTGTAGCATTTTATCAGGTATCTTAATAATGGTGAAGTTGAAAGTCTGCTTTATTGTGAGTTGTAAGGTACTTGGTGGTCTCAAAAGTCTATTAAGCTAATATGGGGACTTCATATTTGTACCTTAGGGGACATTTGTCAAATTTATTTTTATGGAGGGTAATAACAATTTTGTATGGTCGTCTTTTTTAGTAGTTTCAGCAAACAATTTTTCTACTGTCAGCAAGTTAGCCTTTTACTTTAGTATGCACCTCCCCATCCCCAAGCAGCTATGCTTTATTTCTTATGTGACCTGTAGATAATTTATTTTTGTGCATGCAAGCAATAAGTATAAAATCTATATGTTTGTACATTTTGTCTTGGGTTTGATTTATTGTACAGTAAGCTAAATGGTTGGTTTGTAATATAACTTCAAAAAGTATTCTCAATTTGAACAACTTTTACATGTAATTTGGAAACTAATGTTTTCTTTTTTACTCTTTCTGCAGCAAAATACATCATTAGAAGCAATAGTGCAGGTGACTAACTTTAATGTTAAAGTTGTACTTTTATTTACCACAGCATTAACTTAAATATTTACTAATTGTAAAAATTTTGTTGTACAGAATGCTTCCAGCGACAACCAGGGGCTTCAGCTCAGTGCGGTGCAGGCTGCGAGGTGAGATTGTCACCGTCTGGACTTTCTAACATCTGATAGAATCTCAATATAAGTAACTTACTTCTGGAAATAAATAACAATTCATTCCCTTTAGAAACTTCAGAGGCCTCTGTTACCAAGAATGTATACATTTTTATTAATTCATGGGTTGTGGGCATAGTTGGTAAGCCAACATTCATTGCCCATCTAATTGTTCTTGAAAAGGTGGTGGTGAGCCATCACCTTGAACCATTGCAGTCAATGTGGTGAAGGTGCTCCACAGTGCTCTTCAACAGGAATTCCAGCTGTTGACCCAGCAATATGGAAGAAATTGAAATATATTTCCAAGTCAGGATGGTGTGTGACGTGGAGGAGAATTTGCAGAAGTAGTGTTTCCATATGCCTGCTGTCTTTTTTTGTCTGGGGATGTAGAGGTCATGGGAGATGCTGTCAAGGGAGCCTTGGTGAGTTGCTGCAGTGCACCTTGTAAATGGTACACATCGCAGAGATGTTGGAGGGAGTATTTGTTTGAGGTACACTCCTGGAGAACAGAATGTGAGTGCCTCTGATCTGTCACATGGCTTGCCTGACATTCAGTATTGTATGTGCATAAATTTCCTACAGCCAAATATTAAGAATATTGAAATTGCTGTCTTCAGCCCCCACTACAAATTCTGTTTCCTAGCCACTGTCTTGGGGCTGTACTAGACTGTTGGCAACAGGAGCATTTATTTTATTCTGATCTGGACTTCCAACCATATACATTCCATCACCAAGATGGTCTGCTTCCACCTCTGTCTCCACTACTGCCTCAGCTCATCTGCTATTGAAGTTCTCATCTGTCTCTTTGTTACTCAACTATTCCAGTGCTCTAATGAACAGTCTCCGTTCTGGCACCTTCCATTAACTTGAACTCATCCAAATTTCTGCTGGCTATATCCTAACTCTCAAGAAGTCGGTTCATTCAGCATCCCTGCGTTTGCTGACCTTTATTGGTCCCAGTCTGACACTGCCCCAATTTTACAATCCTTATTTGTTTTCAAATCCCTTCATGATTTTGCCCCTCCCTGTCTCTAACCACATCCACCCCAACAACCTGAGGCATCTATGCTGTCCTCCAATTCTAGCCTCCTGTGCACGCTGAATTTTCATTGCTTCATCAATTGCAGCCATGTCTTCAGCTCCCTCAGCCCCAAACTCTGGAATTTCCTCCCTGAATCTCTCTGACCCTCTACCTCTCTTTCCTATTTTAAGATGTGTTTTTAAGCCTACCTCTTTAACCAAGCTTTTGGTCACCTACCTAATATCTCCATTTGGCTACATTCTATTTAACACTTCTGTGAAGCATTGTGGGATGTTTTCCTACATTAAAGGAGCTGCATGATTGCAACTTGTGAAGTAAAAACGTTCTCAGCTTTCAAGTTGCCTTGTTTATTTCTTTCAACAGGAAGTTGTTGTCAAGTGATCGCAATCCACCAATAGATGATTTAATAAACTCTGGCATTTTACCAATTCTTGTGCATTGTCTAGAACGAGATGACAAGTAAGTAGCGCGCATTGACGTATTTATTTAAAATAAACTTTCTCGGTCTCAAATGGTTCTGAAAACTGCATTTCACAGTGCAATGCAAGATGACCTGCGGGCTTCATAATTTGATGTATTTTGTTTATAGTCCTTCATTACAATTTGAAGCAGCATGGGCTTTAACAAACATCGCCTCTGGCACTTCAGAACAAACACAGGCTGTGGTTAAATCAAGTGAGTGCCGCTTTTTTCTTAGATACTGAGATTTTACTCTCAGTTACAGGAGTAGCCCTTTAAATATAATTGCAAAGCACTTGAATTAATAATTCTCTAACGCTTACCGTTCAATTTGAAAACTATAATTTGAATTTTAGTTTAATTAAAGTTGTGGCATTTTACTAATGAAATCACTAGGTCAGCAGAAGATTTATGTTTGGTATGTTTTGATTAATGCTTTAAATGATTTTGCAGAATAGAGGATTAAGCAAGCATCTATCTGTTGTGAATAATTCATAGTTTATTTTTAAAGCTAGTGTTGTAAACACCATCTTTGCATTTTAATTAGACATTTTCTTTATTGCTGCTGATTCTAAAATTTCAAAAGTTATAATAAAACAAACGAAAAGGAAACCCCAATGTGCCTTACAAGTTGTCCTCACTTTTATATACAAATATAAATTTTACAATATAAATTTTTCATTGTTCTTCCTGTTAGATGCTGTTCCCCTTTTTTTAAGACTGCTGCACTCTCCACATCAGAATGTGTGTGAACAAGCGGTTTGGGCTTTAGGCAACATCATAGGTATGTTTTGTCATTTGGTATTGTTTATTCTGACAATTAAAAGCTTAGGATTTTTCTTTTGTAGTTATTGGGGTAGATTTCAGTTTGCCAACTTGAGTGTAAAACTGGTGATGTGGATCAGCTGCAAGTGGAAATTGGGCAGTTTCTATTGTGGTGGGGAATCTACAACACCAGCTTTATGGCCTGATGGCAGGGTAAAAATCTAACCCTTTGTATTATGTAGGATATCCTGAATCTGGGTGTGTTAAGGGGCTGCATCACATAGAGGAGTTATGCAATGTTTGAGATTGAAACATGAATTTAGGTGAGCATCCACACATGCACTGAATACCAACTTTATCTCTAGCAATTCCCTTGATCGTTCAATTGCCTGCATATTGTAAGATTGTTGGTTTGACATCAAATCTGAGTCAGTTATAGCTCACCATTGGACAGTCTGAAGCCATCAACTTTTTCCCCTGTCACTCGCTTACTACTAATTATATTTCCCTTCCCTGTCTTGTTTTCTCAAACTGAACCAAATTGTTCACACTCTGGCTATTGCTGCCCCACCTCATTGCTCGATCACTGAAACCCTTCTAACAGCCTTTGTCATTTTCTAGTCTCAACTTTTCCAATGCCTGTCTTGTTGGCCTCCTGCCCCCATGAATTATACCTAGTCACTTATGGTCCAAAACTGTCATTTATGTCCTCTGCCCTTTCTCATTCATCTATTATCCCTTTCCTCACTGGTTTCCCATCTCCCATTGTATTTAAACTTAAAAGCCCATTCACAACCTTTTCCCACCTTAACTCAGTCAGCTCCTATAGCCCTATAAAACATCCCAAATCCTCTATTCCTCTGATTCTGGCTTTCTATTTATATCCTGTCCTATCATTGTCCCACCATAAGAACCTTTCACCTGCATTAGTCCTGCCTTATGAAACTCTCCTTAGGCCATCTCTCTTCTTGGGTTTCTTCTTTTAAAAACCTTCTTCCACATTTAATCTCTTCACTCGGCTTGGCATCCATTTCTATGAGGTGTCTTGATATTACTTTTTATGTTATAGGAGATTGCAAATTCAATTTGTTGACTATTTTATATATATTTCAACTTTTAAGATGTTTTATTAACTTGGAACACATCCAGAATGTTCTGAACAATATGTGGAACTTTTGTGTTTTTATATTCTTTTGGATTCAGTTTACTATTTTCATTTTATTTTGCTAGCGAAGGTGTCACAATGTGCAGCAAGTGTCCAGATCACACTAGGTGTATACAATGGGTTAGACCAAAAGAGATACTGCAATATTTTAACATTGTATAGAAAAATTTTCAATATATCACAGAAAGCAAATGGCCTACTTTTCAGAAATGATTGCAAAGCAGTAAGTTATTTGCTTGCCTTCTTTATAATTATTGCTGTTATCAACTTCACCGTGACATAATTTGGCAGATGATGGATGTCAAATGTTTAATCAGATGAAAAAATGGATTAAATTTTAATCTATAACTACTGTTTATCTCTTAAATTGGATGCTTCTTTAGAGTACTTCGCCTTGAATCAAAAAATATTTTTATATAATTAGGCTGCTATTTTATGCTGGTTAGCTGTTGCCCATAGAAATAACTCATTTTTTTCATATACTAAGACCCTGTCCACCTGTTAAGGTAGTTGTAAAAGACCACTGCTGCATTTGAGAAAAAGCAGGGAATTCTCCACTTGAGCTGGCTAACGTTCATCCCTCAAACAGAGTAACTGATTTTTTATTTCATCATTTGTGAGAATTTACTGTGTGAAAATTGACTATGTTTGCTAACAAAAGCAACTGACTACACATCAAAAAGTACTTGATTTGATGTAAAGTAATTTAAGATGTCCAGTAGGTCTAAAAGGTGCAGTCTGTCTTTTAGGTTTGTATCAGATAGGCTGTCACTTTTTCATGCAGTTTGACATTTTGCATATTGTGCTTTGCGTGATGAAACTGATAATTTTTTCCCTCAATTGTTACAAATAGGGGATGGCCCTCAATGCAGAGATTATGTAATTAGTCTGGGAGTTGTGAAGCCCCTACTTTCTTTCATTAGTCCATCAATTCCTATTACCTTTCTTCGAAATGTCACATGGGTGATGGTTAATCTCTGCCGTCACAAAGACCCTCCCCCACCAATGGAAACAATTCAGGAGGTAAGTAATTTGAGATTTATCAATTTGTTTCACAATTTAAAAGAAAAAGTTTCAGCTGAATCATTTGAAAGCTAAAATTGACACAATCATAATCTGAACAAAAATCTTTTCTCTAGATTCTTCCAGCCTTATGTGTGCTCATCCACCACACAGATGTTAATGTAAGTAACATGAATTTAGCACATGCAGAAACTTTCTCCTTAGTAGTGGGACATAGTTTGCACAAGTTAATTGCAATTTTTTTTTTGAAAGACTGAAAGTGCATTCTCTTTACTGAAAGTGCATTCTCTTTACATCCCCTTCAGTCCCCCATGACAGCATGTTGTTCCCACTCTTCCAATATAGCTTCCTTTGTGGCCCCACCTTCATCTGCCTTGTGTGGCAGTCTTCAGCTGTCTTTACACCACATTGGCACTTTCTTCTTAAATCCTTGCACGTTTTTACTTTTGCGCCCCCCACCCCCCTCCAACTTCATAGTTTCCTGATAATATGCTTTTGTGTGCTTTCAGTCACCTCTCTAAATCTCCTTAGTTTCTTTTCCTCTTTTCCCCTACAGTAAATGCACAATATAAAACCAAATTTTTACTTAGAGGTCAAAATTTCAGAACTTTGCACAGTGCTTAAATACTGATATTTCTTATTGCCATTGGATTAACACATTTAATAGATTTATATTATTTTACAGATGAAAGGATAAATTGTAACTGATAAGCAGCAGTAATTCTCCATGTGGCTTGTCCTTGTTGGAAGCCAGTGTCAACTGGGGGCAATCCAAGTGAGAGAAAATCAAAAGGAAATTATCTTTATTGGGTGGTGGTTCAATTCAGACCAGATACTTCTGCTTTTAAGCAATTTTGCATGTGAATTACAATATTTGTAAAAGCTTCATGCCTTTTGAATAGTAAAATAAATGGACAGAAATATAATTAAATGTTGGTAATAGTGTGTTCTGCAGCTTCCCCATTAAGTATGTTAACTAGCTGTATTTGGTGTGCATCTATTTGTATACTGTACATGCTCAAAACACTTCAAAGAATTTAATGACCATCAAGCACGTAAATTTATGTAAAACCAGTGGACCACCTGTGGCATTTCACACAAATCAGAGTACAAGAAACAATTGTAAAGAGAGTGGAATACCAAAGGAGTCAGAATCCAGGGAAATACAAGGCAGCTGGTTAAAACTTTTAAAATATTTTATTAAAATTAACATTACAAAATAATCTGGGTGAAGAGGAAGTGCTTACAATTAACATGGATTTTAGATAGGGAGATGATGCTTAAGAAACAGGATGGAGTTGTTCGAGGCACTCTTTCCTCTCCCCCACCCCCACCCCCTCCGTGCGCTCTTCCACTTCCCCACGCCCTCTCTCCCTACCCCCCTCCCCCAGATAGCATATTTTACATTTCCCCTTTTAGTAAATTGGCGATGCATTTGCTATCTGATTCGTAGGGAATAAAGCACTTGTGCCTCTGGAATAATTTACTAGCCTCATGTGATTCAGATGATTTTCTGTTCCCTATGGAATTACATTTATAATAAAGGGTTTCTTAATTTTGAATTCCATGTTAACTCATACTAAATGTTTGTTTTTGTCAACTTCAGATTTTAGTCGACACTGTTTGGGCATTGTCCTACCTAACAGATGCTGGAAATGAGCAGATTCAGATGGTTATAGATTCAGGGATTGTTCCTCACTTGGTGCCCCTTCTCAGCCATCAGGAGGTCAAAGTTCAGGTAAGGATTCAGTCATTGTAAATGAAATCTTATTTGTAAAGATATTTTCTTTCAAGTTTTTGCAATGTTATTTATCAACTGGTCTTGTGTACTGGATCAAGTCAAAGTAGTTAGGTGAAACCAATTAAAAAGTAAGATTGAGTATTAAATCAGTCAGTTGAATAGCTCATTTGTGGCAGTCTCACTCAACTTTGATGAAAAATGCCACATTACAGTCATGAATCGATTACACTGTTTGGTTGAATTGACTCGTGAGAGATTTTGTGTTGGGGCTTATGCTAATGGGTTTTTGGCTAAATTTGAGTGTAACTTCACCCCAGCAAGACTGATGCACTTGTTATCATCACTGTGGAAACTGAACTTAAAAACAGAAATTTAAATTCCCAGTGGCCAACTTAAAGGAATTGCACGATAAGCTTTCAACTTTTAAGACTTTTACTGTAACAACCAAAAACAACATTGACTATAAACACTTTCGTAGGTAATTTGTACTCTAAACTACAGAAAAGTTCTCTTGTTAATGCTTTAATGTGACCAGAAATTTCCCTCCACTGTAATACTTTATTCTCCCCTAAGTAGACAGTGTTCTACTAGAACCAGTCCAAAATGATTCGTACTTCCCGAGAGCTTGCTTCCCCTTTTCTTTTCCAGCTAGATACTCCTAATACAGGCATGAACACCTTGCACCTTCCTCCCAGTAAAACAACCTGGGCCCTCCCTTTAATCTTTACCACCCAAGCAACCTGGGCTTGCTGTCAGCAGAGTTCAGAACAGGTCACATGACCCCCCCTTTATTCCACCCTTTTACCCTAAATTAAAGTGTGTGTCCTGAAACATAACAATCTTATAAAACCTCGCATTTGTAATGCACTGCTGAGCATATTTTTCCAATTACAAGCTAAACAGAAACTCCATATCTGGGCTGAGTCTTGCGAGATAAAATTGTCATCAGTCTGACAAAGTCAAGATGCATACTGTTAATCTGAGTCATTTTGATACTGGTGCAATTTCTTGGAAAATGAAATTAGCTAGATACTTGTGATTTTAGATTGATGGTGCTATTAAGCAATGTTGCAAAATGAGGGTTGTGTTGGAATTAATTTTAAAAATTAGCTTCAATGAACGCTATTTTTAGTAAATACATAAACTTGTTTTTGGCTGCTCAGTAACAGCAAGATAAGATTGTACAACCTTAAATTTATGCACTTTGTGAAATCATAAAGCAGGATAAATTATTTATGTATATATTTAACAAAATACTGACATTTGCCCAGACTGCAGCTTTACGAGCCGTGGGAAATATTGTAACTGGCACTGATGAGCAAACACAAGTAGTCCTGAACTGCGAAGCTCTTTCTCATTTCCCAGGATTGCTGGCTCATCCTAAAGAGAAAATCAATAAGGTAAGAAACTTCAGAATTATTTTCTGCCTACTGAATCCCTTCTATGAATTCTGCACAGCTTACAGTTCCCATGTTCCTAATGATCGAGTGATAACATTTACAGCAATTCTGTTGGAAATGATGAAATGGAGATTATTGGCTTTGTGTGTCTGTTCGGACTGGAGTATACTTTAATGTAGTTATTTGTTAATGGTAAGATGCAACTATTTAAAAATAAAAAAATTTTAAATTTTAGTTAGAAATGTTAGTAAGATAATGCAAGATGCAGGAATTTCAAGATACAAGAGTTCAAGAAATATTAACTCTTTTGTGTGTGTTTGTGTTTGTGTGTATGTAGTTGGCTGGCAATATGGATCTGATTTCATTTGTAAACATTGGTGCTGATACTGAAGTGCATCTGAAGGAAATCATATTTCATCTGAGGGGCTTTACAATGTGATTTTGCTAATGATTAGAGCCTCAAACAGCCCATTTGCCAGCTTGGGTGTGCCAGAATTCTCTGACAGGGTGGCATTGTTGTGACCCTGTGAGCTGATCCAACAAGAGTTAGTATCTAAAAATATATTTGAGTAGATTCTTGAACATATGCATTGTATACTGTTTTAGGGAAGTTACTTTCTGCAGCTCATACATACTCTGTACAAAGATACTTTCAATAGTGAATCACTTAATGTGCATAATTTAAATGCCTCAAAAAATGAGAAGTCTGCAGGCAAATGTTATTTGTTAGTAACTTGTACTTTTACTTGACCTTCTGTTTTCTAATTATGCAGGAGGCAGTATGGTTCCTATCCAATATCACAGCTGGAAACCAGCAGCAAGTACAAGCGGTGATTGATGCAAACCTTGTACCTATGATTATACACCTCTTAGATAAGGTGGGAGACTACACTTGATAGATTTTTGCTTTTATATAGCCTTATTGAGACTTTGCAAAGTGCTTTATTAAGTTTTCTTTTGAATTGAATGATGTACTTAAATCTGTTAATTCAGTAGACAAGGGAATCATTTCCATATTTTAAAACCTGCTCAAAGTGAGAAATTGCAACAGATGTGCAAAAAGAATTGTCATGAGGAGAGCAGTGTTATTACAAATGTCATTTGTAGATTCAATGTACATTTAAATTGGAAAAGAACAATAATCCTGGGTCCAGACGATTATAAAATAACTCCTCAAAATTTCAAATAGTAAATCAGTTCTGTTTCATTACTTTGTGTGGATTCAATCCCGGCTTTCTTGTTTACTTTTTTTTCCTTAGGGTGATTTTGGTACTCAGAAAGAAGCTGCTTGGGCAATAAGTAATCTAACTATTAGTGGCAGGAAAGAACAGGTGGGTAAAACTGCATAAATTTAAATAAAACAGCTAACATAATCAGGAAGTCATGCTAAGTTAATTTAAACTCTAGTTTTGCAATGTTAGAGTAAAGTTTTAGTTGGAAATTTCACTTGGAATTTATGTAAATTGTTTTGTACAAATGTTTTGTCATTACTATTTTGTAAAAGACAGAAATATGATGTGGAACTGACGAGTATTTTTCATTAGGTTGCATACCTGATCCAACAAAAAGTAGTTCCTCCATTCTGTAACCTGCTTACAGTGAAAGACTCACAGGTAGTGCAAGTGGTATTGGACGGATTAAGTAACATCCTCAAGATGGCAGATGATGAGGCAGAAACAATAGCTAGTCTGATTGAAGAATGTGGTGGTAAGAATGAAATAATTTTAATCCTCTGTATGAAAGTACTTGTGGAGATTTTGACTCTCAACTAGACTAAGTTTGTATTGCAGTCTTGATTTGATACTTCATACTGGTATTCTCCTATGTAAAGCTTTCAACAGTACCCGAGCCCTGTGGCTAGGGTGTGAAGGGCAACTGGGAATAGGGAGTAGATGATTTCCAGAGTTGATCAAGAATGCCGCCCAGCAAATTGGCAACAGAGGCCAATTGACTTGCCTCTGAAATTAATAATGCTGTACAAAATCTTCACACTGTGTGTATGTGTGTGTGTGTCTCTCTGTGCGCATCTCAATATTAATTTGAAGGTGGATGGATAGTTTCATAGTAGACATTCTGCTCCTGCAGTGGTGTCAACAGTAATATGTTGGATACCTCCCCATTCAGTCTTCTGACAAAAAAAAGGGAGATTTATCCTTGCTAATCAATAAGCTATTCTTGAGATCTGTCTGTAAATGGCCAGACTTTAATCAAATGATTATGAAGCATCCAACTTTGGTTTGGATTAGTCAGATGTCCAAAAAGATACCTGTGTTAAATGGCGATTAAAGGCTGGTATTCATCACTGTGATGGTGGGCAGTCAGATCAGCCGGCCTGGGAATAATCGATACTTTGTATACTAGCGTATAAAATAAGAAATGTTTACCCCAGTTTGGGATTAAGGCGAAGTTGGTTGTGGGGGAGCCAAAGCAAAATAACGCCTATATCCTCTTTAGGGAGTTCCCTCCTGCAATGTGTCTTTCCAACAAAACAGTTTTGTTGAACTTGGACTTAATGCATGGCATGGTGCTGCTGCTGCTATTCGTTAGCCGTTGCCCTGCAGCTCTAGTTCTGTGACATTTAAATTATAACTTCCTCTCTGATCCGCAAAGTGAGCCTTGGTTAATACTGCTGACATAAAGTCTGCAATGGAATGGATGCAGGGAGAGGAGAATTTGGAGCCAGGACTAAATTTTCAGAGGAGAGTTTCCGTTTAAATATCATCTCAGAGCAGACGATCAATGGATAACAATTTGCTGGTCAAGGACAAAAAGTGTAATTATGGACACTGGTCAGCATGAAACTGAGAATAGTAGAGGAAGAAGATTTTGAATGTTAGTCTTTGTCGTACATGAAAGTTGTGTAAATTTTATTTCGGTTTAAGGTCCTCCTTGGTATTGGACTAAGTGCTGGGAATTTGATGTTCAGTATTTGCTTCAGATCAGAGACTTATGAAGTAACAGAAGTGAACAAAAGTACTCGTTGGTTATAGTAAAGTAATGAATTCCATGACACATGAAGTAATGAATCACAGGTTCTAGAGATCTGACAATTTAAAGAAAAACATATAATGTCTTTCGGAACTTAAGGGTATCTCCAAGTGCATTTCAGCAAAATTAATATCTTTTGAAGGGGGCTGCTGCCAAGTTAGCTCGCACAAACAGCAAAGATATTTGATCAGATGGTGTTATTTGAGGATAAATGTTAGCTAGGTCATCAGATTCTTCTCTTTAGAAAGTGCAGTGGGATTTTTATGCCCACTTGGGAGGGCAAACAAGGCCTTGGCTTGAAGTCTCACCCAAAAGGCATGTGTAGCATTGGAAGACTAATCTAAAATGTCCTTGTGTCTCTGGAGTGGGCTTGAACCCAAGGCTTGCGCTTTGTTGGTCAACTCTGTTAAATGTTACTTGGTGACGCAGTGGCCCAACCATGGCATGGCAGTCTCTTCCGCATTTGCTGAAGATGAAGACATTGGGCTGAGAAGGTGTGGGATTTGTTGGCATCTTACTCTGGGCCCTCTTCTCGGTCAGCTGAGCCATCCATTTCTCCTTGCCTCTTCCAATGCCCCTCCAAACAATCATCTTCCAGAGATCATGGCCATCAGCGACTATCTCCCAGTTGTCTTGTGCCGATGCCCATCATCTTCATATCTCACTTTCAGGTATCCTTGCAGCAAAAGTATAGATGTCCAGCAGGTCATGATCCAGTGGCCAGTTCACCATACAGAAGGTCTTTGGGTATACGTCCATCATCCATCTAATGAATATGGTTGAGCCAGTGCAGATGTCATTGACTTACTAATGAGTGTATGCTATCCAGCCAGTGAACTGCTGTAGGAAGCCCTAGTGAGAGTGCTACAAATGAACCATGGCTGGCAATTACTATCACCTTATAGTACCCCATTTGGTATAGCAAGGAGAAACATGCTGCTTTGTTTTTCCTCAATTATTTGTGATATTTAATTCTTGTATGGCCAAAATTGTTGCTTTGCAAACGATCATAAGGGATGATTCTACAGAAGGTAGTATTGGCAGGAAACCTTTGGACATTTGTGTGCAGTCTGTGTTTGTCTTTTGCAGGCTGCATGCCTGTAAATTCCTAGTCATCTAAGTGCTGCTCTCCACTGGGAGAGCTGAATGCAGACTTGACCTTGTAAAATGTTTCGTATCTAGTGAAAATGTTTCAGAATTACAGGGTGTTGGAATTTTAAAGAAAAAGTACAGCTAATATTCTCCAAATTCTCTTCAGGTTTGGAAAAGATTGAACAGTTACAACATCATGAAAACGAGGACATCTATAAATTGGCATATGAGATCATTGACCAGTATTTCTCAACAGATGATGTAAGTTTAAGGAGCATTTTGGGTGTACTTACGCCACATAGACTGCAGCAGTGCAAGAAGGTGGCTCACCATCACCTTCTCGAGGGCAAGTAGGGATGGGCAATAAATGCTGACCAAGCCAGTGATCCCCACAACCTGTGAAATTTTTAAAAAACATCAAAATACAAAATATACACTGTGTAGCTTGTCCACGGATCTTCCTTGCTCAAGTTCTCACTGAAGATTTTGTCATGTTCTTTGTCAGCATTTATAATGTTCAGTTTTGTCGTTATACATGTTTACATACATAGTATACACATTTAGAATGGAAAGCCGTATCTCAACATATCAGCAGTTTGCTGTCAGTCTGTTAATGGAGCAATCAAGTAGCTTTATTGACAATCCTTTTTTACTCACCCTAAATTGAATTTCTTTTTTTTTTAAAAGTCAGCAAAATTGCTATCACCTGATTATCAGCCATGTTTTACTGTTGATTAGAAAATGTAAGTGTACTGTTTACTGATGCATGTGTGTGTGTGAGACACAGATAAACCTGCAGGAGCCAATTGCAAAACACAATATTTACAGACATCTGAAAGTTCCCACACCACCTCATTCTCAGAATGCTAACAACCCAGTGCGCTGCCCTTTTCCTCGCTGACAGACACCAGCAGTCTGAGTGTGAGTCAAATCCCATATTCCACACTTCTGTTGAGCCACAGATTTCCTTATCTGCAAATCTGCCAAATTCAAGGTACTCCTTCCACAATAATGCTAGTCCAAAATATCCCCTTTCCCATGCTGAAAAACTTCAGAATTTGGTCTCCTAGATTAGCTGGAGCTCGGAAATATCCCCTAGCACTGTCAAAGCTCAAGATCACCCCTAATGGGCAGTTGCATGGCAAATTCATTTGATATAAAGAAGTGTGAAGTGATAAATTTGGAAAAAAGAGGGCAGGCAATGTAAACTAAATTGTACAATTTTAAACAGGGTACAGAAGCAGAGAGATTTGGGGGCACAGTTGTACATAATCTTTGATGGTTGCAAGACCAGTTGAGACACCTATTTCAAAAGCACTTGGGATGATTAGTTTTATTAATAAAGGCATGGAGTACAAAAGCAAAGGAGTTATGCTAAACCTTTATAAAACACTGGCTAGGCCTCAGCTGGAGTATTGTTTGCAATTTTGGACACCATATTTTAGGAAAGATTCAATAGTAACTTTAAAAATGGAACTGGATAACTATTTGAAAGGGATAACATTTTAGGGTTAAAGGGTAAGAGCAGGGGAATGAAACTAATAGAATAGTTCTTTCAGAGAGCTGGCATAGGAACCTCTTTTTATACTAAATCATTCTCTATGGTTCTATAATTAAGTTTTACTCCAGCTAATGAATTCTATTATTTTACATGGAACTGAATTAAGACTAATGGGTCTGTGGCTGCCTGAATCTGTTTTGTTACTCTTTGAATATGTCTTCCACATTAGATTGTTTCTAATCTATTGGTACATCTCTAGTGGTTCCCTAATAATGAATGCAAATACTTCTCAAATCTTTCCACAAGTGCCTCAGCTCTCTAGGATAGATACTGTCTGGAAATGTATTTGTTTTAAGCCCTTTCACCATCTTTCCTGTAACCGTCATTAATTTTGCCTTGGTTAACTCTGGTGAGTTCATGTTGCTCCAGTGTTCCCCAGTGAATACTTGGATACAGCCGTTCAGAATATTTACTGTTCTGTGTTCTGCATTTTCAAGCCTTTGCATTTTTGTGGATTTCTTGTCTCCTTTCACTACCTTAACTATTGAAGTAATGTAAGAGGTTTTTACTGCTAGGTATTGCCTTGGCTGATTGATTTTTTTTTTCCCTTTTAAGATTGACGAAGATCCCGCTCTGGTTCCAGAAGCAATTCAGGGCGGGACATTTGGGTTCAATTCATCCACCAATGTTCCAGCAGAAGGCTTCCAATTCTAGAAAGGCATAATTCCTGGAGCAAGTGAAATAATGCAGCACTAAAGGAAGGTTTGATCGATCATGCTTGGCTCATGTGGGATCCACTGCTGCATTAAATCGGAGAGCTGTTTTGCAGATTGCGTTTGGTGTCCGAGAAAAGCCCAAATGAAGTCAAGCTGGCGAGTGGGTGCGAGTGCGCGTGAGAGTGGTAAAATGTTATAAAATTTCACAGTGAATGCAATTTAGGTTGTTTAAAGAAAGGGGCTAAAAGTCAAAGAAAGGTCAATGTCTACGAAGTAATTAAACCAAGATCAAATTCAGTTATCTAGAATAATTAGAAGAATGAAGCAGTTAAGATACTTCAAGCTTCATAAACCAAGAAAGGGACATCGACAAGTCAGAAGACCGAGTCAAGGCCTTGCTATGAAGCACTGTGTGAATGGACCCACTGTATGAATGTCTGGACTCAGTGCTGTGGAGCCAGGTTCATTACTTGAAATCTTGGGCTCTGTATTCACTCATGAAAATAAACTCCTAGTCATGGAGTTGTGTGTGGAAGAGAGTAGTGTATGGGCGTGATGTTGTATGTGAACGCATGCAAACTTGATTGCCTTCAAGTGGCTAATGAATAAATCCAGAAAAACACCAAAATGAGTTTGTTTTTATTAATATTTAACATACACTGGAGAATTTAACCGATTTAGCAGCAGTGCATTGTATAATTTATCTGTGGCAATTTGGGTTGAATCTTGCAGCCTATGTCGTTTGCTTGTTTTACTTCCACCTTGGCCATTCTAATTTTTTTAATGTTTATACTAATGTACTTTATTTGTAGTTATGAATTGTTCCTCACTTAACAATTGCACCAGTTAAATCAATAAATGCTGTGAGTTGCTTTCCATATAAATCACGAATACAGTAATGAATTAAGAGATGTAATAGTAGTAAGCTGCTCACATGCAAAAATTCTGCAGAGGACGAAATAAAACATGTACATGCTCTGCTGCTTAATAAACTTTGAAAAGTTACCATAATTTAAATCCAGGGAACCTCAAACATCAGCAGTTTGTGGAACTCATCAACTTTATTAGTCATAACTTGGATAAATTAAGTTGGCTAAGATAATCAAATCACATGCGTCTATTAATTGATGGCTGCTTCTGATTTATTTTAGCTATTTTTTTAGTTTGTTCCTGTGTGGAATATAGCACAGTACCTTATGGGATAAATGCTGTTTATAAACATTTGTTTCCTATTTTCCTGTTATTTTTCCTGATTAAACTATTTCAGTTGTGACTAATTTTGGTGCATACTTTCTGCTAAAGGGGGATTGATAGAAGTATGTATAGATGAACTAATCGAATGTGAAAACACCCTTGACATGTTTCATACTTTTAGGAAGGACATTTTTTAAATTAGATACAAGTAGCCATGAACCATCTGAGCCACTTTAAAAAGAGTTTGGTGTGTTTCAAGAGGCTTGCATGCATACCATGCAAGTTTTCAAAAAGAAAAGAGCCTGGAAGGTGGCTGTTTCCATGCAGAGGTCCAGTACACTAAATTTGACCTATTGATCAGTTTTGTTTGTAGAAGAAAAAGAATGCTTACCCTCTTGGTAAGGTGGCTCATTGTAGGAAATACTGTGCCTTCTCCCTTAGAGCACAAGTGTTGCATGAACAAGTGTTGCTGTATTTAAAACCTAAGGTAATAGTCACTAAAAGGAAATGTGAAAATGATTACCTAATTCCTACTTTGTGTTTAAAATTTTGGAATATTGTAGACTGGATTAATATGTAGTTGTGATTTCCTTTGTAAATTAGTTGGTTTACCCTTGAAGCATTCCTTGTCGTCATACACATACTTTGAAAGCTAGACAAAAATTGGAACAGGCTGAAAATTGGCTTGCTTACACTGTTGTCCATTAGAGTGCAGGCTAATCTGTTTTAGAGAAAAATAAACTTTGAAATTATTCTGTGTGGCCTGATGTTCCATTGTAGTATTAATGTGTTACATCAGGGATTCTCAACTGGGGGAAGGGGTTGCGAGAATGTTTCAAGGGATCCACCGAAAATAACCAATAGAAGCTCTTATTTCATCTATTGTCTCAGTGCACCGCCCTCCTGACCAATAATCTGTCTAATTCTGTTCCGGGTCAGATGTGACCAGTCTGGTTATTCGGTTTATTTGGCACTTTGGCTTTGCATCGCCTGTCCAATCAGCACAGCAATTACAGGTGAGGTCAGATTGTGGGGTGGGGGTGTGCGGTGGAGAATTGTTGAGATTCTGATGGTGGGGCAGGTTATCACCAGCAGCATCAAAAAGATGATGGATTTCCTTGATTTGTTCAGTAAGGAGCAGCAGCCAGTGAATTATAACCAGTGATGACAGTCACCAAAGAAGAGCTTTTATATATCCACTCGCAAGACTATAATGCTGGGGTTTAGGGTCAAGTTTAGGTCACCTAATGTTTGTTTGTCTGATTTGACAGTAGTAGATAAAGAAAACTGCATCTAATTTTCATTTATTAAAGGAGGTGGGATTAAAATATTGCTTTCAAGATTAATATATTGCTTTTAAATCATGTGTATTAAAGCCTTGACTGTATGTAGGTAATTTTGTTTCAGAAATATAACTTGTAATATCACAAGCATCGTATTACAATACACTTTCACACTTACGAACTTGTTCAATGCCCCAACACACATGCACTATCTCAAGACTATTTCCTGACCTGCCTGTTACCATAAATTAATCAGATTCTAAACAGTGGTATCATGAAATGCACAAAATTAGTATCAGTAAAGAGGATAATCTTAAAATTCTGTAACACCATGTGTTCCAACAGAGCACATTAAAGGAAGGCTTTTTAGGACTTCCTTCACTCTTGTTGGCTGGACACAAAAACTCCTTCACTCTTAGCACCCCTTTAGTGCTGCATAGCAGATTATACAGTCAGTCTTCTAGTCATGTTAAAACACGCATATATGTTTAATTGTATAACTAATTTTTATATTTATGTTCCAAGGGGTTCTGTGGAATTTTTATAACATGGGAGAGGGTGGGGGCCATAAAAGCAAACAGGTTGGGAATGTGTTACAACATACGTTCCATGAGGTGGACTAATCTATTAAACCAAAGTTTGTTATTAATCTGAGTTGAGCAGCCTTGATGTATTTCTCAGCAAAAAAAATACAAGTGCTCAAATTGCATGCATGAATTAGTAATATACCAAATTTCAACTCAAATATCACGTGAGATTCTTGAGTCACTTCCTTGAGAAGACTAGATGAGCTGGTTTCCTGTTGCAATGGTGAAAGATTTTAATCCCCGGAGTATTTTGTAAGGGTAGAGTCAAGGTTAAAGGGCCCCACCTGGCCTTTACGTGGGGTGGACTGAACCTTGTGTAGGGAGCAAATGGACCCACTGGATGTCCCCTCGTATTCAGAGCCAGCATTTCCAGTCTCTGCTTACTGGCTTTGTCTGGAGTAGAGGTCAAACCTCATCCATATGGCTGAGGCAGGAATTCAACCACTGAAACGGTGATTACTATGTCCGGGCACACTGTCTATAGAACCTCATCTCGTTTCCACTTGCTGGGGCAATCTGGAGTGGGCTCAAACCCATTCAGATTCTGACTTGGGTGAAGACGGTACCACTGAGCCAAAGGCTCTCACTCTGTTAATTACCTTATTTTTGCTTTTGGTGGATTCACTAATGGAATAATACAGTAACCAGGGCCACTAGCATGTTACATACTCGAAAAGCCGTTCGATTCCATGTAGAATGCCTCTCTTGCTTCCAATAAGCCCTGTGCTGTGCCTTGCAAAATAATTTGGGAGTTTCCAAATAGTTAGACTTGGCAACATTAAATCTCACCTGTTTAAAAAAGAAAATGCTGCTAGTGGCGAACAAAACAGAGAGGAAAACCAACCAGGAGGATTCCAGATACTACCAATGAAGAAGGAAGTAAAGAACTAGGCATAATTACTTTTACAATAGCAAAATAGTGCAAATGATGGAAACCTGAAATAAAAAAAAAGTGCTGAAAATACTCAACAGGTCTGGCAACATCTGTGCAGGGAGAACAGTTAATGTTTCAGGTCAAGGACCTTTTGATAGGTAGTGTTCCGACAAGGTTTATTGACCTTTTCAGACACTGCCATACCTGCTGACTACTTTCTGTTTTTATAACCACTATGCTTTTGGGTTGTTTACTACCTGTTGACTTGAAAGATACAACTACATTAGAAGTTGGTTAATGTGCATGTGGAGCATATGTTCTGGCTACTGCATGTATGTTTTCTTTAGAAGATGTGACTTGTGATCCTGTCCCACTACATTTTTCGAAGTATTTTCAGTGATTTAAAAAAATGACTACATTCCAATAGTAACGTTAATGAAATTTTCAGAGGAAGCTACCCAATTTTGTAACCAGGAGGAAGATTCTGCCAAAGTTATAGTGAAAAAGGAGACATTAGATTGGCTAAAAATTCCGAAAGGTATATTAGGTTGGCTGTAGCTAAAGTTGATAATTCACTGCAACTGGACCAGATGCATCTGAGGACACACGGAAGTAAGGATGGAAATTGTGGAGGCATTGGCAATAATCTTCCAATCCTTAGATGCATGGGATACATGGGAAAATTGCAAATGTTACACCCTTGTTCAAAGATAAACCAAGCAACCTCAGATCAGTCAGTTTTGACCTCTGATGGGGAAGCATTTAGAATCAATAACCTTGGACAAATGGGACAATAAAGGAAAGTCAGATTTGTTCAGGACAAATCTTATTTCCTCATTTGATATTTTCAATGAGGTAACAGAGGTTGATGAGGGTACTGCAGTTGATGTATACATGGGCTTCTAAAAAGTGATAAAGTGTCACGTAACAGACTTGTCAGCAAAGTTAAAACCCGTGTACTAAAAGGGATAGTGCCAGCATATGTACAAAGTTGGCTGACTGACCAGAAATAGTAGTGGTTAATGGTTTTTCAGACTTGAAGATATCTAGTGGGGATCTTCAGGGTTGGCATTAGGACCACTGCTTTTCTTGATCTGTATTAATGAAATTGGGTGTGCAGTTTTCAAAATTTGGAGATGACACACATATAAGTATTGTGAACTATGAGGAGGATAGTGATAGACTTGAAGAGGACACAGACAGGATTGTAAAATAGGTGGGCATGTGGCAGATGAAATTTAATGTAGGGAAGTTACCTACATTTTGGTAGGAAGAAGGAAAGGCATAAAATAAAGGATAACATTCTAAATGGAGTGAAGAGACATGGAAAACCTAAGGTGCCTGAGAATAGACTAATTTATAAGGCCAGGGGACAAGTGACAGACTGGTTTGCTAGCTGGCTTCAAGACAACAAGCGTAGTTATTCTAGGCAGCAGAAGGTAGGAAGTGGTATTCTACAAGGATCAGTACTGGGACCATTGCTGATCACAATTTAATTAGTAATTTGGACTTATGGATCAAAAAAAATCTAAATTCATGGATGACATCAAATTTGAGGGGTGAGGAAGGTGTTTTCAATATTGACGCAATAAACTTGTAGAATGGACGAATAATTGGCAAATGAAGTTCTACACACAGTACATGTTGGTAGGAAGAACGGGTGTCACATGACTTGGAAGATGCAAGTCTAGGTGGGGCAGAGGAAAAAAGGGATCTTAAAGCGTAAATACACCAATTACTAAAAGTTGCACCACAGGTTAGCAAAGCCATAAATAAAGCAAACCAAGGGATAGAGTTGAAAAGTAGTAAAGATATGCTAAACCTGTAGTGAACCTTGGTTAGACCACAGAGTACTGTGTGCAGTTCTTGTCATACTTTTAAAAAGATATAGAAGGACTGGAGAGGTGCAAAGAAAATATACAAAGATGATACAAGAAATATGTGGTATTGTGACAATCAGGTGAGGAGAGGTGGAATGACTCCCTACTCATTTAACTACAATTTTTTTTAAAAAGCTTGCCAATTCATTGAACGTTTAATGATTTACACGCTGTGACTAAAATATATATTTTCTGGAGCTTTTGAAAAGAGAATAGTATTTATTGTACTTAACCCAATCCAAGTAAAATAATAAAAATACTCCAACTTTCACACCCATACACCGATAAGTTGAAGAATGGGAGGATATATTAAGTAAAACTTATAGTCCAATAAATATTAAAGTTAGTTGATGACTTGGATAGAACCAGACTGGGCTTGGTGGTCCTGCTAGTTTCTGTGTCTAGGCGGTTTAAAGATGTAGACAGATCTATCTGTTCTGGAGACAGCAGCTGCTGGGTTATTCTAGCTCCAGCATATAATCAAACTGCAGACAGGGTTTGAACTTGTAAAATTGGTAGAGAAAGGGAGCATATGAGGGGCCAGGCAGCAAAAAACAGATCTCAAAACATAAATACACCAGTTAGTAAAATTTGCACCACAGGTTAGCAAAGCCATAAATTAAGCAAACCAAGGGATAGAATTGAAAATTAGGTAAGTTGTGCTAAACCTGTATTGAACCTTGGTTAGACCACAACACAGAGTACTGTGTGCAGTGAAAAGGATATAGAAGGACTGGAGAGGTGCAGAGAAGATGTACGAAGATGCAAGAAATGTGTGGGCATCGTTGATATCTTTTCTCCAGATCAGAGATAGAAGCAGAAAAATTTTTTAAGCACAATGAGTTAGCTTGCTTATTTTTATTTATTCTTTCATGAGATGTGGGCATCACCAGCATGGCTGTGGTTGCCCATCCTTCCCCTTGAATTGAGTGGCTTGCTTGGCAATTTTGAAGGGCAGTTGAGAGTCAACCATGTTACTGTGGATCTGGAGTCACATATAGGCCAGACAAGATAAGGGTAGCAGATTTCCATCCCTAAAGGACATTCGTGAACCAGATGGATTTTTATGACAATCTATGATAGTTCAATGGTCACTATTATTAACTTTATATTCCAGTTTTTTAAGTGAATTCAAATTCCACCAGCTGCCATTTGAACCCATGTCCCCAGAGCATAACATAACCCTTCATGAGGACTCGAAACGTCAACTCTTCTCCGCCGATGCTGCCAGACCTGCTGAGTTTTTCCAGGTAATTCTGTTCTTGTTTTGGATTTCCAGCATCCGCAGTTCTTTGTTTTTATCACCAGAGCATTATGGTAGGCCTCTGGATTACTAGTATGACATTACCACTATGCTACTGTCTCCCCAAATGGTCCTCTATGCAATTGACCAGTGGCCCAAATATGGTCATGTCTAGTGGATTCCAGTTGTAACTTGATTAGATTATGGCTGGGAATTCGTCTCAGCCAGAATCCTATGTCTGAAGTGATTAGTCTAATACTGATCTCTTTCACCCCCACCCAGTTGAGTCTGTATGTCATGCAAATGGGGACAAGGAATGTGGTTCATTACAAGTACAGCTTCCTAACAGTATCTTGAAAAAAGGTTACCGGGTGACCTAATAGAAATATTTAAAATTATTAAAGGTTTTAATAGAGTGAACAAAGACAATGTTTCCACTTGTGGGGAAGAGCATGACTGGAGGCCATTAATATAAGATAGTTACCTAGGAATTCAGAAGAAACTCTTCACCCAAACAGTGGTAAGAAAGTTGCACCCCCTGCCACAGGGAGTGGTTGAAGGAAATAATATAGATGCATTTAAGGGAATACTAGATGAGTATATGAGGGATAAAGGAATCTCTAGCTCTACGATAGATGAGAAAAGATGGGAGGAGAGACAAGTGGAGCATAAATACCATGAACTGGTTGGGCCAAATGGCCTGTTTCCGTGTTGCATATCCTATGTTTTGCAATGTATATGTGTACAAATTGTTTTCAGTGGCAGAGCAGGCTGAGAAAGTGAAACACTGGTTTAGCCTCAACTGGAGTATTATGTCCAATTCTTGGCACCACAATTTAAGAAGATGCAATGGAGAGGGTGCAGCAAAGATTTACTAGAATGATTCAGGGCAGTGGGACTTCAGATTGATAAAGCTGGGGCTGTTTTAGTGAAGAGAAGGTTGAGAGGAGATTTGGTAGAGGTGTCCAAAATCATGAAGGGTCTGGACAGAGCAGATAGGGAGAACTAAAGGACAATGATTTAAGGTGATTGGCAAAAGAACCAGAGGCAATTGAGTGGTTAGGATCTGGAATGCACTGCCTGAGAGTGTTGTAGAGGTACATTCACTCGTGATTTTCAAAACGGCATTGAATAATTATCTGAAGTGAAAAACTTGCAGGGCTAGTGGGGGATGAGGCAAGGAAGTCAGACTGGCTCAGTAGCTCTTAGAGGGCCAGCATGGACACAACAGATCAAAAGGTCTCCTCTTCTGTTGCCATTCTATGATTCTAAATATTGGTTTGTTCATCCATATCAGAAAAAGCATTGGAAATTTATGGAATTTTCAAACTTATACATTTGTGTAATTAGGTTTATTTTGTCCTTTGTACTAGTTAACAGATTTTGCTGGAGCAGAGTATCTAATAGGAATTGCTGATGATTATAGTTACCCTTCAGTTCATAAAATCTTTGTCCATTAACTTATTGATAGTGGTTCAGCAAGGGAAACATCACCTGGGAGCTGAGTGAACAGGGTTCTGATGAGTCGTACGGACTCGAAACGTTAATTGTGTTCCTATCCGCAGATGCTGTCAGACCTGCTGAGTTTTTTCCAGCTATTTTTGTTTTTGTGTGAGTGAACGGGAAATCTATTTCCTTATCGGTTGGATTTAAAGACTGGGAAATAAACAGCGGAAGGACTGAAGATGGTAAATTCAGGATTAACAGAAAAAGTTACATTTAAAATTATGTATGAGGAATCTTGAAAAATTCAAAACCTGAAAATGAGATTCCACATTTGTAATTGTTCATTTTCACTGCCAGAGGTTGGCAGTAATTAATGATCACATCATTAAAAAGGTACGTGTACCTTAATCAATAGCCTTAGAAATACAGTGACTTCACGGCATTTAATGCATGTAAAATCAAAGCAGAGTGAAATGTTTTGAAGAGTGTCGCAACTTGGATAGCAACTTTTGAATGTTGGCATTTAACTGCCTTTGCTCCTCGCCTGAAGTTGCTGTACAACTACATATAGATAACAGCAAACACCAGTAATCTCACTGTTCTGGCTGAAGATATATTAAACAGTTAATGTTACTCCTGTAAATCAATTCATTAGTCAAGATTACAAATTTCAAAATGGGGAGAACAGTTGTTGCTTTCACAGAAGAATATCCCAGTCCAGTTGGAGAAAGAAGGAAATGCAACTAACATTATTTCTCTTCCTGATGACAGCAAGATTGAAGTGGGTTAGATATTTACGTTACTGGGTAAAGCATTGAAATCTAATTCAGACCAATGGAATAAAATTCTCTTGAGTTGCAGGGATTCTTTGTAATTTGGGAAGTCTTGGCCCACTTTCTGGTGCATACAACTTATAGAACATCACTCCATAATTCAATAATTACTGGCAGCTACAGAGGCACTTTGAATGATGCCTGGCAGAAACAGAATTATCACTGGTGTGTTTGGGGAAAAAAGGGATTGTTCTGAGGTTGGGCTTAGTTTGCATTTAGCTTGTTATATTTAAACTGGCCTTATTTGATGGTAACATGGAATGTTATCAGCTGTACAATGTTCAATTCCCAAATACAGATGTACCCTTTTGTGATGACATTAAATATAATTTAGACAAGGAAACTTAGAATTAGGGGTACTTACCTTCGCAACTAGGATCATTGAATACAGAAAAAGACTCATGCTAAATCTTTTATTATGGACAGGAGAGAGAGAGAGAAACTAAACTGCCCATCTCCCCCTGCCCCCCGCCAGTTCTCTTCTGTCTGTAATCAATATAGTTTAATTTTGATAAGGCACATGTTTGTTACCCAACCTTCCATTGATGTGCGGTCAATTTAATAGTTACCGGAAGCAGACTTTCATGGATTTTAAGAAAGGAGTATTATTTATTCTGACACTTGTCCTGGAAAGTCTCTGCTTTGTTAATCTCACAATTTACACCCAAGAAAGATACAGTTAAAGAAGGTATTGCACTTCTACAAATATTAAAACCAAACAGAATTGTTAGCAGTTCACTTATCTTGGAGAGTCCAGTGAAGAAGGGAGCTTTCCCCATGCTGGAATTGAGGTTTAGGTAAATTCAGATGGCCAGGGTCAAACTGAGATTAACTGCAAGATTCCTTCGAAGTAAAGACTGTTCAGGCTGTGTATACAGGTCCTGATGACTGTTTGTAACTGGAGGTCCAATTTCTTACAGGTTAACGCTGAGCTGTTCAAAACAGGCTGGAGGAGGCTTTTAAAAGACGTTAAGGCACGCAAGTCTTAAAAAGGCAGCAGCTGTGATGTTACTGGTGTCCTGCAAACTGCCCAGTTTCTCTCAGGCTTTCAATAAAAGGATTTCAAAATCAGAGAGCAGTTTCAATCACATGATGAATGGCCGATAATACATGATGAAATGCAGATAATGGTCCGTCTTAGTGAAGGAGGAGTATTAGTCACGTGGTCAAAAGCCTTTGATATACAATAGAAGGATTGATAGTAGTCTAAATATTTCATTGTGGATTTTTTTTTTTAATTGTTCACAGATGTGGACATTGGCTAGGCCAGCATGTATTGTCCATCCCTAATTGCCCTTTGATAAGGTGGTGGTGAGCCACCTTCTTGAATCACTGCAGTCCATGAGGTGTAGATACCCACAGTGCTGTTGGAGGGAGTTCCAGGATTTTGACCCAATGACAGTGAAGGAATGGCAATATAGTTCCAAGTCAGGTGTGTGGCTTAGAGGGGAACTCGCAGGTGATGGTGCTCCCATCTATCTGCTGTTCTTGTACTTCTAGGTGGTCGAGGTTACTGCATTGGATGGATCTCCGAGGGAGTCTTGGTGAATCTGCCTCGATAGCCCTCCTTTGTTACAAGGCAGACCCAGAGTCAGGGAATCTGGGATTTTATTATCCCTGTGTTTTGGATTAAGCCTCAATAATAGGTGTGAAATTCCACTGAAAAGTGCTGTTCAGGCATGTCCATTCAAGGTAGACTCATTATAATCCAATTTGGAGCTTTCCAGAAAGTTTGCAAGGTTGTTGAAGTTGTAAGGATCAGGTGACCCCTTGACAACCACCTTCCAATCCATTAAGGTCTAGTTTAAAAGGACAATTTTTTCTAAAATTGTAGTATCTTCATGCCAGTCTTCCCTTACACGGAGAAAAAAAATTGAATTTTTAAGAACTTTTTTTTTCCTTCAGTCTTCCATTCACACTTATGTTTTCTGCGACAGTTTCCCCTATCTGGTGCATCCCCCCAGTGGGCTTATACTCATGGTAGGGCATCAGCGATGTCATTACTCTTTCCTGCATTATTCTTTCCTGCAATGTGGGTAATCTTTAGATTAAAGAGCTTGTAGTTACGAGCTCCAGTAGAACAATCTGGCATTGATCTCTTTGAATCTTTCCAGAAACTCCAAGGGAGTATGGTTTGTGTAAAATAGGATTTCTTGGTGTCCATTGCTAACACACCTCCAAATGCTAAAGAGCTAACAAGAGGCCTAGGATTTCCTTCTCGACTGTGGAGTACCTTTTCCGTGTTTGAAATTTTTGGGCATTTGATTCTGGAGTAGAATGGCTCTTACCTTTAGATCACTGGCCTGACACTTTTCAAATCAGGCCTTGGCTGGACTTTGTGTACGATTCTGGACACCACGCTTTGGGAAGGATGTCAAGCCCATGGAGAGGATGCAAAGATTTTCTAGAATAGTACCAGGGATGAAGGACTTCAGTTATGTGCTGAGACTGGACAAACCGAGATGGTTAAGGGGAAAACTAATAGACTGTTATGACCAATGCAGTTGGTAAAGTGGAGTTTAAAAATCCCAGAGGGAAACTTTTTAAACAACTGTCATAACCAGTACTTTTAAGTGTTATGTTTGAGATGCGACTCTAAACTCAGGAATCAGACCACTAGTTCTCAGGGTTTTACATTAAACTAAATGAAACATTTTATTAATTTACACAGGTTAAAATATATGTACACATGGCTACAAATTACTACTATCATAACTTTTAACAAATTCCCAAACTAATCTCCATTAAGGCAACAGCAACCCATAGACTTAACCAAACACCAGGCAAAGCATTTTCACCTTACAAATTCAAAATGAGTTTCCTTTTGCTGTGGAGCCAGCCAGCTGGAGGCTTGCAGCTGCCTTTTGATCTTACATTGCCTCTACCCTGCACATCGAAAACTACTGAAGTTATACCTACCACCACTGATTAAATTCAGATTTTCATTCTCTCACCAGCCTCTTTGAACTCCACCTTTTAACAATGAAACCCCTTTCATAGTACCAATTTTATTAGTAATATAAACGGATAGCTTGGTATCTGCTAGATAGGCATTACCCCACTTCTTGAATGCTCTATTCAAAAAATGCAAATGCATGCTATCAAAATATCAAAGTTAGTACCCATCAAAGCACCCAGGCTAGCTGGCTTAAATCCAATTAAGGCACACCACCCCTCTGCCCGCCCACACCCCCACCGGCCCCGAGTAAACCTCTATTTTAAAAGAAAAATTTTTTCCAAAATATATACATTAATAACTTCATGACATAGACGTATTCAAAATTTTGAGGGGTTTTGATAGTTTTTCCCTACTACAGTTCCTCTAGCAAGTGGATTGGTGACTAGAGGTTAAAGACTTAAAATATTGCCAAGAACATGAGGCAAAATGAGAAATTTATCTGGAGGATTGCAAAGATCCGGAGTACATGATCTGAAAAGGTGATTAAATTAGTTTCCATAGTAACTTGAGGACTAACTTGAAGGATTATATGGAAAAGGCTGGTGGCTGGGGCTAAATTGAGCTACTCTCAAAGTTGGCTATGGCATGACAGGTGGAATAGTCTTTTTTATGATTCTATGAATTGATGTTAAAATTTGAAAATGTTTCTGGGAACTGTTAGTTCCTGATAAAGAAGAAGACAACCTATGACAATGATGGCAAACATTTTTCTTTACCCTTCATGTAAAACTCCATGGTCGAAAATTTGGGGTTAAAAGAAGTCTTTTTCCGAATGTAGCTTCATGACGAGTGTGTAATCTCCCCATTTCTCCTGAGCTTTGGTTGCAGACAAGTCTTCTGTTTTATTTGCCTATAATTAGCAATTGCTGGTTGAAAAATGCCAACAATCTTTTCTACACAAGTTAATATCAGTTTTGTTCAGGAGTCACAGCTTTTTTTTCTTGGACATGGTTGGAATAAGTTTTACCATGGATTGGGTTGCCCCATATTATTTGAAAGTGTTCTTGTTTATGTGGTATATAGTATGGAGTTCCCATTTGTACAAGTCCAATTATTGGGGCTCAATGTTTAGTCATTTTTTTGGTAATACGTCAAAGTCCAACATTATTAATGAAATGTGGAGAGAATAAAGACTAATGCAATTCCAAGTTGTAGGATGTCTTTATTGGACACCTAAGGAGTCAGCCTTTAGAATTAGATCTGGCAATCCAAATGTGAAAAAAACACACAAGTTAGAGATGTAATAGATTTTAAGCAAGTGAAGGAAAAGAGGGTGGGAAAGTGAACAAAAGGGAAGGAAGGTCTATGATAAGGTGGAAGGTAAGAGAGATTAAATGACAAATGGTTGGTCGTACAAAGCCAAAGGGAGTTGTAATGGGACAAGTAAAGAAACAAAAAATCCCTAGAGGTGGTCTAAATTGCAAAATCATGAACTACTGCCATCTGAAAGCGAGAGAGAGAGATTGAAACCTATCTCCCGTTGAATTAACAGAACATTTCTATCCAACATCAAATGTGCTGATAAGGGTGGTACCGTTGTTTGACACACCAACCTGTACCTAGCAGGGGCCAAATGTCAACTCTGAAATTTCCTCCTGCCTCTCTAGATCACAACCCTACCACTACACATGGTCATTGTTTCCAATATCGCTGGAGATCTTCTAATCACAACCTCCAACCCCAAACGTCTTGGGTCGAAATCCTGGAACTCCATTCTTAACAGCACTCTAGGTGTATCTACACCACATGGACAGCAGCGGTTCAAGAAGGCAGCTCACCACCACCTTCTCAAAAGCAATTAGGGATGAGCAATAAATGCTGGCCTAGCCAGCGACACCCACATCCCATGAATACATTTTTAAAAACTGCCTGATTCTGACACTTCCTAAGATCCAGAAACAGGACTGTGCTTACAACTCAACCAATTTCTTCCTATCTGTACTCCTTTTTTTCTCTCCTAGTCCAAAACTTTCCACCTAGATCTATTACTCTTCTGCTGCTGTCTGTCTCTCAGTTTCCATGGTAAACTGTGGTAGCATACTGGTAATGTTACTGGACTAATGCTCCAGGGCCATAAGTTTGAATCCCAACACAACAGTTGGAGGCATTTAAATTCAATTAATTAATAAATCTGGCATAAACTGACAATTTCAGTAATGATCATAATGAAACAACAAAACCCCCATCTGGCTCATGAATGTCTTTCAGTGAAGGAAATCTGCCAGCCTCATCCAATCTGTCCAACATGTGACTCTAGACCATGTGGTTGGCTCAACTGCCCTCTGGAATGGCCTAGCATGCCACTCCATTAAATCAAACTTCTCAAGAAAAGTTGAATAAGAATAAAACCAGATGGACCAACTGGCATTCAGCAAGGCATCAAAAACGACAAAGGCACACACGACCAGTTGACCTGTAAAGTCTTTGTCATTAACATCTGGGGACTTGTGCAGCCTGACATAGTCATACTCACTGAATCATGCAGCCAATGTCAAACTACTCCATCACCATCCCTGGATCTGCCCTGTCCCACTAGCCAGACAGACCCAACAGAAGTGGCAGCACACTGATTTACAGTCAGGAGAGAGGGGCCCTAGGACTCCTTAACATTGACTCTGAACCCCCATGAAGGCTCATGGCATCAGACCAAACAGGGTCAAGAAAACCTGTTGATTGCCACCTACTGTCCTCCTTCATGATGAACAGCATTTGGAAGATGCACTGAGGGTAGCAATGGCACAGAATATACATTGGTTCTGATTCAGGTTAAAGTAAAAGTTACAAAAAGTCAAATCTTATTGTCAATTTCATCATGACGAGGCAGTTTGGTTATTTTGGTTTATGGCTGCCCCTGGGTCCATCGTCATTGGAGATGGGAATGTTTGTGGAGTCTCCTGCTCCAGTCAGTTTGATTATCCACCATCATTCATGACTGGATGCGGCAGGACTGCAGGAATTTGATCTGATCCATTGGTTGTTGGGTTCACTTAGCTCTGTCTCTAATGGAGAGGGGTGGGGGAGGTTTCAATTTCCATTACCAAGAGTGGCTCAATAGCACCACTACTGACCTGAGTCCTGAAAGACATATCTAGCAGACTGGGCCTGCGGCAGTTTGTGAGAGAACCAACAAGAGGAAATAAACCTGCTTGACAGCGCTCTCACCAATCGCCCTGTTGCAGATGCCTCTGTCTATGACAGTACTGATAGGAGAGACCACTGAACAGTCCTTGTGGAGACAAAGCCCCATCTTCATTCTAAGGACATTATCGTGTTTTGTGACACTACGACCATGCTAAATGTGATAGAACAACAGCTCAAAACTGGGCATAATGAGGTGCTGTGGGCTATCACCAGCAGCGAATTATATTCAAACACAATCTGCATTCTCATGGCCTGGCATATATGTCTCTGCCATTACCATCAAGATAGAAGACCAATATTGGTTCATTGAGAAGGATAGGACATGCCAGGAGCAGTAGCGGGCATTCCTAAAAATGAGATGCCATCCAGAATAAGCTACACAATACATGATAAACAGACGCAGCATGTTATAGACAGAGCTAAGTGATCCCAACAACCAATGGATCAGATTAAATCCCTGCAGTCCTGCCACATCCAGTCATGAATGACGGTGGACAATCAAACTGACTGGAGCAGGAGGCTCCACAAACATCCCCATCTCCAATGATGGTGGAGCCAGGGGTAGCCATAAACCAAAATAACCAAATTTACCAAACAGCCTCCAACAAGATTTGACTTTTTGTAACTTTTACTTTAACATGAAGCAGAACCAATGCAAATTAAACATGAATTAACAAGCAAATTATACTTCAAATAAAAGGTAAATTTCATATTAAAAAGCTGATATGACAATGATACAGTTTACAGAACCACAAGCACCTGCATCACTCCTCGCAGACAAGTGACACCACTTGCAGTTCCAAAGTTCTCTAACTCAGCCTCTGGTACATAGGATCTCTCATTTTCCCACTCAATTAATTTGGCCCCTGAGTCGCATTCATTGGCAGCCATATTCCATCCAAAGTCCCTGGAGACAGTAGTCACTTGAATGGTATACTCCTGCAGAATCTCCTTAACTAGGTTCATGACAGTCCTGATGGCATAGATTCCCCAGAGACCCCTTTACCCAAAACCTTTAATAAAGCCTGTTAAATGGTCTGGTCACCTCTGGCAAAACTGAAGCAGCAGCAGTAAAATTGGTAATTTCGCAGTCCCTGCTCTAACCCTGTCTTCGGCTATGTGTCCTGTTCAAGTGTACTACACACACAAATCTACTTGTAAATGTGCCTTCTCTGTTCTCCCCTCTGCTGCAGTTTCTTTGCCTCTGGCCTCACGGCGTGCATATCCTTGCTTCCTTCCTGTTGGTACTCGGTCAAGGGTCAATAGGTCACATGGACCAGTATTTCTTAGTATTCAAGAAAATTACAATCGATACCTTTACAATTCATGCAAACTCTTAAAGACATTTTCAGACATTCTTAAAACCAATTACAGATTCCATAGGTATTTTAAAGAACTTAAAAATTTTCCTTACCATGCTGATTCCGAGTCAAAGTCGTCTCACAAGTCTAAAGCATTTGTAACCATCTTCAACCAGAAATGCTGAGTGAAAGATCCATTTTGACTTCCTCCCCAGGTCCCCAGCATCACAGTCCTCAGCCAATTTGATACATTCCACATGAAATTAAAAAATGGTTGAAGACACTGGATACAGGAAAGGCTATGGACTCCACAAACATCATGGCAGCTGTGCTGAAGACTTGTGCTACAGAACTAGATGCACCCTAGCCAAGCTTATCCAGTACAGTTACAACATCGGCATCTATGCAATAATGTGAAAAATTGATCAGGTATGGCCTGTCCACAAAAAACAAAACAAATCCAACCTACGAACATATGAATTAGGAGCAGGAGTCGGCCACTTGGCCCCTCGAGCCTGCTCCGCCATTCAATAAGATCATGGCTGATATGAATGTAACCTCAACCCCACATTCCTGCCTTCTAGCCAATCACCTATCAGTCTACTCTCAATTGTCAAAGTGATGAAAGGTATTGTTGACAGTACTATCAACAGGCTCAGCAACAACCTGCTCATCGATGCTTACTTTGGGTTTGACCAGGATCACTCAACCCCTGACCTCATTAGAGCCTTGGTCCAAACCTGGATAAAAGAGCTGAATTCTAAAGGCGAGATAAGAATGACTGTCCTTGACATCAAGGCAGCATTTGACTAAATATAGTATCAAGGGATCCGGGCAAAATTGAAGTCAATGAGAATCAGGGCAAAACTCTTTATAAGGCACAAGTCAGGAGTGTGATGGAATCCTCTCCAATTGCCTGGATGAGTGCAGCTCCCACAACACTCAAGAAGCTTGACACCATCCAGGGCAAAGCAGCCCACTTGATTGGCACCCCATCCGCAAACATTTACTCCACCACCAATGAACAGTGGCAGTAGTGTGTACCATCTACAAGATGCACTGCAGAAACTCACCATGGCTCCTTAGGAAGCACCTTCTAAACCCATGACCGTTACCAACGATAAGGACAAGGGCAACAAATAGATGGGAATACCACCACCTGGAAGTTCCCCTCCAAACCACTCACCATCCTGACTTGGAAATATATCGCCGTTCCTTCACTGTTGCTGGGTCAAAATACTAGAACTCCCTCCCTAACAGCACTGTGGGTGTACTCACACAACAGGGACTGCAACGGTTCAAGAAGGCAGCTCACCACCACATTCACAAAGGCAATTAGGGATGGGCAATAAATGCTGACCTAGTCAGTGATGCCACATCCCATAAATGAATAATAAAAAAAAAACTTCCCCAAAACCTGTCTACCATTTGCAAAGCACAATTCAGACATGATGGAATGCTCTCCACTTGCCTGGATTAATGCACCTCCAATAACATTCAAGAGATTCGACACAATCCAAGACAAAGCAACCCACTTAGTTGGCATCCCATCTGCTACCTTAAACATTCAATCCCTCTGCCACCAGCACACAGTGGCAGCAGTGTGTACCATCTACAAGATGCACTGTAGCAACTCATCAAGTCTCATTTGACAGCATCTTCCAAACCTGTGACCTCTACCACCTAGAAGGTCAAGAGCAACAGATGGATGGAAACACCATCATGTGCAAGGTCCCCTCCAAGTCACACACCATCCTATGGAACTATACCACCATTCCTTTGTGGTTGCTGGGTCAAAATACTGGAACACCCTTCCTAACAGTACTGTGGGTGCACCAAACCAGGTGGACTGCCGTGGTTCAAGAGGACGGTTCACCAACACTTCCTCAAGGGCAATTAGGGATGGGCAATAAATTCCAGTGATGCTCACATTCCATGAAAAAATAAAAAAATTGAACAACTTCTCCTTTAACTCTACTCACTTCCTTCAGCTAAAAGTTGTTGCTATGGGAACCCACATGGGTCCTAGCGATGTCTGTCTTTTTGTGTGATATGGAACCTTCTTTGCTGAAGCTCTACTTTTGCCCCTTCTTCACACTTTTCTCCAGTACATTAATGACTGTATTGGTGCCATTTCTTGCTCCTGCCCTGAACTAGAAAATGTCATTAACTTTGCTTCCAATTTCCTCCCTTCTCTCCTACTGACTCCCACAGCTATCTGAACTGCACTTCCTCACAATCTCCTTCCAGTAAGGACTCTATTCTATGCTCCCAGTTTCTCTGACATTGGATGATGTATCCCCCCATTCTATTGCTTTTGATATGTCTTCCTTTTTCCTCAACTGAAGATTCCATTCCATCATGGTAGGCAGGGCCCTCGGCCATCGCTGTTCCTTTTCACGTACTTCGGTACTCATCCGCCACCCACCGAACTACACCAAGTTCCTCTTGTCCTCACCTTCTGCTCCACCAACTTCCATAAACAACGGATCATCCTCTGCCATTTATGCCACCTCCAGTGTGATGTCATCAACAAACACATCCTCCCCTCCCAATCCAGCATTCCGAAGGGACTCTTGCTTCCCCAAAAACCTGGTCAACTCCTCAGTAACCCCAACACTGCCACTACTTCCCATGGCACCTATCCATGCAAGCTCAGGAAATGCAACACCTGCCCTTTTACCTCCTCCCTTCTCACTATCCAAGGGTTCAAACTCTGCTTCCAGGTGAAATAGCAATTTATTTGTACTTTTTTCAATTTAGTATACTTACTTCGCTGTTCACAATGCTGTATCCTCTATATTGGGGAGACCAAATGCGTGCTGGGTGACTGCTTTGTGGAACACCTCCCTTCAAGTTCGCAAGTGTGATTCCAAGCTTCTGGCCACTTGACATTTTAATTCTCCATCTTGTTCTCATGCTGACCTCTTTGTCCTTGGCCTGCTGCAGTGTTCCAGTGAAGCTCAACGTAAGCTCAAGGAACAGTACCTCATCTTTGATTAGGCACTTTCAGGTCTTCGAAACTCAGCATTGGGTTCAATAATTCCAAACCATCACCTCTGCCCTCATTTTGTTTCCTTTTTCTTTGGTGTTTTGCTTTACTCTCATTTCCCTCTTTTTATGCTGTTCAATTCTGCCATTCACACCTCTCTAGACATATCTATTGTTTCTTTACTTGTCTCATTATCACTCTCTCTGGCCAATCTTTTTGTCATTTAATCTCTCCTGCTTTCAACCCTATCGCAGACTTCTTTTTTGTTCTTTTTCCCCAATCTCTCCCCTTTCACTTGCTTATTACATTTCTAACTTTTCCCAGTTTTGAAGAAGGGTCATCGAACTGAAACCTTAACTCTGTTTTTCTCTACAGATGCTGCCAGACCTGCTGATTATGTCCAACATTTTCTGTTTTTATTTTAGATTTCCAGAATCTGCAGCATTTTGCTTTTGTGAAAAAGGACAAGTATTTCAGATCCTTGCATTAGAAGGCATATTAGATGCCATACTTAACCCTCAATTAAGACAGTAAAGGTATTGCCCCATTAAACTGGAAAGGAAATGTTAAGCTGTTGTCCATTCTCGAATTTGCTGATTCCACTGCTTCAACCCTTGGCATACTGCGAGATCTGAAGGCTTATTCCCGAGGGTTTGACTGAGAAAGGAAGACAATCAAAATTGTGACCTTTTCCCCTGACAGTCACATCTTGAATTGTATCTGTCCGCTCTTGTTGAAGTTGCAGGTTGAATCAAGAATCATGATTTATGCCATCGTAAAAGTGCAGGCTTTTGCTTTCCACACAAGTTTGCTCAGCCCTACTCAATTGTACAATTACAGTGCCAATGGTTATTGAAGTTTTTTAATTTAAACGTCAATTCTTCGATGGTTTATGTTGGTAAACTGTAAAACAGTTTCATTACAAAGGAAAGCTGAAGAATATGGAAATAAGGGTGGGCCATTCATCCTTTTGAGACTGTTGGTGGCACTGGTTACAGTTTACGGAACGCCAGTAAAGCCTGAAAAGCGTGGATGACACTCAAAACAATAGACTGCTTTTACGTATCATGTGTCAAGATAATAGCTTATTGTGGTTGTGGACTATACGGTACTAAGTACTATATATGGGGTCATCTGACCTTGGGGTTGAAGGTCAGATAGCACATTTTGGAGCCTGTCTTGATAGAGTTGAGACACTGCAGATATGTGTTCATTTTAGGAAAATGTGTTATTAATAAAGTTAGCTCAGCTACAATGTCGACGGTCTGTGTGCATCATTAAAAAAAGAAACATGGTGTCAGAAGTAAACTAAAAGCAACAATAGAGGTTATGAAACCACCGGCAGAGCTGAGTTTGGAGGGCAAACTTGCCGAAAACTGGAGGAGATTCTGGCAGCGATTTGAGCTGTAACTCACACTGACAGGCAGTGATAAAAAAGACCCTCAGATACAGTGTTCCATCTTTCTCCACATAGCAGGGGAAGGAGCCTTAGAAATCTATAACACACTCACATTTGAAAATGATGATAAACAAAATGACTTGAAAGAAATAGTGGAAAAATTTGAAGCCTACTGCAGCCCTAAGAAAAATGAAAGATACCGATATTCAACGTGCACGCAAGGCAGTGACAACATTAGCCTGTATGTAACTGAGCTGAGAAAACGAGCTAAATCGTGTGAATTTGGAGAGCTTGAAGAATCACTCATCTGAGATAGAATAATTTACAGGATCGCAAATGACTTTGAGAGAACAGCTTTTGAAAGAAGTTGATCTCACGCTGGAGAAAGTAATAAATATCTGCAGAGCAGCAGAGACAACGAAATCCCAGATTAAACAGATGATAGAAGGAAAGTGCACACAAAGTGAACTACAAAAAACAGTCTCAAGCACTTCCATTCATACTGGTAAAAACTGATCCAAAACCCATTCTTGGAATCAAAGCTTGTGAAAATCTGAAGCTGATCAAGAGAATAATGACCGTCACCACTGATGACATCCTGAGTGAATATAAAGATGTGTTCCAGGGGATTGGCTGCCTAAAAGGAGAACACGGCATCAAGATTGACAAAATTGTGACACCCAAAATACATCAGCCTCGGAAACTACCAGTAAGGCTGAGAGACCGACTGAAAGCAGAGTTGGACAGAATGGAGAAACTTCACATCATCAAGAAAATTGAAGAACTGACAAAGTGGGTTAATCCAATCCAATTGTAATTGTAGAAAAATCAGATGGGAACCTGCGAGTCTGCCTAGATCCCAGAGACTTAAACCTGGCAGCACAAAGAGAGCATTACCTGCTGCCCACAGTAGAAGAGATCACATGTAAGTTAGCTGGTGCTAAATACTATTCAGTCTTGGATGTGAGTTCAGGCTTCTGGCAGGTCCATACGGATGATACAGGTTTTTATGCTTACCTTTCGGTATTAATTCAGCTCTGGAGGTGTTCCACAGAACATGAAGCAACTGTTTGAAGGGTGAGAGGGCGTGGAAACCTATATCAATGATGTGCTGGTCTGCGGAGCCTTACCAGAAGAACATGACCACAGACTGAGGCAGGTGCTGGCCAGAGCTAGAGAAAATAACCACAAGTTGAAGAAGGAAAAGTGCAAAATAGGTCTTCGTGAAATCAAGTACTTGGGACACGTGCTAACAAGTGAGGGACTGAAGCCGGACCCGAGTAAAATCGAAGCAGTCATGAACATGCTGCCTCCAGAATGTAAGAAAGACTTGGAGAGGTTTTTGGGATTGGTGACCTATCTTGGTAAATTCATTCCAGAACATGTCAGACCTGACAGCACCTCTCAGAGAACTTCTACAAAATGATATGAATAGCACTGGGAACAAAGTGGGAACAAAGAACAAATTGTGACTTTGGAATTCTCTGCCTCAGAAGGTGGTGGAGGCGCAGTCATTGAATATTTTTTAGGCAGACGTAGATAGATTCTTGTTAGGCAAGAGGATCAAAGGTTATCGGGGTCAGATGGGAATGTGGAAATCGAAGATCAGCCATGGTCTCATTGAATGGTGGAGCAGGCTCGAGGGGCCGATTGGTCTACTCCTGTTCCTATTTCTTATGTTCTTATATACGTTCTTATAAAGTCACCAGGAATCTTTGACCAGTGTGAAGAGAACACTGACCCAGGCACCAGTGTTAAAGTATTACGATGTCAGTCAGCCAGTCAAGATCTCAAATGTCGCTTGAAAGGCTGGCCTGGGAGCTGTCCTCTTGCCAAATGAGGTACCAGTGGCATACGCTTCAAAGGCAATGACTGAAACACAGCAGCGGTGTGCCCAAATAGAAAAAGAAATGCTAGCAATTGTGTTTGGCCTAGAACACTTCCACCAGTTTGTCTATGGCAAAGACGTAGAGGTAGATTCTAATCATAAGCCTTTGGAAGCTACAATTAAAAAGCCCCTGAATTGTGCACCACCAAGAATCCAAAGATTACTAATGCATCTGCAGAAGTCCCAGGTCAGAGTTAAATACAAACAGGGCAAGGAAATGTACATCGCAGACACTCTGTCACGTGGATACCTACCCATCACGGAGGAAGAGGATAAAGAAACGGAAGCACAGGTTCACATACTGACAAAGAACTTTTCTGTGGCTGTAACCAAACTAGATGAGATCAGGGAAGCGACCAAGAACAACACCACTCTGAGAAAACTACAGCAGATCGTGCAAACTGGCTGGCCCACACATCGGAACGGAGCCCCTTCTGTTGTACAAGAGTACTGGAACTTTTGTGAGGAACTTCATGTAGCAGAAGTAATACTTTTCAAGGGAGAAAAGATCATAATTCCTGCAACACTGAGGAAAGAAATGCTGCAGCGTATAAATGAAAGTCACCTTGGCATAGAAGCATGCAGGAGAAGAGCTCGAGATGTAATGTATTGGCTTGGAATGGGAGCACAAATCGGTGAAATGGTGCTTGTGTGTGCAGTGTGCCAAAAGTACAGTAAGTTGTAACAAAAAAAAACACTTCAACCACATAGTGTTCCAGAGAGGCCCTGGCAGAAAATTGGAGTGGACTTGTTCACATTTGACAACAGTGAGTATCTACTAGCAGCAAAAAGCCAAAGTATTTTTTAAGGCTGTGCTGCTGAGAAATGATAGCAAGAGCATCACTGTAATGAATCATTTGAAATCAATTTTTGCTCACCACGGCATACCTGAAGTGCTCGTCTCAGATAATGGTCCACAATTCTCAGGCACAGAGTTTTGCAAATTTGCACAGGACTGGGAGTTTTGCTACACTATGTCAAGTCCCAATTATCCACAATCCAACGGAATGGTAGAACATACCGTGCAGACTTTAAAACACCTGTTGAAGAAGATAAAGGCAGATGGAACAGACCCCTACCTGGCTCTGCTGGATTTCAGGAATACTCCATTAAAGGGCATTGGATCATTTCCAGCACAGTTCCTGATGGGGAGAAGACTAAGAACTAAGCTTCCAACTGTGCCTCCACTATTATTTCCACAGCCAGTGAGCTACTGCGTGCAGGACCTGCTCAAACTGAGACAGCAGAAGCAGAAACAGTACTTTGATCGAGGTGCATGAGCTCTGCCTGACCTGAATAAAGGGAAGAAAGAAAGGACCTGGAATCCTGCTGTTATCACAGGGATCACAGGAGAACCAAGGTCTTACATAGTGCAGATTCCAAACGGACAACAGTACAGGAGAAACCGGAAATTCTTACGGAAAACAATTGAATCGCAACCTTGCTCTGAACCAGAAAGCGTAGCTGAAGATCAAAAACCAGAATGCACCAGTGAAGCAACAGATAACCAGACAAAGCCTGAGAGCCCTGAAAACCATCCAAGGGGTAATAGTGATACAGAGCTGGAAAAGGCCCCTTGTCCTTCAAAATCACCTTTGTCACCATTTGGAACATCCAGTGGAGGCATTATGGGAAAAAACACAGAGATACTGAGATCAGTAAAAGACAAAACAGAGTGAGAAAGAATAGATTAGAGACTTTATGTACTTGAGTCGTATAAAAGTTTGTTTTTTAAAAAAGGGAAATATCATGATAATAGCTGATTGTGGTAGTGGACTCCAGTATTAGATACTATACCATACTCTGTGCTAGATATGGGGTCACCTGACCCGGGGGTTGAAGGTCAGATAGCATATGTCGGAGCCTGTCTTGATAGAATTCAGTTACTGCAGATATGTGTTTATGTTAGAGAAATGTGTTATTGATAAAGTTAGCTCAGCTACAATGTTGATGGCCTGTGTGCATTGTGAGCAGGGAAACCAGCAAAGCAGGAAAGATATTAACTCTGCTAGTCTTAACAAACCTGCAAATAATGGGAATTATTTTCATTCATGTCCCTCACACAATTATCAAGGAGATTTAAGAGTTTGAGACCTCATTATTACATTTATGGATTAGGACAAAGCCTAGCACTTCCAAGGTGCATTTTCTTGGGTCAATTACCTTTGCAAAATTATCCTGGCTTCAGAGGTTCTTCATCCCATAAAGCATTACAGCAGCTTAAGTAGAAGAAATTAGAAGATTTTCCAAGGGAAAATCAGTTTTTCTACTGCTGGGAATCCAGTTTATTGAATGGATGAAAAGAGCTCAGTGATAGTGAGCCTGCATATGAACCTGTGTGATTGGCTGCAAGTCCTACAGATTTTAAGAACACAGGTTCAGTACAGGGGAAAATGTCTTCGCTTATTGATCAATACTAAACACGTGCAAAACATGGGGTTACCATCAGAGGGTGCAGTAGCAAGCACAACTAAAATTTAAACATAAAATATTGCGGATGCTGGAAAACTGAAGTAAAAACAGAAAGCACTGGAAATCTGTGACTTTTAGAATGATGTAGGGGTTTACAGGTCACACATACCATTTTAGGTTTCTGCAGTAGTACACTTTTTACCCCAAACTAACTTTTCACTCATTCTACTGACTGTTGATATGATCCATCGTAGTTTCAATTTCCTAGGTAATTCGGCAAAGGTCAGAAAATACTGTAAGAAAATTAATTTGCACGAAAGGTTATAATCACTCAATTGATCTACTTTTTTTATCTATAGGTATATTAAGAATAAAAAGAAAAAAATAATGGATTTTGCTTCAACATTTCCTTTGATAGAGGTGTGTCGATCCTTACACTGGAAAAGGAGAAAACAGCCAATGAACTTGTGATTAGTGCTGTTTATAGATCGGAGGTATCTGACAGATATAGGGGGGAAGAATTTTCTGAGCACAGAATCTTCAGGATCATTTGGACAGAGTGGAAAAGCAACAGAAACTTCAGAGTCTGAAATTGAGTCCAGACCAGTGTGGACTAGCTGCTACTGAAAACTCAGCCTTAACATAAATGGCAGAAGGATCCTGGGAGTGCGACTTTGTATTGAAAGAATGAAGTCCAGGTTGGCTGTGTCTTTACGTCTTAAGGGAATCACCGAATGTTTTTTTTTCAAAAATATACTTTATTCATAAAATATCTGGAAGAACATTCCAAACTATTTCAAAATCACCATCACATAAGTACAATCAGATTCAACTTTTACACATTTATCACAAGGTGCATCAATACAATCAATAAATATTACAATCATTTCAATATGGTCAATGCAGACAATCAGACAATGGTATTGGAGTTATCAACATACATCATGTTGCACTCTGAGGTGCTTCAATACATTTATAATACACTTAGTATTCACTGCATACATTCATTTTGAGCTGTACAGCCCGAGGGGCTCTCAATAGTTCCCAGTCCCTTGGTGCACTGTGGCAGAAAGGTCTTAGACAGCGACCTTTCCCCATTGCGCCTTTGCAGCGGCTGCCCCAAGCTTTAGTGCGTCCCTCAGCACGTAGTCCTGGACTTTGGAATGTGCCAGTCTGCAACACTCAGTCGGGACAACTCTTTGTGCTGGAAGACCAACAAGTTTCAGGCAGACCAAAGAGCGTCTTTCACCGAGTTGATGATCCTCCAGCTGCAGTTGATGTTTCCCTCGGTGTGTATCCCTGGGAACAGCCCGTAGAGCACAGAGTCCTGTGTCACAGAACTGCTCAGGATGAACCTCGACAGAAACCACTGCATCTCTCTCCAGACCTTCTTTGCAAAGGCACAATCCACAAGGAGGTGAACAACGGTCTCTTCCCCACCACAGCCACCTCAAGGGCAACGTGCAGAGGGGGTGAGACTCCTGGCGTGTTGGAAGGATCTGACGGGGAGGGCCTTTCTCACCACCAGCCAAGCTACGTCTTGGTGCTTGTTGGAAAGTTCTGGCGATGAGGCATTCTGCCAAATGACTTTGACAGTCTGCTCGGGGAACCATCCCACAGGATCCACCCTCTCCTTTTCCCCCAGGGCCTCTAAGACGTTACGTGCCGACCACTGCCTGATGGACTAGTCAAAGGTGTTTCTCTGCATAAATTTTTCCACGAGGGACAGGTGGTGTGGCATGGTCCAACTACTTGGAGCGTTCCGCGGCAGGGTGGCCAGACCCATCCTTCGTAACACCGGGGACAGGTAGAACCTCAGCACGTAGTGACATTTGGAGTTTGCGTACTGAGGGTCTACGCACAGCTTGATGCAGCCACACACGAAGGTGGCCATCAGTATGAGGGTGATGTTGGGCATGTTTTTTTCCCCCTTTATCTAGAGGCTTGTACATTGCGTCCCTGCGGACACAATCCATTTTCAACCTCCAGATAAAGTGAAAGATGGTTCGGGTGATCGCCATCGCGCAGGTGTCTGGAATGGGCCAGACCTGCGCCACGTACAACAACAACGTGAGTGCCTCACACCTGATGAACAGGTTCTTACCCACAATGGAGAGGGAGCGTCGCCCCCACATGTCCATTTTTCTTTTCACCATAGACACTCACTCCTTCCAGTTTCTAACACATGCCCCGGTCCCTCCGAACCATATCCCCAGCACCTTCAGGCCGTCAGCCCTGACGGTGAAGGGGACAAAGGATCGGTCAGCCCAGTTCCCAAAGAACATGGCCTCGCTCTTCCCACGATTTACCTTGGCTCCCGAGGCCAGTTTGAACTGGTTGCAGATGTGGATCAGTCTGTGCACCGACAGCGGATCCGAGCAGAAGATGGTGACATCGTCCATGTACAGGGAGGCTTTGACCTGAGTGCTTCCACTGCCTGGGATCGTCACTCCTCTTATGCCCAGATCCTTCCTGATGGACTCAACAAAGGGTTCTATGCAACACACAAACAGGACAGGGGAGAGAGTGCAGCCCTGCCTGACTCCAGATTTAATCAGAAAGCTATATCACCGAATGCTTTTTTTTTGCAAAAATATACTTTATTCATATAATATCTTCAACCACATTCCAAACCATTTCAAAATCACCATTACAAAGGTACAATCAGGTTCAACTTTTACATGTATCGCAAGGTGCATCAGTACAAACAATGAATATTACAATCATTTGCAGACATTCATTTTGGGCTGTACAGCCTGAGGGGCTCTACACAGTTCCCAGCCCCTCGGTGCACTGTGGCAGAAAGGTCTTAGGCAGCAACCCTTCTCCATTGCGCCTTTGCGGCAGCTGCCCCAAGCTTTAGTGCGTCCCTCAGCATGTAGTCCTGGACTTTGGAATGTGCCAGTCTGCAACACTCGGTCGGGGACAACTCTTTGCGCTGGAAGACCAACAAGTTTTGGGCAGACCAAAGAGCGTCTTTCACCGAGTTGATGATCCTCCAGCTGCAGTTGATGTTTGTCTCGGTGCGTTTCCCTGGGAACAGCCCGTAGAGCACAGAGTCCTGTGTCACAGAACTGCTCGGGATGAACCTCGACAGAAACCACTGCATCTCTCTCCAGACCTTCTTTGCAAAGGCACAATCCACAAGGAGGTGAACAACTGTCTCTTCCCCACCACAGCCACCTTGAGGGCAACGTGCCAAGGGGGTGAGACTCCTGGCGTTTAGGAAGGATCTGACGGGGAGGGCCTTTCTCACCACCAGCCAAGCTATGTCTTGGTGCTTGTTGGAAAGTTCTGGCGATGAGGCATTCTGCCAAATGACTTTGACAGTCTGCTCGGGGAACCATCCCACAGGATCCACCCTCTCCTTTTCCCTCAGGGCCTCTAAGACGTTACGTGCCGACCACTGCCTGATGGACTTGTGGTCAAAGGTGTTTCTCTGCATAAATTTTTCCATGAGGGACAGGTGGTACGGCATAGTCCAACTACTTGGAGCGTTCCGCGGCAGCGTGGCCAGTCTCATCCTTCGTAACACCAGGGACGGGTAGAACCTCGGCACGTAGTGACATTTGGAGTTTGCGTACCGAGGGTCTACGCACCGCTTGATACAGCCACACACAAAGGTGGCCATCAGTATGAGGGTGATGTTGGGCACGTTTTCTCCCCCCTTTATCTAGAGGCTTGTACATCACGTCCCTGCGGACACGATCCATTTTCCCGAATGCAGCTTTACACAATGGAGCCCAGATATCCTGAACCTGCGTTAGAATCACTGACGGTTCCAGATCGTAGCAGCTCATTTGATTGACGGTTGTTTCATATTGAGGGTATAGTTTACTGTAAATAATTAAAACTATTTCCGAAAGGAGCTCCAGGAGCCAGCACCAACATTTGCAATGTTGGGTGGGTAGTTTGGAGGTTCTGGTTTGCCGCGCGGTTCGCCCTGATTTTCCTGAACGCGGTTTGATGGTTCGTTGTTATGTTTAAGATTCAAATGTGAGCAGCTGCCTCGGCTATTCGCTGGTTTGGACGAGGGGGGGGATGTCCAGACATGCGTGTTGCAGAAAGTCTTCTCGGAAACGGCGGTTGAAAGCGAGTTCAGCAGGGGGTGAGGGGGTGGTTCATTCAAACTGACCGGGCGCTCGGACAGCTGGGCCCTCGTCCTGTCGCCCGGTAAGTGGCGCCTCTATTGTCCCTTTTTTCTCCCTCTTGCTCGCGGTCTCGCAGCGAAAAAAAATACTCAGCGGCAGCCTTAAAGCTGTTAACCAGCCCCCCCGGTGTTCAAGATTAGGCCCGATTCAAACGAAATGGGGCAGAAAGACCTTGGGCGAAGGGGGGTGGGGGGAGCGGGGGCCGGGGGGTGGGGTTAGGGGTGGGGGGAGCAGGGCGCGGGGGGAGCGGGGTTAGGGGTGGGGGGAGTGGGGGGGCGGGGGGGGGGTAAGGGGTGGGGGGAGTGGGGGGGCGGGGGGGGGTAAGGAGTGGGGGGGCGGGGGTTAGGGGTTTGGGGGGGGGGTCGTTAGGACCCACCTCCTAACACATGAAGATGTGAAGCCGGGAGCCTCGGCCGCGGGGAAACTGAGCCCCATTTGTAATGTGTACCTGGTTTGTTCATGTCGAGTCTCTCAGAACCGTTAGGGGGAGAGGGTAAAGGTGCCGAGGCATCGCCTATTCCAAAACAGCACCTTCCAACCAACAGACAACAAAGCAAATTGGATCCGTTTAGGCGAAATCGGGATCAAAACGCGCGAACAGAAACATTTCTTTTTTAAAAAAGACATTTACTGAAAGCCGATCGAGTTATTTGTGTTCGGTAGAATCCTAACCTGACATTATATAAACTTCGAACGATAAAACAAATACCACTTGTGCATCTGAAGCCTTTTTTTGGGTCGTGGTCCGAAAACAAATATGAATTCCAAACTGGTGTGAAGGCTACAGATATGCAGCATCTTCGGATGTAACTGATGATCGAACTACCAGAAATGATTGTACAAAGACACAGTTGTGAAGGACAATCATTTAGCACGAGATGCTAAACCATTGCTGTCAGTATTTGGTACTTTTTTTGCCTGGCGTATGGTTCATGTTTGATTAAAATCACTAAATATTATGACCACCTGACCCATTGTGTACCTTGGTGCCATCAAGTCATGTTTGTGAAATGAGCTGAGAATAGACATCCTTGTCATCTTGCTTTGAGGTCAATTTGACACAAGGTTACAATTGGCATTTACCCCTCTGTATATTTCACGATAGTAATTTTATTTATTTTTAAAAATTTAAACTATTATATTATGTTTCATTCAACCATGAATCAAATGAGCTGCTATGATCTGTGTAATTGTCTTGGAACCGTCAGTGATTCTAACGCAGGTTCAGGATATTTGGGCTCCATTGTGTAAAGCTGCATTCAGTGATTCCCTTAAGACGTAAAGACACAGCCAACCTGGACTTCATTCTTTCAATACAAAGTCGCATTCCCAGGATCCTGCCATTTCTGTTAAGGCTGAGTTTTCAGTAGCAGCGAGTCCACACTGGTCTAGACTCAATTTCAGACTCTGAAGTTTCTGTTGCTTTTCCACTCTGTCCAAATGATCCTGAAGATTCTGTGCTCAGAAAATTCTACCCCCCTATATCTGTCAGATACCTCCGATCTATAAACAGCACTAATCACAAGTTCATTGGCTGTTTTCTCCTTTTCCAGTGCAGAGATCTACACACCTCTGTCAAAGGAAATGTTGAAACAAAAGCACAGTTTAAATCCATTATTTTAAATAACTATACAGAAATTAACACCATGTACACAAAGATTTTTTTTAAAAAAATCATTATTTTTGTATTACTAAAATGGGCTTGTCACTTTTCATGAAGAAGAACCTGGAAAATAAGCTTGTCACAGTGACCACATTCATAAACATCTTTGAAATATTGGACATATGTCATTGTAATGCACAATTATCAATAGATGAAGTATTGCCTAGTAGATTTACTTGAGTGACTATGTCCCTTCATGCATTAGATTTAGAAGTATCAATATTTATGTATTTCTATGTCTTGTTCTGTCATTTTAACAAAAAGCCTTTAGTAAGAAAACAAGCCAAATGTACCAAACATAAACTTTTCTGATCAAAATTTTGATGCATCATCTCTTAACCTTAACAAAATAAAATTCTACTAAATGTCAGTGCTGTGTCATGTAACCTGAAGGTGGCACCTGAAAGCTCCCACTGTTTACCCAACACCCCCTATATTGGAATATGAAACAGATTAGCTCCTAATTATATTTGTAGTTCAATTACCAGACAGGCAATACTGTATAACAAATTTCTTCTCAAGAGGAAGTTATTTATTTGCCTTTGTTGTTTCTAAATGAAACTGCTAATAATTTCCATTTCTCAGCCTTGATTTTGAAACTCTGTAAACCTAATCTTATTTGGTAAAATGAATAGTTAGGTTCGAGTAGTATTTTCTAGTTACATACTTTCTTGTTAAAATGGAAATTGATTTTTCTAAAATGACATTACATATTATGCATTCAAAAGTAATGCCGGAAAAATAATTATTGAGAAAGTAATCCTTGAGTTTGTGATAAAAGCAAAATACTGCAGATGCTGGAAATCTGAAATAAAAACAAAATGCTGGGGAAAACTCAGCAGGTTTGGCAGAATCTGTGGAGAGAGAAACAGAGTTAATGTTGAGTCCGTATGACTCTTCTTCAGACTCTTCTCCATCACACTCCTGACTTGTGCCTTGTAGGCGGTGGACAGGCTTTGGGGAGTCAGGAAGTGAGTTACTTGCTGCAGGATTCCAAGCCTCTGACGTGCTTTTGTAGCCACAGTATTTATATATCAAGTCCAGTTCAGTTTCTGAACAATGGTAACACCCAGGAAGTTGATAGTGGGGGGATTCAGCGATGGTAATGCCATTGAATGTCAAGGGTGATGGTTAGATTTGCTCTTGTTGGAGATGGTCATTGCCTGGCACTTGTGAGGCACGAATGTTACTTGCCACTTGTTAGCCCAAGCCTGGATGTTGTCCGGGTCTTGCTGCATTTGGACATGGACTGCTTCAGTGTGTGAGGAGTCGCGAATGGTGCTGAACATTGTGCAGTCATCAGCGAACAATCTCCACTTCTGACCTTATGATGGAAGGAAGGTCATTGATGAGGCAGCTGAAGATGGTTGGGCCTAGGTTCTACCCTGAGGAACTCCTGCAGTGGAATTGGAACTGAGATGATTGACCTCCAACAACCACAACCATCTTCCTTTGTGATAGGTATGACTCCAACCAGCGGAGAATTTTCATCCTGATTCCCATTGACTCCAGTTTTGCCATGGCTCCGTGATGCCACACTCAGTCAAATACTGCCTTGACGTCGAGGGCAGTCACTCTCACCTCACCTCTGGAGTTCAGCTCTTTTGTCCATGTTTGAACCAAGGCTGTAATGAGGTCAGGAGCTGAGTGGCCCTGGCGGAACCCAAACTGAGCGTCAGTCAGCAGATTATTGCTAAGCAAGTGCTGCTTGAGAGCACTGTTGATGACCCCTTGCATCACTTTACTGATGATGGAGAGTAGACTGATGGGGCGGTAATTAGCTGGGTTGGATTGTATGTCCTGCTTCTTGTGTACAGGACATACCTGGGTGACTTTCCACATTGCCGGATAGGTGCCAGTCTTGAGGCTGTGCTGGATCAGCTTGGCGAGGGGCGTGGCATGTTCTGGAACTCCAGTCTTCAGTACTATTGCTGAATGCTGTCAGGGCTTAACCTTTGCAGTATCCAATGTCTTCAGTGGTTTCTTGATATCACGGGGAGTTAATCAAATTGGCTGAAGACTGGCTGTGATGCTGGGCACCTCCGGAGGAGGCCGAGATAGATTATCCACTTGGCACTTCTGGCTGAAGATTGTTGCGAATGCTTCAGCCTTATCTTTTGCACTGACGTGCTGGGCTCACCCATCATTGAGGATGGGGATATTTGTGGAGCCTCCCCTACCAGAGATGTTGTTTAATTGTCCACCACCATTCATGACTGGATGTGGCAGGACTGCAGAGCTTAGATCTGATCTGTTGGTTGTGGAATCGCTTAGCTCTGTCTATCACTTGCTGCATATGCTGTTTGGCACGTAAGTAGTCCTGTGTTATAGCTTCACCAGGTTGACACCTCATTTTTAGGTATGACTGGTGCTGCTCCTGGCATGCCTCATGGATGCCCAGTCTTGAGTTGCTAGATCTGTTCAAAATCTTTCCTCATTTAGCACAGTGGTAGTGCCACACAACACGATGGAGGGTATCCTCAATGTGAAGGCGGGACTTTGTCTCCACAGGGAGTGTATGTTGGTCATTCCTATCGATACTGTCATGGACAGATGCATCTGCAGCTGGCAGGTTGGTGAGGATGAGGTCAAGTATGTTTTTCCCTCTTGGTTCCCTCACCACCTGCCGCAGACCAGTCTAGCAGCTATGTCCTTTAGGACTTGGCCAGCTCGGTCAGTAGTGGTGCTACTGAGCCACTTTTGGTGATGGACATTGAAGCACCCCTCCCCCCATCCAGAGTACATTCTGCACCCTTGCCACTCTCAGTGCTTTCTCCAAGTGCTGTTCAACATGGAGGAGTTATAGGTTGATACTCAGTGATTCCTGTATATTTAATGGAATTTATGGATTGAAACAGGAAATTGAACCGGCTGCTCCGTGAGAGCCACATATACAAATGTTGGATAGGAACAGAATTGCTCGAGAATGGTCCAGTATAGATAGATATGAGAAAAAGACTTGTGTTTTTAGTTAGCACCTTTCATGACCACTGGACATCTTGATGTGCCTAACAGCCAATTAAATACTTTTTCCGTACCAGGGTTTAACACAGAAATCGAGGCTGACACTCCAGTGCAGTATTGAGAAGCATTGCAGTGTTGGAGGTGCCGTTTTTTAGGATGAGACATTAAACCAGTTGCCAGCTTGGGTGGATGTAAAAGATCCCATGGCACTATTTTGGAGAAGAGCAGGCAAGTTATCCCTGGTCAATATTTATCCCTCAATCAACATCACAAAAACAGATTATCTGGTCATTTTCACTGCTGTTTGTGGGAGCTTGTGAGTGCAAATTAGCTACCACATTTGCTACATTACAACAGTGACTACATTTCAGAAAGTACTTCATTCACTATAATGCTTTGAATCATGAAAAATGCTATGTTAGTGCAAATCTTTCTTCCTTTTTTTTTTGAGGGGTCACTCTAATGTGTTTATTGTGGGATAAGTATTCTACTGCACTGGAGTGTCAGCCTTGATTTTTGTGTTCAGTTCTTGGAGTTGAACTTGAATCCACAACTGTGTGACTTTGAGGTGCGAGTGCTACCAATTCAGCCAAGGCAACATATATGGAAGCTTAGGCTGAATTACTGGGTGAGAAGTTAATACCTTTGAAGCGCTCAGAGGAAAAAGTTGAGATAAGTAAATAAATTTAGATTTGAAAATCTGATTTTACTTACAAGGCACATCATCATCATCATGTATGCTCTGCCCAAATGCAGGTCCTTGGCTCATTGTCTGCTGATTCTTCATCCTGAGCCATTTTCTTGGCACTTTTTGTCAGTGGTAGTTTGCCATTGTCTTCCACTCTCAGGGGGAAGACGCAGGTCCCACGTCTACCTCAGCCAGAATGGGAATTGAACCCCGCACTGCTGACATTATTTTGAACCACATACTAGTTATCCAGCAAACTGAGCTAACCGCCCCCTACACAACATATAAGCATTGACTACACTTTGACAGGTTTCACACCCAGGCGGATAAGGTCAGAAATACTTTGTGTAGTTTGTTTGGCAGCACCTGAGACAGTCCTTCAAACTCCTTGTGACAAATTAGCTAACTTTACAAAATAAATCCTTTCCACTCAAAAGTTGATTTATATTGCAGTTCTATAAACAAGCTATTCTGTTGCCTTGTAAATGATGTAGGATTTTATCCCATGTGGCTTAAAGGTCACAGGGGCCTTCATGCCCACATCTACACAGTAAATAAGATATCATTACCTTATTTGTTAATTGCTTTTATTGTTCCAAACCATGACCAAACCATGAAATTCTTATCCTTTTAGTAACTTAATTTTGGAGTAATATTGCCACGTCTTGTTGTGAAGTATGAAAATCAAGGAGCGTGTAAAGGATTTGTCTTTGCTGTAGATATGAACACACGCATACCAGATGCTCTGTCAGAACCCATGGGATATTTTGTTTTGTAATTCTGCATGTTACAAAATATCTGTTGAGCAACAGTTTCCTTATTAGTTTATCCAATATTATGGTTTACTCCCAATATTATAATGACAATTAACAGCCTTTGTTTGAATTTCTAAGTACAAAGAGAGTAGTTGATCTGAAAAGACTAGAGTACAGCATTTATTTCATAAATAAGGAAGGTCAGTAATTGAGTGAGCGAGAAACATTTTTTCATATCAAGTTAAGTAAGCTGGTGATGATTTAGCCAGTTTGTTATTGTTAATAAGATAAATTTTAAGTGACTTAAAGCAACAATAGTTTTTCCAGTAATCAATGTGTGATTGTGTGGTAACACATTTTAAAAAATAATTTAACTGATCCAATGAAAAATAGCTACACACACATGGAAATAGCAAATCTGAAATTAAAACGGAAGATGCTGCAATTGTACAAATTGATGCACATTGAACAAAAGTTCTCAAGCAGTTTGGTTGCTGAGGCTACATATGTTCCTACAATACAAAACAAAAACAGAATTACCTGGAAAAACTCAGCAAGTCTGGCAGCATCGGCGGAGAAGAAATCAGTCAACGTTTCGAGCCTCCATGGCCCTTCGGCAGAACTGCAGCATAGTTTCAGCAAGGGAGAAATATAAATTGGTTTAAGGTGGGTGGGGGGCGGGGGGGAAGAGACACATTGAGGGTGTGGTGTGAGCAGATAATAATCAAAAGATGTCAGAGACAAAAGGGTCAAAGAGGTGTTGAAGGTGGTGGTCTTTGTCTGAGAAAAGTGCTAATTAAGAATGGAAGACAGGATATTCAAAGTACAGCTCTAGTGGGGGTGGGGTGGAAAGACTAAAGGTTTTAGTTTTAGATTTAAAAATAATGGAAATAGGTGGGGAAAGAAGAATCTATATAAATTATTGAAAAAAAAAAGCGGGTGGGGGGGGGAAAGAAACGGGGTGGGGATGGGGGGAGGGGGAGTTTAAGATCTAAAGTTGTTGAATTCAATATTCAGCCCAGAGGGCTGTAAAGTGCCTAGTCGGAAGATGAGGTGCTGTTCCTCCAGTTTGCGTTGGGCTTCACTGGAACAATGCAGCAAGCCAAGGACAGACATGTTGGCAAGAGAACAGGGTGGAGTGTTAAAATGGCAAGCGACAGGGAGGTTTGGGTCTTTCTTGCGGACAGACCGCAGGTGTTCCGCAAAACGGTCGCCCAGTTTGCGTTTGGTCTCTCCAATGTAGAGGAGACCGCATTGGGAGCAACGAATGCAGTAGACTAAGTTAGGGGAAATGCAAGTGAAATGCTGCTTCACTTGAAAGGAGTGTTTGGGCCCTTGGACGGTGAGGAGAGAGGAAGTGAAGGGGCAGGTGTTGCATCTTCTGCGTGGGCATGGGGAGGTGCCATAAGTGGGGGTTGAGGAGTAGGGGGTGATGGAGGAGTGGACCAGGGTGTCCCGGAGGGAACGATCCCTACGGAATGCCGTCAAGGGGGGTGAAGGGAAGATGTGTTTGGTGGTGGCATCATGCTGGAGTTGGCGGAAATGGCGGAGGATGATCCTTTGAATGCGGAGGCTGGTGGGGTGATAAGTGAGGACAAGGGGGACCCTATCATGTTTCTGGGAAGGAGGAGAAGGCGTGAGGGAGGATGCGCGGGATATGGGCCGGACACGGTTGAGGGCCCTGTCAACGACCGTGGATGGAAAACCTCGGTTAAGGAAGAAGGAGGACATGTCAGAGGAGCTGTTTTTGAAGGTAGCGTCATCAGAACAGATGCGACGGAGGCGAAGGAACTGAGAGAATGGGATGGAGTCTTTACAGGAAGCGGGGTGTGAGGAGCTGTAGTCGAGGTAGCTGTGGGAGTCGGTAGGCTTGTAATGGATATTGGTGGACAGTCTATCATCAGAAATTGAGACAGAGAGGTCAAGGAAGGGAAGAGAAGTGTCAGAGATGGTCTACTGCATTCGTTGCTCCCAATGCGGTCTCCTCTACATTGGAGAGACCAAACGCAAACTGGGCGACCGTTTTGCGGAACACCTGCGGTCTGTCCGCAAGAAAGACCCAAACCTCCCTGTCGCTTGCCATTTTAACACTCCACCCTGTTCTCTTGCCAACATGTCTGTCCTTGGCTTGCTGCATTGTTCCAGTGAAGCCCAGCGCAAACTGGAGGAACAGCACCTCATCTTCCGACTAGGCACTTTACAGCCCTCTGGGCTGAATATTGAATTCAACAACTTTAGATCTTAAACTCCCCCTCCCCCCATCCCCACCCCGTTTCTTTCCCCCCCCACCCGCTTTTTTTTTTCAATAATTTATATAGATTCTTCTTTCCCCACCTATTTCCATTATTTTTAAATCTAAAACTAAAACCTTTAGTCTTTCCACCCCACCCCAACTAGAGCTGTACTTTGAATATCCTGTCTTCCATTCTTAATTAGCACTTTTCTCAAAGACCACCACCTTCAACACCTCTTTGACCCTTTTGTCTCTGACATCTTTTGATTATTATCTGCTCACACCACACCCTCAATGTGTCTCTTCCCCCCCGCCCCCCACCCACCTTAAACCAATTTATATTTCTCCCTTGCTGAAACTATGCTGCAGTTCTGCCGAAGGGCCATGGAGGCTCGAAACATTGACTGATTTCTTCTCCGCCGATGCTGCCAGACTTGCTGAGTTTTTCCAGGTAATTCTGTTTTTGTTTTGTTTTGGATTTCCAGCATCCGCAGTAGCTTTTAGCTTTTTGTTTTTATCTCTATGTTCCTACAATGGTACCTAAAGAAGTCAATAATTTGTGTGAATCAGGTGTTGGCTGTTCCTGTGCGAAACAAAACTGACGTCTATGATGATGTGAAGTCAACTGAATTATTGGCTGCCCCAGTGTAATAAGCTTGATATGCTACACAGCAGCAAGGTCTCAGGAATTGAATTTTGCAGGATTGGTGGCTTTCTAATTGTTGCTAATGTTTTGAGTGCATTACTGATTTAGGGATGCAGGAAGGATGACTGAGTCAGCAGTACATTGGCTTTTTGAAGATGAGGCCCAGATGAGTAGTTAACTTGGGTGATCCTGGTGGAAAATAAAGGAGAAAAACTTAAGATTTACCTGTAATCCTTTCTTGCAAGTGGCTCCTGCAATGGGCGCAGAAATTAGTGCTGTTTTCAACTGCAGCAATTGTATCAAGGGGAGCAGGCCTAATTTTTATCGTAAATGAATTTTGCACCCAGCAGGTGCCTAGGCTTCTATCATCTAGGAAACTTCCCTGCACTAGGTATACCAGGCACAAAGAGAGCCTCTTATTTTCGTGCCTGATGATAATATGTGGTCTTGTGCCCAAATCACTGTGATGCATTGGATGCTATAGACCACATCACCAGCCATCTAAAGTTTAAATTCATATTATGGCTGGTTTGCGTAACTCTCACTTTACTGTTGCTAATAGACGTAAAACCCGAACTTTGTCCTCAAAAAGGCAATGCACAGCTGACACCATCGACCTCCCTGCTCCATGAAATGAAGCAGAGGTGGATTTAAAACGTATCTACCAATGAAGCGGCAGTATTAAAAACAAGACCTTACAAATTTCAAGTACGATGAAGCTCAAGCAGGACAAACTAGCAATTATGGAAAATAATATGGATAGGATCTAGTTAAACCCTGGTAATTTGGTCCTTAGGGGGATCAATACCTTGGCATAGAGTGTTCTAGAGGAATTGCAAATTCACATTTGCAAATTGTTATCAGAAAACTTGCGATCGTGATTCTCTTTCATGTGGTTTATGCTTCAATGAAATCTAATTTACACATTTTTATTAGCATGTCAAATTACAGCAAATGCATGGTTTTAAATCAATACCTCACTTCTACCCAAAATATTGAAAGGTAGAGTTTCTGCTTTGGGCACAATTGATGATTGGAGTTTAAATTGTGTCTGAAATTATGAAATAGTTTTGAGAAGTTTTTTTTGTCAAGTTTCTGCTGAAATTAATTTCCATATCACCAAATATAAAATAGGCCCCAAACAAGAATAGTTGGGGACTATTTAGAATATATTTTACTTTATATATAAAAAAAAAAATTCCTTGGTATATACAGTATAGCATTGTGGCATTGTTACTGGACTAGTGACCCAGAGGCCCGACTAATGCTCCAGAGACAAGTTCAGATCCTACCACAGCAGCTAGGGGAATTTTAATTAATTAATTAATTCATTCAATTAATATATCTGGAATAAAATGCCAGTCTCATAGTTAATGATCATGAAACTAATGGATAGTGGAAAAATCCCATCTGGTTCACCAATGTGCTTCAGGGGAGCAAATTTGCCATCCTTACCAGGTTGGCCAACTCTGGGGTGGGTGGAGAAATAAGAGACACTTGGCCAGAGATAGCTGCAGAGATAGTGGATGTGTTGCCTATGATTTTCCAAAATTCCTTGGATTCGGGAATGGTCCTATCAGATTGGAAGTTGGCAAATGTAACACTGCTTTTCAATAAAGGAGGGAGAGAGAAAACAGGGAGCTACAGTTTAGTTAACCTAACATCAATCATTGGGAAAATACTAGGATCTATTATTAAGGAAGTCTTATCATACTTAGAAAAGTATAGTATGATTAGAACAAATCAGCATGGTTTTACAAAAGGGAAATCCTGTTTGACAAATTGATTGGAGTTTTTTTTGAGGATGTAATTTGTAAAGATAAAGGGGACCCAGTAGATGTAGCATACCTGGATTTCCAAAAGGTATTTGATAAAGGTGCCATACAAAAATATTAATAGGTACGATAAGGGCTCATGGAGTTGCGGGTAATATATTAGCATGGATAGAGGATTAGTTAACAGGAGGCAAAGACTACATAAAAGGGGCATTTTCAAATGGGCAGGCTGTGACTAGTGGATTGCTGCAAGGATCAGCGCTGGGGCCTCAGCTATTTGCAATCTATATTAATGACTTGGATGAAGAGTGTATCTAAATTTGCTGATGATACAAAGCTAGGTGGAATGGTAAGCTGTGGGAGGACTGCAGAGAGGCTGCATAGAGATATAGAAGGTTAAGTGAGTGGGAAACAGGATAGTAGATAGAGTATAATGTGGGGAAGTGTGAAGTTATTCACTTTAGTCATCAAGGGTAGAAAAGCAGAATGTTTTTTACAAGGTGTGAAACTTTAAATATTGATGTTCAGAGAGACTTCGGTGTTCTTGTACAAGGAATGCAGAAAGTTAGTGTGCATTTTCAGCAAGCAATTAGCAAGGCAATTGGCATATTGACTTTTATTGCAAGGGGATTTGAGGTCTTGCTACAATTGTACAGGGCTTTGGTGAGACCACACCTGGAATACTGAGTGAAGTTTTGGTCTCCATATTTTGGGAAGGATATAATTGCATTGGAGGTGGTACAGCAAAGGTTCACTAGATTGGTCCCTGGGATGAAGGACTTTTCCTATGATGAGAGACTGAGTAAATTGGGCTTATATTCTCTGGAATTTAGAAGAATGGGAGGCGATCTCATTGAAACATAGATTCTGAAGGGGCTTAATAGAGTAGATGCTATAGGGGATTGTTTCTGCTGGTCAAGGAATTTAAAAAGTGGGACACAAGCTCCAGATAAGGGGCCGATCATTTAGGACTAAGATGAGGCAGAATTTTCCTGCTGTGTGCGGGAACAGGCCCCACGTGTAAAATGACGCGCGGTGACGTTGGGCGAGCATCCTGACGTCGCCGCGCTCCATCGCGATATTTCGGTGGGCGGGCGCACGATGATATCCGCTGCGCGCCCGCCATTAATTAACCGGCCGCTTAAGACCCTTGACTCACTAATCAACGCTGATTTTTTGGTGCCCATGCAATCTTCGGGTCGGTGCACGGGTGCAACAGGCAGGCGGGTAGGACACATTTGTATAAACCTCATCCACGGGCAGGATAATAGGGCTCACTGGGGTCGCGAGTGTGCACTATCAAATGTTGATTTTTCAAAGTTATTGAAACTTGCCTATGTGATCTGCAGTACTTCAAAACGCATACCAGCTGCTTTGTCTGGACTCTTAACCTTCAGGTCAGCGCTCTGCCCTGAGGAATCTTTTTTTGGGCCTGCAGGTCTCAGGAAGCCTTCCCTTAGCATGGGAATGGGAGCTGAACTGTCCACTGGGGGCACCTCCTCTGAGGAGGAAGGGAGGGCTAGAAGGGGAAGGAGGCCAGGAGTCCACATTCAGCCTCCAGAGGAGCCACCTTAGGGAGGACAGACGCAAGCACAAGGGGCGCAGGGCCAAGAGGTAGGCCAAGGCGGAAGGGGCCGCAGAAGATGTCACTATCCTGCTGCCAGAGTTTACAGGCAGCGATGCAGCTTCCTCAATATGACTGCGGTGCAGTGCCGAAGGAGGCTCCGTCTCTCAAGGGAGACAGTCAACTATATCTCATGTCAGATGATTGCGCCTGAGATCTCCGTGAACTGTGTGGGTGGACACCCCATGCCACTGGCTCTAAAGGTCACAGCTGCCCTCAACTTCTACACCTCTGGCTCCTTCCAGGGCTCGGTGGGTGATCCTTGCAGTGTCTCTCAATCAGCTGTCCACACTTGTGTTAAGCAGGTTACAGACGCTCTGTTCAGACGGGCATTGACCTTCATCCACTACCGTTGGGACCAGACAAGCCAGACACAGTGAGCCAGAGGCTTCGCGGCCATTGCTGGCTTCCCCCGTGTCCAGGGCACACATGTGGCCATCAAGGCGCCAGCAGGTGAGCCCGGTGCCTTCGTCAACAGGAAGGGCTTCCACTCCATGAACGTGCAGATAGTGTGTGATCACAGGATGCTGATTCTACAAGTCTGTGCAAGGTACCCAGGCAGTTCCCACGACGCCTACATCCTCAGACACTCCCAGATGCCGGGGCTCTTCAGTGCTCCAGCCCGGCTGGATGGATGGCTGCTGGGTGACAAAGGCTATCCCCTCAGAAGGTGGCTCATGACGCCTCTCCGCCATCCAAGAACAGAAGCTGAGCAGCGGTACAATAGGAGCCATGCCTCCTCAAGGTCTGTGGTGGAGAGAGCCATTGGTCTTCTCAAGATGCGCTTCCAATGTCTGGACCCCTCAGGGGGTCCACTCCAGCACCCCCCAGATCGTGTGTCGCTGATAGTGGTTGCATGCTGCGCTCTCCACAATCTTGCGCTGGAAAGAGGGGACGCAGTGGACGATGAAGACGTTGACGCATTGGCTGCGGCTGCACATGATGAGTCCAGCAGTGAGTCCGAGGATGAGCATGCACAGGGAAATGCTGAGGGGGTAGACGCTGACCTAGGCATACTCCAGGGAGGCAGGGACACCCGGGAGGCTTTAATCCAATGAATCTTCAGCTAGCTCACCACTGATGGACCTCCAGAACAAGCCTGGGCTGTAGGCTCCATACTCGATACCTAAGTGCCAAATCTTCCAGGTTAGGAACAGTAACTAAGGGCTTTGTTAATAAAGCTGAATGTCCCATAATGCACTCCTAACATTTTTGGAAACCATACACATGCAGAAGAAAAGAGGCACCCTCAGCCATGGTCACATTTCTGAATTTAATATCACAGGCAAAGAAACTTAATAAAACAAACTGACAAGGGTGTTCGAAATCAAAGGAAATCATAAAGACCTCTCTCAGGCCAACACAAAAGCACCGGTGATAAACCCGTGGTGTGCCTAACGTGCCTTATGTTTATGTTTCTGGGTGAGATGTCTTGGTGCTGCCCCATCGCTGGGAGTGGCATCTGAGACAGCCTGCTCACTCTGCTGTCCTGTTGGCCTCGATGACCTTGGCGGTCATCCTCTGGCCCATGGAGCCTGTGCTGGCCCCGCCTGGGAGGGAGCTGCCAGTTCCACAGCTGGCATCTCCCCAGTTGTCGCAGCCTCACCGGATGCTACGGTCACTTGGGAGAGGGGAAGAGAAGCTGCCGCCCTCACCTGGAGCGCCCTGAGAGGTGTCCGCAGAGACGACAGGCAGCTGCTGCGCCGACGTGAGGTCGCTTTGGACCTCCCTGCTCACTGTGGATGGATGGGCACCGAGCTGGGATACTTGGTGCCCACACCATCTCCCACACTGGCACTGACCAGCTGAGGTCAATGCCAATGTGAGGGCTTGCTGGTCAGAGCGCATCCCCAGGAAACCCTGATGGGTCTCCTGGAGGAGCCACTCCATGAGAGTTGCCACTCTCTCCATGGAGGATGCATGGCACTCAGACATGTGGCTCATTGCTTTGGCGATTGTCCACGTAGACTCCTTCACCATGGAGACCAAGCCTCATGTATCTCCCCCAGATGCACCCGCACACCTGGCTGCATTTCCTGCCCCTGATGCATTGCAGACAACTCCAGAGGCACATCATCATGCACCGACTGAGCATGTGCCTGGTCCCCTGCAGTCCTCTAACTGCTGGTGCCATGGGCACTCTCTGTCTCTGCCATCTCCTCCAGCGACTGTGAATTGCCATTACCACTGTGCCCCAGGACACTAGCTGACGTTCGAATTCCCACCGAGGTGCTAGTATCTGCGCTGGTTCCTGCCTCGCAGAGATGGTGTGATGCTGGTGAGACTTCAGGCCCCTCAGGTGTGAGAGGGGGCCTGTGCTGCTCCTCCTCCCAACCCTGCTCCGATAATGCTGAAAGGAAGAACAAGGACAGTGAATCAGTTAACGTGGAGACATTGACAAAGTGCATCCCTGTCCCCCGGATCATTACGCGCTCATCCTTCATCAATGGTCAAGCCATGTTGCAAAGTTAAATCAATTAATGTTCAACACTGCTATGGCTGTTGGGAGAACAATGCTGAACTCACTGCTGGGTATAAATACCTGGCCGTGGCACCTCAGCCTCACCGACACCAGTGGACCTGGGCGCATGGCGCCTCTCCAGATCCAGGGCTAGGAATGGCAATCTGCGCCTGGCCGCTGCCAGTCCTTGCACGCTCTGCCACGTTGTGAGCATTCTTCTCCTGAAAATGAGAGACGAGTATTGATTAGTGCAAATTGCACATGGACTCGCTTTGCGCACGGCCCACCCCAACCAGAGTGGGACATATCAGGGCTCCAATGCCTCCTCACCCCGCTGCTGCCGAACACTCACACAAAGATGCTAGGCCTATTACCCACCCCCACCTTGGACACATGCTGCCTACATCACATTAGGCGCAAGCACGTGGAGCGCAGAGGGCAGCAGATGGTTCGTTGCCACACCACCTTGAAGCTCCCCTCCAAGCATGTCATCACCCTGACTTGGACATATCCTGCAGTTCAAACACAGCACCTAGGTGCAGCTCCTCCAGGTTGCCCCCAAATCAGTCATGTGGGACTCAGTATAACACATGCTGCGGGGGCAAAACACATCTCTTCACCAGCCTCTCAGGCTGACCTCAGCATGGGTAATATCTGCTGGCCCACCCAGCATTGACATGCCGTCGATGATTCAATGCAGCCACTATACTCAGACTTGGGGGCAGGGATGGCGGGCAGCAGGGGCGGGGGGGGGGGGTGGTGGTGGTAGCCGACCTGGTGGGTTAAATGACTAATACCAACATGGTACTCACCCTGCCAGAGCGCAACAAGTCATTGAAGCGCTTGTGACACTGGATCCAGGTGCATCGCACCACATCATGGGAGTTCACCACCTCCTCCCAGGCACGTTTCGTCATGTGGGGGGGCCTCCTCCTTCCATCCTGGGGAACCAGCACCTCCCCGCTGTGCTGCCACCTCCTCGAGGAGGGTATTAAGGCAGTCATCCGAAAAACGAGGGGCACACTGGCCCCCTGCCCTACCCTCCGGCCTGGCTTGCCCCGAAGGTCTACCTCCGGACTTGCATCAACTTCATTGCCCCCCTGTACAGCACTTTGCCCAGCCATTGCGAGCAGCTTTTCTGAGGCTGCTAGGGCCTTCCTTTATACAGGCCGCCGGATCACCATTAGACCCGGCGGGCTGAGCGCGCCCGCAGCCGTCCGCCCACTCCCGCTGTGCACTGGAATCATGAAGTACGCTGGGCGGGCATTAATTGGCCCACCCGCGTAAAATGGCGGCACGGACCCGATCGCGAGCGGCGATCAGGTCCGCGCCCACTCTGCCCCCCGTACCAACCAGAAAATTCAGCCTGAGGAGAAATTACTTCACTCAAAGGGTTGTGAATCTTTGGAATTCTTTACCCCAGAGGCCGTGGATGCTCCATCATTGAATATATTTAAGGCTGGGACAGATTTTTGGCCTCTCAGGGAATGCGGAGTGGGTAGAAAAGTGGAATTGAACTTCAAGGTCAGCAATGATCATATTGAATGGTTGAGCAGGCTTGACAGGCTATATGATCTACTCCTCTCTTTCTTCTTTTTCCAGTCGAAAGACTGGTGAAAACTTTAGGGCTAGTGCAGTTAGGAGTAACTGAGATTCTAATGCCATAATATGTGAAAATTACTGTTGAACATCTTATCTTATCACTGAAAATTTAATTTTAGAAGTTTGTAGTCTCATCCCCTCAGGAAAATTAATATTGCAGATTTTAAATATATTATATAACTTTTAGTTTTTCTGTTCACTGTTATCTCTTTCCCTTAATCACAAAAGTCTGCCCCAATCTTTATTTCACTTCCTGTACAATGAGTTAAATGTAATTTATCTTTCCTGTTTTATTATTTCCTGCTTTGCAGTCTGTGTCTTTCAGTTAGGGTTCTTCAATTTGATTGAAGATGCTTCCTGCTGTCACAGACACCACAGATCCCTGCAGAGTGCTGTACTGGATCAGATGCCTGATTACCTGAAATTTCCACTGATAAACCCATGAAAAGTCCCTGGGCAACTGTACAAGAGGCGAATTTTAAAAAAGTTCCTTCGCTGCTCGCAGCAAAATCTGGGCCCATGAGTGTACTGGAGGGAAGAGATGAGCCAATACTTGTCATGTTGTTAAGAGATTCAAGGGCTTATCAAGGTTGTTAGTGCTGGTGCATGGATTCTATGTCAGGTGTTCATTCTCAACATGAAGCATGCCCAGGTCAGGTAGAGTAAAGTTCCCCTTACACCAATGTGACAATTCTCCCCACCGGCTAATCTGTGGTGAATTAGCACTGTGCTCATTTGTGATTGAATTGGGACAGCCCAGATTCATTTCATACAGTCACTAGACAAAGGAGGCTTGATATGAAGCCATATCCCACTGTTGTTCAACATGCTGTATCATCTTGGCGGAAGCGATCCTGTTATAAGGGCAAGAAATAGCTAGAGCAAGATTAAAGGACAGAATGAGACTATTCCAGAATGCAGCTTTGTGTGCCCTGCTTCAGAAAAGTCCTGTGAATAAGGGGATGAACAAGTGAAGAACAAATTTGATGATCTCGGCAAGAATCCCAAGGTGGTTGCACTGACACTGCCTAATTTAGAATTTTGAACATCAGTGTAGATGACCAGTACTTAATGTAAGCTCAGTGGAACATCATAGAGGAAGAATTTATTAGCACCTGCTTTCCAACTTCAGAAGCACTCCCTATATTTTGCAGTGCACTTGGTATTGCTTTATTACTGAAGGCTTAATATCTTGGCATTCCCCATCTAACGTCATCTTGAGAAAGTCTTGACGCTGTGAAGACTGGAGCAGTTACTGAGAGTGTGAATGTAAAATGAGGATAGAATCTGGGTTTGGCTTTAATGATCTTCCCTGGTTATATAACCTGACATAAAATACATTTCAAAGCCTTATCCATGAAGAATGAGGACTTGGTAAAGGTGTGAGGATTATGAGCACTTGCAGTTTGAGTCAATTCCTTAAGAAGAGAGGACAAAAATCAAGTTGTGCTCCTTGACTGCCAGAAATATTTTAGAACAATTTGTTCCACTATAGCTCTCAGCTGTTTACTTTTATGACAACGTCTACAAAAGATTTCTTTGAGGATCATGCAAATATAGTTACCTTGAGAGTTATATTATAGCTGAAATTTGAATGCATTTAGCTTTTTCTCAGAATGCAAAACACTTATGTCAACTTGTTAAATTATATTAGATATGGGCCATGAACATTAGCTTTTGATCAAGCATGGCAACCTGTGTTAAAGGATAAAAATATTGAATGCATGATTAACCTATCAGATAATCTTTATTGACCTTGCGCACAATTTCCATCATATTTAAAAATATACAAGGGTAACTAAATCTAACTCTGAAATAATTCCAAACTTCAGTCACTTTTTGAAGGAAGACTATTTTTGAGAAAACCTTCTACAAAATTTGAAATTAAAACATTCTGTATTTTGGATGTGTTGGACTCATAAGGGATTGTTGATATTTTCTAAATTTTTTTGTATTCTAGTTTGGATTGCATACTACTTGAGAATATGCTGGAAAAGGTAATGATTCATGTTCGTTTCCAAATTGTAGCACCCTAATTAGAACTGAAAGGAATTCATTGGAGGTATTTCAGCTACATTAAAGAATATCAGAAAAAACGTTTTCTCGGTGTTGCCTCAGAGCCAAAGCTCAGATGGAATTGTACAAATAAATATATGCCCTCCCTAGATGATATTTCTAACTATATAGTTTTACAGTATTACTTGGCAGGGTGGTGATGGGTGTTAACTTTAAACTAAAAGATATGTTTTATTTTAAATAGACGGCACTACTAATTGGTCCTTTGTGTGGTTTCTTGCAACAGGTAACTTTGCATGCTGGTGTTTTTGTCATGTCTGGAAGATGTATAACAAATTAGAGTTTGATTCTCTTCTCATGATTGTCTACTCCAGAGTTGATTATATTGATGTGAATGAAGCTGTTACACAGTTATATATTTTGCCACGCAGCAAGTTTATTTTTGTAAAAGCAAGTCAAATTATTTTAGTCATAGAGGTTTGCAGCACAGAAAAAGGCCCTTTGGCCCATCGATTCTGCACCGGTCAAACAAGTACCTAACTATTCTAATCCCATTTTCCAGCACTAGGCCCATAGCCGTGTATGCCATGGCATCGCAGGTGCATGTCCAAATACTTCTTAAATGTTATGAGGGTTTCTGCCTCTACCACTCTTTCAGGCAGTGAGTTCCAGATTCCCACCACCCTCTGGGTGAAAAAATTCTTCCTCACATCCCCTCTAAACCTCCTGCCCCTTACCTTAAATCTATGCCCCCTGGTTATTGACCCCTCCACCAAGAGGAAAAGTCCCTTCCTGTCTACCCTATCTATGCCCCTCATAACTTTATACTCCTCAATCATGTCCCCCCTCAATCTCCTCTGCTCCAGGAAAAATAACCCCAGTCTATCCAATCTCTCCTCATAACTAAAACACTCCAGCCCAGGCAACATCCTGGTAAATCTCCTCTGCACTCACTCTAGTGCAATCACATCCTTCCTATAATGTGTATTCCAGAACTGCACACAATTCTCTAGCTGTGGCCAAACCAGCATTTTATACAGTTCCAGCATAACCTCCCTGTTCTTATATTCTGTGCCTTGGCTAATAAAGGCAAGTATCCCATATGTTTTCTTAACCACCATATCTACCTGTCCCGCTACCTTAAGAGACCGGTGGACATGCACACCAAGGTCTCTCTGATCCTCGGTACTTCCCAGGGTCCTACCGTTCAACGTGTATTCCTGTGCCTTGTTTGTCTTGCCCAAGTGCATCACCTCACACTTATCCGGATTAAATTCCATTTGCCACTGATCAGCCCATCTGACCAGCCTGTCTATATCCTCCTGTAATCTAAGGCTATCCTCCTCACTACTTACCACCCCACCAATTTTCGTGTCATCCGTGAACTTGCTGCTCAATCTTCCGACATTCAAATTTAAATCGTTTATATATACCACAAACAGCAAGGGACCCAACACCGATCCCTGTGGAACCCCACTGGACACAGGCATCCAGTCACAAAAACACCCCTCGACCATCACCCTCTGCTTCCTGCCACTCAGCCAATTCTGGATCTAATTTGCCAAATTGCCTTGGATCCCATGGGCTCTTACCTTAGTTATCAGTTTCCCATTCGGGATCTTATCATAAGCCTTGCTGAAGTCCAAGTAGACTACGTCAAATGCATTGCCATCATCTACACACCTGGTCACCTCTTCGAAAAATTCAATCAAATTGGTCAGACATGATCTCCCCTTAACAAAACCAAACTGACTGCCTCTCTACAAGTGTAGATTAATTCTGTCCCTCAGAATTGCTTCCAATAGTTTCCCCACCACTGAGGTTAGACTGATTGGCCTGTAGTTCCCTGGTTTATCCTTCCTCCCTTCTTGAATAACGGTGGCTGTCCTCCAGTCCTCTGGCACCTCTCCTGTGGCCAGAGAGGTGTTGAAAATTATTGCCAGCGCCCCTGCTATCTCCTCCCTTGCCTCACTCAACAGCCTGGGATACATTTCAACCGGGCCTGAAGATTTATCTACTTTTAAGCCTGCCAGACCACTTAGAACCTCCTCCCTTTCTATGCTAATTTCTTTAATTATATCACAGTCCTTCTGCCTGATTTCCATACCCACTTTTATGCCCACTGATTGCCGTACCCATTTTATGAGAAACAATTTAAACATTTAAGATTTAATTATCTGTGTCATTACTTTTCCACTTAAATCCTGTATGATTTGGCACAAAGTCTCCCTTCATTTGATAACATTGGAATACTGTCATTAAATTTTCAGTTTGGGGATGTTAAATTAACCTGTTTGTGTTTGGAATATTGTGGATATAATAGTCTGATCAAATTTTAAGGTTGGTTGCTGGGATGCATTTATACTTGGCAATTAGGGTCAAAGCTATATTTAATATTTGGTATCAAAACTTGATGGCAGAAGTGGATTGAAATTCACTGATATGCTCAGTTGCTCTTTGAAAGATACTTTTCTTGCTTTGCTCTTTTATTCTTACAATCTAACAATATAACTATGATTCTGTCCCCTAACCTTTCCTTCAACTGCAGTGGATAAATATGGTTACCTTTCTACTCGTGTTCAGTTAATGTGGCATGAGTCATGTGATCACATTCTTATGGGGAATGTAGATTATAAATATTAAATCAGAAAAATCTTCTCTGAAGCACAATTCCTCCTCTTACATACAAAAACGAAGAAGATAGGAACTTTGATCAAGTAGTAGATTTTCTGGGACAATCCAAGTTGCAATGACACAAGAATAGGTGGGAAGGCGAGAGTGAGGATGACAAAAGGAGTCTACAGAGGGATATAGACAGGTTAAGTGAGTGGGCAAAAACTTGGCAGATGGAATATAATGTGGGAAAATGTGAGGTTATGCACTTTGGCAGGAAGAATAGAGGAGCGGAATATTATTTAAATGGAGAAAGACTGCAGAAAATTGCAGCACAGAGGGATTTGGGAATCCTTGTGCATGAATCCCAAAAAGCTAGCATACAAGATCAACAGGTAATAGGGAAGGCAAATGGAATGTTGGCCTTTATTTCAAAGGGAATGGAGTATAAAATAGGGAAGTCTTACTAAAACTATACAAGGCACTAGTTAGACCACACCTAGAATACTGTGAACAGCTTTGGTCCCCTTATCTAAGGAAAGATATACTGGCATTGGAGGCAGTGCAGAGAAAGTTCAATAGGTTGATCCTGTACATGGAGGGATTTTCTTTTGAGGAGATGTTGAGTAGGTTGGGCCTGTACTCATTGGAGTTTAGAAGAATGAGAGGCAACCTTATTGAAACATATAAGATTCTTAGGGAGCTTGACAGGATAAATGCGGAGAGGTTGTTTCTCCTTGTGGGAGAGCCTAGGACCAGAGGGCATAATCTCAGAGTAAGGGGTCACTCATTTAAGACAGAGATGATGAGGAATTTCTTCTCTGAGAGGGCAGTCAATCTGTGGAATTCTTTACTCCAGAGGGCTGTAGAGGCTGGGTCGTTAAGTATATTCAAGGCTGAGATAGACAGATTTTTAATCAGTAAAGGAATCAACGGTTATGGGGAAAAGGCAGGAAAGTGGAGTTGAGGATTATCAGATCAGCCATGATCTCATTGATTTGCAGAGCAGACTCGATGGGCCAAATGGCCTACTTCTCCTACGTCTTATGGTCTTCAAGCCCTTCACTTGGGTAGGAATGTACACAACTGAAGCATCATTATTTGCTGTTTGAGTATTAAATAAGACACAATCCCTGTCGATCCAAGCCAATGCCTGCTAGGCCTGTCCAGTAGGAACCAAATGTGGGTGTAACATCTGCAGGATGTAAGTCAGAGAGGTGAAGCAGTAACTGCATGGAGTTTGAGAAACACAGCCTGGGACCTATTCCTGGAAGCCTTTACAACTCTGGCTGTTTCCGCACATACCAACCACCTCCCCAGGAAAGGCAGAGAGAAGCCACAAACTAACAAAAAACTTTTCAGTTCCCCACAAATTCAACGCCTGAATGGTACAAAGCCCACCACCACATTTTTAAGTCCCTAGATGCAGCCAAACCCCAGTAACCATTGTCAAATGATCCTAACTCCCAAGCAGTGCACTGCTCCCATCATGTGCATATTGTACTGACTACTCTTCAGATTAGGTGTTAAACTGAAACCCATTTGCCCTGTCAGGTGGATGTAAAAAAAAAATCCTATGGTACTGTTTGAGCAAGAGCAAGACATGTCCATTACCAACATCACCAGAACTGATTATCTGGTCAAATATTTAATGACTGTGGGAACTTGCTGCCACAGAATGGCTGCCAAGTTTTCGTACATTGCAACAATAACTATCCAACAACTTGCATTTGTATAGCACTTTCAATGTAGTAAAACATCCCAAGATGCTTTTTACTAGAGCATCATTAAACAGAATATGATACCGAATTACATGTGGAGATACTGGGACAGATGACTGAAAACTTGGACAAGATGTACATTTTAAGCAGCAGGAAAGAGAGTTGGAGAGATTTAGGGAGGGAGAAAAAAGGGCCTCAGCCACTGAAGGCAAGGGCACCAAAGGTGGAGCAATTAAAATTGGGGATACACAAGAGGCCAGATTGGGAGGAGCATAGATATGAGTTTTGTAGGCCTGGAGGAGGTTAGGGATAGGGAGAGACAAGATCATGGGAGGATTTGGAAAAACTGGTTGAGAATTTTAAAATTGATAATTGCTTTTTGTAGGTCAGTAAGCATGAGCAAGGGTAATGGGTGAACAGGACTTGGTGCGAGTTCAAATACAGGCAGCAGTTAGTAATGTCCAATTGGATACTTTCATATATGTATATTTAAAAAAATCAATCTAAACGTTATGACAGATGTTAGCAGCAAAGCACGCAACGCTGACCACAGTAATAAGAGCATATCACACGACATGCCGCTACGAGGCAATGTAATTTGATAGTTATCTTTATATGTTGGGAACAAAGCCAATCGATTGCAATAGAAATATAGAAAGATTTAAGGCACATAAGGGCTCTCATCTAATCCCACCTTCCAGTTCTTGGTGTCTAGTAGGCCTAGTAGGTTATGGCACCTCAAGTATATATCCACATTTTATTTGTTAAATGTGCAGATGGTTTCTGCTTCTATCACACTTTCAGACAGAGTTCCAGACGTCCACCACCCTCTGGGTGAAAAAATTCCTCTTCGACTCCCTCTAATCTTTCCACCAATTACCTTTAAATCTATGCCATCTGGATTGTGACCTGTATGCTAAGGGAAATAGGTCTTGCCAATCCACTCTCTTTAGGCCCCTTATAATGTTATACACCTCAATTAAATCTCCCATTAGCTTCCTCTCTTCCAAAGAAAACAACCACAGCCTATCCAATCTTTCCTCCATAGCAATTGGGAGAGCTGTCCCACAGACTAGTGAAGCAACAGCCTGACATAGTCATACTCACGGAATCATACCGTACAATGTCCCAGACACCACCATCACCATCCCTGGATATGTCCTGTCCCCACTGGCAGGACAGACCCACCAGAGAGTGCAGCACACTGGTATACAATTGGGAGTTGCCCTGGGAATCCTCAATATTGACTCCAGATGCCGGAGGGGCAAGGATACCTTGTGCTGATTACCACCTATCGACCACCCAGCCCATTTCCCCCCACCCTCAGTTGCTAGTTGGTACTCCTCCATGTTGAAGTTACAACACAGGCAACTTACGTGCCAAATAGTGGAAGCAGCATGCCATAGGCAGAGCTAAGCGATCCCATAACAAACGGATCAGACCAAAGCTTTGCAGCCCTGCCACATCTGGTTGTGAATGGTGGAGGACAGTTAAACAACTCCCTGGAAGAGGAGGCTCCACAAATATCCTCATCCTGAATGATGGGGGAAGCCCAGCAAGTCAGTGCCAAAGCATTTGCAACCATCTTCAGCGAGAAATGCTGAGTGGATGATCCATTCCAGACTCCTCCAGAGGTCCCTAGCATCATAGATGCCAGTCTTCAGCCAGTTCAATTCGCTCCATGTGATATCAAAAAATTGCTGAAGGCACTAGATGCTGCAAAAGCTATGGGCCCTGACAACATTCCAGCAATAGTACTGAAGACTTGTCCTCCAGAACTAGCTGCGTCCCAAGCCAAGCTGTTCTAGTACAGCTACACACTGGCATCTTCCCTGTAATGTGGAAATTTGCCCAGTTAAGTCCTGGGAGCCAAGCAGGACAAATCCAATCCAGCCAATTACTGCCTCATTAGTCGACTCTCAATCATCAAGCACCCTCGCCTTTGAATCAGAGGGTTGTGGGTTCATGTCCCACTCCCGGAAACCAAGAACTGTGTTTGTACTCGAAAAGAGTTGCAATCTGTGACTGTCGATAACTCGAAAGAGTATCAAGCAGCACTTATACAGCAATAACCTGTTCATTTATGCTCAGTTTGGGTTCTGTCAGTGCCATTCAGCTCCTGACCTTATTAGAGCCTTAATCCAAACATTGATAAAGAGCTGAACTCAAAAGATGAGGTGAAAGTGACATCAAGGCAGCATTTGACCAAATGTGGCCTCAAGGAGCACTAGCAAGATGGAGTCAGTGGGAATCAGGGAAAATTCTCCACTGATTGGAGTCATACTTAGCCCAAAGGAAGATGGTTGTGGTTGTTAAAAGTCAATCATCTCAGCTCTGAGACATCACTGCAGGAGTTCCTCAGGGTAGTTAGTGTCCTGGCCCAACCATCTTCAGCTGCTTTATCAATGACCTTCCCTCCATCATAAGGTCGCAAATGAGGATGGTCGCTGATGATTGCACAATGTTCAGCACTATTTGCAACTCCTCAAATACTGAAGCAGTCCATGTCCATATGCAGCAAGACCTGCATAAGTGGCAAGTAACATTTGTGCTATACAAGTGCCAGGCAATGAACATCTCCAGCAAGAGGAATATAACCATCTCTCCTTGACATTCAATGGCATTACCAACACTGAATCCCCCACTATCAATATCCTGGGGGTTATTATTGACCAGGAACTGAACTGGACTAGCCATATAAATACTGTGGCTACAAGAGCAGGTCAGAGGCTGGGAATCCTGCAGCGAGTAACTCACCACCAGACTTCCCAAAGCCTGTCCAAGCCAGTAGTGTGATGGAATACTCTCCACTTGCCCGGATAAGTGCAGCTCCAACAACACTCGAGAAGCGCGACACCACTCAGGACAAAGCAGCTTGCTTGATTGGCGCCCCATCCACCACCTTAAACATTCACTTCATCCAACATCAACACAGTGGCAGCAGTGTGTACGATCTATATGCACTGCAGCAACTCGCCAAGGCTCCTTCGACAACACTTTCCAAATCTGCAACCTCTATCACCTAGAAGACAAGTGCAGCAGACACATGGGAAACCACCAACTGCAAGTTTCCCTCCAAGCTACATACCACCCTGACTTTGAACTTTATCGCCATTCCCTCACTGTTGTTGGGTCGAAATCCTGACACTTCCTCCCTAACAGCACTGTGGGTGTACTTACACTACATGGACTGCAGCGGTTCAAAAAGGCAGCTCACCACCACCTTCTCAAGGGCAGTTAGGGATGGGCAATAAATGCTGGCCTTGCTCGTGATACCCATATCCTGTGAATGAATACATAAAAAGCCCCCCATATTTTTAAGCCAACATTCACTTCTAACCCTCCACAAATTCTGTGACTGTTACTTATTTTCCTTCTGTAAAATGTCTTGATTTTCTAGGCTAACATTACTATATTAATATAAGTTTTTATATTAAGTATTTTAATGAAGACACGAGATTTAGTTATCTTAACTGAGTCTATTCTTTAATTGCAGGTAAATATGGATAATTTTGAGGAAGACTTAACTTGTTCTGTATGCTACTCCATCTTTGAAGACCCTCGCGTATTGCCTTGTTCTCACACTTTTTGTAGAACCTGTTTGGAAAACATTGTTCATGAATCAGGAAATTTTTCCATTTGGCGACCTCTCCGAATCCCATTGAAATGTCCTACTTGTAGAAGTATTGTGGATCTTCCCCCAGTGGGCACAAGCTCATTACCAATAAACTTTTCACTGATGGGAATTATTGAGAAATACCAGAAAGAAGAACATCCAAAGACTCCAACCTGCCCAGAGCACTTCAGGCAACCGTTAAACATGTTCTGTTTGTTGGACCGTAAATTGGTATGTGGTTATTGCTTAACAGTGGGTCAGCATCAAGGCCATCCCGTTGATGATCTCCAGAATGCTTATATTAAAGAAAAGGAGACAACTAGCAAACTTGTTGAGCAGCTGACTGATCAACATTGGGCCAAAGTATCCATTTTCATTGAACAACTGGAGCATCAGAAATCACAAGCGGAACAAATCATTCAACAAGATAAAGAAACAGTCATCGAGTATTTTGAGAATCTCCAAAAAACAATGGAAAGCAAAAAGCAAGCTCTTCTGGTTGCTTTTGATGAAGTCAACTTAAAGATTACCAATGAGTATGTTCCATTAATTCAAAAAATGCAAAAACTGAAGGAAGAACAACATGACCTTCTAGCATTTAGTACATATTTAGGAGATGAAAATGATCCCTTGGCTTTTCTTGAGAAAATTCATATCTACCGTCAGAGGGTGAATACTTTAATGAAAACACAGCTTCCATTTATTCGCCTGCTGAATATACAACCACGAGCAGGACAATTTCTGATGCAAAAATGGTCAAAAGTTACACTTGACCATATTGAAGATGCACCAATTCCACAAGTGAAACATTGTTTGGAAAATCACTGGAATAAATATCTCGCAATATGTATCAATCAAATGAAGGAATTTTCTCAAAGATCTGTTGCTTCAGCTGTATTTTTAACACTGCTGTTCTTGCTGACCATCATTTCATTGAGTGTTTTGCTCAAGGATTCTTGTGTTGATTTGTTAAATGCCACAGTTATCGATCTCCCACTGGTGAAACAGATGTGTGATTTAATGCTAGAAGTTTGTGCTGGACTTCATTCTTTGAAGGTTGCTTTGGAACATTCTGTACAATCACTGATTAATTTTTTTTGCCAACTGACAGTTTCTTTTCCTTGCATTTATCAAATATTTGGTTTTCAATTAAGTACTGTTTTTCAATATGCTTCAAACAGTTTACAGAGTTTACTTTCATCTGAAAGTTACGAACAAACTTAACTGAAAAATGAAATTACTCCTCTAGCTGTATTAGTCATTCATTGACTGTACCATAAGTAGGGTATGCCATAAACAATCTAGAAGTCAAAGTTACATCTTTAAATGTTTTCTAAAGGAAGGATCAACATTTTTTACATTGGTGTAATCTTCAGTTATTTTAGCTAAGGAATGATAGTAGTAAACTTTATTAATTTCTATCAACACCCAACATTCATATCAAGCACTTCCAGTTTATTATAGCTCAGGTTATAACATAAAAGTAATTGGGGAACCAAAAGCATGCTCACCATTTATCCAACATTTCTGTACTCCCTTAAAAATGATTGCCTGTTATTTTGCATTTGCTGCTTTATGCAGTCCAAACTCATTTTAATTAGAAATTTTTAATTTGAACTGGATTTAAAGTTAATTATTAGAGGTAGGTGGTGTAATGTAGTTTTAAATAAGATCTACTAAGTTGAGGAATGTTAGTGTTGAAGAATTTCTTCAACCTTGCATTTCAATCTACCAGTCTTAATGTTGAACACTCCCAGGTCAGATTTGCACAGCCAGATGTAGATGGGGTTGCTGATCCTTCTGGATTGGCTGGGAATCTCCTGGAATGAGAATAATTTGCTATGAGTAACTTGGGGAGAAAATGAAAAAAAGTAGCATTGATGAGTAGCACTTTGTACAGGGGAAAGACAGTACTCTGACAAGTGTGTGCGGGCTACTAAGGAAAGGGCATCTTTTCGTGAGCTGTTCTTGTTTTGGCTGCAACAGTACCCATCTCTGGTAAATACTTGTAACTTTTCTATTCCAGTCAGTTTCCTTCCTCCCCTCTCCCATTTTCACTGTGTTTTATGAGTCTTCTGGAATCGAAGGTGAATCTCTTGAGCAAGGCTTCTCGCAACCTAGAAGAGAAAGTAAAGCTTTGTGCCTAGTTTGCACCTATGCAATTCATTTGCCTGCTCCTGGAATTCTCAGCTTCTCATGAGACATTGAGGACCCAACCTTTTAGGAAAATGCAATATTTGCAAACTATTAGGCTGCATCACAGCATCAAGTCATCCAGGAGTACATCCAGAGTTGACAATCATAGAGCCAGAGTAAAATTTCTATGCTGTTGTTGCAGTAATATCTCAACTTGAACCTCCCCTCTTTACAACTGACCCCCCTGCCCTTAAGGTATGCAAAGAAGCCCACATGCTGAAATCTATTCTCATGCCTTTGAACTCTGAAGCCCAGATCTCCATTTGCCAGGAGCATACCCAAAAGGGCAACTGTGATGATCTTCCTCCTAATCTTTTTCCTGTGTTCATACTCTCTGATCAGTATGGAAATGTTGCAGGAAAGAGAAGGGAAGTATTTCAGAAACAAGAAATTGGTAAAACAAAAGCAAATCTTGTGACTAAATTCTCAGGATGAAGGTAACAAAATGAATCTCAACACCATTGCTTCCTCTCATGATGTTGATGAGCTGTTGAGCTGAAAAGGCCAATTATGTCCCACACGATGGTGGTAGTAACAATTGAGTGATTTCCTGGGCCATTTCAGAGGACGCTTAAGAGTCAACCACATTGCTGTGGTTGGAGTCACAATATAGTCAGACCACGTAAGGACTGCAAGTTTCCTTCCTTAAAGGACATTAGTGAACCAGATGGATTTTTACAATTCAGTGGTTTTATGGTCATTGTTATTGATATTAGCTTTGCACCCCTGATTTAATTGACTGAATATAAAGTCCTCAACTACCATAGTGAGATTGATATAATTGTCAAATTTTCATTCAGTTAAACAGCCTGTTGGAAGTACAGTCTGGTAGTTGATAATTTGACGATGTTATGTTTTATCCTCAAGATCAGGGCCAGCTAAAAGTCCATAATGGTTGTCCTCATGTACCTGAGGTTCAGGTCCTGTGATAAAGGGATTCCCAGAGGGAAGAAAAGCTAACAAAGCAAGGGATAGCAACAGGAGTATTTTGCAATATTTTCCGATACCTCCTGAAAATTATCTATTTTCTGGAACAGTGGAACATTTTTTTGTAATTTTTATAGAATGAGATTTTATTGCAACAACCTCAGTCTCATATCCAGAAACTAATTAATGGTTCCCACCACCAGGCTAAATGTCACACACATTGTTGGTTCCTACCTACCACTGAGAATGGAGCATTTGAATTGTATGGGTCATGTAGCACTCTTCCAAACAATGTTTCTTTATTGTAACAGATAATTTAAAAGCAGATCATGTGGTGGTGGGTGAGCAATTTAGTACATCTGCCATATGATGGGGCAGATGTCTGTATAAAACTACTGATTTCTGGAGTAGCAAATTATACATGGGTTATAATTAAGGATACTATAAACACTAATTACGCCATGATATAAGTATCAAGACAATATTCTAGAGGTTAGGTACCTTTTGCAGAATTTTACTTAATATTGAATATGGTAAACATTCCAATAGATTGTTGTAAAATTATAGTCAATATATTTCCAGATTCTCTTTGTATGTCTTCTAAATAGCTGACAAATGTTAAACATTAAACTTGTATAGAATATAGCTCTGTAAATTACATACCACTGGCACAGAATTGGTGTTTGTATTTTTTTCATAGTAACATTGATAACTGCCTCACTTGGTTTTACCCAACTCAATATTTAAATGTAGAGCATTTTGCAACTTTAATAAACTTAATAAATGGAAAGTGGTAATACGAAGACAATCAATTATCATTTTAGCAGCTGTCACTGGGAGCATCCTGCAAGAATGTGATCTTACCCCAACTGCTACATACAATACCCCTTTCTGGTTCATTTGTTTCCAAGAGACAGGAATACTCAAGAAAGCTTGAAATACACTCAAAAATAAGATACAACACTCATAAGCAAACAGATAAGCATGTTATAATGTGAAAATTTAACTGTTTAAAGATAGCAGTTCTAAGCAGACAATCTAATATCCTCAGTATATAGCAATTTGACTGTGACTGACTTGCCTTATTCTACATGCATGTCTACTTCTAGTAGAGGACACTGGTTAGAGACCAAGCCTGGAACCCCTGAATTTTCACTTCCTTTATCTACATATGCCAAAGTTTTATTGAAAATTATAACACAGGGTGGGGGGTCATAAGGACTTTGAGGGCTACATTTTCTTCACAATCATCATTAAAAAATGTAGGTTGTAGTAGGCAATAGCCTCTTTCTCTACTACACTCAACCATTCGCAACCTACCCCCTAAAAAGCAAGAAAGATGTAGAGACCAGGGATACAAATTCAGCAGACATGCAAAGGCATATTCTGTCTTACAGTAACTCTTTCTTCCTTAGATGCTGCTTATGACCAAGCTTCTGTCCACCTGCCTTAATATTGCCATATGTGGCTGGGATCAAATTTTGCTTTATAATGCTCCTGTTGGGTGCCTAGGGATGTTTACTTTATTAAAGGTACTATACAAGTATATATCTAAAGGAGCCACTAGTAGGAGACTGTTAATAAGTTATGTGGCAGATTGAAAATATAGCATCACCTATTATGTAACTACTCAAATGCTACCCTGATTAAATCACATATTTGAAAGTAAGCTTAATTGGCTGATAAAGTACATAAGTGATGCATTTCTTGCTTGAAAACTCTCATTTATGTAATTACCCAAAGAGAAAACCACAAAATATAGATAAATGCTATAGGGATAAAAAATAAATTGCAAAAGAGGAATTCAAATAAAGGTCAGCATCAGGCCAGCAAATATGCATTTACCAAGTGATAGTGTTATCAATTCCCCTCAACCAAGTTCAGTCAGCTCCAAACCTCACCACTGAGTAACCGTTCACACCCTAACCCAGATTCCAATATCCCAACACTCACCAACCAAATGAACAAACTGAAGCACCACCTTCATTATGGGAATCCCAGCAGTGGAATTGCCAGCATTTGAACAAAATGTGCAAAGAAAAGCTTTGTAACCCCCATCTAAAAACCAAGTACTCATAGCTCTATCTTTCAGCCTGCACACCCATCCACTGAACAACAAGTTGGGGTTGCAGTGAACTTCCCTACTGGCTCATTTCTGTTCATGCACCACTGGCAGCATTTGGCATTCCAATCCACGCATTGGCTGACACACTCCCTTCCCAACCTTCGATTAACTGCTGTTTCATCCAATAGGCCATCCCTAGCCCACTTGATACCTCATTTGACAATACTGCATCCCCTACCCCAAAAGCTGGCTGAAATTTCCAGTCATTAGGGAAGATGACAAGGCAACCTAATCATTTGTAGTTGAAAACTCTGAAAAATTGACAATACAGTGAAATGTTTTGACATTGATTTTTAATATAAAAAGTATTCAGCTATCTGTAGTACATTAAAACAGTACTTATCCTGCTCACATACAAAATGTATACAGTAAAAATAATATCTATAAGTATTTGGGTTATGTATAAGGAGTAACATTGCAAGAAGCTTAGAAACTAAATTCCATGCTCATGCCAGAGGGTTTACGCTACCACTTTATGTTGTAATGAACTCCCATAAAGGTGGTAGCATAAAAAGGTCAGAAGCATAAAAAAGATTTTTAAAAATCAGTCTATTAAAAAAGCTGATAGCATTTCTATCAATTAGACTCAAGCTGTACTGATTACTTCAGGAAGCGCTTGAAGACTGATGACTTTGGGGTTGGTCGCAACGCTCTTTGTTGTATTGTGGGTCTTGTAGATTCCAACCAACCTATCAGCAATTTCAAACATATTGTTCCTCAAAGAAATTATGATGAATTGAGCATTTTTGGTCTGTTCCTAAGGAAAGAAACAGTAAACTCTATTAAGACAGATATTTGCTGAAAGACTATAAACATCAACTTGAGGTGCATAAATTACACCTGCTGTTGGTCAGCCAGTTGTCTGACAAGCATGGAAACCGAACAATTGAGATTCATTCAAGTGGTTTGTTTGCCTTGTATGCAGTCTCCTGTTAGGGATACACTATTTAACCAAAAGTGCAGGCTGACAAAGGCACAATTGTATACAGGAGAATTGCACCAGCATTTAATCAACTTTAACTCTGCAGCCTATTACTGGAGTTAGGTTTCCTACTGCTAACCAAACTAGGACCAATTGTACACTAACTTACAGCTCCATCTGAAGTAGATGGTCTAGCACTCCAGGTTTTACCAATGAGCAAGGATGGCTAACTAATCACCTCAATTAATGTAAATTACCCAAAAATTCCAATTCTGTTGTGAAATTCAATCAGTGAGGGACATCATTAAGAACAGGACACTCCTCCATTAGCAATTAATGCTCCGATTAAGTAAAGCACAGACAAGAGAGATTTAAATTCCTTTTACTCAACATTGCACCAGTGGAAAACTCAGGCAGCACCCCATTGCACCATCTGGATTCTTCCATTTTCCATAACTTTTAATTGAGAAATATAGCTAACATGCGTTAAAGTAAGGCTGACCACTGTTGGCACTGACCAAGGTTGACACGGTTGACTACAGTCTTGGAACCACAGATACATGAACACATTTTAGAAGGCACATGAGCAGGCAGAAGATTGATCTCAGTAATTTGGCTGAATTTAGATAGAACAGTTCTTTCTCACCAGTTCCCTAATGCAACAACTGGAATCAACCCAATTATGTCTGCATATGGCACTGTAAATAGCATGCATTACCACCTCTTGACCGAGGATTCAATGATTATGCATCACAAATGTTTTCTGATTTCCATCGTGGCCTTTTAAAAAAAAGAACTTGGTCTATAATATATCCATTGGCTTTACTTTAAAATTTGGATACTCTTTTACACAGCTTGTGTGTCAATGGTGGATCTGGAAGTCAATTGCAGTGTTCACTGAAGTCCTGCCTGATACTGGCATGGATATAGGTGGATTACTAAACGAATCAATATTATTTTACAGTTTCCTTTGGTTCTCAATTATTTACTAATGCAACAGAGAAGAGACGTTGCAGATTCATTACCTTCTCCCAGTTCTTACATTTTTTGCCCCTATCAAACCCCCTGCACTCCCAATATCCTACATCAGCCCCATCTACCTTAAGCTAGACACAAAAACATTCCATGGTACAACTTGATTAGCAAGGGAGTTCTCCTCAGTGCCTTGTCCAACATTTACCACTTAACTAAACCCTTAGACAATCTGGTCATTTGTTTCATTGCTATTTGTGTAACTTGCTGTGTGCAAAAGTGATGACTGTTTCCTACGTTATAACACTAAACAGAAGTATTTCAATTGTTTTAAAGTGCTTTGGGATATTGTTAAAGGCATTATATTAATGCAAGCTTGTTCATTCGTTTTCTTTTCCCAACCACATTCATTACTAAATGGAGAGTGATTTATAAAATGCACTGGAAACTGTTACATTTCTATTATATTATACTGACAGTTACAGAAGTTGAGATTATTTTAAGCAGCTTCAAATATAAAATTTATCTAATTTATAATGTGACTTCAGGTACATGGTTTCTTATGAATGGGAGAGAAGTCTTGAGAGACCAAAGGCCCTACTTCTGCTCCTATTTCTGATGTTTTCACTTAAGCTGATGTATTTTTAACTATTAATTCTTACTGGTTATGAATAATGTTTGCAGTTTTCCCACTGTTCTTATTGTATGCATTGTTTTAAGATTTATTCTTTTACACACAAACCCACTTCCGCTGTATACTTACATAGATATAATGAGCAACAATTGAAACATTTCTAAAATCCAGTGCTGCATCAATTTCATCCATAAAGTACAAAGGAGTAGGCTTGTAATGGTGAAGTGCAAAAACCAGAGCCAGAGAACTAAGAGTCTTCTCTCCACCAGAAATATTGAAAATTTTTTTCCAGCTTTTCTTTGGCGGACGTACACTAGAAAAGAGTTTTCATTAATAGTCATTAAAAAATTAAGTAAATCTGCTATCTAAAGCATTTTTTTCTCAAATCCAAACCTATTCAGCTTAGTTAGCACAGTCATTTATTTTCTATACAAGCCTGGCTCCAATAAAGTGATTAGATGTCACTAAAATTGCCTAAGTCAAGGGGCAGGTGTGGGGAAAATGGTTTAAAAAAAAATCAGTCTGGTTGTTTTGTATCTCAGGTGCAACCACCTCTGCTCCCACCTCCCTCCATCCTTGACCCATGGTTTTATTTAAAGCAGGATCTTAGTGGGATGTGACAGATACAATTTTCACCTTTCAGAATTAGTTCCTTAACTCACTGGCATTTTAATTTTAGTCAGCAGCTTGTTCTAAAATGACAATATCTACTTTCCTTCATCTTACACTGAAGGAAATTTCCCGCTGGTTGCCAAACCAGCCACTCTTGCAGTTAGTCAGTCAGTATGCAGCTCTATTCTGCTGAACAGCATGGAAAGATCAGTGAGTAGAGCAAACACTTAGTGATAATATAATTAGCAGTTACAGTTCAGATAGGTTAGCTGAATGACAAAATATGAATAAATCTCTCTTTTGACTGAAGATCCTACTTTTGACTCCGCAATGCAGTTATTTAAACTGCACACAGTTCTTTCAGAGAAAATTGGTTTCCCTACCTGAACATAATTCCTTCAGAGAAGGGATCCAGACTGTCCACCAACTCCAGCTCAGCATCTCCACCCAGTGTAAGCATTTGGTAATTCTCTTTCAACTTATTGGTGATCATATTAAACCCAGCCATGAATTCATTAAGACGTTGTTTTCTCAAGTCTTCAAAGGCACGTCTAAACATATCCCGTTCATTAGTGATTTCATCCAGCTCTGCCACACGGCGTAGGTATAACTCTTCCTGCAGACGATTATCACATTGTGTATGGCAATCTTTAGGTCTCATACATGAACAGTTCAAATCTAACCAATGAAGAAATCGCTGCAATGTAACCAAATATTCTTGAACTTACTTTTTTTTTATATTCTGCAATAGAACCCAAGTTTGGTTTCATTTCCAGACATTTAGCCTCTAGTAGTGCAATCTGATTATTTATCTCATCTGGATTTTTGATTTCCATTAGATCTTCCTCACTCAATTCTGGAAGTTCATCTGCTGGTTTGTCAATAGGGTGTAAAGAAAGTTTTGATACCTGGGATTAAATTACAAAGTTTTAAAATACAATGAAATGTTTTAGTTTACATTCACCTCTATAAATGTCCCAAAATCAAAAATGGTCAAATGATTCCTGGTCAGTTATTTAACTCAGCAGATTTTTACTACAGGCAGTTTAAATAAATGGCAGGGGGAAAAAAATCTAGCCTCCATAGGATATGCTTGGTGTCATCCAATCTGTTCTAGGAGACCAGGTCTAGGAGAGTTGATATTTTAGCTGACAACGTCAGAGAATAGTCAGGTACGTTCAGCAAACTAACTTATTTGTTTGAAGATAGATATTCACCCCACTCTTTTTAGTTGCAATACTCATTTATTATCTCAGAGAATTAAAAGCAGTCAAATTAACTATGGTATCCTTATTAGAAAAGGCAAGGCTGTGATTTGTTGGCAGCATCTCTAACTGGACACCATTTGAAATCTCATCAAATTGAATATTTTTCTAGTATGAGCCTTGACATTAAGTGCTGGCAGGAGCTTCACTGTAGTTGGCTTTATAACCAAAGTCTCAACAGACATTCCCCACCAGGCACATAAAAGAATGGTTGGATATAAATCAAGAATAGGAATTTTAGTCACTTTCCTTGTCTTCCTAATCCGGGTAAAGAGGCCACCATAACATCTTGTCAGTAGTCCCAGCTGAATCAGCAAAGTTAGCACAGACAATAAATGAAGCCTGGCCCCTTCCTAGTCTGTATGGCTCAGCTACTCATTGAATAATCTCATCCATTAGGGGAGTTTAACTATCCTGAAAGAATTTCTGTTTGATCACCCTTACTTCTCTTTGCCAGAATTTGATCTTTGATTGGTGCTCTGCAATGTGCCCGTCTATCTGTTCCAACTTCAGTCGTATATTGAGAGTTTCTTTTTGAAGTGCTTGCTGTTCTTCCTGAATTGCCTTCAGCTCTTGAAATAAACAATTATGTTCCTCAGTCACTGTTACTAATGATTCCTATGTAAAATAGTAAAATGAAATGTTAAATATATGACACAAAAGGATTTTTAAAATCATACCAGCTAGCAGTCAAGTATTTCAGCCACCCTACTAATCATGCTCATTTACCTTTTAGTTAGCAACAACTTAATTCAACCTATGGTAAAATACTGAAGATGAGACTTTTAACTAGCTGGAAAGCTAATCTTCACTGGTCATTGTGAAAATCTGGGAAAAGTGCATACCCTGAACAAATACTTAGTAAAATATTAACTTTTGATCATGAAGTTACTTGACTACATGTGTACATAAGCATTCACAAAGTTTATATTCAATGGTCCAGCCGAATGATTTAAATTTGTATATGGAACAGTTGATTTGTGAATTGTAATTAGTTTTTCAGAGGATAGGATAGGTCTCATAGCGGCTACTAGCTACAGAACTCAAAATAACTAACTGAATTAACATGTAAAATGACAAGATGTATGAATAGTCCAATGCCACATCTCATCCACACAATGAATAAACTCTAATGTCTGTTAAACTTTGAACCCTGATAACGTAAAGGCCCATGCCTAATGATCAATACATTATTTTACTCTGCTCTTTCATTTTTGTATTTTTATATTGGAAAAATGGATTGCAAAACTTACCTCAATTCACTTGGCCGCAACAGAAGTTGATTTTAAATAAATAAACCTTTGATAGTAATAAAACTCAAAAAATGCAGCTTTACAGAGCTGACACTGTTCCATGTCACATCCCACATACATACACTTAAAAAAGATAAACCAAACTGATGAAGTTGTTTTGGTCTTTCAAAAATTAATCATATCACTGAACACAAAAAAGTTCCACTCGCATATAATCTTTGCAAGAACCAACTGCTTGTGACATGGGAAGGTTTCGAGAGTTTTATAGTGAATACATATTTCTCCTTATAACTGTTTTGGGACACAGAAACAGGAATAGGCTATTCAGCCCCTCGAGCCTGCTCCACCATTCAATAAGTTTATGGCTTTGGGGTTATGGTTTCAACTCCACTTTACTATCTCTCTCCCCCCCCCCCCCACCCCCAATAATGTCTCAACTCCCTTGTATATCAAAAATCTGTCTAACTTTGCCATGAATAAATTCAATGATCCAGTTTCCACTGCTTTCTAGGGAAGAGAATTCCACATAGTAACGACCCTCAGAAAAAAATTCTCCTCATCTCAGTCTTAAAAGGGAGACCCCTTATTTTTAAACTGTGTCTCCTAGTTCTAGCCTTCCCCCACAAGTGGAAACATCTTCCCCGTATCTACCCTATCAAGCTCAGGATCTTATGCTTCAATAAGATCACCTCTTGTTCTTCTAAACTCCAATGGGTATAGGCCCAACCTGTTCAACCTTTCTTCATAGGATAAGCCCTTCATCTCAGAAAGAGTCAAGTGAACCTTCTCTGTACTGCAATTGTATCTTAAAATAAGGGGACCAAAACATACACAGTATTCCAGATGTGGTCTCACCAATACCCTGTACAGCTGCAGTAAAACATCCCAACTTCTATATTCCATTCCCCTTGCAATTAACACCAACATTCCATTTGCTTTCCTAATCACTTGTTGTACCTGCGTATTAACTTTTTGTGATTCATGTACCAGGACAGCCAGATCCCTCTGTACCGCCAAGTTCTGCAATCTCTTTCCATTTAAATAATATATTGCTTTTCTATTCTACGTGCCAAAATGGACAAGTTCACATTTTCCCCACATTATACTTCATGTGCCAAATTTTTGACCGCTCACTTATCCTGTCTATATCCCTTTACAGACTCTCATCTCGAGACAACTTACTTTCCTAACTATTCTATGTCCTACCTTTTAATCTAGTTTTCCAGTTCACTTTAACTAGTTCTGCTTTCATACCCTTATAATTACCTTTATTCAGGTTCAAAACACTAGTCTTAGACCCATAACTCTCCTCTTCAAACTGAACATGAAATTCTATCATGGTATGATTGCTGCCATCTTAAGGCTCCTTTACCATGAGGTTAGTGAATAATCCTGTCACATTGCTCAATACCAGGTCTAGAATAGCCTGTTTCGGGAGGGAATTGTTCTGGGAGTTCTCAACATTCGACTCCAGCCCCCATGAAGTCTCATGGCATCAGGTTAAACATTGGCAAGGAAACCTCCTGCTGATTACTACGTACAACGCCTCCCTCAGCTGATGGCAGTACTCCTCCATGTTGAACACCACTTGGAGGAAGCACCAAGGGTGGCAAGGGCACAGGATGTACTCTGGGTGCTGAACTTCAGAAGAGCTACAGGCCGAGTTGGCCAAGGACTAAAGGACATAGCTGCTAGACTGGGTCTCAGCAGCTTGTGAGGGAACCAAGAGAGTTTTTTAAAAATTCATTTATAAGATGTGGGCTTCAATGTCTGGGCCAGCATTTATTGTCCATCTCTAGTTGCCCTTGAGCTGCTGCAGTCCATGCGGTACACCCACATTGCTGTTAGAAAGGGAGTTCCAGGATTTTGACCCAGCGACAGTGAATGAATAGAGATTTATTTCCAAGTCAGGGTGGTGAGTGACTTTGGCAGTGGGGTGGGGGGAGAAGGGACAGGACTTCGAGTTGGTGGTATTCCCATCTATCTGTTGCCCTTGTCCTTCTCGATGGTAGTAGTCGTGGGTTTGGAAGGTGCAGTCAAAGGAGTCTTGGTGAATTCCTGCAATGCATCGTGTAGATGGTGTACACTGTTGTTACTGTGTGTCAGCGGTGGAGGGAGTGAATGTTTGGGAATATGGTGTCAATCAAGCGGGCTACTTTGTCCTGGACGGTGTCAAACTTCTGGAGTGTTGTGGGAGCTGCACTTATCCAGGCAAGCGGAGATTACTCCATCACACTCCTGCTTTGTGCCTTGTAGATGGTGGATAGGCTTTGGGGAGTCAGGAGGTGAGTTACTCATCGATTCTTAGCTCTGACCTGCTCTTGTAGCCACAGTATATATATGGCTAGTCCAGTTCAGTTTCTGGTCAATGGTAACCCCCCCCAGGATGTTAATCATGGGGGAATTCAGTGATGGGTAATGCCATTGAACATCAGGGGGGCAATGATTGGGTTCTCTCTTGTTGGAGGTGGTCATTGCCTGACACTTGTGTGGCGTGAATGTTACTTGCCACTTGTCAGCCCAAGCCTGGATATTGACCAGGTCTTGCTGCATTTGGACATGGACTGCTTCAGTATCTGAGGAGTCACGAATGGTGCTGAACATTGTGCAATCTTCAGCGAACATCCCCACTTCTGACCTTATCATCAAAGGAAGGTCATTGATGAAGCAGCTGAAGATGGTTGGGCCAAGGACACTACCCTGAGGAACTCCTGCAGTGATGTCATGGAGCTGAGATAACTGACATCCAACAAACACAATCATCCTCATTTGTGCTAGGTATGGCTCCAACCAGTGGAAAATTTTCCCCTAATTCCTGATGCCATGAGACTGTCCTGTTGGTGGGACAGGACATACCCAGAGATAGTAATGGCAGTGTATGGGACATTATCTGTGAAGATGACTATGTCAGGCTGTTTCTTGACTAGTCTGTGAGAGAGCTCTCCCAGTTTTGGCAATAGCTCCCAGATGTTAGTAAGGAGGATTTTGCAGGGTTGACAGGGCTGAGATTGCTTTTGTCGTTTCCAGTGCCCAGGTCGATGCCAGGTGGTCCGTCGGTTTCATTCCTTTTTTGCGAGTTTGTAGCGGTTTGATATAACTGAATGGCTGCTAGGCTATTTCAGAGGGCATTTAAGAATCAACCACATTGCTGTGGGTCTGGAGTCACATGTAGGCCAGACCAGGTAAGGACAACAGATTTCCTTCCCTAACAACCATCATGGTCAGCATTAGATTTTTAATTCCAGATTTTTTATCGAATTCAAATGGCAGGATTCGAACTCTGGTTCCTAAAGCATTACCTTGGGATTACTAGTCTAGTGACAATACCACTAAGCCATCGCCTCCCCTCTTGACCTCATCCTCACCAACCTACCTGTTGCAGAAGCATCTGTCCATGGCAGTATCGGTAGGAGTGACCACCGCACAGTCCTTATGGAGACAAAGTCCTGTCTTCACATTGAGGATGCTCTCCATCGTGTTGCACTACCACTGTGTTAAAATGGGATAGATTTCGAACAGATCTAGCAACTCAAGACTGGGCCAACCATGAGGCACTGTGGGCCATCAGCAGCAGCAGAATTGTACTAGAACACAATCTGTAACCTCATGGCCTGGCATATTCCCCCACTCCGCCACTACCACCAAGCCAGGGCACCAACTCTGGTTCAATGAAGAATGCAGGAAGGCATGCCAGGAGTAACATCAGGCATACCTAAAAATTAGGTGCCAACTTGGTGAAGCTACATACAGGATGACTTGCGTGCCAAACAGCATAAGCAGCAAGTGACAGACACAGCTAAGCAATTTCACAACCAACGGATCAGACGAAGCTCCGCAGTCCTGCCACATCCAGCCGTGAATGGTGGTGGACAATTAAACAACTCGCTCAGGAGGAGGCTCCACAAATATCCCCATCCTCAAATGATGGAGGAGCCCAGCACATCAGTGCAAAAGATAAGGCTGAAGCATTCACAACAACCTTCAGCCAGAAGTGCCAAATGGATAATCCATCTTGGCCTCCTCCGGAGGTCCCCAGCATCACGGATGTCAGTCTTCAGCCAATTCAATTCACTCCACGCCTCTAGGCAAGCTACTCCAGTACAGTTACAACACTGGCATTTACCCGGCAATGTGGAAAATTGCCCAGGTATGTCCTGTACACAAAAGGCTGGATAAATCTAACCCAGCGGATTACTGCCACATCAGTCCACTCTCGGTCATCAGGAAAGTGATGGAAGGGGTGATCAATAGTGCTATGAAGCAGCACTTGCTTATCAAGAACCTGCTGACTGACACACGGTTTGGGTTATGCCAGAGTCACTCAGCTTATGACCTCATAACAGCCTTGGTTCAAATATGGACAAAATAGCTGAACTCCAGAGGTGAGGTGAGAGTGAATGCCCTTGACATCAAGACCACATTTGACTAAATAGCATCATTGAGTCAATGGGAATTAGGGGGAAAACTTTCCAATGGCTGGAGTCATACCGAGCAAAAAGGAAGATGGTTATGGTTGTTGGAGGTCAATTATCTCAGTTTCAGGACATCACTGTAGGAGTTCTTCAGGGTAGTGTCCTGGGCCCAACCATCTTCAGCTGCTTCAACAAGGACCCTCCTTCCATCCTAAGGTCAGAAGTGAGGATGTTCACTGATGACTGTACAATGTTCAGCACCATTCGCGACTCCTCAGATAGTGAAGCAGTCCACGTTCAAATGCAACAAGACCTGGACAATATCCAGGCTTGGGCTGACAAGTGGCAAATAACATCTACGCCACACAAGTGTCAGGCAATACCATTTCCAATGAGAGAGAATCTAACCATTGCTCCTTGACATTCAATGGCATTACAATCACTGAACCCCCACTAACAACATCCTGGGGGTTACTGTTGACTAGAAACTGAACTGGACTAGCCATATAAATACTGTGGCTACAAGAGCAGGTCAGAGGCCAGGAATCCTGCAGCGAGCAACTCATTTCCTGACTCCCCAAAACCTGTCCACCATCTACAAGGCACAAGTCAGGAGTATGATGGAATACTCTCCACTTGCCTGGATGAGTGTAGCTCTAATAACACTGAAGAAGCTTGACAGCTCCTGGACAAAGCAGCCCGTTTGATTGGCACCACTTCCACAAACATTCACTCCCTCCAACACCAATGCACAGTGCAGCAGTGTGTACCATCTACAAGATGCACTGCAGGAACGCACCAATCCATGACCGCTACTTTCTAGAAGGACAAGGGCAACAGATACATGGGAACACCATCGCCTGCAAGTTCCCCTCCGAGCCACTCACCATCCTGACTTGGAAATATATCGCCATTCCTTCACTGTCGCTGGGCCAAGATCCTGAAACTCCCTCCTTAACAGCTCTGTGGGTGCACATGCACCACAGTGACTCTTAAGAATTCATGGCAGCAGCTCACCACCACCTTCTCAATGGCAATTAGAAATGGACAATTAATGCTGGCCTTGCTAGCGACCTCCATTCTGTAAAAATGAATAAAAATTTTTTTTTTTATCAACCAAATGGCAACACTTTTGTACCAGTAAGCAACTTTTGTTTAATGCTTTCAATTGATTTTGAGGCCATATGGTTGTGTCTGTGTTTGTGCTGAATCAAAAAGAGTCAGGCCACATCTTGTACACCATCACAAAATTATAAGTGTTCTTAAACCAAGATGGTGGATTCAAATAACTGGGTGGCACAGCTCATTTACTTCTGTGTTGTACCTGAGCTTCAGTGCATTCTTTCAGTACAACGGCACCCTTTTCCTCCACTTGCTTTAATTCTTCTGTTAGATCTTTAATCTCCTTTTTGTTCTCTTCAATTTCTTCTTCAGATCGATTCACTGCTTCTTCTGCCTTTTTAAAGTTCCTAGAAGAAAATGTTGTTCTAAGTTACATGAATACACCACCGGAAAGCTAGTCAGAACTACGTTTACCCTTCCTCAGCAAAAGAAAAAAAAAGCATGAATATGAATGCTGCAAATAAAAGTGCATGAACAAACAATATTAATTAATACTCTAATAAAGTAGTTTCATATAGAACTTACCTTCCTGCTGTTTTGATAGCAACCTGGGCCTTTGTAATGGAAGAGGCACAATCATCAATTTCTTTGCTAATTTTGTCTAGCTTATCCTGTTGCGTTTTAAGCTTTTTATTGTTGATGTCAATAATGAGTGTGTGCAACCGTTTAACCTCTGCCTCAACTTTACCAGCCATTGCTGCAGCATTTTCATACTCTGGAAAACAGTCCAACTGTTAGTTTCTATTTGTCAAAACAATGCACACACGATTAAATGCAGTAATTCTACTTAATTGTGCTACAAAATGGACTTATAAATATTGGATCAGGGCAATTATTCAAATTTTGAATGCCTTCTGAAAGTTACTCTTCTAATCAGGACATTTTATCATTTGCGCCCAAATAGCTCCATACCATCTTAATAAAATTAAGCTGTAATAAATCATCAAGGTATTATCTTTTTAACTATTCAATTTCAAATTATTTATTACACACACACAAAATTTCAAACACATGAGCATATTCTGTTAAGGTCATTCAGGTATCATTACAGTCAATAAAAGGGGCATGGTTCCAAATAATTCCAATGTATTTGCCGAACGAGGGATAGTGGAATAGATGGTTTATCCTTGCTGTTAGTGAACATTTAAACTTTAAAGAATAAAGGTATAATTATCTGTATAAGCCAATATTATTATTTTGCAACCATGGCCCAAATCTTCCAGTCAGCAGCATTTCCACTACCCACAAAAGATTTTCCTGACCTGACGCTACTGCCCATTTCTTCCAGGATCTTCCGATTCCGGCTGACACAGAAATGGGCAACGCAGCATCCCCAGCCCAATTCCAGTGAGCAGAGTAGTCAGGGGAAGAAGAGGATTATTATGGCAGTAGCTGCCGTGCTCTGGTAAGCATTTAAAGGTCCAGTCTTTTAATCAATGAGGGTGGGTTTGTGAATGAGTGGATAGATGCATGAGTGGGTAGTCATATAAGGTGGGTAGTTGAGTGAGGTGGGTGAGATGGCTCGGTGGGAGAGTGGATAAGTGGGTAGTCATGTCGAGGACGTAGTCTTGTCAGGGAGGGAGGGGGTCAGTTGAGTTACCAGCTGTTAGACCAGGTTTTAAACAGTCTAACATTTCCTGGGTAACTCTCAAGCTAAGTCGCATGATGTAGCCCAACTCTCTACCCCAGGTTCAGCTTCACCTCTGCGAAGACTATGCACAACCTAAATATTGATAGCAACGTCTTGTCTATCCCCACCTTTTAGCCTACTTCGATCTTTTTTCCCCACACCGTCCCCTCCCCCAACCTCACCCCCACTAGGGCCATCTGTCACTTGCTCATCCTGTTTTCTACTCTTAATGTCACCATTAGCACCTCCTTTAGCCAGTATCACCACCATCAACACTCTTTTGACCTTTTGTTTATGACATCTTTTGCAATCTCTCCTTTGCCCCCACCTATCACTGGCGTTCCATCCAGCTTCATCTGTCCCACCCCCCTTAAACAGTATATGTATTTCACCACATTTCTACTTCTCTTTAGTTCTGAAGAAGTCACACGGACCTGAAACATTAACTCTGTCTTTCTCTCCATGCTGTCAGACCTGCTGAGTTTTTCCAGCAATTCTTGTCTATGTGAGCTTATTTACGAATGTGCCACTGAAGGAAGCCATTGACATTTGCGCCTCATCACTATATCACAGCAATACAGGTGCACCATTTTCTGAATCTGTATTCATTGACCTTTTGAACTTAACAACTTGCATGGTTGAGTTCTGTTTCAATGACACCATCAATATCCAAACAGGTGGTGTAGCAATAGGATCCTCTCTAGGTCCACCACTTGCTAACGTTTTCATCAGTTTTCACGAGAAATGAGTTTTTGATGGAACGAGCTCTAACCTCCTACCCAGCGCATAGTTCTGTTACGTAGATGGTACATTTGCAATCTTTGAATCTGCAGCCGCTTGTAAGGATCTCCTTACACACCTTAATACGCTCCATCCCATGCTCACATTTACTTTCAAGATGAAGCAGTCTAACATGCCCCTTTTCCACGATGTGCTTGTTGAGAAATCTGCTAATGGGTTCTCTACTGGTGGCAAGCCTTCACTGGTCAATGTCCACGTTGGGATTTGTATAGCATCATGCACTATAAGATTGGCCTAATCAGCAATCTTGTAAATTGGGCCCTAGACATTTGCTCAATTTACAAGTTTGATGCAGAAATAGAGGGCATCAAAGCTATCCTGTGGGACAATGGCTATCCTGATCTGATCACTGTTCGCTGTGTATCGTGCAAACTCACAATAAGGCAAAAGGCTGCTACTTTCAGACATGAAAAGTGCCCATTCTACCTCAAATTACCCTGGAAAAGTAAAAATCTCTCAAAAAATTTGAACAAGATCTTAAGGAAGCCATTTTACATTGCTACTATGCAACAGCAACCGGAGTGGTGTTTTCCACTAACAGGATGCAGCCGTCAGTCCAAAAAGATGTTTCGCCTACTACGGTTAAGCAACATCACATATAAACTTCAGTCCCAGTGCGATACCTGGTATGTAGGCCATACGTCCTAACAATTGGCTAATCAAATCAAACAGCATGTTCCTTCAGTTGTTTGTAATAAGCAGAGCACAGACAACATTCAACCAGCCCACCAGCCCAAAACCCAAAACAAAATGTCTACTGTTCCAAGTGATTCTGTGATTGGGCAGCATTTGCTAAACAATCCCAATCCCGTTAGCCACACTAACAACCAATTTAAGATAACCAGTCAAGTAATCAGTCAAGTTCGTAATGGGTTCATTTATGCTTGCTAGAAGCAACATACATTCATACTGAAGGGCTTGAACTTTGCAAAAAGGAATATTTACAAGCCGTGCGCCTTTGTTGAACTGCTCGGGATTCTGGGGAGCCTATAGTTCCCTGTTGCTTACACCACAGCAATGCCTCAGCCAATCAGAGTCGACTGGCCAAACGATCAGCACCCTTTTCTCCTGAGGTATAAATTGTGATTGTTCGAAATTTGGCATTCTTGCATTTGTCTTGATGAGTGCAAGACAAAAGGTTTTGGCAACATGCCTCCCTTTTCACAATAATCTGTTTTTACATTCCTGGCTAGATCACTCTCATATTCTACTTTTTCCCCTTTTAATCAACTTTTTGGTGGCCCTTTGCTCGAACCTGCTGGACAGAGTGCGGGGGCTGAGGCTCCTTCATTGTTACGTTTTCACAGGAACACAAGAAATAGGAGCAGGAGTAGACTGCCTCGAGCTGCAGAGACTTACTGCAGATGTGATTGCCATGGATCACACTGGCACACCAGCTTCCACATGCTTCAGGCAACAATCTAGCAACTCATCCAGATAGCAACTTTTGCAATGTGTCTTCGATACATTAATGAAGAAGTGTTGTAAAGTTACAGTGCTAAATACTGCTGTATTTTATTTTTAGATTTTAACCTTTCAATCACCAAAAACTTAGGTCCAAATCTTTCAATATGGGGAGAGGCCTCCAACTCAACTTGCCTCACTGATGTGCGTCGGGACTCTGAGGAAGTCCGAATGCACGCATATCTGTGGTGCTTCCCAGGAATTTTAAAGTTCCAATTGTCGGATTGCTCGATTGATTCCAATGACAGTGACAGAAGTCCAAAACCACGGAGACTTGGGCGGTTAGACTTTTTCAGAGCAGATATAAAACCAGCATAACTCTAAGTGAATCAGCTGGCGTGTCAAAGCACTCCATCAACCCTAGTAACGTCCAACACACCAACACCAACCCGGCAATGTTCAGCTCCCTCCCAGAAATGTTGACCACCGTCCCTGGACAGTGCTCAACCCCACCCCACCACCCCCCTCATCCAACTTACCTTCTGGAATTCCTGGCTTCTGTCTGGTCAATGCCAGAAGAGTCAGCATTGTCAGGAGTGGGGGGGGGGGTTGAGCATTTTCTTGGGGCGAGGGGGGAATAAGGGGAGCTGAACATTGTTGGGGATGAGGGAGGGGAGTGAAAACTGTCAGGTAATGAGGGAGATGGGTGAACAGTCAGAAGTGGGGGTTGGGGGAAACATTGTCCGGCAGGGGGGTGGGGGATGAGGGAGGGGGTTAATGCTGTCAATGGAGGCAGGGTTGGGAGTAGTTAGCATCACCAGCGAGGGGATGTTATGCAGTGCTGGGGATGGCAGCTCCATTTAAAACAATGTAAGTCAATGAACTGAAGGCAGACACCATTAAGGGGGGGTGTCTTCAGTTCATGATGAAAAAAGGGGACATGGCTACACTGGAATTGTGCCTACAATTGGCCTCGGTTTGTCCCTGCAACCCTGCTGGAGCCGGCATCAGAAGGTGCAAAGACTCCAGCATAAAATGATAAGTGGGCAGATTAAATCGCAGTCAGTGTTAGATACACCCTCTCTGACACCGAGTAGAAGACCTGGGCCTTAATCATAATTAATCCTGGAAAGAATTAATTGTCTGTGGTACAGAAAAGGACTCAGTCAAGTGGGATCCTCGATGGCATGTTTCAGTAGAGAAAAAAAAATCACAAATTCTTTAGATATTTCACTTAACTGATGTTATTTATCAACTGTTGAGCATTTTTCACCTAGCTAAAGTGACATTAAATAAGAGAAATAGAAATGGACACAAAGGCAACTAACCTTTCTTAAAAGCTTCCAGTATTTTCTGCAGCTCTTTCTGTTTCTTCTGATCAGGAGCTGCTGCTGCCACATTTGCTTCAAAGTCCTTCACTTGAACTGTCAAGTGAACTTGCTGCTCAGTCAGGCCCTAAATTGAACGAGTACACAAACAGAATAGAAATCTATTCAAAATTCTCTAAATGACAGTTTTCATGAGCCGAAAGTCAATCCAGCACAACTTCATAGCTATCAACAATTGCTTTGGGCCAGAACATTTGACTCTCAAGAAGCCAGTTCAGCTTACCTTTAAAACGCTTTCCGGTCACACACAACTCTTTGTGCAATTATTCTTTTGATTACAATACACTATACAATTGATAAAATGTAAATTAGAGTATATATGGTAGCTGTGGTATACCAATTGACGGGGGCTCTGGAATGTCCTGATGACAGTTCCAAGCAGTGGCATCTTCACACATGGCTGTGCTTATAGACTATATTTTAGTGTTCCATCTGTGTCTTGGCAATTACCTTTTTCTACTGCAAACAGTCTTTAACTTCTGTTCTCCATTTCTTCCACCATCACCCCTAACAAGTGTGAGGAGGGCATGGGCCTCTTTTTCACCAAGATTGAGATCATCCAGTCAGCTGCCTCAGTCACCTGTTCACCCTTTACCTACCCAGTGAACTAAAGTTCCTCTAAGGCTTCCCCCTGACAGTCCTGAACATACCTTCCTGTAGTTTTTCTCCCATTTTCCCTTCATGCCCTCTCTGAGCTGATCTTACCCATGAGGCCCACCTCCCTATTCCCACTAAGCTACTGACCACCCAACTTCCCCTCCTGGCTCCCATTCTTCAAATCTGCTGTTATCACCTCTCTCAATAAACCAATCCCCAACCCCTCCTGTTCTTGGTAACTCCTGACCTATTTCTAACCTCCTGTTCCTCTCAAAGTCCTTACATGTGTCATCACCTCTTGAATTTGCCCATTTCCCTGAGAACTCCATGTTTGAATCTATCAAGTTACCACTTCTACCACAGTACCAAAATGGTCCTCAAAAGTGACAAATGACATTCTATGTGACAGTTTACTTGTCACAATCTCTCTTCATCTTTTAGAGCTGTCTGCAGCCTTTGATATGGTTAATCACACCATCTTCCTCCAACTCCTCTCAACTGTTGTTGTTAAGCTGGGTAGGAGTGCACTTGCTCGGTCCCTTTCTTAACTATCCCATTGTAGCTAGAGAGTCACTGCAATCACTTCTCTTCCTGTACCCGCACAGTTATCTCTGGTGTCCCCTCCTACTTCTTATTTACATGCTGTCACTGAGGGACATCAGCTGAAAACAAGCCAGTTTCCATCTGTACAAGGACGTCACCCAATTCCATCCCACCACTGTCTCCAAGTCTGGCATCCAGTACTGGCACAGCAGAAATCTCCTTCAGTTAAATATTAGGGAATCTGAAGCCAATGTCTTCCATCCCCGCCACAAATTCAGTCTCCTAGCCACCAACTCTGTCCCTCTTCCTGGCATCTGTCTGGGGCTGAACCAGACTGTTCGCAACCTTGGCATCATATATGACTGAGATGAGTTTCCAACCATATATCTACGCCATAATTAAGACTGCTTTTATTATCTCCATAATACGCCATCATCCATGCCTTCATTATCTTTAGATTTCACTATTATGCGCATTCCTAGCCAGCCTCTCCATTCCACCCTACAACAAACTCGAGGTCACCCAAAACTCTGCTGTCCATGTTTGAACTTGCACTAAGTCCAGTTCACACATCATCCATGTGTTCGCTGACCTATAATGGCTCTGGGTTAAACAATGCCTTATGTTTAAAGTTCTCATTCTTGTTTTCAAATGCTCCCATGGTTTTATCCCTTTTCTGCAATCTCCTTCATCCTCACAACCCTCCAAGGTATCTGCATTCCTCTAATTCTGATCCTTCAGCATCTAAATTTTTGAATGGTCCATCAGTGGCCATGCCTTCAGCTGCCTGGGATGCGAGCATTGGTATTCCCACCCTAAAACCTCTCCACCTTTCTTTCCTCTTTTAAGATGTTCCTTAGAACTTACCACTGATCAAATTTTTGGTTATCTGTTCTAATATTTTCTTATGTGGCTTGATGTTATGCCTAGTTTAATAATGACCATGAAGGACCCTGGGATATTTTATGTTAAAGGCGCTACATAAGTTCAAATGGTTGTTGAATCGGTGCAGCTTATTTCAGGTGCTTGCAGTGCAAATTGTGTAGGCTGTTCAAATGTCAAGCCAGCTGCTAGCACCAGATTTGAAATTGGGATTAGGTTTTGAAGAATTTCTTCCAGTTCAGCAATATGAAATTCTAAAACTGTAGTGCCTATTACGAAGGCCAACTTACCTCTCGTCGAGAGCAGAGGTCAGGAATCCACCTCGGAGTTTCCGCATATCTACGGACCTGGAGCGGGCTGCACATGCACAATTCAGTCTTTTAAGTTCTTTGGGTTGAGGACAGGACCAGCATGACTGCGCATAAAGAAAAAAAGTGCAAAAAACCCAGGTCATGTGACCAGAGAGCGCTATTGTAGGTGAACATCCCAGACAGGGAACAGGTGAGGTCCCAAAGGGAGAGGGGACAGGGACAGGTCGGAGTTAAGTTAAAAAGAGAGGGGCTGAGAAAGGGGCTATGAGCAAGAAAAGGGCTGTGGTCAGCATACTTTGAGCGAAGGCAACTTAGGAGATACCCTGGCAATCGAAGGCGGCAGCAGAGGTTGGTGACTCAGTGTTGTGGGCTGTTGGGGCGAAGGCACCCTTTTGGAGTAGGAGTATTCCGCTTGTGAAGAGTTGAAGTTGTGCTTGTGAGTTGGTACCTCAGTGCATACTCAGGAGATGAGACTGAAACCCAGTGAAGCGGGCCATCCGAGTTGGAGAGACCTTAGGTCGGATCTTCAAACGTGAAGACTGGAATCCCTTGTGAGAGGCAGAGGCCAGGATAATATGGGGGCGTGGAGTGGGGCAGGTGAACACCACCACATATCCCCCAACCTGGAAACAATGTCGCCGTGGAGGTGACATGCTCCACACCGACCCACCCCACAGCCATGAAGCACTATGGGATAGATTAATGAGGGCCAAGTGGGATTTCCACCTCAAGTCCCACCCTCTGGAACTGCCAGCCAATCTGATTGGCTGGCAGCTCCATCAGTGGCCAGTGCCAGGACTGTAGCAGCAGACGATACCTGGAACAGGCAAGTTTGGGGTCTTGGACCAGGAAATCTCAGTAGGTTGGTGGGGGGAAGAGAAGACAGAGAGGAAGGTGGGGGTTAATGAGAGGCAGTGGGTAGGATGAAAAGGAATAGTTCCACACTGTGTGGGGGCGCGGGGAGGTGAAAAAGAGAGAGCCCGCCCCGCGATCAGCATAGGACTGTCTCCAAAGTGCGACACCACCCCACCCTTTCCTCCTGCCCTTTAACCAGCTCAGGGAAGAAAAAAAAAAATTGGGCTACCCGCTTCCACCCGACTGCCTGCGCCAATTGTTTTATGGTTTAAGTGGCATATTATCAGAGGCAATTGGCTTGATACAAGCCAGATTGACCTGTAAGTACTTATTGGCGGGGGTGGGGAGGAGAAAGAGAGGTGGCGGTGTAATGGTATTGTTACTGGGCTGATAATCCAGAGACCCAGGGTAATGTGCTGGGGACCTGAGTTTGAATCCCACCACAACAGGTGGAATTTGAATTCAATAAAAACACCTGGAATTAAAAGTTTAACGATGACCATAAATCAATCATCATAAAAATCCACTTGGTTCGCTAATGCCACCTAGGGAAGGAAATCTGCAATCCTTACCTGGTCTGGCCTACATGTGACTGAGTGTGGTTGACTCTTAAATACCCTCCAAATTGGTCTAGCAAGCCACTCAGTTCTATCAAATTACTAGAAAGTCTAAAAGGAATGAAACCGGACAGACCACTCGGCACCAACCTAGGCACCGGAAGTGACAACGGCGAACTCAACCCTGTCGACCCTGCAAAGTCCTCCATTCTAACATCTGGGGGCTTGTGCCAAAATAAGGAGAGCTAACAGACTTGTCAAGCAACAGCCTGATGTAGTCATACTCGCGGAATCATACTTTAACAGATAATGTGCCAGGCACCACCATCACAGTCCCTCGGTAAACCCTGTTCTACTGGCAGAACAAAGCCAGCACCGGTGGAGGCACAGCGATATGCAGGCAGGAGGAAGTTGCCCTGGGAGTCCTCAACATCGACTCTGGACCACATGAATTCTCATGGCACCAGGTCAAACATGGGCACGGAAACATCCTGCTGATTATCACTTACCACCCCCGTCAGCTGATGAATCAGTACTCCTCCATGTTGAACACCATTTGGAGGGAGCACTGAGTGTGGCAAGGGTGCAGAATGTACTCTGGGTGGGAGACTTCAATGTCCTTTACCAAGAGTAGCTCAGTAGCACCTGTACAGACTGAACTGGTTGAGTCCTAAAGGATTTAGCTTCTAGACTAGATCTGCGGCAGATTGTGACGGAACCAACAAGAGGGCAAAAATGCGCCCCAGCTAAGCTGTTCCAGTACAGCTACAACACTGGCATCTACCCGACTATGTGGAAAATTGCCCAGGTACGTCCTGTAAACAAAAAGCAGAATAAATCTAACCCGGCAAATTACTGCACCATCAGTCTACTCTTGATCGCCAGTAAAGTAATGGAAGAACAGTGCTCAACAGTGCTCTCAAGCAGCACTTGCTTAGCAATAACCTGCTCACTGACACTCAGTTTGGGTTCCGCTAGGGCCACTCAGCTCCTGACCTCATTACAGCCTTGGTTTAAACATGGACAAAAGGGCTTAGCTCTCCAGTTGTGGGGTGAGAGTGACCACCCTATACATCAAAGCAGCATTTGACCGAGTGTGGCATCAAGGAACCCAAGCAAAACTGGAGTCAACAGGAATTAGGGGAAAATTCTCCACTGGTTGGAGCCATACCTAGCACAAAGGATGATGGTTGTGGTTGTTGGAGGTCAATCATCTCGGTTCCAGAACATCACTGCAGGAGTTCCTCGGGATAGTGTCCTAGACTCATCGATCTTCAGCTGCTTCATCAATGACCGTCCTTCCAAGATAAGGTCAGAAGTGGGGATGTTCGCTGATGATTGCACAATGTTCAGCGCCACTCGTGGATCCTCATTCACTGAAGCAGCCCATGTCCAAACACAGCAAGACCTGGACAATATCCATGCTTGGGTTGACAAGTGGCAAGTAACATTCATACCGCAAGTGCTGGACAATGGCCATCTCCAAAATGAGAGAAGCTAAACATCACCCTTGACATTCAGTGGCATCATCATCACGGAATCCCCCACTATCAAACAATGGTTACCAATGACCAGAAGCTGTATTGGGCCAGACACACAAATACTGTGGCCGTAAGAGCAGATCAGAGGCGAGGAATCCTGCGGCGAGTGATTCACATCCCCGAAGCCTGTCCACAACCAACAAGTCAGGAGTGTGATGGAATATTCCCCAATTGCCTGGATGAATGCAGTTCCAATAACACTCAAGAAAATTGACACCATCCAGGACAAAGCAACCCACTTGATTGGCATCCCATCCACAAACATTCACTCTCTCCACCACCAATGCACAGTGGCAGCAGTGTGTATCATCTACAAGATGTACTGTAAGAACTCACCAAGGCTCCTCAGATAGCACCTTCCAAACCCATGACCGCTACCATCTAGAAGGACAAGGGCAGCAAATAAATGTCAACAGCACCACCTGGGAGTTCCCCTTCAAGACACACTCAATCCTGACTTGGAAACATATCGTAGTTCCTTCACTGTCGCTGGGTCAAAATCCAGGAACTCCCTCCTTAACAACACTGTGTACCTACATCACAGGGACTGCAGCGATTCAAGGAGGCAGCTCACCAGGGCAATTAGGGATGGGCAATAAATGCTGGCCTAGCCAGAGATGCCCACATCCCATAAATTAATAAAAAAATTTTTAAACATGGCGGACAGGCTGCTGATTTTGGCACCCCATTCATTCTTTGTATTACATATCGAGCTCAGGATGGGTGCCCATTTTATTTTACGTGCCACCTCACCTTCACCGCTTGCGGGAAACACACCCACCAGGGGCACAGGAAATTCAGCCCAAAATTTCTAGAAGATTGGTTGACTGTGTTCACTGACGCCTGGTCTCAGATCATAATATGCCTCAGTTCAAAGCCAATCAGATAGAGGTGATCCTCCTGTTGTCATCAAAATAGCGTGCACTGCTGATTTCAGTTTTTATATTTAATGTCTTCATTAACCTACTGCATGATCATGAAATATTTCTTCCCCATGTCCAATGTGTAATAAAATTATTAAGACATTCTACATAGTAAGAGTTTGAGTTCCATAGAGATATACCATTTCTGGTGGATCTCCCATGAAACATTTCCCTCACAACAGGAAGCCATTCCAACTAACCAGGCAAATGGCATGTCAAAAAGCTGTTCCATATCTGCAACTTGTGTGGATGCCAAACTGAAGTACAACTCAAGAAGGCAGTACCTAGCAGTTATAAATCCTTTCTGATAAGCCAGCAGCTGAAGTTAGCAGAGTAGCACCATGGTACAAAGGGAGCTTTGCAAGGAAAGAGTTCTAGAGAATTATTTTTTAAAATATACTCCTCCCAGGTACCTTTCATGAATTACATTTACATCATATATCAAAGCCAAAGTGAAATGTGCCTCAGCCAGCACAGGCACTAGAGTTCTCAATCCGATTTTGAATTTATTTTTAAATCACATATCAAACACTTCGGAACATTTTTGTAAATTATAGACATTGGATAAATGCAAGTTGGCATTGAAACTGATCTTGTACAAAGACTTCGGCAGTATTGTGCAATAGAGTGCCAAGTTTTGTAGAAATTATAGAAACTGGTTTTCTGCAGTTAAAACAGGAATCCAAGCTTAAATTTATTGTGCCTAAAAACCTCTTATAAAACTCAGATTGATAAAGATACATCAAAACTCAACGAGAAGAGCAGACATTCAAATGAAGAGGCAAATCACATAATTCCATACCAAAATTTTTGAGACCAGCATGTAATATTTCTCATTGGATGGGTGGTATACAGTATGGACAATATAGATGCTACGTATACTGGTAACATGGAATCAGATCTGACGCTGACAATGAGATTCCCTGAACAGTTACTGTACTGAAACTGAGCCACTGGCGCTTTAAAAGGGACTATATTTCACCAATATACCACCAAAATACAAGTATTTCAGAGTTACATACCTGAATGCTTGCTGTGTACTTTTCCAGCATATTTTTCATCTCCCGGATGCTCTGCCGCTCCTTAATCACTTTTTCTTCCAAATGTCCTTTCTGTTCTTGATATTTTTGTGCCACTGCTAAATCCTTCTGCAATTTAGCCTCCATCTTGTCCATCTATTTTTTTTGAACAAAGTTTTAGTTTGAGCAACTTAAATACATAAAAAGCAGCACAATATTTATTTGATGGACATCAGTTTAACTCACTTTCCTTCACAAACCTACAATGGTTTTTCTTGCAAAGATTATTGGTTGTGCAAAACTGTGGCAGCTCATGGAAAATGCCACAATTAAGAGTGCTTAAATGCAATCTTACTTCTTTAAGATGATCTCTACCGAACTTGGCTGATTGGCCTTCTCTGATGTCATTATATCTACACTCGATGGATCACAATGGGCTGTTGTAGAATTTCACTTGATTGGAATACAGGTGTAGTGACTGTAGCAGTATAAAAAGGATTGCTCTACATTAGAATAAAAGTACAGACCCAATAAGTGCAAGGACATTTTTTGCAAACTTACTCTTTGCCATGTAGGGATGTGCAACAAAGTGGTCTTTCAGCAACAATAGGAACTTAATAATCCACTCTCTCTTCCATCATTACCTTGGTTTTCATTAATGGTAAGTCACTTCTGGCAAGGATAAGCAGCACATAGAAACCAGACAGCTTTTATTTTGTCAAGTATACATGGGATTTGTTTCCTGGATTAGTGAGATATGACCAGTGATGTGCTGAGTACTGGAATTCTCATTACCCACATGAAAACATTATTGGTGGGCAGAGATCAACATTTGCTGTTACCACCAATTTGTAACTGTAGAAGGGACATAGGGAGGGTATAGGTGGCTTACAGGAGTGGAAAATGGAGTTCAATGCAAAAATATAGCCTAAATAGTAAAATTTACAACAAAACAGATAAAGAGATCTATGAGTACAGAGACAGATCTTTAAGAGCAGGATTGTGGGCTGAAAAGCCCAATTCACCGTTCTCAGAAGACAACTGCCTCAGTTGTAACATTACTGTAATTTAAACCACCTACCATATGAAGGCATATGATACGAATGGACTAAGTGCCTTTAACTGGTTACAATAAAGAATCCAGAGGTTTCCTAAACGACTTTTAAACTACAGCTAGGTCTTCATAGAGCAACCAAAGCACACCAATTTCCAGGTGAACCTGCAGCAATGTGGCTACTGATGAGGGAAAATAGGGTAGCAAACCTTGCTGACTTATTCAAGCATTATTCAACTGTAGGTAGAAAAATGACTTACATAAAACTCCACTAAACTAGATTTTTGATCAAAAAGTACAAGGCTAAGTTTTTCACTCTTGACAATTTTTCCATTTTATTTAAAAAAAATAGCAAAGGCCTGTAACTGAGAAAATGGGTTACTGAATTTGGTAAGCAACACAAGTGCCGAGTTACATTAATGTATTCATGGGCTACATAGCTGTTAGCTATCATCAGGAATGCTTGAGCTCTTTGCCCCTGCTGTCCTCCAATCTGGAATATTGGACAATTGTGCTCAGTGCACTGAAGAATTTTTGGGCACTGACTTACCTCTTCCGGAGTAGTTTCCACAACTAACGAAGATCCCATTCTACCCTTCATAATTTTTCCTCCGCCACCAGTCATGGTACCTAAAGCAAGATCGTGTTATAAGATAACTGATCTGCACTGAAATTAAATGCAATAATTTTCAAGTTAACAAGCTCTCCTTGTTTTCAGTGTTCTGGCAACAACTTATTGCTCGCACTATTATAGCTGAGCTAGTTTAATAAAATTGCTACAGTCAATGTAGTTGCAGGGAAATCTACAGAGCAGAAGAGACATAACCAAGCACCTGACAGAGGTAAACCATGGAGGTGAATATAAACATGCATCAGGACTGATTTCAACACACATTCTGCAACAGGTAGCCTAGAAGAAGATGACTTCATAGAGTGTATTCAGGATAGTTTCTAGGAACAATTCATTCTGTAGCCAACCAAAGAGCATGCTATTTTAAAACTGGTAATGTGTAATGAGACAGGATTAATTAATGATCTCACAGTAAAGGATCCTCTGGGCAAGAGTGGTCATAACATAACAGAATTTCACATTGTTTGCAGGCGAGACATTTGGGTCTGAAACTAGTGTCTTAAACTTAAATAAAGGCAATTATAAGGGTATGAAGACAGAGTTGGCTAAAGTGGACTGGGGGAATAGGTTAAAAAGGTAGGACAGTAGAGAAGCAGTTACAGACATGCAAGGAGATATTTCATAATTCTCAACAAAGATATATTCCACTGAGAAAGAGAGGCTCTATGAGGAGGATGCACCATCTGTGGCTAACTAAGGATGGTATCAAATTTTAAGAAAAGGTGTAAAATGCTGTGCCAATTAATGGGAAGGCCAGAAAATTGGAAAAATTTTAGAAACCGGCAAAAGATGACAAAAAAGAGAAGTTAAAAGTTAAGAGTAAGAGAGAAAACTAGCAAGAAATATACAAAAAAAAAAGTAATAACTTCCACAAGTATATTAAAAGCAAACGAGTAGCTGAAGCGGATGTTGGTTCCTTTGAGGGTGAGACTGGGGAATATATAATAGGAAACAAGGAAATGGCAGAGACTTTGAACAAGTATTTTGTTCTGTCTTCACAGTAGAAGACACAAAAAGCATCGCAAGAATAGTAGAAAATCAAGAGGCATAAGGAAGGGAGGAATTTAAAAATAAATCACTATCACTAGTGAAAAAGTACTAGGAAAACTAATGGGACTAAAGATTGACATGTCCCCTGGACTCGATAGGATCATAAAGGAAGTCTGCAGAGATAGAAGATGCATTGGTTGTAATCTTCCATAAGTCCTTAGATTCTGGAAAAGTCCCAGCAGATTGGAAAACAGCTCCAGTCAAGAAAGGAGAGAGACAAAGCAGAAAGTATAGGCCAGCTAGTATAACATCTGTCATTTGAGAGATGCTGGAACAGATTATTAAGGAGGTAGTGGCAGGTCATTTAGAAAATCAAAATACAATCTGGCAGAATCAACATGGTTTTCTGAAAAGGAAATTCTGTTTAACAGATTTATTTCTGAGAATGTAATAAGCAGGGCGGATAAAGGGGAACCAGCAGACGGTAGTGCTTTTGGAAATCTAAAAAGGCATTTGATATGGTACCACATAAAAGAGCTCATGGCCTTGGGGCTAATATATTAGCACAGATAGAAGATTGGCTAACTAGCAGGCAAATGAGTTGGGATAAATGTGTCATTTTCAGGGTGGCAAGCTGTAACTAGTGCTGTGCCACAGGGATCACTGCTGGGGCCTCAACTATTTACATTCTATATTGACGGATGAAGGGACTGAGTATATCTTATCCAAATTTGTTGACAATATTAAGATAGGTAGAGAAGCAAGTTTTGAAGAGAACAGAGTCTGCAAAGGGATACAGATAGGTTAAGCGAGTGAGCAAAAACTTGGCAGATGGCATATAATGAAGGAAAATGTGAGGTTGTCCACTTTGGCGGGAGAAACAGATTATTTAAACAGAAAGAGGCTGCAGAATGGTGCAGCACAGAGGGACCTAGGTGTCCTCGTACTTGAAGCACAAAACATTAGCATACAGGTACAGCATATAATTAGGAAGGTAAATGGAATGTTAGCCTTTATTGCAATAGAGATGGAGTATAAAAGTAAGGAACTCTAGTTACAACTGTACAGAGCATTGATGAGGCTGCACCTAGAGTACTGAGTGTAATTTTGGGTCTCCTTATTTAAGGAGGAATATACTTACATTGGGTGTATTCAGAGAAGGTTCACTATGTTGATTCCAGAGATGAAATGGTTGCATTATGAGGAAAGGTTGAGCAGGTTGGGCTTATATTCATTGGACTTTAGAGGAAAGATGATCTTATTAAAAAATAAGATTCTGAGGGACTTTGACAGGTTAGATGCTGAGAGACTGTTTTCCTGCTTGGGGGAATCTACAACCAGGGGCACAATTTCAGAATGTGGGGTCTCCCATTTAACATGGAGATGAGGAGGGATTTCTTCTCTTGGAGGGTTGTTAGTCTTTGGAATTCTCTGCTTCATAGATCAATGGAGGCTCGGTCATTGAATATATTCAAGTTAGATTTTTAATCCACAAGGGCATCAAGGGTTATGGGGGGCAGGCAGGAAAATGGAGTTAAGGCCACAATCAGATCAACCATGAATTTTATTGATTGACAGAACAGACTCAAGGCCAAATGGTCTACTTCTGCTCCTATGACCTCATCTGATAACATGAAGTGTTTTTCACAAGTGGATGTGAGAACTTGCCCGGCTGAATATTTATACAAAAACAACATTTCCCACCCATTACTTTTTTATTGCATCATTGAGCAATTAAAAAAACTGCCAATAAAGAGGCAACACATAATTAAAATTACCAAGGAAGGATCAGTAAACAGGAACAAATAAATTAGCTATTTGAAGGAAATTAAATGAAATTCCTCAAAATGTTTTCCCAAATGACCTTGGCTGTTATCTTGCTTCAATGTAGCCTTAATATACAGCATTAAAATAAAATTTCTAACAACAAATAAATATCTAATTCATAACAAATTAATCCTGTCAGGAGAATTGCCTGTTGTGTTTGAAATCTCCATGTATTCTCAGGTCTGCCGTCTCAGAAGCTTGGGGAGTGCATTTTAGTTGTAAGCAGGATATTGGCTTTTCTGATCTAACCTCTGCCCTTCAAAATTATGGGTTAATACATGTGCAGCCACTGATCCCATAATAGTATTATCCATTATTTCATTCTCTTGCCTTTTTAACCAATTGGCAAAAAAGGCCAGCATTTATTTCTTCATGTGAATAAATGTTGTAGTCCTATGCCAAACAATGACATAAACTTCTATAATATGATTAAAACAGTATATGACCAACATTTGAGTGGCTATGAATACTCATGGAATCACACTTTGCAGACAAAATTTAGATCTTGAAGATGGGCTAACCATATCCAATACCTTCTAAATAAGAAATCAACTCCCAGCAATGAGATCAGCTGCCTCAATTGTGCCACAAACAAATTGTAAAGAACCTACCATATTCGAGACTGCGAGGGCCAATCTGCTGCTTTCCCAGGAGTGACTATTTAGCCAAGTACCTCAAATAGCTATTTCAATCTATGTGACACTCAGAAAAGATCCCCAAGAGGTCAAAGATGCTTTCATTGTCCACCTCTTCAGGGCTAGGGAAGTAGGTGATGATCAGCAGGGAATCTCTTTGCTTTTCATTGCTGGAAAGATCCTTGCAGAGTGATGTTTAAACAGCATCATTTAACAAAAAATCTTACCCAGTCAATGAGGGTTAGAAAGGGAAGAGACACAACTGATAAGACCTATGACGTAAAATGTTGAGAGCAAAATATATAGCTCCACTGTCTGTTAAATGCCTTTGTCAGGTCAACAGTCAATAGAAAAGGTCTCTGGAAAAACCATCTCCAAGTTTGGGTGTCCAGGCCAATTATTTGAAATGGTCAAATAATTCCATGATGTGATGATCGGTCAAATGAAAGGTTGGGACACTTCCATCTTCTTCCCCATCACAAATGGGGTCAAGCAAGGAAGGATCCATTTCTCCAACATCCAAGCGATCACCCAAAACATGCGTATTAAATAAGTAAATGCTACTGATTGGCCCAATGCCTGTTTTAGCACCCCTCAAGGAAACTGGGGAGCCCTGAGTGAAGCAGGCCACTGCCATAAGGACAGTTGTTTTAATTTTTTTTCAATTGTTGGTGTGGAGCCTGGAGATGTAGTGCTTCTTGGCTCCACAATATTCCTTTGGTCTGTTGCTGACCTATGACTTACACTTATCACCACAAAATAGTTGATTAGACATGGAGGCCAGACATGCACCAACAGATTCCCCAAATAACGTCAATGGGTCTCCTAGTTGAGGCCGTGCTTGGTGCAGTGTCTAATTTAGAATGGGGCTGAGGGAATCTCCAATCCCTTTATCTGTAAAAGTCCTTTAGCAACATACGGCATTCTCCAGAACTAGGTTACCATTTGGTTCCCTGAACTTGCTTGGTTTAACTGAGCATTTGTGTAGTTATTTCCTGGGCTAAGAACATATGTGCATCTTTCTATATTAATCCAGCCCACATATGCTAGTATTTCCATTGCCAATACATGACACAAAAATTTAATATTAGTAATAATCTATGTCTATGGCAGATTTATCTTACAGCAGAATAAAATTGTGTTATATGCTAAGGCACAGCTGGGTTAAAGCTAGGCTTTCTCAAACAGGTCAAACTCTGAACTACATAAACAAATTAAACAGCCTGGGGTTAATTACTTATGTCGGCTAAGGAATTATGCAAATTATCCAAGTTTGCAAATTTCTGACTGCAGGTCAACATGGAAACTTTCCTCACTGATGGCAATTATCTGTAATTGTCTTTGTAAATATTTTATCACCTAAAATGCAGCAGATGGCTAAACAGGTGATCTTGGACAACACTAAAATTTCAAAAAACTTAGTTATACTAACGGCCCTTTAGACTTTTGAATAAACATTTACATTTCAGATAAAGTACTATAAATAATCACCAATTCCTTGCTTAAATTAATAGATTGGACAAAAGGACAATTTAAATGGTTAAGTTGCAAGGTGTAGATCAGAAAATGTAGACCTAATTCATTAGTTTGTTCAACCTTTGATTGAATGACATGAACAAATTACACTACACTTTGCAACTCCAACACTTGCCATACCTGACTGCTCTATTATCTGCCCCTGCATTGTTACCACTCTCCAGCGCTTGTCCTTCTGGAATGCCACACGTGTTGCCTGTTCTAGATCCTTAGCAACAAGTGTATTACGAAGTGCAAAGTAAAATGCTGGACGTATAGCCTCATTCTTTATTTTGACCATATCAAATAGGCGGGGAATGTTTTCTGGAGTTTGGATCTTGCCAATGCTTCGCTCCCAAACTTTCATCTGAAAGTTTGAAAAAAGTCATCATAATACAATAATTGCAAAGTGATTGTTAAAACAACCAATATAAATTCAGGATTGTAATTTAGATATGACTCAGCGTACCTTATCTAAACAAATAAAAGTTGCTACTCCAATATTTTGTTTCTTCAGGAATTTAACACACTCTTGAGCAGTATCGATTGTGTCTACAACAATGTTATCCAGGGCACTACAACTGGAGGAGATAGCAACATCGTACTTTTCATCAATAGCACCCAAGTCACCCTAAAAGAACACAAACATTCCGTATCACAAAAAAAACAAGTTAATCCCAAAAGAAAAAGATTGTTTAAAGTATACACTTGCAGAAGAAACCAAACTCCTTACCAATCTTCCATAGATTCCAGGGATTTTACCAGTGTTCTTCTGCTGCATTACTGCCTCCAAAACTCTACCCCGGCTGCGATTTACTGTTAGGGAGCTCTTTGCTTCTTCAAATTTATGTCGCAGTTGATAAACGCTGTCCCGGATCAGAGCTTCAGATTGGGTTATTTTTTCAAGTTCCTTTTCATCCTAGAAAGGATACAAAGTAATTCATATTTTCTTCGTTACATTTTCAATTCCGTTCAGGCAGTTGAACTGACAGACCCAATGAAATTCCTCTCACTGTGCCAACCATGGAACCATGCAAAAGAAAACTACATTTATATTTACCATACTATTAAACAGGAATTACTGACATATATAAACAAGTGGTCACATGTAGGAATAAAATTATTCATAATCTAACATTTTACAATACCATTAAAAATTATAAACTGGAATAGTTTCACTGAATTTTATATTGGTTATTACAGATTTTAAGACATTGGAACACATTAGATATTTCGATAGAGCTCAAGAAAGTATTAATAGAATATCTACAGGTGGAGTATATTGTAATTTAGACTTCATTCAATAAAAAGCATAAGTGCCATAAACAGTACTTTCCGATCAACCAGGCCCACAAAATGAAAACAAACTAGTAACTAAGTGTAAATAGGAATAAAGTTGTCTGCATTTGGAGTTAAATTACAATGATCAGGGATTACATGTGGCTCAGTTTGGAAACTTGTTTCTCCTGTGAGTGTATGAAACAAAGTAATTAAAGACCCCTATAGTGTCCCCTAAAAATGCAACTGCAATCATTTGCAAACTCGTATGTTAGGTGCTTCCGTTAACTGGATTGTGTACTTTATCTATGCAAACTTCAGTCCATTCCATTAATTGTAACATAATGCAAGGTATCTAATATTTGCTAAAAAAATACGTTCAATCAAAATGCACACAAGCTCACTAATCTCACCTTTTGCAGTTCTTGCTCACTCTGTGGTATTTTGCTTTCCAGTTCTTTAATTGTTGCTTTCCTTTCTTTAAGTGTACTAATATTAGTAGCCAGGGCTTCTTTAGCCTGGTTGAGTTGGCCCAAAGCAGATTTGTGGCGACTGAGGTAGATATCTAATTCTGACTGAGCCACATCCATCTTTGATCTAGTCTCATTTACAGCTTTACTCAACTCCATAAGCTCCTTCTCTTTCACCTGTAAGAAAAAACATCACAAAGAAAACAATAATATGAATATATGGGGGCATGCCAGCTATACAAGTTCACTTCTTGAAATTTGTTCCAAGTTTAATTTCACACAGATTTGTCTCCAGCTGAAAGATATCTTTGTTTAACTGAACATTATTTTGCTTATGCATACTATTCTGCCTTGTACTTTAATGGGATCCTATATGTATTTCCTTGCCATGGTTAAATGATTGGAAAAACAAAATCTCTGAATTAACATAACTTGAACAGTAGTAAGTAATCACAAGGAGAAAATTGTTAATGATTAGTTAAATTCACATTTCTGCCATCAAACTTAAAATACGATATCTTATTTGCACTTCCATCCCCTAATGTAAAGTAGCTAAAATTATACCAAACCTCTTTGTCTTCTTGCAATCCCTTTGTTTCCTGTTTGAGACTGTCCATCACTTTCTTTAACTTATCTTCCTCCTTCACTTTATTCTGTTCAAGCTGTTCTTTTTTAGCTGTTGCTTCTTTGATGGTCTTCTCACTATCACCAGGTACATTTTTCAACTCCTCTAGCTAAAAACAAATTCAAACCAGGTGGAAAAACAATAGTTTATACTATAAATATGCACAACCACAAGTTATGCATCATAGCCTTGATTGTAAAGTGCTACAATAAGTATAAAAAGTTGTATGATTATATACAGAATTCTAAATGATAATTTGGGCATTAACATGTTAAAGTTCAAAACATAACTGCATTTGCCAGGCATTTCAAAAGGGAAGTTTGAAGAGATGGAAGATGAATATTTGAAGAAAACAGGGACCTGTGAAAGAACGGATTCCTTTTCTGAATCAAAAAAATTGGGGATACTACGTCGCTCCAATGGGTGAAATAGCAGCATTAATTCTCTTGCATTTGCTTCACTATTCAAGTTCAGGAGACTAGTTGCCCTGATATACTTGAACAAAAAGCTTTCTGTTCAGAAACTGATTACATTAAGTATACAACATGGAAACAGTCCATGCTCGTTTTCATGCTCCATTCAAACGTCCTCTCATCATTCCTCACCTAACACTTATTGCATAGCCCTCTATTTCGTTCTCCCTCATATGGAACATAGAAAATAGGAGATGTAGGAGTAGGTTATTCAGCACTTCGAGCCTGCTCTGCCATTCAATGTGATCATGACTGATTCTCTATCTCAATGCCATACTCCAGCTCTCTCCCCATACCCCATTGATGCCTTTAGAGTCCAGAAATCTATTTCCTTCTTAAATATATTCAATGACTTTGGCCTCCACAGCCTTCTGTGGTAGAGAATTCCATAGGTTCACCACCCTCCGAGTGAAGAAGTTTCTCCTAATCCAAATCCTAAATGGTCTACTACGTATCCTGAGACCGTGACTCCTTGTTCTAAACACCACAGCCAGAGGAAACATTATCCCTGAATCTAGTTTGTCTATCCCTCTCATTCTTCTGAACTCCTGTGAATACAGGCCTAGTTGGTCCAATCTCTCCTCATATGACAATCTTGCATCCCCGGACTCAGTTTCGTGAACCTTCATTGCACTCCCTCTGAGGCAAGTATATCCTTTCTTGGGTAAGGAGACCAAAACTGCACACAATACTCCAGGTATGGACTCACCAAGGCCCTGTACAGCTGCAGCAAGACATCCTTGCTCCTGTACTCAAATTCTCTTGCAATGAAGGCCAACATACCATTTCCTAACTGCTTGCTTTCAGTGACTGGTGTACCAGGACACCCAGGTCCCTTTATACATCAACGTTTCCCAATCTACCATTTAAGTAATACTCTGCCATTATGTTTTTCTTACCGAAGTGGATAGCTTCACATTGATCCACGTTATACTACATCTGCCAAGTATTTGCCCTTCACACAGCCTGTCTAAATTGACTTGAAGCCTCTGAAAACCATCCTCATCGCTCACATTACCACCAAGTTTCATGTGATCAGCAAACTTGGCAATATTACATTTGGTTCCCTCATCCAAATTATTGATATATATAGTGAATAGCTGGGGCCCAAGCACTGATCCCTGCGGTATTCCACTAGTCACCGCCTTTAACTCCAAAAAATACCTGTTTATTTCTACTCTCTGTCTCCTGCCTGCCAACCAATTCTCAATCCGTGCTAATATATTACCCCCAAACCCATGTGCTTTAATTTTGTACACTAACCTCTTCTGTGGGACTTGGCTTTCTGAAAATCCAAATACACCACATTCTCTGGCTCTCCCATGTCTATTCTGTTAGTTACGTCCTCAAAAAAAAATTCCAATAGGTTTGTCAAACATGATTTCCCTTTCATAAATCCATGTTGACTTTGTCTAGTCCCGTTGATATTTTCTAAGTGTCCTGTTATCACATCCTTTACAATAGACTCTAGCATTTTTCGTACGACTGATGTGAGGCTAACCGGTCTGTAATTTGCTGTTTTCTACCTCCCTCCTTTTTTAAATAGTGGGATTACATTTGCCACCCTCCAATCTTCCAGGACTGTTCCAGAATCGACAGAATTTTGGAAGATGACAACCAATGCATCCACTATTTCCATGGCCACCTCCTTTAGTGCTCTGGGATGTAGGTTAGGTTATTGGGCCCCAGGGATTTATGAACTTTCTGTCCCATTAATTTCTCCAGCACTATTTTTTTTGTAATACTAATTTCCTTCAATTCCTCCTTCTCACCAGACCTTGGTTCCCTAGTATTTCTGTGAAGTCATTTGTGTCTTCCTCTGTGAAGACAGAACTAAAGTAGTTGTTTAATTGCTCTGCCATTTCCTTGATCTCTATTAAAAATTCTCCCATTTTGGACTTTAAGGGACCTAACATTTATTTTCACTAATCTTTTTCCTTTTACATACTTATAGAAGCTTTTACAGTCTGCTTTTATGTTCCTCCTAAGTTTACTCTCATACTCTATTTTTCCCCTCTTAATCAATCTTAGTCCTCCTTTGCTGAATTCTAAACTGCTCCCAATCCTCAGGCTTGCTATTTTTTCTAGCAACTTTATATGACTCCTCTTTGGATCCAATAGTATCCTTAATTTCTTTTGTTAGCCATGGTTGGGCCGCTGTTCCTGTTGTGTTTTTGCACTAGAAAGGAATGTTGCAACGCATGCTTTTGTTTCCTAAATATTATCCATTGCTTATCCACTGTCATGCCTTTTAATGAAGTTCCCCAATCTATCTTAGCCAGCCCATGCCTCATATCTTCGTAGTTTCCTTTGTTTAGATTTAGGACCCTAGTTTCAGATTGGATTACTTCACTTTCCATCCTAATAAACAATTCTATCATGCTATGCTCCTGTTCCCTAAAGAACCCTGCACAGCGAGATTATTAATTAACCCCTTCTCATTGCACAATATCAAACCTAGGATAGCCTGTTCCTAGTCAGTTCCTTGACATACTAGTCTAAAAAACCATCTCATACACACTCCAGGAATTCATCTGCTACAGTTTTATTGCTAATTTGGTTTACCCAGTCGATATAATGTGCCTCAACTAGGATCTCTAGTAGAGAGTTCCACATTTTCACCACCGTCTTGTGTTGTGTTCTGAATTCCCTATTTAATTTTTTTGGTGTCCATCTTATTTGCTCTTCCCAGACACTCCCTCCGAGTCTACCCTATTAAAACCATTCATAACTATTAAGACTATCATTAGGTGAGCCCTCAGCCTTCTGTTTTCAAGTGAAAAGAGATCCAGGCAGTTCATCCTTTCCTTAGAGGTAAAACCTCAGTTCAGGTGCCATCCTTGTATTCTTTTTTGCACCATCTCCAATGCCTTTATATCTGTTTCATAATAGTGGTCCCAAGTGTGGTCCAAACTGAGGTTCAATACAAATTTACCACAGCTTTTCAATTCTATTCCTCTGAAATAAATCCTACTGCCTGATTTGCTTTTGTTATGGACCTGTGTCGCTACTTTTGAATGATTTGTATTCCCAGATCCTTTTGAGCTCTACCCCATTAAGAATCTCATTTTCCAAGTAATAGGTGACCTCCTAAACTGTTGTACAAAAATAATACCTCACATTTATTGGTGTTTCAAGTTGGTACCGGATGAATGGATGTTACGTACAGTAAAATGGTATTTTACAATAGGATTATAACTCTTCCCGTGGGAGATTCACTGGTGCATGACCAGCTTTTCCAGATGGGCTAAAGCTCTTTAGAAGTTATCAATGGTACATGGATAAAGGGGGAGAATTAACATCTAATTTAAACGTTTCAGCCATAAAGAAATTACACCTGCAATAACCACAAATGAATTATTGGATGATTCCCTCCATGGCCATTGTACTTATACACATTAATAGCTAAAACAGCCCAAGGAACTCATGGTAAAGTTTCAAACAGAAGTAGAGTTACACACTTATGCATCAAACTTCTGATGCAAATCTGGCATTTTCCCATAGGAAAAAGATTAGACAGATATGCCAAGTGAGCTCGAACATTTCACTTTAATTACTAAATTGATGAAGTCAGTTATGTGTCACATGGAAATGAATACTTTCCTTGTAACTGATATCAAACAACCTGTGCACCCCAGCTTAATTTATATGTTCAAATGAACAAAGCTTTACCTTCTCCATATCTTTTTGTAGTTGCTTCTGCAGTTTCTTCTCTTTACTCTTTGAATGTTTCAGCTTTTCTCGGACTTTGACATCTTGTAAATCAAACTGTGAAAATGTTTCCTTCTTCTCTTCAATGAACTTTGTAATTTTCCCTAGTTTCCTATCAAACAATACTACCATTATAGATATGCATACCAACTATTTAATAAATAGATATAGGCTATATTCTTCCCATATTAACCTAACAACAATCAGAGTTGAAAGCTTTTCCATCACTCCCTCCTTTCTTTCACTTCTCACTCCTAGTCTCATAGTGGGAGTAGAGGGAGGTAGGTTCACAATTGACAGGAACCATTAGGTACCCATTCTTGAATTTTCAGTCTGCAGTTTCAAATGTTATTCCATTACAAAGGCATCATAGCTAAACAAGAACCCGTCTTTAAATTTCCAGGACAACAGATAGCCATTTATAGCAGGAACCTAGGTCTATTTTCCTCTCCTTTGTCAGGGCCAATAGCCACCCAAGCTATGTTTAGCTATCAGCATTGATTGTAGGTCTTCTTTGGCCTCAGTGATGATGATATGCATTTGTCAATTAACTTTGGCTTCAAAAATCCAGAAATAAAAAGACAATGATCAATAACTTGCATTTATTAGAACCTTTGACATGGAAAAAGCATAATCAGACAATTTATCAAGCCCAAAAAAAAGACATTAAGAGGAAGAGATGAGTGTTAAAGAGAGTCTTAAAGAAGAGAATTCCAAATGCTGGGTTGGGCCTAGTCACCGATGGTGGATTGAAAGGAGGAAGGGATGCTCAAGAGATCAGAGTTGGAGAAACACACACTTTGGAGGGCTGTAGGAACATAGAAACAGGATTAGGCCATTCAGTTTTTTTAAGGGTTTTAGATCCCCTTACCCTTTGTTTGGAAAAAAGAAAGTTTTCCAATTTTACTACAAATTGGACCTAGCAACTTCAAGATATATACCCTCTTGTTCTGAATTCCCTTAGCTAAGAAAATAGTATGTCTGTACCGACCCTATCAAATCCCCTTTATCACATTGAACACCTTAATTAAATCACCCTGGTAGGCCTAGAGACAATTACAGAGGTAGGAATGGGCAAGCCCATCAAGGCATTTAAGCTCAATATTGAGAATTTTTAAATCGAGACTTCGGGGGACTGGGGACTAATGGAGGTCAGCAAACACAAGGGTGTTAGGTGAGTGGGGCAGTATAGAATGGGACAGAAGAGTTTTGGTTGAGCTGAACTTTATGGGTGGTGTAGGATAGATTGCTGGTAAGTACTGAAGTAGATGAAGTGTGCTGGTGACTGAAGCATGGATGAAAGTTTCAATAGTAGAAAGGCTGAGGCAGGCAGGGCTATGCAGTTTGCCATGGGCCCCAAGGGGTTTTGTTTAACTGGAAGAAATTATAGCTCACCCAGGACTGAATGTCAGGTGAGCAGTCTGATAACATAGGGACAGTGCAGGGGAAATAGAGCGGAGGGTGGTCAGCATACATGTGGGATCTGATCCCATACCTTCGAATGATGCTGCCAAGAGGTAACATGTAGAAGAGGGAGAATCTGGAGGTTAATGGTATGGGAGCAGAGAAGCCATTGCTGGAGATTGTCTAGCTACGATTAGATAGGTAAGAGTGGAACCAATGAGATCAGTTCTACTGAGGTGCATAAGGAGGCATTGGAGGAGGATGGCCAGCTACATGCAAGACTGCAGAAACTACGAAGGGATATGGATTGTCATAGTGGATAGTGTAACTTTGATTAGGGCCATTTCAGAAAACTTTACTGGAAAGAGTCTGACATGAAGTTGAGGGAAAAATGGGTAAGAATTTGGGAGGAGACAGCATGTTCTAAGGATTTCAGGAAAGAAAGGGTGATAGAAACATAGAAAGTAGGAGGAGTAGGTCATTCGGCCCTTCCAGCTTGCTCCGCCATTCATTATGATCATGGCTGATCCTGTATCCCGCGCTCTCCCCATACTCCTTGACGCCTTTAGAGTCCGGAAATCTAACTATTTCCTTCTTAAATATATTCAGTGACTTGGCCTCCACAGCCTTCTATGGTAGAGAATTCCATAGGTTTACCACCCTTCGAGTGAAGAAGTTTCTCCTCATTTCAGTCCCAAATGGTCTACCCTGTATCCTGAGACTGTGGCCCCTTGTTCTAAACACCCCAGCCAGAGGGAACATCATCCCTGCATCCAGTCTGTCCATCCCTGTCAGAATTTTATACGTTTCAATGAGATCCCTTCTCATTCTTCTGAACTCCAGTGAATACAGGCCTAATTGACCAAATCTCTCATTGGGCAACCCTGCCACCCCAGGAATCAATCTGGTGAACTCCCTCGACGGCAAGTATATCGTTTCTTAGGAAAGGATACCAAAACCGCACACAATACTCCAGGTGTGGTCTCACCAAGGCCCTGTACAGCGGCAGTAAGGCATCCATGCTCTTGTACTCAAGTCCTCTTGCAATGAAAGCCAGCGTACCATTTGCCTTCTTCACTGCTTGCTACACCTGCACACTTGTTTTCAGTGATTGGTGTTCACTCAGGTTCCCTTGTACATCAATATTTCCCAATCTATCACCATTTAAATAATACCCTGCCATTTGGTTTCTCCTACCAAAGTGAAAAACTTCACACTTATCCATGTTATACTGCATCTGCCATGTATTTGCCCACTCAACCAACCTGTCTAAATCGCCCTGAAGCCTCTTAACACCCTCCTCATCGCTCATATTCGCCTTTTAATGAAGTGTTAACAAACTTGGAAATATTAAAATTTGGTTCCCTCATTCAAATCATTGATAGATATTATGAATAGCTGAGGCCCAAGCACCAGTCAGCGCCTGCCACCCCGAAAAAGACGCTACTCTCTGTCTCCTATCTGCCAACCAATTCACAGTCCATGCCAATATATTACCCCCAATCCCATGAGCTTTAGTTTTGCACACTAACCTCTTATGTGGGACTTTATCAAAAGCTTTCCGAAAATCCAAATACACCACATCCACTGGCTCTCCCATGTCTATTCTGCTAGTTACGTCCTCAAAAAAAATTCCAATAGGTTTGTCAAACATGACTTCCCTTTCATAAATCCATGTTGACTTTGTCTAGTCCCGTTGATATTTTCTAAGTGTCCTGTTATCACATCCTTTACAATAGACTCTGGCATTTTTCGTACGACTGATGTGAGGCTAACCGGTCTGTAATTTGCTGTTTTCTACCTCCCTCCTTTTTTAAATAGTGGGATTACATTTGCCACCCTCCAATCTTCCAGGACTGTTCCAGAATCGACAGAATTTTGGAAGATGACAACCAATGCATCCACTATTTCCATGGCCACCTCCTTTAGTGCTCTGGGATGTAGGTTAGATTATTGGGCCCCAGGGATTTATGAACTTTCTGTCCCATTAATTTCTCCAGCACTATTTTTTTTTGTAATACTAATTTCCTTCAATTCCTCCTTCTCACCAGACCTTGGTTCCCTAGTATTTCTGTGAAGTCATTTGTGTCTTCCTCTGTGAAGACAGAACTAAAGTAGTTGTTTAATTGTTCTGCCATTTCCTTGATCTCTATTAAAAATTCTCCCATTTTGGACTTTAAGGGACCTAACATTTGTTTTCACTAATCTTTTTCCTTTTACATACTTATAGAAGCTTTTACAGTCTGCTTTTATGTTCCTCCTAAGTTTACTCTCATACTCTATTTTTCCCCTCTTAATCAATCTTAGTCCTCCTTTGCTGAATTCTAAACTGCTCCCAATCCTCAGGCTTGCTATTTTTTCTAGCAACTTTATATGACTCCTCTTTGGATCCAATAGTGTCCTTAATTTCTTTTGTTAGCCATGGTTGGGCCGCTGTTCCTGTTGTGTTTTTGCACTAGAAAGGAATGTTGCAACGCATGCTTTTGTTTCCTAAATATTATCCATTGCTTATCCACTGTCATGCCTTTTAATGAAGTTCCCCAATCTATCTTAGCCAGCCCATGCCTCATATCTTCGTAGTTTCCTTTGTTTAGATTTAGGTCCCTAGTTTCAGATTGGATTACTTCACTTTCCATCCTAATGAACAATTCTATCATGCTATGCTCCTGTTCCCTAAAGGACCTTGCACAGCAAGATTATTAATTAACCCCTCCTCATTGCACAATACCAAATCTAGGATAGCCTGTTCCTAGTCGGTTCCTTGACATACTGGTCTAAAAAACCATCTCGCACACACTCCAGGAATTCATCCGCTACAGTATTATTGCTAATTTGGTTTGCTCTGTCTATATATAAAGTCATCTATGATTACTACAGCACTCTTATTACATGCATCTCTCATTTCCTGCTTAATGCCACCCCCTATCTTATCACTACTGTTTGGAGGCCTATAGAAACTCTCACCAATGTTTTCCACCTCTTTTTGCTACTTTGCACTACCATGACTGATTCTACATCTAGATTTTCTGAGCCAACATCCTCTCTCCCTATCGCACTGATTTCATCCTTAACTAACAATGCCACGCCACCTCCTTTTCCTTTTTGCCTGTCCGTCCGAAGTACAGAGTACCCTTGGATATTTAGTTCCCAGTCTTGGTCACCCTGCAGTCATGTCTCTGTAATCACAATCATATCATACCCGTTTACATCTGTTTGCACTATTAATTCGTCTATATGATTGCAACTGCCCTGCGCATTCAGGCACAGTGCCTTTAGACTTGTCTTTTTAAAATTTTTACACATCTTTTTTTGTACTATGGCCCTATTTGCTGCTAGGCCCCGTTTCCTCTGTTCCACTTTTGCTTTCTACTTTTCTGTCTTTCATTCCTATCTTTGTTTCCCTTTCTTGGGTCTCACCGCTCAGGTTCACAAACCCCTGCCAATCTAGTTTAACCCTCCCAAAAGTACTAGCAAATACCCCAGTGAAGATATTGGCCCCGGCCCTGCTGGGGTGCAACCCGTCCAGCTCCCATCTTACCCAGAATTGGTCTCAATGCCTCAGGAATCTAAACTCCTGCCTCCTACACCATGGCCAGAATTTTTTCCCTCACCAGGCAGGCTTGATCGGGAAGCTGTCTGCCGTCCGCGATCGGCTCTGCTCCAGGCGGGCCAATTAAGGCCCGCCCTGCATGGATTATGAGCGGCAGCGCTCAGCACTACTTGTGCTGGCGGGGGGGGGGGGGGGGGGGGGGGAAGAGAGAGAGAGAGAGAGAACGGGCCTGGTGCGCAGTTCGCGCAAAAGAGCACTTCGATCTTGCTGAGGCACGGAGCTGCCTTCTCTGTCACATGTTTTTAATTCAAAAATGAAGTTTTTAGTTAATGTTTATTTGCTTTAGTGCTTTATTTGTGGATGAGGTTTCCTAAAAAATGTAAAGGCCGCTTGGCCTTTTCACCTGCCCACCAACTGTAAGGTTGGATGGGCAGCTTAAATTTGATTTTAATTAGCTTGTTAATGGCCTTAATAAGCCTTTCAATTATTGGCGGGCGCGCAGCTGACTCTGGCGCGTGCCCACCGAATGAAATATCGTGCGGGTGCGCAATGATGTCAAGATGCATACCCAACATCATCGCGCGTCATATTACGCTCGGGCGTGTTGGGCATGTGCCCATACGTCAAATGTAAAATTCTGCCCCATCTCTCCAGCCACGCATTCATCTGGTCTATACTATTCTTGATCTTGCTAGCACGTGGCACTTGGAGTAATCTTGAGATTACTACCTTTGAAGTTCTGCTTTTTAATTTATTTCCTAGCTCCCTATATTCTGGCTTTCAGGACCTCACCCCTCTTTTCACCTATGTCGTTGGTACTAATATGGACCACAACTTCTGGTGGTTCCCCTCCCCCTTCAGAATGTCCTGCAGCCGCTCAGTGACATCCTTGACCCTGGCACCAAGGAGGCAACATACCATCCTGGTGTCACGCCTGCGGCCGCAGAAACATCCATCTGTTCCCCTTACGATAGAATCCCTTATCACTATTATTCCCCCACACTCTGTGTGGCTGAGCTACTTGTGGTGCCATGGATTTGGCTCTTGCTGCATTACCCTGAGAGACCATCTCCCCCAGTATCCAATATACAAGATGGGTCAGTGATTTGCAAGACCAGAGGGCTCAATGGATTTATGTGGAGTTGAGACGTTTCGGGGGGGGGGGAGAGGAGAGAGAGAGCCATTTAAAAATGTTTGCTATCCTCGATGACAGGAAGAGATGTCAGCAAGTGGTTATGGATCAAGAGAGCATGAAGTGGCTTTGGGCTTGTAGAGGGCATAAGGAGAGGTAGGAAAGAGAAAGAAGCTGGTTTAGGGGACAGTTTTGGAAGAAATTTGGCTTAGTGGTAAAAGCAAAAGCGGTCTGAAGCAGAAGCAAAACCAATGATATATATCACACGTCTCATCAACTTACCCACATCTCACCACTGGGGGCTTAATTTCATCAACATTCTTCAAATCCTGCTAAGCCACCTAACAGTGACCCTTTGGACTCTGCTGGCTGATCATCTTCATCCCTCAATATTCCCTCTCAGAAGGTTCATTCACTTGTGAACAAGGCCCTTGCCATCTGTGACCTTAATTGTAGGGGGTAGCACTGTTTCTGGTTTTGACATAATTGACTCATGGGTCGAGACACCTTCCTTCTTACTGAAGCCTCCCTGCCCTGACTATGCTTGCTTTCAACTTCTCTGCTCAAATCCCTGTAGTAGTGTGTGTGGCCCTTGTTGCCAAATCACACCATAGCCTCCCCTAAGGTAGGGTGATTTGAGTGGTGAGGGATCTGGGAAGAGATAGTCTGGTTTGTAATCAAGATGATTGGAACAGTAGGAGATAGAAACAATCAACTCTTTTGGGTCTGCAGCTACAAGCCAAAATGCAGAAATGAATGACAGATTATGTTAGATTAAGCAAGTCTTGCTAAGATTAGGAGACATGCCCTGGTTGTAAAGATGAAAGGGTTCGAAGTTGAAGTGTGAAGGCCTGTGAGAGATGAAGTAAACTTGTAGGCAGGATAGTCAGCCTGGAGTATCAAAATAATGCCCAGTAAAATAGATAACACATTATACATACGCATTGAAAGAAACAAAATAAAAGAAATTCAGGGCAGTTAATGATTGTTTGTTATACTGGTTTGTTAAACACTGTGGTATGCTGAAGCAAAGGTTGCCATTTTATACTTAATATCACATGCCTATAACTAGGACTCAAAGAAATGAACAGGGAAGAAGGAAAAACACACACTAAATTAGTGGTACATGAATACCAAGGTGTCCTACTGGAAAACTTGCAGGATTATATTTCTTTACAAGACATAATCTAATGGTTTAGTAACTACAGAATTAATAGCTAAAGTCAACCAGAAGGATTCTTGAACTGTTGTGAGCTTTCTGTATAGCTTGTAAATGAAATATAATTTTTTTCTAATATTACTGTGGGATGCTGAAGTAGGCTTATTGCGGCTGTGTATGTGTGACTAATTTAATTAAACTGAAGACAGTCAGATTGCAAGGTTTAAATCATCAAAGGGGTTAGGTGTAGACGCAGGCATTTTGAAATAGAAATAGACGAGTTAGCATTTGCAGATAAGTTGAAAGGGTGTTTGAATTTCAAAGGGGAATTAGAAGGTGGCAAGGAAAATGTTTGCATCTTGCAGGAATTTATACCTAAACAAGTAGTGGGGATATTATATCTTTATTGACCCAAAAGCAAAGACAAGATGGAACATGAAAGGTTTTTATATTCTGGGAAAGACAACTTCCAAAGAATGTTTAAAATAATGGGTGTAAAGATCAAAAGGGGAGAAAATATATTTAAGGAAGGATTGAAAGTTATATGAATGGAGTGGCCATGTGAGATCTTGAAGAGTGTACTGTGAAGTATCAGCTTTTAGCCATCCCAAGGAAGTGCGTACTTGTTCCAGATAGCAAGGTTTCATTTTAGCCTTGGATTTCCATTGTCGAGTGAGGGAGAGGGAAACCCTGTGAAATCTCACTTTTAGCAAAACTGGGTGCCTTGTGGTAATATTACTGGATGTTTTATAGATTAAGAATCTATTTGGACTGCCACCTGAAAAAGGGTGTTTATTTGGGAGTCTAGCTAAGTAGAAATCTTTTGGCAAATGTTTTAAGACTAAATTTAACAGTGGAACTGTAATCTTGTGTGTTAAGTTTTCTTTTCTTATGCTAATGAATGTTTTAATTTAATAGTTAAAATCTCTAGAAGTGGTAGTGGACTCTTTACTTCTGGCTTCAGTACACATACCTTCTTGTACTACAAATACAAATCGTAACGATAGCTTGGCGGCCAAGTTTTCCTTTGGGATTTAGTCAGCCTGGCAAGTACCACCTGCCATATCACAACAAGTTATATGGATAAAATATCAACTGAGATGTAAGATCAGATCATAATTCACTGATGATTATGACAGTTCCCAATTTGCAGGTTGAAATGTTCTACCAAGGAAGGCAAAAGTTAAATTGATATTCCAGAGTTCTCTCAATTTACCTTTGGGGAAAATGGGGGCAGGAAAAACATTATAGGACCTTTGTTCACAAAATTAGTTAGTTTCTTTTCCTGAAAGTCAAGAGCTTAAAAATAAAATGGTCTTTCCTATATATCTATTTTTATATCCTTAATTTTTGTTTTTATTCACTTGAATGCTGAATGGTCTCTTGTCTGTTGTCTACAGTCTTATCCTCAAATGTTTTTAAAATAATTGGGTAACAAACCTCAGTTGTGGTGACAAGACCAAAGCCAAAAAATTGTGTTATATTCCACCCATAAGGGACTGAATGTCAGTGACATATCAACACATTTTATATTTCTGTGGGACAAAATCATTTAACGAGAGCTCAAAACTACAAAGTGCAACAACAAAATACTATGGACGATGAAAATCAGAAATATAAATAAAAAATAGTGCAAATACCAGTAGGTCTGACAGCATCTGTGGACAGAGAAACATAGCTATTTCAGGTCAACGGCCCTTCTGTATTTACTGTAAAGAAGTATATGCCTTACTTTTCAAGATGCTTCAAAGCATTATTTTTGACTTTTATGTCTTCCACAAGTTTGACACTTTTGTCACGGATATCTTGCGTGTCTTCATGGATTTTTTGTTTCTGTGCTCCCATATCGGCTATCCTTTTCTGCACATCATGACTGGTGGGCGAAGGGAAAAATAAAAATTTAAAGCAGAGTCTAGATTGAGCTCAACCAAAAATCTGACTTTTCCTAAGTGTGATTTGTATGCAGTTTAAAGCAGAAAGGGGGAAGGTGGTGGCATAGTGATAGCGTCACTGGGCTAGTATTCCAGAAGACCAAGGGTAATTCTCTGGGGACCAGGGTTCGAATCCCACCAGGGCAGATGGGGAAACTTGAATTCAATAAATAATCTGGAATTAAAAGTCTGACGATGACCATTCCCAATTGTTGTAAAAACCCATCTGGTTCACTAATGTCCCTATAGGGAAGGAGATCTACTGCCCATACCTAGTTGGCCTACATGTGACTCCAGGCCCACAGCAATGTGGTTGACTCTTAAATTAGGAATGGGCAATAAATGCTGGCCTAGCCAGTGATGCCCACATCCCATGAATGAATAATAAATAAAAATACAATTTAAATCGGAGAAATGAAATGTTCTGATAAGAGCCAACGACAGTGCTCAGTTTTTAAGAAATACGTTGCGTTGCATGTGCTTATTATTACAGCGGCAGCAGGAACTAACATAAATACTAATTACAAACAAGCATTTCAATTTGTCAGTATTTAGGATCTATTAATTTGTTTAAAAATGTAGATAAGGTAACATAATGAACAATAGTATTAATGTAGTACTTTGCAACACTAAATTGAACATACATGTAATATTGCAAGACACGATTCTTTTTCTTCACAATCTCATTTTCCAAGGCAAGAAACTCAATTGCATGATTTTTTTCTCCTTCCAATGCATCCTTTTCTTTTTCCACCATCTTAACCCTATTAAGCTAAAATAAGAGCAAGTTTAACAACTTTGTATTTTTCACAATGAAATTCAAGTCATTGCTATACAATTTGTTTTTGAATGCACACCACTGTACAGAGATTTCAAAGAAACTGTTTCATCTTTGAACCAATCCAAAATAGTTTCTCTAAGGTTCTCCATAGGTGGCTAATTTTTTTAAATGTACACATGTTTTATGACAATTACAGTAACATCCAATGATAAACTGCTATGCTTAATACTCCACTTTATAACTACAAACCAAATGTCTGGAAGTTTCCAAGAATTGCTGAACAGCCAACAAAAACTCAAAGTTCAGTACTATAAAATCTTGAAAAGTATCTTGTTAGCAGCAGTAAACATAATAGCAATAACAGTTGCCTTTACATTTAGGAATGTTACATTTGATTATTTACTCAACACAGCTTCAAACTTACCTTTTCTCCTCTCTGTTCATTCAAAATCTCAACTCTGCGACAGAGGACCTGGATTGGTTCTTTCAATCGCCCGGATCCAATTATGTCTTCTAGATATTCCAGCATACCCTCAGTGTGCTCATTTTGGCCTTTTGGCTTCATCATGGCAATTTGCTCCACTTCACCCTGACAATAGGCCAAACATGTAGGCAGTGGCATTATTGATTTGGTAACATTCATTAATGTTTACAAAGAATAAATACAATTTTAAGAGGTACTATATAGATACTTTGTAAATTGCTGCTTTTAACATTAAGCTGGAAATGAATTACACGTACATGCCCTTCGGTGAGCAATGTTGAGAAAAATGGGTCCCGAGACAAAAATAAAACCATTAATTTAATTTGGATTTATATTCAAAGGTTCAGACTTAAAATAAAGCAGGCACAGTGTAATCTTGAAATATTTAATTATATTTGAGATTATGATCTGACCATGAAATAAAAGCATTCTCATTTTGTAATCAATAAGATCTACATAATTTGTTGAAACATTCAGTAGCAAATAGCATTTAAAAAACGCTAATGAGCTATCATGATTTGGAAGTAAACTTCTTTACTCTTCACAGAAAGAAATTTTGATTGAAAGCATGTCTAGATGTGTTAAAACAAATCAACTTCACTGGCTTAAAAGAAAAAGGCAATTTGGAAAATAAGTATTAGAGCCAGACATTGAAACTGCTAGCCATGACCATCAGGAAAAATTAAAAGGAGCAATTAGGATAATTTTCAACCTAAGCAAAAGACTGGTACTTTAGATTGTCCACGTGTTATAGAAGCCTCCTGTTGCAAATCTACCTCATTCTCAAGTGATCCCAGCAACTATCTGCACCTCAAAGGAATTTAATGTTTCTTCCTGTTGAGCTTTGCATAAAGCCAATTTAAAAAGGTAGTAACAGGCTTGACTGACAACTATTTCACTAGAATTGGGGGTAGGGGGTGGTAGCGGGAGTGGGTTGAGGGTCAAGACATGGAGAATCAGGTCCAACAATTTTGCAAAACCACATTTAAACAAAGATCAGCTTTAGCTCGGCTCAGGAAAGGTAGTTAAATAGTTTATTTAAAAAATATATTTGTTCATGGAAAGCGAGCAAAACCAGCAAGACAGCATTTCCACTCCTAACTCTGCTATGGAATAACACCAGAATTATATGTAAGCCAAACAATATAGGGGTACTAGGTTCTCTACCATGAAGGACATTGGTGTATCATAGAATCATAAAATTGTTACAGGACAGAAGGTGGCCATTCAGCCTGTCACATCTGTGCAAGAGCAATTCACCTAGTTTCACTCCCTTGCCTTTTTGGCCCCGCAAATTTTTCTTCAGATAATAATCCAATTTTCCTTCAAAAGCCATGATTAAATCTGCCTCCACCACACTTGCAGAGCCTCAGTTGAGTTTTTACATGAATTCAGCAGTCTAGTCCATCTTTCACTGCTGCTACCTCCCACAAATGACCAGTTATAAAAATAAATCACTTATTATGATGGGATTTGAATTCAGCTTTTCAATTATTAGTCCAGTGTCAAAATTATTAGATAACTGTACTCTTAGTTTCTTTTTTAATTCAAGTAATATGCCCCATTAAGCTGTGGAAGCAGTGTTCACTGTTTTTTTTGTATTACATGACAATAAGTTGGCTGACTGAATGGCAGAAGTGTGATCTTTCCTGTTGCTTTGCAGGTCGCTTGCTTAACAATTTTCACGGTCTCATGTTTTTCCATCTCCTTCAAAAAGATTGGAGACATGTGACAGTATGCATGAAAGTCACAGTTGTGATGATGAGAAGTACTATTGTTACACTACTGGATCACATTACTGCATAAGTAGATATTGAGCAGTGAGCATTTGCACCAACATGCAAAGGATGTGCCAACTGTTTATGGCATCTCTCAGAGGGTAGTGTCTTTGGAACTCTCTTCCTTAAAAGCAGTGGAAGCAGTCTTTGAATATTTTTAAGGCAGAGCTAGATAGAGTCTTGATAAGCAAGGGAGTGAAAGGTTTTTGGGGGTGGGTGGGAACGTGGGGTTGCGGTTACAATCAGGTCAGCCATGATTCTTATTGAATGGTGGAGCAAGCTCAAGGGGCCAATGGCCTACTCCTGCTCCTAATTCCTATGCTCATATGCCAATAACAATCACCACTGAATCCAAGCAACTGTAAGTGGCAAACCCAAACTGTAACATGGGTAAATAAAGTGAAGTTTTGCCCCCTAACCCATTTAGATAAATGTATTTTTCCGTACAACTTTAAGTTGGTATGATTCACTTAACAGCTGGTAGTGAACACTTAATTCACTGACATCTAGTAGATGGATCATAAAATAAGTTTATCACTCAATATTTAAAAATTCACAACTCACTGATGGTTCTGTTTTCCAATGAGCAATTGCTCTGTCATGACTAAAGCAATGTTTGGAATCAAAACATCGTTAAACATAAATCACATATTTGGTACCTATAAAATATATCTTAATAGATAGAACTGAAATGCTTGCATAAAAAACCCTATCAAACCTCAAACCATATTTCTATTGCGTAACCAGTTATACTCCACTAAATTATTAGGGTTTAATTTACTTACTACAAATTTGCCGGGGGGGGGGGGGGGGACGCGCGCGCGCAGGGGCGCAGACCGCTCTATATTGTCCTGTAAATTTGGTTGCTTAATGATTTGCGCTGTTTTATTCACAACCCTTGCCACTTTAAGTACACGTCCCAACTAAAAGGAAAACTAAATGTAAGTCAGGTCATATTGATTACAATAAATAATTTTTGATAGTTTTTACACACATTGCTGTAGTCAGAAGTTGCCTTATGCTGCCAAACAATGCCAAAAACAGAGAAACACCATTTCTGAGTAAATGGGAGCTCTAAGCAATTCTGAAGCAGAGAATTTGAAATTACTTTCCCAGTATGGCAACATGCATGGACAACAACTGCAACTAAATACAGCTTGTACCTATAAGCAAAGTTTTATGCAGATGGCATACATCACAACAATGCCCAGAAGACATCTAGAGCTCCAAATTAAATATTTGTTTCCTCAAAAGGAGTGTGAAGATTAGGTTATTCAAGTTTAATGACTGCATACCACACTTGCTAAATTTTGATAAAACACAAGTGATCCTGAATATCCACAATTGGTGCACTGATTTAACCTGGTGTAGTTGTCCAATGAAGCAAGTTTTATTCTGACATAACAATTACCTTAGACAAAAAGCTCTTGCAACATGGACAACATACAGCTCGTGAGCTATGACACTGGTAAAAAAAAGACTGCAAGCTGAAAAAGATAATTCCATTTCACCAAGCAAATGTTTTCACCATCAAAGAACCTAGAGTTGCATCTCTGAACCCTTCATTTATAATGCTTCTCATCGAAATGATGGTTAGAATTAGCTAAGTACATACCTGGATCAACTTCCTGGATGAATGACTCACATTACTTAGAGGAAGATTCCATTGTAATAACAAGCCGCACATTCAGCAGTATTGTAGAATCGAAAATGTGCACTCATCCAGGAAATCATGGCATGGATTCACAAAGATTATTTTGAATCTTTTGAATTAATAAATTCCTGCCAGGTTGCTTTTAATCACTTAATATCACCATCAACAGGAACACTGACATCCTAACAACTTGTGCTCCAAAACGGATTTGACACATTATTTCTCCAATATCTGGCTAACACAAGTTTATCATTTTACCCATGCAATTAAGAATCATTCAATTGCTTTTTGCCACTAGGTAGTTAAATCTTAAGTACAAAAGAAACTGTAATGTCATCAATGAGCTTTTTGCTTTACAAGTAAACTTCAGAATAATTTAAGCTGTTATTTAAATTCAAACTCTCCACAAGGGGACACTTTGCAAATGCTACTTTTCCTTAGCAAGATAGGAAGAGGACAATAAAAGTGTACAAATGCAGTCAATGCAAACAGAACATCAAATATGCTAAAATGAACTACTTGACCATTGATAATCTCCCCAGAATGGAAACTAAATTTCATGGGATGTACTCAAAGAAAAATAAATTTCCAATATGGGGGGTCACCGACAGACTGAGGAAGTTAAAATGAAGACAAAACACCAAACTGAAGTAATTGGAGACTTCAGTGAAGTTATTTTCCATTGGGATTCACAGCAGTGCGGTGTTGGAGGTTGACTAACATTTTTCCACTTGGTCCCTTTTGTATTGAGACGAGCAAAATGGTTACTTGTACATATTCTGCACTATTGCTAGTTTAGATGCAAGAAACCTTCAGTTAAATCGAAGGGCATTTGATTAAAATATTACAGCAGAGTACCCATCCACAGAAATCTTTGCTTTTGCACTCTGTACTCTTCAAATTAAGCATTGGAACCCTTCAGTGTCCCTTTTAATTGGGCTCTCAAAGAATTTATTATACCTATATTTGTTATCCATCATTGTGTTTATCAGATTAAAAACCAACTTTTTTTTATTCTTTCATGGGATATGAGCACAGCTGGCAAGGCCAGCATTTCTTGCTCATTCTTAATTGCCCATCATAAGGTGGTGGTGAGCTGCCTTCTCAAACCACTGCAGTCCATCTGGCATAGGTAAACCCACAGTAGGGAGTTCCAGCTTTTTCATCCGGTGGCAGTTCAGCAACAGGAATATTGACGGAACAGGATGATATGTGGCTTAGGGGAGAAGTTGCAGGTGGTGGTGTTCCATGCTTTTTTACCCTTGTCCTTTTAGGTGGTAGAGGTGATATGTTTGGAAGGTGCTGTTGAAGGAAGCTTGGCGAGCTTTGTGCATCTTGTATATTGGTTCATACTGCTACCACTGTGCGTTGGTGGTGGGGGAATGAATGTTTAGGTTGGTGAATGGGATGGCCAATCAAGCAGGCTGATTTGTCCTGGATGGTGTCAAGCTTTTTGAATAATGTTGGAGTCACACAAATTCAGGCAAATGGAGAGCATTCCACCACACTCCTGACGTGTGCCTTGTATCAACACAGAAACCATCTTACAGGGTCAGAAAGTAGTCACATGCATCTTATCTCAGCATCAGATGCAAGTAGCATCAAATGTTAGATCATGCCAAATTGTAATTCTGTAGATCATATGGCTGGTGGATATGGAGCCTAATGGTTGGTGTGGGGTGTGGTGGTGGTGATCGGGAGGGGATACGATCAAGTGAACAGCTCTATCCTGGAATCTCGAAACACTGGAACAACACGTTCTGGCATCATGCATCACACTTTTGATCTGAGTATTGTAGAAGTTAGAAAGGCTTTGAGGATCAGATTTCTGATCTTGCTTTTGCTGGGAAGGAAATAGAGCACATCAAACTAAGTTGACTTACTGATATTCATCAAATTGGTGGAGGAGGAAAACATCAAGTTTGGACCACAAAGTTCAACATGGGTTTTTGGTGTCATGTTGTTGACTACCCCACTTTCATTTGCCTTAACCAGCTGGTGATACATAGCAAAATGAGTAGGTGACAACCAAGCTGAAGAGAAGGGAATAAAAACACATACTACTTTTCGATACAACTTGAGGAACCACTGAAATTAACAGCAGAAATGAAGCCCTTCAATCCTTCATGTCTGGGCTGGCTGTATATTAGAGCAATCCAAATATCTCTCTCTGCATATACTTTTCTCTTAAAAGATAGTTTCAGGCTCCATATTACAAAAAGGATATATAGAGAAACTACAAAGGTACAAGATGATTTATAAAGCTGAAACCAAAACTGAAAAATTATACCTAATAGAGAAGACTGAACAGGCTGGGTTCTTCTTAGAAAACAGAAGGCCGAGGGGTAGCCTAATATAAGTCTTAGTCATTTACAAGTCCAATAGGGAATTCAGGAGAAACTTATTGACTGAGAGAAGGGCTAGATCATGGAACTATGACATGAAGTGTTTAAGGCATATAGTAGAGCTGAATTTGAGGAAAAGCTAGATAAGTACACAAGGAGAAAAGGAATGGAAGGTTATGCCACTAGGGCTAGATATAGTAGGATGGAAGGAGGCTCAAGTGGAGCATAAACACTGGCATCGACCACTTGGACCAAACGGCCTGTTTCTGTACTGCAATTACTATGGAATTGCCTACTGGCATTCAAAGTGAACAACTGCAAAATAGAAGCATTTCATACAATGGAGTTAATCCAAACACAATTTCATTTAAACATGGACAACTAAAAGAACCAGAGATATCAGCATTTAATAACCCTTTTTAATCAACCAGCAACACTATTACACTATTCACAATTACAATCTTTTTGACAATTTTCATACGAACATACCAATTAGGAGGGATAGGCCACTCGGCCCCTCAAGCCTGCTCCGCCATTCAATAAGATCGTGGCTCATCCGAATGTAACTTCAACCCCACATTCTTGCCTACCCCAGATAACCTTTCACCCCCTTGTTAATCAAGAATCTATCTAGCTCTGCCTTAAAAATATTCAAACATTCTACTTCTACACCTTTTGAGGAAGCAAGTTCCAAAGAGGCTCAACCCTGTGAGAGAAAAAATTCTCATCTCCGTCTTAAATGAGTGATCCCTTATTTTAAAACAGTGACCCCTAGTTCTAGATTATCCCAAAAGAGGAAACATCCTCTCCACATTCACCCTATCAAGACCCCTCAGGATCTTAAAGGTTTCAATTAAGTCAACTCTTACTCTTCTAAATTCCATTAGATACAAGTCTAACCTGCCCACCTTTTCATCATAGGACAACCCGCCCATTCCTGGTATTAGTCTAGTAAACCTTCTGTGAACTGCTTCTAATGCATTTACATCTTTCATTAAATAAGGAGACCAGTGCTGTACACAGTACTTCAGAAGTGGTCTCACCAGTGCCCTGTATAACTGGAGCATAACCTCCCTACTTTTGTAATCAATTCCCCTCACAATAAATGATAACATTCCATTAGCTTTCTTAACTACCTGCTGTACCTGCATACTAACCTTTTGTGATTCATGCACTAGGACACCCAGCTCCCTCTGAATCTCATAGCTCTGCAATCTCTCACCATTTAGATAAGCTTCCTTTTGATTCTTCCTGCCAAAATGAACGATTTCACATTTGCTAGATCTTTGCTCATTCACTTAACTTATGTCACTTATAGCCTCCTTACATCCCCATTACAATTTATTTTCCGACCCATCTTTGTGTCGTCAGCAAATTTAGCCACCTTTCCTTCGGTCCCTTCATCCAAGTCATTTATATATATTGTAAAAAGTTGAGGTCCCAGCACTGGTCCCTGTGGCACACCACTCATCACATCCAGCAAACCAGAAAAAGACCCATTTATGCCAACTCTCTGCTTCCTGATAGCTAGCCAATCCTCTATCCATACCAATATGTTACCCCTACACCATGAGCTTTTATTTTATTTTAAGTCTGACAGAGAAAATAAATTAAAAGCATTTCTTTTGAAGTAGAATTCTTACAAGACAGTAACTTTAGTACACCTCACCAGGGTAAAATGGTCTGATAAAGTTTTCCATAGCAGTAGATGTATGCTCAAAAACAAGAAAAGGATGATAAATGAAGTGACGGGGTGTCAGACCCCACTAAATGAAAAATAAAATTGTGAACACCTACAGGCAAAGAGCCATGATTTATAAATACCTGCAGGTGCACTCTTGATATAAAATTGCACATACTTCCACAACCTAGGCTTGTACCATTCGTTCCAGTTTCTCCTTTGCAATGAAGCACCTAGGTTCTACATGTGAGGCAACATACATCAGCCATTTCAAGTACCTACTGACACTATGTATGTGCCCTTACTCCATTCCACTCATACTGGCACAGAAAAAGATGATATACTTATAAACTCTTCTTAAACCAAACACAAACAAGTCTGTAGATATCTACAAATTTCCCTCTCCCACCTCCATACCCAGCCCCTTTAGAAGGATGTGGATTTATATCTTTTCTCCGCAGGTACGGTCAAAAATTGCCATTGCCGACTATATTTCAAGTCGTCAAAGCCGGGTATTGGGAAAAGTTTTCAGTAAGCAATAATTGGGGCTCGGTTAAACCTCATCAGCTACGATATTGCCACTGCGCATTGAGCGCCTTTCCAGACCTGCATTAATTGTATACAGGTGGCAACCATTAACTGGGATTTCACTTCTGTTTATTTGTTCCTATAAACAGTAGGTATTAGGCTAGGAGGTGAACATTTGTAATGTGTTACCTCCCAAGTTAGTGAGTATGTGTGTGTGTATATATATATATAAAAAAAGAAAGCGTGTAAAAATTAGTTCCAGTTCTATCATCTTGCATCATCTGGCATTCTGGAACTGAACACTCAGAACACCCCAAGGTCCTGTTCAGCCAATGAAGTACATTTTGAAGTAAAGTCAATGTTGTAATGTAGGGAATGCAGCAGTCAACTTATGTGCAAGATTCCATAAAGTGAAGCAGATTAGGTGTTTTTTTTAATGTTGATTGAGGCATAAACATTGACCAGGGCACCTGGAATAACCAGAGTAAAGGGATGCATGCAGAGGAGACTACCCTGGAGTGAGATGCAGGCAGAGTGTATAGTTTGGAATTTGATTCATGTGGGAATTTGGTACAGAGGTGCTCCTTTTTCCAGCCCCCACTAGTTGTAAAGTTACAATTTGCTTACCAGAAATAAAGAGTAACCTAGAGACAGCGGTAAGAGTTTGAAGAGCTTGTTGGTTGGGGTGGGGGTGGGTGGCAGGCGGTGGTTGTTCAGTGTATTCCAAAGAAAGTCAAAGTGTGAAATTATAGCAATGAAGTTAAGTGACTGATATAGTAAGTCTTTTGGTTAGTAAGTTGATATAGTTAGTAAGCATTTTCACGTATCTAAATTAGGGAATATTACTTGAGGTAAATATATCATTAATTGAAATAATAATAAGTATCTTCCAAAACTTAGATAATTTATTAAAAAGGTTTTATTAATTGGCTCAGCGTCAACGAGCTAGAGGCTGAGCTATAGACACTGTAATGTATCAGGGAGGGGGAAAGTTACCTGGACACTTTGTTCCATAAGGCTGTCAACAGCCCTCAGGATAGGGTATTCTAATTTTGATCAGTGGTCATGGACAGGAGGGTGCAAGTGCAAAGTAAGGGAATCGAGAAGGTAGAAGAGGAGGTGCTTCAGCCTTTGCAATTGTCCAACAGGTTCAAGGTTCTTGCAGCCTATATGGATGAATGAACTGACCACGGCACAAAGGTACAGGAAGCCATTCAAGCCGAGGGCGGATAGACACAGTTCTCTGTAGCCGAGAACGAGACTCTAGATGGTTGTGTTGCCTGCCCAGTGCCAGGGTTCGGAACTTCTGCTCTGGTCTGGAAAGGAACTTGCAATAGGAAAGGGAAGATTCAGCTGTTGTGGTCCACATGAGTACCAACAACAGACAGGACTAGGAAAGGGTTCTGCTTAGGGATTATGAGCAGCTGGGGGCTAAATTAATGCGCAGAACCTCAAAAGGTTCTTTATAAATCATTCACAGGATGTGGACATTGCTGGCTAGGCCAGCATTTATTGCCCATCACTAATTGCTCTCGAGAAGGTAGTGGTGAGCTGCCTTCTTGAACCGCTGCAGCCCATGTGGTGTAGGTACACCCACACTCCTGTTAGGGAGGACGTTCCTGGACTTTGACCCAGCGACAGTGAAGGAACAGCAATATTTTTCCAAGTCAGTATGGCGAGTGGCTTGGAGGGGAACTTACAGGTGGTGGACTTCCCATATGTCTGCTGCGCTTCTCCTTCTAGATGCAGTGGTCATGGGTTTGGAAGGTGCTGTCTAAGAAACCTTGGTGAGTTCCTGCAGTGCATCTTGTAGATGGAACATACTGCTGCACTGTGCATCAATGGTGGAGTGAGTAAATGTTTGTGGGTGGGATGCCAATCAAGGAGGCTGCTTTGTCCTGGATGGTGTCAAGCTTCTTGAGGGTGTTGTTGGAACTGCACTCATCCAAGCAAGTGGAGAGTGGTCCATCACACTCCTGACTTATGCCTTGTAGATGGACGACTTTGGAGAGTCAGGAGGTGAGTCACTCACCGCAGGATTCCTAGCCTCTGACCTACTCTTGTCGCCAGTGTTTATATGGCTAGTCCAGCTCAGCTTCTGGCTAATGTTAACCCCCCACAGGATGTTGATAATGGGGAATTCAATGCTGATAATACCACTGAATGTCAAGGGGTGATGGTTAGGTTCTCTCCTGCTGGAGATCATCATTGCCTGGCACTCGTGTGGCATGAACCTTACTTGCCACTTATCAACCCAAGCCTCGATATTGTCCAGGTCTTGCTGTGAGTGGACATGGACTGCTTCAGTATCTTGGATCTGAATATTGTGCAATCATCACTGAACCCCCACCTCTGACCTTATGATGGAAGGAAGGCTATTGATGAAGCAGCTGTAGATGGATGGGCCTAGGACACTACCCTGAAGAACTCCTGCAATGATGCCCTGGAACTGACGATTGACTTCCAACAGCCAGAGCCATCTTCCTTTATTTTGGTGTGACTCCAATCAGCAAAGAGTTCCCCCCTGATTCCCATTGACTCCAGTTTTGCTAGGACTCCCTGATGCCAAACTCTGTCCAATGCTGCCTTGCTGTCAAGGGCAGTGAATCCAGAGATTGCTCAGGTAATTACTTCTGGATTATTACCTGAGCCAAGAGCAAATTGGAGTTGGGTAAATAAAATGAGAGAGATGAACGTGTGGCTCAAAGACTGGTGTGGGAGAAATAGGTTGAGGTTCATGGTGCACTGGCACCAGTACTGGGGAAAGTGGGAGCTGTACAGTTAGGACAGTCTTCATCTGAGCCATGCTGGGACCAGTGTTCTGGCAAGTCGTATAACTGGGGCAGCAGAGAGGGCTTTAAACTAAATAGTGGCGGGGTGGGGGTCACAGAAGTGTAGAGTGTGTTTCGGTTTGATAATAGCCTTAACTTCCTTACTTAGCCACGGACGGTTCACCCTTCTCAAAGTGTCTTTCTTTTTCACTGGAATAAATCTACTGAGAGTTATTAAATATCTCCTTAAAAGTCTGCCATTGCATCTCTACTGTCTTACTTTTTAACCTAGTTTCCAAGGCAACTCTGCCTTCATTATCTTTATTTAGGTATAAAATACTAGTCATAGGCCCACACTTCTCACCTTCGAACTGAACGTAAAATTCTATCATGTTATGATTGCTGTCGCCTAGAGGCTCCTTTACTATGAGGTTATTGGTTAAATCAGCCTCATTGCACATAAGCAGGTCTAGAATAGCCTGCTCACTGGTTGGACCTAGAACATACTACTCTAAGAAATCATCCCGAATACACTGTATGAACTCATTTTCCAGGCTACCTTTGCCAATCTGTTTCACCTAATCTACACGTAGATTAAAGTCACCCATGATTATTGCAGTACCCTTTCTTACAAGCCCCATTAATTTCTTGCTATATACTCTGTACTACAGATTTGGCCCATTACACCCTTTGCTTGCACTCCTGAATATAGCAAAATTTATTGGGATCCATCATCTAACCATTTAAAATTTTGAACACTTCTGCCGTATCTTCGCAGATTCCACTTTTCAAAGGATAAAAGAGGCAAGGTGATCAATCTTTTAAAAGCATGCTGACCGTCTTGGATGGGCTCACACCACTCAACAGTAAGGGGACTCACGGAGAAGAGACTATGCTTGAGTGAGGCATAGGCCAAGTGTGAAGTTGGGAATTCGATGCACAGGGAGAAAGACAAGTTGCTTATCTGAAAAGGAGGATAACCTAGAGACAGCACAGAGTTTGAAAAGCTAAGGGGGCAAGCCAATGGGTTCAGAGTATTCTAAAGAAAACTGAATTGTGATGTAACATGAAAGAAGGTAAGCGATTAATTTGTTGGGGAGCATTTTCTCTTACCTAAACTAGGAAATTTTAATCAGGGTAAGTATAACATTTATTGAAATAATAAAATCATGTGCACAAGTAGGACTAGAGCATTAATTAAAATAATTAGTTAATTAAAAGACAATATGGATGGCCAGGCAGGTGATGTGTTGCAGCTGTAGTATGTGGGAGCTGGATGTCAGTGTGATCCATGGCAACCACATCTGCAGTAAGTGTCTGCAACTCGAGGAACTCTGGCTCAGAGCTGATGAGCTGGACTCAGAGCTTTAGATGCTGTAATGTATCAGGGAGGAGGAAAGTTACCTGGACACTGTGCTCCGGAAGATAATTCCAGGGGCGGTAAAGGGCTTTAAACGAAATAGTAGGAGCGGTGGATTATGTGAGAGGAGATGAGGCAAAATAAAGAGAAAGGATGAGGCAGAAAGGGACAGAGCTTACAAACTCTGCAGATAAGGCTAGATTTTGTAAGAATAGTAAAAGGACAGAATTAAAGGCTCTGTTTCTGAATGTGCACAGCATTCGTAACAAAACAGACAAATTGATAGCATAAATAGAAATAAATATGTATGACCTGATAGCCATTTCAGAGATGTGGTTGCAAGGTGTTCTAAATATGCAAGGGTATTTGACATTTCGGAAGAATAGGAAACTAGGTAGTGGGGTAGTTCTGTTAATTAAGGTTGCCATTAGCACAAGAGTGAGTGATGACCTTAGTTCAGAAGATCAAAATGTAGAATAAGTTTGCATAGAGATAAGAAATAGCAAAGGTAAGAAGTCACTTGTTTACAGGCCCCTGACAACAACTACACTGTAGGACAGAGTATAAAGGAAAAAATAATGGGGGTTAGTAAGAAAGGTACTGCAATAATCATGGATGATTTTAATCTTCAGATTGGCAAATGCAGCCTGGGCCATGGAATTAACTCAAGGCCAAGTTAGATTTTTTTGAATTCATTTACGGGATGTGGGCTTCGCTGGCTGGGCATCCCTGCCCATCCCTAATTGCCCTTGAGAAGGTGGTGATGAGCTGCCTTCTTGAGCCACAGCTGTCCATGTGGTGTAGGTACACCCACAGTGCTGTTAGGAAGGAAGTTCCAGGATTTTGACCCAGCAACAGTGAAGGCATGGCGATATATTTCTAAGTCAGGATGGTGAGTGACTTGGAGGGGAACTTCCAGGTAGTGGTGTTCCCATGTAGCTGCTGCCCTTGTCCTTCTAGATGGTAGTGGTCCTGGGTTTGGAAGGTGCTGTCAAAGGAACCTTGGTGAACTTCAGAAGGACAGGAAGCAATGGAGTTGAGGCCACAAGGGAGTAAAGGGTTATGGGGGATGGACAGAAAATGGAGTTGAGGCCACAACCAGATCAGCCATGGTCTTATTGACTGGCAGAGCAGGCTCAAGGGGCCGAATGACCTACTCCTGCTCCTAATTCTTGTATAAGACGCTTGCTAAGTTTGCTCCAGTTGGGAGCAAGAATCCATAACACTTAAATTTTGACTGACTTAAAAATATGGCCTTCAAGAGAGTGGTTTGCATTCAATTCAAGAAAATATAGGAATTGTGACTTTATTATATCAGAGAAGCAGGTTTCATTTCCAGCGTTTTGAGGATGGGGACAGGGGTGGTGAGCAGGTTGACCCAAGGCACCTGAAGCCTTTGACAGGTCTTTAGTCATCTCAGTAAGGAATCTTATGTATTGCATACATCACGTCTACACTTATTTTTCATCCTCTGTGAAAAGTGAATTATCACAAGTAGCAGAGTTAGTCAAATGACATATTTACAAAAAAGAACTTTGTAAACTATACATATAACTTACATATTAAGGAGAGATTCAGCCATAACTATGAAAAGCCTGAAATCATAAATGCATAGATGCAGCCACATTAGGGATTATTTTAACCTATCCTGTTGGGATCAGTTGCATCACTGGTGTAGGCCCCATTGATTTTATTTGCCATTGAACCCAATGGAATAATACTAGGCGGGGTTCAAAACCCTGGGGGTTTCCTGCCCAGTGTTAGGTTAAAATTACTGCAGTGTGTCAGTTTCAATCCACTACCAGGAAGTTACAAAAATTCCGAGAAGAAAAAAGTGATTAGGCACAAAACTAGGAAAAATGGTGCACTGGCAATGTGAGGAACATTATTAAAATAATTTGTAAATGTTTTTGCTGCAACTAACATAGCATTGAACAGTTCCTTCTTTCCACAATTAATTTCTATTCCCAACATTAATAGTTTTTTTGGCACATTAAAAATATCATTGCGTTGCTGAGTACAATTATTTGCATACTAGTATGTTAAAAAGGCAGTGACATAACCAACATTATCTCAAAGCTGCGGGTGAGCATGGCTACACAGCAATCTTTAAGTACTTCACGACCACTCACATGCTGGCCTACTGCACACTGAAATAATGTAGACACACACGCACTTTAGAGAGATCATTGCTTCCAACTACCGTACTTGAGCAAACCAATGATGGAGGAAAAATATTCAAAAACTAGAATGCTACTTACAGAAGAGCAAGAAAAATAGAATGAGGGCACAGTAATTAAAACTTCAGAACATCACAGCCTGCTAAATCTACAAGTGTAAAAAAATTGTTTAAAGAATAGTGAACACGAATTAATTAAAAATCAAAAATAGGTTGTTTTTTTCACCTCCAATCCATAATATATTATATATATATGTTTGGTTTGGCTGACAACCACAGTAACAATGGGAAAGGCATTTTCCCAATGAGCATAACCCAGGTACAATTTAGTGGTTCTACCAAACAAGGACTGGTGTCACTGATATTTTTCAAATACTTTCAACATTAATACAAGTTACAATGGGCTCAACCTTATTTTGGGTTAGGCTTTAATTTGCAGCTGCAAATACATTGGCTTTTACTTTTTACATATTTTAGCAAGCAGTTTGAAAATACTAACAATTTACCAGTTCAATCAAAGTAGCATCTAAATATACTTACTACATGAGAAGATATTCCTTTAACAGCAATTTAAGTTGACTTTTTCTTCTGTCACATTCACCAAAAAAATTCACTTTTGAAATGCATCGATCTGGCGGATGATAAAACCATGTCACACTGCAGCAGCACAAGTAATATTGGCGATTATCACCACGCCAATATTTACGTGCTGCTAAAGTGTAACTGGCGTTTTCATTAACGTGTCTACTCAAAAAATTTCTTGATTAAGTGAGAAATGACAATAAGTAAAACGTTTCATTGAATAGGAAGCAATTTTCTTTCTGATTTAGTCTTAAAGCACTACAGCAGCAAATAATGGCTTGAGTTGTGAAAGCAGCCCTGCAAACCATGATGTGCTGCTACAGCAATCTAAGGTAACAGGAACAACTCTGCTGGTTCATTTCTTCCACACGCATAGATTCCTCCCCCCGCCCCCAACAAAGAATATTGATATTTAATATAGTTCATGGCGATCTTAAGGAGACTTACCTGAAGAATCAAAAATCTGTTGTGATCCAGATCAATTCCATGGCCGCGAAGCAAAATTCCTACATCTTTGAATGTCGATTTCTTTCCATTAATATGGTAAACTGATGAATTGTCCTTGTAGGCAGTTCTTGAAACATAGAACTCGCTATTTGGAATAACTTCAAAATCATCACCTTCCTTTCATTAAAACGGATTGTTGAAAAATTATTTAATAATGAAAAGCTGCAGCATATAGTATCTTTTATACAGAAATTTAAATAATTGTGCTTTTAGTTAGCTCATTGCAAAAAACATTTCTCTTAATGATAATTACAAATTTCTTTAAATAAATCTAACAATTTTTACATCTTTGCATGAGTGTTTAACAATTAAATATTACACCAGGTACACAATGGTGAAAAGGTGCGACAAGTATTTTATATACTTAACACATTTTTAGAACTGATTTCAGATTTTTAATTTTCAGTTTGCCATAGTACAACTGATTATCATTTTAATTCACTTCTCAGCTCATCTGTCATTTCACAATGCTCAAAATCAGTGTATCTGTGTTTTAAATGGCTAATTTTATAAAGTGGCATTTCAATATAAAGCCCCAACCCCCCACAAAAATAATTTTGTATTCTTTAAAGGTAACAAAACTGCCTATCACCATCTCCACTGCAGTTGTTGGATAAGAGAGAAATCAAATATCCATTTGTTTTCACACAAAAATCAGACTGTACAGGCAGAAAATTAGATGTTATATAAAAGCTTCCTTTAAAAAAGTATTTTTGGCAAGAAAGTTGCCCCATCGTTTCTGTCTACATTTTCTTCCAATGTCCTCCATTGATTTTATTTGACTGATACAAAACACTGGAACATCAATGACTTTTTATTTTCCACTATATTTCAATACCCTTAGAAAGCATTTTGTAGATATTTACTGTATTTAAATGAACACTAATAAAACTTTCTTAGGTTGCACTAACATATTTTACCCATTAAGCCAACCCAAAACAGAAAAACAAAGTCAATCAGGGCTTCTGATTCAATACTTTACTTACATGCTAAAAAGCCAACACAATTACTTATTTACAAATTGTACTTCCTCAGATTCAATACAAACAAAAGTAGCAGGAAGTAAGGAAAAAAAATAAGTGCTCTATTCAATCATTTAAAAATTATATTGCTGGTTAAAATAATTGAAGTGCATAAATTATGATGTATAACATTTATTTTTTTTGAAAAGACAATTTCAATCACGTAGTATAATTACCTTATCAATGATTTTTTGAAAGTGAACTTCAACAGTGCAGCTCTGAATGTCTTTGTGCCCATCGGAATTGTGAATGAGCACAGACAATTTTTTAGAACGAATTTTTTGGGCCCGGTAGCCAAAAACAAACAGCATTGAGTCAATCACATTTGATTTCCCACTCCCATTTGGTCCAATAATACAAGAAAACCTCTGTACAAAAGGAAAAAAAAAATTACAGAACACTGTAGATATTTTAAAAATATTTTTTCTGGCCATTATTAATGCTATGCACCATATACTGAAGTTGTAGTCAGCATAAAGTGTGACGTGCAATACTCCCAGCTGTCCATTTACACCAACTCTTGTTTTTCAGCAGGACTGTTTTAAATTATTAAAGTCACTGTACTTTTGTCAAAAAAACTCACTTTATTTTTAAGACAACATAAATACACACATTAAATCTCAAATTCATATCAATTCTAAATTTAGGGGAACTGACCAAGCATTTTTCAGTTTCACATCTCCACCCAAAATGTTTCAAAACCTGTAAAATTCTCAGCCACAAGTAAAAATTAAGCACAGCATATTTCTTAAAGCAAAATTAGATAACAATATATATATATTTTAAAAGGTTTACCTTGTGAAAAGGACCTAGGATTTGTTCTCCTGAATAGGATTTGAAATTTTGGTTCACTATATGTGTTATCATGAGGCGAGGAGCTCCAGGTTCATTGGTCATTGCTGGGGGTGGAGGAGGAGATATGCCAGCTAAAATTTCTTCCAAGCTTCGATTATCTATTGGTTCAACTGGTGATTCTGAGACAACATCTAAAAAGAGACAAAACAAATTAAATGCTATTCTACCAAGGAAAAGGGGTGGAAAACAATTGAATGTTTCACCTAACATCAACTTTGCACCACATTTCTTTACAAAAAGCCACTTCAGATTTCACGTTTAAAGTTGAATTTTTCCTACAAAAAAATCAGATACCATTTTATCACAGTCAATACATAAAAATCTGGAAAGTGTAGCCATTCAAAAATTACAACTTCAAAATTGAACAGTTAAAGATCTACTTGCCACAAAAATGAACACCATTAAGTATTTTGTTACCAGTTTTTTTAATGAATCAAAACATTTTCCAGACAGATGTTTATATTTTTCTTAAAATTATTCATGCTTCAATCTTGCTGGGAAAAAACAATATTCATCACCATGGGTAACACATTTGAAGATGAAGTGCGTTACATTTAAGTTAATAAATTTAAGTGAATGTTTAAAACCCACTGTGTTTGTGTATGAGGGGAAGGGAGTGCTACAACAAGATATTTTAATTTACAATAAAATTCATATTGATGCTCTGTTAAACACTGCCACAGGCCATATTTCAGGAACTTTCCTTGCAATCGTGTAAAAAAGTGAACATAAAAATACTGGACGGCAGTAATGGCTAGTAAGTATTCAACTTGCACTAGTTTAATGCTGCTATTGAATCTTGTACGCTTGCCAAATACTTGCTTTTAGAGTTGCTGCAGCAACAATCTGGAAAAACTAATTTTATCCAATTTCTGGCAAACTTTTCTAAAAAAAACGAAAATAATTTTGCACACAAATTACTCTTCCTTTTAATTCTTAGTTAAAATCTCTTACATCTTCAGCAGCTTCCGAACGCAGTTTTGATTCCAGACTACAGAAACTCAACCCCTCCCCCCACAATTCACGTACTGTACAAAAACGCGCAAAGGAAAAAAGGGAACACAATGAAAAGAAAACCCAAACCCCATTGCGCTTCAATGTAAAGGGCAAAAAAGCTGTCAAACAAAAAAAAAGTAATCCATTACACGAGTGAACATATTTCTTTCAGGTTAAACGTTGGCTATTACAACGCATACACATGTCCATGCTGAAAACCGGCATAAAATCTACAGAACAAACTTTCCAGGAACAAGTAATCCATTGCAATTGTCAGTGAAGCTTATGGAATTCAAATACTATCCTGACACAAACTGAAGTTAATGTTGGTTTGATTTCCTCACTCTATTGAATGAAACTACGTCCGTTAACTCCAAGTAAAAACAGAAGAACAAAGTTTACAAAACGATCCCAAACTATTTCAAAGTAAAGGCAATGGAATCGGCAACCTGTTTGACCATCATTTGGGCGGTTAAATCCAATTTCAAAACGAATTACAAGGCAATGAAAATCGCAACTTCAATTTATTAAAAAATTAGAAGAAATGAAACACGCTCATTTTCAACAGTACGAGTGATTAAAGGCAAGTAAAATTAACCATATGCGAAAAAAAAGGCAAGTTTACCTCTTGTAGTTTCATCTACATTTGGTGCGGTTGCCTTTTGTTGGATATCCATTTCGTTGTCAGACTCATCCAGGGGCTCAGCTCCCCCCGGACCCAGTTTTGCGCTTTGCTTTGCTGTGGAAGACTTCGTTTTGGCAGGCATGGTTCAACCTAGACCAGGAATTATTAAAACAAAAAAAGCCCACAGTATTTAAGGAAAACGGAGTCATCTCTTCACTGCCATACAATTCCTTTCCCTCCCAAAAAGTCCACATCGTTAGACGAAGCTAAAATATAACATGAAAGTTTTTTAAAAAATCAGCTTCTGAAAAGAACCACCATTAATTCCAAATTTACCGCAACCCTACTCAGATTAGAAAAAGTTACTGTACTTTGCTGTAATTCAATGCCACATCATGACGTTACAAAATCTGGGTCTAAAAAGTCAACCTTACAGATTGTACAAAGGGCAAAACTCACCAGAAAGAATACATTATTTACTCAAAATGGAACCATTTGATCAAATGCAAAAAAAACTGTACATAACGACGTATATTTCAGGCAGTCTACGTCACTCAAAGCTTAAATAGGCGCACGGATAGCCTTTATAAAAAAACAAAATTTGACATGATTCGTGTCCAATATTAGTCTTTCGGTTTAAATGACCGGTTTTAATTTACAGAGTGCACCAAAGGCTAAAATATTCAAAAGTTACAATGCGGGAGGAAAAAAAAATCGGGAAAAAACTGTTCAAAATGAAAAATGCTTAAAATTTTGACTGAGATAATAATCGTAGTTATTCAACGAGCGAGACGTTCACACATCTCAAAAGTTTATTTTAATGCAATAAACGGAACCGGGTTTTAAAAAAATTGCAGTTAGCAACCACTTCCCTGAAACAACATGTTTACAAATTTGTCATGCATCTCATCCCGCTAAAAAAAGATTTCATTTCCACTACATCAATACCTTGGAAATCAATCCGAATCCCGATTTTCCGACGCCGAATGATTGCTGTTTTTTTTAAAAAAATTTTAGGAATATTTTTGGACCACTTTCGCACGCGGAAAATAAAAAATAAAGGAATAAATTCGAGAAAAATTCGAGCGCTCACCTCGGACCCAGTCGAAAATGGCGCCGAAAACTAAACTTGACTGAAATTCGTTGAGGGACAAAGCATTGTGGGTAAGCCGGTTTGAAAAAATGGGGCCGATGCCAATTTTTAAAAAGTCAAAACTAAAATTCAGTACCGCGGCACCGCTAGTTAGCGCCTAGGAGGGCCAGCAGCTCGGTGCGAATCAAATTAAAAAGTATAGCGCATTTGTTTTTTTCGCTGTGGTTGCCGTGTCGGTTGCCAAGAAGCAGCGCGCGGTGATCTCGCGAGGCGCCGCGAGACTGGACTGGGTTTGGAATATTAACTGAAGTGGAAGCTGTGTCTGAGCAAGTTACTGAGCTTCCTTCACGTTGCCGAGGTAAAGTGACGGCCTTTGCTCGCGGGCTCGTATTTCCATCTCTCGTGCCCCCCCATCGTTTTATGTCAAACGAGTTATGTGGGAATAAGACTTTTAAGATTATGGGGTTGAGATGAAATGGTATGTTGGCCCATTGCTGCTGCTAGGGCAAACAGTTGTTGCCAAGCTGCGTTGTGTCAGGGAACCTATTTGGCCCATTCAGCTTATTCCTGCCACACACCCGTGGGCAATTTTCAGAACTGTTGGGAAGTGTTTGTTTATGATCGCCGGATTTAGGCGCATTACCAAAGCCATGTTAAACGCATGAAACTGTTTGTACTTTCAAGTGAAATGCAGCAAGAGGGTTCGTAATATTTCAACCAAAATGGGTTTCTAATTCCTAAATGGATGAAATCTGTTAGGACTGATAACTGGCCCTGCAGCTAGAGGTGCCCAACTGCAGTTCGTGAACCAAGGCAATGTAGCTCAAAGAGAAGGTGCTCAGTTCCATCTATGTTTGTATATCTTACTGTTTGAATTTTGTGGGCTTGGGGTTTTAGAGAAGATTGTACTTGCCATGTTGCTTAGTTTGGGGACAAATGTTAAATTACAACACCAAGGTTTATAGCTGCAGCATACAAATTAATAAAATATTCATTTATAAGTGGTCTAAGAGGCTTAATGACATACACTTAAGCAACTTACTAAATTAAAGTTTGGACACTTGTGTTTGAATGTGCCTTTAATTCAAATACTCAATTTATATTATTGCATATCAAATTTATATGTTTGCTGTAATGCGTTATACTAGGGAAAACTGCTACTTTGTGATGTACACTTTTCATTTGTATACATTTACACATTGAAAATCTGTTGGTAATGCTTTGACTGCTTGATAACAGTTAATTTTTAAATGAAAGTTTATAAATATTCAGCAAGAATGTGCAGCTGATAACATTCTTGTCAATCTGGCAGCCACTGAAGACGTTGCAGTTAGTGGGATTGACAACTGTTACTGGAGTTCATTTAATCATTGCGTCTAACTCAATTTCTAAAGAATGAGGCTGAAGACATCACTCTTGAAAGAACCAAAACATATCCTTTCAATGAATTTACTTTTTTGATTTTGTAATAGATATTAGGTTACAAGCAAAAAAGGTTACAAACAAAAAATTAAAAAAATCTTTGTATAGCTTTAAATTACTATCAATAAAGTATTGACTCATATTTGAAATTTGATATTTAGTATGACATGTGTGGTCCAGACTATTGTTAAAGCAGATTTATGATTTTCACCATATGCATACGTTGGATTTTAAAAAGAAAAAATTGGTTACCTTAACTATTGACAAAATTGAACAATTTGAGTTGATTCTCTTTTGTTTCCAATTTGATAATACTAAAGTAAATAAAACAGCACAATAAATTCTCCATTTTAAATGTGTTCTGATCCTGTCCAAATGGTTTATAATAGAGTTAAGTATATTGTACTGAACAGTGCCAAGTATGTAGGAAGTTAAAAACATGGGGATCTACTGCGCAAAAGGTAACCTGATTAATGTAATTTTACTTTGGTCATAAAATTAGGCATTTACTAGTCAACCTTGATGTTCACCACTCACCTTATTAAATAGAATGATGTTGTAACAAAACTTTCATTCTGACAGCTATAACATAAATTTGTCAGAGATTAGACACCATGAGCATAAGGGTTGCTTCATAATAATGGTATCTAATTATGTTTTAGATGGCCTGGGTGTTTTCACTTATTATGATAGGTTGTTACACTTTTGAGTAAAATAATAATAACTGATAGCTGTTCTAAATTTACTTTTTAATTAATTTCTAGTCAGCTCCTCTGCTTCTCCTTTTATTGACCTGCTTTGAAGCCAAACCATAACTCTATAATGTGTTCAAAATCTTGAAACTGAATTCACTTGCTGTCTGCAAATCCTTACTTTCCATTGTTTTGTTTCTGCCACACTTTTGTCAATTGTTTTCAATTCTAAATTTCTGTGTCCACATTTATAATGTAAACTGCTTATGTAGTCATGTTGCATTGTAATTGCACCCTGCTGTCAGTGTTAGCCATGTAACAGTGACTTGGATGAAGGAATGGAGAACTGTATATCCAGGTTTGCTGACAACACTTAAGCTGGGTGGCGCGGCAAGTAGTGTAGATGGGATGGAAAGTTGCTAAGAGGCAATAATAGATTGGAAAAACCTATGGTGGAGAGAATTCAATGCGGGGAATGTGAGGTCATCCAATTTGGACCTAAAGAAAGATGGATCAGATTATTTTCTCAATGGTGAGAGCTGTGGAGGAGCAGAGAGATTTGGAGGTCCAAGTAGAGAAATGGCTAAAAGCTAATGTACAAATACGAAGGACTTTCAGGCATTATTGCAAGACGTCTGAAATATGAAAGGGTGAAAATTATGCTACAGTTGTATAAAGTTCTGGTTAGACCACATCTGGAGTACTGCATTCAGTTATGGACCTTAGAAGGGTGCAGAACATTTTCACCAGAATTATAATGGGACTAATTGAGTTTAATTATGAGGGCTGGTTGCATAGTTGAAGCTTGTATTCCTTTGAGTATGGAAGATTAAGGGGGGGTCTAATTGAGGGGTCTAAGATGATTAAAGGATTTGGTCCGGTGGAAAGGAGGAGAAACTGCTTCACCAAATCACAGAATTTTAATGGCACAGAAGGAGGTTGTTCGGCCCATCGTGTCTGCACCGGATCTCCAAATGAGCGTTATGACCTAATTCCATTGCCCTGCCTTTTCCCCATACCCTTGCACATTGTTTCTATTCAAACAATCATCTAATGCCCTTTTGAATGCCTCTATTGAACCTGTCCCATCACATTTCCAGGTAGTGCATTCCAGACCAAGCCACTAGTAGTGTGAAAAAGCTTTTTCTCACGTCACATTTGCTTCTTTCGCAAATCACTTTAAATCTGTGCCCTCTCCTTCTTGATCCTTTTACGAGCGGGAACAGCTTTTCCTTATCTACTCTGTCCAGCTCCCCCACCCCAACCATGATTTTAAACATTCCTATCAAATCTTCTCTTAGCCTTCCCCTCTCTAAGGAGAACAGTCTCAACCTCTCCAACCTATCTTCGTAACTGAAGTTTCTCATCCCTGGAACCATTCTTGTAAAGCTCTTCAATGTGTTCACATCCTTCCTATAAAATGGCAACCAGAACTGTACACGTTAGGCCTCAGCTGGAGTACTGAGTGTCTTATATAAATTCAGCATAACCTCCTTGCTCTTGTGCTCTATGCCCCTATTAATAAAGCTGAGGATACCACATACTTTGTTAACTGTTCTCTCCACTTGTCCTGCCACCTTCAATGATCTATGCACATATACACCCAGGTCTTTCTGCTCCTGCACCCACTTCAAAATTTCACCCCTTATTTTATATTGTCTGCCCATGTTCTTCAAACCAAAATGCATCACCTCACACTTCTCCACATTGAACTTCATCTGCCACCTATCTGCCCACTCCATTAACTTGTCTATGTCTTTTTGAAGTTCTACACTGTCTTCCTCGCAGTTTACAACACTCCCAAGCTCTGTATCATCCTCAAACTTTGAAATTGTCCCCTACACACAAAGATCTAGATCATTAATATATACCAGGAAAAGCAAGGGTCCCAATACCGACGCCTGGGGAACTCCAATACAAACCTTCCACCAGCCTAAAAAATATCCATTGACCATTACCCTCTGCTTCCAATTTTTCAACCAATTTTGTATCCACTGATGGGACTGTGTAGAACGGAGGAGGCAGTGACATAGTGCTAATGTCACTGGACTAGTAATCCAGAGCCCTAGGCTAATGTTCTGGGGACGAATTAAAATCCTGCCACGGCAGCTGGTGGAATTTAAATTCAATAAATAACTCTGGAATTGAAAGCTAGTCTCAACCATGAAACTACAATTGATTGTTGTAAAAAGCTGCCGTAGCTGGTCTGTTCCACACGTGACTCCAGATCCACAGCAATGTAGTTGTCTCTTAACTGCCCTCTGAAATGGCCTAGCAAGCCACTTAGTTCAAGGGCAAAGCTGGCCTCGTCAGTGACGCCCACATCCCAGGAAAGAATTTTAAAAAAATAAAGAGGCATAACCTTAAAATTGGAGCTAGGCCATTCAGGGCTGGAATTCAGGAAACTTTTTTACACAAATTGTAGTGGAATTATAGAACTCGCTCCCAAAAACTGTTGAGGCTTGGTCAATTAAAAAATATCTAACCTCAGATTTTAGTTACTTAAGTGTATGAAACCAAAGAGAACCAAGCCTGGCAAGTCTGTCCAGATCCAGAAGGGTGTGAAGGAAAAAAATTGCTGAATTAGATGGTTGGACAAAGTGTGGAGAGATTGTGTTTTTTAAATTAGATGACCCATTGGAATAGGCTAGATTATGTGCATTTATTTTTGTAGTGGAATGCAAACGCATGTTGTACCTATTGTATCAAATGACTGATTAATCTTCTGTGTGTTTTGCTTACTTTGGAATCAAATTGCTTACAATTTAAATGATGCTGCTCTTTATCTAGGGTTAATTTCATCTGACTTCAAAGAGATTAAATACATGCATAAGAAACAGATTCAGTTCAGAACATAAGTGTGTTTCATTGTTATATTCCTAGATCTTATGTACCACACTGGTAGAAATAGGATAGTGGATATCAACATCCAAAAGAAGTTGGCAACTAAACTGCTTAAGGAGCTGACTAACACCACTGAATTGAGTAGAGACCTGCAGAAGACCCAAATTTGTAACACCCTTTTAAGCCTACTCTTTTCCAAAGTAAAAAAAAAAGCCTCAGTTCTTTGAGCCTATTGTTATGACATCACAGGTGATATGTGCCAGGCGGACTAAATTCACAAGCGAAACTTGACCATGCTATCACAACAGTTTTGCAATTTGTATTTATTACGAGAAGGCTTATGCGCTGAATTCAGAAGAGAATTGAATCTACTAATACCTTTAGAGTTTTTAAAATTAAGTTAAAACATTTATTAACGAAAGGCGAAAAAAGAACAATGAACACAAGATTACAGTTACACCATTATTTAGTCTTAACGGTTCCCAAAATCCTTAATTAATCAGGCTCCTAACTATACAACCACTAGCCCAAAATAGATTTGAAATTATAAAATAAACCCGGCAAGGTTACCACAGCACCCACTCGACAATGGAATTCCAAAGTCTTGTAACATAACTTTAGTTACTCGACGCAGCAGACTTCTCCTATAGTGGCTGGAGGCTTTTCCCCAAGGATGCTTCACACAGTGTACCTTTCAATCTCACATGATCACACCCCCTATATAGTCTTTCATCCTCCTTTATAATTGTTTTCTCTCTTTAATATGTAAATTCCATTGTTCTACAGGTCTTTGGAAATTTACTTTTCCCATAATATAAAAAGCTTTCATGTTGTCAATATGGCCTCTTTCCTTTTGTGGAAAAATAAACATAATAACCTTGCTCTATTTTTCTGGTTAGTTGTAAACATCCTAACATCCCTTTGAAACCCAAGCACCTTTCCACTTATCTAAAAATGCAAATTACTTTCACACCCTACATGCTGCCCAAATCTATGTTTATGCATTAGCATTTCAAATGCCGCCTTATACCTTACTACTTGTGATAATTTCAACCTTGCAGTCAATTTGACTCGAATTCAATTAAATCAGTCATACAGCACCATCCACACTTACACCCATGAGCCTACAATAATATGGTGAAAAATATGATAGTTTCGTGACACAATCCTGGTGGTCCTTTGGAAGAGACATTAATTGATAGTCCTCCTCAGCGTCTTCCAGGGCATCCATTTCCCAACATGCGAGGTGACCAAATCAGAACATCATATTCGAGAAGTACCTAACCTGAGGTTTTGTACAAGTAAAGGATTGTAATTGTAGTATTGGTTGTTCAAGCTATAATTCCTAACATTGTATTTGCTCTCACAACTGAATTGCATGTGATTACAGAAGATATATGGCACAGAGGCAGGCCATTTTCTGCAACCAGTCCACGTCAGCATTTATGTTCCACTTGAGTCTCTCTTCTCATCTTTCCTCATCTAAATGTAACTTTGTATTATTCCCTTCTCATATGCTTGTCTGCTCCCCTTACGTGCATCTGTACTATCCACTTCAACCACGTGTTGTAGCAAGTTTCACATTCTCACTACCTTTTTTTGGATAAAGAGGGGTCTTCTGAATTCCCTATTGAATTTCTTGGTAACTATTTTATATAGCCTCTAATTATGCTCTCCTGCGAAAGAGGAAACATTCTCTCTGTATCCACTCTATCAAAACCATTCATAATTTTAAAGACCTCTAGGTCACCCTGCAACCTGGTTTATCAAGAGGAGACCCAATCTGCACATCCTATTTGACAACTATTTCTCTTGCATTTCTGGTATGATCCGCGTAAATCTTCTCCGCGCTCTTTCCAATGCCTGTGTACGCTTTTTATAATATGGTGAAAAGAACTGCATGCAGTACTTTGTGTGGTGGTCTAACGAAGGCTTGATACAGGTTTGGTGTAACTTCCCTACTTTTCAATTCCATCCTTCTAGAAGTAAAGCCTGGTGCTTAGTTTGCTTTGTTTATGACTTTGCTAATCTCTGGTGCAACTGTTAATGATTGGTATTTGTACAGCGAGATCCCTTCGTTCATCTACACCACCTAGCCTTGCACCTTCCAAGTAATAAGTGACCTCCCTATTTTTCCTACTGTTAGGATCAGGTGAGGAGGGTCGAATGACTCCACTCCTTTCCCACTCCTCGTTTAACTGTAACAGGGCTTTTGTGAAAAGGATATACTTGCCACTTAAATGAGCCTTTTATGTTCACAGCATAAACAGTTAAAGACACAATCAGGCAGGTTTTCTTGAGTTTAACAAGAAAGAGGTTAGCTTTATTGTAGTTAACCCTGTCTAAATAAAATAATAAAATATGCCCTGAATTTCACGAAACAAACACTCAATTCACACATGCACAAAAATGGATTAGGTGGGGAAGGAGAGATTAATCAAGTTAGAGTCCCAAGAAATAGAACGGGTATACGGCTCATGGAGTTTGTGACTTGGCTGGCTTCAGGACGATTTCGGTGGTCCTGCTGGTTCCCTTGTGGATGTGATTTAAAGATGCAGCCGATGATTTGGCTGTCCTTTTGGAAACAATAGTGCATTGTTGATTTTCTTCAAGTCTCTGTCTGAAGTAGGGTGGTCCCGGTCAGCAAACAGGATTCGAAAACTTGCAAGTTGGTTGGAGAGAGAGGGAAGGACCCCACTCAGGTCTTCTCTCATCAGTATTTCAGCTACTTGTCCTCTTACTGCAGAGAAAGCAGAAGTTTAAACACACAAAGGGTGGGCCTTTAAACATGACCGTCACCCAGTGATTCAAACATGGTCGTTACTATTTCCTCTTGTAACTTAATCAGTTCATGTCTGGGAATCCCCCCTTTCAGCCAGGATCCTGTTGTTCAAGTGAATACCTCAGGTGATGTTCTTGACGCCTTGCTATTGGGAACAGGATATGCAGCTCACTCATATTCTCCTGAGGTCATTGGGTGGCAATGTGGAGGGTACAGTGATACAAATTGGGTAGCCATCTGTGGCTGCACACTCAAGTCACACATTAAGCTCTGTTTTAAAAAGTCTCTGCTTTTTAAAAGTTCGATTTGGGTTTCCAGCCAGTGGATTAAAAAAAACAATATTTGACTTAAAGCATGTCTTCATAACACTATATCAAAATGTACTACCTCATATTTATGTGTTGTAGAAGTTTATTAATATCCTCCTGTAATTTGTTGCAATCTTCCTCCGGTGTTCACAATCTCCTCCAATTTGGTGTTATCTACAAATTTAGAAATTATGTTTTTGATTACAAAGCCTAAATCATTAATTTAAATTGTGAACAGCAGTGGTCCCAGCACTGATCCTTGCGGAACACTGCTTCCCATCATCTGCCACTGAACAACTACCCTTTGCTCCCACTCTCTGCTTTCTGTCTTAGGGCCAGCTAGCAATCCATTCTGCCACTTGTCCCTTGACTCCATATTTTTTGACGTTATTCGTTAGTCTATTATGGGGTACCTTATCAAAGACCTTTTGAAAATCCAGGTAAATTATATCTACTGCGTTACCGTTCTCTATTCTTTCTGTTACTTCCTCAAAAAATTCAATAAGGTTGGTCAAGTAAGATTTTTCCCCTTTGAAATCCATGCTGACTATTTATTATGTTTTTAGCTTCTAGATGTTCTTCTAGTCTCTTTTCCTACCACTGATAAGCTAACTGGTCTATAATTTCCCGTACATGTTCAGTTCCCCTTCTTAACTACAGGTATCACGTTAACTATCCACCAGTTCTCTGGCATTACATCTTTTTCTAACAAATTATTAAATATGTGTAGTAATCCCTTTGCTATCACTTCCCTCGATTTTTCTAAACCCATCCGGACCAAGGGTTTTGTGCTCTTTGAGTTTGATTAGCTTATTTAATACATCCCTTTTTTATTTTAAATGCATTTATCCCATTACTCATCTCATCAGCCAATGTCATCTCCACCTGTTCTATCTCCCTGTTAAATATAGACACAAAATAATGATTTAGTACTTCTTCCATCTCTCTCTCGTTATCTATGGTATTATCCTATTTATGTCCAGCCTTTTTTTATTGATGCACCTGTAAAATATTCTACTATTTTGTTTTATGTTCCTTGAAAATTTAATTTTATAGTTCCTCTTTGCATAATTGTTTTTGTTAACTTCTCATATTATGACTCATTCATAAATTACAATCCCTAGGTCTTTGTTCTTTCCAACCTTGAGCTTGGAACCTTCCATGGCATATGCCTGGAGTTGTCCAAACTCAAATACATCTTGCCGCACTTGTCTATATTGAAAGATGGCTGCCAGATTTGGGCCCATTCACCCATTGTATCTATAGAGTTACATGAAAACAATTTTTCCATACATCTTCATGTCAGCACAAAGTTATGAATTGTTATCCATCGTTAGTGAAGGTGGTGAACAGTAATGAATCCAACCCTGATCCTAGTGACTTCATGAGTGACCAGCACCTAAGCAGAACAGCTACCAGTAATAACTATCCTAACTATACAAATAAAGTTAATTCTTTATTTAGTCATAGTAATTTATGGCACAGAAGGAGGCCATTCCACCCACCGTGTCTGCTGGTTTAGGATCTGCCCACCATTCCAAAAGAGATCATCTTACACTCTGAAAGATGTACAATATGTACTAGGCTTCCATCATTCAGCGATTTTGAATTATTTGAGAAGCTTACAATGGAGTTGGTAAGACAGGAAACCCTTTCTCCAACATCATAGAATCACAACACAAGAAGCCATTTGGCTTGTCATGTCTATGCTGACTGTCTGTAAGAGCAATTTACCGAGTGCCACTCCCCCACCTTTCCCTTGTAACTCTACACGTACTTCCTTTTCAGGTAATAATCCAATTCTGTTGTGAATGCTTTGATTGAACCTGCCTCCTCCACACTCTAGGGCAGTGCGTTCCAGACCGTAACCGCTCACTGTGAAAAAGTTTTTTTTGTTTTGCCATTGCTTCTTTTGCCAGTTACCCTAAATCTGTGCCCTCTTGTTCTTGATCCATCCACCAATGGGAACAGTGGTTCCCTATCTACTCTGTTCAGATCCCTAATGATTTTCAATACCTCTATCATATCTTTTCTCAACCTTCTTTTCTCCAAGGAAAACTGTCCCAATTTCTCCAATCTATCTATCTAACTGAAGTTCCTCATCCCTGGGATGGTTCCTCATACCATTCTCATGAATATTCTCTGCACTTGCTCTAATTTCTTCACATCTTTCTTAGTGTGGCGGCCAGGACTGGACACAATATTCCAGTTGAGGCCAAACCAGTATTCTATACAAGTTTAACATAACTTCCTTGCTCTTATACTTTGTCCCTATTAATAAGCCTGGGATGCCATTTACTCTATTAATGCACTCTCAGCCAGTCCTGCCACCTTCATTGATCTAGGCACATATACACCCAGGTCCCTCAGCTCCTGCACCCCTTTTAGAATTGCACCCTTTATTTCAGTTCTGAAGAAGAGTCATATTGGACTTAATGTTAACTCTGTTTCTCTCTCCACAGATGTGCCAGACCTGCTGAGTTTTTCCAGCACTTTTTGGTTTTATTTCAGATTTCCAGCATCTGCAATATTCTGAATTTACCCTTTCTTTTATATTATCTCTCTGCGTTCTTTCTACCAACATGAATTACTTCACACTTGCCTGCATTAAATTTCACTTGCCACTTTTCCACCCATTCCACCAACCTATCAATGTCCTTTTGAAGTTCTGCACCATCCTCCATAAAGTTCACAATGCTTCCAATGCTTTCCTGTCATCTGCAAATTTTGAAATTGTCCCCTGCACACCAAGGTCTAGATCATTAACATATATCAGGAACAGCAAGGGTCCCAATACCAACCCCTGGGGAACTCCACTAGAAATCTTCCTCCCACCTGAAAACATCCATTAACCACTACTCTCTCCTGTCACGCAGCCAATTCTGTATCCATGTTGCCATTGTCTCTTTTATTCCATGAACCCCATAACTTTGCCCATTAGATTGCCTTCTGTAAGTCCATCTACACCACATCAACAAGATTACCCTCATCAAAAAACTCCATCTAGTTAGTTAAACAGGATTTGTTTGCTCTGAACAAATCTGTGCTGGCTTTTCTTAATTAACCCACATTTTGGGTAAGTGACTATTAATTCAGGACAAGAATGTCGTTTCTAGAAGCTTTCCTGCCACCAAGGTTAAATGGACTGGCTGGTAGTTGCTGGGCTTTTTTTTAATATACGCTTTTTGAACATAGGAACAGGAGTAGGCCATTTGGCATGTCAAGCCTGCTTAGCCTTTCAATTTGACCATGGCCAGTCATCTACCTCAATGCCACTTTCCTGCATTATCTCCATATCCCTTGGTGTAATTGGTCTCTAGAAATCTGTTGATTTCTGTCTTGAACATGCTCAATGATTGAGCTTCCACAGCCCTCTGGGGTAGAGAATTCCAAAGATTCACCACTCTGAGTGAATTCCTCCTCATCTCAGACTTAAATGGCCTACCCCTTATCCTGAGATTATGTTCCCTGGTTTTTAACTCACCAGCCAGGTGAAATGCCTTATCTGCATCTACCCTATCATGCCCTGTAAGAATTTTGTAAGTTTCAATAAGGTCACGCCTCATTCTTTGAAACTCTAAGGATACAGACCCAGCCTTCTAAATCTCTCCTCATAAGACAATCCTGCAATTCCAGGGATTAATCTGGTGAACCTCCATTGCACTCCTTCTATGGCAAGTATATTCTTCCTTAGATAAGGGGACTGTTATGACATTGCAGTTGGTAAAGCTGAGTTTTTAAAAAATTCCCAGGGGGAAACTTTAAACAACTGTCATAACCAATACTTTTAACTGTTATGTTTGAGATGCGACTCAGGCTTCTAACAAATTCCCAAACTAATCTCAAGGCAACAGCAACAGCACCCCATAGACTTAACCAAACACCAGGTAAAGCATTTTCACCGTACAAATTCAAAATGAGGTTCTTTTCACTTTGGTTCCTGTGGAGCCAGTTGGAGGCTTACAGCTGCCTTTTGATCTCACATTGCCTCTGCTCTGCACACCTGAAAACTGCTGAAGTTATACCTACCACCACTGATTGAATGCAAATTCTCATTGTCTCACCAGCCTCTTTGAACTCCACCTTTTTAACAATGAAACCCCATTCATAGTACCAATTTTATTAGTAATATAAACATTGCTTGGTAGTTGCTAGATAGGTGTCAGTTTTCACCTCACTTCTTGAATGCTCTGTTCAAAAAATGCAAATGCACTCTACCTCTCTGTTTACACCTCAAAACTAGTGCATATCAAAGCACCCAGACTAGCTGGCTTTAATCCGATTAAGACACACCTACAGACTAAACCTCTATTTTAAAAGAAAATATTTTCCAATAATATATATATTAACAGCTTCATGACAGGACCATATGGGTGCAACATTTGTAATTCTCTAGTCATCTGGAACCACCCCTGAGTATAAGGAAGACTGGAAGATCATGGCCAGTGGCTCCACAATTTCCACTCTCACTTCCCTCAGTATCCTTGGGTGGATCCCATCCGGTCCTGGTGCTTTATCAAGTAAAGGCAGCCTAACCAATACCTTCTTGTCAATTTTAAACCTTTCAAGTGTCTGAATTTAATCGGGCTACAATCACTAATAGTCCCTTCTCTTTCAAGATGAACATGCATCTCATCTCCAATAATCATTTTTGGAAACATGCCAACTGCTCAAGTTAAACCAATGGACCTACAGCTTCCTGGTTTTGATTTCACTGTGCATTGCATGCTTAGAGGCAGATATATGCTTTCCAGAGTGAGGAAGGCATTATGACCAGCCATCCATGCACACTGCTCATAGTAGATCTGGCTAATTGTATTAATAACTGCTGCCAATTTTTTTTTTTTAAGTAGCATGTAGTCGTTTTGCCTGCAAACAACTGTGAATGTACTTCAAGTAGAAAGTAATTAATTTTCTGTGAAGTGCTTTGGGAGATTGTGATGATATGAAAGGTGCTGTACTATATATATGCAAGTTTTTCTTTAAATGTCAGGAATTGAGAGAAATCTAACAATAATATAGGAATTCAAAAAGCTTTTGCATATATGGCATCTATCTGGCAGATAAATTTTAAATTTAGAATTTTTCACTTCATTTTTCTCCCCTTCTGAAGGATTATCGGTGTAAGATTCCACACACAACAATTTCCCTCTGCTAGTGATTGTAATTAAAATGTGTGAGGCTCAGCATTGTATGTTGGTAGTCTATCCAGCTGTGGAAGATGTCACTGCTGAAAGTGAACCAATCCTTTTCGATCAAGAATGGGAACCCTGGCCAGTTGTCTCTTTCCTAACTTGGGCGCGGTGGCCAATTGTGATGCTCCTATTGCTGCCCCAGCTGAGACTGACTAACTTAGTGATGGATTTATATATAATTACATTCTAATATATTGCTAACCTTTTTCAGCAGGATTCATATTTGTTAGACTGTGACGGCATGTTAGTGGTGCCACGTTTTCAATTTTGTATGACTGTTTTGGAAATATTTGTCATAACCTAGTTCCTCCCTCTTTTCAAATAAAAATGTGCAGTGGAAATATTAGGAAGTTGATACAATTTTTAAAAATTGCAAGTGAATAAATATTTTGTAATAGATATAAAGAGACTTCGCTAAAATCAAGTGCAGGCAAGATATTTACTTAGCTGTTTTACTAATATTCAAAAGTGGGCTAAATTTCAGGTTATTTGTTTTTGATTTACTTTGAAAATTGCTTTTTAAAGTCTGCCATTTGGATTCTAGCACACGGGCTTAAGCAAAACCTTAACCCTTCTAATGATACTCCGCTATCATTTTTGACACAGTATAGCTATCATTTTTGACACAGTATAATAGTTCCACACCTATGATATCATTAGAGATGAAAAGAAAATCTTTCAAACATGTGGGACAGCCCAAACTGTGGGACACCCTGTGTTAATTTAAGTTTGGTTTCCTATTTGCTTCAAAATTGGATTAGGACTTTCCACTGTAGATGTGGATAAATGGAGGGTTCAGTCTATTTTGGTGGTTGATGGCCATGGAACAACGTTCCTGGGTAGACGGAGAATATTTTTTCTGTTCTCAGGTAGTGATGTTGAACAATATGAGATATAATGTTGACAATAGTTTACTTTCTATTTTTGTTCATCTTTCTTTCTGCCTTTCCCTTTCACTCTTTCTCCCCCTTTCTCTCTTCCTGCTGTTTTGCCAGTTTATTGCCCACTGATTCAATCTCTTTCTATTTTTTTTCACATTTAGGTCGATTAACATACTTACATATTCTTCCTAGTCATTTACTATCAAGCTGCTGTCACTGCCATTTTTCAGTCAGCAGGTGACAAGTGTGTCAGAACATTAGCGTCTTGTCTGCAAATGGGGAAGTAGATGACTTGACATACCTGAGCAGATGGCTGAAGTTGTGGGAGTTACCTTTTTAATCATTATTGGAGCCAGATAAATCTAGTTAAGAATGGTATTTCAAAACAAATAAAATATTGTAAATACAGTGGTTGTTCTAGTTTTATTTTCATTTGATATGTGAAGGTGAAGGACAATAGGCAGGCAGTAACGGGGTTAAAAAGAAAACCAAGTTGCATTAATAAAGTACATTTAAAATTAGAAACAGTTCCAAAGTGTTCCACAGATGCATAATAAAAAGAAATGACATTGGGCCACAGCTGGAGGTATTTCAAAGGATGATCAAAAGCTTGGTGAAAGAGGTGGAATTTGAGGAAGAGAAAGAAGTAGACTGGTTTAAGGAGGGCATTTGAGAACATTGGGCCCAAGCTGCTGAAAGTGTAGGTGCTAATAACAGGGTAAAGGGAGGGAGGAATGCATAAAAGACCAAAGTCAGAGGTATAGAAAATTCCAGGGTGGGGTTTCTAGAGTTGGAGAAGGTTACAGAGATATTGAAAGGCAAGTCCACCAAGGGGTTTAAACACCATGATCATAATTTTTACTTTTGAGGTGTTGGGGTTCAGGGGCTATTATCGAGAGGTGACAGTGATTTGATGGAGGATAGGATACAAAAAGAATGGAACAGCTGATGTAAATCAGAAAATAACAACTGACAGGTATATTATGCTTGCTTTTTAAAAAAACCTGATGATTGCAGGAGGAAGAAAAAAAAGTCTTGGAAGAAGGAAACAAGGCAGTTAGGTTTTTTTTCAACATAGGCAAAAAACATGTTGGACAATGTATTTGGAGCTTTGATAAAGCATGAACCATAGCAGTACCTCCAAAATAGAATGAGACATGGAATTTTTGATGGCAAAGCTGAAAGCCAGTGTTGAGAGAAGGATTGCCTCAGCTACCCACAAGGGAAAATCCTTAAAAAAACAAAAATTATTTCTTGGAATGGCGGGCATTGCTGGTAAACGCTTTATTTACTATGCATCCCTAGTTGCCCTTGAAAAGGTGGTGCGGGCCTTCTTGAATTGCAGCAAACTGTATGTAGATGTTGCCCCAAAACACTGTTAGGAACGTGGTTTCAGGATTTTGACCCAGTGATGATGACTGAATGGAGATTATGCATCCAAGTTAGGATGGTGTGAGACTTGGAGAAGAACTTGCAGGTCTTGATGTTCTCGTGCACCCGTTTCAGTTGTCCTTCTAGATGGTGGGGTTGTTGGCTTGGAGGTGTAGTTGAAGAAATAATAGCAAATTGCTGCAGTGCATCCTGTAGTAAAACATACTGAAGTCACAATACACTGGTGGATGTGTAGCTTAACAAGTGAGTGCTAAACAAGTGGACAGCTTTGTTCTGGATAATGTTACTTTTCTTCGGTACTGTTACAGCTGCACCCATTCAAAGTGGAAGGGGTTGCATTACATTCCTAATTTGTGTCTTGTAAATAGTGGAAATGTTTTGGGGAGTCATGGGGAGCCACTTGTTGCAGAATCCCCAGACTCTGACCTGGTCCAGCAGCAATGTCATTTATGGTTAGTCTAGTTGATTTTTCTTGTCAACAGTGACCTCCAGGATGTTGATGGTGGGAGCCTCACTGATGGTAATGCCAACGAATGTTAAAAGATGTTTAGGCTCTCTCTGATTGGAGATGATCACTGACTCACACATGTATGGCATGAACGTTACCTCACACTGATCAGTCTAAGCCTGAATATTGTTCAGATCTTGCTACACATGGGCATGGACTGCTTCATTATCCAAGGAGTTGCAAATGGAACTGAACACTGTGCAGTCATCAGCAAACATCCTCACTTCTGACCTTATGATGGAGAGACGGTCATTGATGAAGCAGCTGAAGAAGATTGGGCATAGGACAGTGAGGCACTCCTGCAGCGAAGTCCTGGGACTGAGATAATTAACCTGAACAACCACACACATCCCTCTTTGTGCGAAGTATGGCTCGAGTCAGTCGAGAGTTTTCAACCCTGTTTCCCATTGACTTTGGACCAAGGCTGTATGAGTTCTGGAGCCATGTGGTCCCAGCAGAACTCAAACTGCACAATAATGAGTAGGTTGTTAGTGCGTTATTGATGGCTGCTTGGCAGCACTGTCAAGGACACCATCCATCATTTTTCTGATGAAGAAGAGTAGGCTGATGGGGCGGTAATTGACCAGATTAGATCTACCCTGCTTTTCATGGACAAGAGTACCGAAGCAATCTTCTACGTTGTCGGGTAGATGTCAGTCTTGTTGCTGCACTGTAACAGCTTGGCTAGACGTGCGCTAGTTCTGGAGCACAAGTTTCCAGCACTAAGCCAGGATTTGGTCAAAGTCCATGGCCTTTCCTGTATCCTGTGCTCTTAACTGTTTTTTGATATTGGATAGTGAATCAAATAGGCAGAAGGCTGGCATCTTTGATGCTGGGTCCGGGGATGGGGGCGGTTTGGGGTGGAGGTGGGGATGGATCATCTACTCAGCACTTCAGGCTGAAGATGGCTGCAGATGCTTCAGATTTGTCTTTTGCACCCAAGTTCTGGGTTCTGCCATTGTTGTGGTGGTGCCTCCTCTTCCCGTTAGTTGTTTAATTATCTATCGCTAGTCACATCTTTTATCTGGTCTATTGTTGTGGGATTGCTTAGCTCTGTCCGTAGCATGCTGCTTGCATTGTTTAACATGCGTGTAGTGCTGTGTAGCGCCTCATTTTTAAATATACCTGGTGCTGCTCCTGGCATGCTTTCCTGCACTCTTCTTTGAAGCAGGGCTGATTCCTTGGTTTGATGGTAATGGTAGAGTGAGGGATAATTTGGGCTGTGAGATGATTACAGTTCTGCTGCTTAGATTTTCAGTGCCCCATGGATGCCTAGTTTTGAGCTGTTAGATCTGTTATGAATCTATTCCATTTACCATGGTGGTAGTGGCAGACAATGGAGGATGTTCTCAGTGTGAAGACAGTGTCTCCAAAAAGACAGTGCTGTGGTTACTCCTAATACAGCACTGTTCTGGATAAATGCATCTTTGACAGATTGGAGAGGATGAGATCAAGTAGGTTTTCCTCTAAGTTGGTTCTCTCATCACCTGCTGTAGGTCAAGTTTAGGTTGCTGCTGGGTGGTCCATCATGTTTTATTCTTATTAAACTTCTTCATAGCAAGTCACTCAGTTGTATAAAACTGCTAGGTCATTTCAGAGGGCAGTTAAAAATCAATCAAATTGCTGTGGTTCTGGAGTCCTTGTGGAACACCACTTCCCACCTTCTGCCACTCTGAATAATTACCCTTTATTCCCACTCTCTGCTTTCTGTCTTGAAGCCATCTAGCAATCCATTCTGCCACTTGTCCCCTGACGCCACATTCTCTTATCTTATTCATGGGACACAGTGGGTCCTCCAGGTCCCTCTGCTCCAGCATCCCTTTAGATTACATTACTTATTTTCTATTGCCTTTTCTCATTCTTCACTTCACACACTTACCTGTATTAAATTTCATCTGCTATGTGTCTACCCATTCCATCAATCTATCTATTTTCTCTTGAAGTCTCTCACTCTCCTCCTGACAATTCAGAATACTTGTCCAAGTGACTGTTAATTTTGTCTTGGATTACCCTTTCTAAAAGCTTTCCTACACTGAAATTAAACTGACTAGCCATTTTTGCAATTTTCCAGACCTTTGGCACAACCCGTGTATCAATGAAGGATTGGAAGATTATGGTCAGTGTCTCTGTAATTTCCACCCTTATTTCCTTCAGTGCCCTTAAATGCATCTGATCTGGCCCTGATGACTTATCAACTTTAAATACAGCCAGCCTTTCTAATACCTCCTTTATCAATTTTTAGCCCATCCAGTGTCTCAGCCATCTCCTTTTTGACTACAATTTTGGCAGCACCTTCTTCCTTGGTAAAGACAGATACAAAGCACTCATTTGGTGCCATGCCCCTACATAAATCCCTTTTTTGATCCCGAATGGTCCCTACTACTACTTGTACCACGCATTTATTATTTATATACTTGCAGAAGACTTTTGGATTTCCTTTTATGTTGGTCATTTCTCATATTACGAAGATATAAATTAGGAGTAGGAGTAATCCACACAGCCGCTCGAGCCTGCTCCGCCATTCAATAAGAACATGGCTGATCTGATTTGAACCTCATATTCCTGCCTACCCCCAATAACCTTTCATCCCCTTGCTTATCAAGAATCTGTCTACCTTTGCTTTAAAAACATTCAAAGACTCTGCCTTAGCCACCTTTTTAAGGAAGAGAATTCCAAAGTGCCTCAACCCTCATAGAGAAAATTTTTCCTAACTTCTGTCTTAAATGGACAACCTCTTATTTTTAAACAGTGACCCCTAGCTCTAGGTTATCCTACAAGAGGAAGCACCTTTTCCCTTTCAAGTGCCCTTAGGATCTTATGTTTCAATCAAGTTGTATCTTGCTCTTATAAACTCTAGTGGATACAAGCCTAGCCTGTCCAGCCTTTCCTCGTAAATCAACCCGCCCATTCCAGGTATTAATCTAGTAAACCTCTGAACTGTTTCCAACGCATTTACATCCTTAAATAAGGAGACCAATGTTGTGCACAGTGCTCCAGATGTGGCCTCGCCAATGCCCTGTATAACTGAAGCATAACCTCCCTACTCTTGTATTCAATTCCCCTGGCAATAAATGATAACATTCTATTAGCTTTGCTACTTACTTGCTGCACCTACTTACTAACCTTTTGCAATTCATCCACTAGGACATCGAGATCCCTCTGCATTTCAGAGCTCTGCAACCACTGACCATTTAGATAATGTGCTTCTTTTTTATTTGTCCTGCCAAAATGGACAACCGCACATTCTCCCACATTACACTCCATTTGTCAGATCTTTGCCCACTCACCTAACCTACCTATCTCCTTTTGTAGCCTCCTTATGTCCTCTTCACAGCCTACTTTGTGTCATCAGCCTACTTTTGCTGATGACACAAAGACACTATCTTTGTGTCGTCAGCAAATTTAGCAATCATTCCATTGGACCCTTCATTGAAATAATTTTGAGGCCCCAGCACTGGTCCCCGTGGCACACCACTTATCGCATCCTACCAACCAAAAGGTGACCCATTTATGCCTAATTCTGTATCCTGTTAGATAACCAATCTTCGATCCATACCATTGATACCCCCTACACCATGAGCTTTTATTTTCTCCAATAACCTTTTAATGTGGCATCTTATCAAATGCCTTTGAAAATTTAAGTATAGCACATCCTCTTTATCCACAGCACGTGGCCACTTCAAAGGACTCCAATAAATTGGTTAAACATGCTTTCCCTTTCACAAAACCATGCTGACTCTGCCTGATTACCTTGAATTTATCTAAATGCCTTGCTATGACTTCCTTTAAAAAAAGCTTCTAACATTTTTCCTATGTCAGATGTTAAGCTAACTGACTTATAGTTTCCTGCTTTCTGTCTCCCTCCCATTTTGAATAAAGGAGTTACATTTGCTTTTTTCCAGTCTAATGGAACCTTCCCCAAATCTAGTGAATTTTGGAAAATTAAAACCAAAGCAACTATCTCACTAGCCACTCCTATCTTTGCTTCTCATTTCTTTTTTCACTTCCCTTCTGAACTTTTTTATATTAAGCCTGGTTCTTACTTGTATCATCCACCTTTTCTACTCCATTTAATCCGCACCTCTTCCACCACCTGGGGAGCTCTGGCTTTGTTTGTCCTGCCTTTCCCCCTCGTGGGAATGTACCTCGACTGTATCCGAACTATCTTCTCTCTAAAGGTAGCTCTTTGTTTAATTACAGTTTGCCTGCTAATCTTTGATTCCAATTTTATCTGGGCTGGATCCATTCTCACCCCATTGAAATTGGTCCTCCCACAATTAATTATTTTTACTCTGCATTGCTCTCTGTTTTTTTCCATAGCCAACCTAAGCCTTATGGTACCATGATCACTGTCCTCCCTAAATGTCTCCCGACTGACACTTGATGCTCTTGACCCACCTTATTTCCCAGAACCAGATTCAGCAAAACCTCCTTCCTTGTTGGGCTAGAAACATACTGATGTAGAAAATTCTCCTGAACACACTTTAGTGACTCGTCTCCCTTTCTGCCCTTTACACTATTGCTATTCCAGGCTATATTAGGATAATTAAAGTCTCCCATATAGCTATAGTTCTTGCACCTTTCTTTAATATCCTAGTAGATTTGTTCCTCCATACTTTTCCCACTAGTTGGAGGTCTCCAGAATATGCTTAGTGTAATGCACCTCTATTGTTTCTTAGCTCTAAGAAAATACTGTAGATTCTGTCCTTGACTCCTCTAGGACATCCTTTCTCTCCACCACTATAATATTATTCTTAATCAATACTGCCACTCCTCCATCTTTCATTCCTTCACTATCTTTCCTAAACAACTCGTATCCAGGAATACTTAGTACCCAGTCTTGCTCTTTTTTTGAGTCAGGTCTCCATTATCTTCAAAACATCATATGTCCACATGGCTACCTCCGCCTGCAGCTCACCAAACTTATTTACCACACTCCACGCATTCACATATCCAAATTAGGTCTTATTGCATTTCCTCTTGCTTTGACCCCATCTAATACCTTACAATTTCTTACTCTAGTGCTATCTGTCTCTCCAAGATCTTTGTGCATCTTGTTTTTCCTCTCCAATGTTACTTCCTGGTTCCCAAACAACACCCCCCCACCCGCACCAAATTAGTTTAAACCCTCCCTGTAGGATTAGCGAATTGCCTTAAAAGGACATTGGTCATGGTCTCTACAGGTACAAGTAGGCTGGCCTGTATTCATCTGATCCCCCCCCCCCCCCCCCCCCCCCCCAACAGAGTGACTTGCAAGGCCACTTCAGAGGACATTTGAATCACCCACTTTGGTGTAGGATTGGAGTCGCATGTAGGCCAAACTGAGTAACGACACCTGGGGTTGAATTCCCACCCCGCCCCTCAGTCGGGGGGGTTGTGTGGGGGCAGGCAGGAGCGAGCGCGCACCCGATCAGGTGCGCGCTGCCATTTTATGTGGGTGGGCCAATTAAGGCCCGCCCAGCGTGACGCGCGCCTGGAAGCGCTGTGCACTCCCTGTACAGGCGGGGGGGGGGATTCCCTGAGTCAGGGCCTGCGCTCTTTCGCACATCTCCGGATCAGTTTAAGTCCTGGAAAATTTAATAAAGGTGAAAAAAATTTTTAAGGACATGTCCCCTCATGTGAAACTGTCACATGAGCTGGGACATGTCCATTGATTTTTTTCAAAACTTTTTATTTAATTTATAAACCCTTCATGAAACCTCTTCCCGCCCATGGATGAGGTTTCATGAAAAATGCAAAGGCCGCCTGGGCTCTTTGCCTGCCCGCCAACCTTAAGGTTGGACGGGCAGCATTCTTAACAACTTTAATTACTTTCTTAATGGCCTTAATGGGCCTTTGACAGTTTGGCGGGCGCACAGCCGCGTCGGCTGCACACCCACCGAACTGATAATCTAAATGACGCGCGGCGACGTTGGGTCGCCTGCCCGACATCACCGCGTGTCATTTTACGCATCAGCAAGCGGGCCACGCCCCCTCGCCGACGGGAAAATTCTTCCCCCGGTTTCCATCCCTAATGGACATTAGTGAACCTGTCAGGTTTTCATGACTATCTGACAACTTCACGATAATTTTTACTGATAAATTCAAGTTAGCAAATACTGCCACTCTCTGCATTACTAGCCCAGAAATTTAACTACTATACTACTAGACCCAAAAAAGTATAATCTTTAGGAGTTAAAATAAAAAGGGAAGGCTGAGCTGAATTAACTTCGACAGAATGTTAAATATTTGTTCTTCTGAATCTAAGGCTGGACCAAGCTGCCGAAATAATTATTGAATTGGCTGCATTCAAAGATGAACTTGTCCAATTGAAAGCAAAGTTCACAAAGAGGTAAACTTGGCATTTGTTCCACTTAAAACAAAACACAGCATAGAAACCTGAAAAATCTATATTTTTATGATCTTTCAAAGCAATAGTTGTGGGAGACAAACCCTTAAGACCTATAATTGCTAGGACATATTGCTAAGGTTGGATATATTGCAGTACTTGGGAGAGATGAAAAACAGCAAAGGACTGGTTAATTAAAGATACATAATCACTGGTTACATTATAATCAACCAGAATGTGTGTGCTTGGCTACATGTGCAGTACTTTATACCCAGGTGTCTAATTTTAAGTACCAAGAAAGTGTGGGGGGAAAAAGTGTTCTTTTATAACATAAAAAATGAACAAATATCTAAAAGCTTCAAGAGGATTAGCAAACCAGGGTGTTTTACAATTATGGCTTTGTACTGCCATGGAGTGTTATTTTGAATGTAGTTGCTGTATGTCCAAAGTGGTGTGAGATCACACCCCAGCAGGAGTCATATGATTGATTTTAGTGTACTTGGAAGTTAGACTGCCACTCTTGTGTTGATGTGCACCTTAAACCACTTTATATTGATAAGAAAGTGACAGTAGAACTTTACCCTTGGATATCTATTTTTTCAATTGTGGTGGTGTTACTTTGACAAATCCTTTAAAGTCTGAACTATTTTATAGAGACTTAGAACATCGTGGGCAAGCATCTGGGGAGGTGAGAAATACTTGCATGCCACCTTAAACTCAGTGACACAATGTCGCCCTGAGTCAGAATGTTGTGGATTCAAATTGCAGTGTGGAGACTTGGAATACATAATTTAGGCTGACACTTCAGTGCAGTATTAAGGGAGTACTGTACTGTAAAAAGTACTGTCTTTTGGATAAGACATTAAACTCAAACTGCCCTCTTGGGTCGACCCATGGTCCTATTTGGACATGAGTAGAGGGATTCTCATGTTTCTTAACAGAAACCAGTAAAATAGATCCTTTACCTCAATACTGTTGGTGGGACCTTGCAAATCAGTTGCCAGTCATGGTACATTATAACAGTGACTGGACTTCAAAAGTACTTCACAGGCTGTGAAACACTTGGGGATTTCCTGAGGATGTGAAAGGTGCTAGAAAAATACAAGTTATTTTCTATATCCATGCATATTTGCTGAAGATCATGTGAATGGAATCTTGGATGGAGGAGGGGGACATAAAATCCACCAGATGGCGCCATATCTACACAGGTCCCTGGAGAGCTTTATCTAATGCAAGATTGCAAGGTCATTAAAATACTAGGACACAATTAGCCCAGTTTTTATGTGATAAACAATAGACTAAAGAAGATAAGGGAACAAAGCATGCCTAATTGCTGGAGATGTGGTATAATGAAGTTTTTTTTTTAGGGTGCTTCTGATTTTACTAAGAACTGCCCTTCAATCTGTGCTCTGTTAGACACAGCTCATCTGCAATCTAAAGTGCAAACTAGATCGCCACTTTAGACATTGGTTGCTTGTAAGTGCATCCTTTGCTCATCGGAAGGTCTGTATACTGCAAGGTTTACCAGCCATGTGGAGGAAATGCATACAATGTGTGATTTTGTACAGCTTATCTTTAAGAAGGATGGGAGATAAAATAATACAAGGAGCTGGAAACCCTTCAAAAAAGGTAATTGTTAAAAGAAAATTTGATAAAATGCAATTGTTCACCCATCTCAGAACAATGCTAGAATCTGGATTACTTCAAGACAAGAATTATGCTGGAGAGTATAGACAGAAATAATGAAATGCATATGGCAGCTCAGCAGATATTAAATATGGGCACATTGAAAATGTAGGTCAGTTACAAATGGGGATTGTTGGAGAAGGGAAATCTGAACAGATGAAACTCAGAAATGGGGCCAGGATTTCTGTGTATGGCAATTAGGAAATATTTAAGTTGGAAATAACGTAGGAAATGTTTATCAGTGCAGTACTCAATCTGAAAGTTGTACCAAATTATCCAGGAATTTCAATGAGAGAAGCATAGACTCCCAAAATTCAGACGGCAGCAATAGAACGTATTGATACATTTTGCCAACTTAATGATTCCTAACTTTTACTCTTTGAATTGCTGAAGGAGGCACTGTTGACTTTAGTAATAACAGAAAAAGTGAAAATTGTACATGCAGAGCAAGTAATTAGTTTGAACGCCTAGATTTGAATAGGGAAAGTAAAGGAGAATGTACTAACTATAAAGTACTCTAAAACAACAACAAATATGAATTGTATAAATGTTCCACCATACAATTTGGTTTTAGTTTTCATCTGGCAATCAAAAATGAACGAATAACATAGAAAATATAAAAAGTGTACTTGTATCTCCATTAGTCAAGCCTGGCTAGTTGCTTTATATGATTTCAGCAGAATCCAAGTAATTATGGTTCACACAATATTTGATTACAATTGTTTTTCTAAAACAAAATAAATCCACTTCCAGATGTTCAGTGAATTGATCAAATGAGTAACTGAACCATGCAGCTTAGGAATTTGATATCTGATCTGAACTGAGTTAGCTCAGCCAGTGGGGGCATGGAGGTTATATAACTTGATTTTACACCCTGGGTTAGGGAGGGGAAGGTAAACCAAAGTGTCCACTCCTGATTGCTGCTACCATTCCTTACTGTAATCCCTTACTGAAAATGCATCTGTGTGGATGTTGGTTGAAGACAGAATTCAGCTTGGCTCTGATAGCATACAGAAACTGAATAGTCTCCTGAAGAATGGCCTTGGATGAAATATTGAAGCGTGCCCAACGTCAGTGGAACTATACTCAGGCCTTTAAGGGACAAAGGGAGAGGAGAAAATTGGCAAAGGGAAAAAGTTATGCTCATCAAGGTGAGAGATACAATGTCAATTATTTACCTGCCCATTCCAGACATCTATTATGATTGGCGTTATCAGGATTAACACAATTAGATGTAGGGGAAAAGTTGACTACTCAGCCCCAACTTCATATAACCCCTCCGTTTTCCATTTCCTACTATTGGTACATTGTAGCTTTTCTGAATATAGTTGCCAAAACAGTAATAGTTTTATGTTAAGGAGCCATGACCTTTAGAAGCTACCCAAACTAATCTCCCA